>NC_090923.1:1287148815-1291948815 GCF_040938575.1 Ambystoma mexicanum | reverse complement strand
CAGTTTCTTCACTGGATAAGGTGAGCAGGCCTCTTGACTTCAGAGGACTGCTGTCCGTCGTTTACTGCACGAACGGTAAGTTTCGAGTAATTCTAATGTCTTTAAAAGTCTTTAGTAATGATGTCTCTTGTTTTGCAGGCTTCCGGCGATGGCGGATGACGGGCTGAAGTGAGTTGAAGATGGAACCCGTGTGATGAATAGAAGCGCCTGGAAGCACGTAAGTAAGCGCTTGTTGCCTGCTTCACGATGCGCTCTAACTGTCTTTTTATTTTGCAGGTACAAGTTCGGAGCGGCTGCAGGGTGCCGGAATACCCACTGGGTTAGATGTGGAAAGGAGTAATGGCACGTGAGTATTAAAGTTCCCCAATGTCTTTAAACGCACCTTGTTTTGTCTTTCAGATGCGGGATGCAGCACCAAAGGCCTCCGGAGCGTGCAAAGAGTTGGTAAGCTTTTGTCTTTCAGATGCCGGAATGCAGTGCGAAGACCTCCGGAGCGCACGAAGAGTAGGTAAGCCTTTGTCTTTCAGATGCCGGAATGCAGCGCGAGGCGTTGGTGACAGCCGATGGACCAGGTAAGTGAAGCGCTGTCACTGAAGACCGTAATGCTAACCTGTTCTTTCTTGTCTTTATAGGTGTTGCTGAAGACTGGATTCAGGATGGTAAGCCTTTTTCCTTAGGCCCAGGATCAGATGCAGAAGACATGATGAGCGTTCTGCTGCAGAGGATGCAGAATAACGCAAAGCAAGATTCATCCATCGGGTGTGGTTTAAATAGCCTCCTGTAGTGCTTAGGTGTCTCCTTCCACAGCCACGCCTAGGTAAGAAAAGAGTTCCTGCTTTCCAGAAGAGTTCCAGTGTTCTGAACCTAGGGAGTGGCTCCTGCCCCACCCAACAGGAAAAGTAGTTCCAAACAGAAGAGGATCAGAGGCTCAACTGGCAGGCAAGTAAGCAGCATGGTCTGCTGCAGGTAAGTCCACCCAAGCATTATGAGCCCGGCGCTTCCAGCGCTGGGACTGGGCATATTTATGAGCCTGGTGCCACTGGCGCCAGGACTGGGTCCAAAAGGTCCCAATTGGGACTGGTTGGCACTCGGAACCTGGGTTATGGATCTGCTTCCAAGGGAGTTGGGAAAACCCTGACCTTTTGGAAGCAGAGATCATGACAGTACCCCCCCTCAAGGCCCCTCCCAAACCGGGCTTCTCCGGGGGTTTTGGCTTGTCAGGAAATGTTCGGTGAAATCTTTTGATTAGGCGAGGAGCGTGGACATATTCAGCAGGTTCCCAGGATCTCTCTTGAGGGCCGTAGCCTTTCCAGTCAATTAGGTAAAATAGTTTAGATTTGGAGATCTTCAAACTCGAGTTCTCCATCAACTAGGATGGGTTTTGGAGATTTAGTTAGTCGGGTTTGAGGTTGCACGGGTTTTAATAGAGAGACGTGGAAGACCGGATGTATCTTCATGTGCTGGGGCAAGTCCAACTTGACCGCTACTGGGTTTACTATGGTAGTGATGGAATAGGGACCAAGGTATCTTGGGTTGAATGTGCGTGGCCCTTTTAGAGGTAGATATTTGGTGGATAACCAGACTTGATCCCCTACTTGATATTGAGGGGCTTCCTTCCGATGTTGATCTGCTCCTTTCTTGTATTGTTCTTTAGCCCTTTGAAGGTGAGAAACAGCTTCCTTAAAGGCTTGGGTGATTGTAGAATGCAGGTAGTCTACTGCTGGTGTTTCAAGATCTTGGAGGGGATCCAACTCCGAGGTTCGAGGGTGACTGCCGTATAAAAGAAAAAACGGGGTTTTCCCAGTTCCCGAATGGACAGAGTTATTGTAGGCATATTCGGCTATCCAAAGGATGTCTTTCCAAGTTTTTTCAGTTTGTTGCAGCATGCAGCGTAAATACTGTTCCAGAGTTTGATTGGTCCTCTCGGTTTGTCCGTCGGTCTGAGGGTGGTGACTGGTCGATAGTCTCACATCAATTTGAGCCGACCGACAGCAACTTCGCCAAAAATGAGAAATAAATTGACTACCTTGATCCGAAATTAGAACCGAAGGAAAACCGTGCAGTCGGACGATGTTTTCGAGAAATTCTCGGGCCAGAGTTGCTGCTGTTGGCAAGCCTTTGAGCGGAATGAAATGCGCCATCTTGGAGAATAAGTCCACGATTACTAGAATCATATTGTATCCGGAGCATGGAGGTAGATCGGTGATGAAGTCCATAGAAAGCGTATGCCAAGGGCGAGGTGGGATGTCAATAGGGCGTAAGAGGCCTGCTGGTCTTTCCTTTTGACTCTTGTTTTGGGCGCATACTCCACAGGACATTATAAAGTCTCTGATATCTTTTTTCCAAGACGGCCACCAGAAGTAGCGCTTGATCTTTTCTGAGGTCTTGGCCATACCGGGATGTCCTTCCATTAAAGAATCGTGATAACAAGAGATTACTTTTTTCTGTAAATCTGTGCTGGGCAGGTATAATCGTTCTTGGAAATACAATAAGTTGTCCTTTACTGCAAAGTCCTTTCCCTGCAGATGCCAATTCTGTATGTCTGCTGGAGTTACAAGTTGCCTGGCTTTATCCTTAACTTCCTCTATGGATTGTGTGGCGATTACACCCAGAATTCTTTGTTCGGGAATGATTGGTACAGGTTTAGGGTTGATCAAGTGTTAATTATGAAGTCAAACTCGGCAAAGAATAATGCCCAACGGAGTTGTCTAGAGGATTGGGCTTTTGCGGTTTTCAAATATTGCAGGTTTCGGTGATCCGTAATCACAGTAACGGTGTGTAGGGCCCCCAGCAGATAATGCCGCCAAGCCTTAAAGGCAGACTTGATAGCCAGAAGTTCCTTGTCAGTAATCGTGTAATTGATTTCAGGAGGCGAGAATTTGCGGGACCAAAATGCCACGGGATGCAACTGATTGGTTACCGGGTCCTTTTGTGATAGAACTGCCCCCATGGCAAGGCTTGAAGCATCAGTTTCCACGATGTAGGGGAGTTCGGGGCGAGGGTGTTTTAAGATTGGTGCAGAGATGAATTTAGTCTTCAAATCCTGGAAAGCTTGTTCTGCCTCGGTAGACCATTCAAAACGTTTGTTTTTCTTTAACAAGGCAGTGATGGGCTGGACTATTCGAGAAAATTCGGGGATAAACCTGCGGTAAAAGTTAGCAAAGCCTAACATGCTTTGCACACCTTTTACGGAGGATGGTGATGGCCATTTGAGAACTGCATCGACCTTCTTTGAATCCATACGCACTCCGCTAGGTGATAATATGAATCCCAAGAATTCAACTTCAGTCACGTTGAAAACACATTTTTCCAACTTAGCGAAAAGTTTGTGTTGACGCAATCTTTCGAGGACCATTTTCACGTGTTTCCGATGTTCAGATTCCGATGAAGAATAAACGAGGATGTCGTCAATGTAAACAACAACACACACATCTATGAGCTCTCTGAGGACATCGTTCATAAAATATTGAAAGGCGGCCGGGGCATTGCAAAGTCCGAAGGGCATGACCTGATATTCAAATAGCCCATATTTGGTGCGGAAGGCCGTCTTCCATTCATCGCCCTCTTTTACTCGTACCAAGTGGTAGGCTCCTCTAAGATCCAGCTTTGTATATATGCATGCTTTTCTGACTTGGTCCAGGAGTTCAGGGATCAAAGGTAACGGATATCTATTCTTGACGGTGATCTGGTTCAGGGAGCGATAATCTATACAAGTTCTAAGGTCTCCTTCCTTTTTTGGAACGAAGAACAAAGCTGAAGAAGCAGGGGACTTGGAAGGACGAATAAACCCATTTGCCAGGTATTGATCCAGGTATTGTCGAAGGTGAAGGTTCTCAGGCTCGGTGAGGGCATAAATTCTTCTACAAGGAGGAGTAGATCCAGGTATCAGGTCTATCTGGCAGTCATAAGACCTATGAGGAGGTAGAGAGTTAGCCTGATCCTTCCGGAAAACATCTTGGTATTCTAGGTATTCGGGAGGTAACTGGGGAGTCTCTGAAGAAATTGCTGCCAGTGCAACACCAGGTGGAGGGTGACAAGTAGAGACACATTCTGGAAACTGGACCGTTCTTGCTCGCCAATCGATCAGAGGATTGTGTTTCTCTAACCAAGGTATTCCTAGAATAATCTGAAACTGAGGAGCCTTGATCACATCCAACACGATCTTCTCATGGTGTCCATCTTGACTTACTAACGTCACTTCTTGAGTGGTATGCGTTACTGGTCCGGAGGCTATCTCCGTCCCATCCACCGTAGTAATGACGTCCTTTACAGCCTTGGGACAAAGAGTTAGATTCATCCTCAAAACCATTTCATGATCCACATAATTGCCGATGGCACCGCTGTCGACGTAAGCTTCAATTGCATGTAATCGATCCGGATTATCAGGGCTAATGAGGACCATAGGTATCACGAAATGCGAGGTCACGGAACTGGTTTTCACGCTCGGCAAGAGGACCTCTATTCTTGTCGGGCGAGGTCGTTTCCCTGCTCAGAGTTTGTAACTTTGGTAACTGCAGCTCCTACTGCCTTCTTGGCAGGTTTCACCGGACAGTCTCGAAGAAAGTGCCCTGAGTTTCCGCAATAGAGGCATAATTGCAACTGTTTTCTCCTTTCCCGCTCCTTTTGTGTTAAAGGACCTTTCAGGCCCCCTATTTGCATGGGTTCCCCGGAGTCTACTCCTTTGGAAGGAGTCGGCGGTTTGGAAAATACTCGAGCATCAAACTTGGAACGATCGGCCTTCCTGTTCTGCAGTCTGTGATCTATTTGAACGACTAAGTCTATATAGTCCGAACAATCTTGTGGGGGATTCACTACTTGGGCTAACACATCTTTGAGCTCTCCATGTAGACCTCTATAAAACAGCGTAATCCTTTTGTCCTCAGGCCATTGAGTTTCCACTATCAGTCTGTTGAAAGACGCAATATAAGCCAAAAGGTCTTGATTACCTTGTCGCAACGAAAGAAGCTCATTGTCCAAGGCCTGCCCCTGTGAATGTCTTGCGAACAGTTTTTCCATACTGAGCTGAAAAGCTTGAAAATCATGGAGGACCGGATCATCTTGATTTACTAGAGGGATCGACCAGTCTGCCGCATTGCCACTAAGGTACGAAAGCACGAAAGCTACTTTAGCTTGATCAGTTGGAAAGGCTGCTGGCCGGCATAATAAGAAATGCAACCGGCACTGATTGATAAATACTGCAAACCTCTTTGGGTCACCAGAAAATCGTTCGGGCGGAGCCAGAGGTACATTCCCAGGTAGGTTGATCTGCACTGGATTCATAGAGGATGTAGAAGGAAGATTTCCCCCAGATGCGGGTAACGGGGTCTGTCCGGCTTGTGACTGTAGCAATTGTCTAGCGAGATCATCTGTTCGCTCCTTGGAAATAATCAATTCCCTTCTTAGAGCGTTCGTTTCCTGACGGGCTGCATGCACTTCTGCCCTTAGTTCCCCAAGTAACTGGGCTAGCTGGTCGGTATCCGAGGTTTCCATAGCACCTGGACGGGAGTTTTGCGGTAGGCTTTGCGTTCTGTAACGCTCACCTGATTCCCGTAGAGGCGCCAGTCTTGACTGGGCGTATACCGTATCTTCAAAGGTGATGTGTAACACACGGCTGGCTCTTTGGGCTGGACCTCTGTGCACTGTATGTCTGACTCGAAGGGTAAGATGTCTGCAGATAGAAAATATGGGATTAATGAACTGGGTTATTGAATGTCTCTCTCTTCTTCCCTTTCTCTTCTCCTGTAGAACCCCAAAGGTTAACGCTCTCACCTTAGGTAAGTGAACGCCGTGCTCTCCATCTGCCTCGGGGCAGGGTGCTGTAACCAGTTTCTTCACTGGATAAGGTGAGCAGGCCTCTTGACTTCAGAGGACTGCTGTCCGTCGTTTACTGCACGAACGGTAAGTTTTGAGTAATTCTAATGTCTTTAAAAGTCTTTAGTAATGATGTCTCTTGTTTTGCAGGGTTCCGGCGATGGCGGATGACGGGCTGAAGTGAGTTGAAGATGGAGCCCGTGTGATGAATAGAAGCGCCTGGAAGCACGTAAGTAAGCGCTTGTTGCCTGCTTCACGATGCGCTCTAACTGTCTTTTTATTTTGCAGGTACAAGTTCGGAGCGGCTGCAGGGTGCCGGAATACCCACTGGGTTAGATGTGGAAAGGAGTAATGGCACGTGAGTATTAAAGTTCCCCAATGTCTTTAAACGCACCTTGTTTTGTCTTTCAGATGCGGGATGCAGCGCCGAAGGCCTCCGGAGCGTGCGAAGAGTTGGTAAGCTTTTGTCTTTCAGATGCCGGAATGCAGTGCGAAGACCTCCGGAGCGCACGAAGAGTAGGTAAGCCTTTGTCTTTCAGATGCCGGAATGCAGCGCGAGGCGTTGGTGACAGCCGATGGACCAGGTAAGTGAAGCGCTGTCACTGAAGACCGTAATGCTAACCTGTTCTTTCTTGTCTTTATAGGTGTTGCTGAAGACTGGATTCAGGATGGTAAGCCTTTTTCCTTAGGCCCAGGATCAGATGCAGAAGACACGATGAGCGTTCTGCTGCAGAGGATGCAGAATAACGCAAAGCAAGATTCATCCATCGGGTGTGGTTTAAATAGCCTCCTGTAGTGCTTAGGTGTCTCCTTCCACAGCCACGCCTAGGTAAGAAAAGAGTTCCTGCTTTCCAGAAGAGTTCCAGTGTTCTGAACCTAGGGAGTGGCTCCTGCCCCACCCAACAGGAAAAGTAGTTCCAAACAGAAGAGGATCAGAGGCTCAACTGGCAGGCAAGTAAGCAGCATGGTCTGCTGCAGGTAAATCCACCCAAGCATTATGAGCCCGGCGCTTCCAGCGCTGGGACTGGGCATATTTATGAGCCTGGTGCCACTGGCGCCAGGACTGGGTCCAAAAGGTCCCAATTGGGACTGGTTGGCACTCGGAACCTGGGTTATGGATCTGCTTCCAAGGGAGTTGGGAAAACCCTGACCTTTTGGAAGCAGAGATCATGACACCCTCCCACTTTGACAGTTCCTCCCACGTGAAATGGAGAACCCATGCAAATTGGGCCGGTTCATGGTCCATTGTCTTCTGAGGAGAGGGAACATCGCAAGAAGAGTAATTTGTGTTTCTATTGTGGGTCCTCTGAGCATTTCCTATGGTTGTGTCCTAAAAAACCCAAGAAACAGGGAAACGCCAGAGCCCGGCAATAGAGGGAGCCCCTTTGTCGAGCAGTAAGTCCCAGGGCTCCAGATTTTCAGTCCCTTTCACTATACCCACCACCCTTGCTTTCTCTTCTGGGGAGCCTTGGTCGACTGAGGCCATCCTGGATTCTGGGGCGACCAGTAATTATGTTGAAGCACAATATGTGCTAGAGTGGGGTATGCCAGTGGTTCCTAAAGATTGCCCAGAATTGGTTAATGCAGTGGATGGAACCACACTTATTTCAGGTTTGGTAACATAACATACCATTGACTTGACCATGAACATTGCACCTCGTCACTCTGAGGTCATAACATTCAATGTTATTGCTGGACAACAGTTTAAGATCATTCTAGGGTTACCATGGCTCATGTTACATAACCCTGTGGTCAACTGGCGAGCATGGTCGGTGGATTTCAGATCAACAGACTGTGGTGCTCATTGCTGGCTCTGTGCTGGGAGGTGTGTTGGTGGTGCCACTTCCCAAGGAATATGATTTCTACAAAGACATCTTCGACAAAGTAGGGGCAGAGGTCCTTCCTCCATATCGAGCATATGACTGTCTGATTGACCTTGTGAAGGGTGCTAAGATACCTTCAGGACAGATTTATTCCCTGACTCAGAAAGAAGATGCAGTACTAAAGGAGTACTTAGACAAGGACTCTGTAAATGGGGTTCATACATCCTTCGCGTTTCCCGGCCGCTTCCCCTCTATTCTTTGTACCAAAGAAGGAGAGGAATTTACAGTGCTGCATATACTATCGAGCCTTGAATGCTGTTATGATACGTAACCAATATCCCATTCCGCTGATAACTGTACTCCTGGATCAGTTTGGGTCCTCGGTACTTTTCACGAAGCTAGATCTACGAGGAGCATATCATCTTGTGAAGATTCGGAGGGGTGATGAGTGGAAAATAGTGTTTAAAACCAGAAATAGGGGGTCATTATGAGATGGGCGGTAGCCATGGTGCTATGTCTCCCATACCGTGTCTTGTTCAATAGGGACTTACCGGTGCAGTCCGACCCTGGCAGGACCGGTAAGTCCCCATTGAACAAACCATTCCCCATTCCCATTTGAGCCGCCATAGGGCTCAATGGGAATGGGGAGGTGTTACGCTCACCTGGCTCCCACAGAGGCGTCGGTCTGAACTGGACAGCTGCGGTCTCCACCAATGTGACGCGTAGGGCCGAGATGACGGACTGGACTGGCCCACCTAGCTTCGTTTGCTTGGCCCGTAGGAATATTCTTCTGTAAATGGAGAAAGGGAATTAACCACCCGTGGGGTTGAGCGTAAATCCCCCCACCCCCGCTGTTCTTCCCACAGATCACCTTTGATGTCCCCTCTTATAGTCTCACCTGATGGTTTGAAAAGATGAGCTCTCCATCCTGCATTGAGCGCAGGGGCGCGTTGATAACCAGTTGCTTCACTGGCTCGAAGGAATTGGTGAGTTCCAGAACAATATTGACTCCGAAAAGTATGTAGTTCATAAGAGTTCACATGTCTGACTTTCACTCTTGTCCAAATCCTTGCAGTTTGCAGCTTGACCCCAGTGAAGAGTTCCTCGTGGTAGCTGACGAAGTTCAGGTAAGGATTTGGCTTATCCTACACAGTTCAATAAAATACGGCCAGAACATAACCTATGGCTTGCTCCCTTATTCAGGTGTGGAGAGAAAATATGAAGTTCGGGGAATAATGCCTCCGGCGGTAAAATTAGGTAAGTCTATTGTGGTGAGAAGAATTCCCCTTGTTTGTCCCTTCGTCTTACCTTGTTGTCCTTTTGTTCCCCTTAGGGCGAGGATGCAATGAAGACTGCGCCGACCCGTGAAGAGGAATAGTACCCCTGGCGGTAATCAGGTAAGTCTATGGGGGTAGTTATTATTGCCTCTGTTTATTCCCTTGGCTCACCTTTGCTGTTCTTATGTTCCCCTTAGGTGCCAGAGTGCGGCAGGAACGTGCAGAAGGATGCGGTGGATCGTGAGGATGCTGCAAAGGCCGGTGAGTTCAGCACAGCGCTGCAGCAGGCGAGGCGGCGCGTGTAAAATGCTTATTTCTTCCAGCTCGAAGGCGCGGTGGATCCGGAATTCAGGTAAGGATCGAAGGTTTTGCTCTTATTCTAACCTCTTCTCCTTCTGTTCCTCCCTTTTTCTAGGAGCTGCAGACTCGAGGCGGGCGTGGCAGAAGACTGGATGCAGGCTTGCAGACACGGTGAGCGTTACGCTGCTGGATGCAGAATAACGCGAAGCGTGTGCTGCTCTTCGGGCGTGGTTTAAATAGCCCCCAAAGCAGTCCCAGGTAAGTATTCCTCCCCAGCCCCACCCGAGTAAAAAATAGTCCCTAGGGAAAATAGTCCCTTCCAAGCCTCATTTGGCTTGGAGCTCTGCAGCATGGTCTGCATCAGGTAAGCTTGCAACATGGTCTGCATCAGGTAAGTTCTACTCTATGAGCCTGGCGCCTATAGCGCCAGGACTGGCTCTCCGAGGAACCAGGACTGACTCTCCATATGAGCCTGGCGCCATAGGCGCCAGGACCGCACCCAAACAGCCCTTAGCAGGGGTTTTTGGGCTTGCTCAAAATAACTTGATGCCTGCTTCTGGGGTTGCTGGACCTGGTCTGGTTCCCCGGGGGTAGGCATCATGACAGCAGGGCGCTAATAACGGGCTCGCGAATGGCAAGCCCGTTATTAGCGCCTTGGTCCCTTAGCGGGACCCGTAAGGGACGTGTGGTCAGACCACACGTTCTTTACGGTTCCCTCCAAGGGACCTCGGAATCGGGCGGTAAGTATCCCTTACCACCCGACTCGTAATGACCCTCATAGTCTGTTTGAATATCGGGTTATGCCATTTGGCTTATGTAACACCCCTGCAACTTTCCAGAGTTTCATAAACAATGTACTAAGGGATATGCTTGACCAATGCGTCATCATGTACCTAGATGACAACTTGATTTACTCACCTTCTTACGAATCTCATGTACAGCATGTATCTGCAGTTTTGCAACATCTACATGACAACCACTTATATGCAAAACTGGAGAAATGCATCTCTCATGCCACGAGGTGGAGTTTTTAGGGTATGATATCATCAATGAAGTGGTCAAAATGAGTCAGTCAAAAGTGAAGGCAGTCTTGGAGTGGCCTATTCCTACATCTGTAAAGCCTTACAATAGTTTCTTGGTTTTTCAAATTTTTACAGGCGGTTTATCCGCTCCTTTTCTGCTACTGTTGCCATACTAACTGCTCTTACCAGCAACAAGCACCTGTTTGTTTGGAGTACAGAAGCACGACTGGCGTTTGATACCTTGAAAGCCGCATTTACAACGGCTCCTGTGCTTCAGCATGCAGACTCTGAACGCCCGTTCTATGTCGAGGCGGATGCCTGGGATGTGGCGGTGGGGGCTGTCTTGTCTCAATTATGTACCGATTCAGGTCTTCTGCATTCAGTGGCATACCACTCACGGAAGCTCACTCAATATGAGCAGAACTATACTATTACTGAGCTGGAGTTATTTGCAGTACGTGATGCCTTCATGGTTTTGAGACACCATCTCTTGGGAACGGCTACTCCTGTACAGGTCTATACAGACTATAGAAACCTGCTGGTCTTGCAATCGGTTAAGTGCACCACTGCTCGTCATGCCAGATGGCATGAATTCTTCTCTATGTTTAATTTCATTACATTCCAAGGCTGATGCACTCTCATGTATGGATGGGTCTTCAACACCATGTAATTGGGATGGTAACATTCTCCTGCCAAAACAGGTGGTGTGTGGCTGTACCCTAAAACCCACGTTGAAATCCACTATTCAGGAATAGGTTTCAAATAAACCTGTGTCGATCACAGAATACAATATGGATATTGTCCATTCTTTGCCCTATGTCCAGGGCCGTATCTACATACCAGATTCTGGTACTCAGCGCATCGCATTGCAACGGTGTCACGACTCTCTACTAGCCACGCATCCTGGTCAACGTCAAAACCACTGACTCACTAAGACGTTGGTGTTGGTGGCCTTCCATGCATAGAGATGTGGCGAAGTACGTTGCCTTGTGTTCTGTTTGTGCCCAGAGAAAAGGTACTACCAAGCTCGACAAACGTAGAGGTCAGTTTGTCGAGTGAGAAGAAAGAGTTGCTGGCCTCGCACTTTGCAATACCAGTGATCTTAATTAACCACCAACAGTCGTCAAGAATGCATGCCGTTGAAGCATACATTGATAGAGGAGCAGTTGGAAATTATATTGATCAAGAACTGGCAGCAGAGATGGGGCTTCCTTTGTGTTCTAAGCCAACTATGGACAAGGTAACCACCGTGGATGGGACAGAAATCGCTTCCGGACCAGTAACCCAGTGCACAGCCAGGGTAACCTTGCTGTGCCAGGACGGACATCGGGAGTCTATTTCATTCGATCACATCAAGGCACCTCAGTTCAGGCTAATACTAGGGATGCCATGGTTGGTTGCTCACAACCCTTTGATAGACTGGCGGCCACGAAAACTAACCTTCCCCGGTGACTGCTCCTCTGCCTGCTATTACCAAGAGGAGAAACCCGACGTCTGTATCCCCATGACTCCCGGAGCAACAGTATCAACCCTGTGAACAACTAATACCTTGCCAATTGAATACCATGATTTCCAGGATGTTTTCCGAAAGGACCAAGCCAATACATTGCCGTCACACAGGCCCTATGACTGTCAGATCAACCTTATTCCTGGTGCACAAACCCCTTGCAGCAGGATCTACGCTCTCACAGAACCAGAAAACCTTCATTTGAAATCCTATTTAGACCAGTACCTTGCAAACAGATTTATCCGTCCTTCGAAGTCCCCCGCAGCCAGTCCTTTGTTCTTCGTACCGAAAAAGGAAGGAGACTTGAGAACCTGTATTGACTACCACGCATTGAACCAGATCACTGTGAAGAACCGCTACCCCTTGCCACTTATCCCTGAGATGCTAGTCCAAGTTAAAGATGCCCAGATTTATACCAAATTGGAGCTTCGAGGAGCGTACCACCTGGTCCGAGTCAGAAAAGGATATGTACGGATACGCCTTCCGTACTAATTACGGCTTGTTTGAATATCAAGTCATGCCCTTCGGGTTATGCAACGCTCCTGCTGCATTCCAGTATTACATGAATGACGTCTTAAGGGAGTTAACTGATGTGTGCGCCTTAGTGTACATAGACGACATTTTAGTATACTCAGCCTCGGAACAAGATCATGTCAGGCACAATGGTTCAGCCCTCACCAAGCTCAGTCAACATCGCTTGTTTGCAAAGCTTGAAAAATGCTTTTTTCACATCACCGAAGTAGAATTTCTTGGTTTTATCCTTACTTCAGGAGGCATCAGAATGGACGTGCACAAGGTAGATACCATTCTGAAATGGCCTTCACCAACGTCTCTGAAAGGGGTACAAAGCATGCTGGGCTTTGCAAACTTCTACCGCTGGTTAATCCCAGACTTCTCTCAGGTTGTGCACCCAATCACAGTACTATTACGAAAAAACAATAAAAAGTTTGCTTGGACCGAAGAAGCAGAAGAAGCCTGTCAGGAATTTAAACAAAGGTTTACCTCTGCTCCAATCCTGCGACATCCTCGTCCAGACCTCCCTTATGTCGTTGAAACTGATGCGTCCAGTCTCGCAATGGGGGCTGTCCTTTCACAGAGAGACCCAGAAACCGGCCAGCTAAATCCTGTGGCCTTCTGGTCGAAAAAGTTTTCACCTCCAGAGATTAATTATGCCATCAAGGACAAGGAACTCCTGGCTATCAAATCTGCCTTTAAAGCCTGGAGGCACTACCTTCTGCGGGCCAGACACACCATTACAGTCCTCACAGACCACCGAAACCTGCAACATCTCAAAACAGCCAAGGCCCAGTCCTCGCGCCAATTACGGTGGGCCCTTTTCTTCGCCGAATACGATTATGTAATCACATTTCGACCAGGAGTCAGAAACGGAAAGGCGGATGCCTTATCTCGCATGGGCATAGATGAAATAGTGTATATAACTCCAGACCCAGTACCTATTATACCTGAAGACAAACTTTTGGGTATCACGACAGCCTTAACACAAGCAGAACTACGAAAAGAAATCAAACGGACAATGAATCCTGATGCCTACCTCGCATGGCAAACTCAAGGAAAACACTATACCATCAAGGATCATCTGCCCTTTTTTAGGGATTGCCTATATGTACCCAAGAAGGAATTACAACAGCATATTATTTCAAACTATCATGATTCACTGATCAAAGAGCATCCTGGGATCGCCAAAACCCTAGCTAAGGTGAAAGAGAACTTTTGGTGGCCTACCTGGTGTAAGGACATCATTCAGTATATTCAGTCCTGCAGTGTCTGCGCACAAAATAAATCACAGAAACAAAAACCATCTAGTCTACTACAACCATTGGACATTCCTCCAGTTCCATGGCACACTACCTCCAAGCCAAGGGTTCAACACCATCCTCGTAGTTGTGGCCTTATTCTCGAAGATGGCCAATTTTATGCCTCTCAAAGGCCTCCCAGGCGCAGCCACTTTAGCAAAAGTTTTCCCGGAGGGCATGCTTAAGCTACATGTCTTCCCTTCGGTTCTGGTCTCTGTTCGAGGCAGCCAGTTTGTTTCAAACTTCTGGAAAAAATGTTGTGCAATGGCGCAGATCGACGTTCAGCTATCTACCAGTCACCATCCCCAAACGGACGGCCAAACCGCAAGAACAAATCACACACTCGAGCAATATTTACGGTGCATGCTGCACCACGAACAAAGGAATTGGAAAGACCTACTATGGATAGCCGAATATGCATATAACAATTCTTTGCATTCAAGCACGGGACAAACGCCCTTCTATACCTTTTATGGCAGACATCCACGTACCTCTGAACTAGACCTTCCAGCCAGCTTGGAAATGCCAGCGATTAAGACTCTCCACACAACCATTACTCAGGCTTTCAAAAGGGCAAAGGAACACCTTATTCATGCCAAAGAAAAACAAAAGAGATTCGCCGACCAACACCGGAAAAAGACCCCTGATTATCAAATAGGAGACAAAGTTTGGTTAGCCGCTAAATTCATACCCATCAAGGGAACCTGGACCTTTCATCCCAGATTCTTAGGACCATATACCATTAAGGCAATTATCAACCCAGCAGCCATGAAACTGGATTTACCACCTAATCTACACATCCACCCGGTATTCCATGTGTCCCTCCTGAAACCAATGCCACCCGGCACGCAGATTGGGACACCACCTAAGCCCATACTTGTTGACGAAGAACTAGAATTCGAAGTCAAAGATATCTTGGACTCTAAATACTCTAGGACCAAGCTATATTATCTCGTCGATTGGAAAGGATTTGGACCACAAGATAGATCCTGGGAGCCCAGTGAGAATATCCATGCACCACGTCTAATCAGGAAATTCCATCGGAACTTCCCAACCAAACCTGGGCCAGACAGAAAGAACACCATGGGAGGGGCCTTAGGGGGGGAGTGCTGTCACGACCCTCGCCCAAAACCTCCTCTGGCAAACCCAGGTGGAGTCAGGACTCGGGCCTCCAGATCCTGGCATCTTCTTCAAAAGCCCTCATGGGCCAGTCCTTGCGCCTATGGCGCCAGGCTCATACACCATGAAAAACAATGTGCTTGGGAACTACTTTATTGTATTGTCAGCCAACATGGAGGCGTCCACATAGCTTGGTTCCTAAGAACCAAGCTATGCAGTCTAGTGTTTTGGGTGTGGTAGCCTAGGGACTACTTTACCTGGACTATTTTGTTGGGGCAGTCTTCATCTTTAAACACTCGCAGCTACTGAGAACAGCTTCCTCGAATCTGCACGCCTCCCGGACAGAACGACCTAAAAGAGGAAGATAGAGGCAACATTAAAGAAAGCAGTAGAGACATTTACAAATTACGAACTGCTCAAAAGTCTTACCTGGCTGGTCGCCTCTCGGCTGGCACCACTCCGGACATTCCATTCGCGCTGAAGAACACTGCGACCTACAAGGAAGGAAAACACAGGTTAGCAAAGGCAAAACTTTGTAGAGCTGCGCATAGCGCTTACTTACCGCATCATAGCGCTCTTAATGCGCCATCATTTACCAGCGGGGCTCAACCAAGCCAGTTTGCCAAGCTGAAGCTCCACATACCTAGGGAGAAAAAAGAGACATTTTAAGCAAAGAAAGGCATGCAGGATAGCAACAAAACTAAAGAACAGCTAAAATACCTACCTGAACAATATCAAACGGGCCAGCGTCATTGAAGTAACTGGACCGCGATCGCCCATGAAAGACAACGCGCCCCTGCAAAGAAGGCAGGACGGAGAGCACACCTAATTCTACCGCAAGAACCTTCCCCGCAGACCATATCAGGGCAAAGCTGAGAAGCATACCAGCGAGTAACCCGGTTGGGTGGCGTCCCTGTGGATACCAGGTGAGCTTAACAGTGCATTGGAAAAAGAGGGGCTACCTCCATGTGGACGGCACTCCAGTGCTGCACACATCCTTATTGGACAGGCTTATTAAGGCTCCACAACTCCCAGTGGCCATAGTGGTCATTAAATGTGCAGCTCACACTAAGTGAACAGATTGTGGGCCTCATCACGACTTCAGCGGTAACCCTTAAATCCGGCGGTAGCGCTATTACCGCCGGATTTAAGGGTCTGCCGAATCAGGGCTTTGGCGGATTTCGCCCCAGCTCTGAGCTGGGGGGAAATCCGCCGAAAATTTGCGCTATTACCGCCGGCGGGAAATCCGCCTGCGGTATTTGCGCGAAGATTCCCCATTGAGCCCAATGGGGAATGGGGCATTCCCGAATGGGCTCAGTGGGGAATGGGGACTTACATTACCGCCAAACTCGTGATCCGGCGCTATTAGCGCCGGGGAGTTCAGCGGTAGGGCTAATATCACCCGCGCTAATAGCGTTACCATTACCGCCCAAGTCGTGATGAGGCCCATAATCTCTTGCGGGAACGAAGCCACAGATGAAGAAGCCAGAAGGGTTGCATATTCTCCAGATAAGTAGAGTTTTGATACTAAGAATGTTAAAGAGAAAGTAGTTTCAACCATGTTGATGCAAGGAGGGTTTAATAAATTATTGATAACCCAACTAATGGAGATTCAGGGAGTGCACCGCAGGACTAGCAGGAAATATGGCAATGCAGGGGGTGTTCGTTATCCCCCACTGAAGCATTATGCCAACAAGACAGCACTGGGAAGCCGGTGATGCAAGTAGCATTATTAAAGGTTGCGCTTGAACGGTATCCAGTAAAAAATGTCGAAAAAAAAAATTAGAATGCAAAAATGTAAAAAAAAAAATCTATTTTTTTGGGTTTAGCTAATAAAAATACATTGTAAATTTCATAAAACGGGAGTTTGGGGGCACCCCCCACTAAAAAAAAAACGAAATCATTTTTTTCGACATTATTGCCTTCGAAAATATGTCATTCGACATATTAACTATAAACCCGCTTGAAAAGCTGCATTACCCTGTGCATGTAACTAGGAAGAGTCATGCTGCTACGATTGCAGAAGACTGGTTAATTCCAAATTTGTTGGAGCACGTTGTACTATTTATGGTAAACTGCGTTGTATGTCAAAGGTTTACTGCTGGGCATACACTGAGAACAATTAGAGGGGTAATACCTCGACCGAATGGTCTGTTTCAGCATTTTCATATTGACTATGTCGATATGCTGCAAGTATGTAATGGATATAGGTATCTATTAGTGGTGGTGTATCCCTTTTCTAGGTGGATCAAGGCAGGTCCATGTGCACAACCTGATGCCACTTGCGCAGCAATGTTTTTAGTGTGCTAGGTCTTTCCGAGATGGGGTGTGCGTGAAGTGCTGAGATCTGACAATGAACCACATTTTGTAATGAGCTATTTGAACAAATAGGCTTTCTACTGAACATTAAACACACATTTTCTTCTGCTTGTCACCTGCAAGTGAACAGGATATGTGAGAGACTCAACGGCCTTCTGAAACAAAATATTGCCAAGATTAAATTGACTTTGAAGCAGGGACAGGGATGTCATTTCACCAAAATGTCTGGGGCAGCAGAAGTGACAGCACACAACCTTTTACCTCTCATGACATCACAGGAAGTGATGTCATTTGACCCCCCTCCTGACACCAAAGTGACATCATGGGAAGCAATGGAACACAACCTTTCACCCCTTGTCAAAACAGGAAGTGGTATCACATATTGTTCCTAAGTACACTACGTAAAATATGGTTGCAATATCACTATAATGTTATATACATTTCATACAAGAATGGATCCCCATATGTATTGTTAATATCAGTGTGTATAAGCCCATATTACCAAATTACTGTGAATGCAAGCAGACGTCCAAGGCCAAATAAAAATTATATGTTATTAAATAGCACTTACACTTAAGGTCATTATATAGAACAAATATACATACATTATCACCCAACCTGTGGTGGTACTCATTTATCGACTTCAAAAGGATGAAAGGTTGAGTTGAGGTGCTTAAGAACAGACTAAATCAGTGACTCACTCCATGAAGTGTGCCTGAAATAAACCTTTATGAGTCTAGCAATTATTGGATAGAATTCCAGAAAGACAAATTATTTATTATTCCTATTCTTTCTTATTTAGGGTCACTGCTCAAAGTGTTACACATGTGGAATCCCCTGTTCTTTTCTTAAAGAGGCCTGAACAAGAAACTCAGCCACTCCAAAAATAAAGAGCCACATGGAGCTGGCCACAGTCCAGGATCTTACATTTTCTTTTTTAAAACAGTTGTTTTTCTTTTTTTTTAGGGGTAGCAAGGGAGACATCCAGGGTCGCAACTGCGACCCCTGGCAACCCCAAAATGATTTCCCTGAGAAGGGATGGCCATATTGCTTACTCTTAGCTTCAAATGCCCTTCGGAAACAGCCAGGATCAGACATCACCTCGCCCCTCGCAAGCTAGTGACAGGACGGCCCTCTTGGTATGCCTCTTACACCTCCGTCTAGGAGTAGAAGTGATGCCCAGAGTGTAGCTAAAACTTTAGGTGATTCATTGCATGATTATTTGACATGTATGACCTCTAGTATCTCTCTCATTTCAGATCAACTCAAGCGCCAGGGGGGTCAGTCTCAGAACCCAGATGAAGAAAATTCAACAACCAACGCAGCTGAATTTCTATTGGCACCGAAGTTATATGTTGTTGACCTATTTTTGGTAAAGAACTTTACTAGAAAGTGGTATGAGCCAAGGTTTAATGGCCTCTTTTGCGTTGAGAATATAACCCCCTCAGCTGTAAAGGTCCAAGGAAGACGAGCTTGACTTCACTTGGGCGATGTGAAACTCTACAAAGGTGAGACCCTCCCTCCCACCATTGCTGATCCAGAAGCAAGACAAGAAGAAGAATTTCAGCATGTGCAGACCCGATCGATGACGAAGCAGAAGAAGGACAAAGCAACGAACTGTGAATGATGCAGATTTAGCTTGGACTAGAATTCGGAGGACACTCCTTATAGATATTTTAGCAGGAGTGCAAGGACTTGCTGAGAATATTAGTAGGCCAAAAAAGAACTTTAGAAGCACATTGAAGCATCAAAGTTATGCCTAATCTGAAATTGGAAACAAGATCAGTATCCAGATTCATTTCATGGTGCATACCTGTTTTAAACAGTTAACCATATGGTACTTATTGATAGTGGTGTGAATCGGCTTGTGCTTGCTGTTTTTGTTTTTATACTTCAAGCTTATCCTGCTCTTGTCAGAAGAGACGCTGATATTCACTCTTTTTTTACAGTATCCTAAGAATGGCCATGTGATTAGAAGGTGCCTCATTGCAATCATACAGCAAATAGTACAGGTACAAGTGTAAAGAAATTTGAAACATTCTATTAAAGATGAGACATATAGAAGTTGGCACAGTTCTAGAGAATGAACAACAAGTACCAGGATGGTGCAAAAGGTGGTTGCCTATTTTTTTGTGCATACTATATGCCTGCACGATTTCACTTTTTCTTTCTATTCCTTCTTTTTCACAGTCTTTATCGTACTAGTACTCCCTCTGAGGCAGAGGCCTCTATGATTCGCCCCACTCCTGAACTGCTTGATTTGCTTACTTCCACTGAGGTAGAGGTTCCTATGGTTCTCCCCACTGTGAGAACTGTTTTTGATTTGTTTCATAAATATTATGCATATACTGACTTTGTAAGACATAAGAGAAGAGCAGAGGAAGATAATGAGTGGATAAATACCTATGTAGACAATGCAGCACACTTGGATAATAACATGTGGTATCAGCAGATGAGAAAAGTGGGAGAGAAAACATCTAAGGAGAGTTGCTATGTCTGTGCTCTCAGATACTATGCCATGAATACAGTACAAACTTTAATCTCCAGAGAAGTCCCAGAACATGATGCCAGGTGCCGTGTTCATCTTGCAGCACGTATGACCAGAGGACAATTCCAGGAAAGTTGGGCCACTTTGCGATGGAGATGGAAATGGTTGTCTCCATGCCAGGATTATTATATCAAGACTAAACATATGGAAAAGGAACCTGAATGGAAGAGCAAGATGCTTACTTATCCTGCCACAGACCAGGAAGAGGTAGTCATTAAACAGATGAAGAGGATGAACTGACCTGATAGAACAGAAGTTGCTGGATGGCCTGGATGTTGTCAGTAAACCATCAGTCATCGTACATAACGCACGTCACGCTCATGGATGTGGCAATACCCCGTCTTCCAAGCCTGTTTCTTCCCAGTTGTCATTTGAATCAGGCAAAAGGAAACATCTGCATGCTAAATTAAGCGTTGGCAGACCTCCAACGCACAGCACGTCTTTCTGTGCCTGTTGGGGGTTGCCATGGAGAAGTTGGTGCCCTGCTCACTTGTCATCACGCACGCCGCTATGGCAGGATCGCGTACAGGGGGTCAGTTGATTCTCCTTTAAAGCACTGCACCAACACTGGAACGGTGCTTCTGAATGTGTTTGAATCAGCGGCTTTCTTGTGTTACGTAAAACATTTGGATTTATGGTTAACAAATTTTGCCTGCCTCCCGGATTTGCTACTTGCTGTTTTCCCTTGTCTTGTCTACTGAACTTCAGGTATATTTGATACAGACCATCCCTCGAACTCTGCTGCCTCACGTCTTGTTACTGTCACCGCTAGTAAACCACGACCCGAGTTGCCCTCTGACTCCTTTGCCTAATGGATTGTTTTCCATTGCATGCTCATTGCCTACACGGAACTCTTTCAGGAAATACCTTGGTCATGTTGAATTTTGGAACTTGTTAATTGTTGTGTTTGGACTTAAGACTTCCTCATTGAGCACTACCGTGGAATTTGTATGCGTCCTCGTGCCGTCAGTTCAGGGGACTGGCATTGTAACAACAACCCTGGATTTAGGCATCCTCGTGATGGCGGATCAGGGGAAACTTTAGAAGACTCATCAGTCATTGCATCTACCCCTACCGGGGAACGCCATCTCCTGGTTGGGAACGGGGAATTGTCATCTACACAACGAGTTCAACTGCCAGCTGTAACACACACCCTGGAACATTAACGGGGTATTTCCGACATATTCAGAAGCCTATTACATACCATAGACGCCGCCAATGACCCTCTGGCAACCCTGGTTCAGCTGGTAGCTGAACTACGTGCTGACATGGCAGCAGCTCAAAATTCCACCCAATGCCGTATTGATGCGATACAGGCTGGCATGCGGTCAGGAGGGGCAGAGGCCCCTGCTTCAGCGTCAGCTTCTGGTTCTGGTGGAACACCAGCCAGACAGGAAACCGTTCCTGATTATATGGCGGCAAAGTTCCCTTTGGCACCACCAGAACGGTTCAGTGGAGATCCAAAGACATTCTTGACCTTCATTAATCAGTGTAGATTACACTTCTTGTGCCGACCAACTTCGTTCCCAGATTCTACCACTAAAGCAGCGTTTGTATTGTCATATTTGGGTGGCACGGCAGCAGTATGGGCCAATCCCTTGTTGGAGCAAGGCAGACATTTGCTATATGACTGCAATGCCTTGATTTACGCTATGAGTCGTGTCTTCGACACACGTTATAAGTCTCAGGCCACCGAGTTGGAGTTGCTTGGTTTACAGCAGGGACACACACACCCCTTCTGGCATACCTAGCTAGGTTTAATCAGCTAGTGGCTGAGACCCGTTGGCCCGACGAAAAGAAGGCGGCCTTGTTTTATAAAGGACTGTCAGACCCATTGAAAGACTCCCTAGCTACAGTACCTGTTGTGCCCACCACGTTTCTCGAGTTGTTGGATCTGGTATTCCAGATAGACGCACGGAAGGCTGAAAGAAAGGGGGAGAAAAGAGGCTTGCCACCTATCCCTCTGTAACGCTCACCTGATTCCCGTAGAGGCGCCGGTCTTGACTGGGCGTATACCGTATCTTCAAAGGTGATGTGTAACACACGGCTGGCTCTTTGGGCTGGACCTCTGTGCACTGTATGTCTGACTCGAAGGGTAAGATGTCTGCAGATAGAAAATATGGGATTAATGAACTGGGTTATTGAATGTCTCTCTCTTCTTCCCTTTCTCTTCTCCTGTAGAACCCCAAAGGTTAACGCTCTCACCTTAGGTAAGTGAACGCCGTGCTCTCCATCTGCCTCGGGGCAGGGTGCTGTAACCAGTTTCTTCACTGGATAAGGTGAGCAGGCCTCTTGACTTCAGAGGACTGCTCTCCGTCGTTTACTGCACGAACGGTAAGTTTCGAGTAATTCTAATGTCTTTAAAAGTCTTTAGTAATGATGTCTCTTGTTTTGCAGGGTTCCGGCGATGGCGGATGACGGGCTGAAGTGAGTTGAAGATGGAACCCGTGTGATGAATAGAAGCGCCTGGAAGCACGTAAGTAAGCGCTTGTTGCCTGCTTCACGATGCGCTCTAACTGTCTTTTTATTTTGCAGGTACAAGTTCGGAGCGGCTGCAGGGTGCCGGAATACCCACTGGGTTAGATGTGGAAAGGAGTAATGGCACGTGAGTATTAAAGTTCCCCAATGTCTTTAAACGCACCTTGTTTTGTCTTTCAGATGCGGGATGCAGCGCCAAAGGCCTCCGGAGCGTGCGAAGAGTTGGTAAGCTTTTGTCTTTCAGATGCCGGAATGCAGTGCGAAGACCTCCGGAGCGCACGAAGAGTAGGTAAGCCTTTGTCTTTCAGATGCCGGAATGCAGCGCGAGGCGTTGGTGACAGCCGATGGACCAGGTAAGTGAAGCGCTGTCACTGAAGACCGTAATGCTAACCTGTTCTTTCTTGTCTTTATAGGTATTGCTGAAGACTGGATTCAGGATGGTAAGCCTTTTTCCTTAGGCCCAGGATCAGATGCAGAAGACACGATGAGCGTTCTGCTGCAGAGGATGCAGAATAACGCAAAGCAAGATTCATCCATCGGGTGTGGTTTAAATAGCCTCCTGTAGTGCTTAGGTGTCTCCTTCCACAGCCACGCCTAGGTAAGAAAAGAGTTCCTGCTTTCCAGAAGAGTTCCAGTGTTCTGAACCTAGGGAGTGGCTCCTGCCCCACCCAACAGGAAAAGTAGTTCCAAACAGAAGAGGATCAGAGGCTCAACTGGCAGGCAAGTAAGCAGCATGGTCTGCTGCAGATAAGTCCACCCAAGCATTATGAGCCCGGCGCTTCCAGCGCTGGGACTGGGCATATTTATGAGCCTGGTGCCACTGGCGCCAGGACTGGGTCCAAAAGGTCCCAATTGGGACTGGTTGGCACTCGGAACCTGGGTTATGGATCTGCTTCCAAGGGAGTTGGGAAAACCCTGACCTTTTGGAAGCAGAGATCATGACAGTACCCCCCCTCAAGGCCCCTCCCAAACCGGGCTTCTCCGGGGGTTTTGGCTTGTCAGGAAATGTTCGGTGAAATCTTTTGATTAGGCGAGGAGCGTGGACATATTCAGCAGGTTCCCAGGATCTCTCTTGGGGGCCGTAGCCTTTCCAGTCAATTAGGTAAAATAGTTTAGATTTGGAGATCTTGGAGTCCAGAATGCTTTTGACTTCAAACTCGAGTTCTCCATCAACTAGGATGGGTTTTGGAGATTTAGTTAGTCGGGTTTGAGGTTGCACGGGTTTTAATAGAGAGACGTGGAAGACCGGATGTATCTTCATGTGCGGGGGCAAGTCCAACTTGACCGCTACTGGGTTTACTATGGTAGTGATGGAATAGGGACCAAGGTATCTTGGGTTGAATGTGCGTGGCCCTTTTAGAGGTAGATATTTGGTGGATAACCAGACTTGATCCCCTACTTGATATTGAGGGGCTTCCTTCCGATGTTGATCTGCTCCTTTCTTGTATTGTTCTTTAGCCCTTTGAAGGTGAGAAACAGCTTCCTTAAAGGCTTGGGTGATTGTAGAATGCAGGTAGTCTACTGCTGGTGTTTCAAGATCTTGGAGGGGATCCAACTCCGAGGTTCGAGGGTGACTGCCGTATAAAAGAAAATACGGGGTTTTCCCAGTTCCCGAATGGACAGAGTTATTGTAGGCATATTCGGCTATCCAAAGGATGTCTTTCCAAGTTTTTTCAGTCTGTTGCAGCATGCAGCGTAAATACTGTTCCAGAGTTTGATTGGTCCTCTCGGTTTGTCCGTCGGTCTGAGGGTGGTGACTGGTCGATAGTCTCACATCAATTTGAGCCGACCGACAGCAACTTCGCCAAAAATGAGAAATAAATTGACTACCTCGATCCGAAATTAGAACCGAAGGAAAACCGTGCAGTCGGACGATGTTTTCGAGAAATTCTCGGGCCAGAGTTGCTGCTGTTGGCAAGCCTTTGAGCGGAATGAAATGCGCCATCTTGGAGAATAAGTCCACGATTACTAGAATCGTATTGTATCCGGAGCATGGAGGTAGATTGGTGATGAAGTCCATAGAAAGCGTATGCCAAGGGCGAGGTGGGATGTCAATAGGGCGTAAGAGGCCTGCTGGTCTTTCCTTTTGACTCTTGTTTTGGGCGCATACTCCACAGGACATTATAAAGTCTCTGATATCTTTTTTCCAAGACGGCCACCAGAAGTAGCGCTTGATCTTTTCTGAGGTCTTGGCCATACCGGGATGTCCTTCCATTAAAGAATCGTGATAACAAGAGATTACTTTTTTCTGTAAATCTGTGCTGGGCAGGTATAATCGTTCTTGGAAATACAATAAGTTGTCCTTTACTGCAAAGTCCTTTCCCTGCAGATGCCAATTCTGTATGTCTGCTGGAGTTACAAGTTGCCTGGCTTTATCCTTAACTTCCTCTATGGATTGTGTGGCGATTACACCCAGAATTCTTTGTTCGGGAATGATTGGTACAGGTTTAGGGTTGATCAAGTGTTCTTCCACTCCCATCCGAGAAAGGGCATCAGCTTTACCGTTTTTTGTACCAGGTCGATAGGTAATTATGAAGTCAAACTCGGCAAAGAATAATGCCCAACGGAGTTGTCTAGAGGATTGGGCTTTTGCGGTTTTCAAATATTGCAGGTTTCGGTGATCCGTAATCACAGTAACGGTGTGTCGGACCCCAGCAGATAATGCCGCCAAGCCTTAAAGGCAGACTTGATAGCCAGAAGTTCCTTGTCAGTAATCGTGTAATTGATTTCAGGAGGTGAGAATTTGCGGGACCAAAATGCCACGGGATGCAACTGATTGGTTACCGGGTCCTTTTGTGAAAGAACTGCCCCCATGGCAAGGCTTGAAGCATCAGTTTCCACGATGTAGGGGAGTTCGGGGCGAGGGTGTTTTAAGATTGGTGCAGAGATGAATTTAGTCTTCAAATCCTGGAAAGCTTGTTCTGCCTCGGTAGACCATTCAAAACGTTTGTTTTTCTTTAACAAGGCAGTGATGGGCTGGACTATTCGAGAAAATTCGGGGATAAACCTGCGGTAAAAGTTAGCAAAGCCTAACATGCTTTGCACACCTTTTACGGAGGATGGTGATGGCCATTTGAGAACTGCATCGACCTTCTTTGAATCCATACGCACTCCGCTAGGTGATAATATGAATCCCAAGAATTCAACTTCAGTCACGTTGAAAACACATTTTTCCAACTTAGCGAAAAGTTTGTGTTGACGCAATCTTTCGAGGACCATTTTCACGTGTTTCCGATGTTCAGATTCCGATGAAGAATAAACGAGGATGTCGTCAATGTAAACAACAACACACACATCTATGAGCTCTCTGAGGACATCGTTCATAAAATATTGAAAGGCGGCCGGGGCATTGCAAAGTCCGAAGGGCATGACCTGATATTCAAATAGCCCATATTTGGTGCGGAAGGCCGTCTTCCATTCATCGCCCTCTTTTACTCGTACCAAGTGGTAGGCTCCTCTAAGATCCAGCTTTGTATATATGCATGCTTTTCTGACTTGGTCCAGGAGTTCAGGGATCAAAGGTAACGGATATCTATTCTTGACGGTGATCTGGTTCAGGGAGCGATAATCTATACAAGTTCTAAGGTCTCCTTCCTTTTTTGGAACGAAGAACAAAGCTGAAGAAGCAGGGGACTTGGAAGGACGAATAAACCCATTTGCCAGGTATTGATCCAGGTATTGTCGAAGGTGAAGGTTCTCAGGCTCCGTGAGGGCATAAATTCTTCTACAAGGAGGAGTAGATCCAGGTATCAGGTCTATCTGGCAGTCATAAGACCTATGAGGAGGTAGAGAGTTAGCCTGATCCTTCTGGAAAACATCTTGGTATTCTAGGTATTCGGGAGGTAACTGGGGAGTCTCTGAAGAAATTGCTGCCAGTGCAACACCAGGTGGAGGGTGACAAGTAGAGACACATTCTGGAAACTGGACCGTTCTTGCTCGCCAATCGATCAGAGGATTGTGTTTCTCTAACCAAGGTATTCCTAGAATAATCTGAAACTGAGGAGCCTTGATCACATCGAACACGATCTTCTCATGGTGTCCATCTTGACTTACTAACGTCACTTCTTGAGTGGTATGCGTTACTGGTCCGGAGGCTATCTCCGTTCCATCCACCGTAGTAATGACGTCCTTTACAGCCTTGGGACAAAGAGTTAGATTCATCCTCAAAACCATTTCCTGATCCACATAATTGCCGATGGCACCGCTGTCGACGTAAGCTTCAATTGCATGTAATCGATCCGGATTATCAGGGCTAATGAGGACCATAGGTATCACGAAATGCGAGGTCACGGAACTGGTTTTCACGCTCGGCAAGAGGACCTCTCTTCTTGTCGGGCGAGGTCGTTTCCCTGCTCAGAGTTTGTAACTTTGGTAACTGCAGCTCCTACTGCCTTCTTGGCAGGTTTCACCGGACAGTCTCGAAGAAAGTGCCCTGAGTTTCCGCAATAGAGGCATAATTGCAACTGTTTTCTCCTTTCCCGCTCCTTTTGTGTTAAAGGACCTTTCAGGCCCCCTATTTGCATGGGTTCCCCGGAGTCTACTCCTTTGGAAGGAGTCGGCGGTTTGGAAAATACTCGAGCATCAAACTTGGAACGATCGGCCTTCCTGTTCTGCAGTCGGTGATCTATTTGAACGACTAAGTCTATATAGTCCGAACAATCTTGTGGGGGATTCACTACTTGGGCTAACATATCTTTGAGCTCTCCATGTAGACCTCTATAAAACAGCGTAATCCTTTTGTCCTCAGGCCATTGAGTTTCCACTATCAGTCTGTTGAAAGACGCAATATAAGGCAAAAGGTCTTGATTACCTTGTCGCAACGAAAGAAGCTCATTGTCCAAGGCCTGCCCCTGTGAATGTCTTGCGAACAGTTTTTCCATACTGAGCTGAAAAGCTTGAAAATCATGGAGGACCGGATCATCTTGATTTACTAGAGGGATCGACCAGTCTGCCGATTTGCCACTAAGGTACGAAAGCACGAAAGCTACTTTAGCTTGATCAGTTGGAAAGGCTGCTGGCCGGCATAATAAGAAATGCAACCGGCACTGATTGATAAATACTGCAAACCTCTTTGGGTCACCAGAAAATCGTTCGGGCGGAGCCAGAGGTACATTCCCAGGTAGGTTGATCTGCACTGGATTCATAGAGGATGTAGAAGGAAGATTTCCCCCAGATGCGGGTAACGGGGTCTGTCCGGCTTGTGACTGTAGCAATTGTCTAGCGAGATCATCTGTTCGCTCCTTGGAAATAATCAGTTCCCTTCTTAGAGCGTTCGTTTCCTGACGGGCTGCATGCACTTCTGCCCTTAGTTCCCCAAGTAACTGGGCTAGCTGGTCGGTATCCGAGGTTTCCATAGCGCCTGGACGGGAGTTTTGCGGTAGGCTTTGCGTTCTGTAACGCTCACCTGATTCCCGTAGAGGCGCCGGTCTTGACTGGGCGTATACCGTATCTTCAAAGGTGATGTGTAACACACGGCTGGCTCTTTGGGCTGGACCTCTGTGCACTGTATGTCTGACTCGAAGGGTAAGATGTCTGCAGATAGAAAATATGGGATTAATGAACTGGGTTATTGAATGTCTCTCTCTTCTTCCCTTTCTCTTCTCCTGGAGAACCCCAAAGGTTAACGCTCTCACCTTAGGTAAGTGAACGCCGTGCTCTCCATCTGCCTCGGGGCAGGGTGCTGTAACCAGTTTCTTCACTGGATAAGGTGAGCAGGCCTCTTGACTTCAGAGGACTGCTGTCCGTCGTTTACTGCACGAACGGTAAGTTTCGAGTAATTCTAATGTCTTTAAAAGTCTTTAGTAATGATGTCTCTTGTTTTGCAGGGTTCCGGCGATGGCGGATGACGGGCTGAAGTGAGTTGAAGATGGAGCCCGTGTGATGAATAGAAGCGCCTGGAAGCACGTAAGTAAGCGCTTGTTGCCTGCTTCACGATGCGCTCTAACTGTCTTTTTATTTTGCAGGTACAAGTTCGGAGCGGCTGCAGGGTGCCGGAATACCCACTGGGTTAGATGTGGAAAGGAGTAATGGCACGTGAGTATTAAAGTTCCCCAATGTCTTTAAACGCACCTTGTTTTGTCTTTCAGATGCGGGATGCAGCGCCGAAGGCCTCCGGAGCGTGCGAAGAGTTGGTAAGCTTTTGTCTTTCAGATGCCGGAATGCAGTGCGAAGACCTCCGGAGCGCACGAAGAGTAGGTAAGCCTTTGTCTTTCAGATGCCGGAATGCAGCGCGAGGCGTTGGTGACAGCCGATGGACCAGGTAAGTGAAGCGCTGTCACTGAAGACCGTAATGCTAACCTGTTCTTTCTTGTCTTTATAGGTGTTGCTGAAGACTGGATTCAGGATGGTAAGCCTTTTTCCTTAGGCCCAGGATCAGATGCAGAAGACACGATGAGCGTTCTGCTGCAGAGGATGCAGAATAACGCAAAGCAAGATTCATCCATCGGGTGTGGTTCAAATAGCCTCCTGTAGTGCTTAGGTGTCTCCTTCCACAGCCACGCCTAGGTAAGAAAAGAGTTCCTGCTTTCCAGAAGAGTTCCAGTGTTCTGAACCTAGGGAGTGGCTCCTGCCCCACCCAACAGGAAAAGTAGTTCCAAACAGAAGAGGATCAGAGGCTCAACTGGCAGGCAAGTAAGCAGCATGGTCTGCTGCAGGTAAGTCCACCCAAGCATTATGAGCCCGGCGCTTCCAGCGCTGGGACTGGGCATATTTATGAGCCTGGTGCCACTGGCGCCAGGACTGGGTCCAAAAGGTCCCAATTGGGACTGGTTGGCACTCGGAACCTGGGTTATGGATCTGCTTCCAAGGGAGTTGGGAAAACCCTGACCTTTTGGAAGCAGAGATCATGACACCCTCCCACTTTGACAGTTCCTCCCACGTGAAATGGAGAACCCATGCAAATTGGGCCGGTTCATGGTCCATTGTCTTCTGAGGAGAGGGAACATCGCAAGAAGAGTAATTTGTGTTTCTATTGTGGGTCCTCTGAGCATTTCCTATGGTTGTGTCCTAAAAAACCCAAGAAACAGGGAAACGCCAGAGCCCGGCAATAGAGGGAGCCCCTTTGTCGAGCAGTAAGTCCCAGGGCTCCAGATTTTCAGTCCCTTTCACTATACCCACCACCCTTGCTTTCTCTTCTGGGGAGCCTTGGTCGACTGAGGCCATCCTGGATTCTGGGGCGACCAGTAATTATGTTGAAGCACAATATGTGCTAGAGTGGGGTATGCCAGTGGTTCCTAAAGATTGCCCAGAATTGGTTAATGCAGTGGATGGAACCACACTTATTTCAGGTTTGGTAACATAATGTCATGATCTCTGCTTCCAAAAGGTCAGGGTTTTCCCAACTCCCTTGGAAGCAGATCCATAACCCAGGTTCCGAGTGCCAACCAGTCCCAATTGGGACCTTTTGGACCCAGTCCTGGCGCCAGTGGCACCAGGCTCATAAATATATCCAGTCCCAGCGCTGGAAGCGCCGGGCTCATAATGCTTGGGTGGACTTACCTTCAGCAGACCATGCTGCTTACTTGCCTGCCAGTTGAGCCTCTGATCCTCTTCTGTTTGGAACTACTTTTCCTGTTGGGTGGGGCTGGAGCCACTCCCTAGATTCAGAACACTGGAACTCTTCTGGAAGGCAGGAACTCTTTTCTTACCAGGAACTCTTTTCTTACTTAGGCGTGGCTGTGGAAGGAGACACCTAAGCACTACAGGAGGCTATTTAAACCACACCCGGTGGATGAATCTTGCTTTGCGTTATTCTACAACCTCTGCAGCAGAACGCTCATCGTGTCTTCTGCATCCGGTCCTGGGCCTAAGGAAAAAGGCTTACCATCCTGAATCCAGTCTTCAGCAACACCTATAAAGACAAGAAAGAACAGGTTAGCATTCCGGCATCTGAAAGGCAAAGGCTTACCATCCTGAATCCAGTCTTCAGCAACACCTATAAAGACAAGAAAGAACAGGTTAGCATTCCGGCATCTGAAAGGCAAAGGCTTACCTACTCTTCGTACGCTCCGGAGGCCTTCGGCGCTGCATCCCGCATCTGAAAGACAAAACAAGGTGCGTTTAAAGACATTGGGGAACTTTAATACTCACGTGCCATTACTCCTTTCCACATCTAATCCAGTGGGTATTCCGGCACCCTGCAGCCGCTCCGAACTCGTACCTGCAAAATAAAAAGACAGTTAGAGCGCATAGTGAAGCAGGCAACAAGCGCTTACTTACGTGCTTCCAGGCGCTTCTATTCATCACATGGGCTCCATCTTTAACTCACTTCAGCCCGTCATCCGCCATCGCCGGAACCCTGCAAAAAAAGAGACATCATTACTAAAGACTTTAAAGACATTTGAATGACTCGAAACTTACCGTTCGTGCAGTAAACGACGGACAGCAGTCCTCTGAAGTCAAGAGGCCTGCGCTACCTATCCAGTGAAGAAACTGGTTACAGCACCCTGCCCCGAGGCAGATGGAGAGCTCGGCATTCACTTACCTAAGGTGAGAGCGTTAACCTTTGGGGGTCTACAGGAGAGGAGAAGAGGAAAGAGATAGGGACACCCCAATAACCCCAGTTCATTAACCCCATATTTTCTATCTGCAGACATCTTACTCTACACGTCAGGCATACAGTGCACAGAGGTCCAGCCCAAAGAGCCAACCGGGTGCTACACATCACCTTTGAAGATACGGTAGTCGCCCAGTCAAGACCGGCGCCTCTGCGAGAATCAGGTGAGCGTTACAGAACGCAAAGCCTACCGCAAAACTCTCGCCCAGGCGCTATGGAAACCTCGGATACTGACCCCCTAGCCCGGTTACTTGGGGAACTAAGGGCAGAAGTGCATGCAGCTCGTCAGGAAACGAATGCTCTAAGAAGGGAACTAATTATTTCCAAGGAGAGAACAGACAATCTTGCTAGACAAGTGCTACAGTCACAAGCCGGACAGACCCCGTTACCCGCATCAGGGGCAAATCTTCCATCAACATCCTCTATGAATCCAGTGCAGATCAACCTACCTGGGAATGTACCTCTGGCTCCGCCCGAACGATTTTCTGGTGACCCAAAGAGGTTTGCAGTATTTATCAATCAGTGCCGGTTGCACTTCTTATGCCGGCCAGCAGCCTTTTCAACTGATCAAGCAAAAGTAGCTTTTGTACTTTCGTACCTTAGTGGCAATGCGGCAGACTGGTCGATCCCTCTAGTTAATCAAGATGATCCGGTTCTCCATGATTTTCAAGCCTTTCAGCTTAGTATGGAAAAACTGTTCGCAAGACCGTCACAGGGGCAGGCCTTGGACAATGAGCTTCTTTCGTTGCGACAGGGTAATCAAGACCTTTTGGCTTATATTGCATCTTTCAATAGACTAATAGTGGAAACTCAATGGCCTGAGGACAAAAGGATTACGCTGTTTTATAGAGGTCTACGTGGAGAGCTCAAAGACGTTTTAGCCCAAGTAGTGAATCCCCCACAAGACTGTTCGGATTATATAGACTTGGTCGTTCAAATTGATCACAGGCTGCAGAACAGGAAGGCCGATCGTTCCAAGTTTGATGCTCGAGTATTTTCCAAACCGCCAACTCCTTCCAAAGGAGTAGACTCTGGGGAACCCATGCAAATAGGGGGTCTGAAAGGTCCTCTAACACAAAGGGAGCGGGAAAGGAGGAAACAGTTGCAATTATGCCTATATTGCGGAAACTCAGGGCACTTTCTTCGAGACTGTCCGGTGAAACCTGCCAAGAAGGCAGTAGGAGCTGCAGTTACCAAAGTTACAAACTCTGAGCAGGGAAACGACCTCGCCCGACAAGAATAGAGGTCCTCTTGCCGAGCGTGAAAACCAGTTCCGTGACCTCGCATTTCGTGATACCTATGGTCCTCATTAGCCCTGATAATCCGGATCGATTACATGCAATTGAAGCTTACGTCGACAGCGGTGCCATCGGCAATTATGTGGATCATGAAATGGTTTTGAGGATGAATCTAACTCTTTGTCCCAAGGCTGTAAAGGACGTCATTACTACGGTGGATGGTACGGAGATAGCCTCCGGGCCAGTAACGCATACCACTCAAGAGGTGACGCTAGTAAGTCAAGATGGACACCATGAGAAGATCGTGTTCGATGTGGTCAAGGCCCCTCATTTTCGGATTATTCTAGGAATACCTTGGTTAGAGAAACACAATCCTCTGATCGATTGGCGAGCAAGAACGGTCCAGTTTCCAGAATGTGTCTCTACTTGTCACCCTCCACCTGGTGTTGCACTGGCCGCAATTTCTTCAGAGACTCCCCAGTTACCTCCCGAATACCTAGAATACCAAGATGTTTTCCGGAAGGATCAGGCTAACTCTCTACCTCCTCATAGGTCTTATGACTGCCAGATAGACCTGATACCTGGATCTACTCCTCCTTGTAGTAGAATTTATGCCCTCACCGAGCCTGAGAACCTTCACCTTCGACAATACCTGGATCAATACCTGGCACAAGGGTTTATTCGTCCTTCCAAGTCCCCTGCTTCTTCAGCTTTGTTCTTCGTTCCAAAAAAGGAAGGAGACCTTAGAACTTGTATCGATTATCGCTCCCTGAACCAGATCACCGTTAAGAATAGATATCCGTTACCTTTGATCCCTGAACTCCTGGACCAAGTCAGAAAAGCATGCATATATACAAAGCTGGATCTTAGAGGAGCTTACCACTTGGTACGAGTAAAAGAGGGCGATGAATGGAAGACGGCCTTCCGCACCAAGTATGGGCTATTTGAATATCAGGTCATGCCCTTCGGACTTTGCAATGCCCCGGCCGCCTTTCAATATTTTATGAACGATGTCCTCAGAGAGCTCATAGATGTATGTGTTGTTGTTTACATTGACGACATCCTCGTTTATTCTTCATCGGAATCTGAACATCGGAAACACGTGAAAATGGTCCTCGAAAGATTGCGTCAACACAAACTTTTCGCTAAGTTGGAAAAATGTGTTTTCAACGTGACTGAAGTTGAATTCTTGGGATTCATATTATCACCTGGCGGAGTGCGTATGGATTCAAAGAAGGTCGATGCGTTCTCAAATGGCCATCACCATCCTCCGTAAAAGGTGTGCAAAGCATGTTAGGCTTCGCTAACTTTTACCGCAGGTTTATCCCCGAATTCTCTCGAATAGTCCAGCCCATCACTGCCTTGTTAAAGAAAAACAAACGTTTTGAATGGTCTACCGAGGCGGAACAAGCTTTCCAGGATTTGAAGACTAAATTTATCTCTGCAGCAATCTTAAAACACCCTCGCCCCGAACTCCCCTACATCGTGGAAACTGATGCTTCAAGCCTTGCCATGGGGGCAGTTCTATCACAAAAGGACCCGGTAACCAATCAGTTGCATCCCGTGGCATTTTGGTCCCGCAAATTCTCGCCTCCTGAAATCAATTACACGATTACTGACAAGGAACTTCTGGCTATCAAGTCTGCCTTTAAGGCTTGGCGGCATTATCTGCTGGGGGCCCGACACACCGTTACTGTGATTACGGATCACCGAAACCTGCAATATTTGAAGACCGCAAAAGCCCAATCCTCTAGACAACTCCGTTGGGCATTATTCTTTGCCGAGTTTGACTTCATAATTACCTATCGACCTGGTACAAAGAACGGTAAAGCCGATGCCCTTTCTCGGATGGGAGTGGAAGAACACTTGGTCAACCCTAAACCTATATCAATCATTCCCGAACAAAGAATTCTGGGTGTAATCGCCACAGAATCCATAGAGGAAGTTAAGGATAAAGCCAGGCAACTTGTAACTCCAGCAGACATACAGAATTGGCATCTGCAGGGAAAGGACTTTGCAGTAAAGGACAACTTATTGTATTTCCAAGAACGATTATACCTACCCAGCACAGATTTACAGAAAAAAGTAATCTCTTGTTATCACGACTCTTTAATGGAAGGTCATCCCGGTATAGCCAAGACCTCAGAAAAGATCAAGCGCTACTTCTGGTGGCCGTCTTGGAAAAAAGATATCAGAGACTTTATAATGTCCTGTGGAGTATGCGCCCAAAACAAGAGTCAAAAGGAAAGACCAGCAGGCCTCTTACGCCCTATTGACATCCCACCTCGCCCTTGGCATACGCTTTCTATGGACTTCATCACCGATCTACCTCCATGCTCCGGATACAATACGATTCTAGTAATCGTGGACTTATTCTCCAAGATGGCGCATTTCATTCCGCTCAAAGGCTTGCCAACAGCAGCAACTCTGGCCCGAGAATTTCTCGAAAACATCGTCCGACTGCACGGTTTTCCTTCGGTTCTAATTTCGGATCGAGGTAGTCAATTTATTTCTCATTTTTGGTGAAGTTGCTGTCGTTCGGCTCAAATTGATGTGAGACTATTGACCAGTCACCACCCTCAGACCGACGGACAAACCGAGAGGACCAATCAAACTCTGGAACAGTATTTACGCTGCATGCTGCAACAAACTGAAAAAACTTGGAAAGATATCCTTTGGATAGCCGAGTATGCCTACAATAACTCTGTCCATTCAGGAACTGGGAAAACCCCGTTTTTTCTTTTGTACGGCAGTCACCCTCGAACCTCGGAGTTGGATCCCCTCCAAGATCTTGAAACACCAGCAGTAGACTACCTGCATTCTACAATCACCCAAGCCTTTAAGGAAGCTGTTTCTCACCTTCAAAGGGCTAAAGAACAATACAAGAAAGGAGCAGATCAACATCGGAAGGAAGCCCCTCACTATCAAGTAGGGGATCAAGTCTGGTTATCCACCAAATATCTATCTCTAAAAGGGCCACGCACATTCAACCCAAGATACCTTGGTCCCTATTCCATCACTACCATAGTAAACCCAGTAGCGATCAAGTTGGACTTGCCCCCGCACATGAAGATACATCCGGTCTTCCACGTCTCTCTATTAAAACCCGTGCAACCTCAAACCCGACTAACCAAATCTCCAAAACCTATCCTAGTGGATGGAGAACTCGAGTTTGAAGTCAAAAGCATTCTGGACTCCAAGATCTCCAAATCTAACTATTCTACCTAATTGACTGGAAAGGCTACGGCCCCCAAGAGAGATCCTGGGAACCTGCTGAATATGTCCACGCTCCTCGCCTAATCAAAAGATTTCACCGAACATTTCCTGACAAGCCAAAACCCCCGGAGAAGCCCGGTTTGGGAGGGGCCTTGAGGGGGGGTACTGTCATGATCTCTGCTTCCAAAAGGTCAGGGTTTTCCCAACTCCCTTGGAAGCAGATCCATAACCCAGGTTCCGAGTGCCAACCAGTCCCAATTGGGACCTTTTGGACCCAGTCCTGGCGCCAGTGGCACCAGGCTCATAAATATGCCCAGTCCCAGCGCTGGAAGCGCCGGGCTCATAATGCTTGGGTGGACTTACCTTCAGCAGACCATGCTGCTTACTTGCCTGCCAGCTGAGCCTCTGATCCTCTTCTGTTTGGAACTACTTTTCCTGTTGGGTGGGGCTGGAGCCACTCCCTAGATTCAGAACACTGGAACTCTTCTGGAAGGCAGGAACTCTTTTCTTACCAGGAACTCTTTTCTTACTTAGGCGTGGCTGTGGAAGGAGACACCTAAGCACTACAGGAGGCTATTTAAACCACACCCGGTGGATGAATCTTGCTTTGCGTTATTCTGCAACCTCTGCAGCAGAACACTCATCGTGTCTTCTGCATCCGGTCCTGGGCCTAAGGAAAAAGGCTTACCATCCTGAATCCAGTCTTCAGCAACACCTATAAAGACAAGAAAGAACAGGTTAGCATTCCGGCATCTGAAAGGCAAAGGCTTACCATCCTGAATCCAGTCTTCAGCAACACCTATAAAGACAAGAAAGAACAGGTTAGCATTCCGGCATCTGAAAGGCAAAGGCTTACCTACTCTTCGTACGCTCCGGAGGCCTTCGGCGCTGCATCCCGCATCTGAAAGACAAAACAAGGTGCGTTTAAAGACATTGGGGAACTTTAATACTCACGTGCCATTACTCCTTTCCACATCTAATCCAGTGGGTATTCCGGCACCCTGCAGCCGCTCCGAACTCGTACCTGCAAAATAAAAAGACAGTTAGAGCGCATAGTGAAGCAGGCAACAAGCGCTTACTTACGTGCTTCCAGGCGCTTCTATTCATCACACGGGCTCCATCTTTAACTCACTTCAGCCCGTCATCCGCCATCGCCGGAACCCTGCAAAACAAGAGACATCATTACTAAAGACTTTAAAGACATTTGAATGACTCGAAACTTACCGTTCGTGCAGTAAACGACGGACAGCAGTCCTCTGAAGTCAAGAGGCCTGCGCTACCTATCCAGTGAAGAAACTGGTTACAGCACCCTGCCCCGAGGCAGATGGAGAGCTCGGCATTCACTTACCTAAGGTGAGAGCGTTAACCTTTGGGGGTCTACAGGAGAGGAGAAGAGGAAAGAGATAGGGACACCCCAATAACCCCAGTTCATTAACCCCATATTTTCTATCTGCAGACATCTTACTCTACACGTCAGGCATACAGTGCACAGAGGTCCAGCCCAAAGAGCCAACCGGGTGCTACACATCACCTTTGAAGATACGGTAGTCGCCCAGTCAAGACCGGCGCCTCTGCGAGAATCAGGTGAGCGTTACACATAACATACCATTGACTTGACCATGAACATTGCACCTCGTCACTCTGAGGTCATAACATTCAATGTTATTGCTGGACAACAGTTTAAGATCATTCTAGGGTTACCATGGCTCATGTTACATAACCCTGTGGTCAACTGGCGAGCATGGTCGGTGGATTTCAGATCAACAGACTGTGGTGCTCATTGCTGGCTCTGTGCTGGGAGGTGTGTTGGTGGTGCCACTTCCCAAGGAATATGATTTCTACAAAGACATCTTCGACAAAGTAGGGGCAGAGGTCCTTCCTCCATATCGAGCATATGACTGTCTGATTGACCTTGTGAAGGGTGCTAAGATACCTTCAGGACAGATTTATTCCCTGACTCAGAAAGAAGATGCAGTACTAAAGGAGTACTTAGACAAGGACTCTGTAAATGGGGTTCATACATCCTTCGCGTTTCCCGGCCGCTTCCCCTCTATTCTTTGTACCAAAGAAGGAGAGGAATTTACAGTGCTGCATATACTATCGAGCCTTGAATGCTGTTATGATACGTAACCAATATCCCATTCCGCTGATAACTGTACTCCTGGATCAGTTTGGGTCCTCGGTACTTTTCACGAAGCTAGATCTACGAGGAGCATATCATCTTGTGAAGATTCGGAGGGGTGATGAGTGGAAAATAGTGTTTAAAACCAGAAATAGGGGGTCATTATGAGATGGGCGGTAGCCATGGTGCTATGTCTCCCATACCGTGTCTTGTTCAATAGGGACTTACCGGTGCAGTCCGACCCTGGCAGGACCGGTAAGTCCCCATTGAACAAACCATTCCCCATTCCCATTTGAGCCGCCATAGGGCTCAATGGGAATGGGGAGGTGTTACGCTCACCTGGCTCCCACAGAGGCGTCGGTCTGAAGTGGACAGCTGCGGTCTCCACCAATGTGACGCGTAGGGCCGAGATGACGGACTGGACTGGCCCACCTAGCTTCGTTTGCTTGGCCCGTAGGAATATTCTTCTGTAAATGGAGAAAGGGAATTAACCACCCGTGGGGTTGAGCGTAAATCCCCCCACCCCCGCTGTTCTTCCCACAGATCACCTTTGATGTCCGCTCTTATAGTCTCACCTGATGGTTTGAAAAGATGAGCTCTCCATCCTGCATTGAGCGCAGGGGCGCGTTGATAACCAGTTGCTTCACTGGCTCGAAGGAATTGGTGAGTTCCAGAACAATATTGACTCCGAAAAGTATGTAGTTCATAAGAGTTCACATGTCTGACTTTCACTCTTGTCCAAATCCTTGCAGTTTGCAGCTTGACCCCAGTGAAGAGTTCCTCGTGGTAGCTGACGAAGTTCAGGTAAGGATTTGGCTTATCCTACACAGTTCAATAAAATACGGCCAGAACATAACCTATGGCTTGCTCCCTTATTCAGGTGTGGAGAGAAAATATGAAGTTCGGGGAATAATGCCTCCGGTGGTAAAATTAGGTAAGTCTATTGTGGTGAGAAGAATTCCCCTTGTTTGTCCCTTCGTCTCACCTTGTTGTCCTTTTGTTCCCCTTAGGGCGAGGATGCAATGAAGACTGCGCCGACCCGTGAAGAGGAATAGTACCCCTGGCGGTAATCAGGTAAGTCTATGGGGGTAGTTATTATTGCCTCTGTTTATTCCCTTGGCTCACCTTTGCTGTTCTTGTGTTCCCCTTAGGTGCCAGAGTGCGGCAGGAACGTGCAGAAGGATGCGGTGGATCGTGAGGATGCTGCAAAGGCCGGTGAGTTCAGCACGACGCTGCAGCAGGCGAGGCGGAGCGTGTAAAATGCTTCTTTCTTCCAGCTCGAAGGCGCGGTGGATCCGGAATTCAGGTAAGGATCGAAGGTTTTGCTCTTATTCTAACCTCTTCTCCTTCTGTTCCTCCCTTTTTCTAGGAGCTGCAGACTCGAGGCGGGCGTGGCAGAAGACTGTATGCAGGCTTGCAGACACGGTGAGCGTTACGCTGCTGGATGCAGAATAACGCGAAGCGTGTGCTGCTCTTCGGGCATGGTTTAAATAGCCCCCAAAGCAGTCCCAGGTAAGTATTCCTCTCCAGCCCCACCCGAGTAAAAAATAGTCCCTAGGTAAAATAGTCCCTTCCAAGCCTCATTTGGCTTGGAGCTCTGCAGCATGGTCTACATCAGGTAAGCTTGCAACATGGTCTGCATCAGGTAAGTTCTACTCTATGAGCCTGGCGCCTATAGCGCCAGGACTGGCTCTCCGGGGAACCAGGACTGACTCTCCATATGAGCCTGGCGCCATAGGCGCCAGGACCACACCCAAACAGCCCATAGCAGGGGTTTTTGGGCTTGCTCAAAATAACTTGATGCCTGCTTCCGGGGTTGCTGGACCTGGTCTGGTTCCCCGGGGGTAGGCATCATGACAGCAGGGCGCTAATAACGGGCTCGCGAATGGCAAGCCCGTTATTAGCGCCTTGGTCCCTTAGCGGGACCCGTAAGGGATGTGTGGTCAGACCACACGTTCCTTACGGTTCCCTCCAAGGGACCTCGGAATCGGGCGGTAAGTATCCCTTACCACCCGACTCGTAATGACCCTCATAGTCTGTTTGAATATCGGGTTATGCCATTTGGCTTATGTAACACCCCTGTAACTTTCCAGAGTTTCATAAACAATGCACTAAGGGATATGCTTGACCAATGCGTCATCATGTACCTAGATGACATCTTGATTTACTCACCTTCTTATGAATCTCATGTACAGCATGTATCTGCAGTTTTGCAACATCTACGTGACAACCACTTATATGCAAAACTGGAGAAATGCATCTCTCATGCCACGAGGTGGAGTTTTTAGGGTATGATATCATCAGTGAAGTGGTCAAAATGAGTCAGTCAAAAGTGAAGGCAGTCTTGGAGTGGCCTATTCCTACATCTGTAAAGCCTTACAATAGTTTCTTGGTTTTTCAAATTTTTACATGCGGTTTATCCGGTCCTTTTCTGCTACTGTTGCCATACTAACTGCTCTTACCAGCAACAAGCACCTGTTTGTTTGGAGTACAGAAGCACGACTGGCGTTTGATACCTTGAAAGCCGCATTTACAACGGCTCCTGTGCTTCAGCATCCAGACTCTGAACGCCCGTTCTATGTCGAGGCGGGTGCCTGGGATGTGGCGGTGGGGGCTGTCTTGTCTCAATTATGTACCGATTCAGGTCTTCTGCATTCAGTGGCATACCACTCACGGAAGCTCACTCAATATGAGCAGAACTATACTATTACTGAGCTGGAGTTATTTGCAGTACGTGATGCCTTCATGGTTTGGAGACACCATCTCTTGGGAACGGCTACTCCTGTACAGGTCTATACAGACTATAGAAACCTGCTGGTCTTGCAATCGGTTAAGTGCACCACTGCTCGTCATGCCAGATGGCATGAATTCTTCTCTATGTTTAATTTTGTGCTCACGCATCATCCTGGTTCATTACATTCCAAGGCTGATGCACTCTCATGTATGGATGGGTCTTCAACACCATGTAATTGGGATGGTAACATTCTCCTGCCAAAACAGGTGGTGTGTGGATGTACCCTAAAACCCACGTTGAAATCCACTATTCAGGAATAGGTTTCAAATAAACCTGTGTCGATCACAGAATACAATATGGATATTGTCCATTCTTTGCCCTATGTCCAGGGCCGTATCTACATACCAGATTCTGGTACTCGGCACATCGCATTGCAATGGTGTCACGACTCTCTACTAGCCACGCATCCTGGTCAACGTAAAAACCACTGACTCACTAAGACGTTGGTGTTGGTGGCCTTCCATGCATAGAGATGTGGCGAAGTACGTTGCCTTGTGTTCTGTTTGTGCCCAGCGAAAAGGTACTACGGCCAGACCTATGGGTCTCTTGCAACCTCTTCCCATTCCGGTGCGTCCCTGGGATATGATCTCCATGGATTTTATCATGGAGCTTCCATTGGTCATGGGATACGACACTATCTGAGTCGTGTGTGACTTCTTTACCAAAATGGCATTGTTCATACGTTGTCAAGGGTTACCTACTGCTCCAAATCTTGCTGAAATGTTTCTACAAAATGTCTTCAGGTTTTTTGGTCTCCCAGATGTTATAATATCTGACTGGGAGCTCAGTTCACCTCACGTTTTTGGAGGTATCTCATAACATCATTAGGTATCGATGAGAGATATTCAAGCGCTTACCACACACAAACAGATGAACAAACTGAATGCTTGAACGCCACACTGCAGCAGTATTTACAGTGCCTTACTCTACAACACCAAAAACATGGTCTTCAGTTTTGGTCACTGGAGGATTTGCTTACAACAATTCAATTCATGCTTCCACTGGTTCTATGCCATTTTTTGCTTTGTATGGTCAACAGCTGTGAACGCTGCCTTTGGACCCTGTAGTCCTGTCTGACAGCCCAACCTTGCGTTTGTGATCTCTCAGCTCTGCATGACAACGTCCGGTGCCATTTAGCAGATGCACAGGAACAGTCTCAGATTTATGCAGATCGGCATCGTAAAACTGCCCCGTCATATCGTCCTGGTATGCGGGTTTGGTTTTACACCAGAAACCTCTGTATAACCTCTTGTATAAGTGTTTGGTGCCTCGTTTTGTAGGTCTTTATCTTGTTAAGGAAGTTATCAGTCCATTGGCCGGAAAGCTAGAGTTACCTTTATCATGGAAGATCCACCCGGTGTTTCACGTATCATTGGTAAAACCTTGTTCGGATGACACAAGACTGCCAGTCCGTCCTCTTCCAGTTACAGTACATGGATCAGAGGAGTATGAAGTTAACACGATCCTCGATACCAAGATCTCACTCAGGGCGCGCCTGTACTTAATCGACTCGAAAGGTTACGGTCCAGAGGATCGGACCTGGGAACCTGAGTCCAATTTGCATGCACCAGATCTCTTGTCTCGTTTCCTTGCCTCCCGGGATGTGGGTGAGTCCATTAGGGAAAGATACTGTCAGGAAACCATCAATCGTCGTACATAAGGCACGCTGCGTTCATGGACGTGGCACTACCCCCTCTTCCAAGCCTGTTTCTTCCCAGTTGTCATTTAAATCAGGCAAAAGGAAACATCTGCATGCCAAATTAAGCTTTGGCAGACCTCCAACGCGTGCGCGTTGGGGTTTACCATGGAGAAGTTGTTACGTAAAACCTTCGGCTTTATGGTTAACTTATTTTACCTGCCTCCCGGATTTGCTACTCGCTGTTTTCCCTTGTCTTGTCTACTGGTCTTCAGGTATGTTTGAAACAGACCGTCCCGTCGAACTCTGCTGCCTCAGGTCTTGTTACTGTCACCACTAGTTAACCACAACCCGGATTGCCATCGGACTCCTTTGCCTAACGGATTGTTTTCTATTGCTTGCTCATTGCCGACACAGAACTCTTTCAGGAAATACCTTGGCCACGTTGAATTTTGGAACTTCTTAATTGTTGTGCTCAGACAAGAGACTTCCTCATTGAGCACTATCTTGGAACTTGTAGGCATCCTAGTCCCGTCGGTTCAGGGTACTGGCATTGTAACAACAACCTTGGATTTAGGCGTCCTCATGCCAGCTGATCAGGGGAAGCTTTGCAAGACTCATCAGTCATCGCATCGTCAAGAACACCCTGTCTACGGTCTGAATACACTACCCCTACTGGGGAACACCATCTCCTGGTTGGGAACAGGGAATCATCATCTACATGACTATTTCAACTGCCAGCCATGGCACACACCCTGGAGCATTAACAGGGTGTTTCTGACAGATGTTGGGAGCAAACTGAAGTCTTAGTCTATAGTCGAGTGAAATCCAAGAAGGGATGGGAAGAAGGACTGATGTCCTGCACAGTTCATCTACTAATGTCAGAATATGTACAAGAGGTGCAGAGAATGAACGACGGATGTTTAAAGTCATGGGCTCAGCATGCTAAACTGCTGACATGGGCAGAAGATGAATCAGGTCCAATGGTTGTGATCCCATTGACAAAAGCGACATTATGCTTTCGAAGACATGGAATGAATCATCTGGGAGATAAAAAAAGGCTGCAAAACTACATTTGACGTTTCCAGGATGGGAGCAGGGACCGCTGTTCTGATGGATCGATATTGGGCTTGTGGGCATAGGGCCTACATGAAGTTGCCCAAGGAATGGGGAAGAACATGTTCCTTGGTGCTCATCCATGTTCCAGCATTAGTGATTCCTCAGAGGGACATGAACGTTGGAGAATTTCCAAAAGTGGATGCCCATTTGAGAAGGAGAAGATCACTTGAATGTCTCAATCGAACCAGAAGAGAGAATTATTTTTCAGCCAAGTCAATAGAAGCATTTGATTCCATTCCTTATGAGCACAGGTTGTTCAGCAAGACTGCTTCAATATAATTACGACTATATTCATTCCTGGGATCCAGACGATGGCTAATGCCAAATGGTTGCAAATTACCAGATGGGAACTTTTGCAGACAATCAACACCACTATAAAGGGATTCAATGCTATTAAGGAAGAGCTGAGGGCCATGCGACTAATGACCCTGCAGAACAGATATGTCCTTGACATGATCACAGCAATGGAAGGAGGAGTTTGCAACAAAATTGGGCCATCATGTTGCACGTTTATACCTTCTTACAATGAGGAAAATTGGACCTTGACAGAGGCCATAACGCTGTTGATAAACCTGCATAACCAGATGGAAGACGAGACAGAGTACTTTGCGGATGACAGTTGGTTTGCTTCCATAATCTCATGGATTCCGCAGTGGATGGCAAATATCTTCAAGTTTCTTGGAGCAGTATTAGTGATAGTGATGCTTGGATTCTGTGTGAGCAGGAAAATAATTACAGAGCAGTAGGAATGAAGATAATGATCTATGTTGAATCAGGGTTTGGACCCAACGAATTGGCTGATGAAGATGTCAGAAAATACATAGAGGCCAGCATCGTAGCACCTGAAGCAACGAAGTTTCTGTATCCGAAGAATCATAAGAAATACGTGGGACGATGGGTCTATTGTGATCCGAATGGACAGTGGAGCTACATGACCTGGACTGTAGATGAACATGTCAAATCAACCTGCACCCTGAGGGGGGTGATGAAGATCTGGACTTCAAAGAAGCACTTCTTCAAGAGAAAATATCAAGATGTGGAGACAATCGAGGAGGTGGTTGAGGACTCGACCAGAGGGGAGAATATAGAGGAGCAGTTGAATGCCTCTGCAGGAAATCCCGCCCCCTACCTTCTATATGTTGGAAACCTGAGATTGTGCCATGCTTGACACCAGCAGTTGTGACAATACCAGGGCGAATATGTGAAATAAGATACCCACTGAGAAAACCCTATCAAATGTATTCCTGAAGAGACGATCATCTGAGGGAGGAACTCCCTGCAGGAATATGAAAACGAGTGAAGGCGGAGTTGGTGATGTCACGAGAGACGAGCGTGACGCCCGGAGAATACTGGCTGAAGAAAATGTATGGACCTTATAGAAACTGATGATGAAGTTAAGAATTGAGTACTTTCATATGCAAAGAGAAGATTGCACGTGTGTGACGCACTGTAGAAAATGCAAGCCGTTCAATAACTGTACAGATGCAGCAACGTAAATAGACTCAGTCATTTTAGAAGCTGGCTATATGTAGTGAATAGACTGCAGGGGAAGCCCCCAATGTATAGAAGCTGAACATTGGTGCCATGAATTTAGTAAGCCCAGACCCATGGAGAGGAAAGGCTGAGAACTGTGTTGCAGCAGGAATTAGCTGAGATTGTGGATATGAGTGGCGAGGCTGTTTGGCCTGGTGTCAAAGTAAAAACAGCCCAGGCCGGTGATCTATTCTCAAAGTCAGTGAACGTGAGAAGCTGAATCCTCCCTTGTTAAGGTGCAAAGAAAGAAGACAGGCGTGCAAAGTTGTATTCATTTAAGACATTTAAATGCTGCAAAAGGGACCAAATCGTGGTCTCCTGTCACTTGAACCAAGGATGGAAATAGAGTTCAGCTTGGAGTTCTAGAACAGTGATAGTGCGTGCTCGCACTCCCTTATATTCCCAGAGACAAGAATACTTTGCAAGGCCAAGTTCAAAGACAATCTTCAATCAGGGGGCATGGGTGATGAGAGACATTGGGTTAATTGGGTGGGGAGGTAAAGTCAAGTCCACCACCTGGCACCTGGGTATGAGCTTATGTGCTGCTAAGTGAACTGAATGGTCCAGGCATGGCACAAGCATGCCAACCAATTGTAGAGGGCGGTATAACGAATGGCCTTATAGTTTGAGTGCCAATGACATACTGTGTACTTAATAGTGTTGAAGATGACATGTTTTAGAGGTAGGCATAAGTTGTCCACCTGACAGTAGAAATCCAATCACAATCCCACGCCTTATAGAAACTATACTTAGATGTTCCCCTTGAGTCTATCACATCCCTTGTAGGCTTTCCTCATTTTCCACATAGTGTGACATCACCTATGACACATTTTTGGTATATAAATGTGTTTTTATGTAAAATGTATTGAGAGCCCGAGCGAACATCCGTTGATGTCCATTGTAACTCCCTGTTTTAGACAATTGATATTAAAACAGTAACCTCTGCCACCTTCCTGAGTTGGTTTGATTATATGGTGTCAGAGTTATTCTGCATCCCCATCTATTGCATGCATGATACCCAAATATCGAGTTATCCTCTAGAGATATCCTCTCAGGAGGATAGCTCAGGGGCAACGTGCTCACCTTGGAAGCAAGACGACACGGAGCAACACAGGTTCGATCCCGGGACCACGCTTAGAAATCTCTGTGTATTAAGCGTGTTATAAATAACCTATCATATCATATCATATCATATCAAAGGGCTCTACTCTCACATACCTGGCATAATACCATAGTATTTGCCTTCTATTTCAAAAGTGGACAGGACAAGTTGGCAAAAGTGGGCAGGGCGGGCGGGTTGTCAGAGTCTTTAATGGATGTGAGCGGGGCATTGGGTGAGGCACATTTATGTGTTTATCTATTTGGAATGTAGGCAGGTCTGGGCCCATTGGCCCCGACTGAGAACCTTGTGACCACGGCATGACAGCATTGGCTAAGCGTGGTCTGTAAGCAGCGTTGTAGAACATTCCAGCTTTCCACCATTGGAGGATCATGGCGTGGGCAGTGCTCGGCACACTTTTTGGTTGCTGCACAACCTGGGTATACAAAAAAAGAGGGGTGGAACAGCAGCAGGAAAGCTGTGTTCAGTGCACTACATGGCCACCTCTTGTGCTAACATTAGGAAGTTCTTCATCTACCAGCGCCTATACCTACGGATCCAGAAGAGGATGAACTCTTTGAAGACTATATTGTGCCAGACCATGATGAGCAGCCCAATTGACATTTGAGAGAGGACAGGGAGAAACCCAGAAGAAACCCGCCCCTTAGAAAATCTAGTACTTTAAAAGGGGCTGGCCTCTGATTTGGAGAACCCATTCTTTGTTTTCAGGACGCAAAGGTCTGCCAGTGATGTTGGTATACCTTTCGGGTTGTTGGCTGCCTTGCTGCCTGTATACACAGAACGAAACATTTGGAACAGCACATACACTAATTCTCAATGTCCAGATTGCTAAGTGGAGGTTCCATAAAGCTGGCAGTGGGAATTCCGGATATGACAGGTGAGGAGGCTCAAGTGGAAGAAACCAGGGCACTCTGCCTGTGAGTTGCAATAGCATCGGCAACCACTGAGAGGGAGGCCAGTAGAGGATTACTCTGCCAAGACTGTCAACTCTGTCCTGCCTGCTCTTGCTTAGGACTTGGGTAAACAATGCAATCATCGGAAAGGCATAAAGCCAACCATGAGGCGATGGGAAGAAGAATGTGTCCACCCTCCATGCTTGAGGGGACTGGGCTGCTGGTATGAAGATTGAAAGCAAGTGGCCTTGGTCTGACATGAACAGATCTATTGTGAACATCCTGAACCTTGAACGTAAGAGATGAAACATCTATGGGTTGAGGGTGTAATGAACCAAGGATGGAAAATGTCTGTTTAAATGATCGGCAGGTGTATTCTCCTTCCCCGGGAGATACACTGCTATCAGAGCTTCTAGATTATACACTGCCCACTAAACAATCTGCCCAGCTACCCACCTGGTGATTTAGATATGACTTGGTGACCTGGTTGTCTGTGTAGATCAACACAGGCTTTCCCTGTACAGCTGGGGTGAAATGAACAAGGGTTTTAAGGACTGCTAAGAGTTCCCTCCAATTGTATGAATGCCTTGACTCCCCTTGCCCAGGTGAGCCTATAGTATCTGTACAATTAAAGTTGTGCCCCAACCAAAGTGACTGGCATCCATTGTCATGAATCACAGTGGCTAGGGAGCAAGAGGAACACCCTTAAGAAGATGCTCCTGGTTTAACCATCAACTAATGTTGTTCCTGATAGATGTGAACCAAGGAATTGGTAGGTTGAATTGGAGGGCCAATGACGGAGGAGATGTTCTACTAAGTGCTTGAGATGATTATGCTTCCAAGGATCTGCCTTGACAGTCAGCCATTCTCTTGCCGCAGGAGTAATTTTAGACATGAGACCCTATAACCGCACCTGCAGTTTGAGCCTTCACTCGTATGGAAGGAACATCCATGCCACCCTTGTGTTGAAGCGTGTGCCAATGAATTGTAAAGTCTGTGTTGGATTGAGGTGGCACTTGTCCCAGTAGAGTAGAAACCCGAATTCCTGGAGGGTTCTGCATACCACCTGCACATCTGACATGGCCTTAAAAAGATAAGAGACAGCATTTAGCCAGTCGTCTAGCGATCGAAACAATGTAATACCCAGTTCATGCAATAGACCATTCACTGGGGCCAGGAGCTTGGTGAACACCCTGGGCGCCTATGCCATCCCAAACGGCAGAACATGTAACTGGTAGTGTTGCCCCTTGAATGCAAACCTGAGCTCAGAAACGCCTAGTCCTTTGTGTGAATTGGAACATCCAAATAACCATCCCTTAGATCCAAGGATGTCTAACCCATACTCCGGATTGATCAAGAGAATGATGGACACCAATATCACTATTTTGAACAGTATTATGCCACAAAGGTGTCCAAGGGCTTCAGATTCAACACAAGGCGGAATTCCCCTGATGGCTTCTGTACCAGGAATAATGTTGAGTATGTACCCTGCCCTTGCTGGCTGTGAGGTATCAAAGCAGTCGTGTTCTTCCTCAGCAGGGTGGCAATCCCCTCTTTCACTGTTTGAAACTTGATGTAATTGCGAGGCACTGAAGTGATCACTGTTCCTGATGGGGGAGGTTGAGAAGAAAACTAGATTGCACATCCCATAGCAATAATCTTAAAGACTCATTCATCTGTGATCATCTCTCTCCACACCAGAAGAAAGTTGTGCAGGCGACCCCCACCTGATAGAAGATAGTCTTCTAGATAGTCAGGACATCTCGGATGGAGCGGCTGCAGAAGATGTGGAAGGTCAGATTTATCACCTGGTAGTGCCAACCGGTCACGGCCCCCTTATTGGAACGGGCGTCTTGACTTGGTTTGTGTAGCCAGTTCTGGTAGCCATCTTAATGGCATATGTGTGCAGTGGGGGTTCAGATGGGATTGATGATGTTCCAATCCTCTGCTGATTTCTTCATGAGATCTTTCATCTGAGAACTGAAAACTTACTTCCCTGAAATGAAAGGTGCAAAGCAGAGTTTTTGCATAGCATCCAATTTCCAGGGGCACAGCCACACCTGACGATGTCCTGCTAGGGCTGACCCTGATGCAAGCTAATAAGTCAACTATGGGCACTGGAGGAAACTCACTCTCAACAGCATTGAACCACAAGAAGGTAAGACAGGGCGGTCAACGTTTTCCCACTCATTACGCAGCAGAGTGCGAATGGCCTTGTGGATAGGAAACTCATCAGGGTCTGGCACAATATAATCTCCAAAGAGTTCATCCTCTTCTGGAGTCGTAGGCACAGGAGCTGGTAGATGAAGAACTTCCCGAATGTTGGCACAAGTGGTGGCCATGTAGTGAACTGAACGCAGCTTTGCTATTCCTCCCCCCTTTTTCTGTATACCCAGGTTGCCTAGCAACCAAAAAGTGTGCAGAGCACTGCCCACACCATGATCCTCAAATGGTGAAAAGGTGGAATTTTCTACAACGCTCATATCCACTAAAGACTCTGGTCACCCACCGCCCTTCTCACCTTTGCAACAATTCCCGCCCACTTTTGAAATAGAAGGCGAACACGATGGTATTTCGCCAGATATGGGTGGAATTTCCCTGCTATGCTGTGTCTCCGCCCACAACTTCATGTGATTGGCCACTAGCATGGAGGTTTGTGCTGTTAGAAACCAAAGAGTGTCTCACTTATTATTCCCCGGGGATCTCTCTCTCAGCTTGCCAGGGCACAGCCATCACCTTTGGATCCAGTCCTTGGGGATGGACCAGTGCAGGAGGATCACCTGGGTGGGGGATCTTCAAGGAGTGGGGGTGGGGCAGCTGATGGTGAGACGCAGTAAACCCCCCTTTCCCGTGCCCATACCCCATCCTATTTTATAGGATTCGCCAACATTCCAACTCCCCCCTTTTCTACACAAACACTGGGCCGAGGAAGAGGAGGACTGAGAGTAAAGAGGCTAACACTTGCATATATTATTGGACATGTCCCGTTAATAAGGTCAGGCAAAGTCAGGCACTTGACCTTAATCACATACATCTGATACTTATTACCTCCCCCAACATGGATAAAAGGCAGAATTTAGCAACACACTATGAGCAAGGTGGGACATGAGACGGAGCAGATCTTTCGGGGCAAAGGCGAACCCATTGGAGCAGGACGACCGATCGAGGGACAAGAGTGAAGGGTAGGGAAACCCTGAAAATCCCTGCAGGACGTTGTTGCCTCTGGGAAACCGTGAAGAATACGCAGAGAAAACCAAATCCCAGACAAGAAGAAGCCTGCATTGTGTTTCAAGGAATCCAGTTACCCTCTCGGGTGAACGGCAGAGTTGGGGAGGCCAGGGCAAGCCTGTGGTATCAAACTTGACTCGTGAATCAAAGCAGCAATGACAAGAAAGGAATGCACACGGCTGGTGAGTTAGCGAAAGACGTGAAATCCCGGCTTGTGTGAAGGAAAGATAGAAGCTGCAACAGTGTATCTCATGATTGCGCGTGTGCTGATGAGACGCGAAAGAAAGCAAACAAGTAGTGAACTTTAAAAGTTACCGATAACTGTGAAGCCAGTGATACAGAGTTGCAGAGTGGTCCAGAGAAAGGAAACAGCCCACCCGAAAGTCTCTGCAAAATGTTTAATGTCTTGTCATAAAGCGACAAAGCAAACAAACTATGAAATTGTTAGGTAGGGTAAGTTCACTAACCTAAGGTGCCGACGTGGGTTTTGAGAGCAGAGTAGGCTAATCCCTGTTTCTGTCTGACCTCTGAATAGCAACAGAAGGTCGTGTAGAAATGGGGAAATAACCCTAAGAGCAGGAAAAACTCCAGGAGGAGATTAAATCTGTTCTAGTGGGTCCAGTTCCGAGGACAAGGTGAGTAGAGTAGTCCTCTGTTCTTTAAGGTTTCCGAGGACACGAGGAGTCAAATATTCCTCTTCTTCAAGGGGATGATGGTTTAAATACCATTGAAATGTCAAGTAGAGTCCTTGCACCCTGCAGGAAGAAGAACTGCACCTAGCCACCTCAAAGGGTGGCGAGAAGGACTGAGGTAGAAATGTGGCAACCACTACAGTAGACCCGTTACAGTACACAAACAGTGGACTGAAACGTGGGCATGGAATTACACCTGATATGTAGTAGTATGGCGAGGAGCGCTCGGATAAACAACCACGGCTGTAATCGCGCAACAGTGCACCTGAGGTGGACTGACGCGAGGGCACGGAATTATCCTTCCAATGTTAGTTTGGGTGAGGAGCGCAATTTTAGCAAATGTGTAACAGCGTCTGAAAATGTCCTGCAGTGCACTGAAGGTGGACTACAGAACGGGCAACGTTCAGAGCGAAACCTTTTCAAAACAAGGTGTAGGCAGGGAAGGGTAGCAGGGATTGAGCTGGAGAACAGTGGGAAAAGGGAAGGGTAGGCAGAATGGGAATGTGCGAGAAGCGCAATTAACAGATGCCGGTAAAAGGACCAGCGAGTAAAAAGAGGCAAGTGGGAAAGAGTTACTGGGTTCGGGAAGCACCACAGGATTCCAGGTCAGCATAGATGAATGCGGTAGAATTCCAGGAGACATGCTACAATAGTAGCAACGCAGCGAGCTATGGGCAAGCTCCGTATTTATGCTGCGACTCCCCCTGATGGTGGGAGTGTAGAACTAGAAGGTCGCTGACTGGAAGAAATTGGCTCTTCTAAGCGGCCATCTTGGAGGAGGCGGTGGAAGTTACCTTGCCATTTCCACGTGTGCCAGAGCTTCCAGGAACGATGATTCCTGAAAGAAATGTGCAATGGTCAAGATTAATCCCATCTAAAGGGGAAGTTAAAAGGTTATTACTTTAAGAGAATGATTTCTTTGAACTTTTCTGAGTGTATTATGGAACTACCAAGACCAAGAGGCACTGGGGCAAATAACATAAGGGAGAACTGAATTGAAAGTCGAAGTGGTCCTGTGCAGGTCTATTGAAAAGGCATTGCAAATTCAAAAATCTTCGACATCAGTGAAAGCTCTGAGCCCGACAGAGGGAGACCGGGAACAGGAAATAAGTAAGGGGATGGGAACCCCTAATGAGTGTGAATGAAGCTTGGGGAAGGTAACCACTGCAAGTGCTGTGATTGCAAGGTCCGAGCCCGGCTGAGGGAGTATCTACGTTGAATCAGGTACTTTATGTTGAGAGGTCCGAGCCCGACTGAGCGAGAACTACGTGAACTGTTGAGGTCTGAGCTAGACTGAGGGAGCCCTATGTGAACAGTTGATGCCTTGAGAGGTCCGAGCCCAACAGAGAAAACATACCTGAATTTTTGTTGAATAGTGAAAGAACTTTTGGTGAACTGAAAATAAGTGACTTTAACGTGAAAGGCCAAGCAGGCCTCGACCCACGTTTGTACTGCCTTTTTTTTGATAACCTGAGCCAGAGTGTGTCATTGTGTCTACGCGGACCGCCTTACTCCGTGCTGTCCAATGTGGAGAGGGGAGCTGATTTAGCGACCTTGATCCTTTATGTTATAACACTGACTTTCCTTTGCATACACAGTCCCCTTTACACAATTCTTGTATAAGTGATAGGCCAGGCATTAGGTTTTGTTAGTATAGGCCATTTTGATTTAACACAGACTGACTAGGACTGTGTTTTCTTTATTATTTGATGGTAGAGACTACTCCCATCGTAGCTATAGGGCAATGTAGGATTGTTTCCAAACCCCAAGAATGTAATAAAGGTTTTGAAACTTGTAGCTCTTGTGTCAGTGTCATAATTGTGATACATGCCTTCCTTACAGGGCGGAGGTGCTGGGACAGCCAGAAAACCCTGAAACTCCACGCTCTTACACGATGACCCAGAAAAGAGCATGGAAACCCAGAGCCTCTGGGCTAAACCAGGACACTAGGCAGGCATATGGTACGCGGACCTATCTTGCCAGCAGAGATCACAAGACACCAATCGGAGCCGCCGGGACTCCACCTTGAAAAAGAACTTGCTTGGCAGTGCTTTATAAATCACCTAAAAGCGGGAGCCCAGAAGTACACACAAGGGAACAATAATATAAAATCAATATCACTTAAGTAGGGTGCCAGCAATACCTGCTGTAACATACGGAACCCGACCGGAGACAAATGTAGGAGCCGGCCGCCCCGGCCACGACGCGGGCCATCTGGTCCGCCGGCCGCCACTCGGGCCATCTGGTCCTACCCCCCTGGCCAGATGGCCCGCCGGCCAGCCGGACGCGCCTGCCCCGACCCCGCCGTCCGTGGGGCACGGGCTTAAGGGGGCTTAATCCGCCGCCTACACACAAGAGAAAATCTATCCCTACATCACAGATGCATACTACGAAGACCAGATTGCTAACAATACCTCTACGCCGGGCCAACAAGTTAATCAACACAACAGAAAAAGAATTCATAATAACCGAGCAAGACAAAACCAATGGACATTCTCAAGTGGAAGTTCAGTGAGTGGGTCCAACACCTCAGGATCGAATAGCTCACTGGGGGGAATAGCCCCAAACAATAATGGTCCATCGAGACCTTTTTTTCCAAGAGGGCAAGGAAAAGCAAAAACAGAGGGAGAGGAAATTGGCAACCGCAAGTGCAATGGCAGAACCCATCCATTCGAGTTACCCGCAGCAAAGGACGCGGCCAAGGACAGGCACTAGCATCGAACGAATGAACCACCAATTCGCTAGATGGTCACAGGACAGTACTACTCGAACAGAAAGCCTAGTGATGAACCTCTCACAATATAATCTGTCCCCAGAAGAAGAAGCCCTACTTGAGAAAGGACTCTCATTTGTACCTACAGCCGAGCATGACCCTTTCCAAACCAGGATTGAAATTGCACAACTCATCAGAAAAATCAGATTAAAACAATACTTTGGAGAAATGACATTCTTGGAAGAAAAGAAGGCCACCACCCTAAGAGGGAAATCCACATTCTACCCTCCACCCAATGCTATCACACCAGAATCCATCACGTTTGAGAAAGCGCTCCTTAAGAAACTGGAGGAATTGGAACGAGAGATCATGCCAGGATTTAAGAACTTTTCCAAGAAAAACAGACAGGCACTCCAGTCTTTATCCAACAATGATGCCATTACCATAAAACCAGCCGACAAAGGGGGCGCCACGGTAATAATGGACACCACGGCATACCACCGTATGGTGATGGAGCTCCTTCAAGACCGTGTGAGCTACAGACAACTTGGCATGGACCCCACCGATGCTATCAGACAGTTGATAGTACCAATTCTCGAGGAAGCACACGCCGAGGAACTCATCAGCAACAAAGAATATGAATTCCTCAATCCGAAACACCCCAAAAAACCGGCCTTCTATGCCCTCCCCAAAGTACATAAAGGAAGGAATCCACCACCCGGCAGACCTATAGTATCTGGGATAGGCTCAATCCTTGAACCCCTGTCACAATTTGTAGACTACTTTTTGAAACCTGAAGTGACTAAGATGCGTTCATACCTGAAGGATACCACAGCTGTGTTGGAACTCATTAAGGACCGACCATTTGATCCCACATTGAACATTTTGGTAACACTAGATATCGAATCACTCTACACGAAGATTCCGCAAATGGCCACACTCAGAGTCATTGACAAAATATTACGGGAAAGAGACCCTCCGATGACAACCCCAGTCTCCCTGGTGATGCAACTGGCAGAAATTGCCCTAACAAAAAACTTCTTCATCTACGAGAACTCGTTCTATGAACAAATCTCTGGGACCGCAATGGGAGCCACCTTTGCCCCGAGTCTTGCGAACCTTTATGTAGCAGACTTTGAAGAGGCAATCATTTACAACCCAACCAATCCATGGCTACCCAGTTTGGACCTTTGGGCCAGATACATTGACGATGTGTTACTAATTTTTAAAGGTACCGAGTCAGAACTCGCAATGTTCATGTTATGGCTCAACGGGCAGAATCCTTTTCTTAAATTCTCAGAGATACACAGCACGGAATCTGTACATTTCTTAGATCTCACTTTGGAGATACGGAATGCAACCATCTTTAGTACAGTATTCAATAAACCTACGGACAGAAACTCACTTCTTACATATGGAAGCTTCCACCCCACCAGTCTCAGAAGGAATCTACCATTTGGACAATTCCTTAGATACCGGAGAAACTGCTCCACACGAATAGATTACATCCGACAATCAGCAAACCTTGCAGATAAACTCCGTAATAGGGGTTATCCTAAACGAATTATCAAACAGGCACGAAAACGAGCTAGTAACATCCCACGAGAAGTCACTATGGAACAGCATGTCAAGCCCAATGAAGCCGAGAACACTATAACTGCAGTAATGAGCTTCTCCCCAATTGCCAATAAAATCAAAAAGGAGATCGTGAAACTATGGCCTATTTTGAATGTGGGCCAGTATAATATCGAAATCCCGAGGTTTGCATTCAAGAGAAGGAAGAATCTATGTGACGCTCTGGTACATTCATACAGAGAAAAAGAACACAGATTGAACACACTGTGGGGGCAGAACCTAGCGACTGGCCACACTCCATGTGGCTCATGTAATGCCTGCTCAAGTACCAAGAGAACCACCTCCATTAACATAGGGTGGCATTACCCATGGATCCAGAAAACCCTGACCAACTGTAACAGTAGCAACGTGATTTACATGATCACATGCCCATGTGACAAACGCTACATAGGCATGACAACACGCCCTATAAAAACACGCCTTGCAGAACATAGATCCTGCATCCGCACGAAGAAGACCACGGCACCCATGGTAGAACACTTTTTAGCTGCCAAACACACCCCGGCAGACTTTACATGGACCATAATTGAAAAAGTGTCTATCCCCACAAGAGGTGGGAACCTACAGAATCTACTGTTCAAACGTGAACAACTCTGGATCTTCCGGCTTAAAACAGACAAAGACGGACTGAATGAAGCAACCAGCTGGCAAACTCTGGCCACGTTATGAACCAAAGTGCCAGTTTGTCTAACTTAATTGTCATTTTGACTGATTGACTCTGGTGCACCCTGGAGTGGCGCTCCTGTTTGTGTTCGTGATGAGTGCTGTATGTATGAATGGCTGTTTAGGATGATATATGCAGGCATCATCAGCAATAATCATGATAAAATGATTGGGGACTTGTTTTCATTCAAAACACTTGATGCTAAGTTCTTGGGGACCCGCGGTCCGCGGTGCCTGACCTGGCGATGGCCGCAGCCTTCAACTGTGGACGACCATCCCAGAGTCAGGCACGCGCGATCATGTGACCGCGCGCCAATCCTTGGTAACATAAACAGTGTAGTCACACGGCCCGCGAAGACCCAACCCTCTCGCGCGCGGCCTGTGAAACGGACTGAACTCTGCTTAGAGGTAAGCCCCCTGTGGCCCACTAATGGCCCTCTCCCACTGCTGCCACGCCTTCGTGGGCACCCAGGATGTCCTGAAGTATGTTAATTAAATATATGTTTGCTAAACGTGTAGCGACAACGCCGAGTGCGTGCCGCGATAGACAGGAGATCTACTCAATTTGGTTAGAAGAATAAGTAACTTTTTGTACTGACTCTTTTCCGATCCGATGTACTTAGACATCAAAAAAGACAATAATTATTGTCCTTTGGCCCCCAGGTATCGGGCCGTCTCACCGTTCTTGATTAAGCCACCAGATCACACGGAGCGGGTAAGCCCTTTTTTTCCCCCTCCTGAAACACCAGTGCAATGTCTTCTAATAAGTTCGAATTGACAGCATGTGATATTTACCGCTGCTCTCCCTCTCTCTTTTCCCCTCCCCTCCTGTCATCCCTACAGGGAGAGGACGTTAAGATATGCAGACAGTGCTGCTTTATGAGATTCACAGCAGGCACACACGCAGATGTCCTGCATAAGCCCTGATGAATGTGGCCCACTTATTTGCACCACAGAAACCGGTCGGCTAAGAGAACGACTCTAACCTAGTGCTGAATACGTACCGCACAGTCCTTGTTCGTTCAATTTGAGGCTACCCTGTTAAAAGCATCCAGGGACCCCCTCTCAATCTGAGGTGTCCTACCTCAAGAGAGACCCTTGCTGAAGAAATTTCTTCACAATTTTAACTTACTCATCTTTGCACCTGCCTACCCAGAGAAAACCCAATAAAATTAATGTTTATCTTCATTTGGGGGGCAGCCAACACATGCCAAGCCCTAAGTGGTGGAGCATGTGTCTTTTAGCACAACATCAGTGCACTAAGAGACTATTCGGAAAGCGCAATTAGGCATATTGGCTTTTCTTTGACAAATTCTTTACAATCGATAGGACTGTGTTATTATTGTGTGAAAACGAAATTGGGCAATACACAGTTACATTACCCTTAAAATAGTCCTCCTTTTGATTTGGTTTATTTACATAATAATCACAACAACAACCTAAATTGATAGACTATTAAAAAAATGTACTTATCTGTCAAAGGGAAAGGGCAGAGAATCCTTCACAGCAAGGGTGTTGCTAGGTCTGGGAAAGATCTGGGGCTACACTGGCGGGATTGTCGGGATTCGGGGCTAGCTAGCCTTTTGGTTGTAGACCTTGAGATTCTATCCGGGGCTACAACCAAACGACCAGGAGCAATAGCCCCCTAAGCACCCCCCCATCAACGCCCCTGCTTCACTTCACAGAGACAGCTAACATAACAGGCTGAGGTTAGGGGAGGGAGGGGACTTGTAAAGGGGTTAGAGGAAGGAACCTAAAACATTCAATAACACGGAGGAAGGACTAAGCAGTCTCGAACATCCTCCATGTTTATGTGGGAAAGGGTAGTTTGGAAAGTCAATTTTGGGAGACTGTCCCTCAATTAAGTAAGGACTGTGACGAGGATGCCGGAAGGAGGGGCATTGTAAATATTAACTCTTCAGTTTGAAGGAGCAATCCAGAGCTGTCTTTGTCTTTGTTGCCTGAAGTTTATCAGAGTTGTATGGAAAAAGATTGACAAACCAATGCATTTTAGGAATATATTGGCCCCTTTCTAATTTGATTGGGTCAATCTGTACTTCGAGGATATGATAAGTGGGCCAGATCTGAATGTGGAATATCGAGAAAAATCGCGGTATGCATTGCAAAATATTTTGTATACCTGAAGCGCAATTGGTGCATATAGTAATAGGCATGCTTAATCCACAGGTTGGATGTAGTCAATTAATCAAGCATGACTCGCAAGCACAATTTTGTCACCTACTCTATCAAATTCATTGTTGTACTAGAAATATTACACCAAGCCTGTCCAGGGTGCTTAAAAATAGAAGACATTGGCAGAAGCCGCATTGAACAAGGTGCTGTTCTGGTGACATGAAGCGGAACGACCAGCTAAAGTATAAGTTTGTCCTGTTTGGTTAATAACAAACAATTGCTATGAATTTACAAGCAGGAACAGTGGGAATGTTTTTTTTTTTGTTGTTTAGCTCGCGTTGGTGCAAAGTGCCAGCGGCCACGCCGTCAGCAGTGTGCTCTGAGTGAGAACCAATTGTGTCTGTGCTTTATTTGGTGATTGAACAAATGGCCTTCAGATTTCTCTACTTATTAACGTTTACCCAGGGTTTGGTTCTGAGCTATGCCACGAAGCTGAGTAGGATGTGCAACCGGCTGACGGTACACACATGTTCAATAAAATCTTAATAGGGCTTGGTTCAAGCTTGGGCCATATCTAGGAAATTGCAAAGTAAGACTTTTGTGGAAATAAAAGCATGGCTTCTCCTTGCTTCTGATAGGTCAAGGATTTCCAGTGGTAAGTCTTGAGGAACCATGTATAGTTACTCACAGTCCTAATGGTGAAAATGTCCCTCACCATCTCTGATTCTCTACTTCCTGGGTTCTGGGAGTCCACCCTTCTGGGGTCTTGTACCTTACCTTCGCCTGCATGTTAGTCCAGGTCAGAGTTACATAGTGGGGTAAAGTAGTTGGGTATGGGAACCCAACATTTCATGAGGCAGGTAATCTGAGAGGCTCTAACGGCTTTGTAGCTGTGCTCTCAGCACCTTGCTTTCTCAGGGTCCTGATACTGTTCCCCAGTGCCTTCACCGCACACTCCTCCTCAATAGGATGAAACACTTGTTAGGAAAGATTTCCATTAATGGGTCATTTTCCCTCCAACCTTTTGCTGCTAGTCTGACCATCCTAGCCTAACTTTTGCCAGTGGAGCCCAGCCTTCTGCTGTACTCCACTGGGCTTTTGCTCATTTTGTTATGGGGAAACTGATATGCCCTTAAGACAGTCAGTACTGGGAGAATTTGTTTCCCTTAGTCTTTCACTTTGTTGCTAGTTCTTAGCAACATTTTATCAGTGCACAATGTGTCTTCCAGTACAGTGCAATGGGGTTTCTTTCATTTTTAAGGCCCTATGCACCCTCAAAGGATTTTTTCGTGAATGTACAAGTGTCCCTTGCACAGAGCTGGTGGCAGCTGTTACTTTTTGTGTATTTTCAACTCTTTTCAATGGTCCATACCGCGTTTACAACGTTTGTCCCAGGACAGTGGCCAGTGCCTAAAATGTCCATGCCACAAGGTCCTTTGTTCTGTCCTTTGGCCATCTTTTCCCTTTGCCTTCCCCAGGTCGAGCAAACCTGGGAAATTCCTTATTTAGTCATGCAGACCCCCGTGCAAACTGAAGCTTTTGCAGGTTGCTGCATGCTTTGTGTGTGTGCCTCCAGGATGTGGGCTGGAACTATCTAGTTCCAATACGCATCCTGGGTGCCAGGATGTCTGGTGTGCTGGGATGACTGGGACTACCATGGTCCGTGATTGGTCCACGTCTGGGATGGCTGTATGTGAGCAGATCTCTCATTGGTTTCTCTTCCTTTTGGCACAAAGGAGATTTTGGATAAGAGAAGACATCATACACCCATTCCAGGTCGATCTTCTGAGATCACACCGAACTTAGTAAAGGAGCCAAGTTTCCTGAACTGAAGAAGCAGAGCCGTGGAACCGCTGGTGACACACTGGAAGGTTTGGTACCCTGAGTCTGCTGTTCCATCAGACCCCCTGTTTCTGATCAAACCTAGAAAGCTTGCAAGGGCGCTTTGACCCATTGGAATAGTTGGACCCACTATTCTCGGCACCTCCAACTTAGCCTGCAAACGAGACCGCTCAGAAATGTTCCTGGACCGCCCAGCTTGTATGTCACTTTTGCCCTGGATCCGCCGTTGTCTCGATTTTCAACTTCAGCCTTTGGAGACTGTAAGCGTGTAAGGCACTCTCCCACCGAGTTTCATACACCTAGCATTCCTAGGTCTGGAATTAGGAGAGTACGCCTAAACCCGAGCATACGCGGTCACTGTGTCACCCAGCTGTGGTCTCTGGGGCATTGTGGGCTCTGGGGGCTCTGGCTGCGCGAACGGCTACATGTTGTGCTCCCCGGTATGGCGGTGGGTTGCCTGCGCAGACTGCCCCCTGGGGTTGCAGGCCCTGCCGCATGGTCACTGTCACTGCTGCTATCCCCCAGTTACTCCAATGTCATGGTGGATGCAGGTGTATCCTCTATTTCGGTGTCCACAGTCCACAGTGGCAGAGTCATTGTCTGCAGTAACTGGTGTGCTCCTGGTGGGCTGGGCTGGAGGTTTAGGCCTGCACCTGCTGCGAGGGGTTGTAGTGGGCTGTGTTCTATGACTATGGGTGGCATGTCTGCCCCTTTCCAGGGTGGTGGTGGTGGTCGGGTCTGTGTTGCGTGACGGCGTACTTCCAGATGGGTAACTCACCTCTTCCTCCTCCAACGCCTCTGTCGTTGCTTGTGTGCCTGTAGGGGACATATTTGATGCCGTTAGGACACATACACCCATGTGTTTTGGCATGGATTTGTATACATGGTGATATTTGGGGCAACAGACTATTGTTCTCATACACAGGCCTGGTCTGGGGTGTTTGCAATTGGATTGAGAGTGGTGGGAACGGGTGCCGGAGGAGGGGCATGTAGGGGCTCGGCATTTGGCCACTGAGGTGATGCCAAGAGGATGTTGCTGGGCCTGTTGTTACTTGGCTTGCATGCATCTGATCCCCATGGCCCAATGTTGGCAACGCGTGTGGTTTGGGGGGGCAGGGTACATGGCACTGTCATGTCCCTATGGTGCGCTGCTGTGCTCCTACCTGGGTTTGTGGTGCACTGGCACATGGATGCTGCGGTGGGTGGCTGATGTGGCACCCACTCACTGCCCCCGTCGCAATGCCCGGCTCATGTGCCTGCCCACTGGGGCATACTGTGGTGGGATGACATTGTTGCATGCACATGTTTGGGGGGGTGGCGGTTGACTTAACTTCTGATCCTGGCTGCTGGCACCCACCTCTGCAACTCCGAAGCCCTTGATGTCCTTCATATCAAGCACTGAGCTGCACTTTTCCTCCCACTGATCAGTGCAAGTGGTTTGCTGGGCCAGCAGTCCCTGGACATGGACCCGCAGGTCGCACCACCTCTTCCTGCATTCGTCCCCGGGAGACGCAGGCAACTGCAGTGACCTTCTGGCTCACCATCTGCCAGATTTTGGTGCAGTGCTGGGCAGAGGGCCTGACACCACACAGCTCCTCATGGTGGGCGACAACCTCTTCCACCGTACCACCAGCTCCCCCTCTGTAAATTTTGGCTTTCGGAGCTGATCTTGTGCAGCCTTGCCCCTGACCCTCTCCTGGGACATTGTAGCTGTTTAGATTGAGTGGATGGCTGCTGGGGGCTCTGACATTTGATGTATTGTGATTTTCAAAATGGCCATCGCAGTGCTTCCCGTTCCAACAGTGACGCGTTTCCCGTCGGCAGATGGTAACGCTAATTGCTCTGCATTTTTTGGCAGTGGCAGACCTTCTGCGCTGTTTCTACCGGGCTCAATTGACGTTACTGCCGGGAACCGATGTGCATGCTCGTCTACTTATGATACAGCACTATTTGTACCATGGGTCCCGGCGGTAACGCTATTTCCGTTCAGCAGAAATAGCACCCACTCAGTGCCTAACTCGTGATGAGGCCCAGTATATTTTACTGTGCACGTACAGGTAACAAAAATAATTCTAATTTTCAACACTAACGTTAAAGAAAATCATCATTCTATTAAAGACACAGAGGCAAAGAATTATGCTAATCTCCAATCTTTACTTCTCGCAACATAGTAAAAAAACAATAACAAGATAACTAAACCAAACGAAAACTACAACTCCCATGATATTTGAGTCTTTGGTAGTTCTTGGATTGATTGGTCTGTCCTGACACGTGATCTCCTTAAACTAAACCCTTATGCCTTTATCCTCTACCCCCTGTCACTTCCTCCTCTTGCTTTCACTGCTCCACTTTTGCGGCCCAACCGGTTGACGCTACCTGCAGGTTCGACTTCCACTCACTCTTCATGAACCTGCTGGCTTATTCTCTGACCTGTGTCTTAAGGAGTGACTTACGCTGGACGAGTAATCATGCCAAACTTTAATACATTACAGTATATCACATACTAGCGGTACCACCCAGTGATGCCCGGGTATGGATGTGAGGGTCTGCTATAGCCTTGTGCAGTTTTGAAAAATCGCAAAAACAGCAATCTCCCGAAATCGCCTATACTGATAGCACAGAGCCGGACCCCGCTCCACCCCTGTGCAGAGCGAATGGGTGGGGTTGGTCAAATTTCACTATTTTCAGTACATCCCAGACTGGTATGCCGAGCTTGTTTAACTTCCTATTTTTGAATAGTCGGAAAATCGGCAACTATCCAGAAATCGCCTAAACTGATAGCACAGGGCCGGACCCTGCCCTGTGCAGGGCGAGTGGGTGGGGTTGGTCAGATTTCACTATCACCAGTACACCCCAGACTGGTATGCCGACCTTCTGTCTTTACTTCCTATTGTTAGAATAGTTGCAAAATTGGCAACCTCCCGAAATCGCCTCTACTGATAGCACAGGGCCGGTCCCCACCCTGTGCAGGGCGAGTGGGTGGGGTTGGTCAAATTTCACTATTGCCAGTGCACCCCAGACTGGTATGCTGACCTCGGGCCAACATTTTGGCCCACCAACTGTTTTGGAGCTGGAGCCAACAATCGCAAAATCAGCAATCTCCTGAAAACAGCCTATACTGATAGCACAGGGTCGGACCCGGTCGTGTGCAGGGCGAATGGGTGGGGTTGGTCAAATTTCACTATCGCCAGTGCCTCCCGGACTGGTATGCCGACCTTGTGTCCTTACTTCCTATTTTTAGAATAGTCGCAAAATCGCCATCCTCCCGAAATCGCCTATGCTGATAGAACAGGGCCGGACCCCGCCCTATGCAGGGCGAGTGGGTGGGGTTGGTCAGATTTCACTATCGCCAGTACACCCCAGACTGGTATGCCGACCTTGGGACAATATGACAGCCTACCAACTGGTGTGGGGCTGGAGCCAACCCCCAACATACGAACACACTTTCAGATATATATATATATATATATATATATATATATATATATATATATATATATATATATATATATATATATATGTATGGTTAAGTTGCTGTTTCCATAGGAAGAGCACTTTTTGGGCAGCTTATAACTCCGCTCCCCCTGGACGAATCCTCACGGAACTGTGCAAAAAAAGTATATGGGCCACTCTGAATTGTTCTGCAAAGTTTGGTGATGTTTGGTCCAGGGGGGGAAAGTTATAGGGTGGGTCCCAAACGTCTTTTTTTCCCATAGACTGAATGGGGGAAAAACTTTGCGCACGCCTACAGGCCAAACCGCTGGATGGATTTTCACCAAATTTGCGGCAGGGGCTTGGTCCCAAAAGAGTGCTTTTGTAAATATGGTGACAATCCGTCCAGTAGTTTCCTTCAAAACGACCAAAAAGTATGTCTCAAGAAATTAGTGATATCTATGTCTGCTCCGCAGTCACACTTCCCTGTTCGCTCCGCGGACAAGATACCGATTGGCTAAGGGGCTGGCGTCATGACTGGCGTGATGTGCGTCAGATTGTTTGGATGCGCCCGACATCTTGGATCCGCCGACAGCGCGGCGGCAACCAGAGGCGAACTGCTGTTTCGGAAACTGTTCTGGTGTGTTAGAGTGCTTGGGGAGGTTCAGAGAGTAAGAGATGGGTGAAATACTGTATTTGTTTAGGCGGCAGGTGTTAATGATGTATTCCCTATGCCCGCCTTGTCCAGGATGTTTGTAAGTACTGAAAATGAGGGGTCTCATAAGGATAGTACTTCAGTCCGTGCTGTGCGCAGGCAACTTGAAACTGTTCTAAGGACACGCGTGGTGTTAGCGAATATTAAAATTGAGCACATGCCGTAGTTAAAATGTTTGTTTCTATGGGTGTGCTCCTGATTTATACGCCGCCATGGGTGTGATATGCTGCGGTGGTTGTGTCCAGGGCCTAGAGTCTTGGGTGCATGGCCGTAGGCCGTAGGCCGTAGGCCATACTCCCAAGACGCTAGGCTCTGTCCACAACCACCGCAGCATATGACAGCTATAGAGACACCGGTAGTATCGCATCTCGATCAGGTGGTTGTGGGGAGGGCCTAGAGTCTTGGTTGCATGGCCTTAGGCCATGCACCCAAGAACAAAGTTATAAGCACTGGACTTATAAGCCACTATGATTTTTAAATACCGAACACCCATACATTCAAATATCTATGGCCTTACACCCAAGACTCTAGCCTCTGGCCACACCCACTGCAGCATATCACAACTATAGATACACCTGTAGTCTCAAACATCAATCAGGTGGTTGTGGGGAGGGCCTAGAGTCCGTGAACACTATTCCGTGAACACTATACGTGTTGTCAGGATTGTTTGTTGCGTTTCTATGAAGGACTAACATTTCCAAACACAATTGGTCTGTACTGTGTAAGTAAATGTTGTTAACAATTGGTGGCAATTGAAATAGAATATTCATTGCTACATTTGCATAGCAACTTACATCAGTTTCATTTGAAATTTGAATGGACCAGCTAGTTTTGTCTCTGAGTGATTTCTTCAGAGTTTCTGTTCCTTCTTTGAAGAAGTACCTGATTTACTTTCCCTAATAGGTTCTTCTTTGCTTGTGGTAATTGATGAAGTTTTAGCTTCTTTTGTTTTCTTTGAAGGATTTGCCGTCAGATTCTGTTGCATTTCTGTTTGAATTAGTTTTCTTTTACCACGGTTTCCTTTTTCTGGAACAGGATATGATTTCAGATGGGGGGTGTACAGTAAAAGCAGTCTACTGTATTCTAAAATGCAAGGAATATCAGGGTTCACTTTACTTGCATCAAAGTTGATTAGAAATAGACCGTCAAGTGTACGTAAGCGTGATAGTGCTATGTAGCTCATGCCTTCTTTAAAGACTGTGGGCCTCATTCCGACCCTGGCGTTAACCAAGGCGCTATTAGCGCCTTGGTTGACGCCGTTATTTTTCTAACTCCGCCATGGTGAATGGCGGAATTACCGCCCCATTCCAAGGTTGGCGGTAATTCCCCATTCACCATGGGCCCTTCCCCATTCCCATTTTTGGCCCATAAGGCTCAATGGGAATGGGGAAGGCGCTAATTACGGCACCGTAAATTACGGTGCCGTAATTAGCTCCTACGTCCCTTTGGGGGTTGGTTTTTTAACGCCTGCAAAAAGCAGGCGTTAAGTACCAACCCGCAAAGGGAACTCGGAATAGGGTGGTAAGGGTTTAACGGCACCGGTCTCGTTACCGGTGACCGTTAACCCTTACCGCCCTACTCGGAATGACCCCCTGTGTTTCCTATCTCTATCAATGCTTTGTATAGGGTAAGACCTTGGGATTTATGAATGGTGACTGCATATGCAAGAGTTAGCGAAAATTGTTCTCTACGTACATACATGTCTTTGAAGAGAAGGAATCGAGCTGTTGAGCGCCCTATCCTTTTCACTTCTGAAAGTTTGTCAAAGCAAATATTGACAAACTGAATGTTGTTGTCACGTGGGTATGTTTGAAAGCCAACAACTGTACCCAGTGCCCCATTAACTAGCCCTTTCTCCATGTCAAGGTTACATCTAAGCATTACTCTACAATTTAAGGATAATTGTAATATTTTTTCCAACCAAGCTGTGTTGGAGATTGAATGTTCTAAGGTATTTAGTCTTGTTGTGGCTTGCTGACACATGAGTAGTGTCATACCATGTACGTCCAGTTTGTCTGTGGTGCAAATTTCCACTATTGGTTGCATTTCTTTTTTAACATTGTTTAATTGAATTTAAAACAGCTTGCAAGAGTTGGCATTAAGGCCATACAATTGACATTTTTGTGGGCTAATTGTTCCATAACATCAGTAGCACATGCGTTATCACCATAAAGTGAATGAATGTGCCGGTTTTTCAATATTGCTTGTGCTTCTTGAGATAGTACACCAACTCTAATACTTTTTAAAATGTTGGCGTTTTCTGTTAATTCTCTGTATTGGAAATGTTGCCAAAGGCTGACATTTCCTATGCTCCCAACAGTTTTACGGCAGAGTTTGTGTCCTAAGGTTTTAAAAATAGGTTTACCTTTCACTGGTGTCAATTGTAGAAGATCTCCGAAAACGATAATGTGTTTCCCTGTTTCCCTGCAAAGAGTTCATCGTAGTTTGTTTTAAGTACTTCTTGCAATCTGAGGTGAATTAAAGCCAGCATTAGGTTGGAGACTATGCACACTTCATCTATTAGTAGCATTCTCATTTGTTTTAATACTCTGCATAGTTCCATTGCAGCTTCTGCAGAAAGTTTTTAATAGTCTAATTTATTTTGGTGTTCAACTGGAAGGAGTAGTAATCTTTGTAAAGTGACACCGCCTATGTTGGAGGCAGCTAAACCTGTGGGGGCAGCCACAACAGCTGACAGTTTTTCATTTGTCAGTTGTTGAAGGAACTTGCTGATGATTTTGATTAAGAATGTTTTTCCTGACCCAGCTTCACCACTGACGTACAGCAGTATAGATTTGTAATTTTGGCAGGTACATTCTTTATTTTTGTGTTGTACACCATGTGCAATTTCTTTTGTTACTTCTTCAAAAATGGTACGCTGATCTTTGTTAAGTTTTGATTGTAGTACAGTTAAGTCTTCTATATCTTCTTCATAGAGACACATGGTGTTTTCCACTTCTGTCATAGCTAATTCTGCCTCATTTGCTATTAGTGGCTGTCCTAGTGGTTCTTGACTTCCTGTTACAGAATTCTGACTACTGTTGGAAGTGTCCTTATCTAGTTGGGATTGAAGTTCTTCTTTGTGTTGCTGTTCATTGTGCAACATTGTTTTGTACTGCGTAAGGTTCACATCGGTGATAGTGCTTTCATTTGCTTTGAAAGCATCTTCATAGCAGTCATAGTTATCTAGTATCTCGTCGTCTTTTCTCCATGGTTTAAAAAGTTGTAGCAGGGACATGTAATATATTTCTTTCTGTTGAGGAGTTTTTAATGATAATTTGAAATTATTAATTAAGATTTGTTTGGTAAGTTTCACTAAGCTGCCTTCACAATCTGTCACTCTATATCTACCTTTTCATTCATTGGGTTTTATATTATTTTTGTATGTAAAGTTTTGAGCTATGTGGTATAGACACATGGTTTCCAAAGTGGTACTCCTGTTCAGGTAGTATGTCCAGTGTGTCCAGTAAATAGTTTTTTAAAATGTCTTGGCTGTTGGGATCATTTTTGGCAATTGTGTCTATGTCGTCATATGATTTCAGAACTTGTTTTCTAGATTTAGCAGGACCAAGACTTAGCCATACTATGTTTTCTGATTTTCCATAAAAAGCAGTACCGGTTAAACGATCTGCAGCTTCATAGGCGCCACATTCTCTATTAGAGAGCATTTTTATGCGTAGGCTGTACAATTTCTGAGATAATGTTTTGTCTGATGATAGGTCATTCCAGAGGTCTTGAAGCTCTGTTTTTTCTGCTTTTGTTAAATAGGCTGTAACATATCGTGCAACTGCAGTGGAATTGTCTGCAATGTACTGCACATCCATGTTTGCATTCCATAAGAGGGCAATGATTGCATTGTAATCATTGATATATTTTGATTCTTCTGTTCTTTTTATGTAATACGTGTTCTTAGGTGATTTACCTTTAACACTATGTCGAACTGAAGACATGAAGTTGTTCACTTCACCTGTTTCTGTAACTGGTCTAGGGAAAACAAAGCGGCATTTGGTGTAATATTTCCCTTTGCTTTTGTATTTGCGATGACAATATTTGCCACATTTGTGTCTTTGAAATTGTAAAATCTGTCTATGAAGGTCACTATGTGTCCGTTGTGAAGGGATTTCACAAGTGACATATTTTTGGATGAACTGCAAAACAGTGGCATCACTGTCCTGACCAAATTTAGGTGCACCTTTGATCCATAAAAGCATGTGAACATGTGGTGCTCCTCTGGCTTGGTATTCTTTTCTCCAAAAGAAGTGTTGCACTTCTCCGAGGGGAGGAACAGTTTTATTACAAATAAAGTGCAGCATAGCAATGAAACGATGATGGAAATATATTGACACATTAACAGGATCTAGAGAGCAAAGTTCTCCAAGTGTTAGTATATCTATGTTGGTTTTGTTGTTGATTGATATGCGTAGGAAATCATGTAAATCTTCCCATGCATGCTCTGCACAACTTAATGTAACAAACCAAGTGGGTGGTCCAAGGTTTCTGATCATACAGCGTACATCTCCATGCCGTCGGAACCAGTATTCTTTTGTACCACGCATGTTTGCAAACAGATTTGTTATACTTGATTGTAAAACCTCATCTTTTTCTTGCACTTTTTGTATTAATTGCATAGCTGACATATTTTGAAAGTGAGTTCCATTTTTCAATATGTGTCCAACTCCATAACATAGGGTTGCTAGTTCACTTTCAAAGAGTAGGTGGAATATGTATTCCACATTTTGTCTAAATCTGGGATCTTGAGAATACATTAGTAATGAGCGGTATTCTGATGCCGGAATCTGAGTGGGTCTATCATCGTATCTTCCGCCTTTGCAGTAGGAAATAGCAGTGGAAAAGCACGTGCTTCTATACTTTTTTCCCATATGCTCATTGGTGACCCTTTGGTTTGTCGCATTTGGTAAGTTTCTAGTGCATCATCTATGCTCTCATTAAAGTACAATGGATGAATTGTGTAATGGTCCAAAAGAGTGGATACTGCAGCAGGATCCAGAAGTTCAAATTGACCAGTTTCTGATGACTCTTGAATTATTTCATTTGTTTCCCATAAGCTTTCTTCAATATTTATTTCTTTGTAGTATTTGTTGTTGTCTTTCAGATATTGCAAGGCTTGTCTAACTGTATGTAAATCCACCAGTTGTTGCCAAAAAATGTTTTCTCTTGTTGGTACACCATTTACTAAGACAATTAAAGAATGCTGTATTGGACGTTGCACTCCTAGAGTGTGCACATTTTCTGTCAGATCTAATGGCAAATAAACTACTTTGCCATGAATGCCTTTCACCAATTCAGAGGGAGGTAATGTTGCTGTTTTTGGTTGAAGGCGTATTATTGCTTGAAATGGGTAAACTGTTTGAATTATGATGCTCTCATACAAATTCAGTTGTTGCAGGGGTTTTGGTAGTGAGAATAATTCCAAATTATTTGTGATAGCACGTGAAGGAGTTTGGTTGTTGTCCAGTTTTGTAGTGCAGTAACTGCAACATATTAGGGATTCACTTATTTGGTATTTGTTTTCTGCTAAAAGGTAGAGCACTAATTCAAACCATTTGGAATCTTCATTGTCTTCTTTTTTGTATGTTATGTCTATAGTTTTTGTGTTCCTTTTGTAAAACATTCTGCGGCAACACCCACACACATGGTTTGGTACTTCAGCCGATGTACTTTTAAATTTTTGTATTTCTTTTTTGTATGTGTGTAATAGAAGGTTGCTATGTGCAGATTTGTTGCTAGTCTGTTTTAAAACTATTGCATTTTGTAAGTGGCTTTCACTTCCAAAATATTTTCTCTGGATACGGTCGACTTCTTCTTGTAGGTATTTGGGTGTACCATGCAGAAGAGTGGTATTTAAATTGGCTAATTCTAAAGCTGGACTTTTAGCATGGTACAGTTTATACACTAGATTTCTTACATTTGAATGATGTATTGATATCCTTTTGATATCATGGAAGGTGCTTTTGCAAATAGGTCCTGAAATGCAGGCTAATGAATGTCCTTGTAGTCCTGTGTATTTGCGCACTGGACACATATCCATATTTTGCAGCACTTTCATTTTGATTTTGTCTTTACCTTTCACATACTTATTGAGGAAGTGATGTAAAGATTTGAAAGATTTTTTAGGAATGTTACATAATGATGACATGCACAGCCATCTGTATACTGCACGGTCTGCTTCAGTCGAATGGAGAGGTAATTCTGAGTTTTCAGGGGATACTTTTGTAAGCAGTGTTTCTTGTTCCATGATGGTATTATTGATTTTTTCATACCCTCGTCCACTGCTATGGATTGCAATTGTGTTTGTTTGATTTTGTTTGTATGCTTCTTCATTAAAATATGGTTCTGTGGTTGTTGTGTGACTCCATTCACCTCCACAAATATTTAAGAAGTTATTTTTGTTGACATTCCGTTTATTGAGAAGTTTCTTTTGTAGTTTAGTACTTAGTTTTGTTAGAGGTTTCATCCTATTTAACACTAAAATAAATAACTTCCTTTTGAGAAGGATTGCACTGTCTACGAGAGCTTGTAGGATTAATTTTCTACGGTAGCTTTTAAGGGTTGAGGATGATTTCGCTCCTCTTCTTATTAAATTCTGAAGGACTCTGTGGCGAAACATTCTTGCTAAAATACTTTTTTTACTATGGGTTCTTGCTAGTATATCATGATTCATAGGAGCATTGTTAGCAGTACTGGTAGCCAAATTTTTGTAAAGCGTTTTCTGTTTCGTGCCACATTTTGATAGAGGAGCCAAAGTTTCGGTAGTTGAAGCTTCCTTTGTTTCGCTAAAATGACTGTATTAGCTGTTTTGTTTCAACGTTCTGTACAATCTCTACTAGAGATGGATGCTTACTTTGGACACTTTTATTTTTATTTGCTCTATTTCTGCGTTCCTTTCTACGGACTTGCTTTTTGGTAGGCATTCTTTGGGGTCTGTTGAAAAAAAAGAAGGCATGGTTTGGTCTGTTTTACAACGTATGTGTGCTGTGTGCATGCGTGCATGAGTTTGATGGGGAAGCTGTTTGTGGTGGTGTGTGAATGTGCATTGGGCAATTACAATGAGTTGGGAAGGCTATTTTTCTGTTTGTATATTACTACACTGTGCTTCAGATGAGAGTAGAAAGTGAGGTAGTTGTGAGGAGAAGCATTAATAGTAAACGTTATGGTATAAAATTAAAACAGCTATTTGTTTTGTAGTACTAACATTGTAAGGCTTCTGTATGTTATTTGTGTTAGAAAAACACAGGGATTTGTGTGACATTCTGCCTGTTATTCTTTGTTTAATACATGGGGATTTATCGGTAGAATGGTTCAGAAATCAATATTTTTTTTGGTGTGCAAATTACATAAATAACCCACACAGTCTCTTTCAGGAACAGTAAGAATATAAAGGTAGTACTGTACTTACTTTTTTTGCAGAATGACAGGTTTCTTCGTATATGCAGTGTTAGATGCTGTTGATTTTCAGGAGAGTAGTCTTCACTGCAATTGTAAAAGGAAGAAGTTAGTAACTTTGTGTGTTTAAAGCAGTGATGTTAATGTACACGTTCATTTTGCATCTTTTGTCTGAGTATTCTTCTTTGATATCTGAACACAGTGCATGTGTGCATTTCATTTCACTATGTGCAGCCTTTATATGTTATTTGCAGTATGTTAGTTGAACCTGCTTCGCAAATGAGTAAAATTTTCAGTTAATGAAATTCCCTTGTTTTTTTTAAGCTGTGTTGTCCATAGCAGAGAGGTTTGGAAGTGATAGGTCATTATAGTAGATGGGAAAAATTTTACTACTTTCATATTATAAGTACGAATGTGCATTCCAAGATGGCCGCCAGCACTGAGTAGCTGTGCCGACGGCGCTCCCTGGACCCGGCTGTAGGGAAAGTGCCCACCACCCCCTCAACGGACCTGTGCGGGCATCGTTTGGACCCCCGCGAACCTCAGGGGGGGTCGGAGAGAGTTGGCGGCATGTTTGGAGCCAGAGTCACTGCAGCAGGCGGGAGTGTGCCGCCGTGTCCGACGAGCGGAGGTGGAGCTGCCGAGGCGACCACCGCGGGCCCGCTTGCGTGCGGTGCTGCACTGCCGGAGCCTGGGGGAGGCCGCGCCGCACCGCGTGGAGTCGCCGTGGGCCTGCCCCCGCGGTGAGCACGGCCGCGGGGCCTGACCCGGGGAGGAGCGTCTCTGCCTTGGAGCGGCCTTCCCGCCTTCATCACCGGCGCTCCCCGGAGAGAGAGACCTGGAAGCGGTGGCAGCCGGGGAAAGTCCGGTCCGGCGGCGTGCCCGGTGGGGGCGGCCCCCGTGACCAGAAGCTGCGTTTTGTGCCGGAGGAGGAGAGCCGGAGGCGGCGGGGAGTGGAGGCACCCATACCCGGCTCCTCCCAGAAGGAGTGCCCTGGGAGTGGAGGACGCGGTCGGGGGCAGATCCGGCGGCCTGGGACCGTGTGGAGACCAAGGGCAGTCAGCCGTAAGGTGAGAGCTCGGGGCTGCGTTGGGAGGTGGCGCACCCCTGAAGCGTTGGGAGAGAGGACGTACAGCGGTTGCCCTGCCTGCCTTGGTCTGCGGGGGAACTTAGGACCTGCTTCCCCCTGCCCCCGGGGGTGGAAGAGGGGCCCGGGAGACATCGCTCACCCCTGAGGCCTAGCAAGGTGCAGGAGGGCCCGCATGTTGTCATTGGGAACGAGGTCAACGCGGCGAGGAACATTTCACTCCCCTAACGCGAGATGTAGAGTGGCACCTGGGTGTGGAGGCAGGGGATCGGACTATGCAGATCCCCTAGTAATCGGGGGATGAATTGAGGCTGCGCGAGTGGTCAAGGGGCCAGCAATTGTCCTTGGATAAAGACCCAGGAAGAAGTCAGGGAAGGATCGGAGCTGCCCACCTGGAGGAGAATTTACCGGCATGACCACAAGGCCCAAGGGCAGAAGGGGAAAGCACTTGCAGATCTCTGGAGACAGCACGGGTACTCTACACGCCATGTGGTCGGCACAGAACCTGAAGGAGGGGTCCGGGACCTCGGGAGGAGCGGCAGGTGAAGATTCTGTGCCAGGGCAGGCAGAGGACTTGGCAAATATGCCCAGGCGGGAGTTCATCGGTGAACTGCATTCCCTGCAGGCAAACCTGACTAAGACTTTTCAAGAGCAATTTCAGTTATTGCGCACAGACTTGGGCGAAGCTGTAGGGGAGTTAAAGCATGAGATGCGTCAACTGGGGGAGAGGACCGACATCCTGGAGAAAGGTCTTCAAGAAGCAGATAGAGAAAATGCAGCAAATAGTGAAGCTATGGAGAGGCTGGATGTCGCCACCAGGAATCTTGAACTTCAAGTGGAAGACCTGGAAAACAGGTCTCGCAGGGTCAACATCCGGGTCAAAATGCTGCCTGAATCTGTGACTGATAAGTCTTTGAAAGCGGTGCTCCAGGGTATTTTCGCTGACATCTTGGGCACGGGCAGCTCAGAAACGGTGGAGCTAGATCAAGTGCACAGAACCGGTCGACTGACCAAAGGTCAGGCGGCGAGGCCAAGGGATGTCCTAGCTGCTTTTACTCGATATGCCCAGAAGGAAGTGGTTCTCAGAGAGGCGAGATTACGTGAGCCAATTATGTTCGAGGGTCAGAGGATCGCCCTCTTTCAGGATTTGGCGAACAGCACTCTCCTAAAGAGGCGACTAATGGGCCCAGTGGTAAAGGTTCTCAATGAGAGATCGATTCGCTATAGGTGGACCTTCTCCTTTGGCTTGCTCTTTGACTGGGAGGGGTCCCAGAGACGAATCACATCCCTCCAAGAAGGGGCTGCTCTTCTTCATATCGAGCTGGAGGAACCCCCCCCCTGGTGCGGGACTTCCGGGCACGAGTGGCCACTCCAGATCAAGGCCTTGGGACTGGACGACGGTTCGAGAAAGGAGGAGAAGGTGCCCCAGGGGAAACACTCGGCAGAGGGAGGTATATCGTAGCTAAAGGGAAGTGTCAAGGGGTCCCTTTGACAATAGCGGTAGTATACGCTCCCAACACGGGCCAGGAACCCTTTTTGTGGCGGGTCTTGAAGTTGCTGGAAGAGTTCTCGTGGGGTCATATTGTTCTTCTTGGGGATCTCAATATTGCCTGGGATAAGGGAAAGGATAGGACAGGAGGTAGCGGGGAGAGGGGAGGAGCTATAATGTCAACGGATTTGAAAGAAAGTGTTGGTAGGCTGGGGTTACGCGACGCCTGCAGGGAGTTTAGGCGTGATGAGGAGGGCCATACTTTCCTGTCGGGCGTCCATGGTTCGCAATCTAGAATTGATTATATATGGATCTCAGTTGCCTTAGTTGGAGCTATTCGGGAAGTATGTACAGGGCCGATAGGGATTGCGGACCATAAAATAGTCTCCCTAGAGATGGATGTTGGTCAGAGAAGAAGGGGAATCTGGGGTTGGAAACTCCCAGTATCCCTCTTGAGGGATCCAGTAATCAGAAAAGATATTGAAGAGAAGATTAAGCCCTTTTTTGATACCAACAAGAGGGAGGATACTGGGGAAGACGTGCGGTGGGGCGCCTTTTTAAGCCACTCTCAGGGGAGAATTAATAGCGATATCCGCCCACAGGGTGAAACAACTGCAAGTGTTGGAATCGCAGTTAGAAGCTGAAGTGGAGGTGGCTAGGCAGGCGGCAGGGTACACCCCCTCTCGAAGAGCAATGCGGGAATATAGAAGGGCGGTTGGGCAGCTGGAACTTCTGTGCACTAAGAAGGTGAAAGGGGCCTTGCTGTAGGTGCAACAACAGTATTACGCAAAGGCTAATAGAACTGGCGACTGCTGGCGCAGTTACTGAGAGTTAAAAGGTCGAGAAATGCGATTACGGCATTAAGGTCGCCAGCGGGGGAGCGGGTCACGGACCAGGAGGGGGTCCAGGAAGCTTTTGCCGAGTACTATGAGTCACTCTATGCCTCCCAACACCCTTCAGGTGATAAGCAGGAGGACTTCCTCCAAAAAATCCACTTAAGGGAAATTAGCAGTGCGGTACGTGAAGTCCTCAATCGAGAAATTGCGGAGGAGGAGGTGCGGGGGATGATAGGGGCTCTGCCACCAGGTAAGGCTCCAGGCCCGGACGGTTATACGGCCGCCTTTTATAAGTTGTTCAGTGTGCAGTTAACCCCACATCTCACCTCGCTATTCAACTCATTTCGCCTCTCGGGCAAAATTACGCCCTCCATGGAGGAGGCTAAAGTCACCCTAATCTTGAAACCCAATAAAAATCCGGAAGACAGAGCTTCATACCGCCCTATAGCGCTGATTAATCTAGATGCTAAGATCTTCACTAAGATCCTGGCCAACAGGCTTGACTCCCTCCTCCCGGACCTGATACACCCTGATCAAGCTGGGTTTATCAAGGGCAGACAAACCGCGGACAATATCCGTCGAGTGGCCCATGTAGTCGAGAAGGTCCAGAAAACGCACACTCCCGCAGTCCTGGTGGCTCTGGACGCGGAAAAGGCTTTTGACCGCGTGGAGTGGTCCTTCCTTTTTCGGACAATGGAAAAGATGGGTTTTGGTGGGGACTTTCTGGCGATGGTTAAGGCTAATTATCAGGCGCCCTCCATTAGAGTAATGGTGAATGGGAGCGCCTCTAGGAAGATATCGCTGCAGAGGGGGACAAAGCAGGGCTGTCCCCTTTCCCCAATACTATTTGCGCTTTATTTGGAACCACTACTTCAGGCCATTCAGGAGGCAGGGGACATCCAGGGGGTCTCATTCGGAGGGGAGCAGCATAAGGTAGCAGCCTTCACTGATGATATGCTGCTCATGCTCACAACTCCTCGGAATTCATTGCAGGCTAGTGTGGCCCTTTTCGAGGCCTTTGGGTCGGCTTCAGGGTTGAAAATTAACGCCAACAAGTCCGAGGTTTTGAATTTAACGCTTGGACTAGCGGAAAGGGAGAATCTGCGGGCGGCTACTGGCTTTCTGTGGAGCTCGGGAGGGATTTGTTACTTAGGGGTGAGAATTACGGCTACTCTGGCTGGATGGTTTCCGGCTAATTACCGTCTGCTTCTTAAGGCAATTAAGAGGGATTTCCTGAAGTGGAGAGAGCTGAGGGTGTCATGGCTGGGGCGGATAGCTGGGGTCAAAATGGTTACACTTCCACGGCTCTTGTACCTATTCCAGGTGGTCCCGCTGCCAGTGCCGGCGAGCTACTTCAAGGAGCTGGAAACCCTGACCAAGGGATTCATCTGGGAAGGCAAAAGGCCTAGGGTGGGAACCCGACTATTGATGGCACCGAAGAGTGAGGGAGGTCTAGCATTGCCGAATTTTAGACGTTATTACGAGGCAACCCAGCTGCGAATTATTAGGGAATGGTTGAAGGGGGAGGAAGGAACGCGGGATAAATTGTGGGTACGGATGGATAGGGCTGTAGCGCACCGAAACCTAGCAGAAGTACTGTGGCTCCCGAAACAACACAGACCAGGTCACCTCTACAAGAGCTCCATCACCAAACTGATGGCTGACATTTGGGATAGGCTAGTGTGATTAGAAGGGATCACCACATTCCCGTCTCCCTTCACCCCCATATTCGGCAACAGGGATTTTTCCCCGGGCGTGGAGAGAGGAGCTTTCACGAACTGGCAGGAGGGGGACTGTCAGAAACTGTGCGATATGTTTTCTGGAGGGGAATTGTTATCGTTTAACGATTGTAAGAAGCATTTTGCAGTACAAGAAAGAGAGTGGTTGAGGTATGCCCAGATTCGCCACTGGGTTCTCCATCCAGGGATCTAGAAGGCGGCCACAAGGGACCCGACGCCCTTTGAAAAATTCCTGCTCACGAATGACGGGGCGAGAGGCCTCATCTCCAACATCTATAAGATTCTGGCTGGCTCTAACGAGGGGGTCCAATGGGCATACATGCGGGAGTGCGAGCGGGTTCTGGGACGAGGGGTCTGCAGGACAGACTGGGGGAAGTTGTGGAGGAGAATTCCTAAACTGGTCAGGGCGCCCCAGCTACAAGAGACATGGTATAAGATCATGTTTAGGTGGCATTATACCCCTGTCAGGCTTAATAGGTATTATCCTACTGTGTCGGGGATGTGTTGGAGGGGTTGCGGGATGGCGGGCTCCGCAGAGCACATTTGGTGGGATTGCCCAAAGCTTGCATCGTTCTGGGGGGAGGTGAGGGAGGCACAGCGACTGGCCTTTGGGTTGGGGGACGGGAGGACTCCAGCGCAAATTCTCTTGGGTGTCTGGGTGGACTCTGGGGCAGGTGAACCTAGAGGAAGAGAAAAAGCTATTGCTATTACGACTCTTGCCGCTATGCAGTTAATATCCCAGAGATGGAAAGGCCCAGAGGTTCCTATGATACAGGACTGGTTCCGAAAGCTGTGGGAGATAGTGGCCCTGGAATGGGCGACTTATGCCATGGAGAGAAGTATAGGGGTGCACAGACAAGTTAAATAAAGGTTTGAGAGTGGAAGGATTGTGAATCAGAATGTATCAACAAGAAATAGTGTGCAAATGTTATACAAAGACTTCTGGTGCAATTGGGCTGTCGTCACAAGGCCACTTGGGACAGAGAAAACCAAACAAATCCAAAGCTGTGTATTGCTACCCAGCAAGCCCAAATGAACTCAACAGGGACAATAAGTACCCTCTATTTTAAATCAAAATTCATTTAAACATTTGGCGCCAACAGGGCGTAAATTCTACAGTGTACAAACACCGCCTAGGTTTCTCTAGTTTCCAAAAGAAAATGTCATTACACAATTTAACGGTGTTAATAAGGATAAATTGTAAACACAGGTGTAAAATGAATGGAACAATCAGAACCAAGACATTAGAGTTAACTTTTGGATTTTAATCCTCTTAATCCAATAAGTCGTCCATGAATAAACAAAAAGTAGTACAATCAGTGTACTCTATTTACATATGGAAAGAGCACTTGTGGGTGTTCCATATAACACAAGTAGGAACAAACGGCGTAGATAGAAAACAGCTTGTATAGAGCAGCACAATTGCAAATCTGTATAGCAGTTTACAGTTTACAAAGCTCTAAATGCATAGGTTCAACCATTCAACAATTTACAAATGAAGTCTCATATTTAGATATAAGAAATGAGGCCGACGCGTTTCGGTTCAAAGAACCATCTTCAGGGGATAGACTTCATTTTTCATATTCATAACCATTAAGTCATAGCACAGTCTCTGTGGAGTAGTAAAAGAAAGAAGATTTTTCAGTAGAACTCTTCAGTTTGTAAGAAATCCATTATCAAAGTGAAAAGAGTCAAAGTCACTAACCTTGCTGATACAAGAGCCGAGACACAGAAAAGAGATCCAGTCAAAAAGCAATGGGTAGCCGAATGCCACAGATTGCTGGGATATCTGTAGGGGTAAGATCAAAAGACCATCCATTTAGAAAAGCCAGATGGCTAACAGTCCATAGTAGAACATGTGGAGAAATGCGTGAAGTTTAGGGGTAGCTGCACAGCAACTCGAAAAGTGTACATCAGAAACGAGCACACTAACACAGTCAGCAACTGGTGTCCGGTCAATTGGTCGACATCAAACTGGTCGACTGCAATTTTGTCGACACCATTTGGTCGAATGCCAAATGGTCGAATTTTTTTTTTTTATATATATATGTGTTTTGTGGGTTTTCGTGTGGGGGAAAAAAAAGGGGGTTGGGGGGGGACCCCCCCAAAAAAAAACAAAAAGGGTAAAAAAAAAAAAAAAATTCAGAGCGAGTAACGTGAACCGAGATATTCCGAGTGTGACAAGTAACAGAGGGAAACAGATAGCTTACCTTCGGATGTTTAAGAAAACAGATCATCTCGCCGCAGCCGTGCGCGCGAAGTGACTCTGTTCACACAATCCAAACAAAAGCGTCGCCTTGGTAAACTCGCGCATGCGCGTGAGTGCACCAAGGCGACGTCCATCTTGGTATGGGAAAAAACGAGTGTGGCGTAACCATGGAGATAATGAAACAAACTACAGTGACAATGTCACCGAGACAGAGCGGTCAGTGGGCCGGGCAGTATCGCATTGGAGGAAAACAAAGGGACGCAAAATAAGTCATCAGGAAGGTATGGAAAGTGTTTAAGGGTACCATTCCATGTTACAATTGCCAACATTGCGGTAACATCATTAAAGGCAACAGCATATCACACTCCCACTCTGGTAAACCCATTTTTCTCAAACACTCATGCACATGTGATGCTCAAAATGTTATTTATGCATTGAAATGTCCATGCGGGTTATACTACGTAGGCATGACCACCAGAAAAGTTAAAGTTAGATGGTCTGAACACAAATCGAATATTCGTACTAAGAGTCTCAAGTCACCAGTATCACTACACTTTACTGAAGCACGGCACACCATTGCACAATTGAAATGTGTTATCTTGGAGCAAATCACAGCAGGACGCACGGGAGGTGATGTGCAGCGTAAACTGTTGCAACGGGAGATTTTGTGGATTGAACTGTTGGACTCGTTGAGCCCACGTGGCATGAATACCGAATTCAACCTTATGTGTTTTGTGTAAATTTATGTGTTTGGAAAACTGTTTATTGGTATGCTTTGCTGGTAATAACATGTCAATAACATGTCATCTTAATAGCACCGCCTACCCTTTCTGTTCATGACTATTGTTATGTCTCAAATCTGACAACATGCACCATCTGAACATGGACTTTTCACATGGCGGACTGTTGTACTTATTCCATCGCTTCAAGGTGACTCTCTTTGCCCCTTCTTGTGGTTGATTTTATCTTTTTACTCGCCCGATGACCATAGTTCCTCCCTGACTGATGTTACCTGACTAGTCATCTTTTTAGCTTTCGCTTTAGTTGTCTTGTTAGCCCAGTCCCTTCTCAGAATCCTCTTTATTAATTTTTTTCCCGGGTCAGGATGCTGTACCTTTGCCCGCGCCCATCCTTTCTAAGGATCCCTTCATGCTTTTTATACATTGTGTGATTACTTTGCTCCACTTGATTTGTTTATTGGGTTTAGACCCCACTAGTTGCATCTCCTGCTGTTTCTGTTCCTAGTTGGACCTTAGACCTATGTGTTGCATTTTACACTTGCTGGCTGACGGCTGCTGATAGATCTTTGAACTGTGTTTACCTCCGCGCCGTGGGGGCACCCCGTAGTTCCTCTGAGCTACGGTTGCTGCTCCCATGCGCGCGTTCCCTTTACACTCTTTCCATACCTTCCTGATTACTTATTTTGCGTCCCTTTGTTTTCCTCCAATGCGATACTGCCCGGCCCACTGACAGCTCTGTCTCGGTGACATTGTCACTGTAGTTTGTTTCATTATCTCCATGGTTACGCCACACTCGTTTTTTCCCATACCAAGATGGACGTCGCCTTGGTGCACTCACGCGCATGCGCGAGTTTACCAAGGCGACGCTTTTGTTTGGATTGTGTGAACAGAGTCACTTCGCGCGCACGGCTGCGGCGAGATGATCTGTTTTCTCACGCATCCGAAGGTAAGCTATCTGTTTCCCTCTGTTACTTGTCACACTCGGAATATCCCGGTTCACGTTACTCGCTCTGAAGAGAGTTGCTGACTGTGTTAGTGTGCTCGTTTCTGATGTACACTTTTCGAGTTGGTGTGCAGCTACCCCTAAACTTCACGCATTTCTCCACATGTGTGGCTTACTTGATGTCTCTACCTCCGTTACTCGTTAAGGTTTGCATGTATGGGCCTTCATTTGTTACTGCACTTATATCACCCCTAATTTGGTACTTTTGCCGCCCGTTTACTTTTCTACTTGATTGTTCTACTATGGACTGTTAGCCATCTGGCTTTTCTAAATGGATGGTCTTTTGATCTTACCCCTACAGATATCCCAGCAATCTGTGGCATTCGGCTACCCATTGCTTTTTGACTGGATCTCTTTTCTGTGTCTCGGCTCTTGTATCAGCAAGGTTAGTGACTTTGACTCTTTTCACTTTGATAATGGATTTCTTACAAACTGAAGAGTTCTACTGAAAAATCTTCTTTCTTTTACTACTCCACAGAGACTGTGCTATGACTTAATGGTTATGAATATGAAAAATGAAGTCTATCCCCTGAAGATGGTTCTTTGAACCGAAACGCGTCGGCCTCATTTCTTATATCTAAATATGAGACTTCATTTGTAAATTGTTGAATGGTTGAACCTATGCATTTAGAGCTTTGTAAACTGTAAACTGCTATACAGATTTGCAATTGTGCTGCTCTATACAAGCTGTTTTCTATCTACGCCGTTTGTTCCTACTTGTGCTATATGGAACACCCACAAGTGCTCTTTCCATATGTAAATAGAGTACACTGATAGTACTACTTTTTGTTTATTCATGGACGACTTATTGGATTGAGAGGATTAAAATCCAAAAGTTAACTCTAATGTCTTGGTTCTGATTGTTCCATTCATTTTACACCTGTGTTTACAATGTATCCTTATTAACACCATTAAATTGTGTAATGACATTTTCTTTTGGAAACTAGAGAAACTTAGACGGTGTTTGTACACCGTAGAATTTACGCCCCGTTGGCGCCAAATGTTTAAATGAATTTTGATTTAAAATAGAGGGTACTTATTGTCCCTGTTGAGTGCATCTGGGCTTGCTGGGTAGCAATACACAGCTTTGGATTTGTTCGACTTATGCCATGGACAACAAGGCCCAGAGCTTCGCGGCAGACTGGGGGGAACTACTGAAGGTTCTTAAAGACGATTTTAAGGTGATGTGGTGCCCACAGCGACTGAGGCTGCTGGATTTGCAATGACTGTAGATGATTTTCTAGAATGGTCGATGGGTGAAGGGGATTAGCTCGTTGCCGGGAGGGAGGGATATGGGTGAGGGAGGGGGAAGGGAATGTTTGCTTGGTATTTTGTGAAAATCAATAAAAAGAGTTTTCAAAAAAAATAAGTACGAATGTGAAAAATCGGGAGAGCCTCAGAGGGAGATGTCACCACAGCAATCGGGAACGTTTATTTTTCTCATACAATCGCATTGGAAGTAGCATTAATTTAGGCGGAAGACAGTAAACAATTGTGACATTTTCTAATGGAAAATCGAATTTTGCGCCTAAATCGGGAGGGTTGTTACTTATGTATAGGTTATGCGGGAGACAGTAAGAAGTAGTGCGGTTTCTCAATAAAAAATTGAAAATCTTGCACTTAAAGGGGGAGCATTGGTATGTATTGGCTATGCAGATTTAGTGGCATTAATTTGTTTAAATGGAATCATAAGGGTTGCACATATTCTCTGAATAAAATATGCATACCTGTACTTTGTACTCATGCATGTGCGTATGCATGGAGCTGTAAGTAGAAATCCGCTACACTTCCACAGTAATTTTTGAAGTAGGTGCTTTGCAATGGTATGCGACTTGCATTCAGAGTGATCAACAGTACATTTGAAGTGAGGAACTCTGATGACGGAGTTAGAGTAGAGATCTTGAATGCGATTGATTAATGGTTGTGTGACTGCTTAGCTGTGTCCAATGAGGGAATGTATTTGTGAGTGATGTGGAAAGGGTAGAAGGACTGGCTAAGAGTTACGTGCCGCATGGACACTGCACTTGTCCGCGGGTAGGGCGTGCCACATACAGGGTTCTACGGCAAATCCAGCATGGAAAGGGGACTGTAGGCATCAGCCAATCAGATGTTCACATTGTTCATTTGTGTCGACAGACAGTGCATGTAGTGAAGATGGCAGCGGTGGAGACAGTCAGGGTGTTGGTGCTCGGAGATATTTTTGTCCATGGTTTACAGCACTATTCCGAAAGTAGGCATGTGGCACACAATTCGAAGTCAGAGGAGTGGAGGTGGTGTGGAGCGCTGCGACTGATTGTAATGTTGCAGCAATTCTCCAAGTTTGCAGAGATATGCGTAGGATGACCAGTCCCCATGTGGTAGTTTTGCACTACGGTGCTTGCCATTTGGGCTATGTGAGTTCACCTACTTTGTTGGAAGATTTGGAACAGTTGGTGCAAGCAGTTACTAACATCTTTCCAACTGCGAAAGTAATTTTTTCTGGCTTACTCCCTAGTGGAAAATGGGACAACAGTTCTGTGTTTTGTTCTGATCAAAGTATTGGGAGGTGTGCCATCAATCGCGGCATGCATGCTTTCATGTTACGAGCTGGTATGTTTTTCTGCAGCCACGAGAACATTGTTTCCAGTAATGCGGCTTATTTTGAAGCAGATGGTGTTTCGTTATCTTTTTTGGGAAATGCCATGTTCTTTTGGAATGTAAGACTTGCTTTGGAGAAGGTTCTGTAGTGATTGTAGAAGTAAAGTAAGAAGACAAAAAATACAAAAAATACAAAATAACAGGTGTCAGTCAAGCATCTGCCAAAAAAACAAAAAAAACAGATCTTTTCAGAGCCCACCTTAAAGGGGAAAAGGGGAATACTATTTAAATGTACAGTCGTCATGCTCAGATCCTCTACGTGTCCTCGGACATGGCGGTAGTCTGCAGGCAGCGCGTATTATCAACGGGGTTTTTGGGGTGGAGACGCATGCAAATGAGAATGAGCAAAGCTATGGATTGGTCAGTAAAGTTCAGTGGGTGTGTTCTGAACAGAGAGATTTAGTGAGAACGTTTTTTTCCTGACAGGAGACCAGGCAGCTATGGCTCTGTGTGCTCGAAAACAGATTATCTGGATTTCGGGAAACTCATGGATACATTGGTTGAAGGTGCATGCAGAAGGTTGTGGTATATCGGCATATCTTGGATTTTCTCATGTGGAAGTGCACTGGCATGGAGTGCGTGAATGAAGTTGCTGGACTTGGTACCTCTCTTTGCTACTTTACAGACAGAGCGTCATCCTGATATAATTATCATTCATTGTGGAGGAAACAGTTTAGGCCATGTCTCTGGAATTTCTTTGCAATTTGCAATGAAGGAAGGACTTCCGAAGGTCATGGACATGTTTCCAAATTGCCAATTAGTTTTTTCCCGTATTGCACAAAGACAAATGTGGCTGCATTCTTCTGCATTTGGTCCACAAATTGAGAAAGCGAGGCGCCATGTAAATAAAGCGGTTTGGTTCTTTCTAAGAGATGTTGGCATGTCCTCTTTCCACAATGAAAACATTTTGTTTCACAGCACTTTCATTTTTCGCAGAGATGGAGTCCATCTCGCATATGTTGAAATCAGATTTTTTTTCAAAATGTACAAAATGCATTGTGACCTTTTTTGGATTCATAGTCACCTATTTTGCATTATGTTTTTTCGAATCCACAGTTTTTAAACACACAAAACACCACCAAAAGGTTCTTTTCAGAGCCACCACTTACTCCAAGCGAAAAGTGCATTGGTTTTGCTCCGCTTGCACCCTCCATTTTTGTGCGTCTTACGACTGTCTGCAGACTTTTCGAAAAATGCGCGGAGGCCTACACCGGTCATTTGATAGTTCCATTGCTAAACTGAGAAAGGTGGCTCTGAAAAGAGCCTTTTTTGTATTTTTTGTTGTTTACCATTTTTTTATTTTTTTACACACGACACACTAGGAGAGGAGGGTAAAGGAGGATAAGGAAGGGACACCAACCATGGGGATAAGAAAGGGCAGGTGGAGAGAGAAATATGTAGGCTGGGCATTACTTACGTAGGGAGCAGTTCTTCTGGTGCTCTGTGACCGTAGTCTCAAAAGCACTTCGAAGACTTTCTCCCCTGCAGAGTACTGCATCGCAGTACATACACAATATTGTGACCCTTGAAAGGTAAGGGTCAACAGCATTGCAAATGGCCTGTGAGGCAGCTGGAGGGATGCGCTCTCCCACAGGAGTGTCTCTTGTGGTGAGAGGATCGGACACAGAGGATGCTGCAGAGGAACTCAACCTACTACGTTCTTCACATGGTACCACCTTGCAAATGTCCACACTGTGGAATGAAGTTAGGTGTCGCTTCATGGTTGTTGTACCAAAGCTGTACGCACCAGGTCTCCCGCGACTCAGCACCAAGTTGCACTGGTTACACATGACCTGGTTTGCACATGCTTTTGGTACGTTTCCAAAAACGGTAAACAACCGCCACACCCACGACTCCCGGCAAGTGCTTGTAGTGCGGAGTTCCTCCACCTCATTCTCTTCTTCCTCTTCTTCCTCGCTCTCTACATCCACACGTGTATTTCCCTCTGCAGGCCCTTTGGGAGGTGGTGGCGGTGGAGGGTTTGGGGGTGGTGCTGAGGCTGATGAGGCAACAGCAGCCATGGATGCCATTAGGGTTGGTCGGCTAATCTTCGCTACAACAGTAAAGGGAGCAAAACTCAATCCACTATAGCCAGAAGTACAATGAAGATGAGCTCAGGGGTGTGGCCTTTTATAGGGGTAGAGGGGTGCGCCTCGTGACCATATCGATCACTCAAAAGCGTTGCAATAATTCTAAACAATACGTTGAAAGGTAGGGCCATTGTATGGGACATGTGAAATGGTGATTTTATACTGTAAAATAATTTCCCATGTCTGTATAAGTTATTTCGAAAGGTTGCGGAAGCAGACAAACTGCGCAAATTAGGCCACAAGCTCAGCGTGGGTGCGGTCACATGATGACATGATGAACACATCCGCGAAGGAAATGGATGCCCGCTGGACACCAAATGCAGAGTAACAGACGTGTGCATGCCCGCGGGTGTTCTAAGGACAGTGTTCGGGTCCTGAAACTAATTAAAAGTGCGACACAAGTGAGACGGACAGTTACGGACAGGCGCGATGTTTGCAGTACTTAAGGGTGCTGACTGTACGGCCAGGTACAGTGTCCTTAGGACACCTCTATTTGGTTTGACTACGGACATGCCGGCCACCGTGCCTGTTCTACGGAAAGTTCCATCTTGGCTGCGGGCGGTACCGTCAGGTATAGTGTCCTTAGGACACTCCCATTTTGTTCATTTACAGACATCCTGGACACCTGGTGTGTTCTAAGAACAGTTTTATATTGGTTGTGACCAGTACAGAGAGGTAGAATGTTGTTAGGACGCCACCATTCTGTTGATTTACGGACAACTTGGACAGCTAGTGCGTTCTAAGATCAGTTCCATCTTGGTTGCGAATGGCACGGGTAGGTGTATTGCCCTTAGAACATCCATATTATATTGATTATTGATTACGGCCAGCCTGAACAGGCGCGCTGTCCGCAGACATTTTACCTCTTTTAAAAAAATGTTTTGATCCAAACCATTCCACTACAACTAACCTAAACATGTTTTTAATACACACACATACATCAATCAAGAGAAAGAGGGGGAAGCAGACACTGAAACGAATATGGGGGAATTAGGGTTCAACACAGGCTGGTTGTGAGGGTATGAAGGGATGGATGTTTCATTAAAACGTTTACGTTCTTCTTGAGGGTTTGGGGATGGTTCACTAGGAAATGGAGAAGGGGGACAGGTACAGGTGGCACAGTGATATCTTATTTTTCCTCTCACGTATTCCTCCACAAATCGTCTTAACTCGTTAAAATTCTTATTTAGTATGTCCATTTTCTCTTCTATCCATTTCAGAATGTCTTGCTCTGTGTCCTTTGGTGGACTTTCTTCTTTTTTTACCTGGTCTTTTAAAAATAAATATATATATGTTAAATGCCCATAAAATACTGACTATTAATTTGCTTATCCAGAGAAGTGTGTACCATTATTATCGCTATCTTCCGACATTTCCCCATGCGGAAAATTCTCCTTCAGCCACTCCAAAGTACTGCACATTTCTGTGTCAAAACAACAGAAATACATTATTTGTTCTGCACCTCATACAAAAAGGTACACACACATATAAGAAAAATGAAGTTCACTTACTATTTGCTTGTAATTTGTTTTCATTCTGCTGTGTGCGTCTACTGTTGCACACATTTTCTATGAGGTAATTACATTGGAGGCATATCTTTTTTTGTTATGGTATAATTCATTTAATTCTACATGGTAATTAAATGCATGGGTAATGTTTGAGATGCGTAGGTTCAATTGGTTACTTATTAGTACTTATAATGTGTTTATGTGTTCTTTTTTAAACTTGTGCATTTTTCATATGGCACAATAGTACAATTTCAGATACCCCCTGACTGGGTGGTGTTGATCTGGTCCGCGCCCATCCGCACACAGGCGCTCCGTCCGTGCCTTTCAAATATCATTAGCATGGGGGTACAGTATGTTCTATGTTAAATGTATATAAAGTAAGGGATTTATAGTACATATCTCCCACTTTCACATGATGAAAGTGTATATTCAATAAAAAAAACTTTGTTAACAGGATGTTATGATTAAATTGCCCTACTAAAAAACTATGAAATTCACTAAAAAAAACATTGTTAAGGGGACGTTATGGTTAAGTTGCGCTACTAAAAACCTGTGAAATTCACACAAAAAAAACTTTACAAACGTGACATTATGGTTTGAAGTTAAACCGTAAAACTCCTGAAATTCACCAGTTATGGTAGGCTAAGCAACCATAACTGCCCGCACCACTGTGCACTGCTAACACTAACACCCAGGACATCACAGATGACATCACAAATGTCATTGATAACATCACTGATGACATCACATGTGTAGCCCCTTTGTTTTTGTTCACTGCCACATCTAGGCCAGGTGGGTTTATTTACTGACAGTCAGAAACATAACTTTCAAAAGGTATTACATTTATAGATATTGCTATTCTCACATGTTGTTACAATACTTTCCTTAGAATGTAATCGCATCTTATGATGTACATATATAGGGGAAAAAGCAGGCCTGAAGCACAGCAATCGTTTTTGTGCGTGAATACAATCATGTAGATTATACACAGTTGCTAATGATACAGCCTCTTGTTTGCTTTGTTTACTCTCCATATACAAGCCCCATTTTTGTATGCATTGTAGTCTATTTCTGTTTTGTGTATATTACTAGAAATATGTAGTAAGTGATGCATTAGTAGCAACTTAGTACATGTTTCACAGACCAGAAAAGTCTGATACAGAAGCATTCACCGTTGTATTATATAACTTTGGAAAATTACAAATATAGCAACCCTGTAGTGTATGCTGCAGCCAATACCTACATTTCTGTATGAGTAGGTTCCTGTACTAGAAAGAACATTGGAAAATTGCGTGATGAAGTATGTAGTTTATTACATATGTCCCAATAATTCCTGATACTTTTTTTGCCAAAATTACATTCACAACCCCTTGTCTGAAAAGTAAATGCACATGTGATGTCATCAGTGATATCATCAATGACATTTGTGATGTCATCTTTGATGTCCTGGGTGTTAGTGTTAGCAGTGCACAGTGGTGCGGGCAGTTATGGTTGCTTAGCCTACCATAACTGGCAAATTTCAGGGGTTTGTCGGTTTTACTTTGAACCATAATGTCATGTTTGTAAAGTTTTTTAGTGAATTTCAAGGGTTTTTAGTAGCGCAACTTAACCATAACGTCCCCTTAACAAAGTATTTTTAGTGAATATATATATATATATATATATATATATATATATCCATGAAAAACAATGTGCTTGGGAACTGCTTTATTGTAATGTCAGCCAACATGGAGGCATCCACATAGCTTGGTTCCTGGGAACCAAGCTATGCTGTCTAGTGTTTTGGGTGTGGTAGCCTAGGGACTACTTTACCTGGACTATTTTGTTGGGGTTATTTAAACCACACCCGAGCAAGACAACACGCTTCACGTTACTTTGCAGCTTGCAAAGTGACGCTCACCGTGTCCAGCTATTCCCCCCGAACCTCGGAGAAGCAGAACCTGCAAGGAGACAAAAGGAACATCATTAGCAGCAGCATCTTACCTGCAGTCTTCATCTTTAGCCACTCGCAGCTCCTGAGAACAGCTTGCTCGAATCTGCACGCCTCCCGGACAGAACGACCTGAAAGAGGAAGATAGAGGCAACATTAAAGAAAGCAGCAGAGACATTTGCAAATTACGAACTGCTCAAAAGGCTTACCTGGCTGGTCGCCTCTCGGCTGGCACCACTCCGGACATTCCATTCGTGCTGAAGAACACCGCGACCTACAAGGAAGGAAAACACAGATTAGCAAAGGCAAGACTTTGCAGCGCTGCGCATAGCGCTTACTTACCGCATCATAGCGCTCTTAATGCGCCATGATTTACCAGCGGGGCTCAACCAAGCCAGTTCGCCACGCTGAAGCTCTGCATACCTAAGGGAGAAAAAGAGACATTTTAAACAAAGAAAGGCATGCAGGATAGCAGCAATACTAAAGAACAGCAATAAGACCTACCTGAACAATATCAAACGGGCTGGCGTCAGTGAAGTAACTGGACCGCACAAGCCCACGAAAGACAACGCGCCCCTGCAAAGAAGGCAGGACGGAGAGCACGCCTAACTCTACCACAAGGTGAGGAGAGGGCCCCAGAGGGGCTGAAATCATACGGGGGTGGAGGCCCAATTACTAGGATAGCTTCGTGCTGAGGTTCATTCTGCCCGACAAGAGACTAATGCCCTCCGGAGAGACCTAATAGTGACCAAAGAACACACTGAAGAGATTAGCAGGCTATACTTGCAATCACAGGCAGGACAGACGTCTCTACCTGGAAGCAATCCAACGATGCAAAACCCCACTATACCAACGGAAAGGCAGATTTATCCATCCTTCGAAGTACCTCCACTAAGGTACAGATCACGTTACCTGGAACAGTTCTCCTGGCACCACCAGAAAGGTTCTCGGGTGACCCACGGAAGTATGCGGCATTCATCAATCAGTGTCGCCTTCATTTTCTTTGTAGGCCTGGAGCATTTCCAAACGACCAAGCTGGGGTAGCTTTTGTCTTATCATACCTGAGTGGTAGTGCAGCAGATTGGTCGGTGCCGTTGGTGACCCATGACGATCTTCTATTACAGGACTTTGGGGGGTTCCAGAGAGAAATGGAAAAACTTTTTGCTCGCCATACCCAGGAACAAGCAGTAGACAATGAACTCTTATCCCTCCAACAGGGGAATCAGGACTTGTTAATGTACATTGCTACCTTCAACAGACTGGTTGCCGAAGCCAGGTGGCCAGAAAACAAAAGACCCATGTTGTTCCATCGAGGCTTACGAGGCGAATTAAAGGACGTCTTAGTCCAGGTGGTTAATCCGCCCAGAGACTGTGCCGAATTCATAAATCTGGTCGTGCAGCTAGACCACCGGTTGCAGGACCGAAAAGCAGCCCGGTCTAAGACGGACCCTCGGACCGTGTATGTTCGACCAAGGGAAAAAACATCCCATGTGCCTGAGAATGCTGTAGAACCCATGCAGATTGGAGGGAAACAGCCTCCATTAACAAAACAAGAGCGGGACAAAAGAAAACAACAACAGCTTTGTTTGTATTTTGGGAACCCAGGACATTTCCTGAAAGACTGTCCAGTAAAACCCCCAAGAAGAACAGTCGGGGCCACAGAGAAGGATGAAGCTAAGGAATCAGAAAACTACCAAGCTCGACAAGAGTCGCTGACCTCGCACTTTGCAATACCAGTAATCTTAATCAACCACCAACATTCGTCAAGAATGCATGCCGTTGAAGCATACATCGACAGTGGAGCAATTGGAAATTATATTGATCAAGAACTGGCAGCAGAGATGGGGCTTCCTTTGTGTTCTAAGGCAACTATGGACAAGGTAACCACAGTGGATGGGACAGAAATCGCTTCCGGACCAGTAACCCAGTGCACAGCCAGGGTAACCTTGCTGTGCCAGGACGGACATCGGGAGTCTATTTCGTTTGATCTCATCAGGGCACCTCAGTTCAGGCTAATACTAGGGATGCCATGGTTGGTTGCTCACAACCCTTTGATAGACTGGCGGGCATGAAAAGTAACCTTCCCCGATGACTGCTCCCCTGCCTGCTATTATCAAGAGGAGAAACCCAACGTCTGTATCCCCATGACTCCCGGAGCGACAGTATCAACCCTGTGAGTAACTAACACCTTGCCAAGTGAATACCATGATTTTCAGGATGTATTCCGAAAGGACCAAGCTAATACATTGCCGCCGCACAGGCCCTATGATTGTCAGATCGACCTTGTTCCTGGTGCACAAATCCCTTGCGGCAGGATCTACGCTCTCACATAACCAGAAAACCTTCATTTGAAATCCTATTTAGACCAGTACCTTGCAAACAGATTTATCCGTCCTTCGAAGTCTCCCGCAGCCAGTCCTTTGGTCTTCGTACCGAAAAAGGAAGGGGACTTCAGAACCTGTATTGACTACCGCGCATTGAACCAGATCACTGTGAAGAACCGCTACCCCTTGCCACTTATCCCTGAGATGCTAGACCAAGTTAAAGATGCCCAGATTTATACTGAATTGGACCTTCGAGGAGCGTACCACCTGGTCTGAGTCAGAAACAGAGATGAATGGAAAACCGCCTTCCGTACTAAGTACTGCTTGTTTGAATATCAAGACATGCCCTTCGGGTTATGCAACGCTCCTGCGGCATTCCAATATTTCATGAATGACGTCTTGAGGGAGTTAATTGATGTGTGCGCCTTAGTGTACATAGACGACATCTTAGTATACTCAGCCTCGAAATAAGATCATGTCAGGCATGTTCGTTCAGTTCTCACCAAGCTCCGTCAACATCGCTTGTTTGCAAAGCTTGACAAATGCTTTTTTCATGTTACCGAAGTAGAATTTCTTGGTTTTATCCTTACTCCAGGATGCATCAGAATGGACGTGCACAAGGTAGATGCCATTCTGAAATGGCCTTCACCGATGTCTCTGAAAGGGGTAAAAAGCATGCTGGGCTTTGCGAACTTCTACCACCGGTTCATCCCAGATTTCTCTCAGGTTGTGCACCCAATCACAGTACTGTTACGAAAAAACAATAAAAGGTTTGCTTGGACCGAAGAAGCAGAAGAAGCCTTTCAGAAACTTAAACAAAGGTTTACCTCCGCTCCAATCCTGCGACACCCTCTTCCAGACCTCCCTTATGTTGTTGAAACTGATGCGTCCAGTCTCGCAATGGGGGCTGTCCTTTCACAGAGAGACCTGGAAAACAGCCAACTACATCCTGTGGCCTTCTGGTCAAAATAGGTCTCACCTCCAGAGATTAATTATGCCATCACGGACAAGGAACTCCTGGCTATTAAATCCGCCTTTAAAGCCTGGAGGCACTACCTTCTGGGGGCCAGACACACCATTACAGTCATCACAGACCACCAAAACCTGCAATATCTCAAAACAGCCAAAGCCCAGTCCTCGCGCCAATTATGGTGGGCCCTTTTCTTCACCGAATATGATTACATAATCGCGTTTCGACTAGGGGTCAGAAACAGAAAGGCAGATGCCTTATCTCGCATGGGCATAGATGAAATGGTATATACAACTCCAGATCCAGTACCTATTATACCTGAAGACAAACTCTTGGGTATCACGACAGCCTTAACACAAGCAGAACTGCGGAAAGAAATTCAACGGACAATGAATCCAGATGTTTTCCTCGCATGGCAAACTCAAGGAGAAAAATATACCATCAAGGACCATCTACCCTTTTTTAGGGATCGCATATATGTAACCAAGAAGGAATTACAACAGCATATTATTTCAAATTATCACGATTCACTGATTGAAGGGCATCCTGGATCGCCAAAACCCTAGCCAAGGTGAAGGAGAACTTTTGGTGGCCTACCCGGCGTAAGGACATCATTCAGTATATTCAGTCCTGTGGTGTCTGCGCACAAAATAAATCACAGAAACAAAAACCATCTGGTCTCCTACAACCATTGGACATTCCTCCAGTTCCATGGCATACTCTTTCCCTTGACTTCATCACTGATCTACCTCCCAGCCAAAGGTTCAACACCATCCTTGTAGTTGTGGACTTATTCTCGAAAATGGCACATTTTATTCCTCTCCAAGGCCTCCCAGACGCAGCCACTTTAGCAAAAGTATTCCTACAGGGCGTTGTTAAGCTACATGGCTTCCCTTCGGTTCTAGGCTTTGATCGAGGCAGCCAGTTTGTTTCTAACTTCTGGAACAAATGTTGTGCCCTGGCGCAGATCGACGTTCGGCTATCTACCAGTCACCATCCCCAAACAGACGGGCAAACCGAGAGAACCAATCAGACACTCGAGCAATATTTATGGTGCATGCTGCACCATGAACAAAGGAATTGGAAGACTTACAATGGATAGCCGAATATGCATATCACAATTCCTTGCATTCAAGCACGGGACAAACGCCCTTCTATACCCTTTATGGCAGACATCCACGTACCTCTGAACTAGAGCTTCCAGTCAGCTTGGAAATGCCAGCGGTAAAGACTCTACACACAACCATTACTCAGGCTTTCAAGAAGGTGAAGGAACATCTTATTCATGCCAAAGAAAAACAAAAGAGATTCGCCGACCAACACCGGAAAAAGGCCCCTGATTATCAAGTAGGAGACAAAGTTTGGTTAGCCACTAGATTCGTTCCCATCAAGGGAACCCGGACCTTTCATCCCAGATACTTAGGACCCTATACCATTAAGGCAATTATCAACTCAGTGGCCGTGAAACTGGATTTACCACCTAATCTACAAATCCACCCCGTATTTCATGTGTCCCTTTTGAAACCAATGCAACCCGGCACACGGATTGGGACACCACCTAAGCCCATACTTGTTGACGGAGAACCAGAATTCGAAGTCAAAGATATCTTGGACTCTAAATACTCTAGGTCCAAGCTATATTATCTCGTCGATTGGAAAGGATTTGGAGCACAAGATAGATCCTGGGAGCCCAGTGAGAACATCCACGCACTGCGTCTAATTAGGAACTTCCCAACTAAACCTGGGCCAGACAGAAGGAACACCGTGAGAGGGGCCTTAGGGGGGAGTGCTGTCACGACCCTCGCCCAAAGCCCCCTCTGGCAAACCCATTGGCCAGGTGGAGTCAGGACTCGGGCCTCTAGGGCCTGGCATCCTCTTCAAAAGCCCTCATGGGGCCAGTCCTGCATGAAAAACAATGTGCTTGGGAGCTACCTTATTGTATTGTCAGCCAACATGGAGGCATCCACATAGCTTGGTTCCAGGGAACCAAGCTATGCGGTCTAGTGTTTTGGGTGTGGTAGCCTAGGGCCTACTTTACCTGGACTATTTTGTTGGGGCTATTTAAACCACACCCGAGCAAGACAACACACTTCGCGTTACTTTGCAGCTTGCTCCCCCCTGCAAAATGAATTCTCCCCCTCTCTAAGTGCTGCCACGCATGCTGCAGGATCCCATTCGATCCCTTGTAACATTTATGTTACATGAGATATCTAAGACAAATTTGGCTCCTTTTATTCCCACATGTAGGCGGTCATAACGCCACCAAGGAATCCTAGTTTGCTGTATTGGGGTGAGAGAAAATAACAAATAAAAGAGCAAGTTGTGTGTTTTTTTCAGAAAATGCCAATAAAATGATGCACAAAGAAGCCTGTGGTGTTTTCCATGTAAGAACTAGGAACAAATGGTTTGCTGTTCTGAATTCGCCATTTTCCAGGCTTTCAAGAACAGGTTGAGTGGACGGAATGGAAGAGGAGGGTAGGAAAGCTGAATGGGAAGATAGAAAGGCATACATTCATGAAAAGTAGACAACATTTGAAGTTTAGATATGGGGTCATTTGCGGAGGTCAGGCAGCCCGATTCATGGAATCAGTTGCAGAAATAGCGCAAGGGGCGCGCGCCGAGAAGGACCCAGCACGAGCCGTGATGCAGAAAAAATGTTTTGCGGCCCGTGTATTCATGGATTCAAAGGTTCATTACTAGCCGTCACACAAGTACAAACAAGCTGCACGAGGAACACCCACAACACGGCCCCACACACACCAAATAGCAAGCTAAAGGCCAAACCAGGCGCAAGCCTAAGCGTCCACGCCTGACCCACCATCCAGTAACCCTGTGAGAAGGCGCGCCCTCCATCGCAAGCCCAGGCTGCACCCCTGAGAAAATGCATGCCCTCCCTTGCAAGGCAAGGCTGCACCACTGCGAAAATGCGAACCTCACTCTGCAAGTCCAAGTTGCACCCCTGCGAAAATGCGTGCCCTCCCTTGCAAGGCCAGGCTGCACCCCTGCGAAAACGTTTGCCTCACCTCGCAAGCCTAGACTGCACACCTGCAAAAACACGGGCCCTCGCTCACAAGGCCAGACTGCACCCGAGCGGAATTGCGCACCTCACCTTGCAAGCCCAGGCTGCACCCCAGTGAAAACGTGGGTCGTCCTTCTCAAGTCCACACTGCACCCCAGCAAAATTGCGCGCCTCACCTCACAAGCCCAGGCTGCACCCCTGCGAAACTGCGGGCCCTCCCTTGGAAGGCCAGACTGCACGCCAGTGAAATCGCATGCCTCACCTGGCAAGCCCCGACTGCACCCCACTGATTCTCTTCCTGAGCGGATAACTGATCATACACAGCACTCTCCCAGGATCTGTTCCCTTAAGTGAGCATCACGCAGGGCCCGAGTCATCTTCTTTTCTGAACCCTCGGCTGTAAGCAAACCACAAAAGATCACCTTCGCCGCCTCCCACACCATGCGCTTACTAACCTCCCCTGTCTCGCTAATTTAAATAAACAGGCACATTTCTTCCTGGAACCTGTCACTAAACACCACATCTTTAAACAATCCATTGTTGCAGGTCCATCGTTTATCAGTAAATGGCTGATTACCCAAACCTATTGTCATGTCATGTCAAGGTCTGTCCAGGCCACTACTCTGATAGAGGATCCCATTATATCTTGAGCCCTACTGGAATCCAAGAGGATGTAATCAATCTGAGTATAGGTCTTATGTGGGGTCGAGCAAAAGGTGTGTAACCTCCTGGGTTCAAAAACCTAAACGTATCAATTAAGTGGTGAGTAGCAAAAAGGTCCCCCAATGATCTCCCAGGTCCCTGGACCTGTTGTGTCATCCCCTCCCTCAAAGAAAACCACTCTCATGAGGAATTCGTAAACGCATTAAAGTCCCCTCCACAAATCATAATCCCCCTACTCTATTGCTTGAGCAAGGAAAAAGACACCTCACCGAAAGCCATTTGTTATTGGCTATAGGCGTATAATATACACAATGTTACCTCTACCCTATACAACTTGCCCCTTACAGCCAGAGAACGGCCTTCATACAATTCTTTGCTCTGTAACAATTGGAAGCCAAGTGGCTTCTTGAACAAGATACCTACACCAGCCTATCGTTCCATCACCGAATGTCCAAACCACCTCCCCGATATCATTACCTTGAATGGGAAACTCTGCACCCCTTTTAAATTTCGTTTCATGGACAAACAATATGTTGACGGCAGATTGCCGAAACTCTCTCCCCAACATAGACCTCTTATGCTGCGAGTTGAGACCCTTAACATTTAGGTACCCAATCTTCAAAGATGTTGTGCTTGCCATAAATGTTCACAATTAAAAGCAGCCTTGAAAGCAACAGTGTGATATCTGATTATAGCCAGAGCATCGCAATTTCACACCACCCATCAATGGTATCCACTGTCATCAAAAAGAAAAAACATTTCGACAGGTTCCCTCCCCAGACTTCCCCTCCTCCCCCCAACCTCCCTCCCCCCGATCCCCCGAGGACACTCGTCCCATCCAATTATGGAGACAGCCCTATGGAACTAGAGCCACCTAGATGGGTCCCTTGCACCCATGGAAAATATTACAATTTAGTTAATCAGAACGCCTGCAGAAGCCTACATCCATAGAATTACGGAGAAAAAACTATAATATTCAGAAATATTAAAGGAACAATTCTTGCGCTGTGCAGTTCAACATTATCAAACAGTCACCACCAGGACTTAAAGATCGGACACCACTCCCATGAGTTGCTGTACAGTCCCATAACCAATAGTGACATATCTCCAAACAGTCTCAGAGTGTTCAACTCCCGGAACTTCCTGGAGCCCTTCCATCTCCCTCTCTGCAACAATGGTTGGCAGATGCCGGCAGTCAATATCGGATCCTACGGAGGCCTGGCAGCACCCTCAACCCAAGATCCATTCCTCCAATGTTCCAATGCACCCTCTGCCTCGGGCAATGTAGTCATATGATAGTGCCCTGGACCATGTTCAAAGTTAAGGGAGAAGGGAAAACCCCACATATACCGAAATCCGTTCTCTCTGAGCCACTGTGTCAGTGGGCGGCACTCCTTCTGCTTAGTCCAGCTGAGGGCCGATAGATCTAGATCTATTTGCACTGCAGACCCTTCATAGGTAATTGGCTCCTTCTCTCTTGCTTTCTGAAGAATCATTGTTTTCTGAGCAAAGTAGTGGCATTTGGCAAGGACTGAACATGGGTCTCCAGGGGGACATCCTCCTCTATGCACCCTATCAAAAACAAAGTCCGGCAGGGCAGACCCTTCAAACAAGGAAGCAAACAGGCGTCGCACAGTGTTCCAGGGAAGACAGCGATTCCCCTTGATTTTCACGAAGGCTCATTATTCGTAAAATATATCTCCTTTCTCTATTCTCGAGATCATTGATTCTTGTGGCGAGCGAACCATTACAATCCCAAAAACACATTCATGTGTCAGGAGCACTGTGTGTGTGCGCCTGGGAGTGGGAAATAAGCAAAATAATTCCCCATATACTACTGAAAAGATTCAGCGCAGGGTTCCAATAATAAAGGAAAACACGTGTCCTTTTAATTGCAGCTCCAATGTCTTTTCCCCCCGAGATACTGCAGGCAAGGACTGCTTACCGGAATGCAGAGGCTAAAGTTTAAATGCACAGAGCTTCTTGCACAGGCGCACAATCGCCTCGCCATGTCATTTCCAGAGCTATTAATGCTGCAAAAGGCTCATCAGCCTGGGATCTTAGCTCAGATGCTGGCTCTCCAGCAACACAGTGAACGGGGAATAGCCCGCTCTGCAGCCACTCTAACCCAGACAACTTTGGCAGCAAGCTTCTGCTTTCCAGCCTGCAATGCTAGGCAATGCCACATGCTTGAAACACTAAGGCAGATCTTTGGTGTTAGGCCACTTAGAAAGCTTGCGGGAGGCTTAGAATACTCCCAGGCACATTGCACTCCTTCATCCACGGTGCACGGGCCGCACACCAGGTCTGCAAGGGTCAATTTCTACCCTTTTCCTCTGCTGGGAGAAGGAGATGACAGGTTAACCAGCCATGTCGCCTGCACCCCCTGGTGGTCTCCCTCTGTCTTTTTAATTTATATGTTTACGATGTGGGCAGACTATTGGAGCAGTCTGCGTTTGCATCGCCCAAGCTTAATAATCCCTGTTTAACATGGCTTGCCTATGCCGCCTATGATTTTTTTACTTTTTGATCAAACACCTAGCAGGCTTCAGAAACTAATTGAGGCTCTGTGACAAGTAATCTCATCATTAATCCTTTAAAGACAAAGGTGATTAGATTTAGAAGGAAAAGGAAAAATAAACCCCTGTCTTGGTGGAGTGCGGGTCATCGATTGGATAATGTTGAATCCTTGTTTTTATTTGGGCTTTCAAATTTCTGTGAAACCCTCCAGGTCATCCATAAGGGGGCATCTTCTGCAGAAAACCATCAGGTTAATAAATCAAATGAAAAAGGTGGGCAGGAAGTACGGTACATTTTCATTACTTCCTGCCCTAAAATGTTATCAAGGTAAGATAATTTCAAAATTACTATATGGCATAGAACTCTATGATTATGTAACCCTGAGTCTGTTGCCTGGTTTGGAATCTTTAATCTGGAGGAAGCTGCTTAATTTTCCAAACTCTCTCCCAGCAGCACCTATTAGGCATGAATTGGGTATCCAATCCCTTAGATCAAGGGGTGAGTGAAATTATCTGAATTTATACTGGAGGATTCTAATGGAAGAATATGTCTACCTCTATGGAGATGTCCTGAGTTCTATGAATGCATATGGTTTAGTTTAGTGTAGTTTACTTTGTTTATTTATAAAGCGCATCCGAACCCTCAGGTAACTGGGCGCATAATCATGTGTACAGCAGAGTTACATATCGTTACACGAGCATCATAGTACAACAGACAGAGCGTACATTAGTCCAGGCTCTGAATGTTTACATACAAGAGTAGAATATACCGAGAAAAGTATGTACAGAGAATATGCAAAAAAGAAAAAGAGTTACAGTGGCTAATGCGGACCGGGTTACAGGTTGGTCCTGAATAGACTGTAGGTGGAGTAAACATTACTACAGGTAGAGAGCGGCGGCTAGCCGGTCATGTCGGTGAGAGTCTGGCTGTTTAGGCTAGTAGCCAAGATTTTACCATGGCTCTGAATGGCCAGAATGTGGCTTCCGATCTAATTGTAGTGGGGAGGGTGTTCCAACATTGTGCTGCGAGCACTGGAAAACTGGAGCCCCCTGCTGTTTTTAGGTTATTATTAGGGATCTTTAGTTGGTGTAGGTAAGGTGTTCTGGAGGGTCTAATGGGGCAGTGTCTAGAGAATTTGTCAGAAAGGTAACTTGGGGCAGTATGTGATAGGCACTTGTGGGTGATGACCAGTGTTCTTAGCTTAATTCTGTCACAGATCGGGAGCCAGTGGACTTCTTTTCTAACCGTGGATATGTGCGCCTTGCGCGGGAGGTTGAGGGCACATCTTAGTGCATTATTTTGCAGGATCTGGAGTCTGTTCAAGTTTTTAGTGGTAGTGCCTAAGTAGAGTGTGTTGCAATAGTCTAATTTAGACAATATCAGCGCTCTAGATAGGGTGAGGCAGCTAGAGGTGGAGAGAAAAGGCCTACAGGCATTGATCAATTTATTGGTGTATGAGGTAGCTGAGGTGGTAGAGTTTATTTCTTTCTTTAGTGATAGGGTAGAATCGAGGTATACACCTAATGTTTTAACCTCTTTGGAGACTTTTATGATGTTGCCATCAATGGTAAAGGATTGGTACCTTTGGTCCAGTTTGTTGAGGCGAGCCTGGGAGCCTACGATAAGCAATTCTGTCTTATCGTCGTTAAGGCAAAGACTGTGTGTGGCCATCCAGGCTTGGATTTCTAAATAGATATCATTAAGCTTTGCAACATCTTCTTCATAGCTACCAGTGAGCGTGATGAGGACCTGGGTGTCGTCTGCATAATTAGTGTAGCTGACACCCAGATCGTCAAGACGGTCAAATAGGAGCTTCGTGAAGATGTTGTAAAGTGTGGGAGAAATGCAGGAGCCTTGCGGCACTCCACATGTGATTGGGATAGGGTCCGCAGCCGCAGTGGGGGCGAAGACTCTAGTCGTCCTGTCAGACAGGAATGACTGGATCCACTTAGTGGCATTCTGAGAGAATGCAGCAGCCGAGGAGAGGTGTTGAGTGAGGATCTGGTGGTCAACCAGATCAAAGGCAGCAGAGAGATCCAACAAGAGCAAGATGGCCAGTTTGCCCTTGTCTTTGGCGTCATCCATTTGGATTTTTAGATCCAAGAGGGCAGTTTCAGTCCCGTGCCTTGGTCTGAAGCCGGATTGTCGCAGGCCTAGGAGGTTGTTTTCTTCCAAATGTTGTTGTATTTGGAGATAGGCTACCCTGTCCAAGATTTTGAGAAGAAATGGGACTGTGGTGATGGGCCTGTAATTTGTGGGGATGTTGGGATCTAGGTTAGGTTTTTTGAGCAGGGGTAGGACCCACGCTTCTTTAAGGTTGTTGGGGACCACTGAGTTTTTGAAGGAGGAGTTGATCAGAGAGGTGATGAGAGGGGCTAACTCATTAGCACCATCTTTGATGACGGATGCTGGGCAAATGTCACCTTTGCAGTTGGATGGTTTGAGGCTGGCGATCATCTTGATTACTTCTTCTTCTGTGACTGGTGAGAAGTGGAAAGATGGGCAGATAGGGGTAGTGTGGTTAATTTTGCTGCTGGGGTTCTGCTTGGAGGCAAGGCTAGCTTTTTTTGCTTCTATCTTGGTTTGTAGGAGGGCAATTTTGTCAGCGAGGGCGAGCTGGATATTGTTACACCAGGCCTTGTCTTTGATGCAGTCCTCTGTAGGGGGCAGTGGTGATTCAAGTTCTCTTAGTATAGAGAAGAGTTCTTTGGTGCCAGATTTGGCATTTTGTATTCTCAAGTTGTAGGTCTCTTTCTTAGCATTTAAGATGGCGGATTTGTAGGTGGAGGCAGCTGAAGCAAATTTGTCTTTAGTGGAGAGATAAGGGGCTTTTCTCCAGCTAGTTTCTGCAGTTCTTTTAATATTACGGAGAGCTTTTAATTCTGCTGAGAACCAGTTGTTGGAGTGGGCAATAGGTTTGGCTTTTCGTTGTTTGAGAGGAGCTATCTGGTTGAGAGCTAGTTCTAAAGTATTGTTATATAGGTCTACTATGGCTGCTGGGTTGTTTTTTTGCGTGGGTAGATTAGCTTTACTGATAGGCGCGAGAAGAGGTTTGAGGTTCTCTATAGTGATGTTGCGGTTGTTTCTGGAGATTATTTGAGCTAACTTTGTGGGTCGTGTGGTAGATGGTAAGGATCTAGGTAAAGAGAAGGTAATAAGATGATGGTCAGTCCAAGCACAGGGAGTGATGTCAGTCAGTGAGAGGTTGCAATTGGCATCTGCAAGCCAATCCAAGGATCTTCCTTTTGTGTGTGTAGGTTGATTAATGTGTTGGGTGAAGCCTAGATGAGTAATCGTGTCATTAAGGGAAGTGGCTTGGTTGTCATTGGGGTCATTGAGTCCCAAGTTGAAATCTCCCACAATGATGATTTGGGATTTCGTTTTCAAATTGGTAGTGAGTAGGAGAGAGATGTCCTCTTCAAAGGTGGAGGGGGGTCCTGGGGGTCTGTATATAATATGGAGCAGGATGGTTTGTGTGTCAGATAATTTGAGTTTGACGGATAGAAGTTCGGCTGAAGGTAGGGTTGTGCTGGTTACTTCTCTGATGTTTAGGGTGGATTTTGCAATAATTGCTATTCCTCCACCTATTCCATTTTTCCTGTCAGCTCGGATGATGTTGTAGTTGTCTGGAGTGGCTAGAGCTATTGTGGGACCGGCTGCTGGGTTGAGCCATGTCTCCGTGATGGCGATAAAGTCTAGGTGGTTAGTGGAAATAATGTCGGCAACATCAGTAGCGTGGGCAACCAATGAGCGAGCGTTGATGAGGGCTCCCTTGATTGAGGTCTGTGGAGGGTTAGTTTTCGTGTGTGGTGGCGAGTGCGGTATAGTAGGGTTGTGACTAGGTGAGAGCTCAGAAAGTGAGGTAGGCTGCTTGGGGTTCGTAGCCTGGTGGGCGCAGTGAAATAACTCCTTCTGTATTTACTAAAGAATGTGAGAGTCTTTTACAAGATATAGGATCCAATAGAAACAAACTCCAATTAGGACCACAACAGTCCAAGAAACAACTACGAATATGGGATTGGATTACCACTTTGGAAAAACGTCATGGTTATCCTTCTATTATACATCAGCAGAAACAGGGAATCCTGGCACCTTTTTTTTTTACCTATTTACATAAGTTGATCTGGCAAAAACATTATTTTTGAGGTTTCCGTGGAACCTTAAATTGACAAAAGAAATCTTGGTCAGATACAAGAATATTGATAGATCTGAAACTAAATGTAGATTCTGTGTAGAAGAGAAGAAGATAGAAACAATTAGGCACTTAGTGGCGGAGTGCCCTTGCCTTATATTCCTGTGACAGAAATACTTTGGACATTTCTTCTATTCCTGGAAATCAAAAAAACAGACTTTCTTGTGGAATAGGTGTCTTGGAGGCCGAATGATGTCAGATGTGATATCATTAGCTGGTTTTCTTCGATGCGTGGATTTATGATGAGAGAAAGGTCAAACTGGAATGTGGAGACATTTTATATCTTAGCTTGGTAGTGTTTTAGGAGTACGGGTTTTAAGAGTTAAAACTGAGTATGAATTAATAGGGTGAAATATTTTAGGATAATTTATTTTAAGGGTCAAATTGAAATAACTTTTATTGAGTTTTAGGAACTGAGTAATTGAATTGTGTGTATCTCATTTGCTTAATGTGTTTTTTAGTTGGATGATTTGAGATGTTAATACATTGTGATTGTTTTATGAATTATGTATGCATTTACTGTTAAAGGTTGCTTGTCAACCGAATAACAAATAAATAAATAAATAAGGATAAAACTGTACATTACTCCACCACATATTCATTGGACAAACGTCTTATTAGGACCCCTGAATTACCTTACATGAAATCCACCATGACAGATTCTGATGTAATGGACAACAGCGACATAGACTGCTGTTTCAATGCTGAAATGAACACAAGCACTTCTGCAGGGAATAATGCATCTGAACAACCTTAACCACACTTGTTAGCAACTTGGACACTGAAGTTATCACCAATACCCATCAACAGGCCCTGGGTTTTCTACGCACGTCATCTGTAAAACTATGTGAAACCTTTCATATGGGGACTCAGATGCATAAGAAATATTGAACACAAATATTAGAACATCTAGATATTAGTGACCAAACGATGGGTGACAAGGTTCTTACACACACTAAGGACAACATTATTAAATTAAAAGACGCAGAATCTCCTAACAGATATGTCCAGAGAACCAGAACAAACACAATAGGCCTGACAATGCTGAGATTGGCAATTCTAATAATAAAGCATTACTAGAACAGCCAGAGCAGACTACAGGAACGGTTGTGTTTGAGGTTACTAGTATTAAAACAAACTAAACAAAGAAACCAAATTGCCAACTGAATGCCCTATGAAGCAATATAGGCAAGCAACTGAGGGCAAGTAAAAGAAAGCACTACAGCAATCTAAAAGTGATCTAATAACCAGAGCCTCAATTCACACATATCTTGGTGAGGATGAAAACAGTGCTTCTACTATCATTATGAATAAGAAGAAAGGGAGAAACTAATGAAACAAATGAAAAAAGACAATGTAATAAGCATAGCAATGACAAAGACATAAAAAGATTCCTGCCAACCATTACAAACACCGATCACACTAAGCTTGGTGCAATCATAAGTGATATGATATAGCTATAGCTAGTGGTTGTACTGTAATATACTGGTGCTCTAGAAGAACTTAACTTTCAGATGTGAAAAATGATGTCTTCTAGATTAAATGCGATGGTGACATCACTGAAAGGTTTTTGCGCTGGGTGTTGTCCGCAAAAGGGAGCAGGGGCACACAGCGTATGATAGTAGTGATCCCAGACTTCGTCCGGGACCGAGTTATTTTGTATTGGAGTTTGAATGATGTGATTAGCTCAATTAAGTAGGCCCCAGATTAAGGCAACATTTTTGGAGGCTAAGGCCTGCAGCATCTTTTCGGCATCTTTCTGCATATCTAAAGCTTTGCGTGACCTGATCCAGTTTTTATACTGAGTTTTGAGTTTCCTCAATCTTAAGGATCTAGTCGCTGGATGCAGGTTTGAAAGCTTTCTTTTCGAAATCATATGCATGTTTGTGTTTATGATTGCACTTATAGAAAAAAGATGGTTGTAGTTGGAAGATTAGCAAAGCCGCAATGTAAAGGCCATCAGAGTATACTAGCTGCGGATGTCTTCTGGGTTCTCAATGTGCGCATTTAAACTTCTTAGTGAATCTGGAGTCCATCTAAATTGATTTCTGCCGCCAGACACGGCCAGTACAGGGCTATAAAATTGCAGCTGGGGAAGAGCAAAGGGAAGAGATCAGGTCCACGTTAGGGATAGCAGCTCAAGATTGTTATGTTTTTTTGGGCTTCACTTGAAAATCTTTAATGACTGCAAATAAGTCACGATCTGCGTAGACGTAATCAATGATTGATTTTTAATTGTCTCTTTTTCAGGTGGTTTGAGGTGGGATGTCGCCAGAAATTGCACCATTGAGCATGATTAGTTGCCTATCATCCATCAATGAGGACCAGCGATGTACAAGGGCTGCATCTTGAGGAGAGCCTCCGGACAGACAATAATGTATGTTAAGATCACCAGCTATGATTGTACGATCTACTGAGCAATCATTAATAATCAGATCCAGTACATAGTCTAGATCTTGCAAGAACGCATCCACCTTTATACTGACATGATTCCAGTATATATTGATTAAGGCTCAAACTTTGGAAGGAGTCTTGATTCTTACTAATTGGGTGAACATGTTTGGAGATGCCCACGGTTCAAGTTGTAGACCTGAGGCAGTTTTCACTGCTACAAGAAGACCAGCCATAGGCCTGCCTCTTGATGAAGCTTTGGCTGATAATGAGAGGCTATAATTGTCCCAAATGGGTGGTTCCGTTAGCCACATTTCTTGCAGGGCAATGAGGTCATAGGTGGTTAGCGGATTTGAGGCGGTAGTCAAAAGGTGCTTAAAGTCCCTAGTATTCCAGCTGGCAAAGTTGTAGGCATAGAGATTATCAGCCTTGGGTTGTTAATTTTGGTTCACATGACGCAGGTGTAAAGAGTAGTTTGAGGCAGATTCTACCTGACGAATGTCTCAAAGGCTCCTTGAGTAGAAGTTATTTTTAATTAACGAGGGTTGTTGAATAAGACGAAAGCCCATTTTGGACAGTGAAGCTCTAGCTTGCCATATGGTATTAAGTACTATGCCTGACTGTATCCAAAGTTTTCAATCGACAGATCATTCTCATCCAAGAACTCTACCTGCGCTATGTCAGAGGAGCAAAGATCTTCCAAAAGTGGAATGTCACTGAAGATGTTTAGGATGCTGGCTCTATTCAGGTCATAGGTAGGGATAGAGCCACCTCTGCATTGAAGAATTAAATGATAATAACAGTTAGAGGCATGTATGGCATCCGTATGCTTGATGACAGGCTCATGCAGGAATCTCTGAGTTTGGACAGGAGCACTGTTGCTTGTTGGTAAGGATTGGGGCCACATCGCAGATTCAACTGGAGATAACAAAGCTTGTGAGTTATTTGCTATAGCAAACTTCTGCATTGGTTTTTTGGTGTTCCAATATATGCAGTTGAGTTATTTTGTCTGGTCTATGGCAGAGTGGTGAATAAGGCAATTGACTTGGCAATTTGTTCTAGGGTTAAGAAATCATTACTGCAAAGAGGCGGGGGCTCATGAGGAGGATGAATGGATACAGAAGAAAGGGCTGTTTGAGAGGACGAGATAGGATTAGAGATGTTTTTGTCCTGAAGTTCTACTTCTTGTAGGAGATCATCTAGTCACTAGTCGTTTATATTGTAAATTGTTGACAGTAGTCGGAGGAGATGTTTGATTAGCAAACTTCTTCTGCGTATCTCTCTTTGACCGAGCTAGAGTTGCAATTTTTATAGTGATAGCGGACTTAGCTCAAAGAATTTGTTTTATGAGCAGAGTTAAAAAGTAGATAAAGGGCTGTGAGCCTGATCGATTTGCAGACGTAGATGATTTAGTGTTTTTTTTTTTTAGGTCTCTTGAGGTTTAGTGATTTTTATTTGTTTTGGCAAAGATGGTAAATGCTGGTTTAATTGTTTAATTAAAGGTTGCGGTAGCAAAGGCTCATCATGAGATTGAGTATCAGGGACTATGATGGCCGAATCAGTTAAAGGTGATAATGCGGCAGACGTCCTTTTGGAGGCTGAGGTCTCACCTTCTAGAGATATCCTGCTGGGGTTATCATCGGATAGTAAGGGCCTATTGATCTGCTTCCGATGGGGGGTGTTTATAGAAGCATGTGGGTCACGTTGCAATAATTGCATTATCAGAGAGTCCTGCAAATTTATTTTGCTATCTAAATTTTCAAAAAGCTTGGTTAGAGACATGAGAGCTTGTGTTCATGGCGCAGAGAGTGAGCTCGACAAGAGGAGCAGTAGAGACTTGAGGAGAAACTGACTGCTTGGTCCATGAGAAGACTGGTCTTCTAGGAGTGGGATTTGCAAAAGAGAGTGAAAGGCCAGATGAGTTGTGTGTGGAGTTTGTGAACATGACTGGGGATTTGGATAGATTGGTCAGACAAGGGTTGGGTAGTAAGGCAAGGGGTGATTGAGAGGGGCACCAGTGTGCGGGGGTGAAGGGTGATGGGAGGCATCATCAGTTAGATCAACGGCATCATGACAGGAGATGGATTCAGCTTCTAAGTTCTGAACAGCACTTGCTTGGTTGTTTACAGCGATTCCTCGACTAATGGCAATGGGAAGTTGTGAGGGACAATTATGCATCTGAGCTAAAGTCACGGTTTCAGTGCAGCCATCAGAGCTCATAGCACTAGAGTTAATTGGGACCTGGGGGGACATGGCTGGGAGGCACAAGAATGCAGGAGGCTGGAGTAAGTTCACTGTCGAAAGAGAAAAGCCAGCCGCCAATAAAGAGTCTGTGGTGTGGACAAGTCAACTGAAGGCATGTTGACCCCAGAGTGTTCAACAGGAGGCTGGGTGGTTGTCTTAAGAGTAGAGTCGTTACTCAGGGATTTGCAAGTTGTCTTGACAGTTGACTCAGAGGTACAAAACCCTCAGATGTCTGCAGTTGAAGACTGCGTGCAGAGTCACGTAGAGGGAATACAACTTCGGGTCAGACTCATGGTATGTGTCACTTGCATTGGTGTGCGTTTAGATTGATTAAGTAGTTGCTGATTTCCTTTGAAGGAGGCATTGCCGTCTTTAGCGAATAGACGCCAGACATGAAAATAGACCTTGCAAATTTGTGGCACTACAGTGCAGCAATGATTTGTTGGACTTTGAAAAATAAAATGGAAATGAAATGAGAGTGATACACTCAAAAGCAAACATTTAATCAGCTAAACAGCAAAACATCACTTCACACAAGCACTTCCCACAAATGTGCATGTGCAAATGCCCGCAACCTCTGGTAATATAGGGAATCCGGGGCAAGTGGGCAGAGCCAAATTTCGGTTTTGAATGAAACGTTTTTAAAAAGCAGCATAATGCCTAAGAAGTAAGCTGAAACAATATCCAATTAGAGTATTGTAAACAGCTGTTAGTATATAAAGGTCACAACGTTCAGTGGGGCGAAATGTTCACAATCTCATTGCCGTACCAGATCCGTTTTTCTGAAGAGCACTGGAGCAAGGACAGCCAAGGACAGCAAAACAGCACTTAACGCAAGCACTTCCCACAAAGCCCCTCTTTCTATGTGCCTTCACTCCTCACCAATCTCTTATCCTTTTTCTCTATCTATGCTCCTCTTCTCTATTCTCCCTCTCTCTACACCAGTCCTCCTCTTCTTACTGGTCTTCACTTGTCTTCCCCCTCTCCTGTCTTACAATTGATTGCTTCTCCTCCTCTCACCTCTCTCCTGCTTCTCTTTCTAACTACTTGCACCCCTCTCATTCTCCTCTCATGTCTCTGCCTCACTGACCTTTTTCTACTCCTCTGCCTCCTGATCCTATCACAATCTTTCCTACTCTCTCTCCCAACTACCTACCTCCTCCTTCAGTCTGCCCCCACAGCCACACCTGCTAACACTTTGCACTCCCTCTATATCCTCCTACCATGCACTCACTCTCTCACTAATTCCCCCTGCACTTCTCTACCTCTCTATCCCTTTATCTCTTGTTCACTCACATTTTACACTCCCTCACCACACTACATGTTACAGGAACCACTCTTTCCCACAAACAATACCTTACCTGCACTCTCTCAGAACACCACCACAATCTCCTCAGCACTTCGCTCCATCATCCACCCACTCCATGGTCTCTTGGTCCACCACCACTCCACCTGACCTCACCCAAACACTGTTCAATCTGCTCTGTGCTGGCTGGGCTTTTACATCCCCGACTCGCCCCTTCAGAGGCTCCTCCGGCTACCTTTGGTCTCCCTTGGCACATGTTCCCCTTGGCCGATCTCTGGCTAAGCTATCCCTCTGAGGAATGGGAATGCCTCTGGAAGACTTGAAGAAGACTTTTAGTCCTTGCCCCTTTTCAGTCTCCATTTGTGGAATGGCAGCCATGTGCTCAGGCTGCTCATGCTCGTTTTCCTTGAGGTTTGCTTCAGGTGCTAGTGAGTTTTGTTTCCAACTGGGATTTGGGAAGAATCTGTGTCTTTAATCCAGTCTCTTCTCACTCCCAGTTAATTTTCGGTTGCCCCACCATTCTCCTGGCATCTATCTGGGGTTGGTGTATCGGGGGTTGGTGTTACATCCTTTTTTGGCAGGGAAAATCCTTCTCCAATCCATTTCTGTTATCGATTCCATTTCACTGGTCCCTGTCCAGGCTTTCTTGATTGCACTCAGGTGCATTCTCAGAGTTGTTCTGAAAAAGACAAAAGAGGACTGCCCAGAAGCGAGGCTGACAGGCATTTTGGAAGGGGCAGTGGTACCAGCAGTCATATACAATGCACACTCGGGGTGGCGCAGGGACTGCCCCCTCAACTTCCTCACCCTACCCCTGCGGTTGGACTGGCAATGTCATATGCCCTGACAGGCTGCCTACCCCAGGTCAGGGGGGTCCTTGTTCCCCCCTAACAGGGACTAGCCCTTGAACCTTCACATCGACCAATACCCAATCAGCCCCCTAGGGCCTGCATGCCCAATATCAATTTTGCCTTCTCTTTGTGCACTCTGGCCTTGGTAACCCTTGGCGTACATAAGCGGTCACTCTGCTTTCAACTGGCCTGAGAAAAACTGACGAAAGTAAGTGGCGCATAGGGATCAGTGTCAGTAAGTTAGATGTGTTGGGAATCAAACGGGGTGCCTTCTCGAGGTGACATGAGGTGACATGTCCAGCATAGCAAACAGACAAGTGTCAGTATCTCACCAGTAACTGGATGTGTTACAGGTCACACATAGATCGCCGGAGTAGATACTTTAACCCCCTGGGTGCTCTTATCAGGTTTCGAACCTGGGACTTGCAAGTTACACACATGCGCACACATGGAAGCACACACCTTCCTTTGAGATCAGGATGCTGAGTATTGTTTTCCTTTTCGTTCCACCCTTCTATCCAATTTCGAGGATATTTCATTTCACTAGGAGATGCTAATGATTGGACGGTGTGAGTCCTTGAAAAGCTGAGCTGAGCAGAGCAGTGAAGTCTTTGGCTTCATCATAGGGTGGTGTATTGATATGGACAGGGCAGGCTTCTGCCTGTTAATGATTGTATAACATTCTCGCGTCCCACAGATGAGAGTTGTTACAGGCTGTTGAGGTAGCACCTCTATCTCATTGGTGACCAAGCTGAGCATCCTTGCCTACTGCCTGCCAGTGCCTCAGTTTGGGAGAACTTCCTTGGGTAGACATCAAAACGGTAGTCCCTGGAGTGAAAAAGTAATCTGGGATTAGATTTAATTTGGAAGAAATCAAGAGCTACGAAAAACCCTTGTAGTAAGACTGCAAGCACGAGAACCCGGCCTAAACCAGTGAGGCCACGAGAACTGGAAAAAGGTCAGGACGACAAGTTGTATACTAAAAGTCAACCTGTTTGGTCTATTTAGTTACATGATTGTATTCAAGAGTAAACAAAACAATGTTAATAGTGATCTCAGTTTTCCCAAAAACTAAATTCCAGGGGGACGGGGACCGGACTTTTTAATGTACCAGAATAATTGTGTCAAGTGCCCCTCTTTCTTCCTATGTTCAAGCTTTTAGAGACACTCATAATGGCCAGAAGTGGCAGAGGAATTCTACCAAAATGGAACATAGATCCAAGATACACACCTTTAGTTTTGGCCGACCAGGTTATTATGGTTCTTTTATGACGGGCAAACTATGTTACATTCGATGGATGTGTGCATCTCCACTTGTGCAGACTACTATCCAAATATGCCCCTAAAAGCAGAGCACGCTTTCCCTGCAGTCCCCGTCACACTCACTAAGGTGTTAAAAATCAGCAGTTGAAGTCTGACACGTTGTTTTACCGCATGCAGACTCGTCTGCGTTCCAAATTAAGAGATTAGCTACAAAACCCCATCTATTAAAATGAAGAGGTGTGCTCCCACTGCAAAATTAGGAGCTCCAGTACTTTGAAAACGGTTGCAAAATTAAGTGGAATTGAAAATATTAAAAAAAATAAAAACAGTGGAAGTCCGTTCCTGCTCAGTTCGACCATACTCGAACACAATCCATAAAATGTATAGAAACGTATGCATATCCTTCGACGGTGTTGTCTGTTTAGCCTCAAAGCAAAGTAAATACAGCAGCTTTCAAAAATAATAATACACCCTCCTCCCAAATGTTAAACTATGCTCTCTGGAAGGATTCCCAGCCGAAACACGTGAGGCATATTTGCTACTGGTCCAATGTCAGCCTTTAGCCATAGCTCTCAACTGACCCGCTTTTGGCGGGTGTCACCCGCCTTGTAAACAGGTGAGTCACCCGCCAAGCCTCGTGCACGCCCATTCATTTCAATGGGCCTCTCACCCGCCAAACACAAAATCGGGTGATTTCACCCGCCTTTGCATCGAAAAAGGTTGAGAGCTATGCCTTTAGCACAGCAGAAGTGGAACTCTGAGGAAAAGTGTGCTCTTCTTGTGGAAGCGGCTATTCGTAAGACTATTTTCTTGCCACTTGCATTTTGCGAACATGAGAACATCGTGTGCCTCGGTTAGACAGCCATTGGTTAAGACATACAAACGTAATGTCCTTCCTCAAACGATACACAAATAACGTTGACGTGAGTTAAGCAATAATACCCTTGCTGTGTGTGGACTGTGTGAATGGGCAGGCATCCAGAGTACTGGCCTTTAACAAGGGTTGCAGCACAGTCAACATCCGGTACAGCCTCCAGCAGAGAGTAGTATTTCGATTAGCACCAATTATTGGGTGACCAGATTTTCTAAACAAAAAACCGGGACGGCCAACAACATAAAAGAGGGCCTACCCCATCGCAGCCCACCAATTACCGCCCCTCCCCCAACACGCCCCCACAACCACCCGCCAACCATATTTCCAGCACTTCTCCTTTCTATAAACTGTATATGATCTCATTTGTGCAGTTTTGTCTGTAAATGTGGCATGTTAATTCAAAACGAGCTCTAATTGCTATTACATGGCTTGCTGTACAATAATTTCCAAGCCAGTCTCTGTGGCACAGTCAGTAAGTGTTCTGACTGGTACCTGAGAGGTTGGGGGTTCGAGCCAAACCTCCAAGTTAAAAATAGTGTTCCCCCAAACTTGCAAACCCCAGATGGGGTTTCAAAAATAACTTCCGTGTGGTCTCCTGACCAATAGGTGATCCCTGTTATGCTGTGCCAGTGGGGGTGGGGGAGATCGCACACGTGACCCACCCCACCACAAAAAAAAATTATTTTTTTTTCCCTTCTATCTTCTCATCATCACTCGCCCTACAAGTGATGGCCGGGCAGTGTGGAGCCATCTGACATCTGGCCTCCCACACCAGGGGCACCAACACGATGTGGCATCGGGACCACATGGGAAAACCAGCACCTGAATTCTCCACCACAGCGTTTGGACACCACAGCAACTCCTGGGAAGGCCCAACTTCACCGCGCTAGTGGTTGCCTGAAGAGCTCACGCCAGCACTGAACAGGTACACGACGACATGACGGCCAGCACGTCCACCCCTGGGCCCACCACGCCGTCCAGAATTGCGGCAAACCTATCGCTGACGTCCCCACAGCCTCGCACACAAGGAGGCTCATCGACACTGGTCCAGCCTTTTGACCCCTTTACCGACCCATCTTCGAGTGGACCCAGATGGCAGCTGTGGATCCAGAAATTTGAGATGGCGATGGAGTGCAAAGATGTGACGTCGGCCAGGAAGATGAAGGCGCACCTACTACTCAGTGTGGGTGACGAGGTACTGCGCATTTTCAACTCCTTAAATGTGGCCGATGGCCAAGATGCGTACCAAAGCGCGAAAGATGCCCTCACAGCTCATTTTCTCCCCCAACTGAACCCGGACTATGAGACTTTCATTTTCTGCACCACCATACAGGCAGCAGACGAGACCCTGGATGCCTACCACACTCGGTTAAGAAAATTGGCCATGTCCTGCGAGTTCACTAATGTTGAGAGGGAGATCAGGAGGCAGATCATTAACGGCGTACAATCAGAAAAACTAAGGCGCCTAATACTCAGCGAGAGAGGCATCCCCCTGCAACAAATCCTTGAATTAGGACGACAAAGGGAACTAGCCCACACCAGAGCGGCCAACATGGAGGCCACACTGCACAGATTGCAACCTGCCCTCAACACAGCCATGGTGGCCCAGATCACCAACAAACAATCCTCGAGGGATGAATACAGTGGGGGCTATGGCCAGAACAGGTGGCAACCGCGCATTCCTGGGCCCACAGAGTGTGGCTGGTGTGGTGGCCCACGACATGGCCGCCGCAACTGTCCTGCGCAAGGCACCACCTGCGGCGCCTGCAGCAGGAAGGATCATTATGCAAAGGTGTGCAGATCATCGGGCGCCTCCACGCAGCCCCCACAGAACCTTTCAGACAAAAACGCGACCAAGAAAAAGAAGCAAGCCAGTGCAAGGAGGGTCGCAGTGGCCAACTCTTCCACGGAGGAAGAAGGGGATGATGTCTCGACAGGGCAGCAGGATCCCGGCAAGGACAACGAGAGGAAAGGAAGAAAGATATACCTGGTGTCCGCATTAAGCCAAGGTCAAGAAACACAAAGAAAATCTGTCCGAAGGCGCAAGTGCATGGTCACAGTCCAAGACCAGCGCATTCTCATGACCATTGACACCGGCGATTCGGTGAATGTTATGCCCACAAGCATATTCCAGACTCTAAAGCCTCAACCAGTCTTGAAAAGCACAGACACGCTGTTGTATGCCTACGGCAGCCGGAAGCCCCTACCAGTCATGGGCAGGTTCCGCACCACGCTGGAGCACGGCGAAAACAGACTATGGTCGAAAGTCTATGTCGTGAAGGCAGGAATTGAAAGCCTCCTGAGTGGGGACGCCGCAGAAGATCTGGGAGTGGTCAAATTCATCTGCCACATTGATGAGGCCGAAGAGGTGGAGAAAATGCTAAGTCAATACCCTAAGCTGCAAGATGGAATAGGCTGCTTGAAGGGCAAAACCATCCGGCTGCACATTGACGAAACAGTACAGCCGAAGGCCGTACGGCATCGGAGGACACCTTTCCACATGAGAGAACAAGTGGAGCAGGAACTGAAGGCTCTGGAGGAAGCTGGCATCATAGAGGCGGTTACAGGGCCCACACCATGGGTCTCCCCGATGGTCGTCACGCGAAAGCCTAAACAGCCCGGAAAGGTCCGGATTTGCATTGATATGCGTCTACCTAACACTGCCATCAAACGAGAACGCCACATCACCCCAACGATCGACGAAACCGTGGCGGACCTCACAGGGTCTTGTGTTTTCTCGAAAGTTGACTTGAAAGCGGGGTATCATCAACTCAAAATCCACAGAGACTCGCGCTACATCACAACATTCTCGACGCATTTGGGGTTAAGGAGATACAAACGCCTGAGCTTCGGGATCTCGTCCGCTGCTGAAGTATTCCAGCAAACTATCCAGGAGGTCATCAGGGGCATCCCTGGGGTCCTCAATGTGAGCGATGACATTCTGATTCACGCCCCCGACAAGAAGGAGCACCTCAAGAGGCTTTATACCCTACTGGGCAGACTACAAGAGGCTGGACTGACCATACACAGGGAGAAGTGCGAGTTCCTCAGATCGGAAATCACTTTTTTTGGTTACAAGTTTGGCAGCACGGGCATCTCCCCTGATCCCCAGAAGGTCGTAGACATCCAGGCGGCAAGCCCACCGATGACCCCTACAGAAGTACGCAGTTTCCTAGGGATGGCAACCTACTGCGGGAGGTTCATTCGAAACCTGGCCACCCTATCTGAGCCACTACGGAAACTGACGAAAGCAAACGTCAAGTGGGACTGGGGGCAGAAGTGCCAAGACTTGTTTGAAAGTATTAAAGAATCCCTGTCCGTCGACACCAAGATGGCGTATTACAACACCAAACTGCCCACAGAACTGTTCGTGGATGCAAGCCCCGTTGGGCTCGGTGCCATCCTAATGCAGGTGACGGGAGTAGGGGAGAAAAGACCGATAGCATACGCCTCGAGAGCCCTCACGGAAACCGAACAGAGGTACTCCCACATTGAGAAAGAGGCCATCGCCGTGCTGTGGGGGTGCAGGCACTTTCATCTTTACCTATATGGGCGGCGGTTCACAGCAGTCACCGACCACAAACCCCTACTACCCATCTTCATGGGAACGTCGTCACACCCTCCGGCACGGATCACCAAATGGCTACTACATCTCCAGCAATACGACTTTGATCTCATCTACCAACCAGGCAGTGGAAACCCCGCGGACTTCCTCTCGAGGCACCCGCGAGCGGCAACCCAACAAGAGATCCAAGTGGCCGAAGAGACAGAGGAACATATATGCCAAGTGGTTCGCGCAATGAGACCAAAGGCAGTGAGCATCGAAGACATCGAGGCAGAAACCAACAAGGATCCCTGCTGCAATCTAGTGAAAGATGCCATAATCTCAGGGGACTGGAAAACCTTCATGAGACACACACACAACAGAACAGCGGAAGCAAAAGGATTTCTGTCCGGCATGTTTACCGTCCGGCAAGACTTGTCAATCACAGAAGGCGGAGTGATACTAAGGGGTAACCGCATCGTAATCCCTCTCAGAATGCAAGACAGGATAGTGGCCCTAGCGCATGAAGGACACCAAGGGCTGGCAAGGACAAAAGCCCGCATACGGCACAGGGTATGGTTTCCCCAGATCGAGGAACGGGTCGAGACACTCATCAGTACGTGCCTAGCCTGTCAGATAACGGGAGCCCGCCAGAACCAGAACCAATTCTGTCGGCGGCACGCGGCCGCTCTCAGTGGGAGGCCATCAGTATTGATTTCTACAAGCTACGGGAAGGCCTCCACCTCTTGGTAGCCGTTGATGACCACTCCCAATATCCGGATGTTGAAATAGTCGAATCCACAGCAGCGGAAGTGGTCATTCCAGCCATAGAAAAAATGTTTGCAACTCACGGACTACCAACCTCCATCAAAAGTGACAATGGGCCACCGTTCACCGGGGAGGAATTCAAAAACTATCTGCAGGACCTTAATATAAAGTATCACCACATCATGCCGAGGTGGCCCCAGGCCAACGGGGACGCCGAACGCTTCATGAGAACCATTAACAAGGTGCTAAGGGTATCCAAGGCGAACGCCAGCCCATGGAAGGTCGACCTCTACCAGTTCCTCAGGAACTATCGGGTTACCCCCCACAGCACAACCGGCATACCGCCGGCGGATCTCATGTTCGGCACCGTCATCCGATCCTCGATTCCGCACCATCCAAGCAGGACCCCGGACGAGGTCAATGAAGGACGCACAGAAATGAGGAGAAGGAGTGCCAATGCCCACATGAGTGGCAAGAGGAGAGCGAGGCAGTCCGATCACCAGGTGCGGGACCAAGTCGTCATGCTACGAAACCCCACCAAATCAAAACTAGACACCAGATACGAGGAACTGCCATGGACCGTCAGCGATCGGCACAGAACCATGGTGACTGTGACCCAAGGACACCGTCAAGTGACGAGGAACTCGTCGTGGTTCAAGGCGGTGCCTCGCAACCTGTGGACTGACAGTGAGTGCCATCTGGAGGACGAGGACGCTCAGCCCAGTGAAGACGAGCCTAGCTCCATCCCGGATGAGACAGGAGCGGCGGATGGAACCTGGGAACTGCTGGAGGCCCCCGGCCTCGAGGACCTGACCAGTGAAGGTGAGCCAGATCAGGAGCCGGGGGGGGGGGTGCAGACCCGAGAAGGGCGGTACGGTCTGAGAGCGGCCACGAGACCGCCGGCCAAGTTAAATGACTATGTATGGTAGTGTGAGGTACCTGGACCACGGACACTAATGGCCGGGCACTTATTGGTTAAGAGCGTGAGCCGATGTTTGCACTCACAGTTGATGCAAGTTAGTGTTATGTTTGTTTGTTTTATAATAAAGGAGGAATGCTACGCGGTGACGCAGGGCGTGCCAAATAAAAGCCCCGCCCCCGCGCTCGGGAGGCAGTTCCGGGGCAGACCATCCACTCGTGTGCGTGTGAGTTATTGAAGCTCCCGCTGGAGCTGCGCCACAGGTCGTGCGGCCTTGCATAACTCCTCCAGCCCTCGTGCGCGCACGCCGAGGGCTGGAACTTAACAATCACATCGACACGCAGGGCATCTCAATAAAAAGCCCCGCCCCGCGCAAGGGAGGCAGTTCTGGGCCAACGTGTGGCATGTTTCATTTCGCTCCGGCCGGAGCTGCGCCACTGTGGCCTACTTCAGAGGCCCTCAATGTTCTGGCAGAGGCCCTCAATGCGCCACTGTGGCCTACTTCAGAGGCCCTCAATGTTCTGGCAGAGGCCCTCAATGTTCTGCCTCCGCGCGGAGCCAGAACGTAACACTGGCGACGAAGGAAACGGGACCCAGCACACGTGCTTGACGCCCTACCAGCTGATTCTTCCAGCAGCGACACGAACAAATTTTGGACACCCGGTGGGGGGTGGCTCACAAACCCCCCCACCCCAAAATGTTTTTTTTTTTGTCGTTGCTCCATTCCTTCGCTGCATCATCGTAGTTTGTCTCCCACAGCGGTCCCAGAGCCCTGGGGCGCTGCGACATACGACCAACTGGCATCCAGGGGCCATAGGAACCACAACACGACGTGTGAAGCCACCGCACACGCAGTGCGCACGTGCGAGCACGGCAACAGGCACTTGGAGCGAGGCAGCGGTCCCATTGGCTACTGTTTCGAAGGTCGGCCTCGAAAGGGACCTCTGACACCTGAAACCATGCACCAAGGTGAGGACGATAGACGCCATCAAGTGATGGCGACGCCCCACTATGGCGACCGGTACGTCCACCCCCAGGCCCAGTACGCCCTATAGACTCACGGCGAATCTGTCGATGTCGTCACCGCAAGCTCGCTCACAAGGGAGCTCCTCCACAATGATTCAGCCATTTGACCCATTCACGGATCCATCATCAGTTGGCCCCCGGTGGCAGCTATGGATCCAAAAATTTTAAATGGCTGTGGAGTGCAAGGACATAACCTCCGCCAGGAAAATGAGGTTGCACCTATTGTGAAATGTGGGGGATGAGGTGCTACGGATCTTCAACTCGCTAACCATTTCTGATGGCCAGGACATTTACCAACAATCGAAAGATGCCTTGACGGCCCACTTTCTCCCACAACTCAACCCGGATTATGAAACCTTCATGTTCTGCACCACATTTCAGGCAGAAGAGGAGACCTTGGATGCCTACCACACCCGGCTCAGGAAGCTGGCGATTTCGTGTGAGTTCACGGATGTCGAGAAAGAAATCCAGAGACAACTCATTCACGGCATCCAATCAGAGAAACTAAGAAGGATGGTGCTGAGTGAGAAGGGTATCTCTCTAACACGCATTCTGGAGTTGGGTCGTCAAAGAGAGCTGGCACATGCCAGGGCCGCCAACATGGGAATGGCTCTTCAAAAACTACAGCCTACCCTCGCGACATCCATGGTGGCCCACGTCACCAATAGACAGTCCACAAGAGATGAGTCTGGCGGCAACTACGCACCAGCCAGATGGCAGCCACGGATCCCGGGAACTACGGAGTGTGGATGGTGTGGTGGATCGCGTCATGGACGGCGAAACTGCCCAGCGCAAGGAACAACATGTGGGGCATGTGGCAGAAAGGACCACTATGCCAAGGTGTGCCGGTCATCGGGCGCTCCACTACCGCCTTCACAGAATCCCCAGGAGAAGAGTGGAACCAAGAAAGAGAAGCAAGCGAGCGCAAGGCGAGTCGAAAACGACCAACTCTTCAACCGAGGAAGAAGGGGATGACGTCACAGGGACTCAACAAGAATCTGGTAGAGAGCAGCGGACAAAAGGGAGAAAAGTATACCTGGTGTCAGCTCTGGATCGTGGACATGCTACGCAGAAGAAAGGGCTCAGGAGGCGCAAATGTCAGGTCACCCTCCAAAACCAGCGGGTATGGATGACCATAGACACGGGAGGCTCTGTAAATGTCATGCCCACAAGCACATTTCAAACACTGCAACCACGACCAGACCTCAAGAACACGGATACCCTTCTGTTTGCATATGGCTGTAGGAAACCACTACTGGTGGTTGGCAGATTCCGCACCACCCTCAGCCATGGTGAAAACAGGCTACCGACCAAGATCTACGTAGTAAATACGGGGATCGAATGCCTTCTGAGTGGCGATGCGGCTGAGGACCTAGGGCTAGTACAGTTCGTCAGTCAAGTTAAGGAAGCCCAAGAGGTCGAAAGCATCCTTGCACAGTAGCCCAACCTGCAAAACGGGATTGGGTGTTTGAAAGGAAAGACGATCAAGCTCCATATCGATAATTCGGTCCAGCCAAAGGCCGTCAGACACCGGAGGACCCCATTCCACATGCGTGAACAGGTGGAGATAGAACTCAAAGCTTTGGAAGAAGCTAGCATTATAGAAGAGGTAACGGGGCCGACACCATGGGTTTCCCTGATGGTGGTCACAAAGAAACCCAAACAGCCGGGAAAGGTCCGAATCTGTATAGACATGCGCCTCCCGAACACTGCCATCAAGCGGGAGCGCCACATCACGCCAACCCTCGACGAAATTGTGGCTGACCTCACGGGATCAAGAGTCTTCTTGAAGGTTGATTTGAAAGCAGGTTACCACCAGCTGAAGCTGCATAGGGACTCTCGGTACATAACCACTTTTTCAACACACTTGGGTTTGCGAAGATACAAGCGGCTACGTTTTGGGATCTCTTCGGCTGCCGAAGTTTTTCAACAGACAATTCAAGAAGTATCCGGGGCATACCAGGTGTCCTAGATGTGAGTGACGACATACTGATCCATGCTCAGGACAGAGGAGAACACTCGAGAAGATTACGGATGCTTTTGGGCCGACTAGAAGATGCTGGCCTAACCATCCACAAGGAAAAATGTGAGTTTTTCAAGACTGAAATATTGTTTTTTGGCTACAAGTTCAGCAGCACTGGCATTTCACCGGACCCTCAGAAGGTTGCCGACATACAGGCTGCGAGTCCGCCCATGACACCCACTGACGTGCGCAGCTTCCTGGGGATGGCCACATACTGTGGGAGATTCATCCGGAACCTGGCCACTCTTTCTGAACCCCTTCGAGAACTTACCCAGCTCAACGCGAAGTGGGAATGGGGGAAAGCGTGCCAGGAAGCATTTGAAAGCATCAAAGAGTCATTATCCGTGGACACGAAAATGGCATACTACGACACTGTGCTTCCGACTGAACTATTTGTGGATGCCAGCCCTGTCGACCTGGGGGCCATCCTCATGCAGGTCACCAAAGAGGGTGAGAAGAGGCCCATCGCCTATGCGTCAAGAGCTCTCACAATGACAGAGCAGTGATACTCTCACATTGAGAAGGAGGCAATTGCCGTACTGTGGGGGTGTCGCCACTTCCACCTCTATCTGTATGGCCGAAGGTTCACCGCGATCACGGATCACAAACCCCTCCTGCCAATCTTCATGGGCACCTCCTCGCACCCGCCGGCCAGAATAGCCAAATGGCTGCTCCATCTCCAACAGTACGATTTTGAGTTGGCATATCAGCCGGGAAGCGGAAACCCGGCAGACTTCCTCTCAAGACACCCTCGAGCGGCGATGCCACAGGAGGTTCAGGTGGCCGAAAAGACCGAGGAACATATCTGTCAGGTGGTGCGGGCCATGAGGCCAAAGGCTGTCAGCAGTGATGACATTGCAGAAGAAACACGCAAGGACCCATGTTGCGACCTGGTAAAGGATGCCATCATCTCAGGCGACTGGAGGTCCTTCATGAAGAACACCCAGAACAGGACTGCAGAAGCAAAAACGTTCCTCACAGGGATGTTCACCGTACGCCAGGATCTGTCGATTACAGAGCAAGGATTGCTGCTCCGGGGAAATCGCATCATCATCCCGCCGGGCCTGCAGGACCGAATAGTGGCGCTCGCCCATGAGGGCCACCAAGGGATGGCTCGAACGAAGGCTCGAATTCGACACCGAGTGTGGTTTCCACAGATAGATGTAAAGGTGGAAAGGCTAGTCAACACCTGTCTACCATGCCTGATAACCGGAGCCCCACCTGATCCAGAACCAATCCAGTCGGCAGAACGAGGCTCTGGCAGGTGGGACGCAATAAGCATCGACTTCTGCAAACTACAAGAAGGCCTATACCTCCTGGTAGCTATCGATGATCACTCCCGATACCCTGAAGTCGAGGTGGTTGAATCCACGGCGGTGGAAGTGGTCATCCCGGCCATTGAGAAGATGTTTGCGACACATGGACTACCCACTACGATCAAGAGTGACAACGGCGCACCCTTCCAAGGGCAGGAGTTCAAATACTTCCTGGTATCACCACATCATGCCAAGGTGGCCCCAGGCGAATGGGGATGTGGAATAGTTCATGAGAACAATTAACAAAGTGCTGAGGTTATCAAAAGCAAATGCCAGTCCGTGGAAAGTCGACCTCTATCGTTTTCTGCGAAACTACAGGGTCACCCCGCACAGCACGACTGGTGTCCCGTCAGCTGACCTCATGTTCTGCACCGTCATAAAGTCTTCCATTCCACATCACCCCAGCAGAAGACCGGACGAGCTCGAAAATGGGCGCACCGAAAGAAGGAGAACAGATGCCAATGCCCACATGAGTGCCAAGATGAGGTCGAAACCATCCAGCGACCAGGTGGTCATGCTGCGGAACCCGACAAAGTCCAAGCTGGACTCCCGCTATGAGACTCTCCCATGGACTGTCAGCGAGACACAAGGGACCATGATAACCGTGCAAAGAGGGCACCGTCAGGTGACGCGTAATGCGTCGTGGTTCAAGGCTGTGCCACGCAACCTATGGACTGATGGGGACTGTCCCCAAGAAGGTGAAGACTCCCAGCTGATTGAAGACGAACACACCAACTTTCAGGGTGAAGAAGATGCAGGTGACAGAACGTGGGAGCAGTGGAGCGAACCAGACATGGGTGAGCCGGAGATGGAAGGTGAGAGACCAGATGGGACTGTGGGACCCAGCTCCCGGGGTGGGAGATATGGACTAAGAACCGCCACCAAGCCGCCAGCTCGGCTCAAGGACTATGTGTGGTAGTTTGCCTCACGAGGACTGTTAAAGCGGAAAGCACCTGAGTTGTTGTGTTTTCAAGCATGTGCATATCTGATGTGTGTGTGTGTTCAATTGTTAAGTTAATTTATAATAAAGGAGGAATGTTATATCCGCCCTGCGTCCCGCAATGCGGTGACGCAGGGCGTCTCAATAAAAGCCCCGCCCCCGCGCAAGGGAGGCAGTTCCGGGCCAAGACTCTCACAACGTGTGGCGTGTTGCATTTCGCTCCGGCCGGAGCAGCGCCACTGCGGCCTACTTCAGAGGCTCTCAACATTCTACCTCCGCACGGAGCCAGAACGGGACTACCCCATCGCAGCCCACCAATTACCGCCCCTGCCCAACACGCCACCACAACCACCCGCCAACCATATTTCCAGCACTTCTCCTTTCTATAAACTGTATATAATCTCATTTGTGCAGTTTTGTCTGTAAATCGTGGCATGTTAATTCAAAATGAGCGTTAGCTCTAATTGATATTACATGGCTTGCTGTAAAATAATTTCCAAGCCAGTCTCTGTGGCACAGTCAGTAAGTTCTCTGACTGGTACCTGAGAGGTTGGGGGTTCGAGCCAAACCTCCAAGTTAAAAATTCTGATAGTGTTGTGAAAAATAATTACGGTTTTAATGACCGTAGCCCCCCAAACATGCAAAACCCGGACGGGGTTTCAAAAATGAAAAAACTTCCGGGACCCGGGACAGAGGGTGATTTCCCCGGACTGTCCTGGGAAAACCCGGACATCTGGTCACCTGACCAATAGGTGATCACATCGATTTATGAAAAAACATTTGCATGCGATAGCCAAATCTAGCCTGGCCGTTGTTGTGATATAGAACATTACCAAGGTCAGGTGACTGCCTGCATCATGGTTGCAATAAATGCGGACCACGCCCAGGCATGGGCACGGCCCATCACGGAGAAGAACCCTGTGAAACAAGCCTTAGTGTGACAAGTCCACACAGACCATAAAGAAATCCAACCCACGGCTTGGGCTACACACTCAACCCGAGAGAATGGAGTAGTGAGCAAGCTTCGGTATCCAATAATCGCTGCTGATGGATGAAATCTGTCAGCAAGAAGAAGAAAGAAGAGACCATGGGCGCGTGTCCCGAAAGGCAATGTGTCTGTGTCTCTTTATACAAAGGGCTCTGGCACCTTCCGGGCCCCCTATAACAACTGACAACAAGGTGGGTCGGGTGCCTCGTCTCAGCCCCTCGACCTCACTACCTGATCACTGGCTGCACGCCACGTTGTAAGGCCACAACGTGAACCTGCGGTCAATGGCTGCTCAGGTATCGCCGGAGCACAACACCACTAAAGCGCCAAGGAACAGCGCTAGCTAGCAAATCACCCGCTCCTGCTCCGCAGACCGCGACGCTGCTGCAGTGCGCCGAGGACTGGCTCGGGCAAGTCACCCGCCACTGCTCGGCTCAGCTGGGTGGATGCTCTGCGTAGGACGTGTGGCTTGAAGCCACAGTGACGGCCTGATTTCTGCAGTGCTGACACATAGGGGCCTGTGCTGATTAAGGTGGTTGTGTGGTGACCCTGGTACTGCAGAACATCGTGAGACGGTGCTGTGGGGCACACACCTTTGCAGCCTCAGACCCTGGTCCCTCACTCTTACTACACTTATTCAAGGACAGCTGGAATCTCCTTGTAATGTGCGAGGGGACTGGTCCTGGTCAGGCCATGCAGAGCAAGGATTGAAGAGGTGCGACACAGTATGCAGCTCACTCGCCTTTATTAGGTGAACACATATGACTGAAGAATGCAGTCATCTTAAAGAGGATACACCACACGCCTCCCTTTTCATATTGTTTTGTTTTCTTTAAAAAACCACAAACAGACAATGGGCACTTGTGGCTTTGCACCCATCTTCGTACTCGTAGCACATCAAACTCAAAAAATCAAAACAGAAGTTCAACGACAAACACATAAATTCAACGATACCAACTGAAGAATTACACCAACGGGTGCCCTACGGCATCAGGGAATGTCCACTTCAAAGTCACGCAGGTAGGTGGGCTGCCTGTGGCGCTCTCTTACAGGGTAGCGCCGTTCCCCATCCGGGTGATCCTCCTCCGAGGACAAACCTCCTCGTTGGTCGGTCGGGCTATCTCCCCTGTCGCTGGCTGCCGGGCTCTCTTGGCTCATCTCTTCTCTCTCGCTGTTAATGCTCAGCCACCTCCGTACGGACTCGGTCCCTCAGCGTCGCTCTGGGCTCGACTCTGGGGATTGTCCCATCTTCCTGAAGAAACAGGAATTCCTGGTCACCGTCGGGTTGCCATCCGATGCGGTCACCATTGATCCTTTAGTGTCCATCACTCCGAAAGGAGTCGGCTCATGGAGCAGGGACAATTTGCCCCGCACATTTCCTGTTCTCACCAGCACCTGATCCCCTATCTCAAGGCGGCTCTGCAGACTCCTCTGGATATTCTCCCTCTCATTTGCCTTTTTTCTTTCTTCAGATACCACTGCATCATCGATGACTCCGGGTGTGCGTGGCATGTGGTCTCGGAGAAACCCTTGCGGGCACCGTCAAAACAGTGCTTCAGTGGGGGCCAAACCTGTGGAACAGTGTGGAGTCGCACGATACTCTGCCAAAAACTTGTATAGGGTGCGTCTCTCACACTCCCCTTGCCCATGGGCTATCTGGAAATTGCTCTCGGCCACAGTGGCGTGATCTTTCGGTGGGCAACAGTGTGGTCGGGCAGATACTCTGCGAACCCTCTTCTTTGAAACGGAGGCCCGTTGCCGGAGTATATTTCCACTGGAAGTCCATGCATGGCAAAGACCCTCTCCAACACCGGGATGACATCCTCCAGGGCTGTGGACTCAACAAAACTCTACCTTCGGGTACCTTGACCACTGATCCACGAGTACTACAAAATGGTTGACCCTGCAGGTCGATCCGAAGTCCATGTGTATCATGCCCCATGGCACACAGCTCCTGTTCATAGACTCAATCTGGGGCTCTCGTCTGTGCGGGAGCGCTACCTGGCACCACACGCTGTTGTGGACAAAATCTTCCACCCGCTCTTCTAGGCCCAGAAACCAAATCTTCATACGTAGCCGGGCCTTGGTCTTTGCCACACCCTGATGACCTTAATGCGCCAGTTCCTGCGCCTTGCCTACAAGGCTCATTGGAATGACCATCTTCGTGCCCCTTAGTACCAGGCCATCTTGCATAAACGTGAGCTCTCCTCTGACTCTCCACATCTGTTCTAGCGCCATTCTTGCCTCTGCGGTACCTGCGTCAAACTTTTCGAGGACTCTCCTTCTCTCGCCTCTCGTTCCAGCAGCCTGGAGACACTCATCATCGACCAACGCCTTTCTAATGCCGTTGATCGCCATGAGGGTTGGGGTCATCGCAGGCTGTTTATGTACTCCTCCGTTTCCACCTCTTCAGTACTCTCCACACCCTGGCTTGTGTGGCTTGACAAATAGTCTGCAGCGTTGGTGACCCCGGGGCGAAATGTAAGTTCGACGTCATACTCCTATAGGGCAAGCAACCACCTCTATATTCTCGCCGGTGGCTTGGAGGAAGAGCCGGTCATGATTGGTACCAGGGGCTTGTGGTCCGTGATGACCTTCATGGGTTTGCCGTATGTATACAGATGGTAATGCCTACAGCCCCAGAACACCGCCAGTGCCTCTCTTTCAATTTGTGAGTATCACTGCTCGGTCGCTGAGAGCGCCCGGCTGGCAAAGGCCACAGGACAGTCCACACCATTCTCGCCCGGCTGCATCAGCACAGCACCTAATCCAAATGGACTGGCATCCACAATGATCTCTGAACTCCTCACCAGATCAAAAAATGCCATTGTGTCCTCTGCCATTAAAGCACCCTTGATGTCGTCAAACACACTCTGCTTAAGCTCCGTCCACCTCCACATGCATTCTTTCTTCGTGAGACTCATGAGTGGTTTGGCCAGGGTGGCTAGGTTCTGCATGCATCTGCCACAGTACGTGGCCATTCCTAGAAAGCTACGCACCTCTGACACGTTCACCCGGGCACAGGCTTTTTTGATGTCCTCTACTTTTGCTGGATCGGGGGATATGCCACCCCCCAGGAACACAAAACCAAAAAACTCTATCTTCCTTTGCATAAACACACATTTGTCTCGGTACAGGGTGAGTCCTAGATGTTGAAGGCGCTGCAGAACACTCTCCAGTCTCTCTAAATGATCTTGCTCTGATCTCGCATAGACCATGATGTTGTCGCTAATGTTGATTGCTCCATGTAGGCCCACTAGCGCCCCTCTGATGGTGTTTTGGAATACCTCAGCCGCCGAGGAAATCCAAAGCTCAAACACTTGTACCTGTACAAGCCTTTATGGGTGCTGAAACGTAGCGTGGTTCCAGATCAAGCACGAGCTGGTGGTATCCGGCCTGGAGATCCAACTTGGAGAAATACCGGGCACCCTGGAGGCCTGCCAGGATGTCGTCCAGGGTGGGTGTGATGTGTCGCTCCCGATGGATTGCTCTGTTTGGGAGACGCATGTCCACGCAGATGCGTATCGCATCCGGTTGTTTGGGCTTTCTTGCAATCACAATCAGTGAAACCCACAGAGTCGGACCTTCCACCTTCTCAATAATGTCTAGTCTGATCAAGTTGTTAAGCTCCTGCTCTAAGTGGTCCCTCAGGTGTAATGGGACCCTGCGTTGCTTCAAAGAGACTGGTTGGACCGTGTTATCGATGTGCAGCCGCACCGGTTCTCCCACCAGTTTCCCGATCCCGGTGAATAGCTTTGCATATCTGGCGAGTAGCGCCTGGATGTCCTCAAGGTGCACTCCAAATGTAAAGTTCACAATGTGTGGAGCCTCGGCAGCAGCACACCCCAATAGAGTCACCTCGCTCACCTTGGTGACAAAAAAAGTGCCTGTATTGACGTGTCCTCATGAGTGACATGAGCCACAAACGCACCATCCAGGGGTAACGGGTGTTTCCCACCAAATGTAAAGATTTGCACGTTTGTCTTTCTAAGGGGTGGCGCGCTCTCCAGCTGTTGATAATGGTCCTCCGCCATGAAGCTCACAGAGGCGCTGGTGTCGATCAACACCGGTATCGGCGAGTCACATATGCGAATTTTGACTTTTGCAGCGCCGACATGCTCGAAATGAAGAAGACATCCTCCTCATCCTCTTCCGGCTCCTCGGGTGGGTCCTCCTCCGACGTTGGTTGTTCAACTTGCGCTACCTTGCACTGCGCCCTCTGTGTCATCGGTCTCGAGGATACCTGGCCTCTTGAATGAGTAGATGGTGTCGGTGCTCTGCAGATGCACCCAAAATGATTTGCTATGCCACATCGGCCGCACATGTGGCCTCTTGCCGGACAGTCTTTGGGGTGGGGCTGGTCATAACCACAGTTGAGGCACTGGGACGTGCCCCGCCTGTTTTTCTTCCTTTCTGCTTCATTGCTAGTGCCGGTCAATCCTCTGAAACTGCCTCCGTCCTACCACACACGCATCCTCCAGCTTGACAGCCATCATCGCTGAGCATATCTTATTTGCACGGACATCCGCCAGCTCGTGGGAGCGTCCAAGTTCCAGGATGCGTGTAATCGTGATACCCGGCTCGTGCAATATCTGACACCACAGCTTGATCTCGAGGCAGCCCTGTATGATTTGTTGGCACACCTCATGCTCTACATCAGGCCAGGCACATGCCACTGACATGCGGCGCAGCCTGCTGTGAAAGGCATCAAGAGATTCCGCTTCTTTCTGCACAGCAGTCCTCATGAGGATCCTCTCATAGTCCACATTCGCCATGGGCGCAAAGTACTCCAGCAGAGCAGAGAGATTCTGGAGCACCACATTTTCAAGACCCTGCAGCCAGAGACAATTTGTATGAGGAAGCAAAGAGTGCTTTGCAAGCGTACTTCCGCCCCCTAATCAACAGAGACTATGAGCGATTCTGTCTACGCCAGGCACATCAGGAACCGGCAGAGTCCCTGGATTCGTACATTGGTCGCCTCCATCCCCTAGCCATGTCCTGTCTACTCAATGATGAGATGGACGAAATTAGATCTCAGATCATTCGTTATTACCCCAAATCCTCAAAGAACCGGGCATTTAATTGCAATAGATCTTGGAGCTGAGTTGCACACAGGAACTTGCAAACTCCTGGGCGGCACACAAGGAGGTGTATGCATGTAGGGGCACAACGCTGCATGACCAGTTGTGTCCGGTTGCTGGCCTTAGGTTTGGCCACTGTGTAAAACCCAACCACTTGGCCAGACTGAGCCGTGCTTCATGGCTGATTGTACAGTCCAGCTGGTGCCGCCTATGTCGCCTATGTCGCCTATGTCGCTGCGAGCCCATCCGTGACGAGTAGCGACCTTGGATGATGGCCAAAGATCAGTGCTTTCAAGGCTGGAAGGCGTATTGGACATTGAAGAAGCCTTCTTCATCCCAGCCATATGTCTTGGTGCCCTGGAAAAATGCCAGAAGCTGCAGTGTTCCATGTCTATCCCGGACACAGCAGTACTCATTCTCTTGACACAGGAGCATCAGTGAATATCTTGTCTTCCTCCCAATTCCGCACACTGCAGCCAGCGCCCATGTGGCCCCAACAGGGATATGCATATTAATGTATGGGATGGCGCGTTCCGAACAAAGGTAACCCATGACCAAGGGGCAGTCAACAACACGTTCAACGTGACTCGAATGGTCAAGGACACTCTCCTTAGTTGCTCTACGGCAGAGGTCCTGGGGCTGGTGCAGTTCACATTCCAGGTCTACCAAATGGACATCAGCAGTCTGCTGTATGAGTTCCAACACCTCTTCAGAGGAGCGGGCTACCTCAGGGCCAGGAAGTGTGCCTGTACATCGACAATGCTGTGTAACCGGTGGTGCTATGCCACTGCAGGATCCCTTTTCATCTGCACCAACAGGTTGAGGAGGAGCTCGCCAATTTGGAGCGAGCTGATATCGAACGCGTGGATTGCCCCATGCACTGGGTGACACCGATAGTGATGGCAAACAAGCCCAAGTGTCCGGAGGAGGTCCGGATCTGTGTGGACATGAGGCTCCCCAACTAGGCCATACACGGAGTGCGGCACCCCAAACCCTTGCTTGATGACATCTTGGCAGATCTAAAGGGCACAAAGCTATTCTCGCCACTCAACCTCAAATCTGGATAACATCAGGTACCCCTACATATGGGCGTATGCCATATAACAACCTTTTTGTCCATGTGGAATTATTTCACTATAAGAGGCTCAGCTTTGGGGTGTCCGCTACGGCTGAGGTGTTTCAGCACACCCATCAGGGACGTGCTGGCGGGGCTCCTCAGGGTCCTCAATGTGATTGACAATTTGCTTATGTTCTCGGCCTTCCACAAGGACCACATATCAAGGTTGGTGGCGGTGCTGGCAACGATCGGCCAGCATGGCCTGTCACTTCTTGCTGTCCTGGGTTTATCTTTTCGGGTTTGTGTTTCACAAGCACAAACTGTCTCCTGACCCCCTGAAAGTCTGGGATATCAAGAATGGGGCATCTCAGGATCCTCCTAAGAAATAAGAAGTTTCCGGCGGATGGTACATTTCTGTGGCTGCTTTATCCCCAAACTGGCCATGCTGACTGAGCCGCTACATGCTCTAACCAAAAAGGACCAGGACTGGTGGTACGGTCAAATGGAGCAGGATGCTTTTACTGCCACCAAGGCAGCACTCATAGCCGACACATCAATAGCATAATTTGACCCAGCCAACACAACAGTGCTCATGGTTGACGCTAGTCTGGCGGGTCTGGGAGCCGTTCTCCTTCAGGTGGACAGCCAAGGAGGCAGGAAGCCTGTTGATATGCCAGCAAAGCCCTTACAAGCACAGAACGCTGATACTGCCAGATAGAGAGGGAGGCTCTGGCAGTCTTGTGGGGCTGCAGGCACTTTCTTATTTACATTTACAGCAATCCTGTGACCATTTTCACCGACCATAAGCCACTGATCCCCATCATGGTGGGGTCGGCTCCCAGCCCGCCCATCAGTCCCAAACGCTGGCTATTACAAATTCAGGAATACAGCATCACGCTGCTTTTTAGAGCCACAGCGGACAACCTGGCTGACTACCTGATGATTACGCAAGTTAGAGTGTGGGGACGGTTGAGGGGTTCATTGCCATGGAGAAAAAAGAGGGTGTTTGCAATCACGCTGCGCACACAAACTCTAGAGTCAATAGCAATCCAATAGGATTTTAATTGGAGATGCTAGGCAGTCTAACACGTGTTTCAAGCTGAGAAGCTCTTCTTCTGAGACTTCCAATTTTCAAGAATATTTCAAAATACCACGCTTGGTATGAGGTATAAGTACAATGGTTGTGACAATCACGGGCTTCACTATATTTGTGCGGTTGCACGTGTGTCCACTCAATTGGATGTGGTTAAATCAGCGTCTCTGCTGCAAATGTATTTCTGAAGGCCTTCATTCCTTCATTGCCATGGTCACCAGGGCTGCTGTTCCATGTCTCTAGTTGACATTGTGGAAGCTACCCACAGAGATGTCGGTCTCCAGGATCTGGTAGTCCAATTACAGCCCGGCCAGTGGAAGACATTCCTGTCCACGATGCAACAAAGAACGCTGGAGGCACAGTTCTGCAAGGCCTGTGGAAGGTCAAAAGCAAGCTCTCTGTGGGTCCTGAGGGGATACTTCTCTGCATTTTCCAGCTGGTCAACCCTTTCATACTGCAAGAATATGTTCTGGGCTTACGTAGGTCACCAGGGGGGCCAGCAAAAGAAAGGCACAACTCTGCGAGGTTTGGTTACCAGATTTCAAAGCCAAGGTGAATGATGCCCTCGGCAGCTATGTGTGATGCCAGGCAATGAACCCTCCATTGCTTCTCAGACAGCGCCACAGTGCCATAGCAGACGCTCAGCATGGATTTCGGGAGGGTACTTCAGTCGATGCCTTTATTGGTCATCCTCGATGAGTTTTCAAGCTACCTGGTGGTGTGATTTGTCCAGTTCACGGAAGCCGGAGCTGCCATTCCCATACTTGAATGTATGCGGATAACAGTCCCAGAATCTATGAGGTCGGACAGCGGACCACCATTCCAAAGCAAAGTTTTTGTGTAGTTCCTGCAATTCTATGAGGTATCACACCCTGCTGGCTGCGTGCAAATGGAGACATGGAGCGGTTCATGCAGATGCTCAACAAGGTATTTTGCATTGCTGTTGACAAGGAACAACACTTGGGAGAAAAATGTATGTTGTTTTTTATGGCATACTGGACGACACCCCACGCCACAACGGGTGTCGCTCCTGCTGACCCGCTGAAGCATTTATGGGATACAAAGTACGGTCTCTCATCCTAGAGCACGAGTCCAAGTGCCTCGCGGTGCATGATCCCATGAAGATAAGGGAAGCTCAAGAGAGGGCCAACAACAGAGAAACTAACAGACAATGGGCCTCATTATGAATGTGGCGGAAAGGCAACAAAGGCGCCGGTAGTGCTACAGGCGCCGTTGTTACCTCTCCACCACATTACGAGTTCTGCTTGCCGGTGCCAGACTGCACACGTGGTCTGACCAGGTGTGCGGACCGGCACCCGCGAGCAGAACTCGTGATTGCCCATTCGGGGGTGCCGGTCCAGTAGCGAGTAGCGAGTTTGGCCGTAGCCGTGCCCTTAATAAGGGCACGGCTACGGCCAAACTCGTTATGAGGCCCAATGTCTGGCAGGGAATACCATGGACGGTGGAGATACCGCCTCGGCCCGGATGTGTATGTCATGCCACGGCAGGGTTGGCGGGCATGGAATCGCTGGCGTTTTTGTCCGCCATAGTGTTTCCCTTCACAGCCATTCACCGCACCGTTCTAGTCGTTGCACGCAAACGTGACCGGAGGTATAAATTACTCCGCTTCCGGGTCATGTACGCGTTGCAACGTTTCTGGGTTCCCTCCTGTGTTGCTGCCGCTCCCGCTACTGGTGTTTACTCCGCCGTCTATTTTCGCCTTCTGTTCCCGTGCTTTTCTGTTTTTTCCTCCTTTGCTTCTTGCCCTGGCGCTGTGCTTCTTAGCTTATTGCCTTCCTTCCTCTTCCTTTCCCTGCTCGTCTGCCTTTTCCCTCTCTCTTCTCTTCCGTGTCTTTCCCTTATACCTGATTGATCTGCAGCCTTCCAGACCCTTGCCTGCTTACCGGACTGCCTGTGTCTGTCCCTTGTACCTGATTGAACTGCAGCCTTCCAGATACTTGCCTGCTTACCGGACTGCCTGTGCCTATCCCTGGTACTTTATTGACCTGCTATCTACCAGACCCGTGCCTGCCCACCGGATTGCTCTCCCATTACCTATCATCCTCCAGCGCACTCTGCCATCTTCGCTCATCCTACAAGAAGGACACCTTCTAGGGGTTTTTTTGTGCCTCTTGGCTTTTTTCCCCTGAGTGGCGCTCCCGGTGGGATAACCCCCGTGCCCCTATATTAGAGGCACGGTGGTATCCTATCGAGGGCGTCCTTACCTACACAAAAAAAAGGAGAAGCCTCCAAGAAACAAGGAAGGGAAACCCAAGAAGAAAGTGGAAGGTGAGGAGTTGGGGGAAGGGGGAGAGTCTGCCTTTTCGTCCGACGAAGAGGACATCACTGACATTTGTGACAGTGTAATCCACGGCACAAATTGTGTTTAGCCCACGACACGAGTCCCTGGGCGGTTGCCAGCAGGCAGGGGTCAATTTTTACCATGGTGAGAGACTGGGAGTCACTCACCAGGAATTGTGGCTGGTTTAGACGCTTCCAGGGTATCTTCGCGGAAGAACAACTGAGACTGGATGCCCGTTGGACACCTGAGGAGGCAATGCTTTCCCAGGGATCTCGAGCGGAACAACAATCGGAGATAATTGGAAGGGAGGCTCAGGATTTGGGTCTGTAAAAAGAGGTGCTGTCCTGGTGCCCGAAACAACCAGAATGGAAATCCCCTGGCAGGTTCCGTGACTTTGTACTCAAGTAATAAAGGATGGTGTGCTAGCATGAGGATTAGTGATAACACGTTTGTATATATTGGTTGTTCAGTCATTTGTTTCATGGTGGTTGGATGGGATAGTGTGACGTAGGATTGTACCAATGTCAGGTGACGCCCTACATCATGGTTGCAATAAATGGGGACCACTCCCAGGCACAGGCAGGAGTCCCAAAGAGCACTCCTAGTTGTCTGTGTCTCTTTATATGGAGGACTTCGGCACCGACCGAAATCTCCATAACAGCCATCAATTGAAATGGTAAGGGAGCTCAAAAGTTCGAGCCCCCTCTCTATTTCCAGGGTGACCACGGTGCAGTGAAGGGGCAATACTCCAGAACAGGGAAGGAAAGAGATGAAGGGTATGTCTTCTTCTTAAATACGTTTGGATTCCAAGAAGACGGGTAAACAATAGGTGAATTCGGAGGGAGCAGCCAGCAGCTTGCTCAGAATGATATCTTATATCAGTGAATACAAATGAAATGGAAGCAGCCTGCAAGGGACCAATTTAACTCCAGATAACAGCATAAGTTCCATCACAGTTTTTATGGAAGAGAAGCTAGGACCTGAAAACAAGCAGCCAACCAAGAAGAGATTTAATTTTTGACATTTTTTGCCTACGATCAGAGCCAGGCGGTCTTCCTTAGTCATAATAGGAGCATAAACACAAATAGAAAGATACATAAAACATTTTAACAATAATATAGCTTTGGAAAAAGGTACCCCGCCGAATATCAGAAATATTTTCTACAAATTGAATGTTATATGTGGCACTTAAGTAAAGCGTTTTTAAAACAATAAACTGAAATATTGCAAAGATTTAATAAAAATATGTCAAAATATGGCTTCAGAGCTATTACGTTTTATTTTTAAAAATGTAAAAAAGGTAGCAGGTGCCCCTCTCTTGAAAGAACACAGCATGATAACCTGTTCAGCGGTTATGAACCACTTTGAGAGTTCACAACCATCTGCTTTTTGCTCACTGTACCTTTCACAGATGGGAAATATCCATTTGCATATCAGTCTTTGTCCCCCCCACATGGGCAGTCCAGCACAGAAATGCTATGACAATTCCTCTCTGAACAAGAGTACCAACAGCAACCCCATACATGTGTTTCAGCCTTGTTGGGCCTCATCAGTGAGGTGAAGCTGTGCCTCTCTGAGCACAGTGAGCAAGGAGTCCACATCTGGCTGCCCCCAGGTAACTTAGGGTGACCAAACCCAAGTTCCTTTCAAAAATGTAAAAAAGTTAGCAGGCGCCCCTCTCTCGAAAGAACACGGCATGATAACCTGTTCAGCGATTATGAACTACTGTGAGAGTTCGCAGTCATCTGCTTTTTGCTCACTGTACCTTTCACAGATGGGAAATATCTATTTGCATATCAGTCTTTGCCCCGCCCACATGGGCAGTCCAGCACCGAAATGCTATGGCAATTCCTCTCTGAACAAGAGTACCTACAGCAACAAGGCTGAAACACGTGTATGGGGTTGCTGTTGGTACTCTTGTTCAGAGAAGAATTGCCATAGCATTTCGGTGCTGGACTGCCCATGTGGGCGGGACAAAGACTGATATGCAAATGGATATTTCCCATCTGTGAAAGGTACAGTGAGCAAAAAGTGTGTGCTGCAAACTCTCACATCAGAACTGGTTATCATGCCATGTTCCTTCTGGAGAGGAGCGCCTGCTACCTTTTTTTGAAATATTTGTAAGGAACTTGGGGTTGGTCACCCTGAGTTACCTGGGGGCAACGAGACGTGGACTCCCTGCTCACTTGCTCAGAGAGGCGCAGCTTCACCTCACTGATGAGGCCCAATGAGGCTGAAACTGAAACGTGTATGGGGTTGCTGTTGGTACTCTTGTTCAGAGAGGAATTGCCATAGCATTTTGGTGCTGGACTGCCCATGGGGGTGGGACAAAGACTGATATGCAAATGCATATTTCCCATCTGTGAAAGGTACAGTGAGCAAAAAGCGTGTGCTGCAAACTCTCGTCTCAGAGCAGGTTATCATGCCATGTTCCTTCTGGAGAGGAGCGCCTGCTACCTTTTTTTGCAATTGTTTCATTTTTAAATAAAATATGCAAATAGAAATCACACAAATACTGGAGAATACAGGTAGAAAATCAGTTTTCAAACAGCACTACAGCTGTTGCACCAGTGTTTGAGGTTTGCTGCTTCATCCTCAATCTGATCAGTCTCTGCATAGCGTGGTGACTGATCAGGGAGTCGCCACAAACTGCAGGGAAAGGCACAAAACCCCTGGATCCAATTGGGCTTCTGTGCCTTTAACTGTTGAAGTTCTGTTGAAGCACGTATTGGCAAAGCCAACAGTTTTGCCTTTTGTATAAGTATTAGGCATCACAGCATAGCCAGCTCCAGATAAACAGTGCACATTCTATTTAAAACAATGAGTAACTTATATCCTTTTTGGAAGACTTCCAGTTTCCTCCATTTTGAAAAAAAAACATTCGATGCTTCTGTTAGCTTGTGACTTCTCAACAGCCAAGTGATTTCAATTATACATATTTGTTCACTTCGGGATACTACATCTTCTGGACTTTTCACTATAAATTAACAGTGAGAGCTTTCTTTGGACATTATGTTTACTTCTTGCAAATTAACAGAGCATACATGCATATTTATGATTAGTGCTTCTGGCTGGGATTGCAAGCAATGTACACAAAAGCCTAGGTACATATTTAATTGAATTCTGTATCCTGTTGGTGTTTAGCCAACATGATATATTTTTCGGTCGCAATAAGTATTCTGGGATATTGCGCTTTCAGCCCGTAAACAACCCTAGGTTATAGGGAAAAATTCTCAAAACCTAACACAAATGATAAAACACATTAGAGAATGAGGGTGAGTGCGCTCCAACCGCAATGTATTACAGGCTCCCAGCGTGTATTATGCAGTGAATGGACATGGGCTTGTCATGCATTGCACATCCCCCTGCACGTTTTTTCGGCATTTTAAAGTGCTCCCTGTACAGGTTGCACTTTAAAATATGCACAAATGCTAAGTCCTTCGTGGTTTGTGCAAAATGTGCATATTGGGTGGAAAAGGACATTTCCGTGTGGGCGTCTATGATGAGAACATTGCAATGCCCATTGTAAATATGGGGCGTCTTTTTCAAGCGCATCGCATCACTTGCAGCAAAACAAAATGGAGAATCTGCCTATACTATACGTATCTGTACGATACAGAAAAACAAGAGAACGAAGGCATAAGATGGCTGCCACTGATGGATGCAGACAGCCTCCTAATGGATACAGACAGCCTCATTCTGAGTGTGGTGGTTGCAACAATCGGTCACCGTTACTACCACGTTGTTCTGTGAGTTTGCTACTAGGTTAGTGCAGTGTCAGTACCCATTTTTGGGGTCCGTAGGACTCCATGGGGTTTTGAGTGGAATTTCTGCAAGCAGTAATTCCTCTGTAGTACTGCCACCGATTTTTGCCTTAAGAGTGGAGGATTCACCTGTGGCATGATGCTGGAGGTAAATCCTCCACTTACATGCCAAACTCAGGATTTGGCAATGCAGTAAAAACAGCAGTATTTCCGTTGCCACCCACAAAAGTGTCGATAACAGAAGTACTGCCACATTTTTTACCGCTATGTCCAACTCTGAATGAGCCTTATGGGACAACCGACTATTGGTAATACTATACCTGGGACCACTATTGTATAGAAGATCTTAGTAGATTCAGATCGAATTTATTCCACATAGGTGACATTTTTTGGGTCACTTTAAGAACAAGGAGGAAGACGTTTCATGTCGGTTTTGTAAGAATGAAACAAAAACACCTGAACCATTGAAACATCTGATGGTCTGTTGTGCTGGTTAACATTCACTGCGCACTTTTTTCTTTGCAAGTATTGTAAATGAAATTTTTTTTAAAGATGGTGAATCCTTTTGGTTATGTTGCTCAAAGGGGTTTCCCGCTTCAACATGCATAGCTGTGATTGGTTTTTAAGCTATTTACGTTTGCAGGTGGAATTAATCAATAATTATTGTTGTCACACGGTGCACTTTGCACCACACTTTCTAATCATGGTAGCGTAGGCCCCCTGGTGAGCAGGAAAACTATTGGTGGCATGGCTGCCGGCAAAACCGCATCCTCGGAATGAGGATTTACCGGAACATTCTGAGTTCGGATGGCCCGGTAATTCCTCACTCGAGGACACGGACACGGTTCATCCCCATTCCCCTTTCAGCCCCCATAGGGCTGAATGGGAATGGGAGAGGGAGTAAACAACGGGCCATTACGAGATGGCCCGTTGTTTGCTCCCTCTTCCCCTCGCGGGACCCGGTATGCACGCCTGGTTTTCCCAGGCGTGCTTAACGTGTCCCGCGAGGGGACCTCGTAATGTGGCGGAACGAGTTGAACGGCGCCGCAGCCTTTTACGGCGCCGTTTAACCCGTTCCGCCAGGGTCGTAATGAGGCCCATGGGTTTTAAGGTCTTTTATCTTTTTTCATTTTTCTCTAGCGTTTGCAATCTGATTTAATGAGATAAATGTAATTAATATATATTGTGATAAAGTGGAATGGTTTCTTTGACCAAATACAATTAAAAAAAGAAAAAAAAGACTGTGGGTAATATCGATTGAGGGCGAAAGTGCTCTTCTAAGTGGGAGACCATACTTCAGTTTACGTTGTTAATGGCAAGCAGATTTGCTATTTACTGCCAGTGCTCGAGATACGATTTTAAAGTGGGAGTATTTTACTCCTTATTTTTTTTAAGTTGTGAGTAAAATTATTTTAATGGGAGTAAAAAAGTAAGTTCCATTCCCGTGGGAGTATTTTAATAAGCAAGTAAAAATATGTTTTATCTGTAAAACAGAAATGCTCTGTGAGAACTATTTCTTCGCACCATTTTATAAATGCTCATTAAAAGGTACACTTTCTCCTCTTCAGAACAGGCAGTAATAATAGTAGAGCTTCTTTCTATGGCCTTACATTTACTACTGGTCCAAACATGTGCATGGAGCTGTGTGGATGAAAGGAAGGCATGAGCCAATGTGTGTTTCCCATTTCTGCTGGGAGTATTTTTACTCCGTAATTTTATTTTTGGGAAGTATTTGCCTATTTTTAGGTAGTAAAAGTGGCCGATACGAAGGATTCCAAGATGGCCACCACTTAAACAGGACTTGCAAGAACTCGCTCCGTCCTCGTAACACGACCAAGTCAAGCAGCAGCAGTTGAAGTAGCCCCCCTCGATTCACAACTACCAGTGAGCAAGTCGACGGTGACCCCCTCACCCTCTCTCTAATATTCGATGCCGGAAATGCAAGAATTTAGCTGTAGCGGGACCGCGGGGTGCCAGGGACGCGCCCTGGCTCCTCGGCACGGCTGATGGCTCTCCACGGCAAGTAAAAGCTATGGCTTCCTTCCCAGTAATGCAAGCCAATCTCTCTCCTCTGTTGCAAATGACGTTTGTAACCAGATTCAAGATCATACATTGAAACGTATTTGCAGTATATGGTTGTGAAGTTGATTCTAGACACCTCTTACTGGTGGCCGAGTACATGTGCTTTGAAGGAGTCTGCAAACAAAATTGGGGATCAAGCAAGCCAGAACCACAGTATAACACCCATCTGGTAAGCAATTCAGGAGGGGGTCCAGCGGGATTCAGACACTGCCGCAAGCAGTGGAGCAGATTCTCCACATAAATAACCTGCACAAGCTATGTGATATGTGATATACGGCAAACAAAACAAACTATATTCCGCCCGGGGAGGAGCTGAACACCTAATGCCAAGTACAGCAAAACTATAAGTGTATTAACCTGTACCAGCTAGACGTGACAAAAGAGGAGATACTTTGTGCCTCGTGCGAAAACGTACAAAATCAGAGAAACTACGCAAGAGGTGAGGGACGTTTAATGAATAAAATGAAGAAAAAAATGTTTCTCACTTAGCAGCTCGCTACAAACTTTCCATATGCCAAAAACAAGGCACGATTATCGAATCAGTGTGATCACCTCAATATAAAGAGAGCCAAATGGCGGTTTGCATCTACAGCAAGTAAACTGCTGACAGCTGACTAAAGGTGATTCGTGTCTGGTCCACGCAACCAGGACACACAGACTCCCTTCAAAAACAACCCAAATACTTCGACACACTTTGGGCAAGCAGTAAAAGTCCATCTGGGCCCTTGATGAAATCTAAACCGCAGGACTTATCTGAAACACGAGAGGGGGCATCAGACATGGAGGTGGCCAAAGATTACTTTATCAAAAGCTTCCAGGAATTCCAGGACAAATTCACCTCTTCTTTTCAGCTGCAATTTTCCACCTTCACCTTAGAAATCAGAGACTGTCCAGCTGAATTTAGCAAAGAAATAACTACCCTGGCAGTAAGGGTAAACACTAATGAACAAGCCATACAGAAATTGAATGAAAGGAGTAAACTTACAGATATTGCCTTAGAAGATCTGTCCAGAAAAACACACAGTTTTGAACTGCAGTATGAAGATCTAGAGAACCGCTCACATCGTTCTAACATTAGAGTCAGGAATCTTCCAGAATCAGTGCCAGAGGCAGATCTGAAAGAAACAATTACTGGTATATTCGCAGACCTTATAACTGAAAGTGATCAAGCCAACATTAGGGTATGTTAGGAAAGATTTCGTAATTGTAGGTAATTTTCCTTCCATGTGGCAACCCCTAAACTTTTTGCTGTTGTTTTTCACCTTGTTCTTGACTTTGCCAGAGAAGTGCAGCCTTCTGCCGCACTCCTCTGGGCTTTCGCTCCTTTCTTACGGGGATACTGACATGCCCTTAAGACTGTCAGTACCGGGGAACGCTGTTTCCCGTAGTTTCTTTTATCATGTTGCGGCTTTCGTGCAACATGACACAAGAGGGCACTGTAAGCTAAGTTACAGCTCTCTTGGGTCTCTAGCCTTCTACAGGCCCTAGATACTCGTTTAGGATTGTATCTGATCGGTGCAAGTAATTCAGGGACGGGAATGGTGGCAGCGATCGTTTCTTGTGTTTTGAGCTCCTTTTGGCGTCCTAAGCGCGTTTTCCGCGCTTAACCCAAAATGGTGGCCTGGCTCCCAAAATGGCCAGACCACGAGGCTCCTTTGTCCTGTCCGCTGACCGTCTTGCTCCCTTCACCTTCCCCAGGTCGAGCCGACCCGGGGCCTTCCTTATTTGGGCATGTACTTTCCCGCGAAACACGGATGCTTTCGCGGGCTTCTACATGTCTTGTGTGTGCCTCCAGGATGTGGGCTGGGATGTCTGGTCCCAATACACATCCTGGGTGCCAGAGAGTCTAGGGTGGTGTGAATGCCTGGGACCACCGTGGTCCGTGATTGGTCCACGAATGGTGTGAGTGTTGATGAGCGGATCTCCCATTGGGTCCCCTCCGTTTTGGCGCGAAGGGAACCGTGGATAAGAGGGGGCTGGAAACACCACTACCAGGTCGATCTCCTGAGTTCTCACGAACGAAGGAATACAGGAGCCAAGTATCCTGCAACCAAGAGGCTGGACCGAGGAATCGCTGGTGACCCGCTGAAGGACTTCTCCTCTGCACTGCTGTCGCCTTGTGAAACCCTTTTCACCTTTGATCGAACCAGAAGGCCTGTACTGGTACTTCGACCCTTGGAATAGCGGGAACAGCTATTCTCGGCATCTTCACCATCTCCTCCTCGTAAGCCTTCGGAAGTGTCTCTGGGCCATCCAGCTGACTGACCAGCTTACACGGGAGTCTTGCTCTGTAACCGCCGCCAGGTTGTGTAGTATTTCGAGTCCTTGTCACTCTCACACGCTTCGTTCACTTGGCGTTCCCAGGTCTGAAGTGAGTAGTGTACATTTGGCTCAAATACACACGGCCGCTCCGTTGCCCTGCTGTGGTAACAAACTGTGCGGGTTTCTTCGATTGGGACGTCTTTTTACTCAACACGATGGCGAGGCGTTCCCTGCTCTTCTGAACCTGACAGCTGCTGAAACTGACGCGGAGAAGCCTGGGTCTGCTTGCATCGGGGACCGGTGAGTAGCATAGCTAGGATCTGGTCGCCCTCCTGCAGGAGCCCATTGCTTTTCCCCGCTGTGTCAAACAGCACCCTTTTCCGTACTCGCGCTCTGCTTCTGCCCACTGTAGAGGCTGCGCTTGAGTCGCGGAACTTGTTCTTCTTCTTTTGTGCACTAAACTGAACTGCCTGATTTCCCTCGAAGAGCTTCTCCTTTTGCCCGTTGGCACCAGCGCGTGCAGGTACCTTTGAGCACAAGGCTCCACTCTTCGCAGGGCTCGGACTTCCATCTAGTTAGGTGCCTCTGAAGGTGAACTGGGTCTAAGCATTATTTCGCACTGCCTGTCTTCCTTCCCTTTTAGGTGGACTACCCATTTCGTGCATCTAACGCTTGAGACTGTTGTATTTGTATATATATTGTGTTGATATGGTATGTGTTGGTTTACTATCGTTATATTGTGATTTTCTCGCTACGGTCATTGTTTTAAAGGCCTTGAAATAAATGTGTATATATTTTTAATATAACAACTGTTTGGAGTAGTTTGTAAGTGATCTTGCTTTGTGTGCTCATTGCGGGCTTTCAGTCACCCTCACCCCTCTTGAGACCTAGTCTTGACCGCCGCGATCGCTACCTTGAGTGGTCTGCCTCGTCCAGAGGTTACCCTGTTCCAAGTAATTAGGTTGGCCTTCTGAACTTCTGCGCCACCAGGACAGAGTTCAGAAATCCGTCTTAACAAATTGGTGTACAGCGGTGGGATACGACTGAGGGTATCCAGTGTTGCGCACGAACTAAGGCATTTCAGGTTATTCCAACCAGGACACGTAGTGAATTGTTGTAGTATAACTTTAAAAAGGCCATAGTCCTATCTAACAGTATGGAAACAAATACCTTGTTAACTTTAAATGCTTCCAAATCAGAAACATTAAAAAAGATGTGTGCGGAGAGAGGTGTTTCCTCTCAAGGCACGAAATTGGAAATGATCCAAAGAATCGTGGCGTGGCAAGAAGCGCAGCTAGACGCTATAACTTCTGAGGACAGTGCGGAAGGTGGTGGGGCTGCTCTCACTGGTAGAACCGACGGTTCTGCCGCTGCACTGATCCATCGCGACCACGAGGACAGGGAGGACGAGATGTCTAATGTTTCCTCTGCCAGTGCTGATGGGGAGGCTATGCTTGAATTCAAGAAGCAAGAGCTGCGGTTTAGGCAGCAGGAGCTTGAATTCAGCATAGCCAAACTAAAAATTGAACAGGCAGAAAAACAAAAAGACAGGGATCACCAGTTGGAACTGGCCAAGCTTCAGGTTGCAAATGGGTCCAAGGGTCCTGGACTTGGGTCTGGGGCCTCCTCTCATCCACGGTTTCCGAAAGATCTGCTCAGTGTGTATGAAGAAAGGAATGACATTATGGACTGGCTGAATGCGTTTGAGTATGCAAGCGAAGTTCAACAAGTTGACAATGCTGATAAGATTGCCTGGTTACTCAGCAGACTGCCCCATTCTGGCTGTAGTGCCATTATGGAAATGTCGAAGGCTGAGCGAGCTGATTTCGCAATGTTAAAGCAAACTCTCATTTTAAAGTTTGGGAAGACTCCGGCCCAATATTTGAAACGTTTCAGAGAGTATAAGAAAAAGGAAGGTGGTACTTGGGTATCTTATGTCGCTGAATCCTTGAAAAACTTAACTGGCTGGGTCGAAGGTTATAAGGTTTCTACCTTCGAAGGCATGATAAATCTTGTCATGCTGGAACACATTTTTGCATCTTCTTCCCCGGAGCTTAAGCAGCATTTGGCCGATTCGAAGGAGATAGATCCTAAGAAGCTGGCCATTGCAGCAGACTTATGGGTGTCACATCGAGTGTCCCATAAGGACAAAACTCATCCGGGTAAGCAGGAAGAAGGGAAAAAGTCCAAAGATATGGAGGGTGGAGAATCTGATAAATCTTCTTCTCATAAGGGCCACAAAAAGAAAAATAAGGGTAAGACAAAAGAGAACTCACAGGGTAGTGGAGGTCAGCCTCCGAAACAGAACTCTGGTTACAATAAGCCTCCCTATGTAAACAGACCCAATGGATCTTGTTTTGCTTGTGGAGCAACTGACCACGTGAAGGGGGATCCCCGGTGTAAGGTTAGACCTTTGGGGGTCCACTCCGCTAATCTGGCCTTCTCCTCCTACGAGGAAGAAGAGATTACAGGAGCATCCTTCTCCTCAGACTCATTTCCCAGCGGGATAGAGGCTGAGGTAGTTTTAGTTTCCCTGGGTTCCTGGGAGCCTAAAGTCGCAGAGGCTTATGCTAGGATTCCGGATAATACCAAGCACTACTTTAAAGACAGTGTGCTGATCAATGGAGTAGATACTCCAGCTCTTAGGGATAGTGGGTGCCGTCGCACTGTAGTGGATTCTACCTTGGTAGACTCAGAGAAAGATGCCAGAGCTACTCTGATGCCCACTAAGTTGGCTGACGGCCCCCTCCGTATGTTTCCAGTAATACCTGTAAATCTTACTTTAAATGGTACAGCAGTCAGGATTCCAGTGAGCATTCAGAGAAACGTCCCGGGAAAGGTCTTGTTAGGTAATGATCTCAGAGCTTTAGGGCTCGTAGGAGACACTGCCGAAAGACCCTACACACGGTCTCAAGCACGGGCAGCATTGGCCAAGACCAATACGCCGCCCCAGCTGAAGGGGAAACCCAAGGCGAAAGAAGTCGACAAGTCAAGACGAGGGAAAGAGAATATTCCCCCGAGCTCGCCTACCACTGCGGTGGAGGAAGTTGGTCAATCGCCCGGGCCTGACGAGGAGGTGGCGATGCCTGAAGTATTTGACCCCAACGATCATCCTGAACTAAAAGACTTGTTAGTTGAAGGAGGTCCTGATAGGGACGAATTCAGTAAAGGCCAACGTGAGTGCCCATCTCTGGAAGGCCTAAGGAGACAGGCCTGCTCCCAGCTTGAGGGTGAACCTCCTGGGACGCATAGGATTTATTGGGAAGGTGGACTCCTGTATAGTGAGCCCACAGAGTCTACAGAAGGAGACCATAGGAGGTTGGTGGTTCCCCTTGCTGTTAGGCCCTTCCTCCTGCAGTTGGCGCATGAAGTTCCTCTTGCTGGTCACCTTGGTATGAAGAGGACCAAGCAAAGGTTATCCATGCACTTCTACTGGCCCAAGATGGGGGTGCAAGTAGACAGTCACTGCAGGAGTTGTGCCTCCTGCCAGTTGTCTGGTAAGGTTGGTGCGACAATCCAAGCTCCGTTGGTACCGCTCCCAGTTGTGGGGGTACCATTTGAAAGGGTAGGGATCGACATCGTTGGTCCCCTTGACCCGCAAACATCCTCAGGCAATAGGTTTATCCTGGTGCTGGTCGACCATGCAACCAGATATCCTGAGGCCATCCCATTGAAAACTGTAACTGCCAAGTCAGTTGCAAAAGCTTTACTTGGCATATTTACTAGGGTTGGCTTCCCTAAAGAAGTTGTGTCGGATCGGGGCAGCAACTTTATGTCGAAGTATATGCAGGCTATGTGGAAAGAATGTGGGGTCACCTACAAGTTCTCTTCTGCATACCACCCCCAGACCAATGGTCTGGTGGAACGTTTCAACAGAACGTTAAAGAGCATGATTGGGGCTCTGGAGGAACCTCAGAGAAGAAAATGGGATCTTCTTTTACCATTCTTACTGTTTGCCTACCGAGAGGTACCACAGGAGAGTGTTGGCTTCAGCCCCTTCGAGCTTCTGTTCGGTCATCCCGTACGGGGACCCTTAGCCATCGTCAAGGAGGGATGGGAGATGCCCACTCCCCCTGTTACTACCAACGTAGTTGATTATGTGCTAGGGCTCAGAAAACGGATGGTACTTCTGATGGGCTTGGCTAGTGATAAATTGAAGGCAGGGCAAGCGCTGGTGAAACATTGGTACGACCAGAAAGCTTCCCTCATCAACTTTACACCTGGTCAGCAAGTCCTGATCATGAATCCCATAAGGCCTCGAGCTTTACAGGACAAATGGTCAGGCCCTTACACAGTGGTGGAGCCCCTGGGTGAGGTTAACTATTTAGTGGACCTTGGAAGGCCTGGACAGGCTCCAAAAGTGTTTCACATGAATAGGCTGAAGGCTTTCGTCCCAAGAGTCGAAATCGCAGCACTGCTACTGGCTTCAGACGTTGAGGAAGAGGAGTCTGAACCTCTCCCCGACCTGTTCCAAAGCGGTCCTTCAGATAGCTCCTTTGAGGGTGTCCGAGTGGCCCCTCACCTGACTTCTGATCAGCAGGCTGAGGTGAAAAGTTTGCTTAGGCAGTTTTCCCCCCTGTTTTCACAGTCGCCTGGTTTGACACCTTGGTGCAAACATAACATTGACACAGGAGACAGTGTACCTACCAAAAGTAGGGGATACAGGATGTCAGACAAAGTACAGTCTTATATTAAGACCGAGGTCAACAAGATGTTAGACCTTGGGGTGATTGAACCCTCTAGTAGTCCTTGGTCCAGCCCTGTGGTTTTGGTTCCAAAGGCAGGCACTTCTGAATTGAGGTTCTGCGTGGATTACAGGGCTCTGAATGCTGTCACCAAGACAGATGCACACCCCTTGCCTCGAACAGATGAGCTGGTGGATACTTTGGGTGCCTCCAAGTACCTCAGCACGTTTGACCTCACTGCTGGCTATTGGCAAATAGCTTTAGCAGAACATGCCAAGGAGACGACAGCATTTTCTACTCCAGACGGCCTTTACCAATTCCGGGTAATGCCGTTCGGGTTGAAGAATGCACCTGCCACTTTCCAGAGGCTTGTGAATCATGTGTTGAATGGGTTGGATGAATTCTGTCTTGCAGATCTGGATGATATAGCAGTTTTCAGTGCCACCTGGGAAGACCATGTGAAACACCTCGGGATTGTGCTCCAGGCTCTTCAGAAAGCACACCTGACCATAAAGGCTAGTAAATGCCAGATTGGACAAGGCTCAGTGGTTTACCTTGGACATGAAGTAGGTGGAGGGAGGATAAAGCCTCTTCCCAGTAAAGTACAAGCAGTACAAGACTGGCCTACCCCCACTATGCAAACCCAAGTGAGAGCCTTCTTAGGACTCACAGGGTATTACCGCAATTTTGTGGCAGACTATGGCACCATAGCTGCCCCTCTGACTGCCCTCACAACTCCGAAGAAACCCAAGAAGGTAACTTGGACCGACGAGTGTGAGAAGGCCTTCAATGGCTTAAAAGACTCCTTGTGCCAGGCCCCTGTCCTCAGGGCCCCTGATTATCACAGACCTTTTATCGTGCAGACGGACGCCTCTGACACTGGGATAGGAGCTGTACTATCACAAGTAGATGAGAAGGGTAAGGAACACCCTATTGGTTTTATTAGCCGCCAGCTTAAAGGACAGAGAGCTCAGATGGTCCACGGTAGAGAAAGAATGTTTCTCTGTTGTGTGGGCCCTAAGGAAGCTGAGGCCCTACCTCTATGGGACCCACTTCACTGTGCAAACTGACCATAAGCCGTTAAAGTGGCTAATGAACATGAAGGGGGAGAATCCAAAGTTGCTTAGGTGGTCCATAAGTCTACAAGGCTTCGACTTCACTATTGAGCATAGGCCAGGTGTCCAACATAGCAATGCTGATGGGTTGTCCAGAATGTTTAACCGACCTGAACAAGAGACTCATCCAGGGGTGGATTAGTTCCCCCTGTCCATAGTCTGGGAGGGGCGAGTGTAGGAAAGATTTCGTAATTGTAGGTAGTTTTCCTTCCATGTGGCAACCCCTAAACTTTTTGCTGTTGTTCTCACCTTGTTCTTGACTTTGCCAGAGAAGTGCAGCCTTCTGCCGCACTCCTCTGGGCTTTCGCTCCTTTCTTACGGGGATACTGATTATGCCCTTAAGACTGTCAGTACCGGGGAACGCTGTTTCCCGTAGTTTCTTTTATCATGTTGAGGCTTTCGTGCAACATGACACAAGAGGGCACTGTAAGCTAAGTTACAGCTCTCTTGGGTCTCTAGCCTTCTATAGGCCCAAGATACTCGTTTAGGATTGTATCTGATCAGTGCAAGTAATTCAGGGACGGGAATGGTGGCAGCGATCGTTTCTTGTGTTTTGAGCTCCTTTTGGCGTCCTAAGCGCGTTTTCCGCGCTTAACCCAAAATGGTGGCCTGGCTCCCAAAATGGCCAGACCACGAGGCTCCTTTGTCCTGTCCCCTGACCGTCTTGCTCCCTTCACCTTCCCCAGGTCGAGCCGACCCGGGGCCTTCCTTATTTGGGCATGTACTTTCCCGCGAAACACAGATGCTTTCGCGGGCTTCTACATGTCTTGTGTGTGCCTCCAGGATGTGGGCTGGGATGTTTGGTCCCAATACACATCCTGGGTGCCAGAGAGTCTAGGGTGGTGTGAATGCCTGGGACCACCGTGGTCCGTGATTGGTCCACGAATGGTGTGAGTGTTGATGAGCGGATCTCCCATTGGGTCCCCTCCGTTTTGGCGCGAAGGGAACCGTGGATAAGAGGGGGCTGGAAACACCACTACCAGGTCGATCTCCTGAGTTCTCACGAACGAAGGAATACAGGAGCCAAGTATCCTGCAACCAAGAGGCTGGACCGAGGAATTGCTGGTGACCCGCTGAAGGACTTCTCCTCTGCACTGCTGTCGCCTTGTGAAACCCTTTTCACCTTTGATCGAACCAGAAGGCCTGTACTGGTACTTCGACCCTTGGAATAGCGGGAACAGCTATTCTCGGCCTCTTCACCATCTCCTGCCAGTAAGCCTTCGGAAGCGTCTCTGGGCCATCCAGCTGACTGACCAGCTTACACGGGAGTCTTGCTCTGTAACCGCCGCCAGGTTGTGTAGTATTTCAAGTCCTTGTCACTCTCACACGCTTCGTACACTTGGCGTTCCCAGGTCTGAAGTGAGTAGTGTACATTTGGCTCAAATACACACGGCCGCTCCATTGCCCTGCTGTGGTAACAAACTGTGCGGGTTTCTTCGATTGGGACGTCTTTTTACTCAACACGACGACGAGGCGTTCCCTGCTCTTCTGAACCTGACAGCTGCTGAAACTGACGCGGAGAAGCCTGGGTCTGCTTGCATCGGGGACCGGTGAGTAGCATAGCTAGGATCTGGTCGCCCTCCTGCAGGAGCCCATTGGTTTTCCCCGCTGTGTCAAACAGCACCCTTTTCCGTACTCGCGCTCTGCTTCTGCCCACTGTGGAGGCTGCGCTTGAGTCGCGGAACTTGTTCTTCTTCTTTTGTGCACTAAACGGAACTGCCTGATTTCCCTCGAAGAGCTTCTCCTTTTGCCCGTTGGCACCAGCGCGTGCAGGTACTTTTGAGCACAAGGCTCCACTCTTCGCAGGGCTCGGACTTCCATCTAGTTAGGTGCCTCTGAAGGTGAACTGGGTCTAAGCATTATTTCGCACTGCCTGTCTTCCTTCCCTTTTAGGTGGACTACTCATTTCGTGCATCTAACGCTTGAGACTGTCGTATTTGTATATATATTGTGTTGATATGGTATGTGTTGGTTTACTATCGTTATATTGTGATTTTCTCGCTACGGTCATTGTTTTAAAGGCCTTGAAATAAATGTGTATATATTTTTAATATAACAACTGTTTGGAGTAGTTTGTAAGTGATCTTGCTTTGTGTGCTCATTGCAGGCTTTCAGTCACCCTCACCCCTCTTGAGACCTAGTCTTGACCGCCGCGATCGCTACCTTGATTGGTCTGCCTCGTCCAGAGGTTACCCTGTTCCAAGTAATTAGGTTGGCCTTCTGAACTTCTGCGCCACCAGGACAGAGTTCAGAAATCCGTCTTAACATGGTACAAAATCTATCCAAGTCTGTGAGTTTTGGTAAAAATTAATGTTTCACTGGCATTATACCCCAGCTAATCTAACGAAAATGCAACCGAAAATATCAGAGACATGTTGGAGGGAGTGCAGACAGGTGGGGAATTGGGAACATATATTGTGGAGCTACCGGGTGCTCACACAGTTTTGGGATGGAGTGAATGAATATATATAAGAAATATTTCCTTCTCTAAAGTCAAGATCCACACGCTCATGTCTTTTGGTGCTGATAGAGGAAGACTTCAGGCAGCACCCAAAACCAACACAGAAGGCATACGTAATGCTACAGTTGGCCGCACTGTTAACCATTGCACAAAAATGAAAGGTGAAAGAATCCCTGCATGTCACAGAAAGGCTTTCTAAAGTGTGGAACTTCTTAGCGATGGAATGGATGATTGTCACACACCAGGGTAGCTGGCGCCTTCGGAATCAATGGAGGACTAGCCTCCATTGAACCTTGCATCACGTTCTCACGCTCATATCTGAGCGGTCTAGTGTTTCTCCAAAATGGCTGCCACAGGGATGTTCTTATTCCATTCCTTCCCGGCGGTCAGCGTGTTTCAACCGATTAGTTTACTGACTTTAGGGTACGATGCTAGTTTTTCCCCGTTTTCGCTCTACACTGGAGCCTTCTGTCCTTCACTGCTTGCCTTGCCGCCGCGCCGGCTCAGCTACCCTGCATTCCTCACGCAGTGTTTTCTCGCTGGTCGGGACTTTCTGGTTTTCTTTCTCGTGGCTGCATTCCACAGGCTGCGCTCCTTGCTGAGCTTCGCTGGGACCTGGACTCTCTCTTTCTTCTCTCTCTCAAGCTCACCTTGCCCTGGTTTCTCCCACGCCAGAGCTACAGTCTCTCTCCAGTACCTCACCCGGCTCTCTGTCTTTGGCTGTGTGTATCCTGGTTGCCGAGGCAACCTTTACTAGCCCTTTTTCACATTGGGGTGCTATCCCTCGCTCTCGTGCTCACCATTGTGGATTCTCCCCACTTTCCTTCGACTTCTCAAACCTCCTTCTGCCCATTCAGACCGAAGCCTACCTTTTCCATTGGAGGACCATTACCTTCAATGGGCATTACTTGGATTTCTTTAAGTTTAACAACTGGCTTTCCTACATCCGGACATCAGTGTTTTTTTCTGCCTTCAGTTGCTTTTTCCCCTTGTGTTGGTGTCCAGGCCTGCTAGTATAACAAGCGGTCATAGTGGTTTCCTTTCGGGCTAGACCATATCTATATAAAAAAAGAAATATCGCACCAGAGGAAGAAGAAATAAGTCATCACCCAACTCCAGCATTGAAGGTGAGGAGGAAAGTGCGTTCTCCTATTCTAGGGAGGAGTCCAGGGAACTTGACAGTTTGAAACGCCTAAAGGAAACAATGGCTACTGCAGAGCAAGTCCAGGAATTGGTGGCCAAGGACTTACCCTACAGGTGCAAAACCTCAAGACTGAAAACACTGTTCTTCGCCAACTTGTCTCAGCCCAAGAACATCACCCTGCAGAACTTCCACCTATGGCCCTAGCTTCGGGGAAATTTGATGGATCACCCAAGAATTAAAGGAGTTTATAGATGCTTGTATGGTCCATTTTACCTTCCGGTCTAGCACCTACACTGCAGAACATGCCTGAGTTGGGTACATGATATCCAATATGACAGGAAACGCGTTAGCATCGGCTATACCATTGGTGACCAGTGCCAACCAAATTCTCCATGATTTCTTTTTTTTTTTGCCCTGCTTAAACAAGCATTCGAGAGGCCAGAAACGACATTTACAGCTTGTGAAGAATTGCTGGATGTCCGACAAGGAACCTCCGACTTGCTATCCTACCTTACCACGTTCAAGAGACTAACCACAGAGGCTGGGTGGCCAGAGCAAGCACAAAACGCTATATTCCGGCGTGGACTCAGAGAAGAGATAAATGACGAGTTATCTCATTCTTCACGTCCTCCTACCTTCTCAGACCTGTTCTCCACGGTTCTCCAAATTGATTACCGTATGATGGAAAGAAGAACTGGAAGAAGATTACGTGGTAACTTCTCATCGTCTGAACTACCACCTCCGCTTAGTCTCCCTTCTCCTCGAATTTCTCGGGAGGAACCTATGCAAATAGGAACAGCTCAATCTCCACTTACCCCGGAAGAAAGAAAACGTTGGAGAGATAAGGGACTATGCCTATATTACGGAACAGATGAGCACCTTCTTCGGGAATGTCCCGAAGTGCCCCCTCGATGTCTGGGAAATGGACGACCTCGGCCCCAGGAGGGATGGGCTACCGAGATGCTACATCCAGTCCCTATGTGTCAGTGCCAGCAGAAGTTAACCCCGGTTCCAGGTCACACCCCTCACTCTCCTCCTCACCTGAAGTCTCGGGGTCCACCGGGTGCACGGGTTTCTTCTTCGACAGAGCCTTTTTTTTGGTTAGCAGGTAAGGTCTGCCCCAGAAGGAAGCCACCCTGACCTTTAGGCATAGAGGTCTGGGGGGCCCCTCTTCCGGAACAAACAATTTGGGGGAAAAAGCCTGACAGCACAAAAAAAACCCTCTGGGCAGAGGTGTTATAGGTTCCAGAGGCTGTTGCTTTCCGAGCTGAAGGTGTGGCCAGGTATCCAAGATTAAGTACACACACGTACTGGTGGATAGGTACAGAGAGGTAGCGGTCCCGAATGGCAACCAAATAAAAAAGAAAGGAGACGGCGGCAGCAGAGATGATGATCAAGGATCCTAAACATATAGCAGGAAGGGCAGTACCGAACTGAAACAACACACGGAGGTATAGGTAAAGGTAGAGGAAGGAGAAAAATAAACCGATGCAGAGTAAGGTGACTGACAAGGGGAAAAAAGCAGACAAGGAAGGAGAGGAGGGAGGGGGAAAGAGAGAGGCACAGAATGCCTTAGAAGGAAAGCAAAGGCGAAGCGAAGAAACAACGGAGCAGGGAAAACAATGGTAGCGTTTCACCCGGAGCCTGACGCGAAGGGGTTGCAACGCGTAGGCTTCCGGGTGCGGCAGACGGAAAAGGCTTCTCGCGGTCAAAATGCTACGTGGGAAACGTGTTGGGGAGATCAATGGCTGCCCAAGCGCCACTTGGACCACACACGCTAGTTCCTTCGGCGTGTGACAGTATGCCCCCTTCTATTCCCTGCATCCCCTGGTTTACCCGGGTGGGTGTGGTGAAACCTGCGGGTTAGGAGAGGGGCGTGGACATATGACTCCGTTTCCCAAGAATCCTCTGAACGGGGATAAACTGAGAATCCCTATGCGGCATACTTCATATTCTTCTGGGACAGAGTCGGGACAAGTAGGTAAGCTAAGTTTCTTGTTTCTCGGGGTGCCTGGGTCTACAGAGCGGAGGAGGGAAGAATGGAAAACTGGGTGTATACGACTCAAATTCTTCAGGAGCCTAAGTCTAAACGCCAATGGGTTGATCTTTTGCGTGATCTTAAAGGGCCCCAAATAACGGGGGGATAGCTTAGTAGGGTGCAGCCAAGGAGGTAAATACTTGGTGGATAACCAGACTCGGTCTCCTTCTTTCCAATGGGGGCAGGGCAGACAATGGTGATCAGCCTGAATCTTATACCTTTCCTTGGCTGCAGACAAACTAAGCTGGGCAGTTTTATGGGCAGTGGCTATTTCTGTCAAAGTAGACTCGATGGTGGGTAAATTAGAGGGGGACCGGAACACTGGAAGGATACCCCGTGGATATACACCATATGTACAAAAAAAGGGCTGAGATTGGTTGCAGAGTGTACTGTGTTGTTATAAGCAAATTCTGCGGTGGACAAAAGGGATACACAGTTGTCTTGATGGCAATTTATGTAGTATCTAAGGTATTGCTCTAAAGTAGCGTTGAGCCGTTCTGTCTGGCCATTGGTCTGGGGATGGAATCCAGATGACAAAGCTCTATCTATCCCTAATCGCTGACACAAGGCCGTCCAAAATCGGGATGTGAACTGGCTGCCTCTGTCTGTAATGATCTTGTCAGGCAGGCCATGTAGACGGAAAATGTCTTTGAGGAATACCTCAGTCATCTCAGAAGCAGAAGAGACACCTGGCAACAGGGCAAAATGGGCTAATTTAGAAAATGAATCTACCGTAACTATGAGACAAGTGAGACCTTGGGACAAGGATAAATGAACAATGAAGTCCATAGAAATCTGGGCCCAAGGCCGGGTGGGTATTTCTGGTTGTTCCAATATTCCTAAAGGTTTGCTAGTGAGAGTCTTGCTTTGTGCACATACTGGGAAGGATTTACAGTACTTCTTCACATCAGCTATCAGGGTAGGCCAGAAATAGGAACGAGAGACCAACTCCAAGGTACCACTTTGTCCCCGGTGGCCAGCAGTGGCATGGTCATGACACCACTCTAGAATCTTCAACTGTAGGGCTCGAGTGGGAACGAACAGCCTCTGGCTAACCAACAACAAGCCTCCTGTCCATTGAAGATGACGCTGTGTGCTCTGAGGTACCTTCATCTCTAGATCCGGAGTTGTGGCAGTCCTGACATCCTGTAGGAAAGTAGAGACAGTTCCCACAATTCTGTTGCGTGGAAAGAAGTATTCCGTGAGGGGGATAAAACATACTGCAGGAGTGTCTTGTCGAGACAACGCATCTGCTAGGCCGTTTTGAGTGCCTGGAATGTACATGATGGTGAAGTCGTACTGACTGAAAAAGTGCGCCCATCATGCCTGTCTTGAATTTACACATTCCATACCCCGGAGGATCTTCAGATTCTTGTGATCAGTGCGCAGAATGAATGAATGGGCGCTACCTTGTAGCATGTGTCTCCATTCTTCGCAGGCAGTCTTGAGAGCAAGCGACTCCTTTTTGATCACAGAGTAGTTCCTTTGACTCATGGACAGAGCCTTTGAGAGATAAGCTACTGAGTGTTCATCAGCCTCGACCACAAACGGTTTGGTTTGATTCGGCTGGCACAAAATAGGAGCAGAACAGAACATCTTTTTTAAATGAACAAATGCATGATCGGCTTGATCAGTTCATAGAAAGGGTTTGGCTTCCTTTTTGAGCAGAGCAGTGATGGGCAACACTATCTGGTAAAAGTCATTGATATCCGATAGAAGTTAGCCAAACCTAGGAATCTTTGAACTTCTTTCAGTGTGGTGGGAGTGGGCCATTTGTTATGGAGAATTCTCTGTTAAGGCTAATTTCCCAAACCTAGTGAGTCCCCCAGCAGCTTTGCTGGATTTTCGGGGTTTATTTTTTTCTCCTGCTAAGAGTGAGACTCTTTTCCTCCCACTCCTAGGCATGATTTGAGATATCCTTTGACTTTGAAATGTGTTTTATGGGCTATGGGGTCTTTTACTCCATAGGGTTTCATGTGGTTTTTGGTAAGTGTGTTACACAGCACCCTCAGTGCAGTAACACAGGGGTGTCATAGTGACCCCCAAACATAGACTCCATACCCTGGGACTGACTACTGTCTCCCAGGGCATGTAAAGTCACCATTGACTTTACTAGTCTTAAATTGGGAACAGAACCAGTACAAACCATCATATTATGAAAGTACTGGTAGGGGTAATTAGATTACCCCTGGGTCTGTTTTTCGAGGGGGCACCGTGCAGTCCCCCCTCGTCGAGTTTCTGGCTGGTGGCAGTGGTTACCAAGCAAAATATTCCTTAACAATATTTACTATGGGATTTTCCCATTCATTTTAAACGCACCACTTTTTGGTGCAATGTTAAAGATACTGCCGGGTTATTTATTTAATATTTATTCCCCGGTTGGGTCTTTTTGTCAGAACTCGGTTTTAAAATGGCGTTTGTGTTCGACTCTGTAACTCCAACCCAAGTCGAGCCCTTTGTTCCACTTTTTGGCGGGCTTCTACTCAGAAGCCTCCAAAAGTGGTGCCACTCTGTCTGGGTATACAGGATGTGTGAGGGGGGTTTATGCACCCTGGACTGAGTTGCCTCGGCAAGTCAAGTCGCACTCTTGTGTGATTGGCCCAGTGGTGAGCCGCCCGGCTCACCACTTAGCATGTTTGAGTGACAGCTAGGACTGATGAATGGGGGTTTTCTGCATAAAAGCAGGGCTTTGGGGACTGGAACTTCAGACGTCGCCACAGGACCTAAAGAATCCAAGGAGGGAGAAGCTGAGCTGACCTGCAACGATGACACCACTGGTGGAGCCCTGCTGAACCGTCTCACCACTTTTCCCGATGACAGAGAAGATCTTCATCCGAGGAGTATTCTTCCTTTGACTGGTGGGGATAACCAGTTTGCCCGTCTTTTCACCTTCCCGGATCATCTCATGGCCGCCTTGCCTGTGCCAAGCACCCCGGCAACCGGGATACCACGATTTACCACTACCACGTATAAAAGGGTAGTACCTTTTAACCAGAGAACTCCGCGGCTGGTTTCTTCCCTGGCAGTGCAACGACCTTCAGCTTTCCTCCATGTCAAGACCTTCTGTTCCTCTGGACGACGCCGCGACTTGCACCCGCTGCCAGGAACAACTGCCCCCGCTGGAGGATCCTCTCCATTTTAAAGGTACTGTGTCCGCCTAGCCTCCCTTGCAACGGTCTGTACGGGGTGACTACTAAATCCTCGACTTACCACCTGGGCTGACCCTAGGCTGGCTAACTGAACTTTTCTGAGCTGAACTAATTCCTTTTTGAACTCTCTGCAAGACTTTTTCAAAGCTTCTTAAACTGTGTGATCTTGGGCGCATTGGTGTTCTGTTCTCTCCAAGAGGGAGCCTGGGTCTGAACTTTTTGCTCACTAGTAGACTTTGACTTTCCTGCCTTGCTGGGTGCTTCTAAAGTATTAGTGTTGTGTGCTTTTCTAATTTCTGCCTTTTCCCTCCCTTTTTGATAACTTATTGGAGTGCCATCTTGAGTTAAGTGCTCACCTCTGTCTGAAAATAAGTGGTGTTAACTAAGACTTATCTAATAAGGAATGAGGGATGTATATATTAATAGTGACTGTGTTTTGAACTTGCTTACAATAATAGTGCTGGTGTGTTTCTATAAGTGTGTCTTTAAATAAATAATTATATACTTTGATACCAAAGCTCTGGTCAGTGTTTGCTTGTGCTACTGTATTTTGGTACCTATCTTGTATACTCTATATACTGTCTAACTCTTCTTGAGAGAAGTCTGGCTGCTCAGCCACAGCTACCAGGTAAATCTGGGTGGTACAGACTGCTACCAATTGGGTTTACTGCCAACACCTGTAGTCTTAAGCCTTTTGTAGTGGTCCCTAAGGGAACTGCACAGGTTTCTGCCTAACACCATTCTAAGATGGCGGACACCTTCTTAGGTTCCATGGTTATTCCTTCTTTCGAAAGAATATACCCCACGTATGGAACTGAAGCGGTTTTGAAGATACGCTTTTCAGGTTTCACTAAGAGTCTGTTAGCCTGTAATCGATGTAGGACGGTCCTGAGATGCTGGGTGTGTTCTTGTGGGGAATGAGAAAAAATCAGGATGTCATCTAAATAAACGATGGTGTTTAAGAACAGGACATCTGAGAACAAACGGTCCATAAAACATTGACATATCGCTGGGGCGTTGACGAGGCCAAAGGGCATAACCTTGTATTCAAATATCCCAAAGGGGGCCCGGAATGCGGTCTTCCATTCATCTCCCTCGCATATGCGAAGGAGATGGTAGGCACTCCGTAGGTCCAATTTTGAAAAAATGGTAGCTCCCTGTACCGCCTCCAGGATTTCTGCGATGAGGGGCGTAGTATATCGATCTCTGATGATGGCCTTGTTAAGACCCCTATAGTCTATACACGGCCTGAACTCTGAGGAGTCACGTTTGGGGATGAAAAATAATGAAGGCCCCGCGGGAGATCTTGAGGGTTGGAGCAGACCATTAAGCAAATGAGAGTCCAGATCTATCCGTAGGGCCTTCTGTTCTGTGAGGGACAAGGGAAACATGCACCCACACAGAATCAAAGCATCCTGTGTGAGATCAATAGCGCAATCCTCAGGGCGATGCGGAGGTAGGTCCAGGATGATCTTGTTGCGGAATACCTCTTGGAACTCAGAGAGTTCAGATGGGATACAACAGACATCACAGTTGTTCCGGCGAGAGGATCTTTACGGCATCCTGAAGTAGGTGGGGCATACAATGCTCCTTGCATTACACAGACTCAAAGGCCATGGTGTTTCTGGCCCAATCAATAATTGGGTTGTGCTTCCTTAACCATGGAATGCCCAATATCACAGGGAAGTGGGCTGCTCAAATAAGATTGAACTTTAAAAGCTCAGAGTGTTGCAGAATCCTCACGGTCAACTGCTAGGTGGTGTGGGTAATGGGTCCGGAGGACAGCGGGGAGCTGTCTACACCTTCCACCTTTTGGGCATCTTCACGCTGTACTAGTGAGAGTCCTTGTTTACCAGCCCATGCGCGGTCCATGAAGACCCCTGCTGCTCCGCAGTCGATGAGGGCCAGGGTGGTGAGCTGTTTTAACTGTGCCTGCAACTGAATAGATACCACCATCAATCAAGAGTCCAAAGTTTCTGATTGAGGGGCTATGGCCAGAGTAAAATAGGGACTAGGTGATAGACCTCGGGGACTGATCCCCTTCGGTTCCGAGGTCTGTCGTTTCTCGCCCGCCGTGGAGGTACTTCAGGACAACTGCGGAGTAGATGGCTGTTGGATCCACATGGGTTCTTCCTTATTGATGGCTGGAGGTTGAGGTAAGAGAGCAGGGGCTGAAGGAGTCTGTGTGACCGGAATCTGGTGTTTCCGCCTTTCGGCTCATCGTTCACTCAGGCGATACTCTATCTGGAGTACGATGGACATCAGATCTGTGGGGGTAGTCGGGCGGGCTATACAAGCCAATTCGTCCTTTAGCTCTTCTTTCAAGCCGTGGCAGAAGATTGTATACTGTGCTTGTTCTGGCTACCCTGCATCGGCGGCAAGCCGTTTAAAGGTGGAGACATAAGTACGTAAATCACTACTCCCCTGTTGAACGTCTAGAAGCTCCTCCGCGGCTACATGGGTGATCTCTGGTTGTTCGAATGTTTGCATAAGCAGGGTCAAAAAGGCCCTGTGATCCTGGAGTACTGGATTGTTATTGGTCACTAGTGGGGAGGCCCAAGCCAGAGCATTTCCTGTCATGTTCGAGATCATGAACCCCACCTTGGTATGACCACTGGCATATGGGTGGGGACGAAAGGCAAAGTATATAGCACAGGATTCTAAAAACTCTTTAAGTCGTTTGGGAGATCCGTCATACTTGCCCGAAGATAAGGCCATAGGGGGGATATCCGTCTCCCTGGGCTCTGGAGCGGATACCATTTGCCTTAAAGCCGCATTTTCTGCCTTGATGTTCTGTAGTTCTACATTCATCCCTTGAACTATTGTTACCAGCTCCTGGAACTGTTCTGGGGAAGACATGGGTTCTTCTAGGCGTTGCAAATGGTCAGTGCCAGCAGAAGTTAACCCCGGTTCCAGGTCACACCCCTCACCCTCCTCCTCACCTGAAGTCTCGGAGTCCACCGGGTGCACAAGTTTCTTCTTCCACAGAGCCTTTTTTTTGGTTAGCAGGTAAGGTCTGCCCCAGAAGGAAGCCAACTTGACCTTTAGGCAGAGAGGTCTGGGGAGGGTCCTCTTCCAGAACAAACAATTTGGGGGAAAAAGCCTGACGGCACAAAAACCCCCTCTGGGCAGAGGTAGTATAGATTCCAGAGGCTGTTGCTTTCCGAGCTGAAGGTTTGGCCAGGTATCCAAGATTAAGTACACACACGTACTGGTGGATAGATACAGAGAGGTAGCAGTCCCGAATGGCAACCAAATAAAAAAGAAAGGAGACGGGGGCAGCAGAGATGATGATCAAGGATCCTAAACATATAGCAGGAAGGGCAGTACCGAACTGAAACAACACACGGAGGTATAGGTAAAGGTAGAGGAAGGAGAAAAATAAGCTGATGCAGAGTAAGGCGACTGACAAGGGGAAAAGAAGCAGACAAGGAAAGAGAGTAGGGAGGGCAAAAGAGAGAGGCACATAATGCCTTAGAAGGAAAGCAAAGGCGAAGGGAAGAAGCAACAGAGCGAGGAAAACAATGGTAGCATTTCACTCAGAGCCTGACGCGAATGGGTTGCAACGCGTAGGCTTCCGGGTGCAGCAGACGGAAAAGGATTCTCGCGCCCGAGGCTGCAGAAGATAGACCATCAAAATGCTACGAGGGAAACGTGCTGGGGAGATCAATGGCCGCCCAAGCGCCACTTGGACCACACACGCCAGTTCCTTCGGCGTGTGACACTATGTCACTCTCTCTGTGGCTTCTTCAAACATTCCTGAGGACTTCCGTCTCATGGTGGTGAGCATACAACTGTTGGTCAACCAAGAAAGGATTGATTCCCTTGCGCTTAACAATTGTGGAGCTGCAGGGAATTTCGTGGACACCATATGGGTGGAAAAAAAGGTTGGCCTCTGATGCCACAAGCGCAATGAAGACCAAAAGGTGGAAGGAGTTGATGGCAGTGCCCTAAGGTCAGGACCCAAAACCCACACAACGGAAGACATACAGGTCAAGGTCCTGCATCACTCTGAAATTCTAAAATTTGAAATCATTCATGCAGCAAACTTCCCAGTTATTCTGGGAATATCTTGGCTTCGGAAACGCAACCTGAACATAGATTGGTCGAAAAATGTACTTGATTTCAATTCCTTCTACTGCAAACATAACTGTCTTTTGGGGGCTTTCTACAATACCGTCTGGGCTGTTCCCACTGACCCTGAGGGTTTGCTACGAGTCCATTGCCTACCCGTTGATATTTCTGAATATAGCAAGGTGTTTGCTGAGAAGATTCTCCCAAGGTCTGCCCCCTCACAGACCGGCATACTGCGCCATCAACCTCATTCCAGGTGCGTTGGTTCCCTTTGGGCACATTTTCTCACTCCCTCAGATCGAAAAGAAGGGAATGCGGCAATACTTGGATGCTAACCTCCAAAACTGACTTATTCAACCATCACGATGTCCTGCTGGAGCTTTGCGTTTTTTCATCCCTAAACAAGATTCCACAGAACTCTGACCTTGCATCGATTATAGAGGTCTAAATAAAGTAACCGTACGAGACCGCTACTCGATGCCTCTCATCACAGACATTCTTGAGGATGTCCAAGGAGCTTCAATATTTTCCAAGTTGGAACTCAGAAGTGCATACCACCTCCTAAGGATGCGTGCGGGCACTGAGTGGAAAACCGCTTTTCACACACTGTACGGACACTTTGAGTATAAAGTGATGCCGTTTGGTCTAGTCAACGCCCCGCCATATTCCAACGATTCATGGACAGGCTGTTTTCCGATCTCATGTTTCATTCCATAATCATCTATTTGGATGACATTCTGTTTTTTTCTCCCACTCCTCAGGAACACCAATCCCATTTGCAGGAAGTCTTACAAAGACTACAACAGCATCAATTACTAGCCAAACCGGAAAAGTGCTTGTTTGGTGTCTCCTCTGTTCCCTATCTCGGGTTCATCTTATCTGATCAAGGGATTAAGATGGATGAAAGGAAAGTTTCTGCCATACTAGACTGGCCCATTCCGAGCACTGTCAAGGACGTTCAGAGCTTTCGCGGCCTAGCAAATCTTTAACGCTGCTTTATTACAAATTTCTCTGAAGTGGTCCTGCCTACCACCAGCCTACTAAAGAAATCGGCGACTCCCTTTCTATGGTCCGAGGCAGCCAGTTCCAGTTTCAGACATCTCAAGGAACTGTTCTGCTCAGCTCCTATTCTGCGCCACCCCAACCAGGAACTGTCCTTTGTGGTAGAGTCAGATGCCTCTGCTGCTGCTATCGAGGCAGTGCTTCTCCGAGAACAGGAAGGAAAGGAGCACCCAATTGCCTACCTCTCTAAGACCCTAACACCTAGTCAGTGTAATTATTCAGTGATCGAAAAAGAGCTCCTCGCCATGAAGTTGGCCTGTGAAGTGTGGCAGCATCGCCTTCAAGGAGGATCCCAACCTTTTCTCATTTGAACAGATCCCAAGAACCTGACTGTCCTCCAAAGTATGGACTGTGTTAACTCTCGCCAGTCCAGGTGGGACCATTTCTTTGCACGATATGACTTTCCGATTACTGACCTGCCCGGCAGCCAAAACACCCTAGCGGATGCGCTCTCGCGCCGGAACAGTCTGGATCCCAATACTGTGCACAAACCTGAAAGCTTCTTCCCTAGAAACAAGATAATTGTGCAGATCTCCCCCTTTCTACAGAGGGTAAAAGAAGCAACCGTTGAAGGTTTTACAGCCATCCCGAGAGGGTCAGCAGATGGAATGAAAAACAAGTATGGTCTCCTCTTAATTAACCAAAGTCTGTTCATACCCAATGAACCCTTTGCGTTGGTTGGTTCTCTCCTGGTGCCATGACAGCAAGCTTGCGGGTCATCAAGGTCAAGCTTGTACTCTGGAGTTGGTACGCCGATCTTTCTACTGGCCAAGTGTGAAGATGGATGTAGAAGGTTATACTAAGGCATGCTCAATATGTGCCCCGAGCAAGCATAGCACCCTCAAACCCATTGGGGTGTTGGAACAAGGTCCTTTGCCTAGAATTCCACAGAGCCACATTTCTACAGATTTCATTGTGGATCTCCCTCTCTCTCAAGCCTGTACATGCATAATGGTAACAGAGGACACATTCTCCTAACTGGCTCATTGTTCCCCACTACCAGGTATTCCTTCAGCTTCGGTCATGGCAGAGTTATTCATCAAGGACATTTTTCGCCTCCACGGTTTACCCGACACAATTACTGCAGAACGAGGTAGCCAATATATGTCAAGATTCTGGAGTGCTCTTTGTAAACAACTAGCTATTGAGAGAGCTCTTTCTTCTGGCTTCCACCCTCAAACTAACGGACAGGTCGAGAAGTTGAACAGTATCCTCGAGCAATACCTGAGATGTTTTATCAACTAACAACAGGATGATTGGGTATCCCTTCTTCCCACTGCAGAATTTGCTTACAATAATTCTCGACACCCTGCAACTGGAATTACCCCATTCTATTATACATTTGATCAACATTCCTGGAGCATCTTTCCTGTCTCAGTGGTGCCATCTAACCTGCCCGCCATCAAATCCACTTTTTCCAAGGTCACAGAAGCTCACAGGACTGCTAAGCTCAGCCTGGAAGGCAGACAAAGGAATTACAAGGTACAGGTTGATCGACATCATAGGAAATGTCCTACATGGAGGGTAGGCTTCAAGGTCTGGCTCCTCTCCACCAAATTTCTCCCTGTTGGGTCAAGCCCTCTAAGCTGTCACCTCGCTATTTGGATCCCTATTCCATCCAGTCTCAGATCAACCCGGTGGCGTTTCGACTCCGGTTGCCCAAAAGCCTGAGCCAAATTCATCCTGTGTTTCACTCTTCTTGCTTGCGTCCCGTAGTTCTCGACAGGGCTGAACGCACCATACCCTGCAAAAGACCCATTACCGTGAACACCCCAGAGGAATACGAGGTATCGCAAATTTGCAATTCTCGATACCGCAGGGGACGCCTTGAGTATTTAGTAAGATGGAAGGGATACCCCTGCTCTGAGAACTCCTGGGAACCTGCTTCTACACTCCTATAATCTTTAATACAATAGCTAGTATCATTGGCATTTTCCTCTTACCTTTGCTGCGGTCCTGCAGCTTGTTATGTCTGGTGATAAAGATGCCCGCCAGAATATGTCTAAAAAGAAGCATTAATTTGTTAATTTTGTTTATTTTAAGCCCTCCCTATCGGGTAGTCGTTTAATGCCCAAGCGAAAAGCTGTTCCCACGCGTACCTTAGTGATCTATCTCTTAGGGCTGGTAAGTGCTCGTGAAGATGCCGGAATTATTGTTCTATGGCCAAAAGAAATGTGTTGTAATACACACGTATTTTCCTCTTCTGTAAATATTTTGGTCTTTTTATAACATATACAAATTGGTGGGACAGTTCTTCAGGTGTGTCGTTGTTCATGGGCAGCATTTACTCGGGCAAAACGTAATGTTAGTTACTTTTCTTTAAAATTTAGACAGTAGAACACGGTACCTGCATGTGCGAGACAAAAAGAGAAAGAGAACATACACGTGTCTACAAGTGTGGTGCAATATTACAGTTCGTCAGACAATGTCCTTCACTGGGGTAGTGGCAGGTGCGGTACTAGCCGGGACAATGCTTGTTTGCTCTGGGATCTCGTGACCATGCGGTGGGCTATGGGCGATTGTCCATTTGAAACCTTATGGGCGTTAGTGGTTTGGGAGGGGTCAGGGTCTGTGTCACTGGTATCTTTTTTTAATGCTGATACTGTGTTTTCCTCTGTTGTCGATGCTGCTGCGTTGGCCCTGTCATCGACACAAGGGCGAGTCTTATATTTGTAGGGCTTGACGTCATGCAGGTGGTTCCAGACATTCTTATTTTTTAATTTTATGGCTCTGGGAGCTATTGCTTCCACCTGGTGGGGCCCTGTAAACCTAGGGCTGTTCCACCGGCGTTAGAGTTGCGGAGGAGGACGTGGTCCCCCTCCTTAATAGTCCACTGTGAAGGTTTTTCCAGTCCTTCTATTTCTTTGTCTTCTTGCTGGGTGGTCTTAGACCCGCCCCGCGTCCTCTTGAGCTGTTGAGAGATAAAGGTGACACTAGTAATCAAGGAATTTATATATTCTGTCATTTCATCACCAAAAACATTTTGTACAGAATGGCAGTCAGTTATGGCCCTTGACGGTGGGGTCAGCGAAGGTGCATTTGTCGCCCAGTCACCACCTCGTGGGGTGTGAGGTGGTGATCCGACCCTAGCCTGTTTCTTAATTCAAATAGTGCTAAGGGCGAACAGTAGAGCCAGCTCTTTTTTGTTGACTGCTGTATCTTTGCTTTCTCTTCTTTCAGGAGGCCGTTGAGGCATTCACACACGCCATTCGCTTGTGGGTGATATGGGCATGCAAACTTATGCTTGATGCTAAGAAGGGTAGTTATGTGTTGGAACAGTTCGTTTGTGAAGTTTGGGCCATTATTTGACCGCAATACCTCGCATACCCCCCACCGTGGGAAAAGTTCCCTCACCAGGAACTTGGCTGCTCTAAAAGCATCTGCATGGGAACATGGCCCAGCTTCAATCCACCTTGAAAATGGGCATACTACTACAATCATATATCTGTACCCTTGACATACGTTGATCATGTCAACATAGTCCATGTGGAGGTGTAGGAATGGTCCTTCCGGCCGGGGTATAACACCTTTTATCACTTGCAGCGTGTGACCAGCCGTAAACTGTTGGCAAGTGAGGCAATTGCTGATGAAATTCGCAACATGTGAATTTAACTCAGGACAGAACCAACCTTCCTTAATTCGTGCTGCAATCACCTCTTTCCCTGTATGCGCAGGATGATGGAGTTGCAATCACCTCTTTCCCTGTATGCGCAGGATGATGGAGTTGCACCAGGGCTATTTTCAATAAGGCTAGGGGCATAACTACTTTGCCCGTGTTATTTTGCCGCCATAATGCGTCTGTAGGGGACATTGCGCATCCCCTTTTGACCCAAAGCTCCTTTTCCGCCATGGGTGCTGCTGCCTGTAGCTCCATTATTTCATTCTCAGGGATATGAGTCTACCAATCCCTCATCAGCATCTGTCTTGCCCCCCTTCTCCCCTTATCTTTTTCTTTTCCTGGGGGGACCCATATCTCCCCATAGTACGCAGCATATTTAGCATGTTTGTTGTGCATTTCCGCACTCCTTGCATTACCCACTTGGGTAGACATTATTAAAGCAATTGACTTGCCTGTTACCATCATGCCTTCCAAGATGGCCGTTTTTCTGTTTCATTGTGAATGTTGCTTCCATCTTCTGGGCCAGCTCCTGCCTCCCTCTCCCATTGGTTGCCTTGGCCCCCTTTAGCCAATGGCTGCAACCGGGAGGCGGGAGCCGGCCACACTGTCGAAGGCCCACAACAAAGGCCCTGTCTACCGCTGTCCACCGCGGTACACCGGATTGCCTGTCCCGCCATGAGTGTCTGTGTGCCCCCCTGCCCCGCCGTGAGTGTCTGTGTACCCCCCTGCCCCGCCGTGAGTGTCTGTGTACCCCCCTGCCCCGCCGTGAGTGTCTGTGTGCCCCCCCACCCCGCCGTGAGTGTCTGCGTGCCCCCCTGCCCTGCCGTGAGTGTCTGTGTGCCCGCCTGCCCCGCCGTGAGTGTCTGCGTGCCCCCCTGCCCCGCCGTGAGTGTCTGTGTGCCCCCCTGCCCCGCCGTGAGTGTCTGTGTGCCCCCCTGCCCCGCCATGAGTGTCTGTGTGCCCCCTTGCCCCGCCGTGAGTGTCTGTGTACCGCCCTGCCCCGCCGTGAGTGTCTGTGTGCCCCCCTGCCCCGCCATGAGTGTCTGTGTGCCCCCCTGCCCCGCCGTGAGTGTCTGTGTGCCCCCCTGCCCCGCCGTGAGTGTCTGTGTGCCCCCCTGCCCTGCCGTGAGTGTCTCTGTGCCCCCTTGCTTGCTCCCCCCCTTTTGCTCTGCGTTTCACCCCCCTTCCTGCCTCCTTCCCTTCCCCCCCTCCTTCACTTCCATCCTCTTCCACTACCTTCCTACTCCCCCCATCTTCATTCTCCCTCCTCTCTGACTTCACCCTCCTACCACTTACTCCTATCATCTGTTCCTTGACTCTTGATAGCAGCTTGTCGGTCTCCCCTCCTCCCCCCCCTTGTTCTCCCCTACTCCCCCTCCCCTGCTCTTCAAATTTGTCACCGAAATTTTGCTTAGTAGCGTGCCTTGTTCTCCTTCCCCCTCCTTCCCCTGCCCCCCCTCCCACCCCGCCTCTTGTTTACCACCTGCACTGCGTAAATTGTCGTCAGACATAGTAATGTTACTGCTTGCTTTGTTCTCCTTCCTATCCATTACCTCCTGCCTTACTTGTTCTATGCACTTGCACTATCAGAAATGTCGACAGGCCTATTATGATAGTTATTTTCATATTCTGTATTGCTTCCAGGACTTTGCTGAATGTAACTGTATTTTCCTATGTCCCCTCCCTCCTTGAAGCGCTTTGAAACACATTGTGTATAGGCGCTATATAAATAAACTATCATATCATATCATGTGCGTCTGCTGTTTCAGTACCTTTAGAAATGTGATCATCCCCGTTTGTATGGGCCTGACACTTCACCAGGGCCACTTCTTTGGGCTTTTCAATTACATCAATTAATTCAGCAAGTAGTAGGGCATGTTGCACTGGAGTGCCATCAGCCCTGCTGAAACCTCTGCGCTGCCATTTAATTAACCCAGCGTGTACAGTTGATGTGACATATGCACTGTCGGAATATATAGTTACTCTTTTGTCATTGCTTTCTTTAAGTGCTAAAATTAAGGCCACTAACTCTGCTACTTGGGAACATATGTCCAGTCCTCTGTCAATTTTACCACTGCTGCACCAGTTCTGCGTACCCCATCGCTTTGGTCAATTGTTGAGGACCCATCAATGTACATTATTTCTCCCCCTCTAGGACGTTTTCCTCAACTTTTCTTGTGCTGCAATATGTGTCGATAGCCTGTGTGCAGCCGTGTGCATAGTTGTCACCTTCCGCCACCTCTGCTATGAATCTTGCCGGGTTCACAGTGTTGCACCTCACAATTGTTAACTCAGACTTTGATAATATAACCTCATACTCTGATGTCCTTTGAGTTGTCAGTGTTGATTTGGGTTTGTTCAGGATGGCAAAAAGGGCATGCTCTACATACAATGTTGTTAGACACCCCATTGTTATTGACAATGTTTTTTCCATCGCAAAGGCTGCAGCAGCCAAGCTCTGCTCACACGGGAAGTGACCTAACATTACAGGATCCAAGTGCCCACTATAAAATGCTACTGGTTTGTGCCCCATGCTTGTTTTTTGTGTCAGCACTGCTCTCATCACTGTTGAGCTGCAATATGAAAATATGAAAAATTGCGCTTCGTAATTTGGTGTGGCTAATACTGGTGCAGAGGATATGGCATGTTTCAGTTCCTTAAACGCTTCTGTCATTTCTGTGGTCCATGTCAACTTCTTTTCTCCTCTCTGTGCTTCTTTTAATGCCTCAAGTAATGGCCCTGTGTATGAGCTATAATCAAAAACCCATGCTCTGCAATAATTGCATAGGCCCAAGAACTGCTGGAATTCTCTCGCTGTTTGTGGCTGTGGTGTGTTTGTTATGGCCTGTGCTCGTTGTGGTGCGATGTGCCTTCCATTTTGTGAAATGAGCTGTCCTATGTAGAGCACTTGTTCTCGGCAGTACTGTAGTTTTTCCTTGTCTACCTTGTACCCTTTTTCTGATAACACTGTGAGCATCTTGATAGAGTCTCTCCTGCACTTCTCCTCTGTTGTGCTGCATATCATTATGTTGTCTACATATTGTAATACTGTGCTTTCCATTTCAATGTTTCTCAAGTCCATTTGTATCACTCTGTTAAATATGGACGGGGACACACAGTACCCTTGGGGCAACCTTGTGTGTTTCCACTTAGTGTTGCGGTATGTGAAACTTGTCAAATCTTGTGAGTCAGGGTGTAGTGGTATTGAGAAGAAAACATTCTTGGGGTCAATCACAGTGAACCGTGATGCCTCTGCTGGTATTCCGCATAGTATAGTGGCTGGGTTAGCCGCTATAGGATATTCTGCCTCTACAATATGGTTGAGGGGTCTTAGGTCTTGGATGAAATGCCAGGACCCTCCCTTAGCCTTGCGCACAGGATGCACAGCTGTGTTACATGGGGATTCTGATGGTACTAATATACCGCTCTCAATTAATGCTGTTATTGTTTTGTATATTCCTTCCTCTGCCTCTTTTGATAGTGGGTATTGCTTCACTCTCGGCAGTATGGCTCCTTTTTTCAGCTTTATTTTCACTCCTCCAATGCTTTGATGCAGCCCACATCATATGGACTGGTGGTCCATAGAGACGCAGGTACTTTCTCCATATCTTGCTCATAAAACGGCGCAACTGTGGCTGCTGGTGCTTCTAGCGCCAATGCCATCCTCTGCGCTACATCTCTGTATGTGATCGTCACCCAGATGTGGACGCTCATTTGAAACACCATCTCCCCTTCTTCATTATTGTCTGAGAAGAGCTCCTCATCCGATACTTGTGTCAGTCGGCATCCTTCTGCAAGAGCTATTACTGCTCTCCATGCCCTCCCTCCCTCATCTTGGGCATGGACTGCAATGTAGTCCTGTGTTGCCACAATGCTTTCAATGCTCAATGGTATCCTTGCCCCTTCCCTCTCACCTGTTGGTGTTTCAGGTCTGAAAAGGTAAGCTGCTGACCTCCTCCAAACCTTCCCTTCGATCCCTGGCAACCATGCTATTGCCATGTCTGTCCCGTATTGAAATAGTTCTACATCTATTGGTTCAGCCCTTGCTACTGTTTTGCCGCAATAGGCCTGTAATATTTGTTGTGCTGTGAGCATGCTTATACCAGGTGTTGAACAAATTATTCCCTTATCAGTAAAGGAAATAGTCATGTTCAACCTGCTCATTATGTCTCTTCCTAGTATGTTCACTGGTGACGTTTTCGAGTATGGTAGTGGTAATGACGTATCATGATCTCATACAGACAAAGAGATGTTATTTGTAAAGGGAACCAACCCTCCAGCCCCAGAGAACCCTTGTGTGTTCATAGCTTCGCCTGACAGTTCAAACTTCCCCTCTCTTATGCATGATCTAGTGGCCCCTGTGTCAACTAAGAAGGAACATTTTTTGTCACCTATCGTCACCTGTATGCGTGGTTCCTCCGCAGGGTTAGGTGTTACTGATAGGATGGGACACATCAAGGATGTCTGTGGGCTGTCCTATTGCGGGTATAGTGACTGTCCGTTTCCTGTGTATGGGTTGTGAGCCAGTATTGTCACCTTCCCAAGCTGTGTCTGTGCAATAGGTGTGTGAGTAGATGTTATTGCGTTGTCTTGTATTTGTGCCAGTTGTTGGCCAGTTGGAGCCTGTGGTTGCTGCTGTATGTTTGGCTGTTGTGGTGTTGCGCGTGCGGTTGCACCTGTAGTTGTTGCTGCAATTGTGGTTGCAGTGTCTGTTGTTGTGGCATTTGTGTTTGTTGTGGTGGTAGTTGTTGTACTCCCTGCTGTTGGTAAACTTGTTGTTCTCCCATAGGCTCTTGCTCTCCCTGCTGCCCCCAAGCCGCCTGTACTGGTCTCATCCTACATGTACGAGACATGTGCCCTACCATCCCACATATCAGGCATGTTGGTGGTTCCCTTGCTTGCCATTGAAGTCCTCCCATGTAGTCCTGATATCCCTGCTGTCCTTGTTGATTATATCTTCTGAACCCTCCCCCTTGCTGGTGGATGGGTGGGCCATACCCTCTTCCTCTCATTTGCCCGCCACACCCTCTATAGTTGTTTGAGTACCCGTTTCCCATGTGCGTATAACCTCCCCCCATTTGTTGTGTATATGTCGGGGGAGGAAGCATTTGCTGCGTCACTACCTGCGCCTGCTGTGATGGTGCTACTTGTGGTTGTGTTGTGTCTTGTGTCACTGTTGCCTGTGGTTGTGCTGGGTCTGTTATCAGCGTTCCCTCCATGGAGTATTTCGGTAACTTCTTCTGAACCAATTTAGCTTCCTCTGCCTTCCTATCCTCCTCCTTTTGTTTCATTTTCTCTTGCCACATCCTGCAATAGTGTACTATGGTCAGTTGTATTTCTGGCCAACCTTTAGCTTCCATCCCCACTAACTTCTTTAATTGTCTCTATACGTGTTCTGGGAGCCCTTGTATTAGTATATGATAACATATTGCTGGTGTTTTGTCCCACTGTTCCCGTGTTTCCAAGTGCCACTTCTCCTGAATCTCCTGGATGTACTCAATAGGATCTTCATTCTCACGCATCTTTCGTGATGTAATTGCCTCTATGTCCGAGGTGTCTGGAAACTGTGCTCGTAATGCTTGCCAGAGCGCATGCCTGCAATTGGCAAATGGTGCTCCATCATATGCTGTGTCATGTATTGTCACCCCAGGAAATCCCGCCCTTTTCCATATGTCATCAACAGCATCCCCCAATATGGAAACTAGGAGGCCCTTCACGTTTCCCAGCGCTAGTGTCTGCCCTGAAGTATGTTTTTCCATCTCATATATCCATTTTCCTGCTCCCTCACTTAGTGATGGGAGTCTGCATTTTATATTTTCCTTGTCTGCATGCTTCCAGGGGATATATTGTGGCCTCGCTCCCCCCCTCTCCAGTAGTTGCATTAGATTATATCCCCTTTCCTCTACCTTTGTCTTCCTTTATGTGGTTGTGGCATTATATTCATCCTTTTCCTCTATGTCTGGTAGTTCTTCGACGTGGCCAATGTTGCAGGTGTGTCCCCTTCTTTCCTCTGTATCCCTCCTCCCCTTTTTGTGTCCCTGCGGTCCTATTACATGTGTACTTTCTTTCTCTTCCTGCCTGCATCCTGGGAGATCCCTAAGCCTGTCAATATATGGGGTATGTACGGGTGTTTGTGTCAGTGGACGTGATGTTTGTGAAGATGTGGGTGTGGGTGTTGGTGGTCGTGGCTTTTCCCCGTCGTGTCCCTATCCTTCTGTTCCCTTGGGCCTGGTCCTACCCTTCTTTCGCATGCCCATGGTGAATCGCAATTTGTGCGTGTAATGTATAGTTTGTATTAACTCTCCCTGCTGTCATTCCTTTCATTTATGCTCGAGCCCTCCTCTTCTTCACTGCAAAACCCATCAGTTAATGTCGATCCCCACTCTGTGCGTTTGCCCTCTACTGTCACTGTCCTTCGATCAATTAAATTTTCGTTTATACACTCACCTCCTTTACCCTCAGCTACCCGTGTTGATGTTGATGCCATTTCGTTATTGTGGTGTGTGTATTTCCATGCTCCATTCTCCGTCCACGTATTTCTTTTCTTTTCTTTTCTTCCTTCTTCCCCACAACTTTACTGCCTATCTCCTCTCTTTTCCTTTTTATTTCTTCCAATAATTCTTCACTTACCTTCACTAGTATCCTCTCTTCATCCTCTTCCCTCTCCTTCATCCTCCCTTCTCTTCTTGGTATGCTTTCTATTAATTTCCCTTCTTCATACTTCCGTGCACTTTGAGTTATGATCCTCCTTTTCCACATTCCCATTTCTCTGTCATTCTCTTCTCTCTCCTCCTCCTTTTTCCTCATCTCCATTTGCTCTGCATGTGCCATTCTTTCTGCTATTGCCTTAATGCGCTCTTCTTTCTTTTTCCTTTCTTCCTCCTTCACCTTCATTCTCGCAAGCTCTTCTTTATGTGCTTTCTTTTCACTCTGCCTCTTCCGTGTTTCTTCCTCGAACTGCCTGAGCAAGGCGCTTTGCGCGTTCCTCAATTCCGCCAACCTTTCCTCCAATATCTCTTCCTCCTCCTGCGAAAGTCGCCCTTCTCCTCCTATCTGCGTTCCACTCTTCTCTATTTACCTTTTTTTTACTGTATCCTCCTCTTCTTTGCTTAATGTTCCTCTGAGCTTCAGAAGCACCTGAGCTGCTATCCACTCTTCTGGTCCCACGTCTGCAAACGTCCCAAGGGACCTTCTGTCATCCCCCTTCCTTACCTGCGCAGTCATTGAATCTGCCGTACCTACCTCCCCTGTCTTCTTCTGATAGTCATCCGGGGCGCATATGGCGGGGGGCTGTACATGGGTTGGAGTACCCTTCAGCAGCCATTAGTTGTTGTCGGGCCGCTTCCCTTAGTTCTGTTAATGGGTACAGCTCCCCTTCCTCCTTCTTCACTACCTTTTCCACTTGCACATCTTCCACTCCTTCTTTTTTCACCTTTACCTCTGCTACGGCAAACAAACCTTCCACCTCCTCTTTGTCAGGAAAGGAAGAAGGCGATGGATATGGCAGGGGAAATGTGCACAAAATACACAGTAAACAACCTTGAATATAACAACGTGCATTCAATACCCAAGACTCGTGTATACTACTATATGAAAAGGAATGTAGGGTAAGCACTTAGAACCTCCTTATGACTGAAAGGAAAGTCGGCAAACTCCTTACCCACTATGCTATTACAGATACTGACAGCGCTAAGCCCACGTAGAGGGCAAGCAGGGACAGAATCTGTAAGCTGACACTCTAGACGGTACTGAATAAAGAATTTGGAAACAGTACTCACAAGGACCGGAATGACCACATGAATGCCAGTACTCACGAAGACCGGAAAGACCACTTGGATGTCCGTATTCACGAGGACCGGAAAGACCACTCAAAAGTCAGTACTAACCCACAACCCTGTAAATCAAACAAGAACCCAGAAGGCAGTAAAGGCAAAGAGTGAGGATGACTAAATACCTAAGCCCAAGTCAAGAGGCAAGAAGGAATAGTACAGTGTGGAAAACAAAAGATAATCACACAGGAGCTAGTTACAACAGCTTCCCACACCTAATAATAAAATAGGAAATAAATGTAAAAGTGTAAAGGAAAACATGGCATGGATCCCAATAGAAGGCAAGGATCAGGAGCAGTGAAAACGATATCAAAAGGGAAACTTTCCCACCCATCCAAGGTGAAAAGGCAGGAAACTAAACCTGTAAAGGAAAGATTAATGCAACAAGTCTTTCAGTAGCAAAGGACAATTTCTAGGAAACAGTGAATACAGGCAATTGGGCTACAGCAAAAGGAAAGCTCAGAGAAAGGCTGCCTGCAGACAGAGAAAGGGAGAAAGGGATTTCCAAAAGGCAGAAATCAATTAGGCATACAAATACGAATTCCAGGACAAGGAACAAGAAACACTAACTAGAAACTGGGCACAAAAACTAGGAACCAGGAACAAGGGACCAGTCAAGACAGGAACGCTGCAACAATGACCAGCGCTGGACTGAAGCAGACTGAGGCTTTTAAAGCTGCTTAACGAGCACACCCCTCAGGCGTGTCGCCTGCTGCACCTGCAGCCACAGGTGTTGCCTATCCTCCACCCAGCCCCAGCCTTGTCCTGCAAGGGAGGAGGTGAGGCAGTGAGCCAGGCATTCTGGGAAGCATAGTCATTTGATTAGAGTAGCAGTAGCATGCTGGCTGCCAAAAACCCGGAATGGATCCGGAAGGGAAGTAATTTGGGAAATAAGGTTTTAGCGCTCCCAATTCATCAGGACACTGTAGCATAAGGTTCGGAGGAAATGTCCAGTAGGGAAGAAAACCCAAAACATGCCCCCAAGTGGCGGGAACGGGAGCGAAGGGAGCGAGCCGTGACACTATACCCCCTTCCACGGCCGACTCCAGGCGGCCGTTACTCGCACAAAACATCTTCTTTCCATGATAGGAGCGCTTTGTCTTCAGAAGTGGCACTGACGGAAACGATGACCCACGGCCAGAAGCAGAAGGACTGGAATGAATAGAAGCAGGCCGCAGTCTATAAGAGCCATAGGTGGGTTTCCGGTGAGGAAGAGACTCATGGGTCGAAGAAAGGCATGAAGGACTTGCAGGACCCGAAGCAGAGTTGGAAGGTCCAGGAAGCTTAGTCACTGGAAGAGGATATGCATACATCCTTGAGGAGAGAGGCAGGCTGGTGCTACATGCCTTAGACAACGGTAGAAGTTCTGTTAGCCTCACTGCCGAGAGTGGACACACAGGAGGTGAGGAAACAGCAGGTTTCAGGAAATGTTTATGTTCGGAAGAGGAAGGTGGCGGCTGAGGTAGAGGTTCGGATACTCTGTCATCCATCTGGGTAAAGGTTTGTGGTTGAAAGTGACAAAGATTCGCCTGCATAAGTTCCTTGCCTTGGAGGTCTGGAGATCCAATGGGTTGTACGAGGCTGGCACTCCCATAGACAGTCATGTAGCCAGTCAAGTAGCCACCTTGTTGCACGTGGGATACAACCGCAGGAACGTTTGGCATATTGATAGGAGTGTTAGACACAGTACTCGGAACATCAGGCATACTAGCAGCGGGAGCAAAAACAGGCACATCTTGAACTGAAGCAGACATTCCCCTCCTTTGGCTACTAGCACCCAACTGGCGCTGCAGCTGGAGGGCCGTGCCCGTCCCTTCCCTCAGGCTCATGTGGGATCCGGCAACAAAAGGGTTGTCAAGCGGTTGATCCAAACCAGACTCCAAACGCGGACCGTCCAGCCCGCTATCCTGGTCGGCTACTCGTTCGGTGACTGGGCCGTGGTGGATGGCATCCGTTTCTCTCTCGTAATACTCCAGGCAAGTCCAGCGGCCTCGCATGTAAGGCCCTCCCGAGTCGTGAGCCGGCTTGATGTTTCTGAAGAGAGAGCTGGCAGAAGTCTCAGGCTCAGATGTTGCATATTCGGGAGGCGCTGATGCTACAGTCAAGTAGTTGGGAGAATTGTTTTGTGTACAAGGCAGACATTCTGGTGATCCCCCTGAAGCATAAGAAGGGCAAGATGGACGTTCATCAGTAAATGGTTGGGATTCAGGAGGAATCTCTGGAGCAGAGGAATATGCAGCAGGATCTGACAGTGTAGACAGGTACACCTCCGATATTGGCAGCGAGGCTGAGCAGGATACAGGTCTCTCATGAACTGAAGCCAAACTAGCAGTAGGCTCTGGGACCGAAGACATGCACTTAGAATGTACTACCGGAGGCTCCATGGCTGAAGGATAATCTGCTGGATGAGTCACTGTAGCCGAAGACAAACATGCCAGAGGAAATTCTGAGGCTGAGGGCATGCAAGCTGGAGCCGTCTTGTTAGCTGAAGACAAACTTGTCAAGGTCTTTGGCTCTGACTGCGTACATGGTGAAGGCTCTTGGGTCACTGGCAGACATAGCACTCCTTTATTGATCGAAGATACGTGTGCCAACAATGACTGCAGAGCTGTGGACAGGATTATTGAAGAGTCAATGGTAGTAGGAGGACAGTCTGAAGTCCCAGAAGTCGACAGACACACTTGTGGTTCAGGAATGGAAAGCCCCTTTAAGGCAGTTGACCCCTGGGCACCAGTAACCAAAGTCTGAGCTGTACCCCTGCCGTCCCTCTCCTTAGTGGATGACACAGAGTCTCTTCCTTTGTAGAAGTCAAAATCAACCAGAGGAATCACCATAGTAAAGTCTCTGTTAATCAGGATTTCGTCAATTGACCATTCCTCTGTCTTAGCTTCTGAAAGTGGCTGATTAACAATCAACAGTTCAGGGATCGCCTGCCGGGTTTTTGGTTCAGTAATCTGTGGAATGAGTCCATCAAAACATGAATTTTGCACTGTCTTTGACTGCTCGTAGTGACCGAAATTGGCAGAAGGAAGAGCGAACACAGAGGTAGCATTGTTTTCCACATCAGCTTGAATGTCTACTTCAGTCTCAGCAGCTAGATCAAGGGCAGAACCTAAGCCTACAGTTGTGACTGATTCTGTGTATGCCACCATTGTGGATTGTGTTTGGAAATCAGAAGCATGTATGTGTTCAAGCTCAGAGTTATGACAAACTGCTACACAGGAAGCTTCAGGTAAAGGAGTGGCTTGTGAATCTTCAGCTAACAGCAATTCCTGACAAATGGTAGGACAGTTGTCAGAACCTGTGCCCTGAATAAGCGCTGTGCTTGAAAAAAGACCTTCACTCCCAATAGATCTTACATATTGACAAGTATCATGATTTACAAAAGTCTCCGCACTCAGGGACTGAACAGTATTCACTTCATCAACGGATAAAGTTGGAGGTGTATTCAGAAAAGACTGTAACATCTTATTCTCCTCTTTTAAGGAAATGTATTCTTGTTTTAACTCCTCAAATTCTGCTTTTAGCATGTCCAGCATTAACTGTACATCCCTATCAGTAGGCACAGGGGAAGGCATGGTGGCATCAGGGCTGGATCCTGCCCTAGCCATCTGGAAGTGCATTGATTGTATATTGTCATCTACTGCTTGCAGGTCTTGTGATCTATACTCTCTCTTACCGACGTGGTCTGTGTTTCTTTTAAGCAGACTATTGGCATCAGACCCCTTGGCATTAGTGACCACAGTAAGAATCTGTGCAGAGGAGTAAGCTGTAGACTGAGGGCAGAAAACAGAAGATATGCAAGGAACCCCTCCATTCTTCATGCTTGAATCATGAAACTGTTCAATCTGAGGTAAAGCACAACCGGAGTCATGAGGTTCAATAACAGAGGTACTTGTGTGTATAAATTCTTGCAGTGTGTTGTTTTCCACTGCTAAGGCTTGTGCGGACATAGACTCTGGATCAGAATTAAAGACAGAGCTAGGATCAGGCAATGTACGATGGGCCACCCAGTGGGAAAAATACTTTGCACGTAAATACCCATTCGTGTCAAGGAGTTCATTTAAGTCAGGAGCAGAGATTCGATTTTCACGGGTAATTGTAAGGGAAGCTTTCTGTATAAACTTGTTAGAGGCCTTGCTGCCTTTCCTTCGTAATCTGGCCATGTTCAAACGGGAACAACGGCTGGTCATTCTGTCAGGAAAGGAAGAAGGCGATGGATATGGCAGGGGAAATGTGCACAAAATACACAGTAAACAACCTTGAATATAACAACGTGCATTCAATACCCAAGACTCGTGTATACTACTATATGAAAAGGAATGTAGGGTAAGCACTTAGAACCTCCTTATGACTGAAAGGAAAGTCGGCAAACTCCTTACCCACTATGCTATTACAGATACTGACAGCGCTAAGCCCACGTAGAGGGCAAGCAGGGACAGAATCTGTAAGCTGACACTCTAGACGGTACTGAATAAAGAATTTGGAAACAGTACTCACAAGGACCGGAATGACCACATGAATGCCAGTACTCACGAAGACCGGAAAGACCACTTGGATGTCCGTATTCACGAGGACCGGAAAGACCACTCAAAAGTCAGTACTAACCCACAACCCTGTAAATCAAACAAGAACCCAGAAGGCAGTAAAGGCAAAGAGTGAGGATGACTAAATACCTAAGCCCAAGTCAAGAGGCAAGAAGGAATAGTACAGTGTGGAAAACAAAAGATAATCACACAGGAGCTAGTTACAACAGCTTCCCACACCTAATAATAAAATAGGAAATAAATGTAAAAGTGTAAAGGAAAACATGGCATGGATCCCAATAGAAGGCAAGGATCAGGAGCAGTGAAAACGATATCAAAAGGGAAACTTTCCCACCCATCCAAGGTGAAAAGGCAGGAAACTAAACCTGTAAAGGAAAGATTAATGCAACAAGTCTTTCAGTAGCAAAGGACAATTTCTAGGAAACAGTGAATACAGGCAATTGGGCTACAGCAAAAGGAAAGCTCAGAGAAAGGCTGCCTGCAGACAGAGAAAGGGAGAAAGGGATTTCCAAAAGGCAGAAATCAATTAGGCATACAAATACGAATTCCAGGACAAGGAACAAGAAACACTAACTAGAAACTGGGCACAAAAACTAGGAACCAGGAACAAGGGACCAGTCAAGACAGGAACGCTGCAACAATGACCAGCGCTGGACTGAAGCAGACTGAGGCTTTTAAAGCTGCTTAACGAGCACACCCCTCAGGCGTGTCGCCTGCTGCACCTGCAGCCACAGGTGTTGCCTATCCTCCACCCAGCCCCAGCCTTGTCCTGCAAGGGAGGAGGTGAGGCAGTGAGCCAGGCATTCTGGGAAGCATAGTCATTTGATTAGAGTAGCAGTAGCATGCTGGCTGCCAAAAACCCGGAATGGATCCGGAAGGGAAGTAATTTGGGAAATAAGGTTTTAGCGCTCCCAATTCATCAGGACACTGTAGCATAAGGTTCGGAGGAAATGTCCAGTAGGGAAGAAAACCCAAAACATGCCCCCAAGTGGCGGGAACGGGAGCGAAGGGAGCGAGCCGTGACACTCTTCACTTTCCTCTGCATTTTGCGCATTTTTATTGTTCTTATCTCCGCTCCCTCCTTTCTTGTTTCCTTCCTTTACTTGCAGTCCTTCCTCCGTTCTCTTCTCCTCTTTTACCCCTTGTACTGTGTACATACCTGTATCTCCTGGCCTAGTTCCCTGGAACATCTTCCAGAGGTCAAAAACTTCTAAATGGCTTGCTAATTTCTTCCCTTTATAGGTGTTGTGAATGTATGTTAACAAATTATGCTGTGTGCATGCATCGAAGCTGCCGTTGGGCCGCTAAGGTACCCTTACTTTATTGTCCGTCGCTTGTGTCCACTCTTTGCTGTACTTTATTATTTCCTCTGTGTGTGGTGTCAGTGTCGTGCAAATGTGCTGAAGTGGAGTTGTTAATGCACTTCCCATGTTTCTCCACCCCACTCCTGCCCCCGATCCATAGTACAACGCCATGTTACTAGTTTACTTTTCCAAATGTCAACCTTTTACCTGGCCCCGTAAACTGGGGACTTCGATTGTCTGCTGAAAAGGAAGCACCTTTTATATAACAATTTATTGCTTATTACTACGGCCCCCTTCGACCGTGGTACACAAAGCCCTCTGCGGCGATGTGTCCGGTGTAGCGTGCCTCTGGGCTGCCCCACCCTCCTCTTCCTTCTTTACCGCGTAACTCATTCCTCCTGCACTCTTCCGCTCTCCTTTTTTTCTAACCACACCCTCTATTTTCACAAGCCCTCGTTGAGCGCTGCCGGCGTTCTCCGTGCAAGGCCGCCTCTTCCCCCGTGGCCCTCCCCCCATCGGAATGTGGCCGGCGTTCTCCGTGCACGGCCGGCTCATCCCCCTATCCTTTTCTTCCGCACCCTCCGTCCCTAACCGTCCTTGGATGGACGCAAGACGAGACGCGAAGTGTATTGCGGTGTCCTATTCAAACCCTATGGGTGACGTCACCATTCTCTACAATGCACTGTAAGTACCTACACAATGTCAAATATTTACAAATGTGCACTTGTTTGTTACCCTCTTATCCCCCTTTAACCCCACAGCTGTCTTCTCGCCTCTCCTGGAGCAAGGAAATCCACAATCAAAATAATCGGTCTGCGCACACTGCGTCGCCTCGCGTGTGATACGCCCCCTCTCCAGAGGAACTTAACCAGCCAATTATCTTCCGCACTCGGTAAACAACCTAGCTACCCCCTGCGTAAAAACATCACCTACTTAACGAGCTTCAACACTCACTTAGTAGGGGACCTCATCTACTCATTGATCTATAACGTCAATTCATAGGAAAGCCACACCCACTCTTATACAGGTTTCCATGATCTCCAACCAATCCGCGCCCTTTAACAATCACTCGTGGGTGCTCGAGGCCCCACCTTATCCACTCTGTGACGCTGTAGGGCATGACCCTTGTGTCTGTCCCCTTACGCTTCACACCTCTGTTGCTGCGCAACAGCCAAAATCAATTTCCACACACTGTGTCAACAGCCCTCCTCCCTCTTTACAACTCCTCCCCCCTCCCGTACAACATTACATTGCTGGTTGGGTGTGCCATACTCACCATGAGCCGGGACTGCTCGACTGCGGGCACCCCTTCAAAAGCGGCTCGCCACCGCCCCCTCGTCTGAACCACGCCCGGACACTCGCCAACCGCGGGCAGGATACTTTTCAAGTCGGCTCCCGAGGGCCAATATCTGGATTGCACCGTCCGGTCTTCTCCAGTTCCACAATGGTCCTGTAGTCCTCGAAAGGGGGCAACGGCAGAGGGGGCCACGTTGCCAAGTTGCCTTGCTGCAGAAGGCCAGGTAGTCGTGCTCTTAGAGCAATTTAGGTAGATCTCAACCAGATCTCAGCAGTGCCTCCAACTTGTTATGGTGATCTCCCGGGGGCCGGCAGAGCCGTCCGTGGACCTCCGGGGCTGGGGAGGCCCCAACTCCTCCCGTGTCCCAAAAAGGAGTATGAGGCACACGCAAGAGCAAAGTAATTACTGCTGTTTATTATAACAACAGCAGGGATAGTGCTTCGCCTGTATGCATCCAGGGAGACCTTCTCGTTCTTGGGCGAGCTCACAGGCCCTTTTTACTGTAACATGACGCGCTACTCGCGTCACCTGAGAAAATCGTCACAAAACCTATCGCCACTTCGGGTAGCTCCCCGAGTGGGGGGGTTAGTATAGATGCTTATATAAGGAAAAGTTATTGGATAAGGACGGGTCAGGTGGCACAGTTTGGGGTGTCTCTAACACTTTCTACACTGAACTTGTTACATGGGGACCCTTAATGATTGGTTAACCGTTATGGCGTCAGTAAAGAGCCCTGCGTCCCCTGATTGGTTCCCTCGTGAGCCCCCAAGCCTGGGACCATCGTTGTTCCCAGCCCGTGAGGTACCTGGCGTTTGCAACATTGTGTAACTATGTGTTAGTGGGGGACAATGGACAGGTCTTTGCCAGTGGCGGATGATAACGCCTTTCCCATCAGTGTAGATGTCCAACTTGGCGTTTCGTTGTTGCAACCTGTGTCCCAGAAGTGGGACCCGGGAAACTTTCTGTCTCGTGAGCCTGGCACCTTGGCTTGGTCAGGTTGGCTTGATCACGCGTGGAGAGACTGTTGCTGGAGCATAATTATGAGCATTTAATGTGGTTTGTTGGCCCGGAGGGTGCTTGGCGGTGGCAGGTGTAACCTTGGTGCTGGGAGCTCGGTATGTGGGTTTCGGCCTTGGCGATGGGCTCTCGCTGGAGCTTGCTCTGCCTGGTCAGTGCAGTGTGTTTCGTCTCGAGGGGGTTTTCTCCGGCCTGGGGGCTCTTGCTTGAGGCCTACTCGGGCCTAGTTCCTGGGAAGCGATAGATGATCTACAACATGGGTGCCGCGGGGCAACAGGGTGTTACAAGTAGTAGTATTGTATGTACATATGACGGCATCTCTATAGGAGTCAGGTAGCATAAAGTGTCGGCAAGCATGTACACAAGCTCTTCAGGCATCTTGCGTTTCTGCTGTGCTGTAGGGGCCTATGTGAAAAATAACAACGATGCACGTCCGTGAGTGAGTCAGTCCGCTATGTCATAGCACTGAGTATGTTCTTCGTGTAGGTTGGTGTGTGAGTGACTAGTGTGCATGGTGGCACGTGTGTTCCTGTCAGTTGGCTATGTTGTCATGGCATCTCTAACGATGTTGATGGCTTGTGCCTGTTGTTTTTATTCGATCTGGTCCATATCGCAGGCATCGGCTTGACCGGGGCATGGTAATGGGCAGGCTCCTCGTGCATGTGGGCTGCGAACACATGGTACCTTGTCACCTGGTAAGGAGGTGAACGGGTCAAACTCCTCTCTTGGGGGATGCTTGGGTCACGATCCTCTAGGCCAGGGTCTGGATGAGAATGGGGGGGAAGGAAGTTTCCCATTTTCCCACTTCAAGGCGTTGGCAGATAGAAGGATCGAGGTCCATAGGATGTAAGGTCCCTAGTCTACCACCTTCATGACACTCTGTACACTTCTAGCGACTTGGGTAAATCTGTTGGCTGCTCCAACTCTTTAGTGCCATGCACACCAGTGCCGTCCGACTGTCCGAATGGTCTAATTATAGATCTGATAAGGGAAGAGTTAGAGCACAGATTGGCTCAGTCATCCTATCTAAGGTTTAATATATCCAAACAAGCTAAGGAGAAAGTGTACAGCTTTGTGCAGCAGAGCGTGCCTGTTGGGTCACTTTAGCTAAGGTTGAATCAGAGCCAAGCTGCACCTTTAAGGATGTGTTTAGTCTTGCAGAGTCCAGTGCTAGCATCAGTGGGAACAATCGAAAAGTATTTGGTAAGGTAAAAGATTCATCTAGTTCTTGTCCATCTGTAGCACAATTGCTCAGCTGGAATGTGGCAGGGGTCTGTAATAAATTGGTTGATCCGGATTGGTTAAACTGTTCAAGAAATTATTATATAACATGTTTTCAAGAGACGTGGCTGTTTGATGATCCTCTGTTGGTGAAACTCTTGCCTGAATATTGGGTAACTACCTGCCCGGCTATCCGCGATGGGATTGGTAGGCCACGCAAGGGTTTTGCAACCTTGGTCCGTAGGACTTGTGATTGGAGTCTAGACCATATCCCTTGCCCATCTCGACCAAGTTGTATTAACTTCTATCACTCGGTGCAACAAGGCCGATTGCAGGCTCCTTATACGTAATATTTACTTGCATCCAAAGCAGGATCTAAAAACATATTTTTTCCAAATGGGTGGCTAGCATATCTTTAAATAACTGAGAGTGAGTCGAGCATTGCCATTGTGGGAGACTTTAATGCCAAACTGCCGGGCCATAAGGCACCCTCTGACAGGCTCCTTCTCGAAGCAGCGTGTGGTATTCCCAAGATAAATCAATACATGCCTATTGGGGATCCACATGGGGCTCTATTGGATTCCTTTTTGCATGTGCTTTTCTCGTTGAATTGAATGAGAGATGTCTGGCCAATGATTATCCAAAATATATTTCTAGTGTAGCTGGCAGAAATTCTTTGATCGACTATTGTCTGGTTCATTGATGCTCTTTTTGGAGGGTGGAAAATGTTGAGATATGGCCCAACCCGAGAGTGACCATAATCCTCTAAACATCTGTTGGAACACAGCTTTTTTTTTAAATATTGGCTTAACGTCTTCCGCTAATTGTGATAAATAGTTTATATTATCATGTTCGAGAAAGTTGCCTAAAGACAAGCTGGTAGAAATGTTGGCAAATGCAGAGATTGCAAGAGCAAATGTTTTGGTGCAGGCACCCACAGAAGGTCCAGGGGCCATTTTAATGGCATGCGAGAACCTAATTGGTTTCATTTCCGAAATGTGTGTGTATCCTAGTATAACTTTTTCTGGTAGCTGTGCAAGAGTGTGAAATGATGCCCTGTGGGTTGATGCTGATTGTCGTAGAGCCAAATTTGGCTTATGGTCTGCTGCTAGGAATAAAACTAATGCAGCTGGGTTTAGGTATAATATTAAACCTGACTAGAAAATCCCTTTGAAGTTGAAGAAAAGATTGTTTATCGAACTGCAGTGGGAGATGTGGGAAGAGACCAAACGAGGCAGGGACGTAAAAGGCTTTTGGAATTTGGTTGTGTCATGAACGCGCCCTCCTGGAAGTTATGGCATGCATTGAAGTACTATTCAACAGCCTAGCCTGTTTCCCACAGCTACTGAACACTTTTGGCTCCGCTCCCTCCTCGCGTTGCAACCCTCGTCTCTTGTGGGTAGACGCTATTTTTCTCGGTCTTCACTGACACTTCCTTGATTATCTTTCTCCCCAGTCTTGTGTTCCTGCATTCCCGCCTCTGTGCTACATTTGGCTGCCTCCTTGTCTTGCTTTGCCTGCTTTGTTACTTTCCTGCCACAGCATTTATACCTTCGTCAGTCTTTTGCAATTGGTTTTTGTTGTGTCTATGGGCTTTTCCCCCAAAGACAGGCTGTTCCCAGGAGGAACGCCACTCTTCCCCGCTTGTTACACCTACTCACTGGTCAGAGTGGCGACTTCCCAGAACAGACCATTCCTCTTCAATAAGAAGTGACCCCGAAGGACCCAGACTAAATTGAGCTTGTTATAAATAGCATGAAGAATCTACGTTGATTGGGACACCTAATGGTGGCATGTCGCTTTCATTATGAGAATTTCTTGGTGAGCGCTATTCACTCACTGGTTCGAAGACGTATCATGACTATGATGGGATTGACCGTTTTACCATTAAGGGCCTGGTTGCCTTGCCAATGTAATGCTAAGCTTTGTACTTGTGGCAGTGGGGCTGTAGAGGATTTAACTAATTTTTGATTTATCTGCACAAGACTATTAGATTTGAGACAGCAATGGTTGAGAAGACATTTTATTGGTAATAGTATTAGATCCATTCTTGATGCAATGAATTTTGTCTTGTCTTGCATTGATGAATATTTTGTTAATGATTTAAGCGAGTACATCACCGCCTCTTTTAAACATATGAAAAGAAAATGTTAACTTCATTGTTATCAGTTTCAACCATAATAGTTTGTATTGTATATTTTAATAAGATTGTTTTTAAGTATGTTTTAATAGTGTATTTTGTATTGTATTTTGTTTGTAAATGGTGAGAAACGGAAATTAAGTATTTAGCATTCTCCTTCCCTTCTTATTGGTGTTGTCCCAGTTGATGACTCTGCTAAAGTTCCACACCAACCTGCCTTCTAATTGGACTGCATTACAAAAGGTTTTCTCCACCCAGAGTGAGTTGGAAAATGTGGCGTTTCCTTTCCCCACACTGAATCCCCACCTCACTGTGACCCAGACCCCACTCCTAACCTTATTGCCATAGGTTTTGCATGTGTGTTGTATGCTGCTTTGGTGGCCTTCTGTGCCATCTCCATTCTTTCCCTAATCACATCGCGTATAGGACCTTCTTGCCCTGGTTGACCTAGGATGGGTTCAGTTTAGTTTTGGCCTCCAATCCACTCTTCAGCCTAAATGGTCTGACAAGCGTGATTCCGTTGGGGGATGTGCAAACATTCCATAGGAGTTCCTTCACGGGGGACCAGGCTTTCATTTCATTTACCATGGGCTGCTGGACAGATACACCAAAATGACCCTGTTGAGGTGCTGAACCATACCCAGTGGTTTGGGGGTGATAGACTGAGGAGTGGTGCCATTATATGCCCTATTCTCACAATATTTCTTTACATGTGGCAGAAAGGGCCATTGTTACTCTGGGGATCCTTCCCTGCTGCACACTCCTTCCATGAAGACTAGAGCTGCCTTGTCTGAGATAAACTCTACCATGGCCGCCCAAGGTCATTTCAAGAAATGATGAATCATAGTGATTATGAATTGCCTTCTTTACATGCCCTCTCTTAAGGACCCATTATATTATGCCTAGCACTTGCTAGAACCCATCAGGTATGGGAGTGATATTGAAGGTCTGCTTCTTAGCAAGCAAACTCTGGTCAGAATTGAGGCATGGTGAGCACTACCTAACAGATCTATTTACTTGGACATCCATAATAGGCCACCAATAACTGGACCACACTTTGCACTTGCTTGTCATGATTCCTGGGAGACCCTGATGTACCGTCTCAATGATTATGTCTCTACGACACGTGGGCAGCAGAATTGCAGTGCCTCTGACCAATTACTCACTCTCGACCAATAATTCTTTCCTTTCTTCCCAGAAAGCTCACATGACCTGCGGGACATCTTACATTATTTGCCCATCCTTCATGGGTCCAATCTCTTATTTCTTTCACAATAATCTTGTCTTATTTTCGTCATTCACTCATTATTGGTGATGGAGTTCACCTCCTGGATGTCTACCCCAGCTACTACAAACTTGTCTTCTATGTCTTTTCCCTCGGAGTCAGGAAGGATTAACCGAGAGAAGTTCTGGAATACAATTTTGTTTTCCTGTGACATACTCTCTTGTTTATTTGAGTTTTTGCAGCACAACCGGCCTAATGTGGGAGTTGCCCTAGACATCCTTTTCAGCGTTAGGACATCTACTACCTGTTCCTGATCAGTGTAAATGGTCACCCTATGAACCCATATGTACCTGTGAAAGTACTCATCTCTACAACAACAGGACAGTAGCTGTCTTTCTGTCACTGGGTACATAGACTTGGCCACAGTGACTAACATTGAAGCATAGGACACTATATTTACTGCCCCATCTACCCTTTGGGATAACATATTTCCTAACCGCTTGATTCTGGCCTCAACAATGATGATGGTGGAGTGGTTCACCACATGCCCTCCTAAGCTGAGTGACAAGCACATGCCTTCCTTTATCTTGTTCACTGCCTCTTAGCACTCTGCTCCCTGTAAATTCAGTTCCTTTCTTCATGATCTGTTGCAGTGGTATACAATCGCAGTGAAAATAGAGATATACCTAATGTATAATTATGCTAACCCAAGGTAGTGCTTAGTTCACCCTTATTCTGTAGGATCAGTGCATCCTTGCTGTCCTTCAATAGTCCCTCTTTGGGTCTATGTCTTCACACAGTGTAAAATAAAACCCATCACAAAGTAATACACCTCTTCAGCTCTAAATATGCACTTGCTTGCCTTGATGGTTAGTCCCTTGACTCATAGTCTCAATAGTATACTCCTTTGGATCTCATTGTGATCTTCTCTTCCTCTCCCAAATATCAATATATATCATCTTGATTAATGAGCACTCTAAGGATGCCCTCAAGCCGGTGTGTCATGATGGATTGGAAACCAGCACCAGTGGTCGCCAGCTCAGAGGGCAACTGGCAAAATCTGGAGGCAGGCACTAAAGGGAGGGATCAAAAACATCAAGGACATGCTTGTATCCCACAGGGGATTCAGTTGGTACATTGCTGAAAGGTTAAAAGTGATAAAAGTGTCCACACCTCTCATACATTTCCAAAATAATTAGCATGGGAAATCGGACTAGGACCACATGTGTTGATGTCCCTGCCTAAGGTCAATGCACATCCTGATTTTGCCATTCGGCTTGTTGGCCATAACTATGGGGAAAGCCCCTCTGCGGTTTCAAAGGGTTAGATGCCATCAAACCTTTTAGTTCTGCTTTACGTTAACATATTATTGCGAAAGGAATGTTTCTTCACTTGTGCACAATAGGAAAGGCACATTTCTTTAGTTTGTTTTCATGGACATATCCTTTTAGACATCCAGTCATTCTTGTGAACACTACAGAGAAGATGTTCTCTACAATTGCTGAGTTTCCTTACACCAGCAACTCATGTTCAAAGCGGTGTGGGTCCAGGGTCATTTTGAGACTACCTTGATCCTTGCAGCCCAGCACCTTTTTTGCCTTTGTCTTTGTCATGTACAACTTGATCACCCCAATCTGGCCATTGAATAAGGCAAGGATCTCTGTGTCTTATTCTGGAGCCCTTGAAACAATTGGGGTCCCTTAGAGTTTCCCACATCCTACACAGCACTATGGTGTATGGGGAGCAGGACTCAGTGAACACTTTCACACGTATGTTCTCAATAACTGCCTGGCACTTACGGAAGGTGTGATCATCATCAATACTCATGGCCTCTGCTTCAGTGTCATCTAGGTAGCTTAGTCTTTTTTTTCTTTTTCATGTTGCTGCAAAGTGGCCTTTTATACAACAGTTTGTGCATCTTTTTTCCTAAGCCAGGCAGAATCTTGAATTAGCAAAATACCCCATAATTCCGCATCTGAAGCACTTTGCTCTTCTCCATGCCTGGGGGTGGATTTCTGAAGAATTTTGTTTACTCAGTAGCCTTGTTTCGGCCTGTGGTCTCTAACCTAATCTCTGCTCTCTACTTCCTTCTCACAGCATTCCCAGTAGCCACAGGTTCGGGTTCAGTGTCTACTTTTTTTACTTATGAACTTCGGACTAAACTCAGTGTGTTCCAACTTTTTTGCAATGGCTATTGTTTCTTGTAACATGGGGTTGCCACTCATCTGAAACCGCTGCTGGGTAACTGGGCTGTTAGTATGCATTATAATCTGATCAGAGATGAGCAAATCAGGTGGCACTCCTGTGACGAACTGACATGGGACTGCTAGAAGACGGAGAGTGGCAACATAGTCTTTCCCTGAGTCACCTTCCATTTGTCTTCAGAAATAAAAGTCATGTCTATTTATGGCCACACTTTTCTTTGGGGCATAGTATTCTGAAAGTTATTAAAGGGCCAGATTGTGCTCATAGTGCCAGTGGGTGAAGGCAGCAAGTTCCTGTGTACCCTTTGTCCCTAATGGCATTATGCATCTAAAGGGAGAGAGTTCCATTCCCTCCAGAGGATGGGTGGTTCTCCGGGGAGTTGCTAGAAAACATTAATTGGTGCGCTGTGATAAGGCAGAAGAAGAAAAGGAAAACCAGAGCCAATGAAAGCCCCTTTTATGGGATCATCAAACCAGGAAGGGGTAGTGAATGATGTCATGATGGGAGGGTCTCTTCTGTTGTTAAAGACATGTGATTCCTCCAATGAGGGATAATGATTTTTTTTCTGAAATGTACCTTTCTCTAATACTGGACTTGTGTATGTTTATGTTTTTTCTAAAAAGAACAAACAGGAGAGGTGTCCCTGTTTATGAGTGGGCTTATTGAAGAAGAACTTGCCGTAAATGATAAGGCAGGAATTGCACCTGTTGTGCCGAACATGAAGATTTCTGTTGGCCCTGTTTGTGCCTGAGTTGAAGCATTTCTGAAACTGACGAGGCGAGCCGAGAACCTGCTGAGGCCTAACCGAAGTGTGGAAGTCTTCGGAAGCCTTCCTGATCAGCTGCGTCTGTGTACGCGGCTCCCCTCAAAGGCCTCACCTGCCAGGAGGAGGCGGCAACACGGAGAAGTCATTTGCAGTACTTACGAACAGATGGGAAAGATTAGGCAAATCCGTGTCTAACCCCACCTTCCCGGAGGAGGAGCCGCAGAGGCACAACCCCTGTGTAGCGGCTACAGAGAGAGAGGGCCCGACCGGATCAACCAATAATCATCGAGACGGTCTCTAAAATTGAAACTGCTGAGGCGCCCAGTCTGGTCTGCGGAGGAGCGGCCGGAGCAGTTCCCAGGAACACCGAGAGGAGCGGCGAGCTGTTAAGGAAGGTGAGCGCCACTGAGACTCAACTTTATCCGGCTGGGAAAAAGAGTGAACCATAGAACATGAAGGCAGCTGGCAACTCCAGTTGATGTTAGTAAAGCAGAGAAGCAAAGCTGATACAACAAACTACTATAAGAGCAAGACAGTTGTGAATATAGTCCTTCTGTCACACGTGACTTTAGCCCTTGGCCAGCACAAATAGAGGAACATATAAAAAGACTATGAATTAGGTCATAATGCTAATACCTCTACAGTAGTTGAACCCGTGGAGAAAAGCCCAAGCTGGCTAATTTCAACTTGGCAAAAGACTTTGGTATGTTGCAACATTGTTTGGCAGTCCAGCTAAGGTGAAGAGTATTAGCCAACAGCTACTGAGCTAAGGAGACTTTCATAAACCTTTTTGTTATTGAACTATGGTTTATCCTATCTTGTTGAAGACCCTAATTTGTTAAAAAATAAACCCAGTTTTCAAGTTAACCAGTCTACTGAATGGTCTTTTCCCATCCGCACTTGTAACAGGCGCACTGTAATCGTTGTCATGGCAGCTGGATTCTTGCCTCCTCCCTCCCTTTCTATTTGCTGTTCTTGGTTTTGTTGATTTCTGTGTATGGTGGATGCTTTTATTGTGTTTTTTGTACTATACTTGACAGATGCAGACCATTCAGGTAGTGGTCTCTCAGAACTGTTTCAGAATGTATATTATTTTCCACTGTAGAGGGCACGTGCACTACAGCCCAGGTGTAGTTCAGTTCATTGTGCCTATGCCGTCCTGCTCACATAAAGGAGGGCCACGCTCAACTGTGGGTGTTGGGCTGGCCCTACGCTTGCCCCAAATCCCATGCTGACAGGCCCCATGCGCCAGAGGGAACCAGCAGGGTTGAGGACCACCCAAGGCTAATGCAGTAGCGGTGAGCTCTGAAGACATTGGGGAACTGTGGGCAATACAGCATCAAGCAGGGTGCCGGATTCATGGGAAGTGACATGGTTCCAGACATGTACCTCTCGTCGCCAATTTCTAGTAGGGAAATAAACAACAGGAGGCTTGTGATTGTACAGCAACATTGAATTTATTAGTATCAAACCTTGGGGCCACCGCCTGACAGATGTCTTCTCCATGCTCTCTCTTTTGACCATCTTCTCCCCATCCCTTAAGATTCCAGAATCCCTGGCGATGGTCTGTGACCCCACGGGCTATGGATGTACTATTACAAAGGCAGGGCACAACTGTTTTGTTCACATTTCCCGGATGTGGGGCAGCTGATTCAACCCAGGGAGAAAAATGGGATGCCACTGGGCTCTTGAGTGCATCTAATAATGCTTTCTTCAAATCCCTGCTCTTTTTAATGCCCTCAGCCCCTTTTCTTCTCGGTTTACTTTGTGAATTAAAGCTAAGGAACCAGTACCTCTCCTCTCAGCAGCATCCCTGGAGGAACACTCAGAGTACCACCAAAAGGGAGAATAGGTATCTGAGCCAGAGAACATCTGAGGGAGGAAACTGCCAGGCCAAGTGGCCAGTAGTGGAAATGCAGGTGAGTGAAGAGATGGCCATCCACATCCCATGGGATCATGACGGGGCTGAGAAAGAGAAAACATGAAGCAGTGACTCATACCCTAAGATCAGCACACATGAGAACCCATAAGCCTCTCGGATTGCTCTATAGGAAACCTGATGTACTTGTCTGTCGTGGGGCGCTATATGCTTGGGGGAACACAGTAGGATGGCCATACTGCCCTGCGATTGCACAAGTGCATCTGGCATGGTTTCACCACCAGGGCAAAGTAAAGCTGAACGATTCCTCAATACTCTGAAAGGATAAAACCGGGGCTCCAGATGAGAGGGTATAGGATATGGTGTAGACTCTTATGGTGTTCCACCCCTGTAAAGGCCAACTTAATTACAGATAATCCAGCTTCCCCATCTGCTTTACACAACTTCCCCTACACTTAATTGCAAAATGTGTTGAAAAGCTACATTAGCCCACAAAGTACCATCATAAATGTATAGACAACAAACACGGGCATTCTTCTTTATTTCCATTGAAAAATGGCTTCCATGCTGCTTATCTGCTGGTCAGCTTGAAAAAAGAATCAAAGCTCCTAAAGGAATCGGATAGTTATTGACAACCCAGGCACAACAGTCAGGAATGTGGGGGGTGTGGGTGGTGTTGGGGGGCCTCTGCGGCGGGAGCCACCAGGCATGGGCAAATAAGCCCTGGAGATGCATGGTGTTGGAGCCCGAACCGCTCTAGGACCACATTGCACAGGAGAGTAGGCGTGCCTGGTGCACGCAGCACATAGCAGAAGTACGCTATTAAAGGTGGTCCCTGCCTTGGCCAGGTGCTGGTTATTGATGATTGCAGGCACAGGCTGGATGACGAAGTTTCATTGCAACGTTCTCTTCTTCCGCAGGAAACACCATTAGACTGTGAAAGAAGACTGCATTAGTGATACACGTGGTAGGCCCGGCGTTCCGGGGAACAGCATCCGACATACCTCAGAGCCAGCCACCTTGACAGTATACGTCAAAGCCTTTCCTCCGGCCTCAGTGTTCAGGGAAATCTTCAGCCGCATCCTTCAGTTTGCTGAGGCGCCATCTTCAGTTTGCTCGGGCAGCCTTGAGAGGCTGCCCGAGTTTGAGATTAGGAACCCTCATCCTTGTTGTGAATTAACTAATGCATGTTCTCTAGTGTGGATTGCTTTTGTATTGTGGCTGTAATGAGCACTTCATACAACCATTGTTGGGCTTAGTGTAATTGTCATGTCAGTAAGCAAGTGGAAGTAGTGACAACAAACTAGACACATACAAAAAAGAAATAGAAGCTAAGAAAATTAGAAAATTCCGAAGAGATACCTTGGATTACAAGCTAGACATTGTATATTTGTGGAAGGAATACTACCAACAGAAAGATAATTCCAAAAGTGGAAGAACACCTTACAATAAAAGAACCCCAACTACAGGCAGTGCCTCCTCCGAGGCATCAAGTGGTGAATCAGAAACAAAAGAACAGGGAACAACAAATATCCCCGGAGAGAGAGGAACAAATACCAACAACATCAAAGGGAATGAAATCACCATCAGAGAACATTACATCTTTTTTAGATCGGGCAAAACCAGAAGAGGCAAGAAGAAAAAATCCAAGCGGAAAGTGAACTTCATGCAGAAGAGAAATTAGTTATCAAAATTTCTGATTACGGACTGAGCACATTTGAGGAAAAACGTTACAAAAAGGTATTTCATTTGTTCCCAGCCACAGCAGTTCACTTTTAAATGAAAGAATTGATTTCTTTAAATTCACTCGGAAAATGAAACAAACTATTCTTTGACACATGTGAATGGGGAACTCCGAAAGAAGATTGCAAATATCTAGAAATTAAATCAAAAAGTACATTTATGCCACCAATACAATACAAAATCCATTGATTGAAGTGTTCCAAAAACAGGTTTTAAAAGATCTGGAAAAACTGAATTACCGAAAAAGAACCAAAACGAATTTCACAAAAAGAGAGCAACAGGTGCTGAAAAATGTATGGCAAAATCCTAATCTAATATTGAAACCAGCGCATAAGGGAGGCGCATTGGTAGTGATGAATTCTGAACAATACAAAATGGAAATAGAAAGACAGTTAGCAGATGACAACACTTATCTTCAAATCTTTGAAAATCCCACGGAAAAAGTCCAGAAACTTATCAAAAACACACTAGATGAAGCTGAAAATGACGAATTAATAAACAACCAGACAAAAAATGTCTTGATGAATCTACATCCATCAATCCCCATAATATACACACTACCTAAAATACATAAAGATCTGATAAACCCGCCAGGAAGACCAATCATTGCGGCTAACAACAGTCTACTTGAGCCTCTGGCACAATATATTGACCGAGCAATCCAGCCCTCAGTTCACAAATTCAAGACTTATATCAAAGACAAGAATGATTTCCTGAACAAATTAAAGAATATTGAAATCAATGAAGAACATGACATTCTCGTCACGATGGATGTTGTAAGCCTTTACACTAACATCACACTTAGATAGAATTGTGAACACTAGCCTGCGTCGCATCTAGATGGAATTGTGAATGGTAGCGTGTCCACACTTAGATAGAACTGTGAATACTAGCATGTCCACACTTAGATAGAACTGTGAATACTAGCATGTCCACACTTAGATAGAACTGCGAACATTAGCCTACGTCGTGTCTGGATAGATTTGTGAAGTTAGCATGTCATTGGCAGATGCACTGGCCACTAGAGTCTAAATGGAGGATAAGGGGAGCTATCAGAGAGCATGTTAGAGGCGGAGACTAGAGGAGTATGGAACCTGTATGCCAGTCAGACCCAGATCAGGACCGAGCCGCAACAGGGAGACTACGCTTCAATGCAGGATAGAGACACAAACTAACCAACCTTACTAACAATTTCCCTTTCTGCATACACCTCTCAAACTCCAAACCAAACACAACCAAAACCTACAGCACAACAAACCGCACAAACTTCACTACATTGCATCAACAAAACAAAAACACACATAGCCTTGCACAACAGTACACGACGACTACCGGCCGCAAACACCCCAGGCCCAGCCAACGGACCCACCGGGCTGAGGCCGCCAACAGCACATCACTGCTCTCTTGCACTTTTCCTGCTTCCTCCCACTAACTCAGCCTCCCCTCCTCTTTCAGAACCGCCAGAGCGCCAAGGGACCACTACGTTGGTGATAGTGCGCGGTACAAGTGTCCTTTAACATTAACATTAACAAGGGGGAACTGGAAGCCATGGAGTGGCTATTATTAAAACCAGACACGGATTGTAAAGCAGACAAACTGATAATTCTAAAATTGTTGAAAATCGTTTTGCAGAACAACTTTTTTATGTTTGAGAACAGGTACTTCATACAAACGTCAGGAGCATAAATGGGGGCCGCCATGGCTCCGAGCTATGCTAATACTTACATGGCGTACTTAGAAGATACCAATATCTTCAATGAAGAAAGGTGGACAAAACAATTGAAGTGCGTCTACCGCTTCATAGATGACATCTTTGACATCTGGAGCGGCCCTTATGAAGAACTGGAGATATTCTTTCAACATCTAAATAGAATGGCTCCCAGGATAAAATTAACAACGAAGACAAGTAGAGAAACAATTGAATTCCTGGATGTTCAAATAAATAAGAAAAGAGGCAAACTGGAAACCACAATATACACATAATTGACAGACAAACAGCTGCATGCATGCCAACAGCTTTCACCCACGAAGAACTATAGAAAGCATACCATTCAGCTAATTCTTAAAATACAGAAGGATTATTTCGGAAGAAGATGAATATAATAACAAGACGGAAGTCCTCAAAAGTAAATTTGAAAAAAGAGGCTATCAGCCGATGAACATCAGCACAAGTGCGGATAAAGTAAGTAAGATCAGTAGAGAAGAAGCACTGAAACCTAAAGAAAAAACAGAAGCGGAGAAATTGGTATATGTTATCACCTACTCACAACAGAGTCCGAAAATAAAGAAAATTATCAAAAAACATTGGACAACCCTCACACTTGATCCTATGATGAAAAGACTTTTTCCAGAACCCCCACTTTTCGTTTATAATAAAAGCAAATCAATCAGAGAACATTTGGTCAAGGCAGATTTCTCAGCTGAAAGACAAACTCGGGAAAACTTCAAAGGAACAACACCATGCCACAATTGCAACCACTGTAATACCTTGATTAAAGGCAATACCATCACCAATCCCCACAAAGGGTATAAGATAAATCTCCATCACTCGTCTACATGTGACTCTAAAAACGTAATATACGGTATGAGATGCCCCTGTGGTATATACTACGTGGGAATGACAACAAGGAAGGTGAAAACAAGAAGGTCAGAACACAAGTCAAACATAAAGACAGGTGCCATCAAATCTCCGGTAACACAACACTTCAAAAAAGAAAGACACAATATTGCTCAGATAAGGTTCATCATTCTTGAACAAATAAAAGTACCAAGGAGAGGGGGAAACCTTAATAAAATGCTGTTACAGAAAGAAACATACTGGATAGAAAAACTGAACTCTATGCCGCCGAATGGGATGAACCCCATCTGAGACTTGAGTTGTTTCCTATAACAGGTAAACTGTCATGAACCATCGGACACGCACCTTCTGGGACTCCTGGTCCTTGACACATAGGGGCTTACACTTTGTTGTACTTCCAACATGGCCGTAAGTACAGAACGCTGCTTACCAGCCTTCACGTCCGATGCAGCATGTTCTATAAATTAGCCACACCCCCGCGGCACCTTGCGTCTCAATGCTACTGTTAGCTGTGGCTAGACGTGTGCTACGTAGTTCGCTGTTGTTTCCTGGTTCCCGGATCCTCCGTTTTCCCCTACTATCCTTTCTCCTTCTTATTCAGCCTTCTTCCCGGATTCCGTGCACCTTCTCCTTATCCTGGACTTCCTGGAGTTTCCTATTGATCCCTGACATCGAAGCTGAACGAACACTGGAAGCAAAAGACGGCCGAGCAGGCTTGTACAAGACCTGTACCGTACGGAAGAAAACTCCTCCTAAAGAGTGCATCAAGCAGCAAAAACAGGAGAGAAAGGGAAACCTGTGACAGATTGAGACGCCACCTAACTGAAGTCGATACAGACATGGAGGCGGCCATTCAAGATCTTATGCGCGGCATGCAAGAACTAACGACCAAAGTACAAAACCTAAAGGCAGAGAATGCCGCGTTAAAACAATTAGTCTTATCCCGCGACTCTGCCACGAAGGAAAGTGTACTATTGGGCGGCATTGTAGACAAATACGATGGGACAGCAAAAAACCTTTGTGGATTCCTTCATTCCTGTTTGGTCCACTTTACTTTTAAGGCCTATTATTTCTCTACCCCCAGGGCTCAGTTGGGCTTTATTATTTCGCACCTTTCCGGGAATGCATTAACCTGGGCCACACCATTAGTTAATGCCGGAGATGCCCTCCTGGATGATTATGACGGATTCATTCAAGCCCTTAGGACCATGTTTGACTGCCCAGAACAGGTCTATAGTGCTCAGGAACGTTTACTCGATTTCCAGCAGGGCTCCCAGGACATGCTCACGTATGTAACACGATTCAAGCAATTGGCTAAAGAAGCAGACTGGTCCTCTGAAGCCTGCTTCACTCTCTTTCGAAGAGGACTAAATGAAGACATCAAGGATGAACTAGCCAGAGTGGCATGCCCAGGTTCATACCAAGCCCTTATGGATCTCGCTCTACAGATTGACCTCCGCATCAAGGAAAGGAAGGCAGAGAAAAAGAAGACCAAGTTACCCTTCAAGAAGAACCCCATAGAGACCTCCTCAAAACCCGAATGTGCTTCTGTTCCTAGTAACGAACCCGAACCTATCCAACTAGGGGCCTTCCGTGGACCCATATCCCCCCCAAGAACGGTTGCGAAGGATCCATACTGGCCTATGCATGTATTGTGCCTCGGACAAACATTTAGTGAGAGAGTGTCCTATAGCCCCTCCACGGCGTTCGGGAAACGCCAGCTCCCGATCCTAGATGGAGCACAGTGTCGGGAGAGAGATGTTTGCTCCACATCTATTACATCCTTGAACTCTCCTGGACAAAACAATCTGGTCATTTTACAGGCCTTTCTATCGCCATCCAAGAAGGAAACCTACCCCATTCTGGCGTTGGTGGACTGTGGGGCCATGGGAATATTCATAGATCAAGAATGGGTCTTTAAACACCATATTCCTTTCGAATCCCGGAATAATATGCAACCTGTAGAAGCAATTGATGTGAGACCTCTTTCTACAGGACCCATAACCCTTCAGACCAAGGAAGTTGAGCTCGCAATAAAAGCACCATCGAGAGAAGATAAAATTTGACATCATAAAGTCCGCCCTTTACCCAATGATTTTGGGAATGCCCTGGCTACAAAGACACAATCCATACATCAATTGGGCAGCAGGTTCCTTGTTCCTGGGTTCCAAGCATTGCATGTCTCATTGCCTACTCCTGGACAATGCTCCGACACCATCGGAAGGGCTTTCAGCAAACCATCAAGGCCCACTCACAGTTTCAAACATCATCCGGGTTCCTAAAGCCTATCAGGAATACTCTGTGATCTCTTCTGCTATTGTTCAAGCCTTACCTCCTCATAGACCAGAAGACTGTGCTATTGAAACCGAACCCTCAGCTGTGATTCCCTTTGGAAAGATGTTCATTTTATCTGAACCGGAGAAAAAGGCCCTCCGTGAATATCTGGATACTAACCTTGAAAATGGCACCATATGACCATCCAAATCCCCAGCCGGAGCCTCACTGTTTTTTGTTCCTAAGAAAGACACCAATGAGCTCAGACTGTCATGACCTACAGAACGCGCCCCTTTTGGACTTCATGGCCCTTGTCTCAATGGGGCTTGCACTCCCTGGTACTCCCAAGATGGCCGTCCAGCGTGAAACACCTTCCTCGCTCTACACGTTGGACGTAGCGTGTTCTATTAATAGACCACGCCCCCGCGGCTCCGCGTGTCTCAATTCTATTGCGAAGTAGCGACCAGACGTGTGCTCCGTAGCTTGCTGTATTGTTTCCCTGATTCTGTCCCTACTAACTCCATTCCTAGTCCCTCTCCTTTCTTTCTTACTTCCTGGACTCGTGTGCTGAGTAGTGCACTTTCCTAATTTCCCGGATTCCTGGATCGTTGCATCCCAGAACTTTGAACACACGCTGGAGTTGGAAGAGACTCGTGCAGCCTTATTCAAGACCCGATCCGTCCACAAGAAGGCATTGACCAAGAAATCCAGCAAAGATCGGACTCAGTTGAGAAGGGGGGAACTCCTTGACAGTTTGAGACGCCACCCGACCGAACTCGATATGGACATGGAAGCGGCCGTTCAGGACCTGATGTGTGGCATTCAAAAACTATCAACCGAGGTACAGAATCTAAAGGCGGAAAACGCCGCTCTCAAACAATTAGTTCTATCCCGTGATTCTGAAACAAAAGAAAGTGTGTTGCTGGGCGGCATAGTTGACAAATACGATGGGTCGGCAAAAACCCTTCGTGGATTCCTAGATTCATGTTTGGTCCACTTTACTTTTAAGTCCTACTACTTTTCGACTCCTAGGGCTAAGGTGGGTTTCATAATTTCTCACCTTTCAGGAAATGCCTTAACCTGGGCTACGCCCCTCAATAATTCCGGCGATGCTCTCCTAGATGACTATGATGGGTCCATACAGGCCCTTAAAACCATGTTTGACCGTCCAGAGCAGGTCTATAGTGCCCAGGAACGTCTGTTAGACTTTCAGCAGGGATCCCAGGATATGCTCACCTTTGTAACCCGATTCAAGCAATTAGCCAAGGAAGCCGATTGGTCCCCTGAGGCGAGTTTTACCCTTTTCAGGAGAGGACTGAATGAGGAGATTAAGGATGAGTTGGCCAGAGTGGCTCGCCCAAACTCATTCCAGGCACTAATGGACCTTGCCATGCAAATAGACTTTCGTATCCAGGAAAGGAAGGCAGAGAAGAAAAAATCCAGAGGAAATCCTCCGAATGTGCCCTTTGAGAGCACTACCAAGACAGACACAAACCCAGGCTCAGTCACTGAACCAGAACCCATGCAGATAGGAGCCTTCCGTGGACCTATAACCCTGCAAGAAAGGATGAGAAGGATTCATAAGGGGTTGTGCATGTATTGTGCCTCAGATAAACACTTGGTTAGGGAGTGTCCTCTATCCCCTCCTCGGCGTTCGGGAAATGCCAGCTCCCGATCCTAGATGGAGGAGAGCTTCGGGAGAGAGCTGTTTGCTCCACATCAATTCCATCCTTGAACTCTCCTGGACAAAACAATTTGGTGATACTACAGGCCTTCCTATCGCCCTCAAAGAATAAGACCTATTCCATTTTGGCCTTGGTAGACTGCGGAGCTATGGGAATTTTCATTGATCAAGATTGGGTTGTTAGTCATCATATTCCATACAAGACACAAAGCACCATGCAGCCGGTGGAAGCAATCGACGGAAGAACTCTCACTTCAGGGCCCATAAGCCTGCAGACTAAAGAGATCCAGCTTTCTATAAACCATCACCAAGAGCGGATTAGATTCAACATCATTAAGTCAGCCCATTACCCCATAGTATTGGGTATGCCCTGGTTACAGAATCACAATCCGTATATCAATTGGATAGCAGGATCACTATTCCTATGCTCAGAGTTTTGTATGTCTCACTGTCTATTCCTGGATCCCTCCTTGACACCCCCTAAAGAACCACCAAGAGACCAGCAAACACCACTCATGGTTTCCAATATCGTACAAGTCCCTGAGGCCCATCAGGGATTTGCTGATGTATTTTCAACTGCCATAGTCCAGACCTTACCCCCTCACAGACCTGAAGACTGCGCCATAGATAGAGATCCCTCAGCAGTGATTCCCTTCGGCAGAATGTTCATCCTTTCCGAACCTGAGAAAAAGGCCTTCCGAGAATACCTGGATACCAACCTTGAAAATGGCACCATAAGACCTTCAAAATCTCCAGCGGGTGCTTCGTTGTTCTTTGTTCCCAAGAAGGACACCAAGGAACTCAAACCTTGCCTCGACTATTGTGGCTTAAATCAATGCACCCTCAAAGACCGGTACCCACTGCCCTTGATCTCGGATATCCTGGAAGCTGTGAGAGGCGCCGTAATATTTACGAAGTTGGATCTCTGAGGTGCCTACCATTTGATCCGTGTCCGGTAAGGAGACGAATGGAAAACAGCCTTGAGAACACACTTTGGTCACTATGAATATCTAGTCATGCCCTTTGGACTAGCTAATGCCCCCGCAGTTTTTCAACGTTTCATGGCTAGGGTGTTCTCTGACATGTTATTCCTCTTGGTCATTGTCTATCTGGACGACATATTGATCTTTTCCAAGGACCTTCTAAAGCATGAAGAACATGTAAAGGCAGTATTACAATGACTCAGTGAACACAAACCTTCAGCCAAACCCGAAACATGCTTGTTTCACATTACTTCTGTTCAATACCTAGGATTCATCCTTAGCCCAGAAGGAATTGGTATGGACCCTTCAAAGGTAAAGGCCATACTGGCATGACCCGCTCCCACGTCCGTGAAACAAGTTCAATCCTTCCTGGGGCTTGCCAACTTCTACCGGAAGTTCATATCCACTTTTTCCGTGATCGTTCAGCCGATCGTTGCTCTCTTGAAGAAAGACACCCCCTTTATCTGGTCTACACTGCAAGATAAGGCATTCCAATGTTTAAAGGCAGAGTTCACGCATGCCCCCATCTTAGCCCAACCCGACATAAATCGACCATTCCTAGTGGAAACGGATGCCTCTAACTACGCCATAGGAGCAGTGTTGAAGCAGGAATTTGAGGATAAACTGGAACACCCCATTGCTTACCTTTCACAAACCCTGACTCCCAGTGAGACACACTACTCCGTCCTGGAAAAGGAACTGTTAGCCATCACCAAGCCTTCACTGAATGGCGACATCTACTTCTGGGTGCTAGACATCCAGCTCAGGTCCGCACGGACCATCGGAATCTTCAAATTCTACAGTCATTGGAGTGTAGGAACAGTCATCAGGCGCGTTTGGCCTACTTCATTGCCCAGTACCAGTTCCACATCACTCATGTTCCCGGATCACAAAACCTGATTGCTGACGCCTTATCTCGACATCCTGACTATGTAACTACTGAAGATAGGGCCTATCCTAAGATGTTTCCCCACACGATCTTTGTAGCTCAAGCAGTCAATCTCCTGGAAGAAATTTGAGTGCAAACCCAATCCTCTGATCTGTCGAAGGATATTTCAAGGAGGAATCAATGGAATCTAAGAGTCAAGGAAAGATATTTATTCAGGGACAATGCACTAGTCATTCCCACACAGAAATTAAAACAAAGAATAATAAACCTCTGTCATGATACCCTTCACTCCGGACATCGTGGCATAACCAACACCCTCCGCCTCATACAAAGACAGTTTTGGTGGCCTGGAATGAAGACCGACGTACAGCAGTACATCCAAGCTTGTGCTATCTGTAGTCAAAATAAACATGATAACAAGAGACTGGCGGGTCTTCTACTGCAACCTACAGTGCCAACAAGGCCATGGGAATTCATTGCTACAGACTTCATTGTGGAATTACCACCTTCCCGAGGATACACGACCATCGTGGTTACCATTGACTTGTTCACTCATATGGCTCATTTTACACCCCTGTGTAAGCTACCATCCTCGTCCGAACTTGCTGGAATCTTTCTGGAACACATATTCCGTCTGCATGGACTTCCTTCCAAGGTCATATCTGATCGAGGACCTCAATACGTCTCACAATTCTGGAAACATCTCTGTCGCATTTTGGGAATCCAACGCGCCCTCTCATCAGGTTATCATCCCCAAACCAACGGGGCCACAGAACGTGCTAATCAGACCCTGGAACAGTATCTTCGATGTTTCACCACCAAGGTTCAGGATGACTGGTCGCTCCTGATACCCGTGGCTGAATTCACCTACAACAATTCCGATCACTCAGCATTTAAGACCAGTCCCTTTTATTGTTGCCAAGGTTTCCATCCATCGGTTCTACCCTCTGTCCTCCCTCATCCCATACCAGTACCTACTGTCGACTCCTGGATCGAAACCCTCCTCGACTTACACCAGGAGACCAAAGAAAACTTAGAGAAGGCCAGAACACAGACTAAGAGGTATGCGGATTCCAAAAGAAGACCAGGGCCTTCTTATGCAATTGGTGATCAAGTCTGGTTGTCCTTGAAATTACTACCCCGACATCTACGGCCAAACAAATTGGCCCCTCGGTACTATGGTCCATTCCCCATCAAGGAAATTATAAATCCAGTCTCATACCGGATCAAACTACCAGACTCCTGGAAGAAGATTCACCCAGTTTTTCACACATCCTTATTAAAACCCTACATCCAATCCTCCCGGAAATCCTGCAGACCCCCTCCTCTGCTGGTCGACAACCAACTGGAATATGAAGTGTCCCGAATATGCGACTCCAGGTATAAACGGGTCAGCTTCAATACCTGGTTGAATGGAAGGGATATCCTCCTAGTGAAAGAAACTAGGAACCACTTTCTAATCTCAAGACCCCTCGACTGCTCAGAAAATATCACCTCATATACTCTGGCAAACCGGGAGGAACGGGTCTTCGGAGGAGGCATGCTGTCATGACCTACAGAACACGCCCCTTTTGGACTTCCTGGTCCTTGTCTCAACAGGGGCTTGCACTCCCTGGTACTCCCAACATGGCCGTCCAGCGTGAAACACCTTCATCGCTCTACACGTTGGACGTAGCGTGTTCTAATAATAGACCAGGCCCCCCGCGACTCTGCGCGTCTCAATGCTATTGCGAAGTAGCGACCAGACGTCTCTGTAGCTCGCGGTATTGTTTGCCTGATTCTGTCCCTACTAACTACATTCCTAGTCCCTCTCCTTTCTTTCTTACTTCCTGGACTCGTGTACTGAGTAGTGCACTTTCCTAATTTCCCGGATTCCTGGATCGTTGCATCCCGGAACTTTGAACGCACGCTGGAGTCGGAAGAGACTCGTGCAGCCTTATTCAAGACCCGATCTGTCCACAAGAAAGCATCGACCAAGAAATCCAGCAAAGATCGGACTCAGGTGAGAAGGGGGGAACTCCTTGACACAGACCTGGTCTTGATTATCGAGGTTTAAATCAGTGCACCCTTAAGGATCGCTATCCGTTGCCCTTGATCTCAGATATCCTGGAAGCAGTAATATTCACCAAATTGGATTTCAGGGCTGCCTACCATCTTATCCGTATTAGAGAAGGTGACAAATGGAAGACAGCCTTTAGAACACCCTTTGGTCATTTTGAATACTTGGTTATGCCCTTTCGACTTGCAAATGCCCCGGCGGTCTTCCAACGCTTCATGGATCGGGTGTTTTCAGACATGCTGTTCCGCTTCGTCATCGTGTATCTGGACGATATCTTAATATTCTCTAAGGACCCTCTTAAGCATGAAGAACATGTTAAGGCAGTATTACAGCGATTTCGTGAAAACAAGCTCCTGGCAAAACCCGAGAAGTGCCTTTTCCATGTCGCTACTGTTCACTATCTAGGATTCATCCTTAGCCCAGAAGGTATTGGAATGGATCAATCCAAGGTTAAGGCCATACTATCTTGGCCGAGTCCAACCACCGTGAAACAGATCCAGTCTTTCCTGGGCTTGGTTAACTTCTATAGGAAATTCATACCTTCCTTTTCCGAGATAGTCCAACCGATCATTGCCTTGTTGAAGAAAGACACTCCCTTTCATTGGACATCAGCCCAAGAGGAGGCCTTCCAATGGTTAAAAACAGAGTTTACACAAGCTCCCATCCTGGCTCAACCTGATATCAACCGGCCATTCCTAGTGGAGACAGACGCCTCTAACTATGCCATTGGAGCAGTCCTAAAACAGGAATTTGACAACAAGCTGGAACATCCTATTGCTTATCTTTCACAGACATTAACTCCCAGTGAAACCCATTACTCTGTTTTAGAAAAGGAACTGCTAGCCATCCATCAAGCCTTCACAGATTGGCATCATTTACTTCTAGGAGCAGAACATCCTGTCCAGGTTCGCACAGACCATCGAAATCTTCAAGTATTACAGGCCCTGGAATGTAGGAATAGCCGTCAAGCCCGTTGGGCCTTCTTCTTCACCCAATACCAGTTCCAGATTTATCATGTCCCTGGAACACAGAATATAATTGCTGACGCCTGACTACGAAACCCTTGAAGACCAGTCATTCCCTAAAATGTTTCCACACACGATATTCGTAGCACAAGCAATCAGTCTCCTGGATGAGGTTCGGATACAAACACAGTCCTCTGAACTTTGGAAAGAATTTTCAGGAAAGAACCGATGGACTCTCAGAACTAAGGATGGATTTCTTTTCAAGGACAAAGGTTTAGTCATCCCCACACAGAAACTACAGCAAAGGATAATAAACCTTTGTCACGATACCCTTCACTCCGGACATCGTGGCATCACAAACACTCTTCATCTAATGCAAAGACAATTTTGGTGGCCGAGAATGAAGACTGACATACGACTGTACATTCAAGCCTGTGCAGTTTTCAGTCAAAACAAACTTGACAACAAGAGACCGGCGGGGCTCCTACTGCAGCCCGCACTACCAACAAGGCCCTGGGAAATTATTGCTATGGACTTCATTGTAGAACTACCACCTTCCAGGGGGTATACAACCATAATGGTCACCATAGATTTATTCACTCATATGGCTCATTTCACACCGTTATACAAGCTACCTTCTTCCTCAGAACTTGCTGGAATTTTCCTGGAACACATATTTAGACTCCATGGACTCCCTTCCAAGATCATATCAGACAGAGGACCGCAATACATATCTCAATTTTGGAAACACCTTTGCCGAATACTAGGAATACAACATGCCCTCTCTTCAAGGTATCATCCACAGACTAATGGGGTTACCGAACGTGTGAATCAAACCCTGGAACAATATCTTCGTTGTTTCACTACCAAAGTCCAGGATGATTGGTCGCTTCTGATACCTCTGGCAGAATTCTCCTATAACAATTCGGATCATTCGGCTGTCAAGACTAGCCCTTTTTTCTGCAGTCGAGGATTTCATCCCTCAGTGCTACCTTCCACCCTTCCACACCCTACACCTGTTCCTACAGTCGATTCCTGGATTGAAACACTCATCAATATTCAAAGATAAGCAAAAGAACAATTAGAAAGGGCACAGACTCATACCAAGCATTATGTGGATTCCAAGAGAAGACCAGGGCCCTCCTACGCACTAGGAGATAAAGTATGGCTATCCTCGAAACTCCTACCCCAACCTCTACGGCCAAATAAACTGGCCCCCCGGTATTATGGGCCTTTTCCCATAAAAGAAATCATTAACCCAGTGGCCTTTCGGCTCAAATTACCAGACTCCTGGAAGAAAATTCACCCAGTTTTTCATACATCTCCACTGAAACCACACATCCAGACCTCTAGGACTAACCTCAGACCCAATCCTGTACTTGTCAATGACCAACTGGAATATGAAGTCTCCAGAATATGTGACTCCAGATATAAACGTGGTCAGCTCCAGTACTTGGTGGAATGGAAAGGGGACCCTCCCAGTGAACGCACGTGGGAACCTATCTCAAACTTAAATTCCCCCAGGTTACTCAGAAGGTTCCATCTCATACACCTGGGCAAACCCGGCTGGACGGGTTTTCGGAGGAGGCATGCTGTCATGAACCATCAGACACGCCCCTTCTGGGCCTCCTGGTCCTTGACACGTCGGGGCTTACACTCTGTTGTACTTCCAACATGGCCGTAAGCACAGAACGCTGCTTACCAGCCTTCACGTCCGATGCAGCACGTTCTATAAATTAGCCACACCCCTGCGGCCCCGTGCGTCTCAACGCTGCTGTTAGCTGTGGCTAGACGTGTGCTACGTAGTTCACTTTCACGGAACTCTCTTGTTTCCTGGTTCCCGGATCCTCTGCTTTCCCCTACTATCCTTTCTCCTTCTTATTCAGCCTTCTTCCTGGATTCCGTGCACCCGCCACCGAGTGCACCTTCTCCTTATCCTGGACTTCCTGGAGTTTCCTATTGATCCCGGACATCGAAGCTGAATGAACACTGGAAGCCGAAGACGGCCGAGCGGGCTTGTACAAGACCCGTACCGTACGGAAGAAAACTTCTCCTAAAGAGTTCATCAAGCAGCGAAAACAGGTGAGAAAGGGGGAAACCTGTGACATAAACAAGTTTTTCCATAAAAAAAAATTCTGCAACTTGGCTTAAAACTGATTAAGTGCAAACTACACTGTGAGCTCTCCTAGATGGAGTCCTATGAACATATTAGGGAAAGTGTCGCTAACATACATTACGAGCAGCATAAATTCAACTCAAAATAGTGATCCCGATTCGACCGAGTGGTTTTTTACAATTTGTAAGCAAGAAAAATACCAGCACACAAAAGTTAAAGATTGTTGAAGTGGACATTTCTACAATCATACTGTGAATACTACAAATTAAAGCCCCAGGACAAACTGCCAAACTGTTGCCAATACTCATCAGGAGTAAGAACAAGTGTAATTTAACACAGTGATTCCACCATTTCAGGACATCATAAGGTGGCGCCCGGTAAAACCACCCAGAAATAGACATCTCTTCACACATAGAAAGAGAGAAAGGACAGAACACAATACGGTTACCATTGCAACCAACAAAACAACGTGAACGCGGAAGCAGAACGAGGAAATAAGAGCCATTGATACAAGGAAAGAGAGAAAGGACTGAATACAACGCGGTTGCCATAACAACCAACATAACTACGTGAACGCGGAAGCAGAACAAGGCGATACAAGTAATTTAAACTGCGCTTCCAGAAGATGACATGCAAAGTCTAACGGAGCAAGACGTGAACAACGAGTAGACCCGAAGCAAGGACGTGGGACAAATTGGAGAAAGAAAACTAAACTACTCGTGGAGACTGCCACGCTGAGGTGAGCACATAAATTAATGAGGCACAGAAAAACGCAAATTGCTTCAGAATCAGTTAACCCAGGTTTTGTGACTGGGACACAGTGCTATGATCTAGCGACTGTTCCCAGCACAAAACCCACCCTCATAAGAAAAACAGACAGTTAAAAAACGACCAATTTCGTTTTCCTTACAGAAAAAAACACCCGCCAACGGCGCTTGAAGGAAAGAGCAGGCGTATAGCCAGATTTAACTGCATAAGCAGCACTGACATGTTCGAGATGTTCTCAAGAAGATAAAATCTTCAGAGCCACAGGTACTTTAGGTCCAAACTTATACTCACAAAAATAATAAAAAAAAGCATTAATGAGATTATCTGAGAAAATGAGGATTAAGTGATTTGACCAGAAACATATATTGTGTTTATTTTCAGAACCTAAATCATTGAAACAAGACATTTTGTTTGCACCTGATGAAGGGCATTTATAGCCCAAAACGCGTCGTGCATTAGAGAATCCTACAAACAAAAGGACAATTGGCTTGAAGCCAATAAAAGCCCTACACATGGACAAAAGTCTCTCTAAACTAATAGGAAATGCACCCATAGATGAAGAATGTTCATATTTTTTCGCAAAAGTTGTAAGCTATACGTAAATGTTTCAAGTATTCTTTGTTTTTAAACACTGTGAAGCATGAGGTAATGCTGAATTGTATAATGATTTATTTTTTGAAAATTTAAGAAATTTGAAAACTAATTGGTTATATTGGTCACCACGAAACACACTTTATGTTTAATAATTAAAATAGGTGAAAAAATGCAAGTGATCTTAGTATTTATTTTGCATAGTTGTATGCCCAAAACTGTGCACGGAGCCAAGGTCATTTTTGTCAAAGTGATCCCACAAATTGTTCTGTTCATATTGGATTCTGTAGCCCAGAATCTGACTCTGTTAGCACCTAAATAATTCAAAAAGTGATTTGAAATTTTATATCAAAACGAAAAGGCAAAATTAAGAAGGGTGTGCTCCTCCACATTACTGTGAACCCAGGCCCAAGAAGACCTTGTGGATGATGCAGAGGATCTTGAATTTGATCCTTGCAGCCACTGGGAGCCAGTGGAGAGATTTTAGGGCTGGAAAGATGCAGTCTCTGGGCTTGAGGACAAGGGTAAGTCTTGCAGCCCTATTCTGGATAAGCTAGCGGGGGCAAAGGGAGATTGAGAAAGAGGCTGTTGCAGTAGTCCAGCCTGGAGAGGACCAGAGCTCTAGAGACATTCAACTTCTGGGGGAAGGTGAGAAAAGGAAGAATGCCTCTGAGGAGGTGGAGCTGGAAGTGGGACTTCTTGGTAAGGTCCATGATGTGAGGTGTGAAGGAGAGAGCGGAGTAAAAGATGACACAGAGGTTCTTGGCATCACAGGATGGTGGGTGTAGACGGCCCAAAGAGGGTGGCCAGAGGGTATGAGGAAAAGAGGGTGCAGGTGTCCATTGAGGAGGATCTCTGTCTTACTGGAATCGAGACAGAGATAATTCGCTGCACACCATATCTGAATGGCAGACAAACAGTCTGGGATAAGAGAGGAGGAAGAGAGGGAAGTAGAGGGAAGTTTGAATGAAAGCTGTGTGTCGTCGGCATAACAATGGAAATGAGGAGGAGGAGGAGGAGATCAGGTGAGCAAGAGGGGCGAGATAGATGTTAAAGAGCAATGGCGATAGGATAGAGCCCTGGGGACACAACAGGTAGAGAGGGTGGTGGTGGAGTAAAAAGGGCTCAGTTGTAGCTCGGAAGGGTGGTTAGTGAGGAAAGAGGTCAGCCAATCCAGTGCTCGGTTAGTGATGCCTAGGGTGTCACAGAGTCATTTTATGAGGGTAGAATGGTTGACCATGTCAAAGGCAGAGGAGAGATCAAGGAGAATGAGAACAGCAGGAGGGGTTGGAGTCAAGATTTGCAAGCATGGTTTTGCGGTTGTCCAGGAGAACAGTTTCCATGCTTCTGGATGCCCGGAATCCAGATTGATGGTCATGAAGGCAACCAACAAGATCAGTTTCGAGGGTCAGTTGGGGGAGGACAAACTTTTCCAAGAGTTTACCCAGGAAGGGGGTTGTAGAGATAGGGTGTTAGTTAGCCAGGCAGGAGTCAGCAGATGGCTTTTTGAAGATGGCTATGGTTGACTCAGGAGCAACAGTGAATTTCATTGACATTGCATTGGGTCAGAAGTTGGGGTTTCCGACCCAAACGAAGATGGTAACTGAACCCGTACAATTGGTGGATGGCTCATGTTTAACTTTTGGTCCACTTACAACTCAAACACAACCATTGAGAAGAACAAGTTACTTTCTTACCTGGTAACGTTCTTTCAATGGGATGGTCCGACGACGTATTCCATATCTATGACAGGAAATCACCACAGCTGTGCTGCTTTGGAACATTTTCGGCGTCTGTGTCCGGCGTCGATATGCGGTCCTCGAGGGCCTCCGTCGAGCCGACGTCACCGGATGTCATAAGTAGGACGCACTACGCCCGTAGCCTCAGTTATAGTTTTTTCCCCAGAACGTGTGGCACCAATCTTCTGCCAGTATGACCACAGAAAGCCTTGCGGAAACGTAAGCTGCAATCGCATAAACATTTTGTAGCGGGGCAGGTAGGGAGGGAGCGATATGGAATACGTCGTCGGACCATCCCATCGAAAGAACGTTACCAGGTAATAAAGTAACTTGTTCTTCGAGGGGATTGGGTCCTCCGACGTATTCCATATCTATGACAGACTCCCAAAGCAGTACCAACGTATGGAGGAGGGAAAAGAATTTAGTATATAGAAATTTAGAATGCCCAATTAAATTGCAGAGTAAAGGACCGTCTTGCCAAAGGCCAGATCCTGCCCATGGATAGAATCTAGGGAGTAGTGTCTTAAAAAAGTATGGACCGAAGCACATGTGGCTGCTTCACAGATGTTACGAATAGGAACACCCCTCTGCAGGGCAGTAGAGGCAGCCATACCCCTAGCAAAATGGGCCCATAAGCCTACCGGAGGGTCCTTACCCGCCAAGCGTTAACATTCAGAAATTGCCAAGATAATCATTCTAGACAAAGTCTGCTTAGTAACAGCTTGTCCCAAACGCCTTCCAGCGTAACCTATGAAGAGCTGATCGTCTACTCTGACCCGGGACATGCGTGAAATATAGAAACGTAAAGCTCTCCTAGGATCCAACCTATGGAGCCTCTCCTCTTCCTTACCAGGATGCAGAGGAGGAGGATAAAATGCCAGAAGAATGACCTTCTGGCTTGAATGAAATTTCGACACCACTTTCGGAAGAAAGGAAGGACAAACCCTAAGCACAACCCTGTCCTTATGAAACATCGTGAAGGGTGGCTTAACAGAAAGTGCCTGCAACTCACTCTGCGAGCAGAAGTAACCGCAACTAAAAATACAGTTTTAAGGGTTAACAGTTTCAAAGGACAAGAATGTAAAGGCTCAAATGGAGCACCCATTAGGAATTTTAGAACAAGGTTCAAATCCGTGGAAACACATTAGTGAGCCCTTTCAGAAACTGAGAAATCAAAAGGAATTTTGAAATAAGAACACTCCTCAGACGAGCGCTTAAATATAGACAATGCCGCCCAGGTAACCTTTAATGGTACCCACTTGCAGGCCCATGTGGGCTAAAGAAAGCAATAAAGACAGAACCACAGGAATGTCACATGAAAAAGGATCCACATTCTTAACCCTGTACCAGTCGCAGAACTTTCTCCAACGGCAACGGTACAGGGACTTTGTTGCAGGCCGTCTGGCCGAAAGCAACACCTCCATCACGTCTTCAGGGAGGTCCCAATCCTTATACCTCAACCTTACAGAAGCCAAGCGCGAAGGTTGAGGGATCTGACCTCTGGATGGAGAACCAGACCCCCCTCCCATGAGAACAGATCGTCTCGGTAGGGAAGAAGGCGGGAGGGAAGATGGACAAGTCGAGAAGGTCCGGGTACCACGTTCTCCGGGCCCATGCCGGAGCAATGAGGATCATCCGGGAACCGAACCTCCTTAACCTCCGCAGCACTTGCGGGATGACGGGGACTGGAGGAAACGCGTACAGCAGTGGGAAGGACCACTCCACCACAAACGCATCCCCTAAGGCTCCTCTTGGAGGAAATTCCTGCAAGCAAAACCTTTCACACTTCCGGTTGACACTGGAGGCGAAGAGATCCACTTGTGGGGTCCCCCAAAGGGCGAAGATCTCCAGGAGAATCTCCTGAGCCAGATCCCACTCGTGAGAGATCGCGCTCTGCCTGCTCAGAGCATCCGCCGTCTCGTTTTCGTCTCCCGCCGTCTCGTTTTCGTCTCCGGCCAGATGAACTGCTGAGATCGAAAATTTCCTGCTGGATGGCCCAGAACCAGAGCTGCATCGCCTACCTGCACAGAGGAAGTGACCCTGCCCACCCCTTTTTGTTGAGGTAGTGCATGGCCATTGTGTTGTCTGTCAGAATCAGGACATTCTTCCCTCGTACAGTCGGCAGAAAAGCCTTCAGGGCAAGCCTGACGGCCCTGCTCCAACAGATTGATATGGAGTCTGGACTCCGACGGAAACCAACGACTGCTGAGTGTCAACTCGTTGGCATGAGCTCCCCATCCCGTGAGGGATGCGTCCGTCACGATCGTCACCTCCGGCCAGGGTAGCCAAAATGGAGCCCCCTTCATCAGCTTGCCTTCGACGGCCCACCACAGAAGTTCCTGGGCGACCGAGGGCGGCACCTGAATGGGGTCCGTCATCCTGCCGGAGGACTGTGACCACTGCGTCTTGAGGGCCCATTGCAGAGATCTCATCCACAACCTGGCCTCTGGCACCAGAAGAATGCAGGATGCCATGAGGCCGAGCAACCTCAAGAACTTGAACGGCAGGAGACTCTGGGCATGTTGAAACTTGTGCACCATCTGCAAAATGTGATGAGCCCTCACCTGGGGAGGGAAACACTGCCCCAGGGACGTGTCGAGCACTGCTCTGATGTACTGGAGCCGCTGAGTTGGCGTCAAGTGCAACTTCTTTAAGTTGAGGGAGAAGCCCAGCTTGTGAAGGGAATGCTAGGTGACAGAGGATCCAGGACTTGCTCGGGAGAGCGCGCCCTGATCAACCAATCGTCCAGGTAGGGGTAGAAGTGAATCCCCCTTTCCTGAGATAGGCTGCCACCACCATGATCTTGGTGAAAACCCTCAGGGCGGAGGTCAATCCGAATGGCAGAACCCCAAACTGAAAGTGCGAGTCACCAACCGCGAACCTCAGGTACTTCTTGTGCTTGGGATGGATCGGCACATGAAAGTAAGCGTCCTTGAGGTCGAGAGACACCAACCAGTCCTGAAGTTGAAGGGCCTGGAGGACTTGAGAGAGAGTAACCATCTTGAACTTGTCCTTCCTGAGGAGCTTGTTCAAACCATGCAAGTCCATGATGGGTCTCAATCCCCCGTCTTTCTTCAAAATCAAAAAATAAGGGGAATACCATCCCTTGTTCCTCTCCGCTACAGACAACAGTTCTATGGCACCTTTCTCCAGCAGGGATTTGATTTCCTGCGCAAGGAGCGGATCCGGACTCTTCAAAGAGAGATTCCCTGGTGGATTGTCGTGAGGCCTCTGCCGGAAAAGAAGACAGTAGCCGTGGGCTATGATCTCCAGAACCCACACATCTGAAATAATGGCACGCCATTCTACAAGATGCTGCGCCAGCCTTCCCCCAACAGGTGAACCATGGGACATAGTCTCATGACTGAGCTGAAGCGGCTGCGGCAGTGGCTGAGGGTAAAGAGGCAACTGCCCGAGCGGCTCTGGCACCTCGAGTACCTTGTTTTCCACCTCTGGCACTCCTATGGTGGTCCCTCTCGATCTACAAAAGGAAGAGTAGTACCGAAAGGAATCTCCCCTCCATTGCTGTCCCCCAGGATGAAAAGGCATAGGTTGGCGAACTGCAGCGCTCAACGACTTCGCTGAAGCTTTGGAGGTCTGCAATCTCTCAAGGCTCTCGTCAGTCTTGCTGCCAAAAAGATGTTCACCATCAAAGGGCATGTTGAGAAGCTGGGCTTGCACATCAGGAGCAAACCCCGACTTCCGCAACCACGCAAATCTGCGCATTACGGTGCTCACCTGTAAAGCCATACCCCCTGAAGAAAACACTTTCTTCGCCCAGCCATCAAAACGTTTGTTGTCCCTATCAGGAGGGATGGTAGGGTATGTGTTAGGGAGAATTCTCTGTTTAGGCTGAACTTCCTAATCTAGTGAGTCCCCCAGCAGCTTTGCTGGATTTCTGGAGTTTGTTTTTTTCTCCTGCCAAGAGTAAGACTCTTTTTCTCCCCCTCCTGGACATGATTTATGGTGTTCCTTTGACTGTTTATGTGTTTTATGGGCTATGGGGTCCTTTACTCCATAGGGTCTCATGTGTTTTTACTATGTGTGTTACACAGCACCCTCCGTGCAGTAACACAGGGGTGTCATAGTGACACCCCACCATAGACGCCATACCCTGGGACTGACTACTGTCTCCCAGGGCATGTAAAGTCACCATTGGCTTTACTAGTCTCAAATTATGAACAGAAACCAGTACAAACCATCATATTGTGGACGTACTGGTCAGGACAATTCGATTGCCCCGGGGTCTGTTAGTCGAGGGGGCACCTCTCCATCCCCCCTGATAGAGTTTTGGCTGGTGGCAGTGGATACTACTTTTTATATTCGGCCGCAAATATATCCCTATGGGATTTTCCCATTGTTCGAGGCTACCAACTTTAATTATTTAATTCTCATAGTCTCGAACATACCGCCGGTTTATTTATTTAATATTAATTCGCACGTTGGTATTTTTTGCCAGGACTCGATTCTAAAATGGCGCTTGTGTTCTCTTCTGTGACTCCAACCCAAGTCTAGCCCTTTGTTCCACTTTTGGCGGGTTTTATCCACAGAAGCCTCCAAAAGTGGAGCCACTCTGTCTGGGTACCACAGGGGTTGTGGGAGGGGGTTTAGGCACCCTGGACTGAGTTACCTTGGTAACTCAAGTCACACTCTTGTGTGATTGGCCCAAGTGGTGAGCCGGCCGGCTCACCACTTAGCATGTTTGATTGACAGCTAGGCTGAGTGAATGGGGGTGTGCTGCTTAAAAGCAGGGCTTTGGGGACTGGAACTTCAGAAGTCGCCACAGGACCTGAGAATCCGGTGGAGCCCTGCAGAACCGACTCACCACTTCCCGACGACAGAGAAGATCTCCCGGCTGGAGAGTCTTCTTCCCCTGACTGGTGGGCACAACCAGTTTACCTTCTTTTCCTCGCATCCCAGGACGTCTTGTGGTCGAATTGCCCGTGCCAAGCACCCCGGCAACCGGATAGCCACTTACCACTGGACCGCGAATAAAAGGACCGCTACTTTTACCTGAGAACTCTGCGGCTGGTTTCTTCCCTGGCAGTGCAACGGACTTCTGTCTTCCTCTCCGACGAGATCCTCTCCTCCCACGGACGAAGCACCGACTTGCATCCGCTGCCAGGAACAACTGCCCCCGCTGGAGTATTCTCACCACTTTAAGGTACCGTGTCCGCCAGGCCTCGCTTTCTAAAGATTGCTGCAAGGTAATAATAATTCCTTAACCTTCTGGACTGGGCTGGCCACCTTGACCATCTAACTGGTCCCTTTCTTTTGGTCCAACTTCTTTCTGAACCTTTTTGAGACTTTTGTGCACCTTTCAACCATGTGACCTTGGACACATTTTGTTCTGATCCTCTTAAAGAGGGTCCGGCCTTCTGAACTCTAACTTCACGGTTTTACTCTGCCTTCCTCTCTTGTTGTGTTCTTGTGAAAGTGTTGGGATCTGTTTCAATTTATACTCTGCTTTTCTCTCCCTTTTAAAACGAATTATTAGAGTGCCATCTGCGTTAAGCGCTCACTGCTGTCTGAAAATAAGTGGAGCTTTACTTAAGACTTGTCTAATATTCTTTCAAGGGAGTGTATATCTTTTAGTGACCGTGTTTTTGAACTGCTTAACATTAGTGCCTGTGTGTTTTACTAGATGTGGTTTTAAATAAATAATTATATCTCTTTTACACCAAGCTCTGGTCAGTGTTTGCTTGTTCTACTGTGTTCTTTTGACCTATTGTGAATACTGTGTATACTGCCTAACTCTTCTTGAGGGAAGTCTGACTGCTCAGCCACAGCTACCAAGTGAATCTGTGTGGTGCAGACTGCTACCAAGTGGGTTTACTGCCAAACACCTGTAGTCTTAAATCTTTTGCAGTGGTCACAGAGGGAACTGCACAGGTTTCTGCCTAACAGTATGACGCCTGTTTTGCCAGGGCCGTAGCCGCCTGCACCACCAAACTCTCCGGAGTGGGATGCGTAGTCAAGTAGCTAGGGTCGCTACTGGCAGGACGGTATTTTTTCGGCAAAGACTTGCCCACTGCCGGGAGACTCTCCGGAGCAGTCCAAGCCGCAGCCACCCTTCTTTGCAAGGCCATATGGAATGGCAGTACCGGGTCAGTTGGTGGACCTTGGTCCAAGATGTCCATCAGGTCATCCTGCAGAAAATCTCCTGGTGGCGCAGACCACCCCAAGTATTCCATGACTCTCGACATGAGGCACCGGTATGAGGATTCAGCATGCGTACCCGGCTCAGGCCTGCCAAACTCAACCTCCGGGGAGGTGTCCAGACCACTGGCGTCATGAAAAGACTGACGCAGGTCTTCTAACTGGCTATGACCAGATAATAGGTCATCAGGAACCTCCTCAGGAACCATACCATCGTCAGACCCTTCATCCACCTCAGAAATATAGTCAAGAGGCTGGAATAAATCCCTGGTTGAGGGCACGTGTTTGGACTTGGCCGGAGCCTTCCTCTGGGTTTCCACCGGTCTCCGGGGCACCTCAGAGAAATCCTCCTCGAAAGGCGCCGAGGGCGTCGATGGAATCGGCGTCGAGCGTGGCGCCGATGGCTTTGACACAGGCCTCGAGGGCAGAGCCCAGAGCGTGTCCTTCGACAGCCTCTGCGCCGATGGCTTCCTCGGAGGCAGAACCTCGAGAGAGTCCTTCGACGGTCTCGGCGCCAAACGCATCGACGTCTTCTTCGAAGACCTCACATGCTCCAACGGTCTCGATGGCATCGCGGACCGGGACCTGGAGCGGGCATGGCTAGAGCGATCCACCTTGTCCGACCGGTTCCTCAAAGGTTCCCGGTGATCACGACAACCGCTCGAGCCCGAAGGTGCGCAAACAGTGTCTCTAGCACGTTTCCTGCCGGCGTCTTTCGACGGCACAGACGGAACAGAGCCCTGCGACTGAAAATTCGCCATCATCTCCTTACGGAATGAATCCCATTCCGCAGGAGTGGAATGCTTGGTGGGACAAGCAACCTGCCGACTGGCAGAGTCCTCAGACGAGGACGGGGAAGGCGACCGATGACGGCGCTTCCGTGAGTGCCCTGAAGAGGCAGAGTAATGGCGGCACCCACTCCGGGATCGAGACCCCCTGGACTTACCCCAACGATGCGGAGAGTCACCCCTCGAATCGTCAGTCGAAAGCCCAGTGGATTTGACTTCCGGGGCTTGGACACCTTACCGACCGAAAGCTTCTTACGCTCCTGCAAGGCCTTCAAAGTTAACGACTGGCAATCGTCACAATCGTCCGTGGCGTGGTCCTCACTGAGGCACCAGAGGCAGGCATCGTGCGGGTCTGTCAGCGACATCTTGGAACCGCAATCCCGACACTTCTTGAAACCCGAACCCGGCCACGGGGTAGAAGAAGACGAAGACATCATGAAAATCTTCACAAACAAACAGGTTTGAAGAACCGATAGAACAACTCGGAAGAACCGAGGCGCGCCGAGATCTCCGAAGCGAACACGTTCGCGGAAAAAACAGAACTGAGGCTACATGCGTTGTGTGTCCTACTTATAACATCCTGTGACATCGACTCCACGGAGGCCCTCGAGGACAGCGTATCGACGTCATCGACGCAGGACGCAGAACATTTTCCAAAGCAGCACAGCTGTGGTGATTACCTGTCATAGATATGGAATACGTCGGAGGACCCAATCCCCTCGAATGGTGTGTTTGCCAGGTCATGAGGAGGTCTTAACATTTAATCTGATTTCAGCCCCCCCAGTTCAAGTTAATTTTGGGCATGCCATGGTTAGTGGTCCATAATCCGACAATTAATTAGGGTGAACGTGTATTGACATTTATATCCAAACAGTGTGAGAGTCACCTACATGGCAGGGCGGAACCCACAGCCTTCTTGGTGAAATGTGGGTGACTCAGGTTAGCACTGAGGCTGTGGATATGGTCCTACCTGAGGTTTACAGAGAGTTTGCTGAAGTGTTTGACAAGGGGAAGGCAGAAATGTTACCACCCCACAGGCTGTGTGACTGTGTTATTGACCTGGAACCACATGCTAAGTTACCTTGCTGACAGATGTATGCCTTGTAAGAAATGGAAAAACCAACAATTGTGTGAAAATACATCGATGACATGCTGGCATGCGGATTCATCCGACAATCCAAATCACCTATCTATTCTCCTCTGTTTTTCATGCCCAAGAAAGAGGGTATGTTGCATAAATGCATCGATTACAGGGCACTAAACAATGTGACAATTAAGAAACGGTTCCCATTGCCTTTCATTTTGGTCTTATTAAATCAGGTGAAGACCACAGCGATTTACAATAAATTAGATCTGAGAGGAAATTACCATTTAATCTGAGTGAAGAAGGAAGATGAGTGGAAGACTGCGTTTCGAACCAAATTTGGGTTGTATAAATATCTTATGATGCCTTTTGGTTTATGTAATGCACATGCAGCATTTCATGCAAGAAGTTCTTGGAGATTATCTAGATTTTTTGTAACTGTGTACATTGACGATATTCTTATCTATTCTGAGACTGAAGAATAGCACGTGCACCATGTCAAGGCAGTACTCTGACATCTGCTGGACTACATGCTATTTGCCTAGTTAGAGAAATGTGCATTCCATGCCACAAGAGCGGAGTTCTTGGGGTTCATTCTGACCCCTTCAGGGGTGGCTATGGATGATATGAAGGTGCAAGCTGTGACCAAATGGCCATCCCACAAATGCACAAGGATGTACAATTCTTTTTAGGATTTGTTCATTTATACTGCAGATTGATTGACAACTTCTCTCGGATTATTACGCCAATCAGTCGACTACTGCGAAAGGCATCTCACTTTGAGTGGGAGGAAGAAGCTGTCGCAGATTTCCCCCTTTCTCACCTGACTTCGATGTTTGCTGGAATTCTTGGAAGGAGTCTTCTTGCGTATGGATTGGGTTTTGTACAACCCCGAGCGAGCGTCTTCTGGATCCAGCATGCGTTCAGCGTTCAACGTCCAGGGGTACTTGGAATCTCCGGGAAGTCCAGGAAACGAGGGAGGTGTACTCGGAGGCGGTACACGAGATCCAGGAATCAAGGTAGAATAAGGAGGAAGGAAATGTAGAGGGGGAATCGAGGGTCCGGGAACCAGGAAACAAGAGATTAGTTACAGCGAACTACGGAGCACACGTCTAGCCACTACAAGCGGTAGCGTTGAGATGCGCGGGCTGCGGGGCATGGTCTCTTTATAGAATGTGCTACGTCTGACGTGGAGGCTGGTGGAAGGTGTTCCACGTTAGACGGGCATGTTGGAAGTAGTAAGGAGTGCAAGCCCCGTTGTGTCAGGAACCAGGAAGTCCAAAAGGGATGCGTTTGATGGATCATGACAGAAGCGGAGAAGGCATTCAGGGACCTAAAATCTGCAATCACTGCAGCTCCCATTCTAAGACACCCCGATTTGGAAAAGCCATTTCAAGTGGAGACGGATGCCTCCAATCTGGCGATTGGAGCAATTCTATCGCAAAAAGATCTTCAAGGGATCTTGCATTCGGTGGCATTTGTTTCATGTAAGCTTACTAGTTGTGAGCAAAACTATTCTATCTTGGACAAGGAACTGTTGGCAATGAGAGCAGCATTCCAAGAATGGTGTCCCTATTTGATGGGTGCACGCTATCAAGTCATTGTGCTGACCGACCACAAAAATTTACAATATTTAAAGACTGCAAAGACGTTGAGCGCGAGACAACTACAATGGTCGCATTATTTCAGTGAATTAGACTTTATGGTGACCTATTGTCCAGGGAAGCGTAGTGGCAATGAGAGCGCATTGACTTTGCAGTAAAATACTGAGGTGGGTGTCTGTAATGCTTCAGCTAAAATATGCCGCTGGTGTGCAGTGCATTCTGGGGGCACTCAGAGCCATAATGGATATTTGCTCCATGCCTCAGTGAAAGCTGCACTTGTACACAGAGCATTGTTGGCAGTATTTTACTGGAAAACATGTTTTCAACGTTATTCGCTGCTTATGATGGTTTGTATGGCTCATCCAAGGGCATGGTGCTTGCAAAGACGGCGATTCGCAGGTGCAGGCTGGTACCTGTTAAGGTTGCCATGGACAATGTCAAAGTTGAGGATGAGTTACAGAGTTGTTTTCTTTGCTATTTTGAGAAAGGGAAGAGCTCTGCTCCTTGAGGTTACCGTAGGTCATTCCGGCCGGGCACAAGCGGTCGACCACCAATGCGCAGACGCTCATGCCAGAAGGTTAGAGAAAATGCCACCCCGCCTTTGCAGAGGGCTTATAATGCAGTGCTCTGGAAAGGTGATACAGAAAGCAAAGGCCTCAGTCGGAGGGGGGGGGCTTCTCTCCAAGCCTGTTGGTTGCTGTGCTCGGTGTCTGGCTGTGTTCTGGTGCTTTCCAGCCACTTATGGCAAGATGCAGAATGAAGTTGCACCAACGGTGATGTACTTTCTTTAGATTACTGTCTTTTCTGTGATTTATTTCTGTTGAAGTTCATTCACTAATGTATGCTCTTTAAAAACAAATAGCTGTACATGAGCTAACTTATCTTCTAACTGCGAGTGTATGTGTGAATCATTGCATTGCCTACCTGCTTCCAAGGTTTTCTCTTCAATCTACTGGTGATAAAAAGATATGTCTGTCTGTGCACTTTTTGGCAGGCAATACAGTGTCCCGAAAAAGTCAAGCTATCATTCACATGGAAAAGATTTTAGGAGCAGTCATCACAGACCTACTGGAGGACGTGTGCAGGGGTTTCACTGCACGTGAACTGCTGGACTGGGTGGCTAGAGATCCTGTGAGAACCTCGCATGACGGTTTACCATACCATGTTAACCCATTGTTTTAACTAACATTACCTTTGAGAGGAAAAGTCTTGTTTTGATGCCACAAGTCCCCACTAGCATGGCATACAGGGGAACGAAAGACTCAACACATATTACTGTCACATTCATCGTCTGAAAATACATCCCCCGACTCCTCACCTGTGTCGGCGGAACTAGTGGCAGGATTCTGTCTTCTTTGGTAATCTTTCTTTTTATTCAGATATGGTTTACCACGGGGAGTCGCCACCTTGAGTACTTACGGGACAAGTAGTCCAGTGGCGAACCTCCCGGAATAGCCAGCAAGGGGAAAAAGCCAATCAGGCATTAAAAAACCCTGATGATGAAAGTAGGGTCCACGGGCAGATAGAATCCAGTAGAAGAATAACTTCAGTGGATAAGCAGAACTGATGATTCTGAAGTATGGTCCAGTAGAGTAGTAGAAATTTCCAGGCTAAGTCTCAGAAGGTAAGTAGAAAAACCAAGAACGGAACCCCCAGAGGAAAAGGAGGTAACCGAGCAAACCGTCCCAAGCAGGGTCTGGAAAAGGAAAACAACAAAGCAGACTGGAGGACAGAAAAATGAGGAATAACAACCAGGAGAAGAGGAAGCTGGGCTGTCAGGAAAAAGGACAAAGAAATAAACAAAGCAGGTAAGAAATGGGCCGAGGAAGACGGGGATAGAGGAAAGAAAGAAAGCAAGGGGGACCGCATGGAAGGAAGGTACGGAACGCAGCAAAGAAGACAGAACAATCAAGCGGGCGGGGAGCAAGCAAAACGGAAAAGGAACGAAAAAGCGCACACACAAAAGGAAGTAAAGGACAGAATAGCGTGGGCTCACCTGAGCCAAGGGAAAACTGGCAGCATAAAACCCAAAGCACAGAGGAATGATCAGGGTTGAAACGCTTTGACCACTGGGTGGAACTGAATAAGTAGTAGGCTGGCGGCGGCCATGTTGGAAAACAGCTAGACCGCTGACTACGTTTTAGAGAGAAACGTTGTCTGTCAATAATGGCGCCTGAAACACCATTTGTCCCATACTTGCCAGGGGCGGCGAAGCATGACAGTATGCCCCCCTTTACCTCCCGGAATGCCTGGCTTGCCTGGGTGAGCACGATAAAATCTCCAGACAAGAATGGGTGCATGTACATAAAAATAGGGTTCCCAAGAGTCTTCAGAATCAGGATACCCCTTCCAGTGAACCAAATACTCTACTCGGCCCTTGCGATATCTGGAATCACGTATCTGAGAAACCTCATATTCCTTCACATCGTCCATCTGGACCTGAGGTATAGCATGCATTGGCCAAGGAGCTGTTTTGCCTTCTGCCAAACGGAGTAAGGATGAGTGAAATACTCGATGTATCCGACGGAGACAGGGTGGCAACTTGGTTGATCCGTGCTGTTATCTTGTAAGGTACTATGCATCTGGGAGAAAGTTTAGATGGGTGAATCCATCTGGGTAGGTACTTCGTGGATAGCCATACCCAAGTGCCTTCCTTCAAAGGTTGTCCAGGTGACCATTTACGATCAGCCTGTTGCACATTGGGTGTCTTGTAGGTTGTTCTGGGCCAGGCGATGAGCTTCCGTGATGGTAGTCAATAACGCTCTTTCAATCCCCAACCTGGCACACAGAGCAGACCAAAATCGGGAAGTAAATTGGCTATCCCGGTACGAGAACATCTTGTCCTCGTAAACCATGTAGGCGGTATACATCTCGTACAAAGACTTTGGCTGTTTCAGATGCTGATGGTAGACTAACCAATGGGGAAAAATTGGCTAATTTGGAGAAGTAGTCGACGGTGACCATTATACAAGAACAACCTTCAGATATTGGCAGTTCAGCTATAAAGTCCCTGGAAATATGACTCCAGGGCCTAGAGGGTGGTGTAGCTTGCTCCAAAAGCCTGATGGGCCGTTGGGTCCGGTTCTTGCTTCTGGCATACACTGCACAGGTGTCGATGTATCTTCTTATATCAGTGGCCATGCTGGGCAAAAAGAAAGAGCGAGAAACCAACTCCAAGGTTCCTTTAGATCCCCAATGGTCAGCCGAAACGTGATCATGACATCAGGAAATTACTTTGAACTGGAGTTTAGGGTCAGGAAGAAAAAGTTTCTGTTTGATGAAACTCAAATCCCTCCTCTCCTCAGTGTCAGGAAGTAGTCGACTGGGAATAGTGTCTTTGAAGCGAACAGTGGCTTCTTCCACTTCTTTAATGAAAGAGGAAACAAAGTATGATCTTATTCCTGGGAAATAATGGATCTGGAAGACTTCCTGATGTCGAATTTGGAGTGTCTCTTCGGGAAAGAGCATCTGCTAGGATATTCTGAGAACCAGGTAAATAAGTAATCTCAAAAGAATACTGGGAAAAGAAATGTGCCCACCTGGCTTGCCTGGAATTAATACAGTCCATCCGCTGCAAGGTGTTCAGATTCTTGTGATCTGTGCGTATAACAAACGGGTAAGAACTGCCTTGGAGGAGATGTCTCCACTCCTCACACACCCTCTTCATGGCTAAGAGCTCTCTTTCAATAACCGAATAGTTGCATTTACTGGGAGTGAGTGTCTTTGACAAATAGCCGATAGGATGTTCTTTTCTTTCGAATTCCTGCAACAAGACTGCCCCGATGGCCCTAGCAGAAGCATCGGCTTCGATGATGAATACTTTAGTCTGATCAGGTTGACATCTCTTTAAGGTGTAAAAATGCCTTATCGGCTTTGTTGGACCGACTGAAGGGACTACAAGACTTCTTTAACAAACCAGTCAATGGCAACATGATCTCTGAGAAATGAGGTATAAATTTGCGATAAAAGTTTGCAAAACCCAGAAATCTCTGCACGTCCTTGAATGAGGAAGGTTGCGGCCATTCCATGACTGCCTCTACCTTGCGAGGATCTATCATAATGCCATCTCCCGAAAGGATGAAACCCAAATAGGGGACTCACGAGACAGCAAATAGGCATTTCTCTGGCTTGAGTAGTAGCTGGTTATTTTGAAGGCGTGTGAGAACAGCATGGAGATGACCTGAGTGTTCCTGACCAGAGGCAGAAAAGACCAAAATGTTGTCTAAATAGACGATAACAGAGTGAAATAATAGGTCGGAAAACATGCGATCCATGAAACGCTGGAAAATGGATGGGGCATTGACAAGGCCAAAGGGCATCACCCGATACTCGTAATGCCCGAAAGGAGTATGGAAGGCCGTCTTCCATTCGTCACCCTCCTTAATTCGTAACAGATGGTATGCACTCCTTAAGTCCAGTTTGGAGAAAATGTTAGCTCCCTGTACCGCCTCAAGGATGTCAGAAATGAGGGGCATAGGATAGCGATCCCTGACGGTAACTTTATTGAGTCCCCTGTAATCAATACACGGTCAGAGCTCGTTGGAATCCCTCTTTGGTACAAAAAACAAAGAGGCCCCCCCTGCAGGAGATTGAGAAGACTGAATAAGACTATTCTCAAGATGAATATCAAGGTATCTTCGTAGAGCATCCTTCTCCACCAAAGACAGAGAACATTCTACCAAACGGGACCAGGGCATTCGGGACCAAATCTATGGAAGAGTCTTCCGGGCTGTGAGGAGGTAAATCCAATATTTCCTTGTCTGCAAACACTTGTTGAAAGTCCTTCATTTCGAGGGTTAAACAATGTACAGTGCTTGAGGAAGTACTTGCCATGGTGGTAACCCTCTGATGGCTCGGCTCTGGCAGACAGTGCTGTTTACAGAACAAAGACTGAAAATCCAGCACATTATTGGACCAATTAATCGAAGGATTATGCTTCCATAACCATGAAATTCCTAGAATGATTGGGAAATGCGCAGCTCTGATGATATCGAAAGATATTTTCTCAGTATGTTGCATGATATTGATCTGTAAGAGGTTGTGGTCTGGGTAATGGGCCCGGAACTAATCAGAGTGCCATCTAAACCTTCTACTTTCTAATCTTCCTTCTTCCCCACTCGCTGAATACAGACCTTGTTGGCCCATATGGTGTCAATAAAGTTATTGGCAGCTCCACAATCAATCAAGGCCAGCGTTTCAATCTTTCTGTCTTTGAGATGAATCTGCAAAGCCACAACCATGAGACGCGTGTCTTCTCTTTCCTAGTTACTGTAACCGAAACATAATGACTGTTTGAAGAACCTCGGGTATCCGTCCCTTCTAGGACTGAGGTCGTCTGTTTCCCTGACATCTCGGGGGAACCCAGGACAATCCCTAAGCAAGTGACTAGAGGAGCCACAGTAGAGACATAAACCTCCATCCCTTCTTCTCTTGTGTTCCTCTGGAGTAAGGGGTGCTCTAGTCGTCCCAATCTGCATTGGCTCATCTTTAGGTGGCTTAGCTCCGGAAGTGGAAGGAATGACTGGGGGATTGGAAAAATAAAAGAAGGCTTTGCTCTTCTTCCTTTCTGACTTTCTCTCCCCCATACAAAAGTCGATCTGCAGCACTGTTGAGAACAATTCTGAGAGAGTAGAAGGGCGGGGAATCCATGCCAATTCGTCCTTCAGATCCTCTCGTAACCCACGTCAGAAGATTGTGAACTGGTCTTGTTCGGGCCAATCTTCCTCTGTAGCCAAACGTTTGAACAGAGTGATGTAAGAAAGTGGATCAGAGGATCCTTGCTGAACGTCCAGAAGGTCTTCACAAGCGCTGAAACGTATCTCAGGCCGTTCAAAAGTCTGTTAATTAATGTAAGAAAGGCGCTGTAATCCTGTAAAACACGGTCATTCCGTGTTACAAACGGTGTAGCCCATGCCAAGGCATTGCCTGAAAGGTTAGACACCAAAAAACCTACTCGAGCATATCCGGAGGTGTAGGTTTGGGGTCGAAAAGCAAAGTGAACTGAGCATGCTTCCAAAAATTCCTTCAGTTTCTTAGGTGCCCCGTCATATTTTCCTGAGGAAAGAGGCATGGGCGGTAATTCTGGCACGGGAGCTTCTCTTGCTCTAGCCAATTGACGGAAATTGTTGAATTCAGACTTTAAATTCTGGACTTCTAGAGTCAAGTTTTGAACAGCAGCTACCATCTCTTTTAATTGTTCCAATGTGGCCATGTTGATCGTGGGATATTCTGGACGTTTCAAACTATCACATTCTTCGTCTGAAAATACATCCCACGACTCCTCACCTGTGTCGGCGGGACTAGTGGCAGGATTCTGTCTTCTTCAGTAATCTTTCTTTTTATGCAGATATGGTCTACCACGGGGAGTCGCCACCGTGAGTACTTATGGGACAAGTAGTCCAGTGGCGACCTCCCGGAATAGCCAGCAAGGTGAAAAAGCCAATCAGGCATAAAACACCCCTGATGATGAAAGTAGGGTCCACGGGCAGATAGAATCCAGTAGAAGAATAACTTCAGTAGATAAGCAGAACTGATGATCCTGAAGTATGGTCCAGTAGAGTAGTAGAACTTTCCAGGCGTAAGTCCCAGAAGGTAAGTAGAAAAACCAGGAACGGAACCCCCAGAGGAAAAGGGGGTAAACCGAGCAAAACAACCCAAGCAGGGTTGGGAAAAGGAAAACAACAAAGCACACTGGAGGACAGAAAAATGAGGAAAAACAAGCAGGAGAAGAGGAAGCTGGGTTGTCAGAAAAAAAGACGAAGAAAAAAACAAAGCAGGTAAGAAATGGGCCGAGGAAGGCGGGGCTAGAGGAAAGAAAGAAAGCAAGGCGGACCGCATGGAAGGAAGGTACGGAACGCAGCAAAGAAGACAGAACAAACAAGCGGGCGGGGAGCAAGCGAAATGGAAAAGGAACGAAAAAGCGCACACACAAAAGGAAGCGAAGGACAGAATAGCGGGGCTCACTTGAGCCAAGGGAAAACTGGCAATGTAAAATCTAAAGCACAGAGGAATGATCTGGGTTGAAGCGCGCCGACCGCTGGGTAGCACTGAATAAGTACTAGGCTGGTGGCAGCCATGTTGGAAAACAGCTAGACCGCTGACTACGTTTTAGAGAGAATCGTAGTGTGTCAATAATGGCGCCTGAAGCGCCATTTGTCCCATACTCGCCAGGGGCGCCGAAGCATGACAGTTACAAAGGTATTTCTGGTAGCCAAGCATGAGTCAAGATGTACACACATATATACAAGAATTTGATTTCTGTATGAGTCATAATACGGCTCATTTCATACCCTGTGTTGGGGTGCCTAATACTGGAAAACTGGCTGATCTATTTCTGCAATATGTGGAAGAATTACATGGCTTGCCAGCAACAATCGCGTCAGATCAGGGTTCTCAGTTTATGCCTCGGTTTTGGCGTGCGTTCTGTGGAATGCTGGGAATCAATTGTGCGCTGTCTACAAGTTAACACCCAGAACGGTCAGCCAAACAAAAAGAGTAAACCAAACCATGTAGCAGTATCGTTGATGTTTATTAGCTGAGGGAATGGAATCCTGGGTCAAAGCCCTCTGGCTTGCGGAATTTACTTACAATAACAATGAACATGTTTCTTTTTTTTAAAAACTTTTGTTTATTGGCAGAAAGTTAAGACAGGTATAACACGTCTTGCGCAGAGATACACAGAAATCACAATATCGCAGTTGGGCATTACATCATGCATTTTGAGACCGCTCAAGACTGGGGCGGGGTGTACTGACAACCCAAGGGGGAGCTAGGTGCCCAGTACTTATGGCAATGTGTCGGGCGGACCCGGCGGGGGGGTGGGGCTCCAGTCAACCTCGTCCCTATTGTTCAGATAGCTGCAGAATTCCGTCCACATGTTCTTTGGGCGAGATGGCGTGGGTAGGGATCCGATATACTCCTCACAGGTTTGTACCCAGGTGAGGGCCTTCAACCACATCTCAAAGGTGGGGGGAGAGCGGCGTTTCCGTCCTTGCAAAATACATCTGTTAGCGACAATAGCACATACATTTAGAAATGTAGACCTTTTTTGCATTTTCTCCGGACCATATTCCAAAGAGTAGGGCTAGCGGGTCGAGGTCTATTGGGGACCCAATTATCTCTGTGAGCGCTTTCGTTACTTCCAGCTAGAACGCCCTCAGCGCAGTACAGGACCAAAACATATGCATATGATCTGCCTCTCCAGAGTTGCATTTCACGCACTTGGGAGCGTGTAAAGTTTGCTACTCTGTGCGGTGTGTAATAAAGTCTGTTGAGTAGTTTATATTGTATGCAGCGGAATCTGGCACTGAGGGAGACTTTGCGCGTGTGCGCACACATTTTGTTCCACATGCCATCAGTGATTTCTATTTCCAGCTCCCTGGCCCAAGCTTCCCGTGGTTTGAGGGATGTATTATCACGCTTTGTCAGCTGCATTTTATACAAGGAGGACACTATGCCCCTGCCACCTGTAGAGTTTGCTATGTATTGGAGTTCGGTGAGTCCGGGGGCTCGTCTGGGTATGATGGCCATAGTGCACTGACCGCTGCTCTTAGCCTAAAGTATTGTAGTAGCTCAAGCGCTGAGTTAGGGTGCTCGGGCTGCCAAGTTTGGGGGGTGATGAATTTACCATCGGGGTATAGGTCAGTTAGTGCTCGATATCCCAGGGCCACCCAGTGTTGGATGAAATGATGATTGTGCGTGGGGGAGAGTCCTGGGAATTGTCGTATGGGTAGCCATTTATAGTATGGGCAATGCTCTTGTGTCAGGTTCAAGATCTTGTTCCATGCTCTGATCGTGGTGGCCACAGGGCCTGCTGGGGCGTCTGTCTGGAACGTTTGGTGTAATAACAGGGTCATGATGTTGGTCCCGTCCCCTGCCAGTTTCTGTAATTTGACGTGTGGAGGTGGGTTCAAGTGTGCATACCAGTGCGTGGCGTGTTGGGCCTTTGCCGCAACCCAGTACAGGGTTAGATCTGGGGCTGTGAAACCCCCTTTCTCGTAGGGAGGGGTCATTTGTAGCCACTTTTTGCGGACTGCCCCGGAGTGCCAGAGGAATTGGGCACACACCGCGTGGAGACTCTTAAAATATTGCTTCCCAGGCCACACTGGGACATTAGCAAAGATGTAGAGGAGCTTAGGGACCGCAATCATTTTTAGTAGTGACAGTCTGCCTGCCAGGGACAAAGGGAGGTTGCGCCTTTTGAGCATCTTGGATTCAATGTGTTGTGCTGTGTCTCGTAATTATCCGCCAGTAAGGAGGTTTTGGTTAGTGAAACTTGTACCCCTAAGTACTTGATGCCTCCTGGCGACCAGCGTAGGGGAAATTCACATGTTGGTTGTTGGGTTGCCGCAGTGAGGGTGAATATTTCGGATTTAGAATAATTGATGGTAAAGCCAGAGTACGTTCCTATTTTGGTTATGTCTCGGATGATCGGATTCAGATGTGTGGAAGGGTCCCTGACATATAGGAGCACGTCATCGGCATACAATGAGATAATTTACGGTGTGCCCTGTAGGTGAATACCTTTGCGAGTATGTCGGTCCCTAACAATGAACATGTTTCATTAGGCATGACCCCCAAACATGTGCCTGTATGGTCAGGAACAAAACATACTCCCTGAAATATTGCGGACTCATAACACAATGCCGGCAGTGGCAGAGCGCAAACAAGTGCATCTCAGAATCAGACAGAAGGAAATAGTTTCTTACCTGTAACTCCATTTCTCCAGCATTGGTATCTTTCATGGATTCACATGCTTAGAATAATCCCCGTCAGGCTGGGAATGCTCGGTAAGTTACATAGACATTTTCCATAGGAAAAATTCCGACACTTTTGTGTCCTATCTATGTCGTTTTGGGCCGCGCACGCCGGTGCCACTAGGACATAGGGGTATATATAGCTCCGCCCCCGCGGCTCCCTCAGATTTCAGCCCCCAAAGTAGTATGGGGGGATCTCTGGTTTGCATGCTCCGGGGAGGCCGGCGGGCGCATGTGAATCCATGAAAGATACCAATGCTGGAGAAATAGAGTTACAGGTAAGAAACTATTCCCTTCTCCAGCATTGGATCTTTCATGGATTCACATGCTTAGAATAGATTGTATAGCAGTATCCCCCAACATTGGAGGCGTGTATGCAAACCAACATCACAACAAGCACAGTGCCCACTTACTATGGCAACACATTACATTATAGCATGTTAACTGCAAAAGACGCAACACTTTAAAGCATAGTTGCCGAAGGATGCAACCCCACTTGGGGCTTATCTTATTGGAACAGGTGACGTAGTACTGCCCGCCCCATCTGTGTATCTTCAGCATGTTGCTGTGCGAGACAGTAATGACGGGTAAACGTATGTGGTACCGACCAGGAAGCCGCCTGGCAGATATCCCCCAGCGGAATTCCAGACCACAAAGCCGTCGACGACGATGTAGATCTCGTCGAATGGGCCCTTGGACGCTTTTCTAGCGGCTTTCCGGCCTTAATGACAATAAGAAATGGCCGAAGACACCCATCTGGATAGTCCTTGTTTTGAAATCGCTTTACCCCTAGCCGCAGGACCATAAGCTACAAAGAGTTGTCTCGTGTCTCTGAAACTTTGAGTGCGATGGAGATAAAATTTCAAAGCTCTTTTCACGTCCAATGTATGGAGAGTCTTCTCTGCCACTGAAGACGGTGTTGGAAAGAATGTAGGCAACACTATAGCAGCGTGTTTATGGAACATGGAAGGTACTTTAGGTATGAAATGCGGGTTAGTGGCCAGCACGACTTTATTACGGAAAAACCTCAAATATGGAGGGTCGATCACTAGAGCTTGCATTTCCGACAGGCGATGAGCAGAAGTAATGGCCACCAGGAAAGCCAATTTCCAAGACAAAACTTTTTAATGATGTTGATGACATTGGTTCAAAAGGGGGTTTCATCAGGGCTGCCAGGACCAGGTTCAGACTACAGATCGGAGGAAACTTCTTCTTGGGAGGAAAGGTTCGAAACAACCCTTTAAGGAAGTGTTTAACTAGGCGGTCACTGAACAGTGGAGTGGAATGTCTCTTCCGAGTAAATCTCGAGATGGCAGCTAGATGCACCTTTATGGATGAAACAGATAACCTGTTATTTGCCAGGAGCAACAAGTATGGTAGGAGTTGTTCTGGTGTGATCGCCCGCGGGACCAGACCTGCGCACCATCTGCAGAACCTTTTCCATTTGTATGTGTATGAAGTGTTCGTGGAAGGTGCCCTTGCGGCTTGCAAAATACGACGGCAATCCGCTGGAATCGCTAACGCGCCAAACTCGGGGAAATCAGGAGCCAGGCCATCAGACTGAGGTTGTCTGGGTCGTGATGCCAAACGGTCCCTTTCTCCCGAGACAGAAGGTTGGGGATCTTCTGAAACCTCATTGGTTCTGCCGCTGAGAGGTGAAGTAGATCGGAGAACCACACTTGTCTGGCCCAATACGGGGCCACCAGGATCACCCGACAAGGATATCTGTGGATCCATTGCAGAGTCCGACGGATGAGAGGGAATGGGGGGGAAGGCATACAGAAACTTGCTCGTCCACGGGAAGGAGAACGCGTCCCCTAGCGAGTCTTGTTGTGGCCACCTGCTCGCGTATTGAGAGCATTTCTTGTTGTCTCTCGTCGCAAAGAGATCGAGGGCCGGATGACCCCATTCCGCGAAGACACGGTGCAGTTGCTGATCGTTCAGTTCCCATTTGTGTAGACAAATTCATCTCTCTGCTGAGAGCGTCTGCTTGCACATTCTTTACTCCTGGTAAGTGGAACGCCAACAGATGTATGTCGTGTTGTAGGGCCCAATGCCAGATCTCCTGGGCTTCCGTCGACAGGCTCCTGGAGCGAGTTCCTCCCTGCTCCCGTAGATAAAACATGGTTGTCGTGTTGTCTGTCATGATTCTCACCACTGAGCCCTTTATCTGTGGCAGAAAGGATTTTAGGGCCCAACGCACCGCCCTCAACTCTAGCAGGTTGATGTGGAGGGAGGACTCTTCCGATGACCAACGACCCTGAACCTGTAAGGAGTCCAGATGAGCTCCCCACCCAGTTAGAGAAGCATCCATAACCACTGTCTTCTGGAACGCAGGCTCCAGTAAGGGCATTCCCTTCGTTAGGTGTATGGAGATTCTCCACCATTGAAGCGCCTGCACGAGCTGGCCGTTGATGGTCAACTTGTCCGACCAGCGTCCGCGACTCTGTGCCTGTCATGATGCCTACCTCTAAGGAGCCAGGCCGGGCCCAGCAACCCCAGAGGCAGACATCATTTTCCCCAGGGAAGTCTCAGCGGGCCCAAGTCGGGGCCCTTTGGACTCAGTCCTGGCGCCTTAGGCGCCAGGCTCATAGCGGGCGCCAGGCTCATAGAAGAGGATATGTGTTTAAGTGCTTGGGTGCACACTTACCTGATGCAGACCTTGCTGCTTCATCCAGGCCCTCTTGAGGCCTGAATGGGACTACTTAACCTGTAGTACTACTTCACCACCCGGGTGTGGTCGGGGAAGGATACATACCTGATTGGTGGAAGGATACATACCAGGAACTTCTTCCAAGGCTATTTAAACCCCACCCGAACAGCCACACATGCTTCGCGTTGTTCTGCACCTAGCAGCTGGACGATCACCGTGTCAGCTCCTGCATCCTGACTTCAGCCACGCCTGCCAGCACCCTGGAACACCTGCAAGGGGAGAAAGGAAGAGAATAGGAGAAGAAAAGGCCATACCTGCTAAATCTGCATCCCGGAGTCATTTCTCCAACGGCCCTGAAAAGGAAGACATCATTTTAAAGGCATTTTGTTTCGATCGCTGCAGCGCTGCATTTTACTCACCTTTGCAAGGCGCTTCCATCTTCAACAGCGATCTTCCGGATTCAGCTACGCCCCGGCGCCTAGAGGAAAAAAGACAAGAACAAAGGTGAGAGGGAGAAAAGGAATAAGGAAAGCTCAGTTTCCTTTTAAGTCTTACCTGTTGGATTATTCCCACTGCATTTCGGGTCCTGCCGCTTCCTGGCATCTCCGGACCCCGGCCCCTATGGGGAAAAAAGACAAAGACATTGAATGAGCGAATGCAAAGACATTACCTGAGCGCTCATCCAGAACTGTTTCACTTCGGGTCGGCGCCATATCTCCGGCACTCCGAACCCCGGCCCCTAAGGGGAAAAAGACATAAGCATTAGCGCTTGCTGCAATTAGACAACGAACATTATTATTAAGCTTGAACTTTTGAAGAGAACTTTTACAGCGCCTTACCCGAACAGTCAAGCCTACCTGAACTCCCATCAATCCTCAATCCAGTGAAGTAACTCGGTTTCAACGCGCCCCTGCATCAGAAGCAGGATGGAGAGCTCATCCTTCCAAACCCTAAGGAGGGTATCCAACCAGCCAGGGAAGCCAGAATAGAGGGGCCTTTCCTGTCCATCTTCAGAGTTCTGCGCCTTCGACGCCGCGCCTCCGTGGGAACCAGGTGAGCGTTACAGAACGCAAAGCCTTACCACAATTTCCCACCTGGGCGCTATGGAGACTTCCGAGACAGATCAGCTGGCCCATCTTTTAGGGGAATTACGGGCAGAAGTGCACTCAGCCCGCCAGGAGACTAATGCTCTCAGAAGGGAACTAATCCTATCCAAGGAAAGAACTGATGATCTGGCCAAAAGGTTATTGCAGGGCCAGGCAGAGCACACTCCTTTACCTGTTTCCGGAGATATTTCTACAACAATGGGTTCGAATAACCCGGTACAAATCAATCTACCTGGACACATGCCTTTGGCCCCGCCGGAACGTTTTGCGGGGGATCCCAAGAAATATGCCGTTTTTATGAACCAATGCCGTTTACACTTTTTATGCAGGCCCGGGGCCTTCCCCAACGACCAGACCAAAGTAGCCTTTGTACTATCTTACCTCAGTGGCTGTGCTGCCGATTGGTCTATTCCATTGGTAAATCAGGATGATCCCATTCTCTGGGATTTCCAGGGCTTCCAGGCCAGCATGGAAAGATTGTTCGCTCGACACTCGCAGGGACAGGCCCTTGACAACGAACTGCTATCCTTACGACAAGGTAATCAGGATCTTTTGTCCTATATCGCCACCTTTAATAGACTAGTTGTGGAAACCGGATGGCCTGAAAATAAAAGGATCACATTGTTTCATCGAGGCCTGCGCGGAGAGCTTAAAGATGTTATAGCTCAGATAGTAGATCCACCCCAGGCCTGCGCAGACTACATAGACTTAGTGGTTCAACTTGATCACAGACTTCAAAATAGAAAAGCAGATCGGCTCAAGTATGAAACCAGAGTACCTATCAAGACCCACGTTAACTCCAAGAGTACTGACGTTTCCGAACCTATGTAAATTGGCAGTGTTAAAGGACCATTAACGCAGAAGGAACGAGAGAGAAGGCGACAAATGCAACTTTGTCTGTATTGCGGAACTTCCGGTCACTTTCTTCAAAGTTGTCCAGTTAAACCACCCAAGAAGGTGGTTGGAGCCACTGATAACGAGGTATTGACACCTGGTTCGGGAAACGACCTAGCCCGACAAGCGTAGGGGTCCGCTTGCCGAGCTTGAAAACAAACTCTTTGACCTTGCATTTTGTCATGCCAATGGTGCTTGTGAACCCAAAACAGCCTCAGCAGTTGCATGCTATAAAAGCATACATAGACAGTGGAGCTATTGGAAATTACATAGACCGTGAATTGGCTTCCAGGATTAAGCTTCCTCTCCGCCCGAAAGTAACCCAAGATGTAATTACTACAGTTGATGGAACCGAAATAGCCTCAGGGCCTGTAACGCATTCCACAGTTGAAATCACTCTGGTGGGTCAGGACGGACATTGGGAAGCAATCGTGTTTGATGTGATCAAGGCCCCACAATTTCAAGTACTTCTTGGAATCCCTTGGTTAGAAACACATAATCCGAGAATAGACTGGCGAGCAAAGAAGATAACTTTTCCTGATTGTGAACCAACCTGTTACCCAAGGAATCCAGCTATGGGTCTAGCCTCTGTAACTTCCACCCCTGTACAGCTACCATCTGAATACCAAGAATTCCAAGACATTTTTCAGAAAGAGCAGGCTAACACCTTACCTCCCCATCGATCTTACGATTGCCAAATCGACTTGGTACCCAATGCACAACTACCTTGTAGTAGGATTTATGCTCTTACTGAACCTGAGAACCTGCATTTGCGCCAGTATTTGGATCAATACCTGGCCAATGGTTTCATTCGCCCATCAAAGTCACCAGTCTCTTCCGCTTTGTTCTTCGTACCTAAAAAGGAAGGAGACCTTAGGGCCTGTATTTACTACCGCGCCCTAAATCAGATAACGATTAAGAATCGTTACCCTTTGCCCCTGATACCTGAGCTTATCGACCAAGTAAAAGATGCTCGTGTGTACACCAAGCTAGATCTCCGAGGAGCTTACCACCTGGTACGTATAAAAGAGGGCGACGAGTGGAAGACAGCATTCCGCACCAAATTTGGGCTCTTCGAATATCAAGTAATGCCCTTCGGTTTGTGCAACGCACCTGCTGCCTTTCAGTACTTCATGAATGATGTTCTTCGGGAACTTATCGATGTTTGTGTCATCGTTTATATTGACGACATCCTGGTGTATTCCTCCTCAGAATCTGATCACAGAAACCATGTTAGGGCAGTTCTTGAGAAATTGCGCCAGCACAAATTATTTGCCAAGCTCGAAAAATGCGTTTTTCATACCACAGAAGTGGAGTTTCTCGGATTCATCCTGACACCTCAAGGAATCCGAATGGACTCACGGAAAGTGGACGCCATTCTCAAATGGCCATCTCCTAGCTCTGTGAAGGGAGTGCAAAGCATGCTTGGCTTTGCCAATTTCTATCGAAGGTTCATCCCGGAATTTTCTCGAACTGTTCAACCCATCACAGCTCTCCTAAAGAAAAATAAACGCTTTGAATGGACTCTTGAGGCTGAACAAGCCTTTCAGGACCTGAAAACCAAATTCACCTCTGCACCTGTATTGAAGCACCCGCGCCCAGATCTCCCTTACATCGTGGAAACCGATGCATCCAGTTCGGCCATGGGAGCTGTCCTGTCGCAAAGAGACCCAGAAACTAACCAACTACACCCTGTAGCCTTTTGGTCCAGAAAATTCTCTCCACCTGAACTCAATTACGCAATTACCGACAAAGAACTACTGGCTATTAAATCAGCTTTCAAGGCTTGGCGTCACTATCTTCTCGGTGCAAGACACACCATCACCGTAATTACGAACCACAGAAATTTGCAGTATTTAAAGACGGCCAAAGCTCAATCTTCGCGACAACTCCGATGGGCTTTATTCTTTGCGGAATTTGATTTTGTAATTACCTATCGCCCTGGCTGCAAGAATGGTAAGGCAGATGCCTTATCCCGGATAGGCATGGAAGAACCCAATTCGAGTTTAGAACCTGTGCCAATCATACCGGAACAAAGAATTCTGGGCTTGACTTCATTGCAAACCATTGAGGACATCCAAGCTCAAGTAAAACAGCTTTTTGACTCTTCTGCCTTACTGGAATGGAGTCAAAAGGGTCCTCACTACACCGTTAAGGATGATTTACCCTACTTCCAAGAGCGGTTATTTCTGCCAAGTAAAGAATTGCAGGAACTTGTCATTACCCGTCATCATGAATCATTAATGGAAGGACACCCCGGTATCGCGAAAACAGAAGAAAAGATCAAACGCCACTTCTGGTGGCCTTCTTGGAGAAAAGACAAAGTCATTTGTGTTGTCTTGCGGAATCTGTGCCCAAAATAAGAGTCAAAAGAAAAGGCCAGCCGGCCTACTTCAACCTTTGGACATTCCACCAGCACCTTGGCACACCTTGTCAATGGACTTTATAACTGACCTGCCTCCTTGTGGTGGTTACAACACGATTCTCGTAATAGTGGATCTATTCTCCAAAATGGCCCATTTTATCCCTTTAAAAGGATTGCCGTCAGCTTCCACCTTAGCCAAGGAATTTATGGAAAATATAGTGCGGTTACATGGTTTCCCTTCCATATTAGTCTCAGACCGTGGAAGTCAATTTATCTCCCACTTTTGGAAGAAATGTTGCCAACTAGCACAAATAGACGTGCGGTTATCCACCAGCCACCACCCCCAGACCGACGGACAAACCGAGAGAACGAATCAGACTCTCGAGCAATATCTGCGGTGCATGTTACACCAATCCGAGTTGAATTGGAAGGACATCCTTTGGATTGCGGAATATGCATACAACAATTCAGTGCATTCTGGAACCGGACAGACTCCTTTTTATACCCTGTATGGTCACCATCCTCGGACCTCTGACCTAGATCCACCTCTGACCCTGGAGATGCCTGCAGTAAATCACCTACATTCCACAATAACCCAAGCCTTCAAAGAAGCTACAACCCACTTACAGCAAGCCAAGAAAAAGTATAAAGAAAACGCTGATTTGCACCGAAGTAAAACTCCTCCTTACCAAGTAGGAGATCAGGTATGGCTAGCAACTAAACATCTACCCCTCAAGGGTCAGCGAACTTTTAATCCCAGATTCATTGGGCCTTACCCCATCAAAGCTATTATCAACCCAGTGGCCTTTAAACTCGATTTACCATCCAACATGCAGATTCATCCCGTTTTTCACACATCTCTTCTAAAACCAGTACAACCTGGAACCAGACTGTCTGAGCCCCCAGGCCCTGTCCAAATTGATGGAGAATTAGAATTCGAAGTGAAAGACATTTTAGATTCCAAGATAGTTAAGTTGAAACTCTTCTATCTTGTTGATTGGAAAGGATATGGACCTCAGGAAAGATCTTGGGAACCCAGTAACTATGTTCACGCACCACGATTAATTCAAGATTCCATCGAAGATTCCTGCACAAACCAAAACCCCCGGAGGAAAAGACCTTGGGAGGGGCCTTGAGGGGGGGTACGGTCATGATGCCTACCTCTAAGGAGCCGGGCCCAGCAACCCCAGAGGCAGACATCATTTTCCCCAGGGAAGTCTCAGCGGGCCCAAGTCGGGGCCCTTTGGACTCAGTCCTGGCGCCTTAGGCGCCAGGCTCATAGCGGACCCCAGTCCTGGCGCCTTAGGCGCCAGGCTCATAGAAGAGGATATATGTTTAAGTGCTTGGGTGCACACTTACCTGATGCAGACCTTGCTGCTTCATCCAGGCCCTCTTGAGGCCTGAATGGGACTACTTAACCTGTAGGACTACTTCACCACCCGGGTGTGGTCGGGGAAGGATACATACCTGATTGGTGGAAGGATACATACCAGGAACTTCTTCCAAGGCTATTTAAACCCCACCCGAACAGCCACACATGCTTCGCGTTGTTCTGCACCTAGCAGCTGGACGCTCCCTGTGTCAGCTCCTGCATCCTGACTTCAGCCACGCCTGCCAGCACCCTGGAACACCTGCAAGGGGAGAAAGGAAGAGAATAGGAGAAGAAAAGCCCTTACCTGCTAAATCTGCATCCCGGAATCATTTCTCCAACGGCCCTGAAAAAGGAAGACATCATTTTAAAGGCATTTCGTTTCGATCGCTGCAGCGCTGCATTTTACTCACCTTTGCAAGGCGCTTCCATCTTCAACAGCGATCTTCCGGATTCAGCTACGCCCCGGCGCCTAGAGGAAAAAAGACAAGAACAAAGGTGAGAGGGAGAAAAGGAATAAGGAAAGCTCAGTTTCCTTTTAAGTCTTACCTGTTGGATTATTCCCACTGCATTTCGGGTCCTGCCGCTTCCTGGCATCTCCGGACCCCGGCCCCTATGGGGAAAAAAGACAAAGACATTGAATGAGCGAATGCAAAGACATTACCTGAGCGCTCATCCAGAACTGTTTCACTTCGGGTCGGCGCCATATCTCCGGCACTCCGAACCCCGGCCCCTAAGGGGAAAAAGACATAAGCATTAGCGCTTGCTGCAATTAGACAACGAACATTATTATTAAGCTTGAACTTTTGAAGAGAACTTTTACAGCGCCTTACCCGAACAGCCAAGCCTACCTGAACTCCCATCAATCCTCAATCCAGTGAAGTAACTGGGTTTCAACGCGCCCCTGCATCAGAAGCAGGATGGAGAGCTCATCCTTCCAAACCCTAAGGAGGGTATCCAACGAGCCAGGGAAGCCAGAATAGAGGGGCCTTTCCTGTCCATCTTCAGAGTTCTGCGCCTTCGACACCGCGCCTCCGTGGGAACCAGGTGAGCGTTACAGTGCCCATCGATATGCCAAGAATTCCTGAAGACGCCTCATGAATAGGCGACAGTTGTCTATCAAGGGTATGCAGGACGACATGGTCCCCCAGCAGGGACATGTACCTTTGTACTGACACTCTGGTGTCGACCACCCATTCCGATGCCTTTTGTTGCAGTCTGGGAATGCCTTCGAGGGATGGCTTCACCAGTCCCGACTGTGTGTGGAACTCTGCCCCCAAAAAGACCAAGGTCCTTGAAGGCTTTAACGAGGACTTGTCGAAGTTCACTGCGAAGCCCAAACGTTGCAGGAGGGACAGGGTGGCATCTAGGCTTTCTTGTGCCCTTTCTGGAGACAGTCCCCTCACTAGCCAATCGTCCAAATAAGGGTACACATGGTGACCTTCCTTTCTTAACCAGGCTGCTATTGGAGCCAGACATTTGGTGAACGTCCTGGGGGACGATTTTAGGCCGAACGGGAGGACCTTGAACTGATAGTGGGTTCGTCCGACGACGAACCGCAGAAATCTTTTGTGCCGTCGACGCATCGGGATATGGAAGTATGCATCCTGAAGGTCTAGCGACGACAAATAATCTCTGGGTTGTATCGATCGGATCACCTCCTGAAGCGTCAGCATTTTGAATTTTAAATTCTTGAGCAGTTTGTTGAGCGCTCGTAGGTCCAGAATGGGACGCCATTTTCCATTTGGTTTCTTGATGACAAAGTACCGGGAGTACACTCCCTGTCCTTTTTCTGCCACCGGGACCAGTTCTATAGCCCCTTTCTGCAGCATAAGCGCCACCTCCTGTAGTAGTATTTGAAGGTGGGGCTGGGCCGAGAACACCGGTGGAATGTGTGGTGGCTTGCCCTTGAACTGTAGAGAGTGGCCCAGATGAATCGTGTCCAAAACCCATCGGTCTGTTGTTATGCGCTCCCACTCGTCGATGCGACGAGACACTCGACTTCCCAGGACGCCCTGAAGCATGTCATTGTTGGTTCTTGGTTTGTTTATCTTTCGTCGACGAAGGGTAGGCACCCCGCCGTCTGGAGGTTTGGTAATCTCTGCCTCTACGAGAAGATTGGGCCGCACGCCTGTAGCCTTGGATCGAGTAGGAGGGTCTGCTGAAACCTCGGTCTCTAGATGACCCAAACCGGGAGTTACCAGAGGCCCCTCTGAAAGGACGAAAGAAACGGAAATTCCTACCACTCTGGAGGGCTCCGAGTGACCGTGCCGTGTCAGTATCCTCTTTCATGCCCTTCAAGGCCTCATTAACTTTTTCACCGAACAGTTGCTCCCCTTCGCACGGCATATCCAAGACTTTATATTGCACCTCCGGTCTGAACGTAGTGCACTTGAGCCAGGCTCGTCTACGTAGAACTACGCCATTATTGATTTGCTTAAAACCGGACTCGGCTAGGTCGACGGAAATGTTTATAGCGGCTTGAAACACCTGTGTATAGGCGCGTTACAAATACCATATCATATATCATAGTTGGAGGCCTCCTCTCCTTCCCGCACTAGCAACATTGCGGACTTTCTATGTTCCTCGGGCAAATGCTCCAAGATAGGAGCCAGTCAGTGCCACATTTCCCTGTCATACCTAGACATAATCGCCAAGGAGTTGGCTGCTTTAACTGTAGTCGCGCCGACGGACAGCACCTTCTTGCCGAAAGCGTCCTGTCTCCTGGCCTCGTTGTCTGGAGGGTCGTGCATTTATGTTGAGACCTGGCCTTTCTCGCTGCCGCCGCCGATACCACCGACTCCGGCGAAGGTTGAGACGTCAGGCACTTGGGAGTCGATTCCGGAGCCTTGAACTTCTTCTCCAAACGACCTTTCACTGCCGGTTCAGAGAACGGGTGCCGCATGGTCTTCAGGCCCTCTTGCCAGACATGATCCAAAATCGGGATGGCGAATATGGATTTCCTTCTCTTGCCCATATGATCAAAAAGAAAACAATCCTTTTTCTCCTCTTCAGGGACTAGGCCAAACTCCGAACACGCCTTACTCATCATGGCATGGAATGCACCCACCTAGTCAGGTGGCGATGGCTGTGCCGGGCTTCTCGGAGCTTCCATCTCTGCTTCAGAGTCCCAAGTTGGGTCCCTTGAGGGGGATAGTGAGATGTCTGAACCTGATCCCTCACGGTCAGAGTCCTGTAGTTCTCCTCCTTCTTGCAGGGTAGGGCAATCTTCTGTCGCGTATTTAGCACCTCCAAGGACAGAACCGCCTGGGGGTTCAGTAATGATGAGGTAGTAGGGATGGAACCCACACCCAAGAGCGACATCGCGCTGGTCGGCTGTAGACCGAGATCGGTTGGGCACGCACCGTGTCGCGTTCCTCGTCAGCCGACGAGATGGAGAAAGTTGCCTCTGGTTGAAGCAGGGCCTCCGGCAGGACGGGATCGAAAACCTCTGGTTGCCATCCCATCGACGGGACCACCGTCGACGATATGTTTCCTACCGCTGCAGTCTGACATGTGGGAGGAGCCGCCGATGACGCAGGCGTCGATGAGCAGGTCGTCGGCGAAGCCAGTGGCGCAGGGCCTTGAGGTGTTCCTGCCGCTTTTGGGGCCGACTTGCTGGCCGCGGCTTCTCGACTCAAGGTAGACTTATGACGGTCTCCTGAGGAGGATTTAGATGGTTCTTTTCTTTCCTTTTTAGACGAGGCGGAAGAAGACGGCGTCTTGTGTGAAGAGGAGGAGGCCTTCGAATGTTTCTCCAAATGTTTCTCCGTGGGGCGTTTTTCGGCCGACTCCGAGGTTCGTTTTTCGGCAGCACGTGCCTTCTTCGTCGGGGGTTCCGACTTACTTTTTGAGGCCGTGGAGCCCACCTCCGATGCCGGGTACGCACCCGCTCCGTCATTGAGCCAATCGACCAGGCGTCTTTTTCGATCTTAGAGGGTTTTCTGGGAGAAACCCTGACAGATTTCACAAGTATCCGCCGTGTGGTGAGGATGAAGGCACTAAATGCAGTCCATACGACCAACCCCTTCGTACACCTTCTTAAGGCCGCACGTAGCACACGGACGAAACAACGCCTTTCCAGACATTCCCTTGAGAAGAACAAACAGTCGCAGAAGTAGAAAGAACAACCTAACCAAATAGCAGATACACGAGGTAATCCCACCACTTTGGAAGACGGTTGAAATCTGAGGGAGCCGCGGGGGCGGAGCTATATATACCCCTATGTCCCAGTGGCGCCGGCGTGCGCGGCCCAAAACGACGTAAATAGGACACAAAAGTGTCGGAATTTTTCCTATGGAAAATGTCTATATAACTTACCAAGGATTCCCAGCCTGACGACGGGGAATATTCTAAGCATGTGAATCCATGAAAGATCCAATGCTGGAGAAAGCACATGTCAAAAAGGCCAAGGAGACCTATAAGATAATTGCAGATATGAAGAGATGGGCAGCTCCTCAACATGCAGTGGGAGATAGGGTGTGGTTGTCCAAACAGCCCAAAGGATTGATGGGGCCTCGTAAATTCATTCCCCCGATTTATTGGGCCTTATGCTATTGAAAAATGTGTTTCCAGTAAAGCTGTATGTTACGTCTACCTCAAACTATGAAGATTCATCCCGTCTTTCATGTGTCTTTGATTGGGCCAGAAGCTGGCAGGGCCAAGACCATGTAACCACCAATTGTCATGAAAGATGGTCAGGAAAAGTATGAGGTGCGACGCATCCTGGATTCAAGGAAACGACAAAGGCGCCTCTGGTATTTTGTGGAATGGGTAGGTTATGTACGTGAAGACTGTTCTTGGGAACGGGCAGATGCAGTGCATGCTCCCATACTGGTAAGACAGTTTCACTGATTGCATCCAAACAAGCCAGGTCCTTTGAGGTCCCATGGGCAGGGGGGTACTGTCAGGAATGTGGGGGCTGTGGGTGGTCCTGGGTGCCTCTGCGGCTAGAGCCACCAGGCACAGGCTAATAAGCCCTGTAGATGTAGATGCGCAGTGTTGAGGCACCAGGCATTGCCCAGGAGGCTAGGCATGCCTGGTGCACGCAGCATGTAGCACAAGACCGCTATTAAAGGTTGTCTCTGCCTGGGCCAGGTGCTGGGTATTGATGATTGCAGGCACAGGCAGGACAACAAAGTTTTGTTGCAGCGTTCTCACCTTATGCAGGAAACGCCATTAGACTGTGGTCGAAGGCGGCGCCAGTGGTACACGGGGTAAGCCTGGTGTTCCGGGGAAGGGCTTCCGACATTCCTCAGAGCCAACCGCCTTGGCGGTATACGTCAACACCTTCACTCACACCTCGGTGTTCAGGGAAATGATCAGCCGCATCCTTCAGTTTGCTGAGATGCCATCATCAGTTTGCTCGGAGCGGCCATGGGAGGCTCCCCGAGATTGAGATAAGTAACCATCATGCTCATTGTGATGAACTAACGCATGTTCTCTAGTGTGGATTGTAGCCCTGTGGAACAACAGGGATTTTTGGGCATCGAATGACACAGAGAACACATTTATGTTTCATGTTCATGTCATGTTCACGCTCATTGCTTTGTATTGAGGCTGATTCAATGTTATGTTCAGGGTCATTGCTTTTGTATTGTGACTGTAATCGGCACTTCATGACTGTTGTGCTTCCTGTAATTGTCATGTCAGTAAGCAAGCGGACGTAGTGATTACAAGTGAAACAGGTACTCCTAGGTGTCAGGAAGTGTTCAGAAATACATGGCACAAGTGTTAATGTAGGTTGTTTTCCCTTCATACCCTTCCCTATCCAATCAAGTGTCCTAGTCCTCGTTCCGGTTTCCCTACCCCACCCCCCCATACCTATTCACAACCTCTCCCTAACCTTCTAACCCCCATTGGCTGCCTCGGCTACCCGTTAAGTAAAAACCAGGAACCCGTGCTAACCAAGGTCGGAGGGTCGTACTCCATTCGGATTCCGTGGTTAGGGAGGAGCTGTGTCTCCTCCCCAGGGCTTGATAAGAACCATGCCTTCATAACTTAGATTTTTAGTTTTGATGCAGCTAGGTGGTAGCAGAGAATGCCCATTATTCAAATCTCTGAGGAGTGTGTAGGATGGTCAGAACTCTGGGTGTCAGAGTGATCCAGCCACAGGGAGTGGGATAAAGAACGGTTGGTGGTGGCGGTGAGAGATCTGCCAGGAGGTGCCTTAAATAAAGGAACGAGTGACTTACCTTGATGCTGGTCCGTATCTCTAATGTGTTGGGGACACCAACACAGAGTGCATTAGAATTCCTGGTTTTAATGTTTCTCTCTAAGTCTGTCTATCAAATGGTATTATCCACAGGTGCTTGCTGCATTCTACTATGAGTTCCACACCCATCTCTTACCGACTGAACTAGCTACAAGCTGTTTCCATGTCGTCCCAAGTGCCTAGACTTCACTCAAATATCCAGTTACCTGGCATGTATGCCTCAGGTGGAATGCATGGCTGTCACAATGTCACCATGTTTGTGAAGTCACATTGTGGCCATTGGTAGAAATCATGTGAGGAGGTGCTCATTTCTCTTGATGAAAGCTTTATTTAATAAGCAGCTGAGCTGTCCACTTTATGGTTCTGCCTTATCCACCAGCCCTTTACTTATCGCTTCTGTCATCGAAACTTCAGTCTCTCATGATTTTGTGCTCTGGCAACATAAGTTCTCTTTTAAAGACCATTGTTTAGTGTAGTTCCACTACAGCTAGGCTAACCAGAAAACAGAAATACAACTCTTCCTGTTGTTATTGCTTGTGTTCTGCAGTGGTGAATGACAGTTTTTGGTGCTTGGGGTGTGAGAGAAATTGGATTGTGACATCTCGTCAATGAATGTAAAAAAGCCACCCATGTTTATGGGCACATTCTGTGATATATGGCATGGTATCTTTTGGGACATTTACCTGTTTTACTCTAACCTTTGCTCTCACGTCAAAGGATAATTGTCTGTCCTCAAAATGTTCGAGTGGGAAAAGCTGCAGTTAAACACACTTTCAGTTTTAAAATACACACTTTCAATTGAAACAATACGTATTTTTCATGCAATGCAAAGCACACTCTACAGGCTGCCATGCGATGAAATTCTATTCAAGGGTTCAGCTGTTTCTTTATTTCTTTATTTACAATTGCGAGTATGAAAGAAATGCTAGTGCAAACGAACCACAAATAATTGGGTAGTTCAAAGGTTACATATAAACATTTCTCTATAACGCTCACTTTAAAAAAAAAAACGTCCCGATGGCTTAAATTAAATTTAAAAGTACACTATCTGTGTATTAGAAACTCCCGCAATGCTCCCATAATAGATAAAATAGACGTTTCCATTATCCCCAGGCCCAAGAAAACTGGGCAATCAGTATTTAAAAAACACAACCCACGGTACATTTCTGCAGCAGACATGACAGAAATGGTTGCAGAAGATGCCTTATGGGCTCGCTACACCTGCTAAAGTACATGACGATTCCAAAGATTATGAAAGTAGAAGGGGCAACCCAGTCCATGCAATAGGATCCTGGAATCCTGCTACCCTCTGCCTGGCATTTCTGCTTGGGTAGTGTGCCCCACAATAAGAATGTAAACAGCCTGCGATCCCCTTCGCAGTATAAACAAGCGCAACACACATCCTTGTCCCCAAGTACTTGGAGCACGACGTGTGGGGTAATTTGAAAGAGAGAAAGAAAGGCATCATTAGTAGGTAAAGATAACCCGTTCACCGTGGGACCACTGGCAGTGTAGAGAAGTGGTTTGATGTTTCAAGACGCTAAACCAGCACAGCAGCAATTATGACATTTGGTGCCCATTTGATAAAAACGTTGTTACTTATGTTCTGTCATTTTTTTTTAAAGAGCTCTTTAGGATAGGCCAGTCCAATTACTTGTAGACAAAGAGGTCATAGAAGGTTCCATGACCTAATGTGGCATCCGGCTCCACATCCTGTCAGTTCCACAATCCCACAATGCACTTTGCCAGTTTATTCCTGTAAACGCATGATGTCAGCTACTTTTACTCTAACTTTCAAACACAGGCACAGTGATCATTCCTTAGAAGCAAGGGTTGGTTGTCACAAGATGACACTGTCGACCTCCAGACGCAGAGGTTCAATGCACGGCAGAGGACACGTGACTTTCCCTGATGGAGTATGGCGTCCATGTTATAATCTGTAGAACAGCAATGCACAGGGGAACCAAGCAGATCAAATGGAACATGGCCTCATGGAGTCCTAAAAAAGAACTGGAGAGAGGAAAGCATTATTAACACGTCTCCAAGGTCAGACACGCTGAAAAAGCACGGATCACACATTTGAGTTTATTGAATGCAATTCCTAATAAGCAGGGACGTTTCTAGCCAACTCGGTGCCCAGGGCGAAACACTAGAATGCGCCTCCCATCCTCTGGTCTGGCACACGTCAATGCCAAACTACACCTCTGTGTCGTGTGATAAAACCCCCTACTCAGTATCAATAAATCATTGCTATATAAATCAAGCTGGTTTCATTACATTGTAATTCAAGTACTTTACAGAACTAATCTAAAGTGAAAACAAAGCGGTTGCTGCCCCAAGTAAATGGTTCTATTTCACCTGCTCTTAGGGAGGGCCGTGTCTGAATGCAGTTTCAAACTGGCCATACTGGCCCACTGCTGTGCGACCAGCTTGCCAGGGTCTCAGGGCCCACTGACCCTTTGTTGTAGGCGTTCCATGCGTACCACCTCACTTGTATTTCACAAGGGCCAATACTAGAGTAACAGTATGAATTATTTGATGTTGGAAGGTTATCATTCCAAGATGGACAGTCTGCTACACTCCTATTGTACACTTTTAAAATACCTCTATGAGAGAGGGCAAGGGAACAAACAGCACCAATGAGGTTTCCTGTTTGTGCTGCATTAAATAACAGAGCATTTCAGGACTATAACCATGATCAGTGATCTCTATATTTGATAAACAAGTCTGTGCTAAAAGGATTGCATGTGTGAATCTCTAAATTCATAACAGATGCATGGTTTGGTGCTCACATTACGGTTCACAGCGCTCACCCTAACATTAAAATGTTTGTAACCATGAACCATACATACCCATTCGGACAGCGTACGTTTTTGGATGCGAGACTAAAATGGCTGCAACATCAGCCACTCAAATGGGGTACAAGGGCTCTTTTGCTTCTGCAGAATTTCAGATGAGGAGGGGCCGGGTCTCCGTGTGAGCATGCCAAACACCCAACACAGAAACATTTTTAAGTAATTATATCTATAGACAGGAAAGGATACCCTACAAGAGATACCCAATGAATAAAGCACAGAAAGGATTGTACATCTTACAAACTTTAGCCTGACCAGTAATAAGCTGACTAAGCATTTTAAACAAAACCGGCTTCTAACGCATGGTAACGGATCCACAGTTCCTTAGCCACAACCTCCTCACCATTACGCAGGCCTCAGGGGTTATTTCTGCAAAGAAGAGCAGGCCCATGGTTTATCTAACAGAGCTAGCATTAACACCTCTTATTAGTGCTCGCCTGCAGCTAATGAGATACATGGTGTGGCAGTGTAGAAAGGGTGTTTGGCCTAGTGGATGTACAATTTGAGGCAACTTCTTTGATTGCTTTATGTGTTTAAGTGTGGGCACAGTATGGCATACTCGTCAGAGCAACATACATAAAACGTTCCAGTGTACTATTGTGTGGACATGGGACACAATCAGACAAAAACAGGCATATGTGCTGTTACATAGAGGAGCACCACATAAATGCCATTAATAAACAGGGTGGTGTGAAAAGCCCGAGAGTGTCCTCCCATCTACTCCCCTTGGGTCCTCTTCTAAGGTGGCCGGGGAAAGGCCATTGCTTCTGGATCCTGACCCTGGGGGTGGAGAAGCGAGGGAGGTTCACTTGAGTATAGGGTCCTTGGGGATTGGGAATGAGATGTCTTCAGGCGAGACAAGGTATTCTGCATGTCCCTTTCAGTAAGAACCCTCTATCCCAGAGGCAGTTATGGGGCATTGCTATCCTTGTGCCACTAACCAGGAACATGCCCAGATATAATAGCACTATAGAAGCACCAGAAAGAGGGTGAAGAAGAGAGGGGCAGGGGTGAGACAGGTAAGACATAATATCCCCCTTTCCCTATTGAAAACCAACCTAACCCTCCCCGGGCCATTATGGGCTATTGTCAAACATCTCCCCTCATTTTCCCCCATATTTTCTATGACAGTACTGAGACGACAAAGAGGTGACTAGGAGCAGTGAACACCAGTAACTCCTTTAACCACTCTAGTACTGGGTCGAAGTAGATGCCTGCAGAGTACGGTGAAGTGAAGGTCAGGCATGTCCCTCTAACTATAGTGAGGCAAGTCAAATTAGAAGCTCACACCTGCAACCTGTCAAGGGGTTGCAGGTGTATAAGAGGAAACCAAGAGAGCAGCAAGAAGACAGACAGGGAGACCTGTGTGGGAGAAACCAGCTCGTGTGGAGGCAGCCCTGGTGGGTCCTGCAGAGATGCCACAACGCCGGCAGATGACCCCGGAGACCTGTGGAGCTCAGGAGAAGTTGGTCCATTGGAAGTTCCCAGGTGTGGGAGCCTCTGTGTTCCAGGAAACAGCTGCAAGCAAGGGAAAATAAAGCAAACCGCTGAGAGCGTCAACGGAAGCAGAGCGGTGCTGACGGCAATCCCAGAGAGGCATCGAAAGTGCGAGCAGGGCTCGCAATCAAAGGCAAGCCGGCAGGCGGAGCAGGAGGAGTCCAGCGCAGCTACCCGACAGGACCGCCGGAGACCGGTGAGTGAAAGGGAGCATCACTCGAGACCGGGGCGCTCTGAGGGAGCTGGATGTAAGCCAAATGAATGCCGAGTGAGCCGAAAAGCATGCACAGAGTGGGAACGAACCCAAAGCTACAGGTGGCATGGAAATTAAGTTGCAAAGTAAATAATGATGGAAAAAGCATGACTATTCAATACCGCACTGAATGAAAAATTTGAGAGCAAAGCTGCGAGTTAATGAAAGTCAAATGGGAAAACGCCCATTTCAAATCAACAGATGAAATACAAACACAAGGGTAAAACTGCAAAACAGAAAGGTGGGAAATAAAATAAGACCGCCGCAAAGTGAACTTTGTGAATAAATACAGTGTGACAAGGCCCAAGACTGGCATAGGAGGTGTGACACATTGTGGAAAAGCCAAGAGGCTAATTAGAAGAAGCAAGGAGAAGAAGTGAAGTGAATGTGAATCTGTACACTTGGTAGATACAGAAGAACCGGTGTGGGATGAAGAGCTTAAGGTTCCTGGTTGCGCAAGCTGTGATGGGTGGACCGTGCGGTCTGACAACTACGCCTAGACCAGGGAAACCCCCATTGTGAAAGCCAAAGACATTGTGAAACAAACCAAGTAGGAGCACTGTGAATGAACTGTTATGCAAGCCAGAAGGAGCATCAAGTTGACCTGGAGGTTTGTTAAACATTGAAAGACTGAATCCAGTATAAGTTGCTACGCGGAAGTCTTGGGGAAGCGAACCCTGAGACTTGATGAACTGCAATGCTGTCTTGAGGACGGTTCTATGTCATATCATCGAGAGTCGTTTTTTTGACTGGGGTTTTACGAAAACATTTTGCCGAAGTCAGTCAAATTTGGTTTTTTACCCCCACCTATTTTTTTACTATTCCCAACCCCCCAACCCTTTATCTGTTATTTGCCAACTCCCCACCCCCAATAAAATTCCGATTAATTTTTTCCGTCAAAGTGTTTTTGTAAAAACACCTGTCAAAAAATGACTGTCAATGAAACAACGTCATTCCCTTGAGGACGGAGCCTCAAGAACCTTTTCTTTTGAACTGTGTTGCCTTAAGCTTGGGGAAGGGAACCCCAAGGATTTGTGGAACTTTCTTTGAACTGGGGGAACGTGAAGGGGAGCTGAAGAGGAAGCTAGGAGCTGGAAGAATCTCAGAACTTTGTGTTAATCACCATTTCTTTTATTATTGACATTATTGGCTGAGTTGCTGCAGTCTGTGGCAGTCTACTCTCTTCTATCTACTGAGACTGGAGTCTCTCTACAGTTCCTGTTGTTTTTGTGGGAGGACCCATAAAAACCCCATTTATCCGCGGAGCGGCCGCTGAGTTGGCTGCTGAGTTGCTGCAGTCTGTGGCAGTCCGTGGGCAGGACCGGCAGACCACCTTAGCATGGCGACTGCAACCCGCAAATCACCCACAGCATCACTCCAAGGCGAACACGAGGACGAGGGCCGTAGGTTGCAGAGTTCAAACCCAAGCCATCATCCTTCTGAGTCAAGCAAGGTTACCTCGGCTCGCTCGGCCTCGAGACTACAGAGCACACCACCAGTGAAACAGTTCAAAGACCCAATCGGGGTCCAAACATGCATTTTCACTCAAACGCCATCTGATCAAGTAGACTTCTTACCTGTCTCTCCCCCGGTCGCTCCTGGACCTGCGAGGTGCGGGCCTGGGGCAGCGGATCCAGCTCAAGTTTATTGCCTGTTGGAAGGGATTACAGTGGGACAAGCTGGGTGCCAGCCCTCCCAGGACCTGTTGTTTGCAGCTCCGGCTTGCTTCCAGTGCAGCCCCCCGAAGGGCGGACTGCGAGGAGTGCACTCGCCGTCTTGAGCTGTGTCGGCTGGTCCACGGAGAAAGATGTCCTCTGCCTTCAAGCTCAGACGCCTCCCCGGGCCGCCGACGCCGCCGGATCCCAGGTGGGCGAGCCCGACCCTCGTTCTCCGGGCCACCCTGGCTTCCTCTGCTGGTCAGTGGCCGCAACCGATTCATTGTTGGTGGCTCCGCGCGGAGCAGAAAGCGGGCGAGGCCCCTCCTCCGCCAGCCTCGGAACGTTATCAGAACAAAGGCTGGTAGAAGCCTTGTTCCACGCAGCTGGGGACGTGGACCCGCCCCTGGAGGGGAGCGGGGAAAAAAAGTCCCAAGAAAGCGGTCGTTGGCCGTTGCCTGAAAGAAGAGAGAGGCGGGGCTCCCCCCCTGCAATCATCAACCTGGGCGAATCATCTACGGAAGAACTTGAAGATGGTGACTCGCCCACCATCTCACCTAGTGTTACTCCCCCCCAAAAACAAAAAAAAAAAAAACAGGACCAAAATGTCCCTCCTTTCAGTACCAAAAAACTGAAAGAAAACATCCCACTCAACCTCACAAAAAAAAAAAAGAAAGCATCTTTGAAAGCTCTGTCAAAATCTACAATATGCAACTCTTTAAAAGAATATTTTGTAAGCCAAGGAAAAAGGAAATATGATGTTTTAAAAGAACTAACCGACGCAGAAATGCTGGAAGTCACCATAGAGCATTCATTGGGGCCTAAGACCAGCAATAACATCAACGCCCCAAAGAAGACCTCTACTTTTGAAAAAATCCCCTGTGGAGAGTCTTTTGCGCCGGAAGACAGTAGTGTGCCAAGCCTCTTTAGCTCCATTTCCAACTCACCAACTGGAACTGAGCCACCCAGCCATTCTGAGTCCTCCTTAACGCAAGGAAATAAGTCAAAGAGCCCTCTTCTGATTGCTTCTGATCCCGTTTTAGCAACAGTTGGAGGGCCCCCGGGGTCTCCCTCACTCACTTCACCTTCACAATCGAGTGCCCATCAGAATCAACCCATGACAGGGGCCAAATCGTTTCCGGAGATCCAGGAGGCCCCTGTGTCAGCCCATCTAATTCCAGCTACTAGCGGGAAAGCTCTACACCCCCTTCCCCCCATCTTCCATGGCCAAGGTCCCGAGACCAACAAATAGTGCTCCACAAACATTTTTCCCCCAGGTGGACCTTCAAGCTACTCCAAGAAGAAAAAGTAAAACGGGAGACCTAGTGGAAGATTCCCAGAAAGAAACGCCAATAAAGAAGCTCGACCTCACAACCCTAATGTCTGCAATAACAATTGCACTAGCTCCGTTTGGCAAATTGTACGAGGCCATAAGCGACACATTAAAGGACTAAACGACGCTTATCGCAATGACCCAAACTAAACTGATCTATCTGGAGGGGTACATCACTGCCAAAGAAAAACTGGACAGCAAACTCTTCAACAAACTTCTGTTGGCCCTCCCCCCAGACCATGCCCTACGGAGCTCCCAGCGCAAAAAACCATTGTCATTAAAGACTCAGTCGAACAAGCTTCCCAAACAGAACCTAGTAAAACTAAAGACCCACTTCGGTCTCCCAAACCACAAGTGTGAAAACAACCCTCCAGACAATTGTCTAGACTCAAACAGTAAACAAAAAAAGAACACTCAAAACTTAGGAAAAGCCGACCAACTCAACCCTTTTTCAATTGCAGGCAGCAAACAGGCGCACTCAAAACTCACAGCCCTAGTGCAAGAGTTTTTAGAACGCCCCGCCTGGAAACTCACAAACCTTGGCAACAAACCCAAGTTCACCGTCCTGCAGCAAAGCGGCTGGAAACCCAAAATCTTTTCCCTCTCCAGCCAAAACTTTAGTCACAATCAATCAAAAAGCATCAAAAGGGCCAGTTAAACATCCGGGTCCCATGGCTGACCCAAAAGAAAAAGTTTCCAAGGAAAACGGGTCTTCGAAGTTCATGCCGAAGTGCCTTGACCCTCTCACAACTTCTACTCAGCCTCCTTTACAACAATCACCTATTACCGTCGAGGACTTTTTGAGAGACGAAAACTTTATGAACATAACCCTCCACCCATCCTCTGTGAGTGGCGTCGATCCTCAAACTTGGTTTTTCCGTGGTGAACCTACAACTACTAAATCTAAACGACAAGTTTCCCCAGCTGCAAAGAAACGAAGACGAAGAAATGAGTCCCAGTCTGAAGTCCAGGAAGAAATCTTCCCTAGACCGCCAAGAGGTCCAGCAGCCCTAAGAAACTGTCCAACACCCACTAAAAGTCACCACAACAGCATGGTTTCGAACACCCGTGACAAAACATTGCCGAAAACCAGAAGCACTCCGGAATGCCAGCCTAGAGCAGTCCAGAGGACAAAGCAGAGCAGCCTGTGCAGACCAAAACATTCCTCTCAAACTCTCACATCTCAGCGCTTGCGGTCTCCTGCCATCATCTTCAAGTTGGAACAGATTCCAAAAAATTCCGAGGCAATAACCCTGAACAGGGGAACAGTCCTGAAGATCTTGAAACACGTAAGAGACTTTAAAAACCTGTCGACGGCCGATTTAATTGTAGTGGAGCCCCGTCATAAAGACCAAAAGACAAAGGCCTTTCTCCACGTTAGAACAAATGTGCTAAGAAGGAGTTCCAAAGAAGCCGAAGGGGATTTTCTGAAACAGGGCTATTACCTCACAGACCTGTCGAGCTCAACAGAGGGTGCGAACTCCAAATCTAGAACCAGCATAGCGGTCGCTCAGCGGAACCCGCCGTCTTCCCATAATCCAACAAGCTACCGAAGGCCAGTCTCTCCAACTTTTGTCACAGAGGTCAATCGAGTACATAGAAAAGCTACTCAAACTCTTCAAGCTGGCAAAGAGGAAGAAGATCTCATAGTCCTAAACCAAATAGAGACTTGACATCGATAATCAAAAACCTTACCGAGAAAAACCAAGAAGCACTCAGCCATCGATCTCCTCCTTCTGCCATGAAGACTTCATCAACATTTGCTCCAAACAAACAACTGTTAGCATGGCTGCCTAAACCCCCTACGATACTAGGGAAGAAATGGCAATTAACACCAACAAGCATTCCTTCAAATGTAAGAACCCACTTAACAGCCGAGCCGGACTGCTACAGAGAAAAGACTCCACTCAGCGGTGTCCTGAAATTGATCTCCTGGAACACCAGAGGTTACAGCCATCTAACTAGACCGGGAGAGGTCAACCTTGGGTCCTATGACATTATAACCCTGCAAGAAATGTAGCTCCTCGAGACCCCAGGGATCGACGGTTTCTCAGTAATAGTCTCACCAGCCAATAAAGGGCGCTTAGGCCGCCCGTCGTCTGGTCTTTTGGTGGCAGTCCGTCTGGGTTCTGGCCTGACCATTGAGAAATGTCTAGCCGCAACTCAGAGCCACTTAGCTGAACTTGTTAAGTGGGACAGACTGTCTCCTCCTTTTCCACAATCGACGATGACTCCCTGGCTAGCGATTATAACTACGTACTGGAACCCGCAAACCATCTCGGACAAAAAATTCCTAAATATCATTTAATCAGAGATTGATGGAGTAACTGTGGCACAAGACAACACTTCAATAATAATAAGCGGTGACCTCAACGCCAAGTGCCCGGGTTGCGCTTTAAATATCAACTTTTTGCGCCCTAAACTTTTGACAGAATCTCGAGGGCAAAAATGGCAATCGCTTATGAAATCCAGAAACCTCCATAACATCGAGGAGGCCCTTCCTCTAGCCAACTACATCCCGACATGGGAAAGAGGAGCCCAAAAGGGCACTATTAACTACATTTTCACTTCTGAAGAAATGCTCTCCAGGATTACATCCTTCGAGGTAATTCGGTCTGACGCCAGCGACCACAACATCCTCCAAATTGGTTGGCCTTCAGAGAGCTGTCCGAGGGTCCACTTGTCTGAAGAACTGGAGCCAACGGCCCAAGTGAATCGCCTAAGATTAACAGGTGAAAGGATTAAAGAAGTCACCAAAAATTACGCTCGACAACAGTATAGGGAAGGACGAGAACTTTTGTCCTCCACGGACTACCAACCTCTCCTAGTTCCTTACTACTCAAACTCAAAGAAGAAAAGTAGTGAGAAGCCACACCCACTACACGAGTACAACAAGGAGTTGGTTCAGAAAAGGCGTTACCTGAGAAAACTGAAGAGGCAAGCTGCCAACCCATCCATAAACTGTGCAAAAACAGTTTACTTGGAAGAAGCAAAGAGATACAAGTCGTGGCTGAAATTCCACAGATACTCCCTATACCAGCAAGATTCTGAGGAAATGCTGCGAAAGCTGGCTGCCAAAAACTCTGGAGTCTTCTGGCAATTGATAAGAAATTCCGGTAATCTATCGACACAGGCAACATCGAACAGTGTTTCGGAATACAGCTGGCACTCGCACTTCTCGCAGGTCTTTCAGCTTCCTCCGTCAAAGCATTGCAAAAAAGAAGTCGTACTGGAGGATGCCACATGGGAAGACTTCGCAGATAAAACTGACATCAAGACAGCTATAAAAAGATTAAAACCCTCAAGAGCCCCAGGCCCCGATGGAATTAAAAACTTCGACCTAAAAAACCACTCGGCAGAATGGGCCACCTTTATTAGTCAAGTCTTCAAAAATTGCAGCCTTTCAAGAACAATCCCTCGTTCGTGGACCGCTTCAGTCATCGCACCAATCTACAAAAATGGAGACAGGGCGGCACCTGGTAACTACTGCCCTATCGTGCTCCTAGATACGATTGGTAAGATATACGGCTCTTTCCTTCAATGGAGTTTTCAAACATGGGCAAAAACTGCCCAGTGCAACGTCCCCTTTCAAGCTGGCTTTATGAAGAATTGTGGAACAACGCTGAACATCATGATCCTCAGTATCATAAAAAACAAACTCTTGGAAGGATCGGGAAAGGTCTTCCTAGCATTCATAGACCTCACCCAGGCATTCGACCAAATTGACAGAGAGAAGCTGTGGTCCAAATTGGCTAACTGGGACTGCCCAAACGCCATACTTGAACCAATCAAAGCTCTTCATACCGGGACCACGATGAGAGTCAAACTGAACCAAAAAGGCCTACTCTCAGAAGAAATCCCAATGCTCCGAAGAGTAAAGCAGGGCTGTCCCCTTGCTCCGGCCCTGTTTATTGCTTTTCTAGGTCACTACAAAGAAAGCACCAACCAAATCAGATCCTTTCCACCCAAAATTGGCCAAACGGCCGTGAGCCGCCTCTTATATGCAGACGACATTATTCTCCTTGACCAGACCGAAATCGGCCTCCAAAGATAACTGGATAACTTGGCCACGTATATCTCAGAAAACAACCTGGAGATAAACAAGGAGAAGTCGAAAATCATGATACTAGAAAAACCATCAAAAACGAAAGCAAAAAAAAATCTATCGAAAACTCTCCGGTTGAGGTAATAACTGCCTTTAAATACCTGGGGGTGTGATGGTCGACAGCTCCAAAACTGAGGTAACAATGCAAGTCCACTTTTGGACAAAAACACGGAAGCTAACTACACAGGCTCGAGTAATAGACAGAAAATACGGCCAGTTCTCCCTGCTCCCAGTGCTAAGATTCTACAAAGGCAAAGTCGTACCAAGCTTGGTGTATGGAGGGGATGGAATGCCTGCTATTCCAGTAACAATCTGGAAAAAACTGGAGGGTTACTTCTGGCGGAAAGTCCTTCAATTTCCAAACTCAACATCAATTGATGCCATCAGAAGAGAATTGGGCCTGCTCTCCCTCAAAGCAGCAAAAGAAGCAGGTGAAATGGCTCTCTTTAGAAATCTCTTTTAAAAGTGATCATGTCTGACTCCCCTCCATTGTACAACCTGATAAAAATGGAACTAAACCACAACATTTGCAAGGCCCTGACAGCCTGGGCGGCGAAGCAGAGAGCGAGTTTGGACACCATTGCATGTACGGAAGAGGACTTGATCCAGAACCCAACAAAAGTAAAAAGGAAAATGGACCAGGAGGATTGGATAACAACACAAACCCTCGCTGAAAAAAACAAACTGCTATCTCACTTACCTTTCAGCACCAAAAAACTCCACTCCACGACTGAAATTGTAGGAAAGTTTCCGGACAGAGCACTTCGTCTAACTTTTCGAAGGGCAAGGCTGAATCTGTTACAAACTAATGAAATAAGGGCCATCCGGGGGGCCATCTGGGGGCAATCAACAACAAATCACTGCCGACTCTGCAAAATCGTATCAGAAAAAGAGATGGTGAAACATCTTCTGCTAAGATGCCCGAACACAATCAAATGGAGACGAGCGTTCCTCGGCCCCCTTCTCAAACCATTCAGCCTATACGAGGAGGAAGTGTGGTGGAGCCGCCTGATGAGTGGTTTAAAGACTTCTTGGGCCTTAGCTACAGCAAAAATCTTAAAGGCCGCTTTAGACGAATGTGCTAAACAAACAGTTTAAACCCATAGTCAGAATGGTCCTCTAGACAAGTGAAACTGAAAGTTGTCGGACGACAAATCAAGAAGAAACAAATGAATCAAACAAACAAAGAAAAGGAAGAAAGGAAGGACGAATAAACTGCAAAACTTAAAAAGAGACTCGTAAAACAAAACTTGCAAAATCATTGAGTTGATAAATGCAAAAAAAAAAAAAAAATATTGACATCCCTACACATTGTTTAGCTTTAGTTGTGAGGGCAAGGATAGGTTTTGGACACAGACAGACTTTTAAGTTAAACTTTCTGACTCAGACTTTACTTAGTTTCGTTCAGATAGGGAAATCACACCTTAGCATAGGGCAAGTTAGGCCTTCAACCATCCTGACATTTGATTTAATAAACTATCTTATTTTGAACTTTAAGTCTGTTGTCTGTGTCTTGCTTCATGATGCCTTCACAATGGTGACTTGTGCAGCGCACAAATCATAGCTGCATACATAGCACTGCATTGATTTGCCATGGACTACTGTCTGCATGGTGACACACAATGGACCCCGCTTTCCTAATCAAGGTGCCAAGTCACAATGAGGTGCCATCTGGGGTGCGTGCAAGGCAGTGGTTTGATTGTTTAGAAAATGAAAAGACCTTTGATGCTGAGCGGGTGCATTTAGCAATGTCACAAAGCAGCCACTAGAATACTTAAGCAAGACAATGGCAGTTAACCTTCCATGGTATACATTATATGTAACTAAAAAGTAATATATAAAAAAAATCGTTTTGGTGTGTCAAATAAAAATAACATGGTTTAAAACGTTTTCTGTGTGGCACGTTAATTCTCTTGTAAGAATGCGTAGTATCGGTTAGCTAACTGATGCTTTGTGCTTACCTTCTGAATAAAAATGCCCCATGTTCAGTTCTTAACACTGAAATGTTAAGCACATACTGTGTAAAAACAATGGCTTGTTAAATGAGCCATCACTTATAAATTGCCCCCACTTTAAAGGCTCTTTCAACACAAAGGGCAACAGGCACAGGGTGTGTGACGCCAAAGCATTTCAGAGGCTGCGTTTGAAATATGCATTCATATGTTTGCATATTCCGAATGCATTGAAATCCACAAGCCAGCAGAGAGCAGCCAGCTGAGCATCGCAGAGGAGCATCCCACCGGCACAGCAGGTTGCCTTACCCTTTTTCCAGCAAGCTCAGAGGCAGGTTTCTGGGTGGGCCTCTTCCTGCACCTCCCCCCCCACCCCACCGCTGAGCTATTTAGCTCTGCTGCTTGGGCAATCGCCTGATTCGCCCGCCCCAGGAAATGGTTCTACTAATACGTTGCAAGCTATATTATAAACGCACTAAAGAAGGATGAAATTAGCTCCCTGAAATCATACTGTACAGAAATAGCAACTTTGTTGAGCATACTAAATGTGAACGCTGATTGTGAAAACATGCCTGTCGGCATAATGAAAGACATTTAAAATCTATGACTGGTGTATGAACTTGGCTTAGCTATAAATCAAGGAACTCACAAAAGAATATTTGGCGTTGCGCCCTATAATTGGAGTTATAACCATACATAACAGAATGAAAGGACGCAAATATATTCTTATATGACTTAAGTTTAAAACAGGACAGGTGATGGGAGCATCCCTCGCCCCCTTAGTACTTCCCGACTATGTAAAAAAGTAAAGATGATCGATACCTTGAAACACTTGAAATATTTAGATAGTGAATGACAACTTAATTTGGGCAGATTTTTCAAGAATACCGATTTCTGCAAAAGCGAATGTGTGGAGCTCCAGTCTCACGAGATCTCAGAGCCTGCCAAGATCGCCCGAGACAGAGGCACGAGAGCTAGAGCTGAGGGAAAGGAGCGCTGCTGGTTCTCCATATGCGAAGCGGAAAACATTAAATAAGAGACATAAATGCATGCATAATGTTCTGATGCAAAGACATAGGTTAATTCATTATATTCTGTTAATAGAACCCTGGTTGCAAGTGTTTCTTTGGGAATAGTGGACAACCTATTTGGGGACGAGGGCGGGATCCACATGACAGGCAAAAAGCGACCCCATACCGCACGATACAAGGAACCACGCCACCCCCAACATTTCTACAGAAACCAGGTAGGTCAGCGTATCCTTGTCCGCAATGGGAACCTTTATTTACAACGTATGTGGATGCATTGGGAGGTGCAGAATATGCCCCAGGGAGAAATAAGGTCATGTTTTGAAATGCCATGGGCGACATGATATTTCCAGGGTTAAAATCAGAACCAGCAGATGATGTAGAAGATTAACCAGGTTACTCACCTTAGTGACCACCTTACTCCTAGTCCATAGTCCCCTTTCCTCCATACTTATGGGACATTCCTCCCTCCTGTGGGACGGGACCGGAGCACTTTGTAAAGCATCAAACAAGACTTTGCAAACATTTTTTGTCCTTCCTCTCTTTCTACGCGGGGTACCGCACACGGCCGTAACCCCGCCCATCTGAGCTCCACCACGCGCATCGCCCATCAGTCCTTTTCTATCGCCAGGTCAGAGACCTTTAAGCAATAACAGAGGAACCTTATTAGAGGGGACAGCGGGCGTATGGAGGAAAGGGGACTATGGACTAGGTGTAAGGTGGTCACTACGGTGAGTAACCTGTTATACTCCTACGTCCTGTCCCCTTTCCTCCATACTTATGGGAGATTCCCAAGCACTCCTTTCAGGAACTACGGGTGGATGGAAAACCCCTTACTAAAAAAGGTTCTTCAACACAGCCTGGCCAAACTGAGCGTCAGATCTGGAGCTCAGGTCGAGACAATAATTCTTACAAAAAGCCGATGGAGAGGCCCATGTAGCCGCTTTTGCAATGGTCTCCCAGGGGACATATTTCTGAAAGGCAACCACAGCTGCCTTGCCCCGCACCAGGTGTGCATGAATACCTTTGGGAGGCTGCAACCCTTGAACAGTGTAAGACTCTGTGATGCAAGCCGCGATCCATCTGGGGATAGTCGCCTTAGAAGCCTGTCTACCTTGTGGATTACCAAAGGTCACCAATAGTTGAGAAGAGCTCCTAAATTCTGATGATCTGTCTAAATAGAACTGAAGAGCCCTTCTAACATCCAAACAATGCAGAACCCTTTCCGCTTCTGAAGCAGGGTTCGGAAAGAAAACCGGCAGGGAGATTGACTGATTCCGATGGAAATCAGAGACCACCTTCGGCAGGAAGGAAGAATTTGTCCGTAGGACAACCTTATCGTTGTGGAAAACCAAAAAGGGATGCTCCAATGACAGAGCCTGGAGCTCACTCACGCGCCTCGCTGAAGTAACAGCAACCAAAAAAGACACCTTCCACGAAAGGTGCTTAAGGTCCACCGTGGCCATTGGTTCGAAAGGTTTATAGCATAACGCCTTAAGGACCACGTTCAGATCCCACATCGGATGCGGTTTGCGAACCGGGGGATAAAGGCGCGTCAAACCTGCAAAATGTCTCCAGAGAATAAGAGCATTGGTCCGTGGATAGGTAGGCGGATACCGCCGAAAGATACGTTCTGCATGACAAAACGTGAATACCCGACGAAGGACAGCACAGTGTCAATCGTAGCCGACCTTGGGTCTAACTGTTTGTCTAAGCACCAATGACAGAACCTAAGCCATTTGCTCTTGTACTGAGACCTGGTCGAGGGTTTCCTGGCTGCCTAAATAATGCGCATGTTATCAGCAGACAGGTTGAGATGTCATAAGGACCTGAATTCGGGCACCACGCCGCCAAGCTGAATGATTGTGGGGAGGGGTGCCACAGCTGCTTACCCTGGTGAAGCAGACCGGGAGTAACTGGTAGCCTGATCGGTGCACACACTAACAGGTGTTGAAGTTCTGAGAACCAGAACCTGGCCGGCCACCACGGGGCTATGAGCAGAAGCGAACAATTCACCATGTTCTTTAGCTTGCAAATCGTCCGATGAATTAGAGGCAGAGGCGGGGAAGCATAGGCCCTCATGTTGTTCCAAGGAATCTCGAGAGTGTCCCCCAGAGAGGAGGCTCCCAGGCCGTCCCTGGCGGCATACAGAGGAAGCTTCTTGTTTGCCGACATCGCAAAGAGGTCCACCTCCGGCGTGCCGCAACGCAGGAAAATCCACGAGAGGATCTCCACCTTCAGCTCCCATTCGTAGTTGGCCATCGTCCGCCGACTGAGGGCCTCTGCCGTAATGTTCATCTGGCCCGGGATGTGGACTGCTACTAGCCAGATACCATGACGAATCGCCCACTCCCAAATCTGGATGGACAAGTTGACAAGCGGGGGAGACTTGCTTGTTGATGTAATACATGGACACCACATTTTCCCTGTGGATACGGACCACTTTGTTGAAAATGATCGGTCTGAACGCTTTGAGCGCCAGGAGAATCGCCAGGAGCTCCAGATGATTTATATGAAGGAACTTGTCCTGAGGTGACCAAAGGTCCGAGACCTGAAGAAGATCCAACGTTGCACCCCACTCCAGTAGGGACAAGGGAGGAGTCCGTAGTGACCGTCACCATCAGGGTTGGGTCCTGAAAACCCGCACCCACCGACAGGTTGCTGAGAGACGACCACCACTCCAGGTCCGTCCTCATGGAAGCCAGAATCAAAACCAACTTGGAGTCCGGATCCACAGCCTGACACCAGGAACTCTGAAGAGCCATCTGAGTCTGCCTCATCTTGAGACGAGCGAGAGGTAAAGCCAAAACGCACATGGCCATGAGGCACAGAAGCCTCTGGAACCACCAGGCCGACATGCTCTCCGACTGCGCAAACATCTGACACATGGCCAACTGATCCACCATTCTGTCCCCGGTCAGCTAAACCCTGCAGTCGATCGTGTTCCAGCGAAAACCCAGGAAAATCAAGTCCTGAGAGACTGTCATGGAAGATTTCCGCCAGTTCACCGACAGCCCAAGATGGAACAAGAGCTGGAGAAGATACTAAAGACTGCACGCGGCTTTCAGCGGGCAAGGGCTGCGCAGGAGCCAATCTTCTAAGTACAGATACACATGGATACCCTGCAGACGAAGATGGGCCGCGATCACCAACATCATCTTCGTAAAGACACGCGATGCCGAGCTGCGGCCAAAAGGAAGCACTCGAAACTGGAAATGCTCCTCTCCCACCAAGAAACGAAGGTATCTCCTGTGTGGACTCCAGATCAGTATATGCATATATGCATCTTGAAGGTCCACCACACTGAGCCAATCGCCCATCTGTAAAGAGGACCGTATCTGGCTGGGTGTGATCATCTTGAATTTCTCTTGGGGTAGGAAAAGATTGAACTGGGAAAGGTCTAGGATGGTGCGCAGGCCAGCCTGGTTGGGTTTGAGCACTGTAAACAGTCAGGAGTAGAAGCCCTTCCCTCGCTCCCCTAGGGGGAACGGGTTCCACTGCTCTGAGGTCCAGCAACTTCTGAACCTCGGCTCTGAGGGAGAGCGACCCCGACTGCTGGAAAGGAGGGTTGCCGGGTGATGTAGGGGGTAGAGGTAAGCGGAAGCCCGCCCGAGCGACTGACAAGACCCACCGGTCTTCGGTGATGGTCTGCCACGCCTTCCAATGAGACGCAATGCGTCCTCCCACCGGGATCTCATGCGAGCACGGAGAACCCTCATTTGGCAGGTTTTTTAGTGGTGTTACCACCTTAACCTGAGCAGGATGCTGAGGAACGCGAGAAAAACAGAGTCCGTTGCTGCCTCCGGAGGGAACTCCCTGCAGCGGTATCCACCCTGCGGGATTTCCGATCTAGAAACCCCCTGAAACCAGAGGAAGGCCGGCTTTGTGAAAACAATCTCTGGGTCCTAAAAGGGGTTTTAACTAGGACGGACAAGGACCTGGCTGTCTGGGTGCTGTCCTTCGTTTTGGTCAGCTCCACATCTGTTGAGGAATGAAAAAGCTCCTTACCGTCCAACGGCAGGTCCAATACTTTGTCCTGCACTTCCTTTCAGAGCTTGGTGGCGTGCAACCAAGCCTGCCGAGAGGTATCAACCCCAAGCATAAGGCCCCGAGCCAAAGTGTCAACGTCATGAGCCGCGTCCTCCAGCAGATCCTGGGCCAAGACCCTGGCATCCGACAATCCCGCCTTAAAGTCCTCCAGCTTCTCGACCGGAATGAACTACTCGAACTCCGAAAGACCTTTCCACATCTTCATATTCGCCCCCGCTAACACCAGTTCTGCATTGGCCTGCCGTAGCTGCAGTCCTCTCACTAAGCCCCTCCTCTGGCAGCCATCTTCATATTTGGTAAGCAAGTAAAGTGGCAGTATGACCAAGAAGATCCACAGAGAGGACGGAGGGAGGGTTTGCATGTGAATCCATGCCAGACCCATGCTGGAGAACAATAGTTACAGGTAAGTAACTTGTTCCTTCTCCAGCATGGGGTCTGGCATGGATTCACATGCTCATGAATAACGAATACACAGCAGTACAGCATTACACAACCACGGGAGGTTGCAAGGCTCAACAGAAGCAATCAACTCTTACCTCTGGAACAGACTCACCTCAAGTGAACAGGTTGCGTAGCAATGCTTGCCCGACTCTGGACTCCTCCCTGGAATCCCTGTCGACGTACTAGAACTTCGTGAAGGCGTACGTGGGCCTCCACGTAGCAGCCCTGCAGATGTCCAGCAGGGGCACACCAACTAGGAACGCTACTGTCACAGCATCGCTCTGGTGGAGTGGGCTTTCGGACGGCCGGGCAGTGGTCGGGTCACCAACCAATGACAGTGTATGATGCAGCCAGAGAGCCACCTTGAGATGGAAGCCTTGGACAAGGAATTCCCATGGTTCACAGGACCAAAGTTCAAGAACAGCTGTGAAGTCTTTCGAAAACTCTTTGTGCGTGCAACATTGAACTTCAGTCCACAAGCAACACCCAGCAAGTGCAAGGCCCTCTCAGCCAGTGACAAAGGTTTTGGGAAAAAAACAGTCAACATCAAAGGTTGAGGTGGAATTCCGAAGGAACCTTCAGCATGAAGAGGGGTGCATCCGCAGCACAACCCTCGATTCGTGGAAAGTCAGGTATGGTTATTTGCAGGATGGGGCCTGTATCTCACCCACCCTGGTGGAGGTGATGGCCACAAGAGGATCTTGAGAGCAGCCTTATGCATCGGCTCTAAGGGGCCCCCATGAGCCTTGTCAGAATCACCTTGAGTTCCCACGCTGGTGTCCTTTGAGGAATTCCTTGACCAGTCGATGAGACCAAATTGAAGACCTTCCTGGAGAGACCTGGTGTAGCGGGAGATAGCCAACAGATGTACCTTGACGAAGGCATGTGCCAGTCCGGCCTTGGCCAAGGATAGCAAATCTGAAGGATCTGCGGGGCTGTGACTCTCAGAGGGGTAATCATCTGTGACCAGCAGCACGTAGCAAAACGCTTCCACTTGAGACCGTAGCACTTCAAAGTGGATGACGCTCTGGCCTTGGCGAGGACCTCACTGCAGTCTGCAGCCAACTCATATCGTACAAACTTCAGGGTTGCAAGAGCCAAGCCCTCAGGTTGAGCGATCCTGGGTCATGATGCAGGACCGCGCACCCTTTTCTGGCGAGAAGGTCCGTGACCACTGGTCACTTGATTGGAGGCGACGCTGACAGGCTGAGAAGGTCCAGGTACCAAATCTGCCTTGGCCATACCGAGGCGATGAGGATCATCCTGCACCAGAACTGTCAGAGTGTATTGATGACTCATATCAGGAGAGGCAATGGAGAAAACACGTACAGAAACATCCCTTCCCACAGGAAGGAGAAAGCGTCTCCCAGGCTCCTTGGCTGGTGGAATCTGCTGGCAAACTTCTGGCATTTGGAGTTTGCCGCTGTCACAAACGGGTCAATCTGGGGTCTGACCCACTTGGCGAATATGTGCTCCACCTGGTCCTGCCGAAGTTCCCACACTCGTGGCAGGAGCGCAATTCCCTGCTGAAGGAATCCACAATGGTGTGCTAGACTCCCACTAGGTGAAGAGGGACGAGGAACATTTCTTGTCCTTAGGCCCAGCACAGCAATTCCTGCGTTTCCCTGGAGAGCGCCGGCGTTCGAGTGCCCCCTTGTTACCAGATGTAGAACATTATGGTGGTGTTGTCTGTGAAGATCCTCACCACCTTACCCTTCAGAGACAGAAGGAATGACTTGAGGGCCCAGAACACTGCCCGTAGCTCCAGGATGTTGATATGGAGATCCTTCTCCTCCGCAGCCACAGGCTTCTGGCGTGCAGACGTCCAGTGTGGGCTCCTCAGCCTTCCAGGGACATGTCCGTCGTGACCGTTTCCTGGAATGGAGGGCTCTGAAACCTTGTGCCATGGGCGATGTTGGAGCTGACACCCCACCACCTTATCGCTCGATACAACTCGTCGTCCAGAGTGATCTTGTCCGAAAAGTTTCCAGACACTTGTACCCATCGAGCGTCCAGGAATTCCTTAAGAGGTTGCATCTGTAAAGTGCAGAGCTGGATGAGGTAGATGCAGGATGACATCATGCTCAGCAATGACTTGATGGGCCGCACTATGGCAGTCTTCATCGACAACAGCCGCTGGACCTACCCCTGAATGGCTGCTATCCTCTCCTCTGAGGGTGATGCGAGGCAGTACACTGTATCGAGTCTGACCCCCTGGAAAAGCGCGTTCTACGATGGTGTCAAGCAGGACTTTGGATAGTTGATGGAGAATCCCAGATCCATCAGCAGCTTGACGGCCGTCTCTGTGTGTCCGACGGCCGACTCATGCGAGCGGGTCCGGATTAGCCAGTCGCAGAGGTACGGGTAAACGTGAATCCCCCAGAGATGCAGATGGGCCGCCACGGTGGCAGGCACTTCGTGAACACTCTGGGGCCGAATTCAAGCCGATGGGTAGGGCCTTGAACTGGTAGTGCTGTCCCTGCACTACGAAGCGTAGAAACTTCCAGTGTTTCTGGTGAATGGGGACGTGGAAGTAGGCGTCCTCCAGGTCCAGTGACGTCGAGAAATCCCCTCTTTCCAGTTGGCTGAGCACATGCTGCAACGTGACCATCCTGAATTTCTGAGACTTGAGATACTTGTCCAGACGTTGCAGGTCTAGAATGGGCCTCCAGCCCCCCGTTTTCTTTCTTACCAAGAAGTATCTGGAGCAGACTCCGGAGCACCAAAGTTGCTGGGGAACCAGCTCTGTCGCCCCTTTTCGTGGCATGGCCCGTACTTCCTCCAAGAGCCGAGGGACGTGCTGCTCCTGACAGGCCACTGGAGGGATTCGCAGACACCTGAGCTGAAATTCGAGGGTATGTCCTTGGGTGAGAGCATCCCAGTCGAAAGGAATGTCCAGTACCTTCGTTTGGACGTCCTGGCCGAAATTCGTGGCCTTCATCCAGCCTTGGCGACAAAGGCAGACACAGTTCTTCATCTGCCAGAACCCCGCGTCAGCAACATCCAGCGCCACTGTGATGGCGTGATCCGACACTAGCTCTCCCTCCTGGAAGAGGGCGATCGCCTCCATCCTCTTGTCATCGGGGAGGAACTCAGAGATCGGACCCAGCTTGTACCACAGCTCCCTATCGTACCTGGCTAGGATGGCCAGTGCGTTGGGCGCTTTGATGGTAGACACAGCGGTGTAAATCACTTTCCGCCCATGGAATCCAACTTCTTACAACTCGCTGTCTGGAGGGACTGAAGACGACGAGGACGGGTTAGATGACAGCTTCCTCGCGGCTGCTTAAACCACAGAATCCGCCGAGGGTTGCAACATCAGGCACTTGGATGCGGATTCCGGTACCCGGTACTTCTTCTCCAGCCTATTCCGCTTGGCGGTAGTTGTGCAAGGGTTCTTCAAGAGGGATAGGTCCACCTCTCACACGTCGTCCAGGAGGGGGACCACCATGATCATCTTCCTCTTGGCCTTGCGCCTCTGGTACAGGAAACCCTCCTTCCTGGTTTCTTCGGGCACAAGCTGGAACAGCTCGGAGGCTCTGGCGATCATAGAATGGAATGATCCCACCTTGTCCGGTGGGGACGCCCTATGCTGCGGGGACCCGCTGCCCGCTCCGATGATATCATCATCGTCCGTCGTCGTGGCCGTTTCCGTCCCTGTACCTGTGTCTGGGTATGCTGGGGGAAATGGGACCCAATGCGGAGGTGGAGGCTGAAATGGGAGTGTTGGATGGCGCTTCCTTTTCTTCATCTGTGGTTGGTCAGGGTTTAGGGGACCGTTGGAACAGGCCTTTGTGCATCCTCTTCGTCCTCGTCATCCATAGATGAAATTTCCATGGCTTGGGCCACAGCCTGGGACTGGTCCGGGGCCTCCTTGCCTGCCCTACCTTTTTCCACCCTGAGGGGCTGGAACCGGGTTCTGAGGCGATGTCCCCTTCTCCGGCGTATCAGCAGACCTTGTCAAAGTCACCACGGCAGCCTCGTGCCTCAGAGGGAAGGATACCTTCAGTGTTGTGGTGGCTATTTATACAGGGTCAGCCCCTTTAGTTTTCGAGAGAGCAGCCGCCACCAGCTCTATCGCCGACAAAGTCTTATTGTGTGCCGCCTGGGCCTTCTTGGGCAGCTGTGCCTTCTTCTCCTCCGTCTGTGGCTTCTCGGTCTTCACCCGCAGCTTAGCCAGGTTGGATGACTTTCTCTTCGCGGAGGAGCTCGATTGCCAGGTGGCAATGGAGGTGGAGGATGATGTTGATTGCGCCCAGTCTGCTGTGGGACCTGTTTCCGCAGCGACTGCGGTGGACCCAGACTAGCAGTGCTTGACCTTATATTGGGCCCCCATAGATGAGGCACCTCACAGGACTTAGAAGCCCGCTCCTCAGACCGAATGGCATGCACCTGCTCAGAGCACGGGGCAGAGGACTTGGCGAGCAGCCACGCCGTGAGTCTACAGTGCCTGTCCTTTGTCCCTCTTCCTTGTGGTCCAGATGCAGGCAGTAGAGGCATTGCAGGTGCTTGTCCTCCACAAACACATATTGGAGCCCGCACTTGGTGCAGGACTTGAAGAGGGACCTTTCTTCTTTCTTCTATTCCGTCATGGTGTGAGGGCGCGAAGTAGGCCCAATAGCCAACTTGGACTATCTACGCCCTTGAGGGGCGCTAAACTTCACCAACAACAGATTCCTGCTGTCGGCAGATAGAGAGAAGAGCACATGGGCTCTTTTGGAACACAAATAGAACCTTTTTCCGTGGAAAAACACGAAAAAAAACGTAGAAGAGCAAACTCAAGGACTCCCAACACTGAAGCGTGCTGTAAAAAAATCGGAAGATGGCTGCCAGAGGAGGGGCTTAGGGAGATGACAGTCATTGGATGGGGCAGTATGACCCAGAGGACAGTGATTGGTTTAGAGGAGAAATACAGTTTGTAAGTGAAAGTGAAACTATTTTTCTTTTTACCTATGAAATTCACTGAAAAACCTTTGTTAAAGGGATGTTATGGCTACAAGTAAACTCCCCCCCCCCCAACCCCCATAAAAAACAGAAATTCACCAATTAGAAGCTAAGCAACCATAACTTGCGCCACCACTGTGCACTGCTAAGACTAACACCCATGACATCAAAGATGACATCACAAATGTGAATTTCATAGGTTATGAGTGAAAAGATTTTCATGATGTTACATCACTGTACAAAAGGTTATTAATTATTCCTCTTTTAACATATATGAAAGAACTGTAAACCTACTTTAACAAACATTTTTTGCAATGCGTACCGATTTGTGTCGTCATCAGCAGCTCTGGTTATACACTGAACCTACCCTGCATCCTAGTTCAGTGTCCACTATACCCTCATAATGTGACCAATGGCCAGTGCTCATTGCTGGCAGCTATGTGAAGTCTCCAGAATCCATGAGGCATGGGCTTCGGCTATGCTGCATTCCCCAATAGGCAAATCAGAGAAGACATTTGTCCTTGCCGAGGGCCAGGCCCACTGCCCAGGCAGCAAAGTGATATAACTATTTTTTGTACTTACTTTTTGACACTTTCAAAAAAGTAAAAGAGAAGAAATTTGCAAAAGCATGCTTTCAGGTCCTTGCTGATGCTCCTCGCACAGGTTTGCTGCAAATCCATACAGCACTTTGGGCTGCAGCCGCAAGCAGAATATTTGTTCCTATTCAAAACTAGGGATTCGGCCATGCCGTATGCCCCAATAAGTACATCAGAGTAGGTATTCGTCCTTGCTGAGGGCCAGGCCCAGTGTCCATGCACCAAAGTTACATCACAATGTTTTGTACTTACATTTTGAAGCTTTAGAAAAAATAAAACACAGGACAGATTTGCAGAACCATATTTTGATGTCCTTGCTGATGCTCCTCGCAAATGTTTGCTGCAATCCTGTCCAGCACTTTGAGCTGTAGTAACAAGTTGAATTTCGTTTTCCCGTTCAAACCTATCCCAATTTTGAAAATCTGTACCACATAGCCGCTCCCTGGTGACCAATGTTCCCTCTAAGCTGTGTGCATGTACGCTTGCCCAGCTTCCTTCTGGGTGCCGCTCAGAAGAATTTTAGCAGCACACCCAGACAATTCCCACCTAATCAAATAAGATTTAATAAGGCACAAGCCACAGCAGGTACCTAATATTTGCTTTCTCTCAAAATGAAACTAAATTATACTAACTATTCTTGATATTCTGGTGTAACCTATTGACATTGCCCTACTATGCAAGCTTGACCTTAAAAACCTAAAAACTCTAAAAGTAGAATACACCCACACAAGGTTAAAAATTAATATGAAAAAGTGGCTCCATGAACAGAAGATATAACTAAGAAATGCCTGCACACGTTAACTAAATTATCTTCCCTCCCCACCCAGGATCCTATTCTTGACTCTACCACACATGACTCAAACTCCGCCCCAGGCCACATTCAGATATTACCAGACAACCTTGACTCTGCATACCTTAGCTCAGCAAAAGGTTACCAGACTTAGATATAAGTCTTGGTTTATGTTATAATATGAAAGACGTTCAAGCACAAGAATTTCTGTTACTCGTGGTGCCTTAGCAAAAGCATTACCTACATTATGTAACCCGAGTGTCAGGTCAAATATTGGTACTGACTGTAAGTAAGCAGGCTACTAGGTTATTTAACCTCATCCCATGCTGCCTATTATTTGTACATATGTCACACAATCACTTTGAAGAGCCCACCTTGCAAGTTAATGCATTAAAAAACCCCAATATTAATTTGTCCTCTAAGGATTTTGAGTGGGCAAACGTCATGCTCAGCGTCTCCTACTTTAACATTGCTAACATTACCCTATGATTGGAGAGCAACCTTGCAATATCATTTACTTGGCCTGTAATGGATAATTGGTAGGGACTCTGCCCGGCATTATTCTTATATAAAATTAGGGCAATAATATTCAGATAACTAGAATGCTTTTCATACAATCTACAATCTTTCAAAATATTCAGAGTTCCGTGGGGGATAGACCTTAACAATTTATATGTTAACTCGCTCCTATATAAAAATGGTTTCACTGAGCACTTGTCGAAACCTACACAACAATTGAAAGGTGGGCTATGTTGCAAACAATCTTGTATGCTTTTCATAGTAACTGTGCACATGCATATTTAACATTTCCTTAAACTGCACATAATATCATCATGAGGCTTTGAATTGGATTTGTTTGCAAAGTACTGTGGTTATGCAAATATCCCAGTTAGAGTTTTACTGCTACAATCCCTCACTTTTTACAGAGCCCTTTCAACTAATAATGGAGGTTAGCACAGGAGCACGGGAGGGGAACGGGTGGAAGGGAACAGGAGAACACTCCTTTGAGGTGAAGAATAAATCAGCAACTTTCAAAAAACAAATCCGATGTTTTGGCAGTACACAGTACAGAAAAGGAAATGTTTGTTTGCTAAAGGATAGGAAACTATAGTAATAGCCTAGGAAACGGCATCGTCTATTTCTTTCTATGCTCAGCTGCTGAGTACTTTTCAATATATTCATGGGTTTTCATTTATTGCTTCTAGCATCCCCATACATTTTGTTCAACTGATAACAGTGAATTTCAGAAGAGGGGTCCCCTAGTTAAAGAAGAAGGTACTCAATATGTTGCAACTGTAAGCATTGCTGCTATTGACTGAAAGGGCAAAAATATGTGATTTTCTTCAATGGGTCACCAGAAGAAACCTTGTTGATTTTTGTCTAGGCTGTGGTGATCAAGGATGGGCAAAACTATAGGCTTTATTATGTGCCCTGTAATTTCACTTCCTATGTTAGTGATACAGTCCGGGCTCCGGTACGATTTTACTCCACGCTTGGAATCAAGAGATTTTTCAGGGAGTAAGAAAGTAATTGGCTTTGCCAGTAGGGATATTTCATGCTTATTAAAATATGTTCTTTCCAATTAAAATTCCTCTTAAGATCAGGCAGTAATATTACTCACGTTCCTACCAATGACACAGCTCTGCTGGTCACTGATTGAAAAGAGATCAGTGGAAATGTGTGGGTAGATGCAGGGGGTAGATTCCTATATGTTCATGGGTTCCCATTTTTGTTGGGTACATTGCCCTGTTTTTAGTAAAATAGTATATGCCTCCTAGCTCTAATGCTGGTTTTGAGTAAACGTCACAACTCGCAGAACAATATAATGTGGATAGTGAGCAAAGGCCCAGGAATTCAACTCATCATATTCTGTGGTGCAGTTATTCGGATGCAATTATCATCCTTACATGAATTATGAGAGGCATTTTCTCCTGACCCTTAATTACTCCATTAAAGTGGCAAATGAACTCCTATTGGCATGTTTTCTGACACATTCCTTTCAGTTGCAATTACTCCATTTGCAAAAATTGCATAATGTCTGAATTTTTTGACAACCACATCAGTGATTAGCAATGCTTGTTTTTTGTAATAAACATGAGTTTTTTTCCCAATGGCATTAAACTTTCTGGGTTGTCTCTGAGCAGTGTTGACAAATGAATAGCCACAACTAAACCTCCTGTTTATCCTGAGCATGCAAAGCTTTTTTGTGCATACATGTTTTTCTCTCTGCGCAGGAGTACTCTTGGTAGGTACTATGGCATATCTTGAAGTTTTGGACTGGTTCATGAGCTCTCCTTATAATCACATAAAAAATCTTTGATTTTTTAGCCTATATGTTTGAAAAAGAGAGTTGTAAGATGCTCCTTTTACGCTGATTTGTAAAGAATTGCGGTTGTTGGGAAGGGGAAATTTCATTCCAAACTCTTATGATATCTCCATAACTACGCATGCTCACAAAGTGGCTTACATCGTTATTCAGTTGCTGTCAGGCTCACTCCTGGATTCCGTCAATTTCACCCCTCTTCCCTGAGTGCCCCTCACACCCTCCTGCTCACCTGTGGTCTCCTCGTCCGATGTGAGTCCGAACCTCTTTAATCTCAATGCCTCCTCTCTGGAGTGTGGATGAAGTCTGCCTCGAGAGGCAGCCACCCTGCCCCTCTAACACGGGGCCGAGGGGGCCTCCGTACCAGGGCAGACCGGTTAAGGGGAAAAAGCCGATAGGCGCAAAAAACCCCTTCTTATTTGAAGATGGCAGCAGGCTACAAGGTGGGACGGTGTAACTTGAAGGATCCAGCTGATAAGGAAATCCACAGGAAGTGATGTATGGCGACTGCTCCAGGGGAGAAAACAATAGTACAAAGATGGGGTGCCTAATGACTGAGCTGAGGGGGAAGGAACCAGGAGAACAGGGGAGAAAGGAAAGAGAGAGAGAGAGCCAAGGTGGAGCGGAGAAGAAGCTCCAATAGAGCGAGGCGTGCCCAGAGCAAATGAAAGCCAGCAAGCATACGGGAGAAAAAGGAAAGGAAGCAGCGGCAGCCGCGGAGAAAAGGACTGAAGCGTACCAACCCGGAAGCCTAATGCGAAAGGTTGCAACGCGCTGGCTTCCGGGTTGGCGCTCGTTAAAAGGACGTCGCTGGTCGGAAGGGCTGGAAGAACTAGACCGCTGCCGAAGAAAGCGTGGGCGGCGTGATGGCTAAATCAATGGCCGCTCCACCGCCAGCGTCTCCACAGCTGCCAGCGACTGCCGTGTGTGACAGTTGCGCACATGGAAAATAATGTGCGCACAAAGGCTAATCATTTCCGCACTTAGGGAAAAATAATTAGAGGGAACATTGCTGGTGACCATGCCCACTTTCTAAGCCCATTGTCCACAAGGCTTTCTGGGGCCTGCGTCTAAAATACCTTCAACTATCCCTCCGTAAATACCTCCCCTCTCGAGGCCTTCACTCCTCTACTTCTAACTCCCTCAGGGTCAGTTGTTTTTCAAAGAAACAAGCTGGGCGTAGATCACGGTCTTCAGCTGGGGCCTCCCTTTGGAACAGCCTCCCTGACACCTTGAAATTTGAGGAGAACCATCTCCGGTTCCGGAAGACATTCCTCTTCTCTTCTGCCTTTGCCCCTCTTCTCTGATCTGTTTTTTCTCTCGCCACTATGCACCTGCCCCCCCTCTGTCCTTCGGGCACAGGTACCTGCTCACCCTGCCACCCTCCTGCACTGCCTCCGGGCCACCCCTTGCACTGAGTTCTGCATCTGTACCCATACAGACCCCCATCCACTTCTCTTCTGCACTTATCAGATATACCCTATCTGCTTAACCTTGCACTTGCCACTTGCTGGCTCCACTACCACCTTTATTTCTTTTACTTATTTATTAATTCTGCTCTCTTCTCTGTTCCGCACTTTTCCACCTCTCCTCCCTTCCATGCACTTTTCCCCCTTTTCCCTTTCCCATGCACTTGCGCGTTCTCAATGTCACTGGGCCTAGTAAGATCGTTGTTTTTGTTCTCCCCTGTTCCCCTCCCTTTTGCTTGGTCGTGCTCTGAATCACTTGTGTACGAGCCCAATATAAATAAATTATCATTTAATTTCATTGCTGGCCCCTTGTGGTCATAGCCAGTAGCCAGATTGCCCAGGTTAATCTGGCCACAGGCTATACCACAGTCACCAAAAGTTATAATTACACCCGTTTGTGTACATACATTATGACACTTAAGAAAATTGTAAAACCGTGCTTTGGCTCCTTGCCAATGTTCATTTGCACAAGTTTGCTGCAAATACATCCATGTTTTGTTTTTTGAAAGTGTCAAAACGTACGTACAAAAAACAGTCATATAATTTAGCCCCCACTTGACAAAATTCATTCAGACCTCGCTCAAACATTCAAGGTTGGGTCTTTAATCTTTCTGAAAACATTTGTGCAGATTCGTCAAACAGCAACAAAGTTGTAAGCCATCCAAAAATGTTGAGACCACCCCTCTTATGTTGCCCCTTCTTGACACAATCCCACAAAACTTTGCAAATATATTATGGGTCTAAAATCTTTTTGCAAACCTTTGTGCAGATCCGTCAAACGGCACCACATTTATAAGCCTTTGAAATATTTTGGAAGCCCCCACTCTAATTTTGCACCCTCTTGGCAAAACAGCACCGGACTTTGCAGAGCCATTCAGGGTCAGTTCTAAAATGATATTGCAGAATTTCATGCAGTTTCATTGCGTGGCGCCAAAGTTATAAGCCATCCAAAAACTGCTTTTCACCAACTCTGTAATGCAGAAATATGCATGGATGTGCGTGAACATCCGAGATGTTCGAGAACATCACAGGAATGACCCCTAACATCCAAGATGTTTGTTAACTTCGTAGAAGAAAAAATAACAGATTTTTCTTTTTTGGCCATATCCCATCCCCATCCCCCCTCAACTCCCCAGAGATTGTTTAATTACTTTGACAAGTACAATGTTTTGTTTTTTAATATGTTTTTAGCGTGATGTCTATGGACTACAGGCACAGTTTGTGAATCCAACATGGCGTCCGTTTCAAAGGTTTTGACGCACCTCACGTTTTTATTGACCAATCAGTGGGCGCGTATGATGTCCGCTAACATCACGCTGCTCTCTGATTGGTCCAGAGGCGTTTGAGGCCTCTGAGTCAGGAAATGAGTCCGCAGACTTGACCCAGATATCACAAATTCTTTTGACATACTTTTTGGCCATTTTTTAAAAAACTACTTGACAGATTTACACAATATTTGCAAAAGCATGCTTTCGAGACGAAGTCGCCGCTCCTCGTGCATGTTTGGTGCAAATCCGTCCAGCAGTTTGGGCAGAAAATTGTTTCCATTGTGTCTATGAGGATTTAAACATTTTTGGGACCCCCCTATAACTTTGCCCCCTCTGTACAACACCACATTAAAATTAGCAAAATCCTTCCGAGGTGGCCATATACTATTTTACTATAGTTTGGTGAGGATTCGTCGAACGGCGCAAATGTTATACGCTGCCAAAAAGTGCTTTTCTATGAGTTGAGCAACTTAACCATAACTACAGGGCCACTACTGCAGGCCCTAATTATATATATATATATATATATATATATATATATATATATATATATATATATACACACACTTTGTTAAAGGGACGTTATGGTTAAGTTGCATTAATAAAAACCTATGAAACTCAATGAAAAAACGAAAACCCACAGAAATTCACCAGTTATGGTAAGCTAAGAAACCATAACTCGCGCCTGCTTAGCTTACCATAACTGGTGAATTTTTAGGGGTTTTTGGTTTTACTTGTAACCGTAACGTCCCTTTAACAAAGCTTGTTCACTGAACTTCATGGGTTTTTACTAGTGCATCCTAGTTTGCTACAACTTCTTAATATCATAATTACCCCAAATATAGCCGCATTTTCAGCTGATGTAGAAAGTTTGATCTCAAAACGGCGCCATTCTCCACCTACCTGCAACATTGACACTTCTATGAACTTTCTGCAACATTATGAGCTGTTTTTTTGTTTGCCGACGTTCATGAACCTCCGACGTCGTTGTGAACTTTCTGGACAGGGTCACTTGGCCCAGCGCAGGACCATGACGTATTTGCGAAGGGTCCGTGTTTCGCGAACAGTTCGAAACTGCATTTTCAGCTGATCTAGGAAGTGTCAAGCTGAAAATGTACTCTTGCACAGCTCCTAGACATATTCTTACTGATTCTCCATCTGCAATCCAGGACAGAGCACATGCTTGGAACAATACTAGCACAACTGTTATTTATCTATTTATCTTCAAAATTAGCATCAGACATTGTCATCCCTCCCCCCCAGAAGCCAACACCACCACCAGCTAGAGGGCCTAAACAACAGAAAAAGCGCAATGATGCAGCAAAGAATTAAGAGGACCAGGAAGATAAGGGGGAGGAAATGCTGCCTCAAGCACACAGAGAGAATCATTGTTGTGGTGGTTCTTTACCACCATTGGGGGTGTGGCTAAGGCTACCAAGGTAAAATGAACTGAGAGTCGTGGACAACCTGGGCAGTACTCTTACAGAACCACCTGCCACACCAAATCCAACCACCAAGATGCTATAAGAAAAGCTGTTCCTTTCTCATTAATTAGTACGCTGTTTCCTCTACCTCATCCTCCTCAACCATTACTGCCACCCAGAGGCTACTCCTGTGGGGCAGAACATCCCACCAGCTACCTTGCAAGCCATAAAAGAGGCTGTTTATCCATATCTTTCCAAGACAACAGTACTCTGTATATACTGCACCACACCACTCTGCAGGGTGGAGCAGTTTCAAAATGCCTACGAGGCTCTAATCGAGAAGCATGAGAAACATTGCTCCCTATCTTGGATGTAACGCACCCCTAAAATCTTCCACTGTCCACCTGCCCCTCCATATCTGTGGTTGATGTTCCTTCCCTCATTTCCCTACCCCACCTTACTTCCTGATCTCTCCTGCAAAGAAAAAAAGAAAACAAATAAATACACAAAAAAGTTTTCTTCCGGGACCACTTTTCATAGTTAAAAAATGTAACTAAAAAAATAAGCTTGTACATTTTTCAGTAAAGTAGTTAGATTCAATAATATTCTCCAACATTACCATTTGCATTGTATAATATGCTAATGGAAATAATGGACAATTGTATACTAGAGAAAAAGAAAAAAAGCGAAGAAACCATTTTCTGTCTCAAATACTTTTCTCTGACATACAATAAGCACCATGATCCATGGACCTTCATAACTATCCAGGGTCTCTGCAGCCCCCTTTCCATGCCACGTATTATTAAAAAACACAGATTGCACATGCACACCATCGCACAGCACAGCCTTTCTATTCTTTTTACCGTTATGTTTGTAACTAACCCTCATTGCCTGCTTTCAAACAGTCACACATCTATCCACCAATCACATCCAAAAACTCTATATGTAACCCAATCTTTTTTTTATTGATATGATTGAAATAAATTCAACCTTTCCATTTTTTATAGCATTTACAACACATTTGACATTTTTCACTAACATAAAAGGGAATTAACAAAATACTTTAAAATGACTTCGAATGATTAGGATGACTAAAATTAAATAAAAACAGATAACAGGTAGATAAAAAAAGAACACCAAGTTATAGTACGAGTTAAAAATGAGTTGGAGTGAGAAAATATACAAGCAATTAGCGATGCCTAGTATCAACAATAACTGAGATGCAATGAGTAACAAAAGAAAAGGTAAACTTTAAGCCGATGCAACTTGATGTGTCAATTCATAAATCAAACTACAACAGAAAAATTGGAGCATTAAGTCATCATCTTGCAATGCGTTCATTTTCTATGTTCAGTGCTTCCAAAAATCGAACTGTGGCTATTCTAACATGTATGCGTGAGGTGGTGAAGATGAGTCCTCACAAAGTGGTAGAGTCCAATATTCTAAAATCGTTAAAACAGGGTTTTAGATAAATACAGCGTTTATTCTCGAGCATATAGCATTCGGTGTATAGATGCTGTAGAGTCTCAATACAATTTTCAAGATTGCAAAATCTACATTTGTCATTTTTGTCAATAAGGCCTCGTCTGGCTAATATTTCGTTCGTCAGCCATAAATTAAACCTGAATCTGATATAAGAGTTTCTAAACCTAGCAGAGGGACTCTTAATAAGATAATTCACTGGAGTGTGCAGCTTTTTGACACCAAACGGATTAAGTTTAAAATCGCAATATGACTTACATTTTTGCTGCGTCTCAAACCAATCATATTGGTGTAATTTGAGTTTGGCTCTCGTTGCATTGTTTAACAAGAGATCTATCGTAATGTCTGCGTCGGCTAAAAAAGCCAAAGCTGTTGTCCGCCAGGTAGCTACAAATTTACAAGTAGGGTTTAGCATAAAAGTTGCTAAGATTCTGAGTAATGTCTTGTCGTTCGAAGCTAAAAGACATTTTCTTAGAAGGGCGCATAAGTTCCATGCATAATTGGCTTTCAAAGATGTTAAACCCAATTTGAAATGAATTACTGCTATTGGAACACAGTTTGGTAGGTGTAAAATTAGTCTCCATAAATTCCCTCTATCTTTTCCCAAAAGGTTGATTGAAACATTGCTTTTGACTCTGAACCATATAGTAGGATTGGAACAGCTTTCTGAGCATAGTAGATAAGAACGGATGTCAATTTGCCATATTTTAACAATATGGAGTTCGCTTGTGAAGCAATGGTACTGAGTTTTAGTTCAATGCTAGCAAGATATTGGTCGACATTAGGCGATCATTTATGTTAACACCTAAGGAGTCACTAAATGCAAGAATTAGATTACCCCACTATGGAAAAAACCTAATCCCTGCCCATTGACACCATCCAATTATAGACCTCTCACGAACACCGCTTTCTTGCTGAAAATTATCGCTTATAATCAAATTTCACTGTTTCTTGAGAAGAATCAAATTCTCCACAAATATCAATCTGGATCTTTTGACAAAACCACAGAACAGAGATTGCCCTCTTAGCTCTGAAATCCCATCTCCATCAAGGCATGGACAAAGGCAAAATCTCCCTTCTCATGATTCTAGACCTTTGGCAGCCTTTGCCCTGGTGGACCATGCCATCTTGTCCACCAGGTTAAGGGACAATGCCAACTTCTCCACCAAGGCTATTTAATGGATCTCCTCTTTTTGGCGGGGTAGACAAATGAGAGTTGCAAGTGACCATGCAGAAGCCAAACCAACCACTCTCTTGTATGGGCTTCCACAGGGAGCATGCCTCGCCCTGTGTTTTTACAATGTTTTCATGATCCCATTTTTCTATATGTTAGAACCTGAAGGAATTGTGTTTGCAAATTAAGCTGAAGACATGCAATGCGTCTTTCCCATTTCAGGTTTGCATTGTGAGGACGAAACTTATATCAACAACGTTTACCAAAGGATTAAAAACTGGATGGTGGCAAACGGCCTGGCCCTCAATAGTTCAAACACAGAACTTTTGCTCGTTGGCTCAGATGCTAAACTTGAGAAACTAGGCCTGATATATAATAAGTTTAATATAGACAGCTGCAGTATTGAGGTTAGACAGCTGCAGTATTGAGGTTAAGAGCAAGGTGAAGACCTTGGGTATTCTTCTAGACAAAAACCTGAATATGAAGGCCCAGGGGAACAGCCTGATCTCTTCCTCTTTTTATCTTATCAAATTGTTTCGCCATCCTCGCCCTTTCATCTCTGAAAAGAATCCTGAAACACTAGCCAGAGCCATAATAGGATCCAAACTGGATTACTGTTGCAGCCTGTTAGTAGGCATTTCGCAAACAGACCTCCAATGCCTCCAAGTCATTCAGAACGGGGCGGTCAAGGTCGTTAAGGGCCTCTACAGGAGAGACCATGTATTGGAGGCTAGGAGGAGTCTTCAATGGCTGCCTATACAGGCCAGGGTGCATTTTAGGCTATTACTTATAACCCACAAATGCCTGATGGGCCAAATGCCATCCTACCTAATTTATTTATTTAGTTATTTGTATGCTTATAGAGCGCCGAAAGCACGGATGCATCAGGGCGCTAAACATGAATCATACAAGTGACAAACCAAATAAAGAACACAATCACAAGAAACTATACACAGGCACGAAGTGAGAAGTTAATGATCAAACAACAACATGGATCAAACAGGCCAGGTGCTAACCACAAAACGGATACACAGTAGGACTGTGGAATCAAACAAAACTGTTATTAAAATCTACAGCACTTGACTGATTAATTCAAAACAATTTTAATTTTTACAATGGAAGCCATTGTAAAAAAAACGGCACACGGTCCATGAGATCAGACAATACTAACCTTTTTAACACCACTTCCTGTAATACCAATAAAGCATGCAACAGAGCTTTTAGTATAGTGGCCCTGCTAGCCTGGAATGCCCTAATGCCTGCACTGAGAATCAAAGCCTCGACTGAGGTTTTTAAGAAAAAAATGAAGACGACTCTCTTTTTCTAACCCAGCCAATTAGATGTTCCACTGATCCCATAGGACCATCATCTCTTCCAGGCCTTTTTTTCTGTCATGATTTTTCTCTGTATGTGAGTCAGCTCTCGTAAGCCTTTGGGTACCAGGAACGCTTTACAAATATACAAACAAACAAGTAGATATAATGATGTACCATTTCAAGATGTTCAGTTTGCAGTGATCAACTTATAGTTTTACTTGTGCAACATGGCTTTACACAGTGCATTACTTTTGTTTTTGACAAATTGATTTGTAGATGATTGTCATATGCATAGGAGCTTACTTGATCAAGCAACCTTTGGAGACCTTTCTGAATTCTTGATAGTAGAACTAGGTTATCTGCATATAAAAGCCATTGTGTACCTAATCTGGGGCGCCTGCAGTTATATTGGAAAACCTCTCCTTGCATGTCAAGAATAAAGAAATTGAAACGTGCTGAGAAAAAGATGCAGGCTTGCTTTAGGCCTCTATGAGTAGGGATGTGCAGAGAAGGAAAGCCAGCAAGGGTGAGCCGGATTCAGATCGTTGTAGCTGAAAGAAGAAGACTAATCAATGTTATTATAGAGGAAGGACATTTAGCGCATTTCAATTGGTCTATCAGCAGCTCCCTTGATACAGAGTCGAAGGCCGATTGGAAATCTACAAAGGCCAAGTATAGCGACTGTTTGTTTGAATACAGTGTGATTTAATGGCCGTTAAGGCCAAGAGATTAACGCTAGTACCTAGCCCTTGAATAAATCCTGTTTGGAACGGATCTCAATGGTGTGTTTTAGCAGTCCAGTCAGTAAAATCTCTGAGAATGAACCAGGTAAATATTTTGCCCGGAACAACAAGAAGGGCTATTGGCCTGCCATTTGCAGTTGATTGCTGATCGCCCTACTTGAAGATAGGGATGATGAGTGAATGTCTCCAAGACAGTGATAAGCACTGCGTTTGAATGACCTGGTTAAAGATGTTAAAAAGAATCTTGGCCCAGGCTTATGGATGTTGTTTAAGCATCACGTTGGATAGGCCATCAGGGCCAGGGGCTCTTGATTGACTTAGTTTTTGTATGAAGTATAGAATGTCATTCTCCGAGATCTGTAGTTGAAAAGCGTGATATGATGTAGAACAGTTTTGTGAATTCAGAGGTGGTGCATACAATTTTGTGAAGTGCAAGATCCAATATGATGCGGACACTCCATTAAATAGGATTGAGATCTGAGATATGGAGTTAGCGTGATTGAGCAGCAACCATGTTTGAGCTGAATTTTTTTGGGCAATTGCTCTCAACAGAGACTCACCATCATTTTGAAATAGATGGGCTTTTCGACTGCACAACCAGTTTTTATGTTCTGTAAGGCGGCTGGGAGTAAGAGAGCTAGTCTCTTATCGCATCAGTGCAGCGTTTTCCTATCTTTTACTTGGGCATCATAGGTGTGCACACTTCTGCAGGTTTTTTTCCCCTAATCTAGTAGGATTACATTTAAACATTTGAAGTATGGTGCCATACTGTGGTTCTTTTAGGTCGATATTCTTTGGTGTGGTGGTGTAAGCTTGCATAAGCTGACTATTCAAGTTGGATAGAGACAGAGGAGTCCATCTAAATCGATTTTGTCCATTGTTGAAAGCAAAAGAACCTTTGTAATTATTTTTATCCAAGTGATTGCTAGATGGTCAACTTGAGAGTGAGCATCTCATGGTCACTGTTATGCTGGTGTATGGCTCTCATGGTTTCAGCTTTGGCGAATAGAGTGGAATCTACATAAATATAGTCTATAATATCTTCTTGATTCCCTCTTCTCCAAGTACTGTGTGGGGGGATATCACCCACAAGGGATCCATTCGTCATAATCATGTTTCTTTCATCCATTAAGGTAGGAGACCTCAATTTCCTTAAGAATTGCGAGTCTTGATCAGTGGATAAATAATATAAGTTCAAATCACCAACAAGTATCACATTGGTGATTGAAGGTGTTTGAAAGATAATTAAAAAAATGCTTTCCAGATGTTGGAAGAAGGAATCAGTGGATATGCTCACAGGATTCCATATATATTGATCAGTGCGATCAGGTGATGGGTAGATTGAATCTTGACCAATTGGATATGATTATTGGGAGAGGCCCATGGAAGGAGTGTAAAACCAGAACTCAATTTTATGGCCACTAGCAACCCAGACGTGGGTCTGCCTTTAGCAGCTCGGTTAGCAGGGAAGAGAGTGATGGCTTCCCAAATGGCGTTAAGCACCACCCCTGATCTAATCCAAAGCCTAGTCATTGTTAAGTCAGAGCTATCAAGAAACTCGACCTCATCAAGGTCAGAGGAGCTAATGTCCTCTAAGCTGGGTATATCCGTAAATATTGCCAGCACACAAGTTCTATTAAGATCATAGGCTGTGTACCGGCAGGACGACTTCTCATGATCAAGTGATGGAATTGCGAGTATCGATTGTTGATTCGCTTGTCACGGTTAATGTTGGGGGCAAAGAGCAATGGATAATTAGAATGAGGTTTGGCTCGGGATTCTGATGTATTTGTCGGCCGATGTTTATTTATTTTAAACATATTTTATTGGCATTTATAAAATATAGCTGTGCATACATGAAATACTCACTTCATAGCAAGAGTAACATTCTTATGGCAACATTCCAATATTAACAGTGAACAAAATAACAACAAACAACTTTCTTCACTTGTCAGACATTGTGTGCTCATCGTTAATGCGCGTATGTGGGATTGCAGGCGGGCACAAAGCGATAAGGATATCAACAGTACAGCAGTAACCCATTAGTTGTTTATGAGTGTGCAAGAGTTTTAAACAGTCAAGGATTGGCATTTACAAACAGAGGGCCAAATAGCGCTCAAAGGGGTTTATCGTCTGACGGGTGAAACATAACCCAGACCAACACTTTTCACTCAGCCATGTGTCACTCCCATCTGCACCAGAGCCTCTTGCACCTTCTGTCCAGACTCTGGTCTCAGCTTCAGTCCAACGTTTCTCGGTACCAGCCAGCATACTGCAGACCCCTGGCAGATTTCCAGGCCATCGCAATGGTTTTTTTTGGCCAGTATGCACGCCATGTCCATGAACCTGACCACATGTTTGTATTTACTGTTTCTGGGGTATGCGCCTAGTAAGCAGTCCTTCAGAGTCCATTCATATCTCACTATCCCAGCCTTCCTGCAAGCCTGTTCTATCTCTGCGCAGAACTTTCGCTCTCGTGTGCAGTCCCAGAACATGTCTATCAAGTCTGCATCATCTAATGTACACCAGGGGCATGTTGAGCTTGCGTTGTTGCTGAACGTGGCTCTTTTGTGCAGGGTCATGTATGTGCGGTACATAACGTTCAGCTGTATCAGCCTGAAGCGGTAGTTCCTAGACACTTCTTTGGGGAATATCAATTTCCTCTCCCACTCCTTTTCCATAATGTCGGCGCCTATATCTTTTTTGCCATCCGTTGTTTATAGTTAAGATCTGACATTGTAGATGCATCACGATTGTGAGATGCTGCAGTAGACATTAGATCCTGGGTACCAGAAGCAGGATGATGGTAAGAGGACATGTACCGATCTAGCTCTTGCATATTTCTACCCGTCTTAAGTCAACAGTATCCTGAGGGGAGTTAGAGGGGACAGAAGAAATGGCACCAATGGTGTTAACTGCTGTGCTCCGAACTGGCACACAAATAGTGCGTAAGGAGGGATTCTTATGTTGCTGTTCTGCAGCTATGTTAAATAGATCATTTGCTGGAGCAGCTAGGATTGGGCCCTGGTTATCAATGGCAGAGGGATGCTTGGCAGACATATAGCAGTCCACCTTCTTGTAAATTTCTATTCGTCTTAATTCCGTGGTATGCTGATGAGTGTTGGAGGGGATGGGGGGGACTGTGCCAATAGATTTGGCTAGCGAATTGTGTGGCGGCATAGAACTAGAAGATAGCATGGGGTTTGTATATTGGTGTTCTGCAGCTGCATCAATCAGTTCATCTAATGAAGCATAGGGGTCTGCGCACAAGTTGTTACAGGTCGAGGCATTTTTCCTGGTTTGAGCAATCTTAGCATATTTCTTAATGACAGCCGGCCCAATAGATCTTTAGCGGCTTGTTTCTTAGGAAGGGAGATCTCCTTAATAAACTGCTTGGTTTTGGAGTTTGCAGACTGGGACAACTTGGTCATGTTTTTAGTTTTCTTCTGTTGGTTACAAGACCTGTCAGAGTTTTTCGAACATTTAGTCTTTTTTTAAGAGAAGATGGCATAGGAATGCTTAAAGTGCTCAGTTGCATGGTCGGGTAGACTCGCTAAAGGTACGGCGAGCGATGGCAAGAGGGAGTCACTGCTTATCTCAAGATTGAATTCAGAAGACTCCTTAGGTCGAATCACTTGATCAATTGCCGGTATGGCGGTGCTCATGAGAGTCAGTGCTATTAGAGCTGCAAGAGCCCGAACAGATTCAATGCCAGGGTGTAAATGAGGTGAGTCATTTGAATCGGTCACCGGTAAGGGTGGATGGTCAGAGTTCCTGTCAGTTTATGTAGAGATAATCAGAGAGTCTTGTTCTAGAAGTATCGCAATGAGGGCTGACCGTTTGGTTATTTTGTCATCCATAGTTTCAAAGAGCTTGACCAAAGAGAGTATTGTCGTGTTCATTGCACACAATGTGATGTCTATCAGGGTAGAAGGGGACGACTGTGCAAGAGGGGCTGTGGCTGTCTGAGGTGGAATTGTGGGCTTCCGAGGAGTCGGGCGCGAGAATGGTAATGATAGCACAGAAGAATTCTGTATTGAATGCCCGAAACATTATAGGAGACTGGGACAGGTTGTGGTTTGTCTTCGGGATGGTGTGATCGGCTGCTTCTGGGTGAGATCTGAGTTCCTTTAATGAGCCTGGGGGTTTCCGGGCTATGGGGGTGAGACAATTATTTATATCCTGAAGGTTATGTCCAGGTGAACAAGGCGGGCAGATGGTCACTGGTAGTGTCATTGGAGATAGAATAGGAGCATCTGGTGTAGGTGGAGTTTTCATGGTGATTAGAGTTCGATCGGGAGGGATTGACTTGCGTATTTACAGCTGGGAGACAGGGTGGAGCTATCAGGACTTCAACGGCTGGTTCCGTAACAGGTGACTAGTTTCGTCCGAGGTTTAATTAGAGGGACATTCATCTGGAGGACCAGAGAAACCAGCTAGCATGAATGAGTCTGTGATTACGATTACACTATCCTCCTCCGGGGGCGGCAGTGAAGTCAGAATTGGGAGTGCAGTGATAGCGGAGGGAGGAGCAAAGAAATGTGTCTCTTCCGTTCGGCAGACTGTATAATGTCAGGTGTTAATGTTAGTGTCTTGCGTTTTCGTGAGGGTGAACTCATTAGGGGAGATCTGTTCATAACTGTGCTGGCAGAGTTGTTATGCTGCAGACTACGCTTGTTTTGCAGCAACGCCTTTGTATTACTAAGTGAGGAGGAAGGAATAAACATTCTTTAACATATCTTATTCTTGGAGGCCAATCGTCTAAAATCTAGACTCAAAACCGTTGGTCGACAGGCAGGAATGAGTATAGGTGAAAGTAGGTCACGGAACAGTTGAAGGCAACCTATGAAACAAAGGAAGACTTGCTCGCTACTCGCCTTGCAGCCAAGCGGCTAAGCGGTACTTCCAAGATACTTTGGCTGGTGCGCATGGTCGGCTGTTGTTAAAGGATAGTGGGATATGGTGGGCAGGGCTTAGCCAACTAAGCAAAAAATCAATGCAAACAATCTGTAAAAGCAAAGAAATAAAGAAATATAAAAGAGAATTAAGGATCACTGTTCTCGCCTGTATCCGTGGATATAAAATTAAGTCCTTAGAGTTGAATTCAAGAAAGCAAGCGTACCACTTCTATTTGGTTATAGAAGTCAAAAGGTTCAGCGGATCCAGTGGCTAAGCAGTACTTCCAAGTTTCCAACCCTATCAATATATTAAACTTCCACACACCAACTACAACTTAATCTTCTAGAAATCTTTTGTATCTGTATTTCCCTTGCTTCTCAAATAAATTGTACACACTGCTGCTATAAATGCACATATGCATTGTGCTGTAAGAAAAGTGCATTAATAGGATGGGGAGTAGGTATTGCCAAGTGCTGATAGGAGCCAAGAAGGAAAGTACCAAATGATGACAAGGTGGGAGTCCGCCGTTTAACTGCCGGGCCAAAGGAGTCCCACAGGTGGGATACACAGCCGCCAGGCGGTACACCTGCAAGGGCAGTGCTAAAGGGGGGAGGTGTAGTGGTGTCAACTAGATATAGGGCCTGGAACCTGTCAGGTTCATGAGGAACCAGGCCACCAGTCTCAGTAGCAGTGGTATGACTTAGCAGGGAAGGAACTAAGTCAAACAGGGAGAGAAAAGCAGTTTTCAAATGTTTCCAGAACGTAAGTCCAGCTCAAGTATAAAAGGAGCAGGAAGGCTGTTAAGAGAAGCACCGGCTGAAGAGGGAGAGACATGCCTCCCGCTCTCTATTTTGAAAAGCGTTTCACAAGCAGAGAATTAGAGTTAGAGGAGCAGAGAGCTCTAGCAGAGGAGTATGTAGGGAAAAAAGTTGAAGATAGTGTAGTGCCAGGCCCCACAAAGCCTTCTCAATGATACAGAGGATCTTGATTTTTATCCTTGCAGCCACCAGGAGCAAATGTACACATTTTAGTGCTGCAGCAGTACGATCCCAGGGCTTGAGGCCAAAGTTAAGTCTTGCAGCCCTATTCTGGATAAGCCGAAGTGGGGGCGTATACAGCGAAGGGGGGAGTTTGAGGAAGTGGCTGCTGCAGTAGTCCACCCTAGAGAGGACCAGGGCTCTGCAGGCATTCAGCTTCTGGGGTCAGCTTCTGGGGTAAGGTGAGGAACAGTAGACAGCCTGTAAGGAAGTGAAGCTGAAAGTGGGCCTTCTTTACAAGCTCCAAAATGTAAGGAGTAAAGGACAGAGAGGAATTAAAGAAGACCCCAAGGTTTTTGGCCTCACAGGATGGTGAGAGTAGAGGGCCCAAAGAGGGCAGCCAAAGGGTAGGAGGAAAACAGGGCACAAGTGTCACAATAAGAACAATGTCCATCTTACTGGCATTGAGACAGACATTGTTAACCGCACAGAAGTCCTGAATGGTGGTCAGACAATCAGGGATAAAAAAGCTTTAAATTACTTACCTGTAACTATTGTTCTCCGGCATGGGTCTAGCATGGATTCACATGCTCATGAATATTCCTTGTCGTCAGGCTAGGAATCCTCTGTAAAAGAAAAAAACACTTTAAAACTGTGTTTCTCATCTAAAGCAATCAGTGTCCTCTGGGTCATACTGCCCCCATCCAATGACAGTCCTCTTCTTAAGTCCCGGCTCTGATAGCCATCTCCAGATTTGATAAGCATGTAAAGTTGCAGTTTGATCAAGAAGAGCCGCAGAAGGGCCGGAGGGAGGGTTTGAAGGTGAATCCATGCCAGACCCATTTCGGAGAACAATAATTACAGGTAAGTAACTTAAACCTTCTCCAGCATGGCGTCTGACATGGATTCACATGCTCATGAATACACAGCAGTACAACATTACACAACCATGCGAGGTGGCAAGGCTCAACAGAAGCAATAAACACTTACCCCTGGAACAGACTCACCTAACGTGTACAAGTTGCGTAGCACTGCCTGGTCGACTCTGGCCTCCTCCCTGGAATCCCTGTTGATGCAGTAGAACTTTGTGAAGGTATTTGTGACCCTCCAAGTTGCATCCATGCAGAGGTCAATCAGGGGCACACCAGAAAGGAACGCCATGTTGCAGCCATCGCTCTGGTGGAGTGGGCTTTTGGACAGCCCAGCAGAGGCTGGTTCGCCAGCCATTGACAGTGCATGATGTAGCCAGAGAGCCATCTCGAGATGGAAGCGTTGGACAAGGCATTCCAAAGATTTATAGGTCCAAAGTTAAAAAAAACAATTGAGACGTCTTCCGAAAACTCAACGTCCACCGAATGCAAGGTCCTCTCTGTCCACGGCGAAAGGTTCGGGAAGAAAACAGGCAACACCAAATGCTCATAGAGGTGAAATTTCGACTGAACCTTCGGCATGAAAGTGGTGTGCGTACACAGTACCACCCTTGATTCATGGAAAGTCACATACAGCTGCTTGCAAGATAGGGTCTGGATCTCAAGCACTCGTCTGGTTGAGGTGATGGTCACAAGGAATGTTTTCTTCCATGTGAGAAACGTGAGTGGGCTGGATGCATAGGTTTGAAAGCTGCCTGTATGAGTCTTGCAGGACCACGTTGAGTTCCCAATGCCGTGAAGGCACCTTTACCAGAGGGAACGATCGAAAAAGACCCTTGCGAAACTCCTTGACGAGACTGTGGAACTACAGTGAGGATCTTCCTGTGGGTCTGGTGTAGCGTGAAATGGCCGCCAAGTGTACGTTGATGGATGGGTGAGCTAGCCCAGCTTTTTGCCAAGGAAAGCAAGTAAGGAAGAATCTGTGAGGGGTAATCTCCGACCTTTCACCACGTAGCAATATGCTTCCACTTATGGCCGTAGCACTTAGAGTCGACGACACCCTGGCTTTGGCGAGGACCTCCCTGCAGTCCGCTGGCAGCTGCAGGAGCCATGCCTTCAGAGATCCTGGGTCGTGATGAAGGATTGCGCCCATCTCCCAGGTGAGCAGATCTGAAAGTACCAGGAACTTGACTAGAGGCGACACTGACAGGCTGAGTAGGTCTGGATACCAAATCTGTCTCTGCAACGCCAGGGCGATGAGTATCATCTTGCACCGACACTGAGTGTGTTGATCACACGTGGAAGAGGAAATGGGGGGGAAAGGTGTACAGAAATAGACCTTCCCACGCAAACGAGAACGCGTCCCCCATGCTTCTGCTGGCAAACATCTGGCATTTTGAGTTTGCTGCCGTGGCAAAAAGATCGATCTGAGGTCTGCCCCATTTGACGAACAAAGAGTCCTCCTGATCCTGACGAAGTTACCACTCGTGGCAGGAGTGCAGCTCCATGCTGAGGAAGTTAGCAATGGTGTTCTTGATGCCTGCCAGGTGCAACAGAGCGAGGATCATCCCCTGTCCGATGGCCCAATGCCACAAGTCCTGAGCTTCCTTGGAAAGCGCTGGGGATTGTGTGCCCCCTTGCTTCCTGATGTTGAATATGGTGGTGGTGTTGTCCATTAAGATCCTCACCACCATGCCTCTCACTGTTTCCGTCTTTATGGCTTGAAGGGATTCGTCAATTGCCTTCACAAACATATTGTCGCTGTCGTAAGGCATGTCCAGCACCTTTGCATGAACATCCTGGCGAAAGTTTGTGGCCTTCATCCATCGCTACAGACAAAGGGAAACTCGGTTTCCCATCTGTCGGAAGCCCTTGTCGGTGATGTCCACTGCCACCGTAATGGCATGGTCCGACACCACCTCCCCTTCCTGGAAGAGGGCGAGAGCCTCCTTTTTCTTACTGTTGTGGAGGAATTTCAGGATAGGGCCCAGCTCATACCAATGCTCCCGGTCGTATCGGGACAAGATAGCCAGCGCATTAGCCGACTTGATCATGGATGCCGCCGTGTAGATGACTCTCTTGCCCATGGCATCCATCTTCTTCCCCTCATTGTCCAGGGGGACTGATGATGCGGAGGCCGGGTTGGCAGAAAGTTTCCTTGCAGAGGTAGACACTACCGAGTCTGGCGAAGGTTGTGACCTCAAGCACTTGAGTGCAGAGTCCAGGACCCTGTATTTCTTCTCCAACCTGTCTCGTTTGGTTGGAGCAGTGCATAGGTTTTTCATACGGGCTAGCCTTCCTCACAAATGTCATCCAAAAAGGGTACCGCCATGATTGTCTTCCTCTTGGATGTCATGATGCCTACCCCCGGAGCACCAGGCCAGGCCCAGCACCCCCGGAAGCAGGCATCATGCCCTCGGGTAAAAGCCCAGCAGCCCCTTATAGGGGCTCTTTGGACTCAGTCTCATGTTGGACATCAGTCCTGGCGCCATAGGCGCCAGGCTCATAAAGGGAGGTGTTTTGTGCACTTACCTGATGCAGACCATGCTGCACGCTTCAGGCCTCCCTGAGACCTGAAAGGGACTATTTTTTCATAGGGACTATTTTTTCACTCGGGCGTGGCCAGGGAAGGATACATACCTGGTTGGGGAAGGATACATACCTGGGACTTCTTTGGAGGCTATTTAAGCCACGCCCAGACAGCAGCTCATGCTTCGCGTTGTTCTGCTTCCTGCAGCTTAACGCTCACCGTGTCTGCTCCTGGACTCCAGCCACGCCCGCCTCGAACCTGGAAGACCTGCAAGGAAGGAAGAGAAGATAAAGGTGAAAACCAAGGACTATTTCAAACTTCTTACCTGCATCCGGAATCTTCTCGCCAGCATCCCTGAAGAAAGACTTCCATTTAAAAGCATCGCGTTGCTCGCTGCAGCGCCACGCTTCACTCACCTGTCCTCGAGACATCTCCCGGCTCCATCGCGGCTGTCAGCATCGGACGCCACATCTCTGCACCTAGGGGAGAGAGGAAGAAACAAAAGGTGAGCAGAAGGAACACAGAAGGAAAGCCTGATTAACAGCCATAATACTTACCGGCTTTTCTTCCACATTTAGGGTCGGCGCTGCCCCGTTGGCAGGTACCGTACCCCGGCCCCTATGGAGAAAGGACAAGAGACATTTCTGGGGAATAATAAGGACATTTAGAGGGATCGCCCTCATCACTACTCACCTCGGCAGTTTAACCCCTCGACGCATCGCCTTCATTCTGCACCTGAAATAAAGGACAGATCACAGGTTAGAAAGACAACATAAAGGGGGCCTCACTTGAACTTTGAACTTTCATACTTACGGTGCATCACTCAGGAAAGTCAAGTGGATTTTGCCAGCACCATTCTGAAAACCAGTGAAGTAACTGGACGAACACGCGCCCCTGCACCAGAAGGAGGATGGAGAGTTCATCCTTCCAAACCATAAGGTGAGCTTAAACCGGGGTTTGGAGGAAGTTAGAGAGGAACAAAGGGGGAAGGGGAAAAGGGGGGAGCTAGCACACTATTCTGCAGACTGTTAATCCCCTTTCTCATCTGCAGAAGGATATTCCTGCGGGCCAGGCAAGCACGATTTGGAGGTCCTGTCCAATCAGTGTTCCAGGTCCTGCGCATCACGCTAGAAGAGGCCACAGCAATCCAGACTAGACCAGCGCCCCTGTGGGAACCAGGTGAGCGTTACAGAACGCGAAGCCTTCCTACAAATTCCCACCCAGGCGCTATGGAAACTTCCGAAACTGACCAGTTGGCCCAATTACTGGGGGAATTACGGGCCGCAAGTACATGCCGCTCATCAAGAGACTAGTGCCCTCAGGAGGGAAGTGATTGTAATAAAGGATAGAGCTGATGACCTGGCTAGACAGCTTTTGCAAAGTCAAGCTGGACAAACTCCTTTACCCGGTTCCGGGGGGAACCCCGCTCCTGTGGTTTCCAGTAACCCGGTGCAGATTAATCTACCTGGAAACATGCCGCTGGCCCCACCTGAACGCTTTGCTGGGGACCCCAAACGATTCGCCGTATTCATGAATCAGTGTTGTTTGCACTTCCTATGCAGACCTGGGGCCTTCCCTAATGATCAGACCAAGGTAGCCTTTGTGTTGTCATATCTCAGCGGCTGTGCTGCCGATTGGTCAGTCCCACTGGTAACTTAAGATGACACGATTCTTCGTGATTTTCAAGGATTTCAAACAAGCATGGAAAGGTTATTTGCTCAACACTCCCAGGGACAGGCTCTGGATGACGAACTTCTATCTCTGCGACAGGGCAATCAAGACCTTCTATCCTACATTGCAACCTTCAATAGACTAATTGTGGAAACTGGTTGGCCAGAGGATAAAAGAATCACGTTATTCTATTGAGGTCTACGCGGAGAACTTAAAGATGTCCTGGCACAAGTTGTAAATCCGCCCCAAGAATGCACTGAATATATAGACTTAGTGGTCCAATTGGATCACAGGCTGCAAAACAGAAAAGCAGATCGGTCCAAGTTTGAAACCCGGGTGTTGGCCAAGACCCACGCTAACCCCAAGGGGGCTGATGCCTCGGAGCCTATGCAAATCGGAGGTGTTAAAGGACCTCTAACTCAAAAAGAACGGGAAAGAAGACGACAGATGCAATTATGCCTTTATTGTGGGTCCTCTGGACACTTTCTACGAGATTGCCCGGTTAAGCCGCCCAAGAAGGTGGTAGGAGCCGCTGATAAAATCCATGAAAACTCTGTATCGGGAAACGACCACGCCCGGCAAGCGTAGGGGTCCGCTTGCCGAACTTGAAAACTAACTCTCAGACCTCGTATTTCATTGTGCCAATGGTCCTCGTAGATCCGGAACAGCCTAAACGGTTGCATGCTATAAAAAGGCATACATCGATAGCGGGGCTATAGGAAACTATGTGGATCGAGAATTGGTCTCTAGGATAAACTTCCCTCTGCGTCCTAAAACCAACAAAGATGTCATCACCACAGTAGATGGAACCGAAATTGCCTCTGGACCGGTAACACATTCCACAGCTGAGGTGACACTTGTAGGTCCGGATGGCCATCGGGAGGCAGTTGTGTTTGATGTAATCAAGGCTCCACAGTTTCAGCTTATTCTCGGAATCCCTTGGTTAGAGACACATAATCCTCGAATTGATTGGCGAGCGAAGAGAATAACCTTCCCGGATTGTGCATAAACCTGCTACCCAGAAAATCCAAAGATTAATCTAGCATCAGTAACCTCTGTCCCCGTGCAACTACCTCCAGAGTACCAAGACTTTCAGGACGTCTTCCAAAAGGAACAGGCCAACACGTTACCTCCCCACAGATCGTACGATTGCCAAATCGATCTGGTGCCCGGTGCACAACCCCCTTGTAGCAGGATTTACGCCCTTACTAAACCAGAGAATCTGCATTTGAGACAATATTTAGATCAATACCTCGCCAATGGTTTCATTCGCCCGTCAAAGTCCCCGGCATCCTCAGCTTTGTTCTTCGTGCCTAAAAAAGAAGGCGACCTTAGAACTTGTATCGATTACGGTGCATTGAACCAGATAACTGTTAAAAATCGTTACCCTCTGCCTCTGATCCCTGAACTCCTTGACCAGGTGAAGGACGCTTGCGTATACACCAAGTTAGATCTCCGGGGGGCTTATCATCTGGTACGAGTAAAAGAAGGCGTTCCGTACAAAATATGGACTATTCGAATACCAGGTGATGCCTTTCGGGTAGTGCAACGCGCCTGCAGCCTTACAATTCTTCATGAACGATGTCCTTCGGGAACTCATCGAGGTCTGTGTTGTCGTGTATATCGATGACATTCTTGTGTACTCCTCTTTGGAATCTGATCACAGAAAGCATGTCAGGGCCGTCCTAGAGAAACTGCGCCAGCACAAACTGTTTGCCAAGCTGGAAAAATGTGTTTTCCATACCACCGAGGTTGAGTTTCTCGGATTCATCCTGACACCTAAAGGGGTCCGAATGGATTCACGGAAAGTGGATGCCATCCTCAAATGGCCATCACCTAGTTTGGTGAAAGGTGTCCAAAGCATGCTTGGTTTTGCCAACTTTTATCGCAGGTTTATCCCGGAGTTTTCACGTGTGGTGCGCAACCCATCACTGCACTCTTGCGAAAAAATAAATGTTTTGAATGGACCGAGGAAGCCGAACAGGCCTTTCAGGTGTTGAAAGCTAAGTTCACGTCCGCACCTATTTTGAAGCACCCGCGTCCCGATCTCCCATATATAGTCGAAACCGACGCATCCAGCTTAGCCATGGGAGCTGTCCTGTCTCAGAGAGACCCTGAAACCAACCAACTGCACCCCGTAGCATTTTGGTCCAGAAAGTTCTCGCCGCCGGAGATAAATTATGCGATCACCGATAAGGAACTATTAGCCATTAAGTCCGCCTTCAAGGCTTGGCGGCATTATCTCCTCGGCACCCGGCACACCATCACCGTGATCACTGATCACCGAAATTTAAAATATTTAAAAACTGCCAAGGCTCAATCGTCTCGACAGCTCCGATGGGCTTTGTTCTTTGCTGAGTTCGATTTTGTAATCACCTACCGCCCCGGCTATAAGAATGGTAAGGCGGACGCTCTATCCCGAATTGGAATGGAAGAAATAGACACAAACTCAGAACCTGTGCCGATAATTCCCGAACAAAGAATTTTGGGGATAACCACTTTACAAACCCTTGAAGACATTCAAGCACGAGTGAAACAATTCATGGACTCTTCAGCCTTGCAGGATTGGATCAAAAGGGGGTCTAACTTTTCAGTCAAGGATGGCTTACCTTACTTCCAAGGACGCTTATTTTTGCCAGAAAAGGAATTGCAAGAACTGGTTATTTCCCGTCATCATGATACCCTGATGGAAGGACATCCTGGCATTGCCAAAACAGAGGAAAAGGTTAAACGACAATTCTGGTGGCCTTCCTGGCGAAAGGATATTAAATCTTTCGTGATGTCCTGCGGAGTTTGTGCCCAAAACAAAGGTCAAAAGACAAGACCCGCCGGTCTTCTTCAGCCCTTAGACATTCAACCAGTACCTTGGCACACCCTGTCACTAGATTTTATCACAGACCTGCCCTCTTGTAATGGTTACAATACTATTCTGGTCGTGGTGGATTTATTTTCCAAAATGGCCCACTTTATTCCGTTGAAGGGATTACCTTCAGCCTTTGTTCTCGCCAAAGAATTCCTCGAAAATATCATCCGTTTGCATGGATTCCCATCCATACTAGTCTCCGATCGGGGAAGCCAGTTTATTTCTCATTTTTGGAAAAAGTGTTGTCAACTGGCACAAATCGACGTAAGACAGACTCTCGACCAGCCACCACCCACAGACCGATGGTCAGACGGAGAGAACGAACCAGACCCTTGAACAATATCTACGATGTATGTTGCACCAATCGGAGGGTAATTGGAAGGACATTTTATGGGTGGCAGAATATGCATACAATAACTCGATACACTCTGGAACTGGTCAGAGCCCCTTTTATACCATATATGGACATCACCCTCGTACTTCAGACTTATACTCACCTCTGAGCCTTGAAATGCCCGCAGTGGACCATTTGCATTCTACGATTACTCAAGCCTTCAAGGATGCAACTGCACATTTGCAACATGCGAAAGGGAAATACAAAAAGAATGCGGATCTGCATCGAAGAGAGGCGCCTCCATACCAAATAGGGGATCAAGTATGGTTGGCTACCAAACACCTATCACTCAAGGGGCCTCGAACTTTTAATCCAAGGTATTTAGGCCCTTACTCGATCAAAGCTATAATCAACCCAGTGGCAGTCAAGCTCGATCGACCAGCTAACATGCGGATTCACCCCGTTTTTCATGTGTCACTTTTGAAACCAGTGCACCCAGGAACCAGATTAACAAAGCCACCAGAACCGATTCAGATAGATGGGGAGCCTGAATTCGAGGTGAAGAACATTTTGGATTCTAAGATCTCAAAATCAAAACTTTTCTATCTAATTGATTGGAAAGGGTACGGGCCTCAGGAAAGGTCTTGGGAACCCAGTGATCACGTACATGCACCTCGGCTGGTAAAAAGGTTCCATCGGAATTTCCCAAACAAACCGAAACCTCCAGAAGGAACGACCTTGGGAGGGGACTTGGGGGGGGGGGGGGGGGGGGAGTGCTTTCATGATGCCTACCCACGGAGCACCAGGCCAGGCCCAGCACCCCCAGAAGCAGGCATCTCGGGTAAAAGCCCAGCAGCCACTTATAGGGGCTCTTTGGACTCAGTCCTGGCGCCTTTGGCGCCAGGCTCATGTTGGACCGCCAGGCTCATAAAGGGAGGTGTTTTGTGCACTTACCTGATGCAGACCATGCTGCACGCTTCAGGCCTCCCTGAGACCTGAAAGGGACTATTTTTTCATAGGGACTATTTTTTCACTCGGGCGTGGCCATGGAAGGATACATACCTAGTTGGGGAAGGATACATACCTGGGACTTCTTTGGAGGCTATTTAAGCCACGCCCAGACAGCAGCTCATGCTTCGCGTTGTTCTGCTTCCTGCAGCTTAACGCTCACCGTGTCTGCTCCTGGACTCCAGCCACGCCCGCCTCGAACATGGAAGACCTGCAAGGAAGGAAGAGAAGAGAAAGGTGAAAACCAAGGACTATTTCAAACTTCTTACCTGCATCCGGAATCTTCTCGCCAGCATCCCTGAAGAAAGACTTCCATTTAAAAGCATTGCGTTGCTCGCTGCAGCGCCACGCTTCACTCGCCTGTCCTCGAGACATCTCCCGGCTCCATCGCGGCTGTCAGCATCGGACGCCACATCTCTGCACCTAGGGGAGAGAGGAAGAAACAAAAGGTGAGCAGAAGGAACACAGAAGGAAAGCCTGATTAACAGCCATAATACTTACCGGCTTTTCTTCCACATTTCGGGTCGGCGCCGCCCCGTTGGCAGGTACCGTACCCCAGCCCCTACGGGGAAAGGACAAGAGATATTTCTGGGGAATGATAAGGACATTTAGAGGGATCGCCCATCACTACTCACCTCGGCAGTTTAACCCCTCGACGCATCGCCTTCATTCTGCACCTGAAATAAAGGACAGATCACAGGCTAGAAAGACAACATGAAGGGGGCCTCACTTGAACTTTGAACTTTCATACTTACGGCGCATCGCTCAGGAAAGTCAAGTGGATTTTGCCAGCGCCATTCTGAAAACCAGTGAAGTAACTGGACGAACACGCGCCCCTGCACCAGAAGCAGGATGGAGAGTTCATCCTTCCAAACCATAAGGTGAGCTTAAACCGGGGTTTGGAGGAAGTTAGAGAGGAACGAAGGGGGAGGGGGGAAAGGTGGGAGCTAGCACACTATTCTGCAGACTGTTAATCCCCTTTCCCATCTGCAGAAGGATATTCCTACGGGCCAGGCAAGCACGATTTGGAGCTCCTGTCCAATCAGTGTTCCAGGTCCTGCGCATCACGCTAGAAGAGGCCACAGCAATCCAGACTAGACCAGCCCCCCCGTGGGAACCAGGTGAGCGTTACATTGGACTCCTCTTGCTGATATAGGAAGCCTTCCTCCTTAGTTTCCTCGGGCACCAGCTGGAATAGCTCGGAGGCCCTGGAGATCATTGAGTGGAATGATCCCACCTCGTCTGGTGGAAAGCCTCTATGAGGGGTATCCAGGTGCAGTGATTCATCATCTGCTGGGACGCAATCCACATCTTTGTCGGTTTCCGTGGCCATCTCCATAGCAGTGTCTGTGTGTGTGTGTGTGTGTGTATCCGGGGCCGCTGGAGTAGTTGGGTCCCAACGTAGTGGAAGAGGCTGATGCTGTGGCGTCGGATGACACTTCCTCTTCTTACGCGGAGGCTGGTCAGGGGCCTGCAGTACAACAGGTGCCGATGGCAACCTATGCTGGATCTCCATCACTAGGGTGTGGAGTTTTGAAAGATTGTCCATGGATATGTCCCTCGGCTGTGGAGTGAATGATGGAGTGCTAAGCCCTGCGCTGCAGTCTTCCTCCTGGACTGTATAGAGAGAGGCTTGGTCGTTGTCCGTGGATGAGATATCCATTGACTGAACATAAGCCTTGGAGGGCTACTTTGGGGCCTCTTGCCCCCTCCTGAGGGCCGTGTACCGGGACCTGGGCTGGTGCTCCCCCTGTCCCCCAGGTGTGTCCGCAGCCTTCACTGATGCCTCGGCGGCCATATCGCGCCTTCGAGGTAGGGATTTTTGTCATTCCCATGCCAGACCTATGGACTCTTCATATGGTTTCTGTGCCTTCTCCTTATTAATGGGGGCACCCGTGGGAGGCACTGCTGGCCCCTTCCACTCCTCTAAGGTCATCATTAATGTTTACCTGAATGGTACGGTTTTGGTCCAAGGTCATCAGGGCAACCTTCTCCTCTTTGATAGATGCTCCCCGCAACATCAAATTCCTTTCTTCTCCTGCTGTACCCTTTTTCTCCTCCTTGGCTACCTTGCCCTCTCGTCCTTCCTCTTCTGCCCCCCCCGGGCATCTTCTACACCTCTGCAGGGCATACCTCTGATTTGTACCCCTCCCCGGAAGTCTTTCAAGGGAGGCAAACTTCTCCATATTGCCACTCTCAACTCTCGCTCAGCAGTCAAACACTCCTCTGACATCTGACGCCTCCTGGAAGAACTTGACCTCGATGTCCTCAGTCTCACCGAGACATGGGTCACGGCCAGCTCTGTCACAAGCTTTAACACTCTCCTTCCTGATCGCTACAAGATCCTCTCTGTGCCCAGATCCAACCGTTCCAGAGGGTTTGTAGTCCTGATCTTCCCTCAGTGGATTCCTGCCTCTGTCATTCCTACGCAGGCCTACTCCTCCTTCGAATGCCTAGTCTGCAGGCTCTCTCCTGGCCATTCCCTTTCTGTGGCTACCATCTATCGACCACCTGGTCAGATCTCGTCCTTCCTATATCTGATACTCTTGATGTTCTTGCCTCTGTCATGAGAATCCGCTTGAAGCCCAAAGCCATGTGCAACTCCAGGTACGACTCAGACCTCATCACCCTTAAACGCAAGTGCAGGGTGGCTTAGAGGAAATGGTGTGCTTCTGGTACATCCTCTGACAAACTGGCCTGCCGCGTGCTTCAAAGGCAATACAGGCTCTCTGTCCACACCAAGAAGAGATCCCACATCCAAGCCCGCGTCACTGCGGCATCCAGCAACTCGGCTGAACTCTATAAAATCTGCAAGGAGCTGGACAATCCTGCTGCAGTCTCTACCTCTCCTGTTCCCTCCCAAGTCCTCTGCACGGCCCTGACTTCTCATTTCATCTCTAAAATGCAGGACATCCTGTCCTCTCTCTCCTCCCCTCGTCCTCCTCCCTCTACTCCCCTCTCTTTCTCTGGCCCATCTTTGGCCACCTTTCCTCCTCCTTTCTCTGCCTTTCGCCTGTTCCCCCAGACGAGGTTTCTAGACAAGTCCGATCTATGAAAGTCATCAAAATAGGTTCTCCCCTGTTCCTCCAAAACCGTCAAGGACCACATTGACACCCTGGCTCCTGCTCTGGCTGACTTCTGCAACAACTCCTTCGCCACTGGAGTCTTCCCCTCCCCCTGAAGCTCTTCCTTGTGCATCCTCTTCTTAAACCCTCAGCCGACCTCTCCTGCCCGGATAACTATCGCCAGATCTCCATCACTCCTTTCCTGGTCAAACTTCTGGAAAAGCTGGCCATCTCCCATCTTAATCTCCGCACTGAATCTGTTGGTTGTCTCCATGATCATCAGTCTCACTTCAGAGTTGCCAGAAGCATGGAAACTACTCTCCTGAACATCCGTGAAGACCTGCTTTCCAACCTCGCTTCCAATACCCCCTGTGTCCTCATCTTACTTGATCTCTCTTCTGCCTTTGACACGGTCAACCATGCCATCCTGCTCAACCGTCTCTGTGATAACCTGGGTATCACTGATCAGGCCCTGGCCTGGCTGACCTCTTTTCTATCTGATCGACCCTACCAGGTCCAACTTGGGTCCTTCCTCTTCTCTTTCTCTACCTGTGGTGTTCCACAGCAGTCTAACCTCTCTCCCTGGCTGTTCAACTAATACCTGGCACTTCTCGCCCACCGTATTGCAGCTCTCTGCCCTAACTTTCAGTGCTATGCGGATGACACTCAACTTATTTTCAGGCTCCCTTCTGCCATCTCTTCTCCTCTCATTTCTGTCTGTCTGGCATCCAGGAGTGGTGTGCCACCAATGATCTCTGCTTTAATGCCAGTAAGACAGATTCTCCTCATTGGCACACCTGCTCCCTCCTTTCCTGTCACTCTCTGGCCAGCCTCTCTTGGCCCTCTTCCTGCTCCCACCTGGGAGTCTAAAAACCTTGGAGTAATCTTCGACTCCACACTCTCCTCCTATCCTCACATCTCTGACGTCTCTAAGAAGTCATACTACCAGCTGCACCTCCTCAGAGGTATTCTTCCTTTCCTATCCTTCCCCAGAAGCTCACTGTCGCCAGAGCTCTGGTTCTCTCTAGGCTGGACTACTGCAACGGCCTCTTTCTAAATCTGCCTGCTTCTACTCTTTGCCCTCTGCAACTCATCCAAAACAGGACTGCGAGTTTTGTCCTTGGACTCAATAGCATCAACTCTATCTGCGTATGTATCTTGCTTCTCAAGCTCTTTGATCATCCGCCTCCAACTCCCTCAGGGTCAGTTGCTTCTCCAAGCAACGAGTTATGATATGATATAATATGGCATTTATAACGCGCATATACACAAGTGTATCAAAGCGCGATGAGGTAAGGGAGGGGGAACAAAAGAAGGACAGACAACGATCCTACTAGGCCAGATGTCATTCAGATTGTGCAAGTGCATGAGATGGGGAAGGGGAAAAGTGCAGGGGTGGGAGGGGGAAGGGACAGTGCAGTACATGGGAATAGAATAATAACAATAAGTAACAGTAACGGCCAGCAGGTGGTAAGTGCGAGGTCAGTGCAGACATCAGGTGTCAAGGGCTGATAGTGGGACTGCAGGGATACAGAAACAGTCTCTGAGTGCGTGGGTTGCCAGATCTCTTTCTTCGGCTGGGACCTCCCTCTGGAACAGCCTCCCAGCCTCTCTGAAACTTAAGGAGAACCATCTCCAGTTCCGGAGCACCTCAAAACCTTCCTTTTTGCTTCTGCGTTCTCTCTTCCTCTCCCCTGCTGAACTCCTGGTTAAACTGAAACTGCACTGGTCACCTGGCTACCCTCTGATCTCGGGCCCAGGTCCCCTCCCCGCCAGGTGCACACCTGCACTGCCCCCCTGGCAACCCTTGCACTCGGGGGCTGTTTCTGTATCCCTGTATCCCTACAGTGCCCTACCAGCACTCGGCACTTGATGTATGCATTTACCCTTGCACTTGCCACCAGCTGGCCACACTTTTTATTAGTTTTTTTATTATGGGTTTTATTTATTGATTTTTACTGTTGATCCCATGTCCTGCACCGCCCTCCCCCTTTGCCCCCTGCACTTGCGCGATCTCAATGTCAGCTGGCCTAGTAAGATCGTTGTCTCCATCTTACCTCTGTTCCCCCTCCCTTGTTGCCTTTATTATTTATTTATTGTTATTCATCTGTTTCTCCTCCGCTTCGCACGTTCCACTTCTCCCCCCCCTCCAGGCACTTTTCCCCTCCCCCTCTCCCATGCACTTGCGCGTTCTCAATGTCACTGGGCCTAGTAAGATCGCTGTTTTGTTCTCCCCTGTTCCCCTCCCTTGCCTTGTCGTGCTCCAAAACACTTGTGTACGAGCGCGATAGAAATAAAATATCAATATCAATATCCCTTGTCTCGTCGCGCCTTGAAACACTTGTGTATAGGTGATTTATAAATGCCATATGATATCATAATATACTCTCTGTGCTGTAGGAACCATCCTCATCGGGTCGGTTGCACCCGCCATGGCTGTCGCACCAGAGGATGTCGACGAAAAGGTTGACACGAGTTTCGGCTGTGCCTGATGAGCCTGCTGTGAGACCTTCTCTTCCTCTGGCCTCTGTTTCTTGAATTTGTCCCGTAACTTGGCCGGGGTGGAGAACTTCCTCTTTGAGGAGGAACCCGATGGCAGGCTGGCTAATGAGGCAGACGGCAATGGCGATCGAGGTCTATCCAACCTGGGACACGCATCAGCGGCAAACACGGCGGAATCGGTCTTGCGGCTCTTGGCCTTCTCTTGGACCCCCATGGATTAAGCGTCCGCCAAAGGACTTCAACCTCCACCCGGATGGAGACCCCTCCTCTGACTGACCGGTCCAGCATGAGGTAAGACCCTGTTCAGACGCACAGGTCAGAGGCCTTGCTCGACTTGAGCCATGCCGCCAGCCTGCTATACCGGTCTTTCTTCGTTTTGTTCGAGAAGCCCAGCCATATCTCGCATCCATCTCAGTTGTGGTCCGGGTGCAGGCAGTACAGACACTTCTGATGGTTGTCCTCCACGAAGACGTTCCTTAGCCCGCATTGGGTGCAAGGTCTGAAAAGTGTTCTTCCCTCCTTTTTCTCCTCCGTCATGGTCGGAGGGTGCGAAGTAGATCCAAGATGGCCTTCCAGAAACGTTGACGAACAGCAGCCCTTAAGCAACTTCACTGACAACAGATCCTCATTGCAGGTCGATGGATCTCAAATGGAACAAAAATATAACTTTTCCATGAAAGTAAAGCTTGAAGAGCAACTCGAGGACTCCCAACACTGAAGCATGCAGAAAAAATCTGAAGAGGACTGTCACTGGATGGGTGCAGTATGACCCAGAGGACAGTGATTGGTTTAGAGGAGAAATACAGTTTTAAAGTGAAAGTGAAACTGTTTTTTTTCTTTTACCAAGGATTCCCAGTCTGACGACAGGGAATATTCATGAGCATGTGAATCAATGCCAGACACCATGCTGGAGAACAAAGAGAAGAAATTAGTAGAGGGACATTTAAGGAAAGCTGTATCTCATTAACATAACACTGGAAATGAGAAAAGAAATGGATATCAGGTCCATGCCCCCATTGGCCACAAAAACTACAATGGAATTAAGCAAAATTACAAGCATGTACAATACACCTTCAAATAACAAGACTCGCCCTGAACCCCCTGCAATCCAAATGATGTTCGCTGAACACCTTTTTATCACTTTATCGCACTCCCCCACCCTTTCAAGGCCCTCTTTTGGCCACCAAATAACCCCAAATGTGTTTTCCAGACTTTTTTCTAACTGCGCTATCCGCGGACAATGGCAGCTGTCCGCGGATCAAACATGACGTCCATTTAAAAAAAATCGGATGCATCTCAAGTTTTCACCATCCAATCAGCGGGGCGTACCATGTCCAGCCGCCGATTGACCCACACTTGTCCACGGACCCCATATCAGGAAATGAGTCCGCGGACCGGACCCAGATATCGCACATTTTTGTTAACTTACTTTTTGGCAATTTTTTACAAAATCTACTCAACGGATTTACACCAAATTACAAAACCACGATTTTGTGACCAAGCCGCTGCTCCTAGCACAAATTTGGTGAAAATCTGTCCAGTGGTTTGGGCTGCAGGCACGAGCCACATTTTCTTTCCATTGCGTCTATGAGGTTTTCCACACATTTTGGGACCCCCTCCTATGACTTTGCCCGCCACCCCTGGACAAAACCACGCCATACTTCGCAAAATCGTTCTGACTGGGCTATATCATTTTTTTGCACAGTTTGATGAGGATTCAAGATATAAGCTGCCCAAAAAGTGCTCTATGAGTTGAGAAACTTATTCATAACTACAGGGCCACTATACATTTATTTATTTTTTTTTTCAAGGAAAACACCTTAGTTTCATGGATGTTAAGGTGAGAACTTAACACAACCAAACCCCTGAAATTCAGCTAAAGTCACCTTAATGTTGTGCCCCCCTGTTGCGCAGCCTGTGACCACAAAGATGACATGACAGATCACATCACTGATGACATCACTAATTATATCACAACAGTAATCAGCATTGAGGATGGCCTTCAGCCATGGTCAGTGTGCATGGCCAAATATATTTTAACACATTAATCATGGCCTTCAGTCATGGACACTGGTCTCAGTCTTCACCCATGTATACTGTATATTTTAAAACACTAACTTGCCACAAACCATAGAGTTTGGCCTTCACCAGTGGCTAAAGCTTTCAGCTGTTTCCACTGTATATTAAATACACTAATCAGCCACTAGCCATGGGCTTCAGCACAATACTGGCCAGTGGCCATAATCTTTGGCTGTGCCCACTATTTATTCTAATATATAAACAGGCCACTAGCCATTGCCTTTGACCATGAGCGGTTTGTAAATCTTTTGGCCATGTCCATTGTATTTTTTAAAATACTAACATGCCATAAGCGATGGACTTCAGATGTGCCCATTGTGTATAATACAACACTAACCAGCCCCTATCTATGACCTTTGGCCATGCCCACTGTATATTGTATACACTAAAGGCCACGGTCTTCAACACAATACTAGCCTGTAGCCAGTGCCTTTGGCCGTGCCAACTGCATATTTTGACATATTGATGGGCACCAGCTATGGCCTTTAGCTATGGCCACTAACTACAGCTTTCAACGTTGCCCACTGTATATTTTAAAACAGTGACAGGCTACTAGGCATGGCTTTTAACCATGGATATTGGTATTTTGCAACACTAACTGATCACTAGCTATGGTGTTTTGTGACAGCAAGTGACCACAGCCTTCGTCATGGCCAGGTCCATGGCCTAAATTGTAATTAAGAAAATCAAAGTTTTTATGAGCTAACTTATGCAACGCCGACATTAAAGCACAAATCAAACTATACCTTAAAAATCCACTGCAACTTAATAAATGCAAGTTCCACTTCAAAACACTCAACAGAGATCTTCGACCTTTTCTGCGAAAACAGTATTGACATCCCATTCATCACAGAAACATGGCTGGATGACAACTACAAAATCACACTCCAAAGCTGCCTCCCCGCCAACTTCAAATGCCTTCAGTTAAATAGAAAAAATAAAAAAGGAAGAAGCCTCACAATAGCATTCAAAGGACACCTGAACCTGAAAATAAAAATAGACAAACCTCTAAACATCGTGATCTGCAAATCCATGGCCATACACCTATCGGCGAATCCAAAAACAAACATTAAATTTATACTGGTTAACAGACCAGCGACATACGATGCAACCTTCATCGACAACTTCATAGAAGCCATCACCAACATAGCCATTCAACACGATCATTTGATAATCCTGGGGGACTTCAACATTTGGTCCGAGGAAAAACATGCCAACTGTCAAAACTCACTACAACAGCTGGTCAAAGGGCCAACACACTCGGCAGGACACACCTTTGACACAATCTTTGTCAAGAAAAAAACGTATCACCACTGCACCACCGATACAAATACTTTGGAGCGACCATCTCATCATTCCATTCGTGATCACACTACTAACCAAAGTCAGCAGCCAGCCCCTCAAGCCCCCAACCACCACAAAAAGAAACTGGAAAACCATCAAAGCAAGCTACTTAATAGAACAACTGGAGATGACCAGACCTTCAACAGTAGAACTGGAGAAGGCAGACCTAGACGGGAAAGTGGAGCTACTCCACAAATTGTTTGCTGATACAATCGAAAACATAGCCCCTGAAAAAACATTTATCCCCTCAAGAAAAAGAGCAATGGCAAAATGGTTCACCCCACTACTAAGCACCATTAAAAAGAACACAAATAAGCTGGTATTAGAATGGAGGAAAGAATACGACCAAGATAAGAAAACCCAGTTCCAGAAGCAAATCCGATCTTAGAAGAAGGAAATTCAAAAGGCAAATAAAAGGCATTATGACAGAATCACCAAAGCCACCAACACACAAAAAGTTATGTTCAACATCATCAACGAAATGAGAAACCCAGCAGGTTGCGACAACACTCCAATACCCTCACAGAAACTATGCAACAACTAGGCAGACCATTTCAAAAACAAAATCAACGACATCCAACAAATCATACAAAACAGACCAACCAACCCTAACACTCAACCAACCGGACCTGATGAACTCCAAAACATCCCGGAAAAATTAGTAGAGACATTCGTCAAGCTGGTAAAACACAGCAACAAACCAAGATAACCCATGGATGCCTGCCCCCCTGACATCTACAAATCAATTCTCAGGCAAGGAACTCAATCAGAATATTACAGAAATCTCTTGAATCTGTCGCTCACAACAGGGACTGTACCACGATCCTTCAAATCAGCATACATTAAACCGCTTCTAAAAAACACAAGTGGCGATGTGGAAGACCTCTCCAACTACAGACCGATTTCAAACATTCCCTAACAGGCAAAACTCCTAGAAACATACGTATACAAACTAACCCAAGAACATGTAGAAAAACACCAGTTGCTAGACCAAGCACAAATCGGCTTCAGACCAGCAAGAGGAACAGAATCGACACTACTATCCATCTGGGACGACATAAAAACAAATGCAAGCTCGGCCCTGATTCTGCTCGACCTCTCTGCAGCTTTTGACACAGTAAGCCATGACACCCTAATCAAAAGATTAGAAGATATAGGTATAACGGACATTGCACTACTCGGGATTAAATCATTCCTAGCAAACAGAACAGAAACTTTATGGATAAAACCCTTCAAATCTTCTCCACGAGTTAACGACTGTGGAGTACCACATGGATCCTCACTATCACCACTATACTGCAACATCTACCAGACTCCGTTAATCAGGATTTTAAAAAAATACAACATTACATGCTACAACTATGCAGACGACACTCAAATCATCTACAAAATCGAAGATACACAAGCCGATCACTCAACAATAGGAGAATGTCTAAAAAAAATCTATGACTTCATGAACGCCAACAACTTAAAAATCAACCCAGCAAAAACAGAAATCATGATCATATCCAAAAAACGAAGAGAACACCACCTACATTCCCTGGCCGAAGGAACTGGGAACCGCACCAATACCATCTAAGGTAGTAAAAAACCTGGGAGTCCTAATGGACAATGCTTCTTCCTCCTTCACTCAACAAGAAGAATCCTACCTTTCCTCTCCTTCACCCACAAAACACTGACAATTGTCGCCCTCATCATGTCAAGGATCAGCGGACAGGGAGCAAAATTCATACAAAAGAAAATAATCTACGAGCCAACGAGACTCCTGAGATCAAGCAATGAAATCCACATGGAACTAAAACCATACGCCAGGAAAAAACTAGGGGGCTCCTCTTTCTCCCACTTAGCCACAAAAACTTGTATCAACCTCCCGAAAGAAATAAGAAACACCAAAGACCACCTAAAATTTAGAAAACTTTTCAAAACCTGGCTCTTCAACACCTCGGAACCAAAATGAAACAACTGAAACAATCAAACAGGAAACACAAAGTATAGACTGACAGAATTTATGATGGCACGGACAACACCTAGGACCGATTTAGGGAAACCGCTACAAGAACAAAAGAGACAATGCTAGGTGGAATATAATGAGAGCGACAACCCCATGAGGACAGAACAATAGCAAACATTCCTAACACTACCAACAACCTAACCCACTCAGAAAGGGCGTAGGTCGCAAGTAAATCGATCTGAAAGGACTAGGTTGCAGCAATGACAAACTGGGATAAAAGGGGTGGCCAAATACAAAGATGGAAACACAAAGTGTAGCTGATTTAGCATTATGACAGAGATCAGACAGCCTTATAATGCTGATACTTAACCTAAAGAAGACAACCTTCCCTAAATTACGAAGGAGACACAATAAGAGTGCATTTCTCCAAACAACAAGGCTACTAACCAGCCCCAAAGAAACTACTAAAAACCTCACTACTCCTCACACACCTCTCACATTCTAGCCAAACACAACTACACCTCTTAAAACTGCAGAAACCTGCACGCACTTCACCACACCGCAACAACAAACACAACACACAGACCCCCACACAACAGCACAGAACAGACTCAGAACAGAATACACCAATATGCTCAGCGAACGTTGTTAACCGAACTGAAGCTGCCAACAGTACTTCACAGCTCCCTTGCTCTTCTCTAAACTTTGTCCTACAAACACACCTAACCTACCCCCTTTTTGTTTCAGATCCACCAGAGCGCCAGGGGACCACTCCACTGGTGATAGTGCGTGGTACAAATATCCTTTAATATTAACATTATGTCTAATATCATTAATGATGTAATCTGTTATGTACAATGTAATTAGTGTTGTCACCAGTGATGTCATCCGTGATGCAATTTGTGATGTTATCAGTGTTTTCCTACAACATGTATTTCGTGATGTGATCTTTGATGTCATCATTGTGGTCATAGGCTGCACAACAGGGGGCGCAAAGTTAAGGTGGCTTTAGCTGAATTTCAGGTGTTTTGTTGGGTTAAGTTCTCACCTTAACGTCCATGCAACTAAAGTTTTTTCCTTGAATTTCAAGGGTTTTGTTATTCCATAGATTTTTGCCAGACATTGCCAGTGGCCACGGCCTACGCCATGCCCACTGTCCATTTAAGAACACTAGCAGACCACTAGCCTGCACTTTGGCCATGGCTGTGGCCGATGGGGACGGCCAATCTATATTTTAAAACACTTGCAATCCATCACTCAAAGACGTTCATCAATCCCAAACTGATTTTGACCTATTTTGACAGTGGTACTGTTATGTATAAAACATTGCAGGATTTGCGAGCTCACAATGTTTTTAGTCAATGCGCAGTGAGATTAAATTATTTGCATAGGATCACACACTTTGGTTAAGCAGCGTGGTACAAGCCCCTTGTTTTATGGCTGGTCTCTTGGTGACTGTTGTGATACATCGCACAACCCCAACTAACTGCATTTAAGCAGTATAGAAAAGGGAAAAAAAAGGACCAGCTGCAAGAATAATATATGCCCAGGTACTTTTGCCCCATAGCGAAAATCAAAAGCTTGCACCCATGAACAGTAAGTGAACATATATTTTAAAGTCAAATATAGAAATGTAGTTCAATTGACCTTATTGTTAGATGAAAGTTTGCAAGACAAAATAGCATTGTACTTTACTTTAAAAAAAGAAAAAACTAATGGACACCAGAATAATAACCTGAGAGAGGAAATCTTCCAATAACTATGCTGGTAAAGTATAAAAGGTGCTCACCTTTTAACTCCAGCAATCTGTTGTGAAATATTCCCATGAAAACAAAATCCCAATACGAAAAACACGTGATTGTGGTCTCGTGGGTAAGCGCCTGCACTGGGAACTTGACAACCTGAGTAAAATCCTGGTAGCCAAATACTTGAGCAAGCTTGCCAACCTTAAAAAAAAAAAAAAAAGGGGGTTGCGTCCGCCCTCTGAAAAAACGTTTATCCACCCACATGTGTCCTTTACTTGTGCCCTGAAACACAGCCACAATCAGGGGAAAATAACTCCACCATTGTCCAGGACAGCAAACTCTCTAGCCACAATGTGGACAAATACTCATGACTTACTTGCCCTCTTATCATTTTCCCTCCTTAGCCCCATGTCTGGCTTTCAACAATACTCTGCTTTATAAAGATAACTTGAAAAGTACACATACCATAGTCTCATTCAAATATATAAATCCTTATAGAACTATGTTAGGCACAACGTTTACAATTGTGGCATTATATCCCCCATCTTGACTAGGAGACTACAAATACCAGAATGCAAAAGGGAAAACAATTGGGTGTCCTATGACATATTTAAAACTAAGAAAACACGCATTTGGGACTGTGGACTGTCTCCCATCCATGCAGTAACTGGGACCAACCCTGCTTAGATTCAAAGCAAGGAAGGATCCAGCGCCCTAGGGCTATGTTGCTCTAAGTGGTCTTGTAATGTGGACTAACTTATTAGGCAACATGGCCTTAGGCGGCTGACCCCTTCCTCGCTTTGAAGCTAAGCAGGGTTAGTCCCAGTTACTGCATGGATAGGAAACACACTGACAGTAGCAAGGTTTAGCAACAAAAATAATTTGGATGCCCATTCGGTCGCCCATCCATGCAGTAACTGGGACTGACCCGGATTCGCTTCAAAGCAGGACTGACCCGGATTCGCTTCAAAGCAAGGAAAGGGCATTTCCATTTCTTTATGTGATCTTGTAACTTTGGCACATTCATCAGGCAACATGGCCTGAGGGGGGGCGATCCCTTCCTCACTTTGAAGCTAAGCAGGGTCTGTCCTGGTTACTGCATGGATGGGAGACCTGGATGGCTATTCTGGCAATGGCCTTTGGCCATGGGCAGTCATTTTTCATCCCCAACGTCAATAACATCACAAATAAACAAAACTAACCATGGTTAGGGAACTACATATACCCTCGGCTATCTATAGTCCTTTATATCCTCGAATATCGGAAAAATAGCTGCGCATATCGGAAAAACGACGGAACAAAAAATGCTTTCCTGCCCTCACCAAGTGACCCCCTTATCTATGCCAGCTCCCCCCACTCCCGGGATGGCCTGCTCACCTCCCCTGCCCTCTCCCTTTCCCCCTACAACACACGCTGTTACTGTCACGCAGGTCAATACTCTGAGGGAATCTCCACTTCTAGAGGACTGAAGCAGGGTTGCTCTCTAGCCGCTGCCTTATTCAATCTCTAGCTGGCCGATATTGAGGAGGGACAGGAAGCGACTAGATCCCTTCCCCCTAAAATAATCAATCAATCAGTCCCATTGATGTTCTATGCAGATGACATTGGGCCTCATTACAAGTATGCCAGTAAATAATTTCAGTTTCCGGCATGCCGGTGCCACAGTTTCCAGCAATCCGTGATGCCGGAATCTCTGGATGATTATATGTTGTCGTGCATGCGCATTCCGGCATGCCGGAAATGGCGGTACCGGCATCACGGAAACACCCAAAAAATGTCAACACTGTCCTCCTCGGCGCAGTGCCTCCGAATACGGCAACACGGTCCCAGACCCACCGGCACCGGAAACAGCGGTCCCACAATTACTGTGACTGGAACTAAAGTGATCGCCGGAACAGGAAATCGTCCGGTGGCCATTAAAAATCCCAATCCATTGCAATCCTCAAAGCACAGGTGACATCCACCCCGCCTGACCAGACAAATTCCGATGTCAGCATGACATCTAGAGTCTGTAAAACCTGCTTCCCTGAGCCCGAGCTGAACATTCTAGCGGACAACATGCTGCAGAGCTCTTCAGCAACGACCAGCACAGGCAGACCCAGCTGCGCAAGAAGAGCATCTGGGAGGAGGTGGCCCAGAAGGTGACGGCAGTTGGCACAAACCTCTGCACAGTGCGAGACTATCACAAGTGGTGGGACGATCAGTACCTAAGGGTATGCATCCTCCTCTCGGCCCAGTGTAGACAGGGCATGGCCACAGGTGGTGGGAGCGCATCCCCAATATGCCTGTTGACTCTAGGTGCAGCAATGTGCTGCACATAGAGTTCATTGAGGGGTTCGTTGCTGCATAGGCCGGAGACGGGACACCTGAAGAGGCCGGTGAGTGCACGTAACCCCAATGTAATGTCAATCTCCATGTCCACCCTCCACCCACCACTGTACCAACATATGACATGAATGGCAATTGCATCATTCACAACACCAAAAAAACCTGCATGCTCCTGGGTGCATAAACAGACATATACCCTGGACACCAAAATATGAGCCATCCCAGCAATACACGTAGAACACAGCACAGGCACCCTGTACTGCCAACTGAACATGCATCTGCACCGACACAGACACACATCACCCTGCCACAGCGTACTGCATTTGTGCCTGCCGTTCTTCCCCTGGCCGAAAGTCATAGCAGTGGTAAGACCCATCTCCACCCACAAATGACCACTGCTACACACAGGCAACATGTGACCTCCTTGTCCCAGCCAGCCCGAGCCCTGAGCATAAATGCACAACTGTCCCTGTAACTGGTACAGGCAACAGGCCCATGCTGGCCCCATCCATACCACACCCCTCCCCACTCCAACATCCCATACATGAAGGTACCCCCCCCCCCCCGACACCGTACCGAGCAATTGGCAGTACACCACAACAGTATCCCCAGCGCACTACTCTGCCATGTACAAACATAAAGTATGCTCTTGCTCAGTACGCATGACACAAGCATATGCACCATGCCATGTACCCCGCCATGTGCCTGACACAGCACAGCCACAACCTATCTCTGCCTCCTCAATTCACAATGTTCACTGACAACCTGCCTTTCTGACTCCCTCAGGCACATCATCTGACAATGAAGAGGCTCAGCCAAGTACCTTAAGGGGCACCAGCCGCTGCCGCAGAACACCACGGACCACCACCTCCACCCAGGACACCACAGCCTCCATGGGCACAACTGCCAATCGGAGGCGGCCCAGCGGCTGTAGTACCACCACCACCAGCAGAGCAGCCACATGAACGTGCTCATCTATCCAGTGCAGAGGACATAGCTGACGATGGTGGAGTGGACACAGCGGAGACCACCGACCACAGCACCCATAATACATTGGTATTCAGCGCCATGTACCCAATGAGCCCACAACGCCCACCCTTCCCCAGTGCCAGGGAATGGATGGAAGACTCCGGGGCATCGAGGAGTGTCAGGATGCCTTGACTGCCCTAGTGCAGCAGCACCTCCAGGAGGCGCATTTAATGCGGGAGAGTGTCCAGGCCAGTGGGCGTCTAAAGGCACGTGCCCTTGGCCGTTGCACTAGTGCCATTGTACAGATGGCCAGGAGGGTACGCAAGGGCAATAGTGTCATGTCCTCCATTGCCGAGACAATGGCAATGTGCCTTCAGGCATTCCACCTCTGCACAAAGTCTCACACCAGATACAAAAAGGGGACGCAAATAGGCCCAGAACAGACATGTGTCCTGTCTGTGACTTATGCAAGGACTACTTGTATAACATGACATGAGTTGTTGAGAGACAGCTGGGGAGTGGGAGTGGGGAAGGATAGTTGGGGAGGCGGAGTGGGGAGGGATAGTTGAGTAGGGATAGTTTTGGTAGTTGGTGTAGTTCCACATTTGGTATTCATTCCATTATATATATTACACTAGGTGTTGCATTGAAATGATGACTGGACATTCTTTTGTAGTTTGACTCAGTGATTTCTTTCCTGTACGTGCTTAGTGCGTTAGCTGTCCCAGACCATGTGCTTGTGTGATGCTCTCAGAAATAGTGGGTAATCAGTGCATTCCGTGCCTCCCAACCATCCACTGCATCCCTGCGATGTGCCGATGACTGTTCATCATCACTGTCATTCTCATCCTCCGCATCATGTGGGTGCATGTCCATATCCGGGGGCAGTGGTATGCTGCGCCTGATGCACATGTTGTGCAACATGGCACAGGCCAGGACTATCTTGCCCACCTTCACAGAGCTTTACATAAGCGCCGCTGATCTGCTCAGGCAGCGGAACCTTGCCTTTTACAGGCCAAATGTCTGCTCAATTATACAATGAATCCTGATGTGAGCACGGTTGTATCTCTGCTCGTGCCGGTTCTGTGGTTGCCACACTGGGGTCATCAGCCATGGCATCATGGGGCATCCAGCATCACCTGCATGGGAGCGACAGAAGGGGGCAAACGTCATTGTGGGACCTGTATCATGTTGGTACAGTCTGTACATTGTTCACTAACCAATCCAATATTTTACATGCAAATTGCTGAAGAGGTAGCATATGTCATAGCTGAGCATGTTAACATGCACATTGTCAGTGGGAAAGGATGTCCATGCATTGTATGGACATGTTTGCGTGTAATCAGGGTGATCTTACGGATTTATGTCTGCAATCATCAATGTCAATGTAATGACACGTGCAAATTGCAAATGTGGCTTGTCCGGGTGTAAGTGTGCCGGTGCCATTACCAGGTGGTATGTTTCTGGGCATGTAAAATAGTCATCTGCCTGACACAGCCGGTATTCCCGACACGGCAAACCCTGCCGAGGGCGGAAGACCTGGTAGGCAGAGCTGACACAGGTAATAACGTTTATCTAGGTTAAAAGAAGATTTCCTATTAATTTGGGATTGAGTACATGCCTGAAGTACTACTTGCATTTTGATGTACAGGATATGCTGCATGGGAGTGGTTGCACAGCATCAATGATTCTGGGAAAATGATGGCTGTGGATGCATACACAGAGGGGTAGCATACAAGGAATTGAATGAATGGGGAAGTGATGACAGCCTAATGATTGCCAACCAGCCAATATGTTTTGTCAATATGTGTGGTGGATGTGTGCTTTGCGGTCGCTTTTCAATGGCCCATTCACACACACCTTGACCTCTGAACCTTTCACTACGACACACACAAATGAGACTAATGTGTGTTCTTATTTAGCTTCGACTTGCATGTCCTATGATGGGCATATCGCCCATCCGTTGATATATCAGGCTATTTTATTACCGTTCTGGTCACATGCATATGTGTATGTGCACTTGAAACAGGCTGGGGACCTGACTACATGGTGTGCAGTACGCTAGTGGTTTGGAGGTGGGGTGTTGTGATGCATGAGAATGATTAGTCTCTTCTGCAGGTGGAGTGGTTTGTGCGGAGTGTGTTTTTGAAGATATTTGGGACATTGGTGTGATGAATTCTGGCACCTGTAGTGCATTTGATGTTGCAGTACAGCGTTGATGTTGTTATGAATGTGCATGCTCTGTCCGGCCATTTGACACACGCCAGTCAAGGCCTTCAACTCAGGCATGCTATTTGTGTGTTGGACATTGCATTGCACACGTGCACTGCAGATAGTTGTGCACCTCCCAGCCCCCCTCTGCAATTCAACAATGCACATGCTTTGGTAATTACACTCACCCAACAGCCAGGTACTCTATGTTGCATTATGCCCACCCCCAATTCTACAGTGCACATGCTTTTGTAATTACACTCACCCAACAGCCAGGTACGCTATGGTGTATTATGCCCACCAATTCAACAATGCACATGCTTTGGTAATTACACTCACCCAACAGCCAGGAACGCTATGGTGTATTATGCCCCCCCCTCCCAATTCAACAGTGCAGATGCTTTGGTAATTACACTCACCCAACAGCCAGGTACGCTCTCCGCTGTGACGTGCCATGTACCCTGGCAGCATGGAGCTCCTCTGCACCATGGAATCGTGGGTTGAACCTGGAAATCTGGCACAGCAATGGGTGATGAAGTGGCGTGCATCACACACTATCTGCACATTGAGTGAGTGGTATCGTTTTCGGTTCCTGTACACTGCCTCAACGGCATGCCTGGCCACCAGCTCCACATGTGTGCAGTCCAATGCACCTATCACATTGAGCATGCCGGCAGGGAATGCTATTTTCGTGGCATTGACCTCATCAGGTGTTCTGGGTAGGCCTATGTGATCTGACATGTGCCGTAGGATTGCATCAATAACCTGAAAGAGGACCCGCAAAAAAACTGGGTTGCAATAGCCCATGCAGTTCACCCACAGTGTGTTGGTAGGCGCCGGTGGCAAGGAAGTGTAGCACATACACTACCTTGAGCAAGGGGGGGTAGCAGTACGGATTTGTATGAGGGAGATACGGTCATCATGGATCAGGTCCACTATGGATGTGATGGTGTCCCTGTCTAGCCGGTACAGGGTGTGAATCTGGGTTTGGATCAGTTTGAAGGGTGTGGCCCTTATGCACGGTATGGGTGGTTGCCTGAGGGCTGCAACCTGCTGGACATTGTTATTTTTCATAGCTTCTCCTCCAGCGCCTCTGCCTCCCTTCCTCTTCAAGCTGTATCCCTGCATGCAGGGCCTCCAGCTCCATTACTGCTACTGCAAGCATTGTAGAGTTTGAAGGGGTGTGAGGTGTGAGAGTATTCCTTTTGTGCTTTTGCAGTGCTCATGGTGGCCACCTGGTCTGATTGGGCCACATGTGGCCTGTTTCTGCAAACCTAATTCTAGTTAAAGCCAGTATTTCCGGCACGGAAATGACAGTGTTATCATCTCGTTCATGACAGTGTTTCTGTGTACGTGGTACTCGGAATGTGCACATACTAATACCATGCCAGTGTCTCAGGCACGGCCAACGCGTTTTGCTGCAGATTCCGTTCACTTTGTTGCCAAATATGGTTGGTCACTTGCAGTACAGAGTGACCGCACTGCTATTTCCGGACCGGCATACTTGTAATGAGACCCATTGTCATTTTAGACCAGACCCAGATTGGACTCCAGTGTAGCCTACATTACTTGGTTAAATATCTGGAGCTGAATGGTGTAAAGATTAATGCCAAGAAAACTAAAGTCATGATCCTGGAATCTAAAAAGGAACAGCAAGATTTAGGTGGTGTGTGGGTAAGGACATCCTGGAGCAGTTTGACTCACTACCTTATCTTGGGGTCTCGGTAAACTGCAGCTCCTGTGAGAAGCAATGGATAGAGAATTTTAAATTTAAATGTAAGCATCTCACGGCCCAGGGGATTATTCTCCATAAAAGATTTGGGAAATTCTCTGCAATTCCAGTGGTGACCTTCTTTAAGCAAAAGGTGGTGCCCATTCTGATCTATGGGGCCGAAATTATTCAAACCTGGCCCATAAACCTCTGGGAGTACCTCAAGGGTTACTTTTGTAAAAGAGTTTTGAGACTACCAAACTCTGTACCCAATAGTATGCTCAGATTTGAACTGGGACTCCAATCTATGCGTTCAAAGGCCAAGTGGAAGGCCTTGGCATTGTATGCAAAATGTATAGAAAAGGAATCTCCCTCAACCTTTGATATTTTGAAACCTGAGGTTGATCGGGAGGGGGACACCTGTCTGAAAGATTGGATTAAGTCTTGTAACTCCTGGATGGGTGATTTAGTTTGCTCCAATGAGACCCTGCTGAGAAATCCTGGGCAAATTAAAGACCAAATTGCATGCCAAGATTGGACTGACACGCTGACCCAGAGATTGACATACAAATTGGTAGTGAACTTGGAACTTGAAGGTAGAGGCCTAAATGATACTTGATAAAAATGTCCCTGTCCCAGATATCGCGACCTCTTTTTGAGGTTGAATATTATACCTACCAGAGAGGTCCTGGGACAAAAGTATCTTGAAAGAGCTACCCTCTGACTGCAGATTTTGTCACGAGGTATCAAGGGTTGAGTCACCTGAACACCTGATCTTAGATTGCAGAGCCTTGACGGGGCTGAGGTCGAAGCACATGGAGGTGATATTCAAAGGTGGCAATTCCTTATCACCAAAAGAATGGTGGTCTAAATTTCAAATAGGCGATAATCAACCGCCCATAATAGGGGTAATAAAATGTATGGACAAGGCCTCGAATCTCAATGGGGGGAATGCTACGAGTTAATTGGAAAGCATTCATTTTAAATGTTTTTTTTATGATTGTAATTCTAATTGTACCGCCGGTGGGGAGGGGGAATTGTTGGATGACACAGTGATTATTTTCTTTTATCTTTTGTATTATGGATGGAATTGTTATGAAAGGTTTGAAATAAAGCAAACATAATAAAAATACATTTTAAAACTGTGAACCAGTTTCCTTTGAAATGTCAGCTATTCGAGGCTGTATCCGAGGCTAGGGAAAGCTTTGTGTTTCAAATGCAGTCGCAAGACCCCTCCAATCCCCAAATTTTACTTGGTGCCCTCTAGTGTGATGGCATTTGCATCTCTTTTGACCAACAAATAGCTTTTTTCCTATGTTTCATTTTCCCATATCCTTGGGTATACCCACGGCTATTTCTCACATTGAGAGAAAAACAAGATGGCGGCTGTTTCATTTCTAAAAAAAACCCGGTTCTGGTAATTTACCCGAGATATAGCCATCTATTTTTGAGAAGGGTCATCCCCATCTCCGTTAAATATTTAAATAACTACTGCACGGAATAACCTCAAACAGCACGCTGTTGAACGCTTCGTGCCGCCCAGGTTGTTTGGGACCTGGTCCAAATTCGTCCAGTGGTTTGGGATGTGCGCTCTGGCAAACATTTACCTTGTTTGTCTATGTGAAAATTAATGGGAAGTAGACCTCAATTTTGTCAACATTTTTTGGGGGCTTTTTAATAACCTTTTTATTTTGTAACGAAACTTTGCAGCTGGGGGTGTGGGGGCGCAAATCTCAAATCACTTTCAGCCAAATTATTATTCAAATCAAAAGTTATTAACAATAGAATTTTAAAGGGTTCCTATGGGAGTCTGTCCCTCCTTAACTAGAGAGCGGCTATCACCGCCCTATAATATATATGTATGTCATACATTACTCACTGTATTCATATTTCTGATGCTTGTATCTGCTTAGATTCACATTGTATGCATAGGTTGACATCTAGTGGTAGACGCAGAGTATTACATGATTTGTTTTCGCAACTCGAAAAGAGACGTTGACTGAGCACGTTAGTAATACTATCCATAGTGTGAAGTCTACATCAAAGGTTGCATACAAGATTGGCTCGCTGACCTTAACTGTAATACCTACATAACCTCCAACTCCCATTGTCCATGGTCAGACCATCACATCATTACCTTCAACATCACCATGAACTCAGGGACCAACAACCTCCCACTGGTGGCACCAGCTGCTCTATCCAGAAATAAATGAAATATCACAGCGAACAATATCCTACCTTTGCTACGCCCTATCACTGCACACCAAGACATAGGAACCAACGACTCTTCCACTATGGTGGATTTATACAACCAAACTGTCCTTGCAGACATTGACAAAGTAGCTCCTTTATTCATGCGCAAAGCTAAACCAGTAGCCCACCTCAACTCGTGGTAGACGCCAAATTTAAAAACTCTGAAGTTCTAAGAGAACTGCTTAGGCCAACTGGAAAAAATTACTGAATGAACTACACAAAGTAAAGTTTGCTGAGGCAGCCAAAAATTATAAACAGGCGAAATACTAATGCCAAATCAGAACTAAGGAACTCTTCGCTATCCTGAGGGAACTTGAGTCGCCACTGCCACCGCAACAAGTCTTCCACTAAGATGCATGCTGGTGCACCGGCATTCAAAAAGCCCTTGTCGATCAAATAGCCCTCCTACAATCCAAAATTGAAATGAAAAAAGTCACTATTAACCCTGCCCAATTACCTCAATTGACTTCTCGTCACACCAGTCATAATACTGCTCCACAATTCAAATTTACACCAGTCTCCAACTCTTAAGGCCTAACAATTATCACCAGTCTCAAACCATAAATGTGTCAAGGTGACCCATGGCCAGCGGCGGTCATCAAAGACTGCACGTCTGTTCTAACTCCTTCCATCACAAGTCTAATCAACACCTCCTTTGAAAACAGTACTGTTGCAACCAATCCCAAAAATACTTGGGTCCTACCTTTACTAGACCCCAATACACTGACAAACTGTTGACCCATTACAACAGTGCCCTTCCTCCTCAAAATACTGGATTGAGTAGCATACCTCCAGATACAAAACTACTTGGAAACAAACAACCTCCCTGGCTTACGACAATCAGGGTTCCGCCCAAGACATGGGACGGAGACAGCGTTATTGGACTTGATAATTCAAATGGACGAGCTTAAAGACAAAAGGTAAACTAGCCCTCCTCCTCCTCCTCAACCGTTCTGCATCGTTTAATCTAGTCGATCACAAAATACTCTGCAATCATCTTGCATCAGCGGCCCACTTCTCAACGAAAGTCATTCAGTGGATACAATCTTTCATTACGAACAGAACCATGAGAGTATTCTCACCCAGTGCAGCAGCGCAGCCAAGCCTGGTCACATGTGGTGTACCGCAAGGTTTCTGTGTCCCCCTACACTGTATAATATTTTTACGAAACCCCTATTTGACCGCCTTGATGACTTGGGTGTCACCTACACTATCTATTAATATGACACTCAAATTCTCATTCCCATCTCTGGTTCTCATGACATTGATTCTGCTTCACACAAGGTTATCTATCAAACTATCCAGACCTGGATGGCCCACCACAGATTATGCTTGAAAGATGAAAAGACTGAACTTCTCCTCCTAGGATCATAATACTGCCTTAACAAACTTGACGACTATTTTAAAGCCTTCAATATAGACTGCATCACTATCAAGGTTTCTAAGGTAAAAAAACCCTAGGTTTTTACCTTGACTCAGCCCTTACTTTAACCAAGCAAGTCAATGCTACAGTGTCAGCAGCAGTTTACACATCTAAGCTTATCAATGCTCGCAGACCCTTTCTATCACCTGACAGCTGCCTGCATCACACTAGCCAGAGCACTCATATTATCCAGACTGGACCACTGCAATGCCATCTACACGGGCACCAAGAACCACAATATCAAAAAACTACAGGTGATCCAAAATAACGCCCTTAAAGCAGCTGTAAATATACCTAAAAACACTCACATCTCCACTACGAGAAGGACTTCCCATTGGCTACCTGTCCAGGAGCGCATCCTCTTCAAAACTCTCACTTTGACACATAAATGTCTACATAAATAATCTCCCAATTACCTGCCAGACAAAATCACTAGCTCCCAATCCAACAGACCTATATGTACAGCACACCTGCCTCAGCTCTCCACTCCGAGATTCAAATTGCAGAAAGCCAGAGGCAGCAGCTTCCCAGTGGTTGCTGCTAGACACTGGAACACACTACCAGCCACACTAAGGTCAGAAGATTCCTTCTGGACCTTCCAAAAACAACTGAAAACTTGGTTCTTCACACAGGAACTACTAAACTAAGTCATGTTCAACATTCAGCACAATAGCTACAAAAGGATCATTCCAAGGTAAGATGGCGTTATAGCCTAGATTGTAGCATAATGTTTGTGCAACCATGTAACCATTGTGTTTTTATTTTCATCCTTAAGAACAGCGCCCAGATGCCACTGGGTTGGGTGCGCTATACAAATTTCAAAATAAATAAATACTGTACCCATAGTACTTGCGTCGAGGTCCCTCAGATTGTTTTGTTTCTGACATGAGGTTGCATGAAGTGTAGGGTGAGTGCAGATGCAATAAAGCAGAATAATAGCGATAGAGCAAGAAACATCTATGCACCGTCGACTCCAGGAGGGGAGGAAGGGTGGGCACATGTGAATCTAAGCAGATGCATGATCAGAAATAAGATTACAGTGAGGAATTTATGCTTTCTGAGGCTTGTGGATCTGCTTAGTAAGCAGTATCTGGAGAAGGAGGTGGGTTATGAGAAGGTACAGTGGGAAACAGATGTTTTGGCACTGCTCGTCTCACCTGTGAATCTGCTTTAGAATGTGCGTCAATGCAGTAATTCTGCGTAAAAGGTAGGAGTGGAACTCCAAGTTGCTGCTTTGCAAATATCGTCTAGGGGGACGTTTGCAATAAATGCTAGAGTTGCTCCTGTACCTCTGGTAGAGTGAGAATTTAGGGGTGCAAGGTAGGGTCTTTTTGGATAGTAAATAGCGCAGCTGTATGCATTTGACTATCCATCTGTAGATGACATTTTTAGAGATGTGATCACCTTCCCTACCAGGTGCTATGGAAACAAAGAGCTGCTCTGTTTTCTTAAAGGTTTTGGTTTACATAGTACAAGACCGCTATTTTCAGCTGAGTTAGGTGGATTTAGGAAAAAGATAGGCAGTTTAATGGATTGCTTGACAAGGAACTTGGAGATGAATTTTGGTGAAAACCTAGTATATTTAGTTTAGTTTATTATTTGTATAGCGCACAAAGCCCACAGGTATCTAGACGCTTTCACTTAAGGATATGGTTACACTAAGTGCTGGAAGCATACAAGTTACAATAGTTACAGAGCAGGCATACAATAGGCCTGGATAGTGAAAAGAGAATATATAACTTGGACAGCTCGCCTCTTGTTGCGGGGAGCTACATCAAAATACATATGAGGGACATAACAGATACTTAAAATACATATCTGGGAAAGCTCGCCTCTAGTTGCGGGGAACCACTTCAAAATACATATGCGTGACATAATAGATATATGGAATACATATTTGGGAAAGCTCGCCTCTAGTTGCGGGGAATTACATCAAAGTACATATGAAGGACAAAGTAGGTACATAGTAGGTACGTTGGGGGAGGCCTGCCGCTTGCTCCAGGGAGTAAGATGGGTATGCATACAGTGTCAGGAGGGGCCTGAGGATAGAGGCGTGCCCACTAAGCCAAAGGGAGAAAGGCACACAAGAAGCTGGATCACAAGGTGTCCTGCAGACAAGAAAGGATAGGTAACTGAGGATGTGAACAAAAAGGGGCAGGAAATACAAAGATAACAAACACGTTGGGTTCCCTCTTGGGAGTGTATGCAGAATGGGGAAAGAGTGTTTCACAAAACGTGGGAAACTCCAGCCTTCTGAACAGATTGCTATTACAGGGGCCCACTCTGAGTGCTCATGGCTAGGAGCAACAGCAGTGGGTGAACCATAAGGCACAAACAAGGTAACAGTACTCACAAGACTGAAGCCTGTACAGGTCCAGCAGGAAACGAACAATGACTGCTTCCTGAAACAGGAACCAGTACACTGAAAACAATGACACGAAGCACAACACTGAAACGCCACAAGGGAAGGGGCAGAGATTGTCTGCTGGAATACAGCAGTCAAACTCTGTACATAGGATTTACATAAAACACAAGTGAAGACAAGAACAGAAATATCCAGGGAAAAGGAAGTCAAAGAGAGCAAGGTTCAGGGCAGAGAACCAGAAGAAAGAAAGGGCAGAAACCTAGTATCTAAATGCAGGGAATGGCAACCGGAAACTTTACACGGGAATCAAGAACAGTAACTCAGGGCTGGAAAGACAAGAGAAAGCTAGCAGAGGGAAATTAGGAAACAGTATAACTGAAGTGGATAACCAAAGGGGATGACTGAAGACCCAAGGAAGTCAAGGACAGGAATCATGAACAGAGGGCTGCAGGCAAGGAAGAGAGCAAGGGAGCAGTAGCCAGGAAACCGAGAGCTTTAAACAGGAAAGGGAGCAAGGTGGCTGTAGCCAGGGAACAGAGGGCTGCAAACAAGGAAGAGAGCAAGGGGGCTGTAGCCAGGGAACAACGGGCTGCAAACAAGGAAGCAGGGCTGCAGTATGGAAAGTCAGAGGTGCAGGCAAACGACAGGGGAGAGAGGGCTGATAGGCAGGGCTGCAAGGCAGGAACCTCAGGGCTCGGGAACAAGAGCAGGAACTGGACGCCACAGGACACAGCAAATATCCAAGGAACAGGGCAACAAAGGGCTGGTAAAAGGCTCAATGCAAGAGGCCTGTTCTCCTGCAGGCAGCTGCTTAAATACTTTTTTTTCTTTCAAATTATCGAATGCGTGGGCGGACCCACGCAGGCGCTTCCCCATCCAAAAGGATGATGTGCACCTACCCCACCAATCTTACACACAGCCCTCACTTTCTCTTAACTCCTCCCACCGCCCCATCTGCTCCACAAAATTTAGCAGCACACTGCTCCTGTCCCTGCCTCTCACCCCGACTCCTCCCAGCAAAGCCTTCCCACTCAGTTCAGCCACTCCCAGCGTAGACAACCGAACCCTCATCAACTCTCTCTCCTCAACATGCCTCTCACACACAAGCAAAAAATGTCCCACAGTCTCAGGCACCCCCACACGCCGCACAGTCCCTCGACTCACGCTTCCCCACTCGAAACAGACTGTCATTCAGCCCCACATGCCCTATCCTCAACCGGTTCAGCATCACCTCCTCCTCCATTCCAGATTCCCTACATCCACCTTCACAGACACTTTCTCACGAACACCAAACCTCTACCTGCCCTTCACCCCACTCTCCCACCTCTCCTGCCACTCATCCATAACCCGCTTCACCACCACAGCCTTCACCTCATCCACACTCAAAGGTATCCTCACATCAACCGCTCCTCTCCTCATACCCGCACCCGCCGCCAAATCCACCAACTCATTACCCAAAATGCCACTGTGACTGGGGACCCACACCAACTCCAGAGCCATCCCCCCACGCACACACCGATCACTCTTCCTCCTGATGTCCAAAATCACATCCTTCCTATCACCATCCACTGCCACAATCGCCTGCAACCCACTCAATGAATCCGAAAACACCACCACCTTCTCAAACCCCAACTCGCACACCCTATCAATCGCCAATGCAATCGCCACCAACTCGGCCATACAAATTGACACGTCATTCGTCAGTCACCCCACTTTATACTCCCCAGTGCTTTCCAGATAATACGCCATGCCCACTCTCCCAGACACAGGATCCTTCGAACCATCCGTGAACATCTTACACCTTTCCTTCCCTGCCACATACGCCTGACCCAAAGCCTTGATCTCACCCCGCAAACCCAGCTTCTTCGACACCACACTCGCCAACTCCAAACATACCTTTGGAGACCCCATCATCCACATCGCCCATCTCACCAAACCCGTACCTGTCACAGCCAACATCTTGCCCACACCCCACTGCACCCCCTTCTCCCACATGTGAAACCCCAAAGTGCCCCCCTTCCTCCTCCACCGGTCCCTATAATAGTCAAACCTCCAATTATACAGCAAACATTCACGCACCGGATGAGCCACACTCTTCGCGCTGCACTTCACCCACCACCTCATATTCAACGCATCCCTCCTCAACCCCAACGGCATCTCCCCCACAAGCACCTGAACCGCATTCACTGGAGAGGACCTCATCACACCCAAACACACCCTCAATGCCCTCGACTGCACCCTATCCAACCGCAGCTTCTGACTCGCCGTGAAACCCACTACCACCTCACATCCAAAATCCATCACACTCAAAATCAACCCCTTATACAACATTCGTAAACACTTCTGCTGCGCACCCCACTCTTTCCCAGACACCGCCCGCAACAAATTCAACCTACGTTTACACTTATCCACCACACCATCCACCTGCAAATTCCAGTTCAACTTCCTATCCAAAATCACCCCCAAGTACTGAAACTCTTCCACGTTCTTCACCCTCACACCTTTCAAAACCAAGTTCAACTCCTGCTGCACTCTTCTCCTCGAGAAAACCATACTCACACTTTTATCCACAGACTCCGAAAAGCCCCATTTCCCACACCACTCCTCCATTCGCACTATCGCGGCTTACAGCCGACTATGCGCCAACAACAAACTCCTCCCTCTTACCCATACCACACCATCATCTGCCAAGAAATCCACCTGACACCCGATACCGCCATAGCCCGAATCAACCCATCCACTATCACATTAAACAACATCGGACTAATCACACTCCCCTGCGGCGTCCCATTCTCCATCTTCCAAACCTCAGACATCACCCCCCTCACTCTCACCTGAAAGGTCCTATCAGCCAAAAACGCCCTAATCCACCGAAACATCCTCCCCTTCACACCCATCTCCAATAGTCTCACCAACAACCCACTCCTCCACACCATAACATACGCCTTCTCCAAATCCAAAAAGAACGCCACCACCAGCTCCCCATCACACAACACCTCCTCCACACTAGTCACCAACCTCACTAACGGATCTGCCACCGACCGATTCCTCCTGAACCCACTCTGAAAATCACTCAAACACCCATTCGACTCCAAGTAAAACCCCAATCGCTCAACCACCATCCGTTCCATAACCTTACACAGCACAACAGTCAGCGCAATCGGCCTATACGACTTACACTCCGTAGGGACCTTACCACCCTTCAAAATCGCCACCACAATCGCTCTCTTCCACAACCTCGGCAAAACTCCACTCTTCCAGATCTCATTGAACAGAGACAACACCTCCAACTTACATTTCACTGGCAACTTTTCTAAAAATACATACATGACCCCATCCACCCCTGGACTAGACCACTTCCCCTTCCGAATCGCCCCATCCAACTCCACCATAAAAAACAGAACCTCATACTGCTCTTCCCAAGGCCCAACATCCGCCAACAACTCCCGCATCTCCTCCTCAACCACATACCTAGCCTCACCGCCTCCGGGAAGTTCCCTGAACTGTGAACTCCTGCACAATACTCCCCCAACAAATTCGCCTTCTCCCCATCCTCACTGACCACCTCCACCCCTTTCAACAACACAGACATACCACCCTGTGGCCTCATTAACCCAGACATTCGCTTAAACTGCTTCCAAACCTCACCCACACCAGAATTACTCCCCAGGGACCCACAATAGCCCCTCCAATATCCACGCTTCCTTTCCCTAATCACCCTCTGCACCACCGCCTTCACCTTCTTATATGCCAACAAATCCTCCAACATTCCCGATCTCACAGCCCTGGCCCCAGCCATCTTACGTGCCGCCACAGCCCGTGAACATTCCACCGACCACCAAGGAACCTCGACCTTCCCACCCTTCCCCTTCACAACCTCCGGAACTGCCGCCACTGACTCCGCTCTCATTCCCTGCACCAGATGCTCATTCCATTCATCCACCCCCCAATCCCTACCCCGAGGAACAATCAATTCCTGACACAATCCTTTATACAACTCCCAATCAGCCTTCCTAAAATTCAACCGACTCCCAAGCATCGGGGACCTGACCTCTACCTCACCCCTCACAGTCACCAAAATGCCAGAATGATCGCTCCCCATATCCCCATCCTCACGCACCTCCCAATCACATTCACCCGCAATCGCAGCAGACTCCCAGGTCAGATCCAAACACAACTTCCCAGTCCTCACATCCGACCGCATGCCCGAACCATCATTCAGCAAAACCAGACACAATTCATCCGCCATGCCCTCCAACAGTTCCCCATTTGCATCCGTCCGATCACTACCCCACAACGTATTGGCACTGTTGAAATCACCACACAAAACGCACAGTCCCACATGTCCCCTTATCACTCCAGACAGCACACCCACCTCCACCACCTCACACGGATTATAATAATTCAACACCAATACTTCCGACCCCCCCGCCCCAATAGCCTCCACTGCTTCATCTACCACAATCTCCCTGCTTAAATACTGAGCTGCCCTGTGCTGAAGTAGGCTAATTAGCAGCACCTGGAGCAGCACACCTAAATGTAATTGGCCTCCGCCCTCTCTAGTCCTGGGAAAGTGAAAGCTGCACTGTTCTCTAAGGCTTCTGGGGATTGTAGTGCTAGAACTGCTGTATAGGAATAGCCACGGAATGGGAACTGCCAGAGGGTGCATTATGGGACATGTAGTTTGTAAAAGTAAATAAGAAAGTTCCAAAGCCTTGCAAACAGAAAGCAAAGACAAGAATATGAATAGGTGTTGTCCAGGGAGTATTACGGAAATAACTGAGTCCCAAATAGTCCACGATAGGTGCCAATTGGTGCGCCAGTGGCACAATCGTGACATACAGGGCATCACGTTCAGGTCGTCTTCAACTACTTTACCGAACAAGGCATTAGGTTCAATGGGCATGGTGAGCGACATGGCCTATGTCTCTAGTTTGAACCCTGACTGCCTCAGCCAGGCATGGCGCTTGATTAATGTGCCCTCTGCTAAAATGCGGCCTGCATTGTCCGCAGCATCTAGGCTGTTCTTTAAGATGCATTTAGACACCTGCTTGCCTTCTGACACAGTTTTCAGAAGCTGTGATTTCAGGTGCTTTGGGACTGCTTCAATCTGTTGTTCTAGCTCGTCCCATTTATGGCAACCATAACTCGTCAATAAGGTGGTGTTGTTTTCTATTCTAATCTGGTAGGCAGCCGAAGAAGCCAGCTTTCTGCCAAAGGTGTAGATTCTTTTTGCTTTCATTATCTGGTGGGGCCTCTGCAGAGGGCAGAGGTGTCCCTGCCCTTTTCCTTATAGTGGTGACAACCAAGGAATCAGGTTTGAGCTCACCCCTGATGTACAGAGGGTCTGTAGGGGCTGGCCTGAATAATTTCTCGATGCAAGGGTTTACAGCCCACCTGAGGTTTGGTGTAAGATTAGAAGGCTGGATGCACCTTTAGATGGATTGCAAGAGGGGGATAAATTGTGTGACAGATTTATTGTCGTCAAGAATGTCCTCCACGAAATGATTGTCAACCTCGGCCTCCTGGGTGTCTATTTTAAAATGTTGGGCGGCCTGGATAAATAGCTTATTGTAATGGAGGCGATTGTCGACTGGCGAGTCAGTTACTGGCTGGTCTTGATGGTCTGGTGACTGGATGATGTAGATGTCCTCATCCTCATTGTCATAATATTGGTCCTGGCCATACTGGTCCCCTTGATCTCCCTGAGATCCCTGGTCCTGAGACCCCAAGGGATCTATAATGTAGAGGTCTTGAGAGGGGTCTTGGTACTGAGAGGTGGCCTGGGTCTGGGTGGAAGTGATGGGCTGTGAAATGTCCAGACGTGGACTTTTAGCAGATCACTCTTCCCTGGCCACTCCCTTCTGTGCAGAGCCCTGAAGATTTTTAAGTTCCTCAGGGTGCTTGTCTATGAAGTCCACAAAGCAGAACATTCTCCTCATAATTTTATCGAAACTCTCTGGGGTCCACTCAGTTGATTTGGGATATACTGAAGGGTTAGGTGTGTGATGCAAGGGTGGCTGTTCCTTGTGATGCATGACACCTGAAAGGGTGTCTCTAGAAGGAGAAAGGCCACTATCGTGGGAGGTAGAGGGCTGGGATGGTAGAGGCGTAGAAGATTTTACTGTTTTCAACATTTTTGACTTTAAAATGGTGACCAGGACATGCTTTTTGAGAAGTTCCCTTATTCTGGATGTGGGGGTGGGGGACGCCAAAGCAACCCTTAGAAGCATGCCCTTCGGCATGTGAAAGGAGGGCTTTTTTTGGCGCAGTGTCTGAAACGGGTATCGCTGCCTGTTTCAGAGTCCTGTCGTGTGGCGAGCGCAATGGCCAAGAGGACAGGGATGACTTAGAGGACCTCTCCTTTGACACAGCGTGGCTCTCAATGGTCGATGGCGCGGTCGGCGGTTGGCTGTGGGGTGTGTGTCTTTAGTGTGTGTGCCTGAGCCGCCGGGTGATGGGGCCCACACATGGCCCCTGGCCTGCTTAATGGAGCCGGGGGCCCACACATGGGTTTCCATCGACCCCTGATTGCCTTGAGTGTTGCTAAGGACGTTAATGCTGCACTCATGTCTATCGAGGCTTCAGCCTGTATGGCACGGCCGGGCCAGTGTTTGGGCTGACGGTCCTTTAGGTTTTTGCGACAGAAACGTCTGCAGGACTTGCAGTTTTTCTCGGTGTGGTCCCTTGGCAGACAGTGATTGCACACCTTGTGCGTGTCTTTCCAAGGGAATTTCCTGTTGCAGGAAGGGCACACTTTGAAAGGAGTATTTTTCCTTGCTAATGGAAAGGGCAGCGCTGCGGCAAAAGGGAATATAAGGAGTCAGAAGAGGTATTCTCTAAAAGGGTACTAATATATGACCTCCCCCACTCTCCGTTACTGTGAGGGCCGAGGCCCGTGTATGCCGCAATCTTGGTTCGTCGAGACAGTTGAGTGCCGTCGACGATGGAGCCATCCGTTAAAGGCTATCGAAGGAGTTGGTAGTGCAGCAGGCAAAGGGGGGTTGTTGGAAGGATAGAAAGAAAGTCTAAAATTAAACTTTGTCTAAGTAAAGGCGTTAGACAGAAAAAACTCTGCAACTAGCGACCGACCACGATGGTGGAAAATAAACAATCTGAGGGACCTTGATACGTAAAGGACCTGGGTAAAATAGACGTCACACTAGGGATATTATTACTAACACGTCCAGTCGACATCCCTTTACGCGTTTTGAAAACAAATCATGTAACACTCTGCGACTACCACTAGATGTGGGCCTATGCCTAGCATGTGATCTAAGATCCACAAGCCTCAGAAATATATATATATATATATATGTATATATATATATATATATATATATATATATATATATATATATATATATATATATATATATATATATATATATATATATATATATATATATATGGGATACATTACTCACCGTAATCGTATTTCTGATGCTTGTATCGGCTTAGATTCACATGCTGTGCATAGGCCGACATCTAGTGGAAGCTGCGGAGTATTACAGTTTGTTTTTCGAAACTCGAAAATGGGCGTCGACACAGGCGTGCCAGTAATACTATCCCTAGTGTGACGTCCACTGTACCCAAGATCCCTCACGCGTCTAGGATCCTCAGATTGTATTTTTTCTGACATGAGGAAGCATGAGGAGTAGCGTGAGTACAGATAATCCAAGCAGATAGACAGAAAGGTAAGACTACAAGCAATCATGCGCCTTCTCTCGGAGGGGAGGAAGGGTGGGTCGCATGTGAATCTAAGCAGATACAAGCATCAGAAATACGATTACGGTGAGTAATGTATCCCTTCTGAGGCTTGTGGAATCTGCTTAGATCACATGCTGTGCATAGATTAGCGAGCAGTACCAGAAGAAGGAGGTGGGATGTGAGAAGGGTCATGAGCAAACAGGTGTCTTAGAACCGCTTGTCCCACTTGTGTATCTGTCTTGGAATGAGTGTCAATGCAGTAATGCTGAGTAAAAGTGTGAATAGAGCTCCAAGTAGCTGCTTTGCAAATGGTGTCGAGGGGAACATTTGCAATGAAAGCCAGAGTGGCCCCAATGCCTCTAGTAGAGTGGGCCCTTGGCGTAAAAGGCAGAGTTTTTTCAGAAAGAGAGTAACACAGCTGTATACAGTTGATAATCCACTTCGAGATAGCGCCTTTAGAGACGCGATCTCCCTCTCTGCCTGTAGCTACGGAGACAAACAGTTGATCTGTTTTCCTTAGCGGTCTGGTTTTATTTACATAGTAGAGGACCGCCCTACGCACATCTAGGGTGTGTAGTTTCACCTCAGCCGAGCTTTGCGGGTTCTGGAAGAAAGCCGGAAGCTCGATGGACTGGTTTACATGGAACTTTGATATAAATTTAGGTGAGAACCTAGGGTGTGTGCGTAAAACCAGTTTGTCCTTGTGGATAGTAAAGAAAGGATCCTGCACTGACAGAGCCTGAATTTCACTGACCCTTCTTATAGAGGTAATGGCTACTAAGAAGGCCGTTTTATAAGTCAGGTGTTTGAGACTACTTTTATGCATGGGTTCGAAAGGGGGGCCCATGCGCTTAGCTAGCACCACATTAAGGTCCCATCCTGGCGGTGGGTTCGAAATAGGAGGGTGAAGTCTCTTTACTCCTTCCATGAAGGCTTTAACTACTGGTACTTTCCACCACGACACCTTGTTATGGGATGTGGTGTAAGCCGAGAGGGCTGCCAGGTGTACTTTCAGAGAGTTAAAAACCAATCCTGCATCCAGCAGGTGGAGCATGTATGTCACAACGTTGGAAGGAGTGCAATCAACTGGGTTGATTTGTTTATTCTGGCACCAAATAACGAATCTCTTCCACTTGTCAAAATAACAGTGCCTTGTGTTTGGTTTCCTGGATTCTTTTAGGATGTCCATACACCTTTGTGGTAAATTGAGATGGCCAAACTCTATGACCTCAGGAGCCATGCTGCCAGGTTCATTGAGTTGGGTTCCTGGTGCACTGTTTGACCTTGTTGCTGGGACAGTTGGTTGTACCAGGCTGGGAGTTTGATGGGCTCGCACACCGCCATCCTGCGTAGGTGTGGAAACCATGGTTGTCTCGCCCACATGGGAGCAACTAGGATGAGCGTCATCGATTCCTTGTTCATCTTGTACACCACCTTCCTGATGAGAGGAGTTGGTGGAAAAGCGTACGCAAACATCCCTGACCAGTTCATCCACAGGGCGTTCTCTTGGGAGTCTGGCTGGGGGAACCTGGATGCAAATCCTGGGCATTGTTTGTTTTCGCTTGTGGCGAATAGGTCTATAGTGGGGAAACCCCACTGAGAGAAGAGATCTTCTACGATATCTCTGTGAAGGACCCATTCGTGTTCCTCTGGGAGGGAGTCTCTGCTTAGGGCATCCGCTAGGGAATTGAGCTCCCCTGGAACATGTTGTGATGACAGGAAGATGTTCCGTCTGAGTGCCCATATCCAGATTTTCTGGGCAAGCTTGGACAGATTTGGCGAACGAGTCCCTCCTTGTTTGTTCAAATAGAACATGGCTGTCGTGCTGTCCGTCCGGATCTGCACCGACAAGTTTAGCAGATGGGGCTCAAACGCCCGAAGCGCTCGGAATACTGCCAGAAGCTCTAGCAGGTTGATGTGGTTCTTGGCTACTGAGTGAGACCAGAGACCCTGAGCTGTGTGGTGGAGATGGTGAGCTCCCCACCCAGTCAGGCATGCATCTGTAGTCACCACTGCCTGTACTTCGGGATCGTAAAAGGGTTTTCCCCTTGCAAGATTCTCTCTTGTCCACCAGTGTAAGCTCTGTACGAGTGTTGGTGAAACGACCACTAGATCGTCCCACTGACCACTTGCCTGAGACCACTGTTTCGCCAACCATTCCTGCATGGGACGCATGCGCAGAGGCGCGTGGGGGACCAGGTAAATGCAAGACGCCATCATGCCCAGTAACCGCATTGCTTTGCGTACCGTTATTTGTTGACCTGACTGATAATGTGGAATTTGCAGTAGTATATTCCGAATTCTCTCTTCCGAAGGGAAGGTCAACCCTTTTTGAGAATCTAGGATTGCTCCTAGGAACTGTTTTGAGGTGCTTGGCACCAGACTTGACTTCTTCTCGTTGATAGAGAAGCCTAATTCGTGGAGGAGGTCGATAGTCCTCTGAATGTTTGACCTGCAAATTCCTGGGGTTTCCCCCGTTATGAGCCAGTCGTCCAGATAAGCGTACACTGGGATTGCCTCCCTGCGTAGGTGTGCAGCTGCCACCGCCAGTACATTGGTGAACACCCTTGGTGCTGAAGCTATCCCGAAGGGCAGTACCTTGAATTGGTAGTGGCGACTGTCCACCTTGAAGCGCAAGTATTTTCTGTGGGCTGGGAGCATGGAAATATGAAAATAAGCATCTTTCATATCCAAGGTTGCCATGTAATCCCCCTTTTTTAGGAGGGGGATTACCTCTTGTAGCGTGGTCATACGGAATTTTTGGGGCTTGACATACTTGTTGGCAGGCCGTAAGTCCAATACTGGGCGCATTGTTAAATCTTTCTTTGGCACAAGGAAGTAAGTTGAATAGATACCCTTGTTTACCTGGTGTCCTGGGACGAGTTCTATCGCGTCCTTTTCTAGCAGAATGGCGATCTCCTCGAGAAGGATCTTCTGATGTTCTAAGGAGTGTACTCTTTGTCGTGGAGGGTGGTTCCGGGGACGCTGCAGTAATTCTATACAATATCCTGTGGACACTGTTGACAGCACCCATCTGTCTGAGGTGATCCCTTCCCAAGCCTGGGTGAAGTTGGAAATGCGTCCCCTGAACTGAGCGTCACTGCTTTGGTGGAGGCGTGCCACCTCCCTTGTTGGGGCTGCCTCTGCCTCTTCCACGACCTCTTTTGTTACCCTTGCTGTAACTCTGGGTAGACTGCTGGTTGTTGTTCCATTGTGTACCCTGTCCTTGGGTGTCAAGTATCGGCAGAGATCATCTGTGTTGGGACGCCCCTAGTTATCCGGCTTCCACGAGAACTAATACTTGTGGCTCTCGTATTCGTCAACGAACGGTGGTTACGGCCCCTTTAAGATCTCGTCTGCCGGGATCTTGGAAGTTGGCATGGAGACGATGGCGTCCTCTCACATCCGTCACTTTTCCCTCTACACGTTAAGTTTACGTATAGTGATCATGTGACTGTTATATAAGCCACGCCTGTTCGTTTTGCCGGCGCTTCTGAATCTTGTATTCTAGCGGCTTGCTTTCTCTTGTATTCCAGCTTCTTGTCCCCCCTTGCCTTGTCTTCCTGCTCTTCGACCTCGGATCGCCCACGGACCTGCTTGGGTTACTCCTTTGTACTTTTGCTGCCAGCCCTGCTCTTCGACCTCGGATCGCCCACGGACCTGCTTTGGTTACTCCTTTGTACTTTTGCTGCCAGCCCTGCTCTTCGACCTCGGATCGCCCACGGACCTGCTTTGGCTACTCCTTTGTACTTTTGCTGCCAGCCCTGCTCTTCGACCTCGGATCTTCCACGGTCCTACCCTGCTAGGATTGTCCACCTACATTGGAACTCGTCACCTTTGGTACACGGACTAGAGACTGCCTTGTTGTACCTTTTAGGCGTCCTCGTGCCGTCGGGTTAGGTTTTGCTTTTTGGACAGTCAGCGTGGATTTTCTCCTGCTTCTTGCCTTGCCTTCATTTCTGGATCTTGGGTTGGCCTCTACCTTCTTTCTTATTCCTTCCTTGGGAATATTCGGAGAATCGGAGATTCTGAAGAACTACACAGGTTAGTGGTGGATTCTATTCTGATTTCTGCGTTTATTTTGCATACATCGCATCTATGTGATATTTGCTCGTAGTGCAGTTGTCTGGGGGTCTTGCCTGTTCACCTTGAGAAGACATCCCGTTCCAGTATCCTGTTCCATTGGGTTCTGGATTCTTCGTTGACATTCCATCTTTCCGCCAATCAACTGTTCTGTTTTTGATTGTACTGACTAGTTCGGTAGATTGGCGAGAAGAACTCCTCGGCTACACTACGAGGGCAAGAGCGCTATTGACATATTCAGAAGCCTTCTATATAAATGGATGCCAACGAGTCTTTGTCGGCCATAATGCAATTGGTGGCGGATTTACGCAGTGAAATGGCTCATGCCCATGCTGCCACCGAAAGGCGCATTGATGAGCTACAGGTTGGTTTTCAGCCCACCGGTGCTGGGGCGCCTTCACCCACTGTGGCCTCGGGTTCTGGGCTATCTCGCGCCCGTTCTGATACGGGGCCAGTGTACATGACTGCTCAGTTTCCCTTGGCTCCACCAGAGCGGTTTCTAGGTGACCCTAAGACCTATCGAACCTTCCTTAACCAGTGTAGGTTGCATTTCCTATGTAGGCCAGCACAGTTTCCGGATCCAACCACTAAAGCAGCCTTCCTTTTGTCACACTTGGGTGGTACGGCGGCGGCATGGGCCAATCCACTATTGGAAGAGGGCAGTCACCTCTTGTACGATTGTGACGCCTTGATTGAGGCTATGAGTCGGGTTTTTGATACACGCTATGCTACGCAAGCCACCGACTTACAGTTGTTGGCCTTACAGTAGGGAACTTCTACCCTTTTGGCTTACTTAGCCAAGTTTAATCAATTGGTTGCCGAAACTAACTGGCCACAGGAGAAGAAGGCCTCCTTATTTTACAAAGGGTTGTCTGACTCCCTTAAAGATACTCTATCTACGGTACCGGTAATCCCTACAGCATTCTCTGAGTTGGTTGATTTGGTACTTCAAATTGACTCTAGGCAAGCAGAGAGAAGGGGGGAACGGCGACCGCTTCCTCCTCTTACGACCGCCACGTCAAGTCCTGCCACCGGGTCCTCAGAACCAATGCAAATTGGAGCATTGCGGGGACCGTTGACAGCAGAAACCAGAGAACACAGAAGAAAGAACGGCCTTTGTTTCTATTGTGGGTCATCAGATCATTTACTACGATCATGTACTAAGAAACCTGCTAAGAAACAGGGAAACGCGAAAGCCCGGCAATAGAAGGGGTTCAGTTGCCGGGTGGTTCTTACAGCAACCCCCTCATGTCTACACCTTATTGTTTATCCGTCACTCTCTATTCCACCTCCCTCGGTAGACGGGTGATTCCAGTTGTCTTGGATTCAGGTGCTACGGGGAACTATATTGATGGTGATTATGCTCGAGAGATGGGTATACAGATCGTTTCCAAAGACTGCCCCGAGGTCGTGAATGCGGTCGATGGCTCAACCCTGGTTTCTGGTCTAGTGACTGAACGTACTGCTACTTTGGTCATGAGGACGGAATGTGGGCATTCTGAAGAGATCACCTTTGACCTGATTGCCGCCCCACAGCTTAAAGTCATCCTGGGACTTCCTTGGTTGAGACTACACAACCCCGTGGTGGATTGGCAGTCGGGGGAAGTGAACTTCCTCTCAGAACATTGTGACCAGTTCTGTTTGACATCTGTTCAGAAGACCCCCAGCCCAAGCCATGCTCTCATGGATGCCGCCTCTACGATAGGAGCGGTTCTTAACACTCAATTGCCCTCAGAGTATCGAGAATATCGGGATGTCTTTGACGCAGGTGGGGCAGAAATCCTTCCACCCCACAGGCCTTTTGATTGTCCTATAGAATTGATTCCTGGGGCCAAGATACCATCTGGCAGGATTTATTCATTAACACCCAAGGAGGATGTCATCCTTAAGGAATACATCGATAAATCCTTAAAATCCGGCATTCGCGTTCTCCGGCAGCTTCCCCTCTGTTTTTTGTTCCAAAGAAGGAGGGGGACCTTCGCCCATGTATCGACTATCGGGCCTTGAATGCTGTTACGGTCAGAAACCAATACCCGATTCCTCTGATATCAGTCTTGCTTGATCAGCTCGGCTCAGCCAAGGTCTTCTCCAAGTTAGACTTACGTGGGGCGTACAACCTTGTACGCATACGAGAAGGGGACGAATGGAAGACCGCCTTCAAAACCAAATACGGTCTATACGAATACACTGTTATGCCTTTCGGCCTGAGTAACGCCCCCGCCACTTTCCAGTTCTTCATAAATGAAGTCTTTCATGATATGTTGGATCAATTTCTGATCGTTTATCTAGACGACATTTTGATTTACTCCCCCAATCATGAAACCCATGTTGTTCAGGTCAGTAGAGTCTTACAACGTTTGCGGGACAACCATTTATATGCCAAACTGGAAAAGTGTCTCTTCCATGTACAAGAGGTCGAGTTTCTTGGCTTTAACATCACCAACAAAGGAGTCAAGATGAGCAGATCTAAAGTCTCTGCTATTCTGGATTGGCCGGTTCCCAACAATCTGAAGGCGTTGCAATCCTTTTTAAGTTTTGCGAACTTTTATCGACGTTTCGTTCAAGACTTTTCAACCATTGTCTGTCCCATTACGGCTCTGACTAGCTCCAAGAGATCTTTCCGTTGGGATGGGGAGGCTCAACGGGCGTTTGACTCTCTGAAGTCCGCCTTCACCTCGGCACCTGTGCTCCAGCATAAGGACCCAACCCAACCATTCATTGTCGAGGCTGATGCTTCGGATGTGGCCTTGGGGGCTATCCTGTCCCAACCTTGCCCAGACGATGCGGGTTTACATCCAGTAGCCTTTCATTCCAGAAAATTAACACCTTATGAAAGGAATTATACTATCACGGAGCGCGAATTGTTGGCTATCAGGGACGCGTTCTTGGTTTGGAGGCATCATTTGCTGGGTTCTCAAGTACCTGTTCAGGTGTTCACGGATCATAGGAATCTCTTGGCCCTGCAGTCAGTGAAATGCACCACTGCACGACATGCCCGTTGGCATGAATTCTTTTCAATGTTTGATTTCACTATTTCCTATCGTCCTGGTTCTCAGAATTCTAAAGCGGATGCTCTCTCTCGTCTACATGGACCCGCCAAATCCTCTCACGCCACTGGTGTACCTCTGTTACCCACTCAGGTGGTTTGTGGTTGCTCTTTACGTCCGTCACTTAAGTCCTTTATACAGGAATGGCTTCGAAACGATCCGTCAGAAGTAACCAAATACAAGCTGGAGAACATAAATTCCTTGCCCTATTACCAGGGTAAGATATTCCTGCCTACTCCAGAGACGCGACGTACTGCTATACAATGGTGTCATGACTCCTCTCTGGCTGCTCATCCCGGTATTAGGAAGACGGTTGATCTAATGAAAAGATGGTGTTGGTGGCCGTCTTTATTGCAGGATGTTACTGATTACGTAAATACTTGTTCGGTTTGCGCTCAGTGTAAGACATCACGTGGCAAACCCGTGGGTTTGCTCCAACCTATGCCTCTTCCAGATCATCCTTGGTCCTCCATTTCCATGGATTTCGTTGTGGAACTACCTCCGGTGGACGGTTTTGATACTATTTGGGTGGTCATCGACTATTTCACCAAAATGGCACTATTCGTACCTTGTCAAGGGATCCCTACTGCTCCTAAACTGGCGGATCTTTTTCTGCGGAACGTATTTAGGTTGTTTGGTCTTCCTTCTATAATCATCTCCGACCGCGGTCCTCAGTTTACTTCACGCTTTTGGAGAGCTTTGTCGGCTGCATTAGGTATCGAAGCTCGATTTTCGAGTGCTTATCATCCGCAGACGGATGGCCAGACCGAACGTCTGAATGCCACTATGGAACAATACATAAGGTGTCTCATCTTTCAGCGTCAGGACGATTGGCTTTCGGTACTGTCTATGGCCGAATTTGCCTACAATAATTCGCTCCACACTGCTACACAGGTTTATCCTTTCTTTGCCCTGTATGGGCAGCATCCGCGTTCCTTGCCTCTCGCACCTGACCTGCCGGCTCACAATCCTGCTGCCCTTGCCTGTGTTAGGGACATTTCCGGCACCCATGTCCAGGTTATGAGACAATTGTTGGAGGCTCAGAACAGGACCAAGTTATATGCAGACCGGCATCGTACCCCTGCTCCGGTGTATCTCCCAGGCATGAACGTCTGGTTGTCTACTCGCAATTTACGCCTGCCTGGTCAGAGGAAGTTGCTCCCACGTTTTGTTGGGCCATATGTTATATCGCATGTCATCAACCCGGCAGTGGTGCGTCTGGTTCTTCCCCAGTCGTGGAAAATACACCCAGTATTCCACGTGTCTTTGATCAAACCGTGCCGTCCTAATACCCGTCTTCCCTCCCATCCTCCGCCTCTCAGGGTTCAGGGTGCTGTGGAATATGAGGTGTCAGCCATCTTGGACACCAAGGTTCGGAACGGTAGAAGACTCTACTATGTTGACTGGAAGGGTTATGGTCCGGAGGATCGCACCTGGGAGCCATGCAAAAACGTACATGCCCCGGTTTTGTTGTCCCGTTTTTGGAGATCTCGGCGTGTGGGGGCCTCTTTGGGGAAGGAAACTGTCAAGTATCGGCAGAGATCATCTGTGTTGGGACGCCGTAGTTATCCGGCTTCCACGAGAACTAATACTTGTGGCTCTCGTATTCGTCAACGAACGGTGGTTACGGTCCCTTTAAGATCTCGTCTGCCGGGATCTTGGAAGTTGGCATGGAGACGATGGCGTCCTCTCACATCCGTCACTTTTCCCTCTACACGTTAAGTTTACGTGTAGTGATCATGTGACTGTTATATAAGCCACGCCTGTTCGTTTTGCCGGCGCTTCTGAATCTTGTATTCTATCGGCTTGCTTTCTCTTGTATTCCAGCTTCTTGTCCCCCCTTGCCTTGTCTTCCTGCTCTTCGACCTCGGATCGCCCACGGACCTGCTTGGGTTACTCCTTTGTACTTTTGCTGCCAGCCCTGCTCTTCGACCTCGGATCGCCCACGGACCTGCTTTGGTTACTCCTTTGTACTTTTGCTGCCAGCCCTGCTCTTCGACCTCGGATCACCCACGGACTTGCTTTGGCTACTCCTTTGTACTTTTGCTGCCAGCCCTGCTCTTCGACCTCGGATCTTCCACGGTCCTACCCTGCTAGGATTGTCCACCTACATTGGAACTCGTCACCTTTGGTACACGGACTAGAGACTGCCTTGTTGTACCTTTTAGGCGTCCTCGTGCCGTCGGGTTAGGTTTTGCTTTTTGGACAGTCAGCGTGGATTTTCTCCTGCTTCTTGCCTTGCCTTCATTTCTGGATCTTGGGTTGGCCTCTACCTTCTTTCTTATTCCTTCCTTGGGAATATTCGGAGAATCGGAGATTCTGAAGAACTACACAGGTTAGTGGTGGATTCTATTCTGATTTCTGCGTTTATTTTGCATACATCGCATCTATGTGATATTTGCTCGTAGTGCAGTTGTCTGGGGGTCTTGCCTGTTCACCTTGAGAAGACATCCCGTTCCAGTATCCTGTTCCATTGGGTTCTGGATTCTTCGTTGACATTCCATCTTTCCGCCAATCAACTGTTCTGTTTTTGATTGTACTGACTAGTTCGGTAGATTGGCGAGAAGAACTCCTCGGCTACACTACGAGGGCAAGAGCGCTATTGACATATTCAGAAGCCTTCTATATAAATGGATGCCAACGAGTCTTTGTCGGCCATAATGCAATTGGTGGCGGATTTACGCAGTGAAATGGCTCATGCCCATGCTGCCACCGAAAGGCGCATTGATGAGCTACAGGTTGGTTTTCAGCCCACCGGTGCTGGGGCGCCTTCACCCACTGTGGCCTCGGGTTCTGGGCTATCTCGCGCCCGTTCTGATACGGGGCCAGTGTACATGACTGCTCAGTTTCCCTTGGCTCCACCAGAGCGGTTTCTAGGTGACCCTAAGACCTATCGAACCTTCCTTAACCAGTGTAGGTTGCATTTCCTATGTAGGCCAGCACAGTTTCCGGATCCAACCACTAAAGCAGCCTTCCTTTTGTCACACTTGGGTGGTACGGCGGCGGCATGGGCCAATCCACTATTGGAAGAGGGCAGTCACCTCTTGTACGATTGTGACGCCTTGATTGAGGCTATGAGTCGGGTTTTTGATACACGCTATGCTACACAAGCCACCGACTTACAGTTGTTGGCCTTACAGTAGGGAACTTCTACCCTTTTGGCTTACTTAGCCAAGTTTAATCAATTGGTTGCCGAAACTAACTGGCCACAGGAGAAGAAGGCCTCCTTATTTTACAAAGGGTTGTCTGACTCCCTTAAAGATACTCTATCTACGGTACCGGTAATCCCTACAGCATTCTCTGAGTTGGTTGATTTGGTACTTCAAATTGACTCTAGGCAAGCAGAGAGAAGGGGGGAACGGCGACCGCTTCCTCCTCTTACGACCGCCACGTCAAGTCCTGCCACCGGGTCCTCAGAACCAATGCAAATTGGAGCATTGCGGGGACCGTTGACAGCAGAAACCAGAGAACACAGAAGAAAGAACGGCCTTTGTTTCTATTGTGGGTCATCAGATCATTTACTACGATCATGTACTAAGAAACCTGCTAAGAAACAGGGAAACGCGAAAGCCCGGCAATAGAAGGGGTTCAGTGGCCGGGTGGTTCTTACAGCAACCCCCTCATGTCTACCGTCACTCTCTATTCCACCTCCCTCGGTAGACGGGTGATTCCAGTTGTCTTGGATTCAGGTGCTACGGGGAACTATATTGATGGTGATTATGCTCGAGAGATGGGTATACAGATCGTTTCCAAAGACTGCCCCGAGGTCGTGAATGCGGTCGATGGCTCAACCCTGGTTTCTGGTCTAGTGACTGAACGTACTGCTACTTTGGTCATGAGGACGGAATGTGGGCATTCTGAAGAGATCACCTTTGACCTGATTGCCGCCCCACAGCTTAAAGTCATCCTGGGACTTCCTTGGTTGAGACTACACAACCCCGTGGTGGATTGGCAGTCGGGGGAAGTGAACTTCCTCTCAGAACATTGTGACCAGTTCTGTTTGACATCTGTTCAGAAGACCCCCAGCCCAAGCCATGCTCTCATGGATGCCGCCTCTACGATAGGAGCGGTTCTTAACACTCAATTGCCCTCAGAGTATCGAGAATATCGGGATGTCTTTGACGCAGGTGGGGCAGAAATCCTTCCACCCCACAGGCCTTTTGATTGTCCTATAGAATTGATTCCTGGGGCCAAGATACCATCTGGCAGGATTTATTCATTAACACCCAAGGAGGATGTCATCCTTAAGGAATACATCGATAAATCCTTAAAATCCGGCTTCATTCGGCATTCGCGTTCTCCGGCAGCTTCCCCTCTGTTTTTTGTTCCAAAGAAGGAGGGGGACCTTCGCCCATGTATCGACTATCGGGCCTTGAATGCTGTTACGGTCAGAAACCAATACCCGATTCCTCTGATATCAGTCTTGCTTGATCAGCTCGGCTCAGCCAAGGTCTTCTCCAAGTTAGACTTACGTGGGGCGTACAACCTTGTACGCATACGAGAAGGGGACGAATGGAAGACCGCCTTCAAAACCAAATACGGTCTATACGAATACACTGTTATGCCTTTCGGCCTGAGTAACGCCCCCGCCACTTTCCAGTTCTTCATAAATGAAGTCTTTCATGATATGTTGGATCAATTTCTGATCGTTTATCTAGACGACATTTTGATTTACTCCCCCAATCATGAAACCCATGTTGTTCAGGTCAGTAGAGTCTTACAACGTTTGCGGGACAACCATTTATATGCCAAACTGGAAAAGTGTCTCTTCCATGTACAAGAGGTCGAGTTTCTTGGCTTTAACATCACCAACAAAGGAGTCAAGATGAGCAGATCTAAAGTCTCTGCTATTCTGGATTGGCCGGTTCCCAACAATCTGAAGGCGTTGCAATCCTTTTTAGGTTTTGCGAACTTTTATCGACGTTTCGTTCAAGACTTTTCAACCATTGTCTGTCCCATTACGGCTCTGACTAGCTCCAAGAGATCTTTCCGTTGGGATGGGGAGGCTCAACGGGCGTTTGACTCTCTGAAGTCCGCCTTCACCTCGGCACCTGTGCTCCAGCATAAGGACCCAACCCAACCATTCATTGTCGAGGCTGATGCTTCGGATGTGGCCTTGGGGGCTATCCTGTCCCAACCTTGCCCAGACGATGCGGGTTTACATCCAGTAGCCTTTCATTCCAGAAAATTAACACCTTATGAAAGGAATTATACTATCACGGAGCGCGAATTGTTGGCTATCAGGGACGCGTTCTTGGTTTGGAGGCATCATTTGCTGGGTTCTCAAGTACCTGTTCAGGTGTTCACGGATCATAGGAATCTCTTGGCCCTGCAGTCAGTGAAATGCACCACTGCACGACATGCCCGTTGGCATGAATTCTTTTCAATGTTTGATTTCACTATTTCCTATCGTCCTGGTTCTCAGAATTCTAAAGCGGATGCTCTCTCTCGTCTACATGGACCCGCCAAATCCTCTCACGCCAATGGTGTACCTCTGTTACCCACTCAGGTGGTTTGTGGTTGCTCTTTACGTCCGTCACTTAAGTCCTTTATACAGGAATGGCTTCGAAACGATCCGTCAGAAGTAACCAAATACAAGCTGGAGAACATAAATTCCTTGCCCTATTACCAGGGTAAGATATTCCTGCCTACTCCAGAGACGCGACGTACTGCTATACAATGGTGTCATGACTCCTCTCTGGCTGCTCATCCCGGTATTAGGAAGACGGTTGATCTAATGAAAAGATGGTGTTGGTGGCCGTCTTTATTGCAGGATGTTACTGATTACGTAAATACTTGTTCGGTTTGCGCTCAGTGTAAGACATCACGTGGCAAACCCGTGGGTTTGCTCCAACCTATGCCTCTTCCAGATCATCCTTGGTCCTCCATTTCCATGGATTTCGTTGTGGAACTACCTCCGGTGGACGGTTTTGATACTATTTGGGTGGTCATCGACTATTTCACCAAAATGGCACTATTCGTACCTTGTCAAGGGATCCCTACTGCTCCTAAACTGGCGGATCTTTTTCTGCGGAACGTATTTAGGTTGTTTGGTCTTCCTTCTATAATCATCTCCGACCGCGGTCCTCAGTTTACTTCACGCTTTTGGAGAGCTTTGTCGGCTGCATTAGGTATCGAAGCTCGATTTTCGAGTGCTTATCATCCGCAGACGGATGGCCAGACCGAACGTCTGAATGCCACTATGGAACAATACATAAGGTGTCTCATCTTTCAGCGTCAGGACGATTGGCTTTCGGTACTGTCTATGGCCGAATTTGCCTACAATAATTCGCTCCACACTGCTACACAGGTTTCTCCTTTCTTTGCCCTGTATGGGCAGCATCCGCGTTCCTTGCCTCTCGCACCTGACCTGCCGGCTCACAATCCTGCTGCCCTTGCCTGTGTTAGGGACATTTCCGGCACCCATGTCCAGGTTATGAGACAATTGTTGGAGGCTCAGAACAGGACCAAGTTATATGCAGACCGGCATCGTACCCCTGCTCCGGTGTATCTCCCAGGCATGAACGTCTGGTTGTCTACTCGCAATTTACGCCTGCCTGGTCAGAGGAAGTTGCTCCCACGTTTTGTTGGGCCATATGTTATATCGCATGTCATCAACCCGGCAGTGGTGCGTCTGGTTCTTCCCCAGTCGTGGAAAATACACCCAGTATTCCACGTGTCTTTGATCAAACCGTGCCGTCCTAATACCCGTCTTCCCTCCCATCCTCCGCCTCTCAGGGTTCAGGGTGCTGTGGAATATGAGGTGTCAGCCATCTTGGACACCAAGGTTCGGAACGGTAGAAGACTCTACTATGTTGACTGGAAGGGTTATGGTCCGGAGGATCGCACCTGGGAGCCATGCGAAAACGTACATGCCCCGGTTTTGTTGTCCCGTTTTTGGAGATCTCGGCGTGTGGGGGCCTCTTTGGGGAAGGAAACTGTCAAGTATCGGCAGAGATCATCTGTGTTGGGACGCCGTAGTTATCCGGCTTCCACGAGAACTAATACTTGTGGTTCTCGTATTCGTCAACGAACGGTGGTTACGGTCCCTTTAAGATCTCGTCTGCCGGGATCTTGGAAGTTGGCATGGAGACGATGGCGTCCTCTCACATCCGTCACTTTTCCCTCTACACGTTAAGTTTACGTGTAGTGATCATGTGACTGTTATATAAGCCACGCCTGTTCGTTTTGCCGGCGCTTCTGAATCTTGTATTCTATCGGCTTGCTTTCTCTTGTATTCCAGCTTCTTGTCCCCCCTTGCCTTGTCTTCCTGCTCTTCGACCTCGGATCGCCCACGGACCTGCTTGGGTTACTCCTTTGTACTTTTGCTGCCAGCCCTGCTCTTCGACCTCGGATCGCCCACGGACCTGCTTTGGTTACTCCTTTGTACTTTTGCTGCCAGCCCTGCTCTTCGACCTCGGATCACCCACGGACCTGCTTTGGCTACTCCTTTGTACTTTTGCTGCCAGCCCTGCTCTTCGACCTCGGATCTTCCACGGTCCTACCCTGCTAGGATTGTCCACCTACATTGGAACTCGTCACCTTTGGTACACGGACTAGAGACTGCCTTGTTGTACCTTTTAGGCGTCCTCGTGCCGTCGGGTTAGGTTTTGCTTTTTGGACAGTCAGCGTGGATTTTCTCCTGCTTCTTGCCTTGCCTTCATTTCTGGATCTTGGGTTGGCCTCTACCTTCTTTCTTATTCCTTCCTTGGGAATATTCGGAGAATCGGAGATTCTGAAGAACTACACAGGTTAGTGGTGGATTCTATTCTGATTTCTGCGTTTATTTTGCATACATCGCGTCTATGTGATATTTGCTCGTAGTGCAGTTGTCTGGGGGTCTTGCCTGTTCACCTTGAGAAGACATCCCGTTCCAGTATCCTGTTCCATTGGGTTCTGGATTCTTCGTTGACATTCCATCTTTCCGCCAATCAACTGTTCTGTTTGTTGATTGTACTGACTAGTTCGGTAGATTGGCGAGAAGAACTCCTCGGCTACACTACGAGGGCAAGAGCGCTACTGACATAGGGCATAGTTGCCTCTTTGTGAATTTTGGCCGCGTGGGCGATGAAAATTACTGTTCCCCCTCTGATTAGGGGGTTTGTTGGTAAGCTGGCCAAGGGATTTGAGAGTCTCGTACTCGTCCTTGGCATTCTTAAGTGCGTCTTCGACCGCTTTCCCAAACAATAGATCGGGTTCCACCGGCTTGTCTATTAATGAAGCCTGTGTTTCTGTTTTGAACCCAGACTGCCGTAACCACGCATGTCTCTTGATAACAGTACCTTCTGCTATCAATCTTCCTGCGTTGTCCGCGGCGTCGAAAGTTGCTTTTAATATGCAACCAGACACGGCTCTCCCTTCTGCCGAGATCCGAGCCAACTGGCCCTTTAACGATTCAGGAGCAGAGGCTATGAGCGCCGCGACCTCTTCCCATTGATGGCAGTTGTAACTTGCCAATAGGGTGGTGGAGTTTGCAATCCTTGCTTGGTAGGCGGACGTTGAGGCTACCTTCCTGCCAAACCCGTATAGTCTTTTGCTCTCCTTGTCGGGAGGAGCTTCTGATGACGATAAGGGTGTCCCAGCCCTCTTCCGAGTGTTGGTAACCACTAGGGAGTCTGGTTTAAGCTGTCCTCTTATATAAAGAGGGTCAGACTGGGCTGCCCGAAAAAGTTTTTCGACTCTGGGGTTGACGGCTCTGGTGAGGTTTGGATTCACCAGGGATGGATCTATTCTACGTTGGATGGATTTAAGGATAGGGATGGTTTGAGCGACCGGCCTCCTTTCTCCCACCAACTCTTCTGCGAAGTCCCTTTCCTCCTGTACACCGTGGGTGTCGATGTGAAAATGTTCTGCCGCGCGAGCGAGAACTTCATTAAGGAGGGGCTGGTTATCAACTGGCGAGTCGGTAACTGGGGCTTCGCTTTCTACCGGGGAATCTACTCTGTAAATTTCCTGCTCGTCTTCTACCTCCTCCAGGTCCTCATCATCCGCATAGTATTCAGTCCCGGTTTGTTCCTCCATAATTGTAAACTCCTGGTCCCCTTCAGGGAAAGGCTGTCCTTGGTATCTGGGGTGTGGAGTAGAGTATGGAGTAGAGTAAGGCTGCACCTCGAAGGGTTCAGGTCTTTCGAACCGGGCCTTTTTACTTAGGGGGATAGGATCAGAGGAGCCTGAGGGTGTGGCCCCTTGAGGGTCATACGAAAGGAAATGTTCTGGGTTCTTGTCATAAAAATCAGCTAAGGAAGACATCCTTGACATGACCCTGTCTATGTCTTCACTGGACCATTCTTTGGAACAGGGTATGGCTTTAGTAGGCAACTTAGAGGACTTATCAAGGGTAGCCTTGCTGGATGTTGATGTCCCAGTAGATTTATGTTTGACTGTCTGCTTAGGGTGGAAGGATGGTCTTACAGGAGTGGAAGGCTGTGCTTTCCGCTGTTTCCCCCCCTCCCCGTGCGTGGAAAAATGTTTTCCCTGCCCCTTGGAGGCCTCGGAGACTTTCGACGCCTGGCGTCGAGGGTCGGGAGAGGTACCTTGTTTTGAGCGTGGGGCCTCGCTGGTGTTAACTGCGGCCTCGGTCTCCTGGAGCGCGGCCTGGGGGTGGAAGTCGTCTTCGTCTTCCGACGATCGAACTTCCGTTAATCTAGGGAGCGAGGCACTCTTGGCAAGAGTGGATGATTGCCTTGCGTCATGCGGCGATCTCGATCGAGAGCGCCCAGAGGACACCGAGTCGGACCGTTCTATCTGTGCCTCTTTCCGAGAAGTCGACGTCGTCGAGGTTCGGTTGGACTTAGTGTGCTTAGTGTGCGTAGGGTGTGTAGGGTGTGTAGCGCTTGCGTCGCCGGGGGTCTTCCCCATAGCCGCCCTGCCGGACAACCTTCCGAGGTCGGGGACCTGCGCTCGGCAGTCTTTCGACGCCGTAATGCCCTCGCCGTCCGAAAGTACGGCGTCGCTGCCATCGCTGAAGGCGCCCTCCGCTGCCATGGCTGCCTGCCTGGCGTGGTGGGCCCAACGCTTTGTCGAACTGTCCTTAAGTGTCTTAGGCTTAAACCTACTACACGCTCTGCAGTTCGCTTCGGGGTGGTCCCTCGGCAAGCAGAGATTGCACGTGGCGTGCCTGTCGACCCAAGGGTATTTGCGGTTGCACTTGGGGCAGAATTGGAAAGGGGTACCCTCCATACGCACCTTGAGGCAGCGGGCTGGTAAGTGTAGGAAATATATAAGGTGTACCTATATACTAAGAGTGAAGAGTATGTACCACCCCCCACTCTCCCTACTTGCAGGGCCGAGGCCAGCGGCCTACTAGGCCCGGGCCGAGGCCAGCGGCCTTCCGAGGCCCAGATCCGTCGTGCAGCAGCCGACGGTCGATGTCTTCTCCAGCCGTCGTCGAGTGTCGAGGGTCGACGTTGGGGTGGGGAAGGATGTCAATAAATAATTTTACTTCAATAATTAGCAAAAGTATGGCTAAGGCCAGGGAACTCCGCAAGATGCTTCCGACCAGTATGGCAGAAAAAAACAATCTGAGGATCCTAGACGCGTGAGGGATCTTGGGTACAGTGGACGTCACACTAGGGATAGTATTACTGGCACGCCTGTGTCGACGCCCATTTTCGAGTTTCGAAAAACAAACTGTAATACTCCGCAGCTTCCACTAGATGTCGGCCTATGCACAGCATGTGATCTAAGCAGATTCCACAAGCCTCAGAAATATATATATATATACTACCAGGTGTACCCATGCTTCGAACAGTAATTCCTACTTCAGTCATAGTTTCAAGTTTAATTAACTAAACCAATGCCTTTGTAGACAGTATTGCTAGTCTTTCATGAAGGAGCGAGTGTGAACTAATTGACTTTGTTTACAACTTTGGAGCAAGCCACATAAAGCGGACCATGAGAAAAGCATGAATCCCGTAAATCGGTTCCAGCGACTTTGTGTTTGAGCATTAAGATTGCGCAGCAATATTATTGGAGTCCCGATCTACAGTCGAGGCCGCGGCCACCTCAACATAAATGCCATAGGTGTCATGACCCATAGAACGCGCCCCTTCTGGGCTTCCTGGTCCTTATCGCGGTGGGGTTTGTATTCATTATTACTCTCAACATGGCCGTGTCACGTGACTCACCTCGCACCAGCCTTTACGTCGGACACAGCACGTTCCATAAATATGCCACGCCCCGCGGCCCCGCGCGTCTCACCGCTATCAACAGGTAGTGACTAGACGTGTGCTTTGCTGCTCGGCGAATCCTCTATTTCCTAGTTCCTGGTCCCTTATGCTTCTCCTTCTACCTTCCCCTTCCAATTTGCTCCTGGAATCCTCGTACTTTAGCGAACGCTGCTTCCTTCCTGGACATCCTGTACCCGCGAGTATCCTGGAACTCTGAACGAACGCTGGAGTCGGAAGAGACTCGTGCGAGCCTTTACAAAACCCGATCCGCCCGCAAGAAGAATCTTCCCGCGGAACTGAGCAAGAAGCGATCTCAGGTGAGACGGGGGAGATTCACGACAATAGGTGTAGAGCTGAAACGTGTAAGCTTGAAGTGCCGTTCCCGTATGTGTACGGCTGAAGCATGTAAAATCTTTGTACTGTTGAGATGGCATACATTCATCAACTTCCGTGGGAAATTAAGTTTCTGTAATTATCATGAGAGATTTGCAGCAATGTGAGGGACACCGTCATTGCAGACACTATTGAAGAGACATGCACCGTTCCTGTCACCCGCATTACCAAAAAAGCACTGTATTGTGTTACACGCATTACTTCAAAAGTGAGTGCCGCTTATATCAGCTAGAATGATGATAGTGGGGAAAGGAAGTTTTCATAAACTGCTAAAGTTTAGGAACAATGAACGTAGAACTACGGCGCAAAGAGCCATATGGAACGCTTAACAAAAAAAAAAATATTTTATACATGTTCCATTGTCTACAGCATGGATATACCCACATTACAAATCTCAGGTTTGTAGCATGTTGGGAAGCATGCTGAACATTTCGAATATGACACACACATATCCAAGCATTGCAGACTGCAAAAATTAGAAAAATTTATATTTTTTTGAAAATCAAGTTTTTATTGTCATTTTTGAAAACATCAACTTCGTCATCAAAATGTACAACATATAACTCCTACAATTCCCCTCCCTCCTTCCGCCCTCTCTCCCTCCCCCCTGTATGCAGTAAAAGCAAATCTCATTAGTTCTTTGCCACAACCAATGAGTGCCTATATCATTTCCCTGCATTCCGATGGCAGGTTATCATTCATACTTGTTAAAGAAAGGCAGCCAGATTTCCCTGGTCTGTTCGCGACTCAACCAGAAGATAGGTCAAATATTCGATATCGTATATGGACTTCGCCTTCTGTACCCATTCCCTTTCTGTGAGTGCACTCCCCCGTTTGTGACACACAACTCCTTGCCTTTACTAGTAGAGTGCGGACCATGTGGCCCTCCTCCCCCATACTCCTCCTTCTCATGTACTCCAAACAGCAGCAAGCTTGGCTACTTGGGCCTATGTATCCCATCCAGGTCTTTCAGTATCCCAAGACCTCCTCCCAGTTTGTCTGAATGAGTGGGCACATCCACCACATATGGTAATAGTCACTGTTTGCCATTTTACAGCACCAAAAAAGCGCAAGTCAACCTCAGGGTGCATTTTCACTAGTGTTGCCAGCGAATAGTGCCATCTATAAATCAGTTTGAATGCTTTCATCCTATATTGCAGAGACAGTGTGGAATGTTTTACCCCTCTACATATTTTGCCCCACAGCTGGTCAGGCTGATTAATTCCCAGATCCTTGGCCCATTTTGTGTGTGTAGGTAGAATATCAGTGGGCTCGCCCCATCTCAGTTCCCCATACAGCCTGGATATTCGCCCCTTCGTACTGGTTTCTGCAATAGTACTTTATCGAAGGGGTACGTTCTCGACCTAGGTTATCTCCCCAGTTCGGCTTTAAAATGACTCCTTCATCGGCAAGTCCTGAAGCTCCAGAGTCCCTTCATCCCCAGGCATTCTTCCAGGTGGCTCACTGACATGAACTTGCCTCCCTCCCACAGCAGTCATGCCCTTGAAAGCCCTGCCTCGTACCACGTTTGAAACCGCAGAGGATTTATGATGCAATTCTGTATGGATGGTGCTAGATACAACTAATGGGGAAGGCCATGTTGACAACCATCGGGTAGCACTCCCCTTGTGCCAAATGAACCAGAATACCTGTAGAACGAGGTGTACCAACACTCGTCTAGCAATCTCTTTCGGTGGGACCCACATCCATTCACCCAACGTTACCGGCTGTAAAGTCGCATTGTCCATGTGGACCCATTGCTTTCTGGTGTTTGGGTCTAGGTGATCCACCATGATCAGCATCTGGGCCGTCCTGTAGTATGGTCCCAGGCCTGGGAATCCAACCCCTCCCTCCTCCTTAGGCAACTCCAGTGTCCTAAATGCCACTCAGGGTTTTGCTCCTGCCCATAGAAAACTATAAGGGCCTTCTTTGTAGTAGTTAGAAAGTGGGCTGGAACCTTTGTTGGGAGCATTTGGAAAAGAAACAACAGCTTGGGGATGGCTGTCATCTTGATACAGTTTAGCCGTGCCATCCATGATAGCCCAATCCATCACCATTGTTGCAAGTCCTCCCTTATCTTGCCCCACAACGGGATGTAGTTATTTTCAATTAAGTTCCCGGCTTCCCTTGTGATTTAGATCCCAAGTAACGAAAGCCCTCATGTCTCGCCTTGAATCCCCGTCTCCCAAACCACTCACTGTCTGCCTCACTCCAATTTTCCACTAGGAATGCTACCGACTTGGTGAGATTGACCCGAAACCCTGCTAGTTCCCTGTACTCTTCCAAGCCCTGTAGTAGGGCCAGCTCCGAGGACCGTGGGTTTGTGAGGTAGAGCAGCACGTCATCCGCAAATAGGCTCACTTTATATTCCTGTCTCCCTATATGTACTCCCGTTATATCCATGTAATCACTCAGGCCAATTACCCATGGCTCCATAACCAAAGTGTACAGTAAGGGTTGCAGGGGGCACCCCTGTATGGTCCCTCTATGCAACTTTTTTGCCCTGGACAGGTCACCGTTAACCAGCACTCTTGGGGTATGATACAGAGCCCTTATCCATCCCATCCACCGCTTCCTCATACCTATCTCCTCAAGGACCCCTTCCATGAAAGACCAGTTGACCCAGTCAAATGCCTTTTCGTCATCCAGGGATAGGGCCAGGGCCCCCTCACATTGTGTCTTTGGGTCGTTCAGAATATGCAGGATTTTCCTCAGGTTATACGAGCCCTGCCTGTTTTGGATGAATCCTGTCTGGTCTGGGTGTATCAGGTGTGGGAGATGTATCTCTAGGCGAGATGCCAGGATTCTTGTGAAGAACTTTGTGTCTACGTTAAGCAAGGATATAGACCTATATGAGGCCAAGCTCGCCCGCTCCTTGCCCTGCTTAGGGATCACCGTTATGAGTGCCTCCCAGAACGTAGCGGGCATATCCTCCGGTTGTTTTATAGAGTTAAAAACTCTTGCCATGGGACCCACCAGGACGTCTTGGAACTGCTTATAGAAGCCAGTTGTGTAGCCGTCCTCCCCTGGTGCTTTCCTGTTCTGCAAAACGTTCTGAGATGCTTCCCCCGGGTCCAATTATCTCACAATTCTTGTCCTTCAGTCTGTTGACCGCCCTGTCTCCCCTGCATTCTCTGACCCTGTTTGCCAACAGGGTCCCCTCCCTCGTAGAACCTTTGTTTGGTATAGCGCCTCCTCTTTGCCACTTCCCCTATCAGGAGTGAGTGAATTTGCTGTCTCTTGTCCCGCATTGTCTCCAATAGTCCCTCCCTATCCACTCCCGGTCTTGGTAACCTTGCCCTCATGTCTCAATTCCTCCCAAACTCTCACCTCTATCAGCGCTCTTTCCCTCTTTTTTCGGGCCCCTTCCGCTATAAGGAGGGCTGGCACCGTCGACTCGGCTGCCTCCCACGCGGTTTTCAGAAGCACCTTCAACCCCTTTTCATTTATCTCAAAGTATTGGGTGAGCTCCGTCTGAAGGAAATGACAAAATACTGGGTCTTGAAGAAGACCATCATACCATCTCCAGCGGGGCCATCACTTCCTCCGTTCTTCTATCCACCAGTCTGTCATGACCATCTCTTGGTCTGACCACGTCACTGTCTCTACCCTTGGGGGTGATGCTGCGGCTTCCTGTTCCCTTGGGACTAGTAGGAGAGTGATTCTGGTGTATGTGCGGTGTGGGTGTGAAAAAAGGTATATCATCCTGCCTGGGGAAACTTGGACCTCCACCCAGAAGTGCTTGTGCAACAGTTGGGAGAATGCTTCATGCTCCTTTCACCTCACCTTTACCTTGTTGCCCTATGCAGTCCACCAATCCACTGCCGGGTCAGAGACCAGGTTAAAGTCCCTTCCCACCATGAGCATGCCTTCTCCCCATTCTTCTAACACTGTGAACACCCTCTGGAGGAAAGTTATTTGGTTCATGTTTGGTGCGTATATCAACCTTCCCTCCAAACGTCCCTTCACTGCCACCAATCTACCACCGAAACCTCTCTTCACCTGGATCTCCAGCAGCTGCATGGCTCACCACAAAACAATCCCCACCCTCTCTTGTTTGCTTGTTTTATGCAAGGCCCAGTAAGTCTGCCCCACCTCTTGCCCTTTCAGGACGTTTTCCATCCCCTGTCTATAGTGTGTTTCCTGCAGGAATAGCACTGCCAGTTTGGCTTTACAGAGCATATTCCCACTGTGGGAACTTTTAAATGGGGAGTTTAGCGCCTTCACATTCAACGTTACTACCTTACAATTAACCATTATCCCATTGTGAATGCCTCCCTTCTCCTCTGCCCTCAATTGGTCTTTTCCCCTGATTCAGTTGTGCTGTGCGTAGCTCCGCTTCCCCGACCCCCATCCCTCTCTCATTCTGCCCTTCTTCCCCCATATCTGTGAGCCATCCTTTCCGCTCCCCTTTTCCACCTCTCCTCCTTTTCGTCCCACCATCCCTCCCCCAACCCTTCTTGTTTCCCTCCCTTCCTCTCTTCATTCAGCCGCCTGATTTGAAACTTTCAGGCCTACCGGCCGAAGCAACAAGGTAGTGGCCCCTATCCTGCCCTCAATAACCTCCCCTATACCTCCCCTGTATGTGTAGCATCATAGTGTCGCTCAAATCTTCCTTTCCCATTAGAGCAGCCACGGCCATTTTCCCCCTCCCGTTCCTTCTCCTCTTGCTTCGAGGGGCCTGGTCAAGGCCCCTCTGTGAGCCCCCACCTGTGAAATATGAACGATATTATAGCAACATCCAAATCTTTCCCCTTCTCAGACTCCAGCGCTTTGCCTCTCCCATGGCCCGCCCCACATTTTCCCCACTGAAGCACAAATAAACTCATAACAACTGGTTTCCGGGCCCAGGGTTTTTCGGTCTTCATGGAGCAAATAACGGTCAACAGTCTGCCTGTTCCCCTCAAGTAGTCTCTTTTCTGGGAGGGGAGCTACTGAGCTTCTGGAATTCCTGGCCCCTTGCATTTTGCACATTCCATACTCAGTCTTCGGGTCCCTAGGTTCTCGCCTCGGTGTTCCTGTAGAGGGCCTGTGAGTTCCTCTGTGGCCCTTTTGATGTCCTCCTCCAACACCAGGTGATGTCTCTCTCCTTAGTTCAAATATAAGTGCAAAGGGGTACCCCCATCTATACCTCACCCCTTTCTCCTGGAGCCATCTCGTATGGGGCCACACTTCTTATGTCAAATGAGGACTGTGCCTGAAATATGGATACCTTGGAGTCTCCGTAGTCGACCCCCATTTGTCTTGCCCTCTCCAGGATCTTGGCCGTGTCCCGGTATTAGTGTAGTTTAGCCAGCACTAAGTGGCCTCTTGGTGCCACCACCCGCCCAGTGCACTCGGTCCAGGGTTGCTCGTTCTCCTTTATGATCCTAGGACCATCCGTATCATTTCCTGGATATTCTTTTCGAGACCAGTCATTGATTCCCCTTCCTTTTCTTTCAACCCAAAGAAACTGAGGTTGTTGCACCTCTCCCTGTTGTTGATGTTGTCTACTTTCAGCCCTAATTCCACCTCTCTCGATGTCCCGGAAACGGACCTCAATTTGAGATTCCGGCACCCCTGAAGAGGCTTGCTTCGCCTCCACCCCGTCCAATCGTTCCTCCAGCGTGACCACCTTTGCAGACAGGTCTGCCACTTTAGCCTCAATGTCTGTGCTCATCCCACGGATCTCCTCTAGGATCATCTGGATGTTGCTTTTGATGGCACCAATCTCTGTGGTGCATGGGTGGGATCCCCCAGCAATTTGTGATTTTGCCATGTCTCCTTCGCTGTGGTGCTGGAACTGTGAGAGTGCTGCTTTCAAACTCATCTAACTGGTATGGTCCACTCACCATGGTGTTCCCTCTTGCACCACTGGGAGCCTCCTTCCCATCTGTACCCTCCTCTGAGCCCTTTGCCCTCTGAACCGTCCACTCTGGGTTATAGCAGGCCATTGCAGCTCCACTCGTTCTCTGAGCCCCTTTTCTCTTATGTGTCGCACCAGCTCACTGTCCATACTCTAGGCCTCCTGGGTTGGCTCCTCAGCATTTATGTTCTCCTCGTGTTCAGGATCCCTCCGTGACACCTAGGGAGCTGTGCTGTCTCTCTCTGCTGGGCCTCACTCTCAACCTGTGGCACACCCATATGTTCTTTCCTCTCTAGGGTTTGTTTGCCCTGGCAGGTTCTTTGCCCTCAGTTCAGCCGGGATTCCTTCTCTCAGGACCCCTCCAGGTGCCCCCACTACACCCAGTTCAGCAATTATTCCGAGTGAAGTGGAGCCCATCGTGCCCCCTCCGTTCTCACTGGAGGTCTGCTTGGGGTGGCCTCTTGATACCCGGCCCCACCTCCTGGCCTCCAGCAGCTAGCTGCCTACTGGATTCCTCTGTCAGAACTCTGTGGTATTCCTGGTTGGAGTTCTGCTCCGGCAGTTAAACCAGTCGTGTAGCCGACGAGTTGTTTCTGCCAATGTACCTCTCAGGGATGTATAATAATCACATGAGAAGTCTATTGACTCAAAGATGGATGGACGCCACAGGATTCCGCTGACCTGCAAAGGAAAGTCAGGGTTATTACAAAAGAGTATTTACGTGAGAAATAAGCAAGGCAAGATCGAGGAGTTGTACCCATCCCCCCCATATATATAGAGATTATGTGATGAATCAGTAATGATTCCTCTGAGAAACCTGTCCTGAGACCCTTCTCATGTAGCTAGGGAAAGGCAGACGCTTCCTGATCCTGACCCTGGGGGTGGTGTACTGTGGGATGATCAAATGGGGGGGGGGGCAGGCCAGGAAGACTGGGAAATCCCCATGTTTAACTTTCCAAATAATCCCACACTTTTGATGGCTGTTTGCCAAACAGCTGAAGTTAAAAGAACTAATTTTGCTGTTGGGGACTGCATGTCCCCTAATCCCAAGAGTAATAGGATGAGGAATAGTGCTGAAGAGGCATGCTATGGCGGTCGTCAAGCAATTACACAGCCCACACCTGAAGGAATGTCTGAGGCATAAAAGGCCCCTTCGGGTGCAGGTAATGAGAGGGAGCTGGAACTGTGGTTGGAGTGAGTGCTGTAGTAGCAGAGGCAGAAGGAAGAAGACACAGTGCAGGCAGATCAAGCAGAATTGGGAGAACCAGAGGGACGCCGGGAACGTGGATGCAGCAGATTTCACCTGCTTGTTCTGACAGGATCCTGGTTTCCCAAACTCTGAAGTGCAGGGGCTGTGCAGCAAAAGACATGCAGGAAAGCTGTCTTTCCTCATACGTGCATGTGGTCTGTCTTTACCCATGTAAGTCTGATTGCCGTGATTGCTGTGCAGGAGCTGTGTTGGAGACCGAGTGGAGGAGCTGTGGGCGAGTCGCAGGTCTGAGGAGCAATAGGGGCTCCAAAAGAGAGTGGCCGGACTGGAGACACTTGAGCAGAGGAAGGGTGTGGGTCCCTGAGAATCCAGAAGCAGTGGAAGTTGTGCCTGAAAGTATAGAAGTTGGGCAATCTGCAGAACAAGGATCACAGAAACCGGTGGCTCTGAATCCTTGCACAAACATTACCGGCAGCAATATCCAGTTCCAATATTCACTTGTGTATAAGTTAAAGCGAGCTGAAGTGTTTGTTGAATTCTTTAAACAAAGGGACAATGGGAAAGTAGCACTTGTGTGTGATCGAGTATTTCACGTTTCATGCGCATGAAGAGAAAACGTTACAAAGACCATTGTCAAGACATTAAAGATCATAAACTTTATGAGGAAGTGGTCGCGTGTCTTCCATTACAAAGAACAACATTGAGAAAGACATTGTTGAACCTCTAACCTTCGTAAAACCTATGCAGAAGGGGTTGCATGTGCCCAATTTCGATTTCCAAAGGAATACTGAACTCCAATCCGTTATTCACAAGAACAATTACAACTCGTGTAAGAAGTCAAGTGGTTAAACACTGTGATTGCATCTGCGGCTGAAGAGAAAAAGCAAGCATTTCCCAAGCCAAGAGTCATTCCCTTTTTGACACTGAAAACAGCTTTTCTCAGAGCCAGAATACAATTATAGCCATACTGTGAGGCCAACAGAATTCCAATCTTGCTTAAGACATCAATGTGTAAGCACTACCTGAAACCGAGAGGGGCACCAAGGTTTTGGGGTAATTGTTTGGCTAACAGTTGGCAGAGAAAGCGAAGACAGAGAGAAGTTGGTCATAAAGGCAAACTTGGGTTGTTCCTGTGGCAGACAGACAAGAGAGGCAAAGAGGCTGCTCCTTTTGAAGAGGGACATTCAGAGGAATAGTGCCTTGCCTATGTGAAGGTGTTGAAGTGCTGTGAAGGGAGTCTTGTCAAAGTCTGTCGTGAGTCTTGATACTACTGAAGTAGTGGTGGTTTATCTGATTGTCAGTGGATGTAAACTTTCAGTGACCCAAGTGAAGTAGAAGGTTATGAGGCAAAGGAGATTGTCCTCATGGCAGCCTATAGCAGACGTGAAGTCCTTGAAATGGAAGTAGTAGTAGCACTGGGAAGTTATACTGACAAATATACCTATTGTACAATTTAATACTGAAGCTTTGGTTGTATCACAAAGAAATGAAGCTGGGGTTATACTCCAAACTGAACAAAATAATAAATACTGTTAACCAAGACTCATATTCCGTTAACCTTCAAGAAGTTGTATTTCTTTGGAACTGTACCAAATCTTCTGGAAAGTGGTGAAAACGCAATTTGTGGCTGGGAATAACATTCATGATATTCTGAGGAAGTGGTCTGTACTTCTTCAGGACGAAGAACTCTGCTGTTGGAACTTTGGTTATCAAAACGTTACCTTGCTATTGTAATTTCAAGAACTGAATTAAGACTTTTCTTTCTATGTGGATGGCCTCCTTTTTCTTTTGATGAACAGTGGGGCCGAAGTAACCTTGAATCCTGCGGAAGGGAGTGCCCCTGGGTTACTGAAAAGGCTCACAAGAAACTAACTATCCTGGTTTATGTTGATTGAACTGCCACGTGTTTTTTCTTTGTAGTGTATGTTGAAGTGTGAGGGCCGGGCATCCTGTGTTAGAGTGTTTCCCTTAGTTTTGTTGGGCAGGGAAATCCTCAGTAGAGTAGGGATAGTGAGGCATTTGTTATTATTTTCATCTTAATAAAATGCCATATTAAACAGTTGTCTGCCTCACATTGCTGACCCCTCACAATACACATACATGCAAAAGGTTTACTTTAAACTATTAATGCATTGAAATAAAAACATGATTAAAAAGAACGCACACGATAATGCTAGATATAGAATTTAAATTCAACGTTGTGATAGAAGAACCATGAACCATTAGTTTGGCAGGTGGCTGCATCGAAAAGGCAAGGTTGCCCCGTCTGCTGCGGGACATTCCTTGTGAGCTTATTATGAGGAGCTTCACCAGAGTGCCAGTAGAGGGCAGTCTAATCACATATGTTCTGAATGCTGAACTAATGTGCATCTGATGTACTGCGCACTAAGTGCCACCCACAAACTAATGCAATTGATGAAAAATGACAGTTGCATTGCTGAATAAGTACAGTTTGAGAACGCTAAAATAGACAGATACACAGGTATTGCAAAGCTTTAACCCTACTAAATCTCTCCACGTTCCCACAAATACAACACCCACACACGACTAATATAACAGCAACTCTAAAATCGTACAGCGTAATTCATACCTCCTCCAATAACTCACTCAATCACAACACGCTCAAATACCAACCTATACAGACACACACTTGACCACCCACCAAGCCATACCACTTACAAGCAAACACAGCACACAGGGGCTATTCTTTCTGAGCTGAAACTACCAAGGAACAACAAAAGTACTTGTGCGCTATTCCTCTCCTTCCACTAGAAACCCTCCCCTGCGCGTTTTTCTTTTCAGATCTGCCAGAGTGCCTTGAGACCATAAAAGCGGTGCGTGGTATAATTCACATGAACATGACATAACAACCGTTTGACAATAGGAGTACAGACAAATAAAATGTGAACTCCAGACCTGCTGGTCACGAAAATAGAATATGTATATGTTAATTTGGGGCAGTGGCGGCACAGTCTCACAGCTGGGCCTCTGAATGCTTCAATGTCAAACTGTCAAATGTCAAAATAGAGCCGTGAACTACTGCTTACTCGTATTCTTGGTATAAAAGTTCTGACCCTATGAATGTCCCTGTCAGTCCTGTGAAATGATTCAGCAAACTGCCTGCAGTCTATCCACAACAGCAGCCTCCATATCACCCCGCGAGACAGAAAAGAAGTGCAAGGAGCTGCTTCCTCTGTTGCAGGCTCCTCAAAGGGGGGCTAGAAGGGAAACCTGGTAAGAATGTTAAGATGCAAGCTACTAGCCAGGCAAGCAAAGCCACCCGCCCCCCAGTTCTCCACGTTGATTCTTACTCACCAAGAGTCCATCATTTGCCAAAAGGCTAGTGCCGAGTACCTTTTTTTAAAGCTGAAGGAAATGTTTGCTGACATTGTCTGCGAAAAATGTCATCCATATCATATAACCGAAATCATAGATAAATGTACGGACGCACTAGCTAAGTGGAGCGTGAGCCTAGATCCCCTTACAATCAACCCAGCTGCTGCAAAGAAGAACATTCTCGACGCAGGCTGGATTGAGACCTGTGAGGGGAGAGACTTGACCCTTGAAAATAAGCAGCGGGGCACTCTCCCACTGTATACTTTACGTTGTCCAGAGGGTCGTTTGGGGAGAAGATGCTTAATAATGAGGCTTAACCTTAATCATACGCGGGAGATTATTTTTACTCGGGGCATGTGTCAGAATGAAGTGCGTAGGTTCTGTAATAATTATGTACAGTCCATAAAGCACCTGTTTAGCCAGTGTTGTTTTGCATGAAAAAAAGTCAATTTCTTTGTCAAATTTGATCATGCTGTGGCATTTTTGGATGAATATTCCCTCAAGACTAGAATATTGAGTGGTAGTCCACGCCTTTATTAATTTCATCGGAATCTCTTTTACATTCTCTAAAACTTGATGGGTAACATTTTATTGTTCGTTTATGTTTGGGGTTGAGACATGCTCCTGTTTAGGAGCCCCTTATTTGAAATGTTTAATGTATTTTCTTTTTGAAAATGAATTGTACCGTTCGAAGAAAAGCCGTTTTTTAATGCGTATATTTCTTCTATTGTTTGTTGGTTTTATGCATCCGATTGCTGAAAAGTTATGAAATATTATTAAATTGTTGCCTGTATGTATATTTGTAATTGCTGTATAAGGTTAAAATAAACCAGTACAAATAACACATTGGGCCTCATTACGACCCTGGCGCTAAGTGAAAAACGATGGCGGTAAATGGTTACCGCCATCGTTTTCCGCCAGGTCCGATCATGACCCGTGACCATTAACTACGATGCCATTAGCGGCATCGTAGTTAACACTGCCGCTAACTGCGCCAAGGGCGCGCGCACGCGACCTCCCACACCGTACTTAGCGCCATGGCGGAAAGGTACGCGAATGCCGACCCAAGCGGACATGCACCTAACGCCATCACCCAGCCCGTTAAGTACCTTACCGCCATGGTGCAAATTACGCCATCGCGAACCAACCGTAAAGGGCCATGTAAAGTGAATGCAGCTGCCACAGGTGCACAGAAACAGCACAGGTGAAGGCAATACAGACTCAGGAAGTACAAAAAGAGCACACCCCACCCCTTCCCACACCCAGTCACACTCCACAATGATACCAATACGACTAGCAATGTTGGGGCTGGAGGACCTGATAGCAATGCAAGTGCTACAACAGCAACAACAACAACAGGCAGCACAGAGGAGACGCAGGAGGAGAAGGAGGGCAAGGCAGGCCCAGCAAGCCCCACCAGCACAGCCAGTGCCACCACGCAGGCAGCCCCCAATCCCACGCATCAGAGCCAATCCATTCAACCTCACTGCTGAGCAGATCCACACCCTGTACCGTTTGGACCGGGACACCATCACCGCCATCGTAGACATGACACACAACGACATCGTCAGCATGATAGAAACTCCAACCGCCATCCCACCCCTACTGAAGGTAGTGTCTGTACTACACTTCCTGGCCACAGGCACCTACCAGCACACAGTGGGGCACTTGCATGGCATTTCACAACCATTATTCTCACAAACACTCATCCAAGTGCTCAATGCCCTCCTCAAGCACACAGACGACCACATCTCATTACCACGGACTGCCCAGGAGATTGCAAACACCAAAGTGGGTTTCCATGCACGAGCCGGCATACCCGGTTGCATCGGTGCCATCGACTGCACCCATGTGGAATTGGTGGTTCGACGTGCCATGGAGGTACCGTACCGCAACCGGAAACAGTTCCACTCAATCAACGTGCAAATGGTCTGTGACTCCAACAAGATCATCACACATTGTTGTGCCCGATTCCCTGGATCAACCCATGATTCCATGGTCCTGAGGAACTCCACAATACCACGCTACATGGAGCGACATGCAGGCCCAAGATCCTGGCTACTCGGTGAGTCCAATGTCATGGAAGTGGGCAGGTGAATGACGTACCGATGCATACTCCACCTGGCTGAGGGGGGGGAATGATGCATACTCCACCTGGCTGAAAGGGGGGGAATGATGCATACTCCACCTGGCTGAAAGGGGGGGGGGATGATGCATACTCCACCTGGCTGAAAGGGGGGGGGGAATGATGCATACTCCACCTGGCTGTGAGTAGCAGAGAGAACGGAGACAGAGGATACCCTGAAGCAACCCATACTCCACCTAACACCAGTAAAGCCAATAGCCAATGCATGCAGCCCTACCATGTGAATGAGGTTGTGTCCCAACCATGACACAACCATCTGCAAGTGCATTCTACCAAATCAGACCACATTGTCAACAATGGAAAGCACCTACATGCACGTCACCAAACACCATCAAGCGATAGGCCTGTCCCTCATAACTGCCCACGAAGGAGGCACATGACGGACAGAAACATCAACACACCATTACACAGACAGCAGGGCCCCCACAATGTCCCTGTCTACATCAGCATTGCTCACTGGGGTCATGATGAGGCCCACAGCAATGTTGCAATGATGTGCGCATTGCCATCACAGGACATGTGCCAGGCCAACTAACCAAACGGCATGAACGGACACAGTGGATGGGCACTCACAATGCACTCAATCCCTCTGCATACATTGGGTGATGGCATGCAAAACAGGCCATGGGAGCCATGAGCATATACTGGTTGCATTGCGTGAATCAATTAGTGCATGTAGAAGTGAGCCAAAGTAACAGTTGGATGCAAGCCATGGTGGCACATCATGTTCTTGATCAGACGACATGACCGACACATACATTCTCGCCTACATACAGGTGATGCAGGCTATCCCCTGAAGAGGTGGCTCCTTACACCAGTTCGGAACCCGCAGAACCAGCACGAGGAGGACTTCAACCGTGCACATACACGTACTCGTGTGGTCATAGAGCAGACATTCGGCCTATTGAAGGCACGGTTCCGAAGCCTCAGCAGGTCTGGTGGGGCACTCCTGTACCGCCATTAGAAGGTGGCAAAGATCGTCATGGCATGTGTCATGCTACACAATATGTGCGTCAGACGGAATGTGCCCCTGCCCCCTGACGCAGAACTGCAACCACCTGACGATGAGGATGAGGAGGGTGCAGATGGGGCGGCACCCCTTGGAGGAGGCGATGCACAGGAGGGGCGTGCAATGCGCCAAAGTATCATCGACCACTGCTTCTAGCACACACGGCTGGTGTGTATCACACGGAGACTGCACTTGGGGCACTGTGTGTCTCTGGGACATGCACACTGTGGACTGTACACCAATAAAGCACACATATGCAATGAAAATGTCCACACATTTCATTTCGGGAAAGCAAAAAGTGTATTTCAATCATAAAACGTTGTGACACAACCACTCCCCCCTCCCCCCTGCACACCCCAACACACCCCCTCCCCCCTGCACACCCCAACACACCCCCTCCCCCCTCCCCTCTGCACACCCCAACACACCCCCTCCCACCTCCCCCTGCACACCCCAACACACCCCCTCCCACCTCCCCCCTGCACACCCCAACACACCCCATGTAGGTGTCAACAGATGCCTGTGACAGTGGCCACAGGCTGTCACAAGCCCCCTCTCCTGGCCCCCGGGGCACCCCTGGCTGTGGAGCGCAGGTTACGTCCGGAACGTCGGACGGAGCTGCTCTGTGCAGAACTGGCAGCGGAGGATGTCCCTGCCTGCCCCCGTGCATGCACGTCCTGTAGGGTGTGGGTGAGCTCAGTGAGCGCACGACGCAAGCCGGCAAGTTTACCACAGATGTCCCTGGACATGGCCTGCATGGCATCCCTCAGGGTGGCAGTGCTCTGCGCTACTTCGGCCCTTAGGGTCTCCGTGCCCTGTTCAATGGTTGCCCTAGCCCCCACACATTCCGCGGCATGCTCAGTCAGCATCGTGGACAGTTGTTGCTGCCGTTCTATGATGTCCTCGAGGGACTGCTTCCCCTGCTGGGCCATGCCCAGTGCTGGTGGTGTGATGGAGGGGCTGCTCCCCTCCTGTGGACTGAGCATGGGGTAGAAGGCCACTCCTCTACCTCTGTGTGCCCCTGTGTGTGATCCTCATGGGGGCTGGCGTCTGACAAACAGAGGGAATGTAGTAGGTCAGTGGGGCTTCTGACTTCGTGCTCCTCAATGTCAGAGTCTGAACATGCAGCAATTGCAGCTGTTTCTCCCATGTTGCTGCTGGCCGCAGACCCGGTGCCTTCCGTGGCAGGCAATGTTGGTACAGGTGGAGCTGCTGCTGCTGGCCTGCTGCCTACAGGGGTGCTTGCCAGTGGCCCGTCCGGTTTGCTTGCAGTGGATTCTGCTTGTTGTGGGGTCTGCCTCACTGCAGCTGAGGTTGAGGGTGCGGGGATGGTATTATTGGCCTTCTTGGCTCTCTTCGTCGCAGGGGTGTCCTGGTCCTCGGGGTGTGAATCTGTGCCTGTGGTGGAGCAAAGGAGGGAGGGTGTTATTGATGGGTCTGCGGACTTTGGAATGACAATGATTGACATGATTCTGGTCAGTAGATGAGGCAGATTTCAGGCAGGGCCATGCAGGTTGTCTCCTTTTTGTGTGGAATGTGGATGCAGGTATGTGGGTGCCAGCAGTGTATACAGGGTGGTGCTCGCATGTGGCTATGGGCAGTGTGGAGCTAATGTGTTGCATTTACACTCTAGGGCAACCTTGTGCTACACATGAATGGACTGTAGTGACTATGGCATGTATTGTTTGAGGCACCTACCTTCATCGCCTGATGTCGGAGCTCCCCTTTCCATCCCTCCGACGCCTTCAATGCCTTCCATGCCAATCGTGTTTGCACAAATCTCCTCCCACGGTTGGAGTTTTAGTGGGGATTCCGAACCTCCACCGGTACCCAGGGCAAGGTTGCGGTTCGCAGAGATGACGGCTCTGACCCGTATGCGAAGGTCATCCCAGCGCTTCCTGCACTGCTGTGGGGTGCGGGGTACGGTCCCCACCGCGCTGACGCGCTCGGCCACCAGGGCCCAGATGGCCTTCTTTTTCGCTATCGATGTCCTGGTCATTTCAGGGGAGAAAACGACAGCTGCGTTGTCTTGCAGGGTCTCCGCAAGCATGCAGAATTCCTCCCGGCTAAATCTTTCCTGGCGCTGGCAGTCACATGCCTTCTTAACAACTTTAGGCATTTTTGGGTAGTTGGATGGGTGGGTGATTGGTTGGGACAGGTGTCTGGGTTGGATCTGGTGTTGTTCGGTAGGATGGCAATGGATTGTGTTTTTAAAGATGGCCGGCGTGCTGTTTCCCGTTCCGCCGCGATGACGCTATTTCCGGTTCTGCTTTTTACGGTGACCGCTAATTGCGGCAACCGCTAATTACGGTGGCCGCTAATTACGGTGGCCGCTACTTACGGTGGCGGAAGTGCACCTTGCTCGACTTACGATGCCGGTAGGGGCCTTTTCCGCCATGGCGTTAATTGCATTACCGCCATGGCGTGATGCTCGTGCGCGATGGGTCGTAATGTGGCGCTCTTTACGCCATCGGCCCACGGCGTTAACGCTCATTACGCCATGGCGGTAATGACGGCAGATTACCGCTTGGGTCGTAATGAGGCCCATTTTCTTTTTTAAATCAATCAGGTCTACGCTTCGTAGAATCTATGATTAAGGAGGTATTCGATAGCTCACAGCTTCCAACCCCATATATCAGGTGAGGTCTCACAGGTTTGTCACCCTGAAGTCTGTCCCCTAAAGAACACCATACCTGATCATATGTAAGCTTTCTAAATTACCAAGACACTGATACCACCCTGGGGCAGGCGTGTGAGATAGGCAGCGTATAATGTAGGGGAGGATACACACACTTTTTTTTGCATATTTCACCAAGGCCATCCAAAGCACACAGAAATATTTTCTAGCGGTATAAAAACGGATGGGATCCATACAAATCAGTATTAAATGATGTTCCAGCGAAACTTGGTGGCACACAATCGAAGGATGACATTCTTTTCCATGCCAGGGGCTATACATGACTTTTGAATGAGATACTGGGCTGGTTGGCCTGCGCCTTCCTCTCGCCTCCCTCTCTGGAGTGGCTGCAGGTCACTAATGTCTGGAAATGGAACATTCAGATGACCCTGTATAATGCTTCCATCTCACTTTGTTGACTTTATTTTAGCTGCTATGTTTTAAGGTAGCTCAGAGAGTAGTTGTTGCTGAGGACGTTTAGCTCCTTCCAGTGCATTCCATCTTTTTGTTCTTTGAGATTCACTTGATGTTTATCGGGTTGGGTAATGCTGACACTGATATTTAGGCTTAATCAGTGGAGACGTGCATTGGTTGTGAGGAGTTAGAAATGTGAGGCAGACACAAAAGTACAGTTTTCTCAGAGTTTGCCATTCATTAAATAATAAAGGGTGAGATAAACTCCTATCTTTCCCTATCATAACGAGGATGCCCTGCCTAGGAAAAGAAGGATGGCCTATTGTCAAAAAGTCTCTGACCCTCACACTAATACAAACAACAAAATAATACAGGGGATATTTGGCAATCTTCAGTTCAACACCCCCGTGCAAAAGTTCAAACATATAAGTATCAAAGAGCACTCCTTGTGACCAGCGTTGTGTCCCCTTCCCCTGGCTCAAAGTAGGAAGACTCAAAGAACAGTTCTGATTCAACAAAGTTCCTTTTGTTATTCTTCACAATTTCCTTCTTGATAAGGCACACGTCTTTCCCATAACACTCTTCTTCCACTTTAAAGCACTTGATATTTTCCACAATATTGTTTTTATCAAAACCAATGCCTTTCTCACCAAACAGCAGTTTATGACTTAAGGAAAGTGCTCTCTTCAAGACATAGAACAATTATTAACATATCACACTTTTTCTTCCAACTGAATACTTTTGTCAGTATGGCAAGACAACAACTTCTTGGAAAATAGAATTTCAAACAATTTCTTTTTTGCAAAGCAACAGTTTATAAAAAATTGATTATTGAAGTAATATTTTCTGTATGCCTCACCTTTTTACCAGCAATATAGTGTTTGAACTCATCTTCTTCTCTCCTGGTTTACTCGCCTGCCAGGATAAAACTCTTACATCTACAATTGTTCACAGTGGCAATACTTGTTCCCAAGACTCTCGCCACCAGCATTCCATGAAAGGAGAGCTGAACCATGGTGGCCTGTTTTATAGTATCTTGACTCTTGGCACTATGGGTTACAAACCTTTCCCCATTGGAATCCCACCGAAGAGGAATTGAACCCTTGTTGCCTCTTTGTGGCTTCTGTACAGCCTCTTGGTTGTAGGTAATGTGGGTTGTAGGTTTCCCCCAAGTGATGTCCCACAAAAGAGGAATTATGCCCTTGTTTCTTAGATACTGCTTCTGTACACCCTCTTGGCTGTGGGTAATGCAGGTTCTTCTGTGCTGACTCTGTACAGCCTTTTGGCTGTTGGCAATGTGGGTTATAGGTTTCCTCTAGTTGATAATCCATACAAGAGGAATTATGCCTGGTTTGCCATAGTATGACTTTGTTGGTTCGGTATACAAAATTATCTTTTACCATTAAATAGACTTTTCGGAGAGTCCCGGGGTCACCTCTGTATTTAGGCCAACTCTCCGGATTGACTTGCCGTCTCCGCTTCTTCATTACTGGAGGTGACGAACCTCCTGTGGTTTGGCGGCGCTCCCGACAGCGTCTGCTTAGCTTCAGGGGTCTGCTCCTTCTGCTTCTGTAGCTCCGGAAGCCCCGGCGGTTCGCTACTTCACTTCGCGCTCCACAGCAGTGTCCGCCTGAATGGGGGCATGCTTCCCCTTCAGCCGGCTTACCTCTTCAGATGCAGCTTCCCACAGCAAACACACTGCACCAAAGCTGAGGAAGAAGCTGGTTTGGAGGAAGGCGGAGGAGAGGAAATGGGAAGAGGCGACTTGGAAGGGAGGAGAGGAGGTGGCCTCCAGTAGAGGTGGCAAGGTGATTTGAAATGAGAGTGGAGGAGCTAGGAAACAACAGAAAAGGGTGAAGGTTTGATCCAAGGGGGCAGAGGCAGGAAGAATTTGGGAGAAGCTGGTGAGACAAGAAGATGGACATCAGAAGGAAGACGAGAGAAATCAGGAGGAGAGGCAGCAAGAGAGACATTATGAGAAGGTGGAAAGACATCAAGAGGATGTGGTGAGATATCCAGAGAGAGTTCAGGGGGAGGTGGAGAGATGCCAGGAGATGGTGTGAGGCAGGAGGCAGAGGTGGTGTGAGCATAGCAAGAGGAAGTGGTGAAATATCAAGAGGAGAAGAAGGTAATGAGCTAACCAGAGGACATGGTGAAACAGGAGGAGGTGGCAAGAACTAAGGAAAAGGAGGACGTGGAGAGATAACAGGAAGAGAGGATAGTGACAGGCCACGAGGTGGTAGAGCCCTTGGTGGACAATGAGAAGGAACAGCATGTGTAGGCTGAGGCAGAGAGGGCAGGAACCCTAGCTAACCTACATACCAGGTGGACTAGTATGGTAAATGGAAGAGGTATGAGGACAAGGCAACAAGGAGGTAACAGGAGTTTAGGGTGCAGCCAGTATAAGAGTGGGGCAGGTGAGGGAACTGAGGAGGGTTCCCTGAGGTACACGATTGTTGCAGGGATGTGAGGAGAGAAGCCAGAGGGGGTGCCATTAAGGTATCCCTGAGAGCCAGGGAAGCATTCGACCAACCCTGCCAACCAGCCCAAAACCAGTATGAGGAATCGGGGCCTAGGTTTGGTGACCCTCAGACTCCTTCCAGTGGTCACCCAGATCTGGACAATGCCAGAATGCAACCCCTGGAACAGGGTTCTACTGTGTAAGTGAAGAAGAGAAAGCAACAGCTATTTGACACAAGCACAGTGTAGGGGAACATCTAAACACCCCAGACTGAGAAGACTCCTGCCCCCTGACCCCCAAGGACTGGTAGGAGGGAGCCTGGACTTGTTAGACTGTTGAAATGCCAGGAACCTTCCTTTGGTTTGGGTTTGGTGAAACTGAAAGAGAAAAAACCTCATTTTGGTTTGCTTGATCTGGGACTTAAGGAGAAGCCAACCTGTTATTTTCGTGAGCCCCCATCTAGGTTGTGGAGTACAAGAAGGCTAAAGAAGTGGGGTCTATTTGCTAGTAAGTTGTCACATTGTTTATCCTTAAATAAAACATTGACAAGAACCCTAACTGGCATTGATGTCTCTCGATCCTTCTCAGCTGCCTAAAACCTGTAAATATCCCTAATGCATCTCTGTTTAAATATATACTTGTGTCTTGGTCTCATGTGGACCCTACACATCTTTGAGACACAGGACACTAAAGAGGGGATGATGTACAACCTTCTTGTGGTAAAACTGTGGAAGGTACCTTGGTGAAATCCTAGCAAATGTATGGCTTGGAGAGATCTGCAACAGGATTAGGGAGAAGGGGCACCTTCAGCGAAAATGGAAGCCCAAGGAGATGGGGGTGAAGGGTATACAACTCTAGTCTGGGTGGGAGGTATCACAAATAGACCACATGCAAGTTATAAGTTGTTTTACAGAAGTTCATTGCTTCATCAATAGTACATATGTGAGCCCTTAGGAATAATGGTTTCAGGTATTTCATTCTCAGGTGTTTTAAAACCGTCACATAGCAAAATAAAATGGATCTGCATTTCCAGGTCCGCTCCAGAGACTGGTCGAATATCAGTGGTTGGTTGTTCCAGGAGTTGGGAAACGGTTCAGTCCAAATTCCAGGTACATAGCGCGTGCGTATTGTGGTTGTATGATGTCTAACTATTCTTAAAACCAGGATCTTATTTCAGTGCGATTTCCATCTTGGCCTGGTCGTTGATCTTAGTCACCTTCATGACATCTTTGTGGATCCCACTCAGTTATAGGAAAGGGCCTAAGTGGCTTTATCTACAGAGATATTGGAATCTGTATTAGTGTTTATGTGCTGATATGAAAATGTATAATTGTGACAATTAAAGAAGACCTTATCTGGCACAGTGAACGAACCATCAGGCAAGCATGATTTTTTTTAATAGGGTCATTACATGCAGACCTCGGGTTTCACAATGATATAAGTTGTAAGTGGATTATTAAACGCCAAACTCTTACAAATGTCAACATTCAGATAGTATTTTTCTTAAACTCACCTTGGATCAGGCTGGAGTGTATTGGTCTTTAGATTTTCATACCCAAATTGATTTAATATTGTGACAACAAGCATTGGGGCTAGAGACTGGGCTGGTTTTGTAAACAATGCATTGGTCCCGAAGACCATCGAGGAAAGAGGCGTCCTGAAAGATACAATATACATATTGATTTATTCCAAACATTTTAGAAGGTATCTGTGCAATCATACAAAACACATCAGCAGCACTCTGTCCACTGCACTGGCTCCCAGGAAAACAAACAGAGGATCCTGTTAAAGGAATTATACATAGTCTTCCTGGCCCCCTAGGACAAGGAATCAAATGTCATGCACAAAAAAGTCCAGCCCGCGGTATCAAGAAGGACATTCTGGTCCGCCAAGGCTGACTTACTCCTGGCTCTACCACACGATACAACATAAAAAAGTCACTGAAGTTCTTCTTTTGCTATTTCAGTGACTGTGACGGTCTAACCACAAAATCCAAACACTACAAGACATTCCCTGCCTCAGAAAAGCACTCAAGCAATGGTTATTTACAAAAGCAACCGAGGCTAGAACCCTACTGTACTCCAGCAAGACATCAGGGTGCATAGTCCTGAAAAGGTGATACATAGACACAGGAATCCGACCAAATTGACGCTCACTCCTATGTTGTTCTTCAGGGCTACGATATGCTATGGTTTAGCGTAATGCAGCTAAACCGGCTCACAAAACATTTCTGCCGAATTCAATGGCAAATTGTTACAATAAAATACAGAAGGGAAAAAAAGTGTACCTGTAAAGCTTTATTGCAGTTTATTCATTTGTTTGGGGATTCTCCCCTTCCCATTCTTACTCCTTGGAGCTCTGTGTTTCCACCAGGATACCAATTTACATTCTTACTATGTTGCCCACAATGCCATTTTTCACTGGTTCTCCTATTCTGAATTCTATATGCTTTTGGATTCCACTCCACCTCCCAAATATGCAGCACTTCCCTTAGTGATCAGTGCTTCTTTCTCGTAGTTGCACATTGTGATGAAGTCACCTGTCCAGCACAGAAAGAGGTGAACTGTGATGCTCTCGGGGACAGGAGAAGCCACCAGCCTTGTGATGGTAAACCAGGAGACTTGGGATGGGGTATTCCCAGACAACCGCACTCCCCTCTCCAGTCTCGTGAACAGCTTCCTTGGTAGGGGTGACAGACAAATATGGGGGATCCAATGTAGGTATCCAGAGACACTATGAATAGTTCAGAGGAAAGCAAACTGTTTTTCTGCAAGTACAAGCAGTTTCGCAAACCTTCAAAGAGCCGGCGATAAGCTCATAAAACCAGCAAACACCCCTCTGCTCATGCTCATCACCAGATCAGGATGGGGAATAATCAGGATGGGTATGACAGAAAGGAAAAGAAAGATTCCATTCAACCTGAAGGTGAAGGGAACACCAATGCAGAGCCGCTATGCCATGGCCACCTAACTACAAGGCAGCAGCTGCCTTTGAGTCCTCGGCCCACACAATCCTTTTCATATACACAATTAACAAACAAGAGAATAATTAAAGGGGAGAGCAAAACACATGAGGAGGGGGAGCAACTTGGGGGCTCGGACCAATTTGGTGCCCCTGTCCTAACAGGCGAATGACCTAGCCACGGTTTACTGGGGCACTTAAGGGGTCTGAACCTGTATAATTGGAGGCAGGGTGCGACAGGCAGTGTGGAAGTAAAAAGGAGAGAGTTGGAGAGAGAGCTGGTACAGTTGAAGATACATCAAGAAGGAGCAAGGAAAGCAGATTGCTGGGAAGTGCAACTCAGAGCCTACCGAAGTTAGAGGATCTTAAGGAAAAGAAACTGAATGTAAGCTTGCTGGGTGCCATAGCCTGGCCTGGTCGGATCCTCTTGGGCCTCTTCCTGCTCCCACCTGTGAGGCAAAAAACCTCGGGGTCATCTTCGACTCCACACACTCCTTCTCTCCTCACATCTCTGACGTCTCTAAGAAGTCACGCTACCAGCTGCACCTCCTCAAATGTATTCCTCCTTTCCTCTCCTTCCCCCAGAAGCTCCCTGTCTCCAGAGCTCTGGTTGTCCCTAGGCTGGACTATTGCAACAGCCTCTTTCTAAATCTGCCTGCTTCTACTCTTCGCCCTCTGCAACTCATCCAGAACAGGACTGCGAGACTTGTCCTTGGCCTCAAGCCCAGGGATCGTATCTCTCCAGGACTGAAATCTCTGCACTGGCTTCCAGTGGCTGTGAGGATCGAGTACAAAACCCTCTGCATTGTCCACAAGGCCTTCTGGGGTTTGGGGCCTCAATGCCTTCAACTCTCTCTTCCTAAATATCTCCCTTTTCGAGCTCTTCGCTCATCCGCCTCCAACTCCCTCAGGGTCAGTCGCTTCTCTAAGCAACGAGTTGGTGGGAGATCTCTTTCCTCAGCTGGGCCTCCCTCTGGAACAGCCTCCCTGCCTCTCTGAAACTTGAGGAGAATCATCTCCGGTTCCGGAAGCACCTCAAAACCTTTCTCTTTGCTTCTGCTTTTTCTCCTCCTATCCCCTGCTGACTTTCTGGCTGAAACTGCACTGGTTACCTGGCCACCCTCTTAACTCTGTGCCCAGGTCCCCTCCCCGCCAGTCGCACACCTGCACTGCCTTCCTGGCAACCCCTGCACTTGGGGACTGTTTTCTGTATCCCTCCAGTCCCACTACCAGCACTTGACACCTGATGCCTGCACTTACCCCTGAACTTACCACCTGCTGGCCTTACTTTTACTTACTGTTATTTATTCTATTTTTCCTATGTACTGCACTGTCCCCTCACAGCTTCCCACGCACTTGCGCGATCTGAATGACACCTGGCCTAGTAGGATCGTTGTCTGTCTTCCCTCTGTTCTCCCTCCCTTGCCTCGTCGCGCCTTGAAACACTTGTGTATAGGCACGCTATAAATGCCATATCATATCATATCACATAAGTAGGAGCAGCATAGCTAGAGCATGTAGTGGGATCATACTCTAGGATCAAGGTAATGCACCTGCATTAGGCTCTAGCTCAGGAACGGTGACCCTTGGCAGTTGTTTTATAATTATATGACTCTGAAAAGTGTACTGCCCAGGGGAGAAATTCCCACTGGTAATTATGTTGGGCACCCTATAGATAAATGAGTAATTGCAAGTTGTTGTCTGGTAGGCATTTGCATAGTCTACATTTCTGGGGTCTAGGAAGATCACTATCCATGAGAGGGTTATAACATCTAAGCCCAGGATCTAACAAAGGAAACATCTGAGCCAAGAAGCAACCAAAGGATTGCCAAATAAGCAAACTGCGGTGCAATAAATACCTTGTGAGTTTGAGTAACATGGGAAATAGCCAGCAGGGGGCCTGCATCCCTGGAACCGAGGCTCTTTTTGTAGATGGGGATTTGGAGATGGATTGGAAAACTAGGCACTTCTAGAATAAATACTTGCACAGTTACAATGTAGTTGTTCTCTATCATATTGTAGTGGAGGCCCTAATTGTTGCTGTACATGTTCATCCGACCCATACATCGAAAAATGCACAGGCCTGGGAACTGCCGTAGAATATGTAGAAACGTACCAACCTGCCTGCATCCCCTCCAGCAAACTAAGGGTTGTGACTTGTTTATCTTGTTCAACTTTTCTGAATGCCAAAATGTCCTATGTGTGATATGATATTAACTAAGTGTTGGTGTCTCTGTGAACATTGTGCCATTCTACAAGGCAGTCTCTCCATACTTCAGCCTCCAAGAAAAGCCCCAACTCACCTTCCCGTTCCCTTTACAGCTTCTGAATGAGTGAAGTTGCTATCCTTGTCAGCTACCTATAAATCGATGATAGCCAAAGATGAAGGATCTGAAGACAAACTGGCTGACAACTGGGTAAAGCTTTTCATGGTGTGAATGAAATTAGGAGTTATTAGTCTATAGTGTTTCCAGTTGAAAGACTGCTTCACGCATTCTGATGAAATTTTCTTTATTATGAGGTCCTTTTTACTTTTACATAAAAAGCTTGAGTGTTACTAGAAGGAAAGAGGGGGTTGGTATGTGAAAGGTTTGTTTTACTTTACCTTCCATAAGCCTCTTCCATGGATAAAATAAACCTGGCGAACTTGTGTATGGCTGTACTGAGTGTTCTATTCCTCCAGCATTGTGACAAAACAAAATGAGATTTTACCCCAATTCCCAGAATCCAGAGTTTCGTCTCTTTCACATACTCTTTTAGCGTTGTGGCATTTTTACTCCAAACCCCAGCATGTTGAGTGTCGCTTATTCCACACAGCCTCTTTCTCTTGGTTATAAACACTATAGATGTGTGACATGTCACAATATTCCCAGTGAGTCACATGGGTAGTAAATAGATTTTTTAAAGAAATATACTCTGCAAGAAAAAGGCAATTAGTGCTCGAAATGTAGGGGTAGTCCCAGAATGCTTTCCCTTGACCTTAAAGGGGGCTTCCCCTTCTCTAGCTCCAGCTTCCAAACCCTCCAAAGGTCTTGACAAATATTGCTTCACTACAGGCAGGTTACCCCTACTTCATCAGCTGGCCCTACCAAAGGATGGGGGCATGAGGTGTTGCCTTAGGCTAGGATGCCCCGGACAGAGACCCACAGGTCGTTAAAGTGCTTCCTGCAGTCTTCCCCATTCTTGGGGACACGGCTGACTGCAGACACTTTCTTACTGATGGTGCACCAGATGTGGTTGCAGCGCTTTGAACCGTTTATTTTTGTTGTGCTCCGTAAAGCTCCTCATAATAGCCTAACACCTCCTCCACAAGGACGTTGAGATCAGACTCTGTAAATCTTGGTTTACGGATCCAATCCTGGGCTAACTTGCCACTTGCACGCTCCTGTGACATTTTGTGACTTCAGTTGCTCTGGATGGCTACCAGGGGATTAATGGATTGGGACTTCCTTAATTGCCACGCAGTGTTTCCCGTTCCGGTAGCGACGGATTTCCTGTGCGCTAATGCTGCGCGATGTCACTGCGCAATATCAGCTGCCGGCGGCGCTAGCGCCATTTAGGCTGGGATTTCAGGCATTAGCATTATTTGGGTGAAGCGGTATTAGCGTTAACGCCGGGGACGTGTGCACGTGTCTGTCCGCCGACTCGTTATGCAGCAGTTTCTACGCAACTAATCCCAATGTTAACGTTACTAACGCTCAACGGTAATTACGCCTAGATACCGCCCAACTCGTGATGAGGCCCAATGCGGTAACAACGAGATCGAGTCTGCAAAACATCTTTGCGACTGCCACTCTACCTACCAGATAAAGAAAAATGCCCTTGAGGCCCTTCTCGCAACAGGGGATATGCCCCTGCTGCAAATGGAGGGCAATGGCTTGTTGCATCAGGACATCAAAGGCCAAAACATTCTGTTAATTTACCATCTAAGAGCTGGATCACCAGAATAGATTGGTTAGCCTTGGGGACATAGTTTGATACAGCATCACAAGCAGGCTTGCAAACATTGATAGAGGACTGGAATACCGTAGCTGTTTGGTTTCAGTTTCAACTATTCTGAGGTTTTAATTTCCATAAGATTGGATATGATTTTTATTTTATTTTTTTGTAAAGTGCACTCACCAACGAGGGCATCATGGCGCTACCTGAGAGGAAAATGGTGGCAGAAACATACGTACAATGAGCCCTAAAATAAAAAAGGTCTTCAGAGCACGGCAAAAAAGATGATTTAATGTACGTTTTATAAAAAGCCATATGTATGGCTGAATTATGATAAAATAAAAATATACAGCATTTTGTCTTGGCGAAAGTCGCCCTGCTTCATCCTACTCTAGAGCGGGACAAGATCAGCCATGAACCTTTAGCACACCACTGCGTGATATACCACCAACCGATAAAGGTCATGCCACAATTTCAAGCTGCTACCTGCTATGTCACGCTATGATGCAACCCACACTCACTCGCTTGTAGGGAACGCTGTCCCATGACTTATCCCACCTCCTGAAGCAAAAACACACACAATCGTTCTTCTGCACCCATTACACTGTTTCCTGCTGGAAAGGGGGATGCAGTATGTGTGACTAAGTCCACTGTCCCATGCCTGGTTTTGGGAACATCTACTGGGATGAGCAAGAGGACCCAGGATTAACCCAAGAGAAAGAAAAATGCCCCCTGAGGCAGTATTGTGAGGTTTCCCTGATCACAGCCTCTTCTCCTGCGCTAAAGGGTAGGACAAAGTTGCTTGATGGGCAACAATGCTACTAGCCCTTTAGGGCTTTGGCAAGGGAGCCATGATCGCCCACAAAGCAATGCACCCCCTCCCCAAAGCAGACTCAAGAAGATTTAGATTTAGGCCCTGACCACACCCAGATCCATCCTAACAGCTCTAAATCACTGATGATAGTTACTATGGGCTCCAGTGCAGAAACAGCTAAAGTGGGGCCGACGGAATTTCACATACATGTGCAGAATCGCACAGATCGGAAAAACGAAGATGGGAGACTGGATTCGTACAGCCGCAGTCCTGCCACCGTTCAGTTTACATGCAAAGACTTACACTACATCTTTGGAGGAATGGCAATTCCACAGAAATCAACCACATTGCAGCACTACTAAGGAGTTTCAAAATAGGGATTGCCTTACTGCCACAGGTTCTTCAGGCTAAATATAATGGAACAACAAAAATGAACCTGGGCGAAATGAATCAGAACATCTGTACACAATTAAACAATACCAGGTCTTGTCAAAATATATATATATTTATTTATAAACAATTTACACAAATATTTATTGTTCTCAACATCCCCATTTAAACACCACCATTCATTCCATCATTCATTCACACTCTCACTATACATGTCAATATTCCACACTTGTGGTACTCAGACCACCTAGAACCAATATATTAACATAAATTTCAACACCTCTTGGTGATTACAGTAAGTGTTAATGCAAAAACAAATAGCATCCTGCTTATTTGCTGTAACTCAACATATGTTTCGGTTGTCACAATAGGCCCCTAATTTAAGCCGGTAAATATAAGCAACCTTCTTCAGGAGACGGATGGTTCTGTTGCAACCACTCCGAAATGTCAAAAGGTGGAGGATGTCATCAAACCTCAATCTCCACGGGAAATAATGGAGACGAGTGTCAACGATGGACTAAATCCTGCAGTGGTGCTAGATAACTCTGCGCCTGATCAAAGATTCAGGTATGGGGGTGTCTTGCGTCTTTAGTCAATAAATCCAAAGAGGAAAAATCCCTGTTCTCGCCTCATGTGGCCGAGTCCAGAAATGTTCTAATCTGGTACCCCAGATTTTTCTCACTAATGGGTGATTCAAGTTCAATGTCCCATGGGTTCCTTCTCTCTTGTCCTGCACACAAAACGAAATTTGGAGTGTGTGCAGGACAAGAGAGAAGGAACCCATGGAACATTGGTACCAGATTAGAACACGCGTCTCCATTATTTCCCGTGGAGATTGAGGTTTGATGACATCCTCCACCTTTTGACATTTCGGAGTGGTTGCAACAGAACCATCCATCTCCTGAAGAAGGTTGCTTATATTTACCGGCTTAAATTAGGGGCCTATTGTGACGACCGAAACATATGTTGAGTTACAGCAAATAAGCAGGATGCTATTTGTTTTTGTATTAACACTTACTGTAATCACCAAGAGGTGTTGAAATGTATGTTAATATATTGGTTCTAGGTGGTCTGAGTACCACAAGTGTGGAATATTGACATGTATAGTGAGAGTGTTAATGAATGATGGAATGAATGGTGGTGTTTAAATGGGGATGTTGAGAACAATAAATATTTGTGTAAATTGTTTATAAATAAATATATATATATTTTGACAAGACCTGGTATTGTTTAAATGTGTACAGATGTTCTGATCTCATTTCGCCCAGGTTCATTTTTGTTGTTCCAGCACTACTAAGGATCCACAAACACAGGCCCCAATGCCCAGGCCGGTCCAAGGTGAGGAACCTCTAACATATAAAAGGGGTTACTGAGAAAAGGAGGCAGGGGCATTTGAAGGAAATTGTGGCAGGAGCTTGAAGTGAGTTGGAGATCCAAGAAGGAGGTGCTGGAAGCAGCGAGGAGAGGAGTCTGGAAACATGAGTTGGAGAAGAAACGTCAAAAAATGGTAGGAGGGAAGCATCTGGCAGTAGTGGGATCAAAACATCAGCGGGTAAATGCAGCAGGTGGTAGGATGAAAATATCAGTACCTGGTAGGAGGAAGAAATAAGGTTGTGGTAAGAGAAAAACATTATGAGGTGGTAAGTGGAAGACAATAGGAGGTGGGCGGAGGAAGAGATTAGAAGGTGACACAATGAAGACAACAGGAAGAGTTTGGGAACCAGGATAAAGCACAAAGAGCTAAAAGGTTTGGAGCTAGTGAGAGCAGGAAGAAACAAGAGGGCACACAAAGTCCAAGGTAGGGGTGAGACAGAAAGTGGTTAAACCCACAGTGCGAGTAGGAACATGCATGTGGCATGGCATCGAGGAGGATCAGGAGCAGGGTATGAGTGCAGAGGTGTTGCAGAGGGTAGGAATCGAGACGCCATGAAAGAGTTGATAAGGGCCTTTTACAATTTTTTATGGGAACTAAGACAACCAAACCCCTTTTGCCTCCGACCTGAAAGTGAACGAGAAATTATCTGTATCTTTAACTTGTGGCAGAGACTGCACAAAGTCTACAGATTCTGCAAGGAGTTTGATGTTGGCTGTATCTCACTACTAAGCGGAGACACACCGAAGGAATGGTGTAAAAAGAACTCTTCTAGCGAGACTGTGAGCAACAAGGAGGTGCACTGAAAATATTGTGAACTTCTAAAGGGGGCCTAAGAGAATACAAATTCGTTTTTGTTTGTTGAACTAGAACTTTGAACTGCAGAAAGAGAGAGTGAGAGAAACCGTGAGATGGATGAGGGAGAGGGAGAAGGCGTGGGAGACAGAGTCCTTTGTTTGATTAGCTTGTCACAGAGTAAGGACGGAGACACCATCTGGAGTGTGCTAGGAAAGACATTTTATAGAGACTGTAACTACTTAGAAGAAGTTGTTTGAAGGATTTTTAGGGAAAGCAGAAAGGGCAGGCCAGATTGTGATGACCAAAGGAAAGGGACATTTAGGTTGGAGTTCTAGCCAAGTCACTGAATTATAAGGTCAGATTATTACAAAAAAGAATAAAGCTTCTTCAAGCCCTGCACCAGGCTTGGTCTTATCTCTTGATCAATGTCCATGACATGACAGATGTCCGATGTATATATTCATGTCTGCTCTTCTGTGTGGCTTCACACTGTGTTAGCTTGTGTCAAACTCTGCAAGGATTGTTGTGGTGCACCTCATAATGAAAAATGCCTAATAACACCAACAAACCCATACTGTGATCCATTTAAAATGTTTTCACACTATGATACAATGAACTGGTTTGTGCGTCCGGACATAAGTACGAACCTAGGACTCATGATTGGTGCGATGTTGTCAACACATGCCATTTGTGGAAGATATGCACCACTAATCTGTGACTCACATCTAACTCTGCATCTCCTACTCTTACTGACAAATATGTAAGTCAACGATAGCAGACTCCACTTGCCGTCATGTCTTCACACAACATTCTTCACATAAATCAAGCCCTCAATAGATCCCCCTACTGTATTACTTGCCCATGGCACCTCACTCTACACTGATCCATATGCATTCGACAGGCTTTCGATTGCTGAACACCAGCAAAACCCTATTGCCACCCACACACAAAACAGTCCCACATGCAGACAACAGTACACATCTGATCTGCCTCGCACAGGTAATTTAATAGCACTGTCTTCTTCCACTCGCCTTCCACTAATTCACCCACCAACAACCCCATATTTTGCTTGCAGGACGGTATGCGCCAAGAAACTATGCAAATGACAAAACCGGCGATACAACCGAGAAAATACACAAATCATAATAACATTCAGTTGACTACAACCTGCATATATTTAAGGGGATATAAATCAAACACATAAATCAGAATAAACAGATGGATTTACTGAAAGAACTAAATAATGGTATTTCGGGCTCAAGATAATGCATTCACACACAGCATCATTCCTTCATAATCATAAAACGTTATTTGGCCTTTCAGGCCTTGGTCCCGTCATGACCCGGTTGATGGAAATGGCTGGTTCCGTGGTGTCTCTAATGCTCCATTGGTTCCCAGACTGCATTCTCAGGGTCCTCCATGGGACAGTATGCATGCTTGCTGACCTCCTCATGCTCAGACATGGAACTGGCAGCCCTGTGCATTTAACAAAGCGTTCAGAATGACTGCGCACTTCTCAACTACTAACGTGAGAATGGTGCTTGGTGATTGCTGCTTTGGAATTTCTTGGACCTGTGCTTTCTCCTTGACTGGCTTCCTGATCTCCCTCTGCTTTGTTACCTTGGATTTACCCTCCAACCTGGATTTGCTTATGTGGACTGCTTTGGACTTTCCTTGTTTTTGTTGCCGGGGAAACCATCTCATGGATTTGAACTTGGTTGTGTGGACCTTTTGTGGATCTTCTTGTGGTTGGTGATTTAGACTTGAGTTGTGGGCTTGGACATTTTCCTGTGTGATTGTCTTCATTTGGATTCCATAGACTCCAGGCTCTCCTGATAGTGTGGACTCTTCCAGCATTTTCTGGATCTTCCCTTCTACTAGCTCACAGTCCCTGCAAGGACTTCTCTCTGGTTGCAACGGTGGGGTATATCACCTCCCAGGTACACAGGCACTTGGAAGAGGCTGGCTAGGAATGAGGGCAAGGGGCATTCTTGATCATACTAATGTGGGCTTGTTATCTTGCAGCCCTGATTGAAGAGAGCCGTTCAGTGTTCACCGTGACGTTTCAGTTCACTGAATCACTCCCAGGTGACTACTGATATTTGGGTGGCCTAATGGATGGAAAGATCTTGCCTCAGCCTGAGTGGGTGCCTCATTGGACTCGGGTCAGTACAGCGGGACACCTTTAAACTGTGTTTCATGATAGCTATCATGTGTGTCTGTTTCATGTACACCGGACACATGTTATTGGGATCCATGGTTAATACGGTTATGGTCAATTAATACAACCCACATCTCCTGGAGGTTTCATGCATGGAATTAGATCCCCCAAATTGAACCAACTGAGATAAACAAAATGCCCCAACTGCTGAAAAGCATTCACGGCTCTATTTCGTTTGTGCTGGATTTCAAAATGGTATAAAGCAATGATCGCTCACTGAATAGTAAATCAATAGGCACATGCCAATTTATGGGGAATGCTTAAGTGAGGCAAAAGGGTCTGTCACAAAGCCAAATGTGCTCCATGAAGGACGCAACATGACATTTGTTTCAGGAGGTTTATTTGAGACTAGTGTAAGGAAGGCATGGTATCAACAGTAAGACAGACACAAGTGACCACAGTTCAAGGGAGTTCATTGAACTACAAAAAGGGTTTGAAAAACGCCTATTTAATGCTAAATCTAAAGATGGGAGCAAGCTACAACCATCAAATAATAATAATAATAATACAGTCCTAGTGGTGTCTTGTCAAAACAAAAGGGCGTATACCAAAAAAAAAAAAACATTGCCAATCCTTAACTCTTAATACAAATAGTGTGCTAAACAATGTTATGTAAAAGAAGTGTTCGAGAAATGATATGTCAGGATATTCAGGCCATTGGCCTCCCTTCCCCATGTTTTCAGCATGGGGCAATGTGCTACACTCGAGCTTAGCACAGTCTCTGGCTTCTCTAGCACAAGGGTGCAGTTCAAACATTATCATCAGGGTCTTCCGTGCCCAGGTCTCATTGCCTTTCAAAGTCTCCTCTTTAAGTGGGCCTGATGCGACTAACAATACATTATTTTCCTCTTATAATCTCACAAGTACTCAACTTCTCAGGTGATTCACTACTCACCCCGGATACCCCTCAGCCGGGTTCAGATCCTCTTTAACACAATGCTTGAATGATTTTCATATCCAATTTCTCTGGAAATTCACGGTTCACCCCGGATCCCCCTCAGTCGGGCTCAGATCCACTTTAACACAATGTTCAATCAGTCTGTCACCGCCGGGCTCTGACCAATTTAATTCACTCTTAACACAAACCTGCTTTAACCAAAAAGCTTTTGATTGATCGCCCTCTTTCGGACTAGGACCAACTTTATCTACTTTGTCATCAACTTTCTTGGCAGTATCAACAACGAAGACCTTCGATTGTGCACAAGATTTTGCTTGACCTGTCGCAGGACCACTTCGATGCACAGTTCTTTTCCACTCTTTCACCTTTGTCAACGCTCAGTTGGATACCTTACAGAGACCTTTGTACGAGCACACACTCGGTCCCGGAACACTCTGCCAAAGGTATTGTAAACTTGTTTCAAAGTTCAATCACTCATCTGTTGTTCAATTTTACTGACGTTGGTTATCAATTGAGTTTCATTCACTGGTCGTTCCAGCGCTCACCATACAATGTTGCCGCTTGCAACCTTGGCTTCAACACAGACCGGTCTGGCATCAGTCTCCCCAACTCACCCGGCTGTGTTGATTTCACTGGCGCTGATTTGCTGTAGGAGCCAAGGACAGTACCATGGCAGCATGCGATTCTCCCCGCCTCGATTATCGACGCGGGAGGGCCCTGGGTACCTACGACACACAATGCAGGATTCCTCAGCCTAGTTTCCTGGTCTTATGCTTTCTATTCTTGAGGTTTCGTGAAAGTAACGGCTCCTTGTTGAAAAGGTCAGCGGCACTTCCCTCCTTGCGATCCCCTTCTGTTTCTCCGTCTTTCTCCTCGTGTTAAACTGTCATCTTGGAACAGCCGTTTCCTCGTGTGCTTTACCTCGATCAGAGTGTGCTCTCATGCTCCGGCTTTTATCCCTATGGGAAAGTGTAATGGAAGTCAGGTGTGTGTGATGGTCGGTAATAGCCTGACCCTGGCTGACCATTGTATTGGGACATGTCAGGTATATGTCTGTTTTCTCTCCTAGCGAGATGTCTGTGAAAAAGTGTTGTGAAAGGGGGGGTTTGAGTTCCTAAATAGCCTACCTGGTAGGATGGGGTAAAGGTGTTACAGGCAAGGGGATACCGCGTCTCACCATCGGGTGTCCCACGCCCACTCCCCAATGACATCTCACCCAGGTGATCCTCCCGAACTGGTCCACCCCCAGGAACTGGATCCATAAACGATGGCCATGTCCTGGCCACCTGGATGACAGATCCTTGGGGACTAGCGGGTGAGAAACCATTAGGTTTCTCACACTAAACACAAGGTTGGGCAATTAACAAGGGTTACACAAAGCAAAAATGTCATCTGTGAGAAACCAAAGGGTCTCTTAACTACTGGTCCCTGGGGATCTCTCTCTCAGTTGGCCAGGGCATGGCCATAGCCTTTGAACCCAGACCCTGGGGGTGGACCAGTGCAGGAGGAACACCTGGGTGAGGGGTCTTCAGGGACTGGGTGTGAGACAGCCAATGGTGCGATGCAGTATTCGCCCCTTTCCCGTACCTACGACTCATCCTATTTTATAGGATTTGCCAATGTTCCAACTCCCCCCCACCCTCCTTCTGCACAAACACTAGGCCGAGGAAGAGGGCAACAGAGTAAAGAGGCTAACTCTTACGTATCACATCGGACATGATCCGCTAAACGGGTCAGGCACTTGACTTTAATCACACAGATCTGATACCCATTAGCTCTCTGCACACGGATAAAAGGAAGGACATAGAGAGACACTTTGAGCAAGGTGGAACACAAGAAGGAGCAGAACTTCTAGGGCGAAGGCAAACCTATTGGAGCAGAGTGACCGATCGAGGGGCTAGAGCAAAGGGTAAAGAAAATCTGAAGTTCCCTGCAGGAGGTCGTTGCCTCTGGAAAGCCGTGAAGGAGACGTGGAGAAAATCAAATCGCACACAAGATGAAACCTGCATTGTGTTTCAAGGACAACGACCACCCTCATGGGTGAACTACAGAGTTGGCAAGGCCAAGCCTGTGGTATTATCCCTCACATCATGGATCAATCCACAAAGACAAGAAAGGAACGCACACAACCGCTGACTTAGTGAAAGACATGAAAGGTCGGGTTGTGTCAAGGAAAGATTGAAGCCACAACACTATCTCACAAGTGAATGCTGCGCACATGCAGATGAGACGCGAAAGAAAGCTAACCAATGATGAACTTTTAAGTGGCTGATAACTGTGAAGCCAGTGATACAGAGTAGTGGAGTGGTCCGGCAAAAGGAAGTAGCCCACTCGAAAGTCTTCGCAAAATGTGAAAAAGGTGAATGCTTGAAGAGAAAGATTTCTTTTGAACTTTCAAGCTTATGTTACTGAACTACCAAGAGACAGTGGGGCAAATAATAAGAGTATGAGCTGAAACTGGAGGAAGGCTGGTGTCGGAACCCACTGGAATCGCTTGCACGTATGGCAACATCCCAGAGCCCTCCCAACTTCACACTGGGAATCACACCAAACCAGTTTGTTAAATGGTAACAAGGGGGGCTGAAGAACATAGCAGACTTCCTTGCGAAAATGTGCCCCGCTAACTTTTGAGGGCTGCAAGACCAGATTCTAAATTCCATAAACTGAAAGGTTCCGATATATGCAGCTCAGACACTGGCTGTCCCAGGATGTGATAAGGAAAAACGGAAGCAGAGATCTGACAGCCCTTGGGTGAACGCTCACAGCACACACCCCCTTAGGCTAAATATCCACCCTGTACAGGCTGCTAGACAGATCGGAACCCAGCAAAAAAGAGGCCTATATGCTGAAATGGGAAAAGGACATTGGCAGCGTCATCGAGCCTGAGGAACGGGGCCGCATCTGAGCCCAAACATACAAAAGTTCAAAATGCGTCACCAATAAAGAAGGTGCAATTAAAGTTTGTTACAGGTGGTACTTAACGCCAGAGATCCTCAATGAATGCAAGTGACAATCCCACCAAGATGCTAGAGAGGTTGCTTAGACACAGGCATGCTGTTCATCTCTTATGGTCGTGTCCCAAAACCACTCAGTTCTGGAAGGCAGTCCTGGAACAAATCAAAGCGATCAATGCACTCACAATCCCATGGGACCGAGGGATAGTCCTGCTAGGAGCCACTGGCGATGGCGAACTCCCACTAATTGGTCGTATGGCAGACCTGTGCACGTACCTACTCACAGCAGCGAAAATCTCAATCGCAAGGCTTTGGAAGCATCCTGAGGGCCCGTCAACCGCCATGTGGTGGACCAAGTGTTGGGACATAGTGGCTGCAAAAAATTACAGCTTTCCGTCTTGGAAACAGAAACAAGTTCTACGACACCTCGGCACCCTTTCTGGACTTTACGCAGCAATTCCCAGGAGTGACGAGAAAACCCCCAACCCTCCAGTGGATGAAAAAACTGGACTGAAATACCAGAGAAGGGCCGTGAGTGCACTTCAAAGCACCCAATGCTGGGGTATGACCCCAGGAATAATCTGGACCCTGAACTCAATAGTTTTACTAATCTCTATCTAATGTGAACTGCAACCGGACCCTACGATGCAATAGCCATCCCTCAGATAGCATCATATGCAGTCAGCTGTCTTCTTGTTCCCCCTTCAGTTCCCCCAAACACCCCCCCTCCAGCCCAAGGACCTTTATTGTTATAGTTAAGTGTTTGTTTTCATTGTTGCTTAATTTCTCAATTAATCCTGGAGCATTTTAACTGATGTCTGATGATTTGCCTATAGCTTGCCCTGATATAACCAATAAAAAGATTATTTGGAAAAAAAAAAGAGTGTGAGCTGAAGACAAAGTCGAAGTGGTCCTGCGGAGGTCTATAGTAAAAGCCTTGCACATTCAAAAGTCTTCGACATCCGTGAAAGGTCTGAGCCCGACTGAGGGAGAGCAGAAGTGTGATAAGTTAGGGGAAAGGAACCCCCAACAAATGTGAATTAAGCTTGGGGAAGAGAACCCCTGCAAGTGCTGTGAATGAAAGTTCCCAGCCTGAATGAGGGAGACCTGCGTGAACTTTAGTTGAACTGTGAAAGTACTTTTGAAAGCTGGAATTAGTGACTTTAACGTGGAAGGCCAGGCTGGCTTCAATCCACATTTTGAACTGCCTTGGTTTTGAGAACATGAGCCTGAATGTGTCATCCTGTCTACAGGGGCCACCTTACTCTGTGCTGTCCAATGTGGGGAGGAGAGTTGACTCGCCCACCTTGATCATTATGTTATAACACTGACTTTCCTTTGCATACATATTCCCCTTCATACAATTTTTGTATAAGAGATAGGGTAGGCATTAGGTTTTGTTAGTATAGGCTATTTTGATTTGACAGAGACTGACTAGGACTGTGTTTTCTTTATTATTTGATGGTAGAGACTACTCCCATCACAGCTGTAGGGCCAAGTAGGAGATTTTCCAAACCCCACGAATCTAATAAAAGGTTTTGAAATTGTATCTCTTGTATCAGTGTCATATTTGCGATACCATGCCTCCCATACACATCTCAATTCAAAAAGGGCTCTTTCAGAGCCTTCTGCTGGGCCACTCAGCCGTTTAAAGAATGAGAATGTTGTTCCAGGTCTTGATGTCTCAGTGGGGCAGTGGCCTTCTTGCACTGGCCAGTGGCAGTGTGCTATCACACAGATGTCTCTGCCATTCCTATTGTAGTTTAATGCTTTTGCTGAGCTGTTAGAAATGAGAGGCAGACACAAAGTGGTAGTAGTCTCAACATTAGACATATTTATTAAAAGAAAGGGAGTTTGATAAATGCCTCTCTGTCCCTATCCTAAATATAGTTTTCCTACCTAGGAAACTACAACTAAAGATCATTTAGAGTATTTTGGTCAAAATTAAGTAAACTGTCCTTATGTCCAAAATACATCTGACCCTTACACTAGGAATGAAACAATTAAGGGAAATAGTCTCTGATCTAGGTTTAGCCAAAAAGTGTTCAAATGTAAAGCAAATAAATGTATCCAACAAAAAGTGGTTTCTCCCAAGGAGATGGATCCAGAGGATAGTTCCCTTCCCCTGGATAAATTCAGGAAGGATGGCACAAGTGTATTTTCCAAAGATATGTTCCCTTAAGAATGGTAGGAATGCCTTTTCCATGCAGCAACTTCTCAAAGCTGGCAAGAATGTCTTTTAGATAACAAACGCTCCAAGGATGGCAAAAGGGCATCTTCCACACAGTGGGCCTCATTACAAGTTTGCAGTTCTGGGAACAACGTACCAGTAAGCTTGCCGGTACCGTAGTTCCCGGACCGGCAAACTACGAGTTGTGCTTGCGGGTGCCAGCAGCACCCACGAGCACAGCATGCCGCATGCACCGCCACCATTCACAAATGGTGCCGGTGCATGCGGCTTCCCCATTCCCATTGAGCCCTATGGGGCAATTACTCGGTCCGCCGGGGCTGTAATACTCCAGTAATTGCCCATTCCATGGCACTAGGCAAAAAACTCCGGCGGCAGCCGAGCCTGTATTACAGGCACGGCTGTCCGCCAGGGTCGTAATGAGGCCCAGTATCTTTCTAAGAATGGTACAAGTGTCTCTTTAATATCACAATTTAAGGTTAACTTTCTGGTATACTCCCTTGCCAGGATTCCTTCAGTAGAGTTGTTCGATCCCCTGGTATACTCGCCTGCCCGGTATCTATTCACAATGTCTTTTCCTTTAATGTACTTCACAGGGATTACCTGGTATAATCCCCTGCCAGGAATCCCCCCACCCCTAGGACTTGCAGATCCCCTGGTATATTCTCCCGCCAGGTAGCTCTTCTCCAAAGGCTCACTGCCTGATAAACATAACCTATTTCAATGTTCTATTTTTTTTTCAGTATAACACAGTTGTACTCCTGCACTATCTATACTTTATTGGCTTTAAATACTGCTTGTTCCAATTTTCCCATATTGGCATTTGTAAGAGGGGTCAGCGGGTTAAACGCGTGTTGCTGTGATCTGTGTTTGACCGGCAGGTCGCAGGTTCAAATCCCGGCAAGGCCAATTCAGCCTTTCATCATTCCGAGGTTGATAAGAGTACGAATTTCGATTTGGTAATAATATATGTAAATATGTCCTCTGCAAAGCGCTTTAGATTAAAGTGCTATTTCCCCCATCTTGACATTTCATGTATGAGGATTTACGCATATTCAGTCTTTTTGCTTTACTTAAGCAGTATTCAAAATGCTCTTTCAATTGTTTCTGTGCCTGTCGGTACACCCCGGAGTTCCCACCATCACTGGGCTAACTCAGTGTGTTCTCTGACCTGTGGCACAATGCTGCAGCGAAGTCCCCTCTGGAAAAGTGTCTCCTGCTTTGCCGAGCTTGTTGCACCTTCCTCGCCGGCACCACGTTCACTCGCTGGTGAAGCTGTTGTTTTACCGACACGACCGCTCTCTGCACAGCGTCGCTGCTGCTACTGGTTTTGATGTGGCTCTTCCCTGGTGCCTGCCACACTTCCCTAGGTCTTCCGCCACACTGTTAAGGAAGTCTGACAAGCGGCAGCTAGAAAGCCTCAGCTGTCTGCTGCATGGTTCGTTCCCATTCGTCTGCCTTCACTCACGGTTCTGCTTCCCGCTTCGCCTCTACTGCTTTGCTCTCCGACACCGACTCAAAAAGGCAAGCCATATTTAAATGTCCCTCACAGCTGATCTCCACCATTACAACCAGCCTGTGTGTTTGACTTGAGGTTTCCTTCAATCCTTACTAACTCCTTCCACCTCTTCTTCGTTGCAGTACTTGAGGCGTTGTGGGAGTGTAGACCATAAGATTGTTGTTAAAAAAAACATCAGAGTAACAAGATGTTAAATGTGAATTATGTGCATTTGAAATGTGAATGTTATGCTGCTCAATGTTTTGCTGGAAGAGTTCTTCAAGTCCTATAATGGAAGGGATTCATAAAATTACAATCATCCATTAAGAATTTAGGAATTACAGGGTCTTCTTCATTTGGAAGGGAAGAATACTGCCCCTCTCCTGATGAAGTCAACACATCTCTGCGACAGCCATTTACTCCATGTGATTGTCCCTCATTATACCACCCCCAGGGTCAGGATCATGTAGCGACTGCCATCCCTTAGCCACATGGGAGCAGATCTTAGGCTGGGGATCAGTGATGACTCCGCTGGATTCATCACAGCAGGGACCAAAGGTTCTACCAGATCTGAGGTAGCCCCAATCTTAGGGCTCTGAACTTACAACCTCCCGGCCCCCTCTTACGCTCATCTGAGCAGAAACAATGCACACTCATTCCTGTCGGCTTTATACTAAACCTTACCTCCAGAACTAGAGCTGGCTGCAACCTACCCTCTACAGCTTTCTGCCACATGATCATTCCTCCTCCGACTTTGCTAGGACAACAAATGTTGCCTTACTGGGCCTCTGAATCTCTCCCTGAATCTTCAAGGAATGTCCCACTCTCCTCCTTCAGCTTCTTCTGTTTCCTCTCACCCCCAACAGCCTCTCCTTCCAAATTGTTCACCTTCTGGTGTTCTCCCCACCTTCTACTTTCCACCACCAACACCTCCAGCACCTGCACGCCCACCTCCTCCTGCACAATTAACTCTTCCTGCAGCTCCAACTCATCTTGTACCTCCACCTTCCTCTGCACCACCAGATCTTTCTGCAGCATCACTTCCTCCGGCACCTCCAATCCAACTGCTCCTGCACATCTATCTGCTCCACTCAACTATTGCTGTGCCATTACTGCAAACTCCTACCCCCAAGTGCTATGTGTTTTTTTTTTATAAGGGTTTCTTCATTTCCCCTGGACCAACCTTAGGCCAAAGACATAAATCTCAGTATAGTAAACCTTCATGTGTAGTTATTGGCTCCTACGTCTATGCAGGTTGCTCTCAGGTGTGTCAGTGCTGTGTGACGAATCTCATGATCTTGTCACTGCTTCCGAAGGGGGATCCTCTTCCCATAAAGGCAGGGTGGTGAGGCTGCTACCCGATAGTCCCCCTGGGTGTGGTCCTCAGTGGGTGCATTCCAGGGGAGAGGAAAGCACCCTTGGGACCAGCGATGACAAGATCGGGAGAACGCAGTACCCCCACCAAGCACATGACCCTGGTACCACTTTCCACACTTACCCCACCTTTCCTTCCTCTCCAAAACTACACTCATACCCTATGTACTGTTCTAAGGAAGTCCAACTAGAGAGTACTGAGACAGGGAGGAGACTTAGTGAGTTACTATATCAACACTCAGTACTGAGACGAGCGGGGAACGCAGAGCAATGCCAAGTAACCATTGGAACCACTTTCAACAGTTTAATAGTTCGCAAACTGATTGCAGGAAACAAGATAAAAACCAAAGAAGGACTTGACACAGCGTCAATCCCTCCCTGGAGGCACCGCGAGAGGCAGGACTAACAAGCTTGATGTGCGGGTGGGTGCTGACCGGGATGCCGGGAGGAAGGAGAGCGAGCCCGGGGCCGGTCCAAGACATGAAGACAACGCAACCCGCAAGCAGACCAAGACTCCAGTTGCCCCAGAGATCTGGGGACCACGAGAGTGCGAAAGCACACCCTGCCTGAAAGGAAGAAGACTGCTGAGCCGCTTGCAGGAAAAAGGAAGCTCCGGAAATTTACCGGAGTGCCGCAAACGAGCTCAGCTGCCTCAAGGAAGCCAGCACTCGCACAAGCCATACCCCAAGGTAGACGGGTAGCTGGGAAGGCTCTGAAAGCTGAAGGAGGTGGTCGCAAAGGTGGTAAAGGTGGGTCTGGGACCCTAAAACAGTGAGAGGAAAGCAAGGACATACATGGACTTGTATTAAGTCTTGGCAGAAGGGAAAGCTAAAGCCGGAATTGTGGGTCTTGGACTTGCATCCAAATAAAGAGAATTGGAAGGTAGTGGAAAGTCCACACATTACTTGGCAAGTTAGTGAACCAAGTCTGTAAGACACAATACAGCTTGGAAAACCGACCCAAGCAACTCTTCTTCGTCGCAGTACTTGGTGAGAAGGAACCAGGTCTGCACCCAAGGGTCAGGGACCCACTGCAGCTTGGAAAGGACATCCATGCACTTTTCTTCGTCGCAGTACTTGATGAGAGGGAACCAGGTCTGCACCCAAGGGAGAAGGACCAACTACAGCTTGAAAAGAGCAACCATGCTGTTGTTCTGCAGTGTAGTGCCTGGATAGAGGAAGCCATGGCAGTGAACCAGGGTCTGGGACCCCCATAGGGACTAACCACATTTCTTACCAAGACAAGAACTGCCTTTTGTCCAGGGGAAGGGAGTCACTCCTCTGGACCAAGAAGACATCTCCTTTTGATTTAGTTAGCTTAGCGTGTAAGAGTTAGGATTTTGACACTAGACATTGTGACTTTTGCTTTGGACTTTCTGACACTAGTTATTTCAGTTGACGCAGGGAAACCACTCTTAGAGCTATGGCAAGATAGGGTTTTATTTTCCTTTTTTCCATTGAATAAAGGTTGATAGCAAACACTATGGGCCTCATTACAAGTTTGGCTGTGTGGAAAAATGTGGCGGTAATTCCGAGCTGCATGGAATGGGGAATATCCACCCTTACCGGCACTTGTAATCTGCCATTATTACCAGCAGACCAAGTGCTGGTAACAGCAATACCGTTTGGTGGTATCCCGCCAGATTTACCAGCGGGATATCACCAAACATAATGAGGCCCTGTGACCCTTTGTGTCAGAGTCTTACTTTTGCACCCTTGCAGCTAATGTTCCACTACTCCTTTCACCACTGGACAGAGCATTTAAAAGGGGGTGGGGAGGGACATCTTGGTTTTCGACTGCTCATGAATTCCCGGCAACCTGCAAGTGTCGAGCTCTGCGGGTGGAGCCTGAGAGTCCCATGGATGCTCTGTAGTCTGTAAGGTATGCTGTGCTGAAGCAGCCAACCTCTTCTGAGGGCCTTGGATTTCGGTATGCTGTAGAGGCATCTTCAAGGCCAAAATACTATGGGTCCTGCTGGAGTTGGCTTGAGGTTTTCCCTTTCTTAAAGTCTTGAGTCTGAGCCTGACTCATTAAAGGGCCTGTGGTGGTTGTTGAAGCCATGTGATGTCCTCTGCTCCAGACTAGGGAATCCTCCCCATACCACCCCTAGCACCAACATCACATAGCAGGTGATGCAGCCTGGCCACCTGCGTCAAACCTCCCCCCAACCCCCACACACACCTTAAACGACAACTAGAGGACTTCATCAGAGGACATACACACAACTGTAAATGGAGGAAACAAAGACATTGTCAATACATTATAATACAGCAATACAGAAATTACTAAAACCTGCACACAAAGGTCAGCCCAATATGAATAAAGAAACAAAAGTAGGATCTAAGTTAGCCAATGAAGGGTTTAAACTTGACCTGTAAATCATGAACGAAATCCCACTGAAAGAAAGCCATAGAGGTTCTCAACCAGATCTCTGTAAAGTCCTACAGAGGGGATCCAATAAAGTAGTTTGCACTGCCAAAAACCCCATAAAACTGCCAGGATGGAGCAGACGGACGAGTTAGCTAGTTTGATGTTCAAAGTCCATTGCAAAGTGGCAGAACAACATGCCACCATAAATGTACCTCTGGCGAATAAAGAACACTGTGACAATGCCTAGCCTTCATCATGCTTCATACAGAAAAGACCCTAGTATCCACTCATTTCATTCCCATCCAACCACTCAAAATATAGGCCTCAATAACCTCCTTTTCGACCATAATTCTCCTCCAGGTACTTTGCTTGGCTGAAGACATCAAGGCCCCCAATATACTAGTCAAGCCATGTACAGCAGCCTTCAGTAATCAGCACTTCAATAGCTTAGCACTTGACATCACAGAGGTCTTTTGCATGTCTTGCTAGCACAGCATAATTTCCAAGGATCTTAAACAATATTACTTTGCTGTTGGAGAAATCGAAAGCAGTCCCTGAAGATTTTACTAATACCCATCACATCTCCAATCTCACTTCACCTTCCAAAATGTTAGTAGGAAAAGTCACCTGCTAACTTCAAACTGAAATGAAGACATAACCTCCCAAATGATGACTTTTTAAGGCTGGGTCTCTTCCGAGGAACTACATCTATTTTACTCAGCATTAGGGCAGCCTCTTGCAGTGATTTGATAAAGGAAAACCTGAAGTTCCAATCCTCCTTCAGTAGCATGCAACACAGTTGATCAATAGCTTCTCTTGCTCTGAAATTGGTTAGGAGTCTTGGGTTTGGCACTAAAATGAATATGGCCGCCTTTTTCTCTAATCCGAGTGATGTAATGAAACTAGGCTCTTCTACATGAACAACGGGAGAGGTAATCTACAATAATGTCGACAAAAGATCTTCTTTGCTTCCAAAACTAGTCAAAATGTTTATGCAATCACAGGTGATGTGATCCCCATAGCCACCAGTGATCTCTAATGAGTCCCTTGAAGTCAAGAGAACAATTTATTAGAAAGTTTTAAATCTCCATATGAACGATAATGAATGAGCCCAAAGACATACCTATCTATTGAGACAACGTCAGCAGTCACTAAGGAGGCCTTCTGACAAGAAATTACATGTCTGTTACAACCGACCAAAATAATCTGGCGGTGCTTTACTTGTATCGTAAGAATTATTTCATGTCTAGTTTATAAACTTATGGATTTCAATAAAAAGGTTGAAAACCTCATTAGGCAAATGATCACTTGTGACAAAATCACCTGACTGTCCCTAGGTGTGGAAGTTGGGGTAGCCAAAGGGTCCGGTTCCCACAACCAACCCTATGATGTTGGGCCCGGCAGCAGTGTGGGGAGGATTCCCTTGCTACACTGACCCTATCACAGATGAAAAACAGGTGACCAGCCTGCAGTGCTGCTCCTTCAAGGGACACTGAGTTAATATCAGGTGATAGTCTCTAGGCACATTCACATGGAAGAAATTGCCAAAAGCACACAGAGGTTTTACACTACTCAGACACATACAGAGGCAAGCAGACTTGGCAGCAGCACTTAGATTCCCCTAGCCACAGAGTACGAGCAAGCTCAACAGCCCTCTTGCTGCAATACTTAGTGAATCAGATTCAGGCGGTAGAACCCCAATCTCCACCCCAGCTGGGATTTAAAAAAGGTAGGGACAAAGCCTGTCGTGTCAGTGTTTGGAAAAGGAGCATGAGCCATTTGCAGACAGATGAAGGAGAGAAAGAGAGCAGAAGGCAGGACAGGAGATTGAAAAGAGGTGGAAAGAAAGGAGGCGGGTGAGAGGAGTGGAGAGGATGCAAGAGGGAGCATCAAAGGAATGAAGGAGGATAAGGACAGAGTGAGTATGTTGGTGGAAAGGTCTTGAAAACAGAGGTGCGCCCAAGTCTAACTTGGGTGAGCCTACAAGGGTTGGAGAACAAGCATGTGGCAGTGTCTGGGGTGGTGCAAGGGAAGCATGAAAACAGTGAGGAGAAGAAAGCTTAACAAACCCAACAGTAAGAAGCACAATCATTCTGAAAGGAAACAAAATGGGAACAGGGAACTCACCGAACAATAGAGGCATGATTGGAAAGGAAAACCGCAACCACCGGCAGGTCCAGCCAATGAGTAACAGCTATTAGTGCCCAATACCCAGTTGTATTACAATTGGCCCACACTCACGCCAGGAGAAGACATCAAAGCAAGTGAGCACAAGTGAGCACAAGTGAGCGGTTTGGCAGCAGATGCTGGAGGAGTAAGCAGAACCTGGAGGCAATTACCTGGACACATCTACAACTTTGAAAAAAACCTATTTATTCACCCCCTGAGCATGCTTACAGCAAGTGAGCGGTTTGGCGGTCGAGCGGCTGGTAAGGTCTCATGTTTTTTGCCTTTTTTCCTTTACACGATCTGCTTCTTAGCTCACACGAACTGCAAATCACCAAAAGTGCTTAAAGGACAGTGGTAGTACGGCCACCGACTTGCTGTTATAGAGAAAAAGTCTTAATGAAGTAAAATTTGGAATCTTCTGTTGACAAGTGCTTTCTCTTCTGTGTGATTTGAGGGGAGCGACGATTGCTTGCCTTGACATATCGATGACAGAAAATAAATCTTGCGATCGTTACTCATCGTAATAAGACAGTCTGACTCTCTATACCACACTTTACATGACACGCCATATGAGATACATGTGAGATATATTTGAGATACATTTCACTGTGGTGAGGGTGACTGCGGGTACATACCTTTGAGCCCTCCTTGTTATACTCACCCACGCGGTAGTGCGGAGCGGGCGACGCGTCTGCTCTCTTTCCTGGGCGAACTCACACTGCGAACGTACACAGCGCACACTACGTGTCGTGTGTATGTATGATCTGCGTAGTGGTAAGTAGCGGGGCCGCGGTACAAGGGACACCAACCATAAACAAGCTCGTCTAACTGGTCGGAAGCAGCAGCATATGGAGAGGATGTCCGTGCCTGCAACTGGCCCAGCGGAGCTGTTAAAGCACTTTACACAGGCAACTTCGGAACACCTGGCTCCCGCCATGCTTGCCCCTCCTGCCCCATGGAAGAACAAGAGGCTGTGGGTGCGGCCAGTGCTGTGTCTCCGCAGGGCCAAACAACCAGGGAATTGCTGCTCGTACCTCAACTTGAGATAACTGACCTACCACTCTCTTCGCAAAGCTTAAAAAAGGACACTCTAAAACAAGTTACTGGAATAAAGTTGACCATGGATAAAAACTCAAGTGGGAAGAGGCAGACTTTCACCTCTACACCTAAATGAGTCCTGCCAAATGTAACACAATCCCTGATGGGTTAAACCCTTGCACCGATTGATCTATAGATGTTTTTTTTGGTTCCAACAGCAGTAATTACCCAAATAACGGATAAACTATCAATCACCACAACTGTCTGTTGTATCATATGCTTTAGGTAAAAAATCACAGAAAAAAATTAAAGATGTTTTATAAAACTGGGAACAACGTCCTCCAATAATAAGAACTCTCAGTGAAAAGAACATTTTGAGTCTGCTCTGGGAATTTCAGACAGAAGCTTTTTGGAAGCACTGAAGAGGGAATTGAGCGATTTGGTGGGTGACCCGGCCCCAATCTTAAGTGAGCATGTAACATTGAATTCAATTGACGTGCCTGATTGTGAGACACAGGGTGGATTACACGAAACGCTAAAAAACGAGGATGACAGTGAAATTTACCACCCCTTCAATATCAGCATTGAACTTCGTCTTGAGCTCTTTTGTTAATCTATATGAGAACATAAAAGACACATTTTCCGCTAATATTCTACATTCAAGTGAAATAAAGCTGGGGATTAATATGCTAAAAGATGTGGTGGAAAAACAGTGTAATAAGAGCTCAATGCATCAAACCAAAACATCACTTGCCCTGGAAGATCTTAATCGGAAAATAGAAAGGATTGCAAATACATTGGAATGCCATCATTGTTTGATTATGAACCGTCTCCTAGTGGATGAAGTAAGTGTAGAGCTGGCAGGAAAATTAGCAGAGGGCGTCAATAAGGATCAACTACCTAGATCATCAGTCAGGGAAGTTGTGAGGTCAAAGCAATCCAGAAATTCTACAGTTTCAGCTGAAGATCCAAGAAGAGCAGGCTCTGAATATGTGACGGCCCTAGTCTTAGGGGCTGATAAGATATATGAAATCAAAAGAGATCCAGGTGTGGATCAAAACCAAAATTTGGTAGGAAACAAACAACGAAATGGGGAAAAAAAAAGCAAAATAAGAAACAGGTAAAAAAAAACTCTACAGGTTTGAGAAAGTATTTTAGATTCTTGGACCTATCTAAAGATCTAAGAAATGTGGAAGACCAGGTGTCCAATAGTGGTGGAAAAGAGAATAGTGATGACAAAATAACAACATAGTTAACACCTGAGCAGAGTTATTCCAGGAAAAGATCAGAGAATGCTGAGGTCCTGAACTGCGATACATCTATACAAATCGCAGATTCCCAAGAATTTAAATACTATCAATCCAATTATAAAGGATAATGGGGTGTTCCAATCGGAGACTGAGAAAGTGAAAAGTGATGAAAATGAAAATCATAGGGGGTGTGGCCGGCAGCCATGCAGTGAGGCAGTTTTTCCTGCGAGTTCCTGCATGATCCTGCCACCGATAGCTGTAAAACTGTATTGATTGTTAACACTGCCTTGAAACTATAGCAAAGCGGTGCAGAATAAATCCGGAGCTGAACCACGTGGTGTGGTGGAGGACGCAGGGTTGTAGACGACGAGAGGTGGCTCGAGGATGCAGAGGACGCGGTCTCCAAGATGGTGGCCGTGGGTCCAGGGCGCATTGCAGGGAGCCTAGCAGGGCCGTGAGCACTAACAGCGTGCCGAGGGGAGGATCATGGCCAGCAGGGCACACCTGCCAGGATTCTCCAGGGGTGTGGACCGTAGAAGAGACCTCATAAGACAGCACAAGCAGGAGCGCTGTGTGAACCAAAGCCACAGGTTCGGGTCGCACTGGCGTGTTAGACTGGAGTCCCCCCGAGCGATGAAGGGGCACGCGCCGGTGGATTCGATCCCACCAAAGTAGTAGAGGAACATAAAAACACATTGTGGTCGGTCCCTACTAAGGAGCGGCAGCAGCGCTGCAGGGCCCTGCGACTGCGTCGATGGAGAACGGGACGGACTGCTGGGCAGGGCTGAGGTGAGCGGACACCAGTCAGACATTGGAGAACTTGAGCTGGTGAGCGGAGGAGCTGCAGTGGCTGCGAGGTTTGGCATGGGTGGGTGCCACTATTAGACACTGCCATTTAAGACATTATTATAAAAGACACCACAGCATTTCAAGTGTTGTTGAGCCTGAAGGAGGGACTCAAAGCCCCCCGCAGAGCTAGAACTATTGGTCTAGGTGTGTTCCAAGAAGCGTAATAGCCTGCTGAGTGTCGCACCTGAGCATCCGACTCCTGGACACACATCTGGGGGCCCTTGAACGATGAGGCTGGCCGGCTCGCCACTCCTGGATAAAGTGCTGAGCGGATTCTCGAGTAATGACAAGTGCCTGAAGCGGCACCCCGCTTGGGGTTTCGATTGTTGCATGATTCACCACCCAGACCATAAGCAGTGGACTCGGATGAACAGCTGCTGAGATGTGGCCGCACACAGCTGCGGCCACAGTTCCCTTTCTTGTGGTCAGTGGGCATTTCTGGGTCTAGTGGTTACCCGCTCTACACCTACGATTGCGGTCACGCCTGAGGTGTATTGTCAGAGTAACATGCTGGTGAGACTGCCTGCCCGTAGTTGGGCTGAACTGCGCACATGCCGTACAAACAACGCCATGGTAAGGCTAAACAAACACATATGGAGGCCTTTTGTCAAGAGAGATGCAGAGAGCGGGATGAGGCCGCCAGCGGATACCGTGGGGGGGCGCTCATGAGAAGAGAATCACATCCTTATGGCATTGCCTCATTAAAGACATATCTGGAACACAAGGTGGATGCTGTCATTGTGGACATGGGGCTGCTGAGGCAGGATGTGTGGACCCCGACAGATCGGATAGGGACTGTGGAAACATAGGTGTGAGAACGTCCAACGTGGCCACCACCCAGGTGCACTTGTCTGAGGGTTTGCGGAGGAGGTTCCCCATGAAAAGCCCCATGTTTCCCTGTGAATGCTCCCCGGTACTCCGTAAAGGTGGACAAATCATCATACGCCAAGTATGTCAGCTTTTCCATCAAATAAACATCCCATACCTTCTGTAGCAAGTCTGACTGATCAGGGACGGAGGGTTGTCTCCACTGTTGTGCCATTGCTATCTTCCCTGCATGCAGAAGAGCCTCACACATCCTCGGGAATCTATACTAATCATAATCTTTACGCAGGATTCCCAAAAGAGGTGTGAGCGGCTCAAGCTGCAGTGGGAACCCCTGTAATATTCTTAATACAGCTCAACAATGCCGCCACAAAATCTGAATCAAGGGGCACGTCCACCACATACGAATAGAAGTCCCTTTCTTCCCACAACCCCCCATAGTGCCTAATGGTGAAGCGCCCTGGACCATCTTAGAAATCTTCACCAGGTCCCTGTGCCAGTCATGTAAAACCTTAAAATTGTGTTCAATTGCATGTGTGGAAATGTTACTGTGAAATTGGACTCTGTAGATTTTCTCCCATAGTCCCTCCGGTACGGTGTCTCTCAGTACTCGTTTCCAGTAAGTCTTGAACTTCGGCCTCCCCTCGATCGTGTTGAGGACCAGGTCTTATATAATTTAGAAGCAATGCCTTTCCTCGATTGAGCCTTTTCAAGGAACATTTCGAACGGTGTAAGCTCTCTGAGCAGACCCTACCTCCATCCCGGGCTCAGAATCTACCCTTTAAGTCTGAGATATTTGAAGATTCCAATGTTTTCCTTCCCCAATATCTTCTGAGCGTTCATCAAAGTCCTTACATTTACCACCAAGGAGATGTCCCACTCTCTCTCGAGACCCATGTCTGACCACTCCTGGGTCCTTTTGACCCCCCAATTTGCTAAAATGGTGGGCCCCACAGTGCGCTCAAAGGTGGAAGGCTACGAGGATAAATTTCTATCCATCCTGTTATTCCTCCACAGTATCCAAAGGACTCCCAAGCGTAGGGTGTTTGCGTACCTCCTACGGACCAATCTAGTAGGTGTACATAAAAGGTCCCTTACCTTTTTCGGGTGTGTAACATAATATTCCAAATAAGTCTGATAGATACTCAAATACTCTGTCATGTGTTCCAGCATCACCCTGAGTTGTGCCGCCTTATAATATAAGAACATTTTTTGAGAATTCAAAACCTCCCTCCCCCTTAGGAAGCACAAAAACCCTACATGCTATACAAGCCCTTTTATTCTTCCACACAAAGTTCAAGCACAGGTGGTCTTGTGAGAAACTGGAAGGTGTCTCACCCACTAGTCCCCACTAGTCCCCAGGGATCTGTCATCTCAGTGGCCAGGACACAGCTATCGCTTTTGGATTCAGTTCCTGGGGGTGGACCAGTGCGGGAGGATCACCTGGGTGAGGGGTCTTCTGGGAGTGGGAGATCGGATGGCGAGACCTTCCCTGTAACACCTTTCCCGCATCCTACGAGGATACGTAGGATCTGAAATTGCTGACTTTTATTATTTATTTCAACCTCTTTTACACCACATATATATGTGGAGGAGACCTCCCACAGCACCCTAACTTGCATTATATACCATTAACCCCCCATATATATATATGTGGTGTAAAGGGGGATGAAATAAAAAAAGTCGATATTTTCATAGGTCGCAGTAATGGTGTAATTCTGGCTATTTAGGAACTCCGACCCCCCCCCCCCTTCCAACAAACAAATTCACACGGACAGCCCCCTCTGGGAGAAAACAGACTAACACCCAAGCAGTATACCTGATGTGTCCAAATACAATGGTCAGGCGAGGTCAGGCAATTACTAACCGACACTCGCACCTGACTTCCATTAAGCTTCCCCACATGGATAAAAGGCAGAACACCAAAGCACTCTCTGAGCAAGGCAAACCACACGAGGAAACAGCAGTTTCAAGACGGCAGCTGAATGAGGGATGAAAGACGGCGAACTAGGAGGGGTTTGCAAGGAGGAAAATTCACTTGACCTTTCTGGAAAAAAAACATTTTCAAGAGACCCCGAGATGGGATAGCTTAAGGCCTGGAGACAAGTCAGAAGAATTCTGCATTGTGTGTCGGAGGTACCCACGCTCCTCCTACATGACTAATCGAGTTGGGGAGAAGCAGCAGCCACTGTGGTACGGTCCTTGGCTCCAAGAACAAAGTAGCAACAGAGAAATCAACACAGCCAGTGAGTTGGGGAGACTGATACAAGCCCGGTCTGCGTTGAAGCCAAGGTTGCAAGCTGCAACATTGTATACCGAATGCTGGAACGAACATTGTTAAAACGCGTGTGATGAAAGACGCAAGTAAAGTTGAACTACGTACGTGCTCAATCAAAGGTTTCTGTAAGAAATCCAGCTAAGAGGTGGCAGAAGTGAAAGTCAAGAATAGTAAAGAGAAGGATTTTTGTCAATCGAAGTGGTCTTAGTTTTTTTTATTTAGAAAAGATTGGAAAATGAGATAAAATGGCCCGATTCCGATCTAGGGAGATCAATTAATAACATTGTGTTAAAGTGGGTCTGAGCCCAGTGGAGGGGGACCCAGCGTAAACAGTGAATAACCCAAGAAATTGAACCAAAAGAATGTCCCCTATCCGTGTTTGTACACTTCATAAGTGAATCACTCAGTTGTGCCACTCCACTACTCAATGAGTGAACAATCTTGTTCCTTCCTTGCCCTTGCTTCTAGCGTCAGGCAATTGAGGACAAGGGAACTATAAGTGAACTTTCCACACTTCTTATACTCATCTTGCCTAAGTCATATAACGAAAAAAGACAAGCTTAAGCCAGACATACAATTATATATTTTTTATAAGGTAAAAATCAATCAGAAAAAACATAGTACAACAACAATTATTCACAATAACATACGTAAAATGTAAACAAAAAAAATCACATTCATCTTCTAATATTCAGATTTCAATCAAGAAAGGCATATATTGCAACACCAATTATTCATAGTAACATATACATAAGGTATAAACAAGAAATCACATTCATCTTATGGTATTCAGATAAAAAGATCTCCTAAATCATATCAACTTTAACTTATTGTGCGACGTATTATTTCAGGAAGCAAGAGAAGAAACCATTTTACATACTGACATATGCTTCTAAAATGCACACCTTCCCAAAGTCACAAGTCCTTTGTGTTTTTACCAGGGGTATCTAAACTATCCTTCTAGTCCATACGATATATGGAGTCTGGGTCTTGGACTTACAAGATATCTTTGTATTGCCTACGTGTTATGGTCAAAATCTCACACTATGTGGAAACTGGCGTCTAAACCAGATTTGTCATCAACGTTTCCTTTAGTGTGCTCACGTTTCGGTGGGTTATGTAAAAATTTACAACCACCTTCTTCATGGCGTCCTGTTGTAGACCCAAAACCGCTGCGCTGGACATACGCTGGAGCCGACTCGGCGCATGTGATTCCAGGACAACAGCAACTCCTTTCAATGCACTGATGAGGTCCCCGTCGGTCTCCCTCCACTGTGTGGTGTGGGCTTTTGTTACGCTCACCTGACTCCCACAGGGGCGTCGTCGGACCCGGACAGCTGCGGTCTCCACCCACGTGATACGTAGTGCAGCGATGACTGACTGGATCTGCCCTCCTAATCTTGTCTGCTTAACCCGTAGAAATATTCTCCTGCAAGTGAAGAGATGGATTTAGCCACTTGCGGATTCAAGTGATGGCACCCCCACAGTCCTCCCCAACTAATCACCTCTGAAATGCCCTCACAGCAATCTCACCTTATATTCTTGAAAGATGAGCTCTCCATCCTGCGTGGATTTGCAGGGGCGCGTCGATTCCAGTTACTTCACTGGTTTGAAGGCTCGGGAGAGTTCCGGAGAGTATTGACTCTGAGGTTCCTGGTGAGGACCACTAAGTATTAAGTTCATAGAGTTCAATATGTTCGATGTTCACTCTTGTTCCCCCTTCCTTTCTTGTCTTGCAGCTGGCTCGTGAAAAGATGCTCTTGTAGCAGCTGGTGGCGCTCAGGTAAGAGTCTGTATTACCCGGCGCTGTCCGGTAAATGTTGCACGAGGAAAACGTGTTGTTTTGTCTCTCTTTACAGATGCGGCGCGTGAAAATATGGAGAGTCACAAAAGGATGCCTCCGGTGGTAAATCAGGTAAGTCTATGGTGGTAAGAATTATATTTGTTGGTTCCCTCGGCTCACCTTGTGGTTTTCTTTTGTCTCCTAGGTGCCGAAGGTTTGCAGAAGAAATGATGGAGGCAGCGCCGACCCGAAGGATGCTGTGAAGACTGGCGAGTATGGCGCGGCGCTGCAGCTGGAGGTGCGGCGCGTGCAGAAATGATGTTCTTTACAGGTCCGCAGACGAGATGGATCCAGAATCAGGTGTGGAATAGAAATAAGTTTGTTTTCTAACCTTGTCCCTTTCTTTCCTCTTTGTTTTACGAGCTCTGGATTCGAGGCAGGGGTGGCAGAAGACTGGATGCAGGCTGCAGGCACGGTCAGTGTTACGCTGCTGGATGCAGAATAACGCGAAGCGTGTGTTGCTGGTTGGGTGTGGTTTAAATAGCCTCAAAAGTAGTCCCACACCCGAGTAAAAAATAGTCCCTGTAGAAAAATAATCCCTTTCAGGCTTCATGTTGGATTGGAGTCATTTGCAGCATGGTCTGCCTGAGGTAAGTAATGACTATAAGCCTGGCGCCTTAGGCGCCAGGACTGATTCCTACTATGAGCCTGGCGCCTAAGGCGCCAGGACTGAACCCAGATAGCCCCTAGCCGGGGCCGCTGAGGTTTTACTAAATGTCTAGATGCCTGCTCCCGGGGCTGATGGGCTTGGTCCGGATGCCTGGGGGTAGGCATCATGACAGCTTTGGGCTCTTTGAGAGAGGTTGGAATCTTCTTATCAGTGTGAATCGTTGATTCTGTGTAAATGTTGTTGTTATGTAGTTAAACAATCTTCCTCAATCCTCCAAGGACTGTAAAATCTGCCTCCGTAGTAAATTTGCACTCACGTAAATGTCTTGCCAAGAAATTGTGCATGTGAAAATCCTGAGAGAAGTGGGTCTGAGCCCGGCGGAGGAGGACCCGGGATGAACAGTAAATAGAAATCCTGAGAAGAAAGGAACTTTGCTGTTTGTTTGTCACATCAGGCCCTCTGTAATAAAAGACTTTGAATGGCAAAGAAACTTTGGTACAGAAGGTCCTGATGCAAAGGTTTTGAACTGCATCCTCGTGCCAGAGCAGCCAGAGTGTGTGCTAAGCTCGAGTGTGCCGCCTTGTCTCGTCCTAAAAACGTGGGGAAGGGAGCCAACGGCTCAAATATCCAGACATATCATTTCTTGAACATTTTTCTTTTGCATAACATTGTTTCACACAGTATTTGTATTTAGAAGTAAGGATTGGCAATAGGTTTATTAGTATAGGCCCTTTTATTTTGACAAGACTCCACTAGGACTCCGTTATTATTATTTGATTTGATGGTCGTAGCTTGCTCCCATCTCTAGATTTAGGATTACATAGGCATTTATCATACCCTTGTTGAAGTTCAATAAACACCCTTGAACTGTGGTCACTTGTGTCTGTCTTACTGTTGATACCATGCCTCCCTTAAAGGGCGTACCTACTGAAAGAATATTAGACTTAGTGTGATTTGATATTACAATCGCCAAGGCAACAGAGTTGTCCAGGATCTCCATCATCTCCTTCAGGGAGTTCCTTCAGGGAGTCCCTTGGGTCAGTCGCTTAGCATAAAATATCATCTGCAAATAATAAAATCTTAAATTACACCCCTACACACTCAATGCCATTTATCCCTGGGTTAGCCCTGACTGCTGTTGCAAGGGGTTTGATCACTGATGCAAAAAGAAGAGGGGACAAAGGGCACCCATGTTTAGTTCCCCTAAATAACAGAAAACCCTCTGAAAAAACCCCATTTACCGTCACCCTGGCCGTGGGATCTCGATAAAGCGATGCCACCCATGCCCTAAAATCTACCCCAAACCCGAATTTAGCTAATACCTTGCTCATAAAGACCCCATTCCAGATGGTCAAATGCTTTCTCAGCATCCAGTGAGGCCAGGTACGCCTCACTGTTTTGTTTTTGAGCCTGGTATATTCCTAAAATTGTCTGATCCTCGTCTTCCCCTAATAAAACACACCTGATCCTCATGGATAAGCGACGGAAGAGGTTTAACAAGCCTATTCCCCAAGAACTTAGCCAGAACCTTGATATCTGTATTAAGGAGCGAGATGGTCTTAATATGACGAGCAAAACAATTGAGTGAGGGAGAGGTTTGCATAGCAAAAACTCATTAAATAGCTTTGCCATCGTAGGGGCCAACAGTAACCGAAACATTTTATAGAACCGAACTGTATACCCGTCCTCTCCTGGGGTTTACCACTTTTTATTCCCTTCATGGTCGCAATAACCTCCTCTAACATGATAGGGGAGTCCAACAAGGCAGCTCCTTTGGGAGGGGAGGAGGGTATTGTAGGGGTCTCTAACCTGTTAAGAAACACCCAACGCCCTTATCCTCTTCACGTCCCACTCCCATTCTGAAGGGCATAATACTTTCTAAATTCTTCTGCAATGTCTAAGCTACTTCTCTTGACTCCTTCGTCCACCAACTGCATGACATTCTCCATTCAAGACTGTGTTTGTGTCCGTAGGCGCCATGAGAACAGCGAATCTGCTGTCTCCCCTTTCTCATAATATTTCTGGTTGAGGCGTTTAAGCACTCAATCAGTTTCATGCGCTAGCAGAGCCTTGAGTTTTGCCTTATATGTCTTAAGGTCCTTCAACGTTAGCGTGCAATGCTTCGATTTAACTTTTTAGAGACGCCTCTTTTCGCACACATTCACGTTTATGTTGAGAGCCTATCCCAATTAGTTCCTCTCTCATGGTTGCCTTAAAGCGGTCCTATAGTGTGGCCGTGCAGATCTCCTTAATTTTTTTAAGTAAGGTTTACCCCACGTCCTAATCCCTCTGAAGGTAATCATTTCAATATCACCATCCTCTATTTATTCGCCTCTCACGTACTCTCACCACTGCTGTAACTAAGTTGTGGTCTGACCAGGGGACAGACCTCGTATTAGCCTTCTGGACCCATTTAAGAGTGCTCAAATCCACCAGCACCAGGTCAATTAACAAAAAGGAGACGTGCACTACCGAATGATGAGTAAAAGGGGGATTGGACAAACCCCTGAACCGCAAAACAACTCCTCTGCCTCCCAAATTTCCACTCATCCTAGGGTCTTGTTAATCTACTTGAATTTGGCTGAGGCCCCCCTTGTCTCCCTTAACCCAGGCCGCTTTCGCTAGCAACCTGTCTGTGAGTGGTGTTAAGGACCATATTAAAATCCCCCCCACCAGCAATACCCCTTTCACAAACTGTTTTAAGCATTGTCCTACTTCCTCCCAGCATATCGATTGGACAATGTTGGGGCGGTATACTGAAATTACTGTGGGTATAATGCCTTGATTAAAGCCCTTCAAAAACAGAAATCACCCTCCTGGTCACACACCTGAAACCTACATGAGGTCCCCAGCACCACGGCCACCCCTCCTTTCTTTGTCAGACCTGAAGAGATAACAAGCCTTGGAGACACGTCCAGCCATAATATGTGGCTCTGCCCCGTGCACTGAGTGAGTCTCCTGTACACAGAAAATATCAAGTTTCATTGACTTAAACTCCCCCTTCATCAGTGATCTTGTGAAGGGGAAATTTAAACTCCCAACATTGAGAGTGCCTATTTTAAGGCTGATCCCCAGATCTGTCATTTCCACCAGCCATGTTTTCTCTCAATGATTCTCCACCCCACTCTCCACCCTCAACCCTCCATCAAGCATGTGGAAACGGTCAACTCCCTCCCAAAACAAAAAACCGAAGCACAGAAGGAAGGGGAAAACCACAAAACATCCACACAAATGCTGTTTAAACATACATACGGTAGAGTACCCTCCCCCATAACTCCCCATCCGTGGGTCCGCCTCACGTTCCCAAAGAGGCGTTCAAACCTGTCTCCAACCCTTCTACTTACAGGTACAAACCACCAGGGAAAGTTCCCCCTCCCTCCACAACAGTCTAATATGATACACCTCTTTGGAAGCACTCCCGCACCCATGGAACCGCCAAGTAACCGCCCCCTGGAATCACTCTTAGTGAGGGGTCCAGAACCCCAAACTGCTCCCCATCAAACCCCAGTGAAAAAACCCATGCTCGTACCTCTCTTTGAGCCCTATACACCTAATTCTCTGACCAGAGTCCAGCATTTTCCCACCCAATTGTATTGAGCATGGTCCCCACTCCTAAACTCCAACCCCTCAGGCCCAAGACCCTAGAACGTTCCCTGCCCCACAGCTATTGCAGCAATCAGGACCCAGTATAAGGTCTACTGTCCCACCCAACCTCCCCCCACCTCCCTGGAAATATAGCCCTAAAACTTCAAGTTGGTCACTTTCTGGGGGATGACATATTCTCCGTGGATTTTCCATCCATCTTCACTTCCTCGGTCCTCCGGCCTGCGTCTCGATAACAGGCTGAGAGCCTTGCGTCCGTCCTCTTTAATCAGTTCCTCTGTGACCCTCTGGATGTCATTGTCAGTAAGAAGCTGATATTTCAATCCTTCCCACTCAAAGGACAGAGAACACAGGTACCCCATCTGTATCGTACCCCTCTTCACTCAACCATTGTGTTAGGGTAACGCTCTGCTTTCGACCTGCTAGTGTATAGGATGAAAGGTCCAGGTAAATCACAACCTTGGAGTTCCCAGAATCAAAGGAGCCCAATCCTCTTGCCTTGTTCAAGATCTGGTTCTTCTCTGAATAGTAGTGACACTGAAATATTGTTGGTGCGGGGTCCCCTGCCTCTAGCACCTGCTCTGTGGGCTCTGTCTATAGTTCATCCAGGTTTTTCTTCATCTTTAAAGACCAGAGAGAGAATGTTCAGAAATCATCTTTTCAATATACCCCGGTGTTTCGCTGTCCTCTTCATGTACTCCGAAACGTTATTGGGCTGTTGCCTATTCTCAACATCATCCAACTTAAGGCGCAGTTCTTTGTTCCGATTCTCCATCTCTGAAATTTTCATGTCCAGCTCTGTGTTTCAAGGATCTCCACCAGGGACTGATTAGTTTCCAAACCTTGTCTTTTCACTTCCATCTCCCCCCACTTTCTTGTTAAATTCCACCACCTTGGCTCCAATGTCAGTTCTCATGGCCCCGATCTCTTCCAGGATCACCACAATGTCATTCTTTGTCGCTCCTACCTCCATACCCGGTGAGCTGCTCATGGCTTGGTCCATTTTCACTTCCTCCCTCAAACCTCCAAGCTTTGATTCCCAAATTGCTGCAGCAATGTCTTCCAGCTCATTGAGCCCCTCAACCTTAGTTCAGAGCATAAGAGTCACAAGCCTCTTTCACAGGTGGTCCCTCCGCTCACTGTCGCCCTGTGACTGGATCAACATCTTAGGGATGGGGCCTCTTCCGGCTCCTCAGTCCATGTCGTCTCACTACTTCACCCGGGGGCCCAGGTCCTGCGTCTTGTATCTTCAACTCCTCTCCAATGCCGTCGAACCAACCACCGACTTCTCACCATTTGCTTGTACACGGTCCGGGCCCACACGCCGTCCGGGTCTTTCAGCCACTGCGGGGGTGAGGATCCAACTCTGCTCCATGTCGGATTCTGTATCTCAGCTCAGAGAGTGTCAGGTCCCTGGGTGCTCTGACCTCTCACCTCTGCGAACCCATCATCCGATGCCTACGTTGGTGCGTTTCGCTTATCGTGATTGGATATTCGGAGGCTCGCTAACAGGCAGCCAGCTTGCCTCTACCCCATGGGGGCCTCCCATTTAAGGTTTTTAAACCAAAAAATACTGAACAAACAAATAAATAAAAGTCTAAAACATTGTAAGCTGTACAGGTAAAGTACATAAGCATGGCTTCCCCACGTGAGTCATCTATGTAACCCCTGGGAGGGTTACTTGTCTTAGCTGCGTCTTGGATTCATTGACTGCCAAATTTTGGATTGCCTGGATGCGATTCCGTTGGCAAGGTATTTTTGTGTATACATGGTTGCTTTTAGCACAAAATTCTTGATTAGTTCAAAAGAGTTCCATTTCATTTGGAATTAAACCATATATTTTGTTGGTGTTGTCTAGCTGTTCACATAAATCGATATTTTGCAAATTGGTTATTCATAAGTCAAAAAAGAACCTCGACGTGTTTCACTGCACTATGGCAGCTTCTTTAGAAGTATGTAAAAGAGCGTTTATCTTAATATCATACGGGGTCGTGTGCAACGATGTCAATAGGATAAAGGTTGCAAATACAAGCAACAAACTATAATGTTTATAAGAAAGTGGTTCTCATCTTCTTAGGCTTCCACAACGCAGGTCTCTCTTTGTGTTTGTTGTTCACTACACAAAAAATATTGTCCCATACATACTTTAATTGACTGCCTTATAGAAAAAGCTTGCTGATAGACGATTCACCGGTGTACAGTATATTTCATATAAAATAGTAATCATTTGTGTGGTGCGCACCACAAGCTGAATTTTGTTCCCTGGTTCACTTATGACATCACCCCTTGTGGGCCATCGTCCTTCCCTAATAGAAGGATGAGGTGATTGATAAACTTAAATGGTGCCTTTGAATGTGTGGGAAGTCAGGCTGTTTTTCTCCTGCGGTTGAGGAGGATCCATCTGCTGCCATGTTTCGGCCAGGGCAGCATTGGTCTTGGGCATGACGTTGGGGATAGGTTCCCCAGCGAGTTTAAGGTTCACAGTGTAACAGTGAGCCATGAACGTGTAGGGGCTTTTGTAGTTATTTGCCATGCTTACCACATTGCCTAGAAACTGCCCTGCATGGGACGGATATCAAATAAGTATGCAGGAAAGGCAAAGAGACAAAGGAGTGTTTGATGGGATTGCCATTCACACTGGAAGTACTTCTTCAAAATGAGGTCTCAGGTCGCTAAAGGGTACAACAATTGCCACACATTTTGTAAGTCAGAAAACAAAGTGCTCGCTTTTCAACATAGTTTTGTCTTGTGGATACTGAACCTAGTCCTACCTCTTTGTTGTTCTGAGTTGGGTGCTGCAAAGTGAGTAATTACTCTACATATATGATGAAACCTAGACATGGGCTTCGGAGCTCTGGAATGTCCCAATTCCATGCGGAAATACGACATCAGTCCCGTTTTTTTATTGGAATTATGGGACTTGTACTTAAGTCTTTACCATTTCAAATTTAGGACGACAAATCCAGGAATTGTACGAAAAAAACGGCATTGCATGGCTTTTTCGCGCTTGGAACTGGGAACCTGGAGAGCTCAGGGAATTGGGGTGCAAGGAAGTAAACTGTACAAAGAAGAGATATATAAAATATCACATTTTGGGCAGCTGGCAATGCCAAGTGCTCATTACATCCGGCAATTTAATGTCGCCCAGGTGAGTGACCTGCCAGAAAACCAAGTCCCAGAAACAGGGAGCGCTTTCCTTTGAAAGCAAGTGGTACAGCCTTGGAACAGTTCACTCCTCAATTCCCCAGAAAGCAGCCCCCCCCCCCCGCAAAGCTTGCATTACACAATCTGATTTAGAAAAACGTTCGTACCTCCGCTTGTATTTTACTAAATCAGCATCCACAATATCTGCCAAAGAGAGATTAAACAAGCTGAATGTAGCATGTACGATGACCCTGAAAAAAGAAAGTCAGATTATTATTACACGTTGTTTTTCACTGTTTTTCTTGCAATCTTAATCACTCAGCTTCTACAAGGGTTATTAAGCTATGAGTCGGCACAGTGGTTGTTAAGGAAGAAACGACTGCAACACAGTCTTAAGCAAGAACAACGTGCAAGCAGGGAAGGGTATACAAAAAGGCTGAACACAATTCTTAGGTGAAAACGGATTTTATGTAACTCTCTTGGGTCAGACTCAACACATAATATAAATCGAGACACTCTCTTCTCCACAGTCCCACCAATGTGATGGTTTCCTTATCAAGCTTACAATATTTGAGTTATCCCCCCCCCCATCAGTCTCTCTCTGGGCTTCTTCCTGCTTCTCTATGATTGTTTGTGGGTGTAACGAAGTCCTCTGCCTGACATTGGGGACTGACAGTGGAGTGGTCAAAGGTGCCTCATTTCAAAGCAAGCAATACCAGCAGAACTCCAAATGGAAAGGAAGGAGGCCGAACACATGTGCAGGGCGGGTTTAAATCCAAGATGGCGCCTGTCTTAATGTAAGCTCAGGCCAACCCCTTTCAGCCCAGATGACCCAGGTACATCGCCCAATCACAGACCAGCCGAGCCTTTATTACACACATGCAAGCCATGTCCCTAATAACCACCCAAAGTTAGGAGAGACCAGACTGCTGCTGGCTCATTCATGGAGTGCAGGGTGTTTGAGAAGGAGCTGGAGGAAGGTATTTGGAGGATTTTGGAAAATTAGAGCTCTATTGAAAGGAGAGCTCGGCGCAGAGTAGTGGAGGTTGGAAGGAGGAAGATACATTGGAGGACGACAGATGCCATCTGGAGGGGGGGAGAGAGAGAGAGAGAGAGAGAGAGAATCACTAAGGAGGTTGGAGGATAACATTAAGGGCCTGATTCACAGAGTAGTTTCCAATGTGATTGCACCATTATAAAATGTTTCTGTGAATCAGGCCCTAAGAAGGGTGGAAGGAGGAAGTGACATTGGAGGAGGAGGGGTACCGTCTGGAGAGAGAATCATTGAGGAGGTTGGAGTGAGAGCATTAAGGAGGCGAGAAGGAGGACGTAATGGCGGAGGAGGAGCAGGAGGAGGAGGAGCAGGAGGAGGGGGGGTATGATCTGAAGAGTGAGTCCTTTAGGAGACTGCCGGGGGCGGTAGAGGAAGAGAATCTCACTACCAATTGAGCAGGGGGAGGCGGAAGGAGCACAGCTTGAACGGGAGATGAAGTTACAAGACCTGAGCAAAAGGGAGAGCGAAGAAAAAGCAACCATAATTGCCTGAGACACCAGAGAGGTTCTGACAGACCAGGTCAGCCCAGGGTAGTCTTCAGTGGTGGGATGAGTTGGGATACAGTCATTATAACGAAATTAAACTAACAAATCACTTTTATAACGAATAATAAATAACGAAAAAATATTGAATGTTTTGTTAAAAGTATATATGGGGGTGGGGTAAGGGATTACAACAGGTGGGAGGAGTGGGGGGGGTAATAAAGCTAGGGAAACGGGGACTGAGGCGCCCCCAAAATTAAAAAGAGAAAATAATTTGATATTTTTTCGTTATTTATAATTAGTTAAAAAGTTTTTGTTATTATTTCATTAGTTATTACCACATGAAACTGGAGGAGTTATAGAATGGTGCAATCCCACTGATGCACAGAGAGGCTATGGCAGGGGAAGCCACAAGCAAATACTCCTGGGGACCAGAATCCTACTACAAGGGTATGGCCAGGTGACAGCAGACAGCCTGCGCACATCACTGATCCCAGGAGAGCAGACAAATGCTGAGGGAGATACACCGCTGCCTCTACCTGCTGAAAGACAGCACACACCTGTGCTAAGCTTGTGATGTTTTAACCCTTGAGGGCCTGTGTCACAGACTCTTTGGAAGACAACATGAAGACAAAGGCAAGGGTGTTCTACCAGACATTAATCCAGCATGAGCCCAAACCTGGAACTCTCTAAGAGACATTTTCTTTGATCGCAATTTGTCACTGGAGAAGTCTTCTTCCATTTCTTTTGTTGTGTAAACAAATGTCACTTCTTGGAGAATGATACCCTTTTGTAACCTGTTGTGCTTGCCATTCCCGCTGTCCATGATATAGGATACAACCACCTCTGGTTCGAGTTGCAATTCCTATAGAAGTTGCTGCGTCTCTACTGTTAGGGAGAATTCTCATTTATGGCTAATTTCCCTTACCTAATGAGTCCCTCAGAAGCTTTGCTGGATTTATGTGGTTTATTTTTGCCACAGTGCAAGCCTTTTTCTCACTCTTACCATGTATTTCTGTGTGTGTTGTACTTTTTGTGCTTATGGGCTATGGAGTGTCACCAACTCCCTAGGCATCATCTTCTTACTTGTGTGTCACACAGCACCTTAAGTGCAGTGACACAGGGATGTCTTTTAGGCTTCCCTTGTGAACTCCATTTCTGGGGATGACTACTGTCCCCCCAGAAACATGTAAAGTCACCATTGGCTTTACTAGTCCTTTTAAATACAGATCCAGTACCAACCATCTTACAATGGAGTACTGGAGGGGAATATCTTTCCCCTGTCCTTCTGTACGTCAAGGGGCACTTTGTGTCCCCCTTCCCAACTCGACATGGCTGGTGGCAGTGGTAACTATTATTTTTACACAGATTCCCGTGTTAATGTTCTGGCTGTGGCGACAGACGTGAACATAAAACCCACTACCCCATATCATTTTTATTTTGGTTCCTAGCGTGATTTTTTGCCATTTCGTGTTGGAAAGGTCTTTCTTGTTGTTTGCTTTTCGTGCCAAACCAGGTTTGGTGTCCTTGTTCTCCGTCCTTTGGCGGGCTTCTACGAAGAAGCCCTCCTTTGGCTTCTGGGTGTCTAGGTGGGCTGAATATGAGGGAGGAGTTTAGTAACCCCCTGCACAGGGTCTCCTTGGAGACCCAAGTCGCACTTTGTGTCCATTGGCTGGGGTGGTTGTCTGGGCTGGACAACACCCCTGCTGTGCGATTGACAGCCAGGCTGTGTGAATGGGGAAGTTTGGCATAAAAGGCTGGACTCTTGGGCTGGAAGTCAGAGTCGCCACTGGAACTACAAGAACCGAACAGAAGTGGAGAAGAAGACGGCTGCTGCAACTCCTGGATCCCAGTGAAGCCTTGCTGCAGTCCTGAGCTATCTACCCTTCAACGACAGAGAAGATCCAGTCCGGAGTCTTCTTCCCTTGACCCTGGTGAGATCAACCAGCTCACCTTCTACAGCCAGAGAATCCTCTTCTGGGTCGAAATCACTGAGCTGTAGTGGTCCGGATAGCCATCAGAAGAGCCTCTCCTGTTTTTAAGGAGCGAACCTTTTATTCATCATTGCTTTGCTGCTGCTGGCCTCATCCCTGGGTAGTGCAGATCGCTCCAGACGTCGTCCTTCTTGTCCCCACGACTGAAGCTTCAGGAACCGTGAGTCTGCAGAACTAGCAGGAACAACTGCCGTAGCAACAGCTTTCTTCATCCAAATAAGATACTGGGCCTCATCACGAGTTGGGCTGTAGCCCTTCAATGCGGTGGTAACGGTATTACCGCCGCATTTAAGGGCTGGCCCTATCACGAGTTGGGCGCTAAATCATCTGTTTTAACTCCAGCTTTTTTCTGGAGGTGAAAATCCCTGTTTTCGGCTGTATTACAGCCGGCTGTATTAGCACCGAAAATTCCCCATTGGATCCAATGGACACAATCAAGAATGGGGATTTACAGTTAAGGCCCAACCTGTGATCCGATGGTAATACCACCAGACCAGTCGGTGCTAGGGCTATTACAGTCGGCGGTATTACAGCCGGGAATATAGCCGTACTCGTGATGAGGCCCACTGTGTCCATTTGGTCGTTCTCTCCGTCGGACCTTGAGGAATAGGGGTGAACCCTTTTCCTTTCCGAAGGCTTGTCCTTTCTTCCTTCCCTCTTATAACTTTTGCTTCCCTTTGACAATATCCAATACTCCTGGCAACGTTATCTTGAACTGTTCTCACCGTGTGATCCTCGACAACAGAGCCCTGCTCCATTTGATACTGGCGCAGGCCTATTGACTTATCTGCCTCTTAGAACACATCCTCTGATTCTATTGCCATGACAAAAGTATTGCCTATGAATTTTATCCATTATTCCCTTGTTTTAATTCTTTGTGCTAAGTGTGTTTGACTACGGTTACATTTCTTACCGTGGGTACGCTTTTCTTTCGTAAGCCCTAACTGTCATTTCTGTCAAAAAGTGATCGAGAAGTAACCCACAGTAAAGTCTTGGTTTCGAAACACTGGTCTGTCAAATCCTAATGTACTTACCTTGAATTAACCTGAACAAAAGGAATTGGTTGTGTGTAGTATATTTAGAGTGTGGTTCTATTTAATAGAAGTGAAGTGTTTTGTGAACAGATGGTTTAAAAATAAATGTACTTATATCTTTTAACCAGAAACCTTGAGTCAGTGTTTGCTTGAGTCACAGTAATTGCAGTCCTTGGTGTAATCCCTACTACTGCTCATTTGCTCTTGAGATAAGTCTGGCTGCTCAGCCATCGCTACCACTTGTAGTACAGGCTTGAACCAAAGGTGAAATTGTACTATCACCTGTAGTCTTAATTGTCTGTAGTGTTCCCTAAGGGTACTGCAGATGATTCTGCCTAACATCTAACACTAGCAGTAGATAACACAAGTGCTTCTGTTCTACTTTCAGACATAGGCAACTGAGTATGCCTTGCCCAATTCCCACACATGAATCTGAGTGGGCTCTGCCACCTCCTTCTCCTTGGGTCCTGACTTCCCTCTTCACTGCCTATCTTGTTCTGGTCCTACTCCTCCTTGATGCCACACAACATGCCCATTCATCCACCCACTGTGGTATTTAACCCTTTCAGATTGGATCCTCATCTCTATCCCCTGCCTTAAACCAAGAGGGCGCTCTCATGCCTTCCTTATCTTATTACCGGGACAGCCTTCTGACATGATGTTGGTTTGGGGCATCAAGAGGAAATTGCTTTTAGACATCAGTAGAAGAATGGAGAGCCATTCCTCTACTGATGTCTCAGAGCAATCGCCTCTTGATGCCCCAAACTAACATCCTACTGATGCCGAAACGAACATCCTACTGGGTTAGGCTGGGGACATTGTCAAAATGCCTATGCATAAACAGTTTACACCAAACAAAAATGGAACAAATTAGAGAACTCTAATGAAGGAGCAATGTAAACGATTCGGCTGTTAGCTAGGCTAGTATAACGATCTTCAGGCTCCTGCCAGACAGCTATTGATTCAATTAAAAAAACACAATATTTATGTCAGTATATATGGGATTAAATGTTCTTTAAATTTAAGGAAGTTAAAAGATAAAAGGATTGCACATTGAGTGGTCATTCACCATACCAAAGATCAGCATTTAGGAGAAATCGGAAAGGTGTTGTCAAATGATCAAAGCTGCATGTGCCCAGAATGTACCACAAAATAATATCCTTCTGTGCTTACAGTAAGGAATACACATTCCATTCTGCTTTGACTTTGAGCCAATATGAGCCCGCATAAGAAGTCAGCAGAGTGCATTCCTGAAAAGCTCCTAAGTTTAAAGTCTTTCGAAAGGCAATACTGCCCTTGAAAGAGTTGAGCGAAAGGTTAAAGATACTTCAGGGGCAACGACTTTGAATTGAGGAGCTGGGAAGTTAATTGGAAAGAACTTTAGACATGCAAAATTCCAGCCTACAAATAGTCTGCAAATATTACAAAGTTCTGAAGAATTACATGATGCATGCCCCTGGTATTTTGAAGGTCACTATGATGTTAAAAGGGATTGGTTGTTGGAATTAAATATGGTCCTTTCATATGAGCAGTGGATGAGAACATATAACTCTGATTATTTTTTTTAAAAGTCTACTTCTCTTCGACAGTTACTCAACAAAGGAACTGAATAGGAGAGAAGACACAAAGACTATTAGTCCAGTGGTGAACTGAACAATGTAGAACTATTATGTTTTCCGACCCTAGAATGTATCCTGTGCCTTCAAGTTCAGAATGTCAGGAGAAGTAGGGTGTGGGGCAGCATGTGCTCGATCGTTGATGGGCTTGTACGGCACCGTAGGTGGGGGCTACATGATTGGAGGATCAACAAAATACACAAAAGTCATAAATGAGAATGCTGAGGTATATGCCCCCAAATTGCCAACAGAAAGATGTTTATATGCTGACCCTGACGTTTTTAAATTATTTATTTTTATGTATTTTATTGGGGTTTTCAAGCATAACAAGTATAACAAAAATTAAACAAGTACCGAATATAATCAATTGATTCATACTAAAAATAGGCAAGTAGTATTTACAAATAAGGAACAGAGAATAGCAAGAAAGAGAGAAGAGAAGCGAGAAAGAAAAAGAAAGAGGAGAAAAAAAGAAAAAATGGGGTATGGGGGAAAAGAATCATTAAGTATATAATTAATTAAACACATTCCAAATTGCAGAGTATTTGTAAAATCTTTCCAATCTCTGATAAGTAACAAACTCCCTACTTGAAAGAGTAGAGAGGTCATGCAACCAATCATCAACAGGAGGCTTGGTTACATTTTTCCAACATTTTAATATCTGTTTCTTCGCTATCATTAATGCTCTATGCATCCAAAAGAGAGAGTCCGCCGACAAATCGAGATTAACCGGAAACAGACCCAATACACACAACAATGAAGTCCATGGAAATAGGAGATCTAAACACAAGATCCATGCGCTGCAAAATGGCCCCCCAGAAATCACACATTTTTTGACAAGACCAAAACATATGTAGTCCAGTGCCAATATCCGACTTACAATTCCAGCATATATCATCATCCAAGAGACGGCAGCACTTCATATTAGAGGGAGCCCAATAGATACAAAGTATGACTCGTTGCTGAGTAAATCGTAGATCTAGTCTATTTTATATTGAGTTGGTCCTGCACAAATTTGATTCCATTCCCTGTCTTAAAGCATAAGGTTCAAATCTGAACCCCACGTCTTTCTACCTTGACCTGAGGCTGAAGTGATGTCAGCTAGCCCAATAATTTTATATAAAGTAGAAGCCGAAAGAGGTACACTTCTAGATAAATGTTGTATATTGGGGACAGCATGCAAGGTCGCGTTCAGGGGAGCAAACAATAACGCAAATACCTCACAAAGTTTATGGCAACAACGGATTTCTATAGGGTGCAGTTTATACTTAAATCTGAGGAATTTGAAACTAAGTAGCAAAGTGCCATCATAGACTTGTCCCACCTTCCAAATACCCAATGATTGCCAAGAGAGCCATGACAGGGTTTGGTCGTTACAACGAATCGTTGGATTTTTCCAAATTGAGGACTTTGATCTCAGATGTAATTTGACTCCAGAGCTTTCACAACATTTTTTTCCAATCTTTCAAAACACATCTCACAAATGGGGGTGTTTTGTCAACGATCAACTTTTTCTCCATACAAAGGAGACAGTCCAACAGGGTTGGATGTACAGCGGCTCTCTCTATATTAACCCAGTGCGGGCAACAGCAACATCATCCTCCAACCAATAGTGTAGGGTGCGCAAAGTAAAGGCCACATGGTACAAAGCAACATTTGGTAAACCAAAACCTTCCAATCCCAACGGCTTCATAAGTACGTCTCTTGGAATTTTAGATCTCCCCTCCCTAACCCCACAGAAAGTTCTGAAAGACTTTATTTATGTTACGCAACAAAATACCCGTCAGAGGAAAGGGTGGCATACTGAAGACACAAAGCAATTTAGGGAGAAAGATCATCTTCATTGCATTGATCTTTCCCCATAACGTCAGGTTTAGCCTTCCCCACTTCAAGCATAATGCTGTTAATTCTGTAAGTTTAATATGGATATTATGGGCTAAAAGACTATTTACATTCCTGGAAATCTGAATACCTAGATATTTAAATCCATTTTCGGCCCAAACATCCTGATCAACTCCAAGAAAACGTCTATGGCATGTCAGCGAGATTGGAAAGATCATCGATTTTGAAACATTAACTTTATAATTCAACACTGGACCGAAAGTCTGTAGAGTCGAGAGCAATTCCCGAAATGAATGTTCCGGATCCGAGAGCAAGACTAAAAGATCATCTGCATATAGCAGGACCTTTGAGACACTGTCATTAATCTGGATGCCCTTAATTTCAGAATTTTCTCCAATATTGATTGCCATGGGTTCAAAAAAGAGGTCATAAATGAGTGGGGACAGGGTACAACCCTGCTGTGTACCCCGGCGGATAGAGAAACTCTCTGATAGACATCCATTTACTAATACCTTTGCTTCTGCGCCTCTATAGAGTGCATTAAAGAGTTTCAGAAACTCGCGATCCGCAACCCGCTTTTATCAATACTTGACGAAGGAATGCCCAACTGACCCTATCAAATGCCTTCTCAGCATCAATACTGATAGCAGTTTATGGATCAAGCGAGGCCCTTCTAACATGTATAACATCCAATAATTCCCTTAAATTATCGAAACTTTTTCTAGCCTATACGAAACCAGTTTGATTTTTGCTAATTATTTTTGGCAGCATCAGATTAAGTCGCATTGCATACATTTTTGCTAGGAGTTTCAGGTCTGCATTCAGTAAGTATATGGGTCTATAATTGCCACAGACCGAATGGTCGTTTCCAGGTTTAGGTATCACAGATATCACTGCACTCCTCATTGAGTCAACCACTTCCTCAGAATCGATAATGTCAGTGAAAAGCTCAACCAGCATTGGGCAAAGATATGAACTAAAAGTGGTATAGAATTCGATTGGAAAACCATCTGGCCGTTTTAATATTAAAAACAAAGATGGATTTACAAAAACACATTGATATTATGCTGGACTTATATAAAGCAAGATAACCAACAGTGAACCATGATAAAAGCATGGTTATGTGCCTGTAATCCCCACAGTAAGTGTAAGAAAAATGTTAGATTTGATGAGAAAGTTCCCCCGGGAAGTTGATCAGTTCGACTAGCTGTGGATAAGATTTCAATATGACCTAAAATGGTCTGGCCAACGGAAAAAGAGCAAACTGTCGTTAAGGTGCCGGACTGGAGCCATAAATAAGGTCAATCAACGCCTGGGTAATCGAGCCCCACTGAGTGTTAGATGTTTACAAGGCCCAAGCAACCCTAGACACAATGTATGGTGGTGAATTATGGGGCTTTGATGGCTTAGATACCCTAAAAAAGTGGAAAATAAGTTTGTGAAACAAATCCTTAAATTTACCCATAAGCACCCCCAAAGTACCCTTGTTCCTGTAGGTTGGGCATAATTCTGTGAGTTTTATGACATTATCCTGACAAGCAGGGCCACCACAAGAAATCCGTCATGTTGCCCTTGTGAAAACCACAGAGAATTACAAATGTACAAACACTGGCCGTTACTCTGGCCAGGAGGTAAACCTATTACCAGGACCAAGCCCAGAGCATGAAGCAAATGGTATAGTGGGCCCATGAATTTGAAAACAAACGCTTTGAATCACCCAAGCAGAAAGAATATAAAAGAAGGCAAAAGCTTGCTGAATGTGTGGGAGATGGGATGGAATTCTGAGAGGAAAGTAGTGACCAGACAAATGAGCAAGTGAGAGAAGGAGATGATGCACTGATGCTGCCACACAAAAGGCGCCAGACAGAAAGTGAGAGTGAAGAGCTAGGACTAGAAGCCAGGAGAAGCCTGTTAGCCTAGCATGAAGGCATGGCAAAGAATTCACCCCTAAAACGTTTTAAGTAAGAGTGAGTCAAAGCTAGCTGGGAGCTAAAATCCAGACTCTGGTAGGAGAAGCTAGGCCACCAGAAAAAAGAAATTATGTTTTGCTAGTATGCCCCTAGGCAGGGGTGTAGTATTTCTACACAGAATTACACAAGTTAGGGGGAGAATACTTTCACGTTCTGATCTACAACCTATCCCTCGGGCAGGGCAAGGGGAAGGGGTGGGGGGCTATCCTTGCAGTCTTGCCCAAGTAGCTGTGTGAAGTCATTGCCATATCCTTCCACAACCAAAACACTTAACTAGACAGCACAAGCTCCAAGATTCATGCAGACAAAGACCAATGCCCAAAAAAGATCTCAGACAGCAAAGAATGCCACGCCTTTTGAAAGAAGGGTGTGGGGGTCACACCAATCCATGAGGCTATGATTTTTGGTTGAACCCTGTCCTGAGCAGGTGCCTAGAAACCTTTTGCTGTGTTGTATACTAGGGATGTACTTTAGACCTGCGGTCCTTAGACCAGGAACCTTCGCACAGACGTTATGGTGAACTCAACAATTATCTTCTTGCTGAATCCCTGCACGGATCACTACAATGAGGCGGCAAGGGCACCGGATGCCTGGTGGCTGACAGGTTCTTAGACCTTAAAATCCAAATGGATGAGATTAAAGACAAGGGCAATCTGGCCATTCTCCTCCTAGTTGACCTCTCAGAAGCCTTTGACTTGGCAAAACCATAATATAATCTGCCAACACCTTGCCCTAGCTGCCCACTTCTCGGCCAATGCCATAAAGTGGATCAAATCCTTCTTATCCAACCACACCATGAGAGTATTCTCTACTACTGCTGCAGCCTCCCCAGTCCAAGTCACGTGCGGAGTGCCCCAAGGCTCTTGTGTCTCACCAACCCTATAAATTGGGAGTCACGTATACTAACTACGCGGATGATACCCAAAAAATCCTACCAATCTATGGCAACTACGACACCAACTCCAACTCACTGAATGAAATCTACCTTACCATCCAAGCCTGGATGGCACAACACAGGCTATGCCTGAATGACGAGAAAACTAAACTACTCCTCATTGGCAGTCAATCGCGGATAGACAACCTACCCCACGCCTACAAATCCTTCACCATTGACGGTAACGTTATCATGGTGGAAAAAGAAGTACAAACATTAGGAGTCTACCTTGACTCCTCTCTCTCCCTAACAAGACAAGTCAACGCTATTGCTACGGCAGCAGCATACATAGCCTAACTGATCAATGCTAGTAGACCCTTCCTGACCACTGACAACTGCATCACCCTCACCAGAGCCCTCATCCTGTCTAGGATTGACTACTCTAACTCCCTCTTTACAGGCTCTAATGCCAGAAACATCAACAAACTACAAATCATCTAGAACAATGCTGTAAGAGCTGCAGTCAACATACGTAAAAAAGAACACATATCCTCAGGTAGATGAAATATCCACTGGCTACCGGTGCGGGATCGCATCACATTCAAGACCCTCACTCTCTAACACACAAATGCCTGTCAAACAGCGCCCCTGTTTAACTAGCCAGACAACTATCCAAAGTCCAGTCCAAGAGACCCAAACGATCTGCGTATACCCACTGCCTTGCTAACCCTAGATTCAGATGCCAAAAATCTGGAGGATGCAGCTTCCCTGCGATTGCTGCTAAACAATGCAACTCCCTAACTCCAGCACTGAGATCAGATCCCTTCCTGTGGTCCTTCAGCAAATGACAACACATTGCTCTTTACCCAAGATAATTAGAACTACATCTCTACAGCTACCCGTAACCATGGATTTGCATCCTAACTATACTTGCCTCGATTTGTATTCACTATGTCATAACTCTACTTTTTTGACAGAGAACCTCTCTCTCAAATTGTAACTTGTAAATGTATCTTGTTACTACTGTAACCCAACAAGTATCCTAATGTAACATGCAAACACTGTAACCAACTTCTTATGCAACAAGCGCTCAGATGCCTCTGGGTATGGTGTGCTTTACAAATGTCAAAATAAATCAAATAAATAAACCAAACCAACCAAAAATTAAGAAGAAAAGTGAAGATTCACCTTCAGCTGTCCCGCAATGCCACTGGGCCCTCAGGACATATCGGAGCCTTCCACTGCAGCTTCAAATCTCAACAAGAATCAGGTTCCTGCTGGATCTATTCAGACAAACCCAAAGATATCTGACAGAAAGGTACCTGAGCATTTCAAATACTTCTATAGATGCCTGAAAGACCACACCGAGCCATGGAACTCAGCAGTTTAACATGTGTACCGACAATACCCAAGCTTACGAAGACACTTATCTTATTCCTCCCGGTTCCCATTATAACCACAAAGCATCTGGAAGATAACCTGTTCAACCAATCAAATCACTGCCCAGCTCTCCCTGTTTATTGTAAATGAGACATGTACAGTGTTGAGTGGTAAGAAGCGTAGTGGGTTCCTAGAAACACTCATTAAGAGCAGTTTATTAAGTCCCGGCGAATGTATAATGAGTTGTCTTCCATTTAACTTGTCTGTTGCTGTACATAGAGGACTCCTGACCTGCAAAGATACATTATGTATGCTGACCTTACATCTGGTGTGGACATTTTTTTATTCAAAATGTTAAGGTGTTACCCCGTTTCCTTGTTCAATCACTGCTAAACCACTGCTTTGTCTAGGTGAGCAAAAGAAATCATAAGGGATATACTGTCTGGCCCAGATCCGTGGCCCCCTTGAACCTTACACCAGGGTTCAGGGGAACACTCATGGCACTGTGCATCTATGTGAACAACTGGCACACTGCTTGTGCGACACAGCCAAATAGGTGCCGCAGAACACAGGCATTATCTGCCAGTGTGCCACCTCCATTCCAAGCAAACTGGCATTCACTGCACCTTCATCCAGCTTGTTTCCGCTTACCAGTGAGAGTTCAGCATGTGATCCATGTCCTCCCTGTGTACCCCCTTCTCTTTTTCTTTGTCCTTGCCAGTGTCCACTTCCAGTCTCACCCAAGTGCTTCACACTGCAGCCTGCACGCCTTCCGGCACCAGTACACTATGTACACTATGTACTGGTGCCGGAATACACCTCTTACTTATTGAGTTAGTTCAGGACTAAGTTGTTCCAGTTTCCCCATTGCCTACAGTCTCTTCCTGGCACGCACAACACCACCTCTGAGAAATGAACCAGGTTCATGGAACTAAGAGTTAAATCAACTCAAGAGCAATTTTACTTGTGCCGAGCTGACAGACCTGCAATGCTTGGGAACCTGATTCAAAACATGAAACTAAAAGGCTTACATTGTCACCGACTGCAGTATACAATGCATAGCTAACAGCTGTTCTACTTATTCTAGCATAAAACCCTGACTGGCATTACTGATCCACTTATTTATATTTGTAAGCATATTTGAGCCGAGTGCTGAGCATTAACGTTTGACATCCTAGGCGTGATGCTGTCACAAGTATGCAGAAGATAGCACTTTTAACTCTGTCTGAAGTGCATTTTCAAGCTTTCACGCAGCCTACCGCCTTGAATGCAAAATAACCTCGAACGCTCTTACTTCCATATTTGTCTTGACTATGGCATGATGGACTTCATGCTGGATATTTTAAAGTCCATTATTTTTTACCAATTTACAGATTTTATATTGACCTCTGTTGGTAGATGACTAGTATTTTCCTACCTTTCAGTGCATTGTCTATTATTCATTCAATAAATATCTCAGTCCAAGTTATCTAAAAAAGGGAATTGAGATTTTGCTGCGGGCCTCAAAATGTGCACACACCACTAGGCATTGATGAGTGCTAACTGACCCTTGGCGAGTAACAAATTGTGCACTGTTTACATAATTTGCGCTCTCGATTTCTGCTTCTTTTTTTGTTAAACATACTTTACTGAAATAAGTAGTAATAGTAGTAGTAGTTTCTCCTTTATGTAGCCTCTTTATCCCATTAGTATGGCCTCAACACGCTTGTGATGGGAATGCCCTCGGGGGACCCAAGTTCAGGTATGGGAAAACTGTCAGAAGAATTAGAATGTGTGTGTGCATTTGGCCAAGATAGGGAGTTAGGTGGGCTGGCTGAGCTCCAGGAAGCTACCCATGAAGACCAGGCATGTGGATGAGTGCTGAGGTGGTCAGGAGAGTGCGCAAACGCAACAGACTTGTTATGTGTTCTGCTAGACCAAACCTTTTGGTCGTAGGTCGTCGATGCATTCTAAGGCATGCGGGTGGGTAGACGTGTTTGGGGCAGATGTCCATCGAAGTGGTGCATGAATACGTACCTTGAGACTCAGGTGGAGCTTTGTCTTTGATGCAGCTCTGTAACCAGATCATCTGTATAATAGACAGGCTGCTGTGAAGAATCCTACGGATCCTTTGCTGAAACCCTGCCTAAGGTATCCTCCCAGGTGGCTAGGGGAAGGCAGACGCTTCCTGATCCCAACCCTGGGGGTGGTGTACTGCAGGATCACCACCTGGGAGAAGGATGAGACACAGTATATTTCCTCTGATAGGAGGATTCTTACCAATGTACCTAAAGAGATTATGGCTTATTGCCATTTTAATTTCTCAATCTCATATGAAATCTAAGGTTGTGACCCTAAAGCATGTAAAATCAGAACAAACTATACCGAAAGAAAGATCCTTTTTGGTGACCGAGACTAAACACCTTCCTTAATCCCAAGGGTACACTGTAAAAGATTATGGAAATGTTGTCTTCACTAAACCATCTTCCTCTGTAATAGCTCATTAGCATAGCCCTGCTGTTAAAAGCCTTAATGGAATTAAATATACTCTTATAAATACTGTAGAAGTTGAACAACCTAACTTTTGTGGAAGAAACTACAAGTCCCAGAAAACTAGAGGTACTGAGACGAGGAAGATGGCTGAAGAGGCATGTAGATGTAGTAATGAAGCAATTAAGGCTACCAGCACACACCTGAAGCCTATCATTAAACCTGCTCCCACCTATGTAACTTTACCCATGCAACTAGCGCCCAGATGCCAGATATAAATGCTCAAACTAAATAAATAAACCTGTGAGGCATAAAAGGCCCCAGCAGGAAAGGGGGAGTAGAAGGAGCTGGAACAAGAGCTGGAAGGCTGGCTGTAGTAGCAGTAGCAGAGGAGAAGCATGAAGCTGGCAAATCACCAGAAAGTGGAAGAACAGAAGGGACGCCAGAGTTTGGAGACTGCAGATTTCACCTGCAAGCTCTGAGAGAGTCCTGTTCTCCCCAACTCTTAAGTGCAAAGGCTGTGCAACGGAAGACGTGCAGGAGGCTGAGATTTCCCCATGCGAGTCGTGTTGCTGTGATTGCAGAGCTGTAGAAGTGCAGGAGACTAAGGCTAAAAGCAGAAGGCAAGCCGAGGGTCTTGGGAGGAAAAGGAACTCCAAAATTAAATGGCCGGACCAGAGACACCCGTGCAGTAGAAGGGTGTGGGTCCTCAGAAAGCCAGAAGTAGTAGAGGAAGACGACAAAGCAGTGCAACCCGCAACACCAGTGTCTATGAAGCCGGTGAGTGAAGCACAGCGTTCAAATACACTGGCAAGCCTTGCCAGTAACTCTAGCCAGCTCCTAACTGACTTGCGTGTTGTTAAAAGCAAGAAAAAGCTGTTTGCTTTATCAGAAGTCTGCTAACGATGGAATTGTGTCACTCGTGTAGTATGTTAAAGATCAATACTCGCATGAGAAGCTAAAGTATTTGAAAACCATTGTTGAAGTATCTAGAGACTGTTGCTGTATAACGGAATTGTCGCATGTTCCTAATCGCCACAAGGGAACGCTTTCCTAAAACATTACCTAACATTTTCTATATACGAGTTACAAGTTACAGATAGTGAAAACTACAAAAAAAAGTAGGTCGCATGTGCCGAATGGTAATTTCCAAAGGAAGTCAGAACTCATTCTTTACAGTTACAATTCATTATTCAATTTTAAACTTTAAAATCTACTTGAAAGAGAGGTTGCCTCTGCCCAATTATTTTTTCACTTGAGAGACTGAACTCTGTATTCAGAAGTGATATTTGTTCTATTTCAAGGAAATAAAGAGTCTTAAGCATTGAAGAGAAGTACAAGCATTGCCCAAGCCAAGAGGCAGCCCATTTTCATAGTGAAACCAGCCTTGCCAAGAGTTAAAGAGCCATCTAACTACACTGTGAAGTTGTTAACAGTCAAGTGGCATAAAAAGTAAGTACGCAAACCAAGAGGTGATGTCTGGAAGGTTTGGAATTAATCCTAACCTCTGGCATTGCTCTGGGCAACCCCCCAGACCATCGTTCTTCGCCTACCAACCATTACAAAAGGGGAAAGACCATATGCAAATTAGGCTTGGTCCCACCCCAAATGGGACAGTCCAGCCCGAACTGCTTGGTCACATCCCTTCTGCACGAGGCCACAAGCATCCCCAAACATGTTTCGGCCTTGTTGGGCCTCAACAGTGAGGAGTAACTTGGGACTCTAGGCCCAGCAGGCACAGGACCCACAGGCACAGGCCGAAACATGTCTGGGGCTGCTTGTGTTAGCAGTTCAGGCTGGGCTGCTACCATTCATGGCAGCACCTGACCTATTTTGCATATGGCTGAGCCCTTTTGCAAAGGTGCAGACGGGCTAAAAAACGGTGGTGTGGAAGGTTGCCCAGAGCAATGGCAGGGGTTTCGATTCATTAAAAACCTTCCACCCATCCCTTTTCTGGTTGTAGTTTCTCTCATTTTGTGAGAGAGGGTATGCCCAGGCGTGGGTCCCTTGCTCGCTGGGCCATGGGAACCAAGCTGCCCACACTGAGGAGCCCAACAAGGCAGAAACATGTCTGGGGCTGTATGTGTTTCCGTGCAGAGAGGACCTGGCATGCTACCATTGGTTGCAGCACCTGAATGATTTGTATATCGCTGGACCCCTTTTGCAATGACGTAGATGGGCTAAAAAACAGTGATGTGGAAGGTTGCCCAGAGCTATGCCAGTGGTTTAGATTACTTCAGAACCTTCCAGCCATCACTATTTTGGTTGTAATAAGAAACAAGTACACCATTGTTACTGGAAGTAGAGAGAGTGGCACATAAGCTTCTGTGTAATTACTTGGGCTAATAACGAGGAAAAGTGGGAGCAAAGCTGGGGAAGGGGAACCAAATGTTTGTAAAGAATACTTTGAAGTAAAATACAACCTGTGGTGCGAAAGACTACTGAGGCTTGTGGGAAGAAGCAGGTTGTTCTTGTGGTAGTCAGCCATATGGAAGAGGCAAAGAGGCTGCCCCTTTTGAGGAAGTCATCAAAAGGAAGAGTGTCTTGCCTACCTGAAGAGGTAGAAGTGTCTTGTCAAAACCTACCTAATAATTCAACAGTACTGAGGAGTAGTAGGAACTGTGGTGGTATATTAAGTTGGCAGCAGATGTCACATTGAAGTGGTTTGAAGCAGTAACATACTGTGGGACAAAGGTAACTTTTCTCATAGTACCAACAGCAGAAGTGTGGTTGTTGAAAATAGAAGCAGAAGCACAGAGAAAGCATCCTGACAAATATACCAAATGTAAAGTTGCAACTGAAGAAGTCCTAAAGAATTGTGTCTGATTGACATTGGGAAAATATGACAACTTCTTTTGAACTGTGGCAAATTATCTTGAAGAAGAGACAATTTATCATCATAACCAAGATTACCATTGGTGCTATCTATTTTCTGGAACTTGAAAGGGGATCTTTTCATCCAGGAACAAAGAGTTGTTATCAGTGGATTTTTGTTTGATGAACTTTTGCTTTGATTTGGAACTATTAAGATCTGGTTCAAAACCTTTCTTTTCCGTTAATGAACATTTTTTGAAGTTGACTTTAAAGCCTGGGGAAGGGACCTTAGGAGAAGGCCATTCAGACATGGTGTTAATATTGTTTATTATATTGTGTTGCTATATAATTTATTTTGTATAATTGTTGTTTAGTGTGAAGGTCAGTTTTCCTATGCATGAGAATGCTTCCTTAGCCTTTAAACTAAGTAGGTAGTTCCTCTGTAGAGTTGGGCCAGCAAGGCATTTTCTTATTATATTTTTTTTAATAAAATGGCATATTTTGAGAAGTCTGCAAGCAGTTGCCCGCCTCGCATTACTGGCCCCACACACTACCCTCAAAGTCTAATGCAGATGTTTGCAGTAATGGTTACAGCATGCCATGCTAACAAAGGAACAATGATTGTACATAACAAATGGTGAGCAGACACAGCCTCAGGTAGGACCCAAAATAAAACAGAAATCAAGGCCAAGGAGCATTTTAATAGAAACCTGTGTCGAGGCTCCTTGCTGGGACTCGGGGCTGGCTAGCAGGGTAGTTTAAAACCTTCTGGGTCACAACCACAGCACCCGCTCCTCATAGCAAAGGACAGGCACATGGCTCACTGGATAGCAACTGCTCCAACTGGGAGAACACACTCCTCAATTAGCAATTAGCAGGGCCACTATGAAAATATGGGAAGAGATCACTACCACTCCCGAAATTCCCCACTGGGTCAGGATCAAAAACTGTGAATGGGGTTTTAGAAGGGGTCTCCAGTTCCCCAGCGGGAACTCTTACGACAGATACCCAAATCGAAAGACAGTATCAGGAAAAATGTCCCAAACTCAAGCCACCCCAGTTTTCTTCACAGACAGGAAAATGAGAACTACATCTCCCATAATCCCCCTGGTTGGTTAAAGGAAAACCCAGACCACAATCACAGACACAGAGACGGTGGAGCTGGGGCAGTGGAGATAGGGCAGACCAGGCCATCCGAGAGAAAGACTTATCAAACCCCAGAGAAAACAGCACAAACTACACACACCTTACCCAAAAGAGTGGAAAAAGTGTGCCGCTGCCCCTTCTTAACAACAAAGCGGGAACAAATGTTCTTCTCTCCCTCTCCAAAGGAGCGGATACTACTCAAACCTGATGAAAGCAGGAAAGCACAACAACCAGCATCAGGAAAAGATAACGTTCCAACAACAGCCATGGGAGTGGGAGCTGCAGAGAGCAGGCAGGCCGAGACAGTCAGGGCACCCCAATGAAATGCAAAATAACGGCCCCAACTCTTATAACCTCTGTTTCAGTAGACCTACCACCAGTGGTGTTGCATTAAGGAAGTGCCCTCAGCCAATCCTAGCAGAGCCCTCACCCCATTGTATACCAGTAGCTCATCACTGGGAAAGCCAGCCCAGTTAAGGTATTAAGACACAATAAAAAGGCCTGCAGCCCAGCTATTTTGCAGAAGAGATGAAGAGCAGATTGGATTGTGCTTGAAAAAAGCTCGGAATGGTTATTCAAGATTCAGCATCTTCATTGTTCAGGGTCTGAACCAGAGGAGCAGAAAGGAGAAGAAGCAGAAGCCAGCGATGTAGGTTTCCTCTGTTGTCCCCTGGATCAGGATTCAGCTTCTGAGGCTGGAGTTGGTTTGGGAAAACCCTAGGGAGGGATGAGCATTGAAGATTGTCTTGCAAAGTCCCCCTGAAGAAGATCCAGCCATGGAACAAGAACCTGGAGGCCCGTTTGGGGGTACAGTTGCAGAAAAAATGGTGATACAGGACCATAGGTCTTCCCAGATGGGGGATCTGGAACTAGGGGGGTGCTTATCTTTTGTCCTGCCATTGAGAAACTCAGGTCTATATGGCGCAGGGTCTTCAGGGTCTGGGCAGTAATAGGGCTCCCACTTTTGGATCTGACAATGGAGGCACAGTCAGGAGCTTCAAGGAGACAAGGCCTTTGAGCAGGCGTTGTGATCCAATCAGAAAAGGGGGACGGAGTGCTGCAGTCAGTTCCTTCTGGTCACCTGCAGAGGCAGAACATCACTGTTGGGTTCAATGGAGTGTCAAATAATGCTGGTGCAGAGCTACAGTCCAGCCAGGCATTCTAGGAGTGCAGAGGCAGAGTTCCGGCAGTAGACAAGGTGAGTGGGTAAGGGTGTCTGCTTTCATCCCCCTCGGTAGGCAAGGAGTAGATTCGGTACCCAATCATACACCAATTACACTTCAAACAGTGGCGTGGCCAGCCAATGGCTGACCCACCCCACAAGCACACCAAACCCCTCAGCAAGTGCTCACATGCACAAAAGAAGGGAATCCACAACATCCCAGGATGGTTTCAGGCTGTCTAGAGCCCCAAGGCCTGCGATAGAGGCATCTAATGGCCAAAGATGGCCATTTCCCCATTCCACACATACAAAGATGGGCAGGAGATAGTTGGGGGACTCCCCTCAGGTCTTCAAGATGAAATAGGGGACAGAGTCAAGAAGGGCCAAGCCAGGTAAAATTATTGTGGCCAAGTGGAACCATTTTACACAAGCAACCACTACCTCAGCACACTAGCCTAGCAACAAGAATAACAGAGAGTCAATACCCTCTCTGGGACACTACGGGGTACTTTAAGGGTTCCCTCCCTTAAGAGTTATAAGGACTCTTAAGACAGAGCACAAAGAAACAAAGTCACCGTCTCAGTCGGGCTTTGGATTAAGCCGGGCTGGCAGGAAAAGCAAAGTCCAAAATCCAAATAATTGCAAAAAAATACAATGGGGTACCTCATTGAGTAAAAAGTGGCCATTCAGAGACCACCAGGGGGCATGGAGCATGAGAGACCTCTGAGGAGCGAGCTCCGACACCACCGCAGGGCCTAATAGGCTGAGAAAATCCCCGGCCGGAGCTGTGCCGAGAAGGGTCGCTCCCAGGGCAGCCCACCCGCGAGGCCGCACCGGTGCAGAGACCCCATCCACCAAAGTCACCCGATCCTGCCAGACCACCTGAGCAAGCGTTGCGGGACGGGGATAGCGGTGCTGCCTCCGCCGCTCGGCCCACCGCACGCCTTGGACCCGGGCGGCAACTCGCTCCCCGGAATTGGGGACCCCAGAAGAGGAGCAGGAAGAGAAAAGAGGGAGCGGAGCCCCCGGCTGTGCACACAAGGATAGCGTGGAAGCCGGGCACCGGAGGAAGCTCCCCGCGAGGCGTGAGCTTCGGGGGAGAGCAACTGTGTCGGAGGACATACTGGAGCGCAGTACCGTGGGCACGGAGGAGGTGTCGGGCGTTGTCTGGAGGGTTGCGGCGAGGGGAGGATCATCAGGCCGGCAGAGCTGAAGGGAGCGTGCCGTCGGCCTCTGGCCCCCCCCTCGTAATCCTACGTGGCTCGCGCTTGGGCCTGGACTGGGCGCTGGAGGAAGCGAGAGGTGAGGAGGCGGCGGAGGGGAACCGGACAGGCGGGGGCAGGGAGAGCGGACCCCCTCACCCCTGGCCGCATCCATCTGGCATCGTGCGGCGGTCCTGCTCCGGTCCTTCCTGCACATGTCCCACAGTGGGGGGGACAGAGGACAAGACCCCCCGCCCATGAAATCGCTATCTGCATAACGCCACGGGGAGACCAAAAGACGTAGTGCCCGAGGCCCCCGGACGCCGTTCTCCAGGCGTTATAACACAAATTTGCCCCAGTCTTTAAAGGTGTCTTGGGTGGGCTCACCCATACGAGCTGCAGTAAAAAGGACAGGGGAGGGGTCCCTTGGCCAGTGACACTATCTTTTGCAAAATATTGTGGGATCGCCAGAGAACCTCACACCAGCGCAGAAAACCTTTAGGGCGCAGAGGTGATCCCGCCATCGAGGGGGCCTACTGAATCCCACCTGGGAGGCCCCACCAGAGATCCCAGATTTGGGGTCACACAGAGAAAGCCACACTGGAGCAGGACTCGCCCGGCAGCGCAATCCTCTCGCTCCAGCGCTTCCGTTGGACGCCTGTAACTCAGGGTGGCAACCCAGGAGCCGCCATGTCTATGGAGGCCCCCCCCACCACGGCACTTACCAGAGAAGACCTTAAAGATATCCTCCAAGAGATCAAGGCTATCCGTACAGACATTCAGGCCTCTGTGGTGGATCTAAGAGGGAGAGTGGACACACTTGAGGACAAAATGGAGGGTATGGAAAATAATCATCTCCAAATGGACCTGCTGGACATGAAATATGAGGCGAGGCTGTCGGACCTGGAAATAAGAGGAGGACATGGTCCTGAAGATGGATGATCTCGAAAACAGAGAACGCCGAAACAACCTCCGCATCCGAGGAGTGACTCAGCAAAAAGGTGAAACAGCAGTGGAGGTGGGACGGAAGGTTCAAGGCCTGATTAATCAGCTCTTTGCGTTGGAAGGGGGACAGGAAGTTCAGCTAGAAAGAGCGCACTGAGGCGGGGGTGGAGGAGTGGGAGGCCCTAGATCGATTGTGGTGCGTTTTCTCTGCTACAGAGAAAGGATGGAGGTTCTGGAGAAAGCAAAGAAGCTGGGCAGTTTCCTCTTCGAAGGGGACAATATCAGGATCTTCCAGGGCCTGTCTGCACTCACGCTCACTCGCGGACATGACTGCCGCCCACTCACACAATGGCTAACAAGTCAAGACATACGGTATGGTATAGATGGTCTTTCCCCTTTCCGCTTTCCTTTGAAAGGACCGGAGTGGACTATAGAGTGATCAACGGTAAGGAGGCCGCGCAAGTGTTGCAGGTGTTAAAGGGGGATTCACCGATGGAACACGATGAAGGGGAAACACAAGCCTCGGTAGAGAACAACAGAGAACCGGAGGGCCCGTGGTCCACGAAGAAGAAAGCAAAAGGTAGAAGGAAATTCAGGAAACCAAACACCCTGACAGGGAACGATGCAGATGGCTAAGAACAGGAATATGCCCCGACAAATGTGGTAAAGGTTGTAGTTATTACACCTCCGGTCGGGGACACAGAGTGAAGCAGGAGAACTGCAATTCCACCCTGATGGCTTGCCCGTTGGCAGGCGTCCTGAAATTGGGTGGGGAGGGGGGCGATAACAAGATTCGAATTACATACTTACAGACTCAGCAAGATTCTTTTTACAAAGGGAATAGGTGCAGCTCCCACGACGCCAGATGCGAGGGGTTGACGGGGATGAGCCCTGATGTCAGTCAATAAGATGAGGGGCCAGGTGGAGGCTGGGTTCACTTAATGTCAAAGGGCTAAATTCGCCAGCGAAACGCTCCTTGCTGGGGAGGGAAATGAAAAATGCAAGATTGGACGTCCTCATGGTACAAGAGACTAGAACGATCACTGGGCAGAAGAGGGCTATTCTGGGAGCACATGCGGGTCAGAATTTTTGGGCCTGTGGCCATTCCAAAAAAGGAGACACGGGCATCATCCTGCATAGAGACTTAAAGCTCACGGCAGTGTCTCGTTGGGCAAGGGAGGACGGGAGAGCCATGATGGTATCGGGTGATCTAGGCGATTCAAGGGTTTCCCTGGTAGCAATATACTGCCCCAACGTAGGCCAGATTGAGTTCCTTCGTGAAGCACTGGGGGAATTGATGGTTAAGGCAGAGGGAGTTCTACTAATGGGAGGGGATTTCAATATGTGGGCGGACTGGGAACCGGACCATAGCGGCGAAATCGCCCATCGAGACAGAGGGGGAGATTGCCACATACTAGCTTCCGAGACCTAATGTGGGGCTATGGGCTGGTGGATATTTGGCGAGAAATGCATCTGACCAGGAGGGGTTACACCTTCTTCTCGGAGGCTCATGGTATTAGAACCAGAATTGACTACCTATTTGTGGGGCATCAGCATATGAGTAGAATGGAGACCTGCGAGATACGGCCGGCCAGCTGGTCGGACCATGACATGGTCTGGTCGGACATCAGCATATCGGGCCTGAAACCCAGGGACTCCTTATGGAAATTCAACGATTTCCTCCTCAGAGACGCAGTGTTCAAGGAGGAAATGATAACAGCAATCGGGGAATTCTTTGAATTTAATGACACGTGCGAAGTTAGCTGTGAGATGGTTTGGGAAGCAGCGAAGGCCACCTGGCGGGGAAGACTGATCAGAGAGGGGGCTTCCAAGAAAAGACTCGGGACCCTCCTTGCACATAACTTCAGGTCAGATATTCTCCAATTCGAACATATGGAGGGGGAGGGGGAGGAGGAGAAGGAGAGAGACCTGGATAAAGCCAGAGAGAAGAGAAAGGAACTGAGGGAACTGGAAATGGACAAGGTGGTATCCGGCCTGCAACATCTTCGCCAAAGATACTATGAGAAAGGAGACAAGGCTGACGCCATGTTGGCAGCCAAACTCCGGGGCCAGAGAGCAGATAGATGGGTAACCAAAATAACAAGCATTAAGGGGGAAGAGAGATCGGACCCGGAGGGCATAGCTGAAAACTTTGCAGGTTTCTATGAGACCTTATATAAAAGGGAAGGGAATACGGTTCAGGAAGAGCTGAGTGTATACCTCAACGGAGTCACTCTCCCCTCCCTCAGCCCCGCAGTAGCGACCACCTTGAATGCCCCTGTAATGGAGGAGGAGGTATTTAGGGCAACTTTGGGCATAAAGCTGGGTAGAGCCCCGGGAGAGGACGGATTCACCACAGGGTTTTATAAGGCCTTTGTGGGCCACCTGGCGGGCTTCCTGGCAGGCCTCTTTTCCAATATAATAACAACTGGAAAAGCTCCCCCGTCCTTTGGTAAAGCTCTTATCACAGTGATTCCGAAGGAGGGGAAGGACTGCCGTTCTTATAAACCGATTTCACTCTTGAATGTGGATGCCAAACTATTCACTAGAATTATTGCCACCCGGCTAGAGGAACACATGCCCGGGCTCATCCATTCGGATCAAGTGGGTTTTATAAAAGGTAGACAGGGAGCGGACACTCTTAGGAAGACCTTACATCTCATGAGGGAGGCGGGGGTAATCCGCTCCTGGTGTCTAGCGACAACGAAAAGGCATTTGACTGGGTAGACTGGGGTTTCCTACATGGCGTCCTTCAAAAACTGGGTCTGGGAGAGGGAATCCGCCAGGCGATCGGGGCCCTGTATGTGGCCCCATCAGCCAGAGGTACGGTAAACGGGCGTCTATCTCGCATCTTCGATCTCCAGAGGGGGACCAGGCAGGGTTGCCCCCTCTCCCCGCTTTTGTTTGCCATGACTATGGAAGTGCTTGCAGAATATATTAGAGGGTTTCCCGGAGTCCAGGGCATTGATGTAGGTGACCGCACCTTTAAGTTGGGACTCTATGCTGACGACATTCAGTTACACTTGAGAGACCCCGCTAGCTCGGTCCCCGCCGCCCTACAGGTGATTGAACGCTTTGGTAGTTTCTCTGGGTTTAAGATGAATATAGGTAAATCAATGATCTTCCCGTTTGCTTCGGACTCTGATAGGGACCTGGAAGAACTGAACACTCTGGGCCTACGAATATGCATTGAAGGGATAAAATATCTGGGAATGAACATCGTCAGACCCGACGAAGACCTGAGTCAAGCCAACTACCCTCCCTCGTTCGACAAATTATTTAAAGATATGGAGAGATGGGGAAAAGGTCAAATATCCTGGATGGGATGGATAAATGCTATTAAAATTGAACCTCCTCCCCAGGGTGCTTTACGTCTTCCAGATGCTCCCACTCGCAGCCCCGGATGTATACCTCGTGGAAGCAAAAAGACATATGCTGAAATTTATATGGCAAGGTCGAAAACCCAGAGTGGGATACAAAACCCTCACACTCCCCAAAGATAGAGGAGGGCTTGCTCTTCCGGACCTTCAGACCTACCACAGAGCGGTCCAGCTCAGAGCGCTGGCCCCCCCATCTCAGAGAAGACCCCGACAAACAATGGATATACTTAGAGAACTCTCTCCTGAGCCAAGTCACTGTAGGGGAATGGCTATGGGTCCCACTGAAAAAGCTTCCTAACAGAATTAAGGCCCACCCAATTCTAGGCACCATGTGGAAGGCGTTGTCGGGAAGAGGTATCAGAGACAAAATAACTACATGGCCCTCCCCCTTGAGCCACATCTGGTCCACACCAGTCTTGGAAATGATACCAGGACACGAGCACTATCAATCCTGGTTTGATGCCGGGCTATGTAGGGTCGGCCAACTGGTGAAAGAAAAGACATTCATAGGCATCCAAGAATTGGAAGAAGCACTGGGGATTGGCACGCTCTCCCCTCTCCTATACCTACGGCTTAAAGGTGTCCTAGTGAACTCCAAGCTCAAACCATGTGTGCAACGGAAGCTCACCCCAGTTGAAAGAATTCTGGACATGCACGTCGAGATGAAAGGACTCATATCCCTCCTTTACGGAGCGCTGCTATCGACCAGAGAAGGATCGACCAAAGGCCTCAGGAGGAAATGGGAGAGGGACCTAAACATTAGACTTGGAGACAAGCTCTGGGAATGCCTCTGCAAGAGAGCATACAAGACATCAATCTCATGTCAATACAAAAAACATGCTGTCAAACTTCTTCATAGGTGGCAGTATGACCCGGTGAGACTTTCCAGGATGTTTGCAGACGTAGATCCCAGGTGTTGGCACGGCTGTGGAGAAAAAGCGACCTATTGGCACATGTGGTGGACGTGTGATGAGGTCCAAGCATTTTGGACAGAGGTCCTTAGTTGGCTGAAGGAGGCAGGAGAGGTGCCTTACCCACTAGATCCCATGCTAGTTATATTTGGTCTGCAACAAAAAGATGAGCACTGGGAAAAGCTTCCAAACTTGATGCACTCTCTGTTATTGGCGGCCAGAGCCGCGCAAGCTAGAACCTGGAAGAGAGCTGCCCTTCCCGGGAGGAGAGAATGGGTGGCAGTAGCCAAAGACATTTACTACATGGAAAAATTGACGGAAGCAATGCAGGGCTCGAGCTCACGCACAGAATCCGAGTGGCTACAGTTTAGGGAGGCGTTTGGCAACGATCAAGAAACAACCCGATGCCGCCATGGAGGGACGGCCCGGCCCCACGAAACTCATCCGAGTCTGGACCGCCTAGTGCTTGACCCCAGAAAGTCGGGCTACCACTGATTTGCATGAGCCCGAGGGGAGCTGCCCGGAAACGCTCTTGAGCGGACCAGCTGAATCTGTATGCTGAGATAAGAGAGGGGCGGTGGGGGGGAGGGAGGGTTGGGAGGGGGTTAATTGATAGACATGTGAACTCGTTATGTGTGTTTTTTCAGGCTTGCGCCTAAAGTTATTTAAAGTTGATGTATCACTCGTGCGAATGAAAACTCAATAAAATTGATTCACAAAAAAAAAAAGAAAGTGGCCATTCTACCTAACAACTATCTTTCATTGTCTAAACCTGAAGAGGGGAGATTGATGGCAACAACTGCAGATATTTTCCTGGACACTTACACTTAATGCTCATTTTAGGACACTTTAAAATATCGATTATTTTGATTCATAATCTAAGACTATGTGAACTCTTGCCACTGGGCTGTAATCTCTCCACTGGTTACCAGTTAAAACAAAGGTTTAAGTTAGTTTTAATTCATTTTACATATCCAAACTTTGCTGCATAGAAAAATCCCAGGTAACACCTGGCTAGGTCACTACGGACAACCAAGCAAATATTACCCATTTTCTCCAGTTATGTACAGCAGTCTGTTTGTTCCTAGCTAGGTTTGTGCTTAATAAAACCCATAAATACAGACATACATATGTACGGTTAGTAATGGTATAAGTACTGATTCTTCAAAGAGATGTGACCCTGGCGATAGCCCCCTGCTACCTACCCCACACAACACTACATCCCAGAATTATAACCACTTGGGGTAAGGGAATTGGCGGACCAGAAAGGAAGGAAAAGATAATGACCATTTGCACACATATATCCAAAAATGTGTAGAGGGTTCAGGCCAGAAAGCGTCAGGAAGGTTCCAAGGGCAGAAGAATCTGGGAAACACAAGAGAGATGGCATTTCATACATCACCGCTCAATACCCCAAATCCGTGAAGTGATACTGGGTTAGTGAATACCAATCCAGAGGAGTAGAAAAGGTTGACGAGGGTCAGAATTCAAGGGAAGGGACCAAACCGAAGGCACACAAATGAAAAGAACAAAGACTGCAAAGGACTGCTGAGGACACAGAGACATTAGAGGGAATCCAGTGTAGTACATGAAAGCGTCCAAAGTACCAGAAAGCCCAGAAAGGGGAAAAAGTCAACAGAGGAGGCCAAAGCAAAGGAGAAGTTGAGAAATTAGAGAGCAGTGCAAAGGGAGAAAGGAATCCTCCTGAAATTAACTCGAAGTTAAAACATTAGAAGAACTTCATGAGGTGAGAAGGGACCCAGTGAAGAATAATCCTCAAAATAAATGGGCGAGGTCCCACTGAGAAAACCAGAGTGCAAAACAGGCAGGCACAGAACAGATTTCAGTACGGGCAAACAAAAATACAGGGGAGTACAGAGCCAATTCCTCAGTACACTCCGGGTCCAGGATACTACATCACAAGGAATACAGGCAAATAAAACAGGTACAGTGGGTCCAAAGACAATATAAAGCAGTTAAAATTCTGAAAACAGCAAAGCAGAATATAGCGCAACAGAGTGATACGGTAACAAGCAATCATTAATCCTGTTGTTGAGTATCGATTCCTCTGCGCCTCCAAGTTAAATGGAAACTGATCGGTAACTCATTGGTAACTCATGGGATGCAGCCAGGAAGCGTGTGCAGGGCAGACGTGTGACATTCAGACTCAAATGTTCTATAGTGGAGACTCCATGGTAACTATCAAAAGTCCCACACTAGTTTCCCTCTTCCAGTGTGTGTGTTACGATTGGAGGGTTTGTGACAAGTACCTGCTGTCAAGAGGCCCCAAACAGGATGCACAGAGGGCTGACTAAGAAGGGATTGTTCACAAATATTTATTGGTATATAAATCTATCAAGACAGATAAAAGAGAAACTAAAAATCAAGCCTCTCACATCGGATGTGATAACGTCTCACATCCCAGCGGCTTTGTGGATTTCCCAGAGGTTCCCAAACCCTTTTGTGTGACTATGTTTCTCAAGTATGCAAAGTCTATTAGTCAAGTATAACATCTCTTGAACCAGCTGTTCATATCATTGCAGTATTTCTGTAAGGTTGAGGATGGTCCCAGGGACATTGCCTCCGGTTGTTGCCACTTTCCTGTCCCTTGAATTAGGGTCCATGTCGCTGTCACTTCTTGGGGACCCCTTTCCATTACACTAGCTATTCCTCATCCATTCTTCCTGCAAGAGACTTGTCCCTCCTCCCAAATCCTCAGCCTGCCTTGGGTCAAAGCAGCCTCCGCATACCTTCCTGTCTTTGCTGACCCTCATTGCCCTCATTGCCCTTCTAAGCTCTTTCCCTTCTAAGCTCTTTCCATCTGCTAGCTTGAACCTCCCTTTAATTGTTACAACCTACTCATCAGTTATGGTGACCTCCTCTGCAGTTACTACTACTTCCTCCTCCTTTCTCTGCCAGCACCTTCTAATCACTACTGCCATCATTCCTCAACACTATTGCACAGCACGCCATAACCTTTTTCAACAAATCACCATGAATAACTGGGGGTGGATGTTTTCATGATGTGTTCCCTCCTCCCCCTTTGTGAGTCATCCACTGAGGATCTGAACCAGAGGCAATTTGGTAAGGGCTGTGATTAGCAGTTATCTCTGAGCCCACCAGGGATGGCTTTGGGTTCAAGAGGCTGCAATCTTGCTTTCGAATCTTTCTCCCCAACCCTCCCGGGTGCTGCATGTGCTGAGCCTTTCAGTGTTTCCAGTGTGGGATTTTATAGACTCGGATTATACTGTGTAAACATTAGAAATATTTTGTTTCATTAGGCATGCAGGTAAATAGTAACATTGTATTCCTATGGTAAGCATTCCTTACTGAAGAACAAAACTTCTGAAACCTTTCTTCCTGTGCTGAATTCTCCATGTTCTCAAAGTCAAAATCCGACAACACAATAACAGTAGAAATGCACAGTTCACGGCAGGCCCCACATGCTATGTAAACGGATTCCTTTGATGTGGCGGGTGGAACTGTAACATTCTCAAAACTCTCTTTTGAAGCTGTAACAGTATCAAAATACTTGCTAAAACTGTCAAGTGAGGAAAAAGCATTCTTGTTTCCTGTGCTGGAGCTTTGGTTCTGCACAGGAATGCTTTCGGGCTCTCTCAGTAGTGGGTGTTTCAGGAATGCCCTTTAAGGCCTTACAATTGGCTCAGGATAGTCAATGCTTGTATGGTTGGCTTGTCGTCCTGGCCTAGTGGCAGTAGGGTAGGATTAGACCCCAAAAGTGGCCTGTGGCACCACACTGAATATCCCATGCCATGTGCCTGTGACCAGGTGGGATGACCAGTTGATGCTCCTTACAGTACTCCCAAACCCAACATCCACTGGCTCATTGCGGCACCAACCCTGCAAATAATGGACTTGCTGATCCCCAGAACCAAGAAGGGGGCTTCATCACAGTAGTTACATATATAACTTTCCCAGAAAGAATGGATGGATTTCTGGAATCAAAATTCAAATTAGGGAACATCATGCTCTCAGAGCTTGGTTGCTGGTATGATCTTTCTGCATTTAAACCATATATGAATTATTTCCTGATTGCCTTCCCCAGGCAGCCCTACCACATAAAGTAGACTGTACTTTGCATTGAAGATCCCTTTCAGAGGCTAAGAGGCTTTTGCTTTGCCAGGCTATCTGCTGCACATTAATCTGCCATGGAGTCATGTGGGCTACTCCTCACGCTTTTGCCAAATATTATTCCTTGTACGATAGCTCCAGATCGGGTGTTTGGTTTAGGCAAGCCCTTCCGACAGTGGCGTAACACAACATTTAGGGGCCCCCTTGAGAGTAATGCAGAGGATACTCCATGGGCTTCCTTAAAGCACAGACCACGCCACACTCCGGGCAAGCCGGGACGCCCACACATGCACAATAAACATGATGATCATGGTTCCAAGATGGCCGCCGACATGAGATCGATGTTCCGACAGCTGCTCCCTAGCCCCAGAACGGCATATGGCGGTTCCTACCACCCCCAATGGACAAAAGTGAGGGTAAATTGAAGTGCACACCCAGCGGAGAGAGGAGAACTCTCTGGGAAGGAGACTGCCTGAACGGGGCTCAAACAGCATTAAAAGGGGCGGGAAACATCAGAGCCTGGCAAAGGGACAGATCCCGCTCCCCTGCATCAGAGGATGAAGGAGAGACAGCCGACACCAAGAAAAGGAGGCAAGGGGGAGTCTCCCCGGCACTGTGCGGCCCAGGAATGGTTGCGCAGAGGGAGAGGACTTTGGCGCCCATCTCCCCAACTCCCGGACGGACGCGAGAGGTCACAGCTCCGAAGCGGAGGCAGCCCTGAGATAATCCCCCGAGGAGAGAGTGGCTGGGGCCCACCGGCAAACAGCCGCAGTTGCAGCGGAACCGGAGGCGGGAGGACCCGTCCCAGTTCCGGAGAGGAGGCGCCCCGTGAAGCAAGTCCCTGGTGAGGCAAGGCAGAAAAGAGGTGGGGGTGGACCCCGTGAGAGAGGAAGGCAGGTCCACAGCCTGGTGGGATACGGCAGGCGGGGAGCAGAGATCCCACAGCCCCCCCAGTCACCTGCTCCACAGGAGGGACTCACATCCAGACACCGTGGAAAGTACAGAGAAGTGCTCATAATCGCAAGTAAGGAGGAGGGCAGAGGGTCTAGAACTGTGGGCGTACCTCAATGGGAGGCCCGTAGAGCAGAGGCGGGCCAGTACATGGCCAGTGATATCCCAGCCTGGAAGAAGGGGATTAGGAACTGCGGGCCGAAAAGGCGGTGAAAGCTCCATGATAAACTTCACACTGGCCCCAACTGAAGGTGGGGCACATCAGAGAGCCACAGAGGGTAGACAAGTCCATTAAAGCAAAACCCCAGGAAGTAGGGGTCAAGTGGAGGGGGGGGGCAGGCATGGTCAGCCTAGAGGCCAGGACTGGGACTAAATCCACCAACAAAAGAAGCAGGGAGGAAAGAAGGGTGCAGGCCAGTACGAGGAGGCCTACGCCTAGGGAACAGATACTCCATGAGCGCACCCCCCGGTGCCCAGGCGGGAGGTAGCGGCCCTTCAAACAGCATTGGGGAGACAGGAACCAAGAACCACCCGAAAGAGAGAAAATCACTCCACCACCCTGTCGCAGCTGAGAAAAATAGAAGTGGTGAGGCCGTACACATAATGAGATACCCCACACCACACCTGTGAAGCAGGAGAACGGAAGACCCGACGCCCCAGAGGGCAACCCAGGAAGGCACTGAGACAAAGCCAGTGGAGGCCCCAGGATTGGGGGAGCAGCGGAGGGAGGCTGGAGAAGGCGAGAGGGCCAAGAAGGGCGAGGAAGGGTCTCACTGAGAATTGACGGCGTTGGGGAGAGCCAAAAAGCGGAGGGGAATGATCTGCAGGGCGGAGAGGGACCTAATCAGACTTCAGAACCTGAATCTCACCCAATCGGAGTGAGCTTGACACTACGGACAGTGCCCACATCCATCAATGTCTACCAAGGCGAAAGGCAAACTGGCAAAAGCAGGCCCACCAGCAGGAGCTACCCCAAGCACACTAACCACCATGCGAGGGAACAAGGCAAGGGAAGCTCGGACCGCGCGAAGGACCGGATGGACTCCGAGAGGGAGGAAGGCAGTGCCCCGATGACAAAGCAGGAGTTCCGTGGCGAAATGCTCCCACCTCAGGCCACCCTGGCCAAGACATTCCATGATCAGTTCCAACTGATGCGAACAGATCTCAACTCAGCGCTAGGGGAAATGAGGCATGAGATAGGACAATTAAGGGAACGAACAGATCTCCTTGAAAGGGGCCTACAGGAAGTTGATAAAGAGACTATGGAGAATAGCAAGGTGATTGAGTACCTGCAAGTAGCAACACAAAACTTGGAGATACAACTGGAGGACTTAGAGAATAGGTCACAGAGAGTCAACATAAGAATAAAGCGACTGTCGGAATCAATACTGGACAAGGATCTGAGAAGACAAACGCAGAAAATCTTTGCGGACCTATTGGGGGGGCGGGATCCAGAAACAGTGGAACTGTACCGGATCTATAGGGTGGGGCTGCTGAATAAGGGCCCCAACGCCAGACCCAGAGATGTCCTAGCAGAGATCACTAGATGCAGACATAAAGAGGCAGTTCTCAGGGCAGCTAAGCAGCAGGAACCAGTGCTATACAGGGGCCAGGAGCACACTAAATAAGAGAAGGCACATGAGCCCCATACTGAGAGAACTGACCAAAAGGAGCATCAAATATAGGTGGACCTTCCCCGTTCGGGCTGATGTTTGAGTGGGATGGAGCCCAGAAACGAGTGACCTCCCTGCAAGAAGCAGCAGACCTACTCCATTTGGACATAGCTGAAGGCCCGGCGAGAGAGGAACCTCCAACACTTGAGAATAAAACTAGACCCCGGCCATGGGAGTGGTCCTTAGCGGGGGAATGCTGCAAAAGGAGGGCCTCACTCAGAGGCCCAGGCCCGAGAGCGGAGGCAGAGGAAGCAAGGAGCAATGAGGGTTAGTGGATTCCCTGCAACGCCCATAAGAGGACTTGAAAGAGGGTGGCGGACATGTAGACAATGAAAAGGGCAGTGGGAACAGGGGGTATAAAACACATTGGAACCAGTAAGGGTGGAGGCATCTGAGGGAGGAGGGGAGGGGTGCTTGGGAAGGGGGGTAGGCTCATTCCAAAGTCGGGGGGTGAATGGGTGTGGGGGGGAGGGTTGAAGGGAGGGGGCAACAGGAAGTCAGGTAAACTGGGAAGTAAGGCGGAAGAGGAGGGGGGAGAAGGGTGAATATGAAGGATGAGGAGAAGGAAACGGGCTGGGAGCAGGTCCGGGGAGGCAAGGGGGAGAGTTACAACAGGAGAAGGGGACAGTGCTCCAAGGGGGGAGAAGAAGGGCACAGAGGGGACCAAACAAATTCAAATGCATGCACCCAAATATTCGGTGTACCCGTGGTGAGGAGTAGCAGACTCGGGTACAAAATATACAAATACACAGAAACTAGTACTGCTACTGGGAAGGGTTCATCTTGATTGTGTGTCATTGAATAAATCATGACCAATTTATAAAATCAAGGGGCCTTCACTGGTTTTACTAATCGAATGTATCTTGAAAGAAATATTTAACCCAAAAAGCACAAGTCCAGAAGGAAAACCCACATACACACGAGGGGTTGTGAAAATAAATAACTTGTATTGAACACACGTACTTACGATTTTGTGCAAAACATTTTACATTGATTATAAACACAAACAAACCATAATGTTTCCAAAAAAACAGTGATGCAACTTAAACATAGTGTAATAAAGAGAAATTCTAAAAATTGGACATAGAACAGAAAAATCGATACTGATCAACAACGTATGCTCTTCATGAGTGTTTGCGTTGAAACAAATTCCTAAGTTGATCCAGTAGTCTTAGAGCTATCAGTCACTTTATATTGGGACAAAGTAATCCCAACTGGTTATATACCAGATGATTCCAACTGGTTATATGCCAACTGGTTATATGCCTATGCCAACTGGTTATATGCCAACGTCGCAGGGGGTATGTAAGTGGGGGTCCCACATCTAGAAGTGTAACAATCCATATGCAGTATTGTCTCACTAGACCAAATTAAGTAGGTACATAAGTCCCCCTTGCTTGAAAACTGACGTTTCGGCAGCCATGGCGTCCATCGTGTATCAAGATTAGAAGGACGTGGAAGCCGCCTTCTTCAGGGCGGTTGAGTGACCCCTTAAGTAGACGCCAGCGGGTCTCGATCCGAATGCAAAGTTCTTTAAGGCCCGTATGACTTTTTGGTTCTTTTGAATTCCTTCAAATGTTCCAGATCTTGACGTCTTTCGTCAGTGCAGTGTCACAATAGAACTCAGCGTTACATGCAAGAATCAGGACATGAGCGTTTCGTAAAGTGTGCCTAGTAGTTCCCATCAGAGATACGGTCCGTATCTCTGATGGGAACTACTAGGCACACTTTACGAAACGCTCATGTCCTGATTCTTCAGAGTTTTCGGTGACAATGCATGTAATGCTGAGTGCTATTGTGACACTGCACTGATGAAAGACGTCAAGATCTGGAACATTTGAAGGAATTTTCAAAAGAACCAAAAAGTCATACGGGCCTTAAAGAACTTTGCATTCGGATCGAGACCCACTGGCGTCTACTTAAGGGGTCACTCAACCGCCCTGAAGAAGGCGGCTTCCACGTCCCTCTAATCTTGATACACGATGGACGCCGAAACGTCAGTTTTCAAGCAAGAGGGACTTATGTACCTACTTAATTTGGTCTAGTGAGACAATACTGCATATGGATTGTTACACTTCTAGATGTGGGACCCCCACTTACATACCCCCTGCGACATTGGCATATAACCAGTTGGCATAGGCATATAACCAGTTGGCATATAACCAGTTGGAATCATCTAGTATATAACCAGTTGGGATTACTTTGTCCCAATATAAAGTGACTGATAGCTCTGAGACTACTGGATCAATTTAGGAATTTGTTTCAACACAAACACTCATGAAGAGCATAAGTTGTTGATCAGTATCGATTTTTCTGTTCTATGTCCAATTTTTAGAATTTCTCTTTATTACACTATGTTCAGGTTGCATCACTGTTTTTTGGAAACATAATGGTTTGTTTTTGTTTGTAATTAATGTAAAATGTTTTGCACAAAATCCTAAGTATGTGTGTTCAATACAAGTTATTTATTTTCACAACCCCTCGTGTGTATGTGGGTTTTCCTTCTGGACTTGTTCTTTTTGGGTTAAATATTTCTTTCAAGTTACATTTGATTAGTAAAAACAGTGAAGGCTCCTTGATTTTACAAATTGGTCATGCTTTATTCAATGACACACAATCAAGATGAACCCTTCCCAGTAGCAGTACTATATTCAAATGCATGACACATAACATGAGCACAAAAGCAACAGGGCCAGAGGTGCTAGCTTTACAGGAAACCCACCTCCTGAAGTGGGATCAAGGGTGCCTTAATCTCAGAGGATTCTCACAGGTATTCATTTAACCGGGCCCTACCAAAGCAGGAGGGGGGGCTTTAGCTTTTAGGAATGACATAGATTTCAGGGCACAGCATATCATTAGGGACACAAGAGGGAGATACATAATAGTCAAAGGGGACCAAATGGGAACTGACTACACCATAGTATCAGTATATGCACATAACACAGGCCAAGAACGCTTCTTAGGGGATCTCCTGCGGACAGTGGCAGAATCTGAAAAAAAGACATATAATCCCCATGGGGGACCTCAACCTGGCCTGGAATAAGAGGGGAGATAGGACGATGAGGGAAGGCCGCAGCTGAGGAGCAGTAGCATCCCCTCAGTTGAAAGAGAAATTGGAATACTAGGGACTGAAACATGACAAATCATAAATCGATAATTTGAGTATCTCCCCCGGGAGCTTCCATTTCCAAAGTCCAAGTGCGGAGGGAAAATAGGGGACAAGATCAAGACATTTTTCAAGGTGAACAAAAACTCCGAGATGAGCAAAAATACTAGGTGGGATGCGTTTAAGGCTACTATGATATGATATGATACAATATGGCATTTATAACACGCTTATACACAAGTGATTCAAGGTGCGAAAAGGGGGGAATTCATTGCACAAAAGGCGCAGAGGGAGAAACAGATGAGGGCCCTAGAAGCCCAACTTATTGGGAAAGTGGAAGAAGCGCGGCAAAAGGTGGCGGACTCACTGACAAGGAAAACGCTTAGGGCATACAGGGGCATAGTAGGACAACTGGAGATCTTGAGGACTAAAATGCTGTTCATGAGGCAAAAATATTATGCCAAAGCGAACAAGGCTGACACGCTATTGGCCAGGCTATTGAGGGAATCACAGGGACAAAACACAATAGTGGCAGTAAATGACAAAGGGGGACAGAGACTCACTAGAACGGAGGAAATCCAGGAACGTCTGGCCAGGTATTATACCCTCCTATAAGCATCCCAGAACCCGCAGACCCAGAAGCAGAAAGACTTCCTGGAGAGTGTACAATTGCCCAAGATTCCCCCAGAGGAGCAAGAATGCTTATGACAAGGCAAGGCTTCCCCTGAATAAGGCCCTGGGCCCTCGACGGCTTCACAGCTGGCTTTTACAAAACATACGCCCACATATTAACCTCCCACCTAGTGCAGCTTTTGAACACATTCAAGGCTTCAGGTCGCATCTCAGCGTCAATGGAAGAAGCTAAAATCACGCTAATTCCCAAGCCCAATGAAGACCCTGCAGAGTGCACCTCATGCAGGCCCATCGCACTCATAAACATCGACGTTAAAATGTACACTAAAATATTGACGAAGAGATTGGAAACGCTCCTTCCCACACTGATCCACCCAGACCAGGCAGGGTTTGTCCTGGGCAGACAAACGGCGGACAACATCAGAAGAGTGGCACATTTGGTGGAGAAAGCCCAGAAAACAGCCACTCTGGCGCGCTTACTTACGTGAGATGCTGAGAAAGTGTTTGACCGGGCGGAGTGGCCGTTCCTGTTTAGAATAATGGAGAAAAAGGGACTGGGGAGAGATTTCCTCAAAATGATTCAAGCAAATTACAGAAACCCAACGATCCGCTTGGCAGTGAATGGGCCTATGTCGAGGCCTGTTAATCTGGGTAGAGGAACCAAGCAGAGGTGTCTGCTTTCCCCCCTACTCTATGCAATATACCTTGCGCCCCTGCTACAGGAAATAAGGGAGACGTAGGAGATCCAGGCGATCACCTTTGGGGAGGCACAACATTAAGTTGCAGCGTTTGCCAACGACATGTTACTATACCTCACGAGTCCCAAAGAATCGATAGAAGAATGTGGAAACTTATTGGTCAGATTCGGGGAGGTGTTTGGCTTGAAAGTCCACCTGGGTAAGTCCGAACTGATGAACATAACCTTGGAGAAGGAGAAGACCAGGGAGTTGAAATCAACATCATTGTTTCTGTGGGGCCCTGGAGGGATTAAATTCATGGGGGTTAAAATCACTGCGTCTCTATCAGGGTGGTATGCAGCCAACTACACATCCACAATAAGTGCTATAAGGCAGGACTACCAGAGATGGAGAAATCGTAGAGCATTATGGATGGGCAGAATGGCAGCAGTGAAAATGGTCACGCTCCCACGGCTGCTCTATCTGTTTCAGGCGATCCCACTGTTAATACCTCAGGATTTCTTCAGGGAACTAGGGAAGGTAACTAGGGAATTTGTTTGGGAGGGGAAGAGGTCACGGATAAGCCGCCGCCTTCTGTCAGCACCAAGGAGGATGGGCGGAATGGCGTTCCCCAACTCCAACATTATCACGAGGCAGCACAACTGAGGGTGATATGGGAATGGTTCTCTCAGAGTGTAGCGAAACAATGGAGGCAAATGGATAGGGCGGTGGCACGCACAACCCGGGGGAGGTCTTGTGGCTCCCACGTCAAAGCAGGCCAAACCATCTATATATGAGCGCCATTACTAAAGCGCTAGCAGATACATGGGATAAAGTGGTACAGAAGAAGGGGATTACGACCTTCCCATCACCAATAACTCTGATTTTTAATAACGAGGAGTTTACACTGGGGGCTTTTAAGGGCTCGAGGTAAGGGGGGTTGTAGGAAGATTAGGGATATGTTCCAGGGGAATAGAGTGAAATCCTTCCAGGAATGCAAACAGGACTTCGGAGAGGGGGAGAGACTTAGGTATTTCCAAATAAGACACTCGGTCATGAACAGGGTTTTCAGCCAAGCCGCCACCCGTTAGCTCACCCCATTTGAGAAATTTCTGCTGGCAAATGACGGATCCAAGGGACTTATATCAGGTCTATACAGATTATTGGATGGGGCATCTTCCTAGCAGAAGTGGCCTTATATGGCCAGCTGGGAGCGGATGCTGGGTAAAGCGGTCACGGAGGAGGAAGGGTAAAGGCTCTGGAGGAAAATACCAAAGGTGACGAGGGCAGCACAACTCCAAGAAGCTTGCTATAAATACCTATTCAGATGGCATTACACACTGGCACAGCTACATAGTATATACCCGGAGTTATCTAAGGAATGCTGGAGGGGGTGCGGGGAGGAGGGAACCGCAGAGCACATATGGTGGGAGTGTCCGAGGATCAAGCCGTTCTGGACGGAGGTTCTCCAAGCGCAGGCCCAAGCTTTCGGGGAGAGGAGCGGAAGGGATGCTAAACACGTCCAGTTGGGATTGAAGGGAACGAGGACAGAAAGGGGAAGAGAGAAGGCAAAGGTAATATTAACTGTGGTGGCAATGACTCTCATAGCTCAGAAGTGGAAGGGCCTGACGACCCAGACAGAACAGGAGTAGCTCCGAAAGGTATGGGAACTGGTATCTCTTGAATGGGCCACACATGCAATGAACAATAATTTGCAGAAATGTGCATCGGAATGGGAAGAAGCACTGGCCTTCCTGAAAGGTGAATTCAGGGCTCAATGGTGCCCTCAAAGACTGAAACTTTCTGGACCTGAACAAGTGGAACCAAGGGGGCTTAAGCAAATCGGAAATAAGGACTGCAAGCTGCCAAGAGGGGGAGGGAATGGGGGAGGGAGGAGAGGAGAAAATGTTTAACTTGTTGTAAAATCAATAAAAGGTTTGCTGCGATATCCAGCTTCAAAGTGAACCCAGCTAAATCAGTGGGAATGCCCCTATCTGAGGATCCCGATAGACTGGAAGAAATGCGAGAGATAACACGCTTTTCCTGGTGTCCAACAGAGATTTCGTATTTAGGTATAAAACTGACTCCAACATACGCAGGTCTTTACAGGGCGAATATTCCCCCCTCTGTTTAAAGAGTTAAGGGAATGGCTAAATCGGTGGGACTCCCAAGAAATCTCATGGTTAGGCCCTATTAACGCGGTTAAGATGACACTCCTCCCGAAGCTGTTGTATGCATTCCACTCTTTGCCAATTGCCATCCCTGATTTTGAACTCATAAACCTCCAAAAAGAGATATACCGGTTCATCTGGAAGAAGAGGAAACCCTGTATCTCTAGTAAACTCCTAACAAGGGGAAGGATGTTGGGGGGGTTGGGCCTTCCCTCAATACCACGCTATTATAGGGCAGCGCAAGTAGCTGTAATGCTTTCTTGGGGTGATTCCCCAGATCCCCCTAAATGGTTAAGGATTGAGCAGGCGGCTGCCTCACTTCCTTTGGCTCACCTCCCATTTCTCCAGAAAGAGGCACGTAGTTATAGGGGTGGGATATTGCCAACCACCTTATCCGCTCTGCAGAATTGGGATAAAGCACGTTCACAGAGGGGTATCCCACTGGGACTGGGGCCATTGTCCCCCATCACTCAGAACCCGGCCTTCACCCCAGGGCTCACACCCACAAAGTTCCGAGTTTGGTGCCGAGATAAATCCTTGCACCTGAGAGATTTGTATGTTAACCAAGAACCCTTGGCCTTTCAAGAATGTAAGTAAAGGTTTGACCTCCCAGAGACGGAGCGCTTCCGATACATACAGTTACGCCATTGGCTTACTAATAGGGACATCCGCCGGGCAGCTGGAAGGGTCCCTCTGGGGATAGAACTCAAAATCCTTGAGGGCCAGCAATCCCACAAGATTTCACTGTGTTATAGGCTCTTAGAGAAAGCCTCAATAGATGAGAAACTTCCATATATGAAAGCTTGGGAGAGAGAATTGGGCCTGGATATTTCGGATGAATCCTGGCAGCGGATCTGGCATAGAACTCAGACCAGTTCTCGTTGTGCTCTCGTAAAGGAAAATGCCATCAAAGTCTGTTTCAGGTGGTATTCCCCCCCCAGCAGACTCCACTCAATCAATCCAGAATACCCAGACACGTGTTGGCATGGGTGCAGTGAGCGAGGGGATATGGCTCATATGTGGTGGCACTGCCCGGTTATCCAATCATATTGGCTGGAGGTGCGGTCTAGAATTAAAGAAATCACGGGCTCCCTGCTCCCCATGGACCCGAGGGTACTCCTGCTGGGGGATGTCCCAGACGATGGAACCTTCCCCATGTCAGGGCACAAAGCAATCTTGGTCTCACATTTACTAATGGCGGCCCGCATCACCAGAGCCGGATTCTGGAAAACGATAGAGGGCCCGCAGATAGCCTACTTGTGGACAAAAACGTGTTAATTGTTAGGCTTGGAAAACCTTACGGCCATGTTGGAAGGAAAGCTCTCGAAGTTCGGAAAACCTGGCACCCCTTTCTGGACTTTGTTTCTGATAGAGAACATATGTTCTTCCAACCACAACTTCTGAAGCACTTCATGAATTCCTAAATCGATTGTTGTTTTGTCAGACCCGCACTTATGCACTTTTGATAGGGGGTGCGCATCAATGAAAGTCATGCCTATGAGCTCTTGATATGTAACACTGACTTCATATATTCATGTTCATGATCTGTCAAGCGAGATGTAACTGACCCAATTAATTTAACTTTGTAAACCCCCTTCTTTTTTTTCCCCTCTCCTTCCTCATTGCCCCCGATTAATCAACTGAAGACATATACTGTACTATATAACTTGTGCCTAACACTGCTATTTAAAGCCAAATATGTGAAACACTGAGGAACTGTTGGGGGCAGGAGGATTCAGATTTGAGCATAATGAAATTAATTGTTGGTATAATTGCTAGTAATGCTTTTTCATGTTGAAAATCAATAAAAATATCTAAACAAAATCAATAAAAGGATGTTTAAAAAAGAAAATGATGATCATGCGTCTGCAGGGGCACACTACACTGTGCACTGCAGTAGGTGAAAAATGAACGTATGCTTTTTACCTTTCACCTAGTATAGAAACAAGGGGGCAGTGCCTGACCCCTGGCTCCCAAATGTACAAGCCACCTCTATGCATGGCCAGTAATAGCACAGTAATGATATCGTAAGAAAACATGTTCATGCTGACTCTGCTAATATTTGCCAGTATCCCTATCTAAGAACATACTCTTATGGCTTTGCTCCGATTGATGTATGGGAGGACAGATCTATAGGACCCCCTCCCCGGCATACCCCACCTACGTGAGGCCTGTGGCTCGTCGGCGGCCCTCCATGCAACTGTGCTCAGGAGGCAGGAGGTCTGCCGATCGATACGCAAGGCCAATCGACTTGTACTGTAACATACTATAGACACCATTTTGCAAGCTTCAAGACCCCATTTTAGATATAAGCGACCAAAATTCCAATGAAACAGCCTGCCTGCGAGGGCTGCAGCGTGGCCCCCGCTCACTGCGGGCAGGAAGACATGCACTCCCCCTGCGCCTCCACCCGATGGCAGATCCGCTAAAGGGCCGTTCTCACGAGCAACCAGACACAAACGAGTATCAGAACAAACACTGTATCATTTACCTTCGGCAGTACATCACTGTCCCCGGAGTGACCTGACTCTTGGTCTGAGTCTGGAAAATAACAAGATCCATCCCAATTGAACAGGCCTCGACCCGGCATCTAACTCCTAACAGTTGAAATATATGGTGTCAATAACCTTCCTGTATGAACCCCTGCCCACATTCCCCAGATGAGGTGTTGACTACATACCAAAACCTACCGATTCACAGGGTTGTTTGTAAATTATAATACGGGTGTTGGGAAGGGATGAAGCTTATAACGTTGATAAAGCAAGAGTGACCTCAGTCCATAGCAAAATACCATGTGCCTTGAAGACTTAATGAAAGGGCTTGATAGAGCCCCACCTAATGCTAACTAATGATTGCTGCTAGTGTACAAAGGAACGCAAAAAAGCATTACTAAGAATACTTGTGTGTAATACAGCGAAACATGTTTAAGTTGGTATAACCGAGAATGCAAATGCACGAATGTATATGAACGTATTTCTTCTATGCTCCTGAGTACACGATCCAACCTGATGCTACCTCACGTGTTATCTATCTGTTGCCTTATGAAGTACCAATATGTGTGCAACTAATGTTATGTAATGCATGTGCCCCTGCCAGACTTTCATAGCCATGTATGAAGAAGTAAACAAATTTATAGATGATAGAAATATGTACTCATTCTAATGATGCTAACTTTACTGTTTCCCCATATGATATATTGTGCAGCCCAAGCACAGAGAATCGCTTAGAGCCAGAAGGGCCATCTCCCCCTCCTCCCGCCAAGGCCCGCCAGAGCTTGCTGGTGCTCGAACAGCACAGCCACACCTCCCCTCATTCTGCTGGACCCGCTTCAAGTATTCGCCTCCCGCATGTTCGAGGCCGCCATAGTCGACCAAACGAATAATTTACAATCTGGTCCTAAAACCCCACCGCCTTAAGGGGCCAGAGGTGCACCCTCGCTGATCCAGTAGTACTTTAGTTCACCCCAAGTTAATGGGCCTTGCAGATAGGTATTCAACCCTGTACTAACATATCATAAAGCAATTCCTTACCACATCTAACAGAACAGAACGACAAGGCAGCTCACCTTGTGCCCTATGACCAGACACCCAGACTTATGACACCCGGTCAACAGGTCAAAAGTAATAGTGTAATTAGAGTAACATATTGTAGGATTTACAGGATAACTGGAATCGGCTAAAGGGTGTGTGTGTGTGTGTGTGTGTGTGTGTGTGTGTGTGTGTGTGTGTGTGTGTGTGTGTGTGTGTGTGTGTGTGTGTGTGTGTGTGTGTGTGTGTGTGTGTGTGTGTGTGTGTGTGTGTGTGTGTGTGTGTGTGTGTGTGTGTGTGTGTGTGTGTGTGTGTGTGTGTGTGTGTGTGTGTGTGTGTGTGTGTGTGTGTGTGTGTGTGTGTGTGTGTGTGTGTGTGTGTGTGTGTGTGTGTGTGTGTGTGTGTGTGTGTGTGTGTGTGTGTGTGTGTGTGTGTGTGTGTGTGTGTGTGTGTGTGTGTGTGTGTGTGTGTGTGTGTGTGTGTGTGTGTGTGTGTGTGTGTGTGTGTGTGTGTGTGTGTGTGTGTGTGTGTGCGCGCGCAAGGGCAAAGTGTTAGTGCAGCCATCAATCATCGACACAGACCGCGCCTGGCCTGGCAGCTCCACCCCGACGAGCCCAGCTGACCTGTCCACCCCACGTTGACGTCCACCAATCCTGGAGCGGCTCATCATTGTGCCATCTATAGCTTAGTCGACGCCACCCAATCCCCGAGACGATGTGCCCCCTATAGCTTACAGGATTTATGACGTGGTTTTGTAATAAATATGACTGTCTTTGCTATTGTCAGACAGAGCGCTCTCGGAACTTGCAGAGTCCTTTGCATGCCCTATTTTGATTATATAAACCCCTTTTACATCACCCGCACTTGGTCTTGGTCTGGTCTCATTCCCTCCTGGGGGGTGTCCTTATTTGCCTCCTATTGTGGGGAGGGTGCTGCCTTTTGGGGACGCTTGCTTTCATTGCTAATAAAAATCTCATGCCACTGGAAGTAAACATATTATTACTGGTTGCTAGCTGCTACTGCTACTTCCCACCCCATCATGTAAGAACATCCTTCATGTTGACTTTGCCCTTAATGCCAGTAACAAAATGCAATGCAAAGTAAGGAAACATCTACTTGCTGCCTGCACAAATGCCCCTCCCTCCATGTAATAACACTCATGTTGCCTTTGCCCTTAACGCTAGTAAAAAAAAAGCAATGCCTCAGTTAAAATGCATAATCCCTGGCTGGCAACACAAATACTACCCCTCCCCCCCACCCACCCACCACTACGTAAGAACAAAAATCATGTTTACTATGCTCTGGGCTTGAATGCCAGTAAAACCAAGCTCTGCCCCAGTAAGAAAACATTTCATAACTGGCTGCAAATACAACCCCCAACCACGAAAGAACACTCGTCATGTTGACTTTGCCCTTAACACTAGTAAAAAATGCAATGACACAGAAAATAAACATTTCTTGGCTGGCAATGTCAGAACACACATCATGGCCAGGCCTTGCCCTTAATGCAAGTAAAATGCCATGCCACAGAAACAAAATGTCCAGGCTGTCTGCCCCATTAAATCCCCCCACCTCTCATCTATGTAATAAGACCCATCAAGTTGGCTTGCAAAACAAATGCCTGTTACATGCAATTTCGCTTTAAGGTAAAGTAAATGAGGCCGCCTGGGCCCTAGCCTCTTACGCACACATACACAGATTCATACCCATTCATTCATCAACCTGCCATTTGCCCAGTCAGCCTCTCTCACAGTCACTAACACGCGTGCCCAGAATATTTACACTGGGTTCTCCACAAACGCATCAGAACATTCACACACTGCATTCTCATTCACATGACATGCACACTCTCACATACACACGTCATTCATACGGCACTATCACTCATTTGGGGAAGAAGGATAGCTCAAGACAGGTTTGAATCCCGATCCCACACTTAGAAACCACTCATTGGTTTTAAGCGCGTTCTAAAAGAACAATTAGAATTATGCGCTGTGAGGAGTCAGAAATGAGAGGCAGACACAAAGTGATAGTGTTTTCAACATCAGATCTCTTTATTAAAATAAAAGAGTTGGATAAAGGCCTCTGCCCCTATCCTAAAGAAAGTTTCCCTACCTAGGAAACTAAAACTAAAGATCAGTCTCTGTGTCGTCTTCAAAATTATATACAATGTCCTCGAGTCCCAAACATACTAATCTGACTCTCACACTAGAAATGAACTAAAGGTGTAAGGAAATGCATATGGCTTGTATTTGGCAAAAAGTGTTTAATAATTAAAGCAAATAGACAAATCCAACAAAAAATGTCTTTTCCAAGAAGACATTTTTGGATCCAGAGGGTGATTTCCCTTCCTCTGGGTTATCTAAGTATGATAACAAAAAGTGTATCTTTCAAACGATAACTTTTTAAGGATGGCAAAAATGTCTCTTCCAAACAACAGTTCCTTTAGGATAGAAAAAAATATCTCTTCCCAACAATAGCTTCTTAAGGTTGGTAAAGTGTCTCTTTCAAACAATAGTTCCTTTGAAGTGGCAAAAGTGTCTCTGGTGTACTTATTTACCATATACTTTGTAAAACAAATGAGTTTCTGTATGCAACTTTACTGGACCTCTGGGTATACCCCTGCCAGGAATCCCTTTCTGGGTCTTACAGATCCCCTAGTACACCCTCCTGCCAGGTATCTGCCAGTCTGGTGTGTTCCATTCACCAGTACTTCTTCCGGAGTTCACTGTCCTTTAATTTAACACAGTTGTACTAATTCACTGTGTTTCTAATTCATTGGCTTGAGGTACTACTTGTTCCAACTTCCCCCACAATAACATGTCAAGTATGGGAATTTGTACAAGTTCTGCCTTTTTATATCCTCATTACTTATCATTTTCTTGGGGTACTGCTTGCTCCAACTTTCCCCTCCTTGGCATTTAATGTATGGGGATTTGTTTGTTAAGTCTTTTTACTTCACTGGTCGGTATTCAAAACAGTTTCTTAATTGCTTCCACGTCGGTCTGTACGCCCTGGGGTCCCCAATGCCTCTGGGTCAAGTTAATGTATACTGAAGCATTCCTGAGCTGTGGTATGCTGTCATCATGAAGCACCCACTCTAGGGCGGTGACCCTTGCACAGAAGATCTCCTTCCAGCTCTATGAGCAGCTCCGAACTCACTCACCCGCATGGCCGCTGTCCCTTATCACAACTGTGTAAACGGTGTTCCCAGTAGCTTTGTTGCTGCCAGTCTTCCGACGGTTCTCCCTGCCAGCCGTGCACCACACCGGTATGTTACGCCTGAGAGCAGCAGTTACAAATGCCTGCTTTCTCCAGTACGTTCCTTCTCCGCACTGTGACCTGCTTCAGCTCTGCCTCTCTCATCTCCGGGTCTGCATCCTTCTTCCGCGGCTCTCTGGTTTTGAAAGCGGCCACCATTTTTAAATGTCCTGCTCACCCGGGCCTCCTCAAAACCACTAGTCTGCATGTTGGCGTTTTTCTTGATCCGCGTTGACTCATCTCAGTTTTTGAGGCTTTCTGGGAGTATGAGTTCATACACCTTATGTGACTTTCAATGTGATATTGTTCAGTATTTCTGTTCAGAGAACCATTTGAGTTAGTAGATGTTAAAGGTGTGTTATGTGTGACTTGACTGAAATGGCAGTATGCCGTCAGAATTCAAGGTGTTATTCGGTTTTCTTCAAGGGGGAGGGTAAATATTGCGTCCCTCCCAATGGAGTCACCACCTCCTCCAGGCAGTCGTCTCCTCCCTCATATAGTACCACCTCCAGGGTCAGGAACAAGTAGAGGCTGCCATCGCCTGGTCATGCGGGAGGAGTTAATTGCCGGGGAATCAGTGATGATACCGCAGGATTCATCACAGTGCATACACACAGATTGAAACACACTTGCAAACAAGCACACATATATACATACATGCATCCATACAATGTTGTGGGGGCTGCCTTGTGGGCACACGGGCCAGCCAGCCAGACAGATATACACATCCAACACGTAAGCATGCACAATATACACATCCAGGCGTACATATTACATAAAAAGTCTTTCTTACCTAATTCCTGGCCAGCTCTGGAGGATCGAAGTCGGTGCTCCACAGCTCGGCCTTCTTCAGTCCAGGCTCCACTCCCACGCAGCCAGGAAGCAGAAAGAGCTTCCTAGTTCCCAACATGCTCAGGGATGCAGGCTGGCGGTGAGCCCCCATCTCGTGCTGGGCCCGCCAACCAGCTGCCACTGCAGCTCGGCCCTAATTCCTGACTTTAGAAAATGATTTCTTTCTAAAGTCAAAGTGAGGTCCAGAGGCTGCCTCCCAGGAAATGAGGCAGATGGGAGCCCCTGCACCATGGGGGCTGTGGGGCCCCCACTATGCTAGTGCCTTTTGAAGAACATTTCTGGTCACGTTGGGTGATCCTGCATCACTCTTTTTCCTGCAGCATTTACAATATGACAAAGAAAGAAAGAACTCTGGTACATGGGGCTGCACATGCATGTGGCTATGCATGCATGAATGACCAGGTCAGATTATTTTCAAATTGATTCCTGCTAGTTCAGGTATGTTCTGGTCTGTCTCCTGGAAGTAAAGACATCCTAAACAACCAAGGAAAAGTGTGACTTAGGACTCGTAGGACAAAGGTTACTATGTTAGTTAACGTAAACTGAACGCTGCATGATATCTAGCAATCAAACATGCATAAGGATATAGATACAGAACCAAAACTGAAAGATCATAATGCTTAAATTAGCACAATGACACTCTGGGTACATATACTTACATGTTTGCGATGAGGAACAGAGCCAGCAAGTAGCAGTGAGAAGGCCCTAGAAGGTACATAATGGCAGCAGCTCCTGCTTCGATGTAAAAAGAGAACCGGATGACCCGATAGTAACCAAACTTCTTCAGCAAAGAATGACTGCTGAGTACAAGCAACTGAGAAATAAATAAAATCAACAGTAAGAATCATGCAGTGACTTGCACATCACCCAGAACAATGTCTCTCACAAACAAGAAGGGTTGCTTCATTTCATCAAAACATCATAGCACTATCTCCAAACATTTGACAACAATATCAGACATTCTTTTTCTTGTCTATATTTTTTTAAGGGTTATATAGATTAATGTTCTCTAGATCTTTAGTAGGTCTGGGCTAGATTAGATGCTCAAGGTTCAAACTCCTAAATTTAACGAGAAAGAAAATGAGAGAAGCTCAAAATCAGACGCTTTCAGAAAAACACACTTTTTAGAGCAAGATTCTGATCTCTCACAAAGGCCATCATACTTAAAAGTGTCCACCAGCACATCTAGGATGTTGACTTAAAATAAGATAGACTTTCTGCCTATGAATAGGGTTGTTCATACATGGCAAATCAAGGTGTGTTTTTTGTTGTATTTAGTTGGTGGTTGTGCATAGGGAATACCAATTCTGGCGTTGGAGCACTGCTAATATCTAAGCTATTCTATGATAGTATATTTCCATAGTAGCAATAGTTTGCTAACATTTCTGTGTACATTAATATCAATGATTATACATCTTGATCCAATAGAAAAGTAGTTCTGGCTAGGTCAAAATAACACTTTCAAAAAGGCTTAGGAGGGGACGCAATATTTTTACAATTTAGCGATAGACAATAACAGAGCTTGGTTTGGTGGCGAGACAACCAAGTACACCTTCTACAAGAAATTGACAATTGCACTGTGATGAGGTAATCAAATGATTAGGTAAGAAGGGATCCCAGGCAACGAGGGTGCACAGTGCAACCCATTTTCATAATTACTTTATTTCGGACAAAGTATCCCTAAAACACAACAACAATTTATAATAAGATACCAGCGACAGATTTTTATTTCATGATGTGTAAACTACAAAATGTCAATAATTATCATCATACTATAGAATGTAAACTCAACAGAGTATAATGGGCATGAACACGTAATTGTTTGGTATAGCCATGTAGAGATAAAAAAGTCTTAATTGATGGAACAGTATTACAATTTTAGAATAAATCTGTCATAATGTCAAAAATAAAGTATTTCACAAGAAGAAACATCTTTCCCAAATCAAAATCATCTACAAAGCCAAGATATCCTGCTTTGCCAAGAAGAGGACCACTCCTAATTTAGCCGATACTGAAAACTTGTATCATTTCAAGCAACTTTGCCCGGCCCAGTAAATATGAGTAAAACAAAAAAGTCCACTAACCGAGACAGCGCACATCTGCAAACATTACAAGAATTTTGCACATTAGACACTTTACTTGGCTACAGCTGATGTTCTTGTCTAAAGTATACAGAATTCAGTTTAATTCATTGCTCACTGCTCCACCCCTTCTGGGTGGAGCCCTTTGTGTCTTATCATCCAACTCCTTTTCCTCATTACAACAGTCCTACCACCTCTATGCTGGTGTAAATTCCTCTTTAAAAATATTCCACACTTCTCTCAACCACCTCCTCCTTTGCATCTGTGACAAATCTGAGGATCTCGTCCCTTCTCCCCTAGGGGAAAACCTTCCCCATGGGGCCAAGGCGGTGCATCCACAATACAATAGTCCCCCTGGGGGTGGTGCGACGAGGGCGGATCACATGGGGAAGGAATCCCTCTATGGAATTCGGGACGACCATCACCAGAGAATGTGGTATCCCTCCACTTTAATATAGGAAACCCATTCTCCAATTTTAAATCCTCCTTAGCCTTCCCTGGATAGAACCAATATATTTTGTTGTCAAATCAGTCAAACTAATCTTCATGACAACACTGAAAAAACAGAAAACACAAGATATCATGCATATAGCTTGAAGACTGGTACTCTGTGATGAAGGAGATGGACGCAGTCCAAGGTTCACTCACGAGAAGCAGAGCGAGCGGTCTAGCTTCCTAATACTAGTGATTGACCCAAAGCAGTATATCAATCCCACACGGGAGTTTGGAAGCAGGTAAAGATCAAATTCAGGCGCAGCTGAAATGCGAGAGAGAGAGGGAGGTCCCCCAAAGAGGAAAGCGGGAGCCATGCACGGGAGCAGCTGACAAGAGCTGCAAGGAAAGCCTGGCCCGGAGGAAAGCGAGAACCCAAGCATGGACCATCACGAGAGGACTACTCGGGTTGCTGCCGGGTGAATTCTCTCTGCCTCCCAGGACCCATCCGATGTTCTGATTGGATCTGATGATACACGAGACATTGCAATAAGGTTGAAACTGCCTCCACCACTACTTACAATCAATGTCTAAGATTGCTAAGGAGTCTCTGAGCTTGTTGCACCACATTTATCAATTTATCCTACTGCTCTGTATATTGACTGTATTGTTGCTGGACAAAAGATTTCATATTTCATTGGCACTGGAGCGTCACACTCCACTCTAAAAGCCACAGAGTTTCCCTTCACGAGGCATTCCGATGACCTAGTAAACACTGTGGGCCTCATTACGAGTTGGGCTGTAGCCCTCAAATGCGGCGGTAACGATTTTACTGCTGCTTTTAAATGTCCGCCCAATCTCGAGTCTGGCGTGTTTACCCCCAGCTCAGAGCTGGGGGTAAACACGCCAGAAAAAATGCAATTTTCTGCACAATTAACGCTGGCGCTATTACCATGTGGTATTTGCACCTTAAATTGGCCATTGGGTCCAATGGGGAATGGGGAGTAACCGTTAGCGCCCAACCCGTAATACGGTTCAAATACCGTTGGATGGGTGGGCGCTAACGCAATAAGTTTAGGCGGTATCCCAGTCAGGATACTGCCCAACTCATGACGAGGCCCTGTGGATATAGGGGGTACTCCAGTACCTCATCCTGTGTCCACTCTGCTTATGGTGACTATAGGCCCAATCTCTGACCAATATTCATTTTTGCTGAGCCCCTGTTCCCCTGTGAATTTGTTTGGATCATATTTATTGTGTAAACTAAGCTGCACTATTCCCTGTTCCCCTGATGGTGTACATCAGGACATCCCTGCTCACAGAGAGCACGAGGTACTGGCGTTATTACAGGAAATCACCCATTAGACCTGTGGAGACCGGGCCGATACTCCCTGTCCAAAGCAGGGGCTGTTGGACCGAGTCCCAGTCAAATTATGGTCAACCTGTGCAAATGATACTGCATATATGATTAATGCTGAAAAAGTTACAATCACTTTGAATCATGCCAAGCCTTTGCCATGTGTACCTCAACATCCTATATCCCGACAGGCTGAAGAAGGCATCCGTCCCATGATAGAATCCCTTCTCCAACAAGGCATTATTGTACCAACTAGCAGTCCCTGCAATACTCCCATTTTTCCTACTATAAGGAACCCATGGTGGCAACAGTAAAGACAGACACAAGTGATCACAGTTCAAGGGCGTTTATGAAACTGTAATATATAAATATATATATATATATATATATATACACGTTCATCAAATTATAATAAAGCCGTCCTAGTGGTGTCTTTGTCAAATAAAAGGGCCTATACAAAGAAAAACGTATTGCCAATCCTTAGGCTAAATACAAACAAAGAGTGTGGCATAGGGTTCACGGAAACAAAGAAGTGTTCACAAATAATAAGTCAGGATGCGGTAGTCAGGGTCTCCCTTCCCCACATTTTGAGCACAGGACAAGGTAGGACTCTGGATTACAGAGGGCGAATGTCGGTGCACTACTAGATGCTTTTAGTAAATTATGTGTAATAGATAAAGGTATTAGCACTCAATGGTAAATCGTGTATCGGTGCTCCAAGCAAGGCTCTCGCTACACAAAAGAAGAGAGCTAAAAGTACCAACAAAAATATTACCCCAGAAACCACTAAGGTAAATGCTTGGTCACTCTGTTCGAGAACAAAGTCTCTTCCTGATCTTTTAAAAAATAACAGATATTTACAAATTTAGATCTGTAATAAAGGAAAATACATGGGAAAATCACTTAGAATGAGCTGTATTAAATAGTCATCAAGTTCTCCACGATAAATGTAGAATATGTTGAACTACATCATTCATTGGTACAAAAATAACATTTCCCAAATTGATTTATACAAAGAAAGTGAGTTCAAAAAGCAATTGTCTTCAAAATAAGATTTACATCAACACAAGAACAAAATTCAACAGAGAAATTCTCTGTGTTTTTTAACTGCTTAAAGATTCATCACAGTTTGAAAGTACAATCACATTTTTTTACACTACGCGTTTCGTGATTTCCCTGACCCCTTCTTTAGGTATGAATGTTGATTGTATTTCTTCACTTTCTAAAGAGATTTTTTTTTTTTTAAAGGACAAAATCACTGGACTGTCTGATTTTCCATGTGAACACCTATGAACTGCAAAATGGCAAAAAGACTAATTTGACTAACCTTTATAAAGAAAAGGTCAGTCTATGCTTTGAAGCTCTAGGAAAGCACAAAGTGCTTAGCCGGGATAGTATCCTTCTATACTACTGTCAATGATCTATGACTTGATGGGCAACCATCAATTTCCTTCCCTCAAGGGCTGTTGCAATGATTGAAAAGATCTGAAAAAGACAGGAACCAAACCTGCCGTAAATCTAATGTTTGGTGTCAATATATCGCACTGAAGGTGCAGTCCAATATTACCCCAATGTTCCAAGTAGAAGTGAAATAGTGCCTACCTTTCTGTCAATTTCAAAAGACGCGTTACGGGAATGGGAAGGCGGCTGCTGATACAGCCTACCGTTCCGCATTGCGTTTTTATTTACTTACGAAGTGCATCACGTGATTGTGAAGTGATCACGTGATTGTGCAGTATCAGATGATGCGCAAGTTTTATCTGTTTGACAAATGTGTGATGCTAAACTGGGTCAGTCACCATGCAGCATGCCAGGATGAGGGATATCCCTGAGCTATGATATGATATGATATGATATGGTATTTGTAACGCGCCTATACACAAGTGTTTCAAGGCGCGACGAGGCAGGGAGGGAGGGAAACAAGGGGAAGACGGACAAGCGATCCTACTAGGCCAGGTGTCATTCAGATCGCGCAAGTGCAGAGGTAAGGGGAAAAAGGAGAAAGTGCAGGGGGAGGAGGTGGGGGGAGAAGTGCAGTACAAGGTAAGTGGCGTAATGAAATAATAAATGATAAATAAAAAGGGCCAGCTGGTGGCAAGTGCGAGGTAAGTGCAGAGCAAGTGCTGGGCAGGGGGCTGTAGGGATACAGTGACAGTCCCACAGTGCAGGGGGAGCCAGGGGGTCAGTGCAAGTGGAGAGTGGCTGGGCCCTGGACCGAGGTCGCTGAGAGTGGCCCAGATGCAGGTTAAGTGCAGAATTCAGTGGGGAGTTAAGCAGGTTTAGCAGGGGAGAGGGAGAGAGAAGGCAGAAGCGAAGAGGAAGGTTTTGAGGTGCTTCCGGAACCGGAGATGGTTCTCCTCAAGTTTCAGGGAGGCAGGCAGGCTGTTCCAGAGGGAGGCCCCTGCTGCGGAGAGAGATCTACCCCCAGCACGTTGCTTCGAGAAGCGGCTGACCATGAGGGAGTTAGAGATGGATGAGCGAAGGGCTCGTGAAGGGAGATATTTAGGAAGAGAGAGTTGAAGGTATTTAGGCCCCAAGCCCCAGAAGGCCTTGTGGACAATGCAGAGGGTTTTGAACTTAATCCTCGCAGCCACTGGGAGCCAGTGAAGAGATTTCAGTCCTGGAGAGATACGGTCCCTGGGCTTGAGGCCAAGGACAAGTCTCGCAGTTCTGTTCTGGATAAGTTGCAGAGGGCGGAGAGTGGAGGCAGGGAGATTAAGATAGAGGCTGTTACAGTAGTCCAGCCTTGAGAGAACCAGGGCTCGGGAGACAGTGAGCTTCTGGGGGAAGGAGAGGAAGGGAAGAATACCTCTGAGGAGGTGCAGCTGGTAGTGTGATTTCTTAGAGACATCAGATATATGAGGAGAGAAGGAGAGTGTGGAGTCGAAGATGACCCCGAGGTTTTTAGCCTTGCATGTAGGGGCAGGAAGGGGGCCAAGGGAGGCCGGCCAGAGAGCTGCAGGGAAGGAGGGAGTAAACATCATCATGTCACAGCATAACGATCACCTGATCTTATTAAATCGCTGCCATTGGTTAAGCTTGTAAGCCTCATTGTAGCATTGTTTGGAGATGCACATTGTAGAAAGGAGGAATGATGCATACTGATTACTAATATATTTCAGTAAAATGTACTTATAGAAATAAATCTTCAGCCAAAAGCATAATGAAGTGGAAATACTTGTGAATTGTTTTTTTTTTTTAAATATATTAAGGACTGTGGACACGTAATTAAAGTCCTCCACTGTCCGTAGATGGGTGGTGTCATTCATAGTAACTAAATGAATATAATCAGCACTGTCATATCGTGACAATCCTCAAATTTTTGTATAACAGGAACTTACACAAAAAATAAGCGTATTTTTGGGGTAATGTATGATTGTCAGCCAATTTAACCAATTTTTAGGACTGACTGCCATTAGTGTCATAGGTGTCGATTTGGAAATGTGAACAAATTCATTCAGTAACAGAGTTTATACAGTATTACTAATACACAGTAATCATACACTACCCTAAAATATGCTTATATTTAGTGTAACTTCCTGGTCTAAGGGTATCCTGTCACAATTGTGGTTCCCCATGCTGTATTGTCATTACTGCTAAAAGGGAAGACAACGCGTGTCAAATTCCCACCTTACCAGATATGAAAAGTTGCTAATTCCTACTCCAATGTTACTTTTATTCAGCTCTGAATCCTACTTCTTTATTACCAACCCCGTAGGATGGGGAGTAGCATGCCTGTCGAGTTGTTGTGAAAACAATCTTGTGAACCCGTGTTGATCTGTCCGATGTACCTTTATTGAACCCTGACCTTATTCTTTTTGTTGACGGATCTTGTACCTGTGTTCCGGAAATATGGGGAATTGTTTTCTGGGTATGCTGTATGTACCCCCCATGCTTTTCTAGACGCATATCGATTGCCTATGGCAAAATCAGCCCAGGTTGCCGAGCTCTTGGCTCTTACCCGTGCATATTTTCTGGCTCTTAGTAGAACGACCATGATCTATACCGACTCCATGTATGCCCACAGGTTGGTCCACAACTTCTGAGTTTTATGGAGGCAGCACAAATACTTAACCTCCACAGGCAACCCAATATTAAATGCAAAATATGTCTCAGCTCTATTGAATGCAGTGTTACTCTCTGCAGCTTTGTCATAGTGAAATGTAAGGGGCACAACCGCTCACAGTCATAAACGGCCCAAGGAAATGCTTTAACCGATGATGCAGCTCGCTCAGCTGCTTTTAAAGGGCCCCTGCCTCCTAATAAATGTCTTGTTTGTGCTGCAGTTCCACGGTCAACAATCCCTTCACTTTCCAGTCTGGTTATTCTCCAAGATCAAGCTCCATAGGGTGAAAAGGTGACCTGGACTCAACGTAGGTGTAGGTTGAGAGTAGACTCCCTAGACAGCTGCCTAGTGGCACCCAAGGTACTCTTCCCCCATCTGGTCTGTGAAGCTCACCTTGTGGCTCACTCAAGTAAAAACACCAAATTTGCCATTTTTACATTACGATTGATGGATCCGGGTCTAGCTTCTATGGCTCTGAGTTCATGTGAAAATTGTGTGCCATGTTTAACGTATAACAACGGGAGGGTGATACCTACAAAGCTGTCTGTACGTCCTGTACCGGAAGGTCTGTTTCACACATACAGACAGACTTCATACAGCTCCCTGCTTGTATGACTTATCTTTATTGCTTAGTCTTGGTAGATGTGTTTTCTGGGTGGGTGGAAGTATAGCCATTTAGAAAAGCACATGCGGTCACTGTGGCCAAGACGTTGTTAGCTGAGTTCATGCCTCGTTTTGGATTTCTCCTCCGTATAGACAGTGACTGAGGTACCCATTCTACTGGTCTGGTTATTACAGAAGTCTGCAAAGCTCTAGGAACAGCTCAACAGATCCATTGTACTTATCACCTGTGCTCAAATGCACATGTATAAAACCGGAAGAGCGAAGTCAAGTTGAGGCTGTCCAAAGTGTGGGAAGAAACCGTGTTGAAGTGGCCACAAGCCTTGCCCCTGGTTTTGTAACGCCCAGGGTAAACACACACTATATGCGCATGATATCCTCATTGGCAACCTTAGGAGAATGGGAACTGCACACCCAGCAGTTCCCAACATTCAGAGTTTAGCTCCAGAGGAGGACACCATGATTAACTACTGTTGCATGTTGATTAAAACGGTTCAATCTGTTCATGACCATGTCCTTGAAGCTCTGCTTGAGCCTGCCACTGAACACTGCCATCCCTTTCAGCCAGGACACTGGGTTCTGGTGAAGATCCATCAGCGAATGTCTGCACTTCAGCCGAGGTGGGGTGAACCATTTCAAGTTCTGCTTACAACAAATGTTGCCATCAAATGTGAAGGGATCACGGCCTGGATCCATGCATCACATTTCTGAAAGTCCCTGCCCTTGTAAATGAAATCACCTCAGCGTCCACCAATCTTCCTTGTGCTGGCTCCGTTCCACCATGGCCACCAACACCACCACCATCAGTGACGTCTCCAACTGTTTGCTCTTCCAAAGTTTCTGAAACAAGAGTGACCAACAGTAGAGGGTGTGGGCAAGACCCTCAATCAATCAATACATTCAAGTGCTGAAGCAGAATACACAACATCTAAGCCTTTTCACCATAGTGAGGACTCAGTGGGAGCTATTGCTAAAGCTCCTTCGTCAGGAGGTCAAAGCCCCGGAAGGAATTACACTGATTCAGGCCCCTCTGTTGGCATATCCTCTTCAGTGTCTGACCCATCTGGACCTCGCAACGCAACCTGCCAGATGTACACTCTACGATGCTGTGGAAGGATACCAGATAGTCCCTAGTTTTGAACAAAGTGGCAGCTGGTCCAGTTACTCGCCTTGGATCTGGCCTCTCAACGACGATGAACCCCCAGTGTGCTGGCAAAGAGTAGATGCCACTGCTGCTAATTCCCTGGGATCTGCAAGTTATGGCCCCTGCTGCTATAATTTGTAGGTCATGCTCTTTGTTACAATGACTCTTATATTCATTTGGCTCTAGTATCTGAGACTTTTGTAGTTTGGTCTCTTAGGTGGAACTCTCGATCATAACCTGTGAGCCTTGTGGTTCGCTATCCAGTGGCAGAGTCTTGGTGGAACTTTGGAACATTGATACGTACTGTGTAGCATCCTCGCTGAGCCAGAAAGCTTGGAACTGAAAGACTGGTCTAACGGATATCTATTGCCCATGTCCTATATCCTACCAGGCTTGATGAACTAAAAGCAAACTTCGACTTCAGAATATGGATCAAGACTGGAAAGGGGGCCTTGTGGGCATGATTGTCGGGGTTGCTAGAATATTGGTTTATACTAGTTTCACTGTGACAGACATCTTTCGCACTATTTGCCATGAGAGTGATGGTCCCTCTGCACATCCCTGGGTTCACAGTGAAAAATATGCATCCACACCTCTTCTGACAGTATGCCTGCATATTCCTTTTTGACTGATTGTTGTGTTTCTGCCCATTTACCACAAGGCTTGTCCTCCAGGTTTCCTATCGTACCACAAGGCTTGTCCTCCAGGTTTCCTATCGTCTGTTTGGATATCAAGTTGGTTACCCAGACCCTAGGATAAGGACCTTGTAGGAATGCTCATTCCCACTTGGGTTTTACTGGCCCTCCGAATTTCCCCACCCCAGACTAAGTACACATCAAAGCAGCCATACTTCATCTTTCCTCCCCAGTAGTTGGTCAACTTGGTCAACGAAGGACCTCTGTGCATGGTAACTAGCAAGTGTCAGAATTATCTGCCCACTAATTCCAGTCTGGTGATTAATAATGTTACATTCACCTACTAACTGAACTGTTGTCCTTCTCTCAGATTGGGCATTCTACATATTCTGGAATTTATTTAATCTGCAGGGATATGGTGTGCCCCTGGTTGCACACGAATTGAGGAGGGTATTGTTACATGGGATATATTATGGCTGCAGTACTTCACACCCCTACTTTTCCCACCCAGTCCCACTCTAGGAGAAGCACTGACTAGGAAGACTTTGATACGGGAGTAGGACATTTGATACCAGCCCCTGAGGTTAAGATAGAGACTGGTTGACGTGATTGTCACAGTTAGTGGAGGACATCGCAAATGCGACTGCATCCTCCCTATTGTCCCGTGAACAAGCAGTCATCCGAACCATGGGGCTCAAAAAATATATGGCTCTAGATATTGTTCTAGCCTCACAGGCTAGAACAATTTTTACACAGCCTGTGCAGTCGTAAAAAGTGAGTGCTGCACTTTGATACCAAATTATGTAAGTAATATCACTGACATCCACACCCACATCCGCCATACTGTAAGCCTCCTGCACACTAGTACAGAGGCTGCCTGATCCTTTGGGTTGTATTAGTACCCTTAGCTGCTGGACAGATCTTGCTTATAGCAGTAGTTATAATTCTAAGTTTGTCCTGTCTATCAATGGTTCGTAAGTGTCTCTGTTATCGGTTTTGTAATACCTGTTATGAAGTGCTCTACTGCCATGCTACTGAAGACACTGGGCCTCATTACGAGTCCGGCGGTAACCGTGCCGGAAAAAACGGCAGGTTACCGCCGGACTCGTATTACCATGCCGACTCTGTGATTGCTGGAATCACCGGGGCATAACGACCCCGGTGACCCGGGAATTCCGGAGGCGGAATTATGCAAGTCCTCATTCCCATGGAGTCGCATAGGACTCCATGGGAATGGGGAAGTGGAAACACCGGCACCAAGCTGTAATGATGATGGTGTTTCCACGTCCATCTGCAGGCGGGTGGCGTTTCTCCCGCCAGGTCAGACCTGGCAGGAGCGACACCTCCCGCCTGCAGAACTCGAGATCAGCCAGTCCGGAAACAACATTGGCAGCGGGTTTACCGCCACCGTTATTTCCGGACCGGCTGATGTGATGTTTGTTCCCTTTGAAATGTTTGTAATGAGACTGGAGTGAAGGTCTCGTAGGAAGGGACTGTGGAGGAAAGTTTGGGAATTGTCTGTACTTCCCTTGCATACACAACATTATAATGTTGAGCAACACTGCAAACGATCACGTTAAACCATTGGTTCTTGCGTGTGCAGGGCGAGAAGATAGATTGTACTGCGTATGTACTTGCAATGAAGGCTCTTACCCTAGTGTGTAGGAATGCTCACCTTCATATTCCTTGCTTCTTACGTGTTTCCCTTTTGGCCAAAGAAATCATGTTTTAGGCTCCTGATTTCTTAGGAAAAGCAGCACTATTAGACGGAAGTCATCATAATTCGACCGTGCTCGCCTTTCTTAGAGCATGTGTGAATCTTTAAGGAGTATATTCACCTTGGCAAGAAATATTATGATGTGCTGTCCTCTCTGATAACACTAACTAGCATGACCGGATACAGCTGACATCAAAGGCTTGCATAATGAGGCTTTGTTCGCTATCAGCAACAACATTTCAAGGTGAGACCTTGCCCTGCTGGGACCACCCCTTCCAATGAAATGCATGTGTTCATTTGGGTATAAGAGGAACTGTGCCTGGTGGGGGGTCACTTGTGCCAGAGTATTTTTCCAACACAGGTTGAAGAAGGGTGCAGTCCCATTCCGCATGCACCCCACCCACCGCCTTCTGTCTTGCAAAGATACTATGCAGGAGAAGAGCTAGGTGTCTTCTTTTCCAACTTTGAAAGAAGTGTGAAAGATTACACTGGGGCTCCTTCATTACCCGTTAACTGATGGATGGTTTTCAGGATGCCTACGAGATCCTAAACCAGGACAAACCACATAGGAAGTGCAAATAAAAGGAATTTTGGAAGGGCTAGGTCATGATGCAGAATACTAGCCACAACAACTATGCAAACTACGCTTGCATCAATTGAGACTTCGCAACAGCTATCCCGTAGAATACAAAATGCTTTATCCAACTGGATAGAGTGCTCAACACTGGAAGAAGTAAAAGACATGCTCACCGTTGAGCAGTGTTGAAACTCCCTGCCACTGGTTTACGCTTGGGTGTGGCATGTCTGAGTTATGGGTCTGGCAGGCCTGGACAAACAGAAGACTTGATTTGACGTGGATGGTTTCGGGCAATGCTGGACCCGGTCTGTTTGAGCGATCTTGGAGCCGTGTGGAATTCATGGTGGCAACCAGTAAGACAGAAGAGTGATCACAGTTCATGGGTGTTTGAGCAATGAAAGTGGTATGCAAGTTGGGAAAATGCCTAATCTAAACCTAAATCTAAGATGGGGACAAGTGTCGACCATCAAATGAAAATAAGGCAGTCCTAGTTGTGTAATGTCAAATAAAAGGGCCTATACTAAGAAACCTATGGCCAATTCCTTACGCTCAATACAAAAGGGTGTGGGGTTAGGTTTCAAGAAAAAGAAAGTAGTGTTCTGAAATGATAAGTCAGGCGGCGGTAGCCTGGGTCTCCCTTACCCACGTTTTCAGCACAGGGTAAGGTTGGAGCTTGTAGCACAGCGCGGTCTCTGGCTTCATCAGCACGAGACAACAGTTCCAATGGCAGTTCTCAGGACGATCGATGGGCAAGTTTTGTTTCCTCTGAAAGTCCCTTGCCTTCGGGGCATGATGTGTTTAAACAATAAAACAAAAGTTCCTTTAACAAATGAAAGTTCGCTAGGGTAATAACGGTTTACCCATGGGTCCCCCTCTCCCGGGCTGACCCTTCTCAATTGTATTCCAAAGTTCAAAAAGGGATAATGACTTCACCCCTGGATCCCCCTCTTCTGCGCTGACCCCTTTTTAATGTAATCCAACATTTAGCTAGGGTGCTGGTTTAACCCTGGAACTCCCTCTTTTGGGCTGACCCTTTCTGTATGTAATCCACAATTCAGATAGGGTGCTGGTTTCACTCTTGGATCTCCCTCTGTCGGGCTCAGACCCCTCTTGCCTTTTCCAGGATTTCTTATCGCTTGGTTTCTCAATGTTCACTTTCACTGTGGGATTCACTTCCCTCACACTGCTTGTAGATCAAAGACTTTGGATTGTACAAGGATTTTGCTTGACCCTATATATGACCACTTTGACCTATATCGCCAGACCTTCTGGTACTTGCAGTTTCTCTCATATGGGGCTCGACCAGAATCTCTTGAATTAGCACCCACGTGGTGCTGCTTTCCCTCTGCAGCTAGTTCCCCATCACACTTTTAACAGTTCATTCAAAGTTCAATAGCTTTGGTTCTAAACTTGTCACTTTGCGATTCTCATTCATCACAGCTTGGTTCTTATCGGTCCTACCCTCGACTCACTGGGTGTGATGAACTGCTTGGCTGTTGGTTTCTTTGACATCAAAACCTGTAACATGGGCGCAGGAGTTTCCCCTCGCTCCGCCCTATCAGCATAGGCTTGCCCTGTGTACCGTTGACATCTGCTGCAGGACACTTGTGCTATTGTTCGCAATCTTAGATTCTCCTCCACGAAGGTTCTGCGGGCCTCGGACGAAAAGGGCAAGGTCACTTCTCTCTTCGCCACCCTCTCGCTTCCCGCTGTCTTTTTCCTTCTCTTGAACTGCCACGTGGTAGCCGCCTCAACGTACTGTCTGCCGTGTTCGCCTTTCTCATACTGTGCTCTCTGGCTCCACCTTTTATCCCTGTGGGGAAGGGGAAGGGGAAGGGTCATCAGGTGTGTGTGATTCTGATCAATTGCCTGACTTTGCCTGACCCTGGTACTGGTACTTGTCAGGTAAACGGCTCTGGTGTTAATCAGTTGTCCATTGTGTTGTGCGAAAGTGTTCGCAGTGGAAAGGGGGCGGGGCAGAGGTTTGGAATGTCCTACGTGAGAGGATGGGGAAAATGTGTTAAAGGAAAGGGGATACCGCATCTCAACCGGCTGGGTTCCACTCCCTGAGGACCCCCCCCCCCATACAGGTGATCCTCCCTCACTGGTCCACCCCCAGGAACTGGATCCAATAGCGATGGCTGTGTCCTGGCCACCTGGATGACAGATCCCCGGGGACTAGCTAGGGAGACACATTCTGGTTTCTCACAGAGTGTAATTGAATATTCTCTCTTCCTCATGTGTGGGAATAGTGAGCTGGATGTAGGTCTTTGCCCAGTTGAGATGTCGATCAATGCGGCTGCTATTCTCCAGTTCTACAGGTGGTGTGAAAGTGACTGGGCAGCTGAACTAATTTCTACCTTCTGTGATGAAATAGGCGATATTGTCCCGGTAATTAGAGGACATAACTATGTCCCCGTTCCCAAACCCAGGAAACTAACTCCCAATCTCCAGATTGTACCCATTTTCCCTGTGGATATATGTATGTGTGTAATTCCTCCATTATAAGGAATAACAGCGCTAACACTGTGCTGAGGAAACACCACCGTGAGGAGAAGAAACAAGGAAATCTAATCCGGTGTTGTAGTCCTCTTTCGATGCTCAGTAAACTACTAGCACAGAACATAAAAGAGGGACTAATTCCTGGTGTTTATGAGATTGATAGAAGTAGTGGAAGTGCCGGAAAGAAGAATGGCCATCAAAGTTGCAGGTTACTAGTGGCGTGGAGAGGTGGAAATCAGACCGAGCAGAGGACTCGGCATTGGACGAGGAAGGCGGAGGTAGCCACTGATCTTCCAAACGTCTGGCAACACAGGAAAGGTATGTGGAAAAAGGGGGAGGGGAAGATAACAGTGCACTGAGTTTGCGCAGAAATAGATCTTCGCAACTTGCGGTCAACCCCAGATCTCCCACCTAACCAGATGGGTCATTAGACACCCCGAACCATGCAAGTGCAGAATAGGTTAATAAATATGAAACGCCGCTATTCCTCACCACCATTGGTGTCAGAGGTGGGATGCTGCCTGGCTGACACAAACCAGGGATCCCTTAATGTTCGACAGATACTTTCCACAATACGCCATCTTTGCTTATAACCATTAAGCAATCGCAGGGGCCGGAATTTCAACTCAAAAGCTCTCCCGGAGATTCAGTTTTTAATCTTAAATGCCTGGTACTATTAAAAACCCAAATTCCTATGTCCCAACAGAGGCTCCTCTTTAAAGGAAGAACACTAATAGAGAATACCAAACTTGCCTACACTTTAGGCCCCAATAATAACATTGACTTGGTGGTTTGGCCAAGAAACCATCAACCTCCAATTTGGGCTGTATGGAATAAAACCAAGTTTATTAAGACCATCCAAGAGAAATGAGGTATTCAGCTCAGGGTTGCCTGCAGTAAAAGGGGATAGTACGAAAAGCCTGTTGGAGGGACCCCTCGAACTAGTAAGGCAGTTTGAGGCCGAGATCTTCTCATTCACCCCAACATCCAGTCCGACAACAGTAGACAGCACATCAGGAGATATGGCTACTCCGGAGGCTCTGATCTAACGTCTGGTAGAACACCAAATTCAAGCAGACCACTGGTTCCAAGAAGGTCTGGAGAGAATGGAGGCCCTGCACCAACGACCAGTACTACCCCACAGGATGTTACAAGCCTATCAGGAAGGGGAAGACTTGTGATATTTTTTTCTGAACTTCGAAGGTTTAGCCCAAATGTTTTGTTGGAGTGAGGAGGTAAAAGCCTGCTACATGGCACCATTATGGAGGGGCGAGTTGCAAACAGCCTACCAAAGCCTAAACCCCCTACGGACCACAACCTTTGCAGACATTAAGGAAGGTTTACTTCAGAGGGTTGGGCAGATGGACATTTTTATCAAAATACATTTAAAGACTTAAAACTCACCCCAGGAGAGACCCTGGTAGAGCTAGGGGCCCAGGTACAGAACACAATGTCCCTGTGGTTGGGTAAGAAAACATGTGATGAAATTCTCAAAGCCTTAGCTCTAGACCAATTTGTGGATAGTCTACAACCTTTCCTGCAAAAGGCAGTCCTTCAGCTGATCAAGCCAAACCTGACTATCGCAATAGAAACAGCCCAAAGCTTCAAGGAAGCTGAGAGCCTTAAATAAACCAGAAGAGCTTAGGAAAGAAGTAAAAACAGGTTCTTGACGTACCCTCTCCCACTGATGGGAAATCAGGGATGAGACAAACCCACTGGAAATAACTCCCCGAACCTTTAAGTTAAGGACAGAGGAAACAGAAGAAAAGATAACTTTTCCTTTGAAAGACATAGGTATGATGAAACCGGAAGATCAACGACCTCCGATGGTGCTTTGCTTTGCCTGCGGCGAAAAGGGACACCTGGCCAGACATTGTCCAAAGAATACGAAGGGAGAACCTATGCAAGTTTTGTGGATGTCGGGAAGTCCCTTGGAAGAGCTACAAATCGGGATGAAGATGAAGAAGGTAATATCACCAGTTGTTTTTCTTTACCTGTGGTAGTGAAGACCCATGACAAAGCCAAAGTGAATGGCATATCAGTAATCGCTATGGTGGACTCAGGTAGATGACAAACAGCAGTACGGCCTGACTTCATATACCTTGAGACCTATTAAGAATTGACCCTGTTCAAATAACCTGCATCCATGGAAACCAGGAAGTATATCACTGTACCCCGGTTATAATTAAGATCTGCGATCATGAGGAAAGAATCAACACAGCAGTCATGCCCGGACTTCCCAAAGAAACCATTATGGGAACTGACTCCCCGAACTTCAATAAGATTTTCCATGACCTCAACCCATCACCCATTTCCTGTTCACCAAGATGGAGAACTAGAAAACGATACACCTATATGGTCATGGGGGGAAACTCCAACAAGTACACCCAGGGAAAACCAAGTTGATCTTGAGGGGGGGCTTCAGTCTTTGGGGGAAAGGTATGTGAAGAATCAGGCGATATCGTCCCGGTAATGAGAGGACATAACTACATCCCTCTTCCCAAACTCAGGAAACTATTGGAAAGCTCCCAATCTCCATATGGATATTTTACCAATATTCTTTATGGATATATGCATGTGTGTAATTCCTCCCCTATAAGGAATATCAGCACTAACACTGGGACAAGGAAACTCCACCGTGGGGAGAAGAGACTAGGAAATCTAATCCGGTGTCGTAGTCCTCTTTTTGTGCTCAGTAAACAACCAACACAGAACATAAAAGAGGGACTAATTCCTGGGGTTTGTGAGATTGATGGAAGTAGTCATGGAAGTGGAGGCGAGAAGAATGGCAATCAAAGTTAGAGGTTACGAGCGGCATGGAGAGGCGGAAATCAGACTGAGCAGAGGACTCGGTATAAGAACAACCCGACTTGGACGGGTAAGGCGGAGGGAGTTGCTGATCTTCCAAAGGAATTGCTGGCATCTCAAGTACTGGGGCGCCGGTGGACTAAGACAGGGTCAGCTAACTCAGTAAAGGTAAGTGACTCCCTGAAAGGAGACGGCCGGGAGAACTATCCCAAACGATATACCCTTGGTCGGTATGGCACGCACAAAAGGGGCACTTCACGCAAAACGAAGGCAGACTCCGGGGAATGCGTGTCGCAAGGAAACAGAGCAGCAAAAGCCAAACGGAAGCCGGATAAGGTGGTAACTTTCCACACGACAAGCCCCTCCGGCTGGAAGATAGACGGAGGCAGCGGGGAAGCAAAGGGGCAAAACACTCAAGAGGAGGACCACCACCAGGTAGATCCGGACAACTGGTATTTCATTAAGTGATTCCAGCAGGCCAGGGAGCAGGAGACAAAAAGGAGAGTGGATAAGTGAAACGTCTGGCAACACAGGATAGGTATGTGAAAGGGGGGGGTAACAGTGCACTGAGTTTGCGCAGAAATTGATCTTCGCAAGCCTACGGTCAGCCCCTGATCTCCCACCTAACCAGATGGATTATTGGACATCCCAAACTCAGAGTGCAGAACAGACTAATAAATATCAAACGCCACTCTTCCTCACAACAATGGCCCAGAAAAGGATCTATTTGGCAGGACTAAAGAATAAAGCAAAACCAATCCAATCAGCCCAAACCAAAAAGGAAGAGCTTCGAAGGAAAACTAACAAATACACCAGTAGTGTCCGCCTACCAAGAGGTAATAGGAAAGACCAGACGTGGAATTTCCCTCTTGGCACTGGAACCCATTACTTAAGTATCTGTAAATTATCCGAGAATATAATAATCAAGACCAGGAAAGGTTTTGTTCCCCTGATATCAATCAAGACCAGGGAAGGGCTTGTGCTCCTGGCTGTCACAAGTATCTCCCCTTCTCACCTGTTTTTCTTGTTTGCTTGTGACCTTCTTTGGTGACTTCTTACGCACGGTCTGGGATTTATATAAGCCCGTGTGCTGGTCTTCGGATTCCAGCGTGAGAAAGATGTTTCAATTCTAGGATACGTTCAGAAGTCCAGGAAGGAATAGTGTCCGGGCTCGGAGGCACGGAACGCCGTGACTCGAGCGCGGGGGCGAAAATCCAGGAAGTTCGGAGGTAAGTTAGAGGGAAGGAAGGAAGGAGGGGGATTCAAGGAACTGGAAAACAGGAGTGAGGAAAAAACCCCGAGCGAACACCGGCAACACACGACCAACTACAGCGAGCGGTAGCGTTGAGACGCGGAGCGCCGCGTGGGCGTGTCTGTCTAGTAGTGTGCAAAGCGTGGAGCACAAAGACTGGCAGTCTGCATTCCGTACCAGGCGGCCATGTTGGGAGGATTACTGCATTCAGTCCTCTATGGGTCAGGGACCACGAAGTCCAGAATGGACGCAGTCGACGGTTCATGACAGTATGCCTCCTCTGAAGCCCAGCTCCGCCGGGTATGCCTGGATGGATAAGATGGTATCTTCGAATCAGCCTGGGGGCATTCATGTTTGACATGGGTTCCCAGGTGCGTTCACTAGGAGGATACCCTTTCCATTCGACCAAATATTGTAGTTGACCACGTCGGTACCTAGAGTCACAAATTCTGGAGACCTCGTATTCGAGTTGGTCATTGACAATCACTGGGGTAGATCTTGGAGCAGTTCGAGAGGGCTGAACATATGGTTTCAACAGAGAAGTGTGGAAGACTGGATGGATCCTCTTCCAAGATTCTGGTAGACGGAGTCGAAAGGCCACTGGATTGACGATTCCTTTTATAGAAAAGGGTCCGTAAAACCTGGGAGCCAATTTATTTGGCCTTAGGTGACGTGGTAGGAGTTTTGAGGTAACCAGACCTTATCGCCTATTGAATAGGAAGGTCCTGATCTTCTTTTGGAGTCGGCCTAATGTTTAACGTCTCTTCGGGCCTTTTTCTAGGTGTTATTTAACTTCCTTGTGCACATTGATTAATGTCTCAATCCAGGAATCAACTGCGGGAACTGGGGTAGGGTGAGGAAGAATGGACAGCAGTACTGAAGGATGAAATCCTTGACTACAGAAGAAAGGACTAGTCTTGATACCTGAATGATCCGAATTGTTGTATGCAAACTCGGCCACAGGTATTAGGAGTGACCAATCATCCTGGACCTTGGTGGCAAAGCAACAAAGATATTGCTCCAGGGTTTGGTTTAATTGTCCAGTAACTCCATTGGTCTGTGTGTGTTAAACCGAAGACAAGGCACGTTGGATTCCCAGTATACGACATAACTGTTTCCAGAACAGGGATATGTACTGGGGTCCTCGGTCAGAAATGATCTTGGAAGGTAGTCCATGAAGCCGGAATATGTGTTCTAGGAAAATTCCAGCAAGTTCAGATGAGGATGTTAGCTTGTTTAAAGGCCCAAAATGAGCCATATGTGTGAACAGATCTATGGTAACCATTATGGTTGTGTAGCCTCTGGAAGACGGTAGTTCCACAATAAAATCCGTGGCGATGATTTCCCAGGATCTTGTTGGTATTGCCGGTTGGAGCAGGAGACATGCTGGTCTTTTATTTTCGTGTTTGTTCTGGTTACAGACTGCACATGTCTGAACGTGGATCTTGATATCGTCCATCATCCTTGGCCACCAAAACTGTCTTTGTATTAGTTGGAGAATGTGTTTGTGATGCCATGATGTCCTGATGGAAGGTATCATGACATAAGCTTGTGATCTTTTGTCTCAATCCAGGAGTGGGGATAACCAATCGATTATCCTTGCATAGATATCCGTCTTTTGTTTTGAGTTTCCATCAGTTGTTTCTCCTAAACTCCTTCCAAGGTTCCGAGGACTGAGTTTGGATTCGGATATCCTCCAGGAGAGTAATTGCTTGAGCAACAAATATAGTGTTGGGAAACATTTTAGGAAAGGTCCGGTCTTCAAGGGTTTCATGATCAGGACGTCTGGACAAGGCATCGGCTATAATGTTATGTGTTCCAGGGAAATGGTGTATTTGAAATTGGTATTGGGCAAAAAAAGAAAGCCCAACAGGCTTGACGACTGTTTCTGCATTCTAGGGATTGTAGGACTTGAAGGTTCCGATGGTCCGTGCGGACTTGTACTGGATGTTTGGCTCCTAGAAGGAGAGGACGCCAATCGTTGAAGGCCTGACGGATGGCTAACAATTCCTTCTCCAGGACGAAATAATGAGTTTCACTGGGAGTCAAGATGTGGGAAAGATAGGCAATGGGGTGTTCTAACTTGTCAGCAAGTTCCTGTTTCAGGACTGCCCCAATGGCGTAGTTGGAGGCATCAGTTTCAACAATGAAGGGTTGGTCAGTGTAGGGTTGAGCAAGGATGGGAGGTTGTGTGAACTCCGACTTCAACCGTTGAAACGCCGAATCTTGGGCTGAGGTCCACTGAAAAGGAGTGTCTTTCTTTAGTAATGTAACTATAGGATGCACAATCCCAGAAAAAGTTGAAATTAATTTTCTGTAGAAGTTAGCAAGCCCCAGGAAGGATTGAATTTGCTTTAGAGTAGTGGGAACAGGCCAAGAAAGAATGGAATCAACCTTCGAAGAGTCCATTCCAATCCCCTTTTGGCTAAGACCGAATCTGAGGTAGTGAACAGTAGATACATGTAAAAGACACTTCTTGCGTTTGGCCATGAGTTTGTGTTCACGTAGACGTTGTAAGAAAGACTGCCCTTACGTGCTTTTCATGTTTTGTATGGTCCTTGGAGTAGATTAGTATGTTGTCTAGATATACAATGACAAAGAGAAACAGCATGTCAGAAAATACCCGATCCATAAAACGGTGGAAGACTGCTGGGGCATTAGCATGTACAAAGGGCATAGCCAGGTATTCAAAATGGCCGAAGGGTGTTCTAAAGGCTGTCTTCCATTCGTCACCCTCCTTTATACGAATAAGATGGTAGGCGCCCCAGAGATCTAATTTTGTGAAGATGACTGCACCTCTGACCGCTTCCAGGATGTCCGAGATAAGAGGCAATGGATAACCATCCTTGAGAGTGCATTGGTTAAGGCCGCGGTAATCCAGGCATGGCCTAAGCTCCTTGGAATCCTTCTTGGGAACAAAAAACAGAGAAGTGCCTGCCGGGGATTTGGACGTGCGAATAGTTCAATTTTCCAAATTGGTATCCAGGTATTCCCGGAGGGCCCTTTTTTCAGGTTCTGACAAAATAGACATTCTTCCAAAAGGAATAACTGGTTCAGTATCGAGGTCACAATCCTCAGGTCTGTGGGGTGGTATGGCTTGAAACATGGCTGTGGAGAACACACCTGCATAAGCCTGGTAGGCCCTGGGACTTTGGATGACACTAGAGACGGTGACTGGTGCTTGCTGAGTTTCTTGGAAGTCATCAGGGGGCTTTGGTAAGGTGTTTAGGGACAAACAGTGGGACATGCAATGTTCCGAACCAAAAAACAAAGAGCCTTCTGTCCAATTATTGTAGGGGTTGTGCCTCTGTAACCAGGGCATGCCTAGAACCATAGGATATTGGGCAGATCTTATAATATCAAATTTAATCCTCTCTTGGTGGTGGTTAATGGAAAGAAGAAGCTCCTTGGTTTGAAGGGTTATGAGTCCTGAAGACAGGGGTCTTCCATCGATAGCTTCTTCAACAGGCTGCATAGTCTCTTGTGTTTCGTATGGAATGTGATGAGTAGTGACCCAATCATGATCTATGAATATGCACATGGCTCGACAATCCACTAATTCCATGATGGGGTAGGATTCTCTCTTGGAAGGCGATAGGAATGCCTATAGAATCACAAGGTTGTTTTGTCCAGGAGAGTTCAAGGAAGGAATTGATGTGGAGCAGACACCACTCTCCCGAAACTGTGCCCCACCTACGATCGGGAGCTGGCGTTTTTCCCGAACGCCGTGGGGGAGCGATAGGGCACTCTCTCACAAGATGTTTATCGGAGGCGCAATACATGCAGAGAGCAGTGTGAATACGGCAGATCCGTTCTTGTGGGGCAATAGGTCCACGGAAGGCCCCCTGTTGCATGGGCTCTGGATCCGAGGTCGGAGAGACTGCGGGCTCTGGACTGGAATGATGGTCTATGGCAGTTTTTTGGAATGAAGATTTAGACTTCTTTTTCTCCGCCCTTCTTTCCTGGATTCGAAAGTCGATTTGCAAGGAAAGGTCCAAAAGGGCCTGGAAGGAATTTGGGCAAGCTACCCTGGCTAACTCGTCCTTTATTTCTTCATTCAGGCCTCTTCGAAAGAGGGTGAAGCTGGCCTCTTGGGAACAATCAGCTTCCTTCATAAGTTGTTTGAAACGAGTCACATATGTAAGCATATCCTGGGATTCTTGTCGAAAATCAAGTTGACGTTCTTGAGCACTGTAAACCTGTTCAGGGCGATCAAACATGGCTTTTAGGGCTTCCACGAACCCATTGTAATCATCCAGGAGGGCGTCGCCCAAATTGACTAGGGGGGTTGCCCAGGTCAAGGCGTTATCAGTGAGGTGTGATATCATAAACCCACTTTTGCTCTAGGAGTGGAAAGTAGTAGGGCTTAAAGGTGAAATGTACCAAACATGAATCAAGGAAGGCAAGAAGGGTCTTTGGAGAACCATCATATTTGTCCACTACTCCACCCAACAAGACACTTTCCTTAGTAGCAGAATCATGAGACAGGACTAGCTGCTTTAAAGCAGCATTCTCTGCCTTAAGATTTTGAACTTCTGTGGTGAGTTCCTGCATGCCTCGCATGAGATCTTGGACCGCGGCTTCCATCTCTGTATCTGTATGGTTCTTTAGGCATCTTAAACTTTCACATGTCTCTCCCCATCTCACCTGTTTTTCTTGTTTGCTTGTGACCTTTTTTGGTGACTTCTTTTGCACGGTCCGGGATTTATATAACCCCATGTGCTGGTCTTCGGATTCCAGCGTGAGAAAGATGTTTCAATTCCAGGATACTTTCAGAAGTCCAGGACGGAACCAGGAAGAACAAGTTACTCTCTTACCTGGTAACGTTCTTTCGATGGGATGGTCCGACGACGTATTCCATATCTATGAGAGGTAATGTCTGTGCTGCTTCGGAACATTTTCGGCATCTGCGTCCTGCGTCGATGACGTCGATGCACCGTCCCCGAGGACCTCCTCCGACGGCCGCCGTCACCCGATGTGATAAGTATGACGCACGACGCCCGTAGCCTAAGTTGGTTTTTTCCCCCAGAACGTGTGACATCAGTCTGCTGACAGTCAGACACACAAGGCCTTGCGGAACGCAAGCTGCAATCGCATAAGAAATTCTGCAGCGGGGAAGGTAGGGAGGGAGCGATATGGAATACGTCGTCGGACCATCCCATCGAAAGAACGTTACCAGGTAAGAGAGTAACTTGTTCTTCGAGGGGATTGGGTCCTCCGATGTATTCCATATCTATAACAGACTCCCAAAGCAGTACCAAGCAAGGAGGTGGGAAAAGAATTTAGAACACAAATTTAGCATGCCCAATCAAATTGCGGAATAAAGGACTGCCTTGCCAAAGGCCAGATCCTGCCCTTGGATGGAATCGAGGGAGTAGTGACGTACAAAAGTATGTACCGAAGTCCAGGTGGCTGCATCACAGATGTGACGAATAGGAACACCCCTCTGCAAGGCAGTAGACGCAGCCACACCCCTGGTAGAATGGGCCCGCAACCCAGCCGGATGGTCCTTACCCGCCAAGCGGTAACATTCGGAGATAGCTAAAATAATCCAACGAGACAAAGTCTGTTTCGTCACAGCTTGTCCCAAACGCTTTCCAGCGTAACCTGAACAGTTGATCGTCCACTCTGACCCGGGACATGCGCAAAATATAAAAGCTCAACGCTCTCCTAGGATCAAGCCTATGGAGCCTCTCCTCTTCCTTACCAGGATGTGGAGGAGGATAGAATGCCAGACGAACCACCTGCTGGCTCAAATGAAAATCCGAAACCACCTTCGGAAGAAAGGAAGGACGAACTCGAAGGACAACCCTGTCCTTATGAAACACAGTGAAGGGTGGCTTAACTGAAAGTGTCTGTAACCACACTCACTCTGCGAGCGGAAGTAACCGCAACCAAAAACACAGTTTTAAGAGTTAACAGTCTCAAAGGGCAAGAATGCAAAGGCTCAAACGAAGCACCCATAAGAAACTTAAGAACAAGGTTCAAATCCCAACCGGGCACCAGAAAAGGTGTCAGATGGAACACATTAGTGAGCCCTTTCAAAAACTGAGAAATTAAAGGAATCTTAAAATAGGAACATTCTTCAGACGAGCGCTTAAATATGGACAGTGCCGCCAGGTAACCTTTAATGGTACCCACTTGCAAGCCCCTGTGGGCCAAGGAAAGCAAAAAAGACAGAACCATGGGAATGTCGCACTCAAAAGGATCCACATTCTTAACTCTGCACCAGTCGCAGAATTTACACCAACGGCAACGGTACAGAGACTTTGTTGCCGGCCGTCTGGCCGAGAGCAACACCTCCAACACGTCTTCAGGGAGGTCCCAATCCTTATACCTCAACCTTTCAGAAGCCAAGCGTGAAGGTTGAGGGATCTGACCTCTGGATGGAGAACCTGATCCCCCTCCCGTGAGAGCATATCGTCTCGGTAGGGAAGACGACGCGGAGGGCAGATGGACAAGTCGAGAAGGTCCGGGTACCACGTCCTCCGGGCCCACGCCGGAGCAATGAGGATCATCTGGGAACTGAACCTCCGTAACCTCCACAGTACTTGCGGGATGACGGGGACTGGAGGAAACACGTACAGCAGTGGGAATGACCACTCCACCACGAACGCGTCTCCTAAGGCTCCTTTTGGAAGAAATTCCCGCGAGCAGAACCTTTCGCACTTCCCATTGACACTGGAGGCGAAGAGATGCACTTGAGGGGTCTCCCAAAGGGCGAAGATCTCCAGGAGAATCTCCTCAGCCAGCTCCCACTCGTGAGAGATCGTGCTCTGCCTGCTCACAGCGTCCGCCGTCTTGTTGTCGGCTCTGGCCAGATGAACAGCCGAGATCGAAACTTCCTGCTGGTTGGCCCAGAACTCGAGCTGCATCGCCTCCCTGCACAGAGGAAGTGACCCTGCCCCCCCTTTTTGTTGAGGTAGTGCATGGCCACCGTGTTGTCCGTTAGGATCAGGACACTCTTTCCTCGCAAAGTCGGCAGAAAAGCCTTCAGAGCTAGCCTGACGGCCCTCAGCTCCAACAGACTGATATGGAGTCTGGACTCCGACGGAGACCAACGACCGCTGACTGTCAACTCGTTGGCATGAGCTCCCCATCCCGTGAGGGATGCGTCTGTCACGATCGTCACCTCCGGCCACGGAAGCCAAAACGGGGCCCCCCTTCATCAGATTGCCTTCGACGACCCACCACAGAAGGTCCTGGGCGACCAAGGGCGGCACCTGAACAGGGTCCGACATCCTGCCGGAAGATTGCGACCACTGCAACTTGAGTGCCCACTGCAAAGATCTCATCCGCAGACGAGCCTCTGGCACCAGAAGAATGCAGGATGCCATGAGGCCGAGCAACCTCAAGAACTCTTAACGCCGGGAGCGTCTGGGCAAGTTGAAACTTGTGCACCATCTGCTGAATGTGAAGAGCCCTCACCTGGAGAGGAAAACACAGCCCCAGGGATGTGTCGAGAACTGATCCGATGTACTGGAGCCGCTGTGTTGGCGTCAAATGAGACTTCTTTAAATTGAGGAAGAAGCCCAGCTTGTGAAGGGAGTGGCAGGTGACGGACAGATGATCCAGGGCTTGCTCGGGAGAGCACCCCCTGATCAACCAATTGTCCAGGTAGGAGTAGATGTGAATCCCCCCTTTCCTGAGATGCGCTGCCACCACCACCATGAGCTTGGTGAAAACCCTCGGGGCGGAGGTCAATTCGAACGGCAGGACCCGAAACTGTAAGTGCGAGTCGCCAACCGCGAACCTCAGGTACTTCTTGTGCTTGGGATGGATCGGCACATGGAAGTAAGCGTCCTTGAGGTCCAGAGACACCAACCAGTCCTGAAGTTGAAGGGCCTGGAGGACTTGAGAGAGAGTAACCATCTTGAACTTGTCCTTCCTGAGGAGTTTGTTCAAACCGCGCAAGTCCATGATGGGTCTCAATCCCCCATCTTTCTTCGAAATCAAAAAATAAGGGGAATACCATCCCTTGTTCCTCTCCGCTACAGGCGCCAGTTCTATGGCGCCTTTCTCCATCAGGGCTTGAATTTCCTGCGCAAGGAGCGGATCCGGACTCTTCAAAGAGAGGTTCCCAGGTGGATTGTCGCGAGGCCTCTGCCGAAAGGGAAGACAGTAGCCGTGGGTTATGATCTCCAGAGCCCACACATCTGAAGTAATGGCACGCCACTCTACAAGATGCTGCACCAGCCTTCCCCCAACCGGCGAACCATGGGACCTGGCCTCATGACTGAGTGGTAGCGGCTGCGGCGTTGCCTGAGGGCAAAGAGGCAACTGCCCGAGTGGCCTTGGCACCTCGAGTACCCTGTTTTCCACCTCTGGCACTCTTACGGTGGCCTCTTTGACTGACAGCTCCTCTCGATTTACTGAAGGACGAGTAATAGCGAAAGGAACCACCCCTCCATTGTTGTCCCATAGGACGAAAAGGCGGAGGTTGTCGAACTGCAGCGCCCAGCGACTTCGCTGCAGCTTTGGAGGTCTGCAACCTCTCAAGGCTCGCGTCAGCCTTGCTGCCAAAAAGATGTTCACCGTCAAAGGGCATGTTGAGGAGCCGGGACTGCACATCAGGAGCGAACCCCGACTTCCGCAACCACGCAAACCTGCGTATTACGGTGCTCGCCGCCATGGACCAGCTGACACAATCTGCCATGTCCAAACCCGACTGAACGGCCTCACACATGGCATCCTTGCCATCCTGAACAATAGCAAGGAAACCATCCCGTTCATCCCCTTTGGGATTATGTTCAGCTGCTAATGCAACACAGTTCCACAGAGTGTGTGTGAAACGAGACAAGACACATATGGAGTTGGCCGCCTGAAGCGCCATACCCCCTGAAGAAAACACTTTCTTCGCCCAGCCATCAAAACGTTTGTCGTCCCTATCCGGAGGGATGGTAGGATACGATGCCTGCTTTGCCGGGGCCGTAGCCGCCTGCACCACCAAACTCTCCGGAGTGGGGTGCCTGGACAAGTAGCAGGGGTCGCTACTGGCTGGACGGTATTTTCGCAACAAAGACTTGCCCACTGCCGGGAGACTCTCCGGAGCAGTCCAAGCCGCCGCCACCCTTCTCTGCAGAGCAATATGAAACGGCAGTACCGGGTCAGTGGGGGGACCAAGATCAAGGACGTCCGTGAGATCATCCTGAACAAACTCCCCTGGGGGAGCGGACCATCCCAAGTACTCAGTGACCCGAGACATAAGGCGCCGGTATGAAGAATCGGCATGAGTGCCAGGCTCCGGCCTACAAAACTCCACCTCCGGAGAGGTGTCCAGTCCACTGGCATCATGCAGTGACTGCCTCAGGTCATCAAATTGGCTATGGCCCGAGAGAAGCTCATCAGGCACCATAACCGGAACAAAGCCCTCATCAGAGCCCTCATCACCCTCTGAAATGTACTCCAGGCGGTGAGAGGAAGACACCTGGGGACCAAAGCTATGCCTGACCTTAGCCATAGCCTTACTAGGGGCTACCCCCGTGCCACGGGGCCCCACCGACACCACCGCCTCGAAAGGCGTTGAGGGTGCCAAACGAGTCGGCGCCGGGAGAATCGGCGTCGAGCGAATCGGCGTCGACGTCAGCTGCAGCGCCGCCAGCACGCGTCGACACAGGCCTCGAAGCCAGGGCTCCGAGCGTGTCCTTTGACGACCTAGGTGCCGACAGCGACGACGACCCCCTCGAAAGCGGAGCCTCGAGAGAGGTCGTCGACCTCGGCACCACAGGCATCGATGTCTTCCTCGAAGACGGCACAGGATCACGCGGTCTCGAGCGCGTCGAGGACCGGGACCTGGAACGGGCATGGCAAGAACGGTTACCCTTGTCCGAGCGGGACCTCTCCCGCAAACCGTGCCGACCACCCGAGCCCGGAGGCGTGCGAGCAGTGTCTCTCGACCGATCACAACCGACCCTTCTCGGAGGCGCGGATGTACCGGTGCCCTGCGATTCAAGAACCGCCAACATCTTCTTCCCGAAGGAAGCCCATTCCTCTGGTGTCGCTTGCATGGTGGGATAAGCGACCCACCGATGGGCGGAGTCCTCGGAAGAGGACAGGGAAGGCGACCGATGCCGGCGCTTCCGGAAATGCCTCGAAGAGGCAGAGGAGTGGCGAGACCGACTCCTGGAAGGAGACCCACTGGACCTCAGATGATGACGCGGAGAGTCACCTCTCGAATCATCCGTCGAAAGCCCCGCAGACCTCGACTTCCTGGGCTTAGATACCCTACCTACTGACAACTTCTTCTTGCGCTCCCGCAAGGCCTTGGCAGTGAGCGACTGGCAGTTTACACAGTCGTCCGTGTCGTGGGCCTCCGCGAGGCACCAGAGGCAGGTGTCGTGCGAGTCCGTTACCGACATCTTGGACCCACAGTCCCCGCATTTCTTGAAGCCCGGACACGGGGTTGAAGACGAGGTAGACATCGTTCACGAACAGTTTTTCACAAAAACCAAACAGGTTCAAAGAACCAAGAAGAATATAACAAACTCCAAAGAGTCGAGGCGTACCGAGATTCACGAAGCGAACACGTTTGCGGAAAAAAAACAGAACTGAGGCTACGGGCGTCGTGCGTCCTACTTATCACATCGGGTGACATCGGCCGTCGGAGGAGGTCCTCGGGGACGGCGCATCGACGTCATCGACGCAGGACGCAGAAAATTTTCCGAAGCAGCACAGCTGTGGACATTACATGTCATAGATATGGAATACGTCGGAGGACCCAATCCCCTCGAAGGAATAGTATCCAGGCTCGAAGGCAAGGAACGCTGTGACTCGAGCGCGGGCGAAAATCCAGGAAGTTCGGAGGTAAGTTAGAGGGAAGGAAGGAAGGAGGGGGATTCAAGGAACTGGAAAACAGGAGTGAGGAAAAAGCCCTGAGGGAACTCCAGCAACACACGTCCAACTAAAGTGAGCGGTAGCGTTGAGAGGCGGAGCGCCGCAGGGGCGTCTCTCTTTAGTAGTGTGCAAAGCGTGGAGCGCAAAGACTGGCAGGCTGCGTTCCGTATCAGGCGGTCATGTTGGGAGGATTACTGCATTCAGTCCTCTATGGGTCAGGGACCACGAAGTGCAGAATGGACGCAGGCGACGGTTCATGACACGGGCATCAATGAAAACCAGGGAAGGGATTGTGCTCCTGGCATCAATGAAGACCAGGGAAGGGCTTGTTCTCCTGGCATCAATGAAGACCAGGGAAGGGCTTGATCCCCTGGCATCAAGCAAGACCGGGGACAAGTCGTTTTCCCCAGGCATATGCTGAATAGGGAAGACCCCACAAGGATTGTTAAGTATAACATTGCAAGAAGAGAGGCTGAAAGGAGACCGCCCAGTTATTTAGTTTTTCCCTAAAAGTCGTTTTGGTAGGTTTAGAGTTTGAGGGTCAGTCCACTAGTTTGTTTTGTTGAGGCAGGGAAAAAGCACTGGTGAAGCAAGCATGGCTGCATCTGTCTCCTTACTAGTTGCTGTTAATCAGGACTGTGGGATATGTGTGTGTGCGTGTGTGCGTGCGTGTGTGATCAATGAAGGTAGAATGTTGATGATTGATATGAGCAGCTCAGAGCAGCTCAGAGAATACTGTGTGGGTGTTTTGAAAGAATATTCTATGTGAGTGTCAGTTGAGGCCGAGCTCTGTATGGGTGAGGTGGCTGGTGGGTGGCTCCTGGATCCTTCCTCATGTGTAACCTAAAGATTATCTAATTACCTGAGACTTACATTAGAGAAAGCCTTTAAGTCAATTATACATCCTCCTGAGTCAGCCACGAGGCACCCAAGGATACACCTTAAAGCTGGCAATGTGAATTCTGTGGACTATGATACGGTCCCAGAGTAGTGTTGCAAGGCCAGCTAACCTGGTCTACTAAAAAGTAGACACTGGGCCTCATTACGAGTGTGGCAGTATGGAAACAATGGTGTCTGTAGGCTTACGGCACCCTTGTCTCCGGGCCGCCACACTCCAAGTCTGCCTGCAGGGGCTATAGCGCCTGACAGGTCTGACCCTGCCAGGCGCAATGGCCACCGCAGGTATAGTTGTCACGGAAGCACCAGCAATGTTAGCAAAGGTGCTGGTGCTTCCGTGTCCCCATTCCCGTGGAGTCCTATGACACTCCACAGGAATGGGGATTTACCAAATCCCACACCTGACTCCCTGTGCCACCTGGACTTGTAATGTCGGTGTTTGGGGGTTGGCGGGAACCCACCAGTGGTACCAGCGGGTTATTGCCGACTTTAGCCGTTAAATGCAGCGGTAATGGGGTTAAAGCTGCATATACTGCTCCGCCCAATCTCGAATCCGGCATGTTTATCCCCTGCTCAGAGCTGGGGGTAAACACGCTGGGAAAATGCCCATTTACGGTGCAATTACCGCCAGCGGTATCACCTCACAGTAATTGCGCAAAAATGGGGAGTAATGTTTGGCACCCAACCCGTGATCCAGCGGTAATATCGCCGGACGGGTGTGCGCTAACGCAAATAAAGTTAGGCGGTATCCCGTTCGGGATACCGCCCAACTCGTGATGAGGCCCAGAATCACGAGGAGGCCAAATAATCAAATTCTGTAGCGCTGCATCTTATTTGTGGGATATATGTTGGTCACCATTCAATGACGCTAGCCTCCAGAAAACGTGAATATGTTAACAAAACTGTATGACTACACAACACTTCACAGTTCGAAATTAAAACACAAAGTGATAATGTTTTCCTATAATTGAATGCATTGACTTATTCATTATATTTTATTGTTATACTCTACAATTCTGAAGCTTTGCACACACCGAAAATGCACAGTGCATAGACATATTGGGCCTAATTCACAGAATGTTTTCCAATGGGGTTTTGCCATTATAAAACGCTTCTGTGATCAGAGAGCTGGCCACGCGATTACCAAACAGCTTGGCAAGCATGTTCTACGATTCCAAGATGGTACCTTAGAAAATACTGCTTCGGTCAATATGCAAAGGACCAACGAAAGGCACTCATCACAGAGTGACTGATTTCTATGAATTGAGTTCCTAGCCATTATATTCTTCGCCCACACTCTAGTGCGCCACAAAAGTGAAAAAACAGCAATGCAGCAAGCAGCATGTAAACAAAAAAGGTCCTTAAAGAAACATTCGAAAACCATTACAAAATGGCCAACACTATAACTGAGCTTTCACCATAAGGCACTCTTTCTGCATCACTGAGCAGATGATTGGCACAATGCCCCTAAAACACTACAAACTGTACATTCATCTCGGCGATCACCATCACTCAACCGTATGTTACAAATTCCCTACCTGTTGCAAGTGCAGTCTGGAAATGTTATTTCTGTGACTTTTCCAACTCTTCGGCTCTCCTCAACCCTGTTTCCTTTTCACCACAAAGATCGCAGGCTGATAGCCAGCTTTGGGGGAGTCACCATTCATGTCGACATGGACAAGGCTCTGTGGACTGAGACCACTACAGTGGTGATGTGCGTGGCACAGAAGACAAATAGCATACTCGCGAAATTAAAAAAAAAACCCAAAAAAATGTAATTTAAAAAAATATTTTTTTCCAACATTTTTGTCATTCGACTTTTTAATTTCGACAGATTAACTGGATACCCTTAACATAACAAGAGCTCTGGCAGAGGGCTAAAGCTTTCTCTTGCCGGACATAACAATGACATGGTAAAAAGACATGTTATCACATACCTGAGGGCAGATAAACCCTGCGCCATACATGAAGCTTCTCACAAAGGAGGGCAGGGCTTCTTTGGGGATAAGATTATCTGCAAAGATGATCATGAAGTTGCTGCAGAAGGTCAGATGAAAGACTTGGAAAAAGTTCATAATGACAAACAGCACAAAGTTCTTTTGGGTCAGGATTTGTTTGGTCAGTGACAACACAGTGGACCAGGAGGACATAGACTCCATCTCAGAGCCAGTAACCTCAACTAGCTTTTCCCTCTGCTCGTACTGACTGAAACCATACACTCCAGTGTAGCACATGCATGCCGTGGATAGCATGGCGAGACCAATGGTGAACGCCTGGAAGTACAAAAAGTTTTCCATGTTATCGGATATCAGTCCACAGAATAAGATACTGGTCGATCCCACCAAGGACGCCACTTGGTTATATGTAATGAGCTGGAGTCGGTTTTCATGTTTGGTGGAAATTTCTGCGAATAATGCACACTGGGCTAACAAGACGAACGTCAACATTCCATCAAAGGCGCAGAGGGCCACTATAAGGTGAACCCCACTGAGCCATTCGCCTTCCTCGTAGGTTTTCCATGGAAACCAGGGAAGCAGAAAGGCCAAGGCATAAAACGGAGCGCCGTACAAGATGGAATATCGCCGTTTTGAGAAACATGCCACTTTGGAGTTGTCTTGAATGTAGCCAAATAGCGGGTCGTTAAAGGCATTCCATATCATGTAAATCACCTAGAAAGAGCACAATGTTGGGTTAGGAGGGCAGATTTAAAAAGGGAAAAAACACAGGGGCATGCATGTTTAATAAGGACAGGTAAGGCTTTAAGTGACCGCCAAAATTATACATACAGATAGATTCAGTGTGCAATGCAAAATTCTTCCAACAAAGGGGAAACGTCATAATATACACATCGGGCTGGAAATGCTACGATTACTTGCTGTTAATCTTCATTACTCCTAGTCCTACTCTTCCTCATCACAGTACTTACATCACACGGTCCTTGCCTCTGACACAGGACCTTCGCCTAGTTCTTTAGTTCTGTATAACTCCTCCCCTTGACCCACATCATCCAGTTTAACATAGCCAAGCCGGAGCATGGGACCTACCCCGCAGGGCGGGAGAGGAGAGTCGTCAGTACGGTGACGAGGAAGAGTAGGACTAGGTGTAATGAAGATTACCAGTAAGTAATCAGAGCATTACCTCCACGTCCACTCTTCCTTGTCCCAGTATTTACATCATGAGGCATACCATAGCAGCAACGGGGAGAGGTCCCAATGAGACAAAAAAGTGCAGAACAAAAACTCACACCTTTAATCACTCCAACATCACATCCCAACAGACAAAACCCCAACCTCGAAGGAACCATCCCCAGAGTGGGAGACTTTCAACCGATAGTGGTTGACAAAGGTGCTCTGATCAGCCCAGGTGGCCGCCCTACAAATCTCCTATAGAGAAACCCCCTAGCATCCACTCAGGAAGCAGCCAAACGCCTGGTAGAGCACCCCTGAACGTGGGCAGGCACCAGCAGGCCAGAAGCCACATAAGCCATGGAGACAACAGCACGGATCCACCGACTAATGGAAACCACAGAGGCTTTCTGTCCTGCACTAGCGGGGCCAAAAGTAACCAAGAGACTATCAGACTGCTGGAAAGGGGCAGTACGAGCCAAATACTCCAGAACCAGCCACCGCACATCAATGGCATGCCAAGTCACCTGGTCCGGCATCTGTGGATCCTGGAAAAATGCAGGGAGAACCAGATCCTGAGAAACCGACACACCACCTTAGGTAGGAACTTCGGATAACACCGCAAAACCACAGAGTCCGGTAGAATCCTCAAGAAAGGAGGGTGACACAACAGAGCCCCAATCTCTCCCAGCCTACGGGCAGACAGGAAAGCAGTCCACTCTGTGTGGGTGCTTGATGTCAATTTCTGACAGGGGCTCAAAGGGAGGCCCCTGAAGGGACCTAAAGACAAGATGGAGATCCCAAGGGGGAAGGCCCTTATAAGTACAAGGACAGTGAAAAAGGGAGACACCTCAGCAACTTCCCCACCAAGACCTCGCCATCCAGGTGGCCATCAGAGTCCCCCAAGCGGAATTTAATGGAGGCCCATTGGTAGCGAAGCGTGGAGATCGCTAGACCCTTGTCAAAACCCTCCTGGAGGAACTGAAGAATAACAGGCAGACCGGAACTCAAAGGGGGGGGGGGGAGACACAGACCGCCCACACCAATCCCGAAAGTGCCCCCAGTGTCTGTCATATGCCTTCAGAGTAGAAGGTCCACAAGCACCAACGATCGACTCGATCACAGGACCCGAAAACCCCTGGGAGATCAACCAAGACCCTGCAATAGCCAAACCGCCCATTGAATCTGTCTGACCACAAACCCCAGATCCGCCTGCAGGGGACAAGGCCACCTCGGACTCAACCAAGGTTCCTGGGACCGGAGCTCCAACAGGGAGGGGAACCAGCTCCGGCGGGGCCAGAACGGAGCCAACAACAGCACAGTCGAACCGCTCTCCTTGATGCACTGAACCACCAGGGGGAGAGGAGGGAATGCATAAAGGAGACCGCAAGGCCACTCCACAGTGAGGGCCTCCACCCCCCCAATTCCCCTTGGCCGGGAACTGGGAGCAGAAGAGATGAACCTTCGCAGAGGCCGGAGAGGCAAAGAGATGCAGAACCGGGAGCTTGAACCTGACACAGATCTCTGCAAACACCCTGTCGGACAGAACCAGTTCCGAAGAGGAGGGGAACCGGCGGCTGAGCAGATCCGCCTGAACATTGTCCACCCCCTGGCATGAGAGGCCACCAGGGACAACAGGTGCGACTCCCCCCAGGAACCTATCTGAGCTGCCAGGGCATTGAAGGACCGGCCGGACCCCACCTGGCGGTTGACATATGCCACTGCTGTGGTATTGTCCTTCCGGACCAACACTGACCAACCTTCTAGAAACACCCTGAAGTACAACAGGGCCAGGAGAATGGCAAACAACTCCCTCCAATTTGACGCATGACGGACCTCCTCCGGAGCCCACAACCCCTAGGCCGAGAGGATACCCAACGCGCCCCCCCATCCCCTTCCGCTTGCGTCTGTAGTAAGATTGGTCAAAGGGGGGCAGACCAGGGACACCCCTGACCAGAGATTCGGAACCTGCAACCACCACAGCGAAGAGGCCCTCAGAGCAGGAGTCACCGGGAACAAGGTCTCGTAAGCCAAAGAAGCTGGGAGCCAGTGGGCAAGTAGATAAGACACCAGAAGACGCAGACGAAGACGAGCCCAAGGAACCAGGAAGACACAAGACGCCATGTGCCTATGAAGCATGAGCAACAGGCGAGCTGTGACACACTTCCGCCTGAGAACCCTGCCCAGAACAGACAGCAGGCGCTGGACCCTTTCCTGGGACAGAAATGGAAATCTGAGCCCCGATGAAAACCAGATCCTGTTAGGGATCCATATGAGACTTCTGCCAGTTCACCAGAAACCCCCAGTCCCGCAATTCCTGGCAGTTAAGAAGGAGATGAGTCAGGACCGTCTGCCGGAGGGCCGCATTGACCAACTAGTCGTCCAGGTAGGGAAAAATCTGAATGCACCTCAGGTGAAGATGCGCCACCAGGGGAGCCACCAGCTTGGTGAACAGCATGGGGGCCAAGCGCAACCCGAACGGGAGCACTCGGAACTGAAAATGCTGAAATCCCACTGCAAAATGAAAAAACCTCATCTGGCAGGGGCAGAGAGACACAAGTTAATATGCATCCTGGAGATCCAGACACACCATTCAATCCCCCCTGTGCAACATAGGGTGAATGTTCTGTAAAGTCTCCATCTTGAAGCGTTCCTTCCGGACGAAGCAGTTCGGAACCTTGAGGTCCATGATGAGGCGAGACTACCCTGAAGGTTTTGGGGACCAGAAACACCTGGTAGTAAAATCCCAGACCCGCTGCGGAAAGGGAACGGGCACGATAGCCACCTTTAGTAACAATTCAGACAGAGCCGTTGACATAGCCAACCTCTTGGGCAGCGAGAGGGGAACAACAGCTCGAACCATGCAACCCAGGACAAGGTGAGACAGGAAGTACACTTGATAACCCTTTCTGGACAGTATCCAGAGCCCAAGAATCCGAGCACTACCGGTCCCATACCGGAAAAAACAGCCAGAGACGTCCGCCCACCGGCCTGTCCAAACTGTCAGGACTTCTGGGCTGGGACCGGACAAGAAGAGCGCAGAGGACCCCCTCACCTGGGCCTCCAAAAGGAGCTGGAGGAGGAACCAGGGAATGACTGTCCGGTCCCCGCACCTTTACCATAAGATTATCTCTTGACAGTCGAGGTAGACTTCTGTTGTAACTTGTCAGAGTGTTTGTCAGCACGAAACACCTTATGTACCTTCTCCTCAAGCAAATCACCAAAGAGTTTGGAACCGTCAAAAGGAAGTTTAAGGGCAGTCGCCTTCTGCAAATCCTCAGTTTTCCAATCTCGCAGATGCACATGCCTCGGGGTCGACACACCAGCACCCATGGCCATGGCCGAGCCACGTACTCCATCAAACGCCAGATCGGACAAGAGTTCAACCTGCCGCTGCATGTCAGCCAGCAGCGGGGCACAGTCAGAACCCCCTTCCACGGCCTTCTTCAACTTCCTGAAACCACCTAGCAAAGTCTCTGCAGCGTAGGAGCAGTAGATAATCGCTGTGAGGGCCAGATGTGCACCAGCATGAACCACCTTTAGGCTGGAATTCGCCTTACGGTCCACCGGGTCCAAGACAGCCACCTCCTCGGCCGACACAAAGGAGCGACCCACCACACTACCAATGATATCGTCAATCTCAACAAAGCCCGAAAGCAACTTCTCACCCCCCTTCAATGGGTAGAACTTGGCCATAAAGCGGGGCAAGACAATCTTCTCCGGATCACGCCACTCACAAAGGATCTTAGCCCAGATGTCCGAAACCAAAGGTAACCTCATCCCCGGGGTATGCTTATTGTTAGGCAAAATCCCCTGCAGTTCCCTTAGGGAGCACTACAGAAGATTAGGACTACAGCTATATGCAATAAATCCCCTTTGGTATCAGTCTATACCACACATATTTAGTTGGTAGCTGTGGCTGAGCAGTCAGACTTTTCTCAAGAGGGAGATGAGCAGTATTCAGGGTTTACACAATAGGACTACAGAACTATGGAACAAGGAAACACGGACCAAAGCTTTGTATTAAAAATAATATATATATTTGTTTTACACACTATTAAAGTAACACACAAATCACTATCATTAAAGCAAGTTAAAACAGTCAAGAAAAGTATACACAACTCCCTATTTAAATTGTAGACAAGTTTGAGCAAGAGTGAAAACTGAGCAAAACGGCACAGTGTAAACCAAGCAGAAATGGCACTCTAACAATTTCTTCAGAGGGAGGGAAAGGACAAGTCATACAGGGTTAGACTCCTAAACACACCAGCAACACTTCCCAATTGGATTGTGAACAAGTTAGGCCCGATAATACTTTAGCACAAGCAATACTTTGGTGAAAACCGAGCAAAATGGCGCTTCAACAATAAGGGGAAGAAAAGGAGGTTATAAGAGTTTTAGGTGCACCAACACATTTCGTGATGAAAAGCAATCTAGAGAAGGCAGTTGTAACAGATTTAGCCAAAGTCAATAGGCCTGTGCCAGAGTCAGTGGTACAAGGCAATGTGCCCAGGATCAAACTGTTCTAGTAGCTACAGTCAAGTCTTTCTTTAACGACGATTCAAAAGGAGGGTACAGAAGGTAAAAGACCATGTTAGACGATAGGGGCAGCCAGCCCAGGAGGTAAGTAAAGGATTTCAAACACCTTTAGCAGTACCCCGCGAAACGGGAGGCCTGGAGGAACAATGTACCTTAAAAGTGGAAGCGGCTCCTGCAGTGGTGGTTGTTCCTGGCAGTTCCTACAGTTCGGGAGATCCAGCAGAGGAAGAGAGGCTTTCGTCGTGGAGGAAGGTTCGAGTCACTGCACTGCCCAGGGAAGAAGCCAGCTGCTGTGATGCCGAAACAGAATAAAAGGTACGTTCCTTTAAATCGCAGTCATGGTGGACGGGTGCCTGACTATCCGGTCTCCGAGTGCTTGGCACTGGCGATTCGACCAAGGCAGGTCCTGGAAGGCGATTGACAAACTGGTTGGCCCCACCAGCTCAAGGGAAGAAGGCTCTTGCAGGTGAAACTCTTCTCTTGTCGTTGGAGAAAAGTTGCGAGAATCTGAGGCAGGGCTTCGCCGGTAGTTCAGTCGTTGCAGATGTCTTCAGCTTCTCTCCTCTTTGGGTTTCTTAGTTCCAGCGGCAACGTCTTGTCCTCCAGTCCTCAGAGCCCTGCTTTTATGCAGAAAAACCCCCATTCATACAGCCTAGCTGTCACTCACACAGTACGGTGGCTATCCTGGCGGGATAACCCCCTATCCTCCTATCATGGCAGAGTGTGACTTGGGTTGCTTAAGCAACCCTGTCCAGGGTGCCTATTCCCCCTCCCACACATCCTGTCTACCCCAGACTCAGTGGCGCCGAGAGGAGGGCTTCTGTGCAGAAGCCCACCAAAAGGACGAACAAAGGATTCCCGACCTGGGTTAGGATTTCAGAGAAAGACACGAGAAAGAAATATTATCAAAGATCTGGCAATAAAAACCTACCGGAGTAAAGTTAATATTAAAATAAACCGGCGGTATGTTAGAAGCTGTCAGTAAAAGTGGTAGCCTCGAACAATGGGAAAATCCCATAGGAAAGTATTCACGGTCGAATATTTACGGTTGTAACCACTGCCACCAGCCAGAAACTTTGGGGAGAGGGACGGGACAGTACCCTCTCGAAAATGAACACCAGGGAAAAACTATTAACCCTTCCCAGTACTTCTATAGTAAGATGGGTAGTACTGGTTTTGTTCATAATTATTGACTAGTAAAGTGAATGGGGACTTTACATGCCCTGAGAGACAGTAGTCAGCCCCAGGGTATGGAGTCTATGTTTGGTGGTCACTATGACACCCCTGTGTTACTGCACTGAGGGTGCTGTGTAACACACATATAAAAAGATGATACCTATGATGGTGAGAAAAAGCCCATAGACCATAAGCACTCAAGATAGCCTAAAACACACATCAGAAATCTTTCTAAGAGTGGGAAAAAGAGTCTCACTCTTAGCAGGAGAAAAAAATAAACCCTTCAAATCCAGCAAAGCTGCTGGGGCACTCTATAGGTAAGGGAAATTAGCCTTAGAAGAGAATTCTCCCTAACACTTATACTGGCGAAGAGTGGGGTCACCCCATCCACCTGCACCAAAGGCTCCGAAAACCCCATACAGTCCCAAACTTGTGCAAGAACATCCACCACCTCTTCCCTGTTCAGATTGTTGCGCATCGATCCTGGAGGCAACAACAAGTTCCGTGGAACGGACAGCTCGGGGCATACACAGGACCCTGACCCCTCACAGCAGCTAGTTACCTTAGCCCGGGCCTGCATGCAATGGGCGGAGGTGCCTCACACGCCGGCTATGATGCGCAGCAAAAACCGAGAGAGGCTGCAGTCCATGCACTACCGGAGCCCAAGCCCAGCAGGGGAACAGGGAGCACGCCGCACCTGAAGGGAACGGAGGCCCCACCACACAGCCCCACCAGGGGGCCAGCAACGGGAGGCAGTAAACATTTAACTGGATTACATGGGTCAAGGGGAGGAGTTATACAGAACTAAAGAAATAGAAGAAGGTCCTGTGTCGGAGGCAGGGGCCTCATGATGTAAGTACTGGGACGAGGAAGAGTGGACGTGGAGGTAATGAGGATCTGATACACTGAACTGTTTCCCTAGAAGATGTCTATGAGGAGATTGCGGAGACTCTTGCAAATCCTCTAATGTGGAACGCTGGAGGGTTAAAGGGGAGCTGGGAAAGCGCTAGCCATTAACAGAGTGAAAACTGGACCAACTCAATATGTCTCACAGTTAATATGCAGGGGTTTTACATTTAAATTTGAATGTGACTTACTCCATATTCTAACTATGCAAGTAGACGGTGAGAAGGCCTGCGGCCGAAGAGCAGACAGAATCGCAGAAAAAAAGACATCAAAAGGTTCACGAAAGGCGAACAAACGTGGAGCTTTTAGGGTGATCATGTAGGTCGCGGTGTGGCGGGAGTGCACGAGCCCTAGAACATTGGTATCTGGAAAGAACGTCAGCATAGGCATGTGGCAGCTTTGACATTCCAAAAGTTATAGCGTAGGAACGATTAGGAAGCCGAAGAACTAGTTTGGTGACCCAGATAAATACTTTCACAGTTGACCGAGAAAGTCAAGCGACAGTTTTTATCTTTCTCTTCCACGCCTGTGCCACACTAATTACAAGGGTTTGCACAACAAGGGTGTTGTTTTGATAGACAGGCCCACAATGGAACCACACAACTCCTCGCAAACCTTTCTACCTGGAATTATTTGCCTTTAGAAATTCTCTGGAAGGGAAAATGTGGATATTTGCTGTTACAAGGCCTCGATGAACGTCTAAACACTGCATCGCATGGCTAAAAAGTCAGGCTCGAATAGGGAAAAAAACACTATTTTGACAGTAAATGTCAAGTCACTGAACTAAAGTCGTATACATGAATGAAACATATATGGGATATTACGCATCATCACATTTGATCCGATTGATTGTAGGCATGATGTATGTGTAAGCCACAAGATGGAGCTTGTAGCTACTGAACACCTGCTTGTGTGACTGAGGGGTGGGTTTCATCACTGGGGAGCAATGCAGCCTGTCATCAGGTTCACCGATTTCAAACGTCCATTGGTTGAGATCTGGAGGCTGAACTTGGCGGCACGCGAGCTCTGGGGTTCCATTTGATCATAGCAAGCCCGGAGAGGTCATTTAAAAATCTCAGGCAAATTGAGAATTAGGTGGACGGATCCCTCGTTTAAATGTCTGCGCCGAGGCAAAGGATCGTTTTCCCGTCCCTGGCGCTTTCCCAGGGAGCTGACTGTTGGCGGTCTCCGGATGCCGCCGTCCTTGAGCCCCCCACCCCCGTGACACAGAGACACAGAGACAGCTGTGTTGCTAGTGTGGGCTCCCCGGTGATTGTGTCGTCACCGGGAACGCCCCATTTATTTAACTGCGCACGCGACGGAGTGAACGTCACCCCGTCGCGTGCGTACCCTTAAAGGGCCAACGCCACACTCCTCCTTTTCCATAACAACAAATTGGAAACAGGAGGGACTAACTATCACACATTTATAAAGCACGCAACTCTGTAAATTCCAAAACCCCCATTTATTCACAGCCACCCTGGATCCCCCGCGGGTACCTGTCACGGCCTGCCTCCCCAGCTCAGTCCGTCACATAGTCTGTGAGACGGGCAGGTTTCCCACGCCCTGTTCTCAGGGGGTACCTCCTGCCAACGTCCCTGGCCGGTGTCTCTTGACCTGGTCTGCCTCGAGCCGGAGAGTCCACGGTGGACTTTCACCCCCACCTTCATCCAAGGCACCCTCACCCTCTCGGTTGTCCGGGCTGTCCACTCTAGGGTCGCCGATTCTCCTGAAGAATGAAGCATTCCTTGTCACGGACGACGTCCCATCAGATGCTGTCACCATATAGCCCTTGACCGCCACGACATATAGAGGGCGGGTTCATACGTGAGGGACAACTTGCCTTGTGGGTGGCGATTCCTCACCAGCACCTCATCCCCCAGAGCGATGTGTGGGGGTCTCAGGCCCCTCCGGATGTTTTCCATCTGCGTCCTGGTTCGTCTGTCCTCCTCGACCTGTTCATTGTCAATGACGGCAGGGTCCCTGTCCCCCACCTCCGGTATGACGTCTCTCGGGCATCTTTGGAAGAGAGCCTCCGCCGGTGCCACACCCATTGAGGAGTGAGGTGTGGTCCGATATCCCCGCAGGAAGACATACAGGGCCCTCTGCAAGCACTCGCCTTTTCCATGGGCAATCCTGAATACTTTGTTGAGGGTGCGCATCATGCGCTCTGCCTCCCCGTTGGCCCGGGGCCACAGTGGGGTTACCCGCCGGTGTTGAATGCCATACTCCCTCATGAGCTCGGCAAAACTCTCGCCTTGGAATGGTGCCCCGTTGTCGGAGCACAGCACAGAGGGCAGGCCATGGGTGGCGAAAATCTTCTCCAGCGCCACCACCACGTTGTCAAATGTGACGGACTCTATAAACTCGACCTCCGGGGATCGAGACCACTCGTCCACAACTAGGAAGTGAGTGCCTCTCGACGTGGACCCGGAGTCTGCGTGCACTACTTTCCATGGCCTGGTCTCTCTGGGCATCGCTTCAATGGACGGTTCCCGCTGGGCCGGTGCCGCAGCCTGGCACCACACGCAAGACGCCACAAATGCTTCCACCTTCCGCTCGAGCTCCGGGAACCACACCTTCTGGCGGAGGCGAGCTTTGGTTTTGGGCGCCCCTTGGTGGCCCTGGTGCGCCAAGGCGATGACCTGTGCAACTTTGGCCTGGGGCACCACGATCCTCTCACCCCTTAGTAGCAGCCCCGACTCTGAGAATGTCAGTTCTTCTCTCACTCTCCATAACTGCTCGAGGGCCACTCTGGCTTCACATGTCCTGCATTCCACCGCCTCCAGCACCGTCTTCCAGGTACCCCTCTGCATGGCTTCCCTCAGGATGGCAAAACATTTGTCGCCCTTTGATGCAAGCTCAAGCTCTTCCACCTGCATGGAGTCTGGGGTGGCCGTCTCCACGACCAGGCGGACATGTTCGTCGGTCTCTTCAGCCGACGCAGACTCCTGAGAGTCCCTTCTTGGGTGTCGAGAGAGGTAGTCCGCCACGTTGTTAGCCCCTGGACGATATGTCAACGACACTCCATACTCGAGCAGGGCGAGCATCCAGCGCTCTATTCTCACTGGTGGACGGGATGATGAGCCCACCATGATCGGCAACAACGGCTTGTGGTCCGTGACCACAGTCACGGGGCGCCCCAGAATGTAGAGGCGAAAATGTCTGCAACCCCACAGCACCGCCAGGGCTTCCCTCTCAATCTGGGAGTATCTTTGCTCGGTGTCGGAGAGCGCCTTGCTGGCGTATGCTATGGGTCGAATCTCCTGGTCACTCCCCACTTGTGTAAGCACTGCCCCCAGGCCATATGGGCTGGCGTCCACTACGATCTCTGTCTGCAGGCTCGGATCGAAGAACGCCATGGTATCGTCTGCCGCCAAGGCACCTCTGATATCATCGAATGCCGCCTGCTCAAGGGGGCCCCACTGCCAGATGGTGTCCTTCTTCGTGAGAGATCTCAACGGCTCTGAACGGGACGCCAGATTCCTGATGAAACGGCCACAGTAAGTGACCATGCCCAAAAAACTCCTCACCTCTGCAACATTCTCTGGCGGACGCGCCTCCTTTATGTCCCTCACTTTGCGGGGGTCCGGCGACACCCCATCCGCCTTAAACACGAATCCAAAGAACGCGATCATTGTTTTCAGGAATTCACACTTGTCCTTGTGCAGGGTGAGTCCCAGCGAGCGAAGGCGTTCAAAGGTCTTGGCCAGGCATGCCAGATGCTCCGTCTCCGACCTGGCATACACCAGGATGTCGTTGCTGATATTAAGGACTCCATCCAGATCAGCCAGTGCTCCCCTTATGATGTTTTGGAACACCTCCGCCGCGGAAGACACCCCAAAACACAACCTCTTGTATCGGTAAAAACCTCGATGAGTGGTAAAGGTTGTGATGTAGCGGGACTCGGGGTGCAGGACCACCTGATGATAGCCTGCTCTCATGTCCAGTTTGGAAAAGAACCTCGCCCCTTGCAGTTCTGCTATGATATCATCGATGGTAGGGGTCAAGTGTCGTTCCCTCTTTATGGCCTTATTGGGGAGTCGCATGTCCACACAGATCCTCACCGCATCGGGCTGTTTGGGCTTGCGCGCGATGACAATGGGAGATGCCCATGGGGTGGGGCCCTCAACCTTTTCAATAATGTCCAGCCCCACAAGATTGTTCAGTTCTCGATCCACCAATCCCTGAGATGAAAAGGAACTCGCCGGTGCTTCAGCGCCACTGGTTGGATCGACTCATCGATGTGGAGCCGGACCGGCTCACCCACCAATTGTCCAATGCCTTCGAACAGGGAGCTGTGTTTGGCCAGAAGTACCTGAATGTCGTCTAAGTACACTGAGTATGCGAATGTGACAATTCCCAGAGCCTCAGCCGCAGCACAGCAAAGCAGTGTGTTGTCACTCACCGGTGTGACATAGAACCTGGCCCGGATGTGTGAGTCACCATATTGAACATCAGCCACGAAAACGCCGTCCAGAGGAAGGGGCTGATCGCCGCCGAAAGCGAAAATGCGTGCTCTCGGCGCGGTCAGCGTGGGCGGGGCCTGCATGGTATCATAGTGCTGTCTGGCCATCACATTCACGGACGCACCGGTGTCCACTAGCATTGGTACAGAGTCTCCATTGACAAGCACGTTGCACCTGGGCTGTCTCTTGGATCGGGATTTCAGCATGCTCACACTGGACACAAAGAAAACGTTTTCATCGTCCTCTTCCTCCTCCTCCCCCTCCTGAGGGGCCCCTTCGTCACCCTGGTCCACCTGAGCAACGTGGGACGCCCTTTGGGGTCGGAAGAAACCGGCTCGAACAGGCCCCCTAGGCACTACCTTGGGAGCTGCAGATCGGCACATCCTGGCGAAGTGGTCCGCGCCTCCGCACCTACCACACTTCACCCCAGTCGCAGGGCATTCAGCTGGGTGCGGGAGATCGTACCCACACTTTGGGCACAAAGTAGTCCCAGGCGGGCGCGGGCGCGGGCTCTGCGTGTTCATGGGGCGCCTCGCTCCACGGCCTCTTCCGACCGCGCAGACCTCCTCCACCTTGCCTGGGCGAGCACCAGCTTCCATTCTGGTCGCCCGCAGTTCCGACACTTCGTGGCACCTTCCCAGTTCTAAGATGCGGGGAAGGGTGATGCCAGGCTCGCGCAATATCTGGCGCCGCAGTTTCCCAGAGGCACACCCCTGAATGAGTTGATTGCGAATCATGACTTCAGGGTCGTTCCACGCACATGGCGCCGCCAGTCTCCGCAGCCGCCCATAGAATACATCTAGAGTCTCGTCATCCTTCTGTCGAGCCGTCCCCATGAGAAAACGTTCATAATCTGCGTTGGCCAATGGCAGAAAATGATTATGGAGTGCATCCTTTGCCGCCGCAAACGACCCATCCGCCGGCTGCAGGGACAGAAATATCTCATGCACTGCTTGGCCAGCAGAGTACAGGAGAATGGCCAGCTTGCTGTCGTCGCTTGTCTCCATCGTGGCCCTGAAGTACATCTCAAGCCCATCCATCCACATCTTCCACCTCTGTCCCAGGCTTGATGGAGCGCCCGAGGTATCAAACTCAGGCATTGGCTGTAGGGACCCAGGTGGTTTCAGCGGGGGAGCAGGCGGAGGCGCAGCAGCAGCAGCAGCTTGACTCATGGTGGATAGCGCACAGGCACCCCAGATGATGTAATTGACGGATGCCGCCGTCCGTGAGCCCCCCACCCCCGTGACACAGAGACACGGAGACAGCGGTGTTGCTAGTGTGGGCTCCCCGGTGATTGTGTCGTCACCGGGAACGCCCCGTTTATTTAACTGTGCACGCGACGGAGTGAACGTCACCCCGTCGCGTGCGTACCCTTAAAGGGCCAACGCCACACTGACCACCTAATACTCAACTTGAATGAGGTGTTTAAATAGCCTCTCTGAAAATTAGTGAATTTGCTTGTGGCAATTGGGACAGGAGTAGAGAGTGTAAGTTAGAGCCATCTGTTGCTTAGACACACCCACAATTATCCCCGGCCATCCCTGGTATTGGTGAACAGCGAGGGCCTTTTGAACAAAACACTCCAGTACACACACAGGCGTCACCCAGGACTTGGCACCTGTATTTCAGTTGACCAATGACCATTTTACCTTTTTTAATTTAGCATGACTGACCTTTGCTGCCTGAGCTCGTAACACCCACGTGACGGTGCTTGAAGCCTAAGAATGCATTGGGGTCAGGTTGTTGACTGGGCAACAAGACATTTAGGTTGGAGGCTGCCGGGGAAAAGGGCAGGCCACCTACGTGATTTCTGTGACCGTGCGTTTGACAGAATCCGGAAACTGAAAAGAGGTCATCATACTCTGCGCTATTCACAGCTGCCCATTTCTTGTTGAATTTGGGCCAATATGGTTCTAGAACATTAGACGACTTCATTGTTCATTTCATTTCGCTTATTGCCCCCTTTCATATTGCATCACTGGCATGTTATAAAGGCAGTACAGTTCGCACTCACCTGGGCTTGATGAAACGCTCCTTCGGAAATCTTGTACTGATTTAAAAACAGTTTTACATAGTAAAAATTAAAGACACTGTTCATCATTCCAGCACCCAGGGTTGTCATGGAGTAGGCCAGAGCATTTTGATGTATTCCAAAAGTCTTCATTTCTTCAATGTTACGCACCTTCGCCCTGGTTTGAAAAGAAAGTAAGGAGCAGTACTTTAGTACATGGGTACGGCGCTATGGTTCAGACATGACAACGTTCATCGCATGCTGTGCCCTAGACTCGAAGCGCCGTGCCACTGTCTCGCCAGCAGGTGCCAGTGCCGTTTATGTACACACTGTCCCCAAGAATTGGGGATGTCTGATTGGCCAGAGAACCACGTGCCTATACAGGGGGATCCATCGTTAAGCAGCCCCCTCTAGGGCAGCGGCCATTTTAATGATGTCCTCACAGGCCGGTTTGACTTAAACTTATACAGTGAGGGGGTGCAGGCATTTTTGTAAAATGTATTTCAATAACAAAACTATGAAGTCAAAGGCAGAGATTGAAAATAAAAACGGGATACGCAGAAACTCAAAGCAGCTCCTGGGTATCAGGGATCTCACAGTCACATTGAGCTAACTCTGGGGAAAGGAGCTAGTGCATAAAGTACTGTACATTTAATTGCCAAGGGAGGCGATTACCACACCTGTCCTTTATATGTGAACATATATGTGTGCCCTAATGCGACACTCATACACATTCCCAAGCACACCGAGTTTCCTTTGTATGACCCACAGTGGACATGGTGAGTTCAAGGCATCTCCGGGTAGATGTTGGGGACAGGCTAACCGAGATCTTCCACGCTATGGGAACGAGCTAAACAGCGCCCAACACGTTTGATCTCCGAGATACTACTTCAAGTGCAATATTGCTTACACATGTACCATCCACTTAGAAGGTTTAAATACCCTTATAGCTATCCTAATTAGGTTGAGCATATGGTTACATTGTAGGGCAGAGAACAAGGACGTAAGAGCAGTTATAAAGTTCCTACACCTTAAATGCAGTTTAACATAAACAATGGCTTTCTCCAGATGGAAAAATCCAACAGAAAAGACTATATTAAAAAACAACCAGAAATCAAAGTGTAAGTGCACTCCTCACTTGATGTGCATGCTTAGATGAAGGAGAGAGAAAACATGGGTGAAAACTAGAGGGTGAAAACATACAAAACCTTTTTGGAAGCCCTTCAAAATGTTGAAAGTTACCTATTTAGATTCTCGCTGTTTACATTCTCCAGGCTGAGCTACGAGGCACGAGAGCCGAGGAAAAACACACCAAAGAGCCCGCAATAAAGGATTTTTCAAACAAAAAACAAGCTTCTCAATGGGCCCCAAGAGTCTCTTGAATTTGCCTGCAAAGCTGACGATTGGCTGGTACCATGCAAAGGTTATACAGACCATCGAAGCATGGATGTTTTCTTTTCACCCTCTGCTCTGGTGCTGGCATTGGGCTGTGGAGGTACCCACCCAGGCGGATGGGCCTTCACAGGCTTCCATAGGGAAGAAAGTATTCCTGATCGGTTTCTCCTGCTCAGGACCTAAATAATTTAGAAGAAAAGGAATTCTCCTCCTGGGGAGAAATGAAAATTGATGCACTCTGTATACCAGAGTGGGGGAGCAGGAGGATTAGGTCATTAGTCTCCAGGCATGTGAGGTGCAACGCCCCCCCCGATCCAAAGGTTTTTTAAAAAATATATATATATTTTTATTCATTTTATTCAAACCAAACAACAATACAAACCAAACGCGCAGTGCTTTTTACAATAGTTCCTTGTACAACAATTAGTCTTGATCATTGCTTCCCCAATCCCACCCCCCTTTATGAGCCCACTCGTACTTGTTATTCCATATCTGCTGCATGTGGCGGGATTTCGCTTGCCTCTGATTCTGTTTGATCCGATATTGCTCCGAACAGTTCTGCTATTAATGATTTCCATGCCATCAGGGTACTCACTTTTTCCTCCCCCCTCATGCTACTCGCCTCTTGCCATACCATCGTTTTAGCCTCCGCCCATTTCTGCAACTCCTTCCACCATACCTCCACCCGTGGCTTGTGGCACGTCTTCCATCCCATGGCAATCCTACGTTTTGCGAGCACATATGCCAAATCTTTAAGTTTTCCAACATGTTTAAGTTTCCGTGGTCTGGGGAACCCTCCCAACAGGCAGGCCCAAGCCGTATCTATAATGAGCGTGACCCCTTTCTCTACGAGTTTTTGTGCCACTTCACCCCAGAAACATTCAATTACTGGGCACGACCAAATTATGTGTGTCATGTCACCATTTTCTTTATCGCATTTAGGACACGCCTGTCGCCGGGCATTTTTGAACTTAGATATCCTCAGAGGGGTCATATATGCTCTATGCATTATATACAGCTGCATTTGTTTCAATCTCTCATTTCTTGACACCTTCTTGTGGTATCCCAGAGCGCGTTCCCACATCCCATCCTCTATTGGGGCTCCTACCTCCGCTTCTCAGTCTAGTCTCAATTGTGTCAACTCTTTTCCAACCTTAGTCATCACCATCTCAAACAATCTAGAAATCTCATGCCCCCCTTCCGATATGTCATATATTGCCCCCATGTTAGCATTTGGCTCCTCTGCCAATGCTGTTTCAGGCCACGTTTTTCGAATTCTCTTCACCATCCCATGATACATAACATATTGGCCCGTATGTAGCCCGTCCTCTTCTCTAAGTATTCAAAAATCCCTAATGGCCCCCTCTCGCCAAACATCCTCTAACGTTACCAGCCCCACCGATTCCCAGTAGGTCCTGATAATCATTCTCAGCTGTTTATCTTCCCCTGCCAGTGCAACCAGCGGGACCTGCGGGGAGCACGGGAATGGGTCTTCCATCATCCGGCATGCTCGACGCCACATTTTCCACCCAAGCCTCATCATTCCAGGGTGTCCATTCATCTCTGACTCAGGCAGCCAGATCATTTCTCTTAAATAAAACGGGGTACTATCCTGCCCAAACAACCTTAACTCAGGGGTCGCTTCATCGGAGAGCCACTTGGCCACATATTGTAGCTGAACTCGCCACATAATAAACCTCAAAATTCAGCAATTTAATCCCTCCCTTCTCATAGCAATTCTGCAACTACCATAGCGCCACTCTGTTCCGAGTGCCGTGCCAGAGGAAGTCCCTACACATACTGTTCAGTTTAGCAAAACATTTCTTGGGTATCATGTATGGAATATTGCTAAAGTAATGCAAAAGCCTAGGTAAAACCACCATCTTAAGCATTGCCCCTCGTCCCATCATTGCTAGGGGCAACTTTTCCCAAAACTTCATGCATTTCCCAATTTTTCCAATGGCCATCTCAGTGTTATGCCTATGTTCCTGTTCTACCGTGTGGTACACGTCTATTCCGAGATAACGGAAAGAACCAAACACCCATGGTATTTGCAGCACTGGTAACCTATCCACAGGGGTTCCTTTATAGCTACCTAGCGGGAATATGCTGGATTTCTGAGGATTTACCGCTATTCCGGATAGCCCCGCATACCTCTCCATCACTTCCAGGATATACTGGAGATTTTCTTCCGGGTATTTCAGGTACAGCAGCAAATCGTCCGCATATAAGGATATTAGGTGTCGTTCCCCTCCTACCTCAATACCTATCGTGTCATATTGTTGCCTAAGGTATATCGCTAAGGGCTACGGGGCAAGAATGTAAAGCATCGGGGTCCAGGGGCACCCTTGCCTGGTGCCTCTGCTAAGTTGCCATCTCTCAGATATCACTGATCCCGTTCGAACTCTGGCTCCCCCGATCCAAAGGTTGTCTTCTCCTGCCTAGCCCCACACTACTACCAGAACATCAGTGATCTCCGTCATAAAGGTGAAACGGGCATAGCATGAACTGGATACATAATTTGACTCGCTAAGGTAGCATGGGCCGAAGCTAGGCTATACTGTTCAAGATGGTTCAAGCTAGCACTGAAGCATCCAAAAAAGCAGTATTATGGTAAGTAGCAGAATAAAAAAGGTCCATTCAAGGTTCCAGAAAAGTATGGCTTTAATTAAACTAAAATGACAAACTATTAAAAACACTAACAACCTATCCCTCTGATAAAATACACAGAGAATGCAGATTTTTAGAGAAAAGTTGTATAGAAATGTCAAACAAGTTAATCAATATGTTCTTATGGCATAAAGTGGGGTCTTAAATGTCACCTGGGACCATATAAGAAGGCTAGGGGACAGAACTATATATATGTTGACCTTTGTGTCTCCTTTCTGGGTTTTTACAGAGACAAGCTGGGTTTTCGGGTGCTTTCTGGTGCTTTGAGTCAGGTTCGAGCTGGTGAATTGGCTTGACAAGTTTAAAGAAAAGCGATAGGGTCAGACAAGTGGCATCAGCTAGAGGCTTGGAGAAGCTTGATACAGGTAGGCTAAGTCGTGTCAGCATAGTTCGAAGGCTTGACAGGGCCTCAAGTGAAAAAAGGGGAAATTCAGCTGCAGTGGTGGGCTGACTCGACTAGATTAAACATGGTGTGGTTCGGCAAGCGGCAACAACTTGTGCCTCAAAGAAGCATAGGACTGGTCAGCAAGACTGTCGAAGGGTTTCTTCAGAGACTCAAAGGCTTATGGAACACTCACAGTCTCTTCAAAGGGCAGGAAATTCCAGAGAAGGCCAAAGGCAGAGTCTTTTGATTCTTGGGGAGCTGTGGGGCTTTATACCAGGCCACTGAGGAAAAGTGAGTCTGCCTGGAGCTCTTCCTAGCCAGGAAGGTTGCCAGGGACACTTGCAGAGTTTGCCACTTCTGCAGGCAGAGTCATGGGTGCGAGTGTCCACCATAGTCAGGCTTTAACTGCAGCAGGTTGCTTCAAATGGTCCACTGAAGCAGTTCGGGAAATAGTCTGCACTCTCCTTGGAGTTCCTTGTCTTCACCCAATGGATGGGATCTTTACAAAGAAATCCTATTCAAGTTGTTCCAAGGTGGTTCCATGATGATCTTTAAGATGCTTCCCAAAAGGTATGCCACAGGTGATTCAACGAAGGGGGGAGCGATTCAGCCCCTTATATAGACATTTTGCTATAGCCGTTTGGTACATTCTAAGGCTTCTTTAAGGGGCTAATCCTTGCTGATGTAACAAAGGTAATTTCTTGAGATGTTAGCTCCCAGAGTACCTTGTCCGCCGGAGTGTAGGTGGTGTCCCAGGAAGGAAATGGGGTGGTGTGGCAAAACCAAGATGGCTGGCTCTTTCCCCAGTGTGAAGGTCTTCTTCTTGCTGCACTGTCCCTCCCCCTATCCCTGGTCTGCCTTAGATAGAAAAGGACTCCAGTCATTATCTCCCTGGCATGACATATCCATTATTTTGCAGAGGACTCTTTGAAGCTCCCAGCTGCCACCTCACCCCAATGAGAGGTAAATTCTGATCTCCTGGAAAGGTGTCAAAGCTGCCCAAGAGAGAACAAATGGCTTCCTGAGAAAGCCGCCTTCTTTTATGGGTGGCACTCCTAGGCCAGATGCAATACACAAATGGTTCCACAACTGCAGGTCACATTGAAGACCATGTGGATAATAACAATGACATACAATGGGATTTTGGCAATTTTAACTTTATTTCCTCATGTGCCACTATATAGCTTATATTAATATTTAACCAAATAACTGCCACCAGACAATGAAGAGATGTAGTTAAAATTATTTTGAACATGGTTTCCAATACCTTTAAAGGCAGCCAGTGGCTGCTGGAATTAATTGATTCCAGAAGACTGCTTTAGGAAAGCACATGTGACTGTGCAGCTGCTATGTTTCCAAACATTGCAGCTGCTGGTGTGTACGTAGACAGGGACAAGAAGAGTATACATGTGTGCACTACACTTTTCAACATGGAGCATTTTGAAAAGGGTACCATTTTAGCAGAACCACTTTCTGAGAGAGGCATCCTCCATCATTTTGAATAGCGAAAATCCAAAAAGCTTAGGATTGCACACCCTTGCAGATGGCATTTTGTCAATAAATTATTTTGGGAGATAATCAAATCCCATCTAGAAGCTAAACCAAACAGGCTTCTCTGGTAGCTGTCTCCCTTCCCATCCTCTATGCTAACCTGGCGAGGTTCTTGAATTATGGGCAATAGGTGGACTCAGCAGGGTAGATCAGACACAACTTTACTGATCTCTATCTACTCGGAACTAAACTGCTCCTCATCAGCCCACCCTGTGCCTTCCGGCTCTCTCCCTTCTCACGTGATGCTGATGTCAGCTTCAACGACACCACAACCTTCCTCCTTTTTAACATACAGTTAACTTTTTAGTCCATTCCCTCAATGAGTCTATGAGGTCTGTTCCTGGCCATCTGGGGTCGACCAGGATGACTCGCCTAGATCCTCTCCAGGCTGGACCCAGCCGAGGGGGTATCACACATCGCAGCCAGACTCTTCTCCATCTCCTTCATAGGGGGTCATCGGACTCCCCAGGTTTGGTCTCCCTTCGTTCTGCTCTCGGCTCCACTGTCCCACTGATATTTCTAAAATATGAGGAGTTTCGGGTCACCTGCCATCGTTCATCACCAGCGGTTACCAGAGACCCCTTTTCCTTGGTGATTGTTAGTGGGGCACTGTTAAAGGCTCAGTGTGTTTATGGGTGCAATGTTTTCTCACTATTACGGTATCTCCTTCTTGTAGGTCGGCCTTGCAAGCTTGTCTCTTTGCGTCAGCCTGGCGTTTCATTTCTTCTTTGGCTCTGGCATCTCAATTCCACATGCCCCAGTCATCCACGTAGACCTCCTTGGGTCGAGTGACATGTGGTAAGCGCGTTCTGATGTTGCGCCCGTACATGATTTCTGAGGGAGCTTTGCCAGTAATGCTGTGGGGAGTTTTTCAATAGTCTCTTAACAGTTGGTAGAGCATCTTCTCAGCTAGTTCTATGGTGAGATGAGCGATCTAGGCATTTCTCTTGATGTTGCTCATGTACTGCTCCACTGTCCCATTGGCTTTGGGCCATGGGGGGTTTATTTTGCAATGCCTGTACCCCATGTACTCGGCAAAGGTCCTGAAATTTTGACCAATGAAAGTGGACCTATTATCAGATTTTACTACTCACGGGACCCCATATGCCATGAACATTCGGTCGAGAGCCGGGATAGTGTGATAGGCAACGTTGGAATTCACCAGTTGTATTTCTGGATATCTGGAGTATTTGTCCATGGCTACAAGTATGTAATCGCCTCCATCAATGGGACCAAACAAGTCAATGGCGATTTCATCCCATGCCTTCTATGGACGTTCCGTGATTTGCAGGGGATCAGGTCTGCTATGTGGGTTAATGATGGTGCACGTAGGACAGTCTTTGAGAAGTGCTTCAAACTGGCCATCCAAATGGGGGAACCAGACCTTCTGTTACAAAAGCCTCTTTGTTGACACTATGCCCCTGTGCCCTTCATATGCGAGTTCGAGTATCCTCTTGCTTAGGGTTTGAGGGATGACTATCTTAGACCCTTTTAACAGTAAGCCCTCCTCTGCCCACGTTCGTTCATCCTTTATTAGCAACAGCCTGTTGCACTTCGGGGAACGCACAATCCCCTGCCTGTTTAGCTTGTTTCCACTTTCCTGACCTCAGACCTTGTAGGATGATCACAATTGTATTGTCGTTCTCCCATTCCTGAACGATCTGGGTGATGTCTGTTAAGACGGATTTCTGAACTCTGTCCTGGCGGCGCAGAAGTTCAGAAGGCCAACCTAATTACTTGGAACAGGGTAACCTCTGGACAAGCCAGACCAATCAGGGTAGCGATTGCGGCGGTCAAGACTAGGTCTCAAGAGGGGTGAGGGTGACTGAAAGCCCGCAATGAGCACACAAAGCAAGGACACTTACAAACTACTCCAAACAGGTGTTATATTAAAAATATATACACATTTATTCCAAGGCCTTTAAAACAATGACCGTAGCGAGAAATCACAATACAACTCTAGTAAACCAACACATACCATACCAATACAATATATATACAAATAAAAACAAGTCTTAAGCGTTAGATGCACGAAATGTGTAGTCCACCTAAAAGGGAAGGAAAACAGGCAGTGCAAAATAATGCTTAGACCCAGTCCGCCTTCAGAGGCACCTATCTAAAAGGAAGTCCGAGCCCTATGAAGAGTGGAGCCTTGTGCTCAAAAGTACCTGCACACGCTGGTGCCAACGGGCAAAAAGGGGAGTCTCTTCGAGGGAAATCAGGCAGTTCAGTTTAGTGCACAAATGAAGAAGAACAGAGTTCCACGACTCAAGCGCAGCCTCCACTGTGGGCAGAAGCAGAGCGCGAGTACGTAAAGGCGTGCTGTTTTGACACAGCGGGGAAAAGCTATGGGCTCCTGTAGGAGGGCGACCAGTTCCTAGCTATGCTACTCACCGGTCCCCGATGCAAGCAGACCCAGGCTTCTCCGCATCAGTTTCAGTCGCTGGCAGGTTCAGGAGAGCAGGGGACGTCTCGTCGTCGTGTTGAATCTGCAGCAGCAGAGTTGAGTAGAAGACGTCCCAAACGAAGTGGACCCGCACAGATTGTTACCACAGCAGGAAACGGAGCGGCCGTGTGTATCTGAGCCAAATGTACACTACTCACTTCAGACCTGGGAACGCCAAGTGTACGAATCGTGTGAGAGTGACAAGGACTCGAAATACTACACAACCTGGCGGTGGTTACAGAGCAAGACTCCTGTGTAGGCTGGTCAGTCTGCTGGATGGCCCAGAGACGCTTCCAAAGGCTTACGAGCAGGAGATGGTGAAGATGCGGAGAATAGCTGTTCCCGCTATTCCAAGGGTCGAAGTACCAGTACAGGCCTTCTGGTTCGATCAAAGGTGAAAAGGGTTTCACAAGGCGACAGCAGTGCAGAGGAGCAGTCCTTCAGCGGGTCACCAGCGATTCCTCGGTTCAGCCTCTTGGTTGCAGGATACTTGGCTCCTGTATTCCTTCGTTCGTGAGAACTCAGGAGATCGACATGGTAGTGGTGTTTCCAGCCCCCTCTTATCCACGGTTCCCTTTGCGCCAAAACGGAGGGGACCCAATGGGAGATCCGCTCATCAACACTCACACCATTCGTGGACCTATCACGGACCACGGTGGTCCCAGGCATTCACACCACCCTAGACTCTCTGACACCCAGAATGTGTATTGGGACCAGACATCCCAGCCCACATCCTGGAGGCACACACCAGGCATGTAGAAGCCCGCGAAAGCATCCGTGTTTCGCGGGAAAGTACATGCCCAAATAAGGAAGACCCCGGGTCGGCTCGACCTGGGGAAGGTGAAGGGAGCAAGACGGTCAGCGGACAGGACAAAGGAGCCTCGTGGTCTGGCCATTTTGGGAGCAAGGCCACCATTTTGGGCTAAGCGCGAGAAACGCGGTTAAAACGCCAAAAGGAGCTCAAAACACAAGAAACGATCGCTGCCACCATTCCCGTCCGTGAATCACTTGCACCGATCAGTTACAATCCAAAAAGAGTATCTAGGGCCTGTAGAAGGCTAGAGACCCAAGAGAGCAGTAACTTATCTTACAGTGCCCTCTTGTGTCATGTTGCACGAAAGCCGCAACGTGATAAAAGAAACTACGGAAAACAGCGTTTCCCGGTACTGACTGTCTTAAGGGCATGTCAGTTTCCCCGTAAGAATGGAGCGAAAGCCCCAGAGGAGTGCGGCAGAAGGCTGCACTTCTCTGGCAAAGTCGAGAACAAAGTGAAAAACAACAGCAAAAAGCTTAGGGGTTGCCACATGGAAGGACAATTACCTACAATTACGAAATCTTTCCTAACAATGTCCACCCCTTTCGTCGCTGCCTGGACCACATAGTGAATGTACTGGTCCTCAATGGTCGAACCTGTCACTGCAGAGGTGACTGGATGACGAGATTTCTATTTTGGTGTATTATTCGAAAACAATAGTCTTGAAGGCATAGACTTCACCTAGCAATCATGGGCAACATTTTGGCCTGGGAGTTGTCATAGATGTACAGAAGGGCCTGGTGGTCTGTCACAATGGTGAATGGCTTCCTGTATAGGAACAGGTTAAAGTGTTTGCAGGCCCACACTACGGCCAACCCTTCCTTCTCGGCCTATGAGTAGGCCTGTTCCATCTTAGAGAGGCTCCTGCTGGCGTTGGAAACAATGTGTCTGTTATCTGGCAATTCCAGGTATATTTGAGCCAAAATGGCACCCAGTCCCACAGGGCTTGCGTCGACGGTGAGCTCAGTGTCTCTGGTTGTGTTGAAGTAGGCCATGTTGTCTGCTGCCGATATGCGTTGACAAATGATCTCAAAAGCTTCCTGGCATGCCTCAGACCACATGAGCAGCATATGTTTCTTTGTGATAGCTCGTAGTGGTTCGCTCACTGATGCAAAATTATGTAACGTGTACAGTAACTTGCCAACCCCAAGAATGAGCGTAGGTCTGACAAATTGGTGGGCGAAGCAGCGTTGTTGAGCACAGCCACTTCTTTCTGATCCGGCGTCAAGCACTGGGCTGAAAACACATGCCCAAAGAATCGCAAAGTCTCTTTCCGAAACTCGCATTTCTCCTTATTGAGTGTGAGGTGGCCAGCTTCTAGTGCCAGGCACACCCATGCCAATGTGTTAATGTGTTGGTCCTGATCTTTCACAAACACCAGTATATCATCAATATGGTTCAGGCAGTTGGGAATGTGTTTGATGACGTCATGGATCTCAGCCTGGAAGATCCCATGGCTGAGGACACTCCTAAACTGAGGCGCTTATACCAAGTGTGTGAAACACGTTGTTATATATTGGGATTCTTCACAGAGTTCTTTTTTTAATTATTATTATTATTTATTTATTTTCAAGATTTTCAAATAAGCAAAATATACATCACCAAAGTTCAACAGAGTATAAAACACAACACTCAGCATTACATAGGCAAGGAAATAAAAGTAATCTGAAGTATGCATAAATATTGAAAAATCTCAGACAATTCAAAACACATTTCTAACCACAACCAAAACAAAACACCTAATCACAATCTTACATATCGAAAATTACAACACAGAACAATACAAAAACAGAAAGACACCTCACAGACTACACAAAACAGACAAAAACAAGACTGGGGGAATCCTCAATTAATGCACATATACATTATCAGGTAGTCGGATCCAATAGGAGCAACTAATCCTCAGATGCACAGTCACCATATAAATCTGTGAACGGCTTCCAAAGGGCTTGATACTTAACCTCCTTTCCTTGCCTCACAAACATCACCCGCTCAAAGTTCGATAATACTAACAAATCATTAATCCAATTCTCTAACTCTAGGCTTCTTCCTCGTCTTCCACACCATCAGTACTTGCTTCACCGCAACCACAAGTGCTTTATCAACCCACTGTACATATCGACGAGCAATCACACAACGCCCCTTACCTGATAAAAGCAACACCTGCATAAGCATCCTTCGAAAACGTATAGATAAGATCGCCTCCAATCTATCTAACATTCCCACCCAAAATTCTAACACCCGGGAACAATACCACAACATATGAATCAACGTAACCCTCCCCTTCCCACATCCCCAACACAAGTCATCACCAGCCAGTCCTAACTTATACATATGCAATGGAGTCCAATACAGATGCCCTAACACTTTCAAATGAATCAATCTCAACCTGCGATCCAACCTACTTCTATACGGTTCTAGGTTAAAGGTTCGAAAACAAAAGGCTCAAATGCCTTTTTTTCGACACCAAAGAGACCGAAAAAAGGGTCGAATTTCTCTTTGTTTTTTTTTTTAATGTTTTTAATGGGGGTTCCCCCCATAACCCTCTGTTTTATCGTTTAAAAAAACTTTTTTCACATACCAAACAAAAAAATATATAAATAAATAAATAAAATTCGACCCTTTTATTTTCGATCCTTTTGGTTTCGATCAAAAGGGCATTCGATCCTTTTCATTCTAAACTTTGACCAGACACCCTTCTATACCCTACACCCCACATGGATTCCCACTCCTTTTCCGTAATATCGCAACCCAACTCCTGTTTCCACCTCTCCAAAGCTTTTCTTCCAGCATTAACATCCTTAGAACATACCGGTATCAAGCTAGTATAAGTGCATACCATCCGCGGCGATGACATAAGAAGCTGACCACCCGCTGATACCTCCTCCAATGGTCCTGCCAACATAGCCAATCTCTCACTCAATAGCGCTTTCAACTTCATAAACCTATTCAGTTCCCTCCCTGCCAAACGAAACGTCCTCTGCAACTCCTCGAATGACAATATACGACCATGATGTACCACATCCCTGTTACATAAAATCCCTTTCAAGACCCAACTTCTCCAACATAAAGGTTTACTGGCAATTTGCAAGCTCAGATTAAGCCAAATAGAGGCTCCATAGTGTAAGTGCAAGTTCCCCTGAAAAATACCCAACCACCACACCAAAACTTCTTTAGACACAGTAATAGTCCGTAATCTACTACCCCTCCCAGGCAGATGATCCATTGAGGTAATAGCATGTAACGGAAAACCATTCAATTTACATCTTTCAATTAGCACCCAAAAGGGGTCTGGCTCACTTCCCACTGAAAAATAGTATGCTGCCTTTTTCAAAATAAACCCTTTATAGTAATGTTCCAAATCTGGGTATCCAAAACCTCTGCATTTAGTACTACGCATCAAAATAAACTTCGGAATTTTAGGTCTCTTCTTGTCCCCACACAGAAAGTTCTGAAAAACTTGATCAATACTAGTCAGCATCTTTTTTGAAAATCTCAAAGATAAAGATTGCACAACAAAGTACCTTCGGCAAAAGAGTCATCTTAATAGTGTTGACTTTAGTCCAAATACCCATCTGTAATCATTCCCATCTTCTAATATCCATACTCAAGGTAGCCACCAATTTTTCTACATTGAATTCCACCATTTTTTTGACATCCCTAGTCAGATAAACGCCTAAATAGCTCACATGGGATTTAGTCCGTTTACAACGCCAATCCAGAAAATAATCACGCACACAAGTTCTAGCGATTGGAAACACCTCCGTTTTGTCCCAATTAATTTTATGTCCCAACAACTTACCCACCCTATCAAAGATACTTTTCAGAACTACACTACCTCGCTCAGGATCTGCAAGAACCACCACCATGTCATCTACATATGAAAGGACTTTAACTTCCATATGACCAAATTATAGGCCCCTATTACCTCGTTCCCCACGTATATACGCCAACAATGGCTCCAAAGCAAGATTGAACACGTAGGGTGACAACGGGCATCCCTGCCTTGTCCCTCTAGTCAATCCAAAAGCCTCAGACAAAACACTGTTTACCCAGATCCTTGCCTTGGCACCACTCTGAAGACAACTGATTATCCCCAGAAATCCACTCCCAAATCCCATCTGTCTTATCATAAACTACAAAAATCTCCAACTCGCTCTATCAAACGCTTTCTCCACATCGATAAAAAGCAATGCTGCGTCTGACAGATTCTCCTGTTTTAAACTCATTATATCAAAGTTCTGATATTATCATACCCAAATCTGTTAGCCATAACCTTAGCAAATACCTTCACATCCACATTCAGTAATGAAATGGGTTGATAATTGCCACAATGTTTCCGACCCTTCCCCTCTTTCGGAATCAAGATAGTAATTGCCTCACACATCGACTGACACAGATCACATTCATGTATAAACATATTAAACAACCTACATAAAGTAGGAGCCAAATAAGATCCAAATATCCTGTAAAACTCCACTTGAATACCATCCATTCCCAGAGATTTACCTACTCCTAGTTGCTCAATAGCCAGTAAAATCTCATCCACCCCAACATCCATTTCTAATGCTCTGCTTTCCTCCAATGTCAATTTAGGAAGATCCAAATTCATAAAGAAATCCTCCAATTCCACCTGAACGGGAACACATCCTCTGAATACAATTTCTCATAAAATCCCTTAAAACACTTACAAATATCGACATTCTTCACCACCACATCGCCATGCTCATTAACAAGACTTTGAACACATGGTTTCTCTGTTGTACCCTTGAACCTACTAGCAAGCAGTCTCCCACTCTTATCCCCACATTCCCAAAATGTCTGCTTCGTATAAAAAATACCCATCTCAGTCAATAGGTCAGTCTTACTAGCCAACAACTTCCAAGCTTGTAACATCTCCATTTTATCCTTAATCTTACATGACTGCGCATATATTCGTTGCAAATCCGACAGTCTACCTTCCAAACATTTCAATTCACTCAAATGTTTATTTTTCAAGTGTGCAGTTCTACTTATAAATTCCCCTCTTAATACAGCCTTAAAACAAGCCCACACCACCCTGAAGTCCGTTGACCCTTCATTCGCTTCAAAATACCTCTCCATTAACGTCTGGATGCTTTCACAAACCTCCCTATCATCCAAAACCCCTACTTTAAGACACCACCTAATAAATGTTGGAATCTCTCGATCCATAATCACCTGTAAGTCCATAAGAGCATGGTCCGAGATCTCTCTTTCCCTAATATTTACAGCAATTGTTTTATCCAACAATGTATCCGTCACCAAAATATAATCTATCCTAGAAAACGTATCGTATACTGAATAATAAAATGTATATTCCCTTGAAGAAGGATGAACGTCCCTCCAGATATCTACTAAACCGAACTTCTGCAAGAAGAAATCAAACTCCTCACAAATACCAAAATTAGTGTACCTACACTGACTAGTCCGGTCAATTTGATAATCTCTAATGCAATTAAAGTCTCCCCCTAAAATAATCGTCTCTCCATGCATTTCATATGTGAAATGTCCTCAAAGAAGCAAATGCTCGGCGAACACGGTCCATATATACACCCCAACGTGATTTTCTTACCACAACACTGGATATCGAGAAAAATCATCCGACTCTCTCCATCCATCACCACTTTATCAACATTAAATTGCAAACCTTTCCTAAATAGGATGCTGACCCCTCTCGATTTAGACAAAAATGATTATCATCATTCACCAGATGTGTCTCCTGCAAGAACACAACATCCGCTCTTGCTCTCCACAATCTCGCCATAACTTTCCTACGCTTACGTGGGCAATTCAAACCCTTAACATTCCAAGTCAACGCCGACAGTGTACCCATCTCCCTATAGTAACCTACTCAAAAGATTAAACAATCCGAAACAGTATTGCATAGTGCTCTGCCACAGATTGAACAAGACAGCACTGAACCTAGCAATGATATATATGTCTAAGAATCCAACAACCCAATCCACCATGACACCCAATTGAGGATCCCCAGCAACAAACAACCCACAAAGACAAAACTAAACAAACACAAAAACAAACCATCGAGGAACAAAACCACTTTAGTATCTGGATGTAACCTCCAGATTTCACATGAGTGCACATCCCACCCGCATATAGCGCATTCCAACCCATCTCCTCCAGGATCCTAGCCCACAAAATCAGTATCATCACTAAATTCCTTCTCTTCAAACAAAACCTCTAATATAGCTAACACATGGAACCCTCCAAGTAATCCCTCAACACCCTTCTAACATAGTCTATCTACAGAGAGGCACAAGTACTACATTCAATATGCATCATCAAAAAGGTCAAAATAATTGTATTACTCTATACTAGAGCAAATATATTTCCCCACCACAATAAGTTAGATAATATCTAAGCTAACAACATAACAAATGCAAATGTCCAAGTATATGCCAAAACAATTCCATCCAAATCCAAAACTTTTAAACATCTCTCACACCCATCCCAATCAATAAAGCCCATAACCAGACCATATATTTTTGTTGTTGTAACTAAGCTTCGCATATTCATGTAACTGCTGCGCCCTGTTACCTTAGGGTATGCTCGTGCATTACAAATAATAAAACAAACATACATTACATGAGACAACAGATAGTGTACACGCAACAACCAAATAGTAATTATCCAAACCTAACAAGTACTTGCACACAGAACCACCCAACATACATCTAGAGCCCACAGTCCACAGCCCAAAATTGCATCAATGAACCCTCACCATCCCCTTTCACCTAGGCTGGGTCCACTGCATTAAAATAATGACCTCCCACTCAAATCTACACCCCCATTCATGCATATTCAGTCAGACAATTCACTGCATATATATATATAGTGTACCATAGAAAGAAGTCAACAAGACTGCATCTATTGAGATCCATTAATAAGTAACACAACCACTACCCCTGTAACATGTTGGTGCACAACATAGATGTAAGAAAAACACAGGTTGCGCAACATCCAGTACTATAGATCACCTCAATTTCAAAGCTTCCAACATCAAATTGCATGTACAGTTTGGTGATACATATTCTAAAGTCAATCTGGAGTGCAAGTTTATTTAAAAATCACTGCAGTATGTAAACACCACAGTCCTTTTGAAAACGTCCAATAATTGCAGAGCCTGCAGGTATGTCAACATGCCAGGTTATGTGGCATGGAGGCAGGCAGGATACACCCCCAAGTAACCGTAATGCACCCAACACTGTCACTTCCCCAAAAGAGTTAGTATCAGTGCTCCAAGTTGCAAGTTACTGACCAAATAAGGCCCAAATTACAGTAATAACTCAAATCAAATTACAGCGTGGAAGATGAATGAGCATATGAAATAACACAGGCGAAACGGAGAAGCAACCAAGCAGGGACTGGTAGCACGCAATCAGTAGAAGTAGTGCAGCAATCATGAAGGAGTAGCTGCAGGATCCATCCCTTTTTTTTTTTTTTTACAAAGTTAGTGTAAGGATGCAACCACTAACAGCCGCCAAAAGCATGGTCATGTTTCACTGCTGTATTGACCTGTTCCGAGTGTTCCATAGAGTAGGTTAGGCCGCCCCAAGGAAAGTCTACAGCACCTCTGTTGCTAGCTGACTTGGGGCACATGAAAGGAATTAGGCAATTCGAGCACCAATAACGGGCGCCGCATTATGTCAGTTTGGATAAAATGGCTTAGGACCATAGGATGTTGGATAAGGGCGTACGCATACATAGCTGGCACAATTTGACCGAAGCAGTCATAGGTGAAGTGCGTTACAGGGACCCCAGCCTCACATCCACTCCTCACCTCATTACCACCATATTCAGAAGACGACGCATCGACAGTGGGGAAAGAGCAAGTGCTCGGTGCATGGATACAGAGCGGCGCAGCCCACTCCAGCAGAGGATAATATCCAGTTGCTGCGCTTGCACCCACGCCATAGGATCATATCCCAGTTGCTGCGCCCACGCCCACCATGGTCATTGAGCGTATGAAGAATAATACGTTCAGATCCCGGCGAGCATCTATGCTTTCCTCCTCATGCACGTCACATACATCACATTGTATCATGTAGCCTCACGCTGATTAGGTCCTTTTCTTCAATATTTCGGTTGAGAAGTCCTGTGCATTGAGTTACGAATCCAAATAAAAACAAGTTCCAACGGCATTTGCATTTGACTAAGGTATAATTAAAGCAGATGAAAACTATGAAATATAGTTAATAAATAAAGTAAATAAACAAAATAAATGCCAACAGTAGCAAACCACACACAATAGGCCTCATCTTTTCTTTTTTCCATGTAATCCATTCCTCTGTGTGCTAGACTCTTCCATGGGTTCAACTTCCAGATCAGAGAGAAAGGCTTCTGCACTACGAAAGTAAATGGACGAGTTTGTCCATTTCAAACCACTCTCAACACTGCTGGGTACAGCATATAGTATTTCAGATGCTTACTTCTAGCTTTATCCTTGGCCACATTAAATGCTCGCCTTTTCTCTCCAACATCCTTACTAAGGTCTCCCAAGATCATAATTTTGTTACCTCCCCAGTTCAAGTCTTTCAACTCACAAGCTCGTCTCAGAATTAGTTCTCGCACTGGAAATCTCAAAAATGTAACAATAAAGTGTCTTGGTCTCAGTTCTAGCTGGTGATATACCTTATTTAGATCCAGCTTGGAGAAGACCCGGCCCCTTTAAGCAGATGAATCATACCTGTGATTTGCAGGGCTTGATATCTTTCTCTCATGATCGCCTAATTTGGTCTACGCATGTCGACACAAATTCTGATGTCTTCAGACCCCTTTTTAGGGCGGGGGACTATGTGAGAGCCAAGGGGTGGGTCCTGTTGCCAGCTGAATGATAGCCTGTTTAAGAGTCAGTGCAGCTCTTCTTCTACCTGCAGTTGAATGTTCACAGGTATCCCCCTATAGTGTTGCGTCAAAGGGCGTACCCCCGGGTCTATGTGCAGCTTGATTTGTCTGTTCTTCAGCTTCCCATGTCCTTTGAAGAGTGAGGGGAAACTCGAGTCTATGTATTGGTGTACCATGAGTCGATAAAGGACATGAATTAGCCCCATGTCCAGGGCTGCCTTGAAGCTCAGAATGCAGCCACTTTCTGCCACAGCCTCCAGCACGTCGATAGGTAGTGTCGTGGCTGGTCCTTTGTAGTTGCACTCAGCCACAAAATATCCTTTGCAGGGCAGTGGGGCATTTGACTGTAGGGGTAGTCGTTTACTTCAGCCGGGTTGAGTTTAGGGGCGTGTGGAATTTTACTGTATACCTCTTCACTGATAACGTTGACCGGCACCTCTGTATCCACTAGGAACTCAGCCGACAGCCCGTTCACCTGTAGCAGCAAGATGGGGCTTGGCGCTTTGTCTGTGGGGTTTCCGAGCGCATACGGAGACCCCTTTGTCCTTGGTTGTTCTGCGGCTGCTTGGCTGGAGCCGCCTTTCCTTTTTGATTCCTCTGCCGATGAGTAATTGGAGCCACTGTCTGATGCAGATTGCGCCACTAGTTAGCAGACATATCGTCTGGTTCTCCTCTGTGGTCGGGATGTGGGCGAGCTGTGAGAACGCCATTCTGGTACAGCCTTCTCCTAATGACACCCCTCTTCCTTCCTTTCATTGTGTCTATTCAGGTGTTCATATAGTGTTGGGGCTTGCAGAACTAGCACCTTTCCCAGGTGCCTGGCTGAGGGGCATGCATCACACAGCTTTAAAGTGGTTCTCTCCCCTGCACACCACTCATTGCTGTCCCAGTCCCAGGGCTTCGAGGCTTCTGTAGAAGATGTTTCCAAAATGCTGAAGATGATCTGGGATCAAAGAACTTCCTCATTAGAGTAATTGTTGAAGACATAGTGCTTCATACGGATGCGTAGTCGCATTCCAAATGCGTATATTGTCTCACCCTTGTTCTGCTTCGGCGTGTGGAAGGCATGGTGCTCAGTCTACATTGATGTGTGGGGTGAAATATTCTGTGAGCGCCGCCCGAAGGCCAGCGTATGAATCCGTACCTTCCATTGGGAACTCATCCACAATGTCCCTCACGTTGGGTCCCATGGCTAGTGATAGTAGACTGTGTTTCTCGTCACCTTTCAGAGGGCCTATGGCCCTGATGTGCATGTCAAAGTCTCTAGCCGTCCTGGTCCATCTGTGCCCCAAGTTGCTGGTCTGCGTGATGTCGAAATGGTCGGGCAGCTGCATGGCTAAGTTGTCTTGTAGGCGAAATGACAACCCTCCTTGTGGTGTGACGGCTACCGTTCAGTGTCTCAGTGTCGGACATGGTGCTACGTCAATGCAGGTGCCGTCTTATTCCTCTTAATCCTCAGTTTCCCTCTCTCTTCCTACTGGCACTAGATTTGCTGAGTGGGGTTTGTCGCGCTAAACACACCCTGCTGTCCTGCCTGCTTGTCTGTGAGTCGTGTTGCTATCACAATGCCCCTCTTGTAGCTGCTGCTGTTGGCACTCAGCAACTTTATATATTTCTTTCCAGCGCCTGGAAACAGGCACATTTATTATCCCCAACCGCTGCGCCGCTTGATCCTTGGGCTTGCAGCCCTTCTTCCCTGGTTTAACGGTCTCCTCTATTATCATGCGCCTTAGTGCATGTGTGCATGGCCCCCCAGTGGTCTTATTGGCACGATGTGCCAAAACCTCTCCTAGGCCCAGCTTCACACTGTTACGGCAGCTTCCGGATGGAACCGAGCAGGTACACCGCTGCTTCGTCGGCAGTATAGTGTAGTCACACTAGCAGGTAATGTGTTGCAGGACTCGCGTTCCTACCCGCTCCCACACGGCATCATGAATAATAAGCAGACTCAGCAGGGTAAATCAGGCACAACTTTACTAATCTCTATCTGCTACGAACTAAACTCCTCCTCATCTGCCTGCCCTGCTCCCCGTGCCTTCTGGCTCCTTCCCTTCTCGCGTGACACTGCTGCCCCGCACTCAAAACAAAACCCAACTTGCCTGTGACACAGAAGTGATTCACTGTGCCAGCCCCACCACCCACATTTATAGCAGACCCTAACATGCATCTCTACAGTGACTGGGCGCAAGCCACAGGACCAGGTTACTGCGATTAGCAGGACTCTCTGAGTCTTAAAGACCTTGCAAAGCACATTATGTCCCTTGACGTATCTATGAATGTCAGTGCAAAGCAATGATTGCGTGAATTTGCCCCGCTACACAATGAGTTTATGGGCATTGGCCACAGTCAACAGTAACATATTTACGTGGATAATTGGTCAATGATTACGGAAATCTGCACTGGTGAAAAATGCTGCAAATGTTACACATTTCTGCAGAAACAGTGTTGGCGTAAACACTGCTCTGGATCCCGATTTTCCGTTCCACACACAGAAACTTCACCCACCCCTAGCGGCAATCTGACTGCTCAACAGCATGACAACCTGCAGGAAGTCATCGGACACTGTTTTTTATGGTCAGTTCCACACACATCAGGGAGATTTGAGATCAATTTTAAGGATGTGGGTATGAAGAAATGAAGTAGGTGCCTTGGAAGTGGACAACAGGAACTAGATCATCAATATGCAAATGAAGCTCACTGTTGTGGTGGGGGACAACGGGCTGCTTGTCCAGGTGAGGGCCGTCCCCCACCGTGATAAAGGACACAGAGACAGGGTGCAATTGGTCGGGTCCCCATGCTGACCAATTGCTCCAGCACGGATAGCCACCATTATTCACCCTTGTCATGCGATGTCTACGTCACCTTCCTAAAAGGCCATACACCACAATCAACCTTTTTCATCATTAACAAAACAAAGCCTGCAAAGCTGAAACCGGGCAACAACATGCCACACACATAACAAAATGCACCAACATTGCAGCACATCTGGAACAGTTCCGGTGGTCCTGCCAGACGTCATCTAGGGAGTGTTGATCACAAAGTCCTTCAGGTACTCGGGCGGTCTGCATTGAACCCGCCTAGGGTAGCGTTGACTCTTATCTCCACTGTTGTCATCTGGCGCTATTCACCCTCCTTGGTTCGCTGGGCCATTTTCATCAATGCTGGGCACCGACCCCTCGACTTCTGACTCTTCACTCCCAAACCCCCACCATTGTGGGGAGGCAGCTGTCCACATCTCCTCGTTGCCGTGACCTGCCGACTGCCCTACCCGACGGAAGAAACTGGCATTCCTCGTCGCTGTTGTCATGCCGTCAGAAGCCGTGACCATGGTTCCTTTCCTGCCCACAACCTCCATCTGATTGGGCTCATGCGGTAGATCCAGCTTTCCTCTCGGGTATCTGGTGCAAACCAGCACCTGGTTGACTACTTCCAGGTGATGCTCCTCTAGGACTCTCCTGATATATTTGCACGCGTTGGCTTTGCTCCCTCAGCGATCATTTATTCTTCATCGATCATACCCAGGACGCAGCTGGAGTGTTCTGGGAGCAACCCCCTCGAGCACCGTTGGAATAAGTCTTCGGCTGGAGAACTGCAATCGAGCAGTGGGGCATAGTGCGGTACTCGAACAAGAACTGGTAAAGTGTGCGTTTCTCACACTCCCCTTGCCCATGGGAAATGCGGAACACCTTGTTAAGGGTTCTCATCGTTCTCTCTGCTCCTCAATTTGCACGGGGCCATACAGGTGTTCTTTTCTGATGACAAATCTGCATCTCTGTGAGAGATTCTGAAAAACCTCTGCTCTGGAATGGGACGCCATCGTCCGTACATATTTCCTCACGGAGCCCATAAGTGGCCATGGATTCTATAGGTGGATCTCTCTAGTGGGGCTACGCCGCTTGACACCAGACACAATTGCGAATTAACTCCTCAACCTTATCTTCGAGTCCTGGGAACCACACCGTCATCCGGAGTCAGGCCTTTGTTTTCGCCACCCCTTGATGTCCTTTGTGTGCTAGCTGCAGCGTGTGTGTTATCAGACTGGAGGGAATGACTAGCCTCGACCCCCTCAGCACAGCTCCATTGTCTAGAAATGTCAGAGCGGATCGTATTCGCCACATCTGATCTAGGGTGTTTTTTGCCTCTTGCGTATGCTCCTTCAGTTTGTCAGGAACCCAGTTCCATCCATCACTGGTTCCCGTTGCTCGCAGTAGACTGGGGCAGTCATCTTCAGCAGACGCCTTTTGAATTTCCTCGATGGACATGAATGTAGGAGTGGCAGCTGCCGACATTGTGAGTAGAAACTCCTTGACCTCGCTTTCTGCCTCCACCTCCACTTGGTTTGTTGACTCTCGGGGGTGTCAGGAGAGGTAATCCGCCATATTGGAGTTTCCTGGGTGATAAATCAATACAATGTCATATTCCTGTAGGGCGGGCAGCCACCTCTCAATCTTCGCTGGGGTCTTTGAAGATGATCCAACCATAAAGGTAATCAGCCGCTTTTGGTCGGTGATTACGGTGACTGATTTTCCGTACACATAAAGGTGAAAGTGTTTGCAGCCCCACAGCACAGCTAGTACCTTGCCTTCAATTTGGGAATACTGCTGCTCAGTGCTTGAAAGTGGCCTGCTGGCAAAGGCAACAGAGCGGGCACGCCCCTCTCTGTCCGTTTGTGAGAGCATCGCCCCTAGACCAAGTGGATTGGCATCCACATGATTTCTGCAAGGACATTGGGGTCGAAAAAGGCCATCGTGTTTCTGCTGTCAGGGCATTCCTTATCCCACCGAAGGCATTCTTCTCCAATGCCATACGCTTCCAGATGTCCTCTTTCTTGGTGAGGTTGCGGAGGGGCTCCGAGAGGATAGCCAAGTTCCGGATGAATCTCCCACAGTAGATGCCCATCAACTAGAAAGCTGCACACTTCTGAGGCATTTGATGGTGGTCCAGCCGTCTGAATATCTTTCAATTTCTCCGCGTCTGAGGAGATGCCATTTTCTTGGAACACAAATCCGAAAAATCTGATCTTCCTCTGTAAGAATACACACTTGTTCTGATGCAGCGTGAGCAAAGTTGCTGAATTCGACCTAGCACCTTTCCCAGCCTTTCTAGATGTTCAGTACTGGAGTATACCATAATGTCGTTGCTCATGCTGATGGCCCCCTTTAGACCAGCTAGGTCGGGTGATGTGCCTCTCCATCTTTATGACTCTGTTGGGAAGCCGCATGTTGACACAGATGCAGATGGCGTTGGGCTGTCTCAGCTTTCTGGCAACCACAATGGGCGATACCCATGGAGTCGGGCCTTCCACCTTTTCGATGATATCCAGACGGACACAAGAGTGGCATGTTGATTGGCAAAGACTTCTATTATAAAGTAAAATGGAGAAGTTGGAGGAAAGCCAAACTAGCCCCATCTACAAGAGGGGTTTCCCTGCCTCAACAAAACTGGCTAATGAAGGTGTCTTCATCAGAATGTCCAAAGTAAAGTTTGCTGTCCTGTGTCAAAAACTTACCCTGTACCTTAAAAGCTAAACTAAGTATAATGTACAAGGGGAAAATGTCTCTTGACTGCCTTTCTGGGGAAACGGAGACAACTCTTGAGTCTTGCAGAACTTTTGCCTGATTTTTCCAGCATATGTAAACAAGTAAAAGTTCCACAAACACACAAGGGTTTGGGTCCCTATCGCAAGGGTCTTTCCACTGTATCTGTGCCTCTATGAATCAGCCTTGTGTGGCAGGGACTCTTGTCCCTTCCTTCGTACCCATTCCTTGGTTTACTCTCCTGCCAAGGTCTTCGCGTGTCCCTTCAATATGAACGCTTCGTATTTATGCTTTGGGGTATTGGTCTCCCTTGTTGGTCCCAGACATCCCAAGTTTCCAGCTCTCGTCCTCTCCCCACCAACACCTTGGTTCACTCTCCTGTCAAGGTCTGTGATACTTTCTTGCATCCACAAAGCTTCTGTTCCCTTTTGTGATGCCCAGTGGTTCGTTCCCCCAGTATGGGTCCAAGACCCCTTTCAGTTGTGTGTTTTCACAGTTCTCTTTCTCTGTAACCCACAGCCTTCGTTTATTCTCCTGCTAAGATCTGTGGATGTTGGTGTTTAAATAGGCAAAGTTCACATTTTCAGAAATTCGGCGTTTACTTTTTCAAAATGAGTCCCATGTAGTTATTCTCCCACTTTAATGTCCCATGTCTCTTGGCCCTCGCCTCTTGCTCCCTCTGGCTCTCCCCAACCTTGGGATTAGCCACCCTGTAGTGTCTGGGCCGTCTCTCTCTGGTTGCTCGCGGGTCTCCTGGGCTTTCCAGCATCCTCGCCGGACCTCTCTGTGCTTCCTCTGCTGCTTGGCGTCCGTCTTCCTGCACTCTCACGGCTCCGCTCTGCAGCAGGCGGCTTTCCTCTGCTTCCCGGTTGGCGAGCCTCCTCCGAGTGTGGTCCTCTGTGGGATGCACCCTTGTCCTCTCTCTGAGCAGCCTCTGCATACCTGCAGAATCTTGTGGGCCGCGCCGGACCAAGAACTAAGACATCATTCTCCCACTGCCTCTCTTTGGAGGCCTCGTCATTTCGCCTCCCCATTCTGAATTGGCTGCATGTTCCTACATGTGGCCTATTGGGGGGCCTCGGTAGTCTTTAGCTGGCCCTCTTACCTAAGGCCCTTATCGATGGCCCTGTCTGCTGCCTGACCGGGTCTGGGGGTTACCCTGCACCCCACATGAATCCATTGTGACCTTGTGTTCCTGCATTCTTCTGAGCAGCTGAAGCAATTTGTGAGACTTTCACGACCCTATGGATTAGTGGCCTCTACTTACAAAACACCTCCTATCCCTCTTACTGCAACTCCCTCACTCTCTCTCACCTGGACTCCCACTCTTACTACCTCTAGCTGTGCCCAGTGGCTGCATTGTGTTTCATTCTGTTCTGCTAAAATTCAAACTTAGCTGTGCCCAGTGGCTTCATTGTGTTTCATCCTGTTATGCTTAATTTCGAACTTAGCTGTGCCAAGTGATTGCACTTTGTCGCATTCTGTCCTGCTGTTCCTGTCCTGTTCCGTCTCTTCTGCTTGCACCCCCCTCATGTTCGCTCCCATTGTCTCCACCCTCCTTGTGCTCCTCTCTCATTCGCCACCCACCCCCCTCCCTCCCTCTCCTCTTCCCCCTCTTCCACATCACCCATGTTTCTCTCTGTTTCTCCTATCTTCTCCAACTGTTTCACCATCGACTATCCTACCTTCTCACCAAGTCTGGTAGGAAGAAGTTCAAAAAGGATATTCTGATCTCCAACCATGGTCTCCCAATCACTGACACTTACACCAGCGCTTCCTGCAGACAGAAACTCAACGACATCCTCTTTGTCGTTCCTTCGCCAGACCTATGGACTCTTCATATGGTCTCTGTGCTCTCTCCTTTCTCCTCTTCTCCCATTATTGGTGGCACCCGTTGGGAGGCCCTCCTGGCTTCCTTCCGCTCCTCTAAGGTCATCATTAATGTTTACCTTAATGACACCTTCTCGTCCAAGGCCCTCAGGCCAACCTCCTCCTCTTTGACATACGTTTCCCACGATTTATCAATTTCCTTTCCTCTCCTGCTGTGCCCTCTCTCCCTTCTTCGGCTTCCTCGCCTCCACCCTCTGCCACCTCTCTGGCATCCTCTTCCTCCTCCTCGGCTACCTTGCCCTCTCCTCCTATTTCCTCCGCCCTCCCTCGGGGTCCTTCGTTACCTCTGCAGGGAGTACCTCTACTCTAACCTTTACCCCTCCCCGGAAGTCTTTCAAGGATGGCAACCTTCTCCACCTCGCCACTCTTACTCTCGCTCAGCTGTCAAACATTCCTCTGACATCTGCCGTCTCCTGGAATTACTGGACCTGGATGTCCTTGGTCTCACCGAGACATGATTCATGGCCAGCTCTGTCACAAGCTTTGACAGTCTCCTTGCTGATGGCTACAAGATCCTCTCCGTGCCCAGATCCAACCATCCGGTGGGGGTGTAGCGTTGACCTTTCTGGAGTGGATCCCTGCCTCTATCATTCCTATGCAGGCCTACTCCTCCTTTGAATTCCTGGCCTGTAGGCTTTCTCTCTCTCCTGGCCACTCTCTCACAGTTGCTACTATCAACCGGCCACCTGGTCAGATCACCTCCTTCATCTCAGAGTGAGCGGACCCCTCTTCCTCCCTCCCGGCCTCAACCACTCAACTCCTCCTCCTTGGAGACTTCAACATCCATCTGGAGGCCTCCGGTCCCACCACGGGACTCTTTCGCAACCTTTGCGACTCTCTCTCTATTCTTCCCTCTGGCCCGACTCACTCTGCAGGGCACACTCTTGATGTTTCGATCTCCTCAGACCGCCCTCTCTCTAACTCTCTCACCTGGAGTGACCACTGTCTCCTCTCCTCTCATCTCTCTCTCACTACCCCCCAGGCCAATCCTACCCCCAAACTGCCACCCACCTTCTCAGTCATTCGACCTATGAAGCGTGATTCAGTTGAAGCTTTCACCGCATCTTTCTCTCCGCCTCCTGCACCTCTGGCTGACTCACACCCTGACACAGCCTTCTCCATGCTCCACTCTGCTATCTCTTGATGTACTTGCGCCTGTCATGAGGATCCACATGAAGCATAAAATCAAGTGCAACTCCTGGTACGACCTTGTCACCCTTAAATACAAGTGTAGGGTGGCTGAGAGGAAATGGTTGGCATTGTGTACATTATCTGACAAACTGGCCTGCCGCCTGCTCCAAAGGCAAAACCGACTCTCTGTCCTTACCAAGAAGGGAGTTCACATCCAAGCCCGCATTTCGGCGACATCTAACAACTCGGCCGAACTCTTAAAAATCTGCAAGGAATTGGCCAATCCATCCGCAGTCTCTACCTCCCCTGTCCCTTCCCAGGTCCTTAGTACGGCCCTGGCTTCTCACTTCATCTCTAAAACCCAGGACATCCTGTCCACCCTCTCTGCTTCTACTGCTTCTCCCTCCACTCTCTCCTCTTCCTCTGGCCCCGTTGGGGCACCCCCGACCCCTCCCTTCTCTGCCTTTCCTCTCTTCTCCCCAGGCAAGGTTTCTAGACAAGTCTAATCTATAAAAACCTCATCTAAGCAGGCTCTTCCCTGTTCTTCCAAAACCATCAAGGACCACATTGGCACCCTCACTCCAGCTTTGGCTGATTTCTGCAACCACTCCTTCACCTCTGGAACCTTCCCCTCCCCCTTAAGCACTCTCTTGTGCACCCTCTCCTCAAAAAACCCTCAGCCGACCCCTCCCTTCTGGCTAATTATCGCCTGAACTCAATCACTCCTTCATTGGGCAAACTCCTGGAAAAGCTGCCCATCTCCCAGCTTAATCTTCACACTGAATCTGTTGGTTGTCTCTATGGCCATCAGTCTGGCTTCAGAGCAGCCAGAAGCACAGAAACTGGTCTCCTGAACATTTGTGAAGATCTGCTCTCCAACCTTTATTCTAACCTCCCCTCTGTCCTCATCCTACTGGATCTCTCTTCTACTTTTGACACGGTCAACCATGCCATCCTGCTCAACCGGCTCCATGAAAAACTGGCTATCACTGATCAGGCTCTGGCCTGGCTGACTTCGTTCCTCTCTGACCGACCCTCCCAGGTCCAACTTGGGCCCTTCCTCTCCTCCATCTCTTCACATGTGGTGTTGCCCAGGGGTCTAACCTTTCTCCCTCGTTGTTCAAACAATACCTGGCACCTCTCGCTCTCTGCATTGCTGCTCTCTGCCCCAACTTCCAGTGCTATTCAGATGACACCCAACTAGCCTTCAGGCTCCCCTCTGTCGCCTCTTCTCCTTCTCTCATCCCTGACTATCTGTCTGCAATCTAGGAGTGGTGCGCTGCCTATGATCTCTGCCTGAATGCCATTAAGACAGAGATCCTTCTCATTGGCACACCTACACCCCCCTTTCCCGACACTCTCTGGCCGGCCTCCCTTGGATCCCTTCCTGCTCTCACTTGTGAGGCTAAGAACCTCAGGGTTATCTTCAACTCCACACTCTCCTTCTGCCCTCACATTTCCGACGTTTCTAAGAAGTCAAACTACCAACTGCACCTCCTCAGAGGTATTCTTCCTTTCTTCTCCTTCCCCCAGAAGCTCACTGTCTCCAGAGCTCTGGTTCTCTCTAGTCTTGACTACTGTAACAGCCTCTTTTTAAATCCACCCTCCTCTACTCTCCGTCCTATGCAACTCATCCAGAACAGGATTGCGAGATGTATCCTTGGCCTCAAGCCCAGGGATCGTATCTCTCCAGCACTGAAATCTCTCCATTGGCTCCCAGTGGCTGCAAGGATCAAATTCAAGACCCTTCGCGTTGTCCACAAGGCCTTCTGCGGCCTGGGCCAAAATACCTCCAGCTTTCTCTTCAGAAGTATCTTCCTTTCTCAAGCTCTTCGCTCTTCCACCTCCAACTCCCGGAGGGTCAGTCGCTTTTCTAAGCAACGAGTTGGGGCAGATCTCTCTCTTCGGCCGGTGCCTCCCCCTGGAACAGCTTCCATGCCTTTCTGAAACTTGAGCAGAACCATCTCTCTCTCGGTTCTGGAAGAAGCTCAAGACTTTCCTCTTTGCTTCTGCCTTCTTTCTTCCACTTCCTTGCTGATCTCCTGTCTGATAATGCACTGGTTACCTGGCTACCCTCTGAACCACGGACCCAGACCCCTGCCCTCCCAGTTGCACACTTGCACTGCCTCCTGGCAACTCTGCACTTGAGGCTGTATCTGCATCCTTACTTGCACGTATCCAACATTTGTTGTCTGCACTTAACACCTGCACTGCCACTTGTTGGCAGCACTCTTTTTTTCTATGTCTTGATCCTATGTCTCACACTTCTCCTCCTCCTCCCCTTCCCCTGGCACTTTTCCCCTTCACTCTCCCCCGCACTTGCGCAATCTCAATGTCACTTGGCCTAGTAAGATCGTTTTCCTGTCCTCCCTTGTTCCCCCCCTTGCCTCATCACGTCTTGGAACACTTGTGTATAGGCACTCTATAAATAAAATATATTATATCATATCATATTTCTGCCTTTGAATGAGGGTGGGCCAATCAGGTACCGGAAAAAGCTAGAACACGTGCTGTCACTTGCGTTAGTGATCATCATTCCTTGCGTCCTCTTCCTCGTCCCAATAGTTGTTAATTGAGATGTATTGCAGTAACACATGGGAGTCCCAGGTAGTGAAGGATGGGTTTAGAGGGAAGGTGGACCTGGGAAGGTTGTCCTGGGAGGGCAGCTCAGCAGCAACGTGTTCGCCTTGGAAGCAAGACGACACAAGCAACACAGGTTCTATCCCCGGGTCCGCGCTTAGAAACCTCTGGGTATTTAAGCGCATTATAAATACGCAACTGAGACAAAAAAAAAAACAATTAAGCAAATAAAATCAAAAACAATTCCCTTAACAGCACCTCGATGCCCGCAGGCTGTGTGAGCGCTTAAAAATGCAAATAAATTTTAAAAAAAGGGGTTAATGTGTTTCTCAAGCTGCTCATTCCTCTCAATGGGGTTCTCCCTCCCCATGAGATCCTCCCACTGAGCACCACCCACAGGGGGAATATCGGGTAGTGGCCTCACCTCCGTGGCCTCCTGGAAATGGGCTCCCCTACTCTAAAGCAATGACAACCTCTTGGGATTGAGTGCGTCTCCCGAGAAACTAGGAGTGTGCAGCCTATGCCACAACAGGTAAAAAATGATATCATAACTGAGAAATTGTGCTGGATGAAGTGGTTGTTGGAGACAGTGATAAGGATCTTTTAAAGTTTTCATGAGACGGTATTAGTGATTGTGCAACAGGGGTGCATATAGAGTTGATGGGTATACGATCTGGCTGGTGGCGGACTCTAGCTCGGATCTCAGTGGTTCGACATGTATAAGAACATGGTACATCAGGTAAATAATATCGCCGGGAAAATGTCGTGGCGATATTATTTGGGTGATCATATATATGGGGACAGGGACAAAACATTTTTTTTTTTTTTTTTAAAGTTTGGGGGTTGCGGGGGTGTCCCCCGCATGTTCCATGCAATAATGTCGCCACAAAAAACTGCCATTTTTCGGCGATATTTTTGCATGGTGAGATTTTTGTGGCGACATTATTACATGGAACCTTATAAACATCCCCACTGTTTGGCGGCACTCATGCAGCCGGCCTGGGCTACATACGCTGCACCAATTCACACACATTATCAGGAAAAGTCCACTTGGAGAAGCATGAGCAGGTCATCATAGAACACCGTGATCAAAGGAATCCAAAGCTGAAGCTAAATTCTGGCTGCAGAGAAAAGGGTATCAGGTAATATTATCCCCATATATATGGTCGCCGTAAATAATATCGCCGGGAAAAGGTTGCGGCGATATTATTTGGGTGACCATATATATGGGGACAGAGGCAAAAAAAAAAATTAAAAAAAATAATCAAAATGTAGGGGTTGCGGGGGGGGGGGGGGGTCCCCGCATGTTCCATGCAATAATGTCGCCACAAAAAATGGTCATTTTTCGGCGATATTTTTGCATGGCGAGATTTTTGTGGCGACATTATTACATGGAACCGAGAAAAGGTGATATGAATACTTGCAAATACATCATGTAACTGCCAAGGATGTGTTCTTGAAAGTGTAGCATATGAAAAGAAATGGGTCCAGAAGACACAACTGTGCAAGGGAGCCGTGTCCATCGAGGTTAGGCCAGTACATGGGAAGGTCGAGCAAGCTCTCAAGGGATTTTTACATTATCTAGAGACAGAAGGGGCCATAGAACCAGTCTGAGGCACCAAAGGATTGAGCCCAAGAGCTCTAATTAAGAAGAAAAATTAAAAGCTGCAGTCTTAACAGGGAAATGATTACCCTCAGCTACCCTCCACCAGCATCTTTTAAATGGTACGAAATAATCCCAACTTCTTCACCAGGCTCTCTATGTGCAAAGTGCATCATCAAAACCGTTACACAAAGAATCCTTATGGTCTTTGTGTCCCGCCTGGAGAATTTAGAAATACTCACATCCAGTGTCTAATGACGAAAGAGAAAACGAAACTAGTAACACAAACAATACCAACCCCTTCACTATGGATTCTCACTTGTCTGCAATCGCGGTTACCAGGGTCTGACAAGGACGTAACCCTTGTCCTCAGCTTCTTCTGTCTTACTGTGGATGGTGGACCTTTTGTTGCATGATGTCAAAAAAGTACTGTATTTAAAGGATGACATTCTGATATACAGTGAGGACAACCGGAACTACAATAAAGCGTTGTACAAAGTGTTCCACAACCCAAAGAGTGTGGGCATCTGCCTGAAGAAAGCCAAATGTAAATACATGGCAGAAACAGTAGAATACTTCTACACCGATTATAAGACCTCGCCTGAAAGAATCAAGCCCAATTTGGACCGACTTCAGGTGGTTGGTGATTCTCCAGCTCCCTACTCCAAGGCTTTCGGGCTATTAGGCCATGCTTGTTCCAAACGTCTCTAAGAAAACTGAGCCAATCCACCAGTTGCTGACAAGGGGACTGAGGTCAGATGGCCACAAGAACAAGGAAATACATTTGCCACGGTGAAGTCGTGCATCATAAATGCAAAAGTGCACCATGCGTCTGAACATTTGACCCAAGATAGAAACATTTATCACCGTTAATGCCAGTGCATATGGATTAGGGGTGATCCTGACCCAGGGAAGGAAATGTAATGAAAATGCCATTGCCTTTGCTCCCAAGACTTTGGCCCTCAGCACAGGCTCGGCTATATGGGACAAAAATTGAGGAAAAATGTAGATAATGAACTGAGATTTTACCACGACTTTCCTGCACCGCCAAACATGGAGTCAGGAGGTGAAGTGAAGGATTTACCTCAGGGTAAAACCTCCAGTTTATCTCCAAAAATCGCTCGCAGTGAATCCACCTGGAGTCAGTCATAAGGACTGCAAAAATTGGGAATTACACCAATGTTACCGCACTCGCAATAATGCGATAAATTCAGAGGGTCGAGTGGCAGGAGAAAAAACTCTCTCTCTCTCTCTCTCTCTCTCTCTCATTGAACCCACATTATTACATTTTCGGTGTTAAATGAATGCGCACTATGACACATCAGAACAAGGTTTTAGCGATACGAGTGTCACGTTAAAAGAACATTAGCCATATCTGTGCAGGAATATGCTGAACGGTATTGATAAAACTGTGCAATTGCCTATAGTGTTGTGTCCCCCTCATTCAGTTTTGTACAGGTAAAGGAAAAACATATGTAGTGAATGCCTGCTGTTTTTAAAATACTGCCTAATCATGAGTTGGTGTTGCAAGGGTTATATAGCGCATGGGATAAATATATTTACTCCATGCAATACTTCCTCTGCAATTCATGCTCCAAAGAAGACTCGAAGTGTGAACTTGCCACCACTCCCCTACTACTGATAATTCCCTCTTGGCGAGAAATAAATAGTTTTCTGTGAGCATGTCGAGAAGTCGTATTTATTTCAGGGGTGCAAAACACTTCCTATGCCTGGCTAGTAGCGTGCCACATGAAATATTTACCCCCTGCAGTAAATATCCCATGCAACGCCAGCTCATACATAGATATTGTTTTTAAAAAAGCGCTATTGAAGCCCCCACACTTTTTACAGTTACCAACATCCTCATAACATGTCCCGAGCGTTTTCTAGATAAAGGACGTCTGTGGAAGTAGACAACTTCTTCAAGAAGTCAAGGAGCCAACTACATTGGAGCTCCTAGAGGAACCCTCTCGCCTGCAAACACAAAAGCGTTATGCTCTTATTAAAACAAAAAAATCTTTATTATTTAATTCATGAACAAACTGTAACACAATCACAGAGCAGCAAAGAAAAATTCCCACAGGCAGCGGCTTACAAAGGAGTACAAAACAGGCAAATACAAAAAAAGAAGGGACATTTCAACACACCACATTATGAGATTTCGCCCCATCATCAGACAGATAGTTACCCAGGAAGACATGTAGAGGAGCAGTCATATCATTCAATTGGGAACACTGCTAAGCATGGGGAGGGAGCGTGTACAATGGATCCTATCGGGTCCGCCTGCTTTATGCTGGTGCATAAAGCTGGCGGACCCCATCAGGATCGCCAGAATTTGTGCTGGCAGGAAAATCCATGCTGGAGCATTTGTATGGCAGAGAGGAGGGGAATGGTAGAAACACAAGTGTTGTTCCGCCATATAAATAAATTTTTAAAAGTCTTGGCGTGAATGCAAGGCATTAAAGCCTTACTCAGGGCTTTTACGCTGTGCATTTATATTACGGCTCTATTGAACATGAGCTCCTGAGTAATACATTTATTCCGAACCTGCATGATAGTGGTTCCATCGCTAGTGCGAAAAGGAGTGATGGAAAAAGACATCCCTGCCATGTACCCTGCTGAAGTTCCCATTGCATTGAATGTGCCTTCCCAGATCTCAATCTTGCTAGCCGTTTAATATGTAACAATCTTTTTTTTAGAACAGGCCCGAACCCAAACCTCCCCTGTGTAGCAAAATGAAATTCTGAGTTCAAGGAGTCCAAAGCTTTTTCAGCGTCAAGGATCGCTATTTCCTGGGATTCCATCGCACCACCATTAGATTTGCACACTGAAAATAATCTCTGCAGCTTCATCATTGTACTCCTGCCAGGAATAAAGCCATTTTGATCAGAGTGAGCCAGCTCTGATATTACTGAATACATTGGGCCACATTACGAGTTTGGAGGTAGACATGCCCTTAAAAAGGGCATGGCTACCCCCAAACTCGGGTCTGGGTCCCGCAAAAGGGGATTTACCGGGCCATTCTGACCTTGGAGAGCCCGGTAATTCCCTTTCGCGGGACCCAGACCCGGTACGTCCCCATTCCCATTTGAGCCCCATAGGGATAGGGGGAGGGAAACCCTAACTGATGTGAATAAAGCTTGAGGAATGAAATCCCTGCAAGTGCTGCGATTGTTAGGTCTGAGCCCGACAGAGGGAGACCTACATGATGTTGAATCAGGTACTTTTTCTGTTGAAAGGTCCAAGCCCGACAGAGGGAGACCTACGTGAACTGTGAAAGAACTTTTGGAAAATTGGAATAAATGACTTTAACGTGGAAGACCAATTGGGCCTCTACCCATGTTTTGAACTGCCTTTTTTTGATAAGCTGAGCCAGATTGCGTCATCCTGTTTATAGGGGCCTCCTTACTCCGTGCTGTCCAACGTGGGGAGGCGAGCTGACTCAGCCACCTTGATCTTTTATGTTATAACACTGACTTTCCTTTGCATACACACTCCCCTTTACACATTTTGTATAAGAGATAGGGCAAGCATTAGGTTTTGTAAGTATAGGCCATTTTGATTTGACAAAGACTGACTAGGGCTGTGTTTTCTTTATTATTTGATGGTAGAGTCTACTCCCATCATAGCTATAGGTCAAAGTAACAGTTTTTCCAAATCCCACAAATTTAATAAAGTTTTTGAAACTTGTAACTCTTTTGTAAGTGTCATACTTGTGATACCATGCCTCCCCTACAACACTTGGGAAACTGAGGAGGCGAGTAACTTTTTTATACCATGCTAGCAGCTTTGAACTTGAAATGTTGCACCATGATTTTAGCATCTGAATGTAACAATAAATGGGGTCTATGCCACGTTGGCATTGGCCTATCCTTCTCCGACTTCAGCAATACTGTTATCGAAGATCGATGAAGGCAATTCACCCTTCCTGCAAGCTTTATGAGCTTCGACCAAAGTTCAAGCTCGCGCATTGCTTGTCAGAGCAAATAATGTGGTTGCAGACTTCTGCTATTAAACAACACACTACTTGAAATGTTAGTGTATTCCTACTGCAGATTCAGGCAAAAATGAATCTAATCCCATAAGAAAGCGTTGGCATCAAACGATGGAAGCCTTTTTTTACCCTTTACTGGAACCTTCTGATTTACGAAAATGCAAACATTCTCCATTTTCAATAAGAGGCACTATGGTACTGCACCAATTACACATGAAAAGAAGGACATGCTGTGATCTAGTTCACGAGTTGAGAGCAATATCAGGTTTTATGATCATGCTGCAGAGTGGATTGATCCAGCTTCTAAGCGCTGCAATAATAGCTGTGTTTACCCAATTGAATGGGATTCAATGTATCGCCTCGGAAGGGTGAATGGCTGGGTCGGCCAAGCCAGAACTTGCAACGTGCTCGTTGGGCCTCATGTCTGGGGCGAGCGCTTGACTGGTGTATTTGCATGTTGGTGGTTGTTGGGATCGGATACTATGCGTACAGAATTGTACAATTGTTTTGTTTTCTGCATTTACAATAATGAAATTCAGGGCTGCTTTTCGGTGTAACAATGGCACCTAAAGTAGGAAACTGTGTGACTTGTGCATAGGCTATTTATTTCACTTAGCCCAATAAAATATATCAAACCTTTTGTTACTTACAGTGCTTCAAACCTTTCTGTGCCCAGAAAGAACATGTTGTAACCGCGTGCACATAAATCCACGCTGAGTAAAAAGCCAGCCATTTGATTTAATGCCCACTTAATAGCCAAAGATATAACAGATCATCCGTGTGATCACGGAACTCCACACTTTACTTTAGAATATTTATATCATGCGCCACTGACCCGGAGGCTTAAGGGCGCAGACAGAATCAAACATTAAGCATTACAAAACAAAAACCCAGAAAACTGAGCACAGGGTCAGCAACACCGAACAGAAGGAGAAAGAAACCCTCAACTTCAATAAGACAGGTAGGAGCAGGTCATCTAAACAACAAGGCGTAAGGCCTTCAGCTTCTTTCTAAACACTACAGTGGATCTCAACTCCCCGAGATCAGCGGCATGGCATTCACTCAAATATAGTGGACTGGACCCCATCAAACATTTATGTACAATGAGCAGGAGCCGAAGATCAATTCTCGCATTTAGAAGGAGACACTGCAAACTACGCCTGGCCTCGGACACTTGATCTCTCCTGTTGAGGACTGTAATCACTCTCACAGCACTCTTTTGTACGGTTTGAAGTCGGTTACACTCGGATTTAGCCATGCCCACCAGCAAACTGTTACAGTAGGCGGTTTTGGAACCAATTATAGCTCTTGCTACAGTCTCACAATTAACTCTGGAGATATAGGGACGTAACTGTACCAGTAACCTGATATAATATGCGGTGGATGAGACCAGGCTACTCACATGGGCCCTCATATTTAAATTTTGATCAAAGTAAACTCTGAACGTTTTCATCTTATATTTGGCTTTAATATTACATTGTGCAATATTAAAATGGGTGTAACCTGTTCCTATTTTATGTAATTTTGCCTCTGTGCCAATCACCATTAGCTCTGTTTTATCCGTGTTAAGAGCCAGACTATTGTTAGCCATCAAAGATTGGATCAGTCCATACGTCCCATTGATGGTTTTTACATCCTCTTGATACTTACCAGACAGTGGGATGACACATTGCGTGTCATCCATGTAATTAGTAAAATCCACCTTATTTTCTTCCAGTAAGCTAATGAAAAGCACAGTAAAAATATTATACAGAGAGGGCGAGAAGCATGCCCCCTGAGGCACACTATAATTCAAAAGGACCGATTCAGCTTCTGCAGCCTTACTACAGACCCTGCACCAGCGGTTACTCAGAAAAATCTCAATCCAGAGTGCAGCATTATCTGAGATACCAGCCACCTCCTTCATCCTGGTAACCAACAAGGTGGGGTCCACCAGGTCAAAGGCGGCAGAAAGGTCCAACAGCACCAGCAAAGCCGTCTGCCCCTTGTCCGTGAGCTGTAGCAATCTAGACTTCAGATCCAGCAAAGCTTTATCAGTGCCGTGATTTTCCCTTAAGCCTGATTGCCACTTATTCAGACTCCCGTTAATCTTCAGGTGTGTCACAACTTGTGTATATGCTATATGCGATCCAGGATCTTTAAAGGCGGGTAATAGGCCGGTAGTTCAAAGATGTCAGTGGGCATAAGCTAGGCTTTTTTAAGCAGGTGAGTATTCCAGGCATTCTTGATGCACGTAGGAACATGGTTTTCACTAAAGGAAGCATTTACAAATTTACACAAAGTGCTAGCAGTAGAGGAGAGCAGGGTTTTTTCACCACTGCAGGGCAAACATCCCCCTTACAAGATGTGGGTTTAAGATTTTTTATAATCAAAGCCAATTCAGATTCCAAAATAGGTTTAAAATAAAATAGTTTTTCCAATGCCCACAAGCATGAACACCTCAACCTTAGGCTGAGGTTTAATGGGAAGTGCCACAAAGCCGCTCCCCACCAGGGCGCTCTCTTGTCCTATAGTTTCTCTCAAGATCCTCTTAGTTTTCATCGCAAAGTTAAATGAAATAAAAATGTACAAAAATGTAGGCCAAATAAAACAAGCAGCATATCACATTTAAGGACATACTAGCAGAACCAAAATAACTGATTAGGATACGTAACAGAAACTCTGAATTTCTCCAGTCTGGTTAATGGAAGTGAAACATCTGGGTGGCCAATGAAAAAGCATGGACATGGTGTAACTAGGATAATCGGGATTTGTCAATGACCCTAAAAACAGGGCATCGAAAGACTCCTAACAATAGAACACAACTGGGATATGTCTTGACCTCAGCCTTGTCAGCTTACCACCGCAGATCAATAAAGACCAAGTGTTGTGTCTCTGAATAAAGGTCTGTGCTCTTCTATGCAGGATCTGGGTACTGGGCACAGAGCAGAGACTTGCATCTTGCTGTTGGCACAGAAGCCGGGACCAAAAGGTGTAAGGGGAACTCCTGGGTGACGCTGATCGTACACTGGATACTACGGACGCCTGTTGATCGTGCCGGATGTCTCACAGGCGAGTGGCGTGAAGGACCATTCTGTTTTCGTTCACAATTTACCCCACCTTTAACCCAATGGATGGCCAGGGGTGGACGGTGTGAGAAAAACATTGGGAAACACCCCAGACACGCAAGTACATTTCAAGGATGGGGTTTTAACCTGTTGCGGGTTTGTGGACAGAGTTAGCTGCGACTCCCACAAAAGTGGCTGCACAGGAAATGCTGCCCACAGACGCAGGCCTACAGAAGAGGGGGGCCCAGGAGGGGCGAGTAGACACGTAAGGGAGGGGAAGCAGTGAAGCAAAAGAGGCGAGCACGTAAGAGGTTTGTAGGGGGGTGGTTAAACCGTAACTGGCATGTTCAGGGAGGACATGGGGGAGAAGGGCGAGTGACGAGGGGGACAGTGGCTGATGGGGGAGGGTGCACTTGGTTTTGGGGCTTTGGGGATGAAACCCCCAGCAAATTGCTATCTATGTCTAGTCGTAGCCCATAAAGGTCGCTCCTGTGAGGCTAAAAAAAGAAACCTTTTTTCAGAGCGACCAGAAAGGTGCAACTATTAGACATAGGCCTCCTTATTGGGGAGTTACAACCACTCGGGACAGGGAACAAATAAAAGAGAATTTGAGTTGGGGGCAGACTCACAAACAAAAGTAGAATGACAGAAGGGGTACATCTCCCGAATAGTTATCCTCTGAGCCCCTTTTCCCAATGGGCATCTCCCTGAACAACCCCTGATACTTTGAAATTCATGCTCAAGTCCAATACAGTGTTTTAACAATATAAAACAGTCTTTATAGGTAAATGATTTCCTGAACCCATCACTGTGGAGAAACCTGCGTAGTTCAATGTCAAGCATTTGCAATGGGGTTTCCCCCCGCCCAAGGACCTTTGTGTTTAGTGTCCCTCACCTGACTCTCAGCGAGATCTCAGTTAGAAGGGCCAGAGTTAAGGCAGCTTGTCAAGTTCCTTGATTCTTGGCACTTATCAAAATATGTTCTTTTCGTTAAGAAGCCGTTCTATGTCTCTACCCAGCATCACTCCTAGATTCTGGTAAAAGGTTTTCGTGCCACCTGAACACTTGGTGGATGGTCCACTTCTCTTGAGCCAGTTGTGGGAAGCAGGTGTCTTTATGTTAAACACTGTTGTTGGAGGCAGAGGCTTTGTTCAAGCACACTGGACAGCTGTCTCCAGAGGCGACGTTCTCACCCTTATCTCTGGGACCTATAGCTACAGTCAGCCCTCCACATCGAACTTTCCCCCTCAGTGGTACAACGTTCCCTTTAGCCTTCAGGCCTGTCATTAAGTCTAGCATCTGGCCCTCAAACTATCTATCCTCTATGTTCCTTGACGTTCCACCAAATAATAGTTCCTGTTCCCCCCCCCCCATTCACAGAGTACTGGGAGGTTGGGGTGGCCTCTTGTCCTTCACTTACGCCTGCAGGGAAGTTCTAGGCTGGCTTACTGCATCACTGTTCTCATCTTCCAACCTTCTCTGCAAACTTCTCCTTGCGTCTTCCCTGCTTTTCAAACACCATCTCCTCCTCTACTCTTAGTTCTCCCAACTTCTCCAACGTTTTCTCCTCCTGAAATTAGATAGTCTCCAAACTCTACTGCTTCAATCCCTCCTTCTGTGCCTTCACCATCTCTTACCTCTCTGCCTTTTAGTGCATCTGCACTTCCTCCAACTTCTCCTGCTTCACTGCCTCGTCGTCCTCCTGTATATTCAACTCCCAACCTAATCCTACAGCACCTTCACATCCTCCAACTTCTCCTCCTCCTCCTCCGATGGCTCCACATCGCTCCACTACTCCAAACTCTACCACTGCTACTCTGCTTATTTCTTCTTGAATGCCTCCTCAATTCCACCCCATAGCCTGGAACTTCCTCAACACGATGCACCATAGTCAAATAACTGTTTTATTTTAGGATTGTTTGGGGCACGAGGGTTCATATATATATGGGTACTTTTCCCAGTCTTGCTGGGAACCGCAGTCTGAGGCTTCAAAAGGCTGACACACCATTGTTGTTTTGGAAACTTTATGCATGCTCTGTAAAGCACACAACCCTGTATTCCGCCAGCGGAGTGAGTCGCACCTTGCATTTATCCATGCTTGTCTATTCCTTCATACTACATGCAGTATAATTCTGTTTCTAGGCAGGACTGTAACACTAAACCTCATACTGTTGGAACAGTGATTGTAATATGTAATGCAGTGATGTAATATCGCAGGTCCTTGCTGAAGGGGCCACAGATCTTAAGATACTGGTTCTCAGACAATCTCCTAAAAGATGTGACAATCATATAGCAGCCAACACCTTTGCTGTAGGGTTACCCCAGGGGATCTTCCCCATACCATCCCTGGGCTCCACATCACATAGCTGGTGATGGGGCCCAGTCCCCCGAGTCTCCCTCATAAACAGCCTAAGAATCATGCATGGACATCTTGACAATAGGTCATTCCCTGATTCAGGCACTTATTATTTGTAGGCTTGTTACAGGACATTTTGTGGCTGGTTTGCCATTGCCCACTGTGGTTTCCTTGGGGTGTGTCCTCCATACTTCTGCTGCGCTGAAGTTTGATCACATTACCCCAGTGGTGGAATAGCTGGACTGTCTTCCTCTGGAAGGACCACTTTCAAGGATGCCTTGCACCAGACTGTTTACCCTTCCATCCACACTAAGTATTGTGACAGGGTTAGGGGTTAGGACCATGTCAGGGGTCACAGAAACCCTCCCAACCTAAAGTAGAGGGCCTACCAGGGTGTATACCAGAGCCAATCCTAACCCCAAAGTGCGGGTGGGGGGTTTAAGGAGGTTGGGGGACCCAGTCACTGCGCTCTGGAGTGTGCATTGTGTATGACTGCTGGTACCACTGTCCCTTTCACAATGCCGGTCAGCCTCGCTTCTGGACAGAGTTCCATTTTTCAGAACAGCATCTTCCAGAATGAATATGGGTGCAATCAAGAAAACCCAGACTGGAACCAGGGGAATGGAATTGAGACCAGGCCTAGAAAAGACCAGGTGTTTTACTGCCCAACAGAGATGAGACACCGAATACCTAACCCATCAACTCCAGACGACGCCACAAGAATGGTAGAACAATAGAAAACGAACTGAGAGTGAGCAGGGACAGCAGGGTGAACAGGGGAGAAACAGAAATCCTCCCTAAAACCAGGAAGAAACAGTTTGCCAGCACAGAAAGGAAGCCACTAGGAAAATGAGCAGCCTGAGCAAATGGACAAACAGGGACCAGGCTAAAGTCCTTCTTGATGTCTTCTAGAAGAGGTCCCAACTCCAGAGGATAGCCGTGCGACAGATTGGCTTATAGAGTGCACCCCTCACCCTCCCTCTTTTTTCTACAGACCATTTATTTTTTTATTTTTTTATTTTTCTTTTTATTTTCATTTAGTTTATGCAAACTTTTGAAAAACTTTATCTTTTACATAAGATCAACATTCCATCTATCGTCCTTAACTATTTTTCACTAAACACCTTATTGGTCTACTTCTCAAGACTTGTTCTACCCCCAATTCCTCTACCTTTGCACCAAAAGATATTCTGTTTTATCAGTCTTTTCAGAGAGGTTGGTCTCCTGACCTATAACTGTGCGGGCCGCTGTTTTAGGCAACCACCGGATTCATTTTTAGGGGCTTCTGCAGGAGCTCTAAAAATCGCATTACTGCAATCAACAGTGGCTTGCTTTCAGTCAAGTGTAGTTGTCTCCACCATTCTTCTTCAGACAGCGTCTGGTAATTTGTCATCATCTTTCCCATGCAACTATCACGTTGATCGTTTAGTTGAGTACAGCTTAGAATGAGGTGTTTTAAATTTTCATCTTTCTCCCCACAGAATCGGCATAGAGTGTTTCCCCTTGATATCGCACGCCTGATTCCCAGAATTTCTTTTGTTTCTAGAATGTTTAGACGAAACATCAAATAATGTTTTCTGAGGTGCTTGCACGGAGCCAGTGCCAGATATTTCTGAAGAGTATTCCGTTTTTTTACTTCTTTTGGTTGATTTATCATGGATTTTTGACAGGCTCTTCTCTCCCCAATTGTGATCCAGTCGAGATCCATCAATTTTCTTTTTACAAAATCTGGATTATTCCATAATGTTGACTCATCCATCCCTAGCTGTTTGAGGATTTCTCCACATTGCTGTTTCCAGTCTCTTAGGGCCGACTTTTTTTCACCTATTTCATTTCCCAATAGGATTTTGAACGGTGGTAGGTTTGCTTCGTCGTGCATTTTCCTAAAGAGCAATAGCTTGTTCCATGTAATCCTAGCGTTCAGAGTGGATATTCCTACTTCGTATACAACACACGCAGTCGGTGTACTTTGTGGTATTTGGAGAACTTTTTTCCAGAAGAAACCTTCACACCTAGACCATATCTTGTGGTCACAGCCAAACATGTTCTCTGCTCCATAGCTCAAGATCGGTGTAATTTTATTTTGGTAAAATTTTCTCACTGGCTCACACGTGAATTTCCCGAATTTCTTCTGCATTACGATCCCTTGTGAGGTTAATTGTTTGCAGCTATTTAGAATTTTTTTTACCATTGGTTCGTCGTTTATGCTGGAGTTGATTATTGTGCCCAGGTATTTTGTGAATTGCACTTTTTCTAGCTTCTTTGATCCCACGAACCAACTTGATCTATACTTGCAAGATTTCCTTCCTCTTTTGTTCTCCAGGACCAGGATTTCTGATTTGGCTCCATTTATCTCTAGCCCGAGTTCTTCTGAATAGATCTTCAATGCAGACAATTTCCTCTGTAGACCGATTGGTGTTCGGTCTAAGATCACCATATCATCTGCATATAAGATGTGATGCAGTTGGAATCCATTGATGGTTGGCGGAAATGAAGTCACTTTTGCCAGGGCTTTTCCTACTTCCGAGATGTAGAAGTTAAACAGGGTTGCCCCTAATGGGCAGCCCTGTTTTACTCCCCTTTCTGTGGGAATTGGATTTGACAGATTTCCTTCTTTGTCTAGCCTTATTTGAATGTGGGTGTCGGAGTAAAGTTCTTTAATGGCTTCAATCAAACTCTCATCACAGCCTCTCTTCTTTAAATTACACCACAGGATTTCCCTCTTTACTCCATCAAACGCGTTTGCCATATCAATAAATGCCAGATAGATTTTCTGGCCCGATCGAATGGCATCTATTTTTAGTAGGTTTAATATTAGGAGGTTTGTGCTGCAACCCACTCCCTTTACGAACCCAGACTGTCGGTCATCATAGATTTTTTCGTGATTAATCCACAGTGTGATTTGTTTAAGGAGCTGAGTTGCAAACACTTTACCTATAACGTCAAGGAGGGCGATGGGGCGGTAATTTGCTGGCTCAGATCGTAAGCCTTTCTTGAATATCGGAACAATGATTCCTGATTTCGAGGTTGCAGGGATCCTTCCTGCTTTTATTATCGCCTTGAACAGGATATCACAAAATTCCGACCATTCATCGATGTTTTCTTTTAAGTCAGCATTCGAGAGGCCGTCAGGTCCAGCGGCTCTGGATGTACTGCTGTTTGCAATTGAGGTTCGAATGTCCACTCTGTCTATTTGTAAGTCCCATGGTACTTTTGTGTGGATCTCCACTGTACTTGGACCTTTCCTTCTTTTGAACAGTTTTTTGTAGTAGCACTCCCAATTCATTTCCGTTACCATATTTGTTATGATCGCTTTTTCTGAGTTAGATGATTCATTTATTAATGCCCAGAATCCCCTGGAATTCCTTTGGTTCAGCGCTTTCAGGATTATCTCGGCGTCGTTTTGCTCCATCTTAGCTTTGTGTAACTTGTGCCAGTTGTTATATTGGTTTCTCACTTTTTTGGACTGGTTTTGGTTTGCTACTCCTTTAGTGGCATTAATCGATCTTAATGTTTTCCTCAATTCCCTCTTTTTTTTCGCCACTTCCGGGTCGTACTTATGTTTGAAGAAGTTTTGGTTCCTTAGAGCCTTTGTTTTTTTAGATTTATAAATTTCCAGTAAATGCTGGTATTAAATTGCCTCAATCAGGCCTTGCTCCTGGGATCTTTGCAATTGTTCAGATATCACCTTAATATTTGGTTTCTTTATCCTTAGTCTGTTACGCCCAGGTTCCACTGAGATGTCACATCTCCATTGTTCCTTTTTTTCTACTTTTCTCCATTTCCATTCCATTGATGTAATATTATGATCACTTTGGATGTTTTTAGTGACTGTGAAGGAGACTATTTCATGTAGTATGTTCCCCGAGACAAAGATATAGTCTAAAATAGATTGCTGAGTTCCTCTTTCCCAGGTCGGTTTTGCTGGAATGTCCCCTCTTGTTGCTCCAGTAAGCATTGATAAATTTCTATTTGCCATTTCTTCTAGCCAACATTCATTTTTAAGTCTCGCCCCGTTGGTCTTCGTTGTTTTTCGTTGGTCTAGGTCAATAAATTTCCTATTGAAGTCTCCACATAGGATAATTAATGCCTTTGAGTCTTCTATTTTAATTGTGTCTATGGCTTCAATGATATCGTCTTCAAGCTTTTGGTTGAACTTTGGAGTCGTGTTCCAGTATATATTTAATATATATAATTGGTCCATCAACTTCTCTGTGGGCTCTGTTTGTTCTACGCAAACCTCCTGAAGGAAAGGTGACAAGTTACGGGCCGATTTTATTCTTAGTCCACATGTTCTTTTAATTAGAGTCAGTTGTCCTTACATAGACCACCCTTTTTTTTGTTTTATAGCTGAATTTATCACTACTTCGTAACCGTCCACACATGGTAGATTAGAGACCCATGTCTCTTGCAAACATATCAAGTCTGCCTTTTGTATTGTTTCAGAGATCCTAGGAGATGTGAAAATCTTCTGGTGTTCCACGAGGCTATCACCAGTGTCCCTATCTCGCCATAGCATTAGCTCCTCATTGTTGAGTTCAGTGATTTTTCCAACCAATACCATTTTTTCCTTTCATCCTCGTCAGAGTTTACTTCCGGGGATTTAGAGTTCGCTGGACCTAACTTTTTGCGATTATCCACTGTTATTTTGATTTTCTTCATCTTTATATCGTCGGGAGGACCTACTACTTCAGTCTCCATTTCAGTGTCTTTAGACTTGACGTTGGACACATACTCCTTTATTACGCTTTTTTTCAGTTGTTTTGATTGCCGCTAGATCTTTCTCATTTATTTTTTGTACTTTTGGTTCTTTTGTTTTTGCATCATCAATTCCCTTTAAGGTGTTGTCTACTTCGTACACTTGATATCCAACTTCCAGGAGTTGTCTCTCACTCATCATGATCAATTCTGCATCTTTTTTGTCGTTGATGTGCAAGAGTACACATTTCTGGTTCATCTCAGCCATGAATTCCACACGATCAATCCGAGCACTCTTTATTGCTCTTAACACAGGGATTTTTTGGAATATCTGTAGAATGGTGTACCGATTTAGTGGGTACACCATTCTACGATTTAGTGGCGATAGCCTTTTCTTCCGTCAATTTTCTCAACCAGTAGTCTGTACTGGTGGTTTTTTCGTGTTGTTTTGTTACCGACAATCAAGTTAGGATTTCTTAACTTAGCGGACTCTTCGGCATTCCCTCTAGGTGCTCCGACTTCTCTTGCGGATTTTCTTTCGGGAGCTCAGTGCTGTGCATATTGTTCTCCTGCTCATCTAGTATGGGTTTTTTTGTAACTTCCCTGATCTTAGATGAGTTTCCCTGCTTCAACATACTCTTCAACCTTTTCTCTTCTAAGGTGAGAAAGATTTGTGGATCTTCCACCTTTTTTGTAATTTTCTTTGCTGTAAATTGAGTTTTTTTAGGTGTTTCTGGCCACAAAATCACTCTTTTACTTGACATTTCATCTTCTTTCTCTTTCTCGTATCCTTCCGTAGATGGTTTCTGCGGGCTTGCCTCTGACTCACGATCATCTTGTCCAGTATTACTTCCATTTTCGGTAGTTTTCACTACCCTATTATCGGCCTTATTTTCTTCAGCATCAGACACACTGTAAGTTGACATGTTCAACAATTCCTCCTCATCACCTTCTATGTCTTCCGCATCCAGCTCAATTGTACTCCCTGTCGGTGACCTATTGTCTTCAGTCAGGTTTTCTGGCTGTACTTTGTTGTCCACGATTTGGATCTCATCGTCTTTTTTTTTTCCCCCTTCAGTGTCGATAATTCAGAATTATTTACAGTTATGTTCAATGCTTTAATGTTTCTGAAGAAGTTGGCTGAACTACGAGCGTTCCTGTTCTTTTTTACTTGTTGGTTCTTAGATTTTTTATTACAATCATTTGAGTTTGACTTAACTATTTTTGATCTCTTCTCGTTACTCACTCCTGAACAGATTTTCGGGTTTTCAAATATATCATACCACTCCCTCTCATTCTTTTTTCCAGGTTCAGTTACAGGCTTACTTCCCAGATTCTTTGTATTTGTGTCAATGGATTTAGACGTTTCAGGTGGATTGGGTGGTGGGAGAGCTTGCTCTTTATCTACTTCTTTTTCGTTTTGCTGTTTACTTTTCTCAACCTCTTTTTCTATAGGTTTCGTAGAGACAGTCGAGGAGCAAGGCCTTGTTTTCTGTGCAATCTCCACGCCATTACACTCCATCCTTCCACAATCACTGTCATCATGCCTAATTACTGTTAAACGTATCTTCACGGGATCGTGGTTTACCTCTTTTTCCTGTAGACCGTGGAGTTGAGGTTGCCAGTCTGTCGAAGTCTTGATAGCCGATGAAAGAGTAACGCGAGGAATTAGCCCAATCCCCTCCTGACGGTATATGACAGGATGGCACTGAACCAACTCCCAACGCCACGGGTGGCACTTCTCAGGATTAGCGTGACGTCGGGACAGTGTTTCCACTGGCTGAGAAGGCTTGATGAAATCACCGATGAAAACGGAGAGGAACTCAGGAACTTCCAAGGCAGTAAGGCACAGGTACCGGCAGGGCACAAGACAGGCAAAGGAAAGCAAACTGCAAGAAGAAGCAGTACTGACAGGGGTCCCCACTACTACTAGGAACCCAGACGAAACCTCCTCCACCCTGAACCAGGGGCTGGCTAGTAACGAAGATAGGGGAAGAAAGGGTAGGAGGACCAGAAGCAAGAAGGAGTAAGGAATAAGGAGAAAAGGCAGGACTGAGCAGGAAAGGCAGACCTGGAAACTGGAGGGCTGAAAACCTAGCACCAGGCTCCAGCAGCGCATACACAGTAACAACCGCGTTGAGACGCGTTGTCCCTGTGTATGCGATGCCTATTTATGGTCCGGGGTCAAAACGAGGCTTGGAACGCATGTTCCGATGCTGCGCATGCGCGGGACGTCGAATACTGACGATCCGCGCATGCGCAGATCCTCGCAAGATGGCGGCGTCCACGGCGCCCATCCGAACCGCGGGTCGGCGTGAAGAGAGTCGCCACCGCGGGTACAGCCTCCATGAAGGAGGAGACTGCTGCGGCCGTGGACCAGGAACCCAGGTAAGTGGCGCCGACGCCCGCGAGCGAGCGCGCGGCGTGACACCATACCCCCACCCGGACAACCCCGGAGCACCGGGTTTCCAAGGAAAGCGGAGATAGAAATCCCGAACCAGGCGCGGTGCATGCACGAAGGAGCGCGGTTCCCAAGTGCGGTCACAAGCTGGATAACCCTTCCAGCTGACCAGGAACTGCAGAACACCGCGCCGTATTCGTGAATCACAAATCTCCTGCACCTCAAATTCAGGGACCCCCCGAACCAGTAGCGGGGCAGGACGGGAACAGGCACGACCCATAACATCGGGCACATAGGGCTTTAAGAGGGAAACATGAAAGACAGGATGGATCCTCCAAGAGCGAGGCAAAGACAAACGAAAGGCAACAGAGGAAATACGCTCAGAGACGCGGAAGGGACCAAAAAAGCGGGGGGCTAGTTTCACAGGTAAGTTGCGTACCGGTAGATTCTTGGAGGATAGCCAAACCATGTCCCCAACATGAAGGACAGGCTCCGGGCTCCGTCTCTTGTCAGCCTGCTCCTTCATATGTGCTTGTGCCGCTGCCAAGGTACTGGCCGCCAGACGATGTTGATCGCGGATCAGGGACACCAGGGCATCTGCGGAAGGAACGGTGCTGGAATACGTTGGATGAATAGGCAGCAGGCGAGGATGAAGACCAGTAGAGCAATAAAAGGGGCTGAGTCCAGTAGCGGAATGAACAGCGTTGTTGTAAGCTGCTTCCGCGGTGTCCAACCATTCCGACCAGTTGTCTTGGGTAGCATTGGCATAACAACGTAGGTATTGCTCAAGGGTCTGATTGGTACGTTCAGTCTGTCCATTAGTCTGCGGATGATAGCCGGAACTCAGGGCTCGCTGAATGTCCAAATGCCGACACAGTTGACCCCAAAAGGAAGAGATGTATTGAGACCCCCGATCTGACAAGATCTTCTCCGGAAGACCATGAAGGCGATACACCTCATGTAGAAAACATCGTGCCATCTGAGATGCAGTGGGCAGCTTAGGAAAGGGCAAGAAATGAGCCGTCTTGGTGAAACAATCCACCACCACCATTATACAGGTAAATCCACCGGACAAGGGCAGGTCAACGATGAAATCCGTGGCGATGGTATGCCAAGGGTACGGAGGCGTAGGCGTGGGTTTCAGAAGGCCAATTGGCCTTTTGCGAGGAATCTTGGTCTGGGCACATACAGGACAGGAGTCCACGTATTGCTTTACCAGTGTAGCCCATCCAGGCCACCAGTACTGTCGTGCAACCAGTTCTTGTGTTGTGCGGACTCCACGGTGACCGCAAACGACGGAATCATGGCAATTCTGTAGAATGATTTTCTGGAGTTCCAATGTGGGAACGTACAGACGATTCTTGAAGAACAACAAGCCGTCACGTTCCTTAATGTCGGCACGTTGTAGTATCTGTGCTCTTGTGGGATCCGTACGTGTGGCCTCAACAAACTGTTGGAGCCGGGGAGTCAGCATCAATAGAAAATGTTTGGATGCAATCAAAGGTTCCGGTTCATTGACACCTTCAACGTTATTTTCCAAAGAACGAGACAAGGCATCAGCCTTCGTGTTCTGGGAACAAGGAATGTACGTGACAGTGAAATCAAACTGTGAAAAGAAAAAGGCCCAACGAGCATGACGGGAAGTTCTGCATTGCAAAGAGCGCAGGAACTGTAGATTGCGGTGATCTGTGCGAACCACCACCGAGTACCTCCCACCCAGCAAGTGATGTCTCCATTCCTCGAAGGCAGCTTTTATTGCCAGTAGTTCCTTTTCTATCACTGCATAGTTTCTCTCGCTCACTGACAATTTCCTTGAGTAATATGCCACCGGGTGCTCTGTTCCTGTGACTGCATCTTGCTGTAGTAAGACCGCACCGATTGCGTAGTCAGAAGCGTCTGTCTCAACCACAAATGGTTTTTCATCATCTGGGTGTCTAAGAACAGGAGCCGACATGAAAGATTTCTTTAATTCCAGGAATGCCTCCTCGGCCTGCGTGTCCCAAATAAACGGCACCTTGGTACTGGTCAGGCGGGTTAGACTGTTGGCCAGTTTAGAAAAGCGTGGGATGAAACGCCGATAAAAGTTGGCAAAGCCCAAGAACCTTTGGAGCGACTTCACGCCATGTGGTGGTTTCCATTCTTGTATAGCTTGCAGTTTTGCGGGATCCATCTGTACTCCTGTGTTGCTGATCACATAACCCAGAAACTCCATGCTTTCCTTATGAAATTGACATTTTTCGATTTTGGCATACAGGCCGTTGTGTATTAACCTCCGGAGGACTTCCTGAACATGCACTACGTGTGCAGTACGAGAGTCAGAAAAAACCAATATGTCGTCAAGGTAAACCCAGACAGAAATCCCAATAAGGTCAGAAAAGACATCGTCCATGAACCGTTGAAAGACTGCCGGGGCATTGCAGAGTCCAAACGGCATCACCCTGTATTCGAAGTGACCAATAGGCGTTTTGAAGGCCGTCTTCCACTCATCTCCATTCTTAATCCGCACCAAGTGATAGGCCCCTCTTAGATCCAGTTTGGTGAAGATCTGTGCTGATTTCAGAGATTCGATGATGTCCCGGATGAGTGGTAACGGGTACCTGTCTTTCCTCGTGATTTCGTTTAATTGACGATAGTCGATACAAGGGCGCAAAGTGCCCTCTTTCTTTTTGACGAAGAATAACGGGAATCCCGCAGGGGATTTGGAGGGTATAATGTAGCCTTTGTTCAGGCAATCCGTAATGTACTCCTGTAGGATGCCTTTCTCGAGTTGAGTCAACGAATAAATCTTGCCGTGGGGAATGATCGCACCAGGCAGAATGTCAATGGAACAATCAAAGTACCGATGAGGTGGTAATGGTATGTCCTCAGGCTTGGAGAACGCCTTGTGGTAGTCAGCATATTCATGAGGTACCGATTGAGTGGCACATAGACGAGTAGACACGTCAGCAGGATTGAGGGACTCCATAACTGCAGGAAAGGTTTCATGGATTACGCAATCACTAGGGCAACGTGTCGAAGTAAACATCAAAGAGCGAGCGGTCCAGTCGACCTGGGGATTGTGATACAACAACCATGGTAACCCCAGAACCACCGGAAATGAGGGGGATTTGATGACGTCCAAGGAGATACGTTCGAGATGCCCTTCTACAGAGAGCCACAAGGGATCAGAGTGTTGGCAAACAGGACCCGAAGACAAAGTAGACCCATCGATCACCTCAACCACTTTAGGTCGTTCCTTGTTATGTAAACGGATCCCCTTGGCAATCGCAAATGAAGCATCGATGTAGTTGCCGGATGCTCCGCAATCCAAAAGGGCCCAGGTCTGCACACATTTTCCAAGCCAGGCAACACCGATTTTCAGGATCAACAAAGGTACTGAGTTCATGGGAGGAAGGACGGAATCAGAAGGGCGGCCCGTTGCTGCCTTCGCCTCAAACAACGGGCCTGTTAGTTTTCCTGTTTCTTCAACGGGCGCAGCGGACAGGTGCCTAAAAAGTGGTCAGAACCACCGCAATACAGGCACAAATTCTTCTGTCGTCTTCTTTTCTTTTCGGTCTCGGACAACGGACCACGGACGGCACCCAACTGCATGGGTTCTGGACCTACTTCAGTAGAAACAGCTGGTCCGAGGTTCTGTGCAAGAGGAATCGATTGATACCTGGCAGACCTGCGGCGTTCACTCCGTCGTTCGGTCAACCTGTGGTCAATGCGTAAGACTTGTTCCACCAAAGCAGGCAATGTTTCTGGCTCCGGAATGTGCAGTAATTCATCCTTGTACTCCTCTCGTAATCCCCGACGAAACAAGGTTTTTTGAGTAATTTCAGGCCATTGTGAATCAGTTGCTAATTGTCGAAACCGACTGATGTAGCGGATTATGTCATCTGACCCTTGCTTGATCTCCATTAATTGATTCTGAGCCATGGCTGCCAAATTGGGTGGTTTAAAGACGTCCAAAAAGGCTTTCTCAAAGGCAGTGAAATCACTCAACAGAGGACTGTTAGTAGAGACTAGAGGTGCTGCCCAGGCGAGTGCATTGCCGGTCAGATTGCCAAGGATGTACCCGATCTTGGCCTTGTCTTGAGCAAAATGAGTTGATCTGAACTGGAAATGGATCCGACAATGAGTACAGAACTCAGCCACTCGACGCGGATCACCATCATACTTCATCGGAGTCGTGTAAGCCATGGAGTTCTCTGACGGTGTGACAGGTTGTGCGGGACTAGCCAAACACCGATCCAATGCCTGTCTGAGGGTGTTGTTCTCCTGGCGGAGAGTGGTCATTTCAAGACGCATGGCACGCATTTCTTCACGTAGTTCCTGTATGTCGTCCATGTCGGAACTGGGGTTAAGGCGTCTCAATCTGTTAAACGTATCTTCACGGGATCGTGGTTTACCTCTTTTTCCTGTAGACCGTGGAGTTGAGGTTGCCAGTCTGTCGAAGTCTTGATAGCCGATGAAAGAGTAACGCGAGGAATTAGCCCAATCCCCTCCTGACGGTATATGACAGGATGGCACTGAACCAACTCCCAACGCCACGGGTGGCACTTCTCAGGATTAGCGTGACGTCGGGACAGTGTTTCCACTGGCTGAGAAGGCTTGATGAAATCACCGATGAAAACGGAGAGGAACTCAGGAACTTCCAAGGCAGTAAGGCACAGGTACCGGCAGGGCACAAGACAGGCAAAGGAAAGCAAACTGCAAGAAGAAGCAGTACTGACAGGGGTCCCCACTACTACTAGGAACCCAGACGAAACCTCCTCCACCCTGAACCAGGGGCTGGCTAGTAACGAAGATAGGGGAAGAAAGGGTAGGAGGACCAGAAGCAAGAAGGAGTAAGAAATAAGGAGAAAAGGCAGGACTGAGCAGGAAAGGCAGACCTGGAAACTGGAGGGCTGAAAACCTAGCACCAGGCTCCAGCAGCGCATACACAGTAACAACCGCGTTGAGACGCGTTGTCCCTGTGTATGCGATGCCTATTTATGGTCCGGGGTCAAAACGAGGCTTGGAACGCATGTTCCGATGCTGCGCATGCGCGGGACGTCGAATACTGACGATCCGCGCATGCGCAGATCCTCGCAAGATGGCGGCGTCCACGGCGCCCATCCGAACCGCGGGTCGGCGTGAAGAGAGTCGCCACCGCGGGTACAGCCTCCATGAAGGAGGAGACTGCTGCGGCCGTGGACCAGGAACCCAGGTAAGTGGCGCCGACGCCCGTGAGCGAGCGCGCGGCGTGACAATAACGAGCTACTTATCATAACAGCAATTCTGTTGAGATACCCTTATCTCTGCTTCTTTCTTTTTTTTTTCAGACGGTTGCTTAGTTACTCCAGATTTCTCGGGTAACTCTAATGTCTCTAGGTTGATCACTGAGGTCTGGCTCGTTTGCACTGTTTTTGGGACCTGTGTTGTATTTGAGTCTCTCCTTATTTCTCGTTCGTCTTGTAGTAGAGTAAGGGCTTGCCTTGTCACTTCTGCTAGGAGTTTCTTATCTTCAGAGTTATTTCTTAGGGATTCTTTTAAAGCCGTTAGTGAAATATCATTCCCTCGTTTGGCTACCACAATCTCAGAGGTCATTTCCTTAAGGTCTGTCTCTAGTTTGATCATTTTAGAGTTTAGTAGAGCGATCAGAGTTGTTTGGTCTCTGTAGTTCTCATTTAGGTTCTCGTACAGCATCATCAGAGGCGCAAATGCTATTGTTGCGGCAGACATCAGAATTGGGCTTAGCTTCGATATTATTATTTCAACACAAGTCGATGTTTCATCTGTATTGTTTATTCCCGTCAGGGGTATCTCCGTGGATTTCCGCCAATTTTCATTTCTCATAGTTGTTGTACCGTCTTCATCATCCGAATCCATGGATGGGATTAAGGTGGCACGTCGTTTGGACCTTTTCAGTGATCGAGTCTCACCAGATGTATTTCTTCCCATAATTTTCTCTTCTCTTTGGCCTTTGAGTCTTTTCCTCAGACGTCGATCCTCACTTTCGGAACTTTCTCTTCTGCGACTTCTCTTTTGAGACACTATAATCTCCTCGTTTCTAGATTCAAATGCTGGCGAGTTTGTTTCTAGGGTCATTACTTCGTGGATACTCCATTGCTTAGGATAGTGTAGCTCTGCAGATAGTGGAATTCCCTCGTTGGCGCTTATTTGAGATAGCCTTTGAGTTTGCAGCAGTTTTGCATTCATTTTTGCTAGATCTTTTATCACTTGATCCACAATCCCAACTGAATTTCTTCTTTCTCCTGAATTCAGATTATTTTGTGGTAGCGTCGTTGGTAGTGTAGAGCTTTCCATCCATTCATTAGGTGGTGACCACATCACCCTAGTACCCTCCGTTTTCTCTAGCGCAGTAAGGTGTTCTTTTGCGTTTAGTTTGGCAAGGGAACCCCTTGTATCTTGTAGTGATTTGATCAATTGCTCATCTCCTTTGCTCGTGGTTACTGTCATTTCTATTTTGTCTAACTGTCAAGGGTATCGAGAATCTCCTCTTGATCCTGTAGGATCTCGGCCTCCCTTACTTCCCTTTCCTCCTCACCTCGTATTCCCCGGCGTAGGTTCAGGGTCTGGTTCTCCTTAGGCTTGGCCTTCCCCTTTTTTTTGTAGATGAGAGCGGCCGAAGGAGGCCGCCACCGCGACACCCCAAGGGTGAGCGGTGGTGACCCTCCGCGGCCGCGGAGTTGGGGGGAAAAAGCCAGAGGCTGAAAAAACCCCAGAGAACTGTAGATGAATCGTCTGTAGTAGGAAGCACTTGACACTTGCAGGAGCTGAGTATCTGCTGGAGAAGAGGCACACACCCTTCCAGAACTGGGCAGTAGGCCTCCAAGGAGGAATAGCAGAGGCAGGTAAGAAATCGGAAGTCCAAAGTATCAGCATCAAGGTAAGAGGGCTAGGCAAGGCAAATCCGAAGTGTATTCCTGGGTACGGTACACAGAAGGAGCCGATAAACAAGAAAAGGCGAGTGGAGGAAGGTAAGTAAGAAAGGCGGAAGGATTGAAAAGACGGAAAGGCAAGAATAGTAAACAAAGGCGGGCGGAAGGGGAGGTAAGGAAACGGGAACGAAGTAATAGAGGGAAGTTAGTTAGGCGGTAGGACGAGAAGGGAATGGAGAACGGGAGCGAGGAAAAGGGGAGAGGGAGGAATCAAGAATCGGAGCGAGCTCCGGAAAAGAGAAACCTGGGAAGGAGAGTACCTAGAGCCGGAGCGGGGTGACCGGAGAGGGTACAAGAAAACTAACAAGGAAGGGGGGGTTAGAGTACGGAAAACAAAACGGTAGCAGGGGACACGAGCACGAAAGACAAGCAGCAGCCGAAAAACAGGAGCGTTGCAACGCACCCGAACACAGGAAGGGGCGGGCTATAACCTGTGTCGGGATACGTTGCTGAAAAGACTAGACCGCTGCACTGGGTAGAGGAAGCGTGATCGGGATATCCGTACGCCGCTTCCACCTATTCCAGAGCTTCCAGGCTCCCCGAGCCGTGACACTAACTCTGGTTTATGCATCTCAGCTACCTTTGTCCAAGCCAATAGTTTTAGCGATGAACTCGATTTTAAATGCTCAACCTTGGCTGCCGCTCTTTGTATCTTCATTAGGCTTATGTTCTTATCTTGAGTCAATTGGGCTGGGTCTCATATTGGGTCCTCAGGCCTATGCCCGAGGTGAGGGGTATTGGGAGATGGCTGGTCACTCAGAACCTGGTGTATCATAGCAGTGCAGACTTCAGCACTCTTTGTTCCTAATTGGGTTCCCTCAGATTCGCTGTTCCTTCCCTGTGCCTCGACCACCTGCATCTCTTTTTCCATTTCCATGGTTGCTCTGGGTTTTTTTTCATGCAATTCTGGGGATCCGAAGTACTTTGCCCCTTGCCTCTCCCTGCAGTTCTCAGATAGAACCTCTTTTTCAGTCTCAGGCTCATCTTTGGTTTCCTTCTCGATAGCCTCGTCCCGCTCTTGGTCTTCGTCACTTTCAGAGTCACTTCCTAGATCGAGAGTATCCATCGAGTCATTAGTGGTTCCTTCCCTTCTCAGCCACACCATTCCCATATGTTCATGAGAGCCGGTAGACCTGGGTGCCTCAGTGCTGGAGTACTGCTGCTGCCCAGTGTTGACGTTGTTGGATGCCATCCTGGGGCCGTTAACTTGGGGAGTGACGCTCTTACTAACCATAGTAGCGGCTACATGGGCATTAGAAGAGGCAAAGGACTGATTAAGAGCTCTCTCCATGTCAATAGGATTTCCTATGGTAATGGACGTCGCATTCAGCCCTCGCTTAGCTTGAGCACGTGTATTAGCTTTATTCGTAGTCCCCCTCATTGCTGCTGACATTATCGGACAGTTCTATTCTTAAAGCGACCAGCAAGCACCAGATGAGACTTACAGTACTTGTTTTGTACCACGCTGGACAAGCTTTTATCAAGGACCTTTTAGCAATGTTGATTGGACTTACCTTTGGCTCCAGTTCGGGATCAAAGAGGGAATACCTCCGCAGTCTCCCATTCTCTAGTATCTAGTCGAGCTGTCAGCGCCAAACAGCCGCACAACAGCCAACACCCTCCACCCCTACCGGGCTCAACGCCGCGAGGGTGAAAGCGGATGCTTTTTCAGTGTGTTTTGGGTCACGTGACTCCTCACGTGAGCAGCAACAAGGCTCCGCCCCCTCCTGGGAACGAAGCAACACGCTGCCGGTGTCTAGAACAGCTGATGGTGTAAATTTCGCCGTGCAGCTTCTATTTCATGGGTCTCTGGTGGACAAGCAAAGTCCTCAGCACAGGCAGCACAGACAACGCACCGCTCGCCTGAAAGCGGATGCTTTTTCAGTGTGTTTTGGGTCACGTGACTCCTCACGTGAGCAGCAACAAGGCTCCGCCCCCTCCTGGGAACGAAGCAACACGCTGCCGGTGTCTAGAACAGCTGATGGTGTAAATTTCACCGTGCAGCTTCTATTTCATGGGTCTCTGGTGGACAAGCAAAGTCCTCAGCACAGGCAGCACAAACAACGCCATTATTAATAGTCTGGCCGTGGGGTTGATATAGTTGGCTTGTATCATGGCTATACATTTAGAGCCAAAGCCCATTGCTCGGAGGGTATTGAAGAGAAAAGACCACTGGACCCCGACATGCTTTTTCTGCATTGAGCGACATAAATACAGCTGTATCCCCTTTCTTAGCCACTTTTTCCAGCAGATGGCACACTCTGCAAATTTATCGTGGTTTTGGCAGTTTTTGATGAACCCTGTTTTGTCAATTAATGTGGGAATTAGATTTTCTACCTGGTTCGCAAGAAATTTGGTGCAAATCTTTGCATCTGTGTTCATAAGCGCGATTGTGCAATATGAACCACATTTATCCATATCTTTCCCTGGTTTAGGGAAGAGAATTATCTTGGCTTCTTCCATGCAAGGGGTTATTTTGCCAGCAATGCCGAATGAGTTGAAGAGGTCTGTCAATTTGGGGGCTAGGGTCACACAGAATCTTTTATAGAAGGAGGCTGGATACCCATCCGTGCCTGGCGATTTATTCGCTGGCAAGTTCGCTATCATATGAAGAACCTCCTCCCGGGTAATACCTCTCTCTAATTTCTCCCTGTCAGACAAGGGAAATCACATTTAATGGAATTGTCTGTAGGTACTCAAGTTGAGAAATTTGGTCAGGGTGACTTATACAGAGCAGAGTAATAGGACTGGAATTGTGCAGCAATGTTTTCTGTCATTGTCACCCTATTCCTCGTTGGGTCTTCCACCCACAGTATTGTTTGGCCCCCGTGTTTCTGTTTGAGTTGCCTTGCTAACAGCCTGTCAGCTTTGTTTGACTTAATGTAATGCTTCTGCTTTAGATAAATTAGTCTATTTCAGCTTGTTTCGTATGGAAGAGGTCCAGTTTACCTTTAGGGTTCCTATATAACTTGTGGAGACGCGGACTGGGGTCTGTCTCCATGGTATGGTATGGTTATGTTTATTTATATAGCGCCTATACATAGGGAAGTGCTTCAAAGCGCTATACACAGGCATCTGTTTCAGTGTGTCTTTAACTTCTGCTTTCAGGTCTAGTTCAGTCTTTCTTTGAAGTTTCCTCCTATGTGCTTCAGTCGCTATGATCTCCACTTTCAGTGTAGCTTTAAAAGCGTCCCAGACTACTGCCACACCTATTTCACCCTTAGCATTAGTGTTACAGTAATTACGATTTTACATTCTAAGTCATCACAGAAGACCTGGTCTGTCAGTAGCACCCTAGGGCATTTCCAGCTCCATACTTTGGGTTGCAGTCTAGGGAGTTTAAGGTCAAGCGTCAACGGGTCAATGTCCGAGAAACTCCCCACCCTTTCACCCTACCTCCCATGCCGCCCTCTCCCTCCCCCTCTACCACTACTCTACCCCCGCCAACAGATCCCTGCTTCATATCCCTTCCCTTCTCTGAAAGTAGCTTGTCTCGCCCTTTCTAGAACTGTTGCTTCATCCTCCTCCCCCCTTGAACTTCCTTCCCTCTCTCACACTCCTATGGCATCAAAACCCACAAAATGCCGAAAGAGTGACTGGTCCTCTCCCTCGACCCGTCAACCCTCACCCCTTCTCTATCCGACCAACCTACCCACCTTTCCCACCTTTACCTCCAGGCCCTCCCTGCACCCCTCTCCTACTCTCCACCGCCTCACTCTTGACTTCTCATACAGCATTCCTAATCCCCTGCACCCACCAGACTCGAACCAGAAGCAATCCACCTAACCCCCCCATGTGCTCCACTCACCTCCTTTCCATTCCCCCTGATCCTTCCCTCCTCGTATCTCACACACCTACCACCGCCCGCCTACTCTTCCCCTCCCCAACATAACCCCCTCACCCATAGTGCACATGCATCCAATCCCCCTTCTAAACCCTCTCTCCCAGTCTCCACCACCCAGAATGACCCTCCCACAGCCCCTTCATCATCTCTGCCACCCATGTCCACCAAACACCCCCGGTGCGTGCATGCATCCTGTCCCCCTTTTAAGCCCCCTCTCCCAGTCTCCACCACCCAGAATGGCCCTCCGAACACCCCCTGTGATGAGCGCCACAAAATCCACCTCCCCCCACAAAGTCACATGCATCCTTTTTAATGTGCTCTCCGTAGCACGAAACACAGCATCTTTGACCTCCTGACCTCATTTTCATCACAGAAACTTGGTTCGCCAAAGATTTTGCACTAGTTGCACACGAGCCCCACCCCCCATGCTACTCGCTAATCACCCACAATAGACCCTCCAGAGGTGGCACAGTGGCGATAATCTACAAAACCCATTTCTCCGTCCCACTCGTTGAAACCCAGACATGCAACGCCTCCTGTGAATCCCTTCTGGTAAAACTCTTGCTACTATCAACATTCACCCACAGCTTCCTACTCATCTACAGACCCCCTGGATACGACAGACATTTCGCCAATCTCTGCGACTCTGTTGCTACCATTCAGGTAAAGCACCCACCCATTACACTCCTGGGAGACTTCAATATCTGGTTTGATATGCCCAACAACCCCATGACCCATCCGCTGGTCGACAGTCTTGAGGCACTCAACCTCTCCCAACATACAACTGGTCCAACACACACAGGTGGACAGACCCTTTACGCGATTTTCGGCTCCTTTGACCTGGTCTCTATATCCAGTCCCAAGCCACTTATCTGGACAGACCACGTTGCCATCCCTTTCTCAATCCGCACACCAGCCCCATCTCCTGCAGCTCCCCCTGCCCCCCTGTCCGGTCCACAAATGCTGGAACAAAGTTAAAGTACTCCCTGACTTAGCTGAAGCTCTGCTAGTCCATCCCCCTGCAACACTGCCCTGTGGTAGCCCCTTAACCATCGAATCTGGCTTGAACAATCACTAATTCTGATCACCCCCTCGCGCCCTGCATCATCACGCAAAGGACCGTCCCCCAAATGGTTCACTCCCCACCTGAGGACACTCAAAAAACAAAATAACTCTCTTGCACGCAAATGGCGAGCATCAAAACTCAACCCCAGCAGATCCTTGTTCGGCCTCCACCACCGTAATTACAAATCCCTGATCAGTAAGGCTAAAAAAGCCTATTACAATAAACAAATTCTGAACTGTGGCAGCAGCAGCAAAGAACTCCACAAGATAATCTCCGAATTCGTGAAACCTGCTTGCACCTCCGCCCAATCCACTCCCACACAATCACTCTGCTACATCTCTACAACATTGCTCTTGACAGGACGGCGACCCTTCACTCCAAATTGTCCTTGCTGAAACCCTACCCTACACTGACCCCTCCTGATCCCATTGCCCCGACGCCCACTCGATCAACCTTCCACTCATTCACACCCATTTCCAGAGACGAGTTCCTTGACCTACTAATAGCCAGCAGACCCTCCGGACTACCCCTCGACCCTTGCCCCGCCTCTGTTCTGAAAGAAATATTCTCCTCTACATTCACAGAACATGTAAGAGCCATACCAAACGACTCCCTCACCTCTGGCCTCTTCCCAGAAGCCTTTAAAACAGCGCCTGTCAAGTCACTTCTAAAAAAGGCTCCCTCGACCCACTTGAACCCAAGAATTACAGACCTATCTCCATGTAATGTTCGTGAGGACGAATCATTCCTCTTCTACCTATTCCAAGATGGCCGCACCAGGTTATGACCGCGGCAGCCCTAGCAACGGTCTAGTTGTTTCCCTGCCTCGAGCCACGCAGGATGCGGAAGTCGATCTCTCTTCGGCATATCAGCCGGGAAGTCCTGGATACCGGCGCGTTGCTACTCTCTTAGGAGTATACGGACGCTCAGTGAGTATAGCTAGTTCAGCCTTTAATCTCATTGCTTCCTTTTTTTTCTTTCTATCCGTACCTTGTTTTCTTCTTATTCATGCATCTGCTTGTTCTTAGAATCCGGAATACGATCGGATCGAGGGTATCGTATTGGTAACGATTAAGCCACGCCCCCACAGTACGCGGCTAATCTCGACATTATTCCGTGTTCCCCTTGAAGGTAGATTTCTTTCTCGTACACTTCAATCTTTACCATCCGTCCTTCTTTGATCCTTAAATTCTTTATATCTTGCTTCCCAGAACTTCCCGTTTCATACAAAGGAATAGTTCTTGAACGGGCTCGGTTCCCCGGGTTCCTCAGCTACTAAACTCCCTGTCTAGATGTTTGAATGGTAATTTCTGTTCTTCCAATCTCACCATCATTCCTTATTGTGTAGTTTTCTCATCTTTCAATTGAACCTTGTATTTTTACCCTTATACCTCTCCAGCATTTAACCAACATATAACGTTATCATCGGAACCCGAGGTCCTTCAGTTTCCTCCTGTCCACCTCGCCTATACCAACGCTCCCCAGCAGCTCTTCATAGGGTTTTCTCCCCCATGAGGGTTTCCCTGGTTTTCCCATGGTCGCCAAGTACTTAACCGGGCTACGAAGGGGTTGCCAGGGGGATTCCTATGTTCTACTGGGATATATCTTTCCATCCTTTCTTTTTGAAACCTGGTACACCACTGGAGATACGATTTGGTCGTTCATCTATTTCCAGGTAGGAGATTCTACGCTTTCTGTGTTGCAATGCATGAAGACTGATTTATTGCCGGAAACGGTTTGTAGTGATCATTACAGATAGCAACGTCTGAAACAAACTTTGTCTTTTAGTCATTGCAACTAGGAGCCTAGAAAATCCTCATAATGGATCCCCAACAACAACAGCAGATCCAACAGCTGATCGCTGCAGTACAATCCTTAACCACTGAGGTTCAACAACTCCAGCAGGAGAATACTGCCCTAAAGCAGATTCAACAACAGGCAGCTCAGCAGATAGCCCAACAAGTAGCACAACATACTGCTGCCTCACGGGTTCCTCATTGTTCAGAGGTCCCTCCAGGGCCTCTTCCTGGAGGCCAATTCGATGGGAATCCCCATAAGGTGAAAGAATTCTTAGATTCCTGTTACGTTCAGTTTGCTTTTAAAAACGCCTTTTTTCATACTGATCGGGATCGTGTGGGTTACATGGTGTCCCAAATGACTGGTCCAGCTTTAGCCTGGGCCACACCCCTAATCACCAGTAATAACCCTATATTAGACTCCCATATGGCCTTTTGTAATAGTGTTCGCACTATGTTTGGCCGGCAGGAGATTCGAGTAGCTTCCCAAGAACACTTACTAGACTTAAAACAGGGAAATTCAGACATTTTGGCTTATATAACCAGATTTAAGCAAATGGCCAGCGAAACTACTTGGTCCGATGACGCACAGATAACCATCTTTAGGAGAGGACTGTCAGAAGAATTGAAAGATGAAATATCCAGGGTTCCTCATTCTTCTTCTTTAACTGAGCTTATCGCACTAGTCCTTCAGATTGATTATCGAATGAAGGAACGCACCAGTGAAAAAAGGAAAGGACGGTTGCCCCGTTTTCCTGCTAATCTGCCTGCTGCTCCACGGGTTCCATCCACCGAGGAACCCATGCAACTAGGTGCAACAGGCAGGGGACCTCTTTCCTTTGAGGAACGGAGTCGAAGGCGATCCCTTGGTTTATGTATGTATTGTGGTTCCAATACCCACACCGTACAGGAGTGTCCAATCGCACCACCAAGGAGATCGGGAAACGCAAACGCCCGACCGTAAGGGGAACCACGGTTCGGGATCCTATGACTAAACAAGGTTCCTCACAAGTTGTCCATACATCCACTTGTAACAATCCCTCGGATACTATCATGGTGGTTGTAAAGGTATCTCTAACCTTTGGGAAACAGGTCCTACAAGATATCGCGGTCCTTATTGATAGTGGTGCTGCCGGGAATTTTATCGATGATCACTGGGCCTCTTCTCATGGTATCCCACGGTCTTGTAAGATAGAATCCATTCCCGTGGAAAGTGTTGATGGCAGTCCTTTGACATCTGGACCCATTACGGATCATACTGGTCCTCTGCTTATGTCTATCTCTTCTCATCAAGAACTCATAATTCTAGACATCATCCGGGCAGCACACCATCCTATTATTTTGGGCATACCATGGCTCAGGAAGCATAACCCCTTTATTAATTGGACAGCTGGGTCCTTCTTTTTGGGTTCCGAATTTTGTCTTGGCCACTGCATAAAAGATCAACAAGAGGTTCTGTTGGACACCAGCTCTTCCTCTCCTAAATTTCAGGGAATCACTACTCTCAATCAAATCACAGGTCTTCCCAACATGTACTATCAATATAAAGAAGTCTTTTCCACCTCTGAGTACTCACAGTTACCACCTCATAGACGAGACGATTGTGCCATCGATCTAATACCTGACCAACCTTTACCCTTTGGTCGAATGTACATCCTATCTCATAATGAAAAAGAGGTGCTACGAGAATATCTTAGAGTAAATCTTATGAATGGGTTGATCACTGAATCTACTTCACCGGCAGCCGCTTCCCTATTTTTTGTATCTAAACGGAACACAACGGAACTTCGCCCTTGCATAGATTTCCGGGGTCTCAATAAAATCACTATACCAGACAAATATCCGATGCCCCTGATACCGGATATTCTGGAAGCAGTCAGGGGGGCAAATTTATACACTAAATTGGATCTCAAGGGAGCATACCATCTGATAAGGATCAAGGCCGGAGATGAATGGAAGACGGCATTCCGGACACCATTTGGCCATTACCAATACCATGTTATGCCGTTCGGACTCTCTAATGCCCCGGCGATATTTCAACGCTTTATGGACCATCTCTTCGCTGATCTACTCTTACATAATGTAATAGTATATCTGGACGATATTTTGGTTTTCTCCTATACTCTACAGGACCATGTTAAACATGTGGAAGAGGTTCTTCGTCGTCTTCATCAAAATCACCTATTCTGCAAATTAGAGAAATGCTCCTTCCACCAACCTCAAGTCACTTACTTAGGTTATGTTCTATCGGCCAAAGGTGTAGCTATGGACCCGGAGAAGGTTTCCGCCGTATTGGATTGGCCTATCCCGACCTCAGGGAAAGACATTCAGCGGTTTATCGGCCTTGCCAATTTTTACCGGCGGTTTATTCTGGGATTCTCAAGCCTGACTAAACCACTGACGAATCTGTTAAAAAAGGGGGTATCCTTTTCTTGGTCTGAGATTACAGATCAAGCCTTTAAGAGACTTAAAGATCTGTTCACGTCCGCGCCTGTTCTGCAGACACCTGATCAGAATCGTCAGTTTATCGTGGAGACTGATGCTTCTCAATATGCTTTGGGAGCAGTTCTTCTTCAGTCTGATAATTCCGAACAGGAACATCCAGTGGCATACCTATCTAAGACATTGGCACCTGCAGAATTAAATTACACGGTATTGGAGAAGGAGCTGTTAGCCATCAAAAGGGCTTTCGAAGAGTGGCGACATTTACTACTTGGAGCTAAGTACCCGGTGGAAGTTCGAACGGACCATCACAACCTTCGTATTCTACAGTACGCCCAGACTTGCAATAGTCGTCAGGCCCGGTGGGCTCATTTTTTTTCTCCTTTTAGGATCACTTTCTCCTTCATACCTGGGAAAGATAACGTAATCGCTGACGCTTTATCACGTAAAGAACAGCTCCCTAATGATTCCTTTAGATCTGAACCGATTTTTCCTAAGATGGCGTTAGGGTTACATACCTCCCATGACTTCCTGACACGTCTGAGGTATCAATCCGAATCAGTTGGAAAATCAGGAATATCACTAGGGACGCTACCCTCATTGGTCAAGGAGGATGGATGCTATTTCCTAGGTCATCGGGCTTTCATCCCTAAAACCTCCCTCCAGAAGGAGGTATTGGATATGTGTCACAAATCTAAGGTAGCGGGACATCGTGGAATCACTTCCACACAAGAAATGGTTTCACGCTGGTTCTGGTGGCCAACTCTACGGGAGGACATAAAAAGATACATTGGATCTTGTCCAGATTGTCTTCAGAACAAGTCTCCCCGAAGGTCTCCATTAGGACTACTGGTCAAGATGCCCATTCCATCGCGTCCTTGGCAGATAATCTCAACGGATTTCATTGTTGATCTTCCCCCCTCAAAGGGGTGTTCGGCAATAATGGTGGTGATCGATTCTTTTACAAAGATGGCTCACATCATACCTCTTGCCGGGATTCCTACAGCGGCCGTTATGGCCCGTATCTTTACCAATAACATTTTCGCGTTACATGGCCTACCAGATACAATCATATCTGACCGTGGAACACAATATACCTCTCTCTACTGGAAGCACATCTGTCAACATCTCGGGATTTCCCGTGCCCTCAGTTCCGGTTATCACCCCCAATCCAATGGGCAGACGGAACGGCTCAATCAAACTCTAGAGGGATATCTAAGGAATTACATTTCGGCAGCTCAGGATAACTGGAAAGATCTACTTCCTTTGGCAGAGTATGCTTACAATAACTCCTATCACTCCACCATTCGCACTTCTCCTTTTTTCTGCTCCTATGGATTCAGTCCCTCAGCATTTCCGATACTAAAAAGATCGGAACACAGATTTCCTGATGTAGACCATTTAATGAATCAAATCAGACAAGGCCACAAGAGGGCTAAAGATACCCTATTGCAAACCCAGGATAGAATGAAGAAATTTGCTGATCGTTCTCGTTCTCCTGCACCTATCATCAAATCAGGAGACAGGGTATGGTTGTCTTCACGGTTTCTCCCCAGACACCTGGTACCATCCAAACTGTCTCCAAGATACTTTGGTCCTTTCCGGGTGGATAAACCCATTGGCAGTGCTGCCTTTAGACTTATTCTTCCTAAAACCTGGTCCCGAATTCACCCTGTTTTCCATGTTTCTCAATTGAAACCGGACAATCGAAATTCATTTCATCCAACGATAACGACTCGTCCTCCCCCCATTTTGGCCTCATCTGGTCCTGAGTTTGAGGTGAAGGTAATTTGTGATTCTCGTATTCATCGAGGACATTTACAATATTTGATCGATTGGAAGGGTTATTCCCCTTCAGATCGTACCTGGGAGCCGGAAGACGCTGTACATGCTCCTCGTCTCGTAAAACTATTTCACTCCAGACATCCTGACAAGCCGGGAGGGGATGGACCTAAGAAGGGGCATACTGTAATGTTCGTGAGGATGAATCATTCCTCTTCTACCTATTCCAAGATGGCCGCACCAGGTTATGACCGCGGCAGCCCTAGCAACGGTCTAGTTGTTTCCCTGCCTCGAGCCACGCAAGATGCGGAAGTCGATCTCTCTTCGGCATATCAGCCGGGAAGTCCTGGATACCGGCGCGTTGCTACTCTCTTAGGAGTATACGGACGCTCAGTGAGTATAGCTAGTTCAGCCTTTAATCTCATTTCTTCCTTTTTTTTCCTTTCTATCCGTACCTTGTTTTCTTCTTATTCATGCATCTGCTTGTTCTTAGAATCCGGAATACGATCGGATCGAGGGTATCGTATTGGTAACGATTAAGCCACGCCCCCACAGTACGCGGCTAATCTCGACATTATTCCGTGTTCCCCTTGAAGGTAGATTTCTTTCTCGTACACTTCAATCTTTACCATCCGTCCTTCTTTGATCCTTAAATTCTTTATATCTTGCTTCCCAGAACTTCCCGTTTCATACAAAGGAATAGTTCTTGAACGGGCTTGGTTCCCCGGGTTCCTCAGCTACTAAACTCCCTGTCTAGATGTTTGAATGGTAATTTCTGTTCTTCCAATCTCACCATCATTCCTTATTGTGTAGTTTTCTCATCTTTCAATTGAACCTTGTGTTTTTACCCTTATACCTCTCCAGCATTTAACCAACATATAACGTTATCATCGGAACCCGAGGTCCTTCAGTTTCCTCCTGTCCGCCTCACCTATACCAACGCTCCCCAGCAGCTCTTCATAGGGTTTTCTCCCCCATGAGGGTTTCCCTGGTTTTCCCACGGTCGCCAAGTACTTAACCGGGCTACGAAGGGGTTGCCAGGGGGATTCCTATGTTCTACTGGGATATATCTTTCCATCCTTTCTTTTTGAAACCTGGTACACCACTGGAGATACGATTTGGTCGTTCATCTATTTCCAGGTAGGAGATTCTACGCTTTCTGTGTTGCAATGCATGAAGACTGATTTATTGCCGGAAACGGTTTGTAGTGATCATTACACTCCAACACCAGATTTCTAGCGAAACTCATTTACTGGACTGCATACTCCCAGCTCAACTCCTTTGTAGAATCAAACAATCTCCTTGACCCCACACAATCAGGCTTCAGACCTCGACATGGAACGGAAACCACTCAGTTCTCGTTCTGTGATGACCTCAATGTCATGGCTGACTCTGAGGGATGCGCAGCACGGTTCATAGTGATAATGTCGAAAAGAAAATGTCGACAAAAGAAAATGTCGAAAACAATAATGTCGAAAACAATAATGTCGAAATCCTATACATATAATGAAAAGAGTCAATTTTTAGAAAAAAAAATGTCGAAAAAAATGTCATTTAGCACTATCAATAAATACATAAACAAGAAGAGTCCCCCCAACCCCCCTCACCCAACACCCCCCTGCCACCCCCCTCTCTCACCCCTCATACTCAACACATTTAAATTATATTTATTTATTTATTCAATAAATAAATAAACAAGAAGAGTATCTTTTACTGGGGGGGGTTCCCCCCCAACCCCCCTCACCCAACACCCCCCTGCCACCCACCCCCCACCACCCTCTCACCCCTCATACTCAACACATTTTAATTATATATTTATTTATTCAATAAATAAATAAACAAGGAAAATATCATTTACTGGGGGGTCCCTCCCCCAACCCCCCTCACCAAACACCCCCCTGCCACCCCCCCACCACCCTCTCACCCCTCATACTCAACACATTTTAATTATTTATTTATTTATTTCTACATTATTGCTTTTCTACATTATTTTTTCGACATTTTGACTGTCGACATTATTGGATTCGACATTATCACTGACCACCGCGCAGCACTGATAATCCTCAATCTCTCTGCAACCTTTGACACCATTAACCATTCAATCCTCCTTGACCGCCTCCACTACCTAGGAATCTGTGGCTCGGCACTCAAATGGATTGCCTCCTTCCTTAGCAACAGGAAACAAACTGTCTTCCTTCCCCCTTTTGTCTCAACTGCTCTCCATGTCAACACTGGAGTACCCCAAGGTGCACGCCTCTCTGCTCTTCTCTTTAACCTCTATCTGACCACTCTACCAGGAATCATCCGCGCGCGCAACTTCACTTGTTACAACTATGCTGACGATACCCAAATTATCCTAAGAATCCCCAAGACTAGCAACAAACCACGTCCTGACCTTGAGGCTTGTCTCTGTTATATTGACCGATGGATGACTTGTAACCACCTCCAAAAACAAATCTTGCTGTGCAGCAATACTGCCCTTCTCCCACAACCGCTCCCATGGGCCCCCCCCCCTCCCTCAGCCCACCTCCCGCTCCCTCAGATCTAGTCAAAACCCTAAGCTGCACTATGCACTCAGGCCCAACCCTCTCCTGTCAAATCAATGTTTCAAAATGCTGTCACTATCACCTCAAACTTCTAAGATGCATTTTCCCTTACCTCTCCTACCCCAATAGACTTGCCGCTCTTATGTTAATCGTTATGTCAAGACTGGACTATGCCAACTCCTTATACCTTGGAGCACCAGCATAACAAATCAACAAACTACAAAGAGCCCAAAACGCTGCTGCCAAACTCCTCCTCGCGATGGGGCACAGAGACCACATCTCTCCTACTCTTCGAACCCTCCGCTGGCTCTGAGTCGGACAAAGGCTCACCTTCAAGACCCTATGCATTACCCACCGAGTAGTGCACAAGACCGACCCTACGTACCTACAAGAAAAGATAAAACCCTACCTCCCAGCAGTGCCCTCTTTCTAGCGATTCCAACCTCTAATTCTTCCAGGATTGGAGGATCCGCCTTTTCAACCTTAGCCCCTACTCTGTGAACTCACTCCCCGCTCATATTCGACACACCCACAACTACATGGCCTCCCGCAAAGTTCTAAAAACCTGGCTCTTTCTATAATGCCGAATATGACCATCTAAGTCTGCTGAGACCTTGCTACCTCATGACAAATGTTCAGAAAATCCTGAGCAATAACACCACTGAATACAGCTATTAAATTACAAATAAGTTTACTCTGAACGCGGCAATCGCAAACACAGACCTTTAATAGGGAACAGCGAGCTTGCTAGATCAAACCCTCCTCCCATACACTCGCCTCTCATATCACTATGCTCACTCTCTTCTCTACACCAACACACAATTAGATTGCAGCTACACCCTTCGATCATTTTCAGCCTAGGTGCTCACATACGAACAATACTTCATGAACACCTCAACAATCTGATAAAACGCAGCTATACCCCTCGAATTCGGCCTAGCTGCACACATAAGCGTCCTAAACAGGCATAACGCAGCCAGACCCCAGTCCTGGTGACCATCGCCCAGACTGCGAACATTCTACTGATATCAAATACCACCACACCTAATGCTAGGATGCAGCTAACATCGGGCAATCACTTCAGCTGCACACATAATCTGTGCACCCATGCAACCTATGCCACCTTACTCCCTCAACTGACCTGGAGCACGGTCCCCGAAGGCGTTCAACCTACCAGCGATTTGAGGTCATACCAAAGATATATAGAGCGCTATACAAATGCCAAATAACATAACATAACGTTGCATGAGTATCTATGATTTTAATTTTTTTAAACCATAATTTTTAATATTCTTTTTGATGTCACATTTTCTAAGTGAATTTCTTAGCCCATTTGATTGCGGGCTACCACATTATTTAAAGGCACACACAAACATATAGTGTCAAAAAACAAAACCTAAGTGAATACAACTTATACCTGGATATACACAACATATACAATATATACAACAGAACCATATATAACACAAATACTCTCAATAATAATGTGCAAAGCACACAATATAAGGAAGGCCTTCATTACTAAGTGTGTGCCTATCCATATTAACCATTTCAAGCCCTGACTTCGAAGTCGGGATAGCTTCTAGGGACATATCCGTTATTAAAGCCCATTTGTTCATAGCCAGTCAGGGTCAAACCCTTACTTCTAGGAAAAGATAACTTCTAAAGAATTGAATGGTGTTGAAGCCCACTGATACTGCTGGACCTCTCGGCGGCGTTTGACTTACTAGATCATGTCAAACTCTGTGAGGCCCTTAAAAAATCAGGCAATTGCTCAGAAGGAGCTATTGAATGGATCGCTTCATTCCTGCAAAACAGACAATCTAAGATTGTTTGGGGAGACAAAGCATCTAGCGCCAAGCTAGTTGACTGCAGAGTCCCTCAGGGAGCTAGTTTCTCCCCCTTACTTTTTAACCTTTATATGCGATGCCTCTGCACCATGTTATCCCAGATGGGTATATTTTTTACCAACTTTGCTGACGATACCCAACTGGTATTTGAACTCAGTGGGAACCATCAAATAGACAATGATAAACTATCTATCCTATACAACACCATCGAACACTGGTTGAAAGAAAACTGGATGTGTCTGAATGGCTCCAAGACCGAACTCATGATCTTCGGATCCACACAGGCTAGAAAGAAATTGAGCCCTGCCTTTAACTCATTTACCATCAAAAACATTCAGATTCCAATATCAACAAAAGTAAAGACCCTAGGTGTGTATCTTCAAGCCTCACTAGGCGCTGAAGCACACACAAGCTATCTTAAAAAAAACTGTCAGTATCACCAGATTCTCCTTAACAAGATTAGACCACTGTTAGACCAAAAGAACAGCATCACCATCGCTAGGGCCACTATACGGTCTAGATTGGACTACGGAAACTCCCTACTTTTGGGTGCCAATAGTAAGTGCCTGAAAAGATGCCAAACCATCCAAAACAACGCCATTAGAACGATTGCTGGAAAATCATGGAGAGAACACATCTCCGGAGAAAGGAAAGCCCTCCACTGGTTAGCTATGGAGGAGAGAATCTCCTTCAAGTCTCTTACCATGGTACATCGTTGTCTTTATGGCGCTGCGACGGCCTACCTCAAGAAACAGTTCAAATGGTACGAGCCATCCAGGAGTCTTAGATCATCAAATACAGGCAAACTACAAACTACTATTACTAAAAAACAACATGGCCTTGGCAAGGCCTTTCCGACACTAGCCATCGGAAAATGGAATGACTTACCCACCTCACTAAAACTTGAGCCCAACTACCTCATCTTCAGGAAAAAATTGAAAACACTACTTTTTAAGTAAATCCTAGAAACACACTGAATAAACTCGAGTTAACCTAGGCTTCCACTTGCCCAGTCCCGTCTCTATTCTCTGTCGTCCAGTCTATATGTAAGCGTTCTGATGCCCGCGGGCTTTAACGCTATATAAACAAATAAATAAATACATTTGCTCATGATCAGTCCAGGGAACCATTCATTGTCAAGTTCGCTGAACACTAGCTCTTGGTTCGAAACAGGTACTGAAAAAAGGGCAGGGGATGCTAAAGTCCTCCATTCCCTGGACGTTTCGGCATAACAGGCTGGTTTACCTTCTTCTGGACCGGAGTTGGTGCCTGATACAGCGTTGGAAGCTAGGCAGCCATCTATGAGCCCACACATCCTACAGTCAGAGGTGCATTATGCGTGTTGTACACACATGCACCCTGACCAATTTCCTTTCTGCAGTGAGGCAGCAGACATGGAAATAGGAAGCAAAAAGAGCAAATGCTCCCTGCTTCTCAACAACAGTTGTTGCAGAAAGGCTCCAGTTCCCTTTGAACTTCGTATTTTTTTAATTTTTTTTAAAAATTGTTTTTTTATTAAGATATTGTTTTAGTTGAATTAACAACTTTTTCAATAGTCAATTACATTTCAACTAGTGCTCTTTCTTATCAGTTTGCACGATTGATTCAGTACATAAACTCATACACATCTTACAAGCAAGCCAAATATCTCGACAAAATCTGGGAGGTAGACCAAGTTGCCAGACAACAATTTTTACACCAACATTACTTCAACATTATTATATCCTTGCTCATTGTTATTACAATCATTATTAAGATTTGGAGATATTACATGGAGCCGGTCCTGAAATCGTTGTTTGGCAAGGGAAGGGTAGAAGGTAGAATGCTTGTACAAACTAGTGTTGTAAAGGAAAAAGGTTCAGCTCCCTTAGAAATTCCACTATGTCAATGATAAGTGAATATCTTGAAGCATTAAACATTGCTGACCATAAATCATCATTAGATAAAGTGGAGTGACGAAAGTGTTCATGAAGGTATTGCGTCCTCTTGCCGATCAAGTATTGACAGTCTGTCATCAGATGTTTCGTAGTCTGAATGGAGTCTAGTAATTCACAGTAACTGCATATCTTTGCTGAGTCTGGTAAGTTATTGTAAACTGCGAGTGTGCTTTTGGTAAGAGGTAAATCAAATCAAAATCCTAAAAATGAATCAGCACAGACACAGTCCGGAAATTTGGTTAAGTAATGTGGAAATGTATTAAGTAGCTTTGCTTCAAATGCACCCAACTTGACCACCTGATATGTGTTGAGTTTATCAAGTGTGGGTATCCAGTCTTGTCTCAACAGTTTAGTTTTAGCTTTATCCGGAAATTCTAAGAGTAAAGCTTCGGAGATATCTGCCTCCTCTAATACTGTACAACATGCTAGTTTCCATTCAAGCATGGGTCTGGATGAGGAGGATTGAAATGCTTCTTTTAGGACAGGGAATAGATTTCTTCAGGTATTTTGCGATATTAGGCATTTCCTATAAGTTGCCAATATTAGCCAAGATACCGATGCGTGAAGGGACACAAGACCTAGTTCATAATGCAATTGGTGTACATGCAGGCACAGGGAGTATATGTTTCCAATAAATGCTTTCCAAGATGTCCCACCGTACAGATTGAGGAGAGGCCTTGGATTGGCTCCCGTAAGTGATGATGGGCACAACTTTTTGCATTAAATATATTCTTGCTGGGGAAAGAGAACATTTACCACATGCAGCTTATATTGCTTTCCCTTGAATAGCTAAAAGTTTAATTCTCGAAGTCAGTTCTCCTTTATACGGTTGATCAGATGGGTGAGAATTTAAGTTGACTCCAAGGTATTTGATTTCATGTATCTGGAGTAATGAGGTGCTACCCAATTTCCAGGTAAATGAAAACATTTTGTAGTACGAATATATTGAAAAATAAGTATGTTCGATTTGTTTGTATTAATTATTAATTTGTTTGTTGAGGCAAACTCTGATGGAGCGCTCAGTTTCCTTTGTAATCCAATTGGAGTTCTGTCTAAGAGAATGAGATCGTCAACGTGTAGTAGATAAGATATCTCATGTTTTCCCAATTTTGGTGGAAACGAACGTGTTGAGTTAAAAGCTTAATTTAAGTAATTGATGTAAAAGTTGAAAAGAATTGAGGCAAAAGGGCAGCCTTGTTTCAAACCTGTGCTGGTCTCAATTAAATTCGATTAAAGGCCATCAGTTGTCAACTTCACTCTAACTGAGGTGTTCGAATAAAATTGATAGATTAAAAAAATAATATACGAAGGACAGTTTGCTTTAAAAAGTTTAGACCATAACATTTGTCTTGAAACCGAGTCAAAGGCTTGCTTAAAATCGACAAACGCTACAAAGATTGGATATTTAGCTTGAATTGCTTGTTGTTTTAAAATTGCTAAAATTAAAAGATTCAAAGTTGTTCCAACCCCTGGAACAAATCCTGATTGATTTTTGTCCATTAACTGATTTTGGGTAAGCCATTTTGTAAAATCCCGTAAAATCAGTCTCGCGAAAATGTTACCTTGCACGTCAAGCAAGGCTATAGGTCTGTAATTATCAGGATTAGATCGATCTCCTTTTTTGATTATGGGTATCACTATAGCTTGTTGCCAAGACGGCGAGATTTTGGCAGTATTCAGTACTCGTAAAAAATGGTTTCTATTACTACTGCCCAAGATTCAGGATTGGATTTTAGAATTGCATTGTCAGTTCATGGAGCTCTTGATGAGCTTAGTTTTTTTTATAATCAGCTCGATGTCGAGTTTATCAAACTTGAGTTGTTTTAAGTCAGGCAAAGATGAAGAAAATACATTTGATGATGGGTAAGGTTTTAGCAAAAGAGATTGAAAGTGAGAGGTCCATGATGCCTCTGATGATATATTCAGTATGACCGATTGGTGTGCATTAGAAGGCAATTTATTGATTCATTTCCAAATTTCGCCAGAGGATTTTGACATAATAGCTTTTAACATCAACTCAGCACGTTCTTGTTTGTAAGTCGACAGTATATGCTTGATCTTATTTCTGTAACTTGTCTTGAGCTGGGTCTTTAAACCTTTGGAATGCCTAACAGATGGAGTTCTGAGTGCAGATTTAAGATCTTGCTTGAGAATATAGATAGCTGGTATTTTGGAATGCTTGTATGCGATTTTCGTAGAGTTTAAAGGAGAGGATTCCTGTATCAATATCATGATGCAGTCATTGGAGAATGTTTGCGAGGAACAGGATGTTTGTGATTCTCTCATTTTCAGTCTCTGATGTAATTTGTTGATTTGACTAGGAAACCATCTAATACAATTGCCAGCATTATTAATTTCAAGTTTGTAGGAGAACTCAGATGGCTTGACAAGTGTGTGAGGAAGCCAACTAACTTGCAATCTATTATGGTCACTCAGTGTGGTGGGTATAACCTCAAAGGAGGCGATTATCTTATTTGAATCAGAATTAATATACACATAATCCAAAATGGATTGGCTCGAGTTTCTAGTCCATGTTGATCTAGGAGGTGCATCTTCTGGAGTGAATCCGTTAAGCATGGTGAATTTTCTCGATCTCATCAAGCGTATCCATTTTGGGGCTCTCAAATCAGGACAATTTTTAGAAGATAAAAGGGTGTTCAAATTGAACTTACCTGCTATTATTGTGGTTTTGACTTCAGGTTGAAGTAGAATTTTGTTTAGAACATTCTCAATTTTATTTAAAAATTGTAATTCCGAGGATGAAGCAGGGTTCCAATAAATATTTATAATAATACTGATCAGAAAAAAAGGATGGTAAAAATTGGTTGCGGAAAATGTAGCCACTTGAATGCCTGGGTCTGGAGATAACCAAGCCTGAAGTGCCAATTGTGAGTCATTGCGAACAGCAATGAGAAGACCAGCCGTTGGTCAACCTCTGGTAGATTTGGAAGCTAAGATAGATTCAACTTGATGGTTGGCCCATGTTGGAATTGATAGCACCCAAGTTTCTTGTAGTAAGACTATATCAAATTTGTTCAACTGATAGGATTCAGAAAATAGAAGGTGAGAGAATCCTCTGGTATTCCATGATGTTAATGAGCAGACATGAGTGCTATCTGTAATATCATTCTAGTGATCTAATTATTGTTCATTTTTTTTTGTTCGCACTTCTCACCTAATCCCATTTAGAAGGTAAAGAGTTTGTCGCTGGGCCAGGGGCCTTCATGCAATTGCAACATGATTTTTCATTAGTGGACATGGCTTTGTCAACTGAAAAGAAACAACTGAGTTATGACCTAGAACTTGATCATTTGGAGGAGGAAGTGTTATTGCTTCAAGACACATTCCTTTAGTAAATAATTGTTGTCTTTCGGCCCATACTATGTTTTTAACAAGTAGCGAGGGGATAGTGATGATGGTAATATCTTGTTGAGCGGGTATAGGATATTTAACTGATTCAATGTCACTAGATTTTATGTGTGTCAAGGAGGGAATGGCGTTAAAGACCGCTAGTATTGTCGTTCTATTCGGGAAAGGGTCCGAATACACTCTGTCTAACATTGTGAGGCAAATGTTTTCGTCTTTTAGAATGGAATGGTCTGGACAATAGATAGCTGGTCTTATTTCCTCATGAATTGTATCTAGAGTGTTCGAAGATTGAAGCGGAAAGGGCTGAGTTGAATTTGCTGGTATAGTGTAGCACGAATATCATTTTCACTCAGCCTAGAATCTGTAACAGTCTTGTTAGAAAAATCATTTGAGGGAGAAAAGGACGGGATTGGACACACGGTACACTTGTGAGATCTAGAGCCATTTAAGTTAGAGTCGGTGCGTCTTTGATCCATAGTTCTGAAGGCTTGAGGTTGAATATCAAAATTTACATGAAAAGTAGGCGTTAAGAGCTGTTTATTTTGTTGGGTGTGATGTTTTTTCTCTTGGATTACTCTGGTGATACTGACCCCGGTTTGTGTACAAGTACTTGCTTCTGTTTCTCCCCTAGCTCAGTGCTTCGGTTCAGACTGCTTTCAGGTATCTGACTCTGCTTGCCCCATCAGATTTAGACTGTCTCCCTTTTCGGATTAGGTGTTGAAACACCCCTGCCTCTGAGACCATTTGGTTTGTATTTTTCTCCCGTTTTCGTTTTCTCCATGGAACCATCACCATATTTTGAAACGATTTATTTCGGCAAATGTTTTCCGGCAAAAAAATGCTGCCGAAAAAAACCTTGCGATTAATGAACATTGTACCCTGCATTGGTAGCCACTTCTCCTGGATTCTTCTCCCGGTTCAAGAAATCCTCCTGCTGTGTTGTACTTAACTGTGTTCAACTCTTTAGTTTCTTCCAAGTATCGTCAGGTTAGGGCCCTGCAGACTATGGACGGTCTTCATTGATAAAGTTGTAACTCTAGGCATGTCTTCACCTTCACCATCTCCGGGTCACACCTCACACTTCCATCGTCACTGGATCCCAAGCTCGATGGACATTCGGGAGGCAGGTTATAGTCCCTACCCTCATCAGATCTTCACAACAATGCTGGCTGCACCTGTCCAATCCCCTCAAATGGTGACCACCCTCAATTTGTCCCTTCCACTTGCAATCACAAACCATATGAGTGCCAAAGTTTAGGGTGCATTTATGACGACCACAACTACACAGGAACGATGGCCCTGTCAGGAGTGGACTTGAACTTCCAAATGGGGGGTCTTGGACACCATCCAGTGACACAATAGTAGCTTATGTAAATCACCAGACAGGAAAGGGATTCCTCTACCTTGCTCAGATTGCTTTCAGTGTGAATTCTTGGATTGAGTAGAAATTATTGTCTCTGGATGCTTCTCACATTAAAGGAATCAACAACACACTAGTAGGCTCCCTCGGCAGGTTGTTTCCTACATCCCAGAAGATGTCCCTTAACTCCACATTTATTCTGAGGTTCACAATACTTGTTGATCTCCCAGAAAGACATACTCGCCTATTCGTCCAATACATAGCTCTACTGTTCTGCTCCACAATTCCAGAAGAGTTGTTGTGAGGGACTAACACACTGTTAATCCCATGTTTGAGGAAATATCTTCATGTCTGCCCTTCTATCGCCTACTCCTTATAATCCTGAGAAGCTGCAGAACACAAGTACTGATGGTTACATCTTATTGGACCCAGAGTACATGATTCCCTGCTTCTTACACCTGGCAACAGTCCCTCCCTTTGTCTTTCCAGAACCCATTCCCCATATCTTCCAGCAGGGAACTCAATGCAGAGAAACAACTGACTGTTGATGTCCTGGTTATTGAAAAGAACGGCCTCAGAAGACTGGTCCTCATTGGAACCCTCTCCATAACCATCCATGTCATTAGAAAGCACTCCACCTGTCAATGGAGGCTGTATATTCTCCTAGCGCAGTAGAAATAACCTCCTTCCTCTTTGTGGCTCACCTGAGACCACCTGATGTCTCCAGTAGAGATTTAACTTGGGTCTTGCCAGCACTACAATCGGGGCACAGTGAGTGGCCATACGGTTCGATGTTTTAATATCCCCGCAAAAATATCGGCATACAAGAATGGCGCCGTATGTTTCCGGCTATATTAACCCAGTGAACGTGCGGGGGACACCCCCGCAATCCCCATATGATTTTAAAGGGAGCGGAGGACACTCCTGCAACCCTTGCTCCCATTTACCCCCAAAATGATCTCCACTAATAATATCGCCTACAGCCGTTCCCAGCAACTATATATATATGGCGATATTATTGGTGGGGATAATATTACCTGATACCGGCCATACAGGATTTCAGAGATCCCTGGGTGGAGGCCATATCGCTTGACAATACCATCTAAAGACTTCTGCACAGTTTCTCCATTTCCCGTCACAGGATCAAGTCCTTCTAATAGCGCATTCATCTGGTTCCGAGGGATCTGCAGGACCCTCCTTTCAAACGTCTAATTCTGGATGATTTAAAACAGACTCTAGTTATCAATTTTGAATTCTTCGAATAGGTGATATTTTTGTGAAATTATTTTTTGAATCTTATCGGTTTATCTACAGCCAGCTTGTGAGCGCATGGTATCAAACTGTACTTCTTTGGTCCTTGTTCGATATTTACTTTTACCCATACAGTGTCAGTTGGGTTTCACTGCAGTGCTCCTAGAATTATAATACATATACAGTATACATATTCATTCCTTTGGTGGTGCCCACTCCTATTATTATTTTTGCTTTTTCATTCTCACAATTCTGAGTGGAGGCACAACTACCATGTCTTCTGAAGATATTCAGCATCTAACAGATAAAAAAGCAGGAATATTATGTTATTTTTTTTTTTTTACGGAAAGAAGCAGATGCCATCTTGAACCTAATTAGAGAACCTAACACTTTCTTTAGCCAAATGTGACCCCTCCTAAAAATAAATCAAGCAGTTGTAACATCTGATAAGGAAAGATATTCACAGCAAACTACATGCAGTAACATTGGGAGAACGGGAAAGACCGAAACTGCGTGATCTGCTCCCCACCGTTTCCTCATATGATTGCTTGTAGGTGCCCTACTACCAAACTCACTGCCCTTCCCCTCGCGTTAGCTCTCTGCTCCCTTGTTTCTCTGCTTCCCTCACCATGTTCTTCCCCCTATGACTGTAAAGTGCTCTGTTGCTTCCCGTGGCTGGGTCTGCGCTCAATAAATACCCAACAACAATAATATTAGCATTATAAAGCCCAACATGTACCTAGGGGTCTATGTATTCCTTGGAAACCTACTTCAAGTAAAGAAAATAAAGAATTTGTGAAACTATGGGAACAGATTCTTAAAAAATGCTAATTGGACACTTGATTTTACTAACAATTCAGAACTGACAAGAAGCATTGAACACTTGAATAAAGAGATTAATTACGCCCACAAGAACTCATTGGATTAATGCATAAGGAAGAAGTAGAATTACTAAAAATCACTGACATCATGCAAGGAACTTGAGAAGGAAAAGATTAGAATGTTTCAAAGAGACACATAGGACTATATGAATGACGAGGCATGCACTTGGATGGATAGATTAAAACCATCCACACCTAAAACGCGGGAGGGTAGTGCGGTCAGTAATGCGAGAAGGACACATAGGTATTGTTTTCTCAAAGTTTGTCATTTTATTAAATAGAAAGGGGTGAGATAAACACCTATCTTTCCCTATCCTAACAAGGATGTGCCTACTTAGCAAACTAAAACTAAAGAGAAATTACCTAGTGTCCAAAAGGTCTCTGACGCTCACACTAATACACATACAAAAATTAAACAAGCAATGTTTGGCTGTCTTCAGTTCATCAAAACAATATACCAATTCAAACTTAAAGGTTTTAGAAAGTACTCTTTGTGACCAGGATTGTGCTCCCTTCTCCTGGATCATTTCAGGAATACTCTGAGCAAAGTTCTGATTCAAGAAAGTTCTGTTCAGTGTAACACAAAGTATTTTTCATTCACTACGTCCTGCCACTTCGTAAAGTAAATGTCCCTTTCACGGATGCTTGATCCCAAAGTCAAAACAACATTTCTTCTCCACAGTATCCTTCTTGGAAAAGCAAATGTCCCTCTCTCAAAGCAGTTCATAAACCAATGTATTTGTTCTTTTCAGAATGCCAAGCAATTATTAGCATATCACACTAATTCTTCAAATGGAACACTTTGGTCAGGATAACTGAGCAACTATTTTTGGTGAAGCAACAGTTTTGTCAAAAAGGTGATAGAGTTAACAGGTTCTTGCCACCATACCTTTTTTTTTGTTTTACCACAAACACACTTCTTCAAATCATCTTCTTCATTACTGGTATACTCGCCTGCCAGGACTAACTATTATTGGTCCCTATCCTGGTCTACTCGCCAGCCAGAGTACAAACTCCTAGAATTGCCATTGTGCTTTTTGGCTGTATTTGTTCCAAGATTCTCCACACCAGTATCCTATGTGAGGAGGTTTTGAACAATGGCTGCTTCCTTTTATAGTCTCTTCACTCTTGACAATGTGGGTTACAGATTTCCCCAACTTGGTATCCCACAAAAGGGGAATTGTGCCCTTGTTGCCCCTGTATTACTCTCCTGTAGCCTGTTGGCTGTTGGCAATGCAGGTTACAGGTTGCGCCCAGTCAGTTGGTGTCCCATATAAGGAGAGGTGCGTCCCTGCAGCCTTTGTATTACTCTTCTGTGGCCTCTTGGCTGCTGGCAATGCAGGTTTCAGATTTCCCCCAATTGGTGTCTGATATGAGAGGAATTGCGCCCTTGCTGCCTTTGTCTTGCTTTACTTGGTCGGTATTCAAAAATTAGTTTCTGCTAATTGTCTTGTTCGGAGCGCACCGGGGAATTGTGCCCATGCCTCTGTATTACTCTCCTGTGGCCTTTTGGCTGTTGGCAATGCAGGTTACAGGATGGTGTTGCATGTAAGGAGAGTTGCGCCCCTGCTGTCTTTGCATTATTACTTCTCTGCAGCATTTGGAGGTTACAGGTTCCCCCCAGTTGGTGTCCCATATAAGAGGAATTGCGCCCTTGCTGCCTTTGTCTTGCTTTACTTGGGCGGTATTCAAAAATATTAGTTTCAACTAATTGTCTTGTTCGGAGCACCCCAGGGTCACCTGTAGTCTGAGGCCAACTAAACAGTCTTTTCTGGCATCTCCTTTTCACCCACTGGCGCTGCAGCAGATCTTCTGTGGTCTGACCGCTCTTCTGCCAGTTCCTGCATAACTGTCCCAGTGTCTACAGTTCTTCTGTGGAGCTCCGACAGCACCGTGGGGCCTCAGTTTCCACTTCTTCACCGGAGCACACCTCACTGCTTCCTGCCGCGCTCTCTCTGCACTGCCACACGCCTTCTCCCGCATCGGCTTCAGCTGGTGCTCCTTCTGCTTTCACAGCAAACCCCGCTTTCTGACCTGCTGCTACCTCTACTATTCCTTCAGCATCTTCTTCCCCCAGCTGCAACTCATTCCTGAGTTTAAATGTCCTGCTCGGGTGCCTCACAATGCAATAACTAGACTGCTCATTATGTTTAATGTCACCTTTGATCCTCATTGACTCAGAGTCCCTCTTCCTTGTCTCAGTACCACAGGCATTATGGGTCCTGAAGTCCACAGTTTGTTTGTTTTTATTATTTGTAAAGCGCACCTAACCCGTGGGTAGCAGGGCGCAAGCAGCAAGAGGAGTGTACAACTTAAGTTACAGAGTACGGAGTAAATTAATTAAACTAGGTTACAGTGTTGGAATCATCAAACATTTTGACCAATACATCAAAGTACAAATTATAGGTGAATATACATAGTTTACAACGGTGGATATATCTAAACATAGGAGAGAGGATATGCAATTTATACACAATTTACAATAGGTGCGGCAGTGGGAGTGTTTAGATGTCCTAGCATTAGGTGTCATTTTCCTTGATCCAGCGGATGGTATTAGATCTGAATTGTGGGTAGGGAAGGTCATCCCTAAGGGATGGTGGTAAAGAATTCCAAAATTGTGCTGCTCTGACAGGAAAGCTATTCCCTCCAGACATAGTACGTTTGAATCTTGGGACAAAGAGGAGGTTTGAATTGGCCTTTCTAGAGGGGCGGCAGGAAGTCGGTCTGGTGAATCTCGTTATCAAATATTGAGGGGCCGCTTGGTGTAGGCATTTGTGGGTCAGAGAGACCGATTTAAGGAAAATGTTATCTTTAGTAGAAAGCCAATTGTACGATATTCTAGTCTCTGAGATATGTGCTTTCCTCGGCAGGCTTAGGGCTGCTCTTAAGGCATTGTTTTGCAGGGTTTGAATTTTATTTGTAATGTATTTGTTACTGCCTACGTAGAGCGCGTTGCAATAATCCAACTTGGATAGGATCATTGCTCTGGCAAGAGTGATGCAGTTGTTTGGTGAGAGGAATGGTTTGGAAGCCCTAATGAGTTTACATGTATAAGATGTAGTGGAAGCCATGGCGTTGACTTGTTTTTTGAAGGTGAGCGTTGAGTCTAAATAGAATCCTAATGTTTTAACCTCCTTAGCTACGGTGATGATATTATTGTCAATGACCAAAGCGGAGTAGTTTTGATCTAGTTTATTGAGGCTGGGTGCGGTGCCTAGGATGAGGAGTTCTGTCTTGTCATCATTCAGGCATAGACCATGAGAGGCCATCCAAGCCTGGATGATGAGGTACACACGATTTACAAAGGCCAAATCCTTGTCATAATCCCCCGTCAACGGGATGAGGATCTGGGTATCATCAGCATAGTTCGTGTAGATGATACCCAGGCCATCTAGATCATCGAAAAGGGGCTATGTAAAAAATTTGTACAGGGTAAGGGAGACGCAAGAACCCTGTGGCACACCACAGGTAATTGGTATCAGGTCAGCGGCTGCTGAAGGGGAAAAAACTTGCATAGTGCGGTTATTGAGGAAGGACTGGATCCATTCAGTTGCCTCATGGGAGAGATGAGCTGCCGACTAAGTGTGTGCAGAGGATCTCGTGGTTGACCAGATCAAATGGAGCTGAGAGATCGAGAAGTAACAGAAGTGCTGTCTTGCCCTCATCTCTCAGCTCATCTATCTGTGCCTTAAGATCTATAAGCGCATTCTCGGTCCCCTGCTGAGGTCTGAAGCCTGATTGTTGGACTCCTAGGAGGTGGTTACGTTTAAGGTATTGTTGAATTTGTTGGTATGCTATTTTATCAAGGATTTTGAGAAGAAACTGCACTGTAGTGATGGGTCGGTAGTTGGTATGAATGGCCGGATCAAGATTCGTTTTTTTAAGGAGAGGGAGGACCCAGGATTGTTTCAGGTTGTTGGGTATGGTATCGGCTGTAAAGGAAGCATTTATTAGTTTAGTGATAAATGGTGAGAGTTCTCGAGCTGCATCTTTTATCAGTTGTGCAGGGTAGGTCCCCATGGCAGTTCGACGGTTTGAGTGCAAGAATAACTTTTTCGACCTCTTTAGTAGAGACTTTACTGAAGTTGAAGAGGGGGGTGAGCACAGGAGGTGACGTCCAGATGGGTTGAGGAGTAGAACTAGTGTTACTCAATTTAGAGATGGAGAGAAGGGAGTCTTTTTTGTTACTGATTTTAGTTTGCAGAGAAGTAATGTTATTAGCAAGAGCTTTTTGAATATCTGTGCACCGGTTTTTGTCCTTGATGCATGAGTCAGGCGGCTGGACGGGAGTTTCTATTTCTTTCAGAATTGAGAAGAGCTCTTTAGTATTAGATTTCGCTTGAGAGATTCGAAGGTTATAAGAGGTTTGTTTTGCAAGGATAATTTCTTTTTTGTACTGGGAAGCTAAATGATCTTATTAATTTCAGATGGATCTGATCTCCAGAATTTTTCATAGTGTCGTTTCTCCTGTCTGATAGCCTTAAGGTGAGGAGAGAACCAATTGTTCACATGTTTGCGAGGTTTACTCTTTCTCACTTTGAGAGGTGCTATGGCATCAAGGGAGGATAGCATTACTTTATTGTACAGATCTACCATGGTTTAGGGATCCATATGGTCGGGAATAGCGTTAAGAGTAGGTAGGATCATAGGAATAAGGTTTTCTGGAGTGATATTTCTCTTATTTCTAGTTGGGACAGCTGGAGCTATGCTGTTAGGTTGCAGCGATGGTGTGGGCTCTAGGGAGAATGTGATCAGGTGATGATCAGACCACGGCTGTGGAATTATAGATGAGACTGTAAGTGGGCAGTTATGCACATCTAGCCAATCCAAGGTTCTACCTTTGGTATGGGTAGGAGCTGTGATTTTCTGAGTGAACCTAGTTCCTCTAAGGTGTTGTTGATTATAGTAGCATTAGTGTCTAACGGGTCTCTAAGACCAAGGTTAAAATCACCTAATATGATGCTTTGGGAAGAGTTCTTGAGATTATGCGATATAATATTTGTTAAGTCATCTTCAAATGATCCTAATGGACCAGGAGGTCTGCATATTGGGTGAATGGATGCAGTTTGCGTATTAGATAGAGTTAGCTTAGCCGTTAGGGATTCACAAGAACCTATGTTGTGAGGTGGTGTGAGATTCATTGATAGGTTGGTTTTAGCTATAATAGCAAGGCCACCACCTCGAGAGATGGTACGGTCGAGTCTTAGGAGGGTGTAGTCATCTGGCACGGCTAGCATAATTGCTGGGCCGGCTGCTGGGTGGAGCCAAGATTCAGTAACAGCTAAGAAGTCTACGTTTTCGTTGAGTAATAAGTCAGCTATGTCGGTAGCATGGGTTACCATCGAGCGTGCATTTATGAGAACAGCTCTCATCCCAGAATGAGCTGGTTTCAGGATTGCTAGTTGTGTTTTAGGTTTGCATTTCGGCCGGGTAGGTTCTCGGAAGAGTCTACTGTTAAGTTGGAGTGGGTGCCGGTGATGGCTTGAATTGCGCAGGCTGCGAGTGGCATTAGTGTGCACTAGTTTGGTTGGAGGGTCATAGAGCCTAGGTAGTCTAGCACGTATTTTAAGGTTCCTCTGTGAAACAGTGCATGGTATGGTAATCATGGCAGCCTGTATGAGGGCATTCTGCGCTGGCGCATGTGGGGGTGGATTAAGGAGCATGGTGTGGTCGTGTAGGCTAGTAATGTATAGGATAGTTCTTAGTAGGACAGTATAAAGCATTGGGAAATACATTGTATACAGAGAACTGGTAAAGAATCAAGCAAAGTATAGAAAATGTCTGTGCATAATAACATAGGTGTAACACAAGGCAAATGTGGAGACCGAGTGCTAATCAGTAGAGGCTGGGCGAGTATCGCATAGGTGTAGAAGCAGTCTAGGGCTAGTAGCATCTAAGGCAAATCAAATTTAGGGTATCTGACACATTTAGGGCACAATGGACCTTGGTGCACTGCAGCAGTAGCTAATAGAGTACCGCAAGAGGTGGGCTATATGCAAAGTATTCTGGCATGCAAGTGAGGCAAGATACTCGGGAATACTTCAAGGTGTATAGAGAAGACTAAGTACAATACTGGTAATCAAAGTAGGCATATAGTATGCTACTATGTCTAGGCTTGAACACTAGGCATGTGCAGGTTCAAGAGCTGTGTATGCACAAGCAATGGAACATCTAGATTCGATTTTTAGCAATCAGGGCTAGAAGTAGGGCCAATTACAGTATGCACAAACAGTGGATCATCTAGATTCGATTTTTAGCAATCAGGGCTAAAAGGTAGTATATATGCAATAAAGAGGCAGTAGTCAGGCAAGTTACAACAATCTAAATGCAGTTACTAAGAGGCAATCTAGATGCAGTTTTAAATGGTCAAGCAGAATCTGGGATACTCTGCAGTTTGCTAATGCAATTGCTAGTGTGGCCAAAGTCAAGCAAGTGACAACAATCTAAATGCAGTTGTAAAGCAGTCGAGCAGAATCAAGGATACACTCATGCAATTTACTAATGTGACCATTAATCAGGGCCGTTTCAAGGGCCTTGCAGTGGCTTTGGTCTTCTGATATCCATTTTTTTTAACTGCTTTGTGAACTGAGAGTTGTCAGATTTACTATTGGGGTTAGGACCTCTATTTAAGACAGAATAATAACAATTAGAGGTGCTCATATTTACTGCCTGAACTCCCAAGGTATCAACCTTTTTCTGTTTAGCAGACTTTTCATAGCATGTGCTTTGGGAAGTAATATGGGAGGGACTTGTAAAATGACAGCAGGCGATTAGGTATCTGGAAATTATGCAGATCCAGAAACCTACAGGGAGATTCCCTTTAATCCAACAGCACAGATCGCACACTTAATTCAGGAAACACTTGATGACGCAGTGGAGAGAGGAGTCATATCCGAGAAGACACACATTTTTTGGGAAAATAAACACCCCATAACACCGGTCATCTATATTTTGCCAAAAATACATAAAAGACTCTTGAATCCCCCTGGGAGACCGATCATTGCTGCATCGAATAGCTTACTGGAGTCTTTGGCTCAGTATTTAGACAAGCTCTTACAGCCCCTGATACAGAATACAGCCACATACCTGAGCAATTTTATGCAATTTTTACAGAAACTACAAGAAGTACAGTTTGAGATTGGACACGATATCCTTTTCACGATGGATGTCAGCTCCCTCTACACAAATATTGTACACGATGTGGGCTTAGAAGCCGTTGAATGAATCCTATTAAGATCTGACAACTGTCAGGGAGACCATCTATTCATTTTAACACTTCTTACACTGGTCCTGAATAACAACTTCTTCAAATTTGGTGAGAGGTTCTTCCTTCAAACCTCAGGCACAAGCATGGGGGCAGCTATGGCCCCATGCTATGCTAACATCTTTATGTATTATTTGGAACACAAACATGTGTTATCCATACCAAGATGGCAACAATATTTATCCCTTTATGTGAGATACATCGACGACATATTCGGGATATGGACGGGACCAACAGATGAGCTGAATGCGTTCTTTGAGATGATGAATCAAATGCATCCTAGGATTCGCTTTACAACTGAAACTAGTCAATGATCCATTCTTTGGACATTGAGATTTACACTCTGTCACAGGGACTGGCGACTAGAGTATTCACTAAAACAACAGACAGAAACAGCTTACTGTTAGCTACCAGTTTCCACCCATGGAGAACTATTGAAAGTGTACCAATGAGCCAGTTCCTGAGGTATAGGCGGAACATCTCGGAAATAACTGAATACCAGCGACAATCAACTATATTGGAACAGAAGTTTGTATCAAGGGGGTATGATGCAACATATATCCAAGAAAATTCTGGAAGGACACCATCTATAGAAAGGGCAACCCTCCTAACTCCTAAACCCACACAAACTGATGACCATTTGGTGAATGGGACTACATATTCGACGCAGAGTGCAAGAATTAGGAGGATAATCCAAAATCACTGGCAGATGCTACAAATGGACCCCCATTTACAACAACTATTTCCCCAAGCAACTAGATTCGCCTACAGGAATAATAAAGCACTAAGATCTAGCTTGATAAAGGCCGAAATTCAGAAACCCACAACTAAGATCACGCACAACGGTACGATTCCATGCCAGAATTGTCCACACTGTGCTAATATAATCAAAGGGAATAGTATTACACATCCACATTCTGGTAAACCAATTTGGTTGAAACATTCCTGCACCTGTGAAGCTACGAACGTGGTGTACAGACTGAAATGCCCTTGTGGCCTGTACTATGTGGGGATAATGACTAGGAAAGTGAAAACACGCTGGTCTGAGCATAAATCAAACATTCGCAATAATAACCAAAAATCTCCTTTTGCAAGTCACTTCCACATAGCTAGGCATACCGTAGCTCAGCTTAAATGTGTAATCCTTGAGCAAGTCAAAATGAGCCCACGGGGGTGATCTTCATAGAAAGCTCCTTCAAAGGGAAATTATGTGGATTGATCTATTGGACTCCCTAAGTCCTAGATGCATGAATGTTGAATTCGATTTGATGTGCTTTATTTGAAAAGTTATTGTATATTTTAAAACAACTTTTATGTGGAGATGTATAAGGAATAACAATGAGAAAATACAGCTTGTCTAGGATGTCAAAGTGTTACACTTTTGTGTTATCTAATTGGTGAGGTGTATTGATTTATGTAAATGCATTTTGTCTGAGAAATTACAGAGAAATATGGTTCTCTTTTAAATGGCGAGCATAGAGTAAATGCCTAGATACTGAGATTGTTTCTTGAAATTATATGTATCACATTTGTTTTAATTTACATTCATGTAAATGCATTTTGTCTGAGAAATTACAGAGGAATATGGTGTTCTTTGAAATGGCGAGTATAGTGTAAACGCCTAGATGCTGAGAACTTTGATGTATTTATTTTTTTCTTGGAATTATAATTGTTACTTGAAATTACACGCATTACATTTTTGGTTCAATTCACATTCCGTGGGGGGTGCCTATCGGAGTGCAGACATCCCCGAACATTGGGGCACAGCTAATTTCCGTCTTTTTTGTTCTATATGTTTATTTATCTCTTGACTGGCATGGGACTGGAGCAGATCTTGCTGGTCTGCGTTGCTTTCCCCCTCTGCTCAGTCATTTTTTGTATACACGCGGCTCCGCGTGGTTGCTCATCTATATGGACCTTCTTTGGGTCTGTTTTAGGGCTGGCTCCTGTGCTGCACCGCTGACTGATTGGGTGGTATCACGGAACTTGTTGTGGCATAATTTCAGGGTCTTAGAGGATTGGGCGTACATTCTATTACAAATCCAAGATGGCGAGTGACGTATGCGTACGTTCTTTGCTCCGTCGTTTATGGCGGACTCTGTCAGTAAATGTTATTTACACATGCATACTCGCATTAGCGGCTTGATCCTGTCTGTCGGGCTGATTAGTGCGGTCACCAGCTACTAGGAAGTTAGATTCTGAACGAATGGAGTTGGGTGTTACCCTGGTAAGTGTACATGTTCTCCTGTCGGAGGCACGTATTTGATTTAGTAATGTGGTTGATTTGCGGATAGGCACCTAACGTTATGAACTAGTGTTTTGCTGTTACAGGCGATTGACGACCACAGTTGTGGTACGGTTTAATGCCGGAGGTCCGGTCCCTTTGATATGTGGGGATTTTACATTTCTGTACCCATAGATTTAACTCATCTTTGGGGGTGGCTTTTAGCTCCGCCGTGTGGGGACGAGTGCATGGTGCTATTGAACACTGTGGTGTCTTATGGGCTTTGGGGTCCTCTGTTTTTGGTGTAGTCAGTTTCACCCTCAGGGGCACTCATATTTTTTACACGGTGTGGTGATATGGTTTTGGTATAGTATACAGCGCCTTATGCTCTGTTGAAGGATATAGCGGTGCTGGCACAATTTGAGTTACATACTGTATTATTGATTTTGTTTTATCAGGATTCTGTTGGAAGACGTTAATTCCATGTGCCAAGCGCTAAGGTTGGTATCGGGTGATGTTGGATTAAGGTGTTGTGAATGTTTGTTTCTGAGTAGTCCCCTAATGGGGTTATGTCTGTATTCTCATAGGTGCGCCTCCCTGAGTGGTATTGACCTGTGGAACATTTAGGCTTCCTGTACCCTGAAGATGGATTGTTCTCCAATCCGAAACGCGTTGGCTGTATAAGAACATAGAGCGAAGTCTATTTGGATGCATTTTTGAAAGGAAGTCATTTGAGGCTGGATGTATTACTGAAGGGAATTTATTTGAGGCCAAAGCTGTTTATTTGTGTCTCCAGAAATTGTAATTGTATCATGTGGAGTTGAAACAAGAAGTTACAGAGTCATCACATGGACTTTTAAACTAAGAATCATTTGAAGCACAGAACTGCTTGAAATTATGTTGTTGTTTATGAATACGAACCCTATGAGTTAATAGGGGTTCATCGATAAGTGTACTTACCTTTTGTGAATTAACTGCTGAAATTTCTTTGAAAGTGTTATTGTTTTATGCTCACTAAATTACATTTGTTTTTTAATTAAAATCCTTGTTTGAACTGTGTTCTTTTGAACATCATTGTATAAATCCTGAAACTATTTTTCATATATATGTAAAGTGGGGACTTTGACGTGGTGCTAAATTCCTGATTAATACATTGCCATACTTACCTTGGGTTCGGAGGGACCCTTTTGGAGTGCATCCCGGGGGTTACTATATAGTGACGTATGGTTTTGTTTTGATCTGGAAATTATGGGAATCTCATCCTCAGAAGAAGATGAATACTGCATCTCTCCTAAAGGAGTCATCACTTCCCCCAGACAGACATCTCCTCCCATGTGATCCTCCCTCATGTTAGCACCCCCAGGGTTACGGAGCACATAGCTGCTGCCTTACCCTGGCCACATTAGAGGAGATCTTAGGGTGGAGTTTAGTGATGACTCTGAAGGATTCAGCACAGCAGTTCATAAAATCTCTCAGGTTCTGACACAGAGTACAACAGAAACCAGTGACTCTGACAGCACCACCACATATATTCAACCCACAGAAGGCTCCACATCCTCAACATAAACGATTACAAATAGTCTAACACCTCCAGAAAGCTACCACTTTTTTTAGGAAACAGAGGCATAGAAAAAAAACACGCTAGGGGTAGAGAACACAGTCGAAATCTTAGAGTACAGACATACTGTCGTGGTCATGAAGTCAGGGGCACAGGCATGCATGGGTCGCATGCACAGGAGACCTGGATGGACACTGTCCTGGCGCCAAAGGCGCCAGGCTCATGAACAAAAGTAAACAAGAGCATCCATTGAACACCAAAAAGCTTTTATTATTATGGACATAGCCCTTCAGCTGCATTAACCTTGAACATTCCATCAATTAAGCAGGATGCATTAACCTTGAACAGTCCATCCATTAAGCAGCCCCAAGTGTATTCTTGGGTGTGGCTGCTAATGGATTGCCTTCGCACGTGCTCCCTCTCTAGGAGTGGCAGGGTGTGGCTGGTAAGCCGGCTCCAACGGGCGTGCCGATGATCTCAGCTATATAAGCTGCCCCGATCCTCAAGACAGATGCTTTGTGTTATTCTGCACTTGCAAGCAGCGTAATGCTCACCGTCGCCTGAGGTCCGACTTACCTTTGAAGATCCTGCTTCCTGGACATCCTGCTTCCTGCAAGCATACTTACCAACTGGGGGAAGCTGTTCTTACCTGTACATCTCTTCGGCATACTAGGTATTCATCTTTACACTTTCCGGAATGCCGAAATCTTCATCTTGGCACAGCAGCACAACATGCTCCATCGTCGACAGAAGCGCCTGCAAGGAAAAACAGATGACAAGGTTAGACATTGAAAAAACAGTCACTTTAAGGTTGCGCTTCGCCATACTTCACACTTTTCCTTAAGCCATCCTGCTGTCGAACTTTGCGGTAGAATCCATCTTCCATCCTACCGCGTCTCACGTCACACAGCCCATTTCCATCTAAGGGAAGAAAACAGAAGAGAGACATTATTGCGGGCATAAATTAGGAGCAACATATAAAGGCATTAAACAGAGCAAACAGCATCACAAGAGCTCAAGAAATACTTACCAATCATAAGGAGAAGCATAGTCTCAGCTGGACTGGACTAATCCTTATCAGGGACCAGTGAAGGTACTAGATTCCATTTGACGCGCCCGTGCCAGAAGTAGCAAGACGGAGAGCTTATCTTCCATAATTCACAGGTGAGCTTTATGGGCCAGCGTATGCTCACAGAAACTGTACTTTGGGGTGAAGGGTTCGAGAGGTACAACAATCACAGATTGGCGCACTCACACACTCTTATCTCCACACCGGAGCAGTATCACCATGTACCACCTCTCACAGCTTTTCTACTGAGGGAGAGGCCTGAAGGGGGTGATTCGAGTTCAGGGAGGGCTGCAATCATGCCCCAACGCCTCCGCAGAAACCAGGTGAGCGTAACACATAGGAACCTAACAAAAACAATAGCAATTAATCTATCTGCTCATACTTAACACACGAGAAATTAACAGACTTCAAAAAGGACAGAGCGTTGTCCCTACACACAGCACCACTGTATTTGAGACTAAAATAGATCTATATCGGTTTATTCACAATTAAAATTTGCACACATTTTTTTACCAGGTTACCATGGGTAGATAATAAGGTGTCTTCCTCGGCAGAAAATTAGGAAATTTACACTGAATTTAGACTTAAGAGCAAATGTATACATCCCATTATCTAACAGCTATTAATATTTTTGAGAATGCTGTTCTTACAGATCTCAAAATACCTTTCAGGCCAGAAAATTTAAAGAGGGATGAAAATGTTCTCATTGAATCACTATACAGTGATAAAGATATCACACTGCAGCCAGCATATAAGGGAAGTGCACTGGTAATTCTCAATACAAATTACTGAAGGACAATACCACGTATAAGCCATTGCATTCTGACCCTACTATTGAAATTCAAACCAACCTTAAATGTATATTGGAAATGGCAGAGAACAATATTTGGATCAATCGTAAGACCAAAGGTTTTATATTTACAAAATAACCTAAGGCATCCAACTTTTTTCAATCCCAAAACACATAAATCTCGCACTGACCCCCCTGCTAGGCCCATTGCTGCTGCTACAACTGAAATATTAGAGCCTGCAAGGGTCTATAGATCTGTTTTTAAAACAAATGGTACAAAAAACAGTACATACATTAAAGATGCTACTCATTTTCTTAATATTCTCAACAACATCAAAATAGAGACTGATGATATTTTGTTTACCATTTATATAAACGTTTTGTAGACCTGTATACCCAATGATTCAGAATTCAAAGCCATTCAGTGGATGCTATTACAAGCAGCATTCATGTGCATTTGATGGAGTTTATATGGAGTTTGGCAGATGGGGAGCAGGTGCAAAAGAATCTAGGTCACCTGGCCCAAGGCCTGCTCACCGGGTGCTTTCCTGGTTGCCGTTCTTTTTCCCCACTTAGCAAGCCCCGCCCACCTGGTGCCTTCTTGGTTGCCGCTCTTTTTCCCTACTTAAGGAGCCCTCCAGCCTCTTTTCCTTTGCAGATGGGGAGCGCAGGTGCAGGTGGATCTAGGTCACCTGGCCTAAGCCTCGCCCTCCTTCCTAGTCCTGCCTCTTCCTTACTGCTCTCAACTCTTAGATCAAGGACGTCTCCCGCCCACGCGTCCGAAGCGAAGGGCAGACAAGGAAAAGGGCCATTCCTGTTTGGACCTTTTTTGCACCAGGAGGACCCAGGGCCCGAACCCCTGCTCAGACATAAGGTAAGCATGCACCCACATGCATTTACTCCCTCTGTCCCCACAGGCCAACCCCACAATAATCAGGCATCGCCAACGTCAACTTCTCCGGGGTTGGGGTGAGGACAGGTCTTCTGTAGCACTTTAAGTTGTGGAACACTGCCTGCCTCTTGTATTTCGCTGTCCCCCCCTATTGTATGCATGTGATGCCTGTATGCTTAAATCCTTTATCCTGCTGCCCCCCCAGCCCCAGGGCAGCACTCTCCTGCTATGCCCCCCTGCATCAAAAATCCCTCCCTGCCTGTTGTGGGAGTTTGTATTGAGACATTATGGTGACACCATCACCGCCTTGTTGCTGATGCTTTGATTTGATCTATGAACTCATGTGAATCATGTTGGTTCACCCATCTCGAATCACGTCGTTCTCATGCTGGACTTCCATAAGCATCACGTAATCATGGTGAAAATGAGTCATATTGTGCCCATCTACAACTTGAATCCTGGCTTGCACTTGCTGATCTCTTGCAACATTATGTGTTCAGTACTGACCTCTGCAACTTGATGTGCTCTCTCCACTTGCTTATGTGCTCTATAATACTGTATTTCGCTGGATTTTCTTCTTCCTCTCTTTTCACCACACTCACTGCTTCCCAGTATTCTCTTCTTCTCCCTGTCTGTTGCCTCTCTCCTCTACCACCTACCCCCACTATATGCTATGCACTTACTCTATCAGAAATGTCATCAGACCTAGTATGATAATCGCTTGTTTTGTTCCTCTCCTCCCCCCCCTCCTTCACCTTTTGTCAATCTCCAGCACTACCAGAAATGTCATCAGGCCTAGTACGATAGTCGATAGTCGCTTGTTTTGTTCCTCTCCTTCCTCCCCCCCCCATTCCCTCACCTTTTGTCATTCCACTGCACTACCAGAAATGTAGTCAGTCGTCGTCTGTCTCATCTCCTACCTCTCCCTCCCTCCCTCCCACCTCCCTCCCCTACTTAACATTGACAAAGCTCTTGCACTATCTGAAATGTTGTCAGGCCTAGTATGATAGTTAATTTCACATTCTTAATGTCTCAAGGTCTTGTAAGAATGTCCTTGTATTTTCCCTTGCTTTGAAGCACATGTGTGTATATGCGCTATACAAATAAACTATCAATATCAATATAATGATTCTACTCAAATTAATTTCTCAGAATACTTTTCTTTCAAGAATCAGTTTTACCTACAAGTCACAAGCACATCTATGGGGGTCACTGTGGCACTGTGATATGCCAACTGCTTCATGCTCAAATCTGAATCTTATGTTTTATATCATCCTATAAGCCGCAAGATTGTCACGTACCAGGGTAAATATACTGACAATATCGTTTGGCTCTGGAGTGGACTCAAGACTACATTGCTTGATTTTGTAGGCATCCTCAATATGATAGATGATTCTAGAATACAGTTTACTCTGGATAAAGGTGCATAGGACAAGCATTTCCTCAATCTAAAAGTAACACTGATTAGCAAGGGGTTTGATACAAACCTTTAAAAGGAACCCGACCAACATAAATTACCTATTAACTTGACTTATTTTCCATCTACCTAATTTGATAAAAAATGTACCTTAGAGTCAACCTCTAAGGGTAAAAAGAATAGTGAGTGGTGATGAACAGAGTTATGGTGAATTAGACAACATGATTGAAAAATGTCAAAACCAACGCTATTCCCCTGAAGAATAAATGGGCATTAAAAATAATGTACAACCCAAGCATTAACTACACAGTGTATACCGGAGAAGAAAACTCAAAGTAACCCACCCAATCTAGTATTTGTGTCAAAATATCCCATACAGAGCAATAGGATTAGAAAAGATCATACACAAACACTGGCACATCCTAACATTATATGATAGGTTATTTATAACATGCTTAATATCCAGAGGTTTCTAAGCGTGGACCCGAGGATCGAACCTGTGTTGCTCCCTGTCGTCTTGCTTCCAAGGCGAGCACATTGCCCCTAAGCTATCCTCCCGAGATATCAGATAATAAATAGAACAAACATTTCCGTTCTCCACTTCTTTTTCCAAATAAACGCAGTAATAATTTGAAACCAGTTGGTACATATGGGAGTGGACAATAAATCTAATGTTGCCAGGAGCACTAGGACCGGGACTTTTCTAAGTGCACATTGTGTTCATTGTAATAAAGTGATGAAAGGTTACATAATGAATCATCTGAGGAAAGGAGAAAAAAATGTGTTGAAGCACTTCGAAACTGCAGATACCACTCATATTATCTCTTTGATCAGATGTCCATGCAAAATTTACTATGTGGGACAAACAAAAAGGCCAGCAAAACTGTAATGGAATGAATGTAGATCCAATAGCTGTACTCACAATCTGAACTCTGCAGTGGCAAGCCACTTTCAGGAATACTGCCATCAAATATCTCAAATTCGGCTCCAGATATTGGAAGTTATATAACAAGCACAACACAAGGACATTCACAACATTATACACTGAAGAGAAACCTACTAGATTTACAGACTGGACTCCGTATCTCCAGGGGGAATGAACAAGTAGTGTAATTTGTTATGTTTCCTTTGATCTTGATTTCATTTCCTGTGATTATATCACGTTTTCTGCTTGGACTTATTTTTCTCTAAATAGGCCAGCTACATTTCAGGATCTCCCTTTTTCCCCCTTTTTGATCTCTCTTCTTTTAATTGTTATTTTTTTCTTTCTTTTTTTCCATTGACTGTTTCCTATTACATAAACATTATTTCATCTAGTTTTCCAGTTGCTATGCAACTTTCTGATATTTTGCTTCACAGCATACTTTTATTTCATTGACTTTTTCTTATTTTACATATCCTCCTTCATTTTTCAGTTACCCTTATTCTGACATCTGTTCATATATATTGTTTTGAGTTGTTGAATGAGTCGCTTTTTTGGGACATAGTTGAATTTTGATTTATATTTTTGACAGACGCGTGATGTCATCATGTCACACGTGATGATGTCATCAAGTGAACGTACACACTGCTCTTCACTATTTTTTCAAGCATTTGAGCCTGTGGTTTGTTCATCGCTACAATCCTTGTTTGTTATGTGCTTACAACAGGCCATTCTGGCAGTTTGTGCCTACCATGGGTGAGTTAATATGATTCTTTTTCTCGTATTACTTTTACTTATATTTGTGGACATTCATACTGACTAAACGCTGTGACTTAATTCTATTTTCACAGTTATGAACCAGCACATCTTTTACTTGGGTGACACAAGTATGTTTATCTTAAGGTGTTATATTGTTATTGTTTTACAGTTTTTTCTTTACAAGTTCATCCTTAACTTGATTGATTAATTTACCCATAGAGACGCTGTTTGCTTTCCATCATGATGAGGGCAAGTATGGCTTGGATATATTTCTCAGATATTGTTTGTTTGCATTTTTTGGTTAATGATTTTTTAATTGTCTATGCTTTGCTATCTTTACAAGTGTCTGGGGATCACTCGTCCTTTTTTGTTGTTCATCTTTCATAGATATTTTCCCTGATGAAGGACTACTTCCGAAATGCATTGGCCAACTCAGCATGTCTGCTTCTTTGTCATGTTATATGAGGCATATGTGGTATTAAAGAATCTGCTTTTCAATTTTGGATTCTATGTAAAGACCCGCAGGCTCGTATTATGCTTTACTCTTTACTTAACACTAGAGCAGCAAAGCGCTAAGAAGTTTCATCAAGTGAAAAACACCAAATAACTTTGATTTCCACAGAAAGACAGTCTCTTTGTTGATGAAACTTGACTGCTCCGGACATGTCATTTCATAAAAGCTTCGACAAAAAGTCATAAAAGCATGCATTTCATCAGTACAATATAACATACATGAACTACTTAAAACTGCCCCATAATACATTTAAAAGTAAGACTCAAGTCCCAACATGACAACTAGACAATCTCCTTCTGCTTCTTTGAGCGCACTCTCGATACCCACTTGAGGTATTTACTAATGGAGAACACTGCAGGAGTATCAGCTGAGTTTAAGAAACATTCCATTGCCACAGCAATTTCCTGCAGCCTCGGCCCAAGAAAAGTGGTTTTAGGTAGCGCCTTCTCAACGGTAATGTGACAGGACACAACATTATGAGATGGTCTAAGTCCTCATTCGCTTTATCACATAATATACAAACAGGTGATACGCCAAAATCCCACCTGTGCAACAGCACAGCAGTGGGCAGAATCCCAATTCGGAATTTAAGGTAGAGGGACTTTTGAAATTTGGGACTAATGTAATCAAGATACTCCTTGTATCCCTCCTGTGTCTTCATGACAAGATATCGTGCCAAAGACTCAGAGGCCATAGATTGCACCATGATGTCTTGCTGTGTTGTAACCAAAGCAGCAGTTTTAACCCTTGTCTTGGAATTAATTGTAATCACACAGGGATTACACCAATAATTACCTAAGTCCATGTAGCCCAAACACCCCTTAACCTGCAAGGCATGAATGTGTTTTTCAAAAATTCATTAGAAAAGATTGCTCATTTAAATTTTCGTCATTAGCAAACATACCCATTTCATTAGCAACATTGTACTAATATTTTTAATGTCACCAGAAGTTATTTGTATCCAAGACATAAAATGAGCACCATTGCAGCATTCTTGTGCACCACTGAAGTAAGACATTCGTGAGATGGGTCAGGCATTGAAAATTCTTTAAAATTCTGCTAGACCTGCAGGTCCAGTAACTTTGTTTATCTACTAGACCTAAGAGAAATGTACTCGACCCATGGCAACTGAAGACAAAAAATGTAAGTGCACTTTCTCCAAAATTGTGCATGTGACCAAAAACCCACTTTCTTTGGAACACTGCTGCCACCCAGAGGCCAGCCATGCACAGTGAAACTTGTATTTGACATTTACTGCAAACAAAGTAAATGTTAAAATAACATTTTCAAACATCCCCTGCAAATTGTACCCATTCCAGAAAATCTACTTGACTATGCAAGTGGGCGAGTAGACTTTGTGAACCCTGGTGAGTGTCTGTAAAATCTAAAAGGTTAGCTGCATGAATGGGCACAAATCGATATAGTAAAAAAAGACTCTTGAAACAGTTTGGCCAGCTGTCTCCCGCAGGTGCTAATATTTAATGCAATCATAATCATAGAGCAAAGCAAGCTCTGGAGGCTTAATACAGTGCACGGTATTGTGTTAGATCTGTAGATGTACAGACTGGATGGAACTATTAATCACTACTTTGTGTAAACATCTAATTATCTTTGTGTATTCATTATTTAAGAGGAAAGAAGGTAAGAGATTAAGCAGATTGAATGGCATAGCAGGCAGTGTCATGAAGCACAACACTCAGGCCCGCACAGCACCAACCACATCTAAACAGGTCACTCCGCAGTAGGGGTGTCACGGTATTAGTTTTATGACGGTACAATAACCTTATTGCCAAATGACGGTATATCATGGTTATCGCGGTATAGCAGGTGGCGTCAACTAATCCTAACAAATATTTTCTAAAAGGTCATAAATGTCAGATTTATCATCGCAAACAAAACCAGGCACCCCAGGCCAGAATTGGGCTTTTCAACATACTTTCCACTGAAATGCCAACCCTTGCTTCCACCAAACACAAACACACGTGTGGAGAAGAGGAGGAGGGGGTGGAGTGGGAGCCCTGCTGCGACTGGCAAATCAAACTGAATAGCTTTTCTTAAGTGGTCATTTAGGCTTTTAGCTCCCCCACTGGCTACTGGTGAAGGTGAACATGTTGCCATCTTGATAACCTGCATTCCACAGATCAATGGAGTCTGATGGTATTTTACGCTTGTGCGCATACACACAAACACACACACTCTCTCTTTACGTTACAACCTTTAGTTTACTTGCGGGCCAAAAGGTGTTCAGTAATCACGGACATGTTACCCTTTGGTATGGTAACAGGGAATACCCACAGAGATGAGTAAATTTCGCAGTGTGACTTATTATATGTAAATTCAATGATAGAGGAGGTAAGTGCCCTTGACCTTTTCAGAGAAAGACCATTACTTTCATGAGCCTTCGAGAATAAAAAACATGAGACCTGGAATTAAAGCTGAAGAAACCTGTATTCTGTGTCAGAGGTACTTAGGGCTCTCCCGCGTTGATAGCCAAGGCGGGGAGAAATGTTTGTTGCCGTGGTATTGTCCTTGGCTCCTACAACAAAGCAGCCCCAGTAAAGTTAGCATAGCCAGTGAGTCGGGGAGACTGATACCAGACCGGTTTGTGTTAGAGCCAACGATGCAAGCAGCAACATTGTATAGAGAAATCTGAAGAGAACAGTGTGTGAAGCGTATGTGACAAGTGTAAGACAAGCATGATGGCAATAGTAAGACAGACACAAGTGACCACAGAGGGTGTTTATTAAACCTTCACAAGGGTAGGATAAATGCCTATCTAAACCTTAATCTACAGATGGGAGCAAGCTAAGGCCATCAAAAAATAATAATGCAGTCCTAGCGCAGTCTTGTCAACATAAAAAGGGCCTATACTAAAAACTATTGCCAATCCTTACTACTAAGTTACAAATAGTGTGGGGTAAAATTCATGAAAAAGAAAGAAGTGTTCACAAAATGATAAGTCGGGATGCTTGGGCCTTTGGCCTCCCTTGCCCACGTTTTCATTACGGGACAAGGCAGTTCTTTCCAGCAAAGCACACGCTCTGGATTATGCGCAATGAGGATACAGTTCCATTTTCACAGTTCAAGACCTTCTGGCTTCAAATCCCTTTACTTCAAGTCTCTTAACTCAAAGGGTCCAGTACACAAAGACAACAACGAGATTCCAAGATGGCGGCGTTGTAGTGAGGACGCGTTTCCCTGAGCTCCCGCACCAAACACACTGAACACACCGAAAAGCACGAAAAAGCATTCACAAGTCTGCAGCAGCCCTCCCGGGACCCGCTTAGTGAGCTGAGAGCGCTCGCAGGACCAAGAGACCCCCACAATAGTCCTGGTGCAGCTGCTGTAACGCGGCATGTAGCGGAGAGCACCGAGGCCCGCCGCCCAACATCGAGGAGCCCGACAGTGCCCCAGGGAAGCGCCGAGGTCAGCTCCAGATCCGACGGCCACTTCGCTCCCCTGCGCACCTCAGCGGGGATAGAAGGAGGGCTCAACAACAACGACCCACTCCATCAGGTCTTGGGGGCCTTGGCTCCTGCTGCGGGGGAGCAGCTGCACCAGACCCGAAGACCGCTGCGGGGAGGCGCCGTAACACAGCCCCCCAAGGAATGAGGAGGGTCCACCAGGGCCCATGCACTAATCCCACCCCAGGAAGCCAGAGGCGGGGAGTCGGACTGCCTTACAATAGGAGCGAGGCAACAGACCAGAGATGGTCCGGACATCAGGGAGCCTCATCATCCTCCCCATTATTGGGAGACTGCTGCAGATCTGATTGCACCCTGAGGCCTGCACGGAAGGTGGGTCCAGCGGGCGCAGCCAGCTAGCTGAAGGTGCCTCTCCTCCACCGGGGTGGAGGGCTCGCCCCGGGCCAGCACTTCACAGCAGAGCTCCAAGTAAGTCAGGAGGTGGCGGGGGGCCATGGAGACAACAGTGGCGAAGGTGGGGCCCCTCTGCATGCCCCCTCCCCATAGCTGTGACATTCAGGGGCCCAGGTAGTGGGCGAGGGGAGGACTCCCCAAGAAGAGAAGATCCGGGTGGGGACCCTAAGTTCCAGCATCCCACCACAACACCCAGACCCCACATTACCGGACAGCCCTGAAGCCAGCAGGGCGGACTCGAGGATCGCGGGCCGGTGCAAGGCCCCTGCAAAAGAGCAACAACAGTAAAGGATAGAGAGCTGGAAGATCCAAAACAAGCGCACCAGCGTGCCCATCACCCAGACCACAGGAAGCGCAACACCCAAAGACCTAGGCTGACCCCCAAAGGACGACCACGGTAGTGGAGGAGCTCTCGGGCAGACTGCTCACTGCCAGACACCACAGCATCCGCATCAGCTCGGCTACAACAGTGGGGGTCAGGTCACGCAAGTTAGACCACCACAACAGCGACAACGGTATTACACTGTTGAGAAGTTTGCATGAGAAACATTCCGGAGGCCCCCACAATCCATCAGGATGTCTAGAAATAAGTCTACGGATAACCCAGGCTCCTCCAAGATGGCGAAACAGATTCAGGAGGGGTCACGCCCAGATCTCGGCCAGGGAACCGGGGGAGCAGAGGCCTCAAGACCCTAAGGATGGGACCAGGATATCAGAGCCGGATGCCAGCCAGTAGCCACAGGACATGCCCGTCACCCAGTCAATGCTCAAGACCCTTCTTGGGGAAATTGTAGAGAAAATCACTGAAGCAGGGCAGAAGCAAATGGATGCGTTAAGGGAATACTTGGCCGAAGGCTTACAAGAGATAAAAAGGGACCTCAATAAAATTGAAGAGAGGGTAGGCACGAATGAGAGGGCCATACAGGAGTTGACCAAGGACTCACAAAAGGCGGACGCTCTTCCGGAAACCCTAGCTACAGCCACTCATAACCTTGAGTTGAGGGCCGAGGACTTGGAGAACAGGGCCAGAAGGTCCAATATACGTATTAAATCCTTGCCAGAAGCTGTTCAGGATCAAGATCTGGTTGAAAAGATGAGAACAATAATCGGAGACCTATTAGAGGAGGACCAGAACGGCGACACCAGATTCGACAGGATTCACAGGGTTGGTCCCAAGCGCCAAGAACCGGGAGCGAGACCACGGGACGTCCTGGTGGCGTTCCATAGTTATACACAGAAAGAGAGGATCCTGCAAGCAGCCAGAAAGGCAGGCCAGATTTCCCACAACGGTGTAGAAATTCAGTTGCATCAGGACCTGACTCAAACCACCTTGAATAGGAGAAGGCACATGGCTCTGATTCTGACCCATCTAAGAGAAAATCAAGTCGGATACAGATGGCTCCATCCATTTGCCCTCAGCTTCATATGGCAGGGGAAAAACCATAAAATTACGACGTGCAAGCAAGGTGTAGCTCTACTCGGCCTGGAAGACGATACACCACCGTCACGTGCGTTCCTGGTTGGGCGAGTAGTTCCCCGGAAGCCTTGGGAATGGACAGAAGCAGGGCAAAAGAAATCAAGGAAGGAGCGAAAACAGTTTCCCCCCGCAGTTCTCACACCAAAGACCTGCTGCCAGATCAGGGGGGGCCAACCTGGAAGGAAGGACAAATAAGCAGATTAAGGAGCACGACCCATATCTCTTTGATACCCCTGGGGAGGGTGTATACTTGCTGAAAATAACGTGCTTATAAGAACAGAAGAGGCTGAAGCCGACACAAGAGCAGGATGCAATGAGGAGGAGACCCAGCTTCTTGGAATGGGAAAGGGAGTTCCCGCGTGGAGACAAACTGGGCAGTTACTGGGGTCTGGCTCTCGGGTACTCAAACCAAGAGGGGCTAGGTGCCAGCTGGACCCACCCGGTGGGGGGGAGGGAGGAAGAGGGGGGAGGGACAGAGGGAGGGAGGAGGTGTGCAGACCCAGGAGTTAGGAACTAGCAAAAGACTTTCAGGGCCCGATGCCAAGTCCCACCTATCAGAAATACGAAGTCACTTTCTTACCAATAGCAGGGGCAGACCTATCAGGACCCATCACACTGGCTAATACGGACCAACTCAATGTCTTGACCTTAAACGTCAACGGTTTAAACTCCCCGCTCAAGAGAAAGAAAATCGAGCGATTCCTCAGTGGGGAAAATCCACATATAGCCACACTCCAGGAGACCCATATTCAAACTAGAGACTTAAGCAGAATCAAAATTTGGGGGTATAAAAGGTTGATCCAGGCCACACAACCCAGTAAGAAAGGGTGAGTAATAACAGCGCTGAAAGACGGGCTAGACCTGGCAATCAAATCAACACAAAAAGATGAACAGGGAAGGGACCTGGCGGTGCAGCTTGAGGGTAGGGGTAGACACTCACAATAGCAACAATATATGCACCTAATAATGCCCAAGACTCCATTATTCAGAAGTCGCTTACCCGGCTAGGTAGCTTTGCCAGTGGCCGCATTATACTAACGGTGGACTTCAATATGGCATGGAACCCCACAATAGACAGAAGCAGGGTCACATGTGGGCAACAGAGGGGCCCCTGCGGGGACCTCAGGAGGAAAATGGGAGAACTAGCCCTAATAGACATTTGGAGGGAGACCAAGGGGAATACGCCAGGATACACATTCTATTCATATGCGCATAAAACCCATTCCTGCATAGACCACATGTGGATGTCTTCCCCTTTATTGGGCACCCTAACAGATATTAACCTAGGGCCTATGTCAATCTCCGATCATGCCCAAATAACCTTGACTATAGCCAGACCACGTGGTCCAATGGGCCTGTGGAGATGGCGATACCCGACGCCAGGGTCTAAAGTTGTAATACTGACGAAGGAGGTAGAACAGGAGCTGGAGGACTTTGCTGCCTATAATAGCTGGGACGACACATCGCCCCAGGTGTGGTGGGAAGCCCTTAAGGCCACGATACGGGGCAAGATTGTCGCGATCAAGGCAAGGAGGGAAAGAGAGATGAGACTAGAGGAAGAAAACCTGGGGCTTAAACTTCAAGAGGCAATGGCGCAGATGGCCGCGAAACATACGAGAGCAGCTGAGAGGGATGTCCACACACTCAGGCGTCAAATTAATCTTATTCAGACTAGGGCGGCGGAACAAAGTCTCCTATGCCTGCGTCAAAGGCCAACAGATCCGAAAATGCTACGAAAGGAGGAAAATGACAGAACCATCTTGAGAATTAGGGGGGAGGGAGGCCGGGCCTATACACAAACTCATGAAATACAAAGGGAGTTCTGTATTTTTTACACCAATTTGTATTCCTCCAGCAATCCTGACCCTGCAACGTAAGAGTCCTATCTGGACAAAGTAGCACTTGTGGCAATATCAAAAGGAGGACAGGGACAGGCTAGAGGAAGATATAACAACAGACGAGGTCAGGAAGGCTATTGGCTCACTAGCAATGAATAAGGCCCCGGGCCCTGATGGCTATGTGGCCGAGTTCTATAAACTACACAAAGAATTCTTAATCCCACATCTAACAAGGTTGTTTAATCAGGTGGGGCCCACTAAAGTACTGCATAGGTCTATGGAAGAAGCAAAGGTTATCCTTATTCATAAAAAGGGGAAAGACAGAGGGCTGTGTGGCTCTTATTGTCCGATAGCGTTAATAAATGTGGACCCTAAAATACATACTAAGGTCCTGGCATCTAGGCTAGACTCGATCATGCCCAAAATAGTAAAATCGACCAGGCGGGATTCATCATGGGTAGGCAAACGGCAGATAATGTACGGAGGATAACCCATCTAACTGAAAAAGCACATCGGAAGGAGGTCCCAGCCCTGCAGCTCGCGACTGATCCCGAAAAAGCCTTCGATCGGGTGGAGTGGAGCTTCCTCTTTGCCACAATGGTTAGGATGGGTTTTGGGCCAAAATATTTAGATAGGATTAAGGCCAACTATCAAGCCCCGACCCTTCGATTGACAGTTAATGGTCAGGTATCCGACCCGGTTATTGTAGGACGATGCACTAAACAGGGGTGCCCTCTATCCCCGATACTATACGCCTTGCATCTCGAACCATTCCTGGCGGCGGTGAGGGGGGCAGACTCCATAATTGGCATTCCATTTGGGGGCCACGAATAAAAAGTTGCCGCTTTCGCGGACGACCTGCTTCTCACACTGACATGCCCCGAACAATCCTTGCGGGGGGTCAGCGATGAGCTTGCCCAGTTCGGACAAGTAGCCGGGCTGAGAATGAACACCAACAAGTCAGAATTGCTTAGTCTTAATCTGCCCACACCCACCGAACAGCTAATCAAAGTTACATATGCCTTTAGATGGGCAAGTGATAAGATCAAATATCTGAGGGCACACTTAACCAAAACTATAGAAGGAATATACCAGGCAAATTACCCGCCTTTACTGGAAAAGATCAAATTGAAGCTAGTAGATTGGGGACCGCTCTATCTCGTGGCTGGGACGGGTGAATGTCTTAAGAATGGAGATATTGCCGCAGCTGCTCTATCTGTTTGCCGCTCTGCCAGTAGACATCCCGCATGCCTTTTTCAGAGCCCTACAGAAGGTGACTAATCAATTCATTTGGAATCAAAGGCATCCGAGAATTTCCGCAAACCTCATGAGAATGCCAACCTCTTGAGGAGGTATAGGGGAGCCAAATTTTAGGCCATATTATATAGCAGCGCAAATCAGGATACTTAAGAGACTGGCAGAGAGATAACCGGGATAAACCATGGAGGCCGATGGATAGGGCAGTGGTAGCGGGACACTTAGAGGGAATGCTATGGAAACCAAGGGAAGATAAAACTCCCCAAATGTATGCCAGTAAAATTATCTCGCCTTTGGGACAGGCTTGGGACACTGCAGTGAAGGGGGCTCAGATTACCACATTCCTGTGCCCCTACACGCCGCTATTTGAAAATCCTCAATATACCCCGGGCAGTGACACCTCAACGTTTGGGAAATGGTACCAGGATGGCTGTCGAATGGTGAGAGATATGTTTGCAGGCGGAAAGGTTAAAGACTACGAGCAATGCAAATCAGATTTTGGATTAGAGGAGAGACATATGGTTCTATGCAATTGAGTGACTAGTTATCAAACCAGGAGCTGAAAACAGCAGGATCGCGTCCCCTGAGCCCTTTTGAAAAATACTTAGATACCCACTCTGGGGACAAGGGACTAATGACCCCCATTTATAAGTATATCAAGGAAGGGGAAAACATACCCAGCAGGACCTATATGAGAAGGTGGGAGGCGGATACGGGCACGGACATAGGGGAACAAGAGTGGCAAAGGCTGTGGAGCCAGATTCCAAAACTCACTAGATCACTACAGGTCCGGGAGGCCTGGCTAAAGTTCATGTTTCAATGGCACTTAACCCCGGTCAAACTGCATAAAATGTACCCGAATTCCTCCCACCTGTGCTGGAGAGGCTGTGGAGGAGTTGATACCTGGGCACATATTTGGTGGGAATGCCCAAAGTTGGACACATACTGGGATATATACACCAAGCTACAAAGCAGGTCCTGGGGAGAGTGGGAGGGGAAAATAAGGGGCTGGATATCCTCTGTATGTATGAGACCGTGGTGGGAATTCCTACGAAATCACTCCGTAAAATATATGTACTAATGATGATGTCGGCAGTAATGGTGTTGGCTTGTAGGTGGAAATCGAAAACATCCCCTCAGGAACATGAGTGGACTGCCAAAATATGGTCGGTGGTATCCATGGAATGGCTCACACAATCAATACAGGGAGAGCATATGAGGTTCACAACAGACTGGTCCACCCTGCTGGCATTTCTCGGAGGAGGAAACAATAGGCTATGGTGTCCCAAAGCGATGACCCTGTTGGGTATTAATTGACTCACAAGAGGACTCCGAACCATGAAAGGGAATACATGGGGGCTTGCGGAATGGCCAAACGGAAATGTAATGAATGAAACAAGGCTACATGATGTCACATTCGGTGCCATGCAGGGTGAGAAAGACAGAGCAACTGACTCCTGGATCAAGGGGAAAAGGGGGAGGGGGAATGTTCTGTTTTCCCTTTTTCAATGTTGATTGTTTTGTTTAAAATAAAATGCTAACATACATATGTTGGAAAAAAAACACAACAACGAAAAATGTTCCTTTCCTTTTCCAGTATTCAATTTGGGTGTTGAACCTGGATCCCTCTCAGCTGGGCTCAGATCCCTACCAAACCCAAAGTTCAACGTTAGGTCCCCCTCAGTCAGGCTCAGATCCCTTTTTGTTGTTCAATTAGCCTCCCACAGCTGGGCTCAAATCAATTTTGATGTACTTTAAACTATCAGAGACCTTCAAATGTGCACAGGATTTTACAAGACCCGTTGCATGACAACTTCGATCTCAGTATTACTTTTCTTGCACTTAGCATCAGCTGGATACCTAATAGAGACTTTCGAATGAGCACCCACGTGCTGCCAAACCACTCTGGGTATGGTATCTTTTCTTAATTTCCAAAGTTCAATTATTCCACTGGGTTTTCATTCACATCTGCGCTCAGTAGCTCCTGTATAATAGGATGAGGAAGAGGTCAGGAAGGGGATACCGTATTTCATCATTGAGTGCCCCTAACCTGCTCCCTGAGGTTATGTACAGTGAAAATTCCATGGGTTTCCCACTCGAGCGGCGTGAATAATTAAACAGCAGATGAGGCACTGAACTTTTGAAGTAAAGACAGATACCGTAAACAGAGTTGTCCGGCACCACATGGGTGCTCATTCGAAGGTCTCTGTTAGGTATCCAACTGAGAGGTGGAGGTGGCAGATGTAAAAAGGAATTGTGAAACTGAAGTGGTCCTGCAACAGGTCAAGCTAAACCCTGTGCACATTCAAAAGTCTTTGATAGTTGATACTGAGTGAAATTGGTCCAATTCCGGCTGGGGGAGACTAATTGTGTAAAAGGAAGGATCTGAGCCCGGCTGAGGGGGATCCGGAGTGATCCGTCAGTCACCCGAGAAAGAATGTTGGACGAACATTGTAAAAGGGGATCTGAGCCCGGCTGAGGGAGAACCAGGGTGAACAGTGAATCATCTGAATGCAGTACTTGTAAGAGGAAAATAACTTTTCATTTGTTTTGGCACACCAGGCCCTCTGTACCAAGAGACTTTGATAAGTAAACAGACTTAAAACACAGAAGGCCCTGATGCTAGTAATTGAACTGTATCCTCGTGCTGAAGAAGCCAGAGATTGTGCTATGCTCGAGTGAACCGCCTTGTCCCGTGCTGAAAACGCGGGGAAGGAAGACTAACGGCCTGAACATCCGGACATATAATTTTTGTAAACACTTCTTTCTTTTTCATAAACACTACCCCCACACTATTTGCATTTAGAGGTAAGGATTGGCAATAGGTTTTATTTTAGCATAGGCCCTTTCATTATGACAAGACACCACAAGAACTGCATTATTATTATTTGATGATCGTAGCTTGCTCTCATCTGTAGATTTATGATTAGATAGGTGTTTATCATACCCTTGTTGAAGTTCAATAAACACGCTTGAACTGTGGTCACTTGTGTCTGTCGTACAGTTGATACCATGCCTTCCTTACAGTGATCATGTACATTTTCAAAAGTGTTCACTTGTCAATATGATACATTGTCCCCAACAAAATGAAATATAGTTGACACTATGAGATTTAGATACACTAACCTAAACTTTGCTGTAAAGCAGTGAGACAATGCAGTGTTTTACAGTTGCAATACTGTAATTATGCATTATGTAACAGCTTACATTTTTTGGGATGGAATTTCATGACTGTCTTTTTTTTTTTAAAGAAAATTAATGCATACTGGTGTTTGCCAGACAGATTTAGCTTAATAAAAGTATCCTTCCAATTGACTTCTGGTTTGCAATATATTGAAAAAGAAAAGAACATTTTCCCTAGCACTCCCACACCTACGAGTTGAGGAGATGATTACTGCTGTACTTTCTTCCCCTCCATTAGCCGCTTTGAACTTGCACAGAGAAAAGAGGGTGGAGAGAGAGAGGCCTCACGGCAAGAGACAAATGCAGGGTGAGCTAATTAGCAAACCTACAGAATAGCACAGCAAATTGCTATGTGACAATGCTCATTTTATGCCTTGAGACGGGATGCCCATTTCAAAGAAGAACCTCCTTCCTGTGAAAAAACATCCATCAATGCATCCCTATATTTACAAAGTGTATCAGTGTCCACAACCAGACCCAGTAAAGCACTGGTTGTTATTGGCGCATTGTTTCAATCCCCTGCATGCCAGTCTCGAGAAGTACTAATAAGCTTGGTGAACAAATCAGTAGTCCCAATTTTTTTTTCAGGTACTCATCTTCAATAATCACCAGGGAGTGGGTATTCATCTGCCCTCACAGCTCCGCCCCATACATTGCTGCTTGCCTTGCCTGAGCTTTATAGGCTTCAAGTGAGACACGCACTGCCCCATTACCATGTTCTGTATTAAAAGTGGCAAGTGCTCAGCCCTACCTGGCCAACGTTGTCCTTGCTTTCTCCAATTGCATTGACCAACCGCAGGATGACATTACTCTCACACCCAGGTAATTATAAAAGGACACTTGCTCGATTTTCCCTTCCTCCAAAACCAGCACAAGCCCCTTTGGTTTCCTGCTAGCATCAGTGTTAAAGACCATGGATTGTGTCTTACTGACTTTAAGTGCCAGGCAGTTTCTTTTACAAAATGCAACAAATATGTCCAGCTGCTTGCGGATGCCTGTGGGTGTTAACGATCTAAGAACTGCATTGTCCACAAACAGCAGGGCAGTTATCTAGTCCGGGCCTGGCGCTTTACCCAAATTCTAACATATTAGTGCTTTACCAACCTCCTCGCAGGACAAAGTCACTGGGAGATTAATAAGATTGTCTCCATTCTTAACACCAGCCCCTGCGGAGCCAGACGTACCATAAGTTTACCCATCATCACCATAGAGGCTGCTATAATGTTCTACCCAGGCTTTCTCAGTAATACAACCCAGTAGCATGTTACCACCTGCCCCCTAGCCAGCCCCATCAAACCCCAGAACCCCTACGAGTCACCTCTGTCAATGGCATTCAGCAGGGCCCTCCAGGTGTCATCATGCCATGCCCTCTTTTTATTCTTCATTAGCCTTCGATATTCTGCTCTGGCCAACCTTAACCCATTGCTGGTTTACAGGGACCGTGAGTTTACATCACCAATCAGCCGTCCCTTAGCCAGCCTGCACACCTTGTCATACCACGGAGTGGAGGCCTCGGCCGATTTACATACAGTTTTTAGGGGTTTTGAAAAACGTAATTCCACCTTCGCCACCATTCTCTCATGCATTGAGACTAAAGCACCTGCATCTTTGGCATCTGCCAATGCAAAATCATCTAAGAAAAGGGACGATATCTTGCAAAGCCAATGGTAAAATCACCTCTAGATCGAGCTTACCCCACCTAATATTTTGCATAGCGTGACCCGAGACCTCTAACGGGACTGTGCCTTCCTTGGCACCAGGTAATCTATTAGGTCACCCAGTGGCGCTCGCTCACCTCTAGGAGCAAGGGATGACGACCGCTCTCAACCCTACCACATATGCGAAAGGTTTCCACACATTCCCAGGCCTCAATGTTCACTAATATATAGTCACTTTCGCTATTGGTCAAGTTATTATCAACTGTTGACACTGCAGGTGCACCCCCCGGAAACCGACCATTACAAGCCCTTAAATTGGCCTACATGTCACTCACGTGACTCTGCCCACCAATCAGGGCCCGGTTCATGACAAACACATCCGATCCTCCTCTTTCTTTGCTGCCCGAGCAGCAGATTAGTACCATTCTCATTGAGCTTATTTCTTTATGCATTTCGTTATTACAGCTAAGCGTTATCCAGAACACTTACGCGTGTGTCAGTGCGTAAGAGGCACCTTAGGTATTTCGGCTCGGCAGAGCCTCGCTGCGATGCGGCAGCGCGAAGATGCATCAGTAGCCAGCCCGGGGCGGAAGTGAGGCTGCTGTGCGCCAGAACCGTAACACAAGTTACAGGCGCCCGTGCCTCAGTTCCTTCACGGTCCATGTCTGGAGACGTGCATCTTTCTCCTAATAGCGCTGCAGGCACCCTCCCCTCTACAGCAGCCCTCCTAATCAAGTGCATGCCAAGCGCGAGGCACACCACATGCTGGCCACTTTACCACACAGCAGCAGGCCAGCCAAGCACCCAGCACAGACGGGTTTAGGCCCAAACAAACCTGACAAGAATTTACTGAGGCAGAGGGCGCTAGAGAGCCCAACCAAGATGGCGGCTCCTAAGTGAGCTCCCAGCGAAGCTCCCGAAAATCCTGTTGGAAATCCTGCCCAGGGTACCCACGACAATGAAGGTGAAATTCCCTCTAAGCACCCCTGATTACAAAGCGACCGGTGCAAAAGGTGAGAGACGAACTGCAGCTTCCAATCTGTAGTAGCAGTGCTTGAGTGGGAACCCTGCACCCACACAATCAGAGCTCCATCGCAATACCGCAGCAACGTGAGGCACCAAACTTCAGTTAACACGGCCCGCTGTGTAAAGGGTACCCAAAATCGGGACCGGAGAAACCATGAGCACAGTGGGCTCAGTAAGCATACACCAGCGACTGTGTTGCCTGGAACGTCCCACGGCAGAGGAAAAGTGTCACATGAGACGCTGAGCACTGACCCCCGTCCGGTACAGCAATTCAGTGACATGGCAGAATGGCGCCGCCCCCCCGCAAGTGCTCAACCATCTTGATGGGGCACCGGTTCTGGTGAACTCCTGTTAGGGAGAATTCTCATCTATGGCTAATTTCCCTCACCTAGTGAGTCCCCCAGAAGCTCGGCTGGACTTCTGGATTTTATTTTTTTCCACTTGGTAAGAGTGAGAGCTTTTCCCCCACTCTTACCTGTGTTTTGCTAAGTGTTTCTACCTGTTTTTGTGATTATGGACTCTGAAGTACACCACTTCAGTAGCCCTCTTCTTTTTGTGTGTCACACAGCACCTTCAGTGCCGTGGCACAGGCTTGTCTTTGGGACTTCCCTCGACTCCATTTCTGAGGCGACTACCGTCCCGCAGAAAAGGGTAAAGTTACCATTAACTTTACTTAGTCAATCTAACACAGATCCAGTACACCCCATCTTCCATGGAGTACTGGAAAGGGTTAACTCATATCCCTTTTTATCTGTACCTCTTAGAGCATTGTTTCGCTCTTTTAACATTTAGACTTGGCTGGTGGCAGTGGTATCTACCCTAACTTTTCTACCGCGATTATATTAGATAAATGTGGCACTTCTTCTTGGCTATTATATTAGCCTCGAACATAAACCCGCTTGACCAAATCGTCTTTCTTTTGGCTCCAGTTGGGTTTATTCGCCATTTCTTTTTGTTAAAGTCCTTCTTGTGTTTTACTTTGCGCGGCAAACTAGGTTCACCTTCTTTGTTCACTGTCTTTTGGCGGGCTTCTGCACAGGAGCCCTCCTCAAGGCGCCTGGGTGTCTAGGTGGGCTGAATGTGAGGGGAGGGGTGTAGTCACCCCTGCACAGGGTATCCTAGGAAACCCAAGACACTTTTCTCATGATTGGCTAGGGTAGTTGTCCGGGCTGGACAACCCCCCTGCTGGGTGATTGACAGCCAGGCTGTGTGAATGGGGTTTTTTTTGCATAAAAGGCAGGTCTCTTGGGCTAGAAGTCAGAGAGTGCCACTGGAACTACAAGGAACCGAAGAGAAGCGGAGAGAACGACGGCTGCTGCAACTACCCCACCCCGGTGAAGCCCTGCTGCAGTCCTGAGCTATCTTCCCTTCAACGACTTAGAGAAGATCCATCCGGAGTCTTCTTCCCTTTAGCTTGGTGGGGATAACCAGCTCACCTTCTACAGCCAGAGGATCCTCTTCCTTGGTCGAAATCGCTGCACACTGCTGTTGTGGTCCGGATAGCCACCTGAAGAGCCTCTCCTGTTTTTAAGGAGCGCACCTTTTATTCCTCTTCGCTGCTGCCGGCTTCATCCCTGTGTGGTGCAGACCCCCTTCAGACGTCCTCCTTCACAACGAAGCTCCAGGCATTGTGGGTCTGCGGGAAAACAACAGGAACAACTGCCAGGGCACCAGCTACACCATTGGAACAAGTTACTGTGTTCTACTTGAGGAAACTGGGTGAATCCCTTTTCTTAATTTCCAAGGCTTATCCTTGTCTTCCCTCCTTCTTATAACTTTTGCTTCCGAACATTGACAATATCGAAGTACTTTTGGCTACGTTGAATCGTGAACTGTCTGACTGTGTGATCTTCGGCAACAGGCTCCGGTGTCTTTCGACCCTTGCTCCGGCCCTTTGACTTTTGAACTCCTGTCTCTGAATGTTTCTTGATTCTGCCTGCCTAACCAAAATATTGCCTGTGATTTTTGCCTCCAACTCCCTCTGGGTATCTCAGGTGCTAAGTGTGTTTTTGCCCCGGTAGCATTTCATGTCACGGATACGTGTTTATTTAGTAGACCGAACTGTCAAAAAGTGATCGCAATCGTATTCTTGGTAACGTGTTTTGTTCTTAACACTGGTTCATTCAAACACAGGGTACTTACCTTGAGACTTACTGTACAAAGTGAATAGGTTCGTTGTGGTATATTTAACGTGTAGTTTTTATTTGAGTTTAATAGAAGTGTTGTGTTTATAATGAATGGTTTAAAAATAAATGTACTTATATTTTTTACCTGAAACCTTGAGTCAGTGTTTGCTTGAGTCACAGTAATTGTGGTCCCTTTCTGTAATCTCTGCTACTGCTCATATACTCTTGAGATGAGCCTGGCTGCTCCACCACTGCTACCACTCTAACATAGTAGTACAGGCTTGTACCAAAGGTAAAAATTGTATTGCCACCTGTAGTCTTAATTGTGTGTAGTGGTCCCTAAGGGCACTGCACAGGATTTTGCCTAACAGCTGCCGGACGATCAACCCAGCCGGCAGCGGCGCAGTGGCCCGCCTCTCACCAGAGGATTGCCGAAGCCGCTGTCTGGGACACCCCGCCTTGAGTAAACAGCAACCTTGCTTGACGTGACACCAGGAAGCGGGCCGACTCCTGACCTCCTGCGCCCACGCTCCCAAGGAACATCGGACGGGGACAGAGGCCAGCCCGGTGAGTGCAGGCAGCAACACAGCCCCTCGTCACCCACTCCCCTGAATTAACCCACACAGAGACTGGAGGATCAAACCTGCCTAGCCTGGCCCAGCCACGGCCCCGACATGGACCCCAGCCCACTGCTCTGCTCCCTCCCCAAGATAATCCACAGAGTTGGAGCCTGCTCTGTCAGTCTAGCAGAGCTCGCGGGGTGGACCAGCCCAACGTAGCGAAGACCCAGAGGCTCCTGGCCTGAAGTGACCCGCTGCCGGGATCTACACTCCTGGTACCCGCGAGACGGCCCATGATAAGCTGCACGTCCCTATGGGAACACAGCGCAGGCAGGGAATCCAACACGAGGCCCGAGACCTTTTCACGGAACAATACTGCAATCAGAGGCCCCTAGCCCCTCATACGTCAACACACCGCACCACTCTGAACTGTAGCGCGGCAACAGACCCCCAGGCGACAAGGCCACATCCAGTCCCAGCGGGGCCTCACCACTCCCGCAGCCTCAGCCAGGACGGCCTGAAACCATCAGCTGTCCACGACACCAGCAAGCCTCATGCGTGACGCTGTCATCACACCAGTCCCGCACCCACATAAAACTGGGCCACCAAGGTGCGTTCCCTTGCGCTCCTGCTGATTGTGCTAATTACATTCTTATTGGAAAACAGCAAAAGGAATGCCAGACGAGAAGCCTCGCACCACGTTGCCACACAAGCCACAAGCAAGGAATGGTCCAAACAAAGTTTCACCTCAACTGACAGCGCTCTGTCATCCCCACAAGCCACCCCGCCCCTGACCGCAAAACCGGGCAGCCCGAAGCAAACTCCGGAGAGGAGAAGTTTCATCTACAAGGACCGCCAACCCTGATATCAGTGCCAGAGTGGCGCAGGATGGAAGCTGGTCCCAGCAAGTGGCCAACACTGGCGCCAACTAACAGCCTGCGCTGAGGAAATCTACGGACAGGCGGCACGACAAACCTGCCCGATCAGGCCGTGAGCGCCCTTCTAGGAACTGGGAGAGCGATGTGGGGCTTGCTGGAAATTGTCATCCGACTCCCTCCCCAGCGTTACAAGTCAGTCCATTGACATCACAGCCTGAAAACCCCAATAGTGACAACCAATAGAGACACTCATGTCCGAGTGACTGCAAACACTCAAAATGAGGAAAACGATAATCCAACACTGGCTGGACAAGCATGAGGAGGCTGGATACGGCCGAGTAGAGTGTGTCCAACCTGGAGGATGGAAACGCGGCACTAACAGCCAGAGTCTCAGCACTGTACGTGCAGCTGAAAGCAGTGTCCGCCAAGACCAAGGACTTGGAGGGACGAAGCCACCCTAACAACAAATCGCTTCGTAGGGTTGAGGGAGCAACAAACCCCACAGAAGATGGAGGAATTTGTCAAAACTATCTGCAAACAACTGTTCGGACCAGCCGCCCTGTCTCACCTCTTCGTGGTCGAGAGAGCACACCGGGTCCCAGCCAACCACCTGGCGCCAGGCGCACCCCCATCCTAGCAGGCCTACTCAATTACAAAGATTGTGACACAATCCTGCGACTCACCAGGGAGAAAGAAGAATTGCATCATGACGGCAACTGTATCCAAATCTTCCCTGACTTTTCTCAAGCAGTCCAAGCATTGTGAAAATCCTTCGCAGGGGTAAAGAAATGTCTGAGAGACAATCAAATCCAATACTCCATGCTCTTCCCGACGAAGCTCCGAATCCAACACGCGGAAAGGCACAGTTCTTCACCTCACCCGAAGCCATGAGCAGCTTCCTAGATGAAACTGGCTGCCGACCCCCTAATAACAAACGAGGCCAGTGAGCGACGAACAGGATAGGAGACGCCCCAGCTGAGCTCCCATGGTATTTATGGCTCCAAAAATGCATTGCATCCTGCACCCCACGACACTGATCCAAAAACAAGCTCACAAATTCCCATAAAATGACTCACCTTCAACACTTCATCATATGATCCAAAGACACACTGGGCACCCCGGGTGGAAACCGACTATGTAGCACAAAGGGGAGCTATGGACCTTGGCTCGGCACTAGCGCCCCGTGCTCAGCAACTTTGCAAAGTTTTTGGTTCTGGGGGAGGAAACAATTGATGGGCGATTTGGTGGTTGCCCGCGGGAAAGAGACAGAGAAGGAATCTCCACTACAAGTTACCCAGAGTGGAGCCCTACAGTTGGGAATTGGGAATAGTTCAATGGAACGCGCCAATGGTGGACACGGTCACCACTGACAGACCCCACCACCAGTCCTGAATACTCCAAGGAAGCATGCACTCACCCGTAACGCAACACCCAAAAAAGATGAACATACCCTGAATGAACAACCTGGGGCCATTCAAGCTGATGACATGGAACATTAGAGGAGGAAATAATCCAGCCAAAACTAGAAAGATACTACACTACCTCAAGAGACACAACATAGACGTTAATTCAAGAGACCCACCTACTCCCATCCTCAGAAAATCAATGGGCCGCAACATGGGGATGCCACAGATATTACTCTTCCTTCTAATCTTGTGCCAGAGGGGTGGCCATACTGATCAATAAGACCAAGAAGTTCAGGTTGCTGTCGATGCAACAAGATGAAGAGGACAGAGCGCTACTGGTCCATGGGGTGCTAAAGGGCACTGAGGTCGCCCTGGTGAACACATATTGTCCTAACTCTGACGGTACCAACTCTTTCGACTGGGTGATGCCACATTTGGTGGGTATCGTCGCGGCTACAACCATCTGCAGAGGCGACCGGAACACCACCCTAGATCCTGCAATGGACAAATCACTCTCTCTTAACAATAGGCACACCAAAGCAAGCCTCCAAATTCGGGAAATCTGCAAAGCTTACAAACTGATCGACGTGTGGCGACTCAGCCACAGCAACACCCGTGAATACACTTTTCACTTCTGGTCAGGAACACTCCAAGACCAGTATTCGCATGGGAGCTTCTTACAGAGATCAAATCCTTTCTTGCCATCAATCAAGAATCTGTGGCATCGTGTGGGATCCTGTGGGAGATACTAAAGTGCTACACCAGGCGAATATTTATGGCCAAAGAAAATGGGATCCTGAAAACCATCCGGAGGGAACTATCCAACGACGAGACCCGCCTGAAAGAACTTGAGCAAACCTACACCAACTCAAAAGACCCTCAAAATCCTAGCAATACTCAAGGAAGAACTAGACAAGTTCAGAAACAACGCTGTCCGCGAGTGCTGGTTCATAGCCCGCAGTCACCAGGTACGGCAGTACGGCGAAGGCCAGAAACCGGAAGCCCTATTGGCAAGGCTGTTGGCAGCAGACAAAAGACCCCCACAGGTGGACAGTGTCCGCACCCCCCAAGGGAACCTAGTCCACACCGAAGGCGAAATAGTGGAAGCACTTTGTACCTTTTATCAAGACCTATACAGCTCCAAGGCCCCAAATAGCCCAGAAGCCCTCCAAGAATACCTAAACGATATTGAACTATTCTGGGTGGGAGGTGAAATGAGAGAATCCCTAAATAAACCAATCACACTCGAAGAGATATCAGTCGCCATCAAATAACTACCAGGGTCTAAATCACCAAGCCCCGGCGGCCTGACAGGTGAATTTTACAAGGCATTTGCCCCGACCCTTGCACCAATCCTTCGATCAGTATACAAAGAAACTCTGGAGAAAGGGTGCCTCCCTCCCACTTTGCGCGAAGCCAACGTCATTCTGCTCCATAAAGCGGGGAAACCTCCTTAAGAATGTGCCTCATATAGGCCGATTTCGCTGATAAAAGTCGACAACAAAATCCTTGCCAAAATCCTAATAGATTGCTCCCTCTGATGCCCGGGCTAGTACTAGCAGACCAGGCGAAGTTCATACCAGGGCGGAACACGACATTCAGAATTAGGCGGCTCTTCGGGATCATAGAAGCACTAGACCCCTCGGATCAAGCTGTGGCAGTCCTGCTGGATGCAGAGAAGGCCTTCGACTCGGTCAAATGGCCATTTCACCTTGCAGTGCTCAACAAACTCGGCCTGGGTAACCACTTACTGAAACTGGTCTCACTCCTCTAAACACATCCTATGACCTGGATCACTCTGGGGAAAACAAAATCAGCACCCATAGAACTAAAAAGGGGGATCCTCTGTTGGCCCTGCTGTTCGCGCTTGCAATGGAGCCGCTGGCTGCTAGCCTCAGGGCCAAACTGCTGGGAAAGTGCCTCACTATAGGGCCCCATAAACTGAAACTGTCCCTATACGCAGACAACGTGTCTCTCTTTATAGTCGACCCAGCAATAAGCCTGAACCCGGTAATGAGGGAGGTACTCAAGTTTAGAGCCTTTTCTGGACTAAAAAGCAAATCAGTTGTGTTCCCCTTAACCCCCGAAACAGTGGAATTCAGGGATGACTTTGAGTTCAAATGGGAATCCTCAGGGGTCAGGTACTTGGGAGTACTAATGTCCAGAAATTATGAAGATCTGTTCCAAGATAACTACGGGTGCGTGTTGGAAGCCTTGAGGAACAAAATCTCAAGATGGAGGCGCCTACCACTCACGTTGTGGGGCCGGCTCTCAATAGTTAAAATGGTCATCCTGCCCAAACTTCTATATTTGTTCACAAACATTCCACTTCTACTAACTCAGAGCTTCTTCCAACACCTGCGCTTATATGGGCTGGTAAACCAGCTAGAGTAGCCTACAAGATCGTTGTTCAACCAAACTTGAAAGGTGGTTTGGCACTGCCCGACCTCAAATGCCATTACTGGGCTGCACAAGCACAATTTTTAAGCCATTGGTATGCCACCCATCCTGTCCGCCCACATGTCCAAATCAAACGGGCCCTGGTAACTCCCAACCTTCTACGAGCCGCCATCATAGGCAACCTCCGAGTTCCGCCGAGAACCCTAACCACGTACGAGATATGAAAAAGGATTGCACTTAAAAACAACATCACAGTGCGTTTCTCCCCCTCCTTCGTGCCAGATTCATCCCTGGAATACCCCTCACGTCCGAGAAAGTATACCTGTCATGATGCTTACCCCCGGGCATCCAGACCACGTCCATCAGCCCCGGGAGCAGGCATCATCTCACCTTGAGAAAACCCAGCAACCCCTGCTAGGGGCTGTCTGCGTTCAGTCCTGGCGCCTATGGCACCAGGCTCATATGGGACATCAGTCCTGGCGCCATAGGCGCCAGGCTCATAGGTGCCAGGCTCATAGGTGCACACTTACCTGATGCAGACCATGCTGCAAGAAGACCCAAGCCTATGTGAGGCCTGGAAGGGACTACTTTACCTTAGGGACTATTTTTTACTCGGGTGTGGTCGGGGAGGAATACCTACCTGGGACTACTTTGGAGGCTATTTAAACCACACCCGAAGTGCAGCACACGCTTCGCGTTATTCTGCATCCAGCAGCGTAACGCTCACCGTGCCAGCAGCAGCATCCAGCCTTCTGCCACGCCCGCCTTGAACCTGGAGCACCTAGAAAGAAGGAAAGAAGCAAGGGTTAGAACAAGAGTATTACCCGATTTCTTACCCGATTCCGGATTCATCGCATCTTCAAACCAGAGGAAAGACTTTGTTTTAAACGTGTCGCATCGCCAGCAGCAGCGCTGCGCCAAACTCACCGTTCCACGCAGCATCTCTTCGATCCGGCGCTGTCTCCATCTTTACATCGCCGAATCCCGGCACCTAAGGAGGACAAGAAACAACAAGGTGAGCAGAGAGAACAGACAGAAACAATCTCTTTAGCCGCCATATGCTTACCTGATTTTACCGCTGGAGGTATAATTCATCAGCACGCCACATCTTCTTATGCCGCACCTGTAAGATAAGGAGAAAGCAGCAAGTTTAACCCTTGGCATTATTTAACACACAGTGTTGGGTAACACAGACTTTTACCGGAGCGCTTTCAGCTGTCAATCTTCTTATTGGGTCAAAGCTTCAAGATAAAAGAGGAATTGGACAGGAGTGAATTCCAGACATTTTGAACTCTTACGAACTATATACTTGCGGCTCTTCGCCAGGATCTTTTGGAGTCAGGATTCGTCTACAACTCTTCCAATACCTTCAAGCCAGTGAAGTAACTGGTCATCAACGCGCCCCTGCGTGCTTCGCAGGATGGAGGGCTCATCCTTCAAGAATATAAGGTGAGATTGCTGAGAGGGCGCTTCAGAGGTGATTAGTGGGGAGGACAGTGGGGGTGCTATCACTTGAATCCAGAAGTGGCTAAATCCATCTCTCCACTTGTAGGAGAATATTTCTACGGGCCAAGCAAACAAGATTAGGAGGACAGATCCAGTCAGTCATCGCTGCACTACGCATCACGTGGGTGGAGGCCGCAGCAGTCCGGGTCCGACCGACGCCCCTGTGGGAGACAGGTGAGCGTAACAATACCTTCAATGGGCGGACAAGCTAAAGATCTACACACTTCAAAACTGGTTTGTAGATGGTCACTTCCCGACGACCCAAAAAATCTGGGAAACAGGGGTTGACTCCCCACTGGACGTGTTTGTGTACTGCCGCCTAAAACATACGCTTCGATTCTTATTCCCTTAGTTCCTGGCTCAGCCACCCACATGGCTACTCCTGCACAGAGTGATCCAAGCACAGTGTTTTGGGAGACTCGTATCCAGCATCTACAAAAACCTACTGCAGATCACCACTAGCCAGCTGCCAAACGCGAAACTGAGATGGGAAAGGACACTCGGAGACACTCATTGAAGACGAAGACTATTTAAGCAAACGCAGAAAGTGTCCTTAAACACGACATATAAACTGATTCATTTCAACTTTATGCATCAAGTGTTTCACACACCAGCCAGACTGCACAGAAGACGACTGCTGGTTGCGGCCACCTGCGAGAGGTGCGGAGCAACCCCGGCAGGATTCCTGCATCTGGCCTGGGAATGCCCAAACAATGAACGATTCTGGACAGAGGTGCTACACAAGACTTCAGCAGTAAAAGGCAAACAACTCGAACAAAGTCCCAAAGTGGCACTGCTGAGGTGCACTAAAAACGTACAATCCTCAGTGAAAAGACTAACTGGCCTCCTGCTAGTTCTGGCCAGAAGACGCATCGCTATGGATTGGGGAAAAGGGCGCCCCCCTACATCACAAAAATGGCTGCAAGATGTAACATACTACCACGACATGGACTCAAGCTTCATTAAAACTTTACCCCTACACATAAGACCACCAGACATATGGGGGCCCTACATCAGCTACCTGTTGGCGACGCCAGTGTGAACCCTGTAGATCTATCCCCAAACCAAACCTTCAGGGTCCGGAACCCTCTGTTCTTATGTAACCACCAAACACTAAAATGTAACATGAATGTATGCTTGACAAGATTTTCAATATTCATAATGGGGGAGGGAGGACACCGAGGCCCACGTGGCACAGTTCTGTACTTTGGTTTGTAATTGTTTAAAAAATTACCAAAAATAAAGGTTTGTAAAAAAAATAAGAATGAACTGAGGCAATCTGGTAGACGGCAGCAGTCTGCCAAATAGGCGTAGACCCTACCTGGGGAGTCTAATATTGTGCTCATACTTGGAGCAGAGGTGAGCTAGAGCCCTTGGATGGCTTTAATGAGCGAATCCTCGTCAGACCCGGAGTCACCGCAGGCAGGACCATCCAGCTCAAGTTGGCTGCCCAAGAACCAGCAGTTACTGGAGAAGGCGGTTTGGGCAGGGCTGGGGCCTATGTCTGCCAAGGCAGATTTCATTGATGACTGGATCTCCTTCTTGCAAGACCCGAAGGCGTTCTGGCCTACGCAGAGAAGAGCACACAGGGGGAAGACAGCGCTAGCAAACGCAAGACCCTGCAAGGCGATAAGAGCCGTGACCCACCGGCCCCCCCAGGTTCTCCTTCCAAGCACCAGGGCAGACAGGCATACTCCTCCAAAAGACTGCCGAAGCTCAGGGATCGCGCATTGCAAGGGAACGTACCCTCTAGCCCAGAGGATGACCAACAGAGCAGTGAATCCAGTGACACACCCGGCCACCGGCGATGAAGAATCAGTGGTGACAGTTAGCGCTGCGGCTAATTCGCATAAGCTGGAAAAGCCCAACAAGCGCTAGAGTCTTGGAGAGCAGTCAGAATAGGAGTTCGACCCGGACTTGTTAGTGTACCCCAGAACCTTGGAATGGGAGCCTCTGGCCAAAGTAGCAGCCTACCTAAGCAAACGTCTGAAGACACCACTCAATAAAAAGTCGCACAATTCGCTGAGGGTGAGTGTCCCAGGCCTGTTATGCCAGACTAGGTGGCAGACACCCCAGTAATTGACACTAAGATGCTAACATTTATGGCGAAATCCACTAAAGATATCCGTAAAGGGATTAACAGGTCATAGACCGCCTCCTAGGATAACCTTCTGGACATGATAGGTCCTCTGGCAAAGATTATGGAAATGGCAGAAGAAGCCAAAGAGAAGAACACGGAACTAGATACACACCTGCTTGCCGGATGGGCCCAACAAGCGGCTTGTCTCATCAGCAATTCAAACGGTGCCATTACCAAGAACGACATAGGTCAATCCTAGTAAAAAATTATCCTAAATTGGGAGAGTTGCCATCTTCGGATACTGTCGCTGCAGCAAAGGGTTGAGTCTTTGGGGACACTTTCTTCAAGGACATATTGAAGTTTGTCCACACGTTCGCAGCCCTCTACAAGGCTCAAGCATCCCTCAGGAAAAACTTTGCGCCTAGAGTTTTTGGGCAAGTCGGCAGAGGAAGAGGTCACTCTGCCGGCCAATGAGGCAGCCAAAGGCCTTCCTACAGAGGCTCTAGGCACCATCAAGAGTTCAGGAAACCCAATCCTTTGTTCCCCATGCAGGGGAGAAGCAGAGGTCATGATGGAGAGGCTCTGGCAGTACTCCAGCACCCTCCTCAGGTGAGAGCGCACACTCCCATAGTTAATGCAAGCGCTTCATTACCTGTGATAGGTGACTGATTAGCCATGCGCTTAGAGAGGTGGAAAGACACTGGGAAGGCCGGGCATCTTGTCAGCAGTGCAAGGGTTTTGGCTAAAGTTCTACGAAGTACCCAGGCAGGACAGCCCCCACAGGCCGCTAGTTCTCTTGGAGCAAGACTGGGTTCTAAAAGGAGAAGAGATCGCAAAGCTTCTAATAAATAAGGTGGCTAAGTCAGATCAGAGAGGAGTCAGACGGGTTTGTGAGCAATGTTTTCCTAGTGAAAAGAAAGAAAAAAAGCCAGGCCCGCGATAAACCTCAGAGCCCTCAACGCTTTTCTTTTTTACACGCATTTCAAGATGGAGGGCACACATCTTTTTACGGAATTTTCTGCAAGAGGGAGACTGGCTTACACGCATAGACCTCAGGGACGCCTACCTAGCGATTCCCATTCACGAGCCCCACTAAAGCTTCCTCCAGTTCAATTGGGAAGGTCGGAGATGGCAGTTTACCTGCCTGCCATTTGGCCTGCCCTCTGCTCCTTGGTGCTTCACCAAAGGTGCTAAAGCCAGTGTTGACAGAATTGGGCCGATGAGGAGTGAGGTTTATCATTTACTTGGATGACATATGTCTCATTACACAGGACGCCCAGTTCCTGGGGGAGCAAGTACCAGAGACGAAAGCGCTATTGGAAGATCTGGGTTTCCTTCTGAAGTGGGAGAAACCCAAGGTAGGTCCTATCAAGATAATAGAATTTCTGGACTTCGTAATAGACTCAGTGCAGGGGACCCTGAATCTGCCATTGAAGAAAGTCAAAGACATCAGGAAAGGGATCAGGTCAGTTCTGGACAAAGACCAGGTGTCCCTGAGGGAATTTGTGAGGATAGTGGGGAGGCTTGCCTCTACCATTCAAGGCATTTTTCAGGGACCCCTCCACTGCTGGGCGCTACAGCAAATGCAAATACAGCACCTCAGGGAAGGGTTGTCTTACGAGCAGAGAGTGCCTCTGTTGCAAGAGGCGAAGGCACAGCTGCACTGTTGGGTCCAACATATGGAGGCCTGGAACGGGAAGGCCATATTTGGCTATCTCCCAGATCTGGTGGGAGTCCTTAGCCACAAGGGCTGGGGAGCACGCTGCTCAACGGCCCATATATCAACTGGCTGGGCGGCACGAAGTCCAAATTGTTAGCATAGCTAGCCAAGGAATTCTGGCACCTCTGCTTAAGCAAGAGAATCAGAGTCACGGCAGAGTACCTCCCTGAGTTGGCCAACCAAGTTGCGGATTGGAACTCTCGTTATCTCGGAGATTCTAGCGACTGGTGGCTGGATGGAGCGATATTTCGCAGTCTGATGGATCTCTTCACGTCCAGGCTGAACTGCCAGCTACCGCGTTTCTTCAGCTGGAGACGACCCAGATGCTGCTGCCACGGACACCTTTCTGCAACAGTGTGGCCCAGGCACAGAATATGCCTTCCCACCCGTCACACGGATCGCCAAGACTGGCACATGCAAGGGGAAAGAGAGTGAAGCTGGTCCTTGCAACGCCAGCTTGGAAGAGTCAAGCCTGGTTCCCCAACCTGCTGTACCTCTCTTGCAACACTCCGGTCCTACTGCCTGACAGAGTAGAGATCCTCCTGGATCCTATGGGACTCCTGCACTCGCTAGTCCTACAGGGACTCTCAGGCTGATTGCTTGGGTGATTTCATGAGTACCTGGAGACAGCCAGGCCTTTCGGGAGAGGCTGATCAATTCATTGAAGAGACCTGGGCACCCAAGACAACTAAATCATACAGGACAGCCTCGGCTAAGTGGCGCAGCTGGTGTCTGGCCAGGAGCGCCCATCCCGCTTCTGTGGATGTGATCCACGTTGTCAATTGTCTAGCGGCCTTGGCTGGCCAGGGTAATGCATATAGAACAATGAACACCTTCAGACCGGCCATTTCGGCGGGGCACGAGCTGGTGTTGGGTGCTCCGATAGCTGAACATGCTCTGATATTTAGGCTGCTCAAAGTAGTAAAGGCCATCTGGGCGTTCAAACTGAAATATTCACGCTTGTGGGACTGGAACGTGGACATAGTCCTCCAGTTCTTGCACAGATGGCCAGACAACCCAGACCTGTCCAGGAAAGACTTTTCTGCAAAGCTAGCGATGCCGTTATGTCTAGCAGCATGCAACTATGTTTTGTCTGTGAGAGCTCCTGAAATGGAGTCTTGTTTCCCCAGAAGGACTGGCCTTTCACGTGAGAAGAAGAACCAAGACAGCCATCAGCTCTGTCTCCTTTTCCACGACAACCTGAGCTGTATCCGGTCAGAAGCCTTAAGGTGCATGCCTCGGGACAGCGGGGGGAGAGAAGAGTATTCATCGCGCTCGGCAAACCTTTTAAGGCAGGGTCAGTGGCTACTCTGGCCTGCTGGGTCAAGTGTATCATGCTCCAGGCTGGCATAGACGTGGAATTTTTTGGAGCGCAATCGGCGCGTGGAAACATGGTTTTGAAAGCCTTCGCTTGTGGAGCATGGCTCCAAGATAACATGAGGGCCGCGGATTGGTCAAACGAATCGACTTTCAAGACCTTTTATTTCAAGCCAGTTTATCAGGTGGCCTCATTGTTGGTAAGTAATCTTTAAACAAACATAATACGAGCCTACGGGTCCTGACATAGAATTCAGATTTTCCATACTAACGTTTAAGAGGTACAACGTTTATTCATTGCCAAGGTTTTTGTCGCTGAGTTTTTTGCCGCTGGTCTCATTGGCGTACCGGAAACTAATTGTGGGCTGAAGAACAGGGAGGGGGCGCTTTTTCTTTCTCCCCCCCTCTTCCTTACCAAATCTGTCCTTCTATTGAACCTACAAGGCCCCGCCAAAAAAACTCATCAAAAATATGGGGTGGGAGGAATAGGCAGGTAAAAAACTGGGAAGGGGGATTGCGGGTAACCCCCAAATAAAAATAAAATGCAATGAGTTTGTTCTGCCAAAAATCAGCAGCAAAAAACCCTGCAAAATAAAATCTGGCGATAGAATGACTGAACTGTTTAAGAAAGTCATCATTCTATGAAAGACACAGAGGCAAAGTATTATCCCACCTGCACAATCACCAATCGACTAGAGAGGACATGCGTAAGCTGAGCCAAGAGATATGCCAACAGAGAAGCGCAAACGACGAGACTGGCTGATAGGGCGCAGAAGCGGCTAAGCATGCGAGTGCCCGTCAGTTGGTTTAGTGAGTGACTGTTTTATGTATGTTCTCTCCAGGTGCAGATGTTAAGCCAACAGGCTCCTGAGGACCTGAACGCAAGTCTGGCAGGGGCATAGAGCAGAGGTGAGAATTGTGCCACAGTGGGCACTAACAATTCCTATAGTTCCATCTGACCCACATTGGCCATTCAGTTACTACAGCAGTTCTACGAGAGCAGCGGGAGAAAACGCAAGATTATGAAGGATTGGCAGGGTTTATGTTGTGAACCGGGCCCTGACTGGTGGGCAGAGTCACATGAGGGACATGCCAGGAGCACTCAAATTTCATCAACAAAGAGACTGGGCATCATTATGGGTCAGGCGGTAACTGTGCCGGTGCTACCGGCAGATTTTCGCTGGACCCGTAATGATTTACCGGCGCCTGACTTCCCTGTGCCACCGGGAGATTACAACCCCAGCGACCTGTCGGGCGCTGGTAAATTGTAATTCCCCATTCCCATAGAGTCCTGTGGGACTCTATGGGAATGGGAACCACGGAAGCGACGGCACTGTTAACAACAGTGCCATGCTTCTGTGACGTGTCTGCCTACCGTGGCCGCTGTGTCCAGCAGGATCAGACCTGTCAGGGACAGCAGCTGCGGCAGGCAGACTTGTAGTTTGCCGGTCCGGAAACAACAGTGGTGGTAAGCTTACCGGCACCGTTGTTTCCAGACGGCAAACTTAGAATACGGCCCATTGGCTTTCCCAGGAAAATCGGAGTTCTTTGGTGTTTTTCACTTTAATGAAGCTTCTTTGTGCTTTGCTGCTCCAGTGGTAAATAAAGAGTAAATAAAGCTTAATACTTCGCCTCTGTATCTTTAATAGAATTAGGACTTTCTTAAACGTTAGTATAGAAAATCTGAATTCTTCGAGTAGGCTATACTTTTGAAGAGCAATTCGTACATGCGAAAATACAAATAGCGCTCCGGTGACGATTCTGCATGCAAATATATACAGAATGCACTTGCTGCGCTGGCAGGGAATGTATAGTTATCCGATTTGCAAAGAAAAGATTCACTGACAGTTTTTAGTTTCTATGAGTAGCTGTGTCCGCCACAAAATTGTACAGGCACCATAATTACTGGGTCATAGGCTTTGAATTAATTAATAAATTATTTTAAAGGCATCGCAGTCCGAAATGAATAAAATGCTTGAAATGGAAAGGAGGTCAGAAGCCGTGTGATGCGTGTAAATCAGGGAACAGAGAGCAGCTGCAATTAACAACAGTGCAGCAGCACAATAAAGAATGTGGATGTAATTTGTAGCAGTGCAGCAGATAAGCGGAAATATTATTAATCAAGGGTCCCACTTTCATAGGCTCCATGGTCTTACCCGCCGATTCTGAAAGGTGCCGCTTGTACCCGGAAGTGGGCGCGGTTTGTTACTATGGAACTGCCACTCTCGACCATTTGGAAGAAATCAATCAAGCCCTAGAAACAAAAGAAACGCGACAATACCATTCAATGGCCCCGCCGGTTTTTTACTACAGTAGTGGCCATGTTGGAGAGTTGTTGCATAGGCGCTTTCTAAAGGTCCCTAACATAAAATGTCAGCAACAAAGTAGCTTGCTTATGATTTTTCATAAGTTTTCTGGATCTATTTCAGAATCACTGCTTTGATTTGCATGTAAAGATACGGGTTATATATTTTCCTTATTAAAAAAATGTTTAACCAGTTTTAATAATAATTAAAATATATATAGTAGGCATATTGTTGCGAGAAAAATAAACCTTGTTTTGATGGTGAATTTCTGATGAAATCGATGCCAAGAGAAAACTGCGCTTGCCAAACTACCACACCTATGTCGGTACACCTTGTTACTAGTAACACGGGGCGTAGAAGTCATGCATCTGTTCAATCAGAAAGTAAGAAGGACTAGACAAGAGGTAATGCTCGGATTCTTTAGTGCTAATCTTCATTACTCCTACTCTTCCTCCTCTCAGTGCTTACATTTTGCATAGCTCTCAACTCACACGCTTTTGGCGGGTGTCACCCGCCTTGTAAAGGGCTGACTCACCCACCAGGCCTCCTGCATGCCCATTCCTTGCAATGGGCGTCTCACCCGCCAAAAACAAAATCGGGTGATTTCACCCGCCTTTGCAACACAAATGGTTGAGGGCTATGCTTTTGCATAGCTCTCAACTCACACGCCTTTGGCGGGTGTCACCCGCCTTGTAAAGGGCTGACTCACCCGCCAAGCCTCCTGCACGCCCATTCATTCCAATGGGCGTCTCACCCGCCAAAAACAAAATCGGGTGATTTCTCCCGCCTTTGCGACACAAATGGTTGAGAGCCATGGCTTTTGTGGTGTCACGTGTACAACGGGAGACCGGGGTCACGTGATGTGGGCGGGGGAAGAAAATAAAGGAATCACTGGAACTACTTCAGTCCGGGTTTATGCATCAGACAAGCGTGTTGCGTCTTCCTTTCGCGCGCTGCGTATCTGAGGCCTGCGGAAGCCTGCGCTGTGCAACCCCGACCTCTCGCATTACGGGAGGCCGGGTATGTGATAACAGAACACTGACGACGAGGACGGCCAGACCACGTGTGCCTGCCCCGCGAGTTTGAAAACGCTGTCTCAGCTACAGCAATCATCACGTTCCACGCGGGCACTCCGTATGCTGCATACTCCGTGTGAAGGAAGCGAATATCAACAATTGAACGTCACATGTCAGTCGGAAGCACGGAAACATTCCATTAGACTGTTTCGACCCTCCGGTAAGCTCTCCAATTACCGCAAAGTTCCATTTCCACCGCTGCTGATCTACGAACACATGCAGCTACGCTACAGAAGGCCAAGCCCAAATCTAATGACATTTCTGCACGTAATCCTGGTCACCAGGCCATTTGAAAGCAAGAAACAAGCGCAGAGCACACGCTCCACGGTTGGGACAGTGGGACCAAGACAAGACCCCACTGCAAAAGGAAGTCCCTGATGAGCATGGGCACACACGTGCATCTGGAAACGTTCACCAGAAGGGATAGCACACAAAATACCTGCTACAAGCACTGGCCTGAAGCCTAGCATATCAAACACTAATACCAGCCCATCCAGAGCGGAGAGCAGTACCACTGACAGGAGGAGCAACATATTCAGGTCTGACACACATGAAGCTGCACAGACCATGTTCATGGAGCCATTTGACCCCTACACCACAGGAGCAGCACTTCGCTGGGGCATATGGCTACAACAGTTTGAACTACATCTAGAGCCAAGAGATGTCACCGAAGAGAGGAAAAAAGCGTACATTCCGTCTAGCAGCACTGCAGCTATTTAATACGCTCCCCAACAACGGCACCGCCGATTATTACAATGCAGCCAAGTTGGCACTAACCAGGAAATTCAAACCAGATCTCAACCCCGATTATGAGAGATTCCATTTCTGCATGGCCCAACAACGTGAAAGAGAAACCAAGAAACCATGGACAATTTCCATGCAAGACTGAGAGAACTAGCTGTGGGTTGCGAATTCCCCGACGAAGAGTTTGCGATCCGCCTTCAAGTCATAAACAGGCTGTCGTCAGAGAAGCTACGAAGAGCCATACGGTCAGAGAAAAACATTCCACTGACTCTGTTACGTGATCTAAATTATGTTTTTTCTTTTTTCTCGGAGGCCCCTGTGCAGGAGGTGATGGGATCTGGCACCGGCAAGGTCATTGTGGTTGTGGAATGCGTGACCGCCATGCCTCCTGGATGGAAAACCATTTCTGAGAGAATGTACACAGACCGAACAGTGCCTAACAAGATGTAACCAGAACCCACGGCCACATTGCCCTGTGCTCAGGAAACAGTCTATTATAACAACTTGAACACTTTTATAGGTTGGGTTCGGATTGCTACACTCCATACATGGGCCCGGATGCAGGCTGCATGCATCCCCTTTGACATGAGTAATGTTGTTTAGGACTGGCATAGCCACCTAAACTGTATGTAAGGATGTTGCATGCCTGGGGAGCAGAGCAGTCCACCCAGGCGGTTTGGATATGTGCTTTCATTTTATGCAAGTACCCTTCTACCTCTGGTCTCCCGTGTGCTTATTTCGGAGTGTTGCTGAGTGTGCAGTGAAGCAGGGCAATTGCAGGAGGGAGCAGGATGGACGATTGTAACATTTGGTGCTGAAGCCCGGAAGCTCTCTTTCTCGCCTATCACTGGCACAGTCGCAGAGGCAACATCAAATACGGTAAGTGAAAAGAGTGTTTTTCTCTGTACCAATGTATTTGTAATTTTTTTTGTTTAGTGCAAAGTAGCACTAAAAATTGATTAAAGACTGACTTCGGAGGCCTGGGGTCTCTGAGACATACGAAGAGGTACCGCCAACTGTCTGTCTGGTAGGGTCAGTTGCCTCAGAGTACTATTTTTTGTTGGTTCAGGGTCAAAGGGCAGTAACAGAGCCGCAGTTTTAGTCACAGCATGTAGGGCTTGTGGTACAGTCAGAGCACACTACAGGTGCAGGGTCAAAGCTGGATTGACATCAAGCACTGTGCAGGGTCGGAAGCTTGCACTGCGGTAGGGTCAAATAGGGACAGACAAATAAGACAGATGGCGGATGCCAGTCCACTGACCAGGCGGGAAGAGGAGGCCAAAGAGGTTATTGAGGACTTTTTAAGAAAAAAGAAGGGGATATGCATGTGGTTATGCATATCCAAAAACAGTGGAGGATTTAATTGATGAGTTACTGTACACCACAGGCAAGAAATATTATTGCAAAAATAAGACACATGTCATTGTGACATGTCTCTGGAAGATGTATCGCATTACTAAAGGGGAAAATGAGGTTACATGACAAAATGTACTGCTGTGCGACATGAGAGATGACCTCACGTACGCACGGCAAATGGCAAAATACTCACTGTATGCAGATGTTGTCTACTATTGTGCTAAAGGCACAAAAGTGTGAAGATATTAGATAACAGTTTACTGATTGCCAAGAGGAGCTAGAGATTAACAAAAATGCATTTGAGGTATACAAACAACAGCACCCAGACAAAGATGATTGGGCCTATCCGGTGTTTCCTGTAAAAACTACGCAACCGGAGGAATATGTAAGTCCCCCACCATATAATAAAGCAGTTCAAATGGCACCAATATCACTGCCAACTGGGGGAAATTTCACAAAAACAGAAGTGGATGATACACCAACGGTGGAGGAATTACGGGTTGACTTAGATTTGAATAATATAAACTACAATAATATGAATAAGGTAGTGTGGGATGGGGTGAAAGAGGCTATAGGTAAATGGGATGTTGTGCACAAAATTGCGCGCAATGACAGGGAAATGGGGATACGAATCGAACAGCACCTGAAAAGAGCTGAGGGTACACAGGAGTCACAGGAACCCCACCAAGGCAGGCCACAGGACATTATGAAAATGTTAGCAATCCTAAAAGAAATACCACAGTATGGAGCGGCTAGCCCGATGGAACTATTTAGTGCACTTCACTCCACATACAAAACTTTGGATGCAGACAGATTGGATAGGGGACAAGTAATTATGATACTAAAGGCAGTATGCAACCCATCTCGGTTAATAATTCCGGGATTTTCTGATGTGGATGATAGGAACTTAGTAGAAGATGTGGATAAAGGGGCAGGCACAAGATGGAGGGTGCGCATAGAACCCATTATGGCACTAATGAAAAAACACCACAGGATACTGGCGCTCCCAAAGCTAATGCAGGTTCTAAAGACTGGAAGGGACCAGAGCCTGTCCGACTTCGCGGATATGTTAACACAGACATTAATGAGGGACTTGGGGGTGGAAGAAAAGATGACCATTTGGCAATTGCTGCCGGATGAGATTACAAGGGTGGTGGAAGGGAAATTGGATGTTGAAGAAAGGCTCAAATCATGTCAAGGATGGGCATATGTGTTGAATGCAGCAGATGATACATGGCTAGCGGTACGAAAAGATTCCTGTAAGAGAATGTAAAGAGTGGGCAGAAGGCAAGTACATGGAGGAACAGGAGTGGGAAACACTGACACCAGTGAGGAATATTACTTATGATGCTGAAAGATATAGCGATGATTCCAAATTTTTTCGGGGCCAGGGTAGAGGAGGCAGAGGACGCAGGAGAGGTTCAGCGGGCAAGGTGTTGTACGATAGAAAGACAGGGACTAAATTGTACCAAAATGCAGAGGGGGTAATACGACCCTGGGTCACATATTGGGAGCAACAACAGGAGCTAAATGACATAAAGGAGAAAGCGCAGAAGTTGAGAGAGTAAGTGACAAGTACAGGAGCAACGCCAGTGGCTGCTGTGACAAGCTCCAGCTGGTACTAGGACAGAGACAAACCAGCAGAGTTGGAGGCCGAAGTGATAACCCTAAGCCAAGATCGATGGGGCCACATGACGGCAGAAGGTTCTATCTCCGCTGGTAGATTCACACCCAACACGTCAATATTTGCAGATAGTTGAGCGGCACTAACTCTAACTAAGGGTGAATTTATAGACACCAAATGTTTGAAATTGACCAAAATGCAGGGACGGGGCGGCCCTATAATTACTTCCCCGGTAAAGGAACTAAAGATCTGCTTAAACGGGGTGGATATGGGCAAGCAGCCATGCGCCACAGGGCTGGAGGAGGATATTTTGGGATTTGACACATTGTTGAAAAGGGGGGCGGTGATGGACTTAGCAAATCTATGCCTCCGCCTTCAAGGTACAGCAGGCACAGTACAAGTGATACCAATGGCGGTTGTCACAGCAACAACGAAAGGTGACACACATATCCTCGCACACACAAATGGCATCCTAACAGATTGGGAGGAGATGTTTCGAGACATATGGGCAAATCACAGACTAGATTTTGGGAGGACGCAGGATAATGTAGTATTAAAACTAACAAGCATCCCACAATACGTAAAACCCTATGGAATTCCCCCTGAGACGGCAGAACAAATAAAAGATATACTAAGGGCCCTACAGGAGAGGCGGGCCATTACAGAACATACCGGGTGGGTACCATTTGTATCACCGGTATGGGCAGTGAAGAAACATGATGACTCATTCCGTTTAACAATTGACTACCGCATAATCAACAAACATCTACAGTCCAGACCACAGTTAGTTGCCTCATTTCCAGAAATGATGGCAAAAATACAGCCAGGCAAGAGGGTCTTCAGTGTCTTAGATATCTATAATGGGTTCTCTCTCCCATTACATGAGGATTCACGGGAATTAACAGCATTCACGGTTGAAGGGGTGGTGTATGTTTGGAATGTGTTACCACAAGGACTCAGAGACAGCCCCACAATATTCCACGCTGACATGAAACGAATAATGCAGGGCTTAACATGCATGAAAAATGTCATCCAATATGTAGATGACGTATTGGTGTGTAGCACGACAGAAGAACTACATAGGACACATCTAGAGGAGGTGCTAGTGGCACTACAAAAAGGGGGACTCAAACAGAATGGTGGGAAAGCACAAATTTGCCAAAGTAGAGGTATGATTTCTAGGGGTAACAATATCAGGAAAAGGAAAAAGCTTTTGCAGGGACAGACTGCAACTGATTAACTCATTGCCCCTCCCGACGGATCACACTACACTACACCGGGCAATAGGGATCTTGGGATTCTCAAGGAACTTTACTTCATTATCTGCAGAACACACTAAAATACTATATGACCTATTACGATCTGATAGGTTTGATTGAACTGAAGAACACACTGAGGCCTTTCAGAAATTGAAGGACTTATTGAAAGGGGCACCATCGTTAGTAAGCCCAAATTCAGACATGCCCTTTTACATATGGCCAATCATATCAGAAAGTACAAAGGCCGCCATATTGACACAAAAATATGCGGATAAGCATTAACTGGTGGCATGTAATTCATTGAACTACAAAATAACAGAATTGAAATATTCCAGATTCGAGAGACAGCTATGCACACTATACTGGGCAATCAACAAATTTAGATACATGACAGGAGGGGCTACATGCATCATTAAAACAAACCACAAACCTCTACAGATGTTGTTATCCTTTAAAATGTATCACGGGAATGTCAGTACACAGAGGATAGGTAAATGTATTGCATTATTAACTACAATCACACTACACTTTGAGGAAGGAGGAGAGAAGTACATACCAGTAGACGGTATGCAGGTAGACGAGCCACATGAATGCAGGGCAGAAACGGTGAACACGTTACACAACATATTCAGGGCATGTGCACCAGATAAAGACATTGATCGCCCCACATTCTATTGTGATGGGAGCTCTACATATGTAAATAACAAGCTACATGCTGCAGCAGCGATAGTGTACAAACAAAATGATCAGTGGCAGCACAACTCAATGGTGTTTGAAGGAAAAAGTGCACAGTACGGCGAGCTCCAAACAGTAGTACTGGCACTTAGGGCAATGCAGAAAATACCACCAGAAGTTGCCACAAAGGTGGTGGTGGACTCAGACTATGGGCCTCATTACGCAGTAGGTGGTAAGGGATTACCGGCACCAGTAAGGGCACCAGTGCCGGTAATCCCTTACCACCCTATTCCGAGGTCCCTTAGCGGGTCCCTTCCTCAACGCCTGGTTTCACCAGGCGTTATGGAAGGGACCCATTAAGGGACTTCAGAGCTAATAACGGGCCCGCTATTAGCGGGCCCGTTATTAGCTCCATCCCCATTCCCATTGAGCCCTATGGGGGCTCGAATGGGAATGGGGAATGGTTCCCGAAATGGGGACTTACCGGGTCCTCCAAGGTCGGAATGACCCGGTAAGTCTCTATTATGGGAAAACAGACCCGGAATGGCGTAAGGGGGTAGCCATGGTGCTAATAGCGCCATGGCTACCTCCTACCGCGTAATGAGGCCCTATGTGATTAAAGGGCTTACCATATACTTGCAATGGTGGAGAGACCAACACTATCGAGGGACCGATGGTTCAGCTATAAAATTTGAGCAGGAATGGAAAGACATCGATGAATTATCGGGACAGCACAATAGAATATGGATCATCAAAACAAAAGCTCACAAGACAAAAGGACGATGGGCTGAAGGAAACAACAGGGCAGACGCAACAGCAAAATTGGCAATAAAAGAATACTCACGTACACACCGGTACCCCCCATGGCGCCCCTGCAAGAACAGGACCGGGCCCAAACAACAGAGCAAGGAGAAGGATTGGAAGAAGAATGGCCGACGCCACCACCCCTAGAACCACAGACAGAGGAGGAAGATTGGTATGTCGAAGCGGGGGAGGGACCACTGAAAAAACACTACGCAGGGGAAAGACAAAGAAACAGAAAGGAAGGGAGAAACTTCTGTCAGACTTACAGGAGGAAGATGATGCACTCATGGAATTCATCAACGCAAATAAAGAATGCGATGTACGAAGAAAGGGCAGCACATGGTGGTACAAACAGCATGGACAATGGGTACTAATACTGCCCACCATCCAGTGGAAAGATGTCTTGCAATGGGCCCACGGCTACTGGACACATGAGAGAGGAGAGAATGGGTTACGGAGACTGACAGCAATGGCCTGGTGGCCAACGATAAGGGAAGATTGGCGAATGCACGTGTCAAAATGCGTGACCTGCTGGAAAAGAGAGAGAGGAGGAAAAGAGAAGATGGGATTACTCCAACACGAGCACTGAAGTACAGAAGCATGGCAACATATCCATCTAGACTACTTGGGACCACTACCAAGAACAGCAAGAGGACACAGATACATATTGGTGATCATTGACACATTTAGTAGATGTCCTGTCCAGAGGCATTCCCAACAAGAAACTGCTCTGCAAAAACAACAGTAGACATCCTACTACAGGACATAATAGCAAGGTTTGGCATCCCATCAAAAATGACATCAGATAATGGCGGGCACTTCTCCGCTGAACTAACAAGAACATTGTGTGCCAAACTACGAATAGAACAAAAATGTCACATTCCATATCGGACGGAGAGTGCGGGAATGGTGGAGAGACTTAATATGAAAATTGGTATTGGTAAATAGATTACAGGACATCCGCAAAATGACAATAGAAACACATGCACAAACAGACATTGACACAGCAAGAAAACACAACAAAACAAGAAAGGAGATCATACTACACATAGGGGACACTGTGATATTACGTAATGAGGGTAGAATTGCAAAAAGTCAACCTAAATGGAAAGGACCATACACTGTAACAAACAGGATAAGTAACGTTGTATACTGTATTGACCAATGGGATGGTGAAGGTCTAGTTATGAGACACCTCAGTCAACTGAAAAGAGTGAAAAAAGGAAGGGAATACATGGAAAGCAATGTGCACAACAGGGACAGAAAGGAGGGTGTGAGAAAAGTACGGAAAGTTTGTACCCAAAAAGGTACTACAGAGGTATCTGGATAAATAAATGTCTATTTTTGTCTTCCAGATGCTCCTGTGCACATGGCTCATGCTCTCACTACTGTTGATCTCCACTGCAAAATGGCATATGAATAGCTTCATCAACATCACACAGGCGGTGGCCGATACTTTCAACATATCCAGTTGCCGGTTATGTTCACAGTTCCCTACGCATGCACAAGTGACACCGCGGGTGTCAGAACCATTTACTATGGAAAAATGGGTGGGGGGTGTAAGGGCAGGGACTAGAAAGGATGAAACAGGACGGGCTGTACCTTCATCTACGTTCCAAGAATCACTGTTTGCACCATTTTGTATTAAAACAGGGGGTGGGGGAGGAGCGAAACCACAGGACGATGCGGTAGGAAGATACGAGCACTGTGCCATGACAATCACGATAGACACAAGAGAAAGTTAAATATATGGATTTAAAAGAGTAATATGCACGTGTTATGATGAGGATGGGTGCAGAGAGCAAAATGTAACCATGTATGACATACACAGGGATATAGTGGATGCAAGGGGACGCATCATAAAACAAGATGATTGTGGGTGTAAGGACACAGGGAGTAGAAATGAAACAAGCTTCTTTGTGGGCCTGGCGATGTACAACGGGTTACTGTATAATGGAAATAGCTACCAAATACACCTATACACACCAGGGGTTTATTGGCTATCCAGAGGGCGGGCCTATAAAACATTGCCAAGACAATGGGAGGGGGGGTCTGCACCATAGGGCATTTGCGACCAATGTGACCATTTTGGTATTAAATAAAGGGGTACACAGGACAAAAAGGGACAGCAGGGAGAACCCACTGGTGGTACGTAACACAGGGTTCCACCAATTTGAAAGAATATTGGTTGAACCCCGCTGGTAAATGTTGGCGCATTAAGAGCACTATGATGCGGTAAGTAAGCGCTATGCGCAGCGCTGCAAAGGCTTGCCTTTGCTAACCTGTGTTTTCCTTCCTTGTAGGTCGCGGTGTTCTTCAGCGCGAGTGGAATGTCCGGAGTGGTGCCAGCCGAGAGGCGACCAGCCAGGTAAGCCTTTTGAGCAGTTCGTAATTTGTAAATGTCTCTACTGCTTTCTTTAATGTTGCCTCTATCTTCCTCTTTCAGGTCATTTTGTCCGGGAGGCGTGCAGATTCGAGGAAACTGTTCTCAGTAGCTGCAAGTGTTAAAAGATGAAGACTGCAGGTAAGATGCTGCTGCTAATGATGTTCCTTTTGTCTCCTTGCAGGTTCTGCTTCTCCGAGGTTCGAGGGAATAGCTGTCATATCGCGGCAGAGATGGCGGGTGTGGAATCGCTGGCGCGGAATCGCTGGCGTTACAGTCCGCCATTGCGCTTCCCGGCACGGCTTCTTTCTGCGCTGTACTAGATGTTACACGCGTACGTAGCCGGAAGTATAAATTCCATCACTTCCTGGTTACATACGCGTTGCAACGTTTCCGGGTTTCCTCCTGTGTTGCTGCCGCTCCCACTGTGTTCTCGCTTCCTCTTCTTGTTGCTCGTTTTTGCTACCCCGTTTCTTGGAAGTCCTTATTCTTGCTCTCGCTAGCCCCTAGTTTTTTTTTCCTTTCCCTCTCCTCCCTGCTTTCTCTCCTCCTCTCCCTTTTCCTTCCTTTTTTCTTCCCTGTTTACATTGGATCTGCTGTGTACCCGACCTTGGCCTGCTGTTTGGACTGCCTTCGTCTTGCCTCCTTACCTGTTTGATCTGCTGTGTACCCGACCTTGGCAAGCTGTTTGGACTGCCTTTGTCTTGCCTCCTTACCTGTTGGATCTGCTGTGTACCCCGATCCTTGCCTGTTTCCTGGACTGCCTTAGCCTTTTCCTCTAACCTCCTGGACCTTGTTGTTACTCACTACTGCCTACTCTTGGAGTCCAGCCCTTGTGCGTTCTTAACCAGTTTACCTCGCCTCATCTATCTGAAGGAAGTCTCTTAGGGGTTATTTGTGCCTCCGGCTTTTTCCCCTGCTGGCGCTTCCGGTGGGGTTAACCCCATTGCCCCTATTTTTAGTGGCACGGTGGCATCCTATCGAGGGCGTCCTTACCTTCATAAAAAAAAGAGAGACCTTCAAGACACAAGGAAGGAAAACCTAAGAAGAAAGAGGAAGGTGAGGAGTTGGGGGAAGGGGGAGAGTCTACTTTTTCGTCTGAAGAAGAGGACATTACCGACGTTGGTGACAATAGCTGGACACGGTGAGTGTCACGTTGCAAGCTGCAAAGTAACGCAAAGCGTGTTGTCTTGCTCGGGTGTGGTTTAAATAGCCCCAACAAAATAGTCCAGGAAAAGTAGTCCCTAGGCTACCACACCCAAAACACTAGACCGCATAGCTTGGTTCTTAGGATCCAAGCTATGTGGATGCCTCCATGTTGGCAGACAATACAATAAAGTAGTTCCCAAGCACATTGCTTTTTCATGGTGTATGAGCCTGGCGCCATAGGCTCCAGGACTGGCCCCATGAGGGCTTTTGAAGAGGATGCCAGCCTCTAGAGGCCCGAGTCCTGACTCCACCTGGCCAACGGGTTTGCCAGAGGGGGTTTTGGGCGAGGGTCGTGACAGCACGCCCTCCTAAGGCCCCTCCCATGGTGTTCCTTCTGTCTGGCCCAGGTTTGGTTGGGAAGTTCCGATGGAATTTCCTGATTAAACGTGGTGCGTGGATATTCTCACTGGGCTCCCAGGATCTATCTTGTGGTCCAAATCCTTTCCAATCGACGAGATAATATATCTTGTTCCTAGAGTATTTAGAGTCCAAGATATCTTTGATTTCGAATTCTGGTTCTCCATCAACAAGTATGGGCTTAGGTGGTGTCCCAATCCATGTGCCCGGTTGCATTGGTTTCAGGAGGGACACATGGAATACCGGATGAATGTGTAGATTAGGTGGTAAATCCAGTTTCACGGCTGTTGGGTTGATAATTGCCTTAATGGTATAGGGTCCTAAGAATCTGGGATGAAAGGTCCGGGTTCCTTTGATGGTTACGAATTTAGCTGCTAACCAAACTTTGGGCCTCATTACGACCCAGGCGGAAAACCATGGTGCTAATAGCACCATGGTCCATGCCGGTAACTTACCGACTCCGCCATGGAGAAAGGGGGAATTACCTCCCCATTACAAGGTTGGCGGGGCGGTAATTCCCCCTTCCTCCATGGCCCTTCCCCATTCCCATTTTTGCCCCATAGGGCATAATGGGAATGGGGAAGGCGGTAATTACGGTACCGCAAATTGCAGTACCGTAATTAGCACCAAGGTCCTTTTGCGGGTCCATTCCTTAACGGCTGGTAAAACCAGTCGTTAAGGTGGGAACCCGCAAAGGGACCTCGTAATCAGGCGCTAAGGGATTACCGGTACGGGTACCCTTACTGGTACCGGTAATCCCTTAGCACCAGGGTCGTAATGAGGCCCTTTGTCTCCTACTTGGTAATCAGGGGTCTTTTTCCGGTGTTGGTCGGCGAATCTTTTTTGTTTTTCTTTGGCATGAATAAGGTGTTCCTTTGCCCTTTTGAAAGCCTGAGTTATGGTCGTGTGTAGAGTCTTTACCGTTGGCATTTCCAAGCTGGCTGGAAGGTCTAGTTCAGAGGTATGTGGATGTCTGACATAAAGCGTATAGAAGGGTGTTTGTACGGTGCTTGAATGCAAAGAATTGTTATATGCATATTCGGCTATCTACAGTAGGTTTTTCCAATTCCTTTGTTCATGGTGCAGCATGCACCGTAAATATTGCTCGAGTCTCTGATTGGTTCTCTCGGTTTGGCTGTCCGTTTGGGGATGGTGACTGGTAGATAGCCGAACGTCGATCTGCGCCGTTTCACAACATTTTTTCCAGAAGTTTGAAACAAACTGGCTGCCTCGATCAGAGACCAGAACCGAAGGGAAGCTATGTAGCTTAACCACACCCTCCAGGAACACTTTTGCTAAAGTGGCTGCGTATGGGAGGCCTTTGAGAGGAATGAAATGGGCCATCTTCGAGAATAAGTCCACAACTACAAGGATGCTGTTGAACCCTTGGCTTGGAGGTAGATCAGTGATGAAGTCAAGGGAAAGATTGTACCATGGAACTGGAGGAATGTCCAATGGTTGTAGGAGACCAGATGGTTTTTGTTTCTGTGATTTATTTTGTGTGCAGACACTGCAGGACTGAATATACTGAATGATGTCCTTACACCAGGTAGGCCACCAAAAGTTCTCTTCCACCTTAGCTAGGGTTTTGGCGATCCCAGGATGCCCTTCGATCAGTGAATCGTGATAGTTTGAAATAATATGCTGTTGTAATTCCTTCTTGGGTACATATAGGCGATCCCTAAAAAAGGGTAGATGGTCCTTGATGGTATATTGTTCTCCTTGAGTTTGCCATGCGAGGTAGGCATCAGGATTCATTGGATTTCTTTTCGTAGTTCTGCTTGTGTTAAGACTGTTGTGATACCCAAGAGTTTGTCTTCAGGTATAATAGGTACTGGGTCTGGAGTTGTATATACTTTTTCATCTATGCCCATGCGAGATAAGGCATCCGTCTTTCTGTATCTGATGCCTGGTCGAAATGTGATTACATAATCATATTTGGTGAAGAAAAGGGCCCACTGTAATTGGTGCGAAGACTGGGCCTTGCCTGTTTTGAGATATTGCAGGTTTCGGTGGTCTGGGATGACTTTAATGGTGTGTCGGGCCCCCAGAAGGTAGTGCCTCCTGGCTTTAGAGGCGGTTTAGATAGCCAGGAGTTCCTTGTCCGTGATGGCATAATTAATCTCTGGAGGTGAGAACTTTTTCGACCAGAAGGCCACAGGATGTAGCTGGCCGGTTTCCGGTCTCTCCGTGAAAGGACAGTGTCAAATCCCGATGAACCCTCCCAGTCCTCCTCCTCACCTGTGTCTTCAATAGTGCTGTTGTATGTCTCTGACTCCTTCTTGCGGCGAGGTCTTCGTAGTTCCTTGGACTTTCTGTTTTTTTTGTGATGTAGATAGGGACGAGCTCCTTCGGAGGCCACCTTGACCTGAAAGGTAACCAGGACTAGGGGAACCCCGAGGAGCAAGCTCCCAAAATTCAGGGAAAAAGCCGCTTACGCGTAAAAAACCCTGAGTGGCCAAGTTCTGAGAATGCCCTGTTGTGGTTTGCAGATGAAGAAGGATTCTTGCACTTAGAGTCTTTGTAATTATCAGCAAAGGTCCGTGTGGTAGATGGAGGAAGTTGAAGTATAAACTTGACGGAGGATAACGGGCTGGACAACTGAACTTAAATACGAAGATCAATAGGGAGAAGGCGTCCAGGAAAAACAGGAAGGGGAAAAGTACTGATTGAAGGGAGCGCTGAAAGGGTATAGTACTTGCAGATAGAGCGGAGAGAACAGGAAGACGGAAAGCCCGCTAAAGGCACGGGAGAGGAAGGGATGAAAAGAGGAGTAACGCCAAGCGGCAGGTAAGTGTACAGGTATGAAAGTACCGGAAAAGATAACCGACTAAATAACCGATGTAAGCAGATAAGATAAGACAAAGAAGAAAGTAGATGGGGAAGGGGGCAGCGAAAGAGCAAAGGTGGAGTCACAGAGAAAGAAAAGATAAGAATGGAAACACCGAATGAGCGGACTGTGAAAGAAAGAGAGATATACATGAATGCAAGACACCCGGCACCGTAGGAAATAGAGCTGCTGAGGGACAGAAGGGAACTCGGAAGGGAGATAAACAGAAGAAAGGGCAAAAGGGATTCCAGGCGAGACCGGTAATAAAGCCGAGCGAAAGAAAGAAAAGGGGCAAGGCAAAGGAAAGATCGGACGAAACCGATACAGCAGCAAACACGGAAGGGAGGAGAAACCTCTAGGGAAATAACTAGCAGGAAAAGCACAGGAGCGTCACCAGAAAACAGATACAACGCTCAGAGCAAGGGAATACACACAGGAAATAGAACTGGCAGCCATGTTGGAAAAACACTAGACCGTCAAAGGCTGAACATTAGCCACCATTTTACAAGTATTTCCATCTTCGCCATACTTTCCACGAGCGTGGCATGACAGTATGCCCCCTCTTATGCGGTTCGCCTCCTGGCTTGCCTGGGTGTAGGCGATGGCATCGTCTGACCAGTCTGGGTGCATGTATATGTGAGCAAGGTTCCCATGTCCTCTCGGAACAGGGATAACCTTTCCAATATACCAAGTATTGTAGTACACCTCTCCCTATACCTGGAGTCCACCAAATAAGCCACTTCATATTCCTGAGGTATAGTCGGTAAAGTGGCAAAGTGTTTTTTAAAGGGCCTCTTGTATTTGTCTTCTATGTAGGCCTTGAGTAGCGAGGAATGAAACACAGGGTGCACTCTTCTGAGATTGTGAGGTAATTTCAACTTGAAGGTTACCTGGTTGATCTTGGAGAGGACCTCAAAAGGGCCTATGAATCTGGGAGAGAATTTCCCCACATGAGTCCATCTTGGCAGAAACCTAGTGGCCAGCCATACTAGAGTCCCTTCCTTCCAATCTGGATTGGATCTCCTCTGTAGATTGGCGTACTTCTTATACCCCTTACGACTTTCTTCCAGAGATTGTATGGCTCCTTATGGACCTGTCTAAGGATGGTTAAAGTATCGTCGATGGCAGGAGTACGTGAGGTGGAGGATCCTGACCAGGGTAGATGTTGAGGATGATAGCCGTAGGTACACATAAAGGGTCTCATATTGATGGCAGTATGATGGGTGTTATTATAGGCAAATTCTGCAAGATGTATGAAGTCAACCCAATTGTCCTGTTCTCGATTACAAAAACAGCGAAGATACTGCTCGAGAGTGGCGTTCAAGCGTTCAGTCTGGCCGTTGGATTGTGGGTGGTAACCAGATGACATGGCTAGTTGGACTCCTAACTGATCACACAAAGAAGACCAAAACTTGGCAGTGAATTGGGTACCACGGTCACTGACTATGGTTCGGGGAATTCCATGTAGTCGCACGATCTCTTTCAAAAATACTGCTGCAGTCTCTGAAGCTGAAGGAGTACCAGCTAAAGCCGAAAAATGAGCCAACTTGCTGTAAGTGTCAACTACAACAAGTATGGATGTCATACCCTTTGAAGGAGGTAAGTCCACAATGAAATCCATTGAGATCTCTTCCCAGGGTCTGGAAGGTAATTCCTTCTGTTGAAGTAAACCAAGAGGTCTTCGTCTGGGGTTCTTATTGGCTGCACATGTGGGACAGGATGCTACATACGACTTGACATCTTGCTGTCTGGAAGGCCACCAGAAACCTCTGGATAGTAAATCCATGGTACCCTTTTGGCCTCTATGGCCTGCTAGTGGGAGGTCATGACACCACTTTAATGCTTGAGTCTGTAAGCTTCTGGTCGGGAGAAAGAGAGCCTGATCGAGAAACAATAATCCTTCCTTTTCTGTAAGATTATACCGTTGGAGATCAGCAACCTTATTATGCTTGGTGCCTTCTCGGACCTCCTGAAGGAACGAGTTGACAGTAGATATGAATCTCTTTCCTAAGAGCATCCTCTCTTGTCCTTGATATGTTCAAGTATCGTCTCCCCAACTGCGGGACAAGGGATCTGCCACATTATTCTGTGATCCTGGGATGTAGGTGATTATGAAATCAAAATGAGAGAAGTAGTACGCCCACCTGGCATGTCTGGAATGTTTACATTCCATCTGTTGCACTACCTTGAGATTGCGATGGTCGGTACATACTATGAACGGGTGTAAAGCCCCTGGTAGCAAGTATCTCCACTCTTAGGGGGCCTGACGGATTGGTAATAGCTCCTTTTCTAGGACGGAGTAGTTCCTCTCACTGGATGTAAGGGTCCTAGAAAAGTATGCCACTGGGTGTTCCAGCTGATTGGATCCTCTTTGTAAAAGAACAGCCCGCAGAGCACCTCCTGAAGCATCAGCCTCGAGATTGAACTGCAAAGATTGATCTGGTTGCATAAGTATGGGAGCAGTAGTGAACATGGCCTTAAGCTTGCAAGAGACTTCTTGAGCCTCGGCCTTCTATTGGAAAGGAATTCCCTTTTTAAGTAGAGTGATGATGGGCAAAACTATGTCGGAAAAATTTTGTATAAAGCGATGATAAAAATTGGCTAGACCCAAAAATCTTTGTATATCCTTAACAGTTGTGGGTTCTGGCTAACGTAAAATAGCCTTGACCTTCTCTGGATCCATACGGCCCCCTTCCTTGGAAAGGATGAACCCTAAGTAGGAAACCTCTGTGGCCTCAAACATACATTTCTTGGGTTTGGCATAGAGTTGGTGAACCTTGAGATGTTGAAGTACTTCGAAGACATGTTGGCGATGTTCCTTCAAAGTGGGAGAGAATATTAGGATATCATCTAAGTAAACCACAACAGAGATGTATAATAAGTCGGAGAATATCTTGTCCACGAATCTCTGAAAAACAACAGGGGCATTGACTAGCCCAAAGGGCATGACCTGGTACTCGAATAAACCCAAAGGCGTGCGAAAAGCGGTCTTCCGCTCATCGCCCTTTCTGATTCTTAGCAAGTGATACGCCCCACGAAGATCCAGTTTGGTAAAAAAAAGTAGAGCCTTGAACCGCCTCATTGAGGACATTGGGTATCTGTCCCGTATCGTCAACTGGTTGAGGCCCCTGTAATCGATACAGGGACGTACCTCCGAGGACCCCTTCTTGGAGACGAAAAAGAGAGAAGCCCCTCCCGGAGATTTGGACTCTTTGATCAATCCATTCTTCATATTAGTCTCTAAGTACTCCTTTAACACCTTCTTCATATGGAGGGATAGAGGGTACATTCTTCCAAAATGAATCAATGAATCACACTTGAGGTCAATACCACAATCCTCTGGACGATGGGGAGGCAGGAGCTTGGGAACCTTATCTTCAAACACCTCGGCAAAACCTTAGTATTGGATGGGAACTGTAGATACGGTGGTCTGTGGTAGCCTAACCGATTCGCCAGACTGAGTTTGACCTTCAAGCATACCAGTGTTATGCTCACTGCAAAAAACCATGTCAAACCTCAACTTGTTGGCTCTCCAATCAATCAGTGGGTTGTGCAGTCGGAGCCAGGGTATTCCAAGAATCACAGGGAAATGGGCTGCTCTTATCACGTTGAATTGTATGGTCTCCAAGTGCTCTCCCATCAATAACTGAATGGGCTTGGTCTCCATCACAATAGGTCCTGAGGACAAAGGTTACCATCAGCTCCTTCCACTGATATATGTCTTGATTTTTCTTGCAGTGGGATTTGATGTTCCTTGGCACATGTCCCATCTATAAAATTGCCGGCAGCACCACAGTCTAACATGGGGAGGAGGCTTAAGGTAGGACCGGGGGGAATAGTGAAGGTTATGGGAAATACCATTAGTCGGCTGTCTTCTTCACTTCTTGATTGGGTGTTGTTGCAGGGATTAGAGCTGGACTCCCCATTATCTCCCCTGCATAGGAACGGGGTCTGGCGTTTCCCTGACGTCGTGGCGGGACCTCAGGGCAGGCTCTCAGTAGATGTTTAGACGGACCACAGTACATACATAAGTTCAAGTCACGTCGTCTCTGTCGTTCTTCCGAAGTAAGTGGTCCTCTCATAGTGCCGATTTGCATGGGTTCATCAGTCTGCTCCTTTTCTTTTGGGGTAGGATGTATGCTTAGCTGACTAGACATATCCCAACCTCTTCTCTTCTCATGACGTCTCTCAGACAGCCGGAACTCAATCTGTAGAGCCAGCGTAGCAAGTTCTTGAAAGGTATTAGGACGTGCCACACAAGCCAATTCATCCTTAATATCCTTGTGGAGACCTCTACGAAATATGGTTAGTTGGGCAGAGTCTGGCCACCCTGCTTCTGAAGAAAGGGGCTGGAACTTAGAAATGTAAGTCTGAACGTCTTGTGTACCTTGACGTACATCCAACATAGCTTCATAGGTGGAATATTGAACTTCTGGGCGTTCAAATCTTATCTTGAAATTCTGTTTGAATAGGTCAAAGTCATTCACAGAGGGATCGGCACCGGTGACCAGAGGTGTAGCCCAAGCCAGGGCGCTTCCGGTTAGGTAACCTTGGCTCGACCTGTCTCAAAAGTCTTGGGTCTGAAGGTGAAATATATGGAACAGGCATCTAGAAATTCCATTAAGTGCTTAGGATTGCCATCAAACTTGCCAAAGGAGAAAGGCATGGGAGGCAAATCACCTCAACCTTCATCCCGGACTGCTACTTGCTGGCGCAGAGCCACATTCTCGGCTCGTAAATTCTGTACTTCAACAGGTAATCCTTGAATGGCATTATAAAGTTCTTGGTACTGTTCTACGGTGGCCATCGGTTGTGTTTGGCGTTGTATGCTGTCAAAACCCAATGAACCCTCTCGGTCCTCCTCCTCACCTGTGTCTTCAATAGTGCTGTCATATGTCTCTGACTCCTTCTTGCGACGAGGTCTTCATAGTTCCTTGGACTTTCTGTATTTTTTGTGATGTAGATAGGGACGAGCTCCTTCGGAGCCACCTTGACCTGAAAGGTAACCAGGACCAGGGAAACCCAAAGGAGCATGCTCCCAAAATTCAGGGAAAAAGCCGCTTAGGCGTAAAAAACCCTGAGTGGCCAAGTTCTGAGAATACCCTGTTATGGTTTGCAGATGAAGGATTCTTGCACTTAGAGTCTTTGTAATTATCAGCAAAGGTCTGTGTGGTAGACGGAGGAAGTTGAAGTATAAACTTGACGGAGGATAACAGGCTGGACAACTGAACTTGAATATGAAGATCAATAGGGAGAAGGTGTCCAGGAAAAACAGGAAGCGGAAAAGTACTGATTGAAGGGAGCGCTGAAAGGGTATAGTGCTTGGAGATAGAGCGGAGAGAACAGGAAGACGGAAAGCCCGCTAAAGGCACGGGAGAGGAAAGGAAGAAAAGAGGAGTAACGCCAAGCGGCGGGTAAGTGTACAGGTATGAAAGTACCGGAAAAGATAACCGACAAAATAACAGATTTAAGCAAATAAGATAAGACAAAGAAGAAAGTAGACGAGGAAGGGGGCAGCGAAAGAGCAAAGGCGGAGTCACAGAGAAAGAAAAGATAAGAATGGAAGCACCGAATGAGCGGACTATGAAAGAAAGAGAGATATACATGCGTGCAAGACACTTACCCGGCACCGTAGGAAATAGAGATGCTGAGGGAAAAGAAGGGAACTCCGAAGGGAGGTAAACAGAAGAAAGGGCAAAAGAGGTTCCAGACGACACCGGTAATAAAGCCGAGCGAAAGAAAGACAAGGGGCAAGGCAAAGGAAAGATCGGACGAAACCGATACGGCAGCAAACACGGAAGGGAGGAGAAACCTCTAGGGAAAAAACAAGCAGGAAAAGCACAGGAGCGTCACCAGAAAACGGATACAACGCTCAGAGCAAGGGAATCCACACAGGAAATAGAACTGGTGGCCATGTTGGAAAAACACTAGACCATCAAAGGTGGAACATAAGCCACCATTTTACAACTATTTCCATCTTCGCCATACTTTCCATGAGCATGGCATGACAGACAGCCCCCATTGCGAGACTGGATGCATCAGTTTCAACGACATAAGGGAGGTCTGGACGAGGATGTCGCAGGATTGGAGCGAAGGTAAACCTTTGTTTAAGTTCCTGAAAGCTTCTTCTGCTTCTTCGGTCCAAGCAAACTTTTTATTGTTTATTCATACTAGTACTGTGATTGGGTGCACAACCTGAGAGAAGTCTGGGATGAACCGGTGGTAGGAGTTCACAAAAACAGCATGCTTTGTATCCCTTTCAGAGACGTCGGTGAAGGCCATTTCAGAATGGCATCTACCTTGTGCACGTCCATTCTGATGCCTCCTGGAGTAAGGATAAAACCAAGAAATTCTACTTCGGTGACGTGAAAAAAGCATTTTTCAAGCTTTGCAAACAAGAGATGTTGACGGAGCTTGGTGAGGACTGAATGAACGTGCCTGACATGATCTTGTTCCGAGGCTGAGTATACTAAGATGTCGTCTATGTACACTAAGGCGCACACATCAATTAACTCCTTTAAGACGTCATTCATGAAATACTGGAATGCCGCAGGAGCGTTGCATAACCCGAAGGGCATGACTTGATATTAAAACAAGCTGTACTTAGTACGGAAGGTGGTTTTCCATTCATCTCCTTTTCTGACTCGGACCAGGTCGTACGCTCCTCGAAGGTCCAATTTGGTATAAATCTGGGCATCTTTAACTTGGTCTAGCATCTCAGGGATAAGTGGCAAGGGGTAGCGGTTCTTCACCGTGATCTGGTTCAATGAGCAGTAGTCAATACAGGTTCTCAAGTCTCCTTCCTTTTTCTGGTACGAAGAACAAAGGACTGGCTGCGGGGGACTTCGAAGGACGGATAAATCCGTTTACAAGGTACTGGTCTAAATAGGATTTCAAATGAAGGTTTTCTGGTTCTGTGAGAGTGTAGATCCTGCCGAAAGGGATTTATGCACCAGGAACAAGGTCGATCTGACAATCATAGGGCCTGTGCGGCGGCAATGTATTGGCTTGGTCCTTTCGGAAAACATCCTGGAAATCATGTTATTCACTTGGCAAGGTATTAGTTGCTCCCAGGGTTGATACTGTCGCTCCAGGAGTCATGGGGATACAGATGTCGGGTTTCTCCTCTTAGTAAGCAGGAAGGGGAGCAGTCACCGGGGAAGGTTAATTTTCGTGCCTGCCAGTCTATCAAAGGGTTGTGAGCGACCAACCATGGCATCTCTAGTATTAGCCTGAACTGAGGTGCCTTGATGAGATCGAATGAAATAGACTCCCGATGTCCATCCTGGCACAGCAAGGTTAACCTGGCTGTGCACTGGGTTACTGGTCCGGAAGCGATTTCTGTCCCATCCACAGTGGTTACCTTGTCCATAGTTGGCTTAGAACACAAAGGAAGCCCCATCTCTGCTGCCAGTTCTTGATCAATATAATTTCCAACTGCTCCGCTATCGATGTATGCTTCAACGGCATGCATTCTTGACGACTGTTGGTGGTTAATTAAGATCACTGGTATTGCAAAGTGCGAGGTCAGCAACTCTTGCTTCTCACTCGACAAACTGACCTCTACGTTTGTCGAGCTTGGTCGTTTTCCGATTCCTTAGCTTCATCCTTCTCTGTGGCCCGACTGTTCTTCTTGGGGGTTTTACTGGACAGTCCTTCAGGAAATGTCCTGGTTTCCCACAATACAAACAAAGCTGTTGTTGTCTTCTTTTGTCCCGCACTTGTTTTGTTAATGGAGGCCGTATCCATCCAATATGCATGGGTTCTACAGTATTTTCAGGTACACAGGGTGTGTTTTCTCTTGGTCGAACATACACGGTCCGAGGGTCCCTCTTAGACCGGTCTGCCTTTTGGTCCTGTAACCGGTGGTCTAGCTGCACGACCAGATTTATGAATTCTGCACAGTCTCTGGGCAGATCAACCACCTGGGCTAAGACGTCCTTTAATTCGCCTCATAAGCCTCGATGGAATAACGTGGTTCTTTTGTTTTCTGGCCACCTAGCTTCGGCAACCAGTCTGTTGAAGGTAGCAATGTACGTTAACAAGTCCTGATTCCCCTGTCGGAGGGACAAGAGTTAATTGTCTACTGCTTGTTCCTGGGTATGGCGAGCAAAAAGGTTTTCCATTTCTCTCTGGAACCCCCCCAAAGTCATGTAATAGAGGATCGTCATGGGTTACCAACGGCATCGATCAATCTGCTGCACTACCACTCAGGTATGATAAGACAAAAGCTACCCGAGCTTGGTCGTTTGGAAATGCTCCAGGCCTACAAAGAAAATGAAGGCGGCACTGATTGATGAATGCAGCATACTTCCGTGGGTCGCCTGAGAACCTTTCTGGTGGTGCCAGGGGCACTGTTCCAGGTAACGTGATCTGTACCGGAGTGGGTGGTATGGTGGGGTTTTGCATTGTTGGATTGCTTCCAGGTAGAGGTTGTCTGTCCTGCCTGTGATTGCAAGTATTGCCAGCTAATCTCTTCAGTGCGTTCTTTGGTCACTATTAGGTCTCTCCGGAGGGCATTAGTCTCTTGTCGGGCAGAATGAACCTCAGCACGAAGCTCTCCTAGTAATTGGGCCAATTGGTCAATTTCTGATGTCTCCATGGCGCCCAGGTGGATTTGTTATGGTAGGCTTTGCGTTCTGTTACGCTCACCTGATATCCACAGGGACGCCACTCAGCTGGGTTACTCGCTGGTACTCTTCTCAGCTTTGCCCTGATGTGGTCTGCGGGGAAGGTTCTGCCTTGTGGTAGAATTAGGCGTGCTCTCCGTCCTGCCTTCTGAACATGCCGTTGAAGCATACAACCAGTTCTTAGGAACCAAGCTATGTGGATGCCTCCATGTTGGCTGACAATACAATAAAGTAGTTCCCAAGCACATTGTTTTTTCATGGTGTATGAGCCTGGCGCCATAGGCGCCAGGACTTGCCCCATGAGGGCTTTTGAAGAGGATGCCAGGCTCTAGAGGCCCGGTCCTGACTCCACCTGGCCAATGGGTTTGCCAGAGGGGGTTTTGGTCGAGGGTCGTGACAGGCATGGCCAACAGGGCCGATGGGAGAACTTGGACGCAAAATTCCAGCAGGCATCATGATCTTGGTCATACTATTACTGTGTATATATTGCATCATCGCTATTATAAAATGTATAGCTAGGAAGGGTATGGAAAATGTAGAAATGCGATATATTAGGCAACACTTGTAAAAAGGAAAGAGATGAAAAAAGTGGGTGTATGTTACGTGATCTAATTATGTGTTTTTTCTATTTTCTCGGAGGCCCCTGCGCAGCAGGAGATGGGATCTGGCACCGGTAAGGTCACTGTGCCTGTGGAATGCGTGACCGTCTTGCCTCCAGGGATGGAAAACCAATTCTGAGAGAATGTACACAGACCGAACAGTGCCTAATAAGCTGTAACTAGGACCCACGGCCACATTGCCCTGTGCTCAGGAAACAGTCCATTATAAGAACTTGAACACTTTTATCGCTTGGGTTATGATTGCTACACTCCATACATGGGCCCGGATGCAGGCCACAGGCAACCCCTTTGACATGAGTAATGTTGATTAAGACTGGGATAGCCACCTAAACTGTATATAAGGATGTTGCCGGCCTGGGGGAGCAGAGCAGTCCACCCAGGCGGTTTGGATACGTGCTTTCATTATATGCAAATACCCTTCTACCTCTTGTCTCCCGTGTGCTTATTTTGGAGTGTTACTGAGTGTGCAGTGAAGCAGGGCAATTGCAGGAGGGAGCAGGATGGACAATTGTAACAGACTCGAATTCTCAAGATGGGATGACTCTGAGAACGTACAGATGACCAAGTGGCCGTGATAGAGGCCACAATCCAACGCCTACAGCTAGACAGCCCCCAAAAGGGAGAGGAAATCGCAGCCATCAAAAGGCGACAAGCCAACCGCCCACCAAAGGAAAAATGCTCTAACTACTCAAGACCCAACCACACGCAAGGGCAAAATAACACGTGCAAGTGGTGCAGCGGCCCATGGCACAGCAGAGAGCCGTGCCCGGCATGGGGCGTGATGTGCCGGAAATGCAAACACCTAAATCACTTTGCTGCTGTGTGCCTAAACCCCTCTAGCCCAAGGGAGGTAGATCAACAACAGCAAGAACACCGAAGAAGCTTCACCCAGCACGAGCCACCCCACCAGCCAAGGGGAAAAGGAAGAGCAAGAGTGGTGGACAGCACACAAAGATCGCTCAGCAGCAGCGAAAGCGAAGAGTCATCAGGCGAAAGTGTGTCACCAGAACGACGAGGAAAAGAGAGCCGGAAAAGAGCAGGCAAGAAGGAACATCGTGTGCATATGATATCCGCAGTAGAAGCATGTAGAACGAGACACAGGAAACAAAGCAGCAGAGAAAACAACCCTCCTGCACCATCATATCAGATGGAAACCGCCCGAAGATAGTCATCAACACTGTTGTAAGGGAAAAGGGACAGAGCCCCTTTAAGAGGGGAGCTCAAGACTATGGGAGGGACCGGGAAGCGGGAGGAAAGGGAGGGGCGAAGGAAGAGGGAAGCCAGTAACGACATGGAGGAATAAAGGGAAGGTTGGAAGCACACAATGGCTCCTGTGTAGTTATTGAACGGGCCTGAAGAGACCCCATGAGGGGGTCTAACAAATGGCGACGAAGTGAAACGTCCCGCGCCGTGGAGAAAATGGTAAAGGAGACTCCCTATGCGGGAGGCAGAAGGGCCTGGGTGCCCAGCAGCAGTGGGGGCACGTGCGCCCAGCAATAATGGAGGGCCTGTGTGCCCAGCAGTAACAGGGGCCCGTGTGCCCAGCAGCAACGGGGGCCCGTGTGCCCAGATGATCAGGGGGGCCGTGTGCCCTGCAGAGTAAAAGGGGGCCCGTGTGCCCTGCAGAGGAAAAGGGGGCCTGTGTGCCCAGCTGACAAGGCGGGTCTGTGTGCCCTGCAGAGGAAAAGGGGGCCTGTGTGGCCAGATGATCAGTGGGGCCTGTGTGCCCTGCAGCTGAAAAGGGCCTGCTTGCCCATAGTGCAGAATGGGCTTGAGCGCCCAGCAACATCGAAGAGCGACCTCGCGGGCCTGTGTGCCCAATACCAACTGGGAGGCCCGTGCGCCTCCCTGCAGAGACAGAACAGCAGCCGCAGGGCTGCCTGACCAGACCGCAGGAGACCGCGGCCGCTGCACCCGACACTGTGCAACAGGCCCGACTGCCTGGCTGCTACATCCTGCCCATCCGCGGGAAGGAGAAGAGAACGGACCGCTGCGGACGCCTCTGCCGTCAAGTAAGGAGGTCTGAAGTGGCCGGGAAGAAAACAAGCCACAGATTGGGAAAACCCTGCGTCTCCCACAACGTGACATTGATAAAAAAAACAAAGGAGTGAAAATAAAGGTAAAACACAGGGCTGAGTAGCATTAACCCCGCGTCTCCCACAAAAGTGACACCCAAATAAGATAATAAGTGAAGGGATCAGAGGTCAAGCGACACCCCTCCCATTAAGTGATATTGAGAAAGATAAGCGAGAGAAAAAATGGCCAAGTGCAACCCGCGGTTGGCCCTACTCTAACCAACCAGCAGGTGGAAATGACTAGTAAGGAAAAAAAACACGCCGCCAGCACAGCAGTGCATGAGACGCACCTACAATAAGAAACAACTAAAAGTGAGGACTATCAGCTAGCCCACAAGGAAGGGTATTTTATAAACACTGGCCCATCAAACCCCCTGGAAAAGAGGATTGACTAAGAGCTGGGGCAGACACAAACCCCACAATAGAACACCGCCGCCAAACCCTGCCCACAGCACAGTGGACAAAAAGGGTAAGCAGCCCCCACGACCCCACATGAACTAGGGCCAGGGCGGAGGAACCACTCGACAGCCTGCAGGCCAGCAAGGCGCTCCCTGCCCAGCTAGTGCATAAACCCCGAAAGAAAAACATGGGCGGGAAGCCCACGGACATAACGAACAGCCCGTAGGACGACACCAACACCCTCAGCCACCGCAACCAGTATCTGAAGAAGCTACCCCGACCCCAAGCGAGGGGGATACCCACACACAAGGGAATGATCACCCATTACATGAAGACTGCTGCAACATGACAAGAACCCACCAGCAAAAAGGTTAGTGGGAAGTACAACAAATTGGTGGACACCCAGGCCACCCTGTCAGTGCAACTACCTGCACACGTCCACGAGGTAACCCAACATCAACGGCCCAGGACCTACCTCCCACCTCCAGACCGCAAATAAAAGGGCGCACACAGCCACACCTGTCACGTGACCCCAGGGTGAAACCACAAGGTTGGGGAAACGATACGTGCTCAACCCACTTGAGCGCGCACACAACCGCCTGAATGCCATCAGAGTAACGGTGCCCCACCCGCCACCACCAAACAACCCAAAGGAGAGGTGCCACTCCAACAAAGCCACGCTTGCCACAGAAACCCCACAAGAGGACACCAAACAGGGGACACCGAAAGGGCCCACAACATAACCGTCTGAACACCAGTACCAGCACCAACAGAGTAGCCACGCCTCACCTACCGCTAAGGTACAATCATGATGGACCCAGCACAGGCAGCGGCGGTTACAGGGACAGCCCAAATTACCAATGCCAGCCCCACATCACATGCTGCCGCCATGAGAAGGCCCGACCCATTCCCCTTGTACCCGTACCACAACCAAGGAACAAGATGGGAAGAATGGGTCGAAGAGTTTGAAGACTTTCTAGGTGCAAATTAAAGACCCACCAAACAAACTCAGCATGTTTAGGAACTTGGTAGGAAAAGGGGTAAAGTACATCATCAAGACAATCCCAGCTACAGACAAAACCACGTACCAACGTCTCCTCGATTCAATCAACGATAAACTCATAGTAGGATCCAACAAAGACTACGAACGCCTTGCATTCAACCAACACAGGCAGCGTCCACACAAATCGATTGGAGAGTTCGTCATACGTCTCCAGCTGAGGATAGGAGACTGCGACTTCGCCAACTTCAGTGATGAAGATGCTATAAGACTAAGGATCATAGAAGGGTGCACCTCTTCGACGTTCAGAAAACACCTTCTCATAAAGCCCCTACCTCTAGCGAAAATACTCAATACGGCAAAAACATACGAGAGAGTTGACTCACAGGCAGCCGCCATTGAAAGGAAAGGTGAACGCAACGCCATTGCGGCCCTCACGGAAGAGCAACCGCAATACTCTGAGCCCACTCGACCCTGGAGAAGGAGGAAACTGAGAAGACACTGGCAAGAAAGCCCGAGCAAAGACCAATGCCACGGGCGAGGGTGGAAACACACCCACAGACAACCATACCCAGCCTTTGGATGAACATGCTGGCGCTGTAGCCAGGAAGGTCACCTTCAGAGAATGTGCAGAACAGGACCACCCACAAGCTCGGCATGCCAGCCCACACCCCAGGCAAGACACCCGAGTACACCTAGAGCACGGTTAGACATCAGGAAACACATCAAGGACATGAACACCAGCCCACCCAGAGGTCTCAGGCATGCACACCCCCTCTACCCTGAGCTAGCCCACCACAAAGGGGACGTACCGACACTTGGCACACGAACGCCACCCGTCCTGCGAGAGGACTATGAGCTTCGCAACCGCCCAGTACCCTTTGAAATATCGTACGGGGGGGGAATGGAAGTCAAAGAAAACGTCAGTACAAGGCAACAGTACCAGACAAGGGCGGAAGAATACCCCCTAGACAAACCCCAAGACCATGCTGTCCAACGGAGGACGGCACTGACAGAGCAGCCTAAAAGAAGGTCACAACGTGACCCAACCCAAGGAGAACGCAGAGTGCCGGACACCATCCGCATGATACCGAGTCCCGCCAGTGGACACAGCCGTCTCAGTAACCGGACAGCACTACAGCACGCACTCATCAGCGTCCACTATAGGTTATTCAAAGTAACCCACAAGAAGGACCACGTGCCCGAGCAAGATGCTGGAGAGACAAGTAAAGCCAAAGGACAGACGAACAGCGCAGATCCCATCCTAGCGACATGGGACAAAGAACAAGTGACAAGTACGACAAGGAACTACGGCAAAATGACGCCAAATGACTCCCTCCTCCATGAGTTATACTTTGAAGAGCATGAACCAACGAAAAAGGGAGGTGATCGAGATGGAGGAAAAAGAGAGAGAGGAGACTCATGAAACGCCGCAAAGAGAGAGTGCAGAGGAGACCCACGAGCAACCAAGCAGTCCCCATCGAACCACAAAGAGACCCCAACGGCTCATCGAGCAAATGTAACCTGGGAAGTCTCATGTTAAGCAAGGGGGAGGTGTTGTAAGGGAAAAGGGACAGAGCCCCTTTAAGAGGGGAGCTCAAGACTATGGGAGGGAGCGGGAAGCGGGAGGAAAGGGAGGGGCGAAGGAAGAGGGAAGCCAGTAATGACATGGAGGAATAAAGGGAAGGTTGGAAGCACACAATGGCTCCTGTGTAGTTATTGAATGGCCCTGAAGAGACCCCATGAGGGGGTCTAACAACTGGCGACGAAGGGACACGTCCCGCGCCATGGAGAAAATGGTAAAGGAGACACCCTATGCGGGAGGCAGACGGGCCTGGGTGCCCAGCAGCAGTGGGGGCCCGTGCGCCCAGCAATAATGGAGGGCCTGTGCGCCCAGCAGTAATGGGGGCCCGTGTGCCCAGCAGCAACGGGGGCCCGTGTGCCCAAATGATCAGGGGGGCCCGTGTGCCCTGCAGAATAAAAGGGGGCCCGTGTGCCCAGCTGACAAGGCGGTCCCGTGTGCCCTGCAGAGGAAAAGGGGGCCCGTGTGCCCAGCTGACAAGGCTGGCCTGTGTGCCCTGCAGAGGAAAAGGGGGCCTGTGTGGCCAGATGATCAGGGGGGCCTGTGTGCCCTGCAGCTGAAAAGGGCCTGCTTGCCCGTAGTGCAGAGCGGGCTCGAGCGCCCAGCAACGCTCGAAGAGCGACCTCGCGGGCCTGTGTGCCCAATACCGACTGGGAGGCCGGTGCGCCTCCCTGCAGAGACAGAGCAGCAGCCGCAGGGCTGCCCGACCAGACCGCAGGAGACCGCGGCCGCTGCACTCGACACTGCGCAACAGGCCCGACTGCCTGGCTGCTACATCCCGCCCACCCGCGAGAAGGCGAAGAGAACAGACCGCTGCGGACGCCTCTGCCGTCAAGTAAGGAGGTCTGAAGTAGTCAGGAAGAAAACAAGCCACAGATTGGGAAAACCCCACGTCTCCCACAAAGTGACATTGAAAAAAAAACAAAGGAGTGAAAATAAAGGTAAAACACAGGGCCGAGTAGCATTAACCCCGCGTCTCCCACAAAAGTGACACCCAAATAAGATAATAAGTGAAGGGATCAGAGGTCAAGAGACAACCCTCCCATTAAGTGACATTGAGAAAGATAAGCAAGAGAAACAATGGCCAAGTGCAACCCACGGTTGGCCCTACTCTAACCAACCAGCAGGCGGAAATGACTAGTAAGGAAAGAAAACACCCCGCCAGCACAGCAGTGCATGAGACGCACCTACAATAAGAAACAACTAAAAGTGAGGACTATCAGCTATCCCACAAGGAAGGGTATTTTATAAACACTGGCCCATCAAACCCCTTGGAAAAGAGGATTGACTAAGAGCTGGGGCAGACACAAACCCCACAATAGAACACCGCCGCCAAACCCTGCCCACAGCACAGTGGACAAAAAGGGTAAGCAGCCCCCACGTACCCGACCTCACATGAACTAGGGCCAGGGCGGAGGAACCACTCGACAGCCTGCAGGCCAGCAAAGCGCTCCCTGCCCAGCCAGTGCATAAACCCCGAAGGAAAAACATGGGCGGGAAGCGCACGGACATAACGAACAGCCCGTAGGACGACACCAACACCCTCAGCCACCGCAACCAGTATCTGAAGAAGCTACCCCGACCCCAAGCGAGGGGGATACCCACACACAAGGGAATGATCACCCATTACATCAAGACTGCTGCGACATGACAAGAACCCACCAGCAAAAAGGTTAGTGGGAAGTACAACAAATTGGTGGACACCCACGCCACCCTGTCAGTGCAACTACCTGCACACGTCCACGAGGTAACCCAACATCAACGGCCCAGGACCTACCTCCCACCTCCAGACTGCAAATAAAAGGGCGCACACAGCCACGCCTGTCACGTGACCCCGGGGTGAAACCACCAGGTTGGGGAAACGATAAGTGCTCAACCCACTTGAGCACGCACACAACCGCCTGAACGCCATCAGAGTAACGGTGCCCCACCCACCACCACCAAACAACCCAAAGGAGTGGTGCCACCCCAACAAAGCCACGCTTGCCACAGAAACCCCACAAGAGGACACCAAACAGGGGACACCGAAAGGGCCCACAACATAACCGTCTGAACACCAGTACCAACACCAACAGAGTAGCCACGCCTCACCTACCGCTAAGGTACAATCATGATGGACCCAGCACAGGCAGCGGCGGTTACAGGGACAGCCCAAATTACCAATGCCAGCCCCACATCACATGCTGCCGCCATGAGAAGGCCCGATCCATTCCCCTTGAACCTGCACCACAACCAAGGAACAAGATGGGAAGAATGGGTCAAAGAGTTTGAAGACTTTCTAGGTGCAATCGGGAACAAAGACCCACCAAACAAACTCAGCATGTTTAGGAACCTGGTAGGAAAAAGGGTAAAGGACATCATCAAGACAATCCCAGCTACAGACAAAACCACGTACCAACGTCTCCTCGATTCAATCAACGATAAACTCATAGTAGGATCCAACAAAGACTACGAACGCCTTGCATTCAACCAACACAGGCAGCGTCCACACAAATCGATTGGAGAGTTCGTCATACGTCTCCAGCTGAGGATAGGAGACTGCGACTTCGCCAACTTCAGTGATGAAGATGCTATAAGACTAAGGATCATAGAAGGGTGCACCTCTTCGACGTTCAGAAAACACCTTCTCATAAAGCCCCTACCCCTAGCGAAAATACTCAATATGGCAAAAACATACGAGAGAGATGACTCACAGGCAGCCGCCATTGAAAGGAAAGGTGAACGCAATGCCATCGCGGCCCTCACGGAAGAGCACGGAAGAGCAACCGCAATACTCTGAGCCCACTCAACCCTGGAGAAGGAGGAAACTGAGAAGACACTGGCAAGAATGCCCGAGCAAAGAGCAATGCCACGGGCGAGGGTGGAAACACACCCACAGACAACCATACCCAGCCTTTGGACGAACATGCTGGCGCTGTAGCCAGGAAGGTCTTCTTCAGAGAATGTGCAGAACAGGACCACCCACAAGCTCGGCATGCCAACCCACACCCCAGGCAAGACACCCTTAGTACACCTAGAGCACGGTTAGACATCAGGAAAGACATCAAGGACATGAACACCAGCCCACCCATCGGTCTCAGGCATGCACACCCCCTCTACCCTGAGTTAGCCCACCGCGAAGGGGAAGGACCGACACTTGGCACACGAACGCCAACCGTCCTGCGAGAGGACTATGAGCTTCAGTACAAGGCAACAGTACCATACAAGGGCGGAAGAATACCCCCTAGACAAACCCCAAGACCATGCTGTCCAACGGAGGATGGCACAGACAGAGCAGCCTAAAAGAAGGTCACAACGTGACCCAACCCAAGGAGAACGCAGAGTGCCGGACACCATCCGCATGATACCGAGTCCCGCCAGAGGACACAGCCGCCTCAGTAACCGGACAGCACTACAGCACGCACTCATCAGCGTCCACTATAGGTCATTCAAAATAACCCACAAGAAAGACCACGTGCCCGAGCAAGATGCTGGAGAGACAAGCAAAGCCAAAGGACAGACGAACAGCGCAGATCCCATCCTAGCGACGGGACAAAGAACAAGTGACAAGTACGACAAGGAACTACGGCAAAATGACGCCAAATGACTCCCTTCTCCATGAGTTATACTTTGAAGAGCATGAACCAACAAAAAGGGAGGTGATCGAGATGGAGGAAAAAGAGAGAGAGGAGACTCATGAAACGCCGCAACGAGAGAGTGCAGAGGAGACCCACGAGCAACCAAGCAGTCCCCATCGAACCACAAAGAGACCCCAACGGCTCATCGAGCAAATGTAACCTGGGAAGTCTCATGTTAAGCAAGGGGGAGGTGTTGTAAGGGAAAAGGGACAGAGCCCCTTTAAGAGGGGAGCTCAAGACTATGGGAGGGAGCGGGAAGCGGGAGGAAAGGGAGGGGCGAGGGAAGAGGGAAGCCAGTAACGACATGGAGGAATAAAGGGAAGGTTGGAAGCACACAATGGCTCCTGTGTAGTTATTGAATGGGCCTGAAGAGACCCCACGAGGGGGTCTAACAGACACGGGAGCAAAAGTCAATGTTATGCCCGCACGCACATTCAACAGACTCGACCCAAAGCCGGCACTTCAAGACAAGAGAGTGCAACTGTTCGCATGCGGCTGCAAGAAGCCACTGCCGGTACAAGTGTCATTCAGATCGAACGATGCCGAATGAGAATCTACGTAGTCGATGCAGGTTTAGAGACTTTACTGAGCTGGCGAATAGCAGAGAAGCTACACCTGATCCAATTCGCTTTCATCATCCAGCCGACGGAGATTGACTACCTCCTCAAAAAGCATCACTGAGTGTTCCAAGGCACTGGATGCCTCTGAGGCGGAACCATCAAGCTGCATATTGATCCAACGATACAGCCAAAAGCAGTATGGCACCACAGTGTCCCCTTTCATATGAGGGAGGCGGTTGAAAAGGAACTAGAGAAAATGGAAAAGTCTGGAATTATCGAAAAGACATCAGGGCCAACTTCATGGGTGTTGCCAATGGTCGTAGCTCAAAAGCCAAGACAGCCCAGTGCCATAAGAATCTGCATAGACATGAGGCTACCCAATGTGGCAATTGGGAGATGGTGATACGTGACATCCACCATCGACAAGCTAATCGTCGACCTGACAGGGGCCAAGATTTTTTGCAAATTGGACCTCAGGTCAGGTTACCATCAGCTGCATCTGGCAAAAGAGTCAAGATACATTACAACATTCTCTTCTCACTACGGCCTACGAAGGTACAAACTATTGAATTTCGGCATATCCTCAGCAGCAGAGGTATTCCAAAACGAGATCCGTAGAGTTCTGAACGGCCTCGAGGGCACCACGAACATAAGTGACGCCATCATTGTCTATGGCGCTACCACCAGCGAACATCATGAGAGACTCGCAGCAGTCCTGTAGTGGCTAGAGGAAGCTGGGCTTACTCTAAATGCGAAAAAATGCGAATTTGGCAAAGGATATGTTTTCAACTCGGACAGAGTATCGCCGGACCCGGCCAAAGTAAGTGACATTAAATGAACCAAAGCCCCGACTTCAGCAACCGAAGTGAGAAGCTTCATGAGCATGGCAACCTATTGTGCAAGATTAATTCCCGACCTCGCCACACTTGCAAGCCCCATACGAGAGCTAACAAAAAACAACAAAAAGTGGGAGTGGACGACACAACATCAACAGGCGTTCCAGCAAATAAAGGACTCACTGTCCAGCACCACCACAATGGCATTTTTTTATACGTAGAATGAGAGATTGAACTCTTAGTAGACGCCAGCCCAGTGTAATTGGGAGCTGTCCCGACACAGGTGGACAGAGACGGCAGTGTCCACCATGTTGCATTTGCCAGCCGAGCTCTGACGAAAACAGAGAAGGACTTTGCGCACATCGAGAAAGAGGCGCTGGCAATTCTTTGGGGCTACCGCCATTCCAGAGTTTACTTACTTGCACAACCGGCTAAGGTATTCACTGACCACAAGCCACTAATCCCCATCTTTAAAGGATCTGCACCGCATCCGCCAGTGAGGCTGGAAAAATTGATGCTACAACTACAACCTTCCAACATCAAAATGGAGTACAGGGTCTGAGCAGACAACCCAGCGGACTACCTTTCCCGCCATCCGCGCCCTGCCACGAAGCTGGAAGAACAGCATGCAACAGAAATAGAAGAGCACGTATGCCATGTCGTTGCATGCGCATGACCGGGATCGCTCACGCTGCAAGAGATAGCAGACGAAACAAAAACGGGTGCCTGCCTGCTACGAACCATCCAAGCAGTCCAGTCAGGAGACTGGAAGAACTATCTAACCGCAGTAGCGCAGCGCACACCAGCGTCCCAAGAAAAACTACAGGCTCTGTTCTGGATCCGCCACAAACTCACACTGTTTGGGGAAGGCGTTCTACCAAAAGGACACAGAATCATCCTACCAAATTCACTGGAGGAGAGGGCATTGAGACTAGCACATGGAGGCCACCAATGCATAGTAAAAACACAATTGTATCTAAAATCCAGAATGCGGATGCCGCGAATGCATCAACATGTGATCAGCTTGGTCGAATTGTGCGCAGCTTACCAATCATCAAGGAGGCTGGCGGAACCAGAACCAATAATCAGCGCACCATGGAGCAACACAAGATGGGAATCGATAAACATGGACTTCTGCACCATTGCCAGAGAGGTGTTTCTCCTGGTCCTGGTCGATGAGTTCAGCCTCTATCCAGAAGTCGAGCACGTAAAATCCACAAATGCGGAATCTGTAATCACTGCGCTTGAAAATACATTTTCGGTACATGGGATACCCACCAAGCTGAAGAGTGACAACGGCCTGCCGTTCACCAGTCAAGACCTTAAACAATTCCTCCAAGACCTGAGCATCAAACACAAGAGAATCACTCCCTACTGACCACAGGAAAATGGCAATGCAGAACGGTTCATGGGGTCCCTGAACAAAGTTATACGCATTGCAAAAGAACACAACCACCCATGTCTGGCAGCTATGTACAGGTTCCTACCAGCCCACCATCAAACTCCACCCATGTCGACAGGGCTGAGCCCCGCCGCACTCATGTTCGGAGTGCCAATCCAAGCAGAACTCCCCATGCACCCGAGCTGGGTAAGCCCAGACCCTGATATCCCCCTCATCGAAGAAAGACATGTCAAGAGGAACGAACAAGAAAGCCAAGCCCGTCTTGCACAGGCAGAGATAGCTGCAACCCGACGACACTGTACTAGTAAAGAACCAAGCGCCCCAAAAGAAGATGACACAACTTCAAATCCCGCCCATGGACGGTCCAAGACACCAGACACAGCATGATAACTGCCACTCGAGGGACCGAGGTAGTGACCAGGAATGAATCTTACTTCCAGAAGGTTCCAGAGACGATGTGGAATGCCAGCCGACAAATGGTAACCTGCCAACAAGTCAAGGAGCAGCGGAACAGACTGCAGAAGAAGCATCACCCCAAAGAGAAAATTAACAGTCTCCCCAACTAGACATGGCAACCTCAAGTCCCCCTAGAGCAGAAGAGACTGAGAGGGCCCATCTGCGGTACCAGCTGAGAGAAAGACCGAAACCCCCCCCCCCGTCTCCACCGGTACTTACTGCAAAGAACAAGGCAGAGATACACCAGTAAGAGACTAGATGTATTTAAAGGTTACGTTAGTCTACATTTCTAAGTTTGGGAGGAATGTGGTGTCACGTGCACAACGAGAGACCAGGGTCACGTGATGTGGGTGGGGGAATAAAATAAAGGAATCACCGGAACTATGTCAGTCCGGGTTTATGCATCAGACAAGCATGTTGTGCCTTCCTTTCACGCACTGCATATCTGAGGCCTGCACAGGCTTGCGCTGTGCACCCCTGACCTCTCACATTACGGGAGGCCGGGTATGTGACGATAGAACACCTTTGACTGCATTCCGTGCTCACATGAACTCTTTTTTCTTCAAGCTGACCTCCCCTGGGCCCTCCTCCACAGGAGGTATAACCTCCTACTCACCCACCACATGGCAGTAAATCCAAAGCCAAGCCATGGGCACCTTCCAACCATGGGCGAAAGGGAAGGAAAGTCCATAGTGGGACGTCGAAGAGTAGGGCAAGGAGTAATGAAGATTACCAGTAAGTAATCCGAACATTACCTCCATGTCCCTCTTACTTGTTCCAGTACTTATCTTTGAGTTGTACCGAAGCAGAAACAGGAAGGATGATCATGCCCACAACAAAAGACACAGACACCAAGAGTAATGCGAAACCAACACAACACTGAAGTATTCAAGGTATAGCAGAAAGGAAGCAGGCAGACCAAAGATCCCTGCCACCACATCAACCAGGCACGCCTTAGAACCCCCACGCCAAAGGAAGTAGACCGGGTCCCTCCACATTGAGTAGGTAATGTCTAATGAAGGTGTTAGGAGAAACCCAGGTGGCAGCCCGGCAGATGTCTAGCAAAGGCATCCCCCCGCAAGTGTGCCTAGGAGGCAGCCACCCCTCTCTTGGGCCGACCCTGGAACCGCCCCACAGGGCAGAGTCCGCAGACTCATTGGCCCATAGAATCAAAGACTTAATCAATGGGCTGATCGTAGGAGTGGAAGCCCGGCAGTCACAGCGCCCCAAACCAAAGGTGACCAAAATATGATCAGTGAGACGAAAGGACTCCAGGGAAATATATTGCAAGACTGCCAGCATGACATCCAGACAATGCCAAGCCTCCTCCTTAGGAGAGGATGGAGCAGGAAAGAAAGCCAGAGGAACCACCTCCTGAGACCGATGGAAATGAGAGGAGACTTTAGGAACAAAGGAAGGATCACATCGCAGGAACAGAGCCTCCTCCCGGACCAGCAGAAATAGAGGCCGACACAAGAGGGCCCCGATTTCCACCAAACGCAGACCTTAAGCAACCGCAATCAAAAAGGTAGTCTTCAGCGTGAAGCACTGCCCCCAAAAACTACACTGGCCAATGCCCCGGATCCCATCTTGCATGCCAAGGCATTCAGGGAGTCTGACCTTGATACCCCATGGTGGTTTATAAATGCCATGACAGTGCTGTTGTCTGTCCTGATGAGCACATACCGGCCCTTGACCCCCAGGAGAAATTCCACAGAACCCTGTAAATGTCTGGCAATTCACTCCAATTTGAGGACTTGAGGAAATCCCTCTGATTCCACTTCACATGAACTGACATGGAAACCAGCGTGGTCCCACACCCCAGGCTGCTGACATCTGTGATAAGAATAGTCATCATGGGACGCTCCAGCCCAACCCCTTTCTTAGATTGTCCATGCACAATCACCAACCCAGAGCCCTTCTTTTTTGAAACACAGTTTTTACTGCATTTTTTCTTCCAACCAAGAGCACATACAGAAAGGAACAACAAAAAGAAGGAAAAAAAGAAAAACAACAGCAAAAAGAAAACAATCTTTACAGTACTATTAACTGACAGGACATAATGTCTGGGAGCTGCGCGTACACCCCATGTGTCTCCAGGGCAGTCTACTAATAACGCTTGAATATGAGGTCTTTCCCTTCCCCCCTTTCAAGTGATTGTTGTCAGGACATTCTCAACACCCCCCCAGACAATAAACAATAGGGTAACAATACAAGAAACAATGGGGATAATGCCCAAGGGTCATAGCCTATTCCTACAAGTTCGCACATGCCGTCAGGATCTCTGAAAAATTACCACTTGAGGATCACTGAACCATTTTTCAGTATACAGTGGTCACATTCCTGCCCCAGTTGTTACTCAACTTCCACCTGTGAATCTCCCACTACTCCAAAATGAATATCAGGTGTTGGACGTCCTCCCCCATCTATACCATATATCATTGTGAACTGCCCCCATTCCTCTGTAAAAGTGTTGTATTCATGCACCATAAACGTCACCCTCTCCATCAGGTATACTTCCCATACATTCCACAGCCAGTCACCCTTCTCGGTTATTCTGGACTCTCTCCATTTCTGTGCAACCGCTATCCTCCTTGCACGCAAGAGGGCCTCACACATCTTAGGGAATTTTTATGCCTCATACCCTCTAGGTGGGATATCCAAGTGTAGCGTAAGGGGTTCCAGCTGCATAGGGCTCCCTGTAATGTCTTTTATCCAACTTAACAACTCCGCCCAAAAGTTCTGAATCCGAGGGCAGTCCCATCACATATGCAGTGATGTTCCAAATTCCCCACAACCTAGAGCCCCTTTTAAGCCCTTTCATACCAGGATCTGGGAATTGTAGGGCTTGGAAGCAGGGACCCAATGTTTCCGTAGATGAGAAATTAGGGCTGCGAGGTGGATAGTGCAATCTGTCGCAGCCAGTCTCTCTCCCTCTCATGAGGGTCCACTCCCCCATATGATCCTCCCCCAGGCAGCCATTCCTAAGGTTGGGATCAAGTAGCAGCTGCCTTTCCCTGGCTATATGGGAAGAGAGTTCCACCATATAGGGAGTGATGATACCACTAGATTCATCACATACCTTTCTCCTTAAAAAGGAGGCCCCTCCAGAGTGTGGAATTTGGGATCTTATTTTTTTTTCCCAATTCCAGACAATTTCATCTGGAATTAATCCTCCCTCCTCCCACAAATCTATGGGGGAAATCTGGCTAGGTGGATGATTAATCCCTTCTATAAGGTTTTGGAAGTTTGGGAAATCCGTACCACTTATGATCTCTTCCGGTAACCCAGGGATGATGGCAGAATTTATCATTGTCTTTTGACCCCTGATTTGTATGGTCACTGTGGTTCAATGGTACACTTCTCGATCCCCGTGCACACAAGTCACTCTGACAGGTTTCTGGACTTTTAGATCTTCTGTCTGTATAAAGTGAGCCCTAACTGCTGTTTAACTGCTACCAGAATCAATAATTGCCCTGACATCCATTCCATTATGTTAGCAAACTCATGGGTTTTAAAAGGGGTGGTGTTACAAAAGTAACTACTTTGGGTCTCTATTTCCTCCTCTGGGTATCAACCTTTTTCCCATTCTTCTCCCACCATACATCCAATCTCCATAGATTTGTCTCTCCTGTTGGAGGCACAGTGCTGTGACATATGCCCCTTCTGCCCAAAGGAGAGACAAACAACCATGGGGACTCTAAGGCTTCTGCTTTCATCAGTTTTGCTGTTCCCCGTCTCTTGAGTACAGATGGTTTTCTGTCATCAGCTTTTTCCAACGTTGATCTTATTTTATGAGAAGGAACTCTCTCTTTAACAGTTGCCTTTTTTCTTACTCTAGAGAAATTGGGAGAAAAGAATGTTGGATCTTTCCTGGTTTCCTCCCCCTTGTGTATTATTTTCCTCTGTTTACTAGTGTCAGAAATGTTCTGGGTGGTTTCAATAGCGATAATCATAGTTGGCTTATTCAGTTGGAGAACAGAATTTTCCAAATAGGATGGGAGGTAATTCACACATTGCTCTAATACAATGGTCTCTAAGTGCTCAAATAGGGATTTTCCCCACCCACAGTGACAGAGTATTTTGTACTCGTGCTCACAATTTCCCTGGCATCTCACCCTGCCCCTGGTTGAAGTTCTCAGAGCCATTGTCTGTAAAAACATTTTGGTATGCCCCACTCTTCTTAGCAGACCCTGCTTAGTTTCCTCAAATTAAACAGTACCTAGCTGGTTCAAGGTCTGGTATGAGGTCTGGAATTTTCCTCTCAGGAGGGGAGCCAAATAACATGTTTTCAGGTTCTCACCCCAGTGCAACTGTTGAGCCAGCCTCTCAAAATTGAGAAAACGATTCCCAAGGTCTTCCCCATTCTTATATGGCTGACATGCTCCATGAGGGAGAATCAGGCTTTGTTGGGCTGTTAAGACTCTTTTTAAGCTGACCTGAAACCTAGTATCCACCTTGATTTTATGTGCAACTAAGAGTTCTAGTAGGGCGTCTAGGGTGGATGTATTTTTTCAATTACGACTGAGGCTTTCATACTGTCTGGAAGGAAAAGGATTTCTTCCTCAAACTTCTGTAGCTCCCCCAGTGGGTCTTCTTGGGAGGTTTTGAAAATATCATTATCTTTTCCCCTGGAGGGACCAACATAGTTTTAAGACTTTTCGTAGCGGACCCTAAGAGGCTAGGCTTTATTCCTAAAGAGCCTGTGGAAAAAATCAGTTTGCTGGTTTGTTTTATCAAATTTAATTTATCATTTGGACAAATATAATCTGATAAACAGGTATCAACTAATAAACGACATCCCCTAACGAGGAGTTCTTGATGGTAAAAGGGAATTTTGAGCTGTTTGAGAATGGTTGTTTTGATTTGCCTGACTCTCTCTTCTGGGGACATTTCTATTTAGTACTCAGCTCCATTGGATTCTTTAATTGGTATTATCACGAATGAACGTTATGGAGGTTTCTAAATGTTGTTATTTATATCGGTTCCCCAGTTGGTATGAAATTAACCGAATCCTACTGCTGACACCATTTGAAAGGAATCAGAAGTAAGCGTCGGACACAGCGACATTGTAGTGGTTGTTATAAACTTGTATTAAAATAAAAGAAGGGTTGGAGAAAGAACTATCTTGCCCTAACACTATGAGGGGTTTCCCTGCCTCAATGAAATTAAAGGATGTCAGTGTCAGAATATAAAGAGTTCTCCGTCCTGTGTCCAAAAACCTATCCTGACCCTTACAACCGAAACCTTAGAAAAAATACAAAGGGAAAAAGTGTTTCAACTGGTCATCTGTAGTCTTCATTAATGTTACAACATAAAGTTGCAAAAGGTGCGCAAATGAACAATAATCAAAGTTCCATAAACTCCCACAGTTCTCCAAAGAGGGTCTTTTCCTACTCATAGGGAGATCCTCAGCCTCTGCCTTGGTTGCAAACAACATAGCTAGCGGGTTCTGGGTCTTGTTTTTTAGTTCCCTCTGTGTACCCTGTTCCTTCAGTGGTTACGTATTCCTTCGCCCTTAGGTTGTACATGTACAACACGTTGTTTTCCCCATTTTATTTTAAATGTGTTTATTTTAAATCAGAGCAGCAAAGCAAATACAGTTATACATCAATTCAACATTTCAATCAAGTTCTTCCTTCCCTCTCCCCCCCATGTGAATGTCAGTTCAGATCGAGGTTTCAGAAATTTGGGATCTCCCCTCCTACTTTATCCATTTTCTCCCTCCACAGGAATGTTCCCTCCGTTTAAGATCCTCCTGGCCTGTTGGGGTTTGTAGGTGAGGGCTGGAAAATTTAGATCATAGTCAAGAAATGGGCCCCAAATGTTCTGGAAGCGATGAAGAAGCCCTGCCTTTGCCGCTGTTACCTTCTCTGCAATAAGAATGTCCCATAATTTGACCCACCAGAGGGGTGTGAGTGGACCTTCCTTGAATTTCCTCCTGCTAGGAGGCATTGGGACAACAACCTAGCTTTGGCTCCCGACCTTGAGTAGATTCCAGGGACCGGGGCGCCCAGCAGGATAGGTTCTGGCTCTAGTGAAAAAGCTGTTTGGGTGATTCCCTCAATAGTAGCTAAACATTGCTTCCAGAATTGTTGGGCTTTTGGGCATGTCCATCACATATGAAGAAAGGACCCCGGGTGTCCGCATTGTCTCCAGCATGCCGGGTCAAGAGTCTGGTTCATGTGGTGGAGCCTCAGGGGGGTAGTACCAACGTAGCAGGATTTTGTAGGCGCACTCACTGTTAGCAACGCAGGCCGATGATGAGTAGGCCTGAGTCCATATATCCACCCAGGTCTGATCCTCTATAGGGTGGCCTAGGTCTGCCTCCCATTGTGCCATGCATCGTGTTTTGGTGGTAAGAAAGTCTGCTTGAAAACATCTGTATAGAGTGGAGATCTTATCTCGAGTCGGGAGATCCACAATGGTCAGCTCCAGTGCTGTGGGGGGGCGGGTTGCTGCCTGGTGAGTTTGTGGGTGGGAGCACCAATGGAGGAGCTGGATGTAAGAGAACCTGTCAGTCTCATGAAGCTGGAAGGCTTCCTTGCATTGTTCGAAAGTGCGAGGCCCCCCCCCTCCACAAACAGTTGTCCGAGAGATTCCAGGCCCTCTGAGATCCAGTTTTTAAAGTCCCAGGGGTTTGTTCCAGGTGAGAAAGTTGGGTTATGAAATACTGGCGACGAGGGGCTCAATCCCCTGGGAATCCCCTTTTTCTTTAGGGCTCTGTCCCAAGTGTCTATGGTGTGCCTAGTTGCTAGCAATAGTCTCTCACCTGTCTGCCGCATTGGGGGTCGAATGTGTGGAAGAAAGCGTAGCGGAAGGGATAGGCGGGATTGTTCAAGCTCCACCCATTTAGGGCGCCCAGAGCATACCTCGCACGCCTGGGTACATGCCAATTGCGCGGCCATCTGGCATCCCTACAGGTCAGATACTCCCAGGCCGCCAAGTCTGGCATTGCCTAGCATTATCTTTCGGAGGATCCTGGGTTTCTTCCCTCTCCATATAAATTGCAGCATCTTACTCTGGAATAGGGACTGGAAGTGATGAGCAGGCATATAGGAGTCTGGGGAGGAGATTCATTTTGCAGGCTGTGATACGGCCCGTTAGTGAGATTTCCTGGGATTTCCAGCGCTTTAAGTCGTCTTCCAGTTCTTTAAAGAGAGGAGGAAAATTTGTACGATAAACTTCTTTCAGGTTCGCTGGGATCTGGACCCCCAGATAAGGGATTGCCTTGGCCGTCCAATGTATGGGGCACAGCGGGATCAAAGCTTCTCTCTCGGTCGGGGTTAGGCCTATTCCCAGGGCCGTGGACTTGCTAAAGTTGATAGAGGAGCCAGTAGTTATTTCTCTCAGCAAGGGCGTCTTTTAGTGAGGAACTGGGCTCTGTGGTGGTAAGCAAGACGTCATCTGCATATAGGGCAAGTTTATGTTGTGAGGGGCCAGCTTAAAGCTCCTTGATGAGCTTGTTCAGTCTGATTCTTTGGGCGAAGGGTTCCATAATCAGGGCAAATAGGAGCGGGGATAGAGGGCATCCCTGCCTGGTCCCATTGGTCAAAGAGATTGGGGCAGAGAGGACGCCATTGATCCTCAGGAGGGTTTTTGGTGATTTGTAATTTGCTAGTACCATGGCTCAGAACTCTGGCCCAAATCCAAAGGCTTCCAGGGTGAGTTTCATAAAGGTCCAGTCCACCTTGTGAAATGCTTTGGTAGCATCGACGACCAAAAATGCTAGGCTCTGAGAGTCCCGGGTGGCCAGATCTACCAGGTCCAGTGTTCTGCGGATGTTGTCGCCTGTGGCTCTATTCATGATAAACCCGGTCTGGTCTGAGTGGATTATGTCAGGTAGAATATGGGAAAGGCGCGTCGCAAGGATCTTGGAGTAGATGTTAGCATCAATATTCAGCAGGGCAATTGGTCTGTAAGAGGCTTGGTTCTTTGGATCCCCCCCAGGTTTGGGTAGAAGAACGGTAATGGATTCTTGAAAGGAGGAGGTTATAGTGCCCGTTTCCTGAAGGAGTTAAAGAGATTCGCCAATGACGTCAGTAGTTGGTGCCTGAAAATCTTGTAGAATTTGGTGGAATATCCGTCGGATCCAGGGGCTCAGGTTTTAAGAGATTTTATGCCTTCTCCACCTCATCACCTGAGATCGGCGCGTCCAGGATGTCTCGGGCTGAGTCCTTCAGCCGGGGAGGACGGCCTTCTAGAGGTGTTCTGTTTGTTCCTTCAGGCTTCGCAGTGGCGCAGACATTACTTGTGTCAAGTGATTCATTGCCAGTTGTAGTTTCTCCAGTTCTGAGTATAGTATTTTGCCCTGCGGGTCTCGTAGTCCAATAATTGTGTTACTCCTTTTTAGTCTGGCAAGTTTAGCCACTAGTAATTTGTTTGCTTTATTATTCTTTACAAAATCGAATTGTTTTGCTTTTGCCAGTAGTTGCGCGGTGTGTTCAGCGTAGTGGGCCTCGATTCTTTTCCGTGCCGTCCGAATAGCTTGTTGTGTTTTGGGGGACCAGCCCTTTTTTTATGGGTGTCCTCTGCCTTCCGGAGTTCTTCTTCGAGGGATAGACGAATTTGCTGCCTGTTCCTATGGTATGCCACTCTCTGGGCTATTAGGTCTCCATGGATGACCGCTTTCATAGCATCCCAGGTATTTGCCAGGGAGGTGTCTTCATTAGGGTTCTCTTTAAAGAAGTTCTTGATTGAAGTTGCTATAGCATCTCTTATTGGCATCTCATTAAGTATCGGGTCATACAGTGGCCATCTGCAATGGGCGGTGAGGGCTGGGTCATGAATGCGGATCTCCAGGGTTACCGGGGCATGATCGGATAGAATCCTCGATCCAATGGATACCTCATTGGTATAGGCGAGCACCTGCGGAGAAGTCAGGAGGAGGCCGATTCTTGAGAACGTTCTGTCGACATAAGAGTAGAAGGAGTAATCTGTCTCTGAGGGGTGAAACACCCGCCACAAGTCCACCACCTCTAGGGTCCTAAATAGGCGTAGCAGTCCGAGGGCTCGAGTGACGTCTCCAGAGGAGGATGGGTGCGATTTGTCCTTTGTGGGGTCTGGGACTCCGTTAAAATCCCCTCCCATTCCTATTTGACCCTCTACAAAGGGAGCCAACGTGGTGCTTAAGGCTTCATAGAATGCGACTTGCGGGGCGTATATTGAAGTGAAGGTATATAGTTGGCCCAACAGGAGGCAGGGGTGTAGGAGACACATAAAATCTGCGGGGGACAGGGGACATCTTGGGGACTTTGCTTTATTTATTTATTTATTTGTTTGTTTGCTTGTTTATTTATTTATTTATTGTGTTTTAGTCAAAGAACATGACTTTTCACAAAATTAGAATTAAAATAGCAGTACGTAGAAAATTACAAATATCACTGTATAAAACAAGAGAAAAGAAAACAAGAAAATGAAAGGATGCAGCAGCAAAGAACATGTCCTTGTATGTTGCATTTCTGGATTTATCAGCTGACTATGAGCTCATGGTAAGAGAGAGGAAATAACAATTACTTCCAGTGGCCCAAATCTAGGACCCCAGCTTGTTAAGAGGCAGATCACCTGTAAGTGGACTCCTGCCAAATAAAGGAGTTGCAGCCTTTTCTACCAACTGTAAAATGCTGTCCCCCGGGGGGGGGGGGTACAGCGATCGCAAGCCCACCCCGTTATAAGCACTCCCGAGGTCCGCGGCCGGATGTGTCGGACCCGGGGGATGCCAAGTAGGTGGGGTGTATGTTGACCCAGGGGTGTGGCCAGAGGGCCAGGCAAGCCTCTCATGATGAGTCTGGTCCCTCTTATTCCATCTCATGCTGGTTTCAGAGCCTAGCCTTTCTTTGCCTTTGTTATTCTGAATGCAGTGCTGGACTCTGTTCCTTTCTCGTTTAACATTTGCTGCAAAGCCTGATGTATTTGATTCTCTCATATGTTACTAGGACGGCAGAGCATGGGTCCTCTGCCCTGTTACATTATTCAAAGAGCCCCTCTGGCCTTTCTTTGCCTCTCCCATGTCTCACTGCTTCCTTGCTTAATACATACCGCCTTGCTTGAACACTCAACATATTTTCCCTAACACAGCAATGGCAGCTGCTGTCTGTCTTCTATTTGTTCCATATCTTGAATTGGCCTCTTATTTACGCTTTTCTGTGTGCAGGGTAAAGGCATTTGCCAGTCACTGCCATGATGGTTCTACCTGGCCATAAGAGGGCAACAGCTAGCCAATATTCGAAGAACATGGGCATATTATGCCAGATGCTGGCAACTGCCTTCCTAATGCCTACACAAGAGACAACTCTTCCCTTCGTTTCTAACAGTAATTCAGTGGATGAACACACATATTGCTCATAAATGAAGGGGATGATGTCACACATGTTTTTTTTCCAGCTGCAATTAAGCGATTACCTTTTAGACTTCTGGCTTTAAATAACGTTAGTATCACCTGGAAAGCACAGAGGTTGCTCAACAGGGTTCCTGGAGCACGAGGGGTACCCTACTCATGGGCATGGATGATTGGAGGGCATTCTTGCCCTGGTTTGGAGCCTGGCCCCTACAGCCATGATGGGGGAGGGGCCTATTACTTTTGGTTGTATGTACCCTTTGAGGGTGGGCAGACATTGCCTCCTGCTTTAGCCCACTAACAGCTCTGCTTGCAACTTTATCACACATACCTGTCAGGTGGCATGTAACTCAATGCTACTAATGTTATCAGCCTCAGAAGTCTGGAATCCTTTGCCACATCAACGAGGGTACAGGCTTGCTACCTGAGACTTACCCATGTCTGAGTCGACATCTGTCGCCCTGTGGGGAAGATACACGCAGAAAGAGCAGGGCACAGTGCCCTTGTGGGTTTTTCACACTTCTTCCTCGGGCTGGGCACAATTCACTGAACAGAGAAAGTGACACATGCTGGGCAACATTCTCCCACTTTGACAATTTCACCCAAAGAGCGAAATTGGCCATTTGAAATACCTCTGTGACTTATTATTGCGCAATCCACACTGATGGGTTTAAGCACCTGCTTAACGCGAGATGGCAATTAAGGGCTTTTGCCAATGCACTCAAGAAGCAAAGGACACCCCCATACCAGCGACATGCCATGCTCACTCATTCTGATCACGAATTGCCATTTATCTGGGGTCATGTTAAATGTATTTATTTATTTATTACATATGTAGCATCATGCAAAACCCCCAAGCATCAAGGCGCAAAGGAAAATGCATGGAGTGGACCACTTCCATTGGCGCACGTTTTTACTTTTCCGCCACAAAATGGAAGATTTTAGCGTAAAAGGCAGGTGAAATCACATTGCTTTTCCACTTTGGAAGAGTGTAAATACCTTGCGCAATTAGCGATTGCTGGCAGAATTGACACTGGCTTCCTCTGGACTCTGCCCGCTTTTACCAGGTTTCATTTCCAAGCAGATCCCAGAGGAATCCCTTTCCTTATTTCCAGCATGAGAATCCATGCTGGCAGTAAGGCCACATTTGTCTGGTGGAGTGGGAAATCCATGGGGTCCTGGTACGTCCACTCGTCTCCCGAACTCCATCCAGAAATGCATGAAAATCTGGCTAATCAGAAAAAGCAACAGTAATAGTGTTTTCTACCACTTTTTCTGAACCAATTGACCTGGAAAATGCTCTGTTGCATTGGAAGCTGAATGTGTTCCCTCTGCCTATTATCCCACCGGAAGATTAAGCCAGGAAGTGAACACATGTGTTACATATTCCTGTGCACAATCTGCATTTGGAGTATTAACTAACTGAGCTACCTTACAAATGATATCTCCTCTGGGGCTTTACCGTCTTAACCCCTTAACTGCCATGGGTATTTCCTCCCAGTGCCAAGGCCTTTTTTGGTGATTTCGGTATGTCGCCATTCAATCCCTTGTAACTTATTTGTTAGATGAGATATAAAAGTTGGCCTCTTTTTTCCCACATGTAGGCGGTTGTAACGCCGGGGGTGAGAGAAAATAACCAAAAAGGAGAACATTTGGTTTCTTTTCAGAAAATGCCAATAAAATGTCGTACAAAGAAGCCTGTGGTGTTTTCCTTGTAAGAGCTAGGAACAAATGGTTTGCTGTGCTGGATTCACCATGTTCCAGGCTTTCAAGAACAGATTGAGTGGAAACCAAAATAACATAGTTTGATATGCTAATCAGCCGTTTTGTGAGAGGTAGGCGATTTTGGCGTTTTTTTGTCCAATAGGACATGCGTGAACGGAATGAAAGAAAAGGGTAGGAAAGCTGAATGGGAAGCCAGAAAGGCATACATTTCTGAAAAGTAGACAATATTCCAAGTTTAGGAAGGGGTGATTTGCACAGGTCAGGCAACAAATATGTAGGAAAGATTCCATAGTTTGGGGGGAAATCGGGAAAATTACAGAAAAAAACCCACAATTTCCGCACATTTCACTCTGGTTTTTTCCACCAAATTTCAGAGGCATCTACCTCTGCCCACCCACTGAAACACGCCGCCAACAGCAGGTGTCCTACCTTCCCGCGTTCCCATAGGTGTCCCGACGAAAATAGTACCTCACATGTGTGGATGCACCTACCAAAGCGCAAAGTGAAAAGGCTAACCCACTGATAACCCCACTGATAACTGATAACCCCAAGCCTTTCGGCAAAGCAGATTTTGCCCTAGGGTGTCGAAGCCACCAAGGAAAACAGAGAACCCCATGCATTTCCGAAAAGAAGACACCCGTGGGCACCCCCTTTCCACTAAAAAGATCCATGGTGGTTTAGTGACCCCCACATCCACTTAAAACAAGCTATCATTTTTTTTATTTTTGTTTTGCCTCTTTCCTAGGGGCAGATTGTGCTAGCAAACGGCTCCCAGGGAGGGCTACATAAGATGCCCCCATCCATTTGGGGTGGGGGGGAGGGCTTCCCACTTTCAACCACAAAAAACCCTGGTGGTCTAGTGGCCCCCCAGCCCCCACCCAAAACAAGTTATAATATATATATATTTGTTTTGCCCTTCACTAGGGGCAGATGGGCACATGTGTGTGGCCATCTGCCCCCGGGGGGGGTCAAAACATACTGCCTCAGTCCTGGGAGGGTTGGCTCTGCCAATATTTGCAGTGGCCTCTCCCCCCACCCCAAATGGATGGAGGGCATCTCATGTACCCCTTCCTAGGGGCAGAAACCTGCCCCCAGGGAGGGCTACATAAGGTGCCCCCCATCCACTTAGGGTGGGGAGGGAGAGGGCCACCCCCATTGCAAAAGTCCCTGATGACCTAGTGGTCCCACCCACAGCCACCCCACCCCACCCAAAACTATGTTTTAAAAAAAGATGATCACCCTTCTGCCCCCAGGGTATTGCCCCCATGCTTTGGGGGCCAGGAGAGAGAGAGGGCAGCTTACATAGTAAGCATCCCCTCCCCCCACTTCAAAAACAGATCCCTGCACGACACACCAAACACATATTCTGGGGGGGATAAATGACATTACTCCCCCCCCACTTAAAATTGTGGGGGGGATGTGTCCCCCCCTGTGCCCTCCATGTCCTACGCCCATGACAGGATGCATTTCACTGCCATAAATCGCCCCTCTGGGCAGAGTTTTGTTTCCAAAATGTAGGGGTCTAACCCTATCCTAAAGCGTACCGCTGTGCTCCGTTTCTTGGTACCGCCTGAGGCAAGAAATTACTTCGGGAATTGTTGCGAGCGCAGGCACCCGAAATCCACTGGTAGTAGGTGTTTTTCCTGAAGCAGGGCCACGGCTGCATCTTCGTCTTGGAGCTTCTGTAAGATTGATTTGCGTTTGTGGGGGGGGCTTAACCCCTTGACATTAAGGGAGATGAATTTCAGAGTGTGGTGTTCCTGGGCTGGGGCAAGGTTGCTGTTGGGTTCAGGCAGGGGGGAGAGTTGCATATGAATCAGCCATGGATTGAGAAAGGTTGAGGCTGTTTACCATCCTGCTCTTGGGATTTTTGCCCATGCCTAAAACAGGGGGGCTGGATAGTAACTAACGGGGGGGGGGCAGTTTTGTGGGTTTGACACCACCCCAGGCCAACTGGGCCAAGTGACCATAGTCAGCCAACATGGCTGAACTACGATCAAACTGTGTATGGTATTTCAAGGACTTGTAGCTGGGTTGTACCTTGGAAATGGGCAGAAACCCTGGGAGGAGCCCGCTGCCACGAGCGTGGTGACGGTTCTCATGCTTCTTTGTAGGCGGCGTACTGTTGAGAGAGGTCTGGGTCCAAAAGGGGGAACAGAGCTGGGTTGAATATGATTACAGGCAAGTTGGGGCTGCAGGGTCCATCATTTGAAATATCAGCCTTCTATCTTCTTGTCTATGTGCCCTCTTTTGGTGTTAAATAATCTCTTTCTCCTGTCTCTTGGAACTCTCGTCTATAGATTCTGCTTCTCCTTTGGAGGGGGCGTAGGATCTTTGCCTCTGGACGTTTCGAGAGCCTTAGGGGAGGAGGTCTCGGGAGAAGTTGGGTGCATAATTTGTTCAGCATCTTCGAGGTGGCTGATTCTCCTTAACGTGCCTTTATAGGTGAACCGCAACGCCGTTGGAAAGAGCCATCTATAGCAGACCTGCTGGCTTTGAAGAAAGAGGGTCAGGGTTCGGAGGGATCTTCTCTTTTGTAGTGTAAGCAGGGAGAAGTCCTGATAAATTTGGAGGGGAGAGCCCTGGAAAGACAGCTCGTCCCGAGTGTGGCTCATTGATGAGATGGCCTCCTTTGTAGTGAAAAGGTCTACCCTGGTGATAACAACGGGTGGGGGGAATCCGATTCCACTCCCCGGCGTGGGCGAAACCTGTGGGTGCAATCCAACAAGAGCTGGGACTTGTCCAGGTGTGGGAGCAAGGACTGAAAGAGGTCCCCCACGTATTCCGTTTTTGATCTTGAAGTGAGGCAGGGATGCCCCGAATACGTAGGTTATTACGTCGGGCTCGGTTTGCCAAGTCCTCTTGTTTGAATTCCAAGATTTCACATCAATCCTGTAAGGCTCTAACGGAATGTTGGATTTCGCCCAGGGCCGTAGTGTGATCCTGGGTCTGGTCCTCGACTTCCCCCAATCCTTGCTCTGCTTCCGTCACCCTCTGGTCAGTGTGCTCTAGTTTTGTAGAAAGATCAGTCATGCAAGACCTAAACTCAGATTTGATATCAGCCATAAAGGCGAGTAGGTCGCTTCTGGTTGCGAGGGTCCCCTTGTCTTCCATGGTCATCTGTGGCGCAGAGCTGGGGGGGGACCTGTTTCTTCCCCCTGTCCGCCGATAACAGCATTGTGGCTATGTCCGTGTTCATATTGGACTTGGTTTGCTTGGCCATGATGTCTTCGCACATGAAGTGGGAGGTGTGGAGACTCCTTAATAGGATAGGGTGGATGAGTGGGAATCCGTGAAGCCCAAAGCAGCCACCAGCACTGCACCGCGGCCCAGGTGGGTAGTGGAGTGGCTAGCGAGGGGGGAAGGCCCTCACCCCTACGAGTTGCTGGTGAGGCCGGAAAGCCCACCTGGGCTAGCCGGGAGGAGAATGGAGTTGAAGAGTAGGCTGGGGCACCCCAAGAGTCGCTTAGGCGAGGAGGGGGAAGGGAGAGGCTGCATCCAGCTCAGGCCGTAGGGAGATTTGGGCCAGGGTGAGGCTGCTTGTTCGCGGTGGTTATGGCCAGCCTGGTAAGAGGTTTTGGCCATAGTGGGGGGGTTGGTAGGGTAGCACCCCCCCAGTCCCTCGACCCACTCCTTGTTGGCCCCTTGTTGTCGCAGACAGGGGGGTATGGGTGGGTGAAGGTCCCCACCTGAGTATCCGGGGCAGACAAGAGGGACCCAGCAGATGGGACCAGGGTCCAGGAGCCGGCGAGGCCCTTGATGATAGAGGGGGGCGGGGGGAAGCAGGTCTCGCAGGCCCCCCCACCTACAACAGTTCACGCCAGGTGGGCCATAATGCTGCTTGTGCCCTCGCCTGTAGCAGAAGAATTATGGGGAGGAAGCAGTTCGGGCAAGCTCAATGGAGAGCGGGTGTAATTCTTTAGGGCTGCTGGAGGGGATCACCTTCCGCTGGATGGGTGTTTGTTGTGGCTGAGGTGTATTAGCGTATCTTCATCCCCCACTTCAGTCATGGTCGGGGGTCCTCACAGAGCCTCCAGGCCCGAGGCTGTCTGCCGGATGAGGGAGCGTGGGTCGGCGAGCGTAGCGGCAGATCTCCTCACACGGCTGCGGTCCCACGGTCTCACCGACCGCTCAAATTATCTGGTGGGGGTGGCCGCAGGGGCACCGCAGGCCAGTCTGGACTCCGCCCAGCCCTCCAGGGGGCCACAGACTCCAAAAACACCCCAGTGGAGGGGACACGGGTGCAGGCAGATGGCCGCCGCAGGGAGCCCCCATCCTCCTCCCCAGGCGCCCTCCGAGGCAGGATTTCTGAAGCTAGGCAGTGATGGAAGGATCCGGGGGGCCCACGCCAAGATGTTGCAAGCAACCCAGCAGGGCTACAGGCACCTCCACTTCCTCACTTCTCCCGGCGCCAGCCAGCAGATCGCGCGGCTCCAGCCACCATCTTTGATATTACTGCAGGGAGGCCGCAGGATAATCCGATCCCAACTTCATCTTCTCTGGGGACTACGGTCCCAAAGACTGCATCTATTGATGCCCCATGCTCTCACACATCGCCGCCAGTCGTTAGGATGTTTAAGCGGTCACTGGAATCGCCTGAAGGTGTGAAAGCAGCATGCACCCCACGGAGGCCATCAAGGGAGCGACCGTATTATTGCCGCTCCAAGCCACGCCACCGTTTCACAATTTTTTAAAATCACTAATCTCCACTTCACGTGATGCCCCTCTTTGTTAAATCTATCGTAGGGGTTTCCTTCTGCTGGTTCTTTTCCACTTAATGGTTCTTCCTCTTTCCCTGGACTTACTCAACACACAAATACTCCTTCACAACTCTTTTCTTCAGAAACATACAGTTAATAAGTGCACAGTGTCTATTTATATAATCAAGGATTATTCTACTTTTCCCTGACCCGTTCAGCGACATACAATAAAGTTCCCCAAAATGTTACAGTTTTTATATCAATGGGAGAAGATCCCCCCCTTCCCTCAAGTGTTCAACTTCTGTTCAGTTCTCTACCACAGTTCTTTTTTCTTGGTAAAAGACAACGTTCTAATCAAGGATGTATCGAGGCCTTACTCAAGTTCACAATTGCAAGGGTTCTTCCTCAGCCCTTTTCTTACTCCACAGTTCACAGTTCTTTACAGTTCACAGTCCTTTTACAACTATTCAACTCAGAGGTTATGTTTCCCTTCCCCTAGATTTCACACGCTTAAAATGTGGTTCTCCAGACTCGCATTCACTTTTTCCTGGTTTGTTCTCCTCCCAAAATTCACAATATTTGCATATTCAGTCTTCGGCCTGGTTTACTCTCCTGCCAGGACTTCACAATATTTGGCTACACATTCAGATTTGCTTGGTATACTCTCCTGCCAGGACTTCACAACAATGTACTACTCCTTTTAGTTGCGGGTCTCCGGACTCGCCCTCACAATGTTCCAAACATATATTTGGATCCAGGATCCCAATTTGCAGAGTGCCTGGTCTGCTCTCCTACCAGGACTTTTCACACTGCCTTTCACAACGTAGATGGGTTTTTGACTTGCACACGTTACTAGGCAACAGCATTGCCCATGCCATTGTTGTCCATTGGGTCAGTGACCTTCCATCTTCTTGTTCATTACTTTCCTCTTTATCACAGGGCTTTCTGCTTGCTTTAACAGACGCCTGAACTTCCCCCACGGTATGCGACATTTGCCCTGAATCTCGCTTCTCCCCTTTGGGCTCACAGTTTGTTTTGGGTGCTCCAGCGTTCCTTGCTTCATCCCGCGGTTGCTCTGGCTTGCTGGCGGCTGGTACAGCGTTCCACCCCTTCTCTGCTTCTCACCCAGTCTCCTGCGTCTGGTGACAGCCTTGCACTGCCCTCGACCTCACCACGGCAGACCTCTGGCATCCCGTCCCGTCTAGACAGCGCTTTCAGCAGCCTTCCAGTGTCGGGCAGTACTCCACTTGCTTTCCAGCTTCTGACCAGCTTTGCATACATGAAGGTACTCTCTGCTGTGTCTCTCTCCGTGGCTCCCTCCATTTGCACAGCTGATGGGTATTTAAACATCCTGCTGCTATGTAGCTCCCACCAAGAACTAGAAAGCAATCTAGGCTCCTGGTTCTAGTAATCTTCTTCACTCCGGTCTTCTTTCTCGTCTCAGTACTTTGGTATAATTTGTCAGAAGGAACCATGATGTCAGTATAAGATGGCAGGATGGCTTCAATACCACAATATGCTATAACAGTTGGTGAATTTAGGGGAGATTATACCTGGAGTGGAAAGGTGAATACCGTGTTTCCCACAACCAGTCTCTCTCCCTCTCCTGAGGGTCCTCCCCCCAAATGATCCTCCCAAGGGCAGCCAACCCCAGGGTTGGGATCAGGTAGCAGCTGCCCAATTCACGGCCATATGGGAAGAGAGTTCCCCCATAGAGGGAGTGATGACACTGCCAGTTTCATCACAGTGTGTCTTACAATAGGCAATAGAACAGAATAAATAAAATAGGATAGAATCAAAGGACTGCCTGCCATTAGTTGTAGGAAGCATAGTGGTGGGCATTAAGAGCTGACCTGCAAATGGGCAGCTGCAGGGGCACCTGTGACCTCACAGCACTTAGTGGTTTGTAGAGCAGGTTCAGTTCAAGCTGGTTAGACCCTCATCCCAAATCACCAAAATTTCACATTTTAAGAGGAGAAGGGTCAGGAAGTCCTGACCCTCATTGTCATAAACATTGGGCCTCATTACAAGTATGGCGGTAAGGCACCAACGGCGCCGGTATCGCTACCGGCACCATTGCTACTGTACCGCCATACTACGAGTTCTGCTCGCTGGTGCCCTTGAAGCCACCAGGTCTGATCTGGTGGCCGTACTGGCACCCGCAAGCAGAAAATGATGGTAGCACCAGTACCATTATTAACGGTACCGGTGCTACTACCCTCTCCATTCCCATTAATCCCTATGGCGCTCAAATGGGAATGGGGATGTACCGGCCCGGCACCAGCAAAAGCGCAATTACCGGGTCCGGCTGGGCCGGAATAGCCCGGTAATTGCCCATTCGCGGTTGCCGGACCCGGATGCGAGTTTGGAGGTAGCCTTGCCGGTTTTACCGAGGCCCATTGTCTTTACCCAAATCTTTGGGCCTCATTACACGGAAGGCGGTGATCCAGGGTGCTATTAGCACCCTGGACCATGCCGGTAAATTACCGGCACCGCCTTGGCGGTAAGGGGATTTACCGCCCCATTCCAAGGTCAGTGGGGGGGTAAATCCCCCTTCCGCCATTGCCCTTCCCCATTCCCATTTCTGCCCCATAGGGCTCTATGGGAATGGGGAAGGCGCTAATTACGGCACCGCAATTTTGCGGTGCCGTAATTAGCTCCGAGGTCTCTTAGCGGGTTGGTTTTTAACGCCTGCAAAAAGCAGGCGTTAGAGCACCAACCCGCTAAGGGACCTCGTAGTACGGCGGTAAGGGTTAACGGTCACCGTTGCCATTAACGGTGACCGTTAACCCTTACCGCCGTCCGTGTAATGAGGCCCTTTGTCTCCATGGCTTAAACATTCTAACCCTGTAATGTTTGCACAAGCCTGCACCCCTTATGGTCAATGGATCCTGTTTGCAAGTTACAAATAAGTGACCAAACTGCTGATATTTATTTTTGCGCAGGAAGTTACATTTTAGTGCAGCAAAATTCAAATATTCCTTGTCAAATGGCACTGTAACATTCACATGGTTAAGCATAAAACATGCCAATTCTATGTGCAGCTTCCAAAGTCAGCATCAATTTTGTGGCAAAGGGCTTCCAGTTTTCTGTTTTTAGTGACTTTTACACATAAATTCCAACGGAAATCAATCTACTTACTGTCTGTATTTATTTATAAAAATGGAAAAAAATGGGAAAACAGGTCTTTCTGTCTGGTTCTCCATGGCCTGTGATTGGTAGCATGCAGAATGTAAATGTTGTATAAAAATAGCATTAAAGTTCTTCAAATTGCTGACAGCAAATATCTTAAGGCAGCAGCAGTTACAGGAGCAACTGTTGTTGTTATGTAAAAAATTGAGGGAGCATTTCTTCCTATATGGCTGCATGTGTGCTTTAAAAAAATGCATTTTGTTTATTAGGATAAATGCAGAAAAATACTAGTTGCGAATTATCTTTTTAAATGACAAATAAGAAATGTGGATAAATACAGAAAAAAATGGCAAAAAATAAATATGCATAAATACAAACAGAAATGGCGGAAAAAGAAATACCATAAAACCGGAAACCTTACTTAAGATCAAGGATGCCAAAGAAAGAAGCAACTAGAAGGAACAAAAGGAGATGAAGAGGATAAGCCATGTATGTAAGACATATTTTCTTAGATTATGTAGAGGAGTGAATAATTGTGAGTACCAAGTATTGAACAATCAATGATGCAGAAAGTGCGGGCAGGACGGAGCAACCAAGTCTCCAGAGGCCAAGAGGAGTAATAGCAACTGATATAATTGAATTTAATAGCACTAAATAGAAGGACAGAATGGATAAAAATCATGATCTCCTCACACATGGAGTAAGACCAGAAAACAAGACCTATTCATAATGATCCAGACGAAGATATCAATGTACCTTCATCCCTTCCGAGGAAGAGAACAGTCAGAAAGGTTAACTGCAAAGAAGAAGCCTTGGTTTAAGGGCCTAACTGATGCCTAGGCTAATTAGCTAAGAAGGGCAGTTGTCTGATGTAGTTCCCTTGCACCTGGGTTTTGTTGCTTACGTGCTGCTAACAAGTCAATTGCCCAAGGTTGCTAAGAGCGTGCCAACCAATCCTGAGGGCCTAAGAAATGGTGGACTATACATTGTTGCACAAGCCTATTCACTTTGCTTTCAGGAGGTGATTCAGGCAGGTCCTTAAGTACAGTGAGTCCCCAACCCCCCACAAAGGAATGTCCCCACACTATGTTAGGTGATAGCACAGCTTCTTTATATACAATATGATTCAGGAATATATATATACACTTTGTATTTGGAAATACTATTCAAAGAATGGCAAATGTATACACATGTGGTACCACACAATACTTAAATTCAGTAATAGATGCACTAACTGCAGGCAGTTTTAAATAGGCATGTACATTCCTAAGTGAGATTTATCAGCATAGAATAGGGAAGAAAGGCAGGTTATTTGTGAACAGTGGCAGAATGCTTTCTTTAGACTAGATACACAATTTAGTGTGAAGATCCCCCCACCTGGGCAATTTGTAATGGAAAAGGTAGAGAGTAACTTATATTGTCTTTTACAGCCCAGTCCAATAACATTCAATAACCTGATGCTTTCTTTAAAAGGTTCCAACTCCCCAAAGTACCTGAGAGGCCACAGCAGAACAGGATCCAAGACGAATCTAGGACTCTGGACTTTTCCTGAGGATAGAAGATGCTCTTCCTCGTCATGTACCTTTGGTGCCTCGCCAGGCGAAGTGGCAGAGTTTCTCGGTTTCACTTGATGATTGCCTCTGAGGATGGAACCCTCTTGGAAGAAGGAGTCACTGGGATGCTGAGTCCAAGAAGAAAAATGGAACCAAAGTCTTTCTGAAGTGCAGCAGTTTTGCTCATCGCAGTGCTCTCCTTTGGTCGACGATTTCTCGAAAAGCAGATGTCCTGTGAAGATGAAACTAACTGTGAGCTCCTTAAAGGCTCGGCAGATGGTAGTAAGACCCCTGGGTCCCTTTGACAACTTCTGGTGGCGACGGGTGCATAGGTCACTTTTGGTGTCCGGTTTTGGAATATCGCGGTTTTTGACGACTTTTGGTTCTTTAGTGCTGCAGCCACAGCACGGATGTCTCAATGACTTCTGGCAACCTGGACTCGACCTCTGGAGTGGACCTCAGACCTTCACCAAGTCTGGACCCTTGGGTCATCTTCATTAGCTTCTGGTGGTGGGAAACCCACTGGCAGGCCTTCCTCTGCACTCAGCAACTCTGAACTCTCTCCAGCATGAAAACGTGGTCAGTGATGATGGCAAAGATGTCCCTTGAAATGTTCTTAGGCAGTTTGGAACTTTCAGAGCTATCTGTGTCCAGTAGCACTATGCCAGTGTACCCCCTCTTCTGGGCGGTAGAGAGCAATGTCTTCCAGCGGTCACAAAACGCACCTTCGGACCGTTTGTGACACCAATGGCCTCTTCGACTCGAGATGTTCAGGCACTCCTCTTCAGGTCTCACGAAGACCCCTTTGCCGGACAGCAGGCACAGAGGACTGGCTTTCAGGGTATTTTGGATGAAGAGCAGCAGGTTGCACAATGGTCCCTCATAGCTCAGAGAGAGGTCGCCTTTGCAGGTCCTCTCTGGATTAGTGCTTGGAAGAACACGGCAGCTTCTGGATTACATGAAGAAAATGCAGCAGCAGACTTACCCTCCAGCTGGGCTTCAAGGAACAGTTTCTTCTTGCTTCAGCTTTGACTTCCAGCTTCAAATCAAATTGGTGAATGAGAGTTCTCCTGAAATACACATTGGTTCCCCTTCACTCAGGCTGAGCCAGGCTCAGTCAACCAATCACACAGAAGGCCATTCATGCAGGCATGCTGCCAATCAGGCTCACGGGCGTTCAGGCCATTCACTCTACCCAGACACCCATAACACAGAATGTGGATTGGGGTAAGGGCCCAGCCTTTCAGCACACTACATTGCATTCATGTCAGTTTCAGTCAGGGCTGTCTCTTTCATTGTGTGAAACACACCGAAACCAGACACCCATTGAACAAAATATGATTTCACGTCAGACTTCATTCATACAGGTCTCACCCCTAGGGTGTACCCACAAAACACAGTCCCTAGGAAGGTTTCAGTCAGTCTGACAGGAAGCAGCCCCAGAGCCATATATGGCATTTCCACCCACCAGGCAGTCAGGAGGAAAGGGGGCAGAGGCATATATGGTGATTCCACCCAACAACAACTCAGAAGGAAGGGACAGAGCCAGGGCTTCCCAGGACTTTGGGAAACCAATGTACAAGCCAATAGAAACCAAGAGGCCACAGGTGCCATCTTGCCTTCTCTGAGGAATCCACTGATTCCTATGGCAGGGCCTTGGTGTCCGAAAATCGAGGACACTCAGAGCCACTGCCAAGCCATCATGTAGCTGCCACCAGCCCATACCATGCTGGGTGGGCAACACACAGGTACCCAAAAACACACAGAAGGGGTACAAAGGTATACCCCCTCCCATGGGTGCCATAATGGTATGCCATGAGTGTTGTTCACAAAAGGAAAACATGAGGAGCTGCACTGTCAGAGGTCCAGGCTGGACCACAATGGCAGAAAACATAGAGAAAGCACACAAACACAGAAATGGTAGAACAAGGACTAGGAGGCCCTGTCCCTCCATACAGCATTTTCAGCATTAGCGTGCCTACCAGGTAAGGGGCATCCAGTAATGATACTAAAACTCATATAACCGATAGGTACATACGTGTCCCTTCACCAATCTCTGTCATGACTCCCAGAACCCCTGTGCCGTCACGCAACAGATTGCATTCCCATGAGCGCATGAGGTTGCAAACGCGTTTTTCTAAGGGCTTGCATCGGCCGGTGTTTGGTGCTTGGAGGACAGCGTGACGGAAGCCATGGTCACGCTGGTTCCTCCGTACACCAGGATATATATCCGGGCACTCCGCAAGGAAACACGGTCATGTGGCCACAAGACGCACCAATCAATGTCCACTGCATATCCAGGCAACGGCATAGGCTTACTTCCTGAAAGCCGGCCGCATCCACTACTGTGCTGCTTCTAATCTTTCCTTCTGGATGAAACAAAGCACTCGCTGCCTGGCTGTATTTTGGATTCCTGATTCCCTGTTCGTAGTCTCCATTTGGACTTCCTTCATTTATGACCTGCACCGCTTCCTGGTAACTCTCTGCTTGCTGTTTCAACTGTGACGCTGCATGTACGGTTTTCCGACCTTGGTCTGCTGTTGACTTTTCTCCTCTCATTTCGATTTGGTCCCATATTCTGTCCGCCCCGTGTACCGACCTCAGCCTGCTGTCTGGTTTCTCTGCATACACACAATTCTGTAAAACTCTTGCCCGCCCTATTTACCGACCTTGGCTGTTGTATTGGTGTTCCTTGATCCTGTTTGACACTGTTACCCCGCTGTTTACCCTTGCCATTTGATGTCCACTTTCCCTTCCTGTCCTATACCCTTTCCTGGCCTTACCTGGTAATTAACCAGAATTCACCGGCACTGGGATTTTGGATGCTACGCCAGATTGTGCCGCAACCCGACACTAGCGTGGCCCTCGTTCCACCCGGGTTTTAGTCAGGTTAGAAGCATTACCAGGGTGGAGGTGTGTTGCCACTCCTGTCGGTCGTCCAAGTGAGTATCTGGGTTGTCCATCCTGGTGTTCCATTATATCCTGAATATCCCTCCAACTAGTAGGTTTTATTGTTTGCCTCGTAGGATGATGTCATAGCTGATGTAAAATGAGGTATAGAACCTTCTGTGTAACTGAAATGCAATGTGAGTGTGATTGCCACAATTTGTTCGCCAGGTTTTCCTACTTTATTGAACTGATAAAGTAGTATTTTGCCATATTCCTTGAGTCTGCCCGGTTATTTGGGGCTGAGATCATTTATTGTGGTAATCCCATTCAGCACTTGTAACGCTCCAGGTGCTATTGCACATCACGTAGAATGACGTCATAGCTGACATATAATGAGGTGTAAAACCATTTGTGTAACTGAAATGTGTTGAGACTGTGTGAGCTACCATGTGTTTGTCTGCCAGGTTTCCCTACTTTATTGAACTAAATATCACCTTTATATCACCTATAACAATGGACTGAGCTTGCAGAGCCTTATGCCGATTTCGCTCACAAATGTGCTCTCCTTCTTGCACTCACACAGGCTCTGTACCTATTAATTGCAGTGCCTCACAAGCACATCTCTAATGACTCCAACTGTGTGCTCTCAAGCAAATATATCTGTGTCTGAAATTGATTAGGGTGTTTTTAAATTGATGTAGTGTGCATTGCATTGATTCTAGCTGTGTTTTTGAATTGATTAGGTATGCTTTGCATTGATTCTAGCTGTGTTTTTAAATTGATTAGGTGTGTTTTTAAATTGACATTACATCTGCCTAACCCAATCCATCTTGATCTGCCCCTACTACTACATCCACCTGCACCTACCTGCACACCCAACCTCAAACACTACTCCAGGCCTACCCAAACACACGCACTTAGGCCTCACTCCTGTTCCTACCCAGCCTCTAACACTTCCCCCAGCTGATTAACCATCCCAGAAGGATAAGTAGCGAAGATCAGAATTTGTTGCCGCTCCACTCTGATATGCTGCGGCTGCCACCAAATACAAGTCACCTGCAAACATGCACGGCTCCTGCCTGCCATCCAAAAATAATAACCTACATATCAAACTACACTCCAACCTAGACCCAGCCACCCCACCACCTACTTGGTTCTTACCTTCTGCCACGCCTAGCAATGCAACCACCATCACTGTTCAGCTCCCCACCCACCCACTTTACATCCTCCACACACGATTGAGCCCTTGACACAAGACCCACAACAACCCTCCCACACCATCCCGGAAAGCAACACTCATCCCTCCCACCAAATCAACCACTCACCCTCAAGGCCATCCCGTGCAACACACCCTGCACCCGTGTGCCCCCAAAACACGCCAAACCTGATACATCCTCAGTTACCAACTCCCTCCCTTCTCCCACTCCTGACACATCCTTAGCTACTCACCCAGCCAGTGATGCATTCCCCCTCCCCACTCAGACACCGTGCAACCATAGACTAACAATGTTGCGTGCCCGAATACTACCAACTCACTGCCCTCTTACCCAAGAGGCACGTATGCAAGAAATCACCTACTCAGCCTGCGCACCCATACCTCAGCAGCCAAACACAGCTACGCTAGCCTAGCTCACCACTCTCCCAACAATAAACCCCAAACTACCCTATCTACCCACCCGCAACCCACTGTATCCCAACCTCCCCTCATGACAACAGTACTCAGCAAGTCCACCCCCACCAACTCTACTCGCTACTCTGTCCTAGCCACCACCACCCACACTTAGATAAAAAGTACTGTCTCACTGCCTAAACTAAGGAAAGAAAACTCCACACTCATGAACCCAGGCAGACCAAAATTCTCATTTGCAGGCATCTCTAGGCAACTACCCCATGCTGCACCGCCATAACCACCCCCACTGACTACTAACATCAACACCACCAGCATCAATACATCCACCCACACTGAAACCAAGTTAAGTACAACTCGCTCAGCTAGCACCTCGGCTACCACCTCCCCACATGTAACCAGCAGCCCCCCCTGCAGACAAACCAACCACTGGCTGCATTCCAAAGTGCCCTGATCAATGCCCCCTCCCTCCCAGCACACGCTCTGGAAATATGCAACCTGCTCACAGCTCACAATCTAGACCTCCTTGCCATCTCCAAAACTTGGCTTCATGAAGCCTCCGGCCCTGCCTTATCCCTAGCCCTGCCCCAACGCTACAACATCTACTGTCAGGACTGCCTACACACCAAAGACAGTGGAGTTGCCATCATTGCCAAGGAATCCCTGCTCCTAAGACAGGTCATTGATTCCTTCGAAGGTAACAGTGACGTCTTGTGCCTCAAACTTACCACCTCCCCCAACATCACTATACATATCGTTCACCGCTCACCCGGCCCCTTGGTTGATTTTCAGGAGAATCTCATACACCTTCTATCCGATAAAATAAAAATCTCCTCGAAGTCCATTCTACTAGGAGACCTTAACCTCGGATTCAATGACCCTGATGACTCAAATGCCAAATCCCTCGCCACAGCTCTAGACACCATGGGGTTCAACCAATCGATCACCAACCCCACCCACTCTAAGGGCTGCATCTTAAACTGGATAGCCGAACACAATTGCTCTCTATCCATCTGCTCCAACGTCCCCTGCCCCTGGACTGACCACCACATAATCCACTTCTCCATCCCCATACCTACGAAACAAAAACCTCTCATCACTCCACTCCCATCAGTCCCAGCTCGTAGCTCAAGGAAACTAACCAAAGTTAGTATACTGCCCTATCTAGAACCCCCTGCTTTCAAACCTCCTTTCTCCAACGATTTCATCATTCTAGCTGATATATACAAATCCGCATTAAATAATGCAGTCAATGCCATAGCACCACTGTCAAAAAGGAAAGCCAAATCTACCAGACATGTAAACGCTTGGATCACCCCAGAGCTACTCGAACTCCATTCCTTGAAATGCACCACCCTCTCCACTTGGTAAACTAACCCACTTGAATCTACAAAACTAGACTTCAACAAGATAGCCACACTTTACAAAAAGGCAATCATGTCAGCCAAATCCGCCTCCTTCAACACTAGGATTACCAGTGCTAAATCTGGAACCAAGGAGATCTTTGCCATCTTCAAGGAACTAGAATCCCCAGCTCGTACCACACAGTTCATAATCAAAGATGAATCATGGTGTTCCAACATCTAAACTTCCATGCTCAACAAACTTGACCTTCTGCAGAGCAGAATGCAAACCAACCAGAATGCATTGTCCTTACCCTCAGCCACACTCACCACTAACCCCACAGCCCAACTGCAAAGGTGATGACTGTCCAGCCACAGTCATCAATGTCACACGGGTCTGAAATGTCCTCTTCCTCGAATGAGGACTCCGTCTGTCATGATTCCTGCCCCTCATGTCCCCAGCCCTCCAAGATGTCAGGCTGGAGCCAGGCCACGATCACCTACATGGCCCTCAAGGGCCTCTCCATCCCTCCAAAGACCCACTTGGAGTCAGACTTGGCGCTTGTGGCACCAGTCTCACTCACTCCCATAGGATAACATTGGGGATTGGACTTGTAGTGCATTGATGGGGACAAGATGGATGCACCCACATATTTCGGTTCCCAGAAGTGCATGTGCGGTCTAGTCTTTTGGGTGTGGTTTAGTCCAGATACACCTGGGATATCCAGAGACTATTTAAGCCACACCCAGGCTGAGAAACATGCTTTGCGTTTTCTTCACCTGCAGCGTGACACTCACCTTGTTCGGATCGGTCTCCAGTAGACCTGCATCTTTCTTCTGCGCTCAGCTCCTGCAAGAACAAGAACCCCGTTAGGAACAGCCTTACCTTGCAGCGCTTCTGCCCATCATTCATCGCTCCTTCTGTTCTGCGGGCATCTTCGGCGGTGTCATTCCCATCCCGGCACGCCGCTTCCTAAAGAAAAGGGAAAAGAACAGAAAAAAGGCATTGGTATGCATTCTGCAAATCTTCGCTTATTTTTAAATACTGTACGAGCTTCAAACGCTTACCTGAATCCCAGCAGCTCTGGGGGAACTCTGTCTCGGGAACTTCTCATCCATCTGCAAGAGGGAAAAGACACTCCAGGTTAGCGTTGAAACATCTAGAGGCGCCGCACTAACCCACCGCATTTGTTCTTCATAACCGGCATCCATGCTGAAAACGTTGCGGCACCTAAAAGACACAGAAAAAAGAACTCAGTTCAATGCAAATACGAAAGGGGTGCATCACGCATCGCGCTCTCATCACCTTCAGCGCTACTCATCTCAGCAGCACGCCGCCATCCCCGGATGCCGGCCATCATCTAAGGAAGGAAAGGAACGAAGTCAGAGAACTGTTCAAAAGACTCATTATACTTGCCTGTCGGACTCTGGCCAGTGAGGTAACTAGGCAGCAACGAGCCCGCATCAATCAACGCGCCCCTGCGCTGAAAGCAGGACAGAGAGCACACTACCCAAGAAAACAAGGTGAGCTGTGGATCAAAGGGAAGGGTTGGACCCCGGGGAAGAAGGGGTTCAAGCACACAGAGACAATAGGGAGTTAAACTCTACCAATCCTGTGTTTCAGGCCCAGTCTCCAGTCGAATAGCCTCCAGGGAAGAGTTCGAGGTCGTAAGAGGTCAGAACAGTCTGAGTGACGTCCTTGTGGATACCAGGTCACCGTAACAGAACGCAAAGCCTCACATCAAAATCCACCTGGGCGTCATGGAAACGTCAGAAACCGACCAGTTAGCCCACATGTTGGGGCAGCTAGGTTCCAAAGTACATGCAGCCAGGCAGGAGACCAACACCCTGAGGAGAGAGCTGATAGTAGCCAAAGAGCGCACTGATGATTTAAGCCGGCAACTTCTCCAGTCACAAGCAGGGCATGCACCATTGCCGGGAAGTGTGCCCTCGATGCCAGCGCCATCAGCCAATCCCGTTCAGATAACCCTTCCTGGGGCAGTTCCCTTGGCCCCGCCGGAACGATTTACGGGGGATCCCAAGAGGTTTGCAACATTCATGAACCAGTGCCGCCTTCACTTCCTTTGTAGGCCAGGGGCCTTTCCGAATGACCAATCACGGGTCGCTTTTGTGCTATCCTACCCGAGTGGTAGCGCCGCGGACTGGTCTGTATCCTTTGTGGCCCAAGACGATCCTTTGCTGCATGACTTCAGGGGCTTTCAGCAGGAGATGGAAAAGCTGTGCGCCCGTCGTACTCATGGGCAGGCATTAGACAACAAACTTCTGTCCCTACGCCAAGGGAATCAAGACCTATTAACATACATAGCCATGTCCAATAGACTCGTAGTTGAAGCAGAATGGCCAGTGGAGAAGAGAACCACGTTATTTCATCAGGGGTCGCGGGGGGAGCTCAAGGATGTTCTTGCACAAGTAGTGAACCCCCCGAAAGACTGCTCAGAATTCATTGACCTTGTTGTTCAACTGGATCATAGGTTGCAGGACCGAAGAGCAGATCGAACCAGACCGGTCCCTTGCCCTATGTATGTGCGTTCAAAGGACAATACTGCCCGAACAACGGAAGGTTCAGGAGAACCAATACAAATCGGGGGGTCAGATCTCCCTTGAATAAAGCGGAAAGGGATAAAAGGAGACAACAGCAGTTATGTCTGTAGTGTGGAAGGTCAGGTCATTTCCTTAAAGAGTGCCCTGTGGAGCCACCGAGGAGGACGGTAGGCGCCACGGACAAGGAATATACCATCAAGGAATCGGAAAACTCCCCATCCCGGCAAGTGTAGGGGTCCACTTGTCGAGCGAAGAAAGTGAACTACAGACCTCCCATTTTGCACTCAATCTATGGTCTTGATCAGTCACCAACAAGCATCTCGGATGCACGCAGTAAGAGCGTACATAGACCGTGGAGCCGTTGGGAATTACATCGACCAGGATCTTGCGGCAAAGATGGGGCTTCCCTTATGCCCTAAATCAACCACCGACACTATTACCACTATCGACGGCACAGAAATAGCTTCTGGTCCAGTATCCCAATGCACTGCAGCTTTAACCCTTCAGTGCCAGGATGGATGCCAGGAATCTATCGTTTTCGACCTCATTAAGGCACCACAGTTCGGTTTGATTTTGGGAATGCCATGGTTGGTAGCTCACAATCCTCCAATCGATTGGCGAGCAAAAGAATTGGCCTTTCCCGAGACTTGCGCCCACACATGTTATCGCCAAGAGAATGTCACGATTCCTGCCCCCAGGCCCCCGGCATATCAGGCTGGAGCCAGGTCATGGCCACCTAGTCGGCCCCTAAGGGCCACTCCATCTCCCCAGACACCTACTTGGACTCAGACTTGGCGCCTTTGGCACCAAGCTCACACACAGTCCTGAGATCCACTTAGTATTGGACTTGCAAAGTATTATGGGGCAATGGATGCCCCCATGTAATTCAGTTCCTTGAACTGGATGAGCGGTCTAGTCTTTCGGGTGTGGCTCAGCCCAGGGTTACCTGGGATACCTACAGACTATTTAAACCACACCTGGCCTGAGAAACATGCGTTGCGTTTCTCTGCCCCTGCAGCATGACACTCATCGTGCTCGGATCTCCTGAAGAGGCTCACTTCTTTCTTCAGCGCCAGCGCACCTTCAAGAATAAGAACTTCGTTGCCAATAATCACCTCGAAGAGCATCCAACTTCTGTCCTGCTCTTCCCAGTCTTGTGGCTTCCTACTGCAGAGTCATCTCCATCTCGGCAGGCTGTGCCCTACCAAAGGGGAGAAGAATAGAAGAAAAGACGTTAGTAAGCATTCTGCAATACTTAGCTCTCTCGAATCTGCAAATAGAGTTTAATCTTTACCTGAAATCCCGTCGATCGGACAACTTCTGCTCCGGAGCATCCCGCCTATCTGAAAAAGGGGAAAAGACATATCAGTTTAGCGCAAAACATTTAAGAGGCGCTGCACACCGCAGCTCATCTCCTCAGATCGCTCCCGTGCTGGGTTACTGCGGCACCTAAAAGGACACAGAAAAGACGAACATTGGTTAGTGCTAAGGAAGCCAATAAGCATCACGCTCCGCATTCCTACTTACTTCAGCAGCGCATCACCATCCTCAAGACCTTCATCACCTAAGAAAAGAAAGCCACAGTATTAGAAGGACTAGAGACATCAGAACTTTTGTAAGACCCATTCCAATTACCGGTCGGTCTAAAGCCGCAGCAAGCCCCGTCCGCCGGGCCCGTGCCAGTGAAGCAACTAGGCACCCTCCAGCCAGCATCACCCAATGCACCCCTGCATCGAAGGCAGGACGGAGAGCGCCCCACATAAAAAAACAAGGCCCAGTGCTTGGTTGAGCAAGTCCAGGGAAGGGTTCGAAGTGGTCGGAAGTCCAGACCGGCTGAGTGGCGTCCCCATGGTTATCAGGTGAGCGTTACAGAACGCAAAGCCTCACACCAAAAATCCACCTGGGCATCATGGAAACGTCAGAAACCGACCAGTTAGCCCAAATGTTGGGACAGTTACGCTCCGAAGTACACGCAGCCCGGCAGGAGACCAACACCGTGAGGAGGGAGTTGATAGTTGCTAAGGAACAAACAGATGACCTAAGCAGACAACTTCTCCAGTCACAAGCAGAACATGAACCATTGCCGGGAAACGTGCCTTCAATGCCAGTACCATCAGCCAGCCCTGTTCCGATAACCCTTCCTGGGGCAGTTCACTTGGCGCCACCCGAGCGATTCACTGGGGATCCTAAGAAATATGCCACTTTTATGAACCAGTGCCGTCTGCACTTCCTTTGCAGGCCCGGGGCCTTTCCAAATGACCAATCACGGGTCACATTTGTGCGATCTTATTTGAGCGGAAGTGCTGCAGACTGGTCAGTATCATTTGTGACTCAAGACGATCCTCTGTTACGCGATTTCAGGGGTTTTCAACAGGAAATGGAAAAACCTTTCGCCCCTCGTACTCATGGACAGGCTCTAGACAACAAACTTCTATCCCTTTGTCAAGGGAACCAAGACCTATTGGCATACATCGCCACGTTCAATAGACTTGTGGTTGAAGCTGAACGGCCTGCAGAGAAGAGAACCACGTCATTTCATAGGGGTCTGCGGGGAGAGCTAATGGATGCCCTCGCACAAGTAGTCGACCCCCCTCAAGACCGTGCAGAATTTATTAACCTGGTGGTTCAGCTAGATCAAAGATTGCAAGACCGAAGAGCAGATTGGATCAGACCCGACTCTCGCCCTATTTATGTGCGTTCAAGGGACAATGTTTCTCGATCAACAGAAGGCTCAGGGGAACCAATGCAGATTGGAGGCATCAGATCACCCTTGACTAAGGCGGAAAGAGATAGGAGGAGGCAACAGCAATTATGTTTGTACTGTGGAAAATCGGGTCACTTTCTAAAGGAGTGCCCAGTGAAGCCACCGAGAAGGATAGTAGGAGCTACGGACAAGGAAGACCCCACCAAAGAGTCGGAAAATTGCCCAGCCCGGCAGGTATATTGTCGAGCGAAGAAAGTGAACTACATATCTCCCATTTTGCACTACCTGTGATCCTGATCGTTCACCAACAACCATCGCGGATGCACGCAGCAAGAGCATACATAGACAGTGAAGCTGTTGGGAATTACACAGACCAAGATCTCGCAGCAAAGATGGGACTTCCTTTATGTTCAAAGTTAACCACAGACACTGTAACCACAGTCAATGGCACGGAAATAGCCTCCGGTCCAGTATCCCAATGCACTGCAACATTAACCCTTCTGTGCCAGGATGGGCATCAAGAATCTATCGCTTTCGACCTCATCAAGGCACCTCAGTTTCGACTGATCTTAGGGATGCCCTGGTTGGTAGCTCATAATCCTCGAATAGATTGGCGAGCAAAGGAGCTGGCCTTCTCTGAGACCTGTGCTCAAACGTGTTATCGTCAAGAGAAACAATCAATCGACGCCAGAACCACTACGCTGGGAACAGTGGCAGCTGGGACCCTACCAAGAGAGTACCAGGATTTTCAAGACGTGTTTCAGAAGGAACAAGCTAATACCCTACCTCCACACAGACCATACGATTGCCAGATTGACCTGATACCCGGCACCCAGATCACTTGTGGACGGATCTACGCACTCACAGAACCAGAAAACCAGCACCTGAAGTATTATCACGACCAATACCTGGCAAACGGGGTCATCCGTCCCTCGAAGTCCCCGGCGGCCAGTCCTCTGCTCTTCGTACCGAAAAAGGAAGGAGACCTAAGAACGCGCATCGACTATCGTGCATTGCACCAGATTTCCATCAAAAACCGTTACCCCCTGCCATTGATTTCTGAACTGCTTGACCAAGTCAAAGACGCCCAAATCTACACAAAACTAGATCTAAGAGAAACATATCACCTTTTCCAAGTAAAAAAGGGTGACGAATGGAAAACCGCCTTTCGTACCAAGTATGGCCTGTACGAATATCAAGTAATGCCATTTGGCCTTTGCAACGCGTCAGCTGCATTTCAATATTTCTTGAACGATGTTTTAAGGGAATTCATTGATGTCTGTGCTTTAGTATACATTGACGACATCTTAGTGTACTCTGCATCAAAACAAGACCACGTCAAACACGTTCGATCCGTACTGGCAAAACTCCGCCAGCATCAGCTCTATGCCAAGCTTGAAAAGTGTTCATTCCATGTTTCCGAGGTGGAGTTCCTTGGTTTCATTCTTAGTCCGAAGGGTATCCGTATGGATGTACACAAGGTAGATCCGATCCTAAACTGGCCATCACCAAACTCGTTCAAGGGAGTACAGAGCATGTTAGGTTTCGCAAACTTCTACCGCCGGTTCATCCCGGAATTCTCACAGATAGTACATCCCATCACATCGTTACTAAAAAAGAACAATAAAAAATGTCACTGGGCAGAGGAAGCAGAAAGAGCTTTCCAGGAACTTAAGGCTCGATTCACTTCGGCCCCAATTCTACGCCATCTTCGCCCAGAACTCCCATACGTGGTGGAAACGGACACATCAAACATGGCCATGGGAGCCGTCCTCTCGCAAAAGGATCCTGAAACAGGTCAGTTACACCCGGTTGCCTTCTGGTCACGTAAATTTACACCCCTCGAGCTCAATTACGCCATCATAGATAAAGAGCTCCTGGCCATCAAGTCTGCCTTTAAGGCCTGCCACCATTACCTTCTGGGTGCAAGACACACGATCACTGTCATAACAGATCACCGAAATCTCCAGTATCTAAAAACTGCTGAATCGCAATCTTCACGACAGTTACGTTGGGCCCTATTCTTCGCTGACTCTGACTACGTGATTACGTTTCGACCTGGAGACAAAAACAGAAAGGCTGATGCCCTTTCCCCGTATGGGTATTGAAGAACAGGACTACAAACCATCGGACCCGATACCTATTATCCCATGTGATAAACTCCTGGGAATTACAGCAACCATCACTCAGAAAGAACTGTATGAAAAAATCCAAAACTTGATGAGTCCTAAGCAATCACAAGAGTGCTGCACACAAGGGGAACAATACACGATAAGGGACCAGATGCCCTACTTCAGAAACCGCTTGTTCTTACCAAATCAGGAACTACGAGAACAAGTCATGTCTAGCTATCAGGATTCCTTAATCGAAGGCCACCTGGGGATCGCAAAAACTTTAGCCAAAGTAAAACGGAATTATTGGTGGCCCACGTGGTGTAAAGACACTGTTCAATTTATCTGATCTTGTGGAGTATGCGCTCAAAACAAATCATCCAAACAGAAACCGGCAGGACTCTTGCAACCGTTGGATATCCCACCAGCACCCTGCCACACGTTATCCCTCGACTTTATTACTGACCTACCATCCAGTCAGGGATTCAACACCATTCTAGTAGCTGTGGACCTGTTTTCAAAAATGGCACACTTTATCCCTCTAAAGGGGCTCCCAAATACTTCCACTCTAGCAAAATTATTTCTGGAATGTATCATACGGCTCCATGGTTTCCCCTCGGTACTGGTTTCGGATCGTGGTACTCAGTTTGTGTCCAATTTCTGGAGGAAGCGCTGCTCTTTGGCTCACATTGACATCCGACTATCCACCAGTCACCATCCCCAAACGGATAGTGAAACTGAGCGAACGAATCAGACGCTCGAACAGTATGTACGCTGTATGCTCCATCAAGCTGAGGAGAGCTGGTCAGATATATTATGGATTGCTGAATATGCCTATAAAAATTCCCTACACACCAGTACTGGGCAAACATCCTTCTATACCATATATGGTCGACACCCACGCACTTCCGAGTTGGACACCCCTACAACCTTAGAAATGCCAGCAATTAAAACCTTACATACAACCATTTCACAAACCTTCAAAAGGGCAGCAGAACACCTACTCTGAGCTAAGGATCGTCAGAAGAAATTTGCAGACCAACACTGAATCAAAGCCCCTAACTACCAAGTGGGAGACAAAGTCTGGCTGGCATCCAAGCATGTACCCATTAAAGGGACCCAAACCTTCCGTCCAAGATACCTAGGCCCATTCACTATCACCTCAGTGATAAATCCAGTAGCTGTCAAACTAGCCTTACCAGCTAATATGCTAATTCATCCTGTGTTCCACGTGTCTCTCTTAAAGCCTGTTCAACCTGAGACCCGTGTGACACCAGCACCGAAGCCAATAGAGATTGCAGGAGAGCCAGAATTCGAGGTCAAGGACATCCTGGATTCCAAGTATGTCAGATCCAAACTATATTATCTAGTGGACTGGAAAGGGTACGGTCCCCAGGACAGAACATGGGAACCCTCTGAATACATCCACGCACCTCGTCTGCTTAGGAGGTTCCACTAAAACCACCCAAACAGGCCAGGATCTGAGGGGAAAGCCATCTTGAGAGGGGCCTTGCGGGGGAGTGCTGTCACGATTCCTGCCCCCAGGCCACCGGCATTTCAGGCTGGAGCCAGGTCACGGCCACCTAGTTGGTGTCACGGAGTTCCCCCTTTCTCACCTGAGTCTGATCTTTGCTGGATTTCTTGGTCGATGCCTTCTTGCGGACGGATCGCGTCTTGAATAAGGCTGCACGAGTCTCTTCCGACTCCAGCATACGTTCAAAGTTCCGGGATGCAACGATCCAGGAATCTGGGAAATAAAGAAAGTGCACTACTCAGCACACAAGTCCAGGAAGTTAGAAAAAAGGGAGAGGGACTAGGAATGGAGTTAGTAGGGACAGAATCAGGGAAGCAATACCGCGAGCTACGGAGCACACGTCTGGTCGCTACTTCGCAATAGCATTGAGCCGCGTGGAGCCGCGGGGGGCGTGGTCTATTAATAGAACACGCTACGTCCAACGTGTAGAGCGAGGAAGGTGTTTCACGCTGGACGGCCATGTTGGGAGTACCAGGGAGTGCAACCTCCCTTGAGACAAGAACCAGGAAGTCCAAAAGGGGCGCGTTCTGTAGGTCATGACAGCATGCCTCCTACAAAGACCCGTTCCTCCAGGTTTGCCCGGGTGTATGAGGTGACATTTTCTGAGCAGTCGAGGGGCCTTGAGATTAGAAAGTGGTTCCCAAGTTCTTTCACTAGGAGGATATCCCTTCCATTCAACCAGGTATTGAAGCTGACCCCGTTTTTACCTGGAGTCGCATATTCGGGTCACTTCATAGTCCAGTTGGTTGTCGACCAGCAGAGGAGGGGGTCTGCAGGATTTCCGGGAGGATTGGATGTAGGGTTTTAATAAGGATGTGTGAAAAACTGGGTGAATTTTCTTCCAGGAGTCTGGTAGTTTGATCCGGTATGAGACTGGATTTATAATTTTCTTGATGGGAAATGAACCATATTACCGAGGGGCCAATTTGTTTGGCCGTAGTAGTCGGGGTAGTAATTTCGAGGACAACCAGACTTGATCACCAATTGCATAAGAAGGACTTGGTCTTCTTTTGGAATCCGCATACCTCTTAGTCTGTGTTCTGGCCTTCTCTAAGTATTCCTTGGCCTCCTGGTGTACGTTGATGAGGGTTTCGATCCAGGAGTCGACAGTAGGTACCGGTGTGGGATGAGGGAGAACAGAGGGTAGAACCGATGGATGGAAACCTTGGCTCCAATAAAAGGGACTGGTTTTAAGTGCTGAATGATCGGAATTGTTGTAGGCGAATTCAGCCACGGGTACCCAGGAGCGACCAGTCCTCCTGAACCTTGGTGGCGAAACATCGAAGATACTGTTCCAGGGTCTGATTAGCACGTTCTGTGGCCCCGTTGGTTTGGGGATGATAACCTGATGAGAGGGCGCGTTGGATTCCCAAAATGCGACAGAGATGTTTCCAGAATTGTGAGACGTATTGAGGTCCTCGATCAGATATGATCTTGAAAGGAAGTCCATGAAGACGGAATATGTGTTCCAGAAAGATTCCAGCAAGTTCGGACGAGGATGGTAGCTTACACAGGGGTGTAAAACGAGCCATATGAGTGAACAAGTCAATGGTAACCATGATGGTCGTGTATCCTCGGGAAGGTGGTAATTCCACAATGAAGTCTGTAGCAATGAATTCCCATGGCCTTGTTGGCAGTGTAGGTTGCTGTAGAAGACCCGCCCGGTCTCTTGTTATCATGTTTATTTTGACTACAGATAGCACAAGCTTGGATGTACTGCTGTACATCAGTCTTCATTCCAGGCCACCAAAACTGTCTTTGTATGAGGCGGAGGGTGTTGGTTATGCCACGATGTCCGGAGTGAAGGGTATCATGACAGAGGTTTATTATTCTTTGTTGTAATTTCTGTGTAGGAATGACCAGTGCATTGTCCTTGAATAAATATCCTTCCTTGACTCTTAGATTCCATTGATTCCTCCTTGAAATATCCTTCCACAGATCAGAGGATTGGGTTTGTACTCAAATTTCTTCCAGGAGATTGACTGCTTGAGCTACAAAGATCGTTTGGGGAAAGATCTTAGGATAGGCCCTATCTTCAGTAGTTACACAGCAATCAGGTTTTGTGATCCAGGAACATGAGTGATGTGGAACTGGTACTGGGCAAAGAAGTAGGCCCAACGCGCCTGACGGCTGTTCCTACACTCCAATGACTGTAGAATTTGAAGATTCCGATGGTCCGTGAGGATCTGAACTGGATGTCTAGCACCCAGAAGTAGATGTCGCCATTCAGTGAAGGGTTGGCGGATGGGTAACAGTTCCTTTTACAGGACGGAGTAGTGTGTCTCACTGGGAGTCAGGGTTCGTGAAAGGTAAGCAATGGGGTGTTCCAGTTTATCCTCAAATTCCTGCTTCAACACCGCTCCTATGGCGTAGTTAGAGGCATCTGTTTCCACTAGGAATGGTTGATTTATGTCGTGTTGGTCTAAGATGGGGGCTTGCATAAACTCTGCCTTTAAACTTTGGAATGCCTTATCTTGCGGTGTAGACCAGATAAGGGGGTGTCTTTCTTCAAGAGAGCAACGATCGGCTGAACGATCTCGGAAAAGGTGGATATGAACTTCCGGTAGAAATTGGCAAGCCCCAGGAAGGATTGAACTTGTTTCACGGACGTGGGAGTGGGCCATGCCAGTATGGCCTTTACCTTTGAAGGGTCCATACCAATTCCTTCTGGACTAAGGATGAATCCTCGGTAATGAACAAGCATTTTTCGGGTTTGGCTAAAAGTTTGTGTTCACGGAGTCATTGTAATACTGCCTTTACATGGTCTTCATGCTTTAGAAGGTCCTTGGAAAAGATCAATATGTCGTCCAGATAGACAATGGCGAAGAGGAATAACATGTCAGAGGACAACCTATCCATGAAACGTTGAAAAACTGCGGGGGCATTAGCTAGTCCAAAGGGCATGACTAGATATTCATAGTGACCAAAGGGTGTTCTAAAGGCTGTTTTCCATTCGTCTCCTTCCTGGACACGGATCAAATGGTAGGCACCCCGGAGATCCAACTCAGGCCTCAGGGACTTGTATGATATTGGAAACCATGAGTGGTGTTTGCTGGTCTCTTGGTGGTTCTTTAAGGGGTGTCAAGGAGGGATCCAGGAATAGACAGTGAGACATACAAAACTCTGAGCCTAGGAATAGTGATCCTGCTGTCCAATTGATATACGGATTGTGCTTCTGTAACCAGGGCATACCCAATACCATGGGGTAATGAGCTGACTTAATGATGTCGAATCTAATCCGCTCTTGGTGATGGTTTATAGAAAGCTGGATCTCTTTAGTGTGCATGCTTATGGGCCCTGAAGTGAGGGGTCTTCCGTCGATTGCTTCCACCGGCTGCATGGTGCTTCGTGTCTCGTATGTAATGTGATGACTAACAACCCAATCTTGATCAATGAATATTCCCATAGCTCCGCAGTCTACCAAGGCCAAAATGGAATAGGTCTTATTCTTGGAGGGTGATAGGAAGGCCTGCAGTATCACCAAATAGTTTTGTTCAGGAGAGTTCAAGGATGGAATTGATGTGGAGCAAACATCTCTCTCCCGAAGCTCTGCTCCATCTAAGATCGGGAGCTGGCGTTTCCCGAATGCCGAGGAGGGGCTAGAGGACATTCCCTAACCAAGTGTTTATCTGAGGCACAATACATGCACAACCCCGTATGAATCCTTCTCATCCTTTCTTGCGGGGATATAGGTCCAGGGAAGGCTCCTATCTGCATGGGTTCTGGTTCAGTGACTGAGCCTGGGTTTGTGTCCGTCTTGGTGGTGCTCTCAACAGACACTTTCGGAGGATTTCCTCTGGATTTCTTGTTCTCTGCCTTCCTTTCCTGGATACGAAAGTCTATTTGCATGGCAAGGTCCATTAGTGCCTGGAATGAGTTTGGGCGAGCCTTTCTGGCCAACTCATCCTTAATCTCCTCATTCAGTCCTCTCCTGAAAAGGGTAAAACTCGCCTCAGGGGACCAATCAGCTTCCTTGGCCAATTGCTTGACTCGGGTTACAAAGGTGAGCATATCCTGGGATCCCTGCTGAAAGGCTAACGGGCGTTCCTGGGCACTATAGACCTGCTCTGGGCGGTCAAACATGGTTTTAAGGGACTGTATGAACCCATCATAGTTATCTAGGAGAGCATCGCCGGAATTAACGAGGGGCGTAGCCCAGGTTAAGGCATTTCCTGAAAGGTGAGAAATTATGAAACCCACCTTAGCCCTGGGAGTCGAAAAGTAGTAGGGCTTAAAAGTAAAGTGGACCAAGCATGAATCCAGGAATCCACGAAGGGTTTTTGCCGACCCATCGTATTTGTCAACTATGCCGCTCAGCAGCACACTTTCTTTTGTGGCAGAATCACGGGATAGAACTAATTGTTTGAGAGCAGTGTTTTCCGCCTTTAGATTATGTACCTCGGTTGTTAGTTCTTGCATGCCACGCATCAGGTCCTGAACGGCCGCTTCCATGTCCATATCGAGTTCGGTCGGGTGGCGTCTCAAACTGTCACGGAGTTCCCCCCTTCTCACCTGAATCCGATCTTTGCTGGATTTCTTGGTCGATGCCTTCTTGCGGATGGATCGGGTCTTGAATAAGGCTGCACGAGTCTCTTCCGACTCCAGCGTGCGTTCAAAGTTCCAGGATGCAACGATCCAGGAATCTAGGAAATGAAGAAAGTGCACTACTCAGCACACGAGTCCAGGAAGTTAGAAAGAAAGGAGAGGGACTAGGAATGGAGTTAGTAGGAACAGAATCAGGGAAGCAATACCGCGAGCTACGGAACACACGTCTGGTCGCTACTTTGCAATAGAATTGAGATGCGCGGAGCCGCAGAGGGCGTGGTCTATTAATAGAACACGCTACGTCCAACGTGTAGAGCGAGGACGGTGTTTCACGCTGGACGGCCATGTTGGGAGTATCAGGGAGTACAAGCCCCGTTGAGACAAGGACCAATAAGTCCAAAAGGGGCACGTTCTGTAGGTCATGACAGTTAGCCCCTAAGGGCCTCTCCATCTCCCCAGACACCTACTTGGACTCAGACTTGGCGCCTTTGGCACCAAGCTCGCACGCAGTCCTGAGATCCACTTAGTATTGGACTTGCAATGTATTATGGGGCAATGGATGCCCCCATCTAATTCAGTTCCTTGAACTGGATGAGCGGTCTAGTCTTTCAGGTGTGGCTCAGTCCAGGGATATCTGGGATACCTACCACACCTACCACACCCGGCCTGAGAAACATGTTTTGTGTTTCTCTGCACCTGCAGCGTGACACTCATCGTGCTCGGATCTCCTGAAGAGGCCCACTTCTTTCTTCAGGGCCAGCGCACCTGCAAGAATAAGAACTTCGTTGCCAATACTCACCTCGAAGAGCATCCAATATCTGTCCAGCTCTTCCCAGTCTTGCGGATTCCTACGGCAGAGTCATCTCCATCTCGGCACGCCGCGCCCTACCAAAGGGAAGAAGAATAGAAGAAAAGACGTTAGTAAGTATTCTGCAATACTTAGCTCTCTCGAATTTGCAAATAGAGTTTAATCCTTACCTGAACTCACGTCGATCGGACAACTTCTGCTCCGGAGCATCCCACCAATCTAAAAAAGGGGAAAAGACACATCAGGTTAGCGCAAAACATTTAAGAGGCGTCTCACATCACGCTTCCTCACCGCAGCTCATCTCCTCAGCTCGCTCCCATGCTGGGTTACTGCGGCACCTAAAAGGACACGGAAAAGAAAGACACAGTCTTCCGACAAGTGGTCGGAAGTCCGGACCGGCTGAGTGGCATCCCCGTGGATATCAGGTGAGCGTTACAGAGAAACAACCAATAGACACCAGAACCTCCACGCTTGCGACTGTGGCAATCAGCACCCTATCAAGTGAATACCAGGACTTTCAAGATGTCTTTCAGAAAGAACAGGCTAATACCCTGCCACCGCATAGACCATACGATTGCCAAATCGACCTGATTCCCGGCGCACAAATCCCTTGTGGGCGAATTTACACACTCACAGAACCAGAAAACCAGCACCTGAAGGCCTATCCTGACCAATACCTGGCCAACGGGTTCATCTGTCCCTCGAAGTCTCCAGCAGCCAGTCCTCTATTCTTCGCACTGAAAAAGGAGGGGGGCATATCACCTAGTTTCGCGTAAAACAGGGGGACGAATGGAAAACTGCTTTTCGCACCAAATACTGCTTCTACGAATATCAAGTAATGGCCTTTGCAATGCGCCTGCTGCATTTCAATACTTCATGAAGGATGTCCTACGGGAATTGATTGATGTCTGTGCTGTAGTGTACATCGATGATATCCTAGTATATTCCGCATCAAAGAAGGACCACGTTAAACACGTCCGATCCGTATTGGAGAAACTCCATCAACACCAGCTCTACGCCAAGCTCGAAAAGTGCTCATTCCACGTCTCTGAGGTGGAATTCCTGGGCTTTATTCTCAGCCCGAATGGAATCCGAATGGATGTACACAAGGTAGATGCTATCCTGAACTGGCCATCCCCAAATTCATTCAAGGGGGTTCAAAGTATGCTGGGTTTTGCAAACTTCTACCGCCGGTTCATCCCAGGATTTTCGCAAATCGTGCATCCCATCACGTTATTACTAAGGAAAAGCAACAAATAGTTCCAGTGGACAACAGAAGTCGAGGAGGCTTTCCAGGAACTCAAAGCAAGACTCACATCTGCCCGAATCGTACGCCACCCTCGCCCTGATCTCCCATACCTGGTGGAAACGGACGCCTCAAGCATGGCTATGGGAGCCGTCCTCTCACAAGAATGCAAACCAACCAGAATGCGTTGTCCTTACCCTCAGCCACACTCACCACTAACCCCACAGCCCAACTGCAAAGGTGATGTCTGTCCAGCCACAGTCATCAATGTCACACGGGTCTGAAATGTCCTCTTCCTCGAATGAGGACTCCGTCTGTCATGATTCCTGCCCCTCATGTCCCCAGCCCTCCAAGATGTCAGGCTGGAGCCAGGCCACGATCACCTACATGGCCCTCAAGGGCCTCTCCATCCCTCCAAAGACCCACTTGGAGTCAGACTTGGCGCTTGTGGCACCAGTCTCACTCACTCCCATAGGATAACATTGGGGATTGGACTTGTAGTGCATTGATGGGGACAAGATGGATGCACCCACATATTTCGGTTCCCAGAAGTGCATGTGCGGTCTAGTCTTTTGGGTGTGGTTTAGCCCAGATACACCTGGGATATCCAGAGACTATTTAAGCCACACCCAGGCTGAGAAACATGCTTTGCGTTTTCTTCACCTGCAGCGTGACACTCACCTTGTTCGGATCGGTCTCCAGTAGACCTGCATCTTTCTTCTGCGCTCAGCTCCTGCAAGAACAAGAACCCCGTTAGGAACAGCCTTACCTTGCAGCGCTTCTGCCCATCATTCATCGCTCCTTCTGTTCTGCGGGCATCTTCGGCGGTGTCATTCCCATCCCGGCACGCCGCTTCCTAAGGAAAAGGGAAAAGAACAGAAAAAAGGCATTGGTATGCATTCTGCAAATCTTCGCTTATTTTTAAATACTGTACGAGCTTCAAACGCTTACCTGAATCCCAGCATCTCTGGGGGAACTCTGTCTCGGGAACTTCTCATCCATCTGCAAGAGGGAAAAGACACTCCAGGTTAGCGTTGAAACATCTAGAGGCGCCGCATACCGCACTTACCCACCGCATTTGTTCTTCATAACCGGCATCCATGCTGAAAACGTTGCGGCACCTAAAAGACACAGAAAAAAGAACTCAGTTCAATGCAAATACGAAAGGGGTGCATCAAACATCGCGCTCTCATCACCTTCAGCGCTACTCATCTCAGCAGCACGCCGCCATCCCCAGATGCCGGCCATCATCTAAGGAAGGAAAGGAACGAAGTCAGAGAACTGTTCAAAAGACTCATTATACTTGCCTGTCGGACTCTTGCCAGTGAAGTAACTAGGCAGCAACGAGCCCGCATCAATCAACACGCCCCTGCGCTGAAAGCAGGACAGAGAGCACACTACCCAAGAAAACAAGGTGAGCTGTGGATCAAAGGGAAGGGTTGGACCCCGGGGAAGAAAGGGTTCAAGCACACAGAGACAATAGGGAGTTAAACTCTACCAATCCTGTGTTTCAGGCCCAGTCTCCAGTCGAATAGCCTCCAGGGAAGAGTTCGAGGTCGTAAGAGGTCAGAACAGTCTGAGTGACGTCCTTGTGGATACCAGGTCACCGTTACAGAACGCAAAGCCTCACATCAAAATCCACCTGGGCGTCATGGAAACGTCAGAAACCGACCAGTTAGCCCACATGTTGGGGCAGCTACGTTCCAAAGTACATGCAGCCAGGCAGGAGACCAACACCCTGAGGAGAGAGCTGATAGTAACCAAAGAACGCACTGATGATTTAAGCCGGCAACTTCTCCAGTCACAAGCAGGGCATGCACCATTGCCGGGAAGTATGCCCTCGATGCCAGCGCCATCAGCCAATCCCGTTCAGATAACCCTTCCTGGGGCAGTTCCCTTGGCCCCGCCGGAACGATTTACGGGGGATCCCAACAGGTTTGCAACGTTCATGAACCAGTGCCGCCTTCACTTCCTTTGTAGGCCAGGGGCCTTTCCGAATGACCAATCACGGGCCGCTTTTGTGCTATCCTACCCGAGTGGTAGCGCCGCGGACTGGTCTGTACCCTTTGTGGCCCAAGACGATCCTTTGCTGCATGACTTCAGGGGCTTTCAGCAGGAGATGGAAAAGCTGTGCGCCCGTCGTACTCATGGGCAGGCATTAGACAACAAACTTCTGTCCCTACGCCAAGGGAATCAAGACCTATTAACATACATAGCCACGTCCAATAGACTCGTAGTTGAAGCAGAATGGCCAGTGGAGAAGAGAACCACGTTATTTCATCAGGGGTCGCGGGGGGAGCTCAAGGATGTTCTTGCACAAGTAGTGAACCCCCCGAAAGACTGCTCAGAATTCATTGACCTTGTTGTTCAACTGGATCATAGGTTGCAGGACCGAAGAGCAGATCGAACCAGACCGGTCCCTTGCCCTATGTATGTGCGTTCAAAGGACAATACTGCCCGAACAACGGAAGGTTCAGGAGAACCAATGCAAATCGGGGGGTCAGATCTCCCTTGAATAAAGCGGAAAGGGATAAAAGGAGACAGCAGCAGTTATGTCTGTACTGTGGAAGGTCAGGTCATTTCCTTAAAGAGTGCCCTGTGGAGCCACCGAGGAGGACGGTAGGGGCCACGGACAAGGAATATACCATCAAGGAATCGGAAAACTCCCCATCCCGGCAAGTGTAGGGGTCCACTTGTCGAGCGAAGAAAGTGAACTACAGACCTCCCATTTTGCACTCAATCTATGGTCTTGATCAGTCACCAACAAGCATCTCGGATGCACGCAGTAAGAGCGTACATAGACCGTGGAGCCGTTGGGAATTACATCGACCAGGATCTTGCGGCAAAGATGGGGCTTCCCTTATGCCCTAAATCAACCACCGACACTGTTACCACTATCAACGGCACAGAAATAGCTTCTGGTCCAGTATCCCAATGCACTGCAGCTTTAACCCTTCAGTGCCATGATGGATGCCAGGAATCTATCGTTTTCGACCTCATTAAGGCACCACAGTTCCGTTTGATTTTGGGAATGCCATGGTTGGTAGCTCACAATCCTCCAATCATTGGCGAGCAAAAGAATTGGCCTTTCCCGAGACTTGCGCCCACACATCTTATCGCCAAGAGAATGTCACGATTCCTGCCCCCAGGCCCCCGGCATATCAGGCTGGAGCCAGGTCATGGCCACCTAGTCGGCCCCTAAGGGCCACTCCATCTCCCCAGACGCCTACTTGGACTCAGACTTGGCGCCTTTGGCACCAAGCTCACACACAGTCCTGAGATCCACTTAGTATTGGACTTGCAAAGTATTATGGGGCAATGGATGCCCCCATGTAATTCAGTTCCTTGAACTGGATGAGCGGTCTAGTCTTTCGGGTGTGGCTCAGCCCAGGGATACCTGGGATACCTACAGACTATTTAAACCACACCTGGCCTGAGAAACATGCGTCGCGTTTCTCTGCCCCTGCAGCGTGACACTCACCGTGCTCGGATCTCCTGAAGAAGCTCACTTCTTTCTTCAGCGCCAGCGCACCTTCAAGAATAAGAACTTCGTTGCCAATAATCACCTCGAAGAGCATCCAACTTCTGTCCAGCTCTTCCCAGTCTTGTGGCTTCCTACTGCAGAGTCATCTCCATCTCGGCAGGCTGTGCCCTACCAAAGGGGAGAAGAATAGAAGAAAAGACGTTAGTAAGCATTCTGCAATACTTAGCGCTCTCGAATCTGCAAATAGAGTTTAATCTTTACCTGAAATCCCGTCGATCGGACAACTTCTGCTCCGGAGCATCCCGCCTATCTGAAAAAGGGGAAAAGACATATCAGTTTAGCGCAAAACATTTAAGAGGCGCCGCACACCGCAGCTCATCTCCTCAGATCGCTCCCATGCTGGGTTACTGCGGCACCTAAAAGGACACAGAAAAGACGAACATTGGTTAGTGCTAAGGAAGCCAATAAGCATCACGCTCCGCATTCCTACTTACTTCAGCAGCGCATCACCATCCTCAAGACCTTCATCACCTAAGAAAAGAAAGACACAGTATTAGAAGGACTAGAGACATCAGAACTTTTGTAAGACCCATTCCAATTACTGGTTGGTCTAAAGCCGCAGCAAGCCCCGTCCGCCGGGCCCGTGCCAGTGAAGCAACTAGGCACCCTCCAGCCCGCATCACCCAATGCACCCCTGCATCGAAGGCAGGACGGAGAGCGCCCCACATAAAAAAACAAGGCCCAGTGCTTGGTTGAGCAAGTCCAGGGAAGGGTTCGAAGTGGTCGGAAGTCCAGACCGGCTGAGTGGCGTCCCCATGGTTATCAGGTGAGCGTTACAGAACGCAAAGCCTCACACCAAAAATCCACCTGGGCATCATGGAAACGTCAGAAACCGACCAGTTAGCCCAAATGTTGGGACAGTTACGCTCCGAAGTACACGCAGCCCGGCAGGAGACCAACACCGTGAGGAGGGAGTTGATAGTTGCTAAGGAACAAACAGATGACCTAAGCCGACAACTTCTCCAGTCACAAGCAGAACATGAACCATTGCCGGGAAACGTGCCTTCAATGCCAGTACCATCAGCCAGCCCTGTTCCGATAACCCTTCCTGGGGCAGTTCACTTGGCGCCACCCGAGCGATTCACTGGGGATCCTAAGAAATATGCCACTTTTATGAACCAGTGCCGTCTGCACTTCCTTTGCAGGCCCGGGGCCTTTCCAAATGACCAATCACGGGTCACATTTGTGCGATCTTATTTGAGCGGAAGTGCTGCAGACTGGTCAGTATCATTTGTGACTCAAGACGATCCTCTGTTACGCAATTTCAGGGGTTTTCAACAGGAAATGGAAAAACCTTTCGCCCGTCGTACTCATGGACAGGCTCTAGACAACGAACTTCTATCCCTTTGTCAAGGGAACCAAGACCTATTGACATACATCGCCACGTTCAATAGACTTGTGGTTGAAGCTGAACGGCCTGCAGAGAAGAGAACCACGTCATTTCTTAGGGGTCTGCGGGGAGAGCTAAAGGATGCCCTCGCACAAGTAGTCGACCCCCCTCAAGACCGTGCAGAATTTATTAACCTGGTGGTTCAGCTAGATCAAAGATTGCAAGACCAAAGAGCAGATTGGATCAGACCCGACTCTCGCCCTATTTATGTGCGTTCAAGGGACAATGTTTCTCGATCAACAGAAGGCTCAGGGGAACCAATGCAGATTGGAGGCGTCAGGTCACCCTTGACTAAGGCGGAAAGAGATAGGAGGAGGCAACAGCAATTATGTTTGTACTGTGGAAAATCGGGTCACTTTCTAAAGGAGTGCCCAGTGAAGCCACCGAGAAGGATAGTAGGAGCTACGGACAAGGAAGACCCCACCAAAGAGTCGGAAAACTGCCCAGCCCGGCAGGTATACGGGTCCACTTGTCGAGCGAAGAAAGTGAACTACATATCTCCCATTTTGCACTACCTGTGATCCTGATCGATCACCAACAACCATCGCGGATGCATGCAGCAAGAGCATACATAGACAGTGGAGCTGTTGGGAATTACACAGACCAAGATCTCGCAGCAAAGATGGGACTTCCTTTATGTTCAAAGTTAACCACAGACACTGTAACCACAGTCAAAGGCACGGAAATAGCCTCCGGTCCAGTATTCCAATGCACTGCAACATTAACCCTTCTGTGCCAGGATGGGCATCAAGAATCTATCGCTTTCGACCTCATCAAGGCACCTCAGTTTCGACTGATCTTAGGGATGCCCTGGTTGGTAGCTCATAATCCTCGAATAGATTGGCGAGCAAAGGAGCTGGCCTTCTCTGAGACCTGTGCTCAAACGTGTTATCGTCAAGAGAAACAATCAATCGACGCCAGAACCTCTACGCTGGGAACAGTGGCAGCTGGGACCCTACCAAGAGAGTACCAGGATTTTCAAGACATGTTTCAGAAGGAACAAGCTAATACCCTACCTCCAAACAGACCATACGATTGCCAGATTGACCTGATACCCGGCACCCAGATCCCTTGTGGACGGATCTACGCACTCACAGAACCAGAAAACCAGCACCTGAAGTATTATCACGACCAATACCTGGCAAATGGGGTCATCCGTCCCTCGAAGTCCCCGGCGGCCAGTCCTCTGCTCTTCGTACCGAAAAAGGAAGGAGACCTAAGAACGCGCATCGACTATCGTGCATTGAACCAGATTTCCATCAAAAACCGTTACCCCCTGCCATTGATTTCTGAACTGCTTGACCAAGTCAAAGACGCCCAAATCTACACAAAACTAGATCTAAGAGAAGCATATCACCTTTTCCAAGTAAAAAAGGGTGACGAATGGAAAACCGCCTTTCGTACCAAGTATGGCCTGTACGAATATCAAGTAATGCCATTTGGCCTTTGCAACGCGTCAGCTGCATTTCAATATTTCTTGAACGATGTTTTAAGGGAATTAATTGATGTCTGTGCTTTAGTATACATTGACGACATCTTAGTGTACTCTGCATCAAAACAAGACCACGTCAAACACGTTCGATCCGTACTGGCAAAACTCCGCCAGCATCAGCTCTATGCCAAGCTTGAAAAGTGTTCATTCCATGTTTCCGAGGTGGAGTTCCTTGGTTTCATTCTTAGTCCGAAGGGTATCCGTATGGATGTACACAAGGTAGATCCGATCCTAAACTGGCCATCACCAAACTAGTTCAAGGGAGTACAGAGCATGTTAGGTTTCGCAAACTTCTACCGCCGGTTCATCCCAGAATTCTCACAGATAGTACATCCCATCACATCGTTACTAAAAAAGAACAATACAAAATGTCAATGGGCAGAGGAAGCAGAAAGAGCTTTCCAGGAACTTAAGGCTCGATTCACCATTACCTTCTGGGTGCAAGACACACGATCACTGTCATAACAGATCACCGAAATCTCCAGTATCTAAAAACTGCTGAATCGCAATCTTCACGACAGTTACGTTGGGCCCTATTCTTCGCTGACTCTGACTACGTGATTACATTTCGACCTGGAGTCAAAAACAGAAAGGCTGATGCCCTTTCCCCGTATGGGTATTGAAGAACAGGACTACAAACCATCGGAACCGATACCTATTATCCCATGTGATAAACTCCTGGGAATTACAGCAACCATCACTCAGAAAGAACTGTATGAAAAAATCCAAAACTTGATGAGTCCTAAGCAATCACAAGAGTGCTGCACACAAGGGGAACATTACACGATAAGGGACCAGATGCCCTACTTCAGAAACCGCTTGTTCTTACCAAATCAGGAACTACAAGAACAAGTCATGTCTAGCTATCAGGATTCCTTAATCGAAGGCCACCTGGGGATCGCAAAAACTTTAGCCAAAGTAAAACAGAATTATTGGTGGCCCACGTGGTGTAAAGACATTGTTCAATTTATCTGATCTTGTGGAGTATGCGCTCAAAACAAATCATCCAAACAGAAACCGGCAGGACTCTTGCAACCGTTGGATATCCCACCAGCACCCTGCCACACGTTATCCCTCGACTTTATTACTGACCTACCATCCAGTCAGGGATTCAACACCATTCTAGTAGCTGTGGACCTGTTTTCAAAAATGGCACACTTTATCCCTCTAAAGGGGCTCCCAAATACTTCCACTCTAGCAAAATTATTTGTGGAATGCATCATACGGCTCCATGGTTTCCCCTCGGTACTGGTTTCGGATCGTGGGACTCAGTTTGTGTCCAATTTCTGGAGGAAGTGCTGCTCTTTGGCTCACATTGACATCTGACTATCCACCAGTCACCATCCCCAAACGGATGGTGAAACTGAGCGAACGAATCAGACGCTCGAACAGTATCTACGTCTCAGATCTAGGGAGTTCTTTGTTAAGATTAATACCAGGATTCTCCCTCTCTTCCTTCTCACCTGTGTCTTGTTCCTCAGATGAGCTTTCAGTAGATATCGTCCTTCTATTTCTCCAAGTTCCCTCTTCTCTCTCCTTGTGGGTTTTGGGACGAACTCGTCTGGAGGCCACCTTGCCAGTTTGCAGATTTGCACGGCAATGGGACCCTCAGGGAGTCCGCCCCTAATTCCAGGGAAAAAGGCGTATGCCGGAAAAAACCCTGGCGTGATGGTTAACTGCTGCGGGATGGAATGCAGGAGACTCTTCCAAGAATCAAACAAAGCGAAGCGAAATCCAGGCACATTAAGACGGAAGGTAAGTGAATGCAGCTGGGTGGAAGCAGGATTCGTACCCGAAGGGAAGCGGGAAACGAGGGTTGTAGTACATGGACCAGAGAAGAGAAGCACAGAGCGGGGCGGAAGACAAACAAGGTAAGCAAGCAAGGTAAGGCGGAGGATAGCGGGAGACAGAACCCCAGCGGGGAAACAGCTGGAGGGCAGAGAAATACTCACACGGAGCGCGAAGGAAGGAACTTCAGCGTGTTCACCCGAAGCGGAAACTGAGGGTTGCAACGCACCGGCGTAGCGGTTCGATGCGTAGATAACGTTGATCCTCAGGGGGCGTGGCACCGCAGTCCGGACACTAGACCGCAGTGTACGGTTCCGTTAGTGTTTCCTCCATCTATTCCACAGTTTCCAGGACGGACGCGTCGTGACAGTATAACCTCTTCTCCTCTGGACTCCTCCGGGTTTCCCTGGATGGTTTCTATGGAAGAGACGTAGAAGTCGAGGTGCACTGAGGTTTCTTGCAGGTTCCCAGGACCTTTCGGTCCAAGGGTATCCCTTCCAAAGTATGAGATACTGGAGAACCCCATGTCTATAACGAGAGTCCAAGATTTGAGAGACTTCATATTTGGGATCTTCTTCTAAGTTTGGGATGCATTTCTTGATCGGTCTTTGATATGGATCTCTTATGTAAGCCTTGAGAAGGGACACGTGAAACACTGGATAGATCCTTCGTAAGAAGAAGGGTAGCTTAAGTCGAAAAGCTACTGGATTGATCTGTTGTTCAATGATGTAAGGGCCAATATACCTTGGAGTGAACTTTCCTGGCCGTATACGTCTTGGTTAGTATTTTGTGGATAACCAAACCTTATCTCCTGGTTTCCAGATCGGATTTGCTCGTCGCTTTCTGTCGGCCCATTCCTTATAGGATTGACGGCTAGCTGTTAATGTTTCCTGAGCTTTCAAGTGGGTTAGTTTGAGAGTATTCAACAATTGGTCTACAGTAGGTATGTTAGTGGTTGGAATCACTGACTGTGGGATATGTCGAGGTTCGTATCCATAAGTACATTTGAAAGGGCTCATACCAATCGCCGAATGTACTGTGTTATTATAGGAGAACTCGGCTATGGATAGAAGTTGGCTCCAGTTATCCTGTGTCTGGTTGCAGTAACATCTGAGGTATTGTTCCAGGGTAGCGTTTAGTCGTTCTGTTTGTCCATTGCTCTCGGGATGGAATCCGGAAGACAATGCCCTTTGGATCTGTACTTGTTTACACAATGAGGACCAAAATCTTGAGGTAAACTGAGTCCCTCGATCCGAGACTATTGTATGTGGTAGACCATGTAGTTTGACTATGTCTTTCAGAAATACTTCTGCAGTCTTAGTAGCAGATGGAGTACCCTGGAGGGGGGAAAAATGTGCAAGTTTACTGAATGAGTCCACTACAACCATGATGGCTGTGAATCCTTCTGAAGGGGGTAAGTCCACGATAAAATCCATGGATATATGCTGCCAGGGACCCGCAGGTAGTGAATCCTGTTGGAGAAGGCCCAGTGGTTTGGCCGTGCTGTATTTACCTTGAGCACACGTGGGACAAGAAGATACATAGGCATAGACATCCTTGACCATTGTCGGCCACCAAAAATTTCTCTTTAGTAGGTGTAGTGTGGCGGCTCGACCCTTATGTCCTGCTGTGGGTAGATCGTGACACCAGGCTAGTGCTTGAGACTGTAGACCGGTATTTGGTAAGAACAGCTGGTCGTCTTTAAACAAGTATTCACCCTTCTTGGTTAAGGATGGAAAACGTGTGACTATGGATCTTGTTTGGGCTTCTAACACTTGTTGTAAAAAGATGTTGACTGTTCCTATAAATTTCTTCCCTTGAAGTAACTGTTCGTGATCGGAGTATAAACCCGATTCTTCCCCAAAACTTCGGGAGAGGGCATCTGCTAGGTGATTCTCCTTTCCTGGTAAGTAAGTTAGTTCAAAATCATATTGAGCGAAGAAGTATGCCCACCTGGCATGGCGGGAATTTCGACATTCCATACTCTTGAGTACACTAAGATTTCGGTGATCAGTTCGTACTTGGAACGGGAAGTTCGCTCCTTGTAAAAGGTGTCTCCATTCTTCACACGCCTGTCTGATGGCCAACAGTTCCTTTTCTACTACAGAGTAGTTCTTTTCACTCGGGGAGAGTGTCCTAGAATAATAAGAACAGGATGCTCCAGTTGATCTTCCTTCTTTTGGAGGAGAGCAGCTCCAATCGCTCCTTGTGAGGCATCTGTCTCTACAATAAAAGGTAAGGTTTGATCAGGTTGCCTGAGGATGGGTGCAGAAATGAAAGCCTCCTTGAGATGTTTGAAAGCCATATCAGCCTCTGTATTCCAGGATATGCGTGTGCCTTTCTTTAATAAGGCTGTGATGGGTAGAACAATGTTGGAAAAACCCGGAATAAATTTACGGTAGAAATTCGTCAGTCCTAGGAACCTCTGTATATCCTTTACAGAGTTTGGAGTGGGCCAGTATTGGATGGCTGAGGTCTTGTTGGGATCCATTTCTACCCTTCCTTCTGACAGGATAAATCCCAGATAAGGGCATAAACAGCCTCAAACAAACATTTTTCTGGTTTGGCTAGCAGATGATGAATACTGAGCCTTCGAAGCACCTCTGATACCTGCTGACGATGTTGTGTAAGGGTTGATGAAAATACCAAAATGTCATCCAGATAGACCAATACTGAATTGAACAAAAGATCACAAAAAATCTTATCCATAAATCTATTAAATCTCTGGAATTGAGCTGGAGCATTCACCAACCCAAAAGGCATCACTTTGTACTCGTAATGACCCAAGGGAGTCCGAAAAGCGGTCTTCCATTCGTCTCCTTTTCGAACCCTCAAGAGATGATAAGCTCCTCTTAGGTCTAACTTAGTAAACCACTTGGCTCCTTGCACTGCTTCCATTATATCCTTAATCAAGGGCATGGGGTACCGATCCCGAATGGTCAAGCTATTAAGACCCCTATAGTCAATACAAGGTCGGAGCTCCTTGGTGCAATTCTTGGGGATAAAAAACAAAGATGCTCCGGCTGACGAGGTGGATTCTTGGATAAGACCGTTTTGAATATTGGTATCCAAATAATCTCTTAGAGCTTTCTTTTCGGGGAGAGACAATGGAAACATACGTCCAAAAGGAACTGCAGCTTCCGGTACCAGATCGATCTTACAATCCTCATTGCGATTTGGTGGTAAAGGCCTGGGTTGAACGTCTGCAAACACATCAGCATAATCTTGATAGTGTCTTGGTATGGTGTTGATACTTCTTATAGAGAGAGTAGACGCTTGAGGACATAATTGTTCCCCATTGGATAGGCAGGATCGAAGACATCGTTCAGAGCGGAATTCCTCTACATTGGTTGTCCAGTCAATACCTGGGTTATGCCTTCTTAACCAGGGGATGCCTAGGATAATAGGAAAGTGAGCTGCTCTTATGAGATCGAACACCATTATTTCCTGATGTACTTCCACCTTTACTCTCAGTTCTTGAGTCTCCTGCCTGATAAGGCCCGAGGACAAAGGGGTACCATCCACCCCTTCTACAGGGATTGGGATAGGTTTCGCTCTTCTGGGGATAGCATGATCTAGAGCCCATTGATCGTCCATGAAGTTCCCGGCCGCTCCACAATCCAACATGGCCAGACAATTTACAGAGCGTCCTCCTTTCCATTCTAAAACCACCGGCAAAACCATCAACTGATGTGAGGCATTCGGTACTTGAGGTGTATTGGTAATACAGGGATCTGCCGTTTGAACCCCTTCCTTGTCCCTGTTCAGGGTCGGGGTCTTTCGTTTCCCGATCTCCTGGGAGGTACATGCGGACAATCTCGCAGTAGGTGTTTCTCAGAACCACAATACATACATAAGTGCAAGTCTTTACGTCTCTTTCTCTCTATTACAGTAAGAGGCCCTCGTGCAGTTCCGACCTGCATGGGTTCTTCTGTTTGTCGCATGGTTCTTTCAGGTGTTGTAGGAATAAAGGAGAAGGATGAGGAGGGTGACATTCCAGACTTGTATCTTCGTCTTTCAATGCGTCTCTCGGCCATGCGGTACTCTATCTGAAGAGTCAGAGTAACCAGTTCCTGGAAGGTTTCTGGTCTAGCGACCCTTGAGAGTTCATCTTTAAGTTCATCTAGTAAACCCCGTCTGAAGAGGGTCTGTTTGGCAGAATCCGGCCATCCTGTTTCTGCTGCAATTCTTTGAAAGGTTGACAAGTACGTCTGTACGTCTTGAGAACCCTGTTTTATATCCACCAGGTTCTCATATGAGGAGAACAGAACTTCGGGTCTTTCAAATCTTGTGTGGAACTGTTGAACAAAGGCTCCGTAATCAGCTAGAATTGGATCGGCGTTAGTCACCAACGGAGTTGCCCAAGCAAGGGCATTACCTCCTAGATTGGAGATAAGAAAACCGACCTTGGCTCTGTCAGATACAAACATCCGAGGGCGAAAGGTAAAGTAAACCCGACAGGCATCAAGAAATTCTTTCATTCCTTTGGGATTTCCTTCGTACTTGCCACATGGCAAGGGAATAGGAGGAAGGTCATCTCGTACCTCTTCCCTTTGTGTAACCTGTAGGCGTAGAGCAGCATTATCCGCCTTTAATGCATTATTATCAACCCTTACTGCCTGCAGTTCGGCTGTGATTCCCTGAATAGCATTGACAAGTTCCTGATATTGCTCCAAACTGGCCATCCTTGGGCGTTGCAATCTCTCAGATCTAGGGAGTTCTTTGTTAAGATTAATACCAGGATTCTCCCTCTCTTCCTTCTCACCTGTGTCTTGTTCCTCAGATGAGCTCTCAGTAGATATCGTCCTTCTATTTCTCCAAGTTCCCTCTTCTCTCTCCTTGTGGGTTTTGGGACGAACTCGTCTGGAGGCCACCTTGCCAGTTCGCAGATTTGCACGGCAATGGGACCCTCAGGGAGTCCGCCCCTAATTCCAGGGAAAAAGGCGTATGCCGGAAAAAACCCTGGCGTGATGGTTAACTGCTGCGGGATGGAATGCAGGAGACTCTTCCAAGAATCAAACAAAGCAAAGCGAAATCCAGGCACATTAAGACGGAAGGTAAGTGAAAGCAGCTGAGTGGAAGCAGGATTCGTACCCGAAGGGAAGCGGGAAACGAGGGTTGTAGTACATGGACCAGAGAAGACAAGCACAGAGCGGGGCGGAAGACAAACAAGGTAAGCAAGCAAGGTAAGGCGGAGGATAGCGGGAGACAGAACCTCAGCGGGGAAACAGCTGGAGGGCAGAGAAATACTCACACGGAGCGCGAAGGAAGGAACTTCAGCGTGTTCACCCGAAGCGGAAACTGAGGGTTGCAACGCACCGGCGTAGCGGTTCGATGCGTAGATAACGTTGATCCTCAGGGGGCGTGGCACGGCAGTCCGGACACTAGACCGCAGTGTACGGTTCCGTTAGTGTTTCCTCCATCTATTCCACAGTTTCCAGGACGGACGCGTCGTGACACTACGCTGTATGCTCCATCAAGCTGAGGAGAGCTGGTCAGATATATTATGGATTGCTGAATATGCCTATAAAAATTCCCTACACACCAGTACTGGGCAAACATCCTTCTATACCATATATGGTCGACACCCACGCACTTCCGAGTTGGACACCTCTACAACCTTAGAAATGCCAGCAATTAAAACCTTACATACAACCATTTCACAAACCTTCAAAAGGGCAGCAGAACACCTACTCTGAGCTAAGGATCGTCAGAAGAAATTTGCAGACCAACACTGAATCAAAGCCCCTAACTACCAAGTGGGAGACAAAGTCTGGCTGGCATCCAAGAATGTACCCATTAAAGGGACCCAAACCTTCCGTCCAAGATACCTAGGCCCATTCACTATCACCTCAGTGATAAATCCAGTAGCTGTCAAACTAGCCTTACCAGCTAATATGCTAATTCATCCTGTGTTCCACGTGTCTCTCTTAAAGCCTGTTCAACCTGAGACCCGTGTGACACCAGCACCGAAGCCAATAGAGATTGCAGGAGAGCCAGAATTCGAGGTCAAGGACATCCTGGATTCCAAGTATGTCAGATCCAAACTATATTATCTAGTGGACTGGAAAGGGTACGGTCCCCAGGACAGAACATGGGAACCCTGTGAATACATCCAAGCACCTCGTCTGCTTAGGAGGTTCCACCAAAACCACCCAAACAGGCCAGGATCTGAGGGGAAAGCCACCTTGAGAGGGGCCTTGCGGGGGAGTGCTGTCACGATTCCTGCCCCCAGGCCACCGGCATTTCAGGCTGGAGCCAGGTCACGGCCACCTAGTTGGTGTCACAGAGTTTCCCCTTTCTCACCTGAGTCTGATCTTTGCTGGATTTCTTGGTCGATGCCTTCTTGCAGACGGATCGGGTCTTGAATAAGGCTGCACGAGTCTCTTCCGACTCCAGCGTATGTTCAAAGTTCTGGGATGCAACGATCCAGGAATCTGGGAAATAAAGAAAGTGCACTACTCAGCACACAAGTCCAGGAAGTTAGAAAAAAGGAAGAGGGACTAGGAATGGAGTTAGTAGGGACAGAATCAGGGAAGCAATACCGCAAGCTACGGAGCACACGTCTGGTCGCTACTTCGCAATAGCATTGAGCCGCGTGGAGCCGCGGGGGGCGTGGTCTATTAATAGAACACGCTACGTCCAACGTGTAGAGCGAGGAAGGTGTTTCACGCTGGACGGCCATGTTGGGAGTACCAGGGAGTGCAACCTCCCTTGAGACAAGAACCAGGAAGTCCAAAAGGGGCGCGTTCTGTAGGTCATGACAGCATGCCTCCTACAAAGACCCGTTCCTCCAGGTTTGCCCGGGTGTATGAGGTGACATTTTCTGAGCAGTCGAGGGGCCTTGAGATTAGAAAGTGGTTCCCAAGTTCTTTCACTAGGAGGATATCCCTTCCATTCAACCAGGTATTGAAGCTGACCCCGTTTTTACCTGGAGTCGCATATTCGGGTCACTTCATAGTCCAGTTGGTTGTCGACCAGCAGAGGAGGGGGTCTGCAGGATTTCCGGGAGGATTGGATGTAGGGTTTTAATAAGGATGTGTGAAAAACTGGGTGAATTTTCTTCCAGGAGTCTGGTAGTTTGATCCGGTATGAGACTGGATTTATAATTTTCTTGATGGGAAATGAACCATATTACCGAGGGGCCAATTTGTTTGGCCGTAGTAGTCGGGGTAGTAATTTCGAGGACAACCAGACTTGATCACCAATTGCATAAGAAGGACTTGGTCTTCTTTTGGAATCCGCATACCTCTTAGTCTGTGTTCTGGTCTTCTCTAAGTATTCCTTGGCCTCCTGGTGTACGTTGATGAGGGTTTTGATCCAGGAGTCGACAGTAGGTACCGGTGTGGGATGAGGGAGAACAGAGGGTAGAACCGATGGATGGAAACCTTGGCTCCAATAAAAGGGACTGGTTTTAAGTGCTGAATGATCGGAATTGTTGTGGGCGAATTCAGCCACGGGTACCCAGGAGCGACCAGTCCTCCTGAACCTTGGTGGCGAAACATCGAAGATACTGTTCCAGGGTCTGATTAGCACGTTCTGTGGCCCCGTTGGTTTGGGGATGATAACCTGATGAGAGGGCGCGTTGGATTCCCAAAATGCGACAGAGATGTTTCCAGAATTGTGAGACGTATTGAGGTCCTCGATCAGATATGATCTTGAAAGGAAGTCCATGAAGACGGAATATGTGTTCCAGAAAGATTCCAGCAAGTTCGGACGAGGATGGTAGCTTACACAGGGGTGTAAAACGAGCCATATGAGCGAACAAGTCAATGGTAACCATGATGGTTGTGTATCCTCGGGAAGGTGGTAATTCCACAATGAAGTCTGTAGCAATGAATTCCCATGGCCTTGTTGGCAGTGTAGGTTGCCGTAGAAGACCCGCCGGTCTCTTGTTATCATGTTTATTTTGACTACAGATAGCACAAGCTTGGATGTACTGCTGTACATCAGTCTTCATTCCAGGCCACCAAAACTGTCTTTGTATGAGGCGGAGGGTGTTGGTTATGCCACGATGTCCGGAGTGAAGGGTATCATGACAGAGGTTTATTATTCTTTGTTGTAATTTCTGTGTAGGAATGACCAGTGCATTGTCCTTGAATAAATATCCTTCCTTGACTCTTAGATTCCATTGATTCCTCCTTGAAATATCCTTCCACAGATCAGAGGATTGGGTTTGTACTCAAATTTCTTCCAGGAGATTGACTGCTTGAGCTACAAAGATCGTTTGGGGAAAGATCTTAGGATAGGCCCTATCTTCAGTAGTTACACAGCAATCAGGTTTTGTGATCCAGGAACATGAGTGATGTGGAACTGGTACTGGGCAAAGAAGTAGGCCCAACGCGCCTGACGGCTGTTCCTACACTCCAATGACTGTAGAATTTGAAGATTCCGATGGTCCGTGAGGATCTGAACTGGATGTCTAGCACCCAGAAGTAGATGTCGCCATTCAGTGAAGGGTTGGCGGATGGCTAACAGTTCCTTTTACAGGACGGAGTAGTGTGTCTCACTGGGAGTCAGGGTTTCTTGAAAGGTAAGCAATGGGGTGTTCCAGTTTATCCTCAAATTCCTGCTTCAACACAGCTCCTATGGCGTAGTTAGAGGCATCTGTTTCCACTAGGAATGGTTGATTTATGTCGTGTTGGTCTAAGATGGGGGCTTGCATAAACTCTGCCTTTAAACTTTGGAATGCCTTATCTTGCGGTGTAGACCAGATAAGGGGGTGTCTTTCTTCAAGAGAGCAACGATCGGCTGAACGATCTCGGAAAAGGTGGATATGAACTTCCGGTAGAAATTGGCAAGCCCCAGGAAGGATTGAACTTGTTTCACGGACGTGGAGTGGGCCATGCCAGAATGGCCTTTACCTTTGAAGGGTCCATACCAATTCCTTCTGGACTAAGGATAAATCCTCGGTAATGAACAGAAGTAACGTGAAACAAGCATTTTTCGGGTTTGGCTAAAAGTTTGTGTTCACGGAGTCATTGTAATACTGCCTTTACATGTTCTTCATGCTTTAGAAGGTCCTTGGAAAAGATCAATAGGTCGTCCAGATAGACAATGGCGAAGAGGAATAACATGTCAGAGAACAACCTATCCATGAAACGTTGAAAAACTGCGGGGGCATTAGCTAGTCCAAAGGGCATGACTAGATATTCATAGTGACCAAAGGGTGTTCTAAAGGCTGTTTTCCATTCGTCTCCTTCCCGGACACGGATCAAATGGTAGGCACCCCGGAGATCCAACTTCGTGAATATTACGGCGCCTCTCACAGCTTTCAGGCTATCCGAGATCAAGGGCAATGGGTACCGGTCTTTGAGGGTGCATTGATTTAAGCCACGATAGTCGAGGCAAGGTCTGAGTTCCTTGGTGTCCTTCTTGGGAACAAAGAACAACAAAGCACCAGCTGGAGATTTTGAAGGTCTTATGGTGCCATTTCCAAGGTTGGTATCCAGGTATTCTCGGAGGGCCTTTTTCTCAGGTTCGGAAAGGATGAACATTCTGCCGAAGGGAATCACTGCTGAGGGATCTGTATCTATGGCGCAGTCTTCAGGTCTGTGAGGGGGTAAGGCCTGGACTATGGCAGTTGAAAATACATCAGCATATCCCTGATAGGCCTCAGGGACTTGTATGATATTGGAAACCATGAGTGGTGTTTGCTGGTCTCTTGGTGGTTCTTTAGGGGGTGTCAAGGAGGGATCCAGGAATAGACAGTGAGACATACAAAACTCTGAGCCTAGGAATAGTGATCCTGCTGTCCAATTGATATACGGATTGTGCTTCTGTAACCAGGGCATACCCAATACCATGGGGTAATGAGCTGACTTAATGATGTCGAATCTAATCCGCTCTTGGTGATGGTTTATAGAAAGCTGGATCTCTTTAGTATGCATGCTTATGGGCCCTGTAGTGAGGGGTCTTCCGTCGATTGCTTCCACCGGCTGCATGGTGCTTCGTGTCTCGTATGTAATGTGATGACTAACAACCCAATCTTGATCAATGAATATTCCCAAAGCTCCGCAGTCTACCAAGGCCAAAATGGAATAGGTCTTATTCTTGGAGGGTGATAGGAAGGCCTGCAGTATCACCAAATAGTTTTGTCCAGGAGAGTTCAAGGATGGAATTGATGTGGAGCAAACATCTCTCTCCCGAAGCTCTGCTCCATCTAGGATCGGGAGCTGGCGTTTCCCGAACGCCGAGGAGGGGCTAGAGGACATTCCCTAACCAAGTGTTTATCTGAGGCACAATACATGCACAACCCCGTATGAATCCTTCTCATCCTTTCTTGCGGGGATATAGGTCCAGGGAAGGCTCCTATCTGCATGGGTTCTGGTTCAGTGACTGAGCCTGGGTTTGCGTCCGTCTTGGTGGTGCTATCAACAGACACTTTCGGAGGATTTCCTCTGGATTTCTTGTTCTCTGCCTTCCTTTCCTGGATACGAAAGTCTATTTGCATGGCAAGGTCCATTAGTGCCTGGAATGAGTTTGGGCGAGCCTTTCTGGCCAACTCATCCTTAATCTCCTCATTCAGTCCTCTCCTGAAAAGGGTAAAACTCGCCTCAGGGGACCAATCAGCTTCCTTGGCCAATTGCTTGACTCGGGTTACAAAGGTGAGCATATCCTGGGATCCCTGCTGAAAGTCTAACGGGCGTTCCTGGGCACTATAGACCTGCTCTGGGCGGTCAAACATGGTTTTAAGGGACTGTATGAACCCATCATAGTCATCTAGGAGAGCATTGCCGGAATTAACGAGGGGCGTAGCCCAGGTTAAGGCATTTCCTGAAAGGTGAGAAATTATGAAACCCACCTTAGCCCTGGGAGTCGAAAAGTAGTAGGGCTTAAAAGTAAAGTGGACCAAGCATGAATCCAGGAATCCACGAAGGGTTTTTGCCGACCCATCGTATTTGTCAACTATGCCGCCCAGCAGCACACTTTCTTTTGTGGCAGAATCACGGGATAGAACTAATTGTTTGAGAGCAGTGTTTTCCGCCTTTAGATTATGTACCTCGGTTGTTAGTTCTTGCATGCCACGCATCAGGTCCTGAACGGCCGCTTCCATGTCCATATCGAGTTTGGTCGGGTGTTGTCTCAAACTGTCACGGAGTTCCCCCCTTCTCACCTGAGTCCGATCTTTGCTGGATTTCTTGGTCGATGCCTTCTTGCGGATGGATCGAGTCTTGAATAAGGCTGCACGAGTCTCTTCCGACTCCAGCGTGCGTTCAAAGTTCCAGGATGCAACGATCCAGGAATCTAGGAAATGAAGAAAGTGCACTACTCAGCACACGAGTCCAGGAAGTTAGAAAGAAAGGAGAGGGACTAGGAATGGAGTTAGTAGGAACAGAATCAGGGAAGCAATACCGCGAGCTACGGAACACACGTCTGGTCGCTACTTTGCAATAGCATTGAGATGCGCAGAGCCGCAGGGGGCGTGGTCTATTAATAGAACACGCTACGTCCAACGTGTAGAGCGAGGACAGTGTTTCACGCTGGACGGCCATGTTGGGAGTATCAGGGAGTACAAGCCCCGTTGAGACAAGGACCAATAAGTCCAAAAGGGGCACGTTCTGTAGGTCATGACATTTAGCCCCTAAGGGCCTCTCCATCTCCCCAGACACCTACTTGGACTCAGACTTGGCGCCTTTGGCACCAAGCTCACACGCAGTCCTGAGATCCACTTAGTATTGGACTTGCAATGTATTATGGGGCAATGGATGCCCCCATCTAATTCAGTTCCTTGAACTGGATGAGCGGTCTAGTCTTTCAGGTGTGGCTCAGTCCAGGGATACATGGGATACCTACCACACCTACCACACCCGGCCTGAGAAACATGGTTTGTGTTTCTCTGCACCTGCAGCGTGACACTCATCGTGCTCGGATCTCCTGAAGAGGCCCACTTCTTTCTTCAGGGCCAGCGCACTTGCAAGAATAAGAACTTCGTTGCCAATACTCACCTCGAAGAGCATCCAACATCTGTCCAGCTCTTCCCAGTCTTGCGGATTCCTACTGCAGAGTCATCTCCATCTCGGCACGCCGCGCCCTACCAAAGGGAAGAAGAATAGAAGAAAAGACGTTAGTAAGTATTCTGCAATACTTAGCTCTCTCGAATTTGCAAATAGAGTTTAATCCTTACCTGAACTCACGTCGATCGGACAACTTCTGCTCCGGAGCATCCCGCCGATCTAAAAAAGGGGAAAAGACACATCAGGTTAGCGCAAAACATTTAAGAGGCGTCTCACATCACGCTTTCTCACCGCAGCTCATCTCCTCAGCTCGCTCCCATGCTGGGTTACTGCGGCACCTAAAAGGACACAGAAAAGAAAGACACAGTCTTCCGACAAGTGGTCGGAAGTCCGGACCGGTTGAGTGGCATCCCCGTGGATATCAGGTGAGCGTTACAGAGAAACAACCAATAGACACCAGAACCTCCACGCTTGCGACTGTGGCAATCAGCACCCTATCAAGTGAATACCAGGACTTTCAAGATGTCTTTCAGAAAGAACAGGCTAATACCCTGCCACCGCATAGACCATACGATTGCCAAATCGACCTGATACCCGGTGCACAAATCCCTTGTGGGCGAATTTACACACTCACAGAACCAGAAAACCAGCACCTGAAGGCCTATCCTGACCAATACCTGGCCAACGGGTTCATCTGTCCCTCGAAGTCTCCAGCAGCCAGTCCTCTATTCTTCGTACTGAAAAAGGAGGGGGGCATATCACCTAGTTTCGCGTAAAACAGGGGGACGAATGGAAAACTGCTTTTCGCACCAAATACTGCTTCTACGAATATCAAGTGATGGCCTTTGCAATGCGCCTGCTGCATTTCAATACTTCATGAAGGATGTCCTACGGGAATTGATTGATGTCTGTGATGTAGTGTACATCGATGATATTATAGTATATTCCGCATCAAAGAAGGACCACGTTAAACACGTCCGATCCGTATTGGAGAAACTCCATCAACACCAGCTCTACACCAAGCTCGAAAAATGCTCATTCCACGTCTCTGAGGTGGAATTCCTGGGCTTTATTCTAAGCCCGAATGGAATCCGAATGGATGTACACAAGGTAGATGCTATCCTGAACTGGCCATCCCCAAATTCATTCAAGGGGGTTCAAAGTATGCTGGGTTTTGCAAACTTCTACCGCCGGTTCATCCCAGGATTTTCGCAAATCGTGCATCCCATCACGTCATTACTAAGGAAAAGCAACAAATAGTTCCAGTGGACAACAGAAGTCGAGGAGGCTTTCCAGGAACTCAAAGCAAGACTCACATCTGCCCGAATCTTACGCCACCCTCGCCCTGATCTCCCATACCTGGTGGAAACGGACGCCTCAAGCATGGCTATGGGAGCCGTCCTCTCACAAAAGGACTCCGAAACGGGCCAGTTACACCCTGTTGCCTTCTGGTCGCGTAAATTCACACCCCCTGAACTCAATTACGCTATCACAGACAAAGAACTCCTGGCCATTAAGTTAGCCTTTAAGGCATGGCGGCACTACCTCTTGGGTGCCAGACACACAATCACTGTAATAACTGACTACCAGAACCTCTAGTACCTAAAAACAGCAAAGGCCCAATCATCACGACAACTAGATTGGGCTCTTTTTTTTGCTGAATATGACTACATAATTACATTTCGACCAGGGGTGAAAAACGGGAAGGCTGATGCCCTTTCCCGTATGGGGGTGGAAGAGCAAGGGTATCAGGCCCCTGACCTAATAGCAATCATCCCGAGTGACAAGCTCCTAGGAATCACAGCAACCATAACTCAGAAAGAATTACATGAAGAAATTCAAAACCTGATGAGTCCGGAGCAATTACAAGCGTGGAGTACACAAGGAGAACATTACATGATAAAAGATCAGTTGCCCTACTTCAGGAATCGTTTCTTCTTACCAAACCAAGAACTACGAGAACAAGTCATGTCCGGTTATCATGATTCCTTGATCGAGGGCCACCCCGGAATCGCTAAAACCCTAGCCAAGGTAAAACGAAATTATTGGTGGCCCACGTGGCGTAAAGACATTATCCAATTCATCCTATCTTGTGGAGTGTGTGCTCAAAACAAGTCATCCAAGCAGAAATCGGCTGGGCTATAACAACCATTGGAAATCCCACCAGCACCCTGGCACACGTTGTCCCTCGATTTTATTACTGACTTACCACCCAGTCAAGGATTTAACACTATTCTTGTGGTCGTGGACCTATTTTCAAAAATGCCACATTTCATTCCTCTTAAGGGGCTCCCAAATGCTTCCACTCTGGCAAAGGTATTTCTTGAAGGCATTGTACGGCTCCATGGGTTTCCTTCAGTTTTGGTCTCAGACCGAGGTACTCAAAATGCTGCTCTATGGCCCAGATCAACAACCGACTATCCACCAGTCACCATCCCCAAACGGATGCTCAAACTGAGAGGACAAATCAGACGCTCAAGCAGTATCTGCCTTGCATGTTACAACAAGCTGAAGGAAGCTGGTTCGACCTATTATGGATAGCTGAATATGCTTATAATAATTCCCTACACACCAGCACTGGGCAGACCCCCGTTTATACCATGAATGGCAGGCACCCACGTACTTCTAAGTTGGACGTTCCTACAACCCTGGAAATGCCAGCAGTCAAAACCTTGCACACAACCATTTCTCAAACCTTTAAAAGGGCAGCTGAACACCTACTTCAAGCTAAGAATCGCCAAAAGAAGTTTGCTGATCAACACCGAGCAAAGGCCCCCAACTACCAAGTGGGAGACAAAGTCTGGCTGGCGTCTAAACACGTGTCCATTAAAGGAGCCCGAACTTTCCGTCCAAGATACCTGGGTCCATTCACCGTCACCTCTGTGATAAATCCTGTGGCGGTCAGACTAGCTTTGCTGTCAAACATGCAGATTCATCCTGTGTTCCACGTGTCTCTCCTTAAACCTGTTCAACCTGGACCCGGGTAGCAACACCACCACAGCCAGTAGTAGTAGCCGGGGAGCCAGAATTCGAAGTCACAGACATCCTAGATTCAAAGTACGTCAGATCCAAATTATACTACTTAGTAGACTGGAAAGTGTATGGTCCACAAGACAGGACATAAGAGCCTTGTGAGTACATCCATGCACCTCGCTTGCTTAGACGATTTCATCAAAACCATCCAAACAAACCAAGACCAGACAGAAGAGCCACCTTGAGAGGGGCCTTGGGGGGGAGTGCTGTCATGATTCCTGCCCCTCATGTCCCCTGCCCTCCAAGATGTCAGGCTGGAGCCAGGCCATGATCACCTACATGGCCCTCAAGGGCCTCTCCATCCCTTGGAGTCAGACTTGGCGCTTGTGGCACCAGACTCACTCACTCCCATAGGATACCATTGGGAATTGAACTTGTAGTGCATTGATGGGGACAAGATGGATGTCCCCACATATTTCAGTTCCCAGAACTGCATGTGCGGTCTAGTCTTTTGGGTGTGGTTCAGCCCAGCGACACCTGGGATACCCAGAGACTATTTAAGCCACGCCCAGGCTGAGAAACATGCTTTGCGTTTTCTGCACCTGCAGCGTGACACTCACTGTGTTAGGATCGGTCTCCAGTGGGCCTGCCTCGTTCTTCCGCGCTCTGCTCCTGCAAAAACAAGAGCAACGTTAGGAACAGCCTTACCTTGCAGCGCTTCTGCCCATCATTCATCGCTCCTTCTGTTCTGCGGGCATCTTCGGCGGTGTCATTCCCATCCCAGCACGCCGCTTCCTAAGGAAAAGGGAAAAGAACAGAAAAAAGGCATTAGAAGGAATTCTGCAAATCTTGGCTTACTTTTAAATAATGTACGAGCTTCAAACGCTTACCTGAATCCCAGCCGCTCTGGGGGAACTCTGTCTCTGGAACTTCTCATCCATCTGCAAGAGGGAAAAGACACTCCAGATTAGCGTGGAAACATCTAGGGGCGCTGCATACCGCGTTTACCCACCGCATTTGTTCTTCATAACCGGCATCCACGCTGAAAACGTCGTGGCACCTAAAAGACACAGAAAAAGAACTCAGTTCAATGCAAATACGAAAGGGGTGCATCGCGCATCGCACTCTCACTCACCTTCAGCGCTACTCAAATCAGCAGCACGTCGCCATCCCCGGACGCCGGCCATCATCTAAGGAAGGAAAGGAACAAAGTTAGAGAACTGTTCAAAAGACTCATTATACTTACCTGTCGGACTCTTGCCAGTGAAGTAACTAGGCAGCAACGAGCCTGCATCAATCAACGCGCCCTTGCGCTGAAAGTAGGACAGAGGGCACACTTTCCAAGAAAACAAGGTGAGCTGCGGATCAAAGGGAAGGGTTGGACCCCGGGGAAGAAGGGGTTCAAGCACACAGAGACAATTGGGAGTTAAACTCTACCAGTCCTGTGTTTCAGGCACAGTCTCCAGTCGAGTAGACTCCAAGGAAGGGTTCAAGGTCGTAAGAGGTCAGAACGGGCTGAGTGACGTCCCCATGGATACCAGGTGAGTGTTACAGAACACAAAGCCTCACATCAAAATCCACCTGGGCGTCATGGAAATGTCAGAAACCGACCAGTTAGCCCACATGTTGGGGCAGCTACATTCCGAAGTACATGCAGCCAGGCAGGAGACCAACACCCTGAGGAGAGAGCTGATAGTAGCCAAAGAACGCACTGATGATTTAAGCCGGCAACTTCTCCAGTCACAAGCAGGGCATGCACCATTGCCAGGAAGAGTGCCCTCGATGCCAGCACCATAAGGCAATCCCGTTCAGATAACCCTTCCTGGGGCAGTTACCTTGGCACCGCACAAATGATTTACGGGGGATCCCAAGAGGTTTGCAATGTACCAATGGCGCCTGCACTTCCTTTGTAGACCAGGGGCCTTTCTGAATGACCAATCACGGGTCGCTTTTGTACTATCCTACCTGAGGGGTCTGTACCCTTTGTGGCCCAAGACGATCCTTTGCTGCATGACTTCAGGGGCTTTCAGCAGGAGATGGAAAAGATGTTCGCCCGTCTTACTCATGGGCAGGCATTAGACAACGACCTTCTGTCCCTACGCCAAGGGAATCAAGACCTATTAACATACATAGCCACGTTCAATAGACTCGTAGTTGAAGCAGAATGGCCAGTGGAGAAGAGAACCACATTATTTCATCAGGGTTGCGGGGGGATCTCAAGGATGTTCTCGCACAAGTGGTGAACCCCCCGAAAGACTGCTCAGAATTCATTGACCTTGTTGTTCAACTGGATCATAGGTTGCAGGACCGAAGAGCAGATCGAACCAGACCGGACCCTCGCCCTATGTATGTGCGTTCAAAGGACAATATTGCCCGCACAACGTAAGGTTCAGGAGAACCAATGCAAATTGGGGGGGTCAGATCCCCCTTGACTAAAGTGGAAAGGGATAAAGGAGATAAAGGAGATAAGATAAAGGAGACAGCAGCAGTTATGTCTGTAATGTGAAGGTCAGGTCATTTCCTTAAAGAAAGCCCTGTGAAGCCACAGAGGAGGACGGTAGGGGCCACGGACAAGGAAGATACCATCAAGGAATCGGAAAACTCCCCAGCCCGGCAAGTGTAGGGGTCCATTTGTCGAGTGAAGAAAGTGAACTACAAACCTCCCATTTTGCACTATCTGTGGTCTTGATCAATCACTAAAAACCATCTCGGATGCACGCAGTAAGAGCGTACATTGACAGTGGAGCCGTTGGGAATTACATCGACCAGGATCTTGCCGCAAAGATGGGGCTTCCCTTACGCCCTAAATCAACCACCGACACTGTTACCACTGTCGACGGCACGGAAATAGCTTCTGGTCCATTATCCCAATGCACTGCAGCTTTAACCCTTCTGTGCCAGGATGGACACCAAAAATCTATCGTTTTCGACCTCATTGAGGCACCACAGTTCCGTTTTATTTTGGGAATGCCATGGTTGGTAGCTCACAATCCTCGAATCGATTGCCGAGCAAAAGAATTGGCCTTCCCCGAGACTTGCGCCCGCACATGTTATCGCCAAGAGAAACAACCAATAGACAACAGAACCTCCACGCTTGCGACTGTGGCAATCGGCACCCTACCAAGTGAATACCAGGACTTTCAAGATTTCTTTCAGAAAGAACAGGCTAATACCCTGCCACCGGATAGACCATACGATTGCCAAATCGACCTGATACCCGGCGCACAAATCCCTTGTGGGCGAATTTACGCACTCACAGAACCAGAAAACCAGCACCTGAAGGCCTATCTTGACCAATACCTGGCCAACGAGTTCATCCGTCCCTCGAAGTCTCCAGCAGCCAGTCCTCTATTCTTCGTACCGAAAAAGGAGGGGGACTTGAGAATGTGCATCGACTATCGCGCACTGAACCAGATTACCGTTATAAAATGCTACCCCCTGCCACTGATCCCTGGATTGCTTGATCAAGTCAAAGATGCCCAAATCTACACAAAACTAGTGTCACAGGTTTCCTTTTTTCTCACCTGTTTTTGCTGCCTTGCGGGATCCTTCGCTGGGGTTTTCTTCCGTGCTGTTCGGGTCTTGTATAAGCCCGCTCGGCCGTCGTCAGATTCCAGGATTCGTTCAGCTTCTTCGTCCGGGACCACGGAACTCCAGGAAGACCAGGAAGGAAGGCCGCACACGAGAGCAGTCTGCGCGGAACGCAGATGGAATACAGGTACAAGGGGGAGGAAGGAGAAGGAATGGGTCCGGGAAATTAGGGTAGCAACTCAGTTCCAGGAGCACGAACTGCGATGCACGTCTAGCCTCAGCTAACGATAGCGTTGAGACTCGCGGAGCCGCAGGGGCGTGGTTCCTTTATGGAACATGCAGCATGGACGTAAAGGTCAATAGACCGCGTTCTGTGAATTCGGCCATGTTGGGTGTACTACAGCGAGTAACCCCTGACGTGCCAGGGACCACGAGGACCAAAAGGGGTGTGATCGATGGATCATGACAACTAGACCTGAGGGGGGCATATCACCTTGTTCGCGTAAAACAGGGGGACAAATGGAAAACTGCTTTTCACACTAAATACGGCTTGTACAAACATCAAGTAATGCCCTTTGGCCTTTGCAACGCGCCTGCAGCATTTCAATACTTCATGAACGATGCCCTACGGGAAATTGATTGATGTCTGTGCTCTACTGTACATCAACGATATTCTAGTATATTCCCCATCAAAGCAGGACCACGTTAAACACGTCCGATCTGTATTGGAGAAACTCCGTCAACACCAGCTCTACGCCAAGCTCGAAAAGCGCTCATTCCACGTCTCCGAGGTGGAATTCCTGGGCTTTATTCTCAGCCCGAATGGAATCCGAATGGATGTACACAAGGTAGATGCTATCCTGAACTGGCCATCCCCAAATTCATTCAAGGGGGTTCAAAGTATGCTGGGTTTTGCAAACTTCTACCGCCGGTTCATTCAGGATTTTCGCAAATCGTGCATCCCATCACGTCATTGCTAAGGAAAAGCAACAAAAACTTCCAGTGGACAACAGAAGCCGAGGAAGATTTCCAGGAACTCAAAGCAAGATTCACATCTGCCCCAATCTTACGCCACCCTCGCCCTGATCTCCCATACCTGGTGGAAACGGACGCCTCAAGCATGGCTATGGGAGCCGTCCTCTCACAAAAGGACCCTGAAACGGGACAGTTACACCCTGTTGCCTTCTGGTCGTGTAAATTCACACCCACTGAACTCAATTACGCTATCACACACAAAGATCTCCTGGCCATTAAGTCAGCCTTTAAGGCATGGCGGCACTACCTCTTGGGCGCCAGACAAACAATCACCGTAATAACTGACCTCCGGAAACTCCAGTACCTAAAAACGGCAAAGGCCCAATCCTCACGACACCTACGTTGGGCCTTTTTTTTCGCTGAATATGACTACGTGGTTACATTTCGACCAGGGGTAAAAAATGCGAAGGCCGATGCCCTTTCCCGTATGGGTTTGGAAGAGCAAGGGTATCAGACCCCTGACCCAATAGCAATCATCCCGAGTGACAAGCTCCTAGGAAACACAGCTACCATAACTCAGAAAGAATTACATGAAGAAATCCAAAACCTGATGAGTCCGGAGCAATTACAAGCGTGGAGTGCACAGGGAGGGTTACCAGACATTTGGTCGAAAAAAATTGGTCGACCAGACAAATGGTCGAACCAATTTGGTCGAAAACCAAATGGTCGAATTTCTTTTTTTTTTGGGGGGGTCCCCCCCAGCCCCCTTTTTTTCTCTAAAAACCCCTTTTTTTAAAAAACGAAAACCTGAAAAATAAATAAAAAAAAATTCGACCATTTGGTTTTCGACCAAATTGCGTCGACCAAATGTCATTCGACCAGTTTTCAGTCGACCAAATGACTGGACACCCACAGGGAGAACATTACATGATAAAAGATCAGTTGCCCTACTTCAGGAATCGTTTATTCTTACCAAAGCAAGAACTACGAGAACAAGTCATGTCCGGTTATCATGATTCCTTGATCGAGGGCTACCACGGAATCGCTAAAACCCTAGCCAAGGTAAAACAAAATTATTGGTGGCCCACGTGGCATAAAGACATTATCCAATTCATCCTATCTTGTGGAGTCTGTGCTCAAAACAAGTCATCCAAGCAGAAACCGGCTGGGCTATTGCAACCATTGGAAATCCCACCAGCACCCTGGCACATGTTGTCCCTCGATTTTATTACTGACTTACCACCCAGTCAAGGGTTTAACACTATTCTTGTGGTCGTGGACCTATTTTCAAAAATGGCATTTTTCAAGGGTCTCCCAAATTCTTCCACTCTGGCAAAGGTATTTCTTGAAGGCATTGCACGTCTCCATGGGTTTCCTTCAGTTTTGGTCTCAGACCGAGGTACTCAATTCGTATCTAACTTCTGGAGAAAATGCTGCATTATATGGCCCAGATCGACATCCGGCTATCCACCAGTCACCATCCTCAAACGGATGGTCAAACTGAGAGGACAAATGAGACGCTCGAGCAGTATCTGCGTTGCATGTTACACCAAGCTGAAGGAAGCTGGTTCGACCTATTATGGATAGCTGAATATGCTTATAATAACTCCCTACACACCAGCAGTGGGCAGACACCCTTTTATACCATGTATGTCAGGCACCCACGTACTTCTGAGTTGGACGTTCCTACAACCCTGGAAATGCCAGCAGTCAAAACCTTGCTCACAACCATTTCTCGAACCTTTAAAAGGGCAGCTGAACACCTACTTCAAGTTAAGAATCGCCAAAAGAAATTTGCTGATCAACACCGAGCAAAGGCCCCCAACTGGCGTCTAAACATGTGTCCATTAAAGGAACCCGAACTTTCCGTCCAAGATACCTGGGTCCATTCACCGTCACCTCCGTGACAAATCCTGTGGCGGTCAGACTTGCTCTGCCGTCAAACATGCAGATTTTCACGTGTCTCTCCTTAAACCTGTTCAATCTGGGACCCGGGTAGCAACGCCACCGTAGCCAGTAGTAGTCGCCGGGGAGCCAGAATTCGAAGTCAAGGACATCCTGGATTCAAAGTATGTCAGATCCAAATTATACTACTTAGTAGACTGGAAGTGGTATGGTCCACAAGACAGGACATTGGAGCCTTGTTAGTACATCCATGCACCTTGCTTGCTTAGACGATTTCATCAAAACTATCCAAACAAACCAGGACCAGACAGAAGAACCACCTTGAGAGGGGCCTTGGGGGGGAGTGCTGTCATGATTCCTGCCCCTCATGTCCCCAGCCCTCCAAGATGACAGGCTGGAGCCAGGCCATGATCACCTACATGGCCCTCAAGGGCCTCTCCATCCCTCCAAAGACCCACTTGGAGTCAGACTTGGCGCTTGTAGCACCAGACTCACTCACTCCCATAGGATAACATTGGGGATTGGACGTGTAGTGCATTGATGGGGACAAGATTGATGCCCCCACATATTTCGGTTCCCAGAACTGCATGTGCAGTCTAGTCTATTGGGTGTGGTTCAGCCCAGAGACACCTGGGATACCCAGAGACTATTTAAGCCACGCCCAAGCTGAGAAACATGCTTTATGTTTTCTGCACCTGCAGCATGACACTCACCGTGTTCGGATCGGTCTCCAGTAGGCCTGCATCTTTCTTCTGTGCTCAGCTCCTGCAAGAACAAGAACACCGTTAGGAACAGCCTTACCTTGCAGCGCTTCTGCCCATCATTCATCGCTCCTTCTGTTCTGCGGGCATTTTCGGCGGTGTCATTCCCATCCCGGCATGGAGCTTCCTAAGGGAAAGGGAAAAGAACAGAAAAAGGGCATTAGTAAGCATTCAGCAAATCTTCGCTTATTTTTAAAGACTGTATGAGCTTCAAACGCTTATCTGAATCCCAGCCGCTCTGGGGGAAATCTGTCTACGGAACTTCTCATTCACCTGCAAGAGGGAAAAGACACTCCATGTTAGCGTGGAAACATCTAGAGGCACTGCATACCGCGCTTACTCACTGCATTTCTTCTTCATAACCGGCATCTATGCTGAAAACATCGCGGCACCTAAAAGACACAGAAAAAGAACTCAGTTCACTACAAATACAAAAGGGTCGCATTGCGCATCGCGCTCTCACTCACCTTCAGCGCTACTCATCTCAGCAGCACGTCGCCATCCCCGGACGCCGGCCATCATCTAAGGAAGGAAAGGAACGAAGTTAGAGAACTGTTCAAAAGACTCATTATACTTACCTGTCGGACTCTTGCCAGTGAAGTAACTAGGCAGCAACCAGCCCGCATCAATCAACGCACCCCTGCGCTGAAAGCAGGACAGAGAGCACACTTTCCAAGAAAACAAGGTGAGCTGTGGATAAAAGGGAAGGGTTGGACCCCGGGGAAGAAGGGGTTCAAGCACACAGAGACAATAGGGAGTTAAACTGTACCAATCCTGTGTTTCAGGCCCAGTCTCCAGTCGAGTAGACTCCAGGGAAGGGTTCGAGGTCGTAAGAGGTCAGAACAGGCTGAGTGATGTCCCCGTGGATACCAGGTGAGCGTTACAACTATAGAGCTTTAAATGCAGTCACAAAGACTGATGCCCATCCTTTACCTAGGACAGATGAGCTGGTGGACAAACTTGGTGCAGCCAAGTACCTCAGCCCATTTGACCTAATGTCAGGCTATTGGCAAATAGCCCTGACAGACCATGCCAAGGAGAAGACTACATTCTCCATCCCTGCAGGCGTCTACCAATTTAAGGTAATGCCTTTTGGACTAAAGAATGCACCTGCTACATTTCAGAGGGTGGTCAATCAAGTTCTGAATGGGATGGAGGACTTCTGCATGGCCTACTTGGATGACATTGCAGTCAGTGTTCAGCCCTACATGGAAAGAACATATTGATCACCTAGGATATATGTTGCAGGCTCTTGAACAGGCCCATCTGACCATCAAGGCAAGTAAATGTCAAACTGGTCAGAGCAAAGTGGTCTCCCTTGGACATGAGGTAGGAGATGGCAACATAAGGCGATTTATTTATTTATTTATCTATCTATTTATTTATTTATTTATATTTATATAGCGCGAAAGGGCATTGAGGCGCTGTTACGTACAAGAGCTTAGTTACAAGGGCACATGAATAGTAACATTCAATGGCACATTCTGAGTACTACTACAAGGCATAATACTGATATTAAGACTGGTACAATTGGTCATAACATTCCTGCATATGCAATGGGTCAAATGAGAGGTATTCAAACTGGTGCGATGCACCTTATGTAAAGAGGGTGGTTTTTATGGCTTTGCGGAAGGCGCTGAGGGAGGCCTCACCTCGGATAGTGGGAGGTAGGGTGTTCCAGTGAGTAGGTGCGAGGTATGGGAAGCTGAATCCGCCCGCTCTGGCTCATTTTACTAGTGGCACAGAGAGCATGTTGGTATATGGTGATCTGGTTGGCCTTGTAGAGGCGACGGGGTGGATCCTTTGAGAGAGGTAAGCAGGAGCAGTGAGGTGAATGCACTTGTGGGTAAGTGTCAGAGCTTTGAAGACAATCCTTGCCTTTATTGGGAGCTAGTTGGCTAGTTTTCTTGCCTCAGAAATGTGTTCTCTTTTGGCAATGCCTTGGCAGCCCGGAGAGCACTATTCTGTATGACTTGTAGCCTCTCTAGGTTTTTATTGGAAGTGCCTAGAAAGAGTACATTGCAGTAGTCAAGCCTGTAACCAGTGATGGCTCTGGCTATGTTTGTACAGTTCTCTTTGGAGAGAAAAGGCCTGACTGCGTTGATTAGTTTAGCATGATATGCAGCTGCGGAGGCTATTGCATTGACTTGTGTATCCATCGATAGGTTGGAATCCAGGTAGACCCCGAGAGTTTTGACTGATTCTGAGACAGGTATTTTGATGGAGTCGATGGTGAAATGACTGAATTGGGAGTCTAGATTTTTTAACGTGTTGGGGGAGCCTACCAGGAGGAGTTCAGACTTGTCGGAGTTGAGGCATAGTCCATTGTCTGCCATCCAGGCTTGGATGGTGTTGTAGAGGTTGTTGAGGGTCAAGGAGTCAGTGTCATAGTTACCGGTGAGGGTGAGGAGGATCTGTGTGTCGTCGGCATAGTGTAGGATATGCCCATAGCGTCGAGGATGAGGAAAAGGGGTCGTGTGAAGATGTTGTAGAGGGTGGGTGAGAAGCAGGAGCCTTGGGGCACACCACAGAGTATGATGGTTGGTGAGGCGGAGGCTAGGTCAGAGAATACTTGCATGGTTCTGTTCTGTAGGAAGGAGGTGATCCATGCTGTGGCGTCAGGGGAGAATTTGGCAGTTGAGGAGAGGTGGTGGCATAGGACGTTGTGATCCACGAGGTCGAAAGCCGCGGATAGGTCAAGAAGTAGGAGGAGGGCTGGTTTGCCCATGTCTCTGGCATCGTCCATCTGGTTTTTCAGGTCAAGTAGGGCGGTTTCAGTCCCGTGTCTGGGGCGGAAGCCAGATTGGCGGAGTCCTAGAAGATTGTTCTCTTCAATGAAGTGTTGGACCTGCAGGTAGGCTGCTTTGTCCAATATTTTGAGGAGGAATGGGACAGTGGTGATAGGGCTATAATTGTTGGGAGAGGTGGGGTCGAGGGTTGGTTTTTTTAGGAGAGGGCGGACCCAGGCTTCATTGAGGAAGGCGGGGACTTTCCCTGTGGCAAAGGAGGCATTTGCAAAGGCTGTAAGGAAGGGAGCTAGCGCTTCAGTGCAGTCCTTGATAATGGTGGCTGGGCGTGCATCACCTTTGCAGTTAGAGGGTTTGATGTTCCTCATTATGTTGATGATGTCTTTCTCCTGAGTGGGTTTGAAGGAAAAGGGTTGGGGGGGGTCCGGGGCTGGTGGTGGGGCAGGGATGTGCGTATTGGGTAGGGCTTGTTTAGTGGCTAGTATTTTATTTTGGAGAAGGCTTAATTTAGTTTGCATGGCGGTTTGTATATCATCACACCAAGCTTTGTCGTTGGTGAAGTTCTGGGGGGCGGGAGTGGGTGTCTCTAGCTCCCTGAAAATGGCGAAGATTTCTTTGGTGCTAGATTGGGCTTCAGAGATTCTGGATTCAAAAGATTTGGCCTTAGCGTTGGTGATTGCCTTCTTATATTTAGTGGAGTAGGCTTTAAAGATCAACTTGTCTTTGTCAGAGTGGGACGTTTGCCACTGTGTAAAAGCAGCCTTCTTCTCGTTGCAGAGAGAGAGTAGGTGCGGGGTGAACCAGGAGTTGGAGTGGGTGGTGGGTTTGGACTTACGAGGTTTGAGTGGGGCAATGGAGTTAATAGCTGCTTTGAGGGCAACATCGTATGTTGTTGCAAGTGTTTCTGGGTCTGTGGAGAAAGGGGGTCTGAAGGCTGGGCCTTGGAGGAAGGGCAATAGCCTTTCCTTAGGGAGCTGGCGGGAGCTTCTAGCGAGGCAGGGTGGCAGTGGTTGGGATAAGGGGGTGGAAGAGCTATTGGTGGGGATGCTAAAGGTGATGATATGGTGGTCAGACCATGGGGTGGGAGTGTTTCCAGTGATGATGAGTGGGCAGTTATGCTGCGCGATCCAGTCGAGAGTTCTGCCCTGGGTGTGGGTTGGGCTAAAGATGGTGTTCTTGTAGCCTAGAGCCTTGAGGGCTGAGTCCAAGGATTTGGCTGCTGGGTCCTTACTGTCCAGGAGACCTAGGTTAACGTCCCCGAGGAGAATGGCTTTTGATTGTTTTTTGAGGTTGTCAGAGAGGAGGTGGATGAGAGAGGCTTGGAAGTCTCCTGTTGGGCCTGGAGGGCGGTAGACAGTGTGAACAGCAATGGTACAGTGGGGGGAAAGGTTGATTTTGACTTGAAGATAGTCACAGTTGTTGTGCAAAGATTTCTCTACCTTTCTGATGGGGAGGCAGTCTTTGGCAATAATTGCTACACCTCCACCTTTAGAGAGGCGATCTTTCCTAGTGATGGAGTATCCAGGGGGTAGTGTGACGGCGAGCGCCGGGCCGGAGGCCTCGTGTAGCCATGTGTCTGAGATCATGAGCAGATCGAGGTCATGGGTGGTTAGGAGGTTGTGGATGTCAAGAGCGTGGGCATTGATGGACCTGGCGTTAATCATGGCGCATTTAAGATGGGGTTCAGTAATGGCTGGGGGGGGTTTGAGAGGAGAGTGGGTGAGGTGGTGGGCATGGTCGAAGATTTTACACTGGGGAGCTCATTTTCAGTGGTGGTGGGCAAAGGTGGTATCACATTTGGCACAGAAGCAGTCAAAATGGGGGTAGAAGAATTGCACATCACAGATTTTACACTGGGGGGCTCATTTTCACTGGTGGTGGGCACAGGTGGTATCACATTTGGCACAGTAGCAGTCAAAATGGGGGTAGAAGAATTGCACATCACATATTTTACACTGGGGGGCTCATTTTCACTGGTGGTGGGCACAGGTGGTATCACAGTAGAATCAAATGTGGTACAATTGTAAGTGAGGTACAGTACTTCATTGGCCGTTATATTGGCAGTAGTTGTAGGGGCTTTGGATTTAGGAGTTGGGCGGAAGAGTCTAGCCCTATTCACAAGTGGAGAAGGTGGCAAGGTGCGTGAGCATAGCCGAGTATTGCGGGTGCTTGTGGAGATGGGTTGGGAGCAGGCACTGGCTTGCAGAGTGCGGGCGCATAGCCTGAGGCATCTGGAAGTAAGGCAAGGGTTTAAACGAGGCTTGCTGTAGATAAGCTTCTTACCTCCGAGGTGTGTCATGGAAATGGGGCAGGCGGCAGACGAGCAGCAAAGAGCTGATAAGAGCATGGGAGGCCTTTCCTCACGGGCTTCCCTGCTCAGCTTCGCCTCTCGGCCCTCTCCCACTCCATTTAAAGCAGGAGGGGAGGGGCAGGCAGAGGAAGACAGCAAATGGGCGCTCGGGCCCGCAACGGTGATCAGAGCTGGCTTCTTTGTTGTGATAGCGTCCATGGCAACCATGAGGTTGCAGAGCCGTGGAACACGCGGCGAACGGAGATGAGTGTATGAAACACTCTGATTGTCCAAATGCGATCGTTTCTCAGCTCCCAGCTGATCCGTGTGTCGGTGAGCTCGTAGCAGAGCTGAAAGGAGCATGGGAGGCCTTTCCTCACGGCCTTCCCTGCTCGGCTTCAAGGCCATTGCCTAGCAAAGTATAGGCTGTACAAAACTGGGCCACCCCTACTACTCAAACCCAAGTGAGAGCCTTCCTAGGTCTCACCGGGTACTACAGGAACTTCATAGAGAACTATGGGACCATAGCTTCTCCCTTGAATGTTATCTCCTCTCCAAAATTTCCTAACAAGGTCAAATGGAATGAGGAGTGGACTCAAGCCTTTGAAGGCCTGAAGAAAGCCTTTGTCAAGCTCCAGTCCTAAGAGCTCCTGACTACCACCAACCCTTCATTGTACAAACTGATGCTTCAAATGCAGGTATAGGTGCAGTCCTTAGTCAAATGGATGAGAAAGGTAAGGAACATCCCATTTGTTTCATCAGCAGGAAGTTAAAGGATCCTGAGACAAGGTGGGCAACAATAGAACGTGAATGTTTTGCTATTGTGTGGGCACTGAAGAAGTTTAGACCATACTTATATGGATCTACTTTTGTTATTCAGACTGACAACCAACCCTTGAGATGGCTGATGCAAATGAAAGGGGAAAACCCTAAACTACTAAAATGGTCAATCTGCCTGCAAGGGTTTGATTTTACCATTGAGCACAGAGCAGGAAGTCACCACCAAAATGCTGATGGTCTCTCTAGGATGTTTATAACCGACTAGAGGTATGAGATCCAGTCCCTTACTCTGGGGGTGGGGGGGTGAGTGTTAGGGAGAATTCTCATTTATGGCTAATTTACCTCACCTAGTGAGTCCCTCAGCAGCTTTGCTGGATTTCTGGGGTTTATTTTTTCCATCTGGTAAGAGTGTGACTCTTTTTCCCACTCTTACATGTGTTTTGCCATGTGTATTTCTACTTTTTGTGTGATCTTGGGCTCTGGAGCCACACCACTCCATGAGCCCCACTTTTTTGTGTGGTACACAGCACCTTCAGTGCAGTGACACAGGGTTGTTTTTTGAGACTTGCCACTGACACCATTTTTTGGGGGCTGACTACTGTCCCCCAGAAACATGTAAAGTTGCCATTAACTTTATATAGTCACTTTAAACTACAGACCCAGTACACACCATCTTACATGGAGTATTGGAAAGGGTTAATTCCTACCCCTTTTTGTCTGTGCCTCTTTGAGCTTTGTTTTGCTCTCTTAACATTAAGACTTGGCTGGTGGCAGTGGTACCTACCCTAACTTTTCTACCGTGATTATAGTATATAAACGTGGTACTGTTTTAGGCTATTGTATTAGCCTCAAACATAAACCCGCTTGACCAAATATTTTTTATTTTGGCTCCGGTCGGGTTTAGTCGCCATTTATTTTTGTTAAAGTCCTTGTGTTTTACTTTTCGCGCCAAACCAAGTTTGCCTTCTTTGTTCGCCGACCTTTGGCAGGCTTCTGTCCAGAAGCCCTCCTTTGGCGTCTGGGTGTCTAGGTGGGCTGAACATGAGGGAGGGGTTTATTCATCCCCTGCACAGGGTCTCCTTGGAGACCCAAGTCGCCCTTTGTGTCGATTGGCTGAGGTGGTTGTCCGGGCCGGACAACCCCCTGTTGAGTGATTGACAGCCAGGCTGTGTGAATGGGGGATTTTGGCATAAAAGGCAGGACTCTTGGGCTGGAAGTCAGAGTCGCCACTGGAAATACAAGAACCGAAGAGAAGCGGCGAAGAAGATGGCTGCTGCAACTCCCGAGTCCCGGTGAAGCCCTGCTGCAGTCCTGAGCTATCTACCCTTCAATGACAGAGAATATCCAGTCCGGAGTCTTCTTCCCTTAAGCCTGGTGGGATCAACCAGCTCACCTTCCACAGTCAGAGGATCCTCTTCTTGGTCGAAATCGCTGCACACAGCTGTAGTGGTCCGGATAGCCATCTGAAGAGCCTCTTCTGTTTTAAACGAGCGCACCTTTTATTAACCGTTGCTTCGCTGCTGCTGGCCTCATCCCTGCGTAGTGCAGATCGCTCCAGACGTCCTCCTTCTTGTCCCCACGACTGAAGCTTCAGGAACCGTGAGTCTGCAGGAACTACCAGGAACAACTGCCGTGGCACCAGCTTGCTTCAACGAATAAAGAACTGTGTCCGACTTCGAGGAATTGGGATGAACCTTTCTTCCTCACCAAAGGCTTGTCCTTTTCTTCCTTCCCTCTTATAACTTTTGCTTCCCTTTTGACAATATCTAAGTACTCCTGGCAATCTCAAATCGTGAACTGTTCTAACCTTGTGATCCTCGACAACGGGACTCCTGTTCCATTTTACACTGGCGCAGTCCTATTGAATTTTATCTACTTGTTAGAAGGTGTCCTCTCATTCTATCTGCCTTGACAAAAGTATTGCCTATGATTTTTATCCCCTATTCTCTTGTGTTAATTCATGTGCTAAGTGTGTTTGACTTCGGTTACATTTTTTCCCGCGGGTGCACTTTTCTTTCGTAAGACCGAACTATCATTACTGTCAAAAACTATCGCGTATTAACCCAAGGTAACGTCTTTTGTTTCACAACACCAGTTTGTCAAAACCCAATGTACTTATCTTGAATTTAGCAGCACAAGGGGAATTGGTTGTGCGTAGTGTATTTAGAGTGTGGTTTTATTTTAATACAAGTGAAGTGTTTTGTGAACAGATGGTTTAAAAATAAATGGACTTATATTTTTTAACCAGAAACCTTGAGTCAGTGTTTGCGTGAGTCACAGTAATTGTAGTCCTCTGTGTAATCTCTACTACTGCTCATTTGCTCTTGAGATAAGTCTAGCTGCTCAGCCATTGCTACCACTCTTTCTGTGTAGTACGGGCTTGTACCAAAGGTGAAATTGTATTACCACTTGTAGTCTTAATTGTGTGCAGTGGTCGCTAAGGGTACTGCATATGATTCTGCCTAACAGGTACTCTCAAATTTTGGCCAACCAAAGGTCAAAAATACACTGGGAGAGAAACTGGGGGGGAAACTTCTTACCCACTGCACCCATTAATTGTGGAGTCCCACAGTGGACTAGTCTGTCCCCTTTGCTTTTCAATCTATATCTCAGAGAAATATCTCAGAGATTTTTGTACAGTGCTCGATAACACCCGAGCCATTTTTACAAATTACGCTGATGACACAGCTGGTAATGGAGCTGAGTGGTAGTTACGACGCAGACGCACGTAAACCTGAGGCAATTTACAACATCATCGCAACCTGGATGAAATCCTATTGGATGTGACTAAACGGTAGTAAAACGGATTGATGATTTTTGGATCACGACAGGCACGTGCCAAACTAGGCAAAGAATACGAGAGCTTCAGATTAGAAATTTATCCATAGAGGTCCTTGAAAAAGAAAAGACCGTGGGAATTTTTCTAGAGGCGTCATTAAGTGCTGAAACCATGTTAGCAACATAAACAAACACTGCCAATACTACCTGTGACTACTAAAGCACATCAAACCCTGCTTGAATGAAAAGAATAGTGCCACTATAGCAAGGGCTACGATTCTATCCAGGCTGGACTATGGTACGCTCTAATGATAGGAGCCAACATTGGGTGCATTGACGGGTGTTAGGGTGTACAGAACCGCTGTAAGAATAGTTAGCAAGAAAACCAAAAGGGAACACATTACCCCAGACAGAAGATCCCTTCACTGGTTATCAATCAAGGATCGGATTACATTGAAGGCCATGACAACAGTCCATTGATGCCTCTATGGACTGTCACCTGTATACCTGAGGGAACAGATACTTCATTATACCCCTGGCCGCTTGTTGAGATCAGAATCGCTGGGGCAGATTGTCTGCCCATATTTTAAGCAATCAAATGGATTAGGCAGATCATTTCCAGTTAAAGCTGCCCAAACATGGAATGGACTTCCAAAGGCAGTCAGATTAGAGAGCAACTACTTAGTATTCAGGAGAGCGCTGAAGACAGCTATCTTTAAATAAACCAGAGGAGATCCACAGGACAAGTAAATAGCTGTCAGTTGTCTCGTTTAACAGCTTGTTGTCTTTTGCCTAAATGTATGCGCCCTGATGCCTGCAGGCTTTGGCGCAAAATAAATAAATAAATAAACATTCTCTGTCACCACCTCACTTCCTCAGCACATTTCTCACCTAACGCCACTGCCTGGATCAGATCATTCCTGCAAGGAAGAGCCATGAGAGTGTTCTCAGATCAGGCATGTGCAGTTTCCACCACCATCCTCTGAGGAGTCCCTCAGGGATCCTGTATCTCGCCCACTCTCTACAACATTTTCACTAAGCCCCTATTCGACATCCTAGACTCCATTGGCATAGCTTACACTAACTATGCCGTTGACACCAAAGTCCTATTCCCACGCTATGGTAACTACAAAACTGATGCCATTTTGAAGCATCCTTCCCAGTTTTGGGAATCACGGTTACAACTGCTTCCCTTAAAATGTTGTAATTATCATCCCATATCTCTTCTAAATGTAGATGCAAAGATATTTATGAAAATTCTAACCTCTAGGCTAGATAAACATATGAGTAATTTAATTGATAGGACCCAGGTGGGATTTATTAAGCAACGCCATGGATATGATAATATCAGAACTCTCTTGAATATTTTAAATCTGTCATCCTCGAAATCAGATGATCTACTCTTTTTATTCCTAGACGCCGAAAAGGCATTTGATAGTGTGAATTGGTCCTTCTTAAACTTTACTCTGATGAAGATGGGTTTTGATCCTCTATTTATCAATGCAGTTGGGGCACTACAATCAGATATCAGCACCAGGGTATGGGTGAATGGGGACCTATTGGCTCCTTTTAGATTATTTAAAGGTACACGTCAGGGATGTCCATTATCACCTTACCTCTTCAACTTGGCTCTTGAACCATTTTTGATATACATCCGACAGTCTTGTAGTCTGTTAGGCTTTAGAATAGGGGGGATTGAAGTAAAAGTTCTGGTTTATGCAGATGATCTGACAATTATTCTCAGTAATCCTGAAGAGGGGGCTGTCATCTTATGAAATAAGGTTGATGAGGTGGGCAGACTCTCGGGGTACAAAATTAACTGGGAGAAGACAGTTGTATTCCCGGTTTGAGATACACTGGTGTGTAATCTTTTGTTCAATTGGAATTGTAAGTGGGAAAATAACTATGTGAAATATCAGGGAGTATATTTGTCTAGAGATGTGAAAGTGATGACTGGGTTCAACATTGATAAAGTTTTAGAAGTTATCAGGAAGAATATTAACAAGTGGAGTAGACTCCCGATATCTATTTGGGCTAAAATGAACGCAATTAAAATGGTGCTCTTACCTAAAGTCCTATATATAATACAGTCACTCCCTCTAAAATTCAAAAAAGAAAGTATTAGGTCGTGTAGATAAAGTCTTCCAAGAATTCTTATGGGGTGCTGGAAAAAGACCTAAGATACCACGATATTTAATGACTTGTAGTGTACATGACGGGGGCTTTGGTTAACCTACCCTAGAAAACTATTATAAGAGTTTCTTGGTTAAAAAATCTATTACATATTTTTCCATGGATGAACCTGGTGTCCCAATTTAGGCTCAGATTGAAGAATACAATTTAAGACCGTTTTGAATGGAATGTTTATACTCACTTGGCAGATTACCCAGGTCAGTAACTATTTTACAAACAATAATTGCTACTAAGGATGCAGTCACTTCAATGATTGTGGGAAGTGGTCAAGGGCTCTTCATATATGAGGAGGCCTCCATCAGGCAAAATCCAGGACTTCAGATTAAAAATAAAATGTCATGTTGGAGAAGTTGGATCAACAAGGGTATTTTGCTAGTGAGAGATGTCTGGGGTGAGGGAGGAATGCTATCTTTTGAGTTTTTAAAGGGGAAATATGCATTCCATAACTGAGAGCTAGGAAGATATAATCTATTTAAGAATTTGATAGCTGAGAGATTACTAATGCTTGACAAACCTTTATTAGAAAGACCTGAAAGGTGTAACTTTATTAAAGTTGCACCTTGTGTGGTGTCAAGTTTTTTTAAATTGTTTCCGGACGATAAAAATGCTACAGTATCATGGGATAGTTTGCAAATTGCTTGGTCTGAAGAAATAGGGATAGAAATAACTATGAAAGATTGGGAGAGTTTATGGAAAGTCCCAATACGGATGAAAATTGATTTGAATCTACGCTATATTCAACAAAGGATTTTGGGGTGTCTGTTATGGACCCCAGATAAGATGCATAGACTACGAATAAGTGATGATGATATGTGCTGGAGTTGTACTAAAGAAAGGGGAACTATGCTACACATGCTGTGGGAACGTACAAGGGTTAGGGCTTTTGGGAATGATATTCTAGATATGTTAGACCTGGTTTGGAATATGGCTTTCCCAAGAACCCCATTAGCTGTACTCTTCAAATCTTTGATTGGTACTCATCATTTAAGTTATGGGATATTATGTTGGGTCAACAAAGTCCTTCTGGTGGCAACCCGGCAAATTCTACGTCTCTGGAAAATGAGGAAGAAGCCATGCGTCGAGGAATGGCTAGTTCAGATGTAACTTCTTTCGCGTTTTGAAAGAATTAAGTTTGATGCTATACATAGAGAAGACTTATATAAAGAACAACAGAGTGTTTTTAATGAGTTCTATGCATGATCTTTGTCAAAGCATACTCTAAGTTTAAAGTCCAAGTTGGAGTAAAAGTTGGGTGGGGGGGTTAGATGTTTGTCTATGTCTTGTCCAAGTGTCTTATGTGTTTTTATATATAATTCATATATTTATTTCGATCTTTTATCATTTTGTAGTTAGATAGTCAGAATATATTAGCTTGAATCCTGTCATATTATAACTGTTTCTGTTTCATTTGTACCTGTTTACTTCAGATTGTTATGGTCTATTACTGCTCTGATTATTATGTTATGAACAAAGTAGGATGTTCCTTTTAGTTAAGACATGTTGTAAATATTGAAATTGAATTTTTAAATAAAGTTTACGGGCTGTTGTGTGCTATATACATAAAAAAATAATAATAATAAAGTAGTATTTTGCCATATTCTTTGAGTCTGGTTATTTGGGCCTGAGATCATTTATAGTGGTAATCCCATTCAGCACTTGGAATGCTCCAGGTGCTATTGCACATCTGCTACCAGTGTAAAGACTGGAAAGGGGTATCTGTACTTTTGCCTACTATATGGTTCAGGTAGAGGCACAGAGCACCCCAGTCAAGGTTCTCTATATGGTAGCTATGGAAGAGCAACCAATGCTTGAGCTCGTAGGAGGTAATGCAGGCTGGGTCTTAAGTACAGTGAATCCCCAAGCCCCCACAAATGAATGTCCACACACTATGTTAGGTGATAACACAGCTTCTTTATATAAAATAAGGTTCAGATAAATATACACATAAATAACACACTTTGAACTTTGTAGCACTATCCTAATACTGGCAACAATACATATATACATTATGTTGTACCACATTATACTTAGATTCCTTAAAAATGCACCAACTGCTGACAGTTTTTAAAAAGCATGAGAATCCTAAGCAAGGTGTAACTTCATGAATCAAGGACGAAAGGCAAATTAGTTTCAGAACATAGGCAGTATACTTTCTTTAGACTCAAATAGTAATACTGTGTGAGGAGCCCCCCACCTGGAACCTGAAAGAGAAAAGTTAGATCTTGTTTATTACGCCCAGTCCAAATAAGTTCAATAATGCCCTGCTTTTCTTCTGCAGGTCCCACTACCGAAAGTACTTGAGATGCCACAGGTGAACAGGATCCAGGACAAATCTGGGAACCTTGGATGATTCCTGAGGCTGGAAGATACTCTACCTCGTCACAGTACCTTTTGTGCCTTGGCAGGGAAGGTGGTGGAGTGTCTTGGCTTTATTCGACAGGAACCCTTTCGAGTAGACCCCCTTTGGAAGAAGGAGTTGCTGGAATGGTGAGGTCAAGAGAAAAGGAGGAACCAAGCAGTGTCGGAAAGGCAGCACTTTCGGTCTTCAAGGTGGTCTCTGTTGGCGGGTTGTTATTCCGGCTGTGGATGTCCCACGAAGTTGCAACTTGCTATGGACCTCGACAAGGCCTGGCTGAAGAAGATATGGCCCTGGGGCACCTTGGATTACTTTTGGTGACAATGGGTGCAGTGGCAGAAGGCGGTGTCGGATTCAGGATTTTGTGGTTTACCGACTTTTGGTCCTTCCGTGCTGCTAATGCAGCACAGACCTCTGGAAGGCTTCTGGTGACTTGGACTCGACCACTGGAATGGACTGTGGACCCTCACCAAGTCTGGACCATCGGGACATCTTCTTTGGATTTTGGTGGCAGGAAACACACTGGCAGATGCTCCTCTGCACACAGCAACTCTGGATCTTCTCTGGTGGGAAAAAGGGGTCAGATGGTGTGCCAAGGATGTCCCTTGAAGGATTCTTCAATCAAATTGAACTTTCACAGCTCTGGTTGTCAAGTAGCAGAATGCCAGTGTACCCTCTCTTCTGAGTGATACAGAGCAATCTGGCTTTCAACAGTCACAACCACTCCTCTGGATCCTGGGCAACACAACTGGACTTCTTCGGATAAAGATGTCCAGGCACTCCTCTTCTGGACTCACGAAGACTCCTTCTCTGGACAGCATGCACATAGGACTGGCTTCCAGAGTATTTTGGAAGAAGAGCAGCAGGTGCACAATGTTCCCTCATAGCTCGGGAAGAGGTGCGTATCCAGTTCCACTCTTGATTGCATCCTTTGTTCAGCTCCGCAGTTGCAGAGTCCTTCCTCCGACTGGACCCAGGATTCAAGTTTCAGGTTTCAGCTTCAGCTTCAGAACAAATTGGTGAGCAAGGGGTCCCTAGTTATACACAGTTGTTCCCCATTCACTCAGGCTGCGCCAGGCTCAGTCAGCCAATCAGGCTCACAGGCATTCAGGCGATTCACTCAAAACCAGGACACAGAATGTGAGTTGACTTCATACTCCATTCATACAGGTCCCACCCCAAGGGATGTACCCACAAAACACAGTCCCTGGCAAGACTCTAGACAGTCTGGTAGGAGGCAGCCCCAGAGCCATATATGGTCCTTCCACCCAACAGCCAGTCAGGGAGAAGGGGACAGAGGAAGGGATTCCCAGGAATTTGGTAAACAACAGGTAAAGGCAATGGAGACCAAGAGGCTACAGTAGCCATCTTGCCTTTGTTTAGGAATCCAGAAATGGAGGACATTCAGAGCCACTGTCAAGTCGCCATATAGCTGCCACCAACACATATCCTGCTCTGTGGGAAACACACAAAATAGGTGCAATAGTGTACTCCCTGGTGCACACCCACCCATGGGTGCCATAAGGGTATCCCATGGGTGTTGTTCACCAAAAGGAAAAATGATAAGCTGCACTTCCAGAGGCCCAATCTGGACGTCAGTGGCTGTAAACATACAGAAAACACACACAGAGAAGTGGTAGGAGGCCCTGTCCATCCAAAAGGAATTCCACGTATTGCAAGCCTTTTCCCATTTTGTATGAAGCTCTGTACTTTAAATCTCATTGCGCTAAGTTGCATGATGTGCTCCCATATTAAGTTGCTACGTGTATGCAAATCTAAATGTATCATACTTGACACAAAGTAAAACTAAACGGAACCTTTAATAACCTTCAATTAACTATTCTAGATACATGCAAAACTGCAACGTTGTAACAATAATATATAGATTTCCTGGACTCAAAAATCTGCAGTTTGAGCACCCACATGGCATGAAATGGCAGTAAAACAACAGCTAGAGACCCAGTATAAATACCAGGTCACACAGCCGCTCTCAAAAGGGCCCAGTTCCGGGCATCAAGTCATGAAATTCAAAAGTATAGTTCTTATCAAGGTTTCACAAGAGTGCTTCCAGGTTGATAAATAATAAAGATAAGGTTGCTGGTTGATTTTCAAAATGTGTTTAATCAAAGAGATAACGCTGTCACTAATGTTTCCTTAGTGAGGGAGCATTTGTCGCAACCCATGTACATTTCAGACTAAAGCCAATGCATTTCGGAACATTTTTCCTTCATCAGGGCAAGTCTATGTAATTCAACATTGAAAATATAATGTACCAATAACAATACACACAATACATACAGTGATATAAGTGATGTATAACATACAGATTTGTTGCTATCCTGCATGCCTTTCTTTGTTTAAAATGTTTCATTTTTCTCCCTTAGGTATGCAGAGCTTCAGCGCGGCAAACTGGCTTGGTTGAGCCCCGCTGGTAAATGATGGCGCATTAAGAGCACTATGATGCGGTAAGTAAGCGCTATGCGCAGCGCTGCAAAGTCTTGCCTTTGCTAACCTGTGTTTTACTTCCTTGTAGGTCGCGGTGTTCTTCAGCGTGAGTGGAATGTCCGGAGTGGTGCCAACCGAGAGGCGATAAGCCAGGTAAGCCTTTTGAGCATTTCGTAATTTGTAAATGTCTCTACTGCTTTCTTTAATGTTGCCTCTATCTTCCTCTTTCAGGTCGTTCTGTCCGGGAGGCGTGCAGATTCGAGGAAGCTGTTCTCAGTAGCTGTGAGTGTTTAAAGATGAAGACTGCAGGTAAGATACTGCTGCTAATGATGTTTCTTTTGTCTCCTTGCAGGTTCTGCTTCTCCGAGGTGCGAGGGAATAGCTGGACACGGTGGGCGTCACGTTGCAAGCTGCAAAGTAACGCGAAGCGTGTTGTCTTCTTCGGGTGTGGTCTAAATAGCTCCAACAAAATAGTCCAGGTAAAGTAGTCCCTAGACTACCACACCCAAAACACTAGACCGCATAGCTTGGTTCTAAGGAACCAAGCTATATGGATGCCTCCATGTTGGCTGACAATACAATAAAGTAGTTCCCAAGCACATTGTTTTTCATGGTGTATGAGCCTGGCGCCATAGGCACCAGGACTGGTCCTATGAGGGCTTTTGAAGAGGATGCCATGCTCTAGAGGCCCGAGTCCTGACTCCACTTGGCCAATGGGTTTGCCAGAGGGGGTTTTGGGCGAGGGTTGTGACAGGAATTGGATTGTTGAAATGTTCAACGATATTATTGGGTGTTGAATAGATAGGCTCACATATCTTTCTATGCATTAATCTGAAGCATTTAAGATGTTTAAAGAAATGTTCCGTCCTTAATTATGTTAGCCCTATACATTCTATAAGTAGGTTTGGGAGGGTCTCTTCATATTGTTTTGTTTTACAAAATCTACACAAATCATCTGAGTTTGTAAACGTGTTATATTTGCCAGCTTGTACTCTTGTTGGCCATATATTAAGCCTCATTCTTAATTTAGCTTGGGCATATGCTTTATTAGGACTTTTTTTAAAGTATGTCGAAGTTTCATCTAACCATTTTTCTATAAAGGCTCCCTCCTGATACAAGGTGTATTGCTTAAATGTTTCCAAGATAATAATCCAATCCCATCTCCAGAGCTTTAATTTAGCTTTGTCAGGGTTTTGGAAGAACAAGTTCAATGAAATGTCTGCATTTTGTAAGATAGTTAGACACTGTTTTTCCCACTTTTAGAGAGGTGATTTTTCAAAAGGTGCTAATATTCCTTTCATCAGAGGGATGAGGGACAGATGCATATTTTCGGTTAGACAGAGTTTTTTGTATGAGGATAATATTTGCCACGCAACCATGGACGAGAGTGATGTTAAACCCATCTCAAATCGTATCATGGCAGTGGGATTGCTTGTTGGAAGTGATAGCATTTCTTTTCCAAAAGATACCCTCAATAAGATTCTAATCTGGATATTTGGTTGGGAGCTTTGTTTCTGCACCGTATGTCACTGAGGGGACAGCTTTCTGTCTGTAGAATTGTCTAGCTGACATATAAGAACATTTTCCAAAGTTATTTGGAATGGCTTGTCCTTGGGTGGTTAGAAGTTTCATCTTTGCTCTTATTTCTGACTTATTTGGGTGTTTCTGCTATATGTGTATTCACATACAACCCTAAGTATTTATAGTGATATACCTGTGTTAATGATGAATTGGAAAGAGACCAATTAAATTTGTGTTTATTTTGAGTCACTGTGTGTCAAAGGTTTCCACCCGGCTCACGTTCCGCGGAGGACTCCTTCTCCCGGCCAGACCGGGACTTGTATAAGTGCACGCAAGTCGAGTCTGACTCCAGCGCAAGCGTTCAAAGTTCCAGGAAGTCGCGTGTTCCAGGACGTCCAGGAAGAGGAACGAAGAAAGGTAAGAGATACTGGAAACAGGGGAAAAGGGAAGAATGAATAAGGGAGTTGGCCAGGAACTTGGAAGGGAACGCCGAGCAGCACACACACGTCGAGACACTACCTAGAGATAGCGTTGAGACGCGCGGAGGCGCGGGGGCGTGGCCCATTTATAGAACGTGCCGTGTCCCACGTACACGCTAGTACGGAACACGGCACTGGGCACGGCCATGTTGGAAGTATCAAGGAGCACACTCTCCGTCTGGACCAGGATCAGGAAGACCAGAAGGGGCTATGTCCATGGTTCATGACACTGTGTGTTGAAACACCATCACATTCCATTTTTCTACATTGATGACTAAATGACTTTTTAGTGCGTAAGCTTAGAGTGCATTTAATTTTCTCTGCAATCCAATAGGTGTGGTATCTAGGATTACGAGGCCATCAGCATAAAGCAAATGAGAAATGTGTCTAGGAGCTATTTTTGGAGGGAAGGCACGGTTAGTTTTGAAGGCCACACTTATGTCATTGCTGTATAAATTAAAAAGAATGGAGGCCATTGTGCAACCTTGCTTTAATCCTGTATTCATAGGTATTGAATCAGAAAGAAGGCCCTCTTCTGTTAGTCTGATTTTTATAGAGGTATTCTTATAAAATGTTCTAATGAAAACTAAAATATAAGGCAGACAATTTGCTTTAGCAAATTTTTCTCATAATATTTTTTGCGATACAGTGTCAAACGCCTGTCTAAAATTGATAAAAGCTATAAAAAACGGTTGTTTTTTTAAAATAGCTTGTTTTCTAACCACAGTGAGAATGATTAAATTGAGGAAGGTCCTGATGCCTTTAGTGAATCCTGACTGATGAGGATCTAAAAGATTGTTAATGTTTACCCATAGAGTAAAACCTTTTAAAAGTAACCGGGCAAAGATTTTTACAGGTATGTCCAACAAAGCAATTGGTCTATAATTATTTGAGTTATTGCGATTGCCTATTTTGAATATAGGAATCATTATTGATTAGGTCCATGAAGGTGGAATGATCTTTTTTTTCAGAACTCTGGTAAATATTAGCATAAGAATCTTGGCCCACTCTACAGGATGCACTTTGAGAGTCTGATTTGAGAATGTGTCTGGTCTTGGAGCTCTCCAAGAGCTTCATTATTATCACGATTGTATCAAGTTCATCAAAGATTAGTTGATGGCAATCGGGTAGTGGCAGTTGCGAGGAAATAGTCTCATTGTCACTTGTATTCAGAATTTTATGGAAATGATCAATCCACTCAAGGTTGTCGTGTTTAATGCTATTGATTGTGCAGCTGATCTTTCTTGCATATTTATTCATTTCAAAATGTGTGACATTGACTTATTAGTCATGGCCTTCAACATTTTTCTGCATTTTCCTGGTTTCTATTACTTTTTATTTGTTTTATTTGATTTCTAAAGGTAGTTCTAGGTCTACGTCTTTGTTGTGTGTCACTGGGTAAAGTAGCTTCCTGGTGTCTTGGCGTAATTTCTTCTTTAATGATGCAATTTTGCTATCAAAGCTATATTTATGTTTATATTCAGGCCGATTGAATTTTGAGCTGACTTGATTTATTATTTGTATTGTTTCAGTGTATAAGAGCCCATGCTCTTTTTCTTCATTCGCTGACAGAGTCAGACGATTTTCCAAAAGGTTTAGTTTGGGCAAAGACAATTTTATCCTGTTTCTTCCCTGGTTGATTTCTATTACTGCATTTATAAATTCTTTCTGGAGTGAAATGTGAGGGATCCATTGTAGTTCTAGTATATTATGATCACTCTCTACTTTCAGTATAATTTGAAAAGACAGTATGCATTTTATTGCATTTGAGGAGATGAAGGTATAATCTCTTATGGACAATGTGGGTCCCCTCGACCATGTTGGTGCGGGCGGAATGTCACTTGGGAGACTGCCATTTATCATAATGAATTCACGTAAATGAATTAATGCCATCCACTTATCTGCCCTTGTTGGTATGCTTTTAGCATACATTTTTGTGCCATTAGTATTTAGGTCTACTGTAATTATTGTTGTGATGATCGTAGGATTCAGGAAAATTAAATCTAGCATTTTTTCTACTTGTGTTAGAAATGTATCGTCGTCTATTGCTGTTGGGTTCTAGTAAAGATTAAGTATGGCTGAATTTGGATATAATGGATGATATGGATTTGAGCTGGATACTTTAACTAACTGTATGGCAGGACAGGGGGATCACCCATGGAAACAGTTGGATGTTAGCGCTTATTTTCACTGCAACTAGTTGGCCCATTGAGGTTCTTCCTTTATCTGTTTTTTTTGTGTTAATGTGGAGAATGTTACAACCCACCCACATCGGTTGACCAAGGATCCATGTTTCTTCGAGTACGATAATATCATACTCATTTAAAGCTTTAGCTTTAGGGGATAACAGATGGGTAAATCCTCTAGCATTCCATGTTATAAGAGCGCACATACGTAGAGTTTTCTCAGAATGAATCTAGCAGTTGTTCGATCTAGTATTGTTTTGGACTGCTTGTGATAGCCATGTCCATTTTGGATTGGTTGGGCCTGGTATGTTTGGATTAGACATATTCGGTTGGTTATTCGGGTTCAAATTACAAGGAGCATTTGCAAGTTACGGGTGATAATGACTACACATCTGTTTTGAGTGGTACCAATTTTTTTGGTAAGTTACGAGGTTGCAATTGCATGAGAAATCCCTTTGCTTCAACTTTTGCTCACATCTGCCATAATAGATTTTTGACAATGTTTGATGTTATGGCAAGAGCTACAATATCTCAGTTGAGTGAGTCGATGAAGGTAATTGATTTGATATCTTCAGAGCGTATTGCTGCTAACTCCAGAATTGAATGAAATCGGGCTAGCAGTGTTGTTCGGTTTGGGTAGGGATCTTGATGCAATCTATCCAACATTGTTAAAATCTATCTATCAGATTCCAATAGTACAGCAATGTTAGTTTGTATTGGAAAGGTGTTGATTGGATCAGCATTCAGAACGCTCAGCGGTGCTGAAGCCACTGGGGAGACTTGTGAAGTTCTTTTCATCGCTTGCGCTTTATCTACTTGAGTTATTTTCTGATCTAATGTTTGGAATACAGGGTAGTCAATGTCTAGATTGACACATATTATTTGTCTGGTATTAATCGGCTGTCTATAATACTGCCTATTTGAAAGCAAAGAACAAGTCATTTAGAACACAGAAGAAAGTAAGTATGGAAGATTACGAGAGAGCATGAAAGCAAGTTGGTGAATCCAACACAACCATAGCAGAGCGAACTTTGCATAAATACAGTGTGGCACGGACAGTGACTGGAAAAGGATATATGACATATTGTGGAAAAGCCAAGAGGCTGATAAGCGGAAGTGTGAGGTCATCTTGGAGTAAGCCACCAACAACACATTCAAAGTTCAGGACAAACTCTTTTATTAAATTAAAAGTCAGGATGGGAGGCCACCAGGGGTGCGCTAATGAGCAGTTAGCAGTAGCCTACGCTTCAGAACCGAGCCCGAGAAAGCTGGTATAGCCCCCACTTCTTGCCCCCCTCAGGCACCAGCCCTGGTCAGGTTTTAGCTGCAAACCCCCGGCACATTTCGCTGTAACCTCGACTGAAAATGCTGCAGGGAACCCGAGGAGCGGGCTTGTTGAAGACCAAAGACATCTGGACCCTCCCCTGGAGTTGAGTGGAGCGTCTGATTATACTGCAACGCAACGCTCCGGCCCACGAGGATTACAGAAGTGGACAGCGTGCTGAAGTGCCTCGGGCTCCCTGTCCGAGGTGAGCCATGTGCCCCCCTTCCTCCGTGGGTGCCGGCTGCCTTGATTTGAGGACTCTGTGGGCCCTGAGAGAACAACCGATTGAGGTGCAAGGAGATCCGGGGAGGTCTGACCCGGGAGCGCGGAGCAGTTGGGGGGCCGCGCCAGAACCTCAGAGTGCAACAGTGGAGGGCAGTGACCCAGGGAAACCAGAGCTGGAGGACATCTAGGGGACGCTCCCAGTGGCAGTGCTTGTGGCCCCCAGGGATCGGGAAGCCTGCAAGAGGGTCCTGGACATACCAAAGCACTAAAGGCAAGAGATCACTACATGGGGACATGGCCCCCTCTCTCCGATGATACGAGGCAGATTGCCACTTCCTGGAAAACTGCAGCAGGGGTGTAGAGTGCCAGCGAAGGCCCCTGGAGGATTGAATCGACCTGGAAGGCAGCAGGCATATGACACAGAGGTACATGCTGAGCAAACCCCGGGCCTGCCATTACCCGCCCTCCCCTTGACATCTGGCTCATTGGGTTCTTGCAGGACCACCCGAGGGGTGCCAAAGTTGGGGCTGTGAGGAGTGACGAGGTGGGGGCTATCCCCCCTCAGTAAAACTCAGTCTCCCCTTTTGCTCATGGGCACCAAGTGGCATAATGAGAAGGGTGTGAGGTAAAAGTGGGGGTTCCCATTTGTGCTTTCCTTTGAGCTAGAGGGGCACAAATATCGGATCTCAGCAGCAGAAGAGATACACAGGGCCACCAGGGAGCTTACGACTATGGAGGGGGACCTGAGCACTTCTAGAGGCAACAACGAAGAAGGTCCTAGGAGGTGAAAGGACAACAGAGGAGGCGCATTCCAGGTTCACAGAAATACAGGAAATTGGGCACCCCGCTGGAGAAAGACTTGTAACCTTACAAAGTCACCTGATAAGGTGGTTTGCAGAAAGGGTGGTTGATCGCAGTTGAAACAAACATGGCAGGGGGCCAGGACATACGTTGGGGTCCACGAATTTGATGTTTGATGTTCTGCAATTAAGAGGCTGAGGGGGGCTTCTAATTGGGGTCGTTTTAGGTTGATTTGCATGGGGGTCTAACAGGGGCGATTAGGTGAGGGAGCGGAGGGGATTGAGAGGACAGGGTCCGGGTCGATGGGAGCACTGGTGGTTCGGTTCTGATCTGGTGATACTCTCACGGAGGGACCGGATGCCTAAGGGGGAAAGGTGAAAGGGGGGAGCTGGTAGGGGGGTGGGAGGGGGAGGGTGGAGGGAAGGGGGAGGACATCGCTGTTACTGGTCCTTTCCAATATTTTGGTACTTCACGGCACAGCTCACTACGGGGCCCATACCCCATGCACGTGTACAGACCTGAGACCGCCCACAAGGATAACGTGATGTCTCAAACCCAAGGGGCCTCTCGGGGCAACAAGTTGAAAGTGGGAACCCCCAATGTCAAGGGGTTCAACTCTCCCACGAAAAGGTTGCTGGTTGCAAGGGAGTTCCGAAGATCGGGAATGGACATAATGTTCCTTCAGGAGACTAGGTTCTCCAAACGGCACGAGAGAAGGATCCCAAGTACACAGATAGGTAGTCAATATTGGAGCTCGGGTCCACTGAGGAAGGCGGGGTGGGGATACTGGTGAGTAGATCGTTTGGGATGGAAATTATAAAGACCTGGTCTGACGTAGAGGGTCGGACCCTGGTGGTAACGGGTAACATAAGAGGGGTGCAGTTTTCACTGGCAACATTTTATGCCCCAAACCAGGGTCAGCTGAGGTTTTGGGGGAAAATGATGGCAAAGATTCTGACAGAGAGCACGGGCCACCTCATCACAGGGGGGGGGGACTTTAACATCTTGGCCGACAAGGAACTAGACAGACAGATACTACAAGATCTGGTCAAGGAATCGGCAGGCCCGGGTCATTGTGAATTTCAGGAAGCACTGGTAGGGTATGGGTTAAGAGACGTATGGAGACACTTCCACCCCCAGGAGAGGGGGTACACTTTCTTTTCCCCGCCACATGGTACATACACTAGGATAGATTATCTGTACATATCAAGAGAGCTGCGGCATGAGGCGATAAATTCAGATATTACCCCAATATCTTGGTCGGACCATGATATGGTCACGGTCGAACTCCTCAGAGAGGGTCTGATACCCAAAGGGATGAAGTGGAGGTGCAATGAATCACTCTGGAAGGACCCTGCATTTCTCAAAGAGCTGACAGAGGAAATCAGGGAATATTTTACACTAAACAATACAGGGGAAGTGCAAGGGATATGGTGTGGGAGGCAGGGAAGGCCACGTGGAGAGGACTTCTAATCAGAGGAGGGGCGAGGAAAAAACGGGAACGGGTGCTAATTGAAACTAGGCTGCGGGTGGAAATATGGAGGAGTGAGAGAATAGCTCACAAACAACCTGGTAATAGGGAGGAACACATTGTGGCGGCAAGGACCAAGAGGGAGGAACTTTGCCTATTGGAAGACAGAAAGATACTTCAAAACCTCCAATATTTGAAGCAAAAGTTCTATGAGAAGGGGGACAAAGCGGAGGCAATGTTGGCAGCCAGGCTGAGGGGGAAGAGGGCTGAAAGGTGGGTGAATGAAATAGAAAGGGTAGAGGGGTGTGGAAACTCACCAGAGCAGGGGATTGCAGAAGCCTTGGCAACCTTTTATGAATCCCTATATACCTCTGAAGTGGGTAAGGAAGTAGAGGACCTGAATCAGCATCTAAAAGAGGACTGTCTACCAACACTTTCCCAAATTGATTATGAGGCGTTGAATGCCTCCATTAAAGAGGAAGAGGTCAGGGCAGCAGTGGGAAGACTACCACTGGGTAGGGCCCCGGGAGAAGACGGATACACAGCAGGATTTTATAAGTGCTTTCTCACCCTCCTGTCACCATTCATGACAGAACTGTTCAATGAGATTCTGGACACGGGGAAAGCTCTGGATTTGTTTGGGACGGCACTGATTACGGTAATACATAAGGAGGGGAAGTATCCCAGGGGATGTGCTTCATACTGCCCGATCTCCCTATTAAATATTGACGCGAAAATAAACACACGGATCCTGGCGGCCAGATTAGAGGGGTTTATGCCTACACTGGTCCACTTGAACCAGGGTGGTTTCATCAAGGGGAGACAGGGGGCTTACTCAATGCGTAAGACCCTGCATATGATTCATGCAGCCAGAGACTTGGCGGGGGACCCAACCCTCCTATCGCTAGATGCGGAAAAGGCATTTGACCGGGTGGAGTGGGGCTTCCTCAACGCTGTCCTTATCAAATTTGGTATCGGGGGAGCTTCCTCCAGGGTATATTGGCCCTTTACTCTACTCCCACAGCGAGTGTAATGGTCAACGGCGGGACTCCCGATGGTTCAAACCTGGGATAGGAACAATACCGGGCTGCCCTCTATCCCCAATTTTGTTTGCGCTCTCTCTGGAGCCCTTAGCCCAGAGGATTAGGAATGAGCCGGGGGTGGCTGGATTCCAAGTCAGAGGGGTGGAATATAAAATGGCATTACATGCAGATGATATGCTATTGTACTTCACAAACCCATTGCAGTCCATACCAGCGGTACTCTCACTGATCGAACAGTACGGTCAGGGGGGGGGGGGGAGGATTGAAAATGAAAAGGACCAAATCAGCGCTTTTCCCCTTAGATGTCATGGGGGAAGGGGAAATAGATAGATTTGTACCATTGGGGATGCAGCTTTGTCGGACCAAGATGAAGTACCTGGGCATAAACATGACGAGAAGATGCAAGGACCTATTCGAAGGGAACTTTCCCCCACTGATGTAGAAAAGAAATGAGGATCTCATGAAGTGGTGCAAGCTAACGTTATCGTGGCTGGGTCTACTTACGCCCTCAAAATGGTGGTCCGCCCCAGAGTTCTCTACCTGTTCCAAATGCTGCCCATTCGCATTCTAGAGGGATTCTTTAGGGAAATTCGGGGCATCATGTTGAGGTTCCTCTAGCAGGGGAAAAAGTCATGGATTCCCAGGGAGACATTGGTCTTACCCAAGGAGAAAGGGGGGTCGGGCTCCCAGATATGAAGTTATATTACCAAGCGGCTCAGCTTTGAGTCCTTGTACCCCACCTTCGATCTCAGAGAGACCTTCAGTGGATTGGGTTGGACAATCTACTGCTATACCCGGAGACTGTTGGAGAATGGCTTTGGGTCCGTAAAGATAGAATTCGTGATCACCCGATAGTTGGCACACTGTGGAAAATCTGGAAACAGGAGGAGTATGAGGGGGGTCACCACATGGCTCTCTCCGCTGGGACACCTTTGGGTTCGGGAGTGCGGGACATGATACTGAACCTTGAGAGATTCCAGAAATGGTATGAGGCTGGCCTGGAGCGGATAGGTCAACTTTGGAGGGGAGGCACCTTTGTCACTATAAATGACCTGGAGGAATCACTGGGCATAGGTAGGATGTCGGTTTTCACTTTCCTACTGTTGAAAGGGGTCCTCACGATTGCGCACCTGAGGCAAAAGTTACAGAGCTCACGCCCTTTGAAATGCTATTAGACAAAAGGACAGCAATGTGGGGGCTGATCTCGGGAATGTATGTGCCACTGGTCGGGCGAGGTAATGGATCCACAGACAAATTGAGGGGGCGATGGGAGCAGGACTTTGGGTCCAATTTTGAATCAGAGTTATGGGATAGGCTGTGGAGGGCTGCCGCAAAGACCTCCATCTCCTGCCAATATAAACTGCACTCCATTAAATTACTCCACAGATGGCATTATGACCCAGTTAGACTCTCGAGGATGTTTCCTAAGACAAGTCCCAAGTGTTGGAGGGGTTGTGGGAGGAATGCTGATTACTGGCACATGCGGTGGCACTGCCCAAGGTTGCAGGTCTTCTGGGATGAGATACTGGGATGGATAAGGGATGTGGATGGAATAACCCAAACAAAATCACACCTTCTGGTTCTCTTTGGGTTTGAGGAGGAGGACGGGGAATATGTGAGACTTCCCAAGGTGCCGGCCTCCTTACTCTTAGCCACAAGTTTGTGCATAGCGATCAAATAGAAGTCTGAATCCCTCCCATCCAAGACAGAATGGATTAATATAGCAAGGAGCCTGTATGTAATGGAAAGAATAACGGCGGGGCTCCATGGCCAGGCGGGCCCCTTTGAGGTGGAATAGGCAGATTTCACTGAGAAATACATCACCAAGTCCCAGTAGCCCGGAGGATGGCCGATGGGGGGACCAAGGGGAGAAAGAGAAGAGGGGCCTGCTAAATCTACCAATTGATCAAAAAACACGACAGAGGGTCTCCTTTGGTACAGTGAGTGAGAGGTAGCAGCGGGGCTTGGGACATGGACTCCGGAGGACATGAGGGGGTCTCACGAGGGTGCTGACCTGATGTGTATACAATTGATAGAGGAGTGTGCATGGAGGTACACAAGAGTGATACTAGATAGGCCATGGAAGGGGGGAGGTGAGGTGGTGAAAGGGGGGGGTGTTCTTCAAGATTGTGTTGTTTTGATGTTAGTAAAGAGTTTACCGAACTCCAGCGCTACTGGAAGTGTGTATTACGAATTGTATTGAGCTTGAAAAACTTCAATAAAAAACAAATTTGAAAAAAAAAGAAAAATCAGGCTGGAAAAACGCATATCTTGCCCTATCCTATGGTAGGAGTTCCCTACCAAACCAAAACTAAGGAAAGTCAATAAGTTCAATTTAGGAGTGTGTCTGTGTCCAAAACCTAAGCATGCCCTCAAAACTAATCTTACATAACGTGTAGGGATGTTCCCCAAATAGAAAGCAGTTCTTAAAACAAGTCTTAAGATTGCATTACGTTCCAAAATAATATAAGTTTGAGCAATACTCGGGGTTCCCTTCCCCAAGTTCTAAAGCCCAGTTCAAAGCGCAACATATACTGGAGCTCCGTCCTCAAGACAAATAAACAATTCCAACTTCAGTGATGTATTCATTTGAAGGTGTTTTCCAATTTCTTTAATGTTCTGTGTCAAACGGGGACCCTCTGTATATCACTGGTCTTTGTAGCACAAAAAGGTTTTAGTTGCAATTGAGAAATCATTTATATTCACCTCTCTAAAGTTCATTTCCCAAAGTACCCTTCACTTTGGTAAATAATACCTGTTGGGTTTGCAGGTCTTTATATTCACTTTGTAGTTCAACATTCGCTGGCCTCTTTATATTTATATGCAAAGGAGTTGTAGAAATAACATAGTTGAAAGTTATTTGCAATGTAAAGGTTCTTTCACTTTTGAAAGTATCATCTGTTGTAGGCAATTATATTGAAAAAGCTTCCCTTGTCTTGGGTTCTTCATAAGTAAAGGTTTTCTTTTAATGCAGTATTCATAATGGTGCAGTTTTATAATTGAAAGTTTCTCTGCTGTTCCGCATCCGCATCTCCGTAGCATGTACAGGTTTTAAGGTAAGTAACTTGGTTACACTCATGTGATTTGGTTTTCAATGCAGTATTCAAAATGGATGTAGATTTTATAGACTGAATATTCTCGTTCAGTTTGTTAAGTATTGTAACTCCCATGTGCCTTCAAATTGTTCCCATCATTTGCAGACTTTTGATAACACGCTTTCCTTTGCATGCAACCACTCCTTAACCAAGTATTAATTCGGCTTTCATGAGTTATTAAGTATTAAAAATTAATTGGTTTGTAAGGATTCTATGCAGAGACCTTCAACAACGTGTCTCTCAATCCACGCAACCACGCAACCACTCTGTAACAAAGATTGTAGAAAAGTAGTTATGACCGTAGGGTCAGTGCGCTCAAGCCCTAGACTCTGTAACAAAGTAGCCTTACGCGCAGTCTCAAACACTCGCACACTGGGTTTCTATCTGTCTAGAAACTCACTGGTTGCTCTGATGCTGCCAGAGCAGATCTTGAATAGTCGAAAAAGGGACAGCCTTCCAGCATGGCTCCCCTTTCACACATCTGTCGGTTCCACAGAGCCCCTGCTTGCGGGCTTCTCCTCCATGAATGATAAGCATGTCGCACACGAATGGCACCTCGATGTACTTGTCCTCTCTGCTGCTGCAAATTCACCGCCGTTGCTTCTGTCACCATTCCTCCTCTCTTCACACTCATTAGATGTTTTTTTTTACAGGAGGTGTGAATTCACAAGCCTGACCATCATTAAAGAGACATGCCTGACCTCCATTGCTCCCAGCAGGCCTCTTCTTCGTCCCAGTACCTAAATGGTGAAAGCAACTAGCCTTCACTGCTCTCAGTTGCTTCTTCCTTGTCTCAGTACTTTTAGTGGTCATGTGTGAATAGTCTAGGAGAGTTGTTTTGTAATGCCTCATAAAGACCAGAGATGGGTTGGTATGGTCTTTATTAGGGAAAGGGGGATACCAGGTCCCTCCCAAGGGCCTCCCACTCCCAGTCCTAAAAACCCTCCACCAAGGTGATAATCCCTCGCTTGTCCACCCCAGGGTCAGGATCCAAGAGTGATGGCCTTTCCCTGGCCACCTGCGCAGAGGATCCATGGGGAACAGGAGTGAGAATACCCTCAAGTTTTTCACATACCCTTCCCCAATGCGGGTTGGACCGCGGTACTTCACAAGGGAACCGGGAGAGGAAGTCCACATTACCTTGCTCTCTGCCTTTCCGGTGTTCCACTGGGAAACAATATGGTTGAAGGTCCAAGAACAACTGCATTACTTGAGGGTTGGATTCTTTCCCTTGACTGATCTAAACAAGAGGAGAATGATCTGTCACCAGATGAAATTTTTGGCCTAATAGGTAATACTTCAGATGAATTATAGCCCATTTAATAGTCAGCGCCTCTACCTCAATGACGGAGTAGTTTTTTCTCTCTGGGAAAGAGCTTTCTACTGATGTATAAAATAGGATGCTCAAACCCATCATCATTCTGTAACAAAACCGCTCCTAGTCCTGTTAAGGAAGCATCTGTCTGAAGAATAAATTCTTTAGGGAAGCCAGCTACGCCTAAAACTGGACTTTGGCATAAGGCCTGTTTTAAGGTTGTATAACAGATTTCATCCTCTTCTTCCCACCTGAATTTTCGGGAGCATTTTTCAATGTATCTGTTAGTCTATATGTTTTACTAGAAATATGTGGGATAGATCTGCGGTAGTACCCGATTAAAACCCAGAAAGCTCTTAGGTCTTTCGTTGTTTTGGGGACAGGGTTTCCAGGACAGCCCTTATCTTCCCCTCTTGTGGCTAGACAGTGCCATTGCCCACAAAACATCCCTAATATTTTGCTGCTGGATGTGCCATGTTAACCATGCTTTTCTTAACACTCTCATGATATGTTACGCTCACCTGGTCTCTACGGAGGAGTTGGGGCACGGTTGCAGCCCTCCCTGGTGTTAGATCTCCCCCTTCTGGTTTCGTCCCCTGCGGATCATCTATGGCGGCGACAATTTGTGGCACTGCTCCTGCGTGGATATGGGAAAATGTGAATGTGCTGTTAGATGACTGTGGTATCTCCCAACCCCTTCGACCCAAGGTGCGATTTCTGTGGGCACGTACCTACCCATAAGGCTCACTTGATTAATGTGAATGATGAGCTCTCCGTCCTGCTACTTCTGGCAGGGGCGCTTGTTGGTGGAATCTAGTTCCTTCACTGATTCCTGACTACTAGTCCAGTCCAGCTGCGACTAAGTTCCTCTTTCTGCTTTCTCTCAATGTCTTTTGTCTTTTCCCCTCTTGATGTTATTGCTCTCAATGTGGTTGTTTTGCACTGAATAACGTTTCTCTCTGTTTTCTCCCAAATAGGTGGAGATGCGGCCTAACAACGGCTGTGGAGGCGCGGAACGCAGCTGTGCGGAAGATGGATGCGACCGCAATGTTCAGCAGCAGGTTAGTAATGGCTTTAGGGAAGGCACAAGGTTTTAATGGCAGCGAGCACTTAACGTAATGTCTGTTAAGTGTCTAACCTTGTCTTTGCCTTTTCTTTGCAGGTGCTGCAAGTTCAGAGGGAATGCATCGTGCCGCGGTGCCTGGATGAAGCTGTCTGCGTTCTGGGGTGTTTGCCGGTGAGTCGCGTTGTCAGGAAGAAGATGTATGTGCTCCGAGATGTTTGCAGGTGAGCCACGGTGCCAGGAGGAAGATGTCTGCGCTCCGAGAAGTTTGCAAGTGAGCCGTGGTGCCAGGAGGATGATGTCTGCGCTCCGAGATGTTTGCAGGTGAGCTGCAGTGCCAGGGGGAAGCGTTCAGGTGACAAGCACGGATGCAGATGGCAGGATAACTCCAGGTAAGATGAATCCCAGGCTACGGTAAGCGTTACGCTGCACGGAGGTGCACAATAACGCAAAGTGTGTGTCTTGGGGTTGGGCTGGCTTTTATAGCTGAGCTCTTAAGGTCACGCCCCTAAGCAAAGTTCTGCATGCCACACCCTGCCACTCCTAGAAGTTAGAAGATGCACGTGCAGATGGCGATGGAGACCACACTCAGACTAGTTAGGCAATTCGGAGTTCTCGAGACTATTCTTGCTCATAATAAAAGAGTTCCTGTTCATTCTAAGCACCTCCACCCATAATGGAAATGTCCTGTTTAAATCTTTCCATGAGCCTGGTACCAGAGGTGCCAGGACTGTGTCCAACCAGGGGCCCCATGTTTAAATGTCCGAAAGGGACGTGTGCGACCCATGATGCCCCCTGCTCCCTCCACTTGATGGTACCTGTCAAGACTTGATGGTCGTGTAGACGATGATACCTCTGTCCCCAAGTACCACCCGAGCAAACAAGAAATTACTGCCCGAGCGGTCCTTGAGGCCACAGGTGGTGAATTTCGTCAGCCGGAACCAGGAATGCCAGAAGATGCCCCCCACGACCACTGTAAGGCAAACAAGGGGTTAGATAATAAACACAGAACCCTAGATTTGAATATGAATACGTAAGAAATCTACAATGGGGCTTACCCTTAGGAGTTGGTCGGTACCCAATATTGATGTAGGGATGTTATCGGAGGCAGCCGGCAAGGTTGACGACAGGATGGCAGCCTGGCAACGCACTTGGGAGGATGTAATCACCACCTGACGTAGAAGCCAGAAACTGTGAGCCAATCAGGTATGGAAGTCCTGAAAGGTACGTAATCCAAGAACAGAGTTTGTAACAAAAGGGCAATCCAATAGCAGTCCGGGGACAAAACCGTGGTTGAGTCCAGGAGAAACAGTTCCAGCAAGGTACAGCAAGGGAAATCCAAAAAGCAATCCGAGGGAGGAGCCGAGGTCGTAACCAGATGGGAATAAGTTCCAGGCAAAGGTACCGTGATGGGAGGAACCAAATCAGAGTCCAAGATCAATCCGAGGTCAAAATAGCCAAGTGGTAGTCTGTAATCCGTAATCCGTAATGCGCCCAACAGGATCAGCTGTGAAGCACTGGATGGCAGTCAGCGCGTCGCTTTTGAACGCTGACTAGCGATCACGTGACTCTCGTCCTCCGTCACGTGATTGAACATGCTGAGGAGGAGCTCCCAGGCGCCGGCAACGGAGACGTTGTACAATGCCCGTGGCGCGTCTCCACGGCAACTGCCAACGCCGGAATAGAAACCAACGCCGGGATGGGAAATGAGGCAGAAACCGGCGTCGCTGACCTTGTCCCACCCCTTGCCGGCAGGCCTGCAGGTGAGAGTATGTCCTGGCATGTTTTTTGGTGGTGGTAGTGGGGGCTGGTTTATGTGGTGTGTCCACGGGAAGCGTGGATGATGATGGGGGCGTGACAGTACCCCTCTTGTGATCCTGGCCAAGTGGCCATGACATGATAGTATAGAGGGGGTACAGATGATCTTCCCATTTCTTACTATGAATTACAATGTCATCTATATAGGCTTTGCAAAATTCTGAGTATGGCTGTAAGATTGTATCCATAAGTCTCTGGAATTTTGCAGGAGCAGCATATTGCTGAGGGTTTCCGTCCCCAGTGCTGAGCTCTTTTTTGGACATTTCGGTATGTCGCATTCATTCCCTTGTACATGTTTTCTTACAAGTGACATCCCAGCCCAATATGCGCCCATTTCTTCCCACATGTAGGTGGTCATAACACCACCAAGGATTAGTTGTTTTCTGTACGCGGTGTGAGAAAGTAACAAAAAAGTGACCAAATGTTGTGTTTTTCAGAAAATGCCAATAAAATGATGTACAAAAAAGCCTGTGGTTTTCTTTTTGTAAGAGCTAGGAACAAATGGTTTGCAGTTTTGAATTTGCCATTTTCCAAACTTTCAACAACAGGTTGAGTGGAAACAAAAAACATATTTTTCATACGGTTACCATCAGCTTTGTGAGAAGTAGGTGATTTTTCCCTTTTTTTAATAGGACAATGCTTGGACGGAATGGAAGAGGAGGGTAAGAAAACTCAATAGGAACACAGAAAGGTATACATTTCTCAAAAGAAGACAAAGTTCCAAGTTCAGGAAGGGGTCCTTTGCGCAGGTCAGGCAACAACTATGTACCTACAATTCCCATAGTTTGGGAAAAATTGAAAAAGTGACAGAAAAAAGTATGTGCTGGCTATGCTTGCACTTTTAAGGTAATGGCAGTCTGTGAATATTGGGAAACGTAATGCACCACTACATTCCACCTACTCTCCTAGTTAGGAAATCACACATTTTTCATAATGTTTCACAAAACAGGTAATATCACGAGTCGAAAACAGAGCCATGGTACCCAGGATTTATATGTTGACTGCCTAAGCAGACGTACTTAACATTTGAAAATAAGGAACACAAATGTGGTGAAGAATGGCAAGCATCCATTTTTTGAATGGGCACAGGCAGACCTTTTGAAGGATAGGTGACTTGTGCAGGCTACAAAAGCATACTATGCCTAAAGCAGTGACTAAATCTAGGTCACATTTGGGAAATTAAAGGGTTGTGTACCAATGTGCAGTAGAAAAAGTATGGAAATGTTATCAAAACCAAGAGAAAACAACAAATGTTCTATGTTCCCACATTTCCACAGGTGTCCCGATAGATATGGTACCTCACATGTGTGGGTTCACTGATCTGGACGCAAAGGGAAAAGCCTAAACCACTGTTACATCAAACACCCTTGTGAAGACTGGATTTGGCTTTGTGGACAACCCACAGATCTGGGCCCGGGGTGTCACAGCCACCAAGGAAAACAGGGTACCCCATGCATTTCTGAAAAGAAGACACCCGTGGGAATCCAAGAGATCTGTTTTTTGCAATTCACCCTAGACCTTATTACCCACAAGGACTGGCAAATTCCAAAATGTAGGGGAAAAAACTCAATTTTTTTACATTTGCCACCAGGAAACCACCGAAACACACCAGCAAAAACACATGTCCTACCATCCCACATTCCCACTGGTGACCAGACGGAAAATGTACTTCACATGCGTGGGTGCGCTTACCTGGGCAGAAAAGAAAAAGGGTTGACCGTCCCCAAGTCCAGCGGCAGTCCCAGGGTGCCCCAGCAGGGTCACCATCCCTCCCCGATAGAAAAGCTATAACGTGACACCGCCAAAGCTCAAAGACCGCCAGGGGTGCTGCTCCCGGCCTTGGGCACTTATCTCCAATGTGGGTCGACAGTCCACAAGTCCAGCCGTGGTCCCAGGGAGCCCCAGCAGGTTCACCATCACTCCTTGGAGGGAAAAGCTGCAATGCAGCTCAACAAGAGCTCCAGGACAGCCGGGGTTGCTGCCTCCGGCCTTGAGCGCTCGTCTCCCATGTGGGTCGATGGTTCACAAGTTCAGCGGCAGTCATGGGGTGACAAAGCAGGGGTTCCCGTCCCTCCCCGGAGGGAAATACAGAGCTCCAGGACAGCCGTGGGTGCTGACTTGAGCACCTGTCTCCCATGTGGGTCGACCGCCCCTAAGCCTACAGCGGTTCATGGAAGCCCTGGCAGGGTCCCCATCCCTCACTGGAGGGAAAACCTGTAACGCAGCCCAGCGTGAGGTCCAGGACGGCCAGGGGTACTGCCCCTGGCCTTGGGAACCTTTCTCCCATGTGGGTTGGTCATCCACAAGCCCAGCGGCGGTCAAAGGGTACTTCGGCAATGTCCACATCCCTCCCTGGAGGGAAAAGCTGTAATGCAGCCCAGCCAGAGCCCCAGGACAGACGGGGGTGCTGTCTCCAGCCTTGGGCACCAGTCTCCAATGTGGGTTGACCGACCACAAGTCCAGCTGAGGTCCCTGGGAGTCCCGGCAGGTTCCCCATCCCTCTCCGGAGGGAAAAGCTGCAATGCAGCCCAGCCAGAGCTCTAGAACGGCTGGGGATGATGTCACTGGCCATGGGCGCTTGTCTTCCATGTGGGTCGACCGCCCCCAAGTCCAGGGGGAACCCCAATTGTGAAAACCAAACAAGTTGCTGAAGTCAAATTAAAAAGCAATCCGATTGAACTGTTAAACAAAGCCCAGAAGGAGTGTAACGTTGATTTGAGCTGTTTTTGAACATTGCAAGATTGAGAATAAGTGGAACTGTCTTGAACTTGGGGAAAGGAACCCTGAGGTTTTGTGGAACTGTCTTGAACCTGGGGAAGGGAACCCCAAGGTTTTGTGGAACTATCTTGGACTTGGGGAAGGGGAGCTGAAAAGCAAGCTAGGAGCTGGAAGAAGCTCAGAACTTTATTTCGAACACTATTTATTTTATTGCTGACATCCCTGCGTATTGTTTAGCTTTAGTTGTGAGGGCAAGTATAGGTTTTGGACACAGACAGACTTTTACATTGAACTTTCTGATTCAGACTTTCCTTAGTTTATTTAGGTAGGGAAATCCCAATTTAGTATAGGGCAAGTTAGGCTTTCATCCATCCTGACATCTGAGTTAATAAAACTATTGTGTTTGAACTTTGAATTTGTTGTCTGTATCTTGCCGCATGATGCCTTCACACACAGTACAGGATGCATGGATGCATTTGACAAAATTATCTCATAGCATGATGCCCTCTGTGTTGTACGTGTTGATTTAGACATTTCCAGAATTGCAAAGACTACATGCTCCACATACAGTGTCACCGGACAGCCCATAGTAATGGTTGAGGACTTTTGTATTGCAAAAGCCGCTGCCGCTAAAGTCTGTTGTGCTACATTAAGCCAAAGGCTAATGTCCCAATGATGTTCTGTCTGTCAGGAGCTGTCATTAATTCCCCATTTGAATGCAAAAACAAAAAGGGCCTCATTACGAATCAGGCGTTAAGGGGTTAACGGCGCCGTAAACGGCGCTGACCCTTAACGCCTGATTACAAGGTCCGTTAGCGCCATGGTGATATTAACGCCTGCTTTTTGCAGGCGTTAAAATCCATGGCGTTAAGGGACCATGGTGCTAATTACGCCACCGTAATTTACGGTGGCGTAATTAGCTCCTTCCCCATTCCCATTATGCCCTATGGGGCAAAAATGGGAATGGGGAAGGGTAAAATGGGAAATGGGGATTTACCGCCCCACTCACCTTGGAATGGGGCGGTAAATCGGCCATCCACCATGGTGTAAACTTAGTTTACACCATGGTGGTAAGGGTACGACCCAGGCGGTAACTTACCGCCTGGGTCGTAATGAGGCCCATAGAATTGCTTCTTGTAATCCAGGGTCACCAAGACCAAAGCATTGCTGATCACGGTCTTGAGTTCCTGAAAACAAAGCACCATTTTGTCTGACCATTCAATCAAACCCTTCGTCTCTGTGCTTCTTTGAGTCTTAGCAGCAGAGGCCTTGTGTAACTGGAGTAGTCAGAAATCCATGATCTACAATAGTTACATAGTCCTAGGAACTGCTGTATTTGTTTTACTGTAACTGGTTGAGGGGTTTTTTGAACTGCTACTGCTCTCTCAGGCAATACTTTCCTTCCGGCTGGTGATATTACTTGCCCCAAATATACTACCTCTGTCTGTCCAGTAGAACCAAGCTGGTTTAACAGAGAATTTTCCATACCTGTGCATAAGTATCCTGGATTGTGATACTGCAGTGTCTAGTCTCTTCTCCACATGCTCGAGATGGCCTGTTGGTTGAATTAAACCATCAAAAATCATACCTAAGTAGGTGTATTGAGATACTAGATCTAGTTTTATCTGGCTTATATGCCATGCATAGCTATTACAACCATTTCTCTTAGGTGAGTACATGAATATTTGAGTTTTATTCGTGTTTATTATCAGTTCATTGATCAGTAAGGAGGAATTAAGTGCTGTAAGGAGATTCTGTAACTCACTCTGAGTTTTTGAAATTAAGACCATATCATCAGCATAGATCAAAATGTATATTTGATGATCATTGAGCTTAGGAGAGTCAGAGATCACCTTGTTGAAAATATGAGTCACGTCATGAATGAAATAATTGAAAATAGAGGATGCCAGCAGGCACCCTTGTTTTAATCCACGGGCGGTTACAATGGGAGCTGACAGTGTCCCATCCAAAGATAAGCGGACCCGTATCGATGTGCCTGAGTGTAGAGAATAAATGATTTCAGCTAAGGTAGTGCGGCATCGATCTCTCTTCAACTTGTCAAACAGAAGGACTCGTGAGACAGAGCGAAACCCGGATTTTAAATCTATAAATGCAAGATATAGTGGTTGTTTACTATCTTTTTTTTTAATAACATATTTTATTGAATTTTTTAAAATACAAACACAAACAAACAAAACACTACAGTACATGCACACTGCTGATGAAGGCCTTGGAAAAAGGAAGAAGACAAAAATCATGGATCATCTCCCTCATTATACACAGAAGTTTGAAAGAGGGTATGCTTTCCCCAACACAGGGATCACCACCTTTTTCCCTTGTTCTGTGAGCGCCATGGGGCACCCAGATTATCCCACCCTGTCCTGGTGACCAATTGTCTGTTGGTAGGTTGTTTACTATCTTGACAGTGAGATTTGATAGCGTTTATAGTTATTAAATTAATTTGAGTACCCATAGCCGCAATAAATCCTGTCTGCTGAGGATCTCGATAGTTATTAACTAAGGTCCACTTGTTGAAGGCATACAGCACAAATTTAGAGAAAATCTTCCCTGGGGAATCTAATAGAGCAATTGGTCGATAATTCTTAGCTTCCGCTCTGTCCCCTTTCTTAAAGATCGGGATGATTACAGAAGATTGCCAGGAGGACGGGATGGATATAGAGGACACCACTAATGTGAGAATGCAAAATAGAAATCGAGCCAATTCTACGCAATTGCTTTTCAGTGTATAATTTGAAATACCATCTGGTCCAGCAGCTCTGGATGAACAGGCCTTTTTGATAGTATCTTCAATCTCATCTAAAGTGAAGTTAAGATTCCAGCTGTCCTCCGCTGATTGCGCATAATTTGCTTCTTTAAATGTACTATCTGCATATAATGCAGAGAAATAGGCAATCCATTGAGTGTCAGTTACCGCATTGAGTTGGGCTTCGGCTTGTCTGTTGTTCGGATGATTATCAAGCAGATGCCACATCTCGGCTGAATTTTTATTACTCATTGCGGCTGCCATATGTTCACTATCTCTCTGAAACATTAATGATTTGTGGCTTGATATCCAATTTTTATATCTAGCTTTAGCCAATGTTAATTCTTGCCATCGGGTCTGTGAGTGCGAAGAGATAATCATTTTTTTTAGTTTTCTAAATTCTCTTCGTTTAACCAAAATGGCCTGATCAAAATGATGTTTATGTTTAACTTGAGCCTTAATAGGCAAAGTGATAGAGTTAACAAAAGGCATTAGGATCTCGGTTTATTGCAACCCTACTCTGGGCATATTCCGATACAAAAGGCATTCAAATTCACAAACCCTTGGATTGGTCCATTTTATTATTGTTCTTGCATTATTGACACCAAATCCTACATTCTCTGTATGTTCCCTAGCTTTCAAACCATTCCAGTCAATGGAGATAGCAAGCAGTTTGTGGTCGCTATATGGTTGCACAGTAATTTCTAGCTTCTGTATTTTTTGAACAGTCTCTTATCAGCATATATATAGTCAATAGTGCTAGAAGAATTATTACGAAACCACGTGGTTTGCAAAGGCAAATCACCACTAACTGACCCATTAACCATCTTAAAATGTCTCTCTGCCATATAGCTTTGCCAAGTGGACACGGCATTGGACAGCTGCTTTGGATTGAAGCAGTCTAGATTAAGATCTCCTATAATGATCGTATGAGAGGTTGAGGCCGATATATTAATCAACTCCAAAAGTCTACTCACCCCGCAAAAAAAGGCATCATCAGACCAAGCCATCGCATTTCTATAGAGATTAAGGACAGCCAAAGATTGAGCAGCAAATGTTACTTTTACTAGTTGTAAGTGGATATTTTCTTCAGCCCAAGGTGTAATAGACAAACCTCTTGTACGATTTACCGCTACAAGGAGACCTGATGTGGGTCGCCCTCTAGTTGTCCGAGCTGGTGAGAGAACAATGTCGTGACCATCCCAGATTGGAGGCACTGTAAGCCAGGTTTCTTGGAAAACCAAGATATCAAACTCAGTGGAAAGGGACTGGATAGATGATTGGAGATGAACATGCCCTCTCGTATTCCAACTAGCAATTCTCAACACTTGTTGGTTTGATATATTTAATGGTTACTGTCGTTGGAAGTTTTGGGAGTCCATAGCGTTAGCATTATACACCGACTAGGCTCAAGTAGATATTTGATTTGGGTATCAGACTCTTATGTGAATTTAGAGGCAGTTTTGGCTCCTGGGCAAGCAAAAAGCCCATCTCAAATAGGGACATTTTAGCTTGCCAGACTATGTTAGCTACCACCCCAGACGGAATCCATAATCTGATAATGGATGAAGATGTGTCAGAAATTAATTCAATCTGTTCAATGTCGCTCGACGTAACGTCTTGGAGTTCAACCACATCTCTAAAGATATTCAAGACGCTACGTCTATTCAAATCATATATCGGAAATTGACCTTCTCTACATTTCAAAATGAAAGAGAATGGAGCGGCCTTATCCATCAAAGATGGTAGTTTCGTAGAGGGATTAGACTGCTCATGTATCAAGACATTAGACTGTTTTTTTTTGCATTTAGATGTTGAGGCTGCTGAGACCACCTATCAATCATAGGAGTATCATGGGAAGCATGATGACTCTCAAAAGGTGTGCGCATGGGGTAGGGGGTTTTAAATGTTGAGGGTTGAATCGGTTGAGTCAAGACTCGTTGAGGCTCTTTCGAGCATGGGATCCGTTCCATCAAATATGCATCAACTGCCTGTTTTAGTAAATCAGTAGCTATGAGGCCTTGGTCCTTGGTAAGTGAAGATGGCAAAAGCTGAGTAGATTTAGAAATAGCTTTTGATCCATCAATACCAGCGGGTATACAAGTTCGAGGCACAAGCTCTGATTAGGCAATAATCTCCACAAGATTGTCTAGCGGGGCATAATCAAGAGTATTTTGATTTATACTAGGCACCAGACCGGCATCAGGCACAGCCATCAGAGGTTCAGGCGGCGCTGGTTCCTGTATCAGATTATTCAAGACCGCTACAGCTGAGGATGACACCCTTCATTGTATCTTGGAAGTGTGGGTTAGAGGGACAGAACCTCCTATAGCTTTAAAGAAGGCATTAAGAGTGCTTTTAACTCCTCTGCGGGCCGAGAGGTTTTTAGATTTTTTCAACATAAAGAGGTGTTTTTGGGGCTTTGTCGAGATGGTCTTTTGCCCCTAGTACCCAGAATATGTTGGACATTTGGAGCTGACTCACATAATACTGTTGCTTCAGGGGCCACAGCTATAGAAAGATCTTGAAACTCACTTGCCTGCACACTTAGATCATCTAATTAATTGTCAAAAGGACGAATCATTTTACTGAACTGCGGTAGCAGAGTGAGAGATGGGCCGATAATCGACTTATAAAGAGCCTGTTCATTCAGATTTCCACAGATAATCACAGATTGCTCAACACCCTTTGGAGAACTAGGAAGTGATAGGTTGGACATAACAGGTAAGTGATTTTGTTTTTGGGTCCATAAAAGGATCGTCTCTAATTGGGCTGCCTGCTTCTGTAATTTTTCATCCATTTGTTCAAATAATTTATGGACACCCAAAACAAGTGTGTTAATAGCAGAGAGCGCGAATTCAGTCATGTTAGGTATTGGAACAGAGGGTTTTGGTTGTGGAGGTCTCACGGCTCTTGGAGTCGGAAATATAAAAGATGCCGCGGGGGAAATCATCTTCACTGAGGAAGAATCTAAACTCGAAAACTCATTCACCGACTGATGACCAGCAGAACACATAGAAATGGGCGATTCACACTGACTGGCATATAAAGAAATACCAGGGCTGTTTTCACAAACACTCAAAGATGAAATAGGTGCAATAGGAGAGATATTCAATGAGGTTTTATGATTGTATTTCCTCTTTCTCTTCTGCATTTTCAAAGAGTCCAAAATAGTTGTTTCTGAAATGGTTTGAGTAGGATGTGCATCAGCCACAGGATAATTGCTTTCTCCCCATTTTAAGCCATTTGTACCAGAACCAGGCGTATCTTGTAGTGACATAGCTGTTGCATGATTAAGAGGGCAAACCTCAGGAATCACCTGTGGTTTGGCGAATGTGGTTGAAAGAGTCTTGTTTGAAACTGATGGCAGAAGGGAACTCCTCAGAGTAAGTACAAACGCAGGAATTTGGGAGCTAAACATTTGGGGAATGGTGCGAGATGCTCAGGTGGTGCAATATTATTAGGCATACTAGATTTAAGTGTATAGGCTACAAACACCATACAAACAAATGCAGTTCAATCACACTCTTTTGAGACTCACCAGGGGACCACACTGCTAAGAAACAAGCCCAAGTTAAAACAAGGGCAGGCCACTGCCGCCGCGCCGCCGCAAAGCGGCAAAGCGGAACTTAACGTGAACTTGCGGGGGTGCGTGCGCTGTGCGCGTGCGAGCAGTTTATGTACATGTAGAACAAGGAGTTTCCTGGGAGTTTGCTGGGCGGGTCAAAGCAGCCTGTCAATCACAGGCAGTGCCGGAAAAACACTGTGTAAAGCCAAAGGAATCACCCATGTCCAGGGTAAACAGCAGTCAAGTACACCAAGCAGTAGAGAGTTCCAGCAGAGAGTTCCAGTGGCAAAGTGGAACTTAACGTGAACTTGCTCATGTGCGCGCTCTGTGCAAGCAGTTTATGTACACGTAGAACAAGGAGTTTCCTGGGAGTTTGCTGGGCAGGCTAAAGCAGCCTGTCAATCACAGGCAGCGCCGGAAAAACACTGAGTAAAGCCAAAGGAATCACCCAAGTCCAGGGTAAACAGCAGTCAAGTACAGCGAGCAGTAGAGAGTTCCAGCAGAGAGTTTCAGCGGCAAAGCGGAACTTAACGTGAACTTGCTTGTGCGGTCCATTCTTCACCTTCCTCATCAAAACCTGAGAGAACCAACCTCTCTTTTTGACAATCACTGCCTCTAAAATCATAGTAACAAGGATACCTGGTGTTATCTCTTGAGAATTTGCAGGCCGAAATCCTAGCACAACCATGACCCCATAAAAGAGCTGAGCTGCATGCACAGGTACCCCCCTTATTGCGCTATCACTGTAATGTACATGCAGAAGCACTACATTTTGATTACTCACCTTGATACGCAGATCCTCTGTGTATGGAACCAACAGGACTGCCCGAGAAAATCCCTGTCTGTCTATCCTTTTACCTTATAAGGGAAACTCACCTTCCTTGATACAAGATTTTGTAGCCCCTGTGTCTATCAGAAACAAAAAGATTTGGTCTTCAATTGTAACACCTACCTGGGGTTCCTCTTCCGTATTAGCAGTTACAGACATGACTGGACATGGTAGTGATTCTCCGGGTTTTCCTAATCTGGATACACATTGGCACCCGGGAGCGGGAAAGGATTCCCTCCCAAAACACTTGCTGCTGAGTAATGCATGATTGTTCTTTGAGGTAAATGATTCTTATCCCATGTCTGCACCGATGCCTGTGCTTGCATGACCGACTGAGGTATATAGTTCTGTGCAACTTCAGTCACCGGATTCAGATCAACCCAAACCTGCTGTGGTTGCACAGATCCTGGGACATATGGCAGGGTTGGGGCTGCATCTGTTGCGAAGGACTGTATGGAAACCTACCGGCAAGTCCCCCTGGATTAGCATGTGAATCCAAAAAATACATAGGTCTACTCTAACAATCTCTCGACACATGCCCAATTTTCCCACAAGACCAGCATAGTACTCCATACAACCATCCATACTGACCTCCCATCGGCCCAATCAACCAGGGACTCATCCCACCAAATGCACTACCTCCTATTGGGAATGCTCCTCTTCCCCTCATGAATCCTCCCATCTGCCTTAAATCAGGAGCATACCCATCTGACCATCCTGATCCAAACTGTCCCGGTTGTTGCAAATGCCCCTGCTGTTCCTCCGGGAATCACTGCTACTTCCAGATTAATTTTAGGTAATTTCTTCTGGACAAGCTTAGCTTCTGCTTTTTGTGCCTGTTCAGCATTCTCATTTTCTTTTTCCAATCTTCTTTTACAAAAATGAATAATATGTGCCTGTATCTCCCTACAACCTTGTCCAAATCATGCTGAACCTCTTTAGGAAAACCCTTTTCTACATATGATAAAGAACTGTTATATTCTTAGCCCATGCTTCTCCTATTTCTACTCTCCACATTTCCTGAATTGTCTGAATATGTATAGTAGGATCATGTTCCAATTTCATTGTTTTAGCTAAAATTGAATTAATGCCTGGTGTATCGGGGTATATCACCTGTAGCGCCTTCCCACACCCAAATTATTAACAGGTGATCATATTTATTTGATTCTAGTGTAACTTTGGGGTCCTGCTTTCCTCCACAGATCTTCTGATTGTTCCCCAACTAAAGCTAAAATAAACTTGTCATGTCCCCAATAGCTAACATGATCCCAGTAGTATGTTTTTCTAAAGCATAAATTCACTTCCCTGCAGTGAGCGAGGGCAGTGCATTCATTAAATTATTCCGGTCCATGTGTGACAAGGAGACATAATAAACCTTTCCTTGTCCTTTCTGGATCAACGGAAAATTAGTTGCTCTTATTTTTCCTGTTCTTCCACATTTACTTACAACCGCCATGCAGCGACCACAGCATGTCCTAAGACCCCATGGTGTGGATACTGTGACCGCTGCTACAGGGAATGCCGCGGCCTGAGCTCTCTCTCCAGTCACATCTTCCCAATCCTCATCTTCCTCCTCTATTGCTTCATCCATCTCTCTTCCTTCTTGTTCAGATTCTATACCTGAAGCAGCACTATTCCAATCAAGGTCTACCTAAATATCTTAGATGGAGGATTTATCAAGTCTTAAAAGTACTTGTCCGTACCTCAATTTTTTCGAATCCAACCTCTCCTTCCTGTCTATTCCCATCTTCCCTTGCTGTTGTAGTCCCAATACCTCCTCTTCTCTTCGTGACTCAGTTTCATCCCAATCTCTTCATCTCTGGTTTTCAAGTTCCCTTCCCAACCTATCTTCTATTCTGGCTGTCAAAGGCCCTTTCAGTCCTCTTCCATCAGTTATATCCATTGAGAAAGTTTACCTCCTCTAATCTTCTGCTCTTGGTCTTCGACTAACCTTTTGGTTGGGGGCATATCCCCTCGCCCTTCTCTCCAGTCTGGCTTATCTGGAAGCCTTCCACTTTGGGGCGTAACCATCTCTTTTTTTTCTAGTCATAACCTCTCTGCTAAACGGGCTGATGAAGGTGTCATTTCTCCTCTATCACCCATCCTCAATCTTCCATAGCCTCTCTCCGAAAGCGTTGGTTCTTGCATTTGTCTATCCGCAGCCACTGGAGTAGTTGCTGGTGGTCATACTCTGGATTGGAGTATCCTTCAATGGGTACCAAGGGATAACTCCCATATGCTGGTGGTGCAGAGGGACCCTTTGTACCTATACTGGATTACCCCATTTCCATATCCTCATGGGCCCTTTTTTTCTCATCATATATTTTGCATAACTCTACAATATTACATCGCTTTTCTAATTTAGAACTCTTTTACCACGTAGCTAAAAATTGATGCATATTTTCTAATTTGCCTTTATCAAATGTCCCTTCCTCTGGTGATGATTTTTTCCTTAGTTTCTCTACCCATTTAGAACTTTAGAACTTTTACTTTATGCACAGGAAGCACCTGGCACAAGTGATCGAGCAGAGTCTCCATACTTAAATTAATCTGGATACAATAATCTATTTCTATCAAAACATAACAGCTGAACCTGCACCAGAGAAATCTAAAGAAAAAACAGCACAAAGCTAATTAATTCCTCCCAATTTCTTAAACGGCCTCCCCCAATCCTTCATACACTTCTTAGCCACACCAAATTGTTTCACAAACTTTTTTCTATTCCTTTCCAAGACACTCATACACAGAAGACAATGGGCCTCATTCTGAGTGTGCCAGTCTGGTAACAACGGTGCCGATAAGCCTATCAACACCGTTGTTACCAGACCGGCACACTACGACTCTGCGGGCGGGCGCAGAGTCTCACGGAAGCACCTGCACCATCATTAACGGCGCCAGCGCTTCCGTGGTCCCCATTCCCATTTGAGTCCTACAGGACTCAACTGTCCTACAGTCCTACAGGACTCAAATGGGAATGCGGATTTACATTTACTGGCGCCTGACTTCTCGGAACGCTGGGGTCATAATACCCCAGTGTTACCAGAAAGGCGCCCGTAAATATTGCAAGTCCGGCGGCAACATGCCGGTAGCAGCGGCAGGGTTACCGCCGGACTTGTAATGAGGCCTATGTTATTACACCGCCATGGCCGGAAAATCCTCTTTAACTCTTCATCTCTTTTACAGTGCCCTTGACTACAGCTCTTTCTTTTTCTGACGATAGGAAGATTACCAACACTACTTTGACTAACCAAGAAAATAATAAACGGAGTAAGAACTAGAACAAAAGGAACAAATAATTACAACACATAACAATTCATACACTCCCCCAAACACTCATCCCACACAACCACCTATCTGACTCCACACATAAATTCCCAAAAAGATACAATACACAACCCTATCAAAACCTCACTTGGTTTCCTGCCAAAGTGCACCCACATAAACTTGACGTCTTCCGAAGCTCTCCAAAGAGGTGCTCCTCTCAATCGTCCGGTACAGCTGGGCTGCAGCACCACACCTTAGGGAGGAGACAGGCCTATAACCAATATGGCACCTGAAAACTGCTCCTCCTAATGTGCACAATAAATAGTCTATATTGCTGCAGTCAATATGTGCAGACAAGAAAACTCACAACTTCTTCGTGGTCCTGGAGATCACGTCGCGGTTTTCCAAATGTCAGGGCTGGTCTCGGATCTCTGCACTCCCAAGAAGTGAATCCATGTTGTCATTAAAGCACGTTTATTTCACAATGGCCACTAGGGAGGGTCTAGACAGCTCCTTGGAGATTGAACTAACCTAAGTCTCCCTGAACCACAGAACAGATACAGTATATATACATTTGTAGAACAGTTAACACACTCGCACATTTCCCTCATGTTACCTTACAAAGGCATCACCCACAATAAAAATGGTTTAGCCTAATACAAGGAAATCTAGACCCCACAATCACATAAACTTCCTTCACTGTGGCACCATCCCCTTAGACCTATCATTTCATGACACAGCTAATACACGCCCACTTCTTCTTGAGTTCCTTCCTGCAGGACACACAACCCTAACAAGGGAATACAATATAGTTTTAGTAATGATTCCAATTGGTCATAGACCTGAAATGCTAAATCTGACACGCATGTTTTATGTATCGGCACTTCACTTTATGAGGCTACTGAAAGCTAACAAAAGGCTCATTTGATCAGGAACTAACTCTTAATTTTTCCAAACACTCTGACACTATGGATATTTATACTTTGCGTCCTCTCCTGCCCTTTCGTTAAGGCGACCACCATTGTGACCACCATTTCAATCAATCTGGCCTCCGGTCCCATTATATTCTTTTTCATGCTAATCTATTTGACCTTCTCATAGCCCTGCAGCCATCTTCACTTCCAGTCACTGGGCCTCATTACGACCCTGGCGGAACGGGTTAAACGGCGCCATAAAAGGTGACGGCGCCGTTCAACCCGTTCCGCCACATTACGAGGTCCCCTCGCGGGACACGGTAAGCACGCCTGGGAAAACCAGGCGTGCTTACCTGGTCCCGCGAGGAGAAGAGGGAGCAAACAACGGGCCATCTCGTAATGGCCCGTTGTTTGCTCCCTCTCCCATCCCCATTCTGCCCTATGGGACAGAATGGGGATGAGGAGCACGGCATTACCGCCATCCGCGAATGGGCATTTACCGACCCATTCAAATCGTAATGGGCCGGTAAGTGCCCATTCGCGGGTGACGGTGACGGATGCGAGTTCGGCGGTAGTCGTGCCTGTAATGCAGGCACGGCTACCGTTCGAACTCGTAATGAGGCCCACTGTCATGCAGAGATGTTTCTGATGGTCTCTCTGGCACCGTTGGAAACGCATTGTATGTACCTACTTACCTCCTCCCACAATGGCGTCTTCTGGTGCAAGCAACGTTGCAGCCTTGCAGGCACCGTTGGAAACGCATTGTATGTACCTACTTACCTCCTCCCACAATGGCGTCTTCTGGTGCAAGCAACGTTGCAGCCTTGCAGGAGTCATGTGCGGCCCGACTCCACCTGCCTTCCTGGAGAATGCTTTTCAGGAACCCGGAAATCGCTGCGTTGCTACTCTCCTTAGCGAACGCTCTGTGAGTTTGGGCCTCATTAGGACCCTGGCGGAGAGGGTATTACGCCAGCGTAGTGCATGGCGTACCTCTCCGCCATACTACGAGTTCCCGTAGCGCCATGGAGGTTTTCTCCGCCTGGTTTTACCAGCCGGAGAAAACCATGGCGCTACGGGACCTCGTTGTTAATTACGCCACCGTATTTTACGGTGGCGTAATTAACTCCTTCCCCACTCCCATTATACCCTATGGGGCAAGAATGGGAATGGGGAAGGGCAGAATGGGGATTGGGGATTTACCGCTCCGCCGAGGTTGGAATGGGGCGGTAAATCCGCCAACCCCCATGGCGCTATCGGCGGCTTTCCGCCATGCTTCGCGGTGCATTTAGCACCGCGAAATCCGCCTGGGTCGTAATGAGGCCCTTTGTGTCTTTACCCCTTTATGTGTATTCTCCAGTCTATATGCCTAAACTAATCAGTTTGCTTCCCTTTCTTTAGTACTCCAGTATTCACACCGTTGCCGGACACTCTTTACCTGCAGTATCTTCCTGCGATCCGCATATCAGGTAGAGTGCGTTATTATCCCATAGCAACTGTTAGCATTTTGACGTACATCCATTCACCATTTCGTCTCCGCCCCATACACTACACGAAGCACTGCAGGGAATCTCATGACTGTGCAGGCAGTCTGCTGGGCACTACGTCGCATACGGCGGTGAACAGGAACACAACAACCCCGCTCCTCACATCTCTAGGAGACACTGGACGAGGGAGGAGGCGAGTCTCCTCCACAGGAATGCTCCTCTCCGGTCATACGTCTCCATCTACCAGGGTACGTTTTCATTCTGTCTGTACTCTTCTACGCATCTGTAAGTGCTCATTCCCTAATTATTTCTACGTACCCGTCTGTATAATACGGTAGCTATTAAGAGGGTGCTCTCTACGGACAAGGCTTCTCCTTCAGCAGAGTAATCGCTAGCCTCTGATTGCATATTCCCAGGTATAACACGTGTCCTCTGGATTATCCTTTCTGCTCTTACCCTTTTATCCATTTTTACTCATCTTTACTCCCTCTATTATATGTCAATACAGCGACTTCCTGTTAACCAAAGGCCGCTGCTAACCTACACCGGAGAAAGACACATCCATCAAGCAACTTCCGATTCCTGAACTACATCCAGGGTTTTCTGCCTCAGAGGGTTTCCCTGGAGGGCCTGTGTCGCTGCGGCCATTTACTGGCGCAGGGGCATAGGGTCTTCAGGGGGATTCTTGCCTCACATACTGCTGTCTCTGATCCAGGCGGTTCTTAAGTTGGGTTAATTTAACGTTTTAATCGGTTAACTGCTACAGTCATTACAGATAGCAACGCCTATAGATAGCATGGATCGGACACAGCAGCTGATGGCAGTGGTACAGTCCTTGTCAGCCGAAGTTCAGGCTTTAAAAGAGGAAAACGCAACACTTTGCCAACACATAACCCGATCCTCTCAAAGTTCGGAGCTGCCCCCCCGGGCCTCTTCCTCGCGGTCCATTCGACGGGAATCCACGTAAGCTTAACGATTTTATGGAATCCTGCAATATACATTTCACATTCAAGGCAGCATTCTTCTCCACGGATCGAGACAAAGTGGGGCACATGATTTCTAATATGACCGGCCCAGCCCTGGCCTGGATTGCTCCTTTAGTTACCACTAACAACCCTTTGTTAGACGCCTACCCTGCCTTTGTAAATAGCCTAAAGTCCATGTTTGGACGTCAGGAAATTACAGTAGCCGCTCAGGAATGATTGCTAGATTTTAGGCAGGGTACGCAAGATCTTTTGACATATATCACTTCCTTTAAACAAATGGCCACAGACACCGCCTGGGCCGACGACACCCTGATTACCCTTTTTCGTAGGGGGCTGAATGAAAATCGGAAGGACGAGGTATCTCATGGTCCTCGCCCCCCGAATTTGGCGGAGATGATTGCATTAACCGTGCAGTTGGATTACCGCATTCGTGAGCATCAGTCAGAAAGAAGAAAGTATCGGGGATCCCGCTCAACATTTGAATCCCCACCATCGGTTAGAAAACCTGCCACTTCAGGGAGGGTTGTCTCTCAGGAAGAGCCCATGCAGTGGGGCTCGGCTATAGGCCCTTTAACGCCAGAGGAACAGGTTCGGAAGAAGGCACTTGGCCTTTGTATGTATTGCGGAAGTAAAACACACATTTTGCGGGACTGCCCTGTGGTACCTACCCAGAGATCGGGAAACGCAAGCGTCCGTCCGTGACGGGAACCACGGTTCGCTATCAAACCACAAGTTCCCCAATTCCTCTCTTTCCTGTTGCTCCTATTAAACTCTCTGAACCCGTGATGGTGGTTATTCTGGTTTCTGTTTCTTGGGGTACTTCTGCAATCGTATAAGTGCCCGCTTTGATCGACAGCGGAACGGCCGGGTGTTTCATGGATGATAAGTGGGCTATCCAACACCAGGTTCCCCGCTCTCCAAAGTCTATGGCTATTCCAGTTGAGAGCGATGACGGCAGTCCTCTCACTTCCGGACCTATTATTGAGCAGACTAGGGCCCTGGAGATGTCGATGTCCTCTCACATAAGGAGTTCATCTCTTTAGACCTGATCAGGACTGCGCATTATCCAATCATTTTGGGTCTTCCTTGGTTACGGATTCACAATTCTTTCATTGATTGTATGGCGGGTACCTTCTTCCTGGGTTCCGAACATTGTTTGGCGGAATGTTTGTCCCATGAGGCCATAGGATTCTCTCCACCTTCGCCCCAGGTTCAGGAATCCACTTTGCCTACGGTCCTCAATCAGGTACAGGAAAAACCCAGTGCTCTACCTTCCCTATCAGGATGTCTTTTCAGTCTCAGAGTATTCGGAGCTGCCTCCCCATCGTAGGGACGATTGTGTGATTGATCTGGACCTGGATCAACCTTTGCCATTTGGGAGGATGTATATTCCGTCTCCTAAGGAGAAGGAGGTGCTACGAGAATACTTGCAGACCAACCTCCGTAATAGTCTCATCGTGGAATCCACCTCACCGGCTGCTGCATCTTTTTTTTTATTCCTAAGAAAGACACCAGCGAACTACGCCTTTGTATAGACTACTGCAGGCTGAATAAGATCACCATTCCAGACAGATACTCAATGCCTCTCATCCAGACATCCTTGAGGCTTTCAAACATTCATCCATCTGTACTAAATTGGATCTGCGGGAAGCGTATCATTTGATCAGGATAAGGCCGGGGGATGAATGGAAGACTGCCTTCCGGACCCCATTCGGACACTACGAATACCGGGTGATGCCCTTCGGCCTGTGCAATGCCCCGAAGTATTCCAACGCTTCATGGACCACGTGTTTGCAGATCTGTTGTTGCACTACGTTATCATCTACTTGGATGAAATCCTTGTTTTTTCATCCACTCTCCCAGAACACATTATCCATGTGCAGGAGGTACTAAAGAAGTTACAACAAAACCACCTTTTCTGTAAATTGGAGAAATGTGAGTTCAACAAATCCTCAGTTTCCTATTTTGGGCATATCCTTTCGGCAGACGGCATCGCTATGGATCCCAAGAAGGTGGTAGCAGTGTTACAATGGCCTCCTCCCACCTGTGTCAAGGAAATACAACGTTTTTTGGGTTTCGCCAATTTTTACCGGCGATTCATACCTTGCTTTTCTGGGTTGATTCTTCCCCTCATCCAGTTACTGAAGAAGGGTGTACAGTTTTGCTGGTCTCATCAGGCCCAGGAGTCCTTTGATGCCTTGAAAAAGGCTTTTACTTCTGCTCCGATTTTGTTGTCTCCTGCCCAAGACAAGCCTTTCATTGTGGAATCGAATGCTTCCCACCAGGCCTTAGGTGCCGTCCTCTTACAGGAAGACAGTCAGGGAATCGAAAGGCCAGTGGCATACCTTTCTTAGACCCTCACTCATGCAGAACTAAATTACACTAGGCCTCATTACGACCTTGGCAGTAGCCATGCCGCTATTGGAGGGCCCGGTAATTCCTCCCTCCAAGGACCCGGACCCAGACCTTCCCCATTCCCATTTCAGCCCCCATATGGCTGAATGGGAATGAGAGATGGAGCAAACAACGGGCCGATTACGAGTGGCCCGTTGTTTGCTCCCTCTTCTCCTCGCGGGACCTTATAAGCACGCCTGGTTTTACCAGGTGTGCTTACCGGGTCCCACGAGGGGACCTCGTAATGTGGCGGAACAGGTTTAACAGGTCTGCATCCTTTCGCAGCATCCGTTAACCCGTTCCGCCAGGGTCGTAATGAGGCCCACTGTCCTCGAAATGGAACTGTTGGCCATCAAAAAAGCCTTTGAAGAATGGAGACATCTTCTTCTAGGAGCCAAACATCTGATCGAAGTACTCACTGACCATCACAATCTTAAGGCATACAGTATGCTCAGACTCAAAAAAGCCGTCAGGCGTGATGGGCGCATTTTTTTTCCCCTTTTCAATTCAAGTTCTCGTTTATTCCGGGGAGATTGAATCTAAGGGCCAACACCTTATCCAGGAAGGATTCCAACCCGGTTCAGAAGTTCTGTTCAGAGCCCCTCTTCCCAAAGGCCCTGTTTGTGAACCTTATCTGAGACTTTTTGCAATGGATCACGACCGACACTGGTGCTTTCATGCGTCAGGACCCCCAGTTTTGCCTCACTTGCAGTTTGGTTAAGAGTCAGGGCTGTCTATACCACGGACCAAAGGTCTTCGTGCCCGCATCTGACACCCGGTAGGAGTCTCTCTACTGGTGCCATGATGGCCCGGTGGGGGGGTGATAGGGGTGTGGCCAATACCATCGACCTCTTGTAATGTTATTTATGGTGGCCTTCTCTCAGTCAAGATGCCAAAGATTATGTGTCCTCCTGCACCATCTGTCTGCAGACCAAAACATCTCAACGTCGCCATCTCTGGGACCTGGTCCGCATGCCCCTGCTGGATGCCCCATGGCAAGTGATTTCGACTGACTTGATTGTGGACCTCCCGATTTCTCATGGCTGCAGCGCCGTCATGGTTACTATCGACACCCTGACAAAATTGGCGATTTTTGTTCTGTTGCCAGGGGTTCTCACTGCAGCTGGAATGGCACAGGTGTTCATCAAACATGTCTTTTCTCGCCATGGATTGCCTGAACAGATTATCTCTGATAGGAGTCCCCAATACACCTCCAGGTACTGGAAACACGTATGTGAGATCCTTCAAATCAAGCGCGCTCTCAGTTCTGGCTTCCATCCCCAGACCAACAGTCAGACTGAGAGGCTCAATCAGACGCTGGAGAGTTACCTTTGTTGCTACATATCTGCGGCTCAAGACAATTGGACTGAACTCCTGCCACTGTTGGAGTTCTCCTATAATAACTCATCCCATTCCTCTTTGAAGACTAGTCTCTTCTACTGTTCTTATGGCTATCATCCTTCCTGTTTCCCTGATGGCGGTTCTGTTAGCACCCCTCTGCCTGACCTGGACCATCTTGTCTGCTGTATCCAACAGGGTCACCGGTGGGCCAAGGCTGCACTTTTGGCTTCCCAGGATTGTGTTAAGGTGCAGGTGACCTGCTTAGCACACCTATGCCGGATCTCAAGGTTGGGGACTATGTCTGGCTGTCTTCTCGGTTCTTGCCCCGTCATTTGGTGCCTTCAAAGCTGTCCCCTAAGGTCTTTGGGCCTCTTCACATTCTAGACCGACGGGGCAAAGCTGCTTTCCTTTTACAACTACCTCCTTCTTTGTTGCGGATCCATCCGGTGTTCCATGTCTCTCAGCTCAAGTCGGTGGTACCGGATCGGTTTTCACGTGGGGCTGGGGCCCGTCCTCCGCCCGTTCCTGTGGCTTCGGGTCCTGAATTTGAGGTGGCCAGGATTTGTGATTCCCGCTACCTTAGGGGCACACTTCAGTACCTAATTGATTGGAAGGGGTACTCACCGGCGGATCGCTCCTGGGAACCTGCCTCTGCAGTCCATGACCCTCGCCTTCTATGTCACTTCCATTTGTTCCACTGCGACAAGCCGGGGAGCTCCCCCCTTCCGAGGGGGCATAGTGTCATGCGGAGGCGTTTGCGATGGTCTCTCTGGCAGTGTTGGAAACGCATTGCATGTACCTACTTACTGCCTCCCACGTTGGCGTCTTCTGGTGCACGCAACGTTGCAGACTTGCAGGAGTCATGTGACAGCTCGACTCCGCCTCCCTTCCTGGGGAATGCTTTTCAGCCTGTGGAACCCAGAAATCGCTGCGTTGCTACTCTCCTTAGTGAACGCTCCGTGAGTTTGTGTCTTTACCCCTTTATGTGTATTCTCCAGTCTATGGGCCTCATTACGACTTTGGAGGTAGACATGGCGCTATTGGCGCCATGGCAGCCTCCAAAACTGTGTCCGGATCCGGGTTCCCTGAATGGGGAACTACTGGGCCATTCCGAGTATGGAGGGCTCAGTATTTCCCCATTCAGGGAACCTGCACCCGGACCTTCCCCATTCCCATTCGAGCCCCCATAGGGCTCAATGGGAATGGGGAGGGAGCTAACAACGGGCCCATTACAAGAGGTCCCGTTGTTAGCTCCCTGGTCCCCTCGCGGGACCCGCTCTGGATGTCTGGATAAACCAGACGTCCAGAGCGGGTCCCGCGAGGGGACCTCGTAATAGTGCGGAATGCGTTTAACGGCGCAGGCACCATTACCGACGCCATTAAACGCATTCTGCACAACTTGTAATGAGGCCCTACATGCCTAAACTAATCCCTTTGCTTCCCTTTCCATAGTACTATGCTATTCACACCGTCGTCGGACACTCTTTATCTGCAGTATCTTCCTGCGATCCAAATATCAGGTAGAGAGTGCGTTAGTATCCCATAGCAACTGTTAGCATTTTGACGTACATCAATTCACCATTTTGTCTCTGCCCCAGACACTCCACGAAGCACTGCCGGGAATCTCACAACTGTGCAGGCAGTCTGCCAGGCACTACGTTACATGCGGTGGGGAACAGTAACACAACAACCCCGCTCCTCACATCTCTAGGAGACACTGGACGAGAGAGGAGGCGAGTCTCCATCACAGGAATGCTCCTCTCCGGTCATACGTCTCCATTTACCAGGGTATGTTTTCATTCTGTCTGTACTCTTCTTCACATCTGTAAGTGCTCATTCCCAAATCATTTCTACGTACCCGTCTGTATAGGAAAGCGTTACATGGAAGCTATTAAGAGGGTGCTCTCTACGGACAAGGCTTCTCCTTCAGCAGAGTAATCGCTAGCCTCTGATTGCATATTCCCAGGTATAACACGTGTCCTCTGGATTATCCTTTCTGCTCTTACCCTTTTATACACTTTTACTCATCTTTACTCTCTCTATTATAGGTCAATACAGCGACTTCCTGTTAACCAAAGGCTGCTGCTAACCTACACCGGAGGAAGACACATCCATCAAGCAACTTCCGATTCCTGAACTACATCCAGGGTTTTCTGCCCCAGAGGGTTTCCCTGGAGGGCCTGTGTCGCTGAGGCCATTTCCTGGTGCAGGGGCATAGGGCCTTCAGGGGGATTCCTGCCTCACATACTGCTGTCTCTGATCCAGGCGTTTCTTAAGGTGGGTTAATTTAACATTTTAATCGGTTAACTGCTACAGCCATTACAGTCACACTTCTACAGTTTTAGCCACTAACCCCCGATTGACCCTGCCAAGTGCCAGATGCTTCTTTTGCCCCTCGAACAGCAATTCAAAACCCTGGGCCCATCGCTCTTCATTCTATTTCAGCTCCAAATAGCTGCTCCCATGTTGTTGCAGCTGTACCTCTACCAATCAATACCTTTCCCATTAGCCAGCAGTCTTCTGAACAAGCTAGAAATCTGTTCCACAAACTCAGACCTCAGCCTACACAGCCCAAATCTGTGGCATCCAATCTCCTCATATATTTTCCATGTGTGCATGTTTATATTCACGTACCTGTGTTCAGAACTACTGCATCCCCTCCTAATGGGTTTCCCGTTCAAGAGCCTTTTCCCACTTTGTATGAAGCTCTGCGTTTTAAATCTCATGCGCTAAATTGCACAAACTGCTCCCATATTATGTTGCTACCTGTATGCAAAATCTAAATGTATCATACTAGACACAAAATAACACTAAAAGTAACCTTTAACAAACCTCAATTAACTATTCTAGATACATGCAAAACTGCAACGTGGTAACAATATCGCGTCCATTCTTGTCCCATCATAACATTAATTTGGTGCGCGCAATGTGAACCTCTCCTTTCTATTGGGATAAAATCCATCTACCCCAACACCTTGTAACCATAACGTCCCTTTACCGAAGTATTTTTCAATGAATTTCATCGGTTTTTATTAGCGCAACCTAACCATAGCATTCATTTAATAAAGTTTTATATACATATATATTGTGTCGAATCACTGGATGTTGTCACTTCTGCTCGGGGAGAGCCCTTTACCATGAGGCCAGGGAGGTGAGTTTGCTACCCAATGATATCCCTAGGGTTGGTATAATGTGAGAGGATCTCAACCATCTAGGATATAGCCCTTATGAGAACATCAGTCCCCTGCACACTCTAGCCTCTCCTTCTTCTGCTAACCTCTTTGCAGACAGTAGACTTATGTACTGTTGTAAAGTAGATTACCTCAAGGTTCTGGAAAGTACTGAGATAAAGAAGAACATCAGGAACATAGGTAATCCAAGTACTGGGAGGAGGTGGGAGAAAGGAACAATGAAGAGCAATACCAAGAAGGAACTGCAGCAGTCTGGACTTCTTCTGAGTCCTGGTTCCTTTTGCGCCATAAAATAAAAAGGAGGCCTACCTATCAGGGAGACACAGCCATCCAGGACGAGAGACTGTGAAGCCCTGAAAGCACGAAGGAGACATGCAGAAGGCCAGGACGGAGCCGAGAGTAATCCACTCCCAGAGTCAAGAGGACAACGGAACACCTTTGCCCAACGGCATCCAAACGGTAAAGGGAGGCTGGCAGACAGTGATGCGAATGTAAGAGGTAGCGTCCAAGCCATCGGTCCAAGGACTGGCCAGGAGATCCGCGAGGTGAAGGCACAGAGACACAGAGATGCCCATGAAGCACATGGAGAAGGAGAGAGAACCCAGGAAGAACTGGCCATGCATCAAGGGAAAAGGCAAGGCAATGGGAGAGGCGTAGGGACCGGTAGGGGCTGGAAAGTACAGGAGGCAAAATCCTTGTACGAACAGAACAAGCTGGATTAGCTTCCTCGTGACAGTACTTGGCAGGGAAGTGAACCAAGTGGGCCAAATAAATGAAGAAGAGAAATAAGGGTTGGGGACCCAAATCAGGAGAGTGATACAAGTCATCTTCTGTGTGACAGTACTTGGCAGGGAAGTGAACCAAGTGGGCCAAATCAAAGAAGAAGAGAAATAAGGGTTGGGGACCCAAACCAGGAGAGTGATACAAGTCATCTTCTGTGTGGCAGTACTTGGCAGGGAAGTGAACCAAGTGGGCCAAACCAAAGAAAAAACAAATCGGTGTTGGGGACCCAAACCAAGGGAGTGATGCAAGTCATCTTCATCGTGGCAGTACTTGGCAGGGAAGTGAACCAAGTGGGTCAAATCAAAGAAGAAGACAAAGCAGGGTCTGCTGCCCAAACCAAGTGAGTGATATGGGTCATCTTCCTCATGGCAATACTTGGCAGGGAGGTGAACCAAGTGGGCCAAACCAAACAAGAAGAGAAACAAGGGTCGGGCACCCAAACCAAGAGAGTGATACGAGTCATCTTCTTCGTGGCAGCACTTGGCAGGATTCTAGTGGAATGTTATTGTTGGAATTATTTTGGGTTTTTGGATTACATTGTATGTATATGCAGTTGGTGGCATGACTGTTCACTGAACTGGTCTCCCATGCAGACTCTCTGCCCTATGCCCTGGGATCTCAGGCACCAACAGCGTAACTGGCCCTTCCCAACTGGTGTACATCCCTCATGCCCCACTCCTTACTTGTTTGGTGGTGTGGATGGTTACCACTTGGGGGGGCAGTAGTTGTATCTTTTGCTTTACCTCCACCACAGCTTGTTCCGCCAGGATTCCTATAAAGACCAATGTGTTGCTAATGAAGTAAACGTGTTGGTTATGATGGCATACCGTGCTGGATCCAAGGTAAGTAGGCTTATTTCCTGTTCCAATAATGTCACCTAGTTACATCAGGTAAGTACATACAACCATCCACACTCTCTGTCATTGTGTGGAACCCTCACCCAGCACACCAGTAACATTCCACTCTGACGTTCCATTCATGCACCCATGCACTCCTGCACTCCAGACACCAGCATCAACCTTCCATGGCACACAGGCACATTACTTCACATTGCCACAAAATAATCAGGTTTCGACACCAATTGCAAGTAAAGCAGTGTCCCTGGTGTTGTATGTATGCATATGTGCAAATAAGCAATGTGCAAATGAATATATAAATCAGTGCTTGTTCGTGGGAGCCCAAAGGAGCAGGAGGTGCGCAACACCCACAAGAGCGCACAGTGGTCTCGAGAGTGCCGCGTAGAAGGCGGCACATGTGATTATCGAGCCAAGTTTATATTAAAGCACCTACTGGCGCACTGAACTTTGATTGGAACGAACTTAGGTTACTTAGTAACCTATAGAAACACCATTGGAATGTGCGTGACAGCTACGTTTGGCACTGGTTTCTGTAAAAAGAAAAACATAATAATGAAGTCCTAAAAATGAAAGTGGGGGAACTCATCAACAAACGCAATGGGATGTGACGTCGCGAGAAATTAGCATATCAAGGTGAAATATGCACATTTCATTAAATTGGCTTTGCATAACCACCCAAATTGAACAGGATGAAGGACATTTGCCTTTCATAAAATCAACACACACACAAAACCAAGAAAGGATATTTTCTTTAATAGTGTATTTGAAAACTTTAAAAGGTGTGCATGTTTTAAACTCCAAGAACCAATACAAATGTTTTCCCTGGGTCATGCAGTACCGAAATGCAACATTTCACCTTTAGTTGTTTAATTTTTCATCAGGTTATATAGTGCAGTGGTGATCCCTCCAGCCTACAAATCTGCCGACCACGGTTTGATCCCCAGGTCTGATCCCTTAGGTCAGCGTTAATTGATCAATTCAAAGACGACATTCAATGTTTCTCACTTTAGCTGGGGGGACACCCTCTGAATAAAGTGGGGGGACTCTGTCCCCCCACGTGTACCCTCGACTTGAGCCCTGATAATAATAATAAAATGTGCTGGAGAGCATACACGTGCCAGCTTTGGTGGAAAAGAAAATAAGTGACTGAGAATGCTCAAGCCATACGGGAATGGTCAGGTAAGGATAGTCTTTGTGCAGCAGACAGGAAGCACTGTTGCCAAAGTGTTGTGGGGTCTGTAAGGATGCAGAAGGAAGGGTCTGACACAGTGGTGACATGGTTGTTATTATAAACTTTTATTAAAGTAAATTGAGTGTTTGGAAAAATGCCTCACTGTCCCTAAGAGGGGTGCCCCTGCCTCAAAGGAAACTAGTGAAACTGTCAGGATGTCAACGTCAACATAAAACATAAGTTACCATTGTGTCCCAAAACACTACTTCTGACCCTAACACTACTAATATAAATATAAAGTAAGTGCAAGGATACTTTGTTCTCAAAAAAAGGTGCTGGTGAAATTCGTTTATCAAAGGAAAAGTTCTAAATGTCAGTGATGGCATTAATCAAAACAAATGTCTTCTTTCAAGGATGAGGTGTTCCAGTATCTGGGAATTACTCCTTTCACCTGACTCTTGGCTTGCTCTACTTCATAAACCCAGAAATGGACTTACGAGAAACGACAAGCAAAGTTTACTTTACTGCTGGTTTCTAACATGGGTGTAAGTCCCAGGCTCGCAGTATTGTTCACGACCAAGTTGGTTTACTCTCCTGCCAAGTAAGGCCCTTCTTAGTATTTCCTTCTCTCTCCCGCAGGGTCCCTTACCCTCTGATTCTCTCTGTTAAGTGTGATTGCGAGTCCCAGACCCAAAATACAATTCCTTGACAACCTGGTTCACTTTCCTCCCAAGGCTGTGCTTCTTCTGTGCTTCTGTCTCTTCCTTTTAGGGTCTGCAACTCTCTTATTCTCTGTTTTATATGTGGGTGCTAGTCCCAGACTTGCAACTCTAGTCTTAGATAGCTTGGTTCACTCTCCTGCCAAGTTAACCTTTCTCTTGCCGTTGCTTCACTGTTAAATGGGGTATCTAGCCCTCTTTCTGTCTGCATTTCTCTCAGAGTGTCAGCCTGTGGTACTCTCTGACTTCCAGGCTTCCGAACCCTCTCTCTCAGTTCTCTTGTGCTTCTTTTTTTAAATTTTTTTTATTTTATTGGTTTACATTCAAACCTTTAAAATATTACACCATAAACAAACAAACACACCATCCAACACAACCCAAACTCCTTCCCATCCACCCGTCCCTTCATTGTCCAGTTTAATCAAAATATAATGGGCCTCATTACACGGAAGGCGGTAAGGGTTAACGGTCACCGGTAAGGGTACCGGTGACCATTAACCCTTACCGCCTTACTGCGAGGTCCCTTTGCAGGACCCGACCTTAACAGCTGGTGTAGACCAGCCGGTAAAGTTGGGACCCGCAAAGGGACCATGGTGCTAATTACAGTACCGCAATTTGCGGTACCGTAATTACTGCCTTCCTCATTCCCATTATGCCCTATGGGGCAAAAATGGGAATGGGGAAGGGTCATAGAGAAAGGGGGAATTACCGCCCCGCCAACCTTGGAATGGGGTGGTAATTCCCCTTTCCTCCATGGTGGTACCGGTATGGTACCAGCGGCAACCATGGTGCTAATAGCACCATGGTTTACCGCCTTCCGTGTAATGAAGCCCAATGTCCATCTTGCTTTCACATCAGTCTCTCATTCTACGACTCCTCCCATGTCTTTAACCTTGCGTCAATCAGTGCTAGAAAAGATGTCAGAGGCATTAATAGTTTCATATCGATGCATTTCCACATTTGCCTCCACCATTCTTCAGCACATAACGTACGATGATCCTCCCTCCAACGTGCCAAGTGAATTGATCGCTCATCTTTTAATTTCGGGCAGAACAATACCAGATGTTTAAGCGATTCAGTTATGCTCTTACAGAATCTGCACGAAAGATTTGCGCCTGTATTGCAGGCCCATTGGCTGGACTGCTCTTTGGTTTGTAGAGCATTTCATCGAAACAGCATAAAGAGTCTTCGCGCCCTGGGATTTGGTAATAGCTGCTGGTATTTTTGTGCCACATTAAATCCTCTTGACTCAGCAGGTGAGTTTTCCATAGCTCTTGCGGCAGATCTCTCGTTGCATGTAGCTTCCCAATCTGTTCGCCATATCTTTATTTTTGCTGCTGAGGGATTTGCATGAAGAGTTTCCATGCTGATGTCGTATTCAAGCAGAAGTTCTTCGCAGCGTTTTACCAACAAGGAGACAATGGGCCTCATTACACGTAGTGCGGTAAGGGTTTACCGGTACCGGTAAGGGCATCGGTAAACCCTTACCGCCTTACTACGAGGTCCCTTTGCGGGTTGCTTTTTAGCAGGCGTTAAAAACCAACCCGCAAAGGGACCAGGGTGCTAATTACTGTACCTCAATTTGCGGCACCGTAATTAGCACCTTCCCCATTCCCATTATGCCCTGTGGGGCAAAAATGGGAATGGGGAAGGGCAATGGGGGAAGGGGGAATTACCGCCCCGCCAACCTTGGTATAGGGCGGTAATTCCCCTTTCCTCCAAGGCGGTGCCGGTATTTTACCGGCATGGACCAAGGTGCTGATAGCACCTTGGTCCACCGCCTACCGTGTAATGAGGCCCAATGTCTCTTCCATCCGATGGCGCATTGTGGAGTAATCGAAATTGCGGAATTCTCTCATCAGCTCTAGATTTTCGATATAGTGCCAGTAGGTTCCAGCTAATCCGTGCGTGCAAGGAGATTAAAGCCAATTCATATCTTATACACGCAGTCGGGATGCCTGTTGGAAGACTTAAGGCTTTAGTCCAGAACACATGCTCTAACGAAGCCCAATGATTAAACGAGCATCCAAAGGCATTCTCAGCCCCAAATGTTAGTATTGGTGATACTTTCTGTTCATAGAAGTCTCTCAAAGGTCTCATTGAGAATTTTCCAAATTTTCTATGCAGAAGTAGCACCTGACATGCTAGTTGTCCGTATTTCCTTTTTGATTTGAGTAACCATGGAGAATCGCAAATGCTGCAATTTAGCGTCATGCCTAGGTACTTTACGCTTTTGGATATGCGAAGTGGCTCCTGACCTAATTTCCATGCAAACTTAGTTCCCTTTGCATTTTGTTTATTTCTCAAGTTGTGCAGCACCAAGATTTCACCCATAGCTGCATTAATTTTCAGATTGTTCATAATCACGTACTTCTGCACTGCCTCGAGTTTTCGTTGTAACCCAGTCGGGGTTACATCCAGAATTACTAAGTCATCAGCGTACAAAATCCAGCTTATCTTGGATAAATGGAGCTTGGGTGGGAAGGACCGCACCGAATTTATTGAATCGCCAATGTCTGAAATGAACAAGCTGAATATTGCCGCAGCCAGCGGGCAGCCCTGTTTCACCCCCTTATGCGTCTTGATCTGCGATGACAGGGTACCTCTTTGATCCAAGCGGATAGAAATTGACGTGTCTGTGTGCAATTCTTTAATGGCCTCTAGCAAGCCAGCTGGGCAACCCCACAACCTCAGCTTTTGCCAAAGTAGCTCTCTATCAATCATGTCAAAAGCACATGAAAAATCCACAAAGGCGAGATAAAATGAGATGTTCGTACGAAGTGCTTCCATCTTTAGTAGGTTCAAAATAAGTAGGTTCAGGGAACACCCCACATATTTTACAAAACCTGCTTGTCTTTCGTCAATTCTATTTGCTGATTGGGCACAAGTAATTAGTTTTCTTTGGAGCAATGCAGCATAGATCTTGCCTAAAACGTCTAACAAGGCCACTGGACGGTAGTTTTTAGGAGACGTTCTATCGCCTTTCTTAAAAATTGGGACAATTATCCCCATTTTCCATGAGGCAGGCGTTTGTTGGTGCAAGTTAATTTTTCCAAATAAGTCAAAGCACAAATCTGCCCAGAGGTCAGGGAGTTGCTTAATCGTGAAATTCGTCAACTCATCAGGTCCTGGGGCCCTAGAGTTTTTCGCTTTCATAATAACTTCTCGAATTTCCTCTCTCGAGAAGTGCAACTCCCATGGTATTGTCTCGTCCACCTTTGAGGAATTATTAGTCGAGTTTTTGTTGTATAGTGTCGTAAAGTGTTTTACCCACTCTACCTCTGATACCAAGCATCTTTGTAAGGCTCCTTGCAATGTTTCCATTTGATTAATAATACGCCAAAACTCCCCGCTGTTCTTATTTGAGAGGGTTTTCAACATAGCCTCTGCATCATGTTGTTGTAGCTGGTATTTGTGGCTCTTTAACCAGTTCTTGTAGGCTTGTTTGATAACTCTGTTTTTCGACCTCCTTTCACTCGCTGGCCCTTGGTTATTTTGTCGAATCTCGACGCGCATCAATCTCTTACGTTGCATCACCGTTAGATCGAAGCAGTGAGTCTTCCGAAACGACCATTGTTTTAGGCCAATGTTTTTAACCTTAAATTGTTGCAGTAACGAGGCATATTCTACCTCCTCCGGCATTGACTTAAATTGCTTGTAAAGCAACAACACCTCTTGTTCATCCAGTCTCAGTCTTAGGCGATTAGATTCAACCTCAACCTTAGTCGTCCATTTTTTACCTTGGACAGTTTCAGATTCTTGGAATTTTAACTGCAACATTTCATGATCGCTGTTTTCATGGGGACAATTTTCAGTGATGTTACCCTAGCATGAAGAGCGTCTGTTGTAAAGATGTAGTCAATAGTTGATGCATGGCCATCCCGATGCCATGTCACCTTCGCCGGGATGTCCCATTGCGTACTGCCATTCAACATCGTAAAGCCTCTTGCGTTTAATTCCTCCAACCAATCCTTCGCAAGTTGTTCTTTCTCCGGGTTAAGGGACTTGAAGAAATCAATATTTAAATCACCGCAGACAATGATTCAGACCCCCTTATTTGAACCCAGCAAATTATCGATGATCGTCGTTACTTGGTCAATAAAAGGGTATGTCCCCATACAGCGATGGTTCCAGTACAGATTGATCACCTGAATTACATCTACGTCCTTCAATAAGTGATTCATCTTGCCTATCTCAGATACTTGAATGTATGATGTATAATTTGTTGATTTTAACAAGCGATAACCTGAAGACCATTTAATCATGGTTAGAAGGCCGGCCATAGGTTGCCCCTTCGCTGCCTTAATTGCTGGATTCAATGCACATTCAAACTCTGAGATAACTGGCATCTCACCCATCCATGTTTCCTGGAGACAAACCAATTGTGAATCTTGAAGCCAATCGTTATTTAGCAAATGGAGAAAGCCACCAGTGTTCCACAAAGCAAACGTACAGGCTTGTGTTGTTCCGTCCTTCGGGCGTTAGCTTTGGACTTTTTCATTCAGCGCTTTGGCCCGCCATTTCCAATCTTGTGTACTTTCTTTGCAGGACAGGCTTCCTCCTAAACTTGTTGCAGTCCCGTCCAATGATCTGTCACTATTAATTGTAATACAAATGTTCTCCATCGGACTGGTTCTTGAAACCACCTCCTGGTCAATAACCGTCACTCTTTTGGAGTCACTCGAAGGTAGCCCTCCCTTGGGTACCGGGTCAGTTCTGCTGTGCTGGGCAATCGGCATCGGTGTTATCCTCTCTGGCTGCTGTTTTATCGCAGTTGGGTGTGAATTAAACTCTTGTGGGATTAACGCAGCCCCTATGGCAACGTCTTTCTCCCAATTTTTGCCATGCACCTTTTCCATTATTTTGAAGATATCAAAACCCAAGGACAAAAGGTCTTCACCTGCATCTAAGATTGCATTAGCGATTATATTGGAGTCAACATGCAAAATCACCTTATCATAGCATGTTTCTTCAGGGAATTGTACAATTTTTATGTCCTTGCAGCCCACTGAATGTAGACGAGGAACGTGGTGGAGCAATCTTACTACATTTGCTCGATTCAGAATTAATTTGTCTCGATACTCCAGCCTTTCCAACATCAATTTAATCGTCAGGATATGAGCTGTAGGGTGCGCTGATTCCCGCCCTTTGTTGCAGTTCATACTTTTGTCTAACACTTTTGGCTGATCCAGGACTTCTTTTCTTCGGTCCAAACTAGCAGCAGACCACAGGGTCAGAGTGGGCTAAGATCTTTCTCTTTCCACTGCTAAGACATTCATCGGTAGATGACTGACTCTGCCAGACTCAAGCTGCTTCATTCGTAAATTAATGGCTAGCTGGTCTCTTTTTTCTTGTAAAGTAGAAAACACAGGGCTCAGACATGCCGGGTCCCTGTTTATACTCACAACTTCAGACAGCATTATGACACAGCTTCTTACCCCCTTCACCGCGACTGTTTTGTTTGAATGGTCCGTTATCTCCAACGGATCGCACGAAGTGGGGTTTATCATGGCAACCTCAGCATTCATTCCAGTAGTCGCCTCACTCTGTTTACTAGGCACGATGATCCCACTAGGCGCTGGAAGACCTTCTGTGACTTCTCCGTCTTCATACACCGACAAGTTCATCAACTCCTCATGGTCTGCATTCTCGGCTTCAATCATCTGAGAGACACTTGCTTGTGAAGTATTTGGCATTGACTCTGCTATTAACTTAATGCCTTCCTCTCTGCCTACACCGGAGTTCAGCCGTGTGGTGATGGCTTTATCCACAATCTGTAGCACATTAATGTTGCGCAGAAATTTGCGAGCACCTCTTTGATGATTCAACTTACGTCCTGGCAGATTTTTTTGCTTCTTGGCTTGCAGAGGTTTGGATTTCTTACTTTCACCTTTTTTAGTTGGACAGCATCTGCACCTCCAAAAAAGGGAAACAAACTTGCTGACTTTGACACGTCAACATCTACAGTTGTATTCCCTGTACACACTTCCGGCACTGTAGTATGAAGAGTTGAACCCGACGCAATTTGACTATCAAGTTGTCCCAGATTTGCAGCGCTTCTAGCTTGAAAAAATGCTGAGTGGAAGGAAGTTTCCAGTGTGCCGTCAGGTCCACTGCTTTCATTGTGTAGATCACAAAATACTGCGCACCCTACTACCTTGCTTGCCGCTTGTCGAGGTAGCACCGTGGGTGCTAACACAGAAGAGCCATTCAACGGCACAAGTGTACTTTTTGGGCTCGTGTTCCTTGGACCAAGATTGATTTCTCGATGGCTTAGTTGCCTTTGAACAGCTTCTGTCTCTGGTGCAGAAACACTATTATGTGATATAGAGAGTGCCGTCGACAGCTCCTTCTGTGGCATCTGCCGAACCGCACACGCTCCTGTTTGTTCGCCGCCTTTTGCTTCCAAATGGGATTTGCGAAAAAGAGCTAGAGCTTCCCTTGCCACTTCTGCAAATAGTTTTTTATCAATCATGTCATAATGTTTCCCCTCATTCACTAAGGCGAGGGAGGCCAGAAGTTTCTGGTTCACATTTTCATGTGTGTTTCTCTGTCCACTGTGCAAAGCTTCTAGATGCAATAGTTTTGAATTCATTACAGCAATTAACGTTGTTAGGTCTTTCACGTTGTCATTTATTGTTTCATAGTGTTTGGTAAATGGCGCCAGGGAGATTGCCATTGCAGAAGTCAAAGATGATAGTAAATCATTTGTGGGCACATGCACACAAGGCGCCAAACCGCCCTCTTTAACCTTTCGCTTCGTCTCATGAGCCGCATGCCTTGGGGCAAATCACTCTCTTCGCACTTTTGAAAAAGGTCGCTCCACAAGAGATGAGTCTCCTGATGATGAATCATCTGTTGAATCGGCACTCTTTGAATTGTGCAACCGTTGGCTTAGTCGACCCGGCCTCACGCCATGGATTGCATTGGGGTGGGATGTCAGCCTTTTCTGGGATTCTGCCACCTTTCCCACAGATGACTGGGAGGACTCGCCAGTTAATTCGGCCTCTAAAGTCCTAGCACGTTTGTAAAATCCAGAACCCCAAATGTCACGATTAGCATCTGTCCAATCATGACACTGTCTTTTCTGAGGTAATTTACGCGCCCCATTTTGCTCAGGAGTGGACGCTGGCATCTGTTTCCCAGCGCGTGCTTTATTCAGCTCAATCAGGTTTTGCAGTACTGTTGAAATCACCTCTAAGGAGTTCCTTCGCTCAACGGTAAACACACACCCTATTTCCTTCTGCACCCAGGATCCGCATAGCAGACCTACAGCATCACAAGACACTGCTGGCCTACAATCTGGGCTTGTCAAGTTTGGCTCCGAACAGGCACCCAACGAGACCGCAGCAGTAAACACTTCTTCATCATAATGTCGTTCACCACTAATCTTGTGGAGAACCGGGTCCGCCTTTGTTGCAGGGTAACTGTTGGAGCTTACCTGACATTCGCGCTCTTGGCTCCTAGCGCGTTTACCTCTAGCTGCCTCAATGTCAGACATGGAGAGAGGAGCCACAGGCAGCCCCTGGTGGTTGGCAGCCGTCCCCGCTCGACTGTCACGGCACGCCTCTGCCGAATCATGCAAGACGCATTCCCCGTCGGCAGTGACCACAGCGTCCACCTCCAAACTCCCCCCAGCCGCGTCGTCATGCAGTGCCAAGCAAGCCACAAGCTCCGCCCCTGCGCTCTTCGGCAACAGCGACACCGGGGAAAGCGGGTCCGCCACACTCATCACACGCCGCGGCAACCAAACAGGAGTCTCCACACCCGTCGGGAGGCACACCCCCATTCCAGCCCCGACAGTAAGTCTATCTTCGATGCTACTGTATCGGGCTTCCTTCGAACCCATAGACAATGCGAGGAGATCCCCAGTCATAGTGACAATGTTCGCCTGCAAGGGCACAGATGAGGGAACTGGGTCGAGTGTTATTGGGGGTCCACTTTTAATTAGGGCCATGGCATCATCAGCCTTTTGTGTATCCTCTGCGACAACTTGAGGAAAACAGGCACCAGGCTCCACAATTAACTCCGTTAGAGAGTTACATGAAAAATACTGGCTCACCTGGTTGTGCCTGTCACATTTTGCTGGTAGCTCGTCAGGCTTACCCATGCGTTTTATTTGGGCTCTTGTCCTTGATGCAGGCAATGCGGGATCCATAGCACGGCTCACAATAGGATTGCCACAATAGAACAGATGAACCACGTCGCCCACTCGCCAAACAGCCAAACTGTGATGTAGCAGCCCTTTGCACCTCAGTGCTTCTCTCAGCTTCTCCATACCTCCTGTCCCTTCCCACCAAACTGCGTACCTTTGCTTTCAGTTTGTGTCTTCTGGACCACAGGACTCGTTGTCTGGGCTCAGGTAGCGTTTGGGTTCATTTTTGTGTTGTTCGCATGTCAGCAGCATTCCACATCCTTCTTGTGGTCTCCTCTCAGGTCAGCATTGCTGTGGACACTGTGGGACGCGCCGGGGTCTACTCGGGAAGCGAGTTTCGTAGTCCTGAAAACTCTCCCCCTGCTTTGGTGCGCCTCGGCTATTTTGCATCTCGTTGCACCAATAAGATACTGCGGAGGACTAGACCGTGCACCACAGTTTAGCAGAATGATCTTCGTACTCCTGATCATCTTCTTCTTCTCAGTACCTGAGATAAAGGTATAGGCCTGAACCGTCTGATTTTCCTGAGGCTTTCTATTATGCATGGTGTTAGCAGGATTGACTTCACAAAAGTACATGTAGGTTGTGATTGGCAGTCTATATAAGGAGCCTGCTTCTGTGGGAGTCGGAGAGGTGGGCCTATTTGTGGTATACCACATTCTCTTGGGATAGTCGTAAGTGCAGTTGAGGCAGAAGGCAAGTGCTTCCTTTCTACTTTGTCATATGCACTAAAAAGTAGAGCCAATCTGTTCCCTGAGGATGCCCAAAACAGTGGCCCCGGTTTGGAGGGGGCTTGTAGTACTCCTGCTCGATCCATGGTCTATATGGGGAGAAGTAAACCTCTTATGGGCTAGCAAAAGGGACCTCTGTTTCAAAAATAACAAAATACTTTAGAAAGGGGCCAACATATTCACAGGTGGTCTAGACTATGGGCCTCATTGCGAGTTTGGAGGTAGCCATGGTGCTATTCGCGCCATGGCTGCCTACAAAAGCGTGTTCGGGTCGTGGTCTATGAATGAGGAATTACCGGGTCATTCCAACCTTGGAGGACCCGGTAATTCCTCATTCACAAAACCATTCCCCATTCCCATTTGAGCCCCCATAGGGCTCAATGGGGATGGAGCTAAAAACGGGCCCTTTAACAACGGGCCCGTTATTAGCTCCTTGGTCCCCTCGCGGGACCCAGAAAGGACGTCTGGTTTTACCAGGCGTCTGTTCCGGGTCCCGTGAGGGAACCTCGTAATAGGACGGAATGGGTTTACCGGCACCGGCAACGTTACAGGTGCCGGTAAACCCATTCCGCAAGGGTCGTAATGAGGCCTTGCAGACAAAGGTAGCCGATAGCAGTTTCTGTTTGTTTTGCCAATGATGAACCTGGTGATATGAGTGAAGTGGCACAGGCCCTGAAAATGACAGTAGTGAGGGATCAGATTGGCGCTGTGTTAAGTACGGAAAAGACCAGCAACTTTGTTGGTACTAACTTGGATCAGTTTGTGCAGGTGACAGATCCTTTGGATAAATCACCTGATCTACTTAGACCCACCCCCTCTGCCCTGCCTTTGGATGATAGTGTTGGCTATTCTACTAGAATGAAAACAAGCATGCGAATGACAATGGGGCTATTGATCCTAGGAATCTAAGTGCTCAAACGCCTGAAATTCTGGGCAGGACATCTATATAAACTTTGAACTTTGTGCTAGCCTCTGTGGTAGGAGTATATGAGAATTAAACCTCGACCTGAGAGAGGCGATGGATCAATTAAGAACTGCTTCGTAGAAGGTTATATCTTGGCATATACACATACCCAGAGTTACAAAGACAGCTTACATCCGGCTGAGGATCAATTTCTGTGTTTGAGAGCTCAATCCAGTGGGAGAGTCATTGGTGATACAGAAGAGGTCAGTATGACCCTACAACAGGATTTGCCACTTGTGATTGCCACGCGTGGTCAAAATCTTGTTGGAACTGAGACCTGTTTGACGACCCAGGATTCACAGAGTGGGGAATCTAATAATTCCCTGATTGTACTAGTTTTGAGTGGAAAGAATACAGAGGACCAAGTGGAGGTTATTGCTCCGAAAAGTCGAGGAGCAAAGGCAAAAAAAAAACAAAGAATGCAAAGAACATCCCAAGCAAAAAGAACAGAGGTTCTCGTAAATTCTTGTGAAAACTCAGAATTTAACTCCTACCACCAAGATCCGAGGAGGGGACGTGGAAGTCCCTATCTGTAAACTGGGCCCTAAAAATGGATCAGAAGAAAGGTCAAATTCGTCTGAGGATACCAAAATCTAAGATAACATAGAAAGGATCTATGCTGCCATTTTTATTCAAGTCAAACTCCCAGGAGGTCAGTCGGGGCTAGAACATCTCTCCGTTTGCGAGGACGAGGTGGGTGACACCAAGGAGGATTTGTAGGTGGACCAGTTTGAAAATGTGGATACCTCTAATCTGCTTGAGGAAGATTAGGGCATGGCACATTTGTTAGCAGATCCTATTACTATTCATAGAACATTTGGAAAGCAACCGGTGCAGCCCGTCAGTGAAAACAGACCACCAAGGAGTAATCAGGCCTTTTCTAACTTACTGGACACCACCAATATGTTGGAGGAAGATATGAACATGGCATATAGGTTAGCAAATCTTTTTTCTATTCACAGATCGTTTGGAAAGCAACCGACGCAACCGATAAGTGCAAGTAGAACACCAAAGAGTAATCAGGCCCCTTCTAATGTAATATATGGGATTACAAGTCCAGGCTGACATAAGGTTTCTACGGAGGAGGGTGTATATGGAGTGCTTATACTAGAATATCTGTTACAGGACTAACCTAACATCACTGAGTTGGGTTTTCCAGTCTCACTGTGCCAACACAAAAATCTGTCAGATACTGCTTAAGTTGCAGATTTATTGCAAGAACCAATGAACAGCCTGACACGTGTATCGAGCAGTCCTTGCTATAGACATGGTAAATGGGGAGGCCTGTTGATTACAGCCATTAAGAATGGACTGGGTGCAGTGTGTCAAATTTGGGACAGATCGGATGTCAGGGACCTTCTGGTGGTTTTACAAAGAAATGGGGGATCTCCTGATTTTATATCTGGACGAACCAAAAACACAAAATTCTGGTTTGGGACCGTTTTGTTTTGGTCAAAGTGACCCACATTTTTGGCCAATGTGGGCCAGTTAGATGAGCTACTTCACTATGTGGCTAGTAGTTTTGACCAGTACTGCTGAAAATATATTCTTTAAAATGATTAAAATGCACAATTTGCATCATATTTTATCAAATAACTCCCCCTTGAGTACTATTCACACAGTGTCACAAAAGGAATGAATAGCCATTTTCAATTGTGGGGCACTTTTCCGTTGGTGCTCGAGACAGTTTAATGGCCCAGTGTGACCCTGATGGGAATTCAGCAGACCACTTCAAAATAGTCATAGCCGATCACGTAGACTGCATATTAGAAGAATGGTTTAGTGGTAATAACTTTGCTGAAGTGGTTATTGTTGGGGATTTTAATTGCAACTGTCGCCCTTTTTTACCTCTCTCCTCTAATATGCTGATGGATAGTAAAAATTCTAGGAACACTAATGGGCGAAGATAGACTGATTTGATGGAAAAGTGGGAATTGAATTGTTTAAATTTGACATCATTAGGAAAGAGCAATATTGATTATACCTGAAAAATAGGTCCTTCTACTTCTATCATTGACTATATGTTTGCCTCGCAGGCTATTCAGGAGGATTTTCAAGCAGACAGATCTTAGTGACCATCTGATTATGAGGGGTAATTTTGTTTCTGAGCCACAGCATAGGGATTGGATCATAGAGCAAGGGGTTACTGTTAATAATGCAGGCAACCAAATTTGCTAGACGCCACGTAAGAGGGAGTGTTTTAATAATCATTTGTTAGGTATGTATGCAGACTTGGGGATGGAGTGCTATGCCCTTTTTACTATGCGTAGGTTTGCCAAATTAATTTGTGAAAGAGTAGCTAAGAGCATGTCTGTACAGAAGGGGTGCCCTGGGATCCATGCACATGGCTATGACAAAGATGTATAAGACATGCAAAGGGAGTTGAGAAGACAGCTGCGGGGGCTGCATAGAAATGGCCAGTGTGTGGGGAATGTGGCTAAGGCTAAGGCCCTGAAGCAGGGCTACAATAATAGGCATACATGGAACAAAATTAAACTCTGGAAAAATGATGGTGAGATCATGTTGAGGGACTTATGTGCTAAGAACACTAAAGCCTTCTGTGATCCATTGAATGGTGACAGGTTTGCGCAGGTTGAAAAACAAATTAACCCAGTCCTCAGTACGCCTGAGTGGAATATTTGACTGATCTCTATGCCCCGGTAATGGGGGGATTCAGATTTCAAAGCCATTGGTAATCGAGTAGGCACCCGTTGAGAACTGAATGTAATCGCTGTGGACGTAGCAGATTGACTGACAAGAGTAAATACATGTAGAGCGCCAGGTCCTGATGGGTTGCCCAATTGTGTCCTGAAAGGGGACATAGAACTGTGGGCCAAGATATTATCTTTGTTTTTTAAGAATATTCTCAGGTCCGGATCCATTCCAGAATCCTGGAGAATGACCCATCTGATGCTGATTTTCAAGAAGGGCGATAGGTCAAATCCTAAAAACGATCAACCTATTTCCCTTCTTTATGTCGGGAGCAAACTTTTTTCGATTATCCTGTCGGAGGATTTAAATGATTGGGTTGACAGATCTAATGGTTGGGATATTGGTCAATCAGGATTCGGGAAGGGACTGGGGACCAAGTCAATAGCTTTATCCTATCGCTTCTTTTTGAAAAGTGGTTAGTGGAGAAGGGCAATCTCTATTTGGTGCATGAAGATCTCACTTTGGCTTGGACAAAGCCAGTAGACAAAATGTATGGAGGAAAATGAACACTTGTGGAGTCACTGTCAAAATCGTAGAAATACTGATTACCATCTATACTGATACAAAGGTGAGAGTGAGGCTGGATGGCAGGGACCATCTGTCGGAACCTGTTGAGACCAAGCAGTGAATACACCAGGGTTGCATTCTTGCTCCATCCCTTTTTCATTTTTATGTTGGATATGGGTGATTATTTTAAACATATTGGTGCCTTTCCCCCTCAAATTGGTTTCCACCTGATCCATTATATGGCTTATGCAGAGGATTTAGTTATATTGGATCAAACACTTGTGGGATTACAGAGAAGCCTGGATGCTCTGGCTCGATATATGCAGGGAAATGGCCTAGAAATTATTATAAAAAAGACTATGATAATGATTTGCTCAAAGAAAAAGGAGGGCAAGACGTTTATTTGGAAGCTAGGTGATGAAAGGTTAGAATGTGCTTTGTGTATTTAGAGTACAGTATCTATAATAAACCCCGAAAAGATGCTGTGATTAAACTGATGATGTCATCACTCCTTTCCCAGAGGTAGCTTCTCCTCATGCAGCCAGGGGACGGCAGCCTCTACCTGATCCTGACTCAGGGGCAACTATATGAGGGAGGACCAAATGGGGGAGGTGACCCCCAAGGGATGACACAACATCATCGGAGGAAGTTACTTACCCCCATTCCCTTTTAGGAATGTTCCTTCCCTTCCTCATGTCTTGATGTCATATTGTAACACTCTCCCTCAACTACTTATCAAGTCTACTTCAAGTATTCCCCAATATTACAGAAATAATAATTTGTCAACAACTGAGACGAAGAAGAGGCAGGGAGCAGTGATGATCATTCTCAATGAGATCCAACATCAGCTTCCCCAATATCACATAAGGAACATTATGACAACAACTGAGGCGAGGAGCAATGATGATTACACCCAATGAGAACCACTGGCAGCAGTCTAGTCTTGGGGAAATTCAATTGACCTGACATGGTTTAAAAGCATGCCTGGAAGAGAAGCATGAAGTTCTCCAGCTCTGGACAGAGTGAGGTTCCAAGCAGCTACAAGGAGTCAGAGGGCAGCCCGGTGAGCGACATGCTCAGGGAGGCTCCGCAGGAAACTGGAATGAAGTGCTAGGAAGCAAGTAGTGCTTCCTGACTGTTGCAGAGGCTGGAAAGCCGACCAAAGCCCGAATGCCTACTGGAGGTGCCGGCAAGGGCAGAGAGAGATGTGGGTGCCGGACAAACATTCGACTTGGGGTTGGGAACGCTGTGAAAGCACAAGAAGAGAACTAGTGAGCCCAGGGAAAGGGTTGGGACAACAAAGCACTATTGGGCGAGATAACGAAAGTTCTAGACTGTGGGACTGGTGTCTGGAACCCTCAGTATGAACTTGGGGGAGACAAAGAAGGGAAATCAGAGAGACATTGGGGGTCATTACGAGGTTGGAGGTAAGTTACGGTCCTTACTGGCATGGAGCAAATACCGTGTCCGTGTAGCCTAGAGCCCGCTATTAGAGGGCTATTATGACTTTGCGGGCACGAGCTTTGCGCCATGCCAGTAACGACCTTACTGCCATGCTGCAAAAGACCCAAAAATCACCCTTTGCAGCATCGAGTAAAGTGCAATTAGCACCACCGCCATCCATGCCTCCGGCATTAGCGGTGATCGCTATTAGCGGTGACCGCAAATAGGCGGAACCGGAAGTAGCGTCACCGCACAGGAACAGGAAAGAGCACGGCGGCCATCTTGAAAAGCACAATCCATTGCCATCCTCTGCACCCAGGATCCACATCACCACCACACCTGTCCCAAAACAAACCAGCAGCATATTAGAATGCCCAAGGCCCTGAAAAAAGGTGCTGCGTGCATGCGCAAGGAGCGCTTCTCCGAAGAAGAGCTCAACATGCTCGCGGACACCTTGGTAGAAAATGGGGATGTTGTGTTTTCCAATGACATGCGCTGTCCTGCATTGTTGCGCAAAAAAGAAATCTGGGCGGAGGTGGCGGGTAAAGTGAGTGCGGTTGGCACCACCCTGCGCACAGTGAAAGATGTCCGGAAGTGCTGGGATGACCTACGGCTACACGTCCGGAATATCATCTCGGCAAACCGTAGCCAGGGAATGGCAACAGGTGGCGGAGGTGGCTCACCCATAAAAATGACTCACTGGGAGGAGACTTGTGCGAGCATCATCGGAATGGAGGCAATTGAGGGAGTGGGGGATATGGAGCGTGGAGCCCCGTCATCGGCTGATGCAGGTAGGTGTCCCAAATAAACCATTGTAATGGAAACCATGAAGATGTTCCCCCGAACTGACAGTGTAATGATGCAAAGCAGGGGCCACCAGACACATGCACGCAAACCTGCCTACAGGCAGTGCACAGCACCATCTTGTCCACATGCATGATGCACCCCATACATGTGTCAGCCCAGATGCATCCCTGCATGACCCACCCAAAAGGCAAGCAACCCGTATGTCAATGCTCCAATGGCAAATACCCGCCATTCCATAGAAATGCTCCTACCCCAATGCATGCCTGATGCATGTACACCCATCACTAATGCTCTCCATCTCCTCATCCCCCACAGGCACACAATCTGACAGCAGTGATCATGACCCCAAGGGTCATCATGCCTGCGACACCAGTCAAGAAGTGCAGGGGCATGGAGGGAGCACACAGGCCCTCAGCATCAAGGGCAAGAGTGAAACCAGGACTACCTCACAAGCCCAACACAACCGAAGAACCTACAGCACCAATGTGCAATATGCCCACCACCACAGCACCTACGCCAGCCACCACCACACAGGAGCAAGTGGCTGAAGGCACTGTATCCACTGCCAGCAGTACTGTCGGGGAGGCAGCTGCCACAGCAGCCGTGTCAGATGATAAACACATAGTCCGACACCTGGCACACCTACCGCTACAGGTCCCCTGCAGTCACCCCACCTCTCCCCACCCAGCATACACAATACCAGCAGCCATGAGCTGTCTGCTGTGGAGTCATGGCCAGGAAGCCTCAGCCCCACGGCGAGCATGCATGAAGCACCAACCATGTTGCATGCACCTTCGACATCCACAAGTGTCCGGGACAGGCAAGAGGGGATCAGGGTAATCCAACAGCGCGAGGAGGAGCTGACAGGGCTGGTGACCCAGCACATCACTGAATGTGGCCAGGCAAGGTAGGATATCAGGGAATGTGCAGCGTCCCTCAAATCTGCCATTGAATCTACTTCCAAAGACATATCGAACGAATTAGCGGCTGTGAGGCACGTCCTCACCCATATGGTGGCAGCATTGAAGGCCCTGCATCCCGCACAGGTGGTTGAACAACCTGGCACCTCCTCAAATGCCAGCTCCACTCAGACCAGCCCCCTGCATAGGTCTGGGCGGAACTTGCGCAGGTCGGACAGGGGTCCACCTGATGCTAGCAGTGGATAAGGGGTGTAGGTGCAGCCTGCCTTTCGGAACTCATGAAGACTAATGGTGCATGCAATATGTGGGGAAGTTGAGGGGGAGAGAGTGCGTGGGGAAGTTGAGGGGGGAGGGGAAGGGGTGAGAGGGTGTCTGGGGAAGTTGAGGGAGGAGGGGGAGGGGGGAGAGGGTGTGTGGGGTGGAGGGCTTGTGCACTTTCTATGTTCTATGTGTTCAATACACCTGTTGTGAAATGAGAATTCACATGACCGGACATTGCTTATTGTATATGTGTGCTTTATTGGTGAACAATGTACAGTGTTCATGTCCCTGACACACCCAGTGCCCTGAGTCCCACCTCCATGGCACACTCTGCATCCATGTGTGTTAGAAACATTGGTTAATCAAAGTCTGGCGCACGGCACGTCCCTCCTGTGCATCGATACCTCCCTGAAGTGCAGCCCCATCTCCTCCCTCCTCATCCCCCTCTCAGGTGGTTGCAGTTCAGTGTCAGGGGGCAGAGGAACATTCCGTCTGATGCACATATTGTGTAGCATGACACATGCCATGATGATCTTGCCCACCTTCTCATGCCCGTACAGGAGTGCTCCACCAGACCTGCTGAGGCAGCGAAACCGTGCCTTCAAAAGGCCAAATGTCTGCTCAGTCACCACACGGGTACGTGCATGCGCACGATTGTAGTCCTCTTCGTGCCTGTTCTGCGGGTTCCAGACAGCGGTAAGGAGCCACCTCTTCAAGGGATAGCCAGCATCACCTTTATGTGTGCAACAATGGTTATGTGTAAGTGATTACATCAAATGGGACCTGTATCAATGACACAATAGCATGCATTAATTTCCTGTTTGCATCCACGTATACATGCATGAATAGAGCCACATAAAGTAACTGCAATGTGTGAATTCATCTGATCGACAGGTGTGCGTGGCATCGTCTAGTGGGTGCAGGGGTGTCCTATTCCTTATGAGTGCTCATGCACTGTGGTTGTCCACGCCGGTTCTTCCCATGATCTAGGTGATGTGTAGTCAATTGTATACTTTCTTCCTGTCACCGTTGATGGCAGACTCTTGATGATCTCACTTTTCACGGCAGATGTTGCCATGCTGTTATGCTGGACCTCTGTGTTGGTGTAGGAGTGGGTTCATGTATTTTGCCCTCATGTGACTCCTTTGTACGCAGTAATGGACAACTGTCCTTTTTGATGATGGAATTTGGTCATGTGCATTGGCCATACTAACTGCATGTCGCTGCATTGTGTTGCAGAGGCTACGGTCTGATTATGTGCAGTGTACATGTTGATGGCTATGGAATGGTTGTAGCACTGCCTCATTTTCATAGTAGGGCAGCTTACATCTTGCATTTAAGTGTCAGGTCCAGTCTGGCCTGCTTTGGGGTATGAGCATGGTCCATCCTCTCAGGTACTCTCAGCCAGGTGAAGTATGCATCCCCCCCCCCCCATCTCAGCCAGGTGAAGTATGCTTCCCCCCCATCTCAGCCAGGTGAAGTATGCATCTCTCCCCCCATCTCAGCCAGGTGAAGTATGCATCTCTCCCCCCCATCTCAGCCAGGTGAAGTATGCATCTATCCACCCCCCATCTCAGCCAGGTGAAGTATGCATCCCCCCCATCTCAGCCAGGTGAAGTATGCATCTCTCCCCCCCCCATCTCAGATCAGTTGAAGTATGCATCTCTCCCACCATCTCAGCCAGGTGAAGTATGCATCTCCCCCCCCATCTCAGCCAGGTGAAGTATGCATCTCTCCCCCCAATCATCTCCCCACATCACACTGCCATGAGCTTGACATGCAACTCACCAAGTAGCCAGGATCGTTGCCCTGCATGTCGCTCCATGTAGCGTGGTATCATGGAGTTCCGCATGACCATTGAATCATGGGTTGATCCGGGAAATCGGGCACTACAATGTGTGATGATCTTGTTTGAGTCACACACGATTTGCACGTTGAAGGAGTGGTATAACTTACGGTTGTGGTACACTAACTCCATGGCATGTGGGACCACCAATTCAACATGGGTGCAGTCGATGGCACCAATGCAACCTGGGATGCCTGCCAGTGAATTGAAGCCAACTTTGGTGTTGGAGATCTCCTGGGCAGTCCGTGGTAGGAATATGTGGTCGCCTGTGTGCTTCAGGAGGGCATTGAGCACTTGATTCAGCGTACGTGAGAATAATGGTTGTGATATGCCGTGCATCTGCCCTACTGTGTGCTGGTAGGTGCCTGTGGCCAGGAAGTGGAGCACAGACACCACCTTCAGTAGAGGGGGGATGGCGGTACGGATCTCTATGAGGCTGGCAATGTCGTTATGTATCATGTCCACAATGGTGGTGATGGTGTCCCGGTCCAGACGGTACAGGGTGTGGATCTGCTCAGGGGTTAGGCTGAATGGACTGGCTCTGATTCGAGGGATTGGGGGCTGCCTGTGTGGTACAACTGCCTGCACTGGTGGTGCATGCTGTGCCTGCCTCACCCTCCTTCTCCTCCTGCGTCTCCTCTGTGCTGCCTGTTGTTGTTGTTGTTGCTGGAGTTCCACTGCAATCATGTCCTCCAGCCCCAACATTGCTACTAGTATTGGTATCATTTTGGTGTGTGACCGGGTGTGGGAAGGGGTGGGGTGTGCTCCTTTGTGCTTGCCCAGTCTACATACCCTCCACCTGTGATGATTGTGTGCACCTGTGGCAGTTGGCAACACTGCACATGGCCGTTTACGGGTGGTTCGCGATGCCGGTATTTGCGCCATGCCGGTAAGGTACTTTTCGGGCTTCTGTAGGCCGTTATTTGCATGTCTGCCTAACTTGTGTTCAGCTCCTGTTTATGCCATGCCGCTATTGCCGGCACGTAGGGTCGCGTGCCCGCGCCAATACCGCTATTAGAGGCACCGTTATTTGCAGTGCAGCTAATAGCGGATTGGCAGGTCGTAATGGACCAGAGCGATTAGCGATGCCGGTAATCCTTTACCGGCATCGTTTTTCCCTTACCTCCGACCTTGTAATGAGGCCCATTAAGTGTTGAACTTGGTAGAAAAATATACCAAGTATTTGGAAAGCAAGCTGAATGATTATATTAAAAGGCAAAGCCAAGTGTTTGAAAGAAACCGCATACAGGTCCTGGCAGGAGACTATACCAGGCAAAGCCAGGTGTTTGAAAGAAACTGCATAGAAGTCCTGCCAGGAGAGTATACCAGGCAAAGACATGTGTTTGAAAGAAACTGCATAAAAGTCTGCCCAGGAGAGTATACCAGGCAAAGCCAAGTGTTTGAAAGAAACCGCATACAGGTCCTGGCAGGAGACTATACCATGCAAAGCCAGGTGTTTGAAAGAAACTGCATAGAAGTCCTGCCAGGAGAGTTTACCAGGCAAAGCCAAGTATTTGAAAGAAACTGCATAGTAGTCCTGGCAGGAGAGAATACCAGGCAGAGCCAAGTGTGTGCAAAAAGTGAAAGAGACTGCATCCAAGACCTGGCCAGGGATGTCATTTGATGGTCGCTAGGAGACACAGCTCCGACTCCTGCATTCTCCCTTGCTACCCCTATGGTCTACTTTGCTACCCCTGTAAAAAAGGAAAACAGCTTTTTTAATGGAGGGTCCTATCTCACTATGATTACTGCTTCCTTCGCTTCCCACTAGTGTCTATAAAAGGCCCAAAAAAGCCAAAGCATACATGGAGAGGCTGAGAGCTAATAATCCACTGGCAGGCACCCTTGCTGTTAAATACCCTAGATACAGAGATTATTCAATCACCACCGTCAGAAAAGAACCCAAATGGTACACATATTGCCAGTATGAAGATGCACTGGCAAGGCAGCACAATGTTTTCAAACTGAGTAAAATATTAGAAAGCTTAGCAGACAGCCTATTTTATGGATAAAAGCACTGTGGATGTCATAGATTGACTTCCTAACAACTTTGTGCAAAGTGACGCCCTCCGGTAGTTCTGGAGCCATCCAGGATGAGGCACTTAAGGACATGGTGCTGGTCTATTGCAAGAACCCTCACATTCAAGAATGTTGGTACAAAGCAAAAACCTAAGACGGGAGGAGGCTGTGACCATCACCAAAATCTTGGAAGAAACAACGAGGCATGCAGTGATCGAGAAAGCCTGAAAACAAGAACCGAGAGCGAGAAACGTCATGCAACACCAAACCACCAGACAGGAAGGGACTGTATGGGCAGACGGCAAAAACCCAAGGGAGAAAGCAGCAAAATGGAAAGAGAATGCTACCGATATGGGTATAAACATATGGCCAATGACAAATACTGTCCTGCCAAAGACACTAAATACTCCAAATGTTCGTAATGCAGTCACTTCGCCAGAGGTTGCACAGTGTGGAATGCGTGGCTCGTGTCCCAGAGGGAAGATAGTTCCTGCAGATTGAGATCGCCTGAGGGGCAAAACAGAGGGGTCGTCCTATGAGTCAAACAGCAAACGCAAATCAAAAGTACCGAAACCTATGTGTAGATTACGGCTGTGTCAAGAAAATGTCAGGGTGCTAGCTGACTCGAGCTCTTATTATGCCATCATAGTGAAGAGCACATATGCAGACATATGGGAAGAAAAACAGCAGACAATACAACAGAAGGGGAAAAGGACCTTCAGTTATGATAGTCAAGTCATCATTCTAGTGGGCTACATAATTGTGACAAGTTCAAGAGCAGATCATTATGAGGCAGAGTGAACATAGCCAAGCACGGCAGCCAAGTCTTGGCTGGCCCAACTCGACATCAAGCTCAACCCAAATGCAAGAGAGCAAGTCATGTCGATCCAGGTGTCTGAGCTATTTGAGTATATGCAAATCAGTATTTGATATTGCCAGAGGCGTGCTTAAGAACTATGCACATGTAAATCGACTGAAAAAGAAGGCAATCCAAGTCATGTCACTTCGGGATGAGGTCAAATGGCATCACTTTGTGTGATGTCATCAGAGGTCAAGGATTGTCTGATGTCACTTCTATTACCCCTGGAATTTGGTGAAATGACATCCCTGGACCTGGCAAGAGAGTATACTAGGAATAGTCAAGTGTGTGTGATGAATTACAGTAAGAAGAAAATCTCACAGAAGATCCATGCCCTTAAGATTGTTAATGGTTGGAAATGTGGGAAAGAGCCTGGCAGGGAAATATACCAGGTGACCTGCGAGTCTGGGCTCCCACACCCAAATCGTAATACAGCGAACAGAGAATCCCAAGGAAGACATATGCCCTTAGTATTATGAACTGTATTGAATGCGAAGGGAAACTTGGGGAAGGGAGCCATTTTCTCAGGAACAGTGAACCCACCAAGAGGAGGGAGGTATCCTCTTGGGTTACAAGGAACTTGGCTATTCTTTGTTTGAATTTCTTTTTTTCGAGAAAAGGAATCTGGGGGAAGGGAGCCATTCCCTCCAACTGTAAACATTGGTCACTTGGATCTTTTTGGTTGAATTTATACTTTGGTGTTGGATTTGAACATGTGTGCACTTTGAGAATCAGAGACAATACCCATCACACTTTAGAGTTTGTTTTAGAGTGTGAGGGCGAGGATAGAATTTCGGACACAGAACATAATTTTGCTTTGGACATCTTGACAAAGGACAGGTTCATTAGTTCTGGTTGAGGTGGGAAACCTCCTCCTAGATTAAGGATACTGAGGCATTTTCCAACCCCTTTATCATTTAATAAAAGTTTATAACCAAAAACATGAGCCCTCTGTTTCCGCTTCTCATTCCTGGCTCCTCACACTGTGCACTTTCGGAATTTGATGAAAAAGTGTGGGATCCATGCAGCTCAACCGAGGAAACTGATTTGTAAATGTGGTTGCTTCTCCCTTATATTATAAAAGAAGGATAAAATGGTAAACTTTCTCTACTTCCACCCCTCCTTCTCCCCCAACGATTAGACACCTCTGACAGATTCTCCGGCACTACAGGTCTTGACAACATAGACTGCGTGCAACATTCCAAATTTCAAAAAACATTTTTGTTTAATACAGAATATTTAAATTAAAACATAAGATACATTGGGATTATATGTTGTTTTAGTGACACATTTAGGTTTTTTCTATGTACTGTGATATTTGATTTCGTCTGTGTCCATTTGTAAGTGGTTTATTTGAAATTTAGCTTTTTAGATTTTGTTAGGTTTTAGTGGTAGTTTTGTACACTGTGTTAGGTGTGGGTAGTATCTTATGTTTTAATTTAAATATTCTGTATTAAACAAAAATGTTTTTTGAAATTTGGAATGTTGCACGCAGTCTATGTTGTCAAGACCTGTAGTGCCGGAGAATCTGTCAGAGGTGTCTAATCGTTGGGGGAGAAGGAGGGGTGGAAGTAGAGAAAGTTTACCATCTTATCCTTCTTTTATAATATAATCTATGTTCCTATTGGTGGAGTAAGATGTGGTGCATATAAATAGGATCCTGTGTACCTATTTGATTACATGCTTCTCCCTTATGCATGTCCTTAAGCATTATAAGGCAAAAATGATACCTGTTCTTTTGCATGAAATGTAGATTCTCAACATTAAGGAGTACGAGTGGCAAAAACTGAAGTGCTGGATATGGCGTAGTGAGCTGTGTTTACCGAAATGTGTGCTGTGATTATTAAATGAGAACTGAGGTTGCTTTCTCTATTGTGCATTCTGCAATGGAGGGTATTGTCATTGTTTCGTAAAACCTTGCTACCTCATAGCCAATCCTTATTTGTGTACTGGAATACTATCGTGATTAAGAATTCCTGTACTCAGCACTCAGATAGGATTTTGAAGTGAGAGTATTTTACTTCCTATTTGTTAAAGTTGGGAGTAAAATTATTTTTTAGGGAGTAAAAATGTAACCCCAATTCCCAATGGGAGTATTTTATAAGCGAGTAAAAATGTTTTAACTGGATAATAGAAATGTTTTGTAATAATTATTACTTTGCCCTTAGTTTTTCATACACATTATGTTTATGTTTAATGCTTATGACATGCTGTAGCCCACAGGCATCAGGGCACACACGAAACACAGAAAAACAAAGACTACTAACAATACTGACAAACATATAGGAGGGGAAGAGCAGCGGTTAGTGAATCTAACTGGCCAGAGATTGTAACTGTGAGTCAAACAGAGCTTCTAATTAAATAGTAGTGTCTTGAGCCGTTTGCAAAACATATGGAGGCTCTTCTCTATATACATCTCGACTGGGAGATCATTCCAGGCAAGGGTGGCTATAACCGGAAAAGACAACCTCTACCACAAGTTCTTTTGATCTTAGGGCAGACGAGATGGTAAGTGTTATTAGATCTTGTTGATCTCCACTGTGTTTGCAGAGTGAGCCCATTCTTCAGGTAGCTTGGTGCATGACCATGTAGGCATTTATGCTTCAGGGTAAGGATTTTGACGACAGTCCTATATGTGACAGGCAGCCAATGGAGTTCCTTCCTAGCCAGGGTTATATGCTCCCTTTTGGAGACGTTTTTAATAATCCAAACAGCGTCATTTTGAAGAGTTTGGAGCTTCCGTGTGCAGTTCTTTCTTGCTCCACCAAGGAGGGCATTGCAATAATCTATGTGGGGCATTACAATGGCTCTAACCAAGGTTTGGAAGTTCTTGCTGGTGACATAGGGTTTCACCAATCTGAGTAACCTCAAATGGTATTGGGATTATTTTATGACATTTTTCACATTGGTGTATGCTCCCACGGACTGATCTACTATCACTCCCAAAGTTTTAGCCTGATCCAGAGTCCAGATTCAATGGGCATCAATGAAAAACTCTGAATATCGAGGTCCCAATTTTGTCCTCGCTTGAGAGGATCCAAAGACCAGTAATTTGGTCTTTCTGCTGTTAAGGCAAAGCCAATGTTCTGTCATCCAATTTTTCACTGTTTGATAAATGCTCTGCACGGTTTTTGCAGTCTCCACACAATTCAACTAGCAACTGAGTGTCATCAGCATAGTTTGTAAATCTGGCCCCTACTTTGTACAGAAGATACATGTTTACTTCTTCCAATCAGGCAGTTATAATAGTAGTTGCTTCCTGTTGTACTATGAGCACTACTGGTTCAAACATAGCCATGAAGCTGAAACCACAAATCCATGGAGATATGTGGGTGAAAGCAGGAGCATAAGGTTTTACGTGTCTGTTTCCTATTTTTGTTATGAGTATTTTGACTCCCTATTTTTTGGGGGGAGTATTTGCCTATTTTTAGGGAGTAAAAGTGGCTGATACACCCCTTATCTGTAGGGCTGCCTGTACTCATCTCTCTCAATTAGTATCCAAAAGTGAGAAACGTTTGTCTAAGATAGATCGGAGTAGAGGAAGTCTCACACATAATCGCCAAGAATTTAAAACTGCCTTATGGGAATATGACTGGTGCATAATCCAATGGCCACGCCTCCAAGAAAGGCGTTGGAGTTGCACTTATCTTCAAAGACACTCTCCACATCCGTGACACTGCCACACCACCCCTCACAAACTGCCAATCCGTAACCGCCAAGCTCTCCTTGCCTGCCATCAGCACTATCAACATCCATCTGATCTACCGCCTCCTCCTTTGAGGATAAACTCTCCCACCTCCTCCTGCACGACCTTAAACCCCATACCAAGTCCCTTGAGCTCGGCGACTTCAACCTGGGTTACGGGGACCCTGGGTTACGGGGCACCAATAGTCCACATCCCTCTCCTCCACTATGGACTTCCTCAGCCCTGGACTGGTTGCCTGACCCTAACTGCCATCCCTATATCATCTCCAACACCCCATGTGCCTGGTCAGACCACTACCTCATCCGCTTTTCCATCCCCACCAGCCAAACTGCCCCCCGCATACCTGTCTCCAGCTCCCACCCACTTATTCCCACTGCAACTGCAATCTCGCCAGTGACCAATCCTACCCCTCCTCAACCCCCACCCCACCACCACCATTGGCAACGACATTGACAAACTTGTCCCCCTATACAACACCACCCTCACCACGGTTGTGCACACCCATGCACCCTTAAAGAAATGCTCCCCCAAGTCCTCCTCTTCTACCAACACCTGGTATACGTCTGAGCTCCACACCCTCCGCTCCAAAAAGCAGGCCAGCGAACTTGCCTGGCTCACATGCCCTTCCATTCAGAACAAGACTAGTTTCACCTCCAATGCTAAAGCCTATAAGAATGCCACCTCGCCAAAGCATCTTCCTACTCCTCCAGAATTGCTAACGTGAAATCAGAATCTCATGACCTTTTCCGTATCGTTCGAGACCTGGAGTCCCCTGCCCCTCCCCCATCCACTATTTCCAAAGACGATGCCTTGTGCAATAGTGTGCAGCAAGCCCTCTTGGACAAAATCTCCCTCCTTCAAACCAAATTCCAGCACAAACGCGCCTCCCTCAAAGCCCCCGCCTCAGACCCTCTCCCCCACCTATACACCTGCACAGTATGCCCTCTTCAAATTCAGCCACATCACCACTCAAGAGGATACATCACTCCTCAATAGCCTCAAGCCCTCCATATGCAAAGCAGACATCTGCCCAGCTGCCCTCATCAAAGAATACTCCGTGCCCCTGATCCCTCTCATCACTACCATCATCAATGTATCATTCTACTCCTGCTTCGTTACATCCTCCATCAAAGAAGCCTGGATCACCCCCTCCTAAAAAAACCTGCCTGGCCCCTGCCATCCCTGCCAACTACAGGCTTATCACCTCCGCCCCTTTCCTCTTGAAAATAATAGACTGCACCGCCTATAGCTAGGTCCAACAACTAGATGATGCCTGTGATTCTGGCAAACTCTCTCTCCTCATGTTACTAGACCTATATGCGGCTTTTGATCTGGTTGACCATTCCATACCCTGCAACCACCTCTCCACAGCCGCCCTATTCTTCCCCAAAGCCTGCCAATGGATCTCATCTTTTTTGTCCGATCGCTCCTCTCCCGACTTTGCCAGCAACCACTCCTCCATCCCCACTACCATCACCTGTGTGGTCCCCCAAAGCTAATGCATCTCCCCCACCCTCTACAATGTCTTTACCAAGCCCCTCTTTGACCTCCTCAACTTCCACCAAATCAAATATACCAACTACGCCGCCAACGATACCCAGATTCTCATCCGCCTCTCTGGCATCCATCATCAAGACACTGCCAAATTAACTGCATCTATGAATCTGTCCAATCCCGGATGGTGACCCATGGGCTTTGCCTGAATGACGATAAAACTGAGCTCCTTTTTCTGGGCAACCCTGCCCACCTAGGGGCGTGGCCTAATGGCTGCAGAGTAGGACGTAATTCCTAGAGGCTCCTGCCGATCTGTATATGATCCTGAGGAAATGAGGCGTTTAGTGCTGGCCATGACGCGACAAGAAACATCCACGGCAGCATGAATGCACTGGGTGTGCTGCAACCTGAAATTTGGGAAGATTCACGGCAAGGATTACAAACTGCGAGCTTAAACAGTTTGGCGAGTTTGAGCCATGGACGGCAGCAAGATGGCACCCACCGAACAAAGTGTCAGACAAGTGAACAGCAGTTTCGCCGCGAGGTGAAGCTGCAGGCATCCGAGGCTGAGCAACCTACCCTTTTGAGGAAGGATCGGAAACTGCAATGTGACACCCACAACGAGGCAGTGCTGGTGTAAAAGTGCCGCCGGACACGAAGAAGCCTACAGATGAGAGTGGAAGCTGGCTGGAAGGGGCAGACAGAATTCGGAGGATTCCAGAGACGCGATCAAACAGCAGACTCATGCACAGTGAAAACCCCATTGCTAGCAATGACAAAGGAATGAACAGCTCGCACAGCACTGTTCTGTAAAAGGAGGGAGGAAGAGCGAGTGAGACCGCCCGACCCGTGAGCCTGACAGAGTGCCTGACCAGCTGATGCAAGAAAAAGGCTGAAGCATCTGCTATGAAAAGATCCGAACAACGACAGGTATGCAGGAATAGACGTACTTGAAGGCAACATTGTGGCTAGCACGGAACTGCGAGACGCTAGCCGGGCAGTGGAGGAAGTTGAAACTGACATCAATGCAGAAGGCGGTTCTCTTGTATCACACGGGAACTGTGAACATTCATGACACAGGCAAGCTGGCTACCATAGAAGTTGCCTGGGGAAAATAAAGCCGCTGAAGCCTCAGGGGGTGAGATACACTGACCGACAGACAATAAGCAAGGGCAGTGAAAGTTAGTGTGTGGAGACTGATGATAGAGCAAGATGAAGGTGCAATAACAAAGGAATCATTAGCGGGCAGATACACTGTGATAGTGTAGCTAACCGGAGCGCTTCTGTGACGAGATCGAGTAGCAGCGGGCTGAACGTCTCTTCGAGCAGAAGCTGCAACTTCAGCGACCGCATTCGCAGTATGGCCAAACACCTAACGTGGGTTCTAAAGTAGGCCTGCGGGAGACTGGGCAAGAGTTGAGCAACGTAGGCTCGGATATGACTCCCCCGTGAGAATAACAACGGCGAGGACAGTGATGCCACACTGCTCACAGAGGAATGCAGGAAACACAGAGGAGCCCACATCAAGGGACGGAATCAGGGAGCTATTAGTATGCGCCCGATCAGACAAGGTACGTGAAGGAAAAGGGCCCAAGATACGAGCCTTCCAAGTGCTCAGAACGGCAGTGAAGCCGGCAGAAGGAGCAGCCATGCCGTATCTAGACTCGCTTGGAGTAGCGCTCTCCCGAAGATATAAGCTACTGCCATAGTCAAAAGACCGATCACACTATAAATGTAAGCAGCCCGTTCATAGAACTGCAGGGCCTTGATGAACTACTGGAAACTCACGTGTGACACCAGGGACAGAGCGGCCTACAAGACATAGATCGCTTGGTAACCGCGAAACACACACCGAATAATAACACATCAGCCCGACCCGCGTGAGGACGTGGGCCTACACAACGTGACCTTTACGGCTAAGGCATGAATCTTCAGAGACCCAAAGAAATGACCCAGTGAGACCCGGCATACCATCTGTGTGCACAACAAGTCTTGTTGCAAGTGCCGGAATTAGATCATACACTGTCAGAGAGCAATTGGCCGTCAGCATCATTTGGGAAGTGCCATCTGACTGACACACCTGGCCATGGCACGGCAGGCCAAGGAACAATAGCTCAAGGGAAGGTCAGAAGCGGGAGTAGACACTCCAATGGATATAACACTGGTACAGCGAGAGTCCTTAAAGCACACAGGTGAGAGAAGGCGCGATCCGCAGCTCTGGTGAGAGGTGCAATTGCATACTTGCCAACCCTACTGATTTGGGTGGTAGGCTACTGCTTTTTACGCAGTCCTACCGCCTACAGATTTTGTCATGAAAACCTACCAATTTCCAGGCCTGGCTGCCTCAGGCCCAGGCAGCCCTGTCCATCATGAGCAATGAGAGCAGCATCCGGGATTCATTGCCCATTAATTTGATGGATGCATTGCTGCCTGGCCACGGATGACGTGAAACAGACACTCTGCACAGGGGATGGGGACCATGAGATCTGGGCAAGTGTCAGAGCATCACAGCACGACACCACACTAGTGTTTATTTAGCAAATGTGTAGGTGTCATCTGAAGATCTGTATTTCACTCAATGTAGAGGTTTGTGAGAACGTGGGGGCCACTGTTCATTCTGTGCGCCTCTTACAAGTGCATGGGCTCTGCTACTCCAAGCATTGGCTCACTAGAAGATTAAGGTTTTAATCACAGGTTTACGACTGTGCTTTCCGTTCGCTGTCCAAACACGGCAGTAGGCGTTACAGGGAGAAAATATGTTGCCTGCCCACAAGTGGCCGTTGCTGCGTCAATAAAATGGAGTGCATATAGTAATTCATTTTTTATTAAAATTTGTTTTTAGTGCAAAAACACCATTCCAAATTAAAATTACGAAGTACAATCTTTCAAAATTTACAAATAAGAATAAACAGTGTATGCAACAATAAACTCATACAATATAGGATACAACTATTCCTACATACACCCACAAAAAATATCTACATTCAGTCAAAAATCTCTTTCAAATACCGCATATTCCATCTTCTTTTCAGGATTTCAAATGTAAATTAATCAGTTTCCAATTGGGTTATAATGTAGTTAACCAAGCGTACCGTTGCCAATATAACTGTGTTATTAGATCCCCACATGCAGTTCATCCATATAAAGTTTCTTGCAAAGATAGTTTTGCAAGTTCAAATTCTTTCATCATACGTATACGGGTGTTTTCAAAGTAAGAGCAATACAGAAACAAATATTAAAGAGATTCTTTGGTCTCTTTGCAGAATCTACAAGTATCGTCAATCGGAAAGTCTTGATTCTTTGTCCAATACTTAATTCTCAATTTTGTATGAATGAGATCAAGTCTAAATAGCATACATGTTCTACAGACTTCTTTATCAGGACACAGTGTTAAATACAACAACCTAGGGTTTTGCGGATGAATAAAGTCTGCATAATCAACAAAAGAAGAATATGCATGCAGTTGGTCTATACATTCTGCCCAATTGTTTGTGAATTGTTTTTTTTCACCTTATTTATATGCACTTGAAGATCACCTGGTAACATATTAATAATCTCTAATAATGTATTCATTCTGTCTTTGAATTGTACAACAGATAAAGGATTATTATTCATTAACATTTTAAGGAATTCTTTGTTGATCGTGTTCTTTGCAGGTAAAAGCGTGTTGGAATAGTTTGTTAACAGCCGCCAATGATAACGTGCAGCTAACGAGGTTAACCCTAATTCGTGTCTCAAGACAACATTAGGAAGGGATGACGGAAGACCTAATGCGTTGTTCCAAAGGATGCCCTGCAGGCAATTAAGAAGCAGACCCAGATCACCAAGACATACTTCCACACCGTACAGTAGAATGGCTTCTACTTTTCTATTGTAGAATTCGTAAAGAGGGATAAGTGAAAAATAAAATTTATGGAAAATTAATTTCATCTGACCTTTTAGGGGTAGAAATGTTTCCATCAGTGAGTCCTTTGTTCTTTTAAATGAGGTGTTATTTGAGATGTTAAAGCTCAAATAGAACAGGTTTTGAACAACATTTATATGTTCTGCGTCAATGTTCCAAGTGAAATGCCGTATTTTTTTACCATTCGAAAAAATAATAATATTACATTTTTGCAGATTGACCGTGAGGTTGTTGGATTTACAATAAGAAAGGAAGCTCTTCAATTTAGCTTGGGGGCCTGATTGAGTTCTATCAAAAAGGAGAACGTCGTCGGCATACGCTAACCATGATAACCTTAACGTCCCCAATCGTGCTGCAAAGGATGTTTCTCCATTTCAAATATTGTCAAGGTGAGCCATATAGAAGTTAAACAATATGGCTGCCAGGTTGCAGCCTTGTTTTACAACTATCCAGCTAGGGATAGCTTCAGTAAGAACGCCTTCACGGTTAATCCGCACTTTGAAGTTTGAATGATAATGAAGCATGGCAATAAGAGTGACCAAGTAAGGCGGAAATTTGGCATTTTGCATTTTTTGACACAAAATACCTCTAATGACGCTATCAAAAGCAGCTTTCAAATCCAACGATGCGACAAAAATAGGGCCTTTATCTGGAAACTTGATAGAAGCAATTAGGTGAGCTAAAATGCTTGCATTCAAAGAGGTGCCCATAGTTTTTCAAAAGCCTACTTGAGCTTTACTTAGGCGTTGGTGTTACAAATTACAATTTCCACTTCTTGTAGCATTAAGGCAGCAAATATTTTAGCTGCAACGTCGATTAGCGCTATGGGCCTGAAGTTGTTGGGATTGTTAATGGTCATTTTTTGTGCAACGGGATGATAATGGAATTGAGCCACGACGAGGGAATCTTTTTGTTTCGAAATATTGATTTAAAACTTTCTAGAAAAATGTCAGGAATCGGCCCGGGAGCCGCAGTATTGTAAATAGGCTAGCGCCGCCCCCGCAGTCTCACAGAAAACGGGATCAGGCTACATTGCATCAGCGGTCACGATCCACTCGGTTACCTCGTAGTAAAGGCTTAATCCACGGCCACAGGAACTTGGTACAACCTCGTCCTTCAGGGTTTTTGCATTGGCGGTTACCATGGAGATTAGGGCAGCGACGTCGACCCGCACCACGGCTGCCGCACGTACAGGTCATGTGATCACGACTTGATAAAACTCTAGCCTGCAGTAAACTCGTTGCTTCTGATTTTGAATTTGGAGTCTGCTACGTGCCTTGCGAATATTCTTGTTCCCCTGTTCTTTGTACCCTTGTTTTCCTGTCTGGCCCTGCTACCTTGCACTCTGAGTACCTCTTGTCGGGGCAATTCCCCCTCGCTTTCTGCTTACCCGCTCCTGTCTTCTTTCCAGTCCTCCTGCGGAACTAACCCCGTTCTGCCTCACTGCTAATTGTTGCCGGACCGGACCTCGCCCAGGATTTGCCTTTGTCTCATGTTTTTGCCTTCGGAACTTTTCTCAACTACCGACCTGGATTGTCTTATGGATTGCCACTGCCTCTCAACTTGATCAACCTGGGTTATCCTCGCGCGTGGACATTAGGAAAACCTTCTGCTTGGGATCCACCTGACCAGTGCTCCTCATCAAGACTGCCGGTACACTACTCCTCTCCGTTCCCCGGTACGGACTAGAGACTGCCGTGGTACCATCAGGGGTGGAGGTAGGAGCGTCCTCGTTTCGTCGGGGATTGTACTGCCGACCCTTAGGCGTACGCGTGCCAGCGGGAATAGTCCTACACCCCTGTACTTTGGCAGTCTTACTGGAGCATTGGTTGCCCATGGAATTCATGTCAACAATCCCATGGTAAGAGTGTCTGTCCTATTTTCATGTTTCTGTTCTTGATGTCCCTGGTATAAGTATTAAGGATTGTTTTTCTTGTATATTGTAACTGCTATTTCTGCTCCTTGTGACGTCGACACAAAAAGGCTTTTCTGTTTTCAACTGGCATACTATCGCACACGAGGGAGTCTGCTGCCACGTGCCGTTTGGGACCATTCTTCCAAACAATAGATCCCTGGTGCTGGTTTATTTCATATCCAGACACAGGGTTACATTGTAGGGTAGAATTCTACGTCTACACTACGAGGGCAACCTAAGAAGGCGATCCAGACAAAAAATCTGTGTCCAAAAGTGAGGATCGTCTTTAATAATGCAGGGGGGCAAACCATCAGGTCCTGCACATTTGGAGGCTTTTAGTTTGTGAATGGCAACTAGTATATCATCAAATCCCCAAGGACAAATATCAGGAATACTATGTCATTGTGGAGGTTTTTCTAAGAACGTAAAGGGTACAGGAAGCACATATTTATGAAGAAAGAAAGAAGTCCATGTTGCTCCATCAATCGCTGAATCAAACTCTAAATTCCGCTCTTTATCAATTGTTCTCAGATGTTTCCATATGTCTTTGGTTTTACGTTTGCATAACATCTCAACCATCTTTTGGTTATGTTTCAGTGAAATTATAGAACGTAATCGTACAATAGCATTCTTAAATTTCATCTGTATTTGTTTTTTTTTCTTAAAGAAAAGATTTGGGTCGCAGAGTAATAGGGACTTTTTTGCTTTCTCAATTCAGCATATTTTTAGCGTTTAAGCTCTGAAATTTCTCCTGAAAGCTGAGATATAGGTTTTTTTATAGGTTCCAGAATTTTTTGTGATGTCGCAAGAGTGCCAAGACGATTGGCAATCACCTTCAGATTCCATTGAAGAATACAATCCATCTCATTAGGGACTAAACTACTGCATTTCCATAAGTCCCGATTGACAAGAAAGGAAAGTTTTCTACGCGTACTATGGTTCCAATTAATCGAAAGCCTTTTTCTATCACTCTGAATTAGACAAAAATAGGGCCTTTATCTGGAAACTTGATAGAAGCAATTAGGTGAGCTAATATGCTTGCATTCAAAGAGGTGCCCATAGTTTTTCGAAAACCTACTTGAGCTTTACTTAGGCAGTTGGTGTTACAAACTACAATTTCCACTTCTTGTAGCATCAAGGCAGCAAATATTTTAGCTGCAACGTCGATTAACGCTATGGACCTGAAGTTGTTGGGATTGTTAATGGGTCCTTTTTTGTGCAACGGGATGATAATGGAAGTGAGCCACGACGAGGGAATCTTTTTGTTTCGAAATGTTGATTTAAAACTTTCTAGAAAAATCTGTGCCCAAAAGTGAGGATCGTCTTTAATAATGCAGGGGGGCAAACCATCAGGTCCTGCACATTTGGAGGCTTTTAGTTTGTGAATGGCAACTAATATATCATCAAATCCCCAAGGACAAATATCTGGAATACTATGTAATTGTGGAGGTTTTTCTAAGAACGTAAAGGGTACAGGAAGCGCATATTTATGAAGAAAGAAAGAAGTCCATGTTGCTCCATCAATCGCTGAATCAAACTCTAAATTCCACTCTTTATCAATTGTTCTGAGATGTTTCCATATGTCTTTGGTTTTACGTTTGCATAACATCTCAACCATCTTTTGGTTATGTTTCAGTGAAATTATAGAACGTAATCGTACAATAGCATTCTTAAATTTCATCTGTATTTGTTTTTTTTTCTTAAAGAAAAGATTTGGGTCGCAGAGTAATAGGTACTTTTTTGCTTTCTCAATTCAGCATATTTTTTGCGTTTAAGCTCTGAAATTTCTCCTGAAAGCTGAGATATAGGTTTTTTATAGGTTCCAGAATTTTTTGTGATGTCGCAAGAGAGCCAAGACGATTGGCAAACACCTTCAGATTCCATTGAAGAATACAATCCATCTCATTAGGGACTAAACTACTGTATTTCCATAAGTCCCGATTGACAAGAAAGGAACGTTTTCTACACGTACTATGGTTCCAATTAATCGAAAGCCTTTTTCTATCACTCTGAATTAGAACCAAAGTGGAATTGTGTACCAAATTTTGGATCTGACCAGTCATCGAAGATGTGATCATCAAATGATCACCCAAAGCGGGATCCAAGGTCTTTGTCAGTGATAGCATCCCCGATAGTGACTTAGAGCCTACCAAATAGTCTATCCAGGAAGAATGTGTTCCTCTTTTCCAAGTGAATGTCTCGTGGCTAACATCTGGTTGTATGGTATACAAGTCCCAGCTTTCTAGAAATTGGAACCATACTTTCCCTTTTTCGCTCGCTAGCCTCAAATAATTCTGGGCTCGAAGTCTGATACTTGTAGAAAAATTAGGAAAAAAGGCTGCATTAAAGTCTCCTCCATTAAAAATTTCTGCTTGGGGTGTGTTATTTAAAGCCTCCAAAAGGGCCGTATCAAGAGTTTCACATGCCTGAAGTGTGGGCATAAAAGATTGTTTCCAATATAATGATATCACAAATATATTCAGATGGTGTAAAAGATCTAGATTTATATCTACCAGTAGAAACAAATCGGATTCATAAATGTGATTTACCCTAAAATGAAGCCCATTGTTAATAAGGATAGCCAGGCCGTCTGCAGGTCTACTTATTTCCCCACCAACTGCTTGGTGCACAAAGGAGGTATACCCATCAAAGTGCAATTCGGCTTTAGACATAGTTTCTTGGATTATAAATTGTGTGGCAAAAGGTCTATGTTAGCTAGCAAAAGCCATTTTGTAAGGTTGTTGAAGGCGCAGCAGTTCCAAGTAACAATTTTTAGATCCTTCCATTATGAAGAAACTTGATTTGGAATAATAGCAGACGAGCTTTTACAAGAGGCTCTAACCATGTTAGGCCATTAAGGACGGTGGTAAGAGAAGCTAATTGTTCCAACATCAGTTTAGATGTGTCTGTATTAGTGGCAGCCTGCAAAGCATTATTTTCAGCAGAAATCAAGTTCAGTGGCTGAAAATCAAGAAAGGCCATTGCGTCCTCAACTAATGGGAATGCATACATTTCTAGACCCAACATAATTAAGTCAGTTTTATGTTCCCAGAGTAGCTTTGCAATAATGGGAGAGAGCATTGTTGATAGCATACGATTATTATTTATATTGGATAGTCGGATGCTTTCAATATCATTGGAGACTAAGCTGCGAAGCGAGGGAATTTTATATAGCGACTTCATTAAGAATGAGCGATTAACACATTCCTTCCTATTAATAGTAGTATCGCTCTTCCAACCAATAGTTGTTTTCATTACAGCAGGTATGTTGTTGAATAATAATAAGGTTGAGACCGAGATAGACAAAGGGGGGGCTCCTACATTTTTTCCAATGATATTTGCAGCTTTTCCAACAGACAAGGATCTTCCCTCAGGTAGTGTGTCATACTGTCATTTTCGAGGAACATTCCCTGGCGCCTCGGAGACCGATGGCGAATTCGTCGCCATTAGAATGTTCCATTCTGGTACTTCCACTTCCTGTATCTGTATTCTAGTCTTTCTTTCGTTCCTTCCCGGTTTCCGTATTTAGCCCCTCCTTTTTGTTTTGTTCGGCGCGTTGCAACTTTTGTATGCCGTACGCTTCGAACCTGCTTTGAGCCTCGCTCTTAGCCTGTTTTTGTTTTTCCCTTGCCATCGACCGGTCTCAGCCGGGTCCCTTCTTAGCTGCTTGTGCTAGCTTTCTCTTTCTGTCTCTCGCCTAAGCCGCTGGTTGAGGCGTTCCGCTTATTCATCGTTTTCGGCGGCATCAGCCCTGGTCTTTTCTTGGCTTCCTTGCCACCCTCTCCCCTCGCGCCTCCCTGGCAGTTCCTTACCTGGGTTTCTCCTGCTCTCTCCTCTTTCCTTCTTTGCTTGCCTTCACTTGGCCGCTTCCCTTTCTCCTCCCTCTGCTGCTCTCTTTTCGCTGGCCTCGCTCCAAGAGTTGCTTACCTCCTGGAGTATTCCGACATTGTGGATTCTCGATCCGAACCTTCCGGAGCCTGTAGGTGTAAGCTTCGCATCCATCTCTGTGTGCTGGAAGAGACATCCTCCGCATCGTTTCATTCTGCAAGTACATTCATCGCTCACTGGTCACCCTCCGCATCGTTTCATTCTGCAAGTGCATTCATCGCTCACTGGTCACCGAAAGCCTGCCTTCCGACTAAGGATTCAACCAGAGAGGTTTTTTTGAGCTTGTGCTTTTTTCCTCTCTTTCGGCTTCTTCGGCAGGAGGTCCCTTGCATCCCTGTGCCATCAGGGAGACAGGGTGACTTCCTACTGCAGAAGGCCTTTTCTCTTCTCGAAAGAGAAGACCTCCAGAAGAAAGAGGCGAAGACGAGAATGCACATCTGGAGAATCAGGTGAGGAGGAAGGGGAGCAGGGTTCAAGTAGCTCCAGTTCTGAGGAATCCTGGAAAACTAGCAACAAACCTGACATAGTGACTGACTGCCAGGACCTTTGGGAGTCCATGTACTCTGTGGAAACATTTGAACCTTCTCTATTTTCATCAGAATTAGTGACAACAGAGGGTCCATTATTAGTAGAAGTAAATGCCTGGCAGATTCGGCCAACAGCGGCAGAGAAGAGGCATTCTTCAGGTCAACAATGAGTTCAAGCAGTATGTGTTCTCTTGATGCAGATAAAGTTTCGAAACATGTTTGAACATAAGTGGAAACCTTAATAGGTCTTTCTTTAGGTGACAAAGGATGATCTATTTCCTCGTTGGGTGTTTTCTGGGAGGAGCTATTTGAGAAGGACTTTCCCCCTTCAGTATGGTACTCAATTTTTTGAGATTTTCCAGTTTTCTTATTTAGCTTCTCAGGAAAGTTTGCAATAATGTTTGCCTGTGTGAAGTTTGTAGACTTAGCACCTGCAAAGGCCATATGTTGGAGTTTTACCCCCAAATTAGGAGTACTTAAGTCTCCAGCTGTCTTCAAGGAATCTATATCGGTACAATCTGACCGACCATTTGGTGTCAGTTCTACCTTCTGTGGTGGGATCTGGAGTACGATTTTGCTCTCCTCATTCAATTGGCTCAAATCTAAAGCATGTTCGTCTCCATTTTGTATGGGTAACTATTTCTGTGGTTTTATTCTCCCATGTCCATCTGTGATTTTCTTCAAGCCTGAGTGTGCCCCATTATCAAAGCCCCTCATTTTGTGCCTTCTTTTTAATGCTTTTTGATGTTTTATTGGCTCTTCTAGATAAATGATAGAACCCTTGTGAGGAGGATGTTGTCATGTCTTCTTCTTCAGTAATTCTTTCTAGCTCCTGTTCCTGTTCAATAATTTCAGTAATCGCAGAGGGGCTGTCAAGCGAAAAATCATGCCTATCTACCACTGGCACAAGTATCTGGTCCGGTTGTGAATTTTCAGAGAGATGCATCTGAGGATTCGTTTTATACATGAATGACAGTTTAAACGCCAAAATGTCCCTGCAATGGCAACAGCTGAACATAATCTTACCCAAGATCTCCAGACTGTTAAGGCTGAGAATGCTGTACTGAAACAAAGGGTAGACAACTAGGAAAGGGCACGGGCGGAACTACCTCCTATGCCCTTAGCCTCAGGAAAATATGATGGATCTTTACACACGTTTAAAGAATTTATGGAGGCGTGCATTATCCACTTCACTTTCAGACGTCAAACCTATGCATCAGATAATGCCCGTATTGGCTTCCTGATCTCTAACCTAACAGGGAATGCCTTGGCCTGGGCTACGCCTCTTGTCTCCGGCGCCAGTCCATTACTCCAAGACTCAGTGGTTTCACTGCGCAATTCAAAGAGACATTTGAAAGACAAGAAACCGCATTGGTGGCCAGCGAAATGCTGCTGGATATTCGTCAAGGTACTTCCGATCTTTTGTCCTATAATTCACGTTTGAAACGAGTCGCGGCCGAAGCTGGGTGGCAAGAGTCAGCCCAGTACACCATATTCCGCTGGGGGCTTCGAGAAGATCTCAAAGATGAATTAGCCCGAGTGCCCAGACCCGCATCCTTGGCTGACCTATGGTCCACAATTTTACAATTGGATTTCCGTCTTTCAGAAAGGCGGGCCGAACGCAAGAAGTGTCGGGTCACCGCTCTGCCTACAGAACCCTGTTTGCCCGCTTCCTCCTCAATCCATCAATCCAAGGAAGAACCTATGCAAATAGGTACTACTTGAGGGCCTCTAACCTCTGAGGAATGGAAGAGAAGAAAGGACAATAATCTGTGTTTATATTGTGGCTCAAGTCAACATCTATTAAGAAACTGTCCTGAAGTACCTCCACGGCGTTCGGGAAACGCCACCCCTCGGAACTAATAGGAACTAGTTTCCGAGGTGGAGCAGTAGGTCCCTTCGTTACCATGTCCGTTACTTCAGTGACATCTGCAGAAGACACCCGTCTAATGGTAGTTTCGATACAACTCAATTTACATAAGAAATCCTATGATGTTCTGGCATTATTGGATTGTGGTGCAGCAGGATGCTTTATGGACATAATGTGGACTAACAAGGTTGGTATCGAGTAGGTGGAAAAGGATGAAGATCAGAAAGTCGAAGGGATGGATGGCAAGCCTCTGAGTTCTGGTCTGATAACTCACACTACTCCTCCGATGACCATGAAGCTACTACAACACACTAAAGTCATCCAATTTGACCTTATTAGAGCAGCTCACTTCCCAGTCATTCTAGTTGTTTCTTGGTTAAGAAAGCACAATCCGGCCATCAATTGGAAGACCAACCAAATGTCCTTCACATCCGACTATTGCATAAGGACTTGTCAATCAGGGACCACTTATACCACTGTCCATGTCCTTTCTGATTTCTCGTCCATATCAAGCAGCCTGAGAATCCATACCTTACCTGTGGAGCTATCCGAGTACAGCGATGTATTTCAAGATCCGAAACCCAGAGAACTACCCCCGCACCGTCCCGAGGACTGTGCTATCGATCTGGTACCAGAAGCCTTGGTGCCATTCGGACGCATGTTCTCATTGTCTCTCAAAGAGAAAGAGATGCTGAAAAGATACTTGGACTCTAACGTGCAAAACGGGGTAATACAGCCATCTCACTCCCCTGCAGGTGCTTCTTTGTTTTTCATCCCAAAGAAAGATACCACCGAATTAAGACCATGCATCGACTACCGGGGATTGAACAGAGTCACCATCCTTGACCGATATCCAATGCCCTTAATTAAGGATGTGTTAGAAGCTGTCCAAGGGGCCTGTGTTTTTTTCCAAGATTGTCTTAAGGAATGCCTACCACCTACTACGCATCCGGGCCGGTGATGAATGGAAGACCACATTCAGAACCCCATTCAGGCACTTCGAGTATCGGTTGATGCCCTTCGGCCTGGTCAATGCCCCGTCAGTATTCCAACGATTTATGGACCGCACTTTCTCTGACCTTTAGTTTCACTCTACGATCATCTATCTTGATGATATACTGGTGTTTTGCAAGACCCCTGAACTACACGAACAGCATCTCCGGCAAGTCATTCAAAGACTTAAAGAAGCGTGTTTGAAAGCCAATCCCGACAAATGTGTTTTTCAGGTATCTTCAGTTCCGTACCTTGGTTTCATCCTCTCCACAGAAGGCATTCAAATGGACCCTCGCAAGGTTACCGCCATCCTTCAATGGCCAAGTCCAACTTCTATCAAAGAAGTACAAAGGTTTCTAGGGCTGGCTAATTTTTACCGCACGTTTATACCAGATTTTTCTCAACAGGTTTTGCCTATTACCAATTTGTTAAAGAAGACCTCAACACCATTTGTTTGGTCGACACTGGCAGAATCGGCATTCCAACAACTCAAAGAGGCATTGTTTCAGCCCCAGTTCTGCGTCAGCCTGAACAAGGGAAACCTTTTGTAGTTGACACGGATGCTTCTTCTGCAGCGTTGGGAGCTACACTGCTACAGGACCACAATGGGATTGAATACCTGGTAGCATATGTCTCCAAGACTCTGACAACTAGTCAGAGCCATTACTCCATGATAGAGAAAGAATTGCTGGCTATGAAGATTGTGTGCAAGGAATGGCGACACCTTCTGCAGGGAGCCATCTATACTTTCAAGTTACGCACTGATCATGAGTTATTCAAAATATGGAATGCATAAATTCTCGGTAGGCTCTATGGGCCCATTTTTTCTCTCAGTACGATTTCATTCTGACCTACCTACCTGGCACTAAGAATTTGCTCGCCGATGCACTTTCAAGACGAGCCAGTCCAGGTTTTCAACCTAAACATCACCCAAGCCTCATGCTTCCCCGGACCAAGGTGATATGTACAGCAAATTCGTTCCTGGAAGAAGTTCGCCAAGCCACGACCACAATCAATCCCCCATCTCCAAAAGCCTAGTCTGAACCTCTTATTCTGTGAGACGGATTGTATTTTTTCAGACAACGACTATACCTACCGGAAGCTAAATTCAGACGGCAAACACTAAGATGGTGTCATGACAATCCAGTGGCAGGACATAGAGGGGTCAGGAATACTCTTGATCTCCTGAAACACCATTTCTGGTGGCCCAATATAGAAAAGGAAGTGAAAGAATATGTTTCAACATGCCCAACCTGCTGCAGATCAAAGTATAGCACCCTTAAGGCTGTGGGATTTCTTCATTAAGATAAACCACCTGGAAGGCCATGGGAGGTCATCTCCACAGACTTTATAGTCGAATTACCTCCTTCGAATGGGTGTTCTTGTATTATGGTAACAGTAGACTGTTTTACTAAGTTGGCGCATTTCATCCCTTTGGCTGGTCTCCCATCAGCTTCTGAAATGGCTGAAATGGCTTCCATCTTTGCTAAAGAGATATTCCAGCTACATGGTATACCGGACAAGATTATCTCTGATAGAAGCACTCAATATGCATCTCGATTCTGCAGAGACCTCTGTAAGACTCTAGGAGTAGAAAGAGCAATGTCTTCCAGATTTCATCCGCAGACCAACAGCCAGACGGAGCGGAATAATGCCTCATTGGAACAATACCTTTGCTGCTTTGTCAACGGCCAACAAGACAATTGGGTGGCACTTCTGCCTACAGCAGAATTCGCTTAAAACAACTCTTCCCACAGTGCCACCAAACTCAGCCCTTTCTATTATAGCTATGGGTTCCATCCCAGATTTTTGCCATCTCTACCTATCCCTCCCACTAATACTCCGTCAGTTGAGACTTGGCTCACTCACCTATCAGAAGCACCCAAGATGGCCTTGGAAGGCCTACAGGCTAGCAGACTGCGCTACAGCTGCTCAAGTAATAGCCGATGTCTGTCATCACCACAGTGGCAAAAGGGGTCGCAGGTCTGGCTGTCCACCAAGTATCTTCCCCGATGGTTACATATCTCTAAGCTAGTCCTCCCCGCTATTTGGGACCTTTTACTATTCTGGACAGAATTAATCCGGTGGCATTCAGAATTCAGTTGCCCAACTACATGAAAAGAATTCATCCTGTGTTTCATTCATCTTTGCTGATGGAGTATCGAGATGACAAGTACCAATGTCCTTTACCTAAAAGTCTCACGCCCAAGGATATCCAACCAGAGGAGTATGAGGTGGAATCCATTCAGGATTCCTGTTACAAGGCTGGCAGGTTGGAGTATCTTATACACTGGAAAGGATACTCACATTTGGAAGATTCTTGGGAGCCTGTGACGCATGTACATGCTCCTCGTCTGGTACAGAAATGTCATCGTTTTCACCCAGGCAAACCGGGAGGGGTCCCCCTCAGGAGGGGGCATACTGTCATACTACATTTTCGAGGAGCATTCCCTGGCGCCTTGGAGACCGATGGCGACTTTGTTGCCATTAGAATGTTCCATTCCGGTACTTCCACTTCCTGTATCTGCATTCTAGTCTTTCTTTCGTTCCTTCCCTGTTTCCGTATTTAGCCCCTCCTTTTTGTTTTGTTCAGCGCGTTGCAGCTTTTGTATGCCGTACGCTCCGAACCTGCTTTGAGCCTCACTCTTAGCCTGTTTTTGTTTTTCCCTTGCCACTGACCGGTCTCAGCCCGGTCCCTTCTTAGCTGCTTGTGCTAGCTTTCTCTTTCTGTCTCTCGCCTAAGCCGCTGGTTGAGGCGTTCTGCTTATTCATCGTTTTCGGCTGCATCAGCCCCGCTCTTTTCTTGGCTTTCTTGCCACCCTCTTCCATCGCACCTCCCTGGCAGTTCCTTACCTGGTTTTCTCCTGCTCTCTCCTCTTTCCTTCTTTGCTTGCCTTCACTTGGCTGCTTCCCTTTCTCCTCCCTCTGCAGCTCTCTTTTCGCTGACCCCGCTCCGAGTGTTGCTTACCGCCTAGAGTAGTCCGACGTTGTGGATCCTCTGTGGTCACATTCTCGATCCGAACCTTTCTGGAGCCTGTAGGTGTAAGCTTCGCATTCATCTCCGTTTGTTGGAAGAGACATCCTCTGCATCGTATCATTCTGCAAGTACATTCATCGCTCACTGGTCACCCTCCGCATTGTTTCATTCCGCAAGTGCATTTATCGCTCACTGGTCACCGAAAGCCTGCCTTCCGACTAAGGATTCAACCAGAGAGTTTTTTTGAGCTTGTGCTTTTTTCCTTTCTTTCGGCTTCTTCAGCAGGATGTCCCTTGCATCAGGGAGACAGGGTGGCTTCCTACTGCAGAAGGCCTTTTCTCTTCTCGAAAAAGAAGACCTCCAGAAGAAAGAGGCGAAGACGAGAACGCACATCCGGAGAATCAGGTGAGGAGGAAGGGGAGCAGGGTTCAAGTAGCTCCAGTTCTGAAGAATCCTGGAAAACTAGCAACAAACCTGACATAGTGACTCACTGCCTGTTGACCTTTGGGAGTCCATGTACTCCGTGGAAACATTTGAACCTTCTCTATTTTCATCAGAATTAGTGACAACAGAGGGTCCATTATTAGTAGAAGTAAATGCCTGAGCAGATTCGGCCAACAGCAACAGAGAGGAGGCATTTTTTTTGCCCCATTATCAAAGCCCCTCATTTTGTGCCTTCTTTTTAATGCTTTTTGATGTTTTTTTTTTGGCTCTTCTAGATAAATGATAGAACCCTTGTGAGGAGGCTGTTGTCATGTCTTCTCCCTCAGTAATTCTTTCTAGCTCCTGTTCCTCTTCTATAATTTCAGTAATCGCAGAGGTGCTGTCAAGCGAAAAAATCATGCCTATCTACCACTGGCACAAGTATCTGGTCCGGTTGTGTATTCTCAGAGAGATGCATCTGAGGATTTGTTTTATACAAGAATTGTTCTATCTGTAGAAAACGATCATGTTGCAGTCTAGCTACTTCAAGGATGTCAATTGTTTCCCCCGTTAACACCATTATTACATGAGTTTATAGGTTGTACTACTATTTAAGCAAATGACATCGGTTTACCATGAGCAAGAAGGGGGTCATTTGATGTTTGAGTCCCCTTAGAGCTTTTTAAGGTTGTGTCAGAGACAGTAAGCCCGCATTTTACTATCAAGGCAGCTCTTTCAGGGCAATCCAGATGGAATTTATGGCAGGCATCTTGTGATAGAATACATCCTTCTAGTTTGTTTAACTTTTCAGTGTTGAGCAAGATGCTATTTTTTATATCGTTCAGTAATGCATTTGAGAATTCATGCCCCCTATCTAAGAGGTTTAGAATTCGGGTTATTACAGGGAAATCATGTGTTTCTTTCTCTAGTGCTTCTGAAAGCTTTCGCTCTGATGATAAGGGTACCTCCGGCAAATGGGACATATTGAAAACTGGAGCGGAAATATCTAATTCACCTGGAACTTGAAATTCAAACAAAGGTTTTACTTCATTTGTCTGTGTTGACGTAGGCGAACTCGTAGATATATGAGGAACTTTAGGAAGGAATTCTGCTTCGTTTTGCGAAAGACTTAGGGCCTCATCACGAGTTGGGCTGTATTCCCGGCTGTAATACCGCCGACTGTAATAGCCCTAGCACCGACCGGTCCGGCTGTATTACCGCCGAATCACGAGTTGGGTGTTAACGGTAAATCCCCATTCCCCATTGGGTCCATTGGATTCAATGGGGTATTTTCAGCGCTAATTGGCGGGCTAATACAGCCTGCAGTAATACAGCCGAAAACAGGGGATTTTCACTTCCAGAGAAAGGCTGGAGGTAAAACAGCCCATTTAGCGCCCAACTCGTGATAGGGCCAGCCCTTAAATGCGGCTGTAATACCGTTACCACCGCATTTAAGGGCTAAAGCCCAACTCGTGATGAGGCCCTGGATTTGCAAGGTCTTTTGGGTTGGGCTTATGAAAGTGGACGTGTTCACGAAAGGGCCCAAAAGTTGAAACTGGCGTAGAAGGACCCAAAGAAAGCCGCACACATTTGTCAAGATCGGCCATAATGACCAGTGCGAGCATTGAAATATCTGCAAGTGGAGTACATTTATCTACGTGAATATCAGTATCCACAAGATGTATGTTCTTTACGATTTCTTGATCGGCAAATGGATCAAGTGTAATGTCCTCATTTGCTGCTTTTAGCGAGCATAATGCTTTACAATCTGGAATATCCATATTGATGTCATTTTTATCCGTGTTGTCAAGTACATGGGGCCTCATTACGACCCAGGCGGTAAGTTACCGCCTGGGCCGTGACTTTACCACCATGGCGTAAACTACGTTTACGCCATGGTGGTTGGCGGACTTACCGCCCCATTCCGACCTAGGCGGGGCGGTAAGTCCCCAATCCCCATTTACCCTTCCCCATTCCCATTTTTGCCCCATAGGGCATAATGGGAGTGGGGAAGGCGTTAATTACGCCACCGTAAATTACGGTGGCGTAATTAACTCCATGGTCCCTTAGCGCCATGGATTTTAACACCTGCTAAAAGCAGGTGTTAAAAGCACCATGGCGCTAGGGGACCTCGTAATTGGCGGTAAGGGGTCAGCGCAGCTAACGCTGGCGTTAACCCCTTACCGCCAGGGTCGTAATGAGGCCCATGGTCATCTACATTTGATTGAAATGACATCGAGAGAAAAGAACGTTTCCCTTTTGCGAAACCAGTAGGACTCAACATTGTTTTTTTTAAAAAAATTTAGATTTAAGGATACTCTCACAAAGCTGCTCTTTAACGGGTAGGTCTTTAATTTTCTTCCCGTTGCGCAGCGTGGCTTCCATATTTTAAGAGAGAGCTCCGCCTGATATTCCAACTATTATGTTATGTGATCTTAGGTTAAATCAGTCCCTTGGTGGGACTGGAAGCGCGCTTGCATTGTCCAATCTTGGACACGGGACGCCGCTGCGATCACCATGGCAACTCGCTTTGGCAACCCGTCTCTCGAGGGAAACGGACCGCAGCAGTGCAGGGGTAAGCAACTTCAACCGTGCTTAGCGGTTACACTGGAAGCAATCTTTTGAATTGCACATCACAGGAACTCATTACCCTTCTCTCCTAAATAGGGAATCTTTCCTGCATGCTCGTGATTGACGACAAGGCAATACCTACTTTCCAATTTAAGCTAAGGTAATCCTGTAGTACGGATTTTGGCTGTTCATGTACATTTCTCACATCAGTTGATTTAGTAATTCGGTTTAGGACACTAATGAGCACATTTTTGTTTTCTCCTTTAACCATCCGCCTGTATGAATTGACGCGTCATGTATGATTTGCTCACATGGGGGTATGTATATTTGAAATCCATTTTATTATTGAAATGTGATGATATTTGTCTTTGATGAATGTAGCCCTGAAGATGGTGCCCAGCACCCAAATGCATTGGCAAAACAGCTTATACTCTAAGTTTGGGAATTGCTTATTCGCCTGAAAATATTGTGTGATTAAAACACAAACTACTTATAATACACTCAGAGAAATTGATTGGAATTTCATTGCAAACTTAAACTCATAATACTTGAACTCCACAGCATTGAGTAAAGTGCTTAATTGAAGTACGAATACAAGCTATATGTATATGAAATTATAAAGGAATGAATTTAGCTCTTAACGAGGAGCAAGGAGGAGCACTTGGTTCTACAGGTTGGACCTCACTCTGTTTTTCCTTTTGTCAGGAGACACAATGGACTCACTCTTATAACCCTAGTAGTGTGGTAACCCCCTGCTGTGTTCCTAGTACCGGCACCGCTGAGAAAGGACTAAATGCGGGATAACCTGAGATCCAGGGATGGAGCTGGGCAACAGTTGGGAATGGGAAGGGAGGGTGCGGGAGGGGAGTTGGAGGGTGTGCAGTGATTTTAGTTAGGGAACGAGCTTACGTCTACGCACCGCTGCGCAAGATACAGGAGACAAAGGGGGACAGTAGCGGGACTGGGTATGGATGAATGATGGAAGACCTTAAGATAGTTACCTGGAATGTCAGGGGGCTCAACAACTACCTGAAGAGAAATAAGATCATGATGTACCTGAGGAGGCAGAAAATAAATATCGCTCTACTACAAGAAACCCATCTAACAAAGGAAAAACAAGAGGTGATAAGGAAGAAATGGAAGGGAACCACCGTGGGGGCAACATATTTGGCATATGCCAGAGGGTTAATCACCTGGGTAGCACCGCATGTCCCCTTTCAGTTATTACAATCTGCGGGAGAGTCGGATGGGAGGACGGTAGCGGTACGGGGACTGATAGAAAACAGAGAAGTGTGTATTATTAATACATATGCCCCGAACCAAGATACTGTGGCCTACTTTAAGACCTTATATAGTAAAATAAGCCCATACCTGGGGGGTGTGGTCGTATGGGGAGGCGACTTTAACTGTACGCTGGATCCCAGGGTTGACAGGTCAGATGGGAAATTAGACAAACCCACCCCTGCAGCCAAAACCTTGAAGACCCTGTTGAGAGACTTTTAGCTAGAAGACATGTGGAGGCTACACCACCCATATGATAGACATTACTCGCATTACTCGGCCCCACATAATTTGTACACAAGGTTAGATCATATCTTCGCCTCCCCGGAGATGATAGGAGAGATAGTGCGGACTGAATATAAAGCGAGAGTCCTTACAGACCACTCACCACTGATCTTAATCTGGCAGTATCAGGTCCCTAGAGCCAGGATTCCAATGTTGCGGCTGAGAGCCGAAGCATTGAAAGACACAGTGTTTAGAGGGAACCTAAGGAGGGAAATTGTAGAATATTTCAAAAACAATACTGGAAGCGTAAAATCAGCAGGCACCCTATTGGAGGCATTCAAAGTGGTGGTCGCGGATCAGCGATAGCAAAATCCAAAGGGCTGCAAGGAGGCACATTGCAAGAGCTGCAGAAGGCCGAGGAGGAACTAGAGGCAGTCATGCTCAGAGGAGATTACTCCCTGGAAGAGGCCGACACTATAAACCAATTACGGTAAGAATGAAAAGAGCACTGGGAGAGGCTTAAATGACAAGAAATACATAGAGAGGCAGCACGCTGGCGGGGACAAGGCAGGTAGGTTGTTAGCATGGTTGTATAAAAGCGAGACACCAAGACCAACGATTAGAGCAATACAGGGGGAAGGAGGACAGATACTTGATACCCAGGAGGGAGTGAACGAAGGGTTCCTCGAGTTCTACAAACAATTGTATGAAGATACAGATGGGGGTGAATGGGGCGAGATAGTGGAAACACTTGGGGACATTGGCCCACCCAAATTGAGTGCTGAGGAGAGAGAGAACTTAGACGCCCCAATCACACTGGAGGAACTAGAAGCAGTGATTGAGGAATTACCCACTTGCAAGGCCCCGGTGTCGGACGGACCCCCTAGCGAGTTCTATAAAACATATAAAACGGAAATGCTTCCCTCGCTACTGGCTATGCTAAACGAAGCTTTCGAAACAGGTATATTGCCAGAATCTCTAAGGGAGGCGATAATCATTCCGATTCTTAAACCTAATAAGCTGAGTATGGACCGCGGATCGTATAGACCGCTATCCATGCTGAACCAGGACAGCAAGATACTCACAGCTGTGTTGGCTGGCAGATTGAGACAGGTCATAAGCAAACTTATACATCCTGATCACACTGGATACGTCCCGCACAGAAGCATAACCGACAACCTTAGAAGGCTTCACCGGGTCATAGATCAAACAGAAGGAGAGGAGCAGGAAGTTGCAATTATTTCATTGGATGCGGTGAATGCCTTTGATTCTGTTAAATGGCCGTGGCTGATAGCAGCTTTACAGGAATATGGAATAGGGCCCAAGTATCTGAAGTGGGTGAAACTATTATATAGCTCACCACTAGCCAGAGTTAGGACGGGAGCGGTTATTTCAGAAAGATGGCAACTTAGCAAAGGTACCAGACAGGGGTGCCCTTGGTCCCTGATGCTATATATTCTTGCACTGGAACCCCTAGCGATATACCTAAGACAACAATACGGGGAGGTGGGGATTTTCACGAAAGGAGGGCCACACCTAATATCATTATATGCAGATGATATGTTGCTATACTTGAGATACCTAGAGGAAAACCTGCAATACATTCTAGAAGTAATGGAGCGATTTGCGTCGCTCTCTGGCATTGCAGTCAACCCTAAAAAGTTGTGTATATTCCCCCTCGGGAGATATAAAGGCATTCCGCGGGAGCACCTACCCATTCTACAAATACCCTGGGAGACCAAAACCTTTAGATAACTGGGGATAGATATCTATCACGCGGTGGAGAATGAACACAAAAATAACACAGAGAAAGCAGTAGAAACATTGAGAATAGCATGAGATTCTGGGCTAAGCTCCCTTTGGCCATGGTAGGGAGAGATGCTTTGTTGAAAATGGTTGTATTACCGAGGCTGATACACTTTTTTGGAAATATACCATACATGATACCTAAGCGATTCTTTGTTAAACTTCAGAGCATATGTAGAGGCTTGATCTGGCACAACACCAGGAACAGAATAGCCCTGTGGAAACTACAGAATACGTATGATAAAGGAGGCATAAAACTTCCCAATTTTGAGATCTATCACTGGGCCAGCCAGCTACAATATGTGGCCAGGTGGCTAACGGAAGACTCAACATCGGAGTCCAGACTGTTGAGGTCAGAATGCACTCCGTTTTTCTTGAGAGAATGGATATGGCTGCCTAAATCAGAGCTAAAGGGGTGTCCGAGAATGCTTGAATTGGGATGGCAAATGTGGCGAAAGGCTTGCCAGGCCATGAAGAACCCGACTCTGTGCTCCCCACAAGTACCGCTTGTAGCACTGACCAAAGGGGATGTGCAATTGAGGAAGACGATACGCAAGCACTTGGAACTGGTGGGTAGTGCAACAATGGGAGACATATGGCAAGATGGGAAGATGTTTGGAATTTAACGCACTGGTAGAGGAAACGGGCCGACATCTAGGGCAATATATTACATACACCAGACTGGTGCGACGGGTGAAAGAAAGATGGTCTGAAATAGTGCTGGAAGACCAACCAGATACAGCCATAGAAACAATCTATGACATTGCAGAGGGAGTGCATGAAGTTTCCCGAATCTACGAACTGTTGATGACCAGGGTGGGGAAGGAAGTGACCCAGCTAAAACGGGATTGGGAAGAGGAAGCATGAATGATGGGCTGTAGGAGAGGGCTCAGAGGTACCATAAAAAGGTGTCCAGGAATACAAGACTGCAACAAATCCAGCTATATGTAACTCACAGACCGTACATGACCCCCCAGAGGATGGCCCGATTAAAGAGTGCAGAAATACAAACATGTCCCTAGTGTGGAGAAGTGAATGCTGGGATGCCACATATGTTTTGGGCATGCCCGGAAAATGGTACATTTTGGAAAGAAGTAGCGAAAGAAGTAGAGAAGGGGATCACGTTAGATGTGGAATCAGTGAGGTCATGTATGGTAGGGTGGTTCCCTAGACCACGCAAGCTAAAGCATGTGAGTAAACTTAAAGACCTGGCTTACATGCTTGCCAAGCACAGAATTGCCATGGGCTGGAAAGGTAGAGGTTTGGTGGAATGATCTCAAGAAATGGGCTGAAACAGAAACTGCGGTATGGACTGTAGCAGCCATCAGAGGGGAGGAAGAGGCAGATACATTGATGGCCAGGAGGAACTTAGTGGCCACATTGTCTGGGTCCACCCAGGTATGCCCAAGCGAATATCATACCTCCCAAAACACGGAAGAGGGAACATCCCTAGAGGATATAACGGCAGAAGGCGAAATGGAGTAGGGTCAAGTTAGGAGGGAGGGTAACGGGTAAGCAGCGGCTATGGTTTAATATGATACGAGATACTTAAAAATGTATAACATATACCGCTAAATTTGTTTTTTATGTGTTGATTGGATGTTGTAAAAGTTAATAAAAATTGTTTTTAAAAAAAACCCTGCCCACCTAGCTAAACTAGAACATGAATATTCCCACTTCACCACTGACAACACTGTCACGGCCTCCCCAGTAATCAAAACCTTGGGTGTCCACTTGAACTCTACTCTCTCAGCAAACATGTAAACTCCATTGCATCCTCATCGGCATTGTGAAAAACCTGAGGGCCATCGCTTTGGAACCTGACCCTGGGGCCGGACAAGCGAGGGAGGATCACCTGGGTGGAGGGACCCTTGGGATTGGATTGGGGAGGGATTATATGAGGGTGAGACATTGTAGTCCCCCCTTTCAGATGATCTCCTACCTGACGTTTCCTCACCCTACTGTAAACCAGACCCCTGGTTTCCCCAATGATTCTCCCAACAGCATGATATCCCGATGGAACAACTACTCTCAAGGGAACTTTACCATTTCTATGAATGTCCCTCTAATAAGGCCAGGCAGGGTCGGGCATTTAGCTACAATCACAAACACTTGACTCCAATTGAAAACTGAACTAAATATAAAAGGCGGACCCCAGACTCATTTAAGATGAACGAGCAGGAGCACGAGAATGAGAATCCAGGATGGCAAGAGCGAGTCCGAGAAGGAGAGTGAGCCAGATGTCAAGCAGCTGAGCAGAGGCTTGTGAGAACCTGGCTTGTCAGAGCAGGACGCTGAGATGGTACAAGGCTGCAGGCGAAAGCAGGAGAAAGCGTGGCGAGGGAGCCGTGTCTCCAAGAAGCCGAAAGGGAAGCTGCGAAGCTGGTTAATCCCTCTGAACTACGTGCCAAGAGATTGCTCATTTCCCTGGGACAACGCGTCCACCGGGAAGGTCTGAGGGGCAGGTTGGAGAGATCGTAACCACAGATAAAAGAACTGTGAAGGATGCATTGAAGAAAGTACAACCGGTCAGTTCAAAGTGACGAGAGAGCCTGGTTTGTAAAGACAAAAGTGATTACCCAAGTTGCAAGCAGCAATATGTGTAAGAAGCAAGAGGTGCTGAAAGAAAGCTTTGATTGTTTAAACTGTGATGAAACAAAGTAACAGAGTGGTCCTGTGGAATTCCGCATTGTCAAACGTTTCTGTGAAAAGTCCATTTCTGTGTTAGTCCATTGTCCTTTGTGTTATGCAAACGTATTAGAGAAAAGGAGGGGCACTGGTTTGGAATTTCCTTTGTGAGAGGATGGGGAGAAGGTGTAAAAGGAAGGGGGATACCGCATCTCACCTGCTGGTGTCCCACTCCCTGAGGACCCCACATCCAGGTGACCCTCCCTCACTGGTCCAGCCCCATGAACTGGATCCAATAGCGATGGCCATGTCCTGGCCCCCTGAATGACAGATCCCCGGGGACTAGCTAGGGAGACATCTTCAGGTTTCTCACATACCCTTCCTCCATGCGATGTAGCCAGATTTGTTTCACAGGGGAACGGGAAAGAAAATCCACGTTTCCTCGTTCTTTTCCTTTCTGGTGCTCCACCGTGAAACAATAGGGTTGTAGGTCTAAAAACCATTGCATGACCCGAGGGTTGGACTCTTTGCATTGGCTAATACATACTAAGGGTGAGTGGTCGGTAACCCGAGTGAACTTTCTTCCTAATAGATAGTACCTGGGATGGATAATGGCCCACTTAATGGCTAGGGCCTCTAGTTCCACCACTGAGTAGTTTTCCTCAAGTGGAAATAACTTGTGACTGGTGTAAAGTATGGGGTGTTGTAGTCCATTGCACATTTGGGACAGGATGGCTCCTGTAAGGGAGGCATCCGTCTGTAACACAAACTCCTTTGAGAAGTCGACTACCTTCAGGATCAGGTTTTGGCATAGTGTTTGCTTTAAGATGTTATAGCATACCTCGTCGTCCTCACTCCACTGATGTTTCTGGGGTTCTGCCTTTTTAAGTTAACCTGTCAAACGTGCCTTTTTATCCAAATAGTTGGGGATAAATCTACGGCAATAACCTATTAACCCAAGGAAGGTTCTAAGGTCTCTTTTGGTCTTGGGAGTTGGAGTATCCAAGTCGGCTTTTACTTTTTCATGTTGGGGCTGTACAGTCCTGTTTCCTACGAAGAAGCCAAGATATTTTATGACAAACTGGGCTAATCTGAATTTAGCTGGATTTGCAGTTAGACCAGCATTCCAAACGACTTTGATGATGGTATAAAGATGGAAGAGATGGTCTTCCCAGGTCTTACTATAAATGACGATATCGTCAATGTAAATGCCACAAACTTCTGAATAGGGTTGTAGGAGGTTATCCATAAGGCGTTGGAACATAGCTGGTGCACCGTGTAGTCCAAAAGGGAGGACTTTAAACTGGAATAACCTTAGGGGTGTTGAAAACACATTTTTTTCCTTATCTGGCCCATATACTGGGACTTGCCAGTACCCCTTGGTTAAATCTAGGGTAGATAGATAGGTGCTGTTCCTAGTTATTTATATAGGTCATTGATGCGTGACATGGGATACGCATCGAAGTCCAATATGGCATTGACTGGACAGAAGTCGATGCAGAATCTCCAGGACCGGTCGGGTTTAGTGACCAACACGATAGGAGAGGACCATGGACTTGAGGAAGGCTCGATGATATTAGCCTTCAACATTTTGTGGCTTCCTCAATCACTACTTGTTTATGTGCCTCTGGCAGGCGATAAGGTTTTAGGTGAACTACTTTGCCATTAGGTGTTCGGATGTAATGATATGTACCTTTTACTCTTCCCGGTTTCTTTGAGAATACATCCGGAATGAGACTATTACGTCCTTTAGATCATCTCGTTGTTGGCTAGATAACTCAGGTGGAATTAAGCCAAAGTTATCTATATCTTCGGGAACCAGGCAGGCTAACACTTTGGCATGGGTGGCTGCCGGGTTTTCTTTTCACTATTTTAGGAGGTTAATGTGGTATAAGAGGTCTTTCTATTTTCTGTCTGTTTGGGCTATTTTATATGTGCATGTTCCCGTTCTCTCTATTAGGTCCGTGCCATTTGGAGTTTTTTTTCCTGAGGTGGGCAAGAGGACTAGTACTTCCTGTCCAATAGAAAAGGATCATGAATTGACTTTCTTGTCGTAGCTGGCCTTTTGCTGGTTTTGGGCTTTCCCATGTGAGTACAAACTAAGTCCCAGACTAATTTCATGTGTTCTCACATTCTAGTGGCAGTTTGGGATATTGGAGTGGGGGCCTCCTTGTGTTCTTCCCAGGTTTCCTGAAGCATGTCCAGGACATCCCTTGGTTCAATTCCATAGAGTAGCTCAAAGGGAGAGAACCCTGCGGAAGCTCAGGGAGTTTTCCTTGCTGCAAACAGTGCCCATGGGATCATTCGGCCCCATTCCTTCCTATTTTTGTCTACCAATTTTCGTAAAATTAGTTTCAAGGTCTTATTAAATCTTTCCACTAGACCATTGGTTTGGGCATGGTACACAGAGGTTCGCAAGGTGGTAATATGGAGTAGCTCCTTGACTTCGGCCATAAGCTTATTCATAAAATTTGAACCATGATCTGTCAGTATTTCCTTGGGAAAGCCAACCCTGGAGAAATACACGAGAAGATGTTTCAAACTTTGCTGAGTTGTATTATTTCGCATTGGGAATGCCTCGGGGTATTGGGTTGCATAATCCATGATCACTAGGACATATATTTTGCCCAATTTAGATGTTTCTAGAGGTCCTATTATGCCCATGCCAATTTGTGAAAGGGGGGAATACTATAATTGGCAATGGGTGCAAAGGGGCTGGTAATGGAACGTGCAGGTTGGGCTTTTGGCATATCTCACATGTTTGTATGAAGGTTTCAATGTCAGCATAGAAACCTGGCCACTTCCCACTAATATGCGCCTGGATTTTAGCCTCGCCCAAATGTCCACCTGTAAGATGGGAATGTGCGATCTTTAGCAGAATCTTTCAGTGACTTTTAGGTATTTTCAGTTGAGTTTTTATTAACCCTGCATGGAAGGTTTCTTTTCTGTAAAGTAACCTTAGTTTTAAGAAGAAAAATGGACTTCCCTTCTCTCTGCCTTTTTCTTCAGGAATGGCTTGTAAAAAAAAGCTTCAGCAAGGGCTAGATCATTCATAGGTCGGAATAGATGGTGGGTTCCTCTACTTTCCTTTCTTCGATGGTAGGGAATTTATCAGCTTCTCCAAAGCCTAGGTTACCTCTGTCTGTTTCATCTGGTTCACTTTCTTGGAATTGAGCTAATAGAGCTCTCCCCAGAATTCCCTGTGCAATTTGGTCTCCCCAACATCCCTCAAAAGGGACTTTGCAATGATTCTGTAAGTGAACCTTTATGTCTCCCCTGAAGTCTGGATCAATAATACCTGCTAAGACGTCTATCCCGAACTTCCATGCCAAGCCAGATTTTGGGGCCAATCGGATGTAACACCCAGGGGGGGGTCAAAACTAAATCTGTAGGAATCATTCCTCTTTTCCCAGAGGGAATTATAGCTTCCTTACTACTACAGATATAAAAACCTATTGATTCATTGGTGGCAATGGAAGGGTTGGAGGCTCTCTGACTAAGCTTTGAAAGTGGTCATTCCGCACAAGTACAGGTAAATAACAAAATAAATGGTCACCAATGGACACACCCCAGTAGGGAATGAGACCAGGAGAAATTGTGAGTGAGTAAAAGGTAGTCTTTATATAAGGATAAAAATGGGGCACGCAGAGAACTCTGCTACTCCAAGAGCACGCTGTCCATGTTACAGAAACATCACATTCTAAGACCCAAACGCGTCATCTGTGCCTTGTGCTATACATGATACACAAACACAATTAATTGGTTCAGTGGAACAGGGCCTTATACAATGTATACTATTCTTGGTGCTGGATTGGCTTGTTGCTTCTTGAGACGTGTGGGGCAGCTGGGCTCATCAGGGAGGGGCGAAGGGTCACATCGCGTCCACACAGTTGTAATTCTTTCTAAGCTAACCTTCACAGTAATCATGGGCATGCAAGATTTTATATAATATGCCAAGTTCATCGCAACACATTGTCATCTATAAATTGTAGTGAAAATCTTGCATTCTTGACCTTGGCCAGAGAGGGGCAATGGTGTGGTGGTCGGGTGCCTTATCTAGACATATACTTTTGAAGTACATTTATCAGATGCCTCGAGGATCAAACAAGGGTGTCAGGACTTGTTAGTACATGGTGAATATATGCTTGCTCAAGGATTAGTAATATGGGGAAGATTGAGGGTGACCCATGGGCGAGGGTCCCACTAGTGATACATCAAACAGATAGGGGCCAGAGGTTCATGCATACAGTAATTCTCAAAGGTGGGGGCTGTTGAAGCCGGGGCAGGTTTGTGGAGATTAATGGTTTTCCAGGGCCAGGCTTTGGCCCGGTCACACAGAGGACAGTGAGCTCAGAGGAAAGGGAGAGATACAGTGCCAGCTTGCAACAATTTGTGCCCAAGCTTCCGTGAGAACAGAACCGCTGCAGCACAGGCAGAGGGGAGGAGGTGGGGGCTGTCAGGCTGGCTGTGTACGCGGCACTGGACAGGGGAGAGATGCAGGCTTGCCGCTGGGAGTTTCATGTGCGGCCTAGTCTAGTCAAAGATGGAGTAGTGGTTAATAAGAAATTGAGTCTTTGGGGTCATATGAAACACATTGGTTAGGTGTCATTCAATGGCTACCTCCCACCCGTCATTGGGGTTCGGCCATGTCATGATCTCTGCTTCCAAAAGGTCAGGGTTTTCCCAACTCCCTTGGAAGCAGATCCATAACCCAGGTTCCGAGTGCCAACCAGTCCCAATTGGGACCTTTTGGACCCAGTCCTGGCGCCAGTGGCACCAGGCTCATAAATATGCCCAGTCCCAGCGCTGGAAGCGCCGGGCTCATAATGCTTGGGTGGACTTACCTTCAGCAGGCCATGCTGCTTACTTGCCTGCCAGTTGAGCCTCTGATCCTCTTCTGTTTGGAACTACTTTTCCTGTTGGGTGGGGCTGGAGCCACTCCCTAGATTCAGAACACTGGAACTCTTCTGGAAGGCAGGAACTCTTTTCTTACCAGGAACTCTTTTCTTACTTAGGCGTGGCTGTGGAAGGAGACACCTAAGCACTACAGGAGGCTATTTAAACCACACCCGGTGGATGAATCTTGCTTTGCGTTATTCTGCAACCTCTGCAGCAGAACGCTCATCGTGTCTTCTGCATCCGGTCCTGGGCCTAAGGAAAAAGGCTTACCATCCTGAATCCAGTCTTCAGCAACACCTATAAAGACAAGAAAGAACAGGTTAGCATTCCGGCATCTGAAAGGCAAAGGCTTACCATCCTGAATCCAGTCTTCAGCAACACCTATAAAGACAAGAAAGAACAGGTTAGCATTCCGGCATCTGAAAGGCAAAGGCTCACCTACTCTTCGTGCGCTCCGGAGGTCTTCACACTGCATTCCGGCATCTGAAAGACAAAAGTTTACCAACTCTTCGCACGCTCCGGAGGCCTTCGGCGCTGCATCCCGCATCTGAAAGACAAAACAAGGTGCGTTTAAAGACATTGGGGAACTTTAATACTCACGTGCCATTACTCCTTTCCACATCTAATCCAGTGGGTATTCCGGCACCCTGCAGCCGCTCCGAACTCGTACCTGCAAAATAAAAAGACAGTTAGAGCGCATAGTGAAGCAGGCAACAAGCGCTTACTTACGTGCTTCCAGGCGCTTCTATTCATCACACGGGCTCCATCTTCAACTCACTTCAGCCCGTCATCCGCCATCGCCGGAACCCTGCAAAACAAGAGACATCATTACTAAAGACTTTAAAGACATTTGAATGACTCGAAACTTACCGTTCGTGCAGTAAACGACGGACAGCAGTCCTCTGAAGTCAAGAGGCCTGCGCTACCTATCCAGTGAAGAAACTGGTTACAGCACCCTGCCCCGAGGCAGATGGAGAGCTCGGCATTCACTTACCTAAGGTGAGAGCGTTAACCTTTGGGGGTCTACAGGAGAGGAGAAGAGGAAAGAGATAGGGACACCCCAATAACCCCAGTTCATTAACCCCATATTTTCTATCTGCAGACATCTTACTCTACACGTCAGGCATACAGTGCACAGAGGTCCAGCCCAAAGAGCCAACCGGGTGCTACACATCACCTTTGAAGATACGGTAGTCGCCCAGTCAAGACCGGCGCCTCTGCGAGAATCAGGTGAGCGTTACAGAACGCAAAGCCTACCGCAAAACTCTCGCCCAGGCGCTATGGAAACCTCGGATACTGACCCCCTAGCCCGGTTACTTGGGGAACTAAGGGCAGAAGTGCATGCAGCTCGTCAGGAAACGAATGCTCTAAGAAGGGAACTAATTATTTCCAAGGAGAGAACAGACAATCTTGCTAGACAAGTGCTACAGTCACAAGCCGGACAGACCCCGTTACCCGCATCAGGGGCAAATCTTCCTTCAACATCCTCTATGAATCCAGTGCAGATCAACCTACCTGGGAATGTACCTCTGGCTCCGCCCGAACGATTTTCTGGTGACCCAAAGAGGTTTGCAGTATTTATCAATCAGTGCCGGTTGCACTTCTTATGCCGGCCAGCAGCCTTTCCAACTGATCAAGCAAAAGTAGCTTTTGTACTTTCGTACCTTAGTGGCAATGCGGCAGACTGGTCGATCCCTCTAGTTAATCAAGATGATCCGGTTCTCCATGATTTTCAAGCCTTTCAGCTTAGTATGGAAAAACTGTTCGCAAGACATTCACAGGGGCAGGCCTTGGACAATGAGCTTCTTTCGTTGCGACAGGGTAATCAAGACCTTTTGGCTTATATTGCATCTTTCAATAGACTAATAGTGGAAACTCAATGGCCTGAGGACAAAAGGATTACGCTGTTTTATAGAGGTCTACGTGGAGAGCTCAAAGACGTTTTAGCCCAAGTAGTGAATCCCCCACAAGACTGTTCAGGTTATATAGACTTGGTCGTTCAAATAGATCACAGGCTGCAGAACAGGAAGGCCGATCGTTCCAAGTTTGATGCTCGAGTATTTTCCAAACCGCCAACTCCTTCCAAAGGAGTAGACTCCGGGGAACCCATGCAAATAGGGGGTCTGAAAGGTCCTCTAACACAAAGGGAGCGGGAAAGGAGGAAACAGTTGCAATTATGCCTATATTGCGGAAACTCAGGGCACTTTCTTCGAGACTGTCCGGTGAAACCTGCCAAGAAGGCAGTAGGAGCTGCAGTTACCAAAGTTACAAACTCTGAGCAGGGAAACGACCTCGCCCGACAAGAATAGAGGTCCTCTTGCCGAGCGTGAAAACCAGTTCCGTGACCTCGCATTTCGTGATACCTATGGTCCTCATTAGCCCTGATAATCCGGATCGATTACATGCAATTGAAGCTTACGTCGACAGCGGTGCCATCGGCAATTATGTGGATCATGAAATGGTTTTGAGGATGAATCTAACTCTTTGTCCCAAGGCTGTAAAGGACGTCATTACTACGGTGGATGGTACGGAGATAGCCTCCGGGCCAGTAACGCATACCACTCAAGAGGTGACGCTAGTAAGTCAAGATGGACACCATGAGAAGATCGTGTTCGATGTGATCAAGGCCCCTCAGTTTCAGATTATTCTAGGAATACCTTGGTTAGAGAAACACAATCCTCTGATCGATTGGCGAGCAAGAACGGTCCAGTTTCCAGAATGTGTCTCTACTTGTCACCCTCCACCTGGTGTTGCACTGGCCGCAATTTCTTCAGAGACTCCCCAGTTACCTCCCGAATACCTAGAATACCAAGATGTTTTCCGGAAGGATCAGGCTAACTCTCTACCTCCTCATAGGTCTTATGACTGCCAGATAGACCTGATACCTGGATCTACTCCTCCTTGTAGTAGAATTTATGCCCTCACCGAGCCTGAGAACCTTCACCTTCGACAATACCTGGATCAATACCTGGCAAATGGGTTTATTCGTCCTTCCAAGTCCCCTGCTTCTTCAGCTTTGTTCTTCGTTCCAAAAAAGGAAGGAGACCTTAGAACTTGTATCGATTATCGCTCCCTGAACCAGATCACCGTTAAGAATAGATATCCATTACCTTTGATCCCTGAACTCCTGGACCAAGTCAGAAAAGCATGCATATATACAAAGCTGGATCTTATAGGAGCTTACCACTTGGTACGAGTAAAAGAGGGCGATGAATGGAAGACGGCCTTCCGCACCAAATATGGGCTATTTGAATATCAGGTCATGCCCTTCGGACTTTGCAATGCCCCGGCCGCCTTTCAATATTTTATGAACGATGTCCTCAGAGAGCTCATAGATGTATGTGTTGTTGTTTACATTGACGACATCCTTGTTTATTCTTCATCGGAATCTGAACATCGGAAACACGTGAAAATGGTCCTCGAAAGATTGCGTCAACACAAACTTTTCGCTAAGTTGGAAAAATGTGTTTTCAACGTGACTAAAGTTGAATTCTTGGGATTCATATTATCACCTGGCGGAGTGCGTATGGATTCAAAGAAGGTCGATGCAGTTCTCAAATGGCCATCACCATCCTCCGTAAAAGGTGTGCAAAGCATGTTAGGCTTCGCTAACTTTTACCGCAGGTTTATCCCCGAATTCTCTCGAATAGTCCAGCCCATCACTGCCTTGTTAAAGAAAAACAAACGTTTTGAATGGTCTACCGAGGCGGAACAAGCTTTCCAGGATTTGAAGACTAAATTTATCTCTGCACCAATCTTAAAACACCCTCGCCCCGAACTCCCCTACATCGTGGAAACTGATGCTTCAAGCCTTGCCATGGGGGCAGTTCTATCACAAAAGGACCCGGTAACCAATCAGTTGCATCCCGTGGCATTTTGGTCCCGCAAATTCTCGCCTCCTGAAATCAATTACACGATTACTGACAAGGAACTTCTGGCTATCAAGTCTGCCTTTAAGGCTTGGCGGCATTATCTGCTGGGGGCCCGACACACCGTTACTGTGATTACGGATCACCGAAACCTGCAATATTTGAAGACCGCAAAAGCCCAATCCTCTAGACAACTCCGTTGGGCATTATTCTTTGCCGAGTTTGACTTCATAATTACCTATCGACCTGGTACAAAGAACGGTAAAGCCGATGCCCTTTCTCGGATGGGAGTGGAAGAACACTTGGTCAACCCTAAACCTGTACCAATCATTCCCGAACAAAGAATTCTGGGTGTAATCGCCACAGAATCCATAGAGGAAGTTAAGGATAAAGCCAGGCAACTTGTAACTCCAGCAGACATACAGAATTGGCATCTGCAGGGAAAGGACTTTGCAGTAAAGGACAACTTATTGTATTTCCAAGAACGATTATACCTACCCAGCACAGATTTACAGAAAAAAGTAATCTCTTGTTATCACGACTCTTTAATGGAAGGTCATCCCGGTATAGCCAAGACCTCAGAAAAGATCAAGCGCTACTTCTGGTGGCCGTCTTGGAAAAAAGATATCAGAGACTTTATAATGTCCTGTGGAGTATGCGCCCAAAACAAGAGTCAAAAGGAAAGACCAGCAGGCCTCTTACGCCCTATTGACATCCCACCTCGCCCTTGGCATACGCTTTCTATGGACTTCATCACCGATCTACCTCCATGCTCCGGATACAATACGATTCTAGTAATCGTGGACTTATTCTCCAAGATGGCGCATTTCATTCCGCTCAAAGGCTTGCCAACAGCAGCAACTCTGGCCCGAGAATTTCTCGAAAACATCGTCCGACTGCACGGTTTTCCTTCGGTTCTAATTTCGGATCGAGGAAGTCAATTTATTTCTCATTTTTGGCGAAGTTGCTGTCGGTCGGCTCAAATTGATGTGAGACTATCGACCAGTCACCACCCTCAGACCGACGGACAAACCGAGAGGACCAATCAAACTCTGGAACAGTATTTACGGTGCATGCTGCAACAAACTGAAAAAACTTGGAAAGATATCCTTTGGGTAGCCGAGTATGCCTATAATAACTCTGTCCATTCGGGAACTGGGAAAACCCCGTTTTTTCTTTTGTACGGCAGTCACCCTCGAACCTCGGAGTTGGATCCCCTCCAAGATCTTGAAACACCAGCAGTAGACTACCTGCATTCTACAATCACCCAAGCCTTTAAGGAAGCTGTTTCTCACCTTCAAAGGGCTAAAGAACAATACAAGAAAGGAGCAGATCAACATCGGAAGGAAGCCCCTCACTATCAAGTAGGGGATCAAGTCTGGTTATCCACCAAATATCTATCTCTAAAAGGGCCACGCACATTCAACCCAAGATACCTTGGTCCCTATTCCATCACTACCATAGTAAACCCAGTAGCGGTCAAGTTGGACTTGCCCCCGCACATGAAGATACATCCGGTCTTCCACGTCTCTCTATTAAAACCCGTGCAACCTCAAACCCGACTAACCAAATCTCCAAAACCTATCCTAGTGGATGGAGAACTCGAGTTTGAAGTCAAAAGCATTCTGGACTCCAAGATCTCCAAATCTAAACTATTCTACCTAATTGACTGGAAAGGCTACGGCCCCCAAGAGAGATCCTGGGAACCTGCTGATTATGTCCACGCTCCTCGCCTAATCAAAAGATTTCACCGAACATTTCCTGACAAGCCAAAACCCCCGGAGAAGCCCGGTTTGGGAGGGGCCTTGAGGGGGGGTACTGTCATGATCTCTGCTTCCAAAAGGTCAGGGTTTTCCCAACTCCCTTGGAAGCAGATCCATAACCCAGGTTCCGAGTGCCAACCAGTCCCAATTGGGACCTTTTGGACCCAGTCCTGGCGCCAGTGGCACCAGGCTCATAAATATGCCCAGTCCCAGCGCTGGAAGCGCCAGGCTCATAATGCTTGGGTGGACTTACCTTCAGCAGACCATGCTGCTTACTTGCCTGCCAGTTGAGCCTCTGATCCTCTTCTGTTTGGAACTACTTTTCCTGTTGGGTGGGGCTGGAGCCACTCCCTAGATTCAGAACACTGGAACTCTTCTGGAAAGCAGGAACTCTTTTCTTACCAGGAACTCTTTTCTTACTTAGGCGTGGCTGTGGAAGGAGACACCTAAGCACTACAGGAGGCTATTTAAACCACACCCGGTGGATGAATCTTGCTTTGCGTTATTCTGCAACCTCTGCAGCAGAACGCTCATCGTGTCTTCTGCATCCGGTCCTGGGCCTAAGGAAAAAGGCTTACCATCCTGAATCCAGTCTTCAGCAACACCTATAAAGACAAGAAAGAACAGGTTAGCATTCCGGCATCTGAAAGGCAAAGGCTTACCATCCTGAATCCAGTCTTCAGCAACACCTATAAAGACAAGAAAGAACAGGTTAGCATTCCGGCATCTGAAAGGCAAAGGCTTACCTACTCTTCGTGCGCTCCGGATGTCTTCACACTGCATTCCGGCATCTGAAAGACAAAAGTTTACCAACTCTTCGCACGCTCCGGAGGCCTTCGGCGCTGCATCCCGCATCTGAAAGACAAAACAAGGTGCGTTTAAAGACATTGGGGAACTTTAATACTCACGTGCCATTACTCCTTTCCACATCTAATCCAGTGGGTATTCCGGCACCCTGCAGCCGCTCCGAACTCGTACCTGCAAAATAAAAAGACAGTTAGAGCGCATAGTGAAGCAGGCAACAAGCGCTTACTTACGTGCTTCCAGGCGCTTCTATTCATCACACGGGCTCCATCTTCAACTCACTTCAGCCCGTCATCCGCCATCGCCGGAACCCTGCAAAACAAGAGACATCATTACTAAAGACTTTAAAGACATTTGAATGACTCGAAACTTACCGTTCGTGCAGTAAACGACGGACAGCAGTCCTCTGAAGTCAAGAGGCCTGCGCTACCTATCCAGTGAAGAAACTGGTTACAGCACCCTGCCCCGAGGCAGATGGAGAGCTCGGCATTCACTTACCTAAGGTGAGAGCGTTAACCTTTGGGGGTCTACAGGAGAGGAGAAGAGGAAAGAGATAGGGACACCCCATTAACCCCAGTTCATTAACCCCATATTTTCTATCTGCAGACATCTTACTCTACAGGTCAGGCATACAGTGCACAGAGGTCCAGCCCAAAGAGCCAACCGGGTGCTACACATCACCTTTGAAGATACGGTAGTCGCCCAGTCAAGACCGGCGCCTCTGCGAGAATCAGGTGAGCGTTACAGGCCAAGGGTGTACTGCCAACAATTGAATGAACATAACCTTTACATCACCAAGAATGTAGAGTGGCCCAAACAGCATCCTTTTCCCTACATTCGCCCCTTTCGTTACTGAAGTAACGAAGATGCCAAGGTCTTTAAACGTTTCTGTTCTTCCACCACAGCTACTGCTTCATCCCAGAATGGGGTTCCCTTTATCGGTATCCAGGCCCTACACACTGACCTGAGGCTCTCGCCTCTCTGTGCATATTCGTCCGGCGTACAGGTCATATAAATACACCCACCATCGCCTGCTAGGTCCACCCATACCTCCTCATACCATTCTAATTCATAGGGTTCCTTGATCGTGGTGTTGTACAAGTTGTCTACCCTGTCTCCAGTGTTATACACTGCAGTCATTCGATATTTGGGTTCAGGATTTCTCCAGTCTGCACTTGGGCGTCCCGCACTACCTGAAGTGCCTTTGCTGTGTTGCCCATTGTCACCATCATCACTGCCCTGTAAGGAATGGATTTTGCACAGCACCTTAGTCCCACCTGGCACACACAAGAAATCAGCAGGAAAAAGACGATGATTGGTATTAGCAGTTAAATGGCCATCCCCAGCCACGACAGGACCCACTCGAACAGGTTGTCGAACCATGTGCTTGGCTGTACGCCACCCTCTTCCTTCATTCTTTTAACCGAGACTATGTACTGCTGCTATCACATGAGACAGGGTCCCGTTGTCTGCGTCGGCAGAGGGTACGAATGTGCAACATGCACTCCCGATTTTTTTCGGCAAACACCCGGTCCATTGCTGTGAGCAGGTCTAGCACATACCTGTTCTGCATGGTCATCAGCCGCAGGGCTCTGAGTTCTACTTTGATGACGTTGAAGCCTTCTTCAGTGTCATTGGCCAACTGGATCAGCTCCCAGCGGACGATCTGCAACCATTTGGCATTTGCTCGAGCCTGGATGCTTGGTATGAGTGAGGCAAAAAATGATGTATTGAACAGCTTGAACTTGTCAGGGACTTGTGCCAAAAGTTCTGAGGACTCTGTGGAGATATACTTTGATTGCCTCTTCCTTCGTGACACTCTGTCTTGTAGCTGATCTTCCGACAACACATCATACGCAAGGGGCTCTTCGGTTGTTGGTTGGGGTGCCTGTGACATCTTGGCGGGGACCCCCTCCCCTTGGATATCACTTTCAGAAATCACCATTAGGGCCGAGTGCAGCGTGGCCAGGGCACAAGTGCCTCTCCATGATGGCGGTAGGTGCAAGTATGCCTGTTTGCCGCACACCTAGTAAGTATCCATTAAGGTTGCTGTTCCTTTCTTCATGTCAGGCAAAATGGGTGTCTTGTTGCAGTGCTTGTTTGCGCCCAAGGGCACTTTTCCTTTTCCATGGGAGCAAAGTTCGCATTGTATTTCACATTGGATTTTGATGGGCTTCTCGAGAGCTGTTACCCATGTTAGTTTGGCAATGTGCTGAGACCAGATTGGAGTGCATGTTTCCTCGATCCACTGAAATTTCTCTTCCAACAGTCCTCGCAATGCTTCTGCTTTGCACATCACTTGCTCCTCTTGCCACCTATTGTCCATGAACAATGTCCTCTTGATGACAAAAAATGGCTCCTTAACGCAGATACCTCCTTATGGCTTGCTGTGACAGGTTTTTTCGTTCTGCAGCAATTGTAATGAAACTGTGTGTGCTTGGTAGGTGCTTTTAATTCTACACAGTGCAAGATGAATAAGACACTGAGCCTCAGCAATGGGCGCCTCTTGTGGTAATAAAACTTTTAGGGTCCCCGAAGCATGGGGTATCAAGGAGCACACATAGCAACTCTCGTTAGTTGCTTGTTTTGCAATAGTGCTGTCATGGCCACAGGCCCCAGAACGCAAACACCACACCATCTAGTGATGGGGGCAATGGGTCACTTGACTCACTTATGTCCCTTTGGGACCCATAAATACAGGGGCCCTGGCTAGACTCAGTCCTGGCGCCTTTGGCGCCAGGCTCAAATAGAGATGTGAGCAGGAACACTTTATTTCAGTGCAGGAGTGCTTTTACTTTATTTCAGTGCAGGAGTGCTTTTATTTTACAAGAACTTTCCAGGAGCTGATTCATCCTCATGTGCTGACTCATCAGGTGTGGCTCCCCAGGCCTGGTCTTCATGTGCTGACTCATCAGGTGTGGCAGGCAGGCTGAACCTGGTAGGAGTGGCTTCAGAAGCTCAGCTATATAAACTGCTCCATCCTTAAGGCCGGTGCTTTGCGTTACTGTGCACTCGCGTGCAACGTGACACTCACCGCAGTGACCAGTTTACTTACCTTTACCAGGCGTCCTCCTCCATACTCACCTCCAGGAAACCGGTGCTTCATCGCTTCATCTGCAGGCTCATCTCCTCTCATCCAGTGATCTTGATCCCGACACCGCAGCACGGCGCTCAGTATCCACGAACTCGGACCCTGTGAAGAAGAAGAAAGATAGGTTAGAATATCCGTCCTAGGGCCACGCCGCATTTGAACCCCACGCGCTCCCTAGTTAACAATTTACCAGCTACTGTACCGCTGCACCTTCTTCCTCATTCCCTCCGTTTGCCACCTCGAGCTCCCCAGCTTCTGCCGACCGGCAACATCACCTGCAAGGGAAGAAAGCAAAAGAGCAAATATCAAAAGTGGAACGGACACCAATACAAGACAACAAACTTTACAAAAGAACAAAAACAGACGAGGAAAGACAAAGGCAAACAGGAACACTTACCTGAAGTATAGTTGCTTAGTCGCAGCAGGACTAGACTACCACGTGCAAGGGACCAGTGAAGGAACTCGGTCCAGATCATACAAGCGGCCCTGCCAGAGGCAGCAGGATGGAGTGCTCGCCAAAACTAATGAACAGGTGAGCTTTCCAGGGACAGTGCATCCCATGGGTACCACGGTTTGGGAGAAGGGTCTGGAAGGGGATCAGGTGCACAAGCTGGCATACTCACGCCCCCTATTCTCCATGGAGGAGCAGTCCCGGGCAGCATCACCTATTATTTTATTTTATTTTATTTATTTGCATTTGTTAAGCGCACTTGCAGCCCATGAGGCATCGAGGCGCTGTTACAGAGGATACACAGATTTAAGATTACATTCGGGTGCAGGAGGCTCTTATTACCACCACTCACCACATAAGCGCAGAGGGCAAAGTCAGACCCGAGCGACCTCACCCCCAGGAGGGCTGCAACCATGGCCCAAAGCCTCCGCAGAGACCAGGTGAGCGTAACAGAATGCGAAGCCTCTTTGAATATCTGCCTGGGCGTTATGGAAACTTCTGAAACGGACCTGTTGGCCCGATTACTGGGAGAGTTACGGGTCGAAGTTCATGCCTCAAAACAGGAAACCAAGGCCCTAAGGAGGGATCTAATTGTGAACCGGGAGCGGACAGATGAACTAGCAAGGAAAATGCTCCAGGCACAGGCAGGCTAGGCCCCACTGCCGGGGTATGCCCCTCCTGCCGTACCTCCACAACCCACGCCAGTACAGGTGGTTCTTCCAGGGGGGATCCACCTGGCCCAGCCGGAATGCTTCACAGCGATCGAAATTAGTACGGCATCTTTATGAATCAATGTCGCCTACATTTCTTGTGCAGACCTGGGGCATTCCCCAACGATCAAGCAAGAGTGGCATTTGTACTCTCATATTTGGGAGGTAGTGCAGCGGAATGGTAAATACCCTTGGTAAACCCGGATGATCCTTTGCTTCGAGACTTCTGAGGTTTCCAGCGTGAAATGGAGAAAGTATTTGCACGGCATACTCAAGGGTGGGCTCTGGATAATGAACTGTTATCACTACGGCAGGGTAATCAAGACCTACTAACACATATCGCTTCCTTCAATCATCTGATAGCACAAACTAACTGGCCAGAAAAGAACTATGCTCTTTTACCGAGGCTTGCGAGCAGAACTTAAGGACGTATTAGCCCAAGTAGTAAATCCCCCGGAAAGATGTGCTGAATACATCGACCTGACAGTGCAGCTTGATCACAGATTGCAGGATCAGAAGATGGATCGGGCCAAGGCCGAAGGGCGGTCGGCCTATGTGCAACCCTGTGAGAATCAAACCAAATCCCATGATCAGTCTGAGCCAATACAAATTGGAGGCTTGCAGAGCCCACTCACCAAGGCAGAAAGGAAGAAAAGGAGACAGTGGCAGCTTTGTTTGTATTGTGGTAAGGCAGGTCACTATCTCTGAGAATGCCCAGGGAAACCACCCAGGAAAGCAGCAAATGACAAAGGTGAAGAAGAAGAACAGGACTCGGGAAACTCAACGCCCGGCAAGCGTAGGGGTCCACTTGTCAAGCGGTGAAAAGGAACCTCTACAGACCTCACATCTAGTCATCCCTGTGCTCCTGGTAAACCACAAGCAACCGTCGAAAATATATGCCTTGGAGGCATACATTGACAGTGGGGCTGTGGGAAATTACATGGACCAAGATCTGGCTACCCGGATAGGCCTTCCTCTCCGACAGAAGCAGGTTTTGGAAAACGTCACAGCAGTTGATGGATCTCAGCTATCATCTGGCCCAGTGATGCATTACACCGAGAAGGTCACGCTTCTGTGTCGGGACGGTCACCAAGAAGACATCACCTTAGATCTCATCGGCGCACCTCAGTTCCAGATGATATTGGGAATGCCCTGGCTGGAGATCCACAATCCCAGGATTGACTGGCATAAACGATTTCTGACCTTTCCCCAAGACTGTGTCGACACCTGATATAGCAAGGGATTCTCATTAAAAGGTCTTAACAACCCAGGTTCGTCAAAGAAAAAAACCATACTGGGCCTTAGCAATTCAGTACCACCTGAAGACCTGGATTACCAAGATGTCTTTCAAAAAGAGCAAGCAAACACCCTACCTCAGCACAGACCGTATAACTGACAAATTTATCTGGTACCTGGAGCTCAAGTTCCCTGCAGCCGGATTTACGCCCTAACAGAACAGGAAAACCAGCATCCAAAAACCTACCTCGATCAGTATGTAGCAAATGGCTTTATTCGTCCATCCAAGTGCCCTGCATCCTCGCCCCTCTTTTTTGTGCCTAAAAAGGAGGCAGACCTGAGAATTTGCATTGACTACAGAGCACTTAACCAGATCACAGTAAAAAAATGGTACCCGTTACCGCTTATCCCCAAGCTCTTGGATCAAGTCAAAAATGCTCAGATATATACAAAACTAGACTTACGAGGGGCCTACCTGTCAGAATCCAAGTTAGAACTCTACTTGTACCCGTAGTGTAGTCGTTGAGTTCTTTTTACCAGTGTAACCCTCTGAACACACAAGGTAAATTACAGAGGGATCAATTAGTCAAAAGATGGGAACACCACACGAAGACCAGGCACTGCAGAAGGGGAAAAAAGGAAATGATCATTTGACAAGGCCAGGCAATAAGTCAAGACAACAACAGTGGAACAAGAAGGTAACACTAACCAGGGGGTGTTGTCTTTACAGCAGAAAAACCTTCTATAACTTGACAATTGGACCAAGATGGGATCTATAATACATAGGAAACCACATAAGATCTTTCCTTGCAGGTACTGCTGCTAGTATAGGAGTGAATACTTTCACCTTGCTTTGCTAAATCCGCCGTTCTCCGCTCCTTAGTTTCACTTTCCTGCTATTTTCCATCACGGCAGTGTTAGTGAGCTGCTCAGTTCTAACTTGTCATATTGACTGTGCATTTATTACTCCGTGCACACTTGTGATTGGGGGCTTATTTGTGTGTTCTGGACTGCGTGGCTGAGAGATAAGAACTCTCGTGTATGCATGTTGTGCTGCGTGTAGTCTTTTGCAACTACACTTACCAAGATTCCCTTGGGTACTTTAACATCGTTCAGACGCTTCAGCGCCGGCACTTCTGGGACGCGCCGGTCTTCACCGTTCATCGCCGCAGCTCGCCGGCTTGCTGGCCTCTGCTCCTGCTAGACCTGTGACAACCTTGCTCGCCTCTTTTTGACAACTCCCCAAGTAAGTTGGTTACGCATTCTCTCCCGGCCGTCATTATGTGCCTGGATAAAACAACGCGCAGTAAGAACATAAAAGGCTCTAATATCACACTGCTGCTGGTATTATCCCTTTCTCTACTCAATACAAGCTCGTTACATAAACATGGCATTGAAATTGCTGACTTAGTTAATGATCACAAACCAGACTTCTTTGGTATAACCAAAACCTGGCTTAATTCAAACTTGCCCACCGAAGCTACACTCTCCACACCCAATGACTATACTCTTTTCAGAGCTGACCGTTCACAAGGCAAAGGTGGCGGAGTTGCACTGATGTGCAAGTCCAGCCTCGAATGCCAAGAAATCTCTCATAGTTCCCCAGACGGATGTGAATCACTATGGGTGAAAATAAAAATTTCCCCACACACAACTCTTAACACTCTCACGATTTACCGACCACCCAGAGACATGCCTCTCTTTGAAGAGCAGCTTGGTGATTTGTTGGCTCAAATCTGTGCCACCAAGTGTCCTGTTATTATCATGGGCAATTTCAACCACTGGGCCAATGACCGTGAGAAAGTGGGCACCAGCCTTAATGACACTATTACCTCTTTCGGTCTTACTCAATGGATTAACTCTTCCACGCAAAAAAGTGGGCACACCCTCGACTGGCTCATATCACAAAATACAAACATCTCTGACATTTTGGTCATGCCATGCATATGGTCAGACCACTCCCTCATTTAGGCTAAGATTACACTACCTTTTGCTCCTCCCAAACTTAACACCCACCCGTGCATACAAAAGATGACCTGTAACCTAAAAAACTTAACAGCCTCTAAATTAGCCACGAAGCTGTCATCCAAGCTTCAATCTTTATCTAACTTTGCTGACCCATCTGAACTAGTCAACCAACTGTTACTTAATATCAAAGAAGCAGCCAATGACCTTGCCCCCATGAAAATGAAGGCCATTAAGACCGAAACCATAAAGAACACTTGGTTTTCTGACGACATTATCAATGCTAGACAAACGAAAAGAGCTCTCAAAAGAGCCTGGAGGAAGGATCTGAATGACAACACCTTAACTGACTACAAAAAATCCATAACAACCTATAACAAACATATTATTGAGGCCGAAGCCACACACTATAACAAAATGATTGTGAATGCACAATCCAATGCTGGCGAGCTGTTCAAAATTCTAGCAGAGTTTCAAGACCAGCCTCCACCATCTAATAATATCATCAAAGATGATAATTGATGTCAGGACATCCATGACGCATTTCTATCTAAGATTGACTCACAAAGAAAAAATCAAGAAGGCCCTTGGTAAGGTAGTACTGGCGTCAACTCCTACTGAAACAATTTCTCCTAATAAAGTGGATAGCAAAATCCCTCAATTTCATTCACCCACTATTCTGAAAAGGAAGTCTCCAAAGTTATACAAGATCTTAAGGCCACCTCTTGCCCTGCCGATGACTGTCCTACAAGCATCTTCAAGGAGTCCACTGACATCCTGGTCCTGTGGATTACCAAGTTGATAAATTTATCCTTTGACGAAGGTCTGGTACCGGACCTGTTAAAATCTGCATGGATAACACCTCTATTAAAAAAAGAAAACTTGGATCCCACCAACAATGATAACTATAGGCCCATAACAAAGGTTCCTTTTATCCTCAAGATATTAGACAAACTTGCATACCTGCAATTACAGGCTCATATTGAGGAATATAAAATCCTTGGCACCCGACAGTCGAGTTATAGAGCTTATCATGGGACCGAGACGGCCATGCTCGATCTTAAAACCACCTTGGCTGGCATAGCAGACAAAAACCAAGCTGCTCTGCTCATGCTACTTGACCTCTCTGCAGCCTTTGACCTGGTTGATCACAGCTTACTTGTGTCTAGGCTCGGAGAGGTCGCCAATTGTTCTACGACAGCATCCGGATGGATAGCCTCTTTTTTAGGCCCTAGAATGGTAAGGGTATGTGTAGGCAACAATCAATCCTCCCCCATCTCTCAGACTTGTAGAGTTCCACAGGGCTCCTGTCTGTCACCTCTGCTTTTTAATCTGTATATTCGCCCCCTTCTCCACCTATTGAGTAAACTTGGAGTTCAATATACAAACTACGCAGACGACACTCAGGTAGTGATACAACTGAGTGGTTCATACAGCAATGATGTTGGTAATATCAATAACATATACAAAGCCATACAGGACTGGATGGCCTGTAATTCACTGGCTTTGAATGATACAAAAAAGACCAACCTCTTAATAGTGTTCTCCAAAAGCACCCGGACTAAACTTGATCTTAACTATGCCAGCTTCCCTATTGCGGATAATATCATCACTGTCCAAAAGAAAGTTAAGACCCTAGGAGTTGTCCTTGATGAAGAGCTATCCATGAAGTCCCATGTCTCTAGCATTAGGTCTAGCTGCGGACTGATTAACAAGCAAATAGGATATTTTCGCCCATTTATCACTGAAAAAACTGTGCTCTCCTGTCTTCAGCACTGATAAATTCTAGATTAGACTACTGTAATAGTCTTCTATCTGGCACCAACGCTGCTAATGTTCAATCTTTGCAGGTAGTAGTAGTAGTAGTAGTAGTAGTTTATTATTTATAGGGCGCGCCATACCCTGGGGCATCAGGGCGCACAGGACAAGAAAATGCTCGGCTTAGTTACGAGTACATAGTAAGTGGTAACAGTACAAGGTATCATACAATAGTACAGGGTATCATACAATATACAGTATATAGTAGGCATATATATACGCGGCCGGAGCTAGGTCCAGAGTCAGCGCAGTTTTACAGGTGTGGGTACACTATCAGGAGTATACAATAATATCTACAGTAGTAATATACATACAATATATAGTGTACAATAATATATACAGTAGTAATATACAGGTATCAGGAACATTCTAGTGCAAAAGGGAGTTGATTTAGATAGTCTGGTATAGGGGTGCCAGTGGAGCTTCAGTTAGTATATCAATGGAAACAGTCAGGACAGGGAGGTTAGTTAGTCGTCATTTACTCTCAGCCAATTGATCAAGTTCTGCCTGAATTTCGCAAAGGGCTGGGGTTCTCTGATGCCAAGGGGAAGTGAGTTCCACAGCTGCGCTGCCTTGACTGGGAAGCTCTGTCCTCCTATAGTCGCAAGTTTAAAACGCGGGACTTGTAGGCAGTTAGCATTTGCTGTTCTTGTGGGTCTGGTCGAGGTTCTAGGGTGTAGCCTATCCTTGAGATATGGTGGTGCTTTGTTATTGAGGCACTTGTGGGTGAGGGAGGCAATTTTAAGTTGAATTTTGTCCTGTGTGGATAGCCATTTATGTTCTCTTCTTACCGAGGATATGTGCTCCTTTCTACTAATGTTGAGAGCTGCTCTCAGGGCATTGTTCTGGAGGACCTGGATTTTATGAATAATCTGTTTATTAGCCCCAATGTATAGTCCATTACAATAATCCAATTTGGAGAGTATGAGGGCTCTGGCAAGCGTGATGCAGCTGTCTGTAGAAAGGAATTGTTTGCTCGCTCTGATTAGTTTGCATGTGTATGCGGTAGCTGAGGCTAGGGAGTTAACTTGTTTAGCAAAGTTCAGGGTGACATCTAGGTAGAAGCCTAGGGTCTTCACTTCCTTCGCTGCTTTTATGTTGTTCCCATCGATGATGAAATTGGCATAATCCGGGCTGAGTTTGGTTATGTATGTTTGGGTGCCTAGGATAATGAGTTCAGTTTTGTCATCGTTCAGGCATAAGCCGTGTGTGGCCATCCATGCCTGAACGATGCTGTAGATTTTATTCACTAAAGCCAGATCCCTGACGTAGTCACCTGAAAGCGGGAGGAGGATCTGGGTATCGTCTGCGTAATTGGTGTAGGCAATACCCAGATGATCCATTTCGTCAAAAAGTGGCTTTGTGAATACATTATAGAGGGTGGGAGACACACAGGATCCCTGAGGTACCCCACATGTTATGGGGATCGGGTCTGCTGAGGCTGAGGGAGAGAAGACTCTCATAGTTCTGTTACTCAAGAAAGACTTGATCCATATTATGGCCTCTTTGGAGAAGTGGGCTGCAGAATCTAGGTGACTGCATAATACTGTGTGGTCGACTAAATCAAAGGCCGCTGAGAGGTCTAGCAATAGGAGAAGGGCTGCTTGGCCATTGTCTCTACATTGATCTATTTGGGCCTTGAGATCGATTAGGGCTGTCTCAGTCCCATGCTGTGGGCGGAATCCGGATTGTCGTGTTCCAAGTAAAAGGTTGGATTCAAGGAAGTTTTGTATTTGCATGTATGCCACTTTGTCTAAGATTTTTAGAAGAAAGGGCACGGTCGTGATAGGCCTAAAGTTAGTAGGGATGGCCGGGTCAAGGGTTTGCTTCTTTAGGAGTGGCAGTACCCAGGACTCTTTTAGGTTATTCGGTACAGTGCCTGTGGTAAAGGATGAGTTGATGAGTTTGGTTATGAATGGCGATAATTCTCTCGTAGCATCCTTGATTAATTGGGCAGGGCATTGATCACCTTTACAGTTGGATGGTTTTAGTCCCAAGATAACTTTTTCTACCTCAATGGTCGATACCTTAGCGAAGCAGAAACGTAGTTCTTGTTTAGGTTTTGGATGTGGAACTGTAGTCTGTGGGATGTGAGGTGTAAGAGAAGCTTTTTTGAGGGCAATTTTAGTTTGTAGATTGGCTACTTTGTTGGTGAGGGCCGACTGTATGCTGGAGCACCAATTTTTATCCTTGGTACAGTTTTCTTGGGGGGCAATAGGAGTTTCCAGTTCTTTAAGGATGTTGAACAGTTCTCTGACACTAGATTTAGATTGTGATATTCTGGTATTGTACGTTTCCTTTTTGGCTAGTAAGATGTCTTTCTTATATTGGGAGGATGCCTTGGCTAGGTTGAGTTTGTTTTCAGCTGAGGGAGAGAGTCTCCAGGTAGTTTCAAGGTTTCTTTTGATTAGTCTGAGCTTTTTTAGGTGAGGAGTGAACCATGAGTTGAGATGTTTCTTAGGTTTACTATTACGAAGCTTGAGCGGAGCTATGTGGTCGAGGGCTGTGTTGATAGTTTCATTAAATTGTTCAACTAACACATTTGGATCCGTATTCGCTGGGAGCGAGTTCAGACGTGGTAGAATGATGGGCAGCAATTTTTCCGCCGTCATAAGTTTTTTGTTCCTCGTGGGCATGGGAGGGGCAAGTGGCGACTGAGCCGTGGCCGCGTTCGTGGCTACTGTGAATAGTAATAGATGGTGGTCAGTCCAGATCTGGGGTATAGTTTCTGTGATGATTACTCCACAGTTATGTTCCGCTATCCAGTCTAGGATGCGGCCTTTGTCATGAGTAGGAAGGTTAACTTTCTGGGAGAAACCCAGTTCTTCAAGGACCAGAGCTGTGGCTGTGGATTGGATATCCTTAGCGTCATTATAGCCTAGGTTGAAGTCCCCTAGCACTATTGTTTGGGAGGTGCTTTTTAGATTATTGGATATGGTTGTAGATAGGTCCTCAGCGAAGGTTCCAGTAGGACCTGGAGGTCTATAGATAAGGATGAGGTTCAGTGTTTGGGAGTTAGCGGTGGCAATTTTGACCGCAAGGCATTCGCAAGATTTCGAAATGGGGGTTGTGTTAATTCTCATGTCAAGACTAAGCTTGGCTATGATAGCTAGGCCCCCACCTCGAGAGGTGTGTCGGTCTGCTCGTAAGATGGTATAATTGTCTGGAACTGCTAGTGATAGGGCAGGTCCTGCTGCATCATGAAGCCAAGATTCTGAGATAGCCAGGAAGTCGAGGTTGTCTGCAAGAATGATGTCTGAAATCTCTGTTGCATGTGCTACTAGCGACCTAGCGTTAATGAGCGCACCTTTGAGATGATGTTTGTGACTTTCAGGTTTGGGGTTCGTGGTACTGAGACTAGCAGTGGAGATGAATTTGGAGCAGTTTTGTGAGGGTTTTTTGGGATTGCTATCTTTCCTGGTATAATCTATAATTGGTTTTGAGAGTAGGTGTTTTTTTTTTTGGAGATTGAGTTGTTCAATTTTCTTAGCTGGTAGTTCGTGCAATTTAGGCAGGCGTGCGCGAAGTTTAAGGTTTCTGTCTGTGGTACTACAAGGCCTTTGTAAGATAGTAACTTCCTGATATTGGTTCACTATAGGTTCTATGATTAGTTGTGATATCGGCATGGTGTGGTATGGGTGGTGGGAATGGAGTGGCCTGGTGCTGTGGGACAGCATGCTAACTTTAGTAGCTAGGCTAAGTGATAATGCTGCTAATATAATGGCGGAGGTGATGAGGCGAGGTAACTTAGCTATCCTAAGGTTGGCAGCAATAGTTTGTTTCACTGGATTTAGGGAGTACATGCTAACTGGTTGAAGGCGAGCAGCCTGGATGCGACAGACAAGCCAGGTGCGGTTTGGAATTCAGGTGCACGTAAGAATTCTTAGTGCCGTCAAGCTAGGAGCGTCTGACTAGCTAGGTACAAAATTGAGGTATTTCAATGTATTTTAAGAAGGTTAGGTATAGGCAGGCTCACTGAGGCTAACGGGCATTGACAAGTTTTAAGGTGGCAGGATGTAGATAGACTAGGTGGTATTACACAATATACAGCATATATATAATATCCTAGATTCAAATATGCACAATACAGCGCAGCTAGATTCAAACATCAGGCACATCAGGGAATGCAATGCAAAATACAGTGCAGCTAGATTTAAATATCGGGCATATCAGGGAATGCAGTGCAAAATACAATGCAGCTAGATTCAAATATCAGGCACATCAGGGAATGCAATGCAAAATACAGTGCAGCTAGATTTAAATATCAGGCACATCAGGGAATGCAGTGCAAAATACAGTGCCGCTAGATTCAAGTATCAGGCACATTGGCTAAAGCAGAGAGCGGTATACACCCGGCTGAGGGGTATGCAAAGTTAGGTTGTTAAAGTAATTGGGCAGGGCAGTGTAAAGTTCAGCCAAGGTGAGTGTACCCCAGTGAACAGCTAAGGCATGTCGTATTAAAACAAAACAGAACAACCTAGGATAGGCGCTATGATCTTATCATAGTATGCTAAAGCAATCACTTACATGGGATATGTTCAAAGTACTTTCCAAAGAGTGTGCAGAGGCACTATCAGGTATGAATCCAATATTCACGTCTGGCACTAACTGTGCGGCAGTGTAAGAGATATGATCCTAGATCCAGGATGTGGTTCGCATAGAGAGGTAAAAAGCATTATCTGAGCAATGGCGAGCAGATAGTCACGAGGTAGGAATGGCGGTTATAGAGACTTCAAAGATGCCCATTAGTAAATTACCTTTGAAAAGCGTCCGGCAGCAAGGCGAACCGTGGCGAACAGGGGCAAACAGGGCCTTATCTCCCGTGGGCCTTTGCTCACGGGGCCGGCTTCCGCCTGCCGGCGGATCTTCCGCGCACTTTACGCCGAGCGGGGAGCGTTGCTAGGCAACGGTAAACAGAGCGCTAGACCGCCATTTTATAGGGGCCGGCCGAGGCGGGCCAGGCAGCGAGTGTGCCGAGATGTCGTAGGACGTTGCTTGCAGGCGGCAGAACGGGGGTCTGTTGTGCCTGCGTGCCGCTGATGCAGGCAGATCAGGCCGTGATGTGGGCTTCCTGATGCAGCCAGGTCGCAGGTCGCGTGGCTGTCGTGGCTATCTGGATGCAGCGTGGGAACGGTGGGAGAGGGGGCTCCTGCCCTCCTGGGCGCTCCGGCTGTTGTGGGGGATCCAGGGGCAAACAGGGCCTTATCTCCCGTGGGCCTTTGCTCACGGGGCCGGCTTCCGCCTGCCGGCGGATCTTCCGCGCGCTTTACGCCGAGCGGGGAGCGTTGCTAGGCAACGGTAAACAGAGCGCTAGACCGCCATTTTATAGGGGCCGGCCGAGGCGGGCCAGGCAGCGAGTGTGCCGAGATGTCGTAGGACGTTGCTTGCAGGCGGCAGAACGGGGGTCTGTTGTGCCTGCGTGCCGCTGATGCAGGCAGCGGGCCAGGCAGCGAGTGTGCCGAGATGTCGTAGGACGTTGCTTGCAGGCGGCAGAACGGGGGTCTGTTGTGCCTGCGTGCCGCTGATGCAGGCAGATCAGGCCGTGATGTGGGCTTCCTGATGCAGCCAGGTCGCGGGTCGCGTGGCTGTCGTGGCTATCTGGATGCAGCGTGGGAACGGTGGGAGAGGGGGCTCCTGCCCTCCTGGGCGCTCCGGCTGTTGTGGGGGATCCAGGGGCAAACAGGGCCTTATCTCCCGTGGGCCTTTGCTCACGGGGCCGGCTTCCGCCTGCCGGCGGATCTTCCGCGCGCTTTACGCCGAGCGGGGAGCGTTGCTAGGCAACGGTAAACAGAGCGCTAGACCGCCATTTTATAGGGGCCGGCCGAGGCGGGCCAGGCAGCGAGTGTGCCGAGATGTCGTAGGACGTTGCTTGCAGGCGGCAGAACGGGGGTCTGTTGTGCCTGCGTGCCGCTGATGCAGGCAGCGGGCCAGGCAGCGAGTGTGCCGAGATGTCGTAGGACGTTGCTTGCAGGCGGCAGAACGGGGGTCTGTTGTGCCTGCGTGCCGCTGATGCAGGCAGATCAGGCCGTGATGTGGGCTTCCTGATGCAGCCAGGTCGCGGGTCGCGTGGCTGTCGTGGCTGTCTGGATGCAGCGTGGGAACGGTGGGAGAGGGGGCTCCTGCCCTCCTGGGCGCTCCGGCTGTTGTGGGGGATCCAGGGGCAAACAGGGCCTTATCTCCCGTGGGCCTTTGCTCAAGGGGCCGGCTTCCGCCTGCCGGCGGATCTTCCGCGCGCTTTACGCCGAGCGGGGAGCGTTGCTAGGCAATGGTAAACAGAGCGCTAGACCGCCATTTTATAGGGGCCGGCCGAGGCGGGCCAGGCAGCGAGTGTGCCGAGATGTCGTAGGACGTTGCTTGCAGGCGGCAGAACGGGGGTCTGTTGTGCCTGCGTGCCGCTGATGCAGGCAGCGGGCCAGGCAGCGAGTGTGCCGAGATGTCGTAGGACGTTGCTTGCAGGCGGCAGAACGGGGGTCTGTTGTGCCTGCGTGCCGCTGATGCAGGCAGATCAGGCCGTGATGTGGGCTTCCTGATGCAGCCAGGTCGCGGGTCGCGTGGCTGTCGTGGCTGTCTGGATGCAGCGTGGGAACGGTGGGAGAGGGGGCTCCTGCCCTCCTGGGCGCTCCGGCTGTTGTGGGGGATCCAGGGGCAAACAGGGCCTTATCTCCCACCTGTGCGCACTATTTTTAACCAATCTCGCCGCACCCATATCACCACCTTTAGGAAGAAACTTCACTGGCTCCCGGTAAAACATTACATAACACACAAGGTCTAAACTACGACGCATAAATGCTTGAGCCTCAGCAATCCCACATATCTGTCTCCATGCATTAGCATTAAGTCTAATGAGAGGAACCTTCGCTCATCTACAGCGGTCGTCCTCAAACACCCCAGATTTAGGACAGCTAGATTTGGGGGTACCACCCTGGATGCACAGGGTCCCCTTCTTTGGAATGCACTACCAGCTCGGATACGGCAGATCCAAAGCTACACTGTGTTTAAACGCGCCATAAAATCTAATTTCTTTAACCTGGAATAACTTGCTCATGGTTCCTCATTTTCTTCTGCCTTGTACGTCTGTTCCTGTGTTTTGTTCTATGTGCGCCCTGAGGCCCATGGGCATGTGGCGCGTTACAAAAATTAAAATAAATAAATAAATAAAATAAGCCAAGGATAAGTGCGGAATCATAAGAATGGAATAGCCAGAAACAATACTTACCAGTTCTTGAGTTGGGGGAGTTTCTAGCTTCACCGGACACCCAGTGTAGCCTACCCTAACCCAACGGTACGAGGACGCCTAGACGGAAAATGGCAGTCTCTAGTCCAAGATTATCCCGCCGGCACGAGGACGCCTAACGACCTCAGAGCTGTTGTGGACAGTCTCAAGTTCAGAGCTCTTGGATAGTACACTGGGTGTATCGAACTCCCCAACAAAGAGTTCTGTAATGTTCCCAATCCAAACGCTGAAGGGTAAGGCAAGAAGGCACAATGCTCCTGGAGGAAATCTGGTTTGGTGCACGGGTAACAGTCCGAGTCGAGTCGGCAGGCAAGAGGAGTCCGGAGAGCAAGCTGGTTCGGTTCACGGGTAAGCAGTCTGAGTGGAGTCGGCAGGCAAGAGGAGTCCGGAGAGCAAGCTGTTTTGGTACACAGGTAAGCAGTCCGAGTTGATTCAGAAGGCAAGAAGGGTCCGGAGAGCAAGCTGGTTTGGTACACAGGTAAGCAGTCTGCGTTGAATCAGCAGGCAAGAGGGGTCCGGAGAGCAAACTGGTTCGGTACACAGGTAAGCAGTCCGAGTTGAAATCGGTAGACAAGAATAACCTAAGGACAGTCCGGGTCAACAAGCAAATACAAGGATCAAAAACAGGATTCCAAGAAAGCAGGACAAATCTACATAGAGCTGTGATTCATTCAAAATCAGAAGCGCTGAGTCGAAGAACACAGAAGTTTAAATAGGTTGCCATGGAACCAACGTCCCCTCTCTCGGGATTATGCTATGTATAGAGAGCGTAATTGCCGCCATAGTTGCCACGACAACCGATGTCCGCTATTCCTAAGGAAACGCTTATGGCAAGGACTTAAAGGAACAACAGACAAATGCCGATACAAGGCAGCTTTGTTCTTTGTACCGTTTCTAGCTGGTTTTACTAATGATGGAACCGTTAACATAGAATGGATTCTGACACTACCATCCAGTAAGAGTTAAAAAAGGAGACGAGTGGAATAGGACCTTTCGCACGAAATATGGCCTTTATTAATATCAGGTTATTCCCTTTGGACTATGTAATGTCCCGGCGGCGTTCCAATTTTTCAAGAATGACATGCTCTGCGAACTGTTGGATGTCTGCGCTCTTGTCTATATTGATGACATTCTTATCTATTCGACCACCAAAGAGGACCACGTCAACCATGTCCGGGCAGTTTTGGAGAAACTGCAGCAACACTGGCTCTATGCCAAATTGGAGAAATGCTTCTTTCATGTGACAGCTGTAGAATTCCTCAGATTTATTCTCACACCAGGGGGCGTACGCATGGATACACGCAAGCTAGACGCTCTCCTTAACTGGCCCTCACCGACATCCATAAAGGGAGTACAGCGTGTACTCGGGTTTGCCAACTTTTATCGGCGGTTCATTCCAGGGTTCTCCCAGATCGTCCACCCAATCACCTCTTTACTATGGAAAAATAAACAATTTAATTGGTCCGAAGAGGCAGAGAATGCCTTCAAGGAGCTAAAACATGCATTTACCACAGCACCAATTCTATGGTATCCTCGACCAGAGCTACCATACGTGGTCGAAACTGATGCTTCCAACATAGCAATGGGAGCAGTCCTTTCACAACAAGACCCCGAAACAGGTCAGTTGCATACCATGGCATTCTGGTCTTGCAAGTTTTCAGCCCCTGAATTGAATTATGCAATCACTGATAAAGAACTGCTAGCAATTAAGGCAGCGTTCAAAGCCTGGAGACATTATCTTCTTGGAGCTAGACATACAGTCACCGTCGTCACGGATCATCGCAACCTACAATATCTGAAGATTGCTAAAGCGCAATAATCACACCAACTCCGCTGGGCTCTCTTCTTTACGGAATACAACTTTGTCATCACCTATAGACCCGGAGTATGCAATGAAAAAGCAGACACCCTGTCTCGCATGAGTGAGGGAGAAGAGGCATTCACTACACCAGACCCCATGGCCATCATCCCGGAAGGACGAATCCAAGGCATGATTGCCGGAACCACCACACTAGACAAATTAAAATCTGACCTGCAACACTTGATGAGGCCACCAGCGCAACAGGAATGGCTAGGGAAGGGAGACCGGTAGACGATCGTGGACAACCTACCATACTACCAAGGATGATTGTACATCCCAGATAAGAAATTACAGAATCAAATCATGGCAAACTATCATGATTCATTAGTAGAAGGGCATCCGGAAAAAGCCAAAACCCTAGCTAAAATAAAGAAAAATTATTGGTGGCCAACTTGGCGAAAGGACATTGTCCAGTTCATTGCAACCTGTGGTAATCCCAAAAACAAAGTCCAGCAGGTCTGCTACGTCCTTTAGAAGTACCCTCAGCACCTTGGCATATGCTATCAATGGATTTTATTACAGACCTTCCCTCCTGTAATGGATACAATACCATCTTAGTCGTTGTAGATCTGTTTTCCAAAATGGCCCATTTTATTCCCCTGAAAGGTCTCCCAACTGCTTCTACTCTGGCTACCATGTTTTTGGAACAGATTGTCTGGCTACACGGGTTCCTATCAATATTGATATCAGACCGAGGAACTCAGTTTGTCTCTGCATTCCGGAAATTGTGTGGTACAATTGACAAAATCGACTTCCGGTTATCTACAAGCCATCCCCCCAAACCGATGGCCAGACCGAACGAACTAACCAGACCCTCGAGCAATACATAAGTGTATGCTGCAACAAACCAAGGATACCTGGAAGGACATACTTTGGTTAGCAGAATACACATATAACAACTTCATTCAGACCAGTACGGGACAAAGCCCATTCTACATAGTGTACGGTCGACATCCACGGACATCCGTTTTCGACCCACTCAAATTATTAGAAATGCCCGCTGTAACGACCTTACACAAAACCATCACCCAGGTTCTTAAGAAAGCAGCAGAGCATCTTGCCAGAACCAAAGAGAAACAGAAGCAGTTTGCGTATTGACACCAAAGGGAAGCTCCCAACTACCAAGTCAGAGACAAGGTTTGGTTAGCATCCAAAAACATCCCCCTGAAAGGACCACGGGTGTTCCATCCCAGATATCTGGGACCCTACACTATCAAGGCTGTGATGAACCCTGAGGCCATGAAATTAGAATTACCGGCCCATATGCGGATCCACCCGGTGTTTCATGTCTCCCTCCTAAAACAATTGAGACCAGCTACGCGGATCGATACTACACCGGATCCTGAAATAGATGAAGGAGAACCAGAATACGAAGTTAAAAATATCCTAGACTCTAAGATGGTCCGGTCCAAGTTATACTACCTTATAGAATGGAAAGGTTATGGACCCCAAGGTCGGACCTGGGAACCCAGTGAGCATGTCCACGCTCCACGATTAATTAGGCAGTTCCACCGCAATAACACCACTAAACCAAGGCCAGGGGGGAAACCACTAATGAGAGGGGCCTTGAGGGGGAGTGATGTCATGGCCACAGGCCCCAGAATACAAAAACCACACCATCTAGTGATGGGGGCAATGGGTCACTTGACTCACTTATGCCCCTTTGGGACCCATAAACACAGGGGCCCTGGCTGGACTCAGTGTTGGCACCTTTGGCGCCAGGCTCATATAGAGATGTGAGCAGGAACACTTTATTTCAGTGCAGGAGTGCTTTTACTTTATTTCAGTGCAGAAGTGCTTTTATTTTACAAGAACTTTCCAGGAGCTGATACATCCTCATGTTCTGACTCATTGGGTGTGGCTCAGTAGGCCTGGTCTTCATATGCTTACCCATCGGGTGTGGCAGGTTGTGGCAGGCAGGCTGAACCTGGTGGGCGTGGCTTCAGAAGCTCAGCTATGTAAACTGCTCCATCTTTAAGGCCTGTGGTTTGCCTTACTTTGCACGCATTCAACGTGACGCTCACCGCAGCTTGGACCAGTTTATCAACCTTTACCAGGCGTTCTCCTGCATACTCACCTCCAAGAAACCGGTGCTTCATCGCTTCATCTGCACACTCATCTCCTGACATCCAGTGAGCTTGATCCCGACACCGCAGCACCGCGCTCCGCTTCCACAAACTCGGACCATGTGAAGAAGAAGAAAGACATGGTTAGAACATCCGTCCTAGGGCCGCGCCACATTTGAACCCTGCGATTTCCTGAGACTTCCACTTTTTAAGATTGTTTTGGAGCTCTTTAATAAATTGCGGGAAGTTGTTTGAATATAGATGGGAGGGGTCTTTAGTGATGTGTACCCCGAGGTATTCAATTGAACCTGTCGCCCAGGGGATCGGCAAGAGGGAACTGAGGGTAGCTCTTTCCTGCCCAGGGAGGTTGATTGCTAGGGCTGAGGATTTGTCCAGGTTTACTCTGAATCCTGATAGAACCCCAAACTCTTTGATTTCTTCCCATAGGGCCCCAGAGGACGATGCAAGGTTTGACGTTGTGATTAACATGTCGTCCGTGTATAGTGCGATTTTATGTTCGTGGCCTCCCACGGATAACCCCCTTATTCCACTGATTCTAGCTCCAAAATGCTCCATGGATAGGGCGAAAATCAGGGGTGAGACCGGGCAACCCTGTCTAGTGCCCCTGGAAATATGTATTGCTCCAGACCTAATGCCATTAACCCGCAATTGTGTGGTGGGAGTTTGGTAGTTGGCCATTACCCAAGTGATAAAATTTGGGCCAAAACCAAAATGCTCGAGGACAGCCCGAACGTACCCCCAATCCACCAAATCGAAGGCTTTATGAGCATCTAAAGAAATAATCGCTAATCCCACCCCCAATTTTTGGGCGCTTTCAATGATATTTATCGTCCTCCTGATGTTATCGTGGGTATTTCTCCCCGGAATTAATCCCGTTTGTTCGCGGTCAATCAGGCTAGGCAGAATCGCTCCCAGCATGCCGGCCAGCACCTTAGCATAAATCTTGTCATCGTTGTTCAGGAGTGTAATCGGGCGGTAAGAGGTAGCCAGTTCTGGGTCTTTCCCAGCTTTGTGTAGCAGGACTGTGAGCGACTCCGCCATTGACCCAGTGACCGATCCAGAAGACAGGAAGGAGTTAAACAGGACTGCCATTTGGGGTGCTAGGATCCTGGCCTACTTTTTATAAAAGTTAGCGGATAGGCCGTCTGGGCCTGGGGCGGTGGATTTAAGAGATTTAATGGCTTCTAGTATTTCTTCCTGAGGTGATGGGAGCTTCTAGTGGCTCTAGCTGGGCTGGAGTTTGGGGGGGTATAGATCGCAGGTATCCTGATAGGTTGTCCTTTACTGTGGGTTCCCCTGACATTATGGCTTTTTGATGGTGCATTAGTTTGTTAATTTTATCAGTCTCAGAGAAGCATATTTTCCTGTTTTCGCCCACTAGTTTGAGGATATTGTTTCGACTGCGGATCTTTTTCAGTTTTTGCGCTAACATTTTATTAGCCTTATTCCCTTTGCTATACTAGAACTGCTTCGTGAAGGCTAATGATTTGGCAGTGCGGTCGGCGCAGTGCATTTCCAGTGCTATTTTGGCCTTCCTCAGTGCTCTTTCTGTTTTTCTGGAGCTGCGTGATTTCAGTTCGAACTCTAGTTGGTTTACCTTTTCCTCCTGTTTAGATGCTGCAATGTTCGAGACTCTTCTCTGCTCCGCCCCACCGCTAATTAGAGACCCTCTGACGACTGCTTTCATCGCATCCCAAATTATGTTGATGGGGGAATTGTTCGTTGTGTTTTCCTTAAATGAATTGGATATGGTTTCCTCCACTTCCGCTCTGATGCATTTGTCTAATAGTAAAGAGTCATTTAGTTTCCAGTGTCTCTGCATGGGGTGCTTTTGGCCCGATATGACTAGGTTTGCAGACACTGGGGTGTGGTCAGATATCATGCAAGTGTGAATTTCTGCCTTGTTTAATCATGGGAACAGCACCCGAGAGATTAGTATGAGGTCTATTCTTGAGAATCCTTTATGTACGCAGGAGTAATGAGTGTAGTCTCTTGAGGATCCATTGAATAGCCTCCAGGTGTCGACGGATTCTGTTTCTCTGAGAAGTTTGGCTAGGGCCAGCGCTTGCACATAGTCTGCGTTTCTGGGGGCCAGAGTCTTGTCCAGCTGAGGATTTGGCATAGAGTTGAAGTCCCCGCCCATAAACAGGTGCCCTTCAAGGAAGGCCAGAATGGTCGGGATTAAGTCCGAGATAAAGTTGTCTTGGGCCATATTGGGACCATAGATTGAAGCGATAGGGATGGGGAGCTCCTCGAATACGCCCTTTAGAAGGATGAAGCGACCTTCCGGATCTCCTCTTATTGTGATTCTTGATAACGGGACTCTGTCACTTAGCAGAATTGCCACCCCTCTTTTCTTCTTTCCAGAAGTAGCAAAATAAGCTCTTTGTACCTTTTAAGTCTCACCCGGACTTCATCTTCGTGCAGCAAGTGAGTTTCTTGGAGGAGAACAATGTCCCCGGAAAATTGCCCTAGTCTATGTTCCACTGATCTGCGCTTTCTTGAAGAGTTCAGGCCTTGGACATTCCATGAGAGGAATACTACCTCGCTTGTGTCAGCCATCACCTTTTCCTCCTGCATTGGGTATGCTTCGCCTTGTGTTCCCCATCGGGAGCTGTGTTTGTGCTAGAGGTACAAGGTCACTGCGTTGGTATAGTTTAGACCATACCGTTGTTGTAGCATATTGTGGTTTTGATCGGAAGGCCAGATATTGGGCGAACTGGCCCTCCGGGCTTAGAACTGTGTTTTCCAAAACCCATTCCCCACACGCCCCCCATCCCCGAACTGAACTAGCAGGACAAACGTCATCCTGCTGCCACTGGGAAAACTGGTGGCACCAGTGCGCTAGATATCGGCCAACTGGGCCGCCGAAATAAAGACTGTTGGAGCTCGAACATTGCTCCTGCACTGTTAGAAAAGACATGTTCAGCTTTATGTTAAGGGCCCTCCATGCCATGAGAGTCTCTGCTTGTTGCCCCTTGGATGTTTCCCTCCGTTTTTTGGTTCCATGACTTGGGGAGGGTGATTGTCTAAGACTCGGGAGACAGGGATCCTCGGCTATGATGCTGATTGATCAGCCTGGTTTGGGGTCTTTCTTGGGGGGACCGCGGAGTCTGCTCCGTCTGCCGGCTTTTGACCAGGTTCCCTCCACTGACTTTCTGGGAGGGGCCTGGTTTGTTCCATCGGGCTCCGACTCCTCGCCTGTGCCCCTGACGCCCATGAATTTATTCGCCTCTTTCAATGAATGGATTTGCTTCTGGGCCCCTTCCCACGTGAATCTGACTGAGGTCGGGAACCCCCAGTGGTATGGGATCTTCCTGTCGCGCAGCCACTCCTTGAATGGTCGCATGGCTTTACGTTTTTGGAGAGTGGAGTTCGCCAAGTCCTGGTAGAGCGAGATAACAGATCCCTGCAAGGTGATCTGACGCATTTGCCTCGCCTCGCGCATGATTTCCTCTTTGATTTGGAAAAAGTGAACTCACACCAGGACGTCCGGGGGGAGTGTAGATGCCTGCCTGGGAGTTGTTCTATGCAACCTATCCAGTTCCAAGGGTGATTCATCTGGGAGAGTGATTATGAACCTAAGCAGCTCCGAGACATAACTTTTGAGGTCTGCATCTGGGATGGAGGCTGGGATCCTCCGCAGGCGGATATTATTCCTTCGGGACCGATTTTCTGCATCCTCCTGCTTTGCTTCCAGGAGGTCGCATCTCGCCTATAGGGCTGCGATTCTGTCCCTGTCTTGCTCATCTTCGAATCTTTGGTCGCAGACCTCGGATTCAAGTTCGGACAAGGCGTTCCACCTCCACTACTCTCTTATCCAGGAAGCTGATTTTTTTCCCCACCTCCTCTGTGCTTTTCTGGATTTCCTAGGTTAGTGCCGACAAAATATCTTGGAGATCTGCCTTTGTAACCATTTGTGATGGGTTGTGAGCTGCCGCAGGTGTGGTGGGGATGGAGTTATTGCTGGAGTCCTCCGGTTAATACCCCTTTTTTGATTTATCACCGGATGAGCTGGCCATGAGGGCAGCAATGTCCATTTGTTTGGCCGCCTTTCCACTTTTTGACATCTTGCTTCTCCCCAACACTTACGGCTGCCCTCATTTCAAAGAATTTGCAGCACCTCCTCTTAGGTGGGGAGCACAGGGGGTAAAGCCGGGATCACACCCCTACGAGTATCAGCCTCCCCCGCAGGGATTTAGACAGGGAAGCGGTTGTAAATGGGCAGGTCGCTTGTAGGGCTATTTGCTGAGCGTGTGGGGACTCGAGGAGCCCTTGATGGGTGCGGGCCAGTGGTATCAGGGCTGTTCGCCGGAGGCGGAAGATCAGGGCCCCAGGACAGTGACCGTGAGGAGCTCACAGAGGATGGGATCGAGGGCAGGACTTAGCAGGAGGGAACGGGAGCCATGGAGAACTCAGGTAGCCCCCCCCCGTGTCCCCAGCTCCTCGCCTTGAATGGTCCGGGGCGCAGTGCCGTTAGATGCTGATCTTCTTGTTTGCCCCTGGAGACCCAGCTCATGCGGCATAGGAGAGCCGGGGTCACGGATAGCCCGCCAGCTGGGACCCGCTTGGCTGAGTTGATAGAGGGCCGGAGCCCTTCGGGGGTGGACCGGGCCCCCCCCGGCTGCTGGGTTGTAATATCAGAACTTTGCCCCGGGCCGTGACTCCCGCTCCCGGCGCCGGATGCGGCTGGGCTTTGTCAGCGGAATATGGGGAGCCGATACGGCGCAGAGCCGTCCCTCCGTCCGATGAGCTTCCTCTTCAATCATTGGTGATGTGGAGTGAGGCTCCGAGCGGCCGCAGGACATGCCGACTGCGCTCCCGGTGGCGAGCCAAAACCAGTCTCCGATCCCCAGCCCGCGGACCTGAGAGGCGCCGCGGATGTCAGCGTGCAGGACTGCGCCGTCGGAGAGGCCGCTAATGGATCCAAGGTAGGTGAGAGGGAGTGTGAGGTTTCGGGACGCAGTTGCCGTCCTGCAATGTAGCACTGTGTGCTGCGGACCCTCTCCGCTACTCCTCCAGGCTCCACTGGACCTCCATGATGTCACCCATGCATGCCGCTGACATACAGGTCTCCGGAGAGCGCGGTAAGGCGCTGGGTGGCTGGATCAATTAGGACAGTGAGGGGGAGGGAGCCAGCTTCATTCGGCGGGGGTTGGCTGCTTCGACACCCCTGCCCTTCCACCTCATGGTTGCTCTTTCCAAAGCTGAGTCGCGGCTGCCATTTTGTCGCCAAGTGGGTCCCGCTCGGAAAGTGGATCGAAACATGGCACGTCTGCAACCGAGCAGGTACCCCCTCGGGCAATCGCTGCAGTTGGTCTTCCCCCACATTGTACTTCACCAGCGACTCTTAATGGGGTCTGGAATGGGGGGAAATTATTGCTACGCATTGGGCCATACCGGAGCTCTTAGGAAGCCATGCCGATCGTGGCGGCTCCGAGCCACGCCCCCCCGGATAGTCTTATTCTTGTGCAGGTGGTAAGGTTTGTAGACACATTGTGAGCCCAAATCAGCTTAAACCCATCCCATACTAGATGGGTGCCTTCTTATATGATTTTCACTCCCTCCCCCCCTTCTTTTATACTAACAGTAGGAAAAGATGTTGGCCAGTAAAGTCCATGGCAAAACAACATTGTTGAAAAAACCACTGCTACAAAATACTAGCCACACACATATGAGTAGGCACTAGTTGCGCTAATATTGGCCCTATTGCTATCTACAGATGTGTCGCCGGCATTGAGGGCCCTCATCTCAGCCATGTTTATACCTATAGAGTGAGATATAATGGGTTAAGTACACATTCATTTTATTATTTACTTTTTATGTTCATTGATTGTACAATGCCCTTAGAGTGCAGTCATTTCCTGCTCATCTTTGCTGCCCTTTGCTATTATGCTGTCATGTGCTTTTCTTATGTCCGAGAGATGTATCCAGTATTTCAGGCCCTTCACCTTCACCGCTGTTGGTGTACAATACACTACTTCATATGGGCCATGAAATCTTGGAGCATTCCATCTCCTCACGAAACTGCGCACAAACACCATCTCTCCAGGCATTAGCTGTGTATTGGAGCTGTCTGCTGCAACTGTGACACTATCTGTTTCATTCTCTCGTGTAAAGGGCAGTGCAATTTGTTTTGCTATACTTCTCACTGCTTTCGTCAACTGTGTTAAATATTCCTGAATCTCTTCTCCTAATATTGTGGCTGTTTTGTGAGCATCTGTTACGCTCACCTAGTCTCTGCGGAGGCTTTGGGGCACAGTTGCAGGCCTCCCTGAACTTGAATCCCCCCCTTCAGGCCTCTTCATCAGTAGAAAAGCTGTGAGCGTTGGTACGTGGTGATATTGCTCCTGCGTGGAGATAAGAGTGTGTGAGTGCACCAATCTGGGATTGTTGTACCTCTCAAACCCTTCACCCCAAAGTACGGATTCTGTGAGCATACGCCGGCCCATAAAGCTCACCTGTGAATTATGTCTATCTTCTGTTTTGTTCCCTTAGATGGAAATGCGGCCTCAATGCAGCTGTGAGATGTGAGACGCGGCCAGATAGAAGATGGATGCTACCGCAATGTTGGACAGCAGGTAAGTGATGGTTTAAGGAAAAGCCCGAGGTATGGCAAAGTGCAACCTTAAATTGACTGTTTTTTTGATGACTAACCTTGTCTACTGTTTTTCCTTGCAGGCGTTGCTGTCGACGATGGAGCGTGTCGTGCTGCGGTGCCAAGATGAAGATTTTGGCGTTCCGGAAAGTGTAAAGAGGAATACTTGGTTCGCCGAAGAGATGTACAGGTAAGAACAGCTTCTCCCAGTTGGTAAGTATGCTGGCAGGAAGCAGGATATCCAGGAAGCAGGATCTTCAAAGGTAAGTCTGACCTCAGGCGACGGTGAACGATACGCTGCTTGCAAGTGCAGAATAACGTGAAGCATCTGTCTCAAGTATCGGGGCAGCTTCTATAGCTGAGATCGTGGGCACGCCCATTAGGGCCGGCTTACCAGCCACACCCTGCCACTCCTAGAGAGTGAGAACGTGCGAAGGCAATCCATTAGCAGCCACACCCAAGAATACACTTGGGGCTGCTTAATGGATGGAATGGTCAAGGTTAATGCATCTGAAGTGCTATGTCCATAATGAAAGATTTTTGGTGTTAAATGGATGTTCTTGTTCACTTTTGTTCATGAGCCTGGTGCCAAAGGTGCCAGAACAGTGTCCACCCAGGCCTCCTGTGCATGCGCCCCTGCATGCCTGTGCCCCTGACTTCATGACCATGACAGCACTCCCCCTCAATGCCCCTCTCAAGGGTGGTTCTCCTCCCAGTCCTGGTTTGGTGGGATTATTGCAATGGAACTGTCTGATTAAACGCGGAGCATGGACGTGTTCACTGGGTTCCCAAGTTCGGTCTTGAGGTCCGTAACCTTTCCAGTCAATTAGGTAATAACATTTTGATCGAACCACCTTGGAGTCCAGGATGGATTTGACTTCATATTCTGGTTCTCCATCTATTACTTCGGGCTCTGGCGGAGAACTAAGTCGTGTATTGGACATTATTGGTTTGAGGAGAGAGACATGAAATATGGGTGAATTTTCATGTGAGATGTTAACTCCAATTTCATGGCGACAGGATTGATTATGGACTTTATAGTATAGGGGCCCAGGTATCTTATAGGCGGAATGCTCTTGGTCCCTTCAGGAGAATATATTTGGATGCTAACCACATCTTTTCTCCAATCTTGTAGGCGGGAGCTTCCTTCCGATGTCGATCAGCAAACAGTTTTTGTCTTTCCTTAGCCTTGATCAGATGCTCTGTTGCCTCCTTAAGAACCTGAGTGATGGTTTTATGCACGTTTTTTATGGCTGGCATTTCCAGGGTATCGGGTGGATCAAATACTGACGTCCTCGGATGTCTTCCGTGCACAGTGTAGAATGGAGTTTGCCCTGTGCTTGTGTGAACTGAGTTGTTGTATGCATACTCAGATATCCAGAGTATATTCTTCCATGAATCCTTGGACTGTTGCAACATACACCTGAAATATTGCTCTAAAGTTTGGTTGGTTCGTTCAGTTTGCCCATCGGTTTGAGGGTGATGGCTTGTGGACAACCCGAGATCGATTTTGGCAATCGTGCAACACTTTCTCCAAAAGGTAGAAACAAATTGCGTTCCGCGATCAGATGCTAATATTGATGTAAATCCATGCAATGGAACAATTTGCTCTAGGAACACAGAAGCGAGAGTTGATGCACTTGGCAGTCCCTTCAGAGGGATGAAATGGGCCATTTTGGAGAATAAATCCACAACGACTAATATGGTGTTGTATCCATTATAGGGTGGAAGATCTGTGATGAAGTCCACCGACAGGGTATGCTGAGTTGCTGGCGGTACCGTTAGGGGGTGTAGTAAGCAAGCAGGGTTCTGTTTCTGACACCGCAGGTTTCAATAAATTGGGCGATGTCTTTTCGCCAGGTTGGCCACCAGTAGTTTTGTTTTACCTTAGCTTGAGTTTTGGCTATTCCTGGGTGTCCTTCCACTAATGAATCATGGTAATTTGTGATGATTTGCTTTTGTAGTTCTTGGTCTTGGAATATAATCGTCCTTGGAAATACGGTAGTTTGTCTTCGATGGCATACTGGTCACCTTTTAACAGCCATTCCTGTTGTGTTGATTGATCCATCTGGGATTGCAAACTGCTTCTTTGATCATCCACACATGTGGTGGCAGCTATTTTGGTTAGAATCCTTTCCTCAGGAATTATGGCCACGGGGTCTGATACGACAAAAGCCTCTTTTTCTTCACTCATGCGTGATAGAGCATCTGCTTTCCCATTGTGTACTCCAGGTTTATAAGTGATAATAAAATCATATTCCGCAAAAAAGAGAGCCCAATGAAGTTTACGCAAGGATTGTGCTTTGGCGATTTTCAAGTATTTCAAGTTACGGTCAGTGGCGTAACACAAAATGTGGGGGCCCCCCTGCAAGACCCCTCAATGGGGGCCCCCCTAAGCTCCGCCCCAATATAGGTATGCCCAGCCCACCAATTTAGACGACGCCTACCACAATATGCCCCGCCCATACAAATTTGCTCCACTCATATATTTATGCTCCACTCATAGCCATTACTCCCACTCATACCTTGACGAGCATCTGCACTCAAGTACAACGTTCTCACTTTTATTTTGTAAACATTGCCACCAATTAATGTACAATGTATTGTATCTAATACATGGCACAGTCAGAATATAATGCAATACTTATGTTATCTTACGATACATACAAACTAAGCAAATATACATAAGGAAGTGATAAAGATAACAAGCCCCAAATCAGAGTATAGTGATCAAAATAAAATATTACAAAATATATGATTCTTCTTGTCAGTCACACAATAGTCATTATCCCAAATCAAGTGATGGGAATTTGGAATTGCAGGTTTTCAAAAATAAAACAATCTTAATGACATATGTATATTAACATATAAATACAAAGAAAACGCATGTGTGCATGCCAATAGACAGTGCATAAGCATCAATGGGAAACAAAAAAGGCAATTGAGCAGGGTAAAGAAAGGGCAAAATGGTCTCACCAGCTAAACAGTGTGACAGCGCATCGATTTAGTGAATGAAGTCCCTTCAATTAACATTGTCACAGTGAAAGATCCTTGCACCTGGAGTCCAGAACTATAATTTGAGGAAAGAAACAAGAATGAAATAAAGTACCTTACAAGCAACATACACATCATACATTTAACCATCTAGCAAATTACCCTATGATTTTAAAGTGGTAATGTATCTGTATATGAACTGCCTTTAGATTTGTTTCCTAACAAATAATCAGATGCACTACTTCATTGTTAAAAATGCTAAGTGAACGGTTGCTAAAAATAAAACTGCTAATTAAAGTAATTTCAACATCACTTGTAAAAGACATTTTTGGAGAAAAAAGGAACGTTAGAAATAATGAATACCTCATATGTATGAAACACTTGGCTGTCACACTGGGCTGGAGACTGACTGCTTGGCTGGTAAACTTGACTGTCACTGATGAACGCTTGGCTGGCATAGTGCACTAGAGCCTGGTGACTGCCGGGCTGGCAAACTCGACTGTTGACTGTTTGGCTGCAAAATGTGACTGTAGACTGCTTGGCTGGCACACAAACTGGACCACACCAATGACTGCTTTGCTGTCACATTTGACTACAGACTCATGGCTGTTTGGCTTGAAAATGTTACTGTTGGCTGCTTGACTGTTGGCTTCTTGATTGGCAGACAAACTGGACTACACCAATTACTGCTTTGCTATCACACTGGACTACAGACTCATGGCTGCTTGGCTGGAGAGCTTGACTGTTGACTGCCTGAATGGCAGACAAACTGGACAACACCAATTACTGCTTTGTTGTCACACTGTAGTACAGACTTGTGGCTGCTTAGCTGGCACACCTGACAGATAACTGCTTGTCTGGCAAATGTAGACTCATGACCGACTGGCTGTAAACAATTATGACTGCCTGGCTGGTAAACTGGACTGCACACTCATGACTGCTTGGCTGGAAAACCTGACTGTTGACTGCTTGACTGGGAAACCTGACTGTTGACTGCTTGATTGGCAGACAAACTGGACTACACCAATTACTACTTTGCTGTCATGCTGGACTACAGACTTGTGGCCGCTTGGCAGGCAAACTTGACTGCTGACTGCTTTGCTGGAAAGATTGATTGTTGAGTGCTTGATTGGCAGACAAACTGGACTACATCAGTTACTGCTTTGCTGTTACACTGGACTACAGACTCATGTCTGCTTGGCTGGAAAGCTTGACTGTTGACTGCTTGATTGGCAGACAAACTGGACTACACCAATTACTGCTTTGTTGTCACACTGTTCTACAGACTTGTGGCTGCTTAGCTGACAAACCTGACAGCTGACTGCTCGTCTGGCAAATGTAGACTGATGACTGGCTGGCTGGAAAACATGATGACTGCTTGACTGGCACACTGGACTAGAGCTTGGTGACTGCTTGGCTGGCAAACTGGACTGCACACTCATGACTGCTTGGCTGGCAAACCTGACTGTTAACTGCTTGACTGGAAAACCTTACTGTTGACTGCTTGACTGGAAGACACACTGGACTACAACAATTACTGCTTTACTGTCACACTGGACTACAGATTCATAGCTGCTTGACCGGCAAACGTGACTGTTGACTGCTTGGCTGGAAAGCCTCACTGTTGACTGCTTGGCTGGAAAACTTGACTGTTGACTGCTTGATTGACAGACAAACTGGACTACATCAATTACTGCTTTGTTGCCACACTGGACTACAGACTTTTGGCTGCTTAGCTGGCAAACTTGACAGATGACTGCTCAACTGGAAAATGTAGACTGACTGTCTGGCTGGAAGAAATAATGACTACTTGGCGGGCAAACTGGACCATAGACTAATGACTGCTTTGCTGTTGGCTGGTACACAGGTCTGATAACGTCTTGGCTGGCAACCTGGACGTCAGACTGTTGGATGCTTGCTGGCACATTTGCCTGTTGACGGCTTGACTGGTTGACAAAATGGACTACACTGATTACTGGTTTGCACTCACACTGAACTACATATTGATGACTGATTTGCTGGAAAATTAAAGTTGTAGAGTATTATGGCAAAATAAGCTTTTTGTACCGTTAGTCAAGCACAGTCATCATACCGCCATTGGTTAAGCACTTTCATGGTGTTAGTCAAGCACAGTTTAAACTCTGCAAGTATGAACATGACTTTTCTGTTTTACTTTTCCACTACTTAGGTTTGTGGTTTTCTTAACATTGTTTTTCTCTGGGTATCCATGCATTCCAGAACATGCTTTTATGACTAGATAAAAGAGCAATTTTGTTAGGCAGTTTACCGCACTTGCAATCAAGAAGGAGAGGTTATGCTGATCTGTGATTTTGAGTAACACCTTGGATTAGAATTTAAATGTTGCTGGCACCTTTCTTTGAAACTCTAGTACTGTGTTGGAATAAAGTTTGTCTGCTTGCTTTTCTTTGTGCAAACTCATCTGTTAGCTCCTTAACATCTACTTTCCTTGCTCTTTCGCTCTCTATACTCAAAATGGACAGTCCTGTCAGTCTCTCCTGTGTCATGGAACTTCTAAGGTAATTTTATATTAATTTTAGCTCAGAAAAAGATCGTTCCGCAGTAGCAACAGTTACTGGAATGGTTAGGAAAAGTTTAATAGCTGTTGCAACATCCAAAACACTAGGCAGAGTTCCACTATTTCTCAAAAATAAAAGGTCTGCCAAATCTTTCATTGTTCCCCCTGACATGTGTTTGATTTGCCCTTTCAATGCAGTCCTGAATTTTAGAAGTTGCAATGGGAACTTTGGGGATAGGTCATCCTTGTATTGAGCTGCAAGGGATTCTGCGGATTTAAAAAACAAATCATCAGTTGCTTTCAGAGTTTCCGATGGAGTCATGAAATGAAATCTTTGAACAATAGTATCTGTACCTGAAACTCTTTTTTGTAACTGTGTTACAATGATATCAATATTGGTGTAAAATACTGATACCCTAAAATTATCTTCAGGGTTGGATAATCGTTTGTCTTCACACAATTCGTCAAAATGTTTTTTTGTGTACCGGATTATTTTTTCAGTAAATTTTGGTACAATTCCCAAGCAGTTGCAAGAGTACAGGCAGTCTTTTGAATATCGTCAAACTGTCCTCTGAGAGTTACACATGTTGTAGTTGTGCTCTTCAACATACCAGCAGCTTGCAAAAGGTCCATATTCTTAGATTGTAGCAGTTTTTAAACTATGTTCACATTTTCTAAAACTTTGCTTTGTACTACAAACATGACAACAAACTCAAATGTCTCTATGCATTTCTTAAGGCCAGTAGCTTCAGTACGTTCATCTCCTTTTTTTGACAGTAGAATTATTTTAGCTAGTGCTTTCATGACATCCAGAAAGCGAAAACGTAGGGCATGAAGAGCATCATGTCTTGATGCCCAGCGTGTTGGACACAGTTTGAAGATAAGGCTACTTCCCTTGAATTGATAAGAAGTTCCCACCGTTTGATGCTGTCACTGAAGAATGTATACACTCGCTGCACAACATCATAAAATGTTCTAATTTCAGAAATATTCATGCAGGCATCATTTAAAACTAAATTTAAATTATGAGCAGCACAGTGTACATAGACAGCATTCGGCTCTATAGAGCGTATCCTAGTTTGAACACCTGAGCATATCCCACTCATAGTGCTAGCCCCATCATATCCTTGGCCTCTACATTTTTCGATTGACAATCCTTTTTTTCAATAATTTTTAGAATTTCTGCTGTAAGGCCCGCTGCACTTTGGTCTTTTATATTGTGAAAACCTAAAAAACATTCATTGATTTTCACCTCAATTGTTTTTTCATTCTCATCATGGATGACTGTAATGTACCTGAATACCTGACTTAGCTGGTCTTGTTTTTTAATGTCCTGTGTCGTATCCATGATGATGGAGTAAAATTGTGCATCTTTGATTTCAGTGACTATTTCATTTTGTACTTTATGTGAAAGCAATTCAATGAGTTCATTTTGTATTTTTGTGCTTAGACATTTTATTCTTGTGTCTTTTTCAATTAGTTGATTAAGAACTGGGTCATACTTGCTTAACAGCTCTATGATTGACAAAAAATTCCCACTATCTGTCTCTCCTATTTTTTCCCTGTGTCCTCTGAAAGCTAGATTACATGTAGCCAATGTGAGGGTGACATCAATAATTCTTAGAATTTTAGTCCAATAGTTAACCTGCTCTCAGTATTCAGATTGCACTTTTGTGTCAACTGTGTTATCATTTTTCCACATGTCATAAACAACACAAGCCCCTAAATGGGATTGTGTCATTTCATGCTCTTTAATTTTCATAGAAATACCTTGCCAGTCTTTTAATCCGACAGCCCATGATTGTTGTTGGGAAGAAAGTCTTCTGTCACCAAACAGCCAACAAGGCTCACAATAAGCGCAATCCAATTGAACTGAGTAGCATAGTCAATTTCGGGGTACCCTTTTCCCTGCCTTTGTTAATGTGTAATAGTATTCATTTGAAAAACACCTCTTCTTTAAATCTCTTGGGAAGGGTCCTGTTGGTTTGCAGGATCCATTTTTAAGAATTAATTTCTTTAAAGCAGTATTATGGTCAAAGTTATTGGGGAAATTAGCTTTATCTGTAGGGAATACATCTGGGAGAGTCGATGAAATGATTTCAACGTCACTGTCAGATTCCATTACAGTCACTGTCTCAGTCCCTCCATATTCATCAACAGTTAATGGATCTATGAACATCACTGACTTTGCCTTGTTTACAGAAGGCAAAGCAGGTAAATCTTGGCCAGAGCAGGATGGCTGTTCTGTTGACACTTCAGCAGCAGGAAATGAAGCAGTATTTACAGAAGGCAAAGCAGCTAACTTTTGGTTAGAGCAGGTTGGTTGTTCTACTGGCACTTCCACTGTAGGCAAATTAGAAGTAATTACTGGAGGCAAAGCAGCTAACATTCATCCAGAACAGGTTGTTGGCACTTCAACAGCAGGAAATGAAGCAGTATTTACAGAAGGCAAGGAAGCTAAGTTTTGGTCAGAGCAGGTTGGTTGTTCTACTGGCACTTCAACTGTAGGCAAATTAGAAGTAATTACTGGAGGTAAAGCAGTTAACATTCGGCTGTAGCAGAGTGTTGGCACTTCAACAGCAGGAAGGGAAATGAAGCCGTATTAACAGAAAGGAAAGCAGCTAAGTGTTGGTCAGAGCAGGATGGTTGGTCTGATGGTACTTGAACCATGGGCAATATAGCAGTATTTACAGGTGGCAAAGCAGCTATGTTTTGGCCAGAGCAGGTTGGTTGTTCTACTGGTACTTCAACTGTAGGCAAATTAGCAGTAATTACTGGAGGCAAAGCAGATAACATTCGACCAGAGCAGGTTGTTGACACTTCAACAGCAGGAAATGAAGCAGTATTTACAGAAGGCAAAGCAGCTATGTTCTGGTCAGAGCAGGATGGTCGGTCTGATGGCACTTGAACTCTAGGCAGTATAGCGGTATTTACTGGTGGCAAATCAGCTATATTTTGGCCAGAGCAGGTTGGTTGTTCTACTGGCAGTGGCATCTGTGGTTCTTGTTCTGCACAAGATAATGCCTGACCACTGCTTCTAGGCTTAAATATAGATTCAATTTTTGGTTGTTTGCTCATAAGAGTTTGATCACTATCTTTACGTCGCTTTTGAGCACCACTTAAATACTTTCTTGGTTTACTCATTTTCTCACTTGATACATTTGTAGATGATTGTAGTTGTGCTGTCCCTTGTAAACTATCGCCTCTATTCTGGATATTTGTTGGCCTAAGTAAGGAGAAATATTTGAAATTGTTCATGCATATAATACATGCAAAGTTGCCAACATTCAAAATGGAGAGTGCATGCAGTATTAATCACAAGCAATATTAAATGTGCAATAGAAAAATAAACATGAAACAGTTATTTTACCTGTGTCAAAGTATGAATGGAATAAATGTGGCTCTTTAATTCCTGGTGTTTCATTTTGCTGTCACTGATATATATAGTGACCACTGCAAAGGCATTGCACTGGGAGTGTCTGTGGGCCCCCCGCTAAGCCAGTGCATGAACAAAATGTTTTCCACATTCCAGGGTAAATGAGAAGAGAAGTGCAAATGAGTAGTGCAAGGGAAGCAAGCAAGAGAATTGGGAAGGAGTAGTGAATGCAGGAGTGCAAGGAGAGGGACATTAGCCACACATTAGACAATGTGAAACACCTTCCTCTTTACATTTTTGATAATTAGACTTACCTTAAAATATACTTTCTGCAAGATGGTGGTCACAGAGTCAGTCACAATCCCCTTGTTCAGCACAGTAAGTGTCTTTGCTGCCTGGCTCTGTACCTTGAAGGCTGTAGAGACATAGATGAAAAACCACTATAAATAGTCTGCTGTACACTACACACCATTGTTTTAAGTCATTGTTTCACACAAGCATTTTGCGAAAAAAAATGTGCAAGCAGCACAATGCATTAATAGCTAACTGCTTTCATACCAACAAATTAGGCACATCATGAACTAGCATTGGTAAGCTAATAAAATGCTTATGTGGTGGAGATATTTACTGTGAGTTATTATACACAGGGTCAGGGGCTACTGGGGGTGGGATGGTTGTGAGCTAATCACGCCTGTTGAAACAACTTTTTAAAATTCTTGTCAGAATGAAAGTGCTTAATCCAAGCAGGTCTTCATGGCATGAGGATGTGATCGAACTGATGAATGGAGCGTGTACGATTGGTGTTTGTCAGAAAAAAATGATTACATCCATAATAAGTCTGCAGGGCAAATGCAGAGCATGGCAATCGGGCCGTCATGGAAGCATTGGGAATTCACTTCAGTGCCACAAGCTCACTGTTTCTAGAGCTCTGGTTCTCTCTAGGATGGACTACTGCAAAGGCTTTTTTCTAAATCTGCTTGCTTCTACTCTCCACCCTCTGCAACTCATCCAAAACAGGACTGCGAGACTTGTCCTTGGCCTCAAGCCCAGGGATCGTATTTCTCCAGCACTGAAATCTCTGCAATGGCTCCCAGTTGCTGCAATGATTAAGTTAAAGACGCTTTCCATTGTCCACAAGGCCTTCTGGGGCATGGGTCTTCAATACCTCCAACCCTCTCTTCGTAAATACTTTCCTACTCGAGTTCTTCGCTCCTCCACCTCCAACTCCCTCAGGGTCATTCGCTTCTCCAAGCAATGAGTTGGTGGTAGATCTCTTTCTTTGGCTGGGGCCTCCTTCTGGAACAGCCTTCCCTGCCTCTGAAATTCGAAGAGAACCATCTTTGGTTCCGGAAGCACCTCAAGACCTTCCTCTTTGCTTCTGCCTTCTCTCTTCCTCTCCCCTGCTGATTTCCTATCTGATACTGCACTGGTCACCTGGCTACCCTCTGATTTTGGCCCAGGTGGCTACCCACCCAGTTGCACACCCGCACTGCCTCCCACCAACCCTTGCACTTGGGTCTGTATCTGTAAGCCTACAGTCCCTCTACCTGCACTTTTGGACACCTGCTGTCTGCACTTTACCTTGCAACTGCTGGCCACACTTCTTGTTATTGTTTTGATCCCATGTGCAGCACTGCACCTCCCCTTTCCCCTGGCACCTTCCCTCTACCCCCGCCCCTGCACTTGCACGATCCTAATGTCACTTGGCCTAGTAAGATTGTTGTCTCTGACCTCCCTCTCTTTCCCCTTCCTTGCCTCATTGCGCCATGAAACACTTGTGTATAGGCGCGTTACAAATTCCATATCATATCATATATAGCAAGTACTGGTAAAGCCAATAAGCCTGGTTTTGCAAATGTAAAGGATAACCTTTTTATGTTCTGTGGGACAAAAGACCTTGTGAAAAAAAAGACCCTCTTCATTTACACAACCTAGCCAATTCGCTTTGCAAATATCCAATTTTACATGACTGAGCACTGACTGATCGGATACCTGCCATGTTTTGTTTGATGCATCACTGCTGACTCCATATTCAATTGGTATGTTAATGAGTCCCTCCACTGTCAATTTTTAAGGGCTCACCTACACTTCCTCTGGGCTGCGGGGCTCTGCAGATCTTGCCTCTCTCCTACCCAGCTGAGCTCCCTTTGCTAACCTCACTGGCCTCCACTGCTTCTTCATTCCATTTTTCATTCTGCTGGCCCGAAGTGCGACGTGTTGTGCATTGGTCGACTTGCAACAGCCTTCTGTGTATCACGCTTCAGGCCAGCGGAGAGTTCAATTGATTCATTAATCTCAGTTTAATCTGGTATTCTGGGCCCAAAGTGACATACACCCACACAAGCTACCCAATATTGAGAGTGAGTTGCACACATCATATATATTTCAGATAAACGGCACATGATTATTCAACTCTAAAATTCATAATGTATACCTATCAGTGGGAATGAGGTAACATATAAAATGTTCTTCTGCATCAGGCCGCAGACTGCAGCGGCCCGGGAGTGAAACATGATCTAGGAGCTTCTTTATATGAGCTAGGATGGACACTGACTTGGTGTGGGTGGTACTTCAGTACTCCACTTCTTAAAATCTCTGTAAGAATGCTGACATCTGGGTGGAATGTTGGCATTGGTACTTTTGTCTGGAAATACACAGGTTACCCTTCAGCACAAATTGTGCTTATCTAGAGTTCCCTTCTCTGACTTCACACTTCCTTCTTCTCTGCTTCCACTTTACATTCATATCCCCCCTCCCTCACCGTGCTTTGAGACATAAGGGATTTGCACGCAACTGATAACTTTTCAGTCTGTGCGGTCCTTTAGTGGCTCTCATGCTACGGACAGGCTGTTGCTTTGTAGACGAGGCAGCATTGCTGAAAGCCTGTTCCTTTTTTCTCCTACGCAAACCTTGCTCCCATGTTAGGCCCTGTGAGTCTAGCGCGAGGCTCCATCCATCACACTGAGGCTGACAGCCGTAACCTGCCTATTCCCTGCAGCGGGTGATAAGAAGAGAATACTGAATACCATTGAATAGATAAAGGGCTCCTATATGAGGGATGCGTGCACAAAACCTCTCCACCTTATCCAGGGCAGTTTCTAGCCAACTTGGTACCCAGGGCGAAACATCAGAATGCGCCGTCCGACTGGCTCACGTCACTCCCAAACTACACCTCTGTCATGCGACAAAACCCCTCCTCAATATGAATTATTAATTGCAATATAAATGAAGCTGGTTTCATTACATTACAATTCTTCTGTAAAGTACTTGAATTACAATGTGAAAACACAGCTGTTGCTGCCCAAGTAAATGATTTTTTCTGTCACCTGTTATTAGGGAAGGCCTTGCCCTTGCCTGAGTGCAGTTTCAAACTGTCAGTACTGGCACACTACAGTGTGATAAGCTTACTAGGGTCTGAGGGCCCACTGACCATTGTCCCTGTGTTGTAGGTGTTCTATTCGTACCACCTCACTTGTATTTCGCAAGGGAAAATACTAGACTAACCATAAGAATTATTTTCTGATACTAGGTTATCATTCCAAGATGGACAGTCTGGTAGACACTTATTGTACTTTTTCAAAATACCTCTCTGAGAGTGGGAAAGGGGACAAATAGCAACAATGAGGATTCATGTATGCTTTGCATTAAATCTGAGCATTTCAGGACTATAACAGTGATCAGAGATCTCTATATTGGATAAACAAGTTTGTGATAAAAGGATTGTATGTGCAAATCTCTAAATTCATAACCGATGCATGGCTTGGTGCTCACATCACGGTTCACAATACTCACCCTAACATTAAAATATTTCTAACCGCATGGTCATTTGGACAGCTTAAGTTTTTGGATGCGAGTATTAAATAGCTGCTACATCAATCACTGAAATGGGGGTACAAGGGCTCTTTTGCTTCTTGTTTCTGAAGAATTTTAGATGAGGAAGGGCTGGATCTCAGTGTGAGCATGTGCAACCCCAACAAGGAAACATCTTTAGGGAATTATAACTACAGACAGTACAGGATACCACACAAGAGACCCAATAAACAATGCACAGAAAGGCTATACAGAAAGGATTGTACCTCTTACAAACTTCAGACTGACCAGTAATAAGCTGGTGAAGTGTTTTAAACAAAACCGGCTTCTAATGCATGGTAAAGGGTCCACAGTTCCTCAGCCACTACCTCCTCACTATTACGCAGGCCTCAGGGGTTATTTCGTCAAAGAAGAGCAGGCCCATGCTCTAACAGAGCTGGCATTAGCATCTCTTATTAGTGCTGGCCTGCAGCTAGTGAAAGCCATGGTGTGGCAATCTAGAATGGGCGTTTGGCCTAGTGGATGTACAATTTGAGGCAACTTCTTTGATTGCTTTTTGTGTTTAAGTGTGGGCACAGTATGGCATGTTCGTCAGAGCCACATACACAAAACATTCCAGTGTGCTCTTGTATGGACATTAGATACATCAGAAAACAACAGGTATATGTGTTGTTGCATAAGGGAGCACCACATAGATGCCATTAACCAACAGGATGGTGGCTTAGGCAGTGCACAAATCATCGCTGCACACATATCACTGCATTGATTTGCCATGGACTCCTGTCTGCATGGTGAACTCTGTTTTCCTAATCAAGGTGCCAAGTGGTATTGAGGTGCCATCTGGTGTGCGCGCTAGGCAGTCATTGGCTTGTTTAGAAAATGAAAAGACCTTTGCTGCCAAGCTGATGCATTTAGTCCACGTCCCAAAGCAGCTACTAGAATACTTAAGCAAGAAAATGACACGTTAACCTTCCCAGGGATGCGACATGTGTAACTAAAAGTGATATACAAGAAAAGGGTTGATGTGTCAAATAAAGAGACATGAAAATAAAGAAAATAGTTCAACTTGTCTGTGTGGCCCATCACTTCTCTTTTGCATTGGTTTAATCAGCTAACTGACACTTGTGGCCTGGTGAAGAAAAATGCCCCAAGTAACTTTCAGTTCTTAACACTGAAATGTTAAGCACATACCGTATAAAAACAATGGCTTGTTAAATGAGCCATCCCTTATAAATTGCCCCACTCCCAGCCTGGTAGAAATAAATCAACTGGCTCCAATGACCTATGCAAAACAGGAACCTACAACCTTTGAGACAAGAAATCGAGACTTCTAAAAGGGAAAAGGCCTGGAAAATAGCCTAAGCAATCTCTGCCTCCAGACTCTGAAAAAACATCCCGGGCTGGCCTATGTCAGAGTATAGCCGCTCCGCTCTTGCACATGGTGCCCCTTTACTTACATAGCACATTCAAGTGCCATCTAGCCATGTTTGTGGTCCATTTTGAGATTGACTCAACCTAATTAGTCACATATGTGACATGTAAACCCCGGGACTGTGCAGCCCTGGCTTTTGATTTGCATTCTATAATTATAATTGTTCTTTTATAATGCGCTTAAGCGCAGGATCGGGATTCAAATCTGTGTTGCGCTGCGTTGTCTTGCTTCCAAGATAAACACGTTGCCCATGAGCTATCCTTCCTCCCCAATCTGTGACTTCTAGTCCTGGTTTTATACTGGCTAAAGCAAACTACAAGTTCTGGTATATTTCCGGGGAAGCTGTAGGGTCCTGGTGCATGGGGGGTTATGCATCAGAACTGTAACAGGGCTGTAGCCTGAGGGAGTAGGCGAGCAGCCTTACATTTTGTGCAGGGCTGAGGTAATGCTATGTTTCTGTTAAGTACAAAATGTCACCTATGATTCGTGATGTGAATACGGAGAAGTGGTGTTTCATGTTAAAGAGAGAGTCAAGGACTTAGACGACAATCTAATCACAGATGAGACATCTGCAGCACTCTGACGGTTCAACCAGGCGGCAATTTAGACGATGGGGCCCCTTCCTGGTAAGCCACAAACAAAGCACCCGTCCAAAGACCTCATATGGAGGGGCAACTCCAAGCATGGTGCCGCCCTGAGAGTAATCTTTAGAGGGTCATTTAACAAGCCCTGGAGTGCAAAGGTAAGGCATACAACAAGCAAGGCATTAGCCATTAGCGCCTCGCTTTTACGCTGCAGGGCATTTTGCTGCCGTTTGAGGTCAGAGAAGCACCATATGAAAGCACCATATGAAATTAGCATTTCCTCTCTACATTCCTTCTCTGACTTCAAAGGGTACACACTTTTATGCCTACATGCGATTTCTATGTAGGCATACAATTTAAGGATTGCCATGGAATCCTCCTGTTTTTAGCAACTGATAAAAGTGGCTTTATTCCAACGGAATCCATTGCATATGTCTTCTGCAAAGTGCTCTCTCAGGCAGCTCTCATATATTTTACAAAACAGAGAGTAAAATGAAAGCGTCAAGGCAATTTTGCCTGTTTTTACTCTTTTGTTTTGTACATGCCGGGGACCCAAAGGCAAGTAAGTGCTAATGTTGGTGTTGCGTGCAATTTACACTTTTTACAAAATGACCCAGGCAGCGTTCTTCAAATAGTACATGATATGTATGGCTCTGGTCCTGCAGGTGCATCCATTTTATCACCAGGGCACCCAAAAACCAAGTCTAGTACAGGACAAGAACTGCGGCACTGCAAGGTTTATTGAAAGCCAGGACCATCAATGGGGTCAGTTTCCAGACCTAAATACGACTGAAATGGTGTGGGCGCACCTGAAGGGGTTCTCGAAACAGGTTCCTGAACACATAAAAAAGGCTGAACTGATCAATGGTACCAAGATGCTTTGGGTTGAAATACTCCAATGAGGCATTTGCTTCAGGACAATTGCCAATGTTCAAAAGGTTTTACTAGTAATCGCCAGAAGGACTGGGGCAGCAATGACTATGCAAAGTGTGTACTTTCTGTGTATGTCAATATATGTTCAAAGAGTGTAATTATGTTTGTTTGGCCTGCAATTTGATGAATGAAGTCTACACCACTTGCATGGGGTATTCGTGGCAATCACATGGTCCCAGATGATTGAGGGGCTCCACTTGTGTGTTCTATCCATGAGGCTACAAGCACAATGGGAATGAGTTGTACATGTGTCTTTAATGCTTATGCTTAGCTTAACACGCATCTGTCAGCTGTTAGATGTATTACGTAATGCCACATTCCACGGAGTCACGTGCTTGCCGTGTATCCTAGTAGGTTAAAAATACTGTTCAACACTACTAAATGAATTACACTGACAAAAACAGTGAATAATAAAAAAAAATACATATTAAAAATGTAAACAAATAAATACTGGATGCATTCACTGAATTCCTCTGCTTACATCGTTTAAGGCTGAAGGAGGTGGGCGCACCAAAATAAAAAATAAAACAACTCATTTAACGGCCACTTTAAGAGCATCATTTTAGTGTTTACATCTTCACACTTGGAGGAAGGCGAGAGTCTTAAAACAGCATCTCTGCAGCCTTGAAAGGGATGGACGCTGGCTGAGCCGAGTTCCACATAAGCACGGACTCGAGCCACAGGGAAAGAGATACGACTTGTCGCACACCATGTCAGACAGCCCCATTGGGAGCCCAGCGAACATCCGCATCTCTGGATGTGGGCCGGTCCGACAGCACACTTCAAAGTAACATTGCAAGTGTTGCTGCAGTAACAGACGTCCATGGCGGTGAACTGTCAGATGTATGCTCTCAGTCCTGAGGTTGACACTGGCTGTGCTTTTAGCAGTTAAATTAGTTTCAAAATTACTTATCTGAGAGTCCCGAATCGATCCTGTCCTGTCTGACACAGGCGGGTGACGGTGACCAGACCCATCTCACTCCTTGCTCCTTCTCCAACAGCACGGACGTCACGTGGTGTCAGGGGTCAGCAGTGCCTTAAGTGGCACTACAAATCGAGCCGGGGCCCATCGAGGGGGCGTGGCCTAACAACGGGGGTCTTGATGGGCCGTTAGGCCACGCCCCCTTGACGAGCCGGCTCAATGGGCTACTGGCACCCCTGCCAGGCAGCCTTTTGTAGAGATTAGCACCCTCTCCCCTACTTGGGAGAGGGTGCTGATCTCTGCATTTATTTTGTATAGGCTTGCCTGGCAGGGGACAGCGCCTCGCCTATTCAGCCTTAATGGTGGTGCTGCCCCTCGCCAGCTGGGGAGGGGCAGCGTCACCATTAAAGCTGAAAGGGTGAGGCCACTGGAAGCAGAGGCCTTTTTCCTAAAGACTGAAACTCCCGAGAATCCACGGGAGCTTCAGTATTTAGAAAGCAAGGCCTCTGCTTCCAGCGGCCTCACGTTTTCTCCATAATGGTGGCGCCGGCCCACGTGCATCCCTTGATTAAAGGGATGCCTCGCAGGTGCGGCGCCACCATTATGGCTGAAAGGCATTTTTTTCTGAAGCCCGAAGCTCTCGCACACGAGCGAGAGCTTCAGGCTGTAGAAAAAAATGCTTTTTCCTGTAGTGGCCGGGGCTGACAGGGGAGATTAGTGGGCCCCGGCAGGGCCCCGCCTCAAAACGAAATTTCGCGACCCGGCAGGCCCCGGCCCACTTAAAGCCCTGGGGGTCAGGCTCGCCTCGCAGTCGCTCTCCTCTATAAGAAAGAGCTTGTGGCACGTGCGAAGGCAGAGCTTGCCATAGCTGTGCGTGCGCTGTGGGCTCCAGCTCGCCTCAGCAATGTGCAACTTTTGCCAATGCCTGCTTCCTGACAAACTGAAGTCTTCAAGTTCACCCCTCACTGCTGCCAGCCCAGGCAGCGCCGTGGCCCAGTGAGAACTGTAGTGCAGCTGAGCAGCACAGAGCACTGAGCAAGTGATGTTGCTGGGACTGGGAGAGGGGCCACGTGGCCCCCTCAGGCATGATGGCGTGGGCCCCCCCCACCGCGGGGGCTGCGGGGCCCCTGTTACGCCAGTGGTTACGGTGGTACGTGATGACAGTGACTGTATGTCTTGCCCCAAGAAGGTCATGTCTCCAGGCCTTGAATGCTGCTTTAATCACCAGTAATTCCTTATCTGTGATTGCGTAGTTCAACTCGGAGGCTGAAAATTTGCGGGACCAGAATGCAACGGGGTGTAGTTATCCTGTTTCAGGGTCTCATTGTGACAATACTGCCCCCATGGCTATTTTTAAAGCATCTGTCTCAACTATGTAAGGTGGGTCTGGTTGTGGGTTCCGAAGGACTGCTGCTGTAGTGAATGCTAGTTTCAACTTCTGGAAGGCTTCTTCAGCTTCTGTCGACCAATGGAACTTTTGATTTTTCTTTAACAAGGAGGTACTTGGATGTACAATTTGTGAAACCCAGGTATAAACCAACGGTAAAAGTTGGTGAATCCGAGCATGCTTTGCATTCCTTTCGTGGATGTTGGTGAGGGCCATTGAAGGATTGCATCCACCTTTCGTGTATCCATATGTACGCCTTGTGGTGTGAGCATGAAACCGAGAAACACGACCTCGGTTACATGGAAAAACATTTTTCCAACTTGGCATATGTTAGGGAGAATTCTCATCTACGGCTAATTTCCCTCACCTAGTGAGTCCCCCAGCAGCTTTGCTGGACTTCTGGAGTTTATTTTTTTCCACTTGGTAAGAGTGAGAGCTTTTCCCCCACTCTTAACTATGTTTTGCTATGTGTTTCTACCTGTTTTTGTGATTGTGGACTCTGAAGTACACCGCTTCAGTAGCCCCCTTCTTTTTGTGTGTCACACAGCACCTTCAGTGTCGTGGCAAAGGGTTGTCTTTGAGACTTCCCTCGACTCCATTTCTGAGGCGACTACAGTCCCCCAAGAAAGGGTAAAGTTACCATTAGCTTTACTTAGTCAATCTACCACAGATCCAGTACACCCCATCTTCCATGGAGTACTGGAAAGGGTTAATTCATATCCCTTTTTATCTGTACCTCCTAGAGCATTGTTTCGCTCTTTTAACATTTAGACTTGGCTGGTGGCAGTGGTATCTACCCTAACTTTTCTACCGCAATTATATTAGATAAACATGGTACTGTTCTTGTCTATTATATTAGCCTCGAACATAAACCCGCTTGACCAAATTGTCTTTCTTTTGGCTCCGGTTGGGTTTATTCGCCATTTCTTTTTGTTAAAGTCCTTCTTGTGTCTTACTTTGCGTGGCAAACTAGGTTTGCCTTCTTTGTTCACTGTCTTTTGGCGGGCTTCTGCTCAGAAGCCCTCCTCAAGGTGCCTGGGTGTCTAGGTGGGCTGAATGTGAGGGAGGGGTGTAGTCACCCCCTGCAAAGGGTATCCTAGGAAACCCAAGTCGCACTTTGTCATGATTGGCCAGGGTAGTTGTCCGGGCTGGACAACCCCCCTGGTGGGTGATTGACAGCCAGGCTGTGTGAATGGGTTTTTTTTCGCATGAAAGGCAGGTCTCTTGGGCTAGAAGTCAGAGAGTCGCCACTGGAACTACAAGAAACCGAAGAGAAGCAGAGAGAACGACGGCTGATGCAACTACCCCGTCCCGGTGAAGCCCTGCTGCAGTCCTGAGCTATCTTCCCTTCAACGACTAAGAGGAGATCCAGTCCGGAGTCTTCTTCCCATGAGCTTGGTGGGGATAACCAGATCATCTTCTACAGCCAGAGGATCCTCTTCCTTGTTCGAAATCACTGCACGCCTGAAGAGCCTCTCCTGTTTTTAAGGAGCGCACCTTTTATTCCTCGTCGCTGCTGCCGGCTTCATCCCTGTGTGGTGCAGACCCCCTTCAGAAATCGTGGGTCTGCGGGAAACCAACAGGAACAACTGCCAGGGCACCAGTTGCACCATTGGAACAAGGTACTGTGTTTTACTTGAGGAAACTGGGTGAATCCCTTTTCTTCATTTCCAAGGCTTGCCCTTGTCTTCCCTCCTTCTTATAACTTTGCTTCCGAACATTGACAATATCGAAGTACTTTTGGCTACGTTGAATCGTGAACTGTCTGACTGTGTGATCTTCGGCAACTGGCCCCAGTGTCTTTCGACCCTGGCTCCGGCCCTTTGACTTTTGAACTCCTGTCTCTGAGTGTTTCTTGATTCTGCCTTCCTAACCAAAATATTGCCTGTGATTTTTGCCTCCAACTCCCTCTGGGTATCTCAAGTGCTAAGTGTGTTTTTTCCCCGGTAGCATTTCATGTCACGGATACGCGTTTAGTTAGTACACCGAAATGTCAAAAAGTGATCGCAATCGTATTCACGGTAACATGTTTTGTTCTTAACACTGGTTCATTCAAACACAGGGTACTTACCTTGAGACTTACTGTACAAAATGAATTGGTTAGTTGTAGCATATATAACGTGTGGTTTTTATTTAAGTTTCATAGAAGTGTTGTGTTTATAATGAATGGTTTAAAAATAAATGTACTTATATTTTTCTACCTGAAAGCTTGAGTCAGTGTTTGCTTGAGTCACAGTAATAGTGGTCCCTTTATGTAATCTCTGCTACTGCTCATATACTCTTGAGATAAGCCTGGCTGCTCCGCCACTGCTACCACTCTGACATAGGAATACGGGCTTGTACCAAAGGTAAAACTTGTATTGCCACCTGTAGTCTTAATTGTGTGTAGTGGTCCCTAAGGGCACTGCACAGGATTCTGCCTAACAGCATACAATTGGTGTTGTTGAAGCTTCTCTAAGACTGCCCGGACATGGCCTACATGTTCTTCCATGGAATTTGAGTAGATAAGAATGTTGTCAATGTAAACAAGAGCACAAACGTCCAGTAGTTCACCGAGTACATCATTCATAAAGAATTGGAACGCCGTGGGGGCATTGCATAACCCGAAGGGCATGACCTGGTATTCAAAGATGCCGTACTTCGTGCGGAAGGCTGTTTTCCACTCGTCTCCCACTTTTACTCTTACAAGATGGTATTCTCCTCTTAAATCCAGTTTTGTGTAGATTTGAGCATGTTTCACTTGGTCCAGGAGCTCTGGTATAAGTGGTAAAGGATATTGATGTTTTACTGTGATCTGATTGATGGCTCTATAGTCGATGCAAGTTCTTAAGTCCCCCTCCTTTTTAGGGACAAAGAATAAGGGCGAGGAGGCAGGTGACTTGGACGGGTGAATGAAACCGTTCACCAGGTACTGATTGAGGTAAGTTCTAAGATGCTGATTTTCCTGTTCTGTCAGAGCGTAAATTCGGCTGCAAGGGATCTGGGCTCCAGGTACAAGATCTATTTGACAATCGTAGGGTCTGTGTGGGGGAAGAACGTTGGCTTGCTCTTTTTTAAAGACATCCTGGTAATCTTGGTATTCAAATGGTAAGGAGCTGATGAGGGCCAAGATGATTCCTTTCTTCGGTTTCAGATTGGTGTCATCTTTTTTGTAGCATGTGTCGGCACAATCATGAGGAAATGTCAGAACTCGTTTTCGCCAGTCGATCCTAGGATTGTGGATCTCCAGCCAGGGCATTCTCAATATCATCTGGAACTGAGGAGCACCGATGAGATTGAAAGAAATGTCCTCTTGATGCCCGTCCTGACACAGAAGCTTGACTTTCTTGGTGTATTGTGTCACCGGGCTAGATGATAGCTGAGAATCATCCACAGCAGTGATGTTTTCCGGTTTATACATCTGTTGGAGAGGAAGGCCTATTCAGAGAGCCAACTCTTGCGCAATGTAGTTACCCACAGCGCCACAATCAATATATGCCTCCAAGGCATGTATTTTTGATGGTTGGTTGTGATTCACCAAAAGCACTGGAAGGACTAGATGTGAGGTCTGTACGGATTCCTTTTTCATGCTCGACAAGCGGACCCCTATACTTGCTGGGCATTTGCGTTTCCTGAGTTCTGTTCTTCTTCTTCATTAGTTTTGTCTGTTGCCCCAACTGTTTTCTTGGGTAGTTTTACCGGGCAGTTACAGAGGAAGTGATCTGCTTGTCCACAATATAAGCAAAGCTGTTGTTGTCTTCGTTTTTTCTCTTTCTGCTTTGGTAAGGGGACTTCGTAATCCACAAATTTAAATTGGCTCAGACTGTTCATGTGGTTTAGTCTGATTCTCACGAGGTCATACGTAAACTGACCGTCCCTCTGATCTAGCTCGATCCATTTTCTGATTCTGCAACCTATGATCGAGTTGCACCGTCAGGTCTATGTAGTCCGCACACCTCTCAGGGAGATTCACCACTTGCGCCAACACATCCTTAAGTTCTCCACGTAACCCTCGGTAAAAGAGTGTAGTCCTCTTCTCTTCTGGCCAGTTGGTCTGAGCTATAAGACGATTGAAGGTTGCAATATAGGCTAATAGATCTTGACTCCCTTGTCTGAGTGACAACAACTCGTTGTCCAGCGCTTGTCCTTGTCCTCCATCTCATGTTGGAAATTCCCAAAGTTCCAGAGTAAAGGGTCATCTTGATTTACCAAAGGTATAGACCAGTCCGCCGCACTACCTCCTAAATACGAGAGTACAAACACCACTTTGTCAGTAGGAAAGGCTCCTGGTCTGCACAAGAAATGAGGGCGACATTGATTCATAAAAACAGCAAACTTGTTTGGGTCGCTGATGAAGCGTTTGGGAGGGGCTAGAGGCACTGCTCCTGGAAGAACCACCTGAACCGCTGTTTATTGTTGTGGTGTGGAAGAATGAGAAGAATGGGTCACTCCAGGCAGTGGAACCTGTCCTGCTTGTGCTTGTAGCATTTGTCTTGCCAATTCATAAGTTCTTTCTCGAGTTACAATAAGATCCCTCCGTAACGCATTGGTTTACTGTCTTGACTTCAGCCCGTAATTCCCCTATTAAAAGGGCTAACTGACCTGTTTCTGAAGTTTCCATAATGCCCAGGCAGAGAGTATCAGAGGCTTCGCGTTCTGTTACGCTCACCTGGTCTCTGCTGAGGCGTTGGGACACGGTTGCAACCCTCCCTGAACTTGAATCACCCCCTTCAGGTCTCTTCCTCAGTAGAAAAGCTGTGAGCAGTGGTTTGTGGTGATACTGCTCCTGCGTGGAGATAAGAGTGTGTGAGTGCCCCAATCTGTGATTGTTGTACCTCTCGAAGCCTTCACCCCAAAGCACAGTTTCTGTGAGCATACGCCAGCCCATAAAGCTCACCTGTGAATTATGGAAGATAAGCTCTCCGTTCTGCTACTTCTGGCAGGGGCGCGTCAAATGGGATCTAGTTCCTTCACTGATCCCTGATTAGTCCAGTCCAGCTGCGACTATGCTTCTCCTTTTGATTGGTAAGTCTTTCTTGAGCTCTTGTGATGCTATTTGTTCTGTTTAATGTCTTTATATGTTGCTCCTATTTATGCCCACAATAATGTCTCTCTTTTGTTTTCTTCCCTTAGATGGAAATGCGGCCTCAATGCAGCTGTGAGACGCGAGATGCTGCTGGATGGAAGATGGATGTTACTGCAATGTTCGACAGCAGGTAAGTGATGGTTTAAGGAAAAGTGCGATGTATGACGAAGTGCAACCTTAAACTGACTGTTTTTCCGATGTCTAACCTTGTCTTCTGTTTTTCCTTGCAGGCGCTGCTGTCGACGATGGAATGTGCCCTGCTGTGGTGCCAAGATGAAGATTTTGGCATTCCGGAAAGTGTAAAGATGAATACTTGGTTCGCCGTAGAGATGTACAGGTAAGAACAGCTTCCCCCAGTTGGTAAGTATGCTGGCAGGAAGCAGGATGTCCAGGAAGCAGGATGTCCAGGAAGCAGGATCTTCATAGGTAATTCTGACCTCAGGCAACGGTGAGCATTACGCTGCTTGCAAGTGCAGAATAACGCAAAGCGTCTGTCTTGAGGATCGGGCAGCTTATATAGCTGAGATTGTGGACAAGCCCATTAGGGCCAGTTTACCAGCCACACCCTGCCACTCCTAGAGAGTGAGCATGTGCAAAGGCAATCCATTAGCAGCCACACCCAAGAATACATTTGGGGCTGCTCAATGGATGGAATGTTCAAGGTTAATGCATCCTACTTAATGGATGAAATGTTCAAGGTTAATGCATCTGAAGTGCTATGTCCATAATAAAAGCTTTTTGGTGTTAAATGGATGCTCTTGTTTACTTTTGTTCATGAGGCTGGCGCCAAAGGCGCCAGGACAGTGTCCACCCAGGTCTCCTGTGCATGCGACCCCTGCATGCCAGTGCCCCTGACTTCATGACCATGACAGCATCTGATACTCTCCTAATTGGAGATATTGGAGTGTGCATGTGTCTCCCTGTCACTATCTCATGTGGGGACAAGTGGTGGTCTTTGCTTGGCTATGGCCTCAACTGAAATAACGCTAGGGGCAAGCAATACACCCAGTTTTTCTTTAGGGTGTGACACAGTTTGGATAATCTGCTTTTAAGGAGGCCGTTTATCTTTTCTACAATTCCATTCGCTTGCGGGTGATAAACCGAGCATAATTTGTGGTTGATGCCCAATAAAGATGTTACTGCCTTAAACAAGTCATTTACAAAGTGTGTTCCATTGTCAGAACGTACGACATCATAAATTCCCCATCATGGCAAAACCTCTCTTACTAAGAATTTCGCCGCTAATTTCACATCCGGGTGGGCGCAGGGACCCACCGCCACCCAGCGTGAGAACGGACAGACCACCACTATAAGATATCTTGCTCCATTGCACCTTTCTCCCATGTCTGCCCAGTCAATCTGCAGTTCACGGAAGGGTCCAATGGGGCGGGTAGTGTTCCTCTCAATGTTCTTAGAGTCATTCCTGAGCTACACGTTTGGCATGTTGTACACTCTATTGTTAATTTTGCCACATGTTACTGTAATCCCGTGACAAACCAATCTTTCTGAATGTCTGCTGCTATGTGTTGTTTCAATGTGTGTGCCTAGAAATGTAGTTGTTGGAATGCTATTTGTAACAGTTCTAGGGGCATTACCGCTTTCCCTGTGCAATTGTGGCGCCAGAGGAGGTCTGTGGCTGACTGTATGTGCCCTTTTTTAACCCACAACTCTTGCTCCTTAGGTCCTTTTTTGCAGGTCAATTATCTGTGATATTGGCATTGAATGAAACCCTTCTTCCCTTTTTTCTTCCACATTTCCTTTCAGCATAAATTCTCCTTGTACGTTTTTGTTAAAGTATGCTGCTTCTTTTGCGGCAGCATCTGCTGCTGCGTTTACTAATGAGATGACATCACTATTATTAGTGTGTGCCTGGCACTTCTCTGGGGCCACTATGGAGGGTTCTGCTAGTGCCTCTATTAATTCTTTTAAAAGCTCTGCATGCTACACTGCAGAACCATCTGCTCTTCTAAATCCTTTCCTCCCCCACCTTGACAACCCTCCAAGGACTGTTGTGGTCATGTATGCTGAATCCATGTACATTGTTACCGTGCACCCCTTTGCTGCATGGAGCGCCTCAATAAATGCCACTAATTCTGCCGCTTGAGCTGAAAACCGCATTTGTAACCTTTTCTGTACAATTGTCTCATATTCTTCATCCTCCAACCGAACTACTGCTGTTCCTATGTGCTTTTCTCTTGTCTCTGGACAAACTGACACTGACCCATCTACAAAATACGCTTCCCCTTCCTCCAGAGCATTTTCATTTGCTTTGGGTATGTTGTCACCTTCCCCTTCATACGTGGCACAATCATGATTTTGCATACCCTCCACTGTGCATGCTTCAGTGGTGAAAGTTGCCAGGTTTACAGTGTTCTTCAATGCACTATGTGTATGTGGGAACTTGATAATATTATCTCATATGCTGTGGCCCTTTGTGTAGTCAGTGTGGATTTCGATCTTTCAAGAACTGCAAACAATGAGTGCTCAACAAATAACGTTACTGAACACCCCATTACAATGGTGGCGCTTTTTTCAATGGCGAATGCAGCAGCTGTGAGAGCCTGTTCACACGCAGAGTGTCCTTGCATAATAGCATGAAGTGTGCCACTGTAGTAAGCTTGGGGCTTTTACCCAAAAGACATTTTCTGTGTTAAAACTGCTGTCATGAGTGTTCTGTCACAATGTGAAAATAAGACGAACTTGCGGTCATAATCTGGGGTTGCTAGGACTGGCGCTGTTGAGATGAGATCTTTCAGTGTATCAAAGGCTGTTTTCATTTCTGGCGTCCATGTGATCCCTGAACTTTCTTTCTGCACTTTCTTTAGTGCTTGTAACAAGGGCCTTGTGTATGCTGCATAATCTAGTATCCGTGCTCTGCAATAGTTCCATATGCTGTGAAACTTCTGCATTTCCTTCACTGTGTTGGGCCTGATAGTTGTGCGTACTGCTGCTGCTCTATCTGGGAGTATTTTGTTTACTATTTTCTGATATCAGTTGTCCCAAGTACATCACTTCTTTTAGACAGTACTGTAATTTTTGTTTGTCCACCTTGTATCCCTTGTATGCCAGTAAATTTAACAATGTGATTGAGTCTGTCCTGCACTGGTGTTCATTTTCTCCACATACCAGGAGATCATCTATGTACTGTGCTCTTCATGTCAATGTTACAGAGTTCTTGGTGTAGTATACACTCCCCATACTGTTATTTCATTAGCAATTGTGTTAATCAGTAACATTGCCGTGATGGCACATATACCTGGTGTTGAACACATTATTCCCCAATACGTGAAGGAGATGGTCATATTGAGCTTACTGAGGAGGTCCCTCCCCAGTAAATTTATCGGCGAGTCTTTGTGATACAATAGGGGTGCTGGCACTGTTTCCCCCCTCCCACTGTTATGTCCAAATCTTTAGTGTATGGAACCGTGACCACTGCCCCAGAGAATCCTTGCGTTTCCAACTTCCGGTCCGATAGCGGAAACCGGCCCTCCTTTAGACACAATGTTTCCGCCCCTGAGTCCACCATGTGTCACACTTTGCTTGAAATCTCACCTGTTTGTCCTTTGAAGTCTTGGGCTGGTTCTTCTCCTTTTTCCGTACAGCTCAGGACTTGTAAAGACTCGGGCGCGTATCCTCCGTTGCCAGCATGTTGAGTATTCCGAGCGAGTCTGCGTTCAATTTCCAGGAAGGAGCGGAATAGTGAAAGTCCCGGAAGGAAGGAACCAGGATGGAACCAGGAGAAGGAATGGGAGAAGCGGTACAATGGGTGAAGTTTCAGGATAAGGGGGAGCACAAGGGCTTGGAAGGGAAGGTCCTGAACAAGGGCAGTAAAAGCACGGGACAATACGAGCGCACTTGCCGAAGTTCGGAAAGACTAGCGTTGAGACGCGAAGCACCGCGGGGCATGTCTCTTTTCAAGGAACTGGCGAACTCCATGAAACGCTAGCGCGGTACTCGTGCACTAGTGTCGGCCATGTTGGGTGTGCCCTAGAAGGGGTGTAGCAATGCCTTATGGACCAAGTAGTCAAGAAGGGGCTGGAACGGCGAATCATGACAGCATGCCCCTCTTAAACTGCGACCCTCCTGGTTTGCCCGGATGCGTTGAATGAAACCGTCGCAGCAAACGAGGGGCATTCATGTTGGACACTGGTTCCCATGTTCACTCACTAGGTGGGTACCCTTTCCATTCCACCAAATATTGGAGGCGACCCCGTCTGTATCTGGAGTCACAAATCCTGGCCACTTCAAATTCGACCTGATCATTTTTGATCACAGAGGTAGGTCGAGGAGATGTCCTGGTGTCAAGTGAGTAAGGTTTCAGTAAAGAGGTATGAAAGACTGGGTGGATCTTTTTCCAGGATTGGGGTAATTGGAGTTTGTAGGCCACACGGTTGATTATTTCTTTGATCGTAAAAGGGCCATAGAAACGTGGGGCTAACTTGTTGGGTCTCAGATGTCTAGGTAAGAGTCTGGAGTAAAGCCAGACCTTATCTCCAATAGCATACTGAGGCCCAGGTCTTCTCCTGGAGTCAGCGTATCGTTTTACATTTTCCCTGGCCTTCTCCAAATGTCCTTTCACATCCTTGTGTATAGTAACCAAATGATCAATCCAGGAATCAACCGATGGAACAGGAGTAGGTTGAGGCAGCACAGTAGGTAGAACAGATGGATGAAATCCCTGTGAGCAGAAGAACGGACTGGTCTTAATGGCTATGATCCGAGTTATTGTAAGCAAACTCTGCCACAGATATCAAGACAGACCAATCATCCTGGACCTGGAAGGCAAAGCATCATAAATATTGTTCGAGAGTTTGGTTGACTTGTTCTGTAATTCCATTGGTCTGGGGATGATATCCAGAGGACAAGGCTTGTTGGATGCCTAACGCCTTGCACAGATACTTCCAGAACTGGGAGACGTACTGGGGGATCCGAAATGATCTTGGAAGGAAGGCCATGAAGTCTCAAGATGTGGTTTATGAATATTTCTGCCATTTGTTGTGCTGAAGGTAGTTTTTCCAAGGGAGTGAAATGGGCCATATGGGAAAACAGGTCTATGGTCACCATTATGGTTGTAAACCCTTTGGAAGGAGGCAGATCCACGATAAAGTCAGTAGCAATAGTCGTCCAGGGTCGGTCGGGTAAGGCAGGCTGATACCGGAGTCCGGCTGGTTTCTTATTGTCATGCTTATTCTGACAGCAGATTACGCAAGCTCGTATGTAATTTCTTACATCTTCGGCCATTCTGGGCCACCAAAAGTTCCCCTGAATGATCCTGAGAGTTGCTGAAATACCACGATGCCCTGAGTGGAAGGAATCATGGCAGAGTTTCATGATTTCTACTCTCAATTCATGTGTGGGTATCACTAAACTCTTCTCTTTGGACAAATATCCGTCTTTTGCTGAGAGTTCCCATCTATTTGTCTGAAGAAATTCCTTCCAGAGGTCAGACGAAGATGTAGCAGAATGGATATTATCCATTAAAGAATTCACCTGGGCAACAAAAACGGAATCGGGAAACATCTTAGGAAGGGCACAGGTTCCCTCTGGTTCATAGTCCGGTCGCCTGGACAAGGCATCAGCAATAACGTTCGTAACTCCTGGAACATGATTTATCTGAAACTGATATTGAGCAAAGAAAAAGGCCCAGCGAGCCTGCCAACTGTTTCTGCACTCTAAGGACTGGAGAATTTGTAGATTCCTGTGATCAGTCCTAACTTGAATTGGAAATTTGGCCCCTAAGAGCAGATGGCGCCATTCTGTAAATGCCTGTCGGATAGCTAGCAACTCCTTCTCCAGAACAGAATAGTGGGTTTCACTGGGATTTAGAGTCCGGGATAGATAGGCAATGGGATGTTCTTTTTTGTCTTCCGATTCTTGTTCAGAACAGCTCCTATGGCGTAATCTGAAGCATCTGTTTCCACCAGGAAGTGTTTGTCAATATCAGGTTGTGCCAGGATGGGTCCTCGAGTGAATCTTTGTTTCAACTCCTGGAATGCCGATTCTTGATCTTTAGTCCAATTAAAAGGAACGTCTTTTTTTAGCAAGGTGACTATGGGTTGTACAATGGCAGAAAAAGTTGGTATGAACTTCCGGTAGAGGTTGGCAAGACCCAGGAAGGATTGTATCTGTTTTACAGATGTGGGACGGAGCCAAGATAGGATTGAGTCGACTTTGGCAGGATCCATCTCAATTCCTCGAGGGCCTAGGATGAATCCCAGGTAACGAACCGTAGGAACATGGAAGATGCATTTCTCAGGTTTAGCGAGTAGATTATTCTCACGTAGACGTGGTAAGACCATAGAGACATGTTCTTGATGTTGTGTTGGATTCTTGGAGTAGATTAAGATATCATCCAGGTAAATGATGACAAAAAAGAACAGCATGTCGGAGACACTCTATCCATGAACCGTTGAAACACTGCTGGTGCATTTGACAACCCGAAAGGCATTGCCAAGTACTTGAAATGTCCAAAGGGTGTCCTGAAGGCCGTTTTCCATTTTTCACCTTCTCTTATGCGGATCAAATGTTAAGTTCCTCGAAGGTCAAGTTTGGTAAAGATTACCGCTCCTCGGACTGCTTCTAGGATATCTGAGATCAGTGGTAGTGGATAACGGTCTTTTCGAGTACATTGGTTAAGCCCCCTGTTATCCAAACAGGGTCGAAGTTCCTTGGTATCTTTCTTGGGCACAAAAAATAAGGATGCTCCTGCTGGAGATTTTGATGGGCGAATGGTTCCGTTGGATAGGTTTCTATCCAAATATTCACGTAGGGCTCTCTTTTCAGGTTCAGAAAGTATGAACATCCTACCGAATGGTATGACTGCAGAGTCATCTGTTCCGATGGCACAATCTTCGGGTCTTTGAGGAGGTAATGCTTGCTTGTTTGTTTGTTTGTTTGTTTGTTTTATTCACTTATAATGCGCACCAGACCCGAAGGTAACCGGGCGCAGCAGTACAGAAAATGCGAAGCTTAGGTTGCAGGGTGGGTTCATGGGATACATACACTGTACAAATACAAAATACAAATATAGACTGCAAAATATCACGGTAAAGCAGCAATTGCGGTTTACATGCAGAATAAATACAAAATATGATCAAGACAGTCTATGTACAGGTACTGTGTGGGCGAAAGCTCAACGGTCAGGTGGGCAAAGTGGGTGGGACCATAAGATCATGATGAAATGTATGTTCTAGGGTGGGATGAAGGATAAGTGGGTGCCAGTAGGCTATTCATTGGCAGTCCTTAGCAGATTGATGTAGTTATTTCTGAATTTAGGGAAGGGCTGTGCCTCGCGTAGAGGATTAGGCAATGAGTTCCATAATTGAGCTTCTTGCACCGGGAAGCTACTACCCCCCGCCTTAGATAACCTGAATCTCGGAATGATGAGGCTGTTGGCATTTGCAGTTCTGGCAGGGCGCGAGTGATGTCTTATTGTGAGTTTATTGCGGAGATAGCTTGGTGCTGCATTGTTCAGGGCTTTATGAACTAGGGATGCAACTTTAAGGTGGATTTTGTTTTGGGAGGACAACCAGTTGTTTTGACGCCTGATGTTTGAAATATGTGATCTTTTAGGTACACCAAGGGCGGCTCGTAGGGCATTGTTTTGAAGAATTTTCAGTCGGTGGATAATGGATTTATTTGCTCCAATGTAGAGGGCATTACAATAATCAAGCCTCGAAAGGATTAATGCTCTCGCTAGGATAAGGCAGTTGTTATCGGAGAGAAAGTGCTTGCCTGCTCTAATGAGCTTGCATGTGTAGGCGGTGGCAGATGCCAATGACTTCACCTGCTTGTCAAAAGAGAGGGTGGCATCCAGATAGAAGCCAAGTGTCTTCACATCTTTGGAAACCTTGATAATGTTCCCGTCAATTTCAAATGAGGTATAGTCCTGACTGAGTTTCTGTATGTTAGAATGTGTCCCTAGGATGAGCAACTCTGTTTTGTCATCGTTCAGGCATAGACCGTGGGTTGCCATCCATGCCTGGACGATGATATACACCCTATTCACCAAGGCCAAATCCTTGTTGTAGTCCCCGGAAAGTGGGAGGAGAATCTGGGTGTCATCTGCATAGTTGGTGTAGGTGATACCAAGATGGTCCAGAACATCAAAAAGGGGCTTAGTGAATATGTTGTAGAGAGTCGGGGAGACGCATGAGCCCTGAGGGACTCCACAACGGATGGGGATTGGGTCCGCCGCTGCCGAAGGGGAGAACACCCTCATGGTCCTATCACTGAGGAAGGATTCAATCCAAGATATGGCTTCCTTGGAAAAATGTGCGGCTGAGTCTAAATGGCTACAAAGTACTCCATGGTCTACAAGGTCGAATGCCGCCGAGAGGTCCAGCAGCAAGAGGAGAGCCATTTTACCTTTATCTCTTATTTCATCTATTTGTGCCTTTAGGTCAATAAGGGCAGTCTCTGTACCATGTTGTGGACGGAGTCCTGATTGGCGCTCTCCTAAAAGTTTATGTTGTTCCAGGAAACTTTGGATTTGATTGTAGGTGATTTTATCCAGGATTTTGAGCAGGAAGGGGACTGTTGTAATGGGGCGGTAGTTTGTGGGTATGAGAGGGTCTAGCGTTTGCTTTTTAAGCAATGGTAGTACCCAGGCTTGTTTTAAGTTGGTGGGTACCGTGCCGGACGTGAATGAGGAGTTGACGAATTTGGCAATAAACGGGGAGAGGTCTCTAGCTGCGTCTTTTATAAGCTGGGCAGGGCAAGAATCGCCCTGGCAGTTAGACGGCTTAAGAGAGAGGATGACTTTCTCCACCTCGAGAATCGATGTTTTGGAAAACATAAACCGTGTGGCTGTGTCCTGGGTCTTTGGGGTATGGTCTGTAATGAGGATGTTAGTCTTGGGATGATGAGTAAGCGAGGCTTTCTTTTTGGTTATTTTTGTTTGGAGTAGGGAGATTTTATTGGATAAGGCTAGCTGAATGTTGGAGCACCAAGTTTTGTCTTTGATGCAAGTGTCCGGAATGGGGATGGGTGACTCTAGTTCTTTGAGGATGGTGAAAAGTTCCCTCATGCTTGAGTTGGCGTTGGAGATCCGCTTATTAAAGGAGTTCTGTTTGGCCAGATGGATTTCTTTTTTATATTGGGAGGAGATTTCTGTTAGTTTCATTTTATGGTCTACTGAAGGGGTGAGCCTCCAAGCTGTTTCGCAGCTCCTCTTAAGTAGTCGCAAATCCTTTAGTTCGGGGGTAAACCATTTATTTAGGTGAGATTTGGGTTTACTTTTTCTAAGTTTCAAGGGTGCGATGTTGTCGAGGGTAGTTAGCATAATTTTGTTGTACTCGTTGACTAGTGTTTCTGGGTCTAGATGATCTGCTAATCCGTTAAGTGTAGGTAGAATGGCCGGGATCACTTTGTCTCTGGTGATGCTCTTTTTGTTTCTTGTTGGGCAAGGCGGGGCCATGATGGAGGCTAGTGAAGGTGGTCTGGAGGTAGATAGTTCAAATGACAGGAAGAAGTGGTCTGTCCAAGGTTGAGGGATAATAGCTTTGATATTGGCCGTGCAATTGTAGTCTACTAGCCAATCAAGGATTCTTCCCTTATTATGTGTAGGTTCAAGAGTTTTTTGCGTCATGCCCAGATTTGAAAGGGAATTGGCAATAATGGTGGCATTTTTATCTGAAGGGTCATTGAAGCCCAGATTGAAGTCTCCTAGGACAAGTAGTTGTGAAGAGGTTTTAAGGTTGTTGGAGAGTGAATTATGTAGATCCTCCTCGAAGGTCCCTAAGGGACCAGGTGGTCTGTAGATGAGGTGGATCGTCAAGGTTTGGGAGCTAGCTAGTGGAAGTTTGATAGTGAGTGATTCACATGAGTCAACTGCTATTGTAGGTGAGATTCTCATATCTAAGCTGGTCTTTGCGATGATGGCAATGCCACCGCCGCGCGTGTTGGTTCTATCTTGCCTGAATATAGTAAAGTCTTCTGGGATGGCTAAGGAGAGTAGGGGTCCTGCTGCGTTGTGCAGCCAGGACTCGGTGATGGCGATGAAGTCCAGATTGTCAAGCACTATCAGATCGCAGATATCTGTGGCATGTGCTATCAGGGATCTTGCATTTATTAGTCCTCCTTTAAGTAGATGGCATGACGGATGAGGTGGTACAGTTTTGGTCTGGGTAGTGGGAGGAAGTCTCCTGTTTTTTGGGGGGACGTTGGTGTTGGGCTTCTGGGTGTTGGATCTTTTGTTGTTGGGAGGTAGGGTTCTGGTCAGAGGCTCATAAAGTTTCGAGAGTCTAGCTCTGAGCCTAGAGTTTCGACAGAGTAGACTACATGGGTTGCTGGGAAGCTCGGATAGGGGATTCAGATCCGGGTGTTCCATACTGGTGTCAGTAGAGAGGGTGGTGATGGTGGAATTTAGGGGTCTTGTGAGCATAGTAGGGAGGCTACTGTCCTCTCTATGGTGGAAGATAATTGCAGATAGGTACAATAGCAGGCTGCAAGGTGTGATACTCATGATGTGGAGCTGGACAATTTCTGAGGAAAATACATCTGAGAATCGTTGGTAAAACTCAGGTACCTTTGTAACCGTAGACACACCAATGGGTGGGTTCTTAGTCTCCTGTGATTCCTGGACACAGTATGGAGTGTTTTGAGCCAGACAGTGTGAAAGACAATACTCTGATCCTAGAAGCAAGGATCCTGCGGTCCAGTTAATGTACGGATTGTGTCTCTGAAGCCAGGGCATGCCTAGTACCATCGGATAGTGGGCAGCCTTTATTAGATCGAAGTGTAACATTTCTTGGTGGTTGTTTATGGACAGCAACAGTTCTGTGGTTTGTTGGGTTATGGGTCCTGAAGATAATGGGCTTCCATCGATGCCTTCCACAGCCTGAATAATGTCCTTGGGTTCCCAGGAAATACTATGTTTTAAGGCCCAATCATGATTGAGGAAAATCTGTTTTATCCTTGGTCACTGATAGAAACATTTGAAGAATTACTAGATTATTTGTGGTTTGACAGGGTTTACCTGGAGAAAAGTTGGAGCACGAATCTTTCTCCCGAAACCGAGCTCTCTTCAAGATCGGGAGCTGGCGTTTCCCGAACGCCTGGGTGGAGCTATTGAGCAATGTTTTACCAGGTGTTTGTCGGATGCACAATACATACATAGCCCGATCTCAATCCTACGGGTTCTTTCTTGTGGAGAAATGGGACCCCGTAAGGAGCCAAGTTGCATTGGTTCCGGATCCGACTGAGGACTGGGAGTCGTTTCTTTGCGACTGGGGTAATCCAATGGAACCTTTGTTGGCAGGGAAGGTGTCTTTTTCTTTTCTGATTTTCTTTCCTGGATACGGAAATCAATTTGTAATGCCAAGTCCAATAAGGCCTGGAAGGAGCTTGGGCGGGCTACCCTGGCAAGTTCATCCTTGATTTCGTCGTTCAATCCACGGTGAAAAAGAGTAAAACAGGCTTCTGGAGCCCAGTCAGCTTCCTTGGCCAATTGTTTGAAATGGGTGACGTATGACAAGATATCCTGAGAACCTTGTTGAAACTCCAAAAGCCTCTCTTGGGTGCTATACACCTGCTCAGGTCGATCAAACATAGCCTTGAAGGCATCCACAAAGCCTTCATAGTTGTCCAGCAGTGGATCCTTTGCATTTACAAGAGGGGTCGCCCAAGCCAATGCGTTTCCTGAAAGATGGGAAATTATAAAGCCAACCTTGGCTCTGGGTGTTGAGAAATAGTAGGGTTTAAAGGTGAAATGAACCAAACACGAGTCGAGAAAGGAGCGCAATGTCTCGGTGGTTCCGTCGTATTTGTCCACAATACCCCCTACTATGGCGCTTTCTTGGAAGGCAGAGTCCCTGGAGAGCACGATTTGTTTTAAGGCGGCATTTTCCGCCTTTAAGTTTTGAACTTCAGTTGTCAGCTCTTGCATACCTCTCATGAGGATTTGGACGGCGGATTCCATTGTAGAATCAATATTCATTCCTTGGCGTCTCAAACTGTCACACTTTGCTTGAAATCTCACATGTTTGTCCTTTGAAGTCTTGGGCTGGTTCTTCTCCTTTTCCCGAACAGCTCGGGACTTGTAAAGACTCGGGCGCGTATCCTCCGTCGCCAGCGTGTTGAGTATTCCGAGCGAGTCTGCGTTCAATTTCCAGGAAGGAGCGGAATAGTGAAAGTCCCGGAAGGAAGGAACCAGGATGGAACCAGGAGAAGGAATGGGAGAAGCGGTACAACGGGCGAAGGTCCAGGATAAGAGGGAGCACAAGGGCTAGGAAGGAAGGGTCCTAAGGTCCTGAACAAGGGCAGTAAGAGCACGGGAAAATACAAGCGCACTTGCCGAAGTTTGGAAAGACTAGCGTTGAGACGCGAAGCGCCGCAGGGTCGTGTCTCTTTTCAAGGAACTGGCGAACTCTGGGAAACGCTAGCGCGGTACTCGCGCACTAGCGTCGGCCATGTTGGGTGTGCCCTAGAAGGGGTGTAGCAATGCCTTATGGACCAAGTAGTCAAGAAGGGGCTGGAACGGCAAATCATGACACCATGAAGATGAACTGTTTGTTTCCTATCTCCGCCCCCACCAGTAGTTCCTCGTCTGGACTTGTTGTTAATAGGAATGGACATGCAGGTGCTCTGTGCTCTCTGTGGGCTGTCCTATTGTGGGTGTCTAGTTGTCACAGGGTGGGTGAAAACACTGTTCCCCACCACTGCTGCTCCTCTGAACGGCGCTGGCGCACCATTAGCCATGGTAACGAATGGGTTACTGCACGCATTTATCATATGGTTCTGTCGTGTAAATTGCTGCTGTCTTCCTTGTTTGGGTGCTATCTGCTCCTGTGTGTAACGGGGATCAAATTGTTCCTCCTGTCTGTACCCACCCATAGGCAGGCCATAGGGGCTGCCTGGGTGGGGATGACCATACTGCTGCTCATTTTGGTAATATACCATGGGGCTGGTGCAACATTCCCATGCAAAGTGTCCCCATCAACCACATGACCAACACATTCCCTGCCCTCCCCCTCAGGGTCCCTGTCCTCCATACCCTCTTCTCTGTCCTCGATACCCACCTCGTCCTCCTCTTCCAGGTCTTCCTTGCCACTGGGGCCCTCTGTAGTGCTCCTCTCCCACCCATTGCTCCTGTCTGTTTGCTGCCCAAGTGGCTGCCATTCCTGCTTGTATTGCAACTGGCCCCTCCTCCCCTTCTCCCTGCCGCTCTTTGGGGAGGGCGGCTGCTACTGCCGTGACATTCACCAATTGAGTCTGCACTAGCTTTGCTTTGTCTGCCAACCTTTTCTGCACAATCTCCTTCTCCCTGTCTTTGATCCTCCTACAGTGGTGTACTATGATGCTCTGTATTTCTGGCCAGCCCTTGGCTTCTATCCCAGCAATTTTATCAAGTGCCTTCTGTACCTCCTTCAGGAGACCTCTCTTAATAATGAAGTAAAAGAGGCAGGTGGATTGGTCCTAAGCCATGCCCGTTTTCGCCCTTCACATATCCTGCACCCGAAGAATGTAAGCTGCAACATCCTCGCTCTCCCCCATAGTGCATTGCATCACTGATTGTAAGTTGGGCGTATCTGGGAAGGTACTCCTCAGTGCGTCCCGCACCAGTGTCCTTACATTGTTAAATGACACCCCATCATGGCGGTCACAGTCCAATGTAACTCCAATCCAGCCTTCAGCCACACTCCATTAGTCTGGTCACCCACTGCTGATACCAACAAGCTCTTGACGTCACCAATTGCCAATGGGACCCTGCTGTGTTTTTCTCAAAAGCATATATGCACTTGCTTGCCCCCCCTGATAGCGGGTGCAATGTTTTCAGTAATTTTGCTTTATCCTTCTGTGCCCAGGGAACATAGTGGGGCCTCCCCGCCCCCTTGTGTATCAGTGGCATCTGTAAATTCGACTTCCCTTTTCCTTTACTCACCTTTGTCCCTTTCTTCCTTGCTAAGGCCATTCTCCCAAGCCTATTTCTTAACCTCCTTGGGTGCCACCCTTCCTCCTCTCTTTCATTGCTCAGTAGCGTTCTCCTTGGCATGCTTAAACCACATGCTCTTGCTACCTTTTTGTACTCATTTATGTCACTCCAACACTCTTCCTCCCTATCGGAGGTTACACTCTGCTGTCCTCCACTTACCTGTTCCTCATCGCCTCTGCTCACTCGTATGACCTTTTGGGATGTCTTATCTATTCGAAATAGGTAGACCGCAGACTTTCACTCATCTCCTGTCGGGCTTACTGGGGTAGTCGTGTCTGGGGGCAGGGTTTTCTGTCCGCCCCGTGCAAGAGTTGGCTTTGTCCGCATTAACCAAGTTAGTTCAGCTTGGGTCATAGTTATTTGTGTTTCCACTGGGGGTGCACACGTTGGCCCGTACAAGCCTTTTGGACCATAAGGGGGAGGAGGTGTTGTGGCCGGTGTGGAAGCACTTGGCTTAGGCACATATATGGGTTTGCTATATCCCTCAGCAGGCTTTGTTAGTAGTGGGTACAGTTTTTTAGGTTCCCTCCTCCTTCTCTCCGCCTCCCTGCCCGTCCTTCATTGCTTGGGACGGTTGTTCTCTGTCGTTGTCTTTAACCAGTGGCACTTCCTCAAACAATCTCCACAAATCTAGCACTTCTCTTCTATTTTGGAGCTGTTTAGTTTTGTATTTAATTAATAAATATGTTGTTGCAGATCTTATACTGACTTGTCAAACGATCCCCCTTCTGGCCATATTTGGGATGTCCTCTCCCCTTTTATTTCTGTTAGCCACTGTTCATGGTATTTCATAATCTATTTGCTATACACTGGAAGGTGTTGGCCTATATGCATGAATGGTGTGTCTGCCCCCATCCTGTGTTTTCTCTCTGTTATTGGGTGCGTGTGTGGAGGAGTGTACAGTCTAGAATCACCTTTTATAGTACCATGTTACACTATATTCACCACGAGAATCTCTATTCATGTAACTGTTTAACAAAACATTTTCAATATGCTTTTTCTCAACACCTTAAAAACTTTGCAAACTAGAACATTGGTACCATCAGCGAGGTTGTAACAAACTGACCATGTAACACTGAACACAAGACATTAAGATACTTTACTTACACCATATAACACAAAACATAAACCCTGCCTTCTCTTTCCCCTACTACCGCCTTTTGCCCTTATCCCAGAGTGTCCCCCTTTCTTTTATCCCCCCTTTCTTCCCTCACCCAGGCCACTCTTGAACCAACCCCTGGAATACTCCTTTCTGAGCTGAATAAGAAAAAGAAAAGACAACACGAATATTTTCCGAGCCTCCTCCACATATAAGGCTCCCACTTATTTATTTTTGACTTGTTTGATCTCCTGTACTAGGCGAGATAATACTATGCGGCGCCGCCTTACACCCCTTTGTGGAGCTAGATTCCCGTATCTCCTTTACTTCATCACCTCTTATAATATCCTAATGGCCATATGCAGGAAAGAATAGTTAAGACAAACCCCATGAGGCCTTACACCCATCAAGTATTCCTTAAACCCCTCAAACTGACTCCTTCCCTTTTTCCCTTACACTTCCTTTTATAATCTCTCGCAATTGATACTCACGTGTCCGTGTTGATCCGAGAGCCTCCGCGCACAGGCTATCCACAATCAGGGAGCCGCACCACAATCAAGAGTCAAACCCGTCACCGGTGAGCGGTAGGGACGGGTATTCGCAAAGCCGGGACCTCTGGAACCTTCTCAGTAGCGTACGCATTTCTTAGGTTACCAGTTGCCGTAGGTTGGCAGCCTTGATGGGGGTGCCACGGATCTCGCCGTTGTGGTCGGGGGACTTCTCGTATCAAAAGGGCAAAAGAACGCTATTACGTTATGGTCACCAAATGAAAGTGGTTATTCCCCACAATTACAGGTAAATAACAAAATAAATGGACACCAATGGACACGCATCCGAAGTGCTCCGGAAATGTGGCTGTTGGGCTGGGAGCTCTTGGACTGGTGATTCCTGCAACTGGACTCCTGAAACTGCACGGCGTCGGCAAGAGGAAGCTTGCACTGCCGTGAAACGCACTGCTGAAAGAGCCCGCGTTGTAGAGTGATTGTTTTACACTCCATTGGAATTCATCCCTGCCCAGATTGCTCCGCCTCCCGCCTCCCGCCTCTCGCCCGCCCTCCTCCCACAGCCTCTTCCTCAAAAGCACTGGTGCACGCGCATCTCGCGCGTGCATCCGAAGTGCTCCGGAAGTGTGGCTGTTGGGCTGGGAGCTCTTGGACTGGTGATTCCTGCAACTGGACTCCTGAAACTGCACGGCGTCGGCAAGAGGAAGCTTGCACTGCCGTGAAACGCGCAGCTGAAAGAGCCTGCGTTGTAGAGTGATTGTTTTACACTCCATTGGAATTCATGTAGGTGATTATTGCTAACTTGCAAAACCGTGGGTTTTGCCGTGGGTTTTGCTGTGTCCTGTTGAGCAGTGAGGGTGTAACCAACTCCCTATTCTCTTTCCTTTCTCCCAGCCTTGCCCAGATTGCTCCGCCTCCCGTCTCCCGCCTCTCGCCCGCCCTCCTCCCACAGCCTCTTCCTCAAAAGCACTGGTGCACGCGCATCTCGCGCGCGCATCCGAAGTGCTCCGGAAGTGTGGCTGTTGGGCTGGGAGCTCTTGGACTGGTGATTCCTGCAAATGGACTCCTGAAACTGCACGGCGTCTGCAAGAGGAAGCTTGCACTGCCGTGAAACGTGCAGCTGAAAGAGCCCGCGTTGTAGAGTGATTGTTTTACACTCCATTGGAATTCATGTAGGTGATTATTGCTAACTTGCAAAACCGTGGGTTTTGCCGTGGGTTTTGCTGTGTCCTGTTGAGCAGTGAGGGTGTAACCAACTCCCTTTTCCTTTCTCCCAGCCCTGCCCAGATTGCTCCGCCTCCCGTCTCCCGCCTCTCGCCCGCCCTCCTCCCACAGCCTCTTCCTCAAAAGCACTGGTGCACGCGCATCTCACGCGCGCATCGAAGTGCTCCGGAAGTGTGGCTGTTGGGCTGTTCAGCGGAGCGGCGGAAGTAAGGAGCCCCCCCTTTTTCTATCTAACAAGTAAAACCTGTGTGGATTTAGCAACGGGATTGTTAACATCAACATTCTAAAGCATATGACTAATCTGCCGGCCTGTTAAGAGCATTGTGTTCCAATTCATGGTCATCTTCCATTTGTCCTTTCTGTAAATAAGCAATATATTACTATCTTTGTGCTTGCTTAGGAATGGTGAATGGGCTAAGAAGTGGTAGGAAACTGAACGATCTACAAAGCAGTGCAATGTCCAGTAATACTGAGCATGAGACTAAGCCTGTACTATCTGCTGCACCATTACTCGAGTCTCCTGCCACGTCATCAGTGGTCATGAGACTAGATGCTGAAGAACAAATAGGTGTAACCTCAATTATTCCACCTTTAGATGTAAGACTTGGGACTCTGGAAGAAATGGGTATTACCTCTAAATTGAACGTGCCCATCCTGATACACTGTCCCAATCATGTTAGTACTTTAACAAACAAGAAATTCAAGTTAAAGGACCTAAACAATAGTAATCAAATGGGCACTTCACAATCTACTCTGTCACAAACTTGCGACAATGGTATGTACAGTCCTACCAATGTAATTAATAATGATGATACGGTTGATTGTTCGTTGATGGGCCCAACAATTGAGGCAGAACTAGGTAAACGTATACGTCTCTCTCTTGGCCCTTCCACGCCAGCTAATCAACGACTGGTTGGACGTGAGGACGTATTTATGTTGACCACTCCTGCCAAAAAAAAAGAAAAAAAAAATAACAATAATACTCTACCTAATTATAATTCTGATGTTCTGGGTGGTGAAAAGTCCAAATTGATATGGGAAACTGATTATATTTCAGATGCATCACTTATGAAACCCATGGTAAGTTCCCCAAATGCAAGGAGTGCTCAAATTGCACTCAATGAACGAATGACCATAGACATTCAGGAATTTCAATCAAGCCTGAATGATAGAGATAAGGAAATCTCTGATAACGAGATCCGCTCAGAGAATATTACTCTGAATGTCCCATCATTAAGTCCTGATTTCCCCGTATTGGCGAGAATCTTGGACCTACTTGATAAAGGGCATGAGCGCTCGCATTATGAGATAGGCATTATGAGAACAGCAATTGGTGAACTCACTAATAAAACTAACAGAATTGAGGGTCTCTTGTTTGCATGTGATGCTGTTGCCACTCTATCTGAAAGACATACTACCAGGAAGATCATGATTGATAGTGCTAACCAATTTGATGGGATTTTTGGTATCCCACAAAAACAAATACGATCCTTTGCCAGTGTGTTGACACCAATTACACAACACTCTACTTATACACAGACTAAAGGGAACGATGAAGAGATATCTAAAGTATTAACTTCTGTTCAAAGGATTGAATGTCATCTGGAGCAATTGAAGGTTGACTTTGGCTTTATACCTTCATTAAGACAGATTCCTATTCGTGCAGAGGAGGTGAGTGACAATGTTATGGAACTAAATAGTCCCTCCCCTCTGACTGACCTGATTAGTCCCTCCCCTTTGACTGACCTGATTGATCTTTCTGAAGAGTGTCTAGTCAGTAATTCACCTATTCAACTTGATCAAAAAGAAAATGATGCCCTACCTAAGCATAAGACCGTTCTAACCCGTAAAGAAAAGAGACTAGCTGGGAGGGCAATGAAAAGGAGGGCTAAAGCATTGGCACTGACAAAAAAACATGCAAGGGCAGCGTCAATTGATTCAACAAAAATCCCGACTAGCATGCTAGAGAATGAGGTGATCATTGACCTCTCTCAGTTGGATGATGAATCAAAAGCTTTATTGGACTTAAATCGTCCTAACACTAACCAGGAATTGAATAAGACAACCAATAAAATAGGGTCTAAAAAGAATGATAGTAAGACCACCACTGGAAAAGGGGAGATAAAGGATTGCAAAAACATAACACCAAATAATCCGATCCAACTTGGTATCCTGACTGGGGGGTCACAGCTGTCTCTCTCTCAGTTTTACCCTATTTCTCATAATCAAACTTCCTGTAACAAAAGCAAAATGATTAAAAAAGAAACAAGTGAAACTGAGCTGAAGACAGTGGATGTAGGTACAGTTGTTAAATTTTCAGGTGATGAGCCATGGATGATGGGTGTGCTGGGAAATGATCCAGCAAAACCAAAACGGCTAACGCACAATATGAACGTGTTACCCATTATCAATGAAGTGTCATCTAGTAATACTGTGAAATATAATGTTCATGCCTCTGGGTTACCTATGAACATGATGGTCCCGCCAATAGATGGTATAACAACTGACCGAAATGCTAAACAAAATGATATCATTCATGACTTTGATCTTATTAAAGATCCTCCTTTTATATTGGGTTGGGAAAGTGATCCAAAAATCAATACTAGACATAACTTGAATCGCTCTTCACTTTTGAAAGCCTTCCATACCATCCCTTGTCTGAGAACAATTGGTTCGGAGGATATCGACTGGGTTAGATTGGCTACTATTCAGAGTGATAGGATGACCTGCAGATTTTATTGTAGGCTGATTATGAAGCTGGTTTGGGAGCAAAGAGAAAATTTTGCATATGTAGGCCTAACTCCCTTCCTTCTATACTCTGAATCATACTCTGAATCAGAGGCAAAAAGCTTTTTGGAAAAACCGGTTGGCATTACTGCTATAGCAAATCAAAACATGGATCAGATACAACCAACTTACATTAATGAAGAGTTTGTAAAACAGATATTGGCTATGGCTGCAACCCTGTCGGGGTATAATAACCAGAGTACAGTAGTGACTGCACCCGCCTTGGCTGCACCATCCTAGTCCTACGCAGCATGATCAACCCTTTGAATGCTTTTCCTGGAACAGCTGTGGATTAGCTAACTTTAATAGATGGTGGGGTACAGTGGATGTTAAGGCTTATCCCGCTGTTATCCTACTCCAGGAAACTATGCACTTGACTCACTTTAATCTGCAAGGATATGATTGCTATACTCACCCTGCGTTAAGAGGGGAGAAGGGCCGACCGTCAGGGGGGCTAGCAATCCTTGTTCACAATGCTTGTAGATTCATTACGAAATGTATATCTAAGGATGCTTTTGTACTAGCTGTTGAATTAACTACAGGTACACCATGTAAAAACTCCTTTTTAATCATGTGCATATACTGGAATAGGAGTAAGACAACGTTTATTGAAGCTTGTAGTATACTTGATGCAATTCTTGAAGATGCATTTGCCCGTCAAACACATTTGGGTGTTGTGGTTGGCGGTGATTTTAATTCCTCCTGTCTGTATGATGACAAGTGTATGGGGCGGAATTTATTAAATGCTAATTACACTATAAAGAACGGTAAACAATGGGTTGACTTCTTCCAAAACTGGGACATTCAGGTAGTCCCCATTGATGAAAAAGGTCCTGTTTACACATGGTCAAGAGGAGGGTTGTGTTCACACATTGATAATTTCTTTCAATCCTCGTCTTTGCAGAATTCCCATGACTTAATTAATATAAAAAAATTGGGTTTTAGTGATCACCATGCAATCTCCTTGAAAGTGAGAATAGACATTTGGTTTTTTGAATCCAACAAGGTAATTGAAGATTCGACAACTCGCGAAATTGGTACTTGAACCGCATGACTATTATTATTTAAAAAACAATATTCTCTATAGTTATAAAACTGCGGTGAATAATCTAAGAACAAAACTCTACCTAGAAGACAATCGTAATATGATGCATAATTTGCTCAAGAGTGATACACGGAAAATATGGTCAATATTGAGGACATTGAATGCCTGTAATGATGGTCCAATGGAAAATGGTATATCAGCTGACGTATGGATTCATTTCATCAGATCAAAATATGATATGCCGAATCAATTCCTAAACTATCCCAGATCTGACATGGGTAAGGACATACCTACAATTTCATCTTGGGGACATGAAGACATATCCAGGGCTATTATGAAGCTAAATCCTTCAAGGGCTACTGGTCCTGATGGCATTCCTGCATGCCTTTATGTTACGAAGTTCGTTGGTCGTGTAGAGTATGAACAACCCCTCTGTCCCCAAGAAACACCCTGACAACACCAGAAATACTGTCAGCGTGATTATTAAGGCCACAGGTGGAAGTCCCCAAACCAGGACGCGGGACAGCCGGAAGAACCCCTTGAGCGCTGTAAGGCAAGGTACAGTGGTTATGTAAGTAGGAAAGCAAGACACAATATTCTCGTATGTAAATATCAAAACACTGGAATACCTGTGAGGACTTGAAAGAGGCGTGAACCTTCAGCCTGTAGCTGGACGTGGCTGTAAGGTATAGCAGGTAACCACCTATTGTAGGACCGAGGTCCTAGTGAAAACACGTGATCCGTAGGGAAATCCAGGCAGTCCGAGGTCAGAAAACGGATGTTAATTGTTCCGGAGCCAAGGAGGGTTTAAGCAAGGACAATCCGTGTAACAAGCGTAGGTCGGCAACAGGCAATCCAAAGTTCCAGAGTCAGTGAAGGGTTAAGCAAGAACAATCCGTGGAACAAGCGTAGGTCGGCAACAGGCAATCCAAAGTTCCAGAGTCAGTGAAGGGTTAAGCAAGAACAATCCGTGGAACAAGCGTAGGTCGGCAATAGAACAGGTCCGTAGAGCGAAGAGGGAGCGTCACGTGATCCTAGATGAAACAGCTGTGAAGCAACGCCTTCGGTTTTCAAACTCATTTTATCCCTGGAAGGGAAGCACATGACGGTATCACGTGGAAGTGAACCGAAAGTGTTGTAGCGTTGCTAGGCAACTAAGAGTCACATGATCCGTGACGTGCCGGGCAGCACTGGTCTCCGCGAAGGAAGCGAGTTCCTGGATTGAAGGAGTCTCCACTTGGTTTGCCACCGCCGTGAAGGGCGATAAACGCCAGCTCCGCCAAACATGCCACGCCGTGCCCTGTTGTGTGAAACGTAAGTGGGTAATGTTGTGCATGAATCTATGCGTGTGTGCTGGGGGGCGCTGGTGGAAGCGGAGGGGCGTGTCTTTGGCTTAGTGGTAGAAGCGGAGGGGCGTGTCTTTGGCTTAGTGGTAGAAGCGGAGGGGCGTGTCTTTGGCTTAGTAGGAAGCGGTGTGACAGAATCCCCCCTCAAAGGCCCACGACCACGTGGGCTAGCAGGGTTGTCCCTATGAAACCACGACACCAGAAGCGGAGCCCGAACATCCCGGGAGGGAACCCAGGAACGATCCTCGGGACCATAGCCCAGCCAGTCCACCAGATATTGAAGGCGACCCCGGTAGTATCGGGAACCAAGGATAGCACTAACCTCAAAAACGTCCTGGGAAGACACAGAGACCGGGGCAGGCGGGACAAGGACACGTGTGGGAGCAAGGTACGGTTTGAGGAGAGAGGTATGGAACACCGGGTGGATCCGCCAGGAAAGGGGAACAGAGAGTTTGAGAGCCACGGGATTCAAGACCTTGGTAATCCGATAAGGGCCCACAAAACGGGGCAACAGTTTGCGGCAACCAGGGATCCGCAAATGTCTGGTCGACAGCCACACCCGGTCGCCCACCTGATACTCCGGAGCTTTCGCCCGCTTGCGGTCAGCCTTGGTCTTCATCATCGCTTGGGCTTCACGGAGATGGACCAGCGTCTGGGCATGCACACTCGCTAGATCGCGCACACAGGCATTGGCAGCAGGAGTGGCAGAGGGGAAATCAGGGAGCGGCAGGGTGTCCATACAGAGCATAAAAGGGGGAGAAACCAGTAGTCGAATGACGGAAGTTGTTATACGCAAATTCAGCGAGATACAACAGTTTGGACCAGGAGTCTTGGAACTGCAGGGACAGGCACCGTAAGTACTGCTCTAGAGCCTGATTCACCCTCTCGGTCTGCCCGTCGCTTTCAGGGTGATAGGCCGAAGAGAAGCGGGCATCTATACCCAGGAGTTTGGTGAGAGCGCGCCAGAAGCAGGACGTGAACTGCGATCCACGATCTGAGATGATGACCTGCGGCAAACCAAAGAGACAGAAGATAGCTCTAAAGAACAAGCGAGCCAAGGTTGGGGCAGACGGTATACCTGTGCAGGGAATAAAGCGGGCCATTTTTGTATATGAATCGACGATAACCCATATGGTATCGTAACCTTGTCTGCGGGGCAGGTCGGTGATGAGATCCATAGAGATGGTGTGCCAAGGTCGGGGAGGTACCGGTAACGGTAAGAGTAGCCCTAAAGGCCGTCCCCTGCGTGATGCATTGGACACATATGGAGCACGTGTTAACATAATGTTCAATGTCTTTCCTCATGGAGGGCCACCAGCACCAACGTTGTAATAAGTCTAAAGTGCGTTGTTGCCCTGGATGGCCGTTTATTGCCGCATCATGTGACCAGGCTAGGGCCTGGTTGCGTACATCGCATGTAGGGAGCAATAATTTGCCCTGGATGAATGGTAATCCCTCGTGAAGGGCAACGTCCCATTCGGTGAGTGCATGGGGATTTTGGGAAACCCATTGTCTAATGTCGGTAAGCATGGTGGGAGATGGCGTACACATACAGATAACATGGCCTTTTCCTAGTAGCGTGTCAGGGAACTGAGACAATGACTCCCCGCCAGGAGAACGGGATAAAGCATCAGCCTTACCATGGATACGACCTGGTCTGTGTTTGACTACAAAATCAAAGGCGGCAAAAAACAAATGCCAACGCACCTGCCTGCTGTTTGCACATTTCAGGGAGGCTAAATCTTGTAAGTTTTTGTGGTCTGTATATACCACCGTCTGGTGCTTTGCCCCCATTAGATGATGACGCCACGCTTGTAGAGCGTCCTTGATGGCCAATAACTCTTTCTCGGTTACAGTATAGTGTGATTCGGCTGCCGAGAATTTACGCGAGTGATAGGCCACCGGATGCAAACAACCCGTGGTTGGGCAAGGCTGGGACAGTACCGCACCTAGGGCAAACGAGGAGGCGTCTGCCTCCAGAATGTAGGGGAGGTCGGGATCGGGATGTTGCAACACAGGGGCAGAAACGAACCTGGCCTTGAGTGCATCGAAGGCCTTCTGATGTGTAGGGGTCCAAGAGAACGGGACAAGAGGACTGGCCAAAGCGGTCAGAGGAGAAACGATAGAAGAGAAGCCGGCGATAAATCGCCGGTAAAAATTAGCGAAGCCGAGAAAGGACTGGAGTTGTTTAATGTTAACGGGAGTTGGCCATTCAGTGACAGCACAAACCTTCGACAGGTTCATGGACAAGCCTCCAGGGGAGATGTGAAAACCCAGAAACTCTACTTCCCTTGAATGGAATAAACATTTTTCAGGTTTGGCGAACAAGGCGTTTGCCTTGAGGCGAGAGAGTACCTCTCTAACATGACCGACATGTTCTTCCAGGGAGGATGAGAAGATCAAAATATCATCCAAATACACCACCACGAACGTATCCAGGATGTCCGAGAATACGTCATTGATGAATCGTTGGAACGTCGCGGTAGCATTACAAAGCCCAAAGGGCATCACTGTGTATTCGAATAAACCCTGTCGGGAGCAGAACGCCGTCTTCCACTCATCCCCAAGCCGGATACGAATCAGGTTGTACGCTCCTCTTAAGTCCAGCTTGGTGAATATAGAAGCCTTAGTCAACCTGTCCAGCAGCGTGGAAATGAGCGGAAGCGGGTACCTGTTTTTTATGGTGATGGAATTTAACCGTCTGTAGTCCACACATGGACGTAGATCGCCCTCCTTCTTTGGCACAAAGAAGATCGGACTGGCAGCTGGAGAACAAGAAGGCCGTATGTGACCCAACTGCAAAGCCTGATGTATGTAGTCCTTAAGGGCTTGTTCCTCTGACTGTGACAACGAATAAACCCTACCCCTGGGAATGGGAGCCTCCGGAACCAGGTCAATCGGACAATCGTATGGTCTATGTGGGGGTAGACCCTCAGCAGTGGCTTTGTCAAAAACCGTATGGAAATCGTGGTAGGCAGCGGGTATGTTAGCTGTAACTGCCCCCACGGTGTGTGAAAGCACAGGGTTTGGAACAATGTTTTCGATATGGGCGGCAGCCATGGCACCAAGGATCGTGGCAGGAGTGGACAGCGGATCAGCTTCGAGGAGACAAAACTGTTGACACACCTCGGATTCGAACGTGACTTGTCCGTTACCCCAATTGATCAATGGGTTGTGCTGCCGTAACCAGGGTATCCCCAATATGATGCCGAACTGTGGTGTATTGATAAGATCAAACGACATGGTTTCTCTATGGATGTTTTGTATCACCACTTCCATTGGCGCAGTCTGGAACCTGATTGGGCCGGAGGACAGGGAGGTGCCGTCTACGGCGTGTACCGGTTCCGGGTGTTCTTTCCTGACCAGGGGCAGATTGAGACGATGGGCCAAGGGAATATCGATGTAACAACCAGTGGCCCCAGAATCAACTACAATATGAACTATATGTGTGATCTCCCTAGTGGGCTTCAGTAGAGCGTGTATTACCACTGGTCGGATAGGCCCGAAGGTGGGTTCAGAGGGAGTTATAGACAGGCTCGCCGGTACCCCCTGTATCATGGGCGAGCCTTCTGAAAACCCGAAGTTTTGTTCCTGGGGCGTCGGGGGCATTCCCTTACAAAGTGTCCGTTTAACCCGCAATAAAAACAGACATTATCGTTTCTCCGACGTTCTCGTTCGGATGGGGTTATCGGACTACGGATACCGCCTTCTTGCATGGGTTCAACAGGGGTGGTAGAAACGGAATGTCCAGATTGACCAGTGAACGTAGTTTCGGTCCTTCTCTCGGATCTCCTTGCGTCAATTTGTAAAGCAAGATCCACCAGATCCGAAAACACCGAGGGAAGGGCAGGAACCACTGAGAGTGCGTCCTTCATGGTGTTGCATAGGCCGCGATAGAATACAATTGCTTTCTTCTCCTCTGGCCAGGATGTTTCAGCAGCGAGTTGGTTGTACCTAGTAATGTATTCTATCAATGTTTGTTTACCTTGTGTTAGATCCAGGAGCTTGAGATCCCTTGATTGGGCCTTATAACGTGTATCAAAGACTTTGGCCATTTCTGATGCAAGAAGATCAAAATCATACAGAGCGGGATGATCGTTCTCCAGCATTGGGTTCGCCCAAGTGGCCGCCACCCCAGACAAATGGGACAGAAGAAACGCGGCCTTTGTAACAGAATCGGGAAACGCCAAGGGCCTGCACAAAAAATGTAATTTGCATTGATTAACGAAAGTACGATACTTCCGTGGGTCCCCCTGATAGCGTTCTGGCGTAGCAAGAGGGACAGGTGTAGGAAACCATACAGGAGTGGGTGCAGGGGTCGTGGCAGGTGTTGGTTGGACTGGGGGAACTGGGTCCCCGAAGTCGGCATCCGCGGGTAATGGGAAACGTGTGCTTTGTAAGGCGTCCAAACGGTGATGTATGGCTGTCGTGGCGGTAACCATATCGGTCCTAAGGGCCGCCACTGCCTGCAACAAAGCGGTCACCGGATCCCCGGCGGAGGGATTCATACTCCGGACGACCAAAAGGCTTCACAGTCTGTTACGAAGTTCGTTGGTCGTGTAGAGTATGAACAACCCCTCTGTCCCCAAGAAACACCCTGACAACACCAGAAATACTGTCAGCGTGATTATTAAGGCCACAGGTGGAAGTCCCCAAACCAGGACGCGGGACAGCCGGAAGAACCCCTTGAGCGCTGTAAGGCAAGGTACAGTGGTTATGTAAGTAGGAAAGCAAGACACAATATTCTCGTATGTAAATATCAAAACACTGGAATACCTGTGAGGACTTGAAAGAGGCGTGAACCTTCAGCCTGTAGCTGGACGTGGCTGTAAGGTATAGCAGGTAACCACCTATTGTAGGACCGAGGTCCTAGTGAAAACACGTGATCCGTAGGGAAATCCAGGCAGTCCGAGGTCAGAAAACGGATGTTAATTGTTCCGGAGCCAAGGAGGGTTTAAGCAAGGACAATCCGTGTAACAAGCGTAGGTCGGCAACAGGCAATCCAAAGTTCCAGAGTCAGTGAAGGGTTAAGCAAGAACAATCCGTGGAACAAGCGTAGGTCGGCAACAGGCAATCCAAAGTTCCAGAGTCAGTGAAGGGTTAAGCAAGAACAATCCGTGGAACAAGCGTAGGTCGGCAATAGAACAGGTCCGTAGAGCAAAGAGAGAGCGTCACGTGATCCTAGATGAAACAGCTGTGAAGCAACGCCTTCGGTTTTCGAACTCATTTTATCCCTGGAAGGGAAGCACGTGACGGTATCACGTGGAAGTGAACCGAAAGTGTTGTAGCGTTGCTAGGCAACTAAGAGTCACATGATCCGTGACGTGCCGGGCAGCACTGGTCTCCGCAAAGGAAGCGAGTTCCTGGATTGAAGGAGTCTCCACTTGGTTTGCCACCGCCGTGAAGGGCGATAAACGCCAGCTCCGCCAAACATGCCACGCCGTGCCCTGTTGTGTGAAACGTAAGTGGGTAATGTTGTGCATGAATCTATGCGTGTGTGCTGGGGGGCGATGGTGGAAGCGGAGGGGGGTGTCTTTGGCTTAGTGGTAGAAGCGGAGGGGCGTGTCTTTGGCTTAGTGGTAGAAGCGGAGGGGCGTGTCTTTGGCTTAGTAGGAAGCGGTGTGACACTTTATAGATCTGATACTGATCTATGGGCAATAATTTTAAAGTATAGATTTGATGCCATTTTTTCTTTACAAGAGATACCAAAATCATGGTGCTCGGCTATTGTCATTCCTATCCATAAAAAAGGTCTAATAGATGACCCTCTCAACTTTAGACCTATTGCTTTAACAGACTCCTCTTCTAAGGTTTTCTGTCTATTAATTCTCGAAGAACTTCAGGAATTCATGACTAAGAATTCCATATTGTCAAATTATCATACCGGGTTCAGACGTCGTATGGGCTGTTCCTTAAATGCCACCCTATTATCCCATATTCAATTGAATTCAAAGCACCATCATTTAGGAGCTGTCTATATTGCAGGGTTAGATCTAAGCTCTGCATTCGACACGGTATTACGAGATTTATTATGGGCTAAGATGCTAGCGATGGGTTTCCCACGTCATTTGGTAGCGCTCATTGTCTTATTACACTCACACACCAGTTATAGAGTACGACTAAATAAGGAGGGTGCTCTTACTGAACCTATTCCATCTAAAATTGGGTTAAAACAGGGCTGCACACTGGCAGCTGTCTTATTTAACTTATATATATGTGATGTAGAGGATTGTTGGGCTAATGAAATTGCCTACCTGATTAAGTTAGGATGCCTTAAAATTAACTACATTGGTTTTGCCGACGATATCCTAATTCTTGACAAAACCCCCTTTGGTCTACAGAATAAGATTAATGCATTTAACATCTTTGCTGCCTCTCATAACTTAAGAGTAAATCATTCTAAGTCATCGATTATTATATTATCTGATGGGAAAAAAAAACAGTGCTCCTATAATTGGTCGATTGATGGAAGACACATTGAAATAGCATCTGAGATCAAATACCTGGGATATCCTCTAACTGATGACTTTTCTAAATCCTGGTGGTGGGAAAAAATACAAACCAGAATCAAACCTTTGATATCACAAATGCGTATAATCATGGCAAAATATTGCGAATTTTCACTCTTGCCGATCATACAGTTTTATCTCTTAAAAATTGAGCCAATAATGATTTACCTAACTGATATGTGTTTATATGAGGTTGATGACATACTGGACACAGTTCAAGGGATAATATGGAAAAAGGTACTTGATCTAGCCCTTGCTGTACCGAATGACATTGTTCGACATGAATTGGGTCTCTTACCATTATCTGCTAAAAGGAACTGGCGATTGCTGAACAACTATGTTAAAATACTTGACCCTCCAAGCAATTCTCTTTATGAAGACTTAAAAAACCTGCTGGAAACAGGGAGTGTGAGATCAATAACTGATTATGCGGATAAAATGAATGACTTAATGACAGTATTGGGAATTCTAAAAGAAGACTTAATACTGGGACTACCAAGCTGCAAACGCAAATTGCACTTATATTATTGGTGCTGTCAAGCGGACAGAATAGGGCTATATAGTTCTTATTATGAGTATGCCCAGTATAGAAGAAAGTGGGGGGAGAGGTTGAAATACATTATACAATTTCCATCCTCTGTTGCTCGAAGGTTATATCTTCGCTTCAAACTCAACTTGTATCATACTAATGAAAAGTTACTCCAATGGGGGAAATGCGATGTAAAGTCTATGTTTGGATCATGTCGATTTTGTAATCATGCCAAGGTCTTGGAGACCCTCAAACATTTAGTTATATATTGTACATTTTTTGAAGACTTGCGTCAATCTAGGTTCAGTAATTTCTTGGATTCTGGTATAATTTTGTCTCGTGAGGCACTATGGCAAAAATGTATGAATGGCAATAGTACTAAACTTATTATAAGATTAACACAGATCCTAACAAATATTGATTCTAAACTAAATGAATTGAAATTTTGCGAAATTTGATATTTAAAGAGGGAAAAAAAAAAGGAAAATAGAATGTGAATTAGCATTATGTGACATTAATTACTCTAAGTTATTGTCTTATATGTCTAATATCAATTTATAGAAAAATAATTGTTTAATGTATGATTTTTTAAATTGTTTTATATTATGTGACAAATTCTGTACTGAACTTGTAAAGGTTTTTTTACCATATACAATAAAAAAATTTTTTTAAAAATGGACACACCCCAGTAGGGAATGAGACCAGGAGAAATTGCGAGTGAGTAAAAGGTAGTCTTTATATACAGATTAAAATATTGCACGCAGAAAACCCTGCTACTCCGAAAGCGCTCTGCCCATGTTACAGAAACATCACATTTTAAGTCCCAAATGTGTCATCTGTGACGTGTGCTATACAGGAAACACAAACACAATTCATTGGTTCAACGGAGCAGGGCCTTATACAATGTATACTAGTCTTGGTGCTGAATTGGCTGAGGATGAACTTGTTGCCTCTTGAGGCGTGTGGGGCAGCTGGGCTCATCAGGTAGGGGCAAAGGGTCGCATCCACCCAGTTGTAATTCTTTCTAAGCTAACCTTCACAGTAATCATGGGCATGCAAAATTTAATATAATATGCAAAGTTCATCGCAACATTGTCATCTATAAATTGTAGTGAGAGGCGTGCATTCTTGACATTGGTCAGAGGGGGTAATGGTGTGGTGGTCTGGGTGCCTTATCTAGACATATACTTTTGAAGTACATTTATCAGATGCCTCGAGGATCAAACAAGGGTGTCAGGATTTGTTAGTACATGGTGAATATATGTTTGCTCAGGATTAATTATATGGGGGGCAATCGAGGGTGGCCCATGGGCGAGGGTCCTACTACTGTTACATCAAAGAGATAGGGGACAGAGGTTCATGCAGACAGTAATACTCAAAGGTGGGGGCTGTTGGAGCCGGGGCAGGTTTGTGGAGATGAATGGTTTTCCAGGGACAGGCTTCGGCCCGATCACACAGAGGACAGTGAGCTCAGAGGAAAGGGAGAGATACAGTGTCAGCTTGCAACAAAGTGTGGCCAACCTTCTGTGAGAACAGAACCGCCGCGGCACAGGCAGAGGGGGGGAGGAGGGGGCTGTCAGGCTGGCTGTGTGCAATGCTGGACAGGGGAGAGATGCAGGCTTGTCGCTGAGAGTTTCATGTGTGGCCTAGTCAAAGATGGAGTAGTGTTTAATACAAAATGGAGTCCGGGGTCCTACGAAACGCATTGGTTAGGTGTCATTCAATGGCTCCCACCCGTCATCAAGGTTCGTCCAAGGGTGTACTGCCAATAATTGAATGAGCATAACCTATACGTCACCAAGAATGTAGGGGGCCCAAACAGCACCTTCTTCCCTACAGCTTTTAAAACTGTAGGGTTCCCTAATGTGTTTCAATTGAGTCATATCCCACTCTGACACCATATGTGAGGAACTCATGGGGACAACAAGTAAGACAGACACAAATTATCACAGTTCAAGGGTGTTTATTGGACAATTAAATGCTGTATGCAGGCTGTAAAAATGCCTAATCTAAACATAAACCTAAGATGGGAGAAAGCGTCAACCATCAAATAGAAATAAGGCAGTCCTAGTAGTGTCATGTCAAAAGAGAAAGGGCCTATACTAAGAAACCTATTGCCAAACCTCACAACTAATAAATAAAGGGATGTGGGATAGTTCCCAAGAAAAGAAATAAGTGTTCTTAAATAATATGTCAGGATTCAGTAGCCTAGGTCTTCCTTCCCCACGTTTTGGACACAGGATAAGGTGGGAGCTTGAAGCACAGTACAGTCTTGGGCTTCTCCAGCATGAGACTACAGTTCCAATGGCAGCTCTCAAGATACACTCTGAGGCTTTTCTAGCAGGAGATGATAGTTCAGCTTTTAACCCTCGAGCTTTCAGTTATCAGGGCCGTTGATGGCCAGGTCTCGTTTCCTTGGAAAGTCCCTCGCCTTCGGGCCTGAAATGTTCAAACAACAAAACAAAAGTTCATTTAACTAAATGAAAGTATGTTCCAATTTTCCTTGGGTGATCGGTTCACCCCTGCACCCCCCCCTCTTCTGGGTGCTGATCCTTCTCAATCGTATTTCAAAATATAACACAGTTCCTTTATGAATCAATTTTGGGTGACAGTTTCACCCCTGGATCTCCCTCGGTTGGGCTCGGACCCCTCTTGTGGTTTGGGTGATTCTCTCTTCCCTTGGTTTCTTAATGTTTTCTCTCACTGTTGGATTCAGTTCTCTTTCTCTCACACTGTTGGTAGATCAAAGTCTTTCGGTTGTACAGGGATTTTGCTTGACCCTCTATATGACCACTTTGACCTATTTTGCTGGCCCTCCTATGGCCTTCTGGTACGTGTAGTTTCTCTCATATGGGCTCGACCAGAGTCGCTTGAGTTAGCACCCACGTGGTTCCGCTTTCCCTCTGCAGCTGGTCTCCCCGTCATACTTTTCACAGTTCAATCAAAGTTCATCAGCTTTGGTTCACAACTTGCCACTTTGCGATTCTTACTCATCAGCTTTGGTTCACAACTTGCCACTTTGCGATTCTCGCTCATCACAGCTCGGTTCTTATCGGTTCTCTCCTCGTCTCACCGGCTGTGATGAACCGCTTGGATGTTGGCTTCTCTAGAGTCAAGGCTGGTACCACGGGCGCGGGAGCTTCCCTCGCTCCTGCTCCTCAGCATAGGCTTGTCCCGTGTACCGTTGACATCTGCTGCAGGACACTTGCGCTATTGTTCGTCATCTTAGGCTCTCTTCCACGAAGGTTCTTCGGGTTTTTGACAAAGAGGGCAAGGTCACTTCTCTCCTCGCCACCCTCTCGATTCCTGCCGCCTTTCTCCTTCTCTTGAACTGTCATGTGGTAGCTGTTTTGTCGTGCTGTCTGCCGTGCTCGCCTTGCTCGTACTATGCTCTCTGGCTCCACCTTTTATCCCTGTGGGGAAGGGAAAGGGCCGACAGGTGTGTGTGATTCTGATCAATTGCCTGACTTTGCCTGACCCTTGTGTTGGGACATGTCAGGTAAACAGCTCTGGTGTTAGTCTGTTGTCCTTTGTGTTGTGCAAACATGTTAAGAGTTAGAAAAGGGCGGGAAGTGGTTTGGAATGTCCTCCATGAGAGGATGGGAAAAGGTGTAAAAGGAAGGGGTATACTGCATCTCACCCGTCGGTGCCCCACTCCCACTCCCCGAGGACCACCAGTCAGGTGATCATCCCTCATTGGTCCACCCCCAGCAAATGGATTCAATAGCGATGGCCATGTCTGGCCACCTGGATGACAGGTCCCCGGGGACTAGTGAAAGCAAGCATCCCCAAAAGGCAGTACCCTCCCCACAATGAGAGACAATAAGGACACACCCCGGAGGGAATGAGACCAAGACCAAGTGCGGGTGATGAAAAAAGGGGTTTTTATATAATCAAAATAGGGCATGCAAAGGACTCTGCAAGCTCCGAAAGCGCTCTGTCTAACAATAGCAAAGACAGTCATATTTATTACAAAACCACATCACAAATCCTACACACTATGGGGGCACATAGTCTCAGGGATTGGGTGGTGTCGACTAAGCTATAGGTGATGCAGTGATGAGCCGCTCCAGGATTGGTGAACATCTGCGTGGTGCCAACGTGGGGTGGATGGGTCAATTGGGCCCGTCGGGGTGGTGGGTTTTAGGACCAGGTTGTAAATAATTCATTTGGCCGACGATGGCGGCCTCGGACATGGGGAGATGAATTCTTGAAGCGGGTCCAGCAGATTGCGGTGGGGTGAGGCTGTGCTGCTCTTTCACCAGCAAGCCCTGGCGGGCCTTGGCGGGAGGAGTGGGAGATGGCCTCGTGGCTTTTCGCGGTTCTCTGTGCCTGGGCTGCACAATATATCATACGAGGGAACGGTTAATAAAGTTAGTAGCATTAAGATGATTACAAATTTCTATTGTTTATACATTCGTTCCCTTCTTCATACGTAGCTATAAAAGGTTGGCAGTGGCACATACATTACATAACATTAGTTGAACACATATTGGTAATTCATAAGGCAACAGATAGATAACACGTGAGTTAGCATCAGGTTGGATCGTGTACTCAGGAACATTGACGCAATACGTTTATATACAATCGTGCATTCGCATTTTCGGCTATACCAACTTGGACGCTTTTCACTATATTAAACACAAGTATTCTTAATAATGCTTTTTCGCCTTCCTTTGTACACTAGCAGCAATCATTAGTTAGCATCAGGTGGGGCTCTATCAGCCCTTTCATTAAGTCTTCAAGGCACATGGCATTTTGCAATGGACTGAGGTCACTCTTGCTTTATCGACGTTATAAGCTTCATCCCTTCCCAACACCCGTATCATAAACAACTCTGTGAATCGGTGGGTTTTGGTATGTAGTCAACACCTCATCTGGGGGATGTGGGCAGGGGTTCATGCAGGAAGGTTATTGACACCATATATTTTCAAATGTTAGGGGGTAGATGCCAGGTCGATGCCTGTTCAATCGGGATGGTTCCTGTTATTTTCCAGACTTGAACCACGAATCAGGTCACTTCGGGGACAGTGATGTACTGCGGAAGGTAAATGATACAGTGTTTGTTCTGATACTCGTTTGTGTCTGGTTGCTCGTGAGAACGGTCCTTCAGCGTATCTACCATGGGGTGGAGGCGCAGTGGGAGTGCATGGCTCCTCGCGCGCAGTGAGCGGGGGCCAGTTGCAGCTTTCGCAGGCAGGTTGTTTCATTGGGGTTCTTGGTCGTTTCTATCTAAAATGGAGTCTTGAAGCTTTCAAAATGGTGTCCATGGTAAATTACAGTACAAGCCGATCGGCCCTATGTGTCGATCAGCAGCCACCCCGCCACCCGAGCACAGGTGCATGGGGGGTCGCTGACGAGCCACGAACCTCACAGAGGTGGGGCATGTCGGGGAGGGGGTCCCATAGACCTGTCCTCCCATACATTTTCCCCCAACGAATACTGTAACTCGCCCAACCTCTGGCATTCTTTCTCATTTGCAACAGCCGCATCCCATGCTGGTGTGCCTTTTATTGGCATCCAGTCTCTACACACCCCCCGAAAGCTCTCCCCCCTCCTAGCATATTCATCTGATGTGCAGGTCATATATATACATCCCCCATCTCCTTCCAAGTCCACCCATACCTCTGTATACCACTCATGTTCTTGGGGCTCCTTTTGTGGTGTGATATAACCTATCTACTATGTCCCCATCGTAGTATAATGGCACCATTCTATACTTGGGCTCTGGGCCCTCACCTGTTTGTACTTGTGCTTCTTGCATGATCTGCGCCACTCCTCTAGTGTTGCCCATTGTCACCATCATCATTGCGCCATTTGGCACTGCATTTGCGCAGCATTGAAGACCCAGTTGGCACACGCAAAAAATCAGGAGCAAGAATACCACGATAGGCATCAGCATTTTGACCGTCAATCCTAGCCTTGATGGTACCCAGGAAAAAAGATTGTCGAACCATGTGCTGGTGTCTGCTCCTCCTTCGTTTTTCATTCGTTACCCCAGGTTGTGCACCGCCGCGATAACATGAGATAATGTCCCATTGTCTGCGTCTTCACAATGTACGAATGTGCAGCAGGCACTCCCGATTTTTCGGCAAACACCTCCATCCATCGCCGTTAACAGGTCGAGGACATACCTGTTCTGCATGGTCATTAACCGCAGGGCCCTTAGCTCCACCTTGATCACGTTAAACCCTTCTTCAGTGTCGTTGGCCAGCTGGATCAGCTCCCAGCGCGTGATCTGGAGCCTTTTTGCATTTGCTTGTGCCTGGATGCTCGGGATAAGGGAGGCAAAGAATGTTTCTGCGGAATTGAACAGCCGGTACTTGTCTGGAATCTGTGCCAACAGCTCTGAGGAGGCTTTGGATATGTAGTTGGATGATCTCCGCCGCCTTGATAACACATCTTGCACATTGCCTGGGGACAGGGCATACAATCGTGGTTCTGTTGGCTGCGTCTTTTGTTCCCAATGGGCAACTGGCACTTCTTTTCCTCCATTAATGTGGTTCTCCGGGATTTCCAACAATGCTGAATACAACGTTGCCAAGGAGCATGTGCCCCTCCAGGATTGTGGGAGGTGCAAGTGCGCCTGTTTACCGCAGACCCAGTAAGTGTCCATAGGTGTTGCTGTTCCTTTCTTCATGTCTGGGATAGTGAGTATCCGGTTGCAGTTCTTGTTTACACCCATGATGTTTTTCCCTTTGCCACGGAAACAAAGATCGTATGATATTTCTTTCTGCAATTTGAACGGTTTTTCTATGGCGGTTACCCAGGTCAGTTTCGTGATGTGCTCCTTCCAAACTGGTGTGCAGGTTTTCTTGATCCACTATAGCTTTTCTGTCGTCAGTCCTCGTAATGCCTCAGCCTTGCACGATATTACTTCATCTTTCCATTTATTGTCCAAAAACAATGACCCTTTAATCACGAAAAAAGGTTCTTTTAAACATATCACTCCTTTTGTTCTTAAGTAGCAGGTTTTCTCATTCTGCAGCATTTCAAAAGATACTTTGTGTGCCTGGAAGGTGTTCTTAATTCTGCATAGTGTGAGATGAAGGAGACACTGGGCATCTGCAAGAGGCAGTTCTTCAGGCAGCAGGACTTTTGGTGTACCTGAGGCGTGGGGGATCAGGGAACAGACATAACAACTCTCGTTGGTTGTCTGTTTTGCAGTGGAGCACATGTCTGCGTACCATTTGTTTGACTGATGTGGATGTCTAGGGTCTTCTATTGTGTCTAGGCCCAGACCATAATATTTGTCATATTTTTTCCTCCCCGCCTCCCTCCTCCTCCTACTGCTTTTAAGGTAGCCTTTTGCTTCTCTTGCCACTTGTGTCATCATCCCCACTTTCCCGCGCCCCCCTTTTCCCATTCATCATATAGAGCCAAAGACCTCTCTGCCATCTCTTCATTCTCTTCCTTCCTACCTGCAGGTGGTCTAGTTTCTACGGTTGGGGTAACTTCTGGTGTGGGCATTGTGGCAGTAGTGTCATAAAACCATGATATGACAGAAGGGTTACGATCATTTAAACCATAAACATTATATTCTGAGACATTTAAGGGTGGAGCTGGGATTGTAATCGGGCTGTTGTTGGTATCATTTAGAGGCTGTGCATGGGTAGGGACTGTATCATAGCCCCATATAAGATGGAATCCATCCCATATTAAATAGGCCCCCTCCTTAACCATTCTGGTTCCATTCCCCATGCTAGTTTCATTTATTCCCCCTTCATTCATCTCAATAGAGATGAATGATAAAAACCAGTAAGTGACAAGACCAAATATCATGGCAAAAAATAAAACAAGGCCACATTCAATACAAATATCTACGCAAGTCAAATATATTATTCACATTCCTAACTGCCCTAATACTATTTGTTGCGGGCTGCCCGTTCGTTGCCATGGTTTCTCCTATATGTTAAAACATAAAAGTACATTAAGCATACTCAAACAGTCAAAATCATCTTTTTGTTATAGAAGGTCAGAGAAATAGAAAGAGTGAAAGAGAGAAAGAGAGAGAGAGAGTTTTCATTTATAGTTCAATCTTATTTACATTTTCTGCTTGTTATAGACATAATTTCTCATCAATATACTTCATTGTTGTCATTCATTACACTGTACCCATGTACAATTTTGCTTTGTGTTTTATATATATTTTTTTTGAACTAATGTCACACGTCTGCTGTGCTGTGTACCTCTTCGTCCTGCTCTTCTCTTACACTGTCATAGGCTTTACGTACGTCTGTCAAATGTATCCAATATCTCAGGCCCTTCACTTTCACAGCTGTCGGTGTGCAGTACACCACCTCATATGGGCCATGAAATCTTGGGGCATTCCACCTACGTACGAAGCGCCTTACATATATCATCTCACCTGGCATTAACTGGTCTTGTGAGTTTTCATCGACAAATTTAACTTCCTCATTCCCTTCTTCTCGTGTGAATGGTGGTGCAAGCTGTCTTGATATCATGCGGGCTGCTCTGGTGAGGTTTGTCAGATAGTCATTAAATTCTTCACCTAATATTGTGGCGCTTTTGTGTGCATCTGAATGTCTGTGGAGTGGAGAGTGTGCTGTGTGCATGTGCCTTCCCGTCACGATCTCGTGCAGTGACAGATGGTGGTCCTTGCTGGGCTGATTTCTCAGCTCAAACAAGGCCAGAGGCAGACAATGCACCCAGTCCTTTTTAAGGGAGAAACACAGTTTTGACAATCTCCCCTTCAGGAGGCCATTGATCTTCTCAACCACGCCATCGCTTTGCGGATGATAAATCGAGCATCATTTATGCTTAATTCCTAACAGAGCTGTAACTTCTTTGAAAAGTTCATTAACAAAATACGTGCCATTATCCAAGCAAATCACGTCACAAATTCCCCAGCGTGGGAATACCTCCCTCACTAAGAACTTTGCAGCGCATTTAGCATCTGGACGTGAACAGGGCCCTGCTTCGACCCATCTGGAAAATGGACACACCACCACTATCATGTCACGTGCGCCATTACACCTTTCTCCCATATCTGCATAATCAATATGCAGTTATCTGAAGGGCTCTATGGGTCTGGGAATTGTTCCTCGCAGTGTCCTTAGGGTCATTCCTGAGTTGTATATTTGACATGTCATACATTCCATTGCCAGCTTTGATATATGTTCCTGTAGCCCTGGCACAAACCAGTCCTCTTGTATCTCTGCTGCAATATGTTGTTTTGCATTGTGCGCTGGGAAGTGTAGTTGCTGGAATGCTATTTCTAAGAGTTTGATTGGCATTACCACTTTCCCTTTGTTATTTTGACACCACAAGAGATCTGTTGCTGACTGGCTACATCCTCTCTTTTCCCACAGCCCTTTTCTTCTTCACTTGCTCCTTCTTGTAACTCTAGTATTTGTGATACAGGCATAGTATTGTAACCATCTGGGAGCTCTTCCTCTACTCGTTGGTGCATTAAATACTCACCTGTGTGTTCTTTCACTAGATAAGAGGCTTCTTTGGCTGCAGCGTCTGCTGCAGCATTTCCCAAAGAGATAACATCTGTGTTAGTATTATGGGCCTAGCACTTCACTATGGCTACCATGGTGGGCTCTTTCAAAGCCTCAATGAGTTATTTTAGGAGTTCTGCGTGCTAAACTGGTGACCTGTCCGCTCTGTGGAACCCTCTCCGTCCCCACCTTGCTAATCCGCCGTGTACTCTGGTAGTCATATAAGCTGAATCTGTGTAGATGGTGACTGCACACCCTTTTGCTGCATGCAACGCTTCAATAAGTGCTATGAGTTCTGCTGCTTGAGCTGAGTAATGAGCTGGCAGACGATGCTGTACAATCACTTCATACTCACCTTCCTCCATCCTTACAACAGCTACCCCCACATGTTTTTCTCCTGTGTCTGGGTTTATTGATGCTGACCCGTCTATGAAGAAAACCTCTCCTTTGTTTAGTGCATTTTCACTTACAACAGTGCTTTCTCCTTCCTCCCCCTTGTAAATTGCACAATCGTGTGCCTGCATGTCTTCTAATGTGCATGGTTCTGTAATGAATCTTGCAGGATTTACTGTTTTACAGCAAACTACGTGGATGTTTGCACTGGATAATATTATCTCATATGCGGTTGCTCTTTGTGTCGTGAGTGTGCTCTTTGATTTTTCCAAAATAGCGAACAGTGAGTGCTCCACGAATAGAGTTACGGAGCATCCCATCACTATGGTTGCACTCTTTTCAATGGCGAACGCTGCGGCTGCGAGAGATTGCTCGCACGCGAAGTGTCCTTGCATTACTGCGTCCAGTGTGCCGCTGTAGTAGGCTAGAGGCTTGTGCCCCAAGGACGTTTTTTGTGTCAGTACTGCAGTCATGAGGGTCCCCTTACAGTGGGAGAACAGGCAAAACACACGTCCGTAATCTGGGTTCGCGAGCACGGGTGCGCTCGAGATCAGTTCTTTGATTGACGTGAATGTGTCACCCAGTTCTGCGGACCATTGTATTTGTATGTTTTCTCGTTGGGCCTCCTTGAGTGCTTGTAATAATGGTCTTGTGTATGCTGCATAATCTAGTATCCATGCTCGGCATTAATTACACATGCCAAGAAATGTTTGCATTTCCTTCACTGTGTTTGGCCTTCTAACAGCTGTGATGGTGGATACTCTGTCTGGTATTAGTTTCTTGCCATCTAGCGAGATTAGTTGTCCCAAATACAACACTTCTCGCTGGCAGTACTGCAGTTTTCCTCTGTTGACCTTGTAGCCTTTATGGGCCAGCAATGTCAAGAGGGCAATAGAGTCTTTTCTGCATTCTTCCTCATTCTTTGCGCAGATGAGTAGATCAGCTACGTATTGAATAATTGTGCTTTCTGCTGTTATGTTCCCTAGATCTTCATGTAAGATGTGGTTAAATATGCTGGGGCTTTCACAGTACCCCTGAGGTAACCTGCAATGCTCGTATCTTTTTCCCCCCAATGTGAATGCTGTTAGATATCTGCACTCTTCTAGGGGCGTGGCCAGGCAGCCATGGAATAGGCTGTGTTTCCTGGGAGCTCTGTGATCCGGCATACTGATCCTTTATAAAGCGTGCATCAAACAGCCCATTGCGGCCTGGAAACACGAACTGCGTGTAAGCACATTGGGAAGAAGGAGAGCGAGACAGAGCCCTGTTTGCGGTGAGGACGTGGCATTCCGGACACTTTGTATCCCGTGCCCGGCCGAGAAACGAATTTCAAAGATGGCGGCCTGAGGACAAAGGACAGCCAGTCCCTGTGAACGCCAGCAACAACTGTGTGGGATGAATATCAGCCCTTGAAAGGACCGTACGATTGGGAAAGAAGCCTTGATGAACTCGGGCACTCATAGCCGCAGATACATTTGTTGCGCTCTCAGTGCAGTAGAAGATAAGAATCCGGGCGTGCCTGGTGGAGGCATCGAGGTTCGGATGCAAGCCGCTACATTTATCTACAAGGAGCGGGTAGCGCTGATGCTGTGAGCGGCCGGGAGCCCTTAGCCGCCACAGTACAGGGCAGCGCTGGAAGCAAGCCCGCGGTGCACCACATGAAACGGGCTTTAAGCCCTAGGAATCACTGTCGGAGGGACCTGCTGTGGTCAGTAATGTATGTGCAGCGCAGATTATCGAAGTGACCGCACAACGTGGAGCGGGCCGCTCCGAGCGCTGGAGGGCTGTAAGGAGTGCGACTGGGGACTGCTGCAGTGGTATTTGAATGTGTGCGAGCAGGCTGCAGACGAACTTGCACTAGGAGCAAGCCACATGGGAGGAAGCGGATTCATAGGTCCCCCTCCCCGCGGGAAAGTGTCCCAATATAACCGCTGACAATGGACACATGCAGACAAGCTGGTAGATGGGAAACTGCAAGCATGCCACAGCTGATATCTGCATAGCCCTGAGGTCTGGGTGAAGCAATCAGGCACAACAAAGCAGTGCCACCGGCCCATGAGCATACTGAACGGGACACGCGAGGTGTGGCACAACAAAAGGAAGATAGCGGCCAGGCTGGAGTAGAGGTGGCCAGAGACCCATACCCGATGGTAGAGGGCCACTGGCAGGCAGGAGGGTGCAGCGCAATGGAAGCCAGGGACAGAGATAAGCTGGAATCCCACGACCCGAGTGAGGCAGTGGGCACACAGAGGAAGACGGCGCCTGCCCATAAAAGACTGCTCAGACATCACAGTGTTGTGACTTCACCCGCAGGGCGACCCAGGAGGCACGAAATGGCGGTTGGCCCCAAGGAGTATCACTAAACACTGCGGCCGGGAGGAACCCACACACGGACCCCGGCAGTGCGCAGGGTCCTGGAAAGTTGCACTGCAGGAGCATCAGAAGGCACCCGCAGTATGGTGCAAAAGGGACTCAAGAGCAAAGTGAAGCAGCCGACCCTGGACATACTTGCAGCAACCTACCACCCCCCCAGCGCAGTCTGGGATGAAAGCGCAAGAAACTGAGGGTGCAGTGGGAGACCGCCAACAGATACTGGAGGCTATCACAGAACTGAAATCCTCATGGGGAGTGGCGATGGCCGAGCTCAGAGAAGCGCTGGAAAAGAAGATAGACACAGTGGGAATAGATGTTAACCTGCTGCGGCAAGATATGAGAGTGCTGTTGGACCGAACTAGTAGCTTGGAAAGTGCCGTAAAGAAAAATGAGGACCTTAGTTCCACGAATGCAAAAGAGGTCCACGTGCTGAAGCAACAAGTGGCCAATTTGGAGAATCGGGTGGAAGAAGCTGAAGGGCGAGCTAGGCGAAGCAACATATGGGTGGTGGGCCTGCCGGAAGGGGAAGAAGGTGCGGACCCCACGGACTATGTCGAGAACATGCTGCTTCAGGCAGTGGGAGCTGGTAAACTTTCCCAGGGATTTGCGGTAGAGCGAGCGCATTGGGCCCAGACGAGGAGACCACAACCAGGGGCGCCGCCTAGGGCTATCATTGCGAAAATCTTGAATTATAGAGACCGTGAAAAGATCTTGGAATTTTTCCGAAAAGGTGGTACTGTAACAGAGCGTCGGCAACGATCACGGTCTACCCGGACTATACAATTTTGGTGCAAAGGCAATGTTACAGCTACGGTGCAGTCAAGAGAAGATTGCGCACTGCAGGGATGAAATACATGTTACTCTACCCGGCTAAGCTTAAAGTCCTGCACAAAGGTAAAGCCCACTTCTTTGAGACCCCGGAAGAAACGGTGTGCTGGCTAGACACGCAGGGATGTCCAGAGCCGGAAGGAGACCAGGACCGAAGCAGAAAGGATAAGTGAGCCGGTGACACAAGGGCAGAGGAAAGGGGAACGACACTGCATAAGGGTAAGGGGGCGGGGGTGTTAGCATAAACTGAATGGTAATAGAGTAGAAGCCCCCTGCCATATATGCTCGCCAGTGGACATTGGACTGGAATATAGTGTTCATTATTTAAGATTGTGATGCATAGCGCTGCGTTATATAGATATATCGGAGCCACAGGATACTCGCGCTTTATCCCCATTAGTAGAAGTAGTAGGTGCGCTGATAGGGCGACATCTCCCCACAGGGTCCTAAGTACGGGCAGTGCCAGAAAAGGGCTAGATGTGGGGGAGCCTGAGATCCAGGGATGGGGGGGGGGGTGTTTCAGTGTGAGTTGGGGCGGGGAAGGGAGGTGGGAGGGAGGGCGGTTGGGGTGTTTGATGTGTTGTTAGTTAAGGGGAGTTTAAGTTGGGAAACGAGCCTACGCAATGGGGGAACACAATTGGATTTGGACTGCACTGCTGAGGGGAGTTCAAGCTGGGATATGATAGGTGGGAGGGGGGGAGTGACTTTGATATGCCATGGGGGATCTTAGAATAGTCACCTGGAACGTCAGGGGACTCAATAGTTACTTGAAGCGGAACAAAGTCATGCTATATTTACGAAGACAGAAGATAGATATTGCCTTATTGCAAGAGACACACCTGACCCGAGAGAAGATGGAGATGATCAGGAGGAAATGGAGGGGTGCGGTGGTGGGTTCGCTTTATTTGGCTTATGCTAGGGGAGTGCTCATCTGGGTGGCGCCACACGTCCCGTTTCAACTGTTACAGACGCTGGTGGAGACGGACGGGAGGATGGTTGTAGTGAGGGGATTGGTAGAAAATAGGGAGGTAAGTATTGTGAACACGTGTGTCCCGAACAAAAACACTGTGGCATATTTTAAAACGCTGTGTAACAATCTTAGTATGTGTGTAGGGATTGCAGTGATTTGGGTGGGGGGGACTTTAATTGCGTATTGAACCCTAGGGTGGACACGTCATATGGGAAAATGGATAGGCCGACCCCATCGGCTAAAGCGCTACAGCTGCTGCTGAACGACATTGGGTTAGAAGATGTATGGAGGGTGTGCCATCCTCATGATAGGCAATATTCGCACTATTCCGCCCCGCAGCAACTTTGCACAAGGCTGGACTACATTTTCGTTACTCCAGAGATACTGACCGAGATCACGCAAGTTGAATATAAAGCAAGGGTCCTCTCGGACCACTCGCCTCTGATCCTTGGTTGGCAATGTTGCCCCCCGAGAGCAAGGATTCCGACATGGCGCCTCAGGACAGATGCGCTCAGAGACCCCCATTTCAGGGAGGACATGAGGGAGGAGATAGTTAGCTAATTTGAGACAAATACGGGTAGTGTAGATTCAGCAGGCACATTGTGGGAAGCTTTCAAAGTTGTGGTGAGAGGGACGGCATATCCTGGTGGACCTGAAGGACACTGAGGAAGAGCTGGAAAGGGCACTTAGTGAAGAAAATAGTACCGACCAAGACGTGGATCTAATACCACGGCTGCAGCAAAAGCACGCAGGGCACTGGGAAATATTGTGTAACCTTAACTTCAAAAAGGACGTAGAGAGGCAGCATGCGGGAGGAGACAAACCAGGAAGGCTTCTGGCATGGCTATACAAGAGGGAAACCTCTAGACCCCCGATTAGATCGATAATAAGAGAAGATGATGGGACAGTGGCGGACACCCAAGAAGGAGTTAATCAGGAGTTTGCAACCTATTATGGGCGGCTATATGGGGTTGATAGTGAAGATGACCGTGCAATGATAGTGGAAACACTGGAGGACGTAGGATTGCTGCAGATTAGTGCTGAGGAAAGACAGGAGATGGACGCTCCGATTACTTTGGAGAAGTTAGAGGAAGTGGTAAGGCAGTTGCCACCTAGTAGGACCCCGGGAGCTGATGGCCTACCAAGCAAATTTTATAAAATATTTAAAGATGAAGTGCTCCCCCCGTTGTTAGACATGCTGAATGAGGCGTATGAGCTAGGCAGATTGGTAGAGTCACTACGAGAGGCGATTATAATATCACTCCCCAAACCCAACAAGCCGGGGCATAGCTGTAGCTCCTAGAGACCCCTGTCGATTTTAAATCAAGACAGTAAAATTTTGACCGCCGTTCTGGCAAACAGATTAAGGAAAGTCATAGGCAAACTGATACACCCGGACCAGACGGGCTATGTCCCAAATAGGAATATATCCAACAATCTTAGAAGGCTCCACAGAGTCATAGAATATGGAAATGAAAGCGAGGACGAACTGGCAATTGTGTCGTTGGATGCAATAAAGGCTTTCGAATCGGTCAAGTGGCCATGGTTGTTGGCGTCCCTTGCAGGTTAGGGGATGGGTCCAGGGTATCTACAGTGGGCAAAAATGTTATACAGCGAACCGCTGGCCAGGGTTAAAACAGGGTCAGTGGTGTTGGAAAGATGGCAGCTCCGTAGGGGAACCAGGCAAGGTTGCCCATGGTCACCTATGCTCTATATATTGGCCTTGGAACCCCTAGCTATCTACTTAAGGCAACAATACGACACGATAGGCATCCCTGTGGGTGGTGAACGGCACCTGATATCATTATACGCAGACGATATACTATTGTATTTGCGATATCCAGAGGAAAACCTCCAATATGTTTTGGAGGTGTTGGGGAGATGTCCGGAATAGCGGTGAACCCTCAGAAGTCTAGTATGTTCCCATTGGGTAGATATAAAGGGATCCCTCTGAAGCAACTGCCCGTGCTGCAGGTGCCATGGGCGGCCAGCACATTTCGCTACCTGGGAATAGATGTATGTCACGCTGTGGAAGATGAGCATAAACAAAATACAGAGGTAGCCATTGTGAAAATTGAGAATTGCATGCGATTTTGGGTAAAGCTGCCCTTAGCAATGATGGGACATAGTGCAATGTTAAAAATGGTGGTCTTGCCCAGGCTCCTGCACTACTTCGGGAATATCCGTATTGGATACCAAAGAAGTTTTTTAGCAGATTGGCCAGCATGTGCAGGGACTTCCTGTGGCAGGGTACAAGGAATAGAGTGGCCCTCTGGAAGCTACAGAACTTTTATGAGAAGGGGGGTATTAAGCTGCCAAATTATGAAGTTTATTATGTTGCAAGTCAGCTGCAATATGTGGCCAAATGGCTCTCGGACGAGGTGACCTCCGAGACCAGACTGTTCAGGCAGGACTGTGCCCCTTTCTACCTGAAGGAGATTATGTGGTTGCCCCAGGCAGTAAATGGGTGGGTGCCCCAAGATGATGGAGTTGGGATGGAAGATGTGGCGCAGGGCGTGCCAACTAATGGGGAACCCATGGCCATGCTCCCCTCAGGTACCACTGGTTGCATTGGCGGGCGGAGAAGAGCAACTGAGGATAATAATTAGGAACCATTGGGAGCCGGCCGGTATAGCGACAATGGGGGATATTTGGCAGGAGGGGACCATGGCGAACTTTGGGGAGTTGGAGGCAGACACTGGGCTACACACTGGCCAGCATATCACGTACCATAGACTGGTGCGGAAGATTAAGAGTACGTGGTCCGAACTGGTGCTTGAGGAAGAACCAGGTGCCACCATTGATGTAATATACGACATAGCAGAGGGGGGACACGAGATATCCAGAATATAGGAGATGATGATGGCCAAAGTGGGGAAGGAGTTGGGGCACTTGAGACTAGAATGGGAGGAGGAAGTAGGGACCCCGATGGAAGATGGGATGTGGGAGCGTGCCCAAGGATATCACAAGAAGGTGTCAAGGAACGCAAGACTTAAGCAGATGCAATTATATATTACACATAGGGCGTTTCTGACACCACAGAGGATAGCCAGGTTCAAGAATGCAGGGTGACAGGCATGCCCTAAGTGTGATGAGGAAAACTCGGGCATGGTACATATGTTTTGGTCATGCCCGGTTATCGAGCGCTTCTGGGGCGAGGTTGCATGCAAACTGGCGGAAAAAGGTATTAAGATCGGGGTGGACACTGTGTGGGCTTGCCTGTTAGGGGGGTTCCCTAGGCCAAGGAAACTGAGACATAGGAGCAAACTGAAAGATCTGGCATATGCGCTTGAAAAGAGGAGAATTGCTATGGGTTGGAAGACGTGCCATAAACCACAACTGGAAGTATGGTGGAAAGACCTGCAGAAATGGGCAGAGGCGGAAACCACGGTATGGCTAGAAGCTAGCGGTGCTGGGGGAGAGGAGGAAACTGAGACTCTGATGGCCTGGAATCTATTGATAGCAGAACTATTTGGGTCAATCCATGACCCGGTGGACCTCACGGAAGGGGATTCCCCATCACAAGTTGCAGCAACAGAACACCAGCGAGAGCAGGCTCGTAACGGGGGGTGGGTAATGGGAGGCAGTGGACAAGACTTAAAATGTATAACCGAAATGTCATTGTGCACACTGCAAGTTTGGTTTGTACTGTTTGTTTAAATATTCAATAAAAATTGTTTAAAAAAAAAAGATATCTGCACTCTTCTGCCAGTGGGATGGAGAAGAAGGCATTTTTTAAATCCACTACTGTGAAATGTGACACATTCTTTGGGATGCTGCACAGGATGGATGCCGGGTTAGGGACCAAAGTGAATTCCTTTTGAATTACGTAATTGAGGGGGCATAGGTCTTGGATCATCCTCCACGCCCCACCTTTTGCTTTTTTGATTGGGTAAATGCAAGTATTGCATGGCGAATTGGAGGGCACTATTATTCCTTGGGCTAGTAATGCACTGATTGTTTCTTTTATCTCTTCTTCTGCTTCTCGGGACAGGGGGTACTGTTTTACCCTTGGTAAAATAGCTCCAGGTTTGAGTTTTATTTTGACTGGTGTGATAATCCCACGTCATGGGGGCCTGTGGTCCACAAATTACTGGCCACTGATTTCATGTCATCATCAAAAAACGAAGGAGGTGCTCCTACCACTGCCATTAGTTGTACAGCACCTGTCTTTCCTGTATCATGATATCACAAGGTATGGCTATCTCCATAATTATCTCACCATCACTTTCTGAGTCTGAGAAAAGGTCTTCATGTGATAGATCTCGCAATGCAATGTCGGCATTGATGCACAATACCGTGCGCCACTCACAGCCATGTATGTCCATTGCAATGACGGCTACTCTTTTGGCTGAGATCTGAACTGCATGCAAATCTAAGGACATCACTGTCCCGGGCACAATCTCAGGGCGGGCTATTGGTTGGAAGATGAACTCTGCGGGTACTCGCCAGTCTAGATTTTTCAACTCTGGGACCACCTGTGCCAATGTTTTTAGCCCTTCAATGAATACATCAGGATCTACCGGTATGTCGCGCACTTCTGGTGCTGTTGCTCGTGCATGCACTACCAGCATTATGCGCATGGAACAAATCCCTGGAGTTGAACAAACTATCTCTCTCTCCGTGAAGGAGATAGTCATATTAAGCTTACTGAGGAGGTCCATTCCTAGTAAGTTAATCGGGGACTGTTCATAGTACAGTAGGGGTGTCCTCATTGTCTTACCCCGCACGGTCACATCTAAATCTTCTGTGTAAGGAACTTCAACAACAGCCCCAGAGAACCCCTGCATCTCCAATTTACGATGGTGAACTATTATGCTTTGAATTTCGGGCCACGCCTTTGCTTCGAACCCTGCTATTTTGTCGAGTGCTTTCTGTACTTCTTTTGGGAGCCCTCTCTTTATTATAAAGTAACATAGCGATGTTGACTGGTCCCAGGGCGTACCCATCTCAGCTCTCCACATCTCCTGTACCCGAAAAATAAAATCCTTAGCATCTTCCCCATCATTCATGGTGCACTGCATCACTGACTGTAAATCTGGTGTGTCTGGAAATGTTTCTCTCAATGCATCCCATACTCTCGCGCGCACTGTGTTAAAAGAAGCCCCGTCATGGCGATCACAATCCAGTGTTATTCCCGGATAACCAGCTTTTGCCCACACTATATCTGCCTGGTCACCTACTGCCGACACCAGTAAGCTTTTAACATTGCCTACCGCTAATGGCACTCCCGCCGTATGTTTCTCAAATGCATATATCCACTTACTTGCCCCTCCTGATAGTGGAGGCAAGGACTTTAACAAGTTGGCTTTGTCCATCTGGGCCCAGGGTATGTAATTTGGCCTCCCACCTCCCCTATGTATCAACGGGAGTTGTAGTTTACTCTTTGTCATTTTGCCTGTACTTACCACCAATCCTTTCCTTCCTAATGGGGCCATGCTTCCCATTCCATTCCTTAATCTCCCCGTCCATTCCTCTTCCATAGTTCTTCCCAGGGGTGTCTCATCTACTCTTCCTGATCTCCCTCCTGCTGCCACACCCAACCTTCCACTTCCCTGTTCTTCATCCTCAATATCACACCACAGCTCTTCCATTCTCCCAGTGGCCATTCCCACCTCACCTGTGTTGTCTTCCAGTTCTTGTGGTCCCAATTCTATTATTTGAGTTGGTCCTTCCTGAATTCTAAATAGTATTTGCCCCTTCTTCCACCCTTCTTCCGATGACCTGTCGAGTGCCTGTGCCCTAGGTGTTTGTTCTGTTGTTGCGACACTTGTCCCACTCTGCTCACATATATCTCTTATTCTAGATAACTCATCTCTGGCCATCGAGAGTCTGGAGTTTAGGCCCTCTGTTAACTTTTCAATATCTACTGTTGGGGTGCTTACCTGTTCACGCTGTCTGGGGCACTCATATGGTGGTGGTGCAATTGGTCGCGGGGTGGCTGTAGGGGTAGTGGTGGGCACATATGTGGGATCACTATACCCTTCTGCTGGCACTGCTTTATTTAGGAGGGGGTACAATCGTGTTACCTCTATTGATCCTTCTTTCCCTGTACTCTCGTCTCCATTTTCATGTGCTGTTGGGGGAGTGTTAGTGGTGGTGGGCTGATCAAGTCCTATCTCTTTCTTTTTGAGTGGAGGTATATCTTCAAATAGCCTCCACAGATCTAATATCTCTCTTCTATTATGAAACTGTTTTCCTTTATATTTTATGAATATACACGTGGCTACCGTATACAGGACACTTTTATCAAATGATCCCCGTTGTGGCCATACCTGGGGTAATCCCACTCCTTTTAATTCCGTGACCCACTGGTCATGGTACTTATTTGTGCGTTCTGCATAACCAAGTAAATTTTTGCAAATGTGGGCCAAGGGTGTTTCCGCCCCCATACTGTGTGTTCGATGTTCACCTTCCTGTGTTCCTTGTAACTCTCAATGTGACTCGTGCACACGTATATCTTATCTCCAACAGTTCTTGGTATTTGAATTTATCCCTCTTTTTTTTTTTTTATAAACCGGTTCACAATAACACTACCTTAACAACTTAACGGGTCACACTTACAATGACCATATCACAGAACTGTTTAACATCACTAACTTACCATCACTTCTGGTGCAATATAATTTTCTAAAACACTACACGCTTAGCATATGCAACATGAAACCAACATTTAACAGACTTTTTAACATACAACACATAACAATTCTTCCCCCCTTTTTCTTGCCCTATACTTTTCTCCCCATCAAAGCCTTCTTACCCTTGTCCAATATTTGTCCCTGAACCCTTAAGAGTTTACACTTTTTCCAGTATCGAGGTACCCAGAATGAAGAAGAAGAAGGAAAAAAGCAGTTTCTAATGTCTACACCGTGTCTCTCTATTCTCAGACATCTTTATTTTATTCTCCACTGTTCAACTTATTCCCAGTACTAGTTGATATAGCACTATGCGGCGCCGCCTTCTACCCCCTTGCAGAGCTAGGTTCCCGTCTTTATCTTCCCTTATTTCACCTTTTTGTCCTAATGGCCATATGCCGAGAAAGTAAATAGCATTAATAGTTGAAAGTACCCATTAACTGACCTCGTACAATCTGGCTCCCTCCCCTTCTCCTTTTATGATCACTAGCACTTAATACTCATGTGCCCGTCTTGATTCCAGATTCTCCGGACTGGGTCCGTAGAGGCGGCGCTGCCTCACACTCAATGGCCGCCCCCCGGCTCCGGCGAGCGGTACTTAGGAGTTTTTTGGAACGGGACCCGTACCCTTTGGCCTACTGCGTGTGCACGTCTAAGCGTACCAGTTGCCGTAGACGGGCAGCTCTTTTGAGCGGGCGCACTGTGCGTCTCCACTGCCACCCGGAATTTCCCGTGCCAGAGGAGACAGCAAAAAATCAAATCACGCCTTCGGGGTCACCACTGAAAGCAAGCATCCCCAAAGGTCAATACCCTCCCCACAATGAGAGGCAATAAGGACACACCCCAGGAGGGAATGAGACCAAGACCAAGTACGGGTAATGAAAAAAGGGGTATATAATCAAAATAGGGCATGCAAAGAACTCTGCAACCCCCGAGAGTGCTCTGTCTGACAATGGCAAAGACAGTCATATTTATTACAAAACCACGTCACAAATCCTACACCCTGTAGGGGGCACATAGTCTCAGGGATTGGGTGGTGTCGACTAAGCTATAGGTGATGCAGTGATGAGCCGCTCCAGGATTGGTGGACATCTGCGTGGTGCCAACGTGGGGTGGATGGGTCAGCTGGGCTCGTCGGGGTGGAGCTGCCAGGCCAGGCGCGGTCTTTGTCGATGATTGATGGCTGCACTTACACTTTGCCCTCGTGGCCACACACACAAACAGTCATCCTTTAGATGATTCCAGTTGTCCTGTAAATCCTACAATATGTTACTCTAAGGAATAATAGGAGACCGGAGAAACAACATGCAATGTGAAGATTCACCAATACATCAGTGCGCTGTTACTTTTGACCTGTTGACCGGGTGTCATAAGCCTGGGTGTCTGGTCTGAGGGCACAAGGTGAGCTGCCTTGTCGTTCTGTTCTGTTAGATGTGGTGAGGAGTTACTTTTGATATGTCAGTACAGGGTTGAATACCTATCTCCAAGGCTCATTAATTTGGGGTGAACTGGAGTACTACTGGATCAGCAATCTGGCCCCTTGAGGCGGTGGGGTTTAGGACCAGGTTGTAAATAATTCATTTGGCCGACCGTTGCGGCATCGGGTATGGGGGAGGTGAATTCTTGAAGCGGGTCCAGCAGAATGAGGGGAGGTGAGGCTGTCCTGCTCGTGCACCAGCAAGCCCTGGCGGGCCTTCGCGTCAGGAGGGGGAGATGGCCTTGTGGCTTTTCGCGGTTCTCTGTGCCTGGGCTGCACAATATATCATACGAGGGAACAGTTAATAAAGTTAGTAGCGTTAAGATGATTACAAATTTCTATTGTTTATACATTCGTTCACTTCTTCACACATAGCTATAAAGGTTTGGCAGTGGCACATACATTACAGAACATTAGTTGAACGCATATTGGTAATTCATAAGGCAACAGACAAACTCTCTCCTTACAGAGAACCTGTTCCAAAAAGGAAGTAAACATTGGTACCTGCGCTGGCTGTGAGAGAATAGCGCTGGGAGTTTCCTTGACTCGCGCTTCATCAACTCTTCATCGACTCTCATTTCCTGGAGGGGGAGGAGCTTCGTGCCACACACGTGACTGCTCACGTGACACTGCCTGCCATCAAAATCAGGGCGAGTGCAGCAGAGCGGCGCAAACTCTCTCCTTACAGAGAACCTGTTCCAAAAAGGAAGTAAACATTGGTACCTGCGCTGGCTGTGAGAGAATAGCGCTGGGTGTTTCCTTGACTCGCGCTTCATCGACTCTTCATCGACTCTCATTTCCTGGAGGGGGAGGAGCTTCGTGCCGCACACGTGACTGCTCACGTGACACTGCCTGCCATCAAAATCAGGGCGAGTGTACCCTTGCGGCGTGAAGCCCTTCGGAGTAAAGTCCATCGGCTGTTGCGCGGCTGTTCGGTGGTAGAGGAGCGTGGTCACAGTTCATTAGCTTTTGGACACCTTCCCTGAAGTGCTGGGAGCGTAAGAAATTGTGATTGACATGATGATGACGGCGAAGGATGGCCCTCAGACTCGCCAGAAATCCTTGATCTACAGAAGAAAAGCGATTTCAAGTCTCGCAAAGGAGGTAAGCCCAGCTCACCCGGTGGAGTTAAAATCCCATGTAGATCTAATTGAGTATGCCATTGAGAGCGGATTGGAGGTGGTTACTTGCTTGGGCAAAGGCTCGGTGCCATCATTAGCCACACTGGCACAAACATCGTTGGCCCCTCTGAGAAAGCTGACTGATTGTCTTAGCAACACATGTACTCAAAAGCCAAGCTCCGATCTTAGCATTGTGGAATCGTCACTGGCTTTTTCTCCGTCAGTGTATGTTGATGCGTGCGATGTTGTGCAGACATCTCCATTTGAAATAACTGACTCAGACCTGATGGGAATCAATCTACCAAATGTTTTACCGCAGGAAGCGGTTCGGGCAAAATCGTCACTGGGAAATTTCTTTCCCGCCGAAAAGTCTAGAAAGGCTGACGCACCCCCGCTTTTCTTGCCGTCTACTGAAGGCGAGAATACCTGCGTTGCCCATAGCCACACAAATGACAATCGTAAGGACTCAGATTGGAACACGGAATCTGGCGTGGGGGCTCCTTCAGAATCGTTTCTAGTATCTGTGCCAGTAACAAAGCAAAACTCTATTGATCTTTCGGCTCGTGAAGCTCGTCTGACTGCTCGTTTGAAAGCAGACTCTCTAGCTACATATGAACGTCTGAACACCAGTTTCTTGAAAAATCAGTCCATAAGGAAAAGCAAGTCTCAAATTCAGAAAAAAAGTTGTTCTGTGAGCGAAACACACAACTGCACTGAAAGATCTGATACTTCGTTACTGTCCAGTTCAAACGACTCCTTCCATCAATCTTTACATGAAAACCCTGAGGTATCTGGTACAGACGATGTAGAAAAAAGAGCTGTAACGTGTATTCTACCCGTGGACGACTTGAATAAGAAGATTACTACATCTTCTAGGACGATAGAAACTGTCCCTGACACGATCAAAACTGACCAACCGTCTAAAAGCTCCATATCTACTGCGGCCGGAATCCAAATACATAACAACGTATTAGCTGCAACATCAGTCGCTTTACTTCCATTCATGAAGCTTTACGAATCTATACATGATGCCATTACCGATCAAATGACCTTGATAGCGGACATCAATGTAAAAGTGAAAAGTTTAGAAAGTTTCTCGAATGTTATAGCCGCTAGATTGGACATTGAAGCGGAAAACTCCTTAAAATGGCAAACAAGATTAAGTGACTTAGCGCGCCAGTCACACAGTGAGAATTTCGCATTAATGGACGCAGTAATTGAGGGCACAAAGTGGATGCGACACAATACCTCCACAGCCAGGAGTTCAGTCTGTGATTATCCTCATGCTCCACGCTGTCAAACCAACTTGATGAAGGATCAACCCTTGGAGGCCGGCCAGGCTTCACAGAAGGACCTGTCGACCTTGGGTGGTACTGCATGCAGCACCAATGTGGGATGTTCACACTGTAAAATAAAAGGAACCCCTTGTGGGCAGGCAAAGAGTTTGGTGGTGTGCGTCAAAAACGACGGTGCACTGCCTGATGGGGATAATACGCATATGCCGCAGCAAGCTCATATAGACACTTTTGCCAATGGTGCTGCCCCGCCTGCCATGCTTGATGTGGTGACTCAGGTAGAAAAAGGCACTGAAGCACAAGACCAAAGGAACTTAACGGAAAAACTCTCCTTTGGGATTTTCAAACCACCCACAGTATTGACAAAGGTGAGCGAAAAGCAAACCCAGCAAAAAAAATCTTGCGGCACAAAAGGTTCTCGTACTCATACATCGCAGAAACAAGCAGCCAAACGTGCCCGTACATCTTGTAGGAACAAATTTATTCGAAACTTATCAACTCCGCCAGCTCTGTCTCTATTTAAGCGGCCGGAGAAAGGATTGGAGGGGCAATCAAAACCCAAACCGGCTGTGGTGAAAAAGTTACCATCTCAGCCAAATGCCAAAAGAGCTAGAGTCGCCTCCAGTAATGACATTGATTCAGGTTCTGATGCTTCCTTGGAGTTATGTGAGTACTCAACCTACTCGATAGACGATGATGACACCAACGAGAGTGTTGACACTGCTGTAGTACCAAAGTCAACTGCTGAAAGAACTGAAAAGATCTCAGGAAGCGGCCAAGCGAGTCACTAATGACCTCATCTAGCCTTGCTGTGCAGGTCCCTAAGATACCCGCAAAAGCTCCTCTCATACCAATTGCCAACGATGAGAGCTCAGAGTCGAATGTAATTAAAAGAGGGGCGGATGCCCTCCCTAATCCCCTGACGGGAAAATTAAATCCAAAAATGACAATTGCACAATTCGAAAAACTTGACAAAAGATCAGACAGGTCTAACAAAAATCGACCTGACAGAATTCGAAAAAGCCTATGGAAAATCCAAATCAAAAATGCTTTGCCAGAACAGAAGGAGGTAAATCTAAACAGAAGGAACATCTTGAATCTGCTTCAGTGTATACCAACGCTGCGTGCTACAAGATCAGAAGACATCGCAGTTGTCGAATACATGTCTGAGGATTTCTCGGACTGGGTAAATTTACACCTACACTCTAGTGCCCTCAAGGTGGCCATACTGGATGCCGCGGATGACTTCCTGTTTTTCGGCTTCGAAATACTAAATGTTGATGCTGGTGACGAGGTCAGTCTACACCAATCATCAGTGGAACAAACGGAAAATGAAAAAAGAAGGAAAGTTCTGTGGGACCACATGAGCATTAAATATTCACCTTGCATAAAAACAGCAAAACAACAAGACTATTAGCTAAGAGTGGATAGCAGCGAAGAAAATTACCAGCTGCTATCCTGGAATACTCGCGGCTTTAAACATTTGTTTGACGGAAAGTGGCCATTTCCAATGGATTTGTCAATCATATGCTTACAAGAAACATGGTTGCGAGAGTGCCCTGGTTGTGATGGGTACACTGTCCTTCTGAATCCTGCTGGAAAAAACCTTTTCGGCCGTCCCTTCGCTGGCTTGGTTACAATGATCAAGAACAATAATGATTGGATGATGAAATCTTCTGATAACCTGAATATGTTTGTACAAGCAACAAAAATTCAGATTAAACGATCTTATCCATTTAGGAATAAAGTGCTATTGATTGTCAATATATATTGGAATACTGCAATGATATCGCAAGCAGAATTCATTGGGGCTGTATTGGTGGAAATTGACAAGTGTCTTCTAGCAGATGATGGTCCGGAAATCATAATATGTGGTGACTTCAACTATGCCTGGTTAAATAGGCCAACATCTAAATGCAAGGAAGATGGCAGTATGTTCAACGGTAATCTGCAGGATCGAGGTGTCATATGGAAAAAAGAAATGGCATTAAGAGAGTGCATAATGCTGAACGGAGCGACCCGTGGCGATATTCCACCTGGCTTTACTTGGATAAGTGGCGTGAGCAAAAAGACGCTTGATTATATTTGGGTGTCTAAAAATCTTCTAGCAACAATCTTGTCATTCGAAATAAAAAAGACTGATAAGAGTGACCATAGTGCAATGCTGCTAAATTGGGAAAAAACCACAAGATCTGTCCCAACTAAGTATCTTGAGAATATAACAACAAATAACAGAGCAAGCAGGCTGCGAATGAGTGCACCTCAGTTGCTAATGTTGACAAACAAACTGGAAAAAGCGCCTTCAATAACCTCAAGGATAAATTACCCCTTGTTAATACACTACTTTAAAGGGAGGAATACAATCCATAAAGGTTCTGCAAGTGAAGTAAAACATCCTTTCAGTGCAGCAATAAGCCAGGAAAAGAAAAAGCTACGGGACGATATTGTCACGTCCTCAATCTTGCCCTCCTTCCGACACTTACCCGACACCATCCGTTCCCATACCCACCACCCACACCAACGGGGAAGACACTGCAGGCGGGATGTCAGAGGGGGCAGAACCACCTCCTTCCGCCCATTTCCGTGTTGGCGCTTGCCCTGGCGTCTCATCCATGCCCGACGGCTCCGGGGCCGTCGGCTCCGGCTCCCGCGCACTGGAGAACCCGATCGCGTCTCGATCAGGCGATCACGTGATTAGTCACGGGTTCTTTGTCTGCAGCCGACGCCGGCGTCCTGGGCAACACCAATCACTGATGGCGTCCGGCCTCACGTGACGCTCCTGTGCGGTCACGTGCCCTGTCACGTGACCTAAATCTCCATCAAAAGGAGCCGAGAGGAAACACTCAGCGCTTCACAGCTGTTTCTACCAGAGACCTGTTCGGCGTTACTCATTTCTTCTTGCTACAGTTTGGAACTCGACCACAGAACGTTACTTTGGACTTGTATTGGATTTTCCTCTGGATTCGACGTATCTTCTGGACCCTTGGAACTCTTGACCTCCCTTTCTGGCCCTGGTACTGCTCTGGATTACCCTTTTGTCTTGGCGAACTACGAACCACACAATTCCTGTTTATCACGCTTTGCTCCCTGAGCCACTTGGGGTTCACTAACTATTGTGCTCACTACCTGGACCTTGGGTTGGCTCGCTGACTGGTCACGTTCTGGCTGCAGGTGTGGGTTGGAGGAGCTGCAGTACATCCCAGCCTGCTGTTTGTCTTCGCTTGTTGCCCATTCAGGTTTCCCACCAGTTCTACCATCCCCGGGGTAAGCTTTGTCATTTTACCTTGTTTGCTTGCACTGCCATTCCTTTCAAAGTATACCTGATCCTAACCTTTGCTTTACAGCACTCAGGGGTCCTTCCGGTGTTCCCGGTATCTGACTGACGGCGCCACTCCACACCTGTGGCCTCAAAGATTGCTAGGGCAGTATACTATACCAGCTCGAGCGGTACTTGGGGACGGAGGTAGTTTATAGCTGCACGACCATCAAGGCGGACCACCAAGATCAGAACAGACTGTGAAGCCTCGTGGTCGTCCAGCTATGGACACCTCAGCCGGGGACCCTGTGACGGCTTTAATGCAGGCAGTGGCAGCACTCAGGGCCGACATGGCAACCGCTACTGCAACCCTACGCGCTGACATGACCGCTCCACCACTGCATTACACCACCGCCTTGACACGGTGCTAAGTGCACGCCACCCCTTACCCGCAGAAGCTGAGTTTGATGAAATCATTCCTCCCCAAAACCCTCCTCCTGTCATACCCCCTTCCTTCCTGGCTGCCCCTGTGGTGATCCAAAACCCTTTTCCCTTGGCAGCTCCCGAAAGATACCAGGGCGACCCAAAGAAATACCGCACTTTCATCAATCACTGTAAGCTTCATTTCATGTGTCGTCCTCAGGCTTTCCCCGATTCCGTATCAAAAGCAGCCTTTCTTCTCTCCCATCTATCCGGGGTAGCCGCCACATGGGCCAATCCGTTGCTAGAAAACAACCACCCTGCTTTGTACGATTTTGAGATATTGACCCAAGAGATGGCAAAAGTATTTGACACCAGGCACAAAGCACAGTCTAGGGACATGGAACTCCTGGATCTCACGCAGGGTCGTTCAACCCTCATAGAGTACATCACCAGGTTCAATCAGTTGTCTGCTGAGACCTCCTGGCCAGAAAATAAAAAGGCTGTGGTGTATTACCGGGGTTTATCTGGGGTCATGAAAGATGCCTTATCTGTAGTGCCTACGCTTCCCACAGTATATGCTGATTTGGTGGACTTAACGTTACAAGTCGATGCCAGATGATCGGAGCGACGGGGGGAAGGATCATCCTCGTTCCCACCCCCATCCACGATCAATGCTACTCCTGAACCCATGCAGATAGGCGGGGTCCGCAGCCCCATCTCACATGTCGAAGGAGAGCGCAGGAGAACGGACAATGCCTGTTTCTACTGCGGTCTCAACTGGCATTTCGTAAAAGAGTGTCCTCGCCGCCCAAAAAACAGAAACCCGGGTTTTCCGAAGGCTCGCCCCTAAGATCAGAGGTGGGAGCGAGTACTATACGGAATACCTCTGAACCTACTTTCGGTCCTGTGCGACCCATAATAGTTCAGGCCTTTCTGAACCACGCTACGGGTTCCCACGCAGTGTCAATAGTGATAGATTCAGGTGCTACAGGTTGCTTCATCGACATAGCCTTGGCCAGTTCACTGAACCTGCCTTTGGTCACGAAGGAATTTCCCAAACCGGTCCAGGCGGTGGATGGTACGTCTCTTGCCTCTGGTCCGATCCTGCAACAGACAGCTCCATTAGAGCTGATCATTCAGGAAAACCACAAGGAGACGATCTCATTTGATCTCATTGCCACCCCGCAGTTTGGGGTGATTCTAGGCATTCCTTGGCTAAGGTTGCACAATCCCCTCATCAACTGGGGGACGGGTCAGGTCTCATTTGAATCCGAAACATGTCAACACTACTGCCTACTGGCAACGCCTCAGGTTTCCAGCCCCGCGGGAATCCTGGGAAGCGTCATATCCTTGGCTATAGAGGACAGCACTGACCACCACGATACGCACACGGTAGGGGCTGTCACGGGTGGGATACCCTCGGTTTACCACGATTTCCAGGCGGTATTCGACAAAAGGTCTGCAGAGGGCCTACCCCCGCATCGACCTTACGACTGTCCATCGACCTGATTCCTGGCGCATCTGTCCCGAAGGGTCGTATCTACTCCCTGACTCAGATGGAAGAACGGACCTTGCAGGAGTATATCCAACAGGCTTTACGGCTAGGTCATATTCGCCCATCGACCTCTCCGGCTGCAAGCCCTATATTCTTCGTTCCGAAGAAGGAAGGGGACCTCCGCCCATGCGTCAATTATAGGCGCTTGAATGCCGTCACAGTGAAGAACCGCTACCCCATACCTCTGATCACTCCGTTGCTGGACAAACTCACCCATGCTACGATATACACCAAACTAGACCTCAGCGGGGCATACAATCTTATACGCATGCGTGACGGTGATGAATGGAAAACGGCCTTCTGCTCACGACAAGGCCTATTCGAGTACACCGTCATGCCTTTTGGTCTATGCAATGCCCCGGCTACCTTTCAGCACTTCATGGACGACATTTTCAACGATATCTTGAACACTTATGTAGTAGTTTACTTAGACGACATACTGGTTTTTTCCGCCTCCCTTGATGAACACATCACACATGTCAGGGAAGTGTTGTCGCGACTACAAAACAACGCTCTTTACGCCAAGCCCGAGAAATGTTCGTTCCATACCGATCAAGTCGAATTCCTGGGGTTCCATATCACGCCCAAGGGGCTATCTATGAACCAAACCAAGGTTCGGGCGATCGACGAATGGCCGATTCCGACCAACCTCAAGCAGCTGCAGTCATTCCTAGGGTTCGCGAACTTTTATCGGAGATTCATATCAGGGTTTTCTTCTGTTGCGGCTCCACTCACTGCACTCACTAGCCCTTCTGTCCCCTATGTCTGGTCCACGGCTCAGCAATCCGCTTTCGATACACTGAAAACCCTGTTCACCACCGCTCCGGTATTACAGCACCCTGACCCCAACCTTCCGTATTTTCTCGAAGCAGATGCCTCTTCTTATGCATTAGGTGCGGTGTTGTCCCAGTCCTGTCCTACCACCAACCGTTTACATCCAGTAGCGTTCCACTCCCGTAAGTTCACGACTACCGAACTACACTACACGGTTACAGAAAAGGAACTGCTGGCTATTAAGGATGCGCTACAGGTCTGGTGACACCACCTCCTAGGTGCCAAATACCAGACCGTAGTGTTCTCTGATCATAAAAATCTCCAGGACCTTGCTTCCTTGAAATGCACAAACAGTCGCCAGGTTCGGTGGCATCTTTTCTTTGCCGCGTATGATTTCGTGGTCAAACACAGGCCCGGTGTTGGACACGGCAAAGCCGATACCCTGTCCCGTTCACCTGGGGGTGAGACCCTTCCCTCTTTTCCGGACACCTTGTTGGGAAAAAATCACGTAGTCTGTTTATGCACGCCGACTCCCTCCTTGTTATCCACTATCCGACAATGGGCCTCCCAGTACCCGCAGTCACTGGCGGAATGGGACCCGGTCATGCAAGACGGGCTGCCTTTCGTACATGGGGGAAAACTCCTTCTACCCACGAGTGAAACCCGGAATCAAGCGCTGACCTGGTCCCACGACGCTGCCATCAACGGTCACCCCGGACAACTTCGCACCTTAGACCTCCTTAAGCGTTGGTGCTGGTGGCCTACGATGAAGCGTGACGTACAAGACTATGTTAATACCTGTGCGGTGTGTGCCCAGGGCAAATCGCGCAGGGGTCGGCCCTTGGGTCTTCTCCATCCTCTCCCGATACCTCCGCGACCTTGGCATACAATCTCCATGGACTTAGTCACTGATCTCCCTCGCACTCATGGGTTTGACACTATTTGGGTCATAGTTGACTCATACACCAAGTTAGCACGTTTCATACCGTGCAAGGGAATACCTTCAGCCCCTGCTTTGGCCAAGCATTTCTTCAAGCATGTATTTTGTCTCTTTGGATTGCCCCATGTGTTGGTCTCTGATCGTGGTTCCGAATTCACCTCCCGCTTTTGGCGGGCCCTAACCGCTCTGTTGGGCATAGATGCTCGATTTTCCTCTTCGTATCACCCGGAGAGTGACGGACAGACCGAAAGGGTCAACCAAACGTTGGAGCAGCATCTGCGCTGCCTGACGCTGCAATACCAGGACACATGGCTCAATCTGCTACAACTCGCGGAGTTTGCCTACAACAATGCTCTGCACTCGGCTACCGGGTACTCACCTTTCTTTGCACTCTACGGTCAGCATCCTCGTACCCTCCCCATTCCAGACTTTTCCTCTTCCGACACCCCCGCCGCCTCGGCTTGTGCCCGAGACATCATATCGGTCCATGCCCATACCTTGGTCCACTTACGTGAAGCACAAGCTTCTATGAAAGCGGCTGCTGACAAAAAAAGGGCTGCTCCACCCGTTTACGGGGTGGGGGATCAGGTTTGGTTGTCCACTCGTCACCTGCATATTCCTGGCTGCCGCAAGCTATTGCCTCGTTTTGTGGGCCCTTACAGAGTAGTCAAGGTTCTGAACCCGGTGGCGTTGCGTCTGGCGGTGCCCTCCGCTTGGCGGATCCACCCGGTTTTCCACGTTTCTCTCCTTAAGCCTTGCCTTAGCCCTACCCACTTGGTGTCTCCTCCTGCCCCTGTCTCTGTCTCTTCTCCCGATGTGTTTGAGGTCCGGGCTGTTTTGGGTTCTCGTGTCCACAGGGGTGTCCTGCAGTATTTGGTGGACTGGTTGGGTTATGGCCCTGAGGACCGGTCGTGGGTTGCTTCCCGTGATGTGCATGCCCCCCGTTTGTTGGCCCGTTTTCACCGTGACAACCCTTCGAGCCCACGCGGTCGTGGGCCTTTGGGGGGGGCTCTGTCACGTCCTCAATCTTGCCCTCCTTCCGACACTTACCCGACACCATCCGTTCCCATACCCACCACCCACACCAACGGGGAAGACACTGCAGGCGGGATGTCAGAGGGGGCAGAACCACCTCCTTCCGCCCATTTCCGTGTTGGCGCTTGCCCTGGCGTCTCATCCATGCCCGACGGCTCCGGGGCCGTCGGCTCCGGCTCCCGCGCACTGGAGAACCCGATCGCGTCTCGCTCAGGCGATCACGTGATTAGTCACGGGTTCTTCGTCTGCAGCCGGCGTCCTGGGCAACACCAATCACTGATGGCATCCGGCCTCACGTGACGCTCCTGTGCGGTCACGTGCCCTGTCACGTGACCTAAATCTCCATCAAAAGGAGCCGAGAGGAAACACTCAGCGCTTCACAGCTGTTTCTACCAGAGACCTGTTCGGCGTTACTCATTTCTTCTTGCTACAGTTTGGAACTCGACCACGGAACGTTACTTTGGACTTGTATTGGATTTTCCTCTGGATTCGACGTATCTTCTGGACCCTTGGAACTCTTGACCTCCCTTTCTGGCCCTGGTACTGCTCTGGATTACCCTTTTGTTTTGGCGAACTACGAACCACACAATTCCTGTTTATCACGCTTTGCCCCCTGAGCCACTTGGGGTTCACTAACTATTGTGCTCACTACCTGGACCTTGGGTTGGCTTGCTGACTGGTCACGTTCTGGCTGCAGGTGTGGGTTGGAGGAGCTGCAGTACATCCCAGCCTGCTGTTTGTCTTCCCTTGTTGCCCATTCAGGTTTCCCACCAGTTCTACCATCCCCGGGGTAAGCTTTGTCATTTTACCTTGTTTGCTTGCACTGCCATTCCTTTCAAAGTATACCTGATCCTAACCTTTGCTTTACAGCACTCAGGGGTCCTTCCGGTGTTCCCGGTATCTGACTGACGGCGCCACTCCACACCTGTGGCCTCAAAGATTGCTAGGGCAGTATACTATACCTGCTAGAGCGGTACTTGGGGACGGAGGTAGTTTATAGCTGCACGACCATCAAGGCGGACCACCAAGATCAGAACAGATATAAGGCTCCTGAAAAAAGTCGATCCAAGAAATGCTACCATCAAAATAAAATCTAGACGCCAGAAATATCGCAACTGGATTAAATCCTTCAATACCATGCGATTGTAGTCTCAAGCTGAACAGATGTTAAAATTGATTATTATGAAGGACAGTAGACACATTTGGGAGATAATCAATAATGGTTGCTTGAATAAAACTTATTCAATGGCGAATGGAGTGAATGGAGCCAGCTGGGTCGCTCACTTTTCCGCTGTTTTCGATGATTGCAAGTGCATCGCTATACCCTCGCTATTAATATCTTCTACAAGGTGGAATGTAGCTGATTCTGCAGAAGACATTGAATGGGCAATCTCGAAGTTAAAGGCATCCAGAGCTGCAGGCCCTGATGGTATTTCAAACGTGATGTTAAAATCTCACAAAACCCTATGGGCCAATATGATGAGTTCCTTGTTTGAACGAATCTCGCACGAAAAAGTTCTGCTGGAGTCTTGGTTAAGAGCAGTGGTGGTCCCAATATTCAAAAAGGGCAATCGGGACGATCCTAACAACTATCGCCCGATTGCCCTTTTGGACACAATCGGTAAGGTCTTTGGTGCCTTCCTGCAAAAGCGGTTATCTAATTGGGCAACTGAGGCTGCCGTGCGCGATCCCAGGCAAACAGGGTTTACCAAAGGAGTAGGAGTTGAACTAAATCTGGTCCTCCTAAACTGTTTAAAACTTGATGCCCTGAAGAGAAAGAAAATGCTGTATTTTGCCTTTATAGATTTGAGTCAGGCATTTGACAGCATAAATCGTAACCTCCTTTGGAAAAAACTAAACGACTGGAATTGTCCAAAAGATTTATTGGAGCCTTTGATTGCCCTCCACTCAAAGACGTCCTTTAGAGTAAGATTAAATCAGCAGGGTGACTTGTCAGACGAAATAGTCACAAAAAGAGGTGTGAAGCAAGGTTGCCCGCTTGCTGCTCTACTCTTCAAACTTTTCATTTCAGACTTATCTCTGGCATTTAAGGATCAAAGGATTTTTCCGCCATTAGTAAACGGCCAACAAATAAGCTGGGTCATTTACGCTGATGACATCGTGCTTATGGACTCCACTCCAATTGGGCTCCAGAGACTACTGATTGCGTTTCAAAATTACTGCCTGCTAAATGACCTACTAATCAACTCCAACAAGTCGAAGATAATAGTGATTGGATGTGGTTCGAAAGCACGCCTTCATAAATTTCGCTGGCAAATAATGGATAAACAACTGGAAATATCAAATAGCATAAGATATCTAGGCGTGCAATTTAACAATTCGATTCGTGAGTGGGATTGGACACAAGATCTGGTGGCCCGTATGCAAATGTTTGCACTGCAAGGGGCCAAACTGCACGCGGCATATGGCAAATTTTCCTTCAAGCCAATCATAACTTTCTACCTACAAAAAGTGACGCCTGCGATAACCTTTGGAAGTGAATCAGGCTGGAACATACCTCAGGTTTTGTGGAATAAGCTAGAGGGAAACTTTTGGCGGAAAGTCCTAAGGCTGCCAAAACACTTGTCAATAACAGCGATACGTTACGAATTATGTACTGAGTCACTCTACGGTACAGTCCTGTGGAAATCCATCTCCACTCTGAGAAAAATGCTGCTGGTTCATGCCACAATACCATACGAAATTTTGCAGACAGTCTCAGAGCACCCTTCTGCTGGTTTGATAAACAAGTGGAAGGACAAGCTGGTTAGCATTTTACATAATGCCGACATTTCTCTTGAGACCGTAATCCTGAGACCGCAAGTGGCAAAACAAAAATTGCGCCAACAAAATTGGATTGTAAATGAGGAGGCTAGAAACAAAATGGCTTCGTCCTTAGACTTTGGAAGTGCCTTGAACAAATTGTACGTTTTGCCAAACTTCCTGGACAGATTTCCATCAAACTACCATAGGAACATGTTCCTTCGATTACGCCTCAATCTCTATAAAACCAAAGAGATCCTTATACTGCGGCGTGAGATATCTCCAGCGGAGGCTCAATGTCGTTTCTGTAATCATGCAACAGAATCATTACGGCACTTAATCACTGCTTGTGAGGCGATTGCTGAGCAGCGCAATCTGCATTTAATCCATTTTGCTCCTTTATCTGGAAACATGGATGCATGGTGGAACTATTTGATTGGTGGCATAAATACCCAGTTAATTTGTGCCACCATAAACTTTCTGGACTCCTTAGATTTATCCAATCTGGAGGGCCTGGTCTGAGGGCTGAGCATCCCTTGGTTTTCCGCGATTGAGTATGTGTGGATACTAGAAGACAGTAACTGTAACTTAAAGTTGTCTTTCTTTTGAACAAACTAATGTTACATAAAAAAAAAATAAGGCAACAGATAAATAACACGTGAGGTAGCATCAGGTTGGATTGTGTATTCAGGAACATTGAAGCAATACGTTCATATACAATCGTGCATTTGCATTTTCGGTTATACCAACTTAAACGCGTTTCACTATATTACACACAAGTATTCTTAGTAATGCTTTTTCGCCTTCCTTTGTACACTAGCAGCAATCATTAGTTAGCATCAGGTGGGGCTCTATCAGCACTTTCATTAAGTCTTCAAGGCACATAGCATTTTGCAATGGACTGAGGTCACTCTTGCTTTATCGACATTATAAGCTTCATCCCTTCCCAACACCTGTACCATAAACAACTCTGTGAATCGGTGGGTTTTGTTATGTAGTCAACACCTCTTCTGGGGGATGTGGGCAGGGGTTCATTCAGGAATGTTATTGACACCATATATTTTCAAATGTTAGGGGTTAGGTGCCAGGTCGAGGCCTGTTCAATCGGGATGGTTCCTGTTATTTTACAGACTTGAACCACAAGTCAGGTCACTTCGGTGACAGTGATGTAGTGCAGAAGGTAAATGATACAGTGTTTGTTCTGATACTCGTTCGTGTCTGGTTGCTCGTGAGAACGGGCCTTCAGCGGATCAACCATGGGATGGAGGCGCAGGGGGAGTGCATGGCTCCTCGCGCGAAGTGAGCGGGGGCCAGCTGCAGATTTCGCAGGCAGGTTGTTTCATTGGGGTTCTTGGTCGTTTCTATCTAAAACGGAGTCTTGAAGCTTTCAAAATGGTGTCCATGGTATATTACAGTACAAGCCGATCGGCCCTATGTGTCGATCAACAGCCACCCCGCCACCCGAGCGCAGGTGCATGGGGGGCGCCTGACGAGCCACGAACCTCACGGAGGTGGGGCATGTCGGGGAGGGGGTCCCATAGACCTGTCCTCCCATACATTTGCTAGGGAAACACCTTCAGGTTTCTCACACAAGTGACTTAAACTTGATGAAGGGAGTTAAGATGAGGGTCCTTGGTCATCCTGATATTCTTTTGAGACACGTATATACTTTATTTGAAACCCTACACATTGTTAAGTTAGAGAGTGAGGGCAAGCAGAGGTGTGACACAGTTTCTTTAATGTTGACAGACAGACCTTTGGACTATTCTTTCTTCTTTACTTTTATGGTTGAGGCTACTCCCATTTAGGAATAGGGCAAGTTAGGCATTTTTCAAACCCCGTTATTTTGAATAAAGGTTTTCAAAACGTGTATCCTTGTGTCTGTGTCTAACTCTGAGCACCATGCCTTTCTCACAGCACATACCACCAAACTCATCAATGGCTACCGCCCGTACCTCTTCATCGACAATTGCATCAACTTCGCCCGAGCCCTCATCTGCTCCAAGTTGGACTTCTGCAACTCTCTCCTTGCTGGCACCTCCAAAGGTAACCTCCATAAACTACAAACTGTTCACAAAAATGCCCTCTGCGCTTCTCTGGGCCTAAAAGAATCTGACCACATCTCTCAAGCCAGGAGAGACACTCACTGCATGCCAGTGAAGGACCGTATCTCCTCCAGAATTCTTACCCTGTCCCACCACTGCATCAATAACACTGATCCCCAATACTTCTCAGAGCGTATCACCAACCCGTCTTCCAGACCGCCAGAACTGCCTATGTCAACCTCCTGCACACACCTACGTTCAGAAAAACCAGAGCAGGAGGATCCAGCTTCCCCGCCCAAGCCACTGCACTTTGGAACCCCCTCCCACCCCACCTCAGAATGGAGGACTCCCTGACTATCTTCAGAAAAAAACTCAAAACATTTCTGTTTAACTGAACTGATCTGATTTGGAACCCCATGCGCATAACTGACTTGTATGCATATGTAACCATACCTCTATGCCCACAGCGCCATGACGCCTTCAGGTCTTTGTGCGCTCTATAAATGCAATAAACAAATAACAGTAAAGTCCATCAATGCTTTTATTCTCTATAGACATCATGCACTCCAGTAGAAATCTATCAATGTTCCCGAGGAATATATTCAGAAATTCCCATGCCTCATCCTGCGCAAGAAATACATGAAACTTAGGTTGTATTTATGTCCAACTTTGGAGGTAATAGGGGCTAGGGCTAACATACCCAGAAATCTGCACTTATGCGGGTTGTGCGGATAGGCTGGAACAATAGAGACCATGAAACATCTTATCCTGGAATGTGATCAAATGCTTCACCTTAGGTCTGGGTATCTTGCTGAATTTATTCAGGATTTTAGGACATCTACTTGTCAGCAACTCTGGAGCAGGATGATATGGGACTCGTTAACAATAGCCGTCAAACAATACGTTGAAGTTCTAATGGCTATTATCAATGAGATTGTGGCATAATGTATTATATTAGCGGGGAAGATTAATCATTTTTAGAGATTAATGTGGAATTGACTCACAGATTTTAATAGTCTTTGTTTTTAATTTTTGTCCCATCAATGTGTAATTGTTTGTGTATTCCTTTTTTTCTTTCTTACTTGTTTATTGACATTTGTACATAACTTTTGTAAAAGGTTTTGATAAACCATATCGCATTAAAAATAAGAGAAAAAAAAGAATTTGACCCTCAATTATTGGAGCAGTGGCAGGAAGGAAGGTAGCTGGCAGTCCATGAGGATGAACAACAATAATCAGGGTCGGACTGGGACAAGAAATAGGACTCGACACCCAAAAAAAGGTGGCCCACCCCTCGCCTCAAAAAAGTGTCCCACCCGTCACCTCACGACCCTTGACCTCTGATGACATCACCAGAAGTGATGTCATTTGACCCCACCCTAAAGTGACATCCCGGGAAGCGATGAAACACGACCTTTCACCCATTGGCAAAATAGGAAGTGGCATCAAATAGCATTATTCCTAAGTACACTGCGAAAAATATGGTTATAATTTCACTAATGTGGTATACATTTCATACAAGAATGGATCACCATATGTATTATTAATATCTGTGTATATAGATCCATATTGTCAAATTACTGTGAATGCAAGCAGACGTCCAAGGCCAAATGATAATATGTTATTGTATAGCACTTACGCTTAAGCTCTTTTTTATAGAACAAATATGCATACAATATCACCCAACCTGTGTTGTTACTCATTTATCGACCTAAGAAGGATGAAAGGCTGAGATGGCCTTGCTGGCATTCAACCCTGCAGATCACACACACACATTGCAGCAGCGGGCGCTCAACCCACTGAGCTATCATATCGGCTATAGTAAAATGAGAAATTATTCTGTAGTGGATACCATTAAACAGGTAACTGAGATTTAACAGCAGACCAGTTAAGTTCATCTGCAGGTCTGGTGCAAAGTTGGCCGCATGTCAAGCCTGCATGCATCTACTTCCAGGCTTCAGAGGTTAGCAAAATAGGGAAATCAGCGCACTCACAGGACATCCCATACTCTGAGCACACGTTACCTCATACATGCAAACAAACATCCTGAACAGCATGCCAGTGAGATGGGAAAGATAGCTACATTACAACAAAGCATTAATTGTGGCACAAGGAAGTCAATGGCCACTTGATGTGCTATGGTCAAATATTTGTACACTGTACAGAAGCTTTTAGGCACAAGGATTTTGTAAAGTGACCGAGGACACCAAGATGGAATGTCTTGTGATGATCGTAACAGAAACAACGGCAGAAAAAAAACATGCTATTACTGCAACTTGCGAAAGGCAAAATACATAGTCCGAAATTGATGCGTATTTCTCAGATTTGACAGTAAACAAAGATTCACCCACTGACTTCACCTCCTCCTCCGTCTCCTCACCTGTGGATTCGTCGCAGGATGAATCTTCCGAGGGGATTTGTCTTCTTTCACGCCAAGAGTCGTTAGGCTTTTCTTTGTTGGGTTTAGGATGAGCTCCTCTGGAAGCCACACTGCCTAATGACAAGAAGTCGGCAGTAGGGGTTCCCAGGGAGACCACCGCACTTCAGGGAAAAAGCACAGCTGAAAAAACCCCGATGTTGGTCTTCTGTTCCAAGATGGTGTAATTCGGAATGAGGAAACTCCAAGTCCCAGAATGCACTGGAAGTAGCAGGGTGATGCACAGGAGGGTACAGCAAGGTAATATAAAAGGACCGGGAGGGACGGAAACTCAAGAACAATGGATGGAAGAAATGCAGGTAACAGGACAAGCGGCAACAAAACGGCCGGAAAAACAGAATGAAGCGTCACAGAAGGAGAAGGGGAAAAAACAAGCCCTGAAGGTGAAGCTTCAGAGGGGCAGCAAAGGAAAAACACAGCGGAGGAAGGCACAGGCGAAAACACTCGAACAGCACTTAGACCCAACCGGAAGAGCAGGGTTGCAACGCGCCGAGTGAAAGAATTGACGCATATTTAAACACGCCATCGCGCACATCGCGAAGTCGGCCGCAACACTGGAACGTTACGCCGACATCACGATGATCGCGAGTAGCTCATCTCCTGCTCCAATGCTCCCACAGTCTCCATGGAGTCCGGATCGTGACAGTATGACCCCTTTTCAACGGCACACCCCCTGGTTTCCCTGGGTGCAATTTATGAAAAAGGCGCAGGAGTCGAGGAGCCTTCAGATTCCTAGCCGGTTCCCAGGATCTTTCGGACCATGGATATCCTTTCCATAGGATAAGGTATTGGACAGTCCCCTGCTTGTACTTGGAGTCCAGAATGCAGGATACCTCGTATTCTTGCGGTAACGAAGTTCTAGGGACCTTCTTCTTATAGCCCCTATTATAGGGATCTGGAACATATTCCTTGAGTAAAGATGAATGGAATACTGGATGGATCCTCCGTAAAAATTGTGGTAGTGATAATTTGAAGGCCACTGGATTGATGCATTCTGTAATAGCGAAAGGACCAAGGTATCTGGGAGAAAACTTTCCTGGATGAACCCATCTGGGTAGGAATTTGGTTGAAAGCCAGACCTTGGTACCGATCTGCCATGTGGGGTTGGGTCTTCTTCTTGGGTCGACCCATCGTTTGTAACCTTGTCGACTATGTCCCAGTATTTCTTGAGCCTTTTTATGTGTTTCTTTCAAAACGCCCATTAACTGATCAAGTGAAGGGACCTTTGTGGATAGTATTTCAGGAAAGGGTAAATGTCTGGGGTTGTACCCATAGGTGCAGTGGAATGGGCTCATGCCTATTGCTGAATGAAAGGTGTTATTGTAGGAAAATTCAGCAACTGGTAGGAGTTGATACCAGTTGTCTTGCACCTGGTTACAAAAGCATCTAAGATACTGTTCAAGAGTTGCATTGAGGCGTTCAGTTTCACCATTGCTTTCTGGGTGTTATCCGGATGATAAGGCTCGTTGTACTTGTAATTGTTTACAAAGAAGAGTCCAGAATTTTGAGGTGAATTGGGTTCCTCTATCCGACACTATGGTACATGGTATACCATGTAGTCGGACCACTTCACGTAGAAACTTTTCATCCGCCATTGAAGCTGAGGGTGTGCCTGACAAGGCGATAAAGTGAGCCAGTTTACTGAACGAATCCACCACAACCATTATGGCTGTATGTCCTCCAGAATTGGGTAAGTCAACAATGAAGTCCATTGAAACATGTTGCCAGGGTCCAGCTGGGGGTTCTTCCTGTTGTAAAAGACCCAATGGTTTGGCCGTGCTATATTTGCTCTGGGCACAGATAGGACAGGAAGAGACATATCTCTTGGTATCCTTGACGACTGTAGGCCACCAGAAATGTCTTCTAATGAGTTGCAAGGTGGCAGCTTGACCCTTGTGTCCTGCCGTTGGTGTGTCATGACACCAAGATAGGACCATAGACTAGAGTTCTTGCGTAGGTAAATACAGTTGGTTCTACCTAAACCAGTATTTCCCTATTCTGTTTAGTGATTCCCCCGGTGGTAAAGATGTCTTCCTTTGTGAGTCGTATACCTGTTGTAGAAACAAGTTCACTGTGCCAATAAATCTTTTTCCTGACAACAGAAGTTCTTGACCTGTGTATTTTCCCGATTCTTCTCCGTTACTTCTGGATAAAGCATCTGCGAGCTGATTGTTCCTCCCAGGTACATAGGTAAGTGTGAAGTCAAATTGGGAAAAAAAATAGGCCCATCTGGCATGGCGTGAATTTCGCCATTCCAGCTGTTGTAGCACGCTTAAGTTCCTGTGATCTGTGCGTACAAGAAAGGGGTGTTGGGCCCCTTGTAGTAAATGCCTCCATTCCTCACAGGCTCTTTTAATTGCAAGGAGTTCCTTTTCGAGTACTGAATAGTTTCGTTCACTAGGGTTTAGTGTCCTCGAATAGTAGGCGATGGGGTGTTCCATTTGATCTTCCTTTTTCTGCAGAAGAGCGGCACCTATTGCGCCGTAGGAGGCGTCGGTTTCTTGAATGAAGGGTAACATCTGGTCTGGTTGTCTAAGTACCGGTGCCGTGATAAAGGCTTCTTTAAGTTGTCTAAAAGCCTTATCTGCTTCTGCGCACCACGTAAACTTCACAGCCTTCTTTAACAGTGCAGTCAGGGGTAGGACCATTTCTGAGAACCCATTGACGAACTTTCTATATAAGTTTGCTAGGCCCAAAAAACCCTTTATATCTTTGACTGATTTAGGTACAGGCCATTGGGTAACTGCTGCAGTCTTCTGTGGGTCCATCTCAATCAGATTTGCACTTAAGAGAAAGCCTAAATATGGAACCGTCTTGCCTTTGAATATGCATATTTCGGGTTTGGCCAGAAGGTGGTGATGACAGAGTCTTTGTAACACCTCTCTGACCTGTTGGTGATGGGCTTCCAGAGTGCTTGAATAAACCAGAATGTCATCCAGGTACACTATGACTGACGTGAATAGGAGGTCTGCAAAGATCTTGTCCATAAAGCGTTGGAATTGAGCAGGAGCGTTGACTAAACCAAAGGGCATAACTCGGTATTCGTAATGTTCCAAAGGCGTCCTGAATGCGGTCTTCCACTCGTCACCTTGTTTTATTCTGAGTAGGTGATAAGCACCCCTCAGATCCAACTTGGTGAACCAGGTAGCCTTCTGTACTGCCTCCATTATATCCTTAATGAGCGGCATGGGATATCTGTCTCTAATTGTAGAACTGTTGAGGCCTCTATAATCTATACAAGGCCGGAGTTCGGTAGTTCCTTTCTTTGGAATGAAGAACAGGGATGCACCTGCTGAAGAAGTGGAGGCTTGAATCAATCCGTTTTGAAGGTTGGTCTTTAAGTAATCCCTCAAGGCTTCTTTTTCAGGGAGAGATAAGGGAAACATACGGCCAAATGGAACCACCGCCCCTGGTTGTAGTTCTATTTTGCAGTCTTCTGGTCTGTGTGGAGGCAAAGGCCTGGGATGCACATCCAAAAAAACATCAGAGTAGTCTCTGTATTGTGGAGGAATAAGGTTTACATTGCATATGGGTGTTGGTCCTTCCTGAGTTACTGATCTTTCCGTGGAAGAAAGACAAGCACCCGAACAATAGTCAGATCGGAATTCTACTGTATTGGCCTTCCAGTCTATACAAGGATTATGCTTTCTAAGCCAAGGCATGCCCAGTATCACTGGAATATGTGCCACCCTTATTAGATCAAAACTCAGTTGTTCTTGATGGGACTGCATCTGGACTGATAACTCCTGGGTTTCTTCGAGAATTGGTCCTGAAGTCAGGGGAGTGCCGTCCACACACTCAACCAGAATAGGCTGCTTCTTGGCTCTTCTTGGTATGGATTGGGCCTGGGCCCATTGGTCGTCCATGAAGTTACCAGCAGCCCCGCAGTCTAACATTGCAAGACATTCGACACCACTGTGGTTTGTCCACTTAAGCTGTACCTTGAATACCATTAAATGGTGTGAGGTGTCCAAGGTGGCTGATGAGGTATGTAGACAGGGATTAACGGTTTGTACCCCTTCCTTGTCCCTGTTCAGGGTCGGGGTTTGTCGTTTCCCGCCTTTCTTGGAGGGACTTCCGGGCAATCTCGAAGCAGGTGTCTCTCTGAACCACAATATAAACAAAGACCTAAGTCTTTTCTTCGCTTTCTTTCTGCGGCTGTCAGAGGCCCTCTAGTCGATCCAATCTGCATTGGTTCTTCAGAACTTGGCATACAAGGTGTTTTCTCCGAAGGGATAGACAGGTGAGGAGCTAGTGGAGGGTAGGACTTGGGTCTTTTCTTCTCTATTCGCCTTTCGTTGATACGGTATTCTATCTGTAGGGCTAGTGTAATCAGGTCCTGGAAGGTGGAGGGTCTGGCTATCCGAGCCAGTTCGTCCTTTATTTCATCATGTAACCCTCTTCTAAATAGTGTTTGTTTGGCAGAATCCGGCCATCCGGTTTCTTGCGCTAATCTTTGAAAAGTGGAAATATAAGTTTGTACATCCGATGTCCCTTGTCTGGTATCCAATAGATGCTCATATGAAGAGTATTGTACTTCAGGCCTCTCAAACCGGCCATGGAACAGTTGTACGAACTGACCGTAGCCATTTAGGACAGGATCTGCGCTTTTCACAACTGGGGTGGCCCATGCTAGGGCATTTCCCACCATGTTGGATATTAGAAAGCCGACCTTAACATGGTCCTGCTCAAAAGCTTTAGGTCGGAATCTAAAATATACCAAACAAGCATCCAAATATTCTTTAATCTTTTTCGGGTTCCCATCGAACTTGCCACAAGATAGCGGTAACGAGGGGAGATCGCCTCGGGTATCTTCCCTCTGGAGCAACTGTTGCCTTAAGGCAGTATTGACAGCTCTAAGAGTCGCATTGTCTGTCTTTAGGGTCTGTACTTCCACATTAATCCCTTGTATGGCATTTACCAACTCCTGATATTGTTCAAGACTGGTCATTCTTGGGTGTTGCAAACACTCAGGTTTGACAGTAAACAAAGATTCACCCACTGACTTCACCTCCTCCTCCGTCTCCTCACCTGTGGATTCGTCGTAGGATGAATCTTCCGAGGGGATTTGTCTTCTTTCACGCCAAGAGTTGTTAGGCTTTTCTTTGTTGAGTTTAGGATGAGCTCCTCTGGAAGCCACACTGCCTAATGACAAGAAGTCGGCAGTAGGGGCTCCCAGGGAGACCACCCCACTTCAGGGAAAAAGCACAGCTGAAAAAACCCTGATGTTGGTCTTCTGTTCCAAGATGGTGTAATTCGGAATGAGGAAACTCCAAGTCCCAGAATGCACTGGAAGTAGCAGGGTGATGCACAGGAGGGTACAGCAAGGTAATATAGAAGGACCGGGGGGACGGAAACTCAAGATTAATGGATGGAAGAAATGCAGGTAACAGGACAAGCGGCAACAAAACGGCCGGAAAAACAGAATGAAGCGTCACAGAAGGAGAAGGGGAAAAAACAAGCCCTGAAGGTGACGCTTCGGAGGGGCAGCAAAGGAAAAACACAGCGGAGGAAGGCACAGGCGAAAACACTTGAACAGCGCTTAGACCCAACCGGAAGAGCAGGGTTGCAACGCGCCGAGTGAAAGAATTGACGCATATTTAAACACGTCATCACGCACATCGCGAAGTCGGCCGCAACACTGGAACGTTACACCGACATCGCGATGATCGCGAGTAGCTCATCTCCTTCTCCAATGCTCCCACAGTCTCCATGGAGTCCGGATCGTGAGAGTATTCTACTCTAAAATTGGTTCGTTATCACTAATATCACTAATACATATTTATTACTAATACAACAGCACAGCAACTCGAGGGGGCACCGTGCCACTCTGGAGTGGCGGCACGTTGACAGCTGCCGGCCCGGCGGCACCCATGGCCCCTCAACTTTGCATGCCGCAGCAGCATGTGAATGATGCATGCATCATAATTTAAGATGCACACATCATGCATGCTAATAAATCATCAAAGCAAGGTTACCTTGCTTTTATGAATTATGCTGTTGCAGGTACTTTTTTCTTCAAAAATATATATATATTTTCAAAATCTTTTTTTTTAAATATTTGTTTTTTTACCAAACCGACCCAGGCATCGCAAGAAACCAGCCCCCACTCCACAGGGAGGATTTTGGCCCGGCCACAGGCTGAAAGGCCAATGGGCCAATCCAACCCTGACAATAATCCTGTGTTCCTGAGGCCTCTGTTCATTAATATGTTGTTTGTGTTTGTATAGTGACCTTGTGCCTTGGTTAGAAGTATAGTTCCTTCTAAGGGATGGAGAGGACGGTGTTAGGTTTAGGCGCCCTTTTCAATTTATTTGTTGTTTTCATGTTGTGAACACATTTTAGGTAAGAGGGGTCAGGTGTCCCACATAACCCAGATTAGGATTCATTTACTATTTTAGACATGTGGGTGCGGGCGGTCTTTATGGATATCATTTGGACATGTGGGTGCGGGCAAGTCAGCATTGGTTACCACTTGGATACTGGGAGGACTGCATTTGATTCTACCTGGACATGTGGAGGCGTGGAGGTCTGCAAGCATTTCTATTGGACTATAGAGGCAGGCGTTTTTTAGATTTGTGTATTTCTCATGTTTTGTGTTGGTTTATTTAAAAAAAAATAATGTGTGGCCATTTTGTTGGTTTGGGTGGCGGGGTCCATTAGTTGAAGTACCGCTGTCCACTGGAATACTGGCCAGGTTCCTGGAATGGTTATGTTATCAGGGCTCAGCCAAGTTTGGTTCTTGTTGCCATAGGTTCTATGGGTTAAGCAATATATGGATGTTGTTGACAGTGGTTTTATGGCTGGTACGGTTGCAGTTTGGTGCTGCACAGAGGTTTCTGGATGCTTTAGGTAGATACATTTACAATGTTGCTGTTGCATTGGAGTTCTGTATTATTGTGAATCTTTGGTGGTGTGCTCCAGGTCAGGCAGTGCAGTACGGTGCTGCAGTGGATATAAGTTCTTACATTTATAGTAGCACTGGTCATGAGTTCTGTCTGTTCCTCACATGGTTAAACCAATGCAACAACAACATCAAGTTCACTATGAGTTGGGATAACCTTGCAATAGACTTTTTAGATCTACACATTTACAGAGCAGGCTACCAATTGAAAACTGAATTATTTGGAAAACGCACGGATCGCAACAGTTTATTGCATTTTGATAGCTATCATCCGATGGAGCTAAAACACAAGTTACCATATGGGCAAATCCTGTGCATTCGCAAAAACTGTACAGAAAAACAAACATTTGCCAAACACTCCTTGGACCAGAAGTGGGCCTGACCCCAAAACCAAAGGAGAAGTTGGAACGATTGGTCTGTGTGACAACGTGCCCCATTAGCAACATTTTGAAAAATCGATCAATAAACACTGGCACCTTATAAATTTAGGTAGAGAACAAAGGGGGGGCTCCAACCACATAGAAATGCTTTCACTGTAACCTAAATTGGAGTGTTTTACTGTGCTGTATCAGCGTATCATTTTCAATTAGTGCTTCAAAAGTAAGCTGAGTATCCACATAGTAGGGTTATTTTTTTTTGGATTTAAGTTTCATGCACATACCCTGAGCCATTACTTTTGTGCTCAAAAAAGGTTGCTTTTATTCAGCAGGACCAGTCCTAGGACTGGATTTATATCTAACATATTCATATTACAATAAATGAACAGAATATGGATATTATGGTATTTTACACAGAACTAAACAACAGCACAGCGTATAAATCAAGGGTGTGTTAGTACTGCTTTGTGAAGTAAATATTATAATATATTCACATTTTTGCAAAGAAATGACCAAAGGACAGAGTAACAGTATTTGCACATATAGAGGCAGTGTTCTGCACAGCTTTTACAGTATTGTTATACATACAGTCCCTTGTATTAATCCAAGGTGAGGATGTGTTCATATAAATGGCTTTGTCTTTTGGAAAAGAAAAATAAATGAGTAAGAAATGCAAACTAGTCTAGTAGTTCTAGGTTGGCTGTAGAGCTGAAGCTAATTGAAGTGGCCAGCTCTAAAGTGGGTTAAAAATATTTCCACAGAGTACCAAACCGCTGGTCTACGCCAGGGTGAGGAGCCCACTATGGAGTTCGGGTGGAATGTATTACCAAATTTTTATGCTTGAATCACAGGCGTTTCGGTTCCTTGTTGGAAAAGCCTTCATCTGGGCCTCTGGGTTTGTTTCTCTGTTGGTGATCTTCGGGTGAGAGCTGAGATAGTAGTTGCCCTTCTGCTTGTAGAAATATTGTTAAGAAACAGAAGAATGCTGGTTCTAAGTCTGGATGGTAAATTGTCATCCTCTAATATTGGTGCCCCCAGGGGTAATAGCTTGCGTTATTAGGGATTGAAGTGGCAGCTGCCGTAGGTATTAGTTGTAGACAGAGTAAAGTAGCGTCCTCTATAAGGTTTAACGAGAGCTGATGCTGTATAGAGCTCCTGGTGGCAGATATTGCTGGTCTCTGGGTTATCTGCTTGTTCTCATGCTGATGGCCAGTGTTGAAAAGGAAGCGCTGCTCCCTCTCTGGCGTACGTCTCCATATGAGGAGTGCTGTATAAATTGAGTACATACCTACAGGGACAACAAAGCACAAGCCTCTTTGAAGAGATCTGGGAATTTACCACTGTTAAAGGGACACCATAAATGTGGGAAATGTGTGGCGTGCAATTTCACAGATAAAAAAATTCTTTTTCAACATGGAGCCATCAACTGGCATCTAAATCAACACACAAATGCAACAGCAAGATGGTTGAACATTATCCAATGTTCTTGCAATCTCCTTTATGTGGGGAATATTATAAGACCAGTGAAGCTGTGATGGCCAGAGGCCCCAGAACACAAAAACCACACCATCTAGTGATGGGGTCAATGGGTCACTTGACTCACTTATGTCCCTTCGAGACATATAAACACAGGGGCACTGGCTGGACTCAGTCCTGGCGCCTTTGGCACCAGGCTCATATGGAGATGTGAGCAGGAACACTTTATTTCAGTGCAGGAGTGCTTTTATTTTACAAGAACTTTCCAGGAGCTGAAAGCCTTTATTCCATAGAACATCCTCATGTGCTGACTCATTGGGTGTGGCTCCCTAGGCCTGGTCTTCATGTGCTGACTCATCGGGTGCGGCAGGGTGTGGCAGGCAGGCTGAACCTGGTGGGCGTGGCTTCAGAAGCTCAGCTATATAAGCTGATCCATCCTTAAGGCCAGTGCTTTGTGTTACTGTGCACTCGCGCGCAACGTGGCGTTCACCGCCGCTTGGACCAGTTTACTTACCTTTGAAACCAGGCGTTCTCCTGCATACTCACCTCCAGGAAACCAGTGCTTCATCGCGTCATCTGCAGATTTATCGCCTGACATCCAGTGATCTTGATCCCAACAATGCAGCACCGCACTCCGCATCCACGAACTCAGACCCTGTGAAGAAGAAGAAAGACAAGGTTAAAACATCTGTCCTGCGCGCCCCCTAGTTAACAACTTACCAGCTACTGTACCACTGCAGCTTCGTTACTCATTCCCTCCGGCTGTCGCCTCGAGCTCCATCAAAAGTGGAACAGACAGCAATACAAGACAACAAACTTTACAATACAACAAAAACAGACAATGAAAGACAAAGGCAAACAGGAACACTTACCTGAAGTATAGTGGCTTAGTCACAGCAGGACTGGACTACCATGTGCAAGGGACCAGTGAAGGAACTCGGCCCAGATCATACAAGCGCCCCTGCCAGAAGCAGCAGGACAGAGTGTTTGCGAAAACTAATGAACAGGTGAGCTTTCCAGACATAGCGCATTGCAAGGGTACCACGGTTTGGGAGAAGGGGTCTGGAAGGGGATCAGGTGCACAAGCTGGCATACTCACACCCCCTATTCTCCGTGCAGGAGCAGTCCTGAGCAGCATCACCTATTAACACCAGTCACCACATAAGCGCAGAGGGCGAAGTCGGACCCGAGAGGCCTCACCCCCGGAAGGGCTGCAACCGTGCCCCAACGCCTCCGCAGAGACCAGGTGAGCGTAACAGAAACAGAGAATACCCGAACATCGTTCGTGTATTCGTAACCAAATGGCAGACAAACCCTTAGTGGACGACTATAAACAGATGGAACATACAGACAGACATCTGTTTTAGTTGTACTGCAAGGTATTCACCTTAACCAGAGGGGCGGGGATCCGGAAAGAAAGTTAAGAAGTCTAGAACAAAAGTGGATTTATAAATTGGACAGTGTGCGTCATGGTCTAAATATATCCATTCAGTGGAGCAGCGCAATAAGCAGATCAATGTGACCAAATTGCCTACCTTTAGGCCAGGCAGCAAATCAATAACCTGGATGTCACCAGAACAATGTAGTGCGATGCCATATTGTGGGGTATAATCCATAATGTGTCTACTGTCAAATGTGTAACAGAATGTACACTTACTGGTAATAATTGATTGTCTCTATACATATGAAGGTGTTCATTTAACAGGGCGATGCTATATTCTGTGGTATAATTCGCAATGCCTCTATTACTGATTGTTAAATAAATGTGTAACAGAATGTATACTTACTGGTAATAATTGACCGTCTCTATACATATGAAGGTGTTCATTTAACATGTATGCGGTATGAGATACAGTTGGACATGAATCTGTGGCCCATGACCCATACTTAATAGAAACAATACATAAATATATGTCACAGTCTCGGGTCAGATCGTATTTGTGAAATTCTTTGTAACACATATCACGCCTATGAAACAGTGACAAATATCAATAGCCATCTGTGCCTTTTTGTCTCAAGCACTAAGAATGCCTTTCATTATTAAGTAATGGAATTTACTCCACTAGAAACGGAGGTTTACAAAATCAATGTTAGCATTGGACTCAGCTGTGCCACCACTAAATCTTAAAAATACATTGAACCCCGATATGAATCCGAGGTCCATCTACAATACGGTATAGATAAAACACATAAATGTGTGTTAGAATTCCAGGTCCTGACACCGGGTTGTTTAACTAAATGCACAGGGAGGCACATCTTTCTACTGTGCTTTTTTTGCTTCACGCACTGTTTTTGGTGTTGAACAGTGAGTGATGGGATCCATCATGGATCCAAAATGGAGATCTGCAATAGTCATATGAACATCTCCCTCTTTCCAAATATATATATATATTTTTTAACCATATCTTTATTGATTTTCAATAGCAACCATTAACTCCCTCAAAGAACCTCCCCCCTCAACACTCCCTCCCCTCCTTCCCCCAAGACCCTTCAGGTGACCTATGGCAGTTTATATGCAGTTATTCACTTTCTTTCAACTATTTACATTTGGGGGTTCCATCCCTCCATTTTCCCTTATAACATGTCAAGAATCCTAATGTTGTGAGTACACCATTGAATCATAAAGTCACTCTGCAGGTAAGCGAGAACACTGCCCCAGTCTGATCGGAAAGCCTCATGGTTACCTTGCAATTTATATGTCACCCATTCCATCGCTACAAACCTCCATACTTTCATGAGCCAGTCATAAATGCTCAGTGGCTGAGGTTTCTTCCAGTGCTGGGCTATTGTTAACCAAGCTGCTATAACCAAGGTCATGACTCCCCTCTGTTGGTTTTTTGAAAAAACCCTTTGCTTTAGATCCCACATGCACAGGAGCCATGTCCTTGGGTTTAGGTTATCCGACCCTGGAACCATTGCGTTGACTAGTTCTATTATATCTTGTCAAAATGGTTTGATCTTCGGGCAGCTCCACCACATATGGAGCCATTCACCATCTGCAGGGCATCCGCGCCAACATGAACTACTGACGGTGGGAAACATGGTATGAAGTTTCGTTGGTATATAATGCCATTGAAATATTACTTTCTGTCACATTTCGCTTAGTTGAATGGAGCGGTTTAGTTTAGGGAGCTTGTTCCACAAGTCTCGCCATTGGGGCCTGGATATTGTTTCGCCAAGTGTCCCTTCCCATTTCTTCATGTAATGCCATATCACTTCCTCCCCTTCTGATCTCAGATGGGCATAGAGATTTGTGATCAATTTCCATGTTCCTGGATCGGTTGTCATACATTTTTCAAAGCTCGTGAGTTGTCTGGTAGCCGCCTCCCTGATGTCCGGGCGTTGAAGCCAGTGTAGGAGCTGCATATATTTGTAGTAGTCCTTAGGCTTGCACCCCAGGTCCTGCTTACATTCTTGGAGCGTCCTCACTTTCTGGCCCCTGTACATATATTTCATTATGACGTATTCTGCTTCTGTCCAGCTTGTGAAAGCCTGTCTTTGCATTCCAGGGGGAAATTCCGGGTTGTCAAACATAGGTGTGAATGGAGACGGCATTGAGGTTAGGAGCCCCCTTTTTAATGCTCCATCCCAGGCTTCCAAACCTGCTCCCGTTACCTCACTAATGGTCGCATTCGGGTGTCTATACTTCCTATGAATCCACAACAGGATAGACAAGGGACCTCCCGCCACTGCAAAGTCCTGGCATACCCACGGGTTTTGGGGGGAGCGATCTACCCACTGCTTGATGACCCTTAATTGCACAGCCTCATAATACCGTTTGAAATGCGGGAACGCCAACCCTCCATCTTCTCTGCGGGCTGTCAGGTTCTCCATTGCCACTCAAGGTTTCCGATTTTGCCAGACATACACCATTATCATCTTGTTCAGCACTTTGAAGAAGGCTCTTGGGATTCGTATTGGGAGCGTCTGAAAGTAGTAAAGCCGTTTTGGAAGGACTGCCATCTTCACCACCGTTTGTCTACCCCACCATGAGATGTTAAGTGGGTTCCATTTAGCCAGATCTTGTTTTAAGCGGTGGAGTAATGGAGGCTAGTTAGCCCCATAAATCTGCTTGATTGATGATGTCAGTTTAACGCCCAGATAGGTGATGTCTAGGTGAGCTATCTTCAGATGAGTTGTTTGTGTCAAATTGTTCATTAGCGTCGAATCAGCTGTTAAGTTCAATATCTCTGATTTGTTCCTATTGATTTTTAGGCCGGAGGCCGCTCCGAACTCATCTAGTTCTTGGAGGAGGGCTGGGAGGGACATTCCTGGCGCGGTCAGGGCTAAAAGCATGTCGTCAGCAAATGCCATAACCTTGTGTTCCACTCCTCCCATCATCACTCCCCTTATTCGTTGGGATTCCCTTATTTTGATTAGCAAGGGTTCCAAGAACAAGGTGTATAAGAGCGGGGACAGAGGGCACCCCTGCTTGGTCCATCTGGACAAGGGGATCTGTGATGAGAGTATGCCGTTCAATGCTACTCTTATTGAGGGGCATTTATAATTGGCTTTAACCATGTTTAGATACTGGTGCCTGAATCCCATTTGTTGCATTGTAGCGAAAAGCTGCAACCATTCGAACCTGTTGAACGCCTTTTTCGGCATCGATTGAGACCAGGATCGTCGGGGTCCCAGCATGCTCGACTTTTTCTATGATATGGCACACCCTACGGGTGTTGTCGGCCATCTGTCTCCCGGGGACAAAACCTGACTGGTCCGTGTCCACCAGGGATGGTAGCAGTGCAGACAGTCCATCCGCCAAGATTTTGGCGTACAGTTTAGCATCAAGGTTCATTAATGCAATAGGTCAGTAGGAGCCTGGCTGAACCGGATCCTTCCCTGGTTTCGGAAATACCACTATTTTTGCTTCATTCATCGACTTGCTTGTCACTCCTGTCTCTCTGAAGCTATTGAGAAGTTAAGTTAATTCGGGGGCCAAGAGATCCTGGAACTTCTTATAAAAGGAGTCTGTGTAGCCGCCTGGACCTGGCGTTTTCCCTTTTGGTAGTTTTCTTATCGCTCGGCAGACCTCTTCCAATTGGATTTCTCTGTCCAGGAGGCCTCTGTCCGTCTCCGAAATTTGAGGTAGGGTGATGCCATCTAGGAACCGCTCCTGCGTTGGCTTTTGTGGTCTTTCTGATTTCTATAAGGCTTGATAGTATCTTGCCATTATCTCTCCCATTTTCCCATTGGTCGAATGGGTTTGCCCATTTTCGTCTGTTAATTGAGCGACGGCCATCCTACGAGTTTTGTCCTTGTGTCATACGCAGCCGGGCCAATTGGCGGGTACTTCCGCATTGGAGGCTCCGGCGCAGACCGTAGTTCCAGCACGTTGCTTTTACTTACGTGCAGCCGCGGTCTAGTTCTCCGGCAACATGGCGGTCGCTGGGAGGTATTTCAGTCTCTCACTCCCAGCGATCGCTGCGTTGCAACCCCCGTAGTGTTTTGTTTCCTGCTTTGAGTGAGAACGCTAGTATTTCCCTTATCGCGGCTTGGTCCGTGCCTTTCCCTTCGCCTCTCCTAGCTTCGAGCGAGGCTTCTTCCTCTCTCTCTCTCTCTTTTCTCATTTGCTTCACTTTCTTTCAGCTTCCGCGGCTCTCTCTCGCCGCCAGTTCGAGTCTCTCTTGCTACTCATTGTTGCGAGGCGTTTTCTGCCTTGTTTCTGCCATCATTCAGCTGTCGTCTACCTCCTCCAATCCGCAGCAGCCGGCTACCTACTCTTCTGCAACCACTGGAGACGACGTTCCATCAATCTCCTTGGAAGACTCCGGATAGGCTTCGTTCCTTTCAAGGGTTTTTTCTGCCATCAAGGCTTTTTCCCTTGTCGGCTACTACGGGAGAGGAGTCTCAGGACTGCTTGTTTCAAGCATTCACTGTGGCTTTCTCTCGTGGTAGACAAGTATCTTCAACCACGAAGAGAGATTTCTGTTCACGTCGGCATCTCAATACGGAAGAATTGGAGGATTACCGATCAGGTGAGGAGAGTGGGGAGGAGAGGGAGACAAAATCGGACAGTTTGCAACGCCAGGAGAACACAATGTCAGCCGAAGAACAGATCCAGTAACTCTGGAAGGCGGTTCAGGGCCTGTCACAAGAATTACAGACGGTTAAAGCTGAAAACGTGGTTCTACGCCAACTTGCCACGACTCGGGAGGTTTCGCCTGCTGAACTACCGATAATGTTGCTTCCTTCGGGGAAGTTTGATGGTTCACCAAAGAAGATAAAAGAATTCATGGAGGCTTGTATAGTGTACTTTACATTTCGGCCTCGTTCCTTTGCCACCGATCAATCCAAGGTAGGCTTTTTGATCTCAAACATGACTGGTAACGCCCTTTCTTGGGCCACGCCATTGGTGATCAGTGCTAACCCCATATTACATGACTTTGCCGGGTTTCAGGCCTTACTGCAACAGACATTTGAGAGACCAGAACTAACCTTCACTGCATGTGAGGATTTGTTGGATGTACGGCAAGGTTCCTCAGATGTTCTAACCTATATATCCCGATTCAAGACTCTGGCGGCAGGAGCAGGTTGGCCGGAACAAGCCCAGTACACCATCTTCAGAAGGGGCCTAAGAGAAGAGATTAAGGACGAGCTTGCCAGATCCTCTCGCCGACCGACTTTCACCGATTTGCTATCCTCCACATTGCAGATTGAATATCGTCTTCAAGAACGCCGAGCAGAACGCCGCAAACATTGTGTAGCAACAAGCCCTCATACATCCAATACTTCTGCGTCCTCTTCTCACGCCTCCTCCCACTCTCTCGAAGAGCCAATGCAGATCGGAGCTACCAGGGGTCCGCTTTCATTTGCTGAGCGAAGAAGGAGAAAGGAAAAGGGACTGTGTGCCTATTGTGGGTCTGAGCAGCACCAGCTCAAAGATTGTCAGGTGGTTCCAACCAGGTCACAGGGAAACAAACTTCCTCGGCGCCAGTAGGGACTTGGTTCCGAGGATCAACTTGCAACCCATTTAGTCCCTATGTTTCTCTCTCCATTTCAGCTCCCAACACTTTGGAAGATTCCAGGTTGATGGTTATTCCTGTACGAATTGAATCCCGGGGAAGGTCTATGGATGCCCTAGCCCTCCTGGATTGTGGGGCGGCCGGAAACTTTGTGGACACTCTTTGGGCAGAGATGGTGGGCCTTCACAGAGTAGCCCGCAAAGAGGATCAAAAGGTAGAGGGTGTGGACGGATCTCCCCTCTCGTCGGGTTTGATAACCCATACCACGGAAGAACTAAGAGTTACCATCTTCCAACATAGAGAAGTGCTCAAATTCGATATCATTCGAGCAGCGCACTTTCCTATAATTTTAGGAGTTACCTGGCTTCGCAAACACAACCCTCAGATAAACTGGACTAGCAACCAGTTGAGTTTTTCATCTCTGTACTGCAGACAACATTGCCTCTCAGGACCATTCCATGGGGAGTCCCTGACTTCGACGGTGTTAACAAGTGATCATGTGGGAGTTCACGTATTACCACATTATTGTTTACCCTATCAGGAGGTCTTCAAGGAGACTATACCTCCGGATTTACCCCCACACAGGCCTGAGGATTGCTCTTTAGAGCTGGAACCTAATGCTTTAGTTCCTTTCGGCAGGATGTTTTCCTTAACCCAAACCGAGAGACAGGTATTAAGGAACTACCTGGATACCAATTTGCAGAACGGCCTTATTCAACCTTCCAAGTCTCCGGCAGGAGCTTCATTGTTTTTCATAAGAAAGAGGGACTCCACCGATTTGCGTCCTTGCATTGATTACAGAGGACTAAATAAGGTTACAATCAGAGACCGCTATCCCATGCCGCTCATATCTGAGATCATAGAGGCCGTACAGGGGGCCCGTATTTTTACTAAACTGGACCTTCGGAACGCATACCATTTGCTTCGCATTGCCAAGGGAGATGAATGGAAGACGGCCTTTCGCACCCAGTTCGGATTATACGAATACAAAGTAATGCCGTTCGGATTAGTGAATGCCCCGGCCATTTTTCAGCGATTCATGGATCGATTATTTTCCGATCTGTTACTGGTTACTGTCATCATCTACTTGGATGATATTTTGATTTACTCATCCGATTTGGAATCCCAAATCATTCATGTGACTCAAGTGCTGGAACGTCTACAACGTTATAAACTTCTGGTCAAACCCGAGAAGTGCGTTTTTGCAGTCCCCTCTGTTCACTACCTCGGATACATTCTCTCGGAAGAAGGAATTTCCATGGATTCAGGCAAGGTCGCTGCTTTACTCGATTGGTCTTCCCCGGACAGTGTAAAGGAGGTACAAAGATTTCTGGGTCTCGCAAATTTCTACAGGAGGTTCATCCCAAACTTCTCAGAGATAGTACTTCCCATTACGAGACTCTTAAGGAAAGATTCAGGGCCTTTCCTATGGTCACCCGAAGCTGAACATGGTTTTAGGGACTTAAAAAGATTGTTCTGTTCCGCTCCGATTCTTCGACATCCGGATCAAAACCGACAGTTCATCGTGGAGACTGATGCCTCTGCCTTGGCTATAGGGGCAGTTCTTTTACAAACCTACGATGGTGTGGAACATCCAGTAGCTTATCTCTCGAAGACTTTGTCTCCCAGCCAACTTAACTATTCGGTTTTAGAGAAGGAACTACTCGCCATGAAGCTGGCCTGTGAGGATTGGCGACATTTACTGATGGGTGCGCGTCATCCTTTTCTCATTAGGACAGACCATAAGAATCTCAAGGCATTACAAAATATGGAGTGTGTTAATTCAAGGCAAGCCCGATGGGCTTATTTTTTCGCCCAATACGACTTTCATATTACCTATCTACCAGGTTCCTCGAATAAAGTCGCACATGCCTTATCAAGGAAGGAGGTTCCTGGAGACTATACCCCTCATTCTCGAGAAACTATGTTCAGAAGAAACAAGATCCTGGGACTTGTCAACGTTTTCTTTCAAGAGGTGAAGACCGCGTTGGCTTCTGAAAGGATGAAACTTTCTAAGCTACGAGGAGGAAAATATACCGAGAAGGAAGGTTTAGTGTTTTACGAGAACCGACTGTACATTCCAGAAGGCCCTTGGCGTAAGAAGATCATTCATTTGGGCCATGATCCACTTACCGCGGGTCATAGAGGAGTGCAGAACACTACTGAACTTATTGCAAGAAGGTTCTTCTGGCCTGAATTGAAAGGAGAGGTTAAGGATTACATCAAGGCCTGTCCAATATGTGCCAGAGCTAAATATCCATCGGGCAAGCCCTTAGGTTTGCTGACCCAACCCGAGATGCCTACACGCCCTTGGGGTCTCATCTCTACCGATTTCATTGTGGATCTACCAAGGTCAGAATCCTGCACTTGCATTATGGTGACGGTAGATACTTTCACGAAATTGGCACATTTTTCCCCGCTACCTGGCTTACCTACCGCCACTCAGATGGCGGAGACCTTCACACGAGATGTTTTTCGACTACATGGCTTACCGGACAAGATCATTTCCGATCAAGGTAGCCAGTTCATCTCAAACTTCTGGAAGGCTTTGTGTACTAGAGTGGGCATGGAGAGAGCACTATCATCTGGTTTCCACCCTCAGTCGAATGGCCAGACAGAACGACTGAATGCCACCTTGGAGCAATATCTGAGATGTTATACCAACCGACACCAAGACAACTGGGTGTCGTTGTTACCCACCGCGGAATTTACGTACAACAATTCTACACATTCCGCGATAGGTCTTACTCCTTTTTTTTGCACGTATGGAGTACATCCTTGAACCATTTTTCCCGTGATTTCAGCTCCTACGAACTCTCCCACAGCGGAAGCAGTGCTTCAGTCCATTGCGGAGGCGCATAGGATTGCGGAATTCAGTCTGAAAAAGAGCAGAAGCCGGAACAAGGAACAGGCGGATAAACGTCGGCAGGACTGTCCCGATTGGAAGGAGGGAGACAAGGTGTGGCTCTCTACTAAATTTCTACCTCGATGGGTTCACCCTTCCAAACTTTCTCCTCGCTTTTTGGGACCTTTTTCTATTCTATCTAAGATTAACCCTATCGCTTTTGGATTGAAATTGCCTCCCACTCTCAGTCGCATTCATCCTGTTTTTCACTCCTCCCTTCTCAAACCTTTTGTTCCGGATCCTCACCTAAGATCTCTTCCCCGTTTGCAAGTCCAAGGTTCTGGAAGTACGAAGGAATACGAAGTTTCGGCCATTCGTGACTCCAGATTCTACAGGGGACGATTGGAATACTTGGTCTCGTGGAAGGGTTACCCGGAGACGGAGGACTCTTGGGAACCGGTCTCCCACATTCATGCCCCCAGGTTGTTGACTGGGTTCCATCGGTGTTTTCCGGGAAAGCCTGGGGGGGGTTCGCTTTGTGAGGGGGCATACTGTCATACGCAGCCGGGCCGATTGGCGGGTACTTCCGCATTGGAGGCTCCGGTGCAGACCGTAGTTCCAGCACGTTGCTTTTACTTACGTGCAGCCGCGGTCTAGTTCTCCGGCAACATGGCGGTCGCTGGGAGGTATTTCAGTCTCTCACTCCCAGCGATCGCTGCATTGCAACCCCCGTAGTGTTTTGTTTCCTGCTTTGGGTGAGAACGCTAGTATTTCCCTTATCGCGGCTTGGTCCGTGCCTTTCCCTTCGCCTCTCCTAGCTTCGAGCGAGGCTTCTTCCTCTCTCTCTCTCTCTCTCTTTTCTCATTTGCTTCACTTTCTTTCAGCTTCCGCGGCTCTCTCTCGCCGCCAGTTCGAGTCTCTCTTGCTACTCATTCTTGCGAGGCGTTTTCTGCCTTGTTTCTGCCATCATTCAGCTGTCGTCTACCTCCTCCTATCCGCAGCAGCCGGCTACCTACTCTTCTGCAACCACTGGAGACGACGTTCCATCAATCTCCTTGGAAGACTCCGGATAGGCTTCGTTCCTTTCAAGGGTTTTTTCTGCCATCAAGGCTTTTTCCCTTGTCGCCTACTATGGGAGAGGAGTCCCAGGACTGCTTGTTTCAAGCATTCACTGTGGCTTTCTCTCGTGGTAGACAAGTATCTTCAACCACGAAGAGAGATTTCTGTTCATGTCGGCATCTCAATACGGAAGAATTGGAGGATTACCGATCAGGTGAGGAGAGTGGGGAGGAGAGGGAGACAAAATCGGACACCTTGAGCTGTCTGGATAGCAATTTGTCCGCTCTATTGGCACTAATGTAGTATCTCTGCTTCACTTTCAGAAGCACCATTTCGGCTTTCCTATTCTGTATCAGTGCATGCTGCTTTTGTAGAAGTTTCAGGGACGTCTTTAGCTTCCTCGTCGGGGGGGTCGTTAACTATTTTTGAGTGTCTCTGATTTTCATTTCTATGTCCTCTTCCCATTTCATTCGATGCTTATCCTTAAATGATTTCAGCGCTATGAGTTCCCCCTTAATACTGCCTTGAAGGCGTCCCATACCGTGGCTTTGTTAGTCTCACCTGTGTCATTCTCCGCGAAGTACAGAGTAATTTTTTCTCTGATTGTTTCCACTAATGTGTGATCTTGCAGAATGTCACTCGGGAATTTCCACACCCACATTTACCCCTTCTTGTCGCTAATTTTCAGCGATATAACAAGTGGGGTGTGATCAGACAGCGTAATTGGACCCACATTGATGTTTTCTATTTTCCCTAACAGATCTGTGAAGGCCCAGACATAGTCTATCCTCGATTGCGAATTTTGGATATGGGAGTAATGAGTAAATCCTTGGGCATCCCCCCTCTTACAGCGCCAGACATTGTGCAATGCCAATGTGTCACCATTGTTTCTAGAGCTTTGGATGGGGAGTGCGTGTATAGTCTCGCCCCTGGACTCCTATCCTTTGCCGGGTTCCAAGCCAAGTTTAGGTCCCCTCTCAATATAATCTCGCCTGTCGCAAAATTTTCCATCGTTGCAAGGGTTTCCTTAAGAAACTGTCTTGGTCTGAATTTGGTGCATAAATTGACGCTAGGGTGAGTCTTGTTCCTTCTATTTGCACATTCAGGAAGAGAAACCTCCCTTCTTTATCCACCAGGGTATTCTGAACTTTTGCCCCAAGATTGTCCTAGATGGCTATGAGGATCCCGGCTCTTTTCTCTTTTGCATTCGCCTGGTACACTTGTGAAGCGCCTCTAATTCTAATTTTGGCTTTATCCTTTTTCCTTACATGGGTTTCTTGATACATTAGAACCTTTGCATCCTATCTCCAAGCTTGTCTCTCAAGTTTCTTCTGCTTGATTGGTGTATTCATCCCCCGCACATTATGGTCAGGATCTTGATCCCTCTTACGTTAGTTCTATCCATGTAGAGTCTTTTATCTTGGTTAGTGTCCTGTGGAACTTGAACTGCCATTCCAATAACAAGCCACCCTCAGAGTCTTTCCCCCTTGTACCCATCTCCCACCCTTCCCGCCTGAGTGGGGGCCTGGTTGCTAGTAGCATCGCAGTGTAGTACCCCTTGCTCCATGCCCCTGTCACCTCTCAGGTAAATTGTGCAGGGATTTCTAAACCCTGCTTTTAACCTCTCCATGGATCAATTTCCGCCCTGTCCGGGCCTCGTCTGCGCGGTTGTGATCTGGTTGCCATCTATATTCTCTCTCTACCTCCTTTCTTGCGGCACCTCCCTTCTTTTCATTATACGGGGTCTTTGTTGCAGTCTTAAGATGGAGTGACCGAGCCCCATGCTTATTGCCTTTTCCTTCCCCTATTTTTCTTCTGTACTGTCCTCTAGCTATTATGCTCTTATGGGCCCAGAAGCCTCTCCTTCGCTTGTTGCGGGTCCTCTCCTCGTTCCTGCAATATGCCCAGCAACTGTTCCCCCTCCTCACACGTCACAATTCTTTGTTGGGTCCCCACCCATGTAAAGAGCAGACCAAATAGGAAGGTCCATTTATAGTTAATTTGTTTGGCGTTGAGATGCTGGACTACCGGACCCATATGTCTTCTCTTCAGGAGAGTTGCTTGTGCCAGGTCTTGATAGAGTTGGACCTCGTGACCGTTGACTGTGACTCGAGCGGAGAGTCTTGCTCTTCTCATTATCTGCTCCTTTTGGGTATAGTTCGACAGAGCTACCAGGATGTCTCTGGGTCTTGCCCCCGATTCTGGCAAGCATTTGGGGCCCACCCTGTGGATTCTATCTATTCCTCTCTGGGATTCCGAGTCTTCACCTAAAATATCTGTGAAGAGTTGAGAGACATTCGCCCGAAGGTCACCGTCTGCGATAGATTCTGGCAGGTTTTTTATCCGTATATTTGAACGCCGAGACCTATTGTCGAGATCTTCACACTGGAGCTCGAGGCTATGCGCCGCTCACGCCAGCTGTTCTAGGGCCTCATCCGACTTCCTTGTTTCGCCTTCCATTCGCTGGGCCGTCCTTTCCAGCGTATCAGTTCTCTCCTCGACCTTAGCCAGATCTGCTCTCAACTCTTGCAGAGACTGTCTCATATCCTCTCTCAGGGTGTGGAACTGTTCTTGTATAGACAGCAGGAATTGATAATGCAGTTCTTTGAAGCAAGACTGTATGTCCTTCTTGGTCAACGCGTCCTACCCCATTTCTTGCCTTGTTCGGTCGAGTGGACCCTCTTCTTCTCTGCTTGGTGAGTTTGTGTTCCCTGAGCCCCAAAGCTGCTTTAGGCTTTTGTGCTGTCTCCGTTGTGGGGGGATTGGGTCAGTTGCAGTGGCTTCGTTCTTGTTTTGGACATTGAAGCCGTGTCCTGTTTGATTTAGATGCGGTCAACGCCACTGTATCCATTCCCCCGGGACCGCGTGTGGGTGTTCCTGCATACCCACAACCCGCTGACCAAGTTGGGTCCCTCCAGTGCTGGGAGCACTATAGTGGTCTTGATTTAGTCCCTTGCTCGCCCCCTCTCGCTGCTCCGACATCCCTCTAGCAGCTGTATGAATATCGGCCCGGTGAGTGGGAAGAGGGGGCTGCCACCCTATAAGGCCCTCTGTGTCCTAGATATGCCACCACCGCTGCTCCGACCTCCCTCTAGCAGCTGAATGAATATCGGCCCGGTGCGTGGGAAGAGGGGGCTGCCACCCTATAAGGCCCTCTGTGTCCTAGATATGCCACCACTGCTGGTGCGCCAAATGGGGGAAGGGATCCGCTCCTGAAGCTACTGGACTCCCCAAGGGAGCCCCGGGATCTCACCAAAGCCCCGGGTTCACTGTATGGGCACCGGATTGTCCGTGCTCAGTCTTTCCTTGGGGGGCTGGAGGTACAAGTGCATGCTGAGTTGGGCGATATACAGTCAGTGTAGACTTACTGTTTGGTGCCGCAACGCCGTGACCGGGGGAGGGAAGTCACTTTTACTCTGTTATGCGACTGAATCCGGTCCCGCTCTCCACACCGGTCCGACGCCGCGAAACTGCACTTGCTCCATCTCCGAGGAGGGCCCGCATCCAATATGGCCACTCCCCGTCCCTGTGCGCCACCACCGGTGGTGTGCTGTGCTGTGGGCACGCGCGTTACCCTAATGGTGCTTCAGGACCCCATTGCAGGGGGTGGGGGGATACCACAACCCTCAACAGGACCCTGGTTCCAAGCTGCAGGGGGGGCCCTCCTCCCTGCAGCCGCACTCGCTGCCTCTGCCTGCTTGGTCGCCGCCTCCCGCCGACTCCGCCCTGGGCTGCTGCCGACACAAGCCCCTGAGTGCGTGGCCCGCAGGGCTCCAATCTTCGGCCCACCTCCACTACACTGCTTCTCGAGGCGCCGATGTCAGCAGGGAGCCGCCGCCCATTGCTTACTCCACCGGAGGTGCTGGAATGCTGCCACGATTGGTTATGGCAATCGGGATCGCTCGCTGGCGTGCTTTGGTTCTGGCCCGGCGGGGAGAGAGCTCAAGCGTGTCCTCTCACGCCAGGTGCCATCTTGAAGTCCCCAAATATGATTTTGGTGGTTGTTTCATTCATTTTTTTTCAAATCAACATTTTTTTCAAATCAACATTTTTTTCAAATCAACACTTTCCTTTAACCTAATATCTCAACATATGTTGTTCTGAACATATATCATAATTGAACCACTAAAAGACGGCTGCCGTGTTCTAAACCGCTGGGTTGGGGTTGGTTCCCGACGGGTTTGTTACCAAGGTAACATAATGCCGTAGGAACCAACACGAAAGGTTTCATCCTTGTCAGTAATGACCGAAACTAGCAGGTATACTAGATTCCACGCATAGTGAAGAGGTAAGTGTCCCTGGTGATCCATTAATTTGTGAATAACAAGTAGCATCGAGCAGATTTTTAAACACAATTTCTGAACCCCCTAGATACATATCAGAACGAGCAGACATTGAGCCCCCTGCAGTACAAAGATTGACATCCGCCCTCTCTTAAAAAAACCAACTCTCGACCCCACATCCCCCAACAACTATAGACCTATCACCACTGTCCCGTTCCTCCTCAAAATACTGGACAAAGCAGCCTATCTGCAGGTTTAACACTTCATTGAAGAGAACAAACTCCTAGGACTCCACCAATCTGGCTTCCGCCCCAGACACGGGACTGAAACTGCCTTACTTGACCTGAAAATCCAGATGGACGATGCCAGAGACATGGGCAAACCTGCACTTCTCTTACTTCTTGACCTATCCGCGGCTTTCGACCTTGTTGACCATGACGTCCTATGCCACCACCTCTCATCTACTGCCAAATTCTCCCCTCAAGCCACAGCATGGATCACCTCCTTCCTACAAGACAGAACCATGCAAGTATTCTCTGACCTAGCATCCGCCTCACCAACTATCACACTCTACGGTGTGCCCCAAGGCTCCTGCCTCTCACCCACCCTCTACAACATTTTCACACAACCCCTTTTCCTCATCCTCGACGCCATGGGCATTTCATATACTAACTACGCCAACGACAAACAGATTCTCCTCACCCTCACTGGCGACTATAACACTGACTCCATGACCCTCAACAACCTCTACAACACCATCCAAGCCTGGATGGCAGACATTGGACTATGCCTCAACTCCGACAAGACTGAACTCCTCCTGGTAGGCTCACCCGACACGCTGAAAAACCTAGACTCCCAATTCAGCCATTTCACCATAGATTCCATCAAAATACCTGTCTCAGAATCAGTCAAAACCCTTGGAGTCTACTTGGATTCCAACCTATCCATGGATAGACAAGTCAACGCTAATGCCTCTGCGGCTGCATATCATGCCAAACTAATCAACACAGTCAGGCCCTTTCTCTCCAAAGAAAACTGCACAAACATAGCCAGAGCAATCACTGGATCTAGGCTTGACTACTGTAATGTACTCTTCCTAGGCACCTCCAACAAAAACCTAGAGAGGTTACAAATCATACAGACCAGTGCTCTCCAGGCAGCCCAAGGCATTGCCAAAAGAGAGCACATATCAGAGGCCAGAAAACTAGCCCACTGACTCCCAATAAAACAAAGAATCATCTTCAAGACTCTGACACTGACCCACAAGTGCAATCACCTTACTGACCCTGACTACCTCTCTCAATGGATCCACTCCGTCTCCTCTACTAGGCCAACCAGATCACCATATACAAACATGCTGTCTGTGCCATTAGTAAAAAAAAGCTTGACCGGGCGGATCCAGCTTTCCATATCTCGCACCCACCCACTGGAATGCCCTACCTCCCACAATGCGAGGTGAGGCCTCCCTCAGTGCCTTCCGCGAAACCATGAAAACCATCCTATTCACATACGTTGCGCCGCACCAGTGGTATCCATATCATATGCATATGTTCCTACTGCATAAACTGTATCGTAATGACTAACTGTACTAACCAAAATATCAGTTTTATGCCGTGTAGAATTCATAATGTACCACTGAATGCCACTGTTCCTGTAACTAAGCTCTTGCAAGTAACAGCGCTTCAATGCCCATGGGCTGCTAGCGCGCTATATAAATTGAAATAAGTAAATAAATAAATAAATAAAGTGTCACTGCAGCATACAGCGGTAAGCATTTAGACATTATAGTTCAACAACTAGGAAGCAATGACACCCACATGTATGTAGATATCTAAATATATTTTTTTACTCAACATTCTCATTCAGATCCACCAGGTGAGATTAATAGAAGGGCAGATGCGCTGGCCACGTCCCCTTGACTACAGGGAACCTCGCCACCCGTAGTAATTGTTCGGGTAGACTGAGGTAAGATTTGGATAACCATCGACTCCTATATGGTTAAATCACGGGTCTGGAATTCAATAGTAGAATTACAGCGAGCCTCTCTCTCCTCCTTGTTTTTCTAATTTGGACTGAGGTGGGTATAGTGAAGGCAAATCACTCAGCTAGCAAAAAGGTAAGCAGTCCATTATATATCCCGTTATTGCAAATATACAAAAATGCTAAGCATTACTCATTTGTTTTTTTTGGTCGCAGGCAAACTTTCTGTGCTGGTCAACACTGATACAGATTCTAGAGTTTCCTTGAACTATGTTTCCATGCACAACGTGCATACTCTGGGGAAGTTCCAGACTCATTGTGTTTTAGCTCCACGACATGGTAAGCTTTTTTAAGCTTTATTGATGCTCCCTCCATCCCCTGGGTTGCAGCTTTTGGCTATATATTAGCTCACTTAAACAACTCTCTGGACAACAAACAAACATTCATTTCATTCAACTTTCAATGTATTATAGATCTAAACCAAAGGCAGTGAGGCAACACTTTCACTTCTCCCGTCCTGATGAATGCCAGCACAATTGGAGCTAATAGGATACCATAGGCCGAAACACTGTAGTGTCGACTTGTTTTTTGTTTCAGTGTGCCGAAAATTGGCAAAAAATAGACATTTGCTGCATTGTATATTGTGTCATTGATAAACCCTGACAGCACAAGGTCCGTCTGTATAAATCAAGAGATGCTTTTTATGGTATAAACTGTGCCAAATGTGTATGTTTCTATGGGATGGTGTGAGGCTCACTAAACCAAGATGGTGAAGGTTATTTTTGTAAAATGTATATAAAAATTACGCATTTTATTGTGATCAAACAATTGTGTGAACAGATTCATTTCTCTACGTGTTTGCTTGTCCAGATACACCCTGATCAATTGTGTTTGTGTCACAGGTCTCTCCCCATCTCACCTGTTTTTCCTTGCTTGCGACTTTCTTGAATGCGTTCTTTCGCACGGTCCAGGATTTGTAAAGGCCCGTGTGCAGGTCTTCGGATTCCAGCGTGAGGATGCAATCCTCCACCAAGCAGCGTTCAGATTTCCAGGACCGGGAACCATGAAGCAATTGTATCAGAACTCGGGCAAACGGAACGCCGTGACCCGAGCACAGAAGAAGATCCAGGAAAAAGGCACGGTAGGGTAAGTTCAAGGAAGGGAATTAGAAAAGGAAAAGGATTCAAGGATTTGGGAAACAGGACTCGGAAGGAAACCCCGAGCGAACTCCGGCAACACACGTCTGAGTACGCTGAGCGGTAGCGTTGAGACGCACAGAGCCGCAGGGGCGTGACTGTTTTGAAGGAAGTTGAACGTAGCGCGTAAAGGCTGGTAAACTGTATTTTGCACCACACGGCCATGTTGGAAGGATCACGGAATTCAGTCCTCTACGAGTCAGGTACCACGATGTCCAGAATGGGCGCAATCGGCGGTTCATGACAGTACGCCTTTCCCTGAAGCCCGGCACCTCCGGGTTTGCCTAGGTGGATGAGATGAAATCTTCGTAGTAGCCGAGGGGCATCCATGTTTGAGACAGGTTCCCAAGTGCGCTCACTAGCAGGATATCCTTTCCACTCAACCAAATACTGCAGTTGCCCACAACGGTACCTAGAGTCACAAATTCTAGAGACCTCATATTCGAGTTGGTTATTGACAATCACTGGGGTAGATCTTGGAGCAGTTCAAGAGGGCTGCGCATATGGTTTTTACAAAGAAGTGTGGAAGACTGGATGAATCTTTTTCCATGATTCTGGTAGTTGAAGTCGAAAGGCCACTCGATTGACAATTTCCTTTATAGAAAAAGGACCAAAATACCTGGGAGCCAATTTATTGGGTCGTAGGTGATGAGGAAGGAGTTTTGAGGATAACCAGACCTTATCGCCTATTGAATAGGAAGGACCAGGCCTTCTTTTGGAGTCTGCATATTGTTTAACGTTTCTTCGGGCCTTTTCAGGGTATTCCCTTGCCTCTTTGTGTACAGTGATCAGTGTTTCAATCCAGGAATCAACTGTAGGAACTGGATGTGGGAGAAGGGAGGGTAGGACTGAAGGATGAAATCCATGGCTACAAAAGAAGGGACTGGTCTTGATAGCAGAATGATCCGAATTGTTGTAAGAAAATTCGGCCACAGGGATCAGGAGTGACCAATCATCCTGGACCTTGGTGGTGAAGCAGCGAAGATATTGTTCCAGGGTTTGGTTTACTCGTTCAGTAGCTCCATTGGTCTGTGGATGATAGCCCGAAGACAAGGCACGTTGAATCCCCAATATCCGACATAGCTGTTTCCAAAACTGGGATATGTACTGGGGTCCTCTGTCAGAAATGATTTTGGAAGGTAATCCATAAAGCCGGAATATGTGTTCTAAAAATATTCCAGCAAGTTCAGATGAGGATGGTAGTTTGTATAGAGGTGTAAAATGAGCCATCTGTGTGAACAAATCAATGGTAACCACTATAGTTGTGTAGCCTCTGGAAGAAGGTAGTTCCACGATAAAATCTGTAGCAATGATTTCCCAGGGTCTCGTTGGTAGTACTGGTTGGTGTAGGAGACCTGCTGGTTTTTTATTGTCATGTTTGTTTTGATTACAGACTGCACAAGTCTGGACATAGGTCTCTATGTCATCCTTCATCCTTGGCTACCAGAATTGTCTTTGTACAAGACGGAGGGTATTGGTGATGCCACTGTGCCTTAATGGAGAGTATCATGGCATAAGTTTGTGATTCTTTGTCGCAGCCCTGGAGTGGGAATAAGCAGCCGAGTATCTTTGAATATGTATCGGTCCTTTGTTTTGAGTTTCCACCGATTGTCTCTCTTGAACTCCTTCCAGAGTTCGAAGGACTGAGTTTGGCCGCTAATATCCTCCAGGAGAGTAACTGCTTGAGCAACAAATATTGTGTTGGGAAACATCTAAGGAAAGATTCGGTCCTCAAGGGGTTCATAATCAGGACGCCTGGATAAGGCATCAGCTATGATGTTATGTGTTCCAGGAAAGTGATGGATTTGAAATTGGTATTGGGCAAAAAAGAAGGCCCAACGGGCTTGACGGCTGTTTCTGCACCCCAGGGATTGTAGGACTTGAAGATTCTGATGGTCCGTACGGACTTGTACTGGGTGTTTGGCTCCCAGAAGGAGATGATGCCAATCAGTGAAGGCTTGACAAATGGCTAACAATTCCTTCTCCAGGACGGAATAGTGAGTTTCACTGGGAGTCAAGGTGCAGGATAGATAGGCAATGGGGTGTTCTAACTTGTCGTCAGGTTCCTGTTTTAGGACTGCTCCAATGGCGTAATTGGATGCATCAGTCTCAACAAGGAAGGGACGGTTAGTGTCGGGTTGAGCTAGGATGGGTGCTTGTGTAAACTCCGATTTCAGTCGTGGAATCGCTGAGTCTTGAGCTGAAGTCCAGTGAAAGGGGGTATATTTCTTTAATAGTGTGACAATGGGGTGCACAATCTCAGAGAATGCGGGTATGAATTTCCTGTAGAAGTTAGCCAGCCCCAGGAAGGATTGAATTTGTTTTACAGTGGTTGGAACAGGCCAAGATAAAATGGAGTCAACCTTGGAAGAATCCATTCCAATCCCCCTCGGGCTAAGGACGAACCCGAGATAATGAACAGTTGATACATGGAAAAGACATTTCTCAGGTTTGGCCAGGAGCTTATGTTCTCATAAGCGTTGTAAAACTGCCTTGATGTGCTCTTCATGTTTTCGATGGTCCTTGGAGTAAATCAGTATGTCGTCTAGATATACAATGACGAAGAGGATCAACATGTCAGAAAAGACTCTATCCATAAAGCGTTGGAAAATTGCTAGGGCATTTGCAAGTCCGAAAGGCATGACAAGTATTCGAAATTGCCAAGGGGTGTTCTAAAGGCTGTTTTCCATTCATTACCTTCTTTTATACGAATAAGATGGTAGGCACCCCTGAGATCTAGTTTTGTGAAGATGACTGCACCTCTCACTGCTTCCAGGATGTCCGAGATGAGAGGCAATGGATAACAGTCCTTGAGAGTGCATTGATTGAGGCCACGGTAATCCAAACATGGCCTAAGTTCCTTGGAATCCTTCTTAGGAACGAAGAAGAGGGAAGCTCCCGCTGGGGACTTGGATGGTTGAATAGTTCCATTTTCCAAATTGGTGTCTAGGTATTCCCGGATGGCCTTTTTTTCAGGTTTGGATAGAATAAACATTCTTCAAAAGGGTATCCCTGCTGATGGCTCAGTGTCAATGGCACAATCCTCAGGTCTGTGGGGTGGTAGAACTTGAACAATAGCAGTTGAAAACACATCTGAGTATGTCTGGTAGGCCTGGGGAATCCGGATAAAGTTAGAGACCATAACTGGTAATTGTTGGGTTTCTGGGGAGTCTTCGAAGGAACTTGGTAAGGTGGTAAGTGACAAACAATGAGACATACAATGTTCTGAACCAAGAAACAAGGAGCCTGCTGCCCAGTTGATTGTGCTTCTGTAACCAGGCATGCCTAGAACCATAGGGTAATGGGCAGATCTTATGATATCAAATTAAATCCTTTCTTGGTGGTGGTTTATTGAAAGAAGAATCTCTTTGGTTTGAAGGGTTATGGGTCTTGAAGATAAGGGTCTACCATCAATGGCTTCCACTGGTTGCATAGTCTCTTGTGTTTCATGGGGAATATTATGACTAGTGACCCAATCATGATCTATGAATATGCCCATGGCTCCGCAGCCCACTAATGCCAGGATGGGGTAGGATTCTTTCTTAGAAGGTGATAGGAATGCCTGTAGAATCACAAGATTGTTTTGTCCAGGAGAGTTCAACGAAGGAATTGATGAGGAGCAGACATCTTTCTCCCGAAACTGTGCCCCACTTAGGATCGGGAGCTGGCGTTTCCCGAACGCCGAGGTGGAGCGATAGGGCACTCTCTCACAAGATGTTTATTGGAGGCACAGTACATGCACAGTCCAGTATGAAGCCGACGCATCCTTTCTTGTGAGGAAATGGGTCCATGGAAGGCCCCTAGTTGCATGGGTTCAGAGTCTGAGGTTGGAGATGTAGCGGTTTCTGGTTTGTATGGGTGGTCTGTGGCAGCCTTTTGGGGTGTTGACTTAGACTTTCTATTCTCTGCCTTTCATTCCTGGATCCGACAATTGATTTGTAGGGAGAGGTCCATGAGGGCTTGGAAGGAGCTTGGGCGAGCTACCCTGGCTAACTCGTCCTTTGTTTCTTCATTTAGGCCCCTTCGAAAGAGAATGAAACTGGTTTCTTTGGACCAATCAGCCTCTTTTACTAGTTGTTTAAGCGGGTCACATAAGTAAGCATATCCTGGGACCCTTGTTGAAATTCAAGTAGTCTTTCTGGAGCGCTGTAAACAAGCTCTGGGCGATCAAACATGGCTTTTAAGGCTTCCACGAACCCGTCATAATCATCCAGGAGGGCGTTGCCCGAATTGACTAGGGGGGTTGCCCAGATCAGGGCGTTACCAGTGAGATGTGAGATCATGAATCCCACCTTTGCTCTTGGGGTGGAAAAATAGTATGGCTTGAAGGTAAAATGCACCAAACATGAATCAAGGAAGGCACGGAAGGGCTTTGAAGAGCCATCGTATTTGTCTACTACTCCTACCAACAAGACACTTTCTTTAGCTGCAGAGTCACGAGACAAGACTAGCTGCTTTAATGTAGAGTTTTCTGCCTTAAGGTTCTGGACTTCAGTGGTCAATTCCTGCATACCTCGCATGAGGTCTTGAACCGCGGCTTCCATCTCTGTATTTGTGTCGGTTTTAAGGCGTCTCAATCTGTCACAAGTCTCTCCCCTTCTCACCTGTTTTTACTTGCTTGTGACATTCTTGGATGCGTTCTTTCACACGATCCGGGATTTGTACAGGCCCGTGTGCAGGTGATTCGGATTCCAGCGTGAAGATACAATCCTACGCCATGCAGCGTTCAGATTTCCAGGACCGAGAACCAGGAAGCAATTGTATCCGAACTCAGGAACATGGAACGCCGTGACACGAGCACAGAAGAAGATCCAGGAAAAAGGCATGGTAGGGTAAGGAAGGGAATTAGAAAAGGAAAAGGATTCAAGGATTCAAGGATTCAGGAAACAGGACTCAGAAGGAAACCCCGAGCGAACTCTGGCCACACACGTCTGAGTACGCTGAGCGGTAGCATTGAGACACGCAGAGCCGCAGGGCGTGACTGTTTTGTAGGAAGTTGAATGTAGCGTGTAAAGGCTGGTAAGCTGCGTTCCGCACCACACGGCATTGTTGGAAGGATCACGGAATTCAGTCCTCTACGAATCAGGGACCACGATGTCCAGAATGGAGTTTATGTGTGTGCTTCAGTTATGTCAGACTGTACACAGTTCCAGCGTTTTTGTTCCTGTTCATGACTATGTACCTATGGGCAATTTGTTTTTGGACAGGCAAGTTTTCCTAAGGTCATGGTGTGTGATACCTGGTTTGGGAAATTATTTGCTTTATGCAGCAGATGCATTTCCTCCATAATTCTATGTCAAGGCCAGAGGCGAGCATTATGCTTCAACTTCTATGTAGTCCTCTCTTCAGCAGTTTCAACCAAAAAAATCCAACTTTTCAAATTTGTTCCCTTATCTTTTTTTTTTAAAAACTAAATTTCCCTCTCAACATATGTCCTTTTGGTAGTCCCACTCATTTCCTGTCACATGACCATAGTCCTTCCTGCCTCCTTGCTCCCCCTCTTCTTTTCCTGCTCTTACGGCAGTTAAGTGCCTTTTCCAATAAGCTGAGAAAGTGTGTGACTGTAAATGTTATAATACAAAGTGTAGAGCGCAATAGAATAGCATACAATGTGAATAAGAGCTAGACAAACAAAGGGATATCAGTAATAATAATAATGACTAGACTAACTAACGCGAAGTAAGGAGAGCGAATAGAGGAGGTGCGGTCCTGTGTTGCATTCTCGGCACACTCAGTGACTCAGACCTGCCACTGCACGAATGGGAGAGTGAAATGCCCCCTCTCTTGGAGGGGCAGAGCCACAGAAAACACGGCAGAGGAGCGCAGAGCCACAAGTACGCTTGTCATTGGAGTGACTAGCAATGAAGCGACAAACTCCATAAAGATAATGAGGCCATAAATAACGTCCGTTATACATAGCGGATGCACACCGCAACGCACGCCATGATTTCCCGACACAGGGAGAGGTCGGATACGCTTATATATAATCAGAGGCTGTTTACACACATCGCGCGAACGCGCTGAAAGCACCCAACCCAATAAGAGGAGCCAGAACAGAAACCTCCATAGGGAAAGGTAAAAGGTAATGCCACACAGAAGGCAGTCAGGTGCTGGCCACACAGTCTAGCTCCACAGCGTACAGGTGGTCGTGCCACACAACCTGTGCACAGGTGAAGGCACGACCACCTAGGCAGTGAAAAAAGACAACAACAAAAATACGTTTTAGAATATTAGTGGAGCGAGGAGGACCTGGCTCACAGCTTCAGATAAGTCCTGACGAGCTCGCTAGTGGAAGCAGTGGCCCAGGGGGTAAGACCCCTGCAAAAAAAATATTCTTGAGCCAGAAGCATGAAAGCACTGTAAGAACAGAGATCACGTCCACCAGGGCCCTGCAAGGAGATCCCCAGGGGTGTAATGAGACCCAGAAGAGGAAGGCCGCTTCTGACCCCCGCCCCGGGTCACTGTTACAGGGCAGATAAAGAGGCTCCAGAGGCCACCGACACCTTCAACAAGCTAAGAGATGCCTTTTTAAGCAAGTCGGTGGTGCCAAGCCTCACGACCCCCGACCCAGGGGAGAACAATATGGGTACAGATCAAGTGGACTCCACAGAAGAGGATCTACCAGACACTCCTCACTCTTCCCAAGCAGAGGAAGAGGACCTAGAACCAACAAGGGGTAAGAAATTAAGGAAGGAGAAGCATCTGAAAGACGATGAAGACATCTCAGACATGTTCGACCCGGAGAACATTAGAAACCCACAGTCCTAAAACAGGCAGCCAGCGCCACGAGTAGCCAAATCCAAGACACAGAGACTGCGAAAAGCTCTAGAAAAAGAGGTGAGACAGTGCATGAGAGCAGAATGCTGGAGCCAGAATTACTGGGCAAGGTAGTGGTAGCTCCCGAGATGAACCCAAAGATGCTAACATTCATGTCGAAGACATCTAGGGATCCGCGGAAGGGAATATACAGATCCTGGAAGAGCTGTCAGGAGAAAGTATTGAACCTCGCAGGTCCACTAGCCAAGATCATGGACCTAGAGAAGAGAGCCAGAGACACAGGAAAGGAAGTAGACCCAGAAGTGTTAGCTAACTGGGCCCAGAGAGCAGAAATTGTGAGATCTCCTTAGAAAGAAGATGAGGGCTATTGTTGAAAATAGACTACAAATTGGGAGACCTAGCCTCTTATGAAGCAGGGAAAGCAGCCCAAGACCTTCTCTCCGGAGAAACATTCGGAAAAGAGATGGGGAGGTTCGTGGGGACATACACCTCCCTGGAGAAGGTACAAGCTTCAATCAGGAAGATGTTCCCTACTAGGGTTTTCGCCAGGACTGGTCCCCATCAAGATCGAGCGACCGGTTGCTATCAAGGCACACAGAGGCCTCAAAATGACAGAGCCCAGTACTAGGAGAACAAACAGCAGGACTCCTTCTTCCCCACCAGAGGTCGATTCCCAAGAGGGCATCGAGGAAGAGGAACAGGAAGAGGAGAGTGCTTCCCCACAGGTGAGACACTTTACATACCCGCCAGTGGGAGGGTGGACACAGTAATTATGGCGAAACTGGCACACACTTTCCAGTGACGGCTGGGTGCTGCAGACAGCCACGGGGCTGCAGCTAGAGTTCACACAGGAACCACATCAAGGCCACCCCCCTCCACCAATACACACGGCCCAGACAGAGAGGGCAAGCTTACACATTGAGCTGAAGCAGTTAGCGCAGACAAACTTTGCTTCACTACATAGCTTATGCTCGTCCGTTATACTGCACAACACGCCAGGCCACCTTTGTGTTTTTAGCCTGCCTGGTGACATCCCTAACTGCCCTCCATAGCTGCTCTGTCAGTTTAGCACTCACTGTGGTTGTCTGCAACTGTCTACACCATCAATAATTAAGATGTCTCCACCCGGTTGTGCCTAACTATTGTCTCAGTCAGCTCTGCCTGCTTGCATCATTACCCTTCATAGATGTTTATATTAATGTGCTTAATTTGCCTAATCTGTCTAGCTACATGTGCAACTGCACCTTCATATAGCCTAGCTGCCTCATCATAAAGGTGACCAATTGCACAAACCTACCTTGTGAGTGTACCAACAGAGATCCCAGCGACCCTATACTAATGAGCCAATCTATAATTTATTCAATTATTCTCCCAATCAACTGATGCCCTAACAATGTTTTACTTGCTCCTGTTCAAACGTGCCACCTCACTTGCTTAACATGCTTTTGGGTAACCACACTGCCTAACCACAGTTGGCCATTTTTCTTCAATCTACTCTGCCTATACTGTGCCTAAATGAAATAGCATACCTTGTCCTTGCTGCTTTAGCCTACTGTGCCCAACTGAACCAGCCCATTGTATCTAAATGAACAAGCATACTGTGTCTTTACTGCATTAGTCCGCTGTGCCTAACCTTGCTGCTTTAGCCTACTGTGCGTAACTGAATCAGCCTATTGTATCTAAATGAACTAGCACACTGTGTCTTTGCCGCATTAGTCTACTGTGCATCAGCTAAAAATCAAATTTAACCTATCGTACCTCTTAGTGTAGCATACCCTTCCTAGTATACCTGCTTCCTAAACCTGTCTCCAGCCGTCTATGCCTACTCCAAATATGATTATGAGAAACTCTCTTCAAACCTCTCTAGAAATTACCATCATAGTAATAATCCACCAGACCAGCTTCACTGACTGCCTCACAGTAAGCCACCCACCAATGACCATGGCCAGTATCAGAACCTTACCATGTCCGGTCATAGAAAGAAACAACAAACTTCAAGCTAGGCTACCCTGCCTCCATGATCCACGAGCAAGTCACTACCACTATCTAAACAATAACGGATCCAAATCTAAACTACCCCCCTATCCTGACAAACTAACCTTAACTACAACGCAGAAACCAGACAAAACTAAACCTAGCACCTCCAAATCCACAAACACCTGTACCCTTATCAACGTTGCCAATTTCAATGTGGCCTTAATAAACGCTTGATCTTTGGTAGCACATGCTACAGGCCCAGCCTCTGCTCTGGCCATCTCAGAAAACTACCAAATCCTCAGAGCGGACAGAACCAACGCCAGAGGAGGAGGTATCACCATCATAGCCAAAACACAACTAGCAATTAGACTTATACAATCACCTCCAATTACCTCCTGTGAAATGCTCACAGCGAAAATACCAATATCTAATTCCAAGACACTACCAATCTATCTAGTGTACAGGCCACTGGGACCGATTGGATCCTTCGAGGATGACATCTCAAGCATCCTCTCCAACAATACAAAAGAAACCTCTCAGGTACTTCTACTGGGGGACTTCAACCTTGGCTTCAATGACCACACAGACAGCAACGCCAAAGCTATCGCCAATATGCTCTTCGAACTCTTCGAACAAGGATTTACCCAGAAAGTTAATCAACCAACGCATTCAAAAGGCAGAACCCTCGACTGGGTGGCTGAACTAAATTGTAACCTCTCCATTAACTATACTTCCCCACTACCATGGACAGATCCCCACCTGATTTCCTTCACTATGGTAATAGACAAACAGCCACAAATATGACCATAGCCCCTCCTCAACCTACCAGGAACAAAAAAGATATCACAGTGGACAGGCTTCTACCACTAATCCTGCCTTCACTGAGCCTATTATCATCATCCACTAAACCCAATATACTAGTTGACACCTACAATACAACCATGTCCAAAGCCTTGGATACTATTGCACCCCTCAAAATACGAAAAAGCAAACCGCAAGCTCATCTAAACGCTTGGTTCACCCCACATTTAAAAGAATTTAGGCAAAAAAAAAGAACATTGGAAGCCCTATGGCGCCACACCCCGTCAGCAGAAAACAAAACGAACCTGAACAAACTTGCAGACCACTACAAAAAAGAAATAATAAACACAAAGAGAGAGCTTTATAACGATAGGATTGCTAAGGCCAATTCCAACACAAAGGAGCTCTTTACCCTACTTCGAGAAATGGAGGCCCCCATCCCGCCAGCCGCTTTAGCCAATAAAATTGTACTCCTTCAAGGAAAGATTGCGAACAAGAAATCCTCCCTTACCAAACAAGATGCTCACACTCTGACCCCCAAAACTCTAACCAATAAACCAGATGAATTTAAATTCTCAAAAGTCTCTATCCTTGAAGTGGAGAAAATCATCTCCTCCCTGAAACCAAGTAGATGCCAGGGTGACAACTGCCCAGCACAATTAATTAAAGATGCAGCCAGAGACCTGTCACCATTTATCGCCAAACTCATCAATGCATCATTTTCAACTAATAATGTCCCAAACAATCTCAAAGAATCCTGGGTCTTACCATTACTGAAAAAACAAACATTAGATCCAGCCATTCCGACCAACTACAGGGCCATTACTACGGTGCCTTTCTTTCTGAAGATACTTGACAGAGTAGCGTACCTTCAGATACAACAATATCTGGAAACAAAACATCTCCTCTGCACCCGCCAATCAGGCTTCAGGCCACAACACAGCACTGAAACTGCACTAATTGACTTAAAAACACAAATTGAGGCACTAATAGAGAATGGGAAAACAGCCATGCTACTCTTACTTGACCTGTCAGCCGCCTTTGACTTGGTGGACCATGAAGTCCTTTGTAAACACCTTGCCTCAGTGGCTCACTTCTCAAAGGACACAGTAGCATGGATACAATCATTCCTTAACAATAGAACTATGCGTGTCTTTTCCCCTTCAGACTCAGCAAATCCTATCCCAATAACCTGCGGCGTGCCACAAGGATCATGCGTTTCACCCACCATGTCCAACATCTTCACAAAGCCATAAAAGCCATTGTTTGACAAATTGGACACTCTGGGTGCCACCTACACTAACTATGCAGATGACACCAGATGACACCTAGATCCTCATACCCCTTTCAGGCAATTACATCACAGACACGGCTCTTGTGAACAAATTCTACCTCCTCATTCAGGCATGAATGGCCACACATGGCCTCTGCCTGAATGCGACAAGACTGAACTTCTAATACTAGGAACCTCGGCCAACCTCAAAAAACTCAATAACGATTACTCCTCCTTCAACATTGATGGCAACTCTATCAGGAAGTAAAAACACTCGGATTCTATCTTGACTCTACTCTAACCATAAGCGAACAAGTCAATACTTTAGCGTCCACATCAGCATATACATGCAAATTAATCAGGGCCTGCAGACCTTATCTATCCTCATCCAGCTGTATCATCTTATCAAATGCCCTCATACTCTCAAGATTGGACTACTGCAATGCTCTGTACCTGGGGGCTAACAAGTACATCTTAAACAAGATCCAAGCACTACAAAATAACGCCCTAAGAACGGCACTAAATATCCCAAATAAAGATCACATATCCGTGATTAGAAGACAAAACCAATGGCTGACAATCAAGGACAGAATCCTGATAAAAACAACCTCCCTTACCCATGGTACCTCACCAATCGAATAGTCAAGAAAACAACGACTCGCCTGACTAGGTCCTCCAACTCATGCTGCCTCAGCGTACCACGTTTCAAACTATCCAAATCTGGCGGCAGAAGTTTCCCAGTTATGGCAGCCCAAACGTGGAACTCACTCCCCTACTCACTCCGGGTCGATCAAACCTACCCTACCTTCAGACGCAACATACAGAAATGGATCAGAACCAATGACGCCCCCCCTAGGGCCCAATGGTAAACAACATATTAAGCCAAATATCTGTGATCATAAAACCTTACAACTGAAACCACCCATACTGCTCGGAAATATATTTGTATACATCTGTAATATAACTGTATATATCCTCAATGCTTACCTGCAATTTGTGAACCATAATTTGTATACTGTGAATATCTCCATATTTGTACCTGTATTACCATGTCTGCAACTTTACGTATCTTAAGCCTAAAGCCTCCTTGTACTGCTTGTGCCCAGTTACCTTTGGGTTTGGTGCGCCATACAAATAAATAAAAAAACAAACAAACAAAAAAGCCATAGAGCCATGTACCTTGACACCAATGTTTATAAGCAATATGTCCTAGTGTGCAGGAAAGAAAACGTGAGGCCGGTGATGAACCTAAAAGAACTAAAAAGTTGGGTGACATACCGCCACTTTAAGATGGAAGGGATTCACCAACTGCGAGACAATCTAAGAGAAGTGAACTGACTAGTAAGGATCGACCGAAAGGACGCAAATCTCACAGTGCCCGTCCAAGAGCAATATCGCCCCTTTCTAGTGTTCTCCTGGGATGGGCGAGACTGGCAGGTTGCGACGATGCGTTTGGCCTAGCATCGGCCCCATGGGCCTTCATGAAACTCATGAGGCCGATAGCAGCCGTGATCAGAGAGAAGGGGTCTGTATGATCATCTATCTGGACGACATACTGCTCCTAGCAGGCGACAGAGAGACCCTCCAATACCAGACGGAATGGGTGAAAGAACTACTCTCATCATTGGGGTTCTTAGTGAACCATGAAAAGTCCGACACCACCCCTACAAGGAGTTCATAGTAGACACCAGAAGGGCGACGCTAGAGTTGCCGACCAGGACGATAAAGGACATTAAAAGAGAGATCAGAGGATGTCTCGACAAGGAGATGATATCTCTAAAGAAGCTACCAAGAATAGCATTGTCTATTCAAGCCATATTTCTGGGGCCTTTGTACTATCAAGCCCTGCAGAGGCTGAAGAGAAAGCACCTTCAGCAAAGCCTGAAGTACTATCAGGCAGTACCATTAGACCGCAAGTCTAGGGTAGAGCTAGACTGGTGGCTGCAGAATACGGCTGCATGGAATGGGAAAGCCATTTTTGGAGATCGACCCGACCTAGTGATAGAATGGGATGCCAGCAGAGTAGGCTGGGGAGCCTGATGCTGGACATTAGATACAGGAGGGATATGGAGCTCGGAGGAACTTCGAATGCACATAAATTGCCTAGAACTCCTAGTGGGCTCCTTCATGATCAAAGCATTCACGAAAAACAGAGTGAACTCATGTATTCTGCTGAGGATGGACAACATCTCAGCAGTCAAATGTATCAATCACTTAGGAGGGACTAAGTCCAAGCTCCTAGCAAAGCTAGCGAAGGACTTCTGGCATTACTGCTTGCAGTCAGGGACTTCAGTGATGGCAGAATACCTACCGGGAGTGCTCAACGTAGTAGCAGACTGGAACTCCCGATACTTATTGGATGCCAGCGACTAGAAGCTGGACAAAGAAAAGAAATATTCCAGCAGCTAGAGCATCTGTGGGGACCAGTGCACACAGACCTATTTGCATCCAGACTAAACACTCAGAAAAGCAACTACTTCAGCTGGAAGTTAGATCCGACAGTGAGAGGAGTGGACACATTTCTGCAGGACTGGAGCAGGGAGCTACACTACGCCTTCCCCCTGTTTATGATGCTAAGCAGAGCTCTAGCGAAAGTGTGCAGGGAGAAAGCGGAGCTGATTGTTGTGGCTCTGATATGGAAGTCTCAGGTTTGGTTCCCAGCACTCATAGAGCAACTAACAGACTGGCTGAAGGTTCTCCCCCAAGGAGAACACCTTCTCACGGACCCAGTTGGGTCATTTCATCCTCAGAGAGTGAAAGGGACTCTCCTGCTGAAGGCATGCATGATAGCCGGAAACGTTGCCCGTTGCCAGGCATTTCGGAACACGCTTCACGGCTCATAGCAGAATCATGGGCACCATCCACACGGTGGAGCTACAACGCAGCTTGGAGTAAATGGTCGCAGTGTTCGCAGTGGTGCAGAAGCAGAAATGTCCATCCCGTTTCTGCCCCTAGAGTGGCGATCCTTAATTTGCTTGCATACCTGTTACAAAATGGGAGAGCATTTAGGACAATAGGAGTATACAGATTCGCCATCTCAGCGAGACACTTGCCCATCAATGGAATCCCCGTGGGGGAGAACGCAACGGTAATAAGACTCATAAAAGGGGCACGGTTCAGGAAGCCTGCAGAACCGAAATACGCACACCTATGGACGTGACAGTAGTATTGAGACTGCTCGCTAGTTTGCCAACAAACGGATACCTGTCTTTGAAGCAATTGTCAGGCAAGCTGGCCATGCTCCTATGCCTAGTATCATGTAGGAGTGTAGCAGACATTAAAGCCCTAGACATAAATAGGAAAATATTTGGACCAGAAGGCGTTACCTTTACACTTGTCAGGAGAACAAAGACAGGTTCCTCTTCTATATCGTACCCCAAAGTGGTGCGTAGCAGCATGCATTAGGGACGAAGAAAGTAGGATGGCGGAAATGTGTCCAGAAGGGACGACGCAGTTATTAATAACGCGTAGGAGACCGTACAAAGTGGTTGCGACAGCTACCATAGCCAGGTTGGTGCACAAGGTTATGCAGCTAGCAGAAGTAGACCTGTCTAAGATCGTCACGCATTCTGTGAAAGGAGCAATGGCTTTGAAAGCACTTGCACCAGGTGCGACACTACAGGATATCTTACAAGCAGCCGACTGGGCCAGCGATAGCACATTTAAGACATTTTACTTTAAGCCTATACAATCAGTGGCAGCAACAGTAATGGGAAGCTTTGAAGAAGCATAATGTTCGCTTCCGGTCTTGACATAGAATGAAGATTACCCATGCTAATAGCGCAGAGAGCCTTGATTCTATTAAAGACAAGGAGGTGAGCATTTCTTTCCCGACCGAAATATGCACTGCAAATGTTTTATGTTATGAATGTAATGAGGCATTGTTCCCTGAAGCGGAATAGGGAAGCCTATTCCCAACCCTAAACACATCCTTTGTATCTTGTTAGGAGATGACCAAAAGAACAAATGAGACGAGACGACCTAAGTAGCAGGCTTAAAGGGATCGTCAAGAGAAGACAGATCCGAGCAGAGAAGGAGTAGAAGATGGATTGGCAGGACCCTGTAGTTCTCCAAGGTTTGAAGCTCCAGTTACAAGGTTTAGAGTGCAGTTCAGAACATTCAAAGAAGAGGAGGAGGAAGGAGGCAGGAAGGACTATGGTCACATGACAGGACATGAGTTGGATTACAGAAAGGACATATGTTGAGTGGGAAATGTAGTTTAAAAGAATAAAGATAAGAGAAAATTTTTTGAAAAGTTCAATTTTTTTTTGTTGAAACTGCTGAAGAGAGGAATAAATAGAAGTTGAAGCATAATGCTCGCCTCCTTGTCTTTAATAGAATCAAGACTGCCTGCGCTATTATCAGGGGTAATCTTCATATTTGAGTGTATGGTTGATGGTTATCTTATTCTGGTCATTTGATTATGGCATGATAGGCAGTCTGTTTATTTTCTGTGTGTGTACGGCAGAGGAAATTTAGTAATGTGCCTGTGTCTGTGTGTCATTGAATGTTAATGCTGGTGTCTGGAGTGCCTGGATGCATGAACAGAATGTCAGGGTGGAATGCTACTGGTGTGCTGGGTGAGTGTTCCACAGAGTGATAGTTAGCTGGGTGGCTGGGTGTGGATGGATCAGTGGTTGTATGTCCTTATGCAGTTACCTGATGTAACTAGGCTACCTTATTGGAACAGGAACTAAACCTACTTACCTTGGATCCAGAATGGTATGATATCATACCTGGAATCTGTATAATTGACTGTAAAAAAAGAGAATGGTAGATTGGTTCGAATTTCAGCTGTGTGAAAATAGCATACAGCAGAAAAAGTTGAACACATCTACCACTCGTACCATCGTAGTGAACAAGGAGAGCTGGGGTGTCTCCCGCACCCTTGTTCGTTACAATGACTTCTGGGGTTGCCTGGTGTCCCCTGCTAACTCAAAAAACAGACCCTGTGGTGCCGGTTGCCAAGTGAAGGGAACCAGCAGCGGCGCAGAGTGATGGAGGAGACAGCGGCACACAGCAAAAAGTAAGTAAGGGGGTAAGAGGGTCCTGGTTACTAGAAATGTTCGGGGGAGTGAAAACCAAAAGTCGTTTTCTTTCAAATTGTGATATTCTTATCAGCTGTCACACTTTGTAGAACCCTCCCAACCTTCCTCTTCACCTGGAACTTCTGCTGGGACGTACTTGGTCTCTGAGTCCTTCTTTTTCCTGGATCTTTTGAGTTCTTTAGGGTTCCTTTCTTTCTTTTGATGTAAATATGGGCGAGCTCCCTCGGAGGCCATCGTGATAAGAGGTAAACCCTGAATCCCGGGACCCCCGGGGAGCCAACCCCAAATTCAAAATTGCCATAGATTCCAGGTCGGACGCATGACATCAGCTCCCGGAAACATCTGTGGTAAGGCCTTGCCCACCGTACCTGCAAGGAGACACTGGACACAGGACTTCCTCCGTCGGGCTCCCGGCGTGTACTCCTGAGCCTGGGACTGCCCACTTTATTTTATACAGCATGCGCAACTGCGAACGTTGCCATCGCACCACGTGATACCATCACACTCCTCCTTTTTCATAACAAAATTGCAAAACAGCTGTGAGGCATGAACTGCTGTCAACATGACAAACAAGTAATAACACATGAAAACATAGTAGGCCCAACGTGGGCAATACTGAGAAACCCAGTCTTTTCAGGTTTGGCCCATAATATAGTCTTTGAACCGCACGTGACACTGACGGCCTTCTTTGCGGGGGTAGCATTCCCCTGCCGCTGTCTCTCTCCTCTCTCCTTCCAGGTCACATGGTGCAGATTCTGGATCTCTGGCAATCTTCTTCCGAAGGTTGTTCTCTGCCCGCGGTCCAGGCAAGGGAGACTTCCCCTCATTGAAACTGGAGTTCCTCGTCACATTCCCTTTCTGATCAGCAGCAGTCACCATGGAGCCCTTTACTTGGGTCACTCCCATGGTTGAGGATTCGTAATTGAGGGTCAGTTTGCCTTCAGCATGGCGGTTTCTTACCAGGATGGTGTCCCCCACCTCAATGTCCGGTGGCCTGAGGCGTTGCCTGATGTTTTCACCCTTGTTATGCGCTAGTCGGTCATCTGCTGTCTTGTGGTCATCAATGACGCCTGGCGGTCGTCCTTCTGTCTCTAGAAGGAGTCCTTCGTGGGCATCTGTTGAAAAGAGCTTCGGCTGGAGGCACCCCTGTGGATTGATGAGGGGTGGCTCAGTATTCCCTGAGGGGCTGGAAAAGGGTCCTTTTCAATTCTCCTCCCTGACCTTGAGTTATGCGGAACACTTTTTTAAGCGTTCGCTTGAAGCGTTCAAACTCCCCATTTGCCCTCGGCCATCCTGGCATTAACTTTCTATGCGTAATGCCACAGTCTTGCATGAACTCTGCAAAGTTTCCTCCATCAAATGGCGGTCCATTGGAGCATATGATTTGTGGGAATCCGTGTGTGGCAAACACCTTTTCCATCACTTCGATGATCTGTTCGCAGGATGTGGATTCTACCAGCTCTACCTCTGAGTACCTGGACCACTGGCCAATCATTACGAGAAAGTACATTCCTCTTCCTGTCGACCCAAAGTCCACGTGTACTATGTCCCAGGGGGTGTCACTTCTGGTCATGGATTCAATACTGGGCTCCCTGTTGACTGGGGCTGTTGCCTGGCACCAGACACCCCTGCCCGAAATGCTCATCTACCTTTGTCTCGAGACCTGGGAACCAAACTTTGGGGCGCCTTCATTTTCGCTGTGCCTTGGTGGCCACAGTGTTCCAGTTCCAACACTCTTTCCACACTCTTTCCACCAATGCCACCGGAACTACTATCTGGCGGCCTCGTAGCAGCACTCCTTCTCCGGTCACGGATAGTTTATGTCGTACTCGCCACAGTTGTTCAAGTTCCCCTTGAGTCTCCTGGCTTCTGAGAGTGGCATTGGATAGTACTGACCTCCACACGCCACTGACCATGGCATCCTGAATTATTCTAAAACACTCGTCTTCTTTCAAGGCCTCCGCCACCTCTTCTAGAGTAAGGGCCACGGGCTTTGCTGCGCCCACCACCAACCGAACATGCTCCTCACTGTCTACCATTGTCGGATGTGGATGTGGTGGAGGTTGACACTGCTCTGCAACAAAGCTCGGCAAGGGAGGTGGCAACTTGTCGGAGACTGTCTGTGTGGACAGAGCAGCGTTTTACTTGTTTTACTTGAATTTTCAAAGGACTACAAAATAGGAGCAAAGAAGGACTACAAATCCTCAGAGTACTCTGGAGCCTCTCTTTTACCTCTAGACCGCGCCTCCAACAACACCTGCCAAGCCTCAAAACCTCCCATCTTAGCGGAGCATAGCAGAGTGCAGACAGAATGTCTGGTGGCTGGAGGAAGGAGGACCCTTGACCTTATGATCATGAATGAAGGTAAGCCAGCGACATTGCCGGGGAGGGAAACATCGCCCCGCCATACCTTGAAGGAAGTTGACCCTGAGAGCAACCAGATGACACTTGTGGACCTTTGTGAAGAACCTACAGAGACATTTAGGCAGGAAACAGTAGGTCAGGAAGTGAGTGAACCAATAATATCACATAACAACTTGAAGCCCTCACAAGACAAACTAACCCCCTTGGTCTGTCCATTTAACATCATTGTGGAAATTGGGCAAAAAACAGTTGATACAGGGAACGCCAATCAGCACCCAGAAGGGGAAGTAAACGCAGTGGTGGAAGCAAAAGCCACGACAAAGTGATGTGCTTGTCGAGAAGGGACCTGTGAGGAAGTGCATATACTCCCGCGAGCAAACAAGAACGCACAAGAATTAGAACTGAGAGCAGAAATGGATCAGCCTTTACCATTGAGTAGTCACGTGGAATTGAATGCCTCTCCGCAAATCCCTCTAGCGGATGTGATGAGCATTGCGACAGACAAATTGATAGATCCGACACAAACACCGGAATTACCAAAAACCCTGCCAGCGCAACGAGAGTTAACACCATCTTTGAAAAGGAAAAACGTGATGGGCATAGCGGTCAATAAAGACACAACTAGTGATAACTTGATACCACCAACAACCCAACAGGTAATCCTGGCGCTTTTTGATGCGCGTGGCAATTACATGCAGAAACGTCCCAGATGGTCCACAAATGAGACAATAAGTACAAAGGAAACAGTGGAAGAAGCATCTGTCAGTATACAGACAGGTTCTGTGTTTCCCACAAACCAAGTTATCAGGACTAAAATGGGATGTGTTGGCGAAAAACGAAATTGGAACCCACCTAATCTGACATTCAGTGATAATGCCATGAACCATCGATTCTATTTCAACACAAATGGGCCGTTAAATAATATGAACTACAACAAGAAATGGTTGCCCAGAAGGGAAACATTTAACACAGAAATTCCAGACCAAATGCTACTTGAAACATCACTAAATGTAGAAAACATGATTGGGTGACGCTCGCAAAACTTGGAAACATCTGTGGAGAAGGCCGAAATGACAAGTTACAACTTGCACTAAAACGACTCAAACTAGTGAGAAAGAGAAGTTTGCGTCAGGTCGGGAGAATAAAGGTTCACAGACAGTAGAAACCCCAATACTAGAAGCAACTGATCTAAGGCCATCTAATCCTCTACCAACTAATGAGAACAAAAACACGGAAAACATTGACAAAAATGTCTTTGCTATAGCGACATTAACTGCGATTCTGGCACCCTTCATGAAATTTCATGAGACCATCAACGAAACTTTGAAGGCCCAAACAACAGTATTAGGCATGGTCCATAGTAAGATGATCTACATAGAAGGTTTCATAACAGCCATTGAAAAAAAACTAGAAAAAAATCTTCAAAGCAGTGCAGCAGGTGTGGCACAGATTTTACAACAAATGCTTGATCCACTAATTAAAGAAAAAAGAAAAACGAAGAAACTCCTGAGTATCCTTGGGAGTGGCTCCTACTGCGTGGGATAAAAATCCACACTACAGAGATAGGAGTCAATTAACTATTCAAAGGAATCTGCCACAAATTAGTACAGAGCGACAAACTTTAACTCCACCTATGGAATCACGTGGAAGTAAAGTGATACCAACGACTGATTCACTACCCAGAATGGATAATCAATTACATCCGGGAGAAAAAATCAGCAAAAAGTCAATTCAAATGGAACAACAGACACAAGAGGAGGAAAGTCAAAAAATTGATAACCAATTACAACCGGGAGAAAAACTCGGCAAGAAGATAATTCAAAAGGAACATTACACACAAGAGGAGGAAAGTCAAAACATTTTGGAGAGAAGGAACCACGAGTCTGGCTGCCTAGAGACAGGTGAAGACGACATTGCACTAGCGCCGGCAAAGAAACCAAATGAAACAGAAACGTCCAGTAACGTGGCCAAGACAGCTTCCACAAGAAAAATATGTGAAATTTTCACAAAACCACAAATGGACAAAACAACGATAATTAAAGAAGTAGGACTACGAGGAGACAAAGTCGGCTCAGTAACAAAAGCAGAAAAGACTAAAACGAAATTAGTAAAGAAGTCTAAGAACCTCCCCTCTGTAAACAAAAGAAACTCCAACAGCAGCTGCACCTTTATTAAAAACATTTCAGTCCCTGTGGTGAGAACGGGTCAACAGACCTTATTAAAAACTGGAAAATCAAATGCTTCTGTGAAAGAAAACAACAAGGGACAAACGAGTCAGAAGACACACTACTTCACTGTAGCCTCTGAGGAAATTGAACTTATGGACCTCTCAACATACACTATCACGGAGGCTGAAAGCTCGGCCCTTGATGATAGTGTTACAATAAACGACTCATAGGCTCAAGATTCAGATGTGGACACCTCAGAAAAAGACGACGATATGCCACCAAGAGAGGAAAGACCAATAACAAGAAGCATCAAGACGTCAAACGTATTACCGTTTCGACAGAACACGACTCAGCCAAAATCAAAAATTCAAGTTACTGATGCTAGAACTAGTGGTTCTCCACCTTCGAACCAGCGGGTAAACGAAAATGGAAAGAGCAAACCACATTTCAGCAAGCCCGATAGAAGTGCAAATAATTCAACTGAAGCGCAAAAAAAGAAGGTAACCCTGTTAATAAATTCGGACGATTACCAACCTCTAGAAGAAATTATTGGAGACCTAAAAGGAACCGACTCAGATGAAAAATCGTTAGAAGAGATTCAACCGAAGATAAAGCTGAATCTAATATTGCCAGAGAAACATATACCCAAACAAAATCAAAAAGGAAACAAAGTGACTAATGACAGCCTGAAATTATCATTGGAAAGGATATGTGACAACGATGATGGTCTTGTACATAACAGGACCAACATGATAAGACTTCTACATCATGTTCCCTCATTTACATCAGTTACTTCCCAAGAGTTTGATATAATAGAATTCTCTGACTACCACCGAACAGATAAGGTAATACTACACCTACTCTCAAGACTCGCAAAACAACGTCTGTGTCACGACTCACTCCCTTCGCTTCCGTTCCCGCCAATTGGGGGCATGTTTTGGGGTTTATTCCGTACTGGACATTTCCTCTGAACCTAATGCTACAGTGCTGTGATGAATTGGGAGCGCTAAAACCTTATTTTCCAAGTTACTTCCCTTCAGGATCCATTCCAGGTTTTTGGCAGCCAGCATGCTACTTTAATCAAATGACTATGCTTCCCAGAATGCCTGGCTCACTGCTTCACCTCCTCCCTTGCAGGACAAGGTTGGGTGGAGGATAGGCAACACCTGTGGCTGCAGGTGCAGCAGGCGGCACACCTGAGGGGTGTGCTCGTTAAGCAGCTTTAAAAGCCTCAGTTTGCTTCAGTCCAGCGCTGGTCATCGTTGCAGTGTTCCTGTTGTGACTAGTCCCTTGTTCCTTGTTCCTAGCTTTTGTGCCTAGTTCCTAGTTCCTGTTTCTTGTTCCTCTGCCCTGGATTTCGGATTCATGTGCTTAATTGATTTCTGCTTTCTGGATTTCCCTTTCTGTCTTCCTCTGTCTGCAGGCAGCCTTTCTCTGTGTTTTACCTTTTGATGCAGCACAATTTGCCTGTGTTTTCTGTTTCTTTGATGCTGTCCTTTGCTACTGAAAAACTTGATGCATTAGTCTTTCCTTTTTTTAGATTTAGCTTCCTGCCTTTTCTCCTTGGATGGGTGGGAAAGGTTTCCTTTTGTGATATTTTCCCTGCTCCTGATCCTTACTTTCTATTGGGATCCATTCCATGTTTTCCATTTCACTTCTGCATTTATTTCCCATTTGATTATTTAGGTGTGGGGTGCTGTTGTAACTAGTCCCTGTGTGAATGCCTTTTGTTTTCCTCACTATTTCTTTAATCACAATTTCCTACTTGCTCCTTGGCTTAGGTCTTAGGTATTTAGTTATCCTCCACCCATTGCTGTTATAGCCTTCTGGGTCCCTGTTTGATCAACGGGTTCGTGGGTTACTGACATTCAAGTGGTCTTTCCGGTTCTCGTGAGTACTGTTTCTAAGTTCCTTATTCAGTATCATCCAGAGTGTCAGCACACAGATCCTGTCCTTGCTTGCCCTCTACGTGGGCTTAGCGCTGTCAGTATCTGTAATAGCATAGTGGGTAAGGAGTTTGCCGACTTTCCTTTCAGTCATAAGGAGGTTCTAAGTGCTTACCCCACATCCCTTTTCATATATTGGTATTTTTGTTTCACTCTATCTGCACTCCTGGGTTTTAGTATATATGAGTCGTGGTTCTTGTGTGCACGTTGTTTGGTTCAAGGTTATTCACTGTGCGATTTTGCGCACATTTCCCTTGCCATATTCGCTGCCTTTGTACTCACCTGATTAATCCTGACAGAATGACCAGCCCTAAATTCCCATTGAATATGGCAAGTTCAAGAAAAAAAGGCAGCAAAGCCTCTAACAAGTTTGTACAGAAAGCTTCCCCTACATTTACCTGTGACAATCAAATCACTAGTCCTGACTTAAATGAACTCCTTGTCACAAATGGGCATTTACGTGCAGAGTATTTTTCCCACAGGAAGGCACATCTTACATTGCCTGATCCTAGTTCTGTCTTTTATTCTGATCCTGATTCTATGTCAGCACAAGCCTTAGCAGCAGAAAACAACACACTGTTAGACTTATTATACAAGAGTACCTCTGTTGTTGAACCCCATGATTCCAGTTGTGCTTCACCTCAGATTGAACAGTTTCATGGTACACACATAAAGAATGGAGGGGTTCCTTGCATAACTTCTGTTTTCTATCCTCAGTCTAAAGCATACTCCTTTGCACAAAGACATACTGTAGTCCCTAATGCCAAGAGGTCTAATGTCAATAGTTTGCTTAAGGGAAACACAGACCAAGTTGGTAAGAGAAAGTATAAATCACAGAACCTGCAAGCAGTAGATGACAATGTACAATCGGTGCACATCCAGATTGCTAGTGCAGGATCCAGCCCTGATGCCACTATGCCTCCCCCTGTGCCTACTGATAGTGATGTACGGTTAATGCAGGGCATGCTAAGAGCTAAGCTTGAGGAGTTAAGACAATAATTAATTTCTTTACAAGAGGAGAATAAGACCTTGCACTCTTTACTGAATACACCTCAGACTTTATCCGTTGATGTTGATGAAGTGAACACTGTTCAGCCTCTGAGTGCAGAGACTTTGGTAAACCATGATATTTGTCAATATGTTAGATCTATTGGGAGTGAAAGTCTTTCTTCTAGCACAGCGCTTAATCTGGGCACAGTTTCTGACAATTGTTCTGCTGTTTGTCAGGGATTGCAGTTAGCTGAAGATTTACAAGCCACTCCTTTACCTAAAATTTCCTGTGTAGCAGTTTGTCATAATTCTGAGCTTGATCACATCCATGCTTCTGATTTCCAAACACAATCCACAATGGTGACATACACAGAATCAGTCACTACTGTAGGCTTAGGTTCTGCCCTTGATCTTGCTGCTGAGACTGAAGTAGACGTTCAAGTTGATGTGGAAAACAATGCTACCTCTGTGTTCGCTCTTCCTTCTGCCACTTTTGGTCACAACGAACAGTCAGAGACAGTACAGATTTCAGATCTTGATGGACTCATTCCACAGTATACTGAACCAAAAACCTGGCAGACGATTCCTGAACTGTTGATTGTTAATCTGCCACTTTCAGAAGCTAAGACAGAGGAATGGACAATTGACGAAATCCTGATTAACAGAGACTTTACTATGGTGATTCCTCTGGTTGATATTGACTTCTACAAAGGAAGAGACTCTGTGCCTTCCACTAAGGAGAGGGACCGCAGGGGTACAGCTCAGTCTTTGGTTACTGGTGCCAAGGAGTCAACTGCCCTAAAGGTGTTTTCCATTCCTGAGCCACAAATGTGTCTGTCGACTTCTGGGACTTCAGTCTGTCCTCCTACAACCATTGACTCTTCTATTTTCCAGTCCACAGCTCTGCAGTCATCTTTGACACACGTGTCTTCAATCAATGAACAACTGCCATGTCTGCCATTCACTCAAGAGCCTTCACCATGTACGTGGTCGGTGCCAAAGACCTTGACAAGTTTGTCTTCAGCTAACGAGATGGCTCCAGCTTGCATGCCTTCAGCCTCAGAATTTCCTCTGGCATGCCTGTCTTCGGCTACAGTGACTCATCCAGCAGATTATCCTTCAGCCATGGAGCCTCCGGTAGTACATTCTAAGTGCATGTCTTCGGTCCCAGAGCCTACTGCTAGTTTGGCTTCAGTTCATGAGAGACCTGTATCCTGCTCAGCCTCGCGGCCAATATCGGAGGTGTACCTGTCTACACTGTCAGATCCTGCTGCATATTCTTCTGCTCCAGAGATTCCTCCTGAATCCCAACCATTTATTACCGATGAAGGTCCAGCCTGCCCTTTGTATGCTTCAGGGGGATCACCAGATTACCTGCCTTTTTCACAAGACAATTCTCCCAACTGCTTCACTGTAGCATCACAGACTCCCGAAGATGCAACATCTGAGTCTGAAACTTCTGCCAGCTCTCACTTCAGAAACATCAAGCTGGATCATGACTCGGGAGAGCCTTACATGCGAGGCCATTGGACTTGCCTGGAGTACTACGAGAGGGAGACGGATACCATCCGCCACGGCCCAGTCACCGAACAAGTAGCCAACCAGTACAAGCGACAAAACGGAATTGACTTTTCTAAGCTTGAACACAAGAGGTTCCTCTCATTTGTTTATCGAGGCAGATTTCCAAGTAAGAGATGCAGATATCATCTGCTTGCAAGAAGTGTGGATGCTAGAGCTGCCACTGATTGAAGGTTACTGGGTGCTATTGAACCCTGAAATTAAAAATCAGTTAGGAAGAGTTAGAAGCGGCCTATTAATAGCAGTAAAAAATTAGTTAGGTTGGGAGTTGATATCTACACATAATCCCACCCTTTTCATTCAATTGGCTGTAATTAAAATCTGTAAATTGAGTCGACATGAAGCACAAACACTGGTTATAATTAATCTCTACTGGAACCCGGCAGACCAAAGAAACAACAACTTGATAGAGTGGAATCAATAATCGACGAAGAAAGAACAAAACGGAATGACCCACCTATCATCTTAATGGGCGACCTAAATTGTCAATTCATAGATAAACATAACCTCAAAGTGCTATTGGTAAAGAGAAAAGAGGAGTCGCATGGAGAACAATGTTGGAAACTACGGATTGTATAATCCTTAACGGACTTCTGGAAGAAGATGTGCCGGCTAAACCTACTTGTAAAGGACTATGTACCAACCATATATTGGATTATTGTTGTGTCTCTTCCAACATGTCAGTGATACTAAAGTCATTGGAAATTGACCACTCTGGTAAAAGCGATCATAACCAAGTCAAATTGACTTGCCACGCACCAGATCTAGAGAGTCTAAAGAAATACAAATATAAGATCAGTGCTAACCCAGGTAGACAGAGACTGAGGGTGCAAGTCAATAAATTGGCCGATTTAACACGAAACCTACAGGCGAAAATCAATAGTACATTGGTCATGGAAGACCAAGAAAGAATTAACTATATACCCCTGTTCCAAGATTTCATTAGCAAACCCCAAGACATAACTGCTAAGAAAGAAAACTGCCATCGACATACATATGACACTAGGATTGTGACAAAAAAAAAGAACTAAAGAAAAGCATCAGCCGATGGAAACATGATGCAAGTGGAGGCGGCATCGACGGCGATACATAAACTAAAGAAAAAATATTATAATTGGCTGCTTCGCCATAAGAAAACGATGATGAAACAAGATGCCCAAGCTATGCTAGAAAAGGTCCAGACCAAAAACACCTCAGCAATTTGGGACATAATTAATCAAACTGACGCTCAGAAAGAGACCTCTCTAGCCAATCCAATTTTGGCGAGTGAATGGCAAGATCATTATTCAAAAATGCAAAAGGCAGACAAAGAAAAAAACGTGCCAAAGACTTAGAGACCAAAAAAAACAAAGTTAATTTAAATGAAGAAATTGAGCTGGACTTCGAAAAATCAACAATAGAAGACATCATAAAAGGCCTGAAAAATTCTAAAGCTCCAGGACCTGACAGCCTGTCAAACGCAGACCTGAAAAAACACCCTGAGAGATGGGCAGCATTCCTTTACCAACTGTATGCAAGAATCTTGAAAGTATCAAAAGTACCTCTTTCCTGGAAAACGGCGGTAGTTGTCCCGATTTTTAAGAAGGGCTTGAGATCGGACCCGGACAACTATCGGCCGATTGCTCTTTAGACGTTGCAGGCAAAATCATTGGCTCAATAATATTAAAAGCTTTGGTCAAATGGCGAACACTTACAAAACACTTTGACCCCTGGCAGGCAGGATTTGTTAAGGGGATTGGTCCAACTTTAAATGTGTTTCTACTAAATTTGTTGAAAGCAAAAGCCTTACACACCAAAGGCTGTAAATTATATCTAGCTTTTATAGATCTATCAAAAGCTTTTGACTCAGTAAATAGAAATATACTGTGGGCCAAATTAAAGCAATGGCAATGCCCTAAAACAATCCTCGATAACATCATAGACTTATATCGAGATATGTCGATTGTGATCAGGTTGGATAAAAATGGAAACTTCACTAATCCAATCCCCATAAATTGGGACTGAAACAAGGATGGTCACTGGTGCCCGAATTATTCAATCTATTCATATCAGAAATCGACAAGGCTTTTTCAGAGACACGTGCCTTTCCACCACAGATCGCAAATAACCTGATTGAAAGACTCCTTTATGCTGCCGATATATTCATATTAAATCAGACTCCTATTGGCCTTCATTGTCAGCTAGATTCCCTGTAATTTTATCTAGAAAGTAACAGACAAACAATAAATCTGGGGAAATCTGTCACGCAATCACCTACATTACTCAACGCGCCTCACCGCTCAGCACATCGCGGTCCCATGGGATTGTGCTGGCGGCGGTGACCGCACTGGCAGTGGTGTCTTCCTTGGCGCCTGCGGGCGCATTGCGGGATGGCTCCCAATGTGGCTGCTGCACGGAGAGTGCGGTCACGTGATCGGGATCGAGCCGTCCCCTTCAAACTCACCAAAACACTCCCTTCCCTCATGCAGCTTCCCATGTGATTTCATCCAAACGCCAGTTGCACAATCACGTGATCCCAGGCAGGCGATCATGTGATGCTAAACAGGAGGTATAAAAGGACTCAGTGGATGCTGGAATACGCTTCTCAGCTGTTGTACTAGACGGCGTGTGGCGTTTGTTCCTGTTTCTTGTTGCTCTTTGTGGATTGTGACCTGGCTTTGTATTTCCTGGATTGTTTACCGGTTTTTCCTTGGATTTGGCGCCTCATTGTTTTGGATTGATATTTTTGAACTGCCTTGCCTCCTGCTCAACGGACTCTGGACTGGCTTCTCTTGACTCTTGGATTTGTTGCTCTGGATGTCCACCCTCAACCTGCCTTGCCTCTGGATTACCGTGACCCTTCCTATTCCCCATCAGGATACCACCCCCACCTCTCCTGTTCTACGATGTCATCCCATTGCTGTCTTGGTTAGACAACAACCTTGTTGTCCCATTTCATCACCACGACACATCATTGAAACACACAGGGGGGAACCAACTTACCTTCTATCTCCTGTTTCCCTACTGGTAGGTGCCTCTTTATATTCTATCTGTAATTTAGAACCTAGTGTTCTGTTCATGTTTATCTTTGACCTGCTTGTTTTCCTTTACAGTCATCTGGGATCCGGAGTTTGCTGTTCCTGCTACCTGTGGACTCAATAATCGATCAGGGAGTACTTCATACTCTCTCTGACTGGTACTTGGGGACGGAGGTACTATAATATACGTGGACCTCAGATCTTGACAGAATCGAGGATCATGATCTTTAAAGCAGGTGACAAAGTAACAAAAAAGGAAAGCTATCCCTGGTCCCTGTAGGGACAACGTATCCTCACAGTAAAAGAATTTACTTACTTAGGCGTAAACATTAACACCAGTAGGTGTGAAACACAGAAGATCACCGAATTACGGAAAAAGTAAAAAAATCTGGAAAATCAAGGCCTATCTTACTACAGAAGTATTGTCTATATTCTTTAATTCCACTGGTGCAATTCTATCGGTCAAAAGTGCAGGCAATTCTAACATATTGCGCAGAGAAATCATTTATGCTATCTCAAACTATATGGCCAAAACTGGAGGGGATCTTCTGGAAAACTGTACTTGGGCTGCCTAAAAGCATACCTATAGCCATCGTACGAAGAGAACTAGCCTTAACATCACTCAAAGTTATTACTGTTTGGAAATCAATTTCCCTGTACCGCAAATGTGTAGAGGAAAATCTGAAGGGTGGCTTTGCAGTCTTAAAACAGGTAATGTTAGATCCGAGTGTCAAGGAGTTCCCCCCTTCTCACCTGGGTCCGATGTTTGACGGTGTCTTCGATCGCTGCCTTCTTGTGAACGCTTCTGGTCTTGAACAGCGCTGCTTGAGTCTCGTCTGGTTCCAGGTTGCGTTTAGTTCCGGGAACACAGAGTCCAGGAATCCGGGAGTCTAGGAAAGGCTAGTAATGCTCGGAATCAGGAAGGGGGAAAGGGTCAGGAGCGGGTAATAGCACTGGGACAATGGAAACAATAACGCGAGCTACGAACACACGTCTGGGGCTACTCTGCAATAGCATTGAGACGCGCAGAGCCGCGGAAGGCGTGGTCTATAAATAGATCACGCCGCGTTCAGCGCATGGAGCGAGCAAGGGCTTCAGCTCTGGACGGCCATGTTGGAAGTAGTACGGAATGTAAGCCCCGTTGAGACAAGGACCAGGAGGTCCAAAAGGGGCGTGAACTGAAGTTCATGACAGCATGCCTCCTCCGAAGGCCTTTTCCTCCAGGTTTGCCCGGGTGTATTAGGTGAAATCTTCTGAGCAACCGAGGACCCTTGATATTTGAAACAGGTTCCCAGGTCCTTTCGCTAGGAGGATATCCTTTCCACTCCACTAGGTATTGAAGATGGCCCCGCTTATACCTGGAGTCACAAATCCGGGACACCTCATATTCCAGTTGGTTGTCAACCAGTAGAGTAGGAGGTCTGCTAGATTTTCAAGAGGATTGGATGTAGGGCTTCAATAGGGATGTGTGAAAAACGGGATGAATTCTTTTCCAGGACTCAGGTAGCTTGATTCGATATGAGACAGGATTGATAATCTCCTTGATGGGAAATGGACCATAGTAGCGGGGAGCCAGCTTGTTTGGTCGCAAGTGTCGTGGAAGTAGTTTTTATGACAACCACACTCGGTCATCGACCGTATAGGAAGGACCTGGTCTTCTCTTGGAATCTGCATACCTTTTGGTCTGTAATCTGGCTTTCTCTAAGTTTTCTTTAGCCTCCCGGTGAATGTTGATAAGAGTTCCGATCCAGGAGTCAACAGTAGGTACTGGTGTAGGGTAAGGAAGAACCGAGGGTAAAACCGATGGATGGAACCCCTGACTACAATAAAAAGGGCTGGTCTGTAGCGCCGACTGTTCGGAGTTGTTGTAAGCAAATTCCACAACGGGTATCAGGAGAGACCAGTCATCCTGGACCTTGGTGGCGAAACATTGGAGATATTGTTCCAGGGTCTGATTTGCATGTTCTGTGGCTCCGTTGGTTTGGGGGTGATATCCTGAACAGAGGGCACGTTGGATTCCTAGTACCCGACAGAGGTGTTTCCAGAATTGTGAAATGTTTTGGGGACCCCGGTCAGATATGATCTTGGAAGGAAGCCCATGTAGTCGGAATATGTGTTCCAGAAATATTCCAGCTAGCTCTGAAGAGGAGGGTAGTTTCATCAGTGGCGTAAAATGGGCCATATGGGTAAACAAATCTATGGTGACCATGATGGTAGTATATCCTCGGGAAGGTGGTAACTCCACTATGAAGTCTGTAGCAATGATTTCCCATGGTTTAGAAGGTAGAGTGGGCTGCAGAAGAAGACCTGCCGGTCTTTTGTTATCATGTTTATTTTGGGCATAGGTTATACAAGCCTGGATGTATTGCTGTACGTCAGACTTCATTTTAGGCCACCAGAACTGTCTCTGTATAAGACGGAGGGTGTTGGTGATACCTCGGTGCCCGGAATGGAGTGTGTCATGACAAAGGTTTATTATTTTTTGCTGTAACTTCCGTGTAGGAATGAGTAGTGCATTGTCCTTGAATAAGTAGCCTTCCTTGGCTCTTAATTTTCAGTGATTTCTTGTTGAAATGTCCTTCCATATTTCCGAGGATTGGGTTTGCGATCGGACTTCTTCCAGGAGATCAACTGCTTGGGCTACGAAGATCGTGGGAGAAAACATTTTAGGAAATGCCTTATCTTCAGTGGTCACGTAGTCAGGACGGCAAGACAAGGCGTCAGCGATCCGGTTCTGTGATCCAGGGACATCAGTAATGTGGAACTGATACTGGGCAGAAAAGTAGGCCCAACGTGCCTGACGACTGTTCCTGCACTCCAGTGACTGTAGAATCTGAAGGTTTCGATGATCGGTACAGACTTGGACAGGATGTCTGGTTCCCAGAAGTAGGTGTCGCCATTCAGTGAAGGCTTGGCAAATGGCTAAGAGTTCCTTTTCCAGGACGGAGTAGTGTGTTTCACTCGGAGTTAAGGTTCTTGAAAGATAAGCAACGGGGTGTTCCAAATCGTTCTCCATTTTCTGCTTCAACACTGCTCCTATAGCGTAATTAGAGGCATCCGTTTCCACTAAAAAGGGTCGACTTGTATCAGGTTCAGCCAAAATAGGAACTTGTGTGAACTCAGTCTTCAAACACTGGAATGCAGTTTCTTGTAATGTTGACCAGACAAATGGGGTATCCTTCTTTAGCAGAGCCACTATAGGCTGTACAATCTCGGAAAAGGTGGCTATGAACTTTCGGTAGAAATTGGCTAGTCCTAGGAAGGATTGGATTTGTTTCATGGACGTGGGAGTAGGCCAGGCGAGAATGGCCTTTACTTTTGAAGGGTCCATGCCAATCCCCTCTGGACTAAGGATAAATCCCAGATAGTGCACAGAGGTAACGTGAAACAAACATTTTTCAGGCTTGGCTAAGAGGTGATGTTCCCGGAGTCTTTGTAGAACTGCCTTAACATGTCCTTCATGCTTCAGAGGGTCCTTGGAAAAAATCAATATGTCGTCCAGATAGACAATGACGAAGAGAAACAACCTATCAGAGAACACCCTATCCATAAAACGTTGGAATACTGCTGGGGCATTGGCTAGTCCAAAGGGCATGACCAGGTACTCGTAGTGGCCAAAGGGTGTTCTAAAGGCGGTCTTCCACTCGTCTCCTTCCCGGATACGGATCAAATGGTAGGCACCCCTGAGATCCAATTAGGCGAATATTACGGCTCCTCTCACAGCTTCCAGGATATCCGAGATCAGGGGCAGTGGGTACCGATCTTTGAGGGTGCATTGATTTAAGCCTCGATAGTCGAGGCAAGGTCTGAGTTCCTTGGTATCCTTCTTGGGAACGAAAAACAAAGAAGCACCCGCTGGAGATTTCGAGGGTTTTATGGTGCCGTTTTCAAGAAAAGTGTCTAGGTATTCCCGAAGGGCCTTTTTCTCAGGTTCGGAAAGAACGAACATTCTGCCGAAGGGAATTACAGCTGAGGGATCCGTATCTATAGCACAGTCTTCAGGCCTGTGAGGGGGTAAGGCTTGGACTATGACAGTAGAAAATACATCAGCATATCCCTGATAGGCCGCTGGAACTTGTATGATATTGGAAACCATGAGTGGTGTTTCTTGGTCTCTCGGTGGTTCTTTAGAAGTTATCGAGGAGGGGTCCAGGGATAGACAGTGGGACATACAGAACTCTGAGCCCAGGAATAATGATCCTGCTGTCCAATTGATATACGGATTGTGCTTTTGTAACCAGGGCATTCCCAAAACCATGGGGTAATGGGCTGACTTAATGATGTCGAATGTAATCCGCTCTTGATGATGGTTTGTGGAAAGTTGGATCTCTTTAGTCTGCAGGCTTATGGGTCCTGAAGAGAGGGGTCTTCCGTCAATTGCTTCTACCGGCTGCATGGTGTTTCGTGTCTCGTACGGAATATGATGACTAACAACCCAGTCTTGATCAATGAAAATTCCCATAGCTCCGCAGTCCACCAAGGCCAGAATGGGATAAGTCTTGTCTTTGGAGGGCGACAGGAAGGCCTGTAGTATCACCAAACTGTTTTGTCCAGGAGAGTTCAAGGATGGAATTGATGTGGAGCAAACATCTCTCTCCCGAATCTCTGCTCCATTTAAGATCGGGAGCTGGCGTTTCCCGAACGCCGAGGAGGTGCCAGAGGACATTCCCTGACCAACTGTTTGTCTGAAGCGCAATACATACACAAACCCGTATGGATCCTTCTCAATCTTTCTTGAGGTGGTAGGGGTCCACGAAAGGCTCCGATTTGCATGGGTTCAGGTTCTGGGGCTGGACTTGGGTTTGCGTCCGTTCTGGCTGTGCTCTCAAAGGAGGTCTTGGGTGGGTTTCCCTTGGATTTCTTCCTTTCAGCCTTCCTTTCCTGGATGCGAAAGTCTATTTGCAAGGCCAGGTCAATTAGTGCTGGGAATGAATTTGGTCTGGCCACCCTGGCCAGTTCATCCTTGATCTCATCGTTCAGGCCTCTCCTGAACAGGGTAAAACTAGCCTCAGGGGACCAGTCTGCTTCCTTAGCCAATTGTTTAAATCTGGTCACATAAGTGAGCATATCTTGGGAGCCCTGTTGAAAGTCCAGCAAGCGTTCTTGGGCGGTATAGACCTGCTCTGGACGGTCAAACATGCCTTTAAGGGCCTGTATGAACCCATCATAGTCATCTAGGAGGGCAACGCCGGAGTTAACAAGGGGTGTTGCCCAAGTTAAGGCGTTGCCAGAAAGGTGGGAAATGATGAAACCCACCTTAGCCCTAGGAGTCGAGAAATAATAGGGCTTAAAGGTAAAGTGGACCAGGCATGAATCCAGGAATCCGCAAAGTGTTTTTGCCGAACCATCATACTTGTCAACAATACCGCCCAACAGGACACCCTCTCCTTTGTAGCAGAATCCCGGGATGAGACCAATTGTTTGAGCGCTGCGTTTTCCGCCTTAAGATTTTGAAGCTCGGTTGATAATTCTTGCATGCGTCGCATTAAGTCCTGCACGGCGGCTTCCATCTCGCCTTTAGGTTCGATTGGGTGGCGTCTCAAACTGTCAAGGAGTTCCCCCCTTCTCACCTGGGTCCGATGTTTGCCGGTGTCTTCGATCGCTGCCTTCTTGCGAACGTTTTTGGTCTTGAACAGCGCTGCTCGAGTCTCGTCTGGTTCCAGGTTGCGTTTAGTTCCGGGAGCACGGAGTCCAGGAATCCGGGAGTCTGGGAAAGGCTAGTAATGCTCAGAATCAGGAAGGGGGAAAGGGTCAGGAGCGGGTAATAGCACTGGGACAATGGAAACAATACCGCGAGCTACGAACACACGTCTGGGGCTACTCTGCAATAGCATTGAGACGCGCGGAGCTGTGGAAGGCGTGGTCTATAAATAGATCACGCCGCGTTCAGCGCATGGAGCGAGCAAGGGCTTCAGCTCTGGACAGCCATGTTGGAAGTAGTACGGAATGTAAGCCCCGTTGAGACAAGGACCAAGAGGTCCAAAAGGGGCGTGAACTGAAGTTCATGACACCGAGAGAGAAGCAGCTGACAGAATGGAAGGAAATATGTTTGTTGACTTTGAGAAACATAAACGAAACAGAGGATTCCATGATAAGCGACCCGGATAGGATAAAAAAAAAGCTGTATATTAACGATTGGATTGACACGCAGGAATCAATCTACAACTACAAATACTATGACGAATTCTGGTCCCGACCACGAAAGTTAAATGATCTTCCAGGATACATGAAGATTTTCTTAGAATGCAATACCTGCGTCAACGCTTGAACCTTTTTCCATCAAATCTAAGGTTAAGTGAGAGAAAAGGCCTTAATGCCACAGCTACGTGCAGACTATGTTCAGACATCAACATAATTGAATCAATGCAATATCTGCTCCTGAGCTGTCCAAAGCTAAAAGTGGAAAGAGAATCAGAAATGGGTAACATTTTGAAACAGTATTGCAACAGATCTATTGAAGACTGGTGGTTAGTCCTGATAGAGGGTGATAAAACGCATATCATCTTGGCGGTGTCGAAACTTCTTGTACGAATTCAAGCAAGACTAGACTTGGTTAACGTAGAAGCTACATAGCCTTCCGGAAATGGTCGGAGACGATTAGGTATATGTATTCCGACATGACCAGTGGTTCTATGCACCACAAACTTTGTTATCCTTTTTCGATTCATCGTTTTCTAGGTTCTCTTTAAAATAAAAAAAAGAAAATGCTAACAAGTGAAAATGTATTTCTATTCTATGTGTAAAGGAAGAAAATTGGAACAAAGAAGTTTTAATTGTTTTCCATTGACGAAAGGTTTTCAACGTTGTAAACCATAAAATGTCATACATTATTTTTTTTTTAAATTGCCGGTTCATGTTCACTGCCGCACCGGAGGTGCCACTACAAGTAGTCCGCAGGATTGTGGGTTCCTGGTCTGTGCTGCAGTGTGACCCCATACTCCATGAGAGCCAGCATCCACCGCTTTATCCTGGGGGGTGGTTTGGATGAGGAACCCGCCATGATGAGTATTAATGGCTTGTGATCGGTAATCACTGTGACAGGTTTTCCTAGAATGTAAATGCCGGCAACCCCACAAAACCGCCATCGCATCCCTCTCAATCTGTGAGTATATTTGTTCTGTGGCCGAAAGCGCCTTGCTGGCATAGGCGATAGGCTTCATTTGCACGTGGGCATCTGGCTGGAGGAGCACTGCCCCTAGACCGACCAGACTGGCATCCACAATAATTTCTGATTCCTTTCCTGGATCAAAGAAGGCCATTGTTTCTTCCCCTGTGAGCGCTTTCTTGATGGTATCGAAAGCTCTTTGTTCAGCTTCTGACCATGTCCAGGTGGTGTCTTTTCTCGTCAGGGTCTGGAGAGGTTCTGAGAGGGTTGTCAAATTAGGAATGAATCTCCCGCAGTAAGTTACCATGCCTAGGAAACTCCTTACCTCCGAGACGTTCCCTGGAGGTTTCGCCTCCTGGATGTCCCTGACTTTTTGTGGATCCTGGGAGATACCTTTGGCATGGAAGACAAAACCGAAAAATGTGATACTGTCCTTGAGGAATTCATACTTTTCACGGTTCACTGTTAGCCCTAGACTCTGAATTCTCTCCTGCGTCTTCTTGAGGCGAGTCATGTGTTCGGTTTCAGCAGTGGCATAGACCAGGATATCGTCGCTCAAATTTATCACACCTTCCAGGCTGGCCAGGTTTCCCCTGATGACATCTTGAAAGACCTTGGCAGCCGAAGAGACCCTGAAGCTCAGCCATTCATTTTGATACAACCCATGATGAGTTGTGAAAGTCGTTGTGTAGCGCGAGTCTGGGTGTAGCTCTAACTGATGATACCCGGACCGCAGATCAAGTTTGGAGAATATCTTCGCCCCTTTCAATTCCCCCACCACATCATCCAGTGTGTGCGTGATGCGTCTCTCGTGTTTGACGGCGAGGTTGGGCAGCCTCATATCGTCGCAGATGCGGACAGATGCGGGTTGCTTCGGTTTGGCAGCTACCACAATGGGGGATACCCATGGGGTGGGGCCTTCTACTCTCTCAATTATGTCCAGGTCTACTAAATCTGTAGTTCTTTCTCCACTTGTTCCCTCAGGTGGAACGGTATGCACCGATGTTTCAGCGCCGTTGGACACACCGCTTCATCAATGTGTAGTTTAATGGGCTTGCCCTTGAGTTTTCCAACTTCTTGGAACACTGCGGCGAACATCTCCTAAAGTGTCGTTGATGTCATCTGTGTATACTGTGAGTGCAAAATGTACAATGCCCAGGGCTTCTGATGTTGCGCAGCTTAGGAGGGAGTGTGTGCTGATATCTGTAGTGAAGAATTTTGCTCGGATGGCTTTGTCTTCACAAACGTACCCCGGAGCGGCAGCAGTTCAGTCCTCCCAAATGAAAATATTTAGGCGCGTACCTTCATTAATGCTGGAAGCCCTGGAAGTGCCTCATTGTGGCGGTTTGCTAGTACAAACACAGATGCGCCCATGTCCAAAAGCACTGGAGTCATTGTTCCACATACAGCCACTGTGTACATGGGTTGTCTTCTTTTCTTTTTTAAAGTATCAATGCTCGAAATAAAGAAGACCTTTTCCTCCTCTTCCGCTTCTTCCGCTATCTCTAGATTCTGCATCTCCTGTTCGACAACGGCTACCTGTCTTTGCCACCTCGGCATGTCATTTGTCATCCTGCTCGGCCCTCTGAAGATGGCAACTGGAGCAGCAGCCTGGCAAATTCTTGCAAAGTGTCCTGCTGGCCCGCAGTGGCCACACACTCTCCCCTTTGCCAGACAGTCGCCTGCGTGTGGGACGTCGTAGCCACATTTGAGGCAGGGCTGCAGCGCTTTGGCTTTTCGGAGGCCATCTGGATCTTGATGGGCCGGCATTCGATGGTCACTCAATTGCAAAAGCATCTTCCAATTTCAGTGACTTAACTGCGGCATCCATTTTAGTGGCACGGCTGTCTGCTAGTTCATAGGACCTCCCCATCTCAAGGATGCGAGCCAGGGTCAATCCTGGCTCACAGAGGCCTTGCCTGTGTAGTTTTCCTGAACTACACCCCTGCAGCAGCTGGTTGCGAACCATGCCTTCCTTGTTCTACCAGTTGCACGTGCTCACTAAGTGACAGAGCCTGCCATGAAATTGATCGAGGGACTCCTCTTCCCTCTGCTTTTCGCTGGTCATGACAAATCTCTCGAAGTCCTGATTCGCCATAGGCAAAAAGTGTTCCTTAAGGCAGTCCTTCGCAGCCTGGTACGAGTCATTGGCGGGAACGAGGGTTTGAAAATGCAATGCACTTCAGACCCGGCTGTGTAGAGGGTCGCCAATTTAGCTTCAGCATCCGTCGCGCCGGTTGCTTTGAAATAGAAGTCGAGTTTTTCGACCCATAGTAGCCATTTGGCCCCAACTTCGACGGGGTACCTGAGGTGTCGAATGCAAGCATCTGGGCCAATGTTCCTTGTTGGCGGGGTGTCTTTCTACCTTGTGGGGCCCCTGCCGCATCTTGGATGGCATTCTTGGCTTCGCTCATGCTGACAGATCGCACAGGCACCTTTCACGGTCATAAAGGCCGCAAATCTGCATCTTCTGGTAGACTGTCGTGATGGCACAACAGCGAAGGCACCCTCACAAGGGCAGGGGTATACACTGTTTATTTATTTATTTGGATTTATAAAGCGCCCAAGCGGCCAGAAGGCATTGTGGCGCTGTTAAAGAGTAATTCACTTGATACACGTTGGGACAAGTATTTCAGAAGCAGAAATACAAGTTATGACAGATATTTCATAGGCAGTAACACAAGTCAAGAAGCAGTGCAGACAGTGTTCCGGGTTACAGTGGAACAGTGTTGGAGTACATTCGGAAATGGTTTAGTTAAATAAGTTTGTTTTTAGCACCTTTCTGAATACTGTGAGGGATTCTTTGTTTCTTAGGTTGAGCGGAAGTGCGTTCCAGGCTTTTGGGGCTAGTACTTCAAAGCTGGTGCCGCCAGCTTTAGCTCTGTTGAATGTTGGGACTGAGAGTAGGTGAGAGTATTGGTCACGTTTTGGTCTGTAGGCAGGAGCCTGGTGTATTTTTTCTGCTAGATAGGAAGGGGAAGGTATGGGCGAGGCATTTGTATGTGATCGTGAGGGCCTTGAAAGTTATGCATTCTTTGATTGGGAGTCAGTGGGCGTCTCCTGAGAGATGTGCTCTCTCCTCGGGATGCTTAAGGCGGCTCTTAGGGCACCGTTTTGTGCAATTTGCAATGTGTTAATGTTATTTGCAGATGTGCCTAGGAGTAGGATGTTACAGTAGTCCAGTTTTGTGCCAATTGTGGCTCTAGCGATGTTGAGACAGTTATTTGGCGACAGGTGGGGTTTTATCGCGTTTATGATTTTTGTTGTGAGTGCAGCTGAAGATGAGATGGCGCTGACTGGCCTGTCCATAGATAAGGTGGAGTCCAGATATACAACAAGGGTTTTCATTGCAGTGGAGGCTGTAATAACAGTGTTCTCAATACTGAAGGAGCTGTATTTGTTGTTTAGTTTTTTTAGGGATTCTTTTGGGCCTACCAGTAGAATTTCTGTTTTATCCCCATTTAAACAGAGGCCGTTTGGCTGCCATCCAAGCCTGGATGCATGCATATGTCTTCTGGAGGGAGTTAAGGTCTTGTTCGTAGTTACCTGTTAGGGGAGAAGAATTTGTGTGTCGTCGGCATAGTTGGTAAAAGCTAAGCCGAATTCTTCTAGGTCGCTGAACAGGGCAAGGGTGAAAAGATTGTAGAGAGTGGGGGACGTACATGATCCTTGTGGTACTCCGCACTAAATGGGGGACGGAGAGGCCAAGGCCTGGTCGGAGAAGACCCTCATGGCTCGGCCCTCCAAGAAGGAGGTGATCCAAGCGGTGGCTTCTCGGGAGAAGTGAGCAGTTTCGGTGAGATGTTTACACAGGATCTTGTAGTCAACCAAGTCAAAGGCCGCCGAGAGATCCAGGAGTAGGAGTAGTGAAGGATTGCCTTTGTCCATGGCTTCAAGTAATTGGTTCTTGAGGTCCAATAGGGCTGATTCTGTGCTGTGACACAGGCGGAAGCCCGATTGTCGTTTACCTAGGATGTTGTGAGTTTCCAGGTATGCCTGAATCTGTAAATAGGCAGCTTTGTCGAGAAAGATCAGCATTTATGGCACAGTGGTGATTGCGCGGTAGTTGTTTGGGGAGTCAGGGTCAAGGGTAGGTTTATTTAATAATGGCCGTACCCAAGCATCCTTGAGGGCAAGCGGGACAGTGCTGTTGGTGAAGGAGGCATTTATAAAGGTAGTGATAAATGGGGCAAGAGCTGTTGCAAAGTCTTTGACTAGATTGGCTGGGCATATGTGCCCTTTAAATAGCAAAGGTTTGGTACGCTTCATGATCAGTAGAACTTCGGGGATTGTAACTTTCCTGAATGCAAATGAAATGGGTTTGTTAGTGCCATTAGGAGCGTCTGCGACTGGTGATGTATAAGAGGGCTTTGATGTGGCTGGTGTGGCTTTAGGTAGTTTGTCAAATTGGGACTTAATTTTGTTCTGGAGTGTTTTGATTTTGTTTAACATGGCGTGTTGCATATTGTTACACCAGGTTTCGTTGTTCTCGGTGGGTTGTGTAGAAGTTGGGGGAATTGTCAGCTCATTGTAAATGGCGAATAACTCTTTGGCTTGGGAGTTTGCTTTCTCAATTCTGGAGTTGCATGTGGCAGCTTTAGCTTTAGAGATGACCTGCTTGTATTGTTTGGCGACTGTAAGGTAGGTGTTTCTTGTGGTGGTGGAAGGGTTTGTTTGCCATGAGATTAGAGCTACTCTTTTAGCAGTTCTGGCATCCAGGAGTTCTTGTGTGAACCATGAGTTTTCACGAAGCATCTGCTTGGCTTTTTTCTTTTCTAGTGGGGCTATGGTGTCTAAACCCTCTTTAAAGGTGGTGTTGTAGATCACTACAAGTTCTGTGGGATTGTTAGATGTTGGATGGGCAACCGCTGAGGCTTCAAGAAGAGAAAGGAATCTTTCCACGGTGAGTATCTTCTTTGATCTAGCCAGAGTGGCTGGCGCAGGAGGGTTTGGGTTCTCTCCTGTTTTTAAGGGTATGTAGAAGTGCAGTAGATGGTGGTCAGTCCATGGCCGTGGTAGGTTGGAGCTGATGTCGGCCGCACAGTTGTGATCCGCGATCCAGTCTAATATACGACCTTTGGTGTGGGTCCGGTTGTTGACTAGTTGGGTGAAACCTAAGTCTTGGATTGCTTTAGCGAGGGCTTTGCCTTTCTTGTCTTTGGGGTCTTTGAAGCCTAAGTTGCTGTTGCATAGGAGAATGGCTCTTGTGTTCATTTTGAGGTTGTCCCCTAAGATGTGGGTGCGGTTAGATTGGAAGTCGATGGTTGGGCCTGGATGCCGGTAGACACTGTGCAGAGTTATGGTGTCATTTGGTATGGGAGATATTTTTACTGATAGCATGTCAAAGTTGTCAGCCTCAGTGGTATTTAGTTGTCTGGCGTTAAGAGTTTCCCTGAGAATTAGGGCAACCCCTCCCCCTTTCCTAGAGGTTCTATCTTGGCGAAGGATGATGTAGCCAGGTGGTTGGGTTTGGCAAATGGCTGGACCGGAAGCTTCATGTAGCCAGGTCTCGGTGATGGCTATAATGTCGAGGTTGAGATTGGTAATGAGGTTGCAAGTCTCTGTGGCATGTGCAGGGAACGTGCGTTGATAAGTGCACATTGGAATTGTGTTATCTGGTTGTTTTGTGAATTGATTTGTGTATGAGTGCTATCCGTTGTGCCCCTTGGGTATCGTGGTATTGTACCGGTGTCCCACCTCAGAATGGTAAATGGTGGCTTCAGAGGAGAAGTTGTTGTCTTCCTTCATGATCATATGTTGTGAAGAGAAAAAAACATTGTTTTTAAAGGGAGGGTGCTTCTGGCCTCCCTTGTGGCCCCTGTGGTCTTTTGTGAAAGTCCAGCCCTTGTGGCCTCCAAAAATTACCCTTACGCGCACAAGCACTCCACATGTGGAGCCGCAACTGTAGGGTTCCAAAATGGCGGTGAATATGTCCCTGCAAGGGTTACTGCTTCTGACAGGCATCGGAAATCATTACTGATGCAAAATAAATTGTCGCAATGTTATCCCCTTATCACCAATGTGATATTCTTATCAGCCCCCGGGGACCCCCGTGGTAAGACCTTGCCCACACTGGCGTAACAGGAGCCCCCGCAGCCCCTGCGGTACGGGGGGCCCCACCAGCACATGTCCTGGGAGGGGTCCCCACTTGAAAGAAAAAAAAAGATTTTTTTTCTCAACAAAAAAAAAGTTTCGTTTTGAATTCACTCTGCATTAAAAAGAAATGATTTCTGTAACAGAAATCATTTCTTTATAAAGGCAGAGTGACTACAAAAAGAAACTTTCTTTTTGAAGGCTGAGAGCTCCCCCCAACCCATGACATGGAAGTCCCTAGGCTGGAGGACTTCATGTCATGGGGTGGGGAGGAGCCCTATGACTTCAAAAATAAATCGTTTATTTTTGAAGTCACTCTGCCTTCATAAAGACATTATTTCCGTTATGGTTTGGTCCTTAATTGAATAATTTCTTAATGAAGTTAGAGTGACTTCAAAAAGAAACAATGGGGCTCATTCTGACCATGCTGGCCCGGAAACAACGGTGCTGGTAATCTTACTGGCACCATTGTTTCCGGACCGGCATATTACAGGTCTACCTGCTGGGGCCGCTGTGCCCGACAGGTCTGACCCTGCCAGGCACAGCGGCCACGGTAGGCAACCCATCACGGAAGCACCGGCACCGTTAACAATGATGCCGGTGCTTCCGTGTCCCCAATCCCATGGAGTTCTATCGGACTCCTCGGGAATGGGGATTACCGAAATTACCGGCGCCTGACTTCCCGGCCACTGTACTTGGAAGAGCCCGGTGGCACCGGGAAGTCAAGCGCCAGTAGTACCGGCACAGTTAGCGCCGGACACGTAATGAGCCCCAATTTCTTTTTGAAGTAATAGGGCTCCCCTCAACCCCATGACGTGTGCGTGTGTGAATGTATGGTGAAAGAGTGCACACTTAAATGTATAGGTGGCTGCCTGTGTGAGTGTATGGTGAAAGGGTGCACACAAATGTATGGGTTGCTGGGTGTGCGTCTGAGCGTGTTCGGTGAAAGGGTGCACACTTAAATGTACAGGTGGCTGCCTAAGTGTGCCTGTATGGTGAAAGGGTACACACTTAAATGTATGGATGGCTGCCTGGGTGTGCCTGTATGGTGATACAGAACACACTTAAATGTATGGATGGCTGGGTGTGTATTTGGTGAATGGTGTGTGCTTGTGTACAGGGGCAGAACAAAACATACATTTTGAGGGGCTAACCCTCAAATGTTGGGAGAGGCGCTAACTTCACAGGTGGTGGGGAGGGGCAAACTTATTTGTGTGGGGGCATCTAACTTCTTTACGCATTTTAATGAGACTATTCTAGTGCAGCTTCAATGTTACAAGCAGTTAACTCTCTCCTGTAAGTCTCCTATTCCCTCTCTACCCTTCCAATCACTCCCTTGGCATGCAAGTATTAGTCTCACATCGCGATTTCAATTGCCTAAAAAATGTGGCATTTGAATACAACTACTAGCAGTGAAATGCTTTACGTTGGTAATTGCTAGGCCTTTATTAACAGCAAAACCAGGTGCCGTTTAACATCTGTCTTCTGTTCTGTCCGGCAACTGCTCTAAAGGTCCCCCAGGTCGAGTCAACATAGCCCAAAATGTCAGTGGTGGGGAGTGCTGAAGCCCAGTCAACTCAATGGTGTTGCTCCACTACTTGTGTTTAATGCCTTGATGACTCCTAGCCCTATTCTTCCTCGTCCCAGTACTTCTGAATGAGGCAGTACTTGTGTACTCTGCCTCATACACAAGTACTGGGATGAGTTAGAGGTACATGAAGGTAATGCCTGACTTAGCTACCTGTAATCTTCATTACTCCTAGTCCCACTCTTCCTCATGCCGGTACTTACCTATGAGGCAAGGAGCCTCATATGTAAGGTCTGGGACAAGGAAGAGGGATGTGGAGGTAATTCTTGGCCAAGGAGCTGATTTTGGAGGTTGGGGTAGGGGGTGGGAGGGAGAGGGGATGTGTGGGGTGCGGGATTGTGTGATAAATCATGATGGTTGTCTATGTCCAGGCTAAGCAGGCATGATATGTGGTATTAGTGGCTAGAGAGGCATTTTAGTGCAGCCAGTCTAGTCATTCCTCAGTTTGGCATGACTTTCTTTTAGCTGGGAATTTCTGATAAAGCAGTCCTGCTAAGTGTAATTGACTGGCTAGATTGGCATTTGGGTGCTGCCAGTCTAGCAATTTCTTACTGCGGCATTGTATATTTTTCTGAGCATCTGTGATAAAATGATATGATAAAAGTCATTTATAACGCGCCGGTACACAAGTGTTTCTATGCGCGACAAGACAAGGGAGGGAAGATAGAGGGAGGACAAGACAAACGATCTCACTAGGCCTTGTGTCATTGTGAGAACGAGAGGTGCAAGAGGAAAGGGAGGGGGGAAGTGCAAAGGAGAGGGGAGGGGAAAACAGGGCTGCAATGCTCTGAGTAAGTGCAGCCAGGGCAGCACGGCTATGTGTAGTGCAAGGCGAACAAGGGGCTGCAGGGTTACAGTTACAGCCCCTAAGTACATGGTAGGCACGGAGACAGTGCAAGGGTGACCGATCAAGAAAGAGCCTGGACTCAGAGAGACTCTGAGGGTATCCAAGCAACTGGTCGGTACAGCAGTCAAGTAGGTCAGCAGAGGAGGGAGAGAGAGAAAGCAGAGGAGAAAAGGAACGTTTTGAGCTGCTTCCGAAACTTCAGATGGTCCGGCTCAAGTTTGAAAGCGCAGGGAGGCCATTCCAGAGGGAGGCACCAGCAGAGGAGAGAGATCTACCCCCCACTCTCTCCCTGGAGAAGCGTCTAACCCTTAGAGAGTTGGAGGTAGCTGTGTGAAGGGCTCTAGAAGGAAGGTATTTTGGAAGAGAGCGTTGGATGTAGTGCGGGCCCCGGCCCCAGAAAGCCTTGTGGACATATGATGCCTGGGCTTGAAGCCAAGGATAAGTCTTGCAGTCCTGTTTTGGAATAGTTGCAGATGACGGAGAGTAGAGGAAGGCAGAATGAGAAAGAGGCTGTTGCAGTAGTCCAGCTTAGAGAGAACCAGGGCTCTGGAGACAGTGAGCTTCTGGTGGAAAGTGAGAAAGGAAAGAGTCCCTTGGAGGAGGAGCCGCTGGTAGTGGAACTTCTTGTTAACATCCGAGATGTGAGGAGAGAAAGAGAGGGTGGCAGGAAGGTGAAGGAAGAGGGCCCAAGACGGACAGCCAGACTGAGAGAGGGAAAGCTGGTGCCAGGTTCCCAATGAGAAGGCTCTCCGTCTTACTGGCATTAAGGCAGAGATCGTTGGAGGCGCACCAATCCTGCATCGCGGATAGACAGTCAGGAATGAGCGAGAGAGGAGAGGAGGCTGAGGGGAGCATGAAGGAAAGCTGACTTATCCGCATAACACTGAAAGTTAGAGGAGAAGGTAGAGATCAGGTGGGCCAAAGGGGCCAAGTAGAGGTTGAAAAACCAGGGTGAGAGTATAGAGTCCTGGGGAACGCCACAGGTGGAGAGAGGTGGCAGAGCAGGTTGGGCCTGGGGGGGGGCGCGGTCCAAGAGGAAGGAGGTCAGTCACTTCAGGGCCTGATCGTCATGCCCAGGTTCTCACAGAGTCGATTGATCAGGATGGCGTTGTTGACTGTGTCGAAAGCAGAGGAAAGAAGGAGGGTGAGGACAGAAGGAATGCTGGAATCAAGGTTAGAGAGCAGACCTAAATGGGTGTTCAGGAGACCAGTTTCCATGCCTCTGGCATCTCTGAAGCCAGACTGATGGTCATGGAGACAACCAACAGATTCAGTGTGGAGAGTAAGCAGGGAGATGGCAAGCTTTTCCAAGAGTTTGCCCAAGAAAGGGGTGGTGGATATTGGGCAATAGTTTGCTGGGCCGGTAGGATCAGCAGATGGCTTCTTGAGGAGTGGGTGCACAAGGGATTGCCTAAGGGGCGAGGGGAACGTTCCAGTGGCTAAAGAGTGATTGCCAAAAATCGGCCAAGGCTGGAGCAAGGGTGTCAATATGGTGTTTGATGGTTCTGGAGGAGCAGGGGAGCACCTGTTTGGACGGAGCTTTCATAGATCAGACTTGTCTAGAAACCTTGTCAGGTGTTGTCAGAGAGAAAGAGAAGGAGGGGGAGAGGTAGAGATGGCCAAAGGGGCCCGAGAGAGGAAGAGGGAGAGGGAGAGGAAGAGGAGATAGAGGACAGGATGTCCTGAGATTTAGCGGAGAAGTGAGAGGCCAGAGCCGTACAGAGGGCCTTGGATGGAACAGGAGAGGTAGAGACCACTACAGGATTGACCAGTTCCTTGCAGATTTTAAAGAGTTCACCCGTGTTGGTAGAGGCCGCTGAGACGCGGGCTTTAATGTGTGCTCTCTTCTTGATGAGTGTTATTACTTTGACTGGAATTTTGGTGCAACCAGTCTAGGTGTGTCTAAATGTGGCCTGGCATGCTTTACTGTAATGTTATTACGTGTCTACACTGGCCTACATTGTGCAGCCAGTTGGACATATTTTCATTGTGGCATGGCCTTTTTAATAGCAAATCATTGATGTTCCTGTGCACTGCTGGTGACTTACATGTATTGGATTGGTGTTACCCTATAAAACAATGGCAAACACTGTGGCTTTACAGACATTTTTTCTCAGAAAGTGTGCTGTATATTGCATTAAAATACATATTTATATCTTTCTCCTAGTGCAGTGTGCGGCATACCCCTTCAGCAGCACGCTCGTGTATATTGCGCAGGCATGACAATCTAGGCCGGCACAGAGTCTGGCGCGACCCATGATTTGTTGCCGAGTTGGGGGGGGGCCTTAGCATGGCTCGCAGGGGGGCCCCCACCTTTTGTGTTACGTCACTGCTTGCCCACCGTACCTGCAATGAGACACTGGACACAGGACTTTCGTTGGGCTCCCGGCGCGCACTCCTGAGCGTGGACCGCCCACTTTATTTTATACAGCATATGCAACAGCAAACATTGCCGTCACACAAATGACTTTTTACCTCGTTTTTTTTACCTCACACATTTCTGAATCGGTTAAATCATGGACATTCATCATACCTACCGAGGTTACTTCACAGTGCTTATGAGAACAAAGTGTGCACTATAGACTATTTTCGAATGGGCTGGAGCCCATTTCTTGCTCCGCTGCTAGTGGCCTCCCAGTTTGCTAAAAAAAACTGTAGTTATCTACCGCATCTTCATCAGTGGTATACAAATGTTTTCATGCCACCTGCAGTAAAAACATTGTTTCTGGCCCCCCCTCATCTAGGGGTTGCCACCCCCGCCTCCCAAACCGGGGGGCCAAATGAAGTCCAAAGCAAGGTTTTGTTTGGCTCTTTAAAAAAGGATTAAAGTCAGAGCTTTTAATAGAAAATATAAGAAGTAGAAATTCTGCTTATATTTCATATTAAAAACAGTCATCTTAATCCCTTTTTAAAGAGCCTGTCCCCACCTGCCCATCCTTCAGGAGCTAATTTCCAGCTGCAATTACGCGATTACCTTTTAAACTTCTAGCTTTAAATAACGTTAGTGTCACCTGGAAAGCACAGAGGTTGCCCTACTCGTGGGCATGGATGAATGGAGGGCATTCTTGCCCTGGTTTGGAGCCTGGCCCCTACAGCCATGATGGGGGAGGGGCCTATTACTATTGGTTGTACGTACCTTTTGAGGGTAGGCAGACATTGCCTCCTGCTTTAGCCCACTAACAGCTCTGCTTTGCAACTTTATCACACATATCTGTCAGGTGGCATGTAACTCAATGCTACTAATGTTATCAGCCTCAGAAGTCTGTAATCCTTTGCCACATCAACTAGGGTACAGGCTTGCCACCTGAGACATACCCATGTCTCAGTCTGCATCTGTCTACCTGTGGGGAAGACACACACAGAAAGAGCAGGGCACAGTGCCCTTGTGGGTTTTTCACACTTCTTCCTCGCGGTGGCACAATTCACTTCGCAGAGAATGTGGCACATGCTGGGCAACATTCTCCCACTTTGACAATGTCACCCAAAGAGCGAAATTGGCCATTTGAAATACCTCTGTCGACTTATTATTGCGCAATCCACACTAATGGGTTTAAGCCCCTGCTTAACGCGAGATGGCAATTAAGGGCATTTGCCAATGCACTCAGGAAGCACAGGACACCTCTTACCAGTGACATGCCATGCTCACTCATTCTGATCACAAATTGCCATTTATCTGGGGTCATGTTAAATGTATTTATTTATTTATAACATGTGTAGCATCACGCAAACCCCCCAAACATCAAGGCGCAAAGTAAACTGCGTGGAGTGGACCATTTCCATTGGCGCGCATTTTTACTTTTCCGCCACAAAATGGAAGATTTTAGCGTAAAAGGTAGGTGAAATCACATTGCTTTTCCACTTTGGAAGAGTGTAAATACATTGCGCAATTAGCGATTGCTGGCGGAATTGACAATGGCTTCCTCTGGACTCCGCCTGCTTTTACCGGGTTTCATTTCCAAGCAGATCCCAGAGGAATCCCTTTCCTTCTGTCCAGCATGAGAATCCATGCTGGCAGTAAGGCCGCATTTGTCTGGTGGAGCGGGCAATACAGGGGGTCCTGGTGTGTCCACTCGGCTCCCGAACTCCGACCAGAAAATGCACGAAAATCTGGCCAATTAGAAAAGCGACAGTAGTAGTGTTTTCCACCACTTTTTCTGAACCAATTGACCTGGTAAATGCTGTGTTGCATCGGAAGCTGAATGCATTCACTCTGCCTATTATCACAGAGGAAGATTAAGCCAGGTGCTGAACACAGGTGTTACATATTCCTGTGCACAATCTGCATTTGGAGCATTAACTAACTGAGCTACCTTACAAATGATATCTCCTCTGGGGCTTTACCGTCTTAACCAGTGGTCGAAGTGAGCGGGAGCGGTCGGGAGCGGTGCTCCTCTACTTTGTTTAATTACCTTTTACAGCTCCTATACTTATATTTTAAAAAGAAACCGTTCTGGAATGGTTTCGTTTTAAAATAAATGTATAGGAAGAAGTTAAAACTTGTACTTTCAGTGCACTGCACTGAATGTTCCCTTAAACAGCAGGTGCAAGTGTTTGGGGTGTGTATTATGTGTGGGAGGGGACGTGGTGATGGTGTTTGCGGGGAGTGGGTGCAGGCCAGCAGGGAACATAGTTGCACTACTTCTTTTGGTACACTTCGACCACTGGTTTTAACCCCTTAACTGCCATGGGTATTTCCCCCCAGTGCCAAAGCCTTTTTCGGTGATTTCGGTATGTCGCCATTCAATCCCTTGTAACTTCTTTGTTACATGAGATATCTCGGCCAAAGTTGGCCCCTTTTTCCCACATGTAGGCGGTCATAACGCCACCCAGGAATCCTAGTTTGCTGTAGGGGGGGGTGAGAGAAAATGACCAAAAAGGAGAACATTTGGGGTTTTTCAGAAAATGCCAATAAAATGTTGTACAAAGAAGCCTGTTGTCCTTGTAAGAGCTAGGAACAAATGGTTTGCTGTGCTGGATTTACCATTTCCAGGCTTTCAAGAACAGATTGAGTGGAAACCAAAGTAACATATTTTGATATGCTAATCAGCCATTTTGTGAGAGGTAGGCGATTTTGGCCTTTTTTGGCCAATAGGACATGCGTGGACGGAATGGAAGAAAAGGGTAGGAAAGATGAATGGGAAGCCAGAAAGGCATACATTTCTGAAAAGCAGACTATATTCCAGGTTTAGGAAGGGGTGATTTGCGCAGGTCAGGCAACAACTATGTAGGGAAAGATTTCATAGTTTGGGTGGAAATCGGGAAAATGACAGGAAAAAAAACACAATTTCCGCACATTTCACTCTAGTTGCCCACCGAAACACGCAGCCAACAACACATGGCCTACCTTCTCGCTGTTATGCGTACAGGTTTTCGTAACGGTCTACGTACATTTCATGTAACCAAAAAACACAGGAGAACCAACCAAACGTCAGGCAGTGGATGGCGGGGCAGATTACTTCAAAACCCGGCTTTCCGAGGCGGCTGGAGGTTGCCATGGAAGTTAGGCAATACGTTGCTAAGGAGACACAACGTTCGTGCTGGATCACGGCGGTGATCATGTGATCCTGGATACTTAACCCCGCCTCCCTGCTTGCTCAGTGCTTCTGACCAAGCATTTTTGTGGTGCTACTCGTTTCTTGACTTTGTTCTTGACTACCTGGTAACTTTGACCCTCTGATTTGGACCCAACCTTGATTTTGGATCTTCCTAGTCTGTTTAGGTAACTCTGTGCTGTTCTGGTATTCGTTGTCCTCTTTTCGCCCCTGGATTCTGTTTTGCCTACTCCTTAGTCTTGTCTTGACCACGTAATTTCCGACCCGGCTTGCTTAAAGGATTTCTTTGGATAGCGTTGACTTCATGTAACTCTTGTTCCTCTGTTCGTACTTTCTTGTACTGATTAACAGCCTCAGCTGCACCGTGGGACAGCCTCTGCTGCGCCGCGGGACGGCCTCCACTGCTCCGTGGGAAAGCACCCGCCGCCCCGCGACACAGCCTCCGCTGCACCGTGGGACAGCATCCGCTGCAACGTGGGATAGCATCAGCTGCGCCGCGAGACAGCCTCTGCTGCACCGTGGGACAGCCTCTGCTGCATCGCGGGAGTTGTAACAACCGTTGTTATACCGCGGATATTCTTGCTTACGTATTCCTTGTAAATCGGACGGGGGTTTGGTTTCCTCGTTTCATCAATAACATTTGCCAGCTATACTTCGTGCTCCATCATTTTGGAATCCCTCTGGTAAGAATTTCAGTGCCATTACGTATTTGTTATCAGCCTTGCTTCTTGTACATCAGTGATTGTAAAACCAGAGGGGTTGTTTGTTTTGCAGAATATTCCTACTATATACGGCCCGTACTCAGATCGTGGTAAATCTTCTTAGGATCAGTTCTTTCACTGATCAGGTTAGTGTGGGAGGAGTGTTAGTAGATGCTTGGAGCCAGAATGTCTATTTGGATACTAATTGTGCTTCTTTCTTTCTACAGCTACGTAGTCTCGGAGGGAAATCCAAATATCTTTCAATTAATTGATCCCTCTGTATGTGTGTTTGTACCATTCAGAGGGGTACATTGGTGGGAAGAATTCTTCTTCTACACTACAGGGTCAACCAGTGAAGAGGAATTCTGACATAATCAGAAGCCTTCTAAACATGGACCCCAACGAGACCCTAGCTAACCTCCTCCAATTAGTGGCAGATTTGAGAACAGATATGGCTAATGCTCATGCCACCACTCAACAACAAATTCTGGAACTCCAAACAGCCATACAGCCAATGCCTCAGCAGCACCTGCATTACCGAATGCCCCGGTCGTTGAACCCGCACAGGCGGAGGCCGGGCCATTGTATATTACGTCACAATTTGCTTTGGCTCCACCGGAGAGGTTTCATGGGGACCCAAAACAATTCAGGACATTTCTAAATCAATGTCGCTTGCATTTTTCATGCCGACCAGGTTCTTTTCCTATTCTGCAACCAAGGCAGCCTTCTTGTTGTCCCATCTTGGGGGTACTGCAGCTGCCTGGGCTAACCCTCTTTTGGAAGAGGGTAGTCCTTTATTGTTTGATTGTGACGCATTGATTGAAGCAATGGGCATGATGTTCGATACTCGTTACAAAGCCCAAGTCATGGAGTTGGAATTGTTAAGTTTGTAGCAAGGGGAGATGACACTCTTGGCCTATTTAGTGAAATTCAATCAGTTAGCTGCTGAGACGGGTTGGCCTGATGATAAGAAAGCCTCCTTGTTCTATAAAGGACTATCCAAAGCTTTAAAGGATACCCTTGCTATGGTGCCAGTAGTTTCAGCTTCCTTTCCAGAATTACTGGAACTAGTTCTTCAGATAGACACCCGTAAAGCTGCTAGAAAAGGGGAGAAACGTGGTGTGGCCCCTGACGTCCACATCAACCCTGTACCAACTAATGTTGCACCAGAACCAATGCAGATTGGGGCAGATACACGGGGTCCTCTATCAAAAGAAGAAAGAGAGCTTTGCAAGGAAAACTATTTGTGTTTCTATTGTGGGTCTTCGGAACACCTATTGAAAGCGTGCACCAAGAAACCCTCCAAAAAGCAGGGAAACGCGAGAGCTAAGCAATAAGAGGAGTCCAATTGCCGAGCACTTATGTTTCCAAGGACTCCATATTAGTCCAACCTGTTCAAATGGAGGTAAATTTCAGGTTATCACAAGACAGGAGTGTTCAAGCCACAGCAATCATAGATTCTGGAGCTACAGGAAACTATATTGATACCATGTACGCCAAGGATCTGGGCATTCCTATCATTGATAAAGTGAATCCTGTTATTGTGAACGCTGTGGATGGATCTACCCTGGTTTCTGGAATGGTGATCCAACAGACAGAGGATTTGGCAATGGAGACTATAATGGGACATTCAGAAAATATTTTCTTTGATCTTATAGCTGCACCACAGTTCAGGCTCATATTAGGAATTCCGTGGCTACGGTTACATAACCCTTCCATTGATTGGCACACAGGCAGTAACGAATTTATGTCAGAATATTGTGAGAACCGGTGTTGGAAGAACAAGGCCCCAGCGAACAGTCCTTGCCAGCCTCTTTTGGATATTGCTTCTACTATTGGGGCAGTTATAACCAGTGTTTTGCCTACAGAATATTCTGAAATTAAGGATGTGTTTGATGAAGGAGGTGGTTTGGTTTTGCCCCCGCACAGACCTTACGACTGTCCTATTGATTTGATCACTGGGGGGAAATTACATTCAGGTAGGATCTATTCCTTAACCCACAAGGAAGATCTCATTCTGATGGAATACATTGATCAGTCTCTGAAATCAGGGTTCATACGCCCCTCACGTTCACCTGCGGCTTCTCCCTTATTTTTTGTGCCCAAAAAAGTGGGGGATCTCCGTCCGTGTATTGACTATAGGTCTCTCAATTCCATCACTGTCCGGAATCAATATCCCATTTCTCTCATCTCTGTGCTCTTAGATCAACTGGGATCATCTGTTATCTTTACCAAATTGGACCTACGTGGTGCTTACAATTTAGTAAGAATCCGTAGCGGAGATGAGTGGAAAACGGCCTTTAAGACCAGGTATGGGTTGTTTGAATACAGAGTCATGCCGTTTGGGCTCTGTAATGCTCCGCTACGTTTCAATATTTCATCAATGATGTTTTTCACGACATGATGGACCAGTTTCTAATAGTTTACTTGGACGACATACTGATATATTCCACATCCTATGAGTTACATGTGACACACGTTTCTCGTGTCTTACAAAGACTGCGTGAAAATAATTTGTTTGCTAAATTAGAGAAATGTATTTTCCATGCTTCGGAAGTGGAATTCCTGGGGTATGAGATTACTTGTAAAGGAATTCAAATGAGCCAGTATAAGGTTAAGGTGGTTTTGGAGTGGCCCACACCCACCTCTTTGAAAGCCCTGCAATCCTTTTTGGGATTTGCAAACTTTTATAGGAGGTTTATTAGAGATTTTTCTACTTTGGTCGCCCCATTGACAGCTTTGACAAGCAGTAAAACAGTTTTTCTTTGGGACATTGTTTGTGATCAAGCCTTCCAGAGTCTCAAATCTGCATTCACCAGCGCTCCTGTGCTCCAACACCCTAATCCTAATCTACCATTTGTGGTAGAAGCTGATGCTTCGGACATTGCTCTGGGTGCCATTTTGTCTCAAGAATGTCCAGAAACCAAAGGGTTGCATCCGGTGGCATTTCATTCAAGGAAATTGACTTTCTATGAAAGAAACTACACTATCACTGAAAGAGAGCTGTTAGCAGTACGGGACTCTTTCCTAACCTGGCAACATCATTTATTGGGTGCAGCATTCCCGGTTCAGGTTTTCACTGACCACAATAATCTAGTAGCTCTACAGTCAGTTAAGTGTTCTACTGCCCGGCATGCTAGGTGGCATGAGTTCTTTTCGATGTTTAATTTCACCATTACGTACCGGCCCGGTTCTTTACACACGAAGGCCGATGCGATGACCTCTCACGCATCCATGGTGAGTCGACTCCTCCAAGTGCTGACGGTCGTGCTCTATTGCCACATCAAGTGATCTGTGCCTGTACTTTACAATCTACCTTGCGTGATGAATTACAGGAATGGGTGAGAGAAAATCCTGAAGAAGCGACCAGACTTAATCTTGAGGTCATACATGGTTTGCCTCATATCAAGGGATTGCTATTCCTTCCAGATGATGATACTCGAAAGAAGGCCATCAAGTGGTGCCATGATTCAATGTTAGCAGCACATCCCGGTACTAAGAAGACCATAGATCTCCTACAGCGGTGGTGCTGGTGGCCTTCTATGGCTAAAGATGTTGCCGAACACATTGCTTGTTGTTACGTATGTGCACAATGTAAAAGCTCTCATTCCAAACCTGTAGGCTTGCTTCAGTCTATGCCTGTCCCTGACTATCCGTGGTACATGATTTCCATGGACTTTGTGGTGGATTTGCCTCCGGTTTCTGGTTTCAACACCATTTGGGTGATCATTGATTATTTTACCAAACTGGCGTTGTTCGTACCTTGTCAAGGTCTACCTACCGCCCCAACATTGGCGGATTTGTTTCTGAAAAATGTTTTTTCGTTTTTTTGGTCTCCCTTGTATTATCATTACGGATAGGGGCTCACAGTTTACTTCTCATTTCTGGAAATCCCTTACCGCTTCTTTTGGAATTGATGAGAGGTATTCCAGCTCGTACCATCCCCAAACGGACGGACAGACCGAACGTCTCAATTCAACTATGGAACAAATATCTTAGGTGTCTTACTCATCAGTATCAGGACACCTGGCTTTCATTGCTTTCTATGGCAGAATTTGCTTATAATAATTTCCTACATTCATCTACGCGTTTTTCACCATTTTTTGCCTTGTATGGTAGGAATCCTAGGTCTATGCCTCTCTCTCCTGCTCTACCTGCACGTCACCCCGCGGCTTCTTCTTGCATTCAGCAACTTGTTTCGATACAGACGCAGGTTAAACTACACCTTGAAAATGCTCAGTCCAGTGCCAGACGCTTCGCTGACACCCATCGTTCTCCAGCCCCAATGTATGTAGTGGGGGGAAAGGTTTGGCTATCCACGAAGAATTTGCGTATTCCTGGTAGAAGGGCGCTTCTCCCATGCTACATCGGCCCGTTTGTTATCACGGCAGTAATAAATCCTGTCGTCGTACGGTTGTCTCTTCCTGCCAAGTGGAGAGTACACCCTGTTTTCCATGTATCCCTCGTTAAAGCCTTTCATCCTGGTACCTCTCTCCCTTCACGTTCGCCTCCTCTGTCTGTGAAAGGTGAAGATGAGTATGAAGTACATAAGATTCCTGATACCAAGGTATCCAGGGGTGTCGGGATGTATTATGTGGATTGGAAAGGATATGGTCCGGAAGAGAGAACATGGGAACCTGTCAGTCATATACATGCTCCTCGATTAATATCTGAGTTTTGGGCCTCGAGGGGGCGGGACCCGTCTTTAGGGGAGGGTACTGTTATGCGTACAGTTTTTCGTAATGGTCTACGTACGTTTCATGTAACCAAAAAACACAGGAGAACCAACCAAACGTCAGGCAGTGGATGGCGGGGCAGATTACTTCAAAACCCAGCTTTCCGAGGCGGCTGGAGGTTGCCATGGAAGTTAGGCAATACGTTGCTAAGGAGACGCAACGTTCGTGCTGGATCACAGCGGTGATCATGAGATCCTGGATACTTAACCCCGCCTCCCTGCTTGCTCAGTGCTTCTGATCAAGAATTTTTGTGGCGCTACTCGTTTCTTGACTTTGTTCTTGACTACCTGGTAACTTTGACCCTCTGATTTGGACCCGACTTTGATTTTGGATCTTCCTAGTCGGTTTAGGTAACTCTGTGCTGTTCTGGTATTCGACCTCCTCTTTCCGCCCCTGGATTCTGTTTTGCATACTCCTTAGTCTTGTCTTGACCATGTAATTTCCGACCCGGCTTGCTTAAAGGATTTCTTTGGATAGCGTTGACTTCACGTAACTCTTGTTCCTCTGTTCGTACTTTCTTGTACTGATTAACAGCCTCAGCTGCACCGTGGAACAGCCTCCGCTGCGCCGCGGGACAGCCTCCGCTGCTCTGTGGGAAAGCACCCGCCGCCCCGCGACACAGCCTCCGCTGCACCGTGAGACAGCCTCCGCTGCACCGTGGGACCGCCTCTGCTGCATCGCGGGAGTTGTAACAACCGTTGTTATACCGCGGATATTCTTGCTTACGTATTCCTTGTAAATCAGACGGAGGTTTGGTTTCCTCGTTTCATCAATAACATTTGCCAGCTATACTTCGTGCTCCACCATTTTGGAATCCCTCTGGTAAGAATTTCAGTGCCGTTACGTATTTGTTGGCAGTCTTGCTTCTTGTACATCAGTGATTGTAAAACCAGAGGGGTTGTTTGTTTTGCAGGATATTCCTACTATATACGGCCCATACTCAGATCGTGGTAAATCTTCTTAGGATCAGTTCTTTCACTGATCAGGTTAGTGTGGGAGGAGTGTTAGTAGATGCTTGGAGCCAGAAGGTCTATTTGGATACTAATTGTGCTTCTTTCTTTCTACAGCTACGTGGTCTCGGAGGGAAATCCAAACATCTTTCAATTAATTGATCCCTCTGTATGTGTGTTTGTACCATTCAGAGGGGTACTTTGGTGGGAAGAATTCTTCTTCTACACTATGGGGTCAACCAGTGAAGAGGAATTCTGACACCCGCGTTCCCACAGGTTTCCTGACGAAAACGATCCCTCACATGTGTGGGTGCACCTACCTGGGTGCAAAGGGAAAAGCCTAAAACACTGGTAACCCCAAGTCTTTTCGCACAGTAGATTTTCAGAAATTTTGCTCATGTGGACAACCTACAGATTTGGGCCTAGGGTGTCGAAGCCACGAAGGAAAACTGGGAACCCCATGCATTTCCGAAAAGAAGATACCCGTGGAAATCCACATAGGTCTGACTTGCGCAAATTGCCCCATAATTCATGACCCACAATCCATGACAAAGTCTGAAATTTTGGTGGAAAAAACACAATTTTCACTTTTGTCTGGGATTGTGGGTAATAAATTCTGGGGCGATTCGCGCAAGTCAGACCTCTGTGGATTCCCACGGGTGTCTTCTTTTTGGCGTGTTTCAGTGGGTGACCAGAGTGAAATGTCTGAAAATTGGGATTTTTTCCACCAAATTTCAGAGACATTTCCCTCTGCCCGCCCACCGAAACACGCCGCCAACAACACATGCTCTACCATCCTGCGTTCCCACAGGTGTCCCGACGAAAACGGTACCTCACATGTGTGGTTGCACCTACCTCGGCGAAAAGGGAAAAGGCTAACCCACTGATAACCCCAAGCCTTTCGGCAAAGCAGATTTTACTCATGGGGACAACCTACAGATTTGGGCCTAGGGTGTTGAAGCCACCAAGGAAAACAGAGAACCCCATGCATTTCCAAAAAGAAGACACCCGTGGGCACCCCCCTTTCCACTAAAAACATTCATGGTGGTTTAGTGACCCCCACCCAAAACAAGTAATCATTTTTTTGGGGGGGGTTTGCCTCTTTCCTAGGGACAGATTGTGGTAGCAATCTGCCCCCAGGGAGGGCTACATGAGATGCCTCCCATCCATTTGGGGTGGCGGGGAGAGGGCCACCCCCCTTTCCACTAACAACATCCATGGTGGTTCAGTGGCCCCCACACCCACCCAAAACAAGTTATAATTTGTTTTATTTTTGTTTTGCCCCTTTCCTAGGGGCAGATGGGCACATGTGTGTGGCCATATGCCCCTGGGGGAGGGGCAAAACATACCACCCCAGGCTTGGGGGGTGGCTCTGCCAATATCTGCAGTGGCCTCCTCCCCACCCCAAATGGATGGGGGCATCTCATGTACCCCTTCTTAGGGGCGAAATCTGCCCCCAGGGAAGGCTACATAAGGTGCCCCTATCCACTTAGGGGGGGGGCCGCCCCTCCTTTCAAACACAAAAGAATCCTGGTGGTCTAGTGGGCCCCCCAACCACACCCAATACAAGTTATGATATATATATATTTGTTTTGCCCTTCCCTAGGGGCAGATGGGCACATGTGTGTGACCATCTGCCCCAGGGGGTGGCAAAACGTACTGCGCCACGCTTAGGGGGCGGGGTGGCTCTGCCAATATTTGCAGTGGCCTCTCCCCTCACCCCAAATGGATGGGTGCATCTCATGTATTCCTTCCTAGGGGCAGAAATCTGCCGCCAGGGAGGGCTACAGAAGGTGCCCCCCATCCACTTGGGGTGGGGGGTAGTGCCACCCCCATTTCAAGCACAAAAAATATTGCTGGTCTAGTGGGCCCGCCCTGCTCCCACCCAAAACAAGTTATAATATATATATATATTTGTTTTGCCCTTCCCTAGGGGCAGATGGGCACGTGTGTGACCATCTTCCCCCGGGGGGGACAAAGCATACTGCCCCAGGCTTGGGAGGCTCTGCCAATATTTGCAGTGGCCTCTCCCCCCCATTGCAAATGGATGGGGGGCATCTCATGTACCCCTTCCTAGGGGCAGAAATCTGCCCCCATGGAGGGCTACATAAGGTACCCCCCATCCACTTGGGGTGGGGGCGTGAAAGCCACCCCCCTTGCAAAAATCCCTGGTGGCTAGTGGTCCCACCCCACCCAAAATTACGTTTAAAAAATATATTTTTTTTGTTTGCCCCCTTTCCCTGGGGGCAGATGATCACCCATTTGCCCCCAGGGTATTGCCCCCATGCTTTGGGAGGCAGAGGGCAGCTTACATAGTAAGCAGACCCTCCCCCACTTCAAAAACAGATCCCTGCACACCACACCAAACACATATTCTGGGGGGGATAAATGACATTACATCCCCACACTTTGTGGGGGGGATTTGTCCCCCCTGCCCCCCATGTCCTACGCCCATGGCGGGTGAAAACAACCGATTTTGCTTTTGGCGGGTGAAAGCTCATTGATTTACATGTAAGGGTAGGGAGCTTGGCGGGTGAGAAGCTTTCCGGGCCCGCCAAAGGCGTACGAGTTGAGACTGAGAGGTATACGGCGGCAGCCTAGTAGCGTGAAGACCACTGACACCCTTGACATAGATCCTACGGTGAATACCATATGAGACGCTATTGTAGGAGGTCGCCGTACTGGCAGGTCTACATTACGCATGCGTGAGGAAGAGGCCGTGTTGTGGTTTAAATGCTCGTGGTAGTAACTGCCACGTCGTATTGGGAGCGGCGCTCGTGCATCTTCGGAAGCGGTCGGCCGGCGACACTTGATGCGGGCGGGTACGAGGGCTCGGATTGGCTGGGCTAGAAGTTAGCCGGAGCCAGGGAGTGTTGCCCTGCACGGGCGCTGTCAGTGAGCCGCAGGCTGCCTCAGGGGTATGAGCTCAGGCATGCTCGCCGACTCAATCATGGAGCTGGAATTTGACATGAGGGAGGACGAGCCCTGGTACGACCAGCGTGATCTGCAGCAAGGTGAGTGTAGGGGCGGGACTAGTGCAGGACAAGAAAACTGTGTGTGCAGACTATAGAGACTGTGTAATGATGACCAACGAGGGATTGGCACCCTTCTGTGTTGGGATGGGCATGGCTGTGAAGCACAGCTGATTCATTGACTTCTTTCCGATAGCCGGAATAGTTCAGTGAGTTGGGAGTGACTTCTCTTAACTTGTGATTTAGTAAAGGTATATAAGCTATGCATTTGCACCCACTCACAATGTCACGACTTGATGGCAAACTGTACTGTTGGTATATGTCAGTTAAAAATACCTTATTTTTTCTATACAGTGCCGCCTACTGCAGTTTCTACGTTACATGCCTCCTTTTTTTTTTTTAATAACCGGTCCTGTTATTTATTTAATACATGGTACCCATTTTGTGACCTCAAAAGTGTTAAAGAACTGAGATGACCCTCCTCAGATTTGGGCCTGTAGCTTACACAGCTCAGACGTAAGCGCTCAGCCCGCTGAGTTGTGTAGGGTAAGGGAAGTCATTAAACGACTATTAATCAACGTATCGTTATCTTTTAAAAAATGTTTTTGTTGAAACATACATTTGATCTACAGGCATTGAAAAGACATGTTTTTCCTCTGTGCCTAACACTGAAATAAATTGATATCTATTTATTATGGTTCTATAACGCGGCGATCAGTAGCGTATGGCGACCTAATCAGCCAAGACACAAGACGCTTCAGGTCGTTTTATTACAAGTTGCTGAACAACCGGTTCAACACCTTCCTTTTTGTTATTTGAATTTGGAGTTGCAAGCAAAGAGTCGGCGTCGGAAACCACTTCCATATTCGTGCTTTAATGAATCACTGAGCAGTTAATGAGCCCTGAGTGCAAGTAGCCGCCAGCAGAAGGTTCTCTGATGTCATGGCTCTTGAGTAGACTAATCGCCTTAATCCTGTACAGTTCATTATGTTGTGTTGCTACATTCGTTCTGTTCTTGGATGTGGCCGATATGCATTCAAGCCCATTTATATAAAGTTATTTTATACATGAAATATCAGAAATGGATCAGTTACATTAGTGTAATAGTTGAACAACTTGTATTAAATTCATGTGTAATTATTATAAACGGAGTAATATGGAACTCTGTATTCTGAGTTGCCGAAACGTTCAGCAAATACAGGCCCCACATGCATTTATTTGCGTGTTAGACATCCCAAACGTGTCCATAATTTGACCTTTCTGTGGGGCTTTAAAAATCTATCAGACAGTAAACGGCAGCAAGCATTGTCCTCCATGATGCCTTGCCAGAAATACTAATCCAAGCCGTACACAGCACTTAATATTCAATGGTTACCTGAGAATTTAGTCTGTTGCGATGACCCTCCCCTACCCCCTGGAGAGCCAAGAACCATGCCTATGCTCTGGCAGCGTTACTGTGGAGATGTTCCTTTCTGCGGGCACTACCCATATCAACTGTTGGGCCGTCAAGTTCAGGTCTTCTGGTGTGGCTTGTCCTCTGCTTTTCTCCCCCTGCTGTCCCTTAAGTGGCATGAAGTTCCTGGTGCAGATGGAGAGGGTACTCTTACTCCTGGGAGCAACATGTGCGGTCCTTGGACCCATGCTGGATCTTGGTGTGGGTCAGTGGCCTGTGCAGTTGTGGTGACCTTACAGTATTTATACATTTAACCCAATCAAGTACAGTACGTCACAAATAAACTGCATAACCATGCTAATTTTTTTATTTTTTTATTTGATTTAAAAAATGTATACACTATTTCTTTTACAAATTATTTGAATCCTTTCCTTAGTCCTGCTCCTCCATTCATCCTTGTTTAGTTCGTTTTAAGTTCGTTTTCAATTAATCTTCTTTCTGGTTTAGGGCTTTCCAAAGTCAATATGTTGTAAAAATTGCGACACTGCGATTATTTCCTTTGTGCGTTCCCCCTCCATTAAGTGTTTCCACCATACTTTTTCTTAGTAGATGGAAAATCTTTCAAATAAATGCAACATGTGTGTGGTTCTTAGTTTGGTCAAGCCCGTGCAGTTCAAGAGTAGATGTCTTAGTGTTTCTTTAAACACTTTACCCTGGCAGAAACGGCAGTTGTTGGACGATGATATTCCTCTGATAAATCTTATCTCATTAGCTGGCAAAATGTTGAGACGAGCCCTCAAGAATGTTTGCCGGTGTTGTCTGTTTGGAAAGATTTTCAGATAGGGTCTGATCTCATTCAGCTTTCTATTGATCGGTATCACATGCGCCGCTGATTTATATGATCCCGCTGTGTCCTGGGTCTTTATCCAATCTAAAGTTTCTAGTCTTGTTATTGCTTTCATGGGATTGGTTATTAGCTCTTCTTCTGAGGATCTGATTTCTTCTAGTTGAGATGTTATTTTCTGGCGCCAGCTCTTTAAGGTATTAGAGTTTGTTGTAAAAACTTCTTTATGGATGATATCAAAGATGTTAGACCGCTCCGGAATAATCACTTTTCTGTATATCATCAGTTCGTTTCTTGATACTATGCTTTGTAGGGACAGAATACATAATTCCCTTCTTATTAAAGCATGATAATCTTAGCATTGCGATACCCTGGGGTCTAACCAGAACTTTGTTGTTGATGGAGCATGGTGCAGTGAAGCGAGCAGGTAGGTGACGTCTGTCCTTCGTGCCCGCTGGAGCACCATGGATGAGGACATGAGTGCTTCTTGGGATGGTGTGTTCCTGTGCTTGGTATTTCTGTGGTTAAGGAATGCAAGGGCGTGGTGTGCAAATGCGTCTAGGCCTACTGCTGTTTGTGTACTGTTGAGTGATGGTATGCTGATTTGTCCATGCTTATGGCTGTTTCAGTTCCTGTATTTAGGGGATAATGGAGAGTGGTGCACTGATGAAACTTTGCTTTTGGTATTCCTGTGGTTAGAGGATACTGGTGAGTGGTGAGCCTGCGTGGAAGGCATACCAGTGGTGGATATTTGGAGTGTGCTTCTGCAGTCCGTTGTGGGTGCCATCATTGAGCATGTGTGGTGTTTGGTTAGGTCTATTCTTTTGGTTCACGTATTGTGTCCCATGCATGTGGTCTTTGCTTTGCCTGCTCCCTTCCTAGTGCAGTGCTCTTAGTACACTGTATGTTCCTCTGTTGCTCTCCAGAGGCCTTGGCCTTTCCTCTGGGTCGTGCATGTTAGTTGGGAGTAGGTGCCTCCAAGTTTTGTAGATTGTAGGTAGCTTCTCACGTTTACGGTGCAGCCTTTTCTTCTGCTTATTACGGGACGGACCCAGTCTGTGTGATTATTATTTTTTTTTACGGTTGTCACTTTCCTCCGGAGTGATGATGGTCTGTTGACTGACTGTGATACGGCTCTTGTTTTGTTGTACAGGTGTTCCTATGTCAGGGTCACAAAGTGCAGATGTGGCAAGCCTAGTTACTCAGGACAAAACACGTGTCTTGGGTTGCTGAAGGTACTCATGTTCAGAGGAGAACTGCCTAGCATTTCGGTACTGGACTGCCTTTGTGGGCGGGACAAAGACCGATATGCACATGGATATTTCACCTCTGTGAAGGGTCCAGTGAGCTAAAACGTGGTTGTAGACCATACTGAATGGAAGAAATTCCATAGAACATGGTATGTGACCCATGTTTGTTCTTAGTAGAGGGGCTCCACACTCTTTTGCATCTGGTTACTCAGTTATTGGATGCCCACAAGGTGGGAAACCAGGCCACGCAAGCTTGTAGGGTTCCAGATGTGGCTGATTTGGGAGTGTGTGGACGGGTTGCTATATCTGGCAGGTCCAGCGTTTTGGTTTCTTCAGGGTTGGTTTGCTACTTCTTGATTAGCTGTGGTTTGCCTTGGTTCATCCCCTCTTCCTTCCCCCTCCAGGCTGCATGGTGTTCTGATCCCGACAGCTGTCCAAGTCCTGGATGTCATGCTTGGTTCTGGTTGTTGCATTTTGGTTAGATGTGTGGGAATCTGCTTGGTCTGTTCCTCTGGTATGTGTGCCGGGAGGGGGCGGGCAGCTGCGGCCACTTATCATGCAGGTCTACTCTCGCATCTTGATTACTTGGTAATAAAAGAGTAACCTGCAGCTCATCTTACTTTTGAACCTTGCATCTCAACAATACCCTTACAGCTGTACCCCCACCCCTTGCTGCATTGTATGAGAGGACCTGATTATAAAGCAAAGTGATTGAAAACAAGCGACAAATCCAATGGACATCAAGTCCTTAGACCTTGTTAGGACTCTGTGTTTTGCAAGCATATACATGCATAGCTGGACCTTATATATGCCATCATATTGCCTCTGCTGAAAAAACCCAGTATATGGTTCGAAATTGAGATTCAATGAGCGGGAGCTGAAACCAGCTCCTGGGTGTCAGACCCAACGTTTGTTTCTGCCCTCAAGCATCCACTGACTATACAAACTCGAATGATTGATATACTTTTAATAATGGTTACAAACCATTTAAGACAAAATCACCAGGCTATTCTCTTTTGTATGTTTTCTAACAATAAAAAAACTCGTTCACTGTGCTATGCAGGATGAAAACCTTGTCTAAAATGTTGCCGTATAAAATTCTTCAGACATGGAGACGTTTTAATCCTTTGTTTGCTGTGATTTTTCAGAAGGCTCTTTTCATATATCGGATGTTTTCAGTATTTATATTTTAACTGTTGGCAGCTAGAGGTCCGGTAGGGTTGTTTAGTTTATAGATTTTCGTTTGGGCATGTCGCGCTCTGTTTTTTTGGCCTGCCCTTCCAGTCAGTAAGTATCTGCTGTATTTTTTGTGTCGTGCTCTCTTTGTTATGTATTGCCGCAGTTCTTTCCAGGGGAGCGAGGATATATTGGCTGAAAATGCATCATGTATAATCTTGTTGGATATCCTGAAAACCTGCCCCCACCCCCTTTAGGGCATTGAGAACCAGCGTGGAGCACCTTTCTTTCATATCTACCTCCTCATTGCCCCCGCGCCCCAATTCACTAAAGAGGACCCAAAGGGAAAAACACAATTTGGTTTGTTACTCTGCTATACTTGTGAGGATTTATTTGAGAAACAACCCAACAGAGAGGACCCAATTAGGGCCCTACCAACATAGGAAAACCGTTTGTTTATCTAATCTGCCCATGTTGTAATCAACTGTTAGGCTTTTTTGTATTTGTATTTATATTTATTTGTATTCATTATGTTTAGAAAGCGCTTTACACCAAAGTGCTGTACATTATAACAACAAGAATATATAGAATATAATAAAAGAGGGAAGCAAATTCCAAACATGAAATAAACTAATAAAACAGTATGTACAACAATTTGCCTTGGTCAGTAAACGAGAAGAAAGGGGGAGGAATAAGGAGGAGAGATGAGGGAGTCGGGACAGGGGAAGAAAAATTAAGTTACACGGGGAGGGGGGGGAAGTGTAAGAGGAAAGGGAGTGGGTAGGGAGAGGAAAGTAAGGGAAAAGTAAAGGGAGGTAATGAGGGAAGTCAGGGCGGGGAATGGAAAAGAAGAGATTTCAAGGAGGCGTGGAAGGAGGAATAGGTGGGGATGGGGCGGATAGAGAGAGGTAAAGATTTGCAATGTAGGGGGGCAAGGAGCTGAAAGGAATGGAAACGAGAAGAGGTGCATGGGGACGGGGAACAGTGAGTAGGAAGAGATCAGTAGATCGGAGGGCACGGGGGGAGTGTAGAATGAGAGGAAAGATAGGGGGAGCAAGATCGTGAAGAGATTTAAAAATAAGACGGAGGAAGTCAAATTTACGTGGGAGTGAAAGGGAAGTCGGCCAAGGTAAGAAAGCGAAGAGGAAATGGAGTCATGAGGAGCTAGAAGGCAGAGGGTACGGATGGCGGAATGGTAGAGGGATTTGAGGAGACCAAGATGGGAGACAGGGAGTCCAAAGAGGAGAGGAGAGCAATACAAAAGACGAGAGAAGATGAGAGAAGAGATTAAGAGTTTAGTGGCATGGAAGGTGAGGTAGGAGCGGATTTTCGGAATATTAAAGAGCTGGTAGCGATAGGCGCAAGAGGTAATAGAAATATGGTGGGTAAAGGAGAGGGAAGAGTCAAAGTGGAGGCCTAGGTTGCGAGCATGGGTAGAGATGGGGAGATTAGAAGGGGGGGAAAGTGAATAAAAGGAGGGGGAGAAATGGGGGGAGGAGCGGGTTGGAGGGAAAGAATAAGACTTCAGTTTTATCAGTGTTAAGGGAGAGAAAGTGGGATGACATCCAGTTTTTTGATGGCCGCAAGACAGGAAGAAAGATTAAGATGGAGGTCAGGAGTGAAGGAATAAAAGGAAAGGAAGAGCTGGTGTCATCAGCATAGAAATGGTGAGAAATACCAAAGGAAGAGATGATGGGGGCAAGAAGGGAGGTCTAAAGGGAGAAAAGGAAAGGGCCAAGTACAGAGCCTTGGGGAACACCGTAGTCCAAGGGGAGAGTGGAGGAGGTACGGCCGCCCCAGGAGACAGCAAAAGAACGGTTGTAGAGTTAAGGGGAGAGCCAGTTGAGAACAGGGCTTTTGAAACCAAAGGCAGAGGGAGTATTGAGAAGTAAGGGGTGAGCAACATTATCAAAGGCTGCAGAAAGGTCAAGGAGGATGAGGACTGAGGATTGCTTAGAGTAGCGAGCGGTGAGGGGGGAGTTGAGAACACGTGACAGCAGTTTCAGTAGAGTGTTTAGGGCGGAGACCAGATTGAGAAGGGGGAAGGAGAGACAGGTTGGTGACAAAAGTTGAGAGAAGACTAAGCGTTCAAGTAGTTTAGAGAGGAATGGAAGAAGCGTGATTGGACGGAAGTTGGGTACAAGAAGGGGATTAGCAGACGGTTTCTTCAGGATTGGGATCATAGTAGCATGCTTGAAGGTAGCAATGGAGAGACAGATATTGAAGGAGTTTATGTAGGGAATGCGAAGAGGGTAGATCTTGGGAATGAGGAGGGTGGGGAGGGGATCGGAGGGGGCGGCAGTAGGATGAGTTTTGGACAGGAGGAGGGAAACATCAGAAGGAGTAACAGGAGAGAAGTCAGTCATACAAGCTGAAGGGGAGTGGAGAGACTGGGGATGAGGGGAATAGGAAGGTGAGTGAAGAATATTATGGCATAGGGAGAGTATTTTAGAAGAGAAAAAGCCGGCGAAGTTGGAGGGAGAGAGGGAAGAAGTAGCTGAGGGATCGGGAGTTGGCGGGGAGAGAAGACGAGAAAGGGTCTGAAAGAGTGAGAGGCTTGGGAGTGGAGAAGGTTAGAGTAGTAGGAACGTTTTGCAGAGCTGAGGCAGGAGTTGTATTGAGAGTGGTATGAGAAATAGGAGGTTTAATTAGCCAGAGAGTGGAATTTGAGCCAGCGTCGCTCAAGGCGACGGAGGAGACGACAAATGGACAGCAGGTGAGGGGAAAGCCAGGGTTGACAAGGTTTGCGAGTAGGGTGGAAGGAGGAGAGGGGGTAAAGTTGATCAAGACTGGAAGAGATAGAGGAGGACAGAGAGGATAAAGCATCATTAGCCGAGAGAGAAGAGAAGTCGGAGAGAGGGGAGGGAGGAAGAGCAGGTATCAGGGAGGAAGAGCAAGTATCGAAAAAGAGAAGGGCTAAAGTTACGGAGATCCCGTCGAGAAAAGGAAATGGTGGGGGGGGGGGGTGAAGGGGGAGGATGAAGGGGGAGGAAGAGTAAGGGAGAAGGAGAGTAAGGCATGGTCGGAAAGATAGTTGGGTAGGGTAGAGACTGGGGAGGAGGTTGAAATGAAGACCAGGTCAAGAGTGGAGCCAGAGGAGAGAGTAGGAGAAATAGGGAGGGGAGAGAGAAAAGGTAGGAGTCAAGGATGGAAAGAGGGGAAGGTTGAGGGGGAGTGGGAGTGGGAGGTGAAGGTTGAAGTCACTGAGTACAGCTAGGGGAGAGGGGGAAGGGGAGATGAGAGAGAGAGAGAGGCGATGGTGAAGGTCATCATAAAAGGAGGAAAGGGGGCCAGGAGGTCTGTAGATAATTAGAAAGGAAATGGCATGAGGGGAAGTAAAGGATTTGTACAGGTACGCGAAAGGAAGGGAAAGTAGGAAAAGGCATTGAAGAGGGGGAAGAAAGGCATTTAGGGTGAAAGAGGAGACCAGTGCCACCACCATGACCAGAAGGTCGAGTCGAGAGACATGAGAGAAGGAGGGGGAGGAGGTGGTGGTGAGAGAGGCGGGTACGGTAGAGTTGTGAAGGGGGGTCCATGTTTTGGTGATACAGAGGAAATGAAGGTTAAGTCGGAAGATCTTGTCCAAAACAGCTGCGATCTTGTTGCAGAGGGATCTAGCATTCCAGAGGGCAATATTGATGAAATTGGAGGGTTCGACAATTGGGGGGTAGATGAGGTTAGGGCGGGGGAGGTTAGAGGGGGATGGGGTGAGCATGGAAGGGGGTTGAGCGTGGTGATGGTCATGAGGAAAAGGGGGAGGGAAAGGACGGGAGGAAGCGGAGGTGAGTAGGGGGAGAGGTGAGCAAAGAGTGAGTCAGACAAAGAGAGAGGAGTCTGGCAATGCGCATGACAAAAGGAGGACCGGAGAGTGTTGTGAAGAAGAGGATGCGAAGGGGAAAAAAGAGGAAGTCAATGGGCAGAGGGAAAATGCAAGGCTTAAGCACAAACACAAGCTGGTAAGTCCTACGAAGATGAAGTGGCGGACTGCTGGAGGCGTGCGGACAATGACTCACGATGATGTGACGCGCGGACTAAAGAAGGGGAGGGTCAGCATATATCCAGTTGCTGCAGTGAGAGATGGTGAGCAGTTAGCAGTGATAGTCGGGAGCGGGGGAGCAGCTCTGCGGTCTGGGTAGGCAAAGGTGCACTGGCGAAAGTCCCACTTTGAGAGAAGTATGCCGCAGTAGATGGGCAGATACCGGGAGAGGGTTGGCAGAGGTCTGAGCCAATGTGGGTTCTGGGGTAGAGATGCATGCTACCCCACGTTACACTTGCAAACATGTGTTAGTCTGGTTCTACCAAGAGTAGAAATGCCATTGTCTCATACACACTGGGACAACTAATACTACTGTAGTTCTTCCAGCATGTTCTTGGCTCAGACTGTTCAACACCTCACAAAGTGTGGACACATTTCTATCACAGCAATATAAGCAGCTAACTATAAATTATCTAACCACATTACTTCAGCGAGAAAGCTTGACCGAACCGACCATGTGGTCACCTTCTTCAGTCACAAAAGGAGAATCGTTCTCTCCTAGGGGTCACCTGCAGAGTAACTGCCCGAAGGTTCTTCAATCTCTTCACTCTTAGTCAATGTCTACGTGCCACTCATCGCTTTCTTTATATCGATGAACATTGTCGGCTTCACTATGTATGCCAAGGACCTGCAGAAGCTCATCAAAAAACTGGTAGTGCTCTACACATCATGGACAAACTCACTTTAAGTTCACAAAAAGGTGCGAGCGAACCGGCTTCCCTGTCGGTGGCTGCAAAAAATGAGATTGTTTCAGTGAACACATCCATCGTTCTTTTTGTCTCCCAGTCTTGGGCCCTCCATCTATTTTATCGATATTATGTAAGCGTTCTTGGTGTCATTTTTGATTCTGAGCTCTCGATCCACTCTCCTGATGATTGCTTCATTTAGAACAGGGATTGGCATATAGATTTGATGGTGGTTGGATGGGTTCTTCTGCTACAGGTATGTCTCTCCCAGTAACCAATACCTACCCCAGGGGAACTAGTACATAGCATGTTCCAGAAAAGATGCAACATGACTTTTTCTCCAATGTTTACGACCCCATGATGCTCTGTGTCCCAATGCTCCCTTTCACATGTGCTCAAGCAGTTTGTCACACATGTATGTTTGTATGGCACCAGTTGCTGTGGGGAGATAAAAGTAGTTGTTAGTGTCAACCTAACCAGGCTTATCTAGGCTACAAGCCAGAGCTAAATGGCTCCTAGCAATTCCAATCCGTGTGAAAACATGACTTCATTTTTGCTGCCTACGCTCAAACCTCCTACTGCTAATGCTGCCACAACAGATTGCCATCATCCTTGCAGTCATTATCTCATGTATACTTCATAAGTGGTGTATATAATGATCGAGGCGTAGACCGGGTAGGGCCTGAGTGGACAAGGCCCACCCAAATCTGTAAATGCAGCGCTGTGTGTGAGCATTTGCAGATGTTAATGTCACTGTGGTAGGCCCATCTACATTAGAGTCAGGCCCCACTTGTTAGACAATGCTGGCTATGCCTCTTTTATTGACCTTTAACCCTGAACTGATGCTACCCTACTGGTTGCCTGTGAAGCAGGGGGTTGAATTCCCAGTGTGCATAACGCACCACAAGGCCCAGCACCGGACTACCATGTAAATTAGATGCATCACTCTTGCCCCGCCTGGCCAAGATCGGCACCCCAAAGTCCTGCAAGATGAAACCGCTTTGGGATGGTGGTGTACGGGCAGGAGATCATTACAGTTGCAATTCTCAGCTCTTTGGAATGTGTTGCATCGGCTTTTCCATCTAGAGTGTAAGTGCAGGAAGGTTTGGTCAGTTTCACCTCTTCCTTGAAGCACTAGGTCTCGAATTTACAGGGACCTCCAAATGCCTCCTTCCTCAATCAAGCGTTTTGAAACAGCTGTTGCGCAATTTGAGTCCTATAAGTATATTGGAAAGAACATCAAGCGCTTGTTTTATGAACCATTAGAGCCTGCACTAGAGGGCTGCATTGTGTGCTAAATTGCTGCCACCCAAGTTATGGTCTGGAGCCATAGGTGATAGCCTATAACGAGGGTGACATAGAGAAGACACTAGTTAGATGGTAAGGGCTGTAATCCTATAAGAGCTTGCACCGGTGGGGGAGGGTAGGGGTCTCTCCTGGGGCTTCCTGTGATGTAGTTTGTCCATGTCTCCCTGACCGATGCCCAGTGTATAAGCCTCACAAAACGAAGTTTGCAATACACCTCTATTCCAAGCTTGCTGATTGGCTACACAGCTTGGAGCTGTGAGAAGTACAAAGGAGAAGCAAAGAATGTGGGTTTCTCGACTTAAATTCCTCTCACTTGCTAAAGAGGGAGTCACACCCCCCCTCATCCTCCCTACCTGACACCAGCACTCCCTCCAATGACGCTTAATGTAATTTTGAATTCATAGTACTTCTCTTTACATTGAAGAACTTTCCCCCAAGGGGTCAGTGCTCCCTTTTTGTAAGTCACCTGTTTTCTTATATATTGTTTGGGTTGTTTTGCCCCTGGTATAAGTCCCACTTTCTTCCACTCTCATAAACTGGCATATAACTTCTCATCATTGTGCTATTGTACAGACGCGCCTCTCGGGAAGGCCTCGGACATCTGTATCAGGGGTCCTCCAATCCCACTATATAAAACTTGTAATAAAAAAGGAGCACACACTGGGCTAGATGCAACGCTGTTTATTACAGCTGGGCGAGCACAAATCAAACCGAACAGTGGACTGTAACTGATTGATGAGAGTTGACATCTGGGCATACAGCGAACATTAGTTTTATACTATAAAATACAATGGTCAAGACACTTAGAAACAATTGCAATTCAGCATGTTCATATTTTCGATGTTTCCCAAGAATCTCATTGGTTAAGCTATGTCATATCCTTAGTTCTAAACGTATGTTAGTGAAACATGATTGGAGCAAACGGATCAACAGTATTCCAACTTATCACCTCCCCAAGTGGCGCCACATCGCTTCTCACCCCTCCCAGGGACAGTTTACAAGTAGTAAAATAACATTTGTGCTGACTGCCAGAACTTTATTATACTGCCATTGGTCAGCACCATATAGAACGGCCTTTGCAAACCTTGTGGTGGATAGTCTGAAGGCTGGCCACCTCCCAGGAACACAGAGACTTACCATTTGATTGGTCGTCCCAGAAACGCCACTCCAGTCAGTGCCCCTTTCCCATAGCCACCTGCCGATAGGAACTTGTGACCATGTGAACGGTTCACTGGTGTTCTGACTTGAGAGTTGTGTAGATCGTAGATACCTCCGCCCTTCTCTGCCGCACAGGGAAACTCCAAAGCACTCCCTGTGCGACCTTTGGGGCCACAGTTGGGAGATGTCGCTGGCTGGATCCACGGAACCTCGATAACCCTGAAGCCGCTGTAGAGGAAATGAGATTAAGTACCAGGCAATGACAGTAATGCAGTACACAATAAGTCTGAAGGATTTTACCTATTCAGTAAGTCGGGGCGCGGGAAACCTAAGCGCTGGGGTTAGGTTCGAGACTCGGGTGAGTGGCAGCCCCGAGTCTTGCAGGGACCAGTGCCACACGTGGCTGCAGGCCAGCCCACCTGTGCAGAAGGCTTGGGTGCGTAGTGTAGTCACCAAGATGCAAGAACGTAGTGGATTCGCGATCACGGATGCCAAGAGGGAATTCCAATGCAGAGTGGAGGACGGTCCAGTGTTCGGCAGCAAGTCAACAGTTCCAGGTAAATGGAGAAGAAGCGTAATCCAAATAAATCCAAGTAAGCAGTCCGAGGTCAACCAAGTAAGCGAAGCAAAAACCAAACGTAATGCCAAACAGGGTCTGGAAGACAGCTGTGAAGTGAGGACTGCTTCGCGTATCAGGTGTTTTGTATCGGGCGCTTCCGAGTCATGTGAGGCGCTCTGACAGCACGTGATGGACGTAGTGAGTCACGTGAGCTGGGACGAGCAGCTGAGCAATGCAGAAGCGGTCTGCCGATCCTTCTGGCGTGTGATCTCCAAGGCAACTGCCAGTGTAGAAAAGGATGCAATCGGGTCTGTATATTGCATCTGGCACGCCGTAATCTGTCCTGTGGGGCAACCAGCCCACGTGAGTCTCGTAACCTGGGATAACTGTGCGAATAGGGGGGTGGTGCTGTGGAAATGCTAGCAGTGTTCTGAGATGTGTGTGAGTGCGAGGAATGCGTAACAACTGGCTCATATCCACTTCCCCTTGACCCACGTGTGCCCATAGGATTGGCTTGCCGCCCAGTCATTAGATCACTAAGTGTTGTCTAAGCTTCTTCGGTCTGTCAGTGACCAGCAACTTGATCTCCTTCTCCCGCCACCCTGGCCCGCGGGGTGTTGATCGTGTGTTCAGAGCGGGGATTCCCGGGCAGGGCCCACCCTGGGGCATCCCAGCTGAATGTGCTTACCTGGGATATGTTTTCTCTATCTTGTTCTAATCATACAAAGGTTCCTTGGGCATCCCTACACCTGCATTTTCCCGCATGACCTTCTGGTGTGACAGCAGTCTGTTTGGGTACCTGTGGTTCCCCCCCCCCCCTATAAGGTGCGCTGTCCCCCTTTCTTACTCTTGAAGGTGGTAGGTGTACCCCCTATCTGGCGCTGAATTGGCACATTTAATACAGATCTATGAAGGTTTTATGATGAATGTAGGTAATTTCTGATCGAAATTGACATCTGTTCTTCAATAAATACAAATACTGTGGTTCGAGCCTGGATTTCATACTTTCTGATGGTCCATAGAAAAAATACACCCGTTCTAATTAAGCAATAATATCCATGACTGCAGGCCACATCGGTGGTAACTGCCCAAGGCCCACACTCTGCTTGCCCCCCTGGTGCTGTTACCAGCTGATCAACCCCACGGCTACAGTTGTTGTTGCTATAAGCACCCCAGGGTTAATCCCTGAGATGCTAACAATAAAACCTGCAAAAATATGTTGGCTGTCAGAAATCTTGTCTTCCAATTCTATGACCGCCAATGCTGCGTAGACAGCAGTGCCCGGAGAAGAGGCGGGCGTGCTAAGGGTGGTGCAGGCAAGAGTGTGTTTTGGTGGAGCAGGCGAGTGGTGTTTCAAGTTGTCAAGTTGTCAAGTGGGGAGCAGGGCTGGAAAGTATCAGGGCATTGGCAGATGGGGGGGGGGGGGGATAGGGTAGGCTCGGAGAGATAGATGCTGGCCTCAGGATGAAATGGAGGCTTACAATGTGAGATTCAACCCGCATCCCTGCGCTCCTGGTTGGCTGGTGCCTGCTTCCCGGATGATTATCGGACTGAAATTGTTTGAATTGCTTCTCCAAACCGAGAATCCCTGGCAGTTGATCGAGTATGGTGCAATCTACCAATTTACAGAGTGGAATTCAAACACTCTGGATGGAAAATGTATCAGACTAGTCAATTGTTCCTTTCTGACTGTCTGCTGTGTGTTTTTATAATTCGTGATGGTGGGTGACTTGCAGTGGACCTGAGTGCTGCTATTTGTGAGTGATTGGTACTTTTATGACTATGCACGCCAGTATAACACTGAAAGCCTTGGTGCTTCTTCAGGTCCTGCATCAGAGCTCCAAGGCTATTGCAATGCGTGGAATCCTAGAATGCTTAGAAGACATACAATAAGCAGTCTCACATCACAATTTACTATGTAATTAATTCCGTTGGTTTCCTAATCATTTGGACACTTAATTTTTTTTTTTTTATTTTTTTTTATTTACTTGTGTATAATCAAAAACATTTGATTTTTACAAGACGTTGATAAACAGTAAGAAAAACACATTAGATATAAGTAGAAAAGAATCAGCAATTTTGAAAAAAGATAAAAAGAAAAAGAAGCGTAAATAACCAGAAAACTAACACTTGACCAAAAACAAAGGATCAGAGAACGATGTTCATTGAGTCACGCTTGAATGGTTTGTAGATTCTGGTTTAAAGTCAGAGCCGCTTCTAAAATCTTTACAGTCGCTATCGACCACCTAGTTCTGTCTCCTGCAATCAGACGGCACCACCATGTGTTTTCCTCTCGTAGTGATATGTCGTAGAACAAAGGGAGCAAGTAGGCTTCCCGCAGAAACGCGGTTCTGGGGCAGGTCATGAGTAAATGTCTTAGAGTTTCCACTGTTTCTGGGTTTGAACACAATCTACAGGTTTTTACTTTAGTTTTCGTACGAATTGCTATAATTTCTTGCGTTGGTAGTTGGTTGAATCTTATTTTCATGAAGGTTTTCTGCATTTTTTTATTGGGAAATTTTATGCAGTAGCTCATTGGTTGATTAAGTTTATTTGTTGTAGCTGGTAAATGAGCCAGGAGTTTGTTTCCTGTTGTTAATTCTCCAGTTTTGATCCAATCTGCTTGTGCTATTTTTTTCCTTGATTCTGTTTGGGTTCTCAATAAGATCTTCTACTGAACAAGCCAGATCTACTAGTATTTTTTGTAAGTTTTTGAGACCAATGGTTGGGTGCTCTACAACCTCCTTGGCTGAGCTCGATCTGTACCACTTTGCAAATTGGGAGGGTATCTGGGAGAATAATTTTCCGATAAAGTCGCATCCGACTTTGATCAACTGATGCTTGCAATGACAGTAAGCCCAAATCGCGTCTAACCGCTGCAATTGAAGAAGATTTCGGCAGACCAAGCACCGCTTTCCACAAGTAGCCTTCCAGCTTCGTCCATATGGTATGGTCGATGTTCAACGCAGCGTCCATTCTGTAGATTATTGATGGCACTACCTTTTGTTTGTAGAATTGGATCGCTGGGAGAAGCGAAAATTTACCATATTTTCGATCTACTAATTTCATTTGGGTTGTCAGGCTTTTGATCTTTAACCATAGTAATGAGTGGGTCGCATTTTCTGACCTTTTTGACTCTATCATAATTCCCAAATATTTTATAGTAGACACGGTTTCGACTTTTGTGTTGTTAAAATACCAATGGCCTTGAGCTGTGGTTGCTTGACGGCTTTTCCCCATTGTCAATATTTTTGATTTATGAATGTTTATCTCCAAGTCGTTTTCACTGATATAATTGGCCAGGTTCGTAAGCTGGCGTTGGAGACCAATTTGGGTTTGGTCCATAAGGATCAGATCGTCAGCATATAACAGTCTGGATATTGCTGTGTTACCCACTTTGGGTGGGAAAGCTCTGATCGCTGGTTGTGTATGCTGAAAGTCTCCTATATAGGTGATAAATAGAGCCGGGGCGAGCGGACAGCCCTGTTTTACGCCACGCTCTGATGGAAATTGTTCTGATAACATCCCTTGCTGATTTAGGCGTACTCTAAGTCTGGTGTCCGTATGTAAAGCAATCACCGGGCCTAAGATCTTTGCCGGACAATTCCACGTTGTTAGTTTCGCCCACATCTTTTGACGGTTTATCTTGTCAAATGCTTGTGTTAAGTCAATAAACGCAATGTGAACTGTTGGAGCACCGTTGTTTACATTTTCCTTTATGATGTTCAGAATAAGGATGTTGATACTGGTGCTTGCGTTCTTGACAAAGCCCGTTTGAAATTTGTCTAAACATGGCGCCAGTCTCGCCCAATTGTGGAATCTAGTTAATAAGAGAGTAGCAAAGATCTTTCCCATGATGTCAAGGAGGGCGATGGGGCGGTAATTTGCTGGACTTTCTCTATTTCCCTTTTTAAAAATAGGTACTATTATCGCCGCAGTCCATGATTTTGGTATTTGCCTAGTGATTGTACATTGCTTGAAAATTTTTGTAATTAGGGAGGCCCATTCCTCTGGATGTTGCTTAAGGTCTACGTTAGTTAGACCGTCGGGGCCAGGTGCCCTAGAAGTTTTTAATTTCAAGATTGTCGCCAAGATTTCGTCATGGTCCGCCAGATCTTCCCAAGAAGATGGGATACAACATAGAGAGTTTCTAGAAGTTTGCGAAACAGGGGCGAATTGGGCTGAAAAGAAGGTTATCCACGCCTGCTCTGATATGGCATTCACGAGTTGGTTGTTTGTTTCGTCATTTTTATCTTTGATCAGGGTCCAGAATTCTCTTGGATTTTTCGTTGCTAATGTCTTCAACATTTGCTCTGCGTCGTTCTGGTACATTGCTGATTTATGCTCTCTCAACCAAAATTTATATGATATTGTCGCCGCTTTAGCAGAATCCATTAGTTCCTGGTTTTTGGTAACTTTCGCCAAGCGGTTCAGTTTGCGCATTTGTTTACGCTTCAAAACCAGTTCGACATCGTACACATGTACCCCTTTTCCTTTGGGTCTGCTACACCGACCTTTTTCTTTCCTATAGGGCAGTAGCAAGGGCATGTATTTTTATTTCTTGGTTATTTGCAATACGCACTATACAGCAGAAATTGTGTTTCAAGGCGCATCAAGACAAGGGGGGAATAGGGATGAGGAAGAAGGTATAAAACAAAAACGTTCTTAAAAGGTCTTGAACCAGTGGAACGCGGAAGTGCTATAGCATGTGATCAGGTGAGAGGGGGAGGCGGGGAAGTACCCTTATGTAGCACAACTTTTGATTTTAAAATGTCCCTGTGCAGCTGGTGCTCTACCCATGAGCTGACTGCAAACTGCTCGACATTCTATCTCATCAATCTGTGGCGTTAAGCCATCTACTCTGAAAGGGACATTTCCAACCTAGTTTGCCCAGTTCTCGACCCACTGCAATGCCATTGCTTAGTCTCATGCATCGTCTTTGCTCTTACATAATGAATGCACACACCAGACAAGATGTTTATGCAAAGTACAATCCATAATTGTATTAAGTCGGTACAGCTAAGGACGTGCTGCAACAGCATACACTATAGTCAGTCTCCAGCTGTCTCTGCGCTTCAGTTATGATTAGATTATGTATTTCCACCAGGGGAGAGGCACTGCAGGAGGAATCTGCAAGTAACTGGCCATGTTTCAAGACACTCTCCTGGCTGCCACCTTGGTGCCAGTGCCCTGTTTCTCCATCATCCGCACTCCAGTACCTCACCCAATTCACCCCCCCCCCAGTCCATCCCGCCTCCCTCGTCACTCACATGCGCACTTCCCAGCCTTCCTCCCACCAGGTGCTGGAAATGGCTATTTTCAACTTTGGAAATCTTTGTAGTTTATTTTTTAAGGAAGTAGGCACGCGTGAATCTGAGCCTGGTGCCCTTGTAAATGGGGGGGAAATGGTATTAGTAGCTTGGTTGGTATCCGGGGTGCTAATAGCGATAAATACAGCTTTAAAGGGCGGCTAAGATGATAACTCTGCACTTGGGCCATCCTAGCTTGGGCGGGTGGGCTGTTACCCTTGCCCACTATGGAAAGTGATATGTATTGCTATATTGAATCAAGTTAATATCAATAATAGGCCAGGACATCTTGTCCGTATGAATTTTTAAATGACTCAGCCTGATGCAATACCATACGTCTCCAGCTCCAACATTGAACTTTTTGATTCATGAAACTTGTAAACTTCTCTTCACATGATGGGGCAAGCATAAAAGTAACACCAACTGCTCCTAGCCGGGTCCTTCATGCGGGTAAACTCTGCATTTTAACGCCAATCATCTCACGACTAATGCTGTCTTATTTCAGAACTGCACAACATGCTGCGTTGTTGCTCATTGTTTGTCTTGGGTATCAGTCATTTTTGTTGACCTTAAGAACAATTGTACAAAATTGCTAATCAAATGAGTTTGTTTGCCAGTCAATAAAAGCTTAATTCGCAAACTCTGCTAATCACTTTCTGAAAACTATGCAGAAGCCCTGGTACAGTCTAGTTTAGACATCCACATGTATTGCAGTTTGTCACAGTTGAGTTCTGACTTCTCAAGTCTTCTGCCAAAATGTTCATGGAACAGAAAACCACCTACCCCTTAAACGGCTTTTCACTGACCATCCTTTAGTGCTTTAATAAATAGATTTTAAGGTAACGGACCAAAACTGTACATATGTCTAAACAGAGTTAAAGTGTACACCTAGCATTCGAAAGCATTGCTTGGTGGCTTACTTGCTGATGGCTAATTTGGCGATGTTCATTCCCATTAACCAACAAGACCCTTTTCTTTTATAGAGAAACGCCAAGCACGTGCTAAAAGGATAAGGGTTTGGGGGGCGGAGGGCGTGCTCTCAGGCAAACGCAGCTCAGTAAAGCCGGACCACATGCTTTGAACTCAATCGGTACTTGTCTCCTTGCGAGCTTTATTTTTCGGACAATTCGTTCATTAGCTAATAAAGAGACATTGTTTAGTGGGATGAAGCAGGAATCTAGCAGCCTGCTGCCACGTGTGATGCACTGCAAACCCGGCTTTGACAAAGGTTTGTATAAAAGTGCTTAAAATAGGTATTTGCTAAAAAAAAAAACCTAAAAAATCACAAGCTGCACGGTGGTGTTTGCATGGGTGTAGATTACACATTTGTCCTGCGCGCGCGCACTGATGGGATTCTAGAGGGTTCGAAGTTGAGACCATGTTAACATTTATCAAATACCCCTTCAAATCTGACACGCTCCTTGAATAGCGAAACGTGGCTTACAGTCCCCCCCAAGAGTTCAGGGCCCTGATGAAGTAACGTGGCCTTTGGCCTCCTTGGAGACTTGCATCTATTTCGTGATATCTATTTCATATCTATCACGTTTGTTTGACAGAGGTTCCTGCTGTCAAATCCTCCAAATATTGTGCCGCGCAACATTCCAACATGGAATGTTTTCAGTTCAAGTAGTAGAATTTAGCGAATAATTTCTTCTAACTGGGCAACGAAATTCACCCATATTAATCATGGTAGCTTTTAGTACTTCTCCCCCCGCCCCCCTTTTTTTAAAACATTTTTTGTCTCTGCCATGTGCATAAATAACTTAAAAATAGAATCTTGTAGTACAAAACCACAGATGGCATTGAGTTTTTTTGTATTCTTTCTTTTTCATTTTATCTTATTAGGGGTTATATTTGAAGCTGCCATCTTGAGCAGCAATGCCTCTTCTCATTCGTAATAAGCAAACCAATAATATATGAACCCGTGTGTTGTCTGCACATCCAACGTGTTAAAAAGGCCAACACACTGTGCAGGGTTATATAAAGTATACAGATGCCGCTAGCTTGTCACCCTGAACGCATGTATAGGGCGAGGGAACTCGCTCTGAAACAAAAGGGGCCTCTTGGTGTACTCCCGCCCTGGTAACTGTGTAGGTTACTTGGCTGCAGCTTTCAGTAGAGTTGTCCTTGTCAGCAAGAATAACTGGATTCCAAAAGGCCAGCAAAAATTCAAGGCGACTGAGTTGGCAAAAGGAGAGTCAAAAAGGACTTTCGGTCCTAACAGTGGCCTCCCAATGAAGGAAGGCCAGCCTCCCTTCTGTTTTGCTGGCACACAAAGGCAGCTCCAACTAAATTCCGTTCGCTCAAATGGGCCTTTGAGAGATCTCAGTCCCAGCTCACTGAAGTAAACCACCAACATTGTTTTTCTGCCTTGAAACGCGAACAACGCCACCATTCGCTGTGTCACAGGGGCTTAAACACCAGGTAGAAATGTTGCTCTTATTTGGGGATTAAGTGGTTACCATTATGGTAAAATGGCTATGTCGTGGGGCGGTTTCACATTCGCCACCAGTCTGTCACTCGCATATTGCACAGGGATGCGGCTGGGCACTTTTGTAGCACTGCTGCCATGGAATTATTCTAGGCTAATAAAGCAGCAAGCCCCAGCCCCCATTAAGGCTTTAGAGTAAGTCTTACTGGAGAGAAAGATCAGAACACCAAAAGTCGGCAAAACAGACGGTGGGGGTGGGGGGGTTTAAACAAAAAACGTATCATGAGTCTCTTCACCCATCCAGGACCAGTTGCTGCACATCGTCCACTGCCAGAGATAGCAGCCCACACCAGGGTGCTGTCGGACACCACCTTGCAAGTGCCTTACCTGAAGGGCACCACTAGTGAGATGTCGCCATGGCCGCACCAAGCTGCCCATTGGGCCCAGCCCCAAGCTGCTCAGACGCACTATGCACAGACTAACTAAGCCAATCCGCAGATGCCCATTGAATGACCCTCCCCGCAGAAGTCAAACCACAGAACATTGCATCTGCACAATCGACTCCTTTATCAAGGTACTGGCAGGTGCGCCCTAACGCCACAGGCACAACGTGCCCCCCCTGCTCTCGACACACAAGACGTAGACACAGAGCAGCACACAGAGCTGAGGGTACTTCCGGCCTGCATGCATCACACAACAGTAAACGTATTGTGCGTGCCCCCCCCCCTCCTCCACCGCACCTCGAAACCATGCGCATGGCAGCAGTGCGTGGTATGAATTCCAATGACGTGACAACGTTTGTGCATGCATTTCGGAGTGCTGCTCAGTGGAAATGGTGATTGTGACAAATGGTCCGCCCAGTGTGTTTCCTCTGTTTAATGCGTGCACCAGTAGATAGAAATATTTTAGTCTGGGGTAAACCTGTGAGGTTGCCAGGCATAACGTCACCTGCCCCGTCCATCCACCACATGCACAGAGCACACCAATTCGATTGAGGCTTTGCTGTTTGCAGTTTATCACTGGAAGGTGAAATGTGTTCTGCTTGCCAATTATGCATGTTTGGTCTTGGTTGCCTAGTTTACATCCGCTTCTATATGCTTCAATGTATTTTTACATGTCTGCGTATGTTTTGGTGGGATTGCGTTTGGCAGTGTGTGTACTGGTCCAGCTGTTCATCAATAATGCAGAAACACCGTGTAATCCTAGCAATAGCACACGTGGGTGGGTGGAGACAAAGAGCATCCCCGCTCCATCTCCTCAGGTGGGGGATTGAACGCATCTGCATCATGGGACCCCACACATCACTCTGTTTGCAAGTGGGAAGGTGGAAGGTGCCAGAGCCCTCTGCTGTGGTTCCGACAGGTGTCCCTCAGTGCTGTTGCCTAAATGGCCTCTGGTTTGGGAATCGCAGGATGCTTTTATCAGCTTGGTCCTGTATAAATATATTTGTATCCAAGCTATGAAAGTGGGGCCAATATAGATAGGTCTATGGTGAGTGAAACTGGTGGAGGGGGCCTATGGTGACATGCTTTAAGGGCTGGCCGGGGCTCTTGAGTGAGGCAACGGGGAATGGATTTGGAAGGCTGGGATCAGATGGGTAGCTGAAAGGGGGCAGTGGCGTGGGACAAGAGAAGATCTGGCAGGATTTATTTAAGTGGTCTGGAGGAGGCATTTGGGGGTTGAAGCTGGGCAATGAAAAGGTGATCTGTTGGGGGCGGGATGGGATGGGGTGCGAAAAGGAGGCAGTTGTGGCTCTTTGGGGGGATTGACTCAGGGGGCTGGGCCTCACATTCTGCGGCCTGATGTGGGCACTGTATGGGGAGGTGGCACTGGAACATTGTCTCCCCCTAGCAGAGAGGCCCTCGGGCAGGCAGGGTAATGTCACAGTGCTCCTGCTGTTGGCTTTTTAGAAGTTCCCCTTCGATAGGTCAGTGACGGCTTCCGCGGTTCACTTCCAAATTGATCTTGCAGGAAGAAGATGGTGTTACTAGGTTAGAGGCAAAGCAGGGGATCGATTCGCCAGCCTGGAGAGGGACCGCGACGCAGAGCTCCCTGTCGCGCTCCACGAGCAAAGCGTGTGTCCCAGAAGATGTCATCCAAGATGGCAGATCAGCCTATGAGGGCTCAGTTTATGAAGAGGGGACAGAGAGCGGTGAACAGGGAGGAATACCTGATGCATGGGCCCTACACCAATCTCGGTGTACAGTAATCACCCACCATAGCCCTCAAAACCTGTCTGTTTGCCTAACCTCTGCACCCCCGCTTTTTGCCTCACTCTTGCATAGTCCTGTTCCCTGTAACCAAATGAACTGTGTACACTTCATATGTTATGTCCTGTACCACTGTAACCAACTCACCTACCGCTGTAATATCTTTGTTCGTTGTATGTACCACTGTAACTAAGGAACCCACCTACTTCTGTAACAGCGCTGTGATGCCCACGGGCAGATGTGCGCTGTACACATAAATACGTGCAACCTGAGGGATGGCTCAGGACCCTATGTAAACCCTGGGACGATGGAAGTGAATGCGGCTGTTCAGACTAGCAGAGCAGCAAGGTGCAGAGAGGTGGTGGGGCAGGGGAAAATAGGTCAAGTTACAAGAGGAGGTGTGAAAGGTCTGGAAACGCCTACAGGGCTAGGAAGGGAAGAGTGGGCTGAAGGTGCTGGAGCAAGAGGTGTGGGGGGACTTGAAGGAGCCGAGTGGTGGAGGTTCAGCGAGAGGGTATTAAAGAGTCAGAGGAGTTGGAGGGGAGGATGGAAAGGTACACACTCAATTGCAGTGAAATGTCACTACTATCACAGGAGTGTGGAAGGCTGATGTCTTCTAATATAAAAGCACAAGGGTCAACATTTTTCAGGATTCATAATTATAATTGTTCATTTAATTAAAAACGTGCTTAATACCAACGAGTGGTTTCTAAGCGCGGGGATCGGGATTTGAACCTGTATTGCGCTGCGTTGTCTTGTTTCCAACACAAACCCTTGAGCTATCATTCCTCCCTGTGTGCTTATGCTCGAATAGACTGCAAGCCATTGACCACTTGGTTTGCAGACCGAGGGGTTGGCTATCGCTGGCATTCCTGTTTTCCTAGTCATTTGGATATAAGGTGGAGGAGACTGCCACATTACTAATGAGAAGGCAGAACAGGGTCTCTGCCATGTAAAGAATGTGTGGCGGGAGGGAAGATTGGCAACCTTCCGCTCAGAAAAAACACTAGGTGGGAAGTTAGTCCCCAGAAAGGGACGGGGGAGGTAGTCAAGGCTCAGAATGGCAAGCTCAAAGAAAAATGCATGTTGCCCAAACCCTCACTGGATAATTTATGTTCAAATGTTTGACATTTGAGCAGTATTGGCAATGGTACAAGTGAGTTAATGTTGATGGCACTGATGAGAAGTCTGGGCTGCCACCTGAGGAGAACTGGCCTCGCCTTTGTACACACAAGATTCAAAGTTATCTTAAGGAGCTGTGTAAGAATCGAACCAGCAAATTCTTGCTTATGGAAAGGGGAAAATCCCTAGCCCCTACTCCGCCCAAAGTCCACGCTCCAGCCCTGGCTGCCCTAGAAATCCGGCAGCCCTCACCCAGCCCCCTGCTCTCCACATCACCCATAGCTTGTCCCCTTTGACATTAACACTGTTATTAGCACCACCCCCGTCCTCCCTGCCTTGATATCCAGCCCCTCATCCACATGTGTCCCTTCACCATTGGCCCACAGTAACAGCCTCGCACCTTAACCCCCAACCCCCACCCCCCCCCCCCCATCCCAACGAGCAAATTGCCAGCACGTCTAGTGAGACGTGGCCCTCTCCCTGGCAAACAGTAAAATAAGTGTTTCTCAAATTGAGGCCATGTCCGACTCGCCTTTGGTCGCAACCCCGAATACATCCTGTTTCATGACTTGTTGGGGCTGCGCCTTAATTTCCCATCTGACTTAAGTCCCTGTGTATAATACGTACAGTACCACTGATCTAGGACACACATTTGATGCAATACAATTTGGAAAATAAATGACCAGCGTTAGTTTCTTCATTACATGCTCTTTATTTGAGGTAGCAGCAGAACATGAAACGAGACCACAGTACAGGCACGTGTATAGTACTCTAGATTCACAGCACCGCTGGGCACGTGACCCAGAGCCACTATTCCATGTACGTGTTCATTGCTCGACCATTCCACTCAAGCACGGCAGCGCCTTCTTGGTGCAGTTTGTAGTCCGCATCTTGAACTAAAACTTAGGGTGATCCTGTCATTCAGTTTTCCCTCATGGGTGGGCTTTTGGTCAGGACCATTACTATTAGAAAAGGGACAAAACCAAACCCACTCTTTGTTCATAACACAACTCAGTTATGGTAATTTTCTTTGTTAAAGTGCTAAGGACCCATGAGTAGTAGAGCACTGGCGAGTGAGCAAATGATAAAAAAACATACCATTGAGGTGTATTCCAGTATGCACAGCGAGAAACGTGCATCTAACTGAATTGCAAGGTCATTACATGCTTTATAAAAATGAATCTGCATTAGAATGATGAGCGTGGGGGAAGGGACTACACATCCCAGAATGCATGGAGTTGAGAGCTCAAAAGCACTGCTGTTAGTAGCGTATATCTGGCAGAGCCACACGTCCCAGCATGTACACTGACGTTTCTGAAGCACCAAGGACCCGTGAGTATTAAGTGTTGGAGAGTGGGGAGCAGATGGTACTGTAAAACATGACTTTGAGGAGTATTGCAGTACGTTCCATATAATGGAATAGCTATGTTTGTAAATGCTTTATAAAATTGAAGAAATCCGAATTCAAATGAAGTGAATTTCAGAACTGGGCACTTAGAACCGCAAAGGAGATCCCCGAGAATTGGGGGGGGGGGCATTGGTGGATCTGCTGAGGGGTGTAACTTGCGCCCTATAGACCCTTCAGCTTCTCGTAAGTCGCTGGACCAATGGGCATTCTGTAGCCATTGCAGAGAGAGCAGTAACGGGCATGATTACACTACGATACCAGTAAAATGCCCAATGAATGCACTACATCTCCAAGCCAGGATACTGTTCAAGACTGCATTTTATCCTCTACAAAGCAGTCGCGAGTAGCACGCCTGGAATCTGGACGCTAAACTCCACCAATCTGGTGGCACCCGCTCCTCGTGCAGCAAATCTAACAACCGGCTCGAATCACTGTTCGCCCGCAAGCACACCCACCCTCTGGAACTCGATCCTGTAACCTGCTCAGAATGCCCCCACAATGCTCCAGTTTCACCGATTTCTCAAAACGTGCTTTATCAGCAATGCATGGCGAAGGACCAATCCCAAAGGACGCACAGACCGCAACTCACAGTACTGCGCTACTGTAAAAAGAGGTTAGCACAAACACTGTCTAACCACACCCAGTACAGTGCTCCGCTGCTCTTGTGCTAGGTTTGCGCTTTAAACCAAATGAATAACTGCATGGTCGTCCTAACAAGGGGGCCTTCGAAAAGGGCCAGATGCTACAGAGGAGTGGCGCGCGGCTGCATGGGAATGAAGGAACTAGCTGGATCATTGCTTGATTGACCACCATATAAATGAGCCATTAAGGCATGGCACCACCATTAAATGCCACATTAATAGAAACTCCTGTTTCCCAGCGTTTGAATCTGTCCGAGTAAGCAATCCCATCTGATCACACCACACTGAATAAGACCAAGGAGGTGTCCCCATCTGTAAGGCATCCTAGTATGGGCAACTCTGTCACACACGACAAAGAAACTCTCAACACCATGGGCAACCAACGTTTCCATTCCACGGGAACAGGAACCTTTAGCGCGTGAAGAATGACGCAATACATAAAATGCAACCAAAGGGTAACCTGCTTATTTGATATTCCATGTTCACCTTGAGGATGAATGTTCCCCATTGTACTGGAGCATCGCGGTGTCAACTGTATACTGATGGAAAGTTTGAACTGTGACCAAAACCCTCTTGTACAATTTATGTATTTGTCCAGAAACACAGATGCCAAATGGTACTGTAGCATTGTTGGGAGACAGCACTGCAAATTATATTTTGTCTGTCAACCCAAGTGGATACTGTGACGAATCCAGGGAATTTGTCCCGACTCTTCAAGGGAACCTTTAGTGTTAGGGAGGCGAGTCTGCTAAGATTAACACCTGCTATGGGACTGAGCAAGCGGGAGTCCACTTGGCGGCCTACCCAGGATGGATGACACTTGAAATGCAATTCTGCAAATCCCATGTTCTTAAAATAGGACACAGTGTGAGTCTACGTGTTTGTGTGGCAAGTGAGCGGAAGTTGGTGTAAGGAGTGGATGTGAATGGTACTGGGCGAAAGGAGGGTGTTTGTGTTGTGGAGGAGAGTTAGAAGGGGGGTGAGTGGTTGTGGGAGGAGTGGAGTGTTTGTGGGAGGCGTCTAGAGGAGAGGTTGCAAAGTGGTTGTGGGACCGGAGGAGTTGAGTGGGAGGACTGCTGATATTGAGCGGTGGTGGCGAGGGTAGGCGGAGTTAAACATTATGGGACACAGGATTGGTGGTAGGAGCAAGCCAGTGGGGAGTGGTTATAAGTTCAGAGGAGAAGTGAGTTGTCATAGCTCAAGGCAATATACAAGCTACTTTATGAACACTAACCTTTGATTGGAGTAGGGAAAGCTAGGAAGTCCCTGATGGAGTTTGGATAGCCTGTATTTAGGGAGCCACCATTGGAGGATGCCAGGAAGTAGACAGTAGGGGTTACCGATCAGTAGCACTAACCAGGGATTACAGGTCTCCTGTGGGGTTTAGCAGGAAACCCCACGGGAGACGATAGAGGGTTCCATGTGATAATGCAAAAATATCCCCGAAAAAGTGCTGTTTTTTGCAGGGACATTACATTGAACATGCAGGGGACACCCCCTGAACCTCCGCTGACCCTGATATATATCTATATCTCTCTGTCTCTAGCTGGTCACCTATATAATGTCACCACTAACTTTTCCCGGCAACATTATGTACGGCGAATATATATATATATATATATATATATATTTCATTATTACCTGATACCCAACAGAGTTAGAGGGATGGCCCTAGGGCCCACAAAATGCCACTAACCCTTGAACTGTCGTAGAGAGACTGAGTGGCTTTTGAGCCATATGTGACAACCCACTTCACTATGTAATATGTTGGTTTTTAGCTTTTGGAATAGTTGCAGCCCCACCAGTGCAAGTCCCAATTGGCACGAGAGCATATGAGCTAGGCGTGTAAAAATACTTATAACTTAAAAAGTTGCTAGCCTCACAGACTGCGCTTAATCTTGCATTTGTCACACTCTTGTGGCATTAAATAGGTGGGTTTGATCAATTTATGAAATATATTCATTAATTGGAGACACACCTGGTAAGTGTTGATAAGCAGGGTTCCAAGTTTTAATATCAATAAAGAAGCAAATCACTTAGAACACATTACGTCAATCTGACAATCTAAGTGTTGATAAGCAGGGTTCCAAGTTTTAATATCAGTAAAGAAGCAAATCACTTAGAACACATTACGTCAATCTGACAATCTAAGTGCACCCTAGTATTCTAGAACACATTACGCCTTAGAACATATTACGCCAAAACATATTGCGCCAACACGTGTTTCAACCTTCCTAGGTCGTCTTCAGGGCGTCTAAAATACTAACAATTAATCCAACGCATAACTTCAATAGATAAATCCTAATTTCCAGAGGAGGTCAAGGGAGGGAACATATACAACGAAGAGGTCAAATGATTTCCCAAAGGAGAACAAATGATAGAGTAAGGGGAACAAAAGACAAAAAACAAAAGAGCATTAGTATAATGATAATGACATTTCTATTTCCAAAAATTAACCGAAGATTTGAAAACTTGAAAAAAGGTTTTCACTTAAGGAAGATTGCAACTTTTCTATGTATCTTTTTGCCGTTTATTTGGTGTACAGGCAATATTAGTAATTATTCTGCTTCGACAGAAAATCATGTAGCAAGTGCTGTGACTTAACATAGGAGAAACTTGGGGCCAAGTCCTTCCCCCTATATCTCACCTAATGTGAAAGTCTTTTCGGGTGCTGAGGCCCGGTATTTTCTTCTGGCACCATTGACAAAGACTTATTGGTGATGAAAAGTTGCTATTTTAGCAACGGACAGATTTCCTGAAAGTACAAGTAAGTGTCTTAGTGCTAAGAGTGTAAAAATACTTTGCTTTGATTCCGATTGAAAATCTGCTGAGCAACTCATTAGGTTTGTAGTTTGGCTTGAAAGCTGCTCATTCGTCTTCCCATTTGTTCGTGTACCCGAATGAGATGTTTGAGTGCCGTGTTGCCATGGCCAGCGATTGTTGGGAGGGGGGGGGTGTTGATGGACACAACTGCAGGGTTGGGGGGTTCACACAAATAGTGAGACATGGATAGCGAGACCCACGTAGAAAGTGAGACACACGTAGAACTACAGAAATAGACAGGTAGACAGTGAGATTGATAGAATTGATAAGGCACGAAAGCAATTTGTCGACTCTGTTAGGGCGATCCCTGGCCCACTTAAAGCCTAGATTAGTGAATTCGAGCACAAATGTGAGTTTTTATACGTTACCATCCAGTGTCTTGCCTCTTCATGAAAGGTTGTGAGACTATTGCACTAAGAAACGAAAAATCCTACAATACGTTCCGTAATCTGTTGAAAACCACTCTGTTTAACCCGCTTCTTCACCTTGCCTAACAGAGCCACACTGCCCCCGGGCCGATGTGCGCTATATACATTTAAATAAATAAATATTGTGAACGTCGCTTTCAGAGGACAGCGGTTCAGTGTCAATCCTCACTGGCAACAAGTACAACGCTTTCGACCGACTGAAAGGCCTCCGGGAAAGTTAAGGACACAGTAAGGGGTTGTAGAATTAATAATTACAAACGTGTGTTTTTATTTTATTTAAAGTTCATTGGACAATACCATTCCCGTGTGAAAAGAGCTCTGACCGTGCCAATTTGTTCAATAAATAGGAAATACGTTTCCATTTACAACATATGTATTGCTCTTAAAAAAAGCTTGCCTAAAGTTTGTATGGAAAATCTCCCATTAGGACAGCACTTCATACATCCGTAAAGATCATGTTTTCTTCCCCTTTAAAGGGACTTGAGTGACACTGTTCGCTACATGTGCACTAAATGTGAACTCCCCTCCCTCTCTTGCGCAAGCTTTCTCGCTGGCCTGTGTGCGGTTTATCCATCGAAACAAAACCGGAAGCCACATAAATACGAGCATCCGCTTCTGTTGTGTGGTGCTCTGCTTCCGAGAACGTGCCAATAAAGCAGAACATGGGGGAAGCTCCTCCAACTGCGAACTTAATCTTTGGTGCTCGGAAGGCCCTTCTTTTTCGCGAAAATACTGCATCGTCGCCCGAACTCTTCAATTACTATTTCATCTTCATTAAAAACGAAGTTTTAGCTTACACTTCATGCCAATTTCGTCGTCATTTCTTTGAAAGGTCGGCACAAAAATACACTATTAAAAAATAAATAAATTCACATGAGTTTGGTTGGTTACGTTTACAACTGTTGGTCCTGCATATGATTATTCATTCCCCTGTAGAGCATCTCCTATGCGTGATTCCGTACTTCAAGGCACACACGAAGAGGTTGCATAAACTCAGACGAATGAGCTTATGGAGGAAAGTGTCCGCAGGTATCGGGAATTCAGCAAGCATGCCACTGCTTTCTTCCCTGACCCGGGTTCGAATGTTTCGGGGCATCTTGTTCCTCTGTTGCCGATTCCTACACATTTTTCAGCTAAGCTTGGCAACCAGGAGGTTGCTTCGCTGTCCATGTCACTGCTATGCCTATTGCCCAACAAGGGACCGAAGACCATGAATCTGTCGGTCAGCTTATTTTCCTTACAAAGTGGGCAGATACGCAGCGGACGCCTACTTTCAGGCGTCCCCCTTCTCTGCATTTTCCGTTATCCCTGTTGCTCGCTCCTTTCCCTTGGTATACTTTTCCATTAATGTGAAATCTAAGGAGGCTGACTTCAAATCCTTCTTTATGTCACAGACATTGTTGCATGCAATCACGTTTGAAATTTCATTAAGAACGTGTTGTTAATCTTAGTGTTTGTTGAGGGCCTCTTTCGGATTGGAGGGTAGAGATCGCTGTACACTTTATTTTATGACTGCAAAACAATGTTTGCAGGATAGTATTTCATCTTGGCCCTACTGTTCTCTTTTGGTAGACTATAGGCCCTCATTGGAAGTATGGCGGTAAGGTAACGCAGTGCGTCACGCCATACTACGAGCTGTGCTCGCCGGTGCCTGTCAACCCTCCAACCCTGGGGATGTTCCGGCACCTGCGGAAGGGCAATTACCGGGTCTGGTGGGGCCAGAATACCCCGGTAATTGCCCATTCGTGGGTGCCGGATCCGGTTGCGAGTTTGGAGGTAGCCTTGCCGGTTTTACTGGCCAGGCTACCTCCGACCTTGGCCGCTCTACTTCGTGTACCGTAGTTCAGATGGGATCCATTTTTCCTCTTGGCAAGAGTTTCTGCCCTTAACTAATTGTACTCGTATCGATGGGTTTATCCGGCCGTGGTTACACATAGACACTGAACTTTACCTTTTGAACACGGTTGCAACATCGATGCCTTGTAAGATCCCTAACATTCGCTGGTGAAATCTTATCTATACTTTCCGTTTTGCTGGCAATTCATTCTGTTATCGATGACCTCAGAGTGCGTGGCATTTGTAGTTCTTTTACGTATCATCATTCTAAAGTGCATTCCCTGCAGTTTGTATTGTCTCGATGCACTGCATGTTATCTGGAGCTCCATCACTGCAGCAGCTCTGGGCTATCTAGTAGACCATAGTGTTTCTCTACATCACATGACATCCACTACATTTTATGATTAGAATACAGTTACAAATTCAGAGAAGGCCAACACTTAAAACATTTATTGTTCGAGAGTTGGGGGCGGCGACGGGCCGGAGTTTGGTATATGTTCTGTGTTTGGCTGGGTCGATTTATTGTTGAATTGGTTATTGTGAACATACAATGCAATGTACTTTGTTGACGAGACGAAGCTTGGCAAATATTGGCAAACTAAATAGCTGAGATGCGAAAAAGATGACGTTCTCTCGTAGCGATCATTTTGCTTTTCAGCAGTCTATCTTGATGTATGCACTGTTGTCTGGTGGCATGCATATGCCTGTTTTGCTTGCCTTGTGCCAGTTCAGGTGTTTGTCCGAGAATGATGCAGCGTTGTTCTTGCCCTGTTTTTGCTTTCAAAGACTAACTTATTTTTGCAAATTGTGGGGCAATCCGCATCCCAAAGGTGAAAAGGGCCTCTCGGTCTCCTAAGTGACATTGTTGACGGATCCTATCCTTCCTGCTCTTCTTGTTTTCTGCCACTCTATTTCCACCTTGCGGTCCCTCAGTTTGTTTTTTATAGCACGTTTAAAGTTTTGCCACAGGGAACTGAAACGTTTACTCTTGTTGTGCTGCCCATCTCCACCTTTGACCATTTCTCCCGTAGGGCCTGCTCGAAGTGTGGCAATTTCTGCCCCTGTCGTGGGTCTCTCAGGCTGGGAAACTGTGTGGCACTACGGCAGTAAGAATGCAATTCTCTAGTGTATTGTTCAGGGGCTTGTTTAGTGCTTGGTATTGGAGAGAGTTTGGATTTTTGTTCACGATATGGCACCAGAATGTATATGTGCCTTTTGGGTGTTGAGCACCCGAGGCAATCTTCCCCAGTTCTGCTCCGCACCTGGGGAGTTTCTATGCACAGCCGTACCTGTTTGTAGAACTGGGGGTGTGGAAGGGAGATTTCTCCCATTCTGTATACCGTTTAATGTTGGAATCCCACACCTAACTCTCCTAAAGTAGGCTAGGGGGGCTGTCGCAGTCGAGTGTTTTTTTTTTTTGTTGTTGTTTTTTTTTTAACCGGAGATAAACTTCAATTTGCAAGGTACTAGCCAGACATAAGTAACCCCCCCCCCCCCAATTCTTCACTTAGCTAAAGCAAATAACAGAGCCTTGGAAAGTAAGAAATGATCAGTAGCCAATGACGAGTTTTGCCAGGCCTCAAATTGTGCTCGTGCCAGTAGCCAATGGCTAGTAGAAATAGTGTGGTGTGTTTATGTGAAGGACGTAGGGGTCGGGTGACATTTGTTTTATGCCTGGCTGCGAGCTTGCAGCTTGGCTTTTGTTAGGCAGAAACCTGTGCAGTTCCCTCTGGGACCACTACAAAAGATTTAAGACTACAGGTGTTTGGCAGTAAACCCACTTGGTAGCAGTCTGTACCACACATATTCACTTGGTAGCTGTGGCTGAGCAGTCAGACTTCCCTCAAGAAGAGTTAGGCAGTATACAGAGTATTCACAATACGAACCAGAGCTTGGTGTAGAAGAGATATAATTATTTATTTAAAACCACATCTAGAAAAACACACAGGCACTAATAGTAAGCAATTCAAAAACACGGTCACTAAAAGATATACACTCCCTTTAGAAGAATATTAGACGAGTGTTAAGTAAAGCCCCACTTATTTTCAGACAGCGGTGAGCGCTTAACGCAGATGGCACTCTAATAATTTGTTAAAAAGGGAGAGAAAAGCAGAGTATAATATGAAACAGATCCCAACACTTTCATAAGATCAAAACAAGAGAGGAAGGCAAGTACAACCGTGAAATTAGAGTTCAGTAGGCCGGATCCACTTTAAGAGGATCAGAACGAAATGTGTCCAAGGTCACACGGTTGAAGTGCACAAGAGTCTTGCAAAGGTTCAAAAAGAGTTGGACCAAAAGAAAGGGACCAGTTAGAAGGTCAAGGCGGCCAGCCCAGTCCAGAAGGTTAAGGGGTTATTATTACCTTGTAGCAATCTTTAGAAAGGGAGGCCTGGCGGACACGGTACCTTAAAGTGGTGAGAATACTCCAGCGGGGGCAGTTGTTCCTGGCAGTGGATGCAAGTCGGTGCTTCGTCCGGGGGAAGAGAGGATCTCGTCGGGGAGGAAGACAGGAGTCTGTTGCACTGCCAGGGAAGAAACCAGCCGCAGAGTTCTCAGGTAAAAGGAGCGGTCCTTTTATTCACGGTCCAGTGGTAAGTGGCTATCCGGTTGCCGGGGTGCTTGGCACGGGCAATTCGACCACAAGACGTCCTGGGATGCGAGAAAAAGAAGGTAAACTGGTTGTGCCCACCAGTCGGGGGAAGAAGACTCTCCAGCCGGGAGATCTTCTCTGTCGTTGGGAAGTGGTGAGTCGGTTCCGCAGGGCTCCACCGGTGGTGTCGTCGTGGTAGGTCGGCTCAGCTTCTCCCTCGTTGGATTCTCAGGTCCTGTGGCGACTTCTGAAGTTCCAGTCCCCACAGCCCTGCTTTTATGCAGCACACCCCCATTCACTCAGCCTAGCTGTCAATCAAACATGCTAAGTGGTGAGCCGGCCGGCTCACCACTTGGGCCAATCACACAAGAGTGCGACTTGAGTTACCAAGGTAACTCAGTCCAGGGTGCCTAAACCCCCTCCCACACCCCCTGTGGTACCCAGACAGAGTGGCACCACTTTTGGAGGCTTCTGTGGAGAAGCCCGCCAAAAAGGGGAACAAAGGGCTCGACTTGGGTTGGAGTCACAGAAGAGAACACAAACGCCATTTTAGAATCGAGTCCTGGCAAAAAATACCAACCGGCGAATTAATATTAATTAAATAAACCGGCGGTATGTTCGAGGCTATGAGAATTAAGTAATTAAAGTTGGTAGCCTCGAACAACGGGAAAATCCCATTGGGATACATTCGCGGTTGAATATAAAAAGCAGTATCCACTTCCACCAGCCAAAACTCGATCAGGGGGGACGGAGATGTGCCCCCTCGACTAACAGACCCCGGGGCAATCGAACTGCCCCGACCAGTACGTCCACAATATGATGGTTTGTACCGGTTTCTGTTAATAATTTGGGACTAGTAAAGCCAATGGTGACTTTACATGCCCTGGGAGACAGTAGTCAGTCCAGGGTATGGCGTCTATGGTGGGGTGTCACTATGACACCCCTGTGTCACTGCACGGAGGGTGCTGTGTAACGCACATCGTAAAAACACATGAGACCCTATTGAGTAAAGGACCCCATAGCCCATAAAACACATTAACAGTCAAAGGAACACCATAAATCATGTCCAAGAGTGGGAGAAAAAAAATCTCACTCTTGGCAGGAGAAAAAAACAAACTTCAGAAATCCAGCAAAGCTGCTGGGGGACTCACTAGGTTAGGAAATTCAGACTAAAAAGAGAATTCTCCCTAACAGTTTTAACCCTGGTTTTGGCATTATTTTTACTAAGGAATTTAAGTATAGTAGGTGAAAACTTCCTCCAGAGGCATTCATGAGTTCAACAAAGGTAGCAGGCGCCCCTCTCCCGGAAGAATAAGGCATGATAACCTGAGACCTACGTAACTTCTGGGCCATTCTGGAATAGTTTGAATGTGTTGTTGCTTTACTCTGGAATGCCAGGATATTAAAAACAAATAAAAAAATAAATTTAAGTTCAACTTCAGGCCCCAGATGTTCAAAGTATTTTTCGAGGTGGTTAAGATTGCTTTGGAGTCCCTCTTTGACGGGTCTGTAAAACCAGGTCATCTGCTTATAGCATGCATTTTACTTCTGATCCGTTCAGTCTCAGAGCTGGAGCCTGGGATTCCCTTAACAATGCAGGGAGGTCATGGAGTTGGTGATCGAACAGGGTGACCTGAGGTTGCTCCCTTGTCTCAATCCTCATTAATTATCTAGGCATGCTTGTTTAGTTGATGTTGCTCTTAGCTATTCCAGGGCAAATCGTTCCAGTAGTGGGCTCGACAAAACTTTTGGGAGTAGCCCCAGAGTAAGGCGAGGCATGGCTTGGCACAGCTTGGAGTATAGACCATTTGTGTCTATGAAATGCCTTGTCTTTTCCTGTCACAAATGGTTTGTACCACTTTTGAATTCTTCTTTGCCTTCTTACATCATATGACTTCTCAAATCTGAGTATGCCTTCGTTTTTGTAGTTCTCGCTAGGTTTTAGTTTCTACTGTGTGCCCTTCGTGGTGCAGATCATAGCCATGTCCACATACTTCACCTAATGGTGCAAAGGGAATCTACTGTTCTTGATAGATGATGACAACCACATGTTAACCAATTGTCAGTCATTGTTCCATTCATGCAATTTCTTAATTTTTTTTAGCAATAGTGGCACAACAATATAAAATGAGCCAATCTTTTGGAATTCTGCTAATCTATCCCCCAATATATTTGTTTAGTTTTTACAATGGATTAGTGGACTTTCTTCAGGGTGAGGCTTATTTGGAGCCTGGTTGTGAGTGAGATGTCGGGAGATTGTCGACTATTCAATGTTTCTGTGGTGCAATTTGTAAGTAAAAAGTCGGGCTGAGATTTAGTTCTGTTAGAATACCAGGTTTGAGTCTATCAATTATTAGTACATGTTCTATATAGCTGGAAGTTATTGGGTTAACTAGCTGTGGTGGTTTCTTTATTTTTAGAACAATGCAAGTCAGAAGAACCTGTGGGTGACAGGAGAGGTCTCATTCATGACCTGTTGGGTGAACTGTAGCTTTGTCCTAAAAGTACTCTTGTGCCGTTAATTTCATGATATCCGGTCCGACAACTTCCTGAAGATGATCCAAAGGCAACACCAACCACCAACACATGGATTCTTGACCACCAGACTACCACCAAGCATTCAAACATCTTGCTCCAGGAATTAACATATTCCCCCTTCCCAAGGTGCATCAGCCTATCACCAGTCTTAACTGAACCCAAGACTCCAAGAAGAACTAATTTCCTTTCCTTATTCTTGAATGTAACTTTACATTCACGTTGGTTATCCACTTTCCTACTCGTTTGTGTTGCCTCTTTTTTGTAAATTGTTTGAACAGCAGAAAACCAACTGGGCCAATTTTTTGCAACACAGGGAAGTCTCAAAGAAATTGTCAGAACCAGGTGCCTCCTGCATGACATCTGTTCTTTGGCAACACACTGCAATTCATGTGCAAAAATTAGCTAAAAGATGGTGCAGTGCACGGCCATTTTGGACATTCACTTCAAATATTGCAATGAAAGTCTAGGTTTCTGTGAACTCAGTTAGGAGGCAGACATGAATTCTGCAAGGGCTGGGGGATTCAGATGAGCTCAATTTGGAGTATAGTTGGCGTATTGTTTAATCGAGGACTAGCCAAGAAGGGAGCCAGTTGTGTAGGTGTAGGGATAAGGGGTGCTGGGAACGAGCGAGCGGGAGACAAACTGGATTTTTCCGCTCTATGCTCCCCATGCTTCCTGTCTGTCCTTCGGCAAAAGACGGTTGGCAAGCTGAGGTGGGCAGGTATTTGCTCCCCATAAGAGAAGAGGTATCCGGGTAGTAGAATTGAATTGGAACCCCGGGTGATGAAGTCTCGCTGAGAGAGAGGATGTTAGCACGTGTGATCTTGCTGCCTACCTGTCTTGGGACTGGGTAGTGTTGTCGTGGCTGAGATGACGTTTTCTCCTGCAACTGCACGAACAGTGATGTAGACTAATATAATCATTCTTCTTTGTGTGCATATGTCCATGTATAACCTATTATCTTTTATTTAACTGTTTAGCTGTATATCTGCGAAGTGTGAATAAACTGCCTCTAAAGTGCCAATTATATTCGTGTATAGTATTGCCTCCCTGAGTCCAAGAACTTGGTCCGTGTAATCTGCTAAGTGGTTTCTAGGGTAATTACACATGACAGAAAAGCAAAACACATACTCATCTGACATCTGTGATCCCTTTTCAGAGAACATAATAGACCTACTGTGCATTAGAGACCTGGCTCCCAGAGGACTACTTGGCGGCGGTGCACGAATAACAGGCTACAATATGAAATGCACCAGCAGAAACAACCAGGAAAGGTTGAAGAAATGCACATTTTCAGAAAAGCACTATCCATATTAAAATATCACCTTTTGATAACATCCTGGATTGTGCATTAGGCCTCTTAATCTGATACTCTGATACTCTGATACACCACTTACACATGCGTACTAACCGTGTCTACAGACAACTTTGAGCCTTAGTTTTATTTGCCATGGCCTGCTGGCTTCTGGGTGCAGGCCAGGAACTATTGGTATCCTGCAAGGATTGTTTTATCTCACTAAGGGTTTTCCAACAATCCACTTTGTGACTTGATGAATATGTTGTTCTTTTTTATGTATATATGATGAATGTTATGTTTTATGTCTTTGCTTTTTCAACTGTTTTATTTAATCTTGTTCGAAAAATTTTGAATAATTTAAAAATTGTGCTTTCAATAACGTATTGTTAGCATTCTCGACTTCTTCTTTGGTTTATCCTTAGTGACTGCTCTTGCAAGCAGTAGCCTTGAATTGTTATGGAGATTTGATTTAAATATTTGACAGAATTTAGGACTGTCTATAGCGTGAGTATCCCTTTGTCGGTTTTGTTTAAGCAGTATATCCTGCCCCAACTCACGCTCGCACATAGGGGCACCCCTATTGTTTGTTACATATGGCTTCTGGGTGCACCCCTCCCCAGGCCAGGAGGGCCCATCATGCTGGAAACAGACAAGCCTCAGAGGGGGCTTGCCCTCCCTTAAAGGGGGGGGTCAAGGAGGAACCCTTAGTGTGAACAGATCCTTTCTTCCTGTCCAGTGGGGGGGGGGGGGAAGAGGAGGAGGAGGAGATTTTCCAGGTGGGCGGCCCTTTCGTGAGACTGCCTCAGGCAGGCTGCCACCTCAGGTAACCTTCCTGTGCGAGGATACCTATCTCCCGACACCCCAAATGGGATTTTGGTGAACTTTCCTTGGCTCCCTGACGGCCAGATGGGGTCAAGCAGTCTTGATCCCCTATGGAGGGGAACGTTTTAGACAATACTACACAGGGTACAAAATTATTATTTTGATTTCACTGTCCACACAGAGTTAAGAAAAGACCTGTCAGTTCCTGCAATCTTTCATTGCCTTTAACGCTTATAACCGGGGGAAAGGGGTGGGGGTGCTGAAGATGACAGGTTATCTAGTGCTTTTAAAATAAAGCTTCCTCTTCCGCATCGGATGTAATGTTGCATGTTGGTAGGTAGGCATTTCGACCTCCGAGAAACCCTTTGGTGCTGCTGTTTGTTTTTGCAGGCAATGGGAAGGGGCCAATATGTATCGTGTGCCCAGTAACCTTTAATGGCTGTAAATATGTACTTCTTTATTGGAGATCTCATCTTGGGGCTAAAAAGTAAAAATCCTTGAAGTCTGTTACGAAGTGACACGTGTCAACCGAAGCGTTACACGCCTGCACCAGATGGTTCTATTGTGGGGTAGGTGACTGCTGCCCAAGCTGATATGGTCCCGAGCCAAAGGCGAGGGCCTCGAACTAGAGCGAAGATCACCTGGTAGCAATGAAGCCTGATGCTTTGAGCTTGTGCATAGGAGTAAAAAGGAAACCTCACCTTGGGCTTTCTGTTGCGACAGTGCTGGTCCATGGGTAATTCCCCAGTAGCCATCACAAAGAGAGCTTAATGCAGCGTTTACACACTGCCACCATTTGCAAATTGGCTCGGGAGCTGAATACAGTCATAACAACAAAGGAGAAACATGGAATGCAAGCGTCTACTGAGGTAATATGTCCCGAGGTGGCGGGCTGACCCTGTAGATAACGGCCTGCTGCTCGAGTTAAGGGCCAGAGCGCAGCGAGGCTGCTAGAGTCCTTAACGAGGGTGGCGTGCCGTTACCTACAGGGTCGGCCCGCCGGTGCCACCTAGGAACATATCGCCATTTGCACCTGTCTAGTAAACCTACATTTATTTATTTATTTATTTGCATTTGTTAAGCGCCCTTGCAGCCCATGAGGCATAGAGGCGCTGTTACAGAGGAAACACAGATTTAAGATTACATTCGGAGGCTCTTAGTTACAAGTTAGCAGGCATAAAGGCAGAAACAGGTTAAAGTCACACAAAGAGTCTGGTTTTGATAGCCTTACGAAAGGCAAGGTGGGACTCGATGAGTCTGAGGTGAGGTGGCAGGGCGTTCCAGTGCGTGGCTGCAAGGGTGGGGAAACTGGAGCCACCAGCACGCACTTTCCGAGAGGTAGGCCTGACAATGGTGTTGGCGTAGAAAGATCTAAGCGGTCTTATGGCGGAGTGCCTGGTGATTCTGTTCGTCAGGTAGGGGGGGGGCAAGCTCGTGAATGCATTTGTGGGTGATGGCAAGAGTTTTAAAGACAATTCTTTCTTTAACAGGGAGCCAATGCACTTGCCTTCTGATTTCGGAGATGTGGTCTCTCCTTGCGGTGCCGGTGGCTGCCCTTAGAGCATTGTTCTGGGCTAGCTGAAGTTTGGCGATGTTTTTGTTGGAGGTCCCGACGAGAAGGGCATTACAGTAGTCAAGTCTTGACCCATGGGTGCTAATGTGGATTTGTTTTCTGCTTTTTTTAAAAAAAATGGAAAGCTTTTTCTTTCCTTGAACTGGTCGACGCGCGACGGCCTGTTCACTGAAATAAAATACTATACAAAAATGGCTGCCATGGAATAGGAAGGCGGGGCTCCGTACAGAGCCCCTCTTCTATTTCCGAGGTGGCCAAACGGAGCGGGGATAGGAGCTGCGGCTGCGGCACCGGCACCCACCGTAGCAATCGGGTAAGTGGGGATTGGGCAGTGCAGGGAAACATGACGGGGGTGGTACCGGCTACCAGGTAGCTTTGAACCTCCTGATTGCCCCCCCTCCCCCCCACCCTGCCACGGATGCTAATGGATGTTAGAGGTTAGATTGCACTTCCTCATTGTCTAAACAGACGAAAATATGCTCAAATGTAGCTCGGGATGCAGGTGGGAAGTTCAGACAAATGCATCTTTGTTCTAGATGGCATACTTTGCAGGTAAGTATTAACATGGGGACATACAAGAGATGACGACAGGCATACCCACTCCTCCATTACTCAATATGCAACTGCCAAAACTATAACATTCACTCTGTTTCTATACCCACAACATTCCACATGACCTCACAGTCCAGGCAAGACCACTTCACACAGCAGCTCTCGGCCAGGAGAGGAAAGACCGCATGGGGCGCATCTGCCCCCTTTATATATTTAATACAACTCTTAAATATAATCGGGCTTAACCAGGCACTGACATGGCACATCGAAGACCGAACTAATAACGCTCTTCGTGTTTTAATATGATACAATTAACAGACACAGAAGTCGTTACCAGTAGAGGAGACCCAATACTTCAAGAAATCAACACTGTACTCATTGGGAGGGCACGGGCGGATTAGGCCTTCTGAATCTATGACGGTGCCATGTATCCATGATACCGCGGTGAGAAGGATGACCTTCAAACAGAAGCTCTGTCGAAACCGTTAGTCGACTCAAAGATTGACATTGGAGAGGAACACCCATGATGCTGTCCGGAAAGTAGGGTTGGAGGGAAGGTCTGGGAGGCGAGGGATCTCCGCCAGCCTCCAAAGTCATGAACATGATACTCCGAATTTGCCACATACGCCACAGAATAATTAACAGATTATGGAATCCAGATGCGAGTCAGCGGATGAGACCGAAGTATATTAACGATGCTGCTTCCACAATAGCCTGCATGTGGAGAACACCAAGCACAGACTAGTGCAATGGAATCAAAGTTTGGGGTTGCCATGAAGCTGAGGCTAGCCACATATGACGCCCGACGTGACACAATTGGAAGTTGAAAGGTGAACCTGTTCACAACTCAACAGGAACGTGCCATGTAATACTACGTTTTCACTAAGGTATAGTCCAGCATGTGTGTTTGTCGCATAACATATACATTAATCCCAAACATTCACAGCACTTGTCAAGTGCACGTTTACTTGGTGTATCGTAGAATAGCCTAGGAAACCCCCATCTGTAACGTAATACTATATAACACTGATATCAAAATGAGGAACATAAAGCTGAGTAACGTATTGGGTGGGATCTCTTGAACTCAACGGAAGAATTACTTTGTGCCATACGTGACCCGCAGTCGCCCCCATTTGCTGCATGAGCAGCAAACTGCAATCGCGTCACTTTGTCGGCAAGCGTTTTATCTGGTCTGCAGTTACACAGCCTGCCCCTAGATAACGTTATTCATAGGCGCTAATGGAAAGTCTGTGGCGTAGGTAATGGTGACTTAACGCTTTTCGCTGCCACTGTGCTGTACTCTGGCGGCTCAAAGGTCGACATGTCCATTCTCTAGGTTAAACTGGACACAGCCGTGTCTTCTACTGAAAACAAGGACTGTTTTGTTGTTGCTTTCCACAGGACAAGTGACTCTTCTGTCAACGACGCAGGCAGCTGATAAATCTCGGGGAGGTGCGTTGAGAGCGGGAATCGACAGTGCACTGCAGGAGCATTCATTTGACTGGCTGCCAACTCTGTGGAGAGGGAGAGGTGCCCTATTTGCCTTTTGAGGAAGATTGGAGGCCTGCCGGCCTCCCCCTCACACAGCATTTCTTTGGTCTCTTCAATGTGCTTATAGCCAGTGTTGGATGTCCATTGAAGCCCAGGAGACAGGTTTAGAAGAGTATAGCTTTAGTCTCTTTCAGAGAACGTACGGTCTAGGTAAGCATTACAATACAGGAAGAGACATCGGGGGACCCTACCACAGGCACTCCCATTCCCAGCAACTGATAATGTAACTGCCACGCACAGAGCATTCCACAAAACCTCATGTTCTAAAGCAGTGGTATTCAAACTTTTTTTTAATGCCGAGCCCCTCCCTTCAGTAAAAATGTTGTTGCTGAGCACCCATTGAGTAAAATATTGTTGCTGCCCTCGGGCAGCATAATAGTGCTTCTTCTTAGAGGAAACCTCTTATATCTTTTGTATTTCTCTCGGGCTGCTCTTATCCTGCTTGCCACAAACCCCTTCATCAATTTTTCTCTCTCCTAATTGTTTTTTCCACCATGAAGGCGAAAACTTAGTCTGGTTCCCTACCTCTCATAAGTCTGCTTGTCATACTATGCATTGTGATTCTCATACTCCATACCATGTTTTCCCAACTATTTCTTCCAGTCAAGTACATTCGCTGCCGCCTGTTGCACACTCCCATCACAACTCTACCTTCTCGACCATGTCATTGGATTCTGGATGATACACTGAAGTGAACTTCCAGTTGCTTGTTTGCAATATTGTTTAATCTCTTGGCCATAAATTGGGGTCTATTGCCACTCAAAATAGAATCTCGTCTCTTTTGAACACCTTGTCTAAAAACTGTATAACACTGCTTGATGTGACCCTGTCCATGACGCTACTTCCACCTGTTTGGAAAAATGATCTGCCAGCACAACTAATTGATTGCTGGTTTGTCCTAGACATTGGAAGGGCCCTAAAACATCTATTCCTAAACTTCTCCATGGTGCCTGCCGGCACAGAAGTGCTGTTAAAGGCAGTCTGTAAGTAGATAGTTCTAATCACAATTTGCACATGCCCTGCAATCTCTCAATATCTGCTCCACCAGTGTCCATTCTCAAAACACCACTACTACTCTCTCACCTTCCTTTGTTGTTGTTACCCTGGATGCGATTTGCTAACTGAGCAATTAAACTTCTGAGCTCTCAGGAGGTATGACTTTATGTACCCTCATTAACCACTCTGTCTACAGTCCATTCGTGCTTGACTTGAGCAATAAGCCCCCGAGCCATGGCGGAGGGCATTACTGCCTCAGGTAATGCCCAGGGGCCCATAGTTACAGGCCCGAGCGAACATAGTTACATGCCCGACGCTCCAGTGTTTCCCAACTGAAAAAAGAAAATGGAAGGGAAAACAAAGTCTGTTCTGCCTTTCCATGGCAGCCGTTTAAAAAGTAAACAAATAAGATGGCGGTGTGTCGCAGATTGGGAACGGACACGCTGTGGACAATGATCCCAGAGTGTCCGCTCCCAAAAAGGAGAAGGTAAGTGGGGCGGGAGGAAAATCTGTGGGGATGGTAGTGGGGAGGGAGGCACTTACCTTTTTCTCCTGCGGGGAAGATGGCGGCCTCTAGACCTGAGGAAGTTCAGGGCTATGGGATTACCTTTTGGTAATGCACCGTTCCGAGGCTGCCAACCTCCCCACTTATCCCACTCCTTCTTCACCCACGGGGTACTAATGCATAATAACCCATGTATAGCTGCCCCTCTGCAGTGTCTTTAACTGGCCACCCTTTCTTGACCCAGTCTGCAATCTCATCATCCAAAGCTTCCAGAAAACACACTTGCTCTTGTTGTCTCTTCTTGCTCATCCTCCTTTTTGAAATTGCTGTTCTCTCTGTGCATTGGCAAAGACATTCTCAAAAGAAAATAAGCTGCACAATTTTTTCTCCCCGGTAAATGCACTACTTTACAATTCTACTCCAGTAATCTTAAACTTAAACCTTGCAATCCTGGGAGTGGCCCTTCACGTTTCCTGAACTGTCAATTGCCTCAGGAGGATAGCTCAGCGGCAACATGCTCGCCTTGGAAGCAAGAAACCACGGAGCAACACAGGTTCGGTCCGCGCTTAGAAATCTCTGGGTATTAAGCGTGTTATAAATAACCTATCATATCATACCTCTCAAGGGTTTGTGATCTGTCCTTGTCACAAACTCTTCCCCCCCCCCCCAGACACATTGACAGAAGTGTTCTTCTCCCGAACAACATGCCAACAATTCTCTCTATGACTGAGTATCTTGTTTCACATCAGGGACCTCTCTTGAAGCAAAAGTTAGGTTTTTTTTTTTCTCTGTTTTTTTTCATTTGTGACACAACAGCCCCCAGGCAACTAGCATCTATGGTAACTATTGATTTCCTCCCTGGTACAAAACCGCCCAAATACAGTACCTCACTCAACAGCTTTTATGCATTTGTTGTAATACTCCGCTGTGCCTAAGGAGTGGTGTAACTCTTCTTTTACTCCTTGGTTACAGTAATTGCTCTACGGCCTTCATGGCCTTCTCTCTTGGCCTGTACCAAACTTTGGACAATTTGTGTCCTAAATAAGCAACTTCATCCTTGTAAAACGAACAGTTAGTATGTTCCACAGTTAAAGCCTTCTTCTCCAAAGCTTGCACAACTTGTTATAACCTCTCATTGTGCTGTTCCTCTCCTCGCCCATACACCAAAATATCGTCTTGGAACACATTTACATCTTCCATACCATCGAACAAATGTGACTTTACTCATTTGGAAAACCGCAGCCGCTAAACCGAAAGGCATTCTCAATTATCTGTACATCCCAAAATGGGTAATATAAGCTGTGTATTTCAGACTTCTTGTGTGACGGGACACGGTGGTATGCTGCAGAAAGACCGATAGAGGAAAAAAAATCTGTTCTATCAAATTCAGAATTTCAGAAAGCACTGGAAGGGGGTATTTTTTCACTATTATGGATTTATCTGAGCTAGACCCAGATTCTTAACTTGCCATCGGACCTCGAAGCCACAACTATGGGGAAAATCCACTCAGACACTTCTATTTTCTCTATCACTTCCTCTAGCACTTCCGTAACTCCTCCTTGACATCCTCCCTTAATGAAATGGGAATGTGTCTCACTGAATGCAAACCCAATTCTGCTTGACGTTTGAGCACAAGTTGATGATTGTATCCCTTGACACTCCCTATTTCCTCTTTGAATACACTTGGAAATAATTTCATCTCATCCCTTTTTTTTCAAACGTTCCCATCTCCTATCCACCACTACAGACAGTGGCTCTTCACTTCCGGCACTCAGCTTTATTTCTAATTTATTCTAGACATCCTAACCCAACATATTCAACCCTTTTTTCGCTACATATGTTTTCACTTCTGCTAGTCTTCCTTTAAACTTCACTAAGGAACGTCTAAACCATATAATTTCTATTTGCGAGCCTCCAAATGCTCCTGGATCCCTTCATATCTGGTTTCTTTAGCTGTGTGCTATAGTCCCTTTTCAACCACTTTTCTTTAGTGATGATGATATAAGGCGAACCTGAGTCTACCATAAATTCTGTTTCAATCTCTTCTACCTTGATCTTGCATTTGGGCGAAGTCTTCTTCCCTCTACCGCAAACTGTCACAACTTTTACTTACTCCTCCGACTGATTCCCCTCAGTGTCTTGCACACATTTCACTCTCCTCATACTGCCTGCGTCCCCGCTTCCTTTCTTGTTCCTACACACTAAAGCAATATGTCCCTTCATGCCACAACCTAAACACTTCTGGTTCCAAGCTGGACAGTTCCTCGAGCTAGCATTATGTCCTTTCTTGTCGTAATGGTAACCTCTCCCTTTCTGGTAATCAGTTGTCTCTGTTGTCTTTGGAAATTGAAGGCTTCTTTACTCTCCTAGCATCTCCTTTGTTTATCCCTCACCCTTGCCCACATTGTATTTAGTCTCCTTCGGTATTACCGCTTTTATTTGGGATGTCCATTTTTCCTTTTTCTTTACTAGCTTTGAAACATATCGTAGTGTGTTCCACTTTTTGGGCTATGACTATAGCCTCCTCCAGTCTGGGTTTCCCACCCATCCAAAGTCTTTCTTGGATTATATTGCAGTTGGTGTATTTAAAAATAAATAATTAAAAAAAAAAATATTTAATCACTTATCAACTAATCCTATGTTAATCCCCTAATGAAATTGCATGCTGTGACTAGCTTTTTCAAAACACTTACGTGTTCATCCACTGACTTCCTAATTGCTTGTTTTACATGAGTAAAAATAAAAATCTGTTCTTTGCGAAATTGCGACATTGGTCTTGGGTTAATAATAATGATCCAGGAGTTGTATCGCTCTTTACTGCCTTTGCCATTCCATCTCTAAGGGGAGGTATCTCTCTATAAATACGATGCCCTTCAGGCCCCAGTGATTGTAGCAATTTAGTGTTTTCTTTTTCGCTGCGGTCAAATTCTCATTTTCAATGGTGCCAACATAGTTGCCCCAATATTCTTTGCACTCTACCCAAGGAATAGGCGGTTCTCTAGGTAGTGCTAAAAGGGGTTGCTGAGGGTGGACTGTGCTATTTTTAATTTCTGCTCTTTCTCTCACCTGTTTAAACAATATTCAAGTTTCCCTTCAACACGTGTACCAATAGTTATGTGCTGGTAGTCTCTGGTGAGTTGCCAATGATATCAGTACTTTGGTTCATTTCAGTTATCCTCCTAATTTCTGTGTACTTATGTGCCAGTGTATTGTGAAGGCATCAGGAAGTGTGAGCTACATACCTTTTATTTAAAATCACCAAGAGGATGGGTTAATATGCTAAGGTGGGGTGTCCATACCTAACTAAAGCTAATGATAGTCTGTGTCAGGAAGTACATTTCTGTCTGTGTTCTAAAACCTATACTCCGATTTATTTGTTCACACTGTGTAGGGATGTCTGCATCAACTAAAGTGTTCAAACAAAGGTTCAGAGCTTCTTCGAGCTCTATGTTGGAAAGGGGTGCTCCCATCCCCAGGATTTCCAATAATTCCCTTTTAATCACAAGAGGTTGCACCAAGATTTCTAGTCTTACTGTTTTCACAACAACACAATTCCTCTGGATTCTTCCCAGCTTTCAGCCCTTTGGGCTCTTTCATCAATATCCTAAGGTTCAACTCTTTAAGTTTTACAATGTACAAGCTTCTCTGTATATTCAACCATAAACGTATCGATGAGTCAAATGGCTTCTCTTTAGTGGAGTATAGTCAGTCTAGATGCAGTTGTCAGACCACACAATCCACCCATTACAGGTCACACAACCGACAAACTTGATTGGCTTCTTTGGGACAGTTACATCACCACTGCTTCTGTTCAACAGCGTTATTCTTGAAATTCTTTTCAACACTCATTTTGCCACCATTCACTTGTTGAAGTATCGAACTTTCTTATAATGTTGCCACAGTATCAACTTTTAACTTCCACAGTTCCTATTTTCCTTATGGCTCTTGCCAGTGCTTGATTTTCCTAATTTGTACAATCCACAGGTCTTTATAGTCATTACCAATGCTTGCTTTCTCTAATTTTCATGATTCACAGTTCCTTTGTATCAGGGAACGCTTTCCTCTGCTTTCCACACAAATGGTATTCACTTATTACTTTCCTTAGGTTCAATATTCAAAATTGCAGTTCATTCATATCCAAAATAACGTAATTGCAAATTCCTAGTTAACTCTCCTGCTGGGAATTTGCACCCGGCTCACAGGCTTTTCAACACTTTAAGATGTACTGCTTTTCTGTCTCTTCCGCTGCCTTTCCAATTGCACTACTATTCGGTATTCTCAAACCGCTCTGTTCCTTAACCTCACATTTAATAGGCATCAAATATCTGTGTTTTACATTTCTGGACCAGCAATCGCATTGCCTCTGCTGTCGCTCGCTCACTCGCGAACGGTCCAACCTTCCTTCACCATGCTGTTCCCACCACAGCATCCCAGAGTCATTCAGTCTCACTTGACTCATCGGGTACGCCGTCTTCGTGTGCCCTTCTCCGCGTCAGTCGGTTCTTTGTTGTTGCTGCTCTTCCCGGCTCGGCAAGCCCCTCTTCCTGGGTCTCTGACACCTCGGGCTACCGGAGAGGGAGTCCTCTTAACTCTAGGTGGTTGGCAAATGATATAAGGAAGCATTGCTGCAAAAAAAGGAGAATGCACTCAACACCTTGCCTAATGTGCTAAATTAGTGGAGTACCTTGCAGTAACTGGGGTTCTCTTGTGTCAAATCCATCCCCTAGTTTAGTAATGCATGGTTCATGTAAAGAAAAACCACATAATACCACAACATTTTCAGTATATAAATAGTAATATTTGAGTGCTCTCAATGGCATAACAAAAATGTGAACAGAGGTTGCAATATGTTCAATACCAAATTTAAACGAAAAAAGTATAAACAAAATCGTAAACATGTATGAAATAAAAGTGAAACATTACATCATTTTTCAATCATATGGTTTCAAATGACCAAGTGAAAGGACAGAAATAGAGAGAGTAATGAGAAGTGAAAGTGTGAGTAAGCCAAGACCCAGTGCTTAAAAAGGGGAAAAAGAAGAGGAAAATATCCTCTAGGTAGATCAAAAGAAGAATAGAAATAAATAAAACCATTTCATGGTGACAGTTCCATATATTCAAATTGTGGAAAGGTCTAGAGATTTCAAAAGGAGGTCATCAAACCCCTCAGGTCTTTGATATCCACTACTGTATATTTATGTGCATTTGTTTTTGGAAGAGTCCTAGAGTTTTATAATTATTTTAAAAATCTTTTTTGCAGGACTCTTATGGGGAAACCCCCACTGGGTTTGCCTAGGCATGTAGGGGGAACAAAAGACTTAAGTAATAATACAAAGTTAGCCAAAAATGGTCTGCTTCCAGGCTGTCTAATAAGTCCCAAACAAGGGAGCAAATGTCCAAAGAAGGAAAGTCTGGAAGCCAATCCCCCTTAGCCTTTTTCGCGTTTCGATGGTTATGTGTTACCACCTTCATCGGGGCAAATTCATGATACCCTATTGGGAGAGAAAACGCACAAAAGAAAAAGACTAAGACTAAAGACTAAGTTTAAAGCTGAAAATGTTGGGCTGCAGTGGTGATGGTGCAGGCTGACCCTGTTGCCGGAGACCTTCCGACGATGCCAGCCACAATCTTTTTTTTTTTTTTTTTTTTATTTTTTTTTTTTTTTTATTTTGTTATAGCTGATTACATCAACTTTTCAAAATGTTTCCACATTTAGGCATATTAAACGTACAAAAGATAAAACATGATAAAACAGATAAAACAGAAGGATGCAAAGGTGAGGAGTTACAACTTTCTGTCTACAAATAATACGATTGCGTGACAGTTTGTGTAGGAGATTTAAGATCATCATTATAACCAGTCGACCTAACTAAAAGATCATCTTAAAGACCAGTAGTCCAAGTGTAGCTATTAGATTTTACATTTATAGGATTCACATTATTAGTTGGTCTATTCGAGATACTTATAATTGTATCTCATCAAATAGAACATTTTCAAAAAAGTGCACCATAGCCTTCATAACTGAGAATCTGGTACTCTTAAATAACATACTCCAAATCTCTTTCTCATCCTTCTCCATGTACAATTCAAACAGCTTTTTGCAGTATTTCTGGCGGATATCATGCAACAGTGGGCATGACACAATTAAATGTTGAAGAGACTCTTTTACACCTTGCTTTTTGCAAAAGCGACAAAAGTTAAGATCCACGTGAATAATTTTACGTCTGACCATTATCTCTCTTGTCAGGTATAGATTCAATCTGACACGTAAGAATTTATTACGGATGTTCGCCGAAGGGCATTTAAGCAAGTATCCAGCCGCTTGTCCTAAACGTTTAGGGCCGAAAAGATTTGGATCAAAGTCTTTATACTTTACGCATAATTCATGCGTTATAATCCAATCCCAACAAAAGAATTTTTTCTTAGCGCTAGTTGGATTGTCCATAAGATATTGCAAGGAGATGTTAGCTCTAGCTAGTGTGTCAATAACCAGGTTTCGCCATCTCAAGGGAAAAAAGGCAAAGGAACCTGCTAAATGGCAAGCAACTGTACTCAAAATGTTATTATCAGTAATTCCAAGCAAGCATTTCCGAAAAAAGACACACATTTTCCATTTCACTCTACTATGCAGCGATTTCAGACCCAATTCGAATCTTAGTATAGGTAGAGGTACACAATTTGGAAGCCGCAGCACCTTTTTCCAAAAAGTGGCCTCTAGTCTATTCCAATAGTTGTCATCGGAATATAGTTTTGTCTCTGCACCATAGAGCAAGATGGGAACTACTTTTTGTTCAAAAAACATCAGGATATGTTTCAGCGTAAACTTCCCATATTTATATATCAAAATTTTTGCTTGCGATATAAGGCTCAGCAATTTAGTGTCTAAGATGTGTGAGTCAGTAACATGGCTGGCAGTATTTTGAATAAACACACCCAGGTATTTGTAGTTCGAACTAATTTCCATGATTTGTTGTTGTAAAAACCACGGCCCATTGTAAGTTTTACCTTTACCGTGGGGTTTGCACACCATAATCTGAGATTTGGCTATATTCACTTTGAGAAAGTTTGAAACTGCATAGTGTGACAGGGCAGTTAGCAAATTCTGCAAACCCTTTGGTGTCTGTGAGATCAAAACTAAGTCGTCTGCATAGAGCATCCACGGGATGCGTCGACCACCCAACTCAGGAGCATCAGCGTTAATACCAAGAAAGGCCAAGCCTAGATCTAATATAAACAGATTAAACAATGTGGATGCCAAAATACATCCCTGTTTGAGTCCGACAGATGTCGGAATAGGTGCCGATAAAAGGCCCTCGCGTGTGAGTCGAACGCGCGTCGTCGTATTAGTGTGTAGTTGCACAATTAGGGCCAAAATAGAACTGGGGCAGCCGAATGCTTTCAATTTATTAAAAAGAAGAGTTCGATCTATAGAATCGAACGCAGCCCGGAAGTCTATGAATGCAAAAAATAAAGTCTGTTTCTTAATTGAATATTGGGCTTTCAGCATATTAATAGTAATATTAGGACATGTTCCTAAACCAGTGACAAAGCCCGATTGAAGGGGATCTCGTCTCCAGTGATTCTTGGTCCACTCTTGTAAATCTCGTAAAATGAGTCGACAAAAAATCTTTCCTGAGACATCCAATAATGATATAGGTCTATAACTTGCCGGGCATGCGCGATCTCCCTTTTTATATATTGGAATAAGAATCGACTGTCTCCAGGATGAGGGAATTCTTTGAGATTTATTGATTGTTTCAAACATAAGACATAAAATGTCCGCCCAAATATCCGGAAATTGTTTTAAGTGTCTGTTAGATAGGCCATCTGGACCAGGAGCCCTGGAATTACTGGCCTGATTTATTAGCTGTTTTATGTCTTCTTTAGTGAAACGTAAATTAAATATAGCATCAAATTTTGCTACTGAACTAGATGAAAATGCTTGGACACTTGTAAATTGGTCAGAATAATGACTTACCCATAAGTCCTCTGAGACATCGTTTGTTTGGATTGCTACTTGATGACCTGATGTTATTTGGTTTATAATGTGCCATGAGCGGGCCAGATTTTTTGATGCTAAGGAGGCTAGCATATCTTCCCCGTCTTTCTGATAGAGTTTAGCTTTCATGTCTCTTGCCCAATTTCTGTAATTTGTTTGTATTCGCACAATAGTAGCCTGACGTAATTCTAAAGGGAGTTTTCTGGCCTTTCTTTTCTCAGCCCGAACACTGGCCTTTTTAAGTTTGACTTCATGATTAAAAATATGTAAGTGCGGTGTTTGTTTTTGTTTGTGTTTAATAGAAGATGATGAAAAAAGCTGCATTAGGTCGTAATAAACATCAACAGACCCAATTTCACTCATGGTATTATTTGTTAGATTAGCATAATAGCTTGATCTAAAAGTTTTTAGTGAATGTTCCGACCACTTCGCTCGATTTCTAGCCGGGTTCACTTCATGTGTCCCTTTAAGATAGAGTGGTTGGGACTTGCAGGGCATTTTGTTAGTCCTGCAGGTTGTCTGCAGAATGTTGTGATCGCTTGCTTTGGATTCAATTATACAGAAATTTAAGACCAAATCTAACATCTTCCCATTAACATAAGTAAAGTCGATGATCCCACTGCTATTGGCCCGCTGCCATGTAGGTCTAGGAGGAATGTCATGTATAAAGGCTCCATTCAGCATGTGAAGATTGCGAGCCTTAGTAAACATTGACCACATATCAAGTCGTTTCTGTTCCGACTTATTATATGGGCCTAGACAATGTAAGTTTAAGTCTCCTGCCATGTAGATCAAGTCCACAAGCCCATCCAACATGATTAAGTCAAAAGCTTGTGCCAGGGATTCAAATAAACTATCGTCAGAAATTCCCGCAGGATTCCAGTAGATGTTAATGATCGCACATGTGAACCCTTCTCCCAACACTCTAGTCATTTGTATAAACTGATTCGGACAAAACCATGATGTTATTTTTAGTCCAGAGGACTGTTTAACAGCGGTTAGTAGACCCGATGTCGGGCGTCCCAAACGCTGTTTTAGTGCTGGAGTTAAGCATACATCATAATTGTCCCAAGAAGGGGTACTGGTTAACCAGGATTCTTGGAGCAGGATGACATCATAATTCAGTTCATGCTGCGTGGGGTTATTGATTAAATGACGATGCCCTCTGGAATTCCAACTAGCAAAATGGAGATTAGGTGGTTCAAGAGTCGTATGCTATCCTTGCTTCGACTGGCATTGACAGCTGCAAGGCTGTTCTGATCGCTCTTGGAATCGATTTTTTTGCTGGATTGGGAGTAGCGGACGGCATGTAGAGGTCTTCTCCACTGCCTCTGGGGTTGCAGATAGTGTAAAGCCAAGATCAGTGATTTGAGATTTCGCAGCCCAAATTGTGTTTACTACCACCCTAGAATTAATCCATAGATTTACTAGGGATTGGTTGGAAGCGTCTGGGAATTCCACAAGTTCGATGTCTACAGTTCCTATATCCTCAAGATCTGGAATATCATGAAAAATTGCCAGGACTGATGCCCGATTTAAGTTATACTGTGTAGCTGGCGTCGGCAAGCAGCTAAGGGTCAGAGAATGTATCGCCGGCCGTTTAGTGCGAGCAACGGTAGGTTTTTGTTTGGCTAAAGGTACTGGCTCATTCAATTTCTTAGGTGCGCCGTTATGTCTATTTGGAATAGAGGCTGTTTGAGAGGCCATAGAGGCCTCCAAGAATTTCGTTATGGTTGTCTGTAAAAGGCGTTCCATGTCACCAGTAAGCGCTACGTTAGTCTCCGGAGCCTCTATCCTAACACTTTTTGTAGACTTCGCATTCCATGTAGGATGGAGGGGAGTAGTAGAAAGCCCTTCCCCCATGTCCAGTGGAGTTGGTTCTTTTGAAATTGGAACTGTGTCCAACGCAAGTGACTGCACATTGGCTGAGGCTACCTGCGGGAAAGTTAGTTTTTTTGGGATTGATTTAGAGGCTAAATAATCGTCCACAGCCTTTCGTATTTCTTTGCGACGCTGGTCATCGCCCTCTACGATCTGAGTCGCCAGCGGCTTGCCGGTAGGTTCAGTAGCTATTATATCACGTCTACCGTGTGCGTCATTGGTCAATAAACTCCCACTTAATTCAGTAGGGTTACTATGTGAGATCTGACTTGCTGCATTAATCAAATTATTCAGAGGGCTGTATGCTGGAGCCACATTAGACGAGTCAGGTTCTGGCTGTGTGTTTACTTTTTTTATACGTTTTCGTAACGCATATTTTTTTGTAATAGCTTTAGATGCCGCTATAGTTAGGGTGTTTGTAGCTGAAACTTTATTAATGAAAGCTTTGACTTGTGAGGGTTGACGACTCCCCATTTTCATATTTTTTGTTTTCTTTGTCTGTTCTTGTAAGGGTGGTTTTTTGATACTAAAATTCTCAACCTTTTTAGTGTCAAATAAAGCATATGTGGGGATTTTCTGTGTTTTAATTTTTGGCTCGATTTCCATTTCCATGGAGCCTACTATAGGCTCCAGGATAAACGGTATAGGTTGAAACTCTTGAGCAATAGGTTCGACAGCTGGTGTCGTCTGTGTGAACACAGATCGTGTAGATGTTGTTAGTACGTTTGTGTTGATCAGATTTTCTAATCTATTAGATATTACAAGCTGGTTCTCAAATATCTGGTCAAACTGATTTGAGTGAGTGTCCGCTTTCACAACCAGAACTTCGAAAAGCTTGGCCAACGCCAAGATAGCGTTGTTCATGGATGTAAGAGCTATACTCGTATTTACAGTTCGAGAATCATTAAGGCGCCTGTCCAAGGAGACTTTTCCAGTTGCCCTTCTGGGAGTTGGAGCGATAAAAGAAGGATTTGCATCTGAGTCAATGGGGCTCGTTTTCGTAAATAACGCCGGAGACTTGGATAAGTTTTGCAAACTTGTATGAGAGAGTGCAGCAGAGGAATTAATCTCCAAATCAATAACAGGAAAATCTTGGGACACATAATCCACAGGTGGCATCGAAGTTGAAGTATCACTTACAGTTATGCCAGACACATTACACACTTCAGGAGAAGGAACTACCGTCCCAGTTATTACATTCGTAAGTATAGCACTATCAGTGAGTGAGACATTTTCTTTAGCAAACTTGACAATAGGTTCGGTGATTATAATTGATTTGTAAGACTCACCGATGCGACTTTCCCCCACCTGCACCGCCAATTTTTCTTTGTCAATTGTATTTATTCCACCAGTATATCTGCTCGTGGGATCACTGTTTGAGCAGTTTTCCGGGTTTAAAGACTCTGTAACTGGTTGTTGCAAAACTGCCCCTATTAGCTTTTCAGTTGGCAATTTTTCAAGGCAAGTTTGCCTTGAGTCTTTACAAAACGGGCGAATATCCATTCTTTGGAGAATGTCCGTTTTGCCTTGTTTCATACAACTGAAGCTTGTTCGCGGAGTGGAGCTAAGTCGGGACCTTTTTGTATTGACGGAGGTAGGAGACTTAGAATAACTGGCGCCATTAGATCAATGTAATATGGTTACTATCGGCATGCCAGACTTTAGCGTGTTTGTATGTCGTTTCATGATTAAAATACACAAAAAAAAAAAAAGAAATATAATAAATTCAAGCAGGATGAGTAATATATACCCAAATGTATTCAAACACTATCGATGTGTAGATTGCTTTCGCCACAAGCCGCGGTCGCCGCGGCGAAGCGGCAAAGCGGGACTTAGACCGGGACTTCGCCGGTGCGCGCGACTTCTGTTATATAGCTCCGCCCAGCGTAAACAGACCAGTGCCTACACAAGAGACATAAATATAATATTAATATCCAACAATGTCCGCTCTGAAATCCGCTCTGATGATTGTAAGTAAGTCTGTCTCTGTCAGCAATCACCTTCTGGATGCTGTAGTTCTGGCAAGAAAAGTTCGCGGGTAGAAACACAGGAAACACAGGAATTGGATGCGAGCAGCGTTAGCAGCGTTCTCCAGCGGCAAAGCGGGACTTAGACCGGGACTTCGCCGGTGCGCGCGACTTCTGTTATATAGCTCCGCCCAGCGTAAACAGACCAGTGCCTACACAAGAGACATAAATATAATATTAATATCCAACAATGTCCGCTCTGAAATCCGCTCTGATGATTGTAAGTAAGTCTGTCTCTGTCAGCAATCACCTTCTGGATGCTGTAGTTCTGGCAAGAAAAGTTCGCGGGTAGAAACACAGGAAACACAGGAATTGGATGCGAGCAGCGTTAGCAGCGTTCTCCAGCGGCAAAGCGGGACTTAGACCGGGACTTCGCCGGTGCGCGCGCGACTTCTGTTATATAGCTCCGCCCAGCGTAAACAGACCAGTGCCTTCTGGATGCTGTAGTTCTGGCAAGAAAAGTTCGCGGGTAGAAACACAGGAAACACAGGAATTGGATGCGAGCAGCTTCCGCTGCAATGACTCTGCTGCACCTCTGCGCTTCGGACACACGTCTCCCTGCCGTCACCTCCGCCTCCTCTGTCTGCAAGCACGCCACAGGCGGTCCCAATCTCCTCGTTCTCACCAATCTCAAACTCCCACTCTCACCCTTCCCCTTTATCCTCACCTGAGCGGGCCATTCATGCCACCCTTTTGGCTCCAGGTGCAGGCCATTGCCAGTGTTTTCACAATGGTCTTGGTACTCAGCATCCCTCTGCCTCGTCCCAGTGCCAGTGTGGTGTTTGTGTATGTCTGAGTAAATAAAGGATGAATGTGAGTTTCTATGTGGTTTCTTCCTCGTCTCAGTACCATAGTGGTATGCATTGGGAGATGGTTTTCTAACACAATAGTGAAGGGATTGGAAATATCCCCTAAAAGCCTGGGGAACATTTGACTCTTGATGAAAGGGAAGTGGGGGGGGGGATAGCGTGTCTCACCCCCAGTCCCAATACGCCTTTTTTATGTAAAAACAAAAAAAACTTGCTGCAAACGCACTTACTTTCGAACACCCTGTATGTCTTCTGTTTTTTGGTGCGCACTACAAGGTTCAACTCAGTCTGTTGTGCTGGCAGGCAGCAGCCTCTCACGTGATCCTGCAGCGTCTTGTACCTCTTCGCTAATTTGAAGTATGGAGGCAGAGGTAGAGGCACGTTTATTTTAAGTTCCTCCTTACGGACCTGTAGTAGTGGGCCTCTTATTTCTCCACTCCCTTTAATCGTTCTCCCTTCAAATCTCAACTTCTGGAACACTATAATGTTCTAAATCTGCACGTTCTGTTTCTTACATCACTACACGATCCATTAAGTATTTGTGAGTTGATGTATGTTTCGTCTTTCGGTTTGACTTTGTGACTTCCTCCTGGCTTCAATAGCCTTTAATTTAACATATCTTAAAGAACACACAATTTCCTTTGCTTATTTACCACTATAGAGTGCATTTTATAGATTTGTGAGAGATTAAGGTGAAAAGTCAACCGGCCATTAAGATGACTTTAAGTACCACCGTTTCGATTTCTATGTAGTTTTTCTAACTGTTCACATTTAAGACCTCAGTCAGGTTGAAAATAACGGTAACTGTGGCAGATGTGGGTTGCCTAAGGGCTATGTGGGCAAAAACGAATACATGTTGTTGTAGAGCATGGACCGTTCCAAATGGAACTGGGGACATTTATTAAAGTCCTTGAAGGAAGAACGCTTTGCTTAGCATTTTTTGTAAATGGATAACTGTAAATCACGGTCCTTTAGAATTTTTTTTTTGTTGCAAAACTCGTTGGCCAGTACGAAACGCATTCAGGTTTAGTAAAACCTCAATCTGAATTGCTATGTTTACTGTGCGACCGGCAACCTTCACATGAACATTGAGGCCCACAAAGCAGAGCGTAACAAAAATGATAGATTTGACGAGGCATTATTTCTGAATGCTACCCGTGTCAATGTGGGTCAGCGATCTAAGCTTGGCCTTTACAGCTGGCTAGGCGCCTCCCTCTGCAACCCCCACTCGCCCACCTGTGATGTGTTGACATTTGGTCTGCCATCAATTAGGCCAGGTAGCCTTACTTTACTTGGTTGCCCTTGATCAGTATCTGACCCATGGCTGGAAGGAGGTGCTAGGACTCTGGGGCAGCTAAAAGCTAGCAACGAAGAATAGAAGTAGGACTCTGCATTACCTCCCTTTCCCTGTTCCTTGCCCCTTTACTTACACATGAAGACCATCAACCTTCCTCCCAGCCATTCCAAATAACCTTGATTCTTATAGCTCCTCCCCAGCCTCTCTATATAAGGAAACCACTTACTTAACCTGCCTAGCTTTTTGTCCTTATGGAACGGCCTTCCAGATGATGTACTGCTGGACTTGACATCCTTTTTTGTAGTTGCCTCCCCTCTTTGCTGGGTTGCAGAAGGGGGGGGGGGGGGGGAAGAATCGATCTCCTTCTACCTCTCATGCTAGCTGGAGGGGCAGTAGTCTGGTTGAATGGGGGGGATGGTGGGGGAGCAGTCTTTACGACTTTCGTGCTGGCTGACTGGGCAGTGGAAGCAGACCTGTCAAGTCACCTGCATTTGGCAGGTGTCACTTTCAAATTAACCGTAGCACCAGCACTTTGTGATTACACCCGCATTTCAGCACTATTTGTATTGCACATGTGCACATTAGGGCAATAAAACATCTTGCTTGGGTAAGCCAATGCGGACAAATGGCAGTGACTGAGGACTTCAAGCCCGCGCACAAATCTGCCACGTGCTTAAGTAGTCTGTGAACAGGACTCGGCTGGGGGACCTGTCTGAGGGATTCGCCTTAAATAGCTGCTTCTCTGAGGCGGCAGGTTACAAGCCAACTACGCACGAGATGGTTGATGATCTGGTCAGTCAGTCAGTTCGTTAATTTGCAGAATAAAAACAGTGCAACGGACTGCATGCACTTTCTCACACCACAGCTTTCTGCACTGCAGGGCCAGAGTAATGAATTGCACAAAGTGGGGATGGGGTACAGGGGGGTGGGTGTGTGGGGGTGTTTGACACTACATTTTCTAAAGCAACACAAACAGTGCATTCTAAAGTTTTCTTTCTAGAAAAACCCACCCTATAAGTCTCTGACCAATGACATTTAATATACTTAATTTAAAAAAAAATATGGTCAAATGCACCGTTTATCAGTAGATTTTCCCTAAATGTCTTTCGGAGGGGGTGGGGGAAGGGGTACCCCCCCCCCAAACCCCTCCCCTGTAAAGTTGTTTTAAAATCCTTTGTCCCGTCCTTTCCTCCATATTTGTGGGACATTCCGTCCTTGGGATGGGACCAGAGCACTTATGTCAAAAAGCATCAAAAAGATAGAATTTTTGATCTATTTTTACGTGGGGCCTCTGCACGTAGCTGTAACCCAACCCCCCCCCCCCCGAGCTCTGCCCCACGCATCGCCCTTCAGTACTTTTTTTTTCTGCACGGTCAGGGCTGGACGCACTAGCATCACTGGGATTTTTTTTTTCCCTTTGTTCTTCCTTCCTGCTCCAGTTCCTCAATCATCTAGCCCTCCGTCCATGCCAGAGCGTCTGGGATTCGTGTCCTTGTTCTTCATGCGAACGTCGCTTCGCTAGGGTGGATCCCCACTCTTTGCTTGGAGTGCCAAGGCCCGGAACATTGTTGGGATTCGTGCTTTTACTGCGACTCACTCTCCGTCCGGGCACTCCAACGTCGTTGTCTTCTTCGGTGGGAGGAAGTGTTTCAGCGCGTTCCTCCACCTCATTTCCAGCTTTTCATCGACGAAAAGAGAAACGCATGGTAAGTCCTTTACCTTTTTAGGGCACCCCAGCCAGGAGACTCTTTCCCGGGGTCTTGCAGGTCAGAGAGGGGCTCGTGAGCTCTGTCACCAGGGGTTCTCCTGAGGTGCCCCAGTGGCCCAATAGGCGTACCACAGTGTTTGCAGAGAGTTCCTGCAGCGGACCTGCCAGTACCGGACATCGTTCTGAGGTTCACCATTTGGGTGCTAAGGGTAAGCCCAGTTTGTCTGTGGCTCTGCATACATGGGTACGTCCTGAGGTCTCCGTTTCTGGAGCTTTCCATACCGAGTCATGGCTCGAGGCTCCTCTTGGGGGAGCTTTACGTACCGGGTGAAAACCCGAGGTTCCTCTTGTTGAGGCTAAAGTCAGCACTGACAGATCCGAGAGACCCTCTTTGAAGGTCTTGTCGGTGAGGTATATCCCTCAACTGTCCCACGCTCGGGGTCGGGGTGGTACCGGTTCTGTTGAGGGGGCAAAGAGGGCGTTCACGGACCATTACCCCTTCACTACCTGCTCTGCCGAGGCCCCTCCACTGGAGGCTACTTTTGGGACCAGTTCCAAGATGTCCAGTAACATACAAGACCATCCAGTTCTGGTTCTGCAGAGGATCCTTGTATCAAGGCTAAGGTGTTACTTAAGTCCCCTGACTCCCCTGAGGAGACAATTGCCTCATCTCCACATGTGACGCAGTTCTCCTCGTGTCGACATAAGGGCAGCCCAACCCCTGTGGTCTACGGTGGCCATTATGGATACCTCTCTTACACCGACGTCCACGCCGTCTGGTGCTGGGAGCATTCCTTTTGGGGCTTAGCAGCCTTTTCCACGCTATGTGGACAACAGAAATCTGTTCCGCCCTTCATTCGACTGGCGTGCTCGGATACCGCTGCCTCATACAGTCTTGCTCCCTCCTGCTTCCGCTCCACTGTTTTATGTGAATCCGGCCGGTGATGGGCCCTCCTGGCAACCATCCTCCTTGCAATCATGGGGGTATGCCCCACACGAGCGGCCTCTTCCGCACCAGCGCCAAAGCTTTCGGCGAGGATGAGTTGTTTTTTTTTTTTTTTTATTTTTTTTTTTTTTTGGGGGAAGTTTCAGATGCTCTTGCACTATGACCCTATGAAGGTGTATTTCAAACGTCTTTTCAGGGAAATGTATCCTGAGCCACCTGTCCCACCTTCTACATTGCAGGTTTCGGTGGTGCCACTCCCTCCACCGCTTCCTTCTGGACCCCCTCCATCTCTTCCTCCTCTGCCTCCGTTTTCTCCTATAGAGAAGGCACCGGCGGACAGGGACATCACTTTAAAACCTGAGGCGGTATGCGTGGTGGACCAGTCTTCTGTTCCTGCCTCGTTGGGTGAGCCTCAAGCGGATCAGGATAGCAATGAGCAGCCCCACTCAGTGAGACCATTCCATGACCTGGTCCTGGATATGCTGGCCCTCCTTGATATTCCAGCACCTGATGCCCCCACTCCTCAGGAGGGGGTGCTTTTCGGAGCCTTTACCCTGTCGCCTCAGGAGCGCACTGGCCTGTTCCTTCAGAAGGACGTCTTGGCTGAGGCCCGTAAGGTCTGCGATAAACCCCACCCCGGGCTACACCTCAACAAGAGAATTGATGCTCTATATAAGCTTCATGCCTCTGAGGAGGTAGCCTTATCGGCTTGTCCGCTCCCTTCCTCAACGGTGGTGGCAGCGGCCACCCTCCAGTTCAAGCCGGCCTCTGCATCTTCAACAGTAGCAGCCCAAATCCTATCCAAAGAGGATAAACTTTTGGACTCCTTGGGCAAGAAAGTCTTTGCCGATTCAGCGGTCCAACTTCGTCAAGCGAACATAGAGCTCATCGTGGCAGCAGCTAATCTGAGGCTGTGGAAAGGGTTAGCCGACTTCCAGGAGTGTATTCCTGCGGGTAGGCTAGATGACTTTAAAGCCGGTTTGTCGGATGCCAGAGTGTTGGCACAGGATCTACTGGAAGCTGCGGCACACCATGTAGATATATTGGCTCGAGGTTGACACCTCCTGCCAGGCGTGGCTCCATGTGACGAAGTTCTCAAAGGAAGTGCAAGACAAAGTACTGGACCTTCCTTTTGATGGCAAGGAATTGTTTTCCTTCTTCTACAGACGAGGAACTCCAATACAAAAGCGAGTACCAACACTGCCAAATCTTTATTGGTCCTGAAGAAAGCTCCAGCTAAGGCCCCTTATACAGAGAGGCCAGGGTCCCAGACTCGGTTCTTCTGAGTTCGGGGGGGGGGTTTCAGGATCGATGTGCGCGCCGAACTGAAGCTCCGGTTGGCAGCACTCGCTGAAAGCAACAGCAGCAAGGTGGTCAGTTTTTCTCTCTGCCATCAGCCTCTTCTCAAGGGACAGGTAGTCTCCCTGCTGACAAATCATCCAAATTATACTTTTTGTCGGTCGCACAAGATTCTGGTGGGAGCACGAATCTTGTCTCATTTGGACGCGTGGCAGACCATCACCGAAGACCGGTGGGTTTTGTCCATCGCTTGGGCGGGCTTTTGCTTGCCCCACCCTTCAACCCTCCCTTCCTATAGATCGGGCCGTCCTCCCTCAGAGCCGAGGTACAGAAACTTCTGGCCCTCAGAGCGGTGGAGCCTGTTCCCCCTCGAGGAGCAAGCGGAGGGCTACTACTCCTGCCTGTTCAGTGCCCAAAACCAACCAGGCTGGCCTGCGCACTATCCTCGATCTTTCCCAGTTCAATCTTTCTCTTCCCCAAGAGAAATTAAAGATGATCACGCCTTGCCAAATAAAGTCCTCTCTTCGGAAGGGCGACTGGCTCAGCATAGTGGACCTTCAGGATGCATACATGCAGTTTCTGATATGGAGACCGCATGGGAAATATCTCCGGTTCAACACTTTCTGGTTCGAGTATTCCCTTTTGGTCTCTTCTCGGTGAGGCGCACCGGAGACTCCTCCGTGGGCCCCGCAGCGGGTCTGCCAAAACTGGAACTTCTTCCAAGGTTCCCCTTTTTGGGGCTAAGGGTGAGCCCAGTTCTTCTTTGGCTCTTGATGCCAGGGTTCGCCCCGAGACTTCGGATCTGCAGCTAACTGTGCTGAGTCTTGGCTTGAGGCCCCTCTCGATGTGGGTATATGGACGGGGGTTATACTCTTATGTTCTGTCCCATTTCCTCCATACTTGTGGGACATTCCGTCCTTCGGGACGGGACCGGAGCACTTTTGATAAAAAGCATCAAAAGGATTTTTTTTTTTTTTTTTTGGTCCTTCTCTTTTTACACGGGGTACCACACGCGGCCGGAACCCCGCTCTCCTGAGCTCTGCCCATGCATCGCCCTTAAGTCGTTTTCTCCTCGCGGTCAGAACTGTATGCCCTTGCATCTTCAGCAGTATTTTGATCCCGTTGTCCTTCTCTCCTGCTCCGGTTCTGCCGGAGAGTCTGGGATTTGTGTCCTGTTCTTCATGCGAACATCGCTTTGCTAGGGCGGATTCCCATTCTCTCTGCTGGAGTGTCTCGGGACGGACCACTACTGGGATTCGTGCTTCTACTGCGATTCCCTCTCTGTCCGGGCACTCCTGTGCTGTCTTCTTCGGTGGGAGGACGTCTTTCAGCGCATTCCTCTGCCTCATCGTCAGCTTTTCATTGAAGAAAAGATGTCTGGTAAGTTCCTTACTTTTTAGGGTGGGGGGGACTCCTTGCCGGTGTCTTCTCGGTCCGGGAGGGGCTCCAGTAGCTCTACCACTAGTATTTCTCCTGAGGTGCCTCGCAGTCCTAATAGGCATATCAGAGTTTTCACTGAGGGTTCCTACGACGGACCTGCCAACACCGGAAGATGTTCCGAGGTTCACCTGCCGGGACGTCATGCCGTAAGCCATTAGAACCCATGGCCACTACTGATCTTAGGTGCCTTTCTTGGAAGGTTACTTTTCTGATCGCAATAACATCGGCGAGGTGAGTTAGCTCCTCTCCTCTCCGGAACGAGGGAACTCAGCAGCTCCTCACAACTCTCACATTCGTAGACCTGGAGGGCAAACCAGCTTCCAAAGCAATTATTCCCTGCTGGATTGCCTCAGGTTTTCAAAAGCCTATAGCATTCAAGGCCTTCAACCACTAAGGTCTGTGGCAAAGCAACTGCTGTTGCCTTCCAAAAGTATGTCCTTGGGAGTCCATCGCCAAGGCGGCTTCGTGGGCCTCCACATCGGCTTTACCTGAGCTCCAGGGCTGATGCCCAATTTGGCCATGCTGTTTTTCAGAATTTATTCCAGTAAAGGGGTTTTCCATCCACCCGTACTACCTATGGTGTTTGCTTGGGAATCTCCCACAAGTGTGGAGGAACGGGGACAGGACGTAGGAGTATAACAAATTCACACACCATAGTGACTATCCTACTCCTATTCCATAGTCCCCTTTCCTCCATATGCCCGCCTGCCGCCCCCCCCCTAATAAGTATCCTCTATTATTTCTTAAATGGTCTCAGACCTGGTGATAGAAAAGGACTGAAGGGCGATGCGCAGGGCGGAGCTCAGGAGGGCGGGGTTACGGCCACATGTGGTGGCCACGCGTAAGAAGGACAAACAGTCTAAAAAGTGCTCCGGTTCCGTCCCGAAGGACGGAATGTCCCACAAGTGTGGAGGAAAGGGGACTATGGACTGTGGGAGTAAGATGGTCACTACGGTGAGTAACTTTCTTAAAGTCTTTGGCCCTTGTTAATGGCCCAGTGAGTTACACACCATTTGTCATTTATAATGCCTCAAACATCTACAAGAGGAAATCTCCCAGAACACACTGCGATGGGCCACTACGACTGGGTCCTTCGGCCCCGATCACCCTCATTTTGGTTTTAAAATATTGAATGGTATGTGGAAGGTAGTGGAACCCAGGTAAGTACAGTCGCGTAGGATGGTATGAGCATGGCCAGATTTTCTTGGGTGGGTCAGGGCTCTGAAATTGGGGGCACTTCACCTGGTAGCTGGGTCTCGCTGTGCCGCCGGATGAAGTGGCATCAGAATTGCTGTGGGGAGAGACGGCATAGCGCCGGGTTCCCTGCTGCTAGTATCTGAATTGTCTAGACCGGCGTGAGCACTTGCCGGTTCAAGGCGGCAGGACACATGCTCAAGGTGAAACTGGTGAGGCTGCGTGATCTGATTCTGATGCACAAGGCGCAGGGATGAACTGGGAACCAAAGGAGGCCCTGGAAATAATGTTCAAAGTGGCCCCACATTACACATTTTGAGCAAGCACAACCCTTTTTATGAGAACATTTGGAAATACCAACACAAAAGAGGCCCAGGGTGCAGAGGCCTACCGGGAAATCTCCATAGTGTACTGTAGGCCAGTCCACTCCAGGGAAGGGGTGACTAACCCCTTTTTAGTGTTCTTTTCTAGGACGATTGTATTTTCAGTGGCAAGCCCTAGCAGGCAGCCTGCACTTTTCAAGCGATTGGCTAAGTATGTGAGCATTATGAGGAAGGAAACGGACAGGGAGCCTTCCTGTTCCTCTTCAGACTTTCTGAAGTCCCAACAGGAAAAGTGCAGAGGAACTCCAGAACAGACAAATTAATTGAGGTCATCAAGTAGACCTTTCCAGAGAGAAGGAGAAAAGGAAGAGATCCAAAAGGGCTAACATGCTTCTGTAGCCCTTCCTCATCGTCCCCTTCAAGTTAATCTTCTCCCTCTTCTCATGGAGAGGGAACAGTGGGTTAAGTACCTGGATCAAGAGGCGGTGGGCAAGGTATTGGCTCACATGTCAGAGCATATAAAGGTTAACCGGTCAGCTAAAGGAGGATCAACGGTGCAGCAATTTGTTGCGATGACACAAAGGAGTTGGCACTCATTCTGGACATTAAGAAAACATTTCTTAGAGTGGAATAACCCATAGAAGTTTGCAGTGCCCAGATTGGAGCCACAGAAAGGGTTTATGTAGCCTCCCCAAGCAGCATCAGCCAGTGGATGAAGGGTGAGATTGCTTTGGTTTACAAGGAGTAGGCTTTGCAATGTCCTCGGGGGGTAGGCGGGGGCATTTACGTGCAGTTTGAACAAAAAAAGAAACCTAAAACTATTTCATTTAATTTCATATAACTTTATTTCGATCCGGCAGATCATAAAAGTCCCATACAAAATTCAACACTTAAAAGGATCTATTGATAAATAACAATAATGATGATACAGATGAAAGCAATGCCACATACACTGATACAATATATGAGAATAAAAGTCAATTTACCGTCCAATACTAACACATGCTTCATCAAACCGGTAACGTGCTTGGATCTCTTCCTCCAGGCCTGATATACATATTTCCCCCATGCAATGGGTCACTACTTCATTCTCTCTCTCTCTTTCCCCCCCCCCCAGCCATAGATAGAGAGCCTTGCTTACTGCTTTTCATGCAATTATGTATAAGTGTATCAGCTATTTCCTTCTGATTCGGGATAAAACCAATAGCTTCCCACCCCATGATAGTCCGCTCATCTCTAATAGCCACCAACCAAAGTAGATTTGAGCCTCTTGGCTCGGATAGAAGATTTTACCGCTTTTCTATAGTTTTCCAGATTACAATTGGACCAGAGGCGAGCCCAGAGAAACACTGGCCGAGCGCCGCAGATAAGCCAATGCTCTGTAGATCCATGTCCTGGAAAACCGGGACATTAGGAGTTACAGGCAAGCCCAGAAGAGTTTAAAAAAATGTTTGTTCCCCTACTTGGAACCTGGCTATTACACATGCCCCAAAGCTCTGCCCTTAACAGAGGCCCCTTGAATGGCTTGACGCTTGTAAATCTGCAAGATGGCATTCCCCGGGCCTGCCCCATGGTCCTGAGTAAATCTAGACACTGCCCCAAATTACCTAATGAGCTTAAGAGCCTCCTGGTTAACCTGATAACTCCACACACAATTCATTCTGGCCCCCAAATAATCATATTGAGTGACCTGCTCAATCGGGCCATCCCTCAACCTGAGTACAAGGCGCGTTTTTCCCTTTGCCCTGCTTCTACTAAACACCATTGACTGCGTTTTCTGCACATTCATTGTGAGGCCATAGAACTATGTAACATGATCATGACCCCATTGTAGAGCATCATTTCAGGAAAAAGGTAGGCATTCAAAGCATTGCGAAGGCGATGTGGGCAGGGAGATCATTCCAAAGACATGGACCCAAAACAGACATTTCGATCACCTCTGGTGACTCATTGAGAGGCCGGGATGTCCAAAATGTAAGGTGTTTTAGAAATTAAGCCTTCATGCGGGCTGATGAATTTGTATTTTATGAGAAAGATAAGGAGATACTTGGCGTGTAATCCTTTAAAAACCAAACAAGTATTTTAAAAGTGACTCAGTGGCATATCTGTAACCAGTGTAAAGAACGTCTGACTATAGAAATGGAAGAAAACCAGGGAAGCTTTAATCTGCACTGACACATGTTTAATATATTTAAGGTGATCTAGCATGTATGTAGTCCTACATTAGCGTAATCAGCAGTGAATTAATGAATGCGCTGACCACAGCCGCATGGTCATTCTATGCATCATTGCTCTATTTTGGCTAGAGCTCTAGTTGGATCCAGATTAGATTATTGCAATTCTTTATACACAGGGTCCTCTCTCTTCTATTCATAAACCTCAAGTTCTGCAGAATTCTATGGCCAGAATTATTACCTACCCGGCCAGGTCCGCTTATGTCACTCCTGTTCTTCGGAGTGTACACTGGCTATAGGTCGGAAGTAGAATTTCTTTAAAATTGCTCACCTTTGCTCACAAATCTCTTTATGGATCCTCCACTGGCCATCAAAAAACAATTTGTGGCTGTCCTCTTCCAGCCCTCAACGTTGCTCTTACTGTAATCTTTTGTTCATACATCCTTCCAAACCGGTTGGAGCCTATGGCACATCCAGTGCTCTAATGACTGCCAAACTGTCGCATTTTCTCTCAGTAGCCTGTAAAGCTCTGGGTTCCCAATGATGACTCTGACATCTCTTGATGTTCCAGTTGTTCCTTTGAATTTCCAGTACATCTTTTATGTTTCATATGTCAAGTTCCTCACAGCTCCAGGCAAACATGCACCGGCATCCTCCCAGGTAGGCTACATCTCACCAACTCTCTCACTCCGAACTCTCAACCATACAATAACATTCTCAGCAGCAAGATTCCATGTCACTCACTCAGCATTCTACTCATTCTGCAAAGGCAACATGGAAACCTAAATCGCTACATAGCCCTTCGTAAGAGAGCGAATCTTAGTTTTTCAAAGGGATCTGAAGACCTTTTTGTTTTAACTGTTACTAGTAGGATGATGCTGATTGTGCTGTGTGGGATGAGCACTGAGAAACCTGCGGTTAGTAGTGAATCAAGTTACATAGAAAGGGTGTGGGAGATGAGGCAATACATGTTTCAACATTTGAATGCGAAACGGGTAACACAATAGACTGATTCAGAAAGACCACTCTGAGTGGTCTTTCTAAATCAAACTGTCATGCTCCTGCCACACAAGTGCGCGCAGGGGCTGACAGGCGGGCTAGGAGAGGGAAGTGGAGGGAGCGAGGTAGGCGTTTTCTTTTTGTGTGTATGTGTGTGTAAGGGGCAGCTTGTAAATGTGTGTTTGCGTGACTGTGTGTGGGAGGGGGTTGTGTTGCGCTGGGAAGGAGGCGGTTGATGATTTAAGGTGGGTTCAGGGGGAGAATTCCAGCAATCCCAACAGCGTGAGAGAGGGTGGTAGCGCAATTGCTTTCCAGGGGGAAAGGGGTAGGGGAGCTTCAGAAAGTCATTTTTGGAATTTTGAAGGGCACACAAAACCGGCCTAAAGAAAGCAGTCTATTTATTTAATTTTTTTCTTTTTCTTTTTCTTGGGTTCGCTCTTTAAAATGCGGAAAATTCACATACAACTGTGAAAAGATGAAGCTTTGACTGTTTTATTGATTTGTTTAGACAGCCTGACTAAACCAATCCATGCAAGGAATGTCAACCAGAGGGGGTGTCAGCTGTGGCTAAAGGAGCATCTATTCGTGATATTGGTCGTGCCGCAGTGCCAGCTGTGGAAAAGGTGCCAAGCTTGGCTAAACCGCCTCCTGTGGGAATTGCCCTGGCTTGGGAGCTGGAGTGTAAGAGGGAGATCTCGTCCTCCGAAGTAAGCCAATGGGAGTGCTCCAGCACAGAGTAGGAAAGTCTAGGTGCGCATTCTAGATGTGGACTCTGCAAAGGAGTGTAATTGTGTAGTGGTGTGCTTTGCTAAATAACTGTGCTCTGATTTCCTGAAAGAACAGGCCACTCAATTGCGGAGAGATTCACGATAACAAGTGATAGGTCTGGGGTGATCCCTGGGGGAGTTGCTTCACTTTAAGTACATTTGTATGGCATGTGAAAATGTCTCATTTGGATGGTAAATATTGTATCTAACAAATGATGAAGCATGTGTGTGCAGCCCCCTTATAGTGCGGAGTCTGGCAGAGTCTGAGGAGTGACCAGGAGTGTTCAGTGACTCTTCGCTTTCTACTGCTGCTGTGGGAGTGTCTCCAGCTTAAAAACTGCCTCTCCCCGCGGAGCGGGCGCGGAGTCTGGCAGAGTCTGAGGAGTGACCAGGAGTGTTCAGTGACTCTTCGCTTTCTACTGCTGCTGTGGGAGTGTCTCCAGCTTAAAAACTGCCTCTCCCCGCGGAGCGGGCGCGGAGTCTGGCAGAGTCTGAGGAGTGACCAGGAGTGTTCAGTGACTCTTCGCTTTCTACTGCTGCTGTGGGAGTGTCTCCAGCTTAAAAACTGCCTCTCCCCGCGGAGCGGGCGCGGAGTCTGGCAGAGTCTGAGGAGTGACCAGGAGTGTTCAGTGACTCTTCGCTTTCTACTGCTGCTGTGGGAGTGTCTCCAGCTTAAAAACTGCCTCTCCCCGCGGAGCGGGCGCGGAGTCTGGCAGAGTCTGAGGAGTCCGAGGAAGTCCGTGGAAACCGGGGTGCGGCTATAGACTCCCCTGGCCTCTTGCTTACAGTACCCATCCCCGTACTCATCTCCGCTTTAGTCCCTGCCATAATGCGAACAAGCGCTCTTATGGCTCTGGAGAAAGGAAAGATCGTGAGTAACGCTGTAAAGACCCGAGCCCAAAGAAAGCGTGTGCGCGAACCGGCATGCCCTGACTCCGAACATTCATGGCTTTCAGCGGAGTCCTCGGAGGCGCTCCACACACCTGTCTCTGTTGTCTCTGTTGTCACAGTTGTCTCTGACTGCATACAGTCCAAGAACCAAGATGAGCGTCTGACGCAGCCAGCCGCGAACTCGACATCTACGCCTAGCGACAACGACAACGACAACGATGAAAAGATAGTAAGTGATTGTGTGGTTACTACTTCACGAGTGGATCGAGATCTTCTTCCTCAGTCCTGGCAAATGGGAGGTGCGGCAGAGGTATTGGGGGCTGAGAGAGTGGCTGTGGCACCTGCTCTACAGTCGGCTACTGACAGTGTTATTGCCCAGCCCAGCTCTACAAAAATGATCCCACCCCAGGCTTTCACATCCCGCTCCCCGCATCAAAGTAAAAGTGATGCGATCCTTGACAAGTGCGCTAGTTCACATGAAGTACAGTCCATTCCGATGATTATGCTTGAATCGGCCCTAACACACGGCCCTTTTGATTTTCCAGCCAGTACTGCATTAAATGACATGAGTTCAACGCGTTACGACCCTGCTACCACGCAAACGCCTTCTTGTCAACTCACTGGTGCGAGGCCCGGAGCCCAGGTGCTCCATGTGATTACCGGTGATTGTGATGCAGTAGATGCTCGAACACAAATAGAAGCAAGCAATGGTTCCCCACGCACACGATTCTACAGTGCACATGAGAAGTTGCTACCTTCGCCAGTGTTTCCACTAAACACGTTGTACGAAAGTAGTGCGCCTGACATAGCGCTCACACCCAATGAAGTGTTCAACCCGGTTCAAAAATTGGACTCACAATCCTTTGCTTGTGACTCCCTTGCAAATGCTGAGGGAGTGAGGGTGCTGATTCCACAAGAAAAAGACCCAATTAACCGCAGAAACTCCCTAGAAGTGGTTAATAAACTTTTAATGGACCTTAAGCACTTGAACAAAAGTAGGTTGAATAACTCGGCAATAAAAAACTGCCTGCCAGGGGCTACAACCCCTACGAGAGCGTCCCATAACCTTGTGGACGGGGTGCCTCCATCAGTGTTGCTGGCTAAAAGTCCCTCGCGGAGCCTCCTTACGACCAATTTGATCGAAAGAAGAAGGAGAAGTAGACGCTCGAGTGGTTCACCGAGCATTCTATGCTCACAGAAGAAGCCCGCTATGGTGATATCGCAAAATGACCCATCGTCTAACTCACATCAATGTATGCATGGACCTTCAAGCGTGAGTTCGCAATCTGAAGACAAGTCAGATTTGTCTTCATCGGACTCATCCTTAATGGAGCGCCCTTTTCCCAAAATTAGACGATTTCCAGTGGGCAAAAGACAATCCAAGGGCCGTACAATGGATTGCTCTGGTAACGCACGCTATACTCCAAGTATGCAAGAGCTTCAAAGTATCATCATGTCATCAACCACAATTGCCTTGGCGCCTTTTCTAAAAATGTACGAACATATAAACGACAACATAAAAGACCTAACAGCTTCGCTCAGTGGTGTTTATGCGAAGATTGCTGAACTGGAAACGTCTCAAACGACTCTAAAGAACTCATCCCTACACACTAACAAACAAGTGGAACTGGCATTAGTTGCTTTAACAGACAGTAACAAAAATGCACTCTTAGACAGAAAACTACTGGCTGAAGTGGCTAAACAGGCTCTACACCTTTTTCAACAAAAAGCCGACAATCCTGGTTATATTGAAGTTCTTGAAGACCGAGATGTACAGAGCCCTCGAACCTCAAATAATTCTGTAGTTTGTTCATCTTCTCGGATACCTGTAGCCACGTGTGCCCAGATTGCAGAAGCCACTGCTCTTGATCGCAGGAGAAACGCAGATAAGCTGGCTAATATTGAAAAGGCGACAGCTGAAGAAGGTCAAGAGCATTCTTTGTTGTTACTTGTTCCACGTGCTTCTGGCCCGCAAACGGCCGACCTTGACCTCTCCACCACTGACTTGGCTCCATCTGACTCGACCAATTTTCAGGCTATTTGCCTGGAAACTCAAGCTGTAGAGAACTTGGCGCTTCATGATCCTCAATTGGCTGCCTCGTCAAATCTAAATCTTGGTTCTGTTTATGACATAGAGGTACCGGTCGATGCACTAAACTCTGAAACCGACGCTGCTGCTGCAGTTTTTGACATATTTAAACACCCTACAAGCCGGTCTATCTCTGGCTCGAAAACTGCAAACTGTAGAAACAACGAACCTAAAAAATCAAAAAACATGCCCATGAAAAAAAGGAACCGAGGTAATGATCCCAGGAAATTCTTGCGCAACCTAAAAACTTTGAATGTAACTGTCAACAAAACAACTCTAAAAAATAAAAAAGACGCATGTGAATCGCTGTCAAATGTTACTACCATCGATCTGGATCCGGCCATCGAACCGATAATCGATTTACGCGGTATTTCGGAGGAGTTGTTAAACATATCGACATATGAGGATGAAGTAGCCACGAAAGCGAACGAGACTGCGGAGCACAATCCGTTGTCGGTTATCCCCCTCGTGGTATCTAAACAGATTGACAACACCACAGATCCCTCGAACGCAGTTTGTCCCCAAATAATCAATCAGCCTGACATCGGTTTACATCTGCCTGGCCTCAATTCCATTCTGCCCAAAAAGCCGGCCCGGAAAGCTTCAAGAATTATATCTTTATGTGAAGTAACTGGGCCAACTTCAACTTTAACAGATGACATGAACAGCTGCTCTAAACCATTCATGACGCTCGAGGAGAAACGCCGGAAGATCTGCAATCAGTGTAACAAAGATCCTCCGAAATCGAAAGATCTAGAACCTCAATCTTCTTTCAATCTTTACACTAGCCAGCAACTATCCAAAGCCTTAAAGTCTGTTCCTTCAGGCACTAAAGTACAAGACCTTATTCAGATGAACCCGTCGCAATTCAGGGCCATGGGGGTTCCACAAGGAAATCCTACATTGAAAAATCAATCAATAAAAGAACCCCCTACGAGTAACTATCCGAAGAAGGCGTCCTCTTACCACCAGGTACTATTGGAACGTATTGACTCTGCTGATGACTTGATAATGAATCGCCACAATGTTCTGTGGCTATGTCATTTGGTCCCAAGTCTGCGGGCTATTGAATCTGGTGACTTGAAAATTGTAGAATTCCTCGAGGAAACCAAAAACGATGCAGTTATTCTACACGTTCAATCAAAAATCATAGCTGATACATTGCTCCAAGCCGGTCCGGTGTTAATGTCGCTAGGTTTTGACATCTCACTAGTCCCAACACGGGCCCCAGCAGAGACATTGGGTGAAGCTGCGAACCCGATAGAAGCGGGCAGAGACGATAAAATTCCACCAACGCGCTCAAGTGAGCGGGCTCTTGCAGCCTCGCACTTAAGCTCATTACCCCTGGTACAGAAGACTTGGAAGCCGATGATTGAGACACCTAGTCAAAACAACATCAAGATTACAATTCAAGGAGCCAGCCAAGTGCACCGAACTGAAGACCGGCCAGTGTCTGACCCCTCATCCTTGGCGCAAGGGAACGACTGGGCGTGGGTTGCTGAAACCTTAAATAACACCATGCCTCGTTAACGCCAGGCTCTCAGGCACGCTAACAACAAAAAAGCCCTTACTTTGGGCTCCTGGAATACAAGAGGCTTCAGTCATCTGTTTAACACCGCCTGGGCCGAAGATCTGGATCTTATCTGCCTACAAGAAACTTGGCTCTGTGAAAAACCCATTTTGGAAGGGTTTGAAATTGCCTTCACACCGGCTCTCAAACAGACCAGGGGGAGACCGATGGCAGGCCTCCTTGTAGCTGCTAGGATCAACTCTGGTCTCCGGATTTTGAATTCAATTGACATTTCTCCATATATTCAGGTGACTACGGTCGGGGTGGGTAGCTCACCCGCTGGAACCTCGACTTCCATCTGTATTTTTAACCTCTATTGGAATCATGAGGTTCATGGAACTAAAAACTTCATAGACGAAGTTACAAAGTCCTTGGATGAGTATATGGAAGCCGGCCCCCCTCACGAGCTGATAGTCTGTGGAGATCTTAACATCGACTGCTTTAATCATTTGAACGAAACAGGTTACAAGAAGACCGGAAACAACTTAGAACTCCATCCGGTAACCCAATGGTGCCTAGAAATGGAGGTCCGTGACATTATGATGCTGAATGGTCAAACGCTGGGTGATATTCCCGCTGCTCCCACTTGGCGTCGAGGCAAACTCAAGTCCACCTTGGACTACATCTTTGTATCCAGTAGGATTCATATGAGAACGACTAGTCTGTTTGTTCAATCAATGCAGCACAGTGACCATGATATGGTGGTCTTGACATTCACGGAAACGGTTGAAAACCCTCGAGATCTTTGGGCCTTTCATATCAGAACAGGAACTGGTAGGATTCGTTTAAATCTGGACTCCTCTGAAACAAGTAACATCTTGAGGGGTCTCCAGACCTCCGATTCTACGGATTACGACTATTTGCTAACTCAATACCGTGAATGCAGGACCTCAATGGGCAAAAGTCTGTTCTCTCCGAAGCACAAATTCGACCTCGAGGTGCAACAACGAAAACGTCTTCTACGTTGGCAGATAAGATCGGCCCGTAAACAAGTACCCAGTATTGCCCATGGCCTTGTGAGAAAATTTAAACAACACCATAAGAACTGGCTCAAGTCTCATAAGTGTATCATGCTGCAGAATGACGCGGAGTTAATGTTATCAAAAATGAAGAGCTCAAACGCCGCTGAATACTGGAGACTGATAAATGACAATCTTGCGCCTCAACATGCTCTTCAGGCCAATTTGGTTGCTGAGGCTGAGTGGGTATCCTTTTATGCAAACCTTTTCTGCAATAACAACGAGGTCGCTGCTTGGAGGCCTCCCGTACTACCACATTGGGACCTGGTCTTCGACTACGAGGATATATTGAGAGTCATTAAGAACTTGCACAATTCAAGAGCCCCTGGTCCTGATGGCCTAACGAATTTCACGCTCAAGCTTCACCCTGAAACATGGACCACCTTTTGTGAGTTACTGTTCAAAAGGATTGCCATGAACTGCAAGACTCCCGTGTCCTGGAAATCAGCAGTGATTATACCCATTTTCAAAAAAGGCGACCGCCGCAATCCAAAGAATTACAGACCAATTGCTCTTCTTGATGTATTGGGCAAGGTCTACTCTACTCTCCTCCAACAAAAACTGATGGAATGGTCAACAAATTGCAATCAGATGGACCCTAGACAAACTGGTTTTGTAAAAGGATTGGGCTGCGGTATTAACCTTTTAACATTAAACCTATTGAAAATGGAAGCATTACGATCCAATGCCAAGATATATCTCGCCTTCGTGGACCTGTCCCAGGCGTTTGACAGTATTAATAGAGATCTACTCTGGTCTAAATTGACCAAATGGAACTGCCCAGCAAGCCTGCTGGCCGCCATTCATGAACTGCACACGAACACGACCATCAGAGTTCGCCTAGACCAAAAGGGCAACCTTTCTTCACCTATTGACACCTTTCGAGGTGTCAAGCAAGGGTGCCCGCTTGCGGCAATCATATTCAATTTGTTCATATCCGACATCAAGGATGTATTTCGTGACCTCCGCACTTTCCCGCCAAAACTACACGGCTCTCATGTTGACTACTTAGTCTATGCAGACGACATCATTCTAATAGACTTAACCCCTATAGGCTTACAGCGCAAACTGAATGCCGTAGAACAATACCTATCAAATAACGGGTTGGTTATCAACAGAGGGAAATGCGAAGTCATGGTCCTTGAAAGACTCCAAGGATTCAACTCGACTCGGCAGAACCTTAAATGGTATGTGAACAAAGAACCCATTGGGCGTGTGTTCAACACTAGATACCTAGGAATGCAGCTAAGTGCTAGCAGAAATGACGCCCCCTGGGTTGATTCAGCCAAGAACAAATGCCGTCAATTGGCATGCCAAGCAGTTTTAATTAACAAAAAATTTGGAAAATTTAGCTTAAGACCCACGCTAATGTTTTTCCAGCAGAAGGTGGTACCGTCTTTGATATACGCTGGCGAAAACGCCTTTGGGTGCGGCTTTGAGGTGTGGAATTCCTTGGAAAACATCTTCTGGTCTAGAGTGCTTAATCTTCCAAAAGGCACCGCCACAGTGTGTATTAGATATGAACTTGGATACATATCTATGCAAGCGAGAGTCGCTTGGAACCTCCTAAGCGTTTTCAGGAAATTAAACGCAAACATCACACTGCCCCAGTTGGACATTTTAAACAATTCACAGTCTGCCAAGGCCCCCTCAATTGCATTTCAATGGAACAAGCTATGCCATGACGTGCTTAGCACGTATGATATCACGATGCAACTGCTGCTTGAAAACCCAGATGCCGCGAAATTAAAGATATGGAGAAATGACTGGATCCAGACCTGTGATAAACGAGCCAATTCTAGGTCTATGCGTGAAGTGCCAGCCGAGGCAAGAGCATATGGATGTGTACCATCGTACTTGGCTTGTTTTCCAGACCAGTGGGTTCGGGCCTCTTATCTTCACTTCAGGTTGAATGTCATGACAACCAAAGAACGCCTTTGCTACTGGTCCCAATCCCCGGACTTGGACCTCACTTGCCGTTTCTGTTCCACCTCTAAGGAAACTCTTAAACATTTAATCTTAATGTGTCCAAAGTTTGAGTCTAAGAGAGCTAATATCTTCAGCCCAATAACAAAGAATTTTCAGTGCCTAACCCGCGAAGACTGGTGGAGAGCCCTGTTTGATGGGTCTAACAGAGGGGTGCTCTATGCCCTGGTTTCTTTCCTTCGCATTATAAAAGACTATCTACGCGATGCCTCGGCGGATTCAACAGTTGGGCCGCTTTCGATGTCCGCAACATAAGCCATGACATAGGGAACCGATGTAGAGATGACGCCTGGCATTGATTGGAGATGAATGTAGAAACTTTGGCTTGTTTTTTGTTTTCTCTCTGTTTTTAAAGGGTTGTAATACAACCTAACAAAAATAAAAAAAAAAAAAAAAAAAATATAGTGCAGTCCTTTTTGGGCAAAAACTACATGGGGGTGCATTGTACAGTGTGAGCCCATGCAACTGTACTCCTTGACAAGTTGAGAGACTAGGTCAAGAGGATCGCCTTCTTACTAATAAAAGATCCTAAATGAGTATTCTCTGTACTTACTGCTGATTATCCGTACCATAGGTAGAGCACCGCGTTGGGCATGTTAGTTAAATGGCTACACCTGGCCCAAAGGGCCTTGGGTCGGAGGAGAAAAGAGTAGAGGTAGATGGTTCTCCAGAATTAAGGCATACAATCTGGGAAGTAGAGTCCCTGGGTCTCCTAATATTTTTTTCCAATCTACTCTATAGTTTGCCAGTGGTTGAGGCCATTGGAATGTAGGACTGGTTATTTCCCTCTCCCCACTTCCACACTTGTCCGAATTGAAGGTAACGCAAACCTAACACTTATTGGAACCATTCTATTATTAATAACCTTACCAAACCGATAGTGCTGCCATCCCTTTTTTCCCATTGCAGTATGATGCAGAATTGTTCCTGGCTTTGCGTTGGAAATATATTTGTGCGGCAACAGTATCTTGCTTCATGTCCTCAATACTGTGACTTTGTCTTTAGATCTTCAACTTGCTGCTACGCTTGGGAAAACGTTGCTGGATCGTAATGCTGAATTAGAGGAATCTCTTCAACAGATGTACAACACAAACCAGGAACAGCTACAAGAAATTGAGGTACTGTGGAATAAGGTCCCTTGTCCAAGAGCTTCCTTCACTATATTGTTTCTGAATACAGGAGTTGTTGGTTTGCTTGCATATATTTAGCAAACTGTTCTGTGATTTGGTTGTAATATATGGTGCAGTCAACGTGGGATACAAGTACATAAAACTTCATCTGCCTTTTGCTAACAGACATACCCTTCACAAACGGGGATCTGTTGGATTATTTTGCAATTTTGAAGTCTGGCCAACTGCAAGATGAAGACTAGAGGGTAACTTTCGGTTTGGTTTCTAATTCTAGTGTTGGCCATTGCCGACAGTGTAGTAGAAGAGGGATTATAAATGGAACGTAGAGGTGGGCATTCCTTAAAAAAAAAAAGTGACTTTCCTCAGAATATACCTGATATCCAGATTGCTTTCCAGCGTTTGACGTATGCTGCTGTGCTTCCTGGAAGTAGAGTAGATATCGATGAACATAGTAGGAAGTCAAGTGGAACAGTTAGATTCAAATTTGAGTTGATAGTGTGGTGGGTTGGAAGAAGGATGCAGACCCTTCAGGGGACATTTTTACTGGTGTTTATTAAAATAACGATAAGGCCTATCTTTCCCTATTGCTAAAGGGGTATCCCTACCTATCTAAATAACAACAAAAGGTGCTTGTCACTCATCAAGAAGTCCCAAAGGAATATGTCCACAGTCCAAAATTAGTTCTAATTGACCCTACCACTGTCTTAACTAACTTAAATGAGACCAGGCAGGAGAATATATCCCCTCTCCTGGTTGTCTCTTATGGCAATGCCTCTTCTTTAGTCCAAACTTCTCTTGGTTATGATAGCTTTGAATAGTCTCTTGCCACCTTCTTGATAAGTTCCTGTAACTCTTTCACAATACATTTGGGTTTTATCCCCTCTCTTGGGGCAGTTTTTCCACACTGTTTTAGCACTTTCCTATACTTTGGTTTAGGCTTGTATGCCTTTCTGACTCATGTAACTCAGGTCTTTTTGAGTTGGATATATTTTCTTGTGACTCGACCTTCACCCTATCCTGGGGTTGCTTAGTTGGATTAGCTCTCCTCTTATCTGGTTTACTTGATTCCACTTAACATTCATATTCATCTAATTGTCTCTCTGGTTTGCTCCACTCTTTACTTTGTAAACCGTGGGATACTTTCCCCTCTTCCCAGGGTATTTGTGCCCAGTTCTCCAAGACTTCCCTTTCAGGCGTATTCATTATTCTCTTTCTCACATGAACACAATTCCACTTAAATGGCTTTATATTCAGTATTTTGTTAATTTCACTGGGACGAGGTTTCTCCCGTTTCATACATTTGCTGCAGTGTCATGCCTCTGCTCTCGTTATTTATTTATTTGCATTTGTATCGCGCAGCTTGCAGCCCGGAGGCATCAAGGCGCTTTTACAAGAATATGAAAGGGGTTTGTCATACAGGTTCATGCGCACAAGGCTTCTTAGTTAATTACACATTACAGGAAACACATTTCATGAAATACAGAGTGATCAACGTGATCAAAGAAAGAGTAACAGTGTGGTGGTGGTACCGCAGAGGAGTGGTACTAGGTTTTAGCTTTTAGTTGAATAGCTTAGTTTTGATGGCTTTACGGAAAACTTGGTGGGATTCGATCTGTCTTAGGTGAGAAGGGAGTGCGTTCCTGTCACGTCTCTTGTTGCACGCCCCATTAAGACTCACACGATCACACGCCCCACACCACACCTAACCACAAGAGCAGTCCCTGCACATAGAAAGAACCAGCAGTTTGCCTGGCGTAGGAGGACACCAACCTGTAGCCCCGGCGTCTACCGTCCTTTGTTTCGCTGGCAGTTGCCATGGAGGCGCACTCACAGCTGGTCACGCCCACGGAGACTCCCACGGCAACCCTGAACATCCGGCGTCCCGTGACCACGTGATCATGTCACGTCTCACACGTCCATGGGACACATCACATGACTACTTAATCAGTTTAAAAGCATCTTGGCAACGTGGGTACAGCGCTTCACAGCTGATCTATTGAGGATTGTTTAGCGCTCTGGTTTACCTGTTTATGATCACAGACTTTGCGACCTCGGACTGTTCTTCGGATTTGTCTTGCCTGCCCCTCGGATTTCTGTCTCTTGGATTCCGCCTTGTTTCCCCGGCTCCTTGACCTTGGAACTCTCTCTTGGACTGACTTTGGATTATCCTCTCTGAACCTAGAATCTTGGAACTTGGTTTTGAACTTCTTGCCTTACTGGTCCATCTACATCAGACCCAGGTGTGACTCACCTACGAGCCGTGCAGAACGCCTTTCACCACCATCAGCCATCTGTGGCTCTCGCCATGTTAGGACCCCACTTACAACACTCCTGGGTAAGCCTTGTTAATACTGATTGTTACCTGTACCAATTGCACTGCTCCTGTTTAACCATTAACCATTGCCTTGCAGCGGTCAGGGGTCCTTCCGGCGTTCCTGCTACCTGATTGACGGCTCAACACACCCGTGGCCTCAAAGATTGCACAGAGAGTGTATCCTTTCTGTCTGTGCGGTACTTGGGGACGGAGGTACAATAATCTGCACGACCATCAAGATCAGAACAGACTGTGAAGCCTTCCTGGTCGTCCAGATTATGGATAACTCCTCCGGGGACCCTGTGGCCGCTCTAATGCAAGCAGTTGCGGCCCTTAGGACCGACATGGCCGCAGCCACAACGGCCATCCACCATAGACCCGACGCCCTACAAAGCACACGTGCCCCTTTACCCGAAGATGCCGAGTTCGGCGACCCCACCCCCCCCCAGCTCCGCCCACAACACCCACAGTCCCCACTCCAGTGGTCCTTCCAACCTCCTTTCCTCTTGCTGCCCCCGAACGCTATCAGGGGGATCCCAGGAAATATCGTACCTTCCTCAACCAGTGCAAACTTCACTTCTTGTGTAGACCCCAGCTTTTTCCTGACTCTGTTACCAAGGCAGCTTTCCTTCTTTCTCGCCTGTCAGGTGTAGCGGCCATTTGGGCGAACCCATTACTAGAGAGCGAACACCCTGCCCTATACAATTTCGACCTACTGGTGACACAGATGGCAAAGGTTTTTGACACCAGGTATAAGGCACAATCCCGAGACCTGGAATTGCTTGATCTTACACAGGGAAAACAAACTCTGATTGATTACATCACCCGTTTCAATCAACTGGCTGCAGAGACCTCGTGGCCGGAAGAAAAGAAAGCCATAGTGTTCTACCGTGGTCTCTGTAGCTACATGAAAGACGCTCTTTCTGTAGTGCCGGCTCTCCCCTCAGTCTTCCCTGAGTTAGTGGACCTGGCTCTACAGGTGGACGCTCGCAGGTCCGAGAGGAGAGCAGAGACGGCTTTTTCCAATCAGACACTCCCAGCCCCGTCCGTCTCTGCTCTGGAACCCATGCAAATCGGCGGGATCCAGAGTCCCATCACCCAGGCCGAACGGGAGCGTCGGAGAACCGATAGCGAATGTTTCTACTGTGGTACTTTAGGGCACTACGTTAAAGAATGTCCCCGCCGCCCTAAAAATAAAACATCGGGTTTTCAGAAGGCTCGCCCCTAAGTATGGGGGTACGGGCGAGTCCTTCTCTGACCCCCAATGAACCTGTATTTGGTCCCATCAGACCGATTGCGGTCCAGGCCCAGCTGAAACCAGCCAGAGATTTGGCACTCAGTACAGATAGTGATCGACTCCGGGGCCACTGGCTGCTTCATTGATATCTCGCTGGCTCACGACCTTAATCTACCCTTGATCAAGAAAAAGTACCCGGAGCCGGTACAAGCGGTTGATGGTACCTCACTTGTCTCTGGTCCATTTAGTACCAGACCGCTCCCATGTTAGTGGTGATTCAGGGCACGCACCAAGAGACACTAGCGTTTGATCTCATTTCCACTCCGCAGTTCGGGATTCATTTTAGGCATTCCGTGGCTCAAACAGCACAATCCCTTGATTTAACTGGGGCAATGGGCAGGTCACATTTGAATCTGAAGTTTGCCAACACTTCTGTTCGATCGAGTCCACTACGATTCCATCCCCGGCCACTGTCCTTGGGGCTATGGCCTCTGCCAGCCTTGAGGAGACAGATCCATCTACGAACGCCCCACACACTGTGGGGGCCATTACAGCTGGGATCCCTGCTGTCTATCATGAATTCCGAGAGGTGTTTGACAAAGTCACGGCAGAAGGCCTACCACCACATCGACCCTATGATTGCCCCATTGATTTGGTTCCTGGGGCAACTATACCAAAGGGCAGGATATACTCCTTATCTCCATCGGAAGAGTTGGTGCTCGAGGAATACATCCAACAAGCCCTACGCTTAGGTCACATACGACCCTCTAGCTCTCCAGCTACTAGTCCGATCTTTTTCGTGCCCAAGAAGGAGGGTGACTTACATCCCTGTGTTGATTACAGACGTTTGAACGCCGTTACCATCAAGAATCGGTATCCCTTACCCCTCATCTCCACGCTTCTAGATCGATTGACCAAGGCATCCATCTTTACTAAGTTGGATCTTCGGGGGGCGTACAACTTGGTTCGTATGCGTAGCGGAGACGAGTGGAAGACGGCATTTTGTACTCGACAAGGGCTGTTCGAGTATACTGTAATGCCTTTCGGTCTCTGCAATGCTCCTGCTACGTTCCAACGCTTTGTTAACAAAGTATTCTCTGACGTCTTAGACGTTTTTGTTGTGGCCTACCTAGACGATATATTGATATTTTCGTCCTCACTGGAGGAACACATAGGCCATGTCACAGAAGTCCTAACTCGGCTAAAAAGACATTCCTTGTACGCCAAACCCGAGAAATGAGTGTTTCATACTAGGGAAGTAGAGTTCCTAGGCTTTCTTATTACACCTGGAGGTCTATCCATGAACTTGTCCAAAGTCCGTGCCATCATCGACTGGCCCGCTCCAACCTGTCTCAAACAGCTCCAGTCCTTTCTGGGCTTTGCCAACTTTTATCAGTGTTTTATTGCCTGTTTTTCATCCATTGTTTCACCACGGACTGCCTTGACCAGTCCTCGGGTCCAGTTTTGTTGGACCTCAGAACATCAGCGTTCTTTTGAGACACTCAAATCTAGATTCACCACAGCTCCTGTACTACAGCATCCCGACCCCGAACTCCCGTTTGTTGTAGAGGCCGATGCCTCTTCCTTTGCATTAGGCGCAGTGCTCTCCCAACCCTGTCCCTCCACGGGTCAGTTGCACCCCGTAGCATTCCACTCAAGGAAATTCACACCTTCCGATTCCCACTACACAGTCACCGAGAAGGAGTTACTGGCCATTAAGGATGCACTACTGACCTGGTGACACCATCTCATTGGGGCCAAACATCAAACCATGGTTTACACAGATCACAAAAACCTGCAGGACCTGGCCTCCCTTAAGTGCTTGAACAGCAGACAAGTGCTTAGGCACCTGTTTTTTGCCACCTATGACTTTGTGCTAAAACATAGACCAGGGCTTTCACATGGTAAGGCCGATGCTTTATCCCGCTCGCCCGGAGGGGATTCTTTTCCCCTATACCCAGATACTCTTCTAAGCGAAGGTCATGCCATATGCATGTGTACTCCTCCTCCCTCCATGCTAACTCTCATCCCGAAGTGGGTTTCACACCATCCACAAGTACTAGCAGAATGGGATTTGGTACCCCAGGAAGGGTTGCCCTTCATACAAGATAAGCTATTCCTCCCCACTAGCGATGTACGTAACCAGGCACTTGCTTGGTCCCACGACGCGGCCATCAATGGGCACCCTGGACAGCACCGCACCTTGGAGTTACTAAAGCGATGGTGTTGGTGGCCATCTATGAGGCGCGACGTTCAACATTATGTAAACACTTGCTCCATCTGTGCACAGTGCAAGACACGCAGGGGTCGTCCCGTGGGTCTCCTTCAGCCCCTACCTATTCCTCCCAGACCATGGCATACGGTCTCTATGGACCTCATTACAGATTTGCCTCGCAGACAAGGGTACGACTCCATCTGGGTGGTGGTCGATTCCTACACAAAGATGGCCCGTTTCATTCCTTGTCACGGAATTCCCTCAGCCCCTGCTCTGGCCCAACTATTCTTCAAGTCGATCTTCTTTTGGTCTTCCACAAGTCATTGTATCTGATCGCGGTCCGCAGTTCACATCCCGTTTTTGGCAGGCCCCTACCAAGATCCTTGGCATTGATGCCCGCTTCTCCTCAGCCTACCACCCGGAGAGCGATGGCCAAACCGAGAGGGTGAACCAGGCCCTCGAACAGTACCTGCGCTGCCTGACCCTTCAGTATCAGGATACATGGCTGTACCTGCTCCATTTGGCCGAATTTCCATACAACAATGCCTGCCATTCCTCCACCGGGTTCTCCCCCCTTCTATTCACTCTATGGGCAGCACCCTTGTTCTCTCCCTGATTTTTCTTCCTCCTCCACTCCCGCCGCCAATTTCTGTGCTCGTGATCTGCACTCTATCCATGCCCAGACACTGGTCCATTTGCGGGAAGCCCAGGCCTCTATGAAAACCAAGGCCGGCAAGAAACTGGTGGCGGCTCCTGTTTATCGGGTTGGGGACCGTGTTTGGCTGTTGACTCGCCATTTGCGGATCCCTGGTTGCCGGAAACTGTTGCCCCGATTTGTCGGTCCCTACAAGATTTCACATGTTCTGAACCCGGTAGCCCTACGGCTCTCTATTCCCTCTACCTGGCATATCCACCCGGTGTTCCACACTTCCCTACTCAAGCCTTGTCTTTCTACCACCCGGATGGTCCAATCTCCTGCGCCTGTATCTGTGTCCTCCCCGGATACGTATGAGGTCAGTGCTATTCTGGGTTCTCGTCTCTGCAGGGGGTCGCCTCCAGTATCTGGCTGACTGGTTGGGGTATGGCCCTGAAGAATGCTCCTGGGTTCCCTCCCGAGACGTCCATGCCCCGCGTCTGGTTGCTCGCTTTCATCGGGATAACCCGTCCAGCCCACGGGGTCGTGGGCCTTTGAGGGGGGGCTCTGTCACGTCTCCCGTTGCTCGCCCCATTAAGAATCACTCGATCACACGCCCCATACCACACCTAACCACAAGAGCAGTCCCTGCACATAGAAAGAACCAGCAGTTTGCCTCGCGTAGGAGGACACCAACCTGTAGCCCTGGCGTCTACCATCCTTTGTTTCGCTGGCAGTTGCCATGGAGGCGCACTCACGGCTGGTCACGCCCACGGAGACTCCCACGGCAACTCCGAAAATCCGGCGTCACGTGACCACGTCACGTCTCACATGGGACACATCACGCGACTACTTAATCAGTTTAAAAGCATCTTGGCAACGTGGGTACAGCGCTTCACAGCTGATCTCTTGAGGATTGTTTAGCGCTCTGGTTTACTTGTTTATGATCACAGACTTTGCGACCTCGGACTGTTCTTCGGATTTGTCTTGCCTGCCCCTCGGATTTCTGTCTCTTGGATTCCGCCTTGTTTCCCCGGCTCCTTGACCTTGGAACTCTCTCTTGGACTGACTTTGGATTATCCTCTCTGAACCTAGAATCTTGGAACTTGGTTTTGAACTTCTTGCCTTACTGGTCCATCTACATCAGACCCAAGTGTGACTCACCTACGAGCCGTGCAGAACGCCTCTTTCACCACCATCAGCAATCTGTGGCTCTCACCACGTTTAGGACCCCACTTACAACACTCCTGGGTAAGCCTTGTTAATACTGATTGTTACCCGTTACCCGTACCAATTGCACTGCTCCCGTTTAACCATTGCCGTGCAGCGGTCAGGGGTCCTTCCGGCGCTCCTGCTACCTGATTGACGGCTCAACACACCTGTGGCCTCAAAGATTGCACAGACAGTGTATCCTTTCTGTCTGTGCGGTACTTGGGGACGGAGGTACAATAATCTGCACGACCATCAAGATCAGAACAGTTCCAGTGAGTGGTGGCCAATGTAGAAAAGCTGGAGCCGCCTGCACGGGCTCTACGGATTCTTGGCGTGAGGATCGTGTCAGAGTAGCCTTCTCTGAGCGGCCTCGTGGCAGTATGCCTCGTTCTGATGGTTATCTCTGTTTCTGAAGGGGAATGCCATCAGGTTTGGCGCTCACCCAGGTCCTCTTCCTCCACTTTGGACCTGGTGCTTTTCAATGTTGTTGGTGCTCGCCCTCGGTCTGGTTTCTCGTTGTGACAGACTACTGGTGCGGTCAGCTGGGCGACTCGTTGACTCCCCAGCTTGGTGGTTTTGGCATTGGGTTAGGCGTGCACCCGAACAAAGTAATCATGGTCACGCCATCACCCAGATTAGGACTCACTTCTCTGCTTCTTTCTGCCTGAAAACGCAAGGTCTCCAGCATTTCCTTCTGGTGTTTCGGACTTCTGAGATGCAGGCTCCGCTGTGCTCCTTGACTCTGCCTCCTCCAGGCACCACTTTGTCAGGGGGATTCCCGGTTTTTTTTTCCTTTTTCTCTCTCTCGGATAGCTCGGGGGCAACGTGCTCGCCTTGGAAGCAAGACGACACGGAGCAACGCAGGTTCGATCCCCTGATCCGTGCTTAGAAACCTCTGGGTATTAAACGTGTTATAAATAACCAATCATTTTCTCTGTCTTCCCTCCACCCCCAGTTATATGCACATCCCTCTCTAAAGAGACAAATCTTTTTCTTTGTACATTTCAGTTTTGTCTTCAAACAAATCTGTGGATCTTATAATGTTCATCACATCGGATAGTCCCATATATGCTACTATGGTGGATGGTCTCGGGATCTCCTCACAAGAACGGGAGTCCTTGTCCCCTAAGGGGGAATCACTCCCCGTGAGGTCCCAATTGCCTAGGGAGGGTCTTGTGCAGCAAACTCAACTCCCTAGCCTCAAAGGAGGGGGGCTCCCCCTTGTGGCGAAGAGATGAATACCCTAGATTTATCACAATAGCCACACATCGTTTTCCCAACCATACATTTCTCGGGAGATCTATATCTTTACAACTAATAGAATGATATTGTGATTATTTAGCTGTGATCACAGATTGGGCAAGGAAGTGGTGAACATTCGTAGTGAGGTTAATTTCCAGTTTTTTGCTACAACAGGAAATATACTATGTTACTGGCTTATTAAAATGAAGTATCTCTTGTGTGGAAATGAAAGCCTGTGATATCTGTAGGGTAGCCAGTAGATCAGTTGATTTCAAATACTTAACAAGAATTGTTTTGTTTTTTTTTTCTTTTTTTGGCCTGAAATGCCTACAAAGACTCCATTTAATGTTCAGATTTTAGATATCCATCTTTTGCATGATACAAAGCCATAAATAGAAATAAAAGAAGCGATTTTGTGAGGTAGTAAACAATGACCAATTCCTGTATACATTCCCATGAGGTGAACTATGAAATTGAAAGCTGATCTACAACAACCAAATATCTAATTGTGAAGTGTGGTTTGGGGTTCAGACAAGTTAATATGCCTTGCTTACATTGCCATCTTCTGGTAGTCCTAAACCTTCGTTTATGTATAAAAGCCTTCATAACACATAGTAGCTCTTTATTACCAATGGTATGATGGTGTGAAACATAGGAACATAAAATGAAAATACATATATTTATACAGAGAATATTAAGACCATTATAACATAGCTTCACAGTTAGGTTACAGTTGACCAATAGTTGAAATTCATTGGGGAGAATAGGGGTTTGCTTGTTCAGGGACCAGCTGTCTGTATATCTCAGAGTAAGATAACATTGTTGGGAATTCTAGATCCTTAGAACAATGTCTAACCACCATATCAAAGAAACGGGAATGATAACGTAAAACCCTAGTTTCTTTCTCATACCTTCAGAGGAACCAAGAAGGGTCATTGTATTGCCTAGAATGACATCTCTTGCATATCGGCAATCTTAAACTTATACTAAAATTCACAGGGAGCCATGTATCAGAATCATACCAGGAGAAATATGTCCTTAGACTTAACTCTTGTCAATGGGGTGATGGCAGAATGTTTACAAGATTCTGTATACATAAGACTCCATCCTTGATCTTATTGTCTCCTTTCTCTCCACACCGGAATCAACCATATACAAAGAAAATCTCTGCAGATGAGCAGGATCCTAAAACACACTTGGCTTATTACATGTTAAATCTCAATCGTGTGTCAATTTCAAGTATATTTCTTGTCTTTTTAAAAAATGTTTTAATCATAGGTCAGATTAATAGAGTAAATGTGAAAGTTACAACTTTCCGTTTGCTTTAGAAAGGATGTTTGGGGCGAGGGAGGGTCGCCTGCGAGTCAACGAACAACATTGTAGCCTGAGTGCCTCCAGAGACTCTGAGTGGAGGGCTGATTTAAAGCAATGTTTTGACCCTCAGGTGTGTACCAGCTCTGACCTAACCCTTGCAGACAGACACACTGGAGAGACTACCGGCGGTGTCTTGAAAAGGGAGGTGCCTGTTGTCGGATGGTGATGGCGTCGTAAATTGAGCACGGCAGGAAATTATGAGGGCAACATGAGCTGCCACACCCGCTGTTGATGACCAGTCTCCTTCCGCAATCGGACTCCACGCTGGAGCAGAGCAGAGAATCATCACGACAGGCGATCCAGTATCCCAGAGGAGCTGTGCCGCACTACTGATGCCGGCATGTTGCAGGGTTGGTGAATGGAGCCAGGCTGTGCGCTGGCCCTGCCGGAAGCCGACTGGTGATTTTCTAGCTGGAAAATAGCAGCAACCACTACAGCCACCGTACCTGCAGCTACCATAGTTGCAGCCACCCCAACAGGAGCTGGGTCAGGTCTTGTTCTTGGCGTAAGGAGCTGGGGAAAAAGCCCAAGGTTGGAAATACTGCTCCCCGGCGATTGATCAGAGAGTCCACTATTGATTTCAGCGTGCCTACGGTTGGGAGGTGTATGAAACCAGTTGACTTATAGATATCAAGAGCACTTGGAGGCGGTCTGCCCCAGTGCATTGTATAATGGCAAAGCCTGGGAAAGGACCCAGAGCCACGAAGATCGATTCACTCTTAGGACAAGTGGAAGAAGGACTTAATCACAGTAGCACAGGTCCATGGGGGAGGCAGCCTGGCTGAGGTGTCTCAATGGAAAACAAAGTCTGATCTTCAGCATTGGCTGTCCCAAATTAAAATAGAAATCCAAGGAAGTCTGACGAAATATTGCAGAAAATCTCCTCCCTGGACAAGCGGGTTGAGGAGTCCGAGCAGTGTCTGGAGGAGGCAGAGACGACATTATGCAAGCAGCCATATGAAACTAGTGAGTGGGCTCAGCGAATCAAAGCCTTGGAAGCTAGAGCAGATACTAATCCAGACAGGGAGATGCAGAGAACTGCTTGCGCCAGAATAACATGTGGATGAGGATGGGGGGGTCCGCATAAACATAGCGGACTCTGATCTGGAGGATTATATAAAGGACCTTTTTCATCGCATTCTCACCATCTCAGATGATGAAGAGATGGAACTGGATAGAACCCAACAGGTCACCCATTCGGACTACTGCAACAGGGTCTTGTCCCGGATGTGCTCACAGGGTCCACTTCTACACTCTGATGGAACGGATCCTAGCGAAGGCTAGACTACTCAATGAGATTTGTTTTTGAGGGGTGACAATCCTCTTATTTCAAGATCTAGCTGCGATGACACTGGCCACATGTAAATCCCTGAAGCCCATGACGGAATGGCTCAGTGAGAGAGATCCGCTACCGATGGTGCATGCCAACGCTGTTATTTGGGTTTTTCTGACTGCAATTGGGTGATAAAATCAATGAAGGAGGTGGAGCAAATATCACCAGAGATTTTCGAGCCTCCATCCCAGGCAGACTCTACAATCCCGTCCGCCATGCTCGATACTGCCCTAGTGTCCATGGACGAAAGTCGTGAGAAACCGCAAAGCAAGAAGGACCCTACCTAAATGAAAATGATGTATTAAGGACTCGAACAAAGCTAGGGGTGATGTTGGCTGAATTAGTGTAACGCTCACCTGATTCCCGCAGAGGCGCCGGTCTTGACTGGGTGAATGCCGTATCTTCAAAGGTGATGTGTAACACACAGTTGGCTCTTTGGGCTGGACCTCTGTGCACTGTATGTCTGACTCGAAGAGTAAGATGTCTGCAGATAGAAAATATGGGATTAATGAACTGGGGTTATTGGGTGCCTCTCCTCTTCCCTTTCTCTTCTCCTGTAGAACCCCAAAGGTTAACGCCCTCACCTTAGGTAAGTGAACGCCGAGCTCTCCATCTGCCTCGGGGCAGGGTGCCGTAACCAGTTTCTTCACTGGATAAGGGTGCAGGCCTCTTGACCTCAGAGGACTGCTGTCCGTCGTTAACTGCACGAACGGTAAGTTCTGGGCACTTCAAATGTCTTAAAAGTCTTTTGTAATGATATCACTTGTTTTGCAGGGTTCCGGCGATGGCGGGCTGATGAGAGTTGAGGATCGAACCCGCGTGAGGAATAGAAGCGCCTGGAAGCACGTAAGTAAGCGCTTGTAGCCTGCTTCACGATGCGCACTAACTGTCCCTTTTATCTTGCAGGTACAAGTTCGGAGCTTTAGAGTAGCTGAAGGGTGCTGGAATACCCACTGGATTCGGCGTGGGAAGGAGTAATGGCACGTGAGTAATAAAGTTGCCCAATGTCTTTAAACGCACCTTCTTTTGTCTTTCAGATGCGGTATGCAGCGCCGAAGGCCTCCGGAGCGTGCAAAGAGCTGGTAAGCTTTTGTCTTTCAGATGCCGGAATGCAGCGCGAGGCGTTGGTGACAGCCGATGGACCAGGTAAGAGATGCGCTGCCACTGAAGACCATAGTGCTAACCTGTTCTTTCTTTGTCTTTACAGGTGCTGCTGAAGACTGGATTCCAGGATGGTAAGCCTTTGTTCCCTTAGGCCCAGGATCAGAAGCAGAAGACACGATGAGCGTTCTGCTGCAGAGAATGCAGAATAACGCAAAGCAAGATTCATCCATCGGGTGTGGTTTAAATAGCCTCCTGTAGTGCTTAGGTGTCTCCTTCCACAGCCACGCCTAGGTAAGAAAAGAGTTCCTGCTTTCCAGAAGAGTTCCAGTGTTCTGAACCTAGGGAGTGGCTCCTGCCCCACCCAACAGGAAAAGTAGTCCCAAACAGAAGAGGATCAGGGGTTCAACTGGCAGGTAAGTAAGCAGCATGGTCTGCTGCAGGTAAGTCCACCCAAGCATTATGAGCCCGGCGCTTCCAGCGCTGGGACTGGGCATCTTTATGAGCCTGGTGCCACTGGCGCCAGGACAGGGTCCAAAAGGTCCCAATTGGGACTGGCTGGCACTCGGAACCGGGGTTATGGGTCTGCTTCCAAGGGAGTCAGGCAAGTCCTGATCTTTTGGAAGCAGAGATCATGACAATTAGATTTAAGCCTGGTTAAATGTTACATCCCGATGGGGGTTATAGGTTTCAGATGGGAAGATTGAGGGCTTCAATCGGGACCCTCTGCTTTTTCCTCTGAAGGTGCCCTATTGCTTGGCTTTTATTTCCATGCTATGGAATCTGTTACAATGCAGCTTGGGGGAAATAGTGTGATGTTAGGGGAGGTGGGGCATGTTTTTGTGGGGAAAATTAGGGAGACAGATGGACTACAATCAGCAGTTCTATACAGGGTCATTTGTGGTGGCTATAGTTTAAAAAATGCAAAACTGGGGAAAAAATTCGGATGACAGATCCCACCGTTCTTCAATCGGATCCCAGCCTTCATATGTTTACCTGGAATGTCCAGCACTTAAGTTCCACGATTAAAAGGAAATTGCTCTTTACAGAGCTATGTGATATGGCCATGAGAGTGGTTTTCCTGCAGGAGATCTACCTTGAGAGGCCGGATGAAAATAGATTAGCCCACAGGAACTATTCTTTGCGTCAAGTGGGGTAAAGAAAAGGGAAGTAGCAATACTGTTCACAAGATCTGTCTCATTTGTGAAATCGGGGATCCTTCTTGACCCAAACAAGAAGTTCCTAAATGTGTTAAGGGCCATTTTATGAGACACAAATTGGCACTTATCTCGGTATATGGTCCCAGTGACAAACCGGACCAGTTTTTGGCTGAGTTCCTGTCCCAAGCATAGAATGTTTCAAAAGAAACAATTGTGATAGGGTGGAGGGGTGGGGGTAATTTAGCATGTGGCCCACTGCGGATAAAACACTTCCGGCCACCCGTGCAGATTTCAGAAACCCGCTAGCACTTGCCAAAGCACTTCGGGAGGGGTGGGGGGGGAGGAGGCACTCATAGATATTTGGAGGCTTAGGAAGGACACTTATAGAAATGACACGCACTAATCTCATGTCCATAGAGGATTCTTGAGAATTGACGTATTTGTGTCCTCGTCAGTTGTTCCCGCGATCCCAGAGGCCAACATAGAAATTAGGACTCTCTCTGATCATGCCCCAGTCCCACCTTCCCCTCTGGTCTCAGGCCTGGGCCCTCCAGTTCATAAGCCTTGGAGAATCTATACTCCATTACTAAAGGACAGTGATTTGCCAGGAATTAAAACAGACCATGGTCCCCTTCTTTTAAGCTAACCTCACGGATGACCTGGCGTTGGGTCTGGTATGGGATGCAATGAAGGCGGGTGTCAGAGGGGAAATAATACTTCTAAAGTTAGCCTACACTAAAGCACAGGTAAAGGTTCAGATTGACCTGGAGACCGAGGTATGTAGAAGGAAGGGGAAGCATAAGACCACAGGTTCTCAAAGCTACACGTCAACTAAGAATTATGAGGGCTCAACTGGAAGCGCACCTTGCCGAAAGAACCTCCCAAGGAATTGTAAAAAAACAAACTGTATTATTACACCAGGAAATAAGGCAAATACAATTCTGTCACATAAAAGCTAAACTCAAATCTCGTATATAACTCGTAATAATATTTCAGCACTGAGGGACGGGACAGGTTTGCTGCGATACGACACTAGCAAGTTGGAGCTCATTTATCAGTACTACTTGGCGTCAATGTCCAATCAATCCCTATACCCTGAAACCCATACCAGGTATTTGCAAATGGCAGTGTTTCCTTCTCTCCCTTACAAGGTATTAGAATCACTCGCTCAGCCAATATTAGGAGAGAACGTGGAAGCGGCTATCAAATCTCTGAAAGACACTACCCCATGCCCAGATGGTTTCTTTCACTTGTCAGTTTTATAAAACATTTTGAGTGGTGCTGATTCCCCCATCTAGCAAAGATGTTTAACTCCTTCTCCAAAACCGGGAACATATCCGCATTAATGCAGGAAACCTCGACTATAAGGATCAGTGTTTACTGAATTCCTATCGCCCTTTGCCCTATAACGCTCATGAATAATGATGCAAAAATGTATTTTAATATTCTAGCTAACCGAATGATGGGCCTGCTTCTGGCCTTGATCCAACTGGACCAGACTGGCTTCATTGTTCAGAGAAACCATGTCAGAAGGGTCCTCAATCTGGTTGAAATAGCGGTAAACGCAGTGGTGATTGCCCTAGACGCCCAGAAAGCTTTTTACCAGTTGAACTGGCATACCTGAAGACCCTCCTCTGGGCCTGTGGCTTTGGCCCAATCTTTTAGAGATATCGACTAGCCAAGTATAGAACCCCAAAGACTAAAATCTGTGTTAATAGAAAGGCAACACCCTTTATCTCCATAACCAAAGGACTAAGACAGGGTTGCTCACTGTCCCCTCTATTATTTGTCTTTCTTTGGAGCCTTTCACCACCATGGCCCAAAAATAATAGCACCATCAAAGGAATCAAACACAAAGGTAGGTAATCTAAGGTATCTCTATATGCTGATGATGTTATTCTAATCAAACTGAGGTCGCTCTATCGATTTTTTTTTTTTATAGCACTAAAGGAGGAGTTGGATAATTTTGAGCGTAATTCCAGGGTTTCCGTGAACCACATGAAATCACAGGGCCTGGATGACTCGATTTCCCAGAAGGAAATGGCTGCTGGATCGGCCGCATGCCTGATCAGTTGGAAAAGTGGCATGATCGATTATCTCGGCATCAAGATTCTGTCGACCATCTCCATCCTCTATGAAAGCAATCTTCATCCCCTTTTTAAAGAACTAACAGACTTGTTAAATAGGTGGAACACCCAGGATATTTCTTGGTTAGGCCGGGTGGCGGCCATAAAAATGAACATAATACCCAAACTGTTGTACCAATTCTTGGCGCTCCCGGTCTGGATTTCCCTCAACAGTCTGCATGGTCTCCACTGCTTGCGTTCCTATGGAAGGGTAGGAGGGTGTTGATGAGAAGCCCTGGACTGCAGGGGGTCTGGATGTTCCAGAAATATACTCTTATTACCTTTCCGCGCAGCTATCCCTTATCTTCATTTGGGGCCAGGGACCACCAGGCCCCTAGCAAAGCGAAAGCTCCAGGATGGGATATAGTGCACATAGGAGGGGTCAGAATTGTGGACGGTTGTACGTTATGTTGGAATTGCCATCTGATAAATTGTGACTCGGGAAGCCTGTATCATGTCGATCTGTCTATTTTGTAAGCAAATGACAAGGGGGGGGGGGGTCCTGGGAGTCTCTCTGCCAGACATTGGTCCTGGTTATGAGAGCCTTGCCCAGAGTCTTTAGCTCACTATCTTTGACAGAGGAATAATATACAGAACATATCAGTCTTTGTCCTGCCCTGGGGCAGTCCAGCACCGAAAAGAGACTGGGTAAGGCTCTCGGAACCAGGACTAATGTCTGGCAGAGGGACCTCCAGGACCCCCCTTGTCTGCATCTTTTGTAAGGAAGGCATGGTATCAAAGCAAGACAGACGCAGGTGATCACAGTTCAAGAGTGTGTATTCAACTGTAAAACATGGGTGAGATGAACGCCAAATCTACGATGGGAGCAAGCTACGACCATCAAATAATACAGTTCTAGTGGAGTCTAGTTAAATCAAAAGAGCCTATACTAAAATAAAAACGATTGCCAAATCTTACAGCTATGCTACAAAATAGTGTGGGATAATATTCACAAAGAAAGAAAGAAGTGATGTCAAATGATAAGTCAGGATGTTATGGTCGCGGTCTCCCTTCCCCACGGGACAAAGCAGGACTCTCTAGCACAGCACACTTCAGGGCTTCTACGGCCCGAGCTTACAGTTCATTTTTACAATCTAAGGGCCTTCTGTGCCCAAGTCTCTTTAATGCAAAAGTCTCTTGCTTCAGAGTGCCTGATGTTATCACAAACATGTTCCTTCTATTAATCTTCACGTTGGGCGATTACTCTTCACCCGAGGATCTCCCTCAGCCAGGCTCCGATCCCCTTTACAGCGGCAGCCTCCCTCAATCGGGATCAGACCAACAACTCACTGTGGACATCCCTCAGTCGGGTTCATGTTTGTCATTACAATGCATTTTACTTAGCTTTTCAATTTACATCATCATCTTGCAATATTCAGGAATCTTAATGTCTTTTTAAGCAATCCTCTGGTTTACCTACCCCAGGACTCACTCCGTGATTCTTTGGCAAGTGCAGTTTTCCTGCTATCACAATTTTCATGGCGTTCCCTTCAATAACGGAGTTCATTTCATTTTCACAACGTGACAAAGACTTTCGACTGTACAAGGGGTTGGGTTTGACCCTTGTATGACCACTTTGACGTCTCATGCCCGCCTTCCCTAGGGCCTCCTGGTTTTTGTAGTTTTCTCCATTCAGCATATCCTCCTTGTTCAGCAGCGTGGTATTCGTTATGCGGGGCCGGACCACTCTAACCTAAATACCTCGGTTGTTCACTAAAGACCTTTGTCTATTATCTTCTTTTCGTTTACACAAATGTTGCCACTGCAACTTTGTGCTTAACACAGTCCGGGTTTCTATACATTTCCTCTGACTCACCAGCTGGGCTGAAATCGTTGGCTTTTCTTCTGCTAGAGTCAAGCACAGTACCACAGCGACGAGCTCTTTTCCCCGCCCTGGCTATCGGTGCGGGATGGCCCTGTGTACCATTTGACATCTGCTACACCAATCACCAGCTCCAATTCCTGGTCTTAATGTTCTTTTATCGAAGGCTTTGCAGCTCTGGGTTGAAAAGGGCAATTACTACTTTGTCGACCTATCGGTTTCCACCGCCTTTGTTTGAATTGCCATCCCGGAATAGCTGCTTCGTTGTGCATTCGGCATTAATCAAAGTGTGCTCTCATGCTCCACCTTTTATCCCTGCGGGGAAGGGAAGGGGCCGTTGGGTGTGTGTAGTTATTGGCAATTGCCGGACTCTGCCTGACCCTTGTGTTGGGAAATGTCGGGTAAACTGCTCTGGTGTTAGTATGTTGTCTTTCACAGTGTGAGAAAGTATGTGTGTAGAAAAGGGTGGGGGGGTAGAGTTTTTAGTATACTACGGGGTAGGATGGAGGGAAAATGTGTCATAAGAAGGGGGTCCCCGAAGATTCCACCCCCCTGCCTCCCCATCCAGGTGATCCTCCTGCACTGGTTCACCCCCAGGAATTGGATCCAATATAGATGGCCGTGTCCTGGCCACCTGGATGACGGATCCCTGGGGACTAGCAAGTGAGACACCTTCAGGTGTCTCACACTTTACAAATAAAGTGTTTAAAAAAAAATAAATGTTTAAACATGAAGTGCAGAAAAGGTTTTGGGGAAACCAGTACATATCACTTCTTCCTTTAAGAGCAAAACTCTGAGTTCCATAATGCATTGCAGTGACAGCACGCAGGTCTGTTTATTTATATATATATATATATATATATATATATATATATATGCTTTACTTTCTCTCAAGGAGGTTTCCACCTTGCTGAATAGATTTGTTTATTTGGTAGCCTTATTAAACTGAGCTTTATTCTTTTGTTGTAGACCCAGTTTTATTTTTTCTAATCTGCATTTCTACCTCCAGCATAGTGAAAAGGACAAGCACAACATGGGTGTGTGCTGTTAAACAGAAGACCACCAAAACGAATGCCCAAGTCAGTTGGGCCATTCCTTAGAGGAGGCAGAGACAAAGGGAAGAATCCCATGTCTGCATTTTTTTGCCTCTACGTACCTTTCGAAGAGTTTTGGATGTAAAGAGGCCCCCTCGGGCTAGTCTGGCTCAGCTCCCTTCTCCAAACACCCACATAGTCCTCTTGCGTACCCTTGAGCTGCTGCAGTGCCTTTTCTACTCAAACATAGAGGGGATTTAATTTGCAGGTGACCTGTTCCTCGGTTCAATGGCATGAACTATTTCAATGTAGACTAAGTTGCAGCACTTTGAGGTTGCAAGACTGCATCTAAGCATTCATTGTTGTATGGTGCTTCGACGTGGACTGCTTTAACATGGTTTAGCTCACACCCTGAAGACCAGATGCACACCAGGAGATAAAAATATTCTCTTTCCAGGTTATTACCTGTTCGGTGCACTTGTGGATGAGGAAGTGCAAAACAACTATGCTTCCGCAGACATTCTAGTGGAGGCTTATGTGCCCAAAACAAAGAGGGTTAAAGACTGCCCTCCCATGCAATCGGATGCAAAGCTTAGGAATCGGTAGTACCCAAACCTCAGCCACAGCAGGAAAAAGCTCCACCCACTTAATGTTCCCAGTGACTTATTCGCCCCATCTCACTCCCCCTGCTTCCCCCCCCAAAAGAATAGAGCCTCCCTGTTGGAGCAAACATTACTATGGTTTCTCAACATCGTCAAACGTGGCTGGAATTCCATCCCATTCGTCAAGGTTATGCAAGAGACAATTATCCCTTTTTAAAAAAAATGCCATAGACTAGTACCACAAAAGCTAAGGAAAAAGTGTGCATTTGAGGTTTTTACTACTTAAAAAAATGCACCCAAAGAATCTTCTTGATCTCATGCTCGTGGATAAAATAGGAAATTCAGTATGTTGGCTCTTCACTCAATTGCCTATATCTTATAAAATAAACTGTCTGCGAGCCATCAATCTCCAGATTGCATACATCCGCAGTTGCTTCAAAGAGAGTCCTTCTTATACAAGGTGCAACCATTGGGGGATCATAACTGCTCATTGAATGTTCTAAAAGTGCAGGCCACTGGTAGCAGAGTTTCTAAGTAATAACAAAATCTTTATCTAGTTCTTCCCCTATTTGGATGATTGGCTGATCAAGGTGTAACAGTCTCAGTAATGCAGTCTCTAAAGATAAGGCTTCAATAGTTAGACCAGTTGTGTCTTCACAAACTCAGACAAGTCCGCTAACTGCGCTCCTCAAAGTACTGTCTTCAGGCCGTAGGGCCCAGTAGGCCTTAACACCAGGATCGGAATGAAATAAACACCAATGCGTTTTAACTTTATTGAAAAATTAAGCGTGGGCTCCTGACTTTAAATCGTCTCTGTAAAAAGGTGAAGTGGGGGGGGTGCATACTATAGTGCATTTGTGTTCTAAAGCTGTTCCTCTGCATCTCTGGCCAAAGTGTAGCCTCTGGGCTCTAGTCCCCAGCATACTTTACACAAGAGGGGTGGAATAAATTCCTATGGGTACTAGTGGTTTATCGCAAAGGATATGGACGACCCCGGCCAGCAACAATCTGAGCATGGCATGATAGAGGGAGATTAACTATAGTGCATTCAGGTTTCCCATCTATTAATCATACATTTCTCCATCAAGATCGGTGTTCTAAGGATTGTCTCAGGGATTTACCTCCAAACTCCATTGATAGCAGTTTCCGGAATGTTTCAAAGGGTCCACCGTCTTTTCAATGCCCTTAGCTCCTGCTGGTAGGCCAACCAGCATAGTTGTCCCAGATATCCTCCCCACTGTTACTCTGGAGGATTGGCAAAACACCTGTTTTGTTTAGTCCTGGCCGAATCCTCTGCTCCGGGTACCTGCTTCCATGAAACCACTACCCTTTGCCTTTATTGGCCAGGTCTACGTGCTGGGTAGAAACAAAGATTGGGCTTCTGGTTGGGAACCTATTCTACCCAGGTGGGTTGTGCAGGGAACAATAATTACAGTTGCATAGGTTCAAAGACAAATTTATGCTCAGATTATACTCCTAAACCTGATCACCTTCTGCATGTATATAAAAGAGGAAACACTCTCTCATACACTTTTTTTTTTTTAATGAATCTTGTTTTTTATATTCAAAGTAGTGTAAATAAACATAAAATACATTTCAAGAGATATGACATCATACAGTATTTAAACCGAGGAATACAGACAAAAAATGATATATTTACAACACACGGAACCAAAGCATTTCTTGGCACACTTGCCAATTTGTGTGTGTAAGACAAGCTCGAAATCAATCGCGGTATGTCAAAAGAAAACACATATTGTAGTGTACATCTCAACAATTCAACATTGTAACATCACATGGGGATACTGAAGACAAAGAGTTCTGTTTGAAGCAAGCAGAGTTACTGCACTGAAATTAGGGGTAGTGCGTCTACACCAGGGTGTTTCAGCCGTTTTTAGGTAGGCTTGATGTGCCTCATCTTGTGTACGGCCTTCATCAGGACGAAAAGCTGTATAAAATGATGTATGTGCTATGGCTTAAACTAGGTCCACAAGCACTGTAATGGAGATCCAGATGCCTTGAGGGCTGATCTCTACGTGAGAGGAGGTAAGTTTTCTAATGGTGTCAGCCAGTTTCAAAGATGGTAGCTATTGCTATCCCTCGTAAGCCATCCGCTCAGGGGAACCTGCCGATTCGTGCTGGGATGCTGAGTCTTTGCGGTGGCGGGGGCCTGGCTGCACAGAGTTAGTCTACGTGCTGTCTGTTTAATGCCCATGTTTTGGTTGGTTGCTCCGATCTTTGTCCCTTTCTCAGAGGACATCTTTGAATCGGCCGTAAATCCATGGTTTCAAATACAGCTCGGCAGTATCTCTCTGCAGTCTCCTTGCTCCCGCAGCTCTTGGTCTCTTTGGTTCAGTTCTTCTGCCATCACGACTTCCTGCGAGTCCCATCTGGCATATGCAATCCTGTGGTAAAGGTTTGTAATTGGAATTGTCAATGCTCCCTTCTCTGTTAAAACACCCATACAGGTCCATACGATTTTGGGCTGGCTGTTTTCTTGTCGGTGTAGCATTCAAACTGTTCTCCTGTTGGCATGTCTGTGTAGGTCCCTGACGGTTTGTGTTACCCCGTGGTGCAGTGTAAATCTGTCCTGTCATACCTTTCCTTGGGGGTGGAGGTAGAAATGTTAGTGTCCTGACTCTTTACTATACAGAAGAGAAGTGCAGGTACTTCCCTTCAAATGGCCTTTCCTGTGGGCCATAGTAAGCGGGTGAAGATGGCATAAAAGGGTCCATATTGGCAATGTTCAGTAGTGAAAAAATATAGTGGTTTCAACCACTAATGTTCATTACCACTTTCCCGATTCACAATGTTTGCAAGAAAGGGTAGAAAAGGTTTGAGGGGAAAAAACACCTTTTTATGGTTACCACTGGTGATGATATTAAAGGCAATACCCACATAGGTTTTCCAGAAATACCACCTTGCTAGTGGTAAACTCTGAAATGGGTGGATTTTGTGAATACCACCACTGGAGCACTCTTAACTTTTGGTGACCCTTTAGTGCGTTGTTTAGAATGAAAACCATCACTCGCTTATAGGTACTACCCAGAGTATGGTCTACTTTTGTGTTAACTATCCTACTGTGTACTACAGGTTGCAGGAATTACCAGTTGTTCATGCATTGCCTCCTTGGCCATTGAGGAGGGGATTAGACACCACGGTTGGAGGCCATCTTCATATTCTTACTGCATGTCTGGTACATGGTAATCCTGCCTACTCACCTGAGTATTTCAGAGTCAACCCTTCAACAATATTGTTTTCTACAACTTTAAATGCTACAGCTTCACTTCAGACACGCAGTGCTGTTTCTACCTGCTTAGCAGTCAAGCTGCAGATTTCATAGTGGAAGTCCAACCCTCACACATTTCCATAATTGCTGAAGGTGGAACGGAGACCTTCCCATAGTTAAGCAGCCTTTACTTAAGGAATTTTCAAGATTGCAGAAGAAATGGATTTCTCAGCTGTACTCGTGATGACTGCATTTGTTCTGCACCCATACCATCATCCTGAGTACTGTGGTAATTGCTGGGCATCTTCGCATAGGATTCTTAATGATGGCACCCACCTCTACCCTTACATCTGAAAGAAGGGGTTATAGCCTCCTTAGGAGAGTAGTCTGCCAATGTAGCCCATGATGCCTTGGAAGGAGAAAGTGCAAAGCTAAACACCTCTTTGAAGAGTATAGTGCTTTTGGGACAGGGCTGAGGTGGAAAAAGGGCAAAAAGCATAGATCTGACACTGGCAACTCAACAGTCCTTCCCACTTTCCACTAAAGCCACCTCCACAAGCTGCTGTTCAGTTGTTACAATCTCCACAATTAAGCCTACACCAGAGGCCTCCAAAGCATCAACTTTGCTTTCTTCCTCATTGTGTAGTACACGGTCAGTGCAGAAGTGAGCAACATGATGTACCAAACCCATCCCATCAACCTGCTGGTTGATGAGGGCTCCTTAGGCTGTGGTCTTAACATGAGCATCTGCCAAGACTCACAACCGGTCTACTGTAAGGTAGCTCCCATCAGATGAGTTTGTCTCGTAAGCAGCTGCTTCACCATCCATTGCAAAGCTTTTCTCTAGTCAATGATGTTCGGTCATTGGACAATAAGGTTGGCACTCTGTCAACTGAGGAAAACAATGCTCTGTCCACTTGTTTGACACTAGTTCTCTCCTCTTTGCCCATGATCTGCCTGTCGATCGATCGCTGTATCAACTATGCTTCAGGCTACGCAGGCAGCCAAGAAACCTTTTCTGTCTGCTTGTTATTTGTCACCCATTAAAAAGCTTCCTCTTAGCAGAAACAACTTGAAGCTCAGGTTGAAAAACCGGTTACACAGCTGAATTCGGATGAGGAAGAGGTAACCCAGCTTTTCCCACCAGTACTAATGCTTTTATCCCAGAGAGTAGTACAGGAGTATGAATGTCGAATGTCCCAGGAGATGTATCATATGAGCCTAGAAAGGAGCAGGTGGTATTGCCAACTATGCAGCACATGGTAAAAGTCCCTGATGTTGAGGAGCTTGTCCTGGCTCAACCCACAAAGACTAGGTCACCTTTTCAAGACTACGGTTTTTCGCATTCTGGAAAATGTATTGTCTTTCAATCTGTACCCAGAGTTGAGGCCCATCAATAGAAACCCAAAAAGATCCTATAAAGAGTCAAAGAAAGGGGTACTGCAAGAGGAGGCTGCAACTCAAGAAGACTACCCATGGGACAAACCTGAAGACTATCGTGCTCTCGTGGGCATTTATCAACCCTGAGGGTGAAACCCCTATTGATGTGGGGATGAGTGGGAAGAGTTAGTCTTAAATAAACCTTGCATGGCCGCACTACCTCAGGGACTACCCCTCCCAATGACCTTGTTGTCCAATCAAGGTGTAAAGCATCAGCTCTGCTTGACCTTTTGAAGCAGAAGAGGAGCAATGCTTCTTTTATAGATCTGGTTAATGGCAACTGAAGATGATTGCGAAAATATAAATCCTGGATCACATCACGGTCTGGCATCCACATCCACATCCATAAAATGCCTTTCTCTGCATTATTGATCGCAAGGACAGACCAGTACAAGGAGGGAATACAAACATTCTATCTTTGCAGGGACACACCTGTCTCAAGTCAGTCATGTTTGTGGAGAGCATCTGCTCCCCAAGCCTGCAGCCACTGTAACTGTCCTGACTACGAAGGCTGGACGCTTTGAGCAAGAAAGTCCTTTTTTACCATTTTGCTCTGTCTGCGCAGCTCCCACCACCCCCTGAAATAACTGCAAGGTATGATCATAAGATGAGGAACAAGATTGCATCTATACAATATTTGCCACAAGACAAGTAGGCTGAAGCTTGTAACTATCAGGGAAGTATAAGACGGGGTCAACACCACACCACTGATGCAGCGGTCAACATAGCGTATTCTTGTTTCTTCAAGCAGGCCAATGGAGCTGTGCTGCAATGTCTAGCATGGGTCAAGCACGTATATTTTAGGGTTGTCCATGAAATAAACGAAAATAAACCGAAAGGAGAAATGACTGAATTGTTTTGATCGGGAACCAAACATTACTTTGAACTTTTTGGGGGGAATAATACGAGGGGAGATTCCTCAAACAACCCCCACCCCATCACCCCATTATCTTAACTAATACCCTTACCCCACCCCCACCTATTAGCTATTTAAAATATACAAACATCCCTACCAAATTTGATCAACAAAACTTTTTTTTTTCTGCATTGTCATTTCTACGGAATACATATTTTAGACCTGAACTATGAGAGATTTTGTGGTATGACATTCATCAGTAACTACCTCGATGGTAGAAAGGTGGACGAGACACTAAAGGATATAAAAGCTGACACCGAGGGCTAGGGAAACGCTCTGTAAAGAGCCTTTCAATGGCAAAGATCCAGAGGTTTGTCCTCGACTGTACACATTGTGGTTCTACATCTCTTGACCAAGAAGATGCATATTTTCAAATGCTCCATCCCAACCATAGGTCTTTCACGATTTCAGTTGATCAACAAAACTAACAATAAATGTTGCTCCCCTTCCGCCACCATTCACTGTCAAGATCTCCACAAAGTGTCTAGCACCAATGATGACCCATCTAATCAAACAAAGCATCTGCATTTACCCCTTAATAGGACAACTAGTTGAATACAGCATCACATGAGAAGATCTGGATGCCACCCTACTCTTGCCTTTTTGGCCTTTCTGAGTATTGCAGTCTTCCAGCCATCACAATTGACCATTTTTGGAAGCTGCCATGAATGCCTGAATGCTGCTTGTTTGACCTTTCTGATTAAAGGCAGACCGGGGAGTAACAGAAATTGGAGACAGCGAACACCTTTTGTGGACCGGGACTCCTTCCAGAGACTCAACCAGTGAACCACCTGGTAGGAGGGGTACCAGCAGCAGAGTTACCATAGAATTGCCACTCTGATCTTTTCATGCATCGCCAGCCCTCCAGATGGAAACGCACCATATGATCTGCTTGAGTGTCTCTCAAGAATGTTGGCCTCATGCCCCCGTACTTGATCACGGGCTGCAGCACAGAAGTCAGTCAGCATTGATCACATGCTCCATGCCCTTTCTGGGCAGAATCTCCCAACTCAACCGCTCAACTTTCTCCATCAAAGCTCAAAATGAATACAGGGAGTTATAATGACCAGTTCTGCTCAATCATACCCAAGATCACACACTGAAGTATATAAAAATTGCACAATCATTATGCCGAAAATGTCTTAATAGTACGTCAGCCCTATTTTGTGTGTTCCAGCCCGAGCATCCAGTACTAAGGAGATAAAAGCTGTACCCGTAGAGTGGGCTATGTGTATATACCCCATCATTGGGCTTGCTGTTTCCACCACTGCTAATGCACTTTAAACATGAAGTGCAGCCTTCCATGTTATTCCTCTGCAAAGACCACATGCTATATGATTTGAGTACCTTGGCTTTTGATGACAATACATGGCACATGTCTGAGAATTTGAACATTTGATGGGCAGTGCCGATCAGTGAAATAGCTCAGCAGGTTTAAAGTGCAACATCCAGTCTCGGGTCCTTACCTCGGAAGGCCTGACTCAGCCCTTCATCCTTCCAATACCAATAAATGGAGTATAGGTCATAGTATCTAGTGTGCTATTTTTGGATATCCAAAACCTGCAGCACACGGTCCAATCCATGCTTGGACGACTCAGCCCTTCAACATCTGGTGGTCAATACATTGAGTACAGTTTAGTCTGCTAGTAATTACACCTAACATTACAGCATGTGTAAGTGTTTCCAATGCCTGACATGGTGGGAGTACCTAGGATTGGCAGGATTCAGTTCCTGGCATTGATTGACTATAAGTGGGGCCAAATTAAAAATCATTTTTACAAGCGCCAAAAACTGTTGACTTTGGCAATATTGTTTTGGTTTCTGGGCGCCAGTTTGTTGCTGTAAAATGGAGAGATGTTGTGATTCTTATTTCAAACCCTACAACCTGCCCTGTTGTAGACTTCTAATTGGTGCAGAATCGACAAATGCTGATTTGCTATGTTAATGTTGCATATACTCTTGTGGTGCAGACATTAAACGTCTTCCAGCATCTTGGCAGAATTAAAAACAAAGTTAATTTCTCCATGACTCATTGTTTAGGTGTGCCTTATTTCATTTGAAAATTGCAGGCTATGTGCTGCGCCCAGTCCTATTGTGACGTAACTTGTATTGGAATGCTGAAGTATGTTTTTTGTTTGCCTTACAAATGGTTCTGCTGAGAAAGCGTTTGCCTGACATGTCCTGTTATGTCTCGTTTCACCTGGCAGTACCTTACAAAGCAGCTTGAACTTCTACGTCAGACTAACGATCAGCATGCAAAGGTCTATGAGCAGCTTGATCTCACAGCAAGAGACTTGGAAGAAAATAACCAGAAGCTTGTTTTGGAAAGCAGAACAGGGCAGCAAAGAATTCTGGGGTAATCCAAACTGAGAAGCCTTTTTTAACCTTTGTACAAACAATTCTTTAGTTGAACAATTTGTTTACTGTGCAGGCTACTGTACTTATTTGCAAAGAGACTTCACCCGCTTACACACTCTTGACATTTGTATTTAAACATCTGTTGAATTTATTTTATTGGTGTATTTTAAAGTGGCAAATGAATAATGACTCCTTTGAAAGTTCTTGCACAGTAGGGGGAGCAGGATAAAGTTCTGGGGCATGACGGTTGGGAGGTGGTATTAAGGTTGTAAAACTGGCAAACCGGTATACAGATTCTTCATTCACAACTAATGACATCTTTACATAAAGTGGGGTGGCCTCTTAAAGTGCAATCGGAGACGATAGGTGTACATGGGAATTAAATTCACAAGGGCCGTCTTGTTACAAGACTAGTGCTAGACCAGATTGCTTACAATGGTGGTTTCTTTACTGGGAGAAATTAGTTCAATAGTTTCAGCGTACGTTATTTCTTGAATTTGGTGATGTCTTCCATATTTCTTAGCTCCACTGAGTATGATCCAGAGCCAAGGTCCTTCAGCTGACATAAATCTTGGGCCAATCTTACCATCTTTCACAGAGATGATATGAAAAAGTTCCTTGTGGTGCTTGAATTCTCACCTGGTTCTGTGATAATGGGCAGACGAACTGTTTAGGTGTTTGAGGCCCTTTTTCCACACAGCTATGTCAGACATGGGGGTTTGATTCCACATTTAACCAGTATTTGTGGATTATTTAAATGTGTATACACTGATGGTCCTTCAAAGAGCGTCTTGGGGTGCGTTACAAAGTTCAAAGGGAGGAGATGAAAAAGAGGTTGTTCAGGATAAAGGAGAGTGCTGGAGGGGCCCTGCCAGGAACAAGTGGAGGGAAAAGCAGCACAAGTGCTGATAGATGAGGTGGCACAGGGTTGGGTGGTAGGCAGTTGCAGGCTCCAGTAGAAGGAATTCAAGACTGTGTGATATAGCCCCACGATAATTGAACCCTGGGAGGAGTCTTGTTTCTTTGTTTAAGAGTAGGTGAAGTTGATATTTAGATTTGTTTTTGTTAGGGGAGAAGCACAGCTTTTTAGAAACCTGAAGATTTCAGTTCAGTGGTTGCTATTTAGCTAGGGGAGACTTTTCCAAGATCTATGGGTGATACTGGGTACTTCTACCTAGCAGTTAATTCAGACTCCAAAATGAAAACCAGATTTTTGGCCTGGATAGTGAGCTTGGGAGCGGATTTAGTGATTCAAGCCAAGAAAAAACATGGGCTGATATTAGTGTTCTCCTGCATGAATTTGTTTTCTTTTATTTAGACAAAGAGTTGATGCTCATCCAGTGTTAATACCAGACTTTCTTCCTGTTATTTATGTTAATATCCTTGTTGTTTTTGGATAGGTTAAAAAGGAATTGCTTGTTCTCAGTATGCAGTCGAAGGAGAAGGGTGAACTTAATTATGACATCTGTTGTGTGGTGACCTAAGCATTAAAAAGCAAGGGTGACTGGGCAGGGCCTTGTGGTATTCCACATGTGTGGTGTGATACAGGCATGGTATCAAGAGATACACAGACTCAAAAGTAACAGTTTGAAAGCCTTTTATTATCAAACTCTGTGGGGTTGGTGTAATGCCCACCTGGCCCTAATTCTAAGAGGATTGTTCCCTCAAATTATGCTTCTAAGGGCTGTCTATGTCTGTAGGTCCAAAACCAAAGTATGTCTGTGTCCAAACCTATGTTTGCCCTCACTCTGAGATCAAATGTGATCGGGATCTTCTTAAAGGAAAAATGGTGATTCAAAAGGAAATCTGAACTACAACTGGTTTCGGGTAGTCTTATCAATCGGTGTAGTTCTGCCAGCTCAAAGTAGTTGAATTCAACAGGGTTGCCCTTGGAACCTTCCACACAGGCCTCTTGCAGCAAGTCAATAAAGTTCACAAAGTCTCTTGGTCTCTTGGCGTTCTCCTCCCCAATCTTTGATCCTTCCAGTTTCAAACGCAAAGACAGGGTTCCTGTTAAGCCTCTCGGGGTTCCCTTCCCCAAGTCTAGGCTCCTCTTTATACAGTTTAACAAAAACAAAATGTTGCTCTTGTCAGGATGTACCTTTCACTGTACAGTTCTTTCATGGGGGTAGTATCAGACGCTCGCGAACGCCTGGTTCCCCAGCATGGGGTCTGGCATGGATTCACATGCTCATGAATGTTCACCGTCATCAGGCTGGGAATCCTCAGTAAAAGAAAAAATAGTTTCACTTTCACTTAGAAACTGTCTTTCTCCTTTAAACTAATCACTGTCCTCTGGGTCATACTGCCCCCATCCAATGACAGTCCTCTCCCTAATCGCCTCCTCTGGCAGCCATCTTCAGATTTGGTAAGCACGTAAAGTGGTAGTATGACCAAGAGCCGCAGAGGGGTCGGAGGGAGGATTCGCATGTGATTCCATGCCAGGCCCATGTTGCAGTACAATAGTTACAGGTAAGTAACTTGTTTTTTCTCCAGCATATGGTCTGGCATGGATTCACATGCTCATGAGTAACGAATACATAGCTGTACAACCTTACACAACCATTGGAGGCGGAAAGGTTCAACAGAAGCCGTTATTCTTACCTCAAGCATGTGAATCCATGCCAGACCCATGCTGGAGAACAATAGTTACAGGTAAATAACTTGTTCCTCCTTTGCTCCACCCAGGCACGACCACTCTGACCTCTAACCCCTCTCCTTATTTTCTGGCACCGCTTCTTCTTCTGTGCCTCTTCTGCTCGGTCCTTTTTCCTCTTTACTGTACATCCTGCACACCTTCTTTTTCCATTGTGCACACTTGCACACTTCTCTTTTGCTATCCTCCCTGCTCTCTTGCACCTTACTTATGTGCCTCTGGCACTCTCTGCATTTACCTTGGGTCGCTTGCACCCTCTTTGTCACTTCCAGGTCGCTTGCACCTTTTCTTGTCTATCCAGCATCCTCCTCTCTATTTCTGTGTCTTTCTCGGTTTCGGGTCACTTGCACCAACTCTTAGCGGCTTCTGCGCCACCAGCGCATTTGCCCTGTCTCTATTTGCGGGTCATCTGAAAAGCCTCCTTTTGCATTTTCGGAATTATGTGCTGGTTAGCACTTCCCTGATGCTGCATCCTGGGGACAACTGACAAATTGAAAGAAAGAAAAAATTAATTTTTCTTTGTTTGAGGCTGCGCTGCCTTGTGCTTTTTCTTTGTGCCAGTTACATATTGCTGGCCTGACTGCCAGAGCATGGCCGGCCCTTCCATCATGGCCACCGCTCTTTCCAAGCACCGGAGTGGCTTCTGCTTCCCTGGCCTGCAGTGATTGGCCAGCTGCTCCTTCTTGAGCCGGCCAATCACCTTTGCCGGCAGGCGAATGCCGGGCCCCACACAAGGCCCTATCTGCTCCCTGTCTGCGGCCAGTACGCTGTCTGGGGACTGCTTGCACCCCCAACCTGGAATACTCAGGATGCTGCTCCCACACTCGTCAGTGGAACCTGGACTACCATAACTTTTTCACTTCAATAACAATGGGTTAGTTCCCTCCAGCTGGACATATTCCTAGCCCCTTTAACTTCTCCCTCTGCCGCTCCATCTCTCCTGTCTCCACGCTTTCAGCCTGCGATTGTACTGTGTTCCCACCTACTGTTCCAATTTGAATTTAGTTGTGTCCTCGTGGTTGTATTGCATATGTTTTCTCTTGTACTTAGTTGGCCCAGTGACTGCATTCTGCTACTGTGCCTCGTTGGTCCTATTCTGACCCTCACCCCCTGCTTCTCTCTCTCTCCCCTCTATCTCTACATCACCCATGGCACTCTGTTTCTCCTATCTACTCCAACTGTTTCTCCATTGATTATCCTTCCCTTCTCACTAAGTCTGGCAAGAAGAGGTTCAAAAGGGTATCTTGGTCTCTAACCCTGGTCTCCCTATCACTGACCGTTACACTAATGCTTCCTCCAGACAGACCCTCACAACATCCTCTTTGTCGTTCCCTCGCCAGATCTATGGACTCTTCATATGGTCTCTGTGCTCTCTCCTTTCTCCTCTTCTCCCATTAATGGTGGCACCTGCTGGAAGGCCCTCCTGGCCCCCTTTGACTCCTCTAAGGTAATCATTAATGTCTACTGGAATGGAACCGTCTTGGTCCAAGGCCCTCAGGCCAACCTTCTCCTCTTTGATAGACTCTTCCCACGCCTCATCAATTTCCTCTCTTCTCCTGCTGCCCTTTTCCCCCTTCTTTGGCGTCCTTGCCCCCCCCCCCCTCCTGCCTCCTCCTTGGCTAACTTGCGCTCCCCTTCTTCCTCTCCTGCCCCCTCAGGCTCTGTCTACACTCCTTTCACACCTCTGCAGGGCGTACATCTGATCTGTACCCTTCCCCGGAAGTTCTTCAAGGATGGCAACCTTCTCCATATTGCCAATCTTAACACTCGCTCAGCCATCAAACACTCCTCTTACATCTGGCTGGAAGAACTTGACCTCAGTGTCCTCAGTCTTAATGAGACATGGTTCACTACCAGCTCTGTCACGGGTTTTGACACACTCCTCCCAGACGGCTAAAAGATCCTCTCCACACCCACATCCATCCGGTCCGGAGGGGGTGTAGCCCTCATCTTCCCTGAGTAGATTCCTGCCTCTGCCATGCAGACCTACTCCTCTTTCGAATGCTTTGTCTGCAGGCTCTCTCCCCTGGCCACTCTCTTACTGTGGCTACTGTCTATCGGCCAACTGGTCAGATCACCTCCTTCCTTGCCGAGTGGGCAGACCTCTCCTCCTCCCTCCTGGCCTCAACCACTCAACTCCTCCTTCTTGGTGACTTCAATATTCATCTGAATGCTCCCTGTTCCTCCTCTGTACTTTTTTGTGAAATATGCTTCTCTCTCTTCTCTCTTTTCTCTTCCCCCCCCTCCCCCCTCCCTTCTGGCCCGACTCACTCCGCAGGGCACATGCTGGATGTTCTGATCTCCTCCGACCTCCCCCCGCTCCATCCCTCTGACTATTCCCTCCTTTCCTCCCATCTCTCCCTCTACCCCTCAGGCCAAGCCAACTCCAACACTGCCACCTAGCTTCTCGGTCATCCGACCCATGAAACGTGTCAGTTGAGGCTTTCGCCGCCTCTTTCTCTCTTCCTCTTCCGGCTGACTCACATCCTGACGCAACCCTTTCCATGCTTTACTCTTCTATCTCTGATACTCTGGATGTTCTCGCCCCGTCATGACGAACTGCTTGAAGCCCAAAGCCAAGTGCAAGTCTTGGTGCGACCTAGCAACCCTTAAACGTGTGTATAGGGTGGCTGAGCGGAAATGGTGGGCTTCTTGTACATCCTCTGACAAACTGGCCTGCTGCCTGCTCCAAAGGCATTACCGGCTCCTTGTCCGAACTAAGAAGAGTCCACAACCAAGCCTGCATCTCTGCGGCCTCTAACAACTCGGCCAAACTCTTTAAAAGTTGCAAGGAGCTGGCCAAACCTGCTGCACTCTCTACCTCTCCTGTCGCCTCCCAGGCCCTTTGCATGGTCCTTGCCTCTCATTTCATCTCAAATACCTAGGACAACCTCTTTCCCTGGCTGTTCAACCAATACCTGGCACCCCTTGTCCATCAAATTGCTGCGCTCTGCCCCAACTTTCAGTGCTATGCGGATGACACTCAGCTCGTCTTCAGGCTTCCCTCTGCCACCTCCTCTCCTTATCTCATCTCTGAATGCCTGTCCGCTATCCGGGAATGGTGTGCCGCCAGTGAACTCTGCCTTAACACCAGCAAGACTGAGATTCTCCTCATCGGCACACCTTCACCCTCCTTTCCTGTCACTCACTGGCTGGCCTCCCTTGGCCCTCTTCCTGCTCCCACCTGTCAGTCTAAGAAACTCAGGGTCATCTTCAACTCCACACTCCTTTTCCCCTCAAAGCTCTGATGTTTCCAAGAAGTCAAACTACCAACTGCACATCTTCAGAGGTATTCTTCCTTTCCTCTCCTTCCCCCAGAAGCTTACTGTCTCTCGAGCTCTGGTTCTCTGACTATTGTAACAGCCTCTTTCTAAATCTGCCTACTTCTACTCTCCGCCCTTTGCAACTCAGCCAGAACAGGACTGCAAGACTTGTCCTTGGCCTCAAGTACTGGGATCATAGCTCTCCACCCCTGAAATCTCTTCATTGGCTCCCAGTGGCTGCAAGGATTAAATTCAAGACCCTTTGCATTGTCCACAAGGCTTTCTGGGGCCTGGGTCCAAAATACCTTCCCACTCGGGCGCTTTGCTCCTCCAACTCCCTTAGGGTCAGTTGCTTCTCCAAGCAATGAGTTGGGAGTTGATCTCTTTCCTCGGCAAGGGCCTCACTGCCAGTATAAAACTTGAGGAGAACCATCTCTGGTTCTGGAAGCACCTCAAGACCTTCCTCTTTCCTTCTGCCATTCGCTCTTCCTCTCCCTTGCTAATCCGTCTCCTTCGGGTACCCTTCACCTGGTCACCCTCTGATTTTGAGCCCAGGTCCCTGCTGACCCATCCACTCATGCGCACTGCCTCCTGGCAACCCCTGCACTTGGATCTGTATCTGTAACCCTACAGTCCCCTTACCTGCACTTATCAGACACCCCGTGTCTGTGTGTTAAACCCTGCACTTGCCACCCTGCTGGCTACACTACCAATTGTTTTTTTTTTTATCCCGCGCTTAGCACTTTCCACTTCTCCACTCCCCCCTGCAATTTCCCACTTCCCTTTCCCCTGCACTTGTGCGTTTTCAATGTCATTGGGCCTAGTAAGATCATTGTTTTGTCCTCCCTTATTTCCTCTCCCTTGCCCCGTTGCGCTCTGAAACACTTGTGTACGAGCACAATACAAATAAAATATCAGATCTTTATTTTGTTGCCTCTGGCGCCCTTTTCTGTAACTCTGCTTTTCTTCCTGCTTTTCAGCTTTCTCTTGCTTCACTTTACTTTTGCTTACTTCGCTTTGCCTTTTTCCTTTTCTTGCTTAGTTTTTCCTGCTTCCACTCTCTGGCTGTTCAGCTTTCTCAATGCTCCTGCTGAAGCCAGCCGCACGCTACTGAGTTTCTTTCTGTCTCACGAAACTCACCATTTGTAGCGCAGCGCTGGCGTGCAGGGTAAAGGGGTTCTTGGGTCGAGGTCAGGGTCTCGCCACCTGCTCATCTGACACTCCTGGGACCGGCACACGTCCCAGGGGAGCGAGCACTGGCTTGTACAAGGCTAACCGATTGTCTTCCGTGCCGCTCCGAATTCCTGGAGACACGGCTCCCTTGCCACTCTGCTGTGCCTTTCACACACCAGGCCAATGTTTAGGCATCCCACACTCCACTGGTCCTTTCTGGTCTCCTTCCTGCAGCCTTCTATTCCTTGGCCCCTCTGGTCCTGTCAGCATCCCCAGCTCGCTCGGACTCTGGCAGAACCACCCTTTTTGTATTGGAGGTGAAAGTCAATTGGGGACATCTGCCTGACCTTGCCCGAATCTATTAGTGGGACAATTCAATAGTGTTAGATGGTAGGCCTCCCTTTGTATCCCTATGTTATGTATATGGATAATCTTCATTGCTCCCGATTGCCTCTTCCCCGTCCTAGTACTTATTGGAAAGGGGAGAGGGGGTGAGAGTGGAAATACCCCATGAAGATTGCGGGTTGGTGGGCAATTAGGAAGGCGACGAGGTACCATGTCTCGCCCTTCGGTATTCTCCTCTCAATCCCCTGCGCCCCTCCACTCAGGTGATCCTCCCTCGCTTGTCCACCCCTAGTGTCGGGATCCAAAAGCAATGGCCCTTCCATGGCCACCTGAATGAAAGATCCAGGGGAAGTAGGTGGGAGAATACCGTTGGGTTTCTCACAGTGGACATATGGCCAAGTTTTACTTGGTTATAATTGCACTAGGGAAGGGGTCCTCAACCTTTTGTTGACAAGGAGAGAAATGTGTTTATCAAATGTAGCAGTGAGCAACATCCGCAGTTCGATAGAACATATCAGCATTCCTTTGCTGGAAAAACATTTGAAACACAAATTAAACCTTTTGATGAAACATTCTGATGTTTTCAGAGAAATCCTTCAATTCCCATCATGTGTAGGTAGCTAATGAGCTTTGTGGTCTGTGTCATACATGATGGATCCATAAGTATTAGGATAGTTTGGTTATTAACCAATGCTTTTGTATTTTATTATCTTCAGATGTTCTAAGGGTGGCTTATGTCCTTCTTGTAGGCTGCTATTCATATTGGCTCAAATTAAATGAGCCATAGGGTTTAGTAAGTTTGGATTTGGTGGGTTTCCAGAAGGGTACAGACAAATGCTATGCTTGAGCCTGACAATAGGTGATGACATTCAAAGGGTCTGCGTTGTTTCTTGAGCGTAGGAGTAAAAATAAATACTGAGATGGGATGCCTCATCCACACCCCTCAGGGGAATTTTATTGTCAGCCCTTTGTACAGCTTCCATGATTATAAATGTTAATTATGTATGATGGGTGTCACCCCACTTGAACTCCGAGGACAATGGTGCTGTTTGGCTTCTATACTATTCCGTGGATTGTGAAGATGAATAATAAAGAAAAGCAGAACACAAAGTTTTCTTTTCATTTTCCATGAACCTTAATAATAGAAAATTAAAAAAAAATGATTCAGGGCCTAAAAGTTTTTTCATAGCTGAGTGAGGGTGGTGGAGATGGTATTTGGTCTTTCCCATTGCGTGTTCATGAGGCATTTACATAAATGCAGTGACTTTCAATGTGATATTTTCCTTTGACAAGTGTGATGAATCTTTGGATGTTGTCCCTTCTTCCCTAGAGGGAGCCCCTTCCCATGTGACCAGGGAGATGAGGCTGCCACACGATAATCCCCATGTGGATGGTACTAAGCAGGTGGATCCCATGGATGTGGACCCCCTCTATGAGGGAAGTGAGGACAGGCCATGGAGAATGTAGTATCCACACCATCATGCAACCAGACTTCTATCACCCAAAGATACCAATAGGGATCAGCTAAGCCCACCCTCCTTATCTCCTCTTTCGTCTAATTTATTCATACATGTGCATCAGGCAAATAGTACTCTGACGAGGAAGAGTGAATATGGATGACTCCAAACGTACTGTCATGAGTAGGAGCAGGGTAAAGAGCCCTACGCAGAACCGATATGAACATGCTAGCTATTGGAAGCTAGAAAGTCGATCATGCATACAAACTGATGAAGGATTTTCCATGTGGTCATTCCAGCCCCGGAGAAGCTTCATGTTGGGGAGTGGAGCAGCACAGATGGGTGTGCTGCAGACCTGAATGCCTGGCACAAGCAGGCGGGGTCCGAGAAGGTGGAGAAGAGCCACAACGTACGTGTTTGTTGAGAGAAACGCTGTCTAGTGCAGAATCAAAGCCATCCGAGTGGTCAAGGCGAGACATGAAAACCGCGAGAGGTTACCGGTGTTGCCGAGGGCCGTTACCCTCGCAGACCAAGAGCAAAGGTACGCAGAGGGGAGCCGGGAAGGCATAGGGAGACACAAGTGGCTGTGTGGGGGGGGCAGGAAGTGCAGAGGCATCTTTTGTCCCAGTGGGACCGAAGAGGGAGACTAGTTGAGTATGGAGGGGGCGAAGGAGCATCTCAAAGAGACTTAAGAGGCCTGGCAGGATAGTGAACTGGGTTGAGTGAAGTGACAGAGTTGAAAGAAAGGTCGGGGGACGTGAATTTTGCGAAACCCGATGGGAAAAGAGATCCTTTGGCACAAGTTCCGAAAAGACTATTGGAAAGGAGAGGCTGAGAAAGGCTTGGGGACGGGAGACGCCTTCCCAAGGTTGTTTTGGAACTTGAACATTGGAACTTTGCTGGGAAAGTCTGGAGAGAGACCGACCTCCTCCCCCCCCCAACCACAGGGAACAACACAATAAAAGCCTAGAGAGGAAGAATATTTCCATCCATTTATGCACTGCCTGAAATATTCCAAAGAATGGAGTCATCCTGTTTAAAGCAGGATATAGTTTTAGTTGTAGGTTTTTTTTTTTTCTGTTTTAAGTTTATTTTCATTCGTCAAGTGGTACGTTACATTAAAAATAAAACCGTGCAGGTTATCAATTTGACAAACAGAATATAATAGACAATAAAAGTTAATCAAAGCCATGCATCAAATAAATTAATTGAAGGAAGAGACAAAAGAAAGAGGGGGGAAAAGGTTTTTTGTTTAAATGTAAGTGACGGAAACAGGTTTGGGACATAGAACATTGGACTACTTAATTTGATGGACATTCTGACATCTTCCTTGGTTTTGTTTGAGGCAGGGAATCCTCTCATAGTTGTAGGGATGGGTAGGGTCTTTTGTCCTTACTTTTAAGTTCAATAAATGTTTATGCCAACAAGCATGCCACCTTTTATGTCCAGTGTCTACTTCTGCACCCTTGCACACGTGAGTTTTAAAAGGGCAATGAGATCCATACAAGTGAAATACTTTGGTAGAAATGTTTATTTAATGGAGCTACATTACCACAATTGAAAAATCGACGTATGCTTCAGGCATAAAATCACCTTGTCGAAACTCTTATTAAAGAACACATATGTGTAGCAGTAATTAAAGAGTGACAATGCAGTGTCCTTTGTAATTTTAGTCTAACGGAGACCATAGAAAGCCTTCAAGCACAGGTAGATGACCTTCAGAGACAAGTAGAAGAACTGAAGAAAGCTGGGCGAAGATGCAGGAGCCGTGAAAGATTTGAACAGTCAAGATCAATGCGCAGCATCTCTTGCTTAAAGGAGTTGTACGACCTTCGCCAGTAAGCAACGGTCCTAATTTCTCTATGAATTTATAGAATGTGCAGAGCTTTCAAGTTTTCCCATTTCATTCATGATGATGATCTTTGTATTCTCAAACTTGTAGCTTTGCTGTTACTTTAGATTCAGGGCTAAACGTTCCACAATTAAAAGGAATAAAATAAGACTATCGTCAACTCGTGCATGGAATGAGGGAACTTTGAGAGGTCTGAATGTGTGTCTTAGTTCATTTTATTCCTCGGCTATGTTAATGTACTGTATTCTGTAGCTCTTTTTCTGAAACTGAAATTGCTTGCATTGCTTAGCAGATTATGATGTTTTTGTCTTTGAAGTAACATTAAATAGTTTATTTAATTGTACTGCATCAAATTTATTTATTTTTTAAACCTTTAGCTACTACCATGCAGTGTTGTTTTTATGGAGGGGTTTTGAAATTCACCATTTGCTTGCAACGATTTAACTAACTGTTGACTAGAATGTTAATTGCCATTGATTCTCTAAAAGCTGTCAATGTGGGTTGAACCATTCCCTCTTTTGCCTTGCCCATTTCAGAGTCTTTCATTGTAATTACAGGCTAAAATCTCCACCTTTCATTTTTAGAAGATAGCATAAAAACATGTATATCTTAAGGAAATAAGACACCTGTGCTGGCTAGACCTGTTTTTTGGATTGTGGTACTTTTCAGAGTTCCAAATCTTAGAGTATAGCTCGTCTATCTGCCCCGTCGTCGCTTCTCTTCCTAGTGCACTCATGCCTTCAGTAAAACACCTTGCAAAAACATTCCTGTCTGGATGACAAACATTAATTTGGTGAACAAAAGCTGTAGCGATAACAATGTCTGACTTATAGAATGCTATCTCTGGCCATGAATTGTTGACCTTAGAGCGTAGAGTGAATGGCACATATAAAAGAGATGAAGGTCAATCCACTCCATTTAAATTGTAACTGCAGTTCAAAAAAACTGTTACAGTATATCATTTTGCCAGATGGGGTGCTTGAAAGAAGCTACGCTCCTCCCCAAAGATGTTGAAAATAACTTCAGTGAGCAAGTCATATGTCCCCCATTTCATCACATTTGATTTGTGGGAATTATTCCCAGGCATTCAAAGAGACTCCATTTGGTGGTGTAACGATAGGAGGTACTCACTATTGGAGGCTGAGCAAAAAGGTGTTCTTCAGCATCTGCCCCAGAGCCCTCTGTAAGGTTTGCAGTAAGCAGACGAGGCAATGAGACCACCTTTTCTTTTATTGGGGAGGACATCTTCTGTAACTGCAGGAAGGCAAGGGACTAAAACTTGGCTAACAGATTTCCCTTGGATCTTGAAGGTACTTTAAAGTCTTTCACAGAGATGGTAGCAGTGATGCTTCGATTACACTAACAGTGGAAGTGACTGTGGGAAATTCCCAACATAGAATGGTCACATTTTATTTCTACACATTTGGCCAAATTGCCTTTTGTGCAAAGAATTGGGTAACAAGTAAATTATGCTAAGTGAAATGGGGGCTGGGGGAGGGGATTTGGGAACTGGTTCAAATAGATTCACCCAGGATTGAAAATTGGCTTGCGGATGCAAGGTAAGTTTCTAATGGATTGTATCCTCCCAAGGATTCCTCTTCTTTGATATACTGATATCCTGCTTGCAGTTTGGGAAATATCTCGACATCAGAAGGAGCTGTGCGTCATTGAGTCGATGTCCCTCAGTGACGTCCATTCTCGAGCTCGGACGTGACGTCGGTATAAATAGCATGCACTGTGTCCATTGGTTCAGTTTTTCCAGATGCACAGCACGCTGCGTAATGGTTCGACTCACCTCAGCGATTCTTTTCTATTGCGTAGTTCTAAATTCTTTGAGTGTCTATTCTGAAGACTGGTTTCAAGAGGTGTGCGGACTGTGACTAGCAGATGTCTATCACAGATCCGCATAGGATATGCCTATGGGGTCTTGGTAAAGTGCACACGGTCGACGACTGCGGCTCTTGTCAGTCCATGACTAGTAAGGCCTCAAAGCAGAGGAAGTCAAAACTCACCTTAGGTTGGTCAGTGTCAGAATCCCTGTCCTCTACTCCTTCAAAGAAGAATTCTTATGAAGAACAGAGTTTAAGTGAAGTCAGAGGTCTAAAAAAGGCTCCAAGAGTTAAAATCCAAGGATACGCCATCGTCCTTTGTCATCGGATTCCACACCTGAAAGAAAAAAGTAAAGTTTCCCATACAAGTGTGCCGCAGCAGCATATTGGGGAGAGTTCTTTCTTAAAATGTATGTTTTTTATTTTAAAAGCAGCCCTCGAAAGAGCCGAAAAAGGATACCAACACCACCGGCCTTCATAAGGCCGGAAGGGAGTATTCAGAGGCCCTGACTGACGTGCCTAAGATCCTGTGTCAAAAGCCTGAGATACCGACTTGCGTGGCATCTATGGCGTCGATGATACAAGAAGCATCAAAGCCAAAGGCTTCCACCTCTTCACTATCGAAAGACTCAACGTTGAGGCCTTCAACATCAAATCCATCCTCGGACCCATCTTTGGGGTTTAAACCCTTGGCGAAAAAAGACTAAGGCCCTCGTTAAGAGTTTCCCAGAGAGAAGCCAGTGATTCCATCATGCCAAGGGTACCGTTTCTGACTACCAGAGTGCCAGAGGCTCTGGCATATTCCAACTCCTTGGGTGCACGCATCCCCCTTAGCTACAAACGTTATTACCGGCATGATGGGAAACTTGTAATGAGGGCCTTAGTCTTTTTTCGACATGGGTTTAAAACACAAAGATGGGTCAGAGGATGGCGTCGATGGCTTTGTCTAAAGCCTAAATGTTCAGAATTTCGATAGTGAAGAAGTGGAAGCCTTTGGCTTTGATGCTTGGCGTGTGCCAGTGGATGCCTTTGCCTCTTTCTGTTCCTTCTCCTACTCCGGCGGCTGCCTCCTACTCTGACACAGCCCTCTCTAACCTGCACCTTTCTATCTCCAACACTCTGAACATCCTTGCCCCTGTCATGAGAAGCCTACCTCCCAAGTGCAACTCTAGATGACTCCAACCTTGCCGTGCTGAAACGCAAGTGCAGGGTGGCTGAGAGGAACTGGAGGGCTTCGGGCGCATCCTCTAATAAACTGGCCTGCTGCCTGCTCCAAAGCCAATACAGACTCTCTGTCCTCTCCAAGAAGAGAGTCCTCACCCAAGCCTGTGGCCTCTAACAGAGCCAAACTCTTTAATATCTGTAAGGAGCTGGCCAATTCTGCAGTCTCCACCTCTCCTGTTCCCTCCCAGGCCCTCTGTATGGCTCCGGCTTCTGACTTCACCACTAAAACTCAGGAAATCCTGTCCTCGCTCTCCTCTTTCTACCTCTCTCTGTCCCCTTCTGTCCACCTCTCCCTCTCCGATACCTGATGATGTTTCTAGACAAGTCCTATCTATGAAAGTCTCATCCAAACATGTGCTCCCCTGCTCCTCCAGAACCATCAAGGACCACATTGACATTCTCGCTCCAGGATTGGCCGATTTCTGCAATCACTCCTTCGCCACTGCATCTTTCCTCTTTCCCCTCAAAAAACTCCCTTGTGCGCCCCCTCCTTAAAAAGCCTTCTGCCGATCCTACCTGTCCGGCAAACTATCGCCCGATCTCCATCACTGCTTTACTGGGCAAACTCCTAGAAAAGTTGGCCATCTCCCAGCTTACACTAAACACGGAATCTGTTGGTTGTCTCCATTACCATTCTGGCTTCAGAGCAGCCAGAGGTACGGAAACTGCTTTCCTGTACACCTGTGAAGAACTGCTCTCTAATCTTGACTCTAGCCTTCCTTCTCATCCTCCTTGACCTTTCCTCTGCTTTTGAGACAGTCAATCACATCATCCTGATCAGTCGACTCTGTGAGAACCTGGCACCCTGAGTGGTTGACTACCTTCCTCCTGGACCGACCCTCCCAGGTCCAACTTGGGTCCTTTCTCTCCACCACCTCGCTCTTCACATGTGGTGTTCCCCAGGGCTCTACCCGCTCACCCTGGCTCTTCAGTGTCGACTTGGCCCCTTTGGCCTACCTGACCTCTACCTTCTTCTCTAACTTTGTGTTCTGCGGATGACACTCGGCTCTCTTTCAGGCTCTCCTCAGCCTCCTCTCGCTCATTCCTGACTGTCGGTTCAGGATTGGTGCGCCTCCTACAATCTCTGATTTAATGCCAGTAAGAAAGAGATCCTTCTCATTGGGACCCCTGCTCCTGCTTTCCCTGTCTCGCTTTGACCGCCCTGCTTGGGCCCTCTTCCTTCGCCTTCCTGCAAGGCCAAAAACCTAGGTGTCATCTCCACTCTCCTTCTCTCCTCGCATCACAGACCTTGCCAAGAAGGCCCGCTACCAGCTGCGCCTCTTCTGAGGCATTCCTCATTTTCCCACTTCCCCCAGAAGCTCACTGTCTCTAGATCCCTGGTGTACTCTAGGCTGGACTACTGCAACAGCCTCTTTATCAATTCTCTCCAGCTCTGAACTCTCTTCACTGGCTCCTGTTGGCTGCAAGGATCAAGTTCAAGACCCTCTGCATTGTCCACAAGGCTTTCTGGGGCCAGGGCCTGCACTACATCACCTCTCTTCTAAAATGCCTTCCTTCGTGAGCCTTTCACTCAGCTACCTCCAATTTTGAGGGTCAGATGCTTCTCCAGGCAGAGTGGGGGGGGTGTAGGTCCCCCTCTCCTTTGCATGTGCCTCCCTCTGCAATGGCCTCTCTGTCTCTCTCAAACTTGAGCCAGACCTCCTGAAATTCCAGAAGCAGCTCAAGACCTTCATTCTTCTCTGCTTTCTCGCTCTCCCTCACCTGCTGGCCGCTGTCTGGTCCGTTGACTGATTTGCTTGGTACCCACAGTCTCACTGGGTACCAGGCTCCTCCATGATCAGGCTCCCATGCACTGCCTCCGGGTCTACTGCGCACTTAGGGGTTGTAACTGTAACCGCTACAGCCCCCTACCTCTTTGCACTTACACAGAGCCACGCTGCCTTGGCTGCATTTACACAATGCAATTTTTACCTGATTGTACCCTTCCCCCTTTCCCTTCACCCTGCACATTGTCACACTTGCACGATCTGAATGGCACAAGGCCTAGTAAGATCGTTGTCTTGTCCTCTCTGTCACACCCCCCCCCCAAACCCCCCCCTCCCCCCATCGTCGCGCATAGAAACACTAGTGTACAGGCATGTTATATATGACATATCATGGGAACTCTGGCAAAAGTAAAAAATGCAGGTAATTCTGTTAAAATATGTGCTGGTAACGGCAATACCGGCACAACTATGGATGGAAATACCAGCACCGTTGCTACGGATCCTGGAAACACCAGCAATGGTAGCACCTGCACCAGAAACGGCATCATTGCCGGAACTGGAAGTTCGCTGGTGGCCATTTTGGAAATCTTAATCCATTTCAAATCTGGCACTTCCTGTTGCCATCCGCTCCTAAAAACAGTGGCAACGTGTCTGGAACAAGCAAATCATGCCTGCTAGAGGTCCGGCTCTGCAAGCCTCGCCTTATGGAGCCAGAACTCAATTGCTTACTGACACCATAGTGGCACATACAGATGTCCTCTTTGGAGAGTGCTAATAGGCACACCTGCCAGAGGCGCAAGTCTGCCACATGGCAGGAGCTCGCACAGAAGGTGACGGCAGTAGTTCGGTCGCCCGCACACCCTGAGACTGCCAAATAGGTGGGACGATCTGCGCTTGCGAGTGCGCAACATGTTGCTGCACATCAACGAGGCCACTGGAGGAGGGGCGGCTTCACCCCAGAAACTCCTGCCATGGGAAGAAGCCTGTGTTAGGTAAGAAGTGGTGCACTCACACTATGTGAAACTACACAACACTTATCTGCTTGGTATTCGCTAACCCACCTTTTGGTATAGGTCTGTACTACACAAGTTGGTAGTGTGACTTAGCAGCCAGGTTTATCACAAGAGGGGGTAAATGTGAGCTGTACAATTGAAATTCGTAAATACAAGTAGCCAAGTAACACTTACACTCAAGGTTTCATTCATAAATAGTTATTTATTTAACGTCCGTTTTTTAAATAAGCATTCTTTTAAAAAGGCAATTTGTTGTAACAATTCAAATCTACTTTAAAATTACTTTTCAGAGTCAAATAAAGCCAGTGGATAATCTTTGGGTATGCTTCATACACTACTCCTACACCCTGAGGTTACTTCAATCACAAGGATAGTATTTGCATTTATATATCGCACTAATATACTTTTGTAGACTCTTAAGTTAAGGAAAGGGTTAGGGAAGCAAAAAGGTTAGAACAATTTCTCAGCAATTTTGAGGACAGCTGAATTCTCCAATGAAGTCTAGATAAGCCTTTTCCAGCAGTACCAGTATACAACAATATACCACCTGTGAGGCACAAAGGGATCAATGGATTTAGAAGAGTGCCTTTAGGGAGCCAGGACAGGCAAAGTCATTTGGATACAGTATATAGATCTGATGCACTTCCTCGACAAAATACTTGATCAAAGTTAGAGAGTTCAGAAAAATCACTTGCAGGGTCACAAGCTATTAGACTTGTGAGAAGGGAGTTGAAATCAACTCGAAAAAGGTAGAATGCAATTCCCAGTGAGAAAAGCACAGCTAAAGGCAATAAGTTATGTCTCCCAAGCCTAAACAGTACCTCTGGTTAGAAGAGTGGTCCAGCTGGATTCTGTCTTGCTACGCGGTGCAGACCCTGGTTCCTGAGCCTCAGTTGTGGCGACAAGAGGGAGGACGTCTGCAGGGCTCCTGCAACAGTACTTGGGAGGTCGTCGGCAGCTACGGGCTCTTTTTGGTTCAGCAGCACTTCAAGGTTTCAGTGTTTGGCAAACAGCACTGATACAGATCTTGGACACTGGTTGTATTTCCTTCGCTTCCTCAGTCCTGCACTCTGGTGAGGGGACTCTGGATCTGGAGGTCCTGCTTCTGGAGGGTCCTTAGGAGGCTCCTGGAGCTTCTAGCTGGATTCGTTACACAGCAGACATTGCACTACACTACAGACACTTGACCCCTGGCATTGGGCTCCCGCAGCAACAGAGGCCACAGCAAGTCGGGGATGGTGGTCCAGTGGAGTTCATCTTGGGGTTAGTTGGTCCCACTAACCCAAGGGGAGCAGTCTTTCTGTCCGGAGCTTCTGTCGAGGTGAAAAAGGTGGTCAGCACAGCAACAGGGCTTCACCGGGAAATTTAAAGGTTCAGGAGGTTGCAGCAAGCTTCGTTCACGGTTTCTTCGTTGGGTGTTTCTCCCAGTCGTTGACTCTGCCTGTAGTCCCAAAACACTCGCCTTTTTAAGCAGAGTTTCTCCCATTCATGCTCAGCCTAGGCTGTCAATCACACAGCAGGGTGGCTGTCCTGCAAGGACAGCCAGCCAGCCAATCGGGGTTAGTTGCATTCAGGCATTCCTAGAGACAAAGGACAGGGGAGTTTCGGGACCCTCCCTCACATCCTGTCCTTCCAGACACACTGGAGCCAGGGGCGGGCTTGAGGGCGGGAGCCTGCCAAAGGCAAGACAGAGGGCTCAAACCTGTCTCAACGCACAGAGTCAAACCCAAGAAAGACCTCACAAACAGAAAATGGCAAAAAAAGAAGACAGGGGGCCATTTTGACTAGGTCAACCGTGGGTGCTGTACTGCAGCTGAGGGTTCAGCCTGCGGTAGAAAGGCACAATGGTCGGAAAGGTAAACCACTGCAGAGGGGACCTGGCCTAGCGGTTCAAGCTGGGCTGCTACTGTTGATGGCAGTACCAGACTGATTTGCATATGGCTGGACCCCTTTTGCAATGGCGCAGACGGGCTAAAAAACGATGGTGTGGAAGGTTGCCCAGAGCAACGCCAGTGGTACAGATTCATTCAAAACCTTCCACCCATTACTTTTGTGGTCACAACCACTGCCACCAGCCATTTAAAGTAGTGAGGGTAAGAGGAAATGTTACATGAGAAAGTAGGATAAGAGGATACTAAGTAACCCCCCCCCCCCAGCACTCCACATAAGATGGTGTGTGCTGGACCTACAAAGACAAAAGGTAAGTAAAGTCAATTTCAGTTTACTCTTCTTGGGCACTGTAGTTCACCGAAGCAAAGGTCTTTAAACCTTAAGAGAAATCTAAAGGATTTCTCAGTGACACTGCAATTAAGGTGCTGTGCGTCACCATACAAAAAGCAGATGCCTATGGAGTTTGTCAAACTCCAAAAACAGTGAAAACATAAAATCCAAATCAGGTAAAAACACTGATTCGAGGGTTAAAATTAAAATGTCTTAAGTCCAGCAAAAGAGCTGGCGGTCTCTAAGTTTGAAGGGAATTAGCACAGAAATGAACATTTCCCCCTAACAACTTGCAGCTCCATAATGCATATGGAGTGGATTGAGGAAGTCTGATCAGCAGATGCCGGAGCAGGGATCCAAGGAGACAACGGTGAGAAAATGAAAAATCCCCATCCAGATTAGGGAAGTATGTACAAGGAGATGGGTACAACACTTGAAGACCACAGCAAAATGGTCCAATCACTCACAGATGCCAGGGGTCCTGGTCAGAGTAAGGCATGCAAAAGCATTGTACACAAAATGCATTGCACCACACATGGACACGTGAGTACTGGACATGTGCTCAAAGGGAGAACATGACAATTAGTACATCCCCAACATACACAACTATAAGCCACCATGGCAGAACAACCAATGTGCACTAACACCACACACTTGTGCATGCATGCATCAGAGCAAATTGGACTACCAGACATCATAATCAGTCCAGGGCACACAATTTTGTATCTGTGTAATGCAAGTCTGTGAAAGTAACACAGACAAACTGCTTGTTCATCTCACCCTAACAGGCTCATCCTCTGACAGTGACAGTGCTGGACCCTCCACAGGCCAGACAAGCGCAGGCAGGACGGCAGCACCCCCCCGCCCCCATATCCCTGCCGCATAGTCAACTGCCCTGCAAATGCATCCTGTGTTTGCACCAAGACCACACCACACCACGCCTAGGGTTCAGCCTATCCCGGCACCACTTCTGATGAGGATGAAGCGGCGGATAGAGGCAATGAATGACATATACAAGTCACAGGAGCACACCCCCTATCCGACACCTACCTTCAGCCCCTCCACCACCTATGCCCCAACATCAGGGATATAGACGCCAAAATTTGTGCAACAAGGTAAGGCATACAGAGATGGTGGACATGGTACAGCAACAACTGTCTGAATCGCAACTGATGCAGGAGTGTGTGCGCAGGCAAGCAGTCCATCCCTGTGCACGTGCCCTGGGCCACACCACCACTGCCCTAGTGCTACTGGCCGTGAGGGCAACAAAAGGTGTCTGCTTTTGCAGAGTCACACACACACCCTCTGCAGGCCACCCTGGAGTGCAGGGGGGGGCAGGAATCTGCCCCACCACCCCCCAGCGCAACCACCCCAGCAAGCTCACACCATGGGCTCACCGGCCCATGGCAAGGGCACTGCCATCACAAAGGAGAGGAAATGACTCGGATACCCTGAATATGTGGCACGTAGTATTTCGGGGTGTGTGGGGGAGAGGGTGGCGGGCACAGGGTGTTAGTAGTAGATGGAATATTTCATTCAATACAACTTGGTTTACACTTGCAGCAATGAGTGGACATTCCTTATTTTTGTGCCAGAATGTATTGAATGTGTTTATCATATGCAGTGAAGGGCAGGGGTACTGCATGTTGGGGGTGGGGGGGGCGGGGGGGACTCAGAAGAAGTTGTCAATGAGTTCTTGATGGACAATGCGCCCATCCCTGACATCCAGGCACACGTGCCTGCGCCTGGCTGGTGCTGCCTCGCCATCTTCATCTACACCCTCTGGCAGTGGCATGTCCAGATCTGGGGGCAGGGGTTTGTTGCGTATGACGCAGATGTTATGCAACATTGCACAGGCCAGGACTATCTGCCCCACCTTCTCTGGGCTGTACATGAGTGCACCCCCAGACCAGTGTAGGCATCTGAAATGTGCTTTCAATAGCCGAAATGTCCGCTCTATGGTTGCCCTGGTTGCTCACATGTGCACGATTGTATACCACTCCCCTCCTGCGTCTGGTGATCTCTCAGAAGGGTGATCAGCCACAGAAGCAGCAGATATCCAGAATCGCCTGCAAGGGGCAGGGGGAACACAAGGTTAGTCATGTCATGCATGTGGTAGGACTTTGTCTTTACTTAGTCCGTCTTTGTCTGTTGGCCATACAACAGTACCAGATGCATGATGTTGCCATGCCTCATGCATCCTGCTGCACCATGCAATAGCCACTCTGTGACACATCCATACTGTGCTGGGTTCTGCGCCCTGGGATGGATTGTTGGCGGTGGGACATGATGTTGCTGTTTTTTTTTTCTTCTCAGAATGTCCTGCATCCTCTCCCTTTTTGTATATTCTTATTATGTATTCTTAACACTGTGTTCTAATAGTTTCTCAGTTGCAATACATATTTACGGCCTTTTTTGTAACCAAGAAACTGCATATTCTTGTAATGCGTCCAGATACCTGCGGGTGTGGAGCGCTCTATAAATAAACAAACTTGCCACTTACTGCGCCTAGTGAGTACTCACCAGTCTGCATATGTATCCTCATAGTCTGGTGTGGACGCTGCCGTGCCTCTACCACACACACACTTCATGACACCTGCAATGTGGACTAAACGTTATTTGACATGCATCAACGCCACATGCCGGCTTACATGCACAGAAGGCCCGGACAACCAATGACCGGTATGGCATCACTGAAGCTGGCAACGGCACAGCATGGACGTCTTGCAACCCCCCCCCCATATATATATATATATATATATATATATCTTTCTCTCTCTCCCCCCAAATCCCACTGACTTTCAGCCCCCTACACTACTCACATACCAGACCCGCCTCAGTGTCTGCAAGTGGCAACAGGGTGCTATGAGACCCATTGACATTCACATTGGCATGTGTGAGTGATGGTGCACAGCAGTGGTGTTGCCTTTGACTGCAGATTCTACAGTCAGTTTGTGCATGCATGCACCATGTCTCACCAGGACATGCGTCTCATGGCCCTAGGTGGAACAGTCTACTGATACTCTTGATTTGGTGGAAGGGCAGTGTTGCATTCTGGTACCTGTAGTGCATTTCATGTTGTCCTTATGGGTTAGTAATACAACCTGCTGGACTTCCTGATTTGTGATCTCCCAACAAATAGATGGGAATTCCGTAAAAACCTTTTCAAACTGAATTCTGAAATAACAATGTTAAAAGATCAGAACAGAAGAAGAATATGGGAATCCGGATATTTTTGAAGCAAAACCGGAAGAAACAATTGGACGCTACTTTTTCAAACTAAATGAATAGAAGTAGAGAATAGAAACACATCTATTAGCATTGTCCTCCTTTTTTAACATCCTGTGGATAGAGAAATCTAATAAAATCATCTTTTTTCATCTATGAAGCAGCTTTTTAAGAAATTCCAAGTACCTCACTCGAGGGCGAACTTTAAAAACAAAAAATTAAACAATTTTTATTAAAATACTTTTATAGAATTGATCAACCTGAGTCTTCTATTGTGTTAATAAATTAGTAAGGGCTGGGTCATTGACTGATACTTCTCCAGTCGTGTGATGCTCCAATAAGTTGTGGCCTGTTAATTGTGCGTTTGCTGGTTGGTCCTCCATATGCAAGGTGATTGTGGGACATGCATGTGTGCCATCACCCCCCCCCCCACACTTTTAGCCTGTGACCCATGCAGCAATCTGTGGTTGTACATGTACTCACTGTGAGAAACAGAGGGTATTCTCACTCCTAAATCCCTCAGATCCTCTACGCAGGTGGCCAAGGAAAGACCATTGCTATTGGATCCCAATCCTGGGTTTGAAGAAGCAAGGGTGGATCACCTTGGTGGAGGGTCCTTGGAAAATGGAAGTGGGGTGCCCTTGGGAGAGACATGGTATCCCCTATTCCTGTTAGTGATCAACCCAACCCTTCCATCTTCATGGGCTGTTATAAGCCCATTCCCCTCATTTCTACCCATTTCACACTTGACAATACTTGGACGAAGAAGAGGCAACTAGGAACAATAAAGATCACACTTATTTACCACTCTGGTACTGGGACGAGGAATATGTTGGCTAGGAACTGTAAAGGTCAGGCATGTCCTGTTGATTGTGGTCAGGCAGGGCTGATTGGACATCCACACATGCAGCCTGTCAAGAGTGACTATTGAAGACCAAACTGAGTACAATCTTTATTTCTTGAATACCAAACTTAGTGAAAACCTCACAAAAGAGCAGAACTGTTACATACTAAGTTCTGAGGTAAAATGTCAAGTAAAACCATTAGATGCTGTATGCTAAAAATGAACAATGCTTTACATACAAGGGGAAAACAGTTGTGTTGTATCCTAAAGTGAAAGGAACTTTAAATATTGAAACAAAGCATGGAGATTACTTCAACACAGTCACAATTTCTAGATACAAAGAAGGCACAGGAGTGACAACAAACTTTAAAGAGACAACAGTTATTTGGGTGCTGAAATTAAGTCTTTGAGAAGGGAACCCTGAGACTTGAACCATTTATTGATTTGAGACCAAGGTTCTTCTGGGCGCTTGGAACTGTTACTTGGATCTTGGGGAAGGGAACCCAGAGTACTGGTTAAAACAGTATTATTCTTCACTCCAGAGAAGTAACTTTGAGACTTTTCGTTAGAACTGATGTATACTTGGGGAAGGGAGCTGAAAAGTAGCTGTAAACTGGAACAGGCTCAGAATGTTATGTTGGACACTGTTTCTTTTGGTTGCCGACATCCCTGAACATTGTATAGATTAGTTGTGAGGGCAAATATACTTTTTGGACACAGACAGATTCATTTAGTTGAACTCTTCCTTCCGTAGTTTTATTCAGGTAGGGAAATTTCACCTTAGCATAGGGCAGGTTAGGCCTTTTCCCATCTTGATATTTGGGTTAATATGTGTTTTATATTGAATCTGTTGCCTGTTTCTTGCTTCATGTTGCCTTCACATCACCCAACCTTCAGGTCCTTTGTCCTCCATGACGCGCCATGTATGCCAGCAGGGTGCTGCTCCATAGGACCATGGAGCTGTGGGTCGATCCTGGGAAGCAGGCACAGCAGTGCGTGTTGTACAGGTCGGTTTCACAGGTCACCTGGACATTGAGCTAGTGGTACCGCTTCCGGTTTCTGTAGACTTTCTCAGAGAGGTGTGTGTGGGGGGCTGGAGGGGTGGAAGCAGCTCGACATGTATGCAGTCCAGTGCTGCCAACAAATTGGGCATGCCCGCAATCACATAGAAGTGGGCCTTGGTGACATTTACCTGTGGTTGGGAGGATGATGTGCTGGCCCACCTGGCGCAGGAGGGCCTACAGTACCTGCACCAGCGTTCTGGAGAAAGCACGCTGCTATATGCCATGCAGCTGGCTCACAGAGTGCTGGAACGTGCATGTGGCAAGGAAGTGCAGGACCAACACCAGCTTCAACTGTAGTGTTATGGCTGTTCTGATGCCGATCCTGCTCCCAATGTTATCCTGGATAAGGTTCACGAGTTCAAGTATTGTCTCCCTGTTTAGGTGGTACAAGGTGTGTATCTGGCCGTCTGTCAGGGCCCATGGTGTAACCCTTGTGCGGGGAATCACAGCACGCCGCTGCCTCGCCACTTGCATCCCAATCTTCCCTCTTCCCTCTTCTCTCGTCTCCTCCCTCTCCTCCCTCTCCTCCCTCTCCTCCTCAATCTCCTCCGGCTCAGTCAGCTGCACTCTGGCGTGCAACACCGCTATGTTCATTGAAACGAGTGGCAGCATGGTTGTGCTGGGGAGTGTACATGTGGCAGGTATGGCCCTTTAGTACTGTTCCTGGGTGTATTGTGTGCACCTGTGGCCTTAATTCCCCCACCTGGGCACATTTACCAGCTGCTCCGCGGTGGCAATGTTTCCGGCATCCATTTACCTGTATTACTGGCAAGTCCACACTCGCAATGTGCCTGTATTTCTGTTCTGCTGGTGTTACTGGCAAGTGTCGGGGCTGTGTCTGCTGCTACTGTTGCCTGCGTTACCGGCGCCATTAGCACAGCGTGTGGGTATTACCGGTGCTAGTGTTTCTGGCGACATGACTCGGGATAAGCCGGCCCGATAATAGTGTTGGTATATGGTTCTACCAGCACTTTATCACCAGAATGACTGACTTGTAAGGAGCCCCTGAGTCTTTTGGTGGTTAATACAAAATCGAAATCTCTGGGGCCCCAGGAGCAAGGCAATCATTCTGGCCCTCAAGGTGTCCCTGCATTTTAATTCTAGGGCTGATTCCTGATTGTGAAGGATAATATGAAGGTCATTCTCTTCCTCAAAAATCAGGTTAGGACAAGGTTCTTAGAGCTATGCTGGCTTGCTCAGGTTTTCTGGAGCAGAGACTGGAGAACAGTGGGTTGACGGTGGCCAGACACTGCTAGAGTCCTGAACATCCGGAAGATAACCTGAGCAGGCTCATTCAAGCCCCAACAAGTGGAAATGTTCCTGCTCCCTTTCGGATCAGATCTTTCTCCAGTGGGACCGGCCAAAAGTACACTTCACTAAGACTCTGGACAGCAAATTGTGCCCAGTATTATTTTTTTGAAGGGGAGACCTGATGGGCTCCCTCAGGAGGCCTTCTCCCTCCAATGGGAGGATCAGAACCTGTGTTCCTTCCTCTCACTGCATAGATACCTCCCAAAATGGAGACTGTCTGAACTGTGCGACTGAATTGCAGCCCAACTAGTACTGGCAGTTGAACCTTGAATATCTTGCTCCTGAACATTCCCAGAAGGACCTTCTTTCTCTGAAAAAGGGTACTGATCCTCCACCCAGCCCCTCAATCGATATTCTTAATGACTGCACGAGGACCTGAGCTGGGGGGTGACGGGGGGGCAGCAAGAGGACAAGGTTCTGTCACGGATGCCAGGACAAAAGATTAACCCTCTCGACAGCTCCCTGGATTGATCAGGTCAATATCAAGCTAGATTCTTGCAGGACTTGCCTCTTTGTTATGAGTGTCTATTGCACTGCAGGCTCGGTAATGTATCCTATTCCAACCACGATATTCAGAGGCCTCACCATTCTGCTTGGGACTTTAGTGTGATTCTCCCCACCTTAGTCCACAAAGCCTTGGAAGGAGACCAATCTCCATGAAAACTGCCTTCCTGTTAGCAAACGTGTCAGATAGCAGGGCCAGCAAACTGCAGTGTTATGCTGCAAACACACATTTTATCTTTCACAAGGATGAAGTAGAGCTTCACACCATCCTGAGGTGGTATCCGAATTCTATTTCAAGCCTGGACCTTAGCTGGTGGGAGCTAAGGTGCCTTTGATCCATATCAGAGACTCATTCCCCTGGACGATATCTGTTAAGGGTGCCACCAGTGTTAAGCCACACAATATCTGTAGAGCTTACTCTTTCGGCGCCAGTTGTAGAACAGGTGCCTTTTTTGGGGAAAGGCTTTTCCTTTGTAGCATATTTGGTTAAGGTTCCATGCTGCTCATGTTAGTGCTTGTTTTGTCAATCTTGTCTTCCTCGAAATAAGAGGCTTGTTAATCTCCCACAAGTATGGCGGAACGGGGATGGAGGACATAGCAGTATCTACAAGTTAGTCACTGTAATGAGCACCAGGCTACTAGTCCTATCCCCCCTCTCCCCCATGCGGCCTGCCTCCCCATTATGTGTAATAAGTGTCTGCTCTGTTAGGGCTAATTAAAGGGCTAGCGAGTGGAACATGGACATATGCACGTGAAGATCTCACAGTGGAGGGTGATGTGCACGTGAGGATCTCGCAGTGGAGGGTGAGAGGAGGATGGACTGCGATGGCCATCTTTTTTTATTTTTTATAAACCGATATGCTGCTCTGGAGGAAAAGACTGACAACAGTAGTCACTACAGTGAGTAATATTTTCTCTACTCCACTGCACCCCAAACCATATGTTTCATGCACTACTGGACCAATGAAGGACCACAATGTCAGCAGAGGAAACATTTTTGATCCTGTTTCTTTCTGTGACCCTGATCTTTTATCCTGACACATGGCCTCCTAATTACATTTAGGTCTCGCATGACGGAAAGTGGATTTTAAGCATCATCATGTTGAAAGGGCAATGTACACATTTTACATCTTTTTAGGGTAGTGCTCTACATCCATACAGTTTTGTCCATTTTGAAGAGGGCCAACCTTTCTGTTTTTCAATCTGGATCATAGTTTGTGAAGAGGCACTTCAGCTCGGACCAATATGGATGTGGCTAGGATTTTTAAACAATTATTTAGAGCAAGTTCTTTCTGTAGGTCTGAATCTTCATGATACATGTTAAGTTTCACCTGTTTACCTAGTGATCCAGATCGCTTTTTCTCATCAGGTTATGCCATCTTCTTAAGTGTTATGTTCTCCATGCTGTTCTGTTCTAGTAAGATATTCTTCTAATTCAAACCTATCCAACCCATCCTGTTTTCTTTTTTTCTTGAGACATGTGCCCATTGCAGAGGCCTGTAGGACAGCAACATGGAATGAGCGCCACTCCTTTTGAAGGCATTGCTCACCAGAAATCTCCTCAAGGTCTGGAATGGGAAGAGGCTGGAATTTTCCAATCAACACTTGGTTACTGGTCCTATTTTGTGCACAAACTGGACATGTAGCCAGAAATTCTATAACATTGGCCTTCCAACCAGGCCAAGAAAAAGTCAGGGAAAGTAAGGTATTGGTAACACTGCGGACCCTGTGTACAGCAGAAGGTCTATCATAGCACAAGGTAAGCACCTGCTCTCGAATGGCGTCTGCAGGAACATATAAACGATGACCCTGGAAGAGTAAGCCACCATGAGCTGATAGAGCCTCTTGGCCTGAAGAAGGAATTGTATCAATATCCGGTGTAGACTGTCAAATTTGCTGTAAAAAAAGGTTGAACCAAGAAAACAAACTTCTTGTTGACCCATCCTGCCCGGCTAACTATCACCCAATTTGCATCACTCCATTCCTGGGTAAACACCTGGAAAAGCTGACCATCTGCCAGCTTAATCTTCACACTGAATCTGTTGGTTGTCTCCATGACCATCAGTCTGGCTTCAGAGCTGCCAGAAGCACGGAAACTGCTCTCCTGAACATCTGTGAAGCTGCTCTCCAACCTTGATTCCAACACCCCATGTGTCCTCATCTTACTTGATCTCTCTTCTGCCTTTGACACGGCCAACCATGCCATCCTGCTCAACCGTCTCTGTGATAACCTGGATATCACCGATCAGGCCCTGGCTTGGCTGACTTCTTTCCTCTCTGATCGACCCTCCCATGTCCAACTTGGGTCCTTCCTTTCCTCTGTGTCTTCCTGTGGTGTTCCACAGGGGTCTAACCTCTCTCCCTGGCTGTTCAACCAATACCTGGCGCTTCTTGCCCACAGCAGTGCTGCTCTCTGCCCTAACTTTCAGTGCTAAGCAGATGACATTCCTCATTTTCAGGCTCCCTTCCCTTCCCTTACCTCTTCTCCTTCTCTCATCTGTCGGTCTGCTATCCAGGAGTGGTGTGCCACCAATGTTCTCTGCCTTAATGCCAGTAAGACTGAGATGCTCCTCATCTTTCGGGGTTATCTTCAACTCCACACACTCCTTCTCTCCTCACATCTCTGACGTCTCTAAGAAGTCACACTACCAGCTGCACCTCCTAGAGGTATTCCTCCTTTCCTCTCCTTTCCCCAGAAGCTCACCGTCTCCAGAGCTCTGGTTCTCTCTAGGCTGGACTACTGCAACATCCTCTTTCTAAATCTGCCTGCTTCTACTCTCCGCCCTCTGCAACTCATCCAGAACAGGACTGCGAGACTTGTCCTTGGCCTCAAGCCCAGGGATCATATCTCTCCAGGACTGAAATCTCTGCACTGGCTCCCAGTGGCTGTGAGGATAAAGTTAAAAACCCTCTGCATTGTCCACAAGGCTTTCTGGGGCCTCAATACCTTCAACTCTCACTCTTCCTAAATATCTTCCTTCTTGAGCTCTTTGCTCATCCGCCTCCAACTCCATCAGAGTCAGTCGCTTCTCCAAGCAATGAGTTGGTGGTAGATCCCCTTCTTCGGCTGGGGCTCCCACTGGAACAGCCTCCCTGAAACTTGAGGGGAGCCAGCTCCGGTTCCAGACACACCTCAAGACCTTCCTCTTTGCTTCTGCTTTCTCTCCCCTGCTGATCTCCTGGCTGAAACTGCACTGGTTACCTGGCTATCCTCTGAGCTCGGGCCCAGGTCCCACCTCCCCCCTGCCAGTTGCACACCTGCATGGCCCAAACCACCGCCATCCCCCCCCCCCCCTCGGCAACCCTTGCACTCTGGGGCTGTCTCTGCATCCCTATAGCCCCATACCAGCACTTGACACCTGATGTCTGCTCTTACCCTGGCACTTGCCACCAGCTGGCTGCACTTTTATTTATTGTTTTATATTTATTTTACTGTTATCCTATGTACTGCCCTGCTCCCTTTGCCCCCTGCACTTGCGCAATCTCAATGTCCCCTGGCCTAGTAAGATCGTTGTCTGTCTTCCCTGTTTCCCCCTCCCTTGCCTCGTCGCACCTTGAAACACTTGTGTATAGGCGCGTTATAAATGCCATATCATATCGAAGAGACGCTCTGGCAAAAATGCAGGTCCCGACCTGTTCCTATCTTTGTCAGCCAGCATCAGCCAAAATATTTTGCATGCCAGGCAAATAAGTGAGAAAGATCAAATTGGGCAAAAAAGAAGGTTCATCGGGTCTGTCTGCTATTCCTGCAGTCATATTGTTGGCGGGCCTGTAGGTTTTGATGATTAGTCCGAAACTCCACAGGAAACTGAGCCCCGAGCAGATGTCGCCATTCCTGGCAGGCCGCTTCCAGAGCCAAAAGTTCCTTTTAAAGAACCAAATAATTCCTTTTGCTAGAAGAAAGTGTCTTAGAATAATAAGTAAGGGGGTCCACCTGGTACTTGTAGCAATATGGCTCCAACTGCACCTTCTGTTGCACAAGCTTCCAGCACGAAAGGCTTACAGGTTTCTGGTTTCCAAAGAATGGGAGCTCGGATAAATTCAGCTTTAAAATTCTGGAAGGCTGAATGCGCTGACACAGACCATTTGAATGCAACCCCTTTTTGAAATAAGTGCGTTATGGGTTGTATTTGTTAAGAGAAATTGGGAATAGATGTACAATAAAAGTTTGCAAGCCCTAAGCACTGTTTGACTGATCAAACCTGGCACAGGCCATTGAAGTATTGCTTCCACCTTCCTCTGGTCCATAGCAACACCCTAAGAAGAAAGGTTGTACACCAGATAAACAACATAGGAAGATTTAAATGTATATTTTGAGCTTGGCTTGGAGCTTGTTCAGGCGAAGATGTCTTGAGACCTCAAGACATAGAGTAGTATTCTTGGAATAAATCAAAATATCATCCAAATACATGATAGAAACAAAAAGCAAGTCTGAAAACAACTGGTCCACAAAACGTTAGAACACAACAGGGGCATTGAACCAAAGGGCATGACCCTATATTTGAAAAGTCCAAAGGGAGTGCAGAAGGCGGTCTTTCACTCATCACCTCTCTTTATCCTGAACAAGTCCAGCTTAGTGAAGATATAGGCTCCTTGCACGGCTTCAATGATGTCTGAGATTAGGGGTAAGGAATATTTATCCTTTAATGCTTCTGTACGGGTGCACAAGTAGACGCATGGCACAAAGGTGGCATGCTTGTTGGCACAAACCTTTAACAGAAAATAAGGAAGAATCCTACCTGTCCCTATAACTAAGAGGGGTTTCCCTGCCTCACACAAATGTAAGGATATCAGATTGTCCGTCAAAAACAAATAGCCCACTGTCATATGTTCCTAACCTATTTCTGTCCCTTACACTTCAAAGGAAATCTATAAAGTATGCTATACCCTGACTCCAACAGGATGACTCCCTTCTTCGAGATGTTTTTAAATAGTTCATGAATGATGGGAGAATATCCTTCCCCTAGCTGTCATTTGGCTTTTCCCTAGCGTTCCATAGAGGTGGGGACGTCGTCTCTTCCCCAGACCTTTTTAGGCGATGTGTTTATAGTTCCAAAACAAGATTGGGAAATTGTCTGCCTTTCTCAGGCTCTTTCAATTGCATTAATTTTGTCTATCTTTCTGCCAAAGGATGGGTCTTCCTTCCCCACGTCTTCTCATAACGTGTGCCAAAGGATCTCTTTCTCTTCCCCAGGTCTTCTCTTGACTTTTGTTAGAGCATCTTTCTCTGCTAGTTTGTTCTTCTTTGTTTTATTCTGAAAGGGATACACTCCCCTCCCCCTCCCGGTCTTCTCTTCTCATTATCTGGGTCTCAAACCCTTTTCTCAGTTCTGTGAAGTCTCTTACTTAAGCCCGATTCACTATTCTGCCAGGCATTATCTTGCATGTGCAACTCTGTTTCTCAATATTTGGGTACAAGACCCATTTCTCAGCTTCGTAGTCTCTCTTAATTAGGCCCGGTTCAGTATCCTGCCAGGCCTCTCTTCGGGTCTCTGTGGTGTGTTCTCTCACCCAATATGTCCTCAATTGATCTCTGCTTGGTCCCACTGGGATGAGGAAGATGATTCTGCACTTCCTCCCAACCACAGTCTGGGGGGTGGGGGGGGGGGCTTCCCAGTTCCCCTCGTGTACCTTTCAACTTCATCCACAAGGGAATTGGTCCATGGCAACACCGGTAAGCTTCCCCATGGCTATCACATTCTGCTCTCGGCAGCTCCTCCATGCTGTTTTCTCTCCGCACGTCGGGTCCCGCCTGGATCACTCTGATGGCTGCTTTCTCACCACTCTGTCGGGTTCCCCTGCCTTCGGTTAAGTCTTGAATCTTCTCCACCTTCTTGGTCCTCAACTTCCCGTTCCAGGCGTTTGGGCCTGCAGTGCACCCTCTCTGCGTGGCTTCGCTGCACCGTGCGAGCAGAGGAGAGTACTTCATCATTTTTTATGGCAGATTGACTCTCAAGCCTCGGATAGCTACCGTGCTTGTATTGGATCCGCAGAGGGCTCTTCATCGCCCTGCTCTTCATGTTTGTACTTTTGGACTCATCCATAATCACTCTTCCTTGTCGCAGTATTGTCTACCTGATATACATGGCTGCTATGTATGAGGTTATTAGCAAAAGAAAGAGGTGATGGAGAGGGTTGGGGTGCTTGGGCCCTATTCATGTTGTTGGGTGAGCGATGTCTGGCAGCATGGTGGTGAACATACTGCATGTCCCTTGATAGTCTTCACCTCTCCCATGGAATGCTCCTGCTGAATACCACCGCTAGGGGGACTACTGGGTAGCAGCCTCACCTCCCTCGCCACATGGGAAGTGTCCCTCTCCTAGGGAGAAGTGACGACCCAAGGAACTTGTCACACTTCCTTCTCAGTCCGAGATATTTGCATGCGTCCAAAAGGTATAGAAGCATTGGGAAATAATTCAATAGCACAGTCTTCTGGTTTGTGCGGCGGCACGGCTGTTTAGATGGCATCTGTGAAAACGTCCCCAAAGAATGCATATTCTGTTGGTAAGGTATGCAAATTGTATACAGTGCGCATTTCACTAGTATCAGATTCAGTTATCCAACAAGGAAGCGGTCCTTGAGACAATTCTTAACAGTAATTCGAACCAAATTTGGGTTGCCAAAACCATAAACAAATCAAAAAACAGCTAACGCCAAAAGTTAAATGCGAATGGCAATCTATGCATAGGGTCATGGAATACACGCGGGCATACGCACTTGTTTGAAGAACTTCCAAACGACCTGAAAGACATAGATCTACTGTGTCTTCAGGAGACATGGCTAATGCAACCTCCGATCGCAGATGGTTTTGAGATCGCCTTCAACCCAGCCATAAAAGGAATCAAAGGACGCCCCATGTCCGGAATGGCAATCTTTGCAAAAATTGAAAGCAAAGTTCGCATACTATCTGCAACCAACGTGTCCGCGTACATACAGGTATGCAAAATTCAACTGCCTGCGAGCCCAATGAAGAAAGTAAAATATATATTGGCAACACCTAGCCATAGATCTTGACCGATTCCTGGAAACCATCTCAGAACTCATCTGTAACAGCAAAAGAAATGACAAAGACACGCATATTATTATATGTGGAGATCTTAACATAAACTGTATGATTAACAAAAATCACATTGCCCACGACAAGAATGAAACAAATGCCCTACTAGCCGCCAAGCGCTGGCTGTCGGAAATGAAGGCGTGGAATCTCCACATGCTGAACGGGCAAACAACAGGAGATATGCCCGCTCAACACACTTGGCGAAGAAATCACTCAAGATCGACAATCGACTATATGTTTGCCGATGATTTGTTGAGGTGTGAAATATCTCACCTAACCATCATCGAAATGGAGTCCAGCGACCATTGTATTCTAAAACTATATCTGAAGCCACATAACCGTGGCCGTGAAAACGTCTTGCCAAAACTTCCTCTCGAAGTTGGACCAGGTCGTAATCGGCTGAGACTCAATGCGAACAATGTGAGCTCATTGTGCAAAGCACTGGGAGAAAAACCAGTGAAAGAACAAACTGAATACACAACTCTATTGGAGACCTATAGAGAAAAAAGATCTGGTAAGGCAAAAGCAAATTTCAAACAGGCACATGTTTGGGACGCAGAGCTGAACCTAAAGAAAAAAAACCTGCAAAAATCCTTAAGACTGCTCAAAAACAATGGAGTCCCCAGTAATCACTATAAGGCTAAACAGTTGAAACAGACTTACAAGAACTGGCTTATCAGTCACAAACATATAATGGTGCAAAGAGACGCCGAACACATGATGAAAGCACTTGCAAATAGGAACACCAGCGACTTCTGGAGCTACCTGAATAACATCTCAACCCCTCAGGGTGCCATCATAAAATCCATGATCCCAGAAGACATATGGGTAAGCCACTATGCAGAGGCCTTTAACAACAATTCAACAAAGACCATAACAGCCTCAAGTCAAGAGCAAGAATGGTCAATTGTAATAAAGAAAGAAGATATACACAAGAATATCGCCCGATTGAGCACCTCAGGAGCACCAGGCCCAGATGGCCTAACAAACCAACATTTGAAACAATTCCCTGATTTATGGGCAGAATTTTGTTACTCCTTATTCAGATCAATAATACAGTCGCGAATGATTCCCTCGTCCTGGAGGAGTGCCATTGTGGTACCGATCTTTAAAAAGGGTGATCGAACAGACCCCAAGAACTACAGGCCGATAGCCCTGCTTGACGTAATTGGGAAAATCTTTGCGGCGCAACTTCAAATCCAACTACTCAAATGGATTAACGACTCTAAAAGATACGATCCCCGCCAAACAGGATTTGTAAAAGGAGTCGGCTGCGGGCTGAACCTGACTATCTTAAACTTCCTGAAGATGGAAGCCATTCGTCAAAACCGGAAGATCTACGTTGCATTTATTGATCTGTCCAGCGCCTTCGACACCATCGATCGAGAGCTGCTATGGACTAAGATGAAAAAATGGCACTGCCCGGAGAAACTGCTCCAACCCATAAAAGATCTGCATTCTAACACAGAACTCAAAGTAAGGTTGGACTCTGGTGGAACACTGAGTAAACCTATAAAAACAAATCAAGGTGTGAAACAAGGCTGCCCGTTGGCAGCCACATTATTCGGACTATTTCTGTCCGATATTGGAGAATACCTTGAAGCTGTCACATCATTCCCCCCAAAAATCAATGGGATGACTGTAAACTGGGTGTTATACGCAGACGACATTGTAATATTGGATCAAACCCCAATTGGCCTATCCAGGAAGCTCGTTGCACTTGAGGGCTACGTAAAAGAAAACAAATTGAAAATCAACTCTGCAAAGTCAGAAATAATCATCCTCCAAGACCTCACAAGAAACAAAAAACGGAACTTAAAAAGTGCTCCGAATTGGAGGCTGTGTAATGACAACCTGAGATGTGTGAAAAAGGCCAAGTATCTAGGAGTCTGGTTCAACAGCAACATAAATGATGCCCCCTGGACGGAGATCATCATACAAAAATGCAGACAACTAGCATGCCAAGGGGTCATCATAAATAAAAAATTCGGAAAATTCTCCTTGCTACCAGTGCTAGCTCATTACAACCAAAAAGTCACTCCCACGCTCATATACGGTGCGGAAAGCGCCCTAGGCGCCTCTGCCACCTTGTGGCCACAGTTGGAAAACCAATACTGGAGACGAGTTCTGCACATACAGAAAGGAATCTCGAGTGCGTGCGTCAGATATGAACTAAATCTCATCTCCTTGCAGGCACGAGTGCTATGGAACATGCTATCCATCTACCGGAAAATAATCACAGAAGACTGTACTCCCCAGTTTAAGATCTTACAGGAAGCACTTAAAGGCAACCCTGAAACCGTGCTGTGTAGATGGGCAACTGGTTGCAATAATCAGCTAAAGCAACTCGGCACGGACCAACTTACACTGCAAAATAATCCAACACTCGTAAAGAAAAAACTATGGGAACAAGACTGGTGTCAAACAGTGGATGCTCGAAATCGCCACAAGCTCTTTGACGACGCACCCATTGAAGCTAAAGACCGCAACCAGATGTTGCAATACCTGATAAAGACACCTAATGCTCGACATAGAATGATCTATATGAAATTTCGCTTAAACCTATTCAATACAAGAGTAAGCCAAGCGACAAGAGCACGAAAAGTAACAGCTATGCTCAAATGCCGCTTTTGCGAGAAACAAAATGAGACTCTCAAACATCTTACATTGTACTGTGAAAGCCTGAAAGATCTTAGATCTGTCCATTTAGGCCGCCTGGTACTACAGTATGACACTTTATGTGGAGAGGACCTGTGGCGCAAACTCCACAACCCCAGGGAAAAAGAAATCTTTGGGTTATCAAATTTTTTACAAAATCTAGAAACTACTGAAGTTGGATACGAAAGATGTAAACTAGTGAGGCCCATGATGGTGTGTCGGAGTAGCTGCAAAGCGAAACAGGGGAAAATAAAACAGCAGCACACTGAGACACTGCCGCATGAACGAGAATTGAGAGTCTAGAAGTGGCTGCTAGCTGGTTTCTAGTAGCTCCACAGACTAGCTCCTCTTCGCGGCTTGGGACCCTCATGGCACTTCTCTGACACACTGTGGGAGGGGCATGGGATATCTCTTTTCAAAAAGTTTTGTATAAACTAAATGAAATAAAAAAAAAAATAAAAAAAAATGTACCTCCAATCAATGTATAAGTTGTTTTCTAAGCGAAGGGATGCCCAATATTACTGGGTAATGAACAGCCCGAATCGAATTGTAGGTTCTCAAAGTGCAAACCATTCCAAAACGACACAGGAGTGGTTTCTTGATGCACTAAACCCGAACTCAGGAGTTGTCCATCTACTTTTTCAATGCAGGTTTTTCATAGATATGAATCCCTTATTGTTTAGCCCACTGTTGATCCATGAACAATCAGAGTAGGAAAGCTTATAGTGTTCTTTTCGTCGAGATGGATAGTAGCATGCAAAACTATTGACCTGGTATCACCATCCGGATCAGGTTGAGCAACAGAATATATGGGACCTTCTATCTTCTCCCCGGTCAGGATTCCACTTAAAACTGGGAGATGGAGTTTCTCCAGCATTGGATCTTTCATCAATTCACATTCTATGAATATTCCCCGTCAGGCTGGGAGTCCTCAGTAACAGAGCAGTTTAAACTTTAACTGAAAACGCATGTCTCTTTTGTGCTCTAGTGTTGCCACTTCCATGGTACATAAATATTCCTAGCATTCTGCAGCGGGATCTTTCCTCATCCGTCAATGGCCCTCGAGCGGTACCGATTTGCATAGGTTCAGATTGAGCTTCTGTTTCTTTTTGTAGTGTTAAAGGAAGTTCCATGGAAGGTCTAATGGACAAAGCCCTGCTCCGTCCACCTCTTCTTTCCTGGAGGCGATAATCCAACTGTTGGACAAGGGTAACCAGATAAGAAAAGGATGCCTGTCGCACCACATGCACTAATTCATCCTTTAATTCCTGTGTCAGTCCTCTTCTAAATGTAAACTGGGTTTCATCAGGCCAACCTGTTTCGTCGGCAAGCTGTTTAAATTTGCTCACATAACTAAGATGTCCATGTTGCCTTGTGCAAGATCCAACAACTCTTCCTGCGCTATGTAAGCAGTCTCAGGCCGTCAAAACATTCTTTGCACTTGAAATAAAAAAGTATCACGATTGTTCAAAAAGGGACTATTGGTAGTAACCATAGGTTTAACCCAAGCCAGAGCGTTGCCACCCCCTTTTATTTTACCATAAATACACCACCTTAGCACGATCCGTGAAGAATTGGTGGGGACGGAAGGCAAACTGAATAAAGCAGGATTCAATTAACTCTTTAATTTTTGGGTGACCGTCATACCTCAAGCCCATCCCGGTATTGCCATAAACAAGGGGTGTATTTTCTCTGGCCGCCATTGCCTGACGTAAGGCATGTTTTTCCAGTGTGTTGAGCTTGCATTTCAGCGTTCAGCCTTTGAACTGAATCTACTAAGGAATGTATCGGTTCAATATCTACTTATTTTGCAAACTGGCGCTGTCAAGATCTGTCGATCGTTCTTGTACGGATGTCCATGAAAATATCAAATTGAGAAATTACTGCATAGTTTTCTTTAATAAAGCGGGGGGGGGAGAACCCCATGCCCCCCTCCCTTCTCCCCCACCCCACACGTATATTTAAAAAAAGATTCCCAACATTTTGTAAAAAAGATAGTCATTTCTCAGTTCAATATTTTACTTTCAACCATTTCTGCGGCAGATACCAGCTCTTATTGATACTCTGGAGCACCTGCAAGGGTCGGCAGCTCTTGTAGTAGAACGGGTTGAACAAGTGGGGTCTGTTTCGGTAGGCCATTTATACCAACTGCCAGAAAATCCTCTCGCCTTCCCCAGTGCAGTCCACAGCAAGGAGGAGGGGATAGGGAAACCCTCTTGGGGAAGAAAATCCACTTGCAATGCGGTGATAGTCAAAGTTCCAAGAAGAGCGGGTGAATGTAGTGAGCCGTCAAGATTCCAATGTATCATGGAATCATGAGTCTTTAGCCATTCTTCAAGTAAAAAAAAATGTGCAGTGTGGAGATCCCCTGTCTAAGCTCAAGCTGAAGAAATGATCTGTTGTCTATATAGCGCTTTTGCCAGAGCGCTTTACATAGAACATATTTACATACAATATCAACCCAACCGAAATTGGTACTCCTTTATTAATCTCGGAAGGATGAAAGTCTGAGTTGGCCTTGCCAGGATTCGAACCTACGACCTTCAGATCACACACAGATCACAGCAGTGAGCGCTCAAACCGCTGAGCTATCTTACTGGCAGAATACTGAATGCTTGGGGAGGGAGGGGGCTGAACTGGAGTGATGCAGGGGTCTTGGCTAGAGTTGTCGTGTGCCACCGACTTCTCAATTCCCTCTGCAATGCTGGTTCCCTTCACTTATGTGCATGGGAACCAGTACCCCGCGGGGTCCTTTTTGTTTTGTTTTCTAAAACATTATCCTCTCAGGAGCGGGGGACAACCCCGCTCCCCTTGTTCACTATGACACCGAATGGGAGGTTTGTTCAAAATGTTCAGCTGTCCAAAATCATACAGACGAAATTCGAACAAATCTACCATTCTTTTTTTTTTTTAAACCAACATTTCTGCGGATTCCGTTTTAGCTCACTGGACCCTAAAACCTTCACAGAGGAAAAATATAAATTTGCATTTGCAGATCAGTCTGGTCCCACATTGAATTGCAGTACAGTACTGAGAAAATTGTATATTTCCTCTTTTGTTCTAAAAAACAGTCCCAGACCAGCATTTTGACTGAATTATGTAAATGTTAAATCCTGGTTCTTCATTGTGCATTTCTATGCCTTGACATGCTTATTCACTTTAATCTCTGAGTTGAATTGAATGCTTGTTTTCTCGATATTTAAAAAAATTGCGAAAAAAGCCACTTAAGAAATAAAAAAGGCTACTTTTATAAAAACCTATTAATTGTTTAAGGTTGTTTTCTCACCTTATGTTAGGGATCCACTGAGCCTGACATAAGAAACCCAGGAAGGTTAAAGAATTTACTGCCCTAAAACACGTGCAGTACCCTAAACTTTAGAGGACAGGACCACCCACTGTGTATATATGTACAGTACCGAGAGGCCAGCCAATTCTCCTTTGAACAAGAATACCATCAGCAAACACAAAGACATGCTTTGGCTTTGTTGGCCCTCATCAGTTAAGCTGAGCCCCTGTAAGGCACAGTGAGCAAGGAGTCCACATCTGGATTATCCTTAATCACTTGGGGCAAACCCCCAAAATACTTTTTAGTTCATGCTGTTGGCTATGTTACATTTCCCCTTTCTGTTCCCCGTCATGAGCTACTGAATACCTAGCTACTCTAAAGGTATCTTTGAATTAGGAGATTGTATATTGGAAATAAAGATTGAGCGTAATAGGGTGTGCACTATGGGCTACTTTTTTTTTTTGCCTGAGTAAAGATGTACATCCTTAACACCCATATTTTGATGAAGTTGTTTGCGTGATATTCCCTTCTAAAGGGAAATCAATAATTTTTTTTCTTCAAACTATGTTCTAATATTAACAATTATTTCCTTATTTTCGCAGGTACTTTGTCTATGATCCTGTGTTTGCAGAGAAAATTACTTCACTTCCAATACAGCCTAGTCCTCTGGAGGATGAAAATGAAGGATTAAGGAAAACGTTGACACTGCTGAAAGCTCAACTGGGCCTGGAAAAAAAGAGACGAGAAACCATGGAAGAAGAATACAATCTAATCGTAGGAGAGAACTCTGAACTCGAGCAAAGGCTGTGCGACTCTCACATTTACAGGGCTCGAGCAAAGGAGCTAGAAACCGAAGTGGCTGAAATGCGGCAAATTTGCCAATCTGAGAACCGGTTTAGGAGTACCATCGAACAACTAGCCCCCGAATCCTTCATCACCTTTCGAGAGCCTTTGTATAAAGAGCTGAGCATGAGTTCTTCAGAGGAGTTCATTGCAACAGTGCCTGAACTGGACAAGGAGGCGTTCAAAAAAGGGGAACAGTTTCTCAGCAGCATCACAGCAGAAGAAATTTTGAATGTCCATGAAGAAACCTGCGCTAGGAGGGCTGAGGCCGTGAAGCAGAGGGGCATATCTCTGCTCAACGAAGTAGACGCACAGTATAGTGCACTCAAAGTTAAGTATGAAGAACTTCTTCATAGGTGTCACCTCGATGAGGATTCCTTAAGTCACAAAGCTGTCCAGACTTCAAAATGGTGTTTGAAAGACCATGTCGCTGGCACCTCCCAACTCGCTGATGTTTCAGACAGCAGTCGGGTGTCAAAGACCTCCTTGGCTACTTCACCCTGGAACTCTCAACCAGAATACAAAGCACTTTTTCAAGAGATCTTTAACTGCATCAACAAAACAAAGGAAGAGATCAGAGAACAAAGAACAAAATTCAAATATGTTTCACCCCCTTCCTGTCCCTGAAATGATTTCAAATTCGCGCAAATGAACTTCGCTTTTCAAGTTCAGTATTCTTTGTCAATCCAAGTTGGGGGAGGGGAGGGGAGGGGAGGGTACATGGCATGATTTGCAGTCACAGGAAGGTATCATGTGCATCTGTGCGGCCTGAGTAGTAAATCACTGGCAATGCAGAGAACCAAAATATTGAGCCCAGTCTTTAACGCTGTCCCGGTATGAAATGTTGTTTTGTATTCTTTAAGAATGTGTTTTCCGGTTCAGTGTACAGTTAATGTTTTCTCTGGCGTGAAAATGAACTTGCTAATGTCGCACATTCAGTTGTGGTAACTATCGTCCTTCATGCAGTTTGCTATGTTGCACCGAAACATGCCGATGCATCGTCGTTGGATGAATTGACATTTTGCTCCTATGGACATTACTCCACTGAAAAACAGTGTCTTATTGCCTTCAATTAGGGCTGCCACGCAGTCCAAGGAAACCGTTCTTCCACCATCACAAACTCCCCATCACCCCCCCCCCCTTTAAGGGGGAGGGAATGTATAGGGGTTAGACACTTCCGTCTGGTTATTTTTCGTTTTATGCCTGCTGTATTGGAAACCATAAAACTACCTCACTTGGGTGGCATTCATACTCCCTTTCGGTTACTGTCATTTTTCCCCTGAAAACATTGGTAACCAGCCACGTTTTTATCTTGCTGTTTCTAGGTTTAGGAACACAAGCGGTTTCACTGTACAGGCTGGTGGTTGGGCATACACAAAGCATTTGGAGACACATACTGAAAGAACACGTGGTTGCAGCATGATCTTTCTCGAAACAAGTTTTTAAGGCACAGCACGTGTGAGGGAAAGATGGAGAGCACAATTATGAAAGCACTGTTAAAAAGTTCATCATTTCATATGGTGGATGAATGGGTATGAGGGAAATCATCAGCACGGTGAGCAAGTTCTACAGCACAGCAGGTGTAAGGAGTGATGGATTATGCCCCATCTCATTTGGTGATTGGCTTAGCTTGTTCGGCTGACCCCCCCCCCCCCTTTTGTATGCAGCACCTGCGATACCCGGAGGTTTTATAGCCGTATTTCCGCTTTCTCTGGAACAATACTGCTCTACAATGGACACGTGTACAAGCACAACAATATGCGGTGTATACATTTAAAGCAATTTAAAAATAGATTCATTATATAAACTATATAGATATATGTGTGTATATATGGAAAAATACGTTTCTGAACTGAGTAGTTTAGTAAAAACAATTGTGCTGCTTTAGCATTGTGAAATATATGTACTTGTTCATGCTGTCTTTCTCACAATATGTGTTAAATGTTTTCTTACTTTCACAAAATAAATGTATAGGACTGCCTTAAATCCCACAGGAATGTTTCGTTTTTGTGTATAAAGTGAACCGACAAATAAGAAAATGTATCATCTGATTGGGAGCACCTGCACCGCAGATGGAAACAGAAAAACCTTCCAAATAATGGCATCATTTTAAGACTCTCGAGTATCCTGCGTTACCACCACCGAGTGTGCCTCACTAACATTCTCCTCCCAGTTCTGTTTTTTTTTCTTGCTGATTTGGTCTTTGGGAAAGGGCTTACTGAAAGAACTTTCTAAATGTGTGGGGGTTTTTCCCCTCCGATTCTCAAGCATTGCCTCCCTTTTCCACGCGTTGTTGTGCAGCGATGTGGTAGACCGTTCTTGGCGACGGGCCTTTAAAACAGTAAATTACTACACCCAAATTTAGACGGTCAATGAAATCATGCTAACAAAGGGGCTGGTATTGAAGGCCACATTGGATGCAATGGCTTCTGTGCTAGGATGGGGATCGCCAAGTTGTCAAAATATGTACCAGTAGGAAGGTTGCACCGTCCTTTCAGTTCCCACCAGTGCCTTTTAACAAGAACTGTATTGTGGCTTAAAGCGATGCAATGCCTCTTGTGTTCTCATTGTTCCCATGGCCTTTTACATGAGGGTGGGGTGAGGGTCCACATGCGGCGTTCCTGCAGGTCTATGGACAAGCGGGAACACCCCCTAGGTATGCTCATATTTGACAATTCTGTTTACATTAGGATTGTGTAGGAGTGCTCTGCTATGATTGTGCGCCAACCAAGCCTCACACATTCCCGTAGAATACTTTATTTTTTATTTTTTAAGGCCATGTTGAGCGTTAACAATCATTGTTCTCGAGCAGGGGTATCCAACTCCAGTACTTTGAAGGCCGCAAAGCTGACGGAATCCTGATTTAGAATCAATATATGTACATTTATAGATATTATTCTGAAAATTCAATACGTTTCCAGCCCTTGACGCCTGGAGTTGGACACCATGTTATAGAGTATAGTGGAAGTTGTTCAAATGTGGACAGGGGTGTTGCTAAGGGTAGGAGGCATTTGTGACAATGTTTTCCCTTCCCTTTACTAATTGCATGAACCTGGAATTGCGAATGATGGGGCAAATTCGGATTCATGGATGTAGTGACCCTCGGTAGGAAACTTTTTACAGGGGTCCTGTTTAAGGATTACCATATGCAGGCAGGATTGATTCGGCTGGCTGCTTGCAGGTTACACATGGCAAAGAAAATGACTTACAATACCCACAATGTAGAAGCAGTCTGGCTCCCTCCCCAGGCCCGGCCCGCCCCATGGTTTCTTGTCTGATGAGGGCGTTGGACGTGAAGCACGCAGATGCAAGTCTTTGTATTCTGTAGCACCAGAAAAATCTGTTTACCTTGAGCAAGTCTCTGAATGTATGCAGAGGAGTACTCCGGTGTTGGTACCAAGCTGTGTTGGCGGTACCTGAACCTCAACAAAACAGGTCCCTACGGGCACCTCGCCTATCTCCCTTGATTCAGAACTTGAGTCCATCACCTTCTAGAGTTCTGGCACCCACAAATTACTGCCATACCAATCTGGCTCTGTCTTTTTGGTATCAATCTACCCAAGTCCCTCAGTCTGCCAAGCTCTTCTCTGTGCATCAGTCAAAACCCATCAAGAGGTAAGGGTAGGGTTTCTTAAGGTCTGGTGTACGGTTCAGTGCCTGAGCCTATGTAAGGTGTCACTCTTATTAAATACATTTTCTTGTGCTTATGACCACAGAAAAAGGGAGGAACACAGTCCCTATTCAAAACAGTTACTGGTTAGACCTCTTATGCTTTCTCCTCTTATTGTCCTGTAACAATCACCATCAACAATATCACTTTGAACAGAGTGACACAAAATGACTACCGCTCTGCAGGAGTACGGTGATGAGTAGTGGCATACTCCGCCCTACACTATTACCAAACCAGCATTGATTTCAATCATAAAGGTGAAATGTGCACTGTTCAACAGGTATACTTCCTTCACCTCTTTTGGTAATGCAGGGCGAAGGCAGCCTAAGGGTGTGAACTAATGCCGTAATACAAACAATAGTATGGGGGTACCAAAATAAGTGTCTATAAAATTGACCTTATTGTATTTTTAATTGGTTGTGTGCATTGATAGTTTTTTAGTAAAGACTTGCCCATTTAACAAAACACAAAGAATGTAGACTTTGAAAATAAAGTGCACTCTGCGTTAATAGGCAGGGGGTGCTTAGCCACAAAATGTCAGCAATAACGGAAATTTTCAAGGATGTGGTTTTAAAAGACAAGAAGGGAGGCATCTTAAGTTACTGTGGTCCTTTTAATGTGGACCAGAGCCTCTTCAACTACCTTCTCTCTGTCTTCGGTGGCTCTGGGCACTTTCTTGTAGATGAAGTGGTGTTGAGACAGTGGAGTCGTGTTGATCCAGTGGCGGGTCAGTGTAAAGTTAGCTTTGAAAAAGAGCTTCCTTTCGATCGAGTTGGCACTCAAGATGGTGCGAGTCTGAGTAGCAGCTGCTCAAGTCGGCGCTCTGATCCAGGTTTTTTTTTGGGGTGTGTGGAGTCAGTGCTTGGTTTAGAGTATGTCCAGTGCTTCCACTGCGGCAAGCTGGCAGTTGATTTGCAGCAGCGAAGGACTCTGCTGGATCTAATCTGCATCGACACAGCTCGAAGATGGGGGTAAGCTGCTGAAAATCCCTTATGAAAAAAAGCAGCAGCACCACAGGTCCTGTACACGCTCTAAGCGAGTTGAGCTGGCTCAAAGATGTCTTGAGGCGGTAAACAGGGTTTCAAGCTGTTTCTGGGTTGTGTAGGGGAGGACTGGTCCAGGAGACCCCCCCTCGCCTGCGCTTTTCTCCCCAGGTGAGGGCTATGGCTCATTGGGCGTCCCCTCATGCCACCCGGGCCCAGGTGGTGGAGGGTTCACCCGCTGGAGACATTGCCCACACGTATTGACTGCCCACACGTATTGACTGCCCACACGTATTAAAATTTAGCTAGGCCCAGAAACCATTTTGTCTGGTAAAGATGGTGTGAGCTCAGCGCACTGTAGCACGGCCCCTACCCTTGGAGAGCCTCAGTCATCCCTGTCGCCGCAGCACCCTGGCAGATCCGCTGCGAGCACGTTCCCACTAACAAGACGGACATGAGCTAGCGTAATACACTAAAATTGTATCAGTTCACCTCCCGCAGTGTATCATCGCTCCCAGCACGACCCGGCCAGCAGGCCTGGGAAAAGAACAGTAAAATGGTCATCAGATGGCAGACAGTCTTTATATATTAATGTCAAGACCACTCGCAAAGTATGCTTTCTTCCACAAAATCCCTTACATTACAAAAGCCTGTAAAATGTATAAACGTAAGAAAGCATGCTTCCATGATATAAGCGATGGCGAGCCCACACCATTGCAGTTGGATGCTAATAATAAAGGAACGCACCAGGGATCTATTTGTTACGTGTATCACTGGGAAACTTACACTCTATGGGCTTGCGCCATAACTGAACTAATGCTGCTAGAGGACACGAGAAGACGAATGTAACTATACAGAGGGCTTATGTGAAGGATGCACGAGAAGGCGCTTGTCATGTGTGCATGTCTAGGCCCCACATGTGCCACCACCGTCACGAACAGTGGCGGGTTACTTTCTATGTGCTCCACCAATCCTAATTCTACCTCACTTACTGCAAATATATATGCATATAACTAAATACTGTAGTTGTTAAAACATAATGTATGAATAAGGTGCTCAGACTGGGTATAATCGAGACACATCCAGCAAAGTTTAAATGCATGTTTTGTATTGATTTGAATAAGTATTATAGAGTGTTCGAATGTTTGTGATGTCTTTACCTAAAATCGGCAACACACGAGGGAGATACCTTTGTGAAATACGTGCAAGGCCATTCCCCCTCCCACCCTGCGAAGGCTGCCAAGGCATGAGAGCATAGACCGCGCCGCACTGCTTTACCTCCCCCAACCAGGCTGGAGCCGCTTCAAAGATTTGTAATCCCCTCTGTAGCACCCAAGGCCGCGGCCCGCCACCTGCATTATTTACAGCTCAGCAGTAAACCTCTGCCTGAACACACGCGCCCCCTCGTAAACCCCACAACCCACCGGATCATCTCAGACTTATGGCCCTGTGCAATCAGGACACCCAACACTTTGACAACACACAGAGGAACATCCATAACAACTTCTAACAAGGCAGAAAGACCTGTACCGCCAGTCCCAGGCCCTGAAGCTTAGCCCCTCGACCTATGGCCCCGGTCAACAGGACACTGGTAACCATGTCCTGACGTATTACCTCCCGACCCCTCACAAGGTACATTCCTCCTGTGTTGCATTAACCTGTAGTATAACCTATTGGAAGATTTACTAAAGAGAATAATATTGAAATGACTGAATGACTGCGGTGTGCATGGCATAGGGCAACCAAGTCAGGAAAAGACATTCATCTCTGACACTGGCCACAATGGCCCAACAACACCGTCCGGATGAACTCAGCCGACCTGCCAGGCCCAGCCCAACCCACGAGGCTGACCAGTGACGTCTTCCAGCCAAAGCCAACCACATCGCAGCAGCACCTATAGTTAGTCGTCGCCACCCAATCCCATTGAACTTGTGCCCCCTATAGTGTGTAGGTTCTTATGACGTTTTTTGTAAATATATACGCCTGTCCTTGCTATTGTCAGACAGAGCGCTCTCGGAGTTTGCAGAGTTCTTTGCATGCCCTATTCTGATGGATAAACTCCCATTTACGCTCACCCGCACTCTGTCTTGGCCTTATTCCCATTTTGGGAGAGTCCTTCATTGTCTCTCATTGCGGGGAGGATCATGCTGTTTGGGGACGCTTGCCTTCAGTTGCTTGGCCCATTCCTGTGTCTCCAGGGGCAAATTGTCCTTAGTTCTGCTCTTTCATTCCAGGAAGTTGTCTGGCACCACAAGGGTCCCCTTCACCTCCAGTGAGCTGGATGCTAGTTCCCAGTGCACATGCAGCAGAGAATCCATGCTCCAAAATACCTTCAGCTATCCCTCCGCAAATACCTCCCTTCTTGAGCTCTTTGCTCCCCTACCTCGAACTCCCTCCGGGTCAATCGTTTTTCAAAGAAAGAGCTGGGGGTAGATCTCCATCTTCAGCTGGGGGCCTCCCTCTGCAACAGCCTGTCTGCCACTCTAAAACTTGAGGAGACCGGTCTCGGGTTCCAGAAGCACCTCAAGAACTTCCTCTTTGCTTCTGCCTTCTCCCCGGCTGATCTGCTCTCTCTTGGCACTGTGCACCTGGCCACCCTCTGTCCCCTGTGCCAAGGTACCTGCTCACCCTGCCCCGCCTCCTGGCCACCCCTTGCACTGGGGACTGTATCTGTACCCATACAGCCCCCTACCCCCCATTTTTCTTCTTTTTCTGCACTTATCAGACTTACCCAGTCTGCTACCTAAAACACAACACTTGCCGGGTGCACTACCGCTGTTTATTGCTTCCATTTTCTATTTATCATTATTTATCTGCGCTCCTCTGCTCTGCACTTGCCACTCTTCCCCCGTCCCCCTTCCATGCACTTTTTCACTTTTCCCTTTCCCATGCACTTGTGTGTTCTCAATGTCACTGGGCCTAGTAAGATTGTAGTGGTGGTGTACTGTGTTCTTCCCCTGTTCCCCTCCCTTGCCTAGTCGCGCTCTGAAACATTTGTGTACCAGCGCAATACAAAAAGTATATCACAGCAATGTTTCCTGGGGATGGGTGAGGGGCAGAGCTTTTTTGTGCATTGGAGTTCTGTCTTGACCTCTATGGCAAAGGACTTTGGAATAGACTGTATTCCCAACAGAGCACTAATCAATCCTTCTTCAAATGGATTGTGTCCTCCCACGTATTCCTCATCTTGTGATAAATCGTTATCTCCAGCTTCGCTGCTTCGGGAAAAAAATTTCTCGGCAAAGGGCGCTGTGCTCGAGGTCGATTGTCCCTCGACGTACTCCGTCAACGTCACCGATGGTATAAGTAGCTCGAGCCGCGCCCGTTGCTTCAGTTCCGTTTTTCTGATCGCTTCGCTATCGAGAACGGCGCGCTTCTATTTTCTGTGAAGAAAATGTCATCATCTTCAACACCCAGAACTGGGTTTAAAAAGTGTGCAGATTGTGGGTCTAAGATGTCGATTACCGATCCCCACCGGATTTGTCTCTGGTGTCTCGGTTCCAGTCACCGAACCGATGACCGAAAAAGCTCTTTGTGGGAGGAGTGGTAAACTGTCGGTGGGGAGGGAGGCCTCAAAAAAAGGTTTCGTCAAAAAAAAACATAAGAAAGCGACTGATTCTAAGGGATCTGGTCGCCATAGGCACTCGAAGAGATCTCGATCTAGAAGTAGATCGAGACATTCTTCGTCGTCATTGAAAAAAAAAATGAAGGAGACATAAATCTCCATCTTCTTCTTCAGAGTCGACCGAAGAAATTCGTTGTCTGACTAAATCTGATTCTCCCAGTAAGTGGGAAGAATTCCGCAAAAAGATGGAGGTTTTCGGGAATGCGGCCTCGACCCCCCTTGAAAGAACCTCGAAAAAGCCATACCCCTAAGGTCGCTCCATTGGACGACAAAGGGAAGTCCAAGGCTACTATGGCTAAGACCAGTAGCGTTGAGGAATACAAAAAACCTTGAGTCGACATAAAACCGTCGAAGAAACTTCGAGAGTCGAGCACCTCTCCAGTGCCGGCCAAGAAACACAAATCGAAGACTTAGACAACTTCGTCGATGACGTCGATAATTTCGACACCAAAGCCAAATGCGTCATCGACGCCATTATCGAAGACTTCGAAGACACCCTTGAAAACTTCAAGGGATTTGCCATTTCCTTCGAAGCAGATGGAAGAGGAAGAAAGGAGATTCAGTCCTTTGCCCAGATCAGACTTTTTCAAATCTATGAACAGTCTGCTTCAGAAGAAGAAGACGAAGTTACTCCTGAGTGATACTCTACATTCTGCCAGTGGAGTTGACACATCCCCAGAATTAGAGTTCGCCAAACCTGATCCTGCAGAGCATGCAGATGCTGGGTACAGGGGTCTTATGACCAGGGTAGTTGAATACATGGGTTGGGGTAATACTTCACCCATTTTTGAACAAGATGACATGACGGATATTATCATCAAGGGACCTCAGGAGGATCCTGTTCTCCCTTTTCACAGGGCCCTTCAAAGGACTTTGGAGGAAAACTGGGAGAAACCAGAAACCATTGCTGCTGCAGACAGCACTTTTCCAAGAAAATATAGACCAGCTGGATTGGATCCTGAATATTTGAATAAACATCCGATTCCAGAGAGTTTAGTCATTCAAACAGCATCCACTTCAAAACAAACTGCTTATCCAACTATCCCTCCAGATAGAGAGGATAAAAAGATTGACACCTGGGCACGTAAAGTTTTCACGTCAGGCAGTATGGCACTTAAGTCGACAAATGTCACCTGTACCCTAGCCAGGTTTACCCATACCCTGTGGGACTGTATTTCGGCGGCGGCTGATCATATTCCGGAAGGCGAGGAAAGGGAAGGCTTCCTGAATATAGTCAAAGACGGGAAGGAGGCAATGGGGGAATGCCTCCAGTCTGGACTGGATACTGCTGATAGTATCAGCAGATCCATGGCTGCAAGCGTTGTGCTACGCAGATTTGCGTGGTTGAGGAAGTCGGGATTTGCACCGGACGTGCAAGCTAGACTCCTCAACATGCCCTTTGATGGCTCGAGGCTCTTTGGCAGAAAGGCTGATGAAAGCATTGAAAAACTTCAGACCTCGAAAGCGGCAGCTAAATCACTTAGCGCCTCTTTGCGCCAGCCTCTAAAACCCTATTCCGGCTCATCTTCCTGGAGGGGTCGTTCTTTTTGATACTACTCCTCTTTTGGTAGAGGAAGAGGACAGGCCTCTCAAAGGGGCAAAAGGAACTTCCCTCGTGGAACACGGGGGAGAGGTGCAAAATCAGCCTCAGGAGCGGCATCTGTACCCTCACCCACTCCTGCAGCCACCTCCAAATCCCTCTGAGACCTTGTTACACAAAACACCAGTGGGAGGCAGGATCTCTCAACATCTGAAGGAATGGCGGGGCATTACCTCAGATGCTTGGACACTGGAAACAGTAGCCCAAGGTTACTGTCTCCCCTTTCTAAAAAGGCCTCAGAATCAGCCACCGGGAGCCAACTCTGTCAAAATTCCGGATCCGCTCCTGTTGCAGGAAATTTTAACCCTGCTAGAGAAAGGTGCCATAGAACTTGTACCTGTAGCGAAGAGGAACAGGGGTTGGTACTCCCCATATTTTCTCATCCTAAAAAAGGACGGAGGACTGAGACCCATCTTGGACTTGAGAAACTTGAACAAGTTCCTCAGGAAGGACAAGTTCAAGATGGTGACTCTTTCTCAGATCCTTCAGGCTCTCCAACTCCAAGATTGGTTGGTATCATTGGACCTGCAGGATGCTTACTTTCATGTGCCAATCCATCCAAAGCACAGAAAGTACCTGAGGTTCGCGATTGGCAATTCTCATTATCAGTTTCGAGTTCTGCCATTCGGGTTGACCTCCGCCCGAGGGTTTTCACCAAACTGTTGGCGGTTGTGGCAGCAAGTCTCAGGAAAGGAGGTATTCACATATATCCCTACCTGGACGACTGGTTGATCAGAGCAAGTTCTCCAGAACAAGCTCAGGAACATCTTTCGATCACCTGCCACTTCCTCCACAAACTGGGCTTCTCCCTCAATTTCAAGAAGTCCCACATGATACCAGCCCAGAAACTCCAGTTTATCGGAGCAGTCTTGGACACTTCGTCGGGAAAAGCCTCACCTCCCGAAGTGAGAGCTCTCCACATCCAGCAGATGGTAACAAAATTCCAGAATGCCCAACGTCTACCAGCCTTCGATTTTCTCAGGTTGCTCGGCCTCATGGCATCCTGCATTTTTCTAGTACCAGAGGCCAGGTTGAGAATGAGATCCCTTCAATGGGCACTCAGAACTCAGTGGTCCCAGTTCTCAGGGAATATGTCGGATCTTCTGCAAGTCCCAAGCGCAGTTGCTCAGGATCTTCTATGGTGGGCTTGCAACAACACCATTCTCAAGGGAGAGTCTTTTTGGCAACCATGGCCGGAGATAATGGTAGTGACGGGCGCCTCACTCACGGGGTGGGGAGCACACACCAACGATCTGACAATCAGCGGTCGTTGGTCTCCATCGGAGTCCAAACTACACATCAACCTATTAGAGCTGAGGGCAATCAGACTATCTCTGAAGGCCTTTCTGCCCTCTGTACAGGGAAAGAATGTTCTGATAATGACGGAAAGCACAGTGGCCATGTACTATCTCAACAAGAGAGGAGGTGTAGGGTCACTGCCACTGTGCAGAGAGGCAATGCAGCTCTGGTTCTGGGCAATACGAGAAGGAATCTCTCTGTCGGCAATTCACCTAGCCGGAGAGAAGAACACGGCGGCAGATGCTCTGAGCAGGCAGAGCACGGTCTCTCACGAGTGGGAGCTGGCTCAGGAAGTCCTTCTGGAGATCCTCACCCTTTGGGGAACCCCTCTAGTGGATCTGTTCGCCACCGCGATCAACCGGAAGTGCGATCAGTACTGCTCAAGGGAATTTCCTCAAAGAGGAGCTCTGGGAAACGCATTCGTAGTGGAGTGGCAGTTTCCACTGCTGTACGCGTTTCCCCCAGTCCCCGTGATTCCTCAAGTAATCAGAAGGTTGAGAAAGTTCAGGAAAACCATGATCCTAATTGCCCCGGATTGGGCCAGGAGGACGTGGTACCCGGACCTTCTAGACATGTCCATCTGCCCTCCAATACGTCTTCCGCAAAGAGAGGATCTTCTCTCGCAAGAGGAAGGTCGGGTTCTCCATCCAGAGGTCAAGACACTCAACCTTCACGCATGGTTTCTGAGAGGTTGAGATACAAGGATTGGGATCTTCCGGATGACGTAATGGAAATCTTGCTTTCGGCCAGAAGACCAGCAACAAAGTCTTTGTACCGATGTCGCTGGAATAGGTTTAGTAACTGGTGCAAAGACAAGGATGTGGACCCTTTTCAGTGTGGCACCCCAATGGTGCTTTCATTTCTGCTACATCTAGCTAATCTGGGTCTCCAGATAGGAACAATAAAAGGATACCTTGCTGCGCTGTCCATTTTCAAGCGCTCCTCGGAAGAGGTTTCATACTTCAAAATATACCGTTAATAATTCAATTCTTAAAGGGGCTCACTAATGTATACCCTCCAGTACCTTTTCATGTACCAACCTGGGACTTAAATTTAGTATTAAAATTCTTGACTTGCATAACTTTTGAGCCTCTGCACTCATGTCCATTGAGGCTTTTAACTCTAAAAACTGTCCTCCTTGTGGCCCTATCAGCCCGCAGGGTTAGCGAACTTCAGGCTCTCTCATGCAAACCACCATATACTATTTTTTACAAAGATAAGGTAGTCCTTAAGGTTAAACCTTCATTTTTGCCAAAAGTAGTCTCGGACTTCCATTGTCACAAAAAATAGTACTTTCAACGTTTTATCCTCCTCCTCACCTGGGCAAAGAAGAGGAGAGATTACATAGATTAGATCCCAAGAGGGCTCTTAGTTTTTACATCTCTAGGATGGCTAAATTGAGACAAGATGACCAACTGTTTGTGGGTTACACTGGTCAAAAATTAGGCTTATCTGTAACAAAACAGACCATTTCCCGCTGGATCATATTAGCCATAGTTGAATGCTACAGATTAGCGGGAAAAGAACCACCAGATGGGCTTCGTGCCCATTCTACAAGGGGAATGGCTACTTCTGCGGCTCTTAAAAGGGGAGTCCCGGCAGCAGACATTTGTGCAGCTGAAACCTGGAAAACAATACATACCTTTGTTAAAAATTATTGTTTGGACACTGCCTCCTCTAATGAGGGTTTATTTGCAAAGGCAGTTCTGCATTCTGTCCACGAAAACTGAAATGGTACTCCCACCTCCAAAAATTGATACTGCTATGGGAGCCTATCACAAGATGAGGAATACGTGGGAGGACACAATCCATTCGAAGAACGAGTTACTTACCAACTGTAACGTTCTTTCGACTGGATGTTCCTCCCACGTATTCCTCATCGACCCTCTCATCCAACCCCACAGCACAGTTTACGTTTTCTTACACTTTCCTCTCACGAAGAAGGTATCGGTCATGGGACACGCCTGGGTGTTCCTCCTATTTATATTTCATTGAAAAAACAGAACTGAAGCAACGGGCGCGGCTCGAGCTACTTATACCATCGGTGACGTCGACAGAGTACGGAGTACGTCGAGGGACAATCGACGCCACGACCACGAGCACAGCGCCCTCTGCCGAGAACATTTTTTTTCGAAGCAACGAAGCTGGAGATAACGATTTAATCACAAGATGAGGAATACGTGGGAGGAACATCCAGTCGAAAGAACGTTACAGTTGGTAAGTAACTTGTTCTTCTCTGTTAGTCCAATGATTAATCCAGCAAGGAAGGGATTTCCTGGCCTTATAAAGGTAAACTGATACATCAGATTGGTCCAAAGCAAGACTCCAATCAAGGCTGCTTTAGCAAGTGTCCTTTGCCTTCTGGCATTATACCCAGAGTACTTTGTCTGCAGGATGTAGAGGGGGGCAGGGAATGTAGAGATCCCCAACAGAAACCAATATGGTCGAACCACTCTCTTGGCCTACCCTCTTCTCTTAGCTACTCTACTCCACCCCCTTCCCACGGCTGCTGACTTCAAAAGGACTTCAGTGATCAGCACCCTGGTGTGAGTGGAATTAGGTCAGAAATGCCTCGACACACAAGTTCCCAGGGAACCTCCCCGAGAGGATTTCTGTGACCTGGGAGGAAGGTCTTGGCCCACATTGCTGTTGTGGAGAGATCCAGGCCAGACAGCTGATACGCATCATCCTCATCATGGCTAAAGCACTGCTCACCAATCAGACAAGATGATATTGAAATGCTGAGGCTGTAGAATTGTGACCCCATGACATAACCAAACAGCGCTTATATTTACAGTTGAACGTGCAGTCCTGCACATTGTCAGGAGAGTGTTTCAGCAAAGGCATCTGAGTGCACTATGATTTTTGGCATGGCGCATTATGAAGGGGCGGGGGTCGGAATAGTAGACCTCTTCAAAAATAGAATTACTCATATCATTTTAATGAAAAAAATCAGAACGGCTCAGGCTATCCCACCCTAACCAGATTGAATTGGAAATATCACTGTCCGAATGCCGAGTGTGAACCCGATTTTATTTTGTTGTTTTATTTTAATGTACAATTTGAGGCTCTTTTCAGAACTTCAAAGAAGGAGATGGGTGATTTGTGGGATGGTGAATTTCAACTGTTCATCAGTTTTCTCTAGGTTAATTCGATACTTTGCCTACGCAGATGTTTTTTCTTTTTTTTGTACTTCATGTGCCCTTATTTTATGATTAGCATGGAGGTACTTGATCCCTTAAATGGAATATCTGAATCGCGTTTTCCTTTGCAGCAGCTCTTCTTGTGGTGAAACTGACAACCAAGGTGTACTGTTCCATTCTCACAAGACACAGGTTTGTTGCATACACCATTGCAGCCATTTTATGGCATGGCTAAATGGCTTATGATGCAACAGTTTCATTCTCTGCTCATGAGGCCTTTGAACAGGCAGTTGAATCGCAAAAAGATATATTGAAGAGGTCAGAGGTTGAGAGGCTATTAGCACCTTCCTGCACATTGAGGTTTTTTGTGTATGTATACTGTGATTTTAAAAAAAAGTATTCAAATTTTTTACATTATCTCCCTATTTCGCCCCACCACCCCCTTCCCTAAGACTTGCAGTGATTCCATTGAAGAAAAAACAAGTGTTGCATCTTCTCTCGCTCCGTAGCCTGGTTCCGCCACCCTACTTCCCAGCAGTCAACGTATGCCCAATGTTCTCATGTTTTCAGGACACCATTGTAGCATGTAGTTGCTTTGGAGGTAATCCAGCAAATCTCCCCAATCTGTCAGAAACGTCTATGCATCCCCTTATAGCTGGTAGGTAATCCACTCCATTACTACCAAGTCCCATATTTTGCGTGTCCATTCTAACTTTGTCGGTGGGTCCTTCTGTTTCCAGTTCTTAGCTATTACCAGCCATGCTGTTATCAGTTGGGACATCAAAACTCTCTTTCAAGACTGTTTGATTCTGTGTCTAGGAGTCTGCATAGGTTTCCTTTTGAGGAGAGTTCTTGCAGTTCTGGCAATGCGTTCTTTATCTGTGGGGTCACGTCTTCCCAAAATTCCCTTATCTTGGGGGCAGTACCACCATATGCGTTTCCAGTCCCCTACCCCCTTACAGCACCTCCAACATTCTTGGGACGTTGTTTTATACATTTTATGGGGTCCATCGGGTGTGTAATGCCATTGTAGCATCATTTTGTACCAGGCTTCCCTTAACTGCATCAACCTGGTTAACTTCAGGATATTCCTCCATAGATCCTCCCACCATTCCCTCTCGACCTCTGCCCCTACTGTGCCCTCCCATGCCACCTGATATGGCCATTACTCTTATGTCCTGTCCTCTTTCCTCCATACTGTATGGGCGTCCCTTCCAAGGGATGGGAGACAGAACCTTTTTCACCAGAAAAAAACCTTCTTCCCCTTTAAATTTAGAGGTGTGTGGGCCAGGGAGCATGCGCTGCCCTGACTCCGCCCTCTGGCACCACACCTCAGTCCCCACACCTCAGTCCCCCTTTTCCGCATCGATGGTCGAATTCACCAGCGCTTCAGGGTTTGGCTTCGGCTATGTAATTCCACGCGTAGATACTTCCTCTCTTTGTCTTATCTATCATTTAGGTCCTCAGGCGTCACGCTCCTCCCCGGCGCATGTCGACTTCTACAGGGTTCAGCAGGTGTCCATCCTTCAACAGGCTCTTCCCAACTTCAGACACTCATGCCCTCTGCCTACGTTCCCTTGGCTCAGACCACAGTTGGCAATCATGTTTGGCGTGTGACTCGCTGTCCTCGAAGGTGCTGAAGAACAGACTAGCCAGGTGGAGGGAGCACTTGCAGAAGTCACCGCCAGAGGATCTTAAGAACTTCGTGAAGCATCGAAACAAGGCCCAAGGTAGAGCCAATATTTTTTAGTGCACCCCGCAAGGGAGACTCCTTCCCAGGGACTCTCCTGCGTGGGAGGGATCGGCCAGATCCTTCTACCGGCACGTGCCCCGAGGCTGCTACAGCTACTGGGCTTCGGCTCGAGGGATCCTCCCGGGTGCAGTGTCGAGGGACCGGAAGGTTCTTGTACCGGGTCTATACCCTGTTACCGGCAACAGGTCTGAGGGGCTATGCCCTATTACCAGCAGTACAGCCAATGGGGCGTCTAAACGCAGCTCTACTGACCCCCGGGTCGAGGGTGGCACACCTACCAGGCCGAGGCCAGAGGAGCAAGGTAGGCCTTGTGATCCACACGCAAGAGTCTTGGACGAGGCAAGGACCGGCAGGCCGAGAAACATGTGGAAGGCAGCTCAATAAAATGGCCGCTGCGCCAGAAAGGGGCACCGGCCTGACACCATTCCATGAATTCGGCGAAGAACAAGTGTCGAGGTGGGACTGGCGTCAACCAGGTACATGGCCTACAGTCTACTCTTCATTTGCACAGGGCAGCTTTCCTTTGCGTCCATATGTACAGGGTATGCAGCGGCTCCAGCAGCCCCCTGCTACCTTGTCGGTACCCCCTACCACTTCTCTAGCCAGTGAGGAGGTGCTATTCGAGAAGTTTCTCGGCCTCATGCGGTCTCCACAGATGGGGGTTATCATCAAAGATGCAGTTAGGGAAGTCCGCTGGCCCCGGTGCAGCCGCCTCCTCCAGCTCCACAGTCAACTCTGCAACCTCTGCCGCCTCTTCAGCCTTCGGCTGCAGTCCCTGTACCCCAGCCTCCGGCACCATCTACCCCGCCTCCTCCACAAGATCCTACAGATCCGCAGGATACAGATGAGGAGGAGGAGGAGGATGATGATCCGGACACGACATCCTCAGCCAGGGCCTTCCATGAATGCCCTACTGGCCTGGCAGAGTACCTGGGCCTACCCCAACCCGAGCAGCCGGCAGAGGGGTTCTGGCTGAAGTCCTCACTAGGACTCGACAATTTCCCTCCATAACGCCTCCCTGCATCAAGCCAACGCAGATTCCATGCTGGCTGTCGCCAACCAACGGTTATGGAGGGAAATTGTTTCCTCCACCTGAACTCCCCACCCAATGCCAATCGCGCTTTAAGGCGGGGCTATCGGAAGCCAAGCTCATGGCGCATGACCTCATGGAATCCACAGTGGCTCATACCGATACCTCAGGCCGTGCCATCTGCGTTGCCACAGACATGAGGGGAACAGCCTGGATCTGGGCAACGAAGTTGAACCCGGATGTCCAGGAGCGCATTCTAGATCTTCCGTTCGATGAGACCTTTTCCACTCCTCTATGGACGAAGAGCGGGACAAAAAACAACAGCTCACAAATGGCAAAGTCTTTATCCATTCTTACTAAGACCACAGCCAAATCGTACACCCAATATCAGCAGCGCTCGGAGAAGGGTCGTACATATGGAGGGTTCTGCGGATTCCAGGAACGCAGATCCAGGCAGCCGGACCGCTCGCCATCTCAGAACCAGCGCAAACAAGGGGAGGGGGAAGGGGGAGAGAGGAGGAGACGGGGGGGGGGAGTAAGGGACTTTTCCAGTCCCCCTCAACCTTCGAGCCAAAGAAGGCATGACACGCCCCTTCGGGTCCACGTGTCTCCGGTAGGGGGCAGGCTTGCTCTCCATGCACAATTCTGGTGCCAGAAATTCACGGACCCCTGGATCCTCTCCGTAGTATCCATGGGGTACCGCCTTCCTATCCCAGCATTTCCTCCCTCCTCCCCTCCACCGTGATAATCTGATGAAACTAGAACTTTATACAGGTAATAACATTACATTCCATTCCATATCAACAAAGGACTCACCAATGGGTAGTGTTTCTCGTGTTGTTTCTAATGTGGGATCAATCCGAAGAAGGTGCTATTAGAAATCCCCCTGAGAACCTTCGCTCTCCCCTTGTGGTCAAATAAATCAGACAGCGATTGGGAATCCAGGGAAACCCTCTGGGGAATAAAACCCTGCGTCTTCTGATTGGTGGTTGCCTCGGATGTAATACGAGCTAGAGTACGGTCTTGCTGGGTCTCTCACTGTCTAGACAGAAAAGTAAAGCAAATGAAATGAAGATATGGTAGGGTGAAAATTAACTCAGAATACAGTATAGTTAAAGAATGTTATCAAGACAGAGGTTACCCTTTTAGAGGACGGTTGATGCTAAGGTGCTAAATTGCCGGGAAGCGGAGGTTCGAATCAATCACTGTTAAAGAATTCGTAGATTAGACAAAGACAGAAGAAAGGAACAAGAAAATGTTACAAAGGTTTGGAATATACCTGATAGAGAAAGCAGGACCGCCTGGCTGGGATGGAGGCAGCAATGAGAGTCACAAAATGTTTCCGAAGACCGTCGAACGCCAAAAAGTCTCAGCATTTGCTGAATAAAAAAAATGGGTAAGATTGGTTTGTCATAAGATTGAATTGGGGGATAATCAGAAAGCGGAACCTATCTTACATACCACAGAGTTGGGAATTTTATGCGGGGAGGAAAAGTAACACGGAGCATGGAAAACCCTGCGTGCCTGTGACGTGAGGAAGAATAGTTCCGATGCAACTCTGTTTCCCTGATGTGTAATCGGACTGTAGCAACGATCTGGGTTAGGAGATAAAAGGTAGGTTAGTGGAGAAATTTAAAGGAAGTTTATAGAAAGAATGTAAGCCTACTATCGCACTTACAAAGCGTTGTCTAGTCAGAGTAGCAACGCGTCCGCACGTTTGGAATGGAGCCTGAAATGCAATGCTCTGCAAAGGGGGCGTAACCTCACGTTCCTCCGATGCCTGACAGACTAGAACGTTGCACGTAGAACAATCTGCCATCTTGGTAGAAAGTGCAGACGAAACGTTCCTCCGAGCCCAACGATGCCAGAGGGACCAGTGCCTTCTGAGAGATATGACATTATGCCCCCTCCTAAGGGCCGGTGCACCGGGTTTCCTAGGATGGCACCGATAGAAACAGCGCAACAGAAGTGGTGCGTGAACTGCTGATGTGGGCTCCCGCGATCTCTCAGCTTATGAATAACCGCGCCAGTCCAGTAGGTATTGGAGGCGACCTCTGTGGAAGCGGGCGTCACAAATCCCGGCCACTTCATACTCTGGTCCCGAAGGAGTGGAGATAGGAGGAAGGTTGCCCCAATGTCTACCAAAACGGTCCACTATGTCCTCCTTGAGTTGGGAAACGTGAAAGACAGGGTGTATCCGTGACCATGAAGGGGGGAGTTTGAGACGAAAGGCAGCAGTCCCCACACACTGCAGTATAGAAAATGGCCCAAAGTATTTTGGAGACAGTTTTGACAGCACCAAATGACTTGGCAAAAATCGTGATGCCAACTACACCTTGTCTTCAGGCAATATATGCAGAGCTTGGGTACGGTGTCTATCAGCAAAGCGTTTGACACGTTCTTGAGTAGCACAGAGAGAGGCGCTCTGGCAGACCGATGACCGTTATCTATAATAAGACCAGTTGGCTGGCATTTTTGAATTCTTCACTTTGTGTGAAGTCATAAGCATAACCTGTTCTCTCCCACACGGGTCAATTCAAAATGCTGTGTACTTTTAAATTCCTCCATTAACACATTTACAACACTGCCCCCCTTTGTATCTTGTTTAAAAATGAGATCTCCTTGCCTTCCTAGACTTCTCGGCTAGTAGCCTAGAAACCAAGAATTGCCAGATACTAGTCTGCATCCAACACCCGCACTACTTCTGAAGATGAGAAATGTAAAGGCGGAGGATCTTCATTTCAATGTCTGATGTCCGGAAATAAATCAAAGACTGCAAGGCCTCTAGTTTTCAACAAGCAGCAATACAACTATGGGGTGCAGGGAACCAAGGGGATGGGCTGTGAGCATACAGAAGTGAGTCGCTTGGAAAGGTACAGCTTCTGGCACGAGTTCCCAATTACTAATGTAATAGTAAGTCTAAGCGTTTAAAGAGTGTTTCCTCCAAAATAGGCTACTTTTTAAGGAGGAGAGTTGCTGAAATGTCGCAATATCATGAAGTAAACATTACTTTGATGCAGAGGGCAAAAACATTTTAATTTATTTTGCATCAGACACATTTTTTAGATAAACCATAAATTAATAAAGCCTGAAACAAAAAAAGCCATACTTCAGGGCGAACACATTTACTTCAGACTTGATTTAATATATATTTATTTTACAATACACAGAATATACATGACTTTATTCATGACAATTCACAAAAGAAATAAACCAAATGATTTTTTTTGATAAAACTACAAAGTAAATATGATTACATCCGTTTTTGAAGAAGTTCAGTGAATTTTCTGAAGCACAACCATGACACATCTTCATGTGAACCATTACGCAGGAGAATTTTGTACATTATGGTTGGGTAAAACCTTGTAACCCTACATTTTCCAAATTAGTTCCATAACCGCCAACATCATAAACCTACTCGATCATCAAATGGAAAGTGCCAGATGTAGACATCTTTTTTCCTGCTGAAATCTTCATAATGCTACAAGTAGCACTAAATGCAATATTGTTTGGATGAACGATAACTCTGACAGGGGCATGTCATTGATGCAATGGGAATACAGGAAAAATTATTTGATGAATAGATCTAAATTACACAGATAACTTCACTAAAAGGGAATTATGGCCCAATTACATTTTGCAGTACCACCAGGGACCCACTAAGTCAAACAGTTCTATTATGTTTAAAATTAAATTTTATTTGATTTTTCTATTTGTAAAAAAACAATCTTTGCAGGAGCAGCATGACCCACTAAGATCAAAAAGTCAATCACAGAGGAAGCAGAGCTACAAGACAAGAGACTGCTACAGAGCAGTTGATTTTGGGCAAAGAAGCTTGTTAAACTATGGGTAAAGTATTGTGCAGACGTGCATCAATTTGGAGGACCATCCAGATGATTCACTGGGACAGACTGGCAAAGGGGATTTAATCCCACGGTGCTCGGAAGGCTCATTCTTAAGAGATTCCTCACTGCCATGTGGTGTGTGTATACAGGTCAACAGTAATGGCACAACAGACTCATAAGGGCAACTCCATTCGCTCTACAAAGCATAATGTACTGACAAATAAGATCTGCTGCAAAGTGGCTGTCATTGAAACATCGTACTGAGATTTCATGTTTGGAATCGTCCCTTTCAACCCGGACATGAAGGAGCCATCGACAAGGAGCTAACCTCCCAAGGCAGTAGCCAAAATGTTGATATGTAGAGGGTTCTAAAAGATAAGCAAGCATGTACTAGATGTCAGTTATGAGCCTGTATGCTATCAAGCAGTTCACTCTCCACTGGAAGCAAAATCTACCCATTCAGTAAAGGAACATGCAACCCCCTTCATTTTCTCGCTCCTTCCTCGTGGTTGCCAGGGTTGGGACTTAGTGTTATTTATCAAACATTGCTCGTTACGATGGGGATTTCTCTGAAGGGTTTTGAAGTTTAATTTACTGCATTATTCTTCCAACCATGAAGTGCATAATACTTATTGAAATGATGGAGGGAACTACTGACCTTCTAAACCAAAATGTTATTGAGAAGATAACAGCTCGAGATTGGGAGAGGGTATATAAATAACACACATTATGGTCAAGAGAGATCTGCCACCTTAGAAGATCCCATTGCAAATGATCAAATATGCTGTTAGTGGGAATAAACAAGCTAAACTGTGTAAGATGCGTATTCTCCTCTTTGACCTCGGGAAGCGGATAGAATTGACCTTAGAGAGATGAACATTTTTTCTCAAATCCTTTTCAGGCACATTGTCAAATATAAGAAATCAGCTTGGAAGTTCTGATTTTCTGTACCATCTAATTTGATAGTGCTAACTGAGAAAAAGGTAGGCAGAAACGTGCCTATCACTTAAGTGGAGTGGCAATCGGGAAGATTTTATTCTGACAATCTTCTTTTCTATCTGAAGATAAAATTAGGTTTCATTAACTAAGATTGTCAAATTTAAATAAAAATATATTTCACAACTGATGGCATCTTAGCTGTTTTGGGGTTTAAAGAAGCCAGGACTAATTTCACTAAATTGGCACTCTACAACTATCAAGCAGCCTCTACAATCTAGTAATTATCCACCTGGGCTTTAGAGACATAAACATCACTCTATGTCTAAGGAGTACAGCGCATTACCGCATACTCCATCCACTTAAAGAAGGAGTCTGAATAGGATGTCCAGTGATTCTTAGAGCAGGGCCATCGGCATGAGTAGTCAATAGAAGCCACAGCAGTAGCTCTCATTGGCAACACTAACAAATGTAGGTGTTTGAAAAATGTGGGACTCTGCAGAACACCATATTGTCCAATATCACATTGATCAATTTAAAGCTGTGGTTAGTTTTACAAAACAATCAAAGTTTGCAAACCCAACTTGCGTGAGATTCTATTGAAGGGAGATGGTCCTAAACCATATCAAACAAGGCCTTTATATTTTCAGATAAAAAGGTCTGATAAAGGCCGTATGGCAGTGCGATTTGCAATAATAGCGCACAAAGGATCGTTTCACATGAGGCAAATACAAAAAGCAATTAAAATCCAAACGTTCCACATTAGTGTGCCACATTCACACCATCGTGTGGCCTTATGGTCTTGTATACGCAGTGCAGGCAATCAGACAGTTTCAATCTTAAGCAGCACTCTACGACCAAGAGAGGCACTTGTCAGTCTATGATGGAATAACATTTGGTATTTCAGTTATGTCAGCACTTTGAGATGCAAAGCAATTGACCAGGCACCTCTTCCCCCCGGGGGCCAGAGACATATCCTTAAACATGAGGATTTTTGAATTTACAAACATAGCACTTTCCCTCCAGGGGTGCAATGACGATACTGCGCTCAATGCTGGTTATTTGAACTCCCATTATGGGAAAGTTTTGTACCGTATTTCTCTTGGTGCATATTATTAGCAAATCTCCTCATACTTCATTCGTTTTTTTTCTCTTGTCTGGTCATTAGCGATAGAAAATTGTAGGAACATGCTAGTATTAAAAGGTTGTGAAAACTATATCATAACTAGAAGCAGAAAGAAAACTGCTACATATGGACACATCAGAATACCTATAACCTTGAGATGCTCTCATCAAAGGGGCTTAGCGATTATCTTGCAGGAGAGGGTGATGAGTATGTCAGTCAAAGACTGATTGTGGAAAAAGGAAGTTTAATTTGACACATGACATCCCCTGGGAAGCTTTCTACTGATGAGAGCAGTGAGCGATTGGAGGATGAAGCAAAGGCGTACTTCACCAAATTGAGCTCATAAAGTGTCGCAAAGAGCCTCTATATAGACCTGTCATGGTCTTGTGGTTGCGATAGAATAATGGCTATAAGATGATGGAATGCTTTTGATCACTCCGATGAACAGTGTCGCTGCATGAGTAATCGAGACTCTCTCATGCCACATGCACCTGCTGCTTTACTTTACCCAGACTGATATATTCAACTAGAGTGACAGACTATTAGGCCCCTGAGTAGTCACACTGCAGCACAGTAAAGTGAATGTTGCACATTGCAACATTCCAATCTCATCAAGAACAATGCCACCCCATGCCCAAATACAACGATCTGTAACCTTTGGGTTGCATGTTGGTACCCAAGCCTGAAACATTAGAAACCTTCTTCCGTGTTGCACTGAAGAGGCTTTTTCTCTTTGCATTTGTCTGGGCCCAAAAAGGAATCACATTTACTTCCTTTTTTATTCACTTTCCTGATTTTCTTTGTTAAACATTTTGTAAATAAAGTTCATTTAACATTCGAGTGCCTGACCAGAGGCAGCAGCGATTGCTGGACAGAAAACAGCCTGGCTATCCTCCGGACTGTGGTATCAGACTCTGGAGAGACTGCACATGCCATCTTTGATATTTTGAGGTTAAGCGTTCGGTATCACATTTATCTGCCAACCTTTCGACAAAGATAAGTGGGTATTTTTGTGGTATAAGTGCTAGTTCTCACGAGAGGGATATCAGTGAACATAAAAGGCGCAAGGGTGCAGTCTGCGGTGACCTGCTACTATTGAAAGACATTTGGAAAAGGCTAAAGTGAGAAATCAGAGGCACAAAAACCCTGGGAGACCATCATTCTGAAAAAAGAAATCTTGCATTTTTTATGCCAGGTGTGCAAAAAAAGGATTTGAATGGTTACGGAATACAACTATTTCATATAGGGGTGGGGCCAGCCTGTCCCAGTGGTGAAAAAGTCTACCTTTGTGTGCTTGTTTACTAGTCACATTTTTGGGGGGCCAAAAACATAGCTGGGCTCTGATGCTGCTAACTTTGCACAGATGCAACGTCGCCTGGTCTCAGTTTCTGAAAGAGGGAAAATAATTCCTGAGACAGCCGTATTAGACTAAGACTATAGGTAGCGCTGCAACCCTGGTGGTAAATTCCGAGGCCTTTGGATTAACTGCATGGCGTATTCCCAGTTTTATTACAAAGTCACTCATTTGGGAAAGGTGACTGAGAAGATCATTATCATTTTCCTCTACGAGTGCAGTCGCATGGACAACGGTCTTTTGACCTTTTGTTGCGAGAGAGGTTGGTCCACCATATTGGTCTACGAATGTCAAGGTCAGTAAGACCTGCAAGCTACACATTCGCAATGCTCTCAAAGTTCTAGCTGTGCCCATTGCTATTGTAATGTATCTTAGGGTATAATGCGCTACCTGTCCACAGCTAATTAAACCCCAGACACTGTGCATACGTGTTTCACTTAATGCCGGCTACAGGTTCCACAACGCAGACCTAAAGAGTCAATGGAAACTTGTACAACTCCCGTGGAAGGCAGCCTCTCTCCATTGGCAGCAGACTTGCGGTTTACTTTGTACTTCATGGTAGAAATTTTAAAGGGTTTGCTTAACTTGTCTCAAAGCAGTCTGTGCCCAGCAGAGAAAGGCAGTAGAATAAGCGGATACCAAAGTAAGCCAGATAAATCCAGTTAACAAGAAAATCAAAGCCTGGATTCGGACAGAATTGGAATTATGCAGTAAAAAATAAAAATACATTTAAAAAAAAGCCTGCCTGATAATGTAATTGTGCTCCAAAATAAATAAGAGGAGCAAAAAAGCATGAAATATTGAGAAGGTCTCAAAACGAGGGAGAAGATCTACTGTTCAGACGTGCTCCTCGACAGCAACACAAAGGAAACTAAAATGTTTGCCTGGGATTTGGATCTTTATAGACAAGGTTTGTGCTCTACTGAAACCACTTGCATTCAAATGTCTCCTGAAAAAGAAGCAGGCGCTCCCGGATACTCCACAGGATGAGGGGTTAAGGCAATTGATTAAAAAAAACAACACTTCCAATTCTAAAGCACATGTATGAAAGACCAACAAAAGCAGGAAAAAACCCACCGCTGTAACAGCGCAGCATGGGAATGAGCCCTGGTTTACTGCAATATCTATTAGCAATTACTGTGCATATACAAATCTAAAAATGGAAGCCCTTTAGTAAATTCCATTCCGAGTTGTGGACTAGATGCTTATTGCTCGAGTGTGTAAGGTTAATAAAAAATAGTATTGTTGGAACTCATTTGCAACTTCATTTGACGGCTACTGCAGAGTTTTATGAGCAATACGTTTTATATACTCAGCTGAATTTAATTGGTCCTCAACTTCTGCACCATACAGGAATGCAAGTATAGGACGTCCTGGGCTGTATTAAAAAACTCATAGGACTGGTTAATGGCCCCAGAAACTAGCCGTTTTGACCGTAACTGATCTGAAATTAATCCTCATCACGATCAAAATATAAGCTGCGTTTTTATAAGGTCGATGACTAATGCCCATACTGATTTTCATTTTTTCCATCCTGCTGCCTAATCCGCCTCCACCAACCCTCAAATCTTTACCGGGGAATTGCTGTGCTATCCTATGCCTCCAATATATATATATATGCATCAATATAGCAGTTCCCTTCCTGCATGGCGGATGCATTTCTCTGTCAGTAATGCGCCTATTGAGGCAACACCAGAATGTTCTGCACACTAAAAACCTGTTTGCCTCCTATACAATTTTCAAATTACATGCTTTTCTACAGTGACAAAACATAATAAAAGATAACAATGTATGAGATTTTTCTACATCAGGAAACAGCGCGTCCTCCGTTTCAGGATACTCGCTACGGAGCGAGTGGGTAAACCATTGGTGTCGCCCCTTAGCCCAATATGAAGCCTCTATTCCACATGTCGGTATCTGGGACGGGTCACCTTTACAACAAATGATCCTTCATTCAAAGGTCCCAAACCGTCTGCCAGCGTAATGTTTGTGTCAGAGTCCATCTTCTGAAGCATTTAGTGGTTTTATAGCAGGTATTCCAAAGCCTATTAGCAGTACTAACTGATGTCTGGGAAGACTGAGCGTGAGGCTAGAGCTTCCAAGGCTTTAGTTCCATAACAACTCTTCAAACATACAATTCCTTGGCACTATTTAGGAAATGAGAATTTGAGCATGATTTTTTCGTTGCGGTGTGTCAGCGCACATTTCATTGAATAAGGAGAATGATGGAGGATTAGACTTAAAATCAAGAAACGTTCAGGTTCCTGAATGAGTGGAAATAGCAGAGCGGACCCTAGATCTGCTTCCTTAGGGCACCCTGCAATTGGAGGCCATGCAACAATAGCACAAATCCAGCAAGAACCCCAATCTGGCGTTTTATGCACTGCTGCATATGGGACACAGCTGCACGCTCAGTCAATACACTGCAATCAAAGGCGGTCAGTGTCTATGGCTGTAAGTGTTTCTCTTTCCATGTCCTGGAGCGTTGCACACGCATTCTACTGATGTCAGGACTGCACAGTCCCTTTTAGGTACCACATTCCTCCATGGCTTGCACAGCAGTCCTATAAGGAAGAAAAAAAAACACTGAAGCAAGACAGAAGCAGACCTTTCTAATTAATACAGAAGTACACACATCCAAATGGAAAACACATTTCAACTATTAACAAAAAAGTATAAAATGTGAAGGAGAAAAAAGAATGCAATATACAGCAACTCAAATCAACACCTCAAGAAAAACGATCCTTTTATACTAACTTCAGTGTGTCAAGCATCGTCCATTTAAAGAAAGGCATATCTTGAGATTGTCGGCATTCTAATGTCTTATCCTCCATCTTTCTGGGGCGCCTGATAAGGTTGATCCCTGTCTTTATTAACACATTTTCTAATCTATGGATCAATACTTTCTTGGTTCTAGACAGTCTCCTGGGCTGGAGATTGCACTCCCTTTCCTCAAGTTACAGAGCCGGGTCCCTTATTTTACTGCCGTAAATTGCGCTATGTAAGACCACTCTACATTAGATTGTAATCAATTGCACCTTGACTTCCTTCTGTCTTTATCACTTCTAAGCTGATGATTCTCTGTTCTTCATTTTGATTCTCTCAATCCCTTTGTGACTTAATCTCTGCCTGGCTTCTTGCCGTCAACTCTTGGATGTCTCCTTTATTAATCCATTTTAATCCCTCAAAAATAATATTCCTGTTTTTCCCCGGATCCCGCTCATAATTCTTTCCCCTGTGAACTTGTCCTCTCAGTCCACTTGAAACATGGGCTTCAACTTCTAGACTCCCCTTTCTTTTATCCCTGCATTTTCATTCTTTCACACATTCATCACACCCCAACAAATAACATCAAGACAATTCAGCCTTTTGTATTTTTCTTGCTGGTTCTCACACCTGCACTTACATCTTGATTCGTCTACCCACTTGTGTGCTTGCCCCACTCCAACTCACTTTCAGTTCTGCATGCCACAGTCTCTTCAAACACCACCAGGCTGCACATGTTAGTGATCTGCTTGGCTGACTTCTTGGCTCCCACTCCTGGGCCATTGGCAGTATAAACTGATGGCGCTTCATGGCCTTACTTGACCTTCTAGGTCTGCAGCTGTCTTCTCTGTCTCTATATTATCTTCACTCTTTGCTGTGCTCAGTCTCTTAGTTGCAGCTACCGTCCCTCGTGCCACCTGTTCTTTCTTTTTTGAGCTGATCACCCCATAGCTGTGGAAGAACCTCCCTCTGCCAGGTCATTTTCCCCTTTATGTGCATCTCTCCAGGTCTTTGTTCTCCATCCTGCCCTTCCGTCGCATTTTCATTTGGTATAATCAATGTCAATATATTGTAGCACTTGTTAATTTTCTTATGCATAGTTTTGGCGTTAGCACACTTCACCAAACTACCCATGCACACAAATAGCCTGCTAAACTATTAAAATATCCCAATCAAACAGCTGCTAGAACCTGGCATTTGCAAGCAGCAGTGTAAGAAGCACGTGCTTCAAATAAGCACAATAAATCCTTTGTCCCTCTTCAGAGGGATCAGATACATTTTTCTTTGCCCCCCAAAAAATCAATTTAACATGTGGTGCGTGCATTGGAACCTGAATATTACTTTTATCAAATTAAGATTGTTTAGTTATGAAAAGTGGCTGCAATCCTCTGGATACTCCCTGTGGGTACCTTCCTCCCTTCTCTCTGGCTACCCTGTATGCCCCCCCCCATTCCCTCCTACTTTTCCCATCGGGACTCCTGCTCCATTCTACCTTGCTTCTCTCTGGCCAACCTTTATGCACTCCCCCCACCTCCTTCTACTGAAGCCAGAAACCTCAGAGTATTTGTTACGCTCACCTGGTATCCACAGGGACACCACCGAGCCCTGGTTGGATGTTTTGCACTCTCGAACCCTCTCCCGGTCCCTTGGTAAGGCTTCTGGTTAAAGATGGGTCTGCAATATAGGAGAGCTAGATTCAATACCAGATTGTCTTTGTTTTCCCACCTCCCTTGGCCTCAACTCCTTCCTCCCCCTTGGGCCTTCTCCTCACCTTAATATTGTAAAAGGTGGAGTCTCCGTCCTGCTCCTCGTGGCAGGGGCGCGTAGATGGGGGGGCGAGCAGCGACCAAGTTACTTCACTGGTGCAAGCCCCCCCGTGGGAATCTAGGCCTGCTGCGACTCCGTAGGTTTGCTGCTTTACAGTCTTTATATGCAGTTCTTATGTCCCTCTTAGTTCGAATAATGTCTTGCTTCTTTCCTTTTAGGTATGGAAAGGTATTTTGGTGTTGACATGCAGTTTGAAGATGAGCATTGGCCGGTAGGCGAATGCACGGTGTGCGCGATGCTGTCCGGTGAGTAATGCGTGGCGCTGTTTCGCCTTTTATATTGCTAACCTGTGTCGTTTCTCTCCTTGCAGGTTGCGATGTTCCTCGCCGAGCGCCATAATGTTCTAGCAATGATACTGACCAAGAGATGACTACCCAGGTAAGAATTGTGTGGCTTTCTTCATTCGGGAGGAAACGTGAGTAAACGCTTACTAATGCAGTCTTTCTTTCTCCTCTTTCCAGTTTATGGTATTCCAGGATGCATGCAGTGCCGGATGATGGAGTTCGTACCTTCAGGTGAGTGGAACTGAAGTCCACGATGGATTGAAGACAGGATACTGTTCTAGGTAAGTTTCGTAGTGTTCTCTCTCTCTCTGCAGGTCCTTGGTTTCAGGTAAGCTGGCATCAAAGAACTGGACAAGGTGAGCGTTCCGCTGCCCACAGCAGAATAACACAAAGCATGTTCTGCTGTTTGGGTGTGGTTTAAATAGTCTCAGGTAAAGTAGTCCCAGTTAAAATAGTCCCAGGCCTGCCACACCCAAAGTAGTCCAGGTAAAGTAGCCCCAGGCCTGCCACACCCAAGACACGAGACCGCATAGCTCAGTTCCTTGTAACTGGGCTATGTGTGTGCCTCCATGTTGGCTGAACGCCTCCCCCTCCCCTCCCAAGTTAAATAGTCCCATTCTAATGTTGGTCTTCATGATGGTTATGAGCCTGGCACCAAAGGCACCAGGACTGACTCCAAGAGAGTCTTGGATGAGGTTTCAAGGCCTTTGACCTGGCCCTAACGGGAAGGCTGACTTGCCAGTGAGGGCAAGGGTCATGACAGTATTCGACTCTCCTCTTTCCTCCCTCACATCATGGACCCTGCCAATAAGGTCAATTTCCAACTCCACCTCCTCAGATGCATCCTTACTTTCCTCAACATTCCCCAGAAGCTCAATGTCTCTAGAGCCCTCGTAGTTTCTAGGCTGGACAACTGCAACAGCCTTATCCTTGACCTCAATTCCAGGGGCCGTATCTCTCCAGCTCTAAAATCCCCCCACTGGTTACCAGTTGCTGCAAAGATCAAATTCAAATCCCTCTGCATCATCCATAAGGCTGTCTGGGGCCAGGGACCACGCAATCAACACGCTGCTCTCACCAAATACTCTCCCTCTAGGTCCTTATGTTCTTCCGGCTCCAACTCTGTGTGTCAAAGGCTTTTCTAAGCAGCGAGCTGGTGGCCGATCTCTTTCTTCAGCTGGCTCCAAGCCAGATCTCCTCAAATTCCAGAAGCACCTTAAGACTTTCCTCTTCACCACCTCCTTCCACCTTCCCCTCCCGTGCTAATCCCCTGAGATTGGTGGCTTTGGCCCTAATGTGTCCTCCTGGGTCATTGCCGTCCTCCCAATCTCCTGTAGCCCCTCCTGCTCCCACCACTTGCCCTTGGGGACCCACTGGCCTGTGCCCATCACAGGACTGCACTTTGTATCAGCAGATGACAATTCTTTCTATGCTACCTCTGCTTAGCTCTTAACCAATACCCGGCAACTTACTCCATGGCACCCCCCCCCCCCCCCGGGGGAATCGCCTTAGCATTTACCCCCACCTCCACTGCCCCTTCTCTCCCTCTGCACTTGAACGATCCAAATGCTCACAAGACCTAGTAGAATCACCTCTATCCTATTCATTATTGTATTCTATTGCCTCTATCTAATGTTCCTTCCCTTTGGCCTGTGGGCACTTTGAAACACAATGTCTTGCTGTATAAAATAAAAAAAATCAAATCAAAAACTGAAAACATACCTGTACTTAATTGGCTGAAAATAAGGTTGTTGACGATTCTAGATTGTGTGGTTTTTCTCTTACAATTGGACTACCTTCAGGCCTCCTCGAAGACTCGGGGGGGGGAGAGAGGCAGGGGCGGGGGGGGGGGGGGTCTTCAACCTTCGGCTCTGCAGATGTTTTTGACTGCAAATCCCATGATCCCACTCCATCAAATATGCTGGATGGGCCAATGAGAGTTATAGTTCAAAACATATGGAGAGCCAAAGGTTGCAGACCCCTGCTTGAAGTGATTAAGAAACCAAGAATACTGGTTTGCACTACCTGTCTTCTCTATGGATCTCAACTTGGTTTGCCATGGTCTTTGAAAAAGGTTCCAGTTGCTACCCATACATCCATGAGAGTGGTATATTAATGCTGGTGTTGTTACATCTCAATAGCCCACGGGTGGTTATGTCAGGGAGTGAAGGATGTACACCACCATATCCTTTATTTAAATCGACCTACATACAGTATCAATCCTCTCCCACCCTTCTTAACCTGCTGTTGGGATGGCCCACCTATCCCTGTAGCAGTCCAAAGGCCAAAGTAGTGAGCATCAATGTTGCAGAGCCCATCATGTATGGGTCTATGTTAGAACTCTGAATATTTTTGATTGAAAGTAAAATGGTATTTTTTTCCAAACAATCTTTTTTACTGCAAAATGCAGGCGAAGTCCCCCTGACCCGTCACCCAACCTTTCTATATACCTAACCCCAACCCACCATCTACCATTCTGCAGTAAAATATATGGTAAAAAATTGTTGTAAAAAAATTCGACCAATTTAATTTAAACCAAAGTGGTGAGTGCTGAATGAGGGCAGCTTGTTTACCCAGTGAATCCTGCTATACCACGTCAGATTACAAACAAGCTATGGGAACAACTGGACTCCGGAAGCCTGTCGCCCATTTCCCATTCGGCCCGAACACTCATTTTAGCAATCTCAATTATTCAATGCAGATCCACGCATTCAATACTCTTATAAAAGCAACTAACACATCGAAAGCAGTGAAAGTGTTAATTTACTGTGCAATTTTGAAAAACCAACTTCATTATGTCATTGTAAACTATGAATGTGTGTAGCCTTAGAACATGCTTGCTATTGTTTGAGTGCTCCACAAGGGTGCAGGGGTTGGGGGGACTTGTATTTGTATGCATGTGGAAAATGGTACATTCATTAGGGAGGGAAATTCATAAGATTTTGAAATAAAATATTCCACAAGTAATGAAGACTTTGCCACAAAAATGGAAGCAATGTCGAGTGCTCTCAAGGCATTACGAATATATTTAACACTAGGGCACAGCCAATCACCAAGTCCCAGGATCCATGCCCCGCCTCTTGGTGAAATGGACTATCTATCCCGCAAGCCTTTTCCACATGCATTTGCAAAAGCCGGCGAACATCTGCATGCTTCGTTCACAGATCACCAACATTTTTAAGGATCACATTTGCACACAGATGGAACACAACACGCTTGTGCAGAATTGATCTTCATATAAAGGGAGACCAGCACACTTACGGACCTTTAACAATTTATCCACCAGTTGCTTGCTTAGATCATCTCCAAATTCTTGCGTCAGTCGTGCTTGGATGACATTCCTGCGTATTCGATAGTTTTTAGAAAACAATCCAAACAAAACCTGACGATGCTAAAAGGAAAACAATTACATAATTGGAAATTATTTTCAACATAAAGCACCTTTGCTAGGAACAGTCTTTCCGAAAAAGTACTTATTGAACAAAACCGTAAACACAGAACCCCAACTGCTCTTCACGCACAGTCTCTGCATATCTGAAAAGGAAAGCAGCACCACATTCCTTGTACAACTATCTGGAACATTCCTCCTCCTCTTCACTTGCCCAGAAGGCAAAGAAAATCCCGAGTGTTACTGAAGGAAGACGTGGCCTTTGCAACACTTCTGATCCAAGTGCAGTTTGCATTCCTCTTTATAAAAAGAAATCCTAACACATGATAAAGGCTCAGTTGGGATAATGGAACATGAGGGCTTTTCTCTGCTGGCTTAGGCACCAGATTACGCATGTCCCATGCACACATTCCTGGGCCAGTTAACAGAGGGTGGCTGCTGCATTCTCGGTGGAGATTATTTTGCAGAGAATTATCCTGAATTAATCTTGATAGGCAAGATACCGTGTGTTTAAAGAATGGTAGTGGTGCTTTACCAGTTCAGTAAACATTTCTTATCGTTTATCCTTACAATTTAGCGTTGCCAATATAATGGTCTCTTGCTGTATGTGACATGACACACACGCCTTCAGTAACCCCCCCCCCTCCCCTTCACTGGCACAACTCTACGTGATTTTCGTCTCTGTAAAAGAACGGCTTCATGCAGACAGGATCCCGCTCAACCCCCAGCACACCTCCTGTGGTAAAGTTATTAAACCTTTTGGAGATTTTGAGGTCTGCCATTAGAAAGCTTTAGAACACTGCCAGACCTCTTAAAGATGCATAATTTAAAGGCCCTTAGTAGCAGTCAGATGCTCTATGATGCATAATGAGTGCTAAGTGGAGCTATCAAAGTTGAGGAGAGATTTGTGAACAATGCTATTAAAAACATGTTTTATTTCAGTGCTGCTCGATACACTGAATGGTTAACATGTTTCTGCTGCGTTATTTTGTGCTTACTATTTTTGTTGGTGTGGTCTGTGACGGCCACTGTTGGCGTGATTACGTGTGCATGAAGTTTGCTTTTATGACTGTTGCTGGTTGAGTTTAGAAAGAAACGTCAATGTGTAAAATCCAACCAGCCAATGGGCGCAAACTATCCTGCTAGTGCGTCAGAGTGTCAAGGCAAAGAACTTTCAGAGTCAAATAGTTTCACTCTCTAAAGCAAAACAGCCTTTTTCATCTTTGGCTTTGATAGAAAGGCTGGCTCCCTCGGTCTCTATGAATGAATGACAAATGCAAATAAACTGCTAATGATGTGCTTCTGTGCCCGCAAGGCCCAAAGCTGCTAGATAGGCGACCACCACCTAATGGTTTATAGGCACTCTCCCTGGGCTCCCCATTATCTCACTGGTCCATGAGCCTATTTCTGTTGCCCACCAGCCGAACCTCATTTTCCCATGCGCTGCCACAATACGTTAGGCCTCGAAAAATCTTAATATTTAAACACCTGCCGGTAAAGTAGCTTATTTTATCTACTCGACCCAAGAGAAATGTACTAAACGAATGAACTTGATGGCACAATATTGTCTGTATTGAAAAACCATAGTGATACATGAAGAAATGTTAATTTTGGCTTTTCAATATTTAAGGACACGTTACAACACAATTTCCTATAGACTGCGGAGAAGCTAGGATCCCCTATATGTGAAGTACTATTAGGCAAGGCTAATAAAAGGGTTATAATACATTTGGGAAACAGGCTTAAGAGTTTGCAATAGCTTGTTGGTTCGAGTTAGGTTAGAATAAGTCTAAAAGTTATGGTTGGTATAAATGATCCAATACACAATGGACCAGCAGCTGAGGCCTAGGGTAGGGTTCGAGTGTGAATTATTGTTGGGACTCATTAAACAAAGGGAGCATTAAATAGTGTAGGGTATTATCTGAAAGGTTAAGGTTAGCTGCAAACTGATGCAGAATTATATGTGTACAGAGGAAGTCATCTATTGTACCCCCACAATGCATTCACTCACCAATAATCTGTGTATTATTGCACAACAGCATTGGCAGAGGTGCTCAGAAGGGGCTGGCCATACTTTAAGGACCACAATTTACAGATCTATATAGAGGCTCAAATTCGGGTACCATGTCTGCGCCCTCCACAGGGGGAGGGGCTGGGTGCTCTGTGGCCACAACAGCCTGAAATACCACAGGCAGCAGGCTCCAAAGCAGCTGCCCCTCACCTATGATCTGTCCTTTCAGGAATGTATAAAGAAAACACAGGGCCAAAGTCTATGTTGACTATGCAATGTTCTTAGCACTTCCTCGGATTTCTTGCATTCTTGCTATAGAGCAGTACTTCCAATGGAAGCTCAGCAAGCCTTCATGCTGGGTGTTCGTTCCCAAGACGACCTCTAGTGATTGTTTTGGTGCTTTTTACACAAGCCATTGAACTTGGAGCATAGAGACCAGAGACTGTTACTCTCTGCCTCCCACAGAGTGGGGCAGGTACCCCCTAAACTGCTGCTGGATGCAGCAGCGGATGCATCAGCTGTGTCCAGTAATCCTTTGTCTTTCACTGACACTTCAAACCTCATCACCCAGACCCCATGCTGAGCTTTGGCCTTTCCCAAAATCCATGGCTCACCATCAAATGGCCATTAGGCAACTCTGTGATGGACAATATGGGAATCGTACAAAAATGTCGCCCTCATTTGTGCGCCCCCGCAGTTACTGCGACTTTGGGAGTGCACAAAATGAGGGTGACATTTACTGCGCCCAACCAGAGCGGGGGTTGAGGGGGTGTCCCCGCTCTGCTTGGGCGCTGTAACGGGAGCCGGGGGTTGCAGGGGTGTTCCCCCCCCCCCCTAGCATTTTGGTAAGCGGGGGACACGAACGAAACAAAAAAAAGAAAAGCACCCTGCAGCGTTAGCTCTAACCCACGTTAGTCTGCCACATATTGACTTCCAGGTAATTGGGATTATCCTGGGGCACTGCTGCCATTTTGAGGGAAGCTGTGGACAGAACAAATAGTACATGAAAAAGTTTGAGAAAGAATACTCGACCAGGGCTGAGTGCAATACAAATAGTACTCGACCATGCTAGTGGTCGAGTGGATTTTGTGGGCCCTGTGAATGCTTGTTCCTAAGGGACCATCACCTTAAACTTTTCTATTCACCTCCATGTTTAGGGAGTCCAGGCATGACTCCTCAACGCTTTGCCAAATGCTCTTTCCCTTTTCCCCTTCCACTCACAGCCAATAGGAAGCATGCATCACTTTCTCACCTCTACCAGGTTCTGGTCTCGTCTCAATTCTTCTGATCACTCTTCCTGTGATCGCCCCTCCTCCACTTTAGCTGTTCTCACCGCCCCCCACTACTTCCTCTTCTTGCCACGTTTCACATCTTCATCACCACCACCACCACCTCCTCCTCCTCCTCTTCCCTCCTCCTCTCAGCCTCCCTAATCTCCTGTCTGAAATTGCCTCAGAACATTTGCCTTCTCCAAAAAGCAGACACTAATTTCTCGGGCTACCTGGCTTATATAGTGGCCATGCAGGCCTCGCAGGACAAGGACGCGGTGTTGAGCAACGCAGTTGTTTGGCGGTGATGGGGTTTCGGCGTACACAGTGAGTGGGGATGATGTCATCCTCCTGTCTGCGGCTGTCAGGTAAGAAGTTACGGGAAGTTTTAACTTGCTACATTCCACGCATCCCCCCTGACCTGGTGCCCTTTCTCACTCTTGCATGCGTGTAGCTTTTCCCCCTGCGACTCGTTCTTCCTGTCCCCCTACCCCCTGCTCACTTGCACTCCCCTCCCATCTTAGGCCACGTGCGCTAGCTCGCATCGTAGGCTGCACATGCTCCCTTGCATTTTAGGCCACGTACACTACCTCGCTATCCCAAGATTGCATGCGCTCCTCTTCATCCTTGGCTGCATGCGCTTCCTCACATGCTAGGCCACGTGTGTTCCCTCCCAATCCTAGATTGTGTACGCTCACTCGCATATTAGGCTGCATCTGCTGCATCTGCTCCCTCACAACTCTAGGCCGATCTCCCTCCACATGACCACGCGCACATTCCTCTTTCCGCACAGGCCCTCTCCTTCCCCATTTCCTAGCCCCGTCCCCATACTTCTTGTGTAGTGTTCTTGAGGTTTTGTTCTCCACAGTTGTTGGCTACATTGCATTGCCTACATCCCTGCTGTGTTCATTCTTTTCTTCTAGGTTCCTTGGTCGATTGTTCTGTTTTTTGGCGTTTTTGTTATCCATGGTTGTTTTGCCTACATTGTACTGCCTGCATCCCTGCTGTGTCCATTCTTTACTTCTAGGTTTGGTTGGCAATTGACTATGTATTGCAGCCGATTTTCTGTCATTGTTCTGTCCTCTCTGTGCCCCTCCTCCTTCCGTGTCCCCCCGCCCTGGTGTTTCCCCTCTGCATGCCTGCTCCCTAGACTACCCCCCCTCCACTCTCCCTTCTATCTCCCCCCCCGCCCCTTCCCTCTGCACCCTCAATGGTGCTCTCTGTCTCACCTATCTTCTCTAACTGCTTTTCCATTGACTATCCTATCCTTCTCACCAAGTCTGGCAGGAAGAAGTTCAAAAGGGATATTCTGGTCTCCAACCCAGGCCTCCCTATCGCCGATACTTGCACCAGTGCTTCCTCCAGACAAACCCTTACCAACATCCTCTTTGTTGTTCCCTCTCCAGGTATATGGGCCCCCTGATACGGTCTGTTCTCTCTCCTTTTTCCTCTTTACCCATTAATGGTGGCACTAGATGGGAGGTCCTCTTGCCCCCCCCCCTTCCACTCCTCCAAAACGGCACAGTCTTGGTCCAAGGACTTCCCTTCCCTCCTTCCTTCCTTTCTCCCCTCTCTCCCCTCCCTCCCTCCCTCCCTCCCTCCCTCCCTGGCTCCTCTGCCACCCATACGGTTGCCTCTTTTCTCCGCCACCCCTCTGGCACCCACCTCCTCCTTGGCTACCTTGCCCTCTCCTCCTTCCTCCTCTGCCCATCCTCTCACGCCAACAAAACTTCTGCAAGGCGTACCTCAGACCTGTACCCCCTCCATGGAAGTCCTTCAAAGGTGGCAACTTGCTCCATATTGCTAATCGCAACTCTCGCTCAGCTGTCAAACACTCCTCTGACATCTGCCATCTCCTGGAAGAACTCAATCTGGATGTACTCTGACCGAGACGTGGTTCACGGCTAGCTCTGTCACGATCTTTGACACGCTACGTCCGGATGGCTATAAGATCCTCTCCGTAGCCAGCACCAACCATTGTGGTGGGGGTGTAGCCTTGATCTTCCCAGAGTGGATCCCTGCTTCTATCATTCTTTTTTTTTTTAAAACATCTTTTTATTAACATTTTGAATCAAAATAGCAAACGATTAAAAGAAAAATACAGGCGTGTGCATAGTTATAAGAAGAAATCATAATGCACGTTCGCAGGCTGGGTATGGAAAAGTCCTTCATACTTTGCATATTGTCCTTCCAGTGATCTCAACCAGCGAACCACCTGCCCACCCCCTTAAATTGGCTTCATCATGGTCCGTTTCTTCCACATTGTAGACTATTAATGCCCCGAAAAACTGCCCTCCCACTCTCCCCTAACGGAGTGGTTTAACATGTACTTTAAATTGACGGGCATTTTGCGTATACACATTTTCACATCACCGGAGTGGACAGCATAATCAAATACAGAATTCGAATTTACAATTTGTGTTTTTCAGTCGAGCGTGACAGACAGTCCTTTGCATTATTCAGAAATTGGTCTCCTCTACATCGTCTTGGGCAGATGATAGGTATGCACGCAGTGGGGCCCATATGTCCTTAGGTCTGCATACCGTCGACACGGATCGAATGTATTGTTCTTCATTCTCTTGGACATATAATAAGTCTCTCAAACAGGTCTTGTGGTTTGGGGCTATTTTAACTTTCCAGGCTTGCAGTATATTCCTCTTGGCAACCGCCCCTGCAATGGCTACAAAACAACGGGTCTTGACTGGTGCCTTGCCAAAGTTGCCCAGCAAGTACTTCAGTGCGGTTGCCGGTATAGAAAGCCCAACGATGTCTCTGACTGTCGCGGCAACTTCTTCCCAGAATGCCCTAACCGAGGGGCAGTTCCAATACATAGGAATAGAGTTCGCCATGTTGGAGTTGCATTTGGGACTGTTTGTTTCTCGTGCTGGCTCGAATTTGGATGCCTTGTGTGGTGTGTAGATGATTCAGGATCTTAAATTGTATTAATCTAAAGTTGGAGTTAAGCGAGATAGCTTTAGTGTGCTGGCAATATCTGGGCCATTTGGGATCCTCAATGGTAAATCCCAGGTCTCGTTCCCATTTTTGTTTCATATAGTTTTTGGAAGGGGTATGTGGCTGGGCTGCCCTGTATAGGCTAGATATTGTTCCTGTAAAGCCGTCCTACGTCATAGTTGCCGTTATGAATTGATGAGGCTCTGGGGCATCTGGAAATGTGGGCCATTTCTTTTTACATGCCGCTTTTAGGCGGTAATATTGTAGAGTTATGAAGAGATCCGGGCCCATCTTATCCTACTCTAGCTGTAGTGTGGCAAATTGGCCCTCGGCGTACAAATCTCCAAGTTCCATCTCCTTATTGGAGTCCCATCTTTTTTGAAGTGCGGTGTCGAACGTGGGTTCTAAACCAGGGTAGTGCCACAAGGAGATAAATGGACAATATGGGGTTTCACATCCCACCCTAGCAAATAGGGAAGACCAAGCACGTACGTAGTGGCCACTGGGTCTATATCTGTGATGTTCCCCTTGTTTGCAGAAAATGGCATCGCCTGAATATTGGAGGGGGCTGCTGCAAACGTTTCGGCTCGTACATGGGCATGTGGTTCGGCTGTGGCCGCCCAGTATCGAGCATAATGAACCTGAGCTGCGTGATAATATAGTACATAATCAGGGGCCGTCAGGCCGCCAGTTTCGTATCTTTCACACATCTTTTGCCAATTGAGCCTGACTGATCTCCCTCCCCACACAAAGGCGGTGGAAAGTTTTTGCAGTTTTTGAAAGAATTCCCTTCCCGGCCAAACGGGGACACCACAAAACAAGTAGAGGAGTTTAGGGACCACAACCATTTTGAGCAGGGCGAACCGACCGTATAGACATATCGGCAATGCCCCCCAGATTTTGAGTTTTTGCTCTAAGGTGTGTAAATATGCTTCGTGATTGTTTGTGAGAAGCGTTTGTCTGTCGGTGGACATTATTATTCCTAGGTAGCGCGCAGTAGTGGGGGTCCACTTAAATGCAGTTAACGCCGGAGAATGTAAAGTGGATGGAGTCAGTGGGATAATTTCTGACTTTGGTTTATCTTGTAGCCAGAGTAAGTTGAAAAAGTGGATATTTCCTTGATGATAGGGGGTATGTGTGTCTCAGGGTATCTGACATATATCATTGTGTCGTCAGCGTATAAAGAAAGGAGCTGTGGGGCACCTCTGATACGGATGCCCCTCCATGTGTGTTCATGTCTGACCCTAGCCGCCATACCTTCTATTGTGAGGGCAAATATGAAGGGGGAGAGAGGGCAGCCTTGACGGGTGCCTCTCTCTAGTGTGAAGGGAGAGGACATAGTAGGAACAAGTTACTTACCAGTAGGTCCATCTGGGGACTGCCCCATCGCTGGAATAGCTCCAGGATGTTGATATGTAGTAACCTCTCCTCCGGGAGCCAAAGGCCTCTTGCGTGGAGAACTCCTGTGTGCGCTCCCCACCCCTCCAGAGAGGCATCCGTTGTCAGTCTCCTGATGCGTCAGGGTCTGGAAGTCCGCACCCGCCGCCAGATACGCGTGGGCGCCCCACCACCGGATCGCTTGGCCTAAGGTCTCGTTGAGCAGGATCCCGTCTTCGAAGCTGCCCGCAGCTTGCATCCACCGGGCGTCGAGGAACTCTTGCAGTGGCCGCATCCGCAGTCTGCATAGGCGCACTAGGTAGATGCACGAGGACATCATGCCGAGAAGGGACTTGATGGACCTCGCCCTGGCCACATCCATGGCCAACAGCCATTAAACCTTACCCATGATGGCCTTTGTCCTTTCCTCCAACGGGGAGGCCAGTCTTGCTACTGTGTCGAGCTTGGCTCCCAGAAACAATGCGACCTGCGATGGAACCAGGTGGGATTTGGTGAAGTTGATGGAGAAACCCAGATCTGTGAGCAGTTGGACGGTCTTCGCTGTGTGCCCGACGGCGAGTTCTCTTGTCTTTGCTCGGATGAGCCAATCGTCCAGGTAGGGGTAGACGTGGATCCCCTGCAGGCGCAGCCGCGCCGCCACTGGTGCTAGGCACTTGGTGAATACCCTGGGCGCCGACTTCAATCCGAAGGGAAGGGCCTTGATTTGGTAGTGCCGTTCTTGGACTATGAATCTGAGAAACATTCGATGTCCTTTTAGAATGGGGATGTGAAAGTAGGCATCCTCCAGGGCCTTGATGTACTTGTTTAAACGACGAAGGTCCAGGATGGGTCGCCAACCGCCGGTCTTCTTTCTAATGAGGAAGTACCGCGAGTACACTCCGGAGCCCCAGACCCTCTTTGGGACAAGCTCGATGGCTCCCTTCCTCAGCATTGCCCTTACTTCCAGCAGCAGTTGAGACGTGGTTTTCTTTTCTGGCCACGGGTGGAATCGGGGGGCACTTTAGAAACTTGAGAGTGTGCCAGCGGGCCAGGGCATCCAGCACCCATCAGTCGGTGGAGATGGACTCCCACACGCTGACGAACTTCGCCAGCCGGCCTCCCACGGGGGTGCTCAGGTGGGGGCCTGACGCTACAGCCGGTTCAGTCCTGCCTGGCAGCGGCCTTGCCGCTAACGATGAGATCCTTCTGACTTGCCGCGTCCTCTGTAGGCCTCCTGCGACGAGGAGTGGGCCGCCTAGCGGTACGTCGAGGAGCCACCGCCGAATCCTTTTGAGGCACCTTGCTTACCTCCAGAGTTCCTAAAGGGCGGCCAACGTTGCTGCAAAACCCCCAAGGCCCGGGCCGTCTCTGTGTCGGCCTTGATGGCCTGCAGCGACTCGTCCACTGTCTTGCCAAATAGGTTGTTCCCGTCGAAGAGCATGCCCAAAACTCTGGTTTGCACATCCTGGTGGAAATCGGTCGCCTTGAGCCAACCACGCCGTCGAAGACAAACACCGTTGCCCAACTGGCGGAAACCAGTGTCAGCAATGTCCATGGCCACCGTTATGGCGTGGTCCAACGCCACCTCGCCTTCCTGCAGGATCTCCAGGGCCTCTGCCCTCTTGTCGTCCGGCAGGAAGTCCAGCAGAGGAGCTATTTTATACCAAAGCTCCCTGTCGTAGCGGGCCACAATCGCTAGGGCGTTGGCTGCCCTAATCGTTGTCACCACCGACGAAATGACCCGTCGCCCCACGGCGTCCAGTTTCTTCCCCTCGCCGTCCGGGGGGTGGGGGGGCTGGGGGTTCTAGGAGGTTGAAGTCGAAGCCATAGCCCCTGCCGCTGCCTTCTTGGCCGCCGCCGAGACGACCGAATCCGGGGTCGACTGCGACCTAAAGGCACAGAGGGGCGGAATCCGGGACCCAGTACTACTTCTCATACCAATCTCTCTTGGCAAGGGTCGTGGACGGTTCTTCAGGAGCAACAGCCCCTCGTCCCAGATGTCAAGTAACCATTTCGTCCTTTTGGCCTCACGCCGTTGATAGAGGAAAGGAACAAGTTACTTACCTGTAACTGTTGTTCTCCAGCATGGGTCTGGCATGGATTCACATGCTCATGAATATTCCCCGTCGTCAGGTCGGGAATCCTCGGTATAGAAAAAAATCAGTATCAGTTTCGTTTCTGATCTGTCTTTCTTAGTAGTAACCAATCACTGGTCTCTGGGTCATACTGCCCCCAGCCAATGACTGCCCTCTCCCTAAGCCCCGCCTCCGGCAGCCATCCTCAGATTTGGTAGCACGAAAAGTGGCAGTATGACCAAGTGAAGAGCCGCAGAGGGGTAGGCGGGAGGGTTCGCATGTGAATCCATGCCAGACCCATGCTGGAGAACAACAGTTACAGGTAAGTAACTTGTTCCTTCTCCAGCATGGGGTCTGGCATGGATTCACATGCTCATGAATAAGAGAATACACAGCAGTACACACATGCACAACCACGGGAGGTGGCAACAGGCTCAACATTAAGCAATACAACAACTCAACATTAAGCAACTCTTACCTCCTCACCAGGCCCACCTTCAGGAGAACAGGTTGCGCAGCACTGCTTGGTCAACCCTGGAGTCCCGATCGACGCAGTAGAATCTTGGGAAGGTGTGCGTCGACCTCCACGTCGGAGCCCTGCAGATGTCCAGCAGGGGCCGTGGTAGCAGCGATCGTTCTGGTCGAATGGGCTCTCGGACGGCCGAGCAGCTGTTGGTTTGCCAACCGGTGACAGTGCATGATGCAGCCGGAGAGCCATCTGGAAATGGAAGTCTTCGAGAGAGCCTTCCCTTGATTCACAGTCCAAAGTTCACAAACAGCTGTGACGTCTTCCAAAAACTCTTCGTGCGGTTCACGTAGAACTTCAGCGCTCTAGCTACATCCAGCGAGTGCAAAGTCCTCTCGGCCGGTGACGGAGGCGACGGGAAGAAAACTGGCAACACCAAGGGCTCAATGAGGTGGAAGTCCGACGGCACCTTGGGCATAAAGGATGGGTGTGTCCTCAGCACCACCCTCGTGTCATGAAAAGTCAAGTATGGAGGCTTGCAAGATAGGGGCTGGATCTCTCCCACTCGTCGTACGGAGGTGATGGCCACGAGGAAATCTGTCTTCCATGACAGGAACTTCAAAGGCGCCGAATGCACAGGCTCGAATGGGGCCCCCATGAGCTTGGTCAGCACCACATTAAGCTCCCACGCCGGGGCAGGAGCCTTCACCGGCGGGAATGATCAGAATAGTCCCTTCATGAATTCTTTCACCAGGCGATGAGACCACAAGGACGCCCGTCCCATCGTCCTGGTATATCGGGAGATTGCAGCCAGATGTATTTTGATGGAGGCGTGAGCCAGTCCAGCTTTGGCCAGCGACAGTAGGTACGGCAGTACTTGAGGGGCCGTAATCCGCAGAGCGTTAATCTTCTGTGCATGGCACCAGACATAGAACCTCTTCCATTTATGTCCATAGCACTTGAGTTGAGGACGCCCTGGCCTTTGCAAGAACCTCTCTGCAGTCGGCCGGGATGTCGTACCCTCCAAACTCTAGTGCTGCAGGAGCCAGGCCTGCAAGTTCAGCGACTCCGGGTTGTGGTGAAGAATGGTGCCTCCTTCTCTGGAGAGAAGGTCTGCGTCCGTCGGCAGCTTGACTGGTGGGGACATTGACAAGTCCAGAAGGTCCGGGAACCAGATCGGTCTCGGCCACGCCGGTGCGACGAGGATCATCCTGCACTGGGACCTCTTGAGCTGGTTGATGAGCCGGAGCAGCAACGGCAGCGGAGGGAACGCATAAAGAAATAGGTTGTCCAAGGGGAAGGAGAAAGCATCGCCCATGCTCCTCGGCTGGGGGAACCTGCTGGCGAACCTCCGGCACTTTTAGTATTCGTTGCCGTTGCGGAGAGATCGATTTGGGGTTCGCCCCATCGTCGGAAGAGTCGATCCACTTGATCCTGGCGTAATTCCCACTCGTGGCATGAGCGCAGCTCCCTGCTGAGTGAGTCGGCGATCGTGTTTTTTATTCCTGCCAGATGAAGAGGCACCAGAAACATCCCTTGGGCGACGGCCAAATGCCACAGATCCTGGGCTTCCTTGGATAGGGCCGGGGACCTGGTTCCGCCCTGCTTCCGGATGTAGAACATCGTGCTGGTGTTGTCGGTGAAGATCCTCACCACCTTGCCCTTTAGGGACGGAAGAAAGGGCCTGAGGGCCCAGAACACCACGCGGAACTCCAAGATGTTGATGTGGAGAGACTTCTCCTCCGGGAGCCAAAGGCCTCTCGCGTGAAGATCTCCGGAGTGTGCTCCCCAACCTTCCAGGGAGGCGTCCGTCGTCACCGTCACCTGGTGAGCTGGGGTCTGAAAGTCTGTGCCCGCCGACAGATGGGAGCGGGTACCCCACCACCGGATCGCCTGACGGAACGTCTCGTTGAGAGGGATCCTGTCCTCAAAGCTGCCCGTCGACTGGATGCAGCGGGCGTCGGGGAACTCCTTTAAGGGTCGCCTCCGAAGCCTGCAAAGGTGCACCAGATGCAGGAGGACATCATCCCGAGGAGGGATTTGATAGATCTTACCCTGGCCATGTCCGTGGCCAGCCGACGCTGCACCTTGCCCAGAATGGTTCTGGTCCTTTCCTCCGACGGCTAGGCCAGCCGCGCCACTTTGTCGAGCTTGGCTCCCAGAAACAGGACGACTTGCGACTGAACCAGGTGGGATTTTGGAAAGTTGGAGAATCCCAGGTCCGTGAGCAGCTGGAAGGTCTTCGCAGTGTGCTCCACGGCGAGTTCCCTTGTCCTTGCCCGGATGAGCCAGTCGTCCAGGTAGGGGTAGACGTGGATCCCCTGTAGGCGCATCCGCGCGGCCACCGTTGCGAGGCACTTGGTGAACACCCTGGGTGCCGACTTCAATCCGAACGGGAGGGCCTTGGACTGGTAGTGCCGCCCTTGGACCACGAACCTGAGGAACTTTCGGTGTCTTTTTAGAATGGGGATGTGGAAGTACGCATCCTCCAAGTCCAACGACGACAGGAAATCGCCCTCCTCCAGCTGTCCCAGCACATGCTGGAGGGTGACCATACGGAACTTCTGTGCCTTGATGTACTTGTTCAGTCGTCGTAGGTCCAGGATGGGGCGCCATCCTCCTGTCTTCTTTTTTACGAGGAAGTACCTTGAGTAAACTCCGGAGCCCCGAAGCCTCTTTGGGACGAGCTCGATGGCACCCTTTCTTGAGCATCGCCCTTACCTCCAACAGTAGTTGAGGAACGTGATTTTCCTTCCTGGCCACGGGTGGAACGCAAGGGCACTTCTTCTGAAACTCGAGGGCGTGCCCTTGGGCCAGGGCGTCCAGCACCCAACGGTCGGTGGAGATGGACTCCCACACGCTGACAAACCTCGGCAGCCGGCCTCCCACAGTGCTTTGGAGGGGGCCCGACCCCACGGTCGGTTCAATCTTGTTTGGAGGCCGCCTTGCCTCCTTGATCTCCCCGTCGACGACGACGGGCACCACCTGACTTGCTGCATCCCCTGTAGGCTTCCTGGGACGAAGATCTTGCCACTTGGCGGTACGTGGAGGAGCCACTGCCGGATCCCTTGGAGGCACCCTGTCTGCCTCCGGAGCGCAGAAAGGACGGCCGTCGTCATTGGAGCACTCCCAGTGCCCGGGCAGTCTCTGTGTCGGTCTTGATGGCCTGAAGGGACTCATCAACCGCCTTCCCAAAACAGGTTGTTCCCGTCAAAGGGCATGTCCAAAACCTTGGTTTGTACGTCCTGACGGAAATCCGTGGCCTTGAGCCATCCTCGTCATCTCAAGCAAACGCTGTTGCCCAACTGACGGAAACCGCTGTCGGCGATGTCTGTTGCCACCGTGATGGCGTGGTCCGAAGCAATCTCCCCCTCCTGTAGGATTTCAAGGGCCTCAGCCCTTTTGGCGTCCGGAATGAAGTCTAACAGAGGGGTGATTTTGAACCACAACTCCCTGTCGTAGCGGGCTACGATAGCCAAGGCGTTGGCTGCCTTGATAGTCGTTGCTGCGGATAAGATGATCCGTCGTCCCATCGTGTCCAACTTCCTGCCCTCGCCGTCCGGCGGGGAAGTTGATGTCGAAGCCGATGCCCCCCCAGCTTTCTTCTTTGCCGCCGCCGAGACGACCGAATCTGGGGTAGGTTGTGCCCGAAGGCACAGGGGGGCAGCGTCGGGGACCCGGTACTTCTTTTCGTACTGGTCCCTCTTTGCCGGCGCCGTGGCAGGGTTCTTGAGGCGGGCGAGCCCCTCATCCCAGTTGTCATCAAGAAGCGGTACGGCGAGGACCGTCTTCCTTTTGGCATCGCGCCGTTGGTAAAGGAACCCTTCTTTCTTCTTTTCTTCTGGGCAGAGCTGAAAAAGCTTGGATGCCCTGGAAATCATGGCATGAAAGGATCCAATCTCGTCGGGCGGGGAAGCCCGAGCAAGGGGCGACGGGGGACACGTCCCGTCGTCGCCTCCGTCGTCATCAGTACCTGTAGTAGCCGTGTCCGTGCCTGTATCATCCCCGTGGGTAGTAGACCGGGGGGAAGGCAGAGCAGGCCGCAGAGGTGGGAGAGGTGGCGTAGGATGCGTCGTCCTCTTATGCGGTAGACTCTCCGAAGGTCCTGGCTCCGGTTCCCCCGTCGGGTCTGGCTCAGGTACCTCCGTCGGGGGGAAGGGGCAACCTTGTCCTTATCTCCGAGCATAAGGAATGAATCGCTGACAAAATGGCCGCCGAAGTGTCCTGCGGCGCTGGAAACGAAGGGCGCGAGGGCTCTTGGAGCCTTGTCGGCGACACCGTCGCTCTCGTCGTCGCCCTCGTCGGGCTCCCTCCCGATGGGCTGGGCCTCTTCCACGACTTCGATGAGCTCTTCTTCAGAGGTCATGTCCGTATCCACGATGGCCACTAGCCCCTCCCCCACCTTTTCCAACGAGGACTTCGTGGGGGTCTTCTCAATGGGCCTGAAAGACGACTCTCTCCGTGGTGGCAGGGAGACTCTGGGTCCTGAGGGCACCTCCACTGGTGTAGCCAGCACAGGCTGAGCCAGGGCCGCTGCGACATCCTCAATCGAGGTCTTAGCAGGGTGAATTAAGGCCATCGCCACCTTCTGGACGCCTGGGGCCTTCACCTTGGGGGGAGGGTCCGAGCCTCACTCCCCCTCTGCCGGAATCTTCGAGATCAACCAGGGCCTCTCCAGAGGCTTCGCCGGGTTCTCGGACTTTCTCTTACCCGAGCCAGAGCGTTGGCTCGTGGTTGATGGTGCCGGGGAAGATGCGCCCTGCCTGGCAGCCAAGGAGCCCGACCGTTCGGCGCTCCCGGTGCCCACGGACTCGCGGTGCTTAGCCTTTTGTTGGGCCCCCGTCACCGGGGCGCCCTCACAGGACGTAGAAGACCGCTCGGACTTCTTTTTCTTCTTCTCGCCTGACGGGCTCTTCCCTTCCAGCCAGTTGGCGAGACGGAGGTGGCGATCCTTCATGGTCCGCTCTGACATGTTCCCACAAAACGCACAGTCCTTCTCCGTGTGCGTCTTGTCCTCATGGAGACAGTAGAGGCATAACGAATGCTCGTCCTCCTTGAAAACATTCTGAAGCTGGCATCCAGGGCAGGTCCTGAACAGCTTCCCGGGCTTCGAACTTCCTTTCTCCTGGGCCATGTCCGGGGTAGGCCTCGGAACTTCTGGAATCCTCCAAAAGTGTAACTCGCTGAAATCTTCACCCTTGAGGTGCGTAGAAAACTCCGAAACGGATCCCTGTTTATCGGATGTAGAAACGGTGGAGCTTGAGGCTCTATTTAACCGAAAAATGAGAAAAATCTCCTGAAAAAGTGCGAAAACGCAGCAAAAGCTCGTGAGCTACAGCACGAGGACTCCCAACACTTGAACGTGCGGTAAAAATCTGAGGATGGCTGCTGGAGGCGGGGCTTAGGGAGAGGGCAGTCATTGGCTGGGGGCAGTATGACCCAGAGACCAGTGATTGGTTACTACTAAGAAAGACAGATCAGAAACAAAACTGGATACTGATTTTTTTCTATACAGGGAATATTCATGAGCATGTGAATCCATGCAAGACCACATGCTGGAGAACCTTCCTTTTCTTCGGGGCAGACCTCGAAGAGCTTGGATGCCCTGGCAATCATGGCGTGAAAGGAGCCAATTTCGTTGGGCGGGGAGGCCCCGGGGAGGTGGTGATGGAAGGCCCATCCCGTTGTCACCACAGTCATCATCCATCCCTGTCGTGGCTGTGTCTGTTCCCGTGCCATCCCTAGGATCAGGGGAAGGAGATGAAGGCTGCGAGGGATGGAAGGGCGTGGGTGGATGAACTCTCCTCCGCTTGCTTGGAGGGCTCCCCGACGGGCCAGGTTCCTCTGGATCGTCCGTTGGGGGTAAGGGCAACCTCGTCCATATCTCCGTACATAAGGCCTGGATCGCCATTAAGATGGCTCCCGAGTTGTCCCGAGACTCCGGTACCGGCTGCGACAGTTGGGGAGTGGAATCCTCCAACTCCACAGGAACCTCGTCGGCACCACCGTCGCTCTCTTCGTCCTCCTTGTCGGGATCTTTCCCATGGGTCCGGACCTCCTCGAACTTCTTGAGGATCTTCACAACTCCAGCCAGTTCCTCTTCAGAGGCTGAATCCGTGTCTGTGATGGCCACTGGCCCCCTGTTAGGGAGAATTCTCATTTATGGCTAATTTCCCTCACCTAGTGAGTCCCCCAGCAGCTTTGCTGGACTTCTGGAGTTTATTTTTTTCCACCTGGTAAGAGTGAGAGCTTTCCCCCCACTCTTGCCTGTGTTTTGCTATGTGTCTCCATCTGTTTTTGTGATTGTGGACTCTGAAGTACACCACTTCCGTAGCCCCTTTCTTTGTGTGTGTCACACCGCACCTTCAGTGCCGTGGCACAGGGTTGTCTTTGAGACTTCCCTGGACTCCATTTCTGAAGCGACTACTGTCCCCCAGAAAAGGGTAAAGTTACCATTAACTTTACTTAGTTAATCTACCACAGATCCAGTACACCCCATCTTCCATGGAGCACTTGAAAGGGTTAACTCGTATCCTTTTTTATCTGTACCTCCTAGAGCATTGTTTCGCTCTTAACATTTAGACTTGGCTGCTGGCAGTGGTATCTACCCTAACTTTTCTACCGTGATTATATTAGATAAACGTGGTACTGTTCTTGGCTATTATATTAGCCTCGAACATAAACCCGCTTGACCAAATAGTCTTTCTTTTGGCTCCGGTTGGGTTTATTCGCCATTTCTTTTTGTTAAAGTCCTTCTTGTGTTTTACAAATTAGGTTCGCCTTCTTTGTTCACTGTCTTTTGGCAGGCTTCTGCACAGAAGCCCTCCTCAAGGCGCCTGGGTGTCTAGGTGGGCTGAATGTGAGGGAGGGGTGTAGTCACCCCCTGCACAGGGTAACCTAGGAAACCCAAGTAGCACCTTGTCATGATTGGCCAGGGTAGTTGTCCGGGCTGGACAACCCCCCTGCAGGGTGATTGACAGCGAGGCTGCGTGAATGGGGGTTTTTCGTATAAAAAGCAGGTCTCTTGGGCTAGAATTCAGAGAGTCGCCACTGGAACTACAAGGAACCGAAGAGAAGTGGAGAGAACGACGGCTGCTGCAACTACCCCGTCCCGGTGAAGCCCTGCTGCAGTCCTGAGCTATCTGCCCTTCAACGACTCAGAGGATCCAGTCCGGAGTCTTCTTCCCTTGAGCTTGGTGGGGATAACCAGCTCATCTTCTACAGGCAGAGGATCCTCTTCCGTGGTCGAAATCGCTGCACGCTGCTATAGTGGTCCGGATAGCCACCTGAAGAGCCTCTCCTGTTTTTAAGGCGCGCACCTTTTATTCCGTGTCGCTGCTGCCGGCCTCATCCCTGTGTGGTGCAGACCCCATTCAGACGTCGTCCTTCTCGACGAAGCTCCAGGAATCGTGGGTCTGCGGGAAACCAACAGGAACAACTGCCAGGGCACCAGCTGCACCATTGCAACAAGGTACTGTGTTCTGTTGAGGAAACTGGGTGAATCCCCTTTTCTTTATTTCCAAGGCTTGACCTTGTCTTCCCCCCTTCTTGTAACTTTTGCTTCCGAACATTGACAATATCTAAGTACTTTTGGCTCCATTGAATCGTGAACTGTTAGACCGTATGATCTTCGGCAACTGGCCCCGGTGTCTTTCGACCCTGGCTCCGGCCCTTTGACTTTTGAACCCTTGTCTCTGAGCGTTGCTTGATTCTGCCTGCCTAACCAAAATAATGCCTGTGATTTTTGCCTCCAACTCCCTCTGCGTAGCTCAGGTGCTAAGTGTTTTTGCCCCGGTAGCACTTCATGTCACGGATACGCGTTTGTTTAGTAGACTGAACTGTCAAAAAGTGATCGCAATCGTATCCGCGGTAACGTGTTTTTGTGCCTAACACCGGTTCATTCCACCACAGGATACTTATCTTGAGACTTACTGTACAAAGTGAATTGGTTAGTTGTAGTATATTTAATGTGTGGTTTTTATTTAAGTTTAATAGAAGTGTTGTGTTTATAACGAATGGTTTAAAAATAAATGTACTTATATTTTTCTACCTGAAACCTTGAGTCAGTGTTTGCTTGAGTCACAGTAATTGTGGTCCCTTTGTGTAATCTCTGCTACTGCTCATATACTCTTGAGATAAGTCTGGCTGCTCCGCCACTGCTACCACTATGACATAGTAGTACAGGCTTGTACCAAAGGTAAAACTTGTATCACCACCTGTAGTCTTAATTGTGTGTACTGGTCCCTAAGGGCACTGCACAGGATTCTGCCTAACACCCCCCCCCCCTCTTTTTCCACCGAGGTTCTCACTGGGGTCTTATCGATGGGCTGAAAAGAGTATTCCCTCCGCGGTGGCAGGGAAACTCTGGGCCCCGAGGCCGCCTCCACTGGGGTAGCCTCCACAGGCTTCACCTGGGCCGCCACGACTCACTCGATAGAGGCCTTAGCCGGGTGAATCAAGGCCTTCACGACTTTAGGCGCGCTTGAGGCCTTCACCAATTTTGGGGGGGGGGGGGATGGTCACTGCCTCGCTCCCCCTCGGCTGTTTCCGTCGGGATTGACCGGGGCTTCTCCAGAAGCTTACCCAGGTTCTCCGATTTCCTCTTCCCCGAGCCAGAGCGTTGGCTCGTGGTTGATGGCGTCAGTGAAAGCGCGCCCTGCCTGGCAGCTGAGGAGCCCGACCGCTCAGTGCTCCCGCTGCCCGCGGACTCGCAGTGCTTAGTCTTTTGTTGGGCCCCCGGCGCCGGAGCGCCCTCAAAAGGACTTAGAAGACCGCTCCGACCTCCTCCTCTTCTCACCTACTGCTGGGCTCTTCCCTTCCAGCCAGTTGGTGAGGCGGATACGCCGATCCTTCATGGTCCGTTCCGACATGTTCTTGCAAAACGCACAGTCCTTCTCCACGTGCTTTTTGTCTTCGTGAAGGCTGTAGAGGCATCTAGAATGCTCGTCCTCCTTGAAGACATTCTGCAATCCGCATCCAGGGCAGTTCCTGAACAGCTTGGATCCGGGCTTCGAGCTTCCTTTGTCCTGGGCTATGTCCACGGGGTAGGCCTCAAGGTCTTCTGGAATCCTCCAAGAAGCGTAACTTGATGAAAACTTCACCCTTGAGGGGCGCAGAAAATTCCGAAACGGGGAATTAAATATACGGGGTCATAGACGCGTGAGGGATCATGGGTACAGTGGACGTCACACTAGGGATAGTATTACTGGCACGCCCTGTGTCGACACCCATTTTCGAGTTTCGAAAAACAAACTGTAATACTCCGCAGCTTCCACTAGATGTCGGCCTATGCACAGCATGTGAATCTAAGCAGATACAAGCATCAGAAATACAATTACGGTGAGTAATGTATTATATATATGTATATATATATATACATATACCCCTGCTCCACCGAGCATGTTTCTCCAGCAGCTCGGAACGCACGTTCCGTGGGGTGCCGACCCCCTGCGTCACCGCTCCGGTGGCGGCGTTGCGGGCCAACCCCCTACCATTCCAAGTTGTTCCTGGGCCCGGCCTCTCCCTCCCACCCACCCCGCGTGGCATGGCGGAGCGGGCCGGGGCGCCCGCGTGACCGACCGGTCCGCCCCAAGGGCCGACGCTCGGGTCCTCCCCCCCCTCTTCCCCTCCCAGCAGGGCACGAAGGTCGGCTCCCAGGCGGGTGCCCCGGCTCCCCCGTTGCCACCCTCCAGCTGGTGCGGCTATATCTATATATATTCCGAGCTGCTGGAGAAACGTGCTCGGTGGAGCAGGGGTATATATATATATATATATATATATATATATATATATATGATACATTACTCACCGTAATCGTATTTCTGATGCTTGTATCTGCTTAGATTCAAATGCTGTGCATAGGCCGACATCTAGTGGAAGCTGCAGAGTATTACAGTTTGTTTTTTCGAAACTCAAAAATGGGCGTCGACACAGGGCGTGCCAGTAATACTATCCCTAGTGTGACGTCCACTGTACCCATGATCCCTCACGCGTCTATGACCCTCACATTGCATTTTTTCTGACATGAGGTAGCATGAGGAGTAGCGTGAGTACAGATAATCCAAGCAGATAGATAGAAAGGTAAGACTACAAGCATCCATGCGCCTTCTCTCAGAGGGGAGGAAGGGTGGGTCGCATGTGAATCTAAGCAGATACAAGCATCAGAAATACGATTACGGTGAGTAATGTATCCCTTCTGAGGCTTGTGGAATCTGCTTAGATCACATGCTGTGCATAGATAAGCGAGCAGTACCTGAAGAAGGAGGTGGGATGTGAGAAGGATCATGAGCAAATAAATGTCTTAGAACCGCTTGTCCCACTTGTGTATCTGTCTTGGAATGGGTGTCAATGCAGTAGTGCTAAGTAAAAGTGTGAATAGGCGTCCAAGTAGCTGCTTTGCAAATGGTGTCAAGGGGTACATTTGCAATGAAAGCCAGAGTGACCCCAATGCCTCTTGTAGAGTGGGCTCTCGGCGTGAAAGGCAGAGTTTTTTCAGAAAGGGAGTAACACAGCTGGATACAGTTAATAATCCACTTGGAGATGGCACCTTTAGAGATGCGATCCCCCTCTCTGCCTGTAGCTAGGGAGACAAACAGCTGGTCTGTTTTCCTTAGCGGTCTGTTCTTGTTTACATAGTAGAGGACCGCCCTACGCACATCTAGGATGTGTAGTTTCACCTCAGCCGAGCTTTGTGGATCTTGGAAGAAAGCCGGAAGCTCGATGGACTGGTTCACGTGGAATTTGGAAATAAAGTTAGGTGAGAACCTAGGGTGTGTGCATAAAACCAGTTTATCTTTATGGACAGTAAGAAGGGATCTTGCACTGACATGAATTTCACTGACCCTTCTTATAGATGTAATTGCTACTAAGAAGGCCGTTTTATAAGTCAGGTGTTTGAGACTGCTCTTATGCATTGGCTCGAATGGGGGCCCAGTGGGTGAAGTCTCTTTACTCCTTCCATGAAGGCTTTAACTACTGGTACATTCCACCACGACACCTTGTTATGGGAAGTGGTGTATGCCGACAGAGCTGCCAGGTGTACCTTCAGTGAGTTAAAAACCAGTCCTGCATCCAGCAGGTGGAGCATGTATGTAACAATAGTGGAAGGAGTGCAATCAACTGGGTTGATTTGTTTATTCTGGCACCAGATAACAAATCTCTTCCATTTGTCAAAGTAGCAGTGCCTCGTGTTTGGCTTCCTAGATTCTTTTAGGATGTCCATACACCTCTGTGGTAATTTGAGATGTCCGAACTCTATGACCTCAGGAGCCATGCTGCCAGGTTCATGGAGTTGGGTTGAGGATGCACTGTCTGACCTTGGTGCTGGGACAGTAGGTTGTATCAGCCTGGAAGTTTGATGGGTTCGCACACCGGTAATCTGCGTAAGTGTGGGAACCACGGTTGTCTCGGCCACATGGGAGCAACCAGTACTAGCATCATCGATTCCCTGTTCATCTTGTTGACCACCTTCCTGATGAGGAGCTGGTGGAAAAGCATACACAAACATTCCTGACCTGTTCATCCACAGGGAGTTCCCCTGGGAGTCTGGTTGGGGGAACCTGGATGCAAATCCTGGGCATTGTCGGTTTTCGCTTGTGGCGAATAGGTCTATAGTGGGGAAACCCCACTGAGAGAAGATATCTTCTACAACTTCTCTGTGTAGACACCATTCGTGTTCCTCTGGGAGGGGGTCTCTGCTCAGAGCATCTGCTAGAGAATTGAGATCCCCTGGAACATGTTGCGATGACAGGAAGATGTTCCGTCTGAGTGCCCATATCCAAATTTTCTGGGCAAGCTTGGACAGATTTGGCGAACGAGTCCCTCCACGCTTGTTCAGGTAAGACATGGCTGTAGTGCTGTCCGTCCGGATTTGCACTGACAGATTTAGCAGGTAGGGCTGGAACGCTTGAAGCGCTCTGAATACTGCCAGAAGCTCTAGCAGGTTGATGTGATTCTTGGCCACTGAGTGAGACCAGAGACCCTGAGCTGTGTGGTGGAGATGGTGAGATCCCCACCCTGTCAGGCATGCATCGGTTGTGACTACCGCCTGTATCTCGGGATCGTAAAAGGGTTTCCCCTTGGACAGATTTCCTCTTGTCCACCAGTGAAGGCTTTGTACCAGTGTTGGCGAATGCCTGAGACCACTGTTTCGCCAACCATTCCTGCATGGGACGAAGGCGCGCGTGGGGGACCAGGTAAATACATGACGCCATCATGCCCAGCAAATGCATTGCTTTGCGTACCGTTATCTGGGGACCAGCCTGATATTGCGGAATTTGCAGCCGTGTATTCCGAATTCTTTCCTCTGATGGAAAGGTCAACCTCTCTTGCGTGTCGAAGATAGCTCTGAGGAACTGTTTGGAGATGCTTGGCACCAGACTTTACTTCTTCTCGTTTATTGAGAAACCTAATTCGAAGAGGAGGTCGATCGTCCTTTGAATGTTTGTTCTGCAAATTACTGGGGTCTCCCCCGTGATGAGCCAGTCCAGGTAAGGGTACACCGGGATTGCCTCCCTGCGTAGGTGTGCTGCCGCCACCGCCAGTACCTTGGTGAATACCCTTGGAGCCGAAGCTATCCCGAAGGGCAGTACCTTGAACAAGTAGTGCCGACTGTCCACCTTGAAGCGCAAGTACTTTCTGTGCGCTGGGAACATGGAAATATGAAAATAGGCATCTTTCATGTCCAATGTTGCCATGTAATCCCCCTTTTTTAGGAGGGGGATTACCTCCTGGAGAGTAGTCATGCGAAACTTTTGGGACTTGACGTACTTGTTTGCAGGCCGTAGGTCCAATATTGGGCGCATTGTTAAATCTTTTTTTGGCACAAAGAAGTAAGTTGAATAAATACCCTTGTTTACCTGTTGTCCCGGGACGAATTCTATCGCGTCCTTTGCTAGCAGATTGACGATCTCCTCGAGGAGGATCTTCTGGTGGTCCAAAGAATGTATTTTTTGTCGTGGAGTGTTAGGCAGAAACCTGTGCAGTTCCATTGGGGACCACTGCAAAAGATTTAGGACTACAGGTGTTGGCAGTAAACCCACTTGGTAGCAGTCTGTACCACCCAGATTTACCTGGTAGCTGTGGCTGAGCAGTCAGACTTCCCTCAAGAAGAGTTAGGCAGTATGTAAAGTATACACAATAGGCACTCAGACACAATAGCACTAGCAAACGCTGACCAGAGCTTTGGTATCAAGGTATATAATTATTTATTTAAAAACAAAACACACTTATTGAAACACTCCAGCACTATTATTGTAAATCACTCTAAACACAGTTACTATTATTATATATACATCCCTTATTCCTTATCAGACAAGTCTTAGTTAACACCACTTATTTCCAGACAGAGGTGAGCGCTTAACTATAGATGGCACTCCAATAAGTTAACGAAAAAGGGAGGGAAAAGACAGACTGTAGGAAAATACACCACACTAATACTTACGAACTCTTAAGCAAGGCAGGAAAGTCAAAAGTTACTTGTGAGCCAAAGTCCATAGGCCGGGCCCACTCTTGGAGAGCGCAGGGCACAAATGCACCCAAGATCACACAATGACAACAGGCTTAAAAAGTCTTGCAGGGAGTTCAAAAAGGTTTTAGTTAGGATCAGAAAAGTTTAGCCAGGTTGTCCCAGGCTAACCCAGGTTCGAATGCCGGGGGCTAAATCTACCCCGTACAGTTGGTTGCAAGGGAAGCCAGGTGGAACACGGTACCTTAAGTGGAAAGGATCCTCCAGCGGGGGCAGTTGTTCCTGGCAGCGGGTGCAAGTCGCGGCATCGTCCAGAGGAAGAGAAGATCTCGATGTGGAGGAAAGCTGAAAGTCGTTGCACTGCCAGGGAAGAAACCAGCCGCAGAGTTTTCTGGTTAAAGGTACTATCCTTTGATTCGCGGTAGTGGTAAAACGTGGTATCCCGGTTGCCGGGGTGCTTGGCACAGGCAAGGCGGCCACGAGATGCTCCAGGAAGCGAAAAAGGAAGCAGACTGGTTGTCCCCACCAGTCAAAGGAAGAAGACTCTCCGGGCTGGAGCTCTCCTCTGTCATTGGGAAAAGTGGTGAGACGGTTCAGCAGGGCTCCACCGGTGGTGTCGTCGTAGCAGGCCGGCTCAGCTTCTCCCTCGTCGGATTCTTAGGTCCTGTGGCGACTTCTAAAGTTCCAGTCCCCAAAGCCCTGCTTTTATGCAGAAAACCCCCACTCAGCCTAGCTGTCACTCAAACATGCTAAGTGGTGAGCCGGCCGGCTCACCACTTGGGCCAATCAGGACGGAGTGCGACTTGAGTTGCCTAGGCAACTCAGTCCAGGGTGCCTAAATCCCCCTCCACCCCTCCTAAGTACCCCAGACAGAGTGGCACCACTTTGGAGGGCTTCTGTGGAGAAGCCCGCCAAAAAGTGGAACAAAGGGCTCAACTTGGGTTGGAGTCACAGATGCGAACACAAACGCCATTTTAGAACCGAGTTCTGGCAAAAAATACCAACCGGAGAATTAATATTAAATAAACAGGTGGTATGTTCGAGGCTATAGGAATTAAATAATTAAAGTTGGTAGCCTCGAACAATGGGAAATCCCATAGAGATATATTCGCGGTTGAATATAAAAAGTAGTATCCACTGCCACCAGCCAAAACTCGATCAGGAGGGACGGAGACGTGCCCCCTCGACTAACAGACCCCTGGGCAATCGAATTACCCCGGCCAGTACGTCCACAACATGATGGTTTGTACTGGTTCTGTTCAGAATTTGAGACTAGTAAAGTCAACGGTGACTTTACATGCCCTGGGAGACAGTCAGTCCCAGGGTATGGAGTCTATATTGGGGGGGGGGGGGGTCACTACGACACCCCTGTGTTACTGCACTGAGGGTGCTGTGTAACACACATCACAAAAACACATGAAGCCCTATGGAGTAAAAGACCCCATAGCCCATTAAACACATCTAGAGTCAAAGAAACGCACTCAAATCATGCCCAAGAGTGAGGGTAAAAGAGTCTCACTCTTGGCAGGAGAAAAAAATAAACCCCAAAAATCCAGCAAAGCTGCTGGGGGACTCACTAGGTTAGGAAATTCAGCCTAAACAGAGAATTCTCCCTAACATGGAGGATGGTTTCGGGGACGCTCTAACAGTTCTATGCAGTACCCTGCAGACACTGTGGACAGCACCCATCTGTCTGATGTGATCCCTTCCCAAGCTTGGGTGAAGTTGGAAATGCGTCCCGCTACTGGGGTTGCGTGAGAAGGTACCCTGAACGGAGCGTCACTGTTTTGGTGGAGACGTGCCGCCTCCTCTACTGGGGCTGCCTCTACCTTTACCACGTCCTCTTTTATTCCCCCTGCCGTAACCCTGGGTAGACTGTTGGTTATTATTGTTCCACGGTGTACCCTGCCCCTGGGAATAGTTAGATCCTCTCTGGGAATTTTGGCCACGTGGGTGACGAAAATTGCCATTCCCTCTCTGATTAGGTGCTTTATTGGTTAGTTGGCCTAGGGATTTGAGTGTCTCATACTCGTCCTTGGCATTTTTCAGCGCGTCCTCGACCGCCTTACCAAACAGATCCGGCTCCACCCGTTTATCTAACAATGATGCTTGGGTTTCAGCTTTAAATCCAGACTGCCGTAACCAAGCATGTCTCTTGATAACAGTTCCTTCGGCTATCAATCTACCGGCGTTATCCGCGGCATCAAAGGTTGCTTTTAAAATACAACCGGACACGGCTCTTCCCTCCGCCGAAATTCGTGCCAACTGGCTCTTTAAGAGTTCTGGGGCGGAGTCTATGAGTGCCGCGACTTCTTCCCACTGATGGCAGTTGTAGCTGACCAACAGGGTGGTGGAGTTGGCAAACCTTGCCTGGTAGGCGGAAGTCGAGGCTACTTTCCTGCCCAAACCATACAGTTTCTTGCTCTCCTTGTCGGGAGGAGCTTTGGACGATGACAAGGGTGTTCCAGCCCTCTTACGGGTGTTTGTAACAACCAGGGAGTCCGGCTTCAGATGTCCCCTTATATACAGTGGGTCTGATTGGGCTGCCCTGAAAAGTTTCTCAATCCTGGGGTTCACTGCCCTGGTGAGTTTAGGATTTACAAGTGAAGGGTCTATTCTTCTCTGAATAGACTTAAGGATAGGGATGGCCTGAGCAACAGGCCTCCTTTCTCCCACTAACTCCTCGGCAAAGTCCCTCTCCTCTTGAGCACCCTGGGTGTCAATGTGGAAATGTTCCGCCGCCCGGGACATAACTTCATTCAGGTTGATTGTCGACAGGGGAGTCGGTAATCGGGTGTTCTTTCTCTACCGGGTAATCTACTCTGTAGGTCTCAGGGTCTTCCTCTTCCTCTTCTTGGTCCTCATCATCCCCATAGTAGCTCGGACCAGTTTGTTCTTCCAACATGCCCAAATCTGGATCCTCACAAAAGGATGTATCCCCTTGATATTGAGAGTAGGGCTGTATACAGAAGGGGTCCGAAGACCGTGCTGGGGCTTCAAACCGGGACTTCTTACTTGGAGGTATTGGGTCCTTAGAGCCTGAGGGTGCTGACCCGTCGGGAGTATAGGATATAAAGTGTTCAGGGTTATTTGTGTAAAAATCTGCCAATGATGACATCCTTGACATAACCCTGTATGTCATCACTAGACCATTCTCTATAACTGGGAATGACCCTTTCTGGGACTTTCTCCGCCTTATCCTGACTAGACTTACTGGTTTTAGCAGGGGTCCTTGGGATAACAGAAGAATGGGACTTGGCTGTCTGTTTATGTGGAGTGGAAGTTTTTTGAGGTGTGTAAGAAGGCTGAGACTGCTTCCTTTGTTGTTTTCCCCCCTCCCCGTGGGTGGAAGAGTGTTTTTTCCTGCCTCTTCGCCCCTACGGAGCCTTCCGACGCCTGGCGTCGAGGTTCGGGGGTAGTGTCCCTATCTTTAGAACGTGGAGGTAGGGACTCGGGAGCCGCTGTTACGCGGTCTGCGGGCGCCGACTCCTGGAGTGCGGTCTGGGGATGGAAGTCGGCTTCGTCTTCCGATGATCGAACTTCCATTACCTTGGGGAGCGAGGCACTCTTGGCAACAGTAGATGATTGCCTGGAGTCATGCGGCGATCTAGATCGAGAACGCCCAGAGGACACCGATTCGTACTGTTCTCTATGTGCCTCTTTCCGAGAACTTGACGTGCGCATCGAGTCTCGGTTGGACTTCATGTGCTTTGTGGAAGTGCTGTGGGTAGCGCTTGTGTCGCCGGGGGTCTTCCCCATAGCCGCCCTGACGGACGACCTTCCGAGGTCGGGGACTTGCACTCAGCTGTCTCGTGACGGCACGTTGCCCCCGCCGTCTGAAAGCACGGCGTCGCTGCCATCGCTGAAGGTGCCCTCCGCTGCCATGGCCTCCTGACGTCTGGCGTGGTGGGCCCAACGCTTGATCGAACGGTCCTTAAGTGTTTTTGGTTTAAACCTCCTACACGCTGTGCAGTTCGCCTCGGGGTGGTCCCTCGGCAAGCAGAGATTGCTCGTGGCGTGCCCGTCGACCCAAGGGTACTTGCGGTTGCACTTGGGGCAGAATTGGAAAGGGGTACCCTCCATACGCACCTTGTGGCAGCGGGCTGGTAAGTGTAGGATTATATAAGAATGTACCTATATACCAAAAGAGTGTCGAGTATGTCCACCCCCCCACTCTCCCTACTTGCAGGGCCGAGGCCAGAGGCCTTCCAAGGCCCGGGCCGAGGCCAGAGGCATTCCGAGGCCCAAATCCGTCGTGCAGCTGTCGATGGTGGAATTCTTCTCCGGGCTGGTGTCGAGTGTGGAAGTTCGGTGACTCGACGTTGGGGTGGAGAAATGGGTAAATATAACAATATTTAGCAAAAGTATGGCTAAGGCCAGGGAACTCCACGAAATGCTTCCAACCAGTATGGCGGAAAAAAACAATCTGAGGGTCCTAGACGCGTGAGGGATCATCGGTACAGTGGACGTCACACTAGGGATAGTATTACTGGCACGCCCTGTGTCGACGCCCATTTTCGAGTTTTGAAAAACAAACTAATACTCCGCAGCTTCCACTAGATGTCGGCCTATGCACAGCATGTGATCTAAGCAGATTCCACAAGCCTCAGAAATATATTTATATATATGATACATTACTCCCGTAATCGTATTTCTGATGCTTGTATCTGCTTAGATTCACATGCTGTGCATAGGCTGACAGCTAGTGGAAGCTGCGGAGTATTACAGTTTGTTTTTCGAAACTCGAAAATGGGCGTCGACAAAGGGCGTGCCAGTAATACTATCCCTAGTGTGACGTCCACTGTACCCATGATCCCTCACGCGTCTATGGCCCTCAGATTGTATTTTTTCTGACATGAGGTAGCATGAGGAGTAGCGCGAGTACAGATAATCCAAGCAGATAGATAAGACTACAAGCATCCATGCGCCTTCTCTCAGAGGGGAGGAAGGGTGGGTCGCATGTGAATCTAAGCAGATACAAGCATCAGAAATACGATTACGGTGAGTAATGTATCCCTTCTGAGGCTTGTGGAATCTGCTTAGATCACATGCTGTGCATAGATTAGCGAGCAGTGTTAGAAGAAGGAGGTGGGATGGGAGAAGGGTCATGAGCAAATGTCTTAAAACTGCTTGTACCACTTGAGTATCTGTCTTGGAATGGGTGTCAATGCAGTAGAAGTGAGTAAAGGTGTGAATAGAGCTCCAAGTAGCTGCTTTGCAAATGGTGTCAAGGGGTACATTTGCAATGAAAGCCAGAGCGGCCCCAATGCCTCTAGTAGAGTGGGCTCTTGGCGTGAAAGGCAGAGTTTTTTCAGAAGGAGAGTAACACAGCTGGATACAGTTAACGATCCACTTAGAGATGGCACCTTTAGAGACACGATCTCCCTCTCTGCCTGTAGCTACGGAGACAAACAGCTGATCTGTTTTCCTTAGTGGTCTGGTTTTGTTTACATAGTAGAGGACCGCCCTACGCACATCTAGGGTGTGTAGTTTTACCTCAGCCGAGCTTTGTGGGACTTGGAAGAAAGCGGAAGCTCGATGGACTGTTTCACATGTTATTTAGAAATAAATTTAGGTGAGAACCTAGGGTGTGTACGTAAAAACAGTTTATCTTTATGAACTGTAAAGAATGGATCCTGCACTGACAGAGCCTGAATTTCACTGACTCTTCTTATAGATGTTATTGCTACTAAGAAGGCCGTTTTATAAGTCAGGTGTTTGAGACTGCTTTTATGCATGGGTTCGAATGGGGGGCCCATGAGTTTAGATAGCACCACGTTAAGGTCCCATCCAGGTGATGGGTTTGAAATAGGAGGGTGAAGTCTCTTTACTCCTTACCATGAAAGCTTTAACCACTAGTATCTTCCACAACAACACCTTGCTATGGGACGTGGTGTATGCTGACAGGGCTGCCAGGTGTACCTTCAGTGAGTTAAATAGCAGTCCTGCATCCAGCAGGTGGAGCATGTATGTGACAATTGTGGAAGGAGTGCAATCAACTGGGTTGACTTGCTTATTCTGGCACCAGATAACAAATCATTTCCATTTGTCAAAGTAGCAGTGCCTCGTGTTTGGCTTCCTAGATTCTTTTAGGATGTCCATACATCTTTGTGATAATTTGAGATGTCCGAACTCTATGACTTCAGGAGCCATGCTGCTAGGTTCATTGAGTTGGGCTGAGGATGCAATGTTTGACCTTGGTGCTGGGACAGTAGGTTGTACCAGCCCGGGAGTTTGATGGGTTCGCACACCGTTAGTCTGCGTAGGTGTGGGAACCACAGTTGTCTCGCCCACATGGGAGCAACTAGGACGATCGTCATTGACTCTCTGTTCATCTTGTTGACCACCTTTCTGATGAGGTGTTGGTGGAAAAGCGTACGCAAACATCCCTGACCAGTTCATCCAAAGGGCATTCCCCTGGGAGTCTGGCTGGGGGAACCTGGATGCAAATCCTGGACCCTGTCCGTTTTCGCTTGTGGCGAATAGGTCTATAGTGGGGAAACCCCACTGAGAGAAGATATCTTCTACGATTTCTCGATGTAGACACCATTTGTGTTCCTCTGGGAGGGGATCTCTGCTCAAAGCATCCGCCAGAGAACTGAGATCCCCTGGAACATGCTGAGATGACAGGAAGATCTTCCGTCTGAGTGCCCATATCCAAATTTTCTGGGCAAGCTTGGACAGATTTGGCGAACGAGTCTCTCCTTGCTCGTTTAGGTAAAACATGGCTGTAGTGCGGTCCGTCCGGATCTGCACTTCCAGATTCAGCAGGTAGTGCTCGAACGCTTGAAGCGCTCTGAATACTGCCAGACGCTCTAGCAGGTTGATGTGATTCTTGGCCACTGAGTGAGACCAGATCTGTGTGGTGGAGGTGGTGAGCTCCCCACCCTGTCAGGCATGCATCAGTTGTGACTACCGCCTGTATCTCCGGATCGTAAAAGGGTTTCCCTTTGGACAGATTTTCTCTTGTCCACCAGTGAAGGCTTTGTACCAGTGTTGGCGAAATTACCACTAGATCGTCCCACTGACCACTTGCCTGAGACCACTGTTTCGCCAACCATTCCTGCATGGGACGCAGGTGCGCGTGGGGGACGAGGTAAATAAATGACGCCATCATGCCCAGCAAACGCATTGCTTTGCGTACCGTTATCTGGGGACCGGTCTGATATTGCGGAATTTGCAGCAGTATATTCCCAATTCTTTCCTCTGATGGAAAGGTCAACCCCTCTTGCGTGTCGAGGATAGCTGCGAGGAACTGTCTGGAGGTGCTTGGCACCAGACTTGACTTCTTCTCGTTTATTGAGAAACCTAATTCGAAGAGGAGGTCTATCGTCCTTTGAATGTTGGTTCTGCAAAATACTGGGGTCTCCCCCGTGATGAGCCAGTCGTCCAGGTAAGAATACACTGGGATTGCCTCCCTGCGTAGGTGTGCCGCTGCCACCGACAGTACCTTGGTGAATACCCTTGGAGCCGGGGCTATCCCGAAGGGCAGTACCTTGAACTGGTAGTGCCGACTGTCCACCTTGAAGCGCAAGTACTTTCTGTGCGCTGGGAACATGGAAATATGAAAATAGGCATCTTTCATGTCCAATGTTGCCATGTAATCCTCCTTTTTTAGGAGGGGTATTACCTCTTGGAGAGTAGACATGCAAAAATTTTGGGGCTTGACATACTTGTTTGCAGGCCGTAAGTCCAATACTGGGTGCATTGTCAAATCTTTTTTTGGCACAAGGAAGTAAGTTGAATAAATACCCTTGTTTACCTGTTGTCCCGGGACGAGTTCTATCGCATCCTTTGCTAGAAGATTGACGATCTCCTCGAGGAGGATCTTCTGGTGGTCCAAAGAATGTATTCTTTGTCGTGGAGGGTGGTTTTGGGGACGCTCTAACAGTTCTATGCAGTATCCTGTGGACACTGTGGACAGCACCCATCTGTCTGATGTGATCCCTTCCCAAGCTTGGGTGAAGTTGGAAATGCGTCCCCCTACTGGGGATGCGTGAGAAGGGACCCTGAACGGAGCGTCACTGTTTTGGTGGAGGTGTGCCGCCGCCTCTCCTGGGGCTGCCTCTACCTTTAACACGTCCTCTCTTATTACCCCTGCCATAACCCTGGGTAGACTGCTGGCTGTTTTTCCATTGTGCACCCTGCCCCTGGGAATAGTTAGACCCTCTCTGGGAATCTTGTCCGCGCGGGCGACAGAAATGTCCATTCCCTCTCTGGTTTGGGGGTTTATTGGTTAGTTGGCCTAGGGATTCGAGTGTCTCATACTCGTCCTGGGCATTTTTCAGCGCGTCCTCAACCGCCTTTCCAAACAATAGATCCGGCTCCGCCGGTTTATCTATCAATGATGCCTGGGTTTCGGCTTTGAACCCAGACTGTCGCAAGCAAGCATGCCTTTAGATAACAGTACCTTCTGCTATCAATCTGCTGGCGTTATCTGCAGCATCAAAGGTTGCTTTTAATATGCAACCGGACACAGCTCTTCCTTCCGCCAAAACTCGTGCCAATTGGCTTTTTAAGGGTTCTGAGGCGGAATCTATGAGTGCCGCGACTTCTTCCCACTGGTGGCAGTTGTAAATCGCCAGCAGAGTGGTGGAGTTGGCAATCCTTGCCTGGTAGGCAGAAGTGGAGGCTACTTTCCTGCCCAAACCATAAATCCTCTTGCTCTCCTTATCGGAAGGAGCTTCCAACGATGGCAAGGGTGTTCCCGCGCTCTTACGGGTGTTTGTCAATACCAGGGAGCCCGGTTTCAGATGCCCTCTTATGGACATTGCGTCTGTTTGGGCTGCCCTGAAAAGCTTCTCAACTCTGGGGTTTACCGCCCGAGTGAGATAGGGATTAACAAGGGAAGGGTCTATCCTTCTTTGTATTGACAAGGATAGGGATGGCCTGGGCAACAGGTCTCCTTTCTCCCACTAACTCCTCGGCAAAGTCCCTCTCTTCCTGAGCACCCTGGGTGTCAATGTGGAAGTGTTCTGCCGTTCTGGACAGCACTTCATTCAAGAGAGGCTGGTTATCGACAGGGGAGTCGGTAACCGGGGGTTCTTAATCTACCGGGGAATCTAGCCTGTAGGTTTCTGGGTTCTCCTCCTCCTCTTGGTCCTGGTCATCCCCATAGTAGCCCGTCCCAGTTTGTTCTTCCAACATGCCCAAATCTGGATCCTCACAAAAAGATGGATTTTTTCTGATATTGAGAATAGGGCTGTATACAGAAGGGGTCTGAAGTAGGAGCTTCAACCTGGGATTTCTTACTTGGGGTATAGGATCCTTAGAGCCTGAGGGAGTTGACCCGTCGGGAGTAAAAGAGAGAAAGTGTTCAGGGTTTTTGGCGTAGAAATCTGCCAATGATGACATGCTTGACATGACACTGTCTATGTCATCACTACACCATTCTCTTGAACTGGGAATGATTCTTTCTTGAAGGCCTTTCCCTGTTTTATCTTGACTAGACCTACTGGTTTGAACAGGGGTCTTTGGGATAACAGAAGACCGATACTTGTCCATCTGTTTATGTGGGGTAGAATGTTTTTGAGGCGTGGAAGGAGGCTGAGACTGCTTCCTCTGTTTTTCCCCTTCACCGTGGGTGGAAGAGTGTTTACCCTGTTTTTTCGCCCCTTCGGAGCCTTTTGACGCCTGGCGCCGAGGTTTGGGGGTAGTGTCCCCATCTCTGGAGTGTGGAGGTTGGGACTCGGGAACCGCCGTTGCGCGGCCTGTTGACGCCGACTCCTGGAGTGCGGTCTGGGGATAGAGGTCGGCGTAGTCTTCTGACGATCGAACCTCCGTTACCTTGGGGAGCGAGGCACTTCTGGCAACAGTGGATGGTTGCCTGGAGTCATGCGGCGTTCTAGATCGAGAACGCCCAGAGGACACCGATTCGGACCGTTCTCTATGTGCCTCTTTCCGAGTATTCGACGTGCGCGTCGAGTCTCGGTTGGACTTTGTGTTTTGTGGAAGTGCTGTGGGTAGCGCTTGTGTCGCTGGGGGTCTTCCCCATAGCCGCCCTGCCGGATGACCTTCCGAGGACGGGGACTTGCGCTTGGCTGTCAATTGACGCCACGTTGCCCTGGCCGTCCGAAAGCACAGCGTTGCTGCCATCGCTGAAGGCGCCCTCCTCTGGCATGGCCTCTTGACGCCTGGCGTGGTGGGCCCAACGCTTGATCGAACGGTCCTTGAGTGTTTTCGGTTTGAACCTACTACACGCTCTGCAGTTAGCCTCGGGGTGGTCCCTCGGTAAGCAGAGATTGCACGTGGCGTGTCTGTCAACCCAAGGGTACTTGCGGCTGCACTTGGGGCAAAATTGGAAAGGGGTACCCTCCATAAGCACCTTGTGGCAGCGGGCTAATAAGTGTAGGAATATATAAGAATGTACCTATATACCAAAAGGGTGAAGAGTATGTCCACCCCCACTCTCCCTACTTGCAGGGCCGAGGCCAGAGGCCTTACGAGGCCCAAATCTGTTGTGCAGTTCTCAACGGTCGATTCTTTCTCCGTGCCGGCGTCGAGTGTGGATGTTCGGTGACTCGACGGTGGGGTGGAGAAATGGGGAAATAATATTTTAGCAAAAGTATGGCCAAGGCCAGGGAACTCCGCTGAATGCTTCCGACCAGTATGGCGGAAAAAAAACAATCTGAGGGTCCTAGACGCGTGAGGTATCATAGGTACAGTGGACGTCACACTAGGGATAGTATTACTGGCACGCCCTATGTTGACGCCCATTTTCGAGTTTCGAAAAACTAATACTCCGCAGCTTCCACTAGATGTCGGCCTATGCACAGCATGTGATCTAAGCAGATTCCACAAGCCTCTGAAATATGTATATATCTCCCTCCCTCCCTCCCTCCCCGATCCCCCCCCTCCCTCCCCACCCCCGAGGCCAAGCCGATTTCAGCATGGCCACCTACCTTCTCGGTCATTTGACCCATGAAGCGTGCGTCAGTTGAGGCTTTCGCCGCTACTTTCTCTCCCCCTTCTGCACCTTTAGCTGACTCACACCCTGACACAGACCTATCTAACCTTCATTTTTCTATCTCTGACACTCTTTATGTACTTGCCCCTGTCATGAGGATCCGCTTGAAGCCCAAATCCAAGTGCAACTCTTGGTACAATTTCGACCTAGTCATCCTCAAACGCAAGTGCATGGTGGCTGAGAGGAAGTGGAGGGCAACATGTGCACCCTCTGACAAGTTAGCCTGCCGCCTGCTGCAAAGGCAGTACAGACTGTCCTCACCAAGAAGAGAGGACACATCCAAGCTTGCGTCTCTGCGGCATCTAACAACTCAGCCGAACTCTTCAAAATCAGGCCCCCTGTACTGCCTTGGCTTCTCATTTCATCACCAAAACTCCACCCTCTCTTTTTCCTCCTCTTACTCCACTCTTGGCTCGACTGCGGCCACCTCTCCTCCTCCTCCCTTCTCTTCCTTTCCATTGTTCACCCCCGACAAGATTTCTAGACAAGTCTGATCTATGAAAGTCTCGTCAAAACAGGTTGCTCCCCGTTCATCCAGAACCATCAAGGACCACATTGACACCCATGCTCCGTCCTTGGCCAATTTCTGCAAGCATTCCTTTGTCACTAGAACCTTCCCCTCACCCTTAAGCACTCCCTTGTGCACCCCCTACTTAAGAAGCCTGCTGCCGATCCTTCCTCTCTGGCTAACTATCGCCCGATCTCCATCACTCCTTTCCTGTGCAAACTCTTGGAAAAGTTGGCCATCTCCCAGCTTAATCTGCACACTGAATCTGTTGGTTGTTTCCATGACCACCAGTCTGGCTTCAGAGCAGCCAGAAGCAGGGAAACTGCTCTCCTGAACATCCATGAAGACCTGCCCTCTAACCTTGATTCCAACCTTCCTTCTGTCCTCATTATTCTCAATAATTCTTCTGCTTTTGATACAGTCAACCACGCCATTCTGCTCAATCGCTTCCATGATAACCTGGGTATCACTGATCAGGCCCTGGCCTGGCTGACCTCCTTTCTCACTGATTGACCCTCTCAGGACAAGCTTTGGTCCTTCCTCTCTTCTATCCCTCTCTCCACCTGTTGTGTTCCCCAGGGGTCCAACCTCTCTCTCTGGCTGTTCAACCAATACCTGGCATCTCTTGCCCACTGTATCTCTGCTCCAACTTTCAGTGTTATGCGGATGACACCCAGCTCTCTTTCAGGCTCCCCTCGGCCACCTCTACACTCCCTCTCTCATTCCAGATTGCTTGTCCGCAATTCAGGAGTGGTGTGCCGCCAATGATCTCTGCCTTAATGCCAGTAAGACGGAGATCCACCTAATCGGAAAACACCAGCTCCCTCCTTTTCTCTCTCTCTGGCCGCCCACTCTGGGCCCTTTTTCCTGCTTCTACCTGTGATGCTAAGAACCTTGGGGTCATTTTCGACTCCACCCTCTCCTTTCCTCACATCTCTGAAGTCTCTAAGAATTCAAACTACCAGCTGCACCTCCTCGGAGGTATTATTCCTTTCCTCACTTTCCCGTCGAAGCTCATTGTCTCCAGAGCTCTGGCCCTCTCTAGGCTGCACTACTGCAACAGCCTCTTTCTAAATCTTCCTGACTCTACTCTTCGTCCTCTACAACTTATCCAGAACAGGACTGCAAGATTTGTCCTTTGCCTCAAGACCAGGAATTTTATCTCTCCAGCACTGAAATTTCTTCACTGGCTGCACTACCTCCAACTCTCTCTTCCTAAACATCTCCCTTCTCGAGCTCTGGGCTAATCCACCCCCAACACTCTTAGGGTCAGTCGCTTTTCCAAGCAGAGAGTTGGGGGAAGATCTCCATCTTTGGCTGGGGCCTCCCTCTAGAACAGCCTCCCTGCCCTTCTCAAACTTGAGCAGAACCACCTCCAGTTCCGGAAGAATCTCAAGACCTTCCTCTACGTTTTCGCTTTCCCTCTTCCACTCCCCTGCTGATAACCTGTCTGCTCCACGCACTGGTCAGGTGGCCAGCCTCTGAACCTGGGCCCAGTTGCACCTCGCACTGACTCTTTGCTCCTCAGCACTTGTGGTCTGTATCTGTAACCCTACAGTACCTTCTCTCTGCACTTATGAGCCACCTGTTGGCTGCACTTTTGATTACCTGCACTTTTCCCCTTCCACTTCCCTGCACTTGCATGATCTGAATGACACAGGGTCTAGTAAGATTGTTGTTTTGTCCTCCCGCTGTTTCCCCCTCCTGGTCTTGTCGCGCCTAGAAACACTTGTATACAGGCATGTTATAAGTGCCCTATCATATCATGCCCCAACACTTGAGTGCACCCTAGCATGATGTTCCTCAGGTGTTATCAGTGTTTGCAGTCTATGAGTTGCAAGGAGTTTGCCTACAGCAATTTGTGTCAGAATGCCAGACAGCTAGATGTGCTGAAAACTGCAAGGTAGGGCAAGGCACACTTTGCTCCTTGATATGTCATGTGCCAGGCCCTCTCCAATAGACAAATGTAATTAGGGGGCGGGGGGAGATATACAGCAAAGGAGGGCAACAGGTTGTTATGATTGCCTGTGCAGTGTTAGGTAATCTGCAGATTTGCAAACTGAGCAACCTGTGGTTATGTCAGGCTGCAAAGTGCATAGTGAATCTACAAAGGTGTCTTCCTTAGTATGTTATTGGGGGTGTGCAGCCATTTGATCGAATAAATAATGTCGAATTACAAATAATTTGAAAAAATAAGGTTGAAAAAAAAAGTCGAATATTTTATTTTTTTATTTATATATTTATTTGGGTTCTGCATGTCAAAATAAAGGTAAAAAAAATAAAATAAAAAAAAGGGGGTGTTTGGGGGGAACCCCCCCATTTCGAATAAAAAACGTAATAAAGAAATTAGAAGTTAATGACTTTCGACATTATTGTTTTTGATTATATTACTAGAAACCGTTATTGGGTTTGCCTGAGCATCCAATAGCATTCATCCAACCAATTGCGCAACACAATCACATACATCAGCCACACATTCACACACCTACATGTATTTGCAGGCATGCATCATCCACTTAATCGCACCATTAAATCACACTCATCCATACATGAAATCAAACTTCTACACCCATTCATACACGCAATTTCCATTCAATCAATCACATCCATCAATCCTTGTACACAATTGTTCCCATCAACACAGATACATCCTCACATCTACTTAATAACATGAAATCCAGCAGCCATCAAATGGTGCTAATCAATCCTCCTGCTACACTATCCAACATGCATCAAACTTTCTATCCATCCATAGCCAAACACTAACACCTATTAAAAAAAGCCAGATCTTTTGGCTTTGCCAATGCGGGTTTAGTGTACCAACTTTTTGTTAAGGACTCATCAAGAATAATTACTCCAATCGTTCCCTTCATTTCATTCCTCCAGTGGTTCCAGTGCCACATCCAGCAAACATTTGAAAACACTATATCAGAACTATACCACTTCTGACATGTTGATTCCCCCAAAACATTACAGTTCCTTACCATTCCATCTTTGCCAATGATTTACTGGGTGGGGCGGAGGGGAGTTTTTACTGCGCCATGGTACAGGAAAGTGCCTCTTACCGGAGGGGAATTTAATTCCTGTCTCCTTTATATTTGGTCAATACATTAAAGAGTGTTACTAGGTTTTCTTTCAGCACCCAGTGATGTTACGAACTACATGTTATCTAAAAATATACTGCTGAGCACAGCACTCGGGCTGTTTCTTCCAATGGGATGGATGTTCCTCCCAGCTGCTCTTCTGAAACTTGTCCGAAACCAGGTGCACAGTGCGTCTCGGCCTGATGCCTTTACTTGCTGGACATGGCGTTGAGGGCAGTATACAACGATGCTGCACACCCCGTGATCATAGTTCCACCCTTTTTCCCTTACTCTGAGGGACTGCAGAAACAAGGAGTACACGCTATCTACCAAGTGGGGGAGATTGGGAGGGCGACCCATCAGAAAGAACATAACAGAGAGGCAAGTAATTTGTTCTTCTAACAGATTCCTTCCTTCTATGATACACTACCAAAGCAGTACTTTGACCTGGAGGAGGAAAGAGAGCAAGGGTACAACTTAAACAAGAAAACACTTTGCAAACATGTGCAGAGAAGGGTTACGTTACTTACCTGTAACTCTTGTTCTCCAGCATAGGTCTGGCATGGATTCACATGCTCATGAATATTCCCTATCAGGTTGGGAATCCTCAGTAAAAAACAGTTTCATTTTAGCTTTAAAACAGTTTTTCTCCGCTAAACCAATCACTGTCCTCTGGGTCATACTGTCCCCATCAATGACCGTCCTCTCCCCAAGCTCCACCCCGGGTGGCTATCTTCAGATTTGGTAAGCACATACAGTGGCAGTATGAACAAAGAATAGCAACAGAGGGAAAGGAGGGAGGGTTCACATGTGAATCCACGCCAGACCCATGCTGGAGAACAAGAGTTACTGGTAAGTAACTTAACCCTTCTCCAGCAAGGGGTCTGGCATGGATTCACATGCTCATGAATAATGATTACACAGCAGTACATGTACACTACCACGGGAGGTGGCAAGGCTCAACAGAAGCAATCAAACACTCACCCCTGAAACAGACTCACCTCAAGTGTACAGGTTGCGTAGCACGGTTTATAGTGATAGTTTCGAATCAAAAGTTTCGAAAACAAAAGCTGTGACATGCTATATTTAACATGCAAAGGGCATTTCTTTCTAAACCAATCTGTCAACAATAGTCATGGATTGGTTTCAATTGAAATGCACTTTTACATGTTAAAAGTAGCATTTCAATGCTTTTTATTTGTAACCTTGAAATTTTAGATGGAGCTGTCCAGTGCTGTAATTTCAGCACTAGACAGCTCCATGTAACGTTTCAAAGTTTTTGTGTATATTGGCATTTAAATACTTTTTTTTGTAACTTTGAAACATTACATGGAGCTTCCAGTGCTGTAATTTCAGCACTGGACAGCTCCATGTAACGTTTCAAGGTTTTAGTGCATATTGGGGGGGTGCCCTCCCAGCCCCCCAATCCCCAAGCCACCCTCCCACCAACCAACCCTAACCCAAACCCAAGCCCCAACCCCAACCCCAACCCATGTTGATGGCACTTTCTAATTTTTTTCAAAGAAATTGTCATTCGAAAGAATGTCATTTCGAAGAAAAAAAATTCGAAAGTTTGCCTTTCAAAACTTTTGTATTCGAAAAAATGACTGAACACCGTGTAGCACCGCTTGGCTGACCCTAGACTCCTCCCTGGAATCCCTGTTGACGCAGAAGAACCCCGGGAAGGTGTGCATGGACCTCGGCGTAGCACCTCTGCAGAAGTTGAGCAGAGGCACACGAGAGAGAAATGCTGTCGTTGCTGCGATGGCTCTGGTGAAGTGGGCTCTCAGCCGGTCCGGAAGAGGCCTGTTAGCCAGTTAATGACAGTGCCACCAGGAGATGGAAGCCTTCGACAAAGCCTTTCTGTGATTCACAGGTCCAAAATTGACAAACAACTGAGAAGTCTTCCGAAAACCTTTTGTGCGTGCCACGTTAAACTTCAAGGTACGATCAACGTTCTGCAAATGCAATGCACTCTCCGCTGGCGATGACAGATTCGAGAAGAATACAAGTAACACCAAAGCCTCTTTGAGATGAAACTTCAACGGCACTTTCGGCATAAATGTGAGGTATGTACGCAGTACCACCCTTGTAGTGTGGAAGGATAAGTACAGCAGTTTGCAGGACAGGGCCTCGATCTACTCGACCCACCTGGCCGAGGTGATTGTCACGAGGAGAGCAGTCGTCTATGAAAGGAACTTCAGGGGAACCTGATGTATTGGTTCAAAGGGTGCCCCCATGAGTTTAGTGAACACTAGATTCAAATCCCAAGCTGGCACTGCAGCCTGCCTTCACCCGCGGGAAAGTCCTAAAGAGGCCCCTGATGAACTCATTGACTAGCCTGTGAGACTACAGGGAAGGTCTACCCGGTGTCCTGGTGTAACGGGATATGGTCAGCCAAGTGCACCTTGATAGAGCAGTGAGCCAGTCCAGACTTGGCCAAGGAAAGCAGGTATTGCAAGAGCTGCAGGGCTGTGACACGCAGGGGAGTGATCCTCTGTGCCTGGCACCATACAGAAAAACGCTTCCATTTATGGCTGTAGTACTTTAACGTGGAAGAGGCTCTGGCTTTGGCCAGGATGTCCTTGCATTCTGTTGGCAAATAATAATGTCCAAATACTGGCCCTGAGGTTCAAGGACGCTAGGTTGTGGGGTAGAATCACTCCTTCTCTGGCGGGAAGATCGGGAAGTAGAGGCAGCTGATGGATGGCACACCCGACACACTTAGCAGGTCCGGGTACCATATCTGCCGTGGCCACGCCGAAGTGACAAGTATCATCCTGCAGTGATGCAGTCTGAGTGTGTTGATCACTCGTAGCAGGAGTGGGAATGGAGGAAAAGCGTAAAGGCAGAGTCCCTCCCACGGGAACAAGAAAGCATTCCCTCATGCATTTCGGCTGCGGGAACCTGCTGGCGAACTTCTGACACTTGGAGTTCATCGCCGTCGCAAAGAGGTTACTCTGGGGCTGACCACATTCGCGGAATAGAAGACCCACTTGGCCCTGGCGAAGTTTACACTCGTGGCAAGAACATAGCTCCCTGCTGAGCGGGTCTGCAATGGTGTTCTTGCTGCCCGGCAGGTGGAAAGGAACGAAAAACATGTCCTGATGAAGGGCTCAGCACCAGAGCTCCTGGGTCTCCTTGGAGAGAGCCAGAGAGCGTGTCCCGCCCCGCTTCCCGATGTAGAACATTGTGGTTGTGTTGTCTGTGAAGATCCTCAACACCTTGCCCTTCAGTGACGGCAGGAAGGATTTGAGGGTCCAGAACACCGGCGAAGCTCCAGGATGTTCATGTGAAGAGTCTTCTGGCAGCCAGAGGCCTCTGGCATGAAACTGCCCGGCATGGGCTCCCCAACCTTCCAGGGAAGCATCTGTGGTGACTGTCTCCTGGTATGGCGGCACTTGGAACAGAGTCCCTTCTGAGAGGTGAGGGCAGGATCCTGAGACCTGCAGCCACCTCACATCCAGAAACTCCTGAAGAGGTCTCATCTGCAGTCTGCAAAGGCGGACGAGGTTGATGTAGGAGGACATCATGCCCAGCAGCGACTTGATAGCTTGCACCATAGCCAAGTGCGCCGACGACAGGCGCTGCACCTTTACCAGGATCGCTACCACCCTCTCTTCTGAGGGCGACGCCAGGCACTTAACTGTCTTGAGTCAGGCACCCAGAAACACAGCATTCTGTAATGGCTCCAAGCAGAACTTGGGATAATTATGGAAAATCACAGATCCGTCGTGTGTTGGCTCGCCAACGTGTGGGAGTGGGATCGGACAAGCCCGACGTGGATGCCCTCGAGACGAAGGTGCACTGCCACTGGAGCTAAGCACTTCGTAAAGACCCTTGGGGCCCACTTCAGGCCAAAGGGGAGCACCTTGAACTGATAGTGTTGTCCCTGGAGCACGAACCTTAAGAATTTGCAGCGTTTCCGATAGATGGGGGATGTGGAAGTAAGCATCCATTAGATCCTGAGACACCAGAAAGTCACCTAGTTCCAGCTAGCGAAGCACATGCTGCAACGTGACAATCCTGAATTTCCAGGACTTTAAGTACTTGTTGAGGCGTCACCAGTAAGTATCTGGAGTATACTCCGGAGCCCTGGAGGCACTGGGGGACGGGTTCTATTGCCGCCCCAAACCCCCATGCACACCCCGTTTTCCCCCTGAGTCAATGGCCTGTTTTGGTGTCGGGCCTTGCCCTGCGGGCGGCACAGACGCTGTCCTCCTCTACCATATACCTGTGAGCCACCTCTACGTCTCTTTGCGGCGAGGAGCGGGAAGGTTGGCGATAAGGGGTGTTACATCTCTTCTAGGACCTGCCAGACTTTCCTCTGAACAACGTTGCTACAAGCTACCCAGTGAACGTGCCGTCTCCGTTTCTGTTTTGATCACTTGCAGAGACTCGTCAACAGTGTTGCCAAACAGATTCTCACCATCAGATGGCTTATCCAACACTTTGGACTGATCGTCTGGTCTGAAATGTGTGGCTTTGAGCCATCCCTACCACTGAAGGGACACACTGTTGCCCATCTGCTGGATGCCTGTGTCTGCGATGTCCACTGCCACTGTAATGTAATAGTGTGTTCCGAGGCCACATCCCCTTCCTGGAACAGCGCCAGAGCTTCCACTTTCTTAACGTCAGGTAAGAAGTCCAGAATAGGGCCCAGTTCATACCATAGCTCCCAGTCATAGCGAGACAAAATGGCTAGGGCATTAGCGGCTTTAATGGTGCTGGCACCAGTGTAGATCATCCTTTTTCTCCCATTGCGTCCAGCTTCTTCCCTTCCTGATCAGGGGGCACCATGGACGACGACAGATTCGCAGATCGCTTCCTGGCCGCGGCTGAAACCACAGAGTCGGGTGAAGGTTGGGACCTCAGGCACTTCAGTGCCGAGTCTGGGACCCTGTATTTCTTAGAGCCTATCCCGTTTGGGCAGAGCGGTGCTCAGGGTCTTCATTAGGGCCAAGCCCTCCTCCCAGCTATCATCCAGTAAGGGGATGGACATGATGGTCTTCCGCCTGGACTCACATCTTTAGTAAAGGAATCCCTCCTTTTTAGTCTCCTTGGTTACCAGATGAAACAGCTCTGAGGCCCTGGACATCATAGCGTGAAACGAGCTGACCCCATCCGGTGGCAAGGCCCTGTGGGGTTCATCCACACCCAATGCCCCTCCCATCTGTCGGCATCAAGTCAACGTCCTCATCTGTGTCCGTGGCTGTTGTATCCAGTGTCTGTGCGTTGCCGGATCCCAAGTCGGAGTCAAATCCCAAGTCGGAGGTGTCGGGTGACGCCTTGGGCCTGGTGGGTCCTTTGCCTTGTGCTTGTGCTGCGGTGTGCTCCCAGACTGCGGTCTTGTAGGGATCCTAGACGGTGCAGGACCTGGAGTGGGAGGCAGTCTCTGATGGATTTCTGAGACCAGCGTGTGCAGCGTTGTCAGTATGTCCAGGGACACGTCCCTCGGCTGAGCTGTGAAAGGAACTGGTGGTGATTCATGAGTGATGCGCCTTCTTTGGCGAGGCAGTGAACTAGGCTCCCTCTGTGGAGGCCCCCACCCCCTGAGATTGGTCCTTGACCCCTTTCGTGGTCCGAACAATAATCTTTAGGCAGATCATCCTTGCCCAAGATGGTATAAATCTGCACCGGCTTCTCAGGGACAGCTTGACTGGCTCGTACCCTTAGGATCTGTAGGAGCCTAACCACTTCCCCTCTCTGGAGACTTCTGGGGCAGAGTGGGCAGGGAAATTGTCACCTTTTCAGGGGCCTTCGTAGACACTGCAGTAGCCGTCTCACGCCTTGTTGGCACCGACACTCTAGGAGTAGCTGTCATCCTGATGACCGTGGACACCACCTTCGTGTTCAGCCCCTCCTTCGGAAATTAAGTGATGGGCGTCAACGAGGTTGTTGAAGGGATGGTTGTAGCCTTTGTTGATGTAGACGCTGGTGCCGATGACAAAGTCATTCTGGCCGGCTGTTAGGACAGTTTTTCTGAAGTCCAACTAAGGGCTTCTTCAAAACCATTCAACTGAGGCAGTACAAGACTCCACTCTTAGTATAAGACTGTACCACCTGAGTACTTGGTAGCGTAGGCAGAGCAGCCAGGCTTATTTTAGGAGGGAGAGAGGGCAGTAGATACAGTACAAGTGAAAATTGTAATACAAATGATCCAAACAAACACTGAGACACTATGTATTGTAAAAATAAAGGATTTATTTAAATACAGGTAGGCCCAGATAAATCTAGGGGTTAAGTAAGTACTAACACATTCTAAGAAATCACAATATAAAACACAACAATATACTTGAAAGTACACAGACCCAAGTATAGACCTTATTTGGAACATCGAACAGTAGTTCTAGGGAAGTCAAAACCTTGTTATACACATTTAGTATAGGTCAAGCCTATCTTTGGGAGTAAAAGACCAATGGTTACTTTTAGATTACTTTTGGTAATACAAGGACAGTAGGCACTTCCAGTTGTACAGTGACTCTTGGAACAAATCACAAACAGTCAACTGGACTATATACTTTTGGTGAATAGTGAAACACTTATTCTAGGTGCAGTAAAAACCTATAACTACTTTTGTCATAAGACACAGTTATACCAGGTGAGTAAAACCTAAGGATGTAATATACAATTACAGATACTTTGGAAATCGGGGAACCCTGGATTGAGGTAAGCAATAACTGGTAACTTGTTTTGGATGGCACACAGCTATCACAAGGTCAGTAAAACCCACTTACTTTAACTTCACAATGAAGGGGAAAGTAAAACCCAATGACACTTTACTGAATAGTTATTCTAGGTAGCCAACAACCTAATGTAGACTTATGAAGGACAGGCTAGCAGCAAGTCAGGGGAAGTAAGACCCAGTTGGGGGACACTCATACAGTTATCCTAACAGGACTAACCTGGTGATACCAACAGTTGGAGGACACTCATACAATTACCCTACAGGAATAATCTGGTGAAGCCAACACATTACTTTTGTAAAGAGGCACAACCTAATCACAGGAGAGTAAAATACCTTCACATCTACTTTCTTTTTGACTGGTAAAACAGTGGCTAAGGAAGAAAAGATGTTAACCATACTTTTAAGAATAGTGCATCACACATTCAAGATCAGTAAGAACTTTTGTAACTGTTCACTCTGAGAATTACAGTTACCCACCAACTCTTTACAAGTAAGTAAAACACTTAATTTCTTTTCTAGGCAGAAGTCCCAATCACTTCAAAGTCTTTCCCTTAGAGCATGCGTGTTCTCAGTGGCAGAAGGGGGTCACTAGGACTAGTGACCAACAGGCAGTGTTAGAATAAGTTCTTTAGTAGCAAAAGTCAGAGTTCCTTAGGAAAACGGGGCAAACAGGTGAGTAGTTTACTTCTAAGGTTAGAAGAGGGTCCAGGAGCTTCACAGAAGACACCCCAGCAGGATCCTAGCAGTGGGACTGGGTGTACTGAACGAGGGACCTCCCAATCACAGAAAACACCCAAGGACTACACAGAAATCCCAAAAGGCTTAAGGTAAGTATGTACCCAAGCCAACACAGTACCTCAGCAATGAAGAAGAGATTGCAGCAGGAGAACTTCAGGGACTGCAGCCAAATACCCAGTCAGTGGATTCCTTGTCCTGGAGATTGAACACAAGACCTCAGAAGGGACTTTGCAGCAGGGATCGATGAAGAAGGCTCTAGGCAAGATTTCTCTTGCGGCTGAATGCGGTTCTGCGGGTTTGGCGCCTTTTCAAGGAGCACAGAAGACGACAGAAAATCGCGATTGAATTCTCGTCGTTACAAAGGTCCAGCACTCTGTGAGGGGACTTTTCAGACTTGATTTGTGTCTCTGGAGGTACACCAGGATGCCCACGAAGTTTCAGCGAGATTCAGAATTCGGAAGACCATGCACCGCACAGTGGCTGGAGGTCCCAGGGTATTGGGGTATTGCAAGAACGCAAGGTCGCAGCAACCCGTGGGATGGCTCAAAATGCAGGTCGTCTTCAGTATGGTGGGTCTCACCAGGCTCTGGGTTCGGGTCGTCGTTTTCGGAGAACCCAGGTCGATCGGAAGGAAGGGCTGCAGCAGGCTCCGGTTACACAGCAGGCTCTCCGGTCGCTGGAAATCATTCCCGCCGCTTTTCCTTAGTCATCCTCTTCGGTATTCTGTTCCAGTGGTCGACATGACCTCAGCTTCCAGGTTTCCAGTATTTATCAGGAACTACAGCACAACCTCTGCATTCTCTCCACGCATTTTACAAGAAAACGGCGTTTGGCTGTCCAATCAGGACAGCCAACCCCCCCCCCACTGGGATTTGGCACAGTTGAAGGAAGGCAGAAGACAAAGGAGAGGGATGCTTTGAACTCCTCCCGCACTTCCTGTGCTTACAGACTGACTGGAGCCTGGGCGGGGTGTCCAGGGGACTCCCGCCAAAGACAAAACTCAAAGGAATTTCCCGTCCTGGATGTCAGGGGAAGGAACAAGAAACGACAAGAAACACTAAAATGGCAGAAAAAGACGACGGGGGCCATTTTGGTAAAATGAGCACCCTTAGGTGCCTTTACAGCAGCTGTGATTACAGCCCGCAGTAAAGGTGAACCAAATTAGTAAAAGGTATCACTGCCACCAGCCATTAAAGGTAAGCTTGTCACTATAACAGAATTGTTACAGTTTTAATGTGAAAGGGGATACATTGCATCTCCCCAGCACTCCACATAAGGTGGGGTGTGCTGGTTTCACAGAATAAAATGTAAAAGGGATCCAAAGATCCTTTCTACCCTTGGGAACTGTAGTTCACTCAAGGTTTGCACAAGAAAGTTAAATGGGGAGCCCCTAGGGCAACCCAGCAACAACAGGTACTTATTGCCAATACGTTTTTAGACATGATAACTTTAAAAAGACACTATGGAGAGTCTTAAAAATGACACCCATAAAAAGAGTTAAAGATTAGGCGAGTGTGGAAAAAGGTTCCCACTCACTGAAGTATTAATGAAAAATATCCCACTAGAAAAGCAAAACGTTCTGGAGTTGAACCAGGAAAGGAAGATTTACCAGCTCTGTGGAAATCTTACCCAACACCGGCTGAACCACTGATGATGGCGTCACAGATTGAGGCAGCGAAGGGTCACCTTTCAATCTTTCCTTCGGTGCCTTATCCGCCGATGGTAAGCAGAGTTTAGACTGAGTCAATGACTTTCTCTTAGAGGGAGCACCCCTCACTGGTAGGATCGCCATAGAAGTAGTTGGTGATGGCGATCTCGTCCATCCCAGCGGGATCAACGTCTTGTAGTCTGGCATTCTTGTGGAACCCCAGGAGCGGGGCATCCTCAAAGGATGTCAAACTCTTTTTTGAGGGAGCACATTCCTGGGACCGGCCAGTCCTGGGGGAAGCATGTCCATGCCTGAAGCAGAGTCAGAGGCCTTAACCGATTTCAACCAGGCTGCCAGCCTGCTGTAGCGGTCTGTCATTGTCTTTTTTGAAAATCCCCGGCACGCCTCGCATCCCCCTCATCATGGTCTGGATGCAGGCAATACAGACATGTATGGTGTCGATCTTCGACATACACATTTCTCAATTCACACTGCGCGCAGAGTTTGATGAGATCTCTTTTTTTCGGTCATGGTAAAGGCCAAGGAGGCCAGAAAGGTTCCCCCACCATGAGATTGCTGTGCCTGCTCCACCAGCTGAGTTCACGGACTACCTGGCTGGAAACCGAGGTGATCCATGAGTGCTCCCAGATACTGAGATCACTGGTCCTTAAGTATCCACTGAAGGGGTCTCATGCGCAACCTGGCCCCTGGCACTAGAGAAATACAGAAGGCCATGAGACCCAAAAGGCAGAGGAAAGAAGCTGCAGGTAGGGTGGCGTGGTTCTGAAACAAATGCAACATCTGGGCTATATTGCGGACTCTCTCTTCGGGAAGAAAAGCCTTCCTTACCTAAGTGTCTAGGGCTGCTCTGATGAACTGGAGCTGTTGAATTGTTGGCAAATGGGACTTCAAGTTGAGGGAGAAGCTCAGCCTGTGCAATAGTAGGCATGTGTCCTGCAAGCGAGACAAAACCTGCCCCACTGACTTCCCCGGATCAGCCAGTCCAAATATGGGAATAGGTGGACCCTGATCTCTTGAGGTCTACTGCCATGAGCTTGGTGAAGACACTTGGAGCGGAGGTCAACCCAAGGGGCAGCACTTTGAATTGATAGTGCTTGTCCCCTATGAGGAACCTTAGGATCTTCCTGTGCTTTTAGTGCATTGGAACATGGAAATAGGTGTCCTGCAGGTCCATCGACACCAGCTAGTCCTGAAATTCAAGAACGTGGAGAATTTCTCTCATCGTCACCATCCTGAATTTGTCTTTCCTCAGAAACTAGTTGAGGGCCCTGAGGTCCAGAATGGGACAGAGACCACCTCCTTTCTTGGGTACTAGGAAATACCAGCTTGCTCTGCTCAGGAGGTGCCTCTTCCATAGCACCATTTGACAACAGGGCTCTCAGTTCTTCCTGAAGCTCTTGTCCTGGTTGAATTGGAGGATGTGGGGGCCTGTCCGTTGGTCTCTTTAGAAAGGGCAGACAAAGCCACTGAATGAACTGCAGGGCCCAGGCGTCAGAGGTTATCTGCTGTCACTGGGGCCGATGCCTTGCCAACCATCCACCAAACGAGGCATTGTGGGAGGGGAAATCAATGCAGCTTAGAGGGCGCGGGCATCCCTGCCGCTGTTGCTGCTTGGTGGCCTCTAGAGGCCCGTCTGCCCCTTCCGGGATGTGAGAAGCGCCTCTGCCCCTGCCTGGCTTGTGGGAGCTACACCTTCCTGCTACAGGGTACGTAATGCCTATAGCCCCTGCCTCGGGACGCAGAGCTGAAGGCAGGCTTGGCAGGCTGCGCCGCTAGGCCCAGTGATTTAGCAGCCAACTTAAACTTTTCCAAGTATTCGTCAGCTTTCTGACCGAAAAGCAGGTCTCCCTCAAAAGGGCATGTCCAGCAACCTGTTCTGAACATTCGGGGAGAAGCCAAATGTTTTCAGGTAGGCCTGCCATTTCATTATCACTGCTGAAGCCATTGATCGGCCAAAGCAGTCCACTACGTCCAGGCCTATTTGAAATGACTGCTTGGCTACCTCCTTCCCATCCTCCACCAGCTGTAACAATCCGTCCCGCATGGCACCCTCAGGGACGTATTCAGCAGCATGTTCCACAGCTTTCCATAAGCTGAAGGAATACCTTGCAAATCAACAGGCAATGTTTGTGGCTTTGAATGCCATGCTGCTAGTGGTAAACACCCTCCTGGCTAATGCATCAGTTTTCTTCCCCTCTCTGTCCATAGGCCGATTGCAAGTGGATGCCGCTGGTCTGGTTGAAATAGTGGCAGCCTGTATAAGGAACAAGTTACTTACCTGTAACTGTTGTTCTCCAGCATGGGTCTGGCATGGATTCACATGCTCATGAATATTCCCCGTCGTCAGGCTGGGAATCCTCGGTAAAGAAAAAACCAGTATCAGTTTCGTTTCTGATCTGTCTTTCGTAGTAATAACCAATCACTGGTCTCTGCGTCATACTGACCACAGCCAATGACTGCCCTCTACCTAAGCACCGCCTCTGGCAGCCATCTTCAGATTTGGAAGCACGTGAAGTGGCAGTATGACCAAGTGAAGAGCCGCAGAGGGGTAGGCGGGAGGGTTCGCATGTGAATCCATGCCAGACCCATGCTGGAGAACAACAGTTACAGGTAAGTAACTTGTTCCTTCTCCAGCATGGGGTCTGGCATGGATTCACATGCTCATGAATAAAGAATACATAGCAGTACACACATGCACAACCACGGGAGGTGACAAAGGCTCAACATTAAGCATCACATCAACTCAACATTAAGCATCTTACCTCCTCACCAGGCTCACCTCAGGCGAACAGGTTGCGCAGCACTGCTTGGCCGACCCTGGACTCCTCCCTGGAATCCCGGTCGACGCAGTAGAATTTCGTGAAGGTGTGCGTCGACCTCCACGTAGCAGCCCTGCATATGTCCAGCAGGGGCACACCAGATAGGAACGCCGTGGTAGCTGCGATCGCTCTGGTGGAATGGGCTCTCGGACGGCCAGGCAGCGGTCGGTTTGCCAACCGGTGACAGTACATGATACAGCCGGAGAGCCATCTGGAGATGGAAGCCTTCGAGAGAGCCTTCCCCTGATTGACAGGTCCAAAGTTCACAAAGAGTTGTGACGTCTTCCGAAAACCTTTCGTGCGGTCCACGTAGAACTTCAGCGCTCTAGCTACATCCAGCGAGTGCAAAGTCCTCTCAGCCGGCGACGAAGGCGACGGGAAGAACACAGGTAACACCAAGGGTTCGTTGAGATGAAAGTCCGACGGTACCTTGGGCATGAAGGAGGGGTGCGTCCTGAGCACTACCCTCGTGTCGTGGAAAGTCAAGTACGGGGCCTTGCAGGAAAGGGCCTGGATCTCTCCCACTCGTCGTGCGGAGGTGATGGCCACGAGAAAAGCTGTTTTCCACGATAGAAACTTCAACGGGGCCGAGTGCAGAGGCTCGAACGGAGGTCCCATGAGTTTGGTCAGTACCACGTTGAGCTCCCACGCCGGGGCCGGAGCCTTCACCGGCGGGAACGATCTGAACAGTCCCTTCATGAACTCTTTCACCAGACGATGAGACCACAAGGACGTCCGGCCCGTGGTTCTGGTGTATCGGGAGATCGCAGCAAGATGAATCTTGATGGACGCGTGTGCCAGACCAGCTTTGGCCAGCGTCAGCAGGTACGGCAGCACTTGGGGAGCCGTAATCCGTAGAGGGTTAATCTTCTGTGCGTAGCACCAGACAGAGAACCTCTTCCATTTGTGTCCGTAGCATTTAAGAGTCGAGGACGCCCTGGCCTTTGCAAGAACCTCTCTGCAATCGGCCGGTATGTCGTATCCTCCAAACTCTAGCGCTGCAGGAGCCAGGCCTGCAAGTTCAGCGACTTCGGGTCGTGGTGGAGGATGGCGCCTCCTTCCCTGGAGAGTAGATCCGCGTCCGCCGGCAGCTTGATTGGCGGGGACGCCGACAAGTCCAGAAGGTCCGGGAACCATATCTGCCTCGGCCACGCAGGTGCGACGAGGATCATCCTGCACCGTGACCTCTTGAGCTGGCTGACGAGCCGGATTAGCAGAGGCAAGGGAGGGAACGCGTAGAGGAACAGGCCCTCCCAGGGGAACGAGAAAGCATCGCCCATGCTCCTCGTCTGGGGAAACCTGCTGGCGAACCTCCGGCACTTGGTGTTCGTCGCCGTCGCGAACAGGTCGATCTGGGGTGTGCCCCACCGTCGGAAGAGGCGATCCACCAGATCCTGCCGTAGTTCCCACTCGTGGCACGAGCGCAGCTCCCTGCTGAGTGAGTCGGCGATGGTGTTTTTTATCCCTGCCAGATGAAACGGCACCAGAAGAATCCCTTGGGCGACGGCCCAATGCCACAGGTCCTGCGCCTCCTTGGACAGCGCTGGGGACCTGGTTCCGCCCTGTTTCCTGATGTAAAACATGGTGGTGGTGTTGTCGGTGAAGATCCTCACCACCTTGCCCTTGAGGGACGGAAGGAAGGACCTGAGGGCCCAAAACACTGCACGGAGCTCCAGGACGTTGATATGCAGGGACTTCTCCGTCGGGAGCCAGAGTCCCCTTGCGTGCAGATTTTCGGTGTGCGCTCCCCACCCTTCTAGGGAGGCATCCGTGGTCACAGTCACCTGGTGGGCTGGGGTCTGGAAGTCCATGCCCGCCGTCAGATGCGCGCGGGTGCCCCACCACCGTATCGCTCGTCGGAAACTCTCGTCGAGCTTGATCCTTTCCTCGAAGCTGCCCGTCGTCTGGATCCAGCGCGCATCCAGGAACTCTTGCAACGGGCGCATCCGGAGCCTGCACATGGGAATGAGGTAGATGCAGGAAGACATCATCCCGAGGAGGGACTTGATGGACCTCACCTTGGCCGCGTCGGCCACCAACATCCGTTGCACCTTGCCCAAGATGGTCCTGGTCCTCTCCTCCGACGGGGAGGCCAGAAGGGACACTGTGTCGAGCCTCGCTCCCAGAAACAGTGCGACTTGCGCGGGCACCAGGTGGGATTTGGCGTAGTTCACGGAGAATCCCAGGTCCGTGAGGAGTTGGACGGTCCTTGCCGTGTGGACCACGGCGAGCTCCCTCGTCTTGGCGCGGATGAGCCAGTCGTCCAGGTAGGGGTAGACGTGAATCCCCTCGCGGCGCAGCTGCGCCGCCACCGGTGCGAGGCACTTGGTGAAAACCCTGGGTGCCGACCGCAGTCCGAAGGGAAGGGCTTTGAACTGGTAATGACGCCCTTGGACCACGAATCTGAGGAATTTTCGGTGCCCCTTTAGGATGGGAATGTGGAAGTAGGCATCCTCCAAATCCAACGACGATAGGAAGTCTCCTTCCTCCAGCTGACCCAGGACGTGCTGGAGGGTGACCATCCGGAACTTCTGCGCCTTGATGAACTTGTTCAGGCGTCGCAGGTCCAGGATGGGGCGCCATCCTCCCGTCTTCTTCTTCACGAGGAAGTAACGCGAGTAGACTCCGGAGCCCCGAAGCCTCTTTGGGACGAGTTCGATGGCGCCCTTTCTGAGCATCGCCTTTACCTCCAGGAGAAGTTGAGGGACGTGAAGTTCTTTCCTGGCCACGGGGGGGACGCGCGGGCACCTTCTTTGAAACTCGAGCGCGTGGCCCCGGGCCAGGGCGTCCAGCACCCAACGGTCGGTGGAGATGGACTCCCACACGCTGACGAAGCCCGCCAGCCGGCCTCCCACCGGGGTGCTTCGGTGGGGGCCCGACCCCACGGCCGGTTCAATCCTGCTTGGACGCGGCCTTGCCGCCTTGGCCTCCTTGGCGACGACGGCGGGGGCCGCCAGACTTGCCTCGTCCTCTGTAGGCCTCTTGCGACGACGAGCGGGCCGCTTGACGGTAGGAAGCGAAACCGCCGCCGGAACCTTTGGAGGCGCCCTTGCCTCCGCCGCTCCGAAAGGGCGTCCGCCGTTGCTGCAGTACTCCAAGGGCCCGGGCCGTCTCAGTATCCGCCTTGATGGCCTGAAGGGAATCGTCCACTGTCTTCCCAAACAGGTTGTTCCCGTCGAAGGGCATGTCCAGGACCCTGGTCTGGACGTCCTGCCGAAAGTCCGTAGCCTTGAGCCATCCGCGACGTCGAAGGCAAACGCCGTTGCCCATCTGGCGGAACCCAGTGTCGGCGATGTCCGTCGCCACGGTGATGGCGTGGTCCGAGGCCACCTCACCTTCCTGCAGGATCTCAAGGGCCTCCGCCCTCTTGTCGTCCGGCAGAAAATCCAGCAGGGGAGCTATCTTGTACCAGAGTTCCCTGTCGTAGCGGGCCACGATAGCCAAGGCGTTGGCCGCTTTAATCGTCGTCGCCGCCGACGAGATGACTCTGCGTCCCATGGCATCCAATTTCTTTCCCTCGCCGTCCGGTGGGGAAGTCGACGTGGAGGCCGCACCCCCCCCCGCTTTCTTCCTGGCTGCCGCGGAGACGACGGAGTCCGGGGTAGGCTGCGCCCGGAGGCATAGGGGGGCCGAGTCCGGGACCCGGTACTTTTTCTCGTACCGGTCTCTTTTCGCTGGCGTCGTGGAAGGGTTCTTGAGGAGGGAAAGGCCCTCATCCCAAATGTCGTCCAACAGAGGCACTGCGAGGACCGTCTTCCTCTTGGTCTCGCGCCGTTGGTAAAGGAAGCCTTCCTTTTTCTTCTCCTCAGGGCAGAGTTGGAAAAGCTCGGATGCCCTGGCGATCATTGAGTGGAACGATCCAATCTCGTCGGGCGGAGAAGCCCTGGTGGGAGGCGACGACGGAAAATCCTCGTCGTATGCCTCGTCGTCCGTACCCGTCGCTGCCGTGTCAGTCCCCGTATCATCCCCTCGGGTGGACGGGGAGGAGGGCTGGACGGGGCGCGACGGTTGAAAAGGAGGCGGTGGATGGATCCTTCTTTTCTTGGTAGGGGGAACACCAGAAGGTCCCGGTTCTGGATCCCCCGACGGGAGAGGTTCCTCCGTCGGTAACGGTAGTCTCGTCCTTATCTCGGAGCATAAGGACTGTATAGCCAACAAAATGGCCGCTGAGTTGTCTTGCGGCGCTGGCAGAGGGGAATCCGACGGGCGAGCAGGGGCCCCGTCGGTATCCTCGACGATGTCGTCGTCGTCACCTGCGTCGGGGCCCATTCCGACGGGCTGGTCTTGTTCCACGCCTAGGCCGTGGCTTAAGACCTCGATCAGTTCCTCTTCTGAGGTTGAGGCCGAATCTACGACGACGCCCTGCCCCCCCTTCTTCCCCACGGAGGGTTTCACGGGGGTCCTATCGATGGGCACGAAAGAAGACTCCCTCCGAGGAGGCAGGGAGATTCTGGGCCCCGAGGCCGCCACCACTGGTGCAGCCTCCACAGGCTGGGCCAGGGCCGCCGCGACCGTTTCGATAGAGGGCTTGGTCGAATGGATCAAGGCCTTCACCACCTTAGGTGCGCTCACCGCCTTATCCTTGAGGGAGGGGGCACTGCCACGCTCCTCCTCTGCCTTAGAGCTCGACCGGGGTCTCTCCAGGAGCTTCGCCGGGTGCTCGGCCTTCCTCTTACCCGACCCAGAGCGTTGGCTCGTGGTTGATGGTGCCGGGGAGGGTGCGCCCTGCCTGGCGCCCGTAGAGCCCGACCGTTCGGCGCTCCCGGTGCCAGCGGACTCGCGGTGCTTGGCCTTATGTTGGGCCCCCGTCGCCGGGGCGCCCTCAAAGGTCTTAGAAGACCGCTCAGATTTCTTCTTCTTCTCGCCAGACGGGCTCTTACCCTCCAGCCAGCTGGCGAGACGTTGATGGCGGTCCTTCATGGTCCGTTCCGACATGTTGCCGCAAAACGCACAGTCCTTCTCCACGTGCGTCTTGTCCCCATGAAGGCAGTAAAGGCAGAAAGAGTGTTCGTCCTCCTTGAAGACGTTCTGCAGCTGGCATCCAGGGCAGGCCCTGAACAGCTTTCCGGGCGTCGAGCTTCCCTTCTCCTGGGCCATCTCCGAGACCGGGCCTGAGAAGCTTCTGGAGTCCTCCGAAGTGTAGCTCGACGAAATCTTCACCCTTGAGGGGCACAGATGAATCCGACACGGGTCCCCGTTGATCGGATGTAGGATCGGTGGAGCTTGAGGCTCTTTTGACCGAAAGAATCGAAGTTTTTGTGAAAAAGCGCGAAAAAATAGCACTAACGCTCGAGAGCAATAGCACGAGGATCCCAACACATGAACGTGCGGTAAAAATCTGAAGATGGCTGCCAGAGGCGGTGCTTAGGTAGAGGGCAGTCATTGGCTGTGGTCAGTATGACGCAGAGACCAGTGATTGGTTATTACTACGAAAGACAGATCAGAAACGAAACTGATACTGGTTTTTTCTTTACCGAGGATTCCCAGCCTGACGACGGGGAATATTCATGAGCATGTGAATCCATGCCAGACCCCATGCTGGAGAACCAGCCCTTCCAGAGAACGGTGTGTGTCGAGGAAAGATGCGTCTCCTCTTGCCGGCCTACACTTCCCCGTAAAATTGGCGTTTACACGTGGAATAGTACAAGGGTGTTGCCATAAGGAGGATAACGGGTACGCAATGGCTGGGTTAAATGGCAGGTTACGCTCAAGCGGGGGACCCTCATCCAGAAGATCAGTGAGCTCTTACTCTGGGAGAGATGAGGTAGACGCCTTCAACCAGAGGGTGTCAACAAACCTGTCAACCAGAGCCCTGACCTTGACGTTAGCATGTGTATAGGACTGGTGTTGTTGCAATTCTAGATCTGGAGAAGTATCCAGGCCACTAGCATCCTGTAAACCTTTTGCCAGGGCCAATAAATCAGCTTGGTCGTCGAAAATCTGCACCGCTGGCCCCCGTGTAAACGGGGTCAACCTGATCATCGACGCTGAAGATGGACTGCATCGAGTCAAAGAACCCTGATCTCGATAACGGCACAAACGAACCATCGCTGAGGGCTTGATCGCCTACGGAATAGGCTGAGGCCAAAGTGGCTTTTGATGCAGCGAGGGACGGTCATACGATGGATGGACGCTTTGGGACTCGGCCTTCTTGCGATTTCTGCCTAGCAGGTGTGATGCCTGAAGGAGTTTTCGACTGCGCCGACTGAGTGGCAAAACGTGCCGTGGGGGGCACCGAGCGCTGCTTTTGCCACCGAGAGCCGCACCTGCAGTAGCTTGCCTTTTAAACATTTCGAGCATAGAAGTTTAAAACGTTCCCACTGTTCCCGAGTGGTCGGCTCGCAGAGTGCTTAACTCGTTCCGACAACGAGCTGGACTTGGGTCGATGGTAGTGGCGCCACTTCTTACACTAGGAAGACGACGAGGAATGGCTCCTGGAATGGGACTGTTTTCTGGTCTTCTTGCGACGTCGTGCCTTCTCCTTGTCAGGGGTGGAACCCTCAGTCTCAGCCTCCGAAAGACCAGACAAGTGACCACGCCAGAGACTTGGCAGACAGTCGGCCCAAGGCCAGTTTCCCGGCCTTTTCAGTAGGGATTTCGGCTGCATCTTTGTGCATGATGAGCAGGCCTCTGTGTCGTAACTAACACCTCGACACCACAGACAGATGTGGGGGTGGGTCACAGACATTTTGGCCTTGCAATCCCTTGAAGCCCGAAACCCTGTGAGATGACATTGTGTCGAGGTTTTCAGAGGAAAACATGCAAATCGTACAAAAAAAGTACAATAAACTTAAGTTGTGTTGCTGATGCAGCGTGCAAGTGCGCAGAAAAAAGGAACTGAAGCATGGGGCGCAGTGACGTGCTCTATATACAAAGCCTGACATCACTTCTGGAGCCAACGATCGAGAGCCGTACAAGATGGGCCTATGGCCGAGTCGAGGTCCACTACGCCCCCTGGCGAAAAGTTTCCCAGCAGCAGAGCTGGATGATGGATATCTATCAAGATGAAGAATCTGCGGGACAAAAGGAATCCATTGAAGCCCATGAAAATGTCCAGGGACTTCATGTTGCAGAGCCGAGGTGGCAGTCAGCCCTTTGGCTGAATGAACACAGAGACCCTCAGGCACATCCTTTCCAGCCCCATCATAGCAATCCGCAATGCAGAGGATGATCCACCTTGACAGACTCTGTTTGGTCACATCCCTGCCAGCACAGGCACCAGCATAACTAACAAGAAGCTGGTCATCTTCTCTTGTCTTTGTCGCCTGGGAGACAAACAAATGACTTCAGTCTTGGTAATGTTATGATTCCTCGCCCGGATTCTTCATCTCTGATATTTCAATCTAAAGTGCAGCTGTTCTTCAGATACTTTCCGCCACAGGAAACGCAGCATAGCTCACAGTGTGCCTCTACGCACAATGTGTCTGACAGGACGTCGGGCCTGTATAGTTTGAGGAGCTGCACCCTGTGGCCTCAGTTCCAACCTTTTCCCCCAGAAGTCTAATGTGGAGGGACTGCAGGACTGATCATGTACTAGCTATCTGCCAAGAGAGGCAGGTGGGGAGGACGATGAGGAATCCGTGGGAGGAACATCCATCAGAAAGATCATTACAGAGAAGTCAGTCATTTGTTCTTCTAATGGATTCCACCCTCCCACAGAATCCTCATCACTGGTAGAGTCCCAAAGCAGTACGAAAATAAAAAACACTGGAGGACTGCCCTACCAAAACTGCCACCCTGGCCTGAAAGAATCCAAGCAGTAATGTTTTGCAAATGTGTGCATAGACGCCCACGATGCCACCTGGCACATGTCCAGGAGAGGGACTCCTATATGCTGGGTAGAAGTGGCAGTCACTCTGGAAGAATGGGCTCAGAGAACCTCAGGCACAACCTTCCTAGCCTGTTCATAGCATTCTGAAGTGCAGAGAAGGATCCAACTTGACAGGGTCTGTTTAGTCCCAGCCCTGCCGTTGCAGGCCCCAGTGTAACCAATGAAGCGTGTCATCTTTCTGGGAGACATAGTAGCTGATTGACCGCACCCGGTCCATCCAATGCAATCATTCCTCTGACTTGGAAGAATGAGGGAGGAAAAACCACAGGAAGATGGATTTTTGAGAGAGTTGAAAATCAGACCACTTTGGGAAGAAGAGAGTCACCTTCTCTTTGGAGAAAACCAAATCTAGAGTTTTAGCAGATAACGCCTGAACCTCACTCACCAGTTTCCCAGAACTGATGGCAACCAGGAAAATCACGCTAAGTGTGAACAATCTAATAGAACATGAATGGAGGGGCTCAAACAGAGCTCTCATAAGGAATGTCAAAATCAAATTTAAATTCCACGGAACAACAAGTTGGTGTGGAAGAAACTTTACACAAACCCTGTAAGAATTTGACAGTGTGGATTATGTAGAACAAACCTTGTTCCAGGGGCCACTTGAAAACCAAAATAGTGGCGAAGTATTCCTTCACAGTGACAATCGGCAGGCCTGCTTGGGACAAGGAAAGCAAAAAATCCAAAATGGGGGATAACGGACAAGATAAAGGCTCCAGATACCTTTCTCGGCACCAAGACAAAAAGCTATGCCATCTGCAGGCATAAATAGACTTTGTGGCAGGTCTCTGTGCTGAAAGGAGAACATCAAGAGCGCAGTCCGACAAGTCCCACTCATTGTATCTCAGCCTCTCAGCAGCCTATGTGACGAATCACTAGGTGTTGTCACTTCTCTCCAGGGGAGTCCCTTCTCATGAGGCTAAAGGGTTGCAGCCACTACCCAATAGAGGGAGAGCTCCCCGCCCAGGGATGAGGACAACCACCTAGGGTATGAGCCATTTCATCACAGCACATACCCCCAGCCTCTCTCCTCATTGTATCTCCATCCTCACTCTACCTCTATGTACTATTGTCAGGTCAAGAATATTGGGACAAGGAAGAGTCATAAGAGTTCTACAGATCAGAGTACTGGGACAAGTTGGCCTTGCGGAGGAATGAAAATCGAAGGACCAGGGTATTGAAAAGGGACTTGAATCCTATTGCCAATCACTGCCAAGCAACCACAATAAACCTGAAGAAAGCACCAAGAATCATTGAGGAAGTTCAAGGCCATGGATAAACAGACGTGAGAGACTGTAGGTGCGTGCAGCATCCAGCGCGGGAGATTAGAACACGCTGGAGGTACAGAGAAACATAAGATCCTGGCAGTCAAACGCATCTTGAGCTGGAAGGGTCCGCGCTGAAGCAGTTACGCGTGGACAGGTAGCCAGCAGGCTAGAAGAAGAAAGAAATAGCCTGAACGCTGTCCCTTCACCACAAGGAAACCTAGATGCTGCAGACGTGTCACAACCACACAGCAGGTAAGGGGTGACACGAGGGATCCGGAGGGGATGCAGGGACGTGGGTGAATCCTCTTCCTCATTACCGTAATTGGGCTGAAACCACAGACTACCAGGGAAGGGCCAAGGAACCCAGCCCCAAAGCAAGGGCCCGAGAAGGGAAAGTCCCTCAGCAGACGATTGCTAAAATCAAGGGTAAAGAGAATAATATGAGTCATCCTCCTTGTGGCAGTAATTAGCAGAATAGTGAACCAAGTACACAGAGTCCAAGAAGAGAAACCCGGGTCGAGGATCCACGCACACACCAAGACACAAGTAATTTTCCTTGTGGCAGTACATTGACGTTTAGCTAACCACGTTTGCCGAACAAAAGACCAACAACCTGGGTCTGGGACCCAAGCACAAGTGGAACGGCGGAGACAATGGAGTAAACAGGGAAAGGGAGTCATTCCCCCTGGCCTTTTGACTACGAAGCGCCAAAGTAACCTTTTGTATCAGGGCAAGGTAGGCTTTCCCCCAATACATCAACGAGATGAGCAGCCGTCAGATGCCGTTCTCCAGAGCCCAGCACCACAGTCGCATTGCTTCTCTGCATAGCGGTAAGGACCCCACACTACCTCGTTTGTTGAGCTAGTGCATGGCTACAGTGTTGTATGATTATGCTCAGCACAAGCAGAATACCGCGAGGAAAGGATAGAGCTCGCGCGAGTCGTGGAGCCATCGAGTGGACCCTCCCAGATGAAACAAAATCATCATGACAAAAGATTTGCGGTGAGGAATACGATCCAATCCACCGACCACAAAACTGCTTTTCAAGCCTGGCAACCATCTAATCGCCAGGAATAGCATTGAGGCGGAAGTACTGATCCAATGACTAGAACTGCCCAAACCACAGTGTTAGGTGTGCTTTCCCATTGCACACACAACGAACAACTCAGAATATGTCAAAAAACTTTCTGTTGGGCGCACAGATTTGGTCGTTATAAAAGAAGCAATTGGTCGTGAAGAAGATGATGTATGAAAGAAACAATCATTGAAACCGGTTGACCAGATTTTCAGATGTCCCCCGACTAAGGGAGACGCACAGTGAACTTGAACAATTGGGAATCCTAACCAACAAAGTGGACATTCGAATTGCTTTTATGTGAAATTGCATACTCTCAGAACATTAACCCTTGTGTAGACTCCGGAGAGAGAGAAGGAGTTTTGAAGGAGTACAACAACAATTTGAGAGTGTTATTTATATGCTTAATTGTTTTACTACTATTGGCTTTGAGAAAATCAGATTAACAAGGGGGGTCCTGGGAGTCCCTCTGCCAGACATTAGTCCTGGTTACGAGAGACTTACCCAGAGTCTTTAGCTCACTATTTTTCACAGAGAAGAAATATCCTAAACATATCAGTCTTTGTCCTGCCCTGGGGCAGTCCAGCACCGAAATGCTAGGCAATTCTCCTCTGAACAAGAGTACCAACAGCATCCCCAGACACGTGTTTCGGTCTGGTTGGACCTCATCAGTAGGGAGGCGCTGTGCCTCTCTAAGAATAGTGAGCAAAGGGTCCACGCCTGGATTCCCCTAGTAACTTAGGGTGAGACCCAAAGTTACTTAAATATGCAGATTAACAAGGGGGGTCCTGGGAGTCCCTCTGCCAGACATTAGTCCTGGTTACGAGAGACTTACCCAGAGTCTGTTCAGAGGAGAATTGCCTAGCATTTCGGTGCTGGACTGCCCCAGGGCAGGACAAAGACTGATATGTTTGGGATATTTCTTCTCTGTGAAAGATAGTGAGCTAAAGACTCTGGGTAAGTCTCTCGTAACCAGGACTAATGTCTGGCAGAGGGACTCCCAGGACCCCCCCTTGTTAATTTGCATATTCAAGTAACTTTGGGTCTCACCCTAAATTACTAGGGGAATCCAGACGTGGACCCCTTGCTCACTATTCTTAGAGAGGCACAGATCCACCCTACTGATGAGGTCCAACCAGACCGAAACACGGGTCTGGGGTTTCTGTTGGTACTCTTGTTCAGGGGAGAATTGCCTAGCATTTCGGTGCTGGACTGCCCCAGGGCAGGACAAAGACTGATATGTTTGGGATATTTCTTCTCTGTGAAAGATAGTGAGCTAAAGACTCTGGGTAAGTCTCTCGTAACCAGGACTAATGTCTGGCAGAGGGACACCCAGGACCCCCCTTTGTTAATTTGAGAAAATCAGACACTTCGCGGAGGGCAATTAAATTGTACATTGTGCGACGCCTAGTCCCACACGAACTGCCTGTTTGACCAAAGCACGCAGCTTGGGGAGATCAAAATCCCAACTGCAACTTTTAATCAATGTTGCCTATATCAGTGTTTTTGAAAAAGACAATTGTTAGCATTTTGCCCCAAAGCTATCCCATTCATTGTTGGAGTAGGGCGAGTTTCCCTCTATCTATCCCTTTTTAGGTAGGCGGTGCTACAGCACTTTCTAGGGCCAGTAAGCACCATGAAGGGAAAGGGTCTTCTTCCGTTTAAGGAGAGTGTTAGGGCCACATGTTGATAGGCTATTAACTAACTAGCTCAAAAGAAGCTTATTCCGATTTCTGTTTTGTGTGTTAATATTGAAGAAGATAACAGAAAGGACAAAGTACCCCAGTTTTGAGTGACTTATCTACATAGTTCCCTGTATTGTTTACAGTGTTTGTCAGGATCAGCACAGTCTTGCGTTACACTGATGGGAGGAAGGCGACCAGGGCCAGTCTGATCACCCTCAGCTCCAGCAAATGTATGTGTTCTCGAGACTCAGAGGGAGACCACAGTCCGTTCACTGTTAGTTCTGACAGGTGAGCGCCCCAACCCGTCAGAGATGCGTCTGTGAACACTGTCACCTGGGGCCAGGGTTGACAAAACAGCACACCCCTTAGCATGTTGTCTCAAGGCCCACTACACAAGATCCAGAGCCACCTGGTCCGAGACCTACAGAAGGTCTGACATGTCTAAATTTCAGGGCCACTACTGGCGCAACCTCACCTTTGGGATCACTAGGAAGCATGAGACCCAGAAAGGCAGAAGCCAGATCTTGGTCTTGGGATTTGAGGACAGTGGCCATTCAAAGATGATCGCCACTCAATCCTCTGGCGGGAATTCTTTGTCCAGACGAGTATCCAGGACTGCTTAGATAAATCGTAGCGACTGGGACAGAGAAACCTGAGACTTTTTGTAGTTCAGGGAAAGGACTAAGCTGGGCAGTAGTGTGCATGTGCAGAGTAGGTGCTCCGACCGACAAGATCTGGGGAGCTTGCTCGTATGAGCCAGTCGTCCAGGTATGGAAAGACATGAATGCTTTCCCTCCTGAGGGGCGCCGCCACCCCTGCTAGCAGCTTGGTGAGAACCCCAAGATCCAAGGAATGTCCGAATGGCAGGACTTTGTACTGGTAGTGATGTTGGCCCACCAGGAACCTTAGGTACTTCCTGTGCTTCAGATGGCTAGGCACATGGAAGTAGGATTGGAGGATTGGGTCCGAAAGGGTACCCGAGCCGTCTTCTCTGGGGAGTCCCTGGAGCAGTGACACTTTTTAGAAGAGGACGAAGAAAGCCAGTGTGAGGATCCGCTTCGGGAGCCCTCTTGCAGTGCTTCTTCTTGCCATTCTCTTTTTCCTTGTGCAGGGCGTGACAACCCTTCAGAATGCTGATCCTCACCATACGACCTCCAACGAGACCGTCCTACTTCACCCTCGCCTTGTGGCCATAGGTGAAAATCTTTGCTACTCGTTACCATAGGGTCTTCGGGTGCATGGACTGGTACAACCCACAGTCCTGGGTGTCATGCTTCTCTCCCAAGTAATACAGGCAAATCTGTTGCAGATCCGATAAGACATTTGCTGGTAGCAATCCGTGTACAGTTTGAAACCAGAGCCCTTCGAAGGGTTGGGCACAGTCTCGCAGAAATTTAAAAAAACTTGGCAAGTGTGTTTCTGATAGCGAACAGAGTGAGCAGTAACTGAGGCCACTGGGCATGGCGCATCCATATTAACTGGCCCCAAAAATGTTGTGTGGGCGCACAGAGACATCGGGTGGAGCCACGCTGTGCCCCCCTGGAGCTGCGCTGTGGCTAGGATATCATCGATGAATAATCTGTTGGAGGAAGGCACCCATTAGAAAGAAAAGATGCCTGTGGTTATTGGTGTTTGCATAAAAACGTACTGAGATTGAACTGCCACCTGGAGAAAACATTTTACTCACTGTAGTGACTTCTGTACTCTTAGTCCATAGTCCCCATTCCTCCATACTTATGGGAGTCTGTCCTTTTGGGATGGGACCAGTACACTTTTGGCATAGCAACATTAATTTCCCCTTTACATTTTCATAGTGTTGCACGTGAGGTACTGAGCAATGGGCGTGGCCAACCCCTGCCGACTCTGCCCCTCGGCAACACCCATCAGTCCTTCACTCTGCAAGATAGGAAACATGACATTTAATTGGGGTACGGTGGGCAGGGCGTATGGAGGAAAGGGGACTCTGGACATTCGTGCCTTCCTTCTCTTGCAGTGTGCTGGATGCTGCCTCCTCCCTGCCCCCCCCCCCAACCTCTGCACCAGAGTGCTGCGGTGCAACATCTCACTAGGGCGAGACCCGCAGCGTGTGAAGTAAGCAGCTGTTGTGCTCTGACCTTTTCTGTCGTGTGGCAGCAGAAAAAAATAAGTTGTTGCAGAAGGAGAGAATAAGAATTGTTGCATCAGCGCTGCACAATCTCGCAGTCTGCATTTCTAGCTTTTTCCAGGCTTTTGCGTGTGGGCCTCATTGTGCTTTTTCAACTTTAGCAAATGGCTGCCTTCATCCTCGGCACTGGAGTGCCTCCGAAGGTTGCCATGGAGCATTCACAACAAAGCTCCTGATTGGCACTTCAAGAGCTTTTTTCAACCCATCGGGAGATGGCTGGCGAGAGAGCCAGCTCTCTGCACGAAGGCCCTACACAAAGGCCACTGTTCTGGCTGTTGCTTACCATTCCTCATCCTCCAGCATGCTGTACGCCTCTTCCTCCCCCGCATAGCCTTCTGCACCGGAGGGCTGCAATGCAACATCTCACTAGGGTGAGCCCCCCCCAGGGAGTGTAGTGAGCAGCTGTTGTGCTCGGACCTTTCCTGTGGCAGCAGAAGAAATAAGTTGCTGCAGAAGGAGAGAATAAGAATTGCTGCATCTGCGCAGCGCAATCTCGCAGTGTGCATTTCTGGCTTTTTCCAGGATTTCGTTTGGGCCTCATTGCGTGTTTTCAACTTTAGCAAATGGCCACCCTCATCCTCCGCAATGGAGTGGCTCAGAATGTTGCCATGGAGCATCCACAACAAAGCGCACTGGAGTGCCTCCGAGGGTTGCCATGGAGCATCCACAATAAAGATCCCGATTGGTCCGTCATGAGCTTTTTGCTATCGAGAGCCGGCCCCCGCAAAGGCCTTACGCAAAGGCCCCTGTCTGGCCCTGTCCTGAGCAGGAAGCCCCCCCCCCCCCCCAACTTCTATTTTGCGGAATCTTTGCTCCACCCATCACAGGTTACACTAATCTGCTTCCTGCACCCAACACCTTGACTATGTGCCACCACCTTGCCACCTGCTCTGGGCTTTAATTACTCCACCTGACTGCCCACTGACGGTTGCCTCCTTTGGCTCACACCCACACTGCTAACGGTCTCCTACTTTAACTTGCAATGGCTACTCACTATAGATTGCTCTTTTAGCTGCCTCTTGTGCCTAACCCTTTTTAATCCTGCAGTGGTGCTCCTTCCCTAAATCAAATCGTTGTATGCTTTTTAAATTGCTTTAACCTCCATTTTAGGGCTTTTGTGCAAAGTCAAATCTAGGTGTGCTTTTTAAATTGCTGTAACCTCCACATTTGTGCAATTTCAGTGCTTTTGTGCAAAGTCAAATCTAGGTCTGCCGGCTGATAGGCCGCCTGGTGCGCTATCTTGTGCTTGTGCAGTATCTAAGCCTGTCCCACCACTCTCTACCTCCCTCTATGGTCCTCTCTATCCCTCCTATCTACTCTAACTGCTATGTTATCACATCTCCCCTCTCTCACTAAGTCTGGAAGGAAAATGTTAAAAAAAAGATCTCCTTTCATGCAATCCTGCATTACCCATCATAGACACCTATGTCAGTGCCACATCGAGATAAATTGTCACTGACATCCTCTTTTCTGTCCCCTCTTCTGACCTATGGACACTGCGTACGATCTCTATGCTCTCCACTTCCTCAACCATTAATGGTGGCACTGGATGGGAAGTTCTCTTGGCTGGCTTCTCATCCTCGAGGTGCATCATTAACATCTATCACAATGGCACTATCATGACCCAGGGTCCTCAACCCAATCACATCCTCTTTGACCGGTGCCAGCCGTCTCTCATTAACTTCCTTCCTGCTCCTGCTACCCCCTCCTTCCGCTCTTGCAGCACCGCCTTCACCACTCCCGACAGGTGTACCAACCCCTGGATCCCTCCTCAGAAAATCTTTAAGGGTGTGACTGGCTTTACTTTGCCACACTTAATACTTGCTCTGCTATCAAACATTCTTCCGACATCTGCCTCCTCAAAGACTTTGATCTCGACGTCTTCGCTCTCACCGAGACGTGGTTCAATGCCAGCTCAGTCACTGCTTTTGACTCTCTTCTCCCCGATGGCTACAAGCTCATCTCAAAGCTGCGTCCCAACCGCACTGGCGGTGGTGTAGCCCTGATCTTCCCTGAGTGGGACCATTCTTACCCCACACCCACCCAGCCATACTCCTCCTTTGAAAGCCTGGTCTGCAAGCTTGGCAACTCTCCCACTTCGTTTCTGACCATTGCTACTATCTACAGGCCCCGTGCCCCATCTTCTCCCTTTATTTCAGAATGGGTGGATTTCTCTTCCTCTCTCCTGACCTCCAATCTTCTTCTCCTGGTTGACTTCAACATCCACTTAGACGCAGTCACAGCCTCTACCTCTCTTCTGTGACCTCTGTACCTCTCTCCCTCCCTCTCTATACTCCTCTCATCCACTCTGATATCCTGCTCTCTATACCAATCTCCACCCCGCTATCCTGGTCTGACCACATTCTCCTTTTCTCCCACCTGGGAGCTGTCGAGCCCTCTGACCGAACCTACCCCAGCTCTGCCAGCCTCGTTTGCGGACATCCGTCCAATGAAGCAAGTGTGAGTTGCTGGTTTCACTTCCACATTCACCCCCCTCCCTCCTCCAACTATTAACTCTGCTCTCAACAATCTAGTGATCACTATCACCCATACTATCAACATTCTTGCCCCTGTCATGAGGATCCGCCTGAAACCTGCCTCCAATAGGAACACCTGGTATGACTCTGATCTAGCAACCCTGAAACGCAAGTGCAGAGCTGCTGAACAGAAGTGGCAGACCTCAAGCTCCTCCTCTGATAAACCGGCATGTCGCCTTCTCAAAAGGTAATATCGTCTCTCCATTCGCTCCAAGGAGAGGGCTCACATCCAGGCACGCGTCTCTAGAGCTTCTGAAGACACGGCTGAGCACTAAAATCTGCCAGGAACTAGAAAATCCATTTGCAATCTCTACCTCGCCTCTTCCTTCCCCAGACCCTCTGCACTGCACTGGCCACCCACGTCACAGCTAAAACTCAGGACGTCTGAGTTCTCGCTCATCTTTCCTATCCCCCTCCACACCCCACCCGCCTTTGGCCCTGCCTCCTCCTTCATCCATGCTTTCGTCATTTTCTCCTATCACACCGGATGAGGTCACTAGAGTTGTCTGCTCTATGAAGGTCTCTTCAAAATAGGTCTCCCCCCTGTTCTTCCAGAACTATTAAGTACAATATTGTCTCCCTTGCACTTGCGGACCTCTGTAATCACTCTCTTGCCACTGGGTCATTTACCTCTTCCCTCAAGCACTCTCTTGTGCACCCCCTCCTGAAAAAGCCTTTCGTCGACCCCTCATGTCCAGGTAACTACCGCCCCATCTCGCTCACTCCCTTCCTTGGGAAACGTCTGGAGAAGTTGGTCTTTCCTCAACTGACCCAGCATATGAGCTTGTTGGTTGCCTGCACAACCATCAATCTGGATTCCGAGCATCCAGAGGCACGGCAACTGCTCTCCTGACCACCCATGAAGAGGTTCTCGCATCTCTTACTCCAACTCTCCTGCTGTTCTCATTCTACTCTCTCTCGCCTCCGCTTTTGACATGGTTAACCACTACATCCTCATAAAACTGCTCCACGATACCCTTGGTTTCTCGGAGCGGGCACTGGACTGGCTGGTCGACATTCCCAGGTTATCCTGGTTCTTTCTCCTCACGCTCCTCTATCTCCACCTGGAGTGTTCCCCAGGGCTCTAACCTTTCGCCCTGGCTCTAACATTTATCTCGCTCCTCGTGCTCACATTATCTCCAATTTCTAGCCACACTTCCAGTGCTATGTAGACGACACCCAACTCTTCTGCAGACTACCCACTGCATCTCTTCTTACCTTCTCCGTCAGTCCTGACTGCCTGTCCGCTATCCAGTCTTGGTGTTCCTCCAATGAACTCTGTCTCAATGCCAGCAAGACTGAGATTCTTCCTATCAGGACTCCTGTTCCCTCTTTTCACCCCTCACTCTGGCCCTCCCGTTCCTCTGAGACCAGAAACCTGGGAGTCCTCTCTCTCTCTTTCATTCATTCCTCACATCATGGACCTTGCCAAGAAGGACAATTTCCAACTCTACCTCCTCAGAGGAATCCTCACTTTCCCCCAGAAGCACAATGTCACCAGAGCTCTGGTACTCTCCAGGCTGACTACTGCAACAGCCTCTTCCTTAATCTGCCTTCTTCTATCCAACCCCCCCCCCACCCAGCTAACCCAGAATAGGGCTGCAAGACTTATCCTTGGCATTAAGTCCAGAGACCGTATCTCTCCAGCCCTAACATTTCTCCATTGGCTCCCAGTTGCTGCAAGGATCACATTTAAATCCATCTGCATCATCCATAAGGCTGTCTGGGGCCGGGGACCACGCTATCTGCAACTTGCTCTCAGATCTCAAGTTCTGCAAACACCTCAAGATTTTCCTCCTTTCCTCTCTCAGTCCCGTACTAAACCCCACAGTAGCTGAGATTGGTGGCCAGGGCACTTCTGTCCGATCGCCGGCAGCATTTGCTCACTCCCTACGCTACTCGGCCTGTGCTGCCCAATAATAAAATAAAAGAATTTACTACAGTGAATAACATTTTCTCACTCTTACGCCCCGTCCCCTTTCCTCCTTACTTATGGGAGATTACAAAGAACTAATCTGTCTGGGTGGTTGGAAAACTTATTTCTAACAGAAAGGTTTTGCAGAACTGCCTGACCAAATCCACCATCCGATCTGGCTGCTGTATTCATGCAGTAGTGTTTGCAGAACACAGAACAAGAAGCCCAAGTTGCTTTACAAATTACTTCCCATGGAATGTTTCTTTGGAATGCCACGTGGGAGCATGTAATCCCTTAAGCACAGATTTGTTCTGAAGCCTGTATGCCTCTACAATGCAGGAGACGATCCATCTGGTGATCAAGGCTTTTGAAGCCTGCAAGCCAACTTATTGTCCTCTGAAGAAAACCAATACAACCAATCTGCTTTCCTGAATTCCTTGGTACAGTCTAGATAGAATTTTAACACCCACCTGACAAATAGGAATTGAAAGGTCTGGTGAGCCAATAATAGCTTTGATAGCAGACAGATATGTATGAAAAGATTGGATGTTTACTCCTGTCGACGCCAAGATACAAAAGATAGAAAGCCGTCGAAAGAAGCAAGAAGATGACTGAGGGATTGCTCCATCATCCAGAAACAAGTTCACTTGCTCTTGTAATGTGACCTTGTTGACTGTTTCGTAGAGGCCTGCACAATAGCAAAATTACCATCTAAAAGCACCAGGCCGGCAAAAGCTAGTTGCTCAGGTACCAGGCTGCCAAGTTGACTGATATCAGGGAGGGGTGGAACACCTTCCCTTCCTGCTCAGAGTAGGTCCTGAGTCACAGGGAGGAGACACGGTCCGTGAACACGGACGTAGGGGATCAAAGTACCAGATACCATTCGGCAAATTTGGCGCCATCAGTATTCGAGTGCAAAGCCTGGACTTTCTGAACTTTGAATTCTGGTAATCGGCGTAAATGCCTAGCATGCCTCGCCTTCCCAAGGAATTTGGAAAGCATCCCACCTAAGGAATGCTTGTGGACACTTGCAGTTTCAGAACGTTGCAAAACGATACAACTGAGGATGACCCCATTTCAGTCTGAGTAGTCTTGGCCAAATGGAAGCAGACCAGCTTTAAATGACGATGTGGTGCCAAAAACTTCCCAGGCCAGCCTGAGAGCAGGCCAAAGTGGAGAGGAAAATAAGGCAATCAATTAACACAGTTTTATTAGTCGGAGGGGGCTTGCTGTGCATCCCTTTCATGTATCATTTTACCTGCTGACCTGGACCGACCTTTAAAGGTGTCATAAGTATGCCCAGTTTTGGAAACACAAACATGCTGGATTTTAAAGCATTAGTGATCACTGTAATAAAACTCACTAGGAAAGGAGAATAAGGAATTAAGACAGAATGGAGGTGAACAATAGTCATTTCACACATGTAAAGCCACAGAAATGTCCCACAGTAACACAAGCTCAAGGAAGGATACAAAAAATATGAAGGCATGCAAACAAAGAACATTCCTATTGCATAGCAATGTGTTGAGGGAGACAAGAGTGGGAGGGGTTGACGAGGAAGGTCATGAAACAAACAATGAACCCAAGCTTTATACATTACTTATCTTTAGTTCAGTAATCTCATGAATGTCATTTTAAACTTCAGTTCCTGTGCACCACTTAATCAGTAAGCAGCTTAACCCGAGAGTGTGCTGAAAAAACAGAATGGGAGCAACACTGCAACGAATCAAAGAGTAAAACATCTATACTGTGTGCCCCGCCATTCAATGTGTGTCCATATTACCTGGTCATACACGTCACCAAATTCCCAAAGTGCAAAAACCTTTTGCTCATCGGGAGCAGCAGCACAATGTGGAGGAAACTAGAATAAAAGATAGTATAAATTATTCTTTTGTAAAAACAGACATTACTACAAATCCTAATTAGTCATCAATGTACTAAAAGCAATGATATTTGAAGAACAGCAATTCGCCTCGTATTTTATTGTTTATCTTGATGAAAAATGTAAACCTTTGATTCCCAGAAAACTGAACAATCCCTTTGCAAATAAATATTGTTTTGTCTTCTAGAGCAAAAGTGGCAAACAGTTCAAAATCAAAAAATGCTGAAGATGTAAAGGCAGTCGGGAATGCAACCTCTTACAAATGCACCTTACATGTAATGACCCAAAATAAATAATACAAAAATAAAGCAGTAAAAATATGCATTTAAAATTAAAAGGCAAACATAAAAATTAAGCAGAACACAGGAGTAAAATACCTATAATCTATTTAAATAGTTTGAGATTTGTAAAGCACTCATGACATCTGGAGGTGTCTTTAGAGCATTTTAAGGAGAGGTGTAAATACAAAGCGAGGCAACAATGTTGACCATAAACTTAGATACTATGGTTCCGCAAACTTGTTGGTGTGTTCTGAGGAAATGAGCCAAGGCCAGACTTTAAGGAATATATATATTTTTTTTTAAATAAGATGGTTAATTTGAGCCAAGTCGCACATTCCACAATGCCACCTAGTAGCCCTTGTTGGAAGATCGCCATAAGCAGCCACATCAGCAAGGCATTGCGAGTATGCAAATTAGCCCAAATGCAAACCTTTTTGCTCCAGGAAATTCTGTCTTAAAGAGCAATGCTACTTTGCATTTGGGATCATTTGCATACCCACAATGCCTTGCCGATGTAGCTTGGAACTGGAGGTGAACTTCCAGCAATGGCTACTAGATGGTGTTGTGGAATGTGTGACTTGGCTTCACATTTCAGGCGACAGGGTTTTTCAAGCCTTTCTAAACCCACCTTAACTTTCTTGGTGTATTGTATATATATTTAGATACACATTTTTACTACTGGATTAATTTTCAAATATAAAATCATTTGAGTGAGGTGAATGTTTCCTAAAATGCATCATAATACATAAAAGTTATAAAATATTTACGAGTCACAGTTCACATGTTTGTCACAGATAAAAACTCATCTGGTTAGTTAGCTGGGTTTGGTAATGCCAACGAGTAACAGTACATTGCAAAATTAAGCTGAAGTATACATAGATGTTTTATATGATGTCCTTAATCATTTTCAATTCCATCAACCGCCTATTCTGTGTTTTCAGCTCCCTGTTTGCGCAAGAGCTCTATACATGAATCACCCGTTTCAAAGGAGTTCATTTTCGGTGTGATTCCACTTTGGTCTGTCTCTTACCCACCCAGTGCAACACAAGATGCCTTTTCTTATCCAATGCAATTCACTTTTTAGACGAACCCAGTGGGAGAGTCCTCAATTTTGTGCTGAAACCACTGAGATTTTGGAAATTTGTGTCAGAAGCACTCCGTTTCCAAAGGGATGTGAATCTTCAAAATCATTTTGGGGTCTCTGAAAACTAAGCCGTAAAAGCGCTTGACCAATGCACAATCCCTAATTAAAAAGGTATGAAACAGTCATTTTCATGAATGTCATATGGCGCTACATATCATCTAATAAGGATCAGGCAAAATATAATCTGGAATGTTGCCTGTATCTCTATTGCTTGAGGTTGCATACATGCTTGGTGACAATTATTAAGACCCCACCAGATGTTTCATCCATAGGTCCCTAGCACCGATGGGTGAAAACCATTGTGACCACAGTATTATAGGATAAACTGACATCACAATTGTTCGGCAATCACTAGCATATAGCAAGTAAATGTGTTAATCAGTTCCCAAACCTGGCATTGCATTACACACCGCTACTATAGGCACCCTTAGCTACTAACATTGAAATGTTGTCTTGACTGGTCTACCAATATCTGTTGACCGATTACCAAATGAACTTGATCTGATGCTTTGAAGAAATAACTCTGAACTCCACATTTTCAAATGCAAACTAGAAGGGATCTCAACATAGCACACAGATTACTTCCCCGACTTTCTAGGTTTTTGAACCCCTCTGTTAGGCCGAAACCTGTGCAGTTCCCTTAGGGATCACTGCAAAATGTTTAAGACTACAGGTGTTAGCAGTACACCCAATTGGTAGCAGTGTGCACCACCCAGATTTACCTAGTAGCTGTGGCTGAGCAGTTAGACTTCTCTCAAGAAGAGTTAGGCAGTATATAGAGTATAGACATTAGGTACAAAAAATACAGTAGCACAAGCAAACACTGACCAGAGCTAATACACTGGCACTAATATGTCAAGCAAGTTCAAACAGTCACTAGAAATACTTATTTGCAAAAGAGAGGTGAGCGCGTAACCTTAGATGGCACTCCAATAATTCATTTTTAAAAAGGGAGAGAAAAGGCAGAATTAGGAAAACACACAATACCAACACTTTTAAAGAACCACAGCAAATCAAGAAAGGCAGGGCCTACTGTAGAGCAAAAAGTTCATAGGCCAGGCCCACTCTTGGAGAGAGCAAGGCGGAAAGTGCCCAAGATCACACAGTTGAAGTACACTTTAAAAGTCTTTGCAGATAGTTCAAAAAGGAGTTCGATCAGTTCAGAAAAGTTAGTTAACCGGTCCGAGGTCACCCCAGGATAGAGAGTCAAGGATTTACGGGACACCTTGAACAGTCTGTTGCAAGGGAGACCAGGCGGGACACAGTACCTGAAATTGTGAGAAAGCGCCAGCGGGGGCAGTTGTTCCTGGCAGCAAGTGCAAGTCAGTGCTTCGTCCAGGGGAAGAGAAGATCTCGACATGGAGGAAAGCTGGAGGTCGTTGCACTGCCAGGGAAGAAACCAGCTGCAGAGTTTCCCGGTTAAAAGGTACTACCCTTTTATTTGCAGTAGTGGTGAAGCGTGGCTATCCGGCCGCCGGGGTGCTTGGCACGGCCGATTCGACTACGAGACGATCCAGGAAGGCGAAAAAAGATGAACTGGTTAGCCCCACCAGCTCAAAGGATCTTCTTTTTTGGTAGCAGAGTGCTTTTTAGATCTTCACAATATCTCAGGTTGAAAAGAAAACCCCAGGAAGGAACAAGCGAAGGCAAGGGAGCAGAGAAAGAACCCAGGAATATTAGGATCAGGTATTGAAGTGCCAGGAGGAAAAGGTGGAACAGAAAAAGGGAAGAAGGCAAGAAAAACGAGAAGCGCTGAGCAAAGGCACAAATACCTTGGAGTTGAGACGCATCGTCTCGATCCATCCGCAGCTTGATATTGCCCGCAGGGACGGAACCGTAAGTAACGCCAGGACAGCGTTGAGCATGCTGTGCAGGTTGCCATAGAGAGCATATTGTGGCAACACACTTCTTGGTGAAAAGGGACACCATCTTAGAGTGGAGCAGGCATGAACCGCAGCGAGGGAGCATTCTCCATTTGGTCCATAGTAATGTACATCCAAAACGGGGTTTCATGACAGTAAGCCCCTTCCGATGTTCTAGCCCCTCGACCTTCCCTGGATGCGAACGGTAAAATTGCTGGACAAGTTGAGGGGGCATGAATGCTGCGTCTTGCATCACGTCACTAAAAGCTTCCACTTGTGCCCGTAACACTTCAAAGTCAATGACGCTCTGGCCCTGGCAAGGACCTCCCTGCAGTCCGCCGGCAGCTCGTATCCTCTGAATTCGAAGGCTGCAGGAGCCAAGCGATCCTGGGTTGTGGTGCAGGATTGCGCCTTCTCTTGCAAGCAGATCCGCGACCACTGGCAGCTTAACCAGGGGCGACGCCGACATGCTGAGAAGATCCAGGTACCAAATCTGCCTCAGCTATGCCGGGGCGACGAGGATCATCCTGTATCAGCTCCGTTTGAGATGATTGCTGCCTCCCTGAAGGGATTGCATCCAGAACCTGCAGAGTCTGATCAGATAAATGCACGAGGACATCATGCCGAGCAGCAACTTGATGGTCCGCACCGTGACGATCTTCAGCGTCAACAGCCGTTGCACATTGCCCAAAATGGCCGCAATTCTTTCCTCCGAAGGGGCGCCACGCAGGAGACCGTGTTGAGCCTGGACCACAGGAACAGCGGGTCCTCCGATGGAATCAAGCAGGACTTTGTATAGTTCACAGAGAACCCCAGATCCATCAGCAGCCGGACGGTCCTGTCCATGTGTTCGACGGTCATCGAGGTACGGGTACACGTGTATCCCTTAGAGATGTAGATGGGCCGCCAATGGTGCCAGGCACTTCGTAAACACCCTAGGTGCCGACTTCAGTCCGAAGGGAAGGGCCGTGAATTGGTAGTGTTTTCCCTGTACAACGGAGTGCAGGAACTTCCGACACTTCTCATGAATGGGGATGTGGAAGTAAGCATCCTCCAGATCCAGCAACGATAGGAAGTCAGACTTCCTCCAGTTGGCCGAGCAGGTGCTGCAACGTGACCATCCTGAATTTCTGGGACTTTAGGAACTTGTTTAAACGCTGCAGAATGAGCCTCCGGCCCCTGGTCATCTTCTTTACTAAGAAGAGCCCCGGAGTCGCTTTGGAACCAGCTCTAACACCCCTTTTCTTAGCATGTCCCATACCTACTGTAGGAGCCGAGGGATGTGCTGCCGCTGCCGGGCCACCGGTGGTATCCGCAGGCACTTCTGCTGGAATTCTAGAGTGTGTGCGTGGGCGAGAGTGTCCAGCACCCATCGGTCGGTGGAGATCTTGTTCCACTCGCTGACGAAGCCCGCCAGCCGGCCCCCTACCGGGGTGCATGGGTGTGGGTCCAATGTCCTGGCTGGTTCAATCCTGCTTCTGGACCTGCGTGCCGCCTTGGGAGCGACGACGATGGCAGCCACCTCTGAAAGCCTTGAAAGGACGCCTGTAGGCCTCCTGAGTCAAGGAACGGGAGGGCTGGCGGTACGAGGACGATCCACCGCCCTTCAGGATCTCCCTCCTGAGGCACAAAAGGAAGGGCGGTGTTGCTGCAGCATGCCAAGGGCCCGGGCCGTCTCAGTGTCGGTCTTGATGGCCTGCAACGATTCATCGACAAACTTCCCAAAGAGATTGTCCCAGTCGAACAGCATATCCAGAACCCTCATCTGAACTTCCTGCCAAAGGTTGGTGGCTTTCAACCAGCCACGACGACAGAGACAGATGCCATTCCCCATCTGGCGGAACCCTGCATCAGCGATGTCCAGGGCCACAGTGATGGCATGGTCCGATGCCACCTCGACCTCTTGGAGGAGCTCCAACCAGTTTGTCGTTGGGGAGGAATCCCAGCAGCAGGGCCATCTTGCTCCATAGCTACGCGTTGTATCTGGCCAGGATCGCCAGGTCATTCGCTCCCTTGGCCGTCGTCGCTGATTAGATCACCTTTCTACCCACAGCGTCCCCCCTTGATGTCCGGAAGATGATGGATTTACCAGTCGCTGAGACGATAGTCTGGGGAAGGCTGCGATCACAGGAACTTGGGTGCGGACTCACACACTCGGTACTTCTTCTCCAGTCTGTCTTTTTGCCGAGGCAGAATTTTTCATCAGTGCCAGGCCCTCATCCCAAACATTGTCAAGGGGAGGCACTGCCAGAATGGTCTTCCTCTTAGCCTCTCGGCGCTGGTAAAGGAACCCTTCCTTTTTGGTCTCTTCTGGCGTCAGCTGGAAAAGCTCTGATGCGCGGGCAACCATCGAGTGGAACGATCCCACTTCGTCCGGGGGATACTCCCTCAGTGGTGGGGAAATGCGGATGTCCGTGTCAGTCGGCGTGTCCGTCCCCGTATCCCTAGGTGGGAAGGGTATGGTAAGGCAGTTGATGAGGCAGCGTGGGTGCCTTTTCCTCTTCTTTGCCGGTGGGGGGCCCGGTGCCACTGGGGCCGGCGGCGGGGTTTCCCATCAGCATCCTCCTCTGGATCTCGGACACCAGCGTGTGGAGGGTTGACAGGATGTCCAGCGACACGACCCTGGGAGGTGGAGGGGGAGTAGGCTTTTTGGGCCACTCGCCCGGGAGGAAGGGCCACTGTGGGTGTCGTAGGGGTCCCCTGGACCGGGTCAGCCCCTTTCGCCTTTGAGAGGGTGGCTGCCACTAGCTCAATTGAAGACGACGACTTCTCCTGGACCACCTGGGCCTTCAGGGGTAGGTCGGACAATGTATCCTGTGTCATGGCTTTCTCTGGCTTCTCCCGCAGCTTCCCAGGGTTAGCCGATTTCCTCTTCGAAGAGGAGCTGGAGCAATGGATTGAGACGGAAGCAGACGGCGAAGATGAGCGCGCCCTGCTCGTTGCGGGACCCGCTTGTGCGGCGACCCCAACAGAAAAGGACTTGCGGTGCTTGGTCTGTGTGATGTTTGCTTTCCCGACCTCCGGTTCGCTCCAGGTCATCGGGGAACATTTGTACGCCTCGCTCGTTCTCTCACACACACACACACATAGCAAATAACATGCTTGACTCATTGTGTCCACTGTTTGCGCCGGAATGAAGCTCTTCCGGGCAAATCTTTATTTCGCCCTCGTCACGTGGCTCGGGTCTCCCCTCGCCCCACGTGATAGAGTCCAGCGTGGCTACACCACATTTCTCCCAAACTTAGAAGGCTTGATTAACACAACATTTCATAACAATGTCTCTTACGGGTTCTCATCTATGGTAGATCCGATGGTAGATCCCTTGAAGCACATATCCGTGTAGCCGGGACGATGGCCGTGGCCTCTCTCGAAGCTGATATCTTGAGTGCATTCTCTCAGGTGGTTCGGTTTTGTGGAGGCATGCAGCCTGGGTGTCTTGTCCTCGGACAGAACCTGGCTTGAGTCAATTTGCGTGGGTGCGGTCTCATCCGCTTTTGCTGGCATCTCAGGATCCACTGGGGGATCTCCTCTTGTTGTCCCTGTATTCGGTTGCTCCTTCCACAGTGTTGCTGGAACCTTCCTGAAATGAGGTAGGTTTAGCGTCACCACTTCTGTCCCTAAGGCGGCTGTTACCATGTTGTGGTTGGCACCCTGTACTGTCTAGGGGCGTTACTCATGTCAACGTCATTTTCTTTTGGGGTGTTCTGGTATTCACCCACATGGTAGCCCCCGGCCCCCAGCTGCAGTTCCCGGTGTTGCATATGTCGGGCTTGACTCTCTTTCTCAATCCGCCTGGCTCACCTCTCCTTTATGAGTGGTATGTCCGGGTCGGGGTTCACCAAGCTCGGGTGTAGTGGTAGTTCGGCTTGTATTGGCATTCCGAACATCAACGCTGCTGGGCTTACTCCAGTGGATGTGTGAGGGGGTTTGTCTGTGTGCTCGCCGGAATCTATACACTGCCGGCAGCCAGGGCTGGTTGTGGTCTTCCGCGATTCTTATGGTTTTGTTTAGGCACCCTGTCAAATGTTCAGCGTCACCGCTTGCTGCGGCCAGCATGGGTTGATCTTCTTATGTTTTACATTCAGGTTGGTGAGAAACTGCTTGAGTTCTTGGCTGGTGAATGGCGGTCCATTGTCACTTCAGTTTTCTGGGTAACCGTGTATGGCGAATACTTTCTCGAGGGCGGTGATGACTGACTCTGAATTCGTGGACTTGACAGGCTCCAATTCCGGGTATCTCCTAAACTCGTCGACTAGGACGAGGAGGTACCCCTCTCCTGCGATGGTACAAAAGTCCATGCTCACCGACTCCCACCTCGTGCGGCTCCTGGGCACGCTTTTGATGGGTTCGGTAGTCATTAGACTCCTCGAGGATTGGCATGCAGCAGAGGTTTCCACCAATTCAGTCACGCGGTATTGCATCCGTGGCATCCACATTCTTGATTTCAAATACGCTTGGGTCTTCACTATGCCTCGATGGCCCCTGGGTGCTTTAGGGGTCTGTCTTCCAGTGTCTCAGGTAGAACGATTCTGTGTCCCTTCAGCACAATGCCTTCTTCAGATATTGTGAGATCATGGCGGATGCCAAATAGTGCCAGTAGTTTCTCTTGGGCTGCTGTGGTGCGTTGTGCTACCGCGCTCAAGTAGTTCTTCCAGTCGCCTGATTGGGTGGTCTGAATGGTTTGTTGCAAACAGGTATCTGTCTTGGTTCCATCTGCCATTTCCTGCAGTGTTAAAGCTCATGGGAGTGCACAGGCAATCACATGGCACACACGCTCCTCCGTCTCGACCGCCTGTTACTCCTCACGTTTGATGGCGAGACAGGTAATCAGCCGGATTGTCTGCTACGTCTATATGCGACGTCAATGTTTGACAGCTGTAGTTGGAGCATCCATTTTTCTAGCCGTGCTGGGGGTGTGGGACTGACCCCTTGAAGATCAGTATCAGTGGTTTGTGATCTGTGAACACTTTGGCCAGTTGGCCTACTAGATATACTCTGAAGTGGCAGCAGTCCCATAGGATCACCAGTGCTTCCTTCTCAATGTGGGCATAGTTTTGCTCGGTCTTTGTTAGAGCTCGACTGGCGAAAGCAACTTGGTATACGCTGCCATCTTTGTCCACTTGTGTGAGTACTGCCCCTAGCCCTAGTGGGCAGGCATCTACCAGGAGTTCTGTGGGTCAGTCAGTATTGAAGAATGCCATTTTTGTGGTGCTGGATAGCGAGTCTTTTATGCGTTGGAACGCTTGTTGGTGGTGTTCTGTCCATTCCCATTGCTTTTCCTTCTTCGTGAGCTCCCTCAGTGGCGCTGCAAGGGAGGCCAGATCGGGTATAAACATTGCACAGTATGTAGCCATACCCATAAACTTCTCACCTCAGACGCTGACGTGGGGGCTTTCGTTCCTTTGATGTCCACCCACGAAGGGCCACCACCAAGGGTTGAGCCTGTCTGTGCCCATTTCTCCAGCAGCTGCTTCCGAGGGCTGGAGCCCCAACTGCTGCACCAGCCCCTGATCAAGGAAAAGCGGGCTCATCGTGATCTACACTGCACCTTCCCATGTATTGAGGGTAAGCGCTACCACCCAAACACTGTGCTACCTGCTGCCTGATTCTGCCTGTGGGCCTATCTCTAGTGCCCTTGCCGATCCACACTATCTACATTGACCAGCAATGCTCGCATGCCACGAGGAACCTGTCTAAAATGGCGGCGTTTGTTTTTGTGTTGCTAAGCAATGCCCGACGCCTTGGATAGGCTGATCTTCATCTAATTCCGTGATGCGTTGTCACCGAAAGGCGTGAGCCGTTCCACCCACGAAGGGCCACTGCCAAGGGTTGTGCCTGTCCGGGCCAAATAGGGTCTAGGGGCATGCTGAATTTCCTGCATACTGCCTAACTAATACTGCTCTTGCCTCACCATACGAGCGCACTCCGCACTTTTGAACTTTGCAACACCCTCACTAACTGTATGCCGGTAAGAACTATACCTCTGACATTAAAATGCCTTGCAATGTCTCACTCCTGATTGGCCTTGCTTCATTGTAATAGCCGCGCAAGTCATATTCAACCGTTTTTGCCGTCACATGTATTCTCACTCATTCTGCCGTCTGTGAATATTCCCACATCTTGCGATCTGGAGTACCTACCCCATTTTTGATCAGAGCATCAATTTGCCTCGCATTTGCTTATTGCGTGATTCACCACTGTTCCCATCTCGAAACTCTCCCCTGACAGGGTAGGAAATGTACCTGCTGCTTCCTGCTTGTATCATACCACCTACCAATTGTTGTAATTGTGCATTTACCTCTCCGTGCAACCGCATTTACCCTATTGCTACTCCAACGCCACTTTTTGGATATAATCCCTTAGCTCACCCTATTTGGCATACCGCTAGGTCCGCCATCTAGAGTGTTTACCCTAAATATTGTGAACCTGTAACTATTCAACATATGATAGTACTAGTGAGCAGACCTAGATGTATTCTGCCAACGACGTCTTGCGTTGCTTGCCAGACCTCTAGCCATGTTACATGTTCCATCTAAAGCTGGTCCTGAATTACTGTCACTCTGTTTAATAATTATCCAAGGTCAATTGGTTTTTACTATGAACACTATGTCTATACCCTTACCGCTTCAAGGAGGCAACAGAACTGCAGCAAACCATGAACTTCATTCCTTCCTTGACTAGCAGACCACTACCACATTCTAACCAGATTAGACCCATGTACTTTCTGCCACCATTCTCTCCCATACAGGATCAAGTACCATTGGTCACCTGTAGAATAAATGCTCCACCAGACTTAATGACGGTGCTTCAATGGATTCAGCGCTTCGCATCCAGACCTAAACCTAATCAACTCTGCCCTACGAGCCTTAGACTTAACAAATCCTCTTCTTCCACCACCACATTATGTTACATTCAGACTCCTCCTAAGCCATACAAAAGGAATGCCAAACCTAAACCCACTGTGGAGCCATTGGTAACTTCCTGCCCTCAACCTTCTATCAGCCCTAAATGTCCAGACCAGAAACCCCATGAAATTAAAGGGGCACTTATCAAATCCAGATCCTTAGTCTCCCATGCCATCAACATCGCTGAATCTATCAAGACTAATCAGTTAGACTTCTTAGTTGTTACTGAGACTTGGCTCCACCCAGCGGCAGGGCCCGGCCTTTTCCTTAGCCATCCCTGACAATTATTCCATCCTCAGGGCAGATAGAGAAACCTCTTGAGGAGGGGGCATCGCCTTCATCACTAAATGCAACTTGGGAATGAGAGCCATACAGCACCTGCCACCACTCTCGGCAGAACTCCTCTCAATTAAGCTACTGCCATCAGCCTCTCGTACCATCACTATGCACCTCATGCACAGACCACCAACATTCAAAGAAGACATGACAACCTTACTTCATACTAACACTAAATCAGGGCCACAAACCATAATACTTGGGGACTTTAACTTCGGTCTGAATGATCCTAACACCACCAATGCAACTAACATAGCGAATATGATTGCTGAGGCAGGCCTTTGTCATGCTTTCAAACTCACCCAATCACGACCGGGTGATATGCAGGCGGCGGAGAGAAACATGGACCCCTCCCGCGATCACCTCTGCTCGATCGTTAGTGGGACGCTACACTCTGAGGCATCCCTGGCGTCGATTTCCACGCCTGCAGTGGGGATTGCCTTGAAGACTGCAAGCGCGGAGGAGATCACCGCTCCACACTTCGGTCTTCCGCTCGACGCGGATCGTCACGAAGAAGGGGTCATGTGACATGGCTTCCAGGAAACAGGCACCAAATGAACCACTGGATCACGTGACCAAGTGAAAGATCACGTGACCAGGAAATGGATCACGTGACCAAGTGAAAGATCATGTGACCAGGAAATCGTCCCCGATTGGCCAACGAATCAGGAAGACTGCAATAAAAGGGGCTTGGCCTTTGCACACATTGCTTCTCAGCTGATCTCTCGGCGTTTAGCGATTTCCTGCGTTTTGAACTTCATGCTTATCGAATTTCTTGGATTTTGGACTTCGTTTTTCTTCTGGATTGCCCTCAAATTTCAGCGCTTTGATTTCTTCTGACCTGTATAACTGGATTATCTGAACTTTGAACCGTTTTCTTGGATTGTTTATGGATTGACCTTTGGATTTGGCGCTTGATAAACCTTCAGCTACCTTTTGTTTGAACTCTTGGAACTTTGTCAAGAACTGTGCACCTACAATCAAACCCTCTCCCTCTCCCTTCAGTTCCCGTGGTCCCGTTATCCCCTCTGCACTACTCATCTGACCCTTGGGGGAAAACTCACTTAGGTTCAAGTCACTCATCATTCACCTCCAGGGTAGGTCTTATTATTTGTTTATGCTTGTTGTGAATACCGTGTAGCCATTAGCTAACCTGGTATTTTCTTTGCAGCCACCCGGGACCTGGAGTTTCCTGTTTACCCCCATCTGTGGCTCCAATAACCGGTCAGCGAGTACTTTGCCCCTCTCTGACTGGTGCTTGGGGACATAGGTATACTAATCCATGTGGCCCTCAGGATTTGACACCTTACCCTTAGGATTAATGAGCCTACCCACACAAAAGGCTGCACTCTGAATTGGATTGCAGACACCAACTGTAAAACCTCCATAGCTTCAATTGAAGCTTGTGCATGGACTGATAACCATCTGATCTCTTTCACCATACAGGATACCCCACTAATCAATTCAGCCATACCTATGGCCCCACACAGCCCTAACCAGGAATAAACGGAACATAACAGTTAACAATCTCCTCCCTCTCCTCCAACCTATCACCAATACGATTGACTCCATTTCAGACCCAATGGCGCTCGTTGACCTGTACAATATCACTATCAACAAAGCCATTGATTCAATTGCTCTGCTCAAACTTAGTAAAGAGAAACCTTGAGCTCATCTGAACTCCTGGTTTACCCCTAGCCTCAAAGCCACAGTTAACGAAAAAAAGACATGCAGAAGCCCTCAGGAAATACAACCCGTCCGAACAGAACAAAATAATCTTCACCACCCTATCCGACAGATACAAAAAGAAAATCATTCAAACCCAAAAAGATACCTTTAATGAAAGAATTAGAAAAGCGAACTCCAGCACAAGGGAACTCTTCTGTATCTTAAGATAATTAGAATCCCCTGCTACTCCAATTGACACCTGCATCAAAAACATAACATGGTGTACAAACATCCAAAACGCACTCTGCAACAAAATATCTTTGCTCCAAGAGAAAATCGTATCCAACAAAAACTCTTCCACATAATAATGCACTACTGGCACAAGAAACTGTATTACAGGAAGGCTCTGCCAAACAAACTAAACCAACTAATCAGTTCAAATTCTCACCAGTCTATTATGAAGTGGAAAATATCACTTCACTCAACCTTCTAGGTTCCTAGGGCACCCATGTCCGGCATCGATAATGAAGCAGCTAGGAACCTAGCTCAGTTTATTACCACACTAATCAATTCTTCCTTTGACAGATGCTCAGTACCCACAAACCTCAAAGACTCATGGGTTCTACCACTCTTAAAAAAGCCAAATCTAGACCCAAGCGTACCCACAAATTAAAGGCCAATAACAACCGTACCGTTTCTCCTAAACATTTTAGACAAGGCTGCCTCCCTTCAGATTCAAACTTCTCTAGAGACCACTAGGCACCCGTCAATCTGGCTTTAGACCAACACATGGGACAGAGACCGCCCTCATCGACTTGAAAAACCAAATGGACGAACAGAAGGATAAAGGAGAAGCATCAATTCTCCCCCTTTTAGACCTATTCGCTGCATTCGACCTGTCAACCATAAAGTCTTGTGTAACCATCTTACTTCAGCTGCCCACTTCTTGAAGGAGGCCACTATCTGGATTAGATCCTTCTTAGATAAGCGATCCAAGAGTGTTTGCCCCCATTTCTGCAGCAGACCCAGTACCAGTCACCTGTGGAGTGCTGCAGGGACCCTGTGTCTCTCCCACCATGTATAATCTATTCACAAAGCCTCTCTTTGACATACTTGATATTCTGGGTGTCTCGTATATGAATTATGTGGACGACAACCAGATTCACATTCTTATCTCAGGAGACTATGACACAGACGTGACATTGATCAATAGAATCTACCTGATCATACAAACCTGGATGGCCGCACATGGCCTTTGCCTTAATGACGATAAGACTGAGCTCTTACTCATTGGGTCCTCTCACAGACTGAACAAACTCACCATCCAATACAACTCCTTTATCATTGATGGCCTACATATCAAAGTCTCCAATGAGGTGAAAACCTTAGGCTTTTACCTGGACTCTGCATTGCACCTAAATGAACAAGTTAATGCCACGGCATCTGCTACTAGTTATACATGCAAACTGATCAATGCCTGCAAACCATTCCTCTCCTCTGACAGCTGTATTATATTAGCTTGGGCCCTCATCTTTTCAAAATTGGACTATTGCAATGCCCTCTACTTAAGTACGAACAAACACATCAGCAAACTGCAAATACTCCAAAATAACACTGAACTACCTTAGGCATCCCTAAAACACATCACATTTCCAATGCTAGGCGTTCCACGAAATGGCTAGCAATAAAAGACAGAATAAAGCTCAAATCCTTAAACCTCACCTTCAAATGTCTTGCCAACAAGGCTCCCATATATCTAGTGGATACATTTACTAGACACCTCAGAACGTCCTATCAGAACCTCGCAAACGAACAGCCTCATGATCCCAAAATTCAAACCTTAAAAAAAGCAGGAGGGAGCAGCTTCCCAGTCATGGCATCTCAACTATGGAATTCAATGCCTGACTCCTTAAGAGCAACCTTGTCCTTTCACATATTACAGAATGAAGCCAAGTCGTGGCTGCATTCCCTTAACTATTAAAATAAGACACCCACATGAGCCAGTACTTTGAGATTGAACATTAGCGGATGCACATATGACACTTATTCCATATGCACTGCTACCTATGATGATATGATATGCTGATTTTTGACAGTCCTTTTGTACACAAAGCTACTGTAAATACTGTGTAAATGTTTTTAAATGTAAATGTTGTAATTCTGATTCCATGTACAATGTCTGTAACCTTTTGAAACCTGTACTGCGCCCAGATACCTCAGGGTTTGGTGTGCCATATAAATGAATGAATAATAAAAAACAAACCTTGGCTGGGTCTGACGACACTCTTTTGGAGTTGAACACAGCCAAAAAAGTTCAGTTTGCTTTTGTTAAATTTGCATTTCTCTTCGTGTAAGGCGAGGCTTGATTCCTCTAGTCGCTGGAGGACCGCAGCTAGTCGCTTATGGTGTTTGCTTGTTGTGGTGCCATATACTAGGATGTCGTCGCTAATGTTGGTAGGTCCGGCAAGGCCGTGGCGCACTCTCCTGATCTCAAACTGAAAAACCTCTGCTGCTGAGGAGAATACCAAAGTGCAGGCGTTTGTATCTTAGGAGGCCCAGGTGGGATGAAAACGTTATGTACTTGGACTCTCTGGTGAGGCGTAGTTTGTGATAGCCTGACCTTAAGTCAAGCTTGCTGAAGACCTTGGCTCCCGTTAGGTCTACGATCAGTTCAACGATGGTGGGCGTGACATGGCGTTCCCACCGATGGCTACGTTGGGCAGACTCATGTCAATGCATATTCTTACAGCATTGGTTTGCCGTAGTTTTTGGGCGACGACCATCGGGGACACCCATGGAGTGGGGCCAGATGTTTTCTCAATTATCCCTTGCTTTTCTAGCTTCTCCAGTTATTTTCAACCGCTTCTCTCATATGGAAGGGGACTCAGCGATGCCGTACGGCCTTGGGTTCTATCGTCCGGTCGATGTGTAGTTTGATTGTTCTCCCATGGAGGCACCCTATTACTTGAAACACCTTGTGGTGTTTTACCAAAAGGTTGTCTATTTCTGGTGGGTTAACGCTGAACGCAAAGTGTACAAAGTGCAATTTCTCTGTGGTGCGACAGATTAGCAGCGTTTCCAGTTCCACATCCACCATGTATATCCTTGGCTCTGCACGCGGCTCTGTTGTATGCTAGGTCCGATCGGAACGACCCGCTCACTGGTAGGGGCCTTTTTCACCTGTATGCAAACAGCCTCACTCGCCTGTTCTGGAGTGTCGGCTTTGGGTCTAAGGTGTAATAAGTATGGATGGGCATGACGTTCACCGTCGCTCCTGTGTCGATGACCACTCTTGGTGGGGTTCCCCCATCCAACAGGATGGTACACAATGGTCATTTGTCTTCCGATTGAATTTCATTCTGTTCGGCTTTATGGCAGAGATCATGTGTACTCTATGTTCTTTTCCTCTTGCTTTCTTCCGTCTTTCCTTTCCGCGTCTATCGGGGGACGCACTTTTGTCAGAGGACCCTTCCGTTACGCTACTAATGGGCGATCTCTGGGCAGTATCGACCGCTCTGGCTTTACTTCTCCCTTTTTGTTGCCGGTTGGAGATATGCTGTCGGCCTGAGTCTTTCGGGGTTGTGGGGTTCAGGCATATGGCTACAAAGTGATTCAACCGTTTGCACTTCCGACATCTTACTCCTAACGCCGGACACAGTTCGCCTCTGTGCCAGGGGCCACCACACCACTTGCAGGTGTCATTTCGCCCTGGCGGGCATCCTGGCCTCATGCTGTTGGGGTGCCTTTCTTCTTGTCAACCTCTGACTGCTGCCACCTCTTCTTCGTTTTGTGTGTTGTCCAGGGGCAGTCGCTGCATTGCTGCCTCCATGACTGCTACTTGGTCATCTGTGTGCTCTCCGAGTCCCCCCATTGCCAGTATGAGGTCCAGCGGAATGTTTTTCTCCGACAGTACTGTACTGTCCACCCTAGTTTCTCGGACTACAGCCCATTGATGATCTGCAGACGGACCGCAAAGTCCTGGTTTGGGAACTCGCATCCGATCGCCAGTTCTCTTAGCATGGAAGTCGTCAATAGTTTCCCTCTCTCTCTGGCGGGTCATGCAAAGGTCAAATCTTTCGTAGTCCAGGTTCAGTTTGGGCTTGAATTTGTTGGTCAATGCTGCTCTAGCCGAGCTGTACTAATCTGCGGTCCCTCTGTTAGGGAGTGTGTTAAATAGCCGTAGTGCCGCAGCACCATTTTTTAGTAGCAGGCGCGTGCGTTTTCTCGTACCTTCGGATTATGTCTCTGGCCTGCAGGTGGAGCTCAAATTGCTGGAGCCAAATTCCCCATCTAAGGACTGCACCCGTGGTGTAGGGGTCAAATGGTTTCATGAAAGCAGTTTGTGTGGTTTCTTTGCTCTCCATTCTAAATATGCTGTCCCTTCTCACAGCGCTGCCGCTGCTTGCTCTGGTCAGGCTGGTATGGGGGCTTGTCATGTTGGCTCACCTCGCTGTGTTGGCGTGGGCCTGCCGTTCGTCTGTTGTGCGCCCTTTTTGTTGCGCTACCTTCCCCCTTTTGCTGCGTCAGTGGCAACGCGTGTTCCCAAGTGGTCGCTGTGAAGGGGATGGAGGATGTCCTCTGTTGTCTGGGTGCGCAACTGTGCCTCCCTTATGGTGGCTGGGGTGTTGTGGTAGTGGCAGTTTCTGAGCCTTACTAGGCTCTCCTGATGTCCAAGGTATGGAATATTGGGCAGGCAGCAGAGTGGCACGTAGTGTTCCTGGGCCGTTCTAAGCCTTTTGATGTCCGTGATGTGGAATGTTGGGCAGGCAGCAGAGCGGCATGTCGTTTTTTTTTTGACAAGCGCACAGAGTCGGAATCCTCATCGCCAGTGTGAGGTTAGCTTTCCCGACCTCCGGTGCTTTCCAGGAGGTCGGGGAACATTTGTACGCCTCGCTCGTTCGCTCACACACATGGAGCAAATGACACGGTTGACTCACTGCATTCAATGCTCGCGCCGGAATTAAGCTCTGCCGGGCGAATCTTTATTTTGTTCTCGTCACATGGCTCGGGTCTCCACTCGCCCAAGTGATCGGGTGCAGCTTGGCTACACCACAGCCTGGTCTTGCGCCCCCACCGATGGAGAGCCCTCAAAGGACTTAGAAGCCCGCTCTTCGGACCAGCCAGTCCTGGGTGAGGCTTGCGTGTTTGCCACATGGGGTAGGGGCCTTGGCGTTGAGCCACGCCGCCAATCTACTGTGCTGATTCTTGATGGTGCGTTTGGTGAATCCCATGCGAATTTCGAACTCTGCCTCCTTGTGATCCAGATGGACAGTAAAGGCACTGGGAGTGTTTGTCCTCCACAAACACATTCCTCAATCCGCAGCTCGAGCAGAGCTTGAAGAGAGAACCTCTGTCTGTCCTCCTCCGATATGGTCCGGCGTGCGGTGTAGGCCTGATGGCCTTCTGGAATCTTCTATGAACTCTCGACGATTCTTTCCCTTGAGGGGTGATGAAAGACGCTGACAAACGGGTGCCCGCTTGCCGGTCAACAAGAGCACACAAGCTCTATTTCACAAAAAGTTTAACTTTTTGACGAAAAAGCGTGAAAACGCAGAAAAGCTCTCGGAGCAAAACACAAGGACTCCCAACACTTGAATGTACGGTAAAAATCTGAAGATGGCGACCAGTGTAGGGGCTTAGGGAGAGGGCAGTCATTGGCTGGGGGCAGTATGACACAGAGCTCAGTGATTGGTTTATAGGAGAATGAGAGTTTGTAAGTGAAAGTGAAACCGTTTCTTTTACCAAGGATTCTCGGCCCGACGACAGGGACTATTCATGAGCATGTGAATCCATGCCAGACCCCATGCTGGAGGAATGTCTTTTCCAGGGAATCTGAAAAGACGTCATGTACTCCTAGTACCCCCAAAGAACCTGCTGTAGATTAGACACAGACAACGTTGATTGGTTGCAGCGGTTCCGGAACATTGTGTTACTGTTTTGTGTTCTGTCAAGGCACAATGTGGAACACAAAATTCGGAACCCTGGAAGAGAGTCCCTCCAGCCCAATAGATGTAAGGATTGTGCTGCTGTATCCACATTTGGGTAATGGGCTGCCATTATTGAGTAGAAAGTGATGCATTCAAAATGTCTGGCAATGACTAACTGGAGACTCTCAGTATGTTCTTATATGGGTCCGGGTGATATGGGACGCCCATTTATCCCTTCCACAGCTTGCATGCCTTCCTTAGGTATGCGAGGGATGTTGTGGGATTGTGCCCAATCGATGTCCATAAAAAGAACTGTAGCTCCGCAACTCGACAGGGATGAAATCGGTTCCTGTTTCCGGACAGTAATGGTAACTCTTAAGACAACCAAGGAAGGTTGTGGAAGTGCTGGTATAGAGTGGATGGAGCGCTCACGTCTGTTTTAGTCCTGTGCTCTGTCAAGGAACGGGAGGCCACATTTCCCGAGCGACAAAGGGGCGCAATAGGACAATTCTTGAGGAGATAATTTTGTGAAGCAAAATACACGCAAAGTCCTTGGGCCACACGTCTGGCCCTCTCCTCGGGGGTTTAAGGACCATGAGCGGCTCCAAGCTGCATCGGCTCTGGGTCAGGTTGAACAAACTGTTCCTGTCAGCATAAGAGAAGGTTTTAAAAAAAGGTGCTCCGTTTCTTCTTCTTTCCACCTTTTGTTCTTGAATGCTGAAGTCCATCTGTAGACACAGCAAAACCAAGGCTTGAAAACAGTCAGGCCGAGCAATCTGAGCCAACTAGTCTTTCATTCCCACATTTAACCCTATGTGGTAGAGGCCTGATCTGGCCAAACAGTCTCTTTAGCTAGCTGTTTAAATATACAGGTGTAAGTCAAAATACCCTGGGAACCTTGATGACAATCTAGTAGAGATTCCTGGGCTGAATACACCATCTCCGGCAGGACACAAATTGCTCTGAAAGCTGCAAGGAAGGCTGCGTAGTCATCCAATAACAGATAAGCCCCGATAATAAGAGGCGTAGGCAAGGAAAGAGAGTTTCCTGACAGGTGTGAATTCACAAAGCCAAAGTTAGAACGATATGAGGTATAGAACAAAGGCCTAAAGGTGAAGTGGCTGGTGTAGGAGTCAAGGAATTGCCATAGGCATTTCAGTGATCCATCATACTTCTCCAGTATATTACCCAATGAAGGGTTCCCCTGAGAAAAGACTTCCCGTGTTAGAATAATTTGTCTCAAGGCAGCATTTCCTGCCCTAACTGCTGGCAGCTTTGTAGAGCGTTTTTGCATAGAGTGAACAAGGTCCTGCAATGAAACCATGGGGACTGGGGAACGTTGGCGTCTTAAACTGTAAGGGTCTGTGTGACAGGCAGGTTTTGGTAACACGCGTCTTAGTGAAAAGGGACGTCATCTTGGAGTGGAGTAGGCATGAAACGCGGCGAGGGAGCATTCTCTCCATTTGGACCATAGTTATTTATATCCAAAACAGGGTTTCCGGACAGTATGCTGAATACTGTCCACTGCATTTCAGTACACACATCTATTTGAAATGATTACTGACCAATTTCAAGGGAAACTGTCTCAGGCTATTGCTCCTTCACATACACATAGACCAGCTTCAATTTAGCTTATTTTTTAAAGCAGAGATCTCCCCCGAATGATCCACTGTATGTAATGCATCAGAACTCCCTTCTGCCAATTCAAGCATTTGTCACTTTTTTGCTTTTATAACCTAGTTCTAAGTCTTTGCAGTAAGGTTCACTAGCCATGTGTAGTAACAGTCACATGCTCCTGCTGGGCTGCTTCAACAAAAGATCTATATACATGATGAAGCGGCCCAGGGGATCAATAGCCTACTCTAAACCTTTTCAGAGTTTGTTAGTTTGGTGAACCCTAACACAAAAATAAAAGGCAGTGGGGTTTTAATTCAAACAAGTGATGACATTTCCTAACTTGGTTCCTTATATTAGTCCCTAGGCCTTCCCTTTCAGTCTTGGCTTAGGGTTGGCCCACTGTGGGGTTCAGTAATTTACAGATTTTGGTATTTTCGTTTAAAAAAAAAAAAAAAAAAAAACCTTTAACAGTTGACAGTTACAATACAACACAGTCTTGGTGCAATGCACTATTTATATGGCACAACAGATTTGCACCCACACAAAAACCACATGACTGTCAAAGTCGTACTCCCTGCATCACTCTGCGATCCCCTGAGATATCTGCGTAGTGGTGCCCAGATGTCTTTTGGCCTACATACAGCTGCAACCCCCCCTGATAAAGCCTGCTTCACGTTCTTGCACTGAGATCAGGTCTCTGAGACATGCCTGTATGGACGGTGCTTGTTTCGATTTCCAGCACATTAGAATATTCCGTTTGGCGACAGCCCCTGCCACAGAGAAGAGTCTACAAACTTTAATTGAAACTTTCCCAATATCTCCTAGCAGATACTTCACTTGAGGTAGCTGGGATCAGGGTTTCCAGCACGTCGCCAAGTCTTTTGGACACCTCTTCCGAGAATTGCCTTATCGGGGGACATGACCAGTACATGTGTAACAAGTCTGCTTGTGGGGAGTCACATTTGGGGCCGAGAGCTTGTTTAGTCGGGTCAAATTTGTTAATCTTGTTGGGTGTGAAGTGTAGCTGATTTAGCACCTTAAATTGAATTAACCTGAAATTAGCATAGAGTGATATGTCCTTGGTAAAGCCGCAATACTTGGACCATTTCAAATCATCAATGGTGACGTGTAGGTCTTTTTCCCCCCATTTGCTTCTCATATTTTTTCTGGATGTGGTGTGTGCTTGCCCCGCCTTATACAGTGACAAGCTACTTACCTCGAATCCCTTTTGTGTCCTAGTGCAAACCAGAAACTGGTGTGGGATGGAGACTGCTGGGAATGAGGGCCACCTTCTCTTACATGCGTTTTTAAGGCGATGGTATTGCATTGTACTGATACGGTCCCCACCCACTTTATTCCGGACCTCCTCCAATCGGACAAACCGCCCCTCCGGGAAAAGATCCACCCCCCCACATTTCTTTGTTAAGGTCCCAGCTTTTCTGTAACGTGGTGTCTAACATGCATGTCATACCTTAGAAATACCAGAGCAAACTATGTGCCCAATATAATTCCTCACACCGACTCTGCGAAAGAGGGCCGCCCACGGTCAAGCTGTACAAGCTAAGGGATCTACCACCTTCGTATCCCTCTTTGCCTTGGCAAAGATCATTGAGTGCAAGGACGCCAGTGAGGCGGCGAATATTTCGGCCTGAATGTGTATATATGGTTCGCGCCTATGCAACCCGCACTTTGCAAAATGTGCCTGTGCTGCTAGACAAAGTTGAAAGTCTGGGGCCATTAGCCCACTGGAGGCAAACCATAGCTTAGGCCAGCTGGTTCTCGCTATGCCCCCCCACCCCAAACAAATTCCGAAGCAAGTTTCTGAATCTTATCGAAGAATTGCTGCCCCGGCCAAAACGGGATGTTACTAAACAAGTATAATAACTTGGGTACGATCACCATTTTCAAAAGGGCCACTCTGCCATATGTGGCTATAGGTAGCTTGCTCCACCCCTCCAGCTTGTTCTCAAGTGACGCCATATAGGGCTCGTAATTAGCAGTGAATAGGGTGTGCCTGTCTATTGCTAGGATGATGCCCAGATAGCGGGCTGTGTTTGGAGACCATCTAAATTGTGATGTGCATGCCGGTGCCGTTGCTCCCGGTGTCAGTGGGATTACCTCAGTTTTGGATCGATTGATTTTGTAACCAGAAAATCTTGCGAATTCATCAATCTCATCCAGTACTGGCGTGAGATTGTTCTCCAGGTTGTATATCTTAGTGTCATCCGCATAGAGGGATATGAGTTGGGGGGCCTCAATACGGGTGCCCCGCCCCACATGTTTGTGTCTCAAAATTTGCCCACATGCCCTCTATGGTGAACGCGAAAATCAGGGGTGACAGCGGGCACCTCTGTCTCATCCCTCTGTGCAGTGAGAATGCTGGTGAAAGGGTTTTCTACGTTCTGACTGGCTTTTGGGTCATTGTATAGGACTTGAATGAATTTCAGGAACCCAGGCCCGAACCCAATTTTTCATATTATGGCATACATATACACCCAACAAACTGTATCAAATGCTTTTTCAGCATCTAAGAGATCGCCACTGCACTGACCTTTAGGTCCAGTTAAGGGGTTATAGCAAAGAATCTGGGGAGATTCAGGGCCGTGGAGTATGAGGGAATAAAGCCTGATTGATCCGGGTGTATTAGCTTATTCATGTATGGGAGTAGAAGACTGGCGATCGCCTTCGCAAAGATCTTGGTGTCCACATTCATTAATGATAAGGGACGATATGATGAGGGATCTTGCAACAGCTTGTTCGGCTTAAGCATCACTGTTATAGTGGCCTCCCTCATGGAGCTCAAGTGTTTATCCTTGTTTAGGGTTTCTTCCCACACTGACAACAATTTGGGGGCAAGGTCGGAACTGAAACCTTTATACAGATCCGCTGGGAGCGCGTCCGGCCCTGGAGCCTTATCAGCTGTTCAATCCTTAATTGTCCTGCGTGACCTCCTCCAGAGTTAGGGGCAGGTCCAGCTCGTCTCTCTCTTCGAACTGTAAAGTGGGCAATGGGAACGATGCTAGATATCGATCAAGTTCGGCCTCCGACACCTGATCTGTATTCGCATACAGGTCAGTGTAGAATTTTGTGAATACATCTTTCACTTCTTGAGCTTGTGTGTAGTGTGCCATCAGCGCCCCTGATCCGCGTTATCAGTCTCACACCATATTAAGTTTTAATCAGGTTGGCCAAGATCTTGCTGGCCTTGTTCCCTTCCCCATATCTCCTGGTACGGATCAGCCGTTTAATGTGCAATACTTCTTGAACCGCCAAGGTCTGAAATCTCATCAACTGCACCCGTAGGGGCTCTAGTGTGGACATCCCGGGTGATTGGGAATGTGCTTGTTCTAGGGTTTTCAGCTTGGTTTCCATTTGTTCTAATTCCCTCCTAATTTCGCGCAGTGTGCCCATCGACAAAGATATCAGGTGCCCTCTGAGCCAGGTCTTGAACGATTCCCATACTGTAACCATCGAATCTACTGAACCAATGTTGCGGTCGAAAAAAATCCAATTTGTCTACCCTCAATGAGTCAACTATTGAGCCATCCCTCAACAATAATGGCGGCATACGCCATTGCCTACCCTTCTGGCTGGCATCACCTGTGTCGATGTACATTAGGACTGGAGAGTGATTGGACATCATGCATGGCAGAATAACACACTCTCTCAACTGAGGGATAAACTCTGGCGAACATAGCCAATGATCAATGCACGAACTGGTCTTGTGCATGTTTGAGAAAATGTGAATTCCTCTTGCAGGGGATGCAACTCCCTCCAGGCATCAACTAGGGGAAGCGTGGACATGATGTGCGAGATGGTTAGTGAAGCCTTGAACTGTGTTCTATGTCCCCTTGAGGTCCTGTCCCTAAGCGGGTCCAAGATGGTATTCAAATCCCCACCCCATATTATTCTGGTATCACCCACTGGCGAGATTTGTGAAATTATATCCAGGTAAAATTCGGAGGTGTCAATATTGGGTCCATAGGAGTTGATCAGGATCCATTCTGTATTCTTAATCATGCTCCAATCACATATCTTCTGATCGCGCCCAGAGTGCTTTCTTAACATGGTCAAAGGTGCGTCTGGCAGCCTGCACCCAATGGAGAAATCCGGGTAGATGTGAATACAAGGACTATCATAGGTTAAAGTGCACCTTTTGCGCGCCAGATGGAGAATCTGGTCCCTGTCCCTGTAATTGAGAAGCCGGGCTATGACAGTGCGTGACTGGGCACCGGGCTTAGGAGGGGCGGACAGGGATCTATGTACACGCTCGACCAGGAATTGCTGCAAGAACTGCGCCCCCGGCAGCATTGTGCGAATTGCTTCCTCCATGAAGGCCTCCATCGTGGTATTTAAGGCTTTCTCTGGCAGGCCCACCACCCGTATGTTATTGCGGCGGACCTGTATTCCAGATCCTCACACTTGGCTTGGATTGACTTCAGGCTTTTCTTTATGCTGTCAATGTCTTTGCTGTGTGCCCCCACGGTGTCCTCCAGCCCGCTAACGCTGGTCTCCACCTCGGTTACTCTGTGGTTGACTGCCCGGAGGTCCGCCCTGATGGACAAAATGTTACTCCCAATATCATCCAACCTACTGTTTACAGCCACAAAACCAGCCTGAAGCACCACCATGTACGGGTCTGTGTTGTCTCGCACCTGACGCTGATCGGGAGTTGAGCAAGGGTGAGAGGGGGAGGTCTCAGCCTCACTTGTATTTGTGCTTGTATAGGCATCCATGGGGCCTTTTTAATGTCCCTTGGCTTGTGTCGGGACGTCCCACCGCAGAGCTGACTTGATGTTTGTCCCAAGATGGCGGCGCCTACTCCTTATTACGTTTCACAATCAGGCTTCTCACGGCGCGCAGACCCAATTGGGGGCACAATGCTAACGTGCTTGCTGTGCACCTCAGGTTTGCAAGTGGGGTTCACAGTGTATGTGAGTCGATGATCAACACTTTCAGGCAATGACTTATACAGTGCCTCCAGTGGTTTTAGTACACCTAGTTAACCAGTTATGGGTGCAAGCATAGGCTATTGCTGTTAGAGCCTAGGCTGCCTGGCCGCCAATCGCAGGCGTCCTGCTCTCACCGTTGGACCCAGGGGGCCACTGCCATGATGCTGTGCAAGTGAGTTGTGGACTATGTGAGGTGGGGGCTCCTCAATCTCCACTCTGGTGAGCAGTGCTGCCCGGGCTCAGCACAGACGCCCTCACTTACTGACTACTTGCTTGTTGTGACACAGGGCCGCCTTCAGGATGAAGTCAACACCGGAGCGGACGGCACCGCAGCTGCAGCCCATGCCGCTGTCACTGCTCCTCGCACGGCTGCTGTGCTCGCTCGCCGGGGCGATCGACACCACCCGCTCCAGCAGGGCAACCCAACCACGGCGGCTCAGGTATGTTTCAACACGGGGCTGCAGCTCAGCAACCCCGTCCACCTGCCTCCCGGACAGCACCCATCCTGGTGCGCTGGGCCCGGGCCGCAGCAGCCCCAAGCGGTATCTGATCCCCAGCGGAGGGGTGACCGGAGCACCAACGGGTCCCCGCCCTCTCTCCAAGTCGCTCTCACCGGGGATGTCGAAGGGAGCACCCAAGCAGCCACAGGGGAACCTTGTCCTTGCTTGGCCCGAGTGTCGCCGCCCCCAGTGCCACTGAAGCCTGGTCACACGCGGAGGGAAGTAAGTGCGGCGGCACATTACCGGGAACGGGCTTATCCAGACAGGCCGCTCGAAGGAGGATTGCCACGAAACGCTGACACAGCCTGGGCAGTCGCTGTCACTTTGCGTTTTCATTTTAAATTTCGCCTACACACTCCGTGGGCGCTCCGACAACCAGATCCGTTATAGATACTCATCAGCGAGTCTCAAGTCCGCAGGATATTTCAGGAAGGATGTCAGGATTAGCGGAGCTCCTCACTCAGGCAGCCACTTTTAACGGCGCACAACAGCGCCACTTTCCAGTCTTAGGGTAGGTTTTTGTCTCACCAGAGGGACAATAGAAAATCCCAAAGTGGCACGTGGTTGGTCTACCAAGCTGGTCCACAATTCTCTCTATTGTAATAGCAGAGCAGTGTGGATTGAAATACAGTGATTTATAAGAAAAAAATGATTCTCTTGGAATATTTGTCCATTTGGTTTAATGTGACAAACCAAATACGCCTCTTGCAGTTATGATGCAAAACACATGAAAAATAATGTACTATCTACAGGTCCAAGGGACGACGTAAACAATGTGTTGTGGAGACAGAGTTGCTCCACCAGACGAGCTCTGGACCCACGTTCCACACCAAAGGCCTGGAGGGAGCTGGTTGCAGAGTGAGGCACAAGCTCATCATACCTAGTCTTGGCAGGGGGCATAGAATCCACTCTAAGCCTGGGGTCAGGGGATCTGCAAAGATGAGGCAAATTACTGCACTGGGGTCCAAGGAACTAGTGACAGCTACTCATGGTGCTGGTTTTGCAAGAAACTACATGGGAAGAGGGGGTGTAGAGGTACATTTCGGATTGGGTCTGGCAGGACATTGGCTCGGAACGCCTTTTTTGAATTGTAAAGGTATGGCAGAACCCAGGTACCCCAAAATTGAAGTAAACTTTGCAGATGACACACGATGGTCAAGCACAGCAGCAGCGACAACATGGGCATGCACAAGACCTGGCAAGCAGGTCACAGGAGGCTCTGGAGCAGAAAAAAGGATTCATTTAAGCAGAACAATACTCTCCCATGATTAAAGGCATGATCCGGTAAAAAATGTTATTGTCCCTACGGGCCGGCCATGTTTTTTTAAGTCTAAGTGGCTCGATTTTAGAAAAATTTCCTATGGACCTTACCCGAGTTTTCATCCATTAAACGCACGCGAAAACAGGCACCTGGGCGCTGCCATTTTGTGATAATCCTATCATTTCCCCCATTGCCCTGGCTGACCTGCTTTTGCGGCACTAAATCAAATCCCCCGCCCCTGAGCCTGTCATCAGCAGACGCATACCGCCCATTTCCCAACGCCAAAGCACGGCTCGTGTCAGCAATCGCTGCGCCTCAGCTAATGATGTGTCGCCATGGAAATGGCAGGACGCCTCTAAGTATAAACAGACCGTTTCACAACACACAGCAGCAGATTTTCGATTCCATTCCTCTCTCTGTGTTACTTTAAGTATTCTGTGACTCGTTTCTGTGCTCTGGTCAGCTACCTTCGCCGCTTGTAGCCCGTGTGAACACCTGTACCATCTCTATAAATTATTGTACTTTGTTTACCACACAATGGCTACAATAATGCCCTACATGTACGAGCCCGAGTATACCGAGGAGGAAGTACTGGAAAGGGAAGCACGCGAAAACGATGGGGATTCGGACAACAGTTGGGAGGACGATTCAACAGATGAAGCGCCTGGGCCTAGTCGCATGGACGGCGTCTCCACCTGGTGCACATGCATCGGTGCGAGCTAATGCCAACCGAGGACGAGAACTGCTGCTGCCGAGAAAACTCAGGATGCCTGGCCTACATTTCGGAAGGCGAGCCACGACCACAATGCATCACCGAGCTGCCAGACTTCAGGGCAGCCTGCCTCACACGGGCCGTTTTGAGAATAATGATGGTGCTTATGCACGAACTTCGCGCAACTGTTCGTCCTCATAATCCGAGTAAGTATACTCCGCTTGTCATGCCACTCCTATTTCATGGTCTTCTACTATATCCCAAATTATATATTCATCTCATAGTAACGCATGAAAGTCGTTCAATAGTGTGCATTGTCTAGATAGCATTTGTCCTTGCTGAATGCCATTAGTTACAAGAATTGTCATTGACAACAAACGCTTATTAACCTTTTAAGTGCCAAGGACGAGATATCTCGTCCTTGGGATTACCTCCACAGTGCCAAAGACGAGATAGCTCGTCCTTGGGATTACCTCCACAGTGCCAAGGACGAGATAGCTCGTCCTTGGCACTGAAGGGGTTAATTAAGGAGAAAATGTTAGAAAGTATTGAGTGTTGCAATATCGAAATCACCAAAAAGGGCTTGGCACTGGGTGGGAAAAACTTATCTTGGCCATTTAAAAACAGTTTGTTTCATTCCTTTTCACAGGTGGTACAGGCTGGTGGCCCATCGTTCCTTTACATGGTGGCTCCACGGGAGGCTTGGACACCGCGTTCGAAGAGTGATACCCGCATGTGCCGTTCGTGCCATAAGAGAAACGTTCCCGAGTGACAGCGGTTAGTACAGGGGATTTTCTCTCGCTGTGCTGCAACCTGACCTGTATAATCTTTAAAGTCTTGTATTTTTGTGTCATGAAAATAAGTTACAAAATAAAACATCACATATATTTTAACAACGGTTGTTTCGGTATTTTAAATGAATCAAGTGTGTCTCCATTCAAAGATGGTCGTCAGACATCTGTGAGCCGAATTGGTGAAGGTTATGGTCGCTGTGAAGCATGGTGGTCACTATCTATCTAAGCTAAAATAAAATATTCTCGATAATGCATGCACTAAATAACACTTGTTCAAAGTCTTTCAGTAGGTTATGTCTCTATAAAAGCCACACATATATCTATAACATCAATTAACATTGGATTATACAGGCCTTCGGTCAACGGTCTTGACCACTATAATACACTAGTGGAAGTGTGGGTCTGTGCTCACAAGAATCTCCGGTATGTGGCATTTGTTATTGATAGGCAACGATATACTGCAGTAGAGGGCAAGGGGTCTCCATTCAGCAGTCTTCCTGTGCCTTATCTGCACGCCCCAGGCCCCTCCATCCCACCCACCCTCTATCAAAGGAGGTGCGCGCCAGTGGATGCGCGCTGTCAGGGGCGCGAAAGGCAAAGGTGCTAAACTACATGTACACTTAAAAAGGTATCCCACGCCAAGGGGCCATCGGTCACATGGCCTCCTCAGACACCGTGTCTCCATGCAGGCCTCCCCTTGATGCAGGCCGCCCCCCTGCAATCCACATAAGTGTGTCACCATTCGGCAGTCTTCCTGTGCCTTATCTGCACGCCCCAGGCCCCTCGATCCCACCCACCCTCTATCAAAGGAGGTGCGCGCCAGTGGATGACCGCTGTCAGGGGCGCGAAAGGCAAAGGTGCTAAAGTACATGTACACTTGAAAAGGTATCCCACGCCAAGGGGCCATCGGTCACATGGCCTCCTCAGACACCGTGTCTCCATGCAGGCCTCCCCTTGATGCAGGCCGCCCCCTGCAATCCACATAAGTGTGTCACCATTCGGCAGTCTTCCTGTGCCTTATCTGCACGCCCCAGGCCCCTCCATCCCACCCACCCTCTATCAAAGGAGGTGCGCGCCAGTGGATGCGCGCTGTCAGGGGCGCGAAAGGCAAAGGTGCTAAACTACATGTACACTTGAAAAGGTATCCCACGCCAAGGGGCCATCGGTCACATGGCCTCCTCAGACACCGTGTCTCCATGCAGGCCTCCCCTTCAAGCAGGCCGCCCCCCTAATACCACGACATACATACGTCATTCATTCACAAACACACCCCAGTTTCTAATACTTTAAAAACCACTCGATACGTCTCATGAGAACATCTTTGTGCTTTGCAAGTCAACTCCTGAACGTGCTACCTGGGAACCACTGAGATCTATGCTAATCTGCTCGTCGTCGTGCTATCCATGAACTTCTGTGACCGCTTCGAGCATACCCATCAGTGCGCTACCTGTGGCCATCCACCTATTCTCCCGCAACATATTGCTCTGCTTGCTGAATCCAACTGTTTGTTGGTCAAGGTAAGGCCATGTATCCTGGTCATATTTCGCAGATTTTTAAATTTCTATCTATTTGCAAGTAGAGTACCCAATAGTGCTATGTTCATTGGTCTCATTGCTATTGACTTGAATTTCCATTGCTATGCTATCAATGGATCTATTTATTTTCATCTGTGTCAATTGTCATCGAATTGTATCCTTCGGGGGTCCAGTCTATAATGTAAGCATGTTTCCTTCTCATGCAAGACCGAACATCCAAGGGATGAGTCACATGTTCAGAGTTTAGTATAGAGTTTTGAATCAAATCTTTATTCATGAATATTGTATAATAATGTCGATATTTACTTTTCAGATTTGTCAACAATGCCTGCCTGTTCGATTAGCGGTTGCCCTTCGAAGCCCCATGCGAAATCTGAAGGCACTACAATGCATGTGTTCCCGAAAACTGTTGATCGAATCGGAGAATGGGTCAGACATTGCTGATATCCACTGGATGAGCTTGAAAGTAGAGTTCAACAAGTCTTACAGGATAAGAGGGGTGATCGATACCGCATCTGCAGCCTGCACTTTTCCTCGGACATGTACGCCACATCTTGGGTAACAAAGAAGAATAAACAGCGAACGACACGGAAATTGCTCGCAAACGCTATTCCCACTCTATTCGTCCACATTCCGCCTCTGGTGAGTCAAGTGTCCGGATTTAGCTTTAGGCCTTGCGGCAGTGTGTAGGTAGCCTAATGGATTAATTGATATTTTAGGTGTTGTATCCCTTGTAATATTTTCGATATTGATATGAGTGTATAGCTTTTTGAATAATGACATTTTTCAATAAATTCTTTTTCGATTTCATAACCCACAAACAAAATGTATATATATGGGAACAGGGAACTGCGCTATATTGCGCATTTTTCAAGTATTCTGTCGCCTTACATGGCTATTTTTAATATTGGCATTTCATTATCAATCAATAATTTACCTTTACAACTTCTTGACTCTCCCTTCAATCTGAAGCAAGAACATTCTACATCCTTGACGTGCTCGCAGTTATCAACCACTTCTAGCGCGTATCAGGTAATCTTGCTACGCTACTCCGCTACAGACTTGTTTTATGTGTGTCAAGTAATAGTTGTATTCTATCGTGTAACTATTTTTTCGAATGTTTGGTTAGTGCTTTCCAATTGATATACACCTTAGTTACCGTCCACTGGTGTTTGTTTTCAGTTATAATTAGTGTTATCCATGCTAATGAAAGTACTGTCTTTCAGGGAGATGCTGAAGCGTCCGCCACATCTACAATATTTCTAGATGTTCCTCACCAGCAGGAGGTATGGATACTGACAGCTCCATCGAGCGTCATCATCAGAGCTGTAATACTTGTCGTTTGATTGTTCTACGCAATGTTTCATTCGTGGTTAGCCATTGATATGTACCAGTGCTGTCGACCCCAAGTGTGTGTTATGTTTTCAATATTGTAATCCTTACTAATGCGAGTACTAGGTTTCAGGCAGTTGATGGAGCGTCAACCCCTGCACTTGATGCAGAGCCTGACATTCAAGTGATTCCAGGGGAAGTGGAAGCGGGACCTTGCGTATACGAATCGGCGCAACAGCTTTCGGAAGTGCGCACTACATTTGCAACATCCATAGATATTCTTCAGCAGCACGAGGTATGGATACGGACAGCTCCATCATGCGTGATCATAACGTGAATACATTTGCTAGACTTTCTTCCCTATTAACGCAAGTGCTGTGTTTCAGGGAGACGATGGAGCTTCCACTACAATCACAACATCCCATTTAGATGCAGATGTAAAGGAATCAGTGAAATCAGTCGTTGAAATCTGCATATTTTGAGTTTCCTTTATTGTTTTAGACAATACATCATTTGTGGTTATCTCTTTATATGTACCTGTGCCGTCGACGCCAAGTGTGTGGTATGTTGCAAATATTGAAAACCATACTAATGCAAGTACTGTGTTTCAGGGAGATGCTGATGCCTCCGCTCCAATACAACCATTCATGCAGTCCATGCGGAGCCAGAGGTATGGATACTGACAGTTCCATCGAACTACATCATCACTGGTCGAATACTTGTCGTTTGATTGTTCCAAACAATGTTTAAATCGTGTTTGGCTATTGAGATGTACCTGTGTGTTCGTCCTCACGTATGTTTTATGCTAACAATATTTTGATACATAGTAATGAAAGTACTATGTTTCAGGGAGTCGATGGAGCCTCGTTCCGTGCTGTCTATGCGGATACAGAAAATATAGTCGTTGCAGCGCAAGAGGAAGGGAGGACATGCGGAAACGAATCAGAGCTACACCGTGCAGATGTTGAAGGTCGAGTCAAAAAAGTTGCAAAGAAAAGAAACCAAAAAAAGGTTAGTCACAAACAGTTCATAACTTTTCAAAAATGTTTGTGCTGGGGACTATTATATGTTTTTTTCCAGTCAATTGGACTACACTTTATCTTGTGTTTAAACTGAACATCCCTTTTCCAATCCCTCCTCTAGTTACCCGTGGATGTCAGAACTATACATACACAGACAGTGAAGCGAAAGAGATGTTGCTTGCCAGACCATGTACACTATGGAGGAACTATTCATTGAGGCGCAGCGTGTTCAGGCTCGAGATGCTCCTGTCCAATGGCCAGAAACTGAATTTGCTGAGTTTGGAGAATACAGCGAAGTTGCATTGGACCATTGCTACAGTGAGACCGCACCACCGCATATTGAAGATCAATTCACACAATCTACACCCGCCAAAAAATTGCCACCCAAAAACCGGTCGACATTGTTGTGTTCTCCCATTAATGCTGAAGTAACAGATGTTGAAATGACTGAGAATGAACCAGCAGCATCCATCGACGCATCAGAACTTGATATCAGCGATATTACTTTCCAATGTGTTGAAATCTCCACAACGTCACAGGCCGAAATAACGCTGACGCCGGATGACAATCTAATGAAAGCGAGCAAATACATTGTATTCGACAGTTGTTTGATGGATATTATAAGTATGCTGAAATGTGGGCATTCCGTTAGAGGGAAAGTATGTGGGAAGCCATTGAATAATGTGACTCGTCAAATAAAAGGCAGTAACGTCAAAATAAAGGCCGCCTGTAGATTAAATCATATGTTCTCATGGTCTGCACAACCAATGCTGGGGAAAATGCCAGCAGGCAATCTACTGTGTGCAGCTGCATCACTTTTTAGTGGCTCCAGTTTTAGAAAGTTAGAGGCTTTCTTTCAGTTTGTGGGACTCCATTTCATTTCTAAAATGCAGTGCTACAAATAACAACATGATTATCTGTTTCCGGCCATTAGTGATGCTTGGAAAATTGAACAATTGTCTCTAGCAAGTACATTCGAAGGGAAACGATTCAGGTTAGCCGGCGATGGACAGTGCAACAGCCCTGGATTTTCTGCCAAGTACTGCACCTACCACTTTCAGGACATGGATAGTAAGAAAATTGTGAGTTTGTTGGTCGTGCAGGTGTCACAATGTACATCCTCAGTGGCCATGGAGAAACTAGGATTTATAAAATCAGTGCAAGATCTACAATCAAGGGGTATGGACATCGAACTCATAGCCACAGACAGACACGTTTCAATTGCCAAGACAATGAGAGAACAGTTCCCAAATATTAATCATCAATTTGACGTATGGCATCTTGCTAAATCAATCAGTAAGAAAATCTCGGCTGCAGGAAAAAAGAAAGGTTTTGAAAGTATTTTGCAAAGGTCCCAGTCTATCACAAACCATCTTTGGTGGAGCTCAAAAACTTGTGAAGGGTCAGTGGAAATACTACTTGAAAAATGGCGGTCACTGATGCACCACTGTACCAACGTTCACCGCTGGTCAGAAAACCAACATTTCAACCAATGTGAACATGGGCCATTGTCCCCAGAGGAGGCAAGGAAGAAGAAGTGGTTGATTCCATCTTCACCGACACACAAAGCCATTGAGAAGATTGTTTTCGACAAAACTATCAAAAGATTTGAGAGGACTGACAGAATTCTGTCACACAGGAGGTTTGGAGGTGTTCCACAATATGTGCCTCAAGTACAGACCAAAGCGCTTGCATTTTAGCTATCGCGGCATGAAACATCGCACTCTACTAGCGGTCTTGGCCCATAACAGCAATGTCGGACGTGAACAATCTAGGACTAGGGGTAAAGTAAGGATGCCTCGCTACAATAAGCGCTTTTCAAAACGAAGCAATGGGTGATCCAACCAGTCTATGATGAATTACAGTTCGACTTTGTGAAAGGCCTTATTGTTGCTGTGTTAGAGAAGCACAGATATGGAATTTTGGACGTTTCTGTGCAGGGCAGTGATGCGTTGCCACCAAACATTGCAACTGTGCCATGTCCAACCAAAGGGGAGCTGGTTGTGAGGTACAAATCCCGGTTTAAATAATTGCAACACGATTGTCTTTTTGTAAATAATGTTATTGTACAGTGTACCTGGAACCCTAACCCCTACCTTCACCATCATGGGTAGCGAAATTGCTGGGTGTCATCTTTGAATTCTCTCTCTATTCACCTCATATATGTGTATGTATATATTTTTCTCATGTAAATGTAAATGCTGCGCACTGTTGCGCACTGTTATTGGAGGGGAGGCTTGCGTATTGCAAAAAATAAAACAAACAATAAATCTCACTTTTAACTGAACTCCTCTGGTACTTTATACTTTCCCTGACCTTCATCCAAAAATTAAATGTCTCCATAGTTATGATTCTTTGGGGCTGCAAAGCTCGCAGACAACGGGGACAAAATTGGAGGCCTTAGAACACGCCAAGCGGGCCGTGGCATTTGGGAGAGAAGCCAGTTCGCATTTGCACATTGAGGCGCACTACATAGAGAGATTCTAAACTTCAAGTTCTCACAGATGCCTTTACTACGTGATGTTGCAAATAAAGAATGCGAAGGACAGCGGCTTTGATTTTCAGCTCGCGCCCAGAAGAGGCACAAGTCGCACTGGAAGTATAAGGGTCTATTGTTTTTTGACCTTGAGACAGGGACCATGCCGAAAGAACTACATTTGAAGGGGGTGAGCAATAACGTAAGAGACGATAAGGCAGAAAATTCAGAAACTAGACCGAGTTTCATTTTAGTTCAGTATACGAAAAATCGTTGTCAAGAGCACGGTCCGTTTTACAGACTGCATTACGAAGAGACACAATGGAAATTTCAAATATAATGTGAGTAAATCTTTAGACGCTTTTATACTGGAATGAAGATTTAATGAATGGATGCATGAATAAATGAATGAACGAAGAGCTAGGAAAAGCAAGGAAAACGTGTTCGTAGTGGGCACATGGGCATGCAGGTCCACAGGTCTCAACTATCTCGTTCCTTGGCCCAGCCACTCTTCCCTGCACTGCCTACCTGCACTATGGGAATGTCTCTGTATCCTTCAGCCCCTTCTCCCGGCACTTACCTTGCACTTGCCACCAGCTGGCCCTATTATTTATCTTGTATTCTACTAACCATGTACAGCACTTTTGCCCCCCTCTCCCTTTCCCCTTGCGCGATCTGAATGACACCTGGCCTAGTAGTATCGTTGTCTGTCTCCCCTTGTTCCCCCCCTGCCTCATCGCGCCTTGCAACACTTGAGTATAGGCGCGTTACACATGCCATATCATATCATATCATTACACAGGCATGTAGACAAACAGTCGTTTCTCATTGTGTGTTGGCCTCGATTTATCTTGTTACTTTTCGCATTGATTTTAGAGACCAACATACTCCATTGAACTATCCTTGCAAGCAAATAGTTTCTGATCGGCCGTAATAAATAAAATGAGTAATATTAATGAAGTTCGGCTAGCGAGACTAATTATAATTTTTTTGTTTTCATAACAGGTATTTGATCCCATTCTGCCACTGCCATCTGTTTGAGACACCGGCGGATGGATTCTTCAGCAGACACCTGCAGCTTCGTGTCAACAACTGGCGCACGATCACCATATTATGGGACGATCGCCAAGGGCCCACATGCCCTTACACTGTACTAGTGGCTAGAAGCAACATATCAACCTTTATGCTGGACTAGTGCCTAGTTGATGGAACAGCCTTGCGGTTAACCGTGCTTCCAAAGTGATTCTTTTTACGAAAATGAACACCCTGTGTACCATAAAGGAGCAGCGCGTGACTCAAGATGAAACGGAACAGTTATTGCGGATACAGATAAAAGAAAATAAATGGCTTTCGGAGTTCATATGGCAATTGCTGAATATTCTCTAAACATTTAATGTCAAATAAATGTACTTTACCAAATGTACCGTGTTGCTGTTTCATTTTAAAGTACAGTTTCATATTCCAGATTGTGGTGCGCTGTGTTGCGAGTTGATTTGTGTTGGTTTCCGGGTTCTGTGTGTAGTTGCGCAGTAGGTGACTGGGATCGTTTGCCTACGCACCACAGTACCGTCACGGAGAGAGGCGGGGAATATGAATGTTTTGATAATGTCAGGCTCAGGGGCGGGGAATTTGATTTAGTGCCGCAAAGGCAGGTCAGCCAGGGCGATGGGGGAAATGATAGGATTATCACAAAATGGCAGCGCCCAGGTGCCTGTTTTCGCGTGCGTTTAATGGACGAAAACTCGGGTAAGGTCCATAGGAAATTTTTCTAAAATCGAGCCACTTAGGCTTAAAAAAACATGGCCGATCCGTAGGGACAATAACATTTTTTACCGGATCATGCCTTTAAGACTGCTGGAGGAGGAAACTATTCCCTCAAGGAGCAGGTACACAGTAGCAGCAGCTATTCAAAGTTCTGGGCCAGAACAGTAGAGAGAGGCTCCCACATTTAGGCACCAAGGCCAAAAGGGATTCTCCAAGAGAATCAGGAGCTGCAGGCCTAAAGAGATCCTGTTTGGGAGGCCACATGATCTAGCAACGAAGGCCAGAGAGAAGTTGAGGAAGAGCCCAACAAAGGAATCCACCATCACTAAGAGGCAGAGAAGTAAGGACAATGAACCAGGGGCATGGCCAGGATGGCCATGCCGTGATCCTCCGCAGCAGCCCATCTCCAAAGAGGCTTCTAGGTGAGGTCAGGAAACAAACCTTTGAATTGGGAAGGGTCTATCCAAATATGCACACAGGAAAGGGAAGTCATGTCCACCAATTCACAACCATCCCTCAATCTAAAGTTTAGTGGTCTGTGTAAGGAAGGCATGGTATCAAACAGTAAGACGGACACAAGTGACCACAGTTCAAGGGTGTTTATTGAACTTCAATTGGCTTTGAACAACGCCTATCTAATCCTAAATCTAAAGATGGGAGCAATATATACGACAATTACAAATAATAAAGCAGTCCTAATGGTGTCTTGTCAAAATAAAATGGCCTATAAACCTTGCTTCTAAATACAAATAGTGTGGGAAACAATGTTTATGCAAAAGAAAAGTGTTCCAGAAATGATATGTCAGGATAGTCAAGCCTTTGTCCTCCCTTCCCCACGTTTTCCGCACGGCACACAGCGGCACACTATCTTAGCATAGTCTCTGGCTTCTCTAGCACAAGGATGCAGTTCAAAACTTCAACATCAGGGCCTTCTGTGCCAAAGTCTCTTTGCCATTCAAAATCTCTTATTTCAGATGGCCTGATGCAACACGACAAACATCAAAGTTCCTTTCTTTGTAGGTTTTCACATGTACAAATTGTTGAGTGATTTTCTGTTCAACCTGGGTCCCCCTTCTGCTGGGCTCAGACCCACTTTAACATAAAACCTTCCATTGCTCTCCCTCCGCCAGGCTCTGACCAAATGATATGATAGGTTATTTATAATGTGTTTAATACCGGGAGGTTTCTAAGCGCGGACCCGGGGATCGAACCTGTGTTGCTCTGTGTTGTCTTGCTTCCAAGGCGAGCCCGTAGCCCCTGAGCTATCCTCCCGAGACAAATGTATCTACTGTTATTACTTCTCAGCTGGATACCTTACAGAGACCTTCGATTGACCCATGCGGTGCCGGACCACTCAGTCAAAGGTATTGTAGATTGCTTTGAAGTTCATTCATCAGCAGTTTAACTTCACTCGCATCTATCATCACACGTGTATTAACAATGTTCATTCCAGCGCTCGCCAGACAATGTTGCTACTTGCAACCTTGGCTTAAACAGACCGGCCTTGCATCGGTCTCCCCAACTCAAAGGCTGTGTTGACTTCACTCATGCTTTGTTCTTGGAGCCAAGGACGGTACCACGGCGGCTGGTGATTCTCCCCAACTTCATTACTAACGCGGGAGAGTCGAGGGTACAATGCAGGATTCTTCATCCTGGTTTCCTGGTCTTACGCTTTCTTTTTAAGTAACCGTTGTCGAGTGACTTTGTGAAAGCACAATACGGTAAGCCTTAATTCAGTAAACTTAGGTACTGTCTAAGTTGACCAACAGCAAAAAAAACTGTACATTACTGACTGTTGTTTTTTGGTTTTCCCCTCTTTCTTGTTTTGTGTGTTCCCAGGTCAAGAATCAGATATTGTAGTGTCAGTTATAGCTTGTGAACATCTTTTAGAGTGATGAGTTGGGCAGGATCGAACCAACTAAAAAAGAAGTGAGATGGTTGAAGGGTACAGATGGTCCCCCTGATGAAGTTCTTTAACATTGTGTTGAACAGTATTGTTGAACGAAACATGTTGGGCAATTATAGTATTGTGATTTTGTGATGATATAGTATAATTAATAGAAATTTAGTTTGACTTCACCCCCGGGTAGCACTTGTTGGGGTAGAACTATATTGAATCAATGTTAGATGTGATGAGTGGTCTCCTTTAATAATCAGGAACCAGTAAGCTACCGACCATTGTGTGTCTAGAGACAGAGTGTTCTCCTTCAAAATACTATACAGGATTCAGCTTTGTATAGGTAGGATGTCACGGGGTTAAGCACAACACAGGCTGTTTTATGTATGGTAATGGTTTTTGAGACATTTTTGTATTAGGTTTTTTAGGAATTTTTTTATTTTTAGAAAATGTGTTTTATAAATTGTGATAAAAATATGTGATGTTTATCTAAATAAAATTGTGATATATAAATGATGTGTTGACTTAGTACCTATTTGTTACAAGTACTAGGTAATTCTGGCCTGGGGGGCACCCGAAGGGGTAACCAGTGACGTGAAGTGATCTCTTGTTGTATGATTGTCCTCCATTGTTGTGTGAGGGGCCTGGTCATCACGTCGTTAAATAGGCTCCACGTCTCTATAAGGTTGTTGTGTGTTATGTGCGGGTAATCCCGTGAGACATAATGAGTAGGGTTCATTATAATTAAGATGAAAAACATGAATAACAGTGAGAAGAACGACGGTAACTGAGTTGATGGACTTGAGACTAATTTGGGTTTTAAGTCACTGCGAGCGGGTTGACGAGAATTAATCCAGAGGACTTACTTGCATAATGGCGGCAGATAAAACTAAAAGCTATGATGCGAAATATGTGGAAGAATTATTGGCACAAGCATCTTTTTTCTCCGAAGAAGGCGAAGGACCATTATCGGTTAATCTGAGCAATTGGGATGAATTAGTACAAATCAAAAAGAGGCTAATACGCACGGAACTACATGGTTCAATTATGATCGAGTATCTACGGTCAGGCACCCTGCCTACCGGCTTAATTGTACGGAATGAACCACGTCTATTTTTGGATAACAAGGAATTCATCATACAATGGAGCTATATAGCTAATAAATGTGGCAGAGATTGGGTGATCCTGATAATAGATACAGCGAGAGAAATGACATTAAAAATTACAGGAGATCTCGACACTATGGGAGAAGCTATCAAAAAATTGGTACCATTAGATACATACAAAAAACGGCTTGAAGAGATAACTCGTGAAATGATGGATTTTAAAATTTTTTGTACTAAGGACAGAATTGCACGAATGAAGAAGGATTTGATACATTACTCACATGAGAATGCGTTTCCATATACAAAAGAAGGGTATATACCTCCTGGAATACAACAACAACAAGGGAAATTTGGACAACAAAAACAGAATAGGAAAGGGTACACGTCGTACAGCTCGGGTAGTTCAAATGACGGGAGCTTTGTAAGTGGACAAGGTCAAAGACCCTATAGGAATAGGGGTAGACAACAGAGAGGGAGCTACCGTAATAGGCGTACACAGAGAAGAAGAGGGATGAACAATCAATATTTTTCAGGCCCACCGCCACAACAACAACAATCCTCCACATCCACGGTCTCTTTTTTGGACGAGCGAGAGGATGTGAACCAATGGGGAACAGAAGAACGCAGAACTCGCAGCAATCACCCTTATTAGTTAATCTATCCTGTTATAGTCCGAGTGCTGTCGAAAGTAAAGTTTTGAACCATGGGTTGGGTTTTGTTCCCACCACACATTACAATAAATTTCAGACGAGGATTGAGATAGAACAGCTGCTCCGGAAGATTCACCTGAAACAGTATTTTATGGACAAAGAGTTCGATAAAACTGTGAATGAAAGTGGATTAAAGAAAAAATCTAATTTCGATCCTCCTGTAGCAAGTTACACCCCAGAGGCCGTAGTATTTGCCAAAAGAGTATGGCATGACCTTAGCTGTCTGGAGAAAGAACATATTCCTCACAAATTTCAAAATTTAAGTAATGTTGAAAAGAGAGCTATAACATCTTTGGCTAAGAATCAAAGTATTATTATACGCAAAGCAGACAAAGGAGGGGCAGTGGTGATTCAAGATAGGGTAGCCTACATTGCTGAATGTGAGCGACAACTCAGTGATAGTTCTTACTACCGCAGCTTAACTGAGGACCCCACAGATAAACTATCCCTCCTCATCAGAGAAAAAGTTGATAAAGCTTTGTCGAGAGAATGGATCTGTAAGCAGGAATATGATTATCTTATAGTGTCCAGACCTTCGGTTCCAAAGTTTTATACTTTGCCTAAAATTCATAAATCTTTGCTCAATCCACCAGGCCGTCCAATTGTTTCTGGAACAGGGTCATTGTTGGAACCACTAGCAAAATTTGCTGACAAATTTTTGAAACCGTTTGTCCTTAATATGTTTTCTTACCTACAAGACACTACTGATGTTATAAACAGTGTTGAACATATGAACTTTGATCCTAAAAACCAATTGTTAGTTAGCCTAGATGTTGTTGCTTTATATACGTGCATTCCCCAACAAGACACACTTGAAGTATTGGAGAATGTATTACTTACTAAGAGAAGTTCAGGGGTCACACCCAACAGTTTTATTCTGTGGTGTGCAGAAATGGCTCTAACAGAGAGTTATTTCATGTTTAACAATAAATTATACCATCAAATACATGGCACGGCCATGGGCTCCCCTGTGGCACCCACGGCGGCTAATTTGTACGTGGAGAATTTTGAAATAGAACATATCTATCAAACAACCAATCCCTACTTTTCGAAGATTTCCTTATGGCGGAGATTTATCGATGACATATTGATAATATGGGATGGCACGGTGAGTTCATTTTTGGAGTTTTTTTAATGGATCAATCAACTGAATCGATATTTAAAGTTTACTTACACACAGAGTTCAGAGAAAATTGATTTCTTAGATATAACGATCTGGGTTGATGAAACACAGAACAAATTGCTAGTTAAACCATTTCACAAGACTACAGATAAGAATGCCTTGTTAAGTTTTAACAGCTTCCACCCAAGACATACGCGAGAAAATCTACCATTTGGACAGTTCATTCTGCTGAAAAGGAACAGCACGCTGAATTCGACTTTTCATATAGAAGCTGAACAATTGAAATTGATGAATAGGGATTACCCCAAAAAAATAGTCAAAAGAGCATACAAAAGATCCATTAATAACCATCGTGAGGCCCTATTAGAATATCGTCCCAAAAAACAGAATAGAAATGATATTGTGTTTGTGAGTACCTATAACGAAAGAACAAATGAGGTCATTAAGATTATTAAAAAGAATTGGCACATACTTACAGGGGGAGAAAGTCCTTTGGAAAGTCCACTATGTGCGTATAAGAGAGCACCTAATTTGAAAGAATTAATAACCAGAAATGATCTCTCAAAGACCCAAAGAACAAATTAGTATCACACAATCATGGGGTCTACCCACATTAGTAGGGCATGCCCCTTGTGGTAAATGTGTTAATTGTAAATTTACCAGCAGAACGAGAGAGGTAGATTTGGGACTTCCTCAAGTGTGGAATCAAACGGCATTTACCAATTGTAATTCTACTCATGTGATATATGCAGTATGGTGTCCATGCCATAAGATTTATATTGGCATGACTGAACGTAAAGTGACTACACGTATAGGGGAACATAGGAGTTGCATTCGCAACCACAACACAGCAGCCCCAATGGTAAACCACTTCTCTATTATGAACCATGATGCAGATGAATTGAAATGGACAGTCTTGTGGAAATTAAACAGAACAAGCAACCCTGAGGCAGATGTAAGGAAATTACAGTATAAGGAACAATGGTTGATTGTTCTTACAGATTGAGTTTCTAAAGGACTCAATGAATTTGAGAATTGGAAATACTGATTGTGGTACCTTGACCCATTCAATATTGTGATTCGTGGATGTGTCAGTATGCGTTGCGACGACAACTTCAGATAACAACATATACTGGGTTCTGTTCTTGTCCGGTGTTCTGTGGTACTTATGTCCACTGGCATACCCATAAGGATACGTGGTATATATATATATATATATATACACACTAGTCACCTAGCTGGAAGCGTACCTTATAAAAATGCATGATCGTGACGACTCGGGACAGGGAGGTATTCAGAAGTTGAAGTTAACAAAGCTTGAGATAAGTGCCAGCGAAGGAACAATTGAAACAGGCAGTGGCGTACGGGACTATGTCACGTGACATTTAGCGTTGTGGTTAATACTCGTAGTGATATGCATGAGTGCTCGAATATACAGTGGCTGCACTTACTGTCCAGGAATCGGTTTGCGGATTGGGCCGTCCTGAGTGTCGGTGGTTGTGTTGACGTTTGCTACGGGTCACGTTGGTGTTGTAAGCACCGCACGTCCGTGGTCAGACGTGGAACACGTGACGCGCGAGACGAGAGAATCTAGATGTCACGAGATGTCCTGTTAGACACGTGACACTGCTAGTGTTCACGTGACTAGGGGGAACAAAATTTATACAATGTTCCAGGAGAAACAGAGTATGCTACATTGAAGCGGGACGACAACAGGATTGATACAGGCTACAGAGAACGTAAGTCTACTTCATACCGTTCAGGTATGAGCAGGACAGAAAGAAATAGTAAGCGTGCTACTGACGCGTAGAGAGGACGCTGAAGGGTCTGATTTTTCGTTTGTATACTTTAACCTCCAATTATAGGACTCTTCTTGTGGCGTAACACAGGACGACATGAGTGGAGCGTTATTGGTGCTTTGCGGAAGTTTGATCCCATATGCGGCATTAAGAGAGCTGGTTTCGTGCACATAGGAATCAGTTTCTAAGGAGAGCTGTTCCGTACAGACATCAGGTAATGACATCGTCTTGCGTTTTGCACATGGTGTGAGGCAATTGTACACTTTATTATGGGACTCACAGAGAGAGTTATGAGCGACGCTGTCACACACGTTGACAATATAACTCTAGTCACTGATGAGTAGTAACAATAGTCAACACAATCTAGGGTTGTTGCACCACAGGGAGATCGACTAACAGCGTTGTCCTGGGTAGCCTTCGGGTTGACACCAGGACACATGAAGAAAAAACCATTTTTGATATGTTGATTGTTTCGGTAATAGCATGTAAGTTTTACTCAGGATTCACACCGATCGAGCGTTTTGTTTTTCGTGTTTTTCAGGAATTGAGTAGTCCGGCATAATTGTTGGGGCTCTCCCCTTAAGTAACCGTTGTCGAGTGACTTTGTGAAAGCACAATACGGTAAGCCTTAATTCAGTAAACTTAGGTACTGTCTAAGTTGACCAACAGCAAAAAAAACTGTACATTAATGACTGACTGTTTTTTGGTTTTCCCCCCTTTCTTGTTTTGTGTGTCCCCAGGTCAAGAATCAGATATTGTAGTGTTAGTTATAGCTTGTGAACATCTTTTAGAGTGATGAGTTGGGCAGGATCGAACCAACTAAAAAAGAAGTGAGATGGTTGAAGGGTACAGATGGTCCCCCTGATGAAGTTCTTTAACATTGTGTTGAACAGTATTGTTGAACGAAACATGTTGGGCAATTATAGTATTGTGATTTTGTGATGATATAGTATAATTAATAGAAATTTAGTTTGACTTCACCCCCGGGTAGCACTTGTTGGGGTAGAACTATATTGAATCAATGTTAGATGTGATGAGTGGTCTCCTTTAATAATCAGGAACCAGTAAGCTACCGACCATTGTGTGTCTAGAGACAGAGTGTTCTCCTTCAAAATACTATACAGGATTCAGCTTTGTATAGGTAGGATGTCACGGGGTTAAGCACAACACAGGCTGTTTTATGTATGGTAATGGTTTTTATGAGACATTTTTGTATTAGGTTTTTTAGGAATTTTTTTATTTTTAGAAAATGTGTTTTATAAATTGTGATAAAAATATGTGATGTTTATCTAAATAAAATTGTGATATATAAATGATGTGTTGACTTAGTACCTATTTGTTACAAGTACTAGGTAATTCTGGCCTGGGGGGCATCCGAAGGGGTAACCAGTGACGTGAAGTGATCTCTTGTTGTATGATTGTCCTCCATTGTTGTGTGAGGGGCCTGGTCATCACGTCGTTAAATAGGCTCCATGTCTCTATAAGGTTGTTGTGTCTTACGCTTTCTATTCCAGAGGTCTCTGGAAAGTTATGGTTCCTTGTTGAAAAGGTAAAGAGAATTTCCCTGCTTGCGATCCCCCTTGGTTTTGCAGTCTTACCCCTCTTGCTAAGCTGCCATGTCGAAACTGCCATTTCCACGTGTGTTTTGCCTCACTCAGAGTGTGCTCTCGTGCTCCGCATTTTATTTGTGTGCAAGTATAATGGAAGTCTGGTGTGAGCGATTGTTGATAATTGCCGGACCTCACCTGACCATAGTATTGGGACAGGTCAGGTACACGGCTCAGGTGTTAGTCTGTTTTCCCTTATAGCGGGCTGTCCGGGAAAAAGGGATTGTGTTGTAAAAGGAGGTGTGGGTGGGGGAGGGCGGGGGTAGGGGGTAGAGTTCCTAAATATCCTACAGTGTAAGATGAGGTAAAGTTGTAACGGGGAAGTGGATGCAGCGTCTCACCATCTGGTGTCCAACTCCCCGAAGACCCCTCACCCAGGTGATCCTTCCACACTGGTCTACCCCTAGGAACTGGATCCAAAAGCGATGGCCATGTCCTAGCCACCTGGATGACGGATCCCCAGGGATTTCTGGGTGAGACACCTTCTGGTTTCTCACACCCGCCAATCAGAACGGGCTAGCCAAACTCCTATACTCAGAGGGACAGTCTGGCGTACCCTCGCCCAGTATAAACTGGATGAAACCGACACCAAAGATGCCTTTGTGGGCCGACTGTCTACAGAGCAGCATTTTTGGCAATCAGTTGGAGTCCACATAAAAAGAGGTCCAAAATCAAAAGGGGTGGGAGGACGTCTTAAGAAAATGCCTTCATGTCCAAATTGCTACAATATAGGGCCATTTGGCTATTATTAGAGTAAAAATTGCAAAAGACCTGGTTTAGTGAAAAGAACTGCAGAGGTGCTACCCACCTAATACCCAAGTGACTTAACAGAGGGAGAGAACTCTCAGTGCAAAAAAAACAAGTGTTTAACAGTACCATACCCTTACCAGCCACATAAACTAGTAAGGGCAGTGCAACTAGAAAACGATGCAGCTGCAGTGGGACTTCAGTAGAAGTATCTGATAGCAAAAAAAGCTGAAAAAACTCAGAAGCAAACAAAAAGTTTAGGGCACACCGTAACAGCTAAAGGAACCCCAAAAACGTATTTCTGTCAGAATAAGAACACATGGGGCGGGCGTAGCTAAATCAGGAATCGGAGTGGATGCAGCTTTCATGGCTCCGTGATCAGGGGGTGTTTAGGGCTATGTTTGGAGGCCGGGCCACTTGTTTGCCACTTCTCTGTGAACGGAGGTGCCACTCGAGGGGGAAAATGGCCTGTTTGCCAGCAAATAGCTGGGTTTTTATGCCTGAGCTGACCTCATACGATCGAGCATTCGAAACAAATATGGCGGCCGGCCCACTCTGATGAGTTGCAGAGGTTGCGGAGAGGAGAAAACTCGCCAGGTACTGGTGACTGGGTCAGGCGTGTGCTTTCGTTGGGGGTTCCTCCCCACTCCAATGGGGGCCCCTCGTGGCCACGTGCCTGTGGTCCTGAATTATCCAGTCTTTTACCAAGATCCGAGGGTGGAACAGAGCTAGGGTGGAGGTATGTGGCAAGCTCTCCGGAGGTCTAGAGCGGAGAGTCTAATGTCATGTGAGCTACCCTAGCAGGCATTCTTGGAGGCCATAGCGCGAATGTGGTCCGATAAGCAGTACAGCGTCAGAGCACCTCAGTTAGAGCAGTAAATTGATGTTGGGGTTGTGCTTTGATCTGGCTTTGGCTCGGTGCTTTAAGTTCTGTCTGGGCCATCAGCCCTGGGGGTCTGATGCTGGTTAGAGGTTTCCCTCTGGGTGCCCCAGGAGCTCTTGTTTGGGGCCAGGGGGCTTGATGAACAGCATTGGTGTCTGGTCCTCTGAGCGGCAGCGTGGTACAGATCACGTAGGGACAAACTGCAGCCTCCCCAGATAGAAGCTTAGGGTGAGTGACCCCCATTCAGACTGACTGCACAGCTTGGCTGGGAAGACACCCAGGTGAGCGACATCCAGGCACTCGTGCATAAGCAGGAGAGGGCCAAGCCTTGTGAGACTATGGCAGAGGCGCAGGTATACATTTCAGGCTTGGCAGAGGGCGACTCGGCGGTCATGGCCGTTAGGGCGGATCTTCGTCAGATGCTCATGCACATCAAAAAGGAAATCCAGGGCATGGTTGTAGAACTAACCCAGAAGAACAAGTTACTTTCTAACCTTGTAACGTTCTTTCGATGGGATGTTCCTCCGACGTATTCCTTATCTTTGATGTTATCCATTCCAGCTTGCTGGCCTCGGAAATGTTTTCAGCAGAGGGCGAGCGCGTCGACGTCCCTCGAGTTGGTGTCCCTCGACAGCCTCCGTATCGGTGCCGACATCATCATGCGTATAAATAGACTCGCGCAGCGTCTGTTGCGCAGTTTCATTTTGAAGCTTAAAATTTGCTTTGCATTAATTGGTTATTGACCTTGAAGGAGCGCAAGATGCAACTACAAGGGAAGTTTTACTGTGGGGATGGATGGGAGGGGAGATAAGGAATACATCGGAGGAACATCCCATCGAAAGAACGTTACAAGGCAAGAAAGTAACTTGTTCTTCGAAGGGATTGTGTCCTCCAACGTATTCCTTATCTTTGATAGACTCCCATAGCAGTAAAAAGGAGGTGGGAGTAAAATTGTAATATTTTCCTTTAAGAATGTACAGAATGCAACACAGCTTTCCCAAATCTTGTCTCCTGGCTAGAGGAGGAATCCAGGATGTAAAATGTTGTAAAGGTATGTGTGGACGACCATGTGGCAGCCGCACATATGTCTCGAATTGGAACCCCTCTTTGGAGAGCCAAAGAGGCTGTGATACCCCTGGTTGAATGAGCACTAAGATGTTGAGGGGGTTCTTTCCCTGCCAATTTATAGCATTCTAGAATGAATAATCCATCTTGAAATGGTCTGTTTCGTGATTGGCAATCCTAATTTGTGTCCTGCATAACCTACAAACAGTTGGTCTGCTTACCTTATCCTAGCAAGTCTGTTGATATAAAAACTCAAGGCACGCCTTGGATCCAGCCTATGTAATCTCTCTTCCTCTTTCCCTGGGTGGGGAGGAGGATAGAATGAAGGTCAAGTTATTTTCTGAGTAATGTGGAATTCAGAAACCACCTTTGGGATAAAATTCGGCATCACTTGTAAAACAACCTTATCTTTATGAAAGATTGTATTAGGAGGTTTGCAAGATAGAGCTTGTAATTCGGGCACTCTTCTGGCAGATTTTAGAGCCACTAGGAAGACTGTTTTAAGAGCTAGAAATCTTAATGAACAAGAATGGAGCGGTTCAAAAGGAGTACCCATCAGAAAATGTAAGACTAGATTTAGGTCCCACAAGGGAACTTGAAAAGGTTTTGGGGGATAAACATTAGTTAAACCTTTCAGAAATTGGATTACCAGGGTATTTTGAAATATGAAGGCTCTTCCGCATTGCGCTTAAAGATTGACAGCGCTGCGAGGTAGCCCTTGATCGTACCAACTTGAAGACCTGAATTAGCTAAATAGAGTAAGAAAGATAACACCATTGGTGTACTGCATGAAAAGGGTTCAATATTATTTTCTCTACACCAGCTGCAAAATTTGTTCCAACGGCAGCGGTGTAAAGTCTTTGTTGCTGGCCTTCTAGCTGAAAGCAACACCTCCATGACATCATCCGGAGATCGCAATCCTTGTATCTCAACCTTTCAGAAACCAAGCGTGAAGATTGAGGGTTCTGATGTCTGGATGGAGAACCTGACCTCCCTTCTACGAGAGAAGATCCTCTCTTTGCGGAAGACGAATTGGAGGGCAGAAGGACATGTCCAGAAGGTCCGGATACCACGTTCTCCTGGCCCAATCCGTGGCAATTAGGATCATGGTTTTCCGGAATCTTCTCAACCTCCTGATCATTTGAGGAATGACAGGGACTGGAGGAAAAGCGTACAGGAGTGGAAACTCCCAGTCCACAACGAACGCGTCTCCTAAAGCTCCTCTCGGGGGAAATTCCCTTGAGCAAAACTGATAGCACTTCCTGTTGATGCTGGTGGCGAACAGATCCACTTCAGGGGTTCCCCAAAGGGTGAAGATCTCTGAAAGGACTTCCTGAGCTAGCTCACACTCGTGGGAAACTACTCTGCCTGCTCAGAGGGTCCGCCGTCAAGTTCTTCTCTCCAGCTAGGTGAACTGCCGATAGAGAGATTCCTTCTTGAATTGCCCAAATCCAGAGCTGCATTGCCTCTCTGCACAGTGGCAGTGATCCTACGCCTCTTCTTTTGTTGAGGTATTGCATGGCCACTGTGTTGTCCGTCATTATCAGGACATTTTTCCCCTGTACTGATGGCAGAAAAGCTTTCAGCGCTAGTCTGATCGCTCTCAGCTCTAAAAGGTTGATGTGTAATCTGGACTCCGATGGAGACCAACGACCGCCGATGTCAAGTCATCCTGTTAGTGAGGCATCCGTGACTACTGTTATCTCCGGCCATGGTTGCCAAAAGTGTTCTCCTTTCAAGATGTTCTCCCGACAGGCCCACCACTGAAGGGCTCGAGCCACTTTGTCCGGGACTTGAAAGATATCTGACATTCTTCCTGAGAATTGCGACCATTGGGTTCTTAGTGCCCACTGGAGGGATCTCATTCTCAGGTGAGCCTCTCACACTAGGAAGATGCAGGATGCCATGAGGCCTAGCAACCTCAAAAAGTCGAAGGCTGGTAGACTTTGGGCATTTTGAAACTTGGCGACCATCTGTAGAATATCTTGAGCCCTCACCTCTGGTGGCGAGGCTTTCCCCAGGGAAGTGTCCAGGACTGCTCCAATGAACTGGGGTCTCTGTGATGGTATCATCTGTGACTTCTTTAAGTTGAGGGAGAAGGAAGGAAGTGGCAGACATAATCTAGCTGGATCTGAGCTTGTTCCGAAGATACTGCTCTGATCAAACAATCGTCCAGGTAGGGGTAGACGTGGATCCCTTCCCTCCTTAGACTTGCAGCCACTACCGACATTAGCTTGGTGAAGACCCTTGGGGCGGAGGTCAGCCCAAATGGCAGAACTCGAAATTGATAGTGAGTTGCCAATTGAGAACCTCAGGTATTTCCTGTGTTTGCGATGGATTGGCACATGGAAATAAGCATCCTGAAGGTCCAGAGATACCAACCAGTCCTGAAACTGGAGGGCCTGGAGGATCTGGGAAAGGGTTACCATCTTGAACTTGTCTTTCCTGAGGAATTTGTTCAATTCCGGCAAGTCCAAGATGGGTCTCAGTCCTCCGTCCTTCTTTGGTACTAGTTAGTAGGGGGAATACCAACCCTTGTTCCTCTCCGCTAAAGGTACCGGTTCTATGGCACCTTTCTCTAGCAGGTCTACAATCTCCTGCATAAGGAGCGGGTGTGGAAGCTTCAAATAGTTGTTCCCGGGGGATGACTGAGGAGCGTGTAGGAAGGGCAGGCAGTAACCTGTTTCCAATGCCCAAGCATCTGACGTAATAGCCTGCCACTCTGCCAGATGTTGAGTTAACCTGCCCCCTACTGGTGTCTTGTGAGGGGAGACCTCAGAGGGGTTTAGAAGCGGCTGACGCAGATGCCGAGGGTAAAGTGGCACCTACTGCTGCGGCTTTTGTAATTTTGACCCGTCCACCACGGGTGAATCGTTTCTGGCCCCTTTGAGCTGGCTGTCCGCTGCCTTTTCTGAATGCGTAGTAAAAGCAAAAGGACCTACCCCTCCAGGATGCTCCAGAGGTGCGATTCGGAGTCTGCCGGATTGCAGCCCCAAGAGATTTTGCTGCTGCCTTGGATATTTGTAATCTCTCCAGGCTGTCATCAGCCTTCTTACCAAATAAAGAAGTACCATCAAAGGGCATGTTCAAAAGTGTGTCTTGTACATCTGGAGCAAAACCAGACTTCCGCAACCACGCAAATCTGCGGATTGTGGTACTAGCCGCCATGGCCCTTCTGATACTGTCAGCAGAATCGATGCCTGTTTGAAGCGACTCGCACATTGTATCCTTTCCATCCCTGATGTTGTTTAAGAATGCTTCCCTTTCTTCTCCTTCTGGGAGACAGTCAGCCGCGGATGAAGCACACTCCCAAAGTGTATGGCTGAATCTTGCTAACGTGCAAGTGGCGTTGACAGATTTAAGCGCCATGCTACATGCCGAAAATACTTTTTTTGACATGGCATCAAATCTTTTATCATCCCTGTCCTGGGGTATAGTAGGGTATGCAGAACTACTGTTTGATGAAGTTGCTGCTTGTACAACTAAACTCTCTGGAGTTGGATGCTTGCTCAAATATTCAGGATCTGAAGTAGATACCCTGTATTTAGCAGAAAGTTTCTTTTTTACTGCAGGGATAACTTCAGGAGTTTCCCAATTTGCAGAATATTTCTTTGTAGAGCAGTATTAAAAGGAACAGGATCCTCCTGTGGACCTTTATCTAAAAAATCAGTAAGGTCATCCTGCTGAAAAGAAGGTGTAGGTGTAGACCACCCCATGAATTCAATTAGTCTGGCCATCAGAATCCTATAAGGGGTCTGAGCATGCTCTCCAAGGTCTGGTTTAGCAAACTATACTTCTGGAGAAGTATCTAAACCACTTGCCTCATGTAGAGTGTCTTGAAGGTCTTTCAACCTGTTCTCTTCAGAGATTAATTCCTCTGGCATGGGTTTAGTAGTCCTTTGTAAACCAAAGGGTGTTTCATGGTCAGAATCCTCCCCTTCCTCATATATAGAGGACAAGACTCTGAAATAATCTGACCTAGGATATGGTTTGAAACCCATTTCTAGAGCAGAAGGAGCCAAATTGGTTGCCACTGGCTGAGAAAACGTCGAGGTTGTCGACGTGGAAGTCAAAGGCTTTGACAATCCCAAAAAGGGCGTTGAAAGTTTGAAAAGACATTGATGTACTCGAGAGGATCGGGATCCTACTCGGTGTCATTGAGATTGTCGACGGCATCCTCAACGTCATGGTCGAAGTCCTCGACACCTCTACTGTCTGAGACGTAGTGACAGTTGTAGGTCTGTCTTTTATCGGAGTCGACAGTGGCGTCTAAAACGGCGTTGATTTATGCGTCGAAGGGCCCTTTCGACAAAGGCGTCAATGACGCCGTTTTACTGCCTTTACTCGAGGGTTGATGACGCTCTCTGGTAGTTTCTCTCGCCGGGTTCAACGACTCGCGGCGTTTAGATTTTTTGGGTCTTTCACCCAGGTTATCACCTTTAGACGTCTCCGAGGGGGTCGAGGCCGCTTTCTCGAAGACGCTAAGCGTTTTCTTATGGAATTCCTCCCACTTAGCTGGAGAGCTGTGTTTCGTGGGGCAGGTGACCCTTTCCGGGGAGGTAGAGAAAAAGAGGGAGATCTACGACGCCTCTTCTTAGAGTGTTTGGATCTCGAAGACTGATGAGAACCGCTTCGACACCTTGAACAGGAATGTTTCTTTTGTCGACGAGGAGACTAATGTCTCGACTCAGCCGAAGAAACTTTCAAGGGAGTAGAAGTTTTAAAGCTCTTACCTCTTTCTAACTTCCCCTTACGCTCCTTCAAGGCTTTCGCCGTCATGGACATACAGTCCTCGCATTCCGAACAGTGATGTTCCGATCCCAGGCACCACAAACAGATCCTGGTTCGGATGAAGAAGCCTTCGTATTTAGATAATATCTTCAAAGAATAAGTAGAATCTTCCTGAAGAAAGGAACTGAGCGTCACATTTCCGAGGCCCACGAAGCGAGGAAAAATGGAACTGAGCAACGGACGCTGCGTGAATCTATTCATATGCACGATGACGTCGGCGTTGATACGGAGGCTGTTGAGGGACACCGACTCTAGGGACGTTGACGCGCAGCGCCCTCTACTGTAAAAAGTCCCGAGCCCAGCAGGCTGGAATGGATAACATCAAAGATAAGGAATACGTCGGAGGACACAATCCCTTCGAAAGTGACAGAAATTAATAAACATGTCAGAGAGGCCGAGTATCGGATTGAGGAGCTAGAAACTGGGACAAGCAAGCACTTGTATGACCTGTCCCAATTAACGGGGAGGGTGGAGGAACTTGAATCAACCAGTGAACGACTATAATTGCAGATGGGGGACCTGGGGAACCGGTCTAGGAGGAAAGATATCAGACAGAGGTGTCCCACCGCAGGTCCCAGACTCAGACTTGGCATCCTACATTGGTGCATTGTTCCGAGACTGGCTTCAATGGCCAGTGAAGAAGGTGCTGGAACTTGACCGCACTCATTGGGTGTATTCTGTGGTGCAGATTAGGAATAAATGGTAGCCCAATGTCCTGACCAGGAATAATTTCTACACGATCAAGGAGGAGATTATGCAGGCCGCTTTTACCTGCCCGAATCTAGAATTCAGGGGTTCTAGGATCTAACTGCTCCAAGAGTTGGCTCTCTGCACCCTGGTCAAGAGGCATTCGCTAAGGGACTTTACTCAATGGTTGAGGAGCAAGAACATACAATACTGCTGGGGGTGCCAGTTTTGAGTCCTTTTTAACTTGGATGGAGAGCAGTGAAGAATCACCTCAGAGTTCGAAATTCAGGGCAGCTTGGAGCTATTTAGCTTCTAATTGTAGCTTAGAAGAGCCTGGTCAGCTTCACACCAATACCCAACAGGTGTCACTGTTGGCTCCCCAGGCCAACTGATGCCGAACAAACACACCTATATGAATATAACTGTATTTGGAACAAACACAGTAGGACACATATTTGCAACATTTAAAGCATAATGGGTAATAAATAAGCAACAAAATAAGTTTGCATTGTATGGGCTAGTTAGATTTGCTGAACGGTATGCACTAGCTCCTGGTTCTTCAGTGGTAGCTCCTGGTCAGTGGTTAATGCTGAATACCCAGGAGCTGGTTTTAGCTCCTGCTTATCCAATCTCAATGTTGGTCTATCATGTTGATGCAGGATGCTATGCTCATTATGAACCCACCCTCTCATCCGCCCTCTCCCTCAGAGCAGACTGCAGCTGAAGGATCAACTTCGAGTCATCTGGGAAGGGGCTCGGCATGTGCACAGGTTACTCTATTTTGTAATCGCTTGACGGAGGAGGGTCTTAGGAGGAGGTTCACCTTCGGAGCAACGTTCGACTACATGATTGGAAGCTGGGGTCCTTTGGAGTTGACTTCTTTGGCTGTTTCTGGGAACCTCAATACTGTATTTATGCTGCAACATGTCTCTTGGTTTTTCGGCCGGGTGCGGACAGAAGCGGCACTTACCCTCAGCATGAGAAGACTTTAGCCTTCATTTTCAGTGGTCCCGGCATGACAAGGGGCTTGTGCCTCAATATGGCCTTGAGGCGATGGAGGGCCATTTCTTTTGGGGAAGGAGGGAGGTTGAGGAGCGGGTTATTTTTATCAGGGTTTGGGGGCAGAGGGGTTTCTGTGTTGCTCAATTGTTTTTGAGTTGAGACTGTGAGAACTCCACTTTCAATGACATGGAGGGGGTAGAGCTATATTGTTTAGGATCAATCCCTAGGTTGTTCTCGGACCACCAATTGGATCGAATTTACAGATCCCACAGCCTCAAACTTCAGGTCGGCATAACAGCGGCTTTATAATCTGCTCCTTCAGGACAGTCCGACTGGCGGAAATGGCAGGTATTATACCAAGCTACTTTGGAGAGAATAGAGGGGATGGGGTGCCACCGGGGGTAGTATGGGATACGATGAAGGCGGTGGTCAAGGAGGAGTTAATCAGCTTCTCTGCAGCTTATTTTGCCACCAGGTCTCACAATAGGAAGTTACTGGAGGCCCAGGTGTGAGAGCGAGAGTTGGAGCATGCCCAAGATAAATCCCAGAAATCGTTAATGGAGCCGAGGCTGGCTCATTCCAATCTAGAAGCTCTTATGACCTCACAGACTGCTAATTCTCTACTGCGTACAAGGCAGTCGTACTATTCACAATCAAGTAAAGATAACCAATTCTTAGCCTACAAGTTGAAGCAGAAAACAATAGTGCTTAGGCGGTAAGAGATGAGAAAGGAGTGCTGAAATAATCAGAGGCTTGAAATCTTTGCAGAATACTACGAATCCTTGCCCAGGTCCGATAGCTCTGGGATGGACAGACACGTTTTGTTCTGGCTGAAGGGCTCCTCTTACCCGCCTCTGAGGTGCAACATGCTTCTCTGGATGGCCCGATAAAACAGGAGGAGGTTGAGTTGAAATTAGTTCCCTACACAATCAGAAGGCTCCTGCTCTGGATGCATTTACGCTTGCCATTTATAAGACCTTTAAGGCGCAGTTGCTGGCTCCTCTCACACCATTGTTTAATTTGTTTCTCGAGTCAAAGGTAGTCACTCAAACCATGGGTGAATCTCATCTCTCACTACTGCTAAAGTCTGGTAAGGATGCCACAAGTTGCGGGTCTTATTACCCTATCCCGCTTCTTAACACAGAAGCAAAAATATATGTAAAGTTTTTAGCTTCGCATCTAGTGGGGTGCCTTTCCTTTTTGATACACCCTGATTAGACAGAGTTCCTGTTGGGACGAAGTGCCCAAGATAATATTAGAAGGGCCATTGATGCCATCACATTGGGAAGGGCGAGCAGGACCCCAATGACCTTGTTGGCACTCAATGCTGACAAAGCCGTAGACAGGGTGGATTGGACGTTCATCAGGCCGACTTCACAGGAGTTTGGCTTTGGTCCTAATTTCATCGACCCAGTAATGGCTTGTTACGGTTCCCTCAGTACCAAGAACGCCAGCAACGGTAAATTGCTCACATCCGCTCTTCACCACAGATTAGGGGAATCTGTTCAGGTAAGTTAGAACACAAGGTGGCCCTCTATGTGGATGACATTTTACTAATACTGTCAGGTACAAGGAGTCTCTAAGTTCAGTGGTGAGTGTGTTGGAGAACTTCAGAACCGCTTCAGGTTTCATGGTTAACATGTGAAAGTCTAAGGGGTTGACTATTTCGGAGTCCAGAGTTAACATGGCCCACATCGAGAGGGAATTTGAATTACGGTGGGGGGTATAAAGGGATAAAGCGGACTCCCTGATCACAGATTTATTCAAGGCAAACTTTGTGTCGCTTTTTTGCTCCATGGCGGAGGACCCATGTAGGTGGGCCACCCAGAAGATACATGAGTGGGATGGGGTACTGCCGTCAAAATGAATATAAAATTCCCAGATTGCTTTATAACTCTTCAGCCCTTCCTGTTCTCATCCCTAGAGCATCACTACAGGCGCTGCATAGGAACGTAATGACATTTATTTGGGGGGACGTAGGTCTCGGATTGGCAGTCAGGTCCTACATGCGAATAAATATGCGGAGGACTTGGGTCACCAGATTCTTCAGAACCACATGGCCAACATCGCCACAATCTTTTTTTGGAAGGATACAGCGGGTAGGACCTTTTGGGTGGGAATGTAACAATCGGCAATGACTCACCCTCTGCGGGATCTTACCCACATGGTAGCCTGGGATCGGGACACTGGAGGACTTCTTTTGCAGTCCACCAGGACCTCCCTTTCTTATTGGGATAGGGCAGTAAGAGAGGGGGATTCAGGCAGGATGGGTCCCTTGACCCCCAGTTCTTTCTTATCCGTGTTTTGCCCCAGGCGTGGAACTGGTGCATTTTCACAATGGAGGGGAGGAGGTATGTATGGGCCAACTGCACCAACTATATCGAGATGGGTCCCCATTGACCTTCGAGGAATGCAAGGCAGAGTTCTGATTTGCTGAGTCTGATCGATTTCGCTACTGTCAAATCCATCATTGGATAACTAATCCAGTGACAAGAGAAGCCGGAACAAGACCCATGTTGGCGCTAGAGCTTGCATTGTAGGATGGCAACTCTACCAGATCAATCTCCAGGATCTATAAATTACTAGATAGGACTGATCCTTTTCCTATGTTCACATATATGGCCCAATTACATAGCCTTCTGGGCCGCCCTATATCTGAGGAGTTCTAGGGGCAGATATGGAAGAAGGCTGCCACCTCCTCGCATTGTTTTACCAATAAAGAAAATGCCTTCAAAGTGTTATATCATTGGTGCCTGTTCCCCACCTGTCTTCACAAGTTTGATACTTCTGCTTCTCCGTGCTGCTTGAGGGGTTGTGCTCAGAATGGGGACTACTTCCACATGTGGTGGATGTGCAAGCAGGCCCAGGTCTTCGGGGAGGCGTGGAGCCTCATAGGGGAAAATAACAGGGGCATCTTTACCCTTGAATCGGGGGGTGGTATTGCTGGGCGAACCAATGGAGTCTGTTTATCCTGTGAGCGGTTCCCCAGCCACTTTGATCTCAGTTGTTTGTAGCGGCACAGATAGCTCTGGCTAAGAATTGGAAGAGCAGGGAAGATCAACTGGTAAACGTCTGGTGGTACAAGATTTGGGAGGGGCTGCTGCAAAAAAGGTGGGGGTGGTGAAACAGGGCAGCTTCGCTAAATACATTGCCTTTGGCTCCCTTTACATAATTTATGTGAGAAATATCCAGCTTGTTCCATCAAGCCGCACAATTTAAGACACTTCTCAATGGGCTCCCAGTTGGACTATGGGTGGAGAGGGGAATGTAATGTATGTGTATTGTATGCTTCCATCCCAGGCATTGTCATATTGCACATCTCCACATAGGTGGCCTTTCCACTGGGTACCAAATACGCATTACTGTGTTACTCCCCCTTGCAGGATTCTCAAACTTAGGTGGCCTCTCCACTGGGTACCAAATATGCATTACTGTGTTACTGTGTTCTGAAATTTGTGGTAAACTAGGGCTTGCTTCTCACTCCCTTTCTGCATGCTCTCGTCTATTCCCCCTCCCCCTCCCTCCTATTCCATGGTGCTCTCTATCTCGCCTATCTTCTCTAACTGCTTCTCCATTGACTATCCTGCTCGCCTCACTAAATATGGCAGGAAAAAGTTTAAAAAGGACATCCTGGTCTCCAATCCAACCCAGGCCTCCCTATCGCTGACACCTACACCAGTGCCTCCTCCAAGGAAACTCTCACTGACATCCTCTTTTTCGTGCCTTCGCCTGACCTATGGACCCTTCATATGGTCTCTGTGCTCTCTCCTTTCTCCTCTTCTCCCATTAATGGTGGCACCCATTGGAATGTCCTCTTGGACTCCTTCCACTCCTCTAAGGCCATTATTAATGTCTACACTAACGGGACCGTCTTGGTCCAAGGCCCTCAGGCCAACCTTCACTCACCTCTTTGATAGACGCTTCCCGCGCCTCATCAACTTCCTTCCTCTCCTGCTGTCCACATTGCCTCCACCCTCCCTCCCTGCCCCCTCTTGTGCTCCTTCACCTCCGCAGGGTGTACCTCTGATCTGTACCCCTCCCCGGAAATCCTTTAAGGCTGGCAATCTTCTCCACATTGCCACTCTCACTCTGCCGTCAAGCATTCCTCTGACATCTGTCGCCTTCTTGAGGAACTGGACCTTGACGCCCTCGGTCTCACCTAGACATGGTTCACAGCCAGCTCCGTCAGCAGCTTTGACACACTCCTACCTGATGGCTACAAGATTCTCTCCATGCCCAGGCCCAACCGTGCTGAGGGGGTGTGGCCCTTATCTTCCCTGAGTGGATTCCTGCCACTGTAACTCCTACGCAGACCTACTCCTCTTTTGAATGCCTTGTCTGCCGACTCTCTCTCTCTGCTAGCCAGTCCCTTACCGTGGCTACTATCCATCGACCACCTGGTCAAATTTCCTCCTTCCTCTCTAAATGGGCGGACCTCTCCTCCTCACTCCTGTCCTCAACTACTCAACTTCTCTTTCTTGGAGACTTCAACATCCACCTGGATGCCTCCTGTCCCCCCTCTGTACTCTTTCGCGACCTCTGCGACGCTCGCTCACTCGCTATTCTCCCGTCTGGGCCGACTCATTCTGCAGGGCACACTCTTGATACTCTGATCTCTTCTGACCTTGCCCTCTCTGTCCCTCTCTCCACTCCCTGCTCCTGGAGTGATCACTTTCTCCTATCCTCCCACCTCACCTTCCCTACCCCACAGGCAAAGCCACCCTCATCACTGCCACCCTCCTCGGTCATCCGACCCATGAAGCGCGTGTCAGTTGAGGCTTTCGCTGCCACCTTCTCGCCCCCCCCCTCTCCCTTCGGCTGACTCCCACCCTGACACAGCCCTCTCCAAGCTTCACTCTGCTATATCTGATACTCTTGATATCCTTCCCCCTGTCAATCCGCCTGAAGCCCAAAGCCAAATGTAACTCCTGGTATGACTCGGATCTCGTCACCCTTAATCGCAAGTGCAGGGTGGCAGAGAGGAAATGGCGTGCTTCATGTGCATCCTCTGACAAACTGGCCTGCCGCCTACTCCAAAGGCAATACAGGCTCTCTGTTCTCACCAAGAAGAGAGCCCTTATCCAAGCCCGCATCTCGGCAGCATCTAATAATTCGGCCGAACTCTTTAAAATCTGCAAGGAGCTGGCCAACCCTGCTGCAGTCTCTACCTCTCCTGTCCCCTCCCAGGCCCTCTGCATGGCACTGGCCTCTCACTTCATTTAAAAAACTCAGGACATCCTATCCTCACTCTCCTCCCATCACCTCTCCCCCCCCCCCCTCTATTCCCTGCTCTTCCTCTGGCCCTTCTGCAGCCACCCCTCCTCCCTTCTCTGCCTTTCCCCTTTTTTCTGCTGACGAGGTTTCGAGACAAGTCCGATCTATGAAAGTCTCGTCAAAACAGGTCCACCCATGCTCCTCCAAAACCATCAAGGACCACATCGACTCCTTGGCTCCTGCCCTGGCTGACTTCTGCAATCACTCCTTCGCCTCTGGAGTCTTCCCATCCTCCCTCAAGCACTTCCTTGTGCACCCCCTTCTTAAGAAATCCTCGTCCGACCCCTCCTGCCCAGCTAACTATCGCCCAATCTCTATCACTCCCTTCCTGGGCAAGCTCCTGGAGAAACTGGCCATCTCCCAGCTTAATCTCCATGCTGAATCTGTTGGTAGCCTTCACGACCATCAGTCTGGCTTCAGAGCTGCCAGAAGCACGGAAACTGCTCTCCCGAACATCCGTGAGGACCTGCTCTCGAACCTTGTGTTAGGGAGAATTCTCTGTTAAGGGTAATTTCCCAAACCTAGTGAGTCCCCCAGCAGATTTGCTGGATTTTTTGGGGTTTATTTATTTCTCCTGCTAAGCATGAGACTCTTTTTCTCCCACTCTTAGACATGATTTGAGATATCCTTTGACTTTGTAATATGTTTGATGGACTATGGGGTCTTTTACTCCATAGGGCTTCATGTGTTTTTGGTATGTGTGTTACTCAGCACCCTCCGTGCCGTAACACAGTGGTGTCATAGTGACCCCCAAACAGACTCCTTACCCTGGGACTGACTACTGTCTCCCAGGGCATGTAAAGTCACCATTGGCTTTACTAGTCCTAAATTGTGAACAGAACCAGTACAAACCATCATGTTGTGGGCGTACTGGTAGGGGCAATTTGATTGCCCCTGGGTCTGTTTGAGGGGGCACTGTCCTGTCCCCCCTGAACGAGTTTTGGCTGGTGGCAGTGGATACTACTTTTTATATTCAACCGCAAATATATTCCTATGGGATTTTCCCATTTTTCGAGGCTAATACTTTTTAACATAGCCTCAAACATACCGCCGGTTTATTTATTTAATATTAATTCACCGGTTGGTATTTTTTGCCAGAACTCGATTCCAAAATGGCGTTTGTGTTCGCTTCTGTGACTCCAACCCGAAGTTGAGCCCTTTGTTCCACTTTTGGCGGGCTTCTGCACAGAAGCCCTCCAAAGTGGTGCCACTCTGTCTGGGTCCCACAGGAGGTGTGGGAGGGGGTTTAGGCACCCTGGACTGAGTTGCCTCGGCAACTCAAGTCGCTCTTGTGTGATTGGCCCAGTGGTGAGCAGCCCGGCTCACCACTTAGCATGTTTGAGTGACAGCTAGGACTGATGAATGGGGGTTTTCTGCATAAAAGCAGGGCTTTGGGGACTGGGACTTCAGACGTCGTCACAGGACCAAAGAATCTGAAGAGGGAGAAGCTGAGCCGACCTGCAACGACGACACCACCGGTGGAGCCCTGCTGAACCGACTCACCACTTCTTCCAACGACAGAGGAGATCTTCATCCTGAAGAGTCTTGTTTCTTTGACTTGTGGGGATAACCAGTTTGCCCGCCTTTTCGCCTTCCCGGATCATCTTGTGGCCACTTTGCCTGTGCCAAGCACCCCAGCAACCGGGATACCACGTTTTACCACTACCGCGAATAAAAGGGTAGTACCTTTTAATCTGAGAACTCCACGGCTAGTTTCTTCCCTGGCAGTGCAACGACCTTCAGCTTTCCTCCACGTCGACATCCTCTCTTCCTCTGGACGACACCGCGACTTGCATCCACTGCCAGGAACAACTGCCCCCGCTGGAGGATTCTCTCCACTTTCAAAGTACTGTGTCCGTCTGGCCTCCCTCGCAACGGTCTGTGTGGGGTGTCTCGTAAATCCTCATCTTACCACTTGGGTTGGCCCTAAGCTGGCTAACTGAACTTTTCGGAGCTGAACCGATTCCTTTTTAAAAACTCTCTGTAAGACTTTCCAAGCCTTTTAAACTGTGTGATCTTGGGCGCATTGGTGTTCTACTCTCTCCAGGAGGGAGCCTGGCCTCTGAACTTTTTGCTCACAAGTAGACTAACTTTCCTGCCTTGCTGCGTGCTTCTAAAGTATTGTGTTGTGTGCTGTTCCGAATTTCTGCCTTTTCCCTCCCTTTTTCTTAAACTTATTGGAGTGCCATCTTTAGTTAAGCGCTCACCTCTGTCTGGAAATAAGTGGTGTTAACGAATACTTGTCTAATAAGGAATAAGGGATGTATATATATTAATAGTGACTGTTTTTAAACTTGCTTAAAATAATAGTGCTAGAGTGTTTCTAAGTGTGTCTTTAAATAAATAATTATATACTTGATACCAAAGCTCTGGTCAGCATTTGCTTGTGCTACTGTATTTTAGTACCTATCTTGTATACTCTACATACTGTCTAACTCTTCTTGAGAGAAGTCTGGCTGCTCAGCCACAGCTACCAGGTAAATCTGGGTGGTACAGACTGCTACCAATTGGGTTTACTGCCAACACCTGTAGTCTTAAGCCTTTTGCAGTGGTCCCTAAGGGAACTGCACAGGTTTCTGCCTAACACCTTGACTCAAACACTCCTTGTGTTCTCATTTTACTTGATCTCTCCTCTGCCTTTGATCCTGTCAACCATACTATCCTCCTCAACCGTCTCCGTGATAACCTGGGTATCACTGGTCAGGCTCTGGCGTGGCTGTCCTCTTTCCTCTCCAATCGACCCTCCCAGGTCCAACTGGGGTCCTTCCTCTCTGACATCTTTTTCTCTACCTGTGGTGTCCCTCAGGGATCTAACCTCTCTCCCTGGCTGTTCAACCAGTACTTGGCACTTCTTGCCCACTGCATCGCCGCTCTCTGCTCCAACTTTCAGTGCTATGCGGATGATACCCAGCTCATTTTCAGGCTACCCTCGGCCTCCTCTTCTCCTTCCCTCACCTCTGACTGTCTTTCTGCTATCCAGGAATGGTGTGCCGCCAATGACATCTGCCTTAATGCCAGTAAGACTGAGATTCTACTCATCGGCACACCCACTCCCTCCTTCCCTGCAGCTCTCTGGCCGGCCTCTCTTGGCCCTCTTCCAGCTCCTACCTGCAAGGCTAAAAACCTTGGGGTCATCTTCGACTCCACACTCTCTTTCTCTCATCACACATCTGACGTCTCTAAGAAGTCACACTACCAGCTTCACCTCTTCAGAGGTATCCTTCCTTTCCTCTCCTTCCCCCAGAAGCTCACTGTCTCTAGAGCCCTGGTTCTCTCGAAGCTGGACTACTGTAACAGCCTCTACCTAAATCTACCTGCCTCTACTCTCCGCCCTTTGCAACTCATCCAGAACAGGACTGCGAGACTTTCCTTGGCCTCAAGCCCTGGGACCGTATCTCTCCAGGACTGAAATCGCTACACTGACTCCCAGTGGCTGCGAGGATTAAATTCAAAACTCTCCGCATTGTCCACAAGGCCTTCTGGGGCCTCGGGCCAAAATACCTTCAACTCTCTCTTCCTAAATATCTTCCTTCTCGAGCTCTTCGCTCATCCACCTCCAACTCCCTCAGGGTCAGCCGCTTCTCCAAGCAACAAGTTGGGGATAGATCTCTCTCTGCAGCAGGGGCCTCCCTCTGGAACAGCCTTCCTGCCTCTCTGAAACTTGAGGAGAACCATCTCCGGTTCCGGAAGCACCTCAAAACCTTCCTCTTTGCCTCCGCTTTCTCTCCCCCTCTACCCTATTACTATTACTGTAACTGCAATTAATCTGAAAAGGGGCCACTCACCTATCCCGGTCCGTGGCCCTGCCACTCTCCCCTGCACTGTCTCTGTATCCCTACAGCCCTCCCCTCCCAGCACTTGCCTGCACTTATCTTGTACTTGCCACCAGCTGGCCCTTATTATTTATCTTGTTTCTAACTAACCTGTACTGCACTTCTCTCCCTTTCCCCCTTGCACTTTTCCCTTCCACCCTGCACTTGCGCGATCTGAATGACACCTGGCCTAGTAGGATCGTTGTGTCTCCCTTTGTTGCCCCCTCCGCCTCGTCGCGCCTTGAAACACTTGTGTATAGGCGCGTTATAAATGCCATATCATATCATCTCATCTCCTGTAACTTCTAACCTTCTCCGTTGCACTCCATACTCTGTATTTACTGAGCTGCTTGTTCTGTTTACCACAGTACTGATAAAGCCATTAAAAACATTGAAAAAAAAATAATAAGAACATGTCACTTGCCATGGGCTGGACAAATTTAAGAGGCCAGCCACATTAATGATTTTTAATCCAAACTGATTAGAAGTATGAAAAGGATAAGTCACTAGGGGTGTGCATATTGTATTAAAACAATATCTTTATTATTGGATTAAAAACAATATATAACTATGTGTGTGAATGCAATTGTGACATACACATGAAACACTTTTCATCATTGACACAAGGCAAATATACCACAGTCATCGTCACTTGTGGACAGTACACTTAAATTGATAATTCTGTCACAGGTGGGAACACACATCACCACCCACAAATCCAATAAACAGGTTGACACAGTGTGTTTCGGCCACGCTAGAGTAGATTATTTGAACTCTATTATGGACGGCCTTCATCAGGACAGACCCCTTCAGAGGAGCCAGTGAAGGTTACACCAATGTGATAAATTCAACTTCTGCATGCTATTGCAATCAAATGCCTCATCAATCTACAACTGAAAGAATTTGAATGTCTAGCACACTCTTCAACATTCTGTCTACTCATATGGTACAATCAACCCAATTAATGTTAGATGCTATATATTGGTAAACATTTTATTTCTACATCTCTCAAACTCTGAACTAAACACAACCATACCTCTACGGCACAAACTGCACGCACTTCACAACACCAACATAACAACGATACACACATACAACACAGTCTCGCCCAACACGACATGACAGCTACGAACTGACAAACATCTACTCTAAGTGAACTGAAGCTGCCAACAGCACATCACAGCTCTTTTGCTCGTTTTGCCCGCTTATTCCTATTAAGGTACCTGCCTCCCTGTTACGCTCACCTGGTATCCACGGGGACGCCCTTATGCCCTGGTTGCCGGATTCACCCTGGATGTTCCCAATTCTGGACAATGCCTTCTGTGGCAGTCGGGACTGAAAACACAGGAGGACTGGGTTTAGGAACAGACTTTGTTTCCTCCCACCAGCCCCCTGGACTCGACCTGATGGCCCACTCCTCACCTTGTTATGTCTGGCATGCTCTCTGTCCTGCCTTCTGTGCAGGGGCGCGTAATCATCTGCGGGTTGAAGCGACAGAGTTCACTTCACTGGTGCTAACCCATTCAAGTGTCTTTAAGTCTGGTTATAGCAGTCTTTAAATGTCCTTGATTTCCTTTCTTCCTAACAATTTCTTTTCTTGTTCGTTTCCCCTTAGGTGCACGGAGGTTTGGTGGGTGCGCTACTTGGATAAGGCTCCTGCCAGGATGATGGACGCAGGAGCGTATGATGGATGGCAGGTTAAGCGTGAAGTCTTTTCTTGCTAACCTGTATTCTTTATTCCTTTTCAAGTCGCGATGGTCTTTCTGGGCGTATGAAGATTTCCAGAGCGGAACCAGTCAAGAACCAGTCAAGAAATGCCCAGCCAGATGAGGATTTTGTGATTACTACCGTGAATGCCGTGAGTAACCTGTTTGACGATGTCCTTCTTTCTCTCTACCTCCAGGTGCTTCGTTCCGGTGCGAGCGTGGTGTCCTGATGATGGTGCCAACTGGATGGAAGACCGCGAGCAGCAGGAAACGACAGATGGAAAGTTGCAGGTAAGCAGAGACTGCTAATGATGTTCTTTTGTCTCCTCTGCAGGTCCACTATTCAAGGATCGCCAAGTGCTGGTCTCTGAACACGATGAGCGTCACGCTGCTGGCTGCAGAATAACGTGAAGCACGTTCTGTAACTTGGGTGCGGTTTATATAGCTCTCTGTAAAGTAGTCCAGGTAAAGTAGTCCAGGCTACCACACCCTAAAACACTGCACCGCACAGTCTGGTTCCTAGGAACTAGACTGTATGGGTGCCTCCATGTTGGCTGCAGGCCTTCACAGGAAAAGTAGTCCCTTCGAGGTAAAGTTCCAATCTGAACATGAGCCTGGCGCCGAAGGCGCCAGGACGGACTCCAGGAGAGTCTATGATGATAATGCAAGGCCCTTGGGGCCCCAAATGAACCCTGAGTCCTGACCCTACCTGGCATGTGATCATGCCAGTGGGGTTCTGGGTCATAGGTCGTGACACTCCCTCCTTGCTTTACAGATCCACCAGAGCACCAAGAAATCATGCAGGTGGCAACAGTGCGCAGTATAATAACCTTTAACATAACATGAAGCAGAGTTAGCCTTTCGTCCCAATAAGGGCCATGCTAATGCTCCTCAAAACAAAACAGATATTCAAATCTTAACCTACTCTCCATTACGACTTGCTGCACAGCAGTTAGAAATGTTTAAACCCAAACCAAAAGAGGTAGCTTAGTTATATGCTTATTTGCCAAGGTGTCAAGTTCAAAAGAGGGTGAATCACTGTTGTCACCTCAGTTGTTTCCCACTGTGGAAGTAAAAGTGAGTTTTGTAAATTATATTAATCGCTATATTACTGGCGATTTAACCATGCGCGCCAGTGTGGCAAACCGGACGAGACTGACATCACTCGGTGTATGGAAAGAACCAGGATGCCACAGCAGCTCAACAGGCTTGCAAAATGCGTCCAAATGTATACTATTTAGTACGCCATTGTAGCATGGCTAAGTGTGGTCAAAAAGACTGGACCTCGATCAACCAGAAAGAAAATTTACGCTTAAACCATCTGTCAACTTCACAAAAAAGCCCACATCTTACAAGCGATGCAGACCTTGATCATATCATGTATTTCCTGCGGGCTCAGTAATGCCTAATACCTCCCAATGTCTGCGTAAACCTGGGAGCCATCAAGTCTAATTATTTGGATCATCCCCACACTAAACCAGTGGCCACCTGGATACAATAGGAGTGGTCAATAATAAACCAATGTTATCCAAGGTATTGCATCCCCCATATCAACAGAATATTATACAGCATATTACAGTATAAGTCGTAACAGGGTCAGGATAAACTCATTGCTACAGTAATGATTGGAGGCCTTGGATAATGAAAATGTCTGGAAACTAACAATGCACACCAATCTATACCAATTTAAATTGTCTGTGTGCCTGTTACGTAAGTCTACGAAAAGATTTTCATCAATTAAAGGGCAACTCTCAAACACAATCTAGTGAGCGCACAGTTGCTTTAACAGGTTAGTGTATAAATCTGTTGGGTTATCTCATCAATGTTGCATATTTAGTGTAATCCCAATGATTTCGTCCTGGCAGTCTCAGTTGTTCAAGTACACCAAAAGAAAATTCATTGCTATGGAGACTGAACTTAATTATCCACCAATATAAAGTCCTCATAGCTGCCCCTATTTGAACAACCTCAAGCAATATACAGACTACTTATACCAACAGTTCATTCCACTGTAAACAAATGTTGATTGTGTTTCTGATGGTATCCAAATGGTATATTCATTTTTGTTCATTGGATGCGAGCAGACAGTCAATTCCGTCCCCTCTAAATTCGGTGTGATTTGCTGTACAACCAGTTAGATTTTTATCTGTATGGCGTAACCTTCTGAAATGTTCAGGAGTGGCTTTTCAGCTACGTTATGTCGAATGCATGATCGAAGCTCCGATATTCGCTGCTTGACAGGTCTTGCCATCTTACCGACATACAGTAGGTTGCAAGGGCTTTTAATGATTTAGATCATGTTGCAGCTGTTACAATTCGTGAAACTAATGAGTGTCAACTTTAGATCGTTATATTCAAATTGTTTAATGTTATTAGTTAATGTTCTGTTATGTTACTTGGCATTTATATAGCGCTCTATATATTATTGGTATGACCTCAAAGCGCTGGTAGGTTGAACGCCCTCAGGAACCGTAGTTCTGGTCAGTAGAGAGAGATAGTGTCGTAGGGTGCATGGGTGCACAAGATGTGTGTGCAGCTGATGTAATTGCCGGATGGTAGCTGCATCCTAGCGTTAGGTGTGGTGCTGAAAATATCAGTTGGATGTGTGCAGTCTGGTGGGTGGACACACAGACTGGGCTCCGGCTGCGTTAGGCCTGGAAGGACGCATATGTGAGCAACTAGGCCAGAATGTGCTCGGCTAGCTGTGTTCTATTAGGGTGATGAGGTGTTCATGGGGTCGTATTCGTATGTGAACAGCTAGACCGAATTAATCAGGGAAACAACTGTGTTCTAGTTGAATGATGTTGTATAGCAGAGAGTAAGCGTAGTGATGTGATATGATAGTTATCTTTAAAGCGCCTGAGATCAGGCAGGTGAACAGGATGGTAAGGAACAGAGCGACACACGGACACAGAGACAGAGGGCTGGGTTTACAGCGACAGGAGGGGGGGATACAGATATATAGCAACAGCATGGTCCCCCATGGGACCATGCTGTTGCTATATATCCCCACAGGAAAGCAGGGTACACAGTTATACATGTGTGGGCATGTTAACATTTACATTTGCATTTCTATCCAGCTGCGAATCAGGCTAATGTTCACAACTCTACTCAAGTGTGGGACACGCCAACATTTACATTTCTATCTAGAAGCACCTCAGGACAACCTTCACAATGCGGTCACGGTCTGGTGCAGGCTAATGTTCACAATTCTAACTGAGTTGCGGCATTGCCAATGTTCATAATCGTGTCCGGGTCTGGCACAGGCTAATGTTCGCAATTCTAACGAAGTGCGGTATTGCCATCATTCACAATCTAGTAGGGGTGTGGGCAGGCTAATGTTCACAATTCTCTCTAAATGATGGACAGCTTAACATTCACATTGCCGACTAGGTCTGGCGCAGGTTAATGTTCACAAGTGTGACCAAGTGTGGCATTGATAACATTCATAATCCTGTCTGGGTCTGGTGCAGGCTAATGTTCACAAATCATGCTAAGTGCGGCATTGCTAATATTCACAATCCTCTCTGGGTCTGGTGCAGGCTAATGTTCACAATTCTCTCCAGGTGCGGCATTGCTAATATTCATAATCCTGTCCAGGTCCGGCGCAGGTTAATATTCACATTTGGGAGGTAAGGTAATGTTGAGTGGCAGGGTTTTCTGGAGTAGAGTAATTGCTCTACTCCCCACCCGTGCCACACTGCTGCTGGTTGACGCCTGGCTTCCCCTGCTGACACCTGCAGACACAATCTGGAGCCGCCTCTGTGGGAGCCGCCATTTGCCAATGGGCATGCTACAAAAGTTCCACAACTATATAGTGACCCTGGACAGGTGCCATCCCCTACAGCACAGTTGTTGTTGGACTAGTCAACGGTCCATAAGTGTGAACCAGTTATTGATGTAGATTTGCATTTCGATTTAATGCAAATACAGTGTTTTTGTTCAATGAGCTCAGTTGTTTTCGATCAGAATAGTCGTTCTCAAATTCACTTCTGGGTTAGAGTTCACCTTTGTTACTTTTCAATGGCTGGTTATCTCTGACTCTCCATAATATAAAGATATACATTCTGCCAACCTCTAGACGAGGGACATTATTTGTCTTAGGCTTTTCAGCAGTGTAAGAAACCAGAGGCTGCCTCACCCGCTAGTCCCGAGGGAGGGATCTGTCTGTCTCTCTGTCTCTCTGTCTCTCTCTCTCTCTCCAATGCCATAGCCTTTGGATCCAGACCCTAGGGTTGAATCAGTGTGGGAGGATCACCTGGATGAGGGGTCTTCGGGGAGTGGGGGCGAGGCAGCCGATGGGGAGGCATAGTATTCCCCCCTTTTTTGTTCATCTACCCCATACTATTTTTAAGGATACTCCGAGGTCCCTTTTTACAGAAACACTGGGCCGTGGAAGAGGGTGACCGAGTCACAAGACTCTCATACATCGTACTGGACATGTCCCGTTAATCGGGTCAGACTAAGTCAGGCACTTGACTTCAAGTGCATACACATGATACCAATTAGCTCTCCTCACACGGTTAAAAATCAACACCTAAAGACACACCCTGAGCAAGGCGGACACTAGCAGAACTTCTGGGAAGAAGGCACACCTACTGGAGCACAGAGACGGACCAAGAAATGAGAGCTGCGGGTAGAAAACCCCAAGGGCTCCCTACTGGAGGTCGTTGCCTTCGACAGGCTACGAAAGACGTGGAAAAAGCCAGATCCCACAAATGAAGACTGCATTGTGTTCCAAGGATGCCAGCGACCCTCCCGGGTGAACGGCAGAGTTGGGGAGGCGAGGCCAAGCCTGTGCTACTAACCGACACCCATGAAATAGAAATTGCAAAACCCAGAAAAAGAGACACAGCCAGTGAGTTGGCAAGTGACCCAAGAGAGCGGTGTGTGTTAACGTTTGAAATAGAAACATAATATTGTAAGTGAAGGTTGCACACGTGTGGATGAGACGCAAAGAAAGGCAGACCTGCAAGTGTATTTTGATGTAAAGGACAGCTGTGGAATCAGCGATACTAAGTAACAGAGTGGTCCGGTGAAAGGAAGTAGCCCACTCGAAGGTCTCCATGAAAAGTACTTTGTTTAAAGCGAGAAAGCAAATGAACAGCAAAAGTGAAATAAAGAAGATTAATTCCTAGAGAAAGGACAAGTGAAAGTTAAATTGTGAACTTTGAGTTTAAGTGGTTGTTAGGCAGAAACCTGTGCAGTTCCCTCTGGGACCACTGCAAAAGATTTAAGACTACAGGTGTTGGCAGTAAACCCACTTGGTAGCAGTCTGCACCGCACAGATTCACTGTGGTAGCTGTGGCTGAGCAGTCAGACTTCCCTCAAGAAGAGTTAGGCAGTATACAGAGGATACATAATAGGTACAGAGGTACAATAGCACAAGCAAACACTGACCAGAGCTAGGTGTCAAAGTATAAACTTATTTATTAAAGGTACACTCATAAATTACACTAGCACTTTAGAAAAGATAAGAAAGTCAAACACAGTTACTATTACTCATATGTACATCCCTAATCGTTTGTTGGACAATTCTAAGTTAACACCACTTATTTCCAACCAGAGGTGAGCGCTTAACGTTAGATGGTACTCCAACAAGTATTACCAAAAGGGAGGGAAAAGGCAGGAATAAAGAGAGCAGTTAGGTAAAACACTTTTCACATAAGGTTGGCAAAGACAGTCAATAGTGGAACAAGGGGAATTAGTTCGGGGCCCGCGTTAGAGGGAGCCAGGCGAAAATGTGCCCAAGATCACACAATGTCACAAGTCTTTGCAGGTGAGTAGAAAACGTTTTTTCTATGGTTCTGAAAAGTTTAGTTAGGGTGTCCCAGACCTACCCAGGTTCGAGAGCCGAGGGCTAAATCTACCCCGTACAATCGGTGGCAAGGGAGGCCGGGCGGATCACAGTACCTTTAAAAGTGGAAAGATTCCTCCAGCGGTGGTAGTCGTTCCTGGTAGTGGGTGCAAGTCGCGGCGTCGTCCCGAGGAAAAGGTGATCTCGACAGGGAGGAAGGCTGCAGGTCGTTGCACTACCAGGGGTGAGGCCAGCCGTGGAGTTCTCCGGTCACAAAGGATTTTTACCCCTCTTTCGCGGTTGAGGTAAAAAGTGGTATCCCGGTTGCCGTGGTGCTTGGCACAGGCAAGGCGGCCACGAGATGCTTCGGGACGGCGAAAAGAACGCAGCAACTGGTTGTCCCCACCAGTTAAGGGAAGAAGACTCTCCGGCGGGAGATCTCCTCTGTCGTCGGGAAAAGTGGTGAGACGATTCTGCAGGGCTTCACCGGTGGTGTCGTCTTGGCAGGTCGGCTCGGCTTCTCCCTCTTCGGCTTCTTAGGTCCTGTGGCGACTTCTGAAGAACCAGTCCCAAAAACCCTGCTTTTATGCAGCAAACCCCCATTCATACAGCCTAGCTGTCACTCAAACATGCTAAGTGGTGAGCGGGGTGGCTCACCACTTGGGCCAATCACACTAGAGTGCGACCTGAGTTGGCAAGGCAACTCGGTCCAGGGTGCCTAAACCCCCTCCCACACCCCCTGCGGTACCCAGACAGAATGGCACCACTTTGGAGGGCTTCTGTGCAGAAGCCCGCCAAAAGTGGAACAAAGGCTCGACTCGGGTTCAGGGTTACTGAAGTGAACCTAGACGCCATTTTGGCGGCGAGTTCCGGCAAAAAATCCCAACCGGTGAATTTATATTAAATAAATAAACCGGCGGTATCTTTAACATTGCACCAAAAAGTGATGCATCAAAAACCAATGGGAAATCCCATTGGGAAATATTCCGGTGGAATATTTCCGTGGTATCCACTGCCACCAGCCAGAACTCGGCGAGGGGGGACGGGACAGTACCCCCTCGACAACAGACCCAGGGGCAATCTAATTGCCCCTACCAGTACTTCCACAGTAAGATGGTTTGTACTGGTTAAGTTCCTAAGTTAAGACTAGTAAAGTCAATGGTAACTTTACAGCCCCAGGGAGACAGTAGTCAGTCCCAGAGTGTGGAGTCTATGTTTGGGGGTCTCTAAGACACCCCTGTGCTACTGCACTGAGGGTGCTGTGTAAAACACATTCAAAAACCAATGATGGCCTAGGGGGAAAATTACCCCCCCAGCCCATAAGCACATAGCAAGTCACAGAGAACACTCTCAAGTCATGTCCAAGAGTGAGGATAAAAGAGTCTCACTCTTGGCAGGAGAAAAAAATAAACCCCACAAAATCCAGCAAAGCTGCTGGGGGACTCACTAGGTTAGGAAATTCAGCCTAAACAGAGAATTCTTCCTAACAGTGGTCCTGGGTGGTCTGTAAAGAAAGCCATTCACATTCGAAAGTCTGACATCCGAAAGTGGTCCGAGCCCGACAGAGGGAGACCTGAAGTATAGTAAGCTTGGGGAAGGGAGCACCCCTCTCCCCGCTTTGCAAGTTTGTGTTTAACTTTATCAAGAGAGGTCAGAGCCTGACCGAGGGGACCTATGAGAACTGTGTGGTGAATCATCTGAGCCCGACAGAGGGGGATCTTTGTGAACATTTTGGTTGAAACATTATTTTGGAAGTCAGAGTGTTAGGAAGAATTCTCTGTTTAGGCTGAATTTCCTAACCTAGTGAGTCCCCCAGCAGCTTTGCTGGATTTTGTGGGGTTTATTTTTTTCTCCTGCCAAGAGTGAGACTCTTTTATCCTCACTCTTGGACATGACTTGAGTGTTCTCTGTGACTTGCTATGTGCTTATGGTCTGGGGGGGTAATTTTCCCCATAGGCCATCATTGGTTTTTGAATGTGTGTTACACAGCACCCTCAGTGCAGTAGCACAGGGGTGTCTTAGAGACCCCCAAACATAGACTCCACACCCTGGGACTGACTACTGTCTCCCTGGGTCTGTAAAGTTACCATTGACTTTACTAGTCTTAACTTAGGAACTTAACCAGTACAAACCATCTTACTGTGGAAGTACTGGTAGGGGCAATTAGATTGCCCCTGGGTCTGTTGTCGAGGGGGTACTGTCCCGTCCCCCCTCGCCGAGTTCTGGCTGGTGGCAGTGGATACCACGGAAATATTCCGCCGGAATATTTCCCAATGGGATTTCCCATTGGTTTTTGATGCACCACTTTTTGGTGCAATGTTAAAGATACCGCCGGTTTATTTATTTAATATAAATTCACCGGTTGGGATTTTTTGCCGGAACTCGCCGCCAAAATGGCGTCTAGGTTCACTTCAGTAACCCTGAACCCGAGTCGAGCCTTTGTTCCACTTTTGGCGGGCTTCTGCACAGAAGCCCTCCAAAGTGGTGCCATTCTGTCTGGGTACCACAGGGGTTGTGGGAGGGGGTTTAGGCACCCTGGACCGAGTTGCCTTGCCAACTCAGGTAGCACTCTAGTGTGATTGGCCCAAGTGGTGAGCCACCCCACTCACCACTTAGCATGTTTGAGTGACAGCTAGGCTGTATGAATGGGGTTTTGCTGCATAAAAGAAGGGCTTTTGGGACTGGTTCTTCAGAAGTCGCCACAGGACCTAAGAAGCCGAAGAGGGAGAAGCCTAGCCGACCTGCCAAGACGACACCACCGGTGAAGCCCTGCAGAATCGTCTCACCACTTTTCCCCGACGACAGAGGAGATCTCCCGCCGGAGAGTCTTCTTCCCTTAACTGGTGGGGACAACCAGTTGCTGCCTTCTTTTCGCCGTCCCGAAGCATCTCGTGGCCGCCTTGCCTGTGCCAAGCACCCCCGGCAACCGGGATACCACTTTTTACCTCAACCGCGAAAGAGGGGTAAAAATCCTTTGTGACCTGAGAACTCCACGGCTGGCCTCATCCCTGGTAGTGCAACGACCTGCAGCCTTCCTCCCCGTCGAGATCACCTCTTCCTCGGGACGACGCCGCGACTTGCACCCACTACCAGGAATGACTACCACCGCTGGAGGAATCTTTCCACTTTTAAAGGTACTGTATCCGCCCGGCCTCCCTTGCCACCGATTGTACGGGGTAGATTTAGCCCTCGGCTCTCGAACCTGGGTAGGTCTGGGACACCCTAACTAAACTTTTCAGAACCATAGTAAAACCGTTTTCTACTCACCTGCAAAGACTTGTGACATTGTGTGATCTTGGGCACATTTTCGCCTGGCTCCCTCTAACGCGGGCCCCGAACTAATTCCCCTTGTTCCACTATTGACTGTCTTTGCCAACCTTATGTGAAAAGTGTTTTACCTAACTGCTCTCTTTATTTCTGCCTTTTCCCTCCCTTTTGGTAATACTTGTTGGAGTACCATCTAACGTTAAGCGCTCACCTCTGGTTGGAAATAAGTGGTGTTAACTTAGAATTGTCCAACAAACGATTAGGGATGTACATATGAGTAATAGTAACTGTGTTTGACTTTCTTATCTTTTCTAATGTGCTAGTGTAATTTATGAGTGTACCTTTAATAAATAAGTTTATACTTTTACACCTAGCTCTGGTCAGTGTTTGCTTGTGCTATTGTACCTCTGTACCTATTATGTATCCTCTGTATACTGCCTAACTCTTCTTGAGGGAAGTCTGACTGCTCAGCCACAGCTACCACAGTGAATCTGTGCGGTGCAGACTGCTACCAAGTGGGTTTACTGCCAACACCTGTAGTCTTAAATCTTTTGCAGTGGTCCCAGAGGGAACTGCACAGGTTTCTGCCTAACACAGAGAAAGACTAACGTGGAAGGAAAGGCGGCCTCGATCCAGGATTTTCAACTGTATATTGTGTTGGAAGCTGCGCCAGAGTGTCATCCTGCCTGAAAGAGGCTGCCTTACTTTGTGTGAGGCCTAACGAGGGGAGGAGAGCTGGTTCAACCACATTATCATTTGAACACAGATTTTTCCTTTTGCATACATTTCTCTTTTTCACACTTTTTTGTAGAAGAGATAGGGCCGGCATTAGGTTTTGTTAGCATAGGCCATTTTGATTTGACAGACTCCACTAGGACTGCGTTATTTATTATTTGATGGTCAAGACTACTCCCATCTTAGTTTTAGGGCAAAGTAGGAGTTTTTTCAACTAACAATTTTAATAAAGGTTTTACAAATTGTACCCATTGTGTCTGTGTCATACTTGTGATACCATGCCTTCCCCTACAGCAGCCACCTACTCCAACTCTGGAATAATATTCGGGCCCAGCGTAGGTAACCCCCCCCCTCCCCCGTTCCCTTCTTCCCCCTGGGGCTCTCCCTCCTTTCAATGTGATGTAGTCCACTTCTCTCCACCCCCCGACAGTTGCCTTCTCTTTTTGCTCTCGATCTTGATATTTTCCTGCTGCCTCCTTTCATTCTTTATATGTGGAGGCTTCACCCTCTCCTCACAAGTCTCTCTCCCTCTTTTTTTTCTCGGCTTAAGCTCCACCTCTTCTCAACGGCTCAACCCTGGACATCCCTCTTCTTCCCCAGTTGGACGTTTGATGTTCCTCTTTGCCTTTCTTTATATACGGATGTTACACCTCACCACTCCTTCCCTCTTTGTAGATGTTTCTCTATTGTTTCCATCGCTCGACCCCTTGCAGCATTTCATCCCCTGCTGCCTCCCTATTCTTCCCCACTCTCCTCTTGACAGCACCAAACAACAAATCCCTAATGTGCATTTACTGGTGCTGCAGTGCAGCATGCGCTGGGATATAAAGGCTGTCAGTCTTCGCAGAATCAGAAAGCAGGTCTTCCTCTTTGGCAATACGATTGGAAGATGGTGCCGCCAGCCTTTGTCACTGTTGAGTGTCTTCTCATAGGTGTCTCCTGTCATCCCGAGCTGTGCACACACTTTTTTTTAGCTTTCAAAGGGATGAACCACAATGCATCTGGCAAAACTGCCATTCTTATTTGTTATGGGTACCACATGGGTCATGGCGAACTGGGAAAGCGGTCATGCCAGACATGTTCTTTCCTAAGAGCATGTTACAACTTTGGGAAGATGGTTAATTCTTGTTAATTCGGAGCTGTACGGCACAGTAGGTTAGGGATGAGAGAGAGAGATGGAGGCCCCTGGAGCTACACCATCTAATGCCTCCAAGGCCAGTTTCATGGTGCGGATTCAGTGTACACAGGGTCTTCAGATGCCTATCCCCTAACCCCTCCAGAGGGACTTCCTGATAATGGACACTATGGGTTGCATCAGCCATTACAATAATTTTGCTCAGCATCCCATCGCTTATCCATAAGTGGCTTTACAACAAATGCAAATAAAAGTGGAGAGAAAGGGCATCTCTAACTTTTGCCTCCCTGTAAGGTGAATGGGACTGAATGCTCCCATTTGAGCAGTACAACTGCTGTTGTGTTTTCATACAGTAGATTTGTGAACAGTAACAGGTGATCCTCAACGCTCCAACTTTTGAGTAGTTCAAAGGGTTCAACCAGGACACCACATTTAAAGTTTTTTTGGGCATCCAGTGATGTCACAGTCACTGTTTGCTGTACAACCATTCCAAATACACTAGCTAGTGTCACATGGCCAAGGGAGCACACACCTACTGACACCAAAATACGTTTAAAGGATTTTAGTAAACTAAAGTCGAACAAAAGACCATTGCATGGAAATTGGTTCATGATGGCTATAACAAAGATTTTTGGGAGACTTAGCCCTTGAACTCATGATTACAAACAAAGGACAGCCAGCGTAAAAGTCATTCAGAAAGGCCCAGACAGGAAGGTCTCCTGTTTAGGTTGCTTTAGCATTCAGTATTTATCACTTCTCCTGGGGGCCACACATCCTCTCCACCCCTCGTGGGATTTAGGGCTTCCTTCCTTTGCCAAGTGTCCTAAAAGTCCTCCCCTTCACTGGGGCTCTCCTCCTCTGCATGATTCATTCCCCTCTTCCGGGGCCAACAGGTTCTCCCCCCCTGTTCTTTCCCTCAGAAATATGGTGCCCTGCTTACCCAGGGATATATTTCCCTGCTCGCTAATCCACACTCAGGGATATAGTGTCATGCAGCGCTATCATAACGACATGGATATAGTGATGTGTGTGTTCTCTCTCACTCTCGCATAACCCCTCTTCTGGATTACAGGGGCTCTTCTCTTCTGTTATACATCCCTGCTACTGGGGGTTAAAGTAACCTTCACTACTTCTCACCCATCCCTACCTTTGGATCACAGGTCTCTTTCTTTTGGCATCAAGTGGCTCTCCACCCCATCACGGGAGCCCACCCCTCCTCTTGGGTTTCCAGGGCTTCAGGTCTTCCTCACTGGAGCACACCCTCTTCTGGGACTCAGGTAGCTCCTTTCCCCCTCACTGGAGCTCACCCCTCTTATGGGGTTCTGGGGGCCTACTCTTTACCTTACCAGAGCACAACTCTTCTGGGATCAAGGGGTTCCCATGCTCTGGTGCTCTCCTGCAATCCACGCAGGGTTTGAAATCTGAGGACTTTGTCGGATTCAGCATCACGTCAAATAACGAACCGAAAAATGTTATAAAATAAATAGGAAGAGCGGTTTTCCTAAAGCAGGAAGCGAGTGTGGAAAAATAAACTCAGGTCATGGGACACGATAGATATATATATATATATATATATATATATATAGGCACAGACGTCATGTCTGGCACGAAAGACGTAGAGCGGAGCTGCACTGTACCACCTGGTGGTGGAAAGGATTCAGAAGAACAGCTGCGCTGTATATCTACGATTAGGAATCTGTGGTACGAAGGAGTCCATTCGAAAGCAAGGTTATAGGATATACATTTCTTCTCAAAGTAGAGTTAAAGTAGAGAACTAGGAGATTACGCTCCATTTCAATGTGAGGCAAGCATCCGACGATGGCCTCCAGGGGTGGAGTTATGGGAGCCACTGCCTGTTGGCTGAAGGGTACATTACTCAAAAGATTACTGACAATACTAGAGTGACTGCAGTTCTTTCATTTTGTAAATGAAACAGCTTTCACTGAGGATCCCCAGCTTGACGGGGAATATTCAAACATCATGCCAAGAAGATGGCTTCAGCTCCAAGATGTTGATGTGAAGTAGTGCCTCTTCCAGCCCCACAGTTCGTAGACCTCACAGCATTCCAGGACTGCGCCCAACAAGTGAGTGTGGAATCTTTGGAAAGGCTCCTCTTAAGGGTAAAGGGACAGAAGGGCACGCCATCTGCAATGTTGGCTTGGTTTATCGACTGGTGAAGGTCTGGGTACATGAATTTCAAGAATGGGATCAATTCAGTTGGTTTCTGAGAATCCTGTGACCTGTGAGTGGCAAAGTGCAGTGGCGTTAACCTCACATGCAACCTAGCAGAGGAATCGCCAGAATACACGAGGCCGTGAGGCCCAGTAGCTGCTATAACTTGATCACAAGAAGGCAAGAGCTCTTGAAATACATTCACAGAATGAATGGTCCAGTGTTTTTTGGTAGTGTGGGGACTCCCGCTCGCCACAATCCCAGATCGGGCAGATGTCCTGAACGGTCTCAGTTGGGAATAAAGCAGACTTATCCTGATTTATCGTGAGACCAAGATCATAAGCCAATTGGAGGATACGACTGGGTGACTCCTTCAACCGGGAAGGTTTGGCACCCCTGATCAGCAAGTCATTCGGGTACATGAAACTATAGATACCTTCAAGACGCAGATGAGACATTAACGAGCCCATCATCTGGGTGAAAAACCTCAGGCTAAATTTAGCCCTACATGCAGGCTTTTGTACTGACAGGGAGAAGCAGGCAAACTTTCCGTGAAGCTTGCAGATCTGTATGCACATATATGCATCTTCTAAATTCAGAGCCAACCTGTCCTCAAGAAATATGCTCAGTGTAATCACATCTTCGGCCGGAAATCATTGAATATGAAGAGGAAAATTGTCCTCCAACCCTCTTTTGAGCTTCTTGGGAAAGGCGATGAAAAAATCCTAGAAGAAAACAGACCAAGGGTGCTCCTGACGGATCTCCTCTATTGCACGCAGCCTCAACAATTTCTGTAGCCCTTCCATGAAGTTCGATGAAAATTGTTGGGGGGAGGCGGGAGAAAGTGTGAGAAATCGGGAATAGGAAGCCTGTACCCACTTTTAACAACAAATGGCATCCAAGGTTTTGTGGTTATGTCCTTCTCAGACACTGGTCCTCCGACTGGAGAGGGGTGCTCCTGGACATTCTAAGTCATAATTTGGGCTTCTCACCCCAAGCATCCTTTTTCTTGCTTGTGAGACAGCCAATCTCCCATCTGTCCCTGTTTGGGGCACAAGACCAGTAACCTCCAACGTCACTGCTGTCAGTATATTCAGTCTTCAAATGAAAGGAGGAAGGAATAGACTTTGTGCCTGTCTGGTGACAGGCAGAAAGTCTCAGCTATCAAAGAATGCCATTTCTCCATCAGTTCTTCATTTATACTTGGATGGAAGAGGGTGAGACCACCATCGAAAGGTAGGGCCCAGTCCTTGTATTGTACCTTAGGCAAAAGCCTGGTGCTTTTGAGCTAGGCCACTTTTCTGAGGTCCAAGTAAATCAGCTTTGTGTCCATATGCCAGACCGTGGATTCCAACATATCGTGCGCTACGCCCTTAGCCTCCATATAACTTAACCCAGTGAGGAATTGGTCCCTTGTATCGCCTATAAGGTCCCAAGCAAATCCTCTAATTTAAAAATGTACTATTGCAGGAAGCGAGTATGGCATCAAAGCTTGCCTGCACAAGTGAAGAGTTACTGTAAACCTTCCTGCCCATTAAGTCCAGGACCCTCTCATCCCTTCCTGAATTTGTGAGGGAGGTAACAAAGAGCGAGAGTTCGAAGCAGAGTGGGTGGAGGTTGGTTCCTCGTGCCAGAGCATCAGTCATTACCACAGATTGTGCAGGGAGTTTGAGATGATATATGTCTCAGGTGTGTTATGTCTGTAGCATGCATCCAGCTTTTTATTAGTCAGGTTCACATTCATTGGCCTCTTTCAAATCTATTTTTTGCCTCCGACAGGATGTCAGGCTAAAGTGGGAACCTGCTCTTGTCTGGCTTCCATGATATATGATAGGTTGTTTATAACGTGCTTAATACCCAGAGGTTTCCAAGCGCAGACCTGGGAATCGAACCTGCTTTGCTCCGTGTCGTCTTGCTTCCAAGGTGAGCACGCTGCCCCTGAGCTATCCTCCCGAGACGAACATGGAAGAATATTAGCTAGAACACCATATTCTACAGGTAATGACTCAAGAAGGGGCACCTTGAGGAATTCCATTATGTCAATCTGTTCATGAACCACCTTGACCAAATTGGAGGGGGTTTGTGGTTGGGCAAGTCATCCTGCTCAACCTAGTCTTCCATGTCCGAGAGTGGGTCCAATACCATGACAAGTTTTTCCTGTGCAGTGGAGCCTGAAGAGGGGGCAAAGGCCTCCGGAGCATGCGCTACCTGAACCACCATGGTACCAGAAGGGGTAATAGATGCAGTAGATTGCGTGATTGTAGAAGGAGCTGCCATCTTGGAGAAGATTTCCATCATGATGTCCTCAGAGAACATTCTTGTATCCTGCCTGTTGAAGTGCCAAAGCCTGTAAACTAGGAGTGTATCCCCCCTGACCCTGCTGCAATGCTCATATTGTATGTGAAGAGTTCCTGCACAGGTGTCATCCACTGAAAGCAAGGCATTCCCTTTACTGGTAGGGACTCGAAGCTCACCCGCCTCATTTTCTGGAGCACACACCATAACCACAAAGACATGTTTGGCACAGTCTCTTTTACAGGGATCTCACATTTAGGTAATCCACTCGTGGATGGCTTGGCTTCTGTGTGAGGTGGATGGAGCTAGAGCAGTTGTCCTGAAGGACCAGTTGATTAAATCAGCAGCATGGCCTAAGGCATATAGGGTTGTTGCCTCTCCCTAGCTGGGGGTATGGCTGTGACTTGGGACAGGGCACTGCACAGGATGTACACTAAGGAGAAATCTCACGCCTAAGATGGTGACCCCTTGGTGTACAAGAGTAGGGTAGGTGTGCCCTGCGACACAATGAGGACACCTTTCCCTCCCGGTGTACCAGAGCGGGATATGGCATGGGCCGTCTGGGACTTGGGATGCTAGGACCACCTACCATGGTCCTGGCTGGTTGATGTAAGCAAGTCTTTGATTACCTTTGTAGGAGGGGCCCCAAAGTCTTTCACCGCGCATGTCTGCAGAGCATAGAGGTGCCTGAGAATGAAGCACCCTCGCAGCAGAGATGCAATACATGTGACATTGCAAGGCAAAACAGGCAAAGCCTGCCCGGGTCGTGGAGGAGTAATACAGAGAAGAACCCACACAAAGTTTGAATACGTCAGGCACGAGACGTGGATGAAGAGAAGAGATGTGGGTTCAACAATGCGCAGATGCAGTCAATGTCCATCCTGTCCTATGCAGAGAAAGGGACTGTTGATCAGGGCATGCGGTACATGTACCCTGCAGTGGTGTAGCCTGAGCACACCAGTTGTGCATTTTGGAAAGTTTTATTTTATCACATGCACCAGTCCATTCACGCTTCGGGGGACATCACAAATGTATTGGGGAAAGGGGATGGGAGCTAGGAGTACTATTCTAACTCTGCAATACATACAGATACCCAACTGTAATCCAAACTTCTTTCCACCAAGCAATCCAGGCTTACTAAAAGGTATTTTATTTCCTTACAGTTCATATTTAGATCAGGCAGTATTACTATTAGGACTTCTTCCTGTGCCACTGCTCTGCTGTCACAGATCAGGGGAACTTTTTGTTTGTTTCCTATTTTTTGTTGGGGGAATTTGCCAGTTTTAACGGTATCCAAGTAGCTGGTGAAGCTCTAATATGTAGTGTTATGAGTAAATGTCGTCAGTGCTCTGTTCGCCGGCAATGTTATGTGAATGGTAAACGTTGATACAGGAATACTGATCATCATACCCTCTGGTGCAGTAATTCTGATGCAATTATTCTCCCGACACAAATTATCTGAGGCATGTTCTCCTAGCTTCTGAATTATGTCATTGTAGTGGCACATGGTTTCTTATTTACATGTTTCCTGGCATATTTCTTTTGGTTAATGTGTGATTCCTCTTTTAACTCAAAGAGAATCCCAGTCACACACCTAAGGGTACTCAACACTTCCAAAAATGGTATTTGTATATGTAGCGTAATGATTTTGATAATATCCCTCTGGGGAACTGAATTACAGCTGAGACAGTGTTCAAATGGAGGAGCGGCCCTGAATTTATCTGCCAGTTTGTAACCCTCAATAGTACACATCTTGGAATTCAGAGTATATAATAATGGCTTATTTGTATTTATTTGTACTGCACAACCAATGGACTGGAGGCATACGGGCGCTATAAGATGTCAAGTAATACAAGATGCCAATATATGAGCGCATTTGATATTTAATGCACCCCCTGTTGGGGGTGTAGACAAGCTCAATCTAGGTGGGATCGCATTATTATTGCCTGGAGGCTTTGCCTGGTGATATACAGCTCCGTAATTGACAGACACGATCCACTTTTCTTCACCTCTACTGGACCGTACAAAAGCTGTCACATACACTACTACAGCCATTTGCAGCACCTACATCTCGTGTGCCAGAAGCTCAGCACCGTGACGCAGAGCACTGTTGCCACCCTCCTTTCCATTATGCTTCCTTCGGAGACTTGCATAGAAAGGCTGGCAAAGGGTCAAGTCTCTTAGCCTCTTCGACAAGCGTGCCCGCCGCCTGCCTCAGGACTTTCTTCACTGTTCTGGACTTCCTTGCTCGTGCACCAGACTCCTCTGCGCCCGCCTTGCTGCTACACCTCATGGTGAGTTTGTTGTGCACTGTCTCTGTCCCTCTCTTTCTCTCTCTTTCCATTACTCTGCTCTCCCGCTCCATGGTGCTCTCCGTCCCCTCCCCCCTTCTACTCTAACTGCTACTCTATCACCTATCCTATCTCTCTTTCTAAGTCTGGAAGGAAAAAGTTCAAGAAAGAGCTCCTAGTCTCCAATCCAGGCCTGCCCATCGCGGACACGTACGTCAACACTTCTTCCAGGCAGACTGTCACTAACATCCTTTGTCTTCCTTCCGACGACCTTTGAATTCCCCATATGGTCTCAAGTCCTATCCCCTTTCTCTTCTTTGCCCATTAATGGTGGAACACATTGGGAATTACTCTTGGCACACTTCCCCATCCTCTAGGAGCATCATTAATGCCTACCATAATGGCACTGGCATGGCCCAGGGCTCTCAGCCCAGCCACTCCTACTTCTGCCACCCCCGCCTGCCGCTGCGCCACCACCAGCGGGCATACCACATTCCTGGTCCCCTCCTTGGAAGATCTTCAAAGGTGGTAACCAGCTCCACTTACCTACCCTCAACTCTTGGTCTGCCGTTAAAAACTCCTGACATCTGCCACCTCCTTGAAGACTTCGATCTTGACGTCCTCGCTCTCACCGAGACATAGATCATTCACGGCAGCTCTGTCACTATTTTTGACACTCCTTCCGGAATGCTACAAGATCCTCTCCAAGATCAGGGCTAATCGGTTTGGGGGCAGAGTGGCCCTGATCTTCCCTGAATGGGTCCCTGCTACCATCATGCCCACTCAGACTTACTCTTCCTTCAAATGCCTCTCCAATAGTCTCACTGACTCTTGCCACCATTCTGCATGACCCCTTGGTCCAGTCTCCCTCCTCCTTTCGGAGTGGTCTGATTCACCCTTTCTCTCCTGCACTCCACCCCCAAGCTTCTCTTCCTCGCAGACTTCAATATTCACCTCGACTCTCCTGATGCAGCCTCTGTGACTCTTTCCCTCGACATTCTTCCCTCCGATCCGACGCACTCATCCGGACACACATTGGATGCTTTCATCTCAGAAGTCATCCCCATCTCCAACCCTCTCACTATACCCCTCTCCTGGTCTGACCATATCCACCTGTCCTCTCACCGGATCTCTTGGGTCCCCCGGGTAAGCCTCTGGGTGCAAAGCCAGTGAATGTTGGTTGCTGCTTTTGTTGCCACTTTCATTCCCACTCCAGCCACTGACTCTCACACCGACAGTCCTTGCTAACCTTCACCTCTCCATCTACAACATTCTTGACATCCTTGCCTGTCATAAGGATCTGCATTAAGCCTGCCTCCAAGCGCAAAACCTGGTATGATTCCGACCTAGCCCCTCTGAAATGCAATTGCAGAGATGCTGAGTAGAAGTGGCAGGCATCAAAGCACATCCTCTGACAGACTGGCCTGCTGCCTGCTCCAAAGGCAATACAGACTCTCCATTCACTCGAAGAAGGCCTATATCCAAGCCTGCATCTCTGGGGCCACTAACATGTCTGAACTGTTGGCATCATCGATCTGGCAATGGACTGGTTGACCTTCCTCTCTGACTGACCTTGCCAGGTTCAACTGGGCCCTTTTCTATCCCCATCCCACTCTCCACACGCAGCGTCCCTCAGTGCGCTATCCACTTGCTATGGCTCTTCAACATCTACCTTGCCCCGCTAGCCCATTTGATCTCTGCCTTCTCTCCTCACTACTCCTGTTATGCAGACGACACGCAGCTCTCCTTCAATCTTCCCTCCACTTCCTCCTCCTCTTCCTCTCATTCCTGACTGCCCTTAAGGCATGGTGTGCTGCCAACGATCTCTGCCTTAAAGCCAGTAAGACTAAGATGTTTCTCATTGGGACCCCTGCTCCCTCCTTCCCTCCTACTCTCTGGACGCCCCCGGTTCCCCTCCCCTCACCCCCTTGTGCGGCAAAAACCTTGGGGTCATCTTCAACTACTCTCTCTCCTCACATCGCAGACCTTGCCAAGAAAGCCCACCTTCAGCTGCACCTCCTCAGAGGAATTCTCCCTTTCCTCACCTTCCCCCAGAAACTCAATGTCTCCAGAGCTCTGGTCCTCTCTAGGCTGAACTCCTACAACAGTCTCTTCCTCAATCTGCCTGAAGCCCCCTTCAATTAATCCAGAATAGGACTGCAAAACTTCTCCTTGGCCTCAAGCCCAGGGGCCGCACTTCTCCAACCCTAAAATCTCTCCACTGGCTCCCGGTTGTTGCGAGGATCAAATTCAAGACCCTCTATCATCCACAAGGCTTTCTGGGGCCTGGGGCCCTGCTACCTCCCACTCGCTCTCTAAATACCTCCATGCTAGAGCCCTTCAGTCTTCTAGCTCCAACTCCCTGCAGATCAGACGCTTTTCCAAACGGAGTGGGGTGTAGATCTCCCACTTCCGCAGGAGCCTCCCTCTGGAATAGCCTCCATGTCCTACTCATACTTGAGCCGGATCTCCTTAAGTTCAGGAAGCTTCTCAAGACCCCCCTTTTCGCCTCTTCCTTCCCTCTCCCCTGCTAATGTCCCTCCTTGGCCCTCCTTGCCCAGTATACCCAAGCACTTTGTTCTTCCCTGCCGCCCCCATTCCCCAACCTGCACTTGCCCTACCAGGCTCCCTCCAACTTTACTAGCCTGGCAGGGCCTACACCCCTACTGAGCCCAATCCAGCCCCATCCTCGCACTTAGCAGGTGGACCCTAACTCCCTGCTTTCCCCTGGCACTTGTCCACCTGGCCTCCTCTTAGCACTCGCCTAGCCCAGGCCCCTGCCCCTCCTCTTCCGCTCCCCCCCAGCATTTGCATGCTCTCCCCTCTTCCCTTTTGCACTTGCACAATCCACATGACAAGGCCTAGAAGGACTGTTTTTTGTGATTCTTCATCCGTGTTCCCCCACCTCCCCCTCTTGTCTTGTGGAGCCTTGAAACACCTTTTGCTGTATAGGCGCATTATAAGCACCCAATAAATACATTGTATTTGTATTTATTTCATTGTTTGCTTGTTAGGCGCTTATACAGGAAATACATTTGGTTGCAAAGCGCCCACAGGGCAGCAGGGAGGGAACACAGGATAGCAGTACAATTAAATACAAAAAACAAATACAGAGGGGGGAAGGGACAGCCAAACCTACAATGCCTTTGCGAGTATTCAGCATGTGCAAGTGTAGAAAGGAAGAGGGCAGCGGGCTAGGAGCTGTGGTATCCGTGCTCGAGGGTGAGCTGCAGATGAAGTGCAAGGTATGGTAAGTGCTATGCGGACAGGGGCCGCGTTGGGCGGAAAGTGCAAATCTCCAGTGCCGAGGCAAGTGCTGGAGGACAGATGCTGGGGAGATTTGGGGTGAATGGTCAGAGGCCCAGAGGATGCATAAGGGTCCAATACACCAATCACAGCAACTGTGAGATTAGCAGCGGAAGGAAGAAGGGAAGGAGGACGAAAACAGGAGAGTCTTGAGGTGTTTTCAGAACTACAAAAGGTCTTGCTCAAGACGCAGTGTGAGGGGGAGGCTGTTCCAGAGGGGGGATCCAGCTGAGGAAAGCGTGCGGCCTCCTGCTCTCGGTTTAGCAAAATGCTTTACACACAGTTGGTGCCAGAGGAGCGTAGCGGTCTAGAAGGAGAGTAGTTGGTGAGCGAGAGTTTCAGATAGTGTGGACCCCGGCCCCAGACAGTCTTGTGGATGATGCAGAGGGATTTTAATTTGATCCGTGCAGCAACCGAAGCCAGTGGATGCTTTTTAGGGCAGGAGAGATGCGGTCCCTGGGTTTAAGGCCAAGTATAAGTCTTGCTGCTCTATTCTGGATTAGCTGAAGGGGTTGCAGAGTGGAAGAAGGTAGACTGAGGAGGAGGCTGTTGCAATAGTCAAGTCTAGAGAGAACCAGAGCTCAGGAAACATTGAGGTTTTGGGGGAAAGTGAGAAATGTGAGAATTCCTATGAGAAGGAAGAGTTGGAAGTGGGACTTCTTGGCAATGTCCTGAGTGTGAGGGAGGAAGGATAACAATTCTAGATAAAGCTCCCTTTCTTTATCTCTCCTTGCTTTCTTATAGTCCTCTCTCAAGGTAACCTGGTACCTGTATACGCTTTTACTTCCTCCTCCTCAATAGTAAGGGATAGACTTTCTCTTTCTGCTATTTCTTTAATCAGTTGCACAGTTCTCCTTTTAGCACTTGCTATCTCTTTGTGACTATTAGTTCCCTCACTCGGATCTGGGAGGAGTAGGTTGAGCGATTGAAGGATTCTCCCTTTTCTTAGTATTTGGCTCTTCACTGGAATGAAGAGACTGAGTAACTTAGTGTTTCTCACTCTTGGGACGTGATCCTTCATTGGGACGAGGATGCTGTGTCCCTGAAGGATTCTTATTCTCTTATTTGGTTCTTCACTGAAACGATTAGGCTGACCCCAGAAAGACTTCTCACTGGTCGTCGCTTCTTGCCATTTACTGCGACGATTAAGAATACTATAATAGTTATATTTGGTTTTCGTAGGTAACTGAATATGGTTATGCCGATCGATATGAATGCTGTATTCCCCGGATCTCCAGCGTTCCCAGCTATCTGCAACATAATGGAATTGCGTAATCTTTCTCGTATTATGTATCCAGTCACGACAATTCTGTCGCTCACGTCTCTTTCTCCACCTTTGCTTTGCCGTTTCTTTTCCAGTGTGGTATCGGCACAGAAGGGAATAGTTTCTTACCTGTGAATCCATGAAAGATACCAATGCTGGAGAAATGGAGTTACATGTAAGAACTATTCCCTTCTCCAGCATTGGGTCTTTCATGGATTCACATGCGTAGAATAGATTGTATAGCAGTACTCCTGATTTTGGCGGTGTGAATACAAACCAATAACATCCCAACCACATATTTTCTCTTTATTTTTCAAAAACTTCAGCGGTTAAACGCTAGCTTGAAAAGAATAACATATACACATATACACATATATATATATATACATATATATATATATACATATATATATATATACATATATATATATATATATATATACACATATACATATATATATATATACATATATATATATATATATATACATATATATATATATATATATACATATATATATATATACATATATATATATATATATATATACATATACACATATATATATATACACACACACACATACATTCCCCTGAATAGGGCTTACCTCACTGAAACAGATGACGCAGGACTGCTCGTTCCAACTGTACATCGTCTGCATGCTGCTGTTCAAGGCAATAATGGCGGGTAAATTTATGTGGCACTGACCAGGATGCCGCCTGACAGATGTCTCCCAGCGGAATCCCGGCCCACAACACCGCCGAAGATGAAGTTGATCTTGTGGAATGGGCTCTCGGACGCCTTTCCAGCGGCTTCCCCGCTTTCGGGTGACAAAAGGCAATCGTCGTCGAGACCCATCGAGCTAGACCTTGTTTTGAGATCGCCTTTTGTCGACGGTCCATAGGCCACAAACAGTTGTTTTGTATTTCTAAATTGCTGAGTACGATGAAGGTAAAACTTTAGAGCTCTTTTCACATCCAGTGTATGGAGAGCTTTTTCCGCAACCGATGAAGGAGTCGCGAAAAATGTAGGTAGTACAATCGACAAATGTTTATGAAAGACAGTAGGAATTTTCGGTATGAAATGAGGGTTGGTCGCCAGCGTCACTTTGTCCTTAAAGAATCTCAAGTATGGAGGATCTACGTCTAATGCTTGTATCTCTGAGAGTCGTCGTGCTGAAGTGATAGCCACCAAAAAAGCCAACTTCCACGATAAGAATTTCATAGATGAAGAAGCCATAGGTTCAAATGGAGCTTTCATTAGTTGCGTCAACACTAGGTTAAGACTCCAGTTCGGAGGAAACTTTTTAATTGGTGGAAATGTGCAAAATAAACCTTTCATGAAGTGCTTTATCATCCTATCACTGAACAATGGTAACAAATGCCTTCTCCGCGTGAATCTTGAAATGGCTGCCAGGTGAACCTTTATCGATGAAAAAGATAACCCACTCTCCACTAAATGCAGCAAACACGGCAGAAGCTGTGCCGGAGTTATATTCAGGGGCTCTAACCATGACTGATTTTCACACCAAATGAAGAACCTCCTAAAGTTGCATGCATATGAAGTGTTCGTGGACGGAGCTCGCGCGGCTTGCAGAATTCGACGGCAATCCGATTAAATAGTTAGGGTACCAAACTCCAAGAAGTCAGGAGCCATGCTGTCAGGTTGAGACTGTCCGGATCGTGATGCCACACTGTTCCCTTGTCCCGGGTCAGGAGGTTCGGAACCTTCTGAAACCTTACTGGCCGTGCTATGGATAGCTGTAGCAGGTCGGAGAACCACGCCTGCCTCGGCCAATAAAGAGCCACTAAGATCACTCGGCATCGGTACCTGTGAATCCATTGCAGGGTCCGTCGTATGAGTGGAAACGGGGGAAAAGCGTATAGAAACTTGTCCGTCCACGGGAAGGAGACCGCTTCCCCCAGTGAATCGATCTGTGGCTATCTGCTGGCGTACTGTTCACACTTCTTGTTCTCTCTCATCGCAAAGAAATCCAGAGAAGGCTGTCCGCACTTTCTGAAAACCTCCAACTGATGTTCGTTCAGTTCCCATTCGTGTATCTGATCCATTTCCCTGCTGAGGGAATCCGCTTGTACGTTCTTTACTCCCGGAGGATGGCGGGCTATGATAGTTATATTTCGTTGTAGGGCCCACTGCCATACTTCCTGAGCTTTGGTGGAAAGAGTTCTGGAGCGAGTACCTCCTTGTTTTCTCAAGTAAACCATTGTTGTCGTGTTGTCCGTCAGTATCCTCACCACTGACCCTTTTATGTGCGGCAGAAAAGCTTTCAGGGCCCAACGCACTGCCCTCAACTCCAGCACATTGATATGAAGGAGTGACTCCTCCGCCGACCACCGGCCTTGCGTTTGGAGAGAGCCCAGATGCGCTCCCCATCCAGTCAGCGACGCGTCCATCACTATGGTCAAGTGAAACTCCGGTTCCTGCAGGGGAACCCCTCTGGATAGGTTGTCGACGACTTGCCACCATCGAAGTGCTCGTAGGAGCTCGTTGTTGAGGGTCAGTTTGTCCGACCAAAGTCCTTGGCTCTGGGCCCATCGGTCTGCCAGGAATTCTTGAATTGGCCTCATGAAGAGGCGACAGTTGTTAACTAAGGGGATGCACGAAGCCATGGCTCCCAGTACCGACATATTTCCTTACCGACACTTTGGTGTTGACTTTCCACTCTCTTGCCAGCTGATTGAGCCTGTGGATCCACTCCACAGATGGTCTCACCAATCCTGAGTTTCGAACTCTGCACCCAAAAACACTAAGCTTCTTGAGGGAGTCAATGAGGACTTTTCGAAGTTTATCACAAATCCTAGTCGTCGCAGAAGTTGCATGGTGGCCTCTAGACTTGCTTGCGTTGTCATAGGGGACGAACCCCTCACTAAACAATCGTCCAAATAAGGGTAAACATGATGCCCCTGCTTTCTTAACCATGCTGCAACCGGGGCTAGGCACTTTGTGAACGTCTTGGGAGATGATTTTAGTCCGAATGGGAGCACTGTGAACTGGTAGTGGGTCCGCCCGACTACAAACCTTAGGAACTCTGTGTCGTCGACGCATTGGTATATGAAAATACGCATCCTGGAGATCCAATGCCGCCAGAAAATCCCCCTGTTGAATCGACCGGATCACTTCCTGAAGTGTGAGCATTTTGAATTTCAGATTTTTTTAATGTTTTGTTGAGGTCTCGAAGGTCGAGAATGGGACGCCATTTTCCGTTGGGCTTCTTCACGACGAAGTATCGGGAATACACTCCTAGACCTCTCTGTGACACAGGTACGAATTCTATAGCCCCTTTTTGTAGCATCAGTACTACCTCCTGCTTTAAAATGTTCAGGTGGGGTTGAGCCGAAAACACTGGTGGAATGTGCGACGGCTTGTTTTTGAATTGTAAGGAATGGCCGAACTTCACAGTGCCCGATACCCACCGGTCCGAGGTTATCTTTTCCCACTCGTCGACACAGTGAGACACACTGCCTCCCAGGACGTTCTGAAACTCGTCATTGCTGGTCTTTTGATTGATTGTCCTTCGACGACAAGTAACATCCCCTCTTCCTTGAGGCTTGATAGTCTCGACGACGTCTTGCAGTCGGAGAAGCTCGCCTGTAGCCCTGAGAGGCTAGTAATACAGTCTATTGAAAGTACGGTCCCTTGATGACGAGAAACAGGAATTTCCTGACGCTCCTCTAAAGGGGCGAAACGAACATAAACTTGTGCCACTCTGGAGAGCTCCCAGAGAACGTGCCGTGTCAGAATCTTCTATCATGCCTTTCAAGGCCTCAACCACCTTCTCCCCAAAAAGGAGGTCTCCTTCAAAAGGCATATCCATCACTTTACATTGCAGTTCAGGTCGAAAGTTGGTGCATTTGAGCCATGCCCGTCTCCTCAGAACCACTCCGTTGTTAACCTGCTTAAAGCCTGATTCTACCAGTGATTATATAGAGTGATTAGAGGCCTCTTCCCCCTCTCGGACAAGTAACATTGCAGCCTTTCTGTGTTCGTCTGGCAGATGTTCCAGTATGGGTGCTAAACTATGCCACATCTCTCTGTCATACATCGCCATAATAGCCAGAGAATTGGCCGCCTTCACAGTTGTTGCACCCACCGACAACACCTTTTTTGCCAAAGGCATCTTGTCTCCTGGCCTCGTTCTCCAGAGGAGTTGTGCATTTGTGCTGAGACCTTGCCTTCCTTGCCGCAGCCGCCGATACCATCGACTCTGGAGCCGGTTGAGAGGACAAACATTTCAGTGTAGACTCGGGAGGCTTACATTTCTTTTCCAGTCTACCTTTTATTGCCGGCTCCGAGAACGGATGACGCATTGTTTGAGGTCCCTCTGGCCATACATGATCTAAGATGGGAACTGAAAATACAGATTTTCTCCTCTTTCCCATATGGTCGAACAAAAAGCAGTCTTTTTTCTCCTCCTCCTGGGCCAGCCCAAATTCGGTACACGCCTTACTCATCGCATGGAAAGAACCAATGTCATCCGGGGGTGACGGTTGAGCTGGGCTTCCTGGCGCTTCCATCTCTGCTTCCGACTCCCAGGTCGGGTCTCTAGAGGGGGATAACTATTTATCCGATATGGACTCTCTCTCTGACTCAGATTCTGGCTGTTCTCCTTCCTCCGGGCTCGCACATGGAAGGCCTTCACGGACCGGCGCTGCCGTCGACGCCATAGGAGTCGGTCGATGGGAAGGACCTGGCTCGTCGTAGACTGGTCTCGCTGGAGCAGCAACCTGAGGTAACTTTTCATCTAATTTCTTCAACAAGTTTTGTAATGTAGACAGAACTTCCAGGGATAAAACCGTTTGAGGATTAAGCAACGGAGTCTTAACCGGGATATTCCCCCTGCTCGAAAGAGTCAGAGAGCTAACCCCTTGCAACCCAAGTTCCGCGGGCCCAGCCACCTGTTCACGATCGTCATCCACGGAGGATATGGACAGGGCTGCCTCCTGTTGCAACAAGGTTTCTGGCAAAACCGGGACGTACACCTGCGGTCGCCAGCCCTCCTGTGGAGTCTCCGTCGACGAGGTCAATTTCTCCATCGTCACCGTCGTCGTCACCTGCGGCGGAACACTTGAAGAGACGATCTGAGTCACTGGCAGTGAGGGCGTCTACAATCGCAGTCCTGTCGACGCTGGTGGATGTACAGAGCCCTGAGGCGTTCCCGCCTTTTTTGAACCTGATTTGTGTTTTGAAGAATCTCGACTCGAGGATGATCTATGATGATCACCTGAGGAGGATCTTGACAGGTCTTTTCTCTCCTTTGACGAGGAGGAAGACGACAAGGTTTTCATTTTCAAAGAAGATTCTCTCGTGGAATGTTTATCCAATGAGCTTTTCTCCATCGAACGCACTTTCTTTGCCGGAGGTGAACAAGTTACTTTCTTACCTGGTAACATTCTTTCGATGGGATGGTCCGACGACGTATTCCATATCTATGACATGTAATCACCCACAGCTGTGCTGCTTCGGAAACTTTTTCGGCGTCTGCGTCCTGCGTCGATGACGTCGATGCGCCGTCGTCGAGGACCTCCTCCGACGTCCGACGTCATCCGATGTGATAAGTAGGACGCACGACGCCCATAGCCTCAGTTGTAGTTTTTTCCCCTAGAACGTGTGACATAAGTCAACTGCCAGTCAGACACAAAGCCTTGCGGAACGTAAGCTGCAATAGCAAAAGAAATTCTGTAGCGGGGAAGGCAGGGCGGGAGCGATTTGGAATATGTCGTCGGACCATCCCATCGAAAGAACGTTACCAGGTAAGAAAGTAACTTGTTCTTTGAGGGGATTGGGTCCTCCGACGTATTCCATATCTATGACAGACTCCCAAAGCAGTACCAAAGCAGGGAGGAGGGAAAGAATTTAGAATCAAAATGTAGAATAGCCAATCAAATAGCAGAGCAAAGGACCGCCTTGCCAAAGGCCAGATCCTGCGCTCGGATGGAATCAAGGGAATAGTGACGTACAAATGTATGTACTGAAGCCCAGGTGGCTGCATCACAGATGTTGCGAATAGGAACACCCCTCTGCAGGGCAGTAGACGCAGCCATACCCCTGGTAGAATGGGCCCGCAAGCCAGCCGGTGGGTCCTTACCCGCCAAACGGTAGCACTCCGAGATGGCCAAAATAATCCAGCGAGACAAAGTCTGTTTCGTCACAGCTTGCCCCAAACGCTTTCCAGCGTAACCAATAAAGAGTTGATCATCCACTCTGACCCGGGACATGCGTGAAACATAAAAGCTTAAAGCTCTCCTAGGATCAAGCCTATGGAGCCTCTCCTCTTCCTTACCAGGATGCGGAGGAGGATAGAATGCCGGAAGAACAACCTTCTGGGCCAAATGAAATTCCGTCACTACCTTCGGAAGAAAAGAAGGACGAACTCTAAGGACAACCCTGTCCTTGTGAAATACAGTGAAGGGAGGCTTAACTGAAAGTGCCTGTAACTCACTCACTCTGCGAGCGGAAGTAACCGCAACTAAAAACACAGTTTTCAGAGTTAACAGCCTCAAAGGGCAAGAATGTAAAGGCTCAAACGGAGCACCCATAAGAAACTTAAGAACCAGGTTTAAATCCCAACCGGGCACCAGGAAAGGTGACGGAGGGAACACATTAGTGAGCCCTTTCAGGAACTGTGAAATCAAAGGGATTTTAAAGTAAGAACACTCTTCAGACGAGCGCTTAAAGATGGACAGCGCCGCCAGGTAACCCTTAACGGTACCCACTTGCAAGCCCCTGTGGGCCAAAGAAAGTAAAAAGGACAGAACCATGGGGATGTCACATGCAAAAGGATCCACATTCTGAACCCTGCACCAGTCGCAGAACTTACGCCAACGGCAACGGTACAGAGACTTTGTTGCCGGTCTTCGGGCCGAAAGCAACACCTCCATCACGTCCTCAGGGAGGTCCCAATCCTTATACCTCAACCTTTCAGAAGCCAAGCGTGAAGGTTGAGGGATCTGACCTCTGGATGGAGAACCTGACCCCCCTCCCGTGAGAGCAGATCGTCTCGGTAGGGAAGACGACGTGGAGGGCAGATGGATAAGTCGAGAAGGTCCGGGTACCACGTCCTCCGAGCCCACGCCGGGGCAATGAGGATCATCCGGGAACCGAACTTCCGTAACCTCCGCAGCACTTGCGGGATGACGGGCACTGGAGGAAACGCATACAGCAGCGGGAATGACCACTCCACCACGAACGCGTCTCCTAAGGCTCCTTCTGGAGGAAATTCCCGCGAGCAAAACCTTTCGCACTTCCGGTTGACACTGGAGGCAAAGAGATCCACTTGAGGGGTCCCCCAAAGGGCGAAGATCTCCAGGAGAATCTCCTGAGCCAACTCCCACTCGTGAGAGATCGCGCTCTGCCTGCTCAGAGCGTCCGCCGTCACGTTTTCGGCTCCGGCCAGATGAACTGCCGAGATCGAAACTTCCTGCTGGATGGCCCAGAACTCGAGCTGCATCGCCTCTCTGCACAGAGGAAGTGACCCTGCCCCCCCCTTTTTGTTGAGGTAGTGCATGGCCACTGTGTTGTCCGTCAGGATCAGGACACACTTCCCTCGCACGGACGGCAGAAAAGCCTTCAGGGCTAGCCTGACGGCCCTCAGCTCCAACAGATTGATATGGAGTCTGGACTCCGACGGAGACCAACGACCGCTGACTGTCAGCCCGTTGGCATGAGCTCCCCATCCCGTGAGGGATGCATCCGTCACGATCGTCACCTCCGGCCAGGGAAGCCAAAATGGAGCCCCCTTCATCAAGTTGCCTTCGACGGCCCACCACAGAAGGTCCCGGGCGACCGAGGATGGCACCTGAATCGAGTCCGACATCCTGCCGGAGGACTGCGACCATTGCGTCTTGAGTGCCCACTGCAAAGATCTCATCCGCAGGCGAGCCTCTGGCACCAGAAGAATGCAGGATGCCATGAGGCCGAGCAACCTCAAGAACTCGAACGCTGGGAGCGTCTGGGCATGCTGAAACTTGTGCACCATCTGCTGAATGTGAAGAGCCCTCACCTGGGGAGGAAAACACTGCCCCAGGGAAGTGTCGAGCACTGCTCCGATGTACTGGAGCCGCTGTGTTGGCGTCAAATGGGACTTCTTTAAATTGAGGGAGAAGCCCAGCCTGTGAAGGGAGCGACAGGTGATCGATAGATGATCCAGGACTTGCTCGGGAGAGCTCCCCCTGATCAACCAATCGTCCAGGTAGGGGTAGACGTGAATCCCCCCTTGCCTGAGATGCGCTGCCACCACCACCATGAGCTTGGTGAAAACCCTCGGGGCGGAGGTCAATCCGAACGGCAGGACCCGAAACTGAAAGTGCGAGTCGCCAACCGCGAACCTCAGGTACTTCTTGTGCTTGGGATGGATCGGCACATGGAAGTAAGCATTCTTGAGGTCGAGTGACACCAACCAGTCCTGAAGCTGAAGGGCCTGGAGGACTTGAGAGAGAGTAACCATCTTGAACTTGTCCTTCCTGAGGAGTTTGTTCAAACCGCGCAAGTCCATGATGGGTCTCAATCCCCCGTCTTTCTTCGAAACCAAAAAATAAGGGGAATACCATCCCTTGTTCCTCTCCGCTACAGGCACCAGTTCTATTGCGCCTTTCTCCAGCAGGGCTTGAATTTCCTGCGCAAGGAGCGGATCCGGTCTCTGCAAAGAGAGGTTCCCCGGTGGATTGTCGCGAGGCCTGTGCCGAAAAGGAAGACAGTAGCCGTGGGTTATGATCTCCAGAACCCACACATCGGTAGTAATGGCTTGCCACTCTACAAGATGCTGCGCCAGCCTTCCCCCAACCGGCGAACCATGGGACATGGCCTCACGACTGAGTGGGAGCGGCGTTACCTGAGGGCAAAGAGGCAACTGCCCGAGCGGCCTTGGCACCACGGGTACCCTGTCGTCCACCTCTGGTACCCCTGTGATGGCCTCTTTGACTGCCAGCTCCTCTCGCTTTACTGAAGGAGGAGTAATAACGAAAGGAACCACCCCTCCACTGCTGACCCCTAGGACGAAAAGGCGGAGGTTGGCGAACTGCAGCGCCCAACGACTTCGCTGCAGCTTTTGAGGTCTGCAACCTCTCAAGGCTCTCGTCAGCCTTGCTGCCAAAAAGGTGTTCACCATCAAAGGGCATGTTGAGGAGCCGGGACTGCACATCAGGCGCAAACCCAGACTTCCGCAACCACGCAAACCTGCGTATCACGGTGCTCGCCGCCATGGACCTACTGACGCATTCAGCTAAGTCCAAACCCGACTGAACGGACTCACACATGGCATCCTTACCATCCTGGACCATAGCAAGGAAACCATCCCGTTCATCCCCTTCGGGAACATGTTCAGCCGCTAACGCAACGCAGTTCCACAGAGTGTGCATGAAACGTGACAAGGCACAAATGGAGTTGGCCGCCTGAAGCGCCATACCACCAGAAGAAAACACTTTCTTCGCCCAGCCATCAAAACGTTTGTCGTCCCTATCAGGAGGGATGGTAGGGTACGACGCCTGCTTCGCCGGGGCCGTGGCCGCCTGCACCACCAAACTCTCCGGAGTGGGGTGCCTGGTCAAGTAGCAGGGGTCATATGGAACAGCAGAACCGGGTCAGTTGGGGGACCAACATCAAGGATGTCTGTCAGATCATCCTGCACAAACTCCCCTGGGGGAGCAGACCATCCCAAGTACTCAGAAACCCTAGCCATAAGGCGCCGGTACGAGGAATCAGCATGAGAGCCAGGCTCAGGCCTACAAAACTCCACCTCCGGAGAGGTGTCCAGTCCACTGGCATCATGCAGTGACTGTCTGAACTCGTCAAACTGACTATGGCCCGAGACAATGTCATCCGGAACCTGACTAGGAACCAGGCCATCAGAATCCTCATCCGCCTCTGAAATATAGTCCAGGTGGCGAAAAGAAGGCACTCTAGAGTGCTTGCTCTTAACCAGAGCCTTCCTAGGGGGTCCACCCGTGCCCTGGGGTACCTCCGACACGAAAGGCGTCGATGGCGTCGAGCGAATCGGCGCCAGCGTCGAGAGAACCGGCATCGGCGCCGAGAGGATCGGCGTCGACGTCGAGGAAATCGGCGTCGACGTCAGATGCAGCGCCTCCAGAATCGGCGGCGTCGACACAGCCCTCGAGGCCGGAGCCCCGAGCGTGTCCCTCGACGACCTGAGCATCGACGGCATCGACGACTTCCTCGGAGCCAGAGCTCGAGAAAGCCAGTCGACGCCACAGACGTCGATGCCTTCTTTGAAGACCTCACAGGTGCACACGGTCTCGAACGCGTCGAGGACCAAGACCTGGAACGGGTACGTCGAGAACGAGTCCCCTTGTCCGAACGGGACCTCTCCCGTGACTCGTGCCGACCACTCTTGCGAGCGGTGTCTCTCGACCTCACACGACCGACCCCACTCGGGGGCGCGGACGGCTGAGTACCCTGCGACTCAAGAATCGCCAACATCTTCTTCCCGAAGGAAGCCCATTCCTCCGGCGTCGCACGGCTGGAGGGGTAAGCGACGTGCCGGGCAGAGCCCTCCGAAGAGGACCTGGAAGACGACCGGTGTCGGCGCTTCCGAGAATGCCTCGAAGAGGCTGAGCAGTGGCGAGACCGACTCCTAGAAGGAGACCCAAGAGACTTCCGACGATGACACGGAGAGTCACCCCTCGAATCATCCGTCGAAAGCCCCGCAGACTTCGACTTCCGGGGCTTGGACACCCGACCTACCGACAACTTCTTCTTACGTTCGCGTAAGGCTTTGGACGTGAGCGACTGGCAGTCGATACAGTCATCCGTGTCGTGGGCCTCCCCGAGGCACCAGAGGCAGGCGTCGTGCGAGTCCGTCACCGACATCTTGGACCCACACTCCCCGCACTTCTTGAAACCCGGACGCGGGGTCGAAGACGAAGTAGACATCTTCAGAAGGATTTTCACAAACGAACAGGTTCGAAGAACCGAGAAGAACAGAACTCCAAAGAGTCGAGGCGTTTAAACCGAGAAACACGAAGCAACACGTTCGCGGAAAAAACGGAACTGAGGCTATGGGCGTTGTGCGTCCTACTTATCACATCGGATGACGTCGGACGTCAGAGGAGGTCCTCGACGACGGCGCATCGACGTCATCGACGCAGGACGCAGACGCCGAAAAAGTTTCCAAAGCAGCACATCTGTGGTGATTACATGTCATAGATATGGAATACGTCGGAGGACCCAATCCCCTCGAATCAGCCGATACTGAACGGAGGGGGGCCCCTAGAGATTTAGTTGTCGAGGTCAAGCTATGCGTGGAGCCTATCTCCGAAGGGGGGTAGCACCCGCTCCGTCGTTCAACCAAGCTACCAACCGCCTATTCCGGTCTTTGAGGGTCTTCTGGGAGAAGCCTTTACAGTTGTCACAATTGTCTGCCGAATGGTGAGGATGGAGACAATATATACAGTCCATATTACAATCTCCTTCATACACCTTCTTTAATCCGCATGTAGCACACAGATGAAAAAGAGATTTTCCAGACATTAGGAAAAACGAAGAAACAACCTAGCAAAAATAGTGGATGACGCGAGATGATCCCACTACTTTGGAAGACGGTTGAAATCTGATGGGAGCCGTCGGGGCGGGGCTTATATACCGCTACGTCCTATTGGGACATGCACAAGTGGCCCAAAAGGACGTAGATAGGACACAGAAGTATCAACATTTTTCCTATGGAAAACGTCTTTATAAAAGGTACCGAGGGTTCCCAGCCTAACGACAGGGAATATTCTAAGCATGTGAATCCATGCAAGATCCAATGCTGGAGAAAGGGATTTCCTTTCTCTCCCCCTTCTGGCCACTGCTTTCCTCTTGTGTCCACTTCCAGGGACTCTCCACAAATAAACAGACCCCACCCCGCGGGTCCAGTGGTGGTGCCGTGCAGCTCCAGCGGTTAAACAGTCTGGTGTCCTTTGGCCAGTCTTCCTCGAACGTCCCTCCTTGACCCCCTTCTTCCTGCCAGACTCTTGCTAGTATGCTCCTTCTGCAGTCTGACTGACCGCTTTTGTTCACAACTGTTTGCCGTTGCATTATGCAGCGGTCTGCACAGCCTTTCGGTCTCGTCGACGCAGCTGCTTTGAAACTCCTGCGTGTCTCTCTGACACTCTCTCACCCCCTCCTCTTATGACGCTGTTCTGGGCCTTCCCCAGCTTCTGGTGATAGTCATATTTGTTATGACTCCTTTGAGTTTTAGTCCCTGTACCTGGTAGGTACTTATTCTGCATTACTCCATATATGCTACTCGTCTCAGTATTAAAGAGATATCCGTCTTCTGTTGACACATCACAATAGCAAATGCAAGAGATTTTTCCAAGGTTTCCGTCAACAGGTTGGTTCTGAATATATCTCCGAGTGAGATGGAAAGGTAGTTTCTCAACGGTACAAGAATCCTTATCCCCACGAGGGGAGTCTCTCCCCTGTGAGGTCCTGCTTACTGGCACCCCTAGTTTCACAATGAAAGGCTCCCCCTGGGAATAAGTGACTGAATCCCGTGATTAATCGCAGCACCCTCAGAAGAACAAGTTACTTACCCCTGGTAAAGTGCTTCCGATTGGATGTTCCTCCCACCTATTCCTCATCTTTAGATGGATATCCTCTCCAGCTTAATTGCTTTGGAAAACATTTCAGTAGAGGGCGCTGTGTGTCGATGGAATTGACTCAATGTCTCTCGAGGGCCTCCGTCTCAACGTCATCACTGGTGTATATATAGCACATGCAGCGCCCATTGGCTTCAGTTCTGTTTTTACGCCCTCATGCACAATTAACGGCAGTGTGTGCAAGACAGCATAAGACCTTGAAAGAGCATAAGGTGTAATGCACTGAAATGCTACTGCGGGGTAGGTTGGGAGGGGCGATGAGGAATATGTGGGAGGACCATCCAATCGAAAGAACATTACCAGAGGTAAGTAACACCACTGGTAAGTAACTTGTTGTTCGAATGAATTGTGTCCTCCCACGTATTCCTCATCCTTAGATAGACTCCCAAAGCAGTGTTAGTTTTGGAGGAGGGAGTAAGAATTTTAGATGCAAATTTAAGAATTGGTATGGACAGCATGTAAAACTGCCCATACCAAATCCTCCTTCCTGACCTGAATTCAGACAGCAATATTTTATGAAAGTGTGAATGGAACATCATGTGGCCGCCACACAAATATGCATCAGCAACCCTCTCTGTAAAGCAGAACATGTTGCCATGCCCCTTGTGGAATGGGCCCACAGTCCTTCTGGGAGATCTTTCTCAGCGAATCTGTAGCATTCCGTGATGCCTAATATGATCCACCTAGACAAAGTTTGTTTTTTAACAGATAGTCCCAACTTGTGACAGGTGTATGCAAAAGTTGGCCATCCTAACGTAACTTAGCCATCCTGGAAACGTAAAAGCTAAATGCTCGTCTTGGATCAAGCCTATGCAGTCTTTCCTCATCCTTGCTAGGATGTGGAGGCAGATAAAAAGATGGGAACAACATTTTCTGGGATGAATGAACGTCTGATACAATTTTCGGTAGAAAAGTTTGTTTGACTTTAGGCCTGTAGTTCACACACCCTGCGGGCTGATGTAAGTGTAATTAATAGGATGGTTTTAAAGGTCAACAGCCTTAAAGGACACAAATGAAGTGGCTTGAAAAGAGTGCACATAAGGAATTTTAGTACAAAACTGAACTTGAGATGGAGGGAACACGTTAGTGAGTCCCTTTAGAAATTGTATGACTAATCGTATCTTGAAGTAGGATACCTCTTCCGACGTCTGCTTGAAGATTGAAAGCGCCGCCAAGTATCCTTTAATGGTCCCAATCGAGCCCCAGATTTGCCAAATGTAACACAAAAGATAATATCATAGGTGTACTACACTGAAAAGTGTCCACATCCTTTTCCCTGCACTAGCTACAGAATTTGTTTGAACGGCAGCGGTACAAAGATTTAGTTGCTAGTCAATTGGCCAAAAGCAAAATCTCCATTATGTCATCCGGGAGGTCCCAATCCTTTATCTCAACCTCTCAGAAACCATGCGTGAAGCTTGAATGTCTTGACCTCCGGATGGAGAACCTGACCCTCCTCCCGCGAGAGAAGAACTAATTACTTACCCCTGCTAATGTTCTTTTGACTGGATGTTCCTCCCATGTATTCTTCATCTTTGATATACTCTGATAGCCTGCTTGCAGCTCAGATACTTTTCTCAGCAGAGGGCGCTGTGAGTCATTCTCGACCTTGTGTCCCTCGAGAGCCTCCGTCCTTCTAGAGTAAGATGTTGACACTGGTATATATGGCACGCACAGCACCCGTTGCCTCAGTTTGCGTATTTCCTCTCACCAGCACAGCAGTCTCGAAGATGAGAATACTTGAGCGTTAACAGAGAGGAAGGAATAAACCACGGAAAAACCTTGTGACAGAGGGGAAGGATGGGAGTGCAATGAGGAATACATGGGAGGAACATCCAGTCCAAAGAACATTACGAGGGGTAAGTGATTTGTTCTTCGAATGGATAGTGTCCTCCCACGTATTTCTTTTCTTTGATATTCTCCCATAGCAGTGTGTTACAGGAGGTGGGAAAGGAGAGTCATTTTTATTTAATCTTGTTTTATGCATGTAACGCAGCCTTTCCAAATCTTGATTCCCGGCCCGAAAGGGAATCTCAACAGTAATATTTCGCAAATGTATGCACAGAAGACCAGGTGGCCGCATTGCAGATGTCTTGGCAGCGGTACCCCTCTCTGGAGGGATGAAGAAGTGGCTACACCTCTGGTCGAGTGGGCCCTTAGACCTTTGGCAACCTCATTCCAAGCCAGGTTGAAACATTCGGACATACATAGTATGATCCACCTTGACAGCGTTTATTTAGTGAACGCTTGTCCCAGTCTGTGGCCCGCATAGCCAACAAATAGTTGGTAATTCACTCTGATCTTAGAATCCCTGTTGATACATAAGATCAAGGTTCTTCTAGGGTCCAGTCTGTGTAATTTCTCCTCCTCATTAGATGGATGAGGAGGGTAGAAAGCCAGTAAGATTATCTTTTGTGTCAGATGAAATTCTGACACAATTTTTGGCAGAAAAGAGGGACAAACCCTCAAAACTATGTTGTCCTTCTGAAACACTGTGAATGGTGGTTTTGAACACAAGGCCTAAAGCAAAAGCAGTTAAGACAACATCCTAATTATACAAGAATGTAATGGCCCAAATGGATAACCCATCTGGAAGCTTAAAACTAGGTTGAAATCCCAGACCGGAACAATAAAAAGGAACCAGTGGGAAGATCTTGGCCAACCCTTTCAGAAATTGGATAACTATAGGAACCTTGAAGTAGGAACCTTGTTCCGGAGAGCGCTTGAAAATGGACAGCGCAGCTAGTTAGCCCTTGGCTGTAGCAACCTGTAGCACCTGATAGGTTAAATGTAGTAGAAAAGACAAAACCGATGGTGCGCCACAAGTAAATGGATCTATTCCTTTATCTCCACACCAGCTGCAAAATGTGTTTCAATGGCAGCAGTATAAATATTTTGCTGCTGGCCTTCTGGCCGAAAGCAACACCTCCATGACATCTTCTGTAAGGTCCCAATCTTTGTAAAACAACCTCTCAGAACCCATGCGTGGAGATTGAGGGTCCTGATCTCTTGATGAAGAATGCAACCCCCCACTTGCAAGAGAAGGTCCTCTCTTTGTGCAAGATGAATTCAAGGGCAGAAGGACATTTCCAGAAGTTCCGGGTACAACGTCCTCCTGGCCCAGTCTGGGACAATCAGGATCATGAATTTTTGAAAATGTTCTTAGCCTCCTGAAAACATGAGGAATAACTGGGCTCAGTGGAAATTCATACAGAAGTGGAAATTCCCAGTCCAATACGAACGCGCCCCGTAGAGCTCCTCTTGGAGGAAATTTCCTGGAGCAGAACTGTTCCCTCTTCCGGTTGACACTGGTCATGAACAGATCCACCTGTGGAGTTCCCCAAAGGGTGAAGATCTCTTGAAGGACTTCCTGAGCTAACTCCCACTTGTGGGAGACTGTGCTCTGCCTGCTCAGAGCGTCCGCAGCTGCGTTTTCTTCTCTGGCAGATGACCTTCTGACAGATTTTTTCTTGCAGTTCCCAAAAGCAGAGATGGATTGCCTCTCTGCACAGAGGCAGTGACCCCATACTCCCTCTCTTGTTGAGGTAATGCATGGCCACTGTGTTGTCCGTCATTATCAGGACACTCTTTCCTCAAACAGAGGGCAGGAAGGCCATCAGTGCTAGTCTGATTGCCCTCATCTCCAAAAGGTTTATATGCAGTTTGGACTCCGACAGAGACCAGTGTCCACTGATTGTTAGACTGTTGGTGTGACCCACGCAACCTGATAGGGAGGTGTCTGTAACCACTGTAATCTACGGCAATGGTATCCAAAAGGGTTCCCCCTTCAACACATTCTCCTTGACGGACCACCACAGGAGACCCTGCGGGACCCTTTTCGGGATCCATACTAGAGCCGTCATCCTGCCGGAGAACTGTGACCACTGGGTCCTGACAGCCCACTGAAGATACCTCATTCTCAGACGGGCCTCTGGCACCAAATAAATGCAGGATGCCATGAGACCAAGCAACCTCAGAAAATTGAAGGCCGGAAGATTTGAGGCACTTTGAAATTTGTTTACCATCTGCCCTATGTGGATAACCCTCACCTCGGGTGACAAAGCCTTCCCCGAGGAAGAGTCCAGGACTGCTCAAATGAATTTCAGCTTCTGGGAAGGTGTCATGTGGGACTTCTTGAAGTTGAGGGAGAAGCCCAGCTTGGGGAGAGAATGACAGGTGCTGTCCAGATGTTCCATAGCCTGTTCGGGTGAACGGGCTCTGATCAGCCAACCGCCCAGGTAGGGGTTGATGCGAATCCCCCTCTCTGTAGATTTGCTGCCGCCACCAGCAGCTTGGTGAAAACCCTCTGGCGGAGGTTAGCCCGATTGGCAGAACTCGAAACTGATGGAGAAAACTGCCTACGGCGAATCACAGGCCTTTCCTGTGCTTGAGATGAATTGGCACATAAAAATAAGCATCCTGAAGATCCAATGACACCATTCAATCCTGGAGCTGATGGGCCTGGAGGATCTGCGAGAGAGTGACCATCTTGAACTTGTCCTTTCTGAGGAACTTGTTCAAGCATCTAAAGTCCAATATGGGTCGCAACCATCTGTCCTTTTTTGGGATTAGAAAATAAAGATAGTACCAGCCTTGATTTCTTTTCGCTGCAGGTACCTGTTCGACTGCACCCCTCTCCAACAGTTTTTGAATTTCCTGATGGAGCGGAACTGGTACTTTCAAGGGCTGGCCTCGAGGGGGATAGTCTGGTGGTCTCTTTAGAAAAGGGAGGCAGTAACCATGGCCGACAGTTTGTAGTGCCCATGCATCTGTTGTAATACTTCGTCATTCTTTCAGATGCTTGGATAATCTGCCTCACGCCACTGTAGAATGTTTCCAGTTTTCAAAGTGGTTTTGTGGCACCGGTTGGTGCAAAAGGCAAGGCAGCGGGTACTGCGGCAGCTCCTTTGCCTGTATGTCCTCGGCCGCCTCAAGGTTGCCTTCTCTGTCCCCTCTGGTTACATTTACCTCTTCATTTATGTAACTGAAGGGATAGCCCTGAGAGCGTGAGAGCTGTGGGCTAATAATACTGGGTACAAAGGGGGTTTGCTCTGACGTCTGGAATTCTGGGGTCTACTAATTGACTGGAGTAGACCTGAATTTATTCAATCATGTCACATACATACAGAATCACTTTAAATGTAGTAGTAACTCATGAAATTTGAGAGAGTTCAGACAACAAAATGGAAAATGCAGCTTTTGTTTTATTTTGCTGTCAAATGCATTTCAAAGTCATACATTTGTAATCTTTTTAAAGACAAAAGGTACATTCAATTACGGGTAGAAAGTTCTTAGTAATCACAAGTCCTTTTAGGAACTGGATTAACAACTCAATTGAAAATATACAAAACTTAAACAAAATAGTGCTTTGAAATTAGTCTGTGACCACCACCTATAGTGACATGTGATCGTACAGGTACTTAATACAAAACAACCAAATGGAGACCAATAAATGGTAAAGCAATTGGTTGTGTGTAGCCAGGCTAGAGGGTGACCTGACACGTGGTCAAAAAAGGCATCTGTTGTGGTGGTTGGTATTGACCTTGTTGTTTCATTCTATTTCTGGATTGGTTTGGGTCTCCTGATGATGAGTCGGAGCTGGATGTATCTGAAAATGAGACTCATTTGCGTCTGCTTCTAGTGGCAGATGTTTGATTAGCCATTTTCTCTTTTTCCTTATTATCTTTGTAATCAGCTGAAAGATACGGGTAGACTTGTTCTATTTAAGTTGCTGATACCTTTAGCCAATTTTTTGTGTTTTTTCTCTAGTGTGATTGAAGCAAATTGGTCAAAGGCTTTGTCAATTTCTTCAAGTTTCTCTCTGGCATTTGTAAGGCTGTCGTCATTCAGGAATTTGGACTCTTCTTTAAGATCTTGTTGTATTTTCGTATGGATATGTTGTGCTGTTATGATGAGGGCCATCAAGTCCCTGCTGCATTTTGTAGAGATCTTACTGTATCCCAACATGTAGTCCTTGTCTTCTAGAAATAGCGCTGGTTCATTTCTGACTATTAATCCCATGGGTACAAGGCTTACTCTGAGATATTCCCTGAGAAAGTGTCCATGTAGTTCCGTCCGGAAGCACTTTTCTTTAGGTTTAATAGTACATCTCCTGACGCTGTGGAGGCAATGTGTTGCTGTGCTCCTGCCATGTTGAAGAGAGAAGGGCCTTCTATGATGTTGTCGATCTCTTCCTCTGTGAAGGATAGCATTTGGTTCATGTTGTAGGTATGGAAGGTGGATGCCCAATAGGAAAGATAGCGTACAAGTCCTTGGAGGGTGTAAAAACGTGGAAGCCTATGAAATTGGCTGTGGGTCCTGAAGTTGGTACTAAGAATTCGAGGATCCCTATTATAGCATGGTGCTATATCTAAGTTTATGTAACTGAAGGGATAGCCCTGAGAGCGTCAGAGCTGTGGGCTAATAATACTGGGTACAAAGGGGGTTTGCTCTGACGTCTGGAATTCTGGGGTCTACTAAATAGGTGGTGGTCACAGACTAATTTCAAAACACTATTTTGTTTAAGCTTTGTATATTTTCAATTGAGTTGTTAATCCAGTCCCTCCAAGGACTTGTGAATGCTAAGAACTTTCTACCCTTAATGGAATGTACCTTTTTCTTTAAAAAGATTACAAATGCATGACTTTGAAATGCATTTGACAGCAAAATAAAACAAAAGCTGCATTTTCTATTTCTATTTTGTTGTCTGAACTCTCTCAAATTTCATGAGTACTACTACATTTAAAGTGATTCTGTATGTATGTGACATGATTGAATAAATTCAGGTCTACTGCAGTCAATTAGTAGACCCCAGAATTCCAGACGTTGGAGCAAACCCCCTTTGTACCCTACATTTACCTCTTCTTCTGCTAACTGGGGAATAGTAACTAAACAAACGATTTCTCCATCCCTGAGCAGAAGATAGAGCTGTTCGACCTTGTTGGGGCTGCCTAATGGCCCGACTCAAAGATTCAGCCAATTGTTAGTACTAAACTATTCAAGACTTTCAACTGCTTTACATCCAACCAAGTAAGACCCTTCAAAACAGCATATCCAATAATCTGGATTGCACGTTAGAAGCAAACCTCGATTTACAAAGCCAGGCAAATCGTCTAAGCGCTGTAACAGCAGCCATAGAATGGTTAATACAATCTGCAGTGTCTAGCCCTCACTGCAATGATTGGCACATGGCATCTTTACCATCCTGAATTATGCTCATAAAACCATCCAGAGCTGCTGCAGTCTATCCTTTGTATTTACTACGTGGAAGTCTTTCCACCACCTCTACTGGGCTGCTGTCTCTGACCTGCCTCATCAAAAACTCCATACCGCTGCGGAGCGGCCGCAGAGTTGGCAGCAGAGTTGCTGCAGTCTTTAGCAGTCTATGGCAGCACTGGCAAACAGACACTTGAGGCCTACACCTGGTGTTAAAACATGCAGCACCAGATTGATGTCAACGGATTTTTCAACAATGGATCACACAGACAATGAGTCAATACTACCAGACAAGATTTACCAACCACAATCTCCACCCGACCTAGCCGCGGGGGGTTGCCCGATTTATTCAGCGGCCATAAATACGACTTTATTGGAAGTGCAGGAGCCAGACTTTCAAACACACGGAGACTCAGGTAGGCCAAAATCCACCCTTCGTTCTTTTGTTCTCCCCTTACCTGAGTCCACGTCCGCACGGCTCTGGCCCGACCACTTGGAGGGGGCTGCGGCAGAGCCTTCTCCCTTGGCAGTGAAGAAGGGCTCGACGGCTGCGTGACTCCGACCGCACCGCCGCCGGCTCATCCGAGCAGTGGGTGGGAGCCAGAGTTTGCGCGGTGAGGGCGGTCCTTGTGGGCGTAGCCCAACGGTTCCCCACAAGGGCCCGTCTCGCAACACCACGACCGTAGGGAACGACGAAATGAAAGACCTTGAAAGCAGCGGGTTGCTGGAAAAGCAAAACAGTCAAATTACCTCCTTTCATGATGTTCCCTCAGGGCTCGCGGTCCCCGCTCCTTTTCAACAAATTAAAACTTTGGTAGTGGAAATTCACACCCATATCCCAATGGACGTTTTTTGCAATCCCCCTCGTCCCCAGCAACCACATGAGATGGCGTCAGACTCTATGGAAGGGGAAAGAGGCATTCATTTAAAACTGCAGGTAGTGCCTCCTGCCATTTGCCCCTATGTTGAAAACAATACCTCATCATCAGAGGCCCATGTCAAGGCTTTAGAAGACGATCAATCAGCGGACAAACAGGCCTTAATACACTCCCACGTTGAAATTCTACCCACTCCATCAAATGAGTGCTTTGAAAAGTGGAAATCAAACAAAAATAATAAAACTACCTCAATTCCAAAGGGCCCTCAGAGAAAAAAATCAGGAACACAAAGTTCGAAAAATAAGAAATCCCAAAGGGACAAGTCGAGAACTTTACTAAAAATAAAAATGCCTTCACACTACACCTCGACAAACTCACTGGTGAAATTTTTCTTTCAACAAAAAGGAAAAACACTTTGCCCTTACAGGAAGCAACACCATTGACGAAATCTCGGATGCAGAACTCCTAGACGAGGTGCTTGATCCTGGTGACCCCTTGAAGGACTTGGAGAACAAAAAAGAAGCCAATAACCTCCTCTCTTCAGTAAAGAATAGTACGATCCACCCTCAGACAAAATCACTTCCGCTGGATACCAGAAAATGGCACTTTGACAAACCATCTCCACCGGATGTCATAAAACAACTTGACGGCGAGTCCAATCTGACGAATCAAACACCAAATCAGGTGCATTATTTTGGTCCGGCCAAGACTCATAGGGCTGGGTCGAATTTGCTTATCTCGGATTCAGCACTAAAAGAAGTCAATTCCGAGTCCCCCAAAACTAAACGAGATCAACCCTCGAGATCTTGAAAACATTAAAAACATTGACACAACACAACCTTCTAAAACCATCTCTCAAGAGCCGGAAAGGGAAACCGTGGAAACCCAAACTTCCCCATCAAAATTCACCCATGCTAGAGATCAAAAGACCCTGGAGAGGATACGTGATGAGCAAGAAGCAGGCCCTCGGAGAGTAGGCTGATCGGTAGATTGCCTCCACCCCCGGAAGCCCAGCGCAATACAGCTAAGGAGCTAAACGTGCACAACGTCAGCGAGGAATCATGCACATTTAACGCAACACCACAATCTAGAAGTTCAAGACCCTCAGGCCTGCAATTTTTTAAAGACACTCCCTAAAAAAAACAGACCTGACGACAATGTCCACTGTGACTGTAGCTCTAGCGCCTTTTCCAAATTATATGAGGCAATTAACGATACATTGAAAGACCATTCAGCGTTAATAGCCTTAATGCACACCAAACCTATCCATCTTGATGGATTCATTACAGCTAAAGAACAACTTAAACCACCATTAAGACATCAAGGGTGCATGACTGACCCCAAAGAAAGTTTCCGTGTGCCTACTAACCAAGCTTGTGACCTAGAGGCATCGGTCATCCTCAAAGTTTAGGTCCCCTGAAGGGTCATCAACACGGAACCGCCCAACCAAGAAAGCAAAACTGTCCATCCAGGAAGCAGGAAGATTATGGATGAAACCGTTTACAAAGAAACATCTTTAAAAACTACGACGTCCACAAAAAAAAGTAGAAACACCCTCAATATCGCAACGATTGACTTAACAGAAAAAACTCAATGAACTAAAGGAAACGGATGTGTAGTCCTAGAATTAGCCCCACCAACTCAAATATCAAGTTTATCTAATAATCCAAAGCTTGCTCACAGTCAAAAATTAACAAAAGTTGCAAACCGAGATTTTGCAATTTTCGAAAGTACTAAAAAGAAGTCTGACGACCAAAAACAAAGCGACAAACTGGGGCCACCAACTAAGTTGGCCTCCCAAAAACGAAAAGTAACTGAAGAAGTGATAAAATCAATGTCGACAAGCTACCACAAAAAAAACTCAAGAACAAGGAGTTCAACCTACATCAAGGTCCTCCCCTGAATCAAGTGTCGACTTGATGGAATTGAGTCGATATTCAATTGAAGAATCCGACTCCTCCCAGATATATGAAGATCATCGACAAAACTCATCGAGAACAGACGGGTCTCCTAGACACCGCCTCAAGGAGTCCTAAGAGTCCACCATTGAGCCTGACTCCCCAGCATTTTTGACCATGGCAAAAAAGCGAGAAAGACTGATGGAGAACAGGACCTCCGGAAACATCGACAAAAGAGCTCCACCGGCGCTCGGAAAGAACAGCCCCAAAGTACTCCAGACACCAGTCAGATAAAACAGCCTTCAAAGAGACCCGGCATAGATCACCTTCAAGAGAAAAACGTGGAAGATACACGAAAGAGACAAGCATGGACCAAAGAAGCTCAAGATATGTACCGCACAATCAACACCGCACTGGTAAATATACACAAGTACACAAGGTGGCGGAGCGTCGACCAGCCAGAGAATGAAATAAAGACAACCGCACTTTCAAACTGGAAAAAATATTTGACTAAAAAACAAGAAAATCATAATTAACCGAAAAACAATCCTGGCTCTTTTCCAGGCGGTGCCGAATCTAAGGCAATTACGCACAGATGATTTAAGATTTGAGTTTTGCGAGGATGGTCGCTTTGACCAAGTGTATCTAAACATTCCGTCTTCAATAGTAAAAAGAATGTTGGCAGACTCAATTGAAAGCTTCCTAGCTTTGGGCTACGATCTAACAGAACTAAATAAAGACATAGAACAGGATAAAAACAGAACTACCAATCCGAACAGGAACTCGACCGTTGAAAAGGTGAAAGCTGCTGAGCCTAACGAGGCATACATATCATACACTGAATATGTCCGATGAACAACAGACAGATTAACAATCAAACTATTGTTAGTCCTCAGCCAAAGGAAAACATGAATAAGAACCAGATCTTAGCTGAGGATAACGACATGCCAAGGGGCGGTGGTGAAGCCACCAGAGAAGAACAATATAAAGACCCCTTGGGAGTGGGTAGAAAACCAAAAGGCCTCCAAACTACATTCAAAGTTACCTTTGAGAAAGAACTTGTAGGAGAATCCAACGCCAAACCCCAGCTGCCCAATAAATCGACTATTACGAGACAACAACAACGAGGGCTGGTAATGGCGGCGAGTGCTCTAAACACCGACCATCACAAATAGCAACTCGTCCCGGGATCACTGAAGCAAGATGGGGGAATTAAAGACCATCACTTTAGGACCATGGCCTTTGCCTCTTGGAACACAAGAGGGTTTTCACACCTAACAAAACCTAGCGATGTAAACCTGGGGAAGTTTGACATCATCTGCCTACAAGAATCATAGCTAATGAGAAAGCCATATTTAGATGGCTACGAAATAGCAATATCACAAGCAGATAAGGGAGCAAAAGGGAGGCCTACCTCGGGACTGATAACTGCTATTCGAACTGGTGTTGGCCTGGAATTAAAGGAAATTACCGTGATCCACCATTTAATGCTGGTAACCTTGATAACTTGGCACGAACAAAGAAATTGAATGGTCCACCTCCAAGTTAATGCCCATGAAGACTTCGGGACAATGATCGATCGCAGCGATTAACGTATATTGGAACCCGAAAGCCATAAGAAATATTTTCTGAAGCTCGTCGAAAACTCCATTGACGAAGCGCGCACAAGCTTTCAGGCTACATACATAGTAGTCTGTGGAGATCTAAATGCCATTTGCCCAAACAACGAAGAAGACTTAATTGGGAAAACTAGACTCAGCAGCACACATCAGAGGACTTGCTTGGTCTAAATTAATGGCCTATAGAGATCTACATAACCTGCATATGCTAGACATGGGCGTTCAAATACCATCTTGGGAAAGAGACGGGCCAAGAGCGACTATTGATTACATCTTTACGTCAAGGGAATTCCCCCCACATGTCACGTCTTTCCAAGTTATAAAAACAACAAAGAGTGACCACAACTTACTCAGATCTACATGCAAAGCACCAGCACAAAAGAGAGCTCTAATGACAACAGACATAGAAAAGAGTTCTAACGGAACCCGCCTAAGAATAACAGAAGCAATGATATCATCATTAACTAAACGCTACAAAGGATCAACTATGGATCGGTGTGTCAATACATGCCAGGCGGTGGATTACCAACCACTTTTGATGTACTACCATCATATAAATGACCGCTCAAAGACCAAAGTACTCAAGCAGCTTCACGTTTTCAACGAGCTGGTGGCTGAGAAAAAGAAAATAATGAGATGGGAGAAAAGACAAAAAAGTGGTGTCGAAATCTCTAAAGAGAAGGCAACTAAAATTGTAAACACTTACAAGAACTGGTTGCTGTTCCATAGAAGCAAACTCTACCAATCGGACGCCGAAGAGATGCTCAAAGCCATCTGTAGTAGGAAAACTGTAGATTTCTGGTCTTTGATAAGACATATAATTGGAAAACCAAGAAGCCTTACAAAACAATGTTAGCGAAGAAACCTAGACTTCACATTTTCTGAATCTCTTCTCGGGTCCAACTAAAACAGTTAACAACTACCTACCAGAGTGGGAATCTCCATGGAAAATCCCATATGAGGAAGAACTCAAAGAAAAAAACGGTCAAAACTGAACAGATCCAGAGCCCCTGGACCCGACGGGATCAGAAATATTGACTTGAAGGAACACCAAGACCAATGGCGCCTTTAATATCGAAGATCTTTAAGAGATGTGTGCTAACGAAATCCGTTCCTCCATCGTGGAAGCGCACCACAATTGTCCTGATTTTTAAGAAAGGAGCGCGTGATTGTCCAAAGAATTACTGTCCTATAGCCCTCCTGGATATTATAGGAAAGGTATTCGGATCCTTTTGCTTAGACAACTTTCAAGAATGGGGAAGAACAGCTGCTTGCTTGGACCCTTCAAACAGGATTTGTTAAGGAGACTGGTACATCTGCTAATATTCTACTACTAAGCTCCTTTAAAGGGGAAAATTAAATCGTCATTCCAAGAATTTTCATCGCCTTTATAGACTTGGTTCAGGCGTTCGACCAGGTCGACCGGGATCGCTTATGGCATAAGCTTACCCAATGGCAGTGTCCGAAATCAATACTTGAACCAATCCAAGCCCTCTACACGGACACGAGCATGAACATCAGGCTGAATGGTGAGGGACTCCTCTCGGAGAGTGTTCCTACGCATAGAGGAGTCAAGCAGGGGTGTCCCTTGGCTCCTACCCTCTCCAATGCATACCTGGGTGACTATCAACACTCTGATGAGAATATACGATCATCCCCACCAACTCTAGGAGACGCAAAAATATTGTGTCTCCTGTACGCTGATACGATATTGCTTGATCAGACTCCAATATGTCTCCAGTGGCAACTAGACAACTTGTCAGAATACATCAGTAACAACAAACTGGAGATCAAGAAGGACAAAACTAAAATAATGATCATGGAAAGACATCCAAAAAATCTGACAATCTCCAATGGTATCTGGAAGGAGTCAAAATTGAAAGGGTAAAAGAATTCAAGTACTTGGGTATCCTTTTTAACAATAGCTTGGTGGAGCAACAAATGCAGACAACCCTATTCGAAAAGATCAGTAATTTGGCATCACAGACCAAAATGATAGACAGAAAATATGGCCGCTTTTCAATTATCCCCACAATTAAATTCTACAAGGCCAAGGTAGCACCTGCGCTAACTTACGGCACTGCCTCAACTACCACAGAATATATGGCTAAGACTGGAAGGTTACTTCTGGCATCGGATTTTAAATCTGCCCTCCTCCACACCCATGACGATCATTCGACGTGAATTGGGCTTGACGTCTTTACAAAGCATTGTAGAGCAAAATATGTTGATGCTATACAGGAAAATCATAGCCCCAACGCGCCCTCCAGTATTCACAATCATTCGAGCAGGACTAGAAAAAGGAAAAAACACTGTCATTAAAACCTGGAAAAAATAAACAGCTCAGAAGAGGAATTATGGATAAATCCGAACAAAATTAAAATAAAACTTCTGGAATCTGACTGGATCAACACACTTGACCTAGCCCTTAAATACAAATCAATGGCAGATGTACCAATCGTTCCAAGAAAAGTGAATCAGCTACCCGAGTACTAAAAGTTCCCGAACAAGACGTACAGAAACTTCTTTCTAAGGATCAGGCTCAGCATCTTGCCTACGAACGTAATCCTAGAAAGAAGGGGGCTTTCGTCCAATACAGACTGTCGATTTTGCCTCAAAGTGGACCATCCTGAGACTTTGAGACATTTGCTGCTGTCCTGTGGAGCAGTTTCACCTCAAAGAGAACACCACCTGGGCCACGTGTTCTCAAAATTTCTGAAGAAAACTGGTGGTCTAGTCTGCTAAGTGGAGATCGAGTACAATGGGTAATAGCATTAGTGCGTTTATATGAAAATTGGACTTGGGCAACAAAACAGTGGGAACCTGAGATAGTGAAAAGATTGCGCCTTATTTCACTGTTGTGGCGTAATTCCCATCCCGGACCCACCACCGCCTCGTTAGAACAATACCCTAAAGTGCAAGTAGTCTTTAAAGATCCTAATGGAGCCAAAAAGGTCTCTAAAGAATCTAATTAGAATACGTTTTTTATCATTTTATTTTTTTCTTCTTTTTTGTGAAACTTCAAGGGACTAAAAGTTTTAAACATGTGAAAGAGGATTTCATCTTGTAAAAAATTGTAAAACAATTGAACAAGTAAATAAAAAAAAAACATCCCTTTCTTCACCCTTTGAGATGTGTTCAGATGCCATGGCTAGCACCTCCCACAAAGTGTAGGTGAACTTCGCTATAGCACGAGTTGCTTTCAGTGCCATACTCCCTGCAGAGAAAGCTTTCTTTCCCCAAGGCATTAAGCCTTTTATCCCCCCTGTCCGGGGGGACTGTGGGATAGTCTGCTCACTTAGAAGCAGCAGTAGCTGCTTGCACAACAATGCTTTGTGGATTCTGTTTTGAAAAGAAACTCTGGATCCACTGATGAGGGTCTGCATTTTTTTGTGCAATCCTTGTGAACCATAGGGATGTTATCTGAATTTTTCCAGTTCTCTAGAACCCTTTCACTGCTATATGGAAGGGGACGCCTTGGTACTTAGAGTCCCTAATATCTGTAAGGTCATATTGTTCATATTCAACAGATCTACCCCATCCAAGGTATTCAATAACCTTTGCCATTACTGATCTATAAGATGCATTAGCATGACCTGAACCGACAGGAGTGCTGAAATCAACCTCTGCAGAGGAGTCTAGACCACTGGCATTCTGCAGGGTGTCCACAAGGTCTAATTTTAGATTCTTGGGATATCAGCTGCTCTGGAACACCAGGAGTGCCATATTCCCTACCAAAACTATAAATAGGGCTTTCTTCCTCCACCTCCTCCTCCTCATAATAGAGGCCATGGATTTTAAAATGTATTTTTCCCTGAGGTTTAAAAACCTTTGACGGACTTTGAAAAGGCCTCGAGGGCTTCGACCTGGACTGTTCCGGCATCGATAGACTCGACTTCAACGCTTTGGACATCGACGAATGGGTCGGAGAAGGAGGATTCCTTCGAGGTGTCGAGCCCATGAGAGGCGCATGAGATGCCTTCGAATTATTCGACCTACTGTTGGGCCCGTGGTTTTTACAAACGACATCCTGTCGGCCTTTTGCACAATGGTTTCGGGAGTCTCTAACGACTTCAACGAAGGGGCTGGCTTCGCCGCCTTCTCAAACACCTTTAACATCTGCCAGCAGAACTTTTCCAGATCGACTTGACTAGCTCCCCTTTTAGGAAATCTTACCTGTTATCCCTTCGAGGAATCTGTAGGGGACAACCTGGAGTAGTGACTCCTTTTCTTTGATCTCCTCAAAGATGACGAAGAGGACCGCTGAGATCTCGACTGCTTCAAACTTTTACCGTGCCACTAGGCCTGGTGCGGAGATCTCCTTCTTGGTCTCTTATCTTCCGACAAAACGTTTGTGGGGGGTCACCGAAGACTAACTCGGAATGGTTTGCCCAAAGCAAGTTTCCCCTTCCTCTCTAACGCTTTTCCACTCATAGGACTGGCACGAGCCACAATCTTCGACGATGCTGCCGTCCCAGGCACCAAAGACATGCTCGATGAGGATTGGTTACAGACATCTTTGCACATTTCTTGAAGCCTGTTTTCGGGGTACGAGTAGAAGTTTTTTCTAACAAACTTGTAAATAACACGCTGAGGCAAAGAACCCTTTCAAGCAGCTGTGCGGGAAAAATGGAACCGAGGCAAGGGGCGCAGTATGTGCCATGTATACCAGTGTCAACGTCATACTCTAGGAGGACAGAGGCACTCGAGGGACAGGAGGTTGACGACGCACAGCACCCTCTGCTGAGAAAAATTTCTGAGCTGCAAGCAGGATATCAGAGTGTATCAAAGATGAGGAATACGTGGGAGGACACAATCCATTCAAAGGTCCTCTCTTTGTGGAAGGCGTATTGGAGGGCAAACGACATGTCTAGAAGGTCCGGATATGTCATCCTGGCCCAATCCAGAGCAATAAGGATCATGGATTTCCAAAACTTTCTCAACCTCCTGATCATGTGAGGAATGACAGGGACTGAAGGAAATGCGTATACGAGTGAAAACTCCCAGTCCACTACGAATGTGTCTCCTAGAGCTCTTCATGGGGGAAATTCCCTCGAGCAGAACAATTCACACTTCCGGTTGACACTGGTCACAAATCGATCTACTTGAGGGGTTCGCCAAAGGGCAAACACCTCTTTAAGGACTTCCTGAGGTAGTTCCCACTCGTGGGAGACGGTGCTCTGCCTGCTCAGAGCATCCGCCGCTGTGTTCTCTCCGGCTAGATGAACTGCCGATAGGGAGGTTCCTTCTTGAATTGTCCGGAAGCAGAGCTGCATTGACTGTGCACAGTGCTAGTGACCCTACACCTCATCTCTTTAGGTAGTACATGGCCACTGTGTTATCCATCATTATCAGGATATTCTCCCCCCGTACAGAGTCCGATTGCCCTCAGCTCCAAAAGATTGATATGTAGTTTGGTCTCCAACGGAGACAAACGATCGATTACTTTCAGATCGTTGCCATGGGCTCCCCAACCGCATGGGTGAGGCATCCCTAACTATAATATCCGGCCGTGGCTGCCAAGAAACGGCCCCCCCCCCCCTTCAGGATGTTGTTCTCGCAGGTCCACCACAGGAGATCCTGTGCGACTCTGCTCGGATCTTGGATTACATCTGACATCTTGCTAGAGAACTGGGACCACTGAGTCGTGAGGACCCATTGGAGGGATCTCGTTCTCAGCCGAGCCTCTGACACCAGGAAAATGAAGGATGCCATGATGCCGAGCAACCTCAAAAAGTCAAAGGCCGGAAGACGCGTGGCACTCTAGAATTTGGAGACCATCTGCAGGATGTGCTGAGCCCTCACCTCGTTTGGGGAGGTCCCCTCCTCCCCCAAAGGATGCATCCAGGACTGCTCTGATAAATTGGAATAGTTGAGAATTTATCATGTGGGACTTCTTGTAATTGACAGAGAAGCCCAGTCTGTGGGGAGAATGGCAGGTTATGCTGAGATATTCCAGGGCCTGCTTGGAAGAACGAGCCCTGATCAACTAATCGTCCAGGTAGGGCTAGATGTGAATCCATCCCCCTTCTCCTGAGACTCGCTGCCACCACCGCCATTAACTTGGTGAAAATCCTTGGGCTTCGGTCAGCCCAAATGGTAGAACTCGAAACGGATAGTGTGCACCGCCAATGCCAACCTCAGGTACTTTCTGTGCTTTTGAGAAATAGGCACATCAAAGTAAGCATCCTGAAGGTCCAAAGACGCCATCCAGTCCTGGAGCTAGAGGGCCTGAAGGATCTGAGAAAGGGTAGCCATCTTGAACTTGTCCTTCTTGAGTAACTTTTTCAAGCATCTCAAGTCCGAGATGGGTCTCAATCCTCCGTCCTTCTTGGAGATTATGAAATAGGGAGAATACCACCCTTTGTTCCTCTCTGTCACAGGTAATGGCTCTATAGCACCTTTCTCTAGCAGGCTCAAAAGTTCCTGCAAAAGGAAAAGATCTGGAACTTGATCATCCGGTGGATGATCCAGAGGCCTTTTTAGAAAGGGGAGGCAGTAACCCTGGACTACTGTTGCCAACGCTCACACATCTGAAGTAATACACCACCATTCTTGCAGATACGAGTGTCTGCAAACAAGGGGGGGTCCTGGGAGACTCTCTGCCAGACATGAGTCCTGGTTACAAGAGCCTTACCCAGAGTCTTTAGCTCACTATCTTTCCCAGAGGAAAAATATCCTAAACATATCAGTCTTTGTCCAGCCCTGGGGAGTCCAGCACCGAAATGCTAGGCAATTATCCTCTGAACAAGAGTACCAACAGCAACCCCAGACACGTGTTTCGGTCTGGTTGAACCTCATCAGTAGGGTGTAGCTGTGCCTCTCTAAGAATAGTGAGCAAGGGTTCCACGTCTGGATTCCCCTAGTAACTGAGGGTAAGACCCAAAGTTACTTGAAATATGCAAATAACAAGGGGTTTGGGGGGTCCTGGGAGACTCTCTGCCAGACATGAGTCTGCCTTCTACCGGGGTCTTGTGGGCTGAGGCCTCAGAGAGGTTTTGAGGCGGCTGAAAGCAAGGTAGCAGTTGCTTGGGTGGACTTGCCAACCCTCCCTCATCCACCAAGATGTTCCACTGCAGTGAGATGGTTGTGGCCGTCTGATAGCAGCAGCAGGGGATTTGGCTGCCGCCTTTGAGGTCTGCAGCTTCTTTAGGCTTTTGTCAGCTTTGCTGCCAAACAGCTGGGTGCCGTCAAGGGGCATGTTGAGGAGCCTAGACTGCACGTCCGGTACAAATCCAGACTTCCCTTAACCACGCAAACCTGAGGATCACAGTGCTTGCTGCCATGGCTCTACTGATACTGTCACCAGAGTCCAGTTCCGATTGAAGAGAAATTAAATTAAATATATTATATTTTATTTATATCACGCTCGTACACAAGTGTTTCAGAGCGCGACCAGGCAAAAAGGGAGGGGAACAAAAAATAAAACAGCGATCTTATTAGGCCCAGCGACATCAAAGAAACCGCAAGTGCATGGAAAAGGGAAAAGGGGAAAGTGCATGTAAGGAGGAGCAGGGGTTTGGGAGGGGGTGGAAAGTGCGGAGCAGAGGAGAGAAAAACAGACTCCAACATAGCCTCCTTTCCATCTCTTACAATATTCTTCCCCTTTAGGAATATGCTCAGCCGCCATGGCTATACAGTCCCACAGGGTGAACTTAAATTTGGCTAAAGCGCAAGTGGCATTTGCAGACTTAAGAGCCATTCTCTCGGCAGAAAACTTTCCTAGCCCAAGCATCAAAGCGCTTATCATCCCTGTCTTGCGGAATGGTTGGATAAGCCGCTTGTTTAGAAGCAGATGTTGCCGGATGAACCACCAGGCTCTTAGGCGTAGAATGTTTTGACAAATATTAAGGATTGGCGTAGAAGGTCTATATTTCTTGCTGACGTTTTTTTTATTCACTATTGGACTAGATTCTGGAGCCTCCCAGTTTGCCTTTACCCTTTTTTGTAGGACAATATGAAAAGGAAGTACAGGATACTTCTGAGGACCTTTATCTAATATATCCCTCAAGTCATCTTGTTCAAATGGGGGTGAGGGTTTGCCCAATCCTAGGAAATCTATCACCTTAGCCATAAGCTGCCTATAAGAGGGATCTGCATGTTAAAGCTATCCAAACTCTAGTTCAGGTGACGTGCCAATGCCACTTGCATATTTTCGTACAAGTCCTTTAACCTTGACTCCTCAGAGAAAGTGCTCTGGGACGTTAGGTGTACCAAATTGTAATCCAAAAGGGAGGAGTATCTGGGTCTGAAAGCTAGTGTTATTCAAAAATAGAAGACAAAGATTTTAATAAATCTTTTCTATGTAAAGGTATGTATGATTTTTTCAACCTCTTTTAAAGGATAATGAAGGTTTCATGGGAAAAGGCGTTGATGGCTTAGACGCTGATGACATTGATGGTTTTGGCAACAGTGGCATCAATGGTTTCGACAATGATGGCATCAATGCCTCATCGACGGAGCCCTCAAGGGGCTCGAACCCCGACTCGATGGAGGCTTCGATTACTTTTCGTCGAGTCAAGACAAGGGTTCTAGCGGGGTTTCTAGCTTATGCCTTGGCTCTACGGTGCACAGGATTTTGCCTTAGCCCTTTCCTTGTCTGCTTTTACAGGTGCGACGACCATTGCTTTTATCCTTCTCATTCGAGGGGGTCGGGCCGCCTTCACAAAGATTTTTAAAATTTGTCGTCGGAATGACTACCACTCAGCAGGAGTCGACAATTTGGTTGCCATGCAATACTCTCCTCAGGAGATGAATCAGATGAGGCGGTGGAAGGTGATTAATGTCATCTTTTTTTTCCATCATCTTCAACGAAGATGAAGAGTGGCAATATCCACTCCTTGAACGGGATTGCTTTTTGGATTTTTTCCTTCAAGGAGAGTTGCCTCTCGACTCATCGGACGAGCGCTTTTTCAACAGAGTCGAAGAGGGGGATTTAGCAGGGGCCCTACACGCAGCTAATTACCCTTTTTGCTCTTTCAACGGCCTTATCAGTCATAGACTGACAGGACCCAAAGTCTGCGGTCTGATGTTGCACACCCAGGCACCACCAACACTCGAGGAGGATCAGTGAGCGACATCTTAGCGCTGCAATCGTGGCATTTTTTTAAACCTGTCTTCGAGGTCAATGGCGTTGAAGATGAGGCCATCATTTATTGTTCACTGGAGCCGAAGCGCGCCAAAATTTCTCAAAGGATCAGCTATCACGGAAAAACAGAACTGAATCTAATGGACTTGTTATTTTTCTCATGGCTATAGACCATCTTTATTTATGACAAATTCAGGCATTATGTGCGTCCATGTCCTTGACAATCGGCAGCTGGACAAAACATGCAAAGTTGGTTCTTTTTCATTTTGAAAAGCTAGCCTTTTGTAAAGCTGGTGGTAGATCACCTGCCTCAAGAAGCCCAGCAAAATTTCAGTTTCCCAGTTGACTTCCCAATTGGCAGTTCTTCACAGGCAACATTATAAATCTGCTTATGCAAGTGCCATGAGGCTCCCTTGTGGTGCTAGCGGAAATCTGAATATAAATAAAAGGTCCCTCATGCGTTTTAGGTGTCTCACTGCTTGACCCACATTCTTCTCGCTAAGAAACTGTCACTAAAGGACAAATTACTTGCACCGCTGTACATTTATTTTTTCGATAGGTTGTCCAACTTCAGGCCTCGAGGGCCGGATCCATGTTAGGTTTTGAAAATGCCCCTCATTAATATCCATGAGATAAATTTGCATACAATGGTTCTAAATATCTAGTCATACATTTAGTTATTTTAATACCTCCCTATTTTCACTATCATAATGGTATTCATCAATAACATAGTTCTAACCATATTATTTCCCGTTCTAGGGTGTGGTAATATGAGTAGGCAATAATGGAAAACCTAATTTGGCCAATTCTGATTCGATGTATTTTAGGCAAGGCACATTATTCACATTTTCACTGCATATAACTTAATTTAGTAATATGTGTGTTAAACATATGTGAGAACCGAAGAATGAGACGAAGACACAGAGGACTCATGATATTGGTTATAGACTTATTAAATAAAGGGGTTGGAAAATGCCTCACTGCCACTAATCTAGGAGTTATTTCCCTCCCTCAACCAAAGCTAAGGTTCTGTCTCGTGTTAAGATGTCCAAAGGAAAAATGTCCTGCGTCTGAAATCCTATCCTGGCCTTCACATTCTAAAACTAACTCTAAGGTGTAAAGGGAATGGCTCCCTTGCCCAGGTTAATCTTCACCAAAACCACATTTGCAAAGAATAACCAAGTTCTTTAAAACCCAAGTGGGTGACTCCCTCCTCTTGGTGTTACAATCCACTCCAGGGGAAATAACTGCCTTCCCCAAGTCTTTTCCACAAACACATTCAAAACCCAAATGGGATGACTCTTCCTTGGGATTCTCTTTTCAAAGTAACACAATGTGGGTGCGGGTCCCGGACTCGCAAGACACCTGGTATGCTCTCCTACCAGGCTCTCTCTTTATTCCTTTACATAATTTGGGTGAGAGTCCCAGACTCACCAGACACCTGGTATACTCACCTGCCAGGTTCTCTTTTTTCCTGTATTTCTTGTATTCACACAGTTCCAATATTCTGTCTTGTTTTCATAAAAAAAACGGGTCTTAAACCCACCTTCATTTACTTATTTTGTCAAATGTCCAAGCACCTGGTATACTCTCCTGCCAGTCTCAATCTGTATTCTTGTAGCCACACAGTTTGAATATTCTGTATCATTTTTATCAAAGTTTCAGGTCTCAAACCCACTTTCAGCCCCACAGATAAGGGGTGTATCTATCACTTTTACTACCTAAAAATAGGGAAATACTACCCAAGAATTTAAATAGGAGTACAAATATTGCCAACAAAAAAATGTGACACACACCTAGGACCTTGAGCCCCTGCTTTCACGCAGACAGCTCCATGGATATGTTTGGACCAGTGGTGCACGTAGTATCACAGGAAGAAACTACTATTACTACTGCCTAATTGGAAGTAGTAAGCATGTGTCTCTTAATGTATATGAATAACTACGTGCAAAGGAATTACTACAAAAACATTTGTTTTTCCAGTTAAAGCATATTTTCCCTCACTTATAAAAAACTCCCATTGCGAATGGGACTTCCATTTGTACTCCCTAAAAAATATTTTACTCCCAACTTAAAAAAAAACAAAAACAAACAAAAAAAAAAAAAGTAAAATACTCACACTTCTAAATTTTATCTGGGGGCACTGCCCACATTAATTTGCGCGACAAACCCGCGAAATGCCTCTTAATCACTAGATTGGACAGAGAATAAGCGCATTGGTCCGTGGACAGGTAGGCGGATACTGCCGAAAGATACGTTCTGTATGATAAAACGTGAATGCCCGACTCTGCTAGGTGGGATACGAAGGACAGCACAGTATCAATCATAGCCACCTGTTAGGGAGAATTCTCTCTAAAGGCTAATTTCCCAAACCTAGTGAGTCCCCAAGCAGCTTTGCTGGATTTTTGGGGTTTATTTATTCTCCTGCTAAGAGTGAGACTCTTTTACTCCCACTCTTAGACATGATTTGAGGTGTTCCTTTGTCTTTCCATGTGTTTTATGGGCTATGGGGTCTTTTACTCCATAGGGTCTCATGTGTTTTTGATGTGGGTTACACAGCACCCTCCGTGCCGTAACCCAGGGGTGTCGTAGCGACCCCCCAACATAGACTTCATACCCTGGGACTGACTACTGTCTCCCGGGGCATGTAAAGTCACCATTGCTTTACTAGTCCCATATTATGAACAGCAACCAGTACAAACCATCATATTGTGGACGTACTGGTCGGGGAAATTCGATTGTCCCGGGGTCTGTTGTTCGAGGGGGCACGTCTCGGTCCCCCCTGATCGAGTTTTGGCTGGTGGCAGTGGATACTACTTTTTATATTCGACCGCGAATATATCTCTATGGGATTTCGAGGCTACCAACTTTAATTATTTAATTCCTATAGCCTCGAACATACCGCCGGTTTATTTAATTAATATTAATTCACCGGTTGGTATTCTTTGCCAGAACTCGATTCTAAAATGGCGTTTGTGTTCTCTTCTGTGACTCCAACCCAAGTCGAGCCCTTTGTTCCACTTTTTGGAGGGCTTCTCCACAGAAGCCTTCAAAAGTGGTGCCACTCTGTCTGGGTAGCACGAGGGGTTTGGGAGGGGGTTTAGGCGCCCTGGACTGAGTTGCCTTGGTAACTCAAGTCGCACTCTTGTGTGATTGGCCCAAGTGGTGAGCCGGCCGGCTCACCACTTAACATGTTTGATTGACAGCTAGGCTGAATGATGGGGGTGTGCTGCATAAAAGCAGGGCTTTGGGGACTGGTACTTCAGAAGACGCCACAGGACCTAAGAATCCGAGGAGGGAGAAGCTGAGCCGACCTGCAACGACGACACCACCGGTGGAGCCCTGCTGAAGCGTCTCACCACTTTTCCCGATGACAGAGGAGATCTCCAGTCCAGAGAGTCTTCTTCCTTTGACTGGTGGGGATAACCAGTTTTGCCTTCTTTTCACCTTCCTGGAGCATCTCGTGGCCGCCTTGCCCGTGCCATGCACCCCGGCAACCGGAATACCACAGTTTACCACTATTGCGAAGAGAAGGGTAGTACCTTTTAACCGAAAAACTCCGCGGTTGGTTTCTTCCCTGGCAGTTCAACGACCTTCATCTTTCCTCCACGGCGAGACCTCCTCTTCCTCTGGACGAAACACCGACTTGCACCCGCTGCCAGGAACAACTGCCCCCGCTGGAGCTTCCTTCACACTTAAGGTACTGTGTCCCTCCTGGCTTCCCTTGCGACAGATCGTTCGGGGTGACAGTAAAGCCTCGACTTTCTAACCTGGGCTGGCCTGGGACAACCTAGCTAACTTTTCCTGACTTTAATTTCATCCTTTTTGTGTGAACTATCTACAAGACTCTTTGGGCATAACCCCACTGTGTGAACCTGGACCCCCTTCTGCTTGCTCTCTCCAAGAGCTGGGCCTTGCAATTGACTTCCTTGCTCTCCAGTAGAACTCTGCCTATCCTGCCTTACTGTGGTTCTTTTAAAAGTATTGAAACTTGTGTGCTTCCATAACTCTGCCTTTTTCCCTCCCTTTTTTATAACTTATTAGATTGCCATCTTATGTTAGGCGCTCACCTCTGTCTGAAAATAAGTGGCGTTTCTCACGAAGACTTGTCTAATAAGTAATTAGGGTTGTATGTATATATGATAGTGACTGTGTGCTGAATTTACTTACCTATTTTTGCTAGTGTAATTTACAAGTGTGTCTTTAAATAATTATATACTTTCACACCAAAGCTCTGGTCAGTGTTTGCTTGTGCTACTGTGTCTCTGTACCTATTGTGTATACTCTATATACTGCCTAACTCTTCTTGAGGGAAGTCTGACTGCTCAGCCACAGCTACCACAGTGAATCTGTGTGGTACAGACTGCTACCAAGTGGGTTTACTGCCAAACACCTGTAGTCCTAAATCTTTTGCAGTGGTCCCTAAGGGAACTGCACAGGTTTCTGCCTAACACTGCCCTTGGGTCTAGCTGTTTGTCTAAGCACCAATGACAGAACCTAAGCCATTTGCTCCTATACCGAGACCTGGTTAAGGGGTTTCCTGGATGCCTGAATAATGCGCATGTTATCAGCAGACAGGTTGAGATGTTCTTAGGACCTGAACTCAGGTACCATGCCGCCAAGCTGAACGATTGTGGGGACGGGTGCCACAGCTGCTGATCGCCCTGGTGAAGCAGATCGGGAGTCACCGGTAGCTTGATCGGTGCACACACCGACAGGTGTTGAAGTTCTGAGAACCAGAACCTGGCCGGCCACCACAGGGCTATGAGCAGAAGCAAACAGTTCACTGTATTCTTTAGCTTGCAAATCGTCCGATGAATTAGAGGCAGAGGCGGGAAAGCATAGGCCCTCATGTTGTGCCAAGGAATCTCGAGAGCATCCCCCAGAGAGGAGGCTCCTAGGCCGTTCCTGGAGGCATACAGAGGAAGTTTCCTGTTTGCCGACATCGCAAAGAGGTCCACCTCCGGCATGACCCAACACAGGAAAATCCATGAGAGGATCTCCACCTTCAGCTCCCATTCGTAGCTGACCATTTTTCGCCAACTGAGGGCGTCAGCCATCCCGTTCAGCTGGCCCGGGATGTGCACTGCTACCAGCCAGATACCATGACAAACCGCCCACTCCCAAATCTGGATGGACAGGTCCACGAGCGGGGGAGACTTGGTGCCCCCTTGCTTGTTGATGTAATACATTGACACCACATTGTCTGTGTGGATACGGACCACTTTATTGGCAATCAACGGCCTGAATGCCTTGAGCGCTAGAAAAATCGCCAGGATCTCCAGGTTATTTATATGAAGGAGCTTGTCCTGAGGCGACCAGAGGTCCGAGACATGGAGAAAATCCAACGTCGCACCCCACCCCAGAAGGGAGGAGTCAGTTGTGACCGTCACCATTGGGGTTGGGTCCTGAAAATCTGCACCCCCCCAACACGTTGCTGAGAGACCACCACCACTCCAAGTCCGCTCTCATGGAAGCTGGAATCAATACCAACTTGGAGTCTGGATCCACAGCCTGCTGCCAAGAACTCCGAAGAGCCATCTGAGTCCGCCTCATCTTGAGGCGAGCGAGAGGTAAGGCCAAGACACAGGAAGCCATGATGCCCAGAAGCCTCTGGAACCAGCAGGCCGACATGCTCTTCTGACTGCGCAAAAATCTGACACGTGGCCAACAGATCTGCCATTCTGTCCCCGGTCAGGTAAACTCTGCAGTTGATCGTGTTCCAGCGAAAACCCATGAAAATCAAGTCCTGAGAGACTGTCATGGAAGATTTCCACCAGTTCACCGACAGCCCAAGATGAACAGGAGCTGGAGGAGAGACTGCAGATTGCACGCGGCCTTCACCGGGCAAGGGCTGCGTAACAGCCAATCTTCCCAATATGGATACCCTGCAGACGAAGATAAGCTGCAATCACTGACATCTTCGTGAAGACACACGGCGCCGAGCTGAGGCCAAAAGGAAGAATTCGAAACTGGAAATGCTCCACTCCCACAGAGAAACAGAGGTATCTCCTGTGTGGATTCCAGATCAGTATATGCATATATGCATCCTGAAGGTCCACCAGGCAGAACCAATCACCCATCTGCAAAGAGGAATCAATCTGGCCGGGCGTGATCATCTTGAATTTCTCTTGGGGCAGGAAAAGATTGAACTGGGAAAGGTCTAGGATGGTGCGCAAGCCAGCCTGGTTGGGTTTGGGCACCGTAAACAGTCGGGAGTAGAAGCCCTCCACTAGTTCCCCCTAGGGGAACTGGTTCTACTGCTCTGAGGTCCAGCAGTTTCTGAATCTCGGCTCTGAGGGAGGGCGATCCCGACTGCTGGAAAGGAGGGTTGAAGGGTGGGGTAGGGAGTAGGGGTAAGCGGAAGCCCGCCCGAGCGACTGACAAGACCCACCTGTCCTCGGTGATGGTCTGCCACGCCTCCCAATGAGACGCAATGCGTCCTCCCACCGGGGTCTCGTGCGAGCGCAGAGAACCCTCATTTGGCAGGTTTATCGGTGGTGTTACCACCTGAACCTGAGGAGGAGGCTGAGGAGCGGGAGAAAAACAGAGTCTGTTGCTGTCTCCGGCGGGATTTTCGGTCTAGAAACCCCCTTAAACCAGAGGAGGGCCGGCTTTGTGACAATGGTCTCTGAGTCCTAAAAGGGGGTTTTACCAGGACAGACAAGGACTTGGCAGTCTGGGTGCTGTCCTTCGTTTTGGTCAGCTCCACATCCGTTGAGGAATGAAAAAGCTCCTTGCTGTCAAACGGCAGGTCCAACACCTTATCCTGCACCACCTTTGAGAACTTGGTGCCGTGCAGCCAAGCCTGCCGAGAGGTATCCACTCCAAGCATAAGGCCCCGGGACGAAAGTATCAATGTGATGAGCCGCGGACTGCAGCAGATCCTGGGCCAGGACCCTGGTGCCCGACAATCCCACCTTAAAGTCCTCCAGTTTCTCTACCGGAATGAACTCCTCGAACTCCGACAGACCTTTCCACATCTTCATATTCGCCCCCGCTAACACCAGTTCTGCATTGGCCTGCCGTAGCTGCAGGGCCGAGTTAGCAAAAATCTTCCTGCCAAGGGAGTCGAGGAGCTTGACCTCTTTCCCCAGGACCTGAGTAGCCGTCGTAGAAGAGGATGCCGCAGGCCTGGACTGCAAAGTGGCCGCAGCCACCACCGTGGAGGAGGGGGGCGGACAAGATGCTAGGGCCACCTCTTCCGAAGAATGCAGTTTATAGCGCATGTCATTTTTCTTATTGACGTAAAGTCCAGAGTGTGGCTTCTCCCAGACTCTACGGACCTCGGCCAAAACGTCCTTCTGCAAGAACAGGGCGGTACGCTCCGAAGGAGACAAGGTGAACGCCCCCAAAAGCACAACCTCCTGTGGAGTGGGTGCCTCGGGCACTGGGACATCCAAGAGACATGTCCAGTACCCGGTCGTGAAAAGCTCTGATAGAGCAGGGCTGGTCTTCGCTGTCCTAATCGCCCTGCGCATCATCCGACACGTCAGGATCCTGCTGAGCTGCGTCGGGCACCACCTTGTCCACCAGGGACAAGGGAGGCAAGGGGGGAAGGGTAGGGGGAGGCCTTGCAGGCAAAGGCGGTGCCGGCGGAACCACCGGAGGCACAGGCGGGAATATCTCCCTAAAAAGACCCTTTAAATACACCCTCATGGGGTCGGTATGAATGAGTACCTGAAATTTGCCGAAGAAAGTGTCCTCCGGAGAAAGCTTTGGAGCTGCCGAAGAAGGCCTCTCATGAGGGGAATAATTCCAAGGACGCAGAGGGGAGGGTTGCCAAGTACGGCCATCCCCAGAAGTGTCCACATAAATCAAGGGTGCCGAACCAGCAGGCAGCGAGATGTTGTGCGCAAGGGGAATCCGAGCGTTCCAGTCGTAAACCGGGCGAAACGGAGGCGCACAAGGAACCCTATGTTCACCAACAGAACCAATCCCTACACCTGAGGCCGATGGCGTAGTTGTAGGTGAAGCGCCAAAATGGCCGCCATGGTCTTGGCGGGAACGGCCACCATTTTGTCAACACCTGAGCACTGTGACACAAGTGGAAGTGATGCAGAGGTCCCCCCGGTGGGTCAGGGGTCTTCATCTTAACCTTTACACAAGGAACCTCGGCCGAGCGGGTACTGTGCGGCCTGGGATGTTTCTGCGACATACCAATAGCCAAACTAGCCTTCACAGGAAGGACCTCGGCACTGCCGGTAAAGGAGGAATTACGGTTCGAAACCTCACTCCTTTCCCCCTCAACAGTGCTGGCGTCACCGCAAGAGCAGGAACGGTGGGAAACACCCTTCACCGATTAGGCCTTGCCAGGCCTCTCAGAACTGTTTGTTACCTTAGCCTCTGTACGAGGGACCTCAGACCAGAGTCCGGAAGAAGCCTCTTCACGGCCCCAAACATACGTTCGGTATCACCAAGCCCAGCCGAGGCCTTGGGGCGCACCCCGGTACTTTTGAGGGAAGCTCCAATTAAGGAGGCCTCGGAGCAAGCTGCGGTACCCCACGATTCAGTAGAACTAGGTCTACAAGCAGCCCCCACAGGAGGGGCCTCGGATTGCACTCCGGTGTCCACAGGCCCCTTACGGAGACCCTCGGAGAAAACTCCGGTACACCTTTTAGGCCCAGAAGGCACCTCAGGGCACGCCCCGGTGACAGAGCCGTCAATGCTCCTCCTGGACCGGGACGACCCCGGGAAGGAGTCCCCCCCGACCGGGGTGCCCTAAAAAGAAAAAGAACTCACTGGGCGTTTCTTCTTTTCCTCGATGAACGTAAGAAAATGCAACGGGGGAGCGTGTTGGAACACCTCCTCTCACCGCTCCAAACGACGTTGAAGCGCCCCGGACCGAAAGGGAATCGCAATAGAAACAGGAGTCCCAACGGTGATCGGGACCCAAACACTCTAAACAAAGAGGATGGGGATCCGCCCTCGCGAAGCGCTGCTTACACGAAGAACAATTCGGGAAGTCTAGCTTAAAAGGCATAGACAGACTACTACGTGATCGCTAGCGAGAGTCAGAGAGGAGGAAAAAAGGGAAGAAAACTTCAGAAGATGCTAAGTGCGTCCAGTCACGAACGAGCAGAGAAAAGGACTGATGGGCGATGCGCGGGGTGGAGCTATGATGAGCGGGGTTACGGCCGCGTGCCAATCCCCGCGTAGAAAGAGAAGGACTAAGATTTTTGCAAACTTTTGATGCTTTTTCAAAGTGCTCCGGTCCCGTCCCACAGGATGGAGGAATGTCCCATAAGTATGGAGGAAAGGGGACGGGACGTAGGAGGAGGAGTAAAATACCAAACAATAGTTGAGGCAGAGACCGACTCTGTATTTGCATAAAACCAATACGGCCAATAAACAATGGCCTGTGCCAATGTGCTACAAATGCATTACGGATGTCATATCCTTCATCAGTGCAATAGCTGTGCGTGTCACAAAAATATATCACAGAAACCCCAACCAATACCAAATCACAAGATTCAGAACACAAACAGCATGATGGAAATGGAACCCATATTAAACAAATCAAACATAGGCGATGTGGCAATGACCAATTTTGTAGTGAGTTCATCAATTTGTGCAAAATGAGCCAAACAGTGTGAAAACCACAAAATTAAATAAGGTTTTGTACATCATGATGAGCAATTTGCCAACAGAACGGTAAAGCAAATGTACAATTTATATTAGTGCATTACTGCAAATCATGGGAAGCGCATGCAGAGACAAGCAAGGGAAGAAAAAGAAAATAATATGTTAGACCAAATAACACAGCTAGTATGTCTATGCATATGAAGAACTGATGTAGTGTTATTTGTTCTCACCTGGCTAGGTTCTAGCAAATAATGTGCCTCTGCCTCTTCATGCAGATAGTAAAGCCTGACTAATAGTCGCTCACCCCCGAGGGGAGCGTGCCTCTAATAGAATGCTGATTACTTCAGTGAGAATGTGCTCTAAAAGGCAGCAGCTGTTCCTAGCGCTGCAAAACAGTAAAGAAAGAAGACACCTTTCTGTAATAACTCTGTGCTCTAGCTCTGCTACTCGGAATTCTAAATAAATCTCCTAATCTGTGTTTGCCTTATCTTCATAAGCCGCTCAGTTGTCTGCTGGTGTGAAGAGCTCTCGAGAATGAGTAGTGCTCCCCAATTGCTTAAAAGTGGTAGACAAACTAATCACGTGTGTCATAGTTGAGTAATCTAAAAATATACCTGAAAGTCCCATTGGGGCAAAAGTCGTTGAGACTGATACCAGGTAAATCTCTGAAAAGTGTGATGCCTGGAAGCCTTCTATAAATCCCAAAATCGGTCACCAAGGTTGTAAATGCCAATGTGGGTGACCCTCGCCCAAATTGGTAGTGGTATGTGGCATACCTAACTCAGAATAATAAAACAAACATGCACTAACAATTGTAATGTGTGCGAGGCAGCTCAGCTGCCACCTTAAACTGAATGCACTAGAGTAATGTAGAAAAGCACTCACGGTCTATGGAATGTAACCAAAGGGGACACGCAAAAAGGGGGACAGTGAAGTGGAGAGCAGACGCTGACGAACGCTGGATCTAGTAACACTAATGCATCCGACAATCGTATATGTAAAGTGGGGATAATGCTGATTTCACAAGAAGCAGTTTAAGTTCAGCTCTTTGTTCAACCTGCTGGGTGTCAATGACTCCAGTTCAAGTACCCAGAATGCTTCCCTCTGGGTTCTTCTTTTAGCAATATCCTTTGGATTTTAATGTCTTCAGGACCTGGAATTTCATTTGCGCTATAGTGTGTCCATGCTCTTGGAAGTGTCTTGCCACAGCCGGAATTCACATTATTAGTACATATATTTGACTTATGCTCGTTCCATCTTAATCTCACCCATCTTTGTTTATCCAACATAGTAGATCCTGCATGGACATTAAATACAGTAAATCACGTTCTCTGAGGCACAAGTGGCAAAGTCTCACTTTAATATTTTCTCCTGTGTGGGGGTGAAAGATTAGGGGACGTTTGGTGAGATTATTGCAATTGCCAGAGTTTAAACATTGGTAGGTCCCCTATCCCCCTGCTCTGGTACAAGCAGGTGGAGGGTCCCTGGTGTTGACTAGCATATCTCAAATTCTCGCTTCTTTGGTGGGCGAATACAGGTGCCGCTGGAAATAGGTGTTTCATTCTTTCATCGCTCTTTAAAATGTCCCAGTGTCTGTAAATGCTTTGTTTTATTCTGTGGCTCTTTAAGGAAAAATTATAAGTTAGTCACCATAGTGACTAACGTACTCCTAGTCCATAGTCCCCTTTCCCCTTTACTGTATGGGTGTCCCTTGCTAGGGACGGGAAATGGAACCTTCTTCACCAGAAACAACTGTCTTCCTCTTTAAATTTAGATGCACATGGAGGCGCAGCCCTGGGAGCATGCGCTCCCCTGACTCCCTCCACCGGCGCCACTCATTCCCTTTTGACACATCAACAATATTACAATTGCCTAATGACAGAGGTTTATCACGGGGGAGGAGGTGGGACGTATGGAGGAAAGGAAACTATGGACTACGAGTGCGTTAGTCACTACGGTGAGTAACTTAGAATTACTCCTACGTCCTGTCACCTTTTCTCCATATTTTATGGGCGATTACAACTGAATGCAGCTCAGGGGAGGACAGATGCCCGTCTAAGAAAACAAGTTCTTCAAAACTGCCTGGCCAAATGCCATGTCGGACCTGGCGCTGGCATCAAGCAGTAGTGTTTGCAAACGGCCAAGGGGGTAGCCCAAGGAGCCACTTTGCTGACCCTCCGACATGGGACGTGTCTTTGGAAAGCCATAGCTGTGGCCTTGGTGCTGATGACGTGGGCGTGCATGTTTGATGGCAACAGCTTGTGCTGTCCCTCATATGCCTCTTTGATGGTCCTAACCATCCACCTTGCTATGGAAGCATTGGAGGCTGGACAGCCTGGTTTTGACCCCCCAAATGTGATAAAGGGTCCGATTTACGGAAGCTCTTCGTCCTGTCCAGATAAAATCTTAGAGCACCCCTGACATCTAGACAGTGCAATACCTTCTACTTGGGTCTGCAAAGAATGTTGGGAGTACCATCTCCTCGTTCAGGTGAAAGAAGGAAGCGACCTTTGGAAGAAAGGCAGGGTGTGTTCATAGCACCACCTTGTCCCGATGAAATGTTGTATAGGGCTCTGAAGCCACCAGGGCCTAAATTTCGCAGATCCGGCGTGCCGAAGTAAGGCCAACTAGTAGGGGCGTCTTATTGGTAAGCAGCCTGCTGTCCGCGGACGCCATGGGCTCGAGGGGTTTGTGCGCTAGGGTGCCCAGTGCCACATTAAGGTCCCAGACCGGATGTCGACGTTTGACCGGTGGATATAACCTGGTTAGACCAGACAGTTTTTAACCACTGGATTGGAGGAAGAAAATATGTAGTCACCGGAGTTCTTGTATGGCCACCAGATATGTCCGGCAGGTGTCTGTCTACCTGGACACACACCTGAATGAGCCAGATACGCTGAGAAAGACAGAACGTCGTCCAATGAGCATTCCAGTGGGTCAATCTTCTTTGTCTCTGCCCAGTGACAGAACCTGGACCACTTGCTCCTGTAATTACTTCTGGTGGAGTCGCTTGTAGCCCCCTGTATGATAGCCAGGTTATCCCGTGAGAGGTGAAGGGGCTTCAGGGTAACCTGTTCAGGAACCAAGCTGCAAGGGCCAACTTTTGCAGAGCGGGGTGAAGCACTGCGCCTCCTTGCTGGGAGAGTAAGCGGGCTGGGCCCACCGGGAGGTGTACCGGGGACTGATCAACTGACGAGGAAGTTCGGAGAACCAGGGCATTACCGCCCACCATGGCGCCATCAAGATGAGCCGAAGGCTCCATGACTCTGACCCTGCAGATGACCCTGTGAACTAGGGGAGTGGGGGGAAAGGTGTATGCATTCATGTTGTTCCACAGGATCTGCAATATGTCGCCCAACAAGCCCCTGCCAGGAAGCAAACTGGGGGCATCTCCTGTTGGCCCTGATGGAGAAGCGGTCCACCTAAGGGTGGCCCCATCTGCTGATCATCTCCTGGAGGACTTCCTCGTTCAACTGCCACTCGTAGCTGTCCATCCCCAGGCTGTTGACCCTGTCCGCCTCCAGGTTGGATTCCCCAAGAAGGTGGACTGCTGACAAGTGAATGTTACTCGACAGTACCCAGGCTCAGGTGTCGATCGAAAGCCTGCAGAGAGGTGGGGACCTGATACCGCTCTGCTTGCTGATGTAATACATGCAGGTGGAGCCATTTGTTTGGATGCTGACCGACTTCCTGCCGATTATGGGGAGAAAAGCTTTGAGAGCAAGCCAGATGGCCATCATCTCTAGCCAGTTGATGTGTTCCAGCTACTCCTGATGAGACCATACTCCACGGTCACTGATTTTCTAGGGCAGCTCCCCATCCCTCTAGGGACGAGTCTGGTAATGGTGATTGTGGCAATGGCTGCCGGAATGGTCTGCCTACCAACAGATTGGTGTCTGTACCCCACCAGACCAGGTCCTGGTGGAGATGCCGAGGTATGCTGACTGGCTCCGCCTGAGAGCCCTTCTCCCGATTCCAAGAAGTTGAGAAATGAACCTGCAGCCTCCTCATCTTCAGCCTTGTATGTAGCACAGCGAGGAGACATGCCACCCTTATTCACAGCAGGTGTTATCACCATGCTAAGGTTACTGCTCTGCTGAGGAACTGTCTCGTGGCCCTCTTGATTGCTGTGATCTCGTCTGCTGAGGGGAGGATCCTCTCAGTACTGGTATCCCATATGACACCCAGAAATGTCAGAGTCTGAGTGGGCAGCAACCGTGACTTCTTGAGATTGATAGAAAATCCCAGATTGTATTAGAGCTGAGGCAGTGCGATGTACTGCCTCCAGGGACCCCGCTCAGACTAGCCAGTCGTCGAGGTATGGATAAATGCGGTGGCCTTCCGCCCTGAGTAGAGCTGCCACCGCATTCATTAGCCTTGTAAAGACCCTTGGGCCGAGTCCAAAAGGTAGAGCTCTGTATTGAAACTGAAAACCCATGATCCTGAACCGTAGGAAGGAATGATGGGGTTCCCAAATCGGGACGTGCAGGTAAGCATCCTACAGATCCAGGGAGCACATCCAGTCATCCCCCGCACCGAGACTCCGCAATGAAGGCTGGAGTAATTATCTTGAACGGGAAGGGAAAGGTTTAAGGAAGAAAGGTCCAACACAACTCTCAGGCCAGTCTGGTTCATTTGTGTATGGCGAATATCCAGGAATAGCAGCCCCTGCCTCGCCATGAAGCTGGAGCTTCCTCCATTGCCTGGCTCACTAGGAGCGAGCGGATTTCAACCAAAAGAGTTGCCATCCCATCTGTGGGAGTGGAGGGGAGGAAAGAGGAAACTGAGGAATCGGTAGCCGGAAGCCTGTGGACACCACAGAGAAGATCCACGGGTCCGCAAACCTTGTCCACCAGGAGTGTTCGTGAAGGGCAAGCCTGCCCCCCACCGGAGATTTGTGGATCCGGATGGACCAGTCACAACTTTCTTTCCTCTGAGGCTGCTGCTAAAGAGGGGGACTGGGAAAACCTTGTGTTGGCCGTCTTGTGCTGCTTGTATCTGTGCTGGCTTGGAGACTGTTAGGGAGAATTCTCATCTATGGCTGATTTCCCTCACCTAGTGAGTCCCCCAGCAGCTTTGCTGGACTTCTGGAGTTTATTTTTTATCCACTTGGTAAGAGTGAGAGCTTTTTCCTCACTCTTACATGTGTTTGGCTATGTGTTTCTACCTGTTTTTGTCATTATGGACTCTGAAGTACACCACCTCTTCTTTTTGTGTCACACAGCACCTTCAGTGCCGTGGCACAGGGTTGTCTTTGAGACTTCCCTTGACTCCATTACTGAGGCGACTACCGTCCCCCAGAAAAGGGTAAAGTTACCATTAACTTTACTTCGTCAATCTACCACAGATCCAGTACACTCCATCTTCCATGGAGTACTGGAAAGGGTTAATTTGTATCCCTTTTTATCTGTACCTCCTAGAGCATTGTTTCGCTCTTTTAACATTTAGACTTGGCTGGTGGCAGTGCTATCTACCCTAACTTTTCTACCGCAATTATATTAGATAAACGTGGTACTGATTTTGGCTATTATATTAGCCTCAAACATAAACCCGCTTCACCAAATCGTCTTTCTTTTGGCCCTGGTTGGGTTTATTCACCATTTCTTTTTGTTAAAGTGCTTCTTGTGTTTTACTTTGCGCTGCAAACTAGGTTCGCCTTCTTTGTTCACTGTCTTTTGGCGGGCTTCTGCTCAGAAGCCCTCCTCAATGCGCCTGGGTGTCTAGGTGGGCTGAATGTGAGGGAGGGGTGTAGACACCCCCTGCACAGGGTATCCTAGGAAACCCAAGTCGCACTTTGTCATGACTGGCCAGGGTAGTTGTCTGGGCTGGACAACCCCCCACCCCCCTCCTGCTGGGTGACTGACAGCCAGGCTGTGTGAATGGGTTTTTTTTCACATAAAAGGCAGGTCTCTTGGGCTAGAAATCAGAGTCGCCACTGGAACTACAAGGAACGAAGAGAACGATGGCTGCTGCAACTACCCCGTCCCAGTGAAGTCCTGCTGCAGTCCTGAGCTATCTTCCCTTCAACGACTTAGAGAAGATCCAGTCCGGAGTCTTCTTCCCTTGAGCTTGGTGGGGATAACCAGCACATTTTACACAGACAGAGGATCCTCTTCCTTGGTCGAAATCATTGCATGCTGCTTTAGTGGTCCAGATAGCCAACTGAAGAGCCTCTCCTGTTTTTAAGGAGCGCACCATTTATTCCTTGTCGCTGCTGCTGGCTTCATCCCTGTGTGGTGCAGACCCCCTTCAGACGTCCTCCTTCACAAGAAGCTCCAGGGATCGTGGGTCTGCGGGAAACCAACAGGAACAACTGCCAGGGCACCAGCTGCACCATTGGAACAAGGTACTGTGTTCTACTTGAGGAAACTGGGTGAAACCCTTCTCTTCATTTCCAAGGCTTGACCTTGTCTTCCCTCCTTCTTATAACTTTTGCTTCCAAACATTGACAATACCGAAGTACTTTTGGCTACGTTGAATCGTGAACTGTCTGAAAGTGTGATCTTCGGCAACATGCCCGGTGTCTTTCGACCCTGGCTCTGGCCCTTTGACTTTTGAACTCCTGTCTCTGAGTGTTTCTCGATTCTGCCTGCCTAACCAAAATATTGCCTGTGATTTTTGCCTCCAACTCCCTCTGGGTATCTCAGGTGCCAAGTGTGTTTTTGCCCCGGGAGCATTTCATGTCACGGAAACGCGTTTATTCAGTAGACCGAACTGTCAAAAAGTGATCGCAATCGTATTCGCGGTAACGTGTTTTGTTCTTAACACTGGTTCATTCAAACACAGGGTACTTACCTTGAGACTTACTGTACAAAGTGAATTGGTTAGTTGTAGTATATTTAACGTGTGGTTTTTATTTGAGTGTAATAGATGTGTTGTGTTTATAACTAATGGTTTAAAAATAAATGTACTTATATTTTTTTTACCTGAAACCTTGAGTTAGTGTTTGCTTGAGTCACAGTAATTGTGGTCCCTTTGTGTAATCTCTGCTACTGCTCATATACTCTTGAGATAAGCCTGGCTGCTCCACCACTGCTACCACTCTGACATAATACAGGCTTGTACCAAAGGTAAAGCTTGTATTGCCACCTGTAGTCTTAATTATGTGTAGTGGTCCCTAAGGGCAGTGCACAGGATTCTGCCTAACAGAGACCGCTGCGTTGCCTAGACCGTCACTCCTGGAAGCCCCTAAAGCCTCCAAAGGACCGACCTTTGTCCGAGCTCTGGTGAGCCTGGCTATAGTTCTTGGTGTGGATTTTGTTAAAACTGACAAGGATTTAGCTATCTGGGAGCCATTTCTTTTCTTGTCGATGTTCCTCGTCCGTTGTAGAGTGTAACAAGTCACCCACCTCAAATGGCAGGTCGAGGATGCGTTCCTGCACATCTGGGTTGAATTTTGTCACCTTGAGCCAAGCCGACGTCCTCATATCGGTGGCGATACAGTTGGCTCTGCCCGAAGTGTCAATGTGGGTCACAGTATACGCCACGATATCCTGGGCCACAATTTTCACCTCTGCCAAACCTGCCTTGAACCGTGCCTGGCTGTGGGCAATAAGCTCTGGAAGGAAGTCTGCAATCTCCCGCCACAGCTTTTGATTAACAGCAGCCAACATGGCATCAGCGTTGGCCTGACACAGGTGGAGCGCAGCATTAGAATAGATCTTTTTGCCACCGACTCCAATAGCTTTTCCTCCTTTCCCAGGAGTGCAGATGCGGAGGCAGCTGAAGACGACTGCGGTTTTGAATATAGTGATGCCGCTGCTATAACAGAGGAATGTGGCTGGGGGTGCACCGACAATAAGAGGGAATCCCCTTCTGCCTGCCTGTATTTGGCGTCCAGGCACTTATTGGTAGATTGTGTGGCTTGACCCAGGCTCTTGTTGGGTAAGGATTCCACATCCTTCTGAAGAGGGATGCCAGTTCTCGTGGCAGGACAAAGTGTAAGCACTTCGGCCAGGACCCCCGCTTCGGGTTGCTCCACCTGCGGCTGAGGGAAGCCTAGGCACTCAGCCAGACCCACCAGCCTCTCTTGGAATGCTTTAGCTGACGACGGCATGCCCGGATCTTCCTCCTCGCCCATGTCCCCCGCTGTGTCCTGTAGGTCTGGGGCTGCAGGTGGTGTGCTGGGCTCAGGCAGCTGTGGCGTGCTGACTGGTAGTGCCAGGGGCTGAGCCACCGTGACTGGAGCGGGCGTGGGAACCAGGGGCTGAGCTGGAACCAAGGCCTGGACCCCACTTGGAGCAGTACCGCAGGGAGCATGTCCTTAACACCCCAGAGGGTGGTGCCCATCTGTGGTGATCTCACGAGGGTGAGGAACTTCTCGTATCCTCACAAGCAGACAGAGCGCCTGAGGGTGTAGGAGCACCTCAGGGCGCAGGGGCCGGGCCCTGTGGCTGCAGTGTCCTTGGCAGTCTCCGTTGTGCAAAACTGGGAGATGCGTACCTCCCATTGAGTGGTAGGATAGGACATGGTTGGATGTGTGCTCCCCTGCCTGATCTCCGAACGTATAAGGCACCGGGTGAGGCGTCATTTTGTTTGGGCCGGCAGCCATTTTGTCCTGCTCCGCCCCAGGTGTGTGGTGCTTGCTGAGCTGGGTCCAGTCTCGACCTGCACGCTGAATAGTGAAGGTTCAGACCTTCCCTGCACCTCAGGAAGGCGGTGTGCCCTCGGCCATGGTACCGGTAGTGCTGGGTACAGGCGCCCCCTCCGGACATGAGCCTGATACTAGGGCAAAGCCCCTCTGGTCGGAGTCTGGTAATAGAGCCTTGCGGCCCCTCAGCGGTGGGACAGATAGGATCTTGTGAACCTGCGGGCCGGTAGCTGGAGTAGTCTCGGGCCCTTTGCTGGCCTTAGGACCTGGAAAAACCCTCCTGCTTAGGCGCTTCCCAGGGAAGGAGTCACCCTTATGGGGTGCAGAGGAGAACAGAGCACCTACCTTGGGCCTGGTCTTCCTCCTCATGTATGCTTGGACTTCCTCTGGCGGTGATCTTTCAAAGAGCTCTCTCCAGCCGGCCAACAGATTCTTCAGAGCGTGCAGGGTCAAGGCATTGCACTCAGAACAGCCGTGGTCTGGTCTAAGGCACCGGATGCAGAGTGCATGAGGATTGGACGTAGGGAATGAACCCTTGCAGGCTGAACACCTGCTGAAACCCGCCGTCATCGACATGCGCCGGGTAGGAGCGTGGCACCAGAGGACAGAGTAGTATCGGACAATTGGAAGAGAAAAAAGAAAACTGAGAATAACTTCTTCTGGGGAAGAGCGCATGGAATTACAAGGCCGGAGGCCTAACCCAGGAGCGCTGGTGAAAGCGGTCTGTTCCCGTCAATGTGGAAAAGAGGACTGAGGATTGGCGCCGGTGGGCAGAGTTAGGGGAGCACATGCTCCCAGGACCACGCGGATCTAAATTTAAAGGGGAAGACTTTTTTCTGGTGAAAAAGATTCCTGTTTCCCGTCCCTAGCGAGGGACGCCCATACAGTATGGAGGAAAGGGGACGGGACGTAGGAATATTTGGAGACAAACAACAATCGGGTGTTGTTTTTTTCAGCTTGGGTTGCAAGAGTTCATGGTGCGGTTGGTTAGCAGTCCTTGTGATGGGTGCTGCAAGATCTGGTGTGGGGTATCCCTTCTCTTGGAATTTGTGTACTAGTTTGTTGAACTATCTTGCATTCTTCGGGATCGCTCACAATCATTTTGCTTCTTAATAGCTGTCCATATGGTCGGTTCCTAAGTTTGTTTGGAAGATGAAAGCTCATCCGGTGGAGCAAGTTATTCCTACGAGTAGCTTTGGTATAAAATGAGTGGTAGAGAGGACATGGACATTATCCTTAACTCTGACATTGACATCAAGAAAATGGACATCTGGTGTCCCCATTTGAGCAGTAAACTGGATCTGAGGATCTATTTCATTAATGTAGATGAGGAAGTCCTTCAAATTGTTATGGGTACCGTACCAAACCGCAAAAATGTCGTCAATATCTCTTACCCATCTAACAAGATAGTTCCGCCAGAAAGGGTGGTGCAGTATATGCAGGGTCTCATATCTGTGCATGAAGGAGTTGGCATATGCTGGGGCCTTGGTAGCAGCCATGGCACTGCCTGATGTTTACAAATAGTACTGGTCCTTGTATTTGCAGTAGGAGTTTTGGGAGATGAATTCCAGTAGGATCATAATTAACTTTTAGGCAGCTCCAATGTTATCTGTCTGTAGCAGTAACCATTCGAGGAGTTGTGAAGAATACTACTATAAAGACTAGTGACATCGATAGTGAGGAGAATGTCTTCTGTAAGTCTGATGGTCTCAAGTAATTGAAGGAAATGTGCGGTATCATTTACGGACATCAGATTCATCACACATACCTCTTATTTTTGCAAATATTTAAATATTTTACTGCTAGATTAAATTGAACCTCATCTTCGATAAATCACAGTCCTAATTCAATGCCATAACTTGGTGCCCCAATAGGGATGCCTAATAATTTCTTACAGAAAAATGTTTTCATTTATCTGTATTGACAATACAGACAAACCCCAAATACCAAGACCATGGCTTGCAACCGATTTAACTTTAGCCTCATAGGCATGTAGGATGACCTTTTACGGGGCGAGCCTTATAAGCAAACTTAGAAACACTCAATTGCTTGAGAGCCTTGTCGATTGCTTCAATATACACATTTTTGATGAGTGCAGATTGATACCGCATAACCAGATACAGCAGTTTGGGTCCAACTCATCATTGATTAACAGTCCCCCTCCGCCCAATAACGTACATTTCAATATTACCAATTTTGCAATTGTCATCCATGATTTAACCTAAGCCAGAAAAGGAATTTTCATTTCATTTTCCAAGTCAAAGGTATGTCCACATTCATACTACACAATTTGTCATACATGGGATTTGTATACAAGTTATGAGGAAGGGCGAGGACACATGCTTGTCTGACACTTTTTTTTTATCAGGATAGGATTAGTCACATGACCATCTTTATCAAACCTTATAAAAGCAGTGTTTTGGGCGTGGAGAGCCATTAATATATTCTGGTACTCCTAGGTTATACAGTATCCTCCAAAATGTACCTTGATTATTTAAATAAAATGCTTTTGATAGACTGAAGAATGCTACATAAGCGATGCCCTTAATAAATATACTAGGATTTTCAGGTAATTAAGTTGAAGCCCTACTCTTTGGCACCCAAACCTTTAACAAAGCCCAGCTGTACTTTGGGTACGATTGTATTGTCTTCAGCCCGAGGCCACAGTCTAGGTGCAATAACTTTCCAAAAATCTTGCTTGAACTATCAAGAAGAGAAATCAGCTTGTTACTTGTTGGGTTGGTTTCCATCTCCTTTTTCATAGATCATAAATATAAGAATTTTCTAAGAGGAGGATACAAATTAGTTGCAAACAGAGTTCAGCAAATTACTTACCTCTCAGTAATGTTGTTTCTGATGGATGCTCCTCCGACGGATTCCACATACGGATATTCGATCTGCAGTGCTAGCTGTTTTAGGAAAACCTTTTGTCCACCAGAGGTTACAGCATGGCTTGGTGTTGGCTCCACTACACACCAGATGTGATTTTGGGTCAAGTATATATAATAATTTCACCACGCCCCATAACCAGCGTTTCACCCTTTCTACCCCACCCCTCAGCCCCAAAAGGACAGAGGACTGCATGTTATATACCAAGAGGGTCAGGTTTTCGAGGGCAATGAGGAATCTTTGGGAGGATCATCGATCAGGATCATCCATCAAAAAGAACTTAATCAAGAGGCAAGTGATTTCTTTACTAATGATTCCTTCCTTCCATGGATTCATCATCCATTATAAACTCACACAGCCATTATGTAGACCTGGAGAAGGAAGGAGAGAGTAGACACTATCTGGAGAGAAAACCCTGAGGACTGCGCACTAATGAATTGAGAAACCTTCAGTGACAGTGAGTCTAAGCAGAAATGTTTGTCAAAAGTGGCCGCTTGACAAATATACACAACAGGGATGGACCCCACTCTGCAGAGCAGAGGTGGCAGCAAGTCCTCTGGTTGAATAAGCCCCGAGAGCTTCCATCAAATCCTTATTTATTGGCTTTTTTAATGTGCCTATACAACCAAATGGTGTTTCAAGGCACATCAAGACAAAATGGGGGCTGGGGAGAAGGCTGGGCGGGGAGATAATAAAAAACAAAAAAACGATTCTACTAGGTCTTGAGACATTTGGAATGTGCAAGTGCTAGAACGAATGCAATGCTGGGGGTATGAGGGAGAGGAGTGTAGGGCAGGGGTAGGGGAGAGGAGTGTAGGGCAAGGAGGAGTGGTTGAAGGCAAGCAAAAACAGAAGACAAAACGATGGTACTAGACCTTGCGACAATTCAGAACTTGCAAGTGCACGTTCTGAGCCAGATCGTAGCATTCTGAGATACAGAGGATGATTCACTTTGACATGTCGGTTTAGCCACAACCCTGCCAGTACGTGCACTAACATAACCCAAAAGCTATTAATCTTTCCTGACGTCCCTTGTCCAGGAGACGTAGTAGCTGGGGACCCCGCACTGGGTCCAGTTGATGAGATGAAGGTCCGAAACAAGCTTGGGAAGGAAGGACTCCTCTCACCCTCAGTCACCTTCTCCACACCATGTAGGGAGGTTAAACAGAAAAGGACTGCATCTCACTCACTCATCTTGCAGATGTGGTAGCTGCCAGAAAGATCACCTTAAGGGTGAGCAACCTTAAAATACACAAATGCGATTTTGGCCACCAGGGGGCGCACGGATGAGTCGCCTCTCCGTGTGAGCGCTCTACACAGGGTCCGGAAAGTGGCAGTGAGCCCCCACTTCGAGACCCCCCCAGAGTTGGTTCTTGAGCGAGAGACGTGGGACGGTGTCCCCCCCACATGAGAGAAAACCCAGAGAAAATCGGAGGCAGCATCGTGGTGAAATCAACATCGGCGCTCTGAGGCCTTCGCCGCGGCGTGCGTCTCGCAGAACTTCCAGTCCAGGCCTGCGTATACGCGGGAAGAGCCGCCTTCTGTGACTGACCCGGCGCACTTCTTGGAGCTCCGTGAGGAAACTGCTGTGCACTACTGCTCAGTGCGGCTGGGAGCCCCCTCTTGGGGCTCGCTGACACCCCCGCCGCGGCACGGTAAGCGGATCCTTCGACCCCCCCCTGCATCGCGGGGCAGCTGTCCCCTCCACTGCTGGTCTTTGCCGGCTGTCCTCGGCCTGACGGCACGGTGGGGCCTCATCCTCCTCCCTACCTACCCTCCAGGGGGGCCCTCTCCGGTGTTGCGGGAACGGCACTCGCTGCCTGGGAGGTGATACGCTTTGGCTGCGCAGCCGGTGAGGAGGGTGAAGGAGGACTCTACGAGTACATACTGGAACAAAACTTGAGAGGCCATCAAGAGCTGGTCCTTCGCGCGGGTGCTAACGTTACATCAATAGGAGGCCGCTAGGACGTTTTTCACCCCGCCAAGTGCCTTTCATGGACCCTAAGACCAAGTTGGCGAAATACACGTTTTCACCAATTGCCAGATCCCCAGGGCCCTCCTCGATTTCTACAATGTCGACAGCAGGATCCGAGGCTGCCGCGACCAAGGCGGATGTAGCCGATTTGCTTGCCGAACTGAGGGGCATGCGAGCAGATATTGGTAACAGGATAGATAAGATCACGCAGAGGATGGACAAAATGGACGACAGGCTCGAGCAGGTTGAGCACAACCAAACATCTCTGAACGCACTGGAAGCACAGATGGATCACCGCATTGCAGACATATCGAACAGAGAAGACGAATTGCGCCTTAAGGTCGACGACCTCGAAAATAGGGAGCGTCGTAACAATATTCGAGTCTTTGGTCTTCCTGAGAAAGAGGGTGAAACCGAACTAGACCTGAGGCAATCGTTACACACTATCCTGAAGCTCCTCTACAACGATGACTCAATTGACGCACCTAAAATTGACCGAATCCATAGGGCTGGAGGTAGACCGGGGGCCCCGAGATCGGTCCTGGCTCGATTTCATAACTATGCGGACAGAGCACGAATCTTGGACAAGGCCAGAAACGCCCCACAATTGTCCTTGGAGAACTCCGCCATTTCTCTCTACCAGGACTTGTCATCCCTCACACTAGCAATGAGGAAAAAGTGCTCTCCGATCACGAAAATGTTGAAAGACAAGGGCGACAGGTTCCGATGGGGGTACCCATTCTCTCTCACCTTCGAATGGGAAGGCTCGACATTGAGACTTGTCACGGAGAAGGACATTGTTGACTGTACGTCAGATCTGATAGGTTCGCCGGAAGGTGCCCCCTCTCATGAGGATCAAGGAACATCTGGTGGTGAGTGGAAAATCAAGGCTTCACGGCGGAGGAAATTCAGAAAGATGAACACCTCCCAGGACATGGAACACTGACAAGGTGCCTGAAGTGCTTTGGCATACCCTTGGGTAAAAGGTAAACTGGGCAAATTACTCCACCGAGGGGGTTACGAACTCATGCATAAGAGTCAACCTCCTGCTATGAGACTTCTATAGATGGCCTGCAGGCCAAATTGTGAAAGGTCACTTTCTCCAAGTGCGAGGTATCTTTAGCTCTGTGTGTCTCAGACGCTCGGAATGTGATATGGCGTACTACTCACATTGCGCTAGCTCCTGGGGGAGGGTTGATGACTCTGTTATTGAACCATTGTTATTGTTAGGTGCACACAAAAGTTGGGGGCTCACCGATATAAGTGACTTTATTATGGTAGGACCGCCTGTTTTGCGGTCTCCACTGGTGGTCCGAGTTCGGCTGGGTGATGTCAACCTGGGCGAATCGGGCGCCGAATGTGTTGGGGATGGGGTGGGGGGTGGGGGAGGGGGAGGTTGAGGAACACACACTTTGCATCAATCTTGATCCAACAGATACGCAGACGCACCTTGGCCACACTGAGGTCTATGCTATGCATCAGACGATTTGGTCGTCGGCCTACGTGGGATTTTCTGGGATCCACTCTTATAATGACGACCCATGCATAACGATGGCCGGCAGGATATGTGCCGTGGCACAGATGGAATGGCCGCCCACGATCACTAACTACACCTACGATGGCACTCGCACCCCGTAGGGACACATTACGCATTTGCACACTCAACGTCAAAGGCTTGAACTCTCCCACAAAATGATCAATGGTGGCCGGGGAATTCAGAAGATCGAATGTAGACATCTTGTTCCTTCAAGAAATGAGATACCGGAGGGGTGAGGAGAGAGCCATCCCGTCACGGGAGATTGGGCTCGCCTACTGGAGCTCGGGTATATTGAAAAAGGCAGGGGTGGGAATTCTGGTTCGCAAATCCCTCCGAATGACAATTCTTGACATATGGACGGACACTGAGGGTAGGGCGATCACGGTTGTGGGTAAGATAGGGGGCACAATAATCACTCTGGCCACGCTCTACGCACCCAATCAAGGGCAGAATCGTTTTCTTCACAAAATCTCTGAAAAGGTCTTTAACATGGCTAAGGGGCACACGGTCCTGGGCGGGGACTTTAACACATGGATGGACAGCTCTATTGACAGGCAGACCAGGGCCGACGCATTAGACCCGCCCAACACTCGAACTGAGGCTGAAATTAAGTCTACCCTTGATCTTTATGGCCTTGTAGATAGCTGGCGACATCTACACCCTTTGGACAGAGGTTTTACCTTTCACTCCCTCCCCCACGACACACTCACACGCATCGACTATATCTTTCTCTCCAACGATCTTCTACCTGTGCTGCAAGCTGCCACTATATATCCCTCCGCATGGTCAGACCATGACATGGTTGCAATTGATATATCTTGGGATGAGCTGTCACCCCGCAATACCAAATGGAGGTGTAACGAATCCCTCTGGGCTGACCCGGTCTTTAAGGAGACCTTTGAAAAAGAGATCGAGCAATTCTTTCCCACTAATGATACAGGGGAAGTAGGGAAGGTAACTGTGTGGGAAGCAGCCAAGGCTACTTGGAGGGGAATCCTTATAAGGGAAGGGGCCCGAAGGAAAAGGGGGCGTGCCCTGATAGAAAGGGGCATTAGGGAGAAGCTTGCCGTGGCTCAGAACTTGGCGCAGACCACCCCGTCTGACAGACCTAGGTACTTAACTGAAGCTAAACAACTCAGAGAAGAATTGAGGATTCTTATTGCTGGCAAAACAGCCCAGACCTTACAGTGCCTTAAGCAAAAATATTACGAGAAGGGGGACAAAGCAGATGCTCTGTTAGCAGCTCGCCTCCGTGCGCAGAGAGCGGAGAGATGGGTCGATCGAATTGAGAGGACTGATGGCACTCTGATAGATACGACGGTCACGTCCCCGAAGGACATACAGGAGGCATTTGCCTACTTCTATGAAGATCTATATATGTGTGGCCCTCCTCCCCCTATAGGAAGCGTAGACGCATATCTTGAGGGAGCGCGTCTTCCCACCCTCACAGGTGCGGAGGCCGAATCCCTAGATACTCCGGTCACTGAGGAAGAAGTGGAGAGTGCCATTAAGAGGCTGAAAATAGGGAGAGCCCCAGGGGATGATGGATTTACACCGGGTTTCTATAAAGCATTTTCCACCCTCCTTGCCCCCTTCCTAGCATCCTTGTTTAACCATATTTTCAATACAGGTCAGGGCCCCCCGTCCTTCTCTCAGGCCCTCCTGGCTGTAATTCCTAAGGAAGGTCGAGATCCCAAATACTGTAGTTCTTATCGACCCATCTCGCTTCTTAACATCGACGCTAAGGCGTATGCTAGAGTCATTGCGGCTCGGCTCGAAACATATCTTCCTAGATTGGTACACTCTGACCAAGTTGGCTTTGTTCTTGGCTGGCAGGGCGCAGATACCATGCGGAAAACACTCCACTTACTACACGAGGCACAGGGAATGAAGGGGGACCCATCTCTTTTGTCGTTGGAGGCTGAGAAGGATTTTTATAGAGTGTCTTGGGACTTTTTAGAAAGAGTGTTGGTGTCATATGGGTTGGGACCGAAACTCTGCCGCGCCATTAAAGCATTGTACAACTCCCCCACGACATTGGTGGCGGTGAATAGAGGATATTCACGCTGGTTTCCCCTTGAAAGAGGTACGAGACAGGGTTGCCCATTGTCAGCAATATTGTTTGTGATGTCCCTTGAACCATTGGCGCAGAAACTAAGAAGTGACGGTAGAGTTAAGGGCATCACGGTGGGAGACAGGGAGTACAAACTGGGGCTATACGCGGATGATATCTTGCTTCACCTGACCGACCCCTTAGACTCGATCCCAGCTGCGCTTGATATAATTGATATAATTGAGGAATACGGTGCATTGGCCGGCCTAAAAATCAACACAGGGAAGTCAGTCCTCTTCCCGATTGATAAGAGTAGGGATTCCGAAATCGTACGCTTTGCCCCGCTAGGAGTCCAAGTCAGCCTCACTACCCTCCTTACTTGGGCATTAATGTCACCCGTGACCTTGACTCCTTATATGGAGCTAACTTCCCACCACTGTCACACGCTCTACAGAAAGATAGCCAACGGTGGTCCAAGCTCACAATCTCCTGGATGGGCCGTTTAAATGCCATAAAGATGGTCTTTCTCCCTAAGATATTATATTTGTTCCAGATGCTCCCCGTTAGGATGCCCCCGGAATACTTCATGGATGTGCGAAAAATGTTTTTGTCCTTCCTGTGGCAGGGCCAGAGACCTAGAATTCCAAGACCCTTACTCCAGCTCCGCAAAGACAACGCGGGAGTAGGCCTCCCGGACATGGAAACATATTACAGGGCGGCGCAACTTAGAGTTCTTGTCCCACACTTTAGGCAACGTTCGGAACCCCAGTGGATAGCGCTGGATAATTATCACCTTCGTCCCTTTATTGTGCCCGAATGGTTATGGGTCCCCAGATCCCAGTTGCGTGAAAGAATCAGATCCCACCCTATCTTAGGTACGCTATGGGCAATTTGGAAACCAGGCAGGAAAATGATGGGAGTCACGACGTGGCCATCTCCCTTGGGTCACCTTTGGTCACCAGGGATCCGAGACCCAATCCCAGAACCGGGAAGCTATGAAACGTGGTACCAAGCGGGGCTGGAAAGAGCGGGCCAATTATGGCGCGACAGAACCTTTATAACCATACAAGACCTCCAGGAGGCGCTTGGCAAAGGCACGCTCTCAGTTTTCCTGTACTTGAGACTCAAAGGGGTAATGACGAGGTCAATCTGGAAGGACCAGCTGCAGAGGGATCTTACCCCATTTGAAACGATCCTTGATCGATGTACGGGCTCCAGTGGTCTGATAAGCGCTATGTACTCGGCCCTGATCAAGACTGATATCTCCCCCTCATTGGTGCTTAAGGGCAGATGGGAAGCAGATATGGGCAGACAAATCTCCGAAAAGCTGTGGCTAAACATCTGCAGACGCACTGCGAAATCCTCAATATCCTGCCAGTACAAACCGCATGCCATAAAACTTTTGTATAGATGGCAGTACGACCCGACCAGGCTTGCCAAAATGTATCAGGGGGTTAGCCCATATTGTTGGAGGGGCTGTGGGAAGCGGGCTGGTTACTGGCATATGTGGTGGGGGTGTGCCATGGTCCAGACCTACTGGTCAGAGGTTCTTAGCTGGATCAGGGATCTGGACGATGAAGAAAGGGTGAAGCAGCCAATGTTCATCTTGTTTGGTCTGATCGAAACAGGGGACAAAGTTGTAAAAGCACCTAGGATGGTACAGGGTCTACTGATGGCTGCACGAGCCTGCCTCACTATGGTGTGGAAGAGGCCCAAGCTCCCTAGTAAAACTGAATGGCTTGGGGTTGCCCAGACTCTCTATAGAATGGACTACCTGACCGCCGCTTTACGCGGAGATCTTACTGATGTCGAAAGTGCCTGGTCTGAGTTCAGAGCCAAGCATGCCTTGTAAAGACAATGTGTGCAGTATATTGTTGCGATTTGTGCCAATAATGATAACAAATGAAGATTTTTGTTGTGGCGGCTCCTTGGGTCATGTTATGTGTCCTGGTCGGATATCATATTTATACTCGAAGCTTTCTAGTGTTGTCTCATTGTTCAATGGTGTTTCTCAATCACGTATTTGGAGATATTAGAGAGGGGGGAGGGGGGCGAGACTGGGTTTTGTTGATCTTATTCATTATACTGTTTAATTTTCAGGAACTACTGCACATGATATATGAAGATGGTACTTGTCTTACATGCTCCCTCTACTTATTTACTGAAGAATTTTGGATGTAAGTGACTGTTGAACTTGTACAAAATCAATAAATTTTGAATTTAAAAAAATAAAAAAAAAAAAATACACAAATGCAAGGGCTCAAACGCATGTTCCAAGACAAAAGTCAAAAATAATCTAAAATCTAACGCAGTAGCAAATTGCTGTGGCGTAAACTGGATGCACATTCCCAGGTAGAACAGCATAACAGTTGGGATAATGAAGAAACAGTCTTGCTCAGGGTTCCTCCTAAAGACAGATGGCAGCTAGGTACCCCTTTACACTGCCAAATCAGTAGGGCCAAAGAATGCAGAACATCTAGAACCAACGAGTCAGGATAGATGAAGGGGTCGAAACCTCTTCCCCTCCTTCATGCCAACTGCAGACTAATGGATTTGTTGGCCGGAAACCAGGTTTGGGATCGGAAAAACATGAATAACCTGGAAGATGTTTGCCATGTTATGTACTTGGTAGAAAGGGCCTGCGCCAAGCGAGTGTCGAGAACCACACCGTTAAGTCGGAGGGACCGACACAATGGGACTTTTTGAAACGGAGAATCCCAAACCCTGCAATTAGCTGCATGAGCAGTACAGATGTGCCGACACATGGTCTGGAGCGCTAGCCAGTCATCCAGGTAGGGTGCAGACATGCACACTTTCCCTCTTCAAGCGAGCCACAACCACTGCCAGCAGTTTGGTGAAGACCATTAGTACTGTGAGGGTGTAGAAGGAGACTGACAAGGAGGGTTCATATTTAGGGCAACAAACTTATTATGAAAGAAAAGAACCTCTCTCTCCCTACTTCTAAGGGCTTGCCCTGCCTCAACCTAGGAACACTTAGTGACTTGTAAGGGTATCAGTCCAAAAATAATAGGTTCTCTGTTCCCTGTCAGAAACCTAGTAATCTAGTCCAAACACTTAAACAAAAAGTCTATGACAAATGTAAAGTTACTTCACCAGAAGAATGACTCTGTTCTCCTGGTGTCTTGCTTCAGTCTTCCCGTAATAGTAATTCTTTCAGTGTCCCTTCATAGCAGGGCCAGGAGAATGACTCACTTCCACTGGTTCCTTTATCAAAGTTCTCCAAAGCGCTCCTTTAGCAGTTTTACAGAAAGCTTGTATCAGTCCCTTCAACCATTTCCGGGAAGTAGAAAATCGTATGGCTTTATTTGCCTTCGCTTTAACGTCAGGCTTGATAAGTATGTGTTCCAGGCTCCTCTATATCTTTCTTGTAAACCTTTTGCAAGTCTAGTTGAGCAGTGGGAATGGTTGGGCCACTGTGACGAGGGAGTAGGCTCCCAATGCCTTCTACTGGAGCAGTGGTATTGGCTTGGCCACTGTGACGAGAGAGATGACTCCTGATGCGTTCGGAGTGAGCTGGGCCTCTTCCCAGAACCCACCCGGTCTTCCCGCCTTTCCCATCACCTATGGTGCCTTAGGGCCTTGGAACTGGTTCTTCGCAGGGGCTTTTTCTCCTCATTTCCTGCACGGCTCTGCGACAAGCTTGTGGTCTCGGTATCATTTCTAGATCAGCTGACCGTCCACCTTTCAGCAGGCACGCCACCACAAAGTGAGCCAGCTCCCTGACGGCTCTAAGGACGCTCAAAGTCCTGCCTTTCCTCTTTCACGCTTGGAGAGACACAATTGCTCCCGCTGCTGCGTTCTGGCTTTTTACTTCCCGGGCTTTGTTCGAGTACTGTCTTCTGCGATGTGATCTTTTTCCATCCTCACTTTCCCGTTTATATTGTTGATGCCGCCCTCTTGTAACGTGAACACCATGTATGAAAGTCTATTTGGCACTATTCATGCCTCCAGTGAGCCACCTCGTTACAGTAGTTGGCTGACTCTTCATCTGGTTACTCCATATGCCTCTCAAATTGTTCTTCGTCGCAGTAGTTCTTATACTTGTCACAGGCATGGGTTTGCAGTAGCACATAGTTCTATTATCAAGAGTGGATGAAAAGGCCGACCAGGAGGGTAGGGGTTTATGTGCTGTGGTGGTGGTATGGAGGCTTTTTCCCCAGGTGGATGTCCTTATCCCCAGGAGGGGAGTCCCTCCCTACGAGGTCCTCCTGCATATTACCACCTCTAGGGGGACTATTCGGTAGCAGCCTCACATTCTTAGCCTCATGGGAAAGACCTCCCCACTGGGGAGAAGTGACAAGAGCTGGTCAATTGCACCGTGCCTGGAAGGCAGGACTTTGAAGTGGTAGCGCGAGGATCCCACTAGAAACCTTAGATGCTTCCTGTGCTTGAGATGGATCGGCACATTGAAAGTCCAGGGACACCAACCAATTCAGCAGATCAAGTGCTTCAAGGATCTGGGCCAGAGTGACATCTTGAACTTGCACAGGTACAATTTCAAGAGCCTCAGATACAGAATGGCACCCAAGCATCTGTCTTTCTTCAGAAACAGAAACGAAAGCAATTATCAGTCCTTGCCTCGTTCTCAAGAGGCACTAGCTCTATGGTACTCTCAGGAGCTGATGGTCCTCCACCAACACGAGAGGGACTAGAGGCAAAGAAATGCTGGATAGAGGAGTTTGGAGGAAGTTCAACAAGGGGGTGGCATTAACCTTGTATAACAACTTGCAAGGCCCAAGCGAAGGATATGGTACATTACCCAGTCTTTGCTGAACAGGGAGACCCCCCCGCACCCCACCTATGTTTGAAGACTTCACAGGGGCTTTGATCCTTGATTTGCAGAAGGCACTACTGAGGGTGTGATGCCCACCCTGACCACCTCAACTTCCTCCCTGGGGTAAGGTCAGGGGTGGGGGGGTTGGCGTCACTACTGCTTCTCTGTAGGCACCTAACCACCCCCACCCCCCACACTGGGCAAAAGAGGGATAGGGTCAAACCCCTCGTCCACTTGCTGTGGGAGTGGAGGGCAGCTGAACAGCAAAGCCCAGGGATGGCTAAGAGGCTAGGCTGCACCAATCAAAGTCAATGAACGGAGTGAAGTCAGAGGTTCTTATCCAGGAGTGCTTCCTGATGACTGTATCCGTCAGGACAGGAAAGGACCCAGTTCTCAAAACACCACCAAGGTTCCAATTGCCCTCGCCCCCCACCTTACCCAGCTGGTGAAAAATACACATGGCAAAACATGCTGTGTGCTTCCAACCAGGCACAAGTCACTTCTCCGCGACATGAATGGCAGTTCTCCATATATACACAGCGTACCATTTCTAACTCACCAAGAGTTAATCACTCACTCACAGCTAGTGCAAATAGAAAAAAAACGTTCATTGGAAAGGAAATAAAGCACTTGGGACAGATAACTAAACTACATGCTAATATTTCTAGCAAAACAAAAATGAAGAGGACAATCAGTGGCAGGTCCAGAGTGGGTCTCACACCTGTGCCATTCTTCGGTACCAGAAATTAGTGGGAGTGCCAACACTCTGATGGAGGCAGCAACTCTATGTCATGATGCATACCCCCGGGCATCCAGACCACGTCCATCGGCCCCGGGAGCAGGCATGTTGCCTTGAGAAAACCCAGCAACCCCTGTTAGGGGCTGTCTGGGTTCAGTCCTGGCGCCTATGGCGCCAGGCTCATATGGGACATCAGCCCTGGCGCCATAGGCGCCAGGCTCATAGGTGCACACTTAACTGATGCAGACCATGCTGCAAGAAGATCCAAACCCATGTGAGGCCTAGAAGGGACCAATTTACCTTAGGGACTATTTTGTTACTTGGGTGTGGTCGGGGAGGAATACCTTCCTGGGACTACTTTGGAGGCTATTTAAACCACACCCGAAGAGTAGCACACGCTTCGTGTTATTCTGCATCCAGCAGCGTAACGTTCACCGTGCCAGCAGCAGCATCCAGCCTTCTGCCACGCCCGCCTCGAACCTGGAGCACCTAGAAAGAAGGAAAGAAGCAAAGGTTAGAACAAGAGTATTACCCGATTTCTTACCTGATTCCGGATGCATCGCATCTTCAAAACCAGAGGAAAGACTTTGTTTTAAACGCATCGCAGCAGCAGCAGCGCCGCACCATACTCACCGTTCCACGTAGCATTTCTTCGATCCGGCGCTGTCTCCATCTTTACATCGCCGAATCCCGGCACCTAAGGGGGACAAGAAAGAACAAGGTGAGCAGAGAGAACAGACAGAAACAATCTCTTTAGCCGCCATATGCTTACCTGATTTTACCGCCGGAGGTATTATTCATCAGCACGCCACATCTTCTTGTGCCGCACCTGTAAGAAAATGAGAACGCAGCAAGTTTAACCCTTGGCATTATTTACCAGACAGTGTTGGGTAACGCAGACTTTTACCAGAGCGCTTTCAGCAGTCAATCTTCTTATTGGGTCAAAGTTGCAAGATAAGAGGAATTGGGCAGGAGTGAATTCCAGACATTTTGAACTCTTACGAACTATATACTTACGGCTCTTCGCCAGGACCTTTTGGAGTCAGGATTCGTCTACAACTTTTCCAATATCTTCAGGCCAGTGAAGTAACTGGTCATCAACGCGCCCCTGCGTGCTTTGCAGTACGGAGGGCTCATCCTTCAAGAATATAAGGTGAGATTGCTGAGAGGGCACAGAGGTGATTAGTGGGGAGGACAGTGGGGGAGCTATCACTTGAATCCACAAGTGGCAAAATCCATCTCTCCACTTGTAGGAGGATATTTCTATGGGTCAAGCAGACAAGATTAGGAGGGCAGATCCAGTCAGTCATCGCTGCACTACGCATCACGTGGGTGGAGGCCGCAGCAGTCCGGGTCCGACCGACGCCCCTGTGGGAGCCAGGTGAGCGTAACACTCTATGGTAGCCTTGGACAGAAGTTGCAAGACGTCCTCCAGCAGAGGAAGGCATCCAAGGGCTGGGGAGGCAGGGAAGAGAAGGGGCTTGCCCAAAAGCCATCATAGGAAAGGGATGGCAGTGGTTCAAACTAAAGGGAATGTTAAGCAGAGGTGAAGTAGGTGCCAGACTAGGAAGGAACAAAGCCTTGTAGTACACAATCTTTACTAAATTCAAAAGAATCCCAGAGCTTCTAAGGGCCATTGTGATAAATATCAGGAGAGACAGATTCAGTTTTTGACGCAGTTGTACGATGTTCACATGACGTCCGCATTATAAAAGACTTAGCACATCACAAGACCAATGTATGTTAGTTATCTTGTGGGAAGCAGGAATTTCCCAATAATTGTGGCCAAAATTATGGTATGTGCTCTAGTGGTGTTTGACGTATGCAGGCACCTAGGTGCTGCCTGAAAAAGAAGGGAGAGATTGAGTCCTAGAAGTTATGGAAGTGGACTATAGGGCTACTTCTGTGTCTGTTGTAGCCTCTTCCTGCTGCGTTGCAAGTTTACTTGGAGGTCCTTATTGCACATCTGTTTATTAGGTCTACCTGTATAGCAACAGTGCCCTCCCCCGCCTGGTCCCCCTTGCTTGTGGAGCACACCCTGGAACACAGAAAGGGTAGCCTACACTTGCAATGACGGACCCTTCACTGGACAAGCCTTTAAGATAGGATAGTTTATATAGCACCTATACACAATTTGTTTCAAAGCACTTCAAGGCAAGGGAGGGAACAAGGGAAAATACAATGACATTCTTACATGCCATGAACAGTAAGGATGTGAAATTAACTATCGTACTTGGCCTGATGACATTTCAGATAGTGCAAGAGCTAGGACATAGATAAGGAAGGGAGGGGGAGAGTGGAAGGAAATGGAAACAGACAGGCGACTACAGTCAGGCGCACAATAACTACCTCCCTGAATTGATGCTTTAAAAAAGAAAAAAAAGACTTGTGCATGCCGCTTGACTGGAAATAACCTTTACGCAAAAGCAGTGAGCATGACTTTGCATATCACATTTTCTTAAGTGAAAGACTTCTAAGACTGCTTTCTCATTCCTCTCCCAGGAATTCTGTACTTTCATGGCTGTCTGAGGCTTCTATTCCCCGGGCATTTGCAGTATTTGCTTCTTATGGAACATGTATGGGTTTTGCACTTGATTCTACTCGATTGTGCCTCTCGTCAATGCTAAGGTGAAGGAGGCTAACTTCCATCTTCATTCTTTTAAATTTATTACACCTTTTTCTCTTGAACGGTTTGGTTTGTTAGTTCAGGCTAGTTCTTTTTTACATTAATTTTGGGAATTCAGTGCTGTCTGGACTTTTTGTTCCACCCTTGCTAATTTCATGGATGTTTTAAGCTGCAGCCAGGCGGGGATGTTAAGGCTGGGAGGTTTCAGCACATTACTCCCATCCTTACTCACCTGGAGAGGCTCCTATTATGAGCTAATATCCAGTTTCAAGAGGCTTGTTTGACTCATAAGGCCATACACATTCTCACTCTCTGAGCTATTTAGTTTTTAAATTAGGTTATTTCTGGGGTACTAGAGGCTTACTTAGTCAAGAGATGGTATTGCTTGCAAGTCCCCAGTTTCCAAGAGTCTTCAACTTTGAAATATTCCGTTTTTTTCTGGCTGTGCAGTGACATGGTGGAATTCTATCCCCCCATGGATTCAGCAGATTGAAGATCAGCTACAATTTCAAAACAGTTGAAGGTCTTGTTAGGGAACGATTGCTTCTGACAATATGAGGATTAGGTTCTTAGCTATTGCAGATGGTGATATTCTGGAAAAGGGTTGCTATATTTCTCATGCATTGCTGCTTTTTTATGGTTTGAAAAGGTTTCATTTTCAATGTCATTTTGTTCTTGATCTGTTAAAGATCTTTAATAATTGTTTGTACAACATTGAAACACTTTGTGCTGTCAAAGACTTTGTAAATAAAATAAATCACTTCTTCGTAGAGACTTAAAAGCACAGCCAACAACACTACATTTAAGAGTCGGTTTAAAAGAAAAAAGTATGACAATCACTCATTAGGCATTATAACAAATAGAACACTCGACCAAGCTCATGGGACATCATCATTCTGAAGTAATTCAAATCCCTCACTACGATTTTCTTTGTCAAAATACAAAACGAGCTATACGGAAACTAGAGCACACATTGCTGTGAAGGTGAATATCAAAAACGTATAACTTTAAACAATACCATCTCTAGTACATTAGAAAGAGTAATGCTGATCACAAGCAATATACTTACAGGCACTAAAATTTGTTTGCAGCCAGTATCCAAAAGGGTTTCCTGCAGCCTTTTGTCTGAAATGCCGCTGAATAGTTTGTCTCCTGGAGGTAAGCTTGCTAAATGAAGATTAAAGAAGCGTTTCAGTTCGCTTAAAGATAGCACACAATGTTTTTTAAAAGTTGTAATCAGAAACTCTTTGAGTTCTTGTGAAACCACATCTGTGTGCCCTCCAATAGAACGGCCTTTCAATGAATCACGAGAACCCCCGTCCAAGTGCACCCCGTTGACCAGCCCATTGTTCATGGAGTCTCCAGCAGCGGACGTGTCCATAGGCTCTTCGTCCTCGCTTAGAGGCTCTTCCTTGACCATTACACTGGACGTGTCCGCGTTACTCCAAGCAGTGCTAGTTTTGCTCAAGTCTTTCTTGCTTTGCAACCCCCTTTCCACCTGTACATAGTTCTCATTTAATTTTGCTCTAGCTGTGTTGATCCTCTGTACGCCGGAAATTATCAATGATGGAGCTAGAGGACAAAAACAAGAAATTCAATATTTAATTATATGAACATTTATAAACACTGCAGAGAAATATGCATAAACCAATTATCAGAAAGGTGTGACATGGTGACTGAACTAGTTGCTTGCCCAGATCAGTAGAGCTCATTGTGAAAAAGAATTAAACTACAAAGCAGTCTCTCTCTGCGTCATCTCCCTCTTTACTCACCCCTTTCCCCAAACAGGAGTGTTCATGTCATGCCACTGGGTACTTCCACATCTTAGCTTTTTCGATCGAAAGAACCATCAGTGGAGTGCTGTCAATGAGTTTTTTCATAAAAATATCTGCAGTAAATAAAATAAACCACGAAAAAACATCCTGCGATGAAATGACATGGAACCGGTTCAAGGCCGGTTCCGTCAATGCTTTTGACAATCTTCTCCCTGAGGGACAAAAGATAGTGTCAAAATCCCAGGTCGTCCCGTCCTGGTAGGGGAGGGGCTCTGATCTTCCCTGAGTGGGTTCCTGCCTCCATCATCCCCACTTAAATCTGCTCACCCTTTGAGTCTGTCTTGCCTACCTTCTCTCTTACTCTCGCTACCATCTACAGGCCTCCCGGACGGACCTCCCTCTTCCTCAAAAAATGGGCCTACCCGTCTTCCTCTCTTCTTGCCTCCTCCCCTAAACTTATCTTCCTCAGGAACTTTAACATCTGTCTCGACTATCCAGTTGTGGCCAATGTTCTCTTTTGCGACCTCTGCAACACACTTTCCCTCACTATCCTTCCTCTGGCCCAACCCACTCTGCCAGCCACACCTTGGATGCTCTCATCTCAAGTAATATCCCTCTCTCCAACCCTCTTACTACCCTTCTCTCCTGGTCCGACAACTTTCTCTGCTCTTCACACCTTGACCTACCCTGATGATGCCGCCGCCCACACTGCCAGTCTCCTCTGTCATTCGAACGATCAAGCGTGTCAGTAGCTGCATTTGCCTATCTCTAACATCCTGGACATCCTTGCTCCCATCATGAGGATCCGCATGAAACCTGCCTCCAAGTGCAACTCTTGGTATGACTCTGACCTGGCTGCTTTGAAATGCAAAGCTGCACAGCTGAAGTGGCAGGCATCTAGCTCATCCTCTAAACCTACTCTAAAGGCAATATAATCTCTCCATATTCTCAAGAAGAGGGCTCATGTCCAAGCCTGCATCTCTGGAGCCACCAACAACACGGCTGAACTCTAAAATGTGCAAGGAACTTGCCAATCCTTCCGCAGTCTCCTCCGAACTGGCAGCCCCCTTTTCCACCAAAAATCTGGACATCATGTCCTCGGTCATCTGCTCCCTCCCTATCCCCTTTCTTTTGCCTCCCTTGGCCCGCCTTTAACCCTCCTCTTTCTCTCTCATTGCACCAGATGAGATTTCTAGAGTTGTCTGCTCTATGAAAGACTCCTCTAAGCAGGTGCTTCCCTGCTCCTCCAGAACCATCAAGGACAACATCGCCTCTCTTGCCCAAGCCTTGGCTGACTTCTAACCATTAATTTGCCACTGGCTCCTTCCTTCAACCCCTTAAGCACTCCCTTGGGTACCCTCTCCTAAAAAAGGCATCTGCTAACCCTTCTTGTCCGACTAACTATTGCCCTATATCCATCATCCCTTTTTTTGGGCAAACACTTCGAGAAGCTGGTCATCCCCAACTGACACTCCACACCGAAGTGGCTGGCTGCCTCCATAACCACCAGTCCGGTTTCAGGGCAGCCACAGGCACGGATCTCCTGAACACCCGTGAAGACCTACTCTCCAACTTGGACTCAAACACTCCCTCTGTTCTGATGCTCCTTGATCTTTCTTCTGCCTTTGATACAGTGAACTACTCCAACTTCATAAACCGTCTCCATGATACTCTGGGCATCACGGATTGGGCACTGGTGTGGCTTCCTTCCTTCCTCTCAAACAGACCCTCCAAGTGCAAATGGGTCATTTTCTCTCTTCCACCTCACTCTCTACCTGTGACGTCCCTCAGGGCTCTTTCCTATTGCCATGGCTCTTCAACATCTATCTGGCCCCTCTGGCCCACCTGATCTCCACTTTCTCCCCTCATTTCCAGTGTTGTGCAGACAACACAGCTCTCTTTCAAGCTTCCATGCTCTACCTCCTCCTCTATCATACCCAACTGCCGGACTGCTATTCAGGCATATTGTTCTGCAAATGATCTCTGCCTTAATGCCAGTAAGACAGATTATTTTCATTGGGGCGCCTGCTCCTCGTTTCCCCCCACTCTATGGCCAGGCGCCCAGGGTCCCTTTTGTAAAGACTGGAGGGGTTGTCTGTACTCCTGCTCTCTATATGGCAGAGTGGAAGCACAGCCAAGGTTCTCTATTTGTTAGCTATGGACGAGCAACCAAGGCTTAAGCTCTCAGGAGGTGATGCGGGCTGGTTCTTAAGTACAGTGTAGTCCCCAAGCACCCACAAAGGAATGCCCACACACTATCTTAGTGAAAACACAGTTCTTTATATAAATAAGGTTCAAGTTATGTACACAATAACAATAACACACTTTGTGCTCAAGTTAACCTAAAATGGTAAATATATACAGCCTCAATGTGGTACCACAAATACTCTTGATTCCATTAAAATGCATCAACTGTACTCAGTTCAAATGTCATACAAATCAGTTAATAAAGTTAACCAACAATAGATATAGGAGGAAAGCAGGTTGGTTAAAACAATAGGCAGAATATTGGCCCCGTTACCTAGACACAGTGGTGTGTGAGGATCGCCCCATCTGGGTAACCTGTAAATAAAGATATAATACAAGCCCAGTCCACGTATTGTTCTGTATAGTCTTATTTACTTCTAAAACAGGTCTACCACCCCAATGTACCTGGAATAGCAGAGTACGACGTCGGGTCATCGATGGATCCTTCTTGAGTGGCTCCCTTTAAGGCAGGAGCCACGGATCGTCACGATCCCTCGAAGAATTGGTGAACAACGGTGTTGAGGCAGCAGCTTTGGTACTGGCGATGCTCGTCGACAATCGGTCATGGACGTCCTGCGAAGATGAGGCGTGCGGGGCGCCTCAGCTTCGATAGTTCGTTAACGGAAAGCGTCTATGAAGAACCTTGGCTCAGCAAGGGCTTTGAGTAGTCTAGCGTCCCTGCGGTCTTCGGGTGGCGGGAAACCCACCGGCGGATGCTGCTCGGCGGCCTCTGCTTTCTCCGGCGGGACAAAGCATTTGAAGCTGCAGGCGAGCGCGTCCTTGGATTCAAAGTGTCTTAATCAGGTGGAGCTGTGCGTCGTCAGCGGCACGGCGTCAAGCAGTACCCACTTCTGGGCAACACGGCTTCGACGGGCCTCCAGCGGTTATAGCAAACCTGCGAACCCTGGTCGACGATGGTGGACGGAATGTCCGGTGCTTCTCTTGGTTCTCCTCTGTGGTCCCCGTCTCCGGTCAGAAGCCTGTCAAGGGTCTGACTTCCAGGGAGCTGCGGCGAAGGTTAGCAGTGCACGAGGGTCCCTCGTAGCTCTGGAAGAGGTCTCCTAGCCAGGTCCTCTCTTGGATCAGTCTCAACGTCACGGCAGCTTTCAGATTGCAGTGAAGGTAACATCAGTCAACCACCTTCTTCAGGTTCGGTGGCCGAGATCAAGCATCAGTTTCGACTTCAGCTTCTGAACGATTTCTAGCAGTGAGAGGCCCCCAGATATACTGTTTGGACTCATTCATTCTGCTGGGTCACACTCAGGCAACCAATCACTCAGAAGGGCATTAAGCAGGCAGGCAGCCAATCAGGCTCACCGGACGTTCAGACCATTCTGCTCACTCACAACAAGGAATGTGTATTGGGACAAGTACCCAGCCATTCAGCTCTCCACACAGCATTCATACCAGTTTAGGGCAGGGCTGTCTCAGTCTTTGTGTCACATACCAGAAACTAGACACCCATAACAAGAACTGTATATTGGTCACGCACTCATTTCACCCAGGTCCCACCCCACCCCAAGGGTGTATCCACAACATAGTCACTGGGAAGGCTCCAGCAGTCTCGCCTGGACTTCCCCACAATACCATATATGGAACTTCCACCCAACAGCCAGTCAGTGGGAAGGAACAGAGTCAGGGCTTCCCAGGACTTTGGGAAAAACAAGGTAACAGTCAATAGAAAGCAAGAGGCCACAGGGGCCATCTTGTCTTCTATCAGGAATCAACCGATTCCAATGGCAGGGCCTGGGTATCCCAAAATGGAGGATACTCCGAGCACCTGTCAAATTCAGCATGGAGCTGCCACCAGCCCATACCCTGCTCTGTGGGACTCACACAGGTGCCCAAAAACATACACTAGGGGTACAGGGTTGTACTCCCACACATGGGTGCCATAAGGGTATCCCAAGGGTCTGTACACCAAACCAAAAAGAGGAAGAGCTGCACTGCCAGAAGTCCCACATGGACTCCAGTGCAGAAAATAACACAGAACATACACGAAAAAGGACTATAGACCAAGGACAGGGCGGCCTTGTCCCTCCAATGCATTTCCAGCATCACACCTTCCCCTCACCCACTTTTGAGGCAAAAAACTATGGGATCATCTTTGACTCTTCTCTCTCCACACATCACAGACCTTGCCAAGAAGTCCAACTTTCAGTTGCATCTTCTCAGGGGTATTCAACTTTTCCTCACCTTCCACCAGAAGCTCAACGTCTACAGAGCCCTGGTTCTCTCTAGGCTAAACTACTGCAACAGCCTCTTTCTCAATCTGCCTCTTTCCTCCCTTCGCCCCCTTCAACTAATCCAGAATAGGACTTTGAGACTATCCTTGGGCTCAAGCCCAGGGGCCACATCTCTCCAGCACTAAAATCTCTCCACTGGCTCCCGGTGACCGCAACAATCAAATTCAAGACTCTTTGCATTATCCATAAGGCTGTCTGGGGCCTGGCACCTCTTTACATCCAGATTTCCCTCCCTAAATATCTCCCGACCAGAGTCCTCTGGCTCCAACTCTCTGCAGGTCAAACGTTTCTCCAAGCAGAGAGTGGGAGGTAGAACCCTTTCCTCGGCTGGCTCCTCCCTCTGGAATGCCCCCACCCCCTCAGACTTGAGCCAGATCATCTTAAGTTCCGGAAACTTCTCAAGACTCCTTTTCTCCCTTTCCTTCTTCCCCCTATGCCACTGCGACTGGGGCCTGGTCCCTTCAGAGTCATACAGAGGCCAGACCACCCCTTACCAGTCACCCCAGCACCCTTTGCCAGCACTTGCCTTCGGGCCACCTTCCCAGACTAGTCCAACTTGGTTTTCCCTTTCCACTTCACTCATCCCCTCTCCCCTTGGCACTTGCCGCCATTGGCCCGCCCAGCACTTGCCAGCCCCACCCTTGGGGCATCCCACTCCTGCACTTTCACGCCCCCTTTCACTTACCACCTTGTTATGCACTTGCACGGTAGGCTGGTCACATAACCGTTTTTGTTCTACTTTTGTGATTCCCATGCTCCTTCCTACCCCCCCATCTTGTCTTGTGGCACCTGGAAACATTTGTGTGTAGGCGCCATACAAATGTCCAATAAATAAAAAATAAATAAATGGAACTCCCCGTCCAAACCACCTTGTCTGCATATATGAATATGGATAAGACTTGTATATCTCCTGCAACCACAGTATTTTACAAAGACCCTTCTTTATCTCTTTGCTGCAGGTAGTGCTGAACACAACCTGAATGCCCTGGTCAACAAAGTACACGTTTCAAATTGTTTCTGTGACGTGTATAAGAAGAGGACGGATTGTAAAGCAAACGGAGACTCCTGCAGAGGCAGTGGAACTGCTATGCAGATGGGAGTCCATGCAGTAGAGATGTCCTGGAGGGGTGGAGCCACGCTGGGCCGCACAGCTAGCTGAAGCAAGGCGGGCGAGCAAAATGCTAATCGAAAGCCTACAAGTTGGGAGTACTATCCGAGGTGCAAACCCAGGTTTGAATGGGAGTAAAGACAAAGACACCAGTCATGTCTGATGGTGCAACCACGAAGTGGCCCAGGAGGCTGGTAATAGACGCCAAGACCAGCCGTGTGATGAGCCCGGATCCCCAAGGTATGTGCACGTTGGACTGTATCTACAGACACACATAGCCATGGGGAACGCCAATGAGGTTTCAGGAAACTGAGAAACCTGACAGAAGATATACTGCTAGAAGGTACGAACTTGCAAATAGCAGCTGGCGAACACATTCAGGTTATGAGAGGATGAGAAAAACTAAGTGTGCAAAAACCCTATAAAAAGGGGGGTGAGAGTAATAAAGTTGTGAAAAATCGCTGGAAAATCTATTCAGGTTACGGGAGCCTTTGAAACCCGAGAGTAAAAAAACCCTATCAAAGGGGGACTGAGAAAAGTACTAACTGTTTGAATAACTGCTGGGAAAAACTATTTCGATTACGGGAGCCTGAGAAACCCCAAGCATTCAACTAACACATGAAAGGGGGAAAGAAGGAGATATGAATAATTGAATTAAGGTTAAGAAAGCCAAAAAGATTGCAAAACTTTGAAAAACCAGGGCAGACAACCACCCTATCCTAAATAACCTGTGTTAAATAAAAGAAGCTGTCTGAGGGCTACATGACTTTGGAGAGTCCCAGTGCCCCGAAGGAGGAAAGGACAGAAAAAAACATTTGTGCGTTTTCTCAAGCAATGGATGAATGCAATTGTTTGCATCAAGATACAGTTTTCTTTATTAAAAGGAGAGACTGCAAAACTTAATTCGGTATCAAGGCTGGAAAGAATATCCTGCAATGGAAAAGGAATTTTGGAAGACTGAAAAAAAGTTGAGTATAAACTGGGCCATGAAGAAGCCTTGCTGAGACTAGTGTACAAAGACTTCCCATTTCTTTTTTTTGGTTAGGTGTTTTCTATATTGGTAGGGCCAGTTAGCTGGATAGGATTCAGACTAAATCATTTTAATTTGGACTTTAGCATTATCCCTTAATTTTTGTTTTGTTAGGTAGGGAACGTCCCTCAAAGAAAATTGAGTAATTTAGGCGTTTAATTCCTTTTCTTTTTAATAAAACCCTTGAAACATGTTTCCCAATCGCCCGAGTCCTTCTGGTTCACCACAAGACCCACTAAAGCAGGTCAGTGATAACCTATATAGGGGCCAGGATAATGTCTTGTGTGCCCATTAAAATGGAACCACTGGATAATCAGGGACCACTGAAGCAACCTATGCACTGTCTTGCTGGCAAGGCTATGAAGATGCAGGACCCAATTAGCTCCATTATCCTCAAGAAAATACTAGCTAGGAGCACCTGTTTGGATGGTAGAGTGCTACTGCAGTCTGGTGTAGGGAGTCGTGTCTCACTTCGCATCCAGGACTGGACCGCCCCTATAATTTGCACATGCTTGAAAGGGGGCATAAAGGATTTCTTTAAGGTGCTGGAGGAACCCAACTTGGGGAGAGGGGGCATATCATCCCAAGAACCTCTAGTGTGGACCTTTCTGGCCAACCAGAGTCAGTTATCGAGGTAGTGAAAGATGTGCACTCTTCCTGCTGAAGGAAATAGTATTAGTTATGGCCACCAATGCCATAACCAATACTCTCAGGGCTGAAGTAAGACTGAAACAGAGCACTGAACTGGTAGTGAGTGGTTCCCACCAGAAAACGGTATTTCCAATGTGTTTGGGTTCTTCGGATGTGAAGGTACACCTCCTGCAGATTCATTCATTAGTTGGTACCAGGAAGTAATGATAATACTAGCCTTTCCGACTTCCGCTATTAAAACAAGATTCAACTCTCCCTGCAGCATAGCAGGAGCAGTTGAGGTGGTCAAGAAAAGGAGGGGGATCTTTGAGAGGGTTTTGGTACGAAGAGCTGGCAGTATCCATGGCCTACGATCTATAGAGCACATTTGCCCAACGTCACATGCCATGCCCTTTTGCGGCGTTCTAATTCTGCCTCACCTTTGGAGACTCACAATGGCACACAGCTATGCTGAGGCTGCTAAGCAGAGTCCCGGAGGATAGCTCAGCAGCAACGTGCTCGCCTTGGAAGCAAGACGACACGAAGCAACACAGGTTCGATCCCCGGGTCAGCGCTTAGAAACCTCTGTGTTTCTAAGCGCGTTATAAATACGCAACTAAGACCAACAACTATCCAACTAAAAACAAAGAATTCCTGTAACAGCTCCTCGATGCCTGTGGGCTGTGTGAACGCTTTAAAAAATGCAAATAAATTAAAATAAAAATACGCTGGGCAGTACCAAGGATGGAGTATCAGGCTTTGTGTACTGCTGCCCCTGGGAGAGCAGTTATTATGTTTTCCTTGCTGCTGCATTTGGCACTGCTACAATACCCCAGGCGCTTGACAGGGAAAGAACAAGGTCGATATCTTCCTCTCCATGAGGAGAAGGAAGCAGAAGATGCAGACATATCAAGACGTCTAAGCCTGACCCGAGTTCTTACAAGTCTGCAGACTTTCACCTTTCTCAACATCTAAGAGGTATTTGCCATAAAACAGCATGTCCAAAGGTTTTGTTTGTACATCCACTGTGAAATAACTGACCAGGAGTGATGTTGCAACACTGCTTCTGTGCCCATGGAACGGCCCAGACTGAATGTTTTGTCCAACCCCATTTGCACAATGTCTTGCTGTGCCCTTCCCATCTTTTATAATCCATTTAAAAAGCACCTGCTTATAAGGCAGAAGATTGATCCCTACTACGTCCTCAGACTTCCAGAGTACCTGCGAGTGGTGCACCATGGTGCAAGAGGTATTCAAAGTTTCATAGCTAAACTACATGTAAATAAAACACAACCAACCCATGATTTTACCTTTTTGGGCTCAAAACCTGAAGGAGAAAGAGCAAATGCTGTGGGCCCTAGAACCAGCTCTATTAGCATGAATAATCTGGCTCTCTGGTGAAGGTTGAAATCTGAGGCAGCGTGGATCCGCTGACCACACTTTGCGCTTCTGTACCAGGTCTTTATCGACAAATAGTATGGACTCTGGTCTACTCCAAGTACTACCGTTTACTAGTCGTACTTTGGACATTCGTGGTTCAAGGATATGTTATTGTGCCTGAACTTCATCTGATGCCAACAATAACTCCTGGGTATTCACAGCTCTTGATATCACCGACCTAAATAAGCTGAAGTGGGGCCAAAAATAAAGATGGGATGCATCACTATCTAGAGTCTGGGGAAGTGCCCAGATCACTCTACAACTGGCAATCTTCAGATTGCTCATCAAGGGTTGTTCAGGTAACTGTTTCCCTTTGGCCAATTCCAGGCCATAATGAAAATGGTTGCATTCCTCCTGAGCAAAAATCTCTCTGAACCTTTTAAATAAGGTAGCAGTATCATGGAAGAGGTATAATTACTCAATAGGAGAGGGTGCAGAGAATGAAGAAAACATTTTCAAAAGGCATTTATGATTTGTGACGAACTCACGATGTCCCAATTTATCCCCAATGAAACACTACTCCTGTATTTAAAACCAAACATAGCCTGAAAACTCTGCCCTCTTACTTCATTGGACATACATATGCCACACCAGCTGACATAACCTAAAATAACAACCCATCTACACGCGTCATTGGTACTCCGACGAGGAGGCCCTACAGAGAGGTGCTGGAAAAGTCTCAGCAACACTCTAGTGGTTATCCAGTGGCAGGAGACACTCCTGGCATAAAAGGAGGAGTATATGATAGACATGGTTATTGTAGTACTATTGGCAGGAGTAGTGGCAGCAGGGGCCATGGTGAAAGAAGAATTGACCGTGACTGCAAGAGATGGAAAAGTGGAAGTAGCCAGGAAGATGTAAGGAGTAGTTGCAGCAATGATGGTCGGAATGAAAGAGCGTGGTGACAGAAAGAAGGAACTAAGCAAACAACATGGAGGAAGAAAAGGCGGAACACCGTGAAGCAGAGTGAAAGACTGAGGGAGTAGAAAGGACTGCTTCAAAATGAAGGAGACGGGCGGGGGACTGCTGTGTGATTCCAAGAGCCAGCCGAAACCAGGGCTTTGCACAGTGGTGCCGCTATGTCTTTTTAAGACACAATTGCGTCATAGTCAGATGATGACTGAAGAGGAGAGCGCTTTCCCGCTCCAAGTTATAGCCTGCAACGCCCCAATAATGTCAGGATGGGTTTGCCTCATGTCCGTTAAAACGTGTGCAGGCTCCGAATACAGGACACACGCTGTCCGCCAGAATAAGGGATACCAGTCACAGCAACTTTGAGAGAGAAGCCATAGGAAACCAGCACTGTGGACCACTGGTAGGAGCCATTGGTCCCTGGGATCGCTTTGCAGCGAACAACTCTGAGAATCACAAAAGCCGGTCATCTCACCAGGAAAAAAAGTGTGACCTCCCTACAGAAAGTGAGGAACATTTCCTGCCAACCCCAACCGACAACTCCACTGGAGCAGAGAAGGAAAGCCACAAAAAAGTATTTTTTTGGCAGCTGGTGTAGACGACGCCTGGAAACCAACCCAGGAAATCAACTGAAGCAGAACAGGTAAGCAAACAAGTTACTCTTTGCTTTATAAAACCCTCCTCTGTGTGCAGACAAGGCAATAGGGTAATATTACAAAGGGACCATTCTAAGACCCATGAACATTAGGACAGTAAAAGAAATACGTGGGGGCATTGATTATCCAGACTCTTCCTCGTCCCAGAAATAGGAAAGCATTAGTACATTATAAAAATAAGAGCAACAACCTTGTAGATTAATACAAACACTCAGTGGGAGGAGACATTGTTTAGGCAATTGTACATTGTAAACCACAGGAAAGACGAGTGGAAGTGGATCGTCCACCCTGGCATTACAAAATCATATAGGGGAAGGGAGCTACTTTGCTGAATAGTAAAAAGACCAGGAAAGACCAGGGAAAGTGGATTGTCCCCCCCTGGAAATGTTAAATCCAGTTGAGGGGAAAGATGCCATTTTCCCTGTCGAAAAACAGACAAGTGAGAGAACCTTACTTGAAACATTGTGAAACCTTATTCATGGGACTATGTGAAGGCATCATGAAGTAGGAACAAGTTACTTACCTGTAACTGTTGTTCTCCAGCATGGGTCTGGCATGGATTCACATGCTCATGAATATTCCCCGTCAGGCTGGGAATCCTCGGTAAAGAAAAAAATCAGTATCAGTTTCGTTTCTGATCTGTCTTTCTTAGTAGTAACCAATCACTGATCTCTGGGTCATACTGCCCCCAGCCAATGACTGCCCTCTCCCTAAGCCCCTCCCCTGGCAGCCATCCTCAGATTTGGTAGCATGTAAAGTGGCAGTATGACCAAGTGAAGAGCCGCAGAGGGGAAGGAGAGAGGGTTCACATTTGAATCTATGCCAGACCCATGCTGGAGAACAACAAATTACAGGTAAGTAACTTGTTACTTCTCCAGCATAGGGTCTGGCATGGATTCACATGCTCATGAATATAAGAATACATAGCAGTATACACATGCACAACCACGGGAGGTGGCAACAGGCTCAACATTAAGCAATACAACAACTCAACATTAAGCATCTCTTACCTCCTCACCAGGCTCACCTTAGGCGAACAGGTTGCGCAGCACTGCTTGGCCGACCCTGGACTCCTCCCTGGAGTCCCGATCGAAGTAGAATCTTGTGAAGGTGTGCGTCGACCTCCACGTAGCAGCCCTGCAGATGTCCAGCAGGGGCACACCAGACAGGAACGCCGTGGTAGCAGCGATCGCTCTGGTCGAATGGGCTCTCGGACGGCCGGGCATCGGTCGGTTTGCCAACCGGTGACAGTGCATGATGCAGCCGGAGAGCCATCTGGAAATGGAAGCCTTCGAGAGAGCCTTCCCTTGATTCACAGGTCCAAAGTTCACAAACAGCTGTGATGTCTTCCGAAAACTCTTTGTGCAGTCCACATAGAACTTCAGCGCTCTAGCTACGTCCAGCGAGTGGGTGTCCTCTCGGCCTGCGACAAAGGCGACAGGAAGAAAACTGCCAACACCAAGGGCTCGTTGAGGTGGAATTCCGACGGCACCTTGGGCATAAAGGAGGGGTGCGTCCTCAGCACCACCCTCATGTCGTGAAAAGTCAAGTATGGAGGCTTGCAAGATAGGGCCTGGATCTCTCCCACTCGTGCGGAGGTGATGGCCACGAAAAATGCTGTCTTCCACGACAGGAACTTCAACGGCGCCGGATACATAGGCTCGAATGGGGCCCCCATGAGCCTGGTCAGCAGCACATTGAGCTCCCACGCCGGGGCAGAGGCCTTCACCGGCGGGAACAATCGGAATAGTCCCTTCATAAATTCCTTCACCAGGCAATGAGACCACAAGGACGCCCGTCCTGTAGTTCTGGTGTATCGGGAGATGGCAGCCAGATGTATCTTGATGGAGGCGTGAGCCAGTCCAGCTTTGGCCAGAGACAGTAAGTACGGCAATACTTGTGGGGCCGTAATCTGCAGCGGGTTAATCTTCTGTGCACGGCACCAGACAGAGAACCTCTTCCACTTATGTCCATAGCACTTGAGAGTTGAGGACGCCCTGGCTTTTGCAAGAACCTCTCTGCAGTCAGCCGGGATATCGTATCCTACAAACTCTAGTGCCGCAGGAGCCAAGCCTGCAAGTTTGGGTCGTGATGAAGAATGGCGCCTCCTCCTCTGGAGAGAAGATCCGTGTTCGTCGCCAGCTTGATAGGTGGGGACGTTGACAAGTCCAGAAGGTCCGGGAACCAGATCTGTCTCGGCCACGCCGGTGCGACGAGGATCATCCTGCACCTGGACCTCTTGAGCTGGTTGATGAGACGGAGCAGCAACGGCAACAGAGGGAACACGTACAGGAACAGGCCGTCCCAAGGGAACGAGTAGCATCGCCCATGCTCCTCGGCTCTGTGAACCTGCTGGCGAACCTCTGGCAATTGGAGTTCGTCGCCGCAAACAGGTCGATCTGGGGTTTGCCCCATCATTGAAAGAGCCGATCCACCTGGTCCTGGCGTAGTTCCCACTCGTGGCACGAGCGCAGCTCCCTGCTGAGTGAGTCGGCAATGGTGTTTTTTATTCCTGCCAGGTGGAAGGGAACCAGAAACATCCCCTGGGCGACGGCCCGGTGCCACAGATCCTGGGCCTTCTTGGATAGGGCTGGGGATCTGGTGCCTCCCTGCTTCCGGATGTAGAACATCATGGTGGTGTTGTCGGTGAAGATCCTCACCACTTTGTCCTTGAGGGGCTGAAGGAACGATTTGAGCGCCCAGAACACGGCTCGTAGCTCCAGGATGTTGATGTGGAGTGACCTCTCCTCCGGGAGCCAGAGGCCTCTTGCGTGGAGCTCTCCGGTGTGGACCCCCATCCCTCCAGGGAGGCGTCCGTCGTCACCATCTCCTGATACGCCGGGGTCTGAAAGTCCGTGCCTGCCATGAGGTGCACACGGGTACCCCACCATAGAATCGCCCGACAGAACTCCTCGTCGAGCGGGATCCTGTCTCCGAAGCTGCCCGCCACTTGAATCCAGCGGTCATCGAGGAACTCTTGTAGCAGACGCATCCGAAGTCTGCAAAGGGGAACAAGGTAGATGCATGAGGATATCATCCCGAGGAGGGACTTGATGGACCTCACCCAGGCCACGTCCTTGGCCAACAGGTGCTGCACCTTGCCCAAAATGGTCTTCGTCCTTTCTTCCGACAGAGATGCCAATCGCTCCACTGTATCGAGCTTCGCTCCCAAAAACAGTGCCACCTGTGAAGGAACCAGGTGGGATTTGGGGTAGTTGATGGCGAATCCCAGTTCCGTGAGCAGGCGGACGGTCCTTACTGTGTGTTCGAAGGCCAGTTCTCTTGACCTTGCACGGATTAGCCAGTTGTCCAGGTAGGGGTAGACGTGGATCCCCCGCAGGCGCAGCCGCGCCGCCACTGGTGTGAGGCACTTGGTGAACACCCTGGGTGCCGACTTCAATCCGAACGGCAGGGCTCTGAATTGGTAGCATTTGTATTTATTTTATTTATATAGCGCACCAGGCCCAGGGGCAACCGGGCGCATCTCTTAGATACAGCATGATAAAAGCAGACAAAGGTTTTACAAGTATATTACAAAGTTTGCAAGCAAAATAATAACAATAAGAGGACAAGCAGAATGTATATACACGGGTACGTCTAAGTACAAGTTAAGCAGTGAGTCCAGTGTTAAATGTCTTGGGAGGACAACCACACTTTGGTAAGGTGTTTGAATCTCAGAAAGGAGGGTTCTGCTCTGAGATCATTAGGGAGAGAGTTCCATAATTTGGCTGCCATGATGGGGAAGCTGGTTCCACCTGATTTCTGGAGATTGTATCGTGTGATGACAAGGCAGTTGGCTTGGGCCATTCTGCGAGGTCTAGTGGAGTTGTGGAAGGCAAATCTGTTAGCCAGGTAACAGGGAGCTTGGTTATGAAGGCATTTATGGGTAAGAGCCAGAGATTTTAAGGAAATTCGGTATGGGATTGAGAGCCAGTGAAGGTTGCGTCTAGTGTCAGCTATGTGTTGGCGCCTAGGAATGTTAAGGGCCGCTCTGATCGCATGTTTTGGACAATTTGTAACTTATTTAAGTTACAGCGATTAGTACCTAGGTAAAGGGCGTTGCAGTAATCAACCTTTGATAGTACAAGGGTCCTAGCCAGGGTCACACAATTGGCTGTAGAGAGAAAAGGGCGACAGGCTGTGATAAGCTTGCAGGTATAAGCCGCTGCGGAAGAGACTGAATTGGTTTGTCTAATCAAGGATAAGGTCGAGTCAATGTAGATCCCTAGGGTTTTTGTGTCCTTAGCAGTTAGGATAGTATTCCCATCAATGGTGAAGGACTTAAACGCAGGGTCAAGTTTGGTGAGTTTTTGTGGCGAGCCAAGAATGAGGAGCTCTGTCTTTTCATCGTTTAGACAGAGTCCGTGTTGAGTCATCCACGCTTGGATGACCTGGTAGATGACATTGATAGCGAGGGAGTCAGCAGTGTAGTCACCTGTGATAGGGATTAGTATTTGGGTGTCGTCAGTAAGTGACACCCAGATAGTCCAGAATATCGAAAAGGGGTTCGGTGAACACGTTATACAACGTGGGTGAGACACACGATCATTGTGGCACGCCACAAGAGACAGGTGCGGGTGGGGCGGCTGCTAGTGGAGAGAACACGCGCATAGATCTGTTGTCTAAGAAGGAGCTAATCCAGGTTGTAGCTTTGTCAGAGAAGTGTGCAGCTGATTTGAGGTGGTGACAAAGAATTTCATGATTGACAAGATCAAAGGCCGCCGAGAGGTCCAAAAGGAGTAATAGAGCAAGTTTATCTTTGTCTTTTAGATCTTCGATCTGTGTTTTTAAATCAATAAGGGCAGTTTCAGTACCGTGACGTGGCCGAAACCCAGATTGCCCGAGTCCCAGAAGTTTGTTTGATTCAAGGTGCTCTTGAATTTGTAAATATGCAGCTCGGTTGAGGATTTTTAGTAGAAACGGGACAGTAGTGATAGGCCTGTAGTTAGTGGTTATGCTGGGGTCCAAGGTAGGTTTTTTCAGAAGAAGGATGACCCACGCATCCTTTAGGTTGTCAGGTACAATCCCAGAACTAAAGGAAGAGTTGATGAACGTAGTGATGAATGGTGCTAGGTCATGAGCTGCTTTCCTTAATAATGGGCGCAGGACAAAAGTCACCTTGACAGTTGGATGGCTTAAGGCTAGCGATGATCTTTTCCACTTTAGAAATGGAGTGTGGAGAGAAGCTAAAAGGAGTCAGAGAATCTGGGATGGAGTGGTTTAGGGTGGGGATAAGGTTAGGTTGAGAGTTCGATTGTAAGCTGGTTTGTTTGTTGATGATTTTAATTTGGAGAGTGGCAATCTTGCATAGGTGAGCCTCTTGGATTTTGGTGCACCAAGTGCTATCTTTGGTGCAGGTGTCTGGTGCAGTAACCGGAGTTTCAAGTTCTTTTAGGATTTTGAACAATTCTTTGGTGTTGGATTTGGCTTGTTCGATGCGTTTATTGTATATGTCTTTTTTAGCCTGGAGTATGGCTTCCTTGTAATTAAGGGTAGCCAGGAACAGACACAATTTGTTGGCTAGAGACTGGTTGCTTTTCCAATGTGATTCCGCAATTCGTTTTTCTTTGCGCAAGGTTCTAAGCTGGGGTGTGAACCAGGAGTTCAGGTGGGCTCGAGGTTTGGATTTTCTCAGTTTAGATGGGGCGATGATGTCTAAGGCTTTTTGCATAGCGCGGTTAAATGTGTCAACCAGAGCCGTGGGGTCGGATCATGTGTGAGCCTGGTCATTGAGGGAAGGGAGGAGACTGTTGCAAGTGATGTCACGTTTATTACGAGTGGCCGTAGCAGGTGAAATGCTGGGAGAGGGGCTGACAGGTATGGACTGGATGTTAAACGTAATTAAGTTGTGGTCAGTCCATGAACACTGTTGGAGGTGATATTGATGGGACAGTTATGGGCGGCTAGCCAGTCAAGGGTTCTGCGCTTGTCGTGGGTGGGTTGGTTTATGAACTGTGTGAATCCTGCATTCATATTATCAATAGTCATGGCAGCAGTGTCATTGGGGTCAGAAAGGCCTCAGTTAAAATCCCCCAGTATCGTGTCATGGGATTTGGTTTTGGTGTTGTGAGTGGTGATGTTAGAGAGGTCCTCAGCGAAGGTGGATAACGGCCCAGGTGGCCGGTAAAGTAGATGGAAGGTGATAGAGTGGTTGGGGGTAACGGCGTGATGCGCGGAGGAGAGGTGGAAGTTTAGAACATTTTTATGGATAATGGCAATGCCACCACCTTTGGACTGATTAGAGTTACGGTCATGTCTGATAATGTTATAACCTGGGGGGATGGCAAGGGAAAGTAGTGGGCCTGAGGCTGCGTGAAGCCAGGTTTCGGTAATTGCTATGAAGTAGAGGTCGAGGATGAGGATGAGGTCAGCCACTTCTAGAGCGTGTGCCGTGAGTGATCTGACATTGATTAATGCACCCTTGATATTGCTCGTGTTGGGGAGGTTCGAGTGGGGTGGTCATGGGTTTGGCCTACGTGTGGACGATGTGGAGGTCAGTGGCTGTTTGTTGAGATGCGCTGAGTGATGGGAGGCGTGAGTGAGTCGCGAGCCAAGTCTGGCATTTCTCAGGGTGATGGAGCATGGTATGTTTGGTAGAGGTCTAGATGCAAAATGTTGGATCCATAAGGCTGGGTTGTTGAGGTAAAGGTTGGTGTGGTGAGCGAAGGAAGGCATAGTCGTGGTGTGGTACGGTGGTGAGTAGTGGAGGGGGGGCAGTGGTGTTGAGTATGGTCCCACCAGTGTGCCATATGAGGAAGAGAAGAGTGGGCAGTAATCTTGCAAGTAGGATACTGAGAGTGTACTTGGGTGAATCTGTGGCTATTAGGCTGTTGGAGAGGGGCATGTTGGCCTAATACAGTCTAAGAGTAGATGTCTATTGGAACTACAGGGGGGTAGTTAAGGTAGATGTGCTGTTCTGGGCAATTACGCACAATAGCATTCACATGGTGTTGACGAACAATAATAATACACACGGTAGATGCAAGATAGCACAGGGTGTTACACAGCAGTGACCATGATAGCAGTGTAATGTGGTACTGAGCAGACAGCAATAAACAGTAGGCGTGCATATGAATATGAATGATTGGCAACTTGCGAAATGCAGGTAGAATCAGGTCAATATCGGAGTGTAACGATGGAATACAGCACCCTATGGGGTATTTAAAACAAAAGAGGCTCCAAGTGATAGCGAACATAAGGCAGACAGAGCGGGCATAGGCAAGACTCTGAATTGAGCAATCAGCGTGGTGAGCCTACAAATTTAATTTGGACTGGCAGCAAAGATGAGGAGCACGCGTGAGGTGCCTCATGAGGGGGGACAGACAGCAGATAATACGTGCGGACAATAATGTCAATGTCTTAGTGTTTATAGGTCGCCGTAATAGAGGTTGTTAGGCGGCACGTTGGTCTCACCGTGCAATGGGCGCGGGTGGCAGGTCATAACTTGTAAATCACCTAGCGCAACTGGTAACTCGGTACGCTCGGTCAGCTCCGGTCAGTAGTGGAGCCTTCTACCTCCGCCTTACTCCTCTAGCCTGCTCACGCCTGCCGGTTGCCTAGGATTGGTTATGTAGGGGCAACCAATCGCAGCGTGGAGGGCGGTGAGGACAGGCAGCCAGGAAGGACAAGATCAGGCACTGTGTGCACTTCTGGCGGCAGCCATGTTAGGGGAGTGCAGCTTAGCCCAGACACGCTTGCAATGCTCGTGAGCTCCGAAAACAGTAGAGGAGCACTTATGCATGCGGGCTTGGAAAGTGGATCTGGCCAAATTCGAACATAGGTGGCAGCATATTATTCATATTAAAGCTGAAATTAGTGATCGTGGCATCGGGGCGTTGAGGGAGTTGAGGCAGCTGGTCATATGCCTGCAATTTACCTCTCGTCTTGGGAAGGTTCCTCAGGCGAGAGGCTCGGATATGAGGAACACGTAGGTGCTGGGGAGCTCCTGCTCCTATGGAGAGCTCCGGGGACGCAGCTCCAGTCAGTAGTGGAGCCTTCTTCCTCCGCCTTCCTCCTCTAGCCGGCTCACGCCTGCCGGTTGCCTAGGATTGGTAGTGACACCCCTGGACTACGAATCTGAGGAACTTTGTGTCCTTTTACAATGGGGATGTGGAAGTAAGCATCCTCCAGGTCCAACGACGATAGGAAGTCGCCCTCCTCCAGCTGTCCCAGCACGTGCTGGAGGGTGACCATCCCGACGCTACAGCTGGTTCAGTCCTGCTTGGAAGAGGCCTTGCCACCTTGGCCTCCTTGACAACGGCGGCGAGATCCGCCTTGCTTGCCGTGGCCTCTGTAGGCCTCCTGGGACGAGGAGCGGGCCGCCTGGCGGTACGTAGAAGAGCCACCGATGGATCCCTTGGAGGCTCCCTGTCTGCCTCCGGAGCTCCGAAAGGGCCCCCATTGCTGAAGGACTCCTAGGGCTCTGGCTGTCTCTGTGTCGGTCTTGATGGCCTGGAGGGACTCATCCACCGTCTTCCCAAACAGGTTGTTGCCATCGAATGGCATGTCCAACACTCTGGTCTGGACGTCCTGGCGAAAGTCCCTCGCCTTGAGCCATCCTTGTCGTCGAAGGCAAACCCTGTTGCCCAGCTGGCGAAATCCGGTATCGGCAATGTCCGTTGCCACTGTTATGGCGTGATCTGACGCCACCTCACCTTCCTGCATAATCTGTAGGGCCTCTGCCCTCTTGTCATCTGGTAGGAAGTCTAGCAGGGGAGCTATATTGAATCAAAGCTCCCTGTCGTAACGGGCCACAACCGCTAACCCATTGGCCGCCTTAATTGTTGTTGCCGCCGACGAGATGACTCGTCGTCCCATGGAGTCCAATTTCTTGCCCTCGCTGTCCAGCGGGGAAGTGGAAATTGAAGCCGCCGCACCCACCGCTTTCTTCTTGGCCGCTGCCGAGACTACCGAGTCCGACGTGGGCTGGGCCCTGAGGGACAAGGGTGCTGCATCGGGGACCCGGTACTTCTTCTCGTACCTGTCCCTTTTGGCGGGTGTCGTGGAAGGATCTTCAGGGTAGCCAGACCCTCATCCCAGATGTTCTCGAGCAACAGTACCACGAGGACCGTCTTTCCCTTGGCCTCCCGTCGTTGGTAAAGAAAACCTTCCTTTTTCTGTTCCTCAGGGCAGAGCTGGAAGAGCTCGGATGCCCTGGCTATCATGGCGTGGAAAGAGCCAATTTGGTCGGGTGGAGAGGCCCGAGGGGGGGGGGGTGATGAAGGAATGTCCGTTGTAGCATCACCGCCGTCGTCGTCCGTCCCCGTCGCTGCATCATCCCGAGGGTCCGGCGAGGGGGATGAGGGGTCCACAGGCCACGTGGGCACGAAGGGCAGTGCGGGGTGGACTCTCCTCTGCTTGTTCGGAGGGCTTCCCGACGGTCCTGGTTCTGGATCCTCCGTCAGGGTCCGTGGTAACCTCGTCCTTATCTCAGTACATAAGGATTGGATCGCCAACAAAATGGCCACCGAGCTATCCTGGGGCTCAGGCAATAGCTGCGACGGGCGGGATGGCTGCTCCACTGGGCCCTCGTCGTCGCCATCTTCGATCACATCAGCAGGAACCTTCCCCTGAGATCGAACCTTCTCAAACCTCTCGTTGAGGCCTTTCACCGTTTCCACCGGATCCTCCTCAGAGGCGGAATCTGAGTCCGTAATGGCCACCGCCCCCCCCCGCCCCTCTTTTTCCAGCGGGGTCTTAACGATGGGCTGGAAAGAGGATTCCCTCCGCGGTGGCAGGGAAACTCTGGGCCCCAAGGCCGCCTGTTGGGCCCCCGTCACCAGGGCGCCCTCACAGGATTTAGAAGACCGCTCAGACTTTTTCTTCGCCTTCTCACCTGCTGTGCCCTTCTCCAGCCAGGCGGCGAGGCGGGAACGACGATCTTGCTTGGTCCGTTCCGACAGGTTCTTGCAGAATGCACAGCCCTTTTCCACGTGCGTCTTGTCCTCATGAAGGCAGTAGAGACATCTCGAATGCTCGTCCTCCTTAAAAACATTTTGCAATTCGCATCCAGGGCAGCGCCTGAACAGCTTGGATCCGGACGTCGAGCTTCCCTTGTCCTGGGCCATGTCTGTTGAGGTAGGCCTCAGATCTTCTGGAATCCTCCAAGAAGCGCAACTCGACGAAAAACTCCACCCTTGAGGGGCGTAGAAAAATTCCGAAACAGGTCCCCGTAATCGGAAGTAGAAACAGTGGAGCTTGAGACTCAATTAAAGCGAAAAAAAATGATAAAATCTCCTGAAAATACGTGAAAATGCAGTAAAAGCTCAAGAGCTAAAGCACGAGGACTCCCAACACTTGAACGTGCGGTAAAAATCTGAGAATGGCTGCCAGGGGAGGGGCTTAGGGAGAGGGCAGTCATTGGCTGGGGGCAGTATGACCCAGAGATCAGTGATTGGTTACTACTAAGACAGACAGATCAGAAACAAAACTGATACTGATTTTTTCTTTACCGAGGATTCCCAGCCTGACGACGGGGAATATTCATGAGCATGTGAATCCATGCCTGACCCCATGCTGGAGAAAGATAGAAAGCGCTGCCTGGTAACCTTTAATGGTTCCCATCTGAAGAACCCTGTGGGCCAAAGAAAGTAAGAAGGAGAGAACCTCTGGAACTGAGCACTGAAAAGGATCAACATTCTTTCCTCTGCACCAGTCACAAAACGTACACCAACAGCAAAGAGATGATGTTGCTGGCCACCTGGCCGAAAGCAACACTGCCATCACGTCATCCGGGAGATCCCAATCCTTCTATCTCAACCTTTCAGAAACCATGCGTGAAGGTTGAGAGCATTGACCTCTGGATAGAGAACCCGACCTGCCTCTTGCGAGAGAAGATCCTCTCTTTGGGGAGGACGTAATGGAGGACAGGTGGACATGTTTAGAAGGTCCGGGTACCGCGCTCTCCTGGCCCAATCCGGAGCAATGAGGATCATGTGGGTTCCAAACTGTCGTAACCTCCCGAGAACTTGAGGCATGACGGGGATCGGAGGAAAGGTGTACAGTAGCGGGAATAACCAATCCACGATAAACGTGTCTCCTCGAGCTCCTCTCTGAGTAAATTACCTCGAGCAGTACCTTTCGCACTTCCGGTTGGCACCAGTCGTGAACAGGTCCACCAGCAGGGTTCCCAAGGGCGAAGGACTTCCTGAGCTAGTTCCCACTCATGGGAGACTGCGCTCTGCTTGCTCAGAGCGTCTGCCACCATGTTCTCCTCTCCGGCTAGATGAACCGCTGTTAAGGAGATTTCTTCGTGAATTGCCCAGAACCAGAGCTGCATTGCCTCCCTGCACAGAGGTAGTAACCCTACAACTCCCCTCATGTTGAGGTAATGCATGGCCACTATGTTGTCCATCATTATCAGGACAGTCTTTCCCCGTACAGATGTCAGGAAAGCCTTCAGTGTTAGCCTGATTGCTCTCAGCTCCAAAAGATTGATGTGTAGTTTGGACTCCGATGGAGACGTTGGTATGAGCTCCCCACCCTGTGAGGGAAGAGTCCGTCACTACCGTTACCTCCGGCCACAGTTGCCAAAACGGCTCCCCCTCCATGAAATGTTCCTCGCTGGCCCAAAACAGAAGATCCTGTGAGACCTTGACCGGAACATGGAGATTCGACATCTTGCCTGACAACTGGGACCATTGACTCTGCAGAGCCCACTGAAGGGATCGCATTCTCAGCCGGGCCGCTGGCATCCGAAAAATGCAGGATGTCATGAGGGTGAGCAACCTTAAGAATTCGAAAGCCGGAAGACTCTGGGCTCGTTGAAATCTTGTGACCATCTGGAGAATGTGTTGAGCCCTCACCTTGGGTGGCGAGCACATCCCCAAGGACGTGTCCAACACAGCCCAGATGTCCTGGAGGTGTTGGGAAGGTGTCCTATGCGACTTCTTGAAATTGAGGCAGAAGCCCAATTTGTGAAGGGAGTGGAAGGCGACGCTGAGATGATCCAAGACCTGTTTTGGAGAACGTGCCCTGATCAGCCAATCATCCAGGTAGGAGTAGATGTGAATCTCCCCTCTCCTGAGATGCGCTGCCACCACCACCATGAGCTTGGTGAAGACCCTCGGGCAGATCTCAACCCGAATGGGAGGACCCGAAACTGATGGATCGGCACATGAAAATAAGCATCCTGCAGGTCCATTGACATCAACCAATTCTGAAGTTGGAGGGCCTGAAGGATCTGAGAAAGAGTGACCATCTTGAACTTGTCCTTCCTGAGGAACTTGTTCAAGTATTTTAAGTCCAAGATGGGTCTCAGTCCTCCGTCCTTCTTGGGAATAAAAAAATACGGGGAATACCAACCCTTATTCCTCTCCGCCACAGGCACTGGTTCTATAGCGCCTTTCTCTAGCAGGGTCAAAATCTCCGGCACAAGGAGCGGATCCGGAAGCCTCAGAGTGCTTCCCCGTTGGATTGTTGTAAGGCTGTCATAGAAAAGGAAGGCAGGAGCCGTGGGCTATTGTTTCCAGAGCCCTCGCATCTGAAGTAATGGCTCGCCACTCTTCTAGATGCTGAGATAGCCTGCCCCCTACCAGTGAACAATGGTAAAAGGCATCAGAGCGGTTTTGAAGCGGCTGCGGCAGCGCCTGGTGGCAAAGAGGCTGGCGCTTGAGCGGCTTTGGTACCTCTACCTGGTCCACCATGAGGAACCTTATGTTGGCCCCTTTGACTGGCCATCCCTCTCGCCCTTCCAAATGAGGAGTAGTAGCGAAAGGAACCACCCCTCCATTGCTGTCCTCTAGGACGAAAAGGTTGAGGTTGTCGAACAGCTGCATCCAAAGATTTGGCAGCTGCTTTTGAGGTCTGCAACTTCTCAAGGCTCTCGTCAGCCTTGCTGCCAAACAGATGAGACCCGTCAAAGGGCATGTTGAGAAGACGAGCCTGCACATCTGGTGCAAACCCAGACTTCCGCAACCACGCAAACCTGCGCATCACGGTGCTCATAGCTATTGATCTGCTCACATTTGCAGTGTCCAACCCAAACTGAAGGGATTCAGGCATGGCATCCTTTCCATCCTTCACAATAGCGAGAAAGCCATCCCTTTCTTCCCCTTCGGGAATATGCTCAGCCGCTAAAGAGATGCAATTCCACAGAGTGTGCGAAAACTTTGCTAAGGCACAGGTGGAGTTGGCCGATTTCAACGCCATACTCCCAGCAGAAAATACCTTGTGTGTCCATACATCCATGCACTGATCGTCCCTATCAGGAGGGATTGTAGGGTACGCTGCCTGCTTCGAGGTGGCCGTACCTGCCTGAACCACCAAACTCTCCGGAGTGGGATGTGTGGACAGGTAGCCGGGGTCACTACTGGATGGGCAGTATTTCTACATTAACGACTTGTTCACCACCGGAATAGTCCCCGGGGCGTTCCAAGTAGCAGCCACCCTCTTTTGCAACGCCACATGAAATGGCAACACCGGGTCAGTGGAAGGACCCTGATCGAAAATTTCTGCAAGATCATCTTGATCAAACTGCACCGGATGCCTGGACCAGCCCAAGTACTCCACAACTCTCAACATTAATCTCCGATAAGGGGAGTCGGCATGATCCCCCCCCTGGATCCACTTTGCCGAACTCCATTTCAGGGGGAAGTGTCAAGGCCACTGGCGGCATGCAAAGACTGACACAGATCCTCCATCTGACTCTTCAGAAATGAGAGAGTCCAGACCATTAGGAGTCCCATACGGAAGACCCAAAGGGCCAACATCCTCATCAGACCATTCTTCGTCCTCATAAATGTCCCGGAGGGACTTGAAGAACTCCTTCCTTGGGAGAGGAGTACACCTCTCGTCACCTACAGGCTTCACAGACTTAGAAGTAGCCTTCCTCAGAGGGACCACAGTCACAGGGACCTCCACCGGTAAATTCGGCGTAGATGGCATTGAAGGCGTCTACGGCTCCAACGGCTTTGAGGGCCTGACCGGGGGCAAAGACCCGACAGGCGCCCACGACGGGCATGGTGCCGATGGTGTTGACGCCTTCAAGGGCTTCGATGATTTCGCAGGCTTCAAGGGTTTTGCCGGAGACAAAGACAGCAACCTGGACCTGGCACGTCTCTGGTGATCACCCGATATCTTGTACGAACGGGGCCTCAAAGGCTCCCAATGTTTATCACGCCTTCCACCCGGGCCCGAAGGCACGCGAGTATCCGGCCGAGACCGTTTCCTGATGGCTTCGTCAGAAGGTGCTGACGAAACTGTGCCCTGGGACTGAAATAGCTGCAACATCTGCACTCGGAAAGCATCCCACTCCTCCGGGGTCGAGGATTTGGTAGGGCAGATCGCCTTTTTCGGGGAGGCGTCATCCAAAGAGGACGAGTAAGGCGAACGATGATGCCGCTTCCTGGACCCCCTTGACAAAGAGGGCGTGAACCACTGCAGGACCTGGAGCGCTTGGACTTCTTCCGACGAGGTGAGTCCCCTCTCGACTCGTCGGTTGAAAAACCAGCCGACTTAGATTTACAGGGCTTGCACACCCTGCCTACCTTCAATTTTCCCTTTCATTCCCGGCAGTCAACGACTAGTACTTCGAACAGTCATCGATAGCATGGCCCTCGCCAAGGCACCATAGACAAATTTGATGAAGGTCTGATCGACATCTTGGAGCTGCAGTCCCGACACTTCTTGAGGCCAGACCACTGGGTCGTCGGGGTAGAAGAAGACATAATACAGTAACTTAACAGTAACCACCAAGGGTGCTGAGTTTTATGAAGCAAACACGTTTGCAGAAAAAACTTATAACATCGGATGATGTCACCCTCGATGGAGGCCTTCGAGGGACATCTGCCCGACACCATCGACGCAGGATGCCCTCTGCGAAAAAAAAATTCTGAAGCAGCACAGCTGTGGACATTACATGTCATAGATGAGGAATACGTTGGAGGACACAACCCATTCGAAATGGAGTCTCACTGAATCAAAGCGTTGCCTAAGGTGTTCTGGCCTAGTCTATTCCAGGAGCAAAGTCCATTCCTCCCTGCAGTTGCTGGAGGTCGCAAAGAGGTCCACCTGCGAATCCCCCCAGGGAGAGAAGTTAAGGCCAAGAACAGAGGGTTTGATCGCTCATTCATGGTTGGAGGAATCGAGTCCCATCTGTGACAGCAGGCTTAAGAACACACCAACTCTAAAAGATCATTCAAGGTTTTTTATTAAAATGATTGTTATGGGCCTCAGTATGGTCCATCTCTGTTTCGCTCCCTCTCCCCTCCCCTGTGGCGTACCCTCCCTAGCCTCGGAGTCCCTAACCCGCAAGATGGTCACTACGGATTAGTATTTCTACTGTCTAATAAATTATTGGCTGGCTGTGATGGCCTAAAGGCAAATGCCATAACTCTCGTCATTCCTCTGGGACTTCTTAGGTGGATCAGAACTGGGTTGCCACAAGTCAGAAATTTTGAAGAACTGGTGCCTGCTGTTACGCTCACCTGGTTCCCACAGGGGTGTCGATTGGACCCGGACAGCTGCGGTCTCCACCAACGTGATGCATAGTGAAGCGATGACAGTCTGGACTGGCCCGCCTAATCTTGTCTGCTGGACTCATAGAAGTATTCTCCTGCAAGTGGAGAAAGGGATTTAGCCACCCGTGGACTTTAGTGATGCCCCCCCTCCCCAACTGTTCTCGTTCTCCCCACTAATCACCTCCGATATCCCCTCTTGGTAACCTCACCTTATGTTTTTAAAAGATGAGCTCTCCATCCTGCATGGCATGCAGGGGCGCGTAGATACCAGTTACTTCACTGGTTTGAAGGTACTGGAGGAGTTCTGGAGGAATATTGACTCTAGTGTCTATAAAGTTCAAAGAGTTCAATATGTCCGATGTTCACTCTTGTTCCATTCCCTCGTTAGGTTGCAGCTGGGTCCAAAAGATTATATATATATTTTTTTTTATTGTAAAACTTCAACTTGATAAAATTATATCATGTTTTTGTTACATTTCATCTAAAAGAGAGAAAAAAAAGTTAAGTATTTCTTCCTTTCCTTCTTTCCAACTCTTCCTTCGTATTACTCAGATCTTATTTAACAGTTCAAGCTAGACTATTGGGAGAGTCGGTCTCACGGAGTACTATCCGATATAAATGGGTTGTTTCCGATTGCGCAGTTATGCCATTCAGATAGGAACTGACTTTAAAGCTTCATCAAAATAGTTAATTAAGTGACAGGACAGCTTGATGTTATGCCCTGCCACAGCATAGTCCACCAATCGTCTGACTCATTGGATAGTGGTTTGAATTCTTTTAAATGTACTTCACATAGTTTAGTCAACATGGGACATGCTGCTGCCAGATGTTTTAGAGACTCGACTGCTGATGTTTTCCAGAAGCGGCATTTGTTTTTGACTGTATCTTTGTTCTTACGCATCCAGAGCATCTCATTAGTGTTTACAGCATTCAATCGTAACCTCAAAAATTGTGCCCTATGATGGCGCGAAGGGCAGCCTGTGAGAAATTTTGGTTGAGAGTGTAATTTAACCATGCTTCTGGAGGAAGGAAGGGTGGACTTGAGGGCTGAGCGGCTGTTGTACGTTGTAATCCAATCCCATGTTGCTAGCTTCTTCTTCGCGTCTTTTTGGCGCTGGATTAACTCTTCTTCAAGTATGCCTGCTTCAGCCATAATCAAGTTTAGCTTAAGCTTCCATGCATGAATCAGTACGTTATCCGTGGAATCTTTACTTGGCTTGAGAATGTTATATGCGGGAATAGAGGAACCAAGTAGTATCTTACGTAGAGTTGATAAAGATTTCCAGACGATTGTCATGTAGATTGAGTTCAGAGCTAACTCATATCTCAGTGCTGATATTGAGGTGTAATTCGGAAGATTCAAGACACGTCTCCAAAATTTTCCTTCCAAACGGCTCCAGACATTATGATCGATGTTCAAGGCAGCTTCACCGCCAAAGGTTATTGTTGGTATTACTTTTTGGAGGTAGAACATGATAACAGCCGTGATGGAAAATTTCCCACAGTCAAAGTTGATTTTGGCCGCTTGGAGACTCAAGATCTTTGTTTTAGCTATAGCTTCACATAGCGAGTCATTGACCATTGCACCTAGATAGCAGATCGACTTAACGACATCTAGGGCTTTTTGCTCTATATGCCAACGGAAAGATTTATCTTTCTTTGACATGGATCGTCCAATGCAGATAATTTTTGTTTTCTCTGCATTCAAACAGAGCTCATTGGCGGATAGAAAGTCTTGCAAGCGGGAGAGAAGATGTAGGAGGCCGATTTGAGTCTGGTCGACCAGCACTATGTCGTCAGCGTAGACCAGATGATTTACAGTGTGACCATTGAGCTTGGGAGGAAAGCAATGGACAGACTTTAGCCACTCTGGTAGGTCGGCTATAAAGAGTTTAAAGAGGTCTGCTGCGAGTGGACAGCCTTGTTTGACGCCTTTGAACGTTCTTATTGGATCTGTGAGGTCGCCTTGTGAATTGACTCTGATTTGGATCGAGGTGTCAGAGTGCAGGGCGATGATGGGATCTAACAGATGATCGGGGCACTCCCACAAACGTAATTTTGCCCATAATTTGGTCCGATTGATGGCGTCAAAAGCTTGTCGAAGGTCGACGAATGCAAAAAAGATTTTTTTTTTCGCTTCCAGTGCTGACAATTTTAGAAATGACAAGAGCATAAGGTTCATATCGGTGCCAACATTTTTTGTGAAGCCTGATTGTCTGGAGTCAAATTTACCAGATGAGAGGGCCCAATTAACCAGCTGTTGGCGCAAGAAGGATCCAAAAATCTTGCCAATAGTGTCGAGATGGGTGATCGGGCGATAGTCCGCAGGGTCAGCCCGACAACCCTTCTTATGTATCGGGACCACTATTGCCTTGGACCAGGAAGAGGGCAGCTTCTTGCTAGTAGCAATCTGAAGAAATAGTTCGTGGATGAATTTGGCCCAATGTGATTTGTGCTTTTTAAGCATCAGATTTGATATTTGATCGGGGCCGGCAGCTCTTGAATTTTTTAGCTTAGCGATTGCAAAATCAATCTCTTCGCACAAAGGTATAAGGTCCCAACTGGAATTTGACACACTCGGCGGGAGAGAAACTTCCAATGCAGAGTTTTCATATAATAAAGTGAAATATTCACGCCATTTCTCGCTCGGAATTTCATTAGAAATTGAAGGATTGGATTTCGAGCGACCTCCATTTAAAATGGCCCAGATTTCACGTGTGTTTTTCTGTACCAGAGGTTTTAACATGGATTCTGCTCGTCCTTGATCGATTATGACAAGATGTGATCTTAACCAGTTTCTATATAATTGCTGCTGCTTCTTCACTTCCAAAGCCTTACAATTCTGATCACACTGTGTTCTTTTGATTTGTATGAGGTCCCTCCTTAATGATTTTTTTTCCTCTGCTATTTCTAAACTATATAAGTGTTTCGGGATTGTCCCAAGGACTCTTGAATTAAGGGTTATCTGAGCTTGGTCTGTCAGAAGCGGTGTGTACTCTACTGTCTGAAGTACATTTAAGCTATGACTTAAATGGGCGATCGTAGAGCCGTTGGTTCTCAGTCGATTTCCTGCAGCATTTATTTGAAGTCGATCTAAGTGTTTTTCTGGCATGCCACAATGCTCTTCGCACCAAACGAATCGCAATAAGTCATGATCACTAGATGTCATCGGCTGCACGTTTAGAGAGATGGATTTTTCAAAAAAGTCAGACGAGGCCCAAATATAATCAAGTGTATTCGTCCGAGTCATGCTATGCCATGTTGGATTTGCGGGAGAGTCGCCCTGAATTGCTCCATTCATCATGTGACAGTTGCGATCTAGAAGATCTTTGGCCCAAAGTTGGCCTCTCGGAGTAACCTCAGAATCCGGCAGCCGAACAATTGATTTGGAGAGTAGATCAAACTTAAACCACCTGCAGTTTGTCTCCACAGATGAGTACAGAGACGTTTTCGTATTTTAGAAAGGTAAGATCAATTTCATTTAATACTGACTGAATGAAAGATGAGGATGAAATCATGGCGGGATTCCAATATCCATTGATAATTAAGAGATTAGAAACCGTAGCTCTCAATGATAGTCTAATCAAAGTGCTTTGCACGAATGGATTAGGGTTCGTAGACGTCACCAAAGTCGACCAATTCCAGATTTTCAAGAGAGTTCTTAATCCTGCAAAAGGCCGGCCTTTGGGGTTCTTTCCAGCTGGATTTATTAATATGGAAAAACCATCACGTGTGGGAGGATCTCGTAGCCACGTTTCTTGTAAACATATGATGAATACATTCTCCAGAGATTCCTGGAATGTGTTGAATAAATGTGTGAAACCGCTTGTATTCCGTGACAATAGAATTAGCTCTTGTTGTTTAGTTTGTGATCGTTGTTATTTGCGTGGCCCATGTGGAAATCTTTTCAGGTTATTAGCTCTTCTTTCGAAAGACTGATGCGTGGCAGCATCTAAGATGTCAGGGGATGAGACCATAGACTGACGCAGGGCTGATCGCTTGGCAGCTCCAAGGTTTGCCTCGTGATCAAAATTTGTTTTAGTCGATGAAATGGAATTCGAGGCCAATGCCATACACCAAAAGATCTTCGTTTGCTTGAAGTATCATATTTTTTAAGCAGTAGTTTGTTTGTGCCTACACCTCTTTGCGCCAAATTTCTGATGTAAATGAATAAAAGTACGTAGTCAAGTTTCTTCAAGTATATTTTCTTAATTTATTTGATATATGTTCTGCCCATATGGATGACACGTGTTTCGGCGTTCCATTGGCGCCTTTTTCAAATCCGGGCTGAATGCAAGCGTAACATGTAATAAAACAAAACACAAAATATAACATATGAAATAGCATTTTAGCATATTTTATAACACATTTAGTAGTTAGAATAGTGACTTAGGCTGTGTAGTATATCCTTTTAGCATTCTCAAATTGCATGAACACCTAAAAGTGCAGCACCTCTTAGTTACCTCAAATGGTTAAAAATAAATCCATTACAGTGACTATGTTAGTTTTTTAAAATTAAATTTGTGCAATCCGAAAAAGAAGTAAGTATGGGATGGCATGGACCTAACAATTTTTGGCTGTCAGAAAAGCATGTGAATTTGTTTTCTTACCCTTATTGAATGTAATGCGAATCTCCCTTTCCTTATTTCCGGGAATTAGTTTTTAGTTGAAGTGTATCACGGTAGTTCCAGGGTTAAATCCCACCTAGAACAAATTTGGTTGTTCTGTTATGCTAACATTAGCCTTTTAACCTTCTATCGGATTGATTCTTTATGCATGATTCCCTAGCATATATTTAGACACATTTTAAACTCTAGTAAGCATGACTAGTAACATCTTTCTCATTGCATTTGTGTAAAAAGTGCTATTCATATTTACAATCCTCCAATCGCATTACATATCCTTGGTCTCATGCATTCTGTTACTCTAGCGGTCACTAAGAATTACTTTTTCAGTTACAATGACTGGTAACCGATTTGCTCCCCATTTGTGTTTACCAAAACACCCTTTCGCGTGAGTTTGAAATCCCAACCAAAATATATTTTGTTTATGCCACTCGGCATCAAGCGTGCTGAATTCTACATTGAGCATGCTTGTAGCGGTGGTCTTTCCACCCCTTAAAAGCGCTTACCTACAAAATTCTCTTGCTCATGCCTCAAGCATCGGGGGTCCTGTTATGGTTCTGGCAAATCCTTGTTCATAAAGAGTTACAGATTGCTAGTCCCTCTTTCCTTTTGTTCATTTACAAAATTCGGCGGCCATACTTTGGGCTGAGTTTTAGTACGTAAGTCCTTTTTTCCTTTTTGATGTTTAAAATGATCTGTTGCATTTGTGTTTAGTGTAACATTGATTTGAATTTAAACTTCCGTATTTATCTTGCGCGGCTGATCTGTTACTTATTATTATGTCCAAATTTACAAAAATTAAAGTTAAAGGAGTAACTAATTTTTCCTTTATATTATGTATACCTAAGACAGTTTCCTGTTGGGAATGGTGCATTATGGTAACTTTAGTTTTCTTCATTGACCATTATTTTCTCACTATATTTTATTAGCATTCTTTTCACAATTTCAGAATGGTGCATTGTGGTACCTGTGGTTTGATGTAAATTTCGCCTCTCTCATCTGTTTAACTTTCATCTGATTAGCTTTTTTTTTTTTTTTTTTTTCTGTGTTTAGTGTAACATTGATTCGAATTTAAACTTCCGTATTTATCTTGCGCGGCTGATCTGTTACTTATTATTATGTCCAAATTTACAAAAATGAAAGTTAAAGGAGTAACTAATTTTTCACTATGTTTATTAGTATTTTATTCCCCCCCCCACGCAATCTCTTTATATTATGTATACCTAAGACAGTTTCCTGTTGGGAATGATGCATTATGGTAACTTTAGTTTTCTTCATTGACCATTATTTTCTCACTATATTTTATTAGCATTCTTTTCACAATTTCAGAATGGTGCATTGTGGTACCTGTGGTTTGATGTAAATTTCGCCTCTCTCATCTGTTTAACTTTCATCTGATTAGCGGTTTCGCCCATATATAGGATCTCCCCATGTGTATTTCTGAAGCATATGTTTTAACATTGCAGTGTTCAATAATATTTTTCTATGCAACAAATTATAATTGAACAAAATAGAAAACAGGAAAAAACATTTTTGTAATTAATGAAAACATTTGCGATATTCATAACAAGAGTCCTGTATATTATCATTTTTTTGGGTTTTGTTTCTGCTATTTCTCTGCAACTTCTCCAGCATCACAAAAAGTCAACATTGTAATGGGAATGTTTGAAGACCTACATATATACCAAATACCTGAGTTTAAGAACAAAATAATCAAATGGCTAAGGTACATCGATGATGTACTAATTATTTGGAACGGTACACCGGAAGAACTGGAGTCTTTACTAAACCAAGCAAATAACAATGAATTTGGCCTAGAATTTATTGGGCAAAGCAGCAAAACGGAAATTAACTTTTTGGATCTAACCATCTTTGTATCCACTGGACAATTACACACAAAAACATTCAGAAAAGAGACGGAAGTCAATTCAACATTGTATGCGACTAGCTGCCACCATAAACCGGTTATCTACAACATTCCCAAAGGAGAGTTCATTAGAGCACGACGTAATTGCACAGAATTATCAGATTTTGAGAGTGAATGTCAACTGTTATCAGACAGATTTAAGGCCAGAGGATACTCACAAAAATCAATTAAAACTGCAAAAATGAAAGCCAAAAACATGACCAGACAATCAACATTATCTCAAAGCAGCAAAAGTACACAACCAGATGATACTATTCATTTTATTACTGCATACTGTGCAAACAACAAAGAAATTAAAAAAGTCCTAAAAAAGAACTGGTATCTATTAAAACTAGACCCACATATCGAGAAACACATACAAGATTATCCAACAATAATTTATAGGAAAGCCAGAACTCTGAGAAACATGTTGAGTCCTTCTATGATGTCCGAAGAGGAGGAAGAAGAAACAAGATCACAAACATGGTTACGTCAACCACAGTCAGGTTTCAGGAAATGTGGCTTCTGTTCGATGTGCCACTATGCACTACAAGAAACAGTTACTTTTACGAACCAAGAAGGTGTCAAAACAAAGATTAGGGAACAAATTAATTGTAGATCCAAACATGTGGTCTACGCAGTGATATGTGTCTGTAATCTGCTCTACATTGGGAGCACCATTCGGGAGTTAAGAACTAGAATTAGAGAACATATTTCAGCCATAGGAAGTCAAGACAAAAACCTCCCGTTATCTGTTCATTGGCAAAACCAACACCAAATGCAAAATAAAAAAGACATTAGATTTATTGGACTGAAAAGAATCAAAATGGGCAAACGAGGAGGAAATCAAGAACTTTGCTTAAGGCAAGAAGAAGCCAGATTAATCTGTCATTTTCAAACATTGGAACATGGATTAAATTCAGACAATGAAATGATTCACTTTTTGTGATGCTGGAGAAGTAGCAGAGAAATAGCAGAAACAAAACCCAAAAAAATGATAATATACAGGACTCTTGTTATGAATATCGCAAATGTTTTCATTAATTACAAAAATGTTTTTTCCTGTTTTCTATTTTGTTCAATTATAATTTGTTGCATAGAAAAATATTATTGAACACTGCAATGTTAAAACATATGCTTCAGAAATACACATGGGGAGATCCTATATATGGGCGAAACCGCTAATCAGATGAAAGTTAAACAGATGAGAGGCGAAATTAACATCAAACCACAGGTACCACAATGCACTATTCTGAAATTGTGAAAAGAATGTGCACTGTTAAATCATATGTTTTAGATATACACATGGGGAGATCCTAAATGGGCGAAACCGCTAATCAGATGAAAGTCAAACAGATGAGAGGCGAAATTTACATCAAACCACAGGTACCACAATGCACCATTCTGAAATTGTGAAAAGAATGCTAATAAAATATAGTGAGAAAATAATGGTCAATGAAGAAAACTAAAGTTACCATAATGCATCATTCCCAACAGGAAACTGTCTTAGTTATACATAATATAAAGAGATTGCGTGGGGGGGGGGGAATAAAATACTAATAAACATAGTGAAAAATTAGTTACTCCTTTAACTTTCATTTTTGTAAATTTGGACATAATAATAAGTAACAGATCAGCCGCGCAAGATAAATACGGAAGTTTAAATTCGAATCAATGTTACACTAAACACAGAAAAAAAAAAAAAAAAAAAAAAAAAGCTAATCAGATGAAAGTTAAACAGAAGAGAGGCGAAATTTACATCAAACCACAGGTACCACAATGCACCATTCTGAAATTGTGAAAAGAATGCTAATAAAATATAGTGAGAAAATAATGGTCAATGAAGAAAACTAAAGTTACCATAATGCACCATTCCCAACAGGAAACTGTCTTAGGTATACATAATATAAAGGAAAAATTAGTTACTCCTTTAACTTTAATTTTTGTAAATTTGGACATAATAATAAGTAACAGATCAGCCGCGCAAGATAAATACGGAAGTTTAAATTCAAATCAATGTTACACTAAACACAAATGCAACAGATCATTTTAAACATCAAAAAGGAAAAAAGGACTTACGTACTAAAACTCAGCCCAAAGTATGGCCGCCGAATTTTGTAAATGAACAAAAGGAAAGAGGGACTAGCAATCTGTAACTCTTTATGAACAAGGATTTGCCAGAACCATAACAGGACCCCCGATGCTTGAGGCATGAGCAAGAGAATTTTGTAGGTAAGCGCTTTTAAGGGGTGGAAAGACCACCGCTACAAGCATGCTCAATGTAGAATTCAGCACGCTTGATGCCGAGTGGCATAAACAAAATATATTTTGGTTGGGATTTCAAACTCACGCGAAAGGGTGTTTTGGTAAACACAAATGGGGAGCAAATCGGTTACCAGTCATTGTAACTGAAAAAGTAATTCTTAGTGACCGCTAGAGTAACAGAATGCATGAGACCAAGGATATGTAATGCGATTGGAGGATTGTAAATATGAATAGCACTTTTTACACAAATGCAATGAGAAAGATGTTACTAGTCATGCTTACTAGAGTTTAAAATGTGTCTAAATATATGCTAGGGAATCATGCATAAAGAATCAATCCGATAGAAGGTTAAAAGGCTAATGTTAGCATAACAGAACAACCAAATTTGTTCTAGGTGGGATTTAACCCTGGAACTACCGTGATACACTTCAACTAAAAACTAATTCCCGGAAATAAGGAAAGGGAGATTCGCATTACATTCAATAAGGGTAAGAAAACAAATTCACATGCTTTTCTGACAGCCAAAAATTGTTAGGTCCATGCCATCCCATACTTACTTCTTTTTCGGATTGCACAAATTTAATTTTAAAAAACTAACATAGTCACTGTAATGGATTTATTTTTAACCATTTGAGGTAACTAAGAGGTGCTGCACTTTTAGGTGTTCATGCAATTTGAGAATGCTAAAAGGATATACTACACAGCCTAAGTCACTATTCTAACTACTAAATGTGTTATAAAATATGCTAAAATGCTATTTCATATGTTATATTTTGTGTTTTGTTTTATTACATGTTACGCTTGCATTCAGCCCGGATTTGAAAAAGGCGCCAATGGAACGCCGAAACACGTGTCATCCATATGGGCAGAACATATATCAAATAAATTAAGAAAATATACTTGAAGAAACTTGACTACGTACTTTTATTCATTTACATCAGAAATTTGGCGCAAAGAGGTGTAGGCACAAACAAACTACTGCTTACTTTACAAACGGAGCTGAGGGACTCTATGTCTCCGTGTTGACCCACATCCTTGCGACACAAGAATAAAATAATAAAATAAGAAAACCATTGCCAACTTTAATAGCACTAACATACGGGTCGCGAGAGTACACCTTATGATATCCCCACTCAAGAAGTTCCTCACTCAGTAGATCATATTTTTTACTGCTGCAGAAGCTATATGAAGAAGAACATGATCAGAGGACATTTCAGAGACATATTCCACAATTTTGATGTCGTCTGATGTGATCGCTCGCAAAGGTGGAATGCAAGCAAGCAATTTTAGAATATTTCCTCTGTTTAAATTAACTTCGTTGCCATCTGAGTGAATATTTTGGAGGCAAAGTTTCCACTTGTATTTTTGTGTTTCCGAATTTCCGAATCCGGGGGCTCGCTGAGTTGGAGGCAAACGTTTTTTCAGCTGATTCAATGTTTGTTTTGGATTTAACCTCGAACTTAGTGCTATCTGTGGAGCCTTTTTTGTCACAAAGGAGAGTGGACTACTGATTGGTCTAGCCTGCGGTAACCTCGAAAGATTGTTTGCCTCTTGGATTTTCCTCAAAGGGCGTTCGATAGTTCTAACGACTTGGTCTTCGACAAAGACAATGGTGGAATTCTCAGGATCAGCTGAATAGGTGAATAAATTGCATAAATCAGTTGAAGAGTCTAAGGAGCCGTGTTCAGAAGAAGAAGCGCTAGATGCTAAGCGCCGTCGTTTTGCCGAAATCTTTGAAAAGCTCAAGACAGTGCCTGTTGAACTTGTTGGAGGATTTCCAACAGTTCTCTTAGTAGTTATTGTGTGAGCTGGTCTGGTGAACAGACTGGTCTTCTTCGGAGTTGTTATATTTCTTATGAATTTTTTGACCTTTTGTTGTATTTGTTTCGGTGGAATACTTTTTTTTTTGGATTGCTGGGCTTGTTTCGCAGATAGCTTTTTTTGATTGCTTCCTGTCGTTGTAGCAATTGTTTTTGCAGAGCCTTTAAAAATATTGAAAAAAATTACTGTCGTTAAGGTTTGCAATGATACAGTTCCTTTTAGTGGAATCGTGTGTGGTACAAGAGTGCTCACTTGCGGAACAGAGCCTTGTGCAGTCTGAGTTGGATCTTGAGCGTCCTGCATGGAGGCCAACAAGCTCGTTGGTAAACCAGACTGTGAAGATTCATTAGGAACTGTCACCAAATCGCTTCTCGATGGAGAATGACTAGAACCAGAAGATGTGTCTCGAGACACCGGGGCTCCACATACTTGAATGGATGTATTCTTTCGCATCCATTTTACAGAGTCCAAGAGGCCTTCCATTAAAGCATCATTTTGACAACGATGCCGAGCGGCTAGATCACTCAGCCTGTCCTGCCATCTCATTGCAATTTCTGCATTAGTGGTCATTTGATCCTGTAGAAAGCTCGAGAAATGTTCTAACTTGTTCTAATGTTCTCAATTTTTGTCGTTAGATTGGATATTGCAGCACCTTGATCACTTATCGTGCCAATCAGAGACTCAAAGATTTTTGTAAATGGTGCTAGAGCAACCGCCGAGGCGGCCAACACATTATGGATCTGCGAAAGTGCTTCAGATGAAATACCGAGCAGTTGTGGCTCAAGTTCCTGAAGTGATGAGGAGCAAGTTGAATTATCCACTGCGGATTAAATGTGGAACATTTCTTTACAAAGTTCGTTGAATGAACCTCGTCGCTTGATTGAGATTGCATATGATGCGGAGTACTCGTATTCAGTGTTGGATTTCCATGTCGAGGAGGAGGTATGGTGGATATGCTTTTTCTTTTAAGCTCAGCGACTCTTTGCAGGTGACTAGCACGAGCGATCGCGCTCCGATCAAGAAGTATAGGCAATAGATTGAGATTTTGTACTGGGAGTTGGGAAGTACTTGGAATATTAAGATCGATGGATTTATCGTTTATGCTTGACATGGAAGGATGCCTAACATCAGGTGCTTGGCAAGCTAAGGCACTGTCGTTCTCAGGTTCGGTGCATTCAAGTACGACTTCTGAAGTAGCTCGACCTGCTGGTTTTAGTGTAATAGGGTCGATTAGAGAGCCACTTAAATTTGTTGTAGATGATGGACATGGAATATAAACAGGGGGCTTCAAGACGTGTTTGGCGTTGATCGTGCCAGTCTGTAAGCCACTTGACTTGGCCAGAGAGTAACTAGAGAAATTCTCCTGTGACAGAGTGTTTCTGGCATTAAGAAGTAAAGTCGGCACCTTTGTGGGCATTAGTTGTCGATTAATGTGCAAAGTATGTTTGGTATTCGAGTTATTCAACAGAGGATTTCCCAAGTCTAAATTAGAAATTTTAAGCAGTTCTTCGTCAGTCACTACATTTGAAAGAAGACCTTTTTCTTTCCAGAGGTCAACACCATTTGTGAAGTTATCAGTCCTGAAAGGCACAGGAGCCAACAAGACTGAATTCATTGATCGCTCAGTTGGAGGAGCTCTCGCATCAGGCTGAGACACCCGAATGGCAGCAGAGAGGCTAGGTAAATTCGGCCGGTCGGCGCTAGCTGCTCGAAATGCAGCTGAGTCAGATTCGCTGGCTAACGCTCTTGCATAGGGATCGCCATTGGGAGTTGGATTGCATTCGAGATTGAGAACACAAGTGCTTGATGAATATTGGCTGTCAGGTTGGAATGCTGGCGCTTCTAAAAGAACGCAAGGCTGGAGCAATACGTTGGAGCCGTCATCTGGGGTGCATCGTTCATCAAGAGTCGATGATGGGGGAGATGTTAAAGATTTAATTTCCCCAGTAATTATTGGGCTTTTTAGTGATGATTAATTATTTGCAGCCATTAGCACACGGCCAGTGGTTTTGCTTACCTTAGCCCCAGCAATGGCTTTCATCCTGGCCCAAGGGTTAGTCACACGACGTTGCTGTGATGATTTTTTCCGGGTTTGGGGGCCGTCTGATAGCAAGGTCATTATTTATCTCACAGTTGCAGACAGCAGTAAAGCAGCAAACAGCAGGAATCGCAGCAGACGCCCTTTATGCGGCCGGGCTTAACGCCGCAAGGGTGTGCTGAGCTCTGTTTTGTGGGCCTGGGTAGGTCACGTGAGCAGTCACGTGACAGGCACAGAGCTCCGCCTCCTCCTGGAAGCGAGCGAGCTGGAGAGTTGGGAAAAGCGAAATGCGCGAGTTCTTAGAACTCCCAGCGCACGTTATCAAAATGCAGCAAGCAGCAAGAAAGTGTCCTCTCCTCACGGAAATTGCACAAAAGAATATTGCCTGGAGGCAGCTGATGGCGTTCAGGTAAGAGTCTGTATTACCAAACACTGTCCGGTAAAAGTTGCATGAGTTTAACTTGCTGTTTTCTCTCCCTTTATAGGTGCGGCATAGAAAGATGCAGCGAATTAAAGGATAATACCTGTGGTGGTAAAGCAGGTAAGCCTATGGTGGCAAAGAGATTGTCTTTGTCGGTTTTCTCGGCTTACCTTGTTATTCCTTTTGTTTTACCCCCAGGTGCTGGGTTTCGATGAAGAAAATGATGGAAGCAGCGCCGAGTTGAAAGATGCGGTGTACTGGTGAGTATAACGCGGCGCTGCTGCTGGCGAAGCGATGCGTGCTGAAATAATGTCTTTTCCAGGCTCGGAGATGTGCTGGGTCCTGAACCAGGTAAGGAATCAAATAATGTCCGTGAGCTAACCTCTTCTCCTTTCTTTTCCTTTTGTCTAGGAGCTCCGGCTTCGAGGCGGGCGTGGCAGAAGACTGGATGCTGACTTGCAGACACGGTGAGCGTTACGCTGCTGGATGCAGAATAACACGAAGCATGAGCTGCTGTTCGGGCGTGGTTTAAATAGCCTGCAAAGTAGTTCCAGGTAACAACCGAACCACACCCAAGTAAAAAATAGTCCCTGTAATAAAATAGTCCCATCCAGGCCTCACGTTGGCTTGGGCTCATTTGCAGCATGGTCTGCATAAGGTAAGTAAAGTCTATGAGCCTGGCGCCTATGGCGCCAGGAATGATTTCTATGATGAGCCTGGCGCCAGGACTGGCGCCAGGACTGAATCCAAACAGCCCCCAGCCGGGGCTGTTGGGGTTTTAATGAGTATCTGGATGCCTGCTCCCGGGGTTGATGGACTCGATCCGGATGCCCAGGGGTAGGCATCATGACACCTGCCAGTGACCAAGGTCTCACTCCATCTTCCTTGTATGCTCTTGCACTTCTCACCCTTATGCTCTATTCTTCCTCTCCCTTCCCCTACTCTACTTCCACCTCTTCCTCCCACTTCCCTTGCTTACTCATTTCTGTGCCTCTCATGGCACTATTCTTCTGCTCTGCTACTCTCTCATCACTCTATTAATACTACCACACTACATCCACATCTTCTACCATAGTCACTGTATTTTCACTATCCTAATCACCTTCTCATTCAGTCTCATTCAACCCATACTCTTCCCCCTCTGTTATTCTCGCTCACTTGCACCTTGCACACACTCACATATCCAAGTACTACTTTTCCCAGAAACCAATAAGTCAACTTGCACATGCTTTCAGCAATCCTTTACATTTCTCTATCATCCTTCCACTTGGTCTTTTGGTCCACCTCCTCCTCCTCCCTTGACCTCAACCGGACCACCCAAAATGACATAGTTTCCATGTTGCTTTTATCCTCCTCCTGCCGCCTCCATCGGTTGTCTCCCTCAGCTGGTACCCCAGGCCAACCACAGGCTTCCTTCTCCCCAGGGGCTGGTTTAAAATTATATAAGCAAATATAGCTGCCTCTAAGCTCTTCCCACTTTTCATATGTGGGCCCGCTGGAGTTTGGAAATGACAGCCTGCTCAAAGTGTAGTCAATTTTAGAGTTTGCAAGACTGCCACGTTAGGCTACATGGAGTGCCTGGACTGCCAGTTTGATGAGTGCCTTGCCGGTCCTCTCCTACACTGCAATGCCTTCTGGGCTATGTAGTCCTATGGAACAAAAAGACAGTCTGGCCAGCATTGTGCATAACAGGTGTGGGTCAAGAAAAGGAAGGTCACGTTCATAGGAACAAGTAGAAGAGACGGACTGGGGACCCCCACCCCCTCATCCTGCCTATGGGGCAGGACTGACTCTAGGAAATCCTGTGGTAGGCCTCCTGCAGCTACAGAGCTCAACAAGTCAGTTTCCTTGTTGAGCACTCCTGGAAGATTTGAAGCCATTAAATATATGTGATGCTTGATTGGCCCATTCTATTTCCTCCCTTGTGTCAGTAAGCAACAAGGGAGGGGATCCGATTCCCCATTGCCTGTTCAGGTAAAACATGGACGTAGCATTTTCAGTTTGAATCAGGACAAAGCTCTCTGGAAACAGGGAGGAAGGCCTTGAGGGTGTTGAATATGGCCTGTCGCTCCAGAAGATTGATGTGAGGGAGACAGTTTCAGGGACCAAAGCCCATGTACTGAGTGCCCCCAGAGTCACTCCCCATCCCTGAAGGGATGAGTCTATGGAGAGAGTATATTCTGGATGGGCTTCCTGGAAGGCAACTCTCTGGGTTAAGAGGATCTGTTTGCAATACCTTGTAAGATCCAGAGAGAAGGACACAGGAATCTGGATGCAATCCAATTGCTTCCCCATGTACGGGTTCCAATAATCTGCTAGTTGTACATCTCATCTTAAATCGAGCCAGTGGGGCACACAGTGTGTACAAAGCAATGAGGCTAAGGAGCCTCTGGAACAACCATTCTGAGGTGGTGTGTCTTCTCCAAAGGTGTGCCACAGTCAGTGAAATGTCTAATCTTCATCTAGGACAAAAAGATAATCCCAGCCTGAGTACCATATACAGCCAAGAAAAGGGAGCCTTTGAGTTGCAACTAAGTGGATTTCTCTAACTTAATGGAAAATCTGAGAGTGTAGAGCCTGTCCTTGGTGAAAACTCTTGGGGCAGCATTCAGTTCAAAAAGGATTGCTCTTCATTCGAAATGCCTGCCGCCGAGGGAAAATCTGAGGACTCTCCAGAGGGCCTCTCATATGGAGACATAAAAGTATGCATACTTGAGGCCCACTGCGCCAAACCGTACTGCACCCCAGATTTTAACTGGTCTGGTCATCTTGAATTTTTCATTGGGGAGAAAAGATTGAACGATCTACAATTGCCCTCAGGCCAGCCTGTTGGTACTTGGGCACAACATATTATCTTGAGTAAAAACCCTGGCTCTTCTGGGCAATGGGAACAGTCAACATCACTTCTATCACTAAAAGCTTGTTGGTCTCCCGCAGAAGTGGACTGGATCCCATCTGGATTAGGGGGAGCTATGATAAAGGATGCAGAGGAACAGATATGTGGTAACCCCTGAAAACAACAAAGAATCTATGGGTCCTTCAGAGATGACTCACCAGATTTCGGAATGACGAGAGAGTCTGCAGCCGACAGGTGTTTGGTGGAACTGTCTTACCAAGTCAAGGTTTCTTTGAGTCTGAGGAAGCCATGGAGGTGGATTCAGCAAAGAATCCTTTGGAAGATGTTCATGCCTGCTTCCTTCTATGAGTGCTTAGAGATCTGTATTCACTGCCTTTCTGTCTGCATAGCCACAAAACCCACCAAACTATCTTTGCCTGGAATCCCTAGAGTATAAAGACTGCTGAAAGGGTTTAGGCCCTTTATGGACAAAACCGCAAGAGATTTGGCAGTTTACGTGGAGGCCCTTCTTGTTATGACGGATTGAAAAAGTACTGTCCGTTGAAGGGCAGGTTTAGAATGATGTCCTGCATCTCCTGGGTGAACTTAGTTACATGCTTCCAAGTGACTCTGAGCATGTCAGCGCCCAAAGCCATTGCCCTAATCCAGGGGTCAATGTGATCGACCAAAGCCTTTAACAGCGATGAGCGTGGCTTCAGCAAGACCAGATTTGAATGCTTGTTGCTTCTCTGATGGAGGGTATGCCTGGACGTCTTCTATCTATTTGCACAGCTTCTGGTTGGCAGCAGCTAAGAGCACATCTGCGTTGGCATACCTGAAATGCAGGGACACATTCAAGTATGTCCGTTGGAACAAACCAAACATCCATAGGAATCAAGTAGCATATCTTCTTTGCGGAGTAATGTAATTGAAGAAGAGGGCGTGCTAGCGGCTGATGGTGTGGTGTGGTGTAAAAGGAGGCAGAGGCTATCACTGCCGGGTGAAGTTGTGGATGTGACGCTAAAAACAGTTTCCCAGCCCTCAGAAGCCTAAACCGGACATCCTTTCTGCCACATTGTGCATGCTTTAGCCAGAACATGCTTTTTCATGTGCAATCCGGATGATCTCAAGGCCAAGACATCCGAGAGCACCCCAGACATTCAGGTACTTGATGTGAGCCACAGGAGCATGAGCATTATGCCGCAGGGGCAAGGGAACCTCAGTCTGGTGCACCGGCTGCTGGAGCTGGCTGAGGAAAACTGGGTGCCACTGTGGTAGTGGATGGTGGTAGTGTGGTGGGCATAGAAGTAGTCACAGGAGGGGACACCTAAGGTATCATCCCAAGTCCGAACCTGGAGCGTTGCTAGATCCAGTCTTCTTCATCTTCAAATAAGCACCACATCTACTCCCATATACCGGTTGTCAGCATCAAGACACACCACCTACCACGTCATGGAAACACGCTCCCCACCAGCTCCTCTTCAGCCAGAAATACTGCTGCTCTGGGGTAAACGTTGGACATTTTTGCCAAAGACACGTCACCAGTTGCTTCGCCCTCAATGCCATTGGTATATCAAGGGCCCACTTTGCCTTTTAGGCAGCAGAGACACCTCTTTGGCTTGCTGCCACACGCTTGCCCACGAGCTCAGACCAGGTCTATGACTTGGAGACTGCTCTGCGCTTTAGCACCACATGACTGTGCACTTTGGCTCTGGTCCCTCTGATAAGATGTGGGAGCGTTCAGAATTTGCTCCAGCCTCAAGATCAGAGTTTGTCCACATTTGGGCAACCCTTTGATGAAGAGTGACCCAGTCGCTTTTGGGCACGAGTCCCTGAAAGTGATGGGTAAGAAAGTGACTACCTTGAAGAGCTCTTCCTTATGTAAAGGACTTCCTTGCTTCCCCAGCCAAGTTAGCGCTATATAAGACATGCATTGCTTACCGTAATAGCGTTTCTGACGATTGTGTCTGCTTAGATTCGCATGCTGTGCATATAGTCCGACATCTAGTGGTAACCGCAGAGCATTGCATCTCGTCTTTCGAGGATCGAAAGGGGACGTCGACATGGGTGTGCCTGTAACAGTATCCCTAACGCGACGTGTAGTGTACCCAAAATACCCCACGCGTCGAGGTCCCTCCAATTGGATTTCTTCTGCCGTGAGGGAGCCTTATGACTATCGTGAGTGAGTACAGAAAGAGAAGAAGTAGTAAGATGTCTATGTTCCTTCCAGCTGAGCGGGGAGGAAGGGTGGGCGCATGTGAATTTAAGCAGATACAATCATCAGAAATGCTATTACAGTAAGTATTGTATGTCTTCTGATGCTTGTGAATCTGCTTAGACTCACATGATGTGCATAGACTAGCGAGCAGTACCCGGAGTTAGAGGTGGGATGTGAGGTGGGATGTGAGAAGGAACAGTAGTGAAAACATGTCTTAGTACTGCTTGTCCCACCTGAGAGTCAGACCTAGAGTGAGTTTCTAGGCAATAGACTCCAAGTTGCCGCTTTGCAAATGGAATCGAGATGACTATGTGCAATGAATGATATGGAAGCCCCATTGTCTCGTGTAGTATGAAGGGCAGATCTCTTTTGGCAAGGGTGTAGCAGAGTGTGATGCAATTGACAATCCACCTAGAAATGGCCGATTTAGAGACAGGATCCCCTTCTCTACCAGCTGCCACTGAAATGAAAAACTGGTTTGTCTTCCTTAGTGGTTTAGTTCTTTCCTGGTAGTACATGACTGTCCTGTGCACATCCAGTGTGTGTAGGCTTCTTTGTGCCATGTTAGTAGGGTTCTGGAAGAATGTTGGTAGTTCTAATGACTGGTTCACATGGAACTTAGAAATAAATTTGGGCGCAAACCGAGGCTGAGTGCGCAACCACCTTATCTCTGAATTGTGACAAAAGGGTCTAGAATTAAAAAGGACTTGTAGCTCACCAACTCTTCTTATCAAAGTGACTGCCACTAGGAAGGCGGTCTTGTAAGTAAGTGCTTTGAGACTTGCCTTATGCATAAGTTCAAAGGGAGACCCCATAAATCTGGTTAATAGCACATTTAGATCTCATCCGGGAGCTGGGTTAGAAATGGGGGGATGAATTCTCTTAACCCCTTCCATGAAAGCTTTAATAACTGGGATCTTCCACCACAACCTTTTACGTTGGGACGTGGTATAGGCTGAGAGTGCAGCTAAGTGAACCTTCAGGGAATTAAAAACCAGACAGAGTCCAGTAAGTGAGTCAGGTATAACGCAGAGAGCAGTGAATGGGATTGATGCTCTTGGAATTTCACCAGATGATGAAGTGTTTCCATTTATTGGAGTAGCAATGTCTGATGTTAAGTTTTCTTGCTCCTCGAAGTATATCCATGCATCTCTGAGGAAGTTGGAAATGCCCGAACTCTATGATCTCAGGAGCCAGGACACTAAGTTGAGAGTCTGCGGGCATGTATGAAGTGCTTCCCGCTTGTCCTGAGATAGCATGTTGCATGGGCAAGGTAGTTTCATCGGAGGAGAGAGTAACATATCCATCAGAGGGGAGAACCAGGGTTGGCGGGCCCACATCGGGCCACCGATATCATGGTGACTGGTTCCTGGTTTGGGGGGGGAGTGGTGACGGGAAGCGTAAACAAATTTCCCTGACCATGTTATCCAGAGACCGTTTCCCTTGGATCGGTTTTGAGGGTACCTGGAGGCGTAATCTGGGTATTGAGAGTTTGCCAGAGTTGCGAACAAGTCAATTTCTGGGAAGCCCCATTCTGCGAAAATGTTGGAGACGATGTCTTCGTGTAGTCGCCATTCGTACTCCAAGGGCAACGGGAAGTCTCTGCTGAGCACGTCTGCCAGAAGACTAAGTTCCCCTGGAACGTGTTGAGACAATAGAAATCTCTTGTGTTTGAGAGACAATTTCCAAATGTTCTGTGATAGTTTGGATAGCCCTGGAGAGTGAGTGTCCCCTTGCTTGTTCAGGTAGTACATGGCTGTGGTGCTGTCCGAGGATCAGTTCTGTCTTTCCCTGCAACTGTGTTTGAAAGGCTTTCAGTGCTTTGAATACTGCTAACAGCTCCAACAGGTTTATGTGGTTGGCTACTACTGCTGGGGATCGAACGCCATGCGCTGACTGTTGAAGGAGGTGAGCCCACCACTATGTGAGAGATGTGACCGTCCCCAGAGTGGCTTCTATTGCAGGGGAGGTCTTCCCCTTCAATATGTTTTCCCTCGACCAACACTGCAGAGAGAGAATGAGGGCTGCCAAGACAACCACTAGATCGTCCCATTGTCCGCTGGCCAGACACCACTGGTTGTTGAACCATTCTTGGATGGGGCACATGCGCAAACGTGCGTGAAGAACCAAGTAAATGCAGGATGCCATCATCCCTAACATTCACATGGCTTGCGTAACGTCACCTCTCGACTGGCTACTTACTGAGCGATCTGAAACAGCATGTTTTCAACCCTCTCATTGGAGGGGAAGACGAGGCAGTCATCTGTCCAAATTAGAGCCCCCAGAAACTTCTCGACTTGGCTCTAGGCTGGATTTCTTCTCGTTTATGGAGAATCCCAGACTGAATAAGAGGTCTATCGTCTTTTGAGTGTTCGACAGGCATGTTCCATAGGAGTCCCCTGTTATGAGCCAGTCATCAAGGTAAGGATAAACTGGGATGGCTTGCCTCCGCAGGTGTGCTGCTGAAACTGCCAGTAGCTTTGTAAATACCTTTTGGGCTGAGGCAATGCCGAAGGGAAGAACCTTGAACTGATAGCGTTTGTCCTCTATCATGAACCTTGGGTATTTCCTGTGTGCCAGCAGCATAGAAATATGAAAGTATGCATCTTTCATGTCCAATGTTGCCATGTTATCCCCCTGGGTCAGAGGATTACCTCTTGCAGCGTTACCATACAAAACATTTGGGGTTTGACAAATTTGCTGGGTGTAAGTCTGGCACAGGGTGCATGGTGAGATCCTTTTTGGGGAAAAGGAAGTACACCGAATAAATACCCTCGGTTACCTGTAGAACGGGGACGATTTTGATCGCGCCCTTTTCCTGCAGGATCTCAATCTCTTGCAGCAGGATCTTGAGGTGTTCCGATGTTAGACGCCTAGACTTTGGAGGTCTGAATCGAGGTGGCCGGCTGAACTCTCTGCAATAACCGTGGGTAACTGTCTTGAGCACCCACTGGTCTGTGGTAATCCCCTCCCATGCATGTAGGAATGACGTCATACATCCCCCGATCAGGGAGACATGGGAGGGGATCTGGATCTGAGAGTCATTTCTGACTTGAGGCCGGGGAGCCTCTGGGGATGGCATTGCAACCCCTTCCTTTCCCACAGCCCATACCAGGAACAGCCTCAGATGACAACAGTGATGCAGACCCACTGGCTGAGCGTTGCAGTTTTCAAGTTCAGATGTATTGGAACCTCACAGAAATACAACTTCAAGTAAGTGCTTGCATGTTAGGTGAGCAATAGTTGCAGTAAGGGCAGACGAAGAAAAGGACAATTTCTGTTCGGTTCAGGAGGACCCAGGGTCCGAACGCCTGCTCAGACAACAGGTAAGCATGCACCAACATGTGTTTACTCCCTGTGTCCCCCAGAGGCCATCCTCACCCCCTCTGGTCCCCCCATGATGTTCCCTTGTGCCCCCCTTCCCGCACACAGGTGTTGCCTGTTTTACTTAATTCTTCTACCCTTCCTCCCCCTTCAGCCTACTTCTGCAGGAGTCTGTCCGGATACATTCCGGTTTCACCATCAACGTCTTGTGGCCAATGCTGGATTTGACTTTTATGGACTTCATTGATTCACTGTGCGCCACCCTTCATGCTGGACTTCCTTTGCATCTTGTACTCATGGTGGCCCTGAATCATGCCCGTCTTCATCTTGTATCCTGGCTTGCAACATTTTGTGTTACTACTGACTTCTGCAATGGTATTCACTCTCCCCTCTTGCTTCTCCACCCTTTTGAGTGCTTACTCTGTTCTCTCCTCCTCTCCCTTTCTCTCCCCCCCCCACCCCCATCTCCTCCCCTACTCCTCTTACTTTCGTCTATACACTTACTCCATCAGAATTGTCCCTGGACCTAGTATGATAGCAACCTCGTCGGTCTTCGCCCCCCTTCCCTTACTTGTTTCCCCACCCCCCCAGCACTATCGGAAATGTCATCAGGCCTAGTACGGTAGTCGCCTGTCTGTTTCCATTTCCTTCCCACTCTCCCCCTCCCTTCCTTATCAATGTCTTAGCTCTTGCACTATCTGAAACATTGCCAGGCCGAGTATGATAGTTAATTTCACATCCTTACTGTTCATGGCCTGTAAGAATGTCATATTTTCGCTTGTCTTGAAGCGCTTTGAAACACATTGTGTATAGGCGCTATATAAATAAACTATCATATCACAGCATTGTCCTCTGGGTGGATATTGCTTAGAGGCGGCAGCCCCCTATCCTGAAGACCAATTGTTACCCAAGCCAAATTGGTTATGTGGGGAATGAGAATAGGATTGTCCGCGAAAGGAGCGGCGAGAACTTCCTCATCTCTGTTGAATGGGCCTTTGAGTGATCTGATTCAAAGATTTCAAAGTCTTGAGTTCTTTCTTGGCAGATTCCAGCACCTCATCAAAAGCCTTGCCAAACAGGTTAGAGGCTTCCACCGGTTTGTTGATTAACAACGCTTGTGTCTCTGGTTTGAACCTAGAGTTCCTTAACCAGGTGTGACGTTTCAAAAGGGTACCATGGGCTAAGGTTCTTCCTGCTGTCTCAGCCGCATCTAAGGTGTTCTTGAGGATGTTATGGTTTACTTGCTTACCCTCTGACACAAATGTAAGCAGACGAGAACGCACTGGTTCTGGGATCTCCTGCAGGCCCTCCTGAAGCAGGTTCCATCAGAATAGCTGGCCAACAGCGTTGTGTTGTTGGCTATCCGGGTGGAATATGCTGCTGCAGTAGGGATTCTCTTACCAAGAGCATACCATTTTTTACATTTGTTGTCCGGCGGTGCCTCGCCTGTGGACAAGGGGACCCCTGCCCTATTCCTTGTCGTTGTGACACCAGAGAGTCCAGGGTGGCATGACCCCTAATATAGAGGGGGTCAGAAGGGGAGGGGTGGAAAAAAAAGTGTTTCCACCCTTGGCTTTACAGCCCTGGTTTGTGAAGGTCTTAATAAGGAAGGGGCAATGTGCCTTTTGATGGAGTTAAGTAAAGGGATAGCCTGGCTGGCAGGAGGCTTCTCCTTTAAAATGTCCTCCACGAAATCTGAATCTAGCACCGCATCCTGTGTGGCAATCTGGAAACGTTTGGCTCCTTTTTTCAGAATGGCATTAAACGCCATCTGGTCATCTACAGGTGATGCCTGACGCAGAGGGGGGGGGGTCCATTCATATGGAATCAGGGTACGTGGTATCGGTAGGGGACAGCCAAGGTGGGTTATCCACCGGCATGTCAGCCTCCCAGTTCTGGGTCTGATCAGGGGGATCCTCAAAGGGATCACCCTCCTGTAAATAAGGGTCAAGAGGAATCATCTCTCCTTGATCTGTAAGGTTAAAGACCTCCTCATGAAGTGGGCAAGATGTTTTTGGGAATTTGTCCACTGCAGGATAACGGTCGTCTTCACAAGGCCTTTTAGGAGTGAATCTCTCCGAGAAATCCACAAATTTAGCCAGCCTGTCCATACACCCTTAAAATTTTTCCTGGTCCATGGAGATGAACCAGAGGGGTCCAGAGGGGGAAAAGGCTCCTCCTGGGGATTTCCCTGTCTAGGATGCTGAGATTTATCAAGGAGAGTCCTAGGTAAGGACTGGTGATTCTCAGACTAACCCGCCCGCCTCTTCTGGGCGTTTAGACGTGTCTCTCGACATGTCTTTAGACCGGTCCCTTTGTTTACTGTTCGCCGAAACAATCTTAGCGTGACTTTCGCTGATGTTCGCTGTCACTGGGAGGGCTTTAGACTGTTTAGACGTTAGTGGCGTAGACTTCAACGCAACCGGAGCTTTATGCGTCGGCGTTTCGATGGCCTTGTGAGATTTGGTGCTGGCGCCCTTACTTGCAGAATGCCTGGACGCGTTCCGCTGGCGCGGTTGCGTGGAGGGCTGCCGATCACACGAATCAGCAGGTGCCGTCGAGGAACTCGACGTACCCGTTGGCGCCTTGGACCGCTTCAACTGATCCGCAAAGGCTGTACCGTGGGTTGCGTGCTTATCTCTATGGGTATTGTGTGCGTCCCTGTCGCCGGGGTGTACCTTCCCCATGGCAGGACTATCGTCGTGCCTGGTGTGGCCGGGGACGGACGTTGTGGAGCGCAAGCGCTCTGATGTGAGGTCAATGGCATCCGGATCGGAGCTATGGCCGTCACTTAGATCCTCATCACTTTCGGCACCGGCGCTACCCTCGTCCTGCAACATGGCGTAGGCTGCCCAGCGCTTCACTTGATGCTCCTTGATCGTGTTAGGACACAGGAGCTGGCAGTTCCGACAGGACACCTTGTTGCGATTGAGGAGGAGACACTTGTTGCACTGCCGGTGCTGGTCTTTCCAGGGGTATTTTCCCTTACAGGAAGGGCAAACTTTATATGGTGTCCTGTCCATAGCTCAGGTGTGTTAAAGGGACGGCAAAACCAAAAGGGCAAAGAGGGGAGAAGGAAAGACATTCTTGAAAAGAATAGAGATCCCCAGACCCACTCTCCCTACTGTATAGGCCAGCCAGAAAGCCCGGCCACGCGGGCGGCAGCACCGACCGGAGCACCAGCCGTCGAAGTCTGTTCTTTCGCTGTCTTCCGGGGTGGTGAGGAAGTAATCATCGAAGAGGGGACAAATAATATAGAAATGACCAGAGGTCGGGAATTATAACAATTCTCAATAAGTAAGAGCTCTGCATAAGGCGACCAGCTAGCAGGGCGGAAAAAAAACAATCTGAGGGACCTCGACGCGTGAGGGATTTTGGGTACGCTACAAGTCACGTTAGGGATAGTGTTACAGGCACGCCCATGTCGACGTCCCCCTTCAATCCTCAAAAGACAAGATGCAATACTCCACGGTTACCACTAGATGTCGGACTATATGCACAGCATGTGATTCTAAGAAGACGCACAAGCATCAGAAATCCCATACATAAAAACAAACACACACAAATACATACATATACCTGTATGGGTAAACTGTGTGCTTCTGACCGTTGTGACGCAAGTGAACTGGCCAACTCTCCTATACTGGAGCAATACATACTTCTACCTATGGCAAGGTCAATGTCCCCTTCCATAAAACCACTGCAAAAGCAGTGGAATGCCTGATGCCAGAATTCCATCTGATTGCAGGGTATAGTAGGCACTCACTGATATTTTTGAGCAAGCGTTCCCTAAAGAAACCCTTCTTTCCTTTAGTGATGCAATCTCCGATCCCTTCAGGGCTGTATGGCACAAGTATGCCTTGGCATGAATGGAGACAATGATTTGGCCAAAGAGCAGCACCCAGCCCCTTCTGACCCAGTTTTTCTTTGCCTAACCTACTCCAGAAAGACTGGTAGTTCAGCATCAGTGGTAGGGGGTAAAGACTGTGACCTTTAACCCTTGCCCCTGACAGTAACACGCTGGGTGCCCTTGCGTACAAGCTGTTTATGCCTCTTGTGCTTTATTATGATACTCCCAACCATGTCGAATTTGATGAAGGAGGAAGATCTACAACCAGAATGAAGAGTTAGATTCGATAACTTGGTTATGTCTAGGAGTCGGCCAAGCAGATCCTACTGCCGGTCTGAGACACATGTGGTAAGTTAGACTCAGGAGACGGAGAGGTCATATTTGCAACACAAGGGCCTGTCCTAACCATACTACTACAATGATTATTTTCCCCAACTATGGAAAATAATAAAAAGGTGCTTACACAATGCCTTACACCAGGAAAAAAAAACAAAAACAGTCTCTGTCCAAACCCTAAATTACCTATGGTCTACCCCTATCACATAAGGTTAACAAACTTCACCCAGAAAGGTCTATACGGGCCCTTTGCCTACTCCTGGCAATGGTGGTTGGTTTCTGCCCCCCTTCCCCAATCTCTCTATGGAGTCTCTCAGGCCATGTGCCCGATTACTTCGCTCAAAGTGTCTTTGCTCTAGTCTTTTTTCTTGCTGATGCTTGATCTCCCCAAAAATGCATCTACGTTAACTTCCAGTGAGGCAGTTTAAGAGTTAGGGTTACACAATGTTACGTTATTCTTAATTGCCATTGGGGATGCCAGTCTCTGTTCCTTTGAGTTCACAAATTATTGTTTGGTTCTGTGCGACGGTCTCTCTCACCCTTGCTTAGGGCTGCTCTTCCTTCTCCCTGCCTCAGAGGCTTGTGAATTGCACCCTGCCTTGGGTTCCTTCTCACACCCTGCCTGGTGCGGTATTGCCATTCACCCAGTTTGAGATAGTGTGTAACTTGTCCTTTCTAAGGCATTCAGGTTTCTTGCCTCTTCTTGGCTTGTCTGTAGTAGTAGATAAAATCTTAATTTGGAAATAAAAATTCCCATCAAAGAACACACCATAAAATACAGTACGATAGTAACATTCATTTAGATAATTAAAATGTTTGCGATCTGCAAGAATAAGCTAAAATCATTCATCAAAGCATAACAATTGCCTACGTAACATGAGAGTCCGCTCAATATGACAATGCATTACTTACCGTAAAAGCATTTCTGATGGTTGTATCTGCTTAGATTCACATGCTGTGCATAGGTCCGACATCCAGTGGTCACTGCGGAGTATTGCATTTTGTTTTTCGTAGTCGAAAAGGGGACGTCGACAAGGCGTGTCTGTAACACTATCCCTATAGTGACGTGCGTTGTACCCATAATCCCTCACGCGTCGAGGTCCCTCTGTTTGTATTTTTCTGCCCTGAGGGAGCCTTCTAGACGTGAGTGAGTACAGAAAAGAGAGTTATAGAAAAGGATGTCTATGTTCCTTCCATCCGAGCGGGGAGGAAGGGTGGGCGCATGTGAATCTAAGCAGATACAACCATCAGAAATGCTTTTACGGTAAGTAATGCATTGTCTTCTGATGTTTGTTAATCTGCTTAGAATCACATGCTGTGCATAGACTAGCGAGCAGTACCCGGAGTTGGAGGTGGGTAGAGAAAAGATGTCTTAATACTGCTTGTCCCACCTGGGAATCAGATCTAGAGTGGGCATCTAGACAGTAGTGTTTTGTAAAGGTGTGTACAGAACTCCAGGTTGCCGCTTTGCAGATGGACTCAAGGGGAACATTTGCAATGAATGCTATGGATGCCCCAGTGCCTCGAGTAGAGTGTGCTCTTGGCTTGAAGGGTAGTTCTCTCTTAGCAAGAGTGTAAGAGAGTGATGCATTGTACAATCCATCTAGATATAGTGGATTTTGAAACTGCATCTCCTTCTCTTCCTGCTGCCACCGAGACAAAGAACTGATTAGTCTTTCTCAGTGGACTAGTTCTTTCCATGTAAAACATGACAGCTCTGCGCACATCAAGAGTATGCAGGCTTTTTTCTCCTAGATTTGAAGGATTTTGAAAGAACGTTGGTAGTTCTATAGACTGGTTGACATGGATTTGGAGATGGATTTGGAGATGAATTTCGGTGCGAACCTTGGGTGTGTGCGTAGAACCACTTTATCCTTGTGAACTGTTACAAAGAGGTCTAAAACCGAAAGGGCCTGTAGTTCACTTACTCTCCTAATGGAGGTAATAGCTATTAGGAAAGCAGTCTTAAGAGTGAGATCTTTAAGAGTTGCCTTGTGCATGGGTTCAAAGGGTGACCCCATGAGCCTGGTGAGTACCACATTTAGATCCCAGCCGGGAGCTGGGTTTGCTATTGGAGGGTGTATTCTCTTTAACCCTTCCATGAAGGCTTTGATTACTGGGATCTTCCATCACGATACTTTGAGTTGTGAAGTGGTGTAAGCAGAAAGCGCTGCCAGGTGTACTTTAATAGAATTGAATACTAGACCCGAGTCCAGTAAATGGGTCAGGTACAGAATAATTTGTGTGGGAGAGCAGTCAACGGGGTTGACACTCTTCCCTCTACACCAGATGACACATCTTTTCCATTTGCTAGAATAGCAGTGACGAGTGTCAGGCTTTCTGGCCTCTCTGAGGATGCCCACGCACCTCTGTGGAAGTTGTAAATGTCCAAATTCTATGACTTCAGGAGCCAGGCAGCTAAGTTAATGGTCTGAGGGCATGGGTGCAGTGTCCTGCCCCTGTCTTGTGACAGCATGTTGTACGGGCAGGGCAGTTTCACTGGAGGAGATAGAGACATCTCCAACAAGTGAGCGAACCATGGCTGTCGGGCCCACATAGGGGCCACCAATATCATGGTAACTTGTTCCTGGTGCATCTTGTGCAATCTTGTTGAGAAGGGGAGTCGGGGGGAAAAGCGTAAACAAATTTCCCTGACCATGTAATCGATAGACCGTTCCCCTTGGACTGGTTCTGGGGGTACCTGGAGGTGTAATCTTGGCATTGGGAGTTTTCCAGAGTTGCGAACAGGTCTATTTCTGGGAAACCCCACTGTGTGAAGACGTGGAAGACCATGTCTTCTTGTAACCGCCATTTGTACTCTACGGGCAGGGGGAAGTCTCTGCTGAGTTCGTCTGCTAGCAGATTGAGTTCCCCTGGTACATGTTGTGATAGTAGGAACATGTGTTTGAGAGCCCACTTCCAGATGTTCTGGGACAGCTTGGACAGTCCTGGAGAGTGAGTGCCCCCTTGCTTGTTGAGGTAGTACATGGCTGTGGTGCTGTCTGTGAGGACCATCACTGTCTTTCCTTGTAGGTGTTCCTGAAAGGCTTTCAGTGCTTTGAACACCGCTAGTAGTTCCAGCAGGTTTATATGCTTGGATGCTAAGCTCGGAGTCCACGCTCCGTGAGCAGTGTGATGGGATAGGTGAGCCCCCCATCCTGTAACGGATGCGTCTGTGGTTAGAGTGGCTTCCACGCGGGTGTGGCAAAAGCTTTCCATAATAACAGGTTTTCTTTTGTCCACCACTGTAGCGAGAGAACCAAGGCCTGCGAGACCACCACTAGATTGTCCCATTGTCCGCTGGCCTGACACCACTGGCTGTTGAGCCACTCTTGCATTGGGCGCATGTGCAGGCGCGCGTGAGGTACAAAATAAATACATGACGCCATCATTCCTAGCAAGCGCATTGCTTTGCGTACCGTCACCTCTCGACCTGCCACATAATGGGGGATCTGAAACAGCATGTTTTGGACCCTCTCGTTGGAGGGGAAGACGAGGCCGTCCTTTGTTCGAATTAGAGCCCCTAGGAATTGTTTGATTTGGCTGGGGTATAAGCTGGACTTCTTTTCGTTGATGGAGAAGCCCAGTTGGAACAAAAGGTCTACAGTCTTTTGGGTATTGGAGAAGCATGTTTCGTAAGAATCCCCTGTTATGAGCCAGTCGTCGAGGTAAGGGTATACCGGGATGGATAACCTGCGCAGGTGGGCCGCTGCCACTGCCAGTACCTTCGTGAATACCCTTGGTGCAGATGCTATCCCGAAGGGTAGTACTCTGAACTGGTAGTGTTTGTTCTCTATCTTGAATCTGAGGTATTTTCTGTGCGCTGGCAACATTAAAATATGAAAGTATGCATCTTTCATGTCCAGTGTTGTCATGTAATCCCCCTGTGATAACAGTGGGATTACTTCCTGCAAGGTCACCATACGAAACTTTTGGGGTTTGTCAAACTTGTTCGCTGGACGCAGATCTAATACAGGGCGCATGGTTAAGTCCTTTTTGGGTACAAGGAAGTACACTGAATAAATACCTTCTGTTACCTGAGATAGGGGGACAGCCTCTATAGCTTCTTTTTTCAGTAGCTCTTCTACTTCTTGTAGAAGAATGGTGAGGTGTTCCGGTGTCATGCGTCGGTTCCGTGGGGGTCTGTACTTCGGGGAACCGTTGAATTCGATGCAGTATCCGTGGGCTATGGTGGATAATACTCCGCGGTCTGACGATATTCCCTCCCATGCTGAAAGGAACGATGTTAGCCGGCCCCCGACCAGTGATGCATGGGAGGGGACCCGAATCTCCGGGTCATTTGTTGGTATTGGGCATGGAACCTTTGGGGGTGGAGCCGCAACCTCTTCCCCTGCCACGGCGTTGGCCTCTTTGACTAGACTGGGTGTTGTTACCCTGGTTAGAGGGCCAGTTGGTAGCAGAGTAAAATAGCTGTTGGTTTTGCTGCTGGCGTTGGCCACGAAAGGAGCGTCTATTGCCATAGCCACGTCTGTTAGGGGGCCTAGAAATTTGGTCAAGAGTTTTGATGGTATCAAACTCTTTCTACGCATGTTCTAGGGCCTCATCAACTGCTTTCCCAAACAGATGTATTTCTTCTATGGGCTGATTTATTAGGAAAGCCTGGGTTTCCGGCTTAAATCCCGAATTGCGCAGCCAGACATGGCGTTTGAGAAGTGTTCCCTGAACCAGGGAGCGGCCAGCCGTCTCTGCGGCATCTAAGGAGTTCTTTACGATGCCCTGGTTTACAAGAGTTCCCTTTGAGATTGTAGCTAACAGGCGTGAACGCAGGGGTTCTGGTGCGTCCTCTGCTTCGCTGCGCAGCTTGCTCCACTGTGCATCTGCGTAGCTAGCTAGTAGGGAATTGTTATTTGCAATCCTAGTTGAAAAGGCGGCGGACGTCATGATTCTCTTCTCAAGTGCGTAGAGCTTTTTGCCCTCTTTGTCAGGTGTTGCCTCACTAGTGGATAGTGGTACCCCTGCTCTTTTCCTTGTATTAGTAACTACGAGGGAGTCCGGAATAGAATGGCCTCTGATGTACAACGGGTCAGAGGGCGAAGGGCTGAAGAGCTTTTCTATCCAAGGGTTGACCCCCTCTGACTAAGGCAGGATTGGAAAGGGAAGGAGTTATTCTTCTCTTTATAGAAGCCAGGAGCGGAATAGACTGACTAACAGGGGCTTTTTCTTTAATAACTTTCTCTACAAAGTCTATGTCAGGAAGAGTCTCCCCTGTGTCTATTTCAAAATGCGCTGCTGCCTTGCGCAATAGTGCATTAAGTGAAGGTTGGTCATCTATGGGAGAGGTGTTTCCAATAGGTGAATCCTTGGGAGGAGAAAGGTGAAAGACATCAGAGTCTGAGTGCACTGATGGGGATTGCCAAGGCTGCGAGGTAGCTGTATCTTCTTCGAAAGCTCCTGCACTAGTGTAAGGATCTTCTTCAAACCCCTCTTCCTCATGTTCTTCCTCTCCACCCAAACACTCATCTTCCTGGAGGTATTGCTCCTCTTCCGTGAGGTCATATACGTCTGTAGAAGGGGGAAACAGCCTAGGAATTTTGACCCTAGGGTCATCCTGGGGCCATTCTCTTAGTCTTTTGGGTGTGGGTGGGTTTTGGTTTCCCAAAAACCTTTCCATTTTCTCCATACAAGAATGGAGTCTTTCAAGGGTCTCATGGGGGACCCCTGAATAGTCTAGAGGGGGGAAATCAGTGTTTTCACCTTCAAAACGCTTAGAACGCTCCCACAACGTCGAAGAAAGGTTTCCGTCGCCATCTGAAAAGCCCTCCGGTAGTTCCGAAGTGCCCTTAGATGAAAGGGGCAGTTCCTGGCTACTCTTATGCTTTTTCTGCGTTTCTATAGCTTTTTTGTTCGGTATTCGACGTTTGTTTCATCGTCCGCTTACGTGTGTCTTCGGAAACAATTCTCGCCAGGCTCTCGACAACGAGTTTGTCAGTAGAGGACTCTGGTGTCGACGTTGCCTGCGTTACGCGTTGTTCCTCGACAGCCGCTCTATGGAGCGTTACGTCGGATGATTTTGGGGTAGCGCCCATGTTTGATGAAAGCCCAATCGCTGGTCGCGGCTGCGTTTGCGGGTGGGGCTTGAGACCCTTACGGTCTGAGGTAGACGCCGGAGTGCCCTGCGTCCCCTTCGGTGCGGATGGATCCTTCGTCTTCGACGAAGAAGAGCTGTGGGTTGTGTGCTTAGGCCTATGGGGTCTGTGTGCGTCCCTGTCGCCTGGGTGTTCATCCCCATGAGCAGGCCGTGAGTCGAGCCCGTCGGGGCCGGGGACGACGTCGAGGAGCGCGAGCGCTCCTTCTGGGGGTTAATGACTTCCGTAACGGACGTCGAGTTATCACCCTCCTCGTCACTTTCTGTTACAGCGGCGGCGGGTGAGGAAACTGACTTCGACATAGCGTAGTCCGTCCACCTCTTAACTTTGCGTTCTTTAAGAGTTCTTGGTTTCAAGAGCTTACAGGCCGCACAGCTGTCCTCCTTATGATCGAGGGGCAAGCAACGATTACAGAGCTTGTGTTTGTCCTTCCAAGTGTATTTGCCCCTACAGCGTGGGCAAAACTTAAAAGGTGTCCTCTCCATAGCTGAGGCAATAATAACTGGTGATAATAACCCCAAGGGAAAGATAGGGGAGAAAGAAAGACATTCTCAAAGAGAAGGTAAAAGTTCGAACCCCCACGTGTTCGGCAGCGCCGAAGGATCTCCTCCGTCTCTTCCCCTCCGTCGAAAACTTGCTCGGCGGAGAAACTGCTTCACAGCTAACGTTGAGGGGAGGGATCTTTAACAATTATATAAGTATAATTAAGGACCGAGGTCCGATAGTAAGTATTTGCAATGTCTCTCTAGGAGCTCCGCGTAAGGCGACCAGATGCTGGGCGGAAAAAAACAATCTGAGGGACCTCGACGCGTGAGGGATTATGGGTACAACGCACGTCACTATAGGGATAGTGTTACAGACACGCCTTGTCGACGTCCCCTTTTCGACTACGAAGAACAAAATGCAATACTCCGCAGTGACCACTGGATGTCAGACCTATGCACAGCATGTGATTCTAAGCAGATTAACAAACATCAGAAATAAACATATATTAGGGGCCGTCAGCCGATCCGGGACTGACAACAAATCTGAGTGCTAATTGCAGGAGCCTAAGCTTGGACACTCTTAAAGCTGGGATTATAAAATCTCTCCTTAGCTTTGCTAAAATAGGGCCGAAAAACAAAGTGCAGCAGATCATTCCCATCACTCTCACAGCAAGGGCATCTCGTCCTGTCCTCCAAGTGCAATTTGTTGGTGGAGAAAAAGTCCTTTCCCCGGTGAACAAAATATTTGCTCTAATAGCCATAATCACTGCCCTTTTCCTTGGGCTGAAAAACCATTGGACATAGGCTGGCCTTACAATAGTGGCTTCAAGATTGCAGTAATAAAATTGCATGCTTTGTTTCTGCAATTCACTCTTCCTCCTTGTCCTCGTTCTGTGAGAAGAAAAGGCGTTTATTGACTCTTCCCTATCAGCGTTGCCTGCTCGCAGTTTGTCACAGAACAAATGCCCATTAGCAAGCTTGTGTAGGGATTTTATATTTTTCAACCGAGGCGAAGCAGCCCAAGAATTTGTGGCTATGAGATTCAACACCAGGGCTCTGGTTATTGACAATTGGGGCCTCTCCCATAGACGCAGCCAACAGATTAAAGGCTGCATTTCTATGAGATCTTCCACGTAAGCTATTTCAGGTTCTTTATGTCTTCAGTCGTGGGGACGGGAGGGGGGGACGTCTGGGGACTCCTGCACTGCGAATGGAGGGTCGGCGGCAGCAAAGGGAAAACTTCAGATCGCCGGCACTTTGCGTTTTTAGCTCCTCGCGGCTCTCGCAAATAGCACCACAGCGGTTCTCAGATGCCACTATGGACTTCCCTCGCATCTGGGGTCCAGCACTCTGCTGAGGTGGCTCGGGCTTGGTCAGTCCTGCTTCCGGGGAGTCTGGAGGATATTCCTCGACGTGCTTGGGTGCGACTTAAAGATACTCACTCGATTGGTGTTCCTCTCCGTGGCACTTCGGTTCCTGCAGCAGCAGTGGAACAGCCAGCTCCGAGAGGATTTCCAGATGAGCTCGTCTTGGGGTCGATAGGTCCCACCAACACAATGGGAGGAGTCGTTCTTTGCAGGTCTTCTCTAGTCGAGGCAAATTCAGAGCTTCTGCACTATATCAGGGCTTCACCGGCCAAACCTACTGTCTTGGAAACAGTGGTTTTTCCAAGAGAGGGTGTTTGATCTGGGAGACTTCCCTGCGTCCCTGCACTGGGGGTGCTGTGTGTCACAGTCTAGGGGTGGAGTCTATGGAGTTTGTCAGACTCCGGGGTCAAAAGTGTTAGGGACAATTCTCATTCAATGGCTAATTTCCCTTACCAAGTGAGTCCCCCAGCAGCTTTGCTGGATTTCTGGAGTTTATTTTTTTCCACTTGGTAAGAGTGTGAGCTTTCCCCCCACTCTTACCTGTGTTTTGCCATGTGTATCATCTGTTTTTGTGATCGTGGACTCTGGAGCACACCACTTCAGTAGCCCCACTCTTGTGTGTTACACAGCACCTTCCGTGCAGTGACACAGGGTCGTCTTTGAGACTTGACACCGACTCCATTTCTGGGGCTGACTACTGTCCCCCAGGAAAGGGTAAATTTGCCATTAACTTTACATAGTCAAAATAACCACAGATCCAGCACACCCCATCTTTCATGGAGTATTGGAAAGGGTTAATCCTTAGCCCTTTTTATCTGTCCCTCCTGGAGCATTGTTTTGCTCTTTTAACATTTAAACTTGGCTGGTGGCAGTGGTATCTACCCTAACTTTTCTACAGCGATTATACTATATAAACGTGGTATTGTTTTAGGCTATTATATTAGCCTCGAACATAAACCGGCTTGACCAAATACTCTTTCTTTTGGCTCCGGTCGGGTTTATTTGCCATTTCTTTTTGTTAAAGTCCTTCTTGCGTTTTACTTTGCGCGGCTAACCAGGTTTGCCTTCTTTATTCACTGTCTTTTGGCGGACTTCTGCCAAGAAGCCCTCCTCTGGGTGCCTGGGTGTCTAGGTGGGCTGAATGTGAGGGGGGGTGTAGTCACCCCCTGCACAGGGTATCCTGGGAAACCCAAGTCGCACTTTGCTATGATTGGTTGAGGTGGTTGTCCAGGCTGGACAACCCCCCTGCTGCATGATTGACAGCCAGGCTGTCTTTGCATAAAAGGCAGGACTCCTGGGCTGGAAGTCAGAGTCGCCACTGGAACTCCAAGGAACCAAAGAGAAGCAGAGAAGACCGCTGCTACAACTACCCCGTCCCGGTGAAGCCCTGCTGCAGTCCTGAGCCATCTACCCTTCGAAGACCAGAGAAGATCCAGTCCGGAGTCTTCTTCCCTTGAGCCTGGTGGGGTCAACCAGCTCATCTTCCACAGCCAGAGGATCCTCTTCATGGTCGAAATCGCTGCACACTGTGTTAGTGGTCCGGATAGCCATCTGAAGAGCATGTCCTGTTTTTAAAGTAGTGCACTTTTTATTCACCGTCGCTGCTGCTGGCTTCATCCGTGAGTGGTGCAGATGTCGTCCTTCTCGTCTCCACGACCGAAGTACCAGGAACCGTGGGTCTGCAGGAAACTACCAGGAACAAAGCCGTGGCACCAGCTTCTTACTTGAATAAGGTACTGTGTTCTGCTTCGAGGACAAGGGTGAATCAATTTTCTCCTCCTCCAAGGCTTGCCCTTGTCTTCCTTCCCTCTTATAACTTTTGCTTCCTCTGTTGACAATAGCAAACGTTGAATCTTGAACTGTCTGACTGTGTGATTCTCGGCAACAGGAACCCGGTTCCACTTGACACTGGCCCCGGCCTATTGACTTTTGTATTTCTGTCAGCGAGTGTTCTCTGATTCGGTCTGCCTTGACAAAAGTATTGCCTATGATTTTTTGCCCCCAAATCTCTCTGGTTATCCCAGGTGCTAAGTGTGTTTTTGCCCCGGTAACATTCCTTACCGCGGATACGCGTTTCTTTAATACGACCAAGCTGTCAAAAAGTGATCGCATATGTATTCCCGGTAACGTCTTGTTTCACAACACCTGTCCGCCAAAACATAAAGGTACTTACCTTGAGTTATTCTGTGCCAAGAGAATTGGTTGTTTGTAGTGTATTTTACGTGTGGTTTTGAATTTATAGAAGTGTTATGTTTTTACAGATGGTTTAAAAATAAATGTACTTCTATTTTTTACCTGAAACCGTGAGTCAGTTTTTGCTCGAGTCACAGTAATTGTGGTCCCTGTGTGTAATCTCTACTACTGCTCATATACTCTTGAGATGAGCCTGGCTGTTCCGCTACTACTACCACTTTGATATAGTAGTACAGGCTTGTACCAAAGGTGAACTTGTATTACCACTTGTAGTCTTAATTGTGTCTAGTGGTCCCTGAGGGCACTGTACAGGATTCTGCCTAACAAAAAGGAACACAGAAAACACATAGAATTAAATGTACAAAAGTCCCAAGGTTCAGCAAAGGAGCTGGGGGTCTCTAAGGTTGGAGGAATTTAGCACTAAACTGAAAATTCTCCCCAACACCTGGTTCCTTCTTATAGGTTACAAAGTCATAGGTTTGATCAGTTACTCTGTTTCCATATCGAGATAGCGTGGCTCCTGTGTGTAATATATTGAGGCGAAATCTCAGAAAGAAGTCTCGATGCCCAGGATTTGGAGACTTACTAAGAGATTCCGGGGTGATGTTTGGCAGTCGATTCAGAGCTTTTTTTTTTTTTTTTTTTTTTTTAGAGAGTATGGGCCTTTGATGCCGATCTTATGATTTCTGTTTCAGTTGCCCATAAAGCCCTTTTAATCAAGAGAGGATTCTCACACAATGTTCTCACAGACATGCCTAGTTGGACTAGAATTTCTGCACCTTTAAGGTGCCATTGATTCAAAGCCCAGTTCTTCATTCTTTCCTGTCTCATCTTAATGATGTTATATTGATATTCTGGAGGGTAGCACAGAGAGTTTAGTTTGCCGTAGACGGTTAAGGTTTTCCAGATGATTCTTACATATAAGGACAATGGACGCAGCTCACGCCTTACTACCGCCATAGGAATCACATTAGGCAATCTTAGAATGCTTTTCAATACTTTCTAACTTCTCCCAAATTTCCCAGGGCAGACCAAGGCCAGCCTCTCCTGCATATGACAATGCTGGAACCACCTTTTGGTTAAAGAAGTGGATGACCTGTAGCAGAGCGAATTTGCCATACTTTCTTCCAATTACTAGGCCTTGCACTGTCAATTGCTTTGTCTTCAGGATCAGATTTCAGATCCATGCTGTTTCACGCTTATTGGTGCTAATCACAATCCCAAGATATTTTATAAAGGCAGTTTGAGTTATTTGATTATTTCCAAGTATCCATTTTACACGTTTTACCTCTTTCCACCTGGGTTTTGCATCAGCATAATCTCAGTTTTGTCCACATTTATTTTTTGGTTGTGCTTTTCCGCATAAGCTTCCAGGGCATCTAGTTTTTTCTGGAGGCCAATGGGTGTTCTATCTATCAGCATTGAGTCATCTGCATAGAGGAGCCATCCCGTCGAAGTGCTGTTGATTCTCGGGGGATAGGATCTAACTGAATCCAATATATGCTTCATATTATTTATGAAGAAATTATATAGAATCGTGGCCAAGGGACATTCTTGTTTAAGTCCTCTGGTAGTGAAGATTTTTCTTGTTAAGTTCCCTCCTTTAGCCAGCCAGATATGCAGCGATGTATGAGAATGGAGATCTTTAATGGCAGACAGGGGATCTACAGGTCAACCATTTTCTGTCATTTCTGACCATAAAAGATCCCTGTCGATAAGTCAAAAGCAGCCTCCATATCAACACAGGCAATGTAGACACATTCTTTTTTCCTTAATGCATTGATCTTTGTTAGTGAGAATTCTTAGAAATATGTTAATTCTCTTCTGCCTTGGAGACCACCGGCTCTTTTGCTGGACTTTTTATCTGATGTAATTTTAATGTGATTTAATTTGTGTTTTTTTTTACTTTGAAGTCTGGCGGGCTCCATAGGCATCATCTTTGCATTTTGTCACACAGCGCCTTCGGTGCGGTGGCACGGGAAGTCTCTTGGATGTCCCCGGGGTTTGAATGCCTTCTCTTGGATAAACTGCTGTTTCCAAGAGCAGTTAAGTGAAACTGACTTTACTTAAACTTGTAACTTTCTAGACCCAGCACACACTATCTTACCATCGGGTGGTGGAGGGGTTACTTAGTATCCCCTTTGTCTAGTTTCCCATGGAACATTTGTGTTACCTTTTCTACAATTAATGGCTTGTGGCAGTGGTTTACTTTATACAACCATTGTGTGTTTTTACTGCGGGCTGCGTTGTCAGCCACGGTAAGGCACCCATGGGTGCCCATTTCGTCAAAATGGCCGCGGTCTTCTTTTTTCACTATTTCTTCTCGGGAAGGTCCTGCTTGAGATTTTCTCTGCACGCCAAACCAGGTGTGGTCCCTTTGTTAGTTTTGTCTTTGGCAGGATTCACGAGTGAAGCCCCCCCCTCTGGCTCCGGTATGTCTGGCAGGGGCAGGAAGTGAGGGAGGTGCCGAAACTCCCTGTGCTTGAGCCCCTTGGTTACAGGAATGCATCCAAAGGTGACTGGTCGGCTGGCTGTCCGGCAAGGACAGCCACCCGGCTGTGTGATTGACAGCCAGAATGCAATGAATGGGAGAAACCTGCATAAAAGGCGAGGCTTTTTGCCTTGGAAGGCAAAGTCGACCACTGCCAGTCCGATAGCACAGCGAGTAGCGTGCTAGCTTTGAAATCTGTGCAGAGCCTGTTAACGCAGGTTTGAATCCCGGCAGGGACAAACTCAGCCTTTCATCCTTCTGAGGTCGATAAACACAGATACCTGAGGGTTCGTAGCACTATATACATGCTAAATTATTATTATTACTGGATGAAGGAATTCGAATTAGTACTTGGAAGAGACGGCTGCTGCAGCTCCTGGACCGTTGGTCTGCCCAGTGAAGCCCTGTTGCTGTGCTGAAACTCCAAATTCGTATCGAGAGAGAAGCCCCTGCAAGGACGACTTCTCCCTTTGTGTTGGTGGGACAAATCAACTCCAAAGTAAGCCTGTCTGGACATCCTCTCGAAGCTGGTTGCATTTCTACTGCTGCTGGAACCGAAGAGCCAGGGAGAGGAACACCATATAGTGTGTGTTGTTTTTAAGTCGGACACGAGCACTAGGAAGATCCTCTGGACTTCCCTGATGCAGGACTGACCAAGCCTGAGCCACCTCAAGAGTGCTGTACCCCTGATGTGAGGAAAGTCTGAAGTAGTATCTGAGAACAGCTGTGTTGCTATTTGCTGTCAGACTCGAGGAGCTTAAACACTGAAGGACCGCTGAATCGAAGTTTGCCCATTGCTGCCACTGACCTTCCCATTGCAGAGCAGGATTCCCCAGACGTCCTCCCTCTTGTCCCCAAGATTTAGGCTCTGGAACAGGATCTGCAGAGCTGTACAGGAACAGAAGCCAACTGGGACCATTTCTTCTAACCAGAAGTACTGTAAAGTCTAAGAACTTGCCTCTTGGTAGCCTTACCTGCTCTCAGTCGATACCTGTCTTGGTTACCTTGCAGAGTTGCTAAAGCTTTGCCCCTCACAAGCCTCCCAGCTTGTGGCCCTTCAAGTGTTCTATTTTCTACAAACATTTCTAAAAACATTGTGCAAGACTTGTTTTACCTACCTGCAAAGAAGATCTTCAGCTACCCTTGACATTGTGCAATTAACACTGGCTGCCCTGGCTCCCTGAGAGACTCCTCTTTACCTCTGACTGTGCTTTGGCCATCTCCCCCAGGAAAGGGTTAATTTACTCTGCTTTGGAAGGTGTTTAAGTACTTACCTGTTCATGAATTATGTGTTAACGTTTGTTTTATTCATCTATTCTATCTCTTACACCTAACTCAGTATTGCTCTAAATGTACCAGTGATAAATCAATGTCCAGTGTCCTAGCTATTTGTCACCTCAGGGTGTAGGAAGTGTTTGTGTGCCATCCCCAATGGGTATCAACTGATTTAGAGGAGAAACTAAGTGTTTTTTGTAGTATATTTAAGTGTTACATGTTTTTGCTCCCTTTCTGAAGACAGCTTATATAACTGACTGTGAAATAAATTAATATATTTTTTTTTTAATCAAGAAACCTTTCGTATAAGTGTTTATTTGGATATTTGGCCTAAGAGACCACATCTCCCCAGCCCTCAAAACTCTGCACTGGCTTCCGGTTGCCCGAAGGGTAACCTTCAAAACCCTCTGCATTTCTCACCAGGCACTGCATAAAACTGGACCTCAATCTCTTCACGACAAACTAAAACCCTATAACCCTGCACGTACTCTAAGATCAAGCTCAGCCCGCCTCCTAGTCATACCAAAAACAAACTCAGTCAGGTTTGGTGGATCATCATTCTCAGCCTTGGCCCCCACTCTGTGGAACGCACTCCCACCCCACATCCGACTCACCGAGGACCTCATGTCTTTCCGCAAATTACAGAAAACATGGCTCTTCTCCTAAAACCGACCCCTAACTCAAACTAGATAACAGCAACTCAATGATATTAGCCCAAAATGCTTGATCATAAATAACAATCCAGCATCATGATCCGAGCAAGAAATCGAAAACTAATAACCGCTACGGTAAACTAAAATGGACAAACAAAATAAAATGAGTAAAAAGGATCAAAGCAGTGAAGTGGATAAAATGAATAAGTTATATGAGAGCAGTAAAGTGGTTTAAATTAATGAAATGTAATGGACACGAGGATCAAAGTGGACGAGATGAATAAAGTGTATAACAGCAATTCAATTAGCCCAAACTACCAGATTATAAATAACAATAACAAACAATCCAACATCAAGATCCAAGCGAGAAATCAAAACTAATAACCACTAATGTAAACTAAAAAGGGCAAACAATAGAATGAGTAAAGTGGTTCAAAGCAGTGAAGTGGATAAAAAGAATAAATTGCAAGAATGCAGTAAAGTGGATGAAATTAATGTAATGGATGAAATAGATGTAATGGACGAAAAGAACAAAATAGAGGAAAGGAATGAAGTGGAGAGGATGGAATGATGAATACATGATACGGATGAGTGCACAGAGTACACAGAACTGGTAGAGTGCATGAAACAGATGGCATGGAAATGTAAGAGTGCGTGACATAAATGGAACTAATATAATAGATGATTCAAGTGCATGAGACGGGCGTAGTGCATAGGACAGATGGAGAACATGGGACCGATCGAGTGCGTGCAACAAGTGACATGAGTTGCGATAATGCATGATGAATGGATGAAGTGAGTGGAGCAAATGATGTCGGTGGAGCGGTTGAAGTCGATGGAGCGGATGAAAGTCAGCGGAGAGGACGAAGTGTGTAGAGCGGATGAGAGCGTAGAGGGGATGTAGGGTGTTGAGCGGATGTAGGGTGCCGAACGGATGTAGGGTCTGAGCGGGTGTTCAGTGTGGAGTGAGTGTAGTGTGTAGCGGGTGTAGAGTGGAGCGGGTGTAGAGCGTGGAGCGGGCATAGAGTGTGGAGCGGGCATAGAGTGTGGAGCAGACGGATGATGTATTTGACAGAATGGGTGATGTTGGTAGAAGGAACGGGTGATGTAGGTGGAAGGAACGAGTCATGTAGGTAGATGGAACGGCTCTAGTATGTTGAATGGAACGGATGTAGTGTGTGGAGCGTGTGGGGAGCGGGTGTGGAGCGAACAGGTGATACATATGGATGGAACGGGTGAAGTAGGTTGAAGGAACGGGTGATGTATCTGGAAGGAACGGGTGATGTATCTGGAAGGAACGGGTGATGTATCTGGAAGGAACGGGTGATGTATGTGGACTGGAATGGGTAAAATATGTGGATGAATGGGTGAAATATGTCGATCGAACAAGTGAAGTATGTTGATGGAACGGGTGAAGTGGATGGAACAAGTGAAGTATGTGCTTGGAATGAACGAAGTATGGGGTTGGAACGGGTGGAACCGATGAACTGGGTGGAACGGATGAACTGGGTGGATGGAAAGGATGTAGACAGATCGGGCGAAATGGGTGGATGGAATCAAGGGAAATGGGTGAATGGAACAGGTGAAGTAGGTGGAAGGAACGGGTGAAGTAGGTAGATGGAAAGGAGAAAGTATATGGATGGAACGGGTGAAGTATATGGATGGATGGAACGGGTGAAGTATATGGATGGATGGAATCGGGGGAAGTGGGCGGAAGGAACGGGCCAAGTAGGCGGAAGGAACGGGCCAAGTAGGCGGAAGGAACGGGCCAAGTAGGCGGAAGGAACGGGCCAAGTAGGCGGAAGGAACGGGCCAAGTAGGCGGAAGGAACGGGCCAAGTAGGCGGAAGGAACGGGCCAAGTAGGCGGAAGGAACGGGCCAAGTAGGCGGAAGGAACGGGCCAAGTAGGCGGAAGGAACGGGCCAAGTAGGCGGAAGGAACGGGCCAAGTAGGCGGAAGGAACGGGCCAAGTAGGCGGAAGGAACGGGCCAAGTAGGCGGAAGGAACGGGCCAAGTAGGCGGATGGAACGGGCCAAGTAGGCGGATGGAACGGGCCAAGTAGGCGGATGGAACGGGCCAAGTAGGCGGAAGGAACGGGCCAAGTAGGCGGAAGGAACGGGCCAAGTAGGCGGATGGAACGGGCCAAGTAGGCGGATGGAACGGGCCAAGTAGGCGGATGGAACGGGCCAAGTAGGCGGATGGAACGGGCCAAGTAGGCGGATGGAACGGGCCAAGTAGGCGGATGGAACGGGCCAAGTAGGCGGATGGAACGGGCCAAGTAGGCGGATGGAACGGGCCAAGTAGGCGGATGGAACGGGCCAAGTAGGCGGATGGAACGGGCCAAGTAGGCGGATGGAACGGGCCAAGTAGGCGGAAGGAACGGGCCAAGTAGGCGGAAGGAACGGGCCAAGTAGGCGGAAGGAACGGGCCAAGTAGGCGGAAGGAACGGGCCAAGTAGGCGGATGGAACGGGCCAAGTAGGCGGATGGAACAGGCCAAGTAGGCGGATGGAACAGGCCAAGTAGGCGGATGGAACAGGCCAAGTAGGCGGATGGAACAGGCCAAGTAGGCGGATGGAACCGGCCAAGTAGGCGGATGGAACCGGCCAAGTAGGCGGATGGAACCGGCCAAGTAGGCGGATGGAACCGGCCAAGTAGGCGGATGGAACCGGCCAAGTAGGCGGATGGAACCGGCCAAGTAGGCGGATGGAACCGGCCACGTATGCGGATGGAACCGGCCACGTAAGTGGATGGATGGCACGGATGAAGTGGAGGGATGGAATGGGTGAAGTATGGGGTTGGAACCGGGATGTATGTGGGTGGAGCAGATTATCTGGGTGGAACAGTTGGAGTAGGTGGAACGGGTGAAGTGTGTAGACGAAACGTGAAGTGGGTATAACGGTCGGAATGCATGAACGGTTGGAATGCATGGAACTATTGAGTGTGCTCGATCAAGCACCTAAGGTAAACCACCATATCTCATCTCCACGCTTACTTTCTTCCTTACACCACCACTCAACTAGAACACAGCGGTACTATGACACCATTCGGTAAGGCTGTCCTCATACCATCACTTGCCTCATACTCCCCATCATCCTAACTAAACACAGCTGGTTACACACCCTCCAGCATAGGCGTTCTCAGGCCTAACGCAGCCAAAATCGGTCTGGATAACAATCTGCCAGAACAAACACATACTCCTGATCTCCCAACCACCACACCTACCGCTAAGAAGCAGATATCACACGAATGCCACAACTGCTGCACACATATTCTGGTGCTCACACGCACCTTGTGACACTCTCTCTCTCTCTACTGACTTGAACTTCGGTTCCCGAGGGCGTTCAACCTACCAGCGCCTTGAGATCATACCAATGGTACGTAAGGCGCTATATAAATGCAAAATAACATAACATGCAGCAAGTGCCCTGGAAAGCCCTATGGTAAACCCATGATATTCCTAAGGAACATGTTTTCGGTCATTTTTTTTATTTTGTTTGATAATGACCCACGCAGCCACACCATATGTCAACAGAGGTAACGATTTTGCTGTGTACATTCGAAGGGTGTGATCCATGGGCAGGCCACCCAATTTTGTCCCGAATCTCAGGATTGAACCATTAATTTGAGATGCCTTTGCGGCTTGTTGCTTTACATGTAAAAACCAGCCCAAGTCGCTAGAGATCGTCACCCCAAGGTAGCAAAAACGATTCAACCCATTCAAGACTTCCCCGCTGTTAGCATGGCATTCCCTTGTGGTTTACTTTTACCACCAAATATGACCTTCAATTTCCCTGCGTTGATTGCCAGGCCTTGCTCTTTCAGTCATTAAATCCATTTATCAGTCTCTGAAGGGTGCGTGTAGTCCTGGCCATCAGGAGTGAGTTACCTGCATACAGGAATGCACACACGCTCTGGTTAGCTATCCTCGGGACATCACTCACCAAGTCAGCTAAGACATTCAGTAGTGAATTTATGTAAAGATTGAAAAGGAGTGAGGCTAGGACACAACCCTATTGCACTCCACGAGAGATCTTAAATGCCTGTGTTTCTTGGCCTTCATTTCCCATTCTTCCTTTTGCCATCAGATTAGTGTGCATGTGCTCGCCTGGCATTCCCATGGAGTGCAATACGCTCCAGAGCTTGCCATGATCGACGCAATCGAAAGCAGATGAGATCCATAAAAGCTAGGTAGATCGTGCCTTTGCGGACGCAAACGTATTCATCCAGAACCAAACCTAGATTTACTATCTGGTCAACTATTCCAATACACTCTCAGAAACCATATTGGTACTCCGAGAAGACCCGATTGTCAGTGACCAAGGCCATAATCTTTTGATGTAGTTGCCGTCCAAACCACTTAGCTGAGGGGGCGGTAACAGACCGTTCTGTCTCCCTTTTTGAAAATTGGGACAATGACCGCCTCCTTCCATGAGTTTGGGAAAATCTTCAAGTGCAGTATTATGTCAAATACCAATGTTAGCAGTCGGCACCCAAATCTCCGTATCATGTTTAAAGAATTATATTGGAACAGAATCCGGTCCGGCCGCATTGCCACTTGCAGATCCAGCAAGAGCACTCGCTACCTCGTCCATTGACACCACCATACTCAGGCTTGCATTATGGATGTTACAGGGGGCCACTCTGCCTCTTTTACCATCGACCTTCTCGAGGTCTCTATTTTCATATAATGCGGAGAAATGCTCAATCCACCTTGCCTCACCCCACCTGTTCAACATGCCTTGCTGGTGTGGTCGTGGGACGCAAGCCATCTGCAATTACCTTCCAATAGTCCCTTGTATTGCCCGAAAAAGCCACCCTCTCCACTTTATGGCAGGCAAGCTCAGCTTGCTCCGATTTGCTGGATTTTAACATATACTTACACAATGCCCAGGCTTTGGTGATATGTGCCAGGGAACTATTTTGGGACCTTATTGCCCCCAAGTGTTTTTTTGGCAGCTTGCATTCAGAATTGAACCATGCTGACCTTTTTGAGCTGGGTTGCTGGGCCGCAACAGATTTTCTGAATTCCTGGGATATGCAGGTCATTATGTCTGCCCAAGCTGACCATTTACTCTCCCATAGGGACCTCTGGATCCAAGCATTTTGCCAAACTGTCTATGGCTGTATACATTACCCTGGATGCTAAGTAATCAGGGTCCACCATACCCCACCGCGATGTTTTATGCATGGCGGTGTTGGGTAATTTGGCCCCAGTAATGGGTCTCTCGTTCCCTAGCCATAGTGCTAGGGCAAGCGGGCCATGATCGCTTTCAAACCTGGAAATCCCTTATCCAGTGCCAGTCCTCTACACCCAGGATGATTTCATCAATTGTTGAGCAATATTTCTTGTGCACAAAAGTGCGTTTAACCATGGTATCAGACACAAATGTCCCATTCACTGCTCTGAATCCCAACTTAATCAGCAAGTCCATAAATGTTCTGCCCAGGGTGTCTGTAGTAGCCTCCGTCAGGCATGGTGGGTAGATACCAAAAGCCATGTCCTCATACAGAGTACTATCAGCGATACCCATGTAATTTCCTATTTTTAGGGTTCAAATCACCACCCATCAGGAAACTGATGTTTAGGGAGTGTTCTTCATGGCTCTTAGCATCCTCCACGACCTCCAGCAAGGCTTGGAGAGGTCCCTGGGTACTACCATCACCAATTGCATTGTAGAAATTGGTTATGCCTCAGGCATTACCGTCTGCTTACACCACATCTATCAGCAGAGTCGGGGATGTATAGAGCAACCGATGCTCCTTCAATTTAAGTGAATGTGCCAGATATGTTGCGAGACCTCCACGACTCCTGGCGCGAGTAGATGCTCCTGCTTTGGCTGTGTAAGCCTCAAAATCTGTCAAATGTATTGTGTCCAGTGCCCATGTCTCCTGGAGTAGTAAAATATCCATGTCTTCTAGAAAAATCATGAAATCGGAGTCCCTGAGCCTTGTCCTAAGGCACGCCACATTCCAGAAGACAATTCTCATGGACTGCATAATACATTTTCCAGCATTAGGGCCTAGAAGGGACAACGTGCGTCATGCACTCATCCACCGTGTCCTTTGCTCTGGATGTTAGCATGCATTGCAGTGATTTTCTCAAAGCACTCTCCAACGTTGCTTGACTCAAGTCCATTACGTTTTCTATATGCAATTGCACTACCAACCTCGCCTGTGCTGGTTCATGTGTTTGTATATATGATTGGGAGGTCTCCTGGATGACTTCACTGGGTCATCCTTTTCTCTCACTCCAAGCAGTTAAGGTGGTTGTAGTGGGCAAGAGTGAAGGGGAGACAACAGGGGCATCATGGATACCTACAAGCTCATTTGATGCCAGCTTGCTTGGCTGGGCACTTTCTAAATCCCCACTTTATAGTTGTTTGGTACGGTTTGCTTGCTGGTTTTACTACATGGTGCAGAGCATGCATGGATGGATGGATGCAAACTAGCTCGTCGGTTTGGACGCTGCCGCCCCTCTCTTTGACCTGGTTTTTACTCCCATAACAGATGGTGGATGGAGGGTAACGGGAGGGTGATGGGTGGTTGGTGGGAGAAAAACATCACTCCAGTCAAATTGCAATTTGCAAGTGTTTAGTGTTAGAGCACAATCACCACAGAGTAATAAGAGGTGCAAGATATTATGGCTGCACTGAAATGTGAACTCACTGTGCCGGCCTGGCTTGTCTGTAATCACGCCCCGCTCTGGGCTTCTGGATTTCTCAGCCAGTTCTGGGATTCTGAGTTTCTCACCCTTCAGTCACTCTTACTGCCATCTGCCCAGTGCGTGCCACATACTTTGTTCTCAGCAGCAGGTGAAATACAAAAAAGGTACGTTTTAGGCAGCTAGCCAAGGAAGAAATTGCCTGCAACTATAATAGCTAGGCACATATTCTGTGTGGTTTTCCAAAAAAGAATGCCTTCTCATGATCTAGAATAGATCAATGAAAAAAAAATCTTTATTGAAATTATGTCATGGCATGTTGGGGATAAAAGATGAGGGTTGGATGAACGCAGAAATATTAGTGGGGGGAATAAAATGGTGCAGTGAAAGATTAGTAAAGTCTTTGGACTGAACTTGATTCAACCATACAGGGATCCAAGTACTTGTCCTATGGGCAAGTCTCACCCCTGGAGTTTTGGTTCTGGGATAGAGGCTGAATGAACTCCTACGGGGTTCAAGGGGCTCAACTATAACATAAGGATAAAGGTGACCTAAACTGCCAAGAAATAGGTGCAACAAAGTGCAAGGGGCTAATCTAAGAAGACAGTGTCCAAGTCAAATTTCCACTCCAAACTATAAAACCGTTCCAAGGAGACGCTGTTAGTGTTCCTTGATTTTGTGATTCTTTCTCTGATGGCTTCTTGACTCAAAGGTCATCTGCTGGACTCCTGGGTCACATTCCCTTCCTTATCTTAGGGGATACCCAAATAATTACCAGCATGAGGTTCACAGTCTCACCCCCTTCCAAATCCCCCCCCCCCCAACCCAACCGCTGCAAAGCTAGGAGCTTGTCAGGCTGAAGTTATTCTCACCCACCAGCCAAGGGTTACCATCCTGAGTGTGAATGTGCTTCTCCTACATGGTTCTCTGGATTCATCTGGTCATATAGCGACAAGCAGGCTTGCAATCAGATGAACATTCTTCTGCTTTTTCTGTTGCCCATACCAGAATCTGGGCAACCGCTTCGAGTGAACTTTGGCCCCTTTCTTTCCTTCCTATATGACGCTTGACAGGAATTGTATTACAGCTCTCCACAAAGTGCCACTTTTGCTCGCTATTTCTCCTCTTTTACTATCACCGGGTCTCCAGCCTAACAAACACCATCTCCCTCCTGTTGCCTTGATTTATACTGCTGTATTAGAGCTAAATCCAACTACCCAAGTAAGATTAGAGTTGTTTTCTTATTTGCCCCACGGCCTAGGAATGGTCCGTGGTTTCACATCATTAGCATGTGTTTTCCTCTCTCCTCCCCATGTCCTCATGTGCATTGGCCTCCTTGACTGGGTGGATCACAGGTCTAAGGTACCTGACCGCCATTTTGGGGTCAGGCAAAGGAGATCTGGAGCCATCACTGCTTAGCAAGCTTCCTTTGTGGCTCAATGATGACTAGTGCAGCTGGGTTTCTTCCCATGGAGGCGTTTTGTAGAACATCTGGTTCTCCAATCCTATCAAGCTTATTGGTAAGCCTCTGTGCTCGCCCACGCCACAGTGGAATTGGGAGTGGGCCCGCAGGATGCTTGTTTGCTTCTATGGTATTTCTAATGATGCAAAAGGTAACCAGTCCACATATTCAAAACTCTCATTTGACTCGACATCTAGTTCTGTAGTTGGCGTTTGGGTCGCCCTGCAAAAGTTTGGGGGGGGTGGGGGGGAATCCATCACATTTCTTCACTAACGGGTGGATTCCCCTTGCTGCCAGAGTACACTGAGCAATAATTCAAATTGGAATTCATTAAAAAACAGGGGCTAAGATGACAGCATTAGTAGAATTGCAAGGAAGCAATAAACAAGCACAAATAGCAGCCAAAAGGCTGCCAATGAACATTAAAATCTTTGAATTCTACAGTGCATTGGTAGAATAAGAACACATGACAGGAAAGAAAAAAGAAAAGAAAACAAACATGACAGTGTTGATGAGCATCAGTAAAATCAATGCATATCATAGTTGGAGATTGGTGAACAGCTCTCCACTCGGCCGCCATGAAATTAAAGCATTTATGACAAGTAGTATAATGAAAAGTTCTGCAAAGGGTATGGTATGGTCTATGGATATCTTAATTAAAACAGATTAAATCCATTAGCAGGGACCACATTTCTTCAAAATGTAATGGTAGGTATCCGAAATTGGAGAATTTGTCCATTACCAGTTGTTACCATATGATCCACCAAAGTATGATCAATGGAGGATGGTCTGCTTTTTTCGCCAATGAGCGACAGCCAGTCAAGCTGCAAGAAGAACCTAGTTAAGAGTAACAGATCTCCACTGAAATGCATCTTCTTCACAACTGTAATGCATCCTCTTCATTATCTGTACCCAAAAGAACCACCGGTATGTTGAATGATAGGGAAGCATGGGAGATTCCCTGAATCATTTTTTTACAAAACAACTGTACAAATCAGGGAATCCACAAGTCCTCAAAAACAGAGGGGAAACTAACGGATTGATTCTGTGTAACCCATCTGGGGTGAAATACTATCTCAGGAAAATCTTCAAACAGTTTTCCCAGAGCTGGATGCAGTGAGAGGATTTTCTTTGTTTCCCAAATCTGTGCCCAAGACCATCCAGTAAATATATTCAACTTTTTTGCATTGGTCGATTTAAACCTTTCAAAATAAAAATACAAAAGAACAGTTATAAAGTTTAAAATGCATGTTTACAAAGAATAAGATCCGATGCTTCCCTTTAAGCTAACACTACTCATACTAAGGCTTCACTTTTGAAAAAGGCCTAGAATTTGTCCCATTGATGAATTTTCTTAAACCATTCCCAGATACAGACATACAACTTTACTCTTAATCAATATTCCTTGCACCTTTCAAAATAAATATACGACATATACTAATCAAGGAGATGAATACATATTAAAAAACATAAAAACAGCCAGTGTTAATGGTGTCCAAGTTGAAGAGAATATTCAATCCCACAATAGTGCAGTTTCCACAAAGGCGTGATTGATGAAAAATGTCCCTAAAAAGGCTATTCGCAGATTTATTAATGCGGGACAGGGCTTCTACTACTCTCATTGCCACTTGTCCATGCCAGGCAGTTTCACACTAGCATGCTCGCTATTGAGAGACCTGTAGATTTGGGACTCGGAATAACAAACACGCTAAATACTGTTCACTAATTAGCTCCTTGAAATTAGTTGGTTGACTGGAACTTCCCTTTTTAAACTCACCCCTAATGATCCAGTGCCTTAGAATCCTATAAATGCATCTATCATTTTTCAGTCACCCAAAATGAGAGTGTCTGACATGCAGAAAAGTGGGGAGGGACCTCATCAACCTAGGGTTACACTAAGTGTCTGCCGGCTTGCCAGTGTTAAAAACACTGGTCTGAGAGGTCACAAGAGAATAGGGCGTTCACAAAAAATTGGACCTATGGAGAGTCGCAAGTTGATACTATGGAAGTAATATATTGGATTAACTGTAGTAGTAGGGGGAATGCCAAGAGGATCCTGCGTGTACATAGCAGGCATGATAAATAAGATTAATATTGGACTTTGACTTGCTTCATGCTCAAAAGATAACCAAAGTTTGTTGTTGGATGCTGCTATGGCTGTCTTAAGCCGAGATGCCAACGCTGCATGATACATTTTTTTTCTTTTAATACAAGGTGAAACTTCTAACGTCAAAAAAATGTCTAAATGGAACTGACACATAAGTAGTTCATTTAAAAACCCAATTAACATCTACAGAAATGTTTTAATAGTTGTGATAGTCACTTACCTGATTCTGCATCTTGCTTCTTTGGCATCATATCTTCCTTTGCAAGATTAAATACTTTTTCTAATCTGAAAAAAAAATGAAATCATTTTGAAAATCACAAATCCATGCCCAGAAATGTTACAATGTTACAGACATTTAGGTAAATGATATGTTTGGGCAAGCATGATAGCAAGTACCTTAAATGAGTAACGATATCTGAGAACCGACAGTTGATATACTTTGTTAAACAATAATATATCATTTCATTTAGTGTTTCATGCCAGATTCCTCCTGCTTCCAAGTAGTGTACTAAAAGGTACTGTGAAGATGGATTTCCAAAATCGGCACTGGTCGGAGGATGTTGGGAGGCCACCCTATTATGAACAGGGAAGCGACAGAGGTATAAGTAGTCGCGCGCGCCGTCCGTTGCTCAGTTCCGCTTTGAAGTGTTAGGCATTGTCCAGGACGAGACAGTTACTACCCTTGAGAGAGTGCAGACTGCAATTACAAGGGAAGTTTTACTGCGGGGAAGGATGGGAGGGGCGATGAGGAATACGTGGGAGGAACATCTAGTCGAAAGAACGTTACCATGGTTAAGTAAATTGTTCTTCGAATGGATTGTGTCCTCCCACATATTCCTCATCTTTAATAGACTCCCAAAGCAGTTATGTATATAGGAGAAGGGAGTAAAAATATATTCTTTAAATATGCAATACTGCCTTCCAGAATTTTGTTTCTTGGCTAGTGGAGGAATCCAAGCTATAGAACCTTGTAAAGGTGTGTGCAGACGACCATGTGGCAGCTGTGCAAAAGTCTATTATTGGAACTCACCTTTGAAGCGCTGATGAAGCTGCAATACCCCTGGTTAAATGAGCCCTTATATGCTCCAGAGGGTCTTTACCTGCCAATTTGTAACATTCTACTATAGTTAGAATGATCCATCTAGAAATGGTTTTCTTGGTGATGGCTAGGCCCAGCTTATGACCTGTGAATCCCACAAACCATTGGTCAGTTTGTCTTAGTTTTGCTAGCCTGCTAATATAGAAACTCAAAGCATGCTTTGGGTCAAGTCTGTGCAGCCTTTCTTCCTCTTTCCCCGGATGAGGACTAGGGTAAAAGGAAGGCAAGGTTGTTTTTTGGGCGATATGAAATTCCAAAGGGAGGAAATTAGGCTTCACTTGCAGAACAACCTTATCCTTACGAAGGACAGTGTGAGGACGTTTGCAGGATAAGGCCTGTAACGCACTCACCCCTTCCGGCAGAAGTTAAAAGACAGTTTTGAGCGTAAGAAATCTCAACGGGCATGAATGAAGGGGTTCAAAAGGAGTACCCATTAGAAATGTGAAGACTAAATTGAGGTCCCACAGAGGAACCTGAAAAGGAGTTCGGGGGTGGGCGGGGGCTGGGTAAACATTGGTCAACCCCTTCAAAAATTGAATTGCCAAGGGCATTTTAAAGTATGAGGGCTCCTCAGCGGTGCGCTTGAAGAAGGACAGCGCTGCTAGGTAACCCTTATTTGTGCCGATCTGGAGCCCTCGATTTGCTAAGTGCAAAAGGAAAGATAACACCATAGGAGTCCTAATATCCGGATGGAGAACCTGACCCCACCCTCTCACGAAAGTAGATACTCTCTTTGTGGAAGATGAATCGGAGGGCAGATGGACATATCTAGAATATCCGGGTACCACGTTCTCCAGGCCCAATCTGGGGCAATTAGGATCATGGTTTTCCTGAACCTCCTTATTACATGAGGAATAACAGGGACTGAAGGAAATGCGTAGAGAGTGGAAATTCCCAGTCCACCACAAACGCGTCCCCTAGAGCTCCTCTCTGGGGAAATTCCCTGGAGCAGTACAGCTCACACTTCCTGTTGGCATTTGTTGCAAAAAGATGCCAAAGGGTGAAGATCTCTTGAAGGACTTCCTGAGCTAGTTCCCACTCGTGGAAGACTGCACTCTGCCTGCTCAGAGCGTCCGCTGTCGTGTTCTTCTCTCTAGCTAGGTGCACTGCTGAAAGAGACGACTCCTTGTATTGCCTCTCTGCACAGTGGTAGTGACCCTACACCTTCTCTCTTGTTGAGGTAGTACATGGGCACCATGTTGTCCGTCATTATCAGGATATTCTTTCCCCGTACAGAAAGCAGAAAAGACAGCAGAAAAGTCTTCAGCGCTAATCTCATTGCTCACAACTCTAAAAGGCTGATATGCAGTTTGGACTCTAATGGAGACTAACGACTGCTGATGGTCAAATTGCTGGTATGAGCTCCCCACCCCATGAGTGAGGCGTCCGTCACTACTGTTATCTCGGCCCATGGTTGCCAAAAAGGAACAAGTTACTTACCTGTAACTGCTGTTCTCCAGCATGGGTCTGGCATGGATTCACATGCTTATGAATTTTCCCCGTCGTCAGGCCGGGAATCCTCGGGAGAGAAAAAACCATATCAGTTTCGTTTCTGATCTGTCTTTCTTAGTAGCAACCAATCACTGATCTCTGGGTCATACTGCCCCCAGCCAATGACTGCCCTCTACCTAAGCCCCTCCCCTGGCAGCCATCCTCAGATGTGGTAGCACGTGAAGTGGCAGTATGACCAAGTGAAGAGCCGCAGAGGGGAAGGAGGGAGGGTTCACCTGTGAATCCATGCCAGACCCATGCTGGAGAACAACAATTACAGGTAAGTAACTTGTTCCTTCTCCAGCATGGGGTCTGGCATGGATTCACATGCTCATGAATATAAGAATCCATAGCAGTATACACATGAACAAACACGGGAGGTGGCAACAGGCTCAACATTAAGCAATACAACAACTCAACATTAAGCATCTCTTACCTCCTCACCAGGCTCACCTTAAGCGAACAGGTTGCGCAGCACTGCTTGGCCGTCCCTGGACTCCTCCCTTGAGTCCCGATCAACGCAGTAGAATCTTGTGAAGGTGTGCGTCGACCTCCAAGTAGCAGCCCTTCAGATGTCCAGCAGGGGCACACCAGAAAGGAACGCCGTGGTAGCAGCGATCGCTCTGGTCGAATGGGCTCTCGAACGGCCGGGCAGCGGTCGGTTTGCCAACCGGTGACAGTGCATGATGCAGCCGGAGAGCCATCTGGAAATGGAAGCCTTCGAGAGAGCCTTCCCCTAATTCACAGGACCAAAGTTCACAAACAGCTGTGATGTCTTCCGAAAACTCTTCGTGCGGTCCACGTAGAACTTCAGCGCTCTAGCCACATCCAGCAAGTGCAAAGTCCTCTCAGCCGGTGGTGAAGGCGACGGGAAGAAAACTGGCAACACCAAGGGCTCGTTGAGGTGGAAGTCCGACGGCACCTTGGGCATAAAGGAGGGGTGCATCTTCAGCACCACCCTCGTGTCGTGAAAAGTCAAGTATGGAGGCTTGCAAGATAGGGCCTGGATCTCTCCCACTCGTCGTGCAGAGGTGATGGCCACAAGAAATGCTGTCTTCCAAGACAGGAACTTTAACGGCGCCAAATGCATAGGCTCGAATGGGGCACCCATTAGCCTGGTCGGCACCACGTTGAGCTTGCACGCCGGGGCAGGGGCCCTCACCGGCGGGAACGATCGGAATAGTCCCTTCATGAATTCCTTCACCAGGCAATGAGACCACAAGGACGCCCGTCCTGTAGTTCTGGTGTATCGGGAAATGGCAGCCAGATGTATCTTGATGAAGGCGTGAGCCAGTCCAGCTTTGGCCAGCGACAGTAGGTACGGCAATACTTGCGGGGCCGTAATCCGCAGAGGGTTAATCTTCTGTGCACGGCACCAGAAAGAGAACCTCTTTCACCTATGTCCATAGCATTTGAGAGTTGAGGACGCCCTGGCTTTTGCAAGAACCTCTCTGCAGTCAGCCGGGATATCGTACCCTCCAAACTCTAGTGCTGCAGGAGCCAAGCCTGCAAGTTCAGCGACTCCGGGTCGTGATGAAGAATGGCGCCTCCTTCTCTGGAGAGAAGATCCGCGTCCGTCGACAGCTTGATAGGTGGGGACGCCGACAAGTCCAGAAGGTCCGGGAACCAGATCTGTCTCGGCCACGCCGGTGCAACGAGGATCATTCTGCACCTGGACCTCTTGAGCTGGTTGATGAGACGGAGCAGCAACAGCAATGGAGGGAACGCGTACAGGAACAGACCTTCCCAAGGGAACGAGAAAGCATCGCCCATGCTCCTCGGTTGTGCGAACCTGCTGGCGAACCTCTGGCACTTGGAGTTTGTCGCTGTCGCGAACAGGTCGATCTGGGGTTTGCCCCACTGTCGAAAGAGCCGATCCACCTGGTCCTGGCGTAGTTCCCACTCGTGGCACGAGCGCAGCTCCCTGCTAAGTGAGTCGGCAATGGTGTTTTTTATTCCCGTCAGGTGGAAGGGAACCAGAAACCTCCCCTGGGCGATGGCCCAGTGCCACAGATCCTGGGCCTCCTAGGATAGGGCTGGGGATCTGGTGCCTCCCTGCTTCCGGATGTAGAACATTGTGGTGGTGTTGTCGGTGAAGATCCTCACCACTTTGTCCTTGAGGGACGGAAGGAACGATTTGAGCGCCCAGAACACGGCTCGTATCTCCAGGATGTTGATGTGAACAGACCTCTCCTCCGGGAGCCAGAGGCCTCTTGCGTGGAGATCTCCGGTGTGGGCCCCCCATCCCTCCAGGGAGGCGTACGTCGTTACCATCTCCTGATACGCCGGGGCCTGAAAGTCCATGCCTGCCGTGAGGTGCGCACGGGCACCACACCATCGACTCGCCCGACGGAACTCCACGTCGAGTGGGATCCTGTCTTCGAAGCTGCCCGCCGCTTCAATCCAGCGGGTGTCGAGGAACTCTTGCAGCGGACGCATCCGACGTCTGCAAAGGGACACAAGGTAGATGCATGAGGACATCATCCCGAGGAGGGACTTGATGGACCTATCTATGGCCACATCCGTGGCCAACAGGCGCTGCACCTTACCCAAAATGGCCTTTGTCCTTTCTTCCGACAGAGATGCCAATCGCTTCACTGTATCGAGCTTCGCTCCCAGAAACAGTGCCACCTGTGACGGGACTAGATGGGAATTGGGGTATTTGATGGCGAATCCCAGCTCCGTGAGCAGGCGGACGGTCTTCGCTGTGTGTTCGACGACGAGTTCTCTTGACCTTGCACGGATTAGCTAGTCGTCCAGGTAGGGGTAGACGTGGATCCCTTGCAGACACAGCCGTGCCGCCACAGGTGCGAGGCACTTGGTGAACACCCTGGGTGCCGACTTTAATCCGAATGGCAGGGCTCTGAATTGGTAGCGACGCCCCAGGACTACGAATCTGAGGAACTGTGTGTCCTTTTAGAATGGGGATGTGGAAGTAAGCATCCTCCAGGTCCAGTCGCCCTCCTCCAGCTGTCCCAGCACGTGCTGGAGGGCGACCATCCTGAATTTCTGTGCCTTGATGTACTTGTTCAACCGACGCAGGTCCAGGATGGAGCGCCAACTGTCTGTCTTCTTTCTGACGAGGAAGTATCTTGAGTATTGTGAGAGAACGGATCTCAACGACCGGTGGGGGGTGTCTGTACTCCCACTCCCTATATGGTGGAGGAGAGGCACAGGAGACCCCAGCCAAGATTCTCTATTCGGTAGCAATGGTCGAGCAATCAAGGCCTAGCTTCTCAGGAGGTGATGCAGGCTGGTTCTTAAGTACAGTGTATCCCCAAGCCCCCACAAAGGAATATCCACACTCTGGATTGGTTAGAACACAGTCTTTATATAATCAAAAGTTAAGGTTATGTACATTTATCATGATAACTCACTTTGTACTCTGGCAAAATCTACAATGACAAATATTTACAATCCTCAAGTGGTACCACCCTAGATCTCATTGAAGTGCATGAACAATACAGTACAATGACACACAGACCAATAGAGTGAAACCAGCAATAGAGAGAAGAGAGAAAATAAGATGGTTGAGCAATAGGCAGAATACTGGCCCCTACCACGAGGCACAGTTCTGTGTGGAGATCCCCCCACCTGGGCAACCTGTAAAGAAAGATATAGCACAAGCCCAGTCCATATATTGCTCTGCAAGTCTTATTTTCCTCTATAATGTTTTTACCCCCCCAATGTACCTGGTGGAGTCGAGTTCCTCGAAAAGGCGTCGACAAACGTCGAGGGACTCGCTGTTCGTCGACGGGGAATCGACGGCCCTTCTTGAATGCCTTCCCTTTCAAGCGGGAGGCACGGGGCGTCGAACGTCCGTCGACAAACGAGGTAGAACGATGTCGAAGAGGCGGCAGCTTCGTCCGAGCGGTGCTCGTCGGCGTCGAGACGTCGGCGTCCTGCAAGGCGGAGGTGTGCGGGGCACCTCGATGACAATAGTTCTGGACCGCAAAGATTGTAGAGACGGGAGCCCAGCAAGGGCGTCGAGTCGTCCGAGTCTTCGAGGTCGTCGGGTGGCGGGAAACCCACCGGCAGGTTACTCCTCGGCGCGTTGGTCGTCCTCGACTTTCTCCGGCAGGATAAGAGGTCGACGAAGCGGTCGAGAGAGTCCTTCAATAGAATGTTCTTAGGCAAAGGAGCGGATGGCTCCGGTCGTCGGCGGCACGGCGTCAAGTGGTTCCCACGGCTGGGCAACACAACTTCGACGGGCCTCCAGCGGTTCCACAAACCTGCGAACCCTGGTCGACGACAATGGACTTCGACGGCGTCGATGTCCGGGTGCTTCACTTCGATCTCCTCGGCGGTCCCGTCTCGGGTCGACAGCCTTTCGAGGATCTGTCTTCTAGGGCGCTTCGGCGAAGATGGAGCGGTGCTCGATGGTCCCTCGGAGCACGGGAAGAGGGCGCCTTACCAGGTCCTCTCTCGGGTCAGCCCTCGACGAATTTGTCAGCTTTCGGATCGGTCGAAGCAAATGCCACAGCAAGTCTTCTTCTTCCAGCTGGACGTTGAGGATCAGCAGTTCCAGTTACTCGTAGAGTGGAGACTCAGCTCCCTGGCTGCTTTAGGAGCACAATGGTCGCTTCTCAACCAAAGGTCCCTTCTGAACACTTTTCCAGTGGTGAGAGGTCCCCAGATATACTATCCTCTCTCTCATCCACGCTGCTGGCACACACTCAGCAGCCAATCATACTGCAGGGCATTCATGCAGTCAGTCAGCCAGTCAGGCACACAGTGCATTCAGGCCACACTCCTCCCTTCCAGACACTCGCAACAAGGAATGTGGATTGGGACAAGTACCCAGCCATTCAACACTACACACTGCATTCAGGCCAGTTTCGGGCAGGGCTGTCTCAGTCTTTGTCTCACATGCCAGAAACCAGACAACCACAACAAGGAGTGTATATTGGTCACCCACTCCATTCACCCAGGTCCCACCCACAGGAGGTACCCACAACATACAGTCAATGGGAAGGCTCCAGTCAGTCTAGCTGGGCCTTCACAACAACACCATATATGGAACTTCCACCCAACAGCCAGTCAGGGGGAAGGGACAGAGTCAGGGCTTCCCAGGACTTTGGGAAAAACAAGACAACAGGCAATAGAAAGCAAGAGGCCACAGGGGCCATCTTGTTTCTATCAGGAATCAACTGATCCCAATGGCAGGGCCTGGGTGTCCCAAAATGGAGGACACTCAGAGCACCTGGCAGATTCAGCATGGAGCTGCCACCAGCCCATACCCTGCTCTGTGGGCCACCCACAGGTGCCCAAAAACATACACTAGGGGCACAGGGTTGTACCCCTACCTATGGGTGCCATAAGGGTATCCCATGGGTCTGTTCACCAAACCAAAAGAGAGCTGCACTGCCAGGAGTCCCACATGGACTCCTGGGCAGAAAACATGACAGAACACACGGTAGAAAAAGGACAAGGATTCAGAGGCCCTGTCCCTCAGATGCATTTCCAGCATCACAAGTATACTCCGGAGCCCCGGAGCCTCTTGGGGACGAGCTTGATGGCACCCTTCTTGAGCATCGCCCTTACCTCCAACAGCAGTTGAGGGATGTGATTCTCCTTCCTGGCCACGGAAGGAATGCAAGGACACTTCTTTTGAAATTCCAGCAAGTGTCCGCGGGACAGGGTGTCCAGCACCGAACGGTCGTTGGAGATGGACTCCCACACGCTGACGAACTTCGTCAGCCCGCCTCCTACTGGGGGGCTTCGGTGGGGGCCCGACGCTACGGCCGGTTCAGTCCTGCTTGGAAGAGGCCTTGCCGCCCTGGCCTCCTTGCCGACGGCGGCGAGCCCCTTCTTGCTTGCTGCGGTCTCTGTAGGCCTCCTGTGACGAGGAGCAGGCCGCCTGGCAGTTAGACGAGCCGCTGGATCCCTTGGAGGCTCCCGGTCTGCCTCCAGAGCTCCGAAAGGGCCGCCGCTGCTGAAGGACTCCTAGGGCTCGGGCTGTTTCCGTGTCTGTCTTGATGGCCTGGAGGGACTCATCCACCGTCTTTCCAAACAGGTTGTTGCCGTCGAATGGCATGTCCAACAATCTGGTCTGGACGTCCTGACGAAAGTTCGTTGCCTTGAGCCATCCTCGTCGTCGGAGGCAAACCCCGTTGCCCAGTTGGCGAAATCACTTACTCAAGGTTTCAGGTAAAAAATAGAAGTACATTTATTTTTAAACCATCAGTTATAAGCACAACACCTATTAAACTTTAAACAAAACCACACGTTAAATATACTACAACTAACCAATTCACTTTGTACAGTATGTCTCAAGGTAAGTACCCTGTGTTTGAATGAACCGGTGTTGTGAACAAAACACGATACCGCGGATACGGTTGCGATCACTTTTTGACAGTTCGGTCTACTCAAACACGTATCCGTGACATGAAATGCTACCGGGGCAAAAGCACACTTAGCACCTGAGATACCCAGAGGGAGTTGGAGGCAAAAATCACAGGCAATATTTAGGTTAGGCAGACAGTATCGAGAAACACTCAGAAACAGGAGTTCAAAAGTCAAAGGGTCAGAGCCAGGTTTAAGCGACACCAGAGACATGTGCCGAAGATCACACCGTTACAGTTCACGATTCAGCGTAGCCCAAAAGTACTTGGATAATGTCAATGTTCGGAAGCAAAAGTTATAAGAAGGAGGGAAGACAAGGACGAGCCTTGAGGATGAAGAAAAGGGATTCACCCAGTTTCCTCGAGTAGAACACAGTACCTTATTCCAATGATGCAGGTGGTGCTCTGGCAGTTGTTCCTGTTGGTTTCCTGCAGACCCACGATTCCTGGAGCTTCGTTGTGAAGGAGGACGTCTGAATGGGGTCTGCACCACACAGGGATGAAGCGGGCAGCAGCGACAACGAAAAAGGTGTGCTCCTTAAAAACAGGAGAGGCTCAGCAGGTGGCTATCCTGCCTACTACAGCAGTGTGCAGTGATTTCGACCACGGCGGCGATCTCTGGCTGAAGAAGATGAGGTGGTTATCCCCACCAGGCTCAAGGGAAGAAGACTCTGGACTGGATCTCCTCTTAGCCTTTGAAGGGAAGATAGCTCAGGACTGCAGCAGGGCTTCACCGTGACGGGGTAGTTGCAGCAGCCGTCGTTCTCTCTGCTTCTCTTCGGTTCCTTGTAGTTCCAGAGGCGACTGACTTCTAGCCCAAGAGACCTGCCTTTTATGCGCAAAACCCCATTCACACAGCCTGGCTGCAATCACGCAGCAAGGGGGTTGTACAGCCGGGACAACCACCTCAGCCAATCATGGCAAAGTGCGACTTGGGTTTCCTAGGATACCCTGTGCAGGAGGTGACTACACCCCTTCCCCACATTCAGTCTACCTAGACACCCAGGCGCCAAGAGGAGGGCTTCTCTGCAGAAGCCTGCCAAAAGACGGTGAACAAAGAAGGCAAACCTAGTTTGTCGCGCAAAGTAAAACACAAGAAGGAATTTAACCAAAAGAAATGGCGAATAAACCCAACCGGAGCCAAAAGAAAGACGATTTGGTCAAGTGGGTTTATGTTCGAGGCTAATATAATAGCCAAGAACAGTACCACGTTTAATATAATTGCGGTAGAAAAGTTAAGGTAGATACCACTGCCACCAGCCAAGTCTAAATGTTAAAAGAGCGAAACAATGCTCAGGGAGGTAAAGACGGAAAAGGGGTACAGATTAGCCCTTTCCAGTACTCCATGTAAGATGGGGTGTACTGGGTCTGGGGTAAAAAATGACTATGTAAAGTAAATGGCAACTTTACCTTTCTCTGGGGGATAGTAGTCAGCCCCAGCGAAATGGAGTCAGAGGGAAGTCTTAAAGACAACCCTGGGTTACTACACTAAAGGTGCTGTGTAACCCGTACAAGAACAGGGGCACCTGGAGTGGTGTGTTCCAGTGCCCAAGATCACACAATGAGTAAAAACACATAGGCCAAAACACATGTAAGAGTGTCATGATTCCTGCCCCTAATGTCCCCAGCCCTCCAAGATGTCAGGCTGGAGCCAGGCCATGATCACCTACATGGCCCTCAAGGGCCTCTCCATCCCTCCAAAGACCCATTTGGAGTCAGACTTGGCGCTTGTGGCACCAGACTCACTCACTCCCATAGGATAACATTGAGGATTGGACTTGTAGTGCATTGATGGGGACAAGATGGATGCCCCCACATATTTCGGTTCCCAGAACTGCATGTGCGGTCTAGTCTTTTGGATGTGGTTCAGCCCAGAGGCACCTGGGATACCCAGAGACTATTTAAACCACACCCAGGCTGAGAAACATGCTTTGCATTTTCTGCACCTGCAGCGTGACACTCACCGTGTTCGGATCGGTCTCCAGTAGGCCTTCATTTTTCTTCTGCGCTAAGCTCCTGCAAGAACAAGAACACTGTTAGGAACAGCCTTACCTTGCGGCGCTTCTGCCCATCAGTCATCGTTCCTTCTGTTCTGCGGGCATCTTCGGCAGTGTCATTGCCATCCCGGCACGCCGCTTCCTAAGGAAAAGGGAAAAGAAGAGAAAAAAGGGATTAGTAAGCATTCTGCAAATCTTCGCTTATTTTTAAATTCTGTACGAGCTTCAAACGCTTACCTGAATCCCAGCCACTCTGGGGGAACTCTGTCTCCGGAATTTCTCATCCATCTGCAAGAGCGAAAAGACACTCCAGGTTAGTGTGGAAACATCTAGGAGGCGCTGCATACCGCGCTTACCCACCGCATTTGTTCTTCATAACCGGCATCCACGCTGAAAACGTTGCGGCACCTAAAAGACACAGAAAAAGAACTCAGTTCAATGCAAATACGAAAGGGGTGCATCGCGCTCTCACTCACCTTAAGCTCTACTCATCTCAGCAGCACGCCACCATCCCCGGACGCCGGCCATCATCTAAGGAAGGAAAGGAACGAAGTTAGAGAACTGTTCAAAATACTCATTATACTTACCTGTCGGACTCTTGCCAGTGAAGTAACTAGGCAGCAATGAGCCCGCATCAATCAACGCTCCCCTGCGCTGAAGGCAGGACGGAGAGCACACTATCCAAGAAAACAAGGTGAGCTGTGGATCAAAGGGAAGGGTTGGACCCCGGGGAAGAAGGGGTTCAAGCACACAGACAATAGGGAGTTAAACTCTAACAATCATGTGTTTCAGGCCCAGTCTCCAGTCGAATAGCCTCCAGGGAAGGGTTCGAGGTCGTAAGAGGTCAGAACAGGCTGAGTGACATCCCCGTGGATACCAGGTGAGTGTTGCAAAAAGTGGAAAAAGGATGTACACTCTTACCAGGTGGAAAAAATAAACTCCAGAAATCCAGAAAAGCTGCTGGGGGACTCACTAGGTGAGGGAAATTAGCCCTAGAAGGAGAATTCTCCCTAACAAGGATGCCATAGAAGCCGTCCCTATTCTTCAGTTAAGAGGATATTTATTCAGTGTACTTCCTTGTACCCAAAAAGGACCTCGCCATGCGCCCTGTTCTAGACCTGCGCCCAGCGAACAAATTTATAAAACCTCAAAAGTTTTGTATGGCAACGCTACAGGTTATTCCACTGTTGAAACACGGGGACCACATGGCAACATTGGACATGAAAGATGCATACTTTCATATTCCAATGTTGCCAGTGCACAGGAAATATTTAAGGTTCATGATGGAGGACAGGCATTACCAATTCAAGGGTCTCCCCTTCAGCATCGCCTCAGCGCCAAGAGTGTTTACAAATGTCTTGGAAGCAGATCTGTGCAGGCTATCTGTCCCGGTTTACCCTTACCTCGACGACTGGCTCATAACAGGGGACTCTTGGCGACGCATACTTTTTGAACACCCAGAAGACCGTAGACGACCTGTTCAGTCTGGGATTCTCTATCAACGAGAAAATAACCAGTCTAGTCCCCAGTCAAGGAAAACAATTTCTGGGGGCTCTAATCCAGACGAAGGACGGCCTCGTCTTCCCCTTCAACGAGAGGGTTCAGAACATGCTGTTTCAGATCCCTCAATATGTAGCCAGTCGGGAGGTGACGGTACGCAAAGCCATGCACTTGCTAGGTATGATGACGTCATGCATATTCTTGGTTCTCCACTTTCGGCTGCGCATGCGTCCCATGCAAGAGTGGCTCAACAGCCAGTGGTGTCAGACCAGCGGACAATGGGAAGATCAGGTAGTTGTCTCGCCAGTCCTCATTCTCTCTCTGCAGTGGTGGTCGATGGAAAACCTTCACCACCTCCGCAGTGGAAGCCACTCATGACAGACGCATCTCTCACAGGGTGGGGGGGGGGGGGCTCACCTGCTTCAGCAGACAGCGCATGGAATGTGGTCCCCACAAGTAGCATCCAACCATATAAATCTGCTAGAGCTATTAGCAGTGTTCAAGGCACTGAAAGCCTTTCAGACGCAACTACAGGGGAAGACGGTGCTGGTTCTGACAGACCGCACCAGAGCCATGTATTACCTGAACAAACAAGGGGCAAACACTCTCCAGGGCTATCCAAGCTGTCCCAAAACATTCAGATGTGGGCTCTCAAACACAAGATGTTTCTGTTGTCCCAACACGTTCCAGGGGAACTCAATCTTCTGGCAGACGTGCTCAGCAGAGATTTCCCACTGCCCATAGAATACGAATGGCGTCTGCACAAAGACATTGTTCCCAACGTTTTCGCAGAATGGGGCTTCCCAGAGATCGACCTGTTCGCGACTCAGGAAAATGCCCAATGCCAAGACTATGCCTCCAGGAACCCCAGAACCGTTTCAAGTGGAACAGACTCTGGATAACATTGTAAGGGAAATTTGTTTATGCTTCGTCCCCCCCCCCACCCCCCCGACTCCCCTACTCAACCAGATAGTGCACAAGATGCACCAGGAACCAGTCGACATGATATTGGTAGCCCCATGGGGGCCCGCCAACCCTGGTTCGCGCATCTAATGGAAATATCCCTCTCCCCACCAGTAAAACTACCCTGCTCGTACAACATGTCTCAGGACAGGGGGAGACCTGTTACGCTCACCTGTCCTCCGCGGGGGCGTCGCACGAAGCTGGGCGATGGACGTCTGCACATGCGTCACACAAATCTGAGCGGTGAATGGCTGCACGTGTATTCTCCTATTTCACTACTTCTTCCACGAGTGGACTTTTGCCTTAGGTTTTTTAATGGCGGGCTCTCCGTCCTGCGACGGAATGCAGGGGCGCATTGATGTTCATAAGCCTCTCTTCCGGACCTAGTTGCGTCACTGATCCTACTGCTGTAGCAGAGTCCTGAACAACTGTGACTCTGTAGGTAAGTCTCTATGGCAATAGATTCTTGGTATAGTTTTTCTTAAAAGTTCTTTGTAAGCCAGAGTTCTCACTACTGTGCTTGTTTCTTTGCAGGTGCGGTTTCAGGTGTGCCAGGTGAATGAGTGACTCCTCTCTGTGATGCTGAGCAGAATTCCTGCAGGTGAGTATTAGCATGAAAGTGTGGTGTCGAAATGTTTTCAGAATGGTTCTTTTCCCTTGCGCGACTAACCTAATGTTTCTTTTCTGTTCTGCAGGTGCGGTGTGAATCCAGAGCGGCAATCGCATGAACCGGTTGGATGGATTGCAGGAAGGGTGCAGCCTACGGGTGAGTATTGGCTCTCTTTGCTTGTGTTTCCTTTCTGCAGATGTGACGATCCTGTGAGCGGCTGAAGAGGAAGCCTTTCGATGGAACGCTTCTCAGGTAAGAAATCAACCGAATCCCACTAGCATGGCAGAAAGAAGCCTACACACACTAGATGTGCGCAGGGCGTCATGTTTTACCTGGAAAGAACGAAACCACTGAGGAAGACTAATATGTTTTTCGTTTCAGTGGCAGCTGGTAGAAAAGGAGGTCCTGTCTCTAAATCGGCTATTTCAAGGGGAAATGTCAAATGCATCACACTGTTACGCTCTTGCTAAGAGAGAACTGCCCTTCAAGCCTAGAGCGTACTCTACTCTGGGCACTGGGGCTTCCATAGGATTCATTGCAAATGTTCCCCTAGAGTCCATTTACAAAGCGGCAACCTGGAGTTCTGTACACACCTTTACAAAACCCTATTGCCTAGACATTCATTCTAGATCTGATTCTCAGGTGGGACAAGCAGTATTAAGACATCTTTTCTCTACTGTTCCTTCTCACAATCCACCTTCAACTCCGGGTACTGCTCGCTAGTCTATGCACAGCACGTGATTCTAAGCAGATTAGCAAGCATCAGAAGACATGCATTACTCACCGTAGTAGCATTTCTGATGATTGTATCTGCTTAGATTCACATGCGCCCTCCCACCTCCCCGCTCGCGATGGAAGGAACATAGACGTCTTACTACTTTCTCTCTTCATGTACTCACTCACAATAGCCTTGGGCTCCCTCATGGCAGAAAAAATACAAGAGATTTTGGGTACACTACACGTCACGATAGGGATAGTGTTACAGACACGCCTATGCTGACGTCCCCTTTCGGTCCCCGAAAGACAAGATGCAATAAACTGCGGTTACGACTGGATGTCGGACCATATGCACAGCATGTGAATCTAAGCAGATATAATCATCAGAAATGCTATTACGGGGAGTAATGCATGTCTTGCCACTCCCTCCACAGACTGGGCTTCTCCCTCAACTTCAAAAAGTCCCAAATGATACCGTCACAAAGACTCCAGTTTATCGGAGAAGTCCTGGCCACATCCCTGGGAAAAGCCTTGCCACCAGAGGAGAGGGCTCAAAACATTCTTCAGAAGGTGACGAAACTCCAAAATGCCCAATATCTTCCAGCCTTCGATTTTCTGATGTTGCTCGGCCTGATGGCATCCTGCATCTTTTTAGCGCCTCAGGCCTGTCTGAGAATGAGATCTCTCCAGTGGGCTCTGAAGACCCAGTGGTCACAGTTCTCAGGAAAGATGTCAGATCTCCTTCAAATTCTGAACAGAGTCTCACTGGACCTTCAGTGGTGGGCTTATCGGGAAAACATCTTGAAAGAAGAACCTTCTCCAGCATGGGGTCTGGCATGGATTCATATGCTCATGAATATTCCCCGTCGTCAGGCCGGGAATCCTCGATAAAGAAAAAATCAGTATCAGTTTTGTTTCTGATCTGTCTTTCTTAGTAGCAACCAATCACTGATCTCTGGGTCATACTGCCCCCAGCCAATGACTGGCCCTCTACTTAAGCCCCTCCACTGGCAGCCATCCTCAGATTTTTACCGCACGTTAAAGTGTTGGGAGTCCTCGTGTTTTAGCTCTCCAGCTTTTACTGCGTTTTTGTGCTTTTTCATGAGAATTTTCTCATTTTTTCAGTTAATCGAGCCTCAAGCTCTGCCGTTTCTACTTCCGATAACGGGGACCCGTTTCGGAATTCTTCTACGCCCCTCAAGGGTGAAGTTTTCGTCGAGTTACGCTTCTTGGAAGATTCCGGAAGATCTGGGGCCTACCTCAACGGACATGGCCCAGGACAAGGGTAGCTCAACGCCCGGATCCAAGCTGTTCAGGAGCTGCCCAGGATGCGGATTGCAAAATGTTTTCAAGGAGGACGAGCATTTGAGATGGGTCTACTGCCTTCATGAGGACAAGACGCACATGGAGAAGGACTGTGCGTTCTGCAAGAACCTGTCGGAACGGACCAAGCAAGATCGTCGTTCCCGCCTCGCCGCCTGGCTGGAGAAGGGCACAGCAGGTGAGAAGGTGAATAAAAAAAAGTCTGAGCGATCTTCTAAGTCCTGTGAGGGCACCCCGGCGACGGAGGCCCAACAAAAGGCCAAGCACCGTAAGTCCGCGGGCACCGGGAGCGCCGAAAGGTCAGGCTCCTCGGCTGCCAGGCAGGGCACAACTTCCCCAGCACGATCAACCACGAGCCAGCGCTCTGGTTCGGGGAAGAGGAAGTCCGAGAACCCGGGTAAGCTTCTGGAGAGGCCCCGGTCCATCTCGAAGGGAGCCGAGGGAGAGCGAGGCGATGACCCTCCCCCCAAAGCGAAGGCCCAGGACGCACCTAAGGTGGTGAGGGCCTTGATCCACCCGGCAAAGGCCACTATCGAGGTTGTTGCAGCGGCACTGGCGAAGCCGGCAGAGGCTACGCCAGTGGAGGCGGCCTCGGGGCCCAGAGTTTCCCTGCCGCCTCGGAGGGAATCCTCTTTCCAGAACATCGTTAAGACCCCCGTGAAGACCCCGGCGGAAAAAGGGAGGGGGGGGGGGGGCGGTGGCAATTACAGACTCTGATTCAGCCTCCGAGGAGGATCCGGTGGAAACCGTGAAAGGCCTCAACGAGAGGTTCATAGGCCTCAACGAGAGGTTCGAGAAAGTTCGATCCCAGGGGGAGGTTCCCGCTGATGTGATCAAAGATAGCTACGATGGCGACGACGAGGGCCCAGTGGAACAGCCATCCCCTCCGTCGCAGCCATTAACCGAGCCCCAGGATATCTCGGCGGCCATTTTGTTGGCGATCCAATCCTTATGTACTGAGATAAGGACGAGGTTACCGCGGACCTCAACGGAGGATCCAGAACCAGGCCCGTCGGGAAGCCCTCCGAACAAGCAGAGGAGAGTCCACCCCGCTCCGCCCTTCGTGCCCGTGAGCCCTGTGGACCCCTCATCCTTCTCGTCAGACCCCCGGGAGGATACAGCGACGGATACGGCGACAGGGACAGACGGCGGCGGCGATGACACAACGGACATCCCGTCATCAACCCCCCCCTCGGGCCTCTCCGCCCGACGAAATTGGCTCTTTTCACGCCATGATAGCCAGGGTATCCGAGCTCTTCCAGCACTGCCCTGAGGAACAGAAAAAGGAAGGTTTTCTTTACCAACGACGAGAGGCCAAGAGAAAGACTGTCCTCGCGGTGCCGTTGCTCGACGACATCTGGGACGAAGGGCTGGCTATCCTCAAGAACTCTTCCACGGCACCCGCCAAGAGGGACAGGTACGAGAAGAAGTACCGGGTCCCCGATGCCGCCCCCTTGTGCCTCAGGGACCAGCCCACGCCGGACTCTGTTGTCTCTGCAGCGGCCAAGAAGAAAGCAGCGGGTGCGGCGGCTTCAACTTCCACTTCCCCGCTGGACAGCGAGGGCAAGAAGTTGGGCGGCAACGACGATTAAGGCGGACAATGCCTTAGCGATTGTGGCCCCTTACGATAGGGAGCTTTGGTTCAAGATGGCTCCTCTGATAGACTTCCTGCCGGACGACAAGAGGGCGGAGGCCCTACAGATTCTGCAGGAAGGAGAGGTGGCGTCGGATCACGCCATAACGGTGGCAACGGACACTGCCGATACCGGTGTTTGCTTGAGTCACAGTAATTGTGGTCCCTTCGTGTAATCTGTGCTACTGCTCCTATACTCTTGAGATAAGCCTGGCTGCTCTGCTACCACTATAACTTAGTATTACAGGCTTGTACCAAAAGTAAACTTGTATTGCCACCTGTGGTCTTAATTGTGTGTAGTGGTCCATAAGGGCACTGCACAGGATTCTGCCTAACAGTCCTTTCCACAGCAGCGCTTCCACCGCTTGATTCAGGATCTGCAGATGGTCCGGTGAGAGGTGTCTTGAGCGTGGCGGTCTGAACTTTGGTGGTCGGGCGAATTCCATGCAGTACCCATGGGCGACCGTCTTTAAAACCCACTGGTCTTAAGTTATACCCTCCTATGCCACAAGGAAAGACGTTAAACACCCCCCGACCGGGGTGACATGGGAGGAGACCTGGATCTGTTGGTCATTTCTGACCAGAGGCTGCGGCTCCTCTGGGGTTGGGGCCTCTGCCTTTGCCGTGTCGTTGACCCCTAGGTGGGTAATTGGCAGGGCTTCCTGATGTTTGTTCAGAGTTCCAGTTTCCCGTGTTGTAGTTCTGATTTGCACAGGACTGCCCTCGAAAGGACTGATGAGAACCACCTCCCCTTTGGGGGCAAGATTTCCGAGTTATTTGTTGTAATGATTTAAGAGTCTCATACTCTTTTTTTGGCCGTCTCCAGAGCATCGTTGTGTGCTTTCCCGAAGAGATTGGTGTCTTCTATGGGTTTATTAATAAGGGCCGCTTGAGTAGTGTGCCCTGAGCCAGAGATCTGCCTGCTGTCCCAGCAGTGTCAGGAGTGTTCTTGATTATATGCCGAGATACTTGCCAGCCCCTCAGCCACGATGGTGAGAAGTCTGGACCTAGCGGGTTCAGGGATCTCCTGGAGTCCCCTCTTGTACAAGCTTCCATTGTGCATCTGCATAAGTGGCAAGCAGCGTGGTGTTGTCTGCTATGCGTGTGGTGTATGCAGCAGCCGAGGTAACACGCTTACCTAAGGCGTACAACCTCGTTGACTACTTATCCGGAGGTGCCTCCCCCGTAGCAAGGGGTACCCCTGCTCGTTTCCGGGTGGTAGTGACTACGAAGGAGTCGGGGGTGGCGTGGCCTTTAATATATTGAGGGTCTGTAGGAGCTGGCTGAAATAGTTTTTCCACTCTTGGATTCACTGCCCAAGTTTGAGCTGCCGTGACTAGGGAGTGGGCCAACCTTCGCTTAATAGAGTTTAGGAGGGGAATGGCTTGGCTTGAGGGTGGTTTCTCTTTGAGAATGTCTTCCACAAAGTCCTGTTCGGGTACTGCCTCCTGGGTGGTGATCTGAAAATGCTCTGAAGCCTTCCTTAAAATGGCATTGAAAGCCATTTGATCGTCCACAGGCGAGGCCTGACGGGTCAGAGTGGTGGGAGGAGAATCCAGGCATAGGACATCAGTGTCCTGATCTTGCGTGGGAGAGTGCCCATGGCTCAGGCTCCAGTTGCTGGGTTTCTTCCCAGTTGTCCATGGCATCCGCCTGGTCATCAGGGTAATCCTGCAGGGAGAAAGGAGACCCTTCCTGATCATAGATGTCCTGGTAAGTGTCCATTTGGACCACATCTTCATGGTAGGCAGAAGCAGAAGGCTGCGAGTCAAGATTTTCCTGGAAACATGAAGCTGACCCCAAAATAGGGTCTTCACGAGATCTCTTAGGGGAAGGCTGCTCAGTACGCGAGACAAACCTTTCTAGACGGTCCATGCAACCACACAACCCACAACATACCGTACGCGGCCCACCGCTTTACACAGCGCTCCTTAAGGGTCTTAGGCCGAAGGAGCTTACATGCCGCACACCGCTTCTCATCGGAATCTAGGGGGGGAGACAAGAATGACAAGTTCTGTGCTCATCTTTACATGGGTACCTGACCCTACACTTCGGGCAGAACCTAAATGGAGTCCTTTCCATAGCGAAAGGACTAAACAAAGAGGACCAGACCTAGAGGGCAAAGAGGGGGAAAGAGGAGAGACATAACGAAAGATATGGCCACCCCGACCCCACTCTCCCTACTTTGTAGGGCGGCCTGAGGGCCCGACCACGTGGGTGGCTCACCCGCCAGATCTTAGGCGCCAAACTACACCACCATTGAAACTTCCCGCAGTCTCCGTCGAGGTTGTTGATCTCCGTCGAAGTGACTTAAGGGAAGTAACCGACAAAGTCGGTATAAAGATAAACAATGTCTCTTCTGAAGAGCTCCGCTATAGGGCGACCAGTTAGCTGGGCGGAAAAAAACAATGAGGGACCTCGGCACTTGAGGTATTTTGGGTACACTACACGTCATGATAGGGATAGTGTTACAGACACGCCTATGCCGACATCCCCTTTCGGTCCCTGAAAGACAAGATACAATACTCTGCGGTTACTACTGGATGTCGGACCATATGCACAGCATGTGATTCTAAGCAGATTAACAAGCAACAGAAACATAGTTTAGATGATCCAGAGCTTGTTCCGGGGGAACCCGCCCTGATCAACTAATCATCTAGGCAGGGGTAGACATGAATCCCCCCCTCTCCTGAGACTCGCTGCCACAACCGCCATTAGCTTGGTGAAAACCCTCGGGCGGAGGTTAGCCCAAATGGCAGAACCCAAAACTGATAGTAAGAGTTGCCAATGCCAAACCTCAGGTACTTTGTGCTTGAGATGTATTGGCACATGAAAGTAAGCATCCTGAAGGTCCAGAAATACCAACCAATCCTGAAGTTGGAGGGCCTGAAGGATTTGAGAAAGTTTAACCTTCTTGAACTTGTCTTTCCTGAGGAATTTGTTCAATTCTCGCAAGTCCAAGATGGGTGTCATGATGCCTACCCCCGGGGCACCAGACCAGGCCCAGCAACCCCGGAAGCAGGCATCAAGTTATTTTGAGCAAGCCCAAAAACCCCTGCTAGGGGCTGTTTGGGTGCGATCCTGGCGCATATGGCGCCAGGCTCGTATGGAGAGTCAGTCCTGGCGCCATAGGTGCCAGGATCATAGAGTAGAACTTACCTGATGCAGACCATGCTGCAAGGTTACCTGATGCAGACCATGCTGCAGAGCCCCAAGCCAAATGAGGCTTGGAAGGGACTATTTTACCTTGGGATTATTTTTTACTCGGGTGGGGCTGGGGAGGAATACTTACCTGGGACTACTTTGGAGGCTATTTAAACCACGCCCGAAGAGCAGCACACGCTTTGCGTTATTCTGCATCCAGCAGCGTAACGCTCACCGTGTCTGCAAGCCTGCATCCAGTCTTCTGCCACGCCCGCCTCGAGTCTGCAGCTCCTAGAAAAAGGGAGGAACAGAAGGAGAAGAGGTTAGAATAAGAGCAAAACCTTCGATCCTTACCTGAATTCCAGATCCACCGCGCCTTCGAGCTGAAGAAAGCAGCATTTTACGCGCGCCGCCTCGCCTGCTGCAGCGCTGCGCTGAACTCACCGGCCTTCGCATCATCTTCACAATCCACCGCATCCTTCTGCACGTTCCTGCCGCACTGTGGCACCTAAGGGGAACACAAGAACAGCAAAGGTGAGCCAAGGGAATAAACAGAGGCAATAGTAACTACCCCCATAGACTTACCTGATTACCGCCGGGGGTACTATTCCTCTTCACGGGTCGGCGCAGTCTCCATTGCATCCTCGCCGTACCCCGGCCCCTAAGGGGAACAAAAGGACAACAAGGTGAGACAAAGGGACAAACAAGGGGAACGCTTCTCACCACAATAGACTTACCTAATTTTACCGCCGGAGGCATTATTCCCCGAACTTCATATTTTCTCTCCACAACTGAATAAGGAAGCAAGCAACAGGTTACATTCTGGCCTTATTTTATTGAACTGTGTAGGATAAGCCAAATCCTTACCTGAACTTCGTCAGCTACCACGAGGAACTCTTAGCTGGGGTCAAGCTGCAAACTGCAAGGAATCGGACAAGAGTGAAAGTCAGACATGTGAACTCTTACGAACTACATACTTTTCGGAGTCAATATTGTTCTGGAACTCACCAATTCCTTCGAGCCAGTGAATCAACTGGTTAACGCGCCCCTCCGCTCAATGCAGGATGGAGAACTCATCTTTTCAAACCATCAGGTGAGACTATAAGAGGGGACATCAAAGGTGATCTGTGGGGAGAACAGCAGGGGGGAGGAGGGGAATTTACGCTCAACTCCACGGGTGGTTAATCCCCTTTCTCCATTTGAAGAAGAATATTCCTATGGGCCAAGCAAACAAAGGTAGGTGGGCAAGTCCAGTCCGTCATCTCGGCCCTACGCGGCACATTGGTGGAGACCGCAGCTGTCCAGTTCAGATCGATGCCTCTGTGGGAGCCAGGTGAGCGTAACAATGGGTCTCATTCCTCCGTCCTTTTTCGGAATGTGAAAATATGTGGAGTACCAACCCTTGCTCCTCTCCGCTGCAGGTACTGGTTCTATAGCACCTTTCTCTAGCAGGTCCAGAATCTCCTGAATAAGTAGTGGGTCTGGAAACATCAAAGAGTTGTTCCCCGGTGGATGACTGAGGCGTGCGTAGGAAAGACAGGCAGTAACCTTGGGCAACTGTTTCCAATGACCAAGCATCTGGAGCAATAGCCTGCCATTCTGTCAGATGTTGAGTTAACCTGCCTCCTACTGATGTTTTTTGATGCAAGACCTTAGTACCTCTACCCCGTCCACCACGGGGGAAAAGTCTCTGGCCTCTTTGAGCTTGTTGTCCTCTGCCTTTTCAGAATGTGGAATAATAGCGAAAGGGCCTACCCCTCTAGTGCGCACCTGTGGGCGGTTTAGAGTTTTTTATCGCAGCTCCAAAGGATTTGGTTGCCGCCTTGGAAGTTTGCAACTTCTCCAAACTGTCACCAGCCTTCTTGCCAAATAGATGAGTGCCGTCAAAGGGCATATTCAGAAGCCTGGACTGTACGTCAGGAGCAAATCCAGACTTCCGCAACCACGCAAATCTGTGGATTGTCATACTAGCCGCCATGGCTCTGCTGATGCGGTCAACAGTGTTGAGAGCGGTCTGGAGAGATTCACATAGCGCCCTTTCTGTCCTTGATAATGTTCAAGAAACCATCTCTCACCTCCCCTTCCGGGAGGGAGACAGACGCCATTGAAACACACTCACAAAGGGTGTGGCTAAATCTTGCAGCGTGTATATGGCATTAGCAGACTTTAAGGCCATGCTGCATACCGAGAAAACTTTCTTGGCCATGGCATCAAACTTTTTATCATCACGACCCTGCGGGATTGTAGGGTATGCAGTCTGTTTTCCTGATGAAGATGCAGCTTGAACAAGTATAGGGGATCTGCAGCTGATGTCCTATATTTTGCGGTCAGTCTTTTGCAGAGTGCAGGGATCCCTTACAGCGATTCCCAGTTTGTAGACACCTTTTTTTTGTAAGGCCTTGTGAAAGGGGACGATAGGATCTTCTTGTGGATCCATATCAAGTATGTTGGTAAGGTCATCTTGCTCGTATACAGGTGTGGGCCTAGACCACCCCATATATTCCATCACCCTATAAGTGTCCTGTAATTCCTCTCTGCATGATTCCCTGGTTCAGGCTTACTAAAATCAACCTCTGGGGAAGTATCAGTCCCGCTTGCTTCCTGCAAAGGGTCCTGCAGGTCTTTCAATCTGGCCTCTTCTGAGACCAGTTCATCTGGTATGGAAAGCCTCATACACTCCAGACCAAGGGGTCTGCATCAGAATCCTCTCCCTCCTCATAAATTGAGGATAAGGTTTTTAAGTAATCTGAAGGGGACAGAGGTATGTAGCTTTTTTCCAATGAAGAAGGTGCAATAGCAGTTACTACAGGTGGAGAAATACTTGCAATAGTCGACGTGGACGTCATTGGCCTCGATGGATTTGTGATTGGATTCGAGGTAGTCGATAGAATCGACTGACATCGACGTCTTTGAAGAAGTCGTCAAGAGTATTGAAGAGATTGGCATCGATGGGGGTCAACGTTCGAGGAGTCAATGACCTCTCCTTCGAAGGAGTTATCGAGGGCGCCGGTAACGCAGTCTTCAGCTTCGACGTCTGAGTCGATAGTGATGATGTCCTGTATGTCACAGAGGCCTTTTCTCGACTCTAGGGTTTTTCACGCTCTCGAGGAGTTTGTTTTGCCGAGGTGGAAGACTCACGGCTCTTGTGTCTACCAGGTTTTTCTCCTGGGGTATCGCTTCTAGGTGTCTATGAGGGGGGCAAGGCCGCATTCTCAAACACCTTTAGCATTTTGTTACGGAAATCCTCCCACCGAGCCGAGGAGCTGTGCTTGGTGGGACATGCAACTCTCTCCGCAGAACTGGAGGATGAGGTCGAAGGCGATCCATGATGCCTTTTCTTACAATGCCTTGAAGCGGTTGAATGGTGTGATCCGCTCCGAGATCGTGAACAGGAGTGTTTTTTACGTTGAGGAGATGATGGCCTCGACTCATCTGAGGTGTGTTTGATAGGGGTAACAGATTTTTGGGTCTTACCTCTTTCCAACTTCCCTCTGCTCTCTCTTGAGGCTTTCGCCGTCATCGACAAACACTCTTCACATTCTGAACATGGATGCTCTGCCCCAAGGCACGACAGACAGACCCTGTGTGGGTCTGTCAAAGACATCTTTGCCCCACAATCTGCATTTTTTAAAGAAAGATCGGGGCGTATATGGAGCCAATGAAGAGGTCATCTCGATCTAAGGATTGAAGGATTTTTCACGAGATAAACTCGAAGTTCTTTGATTTCTTCACAGAACCAAGTGTTACGTTCCCAAAGATCAGGAAGCGCGGAAAAACAGAACTGAGGAACGGACACTGCACGCAACTACTTCTACCCATGATGATGTTGTGGTCGAGACTGAAGCCTCCAAAGGACATCGAAGCACAGCGCCCTCTACTAGGAAAAGAATGCTGAAGCAGCAAGCTAGATATGGAAATATAAAACAAGGAATATGTGGGAGGACAATCCATTTGAACATTATTTATTAGGCCTTCAGTTTACACACTAAGCAGATAAAAATCATAGATAACTATTGTCACAAAAAACCTTATACAACATATACACATATCCACCCTTAGGAGAAATAGAATTCCATATGAATCAATTACCAGTGCATAGAAATAGACAAATTGTTAGAATAAACACAAAACCGCTTCCACAAATCTTAAAAGTCCAACATTAGGATGGTTTGGGGCCTTGAGAGCAAAAGTCTCTAGTTCCAAAGCATATACCTCTTCAGGAAAGTTTGTATAAGCAAGGGTCTGCCACCTGCAGCCTTCCAGATGTTTTGGACCACAACTCCTATGATCCCTCATCACCGAATATGCTGGCTAGGGATGATGGGCGTTGTAGACTAAAGCATCTGGAGAGCCAAAGGTTGCAGATCCTTGAATAGAGATTGGCAGGGTCAGTGGTTATGATTAATAAGAGTTCCAAAATGATATAAAAGTTCAAGTAATGTTCAGGTAAGTACTCAACTCAATCCAACACATTAGGAAAGGCCTAGGGAAGGATCCTTAATCAAGGTCAGGTCAGAGTGAGTTAGTGCAACTAGGTGTGAAGTCCTGACCCTATGGGAGACAAGGGGAGAAAGCAACAGATGAGTAGACTCACCCCTGTGGCTTCGAGTTCTTCGGATACAACGGTTGGAGGTGCCACACTTCGTTCCAGGCATGTTCTTCTGTCTTTGTTCTTACTGCAAGGGACGTCTAGACAGAAGAGATACTTTGTTTCATGGGATTTAGTTTCATTCAGTCGGAGAATTTAGGAATTGGTTCCAGGCAGTTTCCATTTGAAGACCAAAACAAAGACAAGTGAAGACTTTTGAGGGAGAGATGGCCAAGGGACATGAAGATGAAAAGATCCAACCAAGATCACCACAGTCAGTCGGAGAAAGACTACTGGAACAGCGGCGAATACAGGAGAAGCCTAAGCACAGCTTCCTTTGCAGTGAGATGTGTGTAAATGCAGCCGCAGGCATCAAGTGGCACAAGCTGAAGAGCTACCAAGTTCCAAGGCTCTGCTCGGAACAATAGCTGCAACAAGGGAGCCCAGCAGAGAGCTGCTCAGTCCACCAGTTGTTCCAGGGACACTTTCAAAGGCTCAGCAGGCGTGGACCCTCGAGCAGGGGTTGAGATGGTTTCTCTCACTGGTCGAAGTACCAACAAAGGCCTTCTAGAGATTTGGACAGAGAAGCAGGACTTCACCGGGTCAACACTGGAGTTGATGCTAGTCCTCTGGTCGCGCATCTTCGTAGAAGTCTTGGTACAACGATTATCTGCCGAACAGTCGTAGGAGTCCTCCTTTTTTCTAAGATTGAGGATGGAAGCAAAACCACCAATGGTAAGGATCTGCGCCATTCAAGCAGCAAGTTGCTATCCAATCATGGATAGCCACTGGCCGACACATCTGCCCAGCGACAGACTTTCTAGCACCAGAGAAGTGGATTGGGACTAGAGAGTCCCAGACCCCTTCTCTGGTGCACACACAACCTGTCAATTAGCCTGCCAGCATTAGTATACATTTGTGGTAAATATGACTACACAAGTAAAATAACACAAAGGTAAAAATATCACAACTGCCACCAGCTTTCTTAACCACATTGTAGCAGTACCCAAAGCCATTCTATAAAAAAGATATAAGGATAATATATCTTAACTGCATTACACAATAAGATGATGTGTGCTATTGTACTACAAGAATACATAAAGAGAGAGAGTCTTAGTACTGGCAGTCTTATGGACTGGCCAGTTTCCCCCATAAGAATGAGGAAGGGAAGTAAAGCAGAAGGCTTTATTTACCTTCAAAAATCAGGACATTGTTCAAAACTAGCAAACAAAGGGTGTCCCATAGACATCTATGGAGGGAAAGGTACACAAATAAAATCTTTCCCAAATGAAGTAATTTACTGTATTTAACCAAGAACGATGAAAGACTGTCGGCCCCAATGGAATTCAAAGCCATGTCCTACGGGTGAACACAGATGTCTGGGGTGAGTCTAACTCTCCAAGATACCTTGTCGGGAAGCTGTTTGATCCAAAACTCAAATAGTATTTATTGATTAGGATTGTGTATGTTTGAAATGCCAGTTTCATGCCATGGAAGCCCCAGGTGTATTCCTACGAATAGGAATGCCTTATAGCTGGGGTCTTTTCCAAAGCAAGTCTATGATAAAGACCTTTAAAGTGTACAAGACACTTCCCTAACAGCATCATATGTTGTGAAAAAAAATGTACGCCACATAACACTGGTTTCAGCAATGGGATCGGTCATATATTTAAATGTTTAGTTGAATATATAAGTAGGCAATAAGAAACTATGGCCGAGGGCACCTGGGAGAAAACCCTAATCTTAAGATTATTTTATTTATTTATTGTTTGCTTGTTAGGTGCTTCAACAGCAAGTAAATACTGTTTCAAAGCACCGATGGGGAGATGGGAGGGAACAAGGGAATAAAATACATTACAAAACCATATTTAATAGGAGCAGTGGCGGGAAAAGGAAGAAAGGACAAACCTACTGTGCATTGTGAGTATTCAGAACATGCAAATGCAGCAAGGAAGAGGGCAGAGGGCGCAAGTGCAGGGGAGTCCGAGCTCATGGGTGAGCCAAGATGAAGTGCTTGGGTTGTTGAGTACTGCACAGCCTGGGGCCACGTTAGGAGTAAGTGCGAACTTCTAGTGTGGAGACTGTGCGAAGGCAAGTGCTGAGGGTAGACAGGAGCTGGGCCGATTGGGTGTGGGAGGTCAAGGGCCCAGAGGATGCATAAGGGCCACAGACCCAATCACAGCAACTTTGGGATTAGCAGAGGAGAGAGGAGAGGAAGGGAAGGAGGATGAGGTAAAGAGGAAAGTCTTGAGGAGCTTCTGGAATTCAAGAAAGTCCCACTCAAGGCGCAGAGGCAGGGGGCGGCTGTTTCATAGGAGGGAGCCAGCTGAGGAAAGCGGTCGACTACCTGTGCTCTGTTTAGCAAAACACTTTACACACAAAGAGTTGGTGCCAAAGGAACATAGTGGTCTAGAGCGAGAGTATTTATTAAGATAATGTTGAAGATCGCGTGGTCTCAGAGCCCCAACAGCGTTGTGGATGATGAAGAGGCATTTGAATTTAATCCGTGCAGCAACCCAGGAGCCAGTGAAGACTTTTTAGGGTAGGAGAGATGCAGTCCCTCGGCTTAAAGCCAAGGATAAGTCTTGCTGCCCTATTCTGGATTAGCTGGAGGGGTCGCAGAGTGGAAGAAGCCACTATTGTTATGGTATTTATTGAGACAGACCTAAATGAGAAGCAACGGAGCGCTTTACAAAGGTATACAACAGTACAGATATACAGCAGGGGTATGATACAGAGGGGAACCAAGGAGGGGTACAGCTGTACCAGGTGGTGGGGAGGAGAGGGGCAGGCAGCATCTGGCATGTCAGGGCGGCACGAGGGGCAACGGGATGGCCTAGGTGTTAAGGAGAGACTTCTTGAAGAGGTGGGAATGGAGTTCTTTTCTGAATTGTAGGAGCAATGGTGCAAGTCTGATGTCGACAGGGAGCAGGTTCCACAGTCTTGGGGCATAGGCAGAGAAAATGTTCATTTACACTGCCTTGTCAGATTGAGAAATAGAAGAACATAATGGCTACATTACAAAAAGCAGGAGTAACAATGTTAACGATTTACTAACAAGAGGAGCTATGCATACCACAACCGCAGAGTGGTTGGTACAACCAGCCATTTCCTTTGATGGTCACCATCAATACATTCTCCCAGGATATGCCCTTGCATATAAATCCTGAAAGTTATTGACCTAACATTGCTCACCATATGACAAAGCAAGTATGTAAAGACTTATGTGCAGTGGAACTAAGTTGAGAACGACAAAAGAAAATAAATTACTTAACTTTGGAATGTTCTTTCAGATTGATTATTCTTTCCTACCACATTATTCATTACAGACATTCCCACCAGAAACAAGTCTAGCTTTGGAAACTGTGTTCAGCCACTAGGAAGCACATCTCATTGTCAGTGCCAATCACTATATGTAACGTCAGGGCCAGTATATATGGAGCAAGCTGTGTCCCATGACCTCAGTTCTGCCCATGTTCCTATGCAATCAGAGACTGAGGAAGAATTGAGATCATTCCATATTTGGGATAGGCAGGGAGGATGATGAGGCATATATAGGAGGAAGGACTAAGTACATCAGACAACACAAGTAATACGTTATTCTAATGTATTCCCTTCCTCCCAAAGCTTCTACATCTTAGAAGATCCAAAAGCAGTACAGAACCCAGATGAGGGAGGTGAGCAAGGGACCATCACCTACACTAAACACTGGTACACTGCTTGACCAAACGGGGTGGCCTGACCAGATAAGGAAAAGTGGGACCAAGCCTGATTTGCACATGGTGTTCCCCCCTTCTGTAATAGTATGGTGTTTGGCAGAATCCAGTGCAGTGCCCTTAGGGACCACTACACACAATTAAGACCACAGGTGGCAATACAAGTTTTACCTTTGGTACAAGCCTGTACTACTATGTCAGAGTGGTAGCAGTGGCGGAGCAGCAAGGCTTATCTCAAGAGTATATAAGCAGTAGCAGAGATTACACAAAGGGACCACAATTACTGTGACTCAAGCAAACACTGACTCAAGGTTTCAGGTAGAAAAATATAAGTACTTTTTTTTTTTAAACTTTATTTATTGATGTGGTATACAACATTGCAACAACATGACACTCCATATATATGCTTAATCTGAATCATTTAGTATACGTACACAGCATACGATGCAATACTACAGGGCAACCATATTACTAGGCCCTATCAGGCTATCGTTATCTGAATCTGCCTCGCACAGATACATCCTGAACGGGGCCCAAATGTCCTTAGGTTTACATGAATTCGGGAGTGACATTACATAGTGTTCCTCACACTCATTTACGTACATCAGTTCCTTGATAAAGTGGCTCACACGTGGAGCCTGCGTGCTCTTCCATTTTTGCAAGATGCATTCTTTAGCCACCACACATGCAATATTAAAGAGTCTTCGGTTTTTTTCTGATTGTTTACCGATATCCCCGAATAAGTATTTCTGCGGCGTGAGGTCCACTGGTATCTGAGTCACCTCCTGTAGGATTTTCGCCACCTCCCCCCAGAATACACAAATGCGAGGGCAGCTTCAATACATGTGCACTGAGTCCGCCCGATCTGCACCACACTTCTGACAACTACTCGCACTACTAAGTGTGAATTTTGCAACTTTTAGGGGTGTTTAGTGTAGCTTTTTTAACACTTTAAATTGAATCAGCCGGAGGCCCGCGTTCATGGATACCTTCTTGGTCAATTCACAGTACCTTCCCCAGGTTTTTTCGGGTATGACAACACCCAGGTCTGTTTCCCAGGAAGTTTTCATCATGTTTGCCGATGGAGCGTTGGCCTGTACGGCCACGTAAAGCCCCGAGATGCTAGTTCCCGCCCGGGTTGACAAAGCTATCAGACATGGGTGCGGTGGGGGTTCGTCCGGGAACATTGGCCACCTAGCCTTAAAAGCCATCTTCATTCTGTGGTATTGTAGGATCATCAATTGGCCCCTTCCCATCCCAGTTTTGAACTCCTCAAGAGTTATAAATCTAATATTAGGAAACATGTCTTTGATTTGAAACTTTCCCTCTGGATCCCATGTCTTCCGCACATCTGGATCATATGTGGGTGGTATACCGGGGAAGTTCCAGAACGGGGCCTCAGCATAATAGGGCGTTTCCAGGTTTAGCCTACGGTAGATTCTGGACCATGCATACACAGTTGTACTGACTGGGTCAAATGGACATTCATCTCTGTGTTTTACCTTAAAAATGACTGACCTTAAGTCAGTTGGGCGTGCAGCATGGGTTTCTAAGCAGATGTGGGGTGAGGTATCCTGCTCATCATACCAATGTTTGACGAACTGAGCCTGCGCTGTCAAATAATATAAGTCAAAATCAGGGGCAGCTATCCCCCCCCCCCCTATTGTAGGGTTCCATCATCTTTTCCCACTTCATTCTGGGCGTTCCTCCACACCAGACAAACTCAACCGCCAGGGACCTGAGGGTATCAAACAATCGCCTACCAGGCCATATCGGAATATTAGTAAAAACGTATAGTAGCTTGGGGAGAATGATCATTTTCAATATAGCTACCCGGCCCATGAGTGAAATGGGAAGTTTGCCCCAGAAGCGGAGTTTAGCGGCAATCGTGGTCAACAAGGCATCATAGATGTTGGAGAGCAGGGATGCCTTGACTCCAGACACAATTACACCCAGATACCTTATCTTATCAGGGGACCATTGTAGGCCGTGTGTGTTGCTTGGACAAGTAGTGGCAGGAGTCAAGGGAAAAATTTCGGATTTGGAACGATTGGTTTTGTATCCCGAATATTCTGAAAATTCATGCACGGTCTCCATTGCAGGTCCCAGGTGTATATTTGGTTCCCGGATATATAACAGTCTGTCATCTGCATATAGTGATATTGACTGGGTTCGGCCCGCCATCCATATACCCGTCTGCCCTTGGTGTTCCCTAATTGCTGCCGCAACCAGCTCCATAGTAAGGGCGAATAGAATAGGAGAGAACAGGCAACCCTGCCTTGCACCCCTGCCCAGCCCAAACCACTCCGACATGGTGCGGTTGGTCAGCACCCTGGCTCCCGGGTTATAGTATAGTATCTTGACACAGTTTAGGAAGTTTGGGCCTATTCCAAACTTCTCAAGCACCATGAACAGGTATGTCTATGACACCGAATCAAATGCTTTTTCAGCGTCCGGGGATACTGCAACCGCCTGAGCATCTGGCCCGATCTGAGCCATGACACCAAACAATCTATGCAAATTTAGTGCCGTTGATCTGGTGGGGATAAATCCGCATTGGTCCGGGTGTACCAGCACGGGCATGGTGGGCAGGAGCCTAGTGGCCAGGATTTTAGCGAATACCTTGGCGTCGCAATTTATGAGGGAAAGGGGTCGGTATGAGGACATCGCTTGGTGGGTGTCTGGGTTTGAGGAGTACTGTTATTATGGCCTCTCTCATGGACTCTGGGAGTGTCCCTGTCTCCATGGCCTCCTCCCACACTGACAAGAGCATTGGGGCCAGCTCTTCGAGGAGCACCTTATACAGCTCAGCTCCCAGTCCATCTGAGCCGGGAGCCTTCCCATTAGCCAGTGATTTAATTGCTTCCTTTATTTCATCTACCGTGATGGCCTGGTCTAATAGTAGTCTATTTTCTAATGACAGTGTCGGGAGCGTGATGCTGTCCAGGTACTTCCTGATGTCATCGGGGGTTTTCAGATCATGGTTGGCATATAATTCTTTGTAAAAGCGGGTGAATTCTCTATTTATGCCCTCCTCGCTAGTGGTGACCGTGCCATCCCCTGCCACTATACTGGAAATCATAGTGTGGTATCTTTCGGCCTTCAATAGGTTGGCTAGGGTGCGACCTGCCCCGTTTCCTTCGCCATACAGGCGTGTTTTAATTGGAGTAGCCATGTACAGAAGCTCCCTGGTAGCCAGTTTATGAAATTCTTGCAAAGTACCGTTTATATCTGCAAGGGTACTATCCTCATGTTTGGCTGTGTATCGCTGTTCCAACATCCCCAACCGCTTCTCTACTTCAGCCAATTCCCCTCTAACCGCCTTCAGCAACCCTGTGGATTTGGAAATCAGTATCCCCCTTATCCATGCCTTACATGTCTCCCACAATGTTGCAGCACTACCAACAGAGTCCTTATTGATTTCAAAGAAATGTTCTACCTCTATGTGTTATTCCTCTGGCACTGCAGGGTCCGTGAGGATGCCAGGGGGCATTCTTCACCTCCTGGTCGGGGGTTTCAGGTTTCCTAGTGTCACGTCTAACAGGATGGGAGAGTGATCTGACAAGATGCAGGGAAGTATTTTGCTGTTATCTATATAGTTTGCGAGGGACGCAGAGACCAGCCAGTAATCTATACGGGATTCAGTATCATGCACCGAGGAATAAAAGGAATACTGTCTTCGATGGGGGTGCAATGCTCTCCAAGCGTCCACCAGTGTTGATTGTGACATTATTTGTTGCAGCATAGCAGCCGTTTTGCAGGATTACGATGTGTGGATGTGGAGCGATCCAGGGCAGTGTCTAATATGGTATTGAAGTCCCCCCCCCCATAATATTTGCTCGCTTCCAGAGAAGCCCGGCTCTTGCATGACATCTGTGTAAAAGTCTGGCCGTCTATATTCGGACCATAGGTGTTTATTAATATCAATTCTTCCCCAGTGATGTTGCCCCACACTATTACATAACGACCCAAGGAGTCAATTTTACTTTTCCCCAATTGGAACCCAACAGAGGGGTGGATTAGGACAAGCACCCCTCTGGCTTGCGAAGAGTATTCAGTATAGTCTCTATGCTTACCCCACCCTTTCAAGAATTCAGTGTTAACATTCTGGAGCGCATACGTTTCTTGTAACATGAGTATCTGGGGATGGTGCCGAGTGACATAAGCTCCCACTCTGTTCAGTTTAGCTCGGTTGTTCAGTCCCCGGACATTCCATGTAAGCAGTTTAAGCCCTTGGGCCTTCACACCAGGGTTAACCATGTCCGTATACCCTTGTTGTGTCTCTAAATTTGCGGTTACCCAGGGGAGTTCCACGCGCTGCAATGTCACCACGATTTTTAACTTGTAGGACTCTTCCAACTGAGTCCCAAACCCCCAGTCCCCACCACCCCTCCCCGAATTGCTCAACGGAGCTAAACATCTTGTGATCCCTCAGCCCCCCACCCACATCATCTCCCCCAACTTGACAATGCCACCCTATATTGCTCATCCCCTTAAACTGGTGGAACCTTCCTGAGGATCGCCTGTTGCTTGCACCTGGCTTTCCCCGACAGAGGCTCTCGGCTCAAGAATCCTAAGTCTTTATCCAGTCCGTCTATAATGTAGAATTTCCCTGCTCTGGGCGGTGAGGAGCTGGTCACCCCTCTAAGAAGAAGAGAGAACGATTTCCCCCTTGCTGATTAGTGAATAGAGCAGGGGATTACCCTGGTCGTTCCCCTGCATCCGGCATTTGCTCTCCAAGTGGTGGTCTGGCATTCTGGTCGATCAACCGGTCTCTGGGAGGTAGTGGAATAGAGGCTTCTATTTACTGCATGGCTTCCGTAGGGTTTTCGAAAAAATGAGCTTGGCCTCCAAACTGTATTCTCATTTTCGCTGGGAAGATGAGAGCGTACGGCACATTGCGCATTTGCAGCTGTTTAACTGGTTCATAGGATCGCCTCTGCGCCTGTATACCGGCGGAAAAATCCGGATATATATGGATCCTGTTGTGCTCAAAATGTAGAGTGCCTTTCTCCCTGGAAAGTCTGAGTATTAAGCATCTGTCTCTGTAGTTGAGAAGGCGAGCTATTATTGTGTGGGTGGTGCCCCCGGTTTCGGTGCTGGTGCAAGCATGTGATGGGCCCTTTCCACCAGAAAATTTTCGGAGAAAGAGTCTGTTCCTAGGATATTCCTCAACAGGTTTTCCACTTGTCTTTCCATGTCGCTTTTTCCAAACGTTTCCACGATTCCAACAATGCGAATGTTGTTCCTCCGAGATCTTGATTCCAAATCTTCGCATTTACATTGTGTTTTGCGCAGCTCTGTCTGAAGGTGGGCTATATCACGACTGTGTTGTAGGATAGTGATCTCGCTCGTGCTTATCCTGTTCTCCGTTTCTGTAATTCGTGTGCTCTCTTTTTCCACTCGGGCCTTCAGGGACCCAATTGTTGCGACTATGTCATCGAGTTTTACATTTACTGCCATGAATCCATTTTGGACCAGTGTCGCCAGACGATCTAAAGGATCCTCCCCCTGCTTGCCGTGATCTTGTGGCGCTTCGTCGGCCGCCCTTTGCGGCTGGGAGCTGGCGACGGAGTCCATTGGGCCAGTCTTTCTCCCTCCTGTGCCTTTCCTCTCTATGCGTCCCATGTGGCGTGATGCGCGGCCTTAGAGTGGACTGTGTCCTCCCTCGTATTACATGTTATTGTAAAAAAAGTTCAAGGATCTCAATAGGGTGGGTGGTGTGGATACAATTGGCCTCCGGGTTGTGTTAGTGTTTATGTGTACCTACAGCGGGGCCAGGATCTTCTCCAGTTAGGGCCGGAAAGTCAGCTGCGGCAGGAGCCCCCCGCTCAGCCCCCAGCTCTCAGCAGGGCGTCCCTCCTGCACCACCCCGACGCTGATGTGGTCTTTCAAACAGCAGGCCCCATCAAGGACTGTCCTGACGTGCCACAGGAGCATTTTTTAATTCTCCAAATGGCACACCGGTGAAGGTGTTTCCAGTCAGCGGGCCCTGCCAGGTGCCAATGAGAGGAGATGTGGGGGGATGGGGGAAGCGGCCCTCCGCATCCCCCAGCGACCTCAGCCGTGCCCCCTGCGCCGTTTGCCGGGGCGCTATCTGCTTTCTTTATGTTCTTTCATAGGATTTAAAACAGTTAATTTCAACATAAATTCCCAGATTGTGATTCAGTTTGTTCCCGAGGTCTGCCAGAGGGTTATGGCACGGCCCCAACGTTTTCGTGGTGGTGGGGGGGGCGGGGTAGGGGTGGGGAGTGTGGAAGGGGGGGGGAGAGCCCCCCCGCCAGTCGCACTTACTTGTTATGTGGGGGCACAACACAGAACCCCAGGCTCCTGCACGTCACTCCCTCGTGTCCTACATGTCCCCCGAAGGCGCAGGGAACGGATGGGCCGACGCAGCATATCACGGCCTCGGGGCTGTCTCGAACTCCTTCAGCCTCTCGGCCTTCTGTACACCCCACTCCTCTGCTGATTGCAGCTGCGGGCGGTGTCGCCTCCCTCAGACAGCCTCTTTTCGCTCTGGACGAAAGTAGCCACACTTCCCCCTCAAAACACGGGCAGCGCAGCACGAAGGCTCCCGTCGCACCCCGCCCCCACAGCGGCCTGCTCCACTCTGCGCATCACCGGCACACAGTGAAGATACTGTGGAGCCGGCGGTCGGTCAAGCCAGCTCCTCCAGACCGCCGGATTTCATCTTATCAATTATAAGGGGTTCCGAGTCATCTATCCGCTCGATTTTTCGGGTGCCTGCTCCCGGAGACTTCCGCCAGCAGATTCTGTCTTTTCCAAGATTTTGAACCGGCGCTGGAAGGATATTAAGGCACCAGGATTTTTGTTAGAGCCGGAGCTCTCCCTCAGGCGGCCATTTTACATTGCGCGCAACAGCGCCCCCAAGTACACACACGTTAAATATACTATAACTAACCAATTCACTTTGTACAGTAAGTCTCAAGGTAAGTACCCTGTGTTTGAATGAACCGGTGTTATGAACTAAACACGTTACCGTGAATACGATTGCGATAACTTTTTGACAGTTCCGTCTACTAAATAAACACTTATCCGTGACATGGAACAATTTACTTACCTGTAACTGTTGTTCTCCAGCATGGGTCTGGCATGGATTCACATGCATATGAATATTCCCTGTCAGGCTGGGAATCCTCGGTAAAGAAAAAATCAGTATCAGTTTCGTTTCTGATCTATCTTTCTTAGTAGTAACCAATCACTGGTCTCTGGGTCATACTGCCCCCAGCCAATGACTGCCCTCACCCTAAGCCCCTCCCCTGGCAGCCATCCTCAGATTTGGTAGCACGTAAATTGGCAGTATGACCAAGTGAAGAGCCGCAGAGGGGAAGGAGGGAGGGTTCGCATGTGAATCCATGCCAGACCCATGCTGGAGAACAACAGTTACAGGTAAGTAACTTGTTCCTTCTCCAGCATGGGGTTTGGCATGGATTCACATGCTCATGAATTTAAGAATACATAGCAGTACACACATGCACAACTCCTCACAAGGCCCACCTTCAGGCGAACAGGTTGCGCAGCACTGCTTGGCCGACCCTGGACGCCTCCCTAGAATCCCAGTCGACACAGTAGAATCTCATGAAGGTGTGCGTCGACCTCCACATAGCAGCCCTGCAGATGTCCAGCAGGGGCACACCAGACTAGAACGCCATAGTAGCAGCGATCGCTCTGGTCGAATAGGCTCTCGGACGGCCGGGCAACGGTCAGTTGGCCAACCGATGACAGTGCATGATGCAGCTGGAGAGCCATCTAGAAATGGAAGCCTTCAAGAGAGCCTTAGCTTGATTCACAGGTCCAAAGTTCACAAACAGCTGTGATGTTTTCCGAAAACTCTTCATTCGTTCCACATAGAACTTAAGCGCTCTAGCCACATCCAGCGAGTGCAAAGTTCTCTCGGCCGCCGACGAAGGCGACGGAAAGAAAACTGGCAAAACCAAGGGCTCGTTAAGATGGAAGTCAGACGGCACCTTGGGCATGAAAGAGGGGTGCGTCCTCAGCACCACCCTCGTATCGTGAAAAGTATGGAGGTTTGCAGGACAGGGCCTGAATCTCTCCCAAGCGTCGTGCGGAGGTGATGGCCACAAGGAACGCTGTCTTACACGACAGGAACTTCAACTGAGCCGAATGCAAAGGCTCGAATGGCGGCCCCATGAGCCTGGTCAGCACCAAGTTGAGCTCCCACGCCGGGGCTGGAGCCTTTACCGGCGGGAACGATCGGACAGTCCCTTCATAGATTCCTTCACCAGTCGATGAGACCACAAGGACGGCTGTCCTGCAGTTCTGGTGTATCAGGAGATCGCTGCCAGATGTATCTTGATGGAAGCGTGAGCTAGTCCAGCTTTGGCCAGCGACAGTAGGTATGGTAGCACTTGAGGTGCCGTAATCCATAGAAGGTTGATCTTCTGTGCACGGCACCAGACAGAGAACCTCTTCCACTTATGTCCGTAGCACTTGAGAGTTGAGGACGCCCTGGCCTTTGGAAGAACCTCTCTGCAGTCAGCCGGGATATCGTACCCTCCAAACTAGTGCTGCAGGAGCCAGGCCTGCAAGTTCAGCAACTCTGGGTCGTGATGAAGAATGGCGCCTCCCTCTTCAGAGAGAAGATCTGCGTCTGTCGACAGCTTGACTGGTGGGGACGCTGAGAGGTCCAGAAGATCCGTGAACCAGATGTGTCTCGGCCAAGCCGGTGCAACGAGGATCATCCTGCACTGGGACATCTTGAGCTGGCTGATGAGTCGAAGCAGCAGTGGCAACGGAGGAAAAGCATACAGGAACAGGCGGTCCCAGGGGAACGAGAATGCATTGCTCATGCTCCTCGGCTGGGGAAACCTACTGGCGAACCTCTGGCACGTGGAGTTTGTCGCTGTCGCAAACAGGTCGATCAGGGGGTTTGCCCCATCATCGGAAGAGCCGATCCACTTGATCCTTGCGTAGTTCCCACTCGACGGCTAAGTGCCACAGATCCTGGGCCTCCTGGGGATCTGGTGCTTCACTGCTTCCGGATGTAGAACATCGTGGTGGTGTTGTCGGTGAAGATCCTCACCACTTTGTCCTTGAGGGACGGAAGGAACGATTTGAGCGCCCACAACACGGCTCGTATCTCCAGGATGTTGATGTGAAGAGACCTCTCCTCCGGGAGCCAGAGGTCTCTTGCGTGGAGATCTCCGGTTTGGGCCCATCCCTCCAGGGAGGCGTCCGTCGTTACCATCTCCTGATATGCCGGGGCCTGAAAGTCCATGCCTGCCGCGAGGTGCGCACGGGCACCCCACCATCGAATCGCTGACAGAATTCCTCTTCGAGCGGGATCCTGTCTTCGAAGCTGCCCGACGCTTGAATCCAGCGGGTCTCGAGGAACTCTTGTAGCGGACGCATCCGAAGTCTGCAAAGGGGCACAAGGTAGATGCATGAGGACATCATCCCGAGGAGGGACTTGATGGACCTCACTCTGGCCACATCCATGGACAACAGGCGCTGCACCTTGCCCAAAATGGCCTTCGTCCTTTCTTCCGAAGGAGATGCCAATCGCTTCACTGTATCGAGCTTCGCTCCCAGAAACAGTGCCACCTGCGACGGGACCAGATGGGATTTGGGGTAGTTGATGGCGAATCCCAGCTCCATGAGCAGGCGGACGGTCCTCGCTGTGTATTCAACGGCAAGTTCTCTTGACCTTGCACGGATTAGCCAGTCGTCCAGGTAGGGGTAAACGTGGATCCCTTGCAGGTGCAGCCGCGCCGCCACAGGTGCGAGGCACTTGGTGAACACCCTGGGTGCCGACTTTAATCCGAACGGCAGGGCTCTGAATTGGTAGTGACGCCCCAGGACTACGAATCTGAGGAACTTTGTGTCCTTTTAGAATGGGGATGTGGAAGTAAGCAACCTCCAGGTCCAGTAACGATAGGAAGTCGCCCTCCTCCAGCTGTCCCAGCACGTGCTGGAGGGTGACCATCCTGAATTTCTGTGCCTTGATGTACTTGTTCAACCGACGCAGGTCCAGGATGGGGCGCCAACCGCCTGTCTTCTTTCTGACGAGGAAGTATCTCGAGTATAGTCCGGAGCCCAGGAGCCTCTTGGGGACAAGCTCGATGGCACCCTTCTTGAGCATCGCCCTTACCTCCAACAGCAGTTGAGGGACATGATTCTCCTTCCTGGCCACGGGAGGAATGCAAGGACACTTTTTTTGAAATTCCAGCGAGTGTCCGCGGGCCAGGGTGTCCAGCACCGAACGATCGTTGGAGATGGACTCCCACACGCTGACGAACTTCGCCAGCAGCCTCCCACCGGGGTGCTTCGGTGGGGGCTCGATGCTACGGCCGGTTCAATCTTGCTTGGAGGTGGCCTTGCCTCCTTGGCGACGAAGCCGAGATTCTCCTTGCTTGCCGCGACCTCTGTAAGCCTCCTGGGACGAGGAGCGGGTGCCTGGCGGTACGTAGAGGAGCCACCGCCTGATCCCTTGGAGGCCCCTTGTCTGCCTCCGGCGCACCGAAAGGGCCGTCGTTGCTGAAGGACTCCCAGGGCTCAGGCCGTCTCAGTGTTGGCCTTGATGGCCTGCAGCGCCTTGAGCCAGCCGCGTCGTCTAAGGCAAACACCGTTGCCTTACTAGCGAAACCCGGGGTCAGCAATGTCCGTTGCCACCATTATGGCATGGTCCGACGCCACCTCACATTCCTGCAGAATCTCCAGGGCCTCCGCCCTCTTGTCGTCTGGTAGGAAGTCCAGTAGGGGAGCTATATTGTACCATAGCTCCCTGTCATAACGAGACACAATCGCTAAGGCATTGCCTGCCTTAATTGTCGTTGCCGCCGACGAGATGACCCGTCGCCCCATGGCGTCCAATTTCTTACCCTCGCCGTCAGGTGGGGAAGTAGTGGTGGAGGCTGTCGCCCCCGCCGCCTTCTTCTTGCCCGCCACTGAGATGACCGAATCTGGCTTAAGTTGAGCCCTGAGGCACAATGAGGCGGCGTCGGGGGACCCGGTACTTCTCGTACCGGTCCCTCTTGGCAGGCGTCGTGGACGGGTTCTTCAGGATCGCAAGTCCCTTGTCCCAGATATCGTCTAGTAACGGTACCGCGAGGACCATCTTTCTTTTGGCCTCTCGCCGTTGATAGAGGAAACCCTCCTTCTGTTCCTCGGGGCAGAGCTGGAAGAGCTTGGATGCCCTGGCGATCATGGCGTGAAAGGAGTCAATTTCGTCGGGCGGGGAGGCCCGAGGGAGTGGTGATGGAGGGTCCATCCCGTCGTCACCACCGTCGTCATCCGTCCCTGTAGTCTTATCCGTCGCCGTGTCATCCCTGGGGTCCGGTGAGGGGGATGAGGGCTCCACGGTTCGTGAGGGCATGAAGGGGTGGGGGGGGGGGGGGGAGATGAACTCTCCTCCGCTTGTTCAGAGAGCTTCCAGACGGACCCGGTTCTGGATCATCCGCCGGGGTTCGTGGTAATCTCGTCCTTATCTCCGTGCATAAGGTTTGGATTGCCATCAAAATGGCCGCCGAGTTGTCCTGAGGCTCGGCCAATGGCTGATGGGAGGGATGGCTGCTCCTCCACTGGGGCCTCGTCGGTGCCACTGTCGCTTTCTTAGACCACCTCTTTGGGATCCCTCCCGTGGGATCGTACCTTCTCGAACCTCTCGTTGAGGTTCTTCACGGTTTCCACCAGCTCCTCCTCAGAGGCTGAATCCGTGTCCGTAATGGCCACCGCCCCCCCCCCTCTTTTTCCACTGGGGTCTTCACGGGGGTCTTGTTAATGAACTGGAAATAGGATTCCTTCTGCGGTGGTAGGGAAACTCTGGGCCCCGAGATCGCCTCCACTGGTGCAGCCTCCCCAGGCTTTGCCAGGGCCGCCGCGACTCCCTCGTTAGAGGCCTTAGCCGGGTGAATCAAGGCCTTCGCCGCCTTGGGCGCGCTTGAGGCCTTCACCTTGTGGGGAGGGTCACTGCCTCGCTCCCCCTCGGCCGAATCCTTCAAGATCGACCGGAGCCTCTCCAGAAGCTTACCGGGTTCTCGGATTTCCTCTTCCCCGAACCAGAGCGTTGGCTCGTGGTTGATGGTGCCGTGGAAGGCGCGCCCTGCCTGGCAGCTGAAGAGCCCGACCGTTCGGCGCTCCTGGTGCCCGCGGACTCGCAGTGCTTAGCCTCCTGTTGGGCCCCCGTCGCTGGGGCGCCCTCACAGGACTTCGAAGACTGCTAGGACCTTTTCTTCTTCTCACCTGCTGGGCCCTTCTCCAGCCAGCTGGCGAGGCGGGAACGACGATCCCTCATGGTCCATTCCGATAGGTTCTTGCAGAACGCACAGTCCTTCTCCACGTGCGTCTTGTCCTCATGAAGGCAGTAGAGCCATCTCGAATGCTCGTCCTCCTTGAAAACATTCTTTAACCCGCATCCAGGGCAGTTCTTGAACAACTTGGATCCAGGTGTCGAGCTTCCCTTGTCCTGGGCCATGTCCATGGTAGGCCTCAGATCTTCTGGAATCCTCCAAGAAGCGTAACTCGACTAAAACTTCACCCTAGAGGGGCGTAGAAAATTCCGAAACGGGTCCCCGTTATCGGAAGAACGGTGGAGCTTGAGGCTTGATTTAACCGAAAAATGAGAAAAATCGCTTTGAAAAAAGCGCGAAAATTCAGTAAAAGCTCGAGAGCTATAGCACGAGGACACCCAACACTTGAACGTGCGGTAAAAATATGAGGATGGCTGCCAGGGGAGGGGCTTAGGGAGAGGGCAGTATGACCCAGAGATCAGTCATTGGTTACTATCAAGAAAGACAGATCAGAAACAAAGCTGATACTGATTTTTTCTTTACCGAGGATTCCCAGCCTGACGACAGGGAATATTCATGAGCAAAAATCACAGGCAATATTTTAGTTAGGCAGGCGGAATCAAGAAACACTCAGACAGGAGTTCAAAAGTCAAAGGACCGGAGCCACGGTCGAAAGACACCGGGGCCTGTTGCCGAAGATCACACAGTCAGACAGTTCACGATTCGAAAGTACTTCGATATTGTCAATTTTCGGAAGCAAAAGTTATAAGGAGGGAAGACAAGGGCAAGCCTTGGAAATGAAGAAAAAGGGATTCATCCAGTTTCCTCAAGCAGAACACAGTACCTTGTTTCAATGGTGAGCTAGTGCCCTGGCAGTTGTTCCTGATGGTTTCCCGCAGACCCACGATTCCTGGAGCTTCATTGTGAAGGAGGATGTCTGAAGGGGTTCTGCACCACACAGGGATGAAGCCGGCAGCAGCGACAAAGAATAAAAGGTGCGCTCCTTAAAAACAGGAGAGGCTCTTCAGGTGGCTATCCGGACCACTACAGCAGCGTGCAGTGATTTCTACCTGTAGAAGAGGATCCTCTGGTTGTAGAAGATGAGCTGGTTATCCCCACCAAGCTCAAGGGAAGACGACTCCGGACTGGATCTTCTCCGAGTCGTTGAAGGGCAGATAGCTCAGGACTGCAGCAGGGCTTCACCGGGATGGGGTAGTTGCAGCAGCCATCGTTCTCTCTGCTTCTCTTCAGTTCCTTGTAGTTCCAGTGGCGACTCTGACTTCTAGCCCAAGAGACCTGCCTTTTATGCGAAAAACACCCATTCACACAGCCTGGCTGTCAATCACCCAGCAGGGGGGGTTGTCCAGCCCGGACAACTACCCTGGCCAATCATGACAAAGTGCGACTTGGGTTTCCTAGAATACCCTGTGCAGGGGGGTGACTACACTCCTCCCTCAAATTCAGCCACCTAGACACCCAGGCGCCTTGAGGAGGGCTTCTGAGCAGACGCCCGCCAAAAGACCATGAACAAAGGCGGCAAACCTAGTTTGCCGCGCAAAGTAAAACACAAGAAGGACTTTAACAAAAAGAAATGGCGAATAAACCCAACCGGAGCCAAAAGAAAGATGATTTGGTCAAGCGGGTTTATGTTCGAGGCTAATATAATAGCCAAGAACAGTACCACGTTTATCTAATATAATCGCGGTAGAAAAGTTAGGGTAGATACCACTGCCACTAGCCAAGTCTAAATGTTAAAAGAGCGAAACAATGCTCTAGGAGGTACAGATAAAAAGGGATACGACTTAACCCTTACCAGTACTCCATGGAGGATGAGGTGTACTGGATCTGTGGTAGATTGAGTAAGCAAAGTTAATGGTAATTTTACCCTTTTCTGGGGGACGGTAGTCACCTCAGAAATGGAGTCGCAGGAAGTCTCAAAGACAACCCTGTGCCACGGCACTGAAGGTGCTGTGTGACACACACAAAAAGAAGGGGGCTACTGAAGTGGTGTACTTCAGAGTCCACAATCACAAAAAACAGATAGAAACACACAGCAAAACACAGGTAAGAGTGGGGGAAAAGCTCTCACTCTTACAAAGTGGAAGAACATAAACTCCAGAAGTCCAGCAAAGCTGCTGGGGGACTCACTAGGAGAGGGAAATCAGCCATAGATGAGAATTCCCCCTAACATATGGCAGGCTGAAAAGTGATGGTCTAGATGGTTTCCCAGAGCAATTGGCAGTATTTAAGTTCAATTCATAATCTTCAGGACATCAACCTTCTGTTTTGCATTTGTCACTCAGAGGGTGAGTGGTCTGCTAGACATGTGTACCAAGACTGTTGTGCATTGACACCAACGCTAAACCTCACTGATGATGCCCAATGAGGCCGAAACAGGTCTGGGTTTGCTTGTGGTATTGTGCGGAAGGGTTGTGACCTAGCAGGTTGGCCTTCACTGCCCCCTTTCAGGCAAAGACCAAGCCCGATTTGCATATGGTCTTTCCCATTCTGTAATGGCACGTCCGGATGAAGCACAGTGGTGTAGCGGGTTGCCCAGACACATTTGCAGTGGTTAAATTTAATTCACAACCTTCCACAAATCAACCATTAGTTTTGCAGATAAGCAACCTAGACAGTAATCTTTGGTGAACCAGAGCAGAGAAGCTCACCTTTCTGCCTAACTTGCATTATCAAGATTGCTCTGTGTATTCTTCACTGGACCCATCACCATGCAGAATGTTTAAAAATAGTTCTTTATTTAGGCCTTGGGCAAACTCTTAGCAACGAAAAACCACAGAGAAGTAATCCACAAACATTTACTGCTATTGAGCAACAGAGGTTCGAACCCCGGGTCCGCGCTTTGAAACCTATGGGTATTAAGCACATTATAAATAACGGATTACAATTATATACACATTCATCTTGGTGGGCCTTTGCTAAGAGAAGAGCAATAACACTACTTTTAAAGTACAGTTATAAGCAGTTTTCAGACTACTGGAAATGTAGTAAAGCAAGTGAAATTAGCAACAGCATACATACCGTGGAAAGCTCAGTTTCTATTCTTAAAAAAATCCTCCCTAGCTAGAAAAGAAAGGACCTTGTGCTCTTAGAATGACAGGTCTCACTAGAAGTCTTTTCAGAAGGCTAGGAGTCTCGATAGAGTTGAACAAGTGTTGGCTAGAAACAGTCACTCACCGTAAGGACTACTGTACTCCTATTCCATAGTCCACATTCCTCCATACTGATACGCCCCATGGTGAAAAGACCAGAGCCTTTTTTTGCACCGCGAAAGAAACGTTCTCTTTAAATCTAGAGCATACAAGGCCTCTCCAACTAGTCCTTTACCAGCTCGACAGCCACTAATTACCATTAAAACCAATTTTGCGGTGGATGGAGGGAGGCACGTATGGAGCAAAGGGGCCTATGGACTAAGAGCACAGTAGTCACTACAGTGAATAACTGTTTCTTACTCCTACTTCCTCCATACCAATGGGAGATTTTGTAGCATGGGACTCAAGGTAGGAGGCTGCCTAATTAGCATCAAAAAAATTGTGCAATACTGCCTGTCCGAATCTGGCATCAGCCCTGAAGCTGGTATCAAGACAATGCTTGCAGAAAGCCGACGGCATGGACCACGCCACAACCTTGCTGATCACATCCTAAGGTACATGTCGCTGGAAGGTGAATGAAATAGGCTTAGCTCTTACTGCATGAAAGTGAATACCTTTAAGGAGCATAAACCTCAGTAGTGTGTAGGAATCGTTAATTTAGATTTCACACCCTAGCTGGGGGGCGGCATGGGCTTTAACAGGCCACCAGCCTGAGCTTTTGCACCCAGGATTTATCAGGGTGTGGAAAGTTTTTTTGTTTTTTTATCCGACGAGAGATCAGCTCTGCACAAGCCCATTTCTCATTGGAGAAAAAGAAATCTGAAAAAATGGCTGCCGCCATCAACATGGAAAAGGGACCAGGTCCCTTTTCTATTTCAATGGCAGCGGCCATTTTTATGTCTGTTTTTTTCCTCCTGTGTGGGCGTTGACGGCACAATCACCCCTGGGAAAGGCAGAGTTCTGATTGGTTAATCCGTCTTTCCCAGGTGCGAATGGTAGACAGAAGCTGAAAGGGGCCCTTAGGGGTCCCTCGCGATATGGAAACAAGGCAATAACCATTCATGAAAGGATGCGCCAGACACGAGGTTCAAATTCCCAATGCTAGGGTTTATTGCAAGCAAAATAGTCCCAATTGGCCAACTGTGGTCTCACGCCCCGCGACGTGTATTCTATAGACCTCGAGGGACGCAAGAGAGCGAATTACGTACAGTTACATATATACAAAATGCATATCATACAATCAGCTATGTCATGTTTAACACCCCCCTTTTATTGAGTTTCTTTGAACTCGGGATGATGGACATTTCTGACGAGTATGACAATTATGACACTTTCGATGTCTATTCTAGTAACAATGTGCAATTTAGAAAGTGCGGAGGCATCTTCTAGTTGTTGAACAGAACATGGTGCTTCTGTTCTTGGAAGCAAGCTGCACACGGGGGAAGAGTCACATTCCAAGCTTTGCTGTCTATGAGGTGCTATTCGTGTCCTGGGAGCCGACACGCTCTAAAGGGTTTTGTGAAGGGGGGCTGTAAGAAGAGCATAATTCAAGCCTTTAGCTGCTTTATTCTAACATATTCTACCACAGTACGAGACTGGCTGGCAGCTGTGAAATGATTAAATGCCCTGCAGCTCTCCCTCAAGGCTACAGAGGGAGCGTGGGCATTCCTTTCTGGGCGGCTCATGAGGAGTTTCAACAAACTCCTCAGTCCCGCGGCCTTGCCCTTTCATATTCAGACAACAATGTTAACAGTTGAGCAGAGTAAGCAGAATTCACAAGAATTGCAAGCTGCAAAGCAGTTTAGACAGAAAGCAATGAGCAATGTTTAACAAGCAAAATGGCGATTCTTGCTATGTTTAAAATGGCCGCTTGTTGGTCAAGCACAGCAGTCTGTATTTCTATAATTCTGTGCATAAGACGGTTGGCCTTCGGCCATCAAGATACGTCTATCATCCAAATGAAGGGTATTAATTTTTCCAGATTGACAAAGCCATTTTACGATAGTAGCTTTTGATGCTCGAGTTCCATAGTTTTGACCAACAAAAGTAACATGGAGGGCATCCGATTGTTTTTACTGCTTTGCTCTGTGTACATAGAATTTGAGAGCCCTGTGAACATCAAGACAGTGCGGCACAGAGTCTGCCGGAAACTGAGGGTCTAGAAAAAGAGTTGGAAATATCACTTCCTCAATAATATGGAAGAGAAAACTACTTTAAGTTGGATGTGTTCAGAGGACAAACATTTCTTTGTGAAAAAAGGTATACGGCTCGAATGCCGAAAATGCCTGTATTTCGCTTGCACTTATAGCAGAATGGAAGGCTACTAAAAGGGCAACCTTCCAGGAAAGGAATTTGACATCAGAAGATGCCATGTAGTCAAAGGATTTATGTGCTTGAGCAGTCAAAACAACAGTCAAGTCCCAGACCCATCAAATGGACAAAGCGACCCCTAGTGATCCCGGTCCTGTCCTGCAGTGGGATGCAAAGAGAGTGAGGCTTTTTGTATGGAGCGTCGCAAACAGATTCGCTGGAGGATGACCCCATATCGAAAAGATGGGTTGTAGTGCCAAGTGTTTGATCTCCCACTTGTGGTTGGAGTGTTGTAGTCTGCCGAGGAGATCTGCTTCTGTGTTTAGCACTCCTGAAAGGTGGACTGCCCCGAGCACAATGTTGTGGAGCAGTGCCCATTCCCATATTGAGACCACCAGGTGACAAAGGGCTGTGATCTGCCTCCTCCCTCCCCCCCACCCGCTTTTCTCTTGAGCTGTCTGTTTGCACTGCAACAGCCTCGCCGTACATGTTTGGTAGAAATGCTTGCAGGGCACTGAAGATAGTCTGTAGCCCCAGGAGACAGATATGCACTGTTATTTCTTGGTTGGACCACAGACTGAACTTTCAAGCCCCTTAGTGTGGCTCACCAACTGCTCAGACAGGAGTCTGTGATGATGCACTCTTTGAGGGCAATCTCTGGGAAGGGAGGCCCCTGGGAAATGTTCTGTTATTCGGACCACCAAAGAAGATCCTGATGCAACCGACCAAAAGGCCCACTGGCTCGATTTTGTAAGGACTGCAAGTGATTTAGCCTTTTGGGTGGAAGTCTTGTACCTATTGAGCTACTCATTAGTGGAAGAGTGTAATATGTCCAGACTGTCAAATGGAAGGTCTATGATGCAAGCTTGGACCTCGTGCATAACCTTTGTGGAATACATCCATGGCACCCTGCACAGGTCTGCTCCTAGCGCCATCACCTAACTGGCTATGTCAATATGATGCACTGATGCTCCAAAAGAGGTCCTGTGCAAGGATCTTAGCCTTCACTAGTCCAGATTTGAACCCTTATTTATGAGCAAGCAAAAAGGGGAGAAAATCACCCAATTCTCTTCAGAGGCTTTGATTCCCAGTTGGTAGGAGTGCATCTGCATTGGCCTGGCTGAAGTCCAGTGTAGCATTGGCAAACACTTTGTGGCTATTCGTTTCCAAGAGTTTGTCCTTCCTATTGTGGAGAGATATAGAAGAGGATGCAGTTCCTGATCCAGAGGGTCTTGTGAACAAGGCGGCGGAGGTCACCACCGCTGAGTGAAGTTGTGGGTGTGGTGTCAGGCAAAGCTCTCCGATGCTAGGGGCTGGTATCTGGAGTCTAGTTTCTTGTTTGTAGGTTGTAGTGAGTAAGGCTTTTCCCATACCTCTGTGGCTGCGGCCAAAACATCCTTTTGCATAGGAAGGCTGGATCTGCTGAGGGAGCGTAGAGCCAAAACCTTGGAAAGGACTCTGTGGGGTTCCTCTCGTATGGGCACGTCTGGAAAGTCTTTCAAACTGCACAGCCTGTCGTGAAATGCTCTAGCGGAGCATGAGACATTCATCTTGGAGTCACTTGCAGAGTCCTGATCTTTTTTCATGGCTGACAGTATACCTGGGCAAGGACGAGTCTTGTGTGTTGGGGGTCCCCTTGTCAGGCTGCGGTGCTGCAAGGGGAATCTTCTGAGTCATAATTGGCGCTTTGGGTGTCAGTACCTCTTCCAGCACTATTGGTGCCTGAGGATGCGTTGGCTGCGCCAGTTGCAGGGCTGTCAGCGCTGGCAATGGAGGTGCTTTTTGTGCCTGTGGAGATGTTCGTTGTGCCACAGTCAGTGTTGCAGGTGTCGGTGATTGGGGCATACGCTCTTTCAATAGTCCTTTAAAATAATCTGCCATTTCCCTGGACCTAATCAGGGTCTGGAATCTATCAAAGAACCTGTTTTGCGCTTGTGAATGACCTGCAGCAGAGTACGCCACTTTGGGGGTTCATGTTGAAGTCACTGCGGGGGTGCTGATGGAGATGCTGGTGGGTATTTAGTAGGCGGCGCAGGTACGCAGTTTGATTGACAGGGCTGATGATCCCATGAACACGATGGAGCAGGAGAACAGGCTGGTTATGCCATGCTCCATTGTGATGTATTCCAGTTAGTATGTGGAATTAATGCATCACGCGGGACCAAGGAAGACCAGGAGATTAGTGATTCTTGAACCCCTGAGGAGGATCTGGCAGCCAACTTGCCTGGGGAAGAGGGTGACCATACTTCTGTGTCACCTGTCCTTTTCCCCTAGCCTAGGAGTTGTTGAGGGCTGGTTTTTGGCCGAAGGCTTGGCGCGTTCTTTTCCTACCATTTTCTTGGGGTCGGCCATTTTGGTCTTCTTGGCCTGGACGTGGCTTTCGACCATTTTGTGCATCTCAGCATGGCCTTTGGTGTATGGGATATGAACGCTTTTTCCTGCTAGAGTAGGGCCCAAATGTCAGCCTAGAAAAATGGATACCGCTCATATTTGACGGCAAAAGTATGTTGGTGGCCGTGGGCCAACTGTCTCATGCACGTCCGAGTTTGCCAATGAACGACCATTTTGATGTAACAAGGATCGCCATTTTGTTTTCTAACCATTGCTCATTGCTTTGTTCTTATTGCTTCGCAGCACATTTTCTGCTTACACTGCTCGACTGTAAAACATTGTTCTCTGAACGTGAAAGGTCAAGGCCGCAGGACCGCGAGAATAACAAGGGTTAGTTGAAACACAACGTAGGCAGCGCCAGGAAGGAATGCCCGGCTCCCTCCCGAATGTAGCCTTGAAGCAGAGCTGCAGGGCATTTAATCATTTCGCAGCTGCCAGCCAGTCTCATTATATGGTAGAATATGTTAGAATGAAGCAGCTAAAGGCTTGAATTATGCTCTTCTTACGGCCTCACTTTACTGAGCCCTGTAGAGTGTGTCGGCTCCCAGGACACAAATAGCACCTCATAGATAGCAAGGTCTGGAATGTGACTCTTCCCCCCGTATGTAGCTCGCTCCCAAGAACAGAAGCACTGTGTTCTGTTCAACATCTAAAAGATGCCTCCGCACATGCAAATTGCATATTGTTGCTAGAGTAGACATTTGAAGGTGTCAATTGTCGAAAGTGTCCATCATCACACAGAGTTCAAAGAAACCAAATAAAGGGGGGTGTTAAACATGTCACAGCTGATTGTATGATATGCATTTTGTATATATGTAACTGATGTACGTAATTCATTCTCTTGCGTCCCTCGAGGTCTAGAGATACACGTCGCGGGGCGTGAGACCGAGTTGGCCAACAGACTATTTGCTTTGCAATAAACCCTAGCTTTGGGAATACAACCTTGTGTCTGGCGTATCTATCGTGTGTGGTGACTTGCCTTGTTTCCATAGACGTAAGGGACCCCTAGGGGCCCCTTTCACAATGTGGTAGGTCCTGGAGGATGTTCAAGTGACAAGGCGGTAACAGGAACTTGGTGAGCCCCAGGCAGTCGCCAGGGAAGTACAGACCCCTCAGTGATTAGGTTACTGGTATCTCGTGCCCCCCTGTCTGGTGACAGGCCCAGGAGAGCCCTCAGCCCAAAACTTTGTAGGCCCCGGGCCACCCCTGGTGGGCCTAGGAGGAGCTAATGAAATCCCTCCCGAATGAGACAGCCCCAGGGAGTCGCCTCGGCGGGGTGCCTGAAAGGGAATAGGATTTACCCGAAGAGCGGCCTGACGCTCTAGGCCCATGTGCCTTGGAGAAGACTCACCAAAGAGATCCTTCCACCAGCTCAACCGATGTAGTGCCCAGGAACGAAGCGTGCCACAGGAGGTACAAGTATCCCACTGGCACACGGGCCTCAAACACCTGAGACAGACGATCCAAAGTGTTAACCTAATTACTGGCATACGTGATTTATGCCGGTATGTGATGTATGACATGATGGGTGTTGCAACAGTGAAAGGATAGTAAATGACGCAAAATAAAATGTGTCACAGCTGGTGCAAAGGAGTCCTGTCTTGTTGAGTGGTAAAAAGGACGGGTGGGCTGCGTCAGCGTAGGGTGAGGGGGCGGGGGGAGGGCAGTCCATCACACCCTTGTATTCTCTAAATTTAAAAGGGAAGCTTTTCTTCTGCGGTGTAAAAAAGGTCCTGGTACTGTCCCCATGGGAGACTCCCATTCAGATGGAAGAAAGAGGCTGGGTGAGTACGTAAGGGTTCCAATGTACAATAAGAATAGGAGAAAGGTTTTTAACAGACCCTCCCCAGATCCAACCATTTACGGGGAGGATACCCAACCAGAACACCACTGTTCAAGGCTAGTCAAGGGAGTTGCAGGAACAGGAATTTACACCCATACAACCGTTTGGCGACCAGAAGGGAAAGTGGTGCAAAAGAAGAACAAGTTACTGCTTACCTTGTAACGTTCTTTTGATGGGATGTTCCTCCGACGTATTCCTTATCTTTGATAATTCATCTCCAGCTTACTGGCCTTGTAACTTTTTTCTCTGTAGAGGGCGCTGCGCTTCGACGTCTGCCGAGTCGATGTCCTCGACAGCCACCGTATCGGCGCCGACGTCACCATGCCCATAAATAGCCACACGCGGCGTCCGTTGCTCAGTTCCGTTTTGTAGCATAAGATAAGTCATGCCTGAATTGGTTATTGACCTTGAAGGAGCGTAAGCTGCAACCACAAGGGAAGTATTACTGCGGGGATGGATGGGAGGGGCGCTAAGGAATACGTCGGAGGAACATCCCATTGAAAGAACGTTACAAGGTAAGAAGTAACTTGTTCTTCGAAGGGATTGTGTCCTCCGACGTATTCCTTATCTTTGATAGACTCCCATAGCAGTGGCATGTAATTATAGGTGGGAGTAATGTCGTCATGTATCCCTTTTAGGAATGAACCGAATGTAATACGGCTTTGCCAAATCTGGTCTCTTGACTAGTGGAGGAATCCAGGTTGTAAAATTTTGTGAATGTATGTGCGGACGACCATGTGGCAGCCGCACATATGTCTCGGACCGGTACCCCTCTTTGGAGGGCCAAAGAGGCTGCAATACCCCTGGTTGAGTGAGCCCTACGATTGTGGGGTGGCTCTTTCCCTGCCATTTTGTAACATTCCAGAATGGCCAAAATAATCCACCTGAAATGGTCTGTTTTGTTATGGGTAGTCCCAACTTGTGACCCGAGTATCCTACAAACAGTTGGTCTGCTTGCCTAATGCTAGCCAGTCTGCTGATGTAAAAGCTCAGAGCTCGCCTTGGGTCCAGCCTATGTTGCCTTTCTTCCTCTTTCCCCGGATGGGGAGGAGGGTAGAACGAAGGTAAGGTAATTTTCTGAGTGATATGAAATTCAGAAACCACCTTTGGGAGGCAATTAGGCTTCACCTGTAGGACAACTTTGTCCTTATGGAAAATTGTATGGGGGGCGGGGGGTTTACAAGAGAGCTTGTAATTCGCTCACCCTCCTAGCAGATGTAAGTGCTACCAATAGGACAGTTTTAAGAGTGAGAAATCTCAGCGAACAAGAGTGGAGTGGTTCGAATGGAGTACCCATTAGGAAACTTAAGACTAAATTTAAGTCCCATAAGGGAACTTGGAATGGTCTTGGAGGATAAACATTAGTTAATCCCTTGAGAAATTGTATTACTAGAGGTAGTTTGAAATACAATGGTTCCTCCACAGTGCGCTTGAAGATTGAAAGCGCTGCGAGATAGCCTTTTACAGTGCCAACTTGAAGGCCCGAGTTTGCCAAGTAGAGTAGAAACGATATTATCTCTACACCAACTGCAAAAAAAATTCCAACGGCAGAGGTATAAAGACTTTGTTGCTGGCCTTCTGGCCGAAAGCAACACCTCCATGACGTCATCAGGGAAGTCGCAAACCTTGTACCTCACCCTTTCAGAAGCCAAGCGTGAAGGTTGAGGGTTCTGATGTCTGGATGGAGAGCCTGACCTCCCTTCTGTGAGAGAAGATTCTCTTTGAGTGGAAGAAGTATCAGAGGACAGATGGACATATCTAGAAGGTCCGGGTACCACGTTCTCCGGGCCCAGTCTGGGGCAATTAGGATCATGGTTTTCCGGAATCTTCTCAACCTCCTGATCATTTGAGGAATAACAGGGACTGGTGGAAACGCGTAAAGGAGTGGGAACTCCCAGTCCGCTACGAACGCGTCCACTAGAGCTCCTCTCAAGGGAAATTCCCTTGAACAGAACAGATCGCACTTCCTGTTGGTGCTGGGGGTGAACAGATCCACCTGAGGGGTTCCCCAAAGGGCGAAGATCTCTTGAAGGACTTCCTGAGCTAGCTCCCACTCGTGGGAGACTGTGCTCTGCCTGCTCAGAGCGTGCACTGTCAAGTTCTTCTCTCCGGCTAGGTGGACTGCCGATAGAGAGATTCCTGCCTGAATTGCCCAAAACCAGAGCTGCATTGCCTCTATGCACAGTGGCAGTGACCCTACGCCTCCTCTTTTGTTGAGGTAGTGCATGGCCACCGTGTTGTCCGTCATTATGAAGACATTTCTCCCCAGTACTGATGGCAGGAAAGCCTTCAGCGCTAGTCTGATCGCTCTCAGCTCTAATAGGTTGATGTGTAGTCTGGACTCCGATGGAGACCAACGACCGCTGATGGTCAAGTCATTGGCATGGGCTCCCCACCCCGTGAGTGAGGCGTCTGTGACTACTGTTATCTCCGGCCATGGTTGCCAAAACAGTTCTGCTTTCAAGATGTTCTCTGGTTAGGCCCACCATTGAAGGTCGTGGGCTACCTTGTCCGGAATCCGGAGGAGATCTGCCATTCTCCCTGAGAATTGCGACCACTGAGTTCTCAGTGCCCACTGAAGGGATCTCATTCTCAGGCGAGCCTCTGGCACAAGGAAGATGCAGGATGCCATGAGGCCTAGCAACCTCAAAAAAGTCGAAGGCTGGGAGACGTTGGGCATTTTGGAACTTGTTGACCATCTGCAGAATATCTTGTGCCCTCACCTTTGGTGGCGAGGCTTTTCCCAGGGAAGTGTCCAGGACCGCTCCAATGAACTGGAGTCTCTGTGATGGTATCATCTGTGACTTCTTTAAATTGAGGGAGACCAGGTAGGGGTAGACGTGGATCCCTTCCCCCCTTAGACTTGCAGCCCATACCGACATTAGCTTGGTGAAGACCCTCGGGCGGAGGTCAGCCCAAATGGCAGAACTCGAAATTGATAATGAGAGTCGCCAATTGCGAACCTCAGGTATTTCCTGTGTTTGAGATGGATTGGCACATGGAAATAAGCATCCTAAAGGTCCAGAGATACCAGCCAGTCCTGGAGCTGGAGGGCCTGAAGGATCTGAGAGAGAGATACCATCTTGAACTTGTCCTTCCTGAGGAACTTGTTCAATTCTCGTAAGTCCAGGGTGGGTCTCAGTCCTCTGTCCTTCTTTGGTATGGGAAAGTAGGGGGGAGTACCAGCCCTTGTTCCTGTCTGCTACAGGTACCGGCTCTATGGCACCTTTCTCTAGCAGGTCTATAATTTCCTGCAAGAGGAGCGGATCTGGAACTTTAAGAGAGCTGTGCCCCGGTGGATGACTGAGGGATGTGTAGAAAGGGTAGGCAGTAACCCAGGGCAACTGTCTCCGATGCCCAAGCATCTGACGTAATAGCCTGCCATTCCGTCAGATGGCGAGTTAACCTGCACCCTACAGGTTTTGTGTGTGGAAAGACCTCAGAGTGGTTTGGGGGCGGCTGATGCAGATGCCGAGGGTAAAGAGGCACCTGCTGCGGCTTTAGTACTTTTGACCCGTCCACCTCGGGTGGATCTCCTTTGGCCATCACAGAGACTTTGAGCCAGCTGTCCTCTGCCTTTCTTGAATGCGGAATAATAGCAAAAGGACTTTACTCTCCCAGAGGTTCCTGAGGGGCGAAAAGGAGTTAGGCGGATTGCAGCTCCTAAAGATTTTGCCGCTGCTTTAGATGTCTGCAACTTTTCCAGACTGTCATCAGCCTTTTTACCGAATAAAGAAGAGCCGTCAAAGGGCATATTCAAAAGTCTGGCCTGTACATCTGGAGCAAAGCCAGACTTTCGCAACCACGCATGCCTGCAGATTGTCGTACTTGCCGCCATGGCCCTGCTGATACTGTCAGCAGAATTGATGCAAGTTTGAAGTGACTCGCACATGGCATCTTTGCCATCTTTAATGATGTTAAGGAAGGCTTCCCTTTCCTCTCCTTCCAGTATGCAGTCAGCCGCTGATGAAGCACACTCCCACAGTGTGTGACTGAACCTGGCAAGCGTACAGGTGGCGTTGATGGACTTCAACGCCATACTACAAGCAAAAAATACTTTTTTTTCCATAGAATCGTACCTTTTGTCATCTCTATCCTGTGGGACAGTAGGGTAAGCGGATCTGCTGCTTGATGAAGTTGCCGCTTGAACCACCAGGCTCTCTGGAGTTGGGTGTTTTGATAAGTATTCAGGGTTAGCCGCAGCTACCCTATACTTGGCTGACAATCTTTTATTGACTGCAGGGATAACCTCAGGAGTTTCCCAATTAGATGAAATCTTCCTTTGCAAGGCTGCATGGAAGGGGACCACAGGATCCTCCTGTGGACCTTTGTCTAGTATGTCCGTCAGGTCATCCTGTTGAAAAACTGTTGAAGGCGCAGACCAACCCATAAATTCAATAATCCTTGCCATCAGGGTTTTATAGGGTGTTTCGGCATGTTCCCCTGGGTCTGGTTTGACAAATTCCACTTCTGGTGAAGTGTCCAGCCCACTTGCCTCATGTAATGATTCCTGTAGGTCTTTCAACCTTCTTTCCTCAGAGATAAAATCCTCTGAAACAGGTAGTGTGGTCCTCTGCAACCCGAAGGTTTCCTGGTCAGAATACTCCCTTCTTCATAGATTGAAGATAATCCGGGGTACTCTGACCTCGGAAATGGTGTAAAACCCATTTCTAAGGCAGAAGGAGCCAAACTCATTATTGGGCGAGAAAACGTCAATGTCGTCGACGCCGATGTGACAGGCTTCGAAGGAGCCGAGAAACGCGTCGAGAAAACTGGAAGAGGCCTCGAAGAACTCAAGAGGATCAGGATCCTACTCGAGGATGTCGACGACGGTCTCGGCGTCGTGCCAGAGGCTCTTGGTATCACGGTTGGCTGTGAAGTAGCCGTGATTTTCTCTTTCATCGGCGCTGGCGTCGATTCGTTCGACCGATGCGTTGAAGAACACTTCGACAACGGCGTCGATGGCGCCGATCCATGCGTCGAAGGGATCTTCGTCGGTTCCGATGAAGAAGCCATCGAGAAAGAGTTGGTATTTCGAGTAAATATAAGGGCTTTTATCTGAACTGAGCAACGATATTCCGAGGCCCCACGAAGCGCGGAAAAACGGAACTGAGCAACGGACGCCGCGCGTGGCTATTTATGGGCATGGTGACTTCGGCGCCGATACGGTGGCTGTCGAGGGACATCGACTCGGCGGATGTCGACGCGCAGCGCCCTCTACAGAGAAAAAATGTCCGAGGCCAGCAAGCTGGAGACGAATTATCAAAGATCAGGACACAATCCCTTCAAAGGTATGTTTACTTACCCTATATACTGTAATTTGCTCATGAAACACCGCAGGAGTTTCTGAACACACTGAGCCTTCTGGATTCATGCCTTGGTTCTGTTTTAGGAAGTCCTGGGGCCTCAGTGAAGTGGTCACTTCAGATTTTTGGGTCTGGCTATATCACGGTTCCATGATCCGATGGATACATTCTGGACACTGGATACATTTGTGACTAACATAGCACAAAATGCTACATTGGAATGAGTCATAGGTGTGATGACTAAGACCACTGCATTAGGGGAGGAAATTATATAGGCACTGAGCCAACCAAGACAACTACTGAAGGTACCCTTTGATCTCACACTGCATTTCAGTGGATCTACAAGCCCTGCCTTTGTTATATTTCAAAATGCATGTAACCATGCACATGTTATTTTCAACAACCATAAACTAAATGTAGGGCAACATACAGATCATTAATCTTCTCTAGATGAATTGAACTATTTTGCAATGTTCATCCAACTTAATACAGAATTTTAACAATCAAATCAATTGACAAGCATTTAAAATCACAAAAAACTAATTTGAAATTTATATGCACAAATATGCATGCCAAGATGTCTTGATGAAAGCCAGAATTAAATGGGTGCCTTATGAGAGCGTACATCACACTGATATTTGCTAGAATAAACAAAAATAATATGCCAACATACTGTAGATGCAAGGGTGAAACAGTGGATTGCAAATTCATGAAGGTTGGGATGCTAGGTGGTAGTGAACTACTGATACATGGTTATGCTCCAAGTGACTGGGCTAAACAGAATACAGCTACAAACTTCTATTACGTTGTGCCTACTGATGATGATACCTGGAAAGAGTATTTAAGCGTTTAGACCCAGGCTTAGTATTAGACAGATGACTTCTAACCACCCCCGAGCTTAAAACAGGTATGAGTGTCCAAATTATACTGGTTGGCAGCAGAAAGGGATAAGGGATATTCATGCTGAATTTAATCTATTGTGCACCGTGCCACCCCTCTTTTGTAAGCAGGTTATCACAAAGGAATACGATAGATGTCATTTGTTTACGAGGCTACCTTGTGCATATGACAATATCTGTTTTTCAAGAATGTTATAGTTTATGTTCCCTATGTTATCACAGTAACAATGTTAATAAAATGTGTTTTTAAAATCTATGCGAAAGTAGGATTTGTGGGCAAGTGAATAGTTGCATATAAGCCCTGATCAATGCTAAGTATTTACTTGGTCTGGATGCCCATCCACAGCATTTGTTGTCTCTGAACAACATCTGGATGCTTCTTCACAAAGTCCTCATCATAAGGAAGCAGAAATTCCCAGCCTTGGTTGATTCGTACAACAGCCATGTGATCTAAAAATTCTTTCACATCTTCTTGGCAAAGCTGTAAAAAGACAAAAGAAACGTAAAACACTATTAAAAATAAATGTATGATTTGTAAAATCAGAATGTGTGTTCAAATCACACGCACATTCAATACCATGAATTGGCTGTCCATCTGTTCTACTTTAAATTCCCTTTGTCCTCCAAATGTGTTAAGATGGCTTTCTAAATCCACGCTGGTAGTGGATTTGGAGCTGCCAACCTATTATGGCGAACAGGAAACCGTGAAGTCTACCCAAACCCAATTAAAATAGGTAGCACAGCAGCAAGGCTTAGACACAGTTGGGGTGTGACAGTGATTTAGGGCTACAATGAGGCGCACACAGAACCCTCCAATGATTCCAGTTAAACGGCTAAATACAAATATACAATGGTTTACTAGGCCTTTAAAATACACACTAAGCAATGAAACTTTCAGGCAAGTATTGTCAAACAACTGCTTTAAAATACATGTATACATTCTGTCTTGTGGGTTTCCAGAAGAACCCTAACACTTTACCCCAAAGAAAGGCAAGCAATAGTTTAAGCAGAGTTATCAGCAATTACATGCGGTTCATGGAAGTGGCGAAGGCAAGTGGTCTGCTTGTGGGGCTACTGCAGTCTCTTTTGTCCATTGCTCCTACCTGAGGAGAAGCTACAGACCGTTTCTACAAATCCACGAGCACAGCGTGGAGCACTGTTCATGGAAGTGGTGAAGGCAAGTGTTCTGCTGCAGAATCTTTCGTTCATTGCCAAAACCTGAGGAGGAGCTACAGCATGTTTCTACAAAACTGCCAGTTCAGCACCGAGTGGTTGGTGGAAGTGGTGAAGGCAAGAGGTCTGCTTGTGGTTCGCTTGGGGGTCGGAGGGAGCCTCTCAACTCTGGAAATTGGCTGGTGATATTACTGAGGATGTATCTCCTCGGCAGACACTGCTGCTCACCATCTCTTCTTCCATTCAAGATGAGCAGAAAAATAGGTATTTTTAGTTGCTGCACACACTGAAAGTTCAGGACAGCCGTATATCACAGTGGCATAAGTTTATCCCCCCCCCCCTCCTTCCCATGATGCTGGAAAAAGTGCAAAATCGTTCCAAAGCCCACACAACTCGTTCCAAAAGACATTACGGCCTGCGATCTGAAAAAAACATTGACTAATTCTATTGCGACAGTGAGTGGGCCAGTCATCAGTATACTCACTACAGTGAGTACAGAAAGTTGTAGGGGCACAATGATGGCATATATTCCAGCAAAAACAACCTGTCTCGACAAACCTGCTCTATTATCAACTGTCGAAGAGGTTATAAGTACATCTGAGGGGAGTACGAGTAACTCGGCCCATAATATCGACAATTCATTACTGATGTAGTATGCATTACAGGGAAGTGCCCCGCATGTCTCTAGAGTTACTGTGGGTCTGGAACCCACAGTGATTACTGTTGATGGGGCGGATATGGAAGCAATCCAAGAGCCCCCAGCGGTTGTTGCAGATGGGGGCACTGAGGATGCCTTACCTAATTCTGGTACTCTGAGATTATCAGCAATCCCCAATCTGCTCTATGACACGAACAACAACTCCACTTCATCAGACTAACAATTATAGCCTGCCACGCAGGAAACTGTTCGTTGGAATCGGATCAAAATAACGGAATTATGTGCCATGGCTTCTCAACACGGTCGATTTGACTGGAGAAGGCTCAAAGGTAAAAACGCCAACGAAATAGATTATTGGCTTCACCAGTTGGCACACACTACGGGGGCATGTACCAGAAATCCTATAATGGCTAGCAGCACAAGGCCAAGTAAAGCCTTTTACAAAGATCCCCGATTGCAAGCACAAGAAACGCAGGCTCATTCGTGCTTACTAGAACAAGGTAAGCCTCATGGCCCTTCGCTGACTGTGCTTTGCGAAATTACAACCATAAAAAGAGAATATCGGTCCTGGTTAAAGCATCACCAGTTCCTGAATCAAAGGTCAGAGTGGCAGCGATTTGTCCAAGTCCTAAAGACATGGAATACAGGTGAAATATGGAAAACATAAAATTATTAATATAGCACTTTTATCCAAACTGCATTACATAGAACATGTTTATATACAATGAATATCATCCAATCGAAATTGGTACTCTTTTTATCGATTTCAGAAGGATGAAGGGCTGAGTTGACCTTGCTGGGATTTCAACCTCACAGCAGTGAGTGCTTAACCCAGTGAGCTCTTTTAACGGCTTATTACCTCAATAACAGTATAGAAGTAGAAGGTGCATCGTCAAGGAGGGTGTATCATCAAGCAATTGATAATACTTGCATCTTTTCCATTTGCAGTTAAGGCCTTGCAATCCCCCAAGGATCAGCCAGCTTGTTTGACCTATGCAGGGGTTAACGGCTCTTCTATTATAGATTAGGTCTTGGTAATGGCTAAGGTCTGGAGAAGGGCAAATGGCTTTGAAGTGCTGCAGAACCCTGCTAGTGATCACCACACATTAAATTTAATTTTGAAGGGAATTAGTATTTGTCACCTGATAATTTTTAAGGGCTGGGGCTATTCTGGTCTCCGGGCATGCCTGTAAATCTATCAAATGGGCCAGACTCTTAGAGCAAGAAAAGAAAGAAACCAATAATCTATGATGCCATTTTGAGCAACCTGGAGGCGATTTCCAGTGTGGAAATCTCAAAAGCATGACAAACTCATTGAAAATCTATTCCCGCATTTTACTAGTTGTTAGGGAGAATTCTCTGTTTAGGCTGAATTTCCTAACCTAGTGAGTCCCCCCAGCAGCTTTGCTGGATTTTTGGGGTTTATTTTTTTCTCCTGCCAAGAGTGAGACTCTTTTACCCTCACTCTTGGACATGATTTGAGTGTGTTTCTTTGACTCTAGGTGTGTTTAATGGGATATGGGGTCTTTTACACCATAGGGCTTCATGTGTTTTTGTGATGTGTGTTACACAGCACCCTTAGTGCAGTAACACAGGGGTGTCATAGTGACTCCCCAGTATAGACTCCATACCCTGGGACTGACTACTGTCTCCCAGGGTCTGTAAAGTCACCATTGACTTTACTAGTCTTAAATTCTGAACAGAACCAGTACAAACCATCATATTGTGGACGTACTGGCTGGGGCAATTCGATTGCCCTGGGGTCTGTTAGTCGAGGGGGCACGTCTCCGTCCCCCCTGATCGAGTTTTGCCTGGTGGCAGTGGATACTACTTTTTATATTCAACCGCAAATATTTCTCTATGGGATTTTCCCATTGTTCAAGGCTACTATCTTTATTTATTTAATTACGATAGCCTCGAACATACCGCCGGTTTATTTAATTATTAATTCTCCGGTTGGTATTTTTTGCCAAAACTCGGTTCTAAAATGGCGTTTGTGTTCTCTTCTGTGACTCCAATCCAAGTCGGGCCCTTTGTTCCACTTTTTTGGCGGGCTTCTCCACAGAAGCCCTCCAAAGTGGTGCCCCTCTGTCTGGGGTACTTAGGAGGGGTGGAGGGGGATTTAGGCACCCTGGATTGAGTTGCCTAGGCAACTCAAGTCGCACACCGTCCTGATTGGCCCAAGTGGTGAGCCGTCCGGCTCACCACTTAGCATGTTTGAGTGACAGCTAGGCTGAGTGAATGGGGGTTTTCTGCATAAAAGCAGGGCTTTGGGGACTGGAACTTCAGAAGTCGCCACAGGACCTAAGAATCCGACGAGGGAGAAGCTGAGCCGACCTGCCACGATGACACGACCGGTGGAGCCCTGCTGGACCGTCTCACCACTTTTTCCCCAACGACAGAGGAGATCTCCCGCCGGAGAGTCTTCTTCCTTTGACTGGTGGGGATAACCAGTTTCACCGTCTTTTCGCCTTCCCGACGTATCTCGTGGCCGCCTTGCCTGTGCCAAGCACCCCGGCAACCGGGATACCACGTTTTACCATGACCGCGAATTAAAGGGTAATACCTTTAACCGGAAAACTCTGCGGCTGGTTTCTTCCCTGGCAGTGCAACGACCTTCATCTTTCCTCCAAGTCGAGATCTTCTCTTCCCCTGGACGACAACGAGACTTGCACCCGCTGCCAGGAACAACTGCCACCGCTGGAGGATCCTTCCCACTTAAGGTACCGTGTCCCGCCCGGCTTCCCTTGCCACCGACTGTACGGGGTAGATTTAGCCCCCGGCTTTCGTACCTGGGTTAGCCTGGGACACCCTGGCTAAACTTTTCTGAGCCTCTCTAAACTCTTTTTGAACTCTCTGCAAGACTTTCTAAGCCTAGTGTAACTGTGTGATCTTGGGCGCATTTGTGCTCTGCTCTCTCTAAGAGTGGGCCCAGCCTATGGACTTTGGCTCGCAAGTGACTTTTGCTCTTCTGCCTTGCTAATAGTGTTCCTAAAGCTTAGAGTGGTGTACCTTCCCATATTCTTTCTTTTTCCCTCCCTTCTTCATGAACTTGTTGGCGTGACATCTATAGTTAAGCACTCACCTCTGTATGAAAATAAGTGGTGTTAACTAAGACTTATCTGATAAGGAATAAGGGTTGAATATTATAATAGTAACTGTGTTTAGAGTGTTTTACAATAAGAGTGCTGGAGTGTTTCAAATAGTGTGTTTTTAAATAAATAATAATATACTTTGATACCAAAGCTCTGGTCAGTGTTTGCTTGTATTATTGTGTCCGAGTGCCTATTGTGTATACTTTGCATACTGCCTAACTCTTCTTGAGAGAAGTCTGACTGCTCAGCCACAGCTACCAGGTAAATCTGGGTGGTACAGACTGCTACCAAGTGGGTTTACTGCTAACACCTGTAGTCCTAAATCTTTTGCAGTGTTCCCAAAGGGAACTGCACAGGTTTCTGCCTAACACTAGTGAAGCCTGGAAAATTAAAAGGGGAGTGTTAAAAAAGGTTGATTGAATTGACGCGGACTGCCAGGATGCTAAGAATCAGTTGTGGGCATGTCTTGAAGCGGGATCAGTGGATAAGGCACATCTCCGTTAATGTATTTTTAATTATAAAAAGCTAATCACAGGAAAGAAGAAAGCTCATGTTAGGTGATCGTGATGCCATTTAATGCGGGCGTTTAGAGCTGGTAAAACCTTTGCTAAATCTATCCTAAGCCTGGGCAGAGTAAAACAACATCCTTAGTGACTTCTAAGCTGGTTTTCAGAAGCATAAAAGTACCATAGATCAAAGCTTTCAATTATTTATACTGGTCCAAAGTGCACTGTTCTTAATGGAATTAAATGCAATTTTTGTGGATCTTAAGACTGCTTTTGACTGGGAAGTTCTTTGGCAAGTTTTAAAGAAAATAAATTTACCTTGCCATTTGATCTCTGTAATGCAGGCATTGTACCGTAATAATGAAGCAGTGGTGCGGTTTGGCCTGGCTAGGGAGGTTTCTGACACCTTTGAAATACTAAAGGAAGTAAAAAAAAGGTTGTGTCCTCGCCCCTTGCTATTTTGTAAATATTTATATATAAAAGAAATTAATGCTGCTTTGATGCAGGAGGGCTTGGATTGCCCCAAAATGGGTGTGAATAAATAGCCAGTACTACTGTATGCCGATAATGCATTACTGTTAGACACTACACCACAGGGTTTGAAACATAATCTGGACATTTTATTTTACAAAAAAAAAAGATCTAAGCCTCAGATTTTGCAATGATAAAACAAAGGTTTTGGTTTTTCTACCTTGGAATTAGATTTCACGAGAATGGTGTCTGGGCTGCCCACTTAGACTAGCCCTGTACTAGCTTGGGTAAATATACCAGAGCACATTGAATTTCATATGCGAGACATGGCAGGGGGGCATTTTCTCCAGCTCTGGAACTGTATCATAAGCAAACAATCTCAACAAGCTTTTATGGTGCCGAATTGTGGGGTTATGTAAATATAACATTAGAAAGGGTGGAAAATAGTTCTTGAACCAACCCCTCCAGGCCCCATCAGGCTCCCCAAATGTATTTTGGAGCACTGAGGGACTTGGGGAAATATCGAAATGCTATGAAACATGGATTTAGCAGGGGGTAAAACTATTCCCTGGATAGCCCATGTGAGGAAATGGCTGTATAATCTGAATGATATCGAGCATTGTTAGGGGTGTTACTTCCAGGCTAAAGGAAAAAGTACTTATTTTGTGCAGGATGAAAATGATTCAAGCAACAAAATTGTTAAAATTAGACCAAGCCTATCTAGCATGTAAGGCAAATTTCAGACAAGAAGACTATCTTGGTTACTTGAGCCCACCCTATGCAAGAGCCTTATTTGTTGGTTTCAGGCTAGGGACACTACAGACTGCCGCATTTACCAGATCCTGGACCCAAGGTGGGAATGGTACATGCCCCTTGTGTAGCCTGGGAGAAGAAACTATTGTGCATTTCCTGTTTGTCAGTGAATTGTTGAAACCTTTGAGAACTCGGCACCTGAAACCTTTGAGCCTCGAAACACACTGTACATGGGCATATTATAAATACCCAATAAATAAATACATTTGTTGAGGAGGCAGGGCATTCAGTCAATTGCGGATGCTCTAGAACTGTGTAAAAGTACTGGCAAGCCCCGATTCTGTGATGTGTGTAGCAAGTCATGCTCATCCGGCATGGCTATGCGACGTAAATTGTGTTCAATCATTTCAGGAAATACTTTAAAGGCTTGTAGAGTTACTGTATTTTTGAAGAATGATTTATTTAACTATAGGGCTGTGAGCATACTCTCCCTGTTTTTCATGTTTTTTTTAAATCATAGGTTTTAAATTGATGTAACACTTGTAATTATGTGATGAACATTTATGGCTTTTTAATTGCTAAATATAGTTTAAATTTAATTGTTAAAGACAATGAAAAGATAGAAAAGCATTGGATTCAAAACCAGTGAAATGCAGGTAAGTAATCAGATTTAGAAAATACTACAGTAGAAACACTTAGAATAGTTCTCTAACGCTTAGTCAGTCCAGCTCTGAGACGGAACAGGGTTTAGTGCCCTAGAGTCATTAGTTCCAAAAGATATACTTTTCAAGAAGGTTTACTATGGTATTAGACTAGGTCAGTGGTTGTGATGCAGAGTTCCAAAAGGTAAGAAAAGTTCAGGTAAGTAAAATCCCACTACACTAGGGAAGGCCCAGGAGGGTATTCTTGACCAGGCCATCACTGAACAAAGTCAGGAAAGAGAGATGGGGACAGGAGGAGTGAAACGGGCATGTTAACTTACCCCCTTATTCGATTTTCCCAGAGACTACTTCAGGGATTCAGGAATCCGTTGGGGCCACGTACCTCTGTGTTTGGTCCGGTCGAGGGAGAACCAGGGATCGCAGATGAAGAGGCTGTTCCAGAGGCAGGATTTAGTTTTGGTCGGTCCCGGAACCTCTATTACTGTTCTAAGGATGTCTAGATTACCCTTGTGATGAAAAGCAGAAGACCTCTGTGGAGCAAGCAACTTCGAGACTTCCAGCAAGCAAAAAAGATGGGTTGCAACGAGAGTCACCACGATCACGCGGCGACAGTTGATATTCGGTTGGCGCACAAAGGAGCATGTCCTGTACAGCTTCTGTTGGGACTACACAGCTGAAAATGCAGGGGCACACGTCTTTTAAACACAAGTTAAAGATCTTCCAAGTTCCAAGGATGCACTGTGAATGGCGACAACTGCAGCGAGGTAGCCCAGGAGAGGGCTTGTCAGTTCAACAGGTGGTCCAGGGACCAATTCAAAGGTTCAGCAGGCATGGGTCCTCAAGCAGGGTTCAAAACTGGCTGTTCCCACGGATCCCGGGGTTGAAGCACTGATGAAGGCCTTCTTGAAATCAGGACAGAGGAGCAGGGCTTCAATGGGACTTGGCTGTAGGTGAGGTTGGTGCAGCCTCAACAGTCATCCTTGGTTCTTAAACAGCTGCACTTCTTTGTAGGGGTCTTGTATACAACGATGATCTGTTGAATGGTTTCAGGAGTTCTGTTTTTATCCAAGATTTGGACTAAGCACGTCAATGTCCACCAATGATAAGGATCTGCACCATTGAAACGTGCAGTGGCTTCCAATCATGGATAGTCACCTGGCAAACATTCTGCCCAGCAACAGACTTTCAGTGAGTCGGATGTGGACTGGGACAAGGCAATCCCAGCCCCAACAGACTACCACTTTGCCCGGTAAGCAGAAGCTTTCCCCAGTAAAGGGCATTCCAAATATGGCAATTCTGGACCCGAGACTGCCATAGAAGGAAGAAGGACAAAGGACTCCATTGCCAAAGGACAGATGAAACTCTCGGGGCACATCCATTTTAGAGTATGTGTTAATCCGTAAGGCATATGCAGTAACATGCAAAAGTGAATATAACGTCCAAAACATGGCACCATAGAAAGGTTTCCACTGCCACCAGGCCATCCTGAACACATTGTATTTGTAACCACAAATGTTCCAAAACTAAAAGTTAAGGATACAAAGTATGTGTTCAGTTTTTAAAATATGCAGTTTTTAAAATATGAGAAATCGACTAAGGGAGACATAGTACTCCACTGCTGATTGTTTTATGGACTGATCAGTGTCCACATACTAACTAGCACAAAACAAGGGAAATGAAGCAGAAAGCTCCACTTACCTCCAAAAAGAAAAGTGTCTCATAGAAATATATGGGAGGAAAGAAGCAAAAATATATTTCTTAAAAAAAGGTTAATGGAGTTTTCCTCCCATCATGTTTGCTGCCGAAACCAACTGTGCTCCAGTCAATCTGACGAAATTCAGTCATGTCTACTGAGTAAAATCTTTTGCTTAAATGCATCAGAAGTGTGTCACGTTTTCAATTTCAGTTCCTTATAACATTCAACATGAATTGTAAATGTCTCCACACAGCAAGTAACTGTTTATTTGGAATGATAAGCCACCGAGATTAGCTATATGGAAATTGCAACTGCCATTGAAAAAAGGTGGGATGAATTTACCAAACTTCAGTGAATACCAGCTTTCATTTTCAACCCGACATCTGTTAGTTCCTTGTTCCGAATGATGAATGTTCACGGTGTGTGACGTGGGAGTGTGGCGCATTATCCAAGTTGGAACCCAGAGCTCTGCTGACTTCAATTGGATTGCCTGCATTTGGATGCCTCAATTTGGCTGAATCCAGCCCTGAAAAGTCAAGAGAAGGTCTTTTTCTGGCCGGAGTGGTTACTGCTGGGAATAAAGTACCTCAGTGATCTAATAGATGGACGAAATTGGATTCTGTACGCACAGTTATGTCGAACTCACGATATGGCTGGTTGTTCATTTTCAGAGTACAGAAAATTGAAAGGCATTGTCAATGCTTGCCTTGGGGATGTTGATTTGTTGGAACCAACAAATGCCTGGTCCATGTTGCAGTTGTGTGGAAGTGCTGCTCATCTTGCTGCTACGATGTACGGATTTCTAAAATCATTTAGGAAGGACGATTCGAGGCTGCCAGTGATCTGGGCAGAGGAACTAGGTGAAGAAATTGATGTCTGTTGGCAGCGCTGCTGTCAGAATACCCAATTGGTAATTCTGGATTGGGGTCTTAGAGCATCGCAAACAAAACTGCTCTTTAGGTCCTACTGGACTCCAGTCAGGTTGTTTAAGAGACAACTCATGGACAATGAACTCTGTTGGAAGTGTAAGGGTGCTAGAGGTTCCTTCAGACATCTGCTTTGGTTTTGTCCTAAAACGAAGAAATTCTGGGAGTACATCTGTGAGAGGTTGGGTCTGGTTTCAGTGATTGATGATATCTCTTTTGGGCAGGCGACTTGGATACTCCATGCCAGTATGATCGCTAAGAGGATGATATTGAGATCATGGAAGTCGAACAACTCCTTTAAAATTGATGAATGGGTGATGAACTTTTGACTGTTTCAATTTATGAGAGGGCAATTTAGAAGAATGCGGATGATATTGAGAAATTCTGGGACATTTGGAGTAGGTTCCTGGAGGTCTATGGTTGAATTTCATTTTCTATACACAATGTGATGTGTCTGTAGCTAGAAAATGCGCTTGCTGTGTTGATTATTACTTGTAATTTATGTTCGATGTTTAATCTATTCTGCGTTGATGGTTCCGTTGGCTAACCAATTGCTTTCTGGTTCTCTGTCCTTTCTTGGTTTCTGAATTTCTTTTTTTTCTTCTCTTTTCCTTTACCCTTTTGTTTTCCTCTCTTGTCTTTCTTTCTTTTGCAGAATTTGTTTTAATATGCACTGTTGATTGTTTGCCTAAGATATTGTATTTATGTGCTCATTAGTGATGTTTGTATTTTGCAATGTTGGAATAAAAATTTAAACCGCAGTTGTGAAATCTGCTGTTGCTTCTGTGGTATTGCTGCACAGCAGTGGGCAGGAAAATTAAAGTTACTCACTGTAGTGACTAGAGTACTAAAGTCCTTAGTCCCCTTTCCTCCATCCTCAACATGGGGACGTTACCGGGACCTTTGGCAGTGGAAAATTGAGCTTCCCCTTTAAATTTAGAATAGCGCATGTGGGAACGCCCCCGAAACCCCGCCCTCATCTCAGTCCCCTTTTAACACATCGAACGCTTTAATAACTGGCTATGCTGAATGTTTTAGCGCCTGGCATAGAAGCGGGGGAAGGTGGGTGGGACGTATGGCAGAAAGGGGACTAAGGACTAGGAGTACTCTAGTAACTACAGTGAGTAACTTTAATTACTCATACGTCCCATCCCCTTTCCTCCATCCTTGTGGGTGAATCCACCCAACAAAATCATAGGGTGGAGCTGTGACAACCTGCCTCATTATCTAGGATGAAGCAAAAAGGTTATTCAGAACCGCATGACCGAGCTCTGCTTCGTGCCTGGAGCTGGTATCCAGGGAATAGTGCTTACAGAATGCAGACTGAGTGGCCCAAGTAGCCGACCTGCTGATGACATCCCAAGAAGCAGGTCTCTGACACACGACAGCCAGGCCTTGGCTCTGATCGCTTGGGCAGGAGTCCACCCAGGAAGTGCTTTGTCCATGGCTGTATACGCCTGCAAGATAGCCTGGACCATCCAACAGGCGATAGAAGCTTTAGAAGTCTAGGTGCCGGGATACGTGCGCTCAAAGTTGATCAACATTGCCACAGACTTCCTGAAAGATTTCGTCAGAGAGAGAACTTGAGGACTCTCTTAAGGTTCGTGGAATGCAAAGCCCTTTTGGCCTCCGACAGCAGGTTCGGAAAGCACACCGGCAGGCAGATTTCCTGATTCAAATGGAATGGAGAGACTACCTTGGGCATGATGTTTGGATGGGTGCGCAAGATGACCTTGTCGTTAAGAAACATGGTAAGGGCTTGCAAGCCTTCAGCTCGCAGACCCTGCACACCAACGCGAGCGCCACCAATAGCATGGTCTTCAGTGTCAGCAGTTGGATGTCCTCCGAGGCCATCTGCTCGAAGGGCTTTCGCTGCAAGGCTGCCAGAACCACATTAAGGTTCCAAACCGGATGCAGCCTATGTACCAGAGGAAAGAACCTGGACAACCCCTTGAGGTGGGCATTAACCACTGGGTTGGTTAGCTGCTGAAAACACGTGCTCTGGGCAATCCATATAGGCCCCAATGGCCACCAGATAGGTGAGGCAGGTATCTGCCTGAACAAGCCAGATGTGTGGAAAAAGCCAGCACGTTGTCCAGTGAGCAGGTGAAGGGGTCCAGCCCCTTTTCGCGAGCCAAATGGCAAAATCTAGTCCACTTACTCTTGGACTCAGAACAAGTAGAGGGCCACCTGTACAATGTCCCAGTTGTCCACCGAGAACTGAACCTGGTGCAGCCTCAGCTGGTCAGGAACCAGGCCGCTAGGGCCAGCCTGGATGGGTCCGGGAGCTCCACCGCCCCTGCCCTGCTGCATCAGGAAGCCCCTTGCTGGGGATCGGAAGATGGACAGGCCCCTGGGAGCAGAACTGCAGCAGATCTGAGAACTAAGCCCTCAGCGGCCAGTGAGGGGCTATCAGGACGAGGCTACAGCCCACCGACACCTAGAACTTGCAGAGGGTCCGCTGGACCAACGGAGGAGGAAACGCATAACACCTGTGGCCGAGCTGGAATGCGTTCCCCAAAGACCCCTGACCCCTTCCTGCCCATGAAGCAAACCGGGGGCACATGGAATTTAGAATTAGTCCAGTTTCGGAATCCCCTCCCATCATCTTTGGAACAGGGGGCAGCAAAGAGTTGGTGTAACTCCCACTTATAGGTGTTGAACCCCATGCGGCTGAGCTGGTCGACTTTCACATTGCTGTCCCTTGGGAGATGGACCGTGGAAATCCATATCCCCTCTGACAGGGCCCATTCCAAGATTGACACCGCCTCTGTGCAAAGTAGGGGGGGGAATGGGTGCCACCCTGCTTGTTCAAGTAAAACATTGTCGTGGAGTTGTCAGTCCTGACCAGAACCACCTTCTCCCTGATGAGCGGCAGAAAGGCCTTGAGAGCCAGGCCTACCGCTCTGAGTTCGAGAAGATTGATATGCAGGAGGGCTTCCACCCTGGACCATGCACCATGAATGGAGACAGGGGAATCGGAATCCTGTCCGGCTGTGACCCAGTCTCTTGGTCCGAATAGGCTGCCATGACGAGCTGGTCAAATTGGCCAGAAAGTGCCCTATCGCCTTGCGGATGGAGTGGAGCCACCCAGGCGTGGGGAACATCCGTTGCACGGCTGTGTCTCCCAGCAAACTCCAGGGAACACCAGGTCCTGGGTGAGCGTCAGCAGCGACTTCCACCAGTTGGGGTAGAACCCCAGCTGGTGAAGAATGTCGCCTACCGTTGGCAGGAGTGCACCACCCCCTCGGGCGAGCTGGCCCTCATCAGCCAGTCATTCAAATAATGGTTACGAGTGATGGCTCTCCAGGCAAAGGAGACCAGCCACTGCATTAATCGGCTTTGTGAACACGCGAGGGGTCGAGTTGAGGCGGGAAGGCAGAATCTTGTACTGGAAGTGGTACTACATAATCGTGAACCGCAGAAACTTCTAATGTGGCTGGTACACTGGGACATGAAGGTACGCATCCTTGAGGTATAGGGAGCACATCCAGTCCCCTGCTCATAGAGACTGGACTATGTGGGCTGGAGTAATCATCTTGAAGCGTTTGAGCGGTAAAGAGAAGTTGAGGAATGACAGGTCCAGGACTAACCTCAGGCAAGTCTGGTTGTTCTTGGGTACCGCAAAAATCCTGGAGTAGAAGCCAGAGCCCCTGTCTGAATGAGGAACCGGCTCCACCGCATGCATCTCCAAAAGAGAGGATCTCCCGTAAGAGGGCTGGGGACCCTATCTGAAGCAGAGGAGGAGAGGAAGGTAGAAGAAAAGGAAGACTGAAGCCTGTGGAGAAGATAGAAAGGATCCAAGGACTCATGAAACAATGCTTCGAGCTGTCCTGAAAGTGAGCCAGTCGGCCCCCTAACCGTTATGTCATTGCTTTTTGGCGTCTGAGGCAGGAGTGGAGGAGGGGGAGCAGAAACAAAATGCACAATGTCCTCTGCTGTTTCCTCCTGTGGTCGCTGGGGGACCCGTCGGGCCTCTGTGCACTGGGGTCCCGTAACCCCTTGAAGCTGGCGAAAGCGCTGGGGTTGAAGTAAGTCCTGACCTGGGACCGCAGGAAGGACTTCTTTCTGTCCTGGTTTAGTCAGGATGGCCAAGGACTTGGAGGTCTGTGTAGAGGTATTTTTTGTTAGCTCTTCATCAGTGGAAGAATGAAAAAGATCCAACCCCTCAAAAGGAAGATTAAGGATCCTCTCTTGCACATCAGAGGAGAATTTTGTAGCATGCATCCACGCCGTCTGTCTAATCTAGACCCCCCCCAGGCACAGCCCTCTGCTGGCTGTATCGATGTGGGAGATGGAAGACTCCATGAGGTCCTGCGTAACTGCCTGGGCATCCACCAGGCCCACCTTGAAGGAGTCTTGCCTATCCAGACGGAGGTTGGGCAGGAACTCTCTGATCTCTCGCTTCAGCTTCTGGTTCGCTAGAGCTATAAGGGCGTCGGTGTTGGCCAACCGCAAATGCAGCCCAGTGTTGAGGTAGCAACGCTTGCTAAAAGACTGAAGGGCGTTGTCCTCTTTGGAAAGACATCTGGAGGCGGCCCCTGCCGAGGACGACAAAGACAATGGTTCAAAATACAAGGAGGTCGCTGCCAACACTAAAGAGTGTGGCTGGGGGTGGGAGGCCAGGAGGACTGGCTCCCCATCCAAAAGCCTGAACCGGCTGTCCATCTGGGTGTTGGCCCTGGGCTTCTCCCAGACATTTCTTGCCACCTGCAGGACATCTTTGTGGATGGGGGTGCCCGATCAGCTCGTGGCACGCCGGGCCAGCATCTACGCTAGCACCCCTGAGCTGCTGCTCTGGCTGGGGACCCGACGCGAACTCTGAAGGCCCTGAAGACTCATGAAACGCCTTTACTGAGGCCGAAGGCTCTTTATCCTGGGCGTCACCATCATAGTTTCCCGCTAACACCCACCTTTTCAGACAGAGTCTGGGATACTGGAGCCAGAGGAGGGGTTGGTGGTACAGGAGGAGGAGGGGAGCAGGGTGGTTCTGAAGCACCAGCAGGGCCTAGACCGCAGGATGAACAGGCAGCGGCACTGGAAGTGCCTGAGGAACCGCAGGGGTGCCCAGAGGAAGCGGCCTAGTAGTCAAGACCTGTGGGTTAATTTCCTTTATGATACTGTCATCTGTGGGGAGCGCATGAGCAGGAAGAGGTTGAAGAAGCGATCCTCGCAAGCCGGCGGATCCCGTGGGGCACGGCCCTCAGCGGCACTGGGCCTCCTTTCCTGATCAAAGCATCTAAGCACCTGCGTTGTGTAGCCATAATGCTGCGAGGGGTAGATGTAACCTTTTTGCAGGTTCCACTGTGGGCGATGGCACAGGGAGAGGCCCCGGATCAGAATCCAAGATGCAGCCGGCCTAGCAGGATCTGCGGCATGCTTGTCCGTCGTCTTTGGGCCTTGTGCCACGTCCTGGGAGGGAAAGCGTGAATGCCCCACACCATATGCTGGCTCAGACATGGAACGGCACTCCTTGGCCCTAAAACCTTAATCAGAAGGGTCGACCTCAGAGATGACTCCAGTAGGCTCAGAGCCCTCAGCCCGCTCGCCGGTAGTTGAAGGGAGGGGATGAAGAGAAAAAACAGAACGGGGAGCATGCAAAAGTTGAAAAGTCTTTGCCAGGTCTGACACCACCCGTGCGGATAAAGGGACCGAGGTGAGGTGCCGCATCCCTGCATGCTATACTAAATTTAAAGGGGAAGCTCAATTTTTCGCTGCCAAAGGTTCTGGTACCGTAGTATTGAGAGTTCAGTACAATCTTTATTTTCCCTTTTAACTTGAATATCTTGGGCCAGAAAGTGACTCTAAACTGCATCACTGCGTAATCTCCCGCATATACTATTCATGAGAACTCTGCAAGAAGACCAAACAAGTCCTGTTTTTTTGCATAAAATGACCATTGCCTGAAGCAATGCTTTCTGGAAGTCACCCAGCATTTTAAAAACACCTCACTTTTGCTTGGTGGACCTCTCCTACAAGGTGAGTCAAATCCCACAGGTTTACTTCGTGGCAGGATCCTGGTGCATGCATTGACAAACTCCAAACAGGATACTTTTTGCACAAGTGGACACCTGCTATAGATTACTCATTGGCAACTGAACAGCCATTAGATGTTCTGTTCTGACCTAGCAAGACTTGCACAACCTGAAATACAGCACAATCTTCGTACACTAGATTTCATGAATCGGATATTGGTCATGACAAAATAGGGCACGCAATCTTATAATAATTACACCTTGAACGGTATAGTGTCTTGCCATCTACAAAACATGTTTTATTCTACAGAGAAACTACAGCATCCTAAATTAACATAGCTTCTTCACCTAATAGAGCAGCAAATGTTATCAGCACATCACATTAGCAACACCATTCAGCCAAGCAGCATTTTCTTGTTAAATTTCACAAGTACTTGTAAAACAAATACTTCAAAGAAAGGAGAAGTTATAGGGTTTTTGGCCAAGCAATGTTGCCACAGAAAAAGAAAATCACAAACTGCAATTATGCTTAAGCAAAGGCACACCCACAATAAACGTTATATTCCTTATTGTACAGGAAAGAACTCACTTACTTTTGTGACATCAGCTACTTCTTTTCTCACCACCCATCGACCCTGTGTGAATTTCCACATCTCAAAGAAAGTGCAAAAACAAACATTAGTATTACAAGTTAAAAGATGTAGTTCAACAGGTCAGGCAGTCTGGATAACCACTTTGGCTTACTGCTTTATAGAACTATAGGTTTTATCTATTTTGATGTGCTTTCCCTGCATGGCTAGTTATAGTGGGGCCTATGTTTTGTTGCCATCTTATACCAATCTCCTAGATACATGATCTCCTCCTCCCCACTCCCTTCTAGTCCAGGTTTTTGAGATTCCCGGGAGGAGATAACTAATTCCAAAGTTGTCAGTGAAGATGGCCTTCAAGACTAGAACTACCTTTTCCCTGGCCCTGTTTTGTATGTTGTCAATGACAGCGGTCCGCCTATTTTACTCAAATACTTTCACACCCTATTCAGTATTTCAAGGTTATGATAATGATGTGGTATTTATATAGTGTTTATGCATTAAGTGATTTACATAGAACATATATGCATACAATAGCACGCAACCCAAGTCGTTACTCGTTTATCGACCTCAGAAGGATGAAAGGCCGAGTTGGCCTTGCCGGGATTAGAACCTGCAACCTGCCGTTCACATACAGATTGCAGCAGCGAGCTATTCACCAGCTGTCAAGTCATTCCAAAGGCAACACACAGGTTAGGGTGACTTTGAAGAGCCAATCCATGTGGAACCCAAAATCTAAGTTAGTAGAGCACTTTTCAAATAATAAAACTAAACCAATCATTTAACTATTGGTCCAAGGGTGAAAAATCATTAAACTGATCAACTATTAATCTACTAATGGATATCTCTTGACTCAAATGCTTCATAGTTAAAACATTAGAACACAGATCATTACGGACTTCCTCTCAACCAATCAATCAGAAGGCTCAGAGTGCAGTCAAGGTAACTACAATGCAAGGTTTCTTTCAAAAAGAACCTTCCTTTTCGGAAGGACCTTTCTTTCACAGCAAGGACCCATTAAAACCAGAGAGTTAAAATATGGGAATATGCTTTCATTTTCTTACAGATAAAGCATTAACTATAGCAATAACCACCTGTTCCAAGGGCCGGAACGGGTGTTAATGGCTCAGAGCCCTAGTTAAAGGCACAACTCTAGCGAGGACATTTAACGAGGGTCCCTTGCATGTTGCCACCCGTTCCAGCCTTTGGAAGGGGCAGTAATTGCTATTAGCACCCCAGGTTGCCAATACGGAAACCGGGGTGCTAAGAGCATTGTATTATGATTCAACAAATGGTACTCCTCATGGTCCCGTTCATTGAATCAAAATACTGTTTTAAGAAGGCAGCCATGGATCAGGAAGGCGGGGCTCCATATAGAGCCCCTCTTCCATTTCCATGCAGACACGGAGCAGCGGCGCCGGTCGCTGCTTAAGAAATTAGGTAAGTGGGGCTGAGAGTGGGAGGAATGGGAAAATTGAAAGGACAGGTAGGGTGGGGGGTAAGATGGTAGAGCAAGGCAAGCAGCCATCAGGTTCCATGGAACGCAGGCTCGGATCAGTAGATTTAGCCTGCAATCCAAGGAACCCAAATGGTTGCTTCCTCTGCCACGGGTGCTAATTTTACATTATTCCCAAGCCCACTCCAGTTCAAACAAGTTTGCAAATAAACTTATGACGACAAGCCAGCTATTTAAACACGACAAAATACAAATCAACCTGCAAAAAGGTTACATCTACCCCTCGCAGCATTATGGCTACACAACGCAGGTGCTTAGATGCTTTGATCAGGAAAGGAGGCCCAGTGCCGCTGAGGGCCGTGCCCCACGGGATCCGCCGGCTTGCGAGGATCGCTTCTTCAACCTCTTCCTGCTCATGCGCTCCCCACAGATGACAGTATCATAAAGGAAATTAACCCACAGGTCTTGACTACTAGGCCGCTTCCTCTGGGCACCCCTGCGGTTCCTCAGGCACTTCCAGTGCCGCTGCCTGTTCATGCTGCGGTCTAGGCCCTGCTGGTGCTTCAGAACCACCCTGCTCCCCTCCTCCTCCTGTACCACCAACCCCTCCTCTGGCTCCAGTATCCCAGACTCTGTCTGAAAAGGTGGGTGTTAGCGGGAAACTATGATGGTGACGCCCAGGATAAAGAGCCTTCGGCCTCAGTAAAGGCGTTTCATGAGTCTTCAGGGCCTCCAGAGTTCGCGTCGGGTCCCCAGCCAGAGCAGCAGCTCAGGGGTGCTAGCGTAGATGCTGGCCCGGCGTGCCACGAGCTGATCGGGCACCCCCATCCACAAAGATGTCCTGCAGGTGGCAAGAAATGTCTGGGAGAAGCCCAGGGCCAACACCCAGATGGACAGCCGGTTCAGGCTTTTGGATGGGGAGCCAGTCCTCCTGGCCTCCCACCCCCAGCCACACTTTAGTGTTGGCAGCGACCTCCTTGTATTTTGAACCATTGTCTTTGTCGTCCTCTGCAGGGGCCGCCTCCAGATGTCTTTCCAAAGAGGACAACGCCCTTCAGTCTTTTAGCAAGCGTTGCTACCTCAACACTGGGCTGCATTTGCGGTTGGCCAACACCGACGCCCTTATAGCTCTAGCGAACCAGAAGCTGAAGCGAGAGATCAGAGAGTTCCTGCCCAACCTCCGTCTGGAGCTAGCATTTAATTTGCTACCTCAATTTGTCTATCTAACTCACTATTAAAGTAACATTTTTACTTCACCACAAACATTCCAAAACATGTATTGCTACTACCTTTGCGAAACAACACATTTTTAGAGCGTTTTGCCCAGGGGTGTTGCTAGGTCTGGAAAAGACCCGGGGCTACGCTAATGTCGGGACTGTCGGGACTGGGGGCTAGCTAGCCTTTTGGTTGTAGCTGCTGAGATTCTATCCGGGGCTACAACCAAAAGACCAGGGGCTATAGCCCCCTTAGCCCCCCCCCCCACCAACGCCTCTGGTTTTGCCATTGTAGAGCCACTCTGATGATCAAGTGGGGTTTGTTATGCATAGACAGGCAGAGGGTAATTTGAGAAAGGTTATTGGTTTAATTTATGATGGAAGGGAACTTCCATCTGGCCCTGCTCTCCTCTCACTGGATTCCAAGAAGGTGTTTGATAGGGTAGAGTGGAGGTTCTTGAGGGAGACCATGCATTTGGATGTGGCACCAACAGGATGAAATTAGTGAGGTAGCTCTATTCACAGGTCTTTGCAGAAGTCAGTGAATGGAGTTTTCTCCCGTAGGGTAAATACAGGGGCAAGACGCAGGAGTGCCCATTCTCCCCACTCTTATTTGCCTTGTGTGGTAGAATAAGAAATAAAATGGATGTTATAAAGGTGTTGTGTTCTGATTGCGAATAAAACAATGTAATGCTGCTTTAGGAACCACTGGCTTGGTTAGATACTAGCCTCCATTTTGAAACAAATTCTTGCACACGTGTTTCCTCTTGGAACACATGCAAGAAATCCTTGTTCCATATTACTTATGCTCTGTACTTTTAGGTTGATTTCGGATGACATTGATTTGTACTCAAAACTAGATCGGCAGGTGTAAATCTCACAGTGACAGAACAGCATGTGGCCTACACTGCCATGGACCAGGAGAAGTGAAAGATTTAGGATTCCTCTTTGAATTTGTTGCAATTAGCAGGAAGCTGGATGTGTACTCCATAGGAATGCTCTATTGATAACCTTTGCGTACGCCCCTCTCATTGGTTTCAATGTATATTCAGTTTGTATTGGATTTGTTCATGGAAACCTGTCCTGTCAATGTATGTTATTTGCTTTGATGCTATTAAAGACATTTACCAAACAACCTCATTCCTTATTTGGATCGTTGGAATGGAGATTTTTTTCAATACATTGGTGCTGTCAGACATTGAATCACTGATGTGCAAGATGTCCCGAGGATCTTTGAGTTAGCTGTGCAGTGACACACCCTCAACCCATTTGATAAGGTAGGGGTCTACAACCTTTGGCTCCCTTATTGTTTTGGACTACAATTCCCAGGGCATAGGCCTGCATAGTTAATGGTGAGAGATCATGTAGTCCAAAACACCTGGGAAGCCCGGCTTAGTGGTGGAATCACTGGGAGATGCACCAGTAGATTTTAGGAGACTAAGCAGGCAACTGAGAAATGAACCGATAAAGATGGGCTGGTAGATGGATTTAATCTTGTTGCTATGTATATTATCTGTTTAATATGCATGTCTCCGAAAAAACGAGTAAAATAAATTCCGGGAAAGGAGCTCTTTTTGTTTACCAGCCTCTTATCGCTATAGCGCAAGGTACTGTAGGAAAGCGGCACAGCCATCAGCAATAAGCCATTCCCTGTCTTTTCCTGCGAGAATGGGCTCAGGTCAGATCTAGAGAAGGGCCAGTTCCTCCTTAAGGAAGTCCAGCTCACTTTATGTATACACTTTCTCCCAAAACATGTACATTTCTGGATAATTGGCACTATATTTCCTGAAATTACCATGCCAAAGAATTTCCTGAAATAGGCACTTTTCACTTGGACCACATTGTACATTCATGACAGGCCCTAGAAAATAGAGGTTTGAAGGTGTACCAACAACAATGGGACTCTTTCTTTGAATAGTATGTGGAAAAGGCGGCTAAACGGCAGCCCAAATCTAAAACCAGGGAATTGAAAGACACCCAAGAGAAACTTCACGAACAGTTAAAGAAATGTAAAGCTGAACGTTGTAATCTAGGAGTTCCTAATGAAGGAAGCTTTATAACAGACTATATCGAGTTCTTCAAGGGGTACTGTGATGAATCCAGGGAATCTGTTGCTTCTTTTTAAAGGTGAGCCACTTTGAGGCTAGGGAGGTGAGAAACGCAGAGTGGACACTGCTAGCTGGAGCCCGGTACAGAGACTGTCTGGTGGCGGGACCACATGGAGTACGTGATGGACCCGCAGCCTGTGAAACACCATCGATTAAAGGAATGCCGGGGGAAGAGCGATCCTCTAACCCCATGCCGAGAGTCCTAACAAAAGAGAGAATGGAGTGCTATCGAGGCTGCGAGAAGTCCCCGACAGCAAAAAGCAACTGAAAGGTAGGGGAAGGACTGCCACCGACGGAGGCCTCACAGACCCTCTCTGTGGAAGCGCAACGCAAGGGCAGGTAAGCAGGACGTTCAGGAAGAAGGGACGGGGCGATGGATCGCTACACGGGGTAAGTAGAAATCCCAAACCCTTTTACGGCTAAGAAGCCAGAACGAATAAATTAGGACTGTAGAGTCCTAACAGATATAAAATAATTTAAAGCTATTGCAACTCAAGAGAATCCGATTGCCAAGTCCCAACAGCTGACAAGGACACAATCCCCATTAGAAACTCGGGAGAAATCAGATTGCCACATCACAACAGGAAAGAGGGAAGCAATCTCTTCTAATATGTGAAAAAAATAAGGTTGTCAAGGCCCAACTGGAGAAATGGGAACAATCTTGAAACACCATTTGCTGTATTGGCACTTTATAAATAACCAATAAATAAATCTTTGGCTGAAAGTTATGAGAAGGAGCAACAAAGGGCAAGTGAGTCCGTGCCTAGCTGACATCCGAGACAAGGGGCCTGAAGGACATTGAGAATATTGAATTACCAAGTGTAAAGTACAAGCTACCTTATTGTGGGAAATCTCAAGGGAGGAAGGTAGGCTTGAAGATTAGACACTGGTGAAGGAGGAGAAGTCAAATACTCCTCTGGATACAAGCGGCAAGCTCTGCAAGCCGTGGTTTCGCAATTTGTTATGGGGCTTCAGCCAATAATTGTGAAAGGAAGTAAACCAATACTTATCAGCTGGGATGAGAAGAATATAACTGAGGTACTGTTAGCTGCTTAACACTTTCATGATAAAGTGGAAAGACAAAAAGAAACAGAAGCAAAATACATGGCGTTACAAATTCAGCAGCTTCAGCCGTCTGAGGAAAGGGTACCAGGTGAATGCCGGTTTCTGAGGGAGGGGCGGGGAAGAGCAAGAGGGTTTCTAGCTCAATAGGTACACAGAGAATTTCAAGAAAGACACAGAAAATGCATGCAATGATCAATGTAATTATCATAAGGAGTTTGGACATTGGAAATCTGAGTGTCCGAATCAGCCAGTGCAACAGTCTGTGCTGCAAAACCAGTCATCTTCACCTTCCTCTCAAACATTTTCTCCGTCATCTAATGTGTTTAACTCACAGTTGGACAGTCCATGGTCTGTAGAATTGTTGCCCCCTTGATACTACTTGATCAGTCTGCCCTTAAGTTAATTGTGCAGTCAGTGGCAAGACATTTTTATGTTTGGTTGACACAGGAGCTTCACGCACCACTCTGAAAGCTTCTAAATGTCCCCACGCTCTTTTTTCTAATGAAGTGATGCTGATGGTATTGGGGTACACATACTTCATCCTGTTATCTGCCCTATGGCTGTCATTTTGGATCATATTTCCAAGGACCATTGTTTTCTTTTAAGCCCATGCACACATGTGAATGTATTGGGTCTGGATATGTTGTGAAAAATGGGTAGTACTATGTACTGTTCCCCAGGTTGTATATTTCTGGATGTCCTGTGCACAGTGTGGTAAGTCAGACATAGGAGACTGACAAGAAGGCATGGTTGAACAAGTTTTGTTAAAGAGAAGGTGGTCTCAACTATCCCTAAAGCCAGGATGGTGAAACTACTTACCAGTAATGTTCTCTCTATGGATACTTCTCCCACAGATTCCTCATCTTGATAGCTAGCCATCTAGCATTAGCTGTTCGGAAAATGTTTCGACAGGGGTCGTAGAAATCTCGATCTCATCGACGACTCCCTTGTATACTGCCATGCCATTCCTCGATCGTGACGTCAGGCATTGTATAAAAGGATGCACTACACCACCGCACCTCAGTGCTCCCCTCCCTTCCACCACCCCAGGCTCAACCTGTGAGAGGAAACATACAGTAAAGGGGAAAGGCATTGAACAATAATAGCAAACCATCAATGTTTGCTTGCATCATTCTTCAATATATCAAACATGGATGCGAAACCAGAGGAACCAAAGCAGTATAGCAAGCCAACCTCTGCAACCTAAAGCACAGAACTCTGCTCCTCATGTCATTGCACACAGAAAAGCGACAGAATGCGATTAGGACTATAGCATATGGACTCCCAAGCAGGCTAGGCTAGGAGTGTGATGAGGAATCTATGAGCGAAGAATCCATGCAAAGAAAATTACTGGTAAGTAATTTCTCCTTCAATGGATTGCATTCACCCACAGATTCCTCATCTTGATAGACTCCCAAAGCAGTAGCCATGCAGGAGGAGGGTTGGAAGTTCAACCAGGAAGCTCTGGAGGACAGTGCCCTACCAAAGCGTGCATCTGCCCCACGGGCCAGTCCAAGCTGTAATGCTTGGCAAACGTCTGTAGAGAGGACCAAATTGAAGAGCAGAGGAAGTGCAAACACCTCTGGTAGAGAGGAACCCAAGCTCCGCTGGAACCTCTTTAACAGACTGATAACATTCCGAAATGCACAGCACTATCCATCGTGAGATAGCTTGCTTAGTGACTGCTTTCCCCAACCTGGATTGGAGTGCGATAAACTTACTGGTCATCCGTCCTAAAGGAACTAGTCCTGACCAGGTAAAAACATAGCCGACTCTTGGGATCCAATTTGTGGAGATTCTTCTCGTCCTTGGAAGGATGAGGCAGGGGTAAAACATTGAAGATCTATACTCTGGCCCAGATCGATTTCAGACACCACATTTGGCTTTACTAGAGAGTGCCAGCAATTCGCTAACACTTCTAGTGAATGTGAGTGCCACCAAAAACACTGTTTTCAATGTGACAAGTCTGATGGGAGCTGAATGCAAGGCCTCAAATGGAGCTGCCACCAGAAAAGTCAGGACTAGATTCAGATCCCAGTCCAGGATCACAAAAGGTGAAAGGAGGAAAGCAATTAAGACCCTTCAAAAACTGTGCCACCCCAGAAATGGTAAGTGTGTCCTGTTCTGGCAGCCTCTAAAAAATGGACACAGAAGCCAGGTACTCCTTCACCGTGCCCACTTGCGGACCAGATTTGGCTAGGGCCAACAAAAACTCCATCACTGATGAAGTGGGGCATGACGTGGGGTCCCAATCCTTTCCCCTTGCACCAGGTCACAAAATGTCTTCATCTGCAAGCATGAAGGGACCTAGTAGAAGGTCTCTGTGCACCAAACAGTACCTCTTCATCACAGACCCAGTCTTTGTACCACAGCCTCTCAAGAGCCACGCATGCAGGTTGAGAGGGTCCAGGTTCAGGTGAAGCACATTGTCTCCGGACTGAGACAAGTAGTTCGGCCTCCGAGGAAGCCAGAGAGGTAGGCAAACAGCTAGTTCCAGGAGATCCAGGTACCACACCCTCCTCGACCCAACCGGGGCAATCAGGATCAGATGAGCTCTGAATCTCTAGAACCTTGCGAGAACCCAAGGGATGATAGGTATCGGTGGAAACGCATAATCGAGGTTGAAGACCCACTCCACTATAAAAGCGTCCCCAACACCCCTCAGGGTGGAAATTCCAACAAATAGAATTGCCTGCATTTCGTGTTGTCCACCGTCCCAAACAGATGCACTGCTGGGTTGTCCCACTGGGAGAGGATCTCAGCAGTGACCTTCAGGCATAGCTCCCACTCACAGGAGACCAAGCTCTGCCTGCTCATAACATCTGCCAACCCATTATTCACCCCTGCTAAATGAGCCGCAGAGGCAGAGATGTTGCCCTCTAGCATCCAGAACCATAGCTGCTGAGCATCCCTGCACAGGAGTAGGGATCTCACGCTTGCCTGCTTATTTAGGTAATGTATGGACACTGTGTTGTCCGTTAACAACACAATATGTTTCCTCTGCAGAGTAGGCGCAAAGGCCATCAGCGCCAGTCTGAAAGCATCCGTGACCACCTGCTCTTCTGGCCATGGTGCCCAAAAGGGTTCTCCCGCCAACATGTTTGCTCTGGCACCCCCACCAAATCAGGTAATTTGCGACCAACCTCGATATCTGGTGCACATCTGCCCATAGTTTTGCAATCACTCGCTCCTGAAAAGCCACTGAAGGGATCTCATGAGGAGTCTTGCCTGCGGCACCAGGAAAATACAGGATGCCGTGAGGCCCAGAAGGCGCAAGAACGCCCTTGCCGATAGACTGCTGGAAGTCTGGAAAAGACTGAACATCTGTGCCACATAGGCGACTCTCTCCTTGGGAGGAAAGGCCCTCCCACCCCCAATTTCTGGGTGTCCAAGACTGCCCTGATGAACTGGAGCTTCTGTGCTTGCGATATCAGAGATTTCTTTAAGTTCAGGAAGCAACCCAAGTCGTGTAGTAGTGAACAGGTGTTCTCGAGGTGCCTCGAAAACCTGTTCCGGTGACCATGCTCGTATCACCCAATGGTCCAAGTATGGAAACAGAAAGACACCCCCTCTGCTGAGGTGGACTAGTACAACTGCCATCAGCTTGGTAAAGACCCTGGGTGCGGAGGTCAAGCCAAAAATGTGGATTGGAACGTGAAAATAGGCGTCCTGAACGTCTACCGACACCAGTCAGTCTTGGAACTGCAGAGTCTGGAGAATTTCACTCAACGTCCCCATCCTGAATTTGTCCTTCCTTAGGAACTTGTTCCAATCTCTGAGACCCAGGATGAGACGGAGGTCACCCCCTTTCTTGGAACCAGGAAGTATCCGGAGTAACAGCCTGAGCCCAACTCCTTGGCTGGAACCTCCTCCACTGCTCCAGTCAACAGAAGGGCTGCAGTTCTTCCAGTAGCTTTCGGACCGGATGACGTGGAGGGGGTAGAGGTCTTTCTGGGGGTCTTCTCACAAATGTGAGGCAGTAGCACTACTCAATCAGTTGGAGGGCCCAGGCATTGGAGGTGAATTCCACCATTTGCACAAGAATCCACAGATTCTCCCTCCAACTGGTTAAATACGTTGAGGCTTTTGGGGCCCTGTGGATGTCGACACTACTGCTGCTCTAGACTACCTTGCCTGCCTCTACCTGGCCGTGGTAACCTGCGCTACTGACTTGGCTGTGAGCTTGGAGTCCTTAAACCTTTCCAGGGACTCGGCTTTGGAGCCAAAAAAATGCTCCCCACCAAAGACCATGCCAAACAATTTTGTTTGGACATTCGGGGAAAACCCGGACCCCCTCAGATAAGCCAACTGGCGCAAGACCGTGGAAGAAGTGCCCATGGCACGACCCATGCAGTCCGCCGTGTCCAAACCTGCTTGGATTTCTTGACAGGCCATTTCATCATGTCCAGGAAACCATGCTTTGACTTTCCCTTCTGGTAGGTGGTCAGCTACCTCGGAAATAGTGCTCCAGATAATGGGGGAAAACTTGGAGAAGGCCCACGAGGCATTTGCCACCTTAAGGGCCATAATGCCAGAGGCGACTACCATTTTTGCCAAGGCGTCAACCTTTTTCAACTGGAAGGTTCGACGTCGAGGGCCTGGACAGGACTGTCTTGGCCTCCACCACTAACCCCTTGCGGGTTCATATGGGTTGTCAAAAACAGCAGGTCGCCTTTAGCTGAATTATATTTATTTTTGAGTTCCGTGTTGACTGCTGGTGTCTAGCAGAGGCGCTGCCACAAGGTGATGACCAGATCACAGATAACCAAAGCCTGTTCCATTTGCGGCCCACGGATGAGGATATCAGTCAGGTCGTATTGCGACACTGGCTTTCGACAGTGCACAAGCCCCAAGGACATGACTACCTTCCCCCGACCGCCTTGCGGTATTGCAAATTCAGGCGTGCGTATGGGTTGAGCTGTTTAAACTCCATGTCCAAAGACGTGTCCAGCCCAACTGGCATCGTGGAGACCCTCCGCCAGTTGAAGGAAACCTGCATGGTCCGCCATAAAATTGGACAACAGATCCAAGGCTGCACCCCCCATCAGCGCTAACCCGAATAGAATCAGGTCACCCACCATGTCGAATAACTGCCGCAGAGAATAGAAGAACATAGGATGGGTGTTCGGTACAAACCTTCGATCTTGCAGGGATGCTAGAGGAGCCTCTTGACCCGAGGGGGCTTTGTCGCAGAGGAAGAATTTTCCTGTGGGGTCTTGCTCAAGGGTGTTTCAAACCTTTCTTGACTTCCTTTTTGCCAGAAGGACAGGGAGCAGTTGGTGCCAGATCAGCCAGCGGCGTCGAGGCGGAAGCCGTATCAGCCATCACCTTCTCAAACACTGAGCATTTCAGTCTTAAAATCCTCCATCTCCTTCCTCGATGCACCCTTCAAAGGGTATGACTTACCCCCATCGTTGAACGGTTCAGAAATGTCTGCATCTGCGCTTTTTCTTGTGCGTCATCCATGACTAGTGCGATTTGCTCTGAGAGTGCAAACGCTTCTTTGATTTTCTTTATGGCAATGTCCCTCTCAATGTTTTTCGGGTGTCAGATCTTCAGTATCAAGCTCCAATGAGCATGGTAGCAACTTTGCCAGGAATTTGGATGGCGGTGTGCTGAGCAACAGATCGCAGAGCGTTCTCGGGCCACTTTTGGGTTCATCGAAAGGCAGGAACCACATTGCTCCATGTCATGCCCAGCTCCAAGACACCACACACAGTGTGCGGGTCCATGAGGGACATTTTGGAGTTGCAGTCCTTGCAACGGTTTAACCCGGACGGTTCAAACCCAACATACTGACAGTTATTCGATGAAATCGAAAGCATGGCGAGCGCATGCAAAAAAGATACTGCAGTACCGGGCCGTAGTGCATCCTTTTCGCCCGGCATCCCGTCTGATTGCGGAATGGCGTGGCTGTATACAAGGGAGACAACTGTATCGAGCGGTACTACTCCCCCTGTCAGAACATTTTCCAAAAAGCTGACGTTGGATAGCCATCTATCAAGATGAGGAATCTGTGGGAGAATGGAATTTATTAAAGAGGAGTTTCCTTAACTTTAAAAAAAAACACAAACTGGTGCTAGTCAAGATGTCTCACAAAAATCCTGTCCTCCATCCAAACCTATTCTATCCTATGCTCTATCCCTCCCACTAAAACTAAAGAACATAATCTTAGCCTAAGTAGGTTCGCTATTCCTCTACTTGGCTTCTTGTGGCTGGGTTCCGACCACCACCCAATTGGTTCTATCTCGGTTTCACTCTGTGTGCGTCTCTCTATCCAAGTCCCTCTGACTATCTGTCATGTGCCAGCCTGCTGTTACAGTTCAAAGTTTGGTCTTTTAAGTCTTCCTCTCTTCTTAGAGAAGGTTGCTCAAGATCACAATGCAAGCATTCTTAACAGTTCAAAAAGTTAATCTCCACATTAAAGTAGTTGGTTCTGTAAACCTGTTCATGGTTTGCAACAGTCCTGATTGTTGTGATTTTATATACAGTCGCTTGCTCAATCCTTCAGAGTCTTTTACCCTGTTTTTTTCCCAGCATTGAGTATCTGGCCCTTCAGGTCGTCTGGATATGGTATGGTGTTCACTTCCTCATGAGGTATTCTTGTGGCTCAGCCCCTCGCGGGCCGTCTATCCTCTCGGGTCATCTGATTCTTTTGTTGTATTCACCTAATGGGGTATTCTGCGAGTCAGTCCCTCGCGGGCTCCCTCTATGCCTCTCTGCCCTCCTCCAGAGTCTCCCAATCTGTGTACCTGTTCTGCAGCAGTGCTGGTCGGGGAAAGCAGCTTTTCTGTTCGCTGCGGAACTGCAATTTGACGTTTTCGCAGCCTTGTGTCCTCTTTCGGTTCCTTCTGCCTGCGATCAATGGAACCTCAGGTTTGGGATGATTGGATGCAGTATGCTGCTCCAGCGGTGACTCGCTTCTCCCACGGATTGCCAGCTTAGCGCTCCTCTGGCTCTCTGCCTTCCTAGAGTCGGCAGTATTCCACGCACTCTGGGTTTCCTTCACCCAACACGTTCTCTGCTACTCCTGGAAGGGAAACATTCCTTACTTTGTGCTGCGCACAGGCTTCTGTGTTTTGCCCTCAGGCTGACTCTCTCTGCTTCTGCATCGGTCTCAGGTCTTTTTAATTCCTTCTTGGAACTAGCGAGGAGACATCTTCAGAGATGGGTGCTAACAGAAGTGGGGCAGAACCTGTAGTGTGGGGCTTGCACTGCCATACGCAATGCAGGCCATGGAATGTTGGCTAGTGGTGAACTCTGGGTTCCCTCAGGGTTCCATGGATGACCGTTTATGATTCAGGGCAGGAGAGACAACTGCAAGGAGGATGTTCCCTATGCTCTCCCCCTTCTTATGATCTATACCCTGAAATACAAATAAAGCACTTCTACATTTGGCACTCACTGGCTCCTGTCTCATACCTGCATTCTGTGTCTTCCTCCTGGAGCTGCACACTACAGAAACCAAGCCACTCGCCCTAAAAGGGACCTGCACATTATGGTGCTGCTCTCTTACCATATATCCAACAAATATTAGCACTCTTGAGTTAAAAAGAACGAATTTACTTGTCCCCCAAGTGAGGTTAAGGGGGGAGGGTTGCCCCCAGTGAGATCCCACTTGACCTGTCCCCTAAGGAGCGTTAAGCGGAGTGGGTTCACCTCCCTGAATTCGTCACAACACAGAATTGGAATGTGTTGTTGTATTATAAGAAAACACACATTTGAAAACCAAACAGGTGAATGACAGTCCCTGTGCAACGAGGGGGTGCCAGACAGCATTCCTCCACAATTATGGTCCACTCACACAAATGATGTAGGATGCTGAACCAGTAAAAATGACTTTGAACGCAGCCAAACCTCTTCTGCGTGTTCCCAGTATCCTATTTTGGAACAAGTTGTAGAATGCATTTGACCTGTTTTTTTAATCATTGCTTAAACAGGGAGCGATTGTACCCAATGATAGTCCTTGCAAACCTCCTATTCTTCCTGCCATGAAGCCTGGTAAAGAAATTATTCAAGATCTGCATGCTGTTAATGCAGCAGTGCTACCTACCTTTCTGGTGGTTCCCAACCCAGTTTCTATTCTATCATATATCCTTGATACTACCTCATTTTACTGCGGTAGATCTGTGTTCTGCCTTATTCTCTATACCTGTATACCCTAACAGTCAATATTTAATCTCTCTCATAAGTGATTGTGACTAGCTGGTGTTCAGAGGGTGAGGGAGGGGGTGTGACTATGTGCAGTATGTGACACCCTTTATTGGTGTCTACTCTCATCGAAGGCTTGGAAACGAGAGTCACTCAATCTACTTACAGCTCTTACTCATAATGGACATTAGGCTGCCAAAGAAAAGCTCCAAGTCCAATTGTGCCAGAACAGAGTACATTACCAACACCATGATATTTCAGCTGGAAAAAGACACTTGGCTCAGGATCACATTAATACAAGTACCTAGACCCCAAATCAGAAAATAGATTAGGATTTCTTGTGATGGCAGGTTACTGATAGCAATGTGTCTTGGGATATGCCACAATAGACAAACCCCATTACAATCTCACCCTTGATTGCTTTACTGAAAACCGACCCTGATCAATTGAAGAGTAAGCCTTTTTCTAAGTTAAGCTGGAATGATCAACAGCTGCAGCTCTGGGCTTGCCTGATCATAAAACATCATTTAGACTGTTTTGTGGTGAATTAGATGGGTTTGCTCAAAGCGCATTGACTCAGCAATACTGTGGTAAACAGTGATTTAGCATACTGCATCATTGCATTCGATTCAGTGGCTGCTGGGTTACCCTCAGGTTTACGAGCTGTCTCAGCTACTGCATTTTAGGTTGAAAAAGCTGAGGTTTTGGTAAAGAAACACGGTCAATATAACGGAACTGGCTTTATTATTGAAGGGAAAGACAACTTTTCAAAATCAAGATTCACCCAATATGAGAAGTTGATGATTTCTACTGCAAATGTTACTCTCAATGGATGCTCAGTTTTACATCCTGCCTCTATGCTCCCTGCCCCTTACAAGGGGATACCCATGACTGCCTTGTGGTTATTGAAAATCTCCTGACTCCTAGAGCCGACTGGAAAGATGTACCCAAGCAAAATCCTGAAATTATTATTCGTTGATGGATCTTGTTTATCTTATAATGAAGTGGGTAGAGTTTCTGCTAGTTAGTCTGTGTGTACCCCAAATGAAGTGCTAGAAGCATAGAAATTGCTAATATAAACCCAGCCTAGCTAACTGAAAAGATTGCGCTCACCTGCACCTGCATTTTAGCAGGAAAGTCTGGTACTATTTACACTGACTACCGATACACGAATGGGATAGTTCATTATCTCGGTGTCATCTGCAACAAGGGGGTTATTTGACCTCCGCTGCTACCCCTATTCTCAAAGGGTGATGTGGATGCACTATTGTATCCTTTACTGCTGCCTTGTCCATTGGCCATTGTTAAATGCTGAGGTTATGGCACTTCACTGACTTTTACTGCAGCAGGAAACAATCTGGCCGATAGATCAGCCTCAAATGCAGCCTTAAACTGGCCCATGGCTGTCCTCATCTGTGTTTCAGTTGAAAATCCACCAATTGCAAATATTTCCAGTTTGGCAATGCTGCAAGATCTATGTGAATCAAGTATGATTCCCCAATAAATCCAGACCTGGGACCCCTATCATGAGGGCAGGGAAAGCCAGGCACTTACTGATCCTGACCTTGGGTTTGCAATTTTGCAGGAGGATCAATTTGGGGGTGGAGGGCGGGAGCAGGTCATGAAGAATGGGAAATATCCCTTTTGTAACTTTCCCCATACTCTTTTCATGGCATATTTTAAAGTCATAACTGTTAGAACAACTGATTTTCATGTTGTGGACTTCAAGTCCCACAATTCCCAAAGTTCTGGGACAAAGAAGTGGGACTGCTGAGGCACCAGACTGTAAAGTGCAACTTATTGGTGGTAATCACCCACACCTGAGGGAGGATGAGAGGCATAAAAGGCTGCCTCAGGTGCAGGCCATAGGAGAGAGCAGTAGTAGAAGGAGGAGTTATTACCTCCACATGGCGGCAGAAGCAGAGCAGACGCTGGGACGATCGTGGTGCATCAAGTGGATGCCGGTCCTGAGAGGGTATTTGCTGTTGCAGACCGTGACTGCAGATGTAGCTCAGCGGGAAGTGACAGTTGACTGCTTTCCCCCTGAGGACCAAATCTGCAGAGGTCACGCAGCGGAGAACATAGCACTTGAAAGCTTTTCCCAATATCAGTCGGGCTCTGGTGTTAAATGAGTAACAGTGAGCCGTCGGAGCAAGGAGAGCTCGTCTAGTGACTGGCACGAGTCGCAGGAAGTTATGAAGCAGAGGATTCCAGGACGCGAGTGGAAGCAGCAACAGAGGATCTGGAAGCAGCGCTGCAAACAGACGTGCACGCCAGATCCGGTGAGTTCACCAAGTGATTGCGACCCTGGAGCTCTGCGTAACCGCTCGATTGTCAGGAATGGGGGCCTAATCCTTAGAAGTAACAAAAGAGTGAAATTCTAACGGAAGCCTCATTTTGAATGCCGAGCTTGAATTAAAGCAGAATAACCATTATTTTCTAAAGCAAGCCGACTGTAAAAAGAGCAAGTGGCATAATTAGGACAATCACCAGACCAGAAGCGTGTGATTGTATGTATGTGGGTTTGACTAGAGGCCAAGCATAGACAGGAGCAATAAGGTGAGAAACTAAGCTAAACAACTATCGCCAAAGCCAAAGGAAAACTATAACAAGGCAATTGAGAGATTACCATGGCCAAAGTCAAGAAGGGGCAAATGAGTCTCTAGGATTGTAAAACCTATTGCTAAAACATAAAACAGGCTCAAACCCATATTACAAAAGCCAAAGAGGTGTGAGAGAGGAATAATCATTGTCAGCAGTTGAACAAAACAGAAGTGGGGAACCAAGAGTGTAAGGAAGGCTGCCCCTTCTGATAAAAACATTCAGAGGAAGTGGAGCATAACCTGCGTTGTTTATGGCAATCTCAAGTATGTAACAAACAGCACCAGTGCGATTCTTGTTTTCCCTAAAGACATTTTTTAACTTGATGATGTGAAGTAAGAGGCATTGCTGATTCATTGGAGGTTTATCTTTATTACAGAAGTACTTGCAAGGAAAGTACACCGGGTTAGAACACTTTATAGGAGTTTTCTCTGTTCTGGCAGGAGATTACACCAGAGCAGAGGACATTGAAGTAGTAGGCCCGGCAAGTTAGTGGACCAGGTGGAAGTCACTGAAGTACTGTGGTGTGATTACAAACCTAAAAGAAGAAGTAGCAGAACTACAACAATGTTTTGAGTGGTTGATAAATCATCCTGACATTACTGAAACAAGTGGTGTAAACTGATGCAGAATCATATACAATTGCTGAAACAAGTATTTATGAACTGTATTCTTACAAGAAGAGAAGAAACCATTTTAAATTCTTTGTCACAAGTGGAAGGAGAAAAGCTACTGTTGAACTATTGGTTAATGTCAAATTGAACCAAACCGAATGTTATTACAAGACAGTCTTTCCTTACCTTTTTGGAACTGCTAAATAGAATCCTGCTTGAATCTGGGAAGGGGAAGAGACGAATATCTGATTGTGAATCTAACTGATATTTTGCTTTGCCATATATCACCCTACTGAGATGTTGTATGTAGACGTGTGAGGGACAGAAACAGTTTGTTAGTGTTTATTTTAGGCAGGGAAATCCTCATCAGGGTAGGGATAGTGAGGTGTTTGTCCAACCTTTTGAATGAAAAAAATGGCATCTTTTGAAAAATCTTCACAAAGTTGTCTGCCTCACATTTCTGACCCCTCACATCAAGCACAAGAGTCTAAGAAAGAGCTGTGGTCGAGATGAAACCAAGGTGTACTCCGACTTGCTTTGGCGCTCCCCTGATGGCCAACTAGTATCGCCTAGTGTGGGTCTAACTCAACTTGCCAGACTAGCGCATTCTATAGCACATTCAGTTAAAGGGGCAATGATTGAAATTGTGAACTGGATTAGTTTGCCCGTTATTTGCCCGATATAGTTTAGAAATATTGTAGCAATTGGTCTTTGTGTTTAACTCATACGTGGGAAGAGCAGTGAAAACTATCATCTACACATTCAGTACCGGAAGGTGCGTTTCTGAATGTGAAGATTGGTTTCATACAGCTCACACAGCTCACCAAGTGCCAAAACTGAGTTCTGTCTAGTCGTCATTGACATACTTAGCGGCTGTGTAGAAAAGCCGATTCTGTCACTGTAGCAAAGAAGTTCTTGATGACTATTCCTAGATTTGGGCTCCCTCTATTTATAACAACCTAGGGACACATTTCACTGAACAGATCAGAGATATCTGCAAGTCACTCAATATTTTCCCTGTGCTTACCGTCCCCAGTCTAATGAAACAGTAGAAAGCTCTAACAGCCATATCAAATTCAGTTTGTCAAAAGTGTGACAGAAGAGAGGCCTCAAGTGGTGCAACATCTTTCCATTAGTTCGGCTAGACATTTGCAATAACCCTCACAAGAATCATGGGTTGTTGCCTCAAAGTCCTTAATGGATACTCTGGTAAGCCACAAACAGGCGATGGGCACTGTCATATTTGTGAGGATTATTCATGGTTTAAAGGTTTCAAATGCTGTTCAATCACTGATGTGCACTGCTGTACCTTAGAAAAAAGAAGTCTAAAGGACGCTCTTTAGGATGTCTTACAAATCAAACTATAAGGCGCCCAGAAAACCTACTGGTGTGAATTCTGTACCTAGCACTTTGATCATAAGAATCGTTTACCATAATCATAATATTGACTTCTGACCCACTCGTGATATTTCCTAGTCCCGGGTAGCGTAGGCTCTTGGCCCTTTTCAGAGTTCCAGTCCTTAACAGAAGCCTATAGTTTCCTTTCTCTCCCTCTTCGCGTTGCATCATCACATCATAGTCTCGGATTAGTCTCTTCCATGTTACAGTTCATCAGAAAGATCGTACAAGTCTCTGGTTGACCAATCATCTTGACTTGTTGTCCCAAACACTACTCAGTGCCAAGCATTCTCCCTGGGAACCCCAGACAGGAATTCTGTTCAACTCCCTCTAGTATGGGTTACCCTTCTTGTGGCCGTCTGGTTTCTCAGGCTAGCAATGCCTTTGATTTCTGGAATCTCGTTTTGGGATTAGGTTGTTCTCACCCTTTTTCTGCTGTTGGGTTTCTCATACCCTTCTCTGGGTTTCGCTTTCTGTATCCCTGCCCTGCGGTCCCCACCTTAGGACCTGGTTTGTGGTAACCCGTCTCAGGCTACAGCTTCTCTCGTCCCACTTTGGGGAATACTCTTTCTTACCCCACCTTGGAGCATGTTGTCTGGCGCCCTGCCATAGTGTATTATTTCTGGTAGCGCGCACATCTGACTGTGGCTTATCTCGTGGTATACTTTTTCTCGCCCTGCCTTTGGGTATGTTGTCTGGCACCCTACTTTGGGGTATGTGTGAGGGGTCAGTAATGCGAGGCGGACAAATGCTGGTAGATTTCTCAAAATATGCATTTTTATAAGGAAATTATATAAAGAAAATACCTTGCTTGCCCTACTCTACAGAGGAATTCTCTGCCCAGTCTAACAGCTGAGGGAACATTCTCTAGCATGGGATAACTGGCCCTCACACTAAACAAATATATACAGAAAATATATAGCAACACAACATAATAAACAATATTAACACAATGCCTGAATGGCCTTCTCTTGTCCTTTGTAAAGTCCCTTCCCCAGGATTCAAAGTCAAATCAAAATGTTCAAACGAAAATAAAGGTTTTGAACCAGCTCTTTTTAGTTCCAAATCAAAGGAAAAAGTTAAATCAAACAGAAATCCACTGGTAACAAATCTTTGGTCCTATATGAAAGATTCACTTCCAACTTCCAGAAAAGAAATGGCACCAATGGTAATCCTGGTTATGATAAATTGTCTCTTCTTCCAGATAGTTTGCCACACTTAAGAAGGTGTAATATCTCCCACTGTCAACAACAAACAGTCCTTAATCAACAGTTCAGGACTTTGTTATTTACAATGTTACATTGGTATATTTGTCAGGATGTTTTCTTTGTGCTGCTGCTTCCACTTTAACAACCAGACTTCTACTATTGGTACTATGCGAACAGTTACCTTTGCCCCACCGTACGCTACTGGCTCATACCTCTTCAATGTTACATCTGCTGCCAACTTCTTATACCACACTTCAAGTACTACTACCCCAGCTCAGTACTTCGAATTGTTAGGCAGGTTTTGACAAGACTTCAACCTCTTCAGGTAGGCAAGGCACTCATCCTTTTATTGATTTTCTCAATGGGGCAGCCTCTTGGCCGCTCCAGTCTGTCTGCCACAATAACAACCTGATTCTGCACGCAAGACTCACTTCTCTCAGGCTTCTGTAGTCTTTGGCACTACAGGTTGCGTCTACTTTCAGAATATTTTTCACAAGCAATTATTTCCCCTTTCCTTGCTTTACTCACAACTTTCTGTTAGTTAACAGCCCCACGTAATTACCCAAAAGCCTTGGTGCCACTCTCTCAGCTTCAGGTAATATTGGTACACTTGTATTTTAGGCCACTTGAGTGTTAACTTCACAGTGCAGTTATATGCTTCTTTAACTCTTGGAAAGGTTGGTTTCACTATAAAAAGGGGTTGCCTCTTGGTTTCGGTAATGCTTGTTCTTCTCTTAAATAGTTTAAACTCTTTAATTCGTAGAAATGGAAAGAGTGTTACTTCCGGATATAATATTAGATTCAGCCTCTTAGTTGACAACACAATTAGGCACACGTGGCCTCTCTTTAAAGTAGATTTCAGGTTTAAAGATGAAGAAAGAATTGTAATCCCATGTAACGGCAAAGGATAACGTTCTGACTTCCTTTGGGAATCACAATCAGGCACACACGACCTCCTTTTGATGTAGTTTTCCGACTCATACCTTGCAACTCTGGTATTGTCAAGATTATGTATTCGGTAATGGTTTAGAGAGTATTCCCTCTTCTTAATTAGGGACACACGACCACTCTGTTAGACAGAAACAGTCTTTAAGCAGTTCCACAATAGATTACAATAACTAACTCTAATACAAATGTTAGGTCTTTAACAGTATACAAGAGCATTACACTTTCATTGTTAACAGTACTTTGAATATAACAAACAGCTTATGCTCGCATGAAGTCATACGCAACTCAATAAGGAGTTGGAACAGTTACCTGAAAGGCTCGCACAAAGTGTTATAACGCTGTGCTTCAATCACCGGCTTCTCAGACACTTGCTTTGCGTGTTGCGCTGCTTTCCCGTCTTGCACTACCACTTATACTGCTTCTGGCATGCTCAGGACCCACACCATTCTCCAGCCTGGCCACTTGAATTGAGAGTTCCTTTCCCACCCGAGACCCTCGGCTTGCCTCTGGCCTCAGTCTCCTGCATGTTCACAGCTCTGCAATCACAGCAATAAGGCTCACATGGGCAACACTTAGTCTCCCCCACGTCTTCTGCTGTGCAGCCTCTGCACTTAAGATTTTGGGAGATCAGGACTCTCTGAACTTGCAGGTGATATCTGCTGACTCCATGTCGGGCGTCCCTCTTGTGCTCACACTTCATGAATTGCCAGTCTCGTGATTCTTCTTTACTTCTACTACTACAGCTTGCCTTCCAGCTCCTTCTACTCCACCGTTCCCGAGAGGGCCTTTTATGCCTCCCAGGATCATTAACAATATTCAGGTGTTGGGTGTTAAGCTCAATTACTCGACTACTGCAATGGCCACTAGGCCTAACTGCTGTTCTTCAGGAGGGATGGCTCTTCGTCACAGATGTCGTCCAACAGTGGGGACGAGAGCACGGTCTTCCCCTTGGCCTCTTTTGTCGCTGATAAAGGAATTCCCTCCTCCTGTTCTTCGGAGCACAGCTGAAAAAGCTCTGAGGCCCTAGCGATCATGGTGTGGAACGAGGCAATCTCGTTGGGCGGAGAAGCCCAGGGTAGCGGCGACGGGAGGTCCGCTCCGTTGTCGGTGCCGTCGTCCGCCCATGTCGTCGCCGTCTCGTCCCTCGTGGAGGGGATGGAGGTGAAGGATGGCAGGGCGGAGGTGGATGGACTCACCTCCGCTTGGTTGGAGGGTCCTCTGATGGTCCAGGCGGCGATGGATCGCCCCCCGGAGGCAAGGGCATCCTTGTCCTTATTTCTGAGCACAGGGTGTGCAGGATGTCCGCCGACCTGTCCGTCGGTGGTGGCAGCGGTTGTGACGGGAGCGTCGGCAGCGGCATGGTGTGCTCCGGTTCCTCACCGTCCTGCTTCCCCTCGTCTGTTCCCTCGTCGCTTTCTGCCTCGTCGGGCTCCTTCCTGTAGGACCTGGCCTCGACAAACATCTTGTCAAGAACTGCCTTAAGGCCCGAAAGCTCATCCTCGGAGGGGATATCGGAGTCCGGCAGGACTACCGTGCCCCCACCCCTTCTTCTCGGCCAGGGGCTTCACGGGGGTCTTTTCGATGGGCATGAAAGACGATCCCCACTGGGTGCGCAGGGAAACTCTTGGCTTGGGGGTCGTCTCCACTGGGGCCGCATCTCCGGTCTTTGCCAGGGATGCTACCACTCCCTCAATTGAAGCCTTAGCCTGGTGAACCTGGGCCTTCATGACCTTAGGCGTGTCTGAGGCCTTCACCATGAGGGGAGGGTAAACGCCTTGCTCACCCTTGGCTTTCTCCATCTGAGTCGACCGGGCCTTCTCCCGAAGCTTATCCGGGTTGTCAGACTTCCTTTTCTTCATCAAGCTGGAGCGTTGGCTAGTGGTTGACTGCATCAGCGATGCTGCGCCCGGGCTTGGCTGCGGCGGAGCCTGCACAAACGGCGCTCCCGGTGCCTGCGAACCCACGGTGCTTTGCCTTATGTTTGGCCCCTGTCGCCAGAGCACCCTCAAAGGTCGTAGAAGACCGCTCAGATTTCTTCTTGGGAGAAGAATGCTGCCAGAGCTCACCTGCCGCCGGGTTCTTCGTCTCCAGCCAATCGGAGAGCCGCTTGCGACGGTCCTTCATGGTGCGGGAGGACGTCCTTGCAGAACGCACAGGCCTCCTCCACGTGTGATTGGTCCGAGTGAAGGCAGTAGAGGCACAAGGAGTGCCCATCGTCCAAGAAAATGTTCCATAAACCACATCCTGGGCAAATCCTGAACAGGTGCGTCGAGTCTCCCTTATCTTCGGCCATGTCTACGCGGGGTAGGCCTCAATCTTCCGGAAACCTCCAAGAAATAACTTGATGAAAAATCACCCTTGAGGGGCTTAGAAGTTTCCGAAAACAGGTCCCCATTAATCGGATGAATCAGTGGAGGTTGAGGCTCAATTAACTGACAAAAATACAGCAAACTCTGAAAAAACGTAATACGCAGTAAATGCTCAAGAGCTAAGCTTAAGGACTCCCAACACTTGAACGTGCGATAAAAATATGAAGATGGCTGCCAGAGGAGGGGCTTAGGTGTAGGGCAGTCATTGGCTGGGGGCAGTATGACCCAGAGACCACTGATTGGTTATTAGGAGAAAGACAGTTGAGAAACGAAATTGAAACTGATTTTTTCTTTACCGAGCATTCCCAGCCTGACGACAGGGAATATTCATGAGCATGTGAATCCATGCCAGACTCCATGCAGGAGAATAACCAGGTTACTCACCTTAGTGACCACCTTACACCTAGTCCATAGTCCCCTTTGCTACATACTTATGGGACATTCCTCCGTCCTGTGGGACAGGACCGGAGCGCTTTGTAAAAGCATCCAAAATGTTTTTGGTCCTTCCTCGCTTTCTACGCGGGGCCCGGCACACGGCCGTAACCCCGCCCATCTCAGCTCCGCCCTGTGCATCGCCCATCAGTCCTTTTCTATCACCAGGTCAGAGACCTTTTAGCAATAACAGAGGAACCTTATTAGAGGGGACGGCGGGCGGGCGTGCGTATGGAGGAAAGGGTACTATGGACTAGGAGTAAGGTGGTCACTATGGTGAGTAACCTGGTTATACTCCTACGTCCCGTCCCCTTTCCTCCATACTTATGGGAGATTCCCAAGCACTCCTTACAGGAACTATGGGTGGATGGAAAAACCCCTTACTGAAACAGGTTCTTCAGCACAGCCTGACCAAACTGAGCATCAGCTCTTGAACTCAGGTCTAAACAATAATGTTTACAAAAAGCCGATGGGGAGGCCCAAGTAGCAGCCTTTGTGATGGTCTCCCAGGGGACATATTTCTGAAAGGCAACTGCGGCTGCCTTGCCCCGCACCAGGTGTGCATGAATAGCTTTAGGAGGCTTCAGCCCTTGAACGTTGTAAGACTCCGTAATGCAGGCCGCGATCCATCAGGAGATGGTCGCCTGAGAGGCCTGCTTAACTTGTGGATTACCAAATGTGACGAACAGTTGAGAAGAGCTCTTAAATCCGGAAGTTCTGTCAAGATAGAACTTAAGAGCCCTTCTAACATCCAGACAGCGTAGAACCCTTTCCGCCTCTGAAGCGGGGTTTGAGAAAAAGACCGGCAGGGAAATAGACTGCTTTAGATGGAACTCAGAAACCACCTTCGGCAAGAAAGCAGGGTTTGTCTGTAGGACCACCTTATCCTTGTGAAAAGCCAAGAAGGGATGTTCCACCGACAAAGCTTGGAGCTCACTCACGTGCCTTGCTGAAGTGACGGCCACCAAAAAGGACACCTTCCATGACAGGTGCTTGAGGTCCACCGTGGCCATTGGTTCGAAAGGCTTATGGCACAACGCCGTCAGGACCACATTTAGTCCCACGCCGGGTGCGGACTGCGAATCGAAGGATAAAGGCGTGTCAAACTTGCAAAATGTCTCTTAATCACTGGATTAGACAGAGAGTAAGAACATTAGTCCGTAGATAGGTAGGCAGAAACCGCTGAAAGAAGTTGTACATGACAGAACGTGAAACTCCTGACTCTGCTAAAGAGGATACAAAGGACAATACCGTGTCAATCGTAGCGCGCCTTGGGTCCAAATGCTTGTTTAAACACCAATGACAGAACCTAAGCCATTTGCTTCTGTACTGGGACCAAGTCAAAGGTTTTCTGGCTGCCTGGATAATGCGCAAGTTATCCGCAGACAGTCTAAGATGTTCTAAAGACCTGAACTCAGGCACCATGCCGCCAAGCTGAGTGATTGTGGGGAGGGGTGCCACAGTTGTTCCCCCTGGTGAAGAAGATCGGGGGTCACCGGAAGTCTGATTGGCAGATACACTGACAGGTGTTGGGAGTTCTGAGAACCAAAACCTGGCTGGCCACCACGGGGCTATGAGCAGAAGAGAACAGTTAACAGAGTTCTTCAATTTGCAAATCGTCCGATGGACTAGAGGCAGAGGCGGGAAGGCATATGCCCTCGTGTTGTGCGATGGGATCTTGAGAGCATCCCCCAGAGAGGAGGCTCCCAGTCTGTTTCTGGAGGCATACAGAGGAAGTTTCTTGTTTGCCGCCGTAGCGAAGAGGTCCACTTCCGGAATTGCCCCAGCGCAGGAAAATCCATGAAAGGACCTCCGCCTTCAGTTCCCACTCGTAGCTGACTATAGTCCGCCGACTGAGGGAATCTGCCGTGACATTCAGCTGGCCCGGAATGTGTACTGCAAGTAGCCAGACCCCATGCTGAACCGCCCACTCCCAAATCTGGATGGACAGCTCCACGAGCGGGGGAGACTTGGTGCCCCCTTGCTTGATGTAAAACATCAACACCACATTGTCCGTGCGAATCTGGACCACCTTTTTGGCTACGATCGGCATTGAGCGCTAGGAAAATCGCCAGGAGCTCCAGATGATTTATGTGGAGGAGCTTGTCCTGGGGCGACCAAAGATTCGAGACCTGAAGAAGATCCAACGTTGCACCCCACCCCAGAAGGGAGGGTTCCGTTGTGACCGTTATCGTCGGAGCTGGGTCCTGAAACCCCGCCCCCACCGTCAGGTTGCTGAGACGACCACCAGTCCAGGTCTGCTCTCATGGAAGCCGGAATCGTTATCAATTTGGAGTCCGGATCCACAGCCTGAAGCCAAGAGCTCCGTAGAGCCATCTGAGTCTGCCTCATCTTGAGATGAGCAAGAGGAAGCGCCAAAACGCATGAGGTCATGAGGCCCAGAAGCCTCTGAAACCACCAGGCCGACATGCTCTCCGACTGCGCAAACATCTGTGACGTGGCCAACAGATCCGCCATTCTGTCCCCGGTCAGGTACACTCTGCAGTCGATCGTATTCCAGCGAAAACCAAGGAAGATAAAGTCCTGGGAGACCGTCATGGAAGATTTCGGGCAGTTCACCGACAGCCCGAGGTGGAACAGGAGCTGGAGGAGAGAGTGAAGATTGCAGGCAGCTTTCAGCGGGCAAGGGCTGCGACAGAGCCAGTCGTCCAAATACGGATATACATGGATACCCTGCAGACGAAGATCGGCCGCGATCACTGACATCTTCGTAGAGACACATGTTGCCAAACTTAGGCCAAAAGGAAGCACTCAAAACTGGAAATGCTCCTCTCCCACAGAGAAACTGAGATATCTCCTGTGTGGACCCCAGAACAGGATATGCATGTAGGCATCCTGAAGATCCACCACGCTGAGCCAATCGCCCATCTGCAGGGAAGACCATATCTGGCCGGGCGTGATCATCTTGAATTTCTCTTGGGGTAGGAAAAGATTGAACTGGGTAAGGTCTAGGATGGTGCGCAGGCCAGCCTGGTTGGGTTTGGGCACTGTAAACAGCCGGGAGTAGAAGCCCTCCCCTCGCTCCCCAAGAGGAATGGGTTCCACAGCTCTGAGGTCCTGCAGTTTCTGCACCTCGGCTTTTAGGGAGGGTGATCCCGACTGCTGGAAAGGAGGGTTGAAGGGTGGGGTAGGAGGTAGGGTTAAGCGTAAGCCCGCCCTGAGCGACTGACGAGACCCACCTGTCCTCGGTGATGGTCTGCCACGCCTCCCAATGAGATGCGATGCGTCCTCCCTCCGGGGTCTCGTGCGAGCGAGGAGAACCCTCATTTGGCAGGCTTTTCAGTGGGGTTACCACCTGAACCTTAGGAGGAGGCTGAGGAGCGGGAGAAAACCAAGTCTGTTGCTGCCTCCGGCGGTTATTACCCGAAGGAGTACCCACTCTTCGGGATTTCCGGTCTATGAAGCCCCTGAAACCAGAGGAGGGCCGGCTTTGGGACAGCGGTCTCTGGGTCTTAAAAGGGGTTTTAACCAGGACTGACAAGGACTTAGCTGTATGGGTGCTGTCCTTCGTTTTGGTGAGCTCCACATCCGTTGTGGAATGAAAAAGCTCCTTACCGTCAACCGGCAGGTCCAACACCTTGTCCTGCTCCTCCTTCGAGAACTCTGTGGCATGCAACCACGCTTGTCGAGAGGTGTCAACACCCAGCATAAGGCCCGAGCCGACGTGTCGACGTGATGAGCCGCAGCCTCAAGCAGACCCTGGGCCAAGACTCTGGCATCAGATAAACCCGCCTTAAAGTCTTCCAGATTCTCGACCGGAATGAACTCCTCGAACTCCGACAGACCTTTCCACATCTTCACATTCGCCCTCGCTAACACCAGTTCCACATTAGCCTGCCGGAGATGCAAGGCAGAGTTAGTGAAAATCTTCCTTCCAAGGGAGTCCAGGAGTTTGTCCTCTTTCCCCAGAACCTGAGTCGCCATCGTAGAAGAGGACGCTGCAGGCCTGGACTACTGTGGAGGGGGGGGGGGACAAGATGACGGGGCCACCTCTTCGGAAGAATGCAGCCTGTATCGCGCATCAATTTTCTTATTGACGAAAAGACCGGAGTGTGGCTTTTCCCAGACCCTGCGGACCTCAGCCAAAATGTCCATCTGCAAGAACAGGCAGGTACGCGCTGAAGGAGCCGAGGTGAACGCCCTCGAAAGCACACCCTCCTGAGGAGCGAGTGCCTCGGGCACTGGAACATCCAATAGGCACATCATGTCCAGTACCTGGTCGTGAAAAGCTCTAATAGAGCGCGGCTGGTCTTCGCTGTCCTGCTCGCCTTGCGCATCATCCGGCAGGTCAGGATCCTGCTGAACCCTGTCAGGCACCGCCTTGTCCACGGGGGACAATGGGGGCAAGGGTGGAAGGGTCGGTGGAGGCCCCGTAGGCAAAGGCAGTGCCGGTGGAACCACTGGTGGAACAGGTGGAGCTGGAGGCGCAGGCGGGCCTATCTCCCTAAAAAGACCCTTGAAATACTCTCTCATGGGGTCGGTATGCAAGAGCGCCTGAAATTTGCTGAAAAAGGCGTCCGCCAGAGACGGTTTTGGAACTGCCGGAGAAGGCCTCATGAGGAGGATAATTCCAGGTATTCAGAGGGGAGGGTTGCCACAAAAATCAAAGGTGCCGAACCCACAGGCAACGAGACATTGTGCAGAAGGGGCATCCGGGTGTTCCAAACTGGACGAAACAGACGCGCACAAGGAATTTTATGTTCACCCGTGGAACCAACTCCTACACCTGAGGCCGATGGCGTAGTTGTAGGGGAAGCACCCAAAATGGCCGCCGTGGTCGTGGCGGGAACGGCCGCCATTTTGCCATCACCTAAGGGGAACTGCGGCACGTGTGGAAGTGAGACAGGGGTCCCCATCGGTGGGTCAGGGGTCTTAATTTTAGCCTTAACATAAGGAACCTCGGCCGAGCCGGTACTATGAGGCCTGGAATGTTTCTGCGACATACCAATAGCCAAACTAGCCTTCACAGGAATGACCTCGGCACTGCCGGTAAAGGAAGAACTTTCACTCCTTGCACCCCCAACATTTCTGGCATTGCCACAAGAGCGGGAACGGCGAGGAACAACTTTCACCAATAAGGCCTTGGAAGGCCCCTCAGAAATATTGTCACTTTAGCCTCTGCATGAGGGACCTCGGACCCAGGTCTGGTAACTAGCGTGGGCCTCGAACATCCATTCGGAAACACCAAGCCCAGCCGAGGCCTCAGGGCGCACCCGGGTACTTTAGAGGAAAGCCGATATGGAGGCCTCAGAGCAAGCTCCGGTACCCCACGACTCAGTAGAACAGGGTCTACAGGCAGCTCCCGCAAGAGGGGCCTCGGAGCGTGCTCCGGTATCCACAGGCCGCTTACGGAGACCCTCGGAGAAAACTCTGGTACAAATATTAGGCCCAGAAGGCACCTCGGGGCAATCCCCGGTGACAGAGCGATCAATGCACCTCCCGGGTCAGGAAGAGCCCGGAAAGGTATCTCTCGGCCGGGGTGCTCTGAAAAGTAAAGAACTTACCGGGCGTTTCTTCTTTTTGTCGATAAACGCCTGAAAATGCGAAGGAGGAGTACGTCGAAACACCACCTCTCACCGCTCCAACCGACGTTGAAGTGCCCAGATCGAAAGGGAGTCGCAATAAAAACAGGAGTCCCAACGGTGATCCGGACCCAAGCACTCTAGATAAAGAGGATGGGGATCCGCCCTTGCGAAGCGTCGGTGACACGAACCATCTGGAAAGTCTAGTTTGGACGACAGACAGACTAGTACACGATCGCTAGCGAGAGCCAGAGAGGAGGAAAAAAGGGAAGAAGATCTTCCGAGGATGCAAGCACGGTCAGTCCTGAACAATCGGAGAAAAGGACTGATGGGCGATGCACGGGGTGGAACCGAGAACGCTGGGGTTACGGCCGTGTGCCGGACCCCGTGTAGAAAGAGGAAGGACTACAAAAAATTGAAATTTTTCGATACGTTTACAAAGCGCTGCGGTCCCGTCACACAGGAGAAAGTATAGAGATAAGGGGCCGGGACCTAGGAGTAACAATGATTTATTATCCACTAAGGAATGAAACTTTCAGGTATTATCACATCACTACTATCAAAACATATACACACCCCTACAATTGGGAGGTACTAAAGTGAGTGAAGAGAGAAAAAATGTCTATTCAAAGCCAGGGAACACAGGTTAAGTAATCATATTAGTAATCCAGAGACAGAACTCTTATGAGCAAACCTCGAATTAGATCCCCAACTCTTAAAGTTCAACTCTGCGAAAGGATGGAGGCTAGCGCCCGTGACGAATCCAGGGAATTCGTCCTCTCTCCCCAAGGGGGAGCCACCCCCTTTGAAACTAAGGAGGTGAGCCCACCAAACTTAACCCCTCCTACCCAGGGTACAGGGCAACCAGGATCCCAATGGGGGCGATAACCCCTTGGTGAATAAGGAGTCCCTGGAAAGGGATTTTATTCAACCTCCCTTCTGGTCCCATGTGTTTGTTGGTTATATGGGGAATGAGCCGTATCATTACCCTTGTAACACTTTCGAAGTGTCTGGCAAAGCTTTTGACCCTTCTGTTCAACACCGCTATGAAAAACACAGAATGAATGGAACATTCCAGCTAGTTGAAGCTGTACCTATAAAAGCAACAGAACCAGAGGGGGATAGAGAGGGGGAGAAAGAGGAGGAAAGAAGAGAAGGCCCTGTGTAGCATCCAGCGAGAGAGAAGCACCTCCTGGGTGGCCTGCATCAGACGCAGAGCAGGAAAGAGGCCTTTGGGACACTAATGAAAGCAGCATGATCTGGAGCCATTCGGGCTTGACCGAGGGGGCAGTAAACCTCAGCTGACCGTAAAGCAGGGAAACCAATGCCATCAGCACATCAGGCTGACGAGCCCAAGAACCAGCAGCCAAACCAAAGTCTGACATGGAGAAACAATACAGGGACCAGACGTAGGGATTGGCCTGCGGCTCGGAGAGAGGAACAACAAAACGCAGAAGGTACGCAGCTGTTCCTGGGAGCAGGAAAGAAGGAGGGACATCCCAGCAAAACCCCTCAAAGGGACGAGACAAAACACCATGATGGGGTGAGAAACCAGAGACCCCGCTCCCCCTTGGCAGGGTAAACGCCAGACGACCCAACAAAGAGGTGCGAGAAACAGAACCCCACGGTGGGGTGAGAAACCTGAAATACTGTGGAAGGATAAATGCTAGACAACGGCACAAAGGGACGAGAACCACAAAGCCCTACAACAGGGTTGGAAACCAGAGGACCTGTTACAGGGTGAAAGCCACACAAACCCAGCACCGAAGAGACACTTAACTAGGGACTATTCCAAAGGCTCAGAAGGCACAGAGCCTCAAGCAAGGATCAAGACTGGTTTTTACCAACGGTTCAGGGATCGAAACACTGATGAGGGCCTTCTTGCGATCAGGCCAGAAGAGCAGGGCTTCACCAGGAATTCACTAGAGGTTGTGCTGATCAACTGAAGGAGTCGGCAGCGGGCTGCTCTACTTCGCAGAGGAATTGGCTCCAGCGATGATCTGAAGAATGGCGGCATTCAACACTGGGACTGGAAACTCGCCCAGGTCCACCAATGGTAAGGATCTGCACCAAACTGGCATTGGCTCAGATCAGTATTGTCTAGTCAAGGATCCCCTCCTGGACCTACCCTATTGTAGTGGAAAAGAAAATGTTACTCACTGTAATGACTTCTCTTCATGCTTATAGGTGTACGTCCTCTGGGACTGGACCAGTACACTTTTGGCACAGCACAAAATTAATTTCCCTTCTATAAATGTTGTCTTGCTCAGGGGGCACAGAGGCGAGGACATGGCCAGCCTCACGGACTACGTCCAACGGCGACACCAGACAGTCCCTGAATCTGCAATACGGGAAACCGGACTAATGTTTATAGGGGGATGATGGGCAGGCGTATGGAGGAAAGGGTACTAATGGACTCAGATCACAGAAGTCACTATGGCGCGCACATTCTTCTTACTCTTATGTCACGTTCCCTTACCTCCATAAGTATGAAAGGTTACAAAGCATTAATCTGTCTGGGTGGCTGGAAAATTATTTTAAGCATTAAGGTTCTGCAGAACTGCCTGACCAAATCTAGCATCCGATCTGGACGTAGTATACATACAGTACTTTATGCAGAAGGGGAAGACCAAGATGCTACGTTACTAATGACTTTCTTTAGAATCTTTCTTTGCAATGCACTGCCGTTGCCTTAGCTTGAGCTGCGTGATTATGTAACCCCTTAAGTACTGCTCTTTTCTTAAGTTTGTATGCATGTACAATTTAAGAGAATCCACCAAGCTATAGTGGCTTTTGCAGCTTTAAGGCCAGTTTGTGGACCTCCAAAAAATATAAACAAGCTGTTGATTTCCTGTATTCCTAGAATTTAAGTGTCTGCCGAACCTCAAGAGAATGAAGGACTCTCACCTTCACCCTGGAACGAGGGGAAAAGACATGGGGTAAAACTATCTCTTGAATCAGGTGAAAAGCAGACACCAGCTTGGGTAAGAACTAAGGATGTGTTGCAAGAACAACCTTATCTTTATGAAACAACATGCACGGTACTGATGAAGACGGTGCCTGTTTTCGCCAATCCTTCTAGCCAAAGTTATGGCTACAAAAATGGCTGTATTCCATGAGACCAGTTTTACGTGAGCACCGACATGGGTTCAAACGGCATATGGGATATTGCTGACAACAGTAGGTTAAGATCCAAGACTGGATGGGGCTTGGACACTGGTAGGTAAAGCTTAAGTAGACAAAGTGCCTTTTGATAATAGGATTAGATGTCAATATTGTAAGGTCTGTAGAACTAATATAAGCTCCAATGGCCGATAAACATGTACAACAAGATTGAATGTTAACTCCTGTCCATGCTAAGTAAGACAAAAAAAGAAGTATGAACATGATTCAGAGTGTTCCAGCATCCAAAAGCAGAAACGGGACCTCATTGACGGTTTCCTTGCAGCTTACATAAGAGCAATATATCAGACAGACCCAATACAGTAAATACTAACTGCCCAGGTAACAGACTCTCCTGCTGAGACAGTGGATCCTGAGTCACAGGGAGTAGCCACGGGCCTGGAGCACTGATTAGTAGCAGGCCAGAGTACCAAATACAGGTCAGCCAGTTTGGTGTTATCAGTATGAGAGTGCAATGAATTTTGAAAGGATCATCGAAATCAGATGAACCAGGGGAAATGCGTGGCACGCTTCGCAGTCCCAAGGGATTTGGAAAACATCCCCCAAGGATTCCCGACTCTGCCTCAGGAGAGATGCAAAACCTAGACCCTTGCAGTTTTATGAATTTGCAAAGGGATCTACCCAAGGGTGACCCCATCTCTGGAAAATCTGGTGAAGAACTTTCTGATCTCGTGTTAAGGTCTCCAGCTAAATGAAGAGTGTGAGTGTGTGTGTTACATTATTCACTGTAATCGTATTTCTGATGCTTGTACCTGCTTGGATTCACATGCTAGTCATAGGCTGACATCTAGTGGAAACTGCAGAGTATTACAGTTGTTTTCGAAACGTCGACAGGGCGTGCCAGTAATACTATTCCTAGTGTGACGTCCACTGTACCCATGGCCCTTCATGCGTTGAGGTCCCTCAGATTGTTTTGTTTCCGACATGAGGTTGCATGAAGTGTAGTGTGCATACAGGTGCATTAAAACAGATCTGCATCAGATAAAGCTCAGAAACATCTATGCACGTTCTCTTCCAAGGGGAGGAAGGGTGGGCGCATGTGAATCTAAGCAGATACAAGCATCAGAAAGAAGGTTACGGTGAGTAATGTATCCCTTCTGAAGCTTGTGGAATCTGCTTTAGCGAGCAGTGTTAGGAGATGGTGGTGGGTTGTGAGAAGGTCCTGCAGCAAATAGATGTTTTAGAACTGCTTGTCCCGCCTGGGTATCTGCTTTAGAATGCGTATCAATGCAGTAGTGCTGAGTGAAAGTCTGTAGTGAGCTTCATGTAGCTGCTTTGCAAATGGCTTTCAGCGGGACGTTTGCGATAAAGGCCAAAGTAGCTCCTTGTGGAGCAAGCCTTGGTGTGAATGGCAGTGATTTGCTTGATAAAGAGTAACCGCTGTATGCATCTGACTATCCATCTGGAGATGGCATTCCTGGAAATGCGGTCTCCTTCTCTGCCTGGTGCTACAGAGACAAACAGTTGGTCTATTTTTATGAGCGGTCTGGTCTTGTTTACATAGTATAGGACCGCCCTCCTTACATCTAGTGTATGGAGGTTTTTCTCAGCCGAGCTAGTTGGGTTCTGAAAGAAGGCCGGTAGCTCAATGGATTGGTTTATGTGAAAATTGGAGATAAACTTAGGTGCAAACCTAGGGTGTGTTCTCAATACCAATTTGTTCTTGTGGATGACAAAAAGGGTCGAAGCGCAGAGTCTCTTCTTATGGAGGTTATAACCACCAGGAAAGCGGTCTTGTATGTGAGGTGTTTCAGACTTGACTCATGCATAGACTCAAAAGGGTGTCCCATGAGCTTTGCAAGTACTACGTTGAGATCCCATCGTGGCGGTGGGCTAGGAATAGGAGGGTGGAGTCTTTTTACTCCCTCCATAAATGCATTAATGACAGGAACTTTCAACCATGATTTTATTGTGAGAGGTGGTATATGCTAATAAAGCCGCCAGGTGAACTTTATAGAGTTAAAAACTAACACTGAGTCTAGCAAGTGGAGCATGTAATGAAGAATGTGGGATGGAGTACATTCTATGGGGTTGATTTGTTTTGACTGGCACCAAATTACAAATCTTTTCCACTTGTCGAAATAGCAGTGTCTGGTGTTTGGTTTACATGCCTCCTCAAGGACATCCATACACCTTTGTGATAGTTTAAGATGTCCAAACTCGGACCTAAGGAGCCATGCTGTCAAGTACATTGGGTGAGGTTGAGGGTGTAATGTTGTTCCCCTGTGCTGGGATAGCAAATCGGTCTGGCACAGGAGTTTGAAGGGATCGCACATCACCAGTTTGGGCAGATGTGGATACCAGGGTTGACTCGCCCACATGGGAGGAACTAGGATGAGAGTCATCCGTTCTCTGTGAATCTTGCTCACCACCCTGTTCATTAGTGGAGTTGGGGGAAAAGCATAGGATTTTTTTTTCTATTGTAGCGAACAAGTCTAGCGTGGGCTAACTCCACTGTAAAAAAATTTGATCTACGACACTTGTGTCGAGTCGCCATTTGTGATCTTCTGCTTAGTGAGTCCGCCAGGATGTTAAGTTCGCCTGGCACATGCTGAGACGTAAGGAACATCCCCGTCTGAGTGCCCATTTCCATATTTTCTGTGTTATCTTGGACAGATTTGGAGAATGTCTGCCCCCGTTTGTAGATAGATATAGAACATTGAAGTGGTGCTGTCTGTTAGGATCTGTAGCGACTGATTTGTCAGATGTGCTTCGAATGCTTGGAGCGATTTGAATACCGCTAGAAGCTCCAACAGGTTGATATGGTTCTGTGCAGTGATGTGAGTCCACAGACCATGTGCTGAGAGATGAAGGTAATGTGTCCAACACCCGGTGAGTGATACGTCTGTTGTAACTACCGCTTGGATCGTGGAAGGGTTTTCCCTTTAACAGATTCTCCTTTGTCCACCAGCGAAGGGCTTGACCTAGTGTTGGCGCAACGACCACTAGATTGTCCCACTGACCACTTGCCTGAGAACACTGTTTCGCCAATCACTCCTGCATTGGGTGCATGCGCAGTCGTGCATGTGGGACCATGTAAAATCAAGATGCCACTTTGCTGTGCAAACTCATAGCTTTGCGTATGCTTATCTGGTCACCGGCTTGACACGGAGGTATTTGTAGTATGTTTTGGATTCTTCCCTTTGATGGAAAGACTAGGCCATCTTCCGTCCTTATGATAGCTCCTACGACCTGTTTTGTCTTGTTTGGTACAAGGCTTGATTTTTTTCTCATTTATTGAGAACCTCAGTTGAAAAAGAAGGTTTATTGTTCTCCGAGTATTTGAGACTCCCCTGTGATCAGCCAGTCCAGGTAGGGGTACACTGGGATAGTTTCCCTGCGTAGGCGTGCTGCCACCACCGCCAGTACGTTGGTGAATAGCCTTGGAGCAAATGCTACGGAAGGGTAGCACCTTGATTTGGTAGTGCTGGTTTGCCATCTTGAAACGCAAGGATTTTTTGTGCGCTGGGAACACTGAAATATGAAAATAGGCATCTTTCATATCCAAGGTTGCCATAAAGTTCCCTCGCTTTAGCAGTGGGATTACTTCTTGCAGCGTTGTCATGCAGAATTTTTGTGCCTTGACATAGGTGTTTGCAGGGCACAGATCTAATACTTGGCGCATTGTTAAATCTTTCTTTGGCACAAGGAAGCAGGTTGAATAGATACACTTGTTTACCTGGTTTGCTGGGACGATTTCGATGTCTTTTAGCAGCAGCACTGTGACCGCTTCTAGAAGGAGGCGCTAGTCCTCTCTTGTGGTGGATCTTTGACGCAGGGGATGGTTGGAGGGTTACTGCAGTAATTCCACGGAATAACCACCCCCTGCGGTTGATAGCATTCACTCGTCCGAGATGATTTCCCTCCCATGTGTGGGTGAAGTGTGCTATATGCCCTCCTACTGGAGAGGCCTGGGAGGGGACCTGAAACGGGTGGTCATTGCTTTGGAACTGTTGCTCCACCTCTGGAAGTGGAGGAACTCCCCTGACCGCAAGATCTATGCTGGCCCCTTTGGAAGTCTTGAGAGGCTTGCCCTTGATTGGAACCCCAGGATGAGCCCCGGTTTTGGCTGTATATGGAACCCCTCTGTGAATTTTGCCCCCTGAAGCAACGAAAATTGTTACTGCCTCTTTGGCCTGATGGCTTATTAGTGAGCTGCCCTAACGACAGTATCATACTCTTCCTTGGCAGACTTTAACGCATCCTCAACCGCTTTGCCGAATAGGACATTAGGTTCGATAGGCATATTGAGGAGTGTTGCCAGCGTTTCCAATTTAAATCCTGATTGGCGAAGCCATGCATGGCATTTTATGAGTGTCCCTTTTACGATGATTCTACCCACATTATCTGCAGCATCCAAGTTATTTTTTAGGATGCAGTTAGAAACTGCCTTTCCTTCCGCTACTGTGAGGACAGTTGGGACTTTAGAGGTTCTGGGGCTGAGGCCATTAAAGTTGCAATCTCCTCCCACTTGTGGCAGTTGTAACTTGCCAGCAAAGTGGTATTATTGGCAATTCTTGTTTGAAAAGCCGTTGAGGTGGCAACTTTCCTCCCGAGAGTGTAAAGCTTCTTGCTCACTTTATTGGGGGGTGCTTCTGATGAAGCTAGGTGTGTTCCCACCCTTTTCCTGGTCGTGGTAACTACGAGTGAATCTGGTTTCAATTGGCCCCCGATGTAAAGAGGGCCTGTGGGCGCAGGGCGGAACATTTTCTCACGTTTGATTTGGAGTTTCTAGAGAGGGTTGAATTTTTCTCTGTATTGACTGTCGAATGGGTATACATTGGGTTACAGCCTTTTTGTCCCCTAATATGTCCTCTACAAAATCTTTGTCCAATTGCGTTTCCGGAGTCTGAATTTGTAAAATGCTCTGCTGCTTTCATGAGCACGTCACTAAATTGGTGTCGATTATCAGCCGGTGAGCCTGTCACCAGCGGATCGGTGTGATCTGCAGAGGGTAAGCTGTAAACGTCCACTTCATCTTCATCATAATACTGATCTCTCTCCCACAGGGTATCTAGTTCCTCAGAGTCTGTATTGGGATCACAGAGATCAAATTGGTGTGAGTCTTGCTGCGGGGTGACTCGAAGGGTGTCTGGATGTGCCCTTCATGCTGGGGGTTGTGAAGACGTGGCGCCACTAGTTGGTGACGTGTTTTGTATACTTTCTATTGCCTGGGGATTTTTGTCAAAAAAATCTGCCATAAGAGACATGCGTCTCATCGCTCTATCAATGTCCTCAGCAGACTATTGAGAGGAACTTGGTATAGTAACAGGAGTGGCAGGTGGCAGGTAATTCTGGAGTAGGCTGCTTCTTGTGTTGCATAGCTGCAGCCATAATACCTTCCCCTTGGGAAACACTTTCTTTCTCCGATGTGCTGCACTCTTTCTGCCTATGGGAATGGTGGCCCTTCGAAGTGTTTTTCCCAAGTTCTCCCTTTAAGGATTGTCTCTGCAACATGTTTTTGCACCAGATGGGCCATTTTCGAAGTCTGCGTATCTTTAGCTGATTTCGACGTTAATGAGGGTTGTCGAATTTCGCCGTATTGGAGATCCGGAGCTGCGTCTCTCGATGTTTGGTCTTCGACTGCTGTATTGGACGCAGCGTCCGTGTTGGATTTGTCTTGCGACTTTGGGGACCTGTCGTGGGGTGAACGTGATCTCAAATGCCCAGAGGACAGGGAGCTAGTGGACCTACCCCTCAACACCGTGGTCGGCTGTGTAGACGGTGTTACAGTCGACTTCTGGCCTCAGGGTATGTGCTTTGTGTAGGATGACTTGTGTGTGCTAATGCTGCTGGGTGTCGTCCCTGTAACAGCGCCACCGGCCTGTCTGATGGGGTCGGGGGCTAGCATGTGGGAATCCGAAGGTTCCCCATCGCCTTCGTCGTCTGAAAAGACAGGGATGCTGCCATCGCTGGAAGCACCCTCCACGTCGATGGCAGCCTCAGCCTGCATAGCGTGGTGGGCCCAACATTTTGTTTTTCAGTCCTAGGGTCTTGTTTTTGAAAACCTGTCAAGCTCTGCAGTGGCCCTCGTCGTGGTCCCTCGGGAAAAGACAGAGGTTGCATACCCGGTGCTTGTCCTTCCAGGGAAACTTTTTGTTGCAACTGTGGTAACATTTCAAAGGTGTATTTTACATAATGGGTTACAAAGGCAGCTTGGCGATAATAGAAGGGGAAATATGCATTCTCTTAGTAGCCTAAGATATGACCAACCTCCACTCTCCCTACTGTTTGGGCCGAGGCCCGGTGCGGCCTTCCAAGGCCGAAGAGGTGTCGTTGAGGCAAGTTGTTTGTCCAACAATGTTCGTCCTTAAAGCCGTCGAAGATGATCCTCGAAGACCGGCAGATAAAGGATAGAAAGAGTAACTACCTCTAAATACGTTAGTAATTAATGCTGTCAGCCGAAACAGAACTCTGCGTTATAACGTCCCTCGTTGATGACGGAAAAAAACAATCTGAGGGACCTCGACGTGTGAAGGACCATGAGTACAGTGGACGTCACACTAGGGATAGTATTAATGGCACGCCCGGTCGACGTCCATTTTCGAGTTAAAAAACAAATCTTGTAAAACTCTGCAACTTCCACTAGATGTTAGACTATGCAGAGCATGTGATCTAAGCAGATTCCACAAGCCTAAGAAATATGTATGGTATATTACTCACCGTAATCGTATTACTGGTTCTTTTATCTGCTTTGATTCAAATGCTCTGCATGGTTACAAGATTTGTTTTCGAAACTCGAAAACAGACGTCGACAGGGCATGTTAGTAATACTATCCCATGTGTGACGTGTACTGTACCCATGGTCCTTCACACGTCAAGGTCCCTCAGATTGATTGCTTCAGACATGAGGTTGCATGAAGAGAGTACAGATGTGAAAGCAGAAACCAGTGATAACCCAGAAAACATAATTGCGCCTTCTACTGCAGAACAGAGGAAGGGTGGGCGCAAGCAGATACAAGCACCAGAAATACAATTACGTTGAGTAATGTATCCCTTCTGGAGCTTGTGAATCTGCTAAGAACACATGGTTTGCATAGATTAGCGAGCAGTATCTGGAGAAGGTGGTGAGAAGTGAGAAGGTACGGCAGCAAAAAGGTTTTCGGACCGTTTGTCCCACCTGTGAATCTGCTTTAGTGTGTGTCAATGCAATATGAACGTATGGATGGAACTCATGTAGCAGCTTGGCGTCTAGAAGGACGTTTGCGATGAAAGCTAAGGTAGCTCCTGTACCTCTGGTAGAGTGAACCCTGGGGGTGAAAATAAGACTTTCTTGGTTAGGGCTTAGCACAGCTGTATGCACTTGACTATCCATCTGGAGATGGCGTTCTTTGATAAGTGATTGCCATCTCTACCAGGTGCTATGGAAACAAAGTGTTGGTCTGTTTACCTTAGAGGTTTAGTTTCGGTCACATAGTACAAGATCGTCCTCCGTACATCAAGTGTATGGAGGCTTCTTTCTGTTGAGTTTGATGGATTTTGAAAGAAGGTAGGAAGTTCTATGGATTGATTTACATGGAACTTTCAAATTAACTTAGGTGAGAACCTAGGATGCGTTCCGAGGACAACCTAGTCCTTCTGTATTATGAAAAAAGGACAGAGCCTGTGGCTCACTGACTCGTTTTATGGAGGCGATAGCTACTAGGAATGCAGTCTTGTAAGTCAGATGTTTTAGGCAGGCCTTGTGCATAGGATCAAAGGATGGACCCATGAGCTTGGAGAGCACAACATTGAGATTCCAAACCGGGGGAGGGTTGGAAATTGGGGGGTATAAGCCTCTTTCTACCTCCCATAAATGCCTTAATGACAAGAACTTTCCACCAGGACACCTTGTTCTGTGAAGTGGTGTAAACAGACAGGGCAGCGAGATGCACTTTGATGGAATTAAATACTAGGCTGGAGTCTAGTAGATAAAGCACGTATTGTAGAATGTTAGCTGCAGAACATTCTCTTGGGTTTAAAGTTTGTGACGTGCACCATGTCACAAATGTCTTCCACTTATTGAAATAGCAGTGTGTTGTGTTGGGTTTTCGTGACTCCTTTAGGATATCCATACACCTTTCTTGGAGATTAAAGTGGCCAAACTGTATGACTTCAGGAGCCAAGCTGCCAAGTTCGTAGACTGTGGGTGCGGCGGGTGGAGGGATGCTCCCTTGTGTTGTGTTGGCACGTTGTACGGGCACGGGAGCTTGATTGGGTTGTACATCGCCAGTTTGAGCATGTGTGGAAACCAAGGTTGTCTCGCCCACATAGGAGCAGCCAGGATTAGAGTTACTTATTCCTGGTGCATTTTGAGCACTATTTTCCTCAGGAGTGGTGTCGGGGAGGAAAAGCGTAAGCAAATTTGCCTGACCAGTTCATCTACAGGGCATTCCACTTGGAACCTGGTTTGGGAAACCTGGACGAGAAGTCTGGGCATTGCGCATTTAGCCCTGTGTTTAATGGGGGGTAACCCCATTGTGAGAATACTCTGTCTAGGATGTCTGTCAAGTTGCCACTTGTGTTCTTCTGGTAGAGGGTATCTGCTTAGAGTGTCTGCCAGAGAATTGAGTTCCCCTCGAACATTTTGAGATGTTAGGAACATGTTCCGCTTGAGTGCCTACTTCCATATTTTTTGGGATAGCTTCGACAGACAGATCCTTGACAGCCTCAAGATTTTATTGAACTTTTCAGGTGTATAGTCGCATGAAGGTGGGAAGCCTGGCATGATAGGTGTGGCCTGGGAGGGAGTTTGGTCTTTGTGGTGCATAGCCTCTGAGAGAGTGTCTAAGGGGGAAAATGCAGCCTGTGTGTTTTTCGAGGCCAAGGACGCCTTTCACTGCCTGTTTTTCTGAACGTGAAAGGAGGGCCTTTATGTGTTATGCCCAAACCGACCTTTAATTTCAATTTTAGAGTTCTGTCGTGAAGCAAAAGCATACGCGATGGCCCAGAGGACTGAAGAACCTGAGGGCCCTCTCCTTGGACACCACATGGGCTTTGACTCTACTGTCGAGAGTCGGCCGTGCGGTACCTTTATAGTGTCTTTGTGCTTGTGTGTGCCCTGGCTCCCGGATGTCTTCTCCATCACAGAGCTGCCGGCCTGCTTCTTGGAGTCGGGGGCCCACACATGGGGTTCCGACGAAACCTGATCGTCTTCGACAACATTCATGACCATGATACTGCCCTCGCTGGAGTCTTCGGTCACGTCGATGGAGTCCACGGCCTATATGGTGTTAGCGGCCCAGAATTTGGTCCGCCAATCCTTTAAGGTTTTTGGTTGAAAAAGTTTACAGGATTTGCAAACTTTTTTGGGGTGTTCACTCGGGACACAGTAATTGTACACTTGGTGCATGTCCGTCCATGTGAATTTTCAGTGGCAAATAGGGCAAAATTTAAAGGGAGTTTTGTTCATTATTCTTTACAAGGGCAGATTGGTGAGAAAAAGAGGTAGGGGATGACAGAATATGCATTCTCCATGTGGTCAGCATGAAGAACCTCCCCCTCCCCCTACTGTAATGGGCCGAGGCCAGTGTAGGCCGCGTCTGGGCGGCGATCAGTCAGTTGTTAACTATGAGGTTGTTCACCGAGAGCCGTTGAGCAGTCTGTTGGCCGTGCGGCAAAGCAAACAATAACGGAAAGAAAGAAAGTCTACAATTACAACTTTTAACTAATTAATCAGCCTTGAAGAGAGTCCGCATTTGCAACCTACATCGCTGGCAGAGGAGGGACCTAGATGCGTGAAGGGCCATGGGTAAAGTACACATCACACTAGGGATAGTATTACTAATACACCCTTTCGACATCCGTTTGAGTTTCCAAAACAAATCTTGTAATACTCTGCGACTTCCACTAGATGTCGGACTATGCAGAGCATGTGATCTAAGCAGATACACGCTCCAGAAATATATATCAGGTGTTGCACAGCCCAATCAGTTCTTTTGAGTACTTAGGAGTTCTGAATCAATGGAGGATCTACTTTAGAGCCTTGAAAATTGTCAGAAGCTTTAACATATTTATGTGTCAATTCCACTGGAGACCAAAGTGCATGATTTTGGAATTGGCCCCAAGGTGGCTCCCCATCCCATAAAGGAGGAATCTGAGGTTCTGGAGTGCAGATGAGGGGTGCCTGAAAGCGATCTAACCATAGATTCATTGCGCACATCCACCACAGTAGATCTGGTCTCGAGCTGGGGGTGAATGGGAATCATTTTCCATTGAGGCTTGTTCTCTTGAATCCAGGAGTTTGCTAAATGCAGCTTAGACAACTCATCTTGAGGCGGCCAGAGGCAGGGCCAGAAAAGATGCCGTCATGAGGCACAGCAGGTGCTGAAACCACCACATTGAGGTGGATTTCTGTACAAGAAAGTGTGAAATTGACTGCCGTATGTCTTGAATTCTTTGTTCCGTGAGGAACACTATGCTCATTGTTGTATCCCATCTGAATCCTAAAAAGGTGATTTTCTGCGTTGGGACTAGACAAGACTTCTTGTGGTTGACAGAGCCCCAGACTGAACAGTAACTGTAGTAGCTGTCGTAGGGAGGCTGCTGCTCCCCCACATGTCTACGACCTGACGATCCAGTCGTCCAAGTAGGGATACATGTGTATACCCTTTGTCGTTAGATGTGCCGCTATCCATTTCAGAATATGCATACAGCTTGTGATAGCTTTACATATAAAGACAATACAACATATAGACAAGTTAAATACATTAAGACTTTCACAGAAAAGGTACTTCGCTTACAACATATTTACACATTACAATATCCCTGCGGATAATTCAGTTAACATTTCCAGACTTACAGTAAAAAGTGTCATCATAAAATACATCACATTAATATTGTTGCCCTCAAGTAACAAGTCCCATCATACTTTAACATCATCCTCCCCTTTCATATCGTTATAGGCGTTCATGTATTGATTTCGAAGTGAAGTCAGACTATTGCAATAACTCATAATATGCTCTTCAGTTTCAAGCATTTCCTCGCCTTATAATCTGCAAAATCTATCACTGCAGGGAATGCCAAATCGTGCACCTGGGCTTCCGGGGGACCAAGAAATCCCAAGGGTAAGAAGCAAACTGTTGGTGATCACTAAACAGATAGCAGAACCACCAAAAATGGAATTCTGCCCCAACAATGTTCCTCTCTATTCATTCTCCCCCCTTGCCAAAGTTCACAACATTGGCTACACACTCCTATGACTTCCCAAGACCCTCCCCCCACCTCTGTACTCTGACTATGCTGGCAGGTTCTACATGCAAAATTATCCGTACCTTGAATTCCAACTCCTTGTCTCCAAATCTATCCTGGGCCTTGTCCACCTCTACCTTGTCTACTGCATCTTGCTCTCGTGTCCTCTTCCCCTCCCTTCAAATTCTGTGATCATCATCTCTCCAGAACCTTTCTATCCTCTGCCCCTCACACCCATCAGTGTAAAGCTTAAGACCAGACTTAACACAAGTTACAACTTTGACAATCAAGTTGGGGTCGTCTCCCAGCCCCCTCACTACCGTACAAAAATGGGCCACACTCCATTCCCCCTTGTGAATATGTCACACACATATGGACCAATTGTAAATATGTCAGTTAAACACATGTATTGGTACTAGGCCCTCAATGTCAATATTTTTCATCTCTGCCCTTAGCCTCCGTCACTTGTATGCCTTATATTTCTTAAAAACACTACATAAACTGTCCACTTGCATTTCGATATCCGCCCTGTATTACGGAACCCTACCCAGGGATTGCTTCCTATGTGCGTACTTTCTGTACGAAAACCACTATGTATGGCCAATAAAATAAAATTACAGCCTGCTGACGCAGCACATCAGGGTGACCAAGTGTCAGGTCTGACTGGATCCTAATATTAATCTAGGACCTCACAACATAGTGAACCGTTCACAGAAGTCCTTCAGGTCTTCCGGGTGGTTGGAAGCTAGTCAAACCAGTAGGGTGCCTATGAAAATGAGATGCGTCTGTGAATCTGGTTAATTCCATTGATACTTGATGATGGAAAATCTCCAAGTGCTTGAGGTGAGCGAGGTTAGACCCCGAAGAAGAAAGCATCCCAAAGCAGTTAGTGATACCAGAAATGGTCAGTCTTCACGCATAGAACATGCGAATGAGACCCCACTTCAGCGCTTTTGCAAGGCCTCCAGCGTCTAAACCCGGCTCCACAAGCGAATACAAAATGAAAACTAATGACATGAAAAAAGGACTTTGGAGCATGCATAAATATGCTACTCTGATCCCATCCACACAGAGTAAAGACTAGCAGTGGGGACCAGGAGCATGCCATCAGGAGGGAGTTTGCTGGGTGTTGCTGCCTAGACACATGCAATTAGCATGATTCTTTCTATTTGAATTAAAGCATCACTGGATAATGCTCAGCCCCACCCACCACGCCAGAGGGGACAAAACTACACAGGGACAGGGCATAGGAGTACAAGTGTTTGCAAGTTAAGAATTGTCAAGGGAGTGGCTCAGGTTTCACTTCACACAAAAGGGGGATAAATGCACAAAAAGGTTTCAGACTGGATGCAAAATGAGCAACTGGACAGCCTCTGCAGACCTACGAGGCCAAAGTCAAAGATGGAGACTAAATAAGGTCTGCTTTGTTAAAAGGATGCAGGAGAATAAGTAGCCATGATAGTTCTGGTTCTACGTGTCTGCCATTATAATCTGCAAATTTGGAGGTACACTGCACGCAAAACAGTGCAAGATTAAACTATGTAGGGGATGAAAGACATTTAATCCTCTCACATCACATTTATGAAAATGTCACCATCTCTTCAATATAGAGAATCTTGCATATAGACAGCAGTTGATTATCCACTGCTGGACAAACATGGCTATCCCAAGTATTGTTCATATTTCAAACCAAAAAACTGTTTGGCAGAAATCTAAGCAACAAAGAAAAGATAAATAAATGTTATATATTTTTCTAAATCCAGGGTTCTGTATGTCCATTTAGTTTTTTGGAACAAGTTGCACATGAAATAAGAATCAAAAGAGTGTATAGTAAGAAAGTGGGAGACAGGGGTAGTTCGGGTTTCATTTTTTCCTTCTAGTACTGCTCGGTTACAACATGTCCCCCCCCCCCATTAACAAAAAATGATGACCTATCTTTGATGGGGATGAAAGAAGAAAACACTTCAGAAAACTTGAGAACTACAAATTGGTTCGGTCAGCTCTCTATATGGCATGCTTCTCATTTTTACAGGTCGCCACAACACCATGCAAAGTGTCTGTAATTCACCCTACGGCTTCAATATGCAACTGTTTTCACCTCATCTGGAGTACAAACTGTGATGGTACCAATTCTGTGCCGAGTGATAATTTGGCTGACAATCAAAATGTGTGTAACTTGAGCAGTTGTAATGGCTTAATGTGTAAAATGCCTGCCAACAATCAGTCACAAATTCAACTGTCTTTGCGCAAAGAAACATGCAGGTGAGTTCTACTGTGTCCTGGTTCAGGGCTAATAATTTCACCCTTACAATAAATAAAGTTATGACTTACCACATAATCCCGCCCTCTGCACAACACTTCTGCAGCAACTCCACTATGGGGACTGGTTGTGTCCTTTGGATAAATGATATCACTGCAGCACAAAGAGAGTAGAATTGGACTTAGCTAAGGGAAAACACTTGTGTTTGCTCTTTTTTCTTAGCCTCAACTCCCACTATTAGCACAGTGTACAACAGTCACCCCATTTCAGGAAAACATCACTGATTTCTATTAATCGCATGGAAGTTGTACTATCTGGCTGAACCCGAAGGTGCAGGATGCAGTGTCCCAAAGTGAGGTAAAATGCAATACATCAAGAACATTACTGCCAACAATTTACTGATGCAATTCTCACAGATGGCCGTGAGCATTCGCACAAGCTGCCTACAGGAAGCTCTTGTTTTGTTCAGGTCAAGAAAAGAAATGGAAATTGCGGCATCTGGGGCTTTCCATCAGTCAAATGTTATGTTACTCGAGCGTTGCTAAAGTACAGTTTTTATCATTTGCATAGCCTTTCAACAGCGCTTTGGGTTTTGCAAGTAAAAAGGTGGGGTCGTGGGTGGGTTTGTTGGATCAGAGTAGAGGGGGATATAAGATCATCTGTGCGAGGCAGGCAGTGATTGCTAATTGTTTGCAGGTGTGTGTGCTTTGTGTGAGGAAAGAATAAGTGCTTTGTTGGGTGTGGATGTTCAGCAAGGAGGAGACGGAGTGCGGATTAATAGGTATGATGAGGTACGAGTGGGTGGCAGAATTAGGGAGTTTACAGAGCTCCATTTGTGTGCTGCTTGTTGTCTGGATATAGGGAGGAAGGTGAAGGATGATGCATAGGAGAGTTTAGTGGGCATTTGGTTAGGGAAGCAGGTAGAGAGCTGGCTGTTAGCAACATAATAGAATTGCATATCTTACATAATATGAGCTGGATCAAGGGTATCATTGTAGATCTTGAAACAGCATAGTGCAAAAGAAAGCAGTACAGAATATCAGACACAAACATGAGAACACACATTTGTTTCTCTAATACAAATGTCCCCACAGCGACCCTGCACACATTTGTAGTAGAGAAACCAATTCATGTTCGATTGTTTTGAGTAGCACAAGACTGAGGTGCCTCTTCTACGCCATTAGCTGGGCAGGTATTGAATATGGAAGTGTCCTGTCATATTGAGGTCACATAGCCGGAAAGATATCGCAGCGAGTAGAGTGCTCGCTTTGACATCCATGCAGAGCCTGCTGACAAGTTCGAATCTCAGCCTTCCATCTTTCCGAGGTCGATAAATGAGCACCACACACCGTGGAAAATAAGCAGCGCTCAGATACCCGAGGGTTTGTAGCACTATATAAAAGCACAAATATACATACTGGTATCAAAAAGCCAAATACTGCGAGGTGTGAAACATATGCCCCAATGAGGGAACCAAGTTGGTGGGAAATGTTCACATAGTGCAGTAACTTTTCACATATTCTAGGAAATAACATTTGCTTATCAACCATGGGATTAATGGGCTCCAATAATCACAGGCTTGGTATGTGGAAAAACAAACTTCAAATGAACCAATTACAAGCAGTATAGCTAGCACACATTTAAGTGACTGGATTCACTCTGGTTGTGTTCACCTGTCCTATAAAGTTTTAAATGAGAAAAGCAAGCGATCTCCATCTAAAAAATTAAAGTATGGAAAGATTATAGCTACCCATTAATGTGCACTGTGAACATTTTATTTTTACGTGGGAAACAAAACAATTTGGCAGATAGCGAAAGTGAAGCAAATGAAGATAAAGCGATGTTATTTAGCGTTTATTCTGCACACCTCACCACTGTGCTGGTTTTAGAGCGCTGAAACCTTGTCTTTCGGGGTGACCTGTGACCCCACCCAGGAGGCACAGCAGACGTGGTCTGTGGGGTGAGAAGGAAATGAGGATAAAGGCAAGCAGGAATTGCCACCAGAGGTAGAAAGTCAGAGATAGACAAGAAGACAAAAGGGGAGGGGAGGAAAACATGAGGATTGAGTGGCATTAGCTGGGATGCATGTACATTAGTATGGGGTTTAGACCAAAACGGTCATGAAGAGTAAGGAGCTGTGCACAATGCGCAAATCAATGATCTTGTCAGTTACGGGTGCAACGTGTTGTAGGTTTAATTATAAGTAAGGGTATGGGAATATGATTGCCTTGAGATGTGCTCAAGAGTTCCTGGATGTTATGGAGGCTTAGAGACCAGATATTCTTATTGTGTCCCTTATCGGGAGTCCTCAAGAAACCTGGTTCTACTGCGCCCGCTGAAAGAAGTGTCAGAGCCAGCAGTTGGCTGTATGGTGAAAGAAAAGTTGGAGTACACAAAAGGGCGAAATGACAAATGAGTCTCCCCCTATCTGGAGCCATACTCGGATGGCATCCCGTGGCGGGAAGAGGAGCGCGTACTTCTGGAACAGGAAGGCCTGACCTTATTTTATGCTATAGGGGACCATTGGAAAATATAACTAAAAGGTGTCTTACTGTGCCGTGTTCTGGCTGGTGAAGTAGATAAATACATCGGACAGCCTGTGCTCCCTCTGGCTACGGGCGTTTCTCGCTGGTAGGCCATAGTGCAATATCCTTATTATAAAACCTTGCATCCTACTAAATGTGCAGCAAGGTTGGGGTGCCTTGCGAAAGCTATGGACACCATAGGAGGCAAGTCAGAAACAGCTGTAGGTCCAACCCAGAAAGTTAACATACTAGAAACCAGACCAGGAAAGACACTTGCCTTTTCCCCATACATCCTAGTATCCTCAAGCGATGCCATGTAGAAGCACGTGAAGAAAAGTGAGATGGTAGCCCAGGCCCGGCCCAGCACAATTTTCTGTAAGTGCCAGGCTGTACATGGCATCAAAAAAAGTGCAAGCTGTTGTCCCTCCAGGATGAGGTGGTATAATCCAGACAAAGACACGATAAAATATGCCTCAATGTGCAAATCTCATGTTAATTGCATGAATGAACTAACCATGCAGCCCTATCAATAAGGCTTAGTAGTGCGAGAGACTAACCCCCACGACATCTTCCCTGTCCCTTAATGCAATCGGATAAAACTGCTTCATAGAGGCCTGAATAAGCGGCACTGAATAGCAAACCCCACCATCTGAGGTTTACACCCTTGGAAGACTCATTCACCAAATACTACGAAAGCAGCAGTTCAGGAAGACTTGTTAATGTTCCCCATTTCTAACTTATTCCACTTAAAATTGTAAAAGTCAATAGAGGGGGCTTACAATTCACTAACAAAGAGGCTCGTCTTCTGCACTTTCTCCACAAGCAAGAGGCTGATTTTGCCTGTATCCAGGAGTCCCGCCTGCTCCAGCCGGATGCGACTAGACTATGCTCTACATTTTACTCTATATAATGTTTTGCCTCAGCAAAAGCAAATAAGAAATGTGCAGGCATATTGTTTAACCAAAAAGTCGACTTTGTATTGGAAAAGCAAAAAGTTGATGGATAAGGCAGATTCCTATTGCTAACAGACTCCTCAGATGGCCGTATGGTAACCATGACTACAGTCTATGTTACTAAGCAAGACCAGAAACAGTTGTTTGACAATTTAGATTTTCAATATGATCGTTCTAGAAAGACAAGGTTCTATTAAAGACAGGCAAAGGATAGTGCTTTACTCTCATCTTTACTTCTCGAGCAGCACACTTTTAGAATAATAAAATATATAACAAAACTAACTACAAATCCCAAATAGATTGAGTCTTCGGTAGTTCATAATATTATTGGTTCTTCAATAACACGTGTTCTTTCTGTCCAATAAGTGCATCTAAAGTCCCATAAAAGTGGATCTACTTCCTCATATCCTCTTTCTTTCGCTGAACTTCCTTACAGCTTTTTACACCCCCAAACGGTAGACGCAAACTTTAAATTATCCTCCAAACTCCTCCTCAAGTCCCTGTTGGCTTGCCATCCGCATTGGACCCTACAAAATTAAAATGATCTCTCAAACATTTGTTCTATTCTGGGGGGAGTTATCATGATACACCATCATAAATACATATCAATCAACATCATAACTTTGTCTGTACATATGAATATGGACATTCACGATTATATTAGGGTGGGATAATCCTTCGCCTGTGTGTCTTTAATAGAAGTATGAGTTTCTATAATGATAGTATTGAAAATATGAATTCTATGTCGAGACCTGGAGGCTGGGATTATGCTTGTTCAAAGCTTACTTACCACCAAGGTGTCAACCCCATCAATTGGTTTAAAATAAAAAGTTTTAAATGTTGACTCATTCGACCAATTGCTCATTTCATAATATCCTCTAGTCTTGGCCCCACATTGTATGCCTTAGAGGCCATCGCTCCTCACAGTGTGTGCACTGTAGCTTTGTACACCAATGCTTGCTTGCAGCATCACCCATCTAGCCATGGTCGCTGGGGTTACTGCCCCAAAGGGTTTCCACAATGCTATAAGCAACTGAGTCATTCCTGCGGGTCGCAGGTCTCTGTCATGTTTTCGTATTCGGTTATGCATCTAACTGGGCAAAGCTAGGGTTGATTCGGGAATGATTCATATGATACTATCCTCAAACAAGTCTTTGTTCTCTTCGTGATGTAAAACAACACTAGGGGATATCGTTTACATGTTAACTTCCAAGGCTCTCACATCCAATATTCTTTTGCACGGTAACAGGCATAGTAGCATTGTCAATTTCGCAGTCAGAGCGTTTCTGGATAGCTCCATGGTGTCCAGCCACGCCTAAAACAACTTTAACACTTTATCAACATCCCACACTTGGGGATACTTAATTAGGTTGATTGAGGAGTTTTATCCCTCTCAAAAATCTACATATTAATGGGTGTTCAAAAGCCATTCCCTCAACTCATGGATGACCGTCTGAGATTGCTGATCGTGCCGTATTAACGCTTCTGTATGTTCTCCCTTGTGCTGCCATCTGCGCTAGGAAATAAGCTACATGTACTACATCAGTTCAAGCGGAAATGAACGTTCTTCTCCATACACCAGCTATGCCAATTTGCCCATGCTCACTATAGGCTTTCCTTGTTCCTGGGGCCCATGACTTTTCGATAAAGCGTTCAGCCTCGCTCGATAGGCCTGGCCTAGCCCAGGATCCCCTGAAATTGCCCATGCCATCAGGTTGAGGCGGCCTGTTCTTACCAACAGGTGACTTCCTCCGTTGGATCCCTCACGATTGACTCCACTGGGAGAGCTATCTGGTTCTCATGAGCCATTTCCAGGAGATTGGGGAACCAAGCACTGGCATCCTCACTATCATGGAAAATGGCAGGAATGCATACTCTGTCCGGACCCAAAGCTTGGAGAAACACGTCGGTCGCTTCCACCTCCAGACTTGGTTTCCAGCTGAAGAACCGGGGTAACTGTTTAACCTTGACGCGGACAGGCCCATCCGACACAGGTCCCATCGAGTCATGAGTCATTAGTCCCTGGAACACCTCTACATCCAGCCTCCAAATCGTTGGCGTCCCAGAGGAACCTGCAGTTCCAGTCGGCCACTTTGTTCTGTTGGCCAGGAAGATATTCTGCCGTCACTTACTTTTCTCTGCAGGCATAAATGCCAAAAGAATTTCGCCAATTCTGCTAGCATTCTGGACCTCATGCTGCCCTGTCGGTTTATGAATCTGACTGCGGACACGTTGTCCATCTTGAGGAGTACACAATATTGCACTGTCTCCTGTGTCCAGCATCTCACTGCAAACGACCCTGCTAGCAACTCTAGGCAGTTGATATGCAGTTCTAGCTCCTGCTCTGGCCACCTACCCCCTGTTGATAGCTCTCAGCATTGGGCACCCCAGTCCCATTTGCTGGCATCAGACTTATCAGGTCCGGGGTTGAGCCACATATTGCTCTCCTGTTCCTGGTCTCCATATGCTGGAACCACCACTCCAGTTCCACTCTCGCTTCCTGCTATGCGATATGCCCCCCCCTCCTGCTATGCTGTATCTTCAGCCTCTGCAGGGCCCTGTAATGCAGTGGTCCTGGGAAAATAGCTTGGACTGATGACGCTAGCCGACCCACCAGCCTGGCTATCTCCCGTAAAGACATCTCTTCTTTCATCAGGGCCATCTTGATCTTTTTTTATGCTGCTTACTTTGCTCAAAGGCAAACTCCTGTCTTGGTTTGTGTTTACCACGAAAACCAGAAAAACCATGTTCTGTCCCGGGTGGGATTTCCCCCAATTCACTAAGAATCCTACCTGTTGTAGAAGATCTGATGCAATCTTCACTTGTTCCCCCAACAACATCCTGTCTTGGCATATTAAACATATGCTGTTAAGATATATGATCAAACGAATGCCCTGTTCTCTCAGATTGCTCAGAAAAAGTTTAATCAACTTTGTAAAGCACCAAGGTGCCGATGCAAGCCCGAATGGTAGGCACGTGAATTCCCACATCTGTCCTTTCCAAAGGAACCACAGAAATCTCTGGTACTTGGTTGCAATGGGTATCGTCAGGTAGGCGTCCCCGAGATGGATCCTGGCTAACCAGTCCACTTGCTGTAACAAGTCTCTCAGGATACCTTCCATTTTGAAATGTGTATATTAAGAGTCCGTTCAGCTCTCTTAGATTGATTACTGGTCTCAGTTTGTGTTTTCCTTTTACCAGAAACCTATTGCTTATAAAGCTATTTGTGAGCTCTGCCACCTGTACAGTGGCTTTCTTTCTCTCTAGCTCCCTTATCTGTGTCCGGTAATGGTTGGTCTTCTACATTTTGTATCAGCAGCCTCAGGCGCTTTGCCTGCACTGGTAGGGTATAGAAATCTAGGTGAAAACCCTGGACCGTGTTTAACACCCATGTGTCTCCGATTACAAGTCTCCAATTATCCAAGTATTGCTTCACTCTCCAACCTACTGCGGGTATGCCTCGGTTTATTATTTGCATTTGCTTGCTTTCTCTCACCTATGCTAGGCCGTTGCTTTTTGGCGTGGCGCCATCCCCTTCCTCTGCCTCTTCCCCCTCTGGGGAAGAACAGGTTTGGTCTGCGGTCCTTCTGTTCCTTCCAGTGACTTCTGTCACTGTAGGACCTGCTATATGCTTAGAGGCTGGCAAAGCGGCCCCTGCCTCTGCCGGCCCTCCCGAAAACCTGCTTGCCAAAGACCCTCTTTAGCGAGGCTTGTGCTTTATCCAATGTGGCATAGGTATTGGTAAACTTGGTTAGTTCGTTTATGAAGGAGTCGCCAAACAATTTGCCTTTGGCTGCCGCAGCTGCCTCCGATGTGGCTAGTTCGCTTAGCTTTGGGTCGATCTTTACTAGTATCTATTTTTGTCTTTCTGCGGTGAAAGCGCTGTTGGCATTGCTCAACAGGCAGATGGCCCTTTAAGTCCACCCAATCAGGATCACAGGGTCAATGATCTCATTCTTCTCCTTAGCCTCCTCTGCCATCTGAAGAATTTTAGTAAATGGGCCCACAATGTCCAGCAGTTTATCCTGTTTAAAAGCACCAGGATCAATCCAAATCTTTCTTTACATCTTTCAAGTATCTGCCTGCCCATTGTAAAGACAGAATCTCTTTTGTGCCAACAGAAAGAGGTCTGACTTGAATCTTGAACTCGTCATGTAGACAAGTTCTTTCTGCCAATGTAACTATCGGAGAATAAAAAATAAGTCCCTGAGAGATCTATTGGCCCAAAGAGGTGAGGACGTCACAGGAACCAGCCAGCCTGCAAAGGAACACTACGTTAGCAACAATAAGAGGCATAGAAACCACTGTACTCCATACTAAATAAGTACCTGGAGTAATACTTTAAGTGCAGCACGTGGCTAATCCCAATTGATAATCAGTAGCGTCTAAAAGTAACAACAAGAAGGAATGCTATAAATGACCAAACAAAATAGAATTTCCTTTGAATGCAGGTAATAGAACGTTCTTACCACACATGGACAGCAGGATAACTGAAATGATGGTTGTCCCAAAAAGTCTGAAGATGCAGCAAAACGTGAAACAATGATCCACCTACCCACCGCCGGCACGAGGACGCCTAACATCCGTTCAGTTTGTTTCTCCTTACCCAACGGGAAACGGACGTCAATAGCACTGAGCGTCTCTAGTTCATGGAAAAACAAGAAAGTTCAAATCCTATCACACCAAGTACAAAACCAAATAAATCCATCCAAATGGCGACAAAGCAGTTCAATGAAGACCAAGCCAGTCCTGAAGCGATCTGCGAGTTCGTTAACGAGGCAGACAAAACCAAAACCAGAGCAAACGTAATCCCAGGGTAATCGTGAAGCGTTCCAGAAATTCGTAACAGCAGCAAAGCAGATAAGGACAATCCGAAGCAGGAAATCCAAAGCAACAATCCGGGTCGTAGGTACACAAGAAGAAAACTAGATAATCGGCCAAGGAAACAAATTCAGCAGTAAGAAGCTGTTACATAAACTGGGACTAAATACACTTGGTCATGTCACATGATCATACGCATGATCACCGTGCAAAAACACGTGACCAAAGAAACGCGGAGCGTTTGCATTTCCAAGGTAACCCCCAGCGTTTCCGAAAAGAACAAGTATGCTTTGCGCGACTGAAGTTGCATGTAAACAGCCCATGCTTTCCAGGCCTGCCAGAGGAGACAAAACGCAGGGAGGACGTCAGATGATAGGTAGGTGTACGTTTATGAACCGTGGCATTATAGCTCCGTACCCTACGATTCCTGACATCCATAAATGTGACCATTCTTTGGTCTATTTTAGGGGTCTCAGCGATTCCCTCCGGCAGATGTGGTCTGGGACACTCTGCCCCGAGTTGTTTCTAGCTTCTCTTGCTAGTGGTGTCCTGAATCTCTTCCTCGGGTAAGCCGCAGTTTTTGTCAGCGGTTCCCATTCAGAAGACCGTGGATGAATGAGGAAATCCAGGTCAAAATCATCTCAATTGTCCTTCTCAATCTCCCTGGTCATCCTTTTCTTGGGAGCTTTCCCCAGTCTTCCTTCGCTGGAAGATGATATAGTTTCCACCTCATCTTCTGAGGATTGTTCTTGCCATTCTCGTCCTTCTGCTCATCCGAGCTGTTTGAGGACGTGTCCTGCCACCTGCTCTCCTTCACCCTCGACCTCACGGTCTTCCTCTTGCCACTTTTTATTTTCTGTGGTGTGCCAGAGGGTGGTGGGGATGGTACCTCGTGCCTTACAGTCTTTGTTCCTTCCCCTTTTCCTCTGCCAGGCTCACCTCTGATCTCTTCCATACCTCAGGAGAATTTCAGCAAGTCTTGCACAAAGGATAACTGTTTCGATCCCTATCCCATACTGGCTCCCATCGCCTTCTGAATAACTTGGCCCATGCTGGGCTGAACTCTCTTCTGGCTAACATGAGTTCTTCCCTCCTCACTAGAGCTACTTGGTAATACCCAAATTGACCTTTTACACAACTGACCTAATTATAGTGGTCCTAATTGACCTTCTGCACAATTGACCTTTATATTATTTTAGTTATTTTACATATGTATTGGGTTGGTTTTGGATTATAAGTAATATAAGGGATTGGGTGAGGGGTTGCAGGAGGTTTTGGATTGTGTGGAGGGAAATGCGGGGGTTTCCCCCCGCATATATGTCCTCATTGACCTTCTAAATTAGGTCAATTCTCCCGAGGTCAATTCTCCCGAGGTCAATTGTGAAAAGGTCAATTAGTATACAACCAAGCTACTCATCTTGTCTACTGAATATTATGGAGGTTTTAACACATGATTCTTGGGCCTGTTTCCGTCAATATGTATATCTGTATAGGCAGTACTTCAATACTGGGTTAGGGTGCAGCTGTTATCACAGACTGACAGTTTACCTTGGGACTGTGCCCATCACAAATGGATATTATCACTTGCCACTTCTTGCCAGCAGGGGCCGCTGTGCCGTTCGTTCCCTGGTGATTTTCCAGCCTTCCTGATGTAATGCGGGCTTCACGCTGTTTGCGCGCGGGCTTTATCAGCCCTCCCGAGATAATATGCGCCTCACGTCGATCATTTGAATCTGCCGGCTCAGTTCGGTAAAGTATTGCGTCTGCACTGCGTTTCAGCAACGGTCCAAAAAACGGGATCACAAGGCGGAAAAATTTAAGCCCGTCACACTGAGATGACAGACCATTGTGCACCCTAACTGCAGTCACACAGCGTTGCGATTACCGGAGCTCCAGCCTCATCTGACCGAAGGCTCCTATGTGGATATGCTCTGCCTCCACTAATACTCTTGCCGAATGAATTACTCCTTTCTCGTGCACGCATTTTACATATAAAAGAAACACTTTCTATGAAAATAAGAAGCCAGAATGGTGTACTGATCTTGCTGCCCGAGCAGCAAAGAGAGGATATGAGGAAGGAGTTCACAGTGTTTATGGGATGATATGTGCACTGATTGGACATAAAGAACACAAAGACCAACAATATTGACATAAACTTTTACCCAAATACCCCTTGCTTTCGCAGTGGTCTCTGATCTTGGCAGACAATTTCAACCTTACCCAACTTTAGATAGATTTAAAGGTGGGGTTTGGATTTAAAAAAAGAAGCTTAAAGGATACGCTGAAACACTTTCAGGAGAGTGGGCTGTCTTTGGGGTCGACAGCACCATCAGACAGGGAATTTACTTTCTTTTCACACACCCACAATATCTATACAAGAATATATTATAAGTGACCCCTAACCATCCCCGTACCAATAGCTGAAATCTCTGAAATGGGAAATATTACGATCTCTATGCCCCGCCGAGTGCACACATTTGCAATATAGTTATGGACACACACACAAACGCAAACACACACCTTTGAAGCTACTATTGGACTTGTCTTTATCAAGAAAGACTATAGAACTAAAAAGATAATTTCTGCTGATAAGAAACTCTAGGCAGAACTAAACACATTAGAAATATGATCTAAGGAAACAGGCTAAAACAAGCTACATCTACAACTGCATTCACTCAGATATAAAATCAATTTGAAAAGTATTAATAGAGCTGAATTCTTATTTCGTCATATAAATAAGTCTTTTGATTGGGGTAATAAGGAAGGACAACTGCTGGCTAGCAAAAGGAAGTCAAAAGTGGCAACTATCTACATTAAACATCTAAACAGTGGAAATGACTTGGAAAGCCACAAACCAAAAAAGGGGGATTATTTAAAGATTATGATGTGCTCAAAATCGTCCACTTTAGTTAAGAAGGAAAGCCAAGATTACGATCTTCCGGCTCCAAAGTCAGTAACATGACACTACTTTAACCCCTCCATTTCACCTCCTTGAGAGATATATATATAATACATCACTCACGTAATCGTATTTCTGATGCTTGTATCTGCTTCGATACACATGCTGTGCATAGGCCGACATCTAGTGGAATCTGTGGAGTATTACAGTTTTCGAAATTCAAAAAGGGACGCCGACAGGGCGTGCCAGTAATACTACCTAGTGTGACGTCCACTGTACCGAAAATATGTTTTCTTAAATCTAGAACCGTTCCTTGAAAGAAAGAAAGAAAACCCCTAAAATTCCGAGGCAACTGCCCCTGCATGTAAAATTACATAATTCATGGACGGTTTCATCAGGGATGTCATTTCACCAGAATGCCAGGAAGTGATGTCATTTGACCCTCACCCCGGAGTGACATCACAGGAAGCGATGGAACACAACCTTTCAGCCCTGGACAAAACAGGAAGTGGCATCACATAGCATTGTTCCTAAGTACACTATGAAAAGAACAAGTTACTTACCTCTGGTAACGTTCTTTCGACTGGATGTTCCTCCCACGTATTCCTCATCTTTTGTATTCAATATTCATTCAGCTGCTTCAGAAAGACATTTCGGCAGGGGTCGATGCAGTCGACTACATGTCCCTTGAGGGCCTCTGTCTCGAGGATAATGTAATTGAAGGTATATATCGAACGTGCAGCGGCCGTTGGCTTCAGTTCTGGGTTTTTTTTTCATTAGAAATACCCGCATAAACACAAGTTTGACCGAAGTAAGCTTTGAAAAAACAAAAGCTGTAATAGCACGGTAAATTATACTGTGCGGTAGGCTGGGAGAGCAATGAGGAATACGTGGGAGGAATATCCAGTCGAAAGAACGTTAACAGGGGTAAGTAACTTATTCTTCGAATGGATTGTGTCCTCCAATGTATTCCTCATCTTTGATAGACTCCCAAGCAGTGTTCGTTTTGGTGGAGGGAGTAAGATGTTATCAATGGTTTCCATGAACTAAATGGAGGACAGCTTTTCCAAAGCTTCCATCCTGAGGGATGAACGAAGGCAGTAATGCTTTGTGAACATGTGTATTGAAGACCACATAGCTGCCACACAAATGTTTTTAATAGGAACACCTCTTTGCAGAGTAAAAGAGGTAGCCATGTCCCAGGTGGAATGGGCACTAAAGCCTTCTGGAAGATCTTTGCCCGCCAGTCTGTAGCATTCTGAAATTGCTAGCCAGTGCCAGTGCAATGAGTATAGTTTTTCCCATAATTTATTTAATCTTTTATCGTTTGAAGTTTTGATTGCTTTAGTTTTGAATTACTATTTCCGTTTTCATCTTCCCCTTGCTTTGTTTGGGTCGCGCTGTCCAGATGCTGTTTGTCGAGTGCAGAGTGAAGTTCTGCCTGTTGATTCAATAGTTTGGCGTCTAACAATTCTGCGTTGGTGATGTCAATGTTCAAGGCACCGCGACTGCAAGCCACATCCAACACGGTTTCCTTGTCTGGGGGCGTATCATAACTCAGAGCATTTACTTGTTTTAGGAAAGCCAGCTGCATCTCAGGGCACTCTGGAAAGATAGGGCAGGGGGTCTGGTCACTGCACTCTCAAAAATGGCAATATTTGGAGTTGGCCCCTCCGCCTGGAAAACTACATAACCCAGAAGCTGCGCGTTCCTGCGCACGCGCGCTCCTGCAAGTAGCTCCCAAGTAGCGACTGTTTGCTGGCACACGACCCTAATCCTATGTTGCACTGCTTTGGACTTTTATTGGACTTACTTTAGCACAAATTTTGCAAATACAAACTTTCAAGGAATAAAAACATAGTAAAGGCAAGAAAGAGAATTTACAGTACATCCTGTTGATTCTTTTACTCTGCGCAATCTAATTGGTCAAGCGTTCCACCAGCACATTAGAATATGCTCATTTTGTTATGTTAGCGAAGACAGGATAACCCAAGTACACAAAAGATTGTCTAATCTCGAGTTTGTGATTATTTAAATAACAACTATGTCTTGTGGATTTATTACTTGGACCCAAGATTAGTATTATAGTCTTCTTTTCATTTATGCTTAATCCATTAACATCTATGTATTCCTTGAATTTATTTATCATTCGTTGTAGTCCAATTTGAGTTCTATCTATCAATAGGAAGTCATCCGCATAAGAACACCAATTTAGTTGTATCCCTTCAAATTGTGGGGAGATAAATGAAGCCGCATCCATTGGGGTACCCACATCAGATTCAAAAAGATTAAAAAGAGTCGGCCAAAGATGCAGCCTTGCCTCAGGCCATTCCACGTGTGTATAGGAATTGAAAGTTTACCTTCCTGGTTCATTCTAACTTTGATCACCGATTCCCTCATGCAAATGAATAAGGAAAGATGAAATAGTCCTAGGCATTCCAAGTAATGCCATTTTAGACCATAGCAGGGACCTGTTCACTCTATCAAACGCTTGGGATAAATCTATACTTGCAACATAAGTCGGGCAAACAACTTTCTTGCTTTGATTATCCTGTAAAAGTGAAAATATTATACCACCCAAATCTGATCCCATTCGTTTCCTGAAGCTGAATTGCTTAAAGTGGAATATTGACTCTTTCTATCCACTCTTCAATCAAGCTCAGAACTAAATCAGCAAAAATCTTAGTCAGCGTTCAGTAACGATATGGAACGATAATTTTGTGGGGCGCCCCTATCCCCCTTTTTATATATGGGGATAACATAGGAAATTATCCAAGAGGATGAAATAAGCTTTGAAATTGTGATGTTCCCAAACAAAATAATGAGGGCGTTTTCCCATAGAAATGGGTCCGCCTTGATTATAACGTTTGCTAAGCCATTAGGTCCTACAGCTCTTGAGAAGTTTGATTTTATAATTTGGGTCGTTATCTCGGCTTCAGTAAAAAAAAGCATTCCCAATCGTGTTCATAGATTCCAGGAATAGGTAGAGAGGGGTTTATGTTTGGCAGCATAGAGTTGCCCAAAGTGGCCTCCTCCGACATGCTATTCACCTGAGACGACAAGAGAGGGGATTCCATTGCGAGGATAAGCTTCCAAAATGTTCTAGAGGAGCCGTCTTTAAGCGCTCTTATCATAGCCTCGCTATCCTTTTGTAACATGTGAGCCTTATTTAATTTCAGCCAATTATTTAGTTTTTTTTTTTCTTTACCAATTAACAGATTTGTCCCTCCCAGATCAAATGAAAGAGTTTTAATTATTACTCTCTAAGATCGAGACTAAGTATTGGAGAAGTATACTTTATTATCTTCCAAAATGTATTCATATATCAGCCATTAGGTACGAATTAGGATTCAATCGGTGAAAAGTCAAATAGAATGGAAAAAAATGCCATTATTAAGAAATGTATTATTGGATCAGGAAATGTATACTCGCTTCTGGGCCTTCAGCTGAGATTGGGGAAGACTAAATCAAATTTTTTACTATCTTTGTATGAATCGTCAGGAAATTTGCTTGCTAAGATAGGTACAGACTGGGAACTCTTGATTAGGAATCCTGTAACGCTCACCTGGTTCCCTCGGAGGTGCGGGTCTTGACTGGGCGGTGAAACCGTCTTCAACGTCAGGCGTAGGGTTCGTTTGGCTCCCGGATTTGGCCCCTTTCTCACCGAAAGTTTGACCTGAAGGGTGAGGTGTCTGCAAGTGGAAAATCAAGGTATTAGTGGCTGGAAGGTTGGGAGAAGTTCCAAGCCCCTCTCTCCCTCTTCTCCCCGTGGTACTCGGTCGATTGTTGTGCTCACCTTAAATAGGTGAATGCTGGGCTCTCCATCCTGCGTCTCATGCAGGGGCGCTGGGTCCAGTTACTTCACTGGATATGAGTTCAGCCTCTTAATTGCAGAGGGTAAGTTGAGAGCGATGCCGCCGTGTGCTGCACGAGCGTGACTTGTAAGTATTAAAGTTCCCTTTAGATTGCTCTCTTCAAATGTCTTATCTCCTTAATGTCTATGTCTTTTCCCTTTCAGATGCTGTCGGTGCCGAAGAAGATGCTCCCCCCCAGGTTCGTGGCAGAGAGTGTAACAAGAAGATGGTGAATACGAAGGCACGTAAGTAGAAAGGCTGCTCTAGGGCTGTAGAATGCACCTTAATGTCTCTTTTGTCTTTACAGGTGCCGGAATGCAGCGCGAGCAGAGTTGGAGCGAGCGAAACACAGGTAAGCAGTTTTGTAACTAAGCGTTACTAACCAATGTTCTTTGTCTTTGCAGGCCCAATGCCGGACAAGATATGCAGAAAAAACGCCTTGAATGCTGCCGATGGATCGGGTAAGTTGAACTGCTAACTTTGCCTTTGCCTAACCTGTGCCTTTTGTTTTGCAGGAGCTGCTGAAGACTGAGGATTGGTTCCCAGCAGGTAATTTTCGTATTCACAGGATCCGGAACTGAAGATTAGCTGGAGTTGACACGGTGAGCGTCTTGCTGCAGATGCAGAATAACGCGAAGCACATGGCACCAATCGGGTGTGGTTTAAATAGTCCATAGGAGTGCTTAGGTGTCTTCTTCCACTGCCTCGCCCAGGCAAAAGAGTTCCTGCTTCCAGAAGGGGTCCAGCATCAATGATCCAGGGAGTGGTGCCTGCCCCACCCAGAAGGAAAAGTAGTCCCTGCCAGAAGAGAGTGAAACATCATCTTGCTGGTAAGTAAGCAGCATGGTCTGCTGCAGGTAGGTCCACCCAAGCACTTTCACACTTGTTATGAGCCCGGCGCTTCCTGTGCCGGGACGGGTCCATGCTATGAGCCTGGCACCACCGGTGCCAGGACAAGGTCCAAAAGGTCCCTATTGGGACTTGTTGGTGCCGATAGTATATGTTATGAGCCTGCTTCCAAGGATGTTGAGTAGGTCCTGACTCCTTGGAAGCAGTGGTCATGACAATCCGACCCAAGTAAAAAATAGAATCAGATGGGCCGATTGGGCTGAAACCAATCTGAATGTAAAAAGTTCATCTTTGTACTGTCATTTGGTATCCGATTGCAGGTGGGTTGGCACATTGGAACCATACTTAGTTAAATTCCCAGATAAAAATTGGGGTTGTAATGTTATGCGGTTTTGTATACGGCAAATTCAAGAAATAAGAGAAACTGGGGAAAGGACACGTTCCTTGTCGCTTCTGTAAAAGCTCAACTGTAAAAGAAGCACTAAGACATTTATTGTTAGAATGTGAGTCTATTAGCGAGGAGCGTGAAACTTAGTTTGGAAAATTTGCATCTCAAAAAGAAAGATATTTATGTAATTTGGTGGAATATGCTGAATGGCAAATCGATTTCCTTAAAAATATCAATTGTACGTTTTCTAATGAATGTATGTGAGCTTATATTTTGAGCTAAATGATCTTATTCGATTCCCTGATGAAATTAGAACTTGAAGACTGGTGTGTATTAACTATAGAAATATGTTATGTAACGCTTGCTGAAATCAAGTAATTTTATTTCCGCAGCATGTATGTTGAGCTAGATTTTATTCTTTGTATGCTGTTCTTCTCTTGTATTGGAAATATCTGCTTATTTTTGTAAAGGTTTTGTTTCTGAAACCAAATACAAATAAACAAATAGAAATTGCTAGAATGATACATCTTGATAAGGTCTGCTTTGTTACCGACCGACACAGTTTGCGACATGTACAACCTATAAAAAGTTGATCATCCAGACAAAGTTTGGACAATTTAGAAATGTAGAAGCTTAGAGCTCTGTTATCTCTGGCCTTGGTTGCCAAAAAGGTTCTCCCTTTCAGAATATGGTCCTCGCAGACACAGTTTTAGGGAGAATCCTCCTTCTAGGGCTAATTTCCCTCACCTAGTGAGTCCCCCAGCAGTTTAGCTGGATTTATGGGGTTTATTTTTTCCACCTGGTAAGAGTGTACATCTTTTTTTTCACTCTTACATGTTTTTTGGCCTATGTGTTGTTACTCATTGTGTGATCTTCGGCACTGGAGCACACCACTCCAAGTGCCCCTGTTCTTGTATGTGTTACACTGCACCTTAGTGTAGTAACCCAGGGTTGTCTTTAAGACTTCCCCCCTGACTCCATTTCGCTGGGGCCCGACTACTGTCCCCCAGAGAAAGGTAAAGTTGTCATTTACTTTACATAGTCATTTTGACCACAGACCCAGTACACCCCATCTTACATGGAGTACTGGAAAGGGCTAATTTGTACCCCTTTTCTGTCTGTACCTCCCTGAGCATTGTTTCGCTCTTAACATTTAGACTTGGCTGGTGGCAGTGGTATTTACCCTAACTTTTCTACCGCGATTATATTAAACGTGGTACTGTTCTTGGCTATTATATTAGCCTCGAACATAAACCTGCTTGACCAAATCATCTTTCTTTTGGCTCCGGTTGGGTTTATTCACCATTTCTTTTTGTTAAAGTCCTTCTTGTGTTTTACTTTGCGCGGCAAACTAGGTTCGCCTTCTTTGTTTGTCTTTATGGCGGGCTTCTGCAGAGAAGCCCTCCTCGAGGTGCCTGGGTGTCTAGGTGGGCTGAATGTGAGGGAGGGGTGTAGTCACCCCCTGCACAGGGTATCCTAGGAAACCCAAGTCGCACTTTGCCATGATTGGCGGAGGTGGTTGTCCCGGCTGGACAACCCCCGCTGCGTGATTGACAGCCAGGCTGTGTGAATGGGGGTTTTGCGCATAAAAGGCAGGTCTCTTGGGCTAGAAGTCAGTCGCCTCTGGAACTACAAGGAACCGAAGAGAATCAGAGAGAACCACGGCTGCTGCACCTACCCCGTCCCGGTGAAGCCCTGCTGCAGTCCTGAGCTATCTACCCTTCAACGACGAAGAGAAGATCCAGTGCAGAGTCTTCTTCCCTTGAGCCTGGTGGGGATAACCAGCTCATCTTCAGCCAGAGATCTCTGCCGTGTTCGAAATTGCTGCACACTGCTGTAGTGGTCCGGATAGCCACCTGCTGAGCCTCTCCTGTTTTTAAGGAGCACACCTTTTCGTTGTTGCTGCTGCTGGATTCATCCCTGTGTGGTGCAGACCCCCTTCAGACGTCCTCCTTCACAAAGAAGCTCCAGGAATCGTGGGTCTGCGGGAAACCAACAGGAACAACTGCCAGGGCTCCAGCTGCATCGTGGAAATAAGGTACCGTTTTCTACTCGAGGAAACTGGGTGAACCCCTTTTCTTCATCTTCAAGGCTCGTCCTGGTCTTCCCCTCCTTATAACTTTGCTTCCGAACATTGACAATATTCAAGTACTCTTGGGCTATACGGAATCGTGACCTGTCTAACGGTGTGATCTTCGGCACAGGCCTCCGGTGTCATCTAAACCTGGCTCCAACCCTTTGACTTTTAAACTCCTGTTTCTGATCGTTTCTCGATACTGTTTGCCCAACCTAAATATTGCCTGTGATTTTTGCCACCAACTCCCTCTGGGTATCTGGGGTGCAAAGTGTGTTTTTGCCCCGGTAGCATTTCATGTCACGGATACGCGTTTATTTAGTAGACCGAACTGTCAAAAAGTGATCGCAACCGTATCTGCGGTATCGTGTTTTGTTCATAACACCGGTTCATTCAAACACAGGGTACTTACCTTGAGACTTACTGTACAAAGTGAATTGGTTAGTTGTAGTATATTTCAAATATTTATATTTTAGTGGTTTTGTTTTAAGTTTAATAGAGGTGTTGTGTTTATAACTGATGGTTTAAAAATAAATGTACTTATATTTTTTACCTGAAACCTTGAGTCAGTGTTTGCTTGAGTCACAGTAATTGTGGTCCCTTTGTGTAATCTCTGCTACTGCTCATATACTCTTGAGATAAGCCTGGCTGCTCTGCTACTGCTACCACTATAATTTAGTAGTACAGGCTTGTACCAAAGGTAAAACTTGTATTGCCACCTGTGGTCTTAATCGTGTGCAGTGGCCCCTAAGGGCACTGCACAGGATTCTGCCTAACACCCACCACAGAAGATCCTGCGCAACCCTGCTTGGAACCTAAAGTAGGCCCGACATGTTGCCCGAGAAACGAGACCATTGAGTCCTGAGAGAACATTGAAGGGATCTCATTCTCAGACGAGCCCATCAGAAAAATGCAGGATGCCATGAGGCTGAGCAACCTCAAAAAGTCTAGGAGCCGCTGGGCACTCAGACTTGGGAGACCATCTGCAGAATGTCTTGAGCCCTCACCTTGGGTGGCGAGTTCTTTCCCAAGGATGTATCCAGTATGGCCCGATGAATTGGAGCTTTTGAGATGTGGCATACGGGACTTCTAATTGAGGGAGAAGCTCAGTCTGAAGAGAGCGGCAGGTGACGTTGATATGATCCAGGACTTGTTCAGGAGAACGCGCCCTGATCAGCCAATCGTCCATGTAGGGGTAGACTTGAAACCCCCCTCTCCTGAGACTTGCTGCCAACACCGCCATCAGTTTGGTGAAAAACCTTCGGGCAGAAGTCAGCCCTAAAGGCAGAAGCCGAAACTGATAATGAGAACTGGCAACGGCGAACCTCAGGTATTTCCTGTGCTTGAGATGGATTGGCACATAAAAATAGGCATCCTGAAGGTCCAATGACACCACGCAATCCTGGAGTTGGAGGGCCTGAAGGATCTGAGAAAGTGTGACCATCTTGAACCTGTCCTTCCTGAGGAACTTGTTCAAGTATCTCAAGTCCAAGATGGGTCTCAGTCATCTGTCCTTCCGGGGTAATAGGAAATACAGAGAGTACCACCATCCTTTGTTCCTCTCCCCTACAGGTACCGGCTCTATAGCACCGTTCTCTTGCAGAGTTAAAATTTCCTGCACAAGGAGCGGATCTGGAACCCTCAAAGAATGGTTCCCCAGGGAGGTCTCTGATTGAAGGGAAGGCAGTTACCTTGGATATGGTTTCTAATGCCCAAGCATCCAAGGTAATGTCTCGCCATTCTTTCAGATGCTGAGACAGTCTGCCTCCTACTGGGGGTTCGTGACTCAAGACCTGCTGGTAAAGATACCCTTTGCTTGAGAGGGCTTTCCACCTCTCCCTCGTCCATCACGAGAGCACCTTCTTTGGCCTCTTTGACCAGCCATTCCTCTCACTCTTCCAACTTATTAGTAGCAAAAAGTATCTACCCCTCCAGGAAGGGCCACTGGGGCAAAAGGGATAAGGCTGCCTAAATGTGGCACCTAAAGATTTAGCTGCCGCCTTCGGGGTCTGCAGCTTCTCAAGACTTTCAGCAGCCTTGCTGCCAAAAAAGGTAAGGCCCATCAAAAGGTATGTTGAGGAGTCTAGATTGCACATCCGGTGCAAATCCAGACTTCCTTAACCACGCAAATCTGCAAATTATGGTGCTTGCCGCCATGGCCATGTTGATGCCATCAGCAGAATCCAGGCCAGACTAAAGAGACTCCCACATGGCTTCATTTCAGTCTCCAACAATAGCCAAGAACTGTCTCTTTCCTCCTCTTTGGGAATATGCTCAGCTGCCATAGAAATACAGTCCCATAGAGTGAATTAAAACTTTACTAAGGCACATGAGGAGTTAGCTGACTTAAGAGCCATGCTCCCCACAGAAAATACTTTACTTGCCCATGCATCTACCCATTTGTCACCCCTATCAGGTGGGATGGTTGGATAATCTTCCTGTTCTGAGGTTGCAGTAGCTGCCTGCACCACCAGACTTTCTGGGTTGGGGTGCTTTGATAAGTAGTTGGGAGCACTTCTAGATGGGCAGTATTTTCTTGTCAAGTTCTCGTTTACTGCCGGACTGGACTCTGGCGTCTCCCAATTTGCAAACACTCTTTTGAAGTGCAATGTGGTATAGTAAAAGGGGATCCTTCTACTGACCCATATCAAGGACGTCTGTTAGATCATCCTGCTCGAAGGGGAGGGTAGGCCAACTCCATCCCAAGTAATCTACAACCTTAGACATCAACTGTCTATATGATGCATCTACATGTTCATCAGATACAAGTTTACCAAATTCTAACTCTGGTGAAGTGTCCACTCCACTGGCTGTTTGTAAATTTTCATAAAGATCTTTTAGCCTGGTTTCCTCCGATATAAAGCTATCAGGGACATTTGGTATGCCATACTATAACCCAAATGGCGCATCGTTATCGGATGGCTCATTGTCCACATAAATAGAGGTTAATGACTTAAAATAATCCTTTGTAGGTAACAGAGCATACGTTTTATCTGGAAATGTCAGGTTTCACACATTTTGAACCAGACGCTCAAGGAGTCATCGATATTTTCAATGAAGTAGTTTTCGACTTAGATAGCACAGTTTCGATGGCAGCAATGGTTTTGAAGGCGCTATTTGTGTCAATGGTGCGGCTGGCATCAAGGGCACGGCTGGCATCAACGACCTCGACTTATTCTTTGACTTGCTGATCGAAAGGATCCTTCGATGATTCCTCATCGCATCAAGGCCATGTGGATCTGGCTGTGCAGGATTTGGCACAAGCCCTTTCCTTACCGGCTTTAGAAGGCCGGAAGGAGCATGGCTTGTCGAGGGTTTTTGTTTATCAAAAATGTTCAACATTGGTAACCTGAATGCTTCCCAATCGGCAGGAGTGCAAGTCTTTGTGGAACAAGATATAGCTCTCTCAGGAGAGGAGTCAGACGAAGAAGTCGAAGTGGGCGACTTATGGTGACTCTTTGACTTCCTAAACGAGGAGTGGTGGAAGCCACTCTTCTACCTCAACCTTTTCCCCTTCGAGGAGAGTCGCCTCTCGCATCGTCCGAAAAAGGTTTCCTCGACGGGGTAGTCGACAGGGATTTCTTGGGGTTTCTACCTACTGCCAATTTCCCCTTTCACTCCTTCAGAACTTTTTCAGTCATCGATTGGCATTTCGAGCAGGCCAAGGTCTTGTGCTCCACACCGAGACACCACAAGCATACTCTATGCAGATTGGTTATCAACACCTTGGAACTGCAGTCCAGATGCTTTTTAAATCCAGCCTTCAGAGTAGTCGGTGTCATAGGTTAAGACATTTTCTATTTTCGCGAACAAAACTATTTAAGTGTGCTTTAGTTCTCGAAGCATAAGCTTACTCAGAAAAAAATGAACTGAAGCCAACAGGCGCTGCGCGTGCTATATATACATTCGAAGACATCATCCTCCAGACAGAGGCCCTGGAGGGACATCGGGTCCACTACACCGATGCACAGAGCGCTCTGCCGAAAACAAAATCCAAAGCAGCTGAAGATGGAATGAGGAATACATGGTACGACACTATCCATTCGAAATATGGTTACAAAATCACTATAATGTGATGCACAGTTCACACAAGAATAGATCATCATATGCATCATTAATGTCAGTGTGTATAGGCCAATATTACCAAATTATTGTGAATGCAAGCAGACGTCCAAGGCCAAATGATGTGTTATATATAGCACTCACGCTTAAGCTCTGTAGAACAAACATACATACAATATCACTCACTTATCAACCTCAGAAGTATGAAAAGCTGGGTTGTGGTGTTTAACAGACTAAATCAGTGACTCTCCCCCTGAAGTGTGCCTGAAATAAACCTTAAATGAATCTAGCAATTATTGTATAGAATTCCAGAAAAATAATTATTTGTTATTCCTATTCTTAGATATTTAGGGTCATTGCGTAAAGTGTTACACTTGTGCAACCCCCTGTTTTTTTTTTACGAAACCTGAACAAGAAAGCCAGTCACCCCAGAAACAAAGCCACATAGCGCTTGCTCTGGGCCAGGAATTTACATTTTTAAAAAATATTTTTATTTTTTACATTTTATTTTAGGGGTAGCAAAGGAGACCACATGGGTAGCAAGGTGCGACCCCTGGCAACCTCCAAACGATTTGTATTTATTATGTTTATATAGCGCTTTAACAAAACAAAAGAGTTGATGGCTGGAAGGTTTAGAATAAATCTTGACCGCTGGCATTGCTCTGGGCAACCCTCCAGACCATCGTTCTTCGCCTGCCAAGCCATTACAAAAGGGGAAAAACCATATGCAAATCAGGCTTGGTCCCACCCCCAAAGGGGTAGTCCAGCCCGAACTGCTAGGTCACATCCCTTTTGCACGAGACCACAAGCATCCCCAGACATGTTTCAGCCTTGTTGGGCGTCATCAGTGAGGAGTAGCTTGGGTCTCTAGGCCCAGCAGGCAAGGGACCCACGTCTGGGCATACCCTTCCCACTCGGGGTGACAATAGCAAAACAAAAGAGTTGATGGCTGGAAGGTTTAGAATAAATCTTGACCGCTGGCATTGCTCTGGGCAACCCTCCAGACCATCGTTCTTCGCCTGCCAAGCCATTACAAAAGGGGAAAAACCATATGCAAATCAGGCTTGGTCCCACCCCCAAAGGGGTAGTCCAGCCCGAACTGCTAGGTCACATCCCTTTTGCACGAGACCACAAGCATCCCCAGACATGTTTCAGCCTTGTTGGGCGTCATCAGTGAGGAGTAGCTTGGGTCTCTAGGCCCAGCAGGCAAGGGACCCACGTCTGGGCATACCCTTCCCACTCGGGGTGACAATAGCAAAACAAAAGAGTTGATGGCTGGAAGGTTTAGAATAAATCTTGACCGCTGGCATTGCTCTGGGCAACCCTCCAGACCATCGTTCTTCGCCTGCCAAGCCATTACAAAAGGGGAAAAACCATATGCAAATCAGGCTTGGTCCCACCCCCAAAGGGGTAGTCCAGCCCGAACTGCTAGGTCACATCCCTTTTGCACGAGACCACAAGCATCCCCAGACATGTTTCAGCCTTGTTGGGCGTCATCAGTGAGGAGTAGCTTGGGTCTCTAGGCCCAGCAGGCAAGGGACCCACGTCTGGGCATACCCTTCCCACTCGGGGTGACAATAGCAAAACAAAAGAGTTGATGGCTGGAAGGTTTAGAATAAATCTTGACCGCTGGCATTGCTCTGGGCAACCCTCCAGACCATCGTTCTTCGCCTGCCAAGCCATTACAAAAGGGGAAAAACCATATGCAAATCAGGCTTGGTCCCACCCCCAAAGGGGTAGTCCAGCCCGAACTGCTAGGTCACATCCCTTTTGCACGAGACCACAAGCATCCCCAGACATGTTTCAGCCTTGTTGGGCGTCATCAGTGAGGAGTAGCTTGGGTCTCTAGGCCCAGCAGGCAAGGGACCCACGTCTGGGCATACCCTTCCCACTCGGGGTGACAATAGCAAAACAAAAGAGTTGATGGCTGGAAGGTTTAGAATAAATCTTGACCGCTGGCATTGCTCTGGGCAACCCTCCAGACCATCGTTCTTCGCCTGCCAAGCCATTACAAAAGGGGAAAAACCATATGCAAATCAGGCTTGGTCCCACCCCCAAAGGGGTAGTCCAGCCCGAACTGCTAGGTCACATCCCTTTTGCACGAGACCACAAGCATCCCCAGACATGTTTCAGCCTTGTTGGGCGTCATCAGTGAGGAGTAGCTTGGGTCTCTAGGCCCAGCAGGCAAGGGACCCACGTCTGGGCATACCCTTCCCACTCGGGGTGACAATAGCAAAACAAAAGAGTTGATGGCTGGAAGGTTTAGAATAAATCTTGACCGCTGGCATTGCTCTGGGCAACCCTCCAGACCATCGTTCTTCGCCTGCCAAGCCATTACAAAAGGGGAAAAACCATATGCAAATCAGGCTTGGTCCCACCCCCAAAGGGGTAGTCCAGCCCGAACTGCTAGGTCACATCCCTTTTGCACGAGACCACAAGCATCCCCAGACATGTTTCAGCCTTGTTGGGCGTCATCAGTGAGGAGTAGCTTGGGTCTCTAGGCCCAGCAGGCAAGGGACCCACGTCTGGGCATACCCTTCCCACTCGGGGTGACAATAGCAAAACAAAAGAGTTGATGGCTGGAAGGTTTAGAATAAATCTTGACCGCTGGCATTGCTCTGGGCAACCCTCCAGACCATCGTTCTTCGCCTGCCAAGCCATTACAAAAGGGGAAAAACCATATGCAAATCAGGCTTGGTCCCACCCCCAAAGGGGTAGTCCAGCCCGAACTGCTAGGTCACATCCCTTTTGCACGAGACCACAAGCATCCCCAGACATGTTTCAGCCTTGTTGGGCGTCATCAGTGAGGAGTAGCTTGGGTCTCTAGGCCCAGCAGGCAAGGGACCCACGTCTGGGCATACCCTTCCCACTCGGGGTGACAATAGCAAAACAAAAGAGTTGATGGCTGGAAGGTTTAGAATAAATCTTGACCGCTGGCATTGCTCTGGGCAACCCTCCAGACCATCGTTCTTCGCCTGCCAAGCCATTACAAAAGGGGAAAAACCATATGCAAATCAGGCTTGGTCCCACCCCCAAAGGGGTAGTCCAGCCCGAACTGCTAGGTCACATCCCTTTTGCACGAGACCACAAGCATCCCCAGACATGTTTCAGCCTTGTTGGGCGTCATCAGTGAGGAGTAGCTTGGGTCTCTAGGCCCAGCAGGCAAGGGACCCACGTCTGGGCATACCCTTCCCACTCGGGGTGACAATAGCAAAACAAAAGAGTTGATGGCTGGAAGGTTTAGAATAAATCTTGACCGCTGGCATTGCTCTGGGCAACCCTCCAGACCATCGTTCTTCGCCTGCCAAGCCATTACAAAAGGGGAAAAACCATATGCAAATCAGGCTTGGTCCCACCCCCAAAGGGGTAGTCCAGCCCGAACTGCTAGGTCACATCCCTTTTGCACGAGACCACAAGCATCCCCAGACATGTTTCAGCCTTGTTGGGCGTCATCAGTGAGGAGTAGCTTGGGTCTCTAGGCCCAGCAGGCAAGGGACCCACGTCTGGGCATACCCTTCCCACTCGGGGTGACAATAGCAAAACAAAAGAGTTGATGGCTGGAAGGTTTAGAATAAATCTTGACCGCTGGCATTGCTCTGGGCAACCCTCCAGACCATCGTTCTTCGCCTGCCAAGCCATTACAAAAGGGGAAAAACCATATGCAAATCAGGCTTGGTCCCACCCCCAAAGGGGTAGTCCAGCCCGAACTGCTAGGTCACATCCCTTTTGCACGAGACCACAAGCATCCCCAGACATGTTTCAGCCTTGTTGGGCGTCATCAGTGAGGAGTAGCTTGGGTCTCTAGGCCCAGCAGGCAAGGGACCCACGTCTGGGCATACCCTTCCCACTCGGGGTGACAATAGCAAAACAAAAGAGTTGATGGCTGGAAGGTTTAGAATAAATCTTGACCGCTGGCATTGCTCTGGGCAACCCTCCAGACCATCGTTCTTCGCCTGCCAAGCCATTACAAAAGGGGAAAAACCATATGCAAATCAGGCTTGGTCCCACCCCCAAAGGGGTAGTCCAGCCCGAACTGCTAGGTCACATCCCTTTTGCACGAGACCACAAGCATCCCCAGACATGTTTCAGCCTTGTTGGGCGTCATCAGTGAGGAGTAGCTTGGGTCTCTAGGCCCAGCAGGCAAGGGACCCACGTCTGGGCATACCCTTCCCACTCGGGGTGACAATAGCAAAACAAAAGAGTTGATGGCTGGAAGGTTTAGAATAAATCTTGACCGCTGGCATTGCTCTGGGCAACCCTCCAGACCATCGTTCTTCGCCTGCCAAGCCATTACAAAAGGGGAAAAACCATATGCAAATCAGGCTTGGTCCCACCCCCAAAGGGGTAGTCCAGCCCGAACTGCTAGGTCACATCCCTTTTGCACGAGACCACAAGCCAAAGCGCTTGATTTCTCTGGGTTTCATATTTTTTACAAGTGTTTTCATCGCACTTTGAAAAGCATTTAACATGGGTTTCCACACAGGGAAAAGAATTCGAGCCGGGCCAAATATCACAAAATGATGTGCTGCTTTGATTTTCAAGATTTTTGGCATGCAACTAGTTTGGATCATGAATCGACGCACTCAAAGAATTTAAAAAAAAATATCAAGCTGGCCAATTTTGAAATTTTCATATATTATGATGTATCTACAGTTTTTTCAGTCACCAGGTGGCGCAGCTCGACTCAGTCCTCGAGTTGTCATTTGGTCGACTCAATCTCGTGCTGTAAAGACTTAATTGGCGCTCACGCACAAAGCCGCCATCACCATTTTCCTCAGCTCTGCCTTTTCCCACACCGGCAAGGCACAGTAACAACAGATCAGAGAGATTTTTTGGTCACTCGTAATTTCCTATAGAACTCCTCTCAAAAGGAGAGTTCCTTAAGAAGGGCAAGTGGGAAAGTGATGAGGAATCTGTAGGAGGAATTAACATGTCCCCAAGAAAGAACATTACCATATGCAAGTTATTTGTTCATTAAATGGGCACATTCCTCGCACAGATTCCTCATACTCTGAAAGACTCCCAAAGCTGTTCGAAATCCAAAAGGAGGCAGTTATGAAATTAACCATTTAGAGTAAGTAACATTTTCTGAAGTACTGATTTTCCTACAGGGTCACCATCCTTCAATATTGAACCTAAAATGTTTTTCAAGAAATGAAGGGAGGTCCAATTCACTGCTCAGTAGATGTCTGCGACTGGTACTCCACTCTGCAGAGCGGACGTCAGACCCACACCTCTCATAGAATGTGCTCTAAGCCCCATGGGCAACACGTTTGCCAAACCATAGCATGAAGTGATAAAGAGTAACACCCAGCATGAGAGTCTTTTTAATTATGGCCTTTCCTTGTTTGGGGCCAGTAAAGCCTATAACCGCTATACGTCCACTCTGAAATGTTTAGCTCTAGACAAATAGAATTCCAATGCGCTCATGGTGTCTAGTCTATACAGTCTTTCCTCAATCTTAGATGAATGAGGAGGTGAAAAAAATATGGTAAATGTGAAATTCTCAAACTACCTCAGGCAGAAACAAAGGTTTTATTCTCAGTGACACTTTTTGCTTACTGAACTGAATAAATTAAGGAGAGCTGGACAAGACCTAAAATTGTGATACTCTTCAGCTGTCAATGGGATCAGTCTTCGGAAACATGTGTGCAGCGGTTCAAATGGAGCAGTCATCAAAAAGGTTAAAACCAAGTTTAGATCCCCACACTGGGACCAAAAAATGGTATGGAGTAAAAAATAAAAAAATAAATGTAAAACCATGGCCACTGTATGGAAAGAACCTTGCTCAGTGTACGTTTGAAAATTGAGAGGGCTCCCAAGTAGCCTGAACACTTTACATTAAGGCCTGTGGGACAAGACAAGGGACCAGCAACAAAGTGACTTGGTTGATGGGCGTCTCGCAGAGAGCACCAAACCAAGAACTTCCTTTAAAGAAAATCCTAATGCTTGTACCGCAATCTTTCAACATCAGGGCATGAAGGCTGAGAATCCTCGTGAAGTATTCTGCCACATGATTGTGTCAGTAGATCCTGTATCCAAGGTATCTTCCAGGGGAGACACAACGGGATGTGCAGCATGACTTGGCGATGGGTCATTCGTGCGCAGTCCTGTGCTATCAAGATAGTGGTTGCCCTGCTCTGCTGCAACTTCCTCTGTACCAAAGGAATCCGTGGAAATGGGGGGGAATGCGTAAACTCGGTTGAGTATTAATATTGCATTGCACAGAGTTCCTTTGTGAAAACTCTCTGGAGCAGAAGGTCTCACTTCCTGTTTAAGCTAGTCGCAAACAGGTCCCCCTTAGTATTTCCCCAAGTGAGGGAGTCTCCATCTTCCATAATCTCACTTTTCAGCTGCTCTTGCGAGACACTCCTAGAATGCACTTGCCACGGTATACAGACTGCCAGCAAAATGTGACGCTGTCACGGACACCTTCTTTTGGATTGCCCAAAAACACAGGAGCATGCCCCCCCCAACCCCTATCCCCGGCACAGTTTTAATGACACCACCGTTCCCATCTTGTTGATGTAGTGCATGGAAGTAGTGATGTCTGATGACCTGGACAGTAGAGCTCCTGAGAGATGGAATGAAGGCTCACAATGCCAGACATACTGCCATGTATAATATTATGTCGAGGGACTTCTCCTGGGCTTCCCACAGACCGCTCACTGAAGATTCTGCAGATGAGGTCCCCATCCATCCCTTCAAGGATGCATTCGTGACAATAATGCATGTGGGCCAGGGCTGTTGGACTGCCACTCCTCAGCTTATGGAAGGTTTGTCATGGATGCCCACCAAAGGAGAAATTACTTACCGTAATGTTCTTTCTATTGATTCTTATCCTGCAGATTCCTAATCTGATAGATATCCTCATCCAGCTCTGCTGCTCTGAAACATTTTGACAGGGGGCTTATTGGACCTTCACCTGGCCATCGATCGGTCTTGCTCGGTGCTCAATCGTCGACTCCGGACGTGATGTTGGGCGTTATATATATATATATATATATACCACGTTACTACGCTCCATACCCTCAGTTCCCCCTTTTCCCCGTGCTTGAACGCTGCAGAGCAAAATGATGGGAGACGAGGCTAATCAACCTGGAAAAAACTTGACAATGGGAAACGTCCCAAAAAGGGTGAAAGTCCAAGAATAAGTGAAAAAGGGAGACATGATAGCCCAGAATGCACTGTGGGTGTCACGTAAGTTGAATCTGAAGCCGGGAAGCGATCACAACTCTATTGTGGTCATAGTGGCAGGGGCACTGTTTGGCTTGAGGGGTCAAGAGGGCGGCAAACAAGGGAAAACTATATCGGAGTCAAAAGGCGGCAATAGACTAGCAATTAAATGGAAGCAGCTAGATTTAGAAACTAAGCTACCCATCATCTATGCAAGATTCAGTGTCCATTTGAGAGGTTTTGTTTCTGCGATGCCGATAATGTGGGTTATTTGTTAGAATGCCATTAATCAATCATTAGCTTTGTGGGAAATGGGTTGAGCGGGTCTCGATCAGCTGGGGGAACTAGGCCAGCGCAGGACTCTGGTACAATGCTGAATGCCGTGCTGCAAAAAAGGTCCTGATTGAGCTTGCAAGGGCACCTGGGAGAGGGGCCATTTCGGCTCTGGCTGATTCCAGGGCATTCTACCACAAACTGCTTAAAACCAAAAAGGAAGAGCATTGTGATCACTTGTGGGCCAATCTCCTCCAGGCCTCTAAGGCGGGAGACTCCAGGGTTTTTGGCAACATGTTGGGGGTAGAGGTGGAAGAGGGAGGGTGAACAATCCCTGATCCAGAATGGAATTCCTGAGGACGCTTGGCTAGCCCACTTTGGAAACCTCTACAAAGTGGAAACTTAGGATTCCCTGCGGGGAAACCAAAGACGTCCTTGGCAGGTCCAAGTTGGGCGATAATACACCCCTAGTGTTGTCCTTGTACGACATCGAGGTGGCACCATTGTCGCAGAAGCAGGGGAAGGCCCCATGGCCAGATTTGGTCCCCATTGACTGGTACTGAGAGGAGGCGATTATATGGCTCCCTTATCTAGTCAAACTCTTTAATGCTTTGCTAAAAGTAAACAAAGTTCACTACTCCTGGGCCCAGGCAATAACTTGTCCCCCATATACAAGAAGGGAGGCAGGAGCCGGCCAGAAAATTATTGGCCTGTCTCCCTCTTGGATACTGGGGCAAGGTTTCTGCCAAAGCAGTATTGGGCCACTTGGATGCATGGAGTCGGCAGAGGGGGGTTTTGCATCAGTTCCAGGCTGGATTCCAGTTGAACATTAGTATGGTGGACCAAGTGTTAAGGCTCTGTTTGATTTTGGACAAGTATGTTGTTTTACAGGCCACAAACATCTATGCCGTTTTTGTTGATTTAAAAATGGCATTTCACAGTGTGCCAAGAAGCAACATGTGGAATGCATTGATTAAGTTGGGGGTACCACTTGGCATTTTACGAGCAATCCAATCTCTCTATTTTAATAATGGAAAGATAATCAGATATGAGACAAGGTGGCAAACCACTGCTGGAATAAACATTGTTGTTGGAGTCAAGCAGGGCTGCATCCTGGCACCAAGTCTATTTTACCTTTTTAAACAGAGTTATCGACCTACTGTTGGCCAAGAAGTCTGATGCCCAATCCTTGGCCGGTGAACACATCCCGATCCTTTTCTTTGCCGATGATGCGTGTCTCGTCTCTCCGACACCCAAAGTCTGCAGAAGCAACTTAAAATATTTGAGAGCTTCTGTGAAAGTAATGAGCTTTCAATAAATGTAAAAAAAACAAGACTTTTCAAGGGAGCCCCCATAGAGAATGTGTCAGAGATGACTCTGTTTCCAGCCTTAGATATGTGAAAACTTCCAAGGTAATACGTATCAACTGTTATATCCGGACAACTGATGGTCCGACTAAGGCTTTCGTCAGGACAGACAGAGGACACCTGATGTTGACTGTCGTGTTTTCAGAGGAGATGCCTTTTGTTTAACAATGTATCTTGTCAATTTTTTGGAGTAGAAAAATGCAGTAGTTCAAGCGATGTGTGTCATTATTACATCAAATACGCTCATCCTGGATAATATGTGCATCAGCGCCTAGCGGGCGCGTATTGGACTGTGTGGCTCTTCAACTTTCTTGTAAACCTGTATAGCTGTATGGTCGCTCATGATGTATTGACCAGGCACAAAGATAAGGGTGGAGTGAACTTCCCAGACTTAGATACATATTATAAGGCGTCTCAACTGCGAATCCTGGTTGACCACTTTGTCGGGCCAAAGAAACAGTGGGTAGCAATGGACAATGAGCTTTTCTCCCCGGTTACGCTGGACGAATCGCTGTGGGTTCCCAAAGCACGCATCCCAAGGAGAATCTTGAATCACCCAGTCATGGGGGTACTGTAGTCCAAAAATGAAAGAGGAGGATTACTTTAGATGGCTCACAACATGGCCCTCCCCCCTAAGCTGTATCTGGGCCCCCCCACTTATGGATGGAATTGATGAGCCTTTAGCCTTCCAACAATGGTATGAAGCAGGTCTGACCAGGGCAGGGCAGCTTTGGACAGATGGAATATTTATTTCTCTGGGAGAGCTGAAAGAGGTTCTGGGTCTGAATGACCTCTCCCCTTTCCGATATCTCCAACTGAAAGGGGTCCTTACTGAAAACAGATGGGGGGGGGACACTCTTAGGAGGGACCTACCAGACTTCGAAAAGTTCCTGATCACATATAAGGGAACCAAAGGCGTGATATCTGGGCTTTACGGCCTTTTGTTGTTGTCCACCCCACGGGACCCCCCTCCTGCCCAGGCACACTGGGGAAAAGACCTAGGTGCGGCCATCACCGACGGGCTAAAATATGCAGGCAGGCCAATCGCAGGCCAATCGCTCAACAGCTGCGCCCCAATATCGCCACCAGGCCCTGAAACTGATTTATAGATGGCATTACCCCCCACAAAGGATAGCCAGGATGAGGAAGGGATATGACCCATACTGCTGGAAATGCTACACTGAAAGGGGGGGCGGGGGGGACTATGTGCATATGTGGTGGAAATGTCTTGTGGCGCAGACCTACTGGAGCGAGGTCCTGTCTTGGATAAAGGAGGTGGATGGAATTGAAAGAACCCTATCCCCATGGTTAATGTTTGGTATTGAAGTAGAGGGAGGCCCGAAAGTAACCCATGACCATATGTTTCAAGTCATGCTAGTTGCCACCAGATGTTGGGCCCAGAAATGGGGGGCCGCTCGACCTCCGGGGGAAAGGGAGTGGGTTACTAAACTGTGCGCTATGTATAACATGGAATTCCTGACCCACCTAATTGATTAATCTAAGACCAATATTGAGGAGTTATGGCTCCCCTTCTTTGACAAATACGGGAGAGCGGTTTGAGGACTATGGAACACTTTAGACAGACCGCTGGACTTGAATGCCGACCTCGGAGGACCCCACACCCAGAGGAATGGGGTGGCCTGACGGGACAGAGGACTCATTTCGGGAGTGATGGGCCCTGCATCCTGAGCACCTGCATAACATCTATCCTTTGTTTGCAATGTACAATAACACTGTCGGACCATCGCCGCAATTGTTATTCCAGGATCCATGATGGGGAGCAAGGGGAGGGAGGGGTGAAAGGTTGTGATTGTTTTTAAGTTTATTATTGTGGTTGTACCATTGTTTGGTTAATGTCATAACTCAAAACTTCAAACAAACTATATTTTCAAAACAAAAAACCAAGATAATGGTGTTCAGTAGAAAAGGGGCCAGGAATACTCCTACGTTAATTAGCCTGGGCAGTGAGGTCATCGCACAGGTCACGAGCTACGATTATCTGGGGGTCCGGTTTACTGCAAACTGTCTGGAAGGACCAGGTGAACAGGGCAGGCTTGAAGCTGACCAGGCACTGTGGAGATATGTCTAGATATAAGCAGGCCCACTGGACAGGCCCGTTAAGCATAGTTTTACAGATTTATAAGTGTCAGGCCAGACAGACTGCCCTTTATGGGGCCTAGTTGTGGGGTGCCCACAATTCAGACATGCTCCGGGTCATTGCACAGACATTTCTTAAAGCATCCCTGGGCTTGCTGGCAAACACCCCGAATGCCCCAGTCTTCTGGGAGTTAGTTATGTTGCTCGAGGCCTGTGTTTTAGAGGACGAGACACTGTACTAGCGATAACTTGAGCCAGTACAGAGATGATGGCAAAGATGTTTTGTCCCAGCCAGGTGGAGCTAATCTACCCTGGTTCTCCGCCATCAAAAAAAAGAGTTAAAAAGAGTTGACTGCCTTGGGGATGGAGAATTATTGTTCTCGCCCGGATGCTATTCCCGAGAACCCCAAAGCATTAGTAAGAAAAGCCTATGAAAACAAATGGCTGAGAGAAAACCGAGCGAAATTCATCAGTCAAAGAAAAAACATCCTGGTCTCGAAGATTATTTGGGCAGAATGAAATTGAATCCAATGAAAGCCCTGTATATGAAACTGTATATGAAACTGTGCATGGGATCTCTTCCCTTCGCTGAAGTCAGGCACCATTGAAATAGGAGTATATCAGCAGCTTGCCCTTTCTGTCCTTATGAGATTGAAAGTGTAGTGCATTTTATTTTGTCCAAAGTACTTTCACATTAGGAAAAGATTTCTAATACCGCTATTTAATCAGTTTGGCATTAGAAGAATTGAAGTAGCAATTGACCTTTGCCTAGTGGGGGATTGTGAGCTGGCAACCAACTGTTTGGCGTATGACTTGCTCCAAGCTTGGCGGGTGAGATGTAAACACGTCACCTTATCATCAGCCTTGTATCTTAAATCTGGGTTTTTACATTTTTGCTTTTAAACTTGTGGCCTCTGATCTTGGGTATAACAGTGCCGTATTTTACAATTGTATTAATGTCTTAATTATGTATTGCAATGTATTGTGTGATTTGTTATGCTATAAAATCTGTGTTTGACTTTTATGATCTATTTATTGGATCAAAATAAAGTATTTGAATTTGAAGAAATAGTCACTTCCTTCCCTCTGCTGTGCTCCAATGCTAATATTAAGGCCACTAATTATGCTGCTTGTGCTGAATAATGTGATGGCAGTCATGCACTTGTCACTACCTCACTTGTCCCGTCCTCTCTCAGTCTCACTAGTGCTGTCACAGTGTGTCGTTCCCCATTCGTCTGATCGATTGTGGAAGACATGTCAATGTAAATCTCCACCCTCAAGTGTGCCCCATGTACCTTGCGAATCTCACTAAAATCTTCTAGGTTTGCTCGCAGTCGTGTGTCTAATCCCCCCGCCCCCTCCCCGAGAACATCAGCAATGAAAGTTGCTAGGTTGACAACTCTGCATCTCACTATCTTGAGAGTTGGGCTAGATACTAAAACCTGATACCCTGAGGATCTCTGTGTTGTCAGTGTGCTCTTTAGTCTTTCCAGTATTGCAAAGAGAGCATGCGTCACGTAAAGGGTGGTGCTGCAACCCATGGTAATAAACGCTGATTTGTCCACTGCGAATGCAGCTGCAGCTAAAGCTGGTTCGCACGGATAAGCTCCTCTCATTACTGGGTCTAACTTCCTACTGTAGTAGGCTAGTGGCTTGTGCCCCAAGCTGGTGTTCTGTGTCAGTAATGCTGTCGTCACTACTCCATCGGAGTGTGAGAACAAAAAGTATTTATTTTGATCCCCAACACTGGAGCTGTGCATATCGCTTACTTTAGCTCATTAAATGCCTCAGTCATTTCTGCTGTCCATCGTATTACCTTCTCCCCTTTCTGCGCTTCCTTGAGTGCACTCAATAGAAGACTGGAGTAGGTGCTGTAATCAAAGACCCATGCCCTCCAGTAATTACATAACAGCAAGAACTGATGCATCTCCCTAACTGTTGTGGGTTTTGCTGTCCTGCGCATTGCATTTGCAGTCTTTGGTGTCACTTGTCGGTCATTTTGGGAGATCATCTGTCCAATGTATAGTACTTCTGTCTTGCAATACTGTAGGTTGGCTTTGTCCACCTTGTATCCATCGTCTGCTAACACGGTCAGCATGTGTACAGAGTTATTTCTACACTGTTCTTCTGTCTTGCTGCAGATCAGTATGTCATCTACGTACTGAATGAGCATGCTCTCCATCTGTACTTTGCCTGGGTCCATCTGGAGAACCCTATTGAATATGGAAGGTGTTTCACAGTACCCTTGAGGAAGTCTTGTATGTTTCCACTTCTTATTTCTATATAGTAAGGTAGTTAAATCCTGTGAGTGTGGGTGTAATTGTATAGAAAAGAAGGCAATCTTCAAATCTATGACCGTTAAATAGGCAGCTTGCGTGGGGATGCTGCACAAAATTGTGTCAGGGTTCAGAACTAAAGGATAAAGCTGCTTCCACAATATGGTTAAGAGGGCACAAATCCTGTATATAACGCCATGATTCCCCCCCCTCCCTGTCGCCTTTTTGACAGGGTACACAGCCGTGTTGCATTGCGATTCTGATGGCACTAGGATGGCCTGCTTCACTAGTGATCCAATGGTTTCACAGATGCCCTTGCCTGCCGCCCTTGAGAGACCATCTTGTGGTCTGATCTGTTGGTTCTGAATAGTAGTTCGTCTTTGGTCAACCTGTATCCTTCAGATATGGCGATCACTGCTCGCCATGGTCGCCCTGTGTAATCTGTCCAATGCAGTGCTATCCACTCGTCTCGCACGATCACTGCCTCTAGTTCTATTGGCACTATCATCCCTTCTTCCTCGTCTAGTGGGATCTCTGGACTGAATAGGTACTCATTTGGAAGGCGCCACATTTTCCCCTGGAAGTCATGCTATTATGATTTCAGTCCCATATTGGAACAGCTCCTCACCCACTGGCAACCCCTCTGTACCCTTTGCCCACAATAAGCCTGAATTATTTCCCTCACATTGAGAAGGTGTATCCCTCGGGTGGAACGCACCATCCCCTGGTCAGTGAACAAGATGGTCAGGTTGAGTCTGCTCATAATGTATCTCCCCAGTATATTTACAGGTGTCTGTCGAGAATACAGAAGGGGCAAAGATAGATCATGCTCTCCTATAGAAAGTGCAATATCGTCCGCAAAAGGAACCACTTCCGTCGCCTCATAGAATCCTTGAGCAATCATGGCATCGCCTGACATAATATATTTCCCCTCCCGGATGCAGGATTTTGTCGGCCCACTGTCTGCAAGAAAGGAAAAAGTCTTGTCACCTATCGTCACCCATATGTGTGGTTCTCCTGCAGGGTTGGGTGTAATCGATAGGATGGAACACATCAAGTCCATCTGTGGGGTGTCCTATTGCGGGTATAAGTACATCCTGGTCCCCAGAAATGAGTTGTTTCCCACCACAGTGAGCCCCCCCCAACCCCAGTGCTAATGTGAGTCGTCGTCATGGTGTCTGTTCATGCCATTGTCCAGTCGTTTGGCTGTGTGCTATTTTGCATCTGCGGGGTCTGCTGTGCTGTGTACGCGTGCTGTGTATAAGCCTGCATCTGTGGTGCCTGCAAATACTGCTGCATAGGTGCTTGCGTTTGTGAAGCCTGCGCCATGGCTGGTGCGTCTACGGGTATGCGATCGGTGCCTGTCCTTGTTGTGGCGTTTGATCCTGCGTGTAATACTCGTCCTGTTCCCCCTGATATGCTGGCTGGTATTGCATTCCCCCATTCTGTTGGGCCATTCCGCTGCTCCTGCACACCCTTGAGATATGCCCTAGCTGTCATGATCTCTGCTTCCAAAAGATCAGGACTTGCCCGACTCCCTTGGAAGCAGACCCATAACCCCCGGTTCCGAGTGCCAGCCAGTCCCAATTGGGACCTTTTGGACCCTGTCCTGGCGCCAGCGGCACCAGGCTCATAAAGATGCCCAGTCCCAGCGCTGGAAGCGCCGGGCTCATAATGCTTGGGTGGACTTACCTGCAGCAGACCATGCTGCTTACTTACCTGCCAGTTGAGCCCCTGATCCTCTTCTGTTTGGGACTACTTTTCCTGTTGGTTGGGGCAGGAGCCACTCCCTAGGTTCAGAACACTGGAACTCTTCTGGAAAGCAGGAACTCTTTTCTCACCTAGGCGAGGCTGTGGAAGGAGACACCTAAGCACTACAGGAGGCTATTTAAACCACACCCGATGGATGAATCTTGCTTTGCGTTATTCTGCATTCTCTGCAGCAGAACGCTCATCGTGTCTTCTGCTTCTGATCCTGGGCCTAAGGGAACAAAGGCTTACCATCCTGGAATCCAGTCTTCAGCAGCACCTGTAAAGACAAAGAAAGAACAGGTTAGCACTACGGTCTTCAGTGGCAGCGCATCTCTTACCTGGTCCATCGGCTGTCACCAACGCCTCGCGCTGCATTCCGGCATCTGAAAGACAAAGGTTTACCTACTCTTCGCATGCTCCGGAGGTCTTCGCACTGCATTCCGGCATCTGAAAGACAAAAGCTTACCAGCTCTTCGCACGCTCCGGAGGCCTTCGGCGCTGCATCCCGCATCTGAAAGACAAAAGAAGGTGCGTTTAAAGACATTGGGCAACTTTATTACTCACGTGCCATTACTCCTTCCCACGCCGAATCCAGTGGGTATTCCAGCACCCTTCAGCTTCTCTAGAGCTCCGAACTTGTACCTGCAAGATAAAAGGGACAGTTAGTGCGCATCGTGAAGCAGGCTACAAGCGCTTACTTACGTGCTTCCAGGCGCTTCTATTCCTCACGCGGGTTCGACCCTCAACTCTCATCAGCACGCCATCGCCGGAACCCTGCAAAACAAGAGATATCATTACAAAAGACTTTTAAGACATTTGAAGTGCCCAGAACTTACCGTTCGTGCAGTTAACGACGGACAGCAGTCATCTGAGGTCAAGAGGCCTGCACCCTTATCCAGTGAAGAAACTGGTTACGGCACCCTGCCCCGAGGCAGATGGAGAGCTCGGCGTTCACTTACCTAAGACATCTTACTCTTCGAGTCAGACATACAGTGCACAGAGGTCCAGCCCAAAGAGCCAACCGTGTGTTACACATCACCTTTGAAGATACGGCATTCACCCAGTCAAGACCGGCGCCTCTGCGGGAATCAGGTGAGCGTTACAGAACGCAAAGCCTACCGCAAAACTCCCACCCAGGCGCTATGGAAACCTCGGATACCGACCAGCTAGCCCAGTTACTTGGGGAACTAAGAGCAGAAGTGCATGCAGCCCGTCAGGAAACGAATGCTCTAAGAAGGGAACTGATTATTTCCAAGGAGCGAACAGACGATCTCGCTAGACAATTGCTACAGTCACAAGCCGGACAAACTCCGTTACCCGCATCAGGGGCAAATCTTCCTTCAACATCCTCTACGAACCCAGTGCAGATCAACCTACCTTGGAATGTACCTCTGGCTCCGCCCGAACGATTTTCTGGTGACCCAAAGAGGTTTGCAGTATTTATTAATCAGTGCCGGTTGCACTTCTTATGCCGGCCAGCAGCCTTTCCAACTGATCAAGCTAAGGTAGCTTTCGTGCTTTCGTACCTTAGTGGCAATGCGGCAGACTGGTCGATCCCTCTAGTTAATCAAGATGATCCGGTTCTCCATGATTTTCAAGCTTTTCAGCTCAGTATGGAAAAACTGTTTGCAAGACATTCACAGGGGCAGGCCTTGGACAATGAGCTCCTTTCATTGCGACAGGGTAATCAAGACCTTTTGGCTTATATTGCGTCTTTCAACAGACTGATAGTGGAAACTTGATGGCCTGAGGACAAAAGGATTACGCTGGTTTAGAGAGGTCTACGTGGAGAGCTCAAAGATGTGTTAGCCCAAGTAGTGAATCCCCCGCAAGACTGTCCGGTGAAACCAGCCAGGAAGGCAGTAGGAGCTGCAGTTACCAGAGTCACAAACTCTGAGCAGGGAAACAACCTCGCCCGACAAGAATAGAGGTCCTCTTGCCGAGCGTTAAAACCAGTTCCGTGACCTCACATTTCGTGATACAAATGGTCCTCATTAGCCCTGAACATCCGGATCGATTACATGCGATTGAAGCTTACGTCGACAGTGGTGCCATCGGCAATTATGTGGATCATGAAATGGTTTTGAGGATGAATCTGACTCTTTGTCCAAAGGCTGTAAAGGACATCATTACTACGGTGGATGGTACGGAGATAGCCTCCGGACCAGTAACGCATACCACCCAAGAAGTGACGCTAGTAAGTCAAGATGGACACCATGAGAAGATCGTGTTCGATGTGATCAAGGCCCCTCAGTTCCAGATTATTCTAGGAATTCCTTGGTTAGAGAAGCACAATCCTCAGATCGATTGGCGAGCAAGAAAGGTTCAGTTTCCAGAATGTGTCTCTACTTGTCACCCTCGACCTGGTGTTGCACTGGCAGCAATTTCCTCGGAGGCTCCCCAGTTACCTCCTGAATACCTAGAATTCCAAGATGTTTTCCGGAAGGATCAGGCTAACTCTCTACCTCCTCATAGGTCTTATGACTGCCAGATAGACCTGATACCTGGATCTACTCCTCCTTGTAGTAGAATTTATGCCCTCACCGAGCCTGAGAATCTTCACCTCCGACAATACCTGGATCAATACCTAGCGAATGGGTTTATTCGTCCTTCCAAGTCCCCTGCTTCCTCAGCTTTGTTCTTCGTTCCAAAAAAAGAAGGGGACCTTAGAACTTGTATAGATCATCGCGCCCTGAACCAGATCACCGTTAAGAATAGATATCCGTTACCTTTGATCCCTGAACTCCTGGACCAAGTCAGAAAAGCATGCATATATACAAAGCTGGATCTTAGAGGAGCCTACCACTTGGTACGAGTAAAAGAGGGCGATGAATGGAAGACGGCCTTCCGCACCAAGTATGGGCTATTTGAATATCAGGTCATGCCCTTCGGACTTTGCAATGCCCCGGCCGCCTTTCAATATTTTATGAACGATGTCCTCAGAGAGCTCATAGATGTGTGTGTTGTTGTTTACATTGACGACATCCTCGTTTATTCTTCATCGGAAACTGAACATCGGAAACATGTGAAAATGGTCCTCAAGAGATTGCGGCAACACAAACTTTTCGCTAAGTTGGAAAAATTGTGTTTTCAACGTGACTGAAGTTGAATTCTTGGGATTCATATTATCACCTAGCGGAGTGCGTATGGATTCAAAGAAGGTCGATGCAATTCTCAAATGGCCATGGCCATCCTCCGTAAAAGGTGTTCAAAGCATGTTAGGCTTCGCTAACTTTTACCGCAGGTTTATCCCCGAATTCTCTCGAATAGTCCAGCCCATCACCGCCTTGTTAAAGAAAAACAAACGTTTTGAATGGTCTACTGAGGCGGAACAAGCTTTCCAGAATTTGAAGACTAGATTTATCTCTGCACCGATCTTAAAACATCCTCGCCCAGAACTCCCCTACATCGTTGAAACTGATGCTTCGAGCCTTGCCATGGGGGCAGTTCTATCACAAAAGGACCCAGTAACCAATCAGTTGCATCCCGTGGCATTTTGGTCACGCAAATTCTCGCCTCCTGAAATCAATTACACTATTACTGATGAGGAACTTCTAGCTATCAAGTCCGCCTTTAAGGCTTGGCGGCATTATCTTCTGGGGGCCCGACACACCGTTACTGTGATTACAGATCACCGAAACCTGCAATATTTGAAAACCGCAAAAGCTCAATCCTCTAGGCAACTCCGTTGGGCACTATTCTTTGCCGAGTTTGACTTCATAATTACCTATCGACCTGGTACAAAAAACGGTAAAGCTGATGCCCTTTTTCGGATGGGAGTGGAAGAACATTTGATCAATCCTAAACCTGTACCTATCATTCCCGAACAAAGAATTCTAGGTGTAATCGCCACACAATCCATAGAGGAAGTTAAGGATAAAGCCAGGCTACTGGTAACTCCAGCAGACATACAGAATTGGCATCTGCAGGGAAAGGACTTTACGGTGAAGGACAACCTATTATATTTCCAAGAACGGTTATACCTGCCCAGCACAGATTTACAGAAAAAGGTAATCTCTTGTTATCACGATTCTTTAATGGAAGGACATCCCGGTATGACCAAGACCTCGGAAAAGATCAAGCGCTACTTCTGGTGGCCGTCTTGGAAAAAAGATATCAGAGACTTTATAATGTCCTGTGGAGTATGCGCCCAAAACAAGAGTCAAAAGGAAAAACCGGCCGGCCTCTTACGCCCTATTGACATCCCACCTCGCCCTTGGCCTACACTTTCTATGGACTTCATCACCGATCTACCTCCATGCTCCGGATACAATACGATCCTAGTAATCGTGGACCTATTCTCCAAGATGGCGCATTTCATTCCACTCAAAGGCTTACCAACAGCAGCAACTCTGGCCCGAGAATTTCTCGAAAACATCGTCCGACTGCACGGTTTTCCTTCAGTTCTCATTTCGGATCGAGGTAGTCAATTTATTTCTCATTTTTGGCGAAGTTGCTGTCGGTCGGCTCAAATTGATGTGAGACTTTCGACCAGCCACCACCCTCAAACCGACGGACAAACTGAGAGGACCAATCAAACTCTGGAACAGTATTTGCGCTGCATGCTACAACAAACTGAAAAAACTTGGAAAGATATCCTTTGGATAGCCGAATATGCCTACAATAACTCTGTCCACTCGGGAACTGGGAAGACCCCGTTTTTTCTTTTATACGGTAGTCACCCTCGAACCTCGGAGTTGGATCCACTCCAAGATCTTGGAACACCAGCAGTAGACCACCTGCATTCTACAATCACCCAAGCCTTTAAGGAAGCCGTTTCTCACCTTCAAAGGGCTAAAGAACAATACAAGAAAGGAGCAGACCAACATCGGAAGGAAGCCCCCCAATATCAAGTAGGAGATCAAGTCTGGTTATCCACCAAATATCTACCTCTAAAAGGACCACGCACATTCAACCCCAGATATCTTGGTCCCTATTCCATTACTACCACAGTAAATCCAGTAGCGGTCAAGTTGGACTTGCCCCCTCACATGAAGATACATCCGGTCTTCCACGTCTCTCTATTAAAACCCGTGCAACCTCAAACCCGACTAACTAAATCTCCAAAACCTATTCTAGTTGATGGAGAACTCGAGTTTGAAGTCAAAAGCATCCTGGATTCCAAGATCTCCAAATCTAAACTATTTTACCTGATTGACTGGAAAGGCTACAGTCCCCACGAAAGATCCTGGGAACCTGCAGAATATGTCCACGCCCCTCGTCTAATCAAAAGATTTCATCGAACATTTCCTAACAAGCCCAAACCCCCGGAGAATCCCGGTTTGGGAGGGGCCTTGAGGGGGGGGGTGCTGTCATGATCTCTGCTTCCAAAAGATCAGGACTTGCCCGACTCCCTTGGAAGCAGACCCATAACCCCGGTTCCGAGTGCCAGCCAGTCCCAATTGGGACCTTTTGGACCCTGTCCTGGCGCCAGTGGCACCAGGCTCATAAAGATGCCCAGTCCCAGCGCTGGAAGCGCCGGGCTCATAATGCTTGGGTGGATTTACCTGCAGCAGACCATGCTGCTTACTTACCTGCCAGTTGAGCCCCTGATCCTCTTCTGTTTGGGACTACTTTTCCTGTTGGGTGGGGCAGGAGCCACTCCCTAGGTTCAGAACACTGGAACTCTTCTGGAAAGCAGGAACTCTTTTCTCACCTAGGCGAGGCTGTGGAAGGAGACACCTAAGCACTACAGGAGGCTATTTAAACCACACCCGATGGATGAATCTTGCTTTGCGTTATTCTGCATTCTCTGCAGCAGAACGCTCATCATGTCTTCTGCTTCTGATCCTGGGCCTAAGGGAACAAAGGCTTACCATCCTGGAATCCAGTCTTCAGCAGCACCTGTAAAGACAAAGAAAGAACAGGTTAGCACTACGGTCTTCAGTGGCAGCGCATCTCTTACCTGGTCCATCGGCTGTCACCAACGCCTCGCGCTGCATTCCGGCATCTGAAAGACAAAGGTTTACCTACTCTTCGCATGCTCCGGAGGTCTTCGCACTGCATTCCGGCATCTGAAAGACAAAAGCTTACCAGCTCTTCGCACGCTCCGGAGGCCTTCGGCGCTGCATCCCGCATCTGAAAGACAAAAGAAGGTGCGTTTAAAGACATTGGGCAACTTTATTACTCACGTGCCATTACTCCTTCCCACGCCGAATCCAGTGGGTATTCCAGCACACTTCAGCTTCTCTAAAGCTCCGAACTTGTACCTGCAAGATAAAAGGGACAGTTAGTGCGCATCGTGAAGCAGGCTACAAGCGCTTACTTACGTGCTTCCAGGCGCTTCTATTCCTCACGCGGGTTCGATCCTCAACTCTCATCAGCCCGCCATCCGCCATCGCCGGAACCCTGCAAAACAAGAGATATCATTACAAAAGACTTTTAAGACATTTGAAGTGCCCAGAACTTACCGTTCGTGCAGTTAACGACGGACAGCAGTCCTCTGAGGTCAAGAGGCCTGCACCCTTATCCAGTGAAGAAACTGGTTACGGCACCATGCGCCGAGGCAGATGGAGAGCTCGGCGTTCACTTACCTAAGACATCTTACTCTTCGAGTCAGACATACAGTGCACAGAGGTCCAGCCCAAAGAGCCAACCGTGTGTTACACATCACCTTTGAAGATACAGCATTCACCCAGTCAAGACCGGCGCCTCTGCGGGAATCAGGTGAGCGTTACACTATCTGTGCACAACCAACACTGGGGTGGCTCCCTCCCCTGCCCTTGGAATCCCCCAGAGAATCCCCATGGGGCCTGCTGCGTTTGCTGCCCATATTCTCGAAAACCCCCTTGTCCTCCCGTACTCTTCAATACCGTCCCTTCCATGGCATTTTAGATAGCATTCTCTGTACTAACTTCGCCTCCTCTTGCTTCCTTTCCTCTTGCTTTTTCCTAGCCTACAATGGTGTACTATCGTGAGCTGTATTTCTCGCCAAGGCTTTGCCTTCATTCTCACTAATTTCTTGAGTTGCTTTTACACCGGCTCTGGCAACCCTTGGCATAATATATGGTGGAATAATGCTACTGTCTTATTCCACGGTTCTCACATTTCAAGGCGCCAAAGCTCTTGAATCGTCTAAATGTAGTGTAAGGCGTCATCGTCTTCCCCATTTTGCGTGGCATAATCACACTAATGTCTGACATGTCTGGGTATTGTGTCCTTAGCACTTGCCATAAGGCTGCTCAACAGTTTGCGAATGGCACGCCATTGTGTATCATGTCCTTACTCCTGGGTACCCTGCCCTTCTCCATACGTCCTCAGCAGCCTCTCCAAGGATCGTCACTAGTAGCCCCTTTACGTCCCCCATGGCTAATTTCTGTCCTGCTGTCATTCTTTCCATTTCATATATCCATTTCCCCACACCAGCGGTTAACGAGGGTAGCCTACACCCTTAAGTTGTCCTTATGTGCTTCCATGGTATATATTGAGGGTCATCCCCCCTTCCCTTTTCCAGTAAGGGCATTGTGTGAATCCAATCTTTCCATTCGCTCCTTGTGTCAATTGGATCTGCCTATCTGATCCCCCAGCGTCTTTAATGTCAGTACATGCGATGGCCGTCTCCCCTTTGATCCACCCTGGGAGATCCCCAAGTCTCTGCACGTATGGGAGCAAGTCGTCAAAACTGTGTGACGAGTCTCTTGTCCGTGGTGCTCAATCGTCTTTGTCACCCTTATATCCCCCTGTATCTTTGCCTGCTTCCCAAGCCACGCTTTTCTCGGGGCTCTTCCCTGTTTATCTGTGCTTGGGTTGCCCTCTTCCCTCATCCTCATTTCCCTCTATGACGTGTCCCTGTCTGAGTCGGTGTCCACATCACTCCAAAATAGTCTACGAAGCTCAGCCTCCTGGAGGTTGCGTCTTCGCTGGGCTTTCCTCCGAAGTCAATCAAGTCCTGACTACCCCATCCGCTGCAGGACCTTATGTCTGTCCTGTTCGGGAAAGTGGCAGTCCCGTCTTGTGTGGTTGTGATATCTGGCTCCGTTTGCAAACCTCCTCCTGTTTTGTCAACTTCCATGCCCATTTCCCACTTTGGCCTTATGTCTCTGATCGTGCGCTCCTCCTCACGTTTGCGCTCTCTCATGAGTCGCTATAGTTGCCACTTTCTCTTTTCCCTCTTCACTAAACTTGCTCTACCTTCTTGTCCTCTTCTCTTTGGATCTCTTCTAGCTCCCTCCTCCTCTGCTCTCGATGCTCCCACTTTCTCTTCCTCCCTTTTCTTGTCTCTACACGGTCATGTTTCTCTTTTGCTTCCTTTTCCATTCTGTCTACTCTTCCATTTTCTCTGCCCAGTCTCTTGCTTTGCTGCTCCTCTTAAACCTCTCAATTTCTTTAATCACCCGCAATGCTTTCCCCGTTGCCTTCCCATCCAATTTTTGGAGTATGTCCTACTATCCACTCGTTCGAGGCTAGGCCCTCTAGCCCTTCCATAGTGCCCGCTGGTGCCTCACCGCGCGTCTCCTTTCCATCGTCCGTCTGTCCAGCCCCCTTCTGACCCTCCTCCTTTGTGTACAGTGGAGGCTTGAATACTGGATTTGTGTACCCATCGGCTGCATTGAGCACCCGTATAGGGTATAATCCCTGCTAGTCTTCCATATCCCCTTCACTTGCAGGAGAAGGTGGGGGGGCGGAGACGCTGGCCCCCGTGTCGCCTTTTGGCTCAGCATCCGTTGATGCCTCACTACTCCCCCCTCGTCCTCCTGAAACATACTCCAGAGTTCAAATATCGCCATACGTTTGGCTAATTTCTTCCCCTTAAAAGTGTCCTGCACGTGTCAACAGTGGTTGCTGCACTTTTTATGGAGAAACTTCTGCATTCAGGCCATGGCTTAGTCAATTTACCTTCAGTACTCTTCATCCATTCTGCGCTATACTTACAAATTTTGTCCTTATAGTGTGGAAGGGTCTTGCACAAGTGATATAGGGGAGTGTCGCCCCTGCACTTCCCTTGATACATTGCGTTTATACTTACTTGACCTCAAGTTGAGGCTTTCAACACACCGTTGGTACACAAGCACAATGAAATAACAGTTCTTCCAATTATTCTCGAGCCTCTTTGGCCCCAAATTACCTGTTATGCGTGCTCCATGCACCACCCTTCTGCAACGCTGCGCTCCTTCGGGCACACTCACAATCTCATGTATACATCTTCCGCGCACCACCGCCGGACAAACTCCTCTGTCAAACCTTAAGTTTCTAAACACCACTTCCAGAACACCTTGTGCTCTCCAAGTCCTATGCACAGACCTATTGGGTGACGTCACCAACTCACTGAACAAGGTAGTGCTAAAAAATCGCTTACAGCGCGCACAATGCTAAAATCCCGCTGCACAAAAAATATACATAACCCCAACATGAACCCACAGCTGTCTTCCTGCCTCCTAAACAGGGGATACCAATATTTCTCATGTTCAATCTGTTCCTACAGCATCGCCATGTAGATAAAACGTCTCTGCGAGACTGAACCAGTCGAACACCTTCCACAATCTAGGCCAGCTCGCTTTGCTAAGCCTTACACGGGGATACCATCATCTATGACACGAGCTGAAACGCCCAATCCACAGGAAATCCACTATCCACATAACTTGGGTCATCCGTTCCTTTAAGTCAATCTAGGTTATTCACCAGGACCTTTTCCTTTAAGACCGAATGTGCCCCAACCACAGAAATGACATCTACTTCCACTCCTTTCCCTACTATGCTTGACAATACTCCAACACTACTTCAAAGATACTCAACACTGCTCAATACCACCCTCACCCCCGTTACTTTTGTCACTCTCCTTAGTTGCCATGTGGCTGAGTCAATACTTACACTCTGTGATCCACTGACGCTGTTCGGCTACCAGGTCTCCCAAAGTTTCCACGCCACCCTTCTGGTCTGTTGAACTCCTCACGGGCCATGGGCAGGATATTCCTAAGCTGGAGCCTGATGGCCTTTGTGCAGGGGTGCAACTCCCCACCGGACTCTAGGTCCATGAGTCGCCCTGCAGCCCCCCAGGCGCGGAAGAGTCTGCTTTATGCCGAACGGGCGTAGTGAACCATCCTCTGATACCAACTTGTTGGTGGGATATGCCAGAGGTTTTTGAGGTTACTACGAGCTCACCCGTTCACCTCCCCAGGGCCCAACACCCTTGCCCCCATAATAACAACAGAGGACTCAGCCATGGGCAAGTTAAAACTGTTTATTACAAAAACCGACGGGGATCATACAGGACATTCAAAAGATCTCCAGAGTCAACATTCCATGAACATGTCACCCGGTTTTGATGCAGAATAGCGTCAACACCTGGGCCCTCTCCCGAAAACCCATCGCCTGTGTTAATTGGGTGCTCGGAATGGTAGGCAGTATGGATCGCCTATATACATCTTACTCTATTGGACCTTGCATGTTGGGTGGCTGGCCTGCCCCTTCCCCCTGAAACTATTACATTGTTGCAAGGTTGCAGGATTAACATTGGCCCTTGCCCCTTGCCAGCCACTTCTGGATTTCTGTCCCTTGATTGGCTGGAATTTGTCTCCTCAGGCCTGGGACCCAGTTCAGTTCTCAGTCCTCTGTGCACCTCTTCAAGGTGATGTGAAAGGACTATATGTTCCCAATGTATCTGTTAGCAATAGCACTTTTGCCTATGAGAGTGCTCTCGTCGCAGCAACATTGTTAACTTGTTCGCGTTTTGCTTCTCGTCTGGGTGGCTGAGAACTGTTAACCTTCCCACCGCTGGTGGATACCCATTGTCAAGCTCGGCTGCATCACGTGGTTGAGGCCCAAAAAAAATCGAGCTCTTCTCGTCTGCAATTATGAGGATTTATTGTGACTTTGGCTGTGAGGCCTGGCCTTCCTGCTTTGTGCGGCTGGTTCTGCTTTTCTCTCGTCTCGTGTCCAGTGGTTGAGGCCTTAATTGTTTTTCCATTATACTAATACTATGATTTCTGCACATTTATATAGTGCTATATTGCCTATAGGTTAGTCCTACTTGGTCCTGCCAGTCTCCTTATGCAATCCGGCAGTTCCAAAGGGTTAGCTGCCATAAACATCTGCAAGTTTGCGCTGCATCTTTGTTGCCTTGCGCGCAGAGTTTTCAGCACTTAGCTAATGAGAATAATAATAAATATGTATATGTATCTGTCCTCTATCTACAGAACTGTGTAAGCAAGTTCTTCATGTATAAGTATGTGTTCGTGTAAAGCTATGTATGGTTGCGAGTGTACTTCACGACTAACTTGACTATGTTCTGGTGGTCACTAGTGACGTCAGTAGTGTGGTTTCTCTGCATTTCTAGTCAACGTCATTCATCATGGCATTTGGGTCTACGACCACTGTTGAGGCACCTGTATCCATAAAGACATTTACTGGATAAGTTTGGCTGTCTGAGGGAATACCTCGCTGTATACTTGTCAGCCACTGGTGCTCCTGTGGGTTGTCCGAATAATGAGTGGCTTCGTGCTTTGACTCTTCGGGCTGTCATGTTCATGGGGATGAGGGGGGGGGGGGCATCCCTGGGACTCTCTCTTTACTCCACTGTTCCATTCGCCAGAAGCAGAGTGTGCTCTTCCAATAGGAGCAGTTGCAGATGGGGCAAAGGCAAGGGGCATTTTTTGTGAGTTTCTTTACAGGAATGGCAGGCAATGAACAAGTTACTTCTTACCTTGTAACTTTCTTTCAATGGGATGTTCCTCCGACGTATTCCTTATCTTAGATATCTCCTTCCAGCTCTGCTGGCCTCGGAAAATTTTTCTCTAGAGGGCGCTGCGCGTCGACGTCCGCGGAGTCGATGTCCCTCAACAGCCGCCGTATCGAGGTCGACGACATCCTGCATATAAAGGCCGCGCGCAGCGTCCGTTGCTCAGTTGTGTTTTGTAGCCCACAGTATTTCTGTCTGGACTAGACTAATCACCCTGAAGAAGCGTAAGCTGCAACAACAAGGGAAGTAGAACTGCGGGGATGGATGGGAGGGTTGATAAGTAATACGTCGGAGGAACATCCCATCGAAAGAACGTTACAAGGTAAGAAGTAACTTGTTCTTCGAAGGGATTGTGTCCTCCGACATATTCCTTTTCTTAGATAGGCTCCCATAGCAGTATTCTATTATTGGAGGTGGGAGTACTGACTTCACGCTGTCTTCTATTGATGAATAGAGTGCAGTACAGCCCTTCCAAACCTAGTCTCTTGACTAGAGGAGGAATCCAAGTTGTAAAATCGTGTAAAGGTATGGACAGACGACCATGTGGCGGCCGCACAAATGTCTTTAACCGGCACACCTCTTTTGAGGGCCGATGAAGCTGCAATACCTCTGGTCGAATGAGCCCTAAGGTTTTGAGGGGGCTCTTTCCCTGCCAGTTTATAACATTCCAAAATGGCTAGAATGATCCATCTGGAAATGGTCTGCTTAGTTATTGGTAACCCCAGCTTGTGACCTGTGTAACCTACAAACAGCTGGTCTGCTTGTCTTATCCTGGCTAGTCTACTGATGTAAAAAATTAAAGCCCTTCTAGGGTCCAGCCTGTGTAACCTCTCTTCCTCTTTCCCCGGATGAAGAGGAGGATTGAAAGATGGTAGGGTAATCTTCTGAGTGATATGGAATTCAGAAACCACCTTTGGGAGGAAATCAGGCTTCACTTGCAGGCAACTTTGTCTTTGTGAAAGATTGTATGAGGGGGTTTACAAGAAAGCTTGTAATTTCGCTCACCCTTCTAGCAGATGTAAGTGCTATTAATAAAACAGTTTTAAGGGTAAGGAATCTTAACGAACAAGAATGGAGTGGTTCGAAAGGTGTGCCCATCAGGAAAGTTAGGACTAAGCTTAAATCCCATAGGGGAACCTGGAATGGTCTTGGGGGATAAACGTTGGTTAACCCCTTTAGAAACTGTATTACCAAGGGTAACTTGAAATAGGATGGTTCTTCCGCAGTGCGCTTAAAGATAGATAGTGCTGCGAGATAGCCCTTAATGGTGCCAACTTGAAGGCCTGAATTCGCCAAATAGAGTAGGAAGGACAAAACCATTGGTGTACCACATGAAAAGGGGTCGATATTATGTTCTCTACACCAGCTGCAAAATCTGTTCCAACGGCAGCGGTATAAAGACTTTGTTGCTGGCCTCCTTGCCGAAAGCAACACCTCCATATCATCATCAGGGAGGTCCCAATCCTTGTACCTCAGCCTTTCAGAAGCCAAGCATGAAGGTTGAGGGTTTTGATGTCTGGATGGAGAACCTGACCTCCCTTCTGCAAGAGTAGGTTCTCTCTGAGTGGAAGTCGAATTGGAGGGCAGATGAACAAGTCTAGAAGGTCCGGGTACCACGTTCTCCTGGCCCAATCCGGGGCAATTAGGATCATGGTTCTCCGGAATCTTCTCAACCTCCTGATCATTTGAGGAATGACAGGGACCGGTGGGAACGCGTACAGAAGCGGAAACTCCCAGTCCACTATGAACGCGTCTCCCAGAGCTCCTCTCGGGGGAAATTCCCTTGAGCAGAACAGATCGCATTTCCTGTTGACGCTGGTGGCGAACAGACCCACCTGAGGGGTTCCCCAAATGGCGAAGATCTCTTGAAGGACTTCCTAAGCTGGTTCCCACTTGTGGGAGACTGTGCTCTGCCTGCTCAGAGCGTCCGCTGTCAAGTTCGTCTCTCCGGCTAGGTGAACTGCCGATAGAGAGATTCCTTTTTGGATTGCCCAAAACCAGAGCTGCATCGCCTCTCTGCACAGGGGTAGTGATCCTACGCCTCCTCTTTTGTTGAAGTAACGCATGGCCACCGTGTTGTCCGTCATTATCAGGACATTTTTCCCTTGTACAGCTGGCAGGAACGCCTTCAGCGCAAGTCTGATGGCCCTCAGCTCTAACAGGTTGATATGTAGTCTGGACTCCGATGGAGACCAACGACCGCCGATGGTCAAGTCGTTGGCGTGGGCTCCCCACCCCGTGAGTGAGGCATCCGTGACTACTGTCATCTCCGGCCAGGGTTGCCAAAACTGTTCTCCTTTCAGAATGTTCTCCCGACAGGCCCACCATTGAAGGTCTCGAGCCACCCTGTCGGGAACCTGAAGATGATCTGTCATTCTCCCTGAGAATTGTGACCACTGAGTCGTCAGTGTCCACTGGAGGGATCTCATTCTCAGGCGAGCCTCTGGCACTAGGAAAATGCAGGATGCCATGAGGCCTAGCAACCTCAATAAGTCGAAGGCTGGGAGAGGTTGGGCATCTTGGAACTTAGTAACCATCTGTAGAATATCTTGAGCCCTCACCTCTGGTGGCGAGGCTTTTCCCAGGGAAGGGTCCAGGATCGCTCCTATGAACTGGAGTCTCTGCGATGGTATCATTTGTGACTTCTTTAAATTGAGGGAGAAGCCCAGACTGTGAAGGGAGTGGCAAACGTGATTTAGCTGGATCGGAGCTTGTTCCGAAGATACAGCCCTGATCAACCAATCGTCCAGGTAGGGGTAGACGTGAATCCCTTCCCTCCTTAGACTTGCCGCCACTACCGACATTAACTTGGTTAAAAAAGACCCTCGGGGGGGAGGTCAGCCCAAATGGCAGCACTCGAAATTGATAATGAGAGTTGCCAATTGCGAACCTCAGGTATTTCGTGTGTTTGAGATGGATAGGCACATGGAAATAAGCGTCCTGAAGGTCCAGAGATACCAACCAGTCCTGGAACTGAAGGGCCTGAAGGATCTGAGAAAGAGTGACCATCTTGAATTTGTCTTTCCTGAGGAATTTGTTCAATACTCGCAAGTCCAAGATGGGTCTCAGTCCTCCGTCTTTCTTTGGAATGAGAAAGTAAGGGGAGTACCAGCCCTTGTTCCTCTCCGCTACAGGTACCGGTTCTATGGCACCTTTCTCTAGCAGGTCCAAAATTTCCTGCAAGAGGAGCGGATCTGGAGCTTTCTGAGAGCTGATCCCCGGTGGATGACTGAGGTATGCGTAGGAGAGGCAGGCAGTAACCTTGGGCAACTGTTTCCAATGCCCAAGCATCTGACGTGATAGCCTGCCATTCCGCCAGATGTTGAGTTAACCTGCCTCCTACAGGTGTCCTGTGAGGGAAGTCCTCAGAGTGGTTTTGGGGCGGCTGATGCAGATGCCGATGATAAAGAGGCACCTGCTGTTGCTGCGGCATTTGAATATCTACGCCGTCCACCTCGGGTAGTTCTTCTTTGTCCCCTTTGAGCCGGTCGTCCTCTACCTCTTCCAAATGCAGAGTAGAAGCGAAAGGACTTGCCCCTCGCAGAGGTTCCTGTGGGACGAAAAGGTGTCTGACGGATTGCAGCGCCTAGGGATTTTGCTGCTGCTTTTGATGTTTGCAGTGTCTCTAAACTGTCATCCGCCTTTTTCCCGAACAAAGAAGAGCCATCGAATGGCATGTTCAAGAGCCTGGCTTGCACATCTGGGGCAAAACCAGACTTTCTCAACCAAGCGAATCTCCTGGTTGTTGTACTTGCCGCCATTGCTCTGCTGATACTGTCAGCCGAATCAATGCCCGTCTGAGGGGATTCGCACATAGCGTCTTTACCGTCCTGTATGATATTCAGGAACGCCTCCCTTTCTTCTCCCTCCGGGATGCAGTCAGCCGTTGTAGAAGCACACTCCCAAAGTGTATGGCTGAATCTAGCAAGGGTGCAAGTAGCATTAACAGATTTTAACGCCATGCTACATGCCGAAAAAACTTTCTTTGCCATAGCATCATATTTTTTATCGTCCCTGTCCTGTGGGACGGTAGGGTAAGCAGTCTTGACATAAGTAGAAGATGCTGCCTGTACCACCAGACTTTCTGCGGATGGGTGTTTTGACAAAAACTCTGGGTCTGCAGAAGATACCCTGTATTTTGTAGACAGTTTTTTATTTACTGCCGGGACGACATCTGGGGTTTCCCAGTTCGTCATAATCTTCCTCTGAAGAGCTTTATGAAAGGGCACTACAGGGCCTTTGTCAAGAATATCCGTGAGGTCATCTTGTTGGAAAGACTGTGAAGGTGCAGACCACCCCATAAACTCTGTGATCCTGGCCATTAAGGCTCTATAGGGGGTTTCAGCATGCTCCCCCGGGTCTGGCCTAGCAAACTCCACCTCAGCGGAAGTGTTCAACCCACTTGCCTCATGTAAGGAATCAAGAAGATCCTTTAACCTGCGTTCTTCAGAGGATAACTCCTCTCTAACTGGGGTTGCAGGTCCCTGCAACTCAAATGTGTCTTCCTGTTCAGACAATTCACCCTCTTCCATAATTGAGGACATAGTTCTCAATTGTTCTGAACTCAAAGGGTGTAAACCCCATCTCCAAGGCAGAGGGTGCCAAACTTATCATAATCGGCCTCGAAAACGCCGATGTCGTCGACGCCGAAGGCTTTGGGCGTTGAAAACCAAGGCGGAGGCCTCGATGACCTCGACAGAATTGGGATTCTGCTCGAGGAAGTCGATAACCTCGACGCCATCGTCATCGAGGACCTGGGGATAGCCACTGGGTGTGTCGTAACCGTGACTTTTCTTGGCGTCGACGCCGGTGTCGAAGATGGCGTTGAGTCGACAGACCCATGTGTCGAAGGTCCCTTCGACAACGGCGTCCAAGACACCGACCTCGGCGTCGACGGAACCTTCGAAGAAGGTTTTGAGGTCATAGCCTTACTCGAGGGTTTGAGACGCGCTCGAGAAGCTTCCTTCGCCGGGTACTGCGACTCGCGGCGTTTTTGACCTATGGGTCTTTCGAACAGAGCATCGCTCTCGGCAGTCTTCGAGGGGGTCGAGGCCGCTTTCTCGAAGACGCACATCATATTTTTTCGGAATTCCTCCCATTCAGCCCCGGAACTATGTTTCGTGGGGCAAGGGATTCTCTTTGGAGAAACAGAGGAAGAGGAAGACGGAGAAGGGGATCTTCGACGTCTCCTGTTCGAGTGCTTCGATCTCGAGGAGTGATGGGACCCACTCCGAGACCTGGAGCGCGAATGGTGACGAGGAGACGAATGTCTCGACTTCGTCGAGGAAGAAGAAGCTTTAAAAGTCTTACCTTTCTCCAGCTTCAGGGCCTTAGCTGTCATGGACATATAGTCCTCACACTCCGAACAATGGTGTTCAGCTCCCAAACACCACAGACAAACTCTGAGGGTCAGTCAGCGACATCTTTTTTCCCACAATCTCGGCATTTTTTGAAGCCGGACCGAGGAGTTGTCGGTTCCGACGAAGAAGCCATTGAGTACGGATCGAATATCTCGAGGTAAATAGGATTAACCTGACAAAACTGAGCAACGGTATTCTGAGGCACTGAGTAAGCGCGGAAAAACAGAACTGAGCAACGGATGCTGCGCGTGGCCTTTATAGGCAGGATGACGTCGATACGGCGGCTGTCGAGGGACATCGACTCGGCGAACGTCGACGCGCAGCGCCCTCTAGAGAAAAATTTTCCGAGGCCAGCAGAGCTGGAAGGAGATATCTAAGATAAGGAATACGTCGGAGGACACAATCCCTTCAAAATACCTGTTCTGTGAACTAGAGAATCCATCCATCTGTATGGATTTGATGCCATGCCTCTCTGAAGAAACAAATCCTGATCTGCACAGGAGAGTCGTGATACAGGAGTGAGGTGAAATTAAAGGTATATTGGAGCCCTAGTCCCTGAAGTGATTGAGACGGAAGGTTTATTTCTTTGTGTTCCCCTGCCATCTGGATTATCTGAAGAAACCCCTTTATGGTAGAGGCTTTTGCAGCTTCATGAACCACCTGCCTTTCGGTGGAAAGGAATAATGTTGAAATCTTCACCTTCCCAAAGTAGTAGCGGGCATCAATAAGGAGACCCCCAATGATTTGGCAGCCGGCCTGGATTCTTTACATTTTTGCAGCTTTATCATCCGTCCCAAATAATTCAGACATCAAATGGCATGTTAAGTAGCTTTGATGCTACATGTTATGTTATTGTGCATTTGTATAGCGCCTTATACCATTGTTATGATTTCAAACCGCTGTGGGTTGAACGCCCTCGGGGACCGTAGTTCAGGTCAGTGGCGAGAGTAGGGTAGTAAATAGCGCTTGGGTGCACTCAGTATGTGTGGAGCCAGTGCGGTTTACGTGGTGTGTAGCTGTATTCTAAGGATAGGCATGATGCAGTGGTTGTGCAAGGTCAGTAGAAAGTGTACAGCAAGGCGGTATACCTCAGAGTTTGCATTCTGGCGGTGGTGGTGCTTGTGTACGAGATTGTGCGTGCAGCTAAACCGATCTTCTTTTGTGGGGTATAACGGCGTTCTAAAGTCTGTTGTCGTTCATGGAGGTGTGTAGGTATTTGTGCAGCTAGATCAAAATTGATCAAGGGGTATAGCTGCATTCTATTCTTTATTGGTGTAGAGGTATGAGAAACCAGAGGGTATTCGTCCAAGTAGACCTCAGGGAAACCTTATTCAGGTGGCCAAGGGAGGGCTGGCACTCAGATCCCAACCCTGGGGTCAGACGAGCGAGGGACCTGGGTAGGGGAGCTCGGGGGAATACCCCAGGCGAGACGTGGCATTCTACCGGGGAAGAAGGATAAGATGAGATCCCCAAGACCTTTGTAGGTTGTACCACATCTGTCTCCCTTCCTCCCAATAAAACTCCCTTACTATAATCCCATCACCCCTACACCTCTGAAATTACCAAATCGAATGACCCCTCCATATCTGATAGATACCCTAGGAACCCAACCCCTTTTGCATTCCAAATCCACAACTCCCAGAATCACTGCTATCCTGCCTTCTACTCAGATAGGCCCAATCATTCTCCTTCACGTCCCTCTTATAATTCATGCCCGAACAACCAATCTGCTCACTTCACAATCCCGGCTATTCTTGTTCACTCCACAAACCCTAAAAAAACAACCCTTCCGAAATCACTACCAACCCCTGTACAAGGGTTTCTATTCCCTAAAACACCTCTTCCCCCTCATACCTAGGATACTCCTAAACACTGCCCCCCCTTTTCTGACCTAAACACTTTCTCACACCGCAGAAATCAGACTAATAAAACGGTTTACCTGACATGTCTCAACCAAAGGGTCAGGCAATTGATCAGAATCACACACACCCAAAGGCCCTTTCCCTTCTCCACAGGAATAAAAGGTGGAGCACGAAAGCACAGGGCGAGCAAGGCAGACCAACGACGTGAGAGCTAACTCAGCACAGCAGTTCAAAAGGAGGAGAAAGACGGCGCAGACAAAGGGTGACAAGGAGAGAAGCGACCTTGCGCCCTCTCCAACCAAGGCCTGTGAAACCTCTGCAGAAAGAATAAGGCAGCAAACAATAGGCAGAGTGTGTTGCAGCAGATGTCTACGGTACGCAAGACCCTCCTCCGCTGATAATCAAGCTGGGGGAAGGACCCTGGTCTCGTTGGTATCAACCTTGACTCCAAGGATAAAGAAAGGCATGCGGTTCATCACAGCCAGTGAATCGAGAGTAGAATCGATAAGGAACCGAACTGTGTTGAACGAAAAGTAGCCAACGGCTACATTTGAACTTTGAAAGGCTTAATGATACATTGATAAGGTAAGGGGAAAACCAGCAACAGAGGAGTACTGTACCACGTGGGTGCTCAAGAAGGAAACTCTAGGCGATTACCCAAAGGTAGAAACTACTGTAACCAGAAGCCCTTGGGAAGAGGCGAAGAAAGGTCAAAGTGTTTACACAGGGGTCTTGTAAATTCCTCTGTACCGTCAAAAGTCTTTGACCAGCAGACGATTACAAAAGCAAGAGAATTGAATCCCGTACCAAAAGAAAGCAAGGAAAGTGAATCCTGCATGGTGAACATTCATACATGAACTATATGGGAAATGAATCCCACCTGATGAATTGAGCACCTGAACAAAGCATAGTGGGAAGTTGGCAAGAGTAAACCCGGTGGCGGGATGCGAAGGAGAGGAGCAAAATCTAAAGTCCAGAGAAACAATGTGTTGACAAATGTGTACCTGGCATAGGGATGTCCACCAGAATTGTATGCAAAGTCATTAAGAGTGTTGAAAGTTAAAAGGTGAACTGTCTTTGTGCAAAGCGGCTGAGAACCAAGACAAATATTTCAAAGGGGTCTGCACCCGGAAGGTGGTGACATAGGGGTTACAAATCCTCACCTCGAGTGCAATCCGAAAGGAATTTCTGAAAAAGACATTAAAAGTTGTGAAAGCAAGAAGTATTGCAAGATAAGGGGAAGGTAAAGTGGCCCCCTTGTCATTTGCTAAAAAAGGAACTGTTGTTAAACGTGTTCCGAAGGGTCAGAGTCCAGAAGAGGGGGACGCAGAGGGGAAACCATCACCTAATGTTTTCGTAGAACAGAAACCTTGTGTTTGTTTGTTTAGAGCATCAGGTCTCGAAGGCGAGAGACTTTTATTGAAAAGGGACTTGACCATGGAAGATAACTGATACAGAACTGTTAACTGATGCTGGGAAGGCTCGAGCGTGTGCTGTGCTCCAAAATCCCACCTTGTCCTGTGCTACAAACGCTGGGAAGGGAAAACTCAAGGCAATAGCATCTGAACATATTATTTGAACATAGTTTCCTCTGTTTTGATACCCTATCCCACACACTTTCTGTGATTAGTTGTAAGGATTTGGGAATAGGTTTTTCTTAGTATAGGCCCTTATATTTTGACACGATGCCACTAGGACTGCCTTATTTTTCATTTGATGGACGACGCTTGCTTCCATCTCAGATTTAGGTTTAGTATAGGTGTTTTTCCACTGTGAATTTATTGTTCAATGAACACCCTTGAACTGTGATCACTTGTCTGCCTTTTCTGTTGCCACCATGAGTTCCTTACAAGAAGAGAGAGTGAGCATATTGGGATTTGTGAGTGTCTGTGTGGATTGGTGGGAGAGCCCTATTTCAGATTACCTTCCAGTGCCTGCTGAGCTGACCCTATCTAGTCTAAAGGTTCAGAGCATTGTTTCGCAGCGAGAGAGATTCTCAGTCTAGCACAGAGTTGGTTCCGATTACTGGGCTTGAGGTTGTCTTTCCCTGCTTGGTAGGGTCATCAGTATTGAGAAGCCCTATTTCTAATCTTTATTGGGTTAAGCGAATTGCAGGTCTATGGTCGTCCCTATGTCTCGTTGAGTCTGCCATTCTTTATTGGAAGATAACTTCTCATTGTTCAGTTACATCCAGTTCTGTTCTATTAGACTTACGAGTACAAGTTCGATTCGATGACTGGTGTTCTGCATACAATTAGCCAATCGCATCCATGAATGTCCATGGGCAACAGCATCTGTGTACATATACCTCCAGACACAGTTGGCAGTGTCCAGCCCAAACTAGAGGATGCTCCTGGCTGATTCTCTACCATCCTGTGGTAACAGCAACAAACAGGATATGCATTTCAATGGTGGTAGGATGGGTTATCTGGCCAATGTGCAGGTAGCATTTACGGTTCTTAGCGCCAAACTTCTTGATGCAAAATTCTTGCATCTCCATGCATAAATGATCTTTTCCCCACAATTGCAGCCGGTGCTGGTTTTACCCATACTGGATTTAACATATCCACCAAAACACCACAGAAAAAAAAGAGTTGCAACATTTGGTTGCTTTGACCTCAAAATATCTATAATACCATAAGTGTGTCTATGGCTCTAGCCACCACAGCCATTTAGGCAGGAGCTAACATTTTGGCCCAAAACCAATATAGAGTCGATCCCTATTTTTGATTAAGGGGTGGGGGGGGGTGTGGCTAATAAGTCATGGAGTAGGACTCGTCTCCTCCATGGCTCCTGCCGATACAAAATGATCCTGAAGAAAATCAGAGCAATAATCGTGTGTTGGTGCTCACAGACAGAGGCACGCATACATAAAGATGTCGGGCGCATGAAGTTGCAGATTGGAAGCTGAACGAGTAGAACGTCCAGGAAATGAGCAAATAGCAAGTTTGGATCCAGCTCGCCGGAGGATACAAAATGGCCGGCGCAAACAAAGGACCGTAATGCAAGGGAAAGTGACCAGTCGGCTGTGTGGAGGGTGTGCGTTGCAGCTGGCAGCCTTGAAGCGGACCTGGCCGGAGACCAGCGGAAGCATTAACCATGTACCGAGAGGTACTAATAGATCCTGCGGTCCGGACTGAATACGACATATGGCGACCTTATATGCCCACGAGAGGACTTGAACATTGCACAACGGGCGGAGCAACAGTCACTGTTATCCGGTTGAGAGCCGGCTGTGCTGGGCCGGCTAATGGGGATTCCGGAGTCCTTTTTTTAATACAGTGGTGTGACTGCTGCCACTCTGCCGTCATCGCCCACCCTGGGAGATAGTAGGGACCTCTGAAAAGCCAGCAATGGACACCTAGGGAGGCTGCACTTTGGAACGTGCCGATGCTGAAAGTGAGTCGGACTGCTCATTTGTCATAAGTGCCTGGCTCTGGAGGTGAGGCACTGCTGTGAAGCGAAGGCCACAGTGCGGGGCCAGGGCCCTGCAGAGGTGCATAGTATTACAAGGCGCCGCGAACGCAAAGGTTGCAACGGGCCATACAGAGAAACAGGAGGGACACAGTGGCTAAAACATCCTGTGGTGCACACGCAGCACTGGACCCACTGGGCCTATAAGCAGAGGGGGTATCTGAGGGCGAAAAGTATAACCTCTGGACATAAAAGGGAGCGCTATCCCCGAACGACTGACAGACCTATCGCAGCGCCTCCCTGCCGGGAATGTTCATGGCATTGGAAGTACAAGGCTGGGTTCCATCTGCTGAGTTAGTGTAACCACGAAGAAGAGTGGGAGAGCATAAAAGCAGACGGCCTACTGTGTGAGGGGGGTGCTGGAAAAGAGGTTCCCAAGACCACGGTTAGGACTGGAGAGTAGGCTGGAGGGGGACTCGCCAAGAGGTGTGAGGTTACATTACAAAATATCCAGCAATAGGGACCTCGCAAGATAAATGTGCCTGAGGTGATCCAGAGCTGGGCATAGGGGAGCCTAGGTAAAGCTTGATTAGAAGGCGCACAGCGGGAAAGGAGAAAAAGGGAGTGGCAGTAACTGTGTCCACTTGGGAGGTCTGCCCAGTGTACCCGCTGCCCCAGGTGAAGTGTGGTGGAAGGGGCTAGCAAAGCACACCCAAGAACAGCAGCTACATTGAGAAGCCACAGAGTGGAGGGGGCGCGCCCCTCCTGCAGGACGCCTGGACGGGGAAGCAGGCATGCCTGGATTGCACCACAGTGGAGGCCGGCCAGAGGGATTTCTACTGGGATATGAGGACACGGGCAGCCGGTGCACACTGTGCGGCCCGCGAGGAATATGGCCAGACAAGCTGCAAGTTGACACTGACCTTGGGCAATGAGGGAGGGCGAGCTATAACAGACCCGATGGCGGGGAAAAGCAACAAGTCAAAAGGCAAGCAGACCACCATGGAAGCCTTCGCGAAGGGACCAACTGGTACCGAGGGGGACAATGACAAATGTGGCGAACAACAACGAATCCCAAGTCAAAGGGAAAAAGCATATCCTGGACACCAGCTTATCCTCAACGCTATCGCAGGCTCACAGGCAACGATAGAAGCAAAGATTGACAAAGTGAGGATTGATGTTGGCCTGTTGCGGCAAGATGTCCGGGGAGTAGCGGAGCGTACATCCAAGCTGGAAAAACAGGTCAACATACTGAGGCAAAAGGAGAACCTGCTGGAGGATAGGGCAGAGGACGCGGAAGGTAGGGCGAGGCGGAACATAAGGATCATTGGCCTCCCCCTGATGGAATGGAAGGAACTGACCTTACCAACTATGTCGAGAACCTACTGCTGCAGGAGCTGGGAGCTTGACTCAGGGGTGCACCATTGAACGCGCTCAGCGCTCCCTCGTTAGGAATCCTCAACCAGGGGCCCCTCCGAGGCCCATAATAGCAAAGGTCCTAAACTATAAGGATAGAGAAAAGATCCTTGCATTTTCCAGGAATGGAAGCGACATACAGAGGGCTTCTGCAAAGCTGGCCATATAACCGGACTATACCTTCCAGGTGCAAAAAAGCCAGGCACAATTAATCGCCATGAAAGTGAGACTTAAAAAAGCCGGACTGAAATACATGCTGAAATACCCCGCCAAGTTGAAAATAATTCATAACGGAAAGGCCTTGTTTTCTGAGATGCCATCGGAAGCACAAGATTGGATGGACAATGCAAGGATCCCACCACTCGACGAGTGAGAGCAGAAGCGAAGAGGGGAGAACGCCCGGCAGCAGCAAAGATGCGTCTGGAATAGAATGTACATAGTAATGCGGACACCTTGCCATGTTGGACCAATGTGAGACGACCTGTTTAAGCAAGTATAATAGCTCTGATGTCAAGACAGCCAGCTAAGGGCAGGAACACCGACTCGCAAGGGAGGAGACCAGCTACCACCCCATTTCCTTTGTTTATAGGGTGCGCTGTTCTACCCACCTGCTGGTTACTAGGAACCCTGGTTTACTGGGGGTTCTGAGGAGCTGAAACAGGGGGTGTCTAAGAATGCATTGCTGAACAGTTACAGTTTGGGGGGGGGGGGTTTGTTATGTGTTTGAGATGGGGGATGAGGGGGAACTCAGAATGGGAGCCTGAAATAATAAAGAAATTGCCACACACTTTCTAAGAGCTAAAAGGGAGCAATCCCAGGACTGCAGTGGAGGTGGAGGGGAGGACACAAAATGGATTATGGAATAAGAATCATGACATGGAATGCCCGGGGTCTGAATAGCTATGTTAAGCGGCTGAGGGTATTTGCTTATCTGAAAAGACAAAAAGGTCGGGATAGCTCTTCTGCAGGAAACGCATTTAAATGCACCAAAACTTAAAATGTTGGGAAGCTCATGGGGGGTGGTGGGCTCTACGTATTCTACTTACGCAAAAGGGGTATTGTTAGCCCCATTATTCCATTCAAGAGATTGGGTACTCAGACTGATGAGGGGAGGATGGTTATATTACACTGCATGCTGGAAATAGGGAGGTATGCATAGTCAACACTTACACCCCCAATCAGGATGCCACAGTATTTTTTAAGTTTTTGTATGCACGGTTGGGCCCCTACAGGGTTGGAACCATTTTATGGGGTGGTGATTTTAATTGATATGATATGGCATTTACAACGCCCCTATACGCAAATGTTTCAAGGTGCGGAATTGTACCTTGAATCCCATCATTGATCGGTCCGACAACAAGTATAAAAGGCCAGCTCCGCCAGCAAAGGTCCTGCGTACTCTTATGCAACACTTCGAGGACGTATGGAGGTCAATACATGGGGATAAGAGAATACTCGCACTGTTCTGCCCCCCCATAAAGTTCACACCAGTTTGGCCTATTTGTTCATGGTACAGGAATGAATTGGGGAATTTGTGGGGGTGGAATATGAGTCCAGATTCCCGTCAGAACATGCGCCCTGGGGGCATTTTGGAGGGTGGTGCCCCCTAGACCCCCCATATCCACGTGGAGACTGAGAAGCAAGGCACTACAAGATAAGTTGTTTCTAAAACACATTAGGAAAACCCCGGCTGAGTTTATGGCGACTAATGAAGGAAGCCTGGAATGGGCGGGCACGATTTGGGAAGCATATAAAGTGTTGATCAGGGGCGAGAGGATAGCCACGGCAGGGGGGATACAGAAAGTCATTATTAATGACCTCAATGATGCGGAAAAGAAGTTGTTGGAAATTGACCGACGAGGGACTGGGGGGCGGCAGGACCTACTGGAGGAGATCAGATTGCGGCAGATGTGCATGACACACTGGGAAAGCTTGGGGAAATGTAACTATGCGAAACATGTAGAAAGGAGTCACGCGCAAGGCGATAAGCCTGGGAGAATGTTAGCTTGGTTAGATAAAGATGGGAAAGCGAGATACCCCTGATACATACCATCCGGAATGTAGAGCGGGAGGAAGTTAATAAACAAGACGGAATAAAAGTTTTCTTAGAATGTTACAAGGAACTGTACAGGGACCTACACGAGGCGCGAGATGAGGAAATACAGGATGTGCTAGACGTAATCACTCTGCTGAGGCTCGATGAGCAACAGGAGAGCATTCTGGAAGAACCAGTTACCCCAGAGGAAGTCGTAGCCACCATGAGAACATTATTCTCTGGGAAAGCCCCTGGTACGGATGGGCTAACCGGAGAGTTTTATAAGGCACATGTAGATACGCTGACGCTGTTACTTGCCAGGGTATACAATGAAGCATATGAACTGGGTAGTCTCCCGGGAAGTTTAAGAGAGGCAGTGATAATTCCACTCCTCAAACCGAACAAGGACGACACGGATAGTAGCTCTTATAGACCACTGTCCCTATTAAATAAAGGCAGCAAGATCCTGACCGTACTCTTTGCGAACAGACTTAGGAAATTCATAAGAATGCTAGTCCAGCATGATCAAACAGGATATATCCTGGGGAGAAGCATAGCTGGGAATTTGAGAAGATTGCATCATGTCATCTTCTGAACGAAGGACAGGACGGAGCAATGCGCGGTTGCCTCATTGGATGCCACTAAATCGTTTGACTCTGTTTTGTTTGTTTTATTCGTATTTATATAGCGCACAACAGCCCAAGGACATCCTGGCACTTGTTACAGTACAAAGCTTAGTTACTTAGTTACATGGTAACTAAGTAACTAAGCAATATCTATACAGGTTGCAATATAGTTACATAGTTACATTTGTGTTATATTACAATATACATGGGAGAAGTGGACGAGGCAGTCCTCCACTTGCTAGTTGAGGAAAGTGGCCTTGAGGTTGTTGCGGAAGACAGAGATGGAAGTTTCAGCTCTAAGGGTGGCAGGGAGTGAGTTCGAGTTTCGGTGCAATATAGGAGAAGCCTAGATCTCCCGCTGTGGCTCTCTTTATGCGTGGTATGTGTAGCTGGTTGGTGTACTGAGCTCTGGTGGGGCGAGTGGATGTGGTCCTTGATATTGCGGTTTTGTTGATGGACCTGTGAGTGATGGCGAGGATTTTCAGAGTAATACGGTCTTTGACCTGGAGCCACCGGGCTTCACGTCTGGCGTGGGATATATGGTCTCTTCTAGGGATGCTCATGGCAGCTCCGAGGGCATTGTTTTGTGTGGTTTGCAGTCTGTGAATGTTTTTGGCAGAGGTGCCAGCTAGAAGGGCGTTGCAATATTGGAGCTTGGCTCCTATAGTTGCTCTAGCTATGGCCAAGTGTTTGGGTGTGGATACATTGGGTTTAATGGCATTACATAGTCCTTTCACTTTCCGGCAGGAATTTAACCAGTTTATGAGGAAAATCCACTTACATCAATACTTTGAGGATAAAATTCATGAGCAAGAGACATCGGATTCGGGTCTCTGCAATAAATCCATATTTTGTGTACCACTAGCAGCTCAGAGCCCAGAGGCACTTGTTTTTCAGAAAAGGGTACTCCAAGAGGTGAAACTACTAGGACAACAGGAAAAAGAAAAAAAGATTTACCACAATACCAGCCGTAATGAAACCCTAGCCCTTAAACAACTCTCGTGCAACCAGGCAATTGTGATACGCAAGGCAGATAAAGGAGACGCGACAGTGATCTTGAACCATGCAGATTATGTAAGAGAATGTAATCGACAACTGCTCGGTCTAACCTGCTACCAACCACTCACTCTAGACCCCACCTCACTCATACTCAAGATGGTTACCCTCAAAGTCATGAAAGCCAAAGAAAGAGGCTGGATTAGCCAGAAAGAATGATTTCCTTATTAAAGATAAACCTCAGATTCCACAATTTTACACCCTCCCAAAAATACATAAGTCCATGGTTAAACCACCTGGGAGACCAATAGTCTCAGGGGTAAACTCCGTTTTGGAGCCCCTATCGCGTTTCGCGGATACATTTCTTCAACCAATGGTGAAGAAAATGGCCTCTTTTGTATTAGACACCACCCAGATTATTTCGGAAGTGGAAGGTTTGAATTTTGACCCAACAACTGTGATCTTGGTAGGCCTTGATGTAGTGGCCTTATATACGACCATTCCCCAACAAGCATCTTTGGATGTGCTGGAGGAGAAATTACTAAGAGACCACATTGTGAAAAGTACCCCAGTTTCGTTTATATTGTGGTGCGCAGAGATGGCGCTAATGGAGAGCTATTTCCACCCTGGCCCCGAGCGTTGCCAATTTGTATATGGAGGGCTTCGAGACAAACATTATCATGGACGCAACTAACCCGTTCATTAGCCACATTAGAAAATGGCGGCGCTAGATAGACGACATTTTTATTATCTGGACAGGTAATGAACAAACATTGGAACTATTCTTTGATTGCATTGACCTGCAAAACAGATTCCTATGTTTCACGCTCCAACACAGTGTGAACGCTCTTAACTTCTTACACATTACCATCCTGGTTGACTCAGACACTAAGAAACTGTATGTTAAACCTTTTAACAAACCAACAGACAGAAATTCCTTACTGCACTATTCTAGCTTTCACCCTCGCCATGTACGCGACAACTTACCATTGGGTCAGTTTTTGAGGTTTAAAAGGAACAGTACCAGCATAAGAGACTTTCAGATTGAAACCGAGAAAATGAAAAACAAACTGGACAGAAGAGGCTACCCTAAAAACATCACCCTAAATGCATTAAAACGGGCAAACAATAATAGAGAGGCACTTTTGGAATATAGGGAACAACGCACAGTGAAAGACAAAACCAAACAAATAGTGTTCGTGAACACTTTTAGTCATCTTTCGAATGGAATCAAAAAAATCGTTGGAAAAAACTGGCACTTCCGAGAGAAAAGTGACTTACCTATTGTAAGACCTATTATAGCTTTCAAAAGGAGCAGGAATGTGAAAGAACATGTTACAAGAAATTATGTGAGCAGAAAACTGACCAAACAGAAAACTTTACCTCAGCAATGGGGGTTCCAAGAGCAATTGGGGCAGGGCATGTCCAATGTGGTAAATGTACATGTTGTCCTTTTACTTTTAGGAGCACAGCGGTTGACATTGGTCTAATAACTCCATGGCAACAAAATACCTTCACAAACTGCAACTCCAACATGGTTGTATATGCAGTATTGTGCCTGTGTAAAAAAATCTATGTGGGCAAAACAGACAAAGATTAAAATTCGAATTGGCGAACATAGGAGTTGCATTAGAAACAAAATCCATTATGCCCCACTAGTAGAGCACTGGATTGAACAGCAACACTCTGTGGATGCCCTAAGCTGGACCATCCTATACAAACAAAGGCCAGGTTTGGATAGCAATAAGGACAAAAGGAGATTACTACTAAAAGAACAACTAATTTTTCTAAACAATAGTTTGGTCACAGGACTCAACGAAAAAAGAAAAAAAAAAAAATCGAATGGATGTTGTAATAACGGAAGATATTCTGATTGCAGAAAATCTCTGATCATGGAATTGCCACATTTTACGACCACTCCTTACCCATGTAGTGAATGCTAAATAGCTCAGTGCGAATGGTCCCCAAAGAGACCGGTAATCCTGAGGTTACATCTTTACTGGTCATCTGCAAGTCGCGTAATGCCAGACGCGAATACGGTAGTAACTTGTCAAATGCAAACAGCTTATGATTGACTGGGTTACTAATTAGCTGAGAACAAGCATGCGCAAGATTGAAAAGGAAGCATTTAAACTCCAGGAGATGCGTGAAAGGAACTGAAGATTTCCCGGAAGCGGCCCGTGTAGAGAGGAATCAGACAATTCGGACAGAAAGAAGCAGAACCCAGATCCCTACTTGAAACAGTGAGAACTAGCAGGGTTTAATCAGTCGTTACCGTTTCGAGAAGCAAACACGTTTGTTTCTAAACGATGGGCTGGCTGACCAATACTGGGAGGGGAAGAGGCTCAAATCTTATCCCAGAGAAACCCATGCTTCTGTAAAGGATTATAGACATGCTGCATGCGACACGCCCCATGGCGGTAACTGGTAAACTGTTTATATAATAGCGGGTACGCCAGAGATGGCGTTGTCTCTCATTTTTTTACAGAGACCAGTTTGGTCTTGAAACAAACTGGGAGTAGTAGTAGGGCAAGAGCTAGACCAGGGGGAACTTGCCTCAGCTTGCGATAAAGGTTACGGAGCATGTAGCACAGTCGCATAATCCTCTGCCATGTTCGGTCAAGAAAGGAGACATAACCGACAACGTAGGTTACCGATTGAGAACTATACGAATTAGCTCCTCTATTTTGTAAGGTGACCTAGAGGAGTTAACAAATTGATGACTGGGTGTTTGGATTTATCCCCTTAGCGATTAACTGGACGCACCAAGGTTGGATAAGAGAAACCCGAGAATCCACGAGAAAAAAAGAAAGTAACGCTGTTTAGACAGTATTTGTGAAAAAAGTTTTGTCTGACTAGGTAAGCTGCAAAGATGCTAGCTGCACTAATGACATAGAAAAACACATGAAGGCGTCGCTAATGGGCTCTTCTTGTGTCTCTACATTTCTCTTCCCCGGCATCTCTGTAGCTAACAGTGGCTCCTTTCCCGGTGAGATTCCAGATGGCTCTTTTTCCACTCTCTGATGACAAACACACAACGTAGAGATCCTGCGTATACGAAGCAGTCCACATCCACTGTACCTCACGGTGAGTGAACTAGAACCTTGCGTCCAAGCCCCTGGGAAAGAGTATTAGAATCTTGGACATTGCTTAAGAGAGACTTTGTATTAGCCTTGAGACTTGACCAATAGATCTAGGAAGAGTAGTAATTGTACTGGATGCAGGCAGATCTGCCTCATTGCATAAAATATGTGATTAGACTTGGAATCAAGATTTCTGTTATTAACTAACAGTCGTCAGATAATGGAGCAGTGCAAGTAGGTTATTGACATTCCTGTTTTATGTTTATTGCCCCTTGATAGGTGGAGATTTTCTTCCGGGTCATTTGACCATAAGGGGATTAAAACCCTGTGGAGACAGTATCACTGCACCTCCTACAAGAATTCTGTAAAGGAAACGTTCTTGATTGTAAAATCCATTTGTTTTTAAATACTGAGCTACATTGTTAGATGTTACATGTCTTACTAACCCCTCACACAAGCCCCTGAAGAATTTCCGGGTATTTGATACGAGACACCAAGCACGGAAAGAAACATGTTGGGCACAGTTTGTGGTTGTGAAATGAAATTGTGAAAGTGAATGAAGAAAGAATGAATGGAATATGATTGAGTGAGTTGTGTTTAATGAGGTATGGCCCAGTGTGATTATTAGCACAGCACAAGACACTTTAACGGAAAAGTATCCAAACTAACATACTTACCTGTTGAAGGGTATGAACACATGCAGACACAATAGTGTACGTGTCTTCCTCATCTTGTTGGTAGAAGACGGTACAGGCACTTTGGCATTGTGAGTTTTTTAAACTTTTCGTATGCATTTGATAAATAAAATATGTGCATTTTTCTATAAACCTGCTGTCATGCAATGTTTTTTTCCAGCACCATAAATTAATTTGGTCCTGTAATGGAATCCACCTTGATAAGGTAGCAATTTTAAATCACAAGCTTTGTGTTTTCAATTTATTAAGGGTTGATCCCTTCAGTCCAAGGGGATGCTTGTGGTTGATACCCCTTAATCTCCTTTTGTTGGATTATATTGATGAGTTTGGTGCTGAACGCTGATGCAGAGGCTATGGCGCTGACTTGTTTGTTCATCGATAAATTTGCATCAATGTGAACACCTAGGGTCTTGACAGAGGATGATCCGGATATGGTTGAGTGGTCTATGTTGAAGTTGTTGTATTGGGGCTTAGTTTCGATAAAGTGTTTGTCTGGCCCAGGATGAGAATTTCACTCTTCTCCCCGTTAAGACAGAGGCCATTGATTGCCATCCAAGCTTGGATAGTGGTATAGATGTTGTGAAGAGCCGTGGTGTCTTGGTGATAGAGTCCAGATAGGGGTAAAAGTACTTGAGTGTCGTCTGCATAGTTTGTATATGCAACACCCATGGAATCAAGTAGGTCGAAGAGGGGTTTTGTGAAGAGGTTATAGAGGGTGGGGGCTGTACAAGATCCTTGGGGGACACCGCAGTTTATAGTGGTAGGGTCTGCGTTAGCTGTTTCGGAGTAGACCTTCATGGCTCTTCCTTCAAGAAAGGAAGTGATCCAGGATGCTGCTTGATTAGAGAAATGGGCTGCATGGGTGAGGTGGGTGGTGAGTGTTTGGTGATCTACCAGGTCAAAAGCAGCTGATAGATCGAGGAGTAGGAGCAAGGCAGGTTTGCCTTTGTCCATGATCTATGAGATGAACAAGTTACTTTCTTACCTGGTAGCGTTCTTTCGATGGGATGGTCCGACGACGTATTCCATATCTATGACGGGTAATGTGCACAGCTGTGCTGCTTCGGAAAATCTTTGGCATCTGCGTCCTGCGTCGATGACGTCGATGCGCCGTCCCCGAGGACGGCCGACGTCACCCGATGTGATAAGTAGGACGCACGACGCCCATAGTCTCAGTTATAGATTTTTCCCAGAACGTGTGCCACCAGTTTTCTGCTAGTCAGACACACAAGGCCTTGCAGAACGCAAGCTGCAATCGCAAAAGAAATTTTGCAGCGGGGAAGGCAGGGAGGGAGCGATATGGAATACGTCGTCGGACCATCCCATCGAAAGAACGTTACCAGGTAAGAAAGTAACTTGTTCTTCGAGGGGATTGGGTCCTCCGACGTATTCCATATGTATGACAGACTACCAAAGCAGTACCAAGCAAGGAGGTGGGAAAGAATTTAGAATACAAATTTAGCATGCCCAATCAAATTGCGGAATAGAGAACTGCCTTGCCAAAGGCCAGATCTTGCCCTCTGATGGAATCGAGGGAATAGTGACGTACAAAAGTATGTACTGAAGCCCAGGTGGCTGCATCACAGATGTGACGAATAGGAACTCCCCTCTGCAGGGCAGTAGACGCAGCCACTCCTCTGGTAGAATGGGCCCGCAAGCCAGCCGGAGGGTCCTTACCCGCCAAGCGGTAACACTCGGAGATTGCTAAAATAATCCAACGAGTCAAAGTCTGTTTCGTCACAGCTTGTCCCAAACGCTTACCAGCGTAACCAATGAAAAGTTGATCGTCGACTCTGACCCGGGACATGCGCGAGATATAAAATCTCAACGCTCTCCTGGGATCAAGCCTATGGAGCCTCTCCTCTTCCTTACCAGGATGTGGAGGAGGATAGAACGCCGGAAGAACAACCTTCTGGCTCAAATGAAATTCCGAAACCACCTTCGGAAGAAAAGAAGGACTAACTCTAAGGACAACCCTGTCCTTGTGAAACACAGTGAAGGGTGGCTTAACTGAAAGTGCCTGTAACTCACTCACTCACTCTGCGAGCGGAAGTAACCGCAACTAAAACACAGTTTTCAGAGTTAACAGCCTCAAATGGCAAGAATGTAAAGGCTCAAACGGAGCACCCATAAGAAACTTAAGAACAAGGTTCAAATCCCAACCTGGCACCAGAAAAGGTGACGGAGGGAACACATTAGTGAGCCCTTTCAAAAACTGCGAAATTAAAGGAATTTTAAAATAGGAACACTCTTCAGACGAGCGCTTAAATATGGACAGCGCCGCCAGGTAACCTTTATTGGTCCCCACTTGCAAGCCCCTGTGGGCCAAAGAAAGCAAAAAAGACAGAACCATGGGAATGTCACATTCAAAAGGATCCACATTCTGAACTCTGCACCAGTCGCAGAACTTTCTCCAATGGCAACGGTACAGACACTTAGTTGCCGGCCGCCTGGCCGAGAGCAACAACTCCATCACGTCTTCAGAGAGGTCCCAATCTTTATACCTCAACCTTTCACAAGCCAAGCGTGAAGATTGAGGGATCTGACCTCTGGATGGAGAACCTGACCCCCCCTCCCGTGAGAGCAGATCGTCTCGGTAGGAAAGACGACGTGGAGGGCAGATGGACAAGTCTAGAAGGTCCGGGTACCACGTCCTCCGGGCCCACGCCGGAGCAATGAGGATCATCCGGGAACCGAACTCCCGTAACCTCTGCAGCACTTGCGGGATGACGGGGACTGGAGGAAACGTGTACAGTAGTGGGAACGACCACTCCACCACGAACGCGTCTCTTAAGGCTCCTTTTGGAGGAAATTCCCGCGAGCAAAACCTTTCGCACTTCCGGTTGATACTGGAGGCAAAGAGATCCACTTGAGGGGTCCCCCAAAGGGCGAAGATCTCCAGGAGAATCTCCTGAGCCAGCTCCCACTCGTGAGAGATCACGCTCTGCCTGCTCAGAGCGTCTGCCGTCTCGTTGTCGTCTCCGGCCAGATGAACTGCCGAGATCAAAACTTCCTGCTGGATGGCCCAGAACTCGAGCTGCATCGCCTCCCTGCACAGCGGAAGTGACCCTGCCCCCCCCTCCCCCTTTTTGTTGAGGTAATGCATGGCCACCGTGTTGTCCGTCAGAATCAGGACACTCTTCCCGCGCACAGTCGGCAGAAAAGCCTTCAGGGCAAGCCTGACGGCCCTCAGCTCCAACAGATTGATATGGAGTCTGCACTCCGACGGAGACCAACGACCGCTGACTGTCAGCTTGTTGGCATGAGCTCCCCATCCCGTGAGGGATGCATCCGTCACAATCGTCACCTCCGGCCAGGGCAGCCAAAATGGGGCACCCTTCATCAGATTGCCCTCGACGGCCCACCACAGAAGGTCCCGGGCTACCGAGGGCGGCACCTGAACAGGGTCCGACAGCCTGCCGGAGGACTGAGACCACTGGAGCTTGAGTGCCCACTGCAAGGATCTCATCCGCAGACGAGCCTCTGGCACCAGAAGAATGCAGGATGCCATGAGGCCGAGCAGTCTCAAGAACTCGGACGCTGGGAGAGTCTGGGCAAACTGAAACTTGTGCACCATCTGCTGAACGTGAATAGCCCTCACCTGAGGAGGAAAACACTGCCCCAGGGACGTGTCGAGCACTGCTCCGATGTACTGGAGCCGCTGCGTTGGTGTCAAATGGGACTTTTCTAAATTGAGGGAGAAGCCCAGCTTGTGAAGGGAGTGGCACGTGATGGACAGATGATCCAGGACTTGCTCGGGAGAGCTCCCCCTGATCAACCAATCGTCCAGGTAGGGGTAGACGTGAATCCCCCCTTTCCTGAGATGCGCTGCCACCACCACCATGAGCTTGGTGAAAACCCTCGGGGCGGAGGTCAATCCGAACGGCAGGACCCGAAACTGAAAGTGTGAGTCGCCGACCGCGAACCTCAGGTACTTCTTGGGATGGATCGGCACATGGAAGTAAGCATCCTTGAGGTCGAGAGACACCAACCAGTCCTGAAGTTGAAGGGCCTGGAGGACTTGAGAAAGAGTCACCATCTTGAACTTGTCCTTCCTGAGGAGTTTGTTCAAACCGCGCAAGTCCATGATGGGTCTCAATCCCCCGTCTTTCTTTGAAATCAAAAAATAAGGGGAATACCATCCCTTGTTCCTCTCCGCTACAGGCACCAGTTCTATGGCGCCTTTCTCCAGCAGGGCTTGAATTTCCTGCGCAAGGAGCGGATCCGGACACTTCAAAGAGAGGTTCACTGGTGGATTGTCGTGAGGCCTCTGCCCAAAAGGAAGACAGTAGCCGTGGGTTATGATCTCCAGAACCCACACATCCGAAGTAATGGCTTGCCACTCTACAAGATGGTGCGCCAGCCTTCCCCCAACCGGCGAACCATGGGACCTGGCCTTATGACTGAGTGGTAGCGGCTGCGGCGTTGCCTGAGGGCAACGAGGCAACTGCCCGAGCAGCCTTGGCACCTCGAGTACCTTTGTTTCCACCTCTGGCACTCTTACGATGGCCTCTTTGACTGCTAGCTCCTCTCGCTTTACTGAAGGACGAGTAATAGCGAAAGGAACCTCCCCTCCATTACTGTCCCCTAGGACGAAAAGGCGGAGGTTGGCGAACTGCAGCGCCCAACGACTTCGCTGCAGCTTTGGAGGTCTGCAACCTCTCAAGGCTTTCATCAGCCTTGCTGCCAAAAAGGTGTTCACCGTCAAAGGGCATGTTGAGGAGCCGGGACTGCACATCAGGAGCGAACCCAGACTTCCTCAACCACGCAAACCTGCGCATTACGGTGCTTGCCGCCATGGACCGGCTGACACAATCCGCCAAGTCCAAACCCGACTGAACGGCCTCACACATGGCATCCTTGCCATCCTGAACCATAGCAAGGAAACCATCCCGTTCGTCCCCTTCGGGACGACCTCTCCCGTGAGCCGTGCCGACCACCCGAGCCCGAAGGCGTACGGGCGGTGTCTCTCGACCGGTGCCGACCGACCCCACTCGGAGGTGCAGACGGAGCTGTGCCCTGCGATTCCAGAATCGCTAGCATCTGCTTCCCGAAGCAAGCCCATTCCTCCGGTGTCGCCTGCATGGGGGGATAAGCGACCAGCCGACGGGTGGAGTCCTCGGAAGAGGACGGGGAAGGCGACCTATGCCGGCGCTTCCTGGAATGCCTAGAAGAGGCGCAGGAATGGCGAGACAGACTCCTGGAAAAAGACCCACCGGACTTCCGACGACGACACAGAGAGTCACCCCTCGAGTCATCGGTCGAAAGCCCCACAGACCTCGACTTCCAGGGCTTAGACACCCGACCTACCAACAGTTTCTTCTTGCATTCTCGCAAGGCCTTCGCAGTGAGCGAATGGCAGTCGACAGTCATCCGTATCGTGCGCCTCCCCGAGGCAGCAGAGGCAGGCGTCGTGCGAGTCTGTGACTGACATCTTGGAACCACAGTCCCACAGTTCTTGAAGCCCGGACGCGGGGTCGAAGATGAGAAAGATATCGCCACAAACAGGTCTTCACACCAACCGAACAGGTTCAACGAACCGAGAAAGAAAACAGCAACTCCAACGAGTCGAGGCATACTGAGATTCACGAAGCAAACACGTTTGCGGAAAAAACGGAACTGAGCCTATGGGCGTCGTGCGTCCTACTTATCATATCGGGTGATGTCGGCCGTCTGAGGAGGTCCTCGGGGACGGCGCATCGACGTCATCGACGTAGGACACAGATGCCAAAGATTTTCCGAAGCAGCACAGCTGTGGACATTACCTGTCATAGATATGGAATACGTCCGAGGATCCAATCCCCTCGAATTGATTTTTTTAGGTCTAATAAGGCAAATTCTGTTCCATGCCCGACACGGAAGCCAGATTGTCTTTTGCCTAGTATGGAGTTAGCTTCTATGTATGATTGGATCTGGATGTGAGCTGCTTTGTCCAGGATTTTTAGGAGGAACGGGACTGTTATCGGTCTGTAGTTGTTGGGTTGCGCTGGGTCAAGGGTGGCATTTTTTAGAAGTGGCCGCACCCAGGCTTCCTTGAGATTGTTTGGGACAGTTCCTGTTCATTGGGATTAGCTATATGCCACCATGGAGAAGATGGGAGTAGGGCCAAAGTATATGAAGTGGGTGAAATTAATATATACTAAGCCGATGGCCAGGGTTAGGGTTAGGACAGGCTTCACATTCTCTGATCTATGGAACTGCAGAAAGGGACGAGAAAGGGGTGTCTGCTGTCCCCAATGTTATACATACTGGCTGCGGAACCCATTGCAGCACTCCTGAGACAGGAATATAGTGACACATGCATAGAGATAGATGGGGAGCAGCACATAGTGTCAATGTATGTGGACGACACGCTACTGTACCTCAGGACCCAGAGGTAAATCTGCCATATGTATTGGAAGTTCTGGACAATTTCAGTACGCTAGCGGGGGCTCAGAATAAACAAGAGCAAGTCTTGCCTATTCCCACTGGCAGAGACGGCGACACTTAGAGATGCAGCACTGCCGGTCCTACCTTTGACGTGGAGTAAGGACTCCTTCAGATTCCTGGGGCTGAATATTTACCGTGACCCTAAGCCGGAGCATGAAGCTAACACAGTCGGGGCCAAAGAGGGCTTAAACAAATCAATGGAGTTTTGGGGGTAAACTACCTCTGTCGATAGTGGGCAGGGCAGCACTACTAAAAATGGGATTGCCGAGGTTTATGAACTGCTTTGGAAATGTCCCATATAATATCCCTAGGAAGTTCAAGGAACTAGACAAAGCATGCAGAGGCTTCCTCTGGCAAGGTGGGAGGCATAGAGTGGCATTGAATGTCTTGCAGAGGCCACACGTCCAGGGAGAACTGAAGTTCCCGAACTTTGAACTATACTTCCTGGCGTGCCAGCTGCAGTATGTGATACACTGGATGGCAGACGACCATACTGGGGACACATTTCTTTTACAACCAGCATTACAAAGACTATTCCTCAGGGACTTGATTTGGATTTCCCGGAATGAGCAGGGTGGATACCCTCATCTAGTCAAGTTAGGGATACACGTCTGGTGGAGGGCATGTAGATTCATGGGAATGGGAGACCCAGTATCGCCACAGATGCCCGCCAACAGTGGTGTCTGAAATGCATGGACATAGGAAGAGAGTGAGGACACACTGGGAGGTGGAGGGGATAACTACAATAGCAGATTTGCAGAATTATGAGGGATGGCTAGATTTTGCAGGGCTGAGGGAGAATATGAGTAAACACGAGGGCCAATTCCTATACCATAAAAGTGTGTCTAGGAACGCCAGGCTACAGCTAATACAACTGTATATTACGCAAAGGGCATCCCTTACACCTGCAGCTATAGCGAAATTTAAAGGTGCCCATAGGCAGGTGTGTCCCAGATGTAAAGAGGAGAATGCAGGATTAATTCACATGTTTTGAGGTTGTCGGGTGATTCAGGCCTTCTGGGGAAGAGTGGCAAGTAAAGTAGCTTGTGGGGGCATTTTGTTGGATGTTCCATCTCTGGAGGACTGCATGTTGGGCCTGTTTAAGAGGAATGCTGAACAGAAAACCATGGCAAAAATTAAGGACCTCATTCACATACTAGCCAAAGGTAGCATTGCAATGAGATGGAAAGCCGCCACAAAGCCCAGCATTCATTAATGGTGGAAGGACCTGAGGAAGTGGTCATTGGCGGAAACAGGGGTGTGGGGAAAAAGCACTGGGGGTACAAAAGCAAGACTTTGGAACAGACATTCTCCAATGTATTGCATTGACAGTTACATTGTTTGATCATCAGGAAACAGATGGTGTCACACAAGAGGACGTTGGGGACAGTGTGTTCGAATGAATAAAAGTTGGGGAATGAACGGGGTAATGGGGAGGGGGGAGGAGATGGGGAGTTAAAGGGGAACAGTATGAAGCAATTGTGGATCTTATGCTATGTAACTGTTTGGTTAAGGTTATGAAAAAACGAATACAAACTTTTTTTTAAAAGAAACCTCTTTGATTAAGGGGATGTATGTAAGCCACAAGCCTTTTCAAAGTCCATTTGCAGATATAAAAGTAAATCGATGTACTGAGTGTCCAAGAGTTCTTTTGGCAATGAATGCCTAGGAATGGCAGAGAACAGTTGGAAGCATGATGGGTCCACTTCTTCCTCACTTTCTTCAGAGGTCTTGAAAAGTTCTGAATTGATCCCTCCTCTCTTGAGGCTTGGGGGAACAGTCTGGTTCCAATGGCTCCTAAACTGGCTCCTCTATCAATCTTCTTTGTACCAACACCACGAGTGTACTTTTCAATGCCATTGGAACCAAAGCCAACAGAGCCTTTGATTAACTTGTAGTCTTATTATCCCAAGAACCAAGCTCAAAAAAGGTATGTGGGAATAGTATCAGCTCTTGTGTTTTTTTATCTCTTGCAGGGAGAGTCTTTTGTATACTTTCCAGAGCCTGTTCAAAAATGTTTAACACTGAGACTCTGAATGTCTAAGAGGAAGATGCTCTGAGGAACCCAGTGTAACCGGACCCCTTAGACCTCGCTGCGACTTATGCTTCCTTGATGAGGAAGATTAGCATGTTCTGAAAGATGAGGAACGGATCGAGAGATGGTGGTGACATTTTTCTCACCTATCTCCTCCAACCTAGAATGATGATCGGAGATATGGGGACTTTGAGTCTGTGCTTTCTTTGGAGTAACAACTTTTGGCTTCTCTGGGGTCATCAAGGCCATGAAGAGCGTTTTAGGGTCTGACAGGATCCGGACTCTGTATTTTTCTCCTTCCGGAGACAAAGAAGACACAAGGAGTGCAGATAGGTCCCCAATATCGAACAATTATACAATTTTTCCGACTTTAATGCACCATTTAGGAGGTGACATCTTTAGAAAATCTCAAACGTTCAATGAGTGACCATCTCTAATTCCGGTATGTTGCAGTGCTCTCTAGAGCTCTGGTTCTCTCTAGGCTGGACTACTGCAACAGCCTCTTTCTACATTTGCCTGCAACTAGTCCCCACCCTCTGCAACTCATCCAGAACAGGACTGCGAGACTTGTCCTTGGCCTCAAGCCCAGGGATCGTATCTCTCCAGCCCTGAAACCTCTTCATTGGTTCCCAGTGGCTGCATGGATTAAGTTCAAGACCCTTTGCATTGTCCAAAAGGCCTTTTGGGGCCTGGGTCCTCAATACCTTCAACTCTCATTTCGGGACTATCTTCCTGCTCAAGCTCTTTGCTCCTCAACCTCCAACTACTCCCTCAGGGTCTGTCGCTTCTCCAAGCAACGAGTTTGGGGTAGATCTCTTTCTTTCTTCAGCTGGGGCCTCCCCCTGGAACAGCCTCCCTGCCTCTGTCTCTGAAACTTGAGGAGAACCATCTTTGGTTCCAGAAGCACCTCAAGACCTTTCTCTTTGCTTCTGCCTTCGCACTTCCGCTCCCCTGCTGATCTCTGTCTGCTTCGGCACCTGGCTACCCTCTGATTACGGGCCCAGATCCCTGCCCACCCAGCCATATACCTGCACTGCCTCCTAGCAACCCTTGCGCTTGGGTCCCTTCCTGCACTTATTAGACACCCGTTGTTTGCGACCTTATTCTTGCACTTAACACCTGCTGACCCCACTACCTGTTTTTGATCACGTGTGCAGCACATTCCATTCCCCCCTGTCCCTTGCACTTTCCCCCTTCCCTCTCCCCTGCACTTGCACGTTTTCAATGTCACTGGGCATAGTAAGAGCGTTGTTCTGTCCTCCCTTGTCCCCCTTCCATGCCTCGTCGCACTCTGAAACACTTGTGTATGGGAGCGATACAAATAAAATATATCAGATTAAAGAACTGTGGAAAACTGCACCAATGGCACTGTACATGCACACTGATGCCGTCATCTCAGTCTGTGTCGAATGGATACTTCAGAAGATGAGGAATCTGTGGGAGACTGTCCATTGCATGTTTTATCCGAACTGTGGATGACGTGTAGAAGATGTACATTTTATACATGTACACTATTCTATGCATGAAAACTGACATTTAAGTCAGGACTGACTGATATCACTTTTCATATTTATAGAAGACGTATAGTCAATGTAAATTGTTTACATGTATGACATTTAAAACTCCTACACACCTCTTACACTTATTGAAAACTCAAAGGTAAACCTCACTTTCATAGGAGATTTTATACATATGAAAGGCACATAAGACAAGCGCAGAATAAATGTATAGCATATATATATATACAAACTGTGCATGTAGGAGACGTACATTTCGTAAACGTACACCCATATACGTATGAAAACTTGTATCAAAGTCAAGATTGATGAGTTTTCAGGAGATGTAAATGGCCTACATGTAGCACTTCTAAGGTTAAAGAGCTTTACCCGTTAAATCACCAATATATTTTAGCACTGTTTGGTCAAATAAGCCTACAATCACTTTCCTCAAAGGATATTGCCAGAATCTTTTTCTGGATTTTAGGCGTGTTGATATGGTCAAAAATCGGTTTCTATTCTAAGCTCATTTATAATCTAGTCGTTGCCGAAGCAGAATGTTTGCTAAATATGGGTTACTCCTTGTCTGAGGATTGGCCGCAAGATAGTTCAAAGGGACTTATTCAGGGTGGAGATGGTGGTCCTGAGCTCAATACACGAGAACCCTTCACAATAAATGTAAAACTGGCCGCAACAAACATGTCCAATGATGATCCTTGCCAGATGCTCAGCCGTGTTGCGACGTACGATTGGTCTCGAATCATAAATTCCCTACATGAACATCACCCATTGCAAAGGGGCAGCCGTTAAATTGCCCAGTTAGTATATTGTCTCCTGAAACATGCATGGGTTTGCCATCTTGGCTCTAATAAGGAATTTATGGAATGAGGCTGATCTGATATGTATTCAAGAATCCTTCATGCTTGATACTCCTCTCTTGGATGGTTTTATTGTTGTGCATGAACCTTCCAGGAAAAGATAAAAGGGTAGGCCTTAAGGCGGCTTAATTAGTGCCTGCCGTGTGTCTATGGGCTCGAACATTGAAAATGTGTGAATGTGCCATCCCGTCATCCTAGGTTTCAAAATAACATGCTTTGACCCACTTGAACTTTTAAGAGTGCTGATTGTCTAAATATTTATTTTAATCGTGTATCAATGAACTATTTACACATATAAAATCAATCTCAAAGCTCAAATAGCATGTAAATAAGAAAGGTATAAAGAAGAAAACATTACATATTTATACAATGACATCCACAATGCTCACTATAATATATGGATAGCAATACAAAGCGGTAAACTATACTTAGTTCATTTCTCATAACTACCATACCAAGGACACTCACACCACAGCCGTTTACCCCCTCTTAGGGCCGGGGCAGTGACTGTTTTAGGATACGAGTACTAATTTCAAATCTGAATATTCAATATTTCTTCTATCCTAATCCAGATGTTGAAGAGAGCTAACATTTCTCGCATACTCTCAGAATTCATGCAGTGATGCCAGAATAATGACGTTCCGATTGATGCTAGATTATGGGAGAACTTCCCCAGATGACAATGGATTACATCAATCATAGTGTCACATTCTGTCAAAACATGTCTTGCTGACTCTAATACATTGCTTCCTTCACACAACCGACAGGTGCGTTGTTTCAATGGCAACTGCAAACTTCTGCCCGTGACCAACAGGATAGGCAGTTGGTCCAACCTTAATAGAAGGATAAATCGTCGCAGTTTTTTTGAAGGGCAGAGATTGAGATACCCTTGGGGTTGCAAGAATGAGTACAAGCTGTATTGTACAAATGCGTAGCTTTTCAACACGCTAAGGTGAGCGAAATTCTCTAGCCAATCCCACATTTCTACCCTCTTATCAAGTGCATTTTGAACTTGCTTAGAATATGGGCTTTCTCGCCAGGTCCATCCAATTGTAGCAAGAAGTTTTATCATCATCACAGATGGTGACTGAGAATTTTGTTTCTTGCACAATTCTTGGAAGATAGTAAGCAGGAGAGGGTTAGATGTTGTACTGCGCATTTTCAAGAAGTGCCCCAATCTCCTTTTCATGACGATAGCCTTCATAGAGGGTAGCCCTAATTCTAATCGGATAATTGCCATCGGAACTCCCGGGCCCAGGCCAAGTATACGACGCCAGAACTTCCCCTCGATGATTTGAAGCCAGCAGAGATCTAAGTCTAGAAGTGATTCTAGACCATAAGTCATCATAGGGATGAATACCTGCATGTATAATTGGCGCGTACCCCAAAGCGAAAATCCTCCTTGCTTATTGGTAAAGTTGGCTATTAAAGAGGTTACTTGTGCCGCTCGCATTGTACGTGAGAGCTTAAGAGCCACATAATCCCCATTGGGCTCAAAATCAATACCTAGATAACGGTAGAGAGGGGCGTATGGAATCAAGTTATTATTCACCGTGAGCTTCACACGGGACACTTTTTTGCTGGTAAATCTCAATACCTTAGTTTTGTCTAGGTTAATAATGAGACCATTAGATTCGGCGTACTCCCATAATGCAGTGGCTGATCTACGTAAGCCACTAATAGTGTGGTCAAAGATGACCAAATCATCAGCATATGCCATGACAGTACAGGCGGAGTCCCCGATTTTGGGGGGGCAATTACGGGTAGAAGTTAGAGCAAGCGGAATATCATGCACATAAAGGTTGTACACTAGGGGGGCAGTCACACAGCCCTGTTTGACCCCCCTATTTTGATATACCTTGCTAGTCAGATGTCCCTCCTGGTCCAATTTTAACCTGACTGAGGTATTATGATGTAACAATCTGAGAAAATATAGTACGCCAACAGGGCAGCCTAGGGCAGCAAGTTTAGACCATAGGCGTTCTCTAGGTACCAGATCAAAAGCTGCTTTAAAGTCGATGTATAGTGCATACAGCGGCGGCTCATCTCTTTTACGGGCTCTTGCTCTTAATAGGTTCATTACCATCAAATTATACCCGGTGGAGTAGCCTTTTCTAAAACCACATTGGAATTTAGATAGTATAGGGGCCTCGTCTACCCATGTCTGAAGGTCCTTGAGCAACAGAGCGGCAAACAATTTGCCTGTCGTGTCCAGCATAGAGAGGAGTCTGTAATTATTCGGGTCTAGCCGGTTTCCCTTTTTAAATACCGGGATCAACACGGCTGTTTGCCACGACTTAGGTATCACCCCTTGGCTCAAAATTTTCTCAAACATGATTGCCAACAATCCTGCCCAAAACTCAGGTTGGGCTTTGATAACTATATTGGCTAGGCAATTAGGGCCGGGAGCTCTAGAGGATTTTAGAGTTTTTATCTTACAGAATATCGCTGTGTATGACATATCAAATGAAATACTAGATCTTGGAGGAAGCAGTGGAAACCTCTCCTCTGTCTGCACGATGGCATTACGATTCAGCAGGAAATCCTCCCATTCCTTTGCACCGATGGGGTTTGCCAGTTGCCCCTTAGCTGTTTCCCTAGCTTCACCCAGAAGTGCCCAAATGCTGCGAGTGTTTTTCGAGCAGATGGTGTGTATCAATTTCTGATAAACCAGAGTTCTTTCGGTAAGCCGAAGCTTTTTGATATTGGTTCTATATTTATTCTTGCATTTCCTAACAGCCACCCTAAGATTTTCTATAGGTTCGCTCCTTTGTTTGATCGTGCGCAGCTCCCTTCTAAATTCCCTCTTAGTGTCTCTGATCTTTTTGTTAAACGGGGGTATCCCACCCTCTGGTCTAGTCATACTCCGATTGGGGGCTGAGGCATGAGTATTAGAACAAACACTGATCCAAGTTTCTATAGCTTCTATAGACATATCGTTGAAGTTCGGTATTTGGGGCCAGTTCTCAATGTTTAGTGCTTCTTATGCCAAGTGTATATTCTTGGCAGTCCACCTGATGCTAGAGCCCGCTTTGTTTACCCGAATTGTACCCATATTACTCTTCTCTGGATTAGTATGGGCAATGTTTAGTACACACTGAAGTGCAGCGTGGTCACTCCATTCATTTAAAGATACCGTTAGGTCAACACATAGCAACATTTTAGGGCACATAAATATATAGTCAATTGTACTGGAAGAAGACCCATTAGCCCACGTTTGTTTTCCTGGATGGTCACTAACAGTGTAACCATTCACCATCGCCAAATCCCAGTCATCAAACAAGAGACGCCATTGCGGGCCTTCAGTGTCTTTTTTGATATGCGTAAAGTAACCGCTTGTTTCTTAGCCTAGGGTTTTGTGGGTGTAGCCCTCCCTCCCCCGGTATTCGGCAATTGAAGTCGCCAACTACCATTACCGCTCCGTTTCCTTGAGTCGCTGACCAGAATGCCAACAGCTCATGAAGGGCTGCTTGGAGTGGTTCACTTATCCGGGCATAAGGAGGATTATATAGGTTTATCAGCAGTACCTTTTCTCCTTTGCCCTTAGGCCCATATTCAACTTCCACTGCCAGCAGATTATTGTCTTGGCTACAGGGCATCTGTTTCGAGTTCAAACAGCTTGCCACCCCAGTAAGCAACCCACCGAATGGTCTACCCTTCTCTCCCCTTTTCGCAAAAGACTGATAAGTCACAAAACCATCCAGTAATAATGGGTCCATCGCCCAGGACTCTTGTAAACATATTAGCTCATGTTTGGCGACAAAGTTTACTGACCCCTCAGAGGACAGCAGATGCGCAAAGCCTCTGCAATTCCACAATAGTAATGACCAGGTTCAATGATTGGATAAAGCTTCGGGAAGCGATTCGGCCAACCATTTTAGCACGTGTTGTATGTCCGCCACTTCCACTTTCTTTCCCTTAGGTACAATCGGGCAGACATCTAGATCAGCTGAACCACTTGTTTCGCCGTTATAGACACAGGGATCAGGTTCATCCAAGTCTGCATCTATCTCCACGTCAACTGCCCATAGTTCGTCTCGGTATTTCCTGATCAGCTGTGCGGTTGAAAGGAACTTGCAATGCAGGGCAGATACACACGAATTCCGCCCCTTCAATGGCTCCACAAACTGGAAGTCATCAGATTGCAACACTCGCAATTCAGGAACGGAGTATAATCGGGTTAGGAGTTCTGACCGAGACAGCCATCTGCGACCGCCGTTATTGTAAAGGTTCTTAATCCGACATATCCTACTGAATGGAGTGCCCGAACCCACCTCCGTTGGTTTGATAGGAGGATGGATGATTTTAGCCTGAGGCAGCAGAGGCTGGGATGATTTCTCCGGGGGGCCCACATAGCCTTTCCTCTGTCAACTGAGCATCGACTTCAAGTTGTTCCCACTTTTCGTCCAGCACTTCTAGGTCATCCAAGGTCAATGTACTTTTAGCCTCAGTACCCTCATCCTCCCTTGCAGGCATTAGCGGCTCCTTAGACTGTTCCTTGTTCTGATCTTGGTCTGTAATCAGCCAGCTAGTCAGGCAGCCACCTCCAATGCTGTTCCTTTTCTTAGCTCGGGCAGCCCTTTTCTTTGCTTTTTTTGAGCGGCCCCCGATTTTCACAAATTCTTCTACTGAGGGGCACACTGACAGTTTTTTCCTGTTTTGTTGAGCCTTCTTAGCCAGTTTGCGCTGTTTGCGAGAGTAAAAGACCATCTCGCTCTGGTCCATGTTTACAGAGGCTTCTTTAATGGGCATAGCGTTTATCTCCTCAGCTATGTCAATTGCCTCCGCTAAGTTGATTTCTGCCTCATCTTCCACAGGATTTTCATAAGTCCGGGGAGTAATCGGTACGGTGGTATTGGCTAAGATGCGTCCGGTCATTTGGAGCAGAATTTTTAGGGCAAACTGAATAGAAGTTACAGATGATTGTATCTCTGCTAGTTCATTTGCTCCAGGAAACGGGATAGATGGATCCACATCCTCATTGTCCGGGACGTCCTCCATTGATACCATTACTAGGTTAGGGGAGGCAGATAATCTGCCCCCCTGCTCAGAGTGGCCGGAGATCATAACAGGAGAGGCCGCAGGATTCGTTCCCTGCGTCAGATCTTTATCATCCTGCCTCTTGGGCATCAGGGGGGTCATCCCACGTTGTATGTTCAGGCATAGATCAAGTAGAGAATTATTATCGATATCATCGAAGTTAGTAGTACGCAAACAATCCCCCCCTCACCCCCTCCAATGTATGTTGGTTCGTCTATGATCGTAGAATTAGTTTCAGGTATAGAATTTGTAGGGAAGAAACCAGTGATCTTCCCTTGACCTGGGAGGGTGGTCTTTTTGAGCTTCTTCATGAAGATTTCCTTGGGACTGCCCATCTCCTCACTCCGCAATGCCTCTGCTTCTCGGGCTTTCGGCGTCTTCCGTAGATTATATTTATTTTGTGCTGTCTTTTGCCCCGGAGGCATTTTAAGTTGTTAAAATGAGTAAATAATTAGAGGGAGGTTGGTAATACTGTTTTTATGGAGCCACCTGTCTGTCACACCCCCAGGTAAAGTGCAAACATAAAAAGGAGGGGTTACGTAAAGAAGGGGGGGGGTCCAATGGGCCTCTTCCACCGGGGATACTGGAAGTACTTCCCACCCCACTTCCAGTTCCAGCACCACCCCAAGCAGAGTGATTATCGGTCATAAAAGGGAGAAGGGAGAATCAGCCGCCCCTCTCCACAAAGTCTTAGTGTATCCCCTGCACCACAGGTGCAGCTTGTTGTAATGCGCCAAAGGGGGGAGCAGGGACACCAATAGGCACCAGATAGAGCGACCGCTGAACTTCCTTAAGTTCAGCGGTCCCAGCCACGACGCCCGCGCCTTCCTCCCGTGCTCCCGCCTCTTCGACACGGCTCCCGGGAGGAGCACGGGCTCGCGACACCCGCCTCTGGGTTTATACGTGGTTTATACGCGCGGGCCGACCACCGATCGCCAGTAGTAGCCCCCCGCGGCTCCTTTCTCGCAGCGTGTACTTGCCTCTCCGACAAGGTTCCCCAGTCCCCCGGCAGCATGCAGGTCGCTCCAACGGCGATCAGGCGCCCAGCTTCCCCACACCACTCTGAGGGCTGGAGGACTCGAGTGCTGGAGGACTAGAGGAAAGAACCTCTCTCAACGGCCGGCAGTCAGTCAAGCCGCACCGCGATAACAATCTCTCTCCCAGTCAGTCAGAGGATTGGGCGGCCGCTTCCGACTTCCTTGACAGATGTTTTTGTATCTATCACTAATGCATTTGATTTGTTGTCTTTATTACCTAATGTGTGTTTTTTGGTTATGCGTGATTTTAATTCAGAATGTTTAGATGCCCAGTGGTATCGACCTGGGGCGACTAGACGCTTCTCTCAATCTGCAAGAGCCCGAGAGATATTATTCCGTATTTGTTTGGACAGTTTGGATCTTGTACCCTTAAACGGGAATACCGCGGATGATGTCCTTACCGATTACACTTGGTCAGATGGCACTTACAAATCTACCTTGGATTTCATATTTGTTTCTGCTCATATTTTTCCTTTTAACTGCTTTAGAGTTGATGCCAAGACCTGTAGTGACCACTCGCTCCTTAGGGCATGCTTTGGAGGTATGTATAGCTGATCTACCTCAGATGCCATTGATATTAATCCTTAAAATTAGGCTGTAATTTGGCGACCCAAGTATGCATCCCGGGTTAATGCTAAGATTGATCACGACCTATTGGGGTGACTCTTGGCTGATGTGTCCCCTCTCTTTTTCCTCTCCCTTGCAGGACACTCTCGTAGCTTTGATTCCATCCTCGAGTTTCAGAATGGTCAGCAACCGCATGGACTTCTCACAAGTTCAGGGGAGAGGTATGTGCCAGGGAGAAGAAGTCGAGGGGACATTAGGAAAGCTCAAAAATTGGGCCTTAATGCGCATACGATCATATCTAAGCTGAAGCAAACTTATAGAAACTGGGCGAAGGGTCATCGTGCCTTGCTACTACAAAAAGATGCAGAAAATATGTTATAGCCTTGGCCTCTAGAGATACGGCTAATTTCTGGAGAATAATACGAGGGGGGATGTGCAACTCTCGCTGCAGCATCAGGCGATCCCAGGCCGGTTGTGGGAGAATTATTTTAGTAATCTGTATGCTGCTGTGAGTCGCACAGATGTCTGTGCGTTCAGGATCTCTGGGGGGTTTTCTGAGTATGGAGACTTGGGAGCTATTACATATTGATCCTGTAGGAATTAATTTGGCTATTAGGAGGGCCAAGTCTTCGAATGACCCAGGTACTGATGGCCTCTCCAATTTAACATTAAAACCAGCGCTGCTTCTATGGGCCGAGGTGCTGTTTCAATTGTTTTGCAATGTGGTTGGGTGGGCCAGGTGCCCCACAACTTGGAGGGAGGTCATTGTGGTAGTTCTCTTCAAAAGGGGCGATGAAGCAAATCTGGGGAATTACCGCCCTACCTCCCTTTTGGATGCTTCCTACAAGATTTTCTCCGGCTTCCTGTTGCGCGCACTTGAGAGATGGGTTATGTATGCCAACAAGTTGGACTCTAATCCAAGGGAACTAGCACAGATCTGAATTGCCTTGTGTTACAACTTTTGAAGAATCAAGCGTTTCAATCCAAGCGTACTATGCATCTTTCGTTTCTTGATGTTTAAGGCATTTGCCTGTGTGGATCGAGCTAGGCTCTGGGGAATGCTCAGGTCATGGGGCTGTCCGGAGGCCTTGGTTCAGATGCTGGAACTTCTGCATAAAGATATCAGAATCAAGGTAAGGCTGGACCAAATGGGGCATGTATTCGGGGTGGATTTCAGTGGACCCTGGCTTGCGCCAGGGATGTGTACTAGTTCCCTTTTTGTTCAATCTATATATCTTCAGAATTAGTGCAGCATTGGAAGGCACTGGGGTTAATCCCCCGAGGCTGGGACACTTGAAAATTCCTTATCTTCTTTATGCTGACGATCTTGTGTTACTCGACTTTCCTGCAATAGGCCTACCGAATTCTCTAGTGCGGGCACAGGGTTCCTTTAGGGACCTTGGGTTTGAGATCAGTGTGTCCAAATCTAAAATCTTGGTTTTTAACTGTAGAAAGATCGTCGGGCAGGTCGAATTTTGGCTGGTGCATTGATGGTAATAAGCTGGAGGTGGTCACTGACTTTAGGTATCTTGGTGTTGTGATCAAAACAAATCGATCAGTGACCTTGGCTAACCAGGCCTTGAAGCTTGATGCTATTTCAGCGGTTGGGCAATTTTGAGTACTGGACAGAAAATATGGCTGCTTTTCACTACTGCCAGCACTCAAAATGCCTAACCAGGTGCTAGTTCCAAAATTGACCTATAGGACTGAGGTTCGTGAGGTAGGCTTGGAATGGGCCAAGATGTAGTCCTTCATCTGGAAACGATTGTTGTCCCTTCCAGGGGGCACTCCGTTCCCTGCTGTTAAACAAAATGCTGGGCATTACATTTTTAAATACTAAGGTCCGTTGGAGAAGAATTTTTCTCTTACGATCTATAATGTTTCCGCCGGTGTCGACCCTATTTATTCAACTAAATGCACTTTATAATCTTGGTAACTGTGTGCCTCTTAAGGCCTGGGTGAAGTCTGATTCGGCCATGCTGAATGAGCAGTTTCGCTTAAAGAATTAGAGCACAATCCAGTCATGGTTAAAATGATACTTTTTTTTTTTTCGCACAGGACAGAGCAGTGGCTAGAACACCATTAGTGGAACTCCTCTGGAAACAGAAACAACAGACACCCCAACATAGAAATAAGCCAAATTATGAAAACAACAATGGAGGCGTGGGATATACAAACGAGAAAGGGCGTAATGACCACCACGCTTGGCCCGTTCACCCCTATCAGTAGAAACCCGCAATTCCCACCTGGGATGGAGCAGGGGGCATATGAATGCTGGAAGGAGGCAGGAATAACAAAAATAGGGGAAATGTTCTTCAACAATGAAATAAGATCATACGAAGAGTGCCTCATACCCTCAGCACGCAACACAAGGGAGAAATTTAGATACGAGCAGCTGAAACACTGGCTCAAATCCCCAGACATAGCCAAGGCGGCAACAAGAACTCTTACCCCATTCGAGACATATATCACAACTAACTCAGGGGCAAGGAAATGGGTATCGATCCTATACTCCTTTATCAACTCGCAGGACGAAAAAATCAAGTGGCCATATATGAACAAATGGAACAAAACATTGGGTGCAGAACCGACAAGGAAACAATGGGAAGACCTCTGGACGCTGATCCCAAAGATGACAAGATCCGCACAAACAAGAGAAATGTGGACAAAAATCATTACCCAATGGCACTACACCCCAGAAAGACTAAATACAATGTTCCCCAACTCGTCGAACCTATGCTGGAGGGAATGCGGAGAAGTGGGGACGTGGAAACACATCTGGTGGACATGCAAGGGAATAACGTCCTTCTGGGAAGAGGTCAAGGGAGAAATGGGCAAAATTTTCCCAGAGGCAGAGCAAATGGGGGAGAGCGTCTGGCTGTGTGGGATGAGAGACGACAGAGCCAAAAGACTCAAAAAAGCACAATGGAGAAGCTTTATGGGCCTCCTCATAGCAGCATGGACAACAATAGCCCACAATTGGAAGAAGAAAGACACCCCACTGATATACTCTTGGCTCCAAAGAGTCTGGGCCCAGATGGCGATGGAAAAAGTCACACACACCATCCAGGGAACGAAAGACAGATTCGTAAAGGAATGGGGAGGAATTCTGGAGTATCTCCAATCGGACTTTATGGAACAGTGGTGCCCACATAACATTAAGATATCAGACATTTTCAATGCTTAATATGATCCCTGTAGTACAACGCATACGTCCCCAGGGGGGGAGGGAGGGGTGGCGGGGTGTTGGGGGGGTGGGGGGGGTGGGGGGGGAGAGGTTATTGTAATGTTGAACACACGTTGACGTGTTGAAAATAATAAAGATAATTAAAAAAAAAAAATGATACTTTTTGAAAATGAGTGGATCGAAAAATAGAAAAGAAACTGCTCCTTTTAAGCTGTTTGAGCACTTCTCTTTGGCTATTAAACCTTTTATTTCTCCCCAAAAATGCATGTTAAAATATGCCTCGAGATTCCTTAGAAAGTTCTGGCTACGCATGTTAGGCAGAAACATGTGCAGTTCCCTTTGGGAACACTGCAAAAGATTTAGTACTACAGGTCTTAGCAGTAAACCCACTTGGTAGCAGTCTGTACCACCCAGATTTACCTGGTAGCTGTGGCTGAGCAGTCAGACTTCCCTCAAGAAGAGTTAGGCAGAAGGCAAAGTATACCCAATAGGCACTCAGATACAATAGCACAAGCAAACACTGACCAGAGCTTTGGTATCAAAGTATATAATTATTTATTTAAACACACACTGTTTGAAACACTCCAGCACTCTTATTGTAAATCACTCTAAACACAGTTACTATTATGATATATACAACCCTTATTCCTTCTCAGACAAGTCTTAGTTAACACCACTTATTTCCAGACAGAGGCGAGTGCTTAAATATAGATGGCACTCCAATAAGTTCATGAAAAAGGGGGGCGGGGGGAGGAAGCAGAATATGTGAAGATACACCACTCTAAGATTTAGGAACACTATTAGCAAGTCAGAAGAGCAAAAGTCACTTGTGAGCCAAAGTCCATAGGCTGGGCCCACTCTTAGAGAGAGCAGAGCACAAATGCGCCCAAGATCACAAAGTTACACTCGGCTTTGAAAGTCTTGCAGAGAGTTCGAAAAGAGTTTAGCGAGGCTCAGAAAAGTTTAGCCAGGGTGTCCCAGGCTAACCCAGGTTCGAAAGCCAGGGGCTAAATCTACCCTGTACAGTCTGTGGCAAGGGAAGCCAGGCGGAACACGGTACCTTAAGTGGGAAGGATCCTCCAGCGGTGGCAGTTGTTCCTGGCAGCGGGTGCAAGTCTCGGCGTCGTCCAGAGGAAGAGAAGATCTCGACTTGGAGGAAAGATGAAGGTCGTTGCACTGCCAGGGAAGAAACCAGCCGCAGAGTTTCCCGGTTAAAAGGTACTACCCTTTTATTCGTGGTAGTGGTGAAGCGCGGCTATCCGGTCGTCGGGGTACTTGGCACAGGCGATTCGACTAGGAGACGATCCAGGAAGGCGAAAAAGGGGCGAACTGGTTGACCCCACCAGCTCAAAGGAAGAAGACTCTCCTGGCGGAAGATCTTCTCTGTCGTTGGAAACTGGTGAGTCAGTTCAGCAGGGCTCCACCGGTGGTGTCGTTGTTGCAGCTCGGCTCAGCTTCTCCCTCTTCAGATTCTTTAGGTCCTGTGGCGACTAATGAAGTTCCAGTCCCCAAAGCCCTTTTTTTATGCAGAAAACTCCCATTCATCAGTCCTAGCTGTCACTCAAACATGCTAAGTGGTGAGCCGGGCACCTCACCACTGGGCCAATCACACAAGAGTGCGACTTGAGTTGCCGAGGCAACTCAGTCCAGGGTGCCCATTCCCCCATCCCACACATCCTGTAGACCCAGACAAGAGTGGCACCACTTTTGGAGGCTTCTGTGCAGAAGCCCGCCAGAAGTGGAACAAAGGGCTCGACTTGGGTTGGAGTTACGGAAGCGAACACAAGCGCCATTTTAAAACAGAGTCCTGGCAAAAAGACCCAACCGGGGAATAAATATTAAATAATTAACCCGGCGGTATCTTTAACATTGCACCAAAAAAGTGGTGCGTTTAAAATGAATGGGAAAATCCCATAGGAAATATTCTGGTGGAATATTTCGCGTGATATCCACTGCCACCAGCCAGAAACTCGACAAGGGGGGACTGGACAGTGCCCCCTTGAAAAACAGATCCAGGAGCAATCGAATTACCCCTACCAGTACTTCCACAATACAATGGTTTGTACTGATTCTGTTCACAATTTAAGACCAGTAAAGTCAATGGTGACTTTACATGCCCTGGGAGACAGTAGTCAGTCCCAGGGTATGGAGTCTATGTTTGGGGGGCCACTATGACACCACTGTGTTACTGCACTGAGGGTGCTGTGTTGCACACTTACCAAAAACACATGAAGCCCTATGGAGTAAAATACCCCATAGCCCATAAAACACATTACAAAGTCAAAGGACATTCTGAAATAATGCCTAAGAGTGGGAGAAAGAGTCTCACTCTTAGCAGGAGAAAAAAATAAACCCCAAAAATCCAGCAAAGCTGCTGGGGGACTCACTAGGTTTGGGAAATTAGCCTATACAGAGAATTCTCCCTAACAATATTTTGGACTGGATTTTTTCCAAGAATCAGGTGGTGTCACTAATCACAGTGCAGAACTGTATTTGGTCTGATCATCACTCTTTTGAGCTTCCACTATCCCTCACGCCTAGTAAAAATACTCAGTTAACCAAGCAGTTTGTTCCTATGAGGAACTGTCAGGACGCGCATGAGGCCTTTGACGCCTCAATATTTCCTCTACTGCCTTCTTTGGAAGATGATATTCCCCTCACTGATTTTATAAATCTTTTTAGAATGACCACCAACCAGGTGTATGATACTAGCATCCCTTAGATACTCTAATCATAAGACATTGGTACATCACAATCAATGGTTTACACCCAATGTCTTGTCTGTTAAGACAGCTAAACGTAAAGCTGAACTAAACTTGGGTAACCCCCCCGCCCCCTATGATGTTACTCTTTATGCCCATAGGGATGCTGCAAAGATCTAAGACCATAGTGTTTAAGGCCAAATAAATTTTACTCAATACCAGGATTGAGGCGGCAAAATCAAAACCCAGGGAATTGTTTGCAGTTCTTTAGGAATTAAAGGTGACACCGGTTGAAACATGTCGCTATCGACAATAAATGGCGTCAATGTATTCATCATGGTTTTGTACAGAAAATACTGCATCATCAACAATGTATAACTGATCAAGTAAAACTTTTACAAAATACAGAAACCCCAATACTTCCATCTTTTACAGATATTAGTACTGAAACCTCAATGGCAACTCTTATTTGCTTTTCAAGAGGTGTTGGAAAGTGAAGTTATCGACATAGTTCACAGGCTGAAACGTACATCGTGTAAAGGGAATATCTTCCCTGAATCCTTGTTCAAAGAGTTTCTGAACTCCCTTGTTCCATGGGTGGCCAGATTTATCAATCATTCTTTCCTGTAATCCTATGTCCCCGATAACATCAAGGAGGCTTGGATCACACCCTTACTAAAAAAGTAGAATCTTGATCCAAGCAACCAGGGAAACTAAAGACCCATTACAAATGTACCCTTTGTGTTAAAAAGTCTTGACAAAATGCTGTACTGTCAATACCAAACTTTGGGAGAACAATACATTCTTGGCCCTGGACAGTCTGGTTTTTGTGCAAACCATGGGACCAAGACTGCACTTTTAGATTTTAAATCCAACATAGCAGGAATAATTGATAAAGGTGGTGTGGCATTTCTTTTATTATTAGATCCATCTGCCGCCTTTGATTTAGTAGTTCATGCTCTTTTGGCGGACAAACTGATCAAGGTTGGCAAATGCTCGACCTGTGCAGTCTGCTGGTTTAGATAGTTTCCTGGTCCCAGAACAGCAAATGTGGTCAGGGATAACAAGTAGTCACAAACAGAGTCTCTTACTTGCGGCGTTTCACAAGGTTCTTGTTTATCACCCTTACTGTTCAATGTTTATACTAGGCCTTTATGTTATCTTTTGCCCTCTTTGCGGGTACAGTTCGTAAATTATGCGGGTAATACTCAGATTGTGTTGGAGTTGTGCGGGTCCTACAATAAAGACACAAAGGGTCAATGAAGTTTTCAATGCCATACAGTCTTGGATGGCTGTAACTCCTTGGCTCTAAACAAAAACAAACAAAAATGAGTTATTCATTCTCATAATCTGTTAAAACACTAGACGTCTTCTTTGATTCTCAACTATCTTTTAAAAAACACATTCCTCACCTCAATTCTTCCTGTTCCTATTGTGTCTATTTATTATGGCAGATTCGCCCCATCTATCAGATCAATAGAGCTTTGATTGCAGCTGCTATCACCAACACAGTTAGACTACTGTAATAGTCTGCTTGTTGGTACTTCCCAAACTAACCCTACAAACACTACAGGCAACAAAAAATGGAGCGGTACATGCTGTTTGTGGAATTGGTCATCGGTTTTGAGTGTCCGAGGCTCGCAGGCAACTGCACTGGCTTCCGGTTAGTCAAAGAATTCAATTTAAAGGCTCTGTCATGGTTTATAACCGTTTGGCACGTGAAGCCCCGGCATATCTTTCTTTGCTGGTCAAGAAAAATCAGACGTACTCTGCGCTCCAACAAAAATGTCTTACTAGATCAACCACGTGTTTCTTTTAAAATAGGTGGCTCTAGCTTTGATGCCTGGGCCCCTGCTCTCTGGACCCACCTCCCCTCCGATCTCGGAGAACGTGTCTCAACTGTTCAATTTAAGAACCATCTAAACACTCCTCTTCGATAGAGGTATAGGCTAAATTAGATGTTACAATTAATCTGCAGCTCCTTATTTCTTGTTATGTCCTTGTGAGCGCCCTGAGGCCTTTGGACGAGTGGCGCTATATAAGAAATCTATAGATAGAGTTAGATCTGGTTATCTGTACCTTAGTTCCTACCCCATAAAGGTGTTAGGGTCTGGGAGGAAGGGAAGGTGACTTAAGACCCTCTCTGGGATATTCATGTCCACTAAGAGGAGTCATCTCCACAGGGATCCTGCTTACCCAGTCCCCTAGGGGATGTTAAGTGTTGCAGGCTCACCTCACTAGATCCTTAGGGAGAGGTGGCAAACTCCTTTGATTCATCGCAGTATGCAACAAATATAATAAAGTACATGATAAACGCACGTTACACTACGTTTTGCATCTTTTAGATTATGTTTACTATAATAGACTCACTGATTAAATGTGTATATAAATATTTCATGTACAGTAAATAAAATAGATATATGTGTTTACTGTTCATTACATCTATTGTGTGCATATATGACAAATGCATAAAAAAGTAAATGTATACATAGTTATGTTGTAGTTTGTTTTATTATATTTATTAAGTGTGTGTTTACCCTTCTTATGGCATGTTGCAACTTTGGGCAAAACTTAGGAATTTAGGAGGTTGGTAAGTCAATTTTACACAACTGTTCTTGCAGAATTAAAACATAAAACAGCTCTACTTGCCCCACTGTAATGCAAGTATAAAAAAAGGTTTCTTGCTCATGTAGTAATTATATTCCCAATCCATACCTATCCATCCCCTTATCCCAGTCTTCACTGTGCAGGACGCCTGCCACCCAGCGTACGGATACCAGAACGAGTAAATGCAAATATAAAAAATAAAAAAGGTTTCTTGCCCCTGTGGTAACTATGATATTCCCAATCCTCACCTATGCATTCCCTTATTCCAGAATTCACTGCGCAGGAAGCCTGCCACTCAGCATACAGATATCAGAATCTGTCCAAAGCTACAATGCTGTCTGTTGCACACTGAGAAAACCTCACATGCGTTCCATGAATGCCAACGCCCTGCAACAACTGGCAACTAGTAGGGTGGTATCTTAATAGGGAGCATGCTGTGAAGCTGTAAGTGTAAATCAGTGGCAACAGAGATGAGCTTGTCACTAAAAATTTAGACAATGTTACTCTTAGTCTTGCATTCAGGCACCATTGTTCTTGGAGTGGAAAGGTCAGAAGTCAGGAAACCAACTAGAATGGCTGTAGCCTTTGTCAATATGAATTAGGCAGAATTAGTATAGGAGTGCCTAAGCGAACTGTGACTATATACTCCAGGGATGCATGCAGATAAATTCTTGAAAAAAAGCATAAACGGTAGCCAGGTGGGGCTGCTCCTCAGATTAAATTGATTGGTACATGCTTACAAAAAATCAGTTAAGACTTACTTGGCGGCGAAGAAAAGGTAATGTACACATTTTGGAGGACGGGAAGCAGTGAGTAGGGTTAAGTAGCATTAAAAGAAATAATGAACACTATCCACTACAAAACCTATATCTTGCAATCCTGGCTAGCAGTGGTATTCAACACAACAGTGACAACTATTTTGGCTGGATTCCAATACCTCAAATAAAATTAATGAATTCTTCTGAGATTTGGGCCCCAGCAAAAAAGTAGGGCAATTAATCTCTCGGTTGATAGAGAAGTACAAAATGAACTTTTTGAGGACCAAGGAGTTGTCCTCAAGAATTCTTATGAAATACATTGGCATAGCTTCACTGCGCAGACTAAATGTAGCTCATTCATTCTTTAAGGCAAGGGCATGTCAACTAAAAAGCGGTATGTCAGGTGACCAATTTATTATCACTGATCATCATTGGCTGAAACAGGGGTTTAGCGGACAAAGCTGGGAAATCCATTCAAACTGAGGAAACAGACAATAAAAATATGCTTGAACAAACGGTAGAACCCAAAAGCAGCCAAACAATGTCTTAAAAAACACATGCATGCACCCATGCTTTCCAGTTAACAATCGAAAGAGAACATTAACATGGTACATAAGCTTGCAGTTATTGTGGAATGGCAGGCAAAGATTACCAGGCCACAGTAGTGGGAGCGATGGACATCTTTGACTGGAGTCTTGGTTACCCCACCAGGAAAGATCCAGACCTAGGTTCAATGACCAGATTGCCAAAGACAGAAGGCTGCAGGGGAGGAGCCCATTGAAGAAACGGTTGCAGTCAAAGGGGCCTTGAAGACTGCATATGAATACCAAGTGTCACAGAGAATAGAACTAGCTACATAAGAACCCCCCGAGGACAGTGGGTGACCCCTGCTTAAGAAAGCTGTCGACTAAGCCTGTGTGCCACAGCTGCAGAGGTCAGTTTGGACAACTGAAGGACAACTTAATTGGATTCTCGTTCTACAGATTCTAAATCTTAGACATACATTCCCAGCTCTCCTAGGAAAGTTATCAGGGCACATGCTGTAATCTAGCTCGCCGTTGACTCCTCTCAACCGTCCAACTCCTTGGCTCCGGAAATGTAATCAGCATTTCTTATAGAACATACCATCCCCAGGACTCAATTCTACCTTTTCTCATCCAGTGATCAGCAGCTGGGTGAGAAATGTGTAAACAAAAAATAAAAAAAAAATAAAGAAATAATATGAAATATGACGAGCACTCTGAAGGGCAAGATGCGAGGGTGAACAGGAAGCTCTGGGAGAAGCATACTTCAGAAGAACAAGTTACTCTCTTACCTCGTAACATTCTTTCGATGGGATGGTCCGACAACGTATTCCATTTCTATGACAGGTAATGTCCACAGCTATGCTGCTTCGGAACATTTTCGGCGTCTGCGTCCTGCGTCGATAACGTCGATGCGCCGTCCCTGAGGACCTCCTCCGACGGCCGACGTCACCCGATGTGATGAGTAGGACGCACAACGCCCGTAGCCTCAGTTGTAGTTTTTTCCCCCAGAACGTGACACACCAGTTTTCTGCCAGTCAGACACACAAAGCCTTGCGGACCGCAAGCTGCAATCGCATAAGAAATTCTGCAGCGGGGAAGGTAGGGAGGGAGCGATATGGAATACGTTGTCGGACCATCCCATTGAAAGAACGTTACCAGGTAAGAGTAACTTGTTCTTCGAGGGGATTGCATCCCCCGACGTATTCCATATCTATGACAGACTCCAAAAGCAGTACCAAGCAAGGAGCTGGGAAAATAATTTAGAACACAAATTTAGCATGCCCAATCAAATTGCGGAATAAAGGACTGCCTTGCCAAACGCCAGATCCTGCCCTAGGATGGAATCGAGGGAGTAGTGATGTACAAAAGTATGTACCGAAGCCCAGGTGGCTGCATCACAGATATAACGAATAGGAACACCCCTCTGCCAGGCAGTAGACGCAGCCACTCCCCTGGTAGAATGGGCCCGCAAGCCAGCCGGAGGGTCCTTACCCGCCAAGCGGTAACACTCAGATAGCTAAAATAATCCAACGAGACAAAGTCTGTTTCGTCACAGCTTGTCCCAAACGCTTTCCAGCGTAACCACTGAAAAGTTGATTGTCCATTCTGACCCGGGACATGCGCGAAATATAAAAGCTCAACGCTCTCCTAGGATCAAGCCTATGGAGCCTCTCCTCTTCCTTACCAGGATGTGGAAGAGGATAGAACGCCGGAAGAACAACCTTCTGGCTCAAATGAAATTTCGAAACCACCTTCGGAATAAAGGAAGGACGAACTCTAAGGACAACCCTGTCCTTATGAAACACAGTGAAGGGTGGCTTAACTGAAAGTGCCTGTAACTCACTCACCCTGCGAGCGGAAGTAACCGCGACCAAAAACAGTTTTCAGAGTTAACAGTCTCAAAGGGCAAGAATGCAAAGGCTCAAACGGAGCACCCATAAGAAACTTAAGAACAAGGTTCAAATCCCAACCGGGCACCAGAAAAGGTGACGGAGGGAACACATTAGTGAGCCCTTTCAAAAACTGAGAAATGAAAGGAATCTTAAAATAGGAACATTCTTCAGACGAGCGCTTAAATATGGACAGCGCTGCCAGGTAACCTTTAATGGTCCCCACTTGCAAGCCCCTGTGGGCCAAGGAAAGCAAAAAAGACAGAACCATGGGAATGTCACACTCAAAAGGATCCACATTCTTAACTCTGCACCAGTCGCAGAACTTCTGCCAACGGCAAAGGTACAGAGACTTAGTTGCCAGCCGCCTGGCCGAGAGCAACACCTCCATCACGTCTTCAGGGAGGTCCCAATCCTTATACCTCAACCTTTCAGAAAGCCAAGCATGAAGGTTGAGGGATCCGACCTCTGGATGGAGAACCTGACCCCCGCCCCTCCCGTGAAAGCAGATTGTCTCGGTAGGGAAGACGACATGGAGGGCAGATGGACAAGTCGAGAAGGTCCGGGTACCACGTCCTCCAGGCCCACGCTGGAGCAATGAGGATCATCCGGGAACCGAACCTCCAAAACCTCCGCAGTACTTGCGGGATGATGGGGACTGGAGGAAACGCGTACAGCAGTGGGAATGACCACTCCACCACAAACACGTCTCCTAAGGCTCCTTTTGGAGGAAATTCCCGCGAGCAGAACCTTTCGCACTTCCCGTTGACACTGGAGGCGAAGAGATGCACTTGAGGGGTCTGACGGGCAAGGCGACCGATGCCGGCGCTTCCGGGAATGCCTCAAAGAGGCAGGAGGAGTGGCGAGACCGACTCCTGGAAGGAGACCCACTTGACTTCCGACAATGACGCGCAGAGTCGCCTCTCGAGTCATCCGTCGAAAGCCCCGTAGACCTCGACTTCCGGGGCTTCGACACCCGACCTACCGACAACAACTTCTTGCGACCCGCAAGGCCTTGGCCGTGAGCGACTGGCAGTCGACAGTCGTCCGTATCGTGGGCCTCCCCGAGGCACCAGAGGCAGGCGTTGTGCGACCGACATCTTGGACCCGCAGTCCCCGCATTTCTTGAAGCCCGGACGCGGGGTGGAAGACGAGGAAGACATTGTTTCACGAACAGGTTTTCACAAAAACCGAACAGGTTCAAAGGGACCGAGAAGAATACAACAAACTCCAAAGAGTTGAGACGTACCGAGATTCACGAAGCAAACACGTTCGCGGAAAAAAACGGAACTGAGGCTACGGGCATCGTGCGTCGTCCTTATCACATCGGGTGACGTCGGCCGTCAGAGGAGGCCCTCGGGGACGGCGCATCGACGTCATCGACGCAGGAGCCGAAAATTTTCCGAAGCAGCACAGCTGTGGACATTACCTGTCATAGATATGGAATACGTCGGAGGACCCAATCCCCTCGAAAGAACATTACCAGAGTTAATTTGTTATTTTGAAGCATTACATCCTCCCACAGATTACTCATCTTAGACTCCCATAGCAGCACAGGCTTTATTGGAGGTGGGAGGAGAGTGAGCATGGTGACCTCACACCAGAACATTTTGTAACACTGCCCTTTCAAAGTGGGCATACTAGCCAGATTGCACATCTACAAACTAGTCCTTTGTATCTCGCAAAGCCCAGGTCAAATTCTGGAAGATCACGAATGTGCCCCCCCCCACCCTCCACCGCCCCACTAAGGTAGATTGGGCCCATTCTACAAGAGGGCTAGTAGCCACAACACCTGTGGCATGTCCTTTCCAGACAGTATAACACTCAGACATGCAAGATCCAGTGTGAAATTGTTTTGAAACGCCTCTAGTCTGGATCAAACAAAAGCTTCAGGTTCAAACAGAAGAACCTCTTTTATTCTTTATTAAGATGTGGAGTAGGAGAGAAATCAGAAAATTGGGATCTTTTGACTGAAATGAAAATCTGAATTCAATAGGGAAGGAACGCATCACCTGACTGGTCACCTCTTCCTTTAAAAACCTTGGAGCACACTGTTCCTCCTAGTTGAAATAACGCCACCAGAAGGGCCACACTTCATGTCAATAGTCTCAGGAAACAAGAATGGAGAGGTTTGAAGGGTGATCCCACAAAAAAGTAAGTGAAAGTAAGAACAAGATTCAAATCCAAAGCTGGAACCATAAACTGGTTTACAGGGAACATTATAACTAGGCCACTGAAAAACTGAACCACCGTCTGAATTGAAAATATGCTTTGTTCTGGCATCATCTTAAAAATCGAAAAAGCAGTCAAAAAACCTCTAAATTAGTCAATTTGAAGGCCATGCTGGAAAAAACAAGAGCAGAACCTGGGCAGGACAAATGTTCCAGATCCTTCTCTCTTCATTGTGATGAGAACTTCCTTTGCAGCTTTATATGGCCTTACTGGTGGGTCTCTAAGCAGAGAGGAGAATCTCCAATAAAGGGGTCCTGGGTCTCCCAAGAGGAGTACCAATCCAGATAATTAGACGTGAAATTGGCCTGAGCTTCTGAAAGCGGTGGCAGATTGGAAAAAGCAGAACATTTTGGAAAAATGTATGAACGAGAACTCCACTCCAATCCTGGCCATGATAAGAGCAGAGCTGAAGAGAGAAAACGGTACGGCAGTGGCAAAGTGGGGTGCCGACTGTAGAGCCACAGTGGGGCTGTTGGGTGCTTCAATGAGGAACTGTGGACTAACCCAGAGAAGGTCAAGAAGCAGCTCTGGACACTAGACTGGATCACAACAAACGAAGAAGCAAAAAACTATAAACTCTCCTATAACCTTGTGAAGCAAATAAGAAGCAGGGGCAATGTCCCAGAATATTTGAGGAAATTTCCGGGACCAAACCACAGGGCTCAATTTAGGAGGATCAGACTGAATCTCTTTAAAACGATGGAGGTTCTGTCAGCTAGAGCTAGGCTTGGCCCGCGCTCGATGTGCTGCAGATTCTGCAAGGCTTCAGGCTCAGTTGAAAAACTCCCACATTTTTTCAAGAGATGTATGCCCTTAACACTGATTAGGACAAGGCATTTCATGCATTTTTGGAACTATACAATACTTTAACAGCAGAAGACTGGTGGGCCCTAGTGTTGAGGGGGGAGAAGACTGTGCTGACCATAGCAGCAGTCACATTTCTAAAGGACTGTTTTAATTTATTAGACTCTGATGGAAAAGGGGTACCTAAAAATCTGAAGACTTGAAGGACTAAGATAATCTATTTTGCTAAACAGTTTTTGTGTTAAACTAATCTGCAAATAAAAATAAATAAATAAAAATAACCTCCAATACATCCTCAGATCGCCCTCAGTCTACACCTCAGCCACTCAGAAGATAAGCATGGGCGCTGAACGTGCTGTGGCTTGAGTGGAGGACTTATCTACCTCAAGGGGACAGAAGATCCGCTTTCATTGGGAGATGTTTAGGGAAAGCAGATGGTCATGTAGAGGAAATCAGAGTATCGCGCTCTCTGAGCTCAATACGAAGCAACCAGAATCATTGCAATTTTTAATCTTTATAACTTCCTGAAGGATGACTGGAATAAGTGGGCACTTGTGTAGAGGAGGTTGAAACTCCACTCAAAAAAAGCTCATCAGTGCCTCTCTCAGGGAATGTTCAAGGGAGCGCAACAACGTTCACTCCCTGTTGACACTAGAGGTGAAGAGATCCACATGAGAGGTTTCTCAAAGTTCTAAGGTCCAATGAAGGAGCACCAGACAAAGCTCCCATTCTTGGTAGTCCGAACCCCGCCTGCGCAGGGCATAAACCACCACATTCTCAGTCCTGTAAAGATGGGTTGCCGTGTAAGAGTGTTGCTCTCCAAGGCCCAAAAGAATAGCCGCATGGCTTCACTGCCTGCGGGAGTGACCCAACTTGAACCCTTTTGTATTGTGATGGGTTTTATTTATTAGGTGCTTTCGCCAAAGCTTTGTACATAAAAGAGCAGTAGAAAAATATGTTTAAACAATAACAAGCCAAAAGAAGAACAATTAGGTCATATTAGAAAGTAGGTACGTGTTAAGGTGAAATAGCATAAGAGGGGATAGATCTGATATGTAGGGTCAACGCATTCTAGAGTTTTGAGGCAAGTAGACCGCACAAAAGCGAGATTGGGCACATGGGGGCTTAGGAGCATTTAATAGAAATAGTGACTCAGAGTGAAGGGACTGAAAAGAAAGACACAACGAAACAAATGAGCAAAGATAAGGAATCTATGGAGACATCTAAGGGTGATGCAGAGGAAACAACTGTAAAAGTTCAAAGGACAGCCAGCGAAGAGAAGGAGAGTTGGAAGAACAGGGGGGATAGTGCAGAGAGTTTGAATAGAGGAATTCAAAACAGATCGCAAAGGTGCAATGAGAAGCAGGCAGGCCAACAAGAAGACATTTTTTCTTTTTTTCTTTATTTTGTATTTGTAAAGCGCCCTAGCAGCCCACGGGCATCGAGGCGCTGTTGCAGAGATTGCCTTAGTTACATATGCTTGGTTCTTGGTTACAGTGAGCATGATACAAGATTGTCTTGGAACATGAACAGTAGTCAAGATGAGAAAAGCTTAGTCAAGTGGTAAGAGGTTTACAGGCGTGAAAAGTAAGAAAAGAATGACCTTTACGTATGTTGAAGAGCTGAAAATGACAGGAGAGTGTAATACTAGAAATGTGTGAGGAAAAGCAAAGTGAAGAATCGGAGAGGAAACCGGTTACGGGCTGTCAGAGTAAAAGAAAGGGAGGCAGGAGGAAAGTTAAAGGAATGGGCATGGGAGAGGAAGACGAAGGAAAAGAAAATGTCAGTCAAGGAGGCATTTAAATGTTGAAAGTGAGAGTGCATCCAGTTTTTAATAGACGGAAGACAGTCAGAAAAAGTAATGAGGAAATTATAGAAAATAAAGGGGACGTGTAAAGAGAAAAAAGAAGGGGACTAAGCACTGAACCTTGAGGAACCCCTGTGGGCAATAGGAAAGAAACGAGGAAGAGATAAAGCCGCCACAAAAAAAACAGATTGGAAAGATATGACTTGAATCAATAAAGAGTGAACAGTAAAATGGCCCACAGTGTCAAAATCAGCAGAGAGATCAAATCAGAATAGAAGAGAGCTTAAGAGTGTCTAGCGGAAAGGAGTGAATTGGAGACAGTAAGAAGGGCCATTTCAGCAGAATGAAATGAACGGAAATCCAGATTGAGTTAGTGAGAGAAGAGAGTTGTGATCAAGATAGACAGACTGGATTTTTCGAGAGATGAGGAAGTAAAGAGATAGGACGGTAGTTCGAGGGAGAAGAGATGTCTAAAGAGGGTTTTTTCAGAAGATGAAAAACCACTCTTGAATTCATTAGGGAAGGCAGCAGAGGCAAGAGATTACTGAGAGAAGTAAGGCACGGCAATGAGAGATGGAAAAGCCTAGTGATGAGCGTGGAAGGAATCCGATCAGAGAGAGAGACAATAGTAGGGAGCCTGAGTGAGAAAAGAGTCAGAATCTGTAATCGGAGAAAAAGAGGAAAGAAGGAGAGCTTGGAACAAAAGGAGTGGAAACAGTAGGCAGAGGAGGAATGTAGATGCTCAACCTTAGAGATGAAGGAATTAGCAAAGTGAGAGGGTGAAAGAAGATGAAATAGATGGATCAGGGGTAGGAGGAGAGTATACGATTCAGAAGGTGAAAAAGAAATTAAAGGTGAGGAAAGATGAAATAATGATGTAAGAGAAGTCAAGTTTTAAGCAAAAGAAGAGCAGACTTATTGAATTAATGCATGGCCACTGTGCTATCAATCAGAATCAGGGCACTCTTACCTCTGATCAATGAAAGAAAGGTTATCGGAGACAACAGCCTGTGCACCGGGAGATGGATCAGGTGAGCAACCCACCCCTATCAGAGAGGCGTGTTACGCTCACCTGGTCTCTGCGGGGACTTTGGGGCACGGTTGCAACCCTTCCAGGATGTGGATCACCCTGGTCAGGCTGCTTTCCTTGCACATATGCTGTGGGCTGAGACAAATGGGGACACTGCTCCTGCGTGGATATGAGAGATCGTGAGAATGCTATGTGAATGTTGTCTTTCTCGAACCCTTCTTCCCAAAGTGTGGTGAGCATGCGCCGACCCATATAGGCTCACCTGTTAATTAATGATGAGCTCTCCGTCCTGCTTCTCACTGCAGGGGCACTTCTTGATGGACCGAGATCATTCACTGACCCATTGTACGTGGCAGCCCAGACCAGCTGTGGCTTAGCCACTCTTGATGTTAAGCGTCTTATGGCTTTGAAACATTGTGATGTTCGTTCACGATTGTCTGTCTTTTAATGTCTCTCTTCTGCTTTCTCCCAACAGGTGAAATTGCAGCCCTGCAGTAGTTGCGGTGCAGGAAGCAAGGCCAAAATGGAAGAGACCGGAGCCCCCGATGCTCAAACAGCAGGTGAGTGTTGCTTTAAGGTTGAGCGCAAAGATTTGTTAATGTTTTGTTAATGTTAAAGGACATTTGTACCGCACACTATCACCACCGGAGTGGTCCCCTGGCGCTCTGGCGGCTCTGAAAGAGGAGGGGAGGTTGAGTTAGTGGGAGGAAGCAGGAAAAGTGCAAGAGAGCAGTGATGTGCTGTTGGCGGCCTCAGCCCGGTGGGTCAGTTGGCTGTGCCTGGGGTGTTTGGAGTCTGGAGTCACCCGTCCAGGTGTCGTGGGAGCTACCCTCTCGTGTCGGGGATGTCCGTGTCCTTTCCGGCTTAGTTGTCCTTTTTCAGGTTTTGGTTTCCAGATTTAGTCTGTGGTGTTGAAGAGCCAGGTTTTTAGTGATTTCCTGAATTTTAGGTGATCTTCAGTGTTTCTTATTTCTTTTGGGATGTTGTTCCAGGTTTTTGCGGCTATGTGGTAGAAGGAGGTGCCTCCAAGCTTTTTCTTAAGGTATGGTTTGCGTTCCAGGCGGATTTTGTTGCTTGATCGGAGGGGTCTTGTTGGTTTGCAGACTGTTATTTTCCTTTGTAGGAATTCTGCTCCTTGTCCGCTGATTGCCCTGTGCGTTATGCAGATTGTTTTGAAGGTGATGCGTTGTTTTACTGGGAGCCAGTGTAGTGTTTTTACGGCTGGAGTGATGTGGTCTCTTCTGGATAGTTTGAGGAGTAGTCTTGCTGCCACATTTTGGATCCATTGTAGTTTCTTTAAGAGGTATTCTGGTATTCTGAGGTAGAGGCTGTTTGCATAGTCGATTTTTGACATGATTAGGGCGATAATAGTGAGTGTTTTGTGCGTGAAGGAGAGGAAAGGTAGAATTCTTCTTGCCGTGTGGAGGAGAAAAAAGCATTTCTTCACTGTTGCATTTATTTGTGGTTCCAGGGTTAGGGTGTTGTCCATTAGGACTCCCAGTTTTTTTACTACCTTCGATGGTGTTGGTGCGTTTCCCATTTCCGTAGGCCATCGGATGGTGGTTTCGTTCTCTTGGTCTTTGGATACGATCATGATTTCTGTCTTTCCTGGGTCGATTTTCAGGTTGTTGGCATCCATCCAGTTGAAGACTTCTTTTAGACAGTCGATTAGGGTTGAATGGTCGGCATCGGTGTCTTCGATTCTGTAGATGATCTGAGTGTCGTCCGTGTAGTTGTAACATGTAATGTTGCATTTTTTGAAGATTCCGATGACCGGAGTCTGATAGATGTTGAAATATAGTGGGGATAGTGAGGATCCTTGTGGCACTCCACAGTTGTTAACTCGTGGAGCGGATTTGAAATGTTTGATCCATACGGTTTCTGTCCTGTCTGCTAGGAATGATTTGGTCCAGCGTAGTGCTGTGTCAGTTATGCCTATGTCTTCTAGTCTTTTGGTCAGGGTGTCATGACTAACTGTGTCAAAGGCTGCGGAGAGGTCGAGCAGAATAAGGGGGCTGAGGTAGTGTTCGAGTCTGCGTTAGTTTTGAGGTTGTCCCAGATGGATAGTAGTGCTGTTTCCGTTCCTCTCGCTGGTCTGAAATCGATTTGAGCTTGGTCCAGGAGGTGGTGTTTGTCTACGTGTTCTTGGGTTAGTTTATATACGCAGGTTTCATAGAAGTTTTGCTGGGTAGGGGATGTTGGAGATTGGCCTGTAGTTGGAAAGGTCATCTACATCACCACTTGTGTTTTTCAAGAGTGGCTTGATGTATGCCGATTTGAAGATCTTCGGTACAGACCCTGTTGATAGTGATAGATTTAGAAGGTTTCTGTAGTGTTCTGCTAGCAATCCTTGCGCGAGGATCGATTTGTAGATGTCTGGGGAACATGGGTCCATGGGTGATCCTGCTTTCTTGCTTCGTTTTACCAGCATTGCGAATGCCTCTGCTGATATTTCAGGAAAGCTTCGGAGTTTGTGCTGTGGTTCCGTGTTAGGTTTTGTTGGGTCAAAAGCGCAACCGTAAACGTAATTTCTTTGTAATTTCTAACCTTGTCTTCATCTTTTTCTCTTGCAGGTGCGGTCTTCGGATGAACTGCTCACCGTGCCGCAATGTCAGGGTTGAAGTGCTGCTTTCTGGAGGGTGATGGATGATGAATGCCAGAGTCAGCAGTGATGCATGCCGACAAGAACAGGTCCCAAGGTAAGTGCTGAGGCTGGTAGCTGGAATCAGAGGTAAGATTCGCTCAGGCGGCGGTGAGCATTACACTGACATCACTGCAGAATAACACGAAGCGCTTGCATGAAGGCTGGGCAGACTTGTATAGTCTAGCTCTGGCCACGGCCATTAGCCTTGGCTTACCGGCCCCACCCTGCCACTCCTAACGGAACTGCACATGCAAACCAGCTTTCCCCAGCAGCCACACCCGAATAAATGCACGTGGAAGTTCCTGCAGGTGAAAAAGTATTTTTTCACCAAATAAAGTGTGTCAGCTTACATTAGTTCATGAGCCTGGTGCCAAAGTGCCAGGACTGAGTCCAGTTGGGCCCTCTATGCTTTATTGTCCTAAAGGGACAATTAAAAGTTGTTACCTCTTGCCCATGTCCCCTGATGGTGAGGGCTCTGTGTTTCCGGGCCAGTGGCCATGAAAGGCATCCATGACCTCCAGCCATGGTTGCCAAAATGGCTGTCAACCTTGAAGTTGTTTCGTTGGGCTCACCACAGAAGTTTCCATGCCACAAGTCTCACCAATCCAGGCGAGAATCCAGGACTGCTCCTATGAACTGGAGCAACCCCAAAATGGCAATGGGTACTGCTTCATGAACATCAGGTATCTCCTTGGCTTTCGATGGATAGATACATGGACATAACCGTTATGAAGGAGAAATCAGTCAATCCTGGAACTTTAGAGACTGGCGGGTTTGTACTAGGGTGCCTATCTTGAATTTGTCCTTCTGGAGGTACTTTTTTTAGGACCAAAAAGTTTCGAGAAAATACTGTCTTCCCTTCTCCAAATCTGGCACTAGCTCGAAGGCTGCTTTACTCAAGATGACTTGCCTCATTTAGGAAAGGATCTAGTAGCAAGGTTTGCCATGAGGGTGTGGTGGTCTCTCTAGAAAAGGAACACAATAACTCTGCAACACCATCTGAACTGCCCTAGTGTCAGAAGTAGTAGATCACTTCTAGGAGTGTACATTTATCGTTTCCATGGCTGCTACTGCTGTTTAATGCACACCTCAAAGAGGTTACGGGGCTCAGGTGGAAGAGGGTTGGTGGCAGAGGATGCTTGCGTTTTCTGGGATCCAAATCTTCTGCCCCGCTGAGCAAAGCATCTGACTATTTTGGGCAGCAGATACCCGATCAAGCCCTCTGAACAAAAGATGTGATACCCCTGGAAAAAGCTGTCGAGGAGGAAGAGCCTGTCGAGGGCGACTGAACTGCCAGGCCAAAAGGCTTTGCAGTGAACATTGAGGTTTTACATTTCTCAAGCGACGCATCTGCCTTTTGGTCCAAGTAAATTCTCCCCATTGAAGGGCACGTCCAGCAATTTGTCTTGGACATTGTGTGCAAAGATGGAGAAATTACCTTACTGTAATGTTCTTTCTGTATCCCATCTAACCGGTAATGGAGTGTGAGCCAACTGACATTTTGGGCAAAGGAATGCCAAGAACACACTACCTTGTAATGCTTCTGTGGCAGAAGAGGTGCTCAGCAATAAACAACTAGCTAACAAAGAAATACACGTTTCCGGAATCCCATCTTCTGCACAAGCCCCCCCTACCTTTGAGAGCTTTATGTTCAGGCTTCCACTTAAGGTATACATCTTCCACTTTTCCCCTCACTTAGTCCAAATAGGGATTGCAAATAGTTGGACACAATGGGGAAAAAGATTTTGCATTAGGAAATGTGACTTTTGAAGGCTGTAAATACCTCTTGAACTCTGGCAAAGTATAGTCATACTCTATGGGCATTGATTTCTTAAATGGCAGAGCATCTTTCTGAAGGGGAGATAATAAATGTTTTCCAATGCTCTAGTAGTGGATGGAAAGGATGCTGCTGGCCAATCTCTACAATCATGCCGATTGCATGGCCGCTTGATGTGCATGCTTTAGTTGCCAGGAGACATTCCTAATCGAGGACTTCTGTCAATGGAGTGCTTTTCTCCAGCAGATTCCTCATCAGATAGATATTCCCTCCAGCTACGTTGCTTTGGAAAATTTTCGACAGGGCGCATAGTGGACGGCGACCATTGATCCGTCTTGCTCGACATCTGGTCATCGGCTTGGACGTGACGTCAGGCGTTGTACAAGTACCATGTCACTACGCCCCAATCTCAGTTCCCCCTTTTTTTCCAGAGCACCACACACTGCATAGGAAAACAGAATAAATGGGCTAGTGAGCCCTTTAAAAAGACAGTAATTATAGAGCTCCAAAGGAGGAACAATTGAAAAAGAACACTACAAGTAACGTTAGAAGAACTGTGGCAGAAGACAGAAAACTGACACAGAGGAACATCACCAAGGCAACGTGAAATAGAAAAATGCGCACCAACCACAGACTCTAAGCGGTGATGGGGGGAGATGAGGAATCTGTGGGAGAAGAATCCATAGAAAGAACATTACGGTAAGGTTATTTCTCCTTCAAAGGATTGCTTTGCTCCCGCAGATTCCTCATCTGATAGACTCCAAAAGCAGTAACGAAGGAGGCGGGCAGAAAGTTATACCAAAACATTTTTCAGCACTACCCTGCAAAATACGCATCAGAAGTTGTTTCCATCGGTGAGATGAGCCCAACATTCAGTACTTTGAATCCCCCTTCTGTGTCTCACAGAATACACTTCCTGTAAAAAGCCAAGGATTTCCAGACCCTGAGGGCATAAGGACTTGAGGCCCAGTTCACGTCTTATCACTTGAATGGGTAAACTCTGCGGTAGTAAGAGGACATTTTTCCAAAAAATGGCTTCCAATGTAGACCAAATTGAAGCCGGTAGGGAGAATAAGGTTTCCACTCCTTCAGTGAGAATAGGAACTATTTTTAGCCGATAAAAGTCCACAATAGGTTTCAATGAGAACTTACAATATTTCCTTGATAGAAGGCCAGGTTGCAAGTGTTCGCTCTAAGAGCAACCTCCCTCTGTGCATCAAAAGCCCTGTTATTAATCATCAGTCCCAGATATAAGAGGGATGAAACTTTTTAGTTTTTTGCCTTTCAAGTACAAAGCCCCCCTGCTTAAGGGAGCCCTTTGACCAGATCTCCCTCCCAAAACCAATATTCCCGATTTTCAGACCATTTTCCTCCAAGTAGGTTTCCAGGGCGTTCAGTTGTCTCTGTAGGCCGACGTTGGTTTAATCCAGCAAATTGACGTCATCCGTGTATAGAAGTCGGCTAATGGGAACTCCTGCTATTCGAGGTGAAAAGCATCTTACCTCATGGGAAGCTTTTTCCATGTCAGAAATAAAAAGACAATATTGTGGGTGGCAATGAGAAGAACAAGTTACTTACCAACTGGTAACGTTCTTTCTACTGGATGTTCCTCCAACGTATTCCACATCTTTGACATGTAATTTCCACAGATGTGTAGTTCGGAAACTTTTTCGGCAGAGGGCGTCCTGCGTCGATGGTGTCGGGTCGATGTCCCTCGAAGGTCTCCATGGGCGATGTCACCGGATGTTATAAATAGCACGCACAAAGCCGGTAGCCTCCGTTTATGTTTTTTTCCCCATAACGTGTGACATGCACATATCCAATGCCTGCTTGACTGCACATAGCCTTGTGGGAAAAGTAAGCTGCAATCACATAGGAAATTCTCCAGAGGAGCAGGCTAGGAGGGTGATGTGGAATACGTTGGCGGAACATCCAGTCGAAAGAACGTTACCAGTTGGTAAGTAACTTTCTTCAAATGGATTGTGTCCTCCAATGTATTCCACATCTTTGACAGACTCCCAAAGCAGTACCAGAAAATGGAGGAGGGAAAAGAATTTAGAGTACCCAATCAGATGGCAGAATAAAGAACCGCCTTACCAAAGGCTATAGCTTGACTATGAAGTGTATCAAGGGAGTAATGTTTAAAAAAGGTGTGGATAGAAGCCCATGTGGCTGCATCACACATTCACACATTTTCCGAACAGGAACTCCCCTCTGCAGGACTGTGGAAAGCCACACCCCTAGTGGAATGAGCTTGCAACCCATCAGGAGGGTCCTTACCCGCCAAAGGGTAACATTCAGTAATGGTGAGGATAATCCACCTGTAGAAGGTCTGTTTTGTAACAGCCTAGCCCAAGAAGTGACCTGCATACCCCCACAAAGAGTTGATCATCCACTCCGACCCTGGACATGCTAAAAATATAAAAGCCGAGAGCTCTCCTAGGATCCAACCTATGGAGTCGCTCCTCATCCTTCCTAGGATGAGGAGGATAGAAAGGAGGAAGAACCACTTTCTGGCTCAAATGAAATTCAGACACTACCTTAGGTAGAAAGGAAACACGTACCTTCAGTACAACCCTATCCTTGTGGAACACAGTAAAGGGCGGTTTAGATGAAAGTGCCTGCAATTCACTCACTCTGCGAGCCGAAGTAACCGCAACCAAGAACACAGTCTTGAAAGACAACCTCCAAGAGTGCAAAAAGCTCAAACGGAGCACCCATAAGGAATTTCAAAACCAAATTCAGATCCCAAACCGGCACCTGGAAAGGGGACGACAGGAGCACATTAGTGAGGCCTTTAAGAAATTGTGAACCCAAAGGAATCTTAAATTAAGAACATTCTTCAGACGAGCGCTTGAAGATAGACAGCGCCGGCAGGCAACCTTTAATGGTACCCACTTGAAGGCCCCTGTGGGCCAAAGAAAGTAAGAATGACAAAACCATGAGAATGGAACACTGAAAAGGATCAACATTTTGTCCTCTGCATCAGTCGCAGAACTTACGCCAACGGCACAGGGATTTTATTGCTGGATGCCTGGCCGAAAGCAACACCCATCACGTCATCCGGGAGGTCCCAATCCTTATACCGCAACCTTTCAGATACCAAGCATGAAGGTTGAGGGTCCTGACCTCTGGATGGAGAACCTGATCTCTCCCCCCAGCCCCCCCAACACTGCCGCCTCCTTCTCCTAAGGCTCCTCTTGGAGGAAATTCCCTTGAGCAGAATCTCACGCACTTCCGGTTGGCACTGGTGGCGAAGTGATCCACTTGTGGGGTTCACCTAAGGGCAAAGATCTGTTACGAATGACCAGCCTCTTTATCTTTCCCTGTAAGGGACAATTTTCTTCTTTTGTTGCAAAAAGGGCTTTAAAATGTTTTATCCATCCGTCCTCTTAACAGCATTAGCCATCAGAGCATCTTGATGGGCAAACTGGTTGCAAAAAAGTCTCTACATTTTACATGTATTTTTTGTTGCCATTATGTTAAAAATGGCTTCAGCGTCCTGCTGATTCATCAACCATTTGTGTCCTTTCAACCAATTTTTAAATTGCTGTCTGAGTTTCTTCTGAACAAGAATATTAGACTGGTCCTTCTTTCGGGCCTCCCTGATTTTCCTTTGGAATTCTTTTTTTTATGAAGACTGCCCTGTCAAAGGAATGTTGTTTTGTGACGGGAGGGTGGAGATCCTCCTTCCTTTCTTCTTTATACATTGCCAAATTGGATTGTTCTTTTACATGATCCTGTACTGTAACCTCATGATGTCTTACAGTGGCTGCCGTTGGAGTGGGCAATAGTCTATTACGTCCTTGATGGACTACGAGGTCTGCCTGTAGCTTTTAATCGAATTATCCTTCTCCATCCCTTGAAAGTGGCTCATACCATCGCGTGGTCACTAGCTGTTGACTGCGTCACTGTCATCGAAGTTATGGAGGAAAACAGATTCTCTGAAGCAAAGACAGTCTAATGTTTTTTTTAATCTAACCCTCTTTGCCAAGTATAGGAGCCCGGTACATCTCATCTGGCCGTTAAGCATGTAAATATTCCTATCTTCCATCTCTGTCCTCCAGGACGGGCCCCTTAGTTCTTGTGGTGATAAAGAGGCAGATATCTCCAAGATGTGATCAGCATTTGCGTCAAAACAGTGGACATTTAGGTCTCCACAAATCTAGATTTCCACTGACTAACCGAGTTGGTAAATCCTTCTAACGCTGGAGAGGCAGTGCTCCAGTAAAGATTTAAAAGTCTGCCATTCTGCATTTCTATTTTTGTAAAGAGCACTTGAATGAGGGGAGAGACACATTTTTCCCTAATGTTCGTCATCAGTAGCTTGTTTTCTAAAGCTATCATCAAGCCAGCCATTGGGCATCCAGTTCTAATGAAATCGTGAGGCACTAGTTGTCTTGGCTAACACCTTTTTTCGTATAGGTTTCTTTATGTCTTGTAACTTAGAAGGCTTAGTTAGAGCCCTTTTTAACAATTTTCTTTTAGTTTGAGGTGAACGTCCTAGCTTTGCCTCTGGGACTATTTTGGAAAAGAGGTCATATTTCCTTTGAGAAGATCTTCGACCCATGGCCTGTTTGCTCTCTTGTTACACGGGTTCAATGTTATTATTAACCCGGACCTGTTGGAGTGATATTGAACTAGCCTCTTTTGCACCTTCCTCTTACTCGATGTCAAGCGGAATATCCAGGCTAAATGGCTGGGTAGATTTTCCACCCTCCACTTCCCGAGTAGGTTTTTGCCCTTTATCTTTCTGTGTGGTAGAGGATTTGATTCCTTTATTAATGGATTGATCATTCTCGGACACTATTGGAATCACTCGGGCAAATGTTGGTAGATCTAATTCTCTTCCTACGTCCCACTGCTCATCCAATTCTGCCAGCCTCTTGAGTTTATCTTGAATAATCTGGTCGATGATACTATGTAGAATCTTTGTGATGTCTTCAGTGTTTTTGTCTAGGTTGGACTGTATCGCAGTCACAAATCCTTCTAGAAAGACCATCTTTGAGTTAATCATTGCTAGTAATGTTGACTGGTCCCCAATTTGCTCATTTAGGGACTCGTGAAGTTTCATATATGGGGCTAGTGTTAAGGTGAGGGTCGCAATTAAACTTGTGTCCACTTGACCCCTGTTTGCTGCCTGGTCCACCATTTGTGAGGCAGCTAGATCCATTAAAAGATCTTTGTCCATCGAGTGTTTCCCCCAGTGGCGGTCTACAGCGGGATTCATGGAGTTGCTAACCTTACCATTTACTTTCATAGCTTTTGAGCACCCTGAAAGCTGTTGGGTAGACCGCCGTCCTCCTTATGAGTTCCACTATAGTTATTTCTTGCGATCCTCGCTCTTTGTGTAGATACATTGCTGTCCCTCTTATGTGTTAGGGAGGCCCCATCTTCTCCCCTTTCAATGCGGCTTGGTTAATTTTTCTCTGCCTTCTCTCCCGGTGGGCGATGTTGCTCTAAATCTTCCCGTTTCCGTAAGGAAAACCTTTGTTTTGACACCAAAATAGCTGGAGACCAGAGGGTTTCCAAATTGATTTTATTGAACACTGGTTGAATTTCTTTATAGGTAATTTGTGATAAGGTTTGACAAACCTGTATATTGTATGGAAGGATTTTACAGTAGAAGATGGAATCTCCTCCCTTGGTTAATGCGTTAAGAGTTACCCCCGAGACCGTTCGGTCGACTGCTCTTCCCCTCCTCTCCCTTATGTACATTGTTGGTCGGACAGAGCACTCCAGTCTCCCCTTTTGATGATTCAGGGCTTTTTTTCCCCTCATAAGGAATTATACCATAATTTGGGTTAAGAATGTTTAATTGCAAGATGTTATCTGAGGAGGACGTGGATTGACCTATTTCTACAATTACATCAATATTAGATGTCTGCTCCTCTATTGTTGCGTGCAGCCTCCCTACCGACTCTACTCCCGTAATGATGCAGTCTAAGAGCGTACTCCCCTCTTGTTTTCCTCCTTCGTGGTCATCATGGTCATCGGGTACTGTTATTAAATGGCATCTCATTCCTCCTGTGATGCTTCCTCAAAGGAAACTTCCCCTTTATACGTCATTGGGAGCCTCGGTTTTCTGTGACCCCTATACTCGTGTACACTCAATGGAGGGATACATTTAAGTGTATTGGTCACGCCGTCAATAGTTCTGGCTTTATTTTTAATTGGTAGTGTGTTCTGATAGAGTCTGAGCTCTGCAGTAGGGATCAAAGGAGCCAACTCCTGCAGTCTCCCTACCGCTTACTACTCGCCCTTCTGTTTGTGTTTAACTCACTTTCTTGCTGAGCCGGAGTCTGAGCTCTTTTCCTTCAGTGAATCTGAGGTGGGATGGTGTCTTATTAACGTCTTATACAAGGCTGCGCACACCTCCACCTCTGCCTCTGCCCACCTCCATCTCCACATGCTTTGCTTGAGATTCAGAATTGCATCCTTACAAATCTGTTCGCTTGTTGTGTGGAGGACCTATTTAACGTTTAGCACGGTTTTCACTGCTTTCACTGCAGTAACTGTAGAGCACTTGGCTCACCGCTTCACGGCCGCTTCGCGGTGCCTGTGGAGCCAGGTATGGATTTAGGGGGGGTGGAGCTCTTCGGGTCTACACAGCGTCCACTCGCTGTTTTTTCCAGCTTAAAGCTACAGTGCAGAAATTTGCTCACACTCACAATTGCTTGGTAAACTCAGTGTCCTGTACACTCAAAGTCAGTATTCCACAATCAAGTAACACAGAGCAGCGTTGTCCCGCAGTAACTGTAGACCACTTGGCTAACCACTTCTGAAATGCTGACACAACCTTAGGGAGGAAGCCAGGCCTTACCCTGAGTAAAACCTTCTTCCGCAAAAATCACAGTAAGGGTGGTTTACAGCATAAGGCCTGTAGTTCACTTACCCGCCTAGCAGATGTAATAGCCACCAAGAAGGCTGTTTTCAGTGAGAGAAGCCATAAACGACAGGGGAAATTTAAGAACCAGATTAAGGTCCCAATCTAGGACAACAAAAGGAGTTGTCTGAAACGTATTTACAAGCCGGTCAGATAGCATTGCGAGTAGAAGCTCGCTTTGAAATCTGTGCAGAGTCTGCCAACACAGGTTCAAACCCTAGCAGGGCCAAACTTAGCCTTTCACCCATCCAAGGTCGATAAATGAGCACCACACACTGTGGGTAATAAGCAGCGCTCAGATGCCTGAGGGTTCGTAGCGCTATATAAATGCAAATTATTTCTGGAATTGTCCTATTACCAGGATCGTAAAAAACAAACCTTGATCCAGGGATCTCTTTGTTAGGCAGAAACCTGTGCAGTTCCCTCTGGGACCACTGCAAAAGATTTAAGACTACAGGTGTTTGGCAGTAAACCCACTTGGTAGCAGTCTGCACCACACAGATTCACTTGGTAGCTGTGGCTGAGCAGTCAGACTTCCCTCAAGAAGAGTTAGGCAGTATACAGAGTATTCACAATAGGTCAAAAGAACACAGTAGAACAAGTAAACACTGACCAGAGCTTGGTGTAAAAGAGATATAATTATTGATTTAAAACCACATCTAGGCAAACACACAGGCACTAATAGTAAGCAATTCAAAAACCCGGTCACTAAAAGTTATACAATCCCTTAAAAGAATATTAGACAAGTCTTAAGTAAAGCCCCACTTATTTTCAGACAGCAATGAGCGCTTAACGCAGATGGCACTCTAATAGTTTAAAAAGCGAGAGAAAAGCAGAGTATAAATTGAAACAGATCCCAACACTTTTTTTAAGAACACAACAAGAGAGGAAGGCAAAGTAAAACCGTGAGTTTAGAGTTCAGTAGGCCAGATCCACTTTCAAAGGATCAGAACGAAATGTGTCCAAGGTCACACGGTTGAAGTGCATAAGAGTCTTGCAAAGGTTCAAAAAGAGTTGGACCAAAAGAAAGGGACCAGTTAGAGGGTCAAGGCGGCCAGCCCAGTCCAGGAGGTTAAGGGGTTATTATTACCTTATAGCAATCTTTAGAAAGGGAGGCCTGGCAGACACGGTACCTTAAAGTGGTGAGAATACTCCAGCGGGGGCAGTTGTTCCTGGCAGCGGATGCAAGTTGGTGCTTCGTCCGGGGGAAGCGAGGATCTCGTCGGGGAGGAAGACAGGAGTCCGTTGCACTGCCAGGGAAGAAACCAGCCGCAGAGTTCTCAGGTAAAAGGAGCAGTCCTTTTATTCGCAGTCCAGTGGTAAGTGGCTATCCGGTTGCCGGTGTGCTTGGCACGGGCAATTCGACCACAAGACGGTCTGGGGTGCGAAGAGAAGAAGGTAAACTGGTTGTGCCCACCAGTCAGGGGAAGAAGCCTCTCCAGCCGGGAGATCTTCTCGGTCGTCGGGAAGTGGCGAGTCGGTTCCGCAGGGCTCCACCGGTGGTGTCGTCATGGTAGGTCGGCTCAGCTTCTCCCTCGTCGGATTCTCAGGTCCTGTGGCGACTTCTGAAGTTCCAGTCCCCAAAGCCCTGCTTTTATGCAGCACACCCCCATTCACTCAGCCTAGCTGTCAAACAAACATGCTAAGTGGTGAGCCGGCCGGCTCGCCACTTGGGCCAATCACACAAGACTGCGACTTGAGTTACCAAGGTAACTCAGTCCAGGGTGCCTAAACCCCCTTGCACACCCCCTGTGGTACCCAGACAGAGTGGCATCACTTTTGGAGGCTTCTGGGAAGAAGCCCGCCAAAAAGTGGATCAAAGGGCTCGACTTGGGTTGGAGTCACAGAAGAGAACACAAACGCCATTTTAGAATCGAGTCCTGGCAAAAAATACCAACCGCCGAATTAATATTAAATAAATAAACCGGCGGTATGTTCGAGGCTATGAGAATTAAATAATTAAAGTTGGTAGCCTCGAACAATGGGAAAATCCCATAGCGATATATTTGCGGTCGAATATAAAAAGCAGTTTCCACTGCCACCAGCCAAAACTCGATCAGGGGGGACGGAGACGTGCCCCCTCGACTAAGACCCCGGGGAAATCGAATTGCCCTGACCAGTATGTCCACAATATGATGGTGTGCACTGGTTTCTGTTAATAATTTGGGACTAGTAAAGCCAATGGTGACTTTACATGCCCTGGGAGACAGTAGTCAGTCCCAGGGTATGAAGTCTATGGTGGGGTGTCACTATGACACCCCTGTGTTACTACACAGAGGGTGCTGTGTAATACATCGTAAAAACACATGAGACCCTATGGAGTAAAGGACCCCATAGCCCATAAAACACATTAACAGTTAAAGGAACACCATAAATCATGTCCAAGAGTGGGAGAAAGAGTCTCACTCTTGGCAGGAGAAAAAAAACAAACTCCAGAAATCCAGCAAAGCTGCTGGGGGACTCACTAGGTTAGGAAATTCAGGCTAAAGAGAGAATTCTCCCTAACACTCTTCAACACAGACGAGGCAGCCAAATATCAGTTGCCTGTGGTGACCTGAAGGCCTGCAGAGGCCAGTGATCACTGTAGTTGTGGGGCCAATGTCGCATTCCCTGCACCATGCCTCAAATCTTCTCCATCTGAAGATCTTGTAGATGGTCTGCGTGCAGCGAGCAACACACTCAAGTACTTCCTCAGAGAGGTCCCAGTCATATCTCATCCTCTAAAGAGCCACGCATGTAGGTTGAGCGAGTCCGGGGACGGATGGCGATTCCAGCCTTCCGACTGGGTTAGGAGATGCGCACGCCGGTGAGCTAGATAGATCCAAGAGGTATGAGCACCACATTCTCCTCGCCCAGTCTGGGGCGATCAAGATCATGGTTGCTCGAAACCTCTTCAACCTCCGGAGAACCCATGGAATGACGGGAATTCAGAGGGAACGTGTAAAGGAGAGGGACGGTCCAATCCACCTGAAGACGTCCCGAAGTGCATCGTTCACCGGGAATTTTCTTGAGCAGAACAGTTCCCATTTCCTGTTGGACTCGCGAATAGATCCACTGCTGGGGTACCCCAGAGAGCGAAGAACTCCTCTAGGACTTCCTGGCACACTTCCCAATCATCAGACCGTGCTCTCCCTGCTCAGAGCATCCGCCAATTTGTTCTCTGTGCCCACCAGATGAACTGCCGAGACCGAGATCCTGTTCTCCAGCCAGCAGAACTAAAGCATCATCGCCTCCGTTCAGATGGGGCGGGAGCGCACACCACCTTGCTTGCGGATATAGTGCGTTGCCACCATATTGTCCATCAGAATGAGGACATGCTTTTCCGGCAGACATGGGGCGAATGCTTTCAGGGATAGCCCGATAGCTTGCAACTCCAGTCTGGCTTCCGTTGTTGACCAGAGGCCGCTCACCTGCAAATCCTCACAGTGAGTGCCCAAACCCTTCAAGGACGCATCCGTGACCACACCGGCCTGAGGCTAAGGAGGTCAGAAGGGTTCCCCGCCAAAAGACTGTTGCGGTCCGCCCACCAGGACAGGTCGTTGACGACTGATGCAGACACTCTGAGGAGATCCGAGAGTGTGCTGAGGTAATGAGACGACTGATCCCTCAGTAATTCAGGAAGCCATGAGCCCTAGAAGGCAGAGGAAGGAAGTTGCTGGTAGAGCGGCATTGTTCCGGAAAAAGTCCACCATCTGTGTCAAGAAGGAGGGAAGGCCTTCCTCACCCAGGTATCTAGGACAGGTATCTAGGACTGCTCAGATGGACTGAAGCAGTTCGACTGATGTCATGTGGGACTTCTTTAAGTTTAGGGAGAACCCCAGCCTGTGCAGTAGCAAGCAGGTATCCTGCAGATGGGACAAGACCTCCACTACAGCCTTCCGTTGGATCAGCCAGTCGTCCAGATATGGGAATACGCGGACTCCCGATCTCCCGAGGTGAGCCTCAACTCTTGCCATGAGCTTGGTGAAGACCCTTGGGGCGGAGGTAAGACCAAAGGGAAGCACCTTGAGCTGAGTGCATTTGCCCTATGGTGAACCTTAGGAACTTCCTGCGCTTTCGATGGATTGGCACATGGAAATAGGCGTCCTGTAGGTCTAAGGACACCAGCCAGTCCTGAAGTTTGAGAGAGTAGAGAATCTCTCTCAACATCACCATCCTGAATTTGTCTTTTCTTAAGGACTTGTTCAAGGCCCTGAGATCCAGAAAGGGACAGAGACCTCCTCCTTTCTTGGGCACCAGGATATATCGGGAATACCAACCCGATCCTCTCTGTTCGGGAGGTACCTCTCCACTGCACCCTTCAGCAACAGGGCTCTCAGTTCTTCCTGGAGCTTCTGTCCCGGTTAGATTGAAGGTGGGGCGGTCTGTCCAGTGATTTTTTTTTTATAGAAATGGCAGACAAAGCCCAGGTATCGGAAGTAATTCCCTGCCACTGGAGCAAATGCTCCGTCAACCATCCTCCAACTGGTGCGTTGTGAGGGGGGGAAATGAAAGCGGCTTCGGAGGCTGGGTCGCCCCCAAAGCATATGCTGCCCGTTGGCCTCTGGAAGCCCCTCTGCCCCTTCCAGAGCGTGAGAAACAATTCTGCCCTTGCCTGGCTGGTGGGTGCTGTGCTCTCTTGCAATAAGGTGCATATCTCCTGTAGCTCTGTGCCCTAGATGGAGGCAAAGCTAAATGTAGGTTTGGCCGACTGCGCAGCTAGGCCTAAGGATTTGGCAGCGAGTTTGGATTCCTTGAGTATTTCTAAGGAATCGTCGGCTTTTTGGCCGAAAAAAAGATAGCCCACGAAGGGCATGTCCAGACATTTTACTTGGACGTTAGGTGAAAAACCAGAGGTTTTCGAGTAGGCTTGTGTTATATAATCAGGTTATACCATTAGGTTCCCTTAATAGACATCAGATAATAATCAAGCAATGCAGGCGAGTACATTAGATGCAGTAAATGATGGGAACCAATCTCAAGTGCAATATCCTAACTTTAGAAATCCAAACCCTAAGATGAATGGGACCTTGTGCCCCAATGTCACAGGGCAAACACAATGTTTCTCACAAGCAAATATTATCTGCAGAAAGGATGCAATGGGCTTGTGGCGGCGATTAGTTTCAAACTAATTAAAAGCTTTACAACAATTTACCAGAAGATAGGTAGACTTTCTCCTTTCCTCAAGACCCGAGGCTAACCTCGGGGCACGATGGGAGCCAAATACTTGTTCCCAATGTTATCCTATAGAGGACAGAGGGGACAGGCACACTGATGCTTACTTACACCCTCTCCCTCAACCCCCATCCCCGACTCATCAATCTCAAATGTCATTATGGATCATCTCGGTGTCACTGGGGGCTCAATCTCCCGCCCTTTGCTCTGGTGGCAGTTGCCCATGTGTGTGGGTTTGAGGATTCTTCTGGTCACACACAACTACAAGATGTGACTTGTGGGCGAAGAAATGCAGAATCGCAGAATCTAATGATGCAGGCCTTCCTTAAGACACTTCACAGGATGGCAGGAGAGTTCCAGCAGCGATCACCGTTTGCAGCTGAAAGGCGTCCTTCCAGTCATGGTCACAGCAGCTGTGCAGCTGCTCCAGGACAGGTTCCCTTGAAGATGGGACGCTGGAATTCTGGGAGAGGGTGACTTGCTGCACAATCTGGGGACTATTAAAGTTTCGGCCTCGAATGAGGAACGATTATGCTTCTGACAAGGTAGCCCACGAGAGAGCTTGTCAGTCAACCGCTCAGTCCATGTACATTTCTGAAGGTTCTGAAGGGCTGGATCCTCGAGAAGGCATTGAGATTAGTTGGTTCCACTAGTCTAAGAGCCAAATCATCACTCAAGGTTTTTGGCGATTGTGAGAAGGGGCCCGGAGTGGAGGGGGTGCCGGGAGGGGTAGCGGGACTCCGCGGGATCGCGGCAATGGGCCGCGAGACAGAAAACGCAGCCCCGTCCCACCCGTTCTCCCCGGGACTCTACAGGATCGCGGCAACGGGCCGCGACATGAAAAGAGCGGCCCCCTCCCGCCCAGCCTTACCTGAACCCGCCAAGGGTAACGCCGCGGCTTGCAGCCCGGGAGCCGGGTTGGTGACGGCGAAACCGCGGGAAACACTGGCAGTCACGGAGAGCCGGCCCACACGGCCCGCCGAGCGTCTCTCCCCACCAGGAAGGGAGAGAAGGGAGAGACGGCTTGCTAGGCGGGGCGGTCCGCTCTGGAACGGCCACAGAAACAAACACACATGGCGAGAGGGAGAGACTTCAAAAGGGGGGAGGGACTCACGGGATGGAGTTACCTGGGAGTGGGACTCTTCTGGCAGGCAGCAGAATCAGCCATTCTGGGAAACCACAGCAGCCTTTAAAGGAGGCGGGACATGGCAATACCAGCCAATGAGAAGTCTGATTGACAGGGAAGCTTTCCATTGGGGGGGAAGCAAGTCACTCACATCATATAAAAGCCCGGGAACTAATCCAGCGTTTGTTGTTGATTTTCCTAGTCATACGAAGAGGACGAGGAGAGAAGGAACAACTGGTGGGCCTATCCGGACAACAAGGAGACTTAGGAGGGTTTAAATCCTGTACCTGGAAGACTGCCTAAGAGTGGAGCAACTCTCAAGGAGTTCATAGACTATATTTTCATTAGTTTAAAATCACATGAATATAAAGTATAATTTCCGCAACCCAAACCTGGTCCGGGTCTTGATTCCTACAGCGATCAAGCAGTGGAGCAGGGCTTCACCGGGTCGGACACTGGCGCAGATGCTGGACCACTTCAGGAGTCGTCTTCGAGGGATTCTTGGCTCCAATGCAGATCTGAATGATAGCTGCAGAAGTCTTCCTCTTATCCAAAATCAAAGCTGGAAGCAAGTCCAAGCCCACCAATGGTAAGGTGCTGCACCATTCAAACAGCCAGCAGTTCTCCAATAAGGGACAACTAATGGCTTCACATACGCCTCGGTAGCAGACTTTCTGGCATCAGTGATGTGGACTGGGACTAGACAGTCTCAGCCCCCCTTCTTGGGACGGACACACAAGCCCACGAAAGAAGCAGCTTTCCCGGGCAAGAGCATGACCTTATAGGGACGTTCCTCACCTGAGAAGGCAGGAAGAAGGGCAAAGTACAATATGGCCAAAGAAGAAGCAAAAATCTCATGGCACAGCCATTTTAGGAAACTAGCCACGTTTAGTGCCCATACATGGTAAAACGTGAATGTGCACACCACAAATAATGCAAAAACAGTAAAAATGTAACTGCCGCTTGTCTTTAGGCACATATAAAAGTAACCAAGAATCAACTGTGTAAAACGATAAGGTAATACACAAGTATCCCCACTGCACCACATTGTAAAATGTGTGCAAAATACAAATACAAGAATTAAAAAGAGAAACAGTTTCCCACTACGGATAGTTTGAAGGACTGATCAGTTTCCCTACATATGAGCAAAATGCAACATAAGGCTTCACTTCCCTTCAAGAAGTCAGGACAGGTTTAAAAAAAAAAGCAAAAAGAATGGGGTTCCATAGGAAACTATGGAGGGAAAGTTGCAAAAATAATATATATATACATCTTTCCTAACAGGTGGCGACAGATCTTCAAGCGATGAAAACAGAAGCAGCCCCAGCATAGCCTCCTCTGCCGTGAGATCGGTGAAAACGCGAGTACTGGCAACATATGGCATGAAGTGAAGGTTTTGCAAGTCCCAAGGCTTTGCTCGGAACGTTGACCGCTGCAGCGAGGTAGCTCAAAAAGGAGCTGGTCAGTCCACTGGGTGGTCCAGAGACACTTCAGAAGGCTTCCAAGGCATGAATCCTCAAGCAGGCGTCAACACCGTTTGTTCTCACCAGTCCAAGAGTTTAAGTACCAACAAGAGACTTCTGAGATCAGGCAGAGGTGCAGGGCTTTACTGGGACAAGCACTGGCATTGATGTGGGTCAGCTGCAGGAGTCATCCTCTGGTTGTCAGTAGACTGCTCTTCTTTGTAGAAGTCTTGGTTCCAACAATGATTTGTTGAATAGCTGAAGGAGCCCCGTTTCTTTCCAAAATTGAAGCTAGGAGCGGGCCCAAACCCACTAATGGTAAGGATCTGCAACATTTAAACAGCCCAGGGTTGTCCAATCCTGGACAACAACTGGTCATCACATCCACCCAGCTAAGGTCTTTTGGGTGGCAGAGAATGTCTTGCTCTCACACACACAAAACACGCTTGTGTGGAGAAAGCAGCAGCTTTCACTGGGAAAGGGGTTACCATATATGGCATTTCTTGACCTCGGAAGGCAGGAAGATGGGCAAAGGTCAAAAGACAAGATAGCCAAAGAACAAGCAAAAATCTCATGGCACAGGCATTTTAGGGTGCTAGTTATCTTTAGTAGTCATTTGCGGTAAATACAAAAGTGAAATATCAGTACAAATCGCACAGCTGCCACAAGCTTCTCTTAGGAACATCATAAAAGTAACCAAAAAGCCATTAGATGTGCAATTGTAAGAATTCCAAAAGTGAGGCAAAGTCTCTCAGTACTGACAGTCTTATGGACTAATTTGTTTACCCATAAGAATGAGCCTAACAGTCAAGGTAGGAAAGCAGGCAGCTTTATTTACCTTCAAAAGTCGGACAGGGTTATAAAATAAGCAAAAAGACACAGAACCCATAGGAGTCTAGGGAGGGAAAGGTACAAAAAGAAAAATCTTCCCCAATATATGCCATTGCCCGAAACCTTTCACTCGTAGCCCCTTCTGGGATGTGCTCCACTACATTGGCGGAAAGGTCAAACAAGAATTTTGCCAGGCTGCAGGAAGTATTCACTGCTTGAGGAAAACACCTTAATTCCCTGAGCAGCCGGTCTCTTACTCTTTCTATCAGGCGGGAGAGAAGGAAAGGTGGTTGGCTTAAAATTTGCCGCCGCAGCTTCAGCCACTAAGCTCTCAGGGGATGCATGGGTGGACAAAAATACTGGAACAGATGGGGGGGGGGGGCTGGACAATGTTTTCTTGCCTGCTGTCGTATGCAGGTGTAGACACCTCGAACACCACTGCTTGCACAGCTACGGTAAAGGGTAGCAAGGTTTCCTACCTGAAGTTGGAGCTGGAAGGATAACCAGCTCAGGGGAGCTCGTAAGAACTTTGACCTCCTGAAGGTCTAAGGACACTATTTGTTTACCCTTCCCTGTAAAATCCCTTTGCAAGTCCCTCTCCTCTTTGGAGCCCATGGGTGCCAACCTAAAGGGTATAGGTTTTTCTTCCTCCATGTAGAGCTGGCAAATTTTTGTCATGAATAGCCTCATCATAAGTGGGGAGTATTCCAGAGGTGCTCATTCACCCCCGGTGCGGACGACAATTAAGGTGCAACTACTGCCAATGACTCGATGCCCAAAAGAGGTGCCTGTCGGCGCCGGGAGACATTGGTGCTCTTGGAGTCCACACCTGAGCCCGTAGGCATGCATGAGTGTTAGCTTGCGGGCATCCTGCCGGTGTGTGGCCACACGATGGGTCCTGTTGAAGTCAGCAGCCGCAAAGCAGTCACCACCATGGCAAAGATGTCAAACATCTCTAAGCGGATATTCTGCCATTCCTCCGGGGTGGAGGATTGGGTGGGAGACCATACCAGTGGCGCTACTTCCTGGGAGTCTCTGAAGCAATGGCTCCTCTTCCTCAAAGATGAAGAAGGATGATGGGAAAAACCTGAGGAGCGAGACCTCTTGCAGTGTTTCTCCTTTCTTTGTGCGAGACCTGTCCTCGGATCTCCCTTCACATAATCTTGATAGCAATTGCCTCTTCTCCACCCTACCTCATCTAGGCAAAGTGATGGAAAGAAAAAGGTATTGTTAATTAACTCTAAATTCACCTTAAACAAAACTCCCTCCACATCTCATTAATAAGGTTTCAGCCAAGCCCACGGAACAGTTAGTGCTGGTAGACAATAGAGAACAAATGCTGGAACAATTGGACACTTCCCAAATGGTCATCCAATTTCTACTTGACTTTTCTATAACATTTGAAACAGTCAATCCCCTCACCTTTACTGACAGTTTCAATTTGCAGGTTAGCATCAAATCAAATGATCAGATACTTCCTCACCCTAAGATCACAACAGGTCAAATTAGGCCGTTTGGTATCCCCCTTGCACTTCATTGACTGTCGGGGGTGTGACGAATCCCAGGAATTCGTCCCCTCTCCCCAAGGGCGAGCCGCTCCCTTTGGGACTACACTAGGAAGGTGAGCCTGCTATGTCCAACAAGCCCTAGGGGACAAGGATCCCACTGGGAGACTCCTCCCCCTCGACCGCCCCCCAACCCCCTTTCGCTTGGAAATAATGCCATCTCTTAGCAGGGATACGTGTCATCCTCCCTTGTCTCAGGATGCCAATCATTGGTTATTTAGGAATTGTGCCAAATCACTGTAGGAATGTTTTCCCTGGTATGGTTTCTGACCCTGTACTGTTGCCATAACAAAACCAATGGCGTGTTCCAGGTCCGTTCAGAGATGGTATGAAGCCCCTGTCAGACCGACATGAAGGAGAGCCAGATAGCGAGCCGGAATGCAGCAAGTAAGTATGCAGAGCGAAGACGCTGAGGAGGACACCGCATCAGAAGGCAGTCCCACACAAACGGAGTGCAGCACAGAGAAGCGAGGAAGCCCACAGAGCTCTGCTCCTTGCAACCAGAAGTTGGAGGAGCTAGGCCCACCACACCAAGAAGGGACGCAACCACCTGGTGGTCAACCATCTCCTACTGGATCCGATGCCAAAGTCCTGTCAGGAACCAATGGGAAATACCCATGCCCGCACACAGACCTGAAAGACCGGCATAAGCCGGAACCGCACTGCTGCCTCCCCGGAAGATCACCATCACAATGAGCCAGGTACGCTAGCCAGGGCGAGAATATGAATACCTTATGTCTGAGTGAGACTAAAAAGGAAGTGGAGGGCTGAGAGCTTAAGAGAGCAAACATCCAAAGCAGTGCTGCGAGATTTGGTAGCCCCACAAGGGGTGTATGAAACCAGGCACCCGAGGGATGGATAGGCACCAAAGTGGTCCCAAACAAACAAAGCCAGGAAAGGCCTGGCTATTCAAGGACACAAAGTCTCTGTTCTGTACAGAACTGAGCAACAGGCCAGAGGCCTACAGACATTCACTTTACCCTTCCATCACAGGCAGGAGGCCCTAAAAAACCTCTGTGCTGGAACTGAGATGGGAAAAAGCCCTAAAAACATTGGTTGGTGACAAGCTGGGACAGTACAGTGGGGGTCAGAAATCAGTCATTTGGGCAAGAGGCCCTTAAGCATTGTCATATGTAGTTCTTGTTACTTTGCAGTGATAGGGTTAGGATCAGGGCAGTTAGGTTTCTAGGCAAAGGACAGCTCCAGAGGACAGCTTTACTTTTGTACACCATCCTGACATGCACCTTTTTGGACTCTTCTTTTTTCATCATAGGGACAAGAGGTAGGATTAGACCAGGGTTTTTACTTCAAAATAAAAGTCTTTCCATACTAACATAATGAGTTCTCCATCTCTTGATTCTAACTTACAACAGGTGTTTAAGGGCTCTGCACTCTCCCCACTCATGTCCAAACAAACATGCATGCATGCATGCTCGGGGTTCCCTTATACGATCTTTGAGCCGGAACTTGCAAATGTACACTGATGATACCCATCTGGTGATTCCCTACACCTCTGCTTACTTAACACAACCGCCTCACACCGCTTTACAAGCCACCCCGAACTGCCTTAAGTCCATACAGAGCTGGATGAATGACAGCATACAATCCTTAAACAGAAACACAATTGCAATCATCTTCTTAGGTTCTGCGAGACCTTCCTCCTCCCCTTACCAGGTGCAGTGATCTTGGCTTGGTAACCGCTCCTGTAACAACCACCATAAAGCTTGGAGTCACATTTGAATACAAGCTCACTTGTCAGTCACGCAGACTTGGTCGTCATAACTAGCAATTACCACTGCAGCTTGCAAAAAATAAATCTCCCAACAATGCAGACACCACCGAATTCAACTTATCAGAGCCAACATCCTCTCCTTGTTTGACTACACACATGCACTCTACATTGGCCTCGCCCAATTTCTTATGGACAAACTCCAAGGATTTCAGACCAAAACTGATAGGTTCATCCATCTGAGCCCACATGCCACATGAGGCTTAAAACAGCTGCAATGGCTCCCTGTAGCTCCAAGAATCAAGTCTTAAACACTTTTCATTAACCACATTTTAAGTCCTTTAACTGGCCCTTTTGTCTTTTTTCTCGGTCTGGGTCGACCAAAAAGCATGGCCAAATAGTAATTTTGCTTAAGTAGGCTATTTAGATCCACTTAGGCATCCTTTATTTAGGTTTAGACATGTGCATAATTCCCCCAAAAATACCTGGGCAGAACGGCTATTTTGGCCATTCCTCATGCCCAAACAAACAAGGAAATCATTAAATAAATTGTCACGGTGTAGGACTTTGTCTTTCAATCCACACGGCACCTGTCCAGGGAGCACGTTTCCACAAAAGGGATCAAACAGCTGAGTTGTATAGTCAAAAGTAAAACAGAGCTGCCATCTGCCCATTTCCCAACACACTTTTTAGGCAATAAAATGCACCCACGCACACAATTGGGGTGGATCGGGAAGCGCCTCTTCCCAGGCTACCAAGCTCATAACACCAAAGATGTGTTCCATCTGTCAGGAAGACCTCGGAAAAAATGTGTCTGTGAGCAAAAATAAAGTCTCACAACTCAAAAGCTAGCAAAATGTTTAGGGGGACTATACAAGTTAACAAAAGAAAACCTAACGCACATTGTAAATGGCAAGTTTTGGCTTTTGTGTAGGCATGGAAGAGGCATATGCTTCGCACTGCCGTAATGGTACTAACTGGCCATTAATAGCAGTTGCAAAATGGCACGAGTGGCTGGGCAAGTAATAGCAGTGCTGGCAAAATGCTTAATTCCTTTACAAAAACACAACTCTTGCCTTTGGCTAATGCTTCTTTTAATAGGGCTTCAGTGAAGGACATGCATACGGATTATAAAGTGGCTGAAAGAGCCTTTGGTTTAGGAATGTTTATTGCACCAGTAGTGAATTTACATTTTATTTATTTATATTTATATAGCACGCAAGCAGCCCATGGGCATTGAGGCGCTGTTACATGCAAGAGCTTAGTTACAGGAATAGTAGCATTCAGTGGTACATTATGAATTTAACAAGGCATAGAGCTAATATTTTGGTTGGTACAGTTAGTCAATACAATACAACTTATGCATTAGGAACATATGTTATGTATTCAACTGCATCCATCTCCAATAAGCCATGAACTCTCAGAAGACTGCTTTGAAATAATACTGGCAGGCACTTTGAGCACAAAGTTGGATGCTACTGTTGATAAAGCTAGCTCAGAGAGATCCCAGGAGGATGTGTTCGAGATGGGGAGGGGCAGGAAGTGGGTGGGAATTGCCATCATAGGGATTAGTATGGCCATGGGCAGTCAATGGGTGAGTAAACAACCCAACACCTACAACCTTTGCATCCCTCCCGATATCCCATCCACCTACTAGCTGCTCTCCAGTACAATAGTTTTGGCTTATTAAAGTGCCACCTATTAGCCAAAACTAAAAATTGAATTCTGACCTAATGGTTATCAAGCCTTAAGTCGACATTCAGTAGGGCTTCCAGGAGGGTATTCAAGGGGTGGGTTAACCCAAAAAAAGCAAGTGCATGTGTTCCACCCTGGGCGCAGCAGCAATTTCTCCAATCTCTTTTGATGACATTCTAGTTCCCCGCATCCATGTCCCCTCAACATCACTGGAACCGCCACTGGAATTCCAAGAACCAAAAGCAATTGTCCTCCAGTAACCAGAGACCTCTGGAAGGCCAGAAAGTTTCCCCGAGAAAGAGTGAAAATCGTGATTGTGAGGCTCTTAAAGACTAACATTGGTCGTGTGTTTAACTTTGGGACAGCCACAGCATTCGGAGCAGTATCCTGCATAAACATTTAGCTATAAGCTGCATTAACCCATTGTAAAGAACAGTCACAGTTAATGAAAAACAAGGCCTAAGATTGGTCAGGTGGCTAACCCTTTGAGCATTCAAAGCCAGGTCGGGCTAAACGCTAAAGCTCTGCAAATACCAGAGGCTGCCCTCAGAGACTTGTAAGTGTTATACGTACCTAAATAATCGTACATGAAAGGCCTTAACTACCTGCAACAGCGGAAAAAGGCCACACAGAACTGTAACCTTGTGTGGCCATTCTTTTATTTTAATCAATAGTTTCTAATAGTTTATTTCAGTCACCCCAAATTCCTATAAAGAAGTGGGCCTTGGCTGCTCACCCATACCCAGGGTGGTCTAGAGGCACTTGGAAAGCACCACAAGCTGCTTAGATCAGGGTGTTTCACAGTCCTCAGGAGATTCCTACCAACACCAGTGAATCATAATCTGGACTTCAAAAGTAGACGTTTGCTTTAATTTGTGGTGAGAAAGACAGAAATGCCTACATTTTCAGGTTAAAAATAAGGATTTGTATAAATACTTTAAGGGGCTAAATAGCATACAATAGGTGGTTATCCCTAAAAATGTATCTGTCATTTAATCCAAAGTCCACAACAATGTTATCAATTCGTTTTAAATCCTGAAATTTCGGAATCCACAGATTTTCTGTTACTGTGGCTACAGATGGCAAACAGAAATAAAACAACTTGCACAATGGAAGGGATGAAACGTTAGACATACCTCTTCACTACCCAGTTTCCCTGAACCAACATTGCCACCTGCTGTATACAACGGAGGACGGCGGTTGAGTCTGTTCCAGTAGCCATGAGACCCATGAGATTGGCAAATGGCATCACCTTCACTGAGGAAAAAACAAAAAGTATATTAACAGTAGTTTACAGCCTCCCTCCAGGTCTACACAGGCATGACAACGAGCATAGGACCTGAAGGTCTTGGGAAACACAAAGAGCAAAAGGTTAATACAAAGGTGCTGTGCGTGCGTAACCATCAGAAAGTAAACACCCCAAATTAACCAGTCTTGTTCGTCAGTGTTTGGTGCTATGAAGCAAATCATTGCTTTTTATAGATCATCAACACATTTAAAAAAGTGAAGCAAATGGAAATAGATATTGTTTTCACCTGATCTTAAACTAACTGTTTCAGGATGTCATAATCCAACTATCTTTGAAAGGGAATCGAGTCAACGCAAATTATCCAACCATGTACAATACTCTTTGGTATAGTACTTCAACACAGTTCTAGACATGCACACTTGACAGAGTATGGTAACTGAATCCGTGTGTGAAATTCCTGGCTTCATAGAGCGAACACCCGCAGTGGGGAGACCGCTCACACCAGCAGAAACTGGATAGCCGCACCTCAGCAGGCTTGGATTCTTCGTACTCGGCAACCCCACAAGGGCGCAGTATGTAATAGAAGTAAAGCAAAGCAAATCCTTTGGCTACCCAAAAGAGAGGGAACCTAATCCTAATTTCAGCTCTTCTGAAGACGCTAGACCAACCTGGAACAAAAGGCCTCCGTTTTCCCACACTGACACAAACGGACAAGTCTTCAGCAGAGCAAGGGAGTTCAGGCAAACTCAGAAGAGCCACATAAAATACAGGACAACATACTAACTAGTCTCTAGACCCCTACCTATTAACTAAAGGAACACCCTCTCACATAGTTAAAGATGACGAGAGCTCGGTATGCTTCTTTAAAATAAACAAGAGGATTCGGGGATGGTGGGGGGGAGGGCGAGCATTCCCAACAGTCTCTCAGACCAGTCATATCACACCTCCCCCTGCAGGTTTGCCCCCAGTGTGGTGTCCATGTGCAGGAAGCAAGATTAAAAACCATCACCGACAAAGTCAATAGGGTTGCCCTTTGTAAGATGAAAAGCTTAGCTGTGTCCAGAGATACAGACACACAAGACAGTGGGGGTTGGCAAAGGGGTGGCTTGCAGAGTGGGGAGAGGCTATGCAATCCTAGATCGAGAGGTGACAGAGTGCCTGGAGGCTGAGAGGGCACTACAGACCCAGGGAGAGAAGGCAGCATATAAAGGGGAGGTGGAAGGCATCTTGTTATCAATGTGGGAGCTGGACGAGACAGCGCTTCTGTTGCTACCGACATGCATGTGGCTAAGTATTTGTTTAGGAGGAACAATAGTCTGCATAGATTGCCTGTGCATTTGGCGGCTTTGTGAGTGTTTGGGATCTGTGTGCGCGGTTTTGCCTTTAGCGTGGCTGGAGTTGAGTATTGGCTGACAATGTTTTATGGCGGTATGGGGGGCAAGCCCTTTTTTTAATGAATGTTGGACATAAAAACTGAAGCATTATCAATGGTAGTTTATATTAATGCTAGGTCAAAGATTACTTGTAGGAACATCAAAAACATCACACCAACTGCCTTCTCCTCCCTTATTTCTACCAAACTAGGTCAGATTGAAGCGTTTGGGGACATTTCGGAACTAGTCTCATTTATCATCTGCTGTTAATGACACCATTGACATCTTGGCTATAGAAAAAACACAGATGGTGAAAGCGTGGACCATTAATAAAACATGTTTTAATGAGGATATTGTGGAAGCAAGAAAAATAAAAAGAGCAAATGAACGAGAATGGAGGAAGGATCTTTGCCCGAATACCTTGGAAAGATATTTTTGGAAAAATCGGTTTAAACGGACAAACACAACATAATTGAATTTAAAAGGAAAATATAAAATGTTCGCATTGATAATGCCAAGTCAAACTCAAGGGAACTTTTCAAAATTCTTAAAGAATTTGAAAGTCATACATCTGCTTTCCTCCCGATTTCTAAAGATTCTCTATGGCGTCAATCGATTCAGGATGAATTCATGAATAAAATCGCCGGACACCGCTTAGCCATATCTAACCAATTGGCTAGCCTTGATACTAACAAGGACTACACTAATACAGAAGGCAAACACTTGGCTAACTTGGCAACCATTCTGAAATTTGAATTTCGTAGTTGCTCTGAAAAGGAGGTCCAAGAGATTGTTACTAACATGAAGTCCACATTATGCCTGCGGTACTCGTGCTCCTCTGACATTTTGAGGGGTTCCCTGGACGTCCCGATCCCGAACATCACCAAAATGATTAATTCCTCATTCGCGACATGCATATTACCTGTCGCCTTAACGGATGTCTGGGTTACTCCCCTTCTGAAAAAGGACACTCGCGACCCTGCAGTTCACAAGAATTACAGGCCAATCACTAATGTTCCATATCTCCTTAAGATTCTGGACAGAGTGGGTTACTTGCAGTTCCAGAAATTTATAGAGGAAAATAAACTTCTTAACCCCCCATCAATCTGGTTTTCTATCCCAGTATGGAACGGAGACGGCTCGCCTGGATCATTGTCCAACATTGTGGGAATTATAGAAAGAAGTCCCCCAGCCTTACTCCTATCTCTCAGCAGCATTCAATATTATTGATCATAACCTACTACATAATAGACGGCTAACTATTTCCAACTGTTCAAAAAATGCCATCCAGTGGATCGTGTCCTTTCATGGTCCCAGAACTTCTAGAGTGGCCGCTGAGAGGGCTCAAGCTAACCCCACCTCTCTTACATGTGGCGTACGGCAGGGGTCATGTTCATCTCCCTCGTTGTTTAACATTTACATTAGGCTATTTCTCGATCTTCTTGACGGGCTGGGTATCCAGTTTGCAAACTATGCGGACAACACCCAGATCCTATTCGAATTATCTGGCAACTACTCTAAGGATGCTGCAATAGTGAAACGTGTTTATTACAAAATCCAGGCTTGGATGGCACACAACTCACTAGCACTCACTGATACAAAAACCGAGATGCTTATCATGGCTTCATGTCCGCGACTGAAGAAGCTCAATCCTCAGTATGCTCAGTTTGAGGTTGCGGGTAACATAATAACAGTGAGTAAATCAGTAAAAACACTAGCAATTATTCTAGATGCCGTCCTTTCAATGAAGCAACAGGTATCACAGATTCGCTCATCATGTGGACATGTAATCAAATTGCTCCACCAGGTAAGGCCTGATCTTTCTATAAAGAACAGGTCTCATGGCACAGTCACTTGTAAACTCACGTTTAGAATTTTGCAATAGTCTATTGATTGGTACATCACAGGGAAACTTGAATCGTCTTCAGACTACTCAGAATGGGACCGTTAGAGACGTGTTTGGCTTATCTAGGCATGATCACATCCCCGCATTCAGGAAGGAACTGCACTGGCGTCCAGTTAAGCAGAGGCGCACACAATCCTCTCCCTTACTTATAAATGTCGGAATCTGAGTGCCCCTTATTATCTAAGAGGTAATCACTGAAACAACCAGGCCGAGTGCTGCGCTCCGCTGACAATATTCAGCTTAACCGGCTGCGAAAGCGTTTAAAAAAAAAAAAAGTTGGTGACTCGTTTTGAATTCAATGCTCCATGTGTATGGAATGCCCTGTCTTTTGCGAGAGGGAGAGAGAGGGAACGCTATGGGAGTGGGGCTTAGTGTATAGGTCAGCCCTCCTTTTGTCAGAATTAGAGACTGCTGCAGTGGTTGGGGTGAGATAGATCCGAAATCTGTGTGTTGGGGGTGCTGGAGTGCATTTTCTTTTTTTTTTACAGAAGTGGACATCGTTACTGGAAATGGGAGGGAATATAGCAGACCGTCCTCTTAATGTAGGTCCTCAACATTGTCTGAGTTTGTGTGTAGCTACTTATCTGCGTGGGGTGTGAGGTTGTATGTGGCTGGGCCTAATGAATGGCTACTATTAGGTCAGACCCCCTTTTACCAATGAGGGTGTTAAGAAAGATTTCACACAGTTCCCCAGAGGGCTGTGAAAAAACATTCCCCAGGGGCAAGACAGGATTCCAACCAAAATATAAACCTATATCCATGGGTAGCAATGGCAGAGCAGTCAGGCTTAACTCACAGGAGGGGAGGCGGCTGGTGTATAGGTTAATCCCAACAGGTAACACAAAAAAGGACACTAATCAGACATACTGAATAGCATGTTCACCATTACAAGTTACACATACGTCAGACAAAGATCTTGAACAGGAAAACAAAAACAGTAATGGGCCCAAGTAGACCCATACATTCTTACAGCTAATACCAGACCTAATTGAACTGCTTAGCTGTAATCCATGCACTACTTATTTCCCATTCATTAAGCTCTGAAAGTGTCTCAAAACCATGTTTGTCTTTGCAATCTTTGATCTAAATATCTTGAGAGTTCAATGTCAGTTTAACACACATAGGGCCTGAACACGAGTTGGGCAGTATACCGTCTGGGATACGGCCCAACTTTATTAGCGTTAGTGCCCACCTGTCCGACGGTATTACTGCCAGATCCCAGGTTGGGCACCAACTGCAAGTCCCCATTCCGTGGGGAATTTTTCAGTGCAATTACCGCAAAGTAATACCACCAGCGGGAATTGTGTAAAAAATGGCAATTTTTTTCTGGCGTGTTTAGCCCCAGCTCTGAGCTAGGGGTAAACACACCAGACTCGAGATTGGGCGGACAGTTAAATGCATAAGCGCAACCGCCCAACCCGTGATGAGGCCCATAGCCTCTAAATATTCTGAAAATGTGTCAGAACGCATATAGCCGATAAGTGTTTTGACCTTCAACAGACTCAAATGAGAAGACTTGCCTCTTCTCCCTGCTCGTATATCTGTGAGCATCCAATTGCTCGTCCTACAGTATTTTACTTGTTCAATTGACTCCTGGTTTCATAGACAGTCTCCAAATGAAATAGATATTCTTCTCACAGTAAGCGTTTCACTACCAAATCAGTCATATGGTATTCAATGATTTTTCTATATGCTGTAATGATACAGTTCTGCAGGAAAAGCAGCAAATCTTCCTGCTTAAAGTCTTCCTAGTGTACTTATTCGCAATGAAACTATGCGTCTGTTCGGCACATAGCGTCTGTTCAAACATGCAGTGAATCCTGCGGCATGTCAAAAAGCGGACTTATGTCATGATCTCTGCTTCCAAAAGATCAGGACTTGCCCGACTCCCTTGGAAGCAGACCCATAACCCCGGTTCCGAGTGCCAGCCAGTCCCAATTGGGACCTTTTGGACCCTGTCCTGGCGCCAGTGGCACCAGGCTCATAAAGATGCCCAGTCCCAGCGCTGGAAGCACCAGGCTCATAATGCTTGGGTGGACTTACCTGCAGCATACCATGCTGCTTACTTACCTGCCAGTTGAACCCCTGATCCTCTTCTGTTTGGGACTACTTTTCCTGTTGGGTGGGGCAGGAGCCACTCCCTAGGTTCAGAACACTGGAACTCTTCTGTAAAGCAGGAACTCTTTTCTTACCTAGGCGTGGCTGTGGAAGGAGTCACCTAAGCACTACAGGAGGCTATTTAAACCACACCCGATGGATGAATCTTGCTTTGCGTTATTCTGCATTCTCTGCAGCAGAACGCTCATCGTGTCTTCTGCTTCTGATCCTGGGCCTAAGGGAACAAAGGCTTACCATCCTGGAATCCAGTCTTAAGCAGCACCTGTAAAGACAAAGAAAGAACAGGTTAGCACTACGGTCTTCAGTGGCAGCGCATCTCTTACCTGGTCCATCGGCTGTCACCAACGCCTCGCGCTGCATTCCGGCATCTGAAAGACAAAAGCTTACCAGCTCTTCGCACGCTCCGGAGGCCTTCGGCGCTGCATCCCGCATCTGAAAGACAAAAGAAGGTGCGTTTAAAGACATTGGGCAACTTTATTACTCACGTGCCATTACTCCTTCCCACGCCGAATCCAGTGGGTATTCCAGCACCCTTCAGCTTCTCTAAAGCTCCGAACTTGTACCTGCAAGATAAAAAGGACAGTTAGTGCGCATCGTGAAGCAGGCTACAAGCGCTTACTTACGTGCTTCCAGGCGCTTCTATTCCTCACGCGGGTTCGATCCTCAACTCTCATCAGCCCGCCATCGCCGGAACCCTGCAAAACAAGAGATATCATTACAAAAGACTTAAGACATTTGAAGTGCCCAGAACTTACCGTTCGTGCAGTTAACGACGGACAGCAGTCCTCTGAGGTCAAGAGGCCTGCACCCTTATCCAGTGAAGAAACTGGTTACGGCACCCTGCCCCGAGGCAGATGGAGAGCTCGGCGTTCACTTACCTAAGGTGAGGGCGTTAACCTTTTGGGTTCTACAGGAGAAGAGAAAGGGAAGAGGAGAGAGGCACCCAATAACCCCAGTTCATTAATCCCATATTTTCTATCTGCACACATCTTACTCTTCGAGTCAGACATACAGTGCACAGAGGTCCAGCCCAAAGAGCCAACCGTGTGTTACACATCACCTTTGAGGATACGGCATTCACCCAGTCAAGACCGGCTCCTCTGCGGGAATCAGGTGAGCGTTACAGAACGCAAAGCCTACCGCAAAACTCCAACCCAGGCGCTATGGAAACCTCGGATACCGACCAGCTAGCCCAGTTACTTGGGGAACTAAGAGCAGAAGTGCATGCAGCCCGTCAGGAAACGAATGCTCTAAGAAGGGAACTGATTATTTCCAAGGAGCGAACAGACGATCTCGCTAGACAATTGCTACAGTCACAAGCCGGACAAACTCCATTACCCGCATCAGGGGCAAATCTTCCTTCAACATCCTCTACGAACCCAGTGCAGATCAACCTACCTGGGAATGTACCTCTGGCTCCGCCCGAACGATTTTCTGGTGACCCAAAGAGGTTTGCAGTATTTATTAATCAGTGCCGGTTGCACTTCTTATGCCGGCCAGCAGCCTTTCCAACTGATCAAGCTAAGGTAGCTTTCGTGCTTTCGTACCTTAGTGGCAATGCGGCAGACTGGTCGATCCCTCTAGTTAATCAAGATGATCCGGTTCTCCATGATTTTCAAGCTTTTCAGCTCAGTATGGAAAAACTTTTTTCAAGACATTCACAGGGGCAGGCCTTGGACAATGAGCTCCTTTCATTGCGACAGGGTAATCAAGACCTTTTGGCTTATATTGCGTCTTTCAACAGACTGATAGTGGAAACTCGATGGCCTGAGGACAAAAGGATTACGCTGTTTTATAGAGGTCTACGTGGAGAGCTCAAAGATGTGTTAGCCCAAGTAGTGAATCCCCCCCGCAAGACTGTTCGGACTATATTGACTTAGTCATTCAAATTGACCACAGACTGCAGAACAGGAAGGCCGATCGTTCCAAGTTTGATGCTCGAGTATTTTCCAAACCACCAACTCCTACCAAAGGAGTAGACTCCGGGGAACCCATGCAAATAGGGGGCCTGAAAGGACCACTAACACAAAAGGAGCGGGAAAGGAGAAAACAGCTGCAATTATGCCTCTATTGCGGAAACTCGGGGCACTTTCTTCGAGACTGTCCGGTGAAACCAGCCAAGAAGGCAGTAGGAGCTGCAGTTACCAGGGTCACAAACTCTGAGCAGGGAAACGACCTCGCCCGACAAGAATAGAGGTCCTCTTGCCGAGCGTTAAAACCAGTTCCGTGACCTCGCATTTCGTGATACCTATGGTCCTCATTAGCCCTGAACATCCGGATCGATTACATGCGATTGAAGCTTACGTCGACAGCGGTGCCATCGGCAATTATGTGGATCATGAAATGGTTTTGAGGATGAATCTGACTCTTTGTCCAAAGGCTGTAAAGGACATCATTACTACGGTGGATGGTACGGAGATAGCCTCCGGACCATAACGCATACCACCCAAGAAGTGACGCTAGTAAGTCAAGATGGACACCATGAGAAGATCGTGTTCGATGTGATCAAGGCCCCTCAGTTCCAGATTATTCTAGGAATTCCTTGGTTAGAGAAGCACAATCCTCAGATCGATTGGCGAGCAAGAACGGTTCAGTTTCCAGAATGTGTCTCTACTTGTCACCCTCGACCTGGTGTTGCACTGGCAGCAATTTCCTCTGAGGCTCCCCAGTTACCTCCTGAATACCTAGAATTCCAAGATGTTTTCCGGAAGGATCAGGCTAACTCTCTACCTCCTCATAGGTCTTATGACTGCCAGATAGACCTGATACCTGGATCTACTCCTCCTTGTAGTAGAATTTATGCCCTCACCGAGCCTGAGAATCTTCACCTCCGACAATACCTGGATCAATACCTAGCGAATGGGTTTATTCGTCCTTCCAAGTCCCCTGCTTCCTCAGCTTTGTTCTTCGTTCCAAAAAAAGAAGGGGACCTTAGAACTTGTATAGATTATCGCGCCCTGAACCAGATCACCGTTAAGAATAGATATCCGTTACCTTTGATCCCTGAACTCCTGGACCAAGTCAGAAAAGCATGCATATATACTAAGCTGGATCTTAGAGGAGCCTACCACTTGGTACGAGTAAAAGAGGGCGATGAATGGAAGACGGCCTTCCGCACCAAGTATGGGCTATTTGAATATCAGGTCATGCCCTTCGGACTTTGCAATGCCCCGGCCGCCTTTCAATATTTTATGAACGATGTCCTCAGAGAGCTCATAGATGTGTGTGTTGTTGTTTACATTGACGACATCCTCGTTTATTCTTCATCGGAAACTGAACATCGGAAACACGTGAAAATGGTCCTCGAGAGATTGCGTCAACACAAACTTTTCGCTAAGTTGGAAAAATGTGTTTTCAACATGACTGAAGTTGAATTCTTGGGATTCATATTATCACCTAGCGGAGTGCGTATGGATTCAAAGAAGGTCGATGCAATTCTCAAATGGCCATCGCCATCCTCCGTAAAAGGTGTTCAAAGCATGTTAGGCTTCGCTAACTTTTACCGCAGGTTTATCCCCGAATTCTCTCGAATAGTCCAGCCCATCACCGCTTTGTTAAAGAAAAACAAACGTTTTGAATGGTCTACCGAGGCGGAACAAGCTTTCCAGAATTTGAAGACTAGATTTATCTCTGCACCGATCTTAAAACATCCTCGCCCAGAACTCCCCTACATCGTTGAAACTGATGCTTCGAGCCTTGCCATGGGGGCAGTTCTATCACAAAAGGACCCAGTAACCAATCAGTTGCATCCCGTGGCATTTTGGTCCCGCAAATTCTCGCCTCCTGAAATCAATTACACTATTACTGATAAGGAACTTCTAGCTATCAAGTCCGCCTTTAAGGCTTGGCGGCATTATCTTCTGGGGGCCCGACACACCGTTACTGTGATTACAGATCACCGAAACCTGCAATATTTGAAAACCGCAAAAGCTCAATCCTCTAGGCAACTCCGTTGGGCACTATTCTTTGCCGAGTTTGACTTCATAATTACCTATCGACCAGGTACAAAAAACGGTAAAGCTGATGCCCTTTCTCGGATGGGAGTGGAAGAACATTTGATCAATCCTAAACCTGTACCTATCATTCCCGAACAAAGAATTCTAGGTGTAATCGCCACACAATCCATAGAGGAAGTTAAGGATAAAGCCAGGCTACTGGTAACTCCAGCAGACATACAGAATTGGCATCTGCAGGGAAAGGACTTTACGGTGAAGGACAACCTATTATATTTCCAAGAACGGTTATACCTGCCCAGCACAGATTTACAGAAAAAGGTAATCTCTTGTTATCACGATTCTTTAATGGAAGGACATCCCGGTATGACCAAGACCTCGGAAAAGATCAAGCGCTACTTCTGGTGGCCGTCTTGGAAAAAAGATATCAGAGACTTTATAATGTCCTGTGGAGTATGCGCCCAAAACAAGAGTCAAAAGGAAAAACCAGCCGGCCTCTTACGCCCTATTGACATCCCGCCTCGCCCTTGGCATACGCTTTCTATGGACTTCATCACCGATCTACCTCCATGCTCCGGATACAATACGATCCTAGTAATCGTGGACCTATTCTCCAAGATGGCGCATTTCATTCCACTCAAAGGCTTACCAACAGCAGCAACTCTGGCCCGAGAATTTCTCGAAAACATCGTCCGACTGCACGGTTTTCCTTCAGTTCTAATTTCGGATCGAGGTAGTCAATTTATTTCTCATTTTTGGCGAAGTTGCTGTCGGTCGGCTCAAATTGATGTGAGAATTTCGACCAGCCACCACGCTCAAACTGACGGACAAACCGAGAGGACCAATCAAACTCTGGAACAGTATTTGCGCTGCATGCTACAACAAACTGAAAAAACTTGGAAAGATATCCTTTGGATAGCCGAATATGCCTACAATAACTCTGTCCACTCGGGAAATGGGAAGACCCCCTTTTTTCTTTTATACGGTAGTCACCCTCGGACCTCGGAGTTGGATCCACTCCAAGATCTTGTAACACCAGCAGTAGACCACCTGCACTCTACAATCACCCAAGCCTTTAAGGAAGCCGTTTCTCACCTTCAAAGGGCTAAAGAACAACACAAGAAAGGAGCAGACCAACATCGGAAGGAAGCCCCCCAATATCAAGTAGGAGATCAAGTCTGGTTATCCACCAAATATCTACCTCTAAAAGGACCACGCACATTCAACCCAAGATACCTTGGTCCCTATTCCATCACTACCATAGTAAATCCAGTAGCGGTCAAGTTGGACTTGCCCCCTCACATGAAGATACATCCGGTCTTCCACGTCTCTCTATTAAAACCCGTGCAACCCCAAACCCGACTAACTACATCTCCAAAACCTATTCTAGTTGATGGAGAACTCGAGTTTGAAGTCAAAAGCATCCTGGATTCCAAGATCTCCAAATCTAAACTATTTTACCTGATTGACTGGAAAGGCTACGGTCCCCAAGAAAGATCCTGGGAACCTGCAGAATATGTCCACGCGCCTCGTCTAATCAAAAGATTTCATCGAACATTTTCTAACAAGCCCAAACCCCCGGAGAAGCCCGGTTTGGGAGGGGCCTTGAGGGGGGGGTGCTGTCATGATCTCTGCTTCCAAAAGATCAGGACTTTCCCGACTCCCTTGGAAGCAGACCCATAACCCCGGTTCCGAGTGCCAGCCAGTCCCAATAGGGACCTTTTGGACCCTGTGCTGGCGCCAGTGGCACCAGGCTCATAAAGATGCCCAGTCTCAGCGCTGGAAGCGCCGGGCTCATAATGCTTGGGTGGACTTACCTGCAGCAGACCATGCTGCTTACTTACCTGCCAGTTGAACCCCTGATCCTCTTCTGTTTGGGACTACTTTTCCTGTTGGGTGGGGCAGGAGCCACTCCCTAGGTTCAGAACACTGGAACTCTTCTGGAAAGCAGGAACTCTTTTCTTACCTAGGCGTGGCTGTGGAAGGAGACACCTAAGCACTACAGGAGGCTATTTAAACCACACCCGATGGATGAATCTTGCTTTGCGTTATTCTGCATTCTCTGCAGCAGAACGCTCATCGTGTCTTCTGCTTCTGATCCTGGGCCTAAGGGAACAAAGGCTTACCATCCTGGAATCCAGTCTTCAGCAGCACCTGTAAAGACAAAGAAAGAACAGGTTAGCACTACGGTCTTCAGTGACAGCGCATCTCTTACCTGGTCCATCGGCTGTCACCAACGCCTCGCGCTGCATTCCGGCATCTGAAAGACAAAAGCTTACCAGCTCTTCGCACGCTCCGAAGGCCTTCGGCGCTGCATCCCGCATCTGAAAGACAAAAGAAGGTGCGTTTAAAGACATTGGGCAACTTTATTACTCACGTGCCATTACTCCTTCCCACGCCGAATCCAGTGGGTATTCCAGCACCCTTCAGCTTCTCTAAAGCTCCGAACTTGTACCTGCAAGATAAAAGGGACAGTTAGTGCTCATCGTGAAGCAGGCTACAAGCGCTTACTTACGTGCTTCCAGGCGCTTCTATTCCTCACGCGGGTTCGATCCTCAACTCTCATCAGCCCGCCATCGCCGGAGCCCTGCAAAACAAGAGATATCATTACAAAAGACTTTTAAGACATTTGAAGTGCCCAGAACTTACCGTTCGTGCAGTTAACGACGGACAGCAGTCCTCTGAGGTCAAGAGGCCTGCACCCTTATCCAGTGAAGAAACTGGTTACGGCACCCTGCCCCGAGGCAGATGGAGAGCGCTGATTTGAAAGTTTGTACGGTGGATCTAGCATTTTCCTATGAAGTACCACTATTTTCAATCTGACAGTTGCCTCAATGGACAGCAGGCTGAAATTTGAAGTGGATAATTGGTGCAGGAACCACCGTTGGCAGGCTTCACCCACAAGGTACGATCCAACATGCCCAGGGTCTCTGCTCCATATGTCAAAGTAGATAGTACCTTAGCTTTTCAGAAATTAATAAATGGTAGCACTGAAAACAAGACATTTCGACATTTTCCATACAATCTCTTCACTTGAATTACAATGTCTAATGTTTTGGCATGAACTCTATCAAAAGTCTTCTTTTTAGATAGTGTCCCATGGAAAACAAAACCCAAATAAGTCATCTTATCAACTTCCAATTTTTTCTCTTTCAAATACCAGGAAAATGTAAGATTTATTTCCCAAAATTTAAAAACCCCATGATTTGTGATTTTGCTGAATTGATTTCTAATTAATTTCTTATAAATAAATCTATCAGATGCCACTGTAGCCAAATGGTGTGTAATCCAAAAAGACCAAGTTGTCCGCATAGGCCAACCATGAAACGGGTGAAAACCCCAAAGTTTTGAGGGACGGTGGGGAGAAATCAAACAGGACGATTTTGTCACCAACAAACTCCTGGTTGACTGAGATATACAAGCTAAACAAAAAAAAAAGGAGACATGACACCACCTTATCTAAGGCTTCTTAATGTCTCCATCATATTCGACATGTGTCCTATCTGTATCCAGTCTAACTTGTGCATTAGTGTCAGGGTGCAGATGTCTGAGCGGGTAGACCAATGATTTCAGGCACTCCCAATGCAGGAGTTTCTCCTAAAATGTAATCCGAATTACATGGTTGAATGCCATTGTGAACCCTATAAAGGCTAGGTATATATGTTGATTGATTGACCCTAGACCTGCCTTTTATTTGTGTCGCAAGTCCTTTTCTAAACCCAGATTGTCGTGGATCCACATTTACAATATGTGTAGCCCATTTTTCTAAATGTCTCGAAGAGAACGGAAAAGATTTTGCTTGAGACATCTAGCAACACAATGGGACAATAATTCTTGGGAAGCCAGTACAAAGGGTGTGCATGTTTGTTTGTGGGCTGCACTAGGGAGACTGGAGCCTTTAGGACCGTGGGGATACCTGGCCTGCCACACAAGGATCAGCTTACAAGCCTGTGGCGAAGCCTATGCAAAGGGCATGCTTGGTTGTTTGTGGTTGTTCGTGGTATTCGCTGGAAACGAGGCTTCTATAAGACCTGGGGGAGACAGCGATAGGCCCAGGCAACCATCGTGGCGAGATGAGGGAGAGATAAGCAAGCATTTGCTGAGTTTGCTGTGGCTGACGGCACAGGTACTGTGAAGTTTTCCGCATTCACAGCCCTCCCAATTAGATATAGATTTAGATCCAAAAACCCAGCTGGAGCGTCAGGCAGGGAAAGGAGGAGATAGACATTTCTTCTCATCTTTCCCACAATTTGTAATACTTTTTGTCTGCTTTTTATGTCACTGCTCTCTCCATTCCTTTTCGTCAGTGGCTGCAAGGCTGGGGCAAGGAGCAGTCTTCCCGTTTATTATATTTATTTTTGCACCTTAATAACTCTTTAACAATGCTGCAAATGAAGATGCCCACAAGAACTTCTAAATAACGGTATAAACTATAAGAGAAATACTAGGCTTTTCTATGATCAGGGCCTTGAAGAGAACGCCAGCGCAGGCCTTATCCCTGCCGCCCTCCACATTTTTAAATTTATTTTATTGTTCATTTATAACGTGCTTAATACCAGCGAGTGGTTTCCAAGCGCGAGATCGGGATTGTAACATGGGTCGCTGCGCATTGTTTTGCTTCCAAGACAAACGTGTTGCCCCTGAGCTATCCTTCCACACGCTATTTATACCTCTGAGGAGGGGCCTGATTTTCCATATTGCAGGCACATAATTTGTGCCGAGCATGTGCTGAGCCAGTGGGTGTCATGACCCGGGGCCCGAAGTGCAAGATTTACTTTTGCTCAGGGGCAACTTTTCCCAGGCCTCCCCACACCAGTAACATGGACACTGGGGCGGTTTATGATTATCCATTTTGGCTCCATAATTCTGTGTGCAGTGGGGGTGCTGAACTGCCATATTTCCAAGTGGATTTTTGACCCTGATGCACCTTTTTATTTCAACTTCCTGATACTTTGGGGTCAGCTTCCCTGTCATAATTTTGAGGTTTGTCTGGATTTATTGCTGGAGAGCCCTGCGGCTTGGGAGTCGATTACCAGCCTTGCTGCACCTGGTGAGCTAAATGGTTTAAGTTACTTACCTGTATCTATTGTTCTCCAGCATGGGTCTGGCATGGATTTACATGCTCAAGAATATTCCACATCAGGCTGGGAATCCTCGGCAAAAGAAAAAACAGATCCACTTTAAAACTCTTTCTCCTCTAAACCAATCTGTGTCCTTTGGGTCATACTGCCCCCATCCAATGACAGCCCTCTCCCTAAGCCCCGCCTCTGGCAGCCATCTTCAGATTTGTTAAGCACGTAAAGTGGCAGTTTGACCAAGAGCCGCCGCAGAGGGGCCGAATCCATGCCAGACCCATGCTGGCGAACAATAGTACTTAAACCTTCTCCAGCATGGCCTCGGCCATGGATTCACATGATCATGAATAACGAATACATACAGTACAACATTATACAACCATGGGAGGTGTCATGGTGCGTGCTTCAAAACCCCTAGAACTGATGGGCCCACCCCAGTCACCGACACCCATGGGCCCAAAGGAGTGTTCTAAAGTCTCCTGGACTCACTCCTGGCGCCGTTGGCGCCAGGCTGATAAGACGTGCTGAACAGCATGGGACTACTTGCTGAGCCTGGTGAGGCTGAGCCTCTCTGCACATCCAGGGTGTGGCTAGGGGACTACTTAACCTAAAAGGTAGGGTGTGGTAAAAGGGACTACTTTACCTGGAACTACTTGCAAGGCTATTTAAGCCACACCCTGCAGGCAGAACACGCTTCGCGTTATTCTGCACTCCTGTCTGCTCAGTCCTCGAACTTTTTCAGCCAAGCCCGTTCTGAGATTCCAATCCATCGGTACCTGAAAGAAGAGAGAGAAGTGAACAGGAGTTAGTATTGCGACGAAGACCTTACCTGCAGTTTTTCTTCCACTCGGCTGCGCCTTCAGCTGATCACCGGACCGCCGTTCTGAAGGCATCCGCACAGGCTTCCAATACTCACCTGGGGCCTGCATTTCACCGGAATACTTAGGAGCGGTTCTTCCCATCACCATCCTGGAGCCGCGCCGCGCCTGCAGAGAAAAAAGAAACAGCAGGTTAGTCGTGCATGAAAAGGAACAGTTATTCAGACTTTCAGTGCCACTCACGCATGCGAATACTCACCTGGAGAGTTTTAACTCCGCATCCTAGGAAGAGTTTATTCTTCATCCAAATCCGCAGGAGACCGCGCCTGAAAGGAAAGAAGAAACACGTTTAAAACTTTGGAAATAAAAGACTTAAGGCACCAATACCAGGCACCCGTTGGCATAGAGACTTACCGGCTTAATCCATATATTACAGACTCTGCAATTGCCACACTGGATCTGTGAAGTAATTAGGGGTCCAGGGAAAGACTGTGCTTACAGCGCCCCTGCTGAAGATAAGCAGGACGGAGAGCCTACCTCACAAAACTTCAAGACAACGCCTCCTGGGGTGATAACAAGGGAGAAGATATCACATTCAAGCAGTGCCACACCTGTGCAGACATCATTCGTGCGGCTACGTGCTACTCCCCCGTGGAGACCAGGTGAGCGCGACAGAACGCGAAGCCTTTCACAAATTCTCTACCTGGGCGTCATGGAAACCTCTGAGACAGACCAGCTAGCCCAGCTTTTGGGGGAACGCAGGGCTGAGGTACATTCAGCCCGGAAGGAAACCAATGCCTTGAGGAGAGAACTGATCGTGGCCAAGGATGGTACTGATGAGCTCGCTAGACAATTGCTTCAATCGAAGGCGGGGCAAACACCGTTACCCACATTGGGGTCAACGGTTCCGACTACACCAAGCAATCCAGTCCAAGTGGTACTTCCTGGACCCGTACCTTTGGCACCTCCAGAACGCTTTGCAGGGGATCCAAAAAGGTATGCAGTTTTTATAAATCAATCAATGTCGACTACATTTCCTGTGTAGACCAGGAGCTTTTCCAAACGACCAATCTTAGGTGGCCCTTGTGCTTTCGTATCTCAGTGGCAGTGCTGCGGACTAGTCGGTACCTCTAGTGAATCGGGACGATCCCATCTTGAGAGACTTCCAGAGGTTCCAATTGGACAGAGAAACTGTTTGCCCGCCACTCTCAGGGTCAGGCATTGGATAATGAACTCTTGTCTCTGCGCCAAGGCAACCAAGATCTGTTAATGTACATCGCAACCTTTAATAGACTGGTAGTGGAAACCGATTGGCCAAACGACAAAAGAACAACCCTGTTCTACCGTGGTTTGAGAGGGGAGTTAAAGAATGTTTTAGCTCAAATAGTCAACCCTCCCAGTGATTGTGCTGAATACATAGACTTGGTGATTCAACTTGATCATAAACTACAGAACCGTAAGGCAGATCGAGCTAGAATGGACACTCTGGTACAAGCGTAGAGGTCTGCTTGTCGAGCGAAAAGAAGGATTCCCAGACCTCGCACCTAGCCTTGCCAATGATCCTCATAAATCACCAACAGCCGTCCCGAATGCATGCAGTCAGAGCATATATCGATAGCAGAGCCATTGGAAATTATATGGATCAGGAATTGGCTACAAGGATGAATCTTCCTCTTTCCGAAAAGGCAACAGACTTAGTCACCACTGTCGACGGAACTGAGATCGCTTCGGGTCTGGTAACGCACTCAACGACAGAGATGACACTTTTGTGCCAAGACGGACATCGGGAAGCCATTGTGTTCGATATAATCAAGGCTCCACAATTTCAAATAATTCTGGCAATGCCTTGGCTGGAATCACACAATCCTTGCATCGACGAGCGTGCTAAGAGGCTGACCTCAGTCGAATGTGCTTGTACTGGTTATCAGGCAAAGGAACCTTTGGTCAAAGAAGTGACAACAATCATGAGTTTAACTAACCCGCTACCTTCGGTATACCAAGACTACCAGGATGTTTTCCAGAAGGATCAAGCTAACACTCTTCCTCCCCATAGACGTATGACTGTCAGATCGACCTCATACCTGGCGCACAGATTCCATGCAGTCGAATGTATGCACTCACTGAACCTGAAAATCTGCATTAAAAAAAGTATCTAGACCAGTACCTGGCTAACAGTTTTATACGCCCGTCCAAGTTCCCTGCAGCCTCACCCATTCTTCGTGCTTAAGAAGGAAGGAGACCTTAGGACTTGCATCGATTACCGTGCATTGAATCAAGTCACTGTTAAAAACCGTTTCCCTTACCGCTAATTCCTGAACTATTGGGTCAAGTTAAAGATGCCCGAATTTATACCAAGTTAGATCTCTGAAGTGCATACCACATGGTACAAATTAAGAAAGGGGACGAATGAAGATCACTTTCTGCACCAAATATGGGCTATTTGAATACCAAGTGATGTCCTTTGGCCTTTGTAATGCCCCAGCAGCGTTCCAGTATTTCATGAATGATGTCCTGCGAGAATTAATTGATGTGTGTGTCGTAGTATACATTGACGACATTCTGGTATATTCCCCATCTGAACAAGAACATGTGAAACACGGGGGGCGCTGTTGCGCACGTTGGAAATGGCCGCCTGATCTAAGAGCTCCCGCTCCACCGAGAAATCCTGAGCTAGTTTATCAGTCCAGCGCTGCCTGTTTCGGCTCGGACGGGCTGGGGTGCTTGCCCGGCCGCCCGTGGGTGACCAGACGAAATCCTGAGGCCCGGGGTCCGTGGTCGCCGGAGTTACGGCACGATTCAGATTGACCGGCGCGCGGAGTGACAGGTATCCGGAGGCGAGCTCCAGAGCAGTCTACTACAGAGCCGCGGCGCGGCCGGAACAGCTGGGCCAAAAAGGGGAGGAGCTTTGTCCCGGCTCTGCCCTGACACTCTTCTGGCGACACGATACGGCTTCTGGGCTGCTGCGGTGTGGACGACTCTCCTGCCCGTATCTGCTCAAAGCCCGACCAGGCCCAGGTGGTGGTTCCGCAGATGCTCAGCCCCATAGAACTCTTTACAAATCCTACAGGTCGGTGCGGGACGAGGCACCCGAAGTGATTCGCAGTAGTAATACCCACACGGACGACCGGTAAGGAGACGAGGCTGGGCGGAGAGGGGGCCCCGCGAGTTGACACAGGGTTGGCCGGGCAGCAACTAAATCGGACCCGCAACCACCCTTGTTGAGGCGGTGTGCTCAAGTCTCCGAGCGGACGGGAAACCAAACCCCTACTGATAACTGGAACACAGTGTGCTGCGCCACCTGGAACGCCATTACTCATGGGGGAACCACAGAGGCCGGCTAAGGGCACCAAGACTCCGGGGAAGCCGAGGAAGGGCCCCATGGACGCCTACACGGGGGGTCAGGGGCAGGCCGCATCGGCCGACGCCCACTCGGCCGACGCCGAGATCCCCGCTGCTGAATCCGGTGAGAATTTGGACAACCTAACAGCTATAGTTCAAAACGGGTTCCGCTCGATGAACACAAAGCTGGATGACAGTCCCTACCATCGGCTCCTTAAAGGCTAGAGTGGAGAAGGAAAGCCTACGCATAACGGAAACTGAAACCCGTATCAGCACTAATGAAGACGTTATCGCGCACCATAGCCGCGATATCACCCAAATTAAGGAAAGTATGACGAAGCTACAGAGCAAGTGCGAGGACCTGGAATCGCGCTCTAGGCACAATATTCGTGTGATGGGCGTAGCGGAATCTTTTGGAAAGGCCCAAATGGAGACACATCTTGAGACACTGCTTAAAACCCTGTTTGGGCCAGAGGCCTTCTCTGAACAATTTTTGGTGGAACGAGCACATCGTACGCTGGCCCCTGCACCTAAACCAGGCGCGCCACCACTCACCATAATCGCTCGGCTTCTAAACTATAGAGACAGAGACAATCCTACGAAAAGCAAGAGAGGCGGGAACCCTCTACTATGAGGAAAGTCGCATACATTTCTATCCTGATTTCTCCTCTGGAGTACAAGCGAGCAGAAGGTCCTATGAGCCAGTCAAGAAGCTCCTAAGAGAGCGCCAGATCCCATACGCTTTAATGTTCCTGGCAAAAATGAGGCTTCAACATGTGGGCAGGGCCCATTTCTTCGAGTCCCCAGCGGAGGCCATGCATTATATTGAAACTTCCATACCCCTTCCTCCCAGAGGGGGCAGACCAGCACAAAATAACAGGCGCAGACCCGTGGAATGAGAAACACTTGCATGTCGACCCGGCGTGGGCCCCGGGGCCCATATGAATAACTGATTAAGGTAGACCAGGCACTTTGGTTGGTGGAGCTGTTGGACCTGATCGGCGGCCAATGGAAGCAACATGGCCACCTGTGGAATGTTCCATAAGTTGTATGGGCTACATCGTCAAGTTGGGGGTGATGATGAGGGGGGACGGGTGGGACAGGGTGGAGGGGAAGTTATGTTCAGTTGTTGGATGGACTCAAGGGGACATTTTGTTGAAAGTTTTGGCTGCCTTCCAGAGCTACCTCTGAAAGGAGGATGGAGGGGGACGGCCTGTTGGTGGAAAAGTAAAATTTTGGTCGCGGCTGGGCTGGCACTGTCTACATGGCACGAACACTATGCACTTGTCAGATTTGGAAATGGCTAATGTGGCATCTCGGGTCCCCGGGGACGGGCTGCAGGTCAAGCTGCTGACGTGGAATGTGAGGGGATTGAACAATCCAGTTAAGGTTAGGAAAATATCCAACTACGTCTCCAGGCATAATCCACAAATACTGATGCTGCAAGAAACCCATGCAGTGGGGACAGGTAACTCACATCCTGCCCGGATGGGGTCCCCAGAGGTACCACACGGACTACTCTACCCAGTCCAGAGGGGTTCTCACCCTTATTCACCAAAGCCTTGGGTTCCGGGTTGGTGGGCACAAGGTCGATCCCCAGGGGAGATTTGTCATGGTCTGGGGGGAGGTGGCTAACCAACAGCTTCTCCTGGTTAATACATGACCCAGCCTTCTACCTGGATATATATCAGATGGTTATAGCATTGGATGTCTCGGGTGTATTGTGGGGGGGGGGGCTTCAACCTGACCATTGATCCGGTTCTTGATAGATCCTCTACGGTGATGAGACCCCCAAGCAGGACAGCATTGAACCTTAGACATGTCATTGCACAGCTCTCACTGGTTGATGCGTGGAGGGAGGTTCACCCGGGCAGTAGAAGATACACGTTTTATTCCTCGGTACATGATTCCGAGTCCAGGATTGATTACTGGTTAGTATCCACGCCTATGACGCCCTCTGTTGAGCGATGTGAAATCCTACCCCGCACCCTCTCCGATCACTCCCCAGTATTGCTGGAACTACTATTCCGGAACACCCCGAGTCCCTTCAGGAGGTGGAGAATGTCTGGAGGAATGTTAAGTGACCCCGGGGTGGTGGAGTCACTTCATGTTGAAATTTCGGAGTTTCTGTCCAATAATATCGGATCGGTCGACAGACTCTCGATGGTATGGGAATCATTCAAGGTCTGGATGAGGGGTCTGCTGATGTCTAGAACTACGGGTAAGTTAAGGGCTGTGAGGACCGAACTATCGTCAGTTGAAGGGAAGTTAGATGCACTTGAGAAAACATTCAAATACGCAAGACAAGAAAGTACTAGCCGATATACACACAAATCTCCGGGAATTTGACAAGCTTGCTTTGAGGGAGGTCCGATATGTTGCGGCCCCGATTCGGGCGTGCAGGTACGGGGAGGGCAACAAGGCTGGCAGGGCGCTCTCCAACCTAATCAAACACGATAAACAACCCACACAGATCAAGAGCATACGCACGCAACAGGGGAGGGTTCTCCTTGGGGATAAAGACATTAATGGGGAATTTATGGAATTTTACAAGAGGTTATACTCTAACCAAGATAAGAAAACATCCGCAGAAATCAGGACCTATCTTGAGGCCCTCTCCCTCCCTGGGCTCCCGGACGAGGTGCGACTGGCAATGGACCAGCCGGTAACGATGGAAGAAATTGGGGAAGCAATCAAGGATCTATCAACAGGCAGGGCACCGGAGTCAGATGGGTTAGGCGCCGAATTTTACAAGGAGTTCCGTGAGGAACTTGTGCCGATACTACTACAGGTGTGGGAGCAAGCGCTTGAATCCGGCAGATTGCCCTCAACTATGAGAGAGGCCATAATAGTGGTACTCCACAAGCCCAGATGACCACCACAGGACGTTTCGTCCTACAGGCCCTTATCACTCAAACACAGACGCTAAAATCTTTGCAAAGGTCCTGGCGAATCGCCTTCTGCTGGCAGTCCCGACCCTAGTCCACCCCGATCAAAATGGGTTTGTCCCTACTCGATCTACAGCCCTAAACCTCAGACAACTCTTTGGTATCATGGCGCAGATAGAACCCGCGAGGAGCGCGGTGCCCATATCCCTTGACGCTGAAAAAGCGTTTGACTCGGTATTGTGGGTCTATCTCCTTTCGGTGCTTGAGGCGTTTGGGGTGGGTCCCACCTTTATACGATACGTACAACTCCTATATACGGAACCTGGAGCCCGGGTCCTGACCAATAAGACCATTTCCGAGATGTTCCTCCTATAAAGGGGGACCAGACAAGGATGCCCTTTCTCGCCCCTACTATTTGCACTGACCATTGAACCTATGGCGGCCGTGGTCCATCTTAGACACTCAGACAAAGGGATCACTATGAAGGGCTCCACCCAGCTAATTTCGCTTTACGCGGATGACACACTACTATATGTCAGGGAACCTGAGGTTAATATAGCACCCGTCATGACTGAGATCCAGGGGTTTGCAGACTATTCCGGGTATACCATAAATATGTCGAAATCAGAAATATTCCCCCTAACTCCTGCCACCCAATGCCCTACAGACACAGTGGGACTCAAGTGGTCCGCAGACCACATTAGATACCTGGGAATACTGGTCTCCAGGGACAAGCTCACACTCTACGCAGATCACCACGAGGAATCCCTACAGGCAATAGGCTCCAAGCTTCAGATTTTGGGGCGGCTCCCAATTTCATTAGCCGGCCGTGTTGCCATTCTTAAAATGGTGGTCCTCCCTAAACTTTTATACCTATTTGTTAATATTCCTATATGGCCGGGCAGGGCCTTCTTCTCCAGGCTTAGATCCATGGTGGTAACATTTCTCTGGAACGGTAAGACTGCTAGGATTAGCTGGGAGAGGATGGCGGAGCCCTATGCCTCTGGAGGGTTGGCGGCCCCCGATTTCGAACTTTATTATTACGTCTCCCAAGCTCAATTCTCAAAATATTGGTATAATGCCGAGAACGATACACCCCATGCATGGATAGAGGAACACACCACAGATCCCACGAATATACAGTCAGTTATTTTCGATCCAAAGTATAAAGACACATGTGCATACAATCTGGTTAGCTGCACAGTCAGGGCATGGATGGCGATATTTGAGAGGCTGGGAGTGGAGGTCCCCTACAACCCAGAGGTGCCGCTTTGGGACTTCCCGGGCATACCCCCACGCATGATACTAACATACAGGAGTCCTGGGACCCTAACAGGGAAATGAAACTGGGTGACATGTTTGTGAATGGTGTTTTTGCGGACCGGGGTCTCTTGCTGAGGGCACTGGGGGGTGGGCCCCTGAAAACGTTGCAATACTACCGTATGAGGTCTGCATTCCAAAAGAGGTGGCCTCTCTTCCCGGATGAGCCCCCACCCCATCCATGTGTGCAATTGGTAACATCTAAAAATGGCCTGGGGATTGCTAGGTTGTACACAGCCGTGCAAGCTCATACCCCCACATTAAATCAGATAAAGGAGCAGTGGGAAGCGGATTTGCAGGGGACCATTGAAGAAAAGAAATGGGCCAACTATTGTGCGTTATCCAAGAAGGTGTCGCTTAATGCTGGTCTAAGGGTGATTCAATTTAAAATCCTGAACAGGCTACATTATACACCGGCCAGAATCGCAAGGTTTGCACCGGATGCCTCTGACGCCTGTCCTAAATGAAATGCTCCCCAGGCTGGATCCTTTCACATGTACTGGGACTGCCCTTTACTGAGGGGATTCTGGAGGGAGGTGGCTGAGCGCCTGGAAGAATTCACTGAGGTTCCCCCCGATTTGACTCCTCAGAAATACTTGTTTGGGGACATTGGCAAGCAACCAGAGAAAATTAGAAGACTTAACATTGCATGCGCTATTGCCAAAAAATGTATTTTAAAGAAATGGAAAAGTTCTCTCCCGCCCACCCTAAACCAGTTCCTTCAAGAACTGACACATGTCAACGAGTCAGAGGAATAGTTTGTTTTAACCCGCCCCTCGGCATGCAGGCCAAAGGACATTTGGGGCCCGTTCAGATCCTATCTATGTAACATGATTGCCGATGCTGACTTGTCTTCATAATATTGCTATGTGAAATGTAACGGATATTCTACCCCTGCTGTAACTGTTAAACAATTGTGCTGTGATGTGACGGCCTATACGTGACCATTAATAAAAAAGAGTTTAAAAAAAAAAGGACATGTGAAACACATCCGTGCCGTTCTGAACAAACTTCGACAACACAGACTATTTGCAAAAATGGAAAAATGCTTCTTCCATGTTACTGAGGTTGAGTTCCTTGGATTTCTCCTAACCCCTCATGGTGTACGCATGGATTCGCGGAATGTTGATGCCATCTGTTAGGGAGAATTCTCTTATAAGGCTAATTTCCCAAACCTAGTGATTCCCCCAGCAGCTTTGCTGGATTTTTGGGGTTTGTTTTTTTTCTCCTGCTAAGAGTGAGACTCTTTTCCTCCCACTCTTAGGCATGATTTGAGGTATGTCTTTGACTCTTTGTGTGCTTATGGGCTATGGGGTTTTCTTTTTACTCCATAGGATATCATCTATTTTTTGTGTATGTGTTACACAGCACCCTCAGTGCAGTAACACAGGGGTGTCATAGTGACCCCCAAACATAGACTCCATACCCTGGGACTGACTACTGTCTCCCAGGGCATGTAAACTCACCATTGACTTTACTAGTCCTAAATTGTGAACAGAACCAGTACAAACCATCATATTGTGGAAGTACTGGAAGGGGTTAATTATATTGCCCCTTGGTCCGTTTTCATGGGGGCACTGTCCAGTCCCCCCCTTGTCGAGTTTCTGGCTGGTGGCAGTGGTTACCACGCGAACTATTCCACCAGAATAATCTCTATGAGATTTTCCCACTGATTTTAAATGCACCACTTTTTGGTGCAATGTTAAATATACCGCTGGTTTATTTATTTAATATTAAATCAACGGTGTTAGGGAGAATTCTCTCTTTAAGCTGAATTTCCTAACCTAGTGAGTCCCCCAGCATCTTTTGCTGGATTTCTGGAGTTTGTTTTTTCTCCTGCCAAGCGTGAGACTCTTTTTCTCCCACTCTTGGACCCGATTTATGGTATTCCTTTGACTGGTAATGTGTTTTATGGGCTATGTGGTTCTTTACTCCATAGGGTCTCATGTGTTTTTCTTATGTGTTACACAGCACCCTCCGTGCAGTAACACAGGGTGTCATAGTGACACCCCACCATAGACGCCATACCCTGGGACTGACTAGTGTCTCCCAGGGCATGTAAAGTCACCATTGGCTTTACTAGTCCCAAATTATTAACAGAAACCGGTACAAACCAGCATATTGTGGATGTACTGGTCGGGGTAATTCGATTGCCCCGGGGTCTGTTAGTCGAGGGGGCACGTCTCCGTCCCCCCCTGCTAGAGTTTTGGCTGGTGGCAGTGGAAACTACTTTTTATATTCGAATGCAAATATTTTCCTATGGGATTTTCCCATTGTTCGAGGCTACCAACTTTAATTATTTAATTCTCATAGCCTCGAACATATCGCCGGTTTATTTAATTAATATTAATTCTCCGGTTGGTATTTTTTGACAAGACTCGATTCTAAAATGGCGTTTGTGTTCTCTTCTGTGACTCCAACCCAAGTCGAGCCCTTTGTTCGACTTTTTGGCGGGCTTCTCCACAGAAGCCTCCAAAAGTGGTGCCATTCTGTCTGGGTACCACAGGGGGTGTGTGGGAGGGGGTTTAGGCACCTTGGACTGAGTTACCTTGGTAACTCAAGTCGCACTCTTGTGTGATTGGCCCAAGTGGTGAGGCAGCCGGCTCACCACTTAGCATGTTTGAGTGACAGCTAGGCAGAGCGAATGGGGGTTTTCTGCATAAAAGCAGGGCTTTGGGGACTGGAACTTCAGAAGTCGCCACAGGACCTGAGAATCCGACGAGTGAGAAGCTGAGCCGACCTACCACGACAACACCACCGGTGGAGCCCTGCAGAACCGACTCACCACTTCCCGACGACAAAGAAGATCTCCCGGCTGGCACAACCAGTTTACCTTCCTTTCTTCGCACCCCAGTCCGGTTTGTGGTCAACTGCCCGTGCCAAGCACCCCCACAGCCGGATAGCCACTCACCACTGAACCGCGAATCACCGGACTGCTACTTGTACCTGAGAAACTCTGCGGCTGGTTTCTTCCCTGGCAGTGCAACGGACTTCTGTCTTCCTCCACGATGAGATCCTCTCTTCCCCCGGACGAAGCACCGACTTGCACCCGCTGCCAGGAACAACTGCCCCCGCTGGAGCGTTCTCACCACTTTAAGGTACCGTGTCTGCCAGGCCTCCCTTTCTAAAGATTGCTACAAGGTAATAATAACCCCTTAACCTTCTGGACTGGGCTGGCCGCCTTGACCCTCTAACTGGTCCCTTTCTTTGGTCCAACTCCTTTTTGAACCTTTACAAGACTTTTGTGCACTGCAACCGTGTGACCTTGGACACATTTCGTTTGGATCCTCTGAAAGTGGATCCGGCCTCTTGAACTCTAACTTCACGGTTTTACTTTGCCTTGCTCTCTTGTTGTGTTCTGATAAAAGTGTTGGGATCTGTTTCAACTTGTTCTCTGCTTTTCTCTCCCTTTTTAAAACGAACTATTAGAGTGCCATCTACGTTAAGCGCTCACCGCTGTCTGAAAATAAGTGGGGCTTTACTTAAGACTTGTCTAATATTCTTTGAAGGGAGTGTATATCTTTTAGTGACCGGGTTTTTGAATTGCTTACTATTAGTGCCTATGTGTTTTTCTAGATGTGGTTTTAAATAAATAATTATATCTCTTTTACACCAAGGCCTGGTCAGTGTTTACTTGTTCTACTGTGTTCTCTTGACCTATTGTGAATACTCTGTATACTGCCTAACTCTTCTTGAGGGAAGTCGGACTGCTCAGCCACAGCTACCAAGTGAATCTGTGTGGTACGGACTGCTACCAAGTGGGTTTACTGCCAAACACCTGTAGTCCTAAATCTTTTGCAGTGGTCCCAGAGGGAACTGCACAGGTTTCTGCCTAACAAACGGTTGGGTCTTTTTGCCAGAACTCTTTTCTAAAATGGCATTTGTGTCAGTCTCTGTAACTCTGACCAAGGTCGAGCCCTTTGTTCCACTTTTTGGCAGGCTTCTCCACAGAAGCCCTCCAAATGGTGCCACTCTGGGTTCTACAGGAAGGGTGGAGGGGGGAATTGGCACCCTGGACTGCGTTGCCTTAGCAACTCAAGTCGCACTCTGTTCTGATTGGGCCAGTGGTGATCCGCCCGGCTCATCACTTAGCATGTTTGAGTGACAGCTAGGCTGTTGAATGGGGTTTTTTCTGCATAAAAGCAGGGCCTTTGGGACTGGAACTTCAGAAGTCGCCACAGGACCTAAGAATCCGAAGAGGGAAGAAGCTGAGCCATCTGCAAACGACGACACCACCGGTGAAGCCCTGCTGCAACTACCTCACCACTTTCCCGTCGACAAGAGAAGATCTTCTGCTGGACGAGTCTTCTTCCTCTGAGCTGGTGGGACCAACCAGTTCGCCCCTTTCGCCTTCCAAAGACGTCGCTTGGTCGAATCGCCCGTGCCAAGCACCCTGGCGGCCAGATAGCTAAGCTTCACCACTTTGACCACGAATAAAAGGAACGCATCTTTTACCGAGGAAACGCCATGGCTGGTTTCCTCCCTGTGCAGAGCAACAACTCTACGTTTCCTCCTCAACGAGATCCTCTCTTCCCCTGGTCGAAACAACAAACTGTAACCACTGCCAGGAACAACTGCCACCGCTCGAGCTTCCTCTCTCTTTAAGGTACTGTGTCCTGCCTCGCCTCCCTTTCTTCGGTTTGCCCAAGGTGACCCTTAAATCCTTGGCTTTCCAAATGGGTTACCTTCTTGAATCGCCCCAACCTCTTTTGAACATTCTGCAAAGACTTTGTGCATTTTAAACCGTGTGATCCTGGGCACATTTCACTTTGCTCCATTTCAAGTGGGCCTGGCCTATGAACTTTGGCTCTACAGTGTATACAGTGTATACCGCCTTTTTTTCCCTTGCTTAGAGTGTTCGGACCTCTGCCTTTTTCTCTCCCTTTAACTGAACTATTGGAGTGCCATCAGGTTACGCGCTCACATCGGTTTAACAAATCGTGGTGTTTTAACTCCGTCTAATAGTTATCAAGGGAGGTGTGCATACTTTACCTGACTGTTTTAACTTGCTTTTGATTTGGAGTGCTAGTATATTGCCTAAAGTGTGTTTTAAATAAATAATTATATACTTTTTATACAAAGCTCTGGTCAGTGTTTGTTTGCTCTACTGTGTTTTTAGCCCTATTGTGTATACTCTATATTCTGCCCTACTCTTCTTTAGAGAAGTCTGACTGCTCAGCTACAGCTACCAGGTAAATCTGGGTGGTGCAGACTGCTACCAATTGGGTTTACTGCTTACTCCTGTAGTCTTAATCTTTTTGCAGTGTTCCCTAAGGGAACTGCACAGGATTCCTCCTAACACCATCCTCAACTGACCTTCTCCAACCTCAATTAAAGGAGTTCAGAGTATGCTCGGACTCGGAAACTTCTATCGTCGCTTAATTCCAGGCTTTTTTCGCAGCTAGTACATCACATCACTCTCTACTGAGAAAGAACAAACGTTTTCAATGGACTGAAGAAGCAGAGAAAGCCTTTCAGGACTTAAAACAAAAATTCATCTCAGCTCCAATCCTGAAACACCCTCGTCCAGATCTACCGTACGTGGTTGAGACCGATGCCTCCAGATTGGCAATGGGAGGAGTCCTCTCGCAAAGGGATCCAGAAACAGGTCATCTTCTCCCGGTGGCCTTTTGGTCGCGGAGATTCACGACACCAGAACTGAACTATGCCATTACGGATAAGGAACTCTTAGCCATCAAAGCGGCCTTCAAGGCTTGGCGGCATTATATCCTAGGAGCAAGGCATACGATTACGGTAATCACCGTAATCTACAGTATCTGAAGGTGACAAAGGCTCAATCATCTCGCCAACTCCAATGGGCGTTATTCTTCGCTGAATTCGACTTTGTGATTACTTACCGACCTGGTTGTCGAAATGGCAAGGCAGATGCCCAATCTCGTATAGGGGTAGAAGAGGAATCCACCAACCCCGACCCAGTGCCCATCATCCCCGGGGAAAAAATCTTAGGAATTACAATGTCTCTAACCTTAGATGACATCCACGAAGAAATCATAAGTCTCATGGATACTAACACTCTGAGGGATTGGCCAACCAAAAGTGTTCACCATTCAGTCTCAAACCAATTGCCATATTTTCAGGGACGTCTCCATCTACCCAGCAAAGAACTTCAGGAAAAGGTCATCTCAAATTAACATGAATCACTGATAGAAGGTCATGCCGGGATTGCTAAAACCGAAGCCAAGATCAAGCGACACTTTTGGTGGCCAACATGGGGTAAGGACCTCAAGCAATTTGTGTTATCCTGTGGGATTTGTGCACAAAACAAGGCCCCGAAGAAAAGATCACCAGGTCAACTGCAAACACTAGATATTCCGCCCACATCCTGGCATATATTGTCTCTTGATTTTATAACTGACCTTCCTCCTTGAATTGGATTCAACACAATTTTGGTGGTGGTGGACTTGTTTTCCAAAATGGCTCATTTCGCCCCACTGAAGGGTTTACCCTCAGCTTCAATCCTGGCTAAAGAATTCTTAGAACAGATAGTCCGAATACATGGATTCCCTTCCATCCTGATTTCAGATCATGGCAGCCAATCTATCTCACAATTTTGGAAAAAATGTTGCGAGTTAGCTCAAACAGATGCAAGACTTTCCACCAGCCACCATCCCCAAACTGATGGTCAGATCGAGAGGACCAGTCAGACTTTAGAGCAATAACTCAGATGTATGTTACACCAAACGGAAAGCAATTGGAAGTATATTTTATGGATAACAGAATACGCCTACAACAATTCCCTACACTCCAGCATTGGACAGAGTCCTTTCTATACCATTTACGCAATGCATCCACAAACCTCTAATCTTGACCCGCCTCAACTTCTGGAAATTCCAGCAATAAGAAGTTTGCACACTACTATTACTCAAGCCTTCAAACAAGCAACATCTGAGACAAGCTAAAAAAAGATACAAGAAATTGGCAGACATGCATAGAAGTGAAGCTCCAAAGTATCAAGTTGGAGATGAAGTCTGGCTGGTGTCAAAGCACATACCAATGAAAGGAACCCGCACCTTCAATCCCAGATATATAGGTCCATACACCAATAAGGCCATCATCAATCCAGTAGCTGTGAAATTGGACTTTCCTCCGCACATGATTATTCATCCTGTGTTTCATGTCTCACTCTTAAAATCAGTGCAACCGGAAATCCGAGTACATAAACCACCAAAACCGATTATGGTCGACGGGGAACCTGAATTTGAAGTTAAGGATATCCTAGACTAAAAAATCATCAAATCACAAATATTTTATCTAATAGACTGGAAAGGATATGGACCACATGAAAGATCGTGGGAACCTAGTGAACACATTCATGCTCCACGGTTAAAAAGGTTTCATCATAACCATCTGAATAAACCGGGACCAACGTGAAAACCCACCGTTAGGAGGGTTTTGGGGGGTGGGGGGGGGGGGGAGTGCTGTCATGGTGCGTGCTTCGAAACCCCTAGAACTGATGGGCCCACCCCAGTCACTGACACCCATGGTGGCTTATCAAGCACCAAAGGAGTGTTCTAAAGTCTCCTGGACTCAGTCCTGGCGCCGTTGGCGCCAGACTCATAAGATGTGCTGAACGGCATGGGACTACTTGCTCAGCCTGGTGAGGCTGAGCCTCCCTGCATATCCAGGTTATGGCTAAGGGACTACTTTACCTAAAAGGCAGGGTGTGGTAAAAGGGACTACTTTACCTGGAACTACTTGTAAGGCTATTTAATCCACACCCTGCAGGCAGAACACGCTTCGCGTTATTCTGCACTCCTGCAGCGTAACGCTCACCGTGTCTGCTCAGTCCTCTAACTTTTTCAGCAACGCCCGTTCTGAGAGTCCAATCCATCGGTACCTGAAAGAATAAAGAGAAGAGAACAGGAGTTAGTATTGCGACAAAGACCTTACCTGCAGTTTTTCTTCCACTCGGCCGCACCTTCAGCTGATCTCCGGACCGCCATTCTGAAGGCATCCGCGCAGGCTTCCAATACTCACCTGGGGCCTGCATTTCACCGGAATACTTAGGAGCGTTTTTTCCCATCACCATCCTGGAGCCGCGCCGTGCCTGCAGAGAAAGAAAAGAAACAGCAGGTTAGTCGCGCACGAAAAGGAACAGTTATTCAGACTTTCAGCGCCACTCACACGCACTAATACTCACCTGGAGTTTTTCAACTGAGCAACCTAGGAAGAGTTTATTCTTCATCCAAATCCGCAGGAGACCGCGCTTGAAAGGAAAGAAGAAACGTTTAAAACTTTGGAAATAAAGACTTAAGGCACCAATACCAGGCACGCTTTGGCATAGAGACTTACCTGCTTAATCCAGATATTACAGACTCTGCAACTGCCACACTGGATCAGTGAAGTAACTAGGTCCAGGGAAAGACTGCTTACTGCGCCCCTGCTGAAGATGAGCAGGACAGAGAGCCTACCTCACAATACTTCAAGACAATGCCTCCTGTGGTGATAAGGGAGAAGATATCAACATTCAAGCAGTGCCACACCTGTGCAGACATCATTCGTGCGGCTACGTGCTACGCCCCACGTGGAGACCAGGTGAGCGTGACAGAGGTGGCAAGACTCAACAGAAACAATTAACACTTACCCCTGGAACAGATTCACCTCAAGCAAACGTGTTGTGTAGCACTGCCTGGCCGACTCTGGTGGAATGGGCTCTTGGACGATCTGGCTGGTTCACCAGCCGATGAGCATGCATGATGCAGTTGGAGAGACACCTCGAAATGGAAGCCTTGGATAAGGCCTTCCCATGGTTCACAGGACCAAAGTTCAAACAATTGAGAAGTCTTCTGAAAACTCTTCATGCGTGCTATGTAAAACTCCAAAGCAAGAGCAACGCCCAGCGAATGCAGGGTCCTCTCTGCCAACGACAAAGGTTTCGGGAAGAAGAGAGGCAATACCAAGTGCTTGTTGAGGTGGAATTCTGGCTTAATCTTCAGCATCAAAGGGGTGTGTGCGCAGTACCACCCTCGATTCGTGGAAACTCATACGGTTGCTTGCAGGATAGGGCCTGGATCTTGCCCACACGTCTGGTAGAGTTGATGGCCACAAGGAGAGCAGTTTTCCAGGAGAGAAACTTGAGTGGCGCCTAATGCATAGGTTCGAAACGCGCCCCCATGAGCCTCGTTAGAATCACGTTGAGTTTGCATGCCGGGGCAGGAGCCTTCACTGGTGGGAAAGTACGGAAATGCCCCTTGGGGAACTCCTTAAGGAGTCTCTGGGACCACAGCGAGGATTTTCTCAGGGATCTGGTGTAGCATGAGATGGCCGCCAGGTGTACTTTGATAGATGCATGAGCCAGTCAAGCTTTTGCTAAGGACATCAAGTATGGAAGGATCTGTGGAGCCATGACCATCAGGAGTAATTGTCTGTGACCCGCACCACGTAGCAAAATGCTTCAACTTATGGGCGTAGCACTTTAGAGGACTTCCCTGCACTCCGCTGGCAACTCATAACCTCAACCTCCGAACTCGAAGGCTGCAGGAGCCATGCCCTCAGGCTCAGCAATCCTGGGTCGCGATGAAGATTGCGCCGCCCTCTTTGGTGAGCAGATCCGGAAGTACCAGCAACTTCACTGGCGGCGACAACAGGCTGAGTAAGTCTGGATACCAAATCTGCCTCCGCCAAGCCGGGGCGACGAGTATCATCTGCATCAACACGGAGTGTACCGATGACATGTCGCAGGAGAAGAAACGGGAGAAAAGTGTACAGAAACAGGCCTTCCCACAGGAAGCAGAACGCATCCCCAAACTCCTCGGTTGGTGGAATCTGCTGGCGAAAGATTGATCAGACCCATTTGACGAACAGGCGGTCCACCTGATCCTGACTAGGTTCCCACTCGTTGCAGGAGCACAGTTTCCTGCTGAGTCTGCAATGGTGTTCTTGACGCCTGCCAGGTTGAGACGGACGAGAAGCAACACCGGTCTGATGGCCCAATGGCACAAGTCCTGAGCTTCCTTGGAGAGCGCTGGGGATCGAGTGCCCCTTGCTTACTTATGCAGAACATGGTGGTGGTGTCTGAATATAGTCACCACCTTGCCATTCAGAGACTGTAGGAAAGACTTGAGGGCCCACAACACTTCCCATAGCTCCAGGATGTTGATGTGCAGGTCCTTCACCTCTGGAAGCCACAGACCTCTGGCGTGTAGAGGTCCGGTGTGAAGCCCCCAACCAACCAGAGAGGTGTCCGTGGTGACAGTCTGCTGGTATGGCAGGGTTCAAAATCCCGTCCCCTGGGCGATGTGGGAGCGCACCCCCCCCACCGTTCTATCGCCTGCCAGAACTCCTCGTCCAGAGGGATCTTGTCTGCAAAACTCCCAGACACCTGTATCCAAGAATTCCTGTAGGCGTCGCATCTGCAACCTGCAGAGAAGGACGAGGTAGATGCAGGACATCATGCCCAGCAGTTTTCGCCAACAGTGGTTGCACCTTGCCTTAAATGGTTGCTAGTCTTTCCTTCAAGGGTGACGCCAGGCAAGTCACTGTCGATTCCGGCGCCAAGGAACATCGCGATCTAAAATGGCGTCAAGCAGGACTTCGGATAGTTTACAGAGAGTCCCAGCTCCGTCAGTAGTCGGATGGTCCCCTTCGTGTGCTCGTCGGCCAGCTCTCGAGAGCGGGCGTGTATCAGCCAATCGTCCAGGTACGGTATATGTGTATGCATATGGGCGGGGCCAGCCATTTTGTAAACCCTCTTGAGGCCGATTTCAAGCTGAATGGTAGGGCATTGAACTGGTAGTGCTGGCCTTGCACCATGAACGGTAGGAACATTCGATGTTTCGTGGCGCAGGGGACATGGAAGTACGCGTCCTCTAGGTCAAACATCGTAAAAAAATCCCCTTCCTCCAGTTGGACAGGAACGTGCTGAAACGGGACCATCCTGAATTTCTGGGACTTCATGTGTTGCCGACGGCAACGCAGACTTCTGCAACTGTGGGCCTGGAAGCGACCTCTGTAGGCTTCCTGCGGGGAGGTTCTCTACAGGATGTGGAAAATCCATTGGATGATCGCATCAATTTACCCCTGAAGGAGCAATGCTGTTGAAGAGTGCCAAGGGAACTGGCTGCCTCCGTATCTGCCTTTATGGCTTGAAGGGATTCGTCGACCGCCTTCCCGAACAGATTGTTAGGGAGAATTCTCCTTCTAGGGCTAATTTCCCTCACCTAGTGAGTCCCCCAGCAGCTTTGCTGGATTTCTGGAGTTTATTTTTTCCACCTGGTAAGAGTGTACATCTTATTTTCCACCCTTACATGTGTTTTGGCCTATGTGTTGTTACTCATTGTGTGATCTTGGGCACTGGAGCACACCACTCCAAGTGCCCCTGTTCTTGTATGGGTTACACCGCACCTTTAGTGTAGTAACCCAGGGTTGCCTTTAAGACTCCTTTCCCGTTCTCCCACCCCCCCCCCCCGACTCCATTTCGCTGGGGCGGACTACTGTCCCCCAGAGAAAGGTAAAGTTGCCATTTACTTTACATAGTCATTTTTACCACAGACCCAGTACACCCCATCTTACATGGAGTACTGGAAAGGGCTAATCTGTACCCCTTTTCTGTCTGTACCTCCCTGAGCATTGTTTCACTCTTAACATATAGACTTGGCTGGTGGCAGTGGTATCTACCCTAACTTTTCTACCGCGATTATATTAGATAAACGTGGTACTGTTCTTGGCTATTATATTAGCCTCGAACATAAACCCGCGTGACCAAATCGTCTTTCTTTTGGCTCCGGTTGGGTTTATTCGCCATTTCTTTTTGTTAAAGTCCTTCTTGTTTTTTACTTTGCGCGGCAAACTAGTTTCGCCTTCTTTGTTCACCGTCTTTTTGGCGGACTTCTGCAGAGAATCCCTCCTCAAGGCGCCTGGGTGTCTAGGTGGGCTGAATGTGAGGGAGGGGTGTAGTCACGCCCTGCACAGGGTATCCTAGGAAACCCAAGTCACACTTTGCCATGATTGGCTGAGGTGGTTGTCCCGGCTGGACAACCTCCCCGCTGCGTCATTGTCAGCCAGGCTGTGAGAATGGGGGTTTTGCACATAAAAGACAGGTCTCTTGGGCTAGAAGTCAGAGTCACCTCTGGGACTACAAGGAACTGAAGAGAAGCAGAGAGAACGACGGCTGCTGCAACTACCCCGTCCCGGTGAAGGCCTGCTGCATTCCTGAGCTATCTACCCTTCGATGACTAAGAAGATCCAGTCCGGAGTCTTCTTCCCTTGAGCCTGGTGGGGATAACCAGCTCATCTTCAGCCAGAGATCTCCGCTGTGGTTGAAATCGCTGCACACTGCTGTAGTGGTTCCGGATAGCCACCTGCTGAGCCCCTCCTGTTTTTAAGCACACCTTTACGTTGTCGCTGTTGCCGGCTTCATCCCTGTGTGGTGCAGACCCCATTCAGATGTTGTCCTTCACAACAAAGCTCCAGGAATCGTGGGTCTGGGGGAAACCAACAGGAACAATTGCCAGGGCTCCAGCTGCATCGTGGAAATAAGGTACTGTGTTCTACTCGAGGAAACTGGGTGAACCCCTTTTCTTCATCTTCAAGGCACGTCCTGGTCTTCCCTCCTTACAACTTTTGCTTCTGAACATTGACAATATTCAAGTACTCTTGGGCTATACGGAATCGTGAACTGTCTAACGGTGTGATCTTCGGCACAGGCCTCCGGTGTCATCTAAACCTGGCTCCGACCCTTTGACTTTTGAACTCCTGTTTTTCAGTGTTTCTCGATACTGTCTAATATAAATATTGCCTGTGATTTTTGCCTCCAACTCCCTCTGGGTATCTGGGGTGCAAAGTGTGTTTTTGCCCCGGTAGCATTTCATGTCACGGATACGCGTTTATTTAGTAAACCGAACTGTCAAAAGGTGATTGCAACCGTATCCGCGATATCGTGTTTTGTTCATAACACCGGTTCATTCAAACACAGGGTACTTACCTTGAGACTTACTATACAAAGTGAATTGGTTAGTTGTAGTATATTTATCGTGTGGTTTTATTTAAAGTTTAATAGAGGTGTTGTTTTTATAACTGATGGTTTAAAAATAATGTACTTATATTTTTTCCCTGAAAACTTGAGTCAGTGTTTGCTTGAGTTACAGTAATTGTGGTCCCTTTGTGTAATCTCTGCTACTGCTCATATACTCTTGAGATAAGCCTGGCTGCTCTGCTACTGCTACCACTATAACTTAGTAGTACAGGCTTGTACCAAAGGTAAAACTGGTATTGCCACCTGTGGTCTTAATCGTGTGTAGAGCTACCCAAGGGCACTGCACAGGATTCTGCCTAACAGATTTTCCCTGTTGAAGGACATGCCCAGCACCTTAGTACGAACATCCTGACAAAAGTTTGTGGCCTTCAACCTTTCCTGTTGATGAAGGCGATGTCCACTACAACCGTGATGGCATGGTCGGGCACCACCTCCCCTTCCTGAAAGATGGCAAGAGCTTCCATTTTCTTGTCAGGGAGGAATTCTAGCATTGTGCCTAGCTTGTACCAAAGCTCTCGGTCATATCGGGCCAGGATAGCCAGAGCATAAGCCGCCTTGATCGTGGATGCCGCCATGTAAATGACTGTTCCCCATGGCGTCCCCTCTTCTTCACCCTTGCTATCCGGGGGAACTGATGACGAGGAAGCCGAAAATTTCCTTGCGGCAGCTGACACTACCGAGTCCGGCAACGGTTCAAGCACTTGGGCGCAGAGTCCGTAACCCTATATATAGTCCGGAACCCTATATTTCTACTCCAACCTGTCGCTTGATTGGAGCTGTGATATGGTTCTTCATGAGGGCTAGGCCTTCCTCCCAAATGTCGTCCAGAAAGGGCACCAACATGATAGCCTTCCTCTTGGACTCTCGTCGCTGATAAAAGAAGCCCTCTTTCCTGGTTTCCTTGGGCACCAGCTGGAACAGCTCGGAGGCCATGGATCACATCGAGTGGAAGGTGGAGACACTATGAGAGGTGTCCAGGTGCAGCGATTCATCGACTGCAGGGACAAAGGCCTCATCTTCGTCGGTTCCTGTGGCCGTGTCTGTACCAGTGTCTGTGTCCCGGCCCACTAGTGGAGTCGGGGCCCGATGTGGTGGAGGAGGTTTATGTCGAGGCGTCGGATGATGCTTTCGCTTCTTTCGCAGAGGCTGGGGGCAACCTCTGCTGGATCTCCGTCACCAGGATGTAGAGAGTTGACATGATGTCCATGGATATGTCCCTTCGCTGTGAAGGGAACAATGGAGCGCCACGCCCTGCTCTGTCGTCCTCATGGAACGTATGGACTGGCTCTTGGTCGTAGTCCGTGGATGAGATGTCCATCGGTTGACCGCCAACCTTGGAGGGCTGTTTTGGGGCCTCCTGCCCCCACTTTTCCTCCCTGAGGGTTTTGAACCTGGATCTGGACCAGTGTCTTACGCCCCCGCCAGGGGTGCTTGCAGCCTTTACTGCCACTTCGCCGATTGTGTCGCGCCTTGGAGGCAGGGACACCCTTTGGGCCGTAGGAGCCACCCTTGTCAGAATGACACCTACCTCTGCCGTGGTCGTCGCAGCAGGTGTCAACGAAGTAGTCGACGAGGACTTGGCTGCGCCGTTTGAGCCTGCTTGGGTTGCATGGCCTTCTCCTCCTCTGTCCTGGGCTTATCCGATTTCTCCCGTAACTTCGACGGGGTGGATGACTTCCTCTTTGAAGAGGAGCTCGATGGCACGCTCCCTCCAGAGGCGGACGGCGATAGTGATCATGGCACATCCAACCTGGGACCCGCAACAGCAGCGAACCCGGAGAATCGGACTTGCGGTTCTTGGCCACATCTTGGACCCCCACAGATGGGGCCACCTCAAAGGACATTGACCTCTTCCCAGAGGGAGATCGTTCTTTGGACCGGCCAGTCCTGAGCCGAGCCATGACCCTGCTCGGAGCACGGGGCAGAAGCCTTGTTTGAATTGAGCCATGCCTCCAGCAAGCTTTGCCGGTCTTTCATCGTCTTCTTCGAGAAGCCCAGTCGTATCTCGCACTCCACCTCTTTGTGGTCCTGGTGCAGGCAGTAAAGACATTGTAGATGCGTGTCCTTGACGAAAACGTTCCGTAGCCCGCATTTGGTGCAGGGCCTGAAGAGGGTCATTCCCCCCTCCTCCTCCGCCATGGTCGGAGGGCGCAAAGTAGGCCCAAGATTGCCTTCCAGAAACTTTGACAAATCTTCGCCATTGAGGGGCGCAAAACTTCACCGACAATGGATCCCCGTTGCCGGCCAATGAGGAAAGAGCACACGGGTGCAATTTCAAAAATCAAACGTTTCCGTGAAAATATTGGGAAAAAACATACACATAGCTTGGAGAGCAACTCGAGGACTCCATCACTGAAGCGTGCCCAAAAGATGGCTGCCAGAGGCGGGGTTTAGGGAGAGGACCGTCATTGGATGGGGGCAGTATGACCCAGAGGAAAGTGATTGGTTTAGAAGAGAAATACAGTTTTAAAGTGAAACTGTTTTTTCTTTTACCGAGGACTCCGAGCCTCACAACGGGGAATATTCATGAGCATGTGAATCCATGCCAGACTCCATGCTGGAGAACACAGTTTCATAGTCACGGCAGTGCATAGTGTCCAATTTGTAAATAATGCTGCAGGACAAAGGAGGGCTGGGGGGGTTAGGGGAAGATAGATGTCCAAAGCTGTCAGGCATGCCTTGCCCGGAGCACGTATCCCCACAGGAGTTGGGTTACATTCGAACAAAATCATAACTGCTGGGAGCGTTTACTTGCCTTTTCTGGGTTTTTTTGCACACATTTCTGAACATGGCAGGTCTCTTATCGATTAACACTTTTAAAGAGACACAGGCTACTTATTTCTATGAATTGAAACAGGAGATAATTAGGCTTGGGTCCTGGTTGAGGATCCAGGGTTCTTAATTACAAGTATTTTTTGTTGGGGTTTGTGACTTTTTCCAATTCTTTATCTCTTTTGGTGATTGTTTGATATTGGTAGCTACTTTTGTGTATTGCCATTTTGCACAAACTGTTTAACTTGCTATTCTTGCCATTTCTGGACAAATTGCCCAATTAACTGAATACGTACAGGATTGATTGTTACTGTGCTACTCGCACATTATTCCTAATTATTTGCTAACTTTGTCTGTATAGCTTATTCCCTTGATTAACTATATATAGCCCTAGCATTCCAGGTCGTCTAAGCAGAAGGCTGCCAGCCCACCGCTTAATTATGCAACTGGAAAAAGACCCTCTGAAGTTCGCCAATCGTATCAACAAGGATAATGCTACGATTAAGAAAATCACTAGGCTCCTGTATGATATACATTCTAAGGAGGCTAGCTTTGGGAAAGGAGGGGAAAGTTGTAAGACAACCAAGAGATTCCAATTGCAGTGTGGATGTCAACTATTCATTAGTTTCCTTTGCCGAAAAGGAAGGTGGCTACCCCGTAGGATTAAGTTTTAGATATCCTCTGTCACAAATATTTAGTATCGAGGAGATGTGTGATAAAGCAAAGAACAATCTAGGAACATCTAAAATTTGTATTGGAAGTGGGGAACATTTTGTCCATTGCAGAGTGGGAAGGTAGGAGCGGTGGGGAGGGATTGGGGGGTGGGGTGGGGTACGTGCCTGTACCAGATGTACCTCAATGTATAATATAAGCACCAGAGCTCCAAATTACTAATAGGTTTGATATCCTGAGAGAACCGGGGGTATTACGGAAGGAGACCCATCCTTCAAGGTCGAATGATTCCCAACTACAGCAAACTAAGGATTTGATTGGCATGGATAAAAGGACGGATACATGTGGGTGTTGCAAGCGGGTATCCTCCATAGTGATAGTTGCAGAAGGAAAATGAGGAACAGAGGTCTCAATTGAGAAAGCTCAATAGGTTGGTGGTGGGGTTGGCTACAAAGAAGCAGCCTGCCTATGAGCAGGCTGTGCTAAAGGTAGGGATGGCTCACAGGGATCATTGAGAGTAGTAGGGGGGGGCACAAGGGAGGTGGTGTAAGAACTTCGTCAGCAATAAGGCAGGGCCTACCCAGGGGACTATTGAAGCTCAAACAACTGAACCCTTGCGATCCATTGTGCCGGGCCATGAAAGTAAATCGACCGAGCATAAGCCCCTGTCCACTGGCCCCAGGTAATAATGCCGGATTGTTTCTTTTTGGTGAATGTGCCCAAACCCTTGGATGCAAATAATGAGAAGGGGGATAGTTTAATCAGCAAAGTTACCCATTGGTTGAGAGTTACGGGGGGATGTTTATTGATCATTCAAAATGACATTGTTGCCTGCATGAGAATGGCAGGCTTGCAAGGCGAAAATTCAATAAAAGTCTGAATGAAAGATCCAAAGATGGTCCAGAATATACTAGCAATGGAGCAGCGGTCCTTACCTCCGTGTCACTTAGCCATCAGAATAAAAATGGCACCATCCTGGGGACACCAGAAGGGTCTGGGAGAGTGGGGCGTAGGGCAACGTATCCATCTCAGCACGTTTCAATAAAACCTATAGAACAGATTATCATGGGAGCACACGCTGGGGGGCGTGGCCTGGTGCTCATGGCGTGAGGAAGCAGGGATGTCGACCTCCGGCTGAATTGCCGTAACCTGATCCTGCATCGGTGCCTGCAAAGCATCTTGATCCTAGAAGAACTCACCAGCGCAAAGTAGCACCGTTGCCCGAGCCTAACAGGGCAACCACTAGAAAAATCGGACAGGAAAAGCGGGAGAAATCCATTTCGGGACCCAACCCTTTCTCCCCGGAGCGTGAAACACAAGATGGCGGACACCATCTAGCCCAATGCCAACGGGTGGAGATCAGCAGCTCGCCCCCAGAGTGCTGCAGCGCGGGACGTCTGTCCAAGCAGACCAACCCACCAGGGGAAGAAACCAGTGGAGGAGAGATAGGGAAGGCACTGAACGCATTGCACCCACGCCTTACCCCAACTCCAACAGGCGGCACAAGCCACCAGCGGGACCCGAGCTGCGAGTGAGGGGCGCTGCTGAGGCCAGGCGGAGGCACCCTGGGTCAGCTTCCAGAGACGAGCTGGACCGGACCGCTGCATTAGGGCTAGCAGCGGGAGAGACCGACCCGGCGGGGCTTTGTGCCGATGTGCGAAGAGGAACGCACCGTGAGGCGGACTCCCCTCCCCCCCACCCCTTTCTATCCCCGGGACGCTTCTGAGGAGCGGGAAGACCTGCAGTGAGGAGCGCGGCCCCCACAGCGGCCCTGAAATAATAAGGTGAGCCGGGGAGGCAGGGGGACAACAAGAAAGCTGAGGAGCCACCATACACCACTGGGGGGCCCACGAAAAATCAGGGCGCTCGAGACGGCACCCAGCGGCTCTTCCCTCAGACGGTGCTCCAGAACCTAGAGTGACCATCCCCACACGCTCCCACACCCCTGTGGAGCGCTCCATACAGAACTGAAGCGCAGCTACCACCCACTCCGCCCTAAAAAGAAGCAGCACAGCGCAGGACGACCTGAACCAGGCCCCCCTACTCAGGCTCCACAACCCAATAAGCCCGCTCTCAAAGAACCCCCCCCCCCAAGCCAGGGGCACTAACGACAACCTCCACACTGCACAACCAAGAGGGGGTCCAAAGATCCACCCTGCATCTGTAGCAAGCTCAAGCAATCTAAAGCCACAAATTGCGAGCTACAGGTCCCACCGGAACCAAAAAGCACGACTGGACCCAGGACACCACCCCCCCCCCGCCCTCGACCCACCCAAAGCAGAGCGAAATATCATAATGTTCTCCTCCAGAAATAAACGGAAATCCTCCACAATGGACACCTACATCACAACTAAGCCGCAAGCCATAACGCACACCCGAACCCCTGACACTGAAAGCCAATAGAAAAATGAGGGGAACGGAAAGGACAAACAAGTACTAGAGGCCATAGCTGCACTAAAGACATTGATAGACACGAAAATAGAAGTAAAGTGAACTTATACGCCAGAAACCTCGCTGAGAGAGTTACCACAGCTGAATCAGCCCTACAAGAAACAGCTGAGGATACCGCAGAGCTCAAGGCCAGAATGGCAGAAGTGGGATAAAAAATGATCACGCTAGAGGCCAGATCTGAAGAGGATGAAGGGCGCGCAAGGCGCAGTAATGTACGAATACTCTGAGTAACTGAAGGTACGGAGGGACCGAACCCGACAGCCTACGTTGAAACCCTAATACAACAGGAAATAGGTGCAGGCCAACTAACACAGGGTTTCGCTGTGGAAAAAGCACATAGATCTTTCCAAAAGAAACCACCGCCAGGCTCCCACCCCCACCCAATAATTGCAAAAATCCTCAACTTTCAGGACAGAGAAACCATATTACAACACTCCAGGGAAAGAGGGGGGGGGTGATAGAACAGAACTCCTCCAAGATCTCCATCTACCCCGACTACACGCCCTCGGTACAAAGGGCGAGGAACTCATTTGTCCCAATCAAAGCCAGGCTCAGACAACTAAATTTAAAATACATGCTACTATATCCGTCTAGGCTGAAGGTGATCTACAAGGGCCGCGCAACATTCCTGGAAACCCCAGCCGCTGCCACCATGTGGATGGAGCATAATAATCTTGCAGAAGGAGGAGAGACGCACACCCAGCGAGCCCGGAACTGAAGCAACGGAAAGAAAATGGAACTGCATCTGCATACCAACTCTCAACCGCGGATCCAGACGAAAACATTAAAACGATAAAGTCACTGAACAACTAAACAGAGACAGCGTAATGGTTACGCAACTCGCCTGGCGTCCTCAGCCGAGCACACAGCACTAACCCACGAACACAAGAGTGCAAGCCTGTTGCTAGCACGACCACGCTCGAAATCCAGGATGGGAACAGACGGCGTGAGGGCACCTGAGCACCGCGACGGAAACGCAGTCGCTAGGCGCACCAGTTGCAGTTATGTTTGTTACTTTGTTTGTAAAACAACCCTCGACCAGAGCACAGCAAGAGACGCAACTAAAAAGAATAGTGTTAGATGCGGGCCCAACGAAGAAGGTGATATAGAAAGGGAAAACCGAGAAACAGAGGGTACAATTAGCCTGGCACCCTGGCTAGACCAGGCCATGAAAACCCCCTGATCATGTGGGGCTTAATGGAACACGTCAAAATATGCTTAGTGAACTCCTACTTCCCCCACCATGGCATACCCATGCACCTCAAACAACTATGCACCAGAATGACCCACCACAGAGATGGAACCTTCATATGGGCGATGGGGGGGGTGGGAGAGAAAACTTCAACTGTATTAATGACGGAATCATCGGCAGGTCCATACCGCCACTACAACCAAAGAATACGGCCACCCAGGTGCTGGCTACCACAATAGAACACCTGGACCTAGCGGATTTATGGAGAGAACTACACCCCTCCGAAAGATGCTACTTCTACTACTCTGCTCCCCATGGCCTACACACCAGAATAGATTACCTATTCATCGACAGAGAGCAACTAATACATGCAGAATCCGCCGAATACCTGGGCAGATCGATCCCAGACCACTCCCCTTTACTCATGCAATGGAAGATTAGGGGACCCCGGCTTCCGATCGAGATGTGGAGAATGCCCACCAAAGCACTTGCTAATCAAGCGTTTAACGAAAACCTGGTAGAAGAACTCGAAGGAGGAACAATTTACTTACCTGTAACTGTTCTCCAGCATGGGTCTGGCATGGATTCACATGCTCATGAATATTCCCGTCGTCCGGCTGGGAATCCTCGGTAAAGAAAAAATCAGTATCAGTTTCGTTTCTGATCTGTCTTTCTTAGTAGTAACCAATCAATGTTCTCTGGGTTCATACTGCCCCCAGCCAATGACTGCCCTCTCCCTAAGCCCCGCCCCTGGCAGCCATCCTCAGATTTGGTAGCACGCAAAGTGGCAAAATGACCAAGTGAAGAGCCGCAGAGGGGAAGGAGGGAAGTTTCGCATTTGAATCCATGCCAGACCCATGCTGGAGAACAACAGTTACAGGTAAGTAACTTGTTCCTTCTCCAGCATGGGGTCTGAATAAAAATACATAGCAGTACACACATGCACAACCACGGGAGGTGGCAATGCTCAACATTACCTCCTCACAAGGCTCACCTTAAGCGAACAGGTTGCGCAGCACTGCCTGGCCGACTCTCGACTCTTCGGAATCCCGGTCGACGCAGTAGAATCCAGTGAAGGTGTGCGTCGACCTCCACATAGCAGCCCTGCAGACGTCCAGCAGGGGAACACCAGACAAGAACGCCGTGGTAGCAGCGATCGCTCTGGTCGAATGGGCTACCGATGATAGTGCATGATGCAGCCAGAGAGCCATCTGGAACTGGAAGCCTTCGAGAGAGCCTTCCCTTGGTTCACAGGTCCAAAGTTCACAAACAGCTGTGATGTGTTCCGAAAACTCTTCGTTCGGTCCACGTAGAACTTCAGCGCGCTAGCTACATCCAGTGAGTGCAAAGTCCTCTCGGCCGGCGACAAAGGCGACGGGGAAAAAGACTGGTAACACCAAGGGCTCGTTGAGATGGAAGTCCGACGGCACCTTGGGCATGAAGGAGGGGTGCGTCCTCAGCAGCACCCTCGTCTCCTGGAAAGTCAAGTATGGAGGCTTGCAGGAAAGGGGCTGAATTTCTCCCACGCGTCATGCAGAGGTGATGGCCACAAGGAACACCGTCTTCTATGACAGGAACTTCAACGGAGCCGAATGTAAGGGCTCAAATGGCGGGCCCATGAGCCTGGCCAGCACCACGTTGAGCTCCCACGCCGGGGCTGGAGCCTTCACCGGCGGGAACGAACGGAACAGTCCTTTCATAAACTCCTTCACCAGGCGATGAGACCACAGGGACGACCGTCCTGCAGTTCTGGTATATCGGGAAATCGCTGCCAGATGTATCTTGATGGAAGAGTGAGCTAGTCCAGCTTTGGCCAGCGACAGCAAGTACGGTAGCACTTGAGGGGCTGTAAACCGTAGGGGGTTAATCTTCTGTGCATGACACCAGACAGAGAACCTCTTCCACTTGTGTCCGTAGCACTTGAGAGTTGAGCACACCCTGGCCTTTGCAAGAACCTCTCTTCAGTCAGCCTGGATATCGTACCCTCCAAACTCTAGTACTGCAGGAGCCAGGCCTGCAAGTTCAGCGACTCCGGGTCGTGATGAAGAATGGCGCCTCCTTCTCTGGAGAGAAGATCTGCGTCCGTCGACAGTTTGACTGGTGGGGACGCTGACAAGTCCAGAAGGTCCGGGAACCATATCTGTCTCGGCCACCTCGGTGCGACGAGGATCATCCTGCACCGGGACCTCTTGAGTTGGTTGATAAGCCTGAACAGCAACGGCAACTGCGGGAACGCATACAGGAACAGGCCGCCCCAGGGCAACGCGAAAGCATCGCCCATGCTCCTCGGCTGGGGGAACCTGCTGGCGAACCTCTGGCACTTGGAGTTTGTAACCGTCGCAAACAGGTCAATTTGGGGTTTGCCCCATCGCCGGAAGAGTTGATCCACTTGATCCTGGCGTAGTTCCCACTCGTGGTACGAGCGCAGTTCCCTGCTGAGTGAGTCGGCGATGGTGTTTTTTATCCCTGCTAGATGAAAAGGTACCAGTAACATCCCCTGGGCAACAGCCCAGTGCCACAGATCCTGGGCTTCCTTGGACAGGGCTGGGGATCTGGTTCCTCCCTGCTTCGAGATGTAAAACATCGTGGTGGTGTTGTTGGTGAAGATCCTCACCACCTTGCCCTTGAGGGACGGGAGGAATGACTTGAGGGCCCAGAACTCTGCTCGGAGCTCCAGTATGTTGATGTGGAGCGGCCTCTCCTCCGGGAGCCACAGGCCTCTCGCGTGAAGATCTCCGGTGTGCGTTCCCCACCCCTCCAGGGAGGCATCCGTCGTCACTGTCACCTGGTATGCTGGGGTCTGAAAGTCTGTGCTCGTGGCGAGATCTGCACGGGTGCCCCACCATCGAATTGCTTGGCGGAATACTTCGTTGAGCGAGATCTTGTCCTCGAAGCTGCCCGTTGCTTGCGTCCAACGGGTGTCGAGGAACTCCTGCAGAGGACGATTCCGAAGCCTGCACAGGCGCACCAGATAGATGCAAGAGGACATCATCCCGAGAAGGGACTTGATGGACCTCACTCTGGCCACGTCCATGGCCAGCAGACGCTGTACCTTGCCCAGGATGGCCTGCGTACTTTCCTCCGACGCCGAGGCCAAATGCGCTACTGTATGAAGCTTGGCTCCCAGAAACAGCGCGACCTGCGACGGAACCAGGTGGGATTTGGGGAAGTTGATGGAGAATCCCAGGTCCGTGAGCAGCAGGACGGTCTTTGCTGTGTGTTCGACGGCGAGTTCCCTTGTCCCTGCTCGGATGAGCCAGTCGTCCAGCTAGGGGTAGATGTGGATCCCCTGCAGGTGCAGCCGCGCCGCCACTGGTGCTAGGCACTTGGTGAACACCCTGGGCGCCGACTTCAATCCGAATGGGAGGGCCTTGAACTGGTAGTGCCGCCCTTGGACTACGAACCTGAGAAACGTTTGGTGTCCTTTAAGGATGGGGATGTGAAAGTACACATCCTCCAGATCCAATGACGATAGGAAGTCTCCTTCCTCCAGATGGCCCAGCACGTGCTGGAGGGTGACCATCCAGAACTTCTGTGCCTTGATGAATTTGTGTATCCGACGCAAGTCCAGGATGGGACGCTAACCTCCTGTCTGACGCGACGGCCGGTTCAGTCTTGTTTGGAAGCAGCCTTGCCGCCTTGGCCTCCCTGGCGACTATGGCGAGATCCACCTGACTTGCCTCGTCCCCTGTAGGCTTCTTGCGACAAGGAGCGGGCCGCCCGACGGTAAATCGAGGAGCCGCCGCCAAATCCTTTGGAGGCACCTTGCTTGCCTCTGGAGTTCCGAAAGGGCAGCCGCCGTTGCTGCAGAACTCCCAAGGCCCGAGCCGTCTCGGTCGGTCTTGATGGCCTGCAGTGACTCATCCATTGTCTTTCTGAACAGATTGTTCCCGTCGAAGGGCATGTCCAAAACCTTAGCTTGCATGTCTTGGCGGAAATCCGTCGCCTTGAGCCACCCCCGCCTGCAAAGGCAAATGCAAATGCTGTTGCCCAACTGGCGGAAACCAGTTTCGGCAATGTCCGCGGCCACCGTTATGGCGTGGCCCGATGCCAACTCACCTTCCTGTAGGATCGCCAGGGCCTCTGCCCTCTTGTCGTCCGAGAGGAAGTCCAACAGGGAGCGATCTTGTACCACAATTCCCTGTCGCTAGGGCATTGGCCGCCTTAATCGTCGTCGACGAGATGACTCACCGTCCCATGGCATCTAGTTTCTTTCCCTCGCCGTCCGGTGGGGAAGTTTAAGCGGAGGTCCCCCACACCCCTGCCTTCTTCTTGGCTGCTGCCGAGACGACCGAATCTGGGATCGGTTGTGCCTAAGGCACAAAAGGGGCACCGTCCGGGACCCGGTACTTCTCGTACCGGGCCCTTTTGGCAGGCGTCGTGGACAAGTTCTTCAGGAGGGCAAGACCCTCGTCCCAGATGTCATCCAGCAACGGCACCGCAAGGACCGTCTTCCTGTTGGCCTCACGCCGTTGGTAGAGGAAGCCTTCCTTCTTTTCTTCGGGGCAGAGTTGAAAAAGCTTGGATGCCATGGCAATCATGGCGTGGAAGGAGCCAATTTCATCGGGAGGAGACGCCCGAGGAATTGGAGACGGGAGGTCAGTCCTGTCGTCACCGCCGTCATCTGTCCCCGTCGTGGCCGTGTCTGTTCCTGTGTCATCCCTCGGGCCCGGGGAGGGCGACAAAGGCTGAGAAGGCCGTGAGGGTTGAAGGGGAGCCGGATGAATTCTCCTCCTCTTGTTTGGAGGGCTTCCCGACGGACCCGGTTCAGCTGGGTCGTCCGTCGGGGGTAGGGGCAGTCTCATCCTTATCTCCAAGTTGTCTTGTGGCTCAGGTTGTGACGGGCGTGCCGGGAGCGACAGTGGTTCCTCCTCCACGGGAACCTCTCCGTCGCCACCCTCGCTATCGTCGTCCCCCTTGTGGGACCGGGCCGCTTCCAAATTCTTGGTCAGTTCCTCCTCGGAGGATGTGTCCGTGTCCATCACGGCTACCGCCCCCCACCCCCCTTTTTCCACCGAAGTTTTCACAGGGGTCTTCTCGACGGGCTTAAAAGAAGATTCCCTCCGCGGAGGCAGGGAAACTCTGGGCCCGAGGTCGCCTCCACTGGGATAGCCTCCACAGGCTTCGCCAGTGCCGCAGCGACTCCCTCAATCGAGGCCTTGGCCGGGATCAAGGCCTTGGGCGCACTTGAGGCCTTCGCCTTAGGGGGAGGGTCACTGCCTCGCTCCCCTTCGGCCTGATCTTTCGAGATCGACCGGGGCCTCTGCAGAAGCTTAGCCGGGTTCTCCGATTTTCCTCTTCCCCGAGCCAGAACGTTGGCTCGCGGTTGATGGCGTCGGTGAAGGTGCGCCCTGCCTGGCAACCGAGGAGCCTGACCGTTCGGTGCTCCCAGTGCGCCCTCACAGGACTTAGAAGACCGCTCGGACTTCTTCCTCTTCTCACCTGCTGGGCTCTTGCCTTCCAACCAGTTGGAGAGACGGGTCCGACGATCGCTCATAGTCTGATCCGACATGTTCATGCAAAACGCACAGTCCTTCTCCACGTGCATTTTGTCCTCGTGGAGGCAGTAAAGGCATTTCGAATGCTCGTCCTCCTTGAACACATTTTGTAGGTTGCATCCAGGGCAGATCATGAACAGTTTGCCGAGAGTCAAGCTTCCCTTCTCCTGGGCATTTTTCTTATCGTCCGCGAGGTAGGCCTCAGAAACTTCTGGAATCCTCCAAGAAGCGTAACTCAACGAAAACTTCCCTCTTGAGGGGCGTAGATAAATCCGAAACGGGTCCCCGTTGATCAGAAATAGAAAGGGTGGAGCTTGAGGTTCGATTAAACCGAAAAATGAGAAATCTCTGAAAAAGCGCAAAACGCAGTAAAAGCTCGAGAGCTATAGCACGAGGACTCCCAACACTTGAACGTGCGGTAAAAATCTGAGGATGGCTGCCAGGTGCAGGGCTTGGGGAGATGGCAGTCATGGGCTGGGGGCATTATGACCCAGAGACCAGTGATTGGTTACTACTAAGAAAGACAGATCAGAAACGAAACTGATACTGATTTTTTCTTTACCGAGGATTCCCAGCCTGACGACGGGGAATACTCATGAGCATGTGAATCCATGCCAGACCCCATGATGGAGAAGTCTGCAATTTCCCACCATTACTGTTGGTTGGCGGCAGCCAGCATGGCATCTGCGTTGGCCTGATGCAGGGGCAAGGAGGTGTTGGAGTAGATGATCTTGCCATACGCCTCCAAGATCATCTCCTCCTTGCCTAGCAACACCACAGAGGAGGAGGCTGAGGACGAGTGAGGCTTGGAGTATAGTGATGCTGCAGCGATCACCGAGGAGTGTGGCGGAGGATGGGTCAAGAGCAAGAGTGTATCCCCCCCCCCTCCATCTGCCTGTACTTGGCGTCCAGGTATCGGTTGACTGGCTGGACTGATTGGGGCTTGAGCCAACCCTTCTTGGCCAGGGAGACCACATCGGTTTGCAGTGGAATCCCTGTGTTGGCAGAGGGGCGCCTTGTGAGGACTTCAGCCAGAATCCCCTCTGCCGGCTGTTCAACCCCAGGTCGGGGGAGGCCAAGGTACTCTGCCAGGCCAGCAAGACGTTCATGTAAGGCCCTGGCTGAGGATGGCGTGTCCAGATCCCCCTCCTCATCCTGCGGATCTGCAGGATCTTGTGGAGGAGTAGATGGCGCTGGAGGCTGGGGTACAGGGAACGCAGCCGGAGGCTTAGAAGGTGGCAGAGGTTGCAGAGTTGGCTGTGGAGCTGGCGGAGGCGGCTGCACCGGGGCCCTGATGGAGGAGTCTGTGGTGCTGTTAGTATGGTGGGGAGGACTTCCCTGACTGCGTCCTTGATGATCACCCCCATCTGAGGAGATCTCATGAGGCCGAGAACTTCTCAAAGAGCACCTCCTCACTGGAAAAGAGGGTGGCAGAGGGTACTGACGTGGTAGCGGGGGGTGCTGGAGCCACTGCGTACCCGGTCTATACGGACGCAAAGGAAAGTTGCCCTGCAGAAATGAAGGGTAGACTATAGGCCACATACCTGGTTGAGGCCAGTCCCACCTTGACACTCGTCCTTCGCCGAATTCATGGAATGGCGTCGGACAGGTGCCCCTTTCTGGCGTGGCAGCCATTTTGTCGAGCTACCTGCCACGTGCCTGCGACGTGTTGCTCAGCCCGCTGGGCCCAGCCTGGTCCAAGACTCTTGCGTGAGGATCACGAGGCCTACCCTGCTCCTCGGGCCTCGGCCCGGTAGGTGTAAGACTCCCGACCCTGGGGTCGGTAGAGCTGCGTTTAGGCGCCCCCTCAGACGTATTGCCGGTATTCGGGCGTAGCCCCTCGGCCATTGTGCCGGTAAAAGGGCATAGCCCCTCGGCCATTGTGCCGGTAAAAGGGCGTAGCCCCTCGGTGTGTAGACCCGGTACAAGAACCTTCCGGTCCCTCGACACTGTGTCTGGGAGGATCTGAGGACCCCTCGACCCGAAGGCCGGTAGCTGTAGCAGCTTCGGTGCATGTGCCGGTAGAAGGTGCATGTGCCGGTAGAAGGTGCATGTGCCAGTAGAAGGCACTGGCCGGTCCCTCTCACGCGGATAGTCCCTGGGAAGGAGTCTCCCTTGGGTACAAAAAAAGACAAAGAAGTATCTGCGTGTGGAATTACATGGCCTAAGCCAAACCCAGGAGCACTGGTGAATTCGGCCGGTTCCCGTCGATGCGGAAAAGGAGACTGGGGTGTGGAGCCGGAAGGCGGAGTCAGGTCAGCGCATACTCCCTGGGCCGCACCCCCGCGGCCTCTAAATTTAAAGGGGAAGAAGGTTTTTTTCTGGTGAAAAAGGTTCCGTCTCCCGTCCCTTGGAAGGGACGCCCATACAGTATGGAGGAAAGGGGACGGGACGTAAGAGTATGATACCTCTGATACATCCAGACGGTCAAGCAGAAAGAAATCAATGAGAATTTAAAACTCAATGGCGAGAGAATTGGCCATGAAACAGAAAGATAGAAATATGAGGAAAAAGCAAAACGGTTCCATGTGTTAACATCCCCACGAAAATATCACCATACAAAAAATATCGCCATATTTTTGCGGCGATATTAAGGCATGGAACCTGCGGGGGACACCACCGCAACCCCTTTATTATTTTTAAAGGAGCGGGGGACACCCCTGCTCCCAAAACCCCCAAATATTATCCCCACTAAAAAGATCGCCTATGGCCGTTCCTGACGACCATTTATACAGCAATATTTTTGGTGGGGATAATATTACCTGATACCAGCAAAACGTGAAGAGAAACAAGAAAAACAGTATTAAACTGTTTGATAAATTTAGACAAGAAAGGAGAAGTAAGTGAAAGACGAACACTGGGAGGCATTAAAGGGCAGAAGGAATGCACAGGAAGTGGCAGAAAGAGGAGGAAGGTGAGGTAGCAGCAAAGTAACAGAAGGGAACAAAGATAGGAGTAGAAAAGTGGATACAAACATAAAAAGTGAGAAAGAAAAGAATGAAGGGAGGAAACAAAAAAACAAAGGGGGAAACCGAAGGAGAAAAGGAGAGGATGGAGGATAGGCACGGATAGCTGGAACAATATGATCATTATCACATGCAAAGAATGACTACAAAGAGTAGTTCTTTAATTGATAAAGGCCATGTTTCCCTAAATATTTTGACATTTAAAGCCGTTGAAAATCTGCTTTTTTGAGACACTGAAAATATCCAAGCCTTTCATGGTTACATGTTTTAGTGTGTGAAATAATTATTTCCAGAGATGATGCCTGTCAGGATTAGAGCACTTCCACGCAGTGAGCAGTTACGTCAGGATGTAAAGTGACTAAGCTCTTAAGAAACAAGCTAATTTAACAGGCTAACTTTTTGGGAGATGTAAGGAAGGCATGGTATCACAAGTATGACGGACACAAATTATGTAGTTCAAGGGTATTACTTTAACTATTATTGGGTTGGAAAAATGCCTATCTAAACCTTAGTTCCAAGGATGGGAGCAAGCTACGATCATCAAAACAAAAGAAAAAATACTGTCATGCCTTGTCAAATACAAAGAGCCTATACTAAAGAGCCTATGGCCAAACCTTACCCTAAAGAACAAAAGGGTGTGGGGTGTTGCAATATAAAAAGAAAACGAAGTAAGATAAACAAAAGGCCCATGTTATATGTTATGTTATGGGTATTTATTAAGCGCACATTCGCCAAAGGCATCATGGCACTGAGATGGAGAAAGGCAAGTGTACACAACAGCCAGCATCCTAGAACAGATACGTTTTCAGAGCCTTTCTAAAGGCAAGGTGGTTTTCCAAATTTTTGAAATGCAACGGAAGGCCATTCCAAAGTCGGCGTGCAGCAACAGAAAAAGCACGAGCGTTGAAACACAGGAACGGCTAGTAAGCCAGCAGTAGAACGACACAAGGACCGCATCGGGAGGCAGCGCATAAACTTCACACACAAGTATTCAGCCCCTTGGGCCTGTAGGGCATCATGGACCAAATAGAGTTTTAAAGACAATGCGCTCGGCAACCGGAAGCCAGTGCAAGGATCGCAACACTAAAGATATATGGGCACCATAAGGAGAGCCGGTGGCGACCCAAGCAGCCATATTCTGTAGCCGTTTAAGCCGCTGAATAAGTCCCTTAGGTTGAGATAAATAAAGGGTATTACAATAGTCTAAACGACTAAGCACAAGGGCAGCCACCACAAGAGGATGAAGATGGACAGGAATTAATGGAAGGACCTTCCTAAGAATACGTAGCTGAAAATGCCCAACCTGGGACTCCATGGAAAGAGTTGCCGAGATTATTAGCCCCAGATTCCTAACCTTATCGGCCAGGACTGGGAGGGGACCCAAGGAGGAAGGCCAGAAGGAAGATACCCAAAGTGACAGGTCAGGAGGGGATCCTACCACCAGTACATCAGTCTTGTCCCCATTCAACTTCACTCAGTTGTGGTTCATCCAATCTCCCACGGCTGTCGGACAACTCCTCAAGCACGACAACATCTCAGCCTGATCTAGATCTAGTCGGATCAGGATCCGAGTGTCGTCGGTATAAAGGTAACATCGGACACCGAAGGAGCGGATGAGACCCAAGAGGCCAGATGTAAATGTTGAAGAGAATGGGGGAGAGGGCGGACCCTTTGCGGACACCACATAAAAGTGAGAACATAGAGGAAAGAAACAGGGGGAGTGAAAGAGTCCGACTTCTATCGGCCAGAAAGGAGGTGAACCTGGCCTGAAATTCCGACTTGGGCCAGGCGGTCAAGCAGGATGGGGTGATCAACAGTGTAGAATGCCGCTGATAGATCTAATAGAATCAGGGCACTCACCCCTCCTGCATCAACCTTGATTAATGTATTTCACTTGCATTTCGGTCAGTGCCGCCTCACAGTGCCACTTTGATTGATGTTTTGACTTGCATTTTGGTCAGTGCTGCCTCTTAGTGCCAACCTAATTCATGTACCTATAACTTCATATCCAATTACTCCTGACCATAGTATTAAAGTCGCATCTAGATGGCTCATACAGCCCACATCGACTTATTCTTGACTGTATATAATGTGCTATTACCATCCTACCCCTGCCTAAAATAGCATAGCTGCATTGTGACCATATCTGATACTATCTCAGGAACATGCCACTGCCTACCTAGCCTCATGGTTTATAGCGTGCCCCGGAATAAGCCGACTAGTAGCCCCTAGGCTCACCTAGAACCGCCCATTACCACCAGGATGCACATTCATAGCCCATGCAAACACTTATCAGGTACCCTTCCTAAGATAGTCTGGCTAACGCTTTACATTGCCTCTGCCTTTATACTAGCACTACAGTCCAACAGTTTGCCTATTAAAACCAGTGACATGTTGCTCGCCCATACTGCCTCTCCCAACACTCCCCTCTGCCTTACATCACTAGACACACATAAGTACAAAACCCGGCAATACCAATATTATTCATCCACACAACTACCATGTAGCACTACTGACAGAAACCTAAGATTGCGTGCCCGCCTCTCCAAATTATATGAGCCACCGGCGAAAAAAATGGAACAATTAAACCTTCTAAAAAAATGCCCATTCCAGAAAGCAACCAAGGAGTCCAACCTGAGTCCCTCTAACCACCAAAGACTCACTTTGAACCGCACTAAACAGAAGTCTTAAGATAGTCCTAGCACTGCTCTCACACCAGTTAGCCACCAACCCAACCTCAAAGGAGCCCTCATAAATGCCAGGTCTCGAGTTGCCCATGCAACCGAAATCTCTGGCATCTTATTAATAGACAACCTAGACTTCCTGGCCATCTCAGAATCTTGGCTACATGATGCAGCAGGCCCTGCCCTATCGCTGGCAGTCCCCGAAAATTATACGATCTTGCGAGCAGATAGACACACCTCTCGAGGTGGAGAAATAGCAATTATAGCCAAGACCAACTTAGATTTGAGAATTGTGACAGCACCAACCATGAAATCCTGCGAATGCCTGTCGGTCAAAGTTGTCACGGCCAACTCACAAACGCTAAACATCCTCCTGATCTATAGGCCACCTTGCCCCATTGGAACCTTCCCGGAAGACATCTCTACCGCCTTGTCTAACAACCTGAAAAATACTACCGAAACACTAGTGTTAGGTGATTTCAATCTAGGTTATGATACTACTAAGGATTCCCACTCCACTGTCATTGCTATGACTCTGCAAGAGCTTGGCTTCTCCCAGAAAGTGAACTCACCTACGCACAACAAGGGTTGAATCCTCGATTGGATTGCAGAATATAACTGAGGTAAATATCACGGCTATCGTTCCGCAAATTTGGACAGACCACCATCTCATAGTATTCTTACTAATCACTAACCTAGCCACAGCCCAGCCTTCGATTACCCCCCCCCTCACTCACGAGGAATAAAAAACTCACGACAGCTGAAAAACTACTGCCCCATATTCTACCTAAACTTACCTCTATATCGGACAATATTGACCCTAACGCTCTAGTCAAACGATACAACGAAGTCATGAACTCAGCCCGCGATAATATCGCACCGCTGAAACTAAGGAATAGCAAACCTAAAAAAACACCTCAACTCCTGGTTTACCCCACATTTTAAAAACCTGAGACTACTCAAAAGAAAGCTGGAAATGGCGTGGAGACGCTCCCCAACAGCGGAAAATAAACTAAACCTCACTAAAGTCTCATCTCAATACAAGAAAGATATCCTCTTAGCCAAACAGGAAACCTTCAACAATAGAATATCCCAATCCAAGTCTAGTGTTAAAGAACGGTTTATTATCCTGAAAGAACTGTAAACACCCATTGTACCACAAGAAAGCTGTATCAAAGACAAAAAGTGGTGTTCCAGTATCCAACACACCCTAACCAACAAAGTAGCCACCCTACAAACTAAAATTGCCCACAAGAAAGCCTCTCTAGCACCCCAAATGCCTCGGAGCATAGCCCCCCCTACCTCATCACAAACAAGAAACACGTTCCAGCTTCTCAAAAGTTTCGACCATCGAGGTGGAGAAGGTCATACTGGGACTTAAACCGTCCAATTGCAAAGGAGACCAATGTCCGGCGCAACTTATCAAGGATGCCGCTAGAAAACTCTCTCCTTTTATAACTAAACTTATCAACTCGTCATTCACCACCAGTACTGTCCCAAACAATCTGAAAGAATCCTGGGTTCTGCCACTACTGAAAAAGCAAACACTTGACCTGCCATTCCCACGAATTTCAGACCCATCACGACAGTGCCATTTCTTCTAAAAATCTTAGATAAAGTGGCCTACATTCAGATACAGAATTTCTTGGCAACATGGCACCGAAACGGCCTTAATTGACCTTAAGGCCCAAATAGACGAGTTTAGAGACAATGGCCAAGCTGCACTACTCCTCCTTCTAGACCTCTCAGCTGCATTCGATCTGGTCGACCATAAAGTCCTATGTAGTCACCTTGATTCTGCAGCCCATTTCTCTAAGGAGGCCATAACCTGGATTGAGTCTTTTCTGAGCAACCGGACTATGAGAGTCTTCTCTCCATCCGCCTCAGCAGACCCCATACCTACAACCTGCGGCATTCCACAGAGATCCTGTGCGTCACCCCAACTCTATATCTAATTCACCAAGCCCCTCTTCGACGAAATGGACCATTTGGGTATCGCCTATACTAACCATGCAGACAATACCCAAATCCTCCTTCCGCTTTCAGGAGATTACGCCGTTGACCTGGCTTTGGTGAATAGAATTTACAGTATCGTTCAAGCTTGGATGGCCACTCATGGTCTATGCCTGCACAACGACAAAACTGAGCTCATTATTCTAGGCACCCCGACTCTCTTAGCCAAATTTAGCCCAGACTATGCCAACTTCGTTATTGATGGCAATAACATAAAAGTAGCAAAGGAAGTCAAGACCCTAGGCTTCTACCTAGACACCACCATGAACTTCACTAAACAAGTTAACTCCCTTGCATCGGCTACTGCATACACATGTAAACTTATCAGAGCCAGTAAACAATTCCTCTCCACTGACAGCTGCCTCACGCTGGCTAGAGCCCTCATACTTTCCAAATTGGACTATTGTAACGCACTCTACATCGGCGCGAATAAACAAGTGATCCATAAAATACAGGTTCTCCAGAATAATGCCCTGAGAGCAGCTTTGAAGATCAATAGAAGTGAGCATATCTCCTCAACAAGAAGAGAATACAAATGATTATCTACCTTTGACGAAATCAAGACTGCCTCCCTTACCCACAAGTGCCTCAATAATAATGCACCACCTTACCTTACAGAATTTGCAAAAAAACATCTTACAGACCGACGAGAATATCTAACTCCAACTGCCTCCAAGTTCCACGATTTAGACTATCCACTATTGGGGGACATCGCTTCCCAGTCAAGGCTGCGCAACTATGGAACTCTCTACCTCCAGATATCAGAGCCCCCCAGCCGTATGCCAAATTCAGACAGACTTTGACCAACTGGCTAATAGAAAATGACAAATAAAACTCAGTCCAACTCCCTCCCGGCGCTCTGCTTCCCATCCCTTGCCTTTGGACTCCATTCCACTTGGTCAATTCTCCTAATGTACTGCATCTTCCTTATTCTATATCACTTAACCATGTAACCCACATTGTATATACTGATATACCACTATTTTGTCCTGCACTTCTTGCACCCTTGGAACTTCAGTGCATTCTCTTGTAATTATGTAATTTTACTCTGTATATACTGACGTGATATTATATATGCCGGCCTGTTGGCCATGTAACTAAGTTGAACATATCCTTCTCTGTTGCGTCCTTTTGCGCATTATAAATAATAAATTAAACTAAACCAACCTGGCCATATCGTCAAGAACCAAGACCAGGACACACTTGGTTCCCTGACCTGGTCTGAACCCAGATTGGGCAGGATCAAAAAGCCCAGTAGACTCCATAAAGGATGATAGCAGAGGAGAAACAAGAGACTCAAGAAGTTTCATAAGAAATAGAGGAAGTGAGATAGGGCGATAGTTTGAAGACAACGAAGAATCAAGTGAAGGTTTTTTGAGCAGCGGGATCACCGTGGCAGCCTTAAGTTCGAAGGGTATAAAGCCAGTTTGACAGAAATGATTCATGTGGTATGGGAGTTCAGGATTGCTGAACTAAAGCTTCCCCTTCCCCCTGCTTCAGCATGGGACAGGGCAGAATATGGCACTTGAAGCACACTGACTTCTCTGGACGGAGGAGCCAGTGTTTAGGATACATCAGTTTTTCAGCATACGTCTCTATAAATGTTATCAAGTCTCTTTCTTCCACTGTGCCTCGATCAACACAACCAAAATAATAAAACTCAGAGTTTACATCTTTCGGCTTTCTTCAGCCAGGCTCAAACAGTTTCTACCCTTTCTGTTTCACAGTGGAATCTCCTTCAGCCGGGCTCAGATTCCCTTTCTTTTTGATCACATAAGGTCCCCCTCAATCGGGCATAGAACAGAACTGAAGACATTCGACTGGGCAAGGGATTTGACAGTTGCCCTTGCCAGACCACTTTGTTCCTTTTCATCCACTCTCAAAAGTTCAATCATATTACTAATGTCAATCCAATCTCAAAGGTTCAGTTTGAAAGATGCTTTCCGGCCGAGATCTTTCAACTGGGCACCGACGTGGTGCCGGACCACTCTGCTACTTAGTATAGAACATTCACTTCTTAAGAGTTCAAATAAAACATTGATCGGCTTTCTCCTTTTACTTGTGGCTTCCATCAAATGCCTTAAGTGACACTTTCTTGCCGTCTTTGCTCTTACACGCCGGGTTCACACAGTTGCCTTCAACTGACTGGCTGTATGCAAGGTTCAGCTTGTGGCTTTGATCGTGAATTCGAGGGCGATGCCACGGCAGCTGCACTTCTCCCCCAGCTTGTCCAGTCAGGGAGGAGGGCTCCTGGTATCTCGGAGGCACCTTACAGGATCTGAAGGCCTTTCTTCTTCGCCACACATGCGCTGTGTCGCAGTCTTAAACAGCCCAGCGATCGTTTGACAAACAGGTCAAGGGTACTTCCTCTCTTGGTATCTCCTTGTGACTTTTTATCTGGCTGCCTCGATTCAGTGGCAGCCTCGAATATCTCTGCTTCGATCCTCGCCTCGCTCGCTGCCCTGCTGCCCATAGTGTGCTCTCATGCTCTGCCTTTTAGCCGTGCGGGGAATGCTAACAGGAATCATGTGCGAGTTGTTAAGGTTAATTGCCTGACTATCCGACTCTAATGTTGGGACATGCTGCACAGAAGGGCTGGGTGTAAGGCTGTCTTCTCCCAGAGCGCTCAGTCCCTGTAGTCGTGTTTGTGTAGAAAAGCAGGGGTTGGGGGGTAAAGTAAAATAACACATGGAATGAGAAGGGGTGAAGGGATAATCGGGAAGGGGATACTGCATCTCTCCAAGTGTCCCACTCTCCAGGGCCCCCAATCCAGGTGATACTCTCACACTGGTCCACAACAGGAACTGGATCCAAAAGCGATGGCTGTGTCCTGGCCACCTGCATGACAGATCCCAAGGGATTAATCTGTGAGACACCTTTTGGTTTCTTACACCGATGAATCAAGGAAACGAGCAACCTAAATACAATTTCAAGATTTTGTCTGACCATTCTAGACGATTGCTGCAAGCCTTGATGTCAAAATGGTGAGAGACCTTTGAATCAACATTTTGTCAGGATACTAAACCTATCCAGAATGCGGCAAAAGAGAAGGGGCATCTGTTTACTGCTGCTGGCTTCAAAATCCTTGAATTTTTGCTCCTTTGTGACTGACACTGCCCTTACATTGAAAGTTAGTCATGGTTGCCCTGCAAACAGGAGAAAAGGCTTGGGATGTTTAGGAGACTAAAACCACTTGCAAGCCTGTTAATGTCGGATGTCGGGATGTGCCACCAAGTATAATGCTAAAAAGTTGCTTCCATTTCCCACACGGGTCCTGCATGGGTTGGGCAGTCCTTGCTTCACTGCTCCCTCTTGCAGCCCCGTGTTCCGCATGACCTTCTGCTTTTTTAAAATTTCAATTAGAATCGGTTTATGGCGCAGTCTGGGGCCTATGTGACTGACAAAGCAAGGGTCTGCTGCCTCTTTCCAGCTAATGCTCCAGCAAGGTATCTTTAGAGTCCCCTTCCTTCACTTCCATTCTGCGAGGTCCACCACCATCTTTCAGAAAAGGCCAACAATAACAACTACCTCAGTTATGCAGCTCTATTCTTTAGTTTTGAGGGCAGGGCTTTGATGTTCCATGTACTGCTCCAGGGTTGCTGAACAGAACTATGGGCTCTGCTCTATCTGGCAAAAGAGGAAAAGAGGACATAGCCAGGAAGGGGATATAGTTCATTGTGACTGGTTGCCTTATATCACAGTGAAGTTAATCACAATGAAGTTTCTGAAGCAACATGTGTTATGTACTTTGCTGTGTTACATACTGAAGCATGTGCACACTGCTAGACAATTGTTGCACGGCTCGAAAAACAGAAGTACGCTGACGCACCTTACCGGGAACATTGGTTCCTGGACCAACCAGTACTGACCAGATGTCTCTTGGGCTACCTTGTTGCAGTCACTGTTTCGAGTGCATCCTTGTAACTTGGAAGATCTTCAATTTGAGATGCAAGTGGCCTACTCCTGCATTTTTAGCCTTCTTGTCCCAACGGAAACTATGCACTGTCTGCTCCTTTCTTCATCCACAGAAGATCTCCTGTCGCAGCGTGATTGTGGTAACTCTCGTTGCAACTGGTCTTCTTCACTTCCCGGATTAATTTCCTCCAAGGGTGTTCAGCTGAATAGTGCCTGGAAACATAATACAGGTGCAGCGATCGACCAAACCTAAATCCGGCATCTGAAATAGACCTGTGCCTGCAAGCCCTGGGCATCCCTCGTACGGACCAAGCACAGAAGAACATGTCCCCAACGGAATTCAGAACGTGATCAGTGGTCTCTGGAGAAATCTGATTAATGGGAGGATTAGGGGTGGGTAAGTTAACAAACCTGCCATCCCCCACTGCCCCCCATCCTCCATAAGGTTACGTGGGCATAAAGTCTTGTCTCCATCTCTCTTGCCTGACTCGGATCAGTGGTGGTCTAGTGTAGGATCCCCTCCTAAGCCATCCTTTTCAGAACTCTGATTCACAAACACTGGCATCATCCAATCACATAATACACCTAATTGAAAACAAGATCTTCTGGAACAGATGACTTTAAGGCACAAGTTCCCAATCCATCTCAGGGCTGGACCTAAGTAATGGGGAACTGTTTTTTTCTAGCTTCTCATAAAAATGAATGGATTTTATGGCAAGTGTGTGACCATATTTGCCTAGAGCAGGGGTCTGCAACCTTTGGCTCTCCGGATGTTAACATCAACTCCCATAAACCCTATCCAGTGTAGTCAATGGTGCGGAATCAAGGGAGTTGCAGTTCTAAACATCTGGAGAGCCGCAGGTTGCAGAGCCCTGGCCAAGAGGTTTCATTACTTACAGTGCATTTTAAAGGCCTAATAAATAATTGTATATTCTTGTACTTACCTGCCTAACTGGAATTATTGTGTTTCTCAGTGTGGACTCAATCTAGCCCTAGACCACTCTGACACGCCTCCTAAATCTAAGCCATACCGCTCCGTTACCCACCTTGATTGGGTTTGGCTAGAGTTCAGTGTCTTTCCTGTTCACCATAGAAGGGTGGCCTCCCAAAATCCCAAAATCTACCACCAGGGTTGACTTTGGAAAGCCATCTTAACAGAATATGAATTGACCCCCATAAATTTGAGTCTGCAGGGGTGTTGTTCTGGTATTGTACTCCGATTTATGTTGTGGTTTTCTCGCCAGGCTTTTAACTTATTGACATAGGACAGCTGGGATGCATTTGTTCTATAGGCCTTTTGGACTTCATATGTGATGCAGGACACGTTCTCCATGATGACATATGAGCAATGCCATTTAGTCAGTAACTGTCTCTGGGTAGCAGGGGCGTGGCTACGAGAGCCATGTAGGAGGACGCGTTCCAGCGGAGCTCCCGAGATCCTGAACAGATCCGGGCAAATCAGTGCAGTACGACTGCTTATTGAATACCGACGATATGCATGCCAGCGTGTGAAGGTGCTACCGAAGTACTGTGAACTTTTGGAGGTCATAGCAGCTACGACGGCTAAGATCGGAGAAGAAAAGTCGAGAGACGCTGAGAACAAAGGGCGACTCAAAATGGCCGACATAGGCCCGAGACGGGATTGAAAAGAGTTGCGGGAAGACCTAACCAGGTCAGCGTGTAGTGCGCCTACTCATCATTCGGTAGACCTGCACATCCTCAGAACCATGTCCAGTAAGGCAGTGCGACCTAAGGCGAAACAGCCCACGCTGGACGACTTCACCAAAACGTCCCCGGGCCCGGACGCCACCAAGAATAAGGATGCACCGGTCGTGGGTGGCGCGATGACTTCGAGCTCTAACCAAGAAATCCTGGCAGCGATTGCGGACCTGAGAGCGGCCTGGGAGTCGAAATTAGAACTGGCTGTCTCTGAATTAAAAACGGCATTGGACCTTAAAGTTGGGGAGGTCCAGGAGGACGTCAATCTACTGAGACAAGACGTTAGGGTTCTGGCGGAGCGCACAGAGTCCCTGGAAAAAGAAGTTGGCCCGAATACGGCGGACTGTGCCACCCACAAGGCAAAACTGCACGCCCTAATCCAAAGGGTGGGCAACTTGGAAAATAGAGTGGAGGAGGCGGAAGGACGGGCCCGTCGCAATAATATCCGCATTGTGGGCCTACCGGAAGGGACGGAGGGCCGTGACCCTACTGACTTTGTTGAGACCATGTTGCTGCAAGAGATACCCGGAGGGGCCTTATCGCAAGGCTTCGCAGTGGAGAGAGCACATAGAGCCCTAACGAGGAGGCCGCCTCCCGGAAACCCGCCCAGACCCATCATTGCCAAAATTCTTAACTATCGTGATCGGGAAAGAATATTAGAACATTTTCGAAAAGGAGGCACGATCAAGAGAGGAGCAGCAAACATCACGGCGTATCCGGATTACACGCTAGCTGTGCAGCGGAGCCGCATGAACTTTGGGACTGTGAAACGGAGGCTGAGGGAGGCAGGTTACAAATATATGTTGCTTTACCCTGCAAAACTGAAGGTCATACAGGCGCATAAAACTTTATTTTTCGAGACCCCAGAGGACGCCATGGAGTGGCTCGACGCACAGGGGTGCCCTCAAGAATCGGCGGACCGGCCCCAGAAGGACTCGGAGGAGCTGCGGAAGACGTAAAATGGCATCGCAAGATGGCGCGACTCATGGACCCTGAGACTTGATTATAGTCGGTTCGGAACCTTCGGTATGGAAGGTCAGTTGGTTGTACTGTTTGTCACAAACATTGAGATTATCATTGAACGGGAGCCCCATGGAGCGATACTCTCTCCCCACAATAGCTTAGGTTAGGTGGCCATTAGGGCGACCTCACCCTACTGGGCTCCGTGCACGGACCGGTGTTTGCGGAACCAGATGTGGGGGTGCCTGAGCTCTTTTGTTGAAGCTGGGCAACAGTTGGGGTGTGTGGTGTTGGGGGGAGGGTGGGAGAGGGAGGGGAAAGGGAGTTGGAGTTTGGTTGTGTGTGTGGTTAGTTTGGGAATGAGCTTATTCGCGGAGTGGCTGCAGTGGGACGCCTTCTGTGTCATGAGAACCGCTGGAGGTTCCCGTAAGTGGGGTGGGAAGACACATAGCTGCCATGGGTGACCTCAAGATTGCCACCTGGAATGTCCGAGGCCTCAATAATTACCTGAAAAGAAATAAAGTCATGTTGTATCTTAAACGACAGAAGATCGACATTGCCCTACTACAAGAAACGCACCTGGCCCAACATAAACTAGACCTTGTAAAGAAAAAATGGGGTAGTACAGTGGTGGGCTCCCCGTACTCGGCCTATGCCAGAGGTGTGCTGATCTGGGTGGCCCCGCGTGTCCCACTCAGAATTGTACGAGAGGAGGTAGACACGGAGGGTAGGCTGGTAATACTGAGGGTACTGATTGAGAACAGAGGACTGAGTATTATTAATACATATGCCCCCAATCAGAATACTGCTGTATACTTCAGGACTCTATGTACACGCCTGGGCCCATGCGCAGGGGAACCGATCATCTGGGGGGGGGACTTTAACTGTGTTCTTGACCCCAAGATAGATAGGTCCGACAGTAAAATAGACAGGCCCACCCCAGCGGCCAGGGCTCTACGGGTACTATTAGACTATGGACTAGAAGATGTCTGGAGATTGAAACACCCCACGGCCTTGCAGTACTCTCATTATTCGGCCCCTCAACAGTTGCACACGAGACTAGATTACTTCTTTGCTACGCCAGAAGTGGCGATAACAACTACACAGGTTGAATACAGAGCGAGGGTCCTGTCGGACCATTCGCCCTTGGTGATGGCCTGGCAATATGGCCGCCCCAGAGGGCGGATTCCAACATGGCGCCTTCGGGCGGAGGCGCTCAGAGACCCGGTCTTTAGAGAAGATATTAGAGAGACGATTACAAGGTATTTTGAGGAGAACACGGGCAGTGTGGATTCGGCTGGTACACTCTGGGAGGCCTTCAAGGTGGTAGTGAGGGGCGACGCTATTTCTAAATCAAAGGGCCTTCAGGGGGGGGTTTTAGCTGAGCTGGAGAAAGTGGAGAAAGAATTGGAGCGTGAATGTACCAGAGGGGGAGGGGACACAGACCTAGTACTCGAATTACAACAACGATGCTCAGAGCTTTGGGAGCGGCTTTGTGACCTCAATTACAGGAAATACGTGGAGAGGCAACATGCAGGAGGTGACAAAACTGGTCGCCTACTGGCATGGCTTTATAAGAGGGAAACCCCCAGGGCCCCGGTCATGATGATAGAAAGGGAAGACGGAGAGGAGGCTCACACTCAGGAAGAGGTTAATGCTGCTTTCTTAGATTATTATAAAGCGCTGTATGAGGACAAAGGGGAAGACAATTTGGATAAAATCAGGGACACACTGGAAGATATAGAACTGCCCAGGATTAGTGCAGAGGAAAGGGAGGAGTTAGATGGCCCCATTACGCTAGATGAACTGGAAGAGGTGGTGAAACGGCTGCCTACTTGCAAGACCCCGGGCACTGATGGACTCCCGAGTGAGTTCTACAAAACGTATAGCGCAGAGATACTCCCCCCTATGCTGGAGATGTATAACGAATCATTCGAGGGAGGCCGATTGCCAGACACGCTCAGAGAAGCGCTGATCGTACCACTACCCAAGCCTAACAAGCCGAGACAACACTGTGGATCGTACAGACCGCTGTCGATGTTGAACCAAGACAGTAAGATCCTGACAGCGGTCTTGGCGGACAGGCTGCGCAAGGTCATCGGCAGACTGATACACTCGGATCAGACAGGTTATGTCCCTGGCAGGAATATAACTCATAATCACAGGCGGCTCCACCGAGTGATAGAAGAAGGGAACAGAAGAGATGAGGAAATAGCAGTGATCTCCCTAGACGCAGTCAAGGCGTTTGATTCGGTGAGGTGGCCGTGGCTGTTTGCGGTCCTGAGGGAATATGGGTTTGGGCCAGGCTATATCAGATGGGCGAGACTACTGTATAGCCCGCCAACGGCTAGAGTGTGTACGGGATCAGTGATATCCGATAAGTGGCACCTAAGTAGGGGTACTAGGCAGGGATGTCCTTGGTCCCCGATGTTATACATATTGGCCTTGGAACCCTTAGCGGTATATCTTAGACAGCAATATGACCTGGTGGGCATCGAGGTGGGAGGAAAGAGCCATTTGATATCCTTATATGCCGATGACTTGCTGCTATACCTAAAGTATCCGGAAGAGAACCTCCAGTATGTTTTGGAGGTCATGCAGAAGTATGCCGAATTGTCCGGCATAGCGGTTAATCCCGGCAAGTCGAGCATGTTCCCCCTAGGGTACTATTCGAGGGTCCCCACGGAACGCTTACCGGTATTGCCCGTGCCTTGGGCAGCCGAGTCCTTCCGATACCTCGGAATAGACATACATCACACTGTGGGAAACGAACATCTGCATAACACCCAGGTTGCTGTGGATAAAATCCGTGCGTCTATGCGATTTTGGGAAAAGCTGCCGCTAGCGATGATAGGGCGAGGGGCGTTGCTTAAAATGGTTGTCTTGCCTAGACTGCTGCATTTCTTCAACAACATACCATACTTAATAGCTAGGAAGTTCTTTACCAAACTCGACAGTATGTGCAGGGACTTCCTATGGCATGGCACTCGCAACCGAGTGGCGCTGTGGAAGCTACAAAACTTCTACGATAAAGGAGGGATTAAATTACCACATTTTGAGGCCTATTATGTAGCGAGCCAATTGCAATATGTTACACAGTGGCTCTCTGATGAGGAATCTCCCGAGTCCAGGTTGGTTGGGACAGATTGCACCCCGTTTTATTTGAAGGAGATCATCTGGGTCCCTAGACAAGACTTAAATCTTCGCCCTGGTATGCTGTTACTTGGGTGGAAAATGTGGCGTAGAGCATGCCGGCTACTGGAAAGCCCGGATCCGTGTTCGCCGCAGGTGCCACTGGTTGCCTTGACTGCGGGGGATGGTCAACTTAGAAAAACGATCAGAATGTACTGGGAATCGGTTGGGTTGGCCACGTTAGGAGATATATGGCAAGATGGGGCCATCAAGGATTTTGCAGACCTAGAAGAAGAGTCTGGGTTACATGGGGGCCAATACGTTACATACCTCAGGTTGGTACGGATTATCCGAAAATCTTGGCCTGAGACGGTGTTAGCGGAGGATCCGGACGCCCTGATTGATACAATATATGACATATCAGAGGGCGGACACGAGATCTCCAGATTGTATGAGGTGGTGATGTCCCGAGTGGGGAAGGACTTGACAGACTTGAGACTAGAATGGGAAATGGAGGTGGGGGTTCAGATGACTGATGGGATGTGGGAACGGGCTCTGGGATATCATAAAAAAGTGTCCAGAAATGCTAGATTACAGCAAATCCAACTATATATCACACACAGAGCGTATATGACCCCCAAGAGAATAGCTAAGTTTGCGAACTCGGGCAGGCAGGCATGCCCGAAATGTAACGAGGAGGACGCGGACATGACGCATATGTTCTGGTCCTGCCCAGTAATCGAAGTCTTCTGGAGAGAAGTGTCACAGAAGTTGGCTGACAAAGGGGTCCCGATAAGCATTGACACGACCTGGGCTTGCCTTCTAGGGGGGTTCCCCAGACCGAAGAACACCAGACATCTGGGGAAACTGAGAGACCTAGCGTATATACTCGCTAAGAGGAGGATAGCTATGAACTGGAAGCAATGCTACAAACCTAGGATAGAGATGTGGTGGAGGGATCTCCAAAAATGGGCGGAAGCCGAAACCATGGTCTGGCAAGAGGCATGCAGTAAATGCGGGGAGGAGGATGTGGGCAACCTAGTAGCCTGGAGGTCATTAGTCACTGGTCTGTTTGGGGTACGAGGAGAACCTACTGCCTCGGAGGAGGAAGTCACCCGGCCACACCAGGTCGATACAGAACTACCCTGTGGATGAGCTCTTGGGGGGGAGGGAGGGAGTGTAGTGTTGTGTTTTGTTAAGTGTTTATTGTCTTACTGTATATAATGTCACAAGTTTGTTTATACTGTTTTCACTTAAAACAAAATAAAAATATATTTTAAAAAAAAAAAAAAAACTGTCTCTGGGTAGTGGGGATTAGCACCCCCGACTATGTCCTGAGCTTGAAATGTTCATAGTTTGGCTTCTCCATTGAAGGATTTCTCCAGGTGAGCCTGGGCCATTTGAAGATGAGATTGTACCAGGCATCTTAACTTTTCCATGTTCTCCCTGGTATTTTGTACCCTGGGGTGATCCCTGGTCTGTCGACTGAGACCCCACCCCACTCTTCTCTCATAAGGAGTACATTCTGCGTGTCCAACCATACATCTACCAGAAAGGAGAGAATTCCGTGGATGATTGTTGTGTCTTCCTTAAAGCAAAAAGAGCCCATGGGATAAAACAGTCACAGTTCTTTTCATCCTCCATGATCAGCTTCATCAGGCTGCACCTCATGGTCTGGCTAAACATCTCAACCAGCCCACTGATTTAAGGATGATACACTGATGTTCCAAGAGTCTTGCTCTTCATGAGATCTTTCATTTCACCCATTAGCTTGGACATGAAACTGCAGCGCTGGTCCATGAGTATTTCCAAAGGGAACCCGAACCTGGTGAAGAATGGAATGAGCACTGAGTATAGCTTAAGTATTGTTACTTTACAAGGGGAAAAGGTTCTGGATATCTGCTTGCATAATCTAGGATTACAGCTATGTATTTATTCCCTCCCCAGGCGATTTCTAGGGGCCCAACGATATCCATACCAATGCAGAAGAGTAGGGAGCTCTGGGAACGTTATCCTGGCTAAGTCTTCTGGCAGATTGGACAGACAGAGACGAACTGTGATCGGAGCATAGACGCCAGGCCAATAATATTGGTTAAGTATGTTCTTCTGTGTTTATTCTAGCCCAGATGTCAAGATGTCAGATTGGATTGAGCCAACTTTATCACTGCCATTTTTGACACAGTAAATTGTGCCTTTCAACCACACAGACCTCACCTGTACATTCCCATCCCAAGCTCACATACTAGTTATCCTATCTTTCCCTTTTTCCCCTTCCTTTTATTCATACCCCTTTTCTCCACCTCCAACTCTCCATTACGTCTCTTTTGCCTCATGTCTACTCCTACTCTCTCAACAGTCCCTGCTAGTCTCCACTACACTCCACCCTTCTACCACCTCCTCCTCCTCCTCCTCATCATCTTGCTGCTCCTCCTCGCTCTCCTCCAGGGGCCAGGTTACACAAGAAGTAAACCACAAAGTGCCCCTTCAGCCCTTGCCCCCCCCCCCTCCGCTTTCAACTACAAATCCACTGGTGCTTCGTATTGGCAGCCTGGTAGTCAGTGTCAATTAAACGTTTGAATTTCATTGTAATGCAGCATAGTGATTGCTGCTTTGCAGTCAGTGAGCAATGCTTAGTTGTCTCCAATTGTTACTGCAGCTCTCGCCGGGGGATGAAAATTCCTTTCTTCACTGCAATGACTTCTGGGCTTGATGGTTCTGAAAAAGAAGAACGGGACTACAGGCCAGCATAGGATAAGGTAGATCTAGGGAGGTTTGGGGGGGGGGGGGGAGAGAGACGTAGGGGATGAGGGGTGGAGACTTTCAATAGTACTTCCCAATTTTAATCGGGTACATGTGGTGGGGAGGGGGGCTGGGTCACTACCAACTCCCTCACCATGGAAGGACTGCCTCTGGCAAGCAATGTGGTAGTCCTCCTTCCTGCCCCCGGCTGAGCAGGGTCCTTTTCTGCCCTTGATAGAGTATTTGGTCTCAGACCCTGTGAAAGTAGCCATTAGGGGAACTAAGACATATTTTGAGTCCTACTCTTAGCCATTTTCTTTTGGGTCATTCCTTCCGTTTGTGGGTACCACAAGGCAGGCCGGAAATGGCCACTGTGTACACAAGCTCACTTTTAGACACAAATTGAATGGGTGAAGCTGAGCGTTTGGAGATTTTTTAGGGACAATTGGCTGGCTGCCAAAACCTTTGCATGTTTGCCTGGTGTGTATGATTGGAGGATTGCTTAGCCAGGCCTATGAGTGAATATGTTAATCTAGGGTAGGCATGTTTTCCTAGGGACTACTGATTCTTACCCAAGTAGCTGAAGATTGGCAAATGGTTCAGGGTTGGCTGTTTGGCATCTGGACATCCTTCCAGGGCTTTTATTCATTCTCCATGTTCTCACTGGATAGACTGGATGTCCGAAGATAGGACTTTTTCTGGACCTTTTTTGTTTCTGCTGGTAGGCCTCATCCCTCAAGGTAAGGAGTCCCCTAATTCAGAAAAAATGGTGGCACACTGCTATTTGTCTGAGTGTTCTTGAGTTACCTCCACGATGAACACATCGCAGTACAGTTTTCTGCTGGCTTGCTACCACGTTCTACCCTTTGCGCCGCTCAGAACCACTTTATTTGTAGCCTCCATCCTCCAGGCGCTTCGCTCGTTACATCTGCTCCTGGATTTTTGGACATCATCCTGGGAAGGTGGCTTATTCTTTTGTGTTGCCTAGGTCGATGGGCTGGGATGCAAGCCCCTGGGCCCTGTAACAAGTTCTGCAAAAGAAGCCGTGTACGCACGTGGTTGTAGCTGGACCTGAGTCCTGCACTCCTGGGCTATTAGTCCAATTACTGATCAGGGGTCTCTTACGTCCTAGAGTGGTGGGTGATGCAAATCCCCTCCACAGCAGCTTACCACTGGAATCCCTTGTTCCGAATCCTGTTCTGCTTCCTTCATAGGTCCCAAATCAGGAACTTGAGCTCTTCTAGGGGATGTCCCCTTCGCTTCTCTGAGGTTGGTTGCACCTTTGCCAGCACCTGATAGGTAGATGAGCTCATCTGCCTTTTTTTGCCAGAACCATGGTCCTACATTTTAGATGTGTTCCATTCATTCTTATGGGGAACTTTTCTACAACTTTTGATCTATACTAAAGTGTCTTTGGAAGGTACTCACCTCAACAGTGAGTTTTCCTGGGCTCCCCATTGGGTTCACGGAGTGTTGTACCGAAGACTAGAACTTTACCTTATTCACCTGAATTTCTATGAATTTACACCACTGCATTACACTCTGGCCTACTGAAATGTATACTTGATTACTTTGTATAACTTCGGGTTATTTTGTAACTACTCATTTCAGTGTGCAAGGCGACCATATAGATGTGGTGTAGGAAGACTAATCCTCCTGACTTTCAGTCAACCTCTTGGCCTTGTTGTGAATCATCAACCCTTCTGCCCCTTTTCATGCTACATTGATTATTTGGTCTTAGTAAGTACAACTGTTTGTAAAACCAGGGTTTGCTGTATGCTAGATGTGGGGTAGAAGGCATGTTCATGCACTGGCATTGTGGGGCCTGTTTGGGACTTTAGAAAGGTATGTTTATTACTGTCTGGAGTTTCCCTTTTCGGAACCCCCCCTAACCCGCTAGCATTAATGGTATTGAGTCTATTGCCAGGCAGTTGTCGTACTGTTGGCTTAGGAGTGGGAAGAGACTACCTTTGGCCATTTAGTATTTTTATAAATACACTGTGCCTTACAATGCGTTAGGTTGAACCCAAACTACTAAGTTACTCAAGGTTTAGTTTCATAATAAAGTATATATTTTTTGCAGTGTATTCTCTGGGTGGGGAAACTATTTGAACCAATATACCCTTACTGCCAGCCCAGCTCCTCTGCATGGATAATCCTGACGGCATTGTGTCAAAGATGGGCTAAGAAATTCCACAGACCAGGATAAAATAAGTTTTCACAATTTATCGGGATTTTTAAAATACTCTGATGGAAATGTATTGGTGGGTCTTAATTAAGGGTACGGTAGGATATTCCTCAACCTTGACGGGGCTCCAATCCACGCTAGCACAAAGAAGTCAACAAGAATAATCACAAGGAAGCTATGCTAGTCCCTGCACTCTTTCAAGAACTGTTCTGACAGTGATGCTCTGCTTGGTATCTGTGGACATGACTTCTAATGACTAGAGGTCCTAAGGAACTAGTGATCCCTTCACCTGACACGATGGACACAAATGAGTCACAAGCCTCAAGATCCCACTGCTCCCTGAAAGGTATTTTCTTTTTTTTTTTGGATAAATCATTTTTATTGATTTTGAAGACAAACCAAAGGAAAAAAAAATTGGTTACCTGTCTACAATCATATGTCTTAAACGTGATCATATTGATAACAGTCACGTGCATAATCACATTGATAACTCGCATAAATCACATAAATGTCAAGTGTCATCATACTCCCACACCTCTGTGGAACTCAAGAGAGCTTTAGTTCCCTCCTTCCTCCCATTTCCCCCCTATCTTAACGGCTTTCATAGGGTAGCATCTTGCTGTGTATATTCTATGTTCTACGGCTGCACATATGTCCATATCGGCGTCCCATTGAGCCAGCGTTGGGCATTCCGGGGCTCCCCATTTTTGAGCTATGTTAGGTTTAATCAGACCCGCTGCTTTGGAAAAGAATAGTCCTTCCCATTTGTTAACAGTGTTCTCATGAGGGACACCCAACAGCAGTGTTTCTGTGTCCAGTGATATGGTACGGAGAAGGACCCCAGACAGTTTGTCGCAGCATTTGCTCCAGAAGGTTTTAATTCGGGGACATTCCGACAGGATGTGCATGAAGGTACCTTCTCAGCACCGTAGGCAGTTTGGGTTTGGGGCACGTTGGGCATGAAGGTACCTTCTCAGCACCGTAGGCAGTTTGGGTTTGGGGCACGTTTCCAACCATGTAATAGAGTTCTGGGGTAGTAGATTTGGCGGAGTATTTTGAGTCGAATCAAATGGAGTCTGGAGGAGATTGCGATCTCACGTGGTTGCATCAGCACCAATAGCCAGTCTTCCGGCTCTATGGTTCCTACATCTGCGCCCCATTTGGCTTTTAGCTTGGTCAGTTCCGGGGTGGCAAAGGCTGTCATGGCATTGTATAGAATGGAGGTGAGTCTGGTGAAGATACATTCAGTGAGATTACGCTCTAGAGGTGTGCAAACTGGCACTTTGGTATCCGCTGATATAGGTTTCTTTAGAGCGTGTATCAGTTGTGTGTAGTGGTAGCGTTCAGTATTTGGAAGTTGGAATTTCTGCTGCAAGGCTTCAAATGAGGCTATGCTGCCTTCAACGAGGATGTCACCTACTTTAGTGATCCCCGCCTCCGTCCATTTGGACCATGAACTGAGCTTCCCCAATTTAGCAAGATTACTATTGTGCCATATGGGTTGCATTGTGGTCACTTTATTATCCCATCCAACGAAAGTATGTGCTTGCTTCCACACCGTGGCGATATGCACTGCTGTTTGCGGAAGGGGCCTAGTGAGGGGCTGGTAGATCAAGTGAAGTGGTTCGGTGTTGTGGGTATTGGCCAGTTCAGCTCTGACTTGTGGCAGTTCTCGGTCACCATAAAGTAGATCATTGACCACAGCCATTTGGCTCGCCCAGTAATAAGTTTGAAGGCGTGGATTCCCTATACCCCCCTCCCAGACCGATCTCTGTAATGTAGTCAATGCGATGCGGGGTAGTCCGCTTCCCCATATAAATTCCCTAGGGAGGTTCTCAACCTGGTCAAATTCGGGATCAGAGATCCTGAGCGGGGCATTCTGGAGAACATTCTGGAGAACATTATGGAGAACAAAGGAACTGTGGTAACGCCATCATTTTGAAAAGTGCGGCTCTGCCATCAGCGTTAGGGGGAGGAGCTTCCAGTGCAGAACATTGTTCGTTAGACGGTCAATGATCGGGTGTAGATTGTGGGCCATATAGTTTGAAAGGTCTCCGGAGACCCAGATTCCTAAGTAACGAAACCCAGTATGCTCTACTCGGTAAGGGCAGTTTGGGGGAATTACGCATTACCCACCTTTCACCAGGAAGAGGATCGATTTTCCCCAGTTAACTTTCAGCCCGCTGAATTCACTGAAGCGTGCCAGCATTTGTTTAACTACTGGGCAGATTCGAGTTCGATCGCTTAGATATATGAGAAGATCATCGGCGTAAAGGGATACTCAATCTTCATTACCTTCTGGCCATTTAAATCCTGTCCAGGCGTCGCTCTGTCGAAGCCATAGGGAAAGTGACTCGATCGCCAGTGCAAATAGGAGGGGGGATAGAAGACATCCCTGCCGTGTTCCCTTGCCGAGGGGGAATATACTGGAAGGCTATCCATTTACCCTCACCTCTGCCTGCAGAGCTGTGTACAATAGTTGCACCCATCCCAAGAAGGTCTCGCCAAACCCCATGCGCCTCAGTTTCCCAGAGACCGTCCCATATAACAATCAAACGCCTTCTCGAAATAGATTGCCAGTAGCGCAAGTGGCGTATCAAGAACAGGAGCCCGCTCCAATAACAAATGAAGCCAATGTATGTTCATTCTTGTCTATTTATGTGGCATAAAGCCGCATTGGTCAGGGTGGACCAAAGACGAGATAACACGTTGCAGTCTGTTGGCTAGGAGTTTGGAAAGACTCTTGGCCTCCCCGTTGATCAATGAAATAGGCCTGTATGAGGCCTCTGCCTTTGCCGCAACGTTGACCCCTAGTTGGGTAGTTGGCGTGGCTTCCGGATGTTTGTCCAGAGACCCAGTTTCTTGTGTTGTAGTTCTAACCTGCACGGGATTGCCCTCGAAAAGGGGGAAGGCTGAGTTATTTGTTGTAATGATTTAAGAGCCATGCTCTTTCTTGGCTGTCTCATCATCGACCGCTTTCGCGAAGAGATTGGTCTCTTCTATGGTTTTATTAATACGAGCAGCCTGTGTTTCAGGCTTGAACCCTGAGTTGCGCAGCCAAGCGTGCCTTGGGCCAGGGATCTGCCTGCTGTCTCAGCAGTGTCCAGAGTGTTTTTGATTATATTCGGTTTAACTTGCCTGCCCTCGGCCACGATTTGATTCGATTTATTTATTTATAGAGTGCTTTACACTAGAGTGCTTTACACTAGAGTGCTTTACACCAAAGCGCTTTACAGTGGAACAACATAATACAAGGTAACAACAACAAAATAACAGTGGGAGCAAAATTACATCATGAATCATTCGACAAAACAGTGCAAAGAGCAATTAACTGAAGGGGGGGGGAAGGAGTAGAATTAGGTGGGGTGGAGATGAGATGGACGAGGAAAAATGTAAGGGAGAGAGAGGAGGAGCAGGAGAGGGGAGAGAGAAATCAGAGGGAAGGGGGGGAGAAGTAGAGAGGGCTGAGGGGGAGTTTTCAAGGAGGAGAATGGAGGAGGAGAGATTTAAGGGAAGTGCGAAATGAGGTGAATGTCGTGGTAGAGCGGATTGTGAGAGGGAGTGAGTTCCAGTGCAGAGGTGCAAGGAGTTGGATGGAGTGGAAACGGGAGGAAGCGCAGGGGAATGGAGGTACAGTGAGAAGGAAATGGTCAGCGGAATGCAGGGAACGGGAGGGGGAGTAGAAGGAGAGAAGGGAGGAGAGATGAGGAGGAGAAAGACCATGGAGGGATTTGAAGACAAGGCAGAGAAAGTAAAATTGTAGCTGTAAGTGTCTGAAACTAGCAGGTTCAGGAACCTCCTGGAGACCCTCTTGTACAAGGTTCCATTGTGGGTCTGCATAACTGGCAAGCAGCGTGGTGTTATTCGCTATATGTGTGGCGAATGCAGCTGCCGACGTAACACGCTTACCTAAGGCGTACAACCTCAGATTCCTTATCCGGAGGTGCCTCCCCATAGCAAAGGGTACCCCTGCTTGTTTCCGGGTGGTAGTGAATACCAAGGAGTCGGAGGTGGCATGGCCTTTAATATATTGAGGGTCTGTAGGAGCTGGCCCGAAATAGTTTTTCCACTCTTGGATTCACTGCCCGGGTCTGAGCTGGCGTGACCTGGGAGGGGGCCAACCTTCTCTTAGAATTCAGGAGGGGAATGGCTTGGCTTGAGGGGGGAATGTTTTTCACAAAATCTTGTTCGGGTACCGCTTCCTGGGTGGTGATCTGAAAGTGCTCTGCTGCCTTCCTTAAAATGGCATTGAAGGCCATTTGATCATCTATAGGCGATGCCTGGTGGGAGGAGAATCCAGGCATAGGACCTCAGTGTCCTGATCTTGAGTGGGGAGCGTCCAAGGCTCAGTCTCCACTTGCTGGGTTTCTTCCCAGTTGTCCATTGCATCCGCCTGGTCATCAGGGTAGTCCTGCAGGAAAGAAGGGTCTTCTTCCTCGTCGTAGATGTCCTGGTAAGTGTCCATCTGGACCACATCTTCATGGTGGGCCGAAGCCGAAGGCTGAGAGTCAAGATTTTCCTGGAAACGTGAAGCTGACCCCAAAATAGAGTTGTCACGAGATCTCTTAGGGGAAGGCTGCTCAGAACGTGAGAGAATCATTTCCTGACGGTCCATGCATCCTTCGAATTTCTCCCTGGTCCACTTAGAAGAACCAGAAGGACCCAAAGGTGGAAAACGAAGTCTCTTCTCTTTGGCGGCGAAATTTGTCCCCAAGGGTGTTGGACAGAGTCTCCTGATGGTCCTTGTAGGTTTCACGAGTACTGGGGCGCCATGGCATCTCTTTAGACTTGTCCACAGCACGCTCCATGCATTTCAACAGTATCCTAGGCGTCAGCTCAACCGCCGAAGTAATCCTTGCGATACTTTCCTCAATCTCTGCCAAATCGGTGTGAGTCTATGGGTCATCGGTAGATCTACCGCCTACCGTGGCATCAGAGGGCCTAGTGATAGATTTGTCGCCTGTGGAAAGGCTAGGAGGCCTAGGAGTAGGTTTCGGGCCTACCGTGGCCTTAGGGGGCGCCAGAGCATCAGATGACCGCGTTTCGGAGTGTAAACCCGATTCAGAGGTAGCGCCCATATTTTTGGAGTGCCCAGTTGCAAGACGCTGCTGCGGATAAAGGGAAGGCTGCTGATCTACCAGATCAGAGGATTCCGTCGAAATTCTCGGCGGTCTTGTTGGTGCTTTCAACTTTTTCGACAGAACCGTCGAAATCTGTGGTGGGGTTGTGTGTTTAGAGTTTCATTGTTTCTGTACGCCCTGTTCGCCGGGTGTTGTCCCCGAAGCAAAACTTACGTCAGGCCTAGAGGGGTCAGCGACGGGCGTGGTGGACATAGAAGCATCCGCCTCAAGGTCGATGACATCCGATACGGATGTCTGGACATCATCAGCACCCCGGTCACTTTTGGCAGGTGTGCCAGTGGGGGACATATGGTACGCGGCCCACTGCACTCCTTAAGGGTCTTAGGCCGAAGGAGATTACACGCTGCACACCCCTTCTCTTCGTGATCTAGGGTTAACACGAATTACACGTTCTGTGCTAGTCTTTCCACGGGTACCTGACCCCACACTTAAGGCAGAACCTAAATGAGTCTTTTCCATAGCCGAAAGGTATAAACAAAGATGACCAGACCTAGAGGGCAAAGAGGAGGAAAGAGGAGAGACATAACGAAAGATATGGCCACCTGACCCCACTCTCCCTACTATGTAGGCCGGCCTGAGGGCCCGGCCACGTGGATGGCTCAGCTGCCAGATCGTAGGTGCCGAAAGCCACCGCCGTTGAAACTTCCTGCAGTCTCCGTCGAGGTTGCTTGAATCGCCGTTGAAGTGACTTGAGGAAATACCCAACAAAGTCCGTATAAAAGATAAACAATGTCTCTTATGAAGAGCTCCGCTATAGGTCGACCAGTTATCCGGGCGGAAAAAAACAATCTGAGGGCCTTCGGCACGTGAGGGATTTTGGGTACACTACACGTCACGATATCGATAGTGATACAGACACGCCTATGCCGACGTCCCCTTTCGGTCCCCGAAAGACAAGATGCAATACTCTGCGGTTACCACTGGATGTCAGACCATATGCACAGCAAGTGATTCTAAGCAGATTAACAAGCATCAGAAATTCGGATGATGACCTTGGTTGCGAGTACGGTTAAATATAGTACATATTACATTGTTAAAGACCCGCCCCGGCCCCCTAGGATCCACATGTCTGGTTGATATTTTGCTAATAGATCGGTTATCTCATCTAGAAGCTCATCTTCAAGCCCTGGTGGGAAATATATTGCAGGAATAGTCAATGTCTCACCCCACAGTGTGCCCAGCAATATCACATATCGACCCCTGGGATCCTGTTCCACATCGAGCGGTGTGAACAGGATTTGCTTATGCATTAGAATTAGAGTGCCCCTAGAGCCCATGGTGTATCCTGCATGGAATGCAGAGCGGTAGTTTGTTCTACGAAAGAGGGTGCAGGCGGAACCCGCCAGTTGTGTTTTGGTGATAAGGGCCAAATCGGGCGAATGTCTCTTTAAAGACTGGTTGATAAGACGTCTATAAATCACGGAGCCCATCCCGTTCACATTCCAGGTAAGTCATTTGAGAGACCTAGGACAATCAGTGGGTGTTAGGTGATTGTGTGCAAGTGCCATTTGTGGTATGTGTTACCAGGATTGTAAAATCCGCGTGGAGTGGGTGAGCAGGCGTTGCCCATTAGCTGTTTGTGTCGGGGGTCGTGTGAGCGTACGGTTAGTTCTGGATGTGTAATAGGTGATTATGCAGGGTTTGCCATGTGGACATATGACAGTACTTGGATAACATTAAAAACTTAACTCTTCACTCCGCCCCAACATGAAGCATCTGTCACCCGAACTTTGCCGACACGTCCGTCTCTATATCTTTTTTGTTTTCTTGTCCATCCCATCTGGAGTGTTGGCCTCAGGAGTCTATTCCTTGAGCCGGGTCATTCTTTTCCAGCAGTGGAAGGTGTTGCACCAGTTGGTCCCGGTTTCTCCGGGGTCGGGATCTGCCTCCTGGATCCGGGGCATGCGGGTCCCAGTTCCCACTTATATGGGTCTCCACCCATTTCCAGGCTTCTCGCGGATCGGTGAAGTGCACTGTGGTGCCATTATGTTGGATCTTTAGCTGGGCCGGGAAAAGCAATCCATATTTAACATTCATAGAATGAAGTTTCCTCTTGAGGTGCTCAAAGGGCTGTCTGGCTTTTTACACTTCCTGGGTATAGTCCGGGAAGAAGGCGATCCTGGAGCCATTATGTGTGATCGTCCCTTTTGCACTAGCCATTTGTAGTATTGCATCCCTATCACGGTAATTTAAAAGTTTAGCTATGACAGTTCTCGGTGAGGCACCCGGTATCAGTCTTCCTGCTGGTAGTCGGTGAGCTCTCTCTATTGAGAAGAAATTAGATAAGGATTTTGGTGCGAAGAGATCCGTCAATCATTGTTCCAAAAATAGTTCCATGCTGGGTTCCTCTGCATTTTCTGGAAGACCCAGAATACGAATATTGTTACAGCGCGATCTTCCTTCGCCCTCTTCAACTCGTGCTTCCAGGGTGTTCAGACGTGTCATTGTCTGTGAGAGCTGTCGGTGTACCCCGCTGAGGTCATCATCCACGCTCGAGATGAGATGTTCCACTTCTCCGGTGCGGGAAGTACTTTTTTGAAGGTCGCGATGGAGGAAGGATCCCTCAGCTGAGATGCCTTCCTTCTTTGTCTCCATGGAGGAGCAAGAGCTGACAATGGCGGCAATCACGTCTTTCAGCGTTAGGGCTTCAACAGTGGAGGAGGAGGTCGTCAGTGGCTCGGCTTCCATCACTGAGGTGGAGGTGTTACTTGCAAATTGGTCCATATTGCTTTATGTGGATGATTTCTTCGTTTTATCCTTGCCCATGTTTCGAACCAGCAGTTTACAAGGACCAAGAGGGCCGCAGATTCGGGTCGTGGAACGGAGTCATCTGTCACAGTGCTGACAGAGGTATGTTGCTGTGGCGGAGCAACAGAAAATGCTCCTTTCTTTGTGCGGGTCGGGGAGGGAAGAGTCGATTGCAGGTCTGAAGTATAGTGTGGTTATAGCCCTGCGTAACTCTCGTGGGTGATAGCTGATCAGCTCTCCCAACTCCAACTGCTGTGCTGATTGCAGGTGTCTATATGCTATGGGCTGGTAGTGCTAGCTTGAACAGTTCGCACTTTTTACACCCTCAGATATCTTCTCACGAGTCGGAGACCAGACTTATTCCTGCGGGATTGGCGTTGAGCTCCCATGTGCATTTAGTGCTTTTGAAGGGTCCTCTTGATTGCCTGCCAGGTCCAGATGGCCAGTTACAATAGTAGGGGGCAATTGGATTTAGTGATTTCAGGGAGTGAATATCAGCTTTTTAAAGTATTCTCGGCTTGTCTCTTCGCAGTGTAAATTCTGTCCGCCGATCCTGCCTTTTCCTGGAACTTTGGTACCTCCCATCTCTCACCTCTGTGACTCCTTCACGGTGTAGTAATGTAAGAGGGATCCACACTGTTCTTGACAAATGTATTATTCAATGAAATAGCGCCAATTTGGGTATTGTGGGTCCCAACATATCAGTTAAGGGCGGCAGAGGGCAGGTACGGGTACCACTACGTCAATTGGGGATCTGGTGTCTGTGGGTGCCATGTTGGTTTCTTCTTTCCATATACTGGAAAGGGAAGCGCTATTTCTGTGGGACAGGCTGTATAGCACGTACTGCCGATGGGAGGGTTTCGAATGTGGTGTGATCACCGTCCCGCTACAAACCGCAGGACTTTGGGTTGGGTCCGACTTTTGAAATGAGTCGGTATAGCCCTCCACTATGGTGCCCTACCACCACCCCCCCAAGCATCATTCCTACGCCGGTGTTGTGCACCTCCGTACAGCACTTTTAGGAAGGGGGAGAGCGAGTTGTTGACCAACCCGTTAGCTGTTGGAGGTCGGGTCACCATTCGAGTTCCGCCACGGGTCTTGGCGTTGTGTCCTCTTGGTTCCTCTTCTTTTTACGCAGATTGCACCATGCGAGTGCTATGGTCCATTACGTGTGGCTCCTTCCAGTCTCTTTGATGGGAGTGCTGCACGATCCGAGGAGGGCAGCAGGTGGTGGTTCTCCTCCCGCTCTCGCAGACTATAGCTTGGGTTATGAAGCAGGCGTTGCAGGGGTCGGTCTCCGGAATGGTTTCCTCACACAACAGATCTCCTTTCAGCACCTTCCTCCTGGTTGCGCGTCCGGGACGCAAATGCGAGTGGGTGGTGTTTAGCACCAGGTCCGGCGCCGTCTCCGATTCATCGCATGGTCCGGAGGTTGGGTATTACCTTCTTTTTCCCCCAGTAGCCCGTGGTGTCAAGCAAGTTCCCGACCGCTCTTGGGCAGATTATCAAGGGGGCCGGGGATACGACAGCCTTTTTTGTGCAGTTTGTTTGGGTGCGTAACCTCTGCTCTGGGCCGCCTGTATTCCTCCACACTCCGCCTCACCATAGGAATCATACGATATGGATTGCAGTCTAGTGGTGGTTCCCTGCCAGGGACTGACGACGACTCAATGCCACAGTAAATTTCGCCGATTTACCACGGCAGGATGTCAGGGCTGTGGGTTTCGCATAACAGCACAGTCTCAGTGAGTCGTACGGGCTCCCGCAGGCATCAGGCTCCACGCCGAGCAGCGACGGCACCGCCACACCTCTGCTGGCTGAGCATTGAAGTTAGGGCCTGTCATTCCGCAGCATCAATCCACTCTTAGGAGGTGTTTGGGTCGAGTACAGTCCCGACCGACATCTCGTGTTCCTGTATTCTGTAGGCTTTGTGCGCCCGGGGTTCCGTTGCAGGCCTTTTGGTTCCGTCGCCGTGATGCTGCGACCTCACCGCTCGGCGACATAGGTGCACGTCGTGGCCACCGGTCCTGCAGTGGTGCCGGGGGCACAAACGTGCTGCCTCGGATTTTCATAGCGTGTATAGTGATCAGGCGTTCACGTCCTGGCTGCGTCTCCATGTCTCACAACGCAGTCAAGGTCTGGTGGCCATTTTGGGCAGACTGTTTCAGCATCGGGCGGTACATTACGCAACGGATAGCTCGATGGTTTCAGTACGATTTCAGCCCAGACCTTCTCGGTTCGTTCAGACAATCACCTCCATCGGGTAGATACCTTTTAAAGGTTGATAGTGATCCGCAATTGCAGGATGTCTTCAGGATCAAGTTGGCGGCCGCGAGAGCTCAGAGGATTCACGTCCTCACCGCTTGCTCGCTGGCCACGCCCATCCCTGAAAGGTATTGTTGACCAATTTCTGTGCAGACACACAAACAGAAAGTAGAACCGAACATACAAGCAATTAACAGAGCTGCAGACATGTGATTATAACCTGGAGCTAAAGACAAAGGTAGGAGAAAGAAACCCAAACTTAATTCCGAAAACTGATTAATCCATCTCTTGCCTAAACCTTTCCTCTGAACATGGTCAGCCGTGGTCGGCAGTCGCCAACTCCAGGCCTTGTGTGGAACTCAAGACAACCCCCACGTCACACAGAGGCGTGCACTTCTTTATTTTTATTCACGGTTAATTAGGATTTGGGTTGGATAAACGCTTAATGGAACTAGGGGAAACTCTAAAACTAAAGATGGACTTCTATATAAAACTGTGCCAAAATGTGCTGATGAAATATGTGGTTCTCTGGTTCTGGATCTCCCAATATATCAATACACAGTAATGCATAGTGTTGAAGTCCTTTTCTCTATTAGGACAACCTATTCCATGCATAATGTTCCAAATGCTGTGGCCAACAGAAAAGTCCGAAAACCTAATCTTAGTGAGATTACTAAAGGTAGAGGTGTTGGTTAAAAATCCTGCGCTGGTGTCCACCTGTTAGAAATTTTAGCAATTGCAGCTAATTGTGTGCAGCTTGCATTGCGCCTCTAACAATCCCATAATACAACAAAATGTGAACTGTTGCAAAACAATGCGCTATGCTATTAGTAGTAAATTGTTCAGAATTATACAGATAAGTAACAAAGATCCCATGAACTAAAATTTATGAGAAATACATTAATTATTGTAATCAACCAACTGTTTCACCCTTTTTAAAAAAGATTAGTTCTTAAAATTACATAACAAAATGTAATCTCATAAAAAGTAGCATATTAATACATAACATGACTTCATCTCATGTAGAATCCTTTCTGGTTTTGTTCAAAAATAATCTTTTCAGTACTTTTCTGTGGTGAATTCCTAATAATTCTGCCACAATTTTGCACAAGCAGTCTTTTTTTAGGTTCAATTTGATATCTTGAATGTGTTATACTGGCATATTTATTGGACATTTTTACGGCGCCTATACACAAGTGTTTCAAGGCACCATAAGACAATGGGGTAGGGGAACAAAGGAGAAACAAATGCTGAGCAGTCCCATTAGGCCTCGTGACATTCGGATTGCGCAAGTGTAGTGACGATAAGTGCAGTTGGGAGGGGGGAAGGTCAGGGAGAAAGGGATGGGTTGAGGGAAGGGGAGGGAGAAGTGCAGGAAGGCTGGGGGCCCAGGGTTGGGCAAGTGCTGATGGGGGCCCGGAAGAGTAAGTACCAAGGGGAGAAGGGGTAGGGGTTGGCTAGTGCAGAAGGGAGGAGTAGACCAAATCCAGGCTGGCCATGAAAGGGTGCTCAAGGGCAAGTGCTGGTAGGGGGGTGCTGTGGTAGACTGGGTGGAGGCGATGGGGGAGGAGGAGGGCAATCCCGAGTTTGGCACATAAGGATCCAGAAACCAGTTGCAACCGCAGGGGGGTAATTTAGCAGGGATGGGGAAGAGGGAAGGAGGGGAAAAGGGAAGTCTTGAGGGAGTTTCTGGAAATTAAGCAGATCTGGCTCAAGTCAGAGGGGCAGGGAGGCCATTCCAAAGGGAGGCTCCTGCCGAGGAAAGCAATCTACCGCCCCCGCCCCCCATCTCTGCTTGGAGCTCATCAGCAGAGAGTTTGAGCTTGAGGACCAAAGGACTCTAGCATGGAGGTATTCAGGGAGAGATAGTTGGATATAGCACGGTCCCAGGCCCCAGTAAGCCTTGTGGATGATGCAGAGGTCCTTGAATTTGATCCTAGCAGGAACCGGGAGCCAGTGGAGAGATTTTAGGGCTGGAAAGATGCAGTCCCTGGGCTTGAGGCCAAGGATACGTCTTGCGGCCATATTCTGGATTACTTGAAGAGGGTGATAGGAGGAAAGAGGCAGATTGAGGAAGAGGCTGTTGCAGTAGTCCAGCCTATAGAGAACCAGGGCTCTGGTGACATTGAGCTTCTGTGGAAAGGTGAGGAAAGGGAGTATGCCTCTGAGGAGGAGAAGCAGAAAGTTGGACTTCTTGGCAAGGTCTGTGATGTGAGGGGAGAAGGAGAGAGAGCAGTCAAAGAGGACCCCCAGGTTGTTTGCCTCACAAGTGGGTGAGGGAAGAGGGACCAAGGAGGGCAGCCAGAGAGTGGGAGGGGAAACAGGGAGCAGGTGTCCCAATGAGAAGTGTCTTACTGGCATTAAGGCAGAGATTATTAGCAGAACACCAAACCTGAATGGCATTCAGGTATGAGAGAGGGAGAAGAGGCCCCCATCAGCACTTTCATCTTGGTTCGGGTGGAGCAGGAGCTCCCAATCACTGCTGGAGCAGTGCCACCATGCCTCTGAATGCTCCCTACATCTCTGACATACAAGTGTTTGCCTCATAGTACTCTTCTGCTACTTGCAACGTTATGCGCACATCAACAGGAGCCTGCTTGCCTGTGCAAGCCAATTTACTTGCAGTCCTCGACCATGCACGCCTACGGCAGTTTGTACCCCAGTGCCCGCGCCGCCATTGCACCACACGAGGAGTCTCACACAGTGTAATGGCCGCCCGGCATCTCCAACACAACTGATGCCTGACTGCCTGACTTCCTGTTATCCTCCGGCTACCTGCATCTGGATTGGCTAGCAGAGTACATTTCTGCTCCAATCAGCAGCCGTTAGGCGAAGCTGGCCCACAACCAGGAAGGCCCACGAAAGAAGGCTCGCTTCCTGTCCCTAGCCTGTCCATGCCTGCCCAGCCGTCAGCCAGATACCCTGCTCATTTGCCGTGGTTACGGTCAGCCTGAGAAGCGTTCAGAAGGTACTCTGTCCTCAGTCATTCGTAGACTTCCTCTATGAGTGTTCTCACGCTCACGACTAACGACATTGTACTGACCCAATTGCGCATTTTGGCACTGATTGCCAATTTTAGCTGTATACACCCATCTGTAGGTATCGTATTCCCCGTTGTCGACCCGCCGCTAATACCAGTTGTTAACGTCACTGCATTTAATACTTCACAATAGTCTACAACCTCGACTGCGATATGTATGCATACGCTTGTTCTGTCCTCTCATGTGCCCGTATGCGATCTGACTTCCTGTAAGTGTGAACCACTCACTGATTTGGAAGGACCACAGCTGGTTCTAATGCACTCCTTTGCCTTCCCCGTTTAACGGCCTAATGTGGCTCACATGTTTCTGGCCTCCTGCCCCTCTATGCTCGTTTTTACTATGGCATTTCTAGCTTACCGATAGAGCATCTGGATGTATTTATGTAACCGCCCGTTATTTTTGAAGCATTACTAACCACATAGAGTATATAACCTGTTATTTACCCACGTGACCATGGCCACACCGTAGCAAACTCGCTATTCCGTTGGTCGTTGTGGTACACTGCTTGACATTTACACCGGATTACTGTTCTTTCTCTAGTCCCTCTGTAGGGTAAACTGTACTCCGCATGCGGCTGCAGGCCCGGCCTTGTCCTTAGCTATCCCAGATAACTATTCTATCATCAGGTGTGATCAAACTAAGGGTGGAGGATTAGCCTTCATCTTCAAGAGTTCACTTGAACCAAGATCTATACCCAGCATAAAATCCCATCCGCAGAACTGCTGTCCATCAAATTACCTATCTCACCTAATCATACTGCCACAGTGCATCTTATCTATAGGCCCCCAGGATCCATCTCATAGTTCGCTGAAGACATCTCATCCATTCTTGACACTAGTGCCAAGCCTAACTCACAAATTCTAGTGCTTGGAGATTTCAATCTAGGATACCAGGATGAGAACGACTCTAAAGTCCTTGACCTTGCAAGCATACTAACTGACTTCGGTCTCACCCAGCACATTAAAGAACCTACCCACATCAAGGGTTGCACCCTTGATTGGGTATCTGACCAGAACTGCTCGCTCAACATGATATCGGTGACCCCTTGCTTTTGGTCTGATCATCATAAAATTATCTTCACCATCAACTCCAACCCACAAACAACCAAACAGAACCTCGTCCCACCCACACTCACTTGCAAGAAGGACATTACAGTAGAGAAACTTCTCCCACTTATATTCCCACTGATCAATAGGGCTACAACCATCTGTACCGACCCTACAGTCCTAGTTGATACTTATAATCAGGCCATCTCAAAAGCCGTCAATATCATTGTTCCACTTAAGCTGCGCAAACAGAAGCCTCGACTCCACCTTAATACTTGGTTTACCCCTCATCTCCATGACTTGCGCAAGGAGAAAAGAAAAGTTGAGGCGCATTGGAAAAGCTCACCTTCACTCGTTAATAAAAACAACATAACCATTGCCTCCTCTACTTACAAACATGCCATACTTGAAGCCAAAAAAGATACGTATAACAAACGGATACTGCTTGCTCAATCAAACACCAAGGAACTCTTTAAAATACTTAAGGAATTAGAGACTCCTATAGGCCCTTCAGACACTTGCATTCATGATACTGCCTGGTGCGCCAACATCCAAAAGGCACTTTTAGACAAAATTGCTAAGCTCCAGGCTAAAATCAATACAAAAACAAACCACCTCTCAGATTCAGCAAGCAACCTCCCATCTTACAACATCCCCACCCCCAAACACTCCTGCAAACCGTTCAGCTTCACACCTCTATCCATCGAGGAGGTTGAAAAGACTCAAGCCATCTAACTGCCAAGGGGACTCTTGCATGGCCACTATTATTAAGGAAGCTGCTTATGACCTTGCACCTTTCATTACCACCTTCATAAATGCCTAGTTTGACTCTGGTATTGTACCAGAGAACCTTAAGGATGTGTAGGTCATACCCTTAATCAAAAAACCCACACTTGACCCGAGTAACCCGTCCAATTACAGGCCCATCACTACGGTGCCCTATTTACTTAAAATCCTGGACTGGGCGGCCTACCTACAAATCCAGAACTACCTCGAAACCAACAATTTACTAGGCCTTAGACAATCAGGTTTCCGTCCGAGACACGGGACGGAGGCAGCCTTGATTGATCTGAAAAGATAAATTGAGGATTTGAAAGACAAGGGCAAGCAAGCTCTCTTGCTTCTCCTTGATCTCTCAGCAGCATTTGATCTGGTTGACCATCAAATCCTTTGTCACCATCTCAAAATAGCGGCCCACTTCTCAGACGCAGCCACATCCTGGATCAGATCCTTTCTTTCTAATAGAACCACGAGGGTCTTCTCTCCTTTCGCATCAGCTGAACCAGCGCATGTCCCGTGTGGAGTCACACCAGGCTCATGTGTTTCCCCCACGCTGTAGAATGCGTTTACCAAACCACTCTTCGATATACTTGACTATCTGGGTGTCTTCTACACCAACTATGCTGACGACACCCAGATACTCATCCCTATCACTGGTGACTATGGCACTGATGCCAACGCACTCAATACAGTCTATTCAGTCATCCAGGCGTGGATGGCACATCATGGGCTCTGTCAATGATGAGAAAACAGAGCTACTCATCTTAGGCTCCCCTTCCAAACTCCCAAACTTGAACAGGAAATCAAATCCTTTATGATTGATAGTAACATTATTAACGTGCCTAACGTCACTAAAACACTTGGCATCTACTTAGATTCAACACTGTCCCTTAACAGACAAACCAATGCAGTTGTATCGGGATCGGCCTACACTTGCAAACTCATCACAGCTTGTAGACCCTTCCTGACAACCGACAACTATCATCTTCGCAATAACTCTCATGTCCAAAATTGACTACTGTAATGTCCTCTACCTAGGGACGAGCCAAAGAAATCTGGATAAGTTATAGGTCTTTCAGAACAATGCCACCAAGGCTGCCCTTAACGTCCCAAGGAGATCACATATCTCGGACACGAGACACAATTTACACTGGCTCCCTGTCTCACATCGGATATCTCTGAAACATACCCAGCTTTAAGCTACAGACAGCTGGGGGTTCGAGTTTCCCAGTCCTCACAGCTAAACTGTGGAACACTCTCCCCAACTCCCTTAGAACAGAACCTTCCATCCAGTCCTTCAAAAACAAAATCAAACTCTGGCTCCACGAACTTGATGCTGCTTCAGCTATCGCCTAATCTTAGTGGGACCACATTAGGAAGTAGCCTGTGTGTTTATTTCTTCTTGCATCTTTTTCTTTTCTCTCATGCACGCAGTTTGCCTATGATGTACCCTTTCCTTTGGAAAGCTATTCTGTGTTAACATGTAATCTTTGTAACTACTTGCTTCAAACCATGCTCCGAGCTGCCTCCGGGTAAGGTGCGCAATATAATATAACAAATACAAAATACAAATGAAGCCGAGAGAAGCTTAAAGGAAAGCTGCGTGTCATCAGCATAGCACTGGAAGTGAGGAGAGAAGGTGGAGATCAAGTGGGCCAGAGGGGCAAGGTAAATATTGAAAAGCCACAGCGATAGGATAGATCCCTGAGGAAAGCAGCAAGTAGATATTGAGGTGGAGGACAATTGCACCTTTAAAGGTGGGTCACAGAGGAAGGAGGTCAGCAAGGCCAGTGCCCAGTCCGCAATGCCAAGTGTATCTCAGATGATTTAGGAGGATGGCGTGATGGGCGGTGTCAAAGGCAGAAAAAAGATTGAGGAGGATCAAAATAGAGGGAGAGTTTGAATCAAGATTTGAGAGCAGGTCTTCACCAGTGTTCAGGAGAGCTGTGTCTGTCCCTATGGCAGCTCAGAAGCCACACTGTTGGCCATGGAGATGGCCAACAGATTCTGTGTGGAGGGTCAGTTGCGGGATGACCAACAGCTCCAGGAGTTTGCCCAAGAAAGGGGTGATGGAGATAGGGCGATAGTTGGCAGGGCAGGAGGGGTCAGCAGACTGATATTTTAAGAGAGGGTGCAAAAGGGAATGTTTGAGGGGTTGGGGGGAAGAGCCACTGGAAAAGGAAGGGTTACAGAAGTCAGCTAAGGCAGGGGCAAGAGAGGAGATGTTGTCCTTTATAGTTCTGTAAGAGCAGGGGAGCACCTGTTTGGAGGAGACTTTAATACAGCGGAGTACTCTAGAGACCTAATCAGGTGCAGTGGGGGAAAAGGAGGGGAGTATGGGGGAAGAAGGGAGGGGGCCAAAGGAGGCAGTGGGTCTGGGGGAGTGGGGAGGGGAAGAGAGGAGAGAGAGAGAGAGAGAGAGAGAGGACAGGATATCTTGTGTTTTAGTGGGAGGCCAGTGCAGTGCAGAGGGCCTGGGAGGGAAGAGGGGAAGAGGAGACTGCAGCAGAATTAGCAAATCCCTTTCAGATTTTGAAAAGTTCAACTGTGTTATTGGTGGCCCCAGAAAAGTGGGCTTGGACATGGGCCCTTTTCTTAGGGAGGATGGAGAGTCGATATTGCCTTTGGAGCAAGCAGGAGGCCAGTTTGTCAGAGGATGTGCTCGAGGACTGCCACTTCCGTTGAGCAACTCTGCACTGGCATTACAGAGAGGCCAAGTCAGTCATACCAAGAGTTGCACATGGAGGCAGGCTTCATGTGGATCCTCATGACAGGGGCAAGGATGTCCAGAGTGTCGGAGATGGGGAGATGGAGGTTAGCAAGATTTGAGTCGATATGAGAGTGAAAAGCAGGGGTAGGGGAGGAATAAAGGTGGTAGCAAATGCAGCAACTGACACATGCTTCATCGGTCGAATGACAGAGGAGGAGACTGGCAGTGTGGACTGAGGCAATGCCGGGAGGTCAGAGAGCTCTGAATGGAGAAAGTGATCAGACCAGGAGAGAGGAGTAGTTAGAGGGTTGGAGAGAGAGAGGACTGCTGAGATAAGAGCGTCCAGGGTGTGACCAGCAGAGTGGGCCGGAGGGATGGATTGTAAGGGAGAGTGAGTGACAGAGGTTGCGGAAAGATACAGTGGCCACACACGGGGAGTCTAGTTGGATGTTGAAGTCCCCAAAGATGAGAAGTTTGGGGGAGGAGGTAAGGAGAGAGGAGAGGTCCGTCCATTTAGAGAAGAGGGGGCTTAGTCTGGGGGGCCTGTAGATAGTGGTGAAAGTGAGGGTGGGAGAGACACCCAGCCTAAGGATGAGGCATTCAAAGATAGATTGAGCGGGGATGATGGTGGCAAAGATCTAGTCAGGGTAGACAAGAGCAACTCTGCCACCCGACCAGTGAGTCCTGGGCTTGGAGAGGATCATGTAGCCCTCAGGAAGGAGAATGTCAAAAGCAGTGACAGAGCTGGCATCGAACCACATCTCAGTGAGTGCAAGGACTTCAAGGAGGTGACAGATGTCAGAGGAGTGAGTGTTTAACAGCAGAGCGAGAATTGAGGGTAGCTAAAAGAAGCTGTGGCCACCTTTAAAAAGGTCTTCCGAGGGGGGGGGTACAGTGACGTGGTACACCTGTCGGGGGGGGGGGGCAAGAGGAAAGGCAGATGGCGAGGTGGCAGGAGAGGGGCAAAAGTTAATGAGAGACAAGCAACGCCTATCAAGAAGGAGATTGGGCTGAGAACGCTGGTCCAAGATAGTGCCGTTATGATAAACCTTAACAACGCACCTACAGGATGAGAAGTATGCCAAGAGAACTTTGCAACTGGTTCCACCATTAATGGGTGAGGAGGAGAAAGGGGAGAGGGTAAATACCATATGAGGAGGCCACAGGTCAGGAGAAGGGACAGTGAAGAGGCTATCAGCGATAGTCTGTCTGTAGGAAACATTTACATAGGTATCGGCAATGGGGACGGCTGGGTTGGAAGACAGGACCAATTTCTTAAATTTCTTCCTTCCAGACTTCGAGAGAGGGGTACAGTGGGGAGGGTGAGGTGGGAAGGTCAGGGGGATAGATATTATAAGTTACTCACCGTAGTGACTAACTTACTCTTAAGTCCCCTTTCCTCAATACTGCATGGTTGTCCCTTCCAAGGGACGAAAGATAACCTTTTTCACCAGAAAAAACCTTCTTCGACTTTAAATTTAGAAACGTGCGGGGGTGCGGCCCTGGGAGCATGCGCTGTCCTGACTCCGGCGCCACACCTCAGTCCCCATTGGCACGCTGACAATAGAATTAACATTGCCTAATGACACCAGTATTTTCAGGGGGACGGATGGTGGGATGTATGGAGGAAAGGAGACTAAGGACTAGTCACTACGGTGGGTAACTTATAATTACTCTTACGTCCCATACCCTTTTCTCCATAGTGCATGGGCGATTACAATTGAATGCAGCCCCACGGGCGAGAGGAGACCCTCCTTAAGCAAATGGTTTCTGGAGAACCGCCTGTCTGAAAGCTGCATCTGATCTACAGTAATGCTTGCAGAAAGCAGAGAGAGTGGCCCCAGTGGACGCCCTGCTTATAAATTGCCAAGGGACATGGCGCTGGAATGCAATGGCCGTTGCCTTGGCACTGACTGCGTGGGCGTGCATGTTGGCGGAAGCGGCTTGTGCTGGCCCTCGTATGCTTCCTTGATGGCCGCGACCATACAGCGGGATATGGAGACCTTGGAGGCCCGATAGCCTGGTCTTGAACCTCCGAAAGTGACAAACAGGGCGTCCGATTTGCAAAAGCCCTTTGGTCCTGTCCAAGTAAAATTTCAGAGCACGCCTGACATCCAGGCAGTGCAGCACTCTTTGAGCTTCGTCCTTGGGATCAGCAAAAAACATAGGAAGGACTATTTCCTCGTTCAAGTGGAAAGCCGACGCCACCTTAGGCAGAAATGCCGGGTGTGTCCGTAGGACTACTTTGTCCCTGTGAAAGGTAGTATATGGTTCCGAGGCGACGAAGGCCTGGATTTCGTTGACTCTGCAAGCCGAGGTGAGGCGGTCCAGCAATACAGTCTTGATGGTGACAAGCCTGATGTCCGCTGATGCCATTGGCTTGAGCGGTTTGCGCGCCAGAGCGCCCAAGACTATGTTTATGTCCCACACTGGGTGCGGCCTCTTGACGGGCAGGTAGAGTCTTTCGAGCCCCGTCAAATGTTTGACGATAGGATTGGAAGAGAAGATCCCCCTCCTCCGAATTCTTGTAAGCCCCGATGGCTGCGAGGTATGTACGGCAGGTGTCCACCTGCATACCTGAGTGGGCGAGGTGCGCCGAAAAAGAGCACGTCGTCCAAAGTGCATGCCAGGGGGTCGATTTCCTTGGGGTCTGCCCAGTGGCAGAATCTGATCCATTTACTGCCTTGCTCCTTGCACCCTGCATAATTTCCAGATTAGCCTGGGTGAGGCTGAGGTGCTTCAGGGTTACCTGCTCAGGTACCACGCTGTGAGGGCTAGTTTCTGTGGCGCGGAGTGGATCACCCTGCCCCCCTGCTGCATCAGACGATGAGCTGGGCCCGTCGGGTGGTGAATCGGAGGCATCTCCGAGAGGCTGAGCAGCTCCAAAACCATGGCCTGGCCGGCCACCTTGGAGCTATTCTAATGATGTTGAGCTGTTGAGATTCCTAGATCTTGCAAATCACTTTGTGAATCAGCGGAGTGGGCGGGAAGGCATAAACCTTCATGCCGTTTCCCTGAATCCGAAATGCATCACACCCATGGAGCTTGGCCCTGTCCCTGCCAGAAGGCGAACTGAGGGCACTTCTTGTTGTGCCAGGTGGCAAAGAGATCCACCTGGGGATGGCCCCACCTGTAGGAGATCACCTGAATGACAAGGTAGTTTAGCTGCCACTCGTAATTGTCTGCTGCCAATCTGCTGAGCCTGTCCGCCTCCAGGTTGGCTTCCCCTGGGAGGTGGATTGCCGTGAGATAGAGGTCGTTTTCCAGGGCCCACTCCCACATGCTTATTGCCAATCTGCACAGGGTAGGGGATCTGGTGCCTCCCTGCTTGTTGACGTAGTACATGTTGGTCGAGTTGTCTGTATGGATGAGGGCAACCTTGCCCATGAGAAGCCCGTAGGAATGCTCTGAGCGCTAGCCAGATGGCATTCAGCTCTAATCAATTGATGTGGTATTCCTGCTCCTGTCGAGTCCAGATGCCGTGGACCGAGATATCGTCCAAGGTGGCTCTCCAGCCCTCTAGCGAGGAGTCTGTGGTGATGGTGACCTGCAGAGTGGGAGGCCGAAAGGGCTTTCCCGTCCGTAGGTTGCAGTCTCTGGACCACCATGTTAGGTCCGGGTGTAGAGATGGAGGAACTTTTCGGATTGGGAGCCCCGCTCCTGGTTCCATGAGGCAGCGAAGTGCAGCTAAATCCTCCTCCTCCTCGGTCTCAGTCTTATCTGTGGGACGGCTAATAGGACCGCTGCCAAGAGACCCAGGAGATGCTGGTACCACCAAGCAGAGGTCCCCTCTCTGGTGAGGAAGTGGGCGGTGGCCCTCTTGATTGCCGAGATCTTGTCCTCCAAAAGAAAGACCGTCTCGGAACATGTGTCCCAGATGAGGCCCAAGAATGTCAGAGTCTGCGAGGGCGTCAGCTGTAACTTCTTGAGATTAAGCGGGAAGCACATATCGTGCAGCATGTTCATAAGGGCATGGGAGGAGTGGTGAACAGCTTCCGGAGATGTAGCCCTGACAAGCCAGTCATCGAGGTATGGGTAGATGTGGTGGCCCTGCGCTCCGAGGAGTTAAGCCACTGTATTCATGAGCCTGGTAAAGACCCTGGGGACCAAGTTCATGCCAAAAGGAAGGATCTTGTATTGAAAATGGTAGCCCATCATCCTGAACCAAAGGAAAGAACGATGGGGATGCCAAATTGGGACGTATAGCTACTTGTCCTTCAGATCCAGGGAGCACATCCAGTCACCCTTGCACAATGTCTCCGCTATAAAAGCTGGCGTAACCATCTTGAATTTTTGCAGAGGTAAGGAGAGGTTGAGGGTGGAAAGGTCCAGCACAACTCTCAGGCCCTCCTGGTTCTTCTTCTGAATGGCGGAAATCCTGGAGTAAAAGCCCAAGCCTCGCTGGGAGGCTGGGACTTCCTCCACTGCCTGGCTCTCTACGAGCGACCGGCTCTCCGCCAACAGAGTTGCTGTCCCAACTTGAGGGGAGGCGAGGCTGGGATGGGTAGGCAGTACCCCGTGGATACTACTGGGGAGAGGATCCAGGGGTCCATGAAATTCTGGCGCCAGAAATCTGCATGAAGAGCAAGCCTGCCCCCCCCACTGGAGACACGTGGACCCGGAGGGACATGTCATGCTTTCCCTCGGAGGCTGTCGCAGAGGAGGGGGACTGGAAAACGCCCTTACTCCACTCCTCCCTTTTTGTTGCTTGCGCCGGTTCTGAGACGGCAAGCGGTCAGGTGGCCTGGATCTCCGTTCCTGGAAGCCGCAGAACCCTCCGTACGTACTCCCCCTGTCGGAGCGCTGCTGTGAATGGGTGTACGACTTGGACGTGGTCTTTGTCGAGATGGATAAAGACTTGTCCGTTTGTGAGCTGTTTTTCTTCTTGTCCAGCTCTTTGTCTGTGGAGGAGTGGAAGAGGTTCCCCCCCCCCACCCCCACCCTCGAATGGTAGATCTAATATGCGTTCCTGGACGTCCGGGTTGAACTTCGCTGCCCGGAGCCAGGCTGCCCGGAGCCAGGCTGTCCTTCTCCTGTCCATGGCAATACAGATGGCACGGCCAGAGGTGTCAATATGGGCCACAGTGGATTCCATGAGGTCGTGCGCCACCAGCTTGGCCTCAGCCAGCCCCACCTTAAAACGTGATTGGCTCCGAGTAGGGAGTTCCAGGAGGAAGTCCGCAATTTCCCACCATAACCTTTGGTTAGCGGCAGCCAGCATGGCATTGGCGTTTGGCTGATAAAGATACAAAGACCCGTTGCAATACAGTTTCTTCCTGTACACCTCCAAGATCTTCTCCTCCTTGCCTAGCAGCGTCGACGAGGAGGTGGCTGAGGATGACTGAGGCTTGGAGTATAGTGATGCCGCAGCGATCACCGATGAGTGGCTGAGGATGGGCCGATAGCAAGCGTGTATCCCTCTCCACATGCCTGTACTTGGCGTCCAGGTGTCGATTGACCGGCTGGACTGAGTAGGGCTTGAGCCAACCCTTCTTGGCCAGGGAGACTACATCGATTTGCAGTGCAATCCCCGTTTTGGCAGAGCGACGTTGTGTGAGGACTTCTGCCAGAACCCCCTCTGCCGGCTGTTCAGCCTCGGGTTGGGGTAGTGTAACGCTCACCTGATATCCCCGGGGGCGTCTGGAAGGCTCTGGGATCTGGAACCCTGGATACGTAGTTGCCCAGCGCGGAATAACGAATCTGCAATCACAGAAGGGAGGATTTGTGATAACTGTCTGTAATGGGTGAATCTCCCACCTCCCTCTGACCGATTCCTGTCCCACTCGAGTCTTTCTCACCTTAATTGTTTGTAGGGTGAGCTATCCGGCCTGCGTCTGGTGCAGGGGCGCTTGGCGTTTGTTGGCGATCTGCCAGAGTTGCTTCACTGGTGCAGTGCACCTTTCTTCGGGTCCAGGACTGTGGTGACCGCGACTCTGCTGGTAGGCAGGTAGGTTTGTTAATTTTAAGTCTTATTTCTGTTTTATGGTGGAAATCCCCTTAACCCCTTAATGTCTTTATCGTCTTCTTTTCAGGTGCGAAGGTTTGATGCTGTCGTGAAGGATGAAGAGGCACATTCTAAGGTAAGGGAAAGCGCTCTTTTCGAAGCTAGCTTGTGTTCTCCTCTTCCTCTCCTCACAGGCTGCTGCGGTGCTATGAGTGGACGAGAGAACGATGAAAACTGACCCCAGGGATCGTTAAGGTAAGTTAAGCACTATGCAGGCGTTAAATATTGAAAGCGAACCTGAATATTTCAACTTTTCTCTTGCAGGGTGTTGCCGTGGAGTTCCGGATGGAAGCGCTGTGTAGCGCGATGGAATTCAGGTAAGAATGATTGAATTTGATGTTTTGGAAGCATGCGCTAATATTGTTTTTCCCTTTCTTGCTTTGCAGGTCGCGATGTTCGAACAGGAGCTGTGGCCGCGGGATTCTGGAATTCCTCAAGCTAGTACTCACAGGTGATGTTTCTTCTTCTCTCGGTTTCCACAGGTTGCGGCCCGGTTGAGATGCTGAGCGTAGGATGGTGTATTCTCAGATAAGTAAGCACAAAAGTGATGGGTGGAACTGGCATTGCTCTGTGCAACCTTCCACACCACCGTTTTTTAGCCCGTCTACGCCATTGCAAAAGGGGACCAGCCATATGCAAATCAGTCAGGTACTGCCACCAATGGTAGCAGCCCAGCCCAACTGCTAGGCCAGGTCCCCTCTGCACAGAAACACAAGCAACCCCAGACATGTTTCGGCCTTGTTGGGCCTCCTCAGTGAGGTGCAGCTTGGTTCACTATGGCGCAGCGAGCAAGGGACCCACGTCTGGGCATACCCTCTCCCACATAATGAGACAAACAATAAGCACAAAAGTGATGGGTGGAAAGTTTTGTTTTGCTATTGTCACTCCGAGTGGGACGGGTATGCCCAGACGTGAGTCCCGTGTCTGCTGGGCCTAGAGACCCAAGCTACTCCTCACTGATTACGCCTAACAAGGCTGAAACATGTCTGGGGATGCTTGTGGTCTCGTGCAGAAGGGATGTGACCTAGTAGTTCGGGCTGGACCACCCCTTTGGGGTTGGGACCAAGCCTGATTTGCATATGGTCTTTCCCCTTTTGTAATGGCTTGGGAGGCGAAGAACGATGGTCTGGAGGGTTGCCCAGAGCAATGCCAGAGGTTAAGATTCATTCTAAACCTTCCAGCCATCACCTCTTTTGTTTTGATATTCTCAGGTAAAACAAGTAATCTTGTTCTTGTTCTTTCAGGATTACAGGAAGATGCTGAAGACCAGGAGCTGGACACGGTGAGCGTCACACTGCTAGTTGCAGAATAACGCGAAGTGTGTTCTGCAGTCTGGGTGTGGTTTATATAGCCCATGTAAAGCAGTACCAGGTAAAGTAGTTCCAGGCCCAGCCACACCCAAAACACTAGACCGCATGGCTTGGTTCATAAGAACTGAGCTATGTGGTTGCTTCCATGTTGGTTTTAAAGACCCATGTACATGAATGAAAGCAAGCCTTATAAGCTTGTGGCACAACTTGTGACCTCTAACAGTATTTATGACTGGTAGGCCCAGGTACTCCGCCAGCCCTGCATGACGTTCGTCGAAGGATCTGGCTGAGGATGGCGTGTCTGGATCCTCCTCATTTGTATCCTGTGGATCAGGAGGATCCTGTGGAGGTGGAGGAGTAGCTGGAGCCGGAGGCTGGCGTACAGTGACCGCAGCCAGAGGCTGAGGAGGAGGCTGGTACGGAACCGCTTGAGCAATCGGCTGGGGAGCCAGAGGAAGCGGCTGCGCTGGGACCGGGGGTGCCGGCGGAGGAGCTTGTGGTGCCGGTAGCATCAAAGGGAGGACCTCCCTGATGACGTCCTTGAGGATAACCCCCATCCGAGGTGACTTCGTGACCCCGAGAAACCTCTCGAAGATCCCTCTTCACAGACCGGAGAGGTGTTAGGGGGTACTGACGGGGTAGCCGGGAGCTGCTGGAGCCGCTGCATACCCTGCCCGTATGGACGCAGAGGAAAACTGCCCTGCGCATAAGGAGGATAGGCTGTAGGACATGTACCTGGTTGAAGCCAGTCCCACCTTGACACTCGTTCTTCGCTGAACTCCTGGAATGGCGTCGGACGGGTGCCTATGTCTGGCGCAGTGGCCATCTTGTCGAGCTGCCTGCCACGTTCCTGCAAGGTGTTGATCGGCTCGCTGGCCCCAGCCTCCTCCAAGACTCGTGTGTGGATCACAAGGCCTACCCTGCTCCTCGTGCCTAGACCCAGTATGTGTGACACCCTCGACCCAGGGGTTGCTAAAGCTGTGTTTAGGCGCACCCGCTGACGTATTTCCGGTACTAGGGCGTAGCCCCTCGGCCATATTGCCGGTACAAGGTCGGAGCCCCTCAGATGACAATCCGGTATAAGAACCTTGCGGTCCCTCAACACTGCCACCGGGAGGATCCAAGGATCCCACTGCCCGAAGGCTGGTAGCTGCAGCAGCCTTGGTGCACGCGCCGGAACACGCGCCGGAACACGCGCCGGAACACGCGCCGGAACACGCGCCGGAACACGCGCCGGAACACGCGCCGGAACACGCGCCGGAACACGCGCCGGAACACGCGCCGGAACACGCGCCGGAACACGCGCCGGAACACGCGCCGGAACACGCGCCGGAACACGCGCCGGAACACGCGCCGGAACACGCGCCGGAACACGCGCCTCCCGCGCGAAAGAGTCCTTGGGAAGGAGTCTCCTTTGCAGGGTGCAATGGAGAATGGGGCCCTACCTTGGGCCGGGCTCTGTGTTTCACAAAGTTCTTGAGGTCCTCTGGAGGCGACTTCTGGAAGAGCTCCCTCCACCTGGCTAGTCTGTGCGGGTCTCTAAATGTAAAGTGGAAGAAGGCTTTTTCTGGTGAAAAAGGTTCTGTCTCCCATCCCTTGGAAGGGACGCCCATGCAGTATGGAGGAAAGGGGACGGGACGTAAGAGTATGCCCTGTGCACGAGGAATGTCACCAGGCGGCCCAGCAGCCAATATAGGAGAGAGCGTAAACAGACGTACAGTAAAGTCAGGTTACAGGGATTACAGAAGACCCAACTATTAGATTAGAAGAGCAGCACAGAACTGAGAACCAAGTGATACAGTAGAAAGTGACCAGTGAGAATTAGACTACAGTTCACAGACAAAATGCTGATGTGTGAAGAAATTATCTAGATTCAGATTTCTAAAGTGTCTAAAATTGCTAACCTACAAGATGCAGATGGCGTATTGAAAGCATTCAGATTCAAATTTTAAAAAAGGAGTGAAACATTGCACACAATTTTTCGAGTTACCTTCTAGCAAAAGCCCAGATGACTACAACATATGACAATTTAAACAAAGGAGAAAAATGTACTGCCAGGATAATACAAATTCAAGGTATCCAATTGAAACGAAATAAGATTGCTCGTACAAAATTGTGCCAGAGGTATTAGGAATCAACCACTTTCAAACACTTGAAGCAGCATGCAATGCACGCAGTGCGAGACACATGTTGGGCATTGAACTGTAGGGCAATGAACATTAAAATACCAGATAGTTGGTACAAAGGGTTCTAGAGAAAAAGACTGAAAATTATTTTTTGATCGACATCAAAGTGACATTTAAAGGATTCAACATGAGATGAAGCACTTATGTATTTCTATTACTACTTTTAATAAGACATTTTGTTATGGAATTCAACTAATCTTTACTTAATTAGGATGAAATGGTTGCTTGATTACAATAATATATTTCTCACAAATCTGAGTTCATGTGATCTTTGTTAATCTGTATAAATCTGAAAAATATACTAACAATAGCATAGCATAATATTGTACAACAGTCCAAATTTGGTTTTAATCTTAGTGAGTCGTTTAGCCTCCTGGCTAACCAAAGCTAATAAGATTTCCAAGATGTGGCCAACCAAAGAGTGATAGATGATCCTAGTCGCAAATATCTCCCCCATAGCTAATGAACACCAAACTAATAAATAATTGACTCCTTCTCAAGCTACTCGCAGTCTTAACTTTCCTTCGCCCTGCTTCTTAGACCCTTTCCCACGATGACGACAGCCTTTCCTTCTTCAAGCGTTTGTCTGCTCTATTATCCCCACGGGGAGGCAAGGCCGCTGGTTGTCCTGGAGTTCTTGAGACCCTCCACGTTGTTGCTGCTGCAGGCCCCTCTCACCAGCCCGTGAAGCACATAAAACTCCCTGGTTTACCCGCGAGGGTGAAGCCTGGGGGGAGGCAAGGCCGCAGGGTGTTTGCATCCTGCAGGGGTGTTCGCGGCCTGCCAGGGATTGCTGCCTGTCAACTGAGAAACAACCCTGCCTGCTCCTGGGGGACTGCCCGCAGCTAAGGTCTGAATATAGCCGTTCCAGTCTCTGGTCATTGTTTTTGAATTCCGGCTTTTGCAGTGTGGGACTTCAGGGCCGAGGGACTTTAAGCAGGTAACAACAGCTGAAATTAGCTTATCCATTCTGCCATTTTTCTGGGAAATGAATCCAATTCACTTTTACCTTCATGGACACTATTACCGACATTGGTATTGAAAATTCTGCGAAACGCGGCCATCTTACTCCTCAGTTTTTTGCTGCTTTATGTCTCTTTCAGCTGGCCGAAGATTTGTAGGAGTCACATATTCCACTACCCGTGTTCGGACCCGGCTTGGCCTGGGCTTTGGACTTGGCATAGGGACTAAAAGGAAAATTCTGTACCTAAAGCGCAACAAACTAGAAAATCCAACCCAACCGTCTTGGTCCACCCAGGTGGCACTGACCCTAAACCCCATCCCAGATTGGGCATTACTGGCACCTTTGGGAATGATCATTTACTAATCTCTGAGATCCAACAATTCCTGGGCACTGCAAATGCCTTTAACAGTTTGCTCCAAGGAGGGGGGGGGGGGTCAACTGCTGAATCTGCTGCTTTCACTGATACGGTCTTCAATGTTCCAGCTCCGGGTGCTAAAACCCCTGGCATTTTACCTGCCACTTCATCCTGTCCAGTGACTGCTGCTCTGGGGCTAAACCCCCAGCTCCAATCGGATCAACAGGCCCACCTGGTCGAACATGGGGGCTTCCAAACACAGAGCCTGATGAACCAGGCCCCTACCCAGGTTACATGGCCCTACCGGCCCCATGCCGAAGAGGGCCCCCGGCGCCCCCTTTCCTTGGTGGAAGGGTGGGAGTGCCTCTGAACCCTGGCCCAGGTATCTTCCTATGAGGCCAAGGAGGCCAAGCAATCCTCAACTTGGATTGATGGTGACATGTCTAGCCAACAAGTCCTCCATTTGCCACCATGTATGGTTAAGGGAGGCTACGGGGTGCCCAGTCAGTGTCTGGGAGGTAACTAATGTAGATCTGATGGAATTTCTCACCTGCCCAGAACCCAACCTGAAAGAGGTGCCCAGCGACACTCTCATGGCCAATGGGAAGGGGACCTTGGAAGGGAAGGAAAGTTGTCATACTTACAGCCTGGTGTTACCCAAACTCCTGAAGATGAAAAGCCTCCAGCTGCCCCTTATTGAAATGGTCAGAAAAAAAGCAGAACCAGCCAACGCACCAGTCAGCTTGAGGGGTGAAAACTGGTTCCTGCTCAGGCCAGATGTAACTAGATCAGGAGGATCTCTTGCCCATGGCACTTGCTCTACCCTTTCCGAGACAAACAAGGGGGCGAGTGACCCCTCCTAAAGAAACCTACCCTCAACCCCCTACAACCCAACAACTACAGACCAATAACCACAGTGCCATTCCTCCTGAAATTACTGGACAAAGCCGCACACTGCCAAATCCAAAGCTTTCTGGAAACCCACTCCATCCTCGGAACCAGGCTTCCGGAAAGGACACGGCACAGAAACAGCCCTGGTGGATCTGAAGAGTCAGATAACTCAAATCATGGACAAAGGCAAGCCAGCTCTACTGCTCCTTCTAGAACTCTCAGCCGCTTTCGATCTGGTTGGCCACAAGACCCTCACCTCACACCTCACACACTCAGCCAACTTCTCTAAAGAATCAGCTCTCTGGGTCACCTCCTTCCTAGAGGGAAGAGCCATGAAAGTCTTCTCGGACATTGCCAACGCCACTCCCATGACAATCCATTGCGGGGTCCCTCAAGGATCCTGCACTGCACCCACACTTTACAACCTGTTCACTAAGCCTCTTTTTGACAAACTGGACTCATACGGTATCACGTACACTAACTACGCGGACGACACACAAGTACTTCTACCCCTCTCAGGATCATACTACGAAGACGCCAAGGCACTCCACTCAATCTACTCCATCATCCAGGCATGGATGGCAGTTAATGGAGATCATGATATTAGGTCAACAGAGCACCCTAGACAAACTGGACAACCTGTATGCCAACTTCTCCATTAACAACTCCATCATCCCCGTATCCACAGCTGTCAAAACACTGGGAGTATACCTAGACTCCTCACTATCCATGACCAGACAAGTCAGCGCAATCACATCTTCTGCGCATACCACCAAAATCAAATGCCATCAAGCCATCAAGCCACACCTCTCTAAACCCAACTGCCTCTCTATAGCGAGAGCAACAATTGGAGCCAAACTGGACTACTGCAATGCCCTCCTAGCAGGCACATCAGCAAAAAACCTAAACAGACTTCAAGTCACGCAGAACAATGCTCTCCGGGTGGCTCTTAGCATCCCAAGAAGAGAGCATATCTCCCATGCCAGACACTTAGCCCAGTGTCTCCCGGTCAAAGAGCGGATCACACTCAAAATACTCACCCTCACACACAAATGCCTCTCTCTCTCCGCCTCGTCCTATCTATCAGAGACCATCTCCAAACCCTCCTCCTCCCGCCCCACCAGGACGCAATACTCCAACTTACTCTACATCCCACGCATCAAAAAAGCCAAAGCCGGTGGCCTAAGCTTCCTCTACATTGCCGCCAAGACCTGGAACGCTCTTCCTGCAGACATTAGAGCAGAGAACTCACTCCCGATTTTTTGTAGGAAACTGAAGACCTCTTTTCCTTGCACAATAATATGTGACACTCGCGAATCTATGCAAATATACTGCATTGCAAATTTGTACAAATGTCTTACCTGCCACTGTTAATAATGTATTGTATGTAAATAATGTATTCTATGTAACTAAGATATGTCTGTAACAAGCGGCACGATGGCCCTGGGCTGACGTGGGCTCTACAAATCTGAATAAATAAATAGATGGGAATGGAGCATACACCCAATTAATGCAAATGTTCCAAATGGAAAAAAGCGGACACGTGGATTGCAGGCTGGCAAAAACCTAGGGGCGATTAAGACACGAGGGAATTTAACCAGGGGGTGGGGCGAAGAGCTGCCCAACTCTTTTGATAAACATATTGTGCCCCCCTGTAACTGAATATTTGTGCATGGGGTGCCAAAACCGTACCCAGAGGAAACAAACCAAACAAACAGCTTTGAAAAGCTTAGTCCCTTTGACTCCATACTGCATGGCGTCCCTTGCTAGGGACAGGAGACCAGAAAAAAAACATTCTTCCCCTTTAAATTTAGAGGCGCGCAGGGGTGCGGCCCTGGGAGCATGTGCTACCCAGACTACGCACCACCAGCACCACACCTCAGTCCCCACTAACGCATCGACAATATTTAATATTGCTTAATGACACCAGTATTATTAGAGGGGAGGATGGTGGGACGTATGGAGGAAAGGGGGCTAAGGAATAAGAGTAAGTTAGTCACTACAGTGAGCAACTTATAATTACTCTTACGTCCTGTCCCCTTCCCTCCATACTGCATGGGCGATTACAACTGAATGTAGCCCCAGGGTGGAGAGGAGACCCTCCTTAAGAAAACAGATTCCTTCAAACCGCCTGTCCGAAAGCCGCGTCTGACTTAGAGCCGGCGTTCAAACAGTAGTGCTTACAAAAAGCCAAAGGAGTGGCCCAGGTGGCCACCCTGCTGATGATCTGCCACGGAACCTGCCATTGGAATACAATGGCCGTACCCTTGGCCCTGACCGTATGGGCGTGCACGTTAGGTTGAAGCGGCTTCTGCCACCCCTCGTAGGCCCCCTTGATGGCCTAAACCATCCATTGTGCAATAGAGGCCTTGAATGCCTGATACCCGGGCCTTGACCCACCGAAGATGACAAACCGTGCGCGTCCGACTTGGGGAAGCTCTTGGTCCTGTCTAGATAGAATTTCAGAGCATGTCTGACATCCACACAGTGAAAAACCCTCTGAGCCTCGTCCTTAGGGTCGGCAAAAAAACATAGGTAGGACTATTTCCTAATTTAGATGGAACGCGGAGGGTACCTACGGTAGGAACACAGGGTGTGTCCGCAGGACCACCCTATCTTTGTGAAAAGTAGTATAGGGCTCTGAAGCCACCAGAGCCTGGATCTCGCTGACTCTGCGAGCAGAGGTGAGGCCCACTAACAGAGCTGTTTTAATGGTGACCATCCTGATGTCCGCGGACGCCATTGGCTCGAACGGCTTGTGCGCCAAGGCGCCCAACACTACATTGAGGTCCCACACGGGGTGTGGTTTTTTGATGGGCGGGTAGAGTCTGGAGAAGCCCGCCAAATGTCTCTTGACTATCACATTGGAAGAGAAGATGTCCTCCTCCTGAATTTCTGTAGGCCCCTATGACCACCAGATATGTGTGGCATGTGTCAACCTGCACGCCTGAGTGAGCCAGGTGAGCAGAGAAGGAGAGCACATCCAGCGTGCACGTAAGGGGGTCGATTTCCTTAGAGGCTGCCCAGTGACAGAACCTAGTCCACTTACTCTTGTACTGGGTCATGGTAGCCTTCCTCCTAGCACCCTGAATGAGATTTAGGTTAGCCTGTGATCGGCTGAGATGCTTCAGCGTGACCTGCTCAGGAACCACGCTGCGGGCTAATTTCTGTGGCGCGGGGTGGATGACCCTGCCCCTCTGCTATGTCAGGAGATGAGCTGGACCCGTCGGATGGTGACTGGGTGGCCTGTCTGAGAGGCTGAGCAGCTCCGAGAACGACGGTCTCGCCGGCCACCACGGAGCTATCAGAACGATGCTGAGTTGACAAGACTCTTGCAGATCACCCTGTGGACCAGCGATGTGGGCGGGAAGGCATATGCTGTCATGCCGTTCCACTGAAGATGCAATGCGTCGCCCAGGGAGCCAGGACCCTGTCCCTGCCAGGACGCAGACTGCTGGCACTTCTTGTCCCAGGAGGCAAAAAGGTCCACCTGAGGATTGCCCCCCCCACCCCCATCTACTGAAGATCTTCAGTAGCACCTAGTCGTTCAATTGTCACTCGTAATTGTCTGCTCCCAGTCTGCTGACCCTACCCGCCTCCAAGTTGGACTCCCCCGGAAGGTGGACGGCCGTGAGGTAGATGTTATTCTTTAAGGCCCATTCCCACATGCTGACAGCTAGGTTGCACAGTGGAGGGGACCTGTTACTCCCCTGCTTGTTGACATAGTACATGCTGGTGGAGTTGTTAGTCTGGATGAGGACAACCTTGCCCCCAATGAGCGGGAGGAAAGCTTTGAGCTCCAGACACCATGGACACTGTGGCTGTCCAGAGTACCCCCCCAGCCCTTAAGAGGGGAGTCCGTTGTGATACTGACCTGTGGAGCCGGTTGCCGGAAGGGCTTGCCCATCCGGAGGTTGCAGTCCCCGGACCACCATGTGAGTTCAGAGAGAAGGAGGAACGCTCCAGATTCCAATATGCTGCGAAATGCAGCTGCAATCTCCTCATCCTGAGCCTCGTGTGGGGTACTGCCAGTAGGACCGCTGCAATGACACCTAACAGATGCTGGTACCACCAGGCCGGTGTCACTACCTGGGTGAGGAAGTGAGTAGTGGCCCTCTTGATGCCCTTGATCTTGTCATCAGAGGGGAAGACTCTCTCAGAGCTCGTGTCCCAAATGAGGCCCAGGAAAATCAGTCTCTGTGTAGGCTGCAGCAGAGACTTCTTGAGGTTGAGCAAAAATCCCAGGTCGTGGAGTGTGCTCATAAGGGCGGAGGAAGTGTGGTGCACCGCCTCTGGAGATTTCACCCCGACGAGCCAGTCGTCCAGGTACGGGTAGAGATGGTGGCACTGAGCCCTAAGGAGGGCTGCCACTGCATTCAGGAGTCTAGTAAACGCCCTGTGAGCCAAGTTTAGGCCAAAGGGTAGCACCTTGTATTGGAAATGGCAGCCCATTATCCTGAACCGCAGAAAGGAACGATGCAGCTGTCAAATCAGGAGGTGTAGATACGTGTCCTTTAGATCCAGGGGGGCACATCCAGTCTTTCCCTGCATAATGTCTCCGCTATGAGTGCTGGCATAACCATCTTGAATCTTTGAAGAGGGAGGGAGGGAGAGGTTGAGGGTGGAAAGGTCCAACACAACTCTCAAGCCAGCCTGGTGGTTCTTCTGTATGGCGAATATCCTGGAGTAGAAGCCCAAGCCTCGCTGGGAGCGACCAAATCTCCACCAACAGTGCTGTCCCAATCTGTGGGAGTGGAGGAGAGGAGAGGAGGGAGGAGAGGAAGGGATCGGTAAGCAGTACCCTGTGGATACTACGGAGAGTATCCAGGGGTCCGCGAACTTCTGACACCAAAACGGTGCATGAAAGGCAAGCTTACCCCCCACCAGAGACACGTGGACCCTAAGGGATGAGTCATGCCTTCTTTCCCTCTGGGGCTGATGTGGAGGAGGGGGGGACCGACTTACCCACCCCCCCCTCCTTTTTGTTGTTTACACCTGTGTTGACTAGGTGAATGGTCAGGCTGCATGGTGTTAGGCAGAAACCTGTGCAGTTCCTTCTGGGACCACTGCAAAAGATTTACGACTACTGGTGTTTGGCAGCAAACCCACTTGGTAGCAGTCTGTACCACACATATTCACTTGGTAGCGGTGGCTGAGTAGTCAGACTTCCCTCAAGAAGAGTTGGGCAGTATACAGAGTATTCGCAATAGGTCAGAAGAACACAGTAGAACAAGTAGACACTGACCAGAGCTTGGTGTAAAAGAGATATAATTATTTATTTAAAACCACATCTAGAAAAACACACAGGCACTAACGTTAAGCAGTTCAAAAACACGGTCACTAAAATATATACACTCCCTTAGAAGAATATTAGACAAGTCTTAAGTAAAACCCCATTTATTTTCAGACAGCTGTGAGCGCTTAACGCAGATGGCACTCTAATAATTCGTTTTAAAAGGGAGAGAAAAGCAGAGTATAATTTGAAACAGATCCCAACACTTTCACAAGAATACAACAAGAGAGGAATGCAAGTAAAACCGTGAAGTTAGAGTTCAGAAGGCCAGATCCACTTTAAGAGGATCAGAACGAAATGTGTCCAAGGTCACACGGTTGAAGTGCACAAGAGTCTTTCAAAGGTTCAAAAAGAGTTGGACCAAAAGAAAGGGACCAGTTAAAGGGTCAAGGTGGCCAGCCCAGTCCAGAAGGTTAAGGGATTATTATTACCTTGTAGCAATCTTTAGAAAGGGAGGCCTGGCGGACACAGTACCTTAAAGTGGTGAGAATACTCCAGCGGGGGCAGTTGTTCCTGGCAGCGGATGCAAGTCGGTGCTTTGTCCGGGGGAAGAGAGGATCTCGTCGGGGAGGAAGACAGGAGTCTGTTGCACTGCCAGGGAAGAAACCAGCCGCGGAGTTCTCAGGTAAAAGGAGCGGTCCTTTTATTCGCGGTCCAGTGGTGAGTGGCTATCCGGTTGCCGAGGTGCTTGGCACGGGCAATTCGACCACAAGACGTCCTGGGATGCGAGGAAAAGAAGGTAAACTGGTTGTGCCCACCAGTCAGGGGAAGAAGCCTCTCCAGCCAGGAGATCTTCTCTGTCGTCGGGTAGTGGTGAGTCGGTTCCGCAGGGCTCCACCGGTGGTGTCGTCGTGGTAGGTCGGGCTCAGCTTCTCCCTCGTCGGATTCTCAGGTCCTGTGGCGACTTCTGAAGTTCCAGTCCCCAAAGCCCTGCTTTTATGCAGCACACCCCCATTCACTCAGCCTAGCTGTCAATCAAACATGCTAAGTGGTGCCACTTGGGCCAATCACACAAGAGTGCGACTTGAGTTACCAAGGTAACTCAATCCAGGGTGCCTAAACCCCCTCCCACACGTCCTGTGGTACCCAGACAGAGTGGCACCACTTTTGGAGGCTTCTGTGGAGAAGCCCGCCAAAAAGTGGAACAAAGGGCTCGACTTGGGTTGGAGTCACAGAAGAGAACACAAACGCCATTTTAGAATAGAGTCCTGGCAAAAAATACCAACCGGCGAATTAATATTAAATAAACCGGCGATATGTTCGAGGCTATGAGAATTAAATAATTAAATTTGGTAGCCTCGAACAATGGGAAAATCCCATAGGGATATATTCGCGGTCGAATATAAAAAGTAGTATCCACTGCCACCAGCCAAAAATCGATCAGGGGGGACGGAGACGTGCCCCCTCGACTAACAGACCCCGGGGAAATCGAATTGCCCCGACCAGTAAGTCTACAATATGATGGTTTGTACCGGTTTCTGTTAATAATTTGGGACTAGTAAAGCCAATGGTGACTTTACATGCCCTGGGAGACAGTAGTCAGTCCCAGGGTATGGAGTCTTTGGTGGGGTGTCACTATGACACCCCTGTGTTACTGCACGGAGGGTGCTGTGTAACACACATAGTAAAAACACATGAGGCCCTATGTGGTAAAGGACCCCATAGGCCATAAAACACAAACGGTCAAAGGAACACCATAAATCATGTCCAAGAGTGGGAGAAAGAGTCTCACTCTTGGAAGGAGAAAAAAAACAAACTCCAGAAATCCAGCAAAGCTGCTGGGGGACTCACTAGGTTAGGAAATTCAGCCTAAAGAGAGAATTCTCCCTAACACCTGGACCTCTGCTTTTGGACCCTTCGAACGTCCGCCCCTCGTCGGAGCGCTGTTTTGACTGGGTGAACCTGGGCGTGGCCTTCGTAAGGGTAAAGACTTTTCAGTTTGAGAACTGTTTTTCTTTTTATCTAGCTCCTCATCAGTGGTGGAATGGAAGAGGTTGCCACCCTCTAATGGAAGGTTCAATATGCCTTCTTGGACATCTTGGTTGAATTTAGTAGCCCGAAGCCAGGCAGTCCTCATGTCCGTGGCGATGCATATGGCCCGGCCAGAAGTGTCGATGTGGGGTACAGTGGACTTCATGATGTCCTGCGCCACCATTTTAGCCTCTGCTAGTCCCGCCTTGAACCGTGACTGGCTCTGTACCGGATGTTCTGGAAGGATGTCGACTATTTCCCGCCAAAGCCTCTGGTTAACGGCTGCCAGCATGGCATCCGCGTTGGCTTCACAAAGATGCAGCGAAGCGTTGGAATAACTTCTCCTCCTTGCCTAGCAGTGCCGAGGACTAGGTGGCCGATTACGACTCGCCTTTTGAGTAGAGTGACACTACAGCCATCACCGAAGAGTGTGGTTGAGGGTGGGCCGACAACAAGAGTGTATCCCCCTCCATTTGTCTGTATTTGGCGTCCAGGCGTCTATTGACCAGCTGGACCGAGTGGGGTTTGAGCCACCCCTTTTTGGCCAAGGCAACTACGTCCTGCATCAGAATCCCTGTTCTAGCCATGGTGCATACAGTGAGGTCTTCGGCAAGCACTCCTGCCTCCGGTTGTTCGACTTCGGGTTGAGGCAGGACCAAGTACTCTGCCAGCCCTGCAAATCGTTCGAGGAAGGCCTTGGCTGACGCGTCAGGGTCTTCTTCCTCGTCTGTGCCCACCAGGGTGTCAGGCTGGTCCGGAGCGGGTGGGGAGTGCTGGGCGCAGCGGGCTGAGGTGTGCAGACCGGGGCCGAAGGCTGCAGCGGAGGCTGGTACAGAACCGCCTGAACTGTGGGAGGCAGGGGAGCCGGAATAGAAGGAGCTGGCTGGAGCCATAGGAGGAATGACTATGGGTGTGGGCAGCGAGGCCAAAAGGGAGCATGTCCCTGATAACATCCTTGAGGATGGCCCCCATCTGAGCAGATCTCATGAGTGTGAGGAACTTTTCAAAGAACCTGTCCTCGCTGGCCGGTGGGGTGGCAGGTGATATTGACGGGCTGCTGGAGCCAGTGCTTATTCTGTTAAATTGGTTGCAGAGGAAATCTGCCCTGCACTGCTGATGGATAAGCTGTAGGCCACATACCTGGCAGACATCAGTCCCACCTTGTAACTCGTTCACCCACCTGCTCCGTTCCTCAGGGTGGTATCAGACGAGAGGCCATCTTGTTTGGCACGTCGGCCATCTTGTCGAGCTGCATGCCACATGCCGAAGTTGTGGTGCTGGGGTCACTGGGCTCGACCTCCTCCAGGACTCTTGACGGTGGAGCCGAGACCTATGCTGCACCTCAGGCCGAGGCCTGGTAGGCGTGTCGCCCTCGGCGGAGTCGCCGGTAGTGCTGCATGCAGGCACCCCCTCAGCCACGTTGCCAGTACAAGAGCGTAGCCCCCCAGGTGTACACCCAGTAAAAGAACCTTGCAATCCCTCAGCACCGTCTCCAGAAGGATCTACGGACCCCCTCGGCCTGGTGGCCAGTTGCTGAGCTAGCCTCAAAATCTGTGCAGGTCTTAGAACCGGAGAGGTTCCTCCCGCTCGACCGATTCCTTGGGAAGGAGTCACCTTTGCGGGGTGCACTGGAAAAGAGAGGGGGCCCTCCCTTGGGCCTCGACTTATGTCCGACGAAGTCCTTCAAGTCACCTGGAGGCAACTTCTCGAAGAGCTCCCTCCACCTAGCTAGTCTGTTCTTCAGTGAATGCGAAGAAAGTGGGCCGCACGCAGTACAACGCTCCCATCCATGGTTGGGGCCAAGGCATCGGAGGCAATGAGCTTGGGGATCTGATGTAGGGAAGAGCGCCTCGCAGGCTGACACCTGCTCAAGCCTGTTGAAGTCGACATGTGCCGGGGAGGAGCATGGCGCCAGAGGAAAGAGTACCCGATTGATAAAAGAAGACAAAAAGATAGAAAAAAGTATCCGGGGAAGAGTATGTGGTATTATATGGCTGAAGCCAAACCCAGGAGCGCTTGTACAATCAGCCTGTTCCCGTTGAAGCGGAAAAGGGTACTGAGGTGAGGCGCTGGGGGGCGGAGTCAGGTTAGCGCATGCTCCCAGGGCCGCACCACTGTGTGCCTCTAAATTTAAAGGGGAAGGTTTTTTTCTGGTGAAAAATGTTCCGTCTCCAGTCCCTACCGAGGGACGCCCATGCGGTATCGAGGAAAGGGGACGAGACGTAAAAGTACACATGTTTACACTGGTTACACTCGTTAAGGGGGTTCCTTTTTTTTTTTATAACTATGGACCATATCATGGACTGTACTAAGATACTCAAGACGGGGGAGCATGAGACTGACTCAGCCAGGAGAACATTAAGAAATCCAAAAATGGCCTGGGACCTATTGATTTGGAGATGACAACATAACCCTCTGGCAAACAGTACTATTATAATGAGCCCCTCTGTCTGTAGAAATCCACTCTATGGGTCAGTCCAGACAGTGTTTTGCCGCCTACAGTCCCTAGTGGGTATCGAGATATTACCTGAAGGAGCTATCCCTGTATTATCGCAATATGTCTCTGGTCCCTGAGATTTCTGTGATTCCTGTGATGTATGTATGCCTAAGCGCCTACTTTGGATATCTACATGATGCTTATTATTTGTGATGTGGAAACTTATGGCTTTGAGCCAAAATATAGTCGAATGATCAGGATTATGACCACTGGTAGATTTCATCCTGCATTCAGGGTTTTCCTGTTTCTCAGAAGAGTCAGGTTCTCATAGACCAAATCAGTATTTTGCCTTTTCACAGCAGCATATGCTTATCTGACCACCTTGGAATGATTATTACATATTATCTGGTCATCACAACATATGACATTTGAATAAACATACAGCAGATTTTCAAAGAAAGGCATACCATTCTTTATCAGGATCTTTATCTGATCAGCAAGTGGTAACGTCCTCAGTTGTGCCATGGAAAGCACATTGCTTGGTGCTACAGGTTTGTCTCTTCTCCCCAAAAAAGGCAAACAGAAAAGGACACACAACTATTATAACCAATCAACTAATGTGTTTATATTACAAAAATCTAAAAAACTGCAGGTACATACATTTCTTCCTCTGTGCTTGGCGGCATCAGCATTGTCAAGTAGTCACTACGGGCAAGAACATATTTTCATTAGCACTTAATCCAGTACTGGTGAATGATATCAATAAGAAAACTTTACATCACAGTGAAAATATTTTTTTTTATGTTTAAAGAAATGTGATAAAATCAATATACATTTTGCAGCTGCCACTTTGTAAAATAATATATCTACAAGACTAGGAAAAACTTGCACCAAAATAGCAAACGGGCAAAATGTCAGAGTAAAAAGAAAACTATCACAGAAGTTCGTACAAACACAGGGTTGATAGACCCAGACTATAGTTTCTTCGTCTTAATAACTCCAGTAGTCTGAGCAGTTGGCCACTCTTCCTTCCTATGCTTGGGACATACTTTCCCTTTAAAATGGGGATAGAGCAAATGCATCATCACCAAAGAAATAGGGTTACATGTACGTGTGGATCGACCTGTGCTTATGTTCCACTATCCCACATCCTTTTCTCAGTTCACAAGCCTGGTAAACAGACATGTAGCAGTGGGATGCTGGGGGGTCAGAGTTGGTGATATAGATACTAAAGTGTTAGAAGAAATGAGTTACTCCTGTGGATAACACTGATTTATGTGCTTGTGATTGGCCCCTTTTAAATCAAAATCGTCAGACGAAACCCAAATGTACACCATGAAGAAATGCAGTGTGTAAACCTTAATTTCGATTATCCAAAGTTAGATGTGGTGCCAACCCTTGTACATAAATACCATAAACTGATTCATGCATTGTCAGTTTACGGTGTAAAATACTGTAATTTACATGTGTATTCTATTAGATTGTCAATTTATTCTGCCTGTTTATTATACTTCCAGAACACCGGATAGGGTTTCACCCATAAAGGTCTAGAACACATTTTGCATACCTCTTTTGCCTCTATAGTGGTAGCAAGGGTCACTGGCAAACTATAAACCTTACTTTCCCTCCTACCACCTTACAATGTTATCAATTCCTACTTAAATCCCCTCAAGCACCTCCGTCTCATTTTGAACTCCAACCCCTTTTCTGGATTCTCCTCCATAACTCTCAAACTCGCTGCCACCACCTCTACCAACCTCTTCCCACCAACAGACTAATCCTGGCAGGTTTTAATGCCCTGTGTCCCCTACACACCCTACCCACACTCCCTAGGCTGGGCTCCCAATGTGGCTCTGTATCTTTGACCTAAAGTTAGTGTAGTGAAGAACTGGGATTGGTGCTCCCCATGGACACTCCTTAACTCGTTTCAGGCATTAGGAGTTGGCCAATGCCTACATCTAGCCTGTCCATCCTCTATCATTACAGCACTCTATTTCGGAAGGACACAGCTCTGTTGCTTCCCCAGTGTGCATACCCGATATGTAAAACTGCAAGTCTGCATCGCCTGCGAAGGAAAACTCGGAAATTGACTGATAAATCTATCATTTGAGGTATACCGAGGCTGCTGAAAAAACATGAACTAGTGACAATACCTCAAGCGCTAGTGTTCAGGGCCTGTGAAGAATCTCTCCTGGCCTTTAAAGTGTGTCATTCCCTGCCACAGGATATTTGTTAATAATGACACTGAATTTGTTAAGTATCTGGAAAACTGAACTAGCAACGTTGTACCTCACAAAGTGGTCAGTCAAGCTGGTGCATTTGTTTTACTTCTTGTAGTTGGGACTGGGTATGGTTAATAGCAGGTTTAGGCTGTCACAGCTAAGAAGTAGGTTTGCATACTTGCCAACCCTACACATTTAGCAAGTAGGCTACTGCTTTTTAAGCAGTCCTACCGCCTACAGATTTCAGTGACAGATCCTACTGCTTTTTATAGTGGCAAGTAATTTATGTGACTATAAGGCAAGCTCCAGGACAAAGCATGCAATACATTAATTAGTCTGTCTGTACAGTGGACTGGTAGGTGATTACTTTGATTGGGCTCAGACCAATCCACTGACTTGACAGCTACGTGACTGTCCTGCACTCTGGCCAGGACAACCCTTAGATGAACCGCCAGCGAAGGCAAGTGGCAGAGTAACACCTTCACACAACATCTGCCTATCAGACTAAGGGGGGGTATCATTCACCATGTCATTCAGTGTTCAACTTGCAATAAATATGTACTGCCTGGGCTGCTGCTACAGAGCAGTGTCAAACCGTTGCCCACCAGCTCTGTGTAATTACCTTCTGTGAAGTTAGGTAATTGAATTTGGTGTTAAGTTACCATTCAGAATTATACATTTTTAACATTTGAACATCTTTCCATATTGTGCTGTTTGATGGGTTGTGTATTTTAGAATACTTCAATGGTGCCAACAATGTATATGTATTTTCCGGTGATGTCATTGTTATGGGAATTATTAATTTTTGAAACTTCATCTTTTTGGTCACAGAATGTTGGCAAGTATGTGATCGTAGGGATTTATCTTGCAACTGTATCCTACCATACACCAGGAAGCAAGGGAGGGTGATAAGGGGATCTTCACCATACTGCTCAAGACGCCTATTCTGCTATGTTGGGGAGGTATGCTGTCCCCTTGGTTTCTCAAGAGGTGTCAGAAGTTCCCAAAGTGCAAAAGCATCTGCTGGCGGCTAAAAGCACTGAGATACCAGTTGTTCTTCTGCTCTTCGCCCCACCGTCAGCTTTTTTAACTTCCCTACAACAAAGTGCTCACTGAATCCTGATGACCAGCGCTGCCGGTACCTTGGCCCACAATCACTGCCAAATCAGATTTTACAGTGGGGTTGCATATTTTAGGGATATAGAAGCAGTGAGTGCTGGAGGCATCGTTTGTATTTATCCCTAAGAAGTGCAGAGGTACGCATTCACCGTCTTAATTCAATTTAAGTAATTCAAATGAGTTGTTAGGCAGAATTATACGCAGTACCCTTTGGGAACACTACACACAATTAAGACTACAAGTGACAGTACAATTTCACCTTTGGTACAAGCCTGTACTACACAGTTATAGTGATAGCAGTAGCGGAGCAGCCAGACTTATCTCAAGAGTAAGTGAGCAGTACAAATAGTTACACAAAGGACAGCAATTACTATGATTCAGGCAAACACTGACTCAAGGTTTCCAAGTAAAAGAATATATATTTATTTACTCAACAGTTGTATAACATTTCACCATTGTAATCAAGTTAAAATCAATCATAAATACACCACACCACTTCCCTTCCCTTAAATTACAGACAAGCTAAGCTCACAAAATGAAGTGGGAGCAAATTGGCACTCCAGCCAATTAAAAGGGAGGGAAAGAAAGTTATTCAAAATTAGGCAAAATCAACAGGCAAGTACTCAGGGCAATTGAAGAGAGACTACAGTGAGGAGATCAGCTAGAAAAGGCTTAGGGCAAAAGTCAATGGGTCAAAAGTCTTTTGCTCAAGATCACACAGTTCAGGGTAGTTCGCGGGAAAGTTCGTGGCACAGAATCCGGACGAGGTTGGTTGGTAGAAAAGTAAGTTCAAAGAGAAGAGAAGGACAAGCCCTCAGGTTGGAGAAAGATTTCAAACACTTTCACCGCGGCTGAACGAAATGGAAAACCAGATTTTAACAGTACCTTAAAACAGAGAGGGAGCTGAGGTCGGATGTTCCTGGTGGTTCCTGTAGGGTCACGGTTCCTGAAGCGACTGTCAGACTGACACGAAGTAGGAAGACTGGAGGGTCCTGCGCCACCCAGGGAAGAAACCAGCAGCAGAGCAAAATAACGAATAAAAGATGTGCCCCTTAAAACCCAAGCAGGGTCCGACCTTCCTGGCTATCCGGCCCACTGTAGCTCTGTACAGCGAATTCGACCAGAGGAGGGGTCCTGGCTTGTAGTGTGGGCAAACTGGTTGGTCCCACCAGCTCAAGGGAAGAAGTTTCCTGGAGGATCTTCTCTGTCGTCGGTTTCTGGCGATTCGGACCTGCAGTACGGCTTCACCGGGCGGTTCAGTCGTGGTAGGGGGTCTTCATCTTCCAGTGGTGAATCTGTCTTTCCAGTCTCAGAGACCTGCTTTTTATGCAGTTTTCCCCCATTCATACAGCCTGGCTGTCAATAACAGCACGGTGGCTGGCCTGGCAGGGCCAGTCCCCTTAGCCAATCAGACAAGAGTGCAACTTGGGTTACCAAGGGAACCCATGGCAGGGGTCCGAAGATCCCTCCCTCCCTCACATCCTGCCTACTTAGACTATCAGGCGCCTTTAGGAGAGCTTCTTAGCAGAAGGCTGCAAAAATACAGTGAACAAAGGAGTCATCCCCGGTTTGGCGCGCAGAGAAAAACATGAGAAACAAAAAGAAATGGCAAATAAACCCAGCCGGAACCAAAATAAAATGTATTTGGTCAAGCGGGTTTATGTTCGAGGCCAATATAATAGCCTAAAACAATACCATGTTTATATAATATAATCGCGGTAGAAAAATTAGGGTAGTTACCACTGCACCAGCCAAGTCTTAATGTTAAGGGAGCAAAACAAGGCTCTGAAAGGCACAGACAAAAAGGAATAAGAGTTAACCCTTTCCAATACTCCATGTAAGATGGGGCGTGCTGGGTCTGTGGTTTCAAGTGACTATATAAAGTTAATGGCACCTTTACCTGTTTCTGGGGGACAGTAGTCAGCCCCAGAAAAATTGAGTCAGTGAGAAGTCTCAAAGACAACCCTGTGTCACTGCACTGAAGGTGCTGGGTAAACACAAAAAGTGGTGCTCATGGAGTAGGTAATACTTCAGTGCCCAAGATCACACAAAAAGTGAAAAAACACACAGCAAAACACATGTAAGGGTGGGAAAAAGGCTCACACTCTTACCAGGTGAAAAAATATATCCTAGAAATCCAGCAAAGCTGCTGTGGGACTCAGTGGGTAAGGGAAATTAGCCATTCTGGAGAATTCTCCCTAACTTTAGTGCATCTACTTTGCCATTAGCACTTTCAAATCTGTTATATGCTTGTTGCCGACCCTCACCCTCTGGAAAATGTAACTATACCTCAAGAACTCCAAATATTCTAAAGTACCCGAAGTAATTTGTGCATTACCTTGGTTTTCCTTCTGTCTGAGAAGGCTAAAGCATACGTCAGAAGCAATGGAGTTATTGAGGGCTGACAATTTGCTGACCATCTGTATTATAGAGCAAAAACAGAGGTGATGGCTGGAAGGTTTAGAATGAATCTTAACCCCTGCGTTGCTCTGGGCAAACCTCCAGACCACCTTTCTTCACGTGCCAATCCATTAGAGAAGGGGAAAGACCATATGCAAATCAGGATTGGCCCCACCCCAAAAGGGGCAGTCCAGCCCGAACTGCTAGGTCACATCCCTTGTGCACAAGACCACGAGCATCTCCAAACATGTTTCGCCCTTGTTGGGGCTCATCAGTGAGGAATAGCTTGGGTCTCTAGGCCCAGCAGGCACGGGACCCAAGTCTGGGCATACCTGTCCCACTCAGGGTGACAAAGCAAAAACAAAGAGGGGATGGCTGGAAGGTTTAGAATGAATCTTAACCACTGGCATTGCTCTGGGCAACCTTCCAGACCACCGTTCTTCGCCTGCCAAGCCATTACAGAGGGGGAAAGCCATCACCTCTTTTGTTTTGCTAATGTCACCCCGAGTGGGACGGGTCCAGACATGGGTCCCATGCCTGCTGGGCCTAGAGACCCAAGCTACTCCTCACTGATGATGCCCAACAAGGCTGAAACATGTCTGGGGATGCTTGTGGTCTTGTGCAGAAGGGATGTGACCTAGCAGTTCGGGCTGGACTACCCCTTTGGGGATGGGGCCAAGCCTGATTTGCATATGGTCTTTCCCCTTCTGTAATGGCTTGGCAGGCGAAGAACAATGGTCTGGAGGGTTGCCCAGAGCAATGCCAGAGGTTAAGATTCATTCTAAACCTTCCAGCCATCACCTCTTGTTTTGCTAACATCTGTATTATAGGACTTTACTTCTGAGTGACATGCTGTTCTATCTTGGCATCTGTTGGGCCTTTGTGTCATGCATGGTTTACTTGCGACTGGCCAATTGTATGATTGAGATCTACGAGAACTAATTGTCCACAATACAGATTATCGGATTCGAAACTTTCACCCACTGCCATTTACCAGTGAACCTTTGCACAACGCCTGTGAACTACTTTCAACTCTAGGTGGAGGGTGACTGCCGGGAACATATGCTCTGGAGCCCTTCTCTGGACGAAAACCAGGAGGAGAGTGGCATGTCAAAAGGTGCAGCCGCCCACCGCACCGCACCTCACCTCTCTTCTCTTCACTCCTCTAAAATATACACATGGGGTCTGAGGCAACTTCAATTGTTGCTACTTTCCCTGAAGGATTAATCTTTGTGCCCATTAATCTTTATGCCAGTTAATCTTTGCATACAAACGTGGTAACTAACTAGGCAAGTCTATGGCTGAGTGGACTAACACGGATACGGCCGAAATGACCAAAACCAATTTATCTACCCCACCAAAAGACCGAAAATACAAACCAACAAAAGTTTGAATTCACACCTTTTGTGGTATGTATGTTTTGGTGGGGTAGGTTAGGAAAAAAAAAAAACATTTAAAAAAAAAAAACACCCCGCTCATTATACTTCACAGTATAGTGAGCAGAGGTTGCAGAGGACACCCCCACAGCTGACCCGAAAAAAAAAAAAAAAAAAAACAGCACCGGTTCCCAATCATGGAAGTGAAAGGGAACCAGCATCACAGGGACACCGCGCTTCGAGATGAAAGGTAAGTAGGGGTGGGGGTGGGGCTGGGGTTGGGGTTGTGGGCAGGGGTTAGGTTTTGGGGTTGTTTTAAATGAATGTCCACATGAGAAATGTACTAACATTTATGTATGCGTACATTTCTCATGCGGTCATTTCCGTCGCAGACCTTTCCGCCACGGTAAAACAACCACAATTCGACCAACAGAGCCACTACAAGCTTTAGAGAGATTTTTTACAAGTGTCCTCTCATTAGTGCAACCTGTACTGTTTGACAGGGTTACCACCAAGTAAGACAAGACTATCTCTTTGGAAAACATGACATAGAAGCCAGGCTTCAGTCTTAGGAGGGGTGTCGTTTTGGAGCAGAATTTCTTTTTTTAGAGGCACTGCAATCGTATTTTATGGGACTATTCCTTTTGATGTTTATGACTATTTCTTGGGGTTTTTAATTTATTCTGGTGGTCAGAGGGACTTCCGATAAAGCCCCTTGTCACTGCATCCCCCTTTTTATTTGTACATCTGATGAGTACATGGTCCTGGGTAGCCCGTAAAGCTCCTAGGTCCAAGGGTGGTTCTCAGGCACCCTCCCTCTTTGAGTCCTAGAGTAATTATAACCATCTACATTGGTTTTAGAGGGTAGGCTTGAGGAATGTAATATTTCGTTTTGGGGCTCACCAAGGGTGCAACATGATTTACCTCATTAGTAGCTCAATGCACCGTTATTGTAGCCATTGGAGTGCCCCAAGTCTCACCCATTTTCTTTTACGGGCTTAATTTCATCAGGGAAAACACGAGGTAGGCCTACCATGTCCATTCTGCCCATGTGGGTTCTTTATGAGCACAAGGTGGCAGCCTCCATAGTGGTATGAACTGGTTTAGTGAAGTTCCTGGCCCAAGGCAGGCCACTACACTGCCTATTGGGTGGCCTCAGTGTTTGGCAGTTTTGGGGGCCAACCTGATTGGCTGGCCACCAAAACCTTTTTGTTAATACCATCCCGAGAGTGAAGGCACCTAAAGGGGAAACCCAGTTCCGGTGCGGAGATTGCTGGATTTTTTCAAAGGTGACCAGATCTGCTTACCTAGAGGGCTTTGGCAACGAAAAAAACATTGCTGCTTATTTTAAGACCCAGTCTGGCCACACTGATGGGAGTGGTGTCTCCTGCCCTTGCTCTAGTTTGCATTTTCGAGTGCTGTGCATTCTTCCCAGTGTACATTGTCCTATTGGTCATCAGCATCTGCTTAGGTCAGGCCTCCCATTCAGGGATCATTGACGAGCAGTTTTACCCCAGTTCACCACCAGGGTCTGCTGCTTTGATTCAAGAATTGCCCTTCTCCCACCCACCACATGGAAGGGTGTTTGGACCCCCCCAACACCCTGACAAATCAGTTTGTCTGGTCGCCATCCCATCACTACTGTTCTGCTACAAGGACTGTTTTTTGCTCGTCTGCCATCCACATTTGCCTGCTGAGCTACAAAGACAGTGTCTGTCTCCCCCCCCCACCAATGCCATCTCAGTCACTGATTTCACTTTTGCATGTTGGGTGCTACTCTTGCAAACAAGTATTGTTGTTCTTTTGGGTTGCCGTTGGCTCAGGGTGCAAGTCCCTGGGTGAACAGATCCTTCATTTCACCCCTTAAAAAGAAGTCTGTACTTACTGGGTGGTTCTGCCTTTCTGGAAAAATGCTTTCAGGAACAAACACTAAGTATTTACCTGTGGGCCCTAGGTTGCTGGGCTATTCAAGAAAGTCACCCTCGGGGGTCCCTACGGTCTATGGTACTCTGATTTTGCAGGTCCCCTTCAACCACATTTCTCTATTGGGAGCTGAATCCTGCTCTGGTGATCTGCTCCTGTTGCTGCTGGGTCTTGAACCCCCCACTGGTTCTCCTCTTCTGGGTCCACTAGTGTCCCCTGGGGGAGGCTTTGTTCTTCTGGGTACCGGTAGGTAGGAACTGGGATTTTCCGTATGCAATATGCCCTTCTGGGAATATAGACCAACTATGTTGGGCTGTTTCCTCTTGTTTCCTATACCTAACTTACCAATGTATTGTGTGTATTCTATGAACAATACTTTTACATAAGGTATAGCATGCATGTGTGACTACGGTCTGTGTGGCACCCTTGGATCCTGACAAGTAATTAGTGTGTGCAATTTTGTCTAGGTTCTTTTCTCAATTTACAGGTGGAAATCTAATATGTATTGTGCCTGCCACCGGGTAAAACTGTACATTTTCTGTTTTTTACTTACACTATTCTCTGATGTGTTACACAAGTACTTATTTTTATCATGATAAATATTTTGTATAACCTTATAAAATTAGTGGAATAGAAGATCATTGTATATTCTTTATTTTTTATTAGGAAGACGGGACAGCAATTCCTGAAGAAGGGATTTTATCCTGAAAAAACAGATTCTAAAGATACTCTTAGGATGAAATATGGGCAACTGTTGAATTGAAAAAACAACTTATGGAAATCTGAGAAATGAAATTCTCTTATGGTGTGGAGACTATATTATTATTGACTATGTTAAAATATGTTTTTAAGACATGATTTGTTGAAGATTTTATGTGAAATGGAATATGAATGATTATTTTACTCTGAGTGACTGAATTGAAGACCAAGAATTCATTTGTAATGATTAGGATTGTAAAGTTTAATGAGAAAGAAAAAATTCAATGTGACAATATCGCTGATACTAAGATCGCATAAGTGTCACAAAATTTAAAAAGCGATTCTTCAATATTTTGGAAGGGCTTTCTGGTCCGTAAAGAGTGCACATGGGATCCTCTCATTAATAGAGGAATTGGGTTTACATCGTACAAAAAGGCAAAAGCCTCATCTATCTGGCTCAATCCACGTTTCCTCTAATGGTGTAATCACCGAACACTCCACAGGTTTTGTCAGTGGGAATTGGTTTCCTTGTGTCGGTAACAGACACCCTAGGCCATTATCACATGCACACGCTCCCTCTCTCCTCCTTTCCCTGATCTCACTACTTCTACCTGTTAGGGAGAATTCTCATAAATGGCTGATTTCCTTTACCTAATGAGTCCCCCAGCAGCTTTGCTGGATTTCTAGGGTTTAATTTTTTTCAACTGGTAAGAGTGTGAGCCCTTTTCCCATTCTTACATGTGTTCTGCTGTGTGTGTTTTCACCATTTGTGTGATCTTGGGCTCTGGAGCCTCACCTACTCCATGAGCATCATTTTTATGTGCATTACACAGCACCTTCAGTGCAGTGACACAGGGTTGTCTTTTAGACTTCCCACTGACTCAATTTTTCTGGGACTGACTACTGCCTCCCAGAAACATGTAAAGTTGCCATTAACTTTCGGTAGTCTCTTTAAATCACAGACCCAGAACACCCCATTTACATGGAGTATTGGAAAGGGTTAATTCTTATCCCTTTTTGTCTGTTTCTGTTGGAGCACCGTTTCGCTCCCTTTTCATCAAGACTTGGCTGGTGGCAGTGGTAACCACCCTGTTTTTTATACCGCAGTTATCTTAAATAATCGTGGTATTGTTTTAAGCTATTTTATTAGCCACGAACATAAATCCGCTTGACCAAATATATTTTATTTTGCCTCTGGCTGGGTTTATTCGCCATTATTTTTTGTTAAAGTCTTTCTCATGTTTTACTCTGCGTGCCAAACCAGATTTGGTCCCTTTGTTCACTGTCTTTTCGTGGGCTTCTGCACAGAAGCCCTCCTTAAGGCGCCTGAAATTCTGGGTAGGCAGGATGTGAGGGAGGGGTCTTTGGACCCCTGCCATGGTTTCCCTTGGTAACCCAAGTCCCACTCCTGTTTGGCTGGGTGACTGTCCTTGCAAGGATAGCCACACTGCTGTGTGATTGACAGCCAGGCTGTGTGAATGAGGGAAAACCGCACAAAAAGCAGGTATCTGGGAATGGAAAGGCAGAGTTGCCACTGGAACGAAACAACCAACGAGGAGTTGACAGAAGAGGACCCCTTCAACGACTGAACCTCCCGGTGAAGCCCTGCTGCAGGTCCGAATCTTCAGAATCCGACAACAGAGAAGATCCTCCAGGAATCTTCTTCCCTTGGCTGGTGGGACCAACCAGTTCGCCCAAACTGCAAGCCAGGACCCCTCCTCTGGTCGAATCGCTGTACAGAGCTACAGTGGGCCGGATAGCCAGGAAGGTCGGACCCTGCTTGGGTTTTAAGGAACGCACCTTTTATTTGTTGTTTCGCTCTGCTGCTGGTTTCATCCCTGGGGTTGGCATTCTGTTGACTTTGACAAATTTACTATCTGTATGATGTCTCTTTAATCTGTGTATTTATTATGAAAAAAAATAATGTTTAGGCTTTGAATGCTTTTTGAGATTTGATGTGAGAGAATTTATTATTGTTTTTGCATAATCCTTTTTTAGAAATTGAATTGCCCCCGATGAAGAGAGTGCAACACTCGAAACGCTTTGGGCCCCCTTCGACTACATCATCATGAATAAAATGAAGATGGTTATTGTGACCTAAAGTGACTGAAAGCTCATTTTTTCCTAACTTTTTTTTGTCTAAATTGTATTCTCTCCAAAATATGTTACAACTTCTTACCTAAAATATCATGAACTTAAATGAGGAATTTTTGGTCTGGTATTCCAGACATACGATAGTGTGCAGGGGACACGAGTTCCCGACTTGGGAACTTGTTTGTCTTTTCTTTATTTAGGCAACCTAGGTGTCAAAGTTGCATTTCTCTTCTCTGCACCTCGAATAGTTTTTGCAATTAGCAACCCTCTGACTAAGTACTAATTAGAGTAGACTATATCTCTGGCAATAGGGTGTGCTTCTACTGTCCATATTTTTCTTTCTTCTCTGGGCAGTGCAGGACCCTCCAGTCTTCCTACTTCTCGTCAGTCCGACAGTCGCTTCAGGAACCGTGAGCCTGCAGGAACTACCAGGAACGTCCATCTCAGCTGCAGCTTCTTCTCCATTTTAAGGTACCGTGCAAATCCAGTTGTTTGTTTCGTTCAACCGCGGTGAAAGTGTTTGAAATCTTTCTCCAATCCGAGGGCTTGTCCTTCTCTTTGAACTAACTTTTCTGCCAACCAACCTCGTCCAGAATCCGTGGCACGAACTTTACCGCAAACTACCCTGAACCGTGTGATCTTGAGCAAAAGACTTTTGACCTATTGACTTTGGCCCCAAGCCTTTTCTACCCGATTCTATCCCTTCCTTTTAAATTACTGGAGTGCCATTTTGCTCCCACTTCATTTTGTGAGCTTAACTTGTCTGGAACTTATTGGGAGTGGTGTGGTGTATTAGGATTGTGATTTTTAAACTGCTTTATGATGGTGGAATGCTATATAACTAAAGAGTAAATAAATGTATATTCTTTTACTTGGAAACCTTGAGTCAGTGTTTGTTTGAATCATAGTAATTGCTGTCCTTTGTGTAACTATTTGATACTGCTCACTTGCTCTTGAGATAAGTCTGGCTGCTCAGCCATCGCTACTACTTTTACTGTGTAGTATAGGCTTGTACCAAAGGTGAATTTGTACTGTCACTTGTAGTCTTAATTGTGTGTGGTGATCCCAAAGGGTACTACATATAATTCTGCCAAACACGGGGACGTGGCTTGGCGCCGATGGCGAGAGGTAGCTGATCTGCTGAGCTCCGGCCGAGACGCCGTTTCCTGATCCTTTTCTCCGGCTCATGTGAGGCCCCAGCCCTTGCAGAAGAACGTGCTGTTGGGGGAAGTGGTCCTGCATCTGAACCACCATCTGGCCCACCGAATCGGACCTCCTAGACACCACCGTAGCCCTAACACGGCTCTCTCCCCCTCCGCTCCGATCGAATCCAAGATGGCGCCTCGCATCGCATAGCGGAGCCTCTGAGGGGAACCACTCCCCCAACGGACTCCCAGGCCTGGAGAGGTGAAGCGGAAGCACGACAAGGAAAACGACCCCTCCGGGTGCCGCCCAACTGGCACCAACACAAAGCCTGCACCACCCAGCACCGGATGCACGGAAGGAGAAGACTGACCTGGCTCGGGTCACCCGACCGATCCAGCCCCACAAGACAAGGTGAGTGAGACCTCGCAACACCTGAGAAAAGGGCCTGCACACCCAGGTACGGGGGCTGGCAAAATACCGCCCACGGCCCGAAGTCCAGCTCAAGAAGAGGGCCTCGCTAGCAACCCCGCGAGCTACCTAGCTTTTGAGGCCCAGGACATCTACAACCATCACCTCAAGATGGCCGCCAAGAACAAGACCAGAGCCGCCACCATGGACTCCTTTGTTTCCACCAAGGTGAAGACCCCCACTCAAGCCAGGGCCTGCCCCTCTGAAGTCACCCAGGCGAGCGAAGGGGTGGCCGCCGATAACCACTCTGATACTTGATGCCATAGCTTCACTAAAAACGCACATAGACTCCAAGATCGACGAATTCAAAATAGACATTCAACTAATTCGCCAAGACGCTCGCAACTTAGCTGAAAGGGTAACGACCGTTGAACAATCAACAGAGGATACATCTACGGCCACCACAGCTATAAAGTCAGAAGTCGCCCTCCTGAGGAGGAAAGTCGCCTTCCTGGAGGAAAGGGCGGAAGAGGCCGAAGGCCGGGCCAGACGGGGCAACATTAGGATCCTAGGTGTCCCGGAGGGGAACGAAGGGGCAAACACCACATCCTTCGTCGAAACTCTTCTGCTGCAAGAAATTGGGGCCCGCAAATTGACGCAGGGATTCTCGGTCGAAAGGGCCCACAGATCCCTCCAGAGGCGCCCTCCCCCTGGATCGCACCCCAGACCAATAATTGCTAAGATACTGAACTTTCAGGACAGAGAAACTATCCTAAGGCGATCCAGGGAGGGTGGCCCCATCGAAAGAGGGGACTCCAAAATCTCCATCTACCCAGACTATACGCAGAAGGTGCAAAGAGAGAGGAATTCATTTGTCCCGATAAAAGCCAGGCTCCGCAAACTGAACCTAAAATACAGACTACTATACCCGTCACACCTCCGGGTCATCTATAAGGAGAGAGTGGTATTCCTCGATAACCCAGAAGCAGCCAACATGTGGCTAGAGGATAATAACCTGGCGGATGGCAAGGACAACTCACGGACTGTGGCCTAACTTCCTCGGATCCCACAAGCGACCCCCAAGCAACAGTAAGAACCACCATATACGACGCCGGGACACAGAAGGTAATCCAACTTCAATTTACCATTCAGAAACAGCCTCGCTCGGTTCCGCCGCCAGGCCCTTGGCCCCACCCCCAGCGTAGAATTCACTCTGTCCAGGCACCGCCTGACCCAGCTCGCGCCCGACTCCCGGATGGGCTCCGACGGCTCGAGAGCGCCTGAGAACCGCGACAATGTTGTAGTCGCTGGGCGCACCAGTTTTGTTATTAGTTCCACTAGTTGTACAGTCTTCATGCTTCTCTCGCCAAGATGGGCCCAGGACTTGACCCGGGAGATCGGGAGCCAGCGGTATCCCCCTCGCAGCCTGCTTACTGCGGATTAAAGCAGAGCCGGGCCCTAGGGACGGAGTCCCGTACCAGATCCGAAACTCAGACCCGATGGCGGCACAGCTTACCGTGATGACATGGAACGTGAGGGGTATGGGCTCATACCTCAGACGTAATCGTATACAGTCCTATCTCAAAAGGAAGAAAGTCTTGATTGCACTCCTTCAAGAAACCCACCTCAAGACGGAGGCCATGTCCAAGATTGCAGACCGATGGGCCGGGACTGTGAGAGGGTCCCCCAACTCCAAATACGCGAGAGGGGTGCTAATATGGATAAGCCCGGATGTGCCCTTCCAGATAAAGGGGTGTGAACTAGACAAAGAAGGGAGATATGTAGTGATTTGGGGCACAATGAAACAGACCCCGGTTTGCCTGGTCAACTCATACTTCCCACATCACGGGATTCCGGCGTACCTCACCACAATGATCACAAAGCTGACTCCGCACCGGGACCGCACCTTTATATGGGGAGGCGACTGCAACTGCGTTGCTGACGCAAGCATGGACAGATCGCTGCCTCCCCCCCACCCGAGCAACCTCGCACCCCGGGCCCTGAAGGAAACTCTGGAGCAGCTCAACCTGGTGGACATCTGGAGGGAACACCACCCGGCCCATAGGACCTACTTCCACTACTCAGCTCCACACGGAGTCCATACAAGAATTGACTACTTGTTCATCAACAAGGAGCTCGCCCCACGAGCCTCAGCCACAGAGTACCTGGGGCGAACGATCTCCGACCATTCCCCACTGACCATGCTATGGCAGCTGAAGGGCCCTAGGCCCCCGATCCCTATGTGGAGGATGCCGACTGCGGCACTTGAAGACCCTGAGTTCAGGGAAGACCTCGCCGAAAAACTGGAAGATTATCTGGAACCAACATGGGGTCGGTATCCTCGTGGAGCACATTATGGGAAGCCATGAAGGTGGTGACCAGGGGAGAAATTATATCGAGAGCCGGTGGAATTCGCAGGCAATTAAAGATAATGCTTGAAGCACAAGAAGCAGAGATCTCCCGACTAGAGTCTACCCATGACAACTCCATAGAGGCCGAGAACAAATTAAAGGAAGCTCGGGCAGAATGTCAACAAGCTTGGGAAAGACTGGAGAAATTCGATTTCACCACACACACCATCAGATCACACAAGGAATCGGACAAACCAGGGAGGCTACTGGCCAGGCTCTGCAAGCGGGAACACCCCAAACACCTCCCAATGGAGATACGGGACGCCGATGGGACATCCCACACGACTCAGCTGGGGATCAACGACGCATTTGCCAGATTCTACACCAAACTGTATTCCCACGAGGCACAAATTCCTACGGAAGACATTATAGAAACACTTGAGGAGATAGAACTCCCCCGTATTTCACCCGAGCAGAGAGAGGAACTGGAGATCACTCTTGAGGACGTGCAAGGGGCAATCAGGTCCCTCTCTAACAGCAAAGCCCCCGGTAGCGACGGCCTCCCACCTGAGTTCTACAAAACGTACGAGCCCATCCTCACCCCAGTTCTTCACAAAGTCTACCAGGAGGCATACACGAACGGGGTCCTCCCCAACACCATGAAAGAGACCATAATCGATCCCATGCTCAAGCCACACAAATCACCCACTGAATGTGAGTCCTATCGCCCTCTAGCCATGCTAAACTATGATGCCAAGATTCTCACATCCATATTAGCTGGCAAACTGGCCAGAGTGGTGGGATCCATCGTCCATGAGGACCAGAACGGATTTGTGCCTGGGCGCAACACCACAGCTAACCTTAGGAGGCTACAACATGTAATGGCCGAAACATACGAGAGAGATGAAGACCTGGCGGTGTTGTCGCTCGACGCCATCAAGGCCTTCGACTCCATATATTGGGAATGGATCAGGGAGGTCTTGAGGCGATTCGGCTTCGGAGGGGGCTTCATCAGGTGGATCGAGGTCCTCTATAATTCTCCAATGGCAAGAGTGAAAACGGGAAGAATGGTATCAGCAGCCTGGGAAATACAAAGGGGAACGAGACAGGGGTGCCCGCTATCGTCCATGCTGTACATACTGGGCCTGGAGCCGATCGCACTATACTTCAGGCAGCAGCTCTTCGATGCTGGCATCAAGGTGGGCAATGTACACCACATAATATCCCTATACGCGGACGACGTTCTCCTATATCTAAGAAACCCCGAAGTCAACGCACCAACAGCACTGGAGGTGCTAGACAATTACGCGAAGTACTCGGGGATCCGATTCAGCAGAAGCAAGTCCTCCGCATTCCCCCTGGCGGGCCTACGCAGCACATCAGAAAGCGATCTCCCAGTGCTAGGAATAGGTTGGTAACTGGTCAAGTTCCGGTACCTGGGGATCAACGGGAGCCACACCCCGCTACTCACGCACGAACATAACACTGAGGTCGCCATCACGCGTCTTCGACGCTCTATAAAATTCTGGTCCAAGCTCCCATTGGCCATGGTGGGCAGAGCAGCTATAGTCAAGATGATCGTACTCCCCCGATTCCTATACTTCTTCGTGAATATTTGCCATTATGTCCGACCGTCCTTCAAGAAACTGGAGGCAATCATCAAAGACTTCCTATGGGGCCCTCACAGGCACAAACTGTCGCTATCCGTCCTTTCCCTGCCACATAAAGAGGGAGGAATAAAGCTACCAGATCTCCAGTTATACTACCTGGCTGCCCAGTTAAGCCACATAACGAAATGGCTCTCGGACGAACCTTCAGCTGAAACTGAACTACTGAGGCAATCCTCGAACAACGTGATCCCCAAGGAAACCCTATGGTACCCCACATGGCAATCCTTGATCACCTTGCAAGTGATTGACCTGGGTAGGAGGATATGGGCCAGGTCCTGCTACATCAGGCGAGTGAAACACCCGTACTCTCCGGATAACCCCATCTTAGCAGATACCTGCCGAACGGATGCAGACCTCTCCACAGCAAGTAGGTGGGAAGAAGCCGGCATATACATATGGGGTGACATGTTCGAGGACGGGGAATTCAGGGACTTTGAATCTCTAAAGGCCACCGAAGGAATACCCCCGGGCCAGTTCCTCTGGTACCACCGCCTCAAGCAGACTGCCAAGAAACAATGGAACGGCTGGCCGGAGGAACCCTGCCCTGACCCTCTACTGCAAGAAATGCACAACCTCTCGGATGGCTGGAGACCAGTCTCCAGGCTCTATAGCAGACTATGCGATAAACCCAACCCTAAAGGCGAAGCTCTGAGGGCGAGATGGGAAGCGGACCTTGAGACCCCGATTACGGATAAAGAATGGGAAAGAGTGTTAATATTTCCCAAAAAAGTGTCTAGGAATGCTAGATTCGGCCAGATTCAGTTGAACGTCCTGTACAGGACATACATGACCCCACATAAGTCGGCTCCTTCAACAGGTCATCCTCCTCATCGTGCCCATGGTGCGGGAGCGATGGGGCGGACATGATCCACATGTTTTGGACTTGCACTAGGGCGATGACACTATGGTCCAAAGCCAAACAGACTTGCATGGACGCCGGAATGACGAGGTACGAATGGACTCCCGGCGAGTGCCTTCTGGGGAAGTACCCCAGACCTAGCAAGTTCAAGCATGCTGTCAGATTAATGGATATCTCATGCATCCTGGCTAAGACAACAATTGCGATGGCTTGGAAGACGCTGTCAGGCCCCAGGCATGAACGATGGCTCAAAGAACTCGAGAGATGGATGGTAGCCAAAACCAGAGCCTGGCAAGAAGGAATCACGTCAAGCGGCGAAACTGAGAGCGGCACCTTAGAATCATGGAAGGCCCTCCTCAGAGACATACGCTTCAGCGCCGATTACAAGCCCCCCTGAAATCCTGTAGCATCACACTGACACTAACCCCCTGCTCCTAGCCCGAACGAACAGCCCCTGTATGCGACCCCTCCTGCTTCCTGAAACTCTGGGTCGCTGGCCTTGACCCATCCATCCACTGAAAAGTTCGCTACAACATGAAGACTGTTGTTTTGTTTGACCTTCCCTCCTCCCTGTTCCCCCCTTCACCATTCCCTCCCTTGTTTGAATCACTGCTTAATTTCTCGTTGTATTGCACATTTTTTCCTCACCAAAAAATCAATAAAATACTTTAAAAAAATAATAATTCTGCCAAACACTACCTTACCCTTCTCTCTTTTGCCCACTCATCTCTCACACCCCGGTCTTATTCCTCCCTTGCTCCTTCTGTCCCTCTGATTTCCACACCGTCCATTTACTTCTGTCCTTTAAAGTCGCCACTCTTCACACCTCTACACACTCTTCTCCTCACCTCTCCACACCCTTTTCACTACCACTCTACTCCACACTACCCCATATACACTTATGACCTGCCCTTACTACACACTGTTTCCCTTTTCCAACCTTCTCTTCCGTTTCACTTCACTACTGCCACTACCACCTTGCACCCTCTCCACACCCACCTTGCACCCTCTCCACACCCTCCTTGCTCCGCTACTCTCCCCTTCTTACTCTGCTACTACCATACTCAGCTACTCCCACACACGCCTCAATATGATCACTTTCACACACATTCTCATATTCACAGCTTCACTCCAACAACTGGTACCACCCTCCCTCACAACCAATACCTCACCTATTAAGATGTATTTCTTGTATCTGGCCGGGCGGACAGATTTTAGGAGGCCACCCTATTTATGGTGAATAGGGAACTGTGACGAATCACAAGGTTTCGTCACTTCTACCCTGAGGGGAGCCTTTCCTTCTGAGGCTAGGGAGGTAAGCCCACTACGCACACTCCCATAAGGGTGTCGGAAAGCGGGACCTTACAGGGAGAGACTCCCCTCTTGGGGATGAGGACTCCCATTCGATCAAGGAACTTGCAAAAACTCTTTTGTGAACCATCAATAACACCCATGCTTCAGAGAAGACCACCAGAGCAAGCCAGTTTTTGTATTGTAATATTAGCCCAAACATTCATCATGAAGAAATGTCTGCCAAAATCACTGAGACTAAGAAGAGAAAAACAGATCGCTCCATGGACTAAAGTTAAACAAACTGCGACGAAGAAGACAAGAGGGATTACTCACCAGAGAGAGAGACAGGACTTTAATGTTATGCTGGGGAGTCCCCAGAACTAGGATATAAAAATGGAAGGACGACGTAAAATGGAGAGTGAAGCCCAGGAAGTTCGGACCAGGAAAGAGCTGGGAGCTGCTGAGAACCGAAAGATCCTTGGTCGTGAGAAACTAGCCAATGGGCGGACCAAAGAGGCACGGGGAGAACAGAGGTCTGTGTCATGCAGGGGAAGAGAACCCTGAAGAAAGGAGAACAGAGTGAGCAGTGGCGTGACCTGGGAAAGATGAACTGTTCAACCCAGAAACAAGACCTCTGCAGCCATGGCTACGCAAGGCCACACAAAGAGTCAGCATGAGCACAGGAGCCATCTGATGCTGAGAGTTATGATCTCAAAGAGATCTGGAGACGCTAGTCCATGTACAAAAAGGTAACGAGAGAGGCAGGAGACCCTGAGGGGGAACCGGGAGGAGAGACACACTCGTCCCAGTGAAACAATATGTGTAAGAGCGACAATAACTATGGGACTCAGCCTGCTCGTCCCTGTGACAACAATTATTTTTAAGAGAGAGAATAATTACAAGAATCAGTATACTCCTCACACTGAGGAGAAAGGTGTTACTAAGAACCAGACTAACCCTAAAAAGAGACATAGTGAAACCTGTCTCATTGAGTACTACAAGACAGGAACTGAGTAACAAAACTCTCAAAGTGGTTGGGAATATCTGATTCAGTCGAAAGCGAAAGTAAGCTTAAGAGACCAAGAGAAGATTTGTGTAAAACACTTTGTTCATAAGGAAGCAAATGAAAACAGAGAATCTTGATCAAGAGGAGGAACATTTGGGTTCGTTGAAAGTGCTAGGGGAAAGGAACCTTACAGAGATGCGTCATGAAGACACAGTCAAAAGGGGTTCATACCCAAATACAGTGAGAAAAGGCTAAACTCAACAGGGAAAGGGGACACAAGGAGAATGGAAAAGTCCCAGAAATTAACTAAAGGAATTAATTTGAGAGCTAGCCAATAACTATTTGAAAATCACTGATTAGGGCTTAACAGCCTAGCCAGGAGAAAGAAGTCATCCTCCTGAACATGTTGTTGCTTTTCCTTAGTGGTAGTGCAAGAAGAAATTAGCTTTGAGATGGAGGACTGAAGACGAACACACTTGTTAGTTTTGTTAGGTAGGGAAACCCATAGAATATATATAGATGGGCCATTTTCTTATTGCAATAAACCACTTGGTACAACAGTCTGTCCCCTTCTTCCGACCTACCATAGAACCCTGAGTGATTGGCCAAAACACAATTAAGGTGCGTGGAGGAACAGTTGAGGCTTATTCTCAGGAGTGTGAGAGTGGGGTCAGGGGCCCTTATTGAGTCCTTGCAGTATGAAACACAATAATTCAATTTAGATACAAGTATAAAACGGTTATTTATTTTAGGCCTTCTGAACACAGAAAAATGAATTTAACGGGTAGTATTATTGCACAAAACTATGAGATACAAATATATACATTCATCATAGGTTCATAAATGCATTAAAAACCACTTGTTCAGCATGAGGTTAAGTAGGCCAAATGCAATACAATAAATGATGGAAGCAGGTCACAAGTTCATTCTCCAACTTCAGCAGTCCAAACTCTAAAAAGAATAGGGCCTTTCGCCCAGAAGTCATAGAAGCCACAATTTTCCTCCCTAAAGGAGGCTCAGTCCCCTGCATCCCCCCCGTGGCAACGCTCCATGTCACCACGCTAAACTCTTACTCTGCTGTCAAGCACTCCTCTGACATTTGCCACCTCCTGGAACTCCAGGACCATGATATACTTGCTCTTACTGAGACATGGCTGTGACACAAGTTTTGACACACTCCATCCCTGAAGGCTACAAGAACCTCTCTGCGCCCAGGCCCAACAGGCCACAAGGCTGAGTAGCCTTGATCTTTCCTAAGTGGATCCCTGTTTCCACTATTCCCACTCAGGTCTACTCCTCCTTTTAATGCCTGGTCTGCAGGCTCTCTCTCACCGGTCGCCTCTTTTAATCTGGTCATCTTCCATCGGCCGCCGGGCCAGTCCACCCTCTTCCTCTTGGAATGGGCGGACCGGGCCTATCCTCTATCCTCCTCTTCCCAACTCCTCTTGCTGGGGTATCTTAACATCCATCTTGACTCTCCTAACACTTCAGGACCTTTCCGAAACCTATGCGACTCCCTTTCACTTTTCATTCTACCCTCTGGTCCAACACACACTGCTGGCCACACCTTGAATGCTCTCATCACCAGACATCCCTTGCTCTATTCCTCTCACTACTTCTCTCATGGAATGATCATTCTTTTCTCACGTGAAGCTTTGGCAATTGCACACCCTACACCACACCTGCTGCCTTCAAGGTCATTCGATCCATGAAAAGTGTCAGTGGCTGCCTTTGCCTCCACCTACTCTGCTACTTCTACTCCTGCAGCTGACTCCCACCCTGATACAGCCCTCTCCAACTTTCAACGTTCCATTTCCAACACTCCTGACATTCTTGCCCCGGTCAGGAGAGCGTCCAACTGAGCCTGCCAAAAAGTGCAACTCTTGGTACGACTCCGATCTGGCTGCCCTTAAACCCAAGTGCAGAATAGCGGAACAGAAATGGAGCTCTTCAGTTGCACCCTTTGAAAAGCTGGCCTGCCGCCTTCTTCATAGGCAATATAGACTCTGCATCCACTCCAAGAAATGAGTCTACATTCAAGTCTGTATCTCCGCAGGATCTAACAACACGGCCAAACTTTTTCAAAGTCTGCAAATAACTGGCCAACCCTACCGCAGCTGCATCCTCTACTACTCCAACCCGGGCTTTTTGCTCGGCCCTGGCTGTACATTTCACCACCAAAACACAGGACATCCATTCCTTGCTCTCTCTTCTGCTCATCCCCTGCACCAACATTACCTGGGCCGCCCCCACTCCTCCCTCTCCCCCGTCACACCTGATGAGTTGGCTAGACAAGTCCGGTCTATGAAAGCCTCTTCCAAACAGGTGGACCCCTCCCCCCCCCCCAAAAACCATAAAGGACAAGATTAACACTCACTCCAGCCTTGGCCGACCTCTGCAAACTCTCTTTCCCCACTAGAGTTTTCCCCTCTCCTCTCAAGCACTCTGGTGCACCCTCTGCCGACCCGTCCATTTCAGGAAACGGCGCCTTTACTGGGACAACTCCTCGAGAAGCTGGCTATCACTCAACTTACCCTCCATATGGAATCTGTTGGTTATCTTCATAACCAGCCATCTGGCTTTAGAGCACCCAGAGGCACGGAAACTGCTCTTCTGAACACCTGCTCTCAAATCTCAACACTACCTCTCCCCTCTGTGCTCATTCTTCTTGATCTTTCTTCTGCTTTCGATACTTTAAACCACAACATCCTGATCACCAGTCTCCATGATACCCTGGGCATCACAGATCAGGCCCTGGCATGGCTCGCCTCCTTTCTCTCTGACCGGCCCTCCCAGGTAGAACTCGGGCCCTTTCTCTCATCTACCACTCTCTCTACTTGTGGTGTCCCCCAGGGATCTACATGGCCCGCTTGGCCCACAGGATCTAAACCTTTACCTCTAACTTTCAGTGTTATGCAGATGACAAGCAGCTCTATTTCAGGCTACCCTCTGCCTCCTCCTCGCTCATCCCGGATTGTCCATCTGCAATTCAGGCTTGGTGGGCTGCTAATGATCTCTGCCTGAATGCCAATAAGACAGAGATCGTACTCATTGGGACTGCTGTTTCCGCTTACCCACTTTCTCACTGGCCTGCCTCCCTTGGCGCTGCGCCCTCACCTAACAGCCCTTGCCAAACAATGAGTCAAATAATCTTGGGGTCATCTTCAACTCCACACTCTCCTTCTCTTCTCACATCTCAGACATATCCAAAAAATCCAACTACCAACTGCGCCTCCTCAGTGGTATTCTACCTTTTCTCACTTTCCCCGAGAGGCTCATCACCGAGAGCCCTGGTTCTCTCTAGGTTGGACTATTGCAACAGCCTCTTTCTCAACCTTCCTACTTCTACTCTGTCCTCTACAACTCATCAAGAACAGAACCGCAAGACTTATCCTTGACCTCAAGCCCTGGGACTGCATCTCACTGGCGCTGAAATCCCCCCACTTGCTCCCTGTGGCTGCAAGGATCAAGTTCAAGATCCTCTGCATAATCCACAAGGCTTTCTGGGGCTGGGGCCGGCAACATCTATAATGCTCTCTTCCAAAATATTCTCCCTCTAGAGTCCTCCGCTCGTCCTCCAACTATGTGGGTGAGATGCTTTCACAAAGAGATTTGGGGGTATATCTTTATCCTCTGCAGGTACCTCCCTCTGGAACAGCCTCCCTACCTCTCTCTGTCTTGAGTGGGAACACCTTAAGTTCGGAAACTCCTCAAGACCTTCCTTTTCTCTTCCTCCTCCTCGCTCCCTCTCCCTTGCTAACCTCCTTTCCTTTCTCCCACCCCCAACTCTGCTCAGTTTATGCTGACTTGTTGCCTTGGTCACCTCCAGAGCTTAACAGGTCCCAGGCACCCCTGCCAGTCTTTTGCACTTGCCTCCAGGCCGCTGCACTTTGTTCAGCATTACTGTACTTTCAGCTTACGTCCATGAGCAGGGCAACCTCTCTGCACTTAAGCGAGGGCCCCGCTGGACCAAACGTTTTGTTCCCCCCTCCCCAGGCCCCGTATGTATGTATGCATTACCTACATTTTCTAGGACCTGTTAATTGTCCGTCTGCTCCCCCTCTCCCACAAATCCCACCACCATTTCTCGTCTCACCTTCACTAGCTTGGTCGCAACTGTAACTTTTCATGGTTTATAGTCATAATGTCGAAAACAATGCCGAAATACAAAAATGTCGAAAAAAAATGTCGAAAACAAATATGTCGAAAATATATACATATAATAGGAAAGGACAATTAGTCGAAACAAAAATGTTGAAAAAAAATTCGAACAATAGTACTAACATACCGAGGTGAAGTATTGGTAATCGTCTGTTTTTATGGAGGGGGTTACCCCCCCAGCCCCCCCTTACCTCTACGCCGAAACTCACCCACCCCCCCTCTCGACCACCAACACATAACCATTTGCCAATCTGTAAATAAAATACATTATGACTAACGAAAACCGCATAGAATCAAGAGTAGTAAGGGTTAAGCCAATAGGTGACACCCACGAGTAAAGAACCTTGCCTAAACACAAAAGGAACAGATGACGGTTGTGGACAACTGTCATTACCTGACAGAACCAGAGTCAGAGCGAACTACAGTGGATTCGATTCGGCTACGTCAGGCAAACAATCAGGTAATATAACATAAAAAAATATGTAACTAGATATTTAAATCGAAAAATATACTAGTGTATGGCAAACATAGTAAAACATTTTTTTACGTTATTTTAGATTGAAAATGACAGAAAGGGTTGAATACATAACTTCGCAAAAAGGAGGAAAACAGCTGGTTTTGAAAGGATACATTTATAATAAGGAATTGGAAAAAAATGAACGCTCGTACTGGAAATGCACTGAATATGGATGATCAACATGTGCCGCACGAGTTATAGTTGAATGTTCCAATACAAAAATAAAGGGAGAACACACCCATCTACCGGACAAGACAAATATAGTAATAAAACAAACTCTCCAAGAGCTAAAAAGAAAGGCAATAGAAAACCCCGGTCAGGCAAGCGGTTTGGTAATATCAACGGTATGTGACACGTTACCTTCACATATATCTGCGCAGATGCCTAGTGAAACACACATGCAACGAACAGTAAACCGCAAGAAACAGCAAAAGGAAAATCTGCCATCAGCACCTACAACATACAATGACATCACCATACCAAAAGTGTTTAGGGTGACAGCTAATGGAGAAAATTTCCACCATTCTACCGTTGAAGTAAGACAATAAAATGTTGATATTTTCAACTGCAACCAATTTCAAGCATCTAAGTGAAAGTGCCCAGTGGCAAGGTGATGCAACTTTCAAAGCATGCCCACACCCCTTCCAATAATTTTATTCAATACATGGAACAATAAATAAACTAATTCCACTTGTTTATGTTTTAATGCCCAAACAAAATGAAGAAACATACAGAATGATGTTGAACAAAATCAAGGACACTGTACCAGATTCGAAAACCCAAAAACATAATCATGGATTTTGAATTAGCACAGATTAAGGCATTTTCTTCAATATACCCTGATTCTAGCATACAAGGCTGCTTTTTTCATTTTACTCAGTCGATATGGAAAAAACTGCAAAAACTTGGACTAAGTAGTAAAAAAACTATTCGGATTAGCATTTGTGAAAGAAGATCAGGTTATAAATTTCTATGAACATTTAATTGACACTGACTATTTTAAAAATCATGAGGAAGAAAATTCGGACATGTTAGATTACATGGAAAATACATGGCTTGGACAATTAACTAGGAATGGCACCAGAAGAAGGCCAAAATACAATATAAACATATGGAATTGCTACAAAGCAACCTTGGAAGGGCGACCTAGAACAAACAATTCACTTGAGGGATGGCACAGCCGTATTAATAAAACTTTCAACACAAGTAACCCAAATTTGTGGCATTTTTTGAAAGAATTACACAATGAACAATCGCATCAGGAATTTCGAGTCTCACAAGTGATTTCACTCGCAAACAGAGTTAAAAAAGAAAAAATACAGAGACTATGAACAACGCCTTGAGCAAATAGTACGTAATTTTAATCAAGATGAAAAAGTCAATAGCGTATAATTTAAAATGTTAACAATACTCAAGTTTTTGAAGAATCACCAATCCACCATGACAAATCCAAGCAGTAACCGTAAAAAGCACCAAGCAGCACAATCCAAGGAACCCAAAATCCAAAAAGCAATCCAGGGAAAAATACCATCCAAAACAAAAATCCACATGTGCGATCCATAACAGTGAAATCCGGAAAGGAAAAAAAGTTGAAAATCCAAGAAAGCCCAGGGAAAAAAAATCCACAATCCAACCCGAAAAAAAATCCATAGATCGGAAAAACCAATACATCCATCGAATCCAGTAAAAAAAAAAAAAACATTGCATCCAGGGAAAACGGTGAAAATCCTTGAAAATCCAAATAGAAAACCACACGAAAGCACGGAGACCCGAACGCGATGGAAACGCTGCAACAATGAACTTTAAAAACGGCGCCTACGCATACGTAGAGTTACACAACCTTACGTAGAATTCAATAACCATATATCAACAAAATGAACAATCTCATTTCTTATACAATAGCGCCATCTATTGGAGAAAAAGTATACTAAATGTTCAACGTTAACAGTTTGCAATTTGTTATTTATTTATTTAAAATGCATATTTAAAATAAATATATATTTATTTAATATATATATATATATATATATATATATATATATATATATATATATATATATATATTAAAGCTAACTATTTCATGGTAAATACTATTACTGTTCAAAAATACTTAATAAAACATGGTTAATATCAATGTTCAGAAATGCTTAATAAAACATATATAAACACTTGTATTAAAATTTAATTTGAAAAAAATTCGACTTTTTCGTAAATCGACATTACAATTTTCTAATAAATATTTTCAACATTTTGACTTTCGAAAATATTGCATTCGAAAATATGACTGGATGGTCTTTTCATGCACTTACACTAGGAGAAATGTCGTCTGACCTACTATTCTAGTTCTCTCTTGGTTTAAAGCATTCAGAATCGTCACAGCCTAAGAACGATTACTGTATTCCCTTGTTCCCTTCCCACCTTGAAGCGCTTTGAAGCACTTCACATGTGTATAAGCACTGTATAAATAAACTATAAACAAAGGGAGCCTCTGCCGGTAAGTTGCAGTTTACTTGTGTTGGTGATAGTTAAAGTTTTTACTAAAAGGTAGGTATCTTATATTTCAGGTTAATATACCCAGATTCAACGACCTAAAGGTGAATGGAATGCAGAAGACAAAGGGACTTGTTCACAATGTTATGCCATGGAAACAGGGGGGACAGATGCACTGCATTACTTACCCACTATGACTCCAAATGTTGTGGATTGTCTGGAGATCGCTGGGGGTTCGATCTTCCGCCATTGGTTTCGGTGAGTGATGCCCAGGAGTTGCGGGTTTCAGGATTCTTCCGGTCGGATGCAGCTGCAAGATGCAATCTCGTGCAATGATGAAATGCAATAATACTGAGGCAGACCTCCACAAGACATTCCACATGTTGGAAAGGGGAGAGCTCCAGCGATGGTCTGCACACAAAGGCCATGACAGGCGACTTTTCAGTCGCAGTCAGATAAGCTGCTCCAGGAGAAGATCCCTTGATGCTGAAATTTGGGTAGACGACCACCACCGAAGTTCCAGGCTTGAAAGCGGAATAGCAACGCTTCTGGTGAGGTAGCGCATGACAGAGCTGGTCAATCAACCAGGGAGTCCAGGGACAATTCCACAGGCTCACAAGGGCAGGAGCTTCAAGAAGGCGTCAAGACTAGTTGGTCCGAATAGTCCAAGGGCTGCAGTATTGCTCAGGGTCTTTGGTGATAAGGAAGTCACACAGGGCTTCACCGGGCCGGACATAGGAAGGGATGCTGAGCCAATCCAGGAGTATTTAGAAGGCTATGGTTCTTCTAGGGATTCTTTGCTCCAGTGATGATCTAAATAAATGGCTGCAGAGGTCCTCTACTTGTACAAAATATGAGCTGGAAGCATGTCCAAGCCCACCAATGGTAAGGATCTGCACCATTCAAACAGCCAGTAGTTATCCAATCAGGGACAACTACTGGTTTCACATTTGCCCCACACAGACTTTCTGGCAACACGGAAGTGGAGTGGGACTATATAGTCCCACCCCCTTCCTGAGCAGCACACACACTGAGTCATCACTAGTCTGTGAAAGCAGCAGCTTTCCCGTTCAAACAGGATTTCTTGACCTGCAAGGCAGGAAGGCGGCCAAACAATAATATGTCAAAGAATCTCTTGGCACAGCCATTTAAGGGCACGTTCAGTAGCCATACGCGGCAACCACGAATGTGCACACTACAAATAATGCAAAAATGGTAAAAAGAGTATCTGCTGTCACCAGCATATTTTTAGGCCATGAACAACCAGAAGGAGGACTCGAACAAATAGAGGTCATTTTCAAGGAGTTTTATTAAAATAACAGAACCGAAATACCTAACTAGCACTTGAAACTAGTTCCTTGCCTAGTAAAACAAAATACTAAAGGTGCACTTTGAAGTCAAAAAAAAGTTACTCCGTTTTCCAACCACAAGGATTCTTCCTTTCAAAACTATCTGGCCACCACTTTGGAAAAAAACATGGAAAGGGCAGGCTTTGTACAAAAGTCTCAGCAGCGTATCTGCCTGGCCCAAATTTATACTTGGTTTGTTCTTGGGTGTCAAAGGTCCTTTTAACACAACAGGATATTCTTCCCTGGCTTTGCATCAAGGTAGGGGCTTCAGGCTCTCTCCTGTTAATAAAGAAAACTGTTTATTGTGAACATTTCCATTCCTCCAGGATTTCTTGTAAACAAACAAAAAACGTCCTTCAAGGTGTTAGGTCTTCCCCAAAGTCATGTTACCCTCATCCAAGTTATTTTCATGAAACCAAAGTTGTGTCACGTAGGGCAGCTGTCCACCCTGTCCTGTCAGAGTTCTGTACCTTCAGTTACTTTCTCAGCCTTAATTGAAAGTGTTCATGTCTCTGGCTCAATTTCCCCATCATAGGGTATTTGCACATTCGGTTTTCTCAGGCTACCATAACCTTGATAGCTTTCTCAGCTGTTATTCAAAGTGTACGTCATTTTATCAATACCCCTTTCATAGGGTATTTGTACACACTGCTTTCTCAAGCTACCGTACCTTTGATAGCTTTCCCAGCTGTTATTCACAATGTTCGTATTTTTATCAATACCCCTTTTCATAGGATATTTGCACACTCCTGTTTATCAGGCTCACGGAACCTTGATAATCTTGCCAGCCGTTATTCACAATGTTCATAACTTGCAACGATATGCGCTCCGTCGGCTTTCTCAGGATCCTGTAACTTTGTTGGCTTTACCCACAGCTACAGTCTGACATGTGTGGAGCTCGGGGATTCAGGCTCCCACATGGAATCTGGTCTTAGCGTCAGTTACCTGCCTACCACCGCTCTTTTGTGGTCGCGCCACGAGAGGAGACATGGGATTCCAGTCTATGATCCCTCTCTGACCTGGCTCCTCGGTCAGGTAGAACACCAACCCTCTGGCTTTCGGCTCATGGCTTGCTCGCCCTCCTCGCAGGCACTGGCTCTGCGGCCTAGCTTGGCTCCACCCCTCAAGGACATCCATGATGCAGAGGCTGGCCTCTACATAGGGGTTCCTTTTCCTCTTTAGGAGTTTCCTCTCTTATATAAATCACAGGAATAAACAGGTGTTCAGGTGGTGTTCAGCATTGCCTGTAGCCAATATATGTAATGAAGTCTTTGTAGAATATAGACGCTGCAAGAGATAGTAAAGTCTTTTCTACATTCATATATGCAGAGAACAAGTTACTTACCAACTGTAACGTTATTTCAATTGGATTTTCCTCCCACATATTCCTCATTTTATGATAATTCATCTCCCAGCTTTGTTGCTTATGATTTTTTTTTCACCAGAGGGCACTGTGTTCAAGGCTGCCGAGTCGTAGTCCCTCGAGGGCCGCCGTGGACATCATCCATTGCATATAGGGCTCGAGCAGCACCCGTTAGCTCAGTTCCGTTTTTACGGTGTTCATGGTCGCATCAGCTGATCAGGCTTTAAGTCGTCAGGCTCTTAAGGAAGTTAGAGTGCAACTGGCGTAAACTGACGGAGGGGTAGGTTGGGAGGGTCGATGAGGAATATGTGGGAGGAACATACAATTGAAAGAACGTTACAGTTGGTAAGTAACTTGTTCTTCGAATGGATTGTGTCCTCCCACCTATTCCACACCTTATGATAGACTCCCATAGCAGAGGTAACTTTGGAGGTGTGAGTACTAGAAATTTTAATTATGGACTGAATGAAGGACAGCTTTTGCAAATAGTCCTCCTTGATATGAAGTAGAGTCCAAGCAGTAATGCTTCACAAAGGTGTGCATTGACGACCTGGTGGCTGCGGCACAAATGTCCTGCACCGGGACACTCCTCTGAAGAGCCATGGCATTTGCCATGCCTCTAATTGAATGCGCCCTTAATCCACCTGGATGCTCTTTTACAGCCAATTTATAGGATTCAGAGATTGCTAGAAGTATTCATCTGAGTAGAGTTTGTTTAGACACTCCAAGGCCAAATTTGGGTCCAGTATAGACAACAAATAGTTGGTCACATTGTCAAAGATTTGTCAATCTGGGAATGTAGAAACTGAGAGCCTTTTTTGGGTCTAGATTATGCAACCTTTCCTCTTCCTTACTAGCGTGAGGAGGAGTATAAAAAGAAGGTAAGGTAATATTCTGTGAAAGATGGAAATCAGAGATTATTTTAGACAAGAAGAACAAGTTACTTACCAAACTGGTAACGTTCTTTCAATGGGATGTTCCTCCGACGTATTCCTCATCTTTGGCGTTATCCATTCCAGCCGACTGGCCTCGGAAACATTTTTCAGTAGAGGGCGCTGTGCGTCGACATCCTTCGAGTCGGTGTCCCTCGACAGCCTCCATATCGGCTCCGACGTCATCATGAGTATAGACAGACTCACGCAGCGTCCGTTGCTCCATTCCGTTTTGAAGTTCAGATTTGCTTTGCATTCATTGGTTAGTAACCTTTAAGGAGCTTAAGCTGCAACTACAAGGGAAGTTTTACTGCAGGGATGGATGGGAGGAGCGATAAGGAATACGTCGGTGTTAGGCAGAAACCTGTGCAGTTCCCTTAGGGACCACTGCAAAAGATTTAAGACTGCAGGTGTTAGTAAACCCACTTGGTAGCAGTCTGTACCACACAGATTCACTTGGTAGCTGTGGCTGAGCAGTCAGACTTCCCTCAAGAAGAGTTAGGCAGTATATAGAGTATACACAATAGGTACAGAGATACAGTAGCACAAGCAAACAATGACCAGAGCTTTGGCGTAAAAGTATATAATTATTTATTTAAAGACACACTTGTAGATTACACTAGCACAAAGAGGTAAGTAAATTCAGCACACAGTCACTATTATATATATATATATACAACCCTAGTTACTTATTAGACAAGTCTTAATGAGAAACACCACTTCTTTTCAGACAGAGGTGAGCGCTTAACATAAGATGGCACTCTAATAAGTTAATAAAAAGGGAGGGAAAAAGGCAGAGTTATGGAAGCACACAAATTTCAATACTTTTAGAACCACAGTAAGGCAGGATAGGCAGGGTTCTACTGGAGAGCAAGGAAGTCAATTGCAAGGCCCACTCTTTGAGAGAGCAAGCAGAAGGAGTCCAGGTTCACACAGTGGGGTTATGCCCAAAGAGTGTTGTAGATAGTTTGCACACAAAGAATGAAATTAAAGTCAGGAAAAGTTAGCTAGGTTGTCCCAGGCCAGCCCAGGTTAGAACGTCGAGGCTTTACTGTCACCACGAACGATCTGTTGCAAGGGAAGCCAGGCGGGACACAGTGCATTAAGTGGGAAGGAAGCTCCAGCGGGGGCAGTTGTTCCTGGCAGCGGGTGCAAGTCAGTGTTTCGTCCAGAGGAAGAGGAGGTCTCGACGTGGAGGAAAGATGAAGGTCGTTGCACTGCCAGGGAAGAAACCAGCCGTGGAGTTCTTCGGTTAAAAGGTACTACCCTTCTATTCGCGTTAGTGGTAAACCTTGGTATTCCGGTTGCCGGGGTGCTTGGCACGAGCAAGGCGGCCACGAGATGCTCCAGGAAGGTGAAAAGAAGGCAAAACTGGTTATCCCCACCAGTCAAGGGAAGAAGACTCTCCGGACTGGAGATCTCTGTCGTCTGGAAAAGTGGTGAGACGGTTTAGTAGGGCTCCACCAGTGGTGTCGTCGTTGCAGGTCGGCTCAGCTTCTCCCTCCTCGGATTCTTAGGTCCTGTGGCGACTTCTGAAGTTCCAGTCCCCAAAGCCCTGCTTTTATGCAGCAAACCCCCATTCATTCAGCCTAGCTGTCAAACATGCTAAGTGGTGAGCCGGCCACTTGGGCCAATCACACAAGAGTGCGACTTGAGTTGCTAAGGCAACTCAGTCCAGGGTGCCTAAACCCCCTTCCACACCCCCTGTGGTACCCAGACAGAGTGGCAAAACTTTTCGAGGCTTCTGTGGAGAAGCCCGCCAAAAAGTGGAACAAAGGGCTCGACTTGGGTTGGAGTCACAGAAGAGAACACAAACGCCATTTTAGAATAGAGTTCTGGCAAAAAACACCAACCGGTGAATTAATATTAAATAAATAAACCGGCGGTATGTTTGAGGCTATCGGAATTAAATCATTAAAGTTGGAAGCCTCGAACAATGGGAAAATCCCATAGAGATATATTCGCGGTCGAATATACAAAGTAGTATCCACTGCCACCAGCCAAAACTCGATCAGGGGGGACGGAGACGTGCCCCCCTCGAACAACAGACCCCGGGGCAATCAAATTGCCCCGACCAGTACGTCCACAATATGATGGTTTGTACTGGTTTCTGTTCATAATTTGGGACTAGTAAAGCCAATGGTGACTTTACATGCCCTGGGAGACAGTAGTCAGTCCAAGGGTATGGAGTCTATGTTGGGGGGTTGCTACGACACCCACTGGGTTATGGCACGGAGGGTGCTGTGTAACTCACATCAAAAACACATGAAAACCTATGGAGTAAAAGACCACATAGCCCATAAAACACATGGAAAGACAAAGGAACACCTCAAATCATGTCTAAGAGTGGGTGTAAAAGAGTCTCACTCTTAGCAGGAGAAAAAATAAACCCCAAAAATCCAGCAACGCTGCTGGGGAACTCACTAGGTATGGGAAATTAGCCTTTACAGAGAATTCTCCCTAACAGTCGGATGAACATCCCATCGAAAGAACGTTACCAGTTTGGTAAGTAACTTGTTCTTCGAAGGGATTGTGTCCTCTGACGTATCTTTATCTTTGATAGACTCCCATAGCAGTAGTATAAAGAGGAGGTGGGAGTAAAGATGAAATATTTCCCTTTAAAGATGCACACAATGCAACACAGTTTTCCCAAATCTTGTCTCCTGGCTAGAGGAGGAATCCAGGCTGTACAATTTGGTAAAAGTATGTGCGGACGACCATGTGGCAGCCGCACATATATCTTTAATTGGCACCCCTCTTTGGAGGGCCGAAGAGGCTGCGATACCCCTGGTTGAATGAGCCCCAAGATGTTGAGGGAGTTATTTTCCTGCCAATTTGTAGCATTCTAGAATGGTTAAAATGATCCATCTTGAAATGGTCTGTTTTGTGATTGGCAATCCTAATTTGTGCCCTGCATATCCTACAAACAATTGGTCTGCTTGCTTTATACTAGCAAGTCTGCTAATATAAAAACTCGAGGCGCGCCTTGGATCCAGCCTGTGTAATCTATCTTCCTCTTTCCCTGGATGGGGAAGAAGATGGAACAAAGGTAAGGTTATTTTCTGAGTAATATGGAATTCAGAGACCACCTTTGGGAGAAAATTGTGCTTCACTAGTAAGACAACCTTGTCTTTATGAAAGATTGTATGAGGAGGTTTGCAAGATAGAGTTTGTAATTCGCTCACTCTTCTAGCAGAAGTTAAGGCCACTAGAAAGACTGTTTTAAGAGTGAGAAACTTTAGTGAACAAGAATAAAGTGGTTCAAAGGGAGTACCCATTAGAAACTTTAAGAGTAGATTTAGGTCCCACAAAGGAACCTGAAAAGGTTTTGGTAGATAGGCATTTGTTAATCCTTTCAGAAATTGGATTACTACGGGTACTTTGAAATATGAAGGCTCCTCAGCAGTACGCTTAAACAGACAGCGCTGCGAGGTAGCCCTTGATCATACCAATTAGAAGACCTGAATTTGCTAAGTAAAGCAAGAAAGATAACACCATTGGTGTATTGCATGAAAAGGGTCCAATATTCTTTTCTCTACACCAGCTGCAAAATGTGTTCCAACGGCAGTGGTATAAAGTCTTTGTTGCTGGCCTTCTAGCTGAAAGCAACACCTCCATGAAGTCATCCGGGAGATCCCAATACTTGTATCTCAACCTTTCAGAAACCAAGTGTGAAGGTTGAGGGTTCTGATGTCTGGATGGAGAACCTGACCTCCCTTCTGCGAGAGAAGATCCTCTCTTTGCGGAAGACGAATCGGCGGACAGATGGACATGTCTAGAAGATCCGAGTACCACGTTCTCCAGGCCCAATCTGGGGCAATTAGGATCATGTCTTTCCGGAATCTTCTCAACCTCCTGATCATTTGAGGAATGACAGGGACTGGAGGGTACACGAACTGCAGTGGAAACCCCCAGTCCACTACAAACGCGTCCCCTAGAGCTCCTCTCGGGGGAAATTCCCTTGAACAAAACTGATCGCACTTCCTGTTGATGCTGGTGGCAAACAGATCCACTTGAGGGGTTCCCCAAAGGGTGAAGATCTCTTGAAGGACTTCTTGAGCTAGCTTCCACTCGTGGGAGACTGTGCTCTGCCTGCCCAGAGCGTCCGCCGTCAAGTTCTTCTCTCCGGCTAGGTGAACTGCCGATAGAGAGATTCCTTCTTGAATTGCCCAAAACCAGAGGTGCATTGCCTCTCTGCACAGTGGCAGTGACCCTACGCCTCCTCGTTTGTTGAGGTAGTGCATGGCCACTGTGTTGTCCGTCATTATCAGGACATTCTTTCCCTGTACTGATGGCAGAAAAGCTTTCAGCGCTAGTCTGATTGCTCTCAGCTCCAACAGGTTGATGTGTAGTCTGAACTCCGATAGAGACCAACGACCGCTGACGGTCAAGTCGTTGGCATGAGCTCTCCACCCCGTGAGTGAGGCATCCGTGACTACTGTCATCTCCGGCCATGGTTGCCAAAACTGTTCTCTCAAGATGTTCTCCCGACAGGCCCACCACTGAAGGTCTCGAGCTACTCTGTCCGGGACTTGTAGGAGATCTCACATTCTTCCTGAGAATTGCGACCACTGGGTTCTTAGTGGCCACTGAAGGGATCTCATTCTCAGGCGATCCTCTGGCACTAGGAAGATGCAGGATGCCATGAGGCCTAGCAACCTCAAAAAGTCGAAGGCTGGTAGACGTTGGGCATTTTGAAACTTGGTGACCATCTGTAGAATATCTTCAGCCCTGACCTCTCGTGACGAGGCTTTTCCCAGGGAAGTGTCCAGGACTGCTCCAATGAACTGGAGTCTCTGTGATGGTAACATCTGAGACTTCTTTAAGTTGAGGGAGAAGCCCAGTTTGTGAAGGCCGTAGCAGATCTAATCTAGCTGGATCAGAGCTTGTTCCAGAGATACTGCTCTGATCAACCAATCGTCCAGGTAGGGGTAGACGTGGATCCCTTCCCTCAGACTTGCAGCCACTACCGACATTAGCTTGGTAAAGGCCCTCGGGCGGAGGTCAGCCCAAATAGCAGAACTCGAAATTGATAGTGAGAGTTGCCAATTGCGAACCTCAGGTATTTCCTGTGTTTGAGATGGATTGGCACATGGAAATAAGCATCCTGAAGGTCTAGAGATACCAACCAGTCCTGAAGCTGGAGGGCCTCAAGAATCTGCCAAAGGGTTACCATCTTGAACTTGTCTTTCCTGAGGAATTTGTTAAATTCTCGCAAGTCCAAGATGGGTCTCAGGCCTTCTTTGGTACTAGGAAGTAGGGGGAATACCAACCCTTGCTCCTCTCCACTACGGGTACTGGTTCTATGGCACCGTTTTCTAGCAAGTCTAAAATCTCCTGCATAAGGAGCGGGTGTGGAAGCTTCAAATAGTTGTTCCCCGGGGGATGACTGAGGAGTGTGTAGGAAGGGCAGGCAGTAACCTTGGGCAACTGTCTCCAATGCCCAAGCATCTGACGTAATAGCCTACCATTCTGCCAGATGTTGAGTTAACCTGCCCCCTACTGGTGTCCTGTGAGGGGAGACCTCAGAGGGGTTTAGAAGCTGCTGACGCAGATGCCGAGGGTAAAGAGGCACCTGCTGCTGCAGCTTTTGTACCTTTGACCCGTCCACCACGGGTGAATCGTTTCTGGCCCCTTTGAGCTGGCTGTCCTCTGCCTCTTCCGAATGCGGAGTAAAAGCGAAAGGACCTACCCCTCCAGGAAGCTCCTGAGGGGCGATTTGGATTCTGCCGGATTGCAGCTCCAAGGGATTTCGCTGCTGCCTTGGATGTTTGTAATCTCTCCAGGCTGTCATCAGCCTTCTTTCCAAATAAAGAAGTGCCGTCAAAGGGCATGTTCAGAAGTCTGGCTTGTACATCTGGAGCAAAACCAGACTTTCGCAACCACGCAAATCTGCTGATTGTGGTACTTGCCGCCATGGCCCTGCTGATGCGGTCAGCAGAATCAATGCCCGTTTGGAGGGACTCGCACATTGCATCCTTTTCATCCCTGATGTTTAAGAATGCATCCCTTTCTTTTCCTTCTGGGAGACAGTCAGCCGCAGATGAAGCAAACTCCCAAAATGTGTGGCTGAATCTTGCTAGCGTGCAAGTGGCGTTGATAGACTTAAGCTTCATGCTACATGCTGAAAAGACTTTTTGTGACATGATATCAAACCTTTTATCATCACTGCCCTGTGGAATAGTAGGGTATGCCGACTTACTGTTAGATGAAGTCGCTGCTTGTACAACTAAACTCTCTGGAGTTGGATGCTTGCTCAGATGTTCAGGATCTAAAGCTGATACTCTGTATTTAGCAGAAAGTTTTTTGTTTACTGCAGGGGTAACTTCAGGAGTTTCCCAATTAGCAGATATTTTTCTTTGCACAGCAGTATGAAAAGGAACAATAGGATCCTCCTGTGGACCTTTATCTAAAATATCAGTAAGGTCATCCTGCTGAAAAGAAGGTGTAGGTGTAGTCCACCCCATGAATTCAATTATTCTGCCCATCAGAATCCTATAAGGAGTCTCCGCATGCTCTCCAGGGTCTGCTTTAGCAAACTCTACTTCTGGAAAAGTATCTAAACCACTTGCCTCATGTAGAGACCCTTGGAGGTCTTTTAACCTGTTCTCCTCGGAGATGAATTCCTCTGGCATGGGTATTGTAGTCCTTTGCAAACCAAAGGGTGTCTCATTGTCCGAATCCTCCCCTTCCTCATATATAGAGGACAAGGCTCTAAAATAGTCAGACCTAGTATATGGTTTAACACCCATTTCTAGAGCAGAAGGAGCTAAATTTGTTATCACTGCCTGAGAAAACGTGGAGGTTGTCGACGTGGACGTCATAGGCTTCGACAATCCTGAAAAAGGCGTCGGAAAAGTTTGAAAAGAGCTTGATGCACTCGAGAGGATCGGAATCCTACTCGGCGTCATCGAGATGGTCGATGGCATCCTCAATGTCATGGTCGGAGCGTTCGACACCTCTAATACCTGTGACGTAGTGACAGTTGTAGGTTTGTCTTTTATCGGGGTTGAAGACATCGATAAAACCGATTTATGCTTCGACAAAGGCGTCGATGACGCAGATTTGTTAGTCTAAGAAATCGTCGATGACGCTGTCTTATTGCTTTTACTCGAGGGTTCATGACACTCGAGTACTTTCTTTCGCCGGGTTCAACGACTCGCAGCGTTTTGATTTTTCGGGTCCTTCACCCAGGGTATCGCCTTTAGCTGTCTCCGAGGGGGTCGAGGCAGTTTTCTCGAAGACGCTAAGCATTTTTTTACGGAATTCCTCCCACTTAGCCGGAGAGCTGTGGTTTGTGGGGCAGGTGACCCTTTCTGGGGAAGTAGAGGAAGAAGAAGAGGGAGATCTACAACGCCTCTTCTTAGAGTGTTTTGATCTCGAAGACTGATGAGAACCGCTTCAAGATCTTGAACGGGAATGTTTCTTTTGTCGACGAGGAGATGAATGTCTCGACTCAGCCGGAGAAACTTTCGAGGGAGCAGAAGTTTTAAAGTCCTTACCTCTTTTTAACTTCCCCTTATGCTCTTTCAAGGCTTTCGCCGTCATGCACATACAGTCCTCGCATTCCGAACAGTGATGCTCCGATCCCAGGCACCACAAACAGATCCTGTGAGGATCCGTTAACGACATTTTCTTCCCACAGTCGCAACATTTCTTGAAACCGGACCGTGGAGTCGATCGTTCAGATGAAGAAGCCATCGTTGTAATGGTAATAATCTTTGAAGAATAAGAAGGTTTTTCTGAAGAAAGGAACCGAGCGTTACGTTTCCGTGGCCTACGAAGTGCAGAAAAACGGAACTGAACAACTGACGCTGCGCGAGTCTATTTATACTCATGACGACGTTGGCGCTGATACGGAGGCTGTCGAGGGACACTGACTTGAAGGACGTGGACGCGCAGCGCCCTCGACAGAAAAAAAACTTTCCGAGGCCAGCAAGCTGGAATGGATAACAAAGATGAGGAATACGTTGGAGGACACAATCCCTTTGAAAGATGGTTTGACTTTTAAAATAACTTTGTCCCTATGGAAAATGGTGTGAGGAGGCTTATAAAACAGTGCCTGCAACTCACTTACCCTGCAGGCTGATGTTATAGCCACCAACAGAATTGTTTCAAGAGTGAAAGGTCTTAATGGGCAAGAATGTAAAGGTTTAAAAGGGGCACACGAGAAATGTTAAGACTAAATTCAAATCCCAAATAGGCACCTGAAAAGGTGTCGAGGGGTGGGGGAGGGGTATGGGGGGGTGGTACACATGCGTTAGCCCTTTCAAGAATTGAATTACCAAGGGCATTTTAAAATAGGACACCTCTTCCGAGGAACGCTTAAAGATAGATAGCGCTGCCAGATATCCTTTTATAGTGCCAACTTGGAGCCCCAAAATGGCTAAGTGTAAGAGAAATGAAAGTACTGTTGGAGTATTACAAAGGAATGGATCCACATTCTTATCCCTGCACCAGTTACTGAACTTGTTCCAATGACACCGGTACAGGGATTTTGTTGCTGTCCTTCTGGCCGAAGGCAAAATCTTCATTACGTCATCCGGAAGGTCCCAATCCTTATATTTCAGCCTCTCAGAAGCCATGCGTGAAGGCTGAGTGTCTTCACCTCTGGATGGAGAACCCAACCTTCCAGAGGAAGACGTATTGGAGGGCAGATTGGAGGGCAGATGGACATGTCCGGAAGGTTCGGGTACCACGTACTCCTGGACCAATCCGGGGCAATTACGATCATGGTTTGCCTGAACTTTCTTAACCTCCTGATCACTTACGGGATCACGGGGACAGGAGGAAACACGTAAAGGAGTGGAAATATCCAGTCCACTACGAACACGTCCCCTAGCGCTCCTCTTGGGGGAAATTCCCTTGAGCAGTACAGTTCACGCTTCCGGTTGGCATCGGTCGCGAACAGATCCCCTTGAGGGGTTCCCCAAAGGGCGAAGATCTCTTGAATGACTTCCTGAGCTAGTTCGTATTCGTGGGAGACTGCTCTGCCTGCTCAGACCATCCGGCACCGTGTTTAGCTCTCCGGCTAGGTGAACTGCCGATGGAGAGATTCCTTCTTGCATTGCCCAGAATCAGAGCTGCACTGCCTCTCTGCACAGAGGGAGTGATCCTACACCTACTCTTTTGTTGAGGTAGTACATGGCCACTGTGTTGTCCGTCATTATTAGGACATTCTTTCCCTGTACAGAAGGCATAAAGGCCTTTGCACTCAGCTCCAAAAGGTTGATGGGTAGTTTGGACTCCGATGAAGAACAACGACCGCTGATTGTCAGATCATTGGTGTGGGCTCCCCACCACGTGAGTGAGGCGTCCGTCACTACCGTCATCTCCGGCCATGGTTGCCAAAAAGGTTCCCCCTTGAGGATATTCGCCTTGCAAGCCCACCATAGGAGATCTTGAGCCACTTTGCTCGAGACTTGCAGAAGATCTGACATCTCTCCCTAATATTGGGACCATTGAGTCCTGAGGGCCCATTGAAGGGATCATCCTCAATCTGGCCTCTGGCACCAGAAAAATGCAGGATGCCATGAAGCCTAGCAACCTTAGAAAGTCGAATGCCAGTAGATATTGGGCATTTTGAAACTTTGTTACCATCTGCAGAATGTGGTGAGCTCTCTCCTCGGGAGGCGTGGCTTTCCCTGAGGAAGCATCCAGGACTGCTCCAATGAATTGGAGTCTTTGGCTTGGAATCATTTGTGACTTCTTGTAATTGAGGGAGAAGCCCAGTCTCTGCAAGAAATGGCAGGTCAAGGCCAGATGTTCCTGGCCTCGTTCGGGTGAACTTGCCCTGATTAGCCAATCATTCAGATAAGGGTAGACGTGAATCCCCCTTCTCCCGATACTCGCTGTCACCACCGCCATCAGCTTGGTGAAAACCCTCGGGGCGGAGGTCAGCCCAAATGGTAGAAACCGAAACTGATAATGAGAACCACTAATTGCGAACCTCAGGTACTTTGCGCTTGAGATGGATTGGCACATGAAAGTAAGCATCCTGAAGGTCCAATGAACCCAACCAGTCCTGAAGCTGGAGAGCCTAAAGGATCTGAGAAAGGGTCGCCATCTTGAACTTGTCCTTCCTGAGGAATTTGTTTAAATTTCTTAAGTCCAAGATGGGTCTCAATCCTCCGTCCTTCTTGGGAACTAGAAAGTAAGGGGTGTATCAACCCTTGTTCCTTTCCGCTACAGGTACATGTTCTATTGCACCTTTCTCTAGCAGGGTTAAAATCTCCTGCACAAGAAGGTGGTCTGGAATGTTTACAGAGTTGGCTCCCGGTGGATGATCTCGAGTTCTTTGATGAAAAGGAAGGCAGTAACCATAGGTCACTATCTCTAGTACCCATGCATCTGACATAATGCCCCGCCATTCGTCCAGATACCGAGTGATTCTGCCTCCTACTGGGGTCTTGTGGGTGAATACCTCAAAGTGGCTTTGCAGAGGCTGCAGCAGTAGCTGAGGAGGTAGTAGCCGCTGCTGGAGCTGATCTAGCACCTCTCCCTTTTCCACCATGAAAGGGTTTTCTCTGTTGGCCTCTTTGACTGGCCTGCCCCCTCCCTTTTCCAAAAGAAGAATAGAAACGAAAGAGGAGACTCTTCCAGGAAGATGAGCCTGCGTAAGAGTGTTGTTGAGGCTGTTTTATAGCGGTGCTAAGTGATTTTGCTGCCGCTTTTGAGGTCTGCAGCTTCTCCAAGCTCTCGTCCGCCTTGCTGCCAAACAACCTCAAGCCGTCAAAGGGCATATTAAGTAATCTAGACTGCACATCAGGTGCAAAGCCAGATTTCCTTAGCCATGCAAATCTGGGTAGGCCCGTGCTAGATGCCATGGACCTGCTTACGCTATCCGCAGTGTCCAGTCCTGACTGAAGGCATTCCTCCATAGCCTCTTTACCATCTTTTACTATAGCCAGGAAACCATCCCGTTCCTCACCTTCAGGGATGGGTTCAGCCGCTGATGTTATGCAGTCCCACAGGGTATATGTAAATCTTGCTAAAGTGCAAGTGACATTAGTCGATTTAAGGTCCATGCGCCCCAAAGAAAAAGAACTTTCCGGGCTCAAACATCAACTTTATCATCCCTGTCTGGTGGTATTGATGGGTAAGCTGATTGCCTAGTGGGAGGTTGCAGCTTGAACCACTCGACTTTCAGGGGAGGAATGTTTAGATAAATATTCTGGATCTGATAATGGCCTGTATTTTGATACAAATTTCTTGTTTACTGCTGAAATAGAATCAGGAGTATTCCAATTTACCATCACGCTCTTTTGAAGTGCTTTATGGAATGGAAGAACAGGATCTTTTAGAGGACCTTCACTCAGAATGTCCGTCATGTCATCCTGGTCGAAATCTGGGGAAGCTGCCTTCCAACCCATAAAATCAATCACCCTTCCCATAAGATTCCTATAACTAGGATCAGCATGATCTGTAGGTTCTGGTCTCTCAAATGCCACTTCAGGTGAAGTGTCTAAGCCACTGGCATTTTGTAAGCAGTCAGAGATCAGTTACTTTAGAATTCGGGTCCACTAGCTCTTCAGGGACCTCTGGCACCAAACCTAACTCCAGCTGAAGTAACATCCTCTTCAGAGCAGTGTTCTTCAAACATGGATGACATGGATCTGAAAAATTCCTGTCTCGGTTGAGGACGGAAAGCTTTTTCAGGTAAAGAGGGTGGTATCGACTTAGGCATGGGCAATGGCGTCGACTTGGGTATTGGAATCAAAGAATGCCTCGATAAAGGCGTTGAAGGCGTCGATAAAGACGACACTGGCATCAACGTTGTCCAAGGAGGCTTCGATGCTGTCGAAGAAAGCTTCGATACAGCCAAAGGTGTCGACGCCATGGTCGTCGACAGTGTCGAGTCGAGCTTCGACGCCGATGTCTATGTCGATTCCGCTACCACCAATTTATGCACCAGAGGTTTTGTTTTAGTACAAGGCTTCGGAGAACTTTCCCTTGATGACACTCTCGACTCTTTTTAGACTCTCGCATTTATATCTTGATTTCCCTCTGTCACTTTTAGAGTGGGTAGAGGCATAATCACCACGTGACATCTTCGAGGTGGTCTGGGCCGATTTTTCAAATATTTTAAGCATCAAAGCCCTAAAGGCCTCCCATTTTTCAGGGGAATCGTGCTTGGATGGATACGTTACTCTCCTCTCAGAGGAGGACGAGGAGGAAGAAGACCTGTGACATTGCTTTTTCGACTTAGTCGAAGACAAAGGATTTCCTGGAGCGTCTCTTTGATCTCGACCTCCTCAACCCATGTCGAGATTTTCGACTAGCTTCATCCGAATCTTTTTGTCTTTTAGAAGACTTGTAAGTTTCCTCCCCCACCGCCAGCTTACCTCTATGTTCCCCAAGAGCCTTATTGGACATGGCCTGGCAGGAACTGCACTCGTCAACCCGATGGTCTGGGCTGAGGCACCAGAGGCAATTCCAATGGGGGTCGGTTATTGACATTTTCCTACCACACTTCTGACATTTCTTTAACCCTGTCTCGAAGCTAGGGGCTAGGGAAGCGAAGCTAGCAGAAGACTTTACTTCACTTCAAAAAGTCAGAACAGATTTAAAAAGAAGGCAAAAAGATTGGGGGTCCATAGAAACTATGACGAGAAAGTTGCCAAAAGAGACATCTTTCCAAACAGTGGCTTTCTTCATGTGCTGGTGAGCTTTGTTGCCAATTCAATTAGGGGAGGGTTTCTGTTTCCCTCCTGTTCCCCTGCAGTCTCCCCTCACTCCCAGTTAATTCTCCATTGCCCCGCTATCTGCCTTGGATCCATCTGGGGTCAGCAGTTCGGGTGTCTCAGTTGTGTTTGGCAAGAAAATTCACAGTCCATTCACTTCTCGTCCCTGATGCCATTCCCCATGTTCCGGTCCAGGTCCATTCAGGGAGTTGTGGTTTTGAAAAATAAAAGTCACTGTGGTGGTACCAGGGCAGGTGGTTTGAACTTGAAGGACCCAAGAACTGAAACCAGCCACCAGTGACTTATATGAAGAGGCCCAAAGACACCATGTATGGGGGGAAAAGGTTGATGAAGCAAAATAAAAAGTTCTGACAACAGGGGAACTCTCGTCCCCTGCACACTTTCAATGGCCGAAATCAGCCAAGTAGTAAAGGTAAAAGTGTCAACTGGTTTAATCTAAGTTAATGGGGACTAAGGTAGTCATTAAATAAGACAATTTAGTGTATACCTAACAATCAATATATTTTTTGTAGAAAAATGTCCAACAAGGTTCTTTTGTCTTCACAAATTCTCCTTTAATGGGAAACCCAACACGTTTCCAGCACTGCGGAAACCATCCACGAGCAAATACTGGAGTTTAGAATATTTTTCTGGTTGCAGTTCCGACATCTGATCCAAGGACTGCACAAGAAGCTGCTGTGCACAGAAGGATACTTCTCGTTATGCAGGTGAAGGCAAACCGCCCTCAGGGTGGTAGACAATAGGAAATCAGCAGTAGCACAATTCTGAACAACGTTGGAGATTTAGTCTTGATGCTGGGTAGAGGGTGATACTGGGGCCTTTTCCCACCCGAGCGGATCATTGGGTATCAGCCCCCAACACTTACATTGGTGGCACGAGAAAATATCAATTGCTTGTGCTTCCCCTGCAGCATCAATTCTTTGCACAGGGTTCTTGAGTCATCAAAATCTTGTGCATTTGTGTTGTATAATACTGCTGAATTATTGTTGAGACTGAGCTGAGGGTAAGTGCAGGGCCCTAACCCAGATTTATCCAAGAAAAGTGCAGCACTTAAAATACAGTCATCTGACGATCGTCCATGAAACTGTTAAGAGGGAAGGATGTAGACTTTTTGCTGCGGTCATTGAAGGAATACATTTGCACAGTGCACTTTAATGGGTACATTTAATTGGTTAAATCTTAAATAAATCTCATGCAAGGAAGAATCCACCCAGCAGACGCTGAGTCCCGATTGGCTGGTGACCCTTCTTCAGCTACTTATCGGGAGCCGGCAGGCGAAGCCGGCCCACTCTCACCAAGGCCCAGTGAAACAAGGCTGACTCCTGTCCTAGCCTGTCCTCAGCCTTACTCGCCGTTCGCCTGGACACTATGCCCTTTTTCACCTCACACTAATCCCTGCTTGTGGTTACACAGCTGACTCTCCCCCTCATGAACCTATCGACTAGCGCTCTCATCATCCTTGAAAGTAAGACTAGTAACGTTACCAACTATTTCAGCGCTTTCCGAATGCTATGCTTATTCCCACGAGCTTGCTACCTAGTATAGCTATATAAGTTGTCCGCTCTGTGCCTACTGCCCTACAAGCATTTATCTTGCCTGTTGAACTAGCTGACATACTATCTATCCTGATGTTGATAATGCCTTTACTATGCTAATATAATCACATAGGCCACTTGAAGAGCTGTAGCAACGTGCTCCATGCACACCTCTGTACTAAGTCTGCACATCTATTACGAGCGCCCTGACTTTAATCAACTGAGCCGACTGCATATTTGAGCCCCTAGTCGCTACCTATTCACGGTTGCTTACCACCAAGTGATCGCACCAGTTCAGTGCCTTATTTGCTTGCATTGCCTATGTCTGTTCTCATTGCCGCCCAGCCCATACCTTCCCATTGCATGACCACGGCACCGCTTTCATTTGCGGCTTTGTTCGCCTGTGCTTGCCTTGAAATTACTATGCTGCCAACACCATGCTCGCTTTTGAAATGATTGAGCTCTTGCTCAGAACCGCAACGTGGACCCACCTGTTAGCTCCATGATAAATGCTACTCTGCCTGCCTGATACGCTCATTGTGTATTCCCTAATTTGCTGCGCCACACCTTGATCTATGCATGCATATGTTGCACCGCTCCGCATAGGACATGTCCACATGATCTAAGCTAACTCCAGGGTACCTGCCTTACTCTGCCGTGCCTTTCAACTTGACATTTACCTGATCTGCCAATGCTTTGGTATTTGCTTTGCCTGTGTACCCTGATCTGATGCACCCCCATTGCTGGACTCTGAATAAGTAGACTTAACCTGTCTTAAACTCATTAGCCTGCATTGCTCGTACAGAGCACGCACTGCCTAGCCAAATAGAGCCTGTAACGCTTACCTATAACTGCCTCACAGACCCGGCGGCCCTTCCTCTCCAATCTCGGTAAAATGCTCCCACGCTGGTCCTCCCTAAGGTCACTGCTCTCCTCATTACACTCTCAGTGTGGTCAATTACCAGGTTGTCACACCTACCACCTCCCAATTTAGCTGCACCTAGCTCTTTGCACACCTCATCCATGGCCACCTCTCACAGATGATCTGATACCTACCAAAGTACTGCACCTCAATACCACAACATCTACCTCAACGATCCGGCCCTATGGCTCGACCATTTCGCCAAAAAACCCTCACCCAACAAACCATGTCCTATCACTCTTAGAAACCTAAGATTAGGATCTAGACTTATGGGTAAGAAGGGACACCCCATGTACCTGAGCCCATACCTCAAAACTCATACTCACAGCCCGCCTCCACAAACGGCCACCTCACCCACGCCCCATCACCCTCAAACCATCACAGCTTCATCAAGCCACGTTGGTTTAATTAAAGCTGCCCTGATTAACGCAAGATCCATAGCTGCGCACGCTCTGGACATTGCTGATCTTATCAAAACTCAGGAACTCTACTTCATCGCCATCTCCGAGACCTGGCTGCACGCGGCTTCCGGCCCAGCACTCTCATTGGCCATCCCCACTGATTACTCCATCATCAGATGTGATCGCACCTCGAGAGGTGGAGGAATTGCTTTCATCGCTAGAAACTCATTAGGACTTAGAACCATCCCAAGCACTAAGGTGGAAACTGCAGTTACTCTCCGTCAAGCTCGGACTCTCAGCTAACCAAACGGCTACAATCCACCTAATATACAGACCCCCTGGTCCACCCACATCCTTTGTGGATGATATATCTATGTTAGTACTCAACAATGCTATATCCAACTCCCAAACCATCATTCTTGGCAACCTCAATCTAGGACACCAAGACCCTAATGATCCTGCGGCCCTCGACCTAGCTAATACCTTAACAGATTTAGGTTTCACTCACCACATACAGGAACCCACCCACATTAAAGATCGGTCCCTTGACTGGCTTAGTGACACCAATTGCAATATTAGCGTAATCTCCAACGCCCCGTGCTTGTGGTCTGACCACCATGTCATCACTTTCAGCATCGAAGCAGCCCCACCACCCAGGCCTTTGGTCGCCCCAGCCACCCTCACTAGAAATAAAAAGAACATTACGACAGAAAAACTACTCCCCCTTATCCTTCCCACACTAAATAACGCTCCCGACACTTGCTCAGACCCCACCAACCTAGCCGACATGTATAACCAGTCACTGCTTGCAGCCATCAACTCTATCGCCCCGCTCAAACTGAGGAAACCCAAACAACGAGCACACCTTAACTCGTGGTTTACTCCCCAGCTTAGAGTGTTACGCAAGGAGAAACGCACAGCAGAGTCACGCTGGAGAAGTCACCACTCCGACGCCCACAAGGACAGTCTTCTGATAGCCACCCTTAACTATAAAGAAGCTGTATTCCAGGCAAAAAAAAGATTCTTATAATAACCGCATTATGTCAGCCCAGTCCAATACTAAGGAACTCTTTAATATCCTTAAGGAACTCGAGACACCTGCAGCCCCCCCCTGACTCTTGCTCCAAAGACAACACTTGGTGCACCAATATTCAGTCAGCACTCCTGGGTAAAATTGCTACCCTCCAATCTAAAATCAGGGACAAACAGAAATCCCTACAGCTTGACCAACCACCGACCACACCTACACTTAATACACATTTAACCTATCCGCATAAACCTTTCTCCTTCTCCCCACTCACTACTCTCGAAGTAGAAAACAAACAATTTAAAACCTTCCAATTGCCAACGCGACCCCTGCCCAGCACCTATTATCAAGGAAGCATCTCATGAGCTAGCCCCGTTCATTACAGCATTCATAAATGCTTCTTTCAAGGCGGGTATTGTCCCCGACAACCTAAAGGATGCATGGGTTATCCCACTCCTCAAAAAACCCTCCCTTGACCCTAATATCTCAACTAACTTCAGACCTATCACTACAGTCCCATTCCTGCTCAAGATCCTGGACCGCGCAGCCTACCTGCAGATTCAGGATTACCTCGAACTAAACAATCTCCTGGGCTTAAGACAATCAGGGTTCCGCCCTAAACATGGCACGGAGTCAGCTCTGATCGACTTGAGAACTCAGATGGAGTCACTGAAGGACAATGGGAAGCTAGCTCTTCTTCTCCTCGATCTCTTCACGGCTTTCGATCTGATCAACCACCAAATACTCTGCCAGCATCTCAAATCCGCAGCCCACTTCTCCGACTCTGCCAATGCCTGGATCCACTCATTCCTGAGCAATAGATCCAGGAGGTTCTTCTCACCGCTGGCATCAGCGGATCCCTCCCCTATTCACTGTGGTGTTCCTCAAGGCTCGTGTGTATCCCCTACGTTGTATAATGTATTCACCAAGCCCCTCTTCGATGTGCTTGACTATCTGGGTGTCTCCTACACTAACTATGCAGACACCCAGATACTCATCCCTATCACAGGAGACTACACAGCTGACACCAAAGCCCTTAACGATGTTTACTTGGTCATCCAGGCCTGGATGGCACAGCACAAACTTTGCCTTAACAATGATAAGACTGAGCTCTTACTTTTAGGATCAAATCATCGGCTCAACAAACTAGACCAAACCTACAAGTCCTTCATTATTGACAGCAATGACATTAAAGTCTCCAAAGATACTAAGAAGCTAGGGGTCTATCTTGACTCCTCGCTTTCTCTGAACAGACAAATAAATGCAGTTTGGTCAGCTTCGGCCTATACCTGCAAACCTATCACTGCCTGTAGACCCTTCCTAAACTCCACCAACTGTATCACACTCGCCAGAACGCTTGTTACGGCCAAAATCGACTACTGTAGTGCTCTCTACCTAGGGACCAGTGAGTCTAACCTTAATAAATTGCAAACTGTACAAAATAATGCCTTAAGGGCAGCCTTAAACATCCCGAGACGCTCTCATATCTCCTCTGTCAGATCGGCTTTACGCTGGCTCCCGGTAAAACAGAGAATTGCCCTGAAAACCCTAGCTTTGACTCACAAATGTCTGAGCAACAACGCCCCACCTTACCTGTCCGCTCGCTTCTCACGCCACACCTCCACTCGACCAACCAGAGCAGCCCAAACTCACAGCCTCATCGTGCCTAGATGCAAACTCCAAAAAGCTGGCGGGGTGAGCTTCCCCGTCCTGGCCTCCAAACTCTGGAACACCTTGCCCACACCTATCAGAATTGAACCATCATTCCACTCCTTCAAGAACAATGCTAAAACATGGCTGCTCTCTCAAGACTCGAGACCTTGACACAGTCCAGACTCCATGTGGGGTACAGGACTGAATTTACATTTTCTCTCTGCTCTGACCCTGTATTATACGCTGTTAATGGTACCCTTCGGTACATGTATATATGCTGTATATTTTTGTAACTTCTGTAACTACTGATTTTTGTAACATGTTTAAGAGTATGCGCCTGGTTGCCCCTGGGCCTGGTTTTTTGCGCTTTATAAATAAAATAAAAATCAAATCAAACTAGCTACTGAACAACAAATACAAATTAATCTGAATAAAAGTTCAACTCTCACGGTTACCAAACACCTGAAATCAAGGCTGTAGCAGCTACATTTCAACAAACATGGGCTCTGCAAAATATTTAATTAGATACCTAGCTAGCATGGTAAATAGGACAGATTCAGTTAATGTGCCAGTGGATTTAGTAGCCAATTTCAGCCAAGCAATGGACTAAATGGTGAAGCACTGTTGAATGTGTTTGTCTTCAGCCCGCACTAGTTTTTAATGTCAGGGCCAGGCTCTGCTTCAGCTTGCCGCACAGTAAATACAGGACGTGATGAACAGATCTTTGCGTCTCAACACTTGGTATGTGGATTTCCCCTGCCTTGCTCAGCGCTTTGGTTTTTCTCTGTGTTCCTCCGCCTTTTTGCAGTTGTCTTTGTCCTTTCCACATTCTGCCTGTTCCTTTTCCCGGTATACTATCCTTCCTGGCAACATCCTTTGTTTTCTTTCTGCCTTTTCCTTCCTCGTCTTCTTCTGTACTTTGTCCTTGTATTGAACTGGATAGCTTTTTGGTTGTTGCTACCTGTTTCGACCGCTAATAGTGGAATTGCTCTTAAGTCAGTCGGTCTTCTGTTCTTCAGCTGATGACTACCTTCCAAAAAACCTTTACTGCATTTAGGTTTTTTCCTTCCTGTGGGAAGTGTCTTTTCCCTGCTTTGGCATTCGACTCTGGTCCCCGCCTTACCTGGAAATACCACTAATCGGGCAGGGTGGCATCTGGAGAGTCTCACCCCCATCTTCACAACATTCATCACCCAACAGAAGATGCATCATGGATCTTCTGCATTTACGACATCACGCCGAAGACTCAGGCGAGACAAACCATAGACAATGACGGATAAAGATCACCCAGGGGAAGGATGTGATTTTTCTGAAATATATTAAATCCATTTGAACGTACTTGATTCAGATCAAACTGAATATTTGAGAAATTTGAAAGAGTATGTTTGAGATTAACCATACATAAACGACAGATGGTCTGAATATACATTGTCTGATCATAATTGGAAAATATAATGGATTCTCTATTTAAAAGAAATTAAGAGGAAAGTCTAGTCTCTAGTCATTAACATTTAGTACTGTAATACATTTGTTCAGGGCAAACATTTCAAGTTACAAGTTACTAGTGTAGGGGAGGCATGGTATCACAAGTATGACACTGACACAATGGATACAATTTGTAAAACCTTTATTGAAAATGTTGGGGCTGGAGAAACTCCTACTTTGCCCTATAATTAAGATGGGAGTAGTCTAGATCAAACGATAAACAAAAAACAGTCCTAGTAGAGTGTCAAATCATGTTGGCCTATGCCAACAAAACCTAATGCCTGCCCCATCTCTTGAACAAAAAGTGTAAAAAGGAGAAACTTATGCAAAGGAAAAATCAGTGTTCAAAAGAATAAAATGTGGTTGAACCAGTTCTCCTCCCCACGTTAGACCTCAGAGTAAGGCTGTCCTTGTAGGCAGGATAACACACTTTGGTTCAGTTTCCAACACTACAAACACTTCCAAACCGTGGTTTAAGGCCTGCCAGGCCTTGCACGTTAAAGTCTCTTTTCTTGGCTTTCAAAATTGTACTTCAAACACAAAGTTCACAAAGGTCCCCCTCTGTCTGGCTCAGACCTTTCACCACACAGTTCACATAGGTCCCCCTCGGTCGTGCTCAGACCTCTCACGTTAAAGTTAAACACAAATTTGCAAGGGGGTTCTCCCTTCCCCAAGCTCATTATACTTCAGGTCTCCCTCAATCGGGATCTCGCACTACTTTCAGATGTCGCTCTCTTTACAGACCACTGCAGGAGAACTCTGACTCAAAGTTCACGGTTACTCTTGCTTACTTCACTTTTGCTGTTAACTCAATGTATTGCTTCAAAATATGTACCTTTCAGGGAGCCTTTCGAGTGGGCTACTTCCTTTCGCCGGACTATTCTGTTGCTTCGTATTTCTGATCTCACAGCTGTCTTTACTTCAAAGTTCATTCACTGGTCTGCCTTTCTTCGAGTCTCATCCACATGCATGCAACCTTCACTTGCGATATAATGTTGCTACTTCATTCGCTTTAAAACACACCGGTCTCTCAGGTCGCTTGCCAACTCAGTCTCTGTGCATCTCTATTCTTGTTTAGTTATTTACAATTCACAATTCAAGGTAAGTGCCACAGGCTTGGCCTCACCTCCCTAACTCTGCCGTTCAACCGGGAGGGTCGCTGGCGTCCTTGAAACACAATTCAGTCTTCACGTGTGGTATCTGGCATTCTCCATGTGTCTTTCGTGGTCTGTCGAAGGCAATGACGCCAAGTAGGGAACCCCTGGGGTTTTCGGCCCGCTGCTCTAGTCTCTTGGTCCGTTGCTCTGCTCCAGTAGGTGTGCCTTTGTCCCGGATTATTTGCTCACACTCGTGTTCTGCCTTGCTCAGAGGATGTCTTTAGGTGTTGCCTTTTATTTGTGTGAGGTGAGCCAATTGGTACTAGGTATATGCACTTTGTGTAAAGTGCCTGAGCAGATTGACGGGACCTCTCCAGTACGATGTGAGCGAGTTAGTCTGTTTACTCAGTCACCCTCGTCCTTGGCCCAGTGATTGTGTTAAAAAAAAAAAAATAATAAAGGTGGGGGCAGAGGGATTTGGGACTTCAGAAAAATCATACAAAATAGGATGGGGTAGATTAACGAAAAAGGGGGGAATACCACGTCTCACCATCGGTTGCCTCACCCCTACTCCCTGAAGACCCCTCACCCAGGTGATCCCCTGGCACTGGTCCACCCCCGGGGTCTGGATCCAAAGGCGATGGCCATGCCCTGGCCACCTGAAAGAGATCCCCTGGGACTACCGGGTGAGACACCCTCTTGTTTCTCACACTAGCCAGCAATAAAGTTTATTTTATTTATGTGTAGAGCGCCGCCAAGCCCTCAGGCATCATAATTACATTTTACAAAGTTATGTACAGCTATATTTAACAAAAACATACCATTGAGGAGGTAGGCATGCCAAGGCGACCTTGATAATCAGTATTGCAGGTATACAGTAATAAGGTTGAGTGGGAATGTATACATATGATAATTACAGTATCAGAGGAAAGCTGTACAAGGTGGGCAATGTTATGATGCTTTACTATGTTCTTGCTCGTGTAGCCACAGTTCGACATTTTTCTGTGGTAGGAAGGTTCGGATCTTAGTGTTATAGGAAGCGCATTCCAACTTTCAGCTGCAAGGACAGGGACGCTGATCCCTCCTGCTCTTTGTAGATTGAACCGAGAGATCTTGATACAGTGTGTCTGAGCAGATCTGGTTGGACAGGCTGGTATGTTGCATGTGAAGCTATTGGCTATGTATTGAAATGCCAAATGAGCAAGACACTTGTGAGGGAGAGAAAGAGTTTTGAGTGCGATTATTTGCTTGACGGCAAGCCAGTTCAGGTTCCCTCTGGTTTCGGAAATGTGTTTTGATCTCGGAATATTGAGAGCTGACCTGATGGTGTTATTTTGTAGGACTTGCATTTTGTTTAGGTTTCGTTGGGTAGTGCCAAGATACAGTGCATTTCAATAATCCAGTTTTGAGAGGACTAGGGCTCTGGCTATTGTAATGCAGTTTGCCGGGGTTATGATATGATATATGATATGACATTTATAACACGCCTATACACAGGTGTTTCAAGGCGCAACAAGGCAAGGGAGGGAAACAAGGGGACATACAACGATCCTACTAGACCAGGTGTCAATCAGATCACGCAAGTGCGTGGGAAGGGAAGGAAAGGAAAGTGCAGTACATGGGAATAGATAAGAATAAATAAAATAGCAGCCAGCATGTGGCAAGTGCAAGGCTAAGTGCGGACATCAGCTATCAAGGTCTGGTGGGGGGACTGCAGGGATACAGAACAGTCCCTGAGTGCGGGGGTTGCCAGGTGGGCAGTGCAGATGTGACACGCTGGCAGAAGAGGGACCTGGGCCCGGGATCAGAATGGTGTCCAGGTAGCCTGTGCAGTGCCGCTTTCAGCCAGGAGGTTAGCAGTGGAGAGAAAGCAGAAGCAAAGAGGTTTTGAGGTGCTTCCGGAACCGGAGATGGTTCTCCTCAAGTTTAAGGGAGACATGGAGGCTGTTCCAGAGGGAGGCACCAGCCGAGGCGAGAGATCTACCACCAACTCGTTGCTTGGAGAAGCGACTGACCCTGAGGGAGCTGGAGGCAGATGAGCGAAGAGCTCGAGAAGGAAGATATTTAGGAAGAGCGAGTTGGAAGTATTGAGGCCCCAGAAGGCCTTGTGGACGATGCAGAGGGTCTGCAAGCTGTGATTAATTTACAGGTATAGGCCGAAGAGGAGGCAATAGCATTAATTTGTCTTGTTAATGAAAGAACAGAATCGATGTAAATGCCTAAGGTTTTTACATCCTTGGAGATGTTGATTATGTTATCGTCAATGTTAAAGGATGTGAATTGTTCATCTGGTTTGTTCAGTTCAACAGATGACCCAAGGGGGAGCAACTCTGTCTTATCATCAAGACAGCGTCCATTCTTGGCCATCCATGCTTGTACAGTGAAGTAGATGTTATTGAGTATCTTGCTGTCAGTGGTATAAACACCTGTGATGGGAAGGAGTATTTGGGTGTCATCGGTGTAATTAGTATAGGTGACACCCAAATAGTCAAGGTCATCAAACAATAGCCTAGTGAACATATTGTATAGTGTTGGTGACACGTCACTCGTCACCTCAATTCTACACATATACACATTACACCATTTCTTACTCGCCAAGAGTTAATTAACACGAGTGAGTGCAAACCTTGAGCCCTTCTGTCTCTAAATCATGCATACCATGCATGAAGTAATATTTGGATACACTTCACCAATAATAGTTTATGGTGCTGTGGTGTTTGGGTAAGTGATTTAAGGCATTAAACAAAATGGCTATTGGTTGGAAGAAGTTACTTGGGGGTCCAGAACTCATGTCAGATTTAAACATCACAATTAGTATTTGGTGTGGTCCTAACAGAGTAAGGTATTGGCTGCCTTGATGGGACACTGGTTTAGCTTGTATCATTCCTATGTAAAATCTTGAGAGGTTTAATGTGGATTGGGGTGATTTAAAACCAGCCAACTAGTATGATGAAAGTTGTGACTGAGCTGTCTGTATTATAAAAATAAAAAAACATTTTTATCTGTTTTTGTACAGTCAGGTTCACAATAAATCGCACGATCCTTACAATCCCATTAACATTCCTCTCACTCCCCTCACCTCGCCTCCCTTCCCTTCCCCACATCCTCAGTCCAACACTCCCTCTCCTGTACCACCCAATGGAGGTCTCCTCCCACCCTTCCTGTCCCGTCCCTTCTCTGCCTACCCTCAACCCATCGTCTCATCCCCCTTGCTCTCATATCTTCATATGCTTCAGCAGGAACACCCGTTCTTATACACCACCTCGTCCCACTTTTTTATGACATCCATTTCCGATCTCCATGTCGGAATAGTTGGAGCCATGGAGCCCATCCATTTTTCTGCTTTCGCCACGCCACATGGAATGTTCAGGAAGGGCCCCTGTATCTGTCCACTTCCTCTTCCCCCGATATCCCGAGCAGCATTCCCTTAGGTGTGAACTTGATCGACTTCAAGACCCCCCCTCCACCTCCCCGTGGGCCTTCCCCCAGTAGTTCTGTTGGTCCAGACATTCCCATACCATGTGGATAAACGTCCCCCTGGGTGTCTTGCATTTAGGGCAGGCCTCCCCATCTCCTCTGCCCATCCTTCAAAGCCTGTCTTTGGAGTAATATACCCTGTTTAAGTACTTGAACTGTAGTTAATGCAGCCGGGATGCTATCGCCACATCCATGGGCTGTTGCAGCACTGCAGCACTGCCCTCCACTCGTCCTCCTCACCGTCCCTCCTCCATCTGTCATTTTCCCAACTGCATTGAGGAATTTAGAGCCAGCGCCTTATAGAAGGTGGATATGTGTTTAGCCTGAATCTCCCCATCTAAAAAGGTTATGCTGAACCTTTACGGCTCACTGAGAGGAGGGGCCTAGCTTTTAAAAACCTCATCCCCACATGGATAAGTGCGAAGCAAAGTGCAGTCAGCAGCAGGTAGGCAGTCCATGTGCCTGCTTATATTCTTTGGACCATTTTGATGTTCTTTGGCGAAGTCAGCAGCGGTCAGTAAGTGACTGATAGTCATATACCTATTTTATATTCTTGGCTATCTGTTGTACCTGGTAAGGAGTGTACTCCATCTTCACCTTCACTGTCATTTTTAATGTAAAAATGTACAACTGAAGAAGCAAGCCTAGAGAAGGACCAAGTTACTTACCTGTAACTATTGTTCTCCGGCATGGGTCTGGCATGGATTCACATGCTCATGAATATTCCCAAACGTCAGGCTGGGAAAACTCGGTAAAAGAAAACAGTTTCACTTTCACACTGTATATCTCCTTTAAACCAATCACTGTCCTATGGGTCATGCTGCTCCCATCCAATGACAATCCTGTCCTACGCCCCTCCTCTGGCAACCATCTTCAGATATGGTAAGCACATAAAGTGGCAGTATGACCAAGAAGAGCCGCAGAGGGGACGGAGGGTTTGCATGTGCATCCATTCCATACCCATGATGGAGAATAATAGTTACAGGTAAGTAACTTGTTCCTTCTCCAGCATGGGGCCTGGCTTGGATTCACATGCTCATGAATAACGAATACACAGCAGTACAACATTACACAACAACGGGAGGTGGAAAGGCTCAACCGAAGCAATCAACTCTTACCCTCTGGAACAAACTCACCTCAAGCAAACAGGTTGCGTAGCACTGCCTGGCAGCCTCTGGACTCCTCCCTGGAATCCCAGTCGACGCAGTAGAACTTCGTGAAGGTGTGCGTGGACCTCTAAGTCTCAGCCCTGCAGATCAGGGGGCACACCAGCCAGGAACGCTGTTGCAGCAATCGCACCGGTGGAGTGGGCTCTCGGACAGCCGGGCAGCAGTTCACAAACAGCTGTGAAGTTTTTCAAAAACTCTTAATGCGTGCAACATAGAACTTCAGGACACAAGCAACATCCAGCGAGGCAAGGCCCTTTCAGCCAATGACAAAGGCATCAGGAAAAAAACAGATAACATCAAAGGCTCGTTGAGGTGAAATTCTGACAACCTTCAGAATGAAAGAGGGGTGTGTCCTCAGCAACACCCTCGATTTGTGGAAAGTCAGGTATGGCTTTTTGCAGGATAGTGCCTGTGACTTCCCTCACACTCCTGGCGGAGGCGATGGCCACAAGGAAAGCCGTTTTCCACGAGAGAAACTTGAGGGGCCTGACGCATAGGCTTGAAGGGAGCACCCATGAGCCTCGTCAGAACCACATTCAGTTCCCAAGCCGGGGCAGGAGCCTTCACCAGCGGTAAAGAAAAAGTCCTTTGAGGAACTCCTTGTCGTATCGATGAGACCATAGCAAAGACCTTCCTGCAGAGCTGGTGCACTGGGAGATAGCCACCAGATGCACCTTGACAGAGGTGTGTGCCAGTCCAGCCTTGGCCAAGGATAGCAAGTACAGAAGAGGGGTAATATTCTGAGACAGGCAAAACGTAGCTGTTAGAGAGAATTCTCTTATAAGGCTAATTTCCCAAACCTAGCGAGTCCCCCAGCAGCTTTGCTGGATTTTTGGGGTTTGTTTTTTTCTCCTGCTAAGAGTGAGACTCTTTTCCTCCCACTCTTAGGCATAATTTGAGGTTTGTCTTTGACTTTTTGTGTGCTTATGGGCTATGGGGTTTTCTTTCTGCTCCATAGGTTATCATCTATTTTTTATGTGTGTTACACAGCACCCTCAGTGCAGTAACACAGGGGTGTCATAGTGACCCCCAAACATAGACTCCATACCCTGGGATTGACTACTGTCTCCCAGGGCATGTAAAGTCACCATTGACTTTACTAGTCCTAAATTATGAACAGAACCAGTACAAACCATCATATTGAGGAAGTACAGGAAGGGGTTAATTATATTGCCCCTGGGTCTTTTTTCAAGGGGGCACTGTCCAGTCCCCCCTTTTCAAGTTTCTTGCTGGTGGCAGTGGTTACCACGCGAAACATTCCACCAGAATATTCTCGATGGGATTTTCCCATTGATTTTAAACGCACCACTTTTTGGCGCAATGTTAAAGATGCCGCTGGTTTATTTATTTAATATTAAATTAACGGTTGGGTCTTTTTGCCAGAACACTCTTCAAAAATGGCGTTCGTGTCCGTCTCTGTAACTCTGACCAAGGTCGAGCCCTTTATTCCACTTTTTGGCGGGCTTCTCCACAGAAGCCCTCCAAATGGTGCCACTCTCTCTGGGTTCCACAGGAAGGGTGGAGGGGGGAATTGGCACCCTGGACTGCGTTGCCTCGGCAACCCAAGTCGCACTCTACTCTGATTGGCCCAGTGGTGAGCCGCCCAGCTCACCACTTAGCATGTGTGATTGACAGCTAGGCTGATGAATGGGGATTTTTCAGCATAAAAGCAGGGCCTTTGGGACTAAAACTTCAGAAGTCGCCGCAGGACCCAAGAATCCGAAGAGGGAAGAAGCTGAGCCATCTGCAACAATGACACCACCGTTGAAGCCCTGCTGCATCAACCTCACCACTTTCCCGAAGACAAGAGAAGATCTTCTGCTGGACGAGTCTTCTTCCTCTGAGCTGGTGGGACCAACCAGTTCGCCCTTTTCGCCTTCCAAAGACGTCTCTTGGTTGAATCGCCCGTGCCAAGCACCCCGGCGGCCGGGTAGCCAAGCTTCACCAGTTTGACCGCGAATAAAAGGAACGCACCTTTTATTGACAAACTCTGCGGCTGGTTTCATCCCTGTGCAGTGCAACGACTCCACGTTTCCTCCTCGAAAAGATCCTCTCTTCCCCTCGTCTAAACAACGAATTGCAACCACTGCCAGGAACAACTGCCACCGCTGGAGCCTCCTCTCCGTTTAAGGTACTGTGTCCTGCCTGGCCTCCCTTTCTTCGGTTTGCCCAAGGTGACCCTTAAATCCTTGGCTTGCCAACTGGGAGGGCCCCAGACCTAACCTTACCTTCTTAAATCAACCCAACCTCTTTTGAACATTCTGCAAAGACTTTTAGTGCATTTTAAACCGTGTGATACTGGGCACATTTCGCTTTTCTCCATTTAAAGTGGGCCTGGCCTATGAACTTTGGCTCTACAGTATTTACTGCCTTTGTTCCCTTGCTGAGAACTCCTAAAAGTGTTGGGACCCATTTTATTTCTATGCTCTGCCTTTTTCTCTCCCTTTAACTGAACTATCGGAGTGCCATCAGGTTATGCGCTCACATCCGTTTAACAAATCGTGGTGTTTTAACCCCGACTTGTCTGATAGTTATCAAGGGAGGTGTGTATACTTTGCCTGGCTGTGTTTTAACTCACTTTTGATTTAGAGTGCTAGTATATTGCCTAAAGTGTGTTTTAAATAAATTATATACTTTTGATACAAAGCTCTGGTCAGAGTTTGTTTGCTCTACTGTGTTTTTAGCCCTATTGTGCTATTGTGTATACTCTATATACTGCCCTACTCTTCTTGAGAGAAGTCTGACTGCTCAACCACAGCTAACAGGTAAATCTGGGTGGTGCAGACTGCTACCAATTGGGTTTACTGCTTACTCCTGTAGTCCTAATCTTTTTGCAGTGTTCCCCAAGGGAACTGCACAGGATTCTGCCTAACAGTAGCGTACCACTTCCACTTGTGACCGTAGCACTTCAAGGTCGACGATTCCCTGGCCCTTGCGAGGATCGCCCTGCAGTCTGCCGGCAACTCATACCCTCAACTATAAGGATGCAGGAGCCAAGCCCTCAGCTCAGCAATCCTGGCTCGTTCCCTTGTGAGAAGAACCAGGAACTACTATCAGCTTGACCGTAGGAGACTCAGGCCGAGAAGGTTCGGATACCAAGTCTGCCTCGGTCACACCAGAGCGATGAGCATCATCTTGCACTGGCATGATCCAAATATGTGGTTGACTCTTATCAGGAGAGGCAATGGAGGAAATGCACACAGGAACATCCCCCCAGGCTCCTCGGTTGGTGGAACCTGCTGGCAAACGTCTGGCACTGGCATTTGGAGTTTCACACAGTCGCAGACAGAGCGATCTGGGGCCTGTGCCACTTCCGCGATGGTGTTCTTGACTCCCGCATGGTGAAGAGGGACGAGCAACATCTCTTTTCCGAAGTCAGGCAGTACACTGTATTGAGTCTGGCTCCTAGGAACAGCATGCTCTGCGATGGTGTCAAGCAGGACTTTGGATAATTGATGGAGAATCCCAAATCCATCAGCAGCTTGACGGTTGCCGCAGTGTGTCCGACCAGCCAACTCTCGCGAGTGGGCGCGGATGAGCCAGTAATCGCGGTACAGGTATTGGTGTATCCCCCGTAGATGTGGAAGGGCCGTCACCGGTGCCAGGCACTTTGTTAACATACTGGGGGCTGACTTCAAAGGGAAAGGTAGGACCTTTAACTGGTAGTGCTGTTCCTGCACTACGAAGCATAGGAACTTTCAGTGCTTCCTGTAAATGGGGACGTGGAAGAAGGCGTCCTCCAGGGCCAGCGACGTCAAGAAGTCTCCTCCTTCCAGTTGGCAGAGCACCTGCTGCAACCTGACCATCCTGAATTGTTGAGACTTGAGGTACTTGTTGAGACAAGTAGGTTCAGAATGGGCATCCAGAACCCCCCCAAACCCCCCCCCCATCTTCTTTCTGACCAAAAAGTATCTGGAATAGACTCCGGAGCCCCAGAGTGCTAAGGAACTAGCTCGATCGCCCCTTTCCGCAGCATAGCCTGAACCTCCTCTAAGAGTGGAGGGATGTGCTGCTCCTGATGGGCCACCGGAGCGACCTGCAGACACTTACTCTGAAACTCCAGGGTATGTCCTTGGGCGAGAGAGTCCAGCGCCCATCTGTAGGTGGTGATCATTTCCAACTCGCTGACGATCCTCGTCAAAAGGCCTCCCACCGGGGTGCACAGGTGGGGGCACGACATCCTGGCAGATTCAGTCTTGCTTCAGCGCCGGTGCCCTGTCTTGCCGGCAATGGCGGCACTGTCGTCCACCGTAGGCCTGGGAACTGCCTCTGTAGGCTTCCTGGGTCGTGGATCTGGAAGGCTGACAGTACGATTAGGAGAAACCTTTCGACGACCTGCTTGACTTTACTCTGGAGGAGCGAAAAGAAGAGCTGTGCTGCTGGAGTGTGCCCAGGGAACAGGGCCATCTCCGCATCTGCTTTCCCAAAAAGGTCATCCCTGTCGAAAAGCATTTCCAGTACTTTCGCCTGGACCTGCTGGCAGAAATTTGTGGCTTTCATCCAGCCTTGGCAACGAAGGCAGAAACCGTTCCATCTGTCAGAACCCTGTGTCGGCAATGTCCAGCAGCACAGTGATGGCATGATGTGACGCTACCTCCACCTCCAGGAAGAGAGCGATTGCCTCCATCCTCTTGTCGGGGAGGAACTCCAAAATCATACCGAGCTTGTACCACAGCTAACTGTCATAACCTGGCAAAGACCTTCTTCCCCTCGCAGTCCGGAGGAACTGAAGAGAACGAGGACAGATTAGCTGACCGTTTTCTCGCAGACGCTGAAACCACTGTATCCACCAATGGTTGCAACCTCAAGCACTTTGGTGCGGATTCCAGCCACTGGTACTTCTTTTCCATCCTATCCCCTCTGGCCGGAGCCGTGCAAGGGTTGTTCAAGAGGGCCAGGCCCTCCTCCCACAGGTCGTCCAGAAGGGGCACTGTCATGATTGTCTGTCTCTTGGGCTCACGCCTCTGGTACAAGAACCCCTCCTTGTTTGCTTTTTCGGGCACAAGCTGGAACAGCTCAGATCACTTGGCTGACTTACACCCTGACACAGCCCTTTCCATGCTCCAATCTGCTATATCCGATTCTCTCAATGTTCTTGCCCCTGTCATGAGGATCTGATTGAAGCCCAAAGACAAGTGCAACTATTGGTACGACTCAGACCTAGTCACCCTTAAACGCAAGTGCGGGGTGGCTGAGAGGAAATGGCGTGCTTCCGGTACATCCTCTGACAAACTGGCCTGCCGCCTGCTGCAAAGGAAATACCCTCTCTGTCCGCACCAAGAAGAGCCCACATCCAAGACCGCGTCTGCAGCATCTAACAACTCAGCGAACTCTAAAATCTGCAAGGAGCTGGACAATCCTGCAGCAGTCTCTACATCTCCTGTCCCCTCCCAGGCCCTATGCATGGCCCTGGTTTCTCATTTCATCTCTAAAACTTAAGACATCCCGTCCTCTCTCCCTATCCCCCTCGTCCCTTTATTCCCTTATCTTCCTCTGGCCCTTCTTCGGTCACCTCTCCTCCCTCCTTCTCTGCCGCTCCCCTGTTCTCCCGAGATGAGATTTCTAGACAAGTCTGATCTATGAAAGTCTCGTCAAAACAGGTCCACCCCTGTTCCGCCAAAACTATCAAGGACCACATTGACTCCCTGGCTCCTGTTCTAGCTGACTTCAGCAATCACTCCATCTCTGGAGTCTCCCCCTCCCCCCCCGAAATACTTCCTTGTGTACCCTCTTAAGAAACCCTCTGCCGACCCTTCCTGCCTGGCTAGCTATCGCCCAATCTCCATCACTTCTTTCGTGGGAAAACTCCTGGAAAAGCTGGACATCTCCCAGCTTAATCTTTACAATGAATCTGTTGGTTGTCTCCATGACCATCAGTCTGGCTTCAGAGCTGCCAGAAGCATGGAAACTGCTCTCCTGAACATCCGTGAAGACTTGCTCTCCAACTTTGATTCCAACACGGGAGGATAGTTCAGGGGCAACATGCTCACCTTGGAAGCAAGACGACACGGAGCAACACAGGTTTGATCCGGGTCCGTGCTTCGAAACCTCTGGGTATTAAGCAGTTATAAATAACCACTCAATCACAACACCACAATCAGGCCCTGGCTTGGCTGACTTCTTTCCTCTGCGATCGACCTACCCAGGTCCAACTTGGGTCCTTCCTCTCCTCTATCTCTACCTGTGGATTCCCCCAAAGGTCTAACCTCTCTCCCTGGCTGTTCAACCAATACCTGGCACATCTTTCCCACTGCATAGCCGCTCTGTGCCCCAACTTTCAGTACTATGCGGATGACACTTCAGGCTCCCTTCCGCCACCTCTTCTCCTCCTCTCATCTCTGACTGTCTGTCTGTCGGTCTGCTATCCAGGAGTGGTGTGCCGCCAATGTCTGTCTTAATGCCAGTAACCCCGAGATTCTCCTCATCGGCACACCTGCGCCCTCCATTCCTGCAACTCTCTGGCCGGCCTCTCTTGGCCCTCCTTCCTGCTCCCACCTGTGAGGGTAAGAACCTCGAGGTCCATCTTTGACTCCACACTTTCCTTCTCTCCTCTCATCTCATCTCCAAGTGACACTACCAACTGCACCTCCTCAGAGGTAGTCTTCCTTTCCTCTCCTTCCCCAGAAGCTCACCGTTTCCAGAGCTCTGGTTCTCTCTAGGGTGGACTACTGCAACAGCCTCTTTCTAAATCTGCCTGCCTCTACTCTCCACCCTCTACAACTCATCCAAAAAAGGACTGCAAGACTTGTCCTTGGCCTCAAGCCCAGGGACCGTATGTCTCCAAGACTGAAAGCTCTGCACTAGCTCCCAGTGGCAGCGAGGATTAATTTCAAAACCCTCTGCATTTTCCACAAGGCCTTCTGGGGACTGGGCCTCAATACCTTCAACTCTCTCTTCCTAAATATCTTCCTTCTCGAGCTCTTCGCTCATCCGCCTCCAACTCCCTCACAGTCAGTCACTTCTCCAAGCAACCGGTTGGTGGTAGATCTCTTTCTTCTGCTGGGCCTCCCTCTGGAACAGCCTCTCCGTCTCTCTGAAACTTGAGAACTCCGGAAGCACCTCAAGACCTTCCTCTTTGCTTCTGCTTTCTCTCTTCCTCTCACCTGCTGAACTCCTGGCTGAAACTGAAACTACACTGGTTACCTGGTTACCCTCTGATCTCGGGCCAAGGTCCCCTCCCTGCCATTTGCACACCTGCACTGCCCCCCTGGCAACCTTTGCACTCAGGGACTGTTTCTGTTACCCCTCTCCCAGCACTTGACACCTGATGTCTGCACTTACCCTTGCCACCAGCTGGCCACACTTTTTATTGTCTATTTATTTTACTGTTAGCCTATGTACAGCACTGCCCTTTCCCCCTTTCCCGCCACACTTTTTGCTCCCCCCCCCACACTTTCCCCCCCCCCTTCCCTGCACTTGCACAACCTCAATGTCACCTGGCCTAGTAAGATCGTTGTCCATCTTCCCTCTGCTCCCCCCCCCATTGCCTCATCGCACCTTGAAACACTTGTGTATAGGTGTGTTATAAATGCCATATCATGGAATGGAACTACCCCACCTCATAAGGTGTGTATGCCCCAAGCTGCGGAGACCCGCCGCCCGCTACGACGATATCATCGTCCGTCGTCGCCGTGGCTGTATCCGTACCAGTCTCCGGGTCTGCTGGGGTAGAGGGCCAGACGCGGATATGGAGGCTGAAATGGGGGCGTCAGATGAGGACTCCTTTGCTGGCGGCTGGTATGGGGTCTGGGGGACCAATGGGACTGGGCCTTGTGGCATCCTCTTCGGAATCTCTGACACCAATGTGTGGAGGGTTGACAGAATGAGCTGAGCTGGCATGATCGGAACACTAGGTAGGCCCTGTGCCGTTATCACTGCCGTCCTCTTCCACGTCCTCATAGACCATGTGTAAGGACTCCAGGTCCTAGTCGCCCGTGGATGAAACTTCCATGGCCTGGAACACTGCCTGGGGCTGATCCGGGGCCTCCTTGCACCCCCACCCCCTTTTTCCACCCTGAGGGGTCGGAACCGGGCTCAGAGACGGCATCACCTTCTCTGGTGTGCCAGCAGACTTCGCCAAAGTCATTGCAGCGGTTTCACGCCTTAGGGGCAGGGACATTACCTGCGCTGCGGAGGCTACCTTCACAGGGTCAGCCCCATTCGCCTTTTTAAGAGCAGACGCCACCAGCTCTATCGTCAACGAAGACTTATCCTGCGCCGATTGGGCCTTCTAGGACCGTTGGCCTGCTCCTCCGTCAGTGGCTTCTCCCGCAGCTTAGCCAGGGTTGGACAATTTCCTTTTTTGAGGAGGAGCGTGATTGCCAGTTGGCAATGGAGGCAGATGGCGATCATGCCCTGGGCCTGTGGGACCCGCTTCCGCTGCGACCCCAGTGGACCTGAACTTGCGGTTCTTGGCCTTGTCTAGGGCCCCCACGTATGAGACACTCTCAAAGGACTTAGAAGATCACTTCTTGGACCGACCGGTCCTGGTGGAGGCATGGCCCTGCTTGGAGCACGGGACAGAGGCCTTGGTGTTCAGCCATGCCGCCAGCGTACTGTGCCTGCCCTTCGTTGTCACCTTGGAGAAACCAGGGCATTTCTCGCATTCTCCTTTTTGGTCTGGATGCAGACAGTATAGGCATTGCAGGTGCTTGTCTTCAACTAACACATTCTGTAGCCTGTACCTGGGGTGCAGGGCCTGAAGAGATATCTTCTTTCCTTCCTTCCTTCTCCTCCATCATGGTCAGAGGACGGAAAGTAGGGCTGATGGCCTTCTGGAAACTCCGACGATCTTTGCCCTTGAGGGGCACTGAAATTCACCGACAAAGGATCCCCGCTGTCAGCAGATAGAGAAGAGCGCACTGGCTCTTTTGGAAACGAAAACAACCTTTTTCATGAAAAATACGAAAAACCTAGAAGTAACTCGCAGAGCAAACTCGAGGACTCCCAACACTGAAGCGGGTGGTAAAAATCTGAAGATGGCTGCCAGAGGAGGGGCTTAGGTAGAGGAATGTCATTGGATGGGGGCAGTATGACCCAGAGGATTGGTTTAAAGGAGAAATACAGTTTGTAAGTGAAAGTCTAACTGTTTTTCTTTTACTGAGGATTCCTAGCCTGATAACAGGGGATATTCATGAGCATGTAAATCCATGCCAGACCCATGCTGGAGAACGTTGCAGTCTCTCCTTAGATAATTTACCCTCACGCCAACCACCTATCTCACATGGCCAAACTTCCTTTACAGCCAATAGAGTCTTGATACAAGTGCTAAGGCGTGTTGTCCCTCTCTACAAAAAAAGACTAATTTTTTCACTCCTAGGCGGGGTATCATCGGGCAAGGGATCCAGTGAGGGTGCCTGCTCTAAAACAGTAAGGAAGTTACCTATAGCTGATGCTTCATTCGTTCAAAAGGCTGCTGGGCCTTGCCTTCAGATTGTTACCAACTTGACTGACCACTTGGGTGGAAATAATTACAACCCTTCCTCAATAACCCAACTTGTGGAATGTGTAGAGGTTACTTATTCGGCGACATGTACCACTGAACCTCCTGGGCAGTCTACCTATGATCAGACTTCGCCTCCCTTGTCTCAGGACCAACATGAATCCTTCAACTCCTCTCTTCCTTTACAGGACATTTACCTATGCAAGATGCTAGAATCTTTACATGATTCCTTAAAACAAGGCCCCCCCCCCAGTTAGTTTTCGGCTCTTGGTTTAGTGCCATCTTCATTGGTCAAATTATATGACGTTTTCTCTGGAGTAAGAAGTCGCACTGTAATGTTGGCTCGGATTGAGAGCTTGGAGAACTTGAAGGCCCCCTTCTAGGCCGTTGGTGCCTACAGCTGACCTGAGTCACAATTGGAAGTGTTGATTCACCATTCTACTGACTTCCAATATTTCCACCCACTGTTACGATTGTAACTCATCACCCAGACCTTCTATGGTCTCTGATGTCACTCCGTTACTTCCAGAGCACAGAAATGTATTAAGAATCTTGCTAAGAAAAAGTCTTAAAATTGCCAAAGCAGCGTAAATCTTCACGAAAATATTTACTTTTTCTAGTAAATACAGTAAATACGAGAACACCAGAGGATCGAACAGAAGTGGTCTTTGGCTAGCGAACCTATGGAAGATATTGCAGTAAATGGCGGCAAGCCAAACAAAATTTAGAGAAAACCAGAATCGAAAAAAGAATCTCAGAACAAAAACACACTTCTGTGTCAACCTCCAATGAGGGAAGAATTACTGGCTACTTTAATACTGTGTCTGTGCCAAAGCATCTCATGAACTTCCATCCTTGGTGCACAATGTGTCGATATCATCTTTTACTTCGGACTTAAGAATTGGATTCAATTTTCACCCAACAGATACCCCTTTGGATCAGGAAGACAGGTCATCCTCTAATGAATGCATGATATTTCAGCTGAACCCTCCAAGAAACAAAATCTAGTGTTGCCTTATGGAACATCACACTTAATACCCCTAACATTATGATTGTAATCATTATTTTCCTCCAAATCAATGGCACGGTTAGATCTAATATTTTATTACCATTTTCTGAAATTCCAGCTTTACTTAATTTAGACTCTAAAGACATTGATCTGGTTTAGTTTCAAGAGAAATACACTGATGTTGCATGTCTGCATTCTAATTCTTGTATAGTTGTTTCTCTGCCGTTAGATGAGAGAAAGATTGCTCTAATTAGGATACGATTCATTTGTTTTTGCAGAGAGGCCATTCTTAGAGAAAAAGTTTAGAAAGTCTATGGACGCCATTCCAAAATCTCCATGTCACGATTTGAAAAGAGCATGTTCTGCTAGCACTTCCACAAAGAGGTCAATTAATTTCGAGTAAGTGTACAAGGTTGAAAAATCGGGATCTCCAGTTTTTTGTTGGCTCCATTTGGCATTCTTACAACCAAATGTTGTCTATGCCCGGATACTGTTCTCTTCAACAGACCAACCTTGTCCATACTATCCTGCAAGGGCACAATAAGCTATTTAACTCCAATGATATCGGCCCTGAATGTACTAACTTTGGAATCATATTACTACAGGAGGTTTGGTTAACTATCTGCCGTCTACTTCTTGGCTACTCAGCCTTTCTTACAGCCAGCTTCCATTGGTCTCTAGGGAAGACCTGCAGGAGGTCTTTTTATTCTATTTGAAAATGGTCTATTCTACACTTTTAAAAGGCTACAATCATATAATCCCGCCATTCTAGCATTTAGCGCAGATCAGCCAACACTGGTCCTTTTCAAGATTTTTTTAGTAAACAATTTGTACTGGAACCCTGCTAGCCAGGATCTAGACTGCTTCCTGGAAGATCTTTCTTGCAGTTGAGCATTATGGTTTGAACAGGGTAATTCAGATCACATTTTATTGGGTGGTGACCTAAATAGCGCATGTACGGATTGTAAATCCCATGTCTTTGACTCCAATACGGTCCTAGATGCTTCAAAGGCAGCAATCACGTAGACAAAAATGGACACATTTCTGTGATAACTAAGGTTTACTAAAACAAAGGAAATATTCTGCAGGATATTCCCCCGGCACCTCCCTGGCATAGTAAAAGTAATCTTCGAATATAGATTACATTTTAGTTTCCCCCAGTGGTTTCATTTTAGTACAATTTATACGTCCTTCAATAGCTACAATTGGCTCTGGGTTCTCATGAACTTTGAACTAGATGGCACGAGATCTTGTATGGCACCTCATGTCTATCAAGTGTCATATCAAGGGAATAGACTGCTTTGGAACAAGAGGAATATTAATATTTATAATTGAGTCAAATATATTAAACACTGAAAATGACATAGGAATCAGAGCTACTATCAGCCAAATTCTGGATGCTTCCAAATTTAGAAGTGGGGACACAACAGATGCAGATTAATCCCATCTCGGAAGACATCTGGTGTAATCTTTTTACCCAGCTGTATGGTCCTTCCTGGGACACTGTGGTTTTGTTTCAAATCCCTGCTTCTACGACGTGGCTCTTGCTGGTAGATGTGGAGCTGAACCTACTAATCACAAAAGCCAAAAATTCCTGGACAGCGGGACCAGACCGAATTCCCACTTGTGGAATTAAGGCTGACTCTTTCGTATGGTCTGAGATTTTTTGCGTTTTATTTGACAACATCCTTCTTACCAACACATTCCCTCCTTCCTGGTCTGAAGCATAAATAGTGCCCATTTTTTAAAAAGCAGATAGTGCAATTGGCCAGTAATTAGTGGGAGGGAGCCTATCGGACGCATGCAGCAAGTCATTCACATCATTTCGCTTGCGTGAATTTGAAGCATATGCCGAATCCACATTATTTTAGAAATTCCAAACTGAGTTTAGGGAAGCAGTAGGAATGCAGCTTTCAGGTTCCATATTAGCTTTGCAGAAGAATGTCACTAATCCATTTGTGGCGACCTTAGATCTCTTCTGCTTTTAATTTTGTAAATCGGACCAGGCTAAGGAACAATTTGGCAGCCTCGAATCAAGACATTTAGACATGATCATACAACTTCATTCCAATTCAGCCATCAGAGTTAGATTGGATGGTCTTGGACGCCTGACAAACAAAAGATTCCGTCACTACGATGTGCGAGACAGAGATGTGTCCTTGCTCCCCGTCTCTTAACCTCTATGTTTCCGATCGGAGTTTGGCTTTTGCAAAGTTCAGAACATTCCCTTCCAAGTTAAGGAACCAGCACATACATTGAATACTTTATGCTGATGATATTTTGCTGTTTGACCAAACTCCTATGGGTCTTACAGCAGGTTGTAGGCACTTTATGCATACCGACTAGATAAACTTGTGTTAAATATAGGCAAAACAATAAAAATTCACAAGTTCTAGAAAACACAAGCACTTTAAACGGTTGATTAAAGGGCAGTACGTAGAAAAAGTGAACAAATTGAAATATTTGGACTGAAATCTTTGATAAATCCAACAATTCTTTACTATTCGCATTGCTAAAGAAAAAAAAACACGTATTTGATTCCCACTTGAGAAGGTCACAAATCGGACACTGCCGCTTTTCATTTTCACCCTTGATGAAATACATACTACAAAGGGAAAATTGTTACTAGTATCAGAATTAGAACTATGGCATCTGGCCGAATGGCCCCCCACATATCAAGACTAGAGGGTATCCTTTGGAGGAAGAATTTCAGTACCCAATGTGGTGCCCATTTCTATTACGTATGAACTAGGTATGATTTCTGCCAGGGTCAATGAAATATTATGCTCTTGTATAATTCTTCCATTGAAGGACTCAATATTTGAAGTATTCCTTGCAACATTGTGCACAGGAGACTAAAATGTGAACTGAACGGTCTAAAAAATGTGAAACAATGTTGCAAATCCTATTGATGTGGATGTAGTAATTGATCATCCGGTCACGGTAAAGAAAAAACTTTAGTAATCAGATTGGATTACCAATCAGAGAATTTACAAATACATACTATATAAGGACCGTGGCATAGAACACAAAAAAATGGGAATATTACCACAGTAATTGTTTAGATTTCATTCTCTCCATTTTCTAAATATATTTCCAAGATTTAATACATTATTAACTGGGGGAAATCTTAACAAGCATATTTGGCTCCAATACTCATTCTCGTACTTATAGAATTTGTGAACGCGACGGGCAAGTCAAATCTTGGAAACATCTACTAACAAATTTCACAGGTCCTCTAACATTCTATGTTTGCACTTTAGGTCTTTTGTAGGTTCAAATGACATGTAATCCGACTATTTTTGGAATCGCTTATCTGCAGGCTATCATATCTCTCTGGCAATTGCACTTGTCAGAATAATACATTTCCTTTTAGAAGATATTTAGAACAGGCACTTTGATGGTTGAAATGTTGCTTATTCTGTTGTCCTGGGTTAATGGTTAATTTATTATTGTTACAGATATTATTTATCTTAAGGTTATATTTACAAATGAAAATATTTTTAATGTATTTTATTTGTGATTATTTATTGTGAAAATGTTATGACAAACCAAAACACAATTAAAAAAATATAAACACACTTATTACAAGGCCACACATTATAAATGAGGTAAAAAAGGCAAGCACTCAAGTCAAAGATGAAACAATAGAGCACAATGTAGTTATAAAAACAGTAAATTGTCAGTTAAAACTAAACTCTTAACCAACAAAAAAAAAAAATATATATATATATATACATATATATACAGACACACAGTCTACAAAGGACTAACATTTCACGCTGGAGCGTGCCAGCGCGGTGTCGAGCACCAGTGGTAATAAAGGAGGCAGAGAACACGGCGACGGCACGTTCGTGAACGATAATTGCTCCGTTGTTGCTCGGATAGCAGAAAGAACGGCATGACACCATACAGAAGAACAGCATCGCTGATAAGGAAAACCCATTGCAATGCGGAACCGCGGATTGGAGAACGAGAGGCAAAACAAAGCGGGGTAGGTACCAAGGCTTTGCTGGGGAGGCGGTAAAGTGCCATACAGTCTTTCAACTCAACAAGAGAGTTGATTAAGTGCAATCTTATTGACCTACCTAAATAAATCCACGACTTACACCACAATATTACATTGAGATGCAGAGTTCCACAGTTTAGCTTAACGGTGCCTACAACGAAAGTGCTAACTACACTATTGGTAACCGAACTTTGTGAATAAGCTTGGATTTGTTCAACCATTACCCATCAAAGGGGAATCCAATCATGGCTAACTCCCAATAAGATAAAGAAGCCACACGAAGGGCACAAACCCTAACTTTGTTCAATGAGTCATTACAAACCAGTAAAAAGCAGCATTGGTGGCAGCAGAGCCAAAAAACGGCAGTGAAATCGGGTTGTTAAAAGAATTAGAAAAATGACAACGCAAAGAAACCAGCAAATGGTGGGAGGAGCATTCCCTCAAAAACTACATAGAAGTAGGGAGGATCCCACGAGGCTTACGAATCCTTACTATTCCATCATTCAAGGAACAAGATCCAGTGATGTTAAAAGAGTGAAGCGATGCAACCAATGGATGTTCCCAAACCTTCTTACACCTACTGATTAAATATGCTGGCAGCGACCGAAAGAAACTGTTGGAAAAAATATCCGAAGTGGACAATAAATTGAAAAAAATGCCAGAAACTAAAGAAGGGAAAAAGTTAAAGGTCACTATGGAAAGAAACCTGTCCGAATACGAAGAAGAAATTAAACAAAGAAAATTCTTAAGAGATAAAGAGGACTACGAGAAAGGAAGAGTATACACATTTGCTCGGAGTTTTGACCAGCTAAGGCAAGCAGCAGCCAAAGTGCCAACTCCAACCATCGAGGAAACCAAAGCAAGTACCAGTGATATTTCATCGCCATCTGAGTCAGATTTGACAGGAAGTGACACAGAAGAACCAAACATTTGTCTACATTTTTTTAGACGAAATGCGCTTGCTACAACAAGATGGCAGAAAAAACAAGCAAGCAAGAGGTAGAATTCAAAATCGAGGCAGAGGCCGAGGTGGCCGAAAGCAACGAGGCGGGGGAAGAGGAGCAGGAAATGCAATGAACAATACCCCGGCCAGATCTCTGCGCTCTGGCAAATGATTGGGATGGGTGAGGAAGAAGAAGGCAGCTTTAAGATAATCAATCTGTCAGAACACATCTTAACTGCCGATCAGAATAAAATACTAAGTATCGGCCTGAACTACTGCCCCACTGCTGGTAACGACTATGGGCAGACCAGAATCGACTTCGATCACTTAATAAGAAAAGTCTGCCCGAAGAAATGTTTTGCTACCAATACTCCCAGCCAACGCAAGAAAGAGGCAACAGCAGGAAAAACGGACATCACCTTCAAAGAACTTGATATACTAATAGATCTAATGAAACTGGAAAAGGGCACAGATGTGGATGTGGAACCTGATCCCGATAGCCTGATTGAATCAGGCATAACTACAGACTGGATGGCTAAAAGCAGTTTCAAACAAAAATCAAGGTTTAATCCAACAACCAACGTGGGAACCAACATTGAAGCATTCCAGAGCCTGGTAATTGAGGATCTCAAAACTATGCGAAGGAAACGAAACAGAATTCCCAAAGTTAATATGAGAATTCGGGATAGAAAAGCACTAAAAGAACTTAAAGAGTTGACAAAATGCATCATCAAACCCTCAGACAAGGGGCGAAATATAGTACTACAAAGAAAAACCGAATACATCAAAGAAGCCTACAGTCATATGACAAAAGCTGCTACACCATGACGCTCGAAAACCCAGTGAAGGATTTGGAATACAAGTTGCAACTTTTCCTCCAGAAATGGGAACAAAAAGGGATATTATCCGAAGAGACTTGTAAGTTCCTGATGAGGAAAAATTCAATAACACCTACTATATACTTTCTAGCGAAGGTACATAAAAACATCAGAAAACCACCAGGGAGACCAATTGTGTGCCTAATAGGCTCAGCATTGGAAAACATGTCTAAGTATATAGATTAAGCGCTATTCCCGTTCGTATTGACACTACCATCGTATATCAAAGATGCCACCGATTTTCAGAGCCATACCCTGGGAAAAAGAATGGCACAATGGATGTGGTTTCACTTTACACCTTGACTGGCCACGAGTATGGCAAAACTGCCTGTAAGCATTACTTGGACACTAAATCTCTCAATTATCTGGAGCACACTAAAATGGTGGAGATGATTGACATATGCCTAACGAACAATGTTTTTCACTTCAACAAAGAGTACTGTAAACAAGTACAGGGAACTACGATGGGGACGACCTTTGCCCCGTAGTATGCAAACCTCACGATGGGTGCATGGGAGGAATTGGAGGTGTGGACAGACGATAATCTAGAACAAAAAAAATGGGACACTATGGCTGAGGTACATAAATGACTTGTTCATAATCTGGAAAAGGACGGAAAAGGGTTTGTTGGCGTTTGTTAAGAAATTGAACTCTAATTCCAACAATTTGCGATTCACAGAAGCCCACAGTCGGGTGTTGATCACATTTTTGGATGTAAATATACAGATTGTGAACGACAACCTAACCTGCGAATTACACAGAAAAAACAGGTTCCAACACACCGCTACATGAAACAAATGGGCATCCAAAAACCTTGTAATGAAGTGTACTGTACGGTGAATTTGTGAGACTAAGCAGAAACAAAACGACCCTTGAAACCTATGACAAAGAAATCAGAATAACGGCAGCAGGTTTCTGGAGACAAATGTACCCTAAGAAGGTTATTGAACGGATATACCTAAGAGCAAGATTACTGGACAGACAAACCCTCTTATCCGGAATTCAGAACCAAACAAAATCCAAGACTGATCCAGATAGTACACGTCTGATTTTAACTTTTGATAATCAAGCCAAAACTATCAGAAGGATTATACAAAAGCACTGGAGTATTCTGTTGGCTGACTCCGATTTGTCTAAAAGTCTGAAAAACTATCCTGACAATAGTTTTAGAAGAAATCGATCATTCAAAGATACATTAGTCCAACGTTTTATGCCCATGGAAAAAGTGAATGAAACCAGTTGGCTCACTACACAAAAGAAGGGTTTTTTCAAATGCACCCAAACATGCAGCAAATTGTAGAAAATATATTCACCCAGTCACAGGATTGACCATCAGGATATCAGAGAAGATTACCTGTGAGACAGATCATGTGGTGTATGTCCCAACATGTGCGTGCCATAAATGGTACATAGGGAGCACCACAACAAAATAGAAACGGGTCCGAGGGGGGGAGATGAGGAAAATGTATTGAGCCAAAAAGAGACCCGTCTCAACCTGGAGAGCAAACAACCTAATGGGCATAATATTGACGAAGAATTATATACATTCTTGGGACAATAATGTTATTTGATCATACAGATATTATGGGAAGTGAACAGAAGGACAGAAATCCCTAGAAAGGTTGATACCCTACAGTCTTTTTGGTGCTCTCTTTTTTATATCCCTAAAGCAAAAATTAAGAAAAGATGCAGGAAATATTGGGGAAATTTTGTAATGCAATTGACGATTATGTTTTTATCTATTTCTGTACAGATTAATGATTTTTAGAGGTTGCCAATGTATGATGCATTTGATGAGCCAGCGAAAACGGATTGCAAATATGCATCTCATTCTGCCATTGTGCGTTTAAAAGAAGGTATCCAATAGAGGACGAGGAGCTGATCAGAATAAGGATAAAAACATGTTGCATTGTATAAATGTCCTGGTACGGCAGAGTTGGCACAGATATATGTGTAAAGATTTCTAGGCAGCTAATGCACTACACACTTTATGAGCAAATCAGGCTGACTTGCGCACATGTATGCACTTTGCTCTTTATACCTCTCAGAAAGAAACAACATGTAGCCAAGTTATTCTAGTATTTTGACAGAGGACTATGCCACTTATGCATACCGTTATAACTGGCATCTAAACGCCTTATATGAAAAGCACCATCTGACTGCTGGCTGATTACACAGTTCAGCAGTCCGAGCTATGCTATAATGGAAGGAAACTATACAATCAGATGATGCAGGGGTTATGGAGATACAAAAAGCATTATACACTTTAAAACTGCCCTGTTATGGGGTAGTTGACACATACCATATGTGTGTAGATCCTAAGGCAGGTAATGCACTATACACCATATAAGTTCTTGTATGCAGCTATGTTACATATCAAGTGTACTAACACCCTGAAGGCAGCTAATGCACCATGCACATTATAGGTTCAAATCATTGATTTAGAGTAGGATGCACTGCACACTTTTTATCTCCTAGTAAAATAGAGAGCTAATGTACCGTTTGCCTGTGAAACATTCCGAGCACTTGTAAACATGTATACGGTTGCATTTGGTTTGGAAACGCAATGTGGCTGAATGGCACACAAAAACAGCCTGCAAATCCTCATCCATGCACAAGGTCAAAACTGACCCATAAGTAGAACAAGCTAGTGGGAATCTCCTCTGTATTTACATTAATGGGTGCAACTGGCTTCTAAATAAATTGAGAGAATGGGAATCTCATTTGCAATTATCCATCTGAGGTAAGCAATCTTGCACGATCAGACTGCAATCCTGCACCAACTCAAAACACACTATGCAAAACCTGTGCAGTTCCGAGACCAGCTCTTTTAATAAAACAGTTTGGTTGATTTATCAGGTCGAATGACTACTTAGATGAAAGCATTATATACTGGATTCATCAACCAACATGAGTTAATGGCTCAGTGTAAAGATGTCCGACATGGACAACTGTGCATACGATAAACCCAAGAATTTGGTCCTTTTTCTACCTCTAACCCCCTTTCTTTGCTGCATTTAAATATGGTGCAAAAACAAGGCTTGTGAACAAGCGGCAAGCAGCCGCAAAACGCGTCAATGCCTTGGCAAATTGAATTGGCACACTTTGGGAGGATATTTTAATCTTGTGGATGCCGTGATTTTTTTCCACATTTTGGAAACTAATAAAAGTAATGGTTTGCAAAACAAACAAATCTGGACTGGGAATTTTATTACTCTGTGGAGAGTGCTGCTCACTGTTTGTGGGACCGGAGGAATCTACAAAGGACTAACATTATATATGATACATTACTCACCGTAATCGTATTTCTGATGCCTGTATCTGCTTTGATTCACATGCTGTGCATATGCCGACATCTAGTGGAGGTTGCGGAGTATTACAGTTTTCGAAACTCGAAAAGGGACGTCAACAGGGCGTGCCAGTAATACTATCCCTAGTATGACGTCCCCTGTACCCATGATCCTTCACGCGTCGAGGTCCCTCAGATTGTTATTTTTCTGACATGAGGTGTAGCGCGGGTACAGTTGTATCCAAGCAGATACGTATCAGACAAGCTCATAAGCATCCATGTGCCTTCTCTCCGAGGGGAGGAAGGGCGGGTCGCATGTGAATCTAAGCAGGTACAAGCATCAGAAATACGATTACGGTGAGTAATGTATCCCTTCTGAGGCTTGTGGAATCTGCTTAGATCACATGCTGTGCATAGATTAGCGAGCAGTGGAAGAAGGAGGTGGGATTGTGAAAGATTCATGAGCAAATAAATGTCTTCGAACCGTTTATCCCACTTGTGTATCTGTCTTGAAATGAGTGTCAATGCAGTAGTGCTGAGTGAAAGTATGTATTGAGCTCCATGTAGCTGCTTTGCAAATACTGTCTAAGGGGAGATTTGCAATGAAAGCCAGAGTGGCTCCAGTACCTCTTGTGGAGTGCGCCCTTGGCGTAAAAGGCAGTGTTTTATCCGATATGGAATAGTACAGTTGGATACATCCGACTATCCACCTAGAGATGGCATTCTTACAGATGCGGTCACCTTCTCTGCCTGGCGCTATGGAGAAAAACAGTTGATCTGTCTTTCCTAGCGGTCCGGTGTTGTCTACGTAGTAGAGGACCGCTCTCCTCACATCTAGTGTGTGGAGTTTTACCTCAGCAGAGCTTTTGGGTTCCTGGAAGAAAGCCGGTAGCTCAATAGACTGGTTTACATGAAATCTGGAGATGAATTTAGGCGAGAACCTAGGGTGAGTATGTAAAACCGGTTTGGCCTTATGTATAGTAAAGAAAGGATCCTGCACTGAAAGCTTTGATTTCACTGACCCTTCTTAGGGAAGTGATGGCTACTAAGAAGGCAGTTTTATAAGTCAGGTGTTTGAGACTAGACTTGTGCATAGGCTCGAATGGGGGTCCCATGAGCTTAGCGAGTACCACATTATGGTCCCAAAGAGATTGGAGGGTGGAGTCTCTTTACCCCTTCCATAAATGCTATGACGACTGGTACCTTCCACAATGAGACCTTATTATGGGAAGTGGTGTAGGCGGACAAGGCCGCCAGGTGGACTTTTAGGGCGTTGAACACTAAAGCTGCATCTAGCAAGTGGAGCATATAGGTCAGAATGTTAGATGGAGTACACTCAATTGGGTTTATTTGCTTAGTCTGGCACCAAATTATGAATTGTTTCCATTCATCATAGCAACAGTGCCTAGTGTTTGGTTTTCTTGATTCTTTCAAGATATCCATGCATCTCTGTGGTAGATTGAGATGTCCGAACTCTGACTTCAGGAGGCATGCTGCCAAGTTCATTGAGTGTGGCTGTGGGTGCACCGTTAGTCCCTTGTGCTGGGTGAGTAGGTTGTACTGGCACAGGAGTTTGATGGGATTGCACTTCGCCAGTTTGCGTAGATGTGGATACCACGGTTGTCTTGCCCACATAGGAGCAACTAGGATAAGCGTCATTGGTTCCTTGTGTAGCTTGTTCACCACCTTCCTCATGAGAGGAGTCGGGGGGGGGGAATCATAAGCAAGCAGACACACACAAGACCCCTGGACAAATACACACAGTATCATTATTACTATATTCAGACAGAAAGAATGCTATAAAGTATAGTTTAAAACCTATGCGTAAGGTAGAATACCAGGTTAAAGAAAGTTTAACTAAATTAGGAGGGCTACTGGAGACCAGGCAATATTTTAGAGTGACACTACCTAGGCTCAGAGGGGCATACTACAAACTTAGCAATACAGAGAAACACTGGAGTATCCCAGGAAGGAGTACAAAATATAGATTTAAAAATCCCTAATTAATCAGGTGTAAGTCACTAAAACCCCAAGACTTGCAAGAAGACTCCAGTTACCCCTATACAAATTTCTCATTTCAAATTAGTAAATCAGAGTGAAGTCCGTGTGTGTGTGGAAAGTACCCCATATGAGACAACGCAACTAAATCTTTAGGTTGACCTGCAGTTATTGTGAAAAGCTTGGTAAGTCCCAGTTCTTCCCCACAGGTTAAAGATGACAGCAGTCACCCCCATGGTGCACCAGTAGAGAGCCCAAAGAAGAGGGCCAATAGAAGAGAAGAGAAGCAAAGCAGGATTCAGCCGCCAACAAAAGGGAATGCTGACACGTGGGTACCTGCAGAGCCTCACTAACATGGATCAAAGGAAAACGGAGGGTGAGTAGCTTTAATAACCCACCTACCCAAGGCCTGGATGCAGGTAATACACAGTGTTTGTTTCAGGAAAGTAACCCAGTAAGTATGAATCTTCTTTTACAGAGCAAAATGAAGGATCTGGTCACCCATAGCTGAACCCTGAGCCAAAGCTGACCTCGGCTACCTAGATTAATAATATCTGACCTTCTGCGGAATGGGGCCAACTATTCAGAAGCAAAAGCAGTGATGGTCATGGCTCCAGAAGGGCAGAGGAACCTGCACAAACAGGTCCCAGAGACTCAGCAGGCAACCATGCACAGCTTCAAGCAAAAAATGGCCACGGCAGCTGGATTATCGTGAAGGCAACTCAAAACAGTCCAGAGAAGCAGATGTAGGGTGTTGGGGTCGCAACTCCCTTCCATGCAGCAGCAGCTTCCAGCCCCAAGGTGGAAGACCAAGACAGTAAATGGCGGGACGCAGAAGTAAAATGGCCTTAACAACTGTACCATGATTGAAAGTCTAGACCCTGCAGGACCAGTGGGAGGACAAGGAAAGCCCAGGCAGAATGTCCCAGTAGCCTACTGCCCAGACCAGCGCTTAGCCTAGGAACCAGTGTGGCCAAATCTGGCACTAAAGATGCAGCAATGGCCCTGATGGTGAAAATCATTTCATTTAGCATGTAAGCAGATCCCCCTCACCTCCCAAAGGTCTAGCCAAACAAAGTATAGGAACATGGTTTTCCCTACATGTACCCACACTTGCAGGTGCTGGCTTCTGCAAGCCCACCGATCCCACCAAAGGATTTAAAGGAAAGGTTTTTAGCGACCAGCTAATCAGGTTGAGGCTAAAAACCGCCAAACAACCACTCCAAGCCTCCAAGGAAGTGCAATAGGCTGACCAGGAATCAGTACAGACCAGTCAAAAACAATTACTGAGGGTGCTATGATGCGCAGAAAAGGCCCATGTGCCCACAGCAGCTATTTTAGGCCTGCCCCGAGAAGCCAATGAAACAAAATGGCAGAGTGTAGAACTTAACAAAACATATTTGCACCCCAATGGCTACTATGAAGGTACACTGAGCTACTAATGCAGTAAATGGTCTTGCATCCCTGGTGAAGCCACAACTAAATAGTAGCTGCCACTAGTCTACAACCTAAAAACAATGTAGGGCGATAAAATCACCCTACAGCAAAAATGGGAGAAAAGTGTTCCCCTGTCCTAAGAGCCATACGAGTCAACATAAGACAATATGCTAAAAAAGGAGACAGTGGCAGGGGATCTTAAATTAATAATAGGATTGCAGTAGCGTTTGGTAATCACATTTAGAGTTGGAGTGATCTTTTTTAATTTTTCGGCACTAAATATTGTTTTTATTTGGAAGTTTATATGGAATTGGGATGTTAAAAACATTATTGGTGAGATTAGCTTGTGGTTTACTTTCAATTAATTTTGAACAGCAATATGATATGCATTTTGGCAGTCTGATATGGGTCTCTGTTTTCTTTAATTTGATAGTTTTGAAAATGTGTCTATAGACGCAAATCACATGAAGACTCTTGCAAGAATAGTTTTTACTTGAAGGATTAACCATTGATGACTTTCACCTCTAATTTCAAATATGTGTCTAACAATATCTGTGGTGTGATGCCATAAAGTGCATTAAAAATATTATTCATCAAGTACAGAAGAAAAACATTTTTGCAATATAATTTTCTTTGCCCTTTAAGGCGACTTGGCACATTACCAGGGACATCTAGTTACAGTGTAGCATGGTCCAACCTCTAGGAACATTCTCCCCATGGCAAAAAGTAGCAGCAGCAAGGTGACGAGAGCCCAGTCCCACCACAAGGATGCCTAAGAGTTCAATCCCCAAGACTAGAATAGGGCTGCTCAATGGAGGAGTCCGCACTCCAGATGAAAGTAGGGCAGGACTAGAGATTCATTATGCCCACTAATTTAAGGAAGGGAGGGATAAGGTTCAGGATTCCTGTGCTGATGCTTGGGGTCCATCTAAAGTTGATGGGAAAGTTGGAAAAAGAAAAGTTAAAACTTTGGTGTCCTCTCCACATCCAGCACATGAAGGACATACTCTAAACCGATTGTGAGAGCAACCAATGGTGAACCTCGGGTACTTTTTGTGCTTGGGATGTATAGGCACAAGAAAGTAAGCACCCTGAAGATCGAGTGACATCCATTACTGGAGCTTAAGGGCCTGGAGGATCTGCAAAAGAGTGACCATCTTGAATCTGTCCTTCCTGAGAAACTTATTCAAACGTCTCAGGTCCAAGATCGGTCGAAGTCCTCCGTCCTTCTTGGGGACCAGAAAATAAGTGAAGTACCAACCCAGGTTTTGATCCGCAGCGGGTACCCTTTTCCATGGCACCTTTCCCCACCAAGGCGAGAATCTCCTGCAGAAGGAGCGCGTCTGGTTCCTGAAGAGATTGCTCGCTCAGGGGACAATCTGGGGACCTTTGTAGGAAAGGGAGACAGTACCCTTGAGCTACTGTCTGCAGAGCCCACGCATCCAAAGTAATGTAATGCCATTCTTCGAGATGCTGAGTCAACCTGCCTCCCACCAGAGTCCTGTGGATGAAGCGCTCAGTGTTGTTTTGGAGCTGTGGCAGAGGGTAGTGAGGAGGTGACTGCCTGAGCTGCTCTTCTTCCACGACCTAGAGCCACGTGGGAATCTCCTTTGCCCTCTTTGGGCAGGCTGACCTCTACCTCTTTGTCCAAAAGAAGAGCATAAGTGAAAAGGCCGCCATCTCCAACCCTGGGAAGGCGTGCTGTGGATGTTGACGGATGGCTGCTCCCAAGGATTTTGCAGCTGCCTTAGAGGCCTGAAGCTTCTCTAAATTGTCATCAGCCTTTGCCCCAAAAAAGTTTATCCCATCGAAGGGCATGTCCAGAATTCGTGACTGAAATTATTTTCTTCCAATGCTACATTAAATCAAGCATTGTAGATTCCAGAAATTGTGGAATGCCGCCACACCACGGTGGAGCTCCAGATGGCCTGAGCGGGACCCCCCTCGGGGCGGGGGCCCAGTGCCAGCGGTGCTGCAGGAGAGGCTGCCACTAAGAAGCTGCTGTCGCCCGAGCACTCAACCAGACTTTCAGTGCGAGTGCAAACCGGTCCACCCACCCGCACGAACACAAAGCCGTGCAGCCTCAGAGCACCAGACCTCAGCAGAGCGACTCAGAGGTACGCGGTCCCAGAGTGTGAGCAAACAGAGCGGACGGTGGGGGGAGCTCCCTAGAAGCTACTGCAGGAAGCCCAGCACTCCATTCATGTGGCGGCCCGGCTCCTACGGCGGGCTTAGACACGGCAGTGAACGCCATTGCAGGCCCACATAGACCCACCAGGGGCCCTTGACTTGCCTAGCCCTTTATGGGCCCATGAAATCCAGACAACAAACGGAAAGCGGAACGCTTTGGGCCCACCTCAAAAATCCACAGGGGCCCGGGGCCCAGAAATAGAACCCCACTAAAAGGAATAGTTTTCCTGCCAATCTGCTGGGGTAACAGTGCTCATGAAGTGCCCCCACCGTGAAGGGGGTCAACTGGGAGATCCAGAGGGGAGCTAGGCAAGATCATACTCCTCTCCCGTCCCCCCTATAAGGGGAGAAGACCATGGTTAAGAGTCGATTCCAGTGAGGAGAAGGAGGCGGCCAAGGACAAACCGTACCAGTACAGCAGGCGCGGGCCAGACCGCCCACCCCCACCTATACTTTGGATCTCAAAAAGGGAGTGAAGCACCCTGAAACCCCCTGTATACACCACTGGCTTCAGGACAAGCCCTGAGCAACAAGTGGGGGGCGAGACCGTCTTTGGGACCTCCAGAGAGGAGAGTGCCTTGGACTCTCAACAGCTGTGGGTGGAGGCCCCCGGGTAGCACCCTGGGGCGTGAGCCTGCCTGAAGAAATCCAGCCACGCCACCTCTGCCATGGGGACGTGACCAACTTAGGTGCAACAGGAGTAACAGGGGTCCATCCAGAGGGGTAGGTACCTGGGATCACAGTACACACTGACATAACCATCTGGGGTGTGCGCCCCCAGGAACACCTCCTAGGGCGTGTGCCCGCCCTACACCGGAGCTCTTCTTAGCCACCAGGAACCAGAGGTTGGATCTATCGCCCTAGCCCTCGGGGGAGAAGATTGGGAGGGTAGAGTGAACTTCGAGCCCCTTGAGACACCCCAGAGGCCCATCAGGCCCACCACCAATTTTCATTGAAAGAGCATCGGGACCTACAGCGAGAGGAGAGCAAATGCACTGGAGGGACACCCTTCAAGAATTTCACCATCAGGAATCCATATGGCACCGAGGCTCATCAGCCCCGGACAGAGGGACGACTCAAATGGCGGCCCAATCAGAAGAAACCACGACCATGCAAAGCAACATTCCAGCCATATTACAAGAAATCGGGGACATGCGTGCAGACATCGGACAAAGGCTAGAAAGAATAGATCAGAGAGTGGACAAAATGGAGGACAGGGTCCAGGGGCTGGAGGCTAACCAATCTTCGGTCGACGGACGTGAGAGACAAATTCACACCAGGTTGTCCGCCCTGGAGAGAAAAGAGGAGAGAGCCCTGCAGATGGAAGATTTTGAGAACAGGGAGCGGAGAAACAACTTGAGATTTTTCGGCATACCGGGATCAGAAGGGGAGACAGAGTGACATCTGCCAAATGATTAAAGCCGTAATCCACCTCCTATTTGGAAACAAAACAACAGACCCCACCATTGACCGGGCCCATAGGGCGGGGGGCATGCCGGAGGCCCGCGCCCATTATTATGCGGAAAAGACAAAAATACTGGAGGAAGCGATGAGAGCCTCCAAAATTGTGTACAAAACGCAATGATCACAATATTTCAAGACCTCTCAGCATTTACCTTTGCGAGACGACAGATGTGTGGCCCTCTGACTTAGTGCTACGGGAGAAGGGTATTGGGTACCAGTGGTGCTACCCCTTATCGCTCTCCTTTAAGTACATGGGCCAAAGTTCAAAACTTGTTACCGAGGAGGAAATTAAAAGGGGCAATTCAGGAGTATGTGGAATCTCCAGAGGACCAGCGACAACACACAGGAGAAGCCCGGAGAGAGCGACATGAAGGCTGTGCCAAAGGAGCAGAAGACGGCTCCTGCAATCGAGAAAAATTAGAAAACTGAATACCCCGCCACAAGGACTCCTGAGTCGATGTGAGAAGGGGCCTAGCCCGAACGGACGCAGCCTGGTTGAGAGCCGGGAGAGCCCCCTCGCCCATGTCCAATTCAAGGGAATAACTGACGACGATCAACAGGACCACAAACGAGGGGGTGGGGGGTGGTAAGGGCGTGTTAGGGGGTGGGGCAAAACGAGTGGTGTTTCAGGAATAGAGCCTGGGGTAAGCGGTTGTTCTGGTGATCCTGTCAAGGACCAGGAATGGTCGGACTATTTGGCTGGGCAGGGGAAGGGGGGAACTCAAGGTTACCTGAGGGGGCAGTTGGGGGCAAGCTCTTCTAGGGGGGGTGTGGGGGGTAGGGGGGAGAGGGAAGAAAAGTGAGTTGGTGGTTTCAGGTTCTCGACAAGACCCACAAATTGGGCATCGGCAAGATGTAACGGGTAGTGGGGACACCCCAGGGGTGCAAACTAGAGGGAGACATGCTTTGGAATGCCTGAGCATGCACCCATGCTGGAAATTGGCTCTCTAAACGGAAGGGGAATGAAATCCCCCACAAAGAGATCCCTCCTTGTAGAGAATTTAGGCGGGCAAGGCTGGACTTGCTCTTCCTCCAGGAGACCCACTGACCAAGGGGTAAGGAACCGAAGATTCGAGGGGGAGGAATAGGAGAGGTATGCCACGCCTAATACAAAACTAAAAAAAAGGGGAGTGGGGATAGTGATGGCCAACGATCTGGGCTTTAAAATGGAAGCCTCGATGAGGGATCCAGAGGGTCGGTACCTGTTAATTAGAGGGGGGCTACAGGGGTCCCAGCTTACATTAGCCGTGGAATACGGGCTGAACGAAGGCCAAGTATCATTTTGGGAGGGGGTGAGGGACGAATTGAGGCTTTTTGTTGAGGGTACCCTAATAGTAGCTGGGGAATTCAACATGGTACTACACCCTGCGAGGGACAGAAAGATCATCAGCATTGATGCTTTCGGGAGGACCGCACATCTTCGAGTTTCCGTAGAATTAACCACGAGCTAGGCATAGAGGACACTCCCAGGCTCGGTAGAGGGAGACCCCAGTGTACATACTTCTCGAAAGCACATAAAACATTCTCTACGATTGATTAGATCCTGGTGGATACAACCTTACTCGCCCACACATGAGATCTGAGGGTAGACCCGGTCCCCTGGTCCGATCACGACCTGGTGAGGATCACCTTGAAGGAAGTTTGGGGACGCAGCGAAAGGGGAGGTGGAAATGCAATGATTGACTGTAAAAAGATGAGGTCATTGCCCGAACCATACTGGATATCATTGTAGAATTCTTCAAACTAAATGATAACGGGGAAGTCGGCCCACATATTCTATTGGATGCATTTAAGGCAACCATACGGGGAGTCCTAATTAAAATAGGTGCACAAAAGAAAGGTAAAGGGATACCCAAGAAAAAACCCTCCGAGAAAGAATAGCACAACTCCAACAGGGCCGAACCCCTGGCAGCTCCATCACCCGCGACCAGGCAGAGGCGTTAGACCAGTGCAAGACCAGCGTAAGACCCAACTCAAAGATCTACTGTTGAGCAAGACTGAAAAAAGCCTTCAGTTCCTTAAACAAAAATAGTACAAAAAAGGGGACAGGGCGGATAGACTCCTGGCATGGAAATTGAGGGAAGCCCAGAAGAGTAAAATGGTTAAGGCCATGAAAACTGAGGCGGGAGCACTGAGATACGACACCCCTGGGATAGGGAGGGCCTTTAAACAGTACTATGAAAGGTTATATGAATCGGGATTTGACGAGAACGACGCCCTAATAGAAGATTACCTTGCGTAAATTCCTATGCTGGGGCTAGCACGCGATAGGGCAGATTAATTGGAGGCCCTAATATCGGAGGAGGAAATTGTCCAGGTGATAAATATGAAAGAAGGGACACCAGGGGAAGATGGGTTCTCAGTAAAATTCTACAAATTAAATCGCTCTGCACCTAGCCAAGGTTTATAATGCTGTCCTCGAGGGGAACATCCTCCCTGAAACAATGATAGGGCCATAATAGTAGTGCTTCCGAAAGAAGGGAAGGACCCAACTGAATGCTCCTCATACTGGCCGATATCCCTGTTAAACACAGATGTGAAAATCCTGGCGAAGGCACTCGGCAGGCGGTTGGAAGGGATCATGCCCTCCTTGGTCCACAGGGACCAAGCAGGCTTCATTAAAGGGGATCAGATAATATCCGGAAAACCTTACACCTAATTCATTACGCACAGGAGTCAAACTTTAATGCCAGCCTGCTTTTCCTCGACTCGGAGAAAGCCTTCGACAGAGTGGAATGGAGGTACATGACGATTCTCCTTCAAAGGATTGGATTTGGGGAACACGTGCGAAAATGGGTGTGTGCCCTATTATAGGGCCCCCATCACGAAAGTACAGATGAATGGGGAACTCGCGCCCCCTTTAGCTTAACATGGGGTACGAGACAGGGGTGACCCTTTTCCCCACTAATTTATGCCCTCACGCTGGAACCACTGGCAAAAGCGGTGATAACCCACCCAGGAATACGGGGAATACAAAAGGCCAGGTGGAATTTAAACTCTCCCCGTTTGCCGACGACATCCTGGGATACGTGGTGGAACCCTCAGTGTCGCTCCCTCCCCTTATTTCCCTGATCGAGACCATCAGATCTTTTTCGGGGCTGAATATTAACCAATCAAAATCCATGCTGCTTCCACTCCTAACATACGATCCAGTCTTAGATCCCGTAAAAAGTTTCCTTGGGGTTCAGGTCGAAAAGTCATCTCTCCGCTAACTGGGGGGTGCACGTGACCAGGCGGTCTCCCTGCCCTGGCAGCAGCCAACTATGACCCTCTGCTGGCCACTATCAAAATAGATCACGGTTGAGCAACATGATCTTGTCATGGTACAGCCATTTGACGGCAGTAAAGATGAATATCCTCCCGGGACTGCAGCATCTGTTCACATTACTCACCCAGGAAAATCTCAGATTCCACTTTCATGGAACTCCAGGCAGCAGTGCAAAAATGTATATGGCAGGGTAAACCACCCCCGTCACACCCTCCCCCCACCCCGAGGACCAAGAGATCCACTACCATCCTTCCAAGGGAAGAAGGGGGCTTCGGCCTCCCCGATTTCCGCCAGTATTACAAGGCGGCCCAGCTCTGAGTCCTTCTAGAACATATATGGGACAGAATGGGCACCTACTGGAGCCACCTTTAAGATATGGATGTGCACCCACTGAAAGTGAAGGACCTTCTCTCTGCACCGTGCAAAGACATACCGGGTAAAATACTCGACCATCCCACCTTGGGGGTTCTGTGGTCTCTGTGGAAGGGGGGGGCGCACAAACAGAAAACTCAACATGGACATCCCCAATGATCTCACTGTGGGGTCCCGTGATAAAATGGGGAGTTAGGGGTTTTAGGGATGTACAACACTGGTCGGAACAAGGCTTGGAAAGGGGGGGGGAATTCCAAGCATATGAAGAGGTGTTGGAGGTCCTGGATATGGGCAATATCATAGTATTCGAATACCTCAGGCTCAAGGGACTTCTAAGTGACCAGAAATGGGGAGAGAACTTTACAAGGCCACTAACCTAGAGGGGAGACGAGGGTTCCGACAGTACTGGAACAAATTGGCAGGGGAGAATCTCACAGAAGAGGAGTGGGCCAAGGTATTCAAGCTAGCTCACAGGAACCTCTTTACGGCCGACATGGAGCACAATTTTAAAGTTCTCCAGGGATGGCACAGAGATCCCCTCAGAGTATCTAAAATGTTTGCAGTGGCATCCGCCCAATGCCCAAAGGGATGTGGACGCATAGGCTCAAGAGCACACGTGTGGTGGCACTGTCCACGGGTCCAGGCTTATTGGGAAAACAGAGGTTGGATGGAGGAAGTCACGGGGGAACTGCTCCCACTGAACCCTCTGACAATGTTTTTTTAAAACTATTTTTATTAGTTTATTCAAACAAATACAAACCAAACTTGCAGTATATTAATATTTCCATAATATATTGTTTAATTATATTCACTGCTCCCCTTATATCCCTCCCCCCGTTCCGAGCCTACTACTTCTCATATTCTCTTCTCACATCCTATAGTAGGGTCTACCCCTCTACGGGTTCCGATGGATCCTGTGTTGTCCCAAACAACTCTGCTATTAGTAATTTCCAGGCCATCAGGGTCTCTGCCTCCTCCTCCCCTCTGGCACTACTCTGTTCTAGCCATACCATGGTTTCCGCCTCCGCCCATTTCTGCAAATCTTTCCACCACACCTCTAATCGTGGCCTGTGGCAAACCCTCTGACAATGTTATTGGGATTACTGCAGAGGGACTCGGAAACGTACAGATACCCTGGAATGTGGGTGACAATGCTCCGTGCTGGAGGGTGGCTATTCGTCTGAAATGGAAAAGCCCAACAATCCCAAATAAGCAAGATTGGGTGACCAAACTGAAAACTATGTTCTTAATGGACAAACTGACGGCCCTGGTGAACGATGAAGGGGGCTTGTTCCGGGCAGCCTGGGATGGGGTCAGACAGATGTGGGGATGGGAAGATACACTGAGGGGGAGAGGTGGCCCACTACTTTTGGTGAGGGGAAACCAAGGCGCAACAGTGGGGCAACGGGGAGAGGAAAGCAAACCCTGGTATGGAAAAAAGTAGGGGCTTATGGAGGGGAGAGGGAAGAGAGCCCAGAGGCTCGGGCTGACCGACATCAAGACTCAGATGGGTAACATTCTTCATTGGGATTGGCCGACTGGGAAGCAAGTCCCCAGAAGGGGAGGGGAGCTCAGAGACTCCTTGCCGGACCGTTGATGATCTTATGTGCAAGAAACCACCCTTGTTTGTTTTTGTTGATGGGAGGGAGGGAGGGAGGGAGGGGGGGGAGAGAGGGAAAGACGGGTGGAGGGGGGGAGGAGGGTGGGAGGGAGGGATGGAGAGGGGGCGGGAGGGATGGGGAGAGGGGGAGGGGGGAAAAGTTAGTTATGAGGACAACAAGGGTAGAACACCTTTTTTGTATCTATGATCCTCCCATTATGTTGAAATGCTAGTAAACAAAGTAAAAAACAAAAAATGACATTTAGAAACAATACATATAAAATTTTGTGTCCCAAGGTTAGTAAGTGGTGCGATTTTGCATTTATAACATACATTTTATAGAAATAGTTCTTCTATTCCAGTTTTTGTAAATTTAATTGAGATAAAACATGTGAAACAAACCCTCGGTCCACTTATGTACAGGACCCCACAATATAACTAATAGAGACCATTGCCTATTTCGAGGAAGCAGGAGGGGCCGCCTTCGTAAAGACATCCATTTTAGGACAGAAGTCTTCCCAATCTGCTACTGAGGCAGACTTGTCTGGGAAACATACTGGTCTCTTGTCGAGCGAGGAGTCAGATGACAAAGAACAATGGCGTCTTATATTTTCTTTGAGAAGACAAAGATGAAGAATGACGCACATTGCTCCTCGACTGCTAAAGAGTGTTTGAAGCATTTTTTAGCCCTTTGATGCGACTTATCCCTTTAAACTCCCATCTTCAGTGAAATTCCTCTTCGAGGGAGTACAGGACAGGGATTTTGAAACGACTGCCCTAGGGCGAGGTTAGACTTCCTCTCTTTCAAGCCCTTGTTAGTCATCAAATGGCAGGATCCACAGTCAACCTTGTGCCTCTTGCTGAGGCACCAGAGTCAAATCCTGTGGGGATCTGTGATGGACATCTTCAAGTCACAGTCCACATGCCTCTGAAACCCCGTTTTCGGAGTAGACATACTCAAAGAAATAATCACTAAGAGTCGAACGGTTCCGATGTGTGCTGTGCATGCAGAAAAACAGAACTGAGGCAACAGGCGTAGTGACTGTGCTATTTATAGGACCGTCTACGTCATGTCCAAGCACATGAAAAAGGAGCCCCGAGGGACATGGACCCTCTTCTGTCGAAAAAGTTTAAAAGATGAGGAATCCGTGGGAGGACAATACATTAGAAAGACACATTACCGAAGTTAAGCACATGCTCAGCAAGCATTATTGCCCGATTTCTGGTCAGGTCACCAGATTCAATGCTCTAGATTCTAAAGGTTCTATAGGTCTTTGGAAGTCTTTCTAAAATTAGGAACATTCTTTGAAAAGTTGGTGCCAATTCAGTTGCCACCTTACCAAGCTGAAATGTAGGACATCTCAAGAAGCCAAGGCCATTCCAGAAGCTGCAAAATCTATTGGCTTCATCGAGAAGCCCCCATTGGTGCATCTGCTTGAGGCTGTGCATCTCATTTTGTATACCAGCAAAATGCACTCCCATCAGATGTAGGACTCTTGCCAGAGACAAATTCCAAACTTCCTGAGATTCTAGAAGGGGTGTAGGGGAAAAATTCAATTACTGGTAATTATGCTGTGCCTTTTTCACCCCCCGGGCCTTCAAACCTTTTGCATTTTCCACCTTTGGTGTTAAGGACCTCTGCCCTACTTTTGCAGTCAGAGGGACTTCTACTGAAGTCCTGCTGCCACTGCAAACCTTTTTTGGTATAAGGTCCTATTGTAGCCCATATGGCTCCTAGGGCAGGGGTGCTTTGTAAGCACTCTGTTTTGGTTTTAGAGAGCATAATGGTGGCAGCTGTAATTTAGCTAAAACTTCACATGGGGTGCAAGTCAAATGACCATATTAGTGGTCCAATGCACCTTATTCGCAGATATTGGGGATCTAATGTATTTAAGTCCTGCTTGCGCCCATTTAGTTATTTTGCCAATGCCCTTGTTTTGGTAACAAAAACAAGGGAAGGCCTAAAACTGCAGTTGTGCACACATGGGCTCACTCAGAGACCAGGCCTGCACCCTCTACTGTGGCTTGACTGGTTAAGACCAGTCACTAGCCCTAGACGTGTCATTACATATCCTGTGAAGGTGGAACCGAATGTTGACAGATTATGAGGCAAACGTAATCGGCTGGAGGTCAACACCATTATTTAGTTACCTGGTATGTGACTGGAGGGCTGGCGTAGGACAGCCTATGTGTGTATGGGTTTATCTTGGCGAGACGTTTACCTACTTCAATTTTATTTCATTGGATTCTACGGAGTAGTCAGCAGGTTTACGTAACTGCTGTAGGATTTATTGCCTAAAAGCTGCTGCAATTTAGGTCATACTGACTGGGCATGTGTCCCAACAGCTTAGATCAGTTTTTGATTTTTGTCTGCTGGACGTCTTCCAGAACAGTCCTTTTTCTACCCCTAGTTGTGGTAGCTGACTGAACTGGGACTTCTGTGGTAGTTTTACCACCGTCTTCTTGATTTAGAGCCTTGTTTGTTCGCCTTGGTGTAGGAAGCGGTCCTTGCCTAGACGGGTACTAGGACATCAGTAACCTGCCTTTCCTGTTCACCTGAGCCATTACCTCCATCATTGTTTCCTTTGTGGAACCGCTTTCTGCTTTTTGGCTGCCCCTCTGTCCTTCGAGCCACTGGAACCTGCCTGGCCGGGTTCTTCTGTCCTCCTCGAGTCATCTTCACTGTTGCTTTCATTCCAGACTTGTGTCCCACTCCAAAGAAGTCCTTTTGTTTTTGAGCGCTATCATTTGTTGTGGGTTCTGTCCCTGGTTGACAGGATCATATAAACGCATCTTGTTCTCAAAGGGTACTTCACTGGTCCCGAGCCATGTTTTTAGGAAGCACCACCCAGCGTATTACCTCTGGGCCCTATTAGAGATAATTACCCTCATGGTAGAGGGTTTTACCATAGACTTCCATTGCCCGGAAACCTGCTTCAAACGGTGCAGTAATACCACAGTAAAGTCACATTGAGCCGTGGAAGGGCTGTGCAGGACCACTGGGTACCAAAGCAGCTTCCTCTGAACGTGTGGTGACTCAGTCTGACTCTTTCCAGGAGTGGTTCTCATTGTTGCATTTACGTAGTAGCCCGCCCGTGTGCTTTGTGGAGACTGCAGGGTGCTTTGTTTTTTCTTCTGCACCCTTTGATCCACAGGCTTAATTAACATTATGGCTGAAACGGAACAGGAAAAGGGAAGAGATTCCATTTTCGTACCAAATGTAAATCCATCTGGGTTAGGTGATAACCCTGAGGACATGAGTGACCGGACTACTGAGAAATATAATCTGCCACGAGAGACACCTGATTCCGCTATATCCCCCTTCCCAGAGGTTCAACATTCATGTCCCCTTGACATATGAGTCGAGGTTGTAGCAAAAACTTTATCGCCACGTAATATTTTGGAACCCATCCCGGTCAATGGCTGCCCTCTGCCCTTAAGTGGTAATACAACTCACAAATCCATAACTAAAAATGTTCTGGTGGCTCCTTTATCTGGACATTTGTGCACTTTGGATTCCAGCACACTGCATGCCGAAGTCTTCAAGGATGGCAGGGGAGAAGATATTGGGGAACCCCAGGAAAAAGTGACTAGGGGAGAAAACTCCAATCCTTCTAAACCGTATTTGTTTGGGCTTTCAAAACAAATTAAGTAAACAGTTGTGTCCTTAGGGTGGAGCATCGATTTGGAAGCTAAGAGGGTTAAAACCGAATTTGCCTGTTTCCAAACAAACTTTTTTTTACCCTCGGACAAAGTTGGCTTCAAGTTCAAGAAGTGAAAATGATGCAGGACTTCTAAATTTTAACTCTGTTCAAAACGACGCTTCAGATCGGACATTAGATATGCCTGTGTCTCCATTAGGGGGAAGAACTGGAGCAGGAAAGGACAAGGAAGACTTAGAAATACCCACTGAAGGTGTAGCTAGTTTGAGTACTAATCCCCACAGGAGGCTGCCGGAAATGAGACTGAAAGCATTATCTATAAGTCAACTTGACAATAAAACCCAAAAAAAGGATCCGAATATAGTAAATGCTTTGGTGACACCTAATGCAAATTGTGGTCTAGGGCCTATCCAGCTTACTCAGACCTCTTAACGTAGGAGGATGACAGCCTACTCTGAAGACCTAAATGCTTCTGAAAATACCATGATAACAGATGACGATCTATTGTTAGACCTCACAGCCTCTGAAATAGAGAAGCAAGCCACTACCGTCCCCATTATAAATGCTAATATGATCGCGTCTTTCTCCCCAACTATGGCTCCTTTTATGAAGCTTTACGAAGGCATGGCGGAACAAATTTGGGATCAAAATACTCTATTGGCTATGCTACATTCTAAAACTTTAAAACTCTCTTTATTGAAGGCTTCATTACTGCGTTAAAGGAATAGGAGGACAAAATCTTGGAAAGGATTACAAGTTACTCCTGAGCCTCTAATAAAGGAAAAGGAAAATGCCCCACTTAATTCAAAATCTGACGAGATGAATGGACCTAAGGCACTAAATACAGTCTACTCCGAACGATGACGCTAAAACAAGCTGTATTATTGAGGCAGTGCACAAAAAGGCTCCATTCACACCAGACCGATTGAATGGAACTGCCTCTAGTGTGCCTATTGTGAATTTGGAGCAGGCTCCCATAGATACGGGCCCTTTGAACCTACAGGCACGTCTTCTTATGGGTTATTCACTAAAATGCGGAGCTCTCTTTCTAAACCAATTCTCAAAAATGGTTCGATCAGCAGAGCAAGTTTGAATATAAGAAAAGAGAAGATCCCTCCAAAAAAAACAAAAAAAAACCACTGAATCCTGTAACTGTTTTGATGATCTAATGAACCCCTCTGCTTACTCGGATGAATGGGAAGAAGTTTTTCTGATGAATGAACAGCAAGAGGACTCCCTCGAAGAGCTGTTGACTGTTCTGAGAACTCATTACCACAAAAGTATTCAATCGATCGTGGTGATTGAAAATGAAAGTAGTGATGAATGCGAGATTGTCGCAGAAAAACGTATTATGAGTGGAAATACTGCATGGACAACTCTTAATTGTAGAAGGTACATATGGCTAAATCTAACCATATACCAAAGAGGATTCTTCAACTGAAACTACGAGTTGACTTTAAGTCTCTAGAACAAAAAAGTACAGAGCTAAATAGACAAGTATCATGGGGGATAATAAAGACATAGGGGTTTAAGGAAAAAAAGTGGGGACAATACAGTGCTGATTCTTGAAAGAATTCTACATCTAAGACGACTTATGTTTGAACAGAGAAAATGTACTGTGGCTCTTTAGCAGCATTCCTGCTTGATGCAAATTCAATCAAAGGTTCTTACACCTGTACGCCGACAAGACTAAAGATCTACTTATGGGTGAACTGCAACAACTAACCCTTAGGCGTTTCTCTATCCAAGATGTGGACAGTTGTACATATGAAAGTAGTGACAAACCTCCGGTTTCAAGAATACACTTGCTGAAAGGACCGAGTGGGCAAAAGTCCTCTGCACCCACGAAAAATGCGTCTACGTTTGGTTTAAAAAACTTGAGACTTGAGGTGGACAATACTCAACGTACAAATAAGACATTCTTGAAAGGTCTAGCTGTTAAAGCAACAAAATGATTCTTGGGATTGGCTTGCTGGAGCCCTGGCACAAAAATCCTAATGCTCAAAGAGTGCAGAAGCCGAATGGCGAAAGGACATTGTTCTTATGTCCTGGAACACGAGGTGCTTTAGACATTTATTGGGGGAAGGTAGTGAGTCTTGAGTCTATAGACCTGGTGTGTCTCCAGGAGACATGGTTGAAACACACACCCAAACTCAATTGCTTTACATCGTATCTAAATCCAGCCACTAAAGGGCAAAAATGTCGTCCAATGGCAGGCCTTCTTTTCCTATTCAATGTTAAATGAAGCCTTAAGGTGGTCTGGCCAAGAAACATTTCTCCCTTAATACAAATTGTGCTGCTGGGAAAAAGAATTCCGGATGACACTTGTCATGGTGAGTGGTTAATTTGCAACCTTTACTGGAATTCGAACTCAGACATGGCTAAGAATTTCATCGACCAGGTGATGGATGAAACCGATGAATTAAGAGCCAATATGTTGAATTTAAAAATCATAATATGTGGTGATCTCAATATACACTGTTTTGGGAAAGATCTACTTTGGTGGAAATGGTCTCACCAAATATGGACAAAGCTACTCTTAGGGGGTGGAAATGGAGACAAGAACTCTGTTCTAGAAATATTGACATTTTAAATGGCTGTACACTTGGTGACACTCCACCTAATGAAACGTGGAAAAGGGGACCCGAGAGGCAGATTCTTGATTATTTGTTTCTATCAGGAAATCAGAAAATGTATATAAAATCTTTAGTTATTCAAGCAACAGACTTTAGTGACCATAACACGTTGATTCTAGTAATGGAGGGTCCGTTTAATAATCCAAATCAGCCAAGGCCAAGCAATATAACAATATTGCCCAGCAGAAATGGTATTGGACTGACAGCAACAAATAACTGATTTAAGAGCGGACCTGGATTATCCCAATTCACTTTGCTTGTTTGTAGAGAAAAATAATATGGGGGAAAAAATGGGATTCCGCCACAAGCACCAATTTGATCCCCTGGTTTTTGAAAGAAAAAAGAAATTGAACCAACTAAAAAGAGCATGTTATAAAATGTCATCCAATGCTGCTTGTAAAATTTTTAAAAAGGCGAAAAAGCATTAAAAATGGTTACAATCTCAAACATTTTATAATCCAGAAGGAAGCAGAGTGTATGCTTCAATTAGTAACTACTAGAAACACAGGGGAAATGGAGGATTCTTAACTCTCTGGAGAAACCACAGCTAGCTCTGCAAGCAAATTCCATCTCAGCAGAAGATTGGATTTCTCATTTTGGTAATCTTTTCTTGATGTTATGGGAAATATATTTGCAGCCATAGTGCTGAAGAAACTAAGTGGCTGCAATCTACTAAACACTGTGACCAGTGGCAATCAGGTTTTGAAAGAGGTGTGGGAACTGTGTTGAACTTGTTTCTTATAAACTTACTGAAGTTAAGATCTGTACAGAAAAACAGTAAGAAAATATGTGTGTTATCAGTACATCTATCTAGGGCATTTGATTCAGTAAATCAGACTGAGACAAATTGAGAGCTTGGGATTGCCCTAGTGACATTCTGGAACCTATAAGGTCTCTTCACACTGAGACGGAAGTACGTGTAAGCTTGAATAAAGCAGGAGATCTCACTGACCCAATCAAGACCCTAACAGGATTAAAACAAGGTTGCCGACTAGCACCAGCTACTTTTAACCTGTATAGCTCAGATATTGAAGATTCATTTGCAGAAATACAATGCTTTCCTCCAATCATATCAGGAATACAGGTTAACAGACTGCTATATGCAGACGACCTAGCCATAATGGATGAAACACCTATAGGGCTCCAGCGCCAATTGGACGCACAAACCAAGTTTCTAGCCGCAACCCCTCAAAATCGAGCGTACTAATTTTTGGTAGAAAATCAGGTGGGAAAGGGAAAAGAAGGCGTTGGCCATTTAAGGAGCAAAGATACCACTGATAACTGAAATGGAATATCTAGGAGTCTCAAATAATGACAGTATTGCAGATACCCATCACGCGATGGAATTGAAAAAGGAAAGCAAAATGTTTGGCGGTGCAGGCTAAGGTTATTAAAAAATGGTTTTGTGAATTTACATTTATTCCTATTATATAACCTTTTAATGCAAAAAAGTGTCCCCAATACTGACCTATGGTTCTGAAAGCTCCCTATCTGTTCACTGGAAAAAGTGGAATGAACATTCTGGAGATATGTTTTATTACCTAAATCCACTCCAGTTGCTATCATTAGAAGAGAGTTGGGTCTATCTTCTTTATATGTACAAACACTTTGGAAGAGTCTCTCCTATCAAAAATTCTTGGTTCCGCCAACTGATGGAGGGTTACATTACTGAACCAAGCAATTCAGTCGGAAGGGGATAGATTTCTGATGGAATGGTGTTTCAAATGTACTGCAGTTTTGAGTAATATCGGCATGAGCAAGCAGTGTCTAATTGAAAACCCAGAGTATGTTAAAAATGCAATATTTGATCAAGATTGGATTGACAAAGAAGATGCTGTATCCAAATATAAGTTATATGGTAAACACTGTGTTGAGAGTAAAAAACGAGGGGCCATGTTAACTTATCTTCAAAAATTTCCATCAGACTCTGCCCGTACTCCATTTTTGAGAATACGGTTTAATTTGTTACCAACTAAGGAGTAGCTGGAGGCCAGCAAACCACAGGGATTTTCGATGTAGACTTTGCCTGTATCCATACGAGATGCTCTTCCATCTTATTATGAACTGTCAAGGAATGGAAGATGCTAGAACAAATTTGATGAAGATTTTTTCTAAAATATACAACGTTAACAGAGTTGGAAATCTGGTCCTATTTATTATTACGGACCAGAGTTCCAGTGACTTTTGCTTTGCTGGAGTTTAAGATAATTTTTACTAAAATTGAAAATACAGTGAATGTTTAAAAATGTTTATGAATTATGGAAATGTGGGAATATTTTGCTTTGATATTGTATTTAAGAGAAAGTTTCTTATTTTATTTGTTATTTTTTCTTCTTGTTGTTAATTTAAGAAATGTATAGCTGAAAGGTTTTAATTAGAAACTAGATGCTAATTTAAAAAAAAAAGATAAACAACTGGCACCACTCCATGTGACCTCTGTTTTCTCATCCTCCCAGCTCCACCCATGCTCAGCCATGTTGGGTAATTGGGTTTTGTACTCATTAAATTGCAATCATGGACAGAAGGCCAGCGAAGGAGATACTAAGAAAGGGAGCGCCTTTTGAGGGGCAGACTGGAAGGGCAATTAAAAATCTGTGGGAGGAACATCCATCAGAAGGAGGAATAACTAATGGTAATGTTCTTTCTATGGATTTTTCTTCCACAGATTCCTCATCAGAAAGGTACCCCTTCCAGCGCAAGCTACTCGGAAAACTGTTTGACAGGGTGCGTAGTGCATCTCGACACAGCAGTCAAACCATCTTCACTAGAAGTGGTGCTCGTTGACTCCAGGTGTGACGTGGGTTGATGTACATATATACTACATCACTACACCCAGTACCTAAGTTTAACACCCCCCCGCCCCCCACCCCGCGCTCAGCCACTGCGGAGGAAGAATCTGGAGATTCAGCTGAAAACAGCCACGACTCATAGTAAAAACCAAAACTTACATATATATATTTTATTTTTTTAAGTGAGAAACAGAACATTGGAAGCTGTAGAGAACAAACATCAAAACTAAACATGCATACGAAGCCTACTATGAAATAGCTGTTCCTCTCATAAAAGAAGGCTAGTTGTCAAGAACTGCAGGCACTTTCATAGCGGGGTTGAATGGGAGGGTGAGGAGGAATCTGCGGAAGAAGAATCCATAGAAAGAACATTACCGGTAAGCAATTTCTCCTTCAATGGATTGCTTTCTCCTGCAGATTCCTCATCAGATAGACTCCCAAAGCAGTACCAAGTGCAGTGGCGGGATGAAAATCCCTACACCAGGAAATTCAGCAGAACTGCCCTTACAAAGCAGGCGTCAGCACCACGCAAGGCATCCATGCATTAATGCTTAGGATAGGTGTGCAATGACTACCACATGGCCACCCCCGGCAGATGCCTCACCAGAAGGCCCTCATGCAGTACCGGAGATGCAGCCACGCCACTAGTGGAATGGGCACCGATGCCCACTGGTAGCCCTTTCCCTGCCTTCTGGTAACACTCAGAGATGCAGAGGGTTATCCACATGGAAATGGTCTGTAGATACAGCAAAACACCAAAACAGCTGGTCATTCCTTCTGAACTCTGCTGTCCTCGCTACATAAAAACAAAGGGCCCTCTTAGGGTCCAACCTGTGCAACCTCTTAGTGGGGCGAGGAGGTGGATAAAACACTGGCATGTCTGCACATGGAAGTCCAAAACGACCTTGGGCAAGCAGCTCAGCCGCACCTTAAGCTTCACCATCTCCTAGAAAAACTTGACAAAGGGTGGTTTGCACGACAACACCTGCAGCTCGCTAACCCTTCTGGCAGATGTTATTGACAATAGGAAGGCAGTCTTTAGTGTGAGCAACCTAATGGGACAAGAATGCATGGGCTCAAAGGGAGCCGCCTTCAAAAAAGTAAGGGCCAGATTAAGGTACCAGCCCTGAACCACAAAAGGAATGTGCTGATGTTTTTATTTACAGGAATTGAGCCATAACCAGGATTGTAACCAAAGACCCATATATTGGAGACCTCTTGAAAACAAAGTCGTCAAGTAACCTTTGACTGTTGTAGCCTGCAGGCCCAATGAGGCCAGTGATAAAAGGAGCTCTATTACGGAGGTGGTAGGGCAAGGGATTGGATCGATCTTGCGCTCCCTGCACCAGGCCTCAAACCTTCATCTGCACGCATACAACAATATTGTAGATGGTCTGTGTGCAGCCAGTAGCACCTCAAGCACCTCTGAGAGGTCCCCATTATCATACCTTCTCCGCTCACATGCCACGCATGTAGATTGAGGGACTACGGGTTTGGGTGCAGCACCCAACCTCCCGACTGGGATAGGAGGCCCGCCGTCAAGGCAGCTGGAACGGTGGAGAGATGGTCAATTCCAGGAGCTCAGAGTACCATGTTCTCCTCGCCCAAACCAGGAGACTCAGGATCATGGTTGCTTGGAACCTCATCAACCTCCTGAGAACCCACGGGATGACAGGGATCGGGGGGAAAAGCATAGGGAAGGTCAAAGCCCCACTCAACTAGCAATGCATCCTCCAGTGCACGTTTCACAGGGAATTCTCTTGAACGAAACTGTCTGCACACCCTGTTGAACTGAGTCGCAAACAGATCCACCATTGCGGTACCCTGCTGAGCAAAGATCTGCTTGAGAATTTCCTGGCAAACATCCCACTCATGCGAGATGAACTGCTGAAACTGGGATCTTGTTCTAACAGCCAGAACCACAGCTGCATAACCTCCCTCCAAAGGCTAAAGGACTGTACCCCTCCTTACTTGTTTAGGTAGTGCAGGGCTACTGTATTGTCCGTCATGATCAGGACATGCTAACTTTTGAGAGAAGGCGCTCGAGCCTTCAGGACCAATCTGATTGCTTGCAGCTCTAGCCTGTTGATATGCCACTGGTTCTCCAATGTGGACCAAAGGCCGCTAACCTGCAGACCGTTGCAGTGAGCACCCCAACCTTTCAGGGACGCATTCGTGACCAGCCTGGGCTAGGGCCACGGAGGCCAGAAAGGTTCCCCCCCACCAGCATGTGTCTGCTGGCACACCAAGTAAGATCATCGGCCACCGAACTCGACATTGTGAGAACATCCTTCATGGTGCTGAAATACTAGGACCATTGGCCCCTCAGTAGCCACTGCAGAAATCGCATTTGCAACCTGGCCTCTGGCACTAGAAAAATGCAGGAGGCCATGAGGCCTAAGAGGCAGATGAAGGAGACATGTGGCAAGCTGTTGTGGTTCTGGAACAGATTGACCAATTGCCTTACACTGGTGACTCGCTCCCCGGAGCGACAGGTTTGGGGGGCTGGGGGGGCTCACCCCTCTCCATTGTCCAGGACCGCTATGAAGAAGTGGAGTTTCTGCATTGGTGTTATATGCGACTTCTGAAGGTTTAGGGAGAAGCCCAAACAAGTGTCTTCGAGGTGAGATGAAACCTTTTCCTCGACTGAAAAGCCCCTTACTGCCCTTAAAGGCTTGCAACTGGGCCCTGGATGTGCCCGAACCAGAGTTGCACTTACCTCACCCCACTGCAGTGTTTGAGTCATGCTTGCGTCGATAACACTTCTTATGAGATGAAGAAGATGGCGAGTGGATCCTTAAGTGTGACTTCTTTGTAGCCTTCTTATGGTGCATGTCCTCTTTCTCTGGTGTGGGGTCCTCGGTCTCCCACTCAGACGACCTAGCAGTCGATCGGGCCAGTGACTTTGATGGAGGGTGCCCCAATTTGAGCTTTGCCGTCTGCTCCCGCAATGACTATTCTGGCACGACCCACAATCTTCGGTGATGTGATCTGCGCCAAGGCATCATACGCCTATTCCGTATGGGTCTGTCAGAGACACTTGAGTTGCAATCATTGCACCTCTTAAAACCAGACATCTTGCGAGTGGACATATCTGCAAGCACGTCAAATTTTGAAGTGAAAACTAGTGAAAATGTGCAGTGTGCGTAGCGCGTTGAAAAAAGGAGTCTAGGTAGGGCGTAGGGACGTTGCAGATGTACGGCGACCAATGTCACGTGCAGAGTCGACGAGCACCATGTCGAGTTAAGATGGACCGACGGCTGAGTCAAGACGCACTATGCCCCCTGTCGAAAGGTTTTCAGAGCAGCTGATGCTGGAAGGGGCATCTGTCTGATGAGGAATCTGTGGGAGAAATTAATCCATTGAAAGAACATTACCCGGGTAAGTAATTTGTCCTTCTAAGGGATTGTGTCCTTCCACAGATTCCTCATCTTACATAGACTTCCATTGCACTATTTCCTTCATAGGAGGGAAAGAGCGTCTGCCTTCAATATTCTATTTTGGGGCATTTTCTAATACCGCTCTTTGGAATCGGGCTTCCTGACTAGCTAAGGTGTCAAGGCAACAGTATTTAGTAAACATGTGTAAGGATTACCACGTTGCTTCCTGGCATATACCTAGAAGTGGAACGCCTCTGAAGTGCAAACGAAGCAGCCACTCCTCCAGTGATGTGCACGCTCAGTCCTTCCTGGATAGTTTTGCTTTCTATATTGTAGCATTCAGAAATGGCCAACACTATCCATATCGATATAGTTTATTTACTGGCTTTCCCATCTTTGGGCTAACAGCCTACAAATAATTGATCTTCTGTCTGAAAGTGGCTTTTCTCGCTATACAGAAAAAAATCCTTTTTGGATTCAAACTATGTAACCTCTCCTCTTTCTTAGAAGGCTGAAAGGTGAATTTTCTATGTGAAGTTTGATTCGGACACCAACTTGGGAACTAAGGGTGGCCAAACTTGCAGTGTTAACTTTAGAACAGAGGGTAAAGGGTGGCTTGCATGAGAGCGCACTGAGCGTGCTCACTCTGCGTGCCTAGGTGATTGCGATAAGAAAATCTGTCTTCCAGGAAAGGAGCCTGAGGGGGCAGGAGTGCATTGCCTCAAACAGGGCTACCATTAGAAACTTTAAAACAGACACTGACTGACCAAAGGCACTGTAAAATAAGAGCCTTGATATGGTGTGTGCTTTAAAATGCAGAGCGATGCCAGATACACTTTGGATGTAGCCACCGGAAGCCCCTGTCGTGCTTGGTGCAACAGGAAGAAGAGTACTATAGTGATGTCGCATGAAACAGGATCCAAAGCTTTAGCTGTGGAGTTTCATCTCTGCTGGGGGACCTCAGTTTGCTCACCTTAAGTTTGTTCAGATGCGCATCCCAGCCTTTCAGAGGAGCATCCATACCGATTGCCACTTCCGGACACTGTTACAAAAATGGTTCTCTTGCCACCAAACCCTCCTCGTGGGGCCACCATGCGAGGTTCTGAGAGAGCCTGGTCAGGACTTTTAGAAGGTCCATCATTTGGCTGAGAACTGTGACCACTGATTTCTGAGAGCCCACTGAAGTGATCACATTTGAAGTCTGACCACCAGCACCACAAAAATGCAGAATGTCTTGGGGTCCAGCAACCGTAAACAGATGAAGCGTGGGCATTTTTAGAATTTGGTGACCATCTGCTGGATGTCCAGATGTCTGTCTATGTTGGGGGCACTGGCAAAAGGAGTGGCAGATACGATCTAGGGGATCTCAGGAGTGCAGGCCTCGATTAGTCAGTCTAAGTAAGGAAATGCATGAATTCACACATCCCTTCTAAGACTGGCTGCAACTTGGTGAAGACTCTCACGGCGGAGTTGAGCTCAAACAGTACCCTGAATTGGTAGTGTGCACTGCCAATCATGAACCTCCGGTACTTCCTGTGCTTCAGGTATAGAAATAAGCATCCTGAAAATCCAATGACTGGAGGATCCGCAAGAGTCTCACCATCTTGAATTTGACTTTCATGAGGAACAAGCTCAAGCGCCTCAGATCCAAGATGGGTCGCAGTCTTCCATCCTTCGATATTAGGAAGTAGTGGGAGTGCCACCTCCAATTCTTCTGTGTTGGAGGCACTGGCACTATTGGGCCTTTCTCCAACAGGGAGGCAATCTCCTTCTGCAGCAGAGGATCCAGAGTCTGAACTCTCAGAATGGATGGTGGGCAGGCACCCGATGAAAGGGAAACAGTACCCTTGTGAGACTTCATGTCTTATCCATGCATCCATAGTAATGCGAAACCTTTCTATGTAATGCTGTGACCCATTGTAGTGTTATGTAAAGTGAAAGGTATTCAGAGAGGTTTTGCTGTCACTGCTGACGTGGATGGGACAGAAGAGACAGAGGCCTGTGTGGTCTTTCCTTGCCTTCCTATTGCGGGTTTCACAAAATGTTGTTGCCTACCTGAGGACTGCCCTCTTCCTTTCTGGCCAAAGGAGCCATAGTAGCAAAAAGACCTTTTCTATGCCTAAAGTCCAGGCTGTATAGTCTGTTGACTAACTACAGACACCAAGGATTTTGCTGCTGCTTTCGAAGACCGTAATAGAACAGAAAAGATTAAGCTGTCAAAATACATATCAAGCAGCATAGCTTGAACATATGTTGAAAATCCAGACTTTTAGCTATCAAAAATGCCCGAGCACTGAGCTAGTGCCCATTGCTATGCCTAGACATTCTGAAGTATTGCAGGGCCTGGCACACTGCCTCTTTGCCATCTGAGATGTCAAAGAACCCTTCAATTGTTTCGCCCTTTGGAATATCTTGTTATGTTTGCACAATTACAACACACAATGTGCTTTTAGTGTCATGTTTCCTGACAAAAGAAATCCTTTTTGCTCAAGCACTGACTGTCTCAGTCTGGAGGCAAGGAAGGGTAGGCTGCCTATTTAGCCCATGAGGTGGCTGCTTAGACTGCCAGACTTTCTGGACTTGTGTGACTTGCCAGGAGGTGCAGGGGTTCGAGGAGGGTGGCCTATACCTCTTTGTAAGTGCATCCCTCAAGAGATCTTTTAAGGCTGCGAGAAAAGGGAGAATATGTTCTTTTGGTGGACCCAAAGCCAAAATATCAGTCAGATCACATTCTGTGACATTTTTGATTGGAGGGCCCCCCATCAGTAACTTTCCCCATGACTGACCTATAAGCAGCATTAGGGTGAGCATTTGAGTTCTGCCGATACAATTCTAAGTCAGGAGACCCTATAGGTCAGTGGCCAAATGGTGAAGCATTGCCTCCTGAAAAAAACATAAGTCAGGAGGATTAGTAGGTCGAAAGGGTACCAAGCCGAATGGGGCTTGGTCTCCATCCTCATCTAATATCCCCTAGAAGGAAAGCATTAAGTCTTCCCTTGCCCTCGGGACGTATCTCAATGTCACAAGGTCTTTGAAACTCGACACAGACGGATCTTTTGAAGACGGCACTGAAGTAGTGTCAAAGAGCATTAAAACGGCTGCAGCCTTCAGTTTTGTCCAGTTTCATTGGCATTTACTTTGTACCTGGGCTTTTCAGCGCACCAGCCAAATCTTTGGCAGGGTCCCTGTTTTTTTTTTTTTTTTTTTTTAAAGTGCGGCTGGCTGTAGGCCCTTTTTTGCTTTCGACTTGTTTTTAGTCAGCAATGTTAGCATTCCTCCATAGGGGTCGATTTGGATAGGAATCCTACAAGTCTTTCTAGCCAGGACTCTAATGTAGAGTGCATTTGTCTTATCTTCTTCGAAGAGGAAGAAAGGACAAATTACTTACCTGTAACTATTGTTCTCCAGCATGGGTCTGCCATGGAGTCACATGCTCATGAGTATTCCCCTTCGTCAGACCAAGAATCCTTGGTAAAAGAAAAAACAAGTTTCACTTTCATTTACAAACTGTATTCCTCCTCTAAACCAATCACTGAGCTCTGGGTCATACTACCCCCAGTCAATGACTGCCCTCTCCCTAAGCCCCTCCTCTGGCAGCCATCTTCAGATTTGGTAAGCACGTAAAGTGGCAATATGACCAAGAAGACCCGCAGAGGGGGCGGCAGGAGGGTTCGCATGTGAATCCATGCCAGACCCATGCTGGAGAAAAACAGTTACAGGTAAGTAACTTGTTCCTTCTCCAGCATGGGGTCTGGCATGGATTCACATTCTCATGAATAAAGACTACATAGCAGTACAACATTACACAACCACGGAAGGTGGCAAGGTTCAACAGAAGCAATTAACACTTGCCTCCGGAACTGGCTCACCTTCAAGCAAATAGGTTGCGTAGCACTGCTTGGCCGACCCTGAACTCCTCTCTGGAATCCCTGTCGATGTAATAGAATCTTGTGAACGTGTGCGTGGACCTCCACATAGCAGCCCTGCAGATGTACCGCAGGGGGACACCAGACAGAAATGGTGGAATGGGCGCTCAGACAGCAATCAGTTTGCCAACTGATGACAGTGTGTGACACAGCCGTAGAGCCACCTGGAGATGGAAGCCTTGGACAAGGCCTTGTCATGGTTCACAGGACCAAAATTCACAAATAGTGGAGATGCCTTCTGATAACTCTTCAGAGCACGAGCCACATCCATCGAGTGCAAATCCTTTCAGCCAGCAACAAAGGTTTCGGAAGGCTTGTTGAGGTGGAATTCTGACAGAACCTTTGGCATGAAGGAGGGGTCCATCCACAGTACCACCCTTGTTTTGTGAAAAGTCAGATACAGCTGTTTGCAGGATAGGGCCTGGATCTCACCTACCCTCCTGGCAGAGGTGATGGCCACGAGGAAAGTAGTTTTCCATGAGAGGAACTTGAGAGGGCCTGATGCATAGGCTCGAAAAGGGCCCCCCCCATAAGCCTAGTCAATACCACGTTGAGTTTCCACGCTGGGGCAGGCTCCGTCACCAGTGGGAACTATCGAAAACAGTCAAAAAAGTCCTTTGAGGGACGAGACCGTGGGACCAATCTGAAGACGGTCCTAGAGACCTGGTGTAGCGGGAGATAGCCGCCAGATGTACCTTGATAGAGGTGTGCGCCAGCCCCGCCTTGGCCATGGACAAGTACGCAACAATCAGTGGGGATTGATCTTCTGCATCCAGCACCAAGTCACGAAACGCTTCCACTTGTGCCCGTAGCTCTGGCAAGGACCTCCTTGCAGTCCGTAGGCAACTTGTACCCTCTGAACTCTAAGGCGGCAGGAGCCAAGCCCTCAGGTTCAACGACCCTGGATCGTGTTGTAGGATTCTTCCTCCTTCCCTGGTGAGCAGATCCGCGACCACTGGCAGCTTGCCTGGGGTGACATCGACAAGCTGAGAAGATCCGGGTACCAAATCTGCCTCGGCGACGCCCGGGCGACTAGGATCATCGTGCATTGGCACCGTTTGAGTTGATTGATAACCCTCAGCAGGAGAGGCAACGGAGGGAACGCGTACAGGAACAGGCCTTCCCATGGGAAGGAAAACGAATCCCCCATGCTCCTCAGCTGGTGGAACCTGCTAGAGAATTTCTGGCATTTGGAATTTTTCGCTGCCACAAACAGATAAATCTGGGGTCTGCCCCACTTGAGGAAGAGGTGGTCCACTTCATCCTGTCTAAGTTCCCACCCGTGGCAGGAGGGCAGCTCCCTGCTGAGGGAGTCAGCAATGGTGTTCTTGACTCCCGTCAGGTGAAAAGGGATGAGGAACATCTCTTGGGCAACGGCCCAGTGCCACGCCTCTCTGGAGAGCGCTGGGATCTGGTGCCCCCCTGCTCCCTGATGTAGAACATTGTGGTGTTGTCCGTGAAGACTGTCACCACTTTGCGCTTGAGGGACCAAAGGAAAGACTCGAGGATCCATAACACTGCCCGGAGCTCCAGTATATTGATGTGGAGATCACTCTCCTCCGGCAGCCACAGGCCTCTGGTGTGGAGACGTCTGGGGTGGTCTCCTCAGCCCTCCAGGGAAGTGTCCGTGGTGACCGTCTCTTGGCATGGGGGACTCTGAAATCCTGTGCCCCCAGCGATGTTGGCACGTACGCCCTACCACCTTATCGCTCGATGGAACTCCTTGTCGAGGGTAATCCGGTCTGCAAAACCTCTGGACACCTGGATGCATTGAGCGTCCAGGATCTCCTGCAAGGGTTGCACCCGCAACCTGCAAGAGTCGGATCAGGTAGATGTACAACTACATCATGCCAAGCAGCGACTTGATGGTCCGCACCGTGGCAGTCTTCAGTGGCAACAGCCGTTGCACCTTGCCCAGCAGGGCCGCTATGCTCTCTTCCGAGGGAGCTGCGAGGCAGGAGACCGTGTTGAGCCTGGCCCCCAGGAACAGGGCGCTCTGCAATGATATCAAGCAGGACTTTGCATAGTTGACCGAGAACCCAGATCTGTCAGCAGCAGGACGGCCCTCTGTGTGTTCGATGGCAATTTCCCTTGACTTGGCTCAGATGAGCCAGTCGTCGAGGTACGGTTACACCTGTATCACCTGTAGACGCTGATGGGCTGCAAGGCACTTTGTAAAAATGCTGGGCGCCGACTTCAATCCGAAGGGGAGGGCCTTGAATTGGTAGTGCCTTCCCTGTACTACAAAGCGCAGGAACTCTCTGATGCTTCTCGTGAATACGGACGTGGAAGGTATGCATCCTCCCGATCCAGCAACGTCAAGAAGTCTCCTTCCTCCAGTTGGCCAAGCACGTGCTGCAACGTGACCATCCTGAATTTTTGGGACTTGAGGTATTTGTTGAGACGCCTCAGGTCTAGAATGGGCCTCCAGTCCCCGGTGGTCTTTACCAAGAAGTATCTGGAGTAGACTCCGGAGCCCCAGAGTCGCTTTGGAAAAAGCTCTATTGCCCCTTTTCTTAACATGGCACGTACTTCCAGCAGGATCTGAGGGATGAGCTGCTCCTGCCAGGGCCACCGGAGGTATCCACGGACACTTCTGCTGGAGTATGTCCGAGGGCGAGAACGTCCAGCACTCATCAGTCGGTGGAGATGATCTTCCACTCGCTGACTAAGCCCGCCAGCCGGCCTTCCACCGCTGTGTATGGGTAGGGGGCACCACGTCTTGGCCGGTTCAATCTTGCTTTGTGGCGTACGTGCCGTCCTGGGAGCGACGAGGACGGCCACCTCCACGAAAGCATTGGAAAGGCATCTGTAGGACTGCTGGGTCGTGGACCAGAAGGATTGACGGTATGAAGAGGACCCTCCACCAAAACCTTTCGACGATATTCCAGACTTCCTGCCAGATGCCCGAAAGGAAAGAAGAGTGCCCAGAGCACGGGCCGCTCTGTGTCCGTCTTAATGGCCTGCAATGACTCACCAACGGCCTTCCCAAAGGAGTTGTCCCCGAAGGGCATGTCCACCAGCACCCTTGTATGTACTTCCTGACCGAAGTTGGTGACTTTGAGCCAGCCACGACGACAGAGGCAGACACTGTTCCTCATCTGTCGGAACCCTGTGTCCGCTACGTCAAGGGCCACCGTGATGGCATGGTCCGATGCCACCTCCACCTCCTGGAGGATGGAAGGCGTCTCAACCCGCTTGCTGTCGGGTAGGAACTCCAGCAGCGATCTTCTACCACAGCTCCCTGTCGTACCTGGCCAGGATTGCAAGTGCGTTGGCCGCCTTGACTGTTGATGCCGCAGAGTAGAACACCTTTCTTCCCATGGAATCCAACTACTTCTCCTCTCTAGACAGGGGAATGTAGGATGGAGATGAGGGGTTAGACGACTTCTTTCTCGCTGCCACCCGAAACCACAGAGTCCGGGGAAGGCTGCGGAAGTAGACACTTGGGTGCGGACTCCAGCACCCAGTACTTTCACCAGTCTATCCCTCTTGGTTGGGGCCATGGCTGGATTTCTCAAAATAGGGTCTCCTCCCAAATGTCGTCCAAGAGAGGCACCGCCAAGATCTTCTTCCTCTTGGCCTCGCGCCGTTGGTATAGAAAACCTTCCTTACTGGTCTCTTCTGGCATCCGTTGGAAGAGTTTGGATGCTCTGGTGACCATGTCATGGAAGTATCCCACCTCACCTCGTCCGGGGGAGAAGCCCTTGGCTCTGGAGAACTGCCCACCATGGCCACGTCCTCCGAGTCTGTAGTCACTGTGTCCGTACCCGTGTCCCTAGAGGAGGGTGGGTAGGGCACATGTGGTGGTTGATGTGGCGGCGTAGGGAGCCGCTTCCTCTTTTTCACCGGAGGTTGGGCCGGAACCGGCAGTGTCGTCGGCATCCTTTTCTGAATACCCGACACCAGGGTGGGTAGGGTCGAAAAAAATGACAAATCGCTGAGGGTTCTGGGCTGTAGGCCTACTGGGCCCTACACCGTTGTCAGCATTTCTGCCGTCTGTCGCCAGGATTTCCAAGGTCTGCGGCATTTCCGCCGTTGTTGCCATCCGCCTCGGCGTTTCTGCAGTCGGCTTCCCCCACGTCCTCCTGGACCATGTGTACGAACACCTGGTGCTCGTCCGAGGAAGAAATATCCATGCCCTGGAGTACGGTTGAAGCCTCCTCCCCCCAAACTCCCTTTCTTTGCATCCTGAGGGGTCAGGTACAGGTTTAGGGATGGCATCCTCTTCTCTGGTGTCCTCTCCACTGGCTTGGCCGAGGCCTCCCACCTCTGGGGTAGGGGACACTCTGGGTATTGAAGGGGCTACCTGGACTGGGTCAGCACCCTTGGCCTTCCAGAGGGTGGCCACCACCAACTCTATCATCGATGATATCACCTGGACCGCCTGGGCCTTCTGGGGCAGGTCAGCTTCCTTTTCCTGCGCTTTCGTCTTCGCTGGCTTTTCCTGCAGCTTTGCCCAATTAGCCCTTTTCCTCTTCTAGGAGGAGCTGGAGTGACGGAGGCAGATGGAGAAGACGAGCGTGCCGTGTCCATCGCGGGCTCCGCTTTTGCGGCGACCCAGCCTGAAAATGACTCCTGGTGCTTGGCCTGGTCTTGGGCCCCTACAAATGGAGCGCCCTCATAGGACCTAGAAGCCCACTACTCGGACCGGCTAGTCAAGGGTGAGGCATGCCCCAGCTTCCTGCACGGGGCAGAGGCCTTGGCGCGGAGCCACGTTGCCAGCATACTGTGGCGATCCTTCATGGTTCGCTTGGAGAACCCAAGGCAAATTTTACAATCCGCTTCCCTCTGATCCAGAAGGAGACAGAAGAGGCATTGCCACTGCAGGGATTTGACCTCCACAAACTCATTCCGCAGTTGGAGAGGAGCTTGAAAAGGGAACTCCCCTCTCTTCTCTTCTGACATGGTCCGGAGTGCGGAGTAGGCCCGAAGGCCTTCTGGAATCTTCAATGATTCTTCGATGATTCCTGCCCTTGAGGGGCGTTGAAATTCACTGAAACTGATCCCGAAAGAGCACAGTCTCCATTTGTAAAAAAATGTTTTTTAAAAAAAAAAAGACCTTTATCGAAAAAAAACAAGACATCACGTCTGGTCCCAAAGCAGAGAAACGGTTGAGGGGCCTCAACAGCAAGGCTGCACAGCATCCCCTGGAGAAGAGACATTTCTGAAGATTTGGTGCTGCAGGAAGTTATCCAAGACCTATAAGGAACAAGTTACTTACCTGTAACTGTTGTTCTCCAGCATGGGTCTGGCATGGATTCACATGCTCATGAATATTCCCCGTCGTCAGGCTGGGAATCCTCGGTAAAGAAAAAACCAGTATCAGTTTCGTTTCTGATCTGTCTTTCGTAGTAGTAACCAATCACTGGTCTCTGCGTCATACTGACCACAGCCAATGACTGCCCTCTACCTAAGCACCGCCTCTGGCAGCCATCTTCAGATTTGGAAGCACGTGAAGTGGCAGTATGACCAAGTGAAGAGCCGCAGAGGGGTAGGCGGGAGGGTTCGCATGTGAATCCATGCCAGACCCATGCTGTAGAACAACAGTTACAGGTAAGTAACTTGTTCCTTCTCCAGCATGGGGTCTGGCATGGATTCACATGCTCATGAATAAAGAATACGTAGCAGTACACACATGCACAACCACGGGAGGTGGCAAAGGCTCAACATTAAGCATTACATCAAACTCAACATTAAGCATCTTACCTCCTCACCAGGCTCACCTCAGGCGAACAGGTTGTGCAGCACTGCTTGGCCGAACCTGGACTCCTCCCTGGAATCCCGATCAACGCAGTAGAATTTCGTGAAGGTGTGCGTCGACCTCCACGTAGCAGCCCTGCATATGTCCAGCAGGGGCACACCAGAAAGGAACGCCGTGGTAGCTGCGATCGCTCTGGTGGAATGGGCTCTCGGACGGCCAGGCAGCGGTCGGTTTGCAAACCGATGACAGTACATGATACAGCCGGAGAGCCATCTGGAAATGGAAGCCTTCGAGAGAGCCTTCCCCTGATTGACAGGTCCAAAGTTCACAAAGAGTTGTGATGTCTTCCGAAAACACTTCGTGCGGTCCACGTAGAACTTCAGCGCTCTAGCCACATCCAGCGAGTGCAAAGTCCTCTCAGCCGGCGACGAAGGCGACGGGAAGAACACAGGCAACACCAAGGCTTCGTTGAGATGGAAGTCCGACGGTACCTTGGGCATGAAGGAGGGGTGCGTCCTGAGCACTACCCTCGTGTCGTGAAAAGTCAAGTAAGGGGCCTTGCAGGAAAAGGCCTGGATCTCTCCCACCCGTCGTGCGGAGGTGATGGCCACAAGAAACGCTGTTTTCCACGACAGAAACTTCAACGGGCCCGAGTGCAGAGGCTCGAACGGAGGTCCCATGAGCTTGGTCAGCACCACGTTGAGCTCCCACGCCGGGGCCGGAGCCTTCACCGGCGGGAACGATCTGAACAGTCCCTTCATAAACTCTTTCACCAGACGATGAGGCCACAAGGACGTCCGCCCCGTGGTTCTGGTGTATCGGGAGATCGCAGCAAGATGAATCTTGATGGACGCGTGTGCCAGTCCAGCTTTGGCCAGCGTCAGCAGGTATGGCAGTACCTGGGGGGCCGTAATCCGTAGAGGGTTAATCTTCTGTGCGTGGCACCAGACAGAGAACCTCTTCCATTTGTGTCCGTAGCATTTAAGAGTCGAGGACGCGCTGGCCTTTGCAAGAACCTCTCTGCAGTCGGCCGGTATGTCGTATCCTCCAAACTCTAGCGCTGCAGGAGCCAGGCCTGCAAGTTCAGCGATTTCGGATCGTGGTGGAGGATGGCGCCTCCTTCCCTGGAGAGTAGATCCGGTTCCGCCCTGTTTCCTGATGTAAAACATGGTGGTGGTGTTGTCGGTTAAGATCCTCACCACCTTGCCCTTGAGGGACGGAAGGAAGGACCTGAGGGCCCAGAACACTGCACGGAGCTCCAAGACGTTGATATGGAGGGACTTCTCTGTCGGGAGCCAAAGGCCTCTCGCGTGCAGATTTTCGGTGTGCGCTCCCCACCCTTCCAGGGAGGCATCCGTGGTCACTGTCTCCTGGTGGTCTGGGGTCCGGAAGTCCATGCCCGCCGTCAGATGCGCGCGGGTGCCCCACCACCGGACCGCTCAGCGGAAACTCTCGTCGAGTGTGATCCTCTCCTCGAAGCCGCCCGTCGTTTGGATCCAGCGCGCGTCCAGGAACTCCTGCAACGGGCCCATCCGGAGCCTGCACATGGGAATGAGGTAGATGCAAGAAGACATCATTCCGAGGAGGGACTTGATGGACCTCACCTTGGCCGCGTCGGAAGCCAACATCCGCTGTACCTTGCCCAGGATGGACCTGGTCCTTTCCTCCGACGGGGAGGCCAGAAGGGACACTGTGTCGAGCTTCGCTCCAAGAAACAGTGCGTTTTGCGCGGGTACCAGGTGGGACTTGGCGTAGTTCACAGAGAATCCCAGGTCCGTGAGAAGTTGGACGGTCCTTGCCGTGTGCTCCACGGCGAGCTCCCTCGTCTTGGCTCAGATGAGCCAGTCGTCCAGGTAGGGGTAGACGTGGATCCCCTCGCGGCGCAGCTGCGCCGCCACCGGTGCAAGGCACTTGGTGAATACCCTGGGTGCTGACCGTAGTCCCAAGGGGAGGGCTTTGAACTGGTAGTGACGCCCTTGGACCACAAACCTGAGGAATTTTCGGTGCCCCTTTAAGATGGGAATATGGAAGTAGGCATCCTCCACATCCAACGACGACAGGAAGTCTTCCTCCAGCTGACCCAGGACGTGCTGGAGGGTGACCATCCGGAACTTCTGCGCCTTGATGAACTTGTTCAGACGTCGCAGGTCTAGGATGGGGTGCCATCCTCCCGTCTTCTTCCTCACGAGGAAGTATCTCGAGTAAACTCCGGAGCCCCGAAGCCTCTTTGGGACGAGTTCGATGGCGCCCTTCCTGAGCATCGCCCTTACCTCCAGGAGAAGCTGAGGGACGTGAAGCTCTTTCCTGGCCACGGGGGCGGGGGGGACGCGCGAGCACCTTCTTTGAAACTCGAGCGCGTGGCCCCGGGCTAAGGCGTCCAGCACCCAACGGTCGGTGGAGATGGACTCCCACACGCTGACGAAGCTCGGCAGCCGGCCTCCCACCGGGGTGCTTCGGTGGGGGCCCGACCCCACGGCCGGTTCAATCCTAATTCGACGAGGCTTTGCCGCCTTGACCTCCTTGGCGACGACGGCGGGGTCCGCCAGACTTGCCTCGTCCTCTGTAGGCCTCCTGAGACGACGAGCGGGCCGCTTGACGGTAGGTGGAGAAACCGCCGCCGGAACCTTTGGAGGCGCCCTTGCCTCCGCTGCTCCGAAAGGGCGTCCGTCGTTGCTGCAGAACCCCAAGGGCCCGGGCCGTCTCAGTGTCCGCTTTAGTGGCCTGAAGGGAGTCGTCCACTGTTTTCCCAAACAGGTTGTTCCCATCGAACGGCATGTCCAGGACTCTGGTCTGTACGTCTTGACGGAAGTCCGTAGCCTTGAGCCATCCACGGCACCTAAGGCACACGCCGTTGCCCAACTGGCGAAACCCAGTGTCGGCGATGTCCGTCGCAATAGTGATGGCGTGGTCCGACGCCACCTCACCTTCCTGTAGGATCTCCAGGGCATCTGCCCTCTTGTCGTCCGGTAGGAAGTCCAGCAGGGGAGCCAGTTTGTACCATAGCTCCCTGTCGTAGCGGGCCACGATAGCCAAGGCGTTGGCCGCTTTAATCGTCGTCGCTGCAGACGAGATGACCCTGCGTCCCATAGCGTCCAATTTCTTTCCCTCGCCGTCCGGTGGGGAAGTCGATGTGGAGGCCGCACCCCCCCCCCCGCTTTCTTCCCGGCCGCCGCGGAGACGACGGAGTCCGGGGTAGGCTGCGCCCGGAGGCACAGGGGGGCCGCGTCCGGGACCCGGTACTTCTTCTCGTACCGGTCTCTTCTAGCTGGCGTCGTGGAAGGGTTCTTGAGGAGGGCGAGGCCCTCATCCCAAATGTCGTCCAGTAGAGGCACCGCGAGGACCGTCTTCCTCTTGGCCTCGCGCCGTTGATAAAGGAATCCTTCCTTTTTCTTCTCCTCAGGGCAGAGTTGGAAACGCTCTGATGCCCTGGCGATCATGGAGTGGAACGATCCAATCTCGTCGGGAGGAGAAGCCCTGGTGGGAGGTGACGAGGGTAGATCCTCGTCGTATACCTCGTCGTCCGTGCCCGTCGCTGCCGTGTCAGTCCCCGTATCATCCCCTCGGGTGGACGGGGAGGAGGGCTGTACGGGGCGCGACGGCTGAAAAGGAGGTGGAGGGTGAATCCTCCTTTTCTTGGGCAGGGGAACACCAGAAGGTCCCGGTTCAGGATCCCCCGACGGGAGAGGTTCCTCCGTCGGCAACGGTAGTCTCGTCCTTATCTCTGAGCATAAGGACTGTATAGCCAACAAAATGGCCGCCGAGTTGTCTTGCGGCGCTGGCAGAGGGAAATCCGACGGGCGATCAGGGGCCCCGTCGGCACCCTCGACGATGTCGTCACCCGCGTCGGGATCCATCCCGACGGGCCGGTCTTCTTCCACGCCAAGGCCGTGGCTTAAGACCTCGATCAGCTCCTCCTCCGAGGTTGAAGCCGAATCTACGACTATGCCCTGCCCCCCCTTTTTCTTCCCCGCCGGGGATTTCACGGGGGTCCTATCGATGGGCACAAAAGAGGACTCCCTCCGAGGTGGCAGGGAGACTCTGAGCCCCGAGGTCGCCACCACTGGTGTAGCCTCCACAGGCTGAGCCAGGGTCGCCGCGACAGTATCGATAGAGGGCTTGGCCGGATGGATTAAGGCCTTCACCACCTTAGGTGCGCTCACCGCCTTACCCTTGAGGGGGGGGGGGGACACTGCCTCGCTCCCCCTCCGATGGGGCCTTCGAGCTCGACCGGGGCCTCTCCAGGAGCTTTGCCGGGTGCTCGCCCTTCCTCTTACCCGACCCAGAGCGTTGGCTCGTGGCTGAAGGTGCCGGGGAGGGTGCGCCCTGCCTGGCGCCCGTAGAGCCCGACCGTTCGGCGCTCCCGGTGCCAGCGGACTCGCGGTGCTTGGCCTGGTGTTGGACCCCCGTCGCCGGGGCGTCCTCAAAGGTCTTAGAAGACCGCTCGGATTTCTTCCTCTTCTTCTCGCCTGACAGGCTCTTCCCTTCCAGCCAGTTGGCGAGACGTTGATGGCGGTCCTTCATGGTCCGCTCCGACATGTTTGCCGCAAAACGCACAGTCCTTCTCCACGTGCGTCTTGTCCTCATGTAAGCAGTAGAGACAAAAGGAGTGTTTGTCCTCCTTAAAGACGTTCTGCAGCTGGCATCCAGGGCAGACCCTGAACAGCTTTCTGGGCGTCAAGCTTCCCTTCTCCTGGGCCATGTCCGGGCCTGAGAAGCTTCTGGAGTCCTCCAAAGGGTAGCTCGACGAAATCTTCACCCTTGAGGGGCGCAGACGAATCCGACACGGGTCCCCGTTGATCGGATGGAGAGTCAGTGGAGCTTCAGGCTCTTTTGACCGAAAAAAAACAAAGTTTTTGAGCAAAAAATGTGAAAAAATAGCACTAACGCTCGAGAGCAATAGCACGAGGATCCCAACACATGAACGTGCGGTAAAAATCTGAAGATGGCTGCCAGAGGCGGTGCTTAGGTAGAGGGCAGTCATTGGCTGTGGTCAGTATGACGCAGAGACCAGTGATTGGTTACTACTACGAAAGACAGATCAGAAACGAAACGGATACTGGTTTTTTCTTTACCGAGGATTCCCAGCCTGACGACGGGGAATATTCATGAGCATGTGAATCCATGCCAGACCCATGCTGGAGAACGAGGAATATATGGTAGGACACAATTCATTATACCTAGAGCTTTAGGACTTCATGTAACTGTGTTGGCATTTGGGGTCATGATCATGACTATCTTAATGAATGTTTCTGTTGTCCAATGTTCCCCTTTTCTTCCCTCCCCTTAGACCTGCTACCCTGAGGTAGTTTAGGAATGGCCTCTGTCCGAACTGACGATTGTTGTTTATATACATTCACCATTCCGCACTAGGTGTAATGATTTTACATAAGTACTTTTGTATATACAATTTATTAAAAATCTATATTTTTCACTATACTAGTGTGGTGCGTTTTCTTTGGTTAACTGTGTGGACTAACTGTACTTCACTGCCAGCCTTTCCTCCCTCCCATACAATACACCCAACTGCTTTGCCAGAGCTACCCCCATTGGAGTGTCTGGTCTTTCCTGCTGGTGAGAAACACCATTCTACGTTTAGGTTACATTGTTACAGATCCCTCAGAAGAGGGTTGTGCAAATATCTCCCTAACAAGCGGTCCTCAATTTGATTCCACCATACGTGTTCAAGTAATATTGTGGAATTGTAGGTTTGAATTGAGATTTTCTTGTTTTGCGTGGATTATCTAAATGTTGAAGGCGGGGTGGACTGAACACAATTTGAGAAGACTGATGTTCTACAGTCTCTCTATTTGACCAGGGACCTTCTTAAGAAATTGAAAACATGAGCTCCCCACTTTTAAAGTCACTTGTATGTGGTTCTGGCTGTCCCTTTAGAATGGCACTGTAATAGGGCTTCTTTCAGAAGATTTAGGAGAATGCATTATAAGTGCAACAGCCTTGACGCTAGTTATCTTGTCTTCCCAAATTCTAAACTTCTAAGACATTTCTGTGGCGGTCTCATGCAAAGCCTGGCAAAGGGCACTATGAATATGTACGAGGTCATGAACCTGAGAGGATATGGACATGGGCTGTGGATGTTTGTCAAAGTGAAGCACTTATGCACCGATAGCATTATCGTCTCCAAAGTTGGCAGGTGTCTTTAAAAAAGTGGATTGATGCCCCAATAGGACATGCATTACTTACCACAATAGCATTTCTGATGATTTTATCTGCTTAGATACACATGCTGTGCATATAGTCCGACATCTAGTGGTAATCGTGGAATATTGCATCTTTCTTTCGAAGATCGAAATAGGAAGTCGACATGGGCGATACTGTAACACTATCCCCAACGTGATGTGTAGTGTACCCAAAAGCCCTCACGCGTCGAGGTCCCTCTGTTTTTTCTGCCGTGAGGCAGCCTTATAGTCAGCGTGAGCGAGTACAGAAGAGAGAAGGTGTAAGATGCCTATGTTCCTGCCACTTCATTAGGGGAGGAAGGGCGGGCGCTTGTGAATCTAAGCAGATACAATCATCAGAAAAGCTATTACGTCAAGTAATGCATGTCTTCTGATGCTTGTTAATCTGTCATGAAACACATGCTGTGCATAGACTAGCGAGCAGTACCTAGAGATGGTGGTGGGATGTGTGACTGAAGATGTCTTGGCACCGCCTGTCCCACCCGAGACTCAGACCTAGAGTATGTATCTAGGCAGTAGTGTTGTGTAAAGGTGTGTACAGGTTGCCGCTTTGCAAATGGACTCAAGGGGAACATTTGCAATGAATGCTATGGAAGTCCCTGTGCTCAGAGTAGTGTGTGCTCTAGGCTTGAAGGGCAGCTCTCTCTTCGCAAGTGCATAGCCCAGTGTGATGCAAGTTACGAACCACAGGGTCCTCTTCTCTAACAGCTGCAACTGAAACGACAAATTGGTTTGTCTTCCTTAGTGGTCTTGTTCTACCAGGTAATAGATCACCGCTCTCCTCGCATCAAGTGTGTGGAGGCTTCTTCACCGCCACTTTAGTGGGGTTCTGGAAAAAGGTGGGTAGGTCTAATAATTGGTTTACATGGAACTTTGAAATAAATTTAGGCGCAAAACGTGGGTGTGTTCGCAGGACCATCTTCGCTTTGAGAATCATGACAAACTGGTCTGGAACAGAGAGGGCTTGCAGTTCACCAACTCTCCATATTGATGTGATAGCCACCAAGAAGCGGTCTTGTAAGGGAGTGCTTTAAGGCTAGCCTTATGCATAGGCTCAAAGGGAGGCCCCATTAGTCTAGTAAGTACCACATTAAGGTCCCACCCGGGTGCTGGGCTGGCAATAGGGGGATGAAGACTTTTAACCCCCGCCATAAAAGCCTTGATTACTGGAATCTTCCACCACGAAATCTTCTTCTGGGACGTGGTGTATGCTGAATGTGCAGCTAAGTGGACTTTTAGGGAATTGAAGACCAGGCCTGAATCTAGAAGGCGAGTAAGATGCAGAACAATATGTGTAGGTGTGCATTCAATGGGATTGATGCTCCTGCCACTGCACCAGATGACAAGGTGTTTCCATGTGCTGGAGTAGCAGTGTCTGGTGTTTTAGTGCTTCCCGAAGTATGTCCATACATCTTTGAGGGATTTGGAGGTGCCCGAACTCAGGAGCCATGCCAAGTTGAGAGTTTGACGGCATGGATGTAGTGTTTCCCCCTTGTCTTGCGATAGCATGTTGAAAGGGCATGGCAGCTTCCTGGGAGGGAGGACCAACATTGCCATGAGATGGGAGAACCAAGGTTGGCGGGCTGACATCAGGGCCACCAGGATCATCGTGACTAGTTCCTGGTACATTGTGTGCACTATCTTGTGGAGCAGGCGAGTCGGGCGGCCAGACGGGAGGGGGGGAAATCATAGACAAATTTCCCTGACCATGTTATCCACAGTCCGTTCACCCTGGAGTGGTTCTGAGGGTACCTGTGCATTGAGTTGCGAACAAGTCGATCTCCGGGAAACCGCAGTCTTCGAAGACGTTGAGAACAAGGTCTTTGAGTAGTTGCCACTCATACTCTACGAGTAGTGAGAAGTCTCTGCTGAGTACATCTGCCAGAAGATTGAGTTCCCCTGGAACGTGTTGCGACAGGAGGAATATCTTGTGTTTCAGAGACCATTTCCATATGTTCTGGGGACAGTTTGGATAGCCCTGGAGAGTGAGTGCCCACTTGTTTGTTCAAGTAATATATGGCTGTGGTATTGTCTGTGAGGACTAGGACTGTCTTCCCCTGGAGGCCTGTTTGGAATGCCTTCAGGCCTTGAATACTGCTAGCAATTCCAAGAGGTTTATGTGGTTGCTTGCTACCACTGGAGACCACACGCCGTGCGCTGTCTGGTGACAGAGATGAGCCCCCCACACAGAGATGAGTCTGTAGTGAGAGTGGCTTCTACCGCGGGGGTGATGAAGGTCTTCCCCTGCAAGATATTTTCCCTTGACCACCACTACCAGAGACTGAACGAGTGCTGCCGAGACAACCACTAGATCGTCCCATTGCCCACTGGTCTGGCACCATTGGCTTGCAAGCCACTCCTGCATGGTGTGCATGCGCCGACTCGTGGGAGGAACTAGATAGATGCAGAAAGCCATCATCCCTAACAGTTGCATGATCTTGCTTACGTCACTTTGTGACTAGCTACATAGTGAGGGATCTGGAACAGCATGTTCTGAACCCTCTCGGAGGGAAAAACAAGGCCGTCTTTGGTCTGAATTAGAGCCCCCAGAAACGGTTTGACTTGGCTGGGGTCCAGACTGGATTTCTTCCCGTTGATCGAGGACCCTAGGCTGAACACGACATCTATTGTTTTATGGGTGTTTTTAAGGCATGTTGAGTACGAATCCCCCATTATTAGAAAATCGAAGTAAGGGTAGACTGGGATGGACTGCCTGCACAGATGAGCAGTTACTACCGCCAGGACATTCGTGAACACTTGTGGAGCAGAGGCAATGCCGAAGGGAAGAACATTGAACTGACAGTGCGCATTCTCTATCATGAACCTTAGGTACTCTGTGCGCTGGCAACATTGAAATATGACAATATGCATCTTTCATATCCAATGTTGCCATGTAATCCCGCTGCACCAGCAGCGGGATTACTTCCTGCAGTGTAGTCATTCTGAACTTTTGTGGTTTGACAATATGTTGGGTGGGTCTAAAACACGGCGCATGGAAAGTTCCTTTTTCGGTACAAGGAAGTACTCTGAACAAATACCCTTGTTTACCTGATGAATAGGGTTGACTTCTATGGCACCCTTTCCTTGAAGGACCTGCACCTCTTCAAGCAGGATCTGCAGGTGTGCTGGTGATAGTCGTCTGCTCTTTGGAGGATGGTATCGAAGTGGCCGGTGGAACTCGATACAATAACCGTAGATGATGGTCTTGAGCACTCACTGGTCATGGTGATCCCCCCTCCCCCCGCCTCCCATGCATGAAGGAATGATGACAGCCGTCCCCCGACCAGGGAGGGTACCCGGACTGGTGAGTCACTTTGGCACAGAGGCCAGGGAGCCTCTTGGGGTGGAGTTTCTGCCCCTGTGGTGTCCTCTTTGTTGATACTGGCTGGAGCCAGTGGAACCCTGTCCTAAGGAACATGCAGTATCCCCTGAGCCATATTGTCCGTGTGGAGATCTGGGAAGGACTGCACCCGAAAGTAACAGACCCTCCCCGCTGTTGAACTGGTTTGGCTGTTATTTGATTGAGGGATTTTAAGGTCTCATGCTCCCTCTTAGCTGTTTCTAAAGTGTCATCCACAGCCCTATCAAACAAATTAGAGTCCTCTACTGGCTTGTTAATCTATGAGGCCTGGGTCTCTGGCTTAAAACCTGAATTCTCAAACCAGGCGTGCCTTTTGAGAAGATTACCCTGTGCAAGGGTGAGTCCCGCTGTATCTACAGCATCTAACGTGTTCTTAAGGATGTTGTGGGTCACTTGCCTTCCCTCAGAAACTATCGTCAGCAGGCGTGATCACACTGGTTGAGGGATGTCTTGAGACTTTCTTGAAGCAGATTCCACTGCACATCACTATAACCTGCGAGAAGAGTAGCGTTTGCTAGTCTGGTCGAATATGCGGCCAATGTGGTAATGCGCTTGCCAAGGGCATAGAGCTTCTTGCAGTCCTTGTTGGGACTATGGGGACGGGGGGCCCTCTGCAGTAGATGGTGGCACCCCAGCCCTCTTCCTGGTGGTGGTAACAACCAGTGAGTCTGGCACGGCATGCCCCGATTGTACATCGGGTCAGATAGAGAGGGGTGAGACAGTTTCTTGTGAGTGAAGGGGACAGTAAGGAGGGTGCAAGGCGCCTCTTGATGGAATTTAGCAGGGGAATAGCTTGGCTTTTGGGAGGTTTTTCCTTTACAATATCCTCTACAAAATCAGATTCCTGAACAGCCTCCTGAGTGGCAATCTGGAAGTGGTCCGAAACCCTCTTAAGGGTGGCATTGAAAGCCATTTGGTCGTCAATAGGAGATGGCTGCCTCTGTTGAGGTGAGGAGGGCGGGTTCAGGCAAATGACGTTTGGGTCAGGAGTCTGGGTGGGTGAGACCCAAGGTGCTTCACCTAATGGCTGATCTTGTCCCCAATCTGGGCACTGGTCAGTTTCATCCAGACCAAAAGGATTGTTCTCATGACCATAGAGGTCCCCATGTGGCTTCTCTGGGCCTGAAAACTCAACTACCTCTTCTGGGTGAGTCCGAGTCTGGGTTAAAAGTTTCTGCAACTTTGGCAAAATGGGGCAGGAATCTTCCTCCCTAGGTCTTTTGGGTGTAATGAACCTTTCAGAAAAGTCAATAAAATGTGACATTTTGTCCATGTAATTTTCAAACCTCTCTAGTCCACAGAGATGAGGCAGAAGTGTTTCGAGGAGGGAAAGGCTCTCCGGAGGGAGGGGATGTATCCGTTAAAGCCTTAGAGAGGGGCAGGGGCCCTTCTGTGTACTCGTCTCGACGGGAGGGGTCGCTTCTAGATTGTGCCGCTGCTGCAACTATAGCCGTGAGACTCTTGAGCAATTCCAATTCTGGCGTATGTATGAGGGATTTCGACGTGCCTACAGGCATCGTCGCGGTTATCGGCTCTGCCGAAACCTTTGGGGCTGAAGCGCTCTTAGATGGCGTGTCGGCACCCGTGTGTTTTTTTTTACATTTTTTTTTTTAGAAGGGACGCCCTTTTGCGTGGAATGCCTGGACGCATGCCGAGAAGACTGATGAGGGGTGGGTTTCGAACCATGAGGTACGGTGGGCAAAGACGAAGATTTCAGCATGCCTGTAGGCATCTGATGCTTCCTTGACGTATCAGTCGAGGAAGATCGGGGTGTTGTACGTTTATCCTTTGGTGGTGCGTGTGTGCCCCTGTCGCCGGGTTGTGATCTCCCCATAGCAGTACCGGTGGCCTGCCTCTTGGGGCCAGGAAAGGGCACTTGGGAACCAGACAGTTCCGCCAAAAGGTCTATGGCCTCCAGATCAGAGCCATGGCTACCACTGGAGTCCTCGTCACTCGAAAACGACGGTGCCAAACGGGGGAATGACTTTCGGTTTCAGCCTGCATGGCATAAGCCGCCCACCGCTTTCTCCGATCTTTTATCATCCTGGGATGAAAAAGTTTACAGCACTTGCAGGATCGCTCGTCGTGGTCACGAGGTAAGCACCTATTGCACTTAGATGGGGGTCCTTCCAGGAGTATTTTCTGTTGCAAGAGAAAAGGCGGTAGCCAGACCAGAAAAGGAAAGAGGGGAAAAGGAAATGCATTTTCAGGAAAGAATTCACCCAGTGCCCCACTCCCCCTACTGTAAAGGCCTGGCCGAAGGGCCGAGGCCACGTGGTCAACAGACGCCGACCGATGCACCAGTCACTGAAAAACAGCAGTTGGAGATCGTCGGCGTAGAGATCCATAAAGTGGTCGAAGAGAAGACAAAGAACTAACGACCATCGGTCGTGAGACAACAAATTATTTTGCAATATAAACTCTGATGAGTTCTGCATAAAGCGACCTACTAGTTCGGTGGAAAAAACAAACTGAGGGATCTCAACGCGGGAGGGATTTTGGGTACAATACACTACACTTGTGGATGTGCTTCGATCACATGCTCTGCATAGATTAGCTAGCAGTATCTGGAGAAGGAGGTGGAAGTGAGAAGGTACAACGGCAAAGATGTTTTAGCACGGTTGTCCCACCTGTGAATCTGCTTTAGTGTGTGTCAATGCAATAATGCTGTGTGAATGTATGAATGGAACTCCATGTAGCAGTTTTGCAAATGGCGTTTAGAGAGACGTTTGCAATTAAAGCTAAGGTGGCTCCTGTACCTCTGGCAGAGTGAACCCTGGGGGTGAAAGGTAAGACGTTCTTGTATAGGGAATAGCAGGGCTGTATGCACTAGACTATCCAATTGGAGAAGGCATTCTTTCATATGTGATCACCTTCTCAACCAGGTGCTATGGAAACAGTTCTGTTTTCCTTAGAGGTTTCGTTTTGTTCACATAGTACAAGACCGCCCTCCGTACAAGTGTATGGAGGCTTCTTTCCTTTGAGTCTGATGGATTTTGCAAGAAGGTAGGAAGTTCTATGGATAGATTTACATGGAACTTTGAAATGAACTTAGGTGAGAACCTAGGATGCATTCGGAAGACAACCTTGTCCTTGTGTACAATGAAAAAAAGGGTCTTGTACGGACAAAGCGTGCAGCTCACTGACTTGTCTTACGGAGGTGATAGCTACTAGGAATGCAGTCTTGTAAGTCAGATGTTTTAGGCTGGCTTGTGCATAGGCTCAAAGGGTGGACCCATGAGCTTGGAGAGCACAACACTGAGATGCCAACCCGGGGGAGGGTTGGAAATTGGGGGATATAGCCTCTTTAGACCTTCCATGTATGCCTTAATTACAGAAACTTTCCACCAGGACACCTTGTTTAGTGAAATGGTGTAAGCTGACAGGGCCACCAGATGCACATTGATTGAATGTAATACTAGGCCGGAGTCTGGTAAGTAAAGCATGTAGTGTAGAATGTTACCTAGAGAACATTCTGTTGGGTTTAGTGTTTGTGACGGGCGCCATATCCCAAATCTCTTCCACTTATTGAAATAGCAGCGTCTGGTGTTGGGTTTTCTCATCTCCTTTAGGATATCCATATACCTTTGTGGAAGATTTAAGTGGGAAAACTCTCTAACTTCAGGAGCCAAGCTGCCAAGTTGATAGACTGTGGGCGCGGGCGGAGGGATGCTGCCCTGTGTTGTATTAGCATGTTGTATGGGCACGGGAGCTTGACTGGGTCCCACATCACCAGTTTGAGCAGTTGTGGAAACCAAGGTTGTCTCGCCCACATAGGCACAACCAGGATTAGAGTTATTTGTTCCTTGTGCAGAGTTACTTGTTCCTGGTGCATCTTGTGCACTATTTTGCTCAGGAGTGGTGTTGAGGGAAGAGTGTGCGCACATTTCCCTGACTAGTTCATCCACAGAGTGTTCCCCTTGGAACCTGGTTGGGGAAACCTGGACGCAAAGTCTGGGTATTGTGCGTTTAGGCTTGTGGCGAACAAGTCTAATGGGGGGTGACCCCATTGTGAGAATATTCTGTCTAGGATCTCTCTCAAGTTGCCACTCGTGTTGTTCTGGTAGAGGGCATTTGCTTAGAGTGCCTGCCAGACAATTGAGTTCCCCTGGAACATGTTGAGCTGTTAGGAACATGTTCCGCTTGAGTGCAAACTTCCATAAATGTTTTGTGATAGCTTGGACAGACTTTGGAATTGTGTGCCTCCTTGCTTGTTCAGGTAGAACATGGCAGTGGTGCCGTCTGTGAAGACCTGCACTGTCTGACCTGTGAGATGCTGGTGAAAGGCCTAAAGAGCCGGGAGGACTGCCAAGCGTTGAGAAAGTTGATATGACTTTGGGCAGTAGTGTCTCTCCACTGGCCGTGGGCTGTGTGGTGGAGGAAGTGGGCCCCCCATCCAGTGAGTAAGGAGTCTGTAGTTAGGATCGCTTGTGCTGCTGAAAAACGAAAGGGTTTCCCTTTTAGCAGGTTGTCCTTGGACCACCAGGGAAGACCCTGGACAAGGGTTAGCGAAAAAACCGACTGACCGCTTGCCCAAGACCATTGTTTTGCTAACCATTCCTGCAATGGACGCATGCGCAGGCACGCGTGTGGAACCAAGTAGATGCATGAGGCCATCATCCCTAGCAAGCGCATTGCTTTGCGTACAGTTATCCTGCAATCGACCTTGCGGTGAGGTACTTGCAACAGCATGTTTTGTACTCTCTCGTTTGAGGGGAAAGCCAGCTCTCTTTTGTCTTTAGAATAGCCCCTAGAAATGTTTTTATTTGGCTAGGGCCTAGACTATTTATTTTCGTTGATAGAGAAACGAAGATTGAAGAGGTGGTTTATTGTTCTTTGCGTATTTTGTTTGCAAATTTGAACAGATTCCCCAGTGTTTAGCCAGTCGTCCAGGAATACTGGGATGGACTTTCTGCGCAGGTGAACTGCCACTACTGCAAGCACCTTAGTGAATACTCTTGGTGCTGAGGTGATGCTGAAGGTGAGTACTTTGAACTGGTAGTGAACTCCAACTATCTTGAAACAAATAATTTGTGCGCAGAAAGCATTGAAAGATGAAAGTATGCATCTTTCATATCCAATGTTGCCCTGTAGTCCCCCTGTTTTAGGAGTGGGATTACCTCTTGGACCGTGGTTATGTGAAACTTTTGGGGTTTGACATTTGTTTGCAGGGAGCAGATTTAGTAGTGGGCGCATGGGAAGGACTTTTTTTTTTAAACTTAATTTTTATTGCTTTTCATAACAACCAAGAACATGAAACTGATGCCATTCCCCCCCTATCCCCCTCCTCCCCTTAGATGGCCACAAGGGGACAGGTATCAACCGGTTTCACGTCTGATGCATCAGAGCAGATTCAAAATGCAGATCTTGTGGGGGCACCATTGTAGCATATAGTCACTGGAGATATTGCAGAATGTCTCCCCAAGTCGCCTAAAGTCTTCACGGGACCCCTTCTGTTGGAAGGACTTTCTTTGGCACAAGGAAGTATGTTGAATACTCTTATTTACCTGGTTTGCTGGGACGATCTCTATGGCACCCTTCTCCAGCAGCGCCTTTACTTCTTCCAACAGTATGTTTTCTCCTTTCGGTTGTCATTTTTCTCTGCCTTAGCGGGTGGTAGGGTGGTTTTTATAACAATACAATATCCACCTGCCACGGTGGACAACACCCACTTGTCGGACGTTATCCCCTGCCATGCGTGGGTGAAGTGTGAAATTCGGCCTCCTACTGGAGTGGCATGGGAGGGGACCTGAAACGGTGCGTCATCGTTTGGGAGGGGTTGAGCCTCTCCCCGGTGATGTTCTGCCCCTTCTTCTGCCTCTTATTTCATCTTTCAAAACTGGAAGAGGAACCTTGACCTTGCGATTGGCCCCAAGACAAGGTGTGTCCGCCCTGAGTGTAGCCTGAGGAACGTTGAGCACCCCGACCTCGAAACCTCCTAGAGTTTGAGGAGCCCCGTAGAACATAGGGTTCGTTTGTCAACTGTCCAAGGGATTTAAGAGTGTCATATTCCTCCTTAGCACTCTTAAGGGCATCTTCTACGGCCTTCCAGAATAACACATTTCGCTCCACCGGCATGTTTAAGAGGGTTGCCTGAATTTCTAGCTTAAACCCAGATTGTCTGAGCCAGGCGTGGCGCTTGATGAGCATACCTTCTACTATGATGCGTCCTGCATTATCTACCGCATCAAGGTTATTCTTTAGGAAGCAGTTTGATATCTGCTTGCCTTCTAAGATAGTCTTTAACAATTGAGCCTTTAGGGGTTCTGCAACGGCTTCAATATGGTGTTCCAGGTCATCCCATTTGTGCCATAACTAGCTAAAAACTTAGTGTGGTTGGCGATTCTGGTCTGATAAGCTGCAGAGGAGGGGACCTTTCTCCCGAAACAATACATCTTTTTGCTTTACTTGTCTGGCGGAGCCTCTGCCGATGCCAGGGGAGTGCCTGCCCTCTTTCTGGTGGTGGTGACCACTAAGGAATCTGGCTTAAGCTGACCCCTAATATACAGGGGGTCAGTGGGCGCAGGTCTGAATAGTTTATCTATTCTGGGGTTGACCGCCCTTGTGAGACTAGGTGCCAATAGGGATGGCTTGATGCGTCTTTGGACAGACTGCAGGAGTGGGATAAACTGGGTGGCGGTCCTCTTGACCCCCGAGTGTCTTCCACAAAGTCCTTGTCAACCTGTGCTTCCTGAGTGTCGATATTAAAGTACTGTCGCCTTTAGTAGCAGTTTGTTGTACTGTAGTTGGTTGTCAACAGGCTCCTGTTGGTCCTGGTGGTCTGGAGACTGGATCACGTAAATGCGGTCATAAAATTGGTCTCAACTATAAAGGTCCCCCTGAGAGGAGTCTTGGTATGTCGAGGCCGGGGTGCCTAGAGCAGAGGTGCTACGCTGTTGCTCAAGACGAGACTTTTCGGCAGGGGGGCCGCTGCACTGAGGCCCCTGGCTGTGACGCATCTTTACGGGTTGACAGTTGGTCTAGGTGTCTTCCACAAAACTTGACATCCTCAAGATTTTATTCAACTGTTCAGGTGTATAGTCGCATGAAAGTGGGAAACCTGACATGATCGGGGTGGCCTGGGGGGGGGGGGGGGGGGGGGGGTTGGTCTTTGTGGTGCATAGCCCCTGAGAGAGTCTAAGGGGGGGAAAATGCATCCTGTGTGTCCTTTGAGGCCAATGGTGTCGAAATGTGTGATTTTTTTACAACAACCCTGCTTTAAGCAGGGAAGCACTGATGTGTTTCTTAATTAGCTCCTGCATTTTTAGCGTTTTCGTGGACGCCGAAACCGTTTTCGCTGCGCAAAAAGAGGGCCTCTATATGTGCAGTGCCCGAACCGACTTTTAATTTCAGATTTTGAGTTCTGTCAGGAGGCAAAAGTGTACGCGATGGCCCAGAGGACAGTGGAGAACTGGAGGCTCTCTCCTTGGACACCGCAAGGGCTTCGATGCTTGACAGTACTGGAGAGTCGGTTGTGGGGTATGTTTTTAGTGTGTCTGAGTGCGCCCTGGCCGCAGGGAGTCTTCTCCATCACAGAGCCGCCGGCCTGCTTCTTGGAGTCAGGGCCCAGCACATGGGGTTCATAACCCGATACTGCCCTCGCTGGAGTCTTCCGTCACATCGATGCAGGCCTCGCAGACCGTAATTGCAGTACGTGCCTTTCCACAGGAATTTTCTGTGGCAGGTAGGGCAAAAGTTAAAGGTAGTTTTTTCCATTATTCTTTACAAGGGCAGATTGGCGAGAAAAGGGGGTAAGGGATGACAGCATTCTCTAAGAGTTCAGTATGAAGAACCTCCCCCCGCTCTCACTACTGTAATGGGCCAAAGCCCAAAGAGGCCTGTGTAGGTCGCATCTGTACGTCGATCAGTCAGTCGTAGACAATGAGGTTGTTTGTCGAGAGCCATCGAGCAGTCTGTTGGCCGTGCAGCAAAGCAGACAAAGGAAAGAAAGTCTACAATTATAACTTTGAACTAATTAAAAGGCACCAGCCTGGAAGAGAACTCTGCATTTGCGACAGACTTCAATGGTGGAATAAAACAATCTGAGGGGCCTCGGCGCGTGAAGGACCATGGGTACAGTACATGCCACACTAGGGATAGTATTGCTAACAAGCCCTGTCGACGTCAGTTTGAGTTTCGAAAACAAATCTTGTAATATTTCCACTAGATGCCTGACTATGCAGGGCATGTGATCGAAGCAGATACACAAGCTACATAAATATATTTAACTTGCAGGCCCCTGCCAGTCCAGAAGTTGGAAACTAATTTGATTTACAGATGATACTTTTATCATTCAGTTTGCAGAAAAGGGATAATTGAACACACACCTTGGGCAAAAGAAACAGTCTTCAATAAAATATATTTTCAGAAAGCAGAGAGCAGACTAGAAAATGAAGGGTAGAACTCAGCAATGGCAGTGTACTGCTCAACCAATGCACTGTAAAAACACATCTGCCCTCCTTGATGTAAATTTGGAAGTAGGCACATTTCAAGTCTATGGTCACCAGCCAACCACAGATGCAGAAAAAACTAATAGCATTTTGTGACCAATTTATTTGCAGTTCTACTGACTAGGAGGAATGGGCCTGAAGTCTCGGTCCAGAGATTTACATATCACCTACTCATTTGAATGAACTATGGTGTTTGAAGATGAAAATCTACTTTATGGGTTAACCTATCGAGAGGTGCTGTGATAGCTTGTGGAATTTTGGGAGCGTGAATACCCATAAGGTTTGTCAGGTTTTGTCTTTTCCTTGATGAATCTTATGATGCTGCCAAGGCACTTTTCTATAATAGAAGTGGATAGGGGTGTAGGGGCGGACATACAGGGAGTTCAAAGTGACCACTGATTTGTTGTTTGCAGATAGCAATTCCCGCTGCTGCTGATAGACATGCACTGCCCATGCAACCCAGGGCCACAGTTGCCAAAATCATGGACTTCGATTTTGGGAGAGACACTGGGAGTTTGACCTAGTGCGGATTATAGAATCTGTAGTGACTTGCTGTGGATGAGCATTTGGCCAACTACCCTGGTTTTCTTTTTTTTAAAGCTCACTGTCCCTCACCTTTGGCACACAGTCATCTTCTGCAAATCCTAATTGGCAAGCTATCCTAGAAAACAGCCTGTAAGAAGAAAATCTTGGATCCTTTGTTGGACGTCTGCCATTAAGATCGGCAGCCTAGGCAAGGCAGTCTTGTGTGGAAGTTGCAGACAAGAGTTCAGCCTAACTGCCGCAGCATGGGTGACTTAAATAGCAATCTTGTCTTCCTGCATAAACTTCCAGAAAATGTATTTTCATATGCATGTGCTTAAATTCTGAGCAATATTAAGGTAATCACCCCGCACTGGGGGACGGACATGGCCGGTAATGGCCCGCCAGCCCGAGACTAGGTTCGTAGCTAGGGATGTGGGCCGGTAGTGGCCATATCTGCCCCCCCAGCCCACGAATAGGGGGTTGATAGCCATTCGCACCCTGTAGTTCATCTGGGGTGTGAATGTTTTTTCAGGAGACTACAGACATGCCAACTCTCCTGATTTAGGCAGAGACGCACAATTTCTTTAATCAAAAATGTTGCCGTTATTTACTTTCTCCCGCCAAAAATAAGTCTCACCCCAATGCAATGCAATAGGAGAATTCCATTCTCCCACTATCTATAGCAGAATCTCCCTCCCAGGTTCTTGAAATGTTGGCATGTGTGAGATTGGCTCTGCGAATTGCGCACTGCCAATCTCCCGAGGGGAAAAAAAGATGGGCGCTGCCATAGGAAAAGGGACTAGGTTCCTTTTCAATTTCTAGGGTGGCCGCGGGTGGGAGGAGTGGCGGGACTGAAGCACAAAGCTCTGGTCCAGCAAGTAAAAGGGCAAGGTGTCGGGAGAGGGTATGCTATGTTTGGGGAGGCAACAGGGAGAGGCTCCCTGTTGCCGTCCCACATATAAAAAAAAGATGGTGCCGGAATACTTGAGAACATGCCCAGATCCATCCTTCAGGGCGGACTTTATGAAAATACGGCTAAACTTGCATAAAACCAACGAAGTACTGGCAATGAGAAATCCAAAGAGGTTAAACTCATACTGCAGATTTTGCAAAACAGATGGACAACTGGAAAATCTGTACCACCTCTTCACAGAATGCAAGGCCATGACAATGATAAGGACTAATCGTTTTGGACGGTTTCTTGAAGACTATGCAACCATGACTGCTGAAGAGCGGTAGCCACTGTTGCTAAGAGGAAAGATGATCAGAGTATCATTAGCAGCAGAATTTATAAGAGAAACACTCAATCCAATAGATGAGAGCGATGATGTAAATGGAGAGAAGGAAACTAACAGGATTAGTACAAATTGGAAATGATCGATGTTACACTGAGAATCATGATTGTAAAGAAGGTTGTTGCAAAAGTTTTAAATTAAACTAATATGCAAATAAAAATAAATAAAAAGAAGATGGCGCCACCGGGCCAAGAGTCTGGGCTGGCAGGAAAGAGCAGAACAAGTTACTTTCTCAACTGGTAACATTCCTTCGATGGGATGTTCCTCCGACGTATTCCACATCTATGACAGTAATCATCACAGCTGTGCTGCTTCGGAAAATATTTTGGCATCTGCATCCTGCGTTGATGACGTCGATACACTATCCCTCGAGGGCCTCCGAGAAGCGCTGACATCACCGGATGTTATATGTAGGACGCACGACGCCCGTAGCCTCAGTTGTAGTTTTTCCCAGAACGTGTGGCACCAATCTTCTGCCAGTATGAGTACAGAAAGCCGTGCGGAAACGTAAACTGCAATCGCATAAGAAATTCTGTAGAGGGGCAGGCTGGAAGGGTGCTATGTGGAATACGTTGGAGGAAGATCCATCGAAAGAACGTTACCAGGTAAGAAAGTAACTTGTTCTTCCAGGGGATTGTGTCCTCCGACGTATTCCACATCTATGACAGACCCCCAAAGCAGTACCACGTATGGAGGTGGGAAAAAATTGAGAATTTCAGAATGCCCAATCAAATTGCAGAATAGCGGACCCCCTTACCAAAAGCCAAATCTTTCCCATGGATAGAATCCAGGGAGTAGTGTTTTGCAAAGGTATGGACAGAGGCCCATGTGGCTGCTTCACAAATATCACGAATGGGAACACCCCTTTGCAGAGCAGTGGAGGCAGCCACACCCCTAGTAGAATGCGCCTGTAAGCCCATCGGAGGGTCCTTACCCGCCAAATGGTAGCATTCAGAGATTGTCAAGATGATCCAACGGGACTAGGTCTGCTTAGAAACAGCTTGACCCAAACGCCTTCCAGCGTATCCTACAAATAGCTGATCGTCCGGTCTGACCCGGGACATGTGTGAGATGTAGAACCTTAAAGCTCTCCTATGATCCAACCTATGGAGCCTCTCCTCTTCCTTACCAGGATGCGGAGGAGTATAGAACGCCGGAAGAATGACCTTCTGGCTCAAATGAAATTCCGACACAACCTTTCGGAAGAAAAGAAGGATGAACCTTAAGGACAACCCTGTCCTTCTGGAACACCGTGAAAGGTGGCTTGGCGGATAATTCCTGCAACTCATTCACTCTGCAAGCGGAGGTAACCGCAACTAAAAAATACAGTCTTAAAGGGCAGCAGTCTCAATGGTCAAGAATGTAAGGGTTCAAACGGAGCGCCCATCAGGAACTTTAAACTAAGTTCAAATCCTAACCGAGCACCTGGAAAGGTGACGGAGGAAACACATTAGCCCTTTCAGAAACTGAGAAATCCAAGGAATCTTAAAATAAGAACAATCCTCAGACGAGCGCTTAAATATGGACAGCGCCGCCAGGTAACCCTTAATGGTACCCACTTGCAGGCCCTTGTGGGCTAATGAAAACAAAAAAGACAACCACCGGAATAGAACACTGAAAAGGATCCACTTTCTGTACCCTGCACCAGTCGCATGAACTTTCTCCAAAGGCAACGGTACAGGGACTTTGGTGCGGGCCTTCTCGCCGAAAGCAACACCTCCATCACGTCTTCAGGGAGGTCCTAATCCTTATACCTCAGCCTTTCAGATGCCAAGAGAGAACCCAAACCAGATCGTCTCGGTAGGGAAGACGGCGTGGAGGGCAGATGGACATGTCGAGAAGGTCCGGGTACCACACTCTCCTGGTCCACGCCGGAGCAATGAGAATCATTCGGGAACCGAACCTCCGCAACACTTGCATAATGACGTGGAATGCAGGAAACGTGTACAGCAGTGGGAAGGACCACTCCACTACGACGCGTCCCCTAAGGCTCCTCTTGGGGAAATTCCCACGAGCAGAATCTTTCGCACTTCCGGTTGACACTGGTGGCTAAGAGATCCACTTGTGGGATCTCCAAAAGAACTTCCTGAGCCAGCTCCCACTCGTGAGAGACCTTGCTCTGCCTGCTCAGAGCATCCACCGCGGCGTTTGTCTCCGGCCAGATTAACTGCCGAGATCGAAATTTCCTGCTGGATGGCCCAGAACTGCATCGCCTCTCTGCACAGTGGGAGAGACCCTGCCCCCCTTTTTGTTGAGGTAGTGCATGGCCACTGTATTGTTCGTCATAATCAGGACACTCTTCCCCTGCACAGACAGCAGAAAAGCCGTCAGGGATAACCTGACGGCCCTCAGCTCCAACAGATTGATATGGAGTCTGGACTCCGACAGAGACCAACGACCGCTGTCAACTCGTTGGCATGAGCTCCCCATCCCGTGAGGCATGCGTCCGTCACGATAGTTACCTCCGGCCAGGGTAGCCAAAACAGAGCCCCCCCTTCATCAGATTGCCTTCGACGGCCAACCACAAAAGATCCTGGATGACCAAGGGTGGCACCTGAACGGGATCTGACATCCGGCCGGAGGACTGCAACCATTAGATCATGAGAGCCCACTGCAGAGATCTCATCCATAGCCTGGCCTCTGGCACCAGTAGAATGCAGGATGGCATGAAGCCGAGCAACTTCAAGAACTCGAACGCCGGGAGACTCTGGGCATGTTGAAACTTGCCCACCATCTGCAGAATGTAATGAGCCCTCACCTGGGGAGGCGAACACTGCCCCAGGGATGTGTCTAGCACTGCTCCGATGTACTGGAGCCGCTGCGTATGTGTCAAATGAGACTTCTTTAAGTTGAGGGAGAAGCCTAGCTTGTGAAGGGAGTGGCAGTGACTGTCAGATGATCCAGGGCTTGCTCGGGAGAGCGCACCCTGATCAACCAATCGTCCAGGTAGGGGTAGACGTGAATCCCCCTTTCCTGAGATACACTACCACCACCACCATTAGCTTGCTGAAGACCCTCGGGCGGAGGTCAATCGAACGACAGGACCCGAAACTGAAAATGCGAGTCGCCAACCGCGAACCTCAGGTACTTCCTGTGCTTGGGATGAATCGGCACATGAAAGTAAGCGTCCTTGAGGTCGAGAGACACCAACCAGTCCTGAAGTCGAAGGGCCTGGAGGACTTGAGAAAGCGTAACCATCTTGAACTTGTCCTTCCTGAGGAGCTTGTTCAAACCACACAAGTCCATGATGGGTCTCAATCCCCAGTCTTTTTTCGGGACCAAAAAATATGGGGAATACCATCCCTTGTTCCTCTCTGCTACAGGCACCAGTTCTATGGCGCCTTTCTCCAGCAGGGATTTGATTTCCTGCGCAAGGAGCAGATCCGGACTTTTCAAAGAGAGCTTCCCCTGTGGATAGTCGTGAGGCCTCTGCCGGAAAGGAAGACAGTAGCCGTGGGCTATGATCTCCAGAACTCACACATCTGAAGTAATAGCACGCCATTCTACAAGATGCTGCGCCAGCCTTCCCCCAACCAGCGAACCATAGGACATGGCCTCATAACTGAGCAGAAGCGGCTGCGGCAGTGCCTGAGGGCAAAGATGCAACTGCCCGAGCAGCTTTGGCACCTCGAGTACCTTGCTTTCCACCTCTGGTACTCCTAAGTTGGCCCCTTTGACTGGCAGCTCCCCTCAATCTACCAAAGGAAGAGTAGTATCAAAAGGAACCTCCCCTTTATTGCTGTCCCCTAGGACAAAAAGGCGGAGGTTGACATACTGCAGAGCTCAACGACTTTGCTGCAGCTTTGGAGGTCTGCAACCTCTCAAGGCTCTCGTCAGCCTTGCTGCCAAAAATATGGTCACCATCAAAGGGCATGTTGAGAAGCTGGAACTGTACATCGGGAGCAAACCCCGACTTCCGCAACCAGGCAAACCTGCGCATCACGGTGCTGGCCTCCATGGACCGGCTGACACAGTCTGCCACGTCCAGACCCAACTGAACGGATACACACATGGCATCCTTGCCATCCTGAACGAGGGCAAGAAAAGCATCCCATTACCCCCCCCCCCCTTCGGGAATATGTTCAGCCACCAAAGATACACAATTCCACAGAGAGTGAGTGAATCTTGACAGGGCACAAACAAAGTTGGCTGCCTAAAGCCATACCCCCAGATGAAAACAATTTCTTCGCCCAACCGTCAAAGCACTTGTGGTCCCTATTCGGAGGGATGGTAGGGTACGCAGCCTGCTTTGCTGGGGCCGTAGCCGCCTGCACCACCAAACTCTCCGGAGTGGGGTGCGTAGACAAGTAGCAGGGGTCACCACTGGCTGGACGGTATTTTTTCGGTAGCGACTTATTCATTGCCGGGAGACTCTCCAGAGCAGTCTAAGCCGCCGCCACCCTTCTTTGTAAGGCCATATGAAATGGCAGCACCGGGTCAGTGGGTGGTCCTTGGTCCAAAATATCTGTCAGGTCATTCTGCTGAAAATCCACAGGTGGAGCAGACCACCCCAAGTTCTCCATCACCCTTGACATGAGACGCCTGTACGACGACTCGGCGTGTGTACCAGGCTCAGGCCTGCCAAACTCAACCTCTGGAGAGGTGTCCAGACCACTTGCGTCATGTAAGGATTGACGCAGGTCTTCCATCTGGCTATGACCCGATAACAGGTCATCAGGAACCTCAGGAGGAACAAACCCCTCCACATCTGACCCTTCATCCACCTCTCAGATGTAATCCAAAGGCTGGAATAAATCCCTGGATGAGGGTACAGAAAAAGGCTCAAACACAGGCCTCACTGATTTACTCAGAGCCTTTCTCGGAGTTTCCACCGTCCTCCGAGGCACCTCCGACAAAGCCTCCTGAAAAGGCGTTGAGGGCGTCGACGTAGAGCGAGGCGCCGACGACTTCGACAACGGCTTCGAGGCCAGAGCCCAGAGAGTGTCCTTCGACGGCCTCGGCACCGATGACTTCCACGGAGGTGGAGCCTCGAGAGAGTCCCCGACGGACATGGCGCCGACGGCGTTGATACCTTCTTAGGCGGCCTCACAGGCTCCAACGGTCTCGAGGGTGTCCGGGACCTGGACCTGGCATGGCTAGTGCGATCAACCTTTTCCGATCTCCCGATGATTGCGCCGACTGCCCGAACCCAAAGGCATGCGAGCGGTGGCCCTAGCGCGTTCCTTGCCGGCTTCTCTCGAAGGCGCGGATGGAACGGTGCCCTGCGATTCGAAATAAGCCATAATCTCCTTGCGAAATGCGGCCCATTCCGCCAGAGATGAATGCTTGTTGGGACAAGCTATCCGCCGTCTGGTGGAGTTCTTGGACAAGGAAGGCGACGGGTGATGGCGCTTCCGCGAATGCCTAGAAGAGGCAGAGGAATGGCAGGAACCACACCGAGACCTCCCCTGGACTTAAGCCCACGCGAAGAGTCGCCCCTCGAATCGTCAGTCAAAAGCCCCGCAGATTTTGACTTACAGGGTTTGGAAACCCTACCTACAGACAAGTTCTTCCGCTCCCGCAAGGCCTTCGACGTCAAGGACTGGCATTCATCGCAGTCATCAGTGGCGTGGCTCTCGCTGAGGCACCAAAGGCAGATGTCGTGCGGGTCCTTCAGGGACATCTTGGAACCGCAGTCCCGACACTTCTTGAAGTCCAACCGCGGGGAGAAGACGAAGACATATTTTCACAATAACCAAGTTAGAAGAACCGATTCAACAGGAGAACCGAGGCGTGCCGAGATTACGAAGTGAACACGTTCGCGGAAAAAATGGAACTGAGGCTACGGGCGTCATGCATCCTACATATAACCTCCGGTGACGTCAGCGCTGGACAGAGGCCCTCGAGGTACAGCGTATCGATGTCATCGATGCAGGACGCAGACACTGAAAAAATTTCCGAGGCAGCACAGCTGTGGTGATTACTGTCAGATGTGGAATACGTCGGAGGACACAATCCCCTCAAATGTGGTATACTGTGTAATCACGCCCGCTCTTCCAGCTACCCCATTGGCTGAATGACGTTCCCCGCATGTGAATCTAGAATTCCAAACAGATCTACTGTAGTGTTGCAGGAGAGCTTTGGCGATGGAAGATCAGAAGCAAAATGAAGCTGTCTTTCCTATGCAGTCTAGCTTCCAACTCACCTGGATCATGTAGTAAAACGAAAACGTGGACTCAGAAATTCTTCTTTCTATCAGCAAACCAAATTCAGAGTACTGGGGTAGATTTTGGCTTACAAAGACCTGAACCAAGGATGATGTCCGGATACCTCAAAAAAAGTCAGGCTCAATTTCTGTGACCAATAGTATCAAGGTTTGTGCAGCAGGGCCTCCAAAGAACAAGTTACTTCTTACCTTGTAACGTTCTTTCGACGGGATGTTCCTCCGACGTATTCCTCATCTTAGATATATCCTTCCAGCTCTGCTGGCCTCGGAATTTTTTTTCTTTAGGAGGGCGCTGCGCGTCGACGTCCCTCGAGTCGATGTCCTTCGACAGCCGCCGTATCGACACTCAACGTCATCCTGCCCATAAAGGCCGCGCGCAGCGTCCGTTGCTCAGTTCCGTTTTGTAGCCCACAGTATTACTGTCTGGACTAGACTAATACCCCTGAAGGAGCGTAAGCTGCAACAAGGGAAGTAGAACTGCGGGGATGGATGGGAGGGTCGATGAGGAATACGTCGGAGGAACATCCTGTCGAAAGAACGTTACAAGGTAAGAAGTAACTTGTTCTTCGAAGGGATTGTGTCCTCCGACGTATTCCTCATCTTAGATAGGCTCCCATAGCAGTATTCTATATTCGGAGGAGGGAGTACTGACTTCACGCTGTCTTCTATTGATGAATAGAATGCAGTACAGCCCTTCCAAACCTAGTCTCTTGACTAGAGGAGGAATCCAGATTGTAAAAACGTGTAAAGGTATGGACAGACGACCATGTAGCGGCCGCACATATGTCTTTAACCGGCACGCCTCTTTTGAGGGCCGATGAAGCTGCAATACCTCTGGTCGAATGAGCCCTAAGGTTTTGAGGGGGCTCTTTCCCTGCCAGTTTATAACATTCCAGAATGGCTAGAATGATCCATCTGGAAATGGTCTGCTTAGTTATTGGTAACCCCAGCTTGTGACCTGCGTAACCTACAAACAGCTGGTCTGCCTGTCTTATCCTGGCTAGTCTACTAATGTAAAAACTTAAAGCCCTCCTAGGGTCTAGTATGTGTAACCCCTCTTCCTCTTTCCCCGGGTGAGGAGGAGGATAGAAAGATAGTAGGGTAATCTTCTGAGAGATATGGAATTCAGAAACTACCTTTGGGAGGAAATTAGGCTTCACTTGCAGGACAACTTTGTCTTTGTGAAAGATTGTATGAGGGGGTTTACAAGAAAGAGCTTGTAATTCGCTCACCCTTCTAGCAGATGTAAGTGCTATTAATAAAACAGTTTTAAGGGTAAGGAATCTTAACGAACAAGAATGGAGAGGTTCGAAAGGTGTACCCATCAGGAAAGTTAGTACTAAGTTTAAATCCCATAGGGGAACTTGGAATGGTCTTGGGGGATAAACATTGGTTAACCCCTTTAGAAACTGTATTACCAAGGGTAATTTGAAATAGGATGGTTCTTCCGCAGTACGCTTAAAGATAGATAGTGCTGCGAGATAGCCCTTAATGGTGCCAACTTGAAGGCCTGAATTTGCCAAATATAGTAGGAAGGACAAAACCATTGGTGTACCACATGAAAATGGGTCGATATTCTGTTCTCTACACCAGCTGCAAAATCTGTTCCAACGGCAGCGGTATAAAGACTTTGTTGCTGGCCTCCTTGCCGAAAGCAACACCTCCATATCATCATCAGGGAGGTCCCAATCCTTGTACCTCAGCCGTTCAGAAGCCAAGCGTGAAGGTTGAGGGTTTTGATGTCTGGATGGAGAACCGGACCTCCCTTCTGTGAGAGTAGGTTCTCTCTGAGAGGAAGTTGAATTGGAGGGCAGATGGACAAGTCTAGAAGGTCCGGGTACCACGTTCTCCTGGCCCAATCCGGGGCAATTAGGATCATGGTTCGCCGGAATCTTCTCAACCTCCTGATCATTTGAGGAATGACAGGGACCGGTGGGAACGCGTACAGAAGCGGAAACTCCCAGTCCACTATGAACGCGTCTCCCAGAGCTCCTCTCGGAGGAAATTCCCTTGAGCAGAACAGGTCGCATTTCCTGTTTAGGCTGGTGGCGAACAGATCTACCTGAGGGGTTCCCCAAAGGGCGAAGATCTCTTGAAGGACTTCCTGAGCTAGCTCCCACTCGTGGGAGACTGTGTTCTGCCTGCTCAGAGCGTCCGCTGTCAAGTTCTTCTCTCCAGCTAGGTGAACTGCTGAAAGAGAGATTCCTTCTTGGATTGCCCAAAACCAGAGCTGCATCGCCTCTCTGCACAGGGGTAGTGATCCTATGCCTCCTCTTTTGTTGAGGTAATGCATGGCCACCGTGTTGTCCGTCATTATCAGGACGTTCTTCCCTTGTACAGCTGGCAGGAAAGCCTTCAGCGCAAGTCTGATGGCTCTCAGCTCTAACAGGTTGATGTGTAGTCTGGACTCCGATGGAGACCAACGACCGCTGATGGTCAAGTCGTTGGCGTGGGCTCCCCACCCCGTGAGTGAGGCATCCGTGACTACTGTTATCTCCGGCCAGGTTTGCCAAAACTGTTCTCCTTTCAGAATGTTCTCCTGACAGGCCCACCACTGAAGGTCTCGAGCCACCCTGCCGGGAACCTGAAGAAGATCTGTCATTCTCCCTGAGAATTGTGACCACTGAGTCCTCAGTGCCCACTGGAGGGATCTCCTTCTCAGACGAGCCTCTGGCACAAGGAAAATGCAGGATGCCATGAGGCCTAGCAACCTCAAACAGTCGAAGGCTGGGAGACGTTGGGCATGTTGGAACTTGGTAACCATCTGTAGAATATCTTGAGCCCTCACCTCTGGTGGCGAGGCTTTTCCCAGGGAAGTATCCAGGATCGCTCCTATGAACTGGAGTCTCTGCGATGGTATCATTTGAGACTTCTTTAAATTGAGGGAGAAGCCCAGTTTGTGAAGGGAGTAGCACACGTGATTTAGCTGGATCTGAGCTTGCTCCGGAGAAACAGCCCTGATCAGCCAATCGTCCAGGTAGGGGTAGACGTGAATCCCTTCCCTCCTTAGACTTGCAGCCACTACCGACATTAACTTGGTGAAGACCCTCGGGGCGGAGGTCAGCCCAAATGGCAGTACTCGAAATTGATAGTGAGAGTTGCCAATTGCGAACCTCAGGTATTTCCTGTGTTTGAGATGGATAGGCACATGGAAATAAGCGTCCTGAAGGTCCAGAGATACCAACCAGTCCTGAAACTGAAGGGCCTGGAGGATCTGAGAAAGAGTGACCATCTTGAATTTGTCTTTCCTGAGGAATTTGTTCAATTCTCGCAAGTCCAAGATGGGTCTCAGTCCTCCGTCTTTCTTCGGAATGAGAAAGTAAGGGGAGTACCAGCCCTTGTTCCTCTCCGCTACAGGTACCGGTTCTATGGCACCTTTCTCTAGCAGGTCCAAATTTCCTGCAAGAGGAGCGGATCTGGAGCTTTCTGAGAGCTGATACCCGGTGGATGACTCTGAGGTATACGTAGGAAAGGCAGGCAGTAACCTTGGGCGACTGTTTCCAATGCCCAAGCATCTGACGTGATAGCCTGCCATACCGTCAGATGTTGAGTCAACCTGCCTCCTACAGGTGTCCTGTGAGGGGAGTCCTCAGAGTGGTTTTGGGGCGGCTGATGCAGATGCCGATGGTAAAGAGGCACCTGCTGTTGCTGCGGCTTTAGAATATCTACCCCGTCCACCTCGGGTAGTTCTTCTTTGACCCTTTTGAGCCGGTCGTCCTCTACCTCTTCCGAATGCGGAGTAGAAACAAAAGGACTTGCCCCTCGCAGAGGTTCCTGTGGGACGAAAAGGAGTCTGGCGGATTGCAGCTCCTAGGGATTTTGCTGCAGCTTTTGAAGTTTGCAGTTTCTCTAAACTGTCATCCGCCTTTTTCCCGAACAAAGAAGAGCCATCGAATGGCATGTTCAAGAGCCTGGCTTGCACATCTGGGGCAAAACCCGACTTTCTCAACCAAGCGAATCTCCTGGTTGATGTACTTGCCGTCATTGCTCTGCTGATACTGTCAGCCGAATCAATGCCCGTCTGGAGGGATTCGCACATAGCGTCTTTACCGTCCTGTATAATATTCAGGAACGCATCCCTTTCTTCTCCCTCCGGGATGCATTCAGCCGCTGTAGAAGCACACTCCCAAAGTGTATGGCTGAACCTAGCAAGGGTGCACGTAGCATTAACCGACTTTAACGCCATGCTACATGCTGAAAAGACTTTCTTTGCCATAGCATCATATTTTTTATCGTCCCTGTCCTGTGGGACTGTAGGATAAGCCATTTTGACATCGGTAGAGGATGCTGCTTGTACCACCAGACTTTCTGGGGATGGATGTTTAGACAAAAACTCTGGGTCTGTGGAAGATACCCTGTACTTTGCAGACAGTTTTTTATTTACTGCTTGTATTACATCTGGGGTTTCCCAGTTTGTCATGATCTTTCTCTGAAGAGCTTTATGAAAGGGCACCACCGGATCCTCTTGTGGGCCTTTGTCAAGAATATCCGTGAGGTCATCTTGCTGGAAAGATTGTGAAGGTGCAGACCACCCCATGAACTCTGTAATCCTGGCCATTAAGGCTCTGTAGGGGGTTTCAGCATGCTCCCCCGGTTCTGGCTTAGCAAAATCCACCTCAGGGGAAGTGTCTAATCCACTTGCCTCATGTAAAGAATCATGAAGATCCTTTAATCTGCGCTCTTCAGATGAAAATTCCTCTCTAACTGGGGTTACAGATCCCTGTAACTCAAATGTGTCTTGTTCAGACAAATCACCCTCTTCTAAAGTTGAGGATATAGTTCTCAATTGTTCTGAACTCAAAGGGAGTAAATCCAATTTTCAAGGCAGAGGGTGCCGAACTTGTCATTATTGGCCTCGAAAACGTCGATGTCGTCGACGCCGAAGGCTTCGAGCGTGGCGTCGAAAACAGAGGTGGAGGCCTCGAGGACCTCGACAGAATTGGAATTCTACTCGACAATATCGACGCCATCGAGGGGCTGGGGATAGTCACTGGATGTGTGGTCACCGTGACTTTTCTTGGCGTCGACGCCGGCGTCGAGTCGACAGACCCGTGTGTCGAAGGTCCCTTCGACAACGGCGTCGAAGACATCGACCTCGACGGCGTCGACGGAACCTTCGAGGAAGGTTTGGAGGTCATAGTCCTGCTCGAGGGTTCGAGACGCGCTCGAGAGGTTTCTTTCGCCGGGTACAGCGACTCAAGGCGTTTTTGACCTTCGGGTCTTTCGACCAGAGCATCGCTCTCGGCAGTCTTCGAGGGGGTCGAGGCCGCTTTCTCGAAGACGCTCATCATATTTTTTCGGAATTCCTCCCATTCAGCCCGGGAACTATGTTTCGTGGGGCAAGGGATTCTTTTTGGCGAAACAGAGGAAGACGGAGAAGGGGATCTTCGACGTCTCCTCTTCGAGTGCTTCGATCTCGAGGAGTGATGAGACCCACTCCGAGACCTGGAGCGCGAATGGTGACGAGGAGACGAATGTCTCGACTTCGTCGACGAAGAAGAAGCTTTAAAAGTCTTACCTTTCTCCAGCTTCCCCCTACGCTCCTTCAGGGCCTTAGCTGTCATGGACATACAGTCCTCGCATTCCGAACAATGGTGTTCAGCTCCCAAGCACCACAGACAATTTCTGTGAGGATCGGTCAACGACATCTTTTTCCCCACAATCTCGACATTTTTTGAAGCCGGATCGAGGAGTTGTCGGTTCCGACGAAGAACCATCGAGTACGGATTGAATAACTCGAGGTAAATAGGATTAATCTGACTAAGAACTGAGCAATGGTATTCCGAGGCACCGAGTAAGCGCGGAAAAACGGAACTGAGCAACGGACGCTGCGCGGGGCCTTTATGGGCAGGATGACGTCGAGCGTCGATACGGCGGCTGTCGAAGCACATCGACTCGAGGGACGTCGACGCGCAGCGCCCTCTAAAGAAAAAATTTTCCGAGGCCAGCAGAGCTGGAAGGATATATCTAAGATGAGGAATACGTCGGAGGACACAATCCCTTCGAAATGATGTTATCACCTCAGTTGCAATAGCTTATTAGCTGCCCTCATCAACACCCCATTTAAGGTGATAAGTCATAACAACCTGGGAGGGCCTCAAATTGCCTGAGGTACAGAGGTATAGGGGGCAGGTTGGTACAAGGTCCAAAAGAAGCTTAAGCCAGAAGGGGTGGATCATTCCTTGGTCTTTCAAAGAGGATCTTTGGATGAAAAGCCAGATGCATCTGACCAGTTATCCAGTGTAGCTGGGCACCATCAACTTCCTTGTCCCATAAGCTGTGAAATGGCATGCCTTGGTGGTCCTCTAAAAGGTGATCTTTGGGTTTGCCCTCAAACATTTTATCATTCCTACAGACACAAGGCAAACATGGTGCGAAAGGAGCATCAGGCAGAAGAGAAAAAAGATTGTTATCCTAAAAAAAATAATATCAGATTTATATCAGACGACCTTTAATTCAGTGATCACGTCTCAACCAATAAGAATACATTCCTGTAAAACAACTTGATCTGGATTAAGCCTGCATGTTACGTTTGTGCGATTCATACAGCGCATCACTGCCATTTTCATGGTCTACAAGCACTAGTGGATCTGAAAAGGAAGCAGAGCTCGGGAGTTGGTTAGTGGGATTGACAGGGAGAGTGCAAGAGAGCTTTGACGTGCTGTTGGTTGCTTCAGTTCATGAAAAAATGGTCACACTGTGCTGGGTGTGTTTTTTCGTCAGTAGTGGTCATGAGGTGTTTTGTGTATGCATGTGCATGGATGGTTTTTGCATATTAATGTTTTGTTTTTCCGTTGTGTTTATGCTAGTGGGTGTTGCACTGCAGAATATGTGCAGTTTCTGGTGGTTCCAGATTTCTGTTGAGAGAGGAGTGTGTGTGGTGTTTTATTTTGGTGTTTGGGGGTGGGTATACAGAGCAATTGGAAGTTTCATTAGTAGAGCAAGTGATGACGGTGATCTGTGCCCTTTTCCTCAAAGGTTTTGTAGGTTTGGCAGGGTACTGGTTCTTTTATGTTGGTCCGCATTGAGATGCTTAGTTTTGTTGGCTATGCAGGCTTCGGCCTCATTATGTTTAGGTTGTTTTGGGTGTTTTTCTTCTACAGAGCTTAGTTTGGAATGCTAAGCGTTCTTCTGTTTGTATTTCCTTCGGGAGTGAGTCAAAGGTTTTGCTGATATGAGGAGAATGCTGATCCAGCAAATTTCAGCTTAAAGTACTGTTTTGGCGCAATGCGGACGTCGTTGCTCGATCTTCGTGTTCGATTTTTAAATGGACATTTTCTTTTTGTACGAATTCTGCTCTTTGGGCGTGGATTTTTCTTTGGGTTATGCAGTGTCTTGAAGAATATTCTTTTTTTAAAATTTCATCCAATGAAAGGTCCTTAGTGCTGCTGCAATACATTCCCTCTTGTTGAGTCCAAAGAGTAGTCTTGCTGCTGTGTTCAGAATTTTTTGTAATTCTTTTGATGAGGTGGTCCAGCATTCCGAGATAGATGCTGTTGGCGTAGTCTATTCTTGACATGACGAGGGAGATGGCAGCAAGCATTCTATGTTGGAAGGTGAGATAGGGTAGTATGCATTTGATTGTGTGAAGGTGGAAGAAGCATTTCTTTACTACTGCGTGGACTTGTGGTTCGAGTGTTCAGTTGTTGTCCATTAGTATTCTAAGGTTTTTAACATCTTTTGAGGCTTTCCCATTTCGGTAGGCCATGGGCTGTTCAGTGAGTTTGAGGGGTTGCCCGGCGTGATCATGATTTCTGTTTCATCAAGGTTGAGTTTGAAGCTGTTGGTGGTCATGCAATTGTTCTTTTAGGAGAGGCAGTTCATATGAGCTAGGTCTGGTTCGCCACTTGTGCTGCCTTTATAGATTTGTGTGTCGTCTACATAGTTGTAGTCTGTGTATTTTGACTAGACTGATGCAAGGGATCATATTGATGTTAAATAGCATAGGCGAGTGTGTTGAGCCTTGTAAGACCCTGCAGGTTGTTGTGTGTGGGGCTGAGTTGTAGGTGCTTAGCCCCGTTGTTTCCGTCCTTTGTTAGGAAGGTGTTTAACCATAGTAAAGATGTGTCACCGATTCATATTTCGCCAAGTCTTTTGATTAGGGTTTCATGGTGGACTGTGTCAAGGCTGCTGATATGTCTAGTATATTAGTGCTGGTGACAGTCGGCATTGATTTTTAAATCAATCCAATATTGAAAGTGTAATTATTCACCGTAGTGACTAACATACTCCTAGTCCATTGTACCCTTTTACTCCGTACTGTATGGGCGTCTCTCGCTAGGGACGGGAGACTGAACCTTCTTCACCAGAAAAAACCTTCTTCCCCTTTAAATTTAGGAGGCGCGGCCCTGTCAGCATGCACTCCCCTGACTCCGCCCACCAGCGCCACTCCTCAGTCCCCATTGACGCGTCGACAATATCACCATTACCTAATGACACCAGTTATATTATGGGGGGTGGTGGTGGGATGTATGATGGAAAGGGAACTATGGACTAGGAGTAGGAGTACTTTAGTCACTACGGTGAGTCCGCTTTCCTCCATATTGTATAGGCGATTACAACTGAATGTAGACCCAGGGTGGAGAGGTGTCCCTCCTTAAGAAAACAAGTTCCTTAATACTGCCTGGCCCAAATGTCGCGTCTGACCTGGAGCCGGCACCCGAACAGTACTGTTTGCAAAAAGCAGAGGGATTGGCCCAAGTGGCCGCCCTGCTGATTACCTGCCACGGGACGGGTCTATGGAACGCGACAGCCGTGGCCTTGGCTCTGACCACGTGGGCATGCAGGTTTGCCGGAAGTGGTTTGTGCTGCCCCTAGCAGGCCTCCTTAATGCCTGAAACCATCCACCTTGCTATGGAGGCCTTGGAAGACCGATATCCTGGCCTTGACCCACCGAAGGTGATATAGAGCCTTAGACTTGCGGAAGCTCTTGGTCCTGTCCAGATAGAACTTTAGCACTCGCCTAACATCTAGACAGTGCAGAACCCTCCAAGCATCGTCCTTGGGGTTCGCGAAGTAGGGAGTACTATCTCCTCATTTAGATGGAATGCAGAGACTACTTTAGGCAAGAATGGGGATGCGTTCTGAGAACCACCTTGTCTCTATGAAAGATAGTGCATGGCTCAGATGCCACCTGACAGAGCCTGCAGACCTAAGACCCCACCAAAAAGGGTGTCTTAATGGTGACTAGCCTGATGTCCGTGGACGTCATTGGCTCAAATGGTTTATGCGCCAATGCGCCCAACACTATGTTGAGTTCCCACACGGATGTGGCTTCTTGATGGGTGGGTAGAGCCTGGAGAGGCCAGTCAGATGTCTTAACCACCGGATTGGCTGATGAGAAAACCACCTCCTCAGAGTTCTGGTAGGCTCCGATGGCCGCCAGATAGGTGTGGCAAGTGTCCATTTTCACCCCTGAGTGTGCAAGGTGTGCCGAAAAGGATAGCACATCTTCCAATGTGCAAGTAAGAGGATGAACCTCCTTAGCCTCAGCCCAGTAGCAGAACCTAGTCCACTTGCGTTTGTACTGGCTCCTAGTAGCATCGCTCCTAGCACCCTGAATGATGTCAAGGTTAGCCTGCGAGAGGCACAGAAGCTTCAATGTGACCTGTTCAGGAACCACGGTGTGAGGGCCAACTTCTGCGGGGCGGGGCGAATGACCGTGCTCCCCTGCTGTGACAGATGAGCTGGGCCCAATGGAAGGTGCATCGGAGGCTGGTCGACAGGCTGAGTAGCTCCGAAAACCAAAGCATCACCAGCCGCCACGGAACTATCAGAATGATACTGAGGTGCCGGGACTATATCTTGCAGATCACCCTGCGTACCAGTGGACTGGGAGGGAAGGCATAGGCAATCGTGCTGTTCCACTGTATCCTATAACGCATCGGCCAGGGAGCCTAGACCCTGTCCATGCCAGGAGGCGAACTGAGGGCACTTCTTGCTGCACCAGGTGGCGAAGAGGTCCACCCGAGGATGGCCCCATCTGTTGAAGATCCCCTGAAGGACCTGATAGTTCAGTTGCCATTCGTAATTGTTCTCCCCCAGCCTCCTGAGGCTGTCCGCCTCCAGGTTCGACTCTCCCGGGAGGTGGATCACTGTCAACTGAATGCCGTTCGCCAGAGCCTATTCCCAGATGGTGACCGCCAGAGTGCATAAAGGAGGGGACCTGGTGCCACCATGCTTGATGTAATACATGCTGGTGGAGTTGTCAGTCTGAATGAGTATCATTTTGCCACTGATGAGCAGTAGCAAGGCCTTGAGAGCCAGCCAGATGGCTTTCAGCTCTAGCCAATTGATATGGGCCTCCTGTTCCTGAAGGGACCAAACTCTGTGGACGCTATGATTGTCCAGGGTAGCTCCCCAGCCCTCAAAGGACGAGTCCGTGGTGATGGTAACCTAGGGTGCTGGCTGTCGGAAGGGCCTGCCTATCCTCAGCTTGCAGTCCGTGCTCCAACAGACAAGGTCCTGGTGGAGAAAGGGAGGAATGCTGACAAGTTCCGCCTGGGGACCCTGCTCCCGATTCCATGAGGCTGCAAAGTGCAGCTGTAATCTCCTCATTTTGAGTCTTGTGTTAGGCACTGCTAGAAGACATGCCGCCATGATACCCAGGAGGTGATGGTACCACATGCTGAGGTCACCTCTCTGCTGAGAAAGTCTTGTGGCCCTATTGATGGCTGTGATCCTGTCCTATGAGGGGAAATACTCTAGCGGAACTCATATCCCAGATGACGCAAAAGAACGTTTAACTCTGTCGGCTCCAGCTAAGACTTCTTGAGATTGATGGAGAATCCCTAGTCATGTAGTGTATTCATGAGGGCGGAGGATGTATGCTGGACCGCCTCTGGGGATCTCGCCCTGACGAGCCAGTCGTCTAGGGGTTCCATGTAATAATGTACCTGCAAAAGTTTCTCCTGACAGAAAAGTCGCTGTTTATTGCGGAGACATTATTACATTGAACATGCGGGGAACACCCCTGCAACCCCCCCTTTTTTACAAGGGGAGCAGGGGACATCCCTGCAACCCGTCCCCATACATAATGTCACCATATATAATGTTGCCAGTGGCTTTACACTGTATGTATGGAGAAATTATTACCTGATACCCGTTTAGGTGTGGAAATACATGGTGACCTTGGGCCCTGAGAAGGGATGACACTTCCCTTGGAAAAACCCTGGAGGCCAAAGGGTAGAACTTTGTATTGGAAATGAAAGCCCATGATCCTGAACCTCAGGAAGGACCGATGGGGTTGCCAAATCGGGACATGTGGGTAAGGGTCCTTCAGATCCAGGGAGCACATCCAATCTCCCTTGCAAAGTGTCTCCGCAATAAGCGCTGGGGTAACCATCTTGAACATTTGAAGTGGAAGGGAAAGGTTCAGGGTGGAAAGGTTCCACAACTCTCAGGCCAGCCTGGTTCTTCTTGTGTATGGAGAAAATTCTGGAGTAGAAGCCCATACCCTGCTGCGAGGCTGGGACTTCTTCCACTGCCTGGCTCTCTACGAGCGATCGAATTTCCGGACAACAGAGTTGTTGTCCCAATCTGTGGGAGTCAAGGGGAGGAGAGAGGAGAGGGAGGAACCGGTAGGCGGTAGCCTATGGACACTAGGGATAGGATCCAGGAGTCCGCGAACCTCACGTGCCAATTCTGTGCGTGGAGGGCAAGCCTGCCCCCTCACCGGAGACATGTGGACCTGGAAGGGAGTGTCATGCCTTTTTTTCCCCTCTGAGGCAAAGGCTGAGGAGGGGGGAATGAAAGAAGCCCTTATTTCCCGCCTTGTGCTGTTTACGGCGGCGTTGACTCAGATCGGTCCGGCTTCCTAGAAAGCCAAAGGCTTGCCCTTTGTCGGAATGCTGGTGTGTTTGACTGTAGGTCTTGGGCGTGGGCTTGTGAGGATGGATAAGGATTTTGCAGTCTAGGAACTGTTCTTTTTATCAAGTTCGTCAACGGTGGTGGAATGAAAGGTCGCTACCCTGAAATGGAAGGTCCAATATGCGCTTCTGGATGTCTGGGTTGAACTTGGTAGCCCGGAGCCAGGCAGTCCTTCTCATGTCCGTGGCAATGCAGATGGACCGGCCTGAGGTGTCAATATGTGCCTCTGTGGACTCCATGATGTCTTGAGCCATCATCGTTGCTTCTGCCAGCCCCGGCTTTGAAGCGTGCCTGACGGTGTACCGAAGTTCTGGAAGGAAGTCGGCTATTTCCAGCCAAAGCCTATGGTTAATGGCTGCGAGCATGACATTCGCATTAGAGTGACAAAGATTCAGTGAGGTGTTGGAATAGATCTTTCCATACGCCTCCAGGATCTTCTCCTCCTTGCCTAGCAGAGGCAAAAACGAGGTGGCCGAGGAAGACTGTGGCTTTGAGTAGATAGAGGCCGTGGCAATCACTGAGGAGTGTGGTAGAGGGTATTCCAACAACAAGAGTGTATCCCCCTCCAATTGCCTTTACTTGGCGTTGAGACGCCTGTTGGTGGACTGCGCTGAATGGGGTTTCAGCCATCCCTTTTTGGCCAAGGCAACAGCGTCCTTCTGCATTGGAATCCCCGTTCTAGCTGCAGGGCGTAGAGTGAGGACCTCGACCACGACCCCCACCTCAGGTTGTTCCACCCAAGGCTGTGGAACAGCTAAGTATTCAGCCAAACCTGCAAGTCGCTCATGGAAGGCAGTGGCTGAAGAAGGTGTGTCAGGGTACTCATCAGTGTCCAGCTGGTCTAATAACAGGGGAGGAGTTGCGGGAGCCGAAGGCTGAGGTGTGGAGACCGCTGTGGAGGCTGGTGTGGAACCGCCTGAACTGTAGGAGGGAGGGGAGCCGGAATTGAAGGACCCGGTGTGGGCAGCTGGGGCTGTACAGGGGCCTGAGGCACCAGAGCCATAGGAGGAATGACCATGGGCGCTGGAGGGGGGACTGGAGGCAGCATATCCCTCCCTGATCACATCCCAAAGGATGGAGCCCATCTGAGGGGACCTCATCAGCGTGAGGAATTTCTCAAAAAAACCTGTCCTCACAGGCTGATGGGGTGGCAGATGGTATTGATGGAGTAACGGGCGGCTGCTGGGGCCTGTGTACACTTCGCCTTGCTGGTTGCAGGGGATATCTGCCCTGCGACCCTGAAGGATAAGCCAGAGGCCACATACCTGGTGAAGACCAGTCCCACCTGGACACTATCTCCAACCTGCTACCTGAACGGGGATGGCGTCGGACGAGCGTCCATCTTGTCTGGCGCAGCGGCTATTTTGTCGAGCTGCATGCCACTTGCCTGCGTCATGGTGCCTGGCTCACTGGGAACGGTCTCCTCCCTGCATCCCAGACCCCCTCGGCTTAGTCGCCGGTAGTGCTGCGTGCAGGCGGCCCCTCAGACATTTGCCCGGTAGTAGGGAGTAGCCCCTCGGGTGGACACCCGGTAGAAGAAACTTGCGGTCCCTCAGCACTCCGGAAGGATGTCGTGATCCCTCAGCCTGGCAGCCAGTAGCTCAATGAGCCTCGGTACCCGTGCTGGTGTGAGAACCTGAACGGTCCCTCCCACTCTGACGTTTCCTAGGAAAGGAGTCGCCCTTTCGGGGCGCGATGGAAAATTTCACCCTACCTTGGGCCTGGACTTGTGCCGGTTCTTCAAGTCCTCTGGAGGTGACTTCTCGAAGAGCTCCCTCCACAGAGCTAACCTGTTCTTCAGAGCTTGCGGTGTAAGCGCGTCACACGCGGTACAGCCTTCCCAGCCGTGGTCGGGGCCAAGGCAGCAGAGGCATAGAGCGTGAGTCGTACGTGGGGAAGAGCCCCTCACAGGCTGGACACCTGCTGAAGCCCAAGGACATCAACATGCGCCTGGGAGGAGCGTGGCGCCAGAGGACAGAGTACCCGATTAAAGAGTAGAAGACAAAAGACAGTGGGCTTTATTACGAGTCCGGCATTAAACGTGCCAGAAATTCCGCCAGCTTACCACCAGACTCGTATTACATTCCGCCTCCGTGATTGCCGGAATCACCGGGGCATTACAACCCCGGTGACCCGGTAATTCCGGAGGCGGAATTCTGTTAATCCCCATTCCCATTGAGTTCCATAGGACTCCATGGGAATGGGGAAGTGGAAACACCGGCACCATGCTGTAATGGTGCCGGTGTTTCCATGTCCGCCTGCAGGCGGGTGGTGTTAAACCCGCCAGGTCAGACCTGGCGGGAGTGACACCTCTGCCTGCAGGACTCAATCGCCAGTCCGGAAAGAACGTGGTGGCGGATTTACCACCACCGTTCTTTCCGGACCGGTTGACTCGTAATGAGGCCCAGTATCTGGGTTAGAGCATGTGGAATTACAAGGCCGAAGGGAGCAGCGCCGGTGAGTGGAGTCACGGGAGCGCATGCTCCCAGGGCCGTGGCCCCGCGCGCCTCTAAATTTAAAGGAGACGGTGGTTTCTACTGGTGAAAAAGCTTCAGTCTCCCGTCCCTAGCAAGGGACGCCCATACAGTATGGAGGAAAGGGGATGGACTTAGGAGTAAATGCTTTTCCGTTTCTGCTCATTGGTCTGAATTAGATTTGCGCTTGCTCTGGTAGCTTGTTATTTTCTACATGTTGGAGGATTTGTTCATAGATATCGCTTTCTAGGGAGTTTTCCCAGATATTAAATGTTTGATATCAGTCGGTAGTTGACTAGGTCCTGTGTTTTCCGGAGGGGTCCTTAATGAGTGGTTTGATGTATGCCAATTTGAAGCTTTGTGGTACGTTTCCTGTTGCCAGTGAGAGGTTGAAGAGGTTGCGTGCGGACATATTCTGCTGTTGTCTTTTCGGTGAGGATAGCTTTGTACATGTCTGGTGTGTTAGGGAGAATTCTCTGTTTAGGCTGAATTTCCTAACCTGGTGAGTCCCCAAGCAGCTTTGCTGGATTTTTGGGGTTTATTTTTTTCTCCTGCCAAGAGTGAGACTCTTTTACCCTCACTCTTGGACATGATTTGAGTGTGTTTCTTTAACTCTAGATCTGTTTAATGGGCTATGGGGTCTTTTACTCCATAGGGCTTCATGTGTTTTTGTGATGTATGTTACACAGCATCCTCAGTGCAGTAACACAGGGGTGTCATAGTGACTCCCCAGTATAGACTCCATACCCTGGGACTGACTACTGTCTCCCAGGGTCTGTAAAGTCACCATTGACTTTACTAGTCTTAAATTCTGAACAGAACCAGTACAAACCATCATATTGTGGATGTACTGGCTGGGGCAATTTGATTGCCCTGGGGTCTGTTAGTCGAGGGGGCACGTCTCCGTCCCCCCCTGATCGAGTTTTGGCTGGTGGCAGTGGATACTACTTTTTATATTCAACCGCAAATATTTCTCTATGGGATTTTCCCATTGTTCGAGGCTACTATCTTTATTTATTTAATTACGATAGCCTCGAACATACCGCCGCTCATCTTGACATACGCTTCCCAACACCAACACATTAAAACCCCTTGCCAATACAGACAACAGTCTTCCCAATCCTCCTTTACCAAATTAACCTGATCTGGCCCAATTCCCCCTTAATATAAGCCTCCCCCCGTCACGAGTTTACTAGAAACCTTTCACTAATACCTCTAACTTACCATGGTCCTTCACTTCTCCCCCATTCAACCATATGTATTTTCTCTCTAGCTCGACTATCCAGTCCTCTGGCACCCCAGCATGGGTAGGACCAGCACACCATTCTCTTGAAGCATACGATACAACTCAAAGGGTAAGACACTGTACCTCCTCCTTGCCCAGTTTATCTCAGGGCATATCTGCCTTTATATAAATCCCCTAACTGACTAACATTCGTCTCTCATTTCTTCTTTCCTTGGTACTATGTCCTTGTCTGTCTCTAAATTCAAATTGCCAACCTGTCGTTCCATGACTTATTTATATATGGATATGTTATTGTTGTTATAACTAACTGACATGTCACTAACACCTATTGCCAACACATGACTAATCACCTCACATGGGTGTCACAATACACTTGGGATTTCTAAATTGGTAACATGCTATATTAACGGGTGTCTTGAACAAATACAAATGTACATAACGCATTGATTTCATTGTTGTCACTACAATGGGTACACCACACAACTGCACCACCAATTCACAAAACCACCAGCCTTGATAAAGACTAAGGTTGAAACGCGCGTCGGCTGTGGCTGTGTAAAGCTATCCATGTGTTGAAACTGACTAAGAATTGTATTAGTGCTGTTCAACGAATAGAAATAAAACACATTACGTGCGAAATTCAAAACTAATCTTTCTCATCCTTCACCACTAATTTCTACTTAACCAACGGATATAGGACTACGATACCCTACCAGCGCCTATAAGTTCCATAGTTTGTCCAAAACCCCACGAATTAATTAAAGGATAGTTCCGGGACTTTTTTTTTTATTGTCCCTACGGTTCGGCCATGTGTTTTTAAGCATAAATCGGTAGATCGTAGAAAACTTTCCTTTGGACCTTACCCGACTTTTCGTCCATTAACGCACTCGAAATCAGCCGCCATTTTCTGATAATCCTATCATTTCCCCCCATCGCCCTGGCTCACCTGCTTTTGCGGCACTAAATCAAATCCACCGCCCCTGAGCCTGACATCAGCAGACGCGTACCGCCCATTTCCCAACGCCAAAGCACGTTTCGTGTCAACAATCGCTGCGCCTCAGCTAATGAAGTGTCGCCATGGAAATGGCAGGACGCCTCTAAGTATAAACACACCGTTTCACAACACACAGCAGCAGATTTTCAATTCCATTATTCTCTCTGTGTTACTTTGAGTATTGTGTGACTCGTTTCTGTGCTCTGGTCAGCTACCTTTGCCGCTTCTAGGCCTTGTGAACACCTGTACCATCTCTGTAAATTATTTTACTTTCTTTACCACACAATGGCTACAATAATGCCGTATATGTACGAGCCCGAGTACACCGAGGAAGAACTACTGCAAAGGCAAGCACGCGAAAACGATGGGGATTCGGACGGCAGTTGGGAGGACCAGTCAACGGATGAAGAGCCTGGACCATGTCGCATGGACGGCGTCTCCACCTGGTGCACGTGCAATCGGTGGGAGCTAATGCCAACTGAGGAGGAGAACTGCTGCTGCCGTGAAAATTCCGGGTGCTTGGCCTACATTTCGGAAAGCGAGCCAAGTCCGCAATGCATCACCGAGCTGCCAGAGTTCAGGGAAGCCTGCCTCTCACGGACCGTGTTGAGGATGATGATGGTGCTTATGCACGAACTTCGCGGCACTGTTCGTCCGCGTAATCCGAGTAACGAGTAAGTATACTCTGGTTGTGATGTCAGTGATGCCACTACTATTTCATGGTTGTCTCCCACATATAAAATTACATCTACATATCATTCGAATGCATGTAAATTGGTTCCATATTGTGCATTTTCTAGATAGAATTTTTTTCAAAGCAGAATGACATTTTTTACCTGAATCGACAGTGATAAGAAAGTTTTGTCATTTTAATACAGTTTGCATCTTTCATTTTCACAGGTGGTACAGGCTGGTGGCCTATCGTTGCTTCACTTGGTGGCTTCACGGGAGGCTCGGACACCGCGTTCGGAGAGTAATACCTGCCTGTGCGGTACTTGCCATTAGACAACATTTCCCCAGCGGCAGTGGACAATACCGCGTATTTTCCCTGGATGTGCTGCAACCGGAACTTTACAATGTGTAATGTTTATTATTTATGTTCAATTGAAATTAAGATCTAAAATAAAACCCAAGATATATTTTAACAATGGTTGTTTTGATTTTTTAAATGAATCTAGTGTGTCTCCATTGAATAGTCTTCCTGTGCCTTGTCTTGTCACACCACATGCCTCCGGCCAGCATCCTCCCTCACGCTGGCCGCCCACCTTCAATCCACATAACCGTTGAACCCATATGCAGCAGACATACATATGTTATTTTGCGGGTTGGCATCAAGCCTCCCGGCCTTGCCTCCTCCCCCAAAAATACTTACCACACCACTTTGTTCAAGCGTTGGCAATAAAAGGCCGTTGGATTTTATTGATACAAAACATGGTTGTAGGTAAATAATCAGTATGGTTGATCATAATAAATCATCCTTTTGGGCACTGGGTACAGAGATAACCCACTCTGGCCTGTGCCGCCTTGCCACCACAGGCCAGCCTGCTGCTGACTGCCTGCCTAGGCATCCAGGGTCTCCAGGGTGAACTGCACCCATATATTCTCCTTGGAGGGTGAGGTATTTATAAACTCACCCCCCTGCCTTCCATGTACTAGATCCTGCAGCCTGCCTCTTACATGCAGTTAGATGGCCTCTCCTTGGTGAGGCCCTGCGGCAAACGAGTCTTGTCTGCACGACCACCGCCCCAATCCACCCCCCCCGCCCTATCAAAAGCAGTTCGCACCGGGGTACTTGTGCTGGCAAGTGGAGCTGTCAGGGAGCGATAAAGGCCAAGAGGTGCCAAAGACCATGTACACTTCAAAGTGGTCTATAGAGCATGGGTTGTTGTTCCCATGTCTACCTCCAGACCCCGTGTCTCCTGCCAAGCATCCCCCCTCACGCTGGACGCCCCCCTGCAAACCGCATAATGCCACGACATATACACGTCATTCACAAACACACCCCTGTTTCGAATTCTTTATAACCCACTTCATATTTCTAATGAGAACTTCTTTGCGCTTTGCTAGTCAACCCGTGAAGGTGCTGGTTATCTTCTCTTCGTCTCTGTGAACTTCCGTGACCACTTCGAGGAAACTCGTCAGTTTGCAACCTGTGAACTGCTCCCTGTTCTACGACAAGAAACTACTCTGATCCCTGCATCTAACCGTTTGTTCGTCAAGGTAAGGCCATGTACCATAATCATTTTGCGTCCAATTTCTTTTCGTTCAAGACAGTACATGCAAGGAACTAGTCACATGTTCTGAGTTTAGTGAAATTATTTTTCTATTTTTTTAAAGTTATTCAAATACTTATCCGCATGTGAATAACGTGTATAGTTCCAAGAACCAAAACGAACCTTGCATTGAACCTTTTATGTGTCATTTTATTTTTTAACACATTGGTATTCATAGAGAATTTTTGATCTTTACTTTTCAGAACTTTCCACAATGCCTGCCTGTTCCATTGGCGGTTGCCCTTCGAAGACTCATAGTAAATCTGAAGGTACTATAATGCATGTTTTCCCTAAGACAATAGATCAGATAAGAGAATGGGTCTGATATTGCGGATATCCACCGTCTGAGCTTGAAAGTAGAGTCCTAGAAGTCTTTGCGGACAAAAGGGGTGATCGATACCGCATCTGCAGCAGGCACTTTACCTCTGACATGTACTCCACATCATTGCTAATAAAGAAGAACACACCGCGAGCGAAGCGAAAATTGCTCTCAACCGCTATTCCCACTCTATTCGTCCACATCCCTCCACTGGTGAGTCAAGTTTACGTATTTATCTCTCGGCCTTGCGGTAGTGTGTAGCATTAGCTAACAATAATTTCCTCATTTATGTATCCACTCAATATGAAGGCGGAAGCTTCTCCATCCGTGTCGTTATTGCAGTCATCAGCCACTTCAAGCGCCTATCGGGTAATCTTACTTAGCTATTCTGCCACTGACTTGTTTTAGGCATGTAAATCAATAGTTTTAATTTATCGTGTGATTATTTTACCTAATGGTACACCCTTGTACTCGTCCTCTAGTCTTTGTTTTCAGTTATAATTATTGTTCACCAAAATAATGCAAGTACTGTCTTTCAGGGAGATGCTGAGGAGTCCAACGCATTGACGACAACCGTTGATGTCACTCAGATGCTCGAGGTACGTTTCTGGACAGTTCCATCGATGGAGATCATCAGATCTTGCATTCTTGTAGCGTGATTGTTACACACAATGTTTCTTTCGTTTTTAGCCATTGATATGTCCTTCTGTCGTCGCCCTCCTATGTGTCTTCTTTTTTCAATATTGTGTTCATTACTAATGAAAGTCCTATGTTTCAGGGAGTCGATGGAGCATTAGTCCAAGAAGAAGGGGGAGCATGCAGTTACGGGTCGGCGCAACAGCTTGCAGAAGTGTGCACCGCAGTTACATCGTCCCTTGATGTTCTTATGCATTTCGAGGTAAGGATACTGACAGTTTGATCAAGCGAAATCATATGACGTGATTACATCCGCTATACTTCCTTCTTTATTAACGCAAGTACTATGTTTCAGGGAGATGACGGAGCTTCTTCTACAAGAACACCACCCCTAGTAGTTGATGCAGATCTCTGGGTGGTGACACTTCCAACCATCGAGCAAATCGAATCATATTTAGATATCCATTATTTATTTTAGACAACTGATCATTTGTGCAGGTCTATTTAGATGAGCCGTTGACGCCTGCACAAAGTGTATGTTCTTTTTAACAAAATAGAAAACCATACTAATGCAATTACTGTGTTTCAGGGAGTTACTGAAGCATCATCTTCAATAATATCATCAATGAAAGTCTATGAGGAGCCCGAGGTATGGATCTTGACAGTTCCATCTAACTAGATGAACAATGAGTGAATAATTGTCGTTTGAATGTTCTACACAAAGCGTTCATTCGTGTTTTGCTATTGAGATGTACGTGGGTATTGGTCCCCAAGTACATTTTGTGTTTTCAATATTATTATACATACTAATGAAAGTAGTATGTTTCAGGGAGTCGATGGAGCGTCGGTGCGTGATGGATGTGCTTATCATGAAAATACAGTCGTTGCAGCGCAAGAGGAAGTGGAGACATGCACACACGAGTCGGAGCAACAGCGTCCCGATGTTGAAGTTCGAGGCAAGAAAGTTTCAAAGAAAAGAAAGCAAAAGAAGGTTAGTGTCCTGGTCACTATATTATGTTGTTTTTCACTGTTAATAGTGCAATACTGCAAGTTGTGTTTAAACTGAACATCCCTTTTCCAATCTGTCCTCTAGTTGCGAGTGGGTGTACGAACTAGATCTATACAGACAGTGAAGTGAACGAGAGATGTTGCTTGTCAAACCTTTTGGCAGGGACTTGAGACTGGAGATGCATCGTGCCAATGGGAAGAATATGAAGTGATTGACAACGGAGCTATACCACATCCAGCCATTGATAGTGAATGTCCTCCTGGTAGTTCGGATGCAGTCGGAGATCAATTCACAGAATCCACACCCGCAAAAACTAAGACCACGAGAAAGTTGAAGAAATTGTTTTATTCACCCATCGCCGGAGAAGGAACAGATGTTGCAATGGAAGAGAATGAAGTGGACGACAATGAAACACCATCAATATCACTGAACATAGCGGAAGACGATATCAGAGATTCTACCTTTCATGTGAGTGACATGTCCTCAACGTTACAGGCCGAACCAGCTGGGATGCAGAGTGACAGTATAAGGAAAGAGGCCAAATTCATTGTATTCGATAGTTGTTTGATTGATATTATTCGGATGAAATGTGGGCATTCGGTTGGTGGGGAAGTATGTGGGGAGCCATTGATTAATGTGACTCGTGCAATTCGAGGCACTAACCTTAAAATACATGCCACCTGTACAAAATATCATCCTTTCTCATGGTCTGCACAACCCATGCTGGGGCAACTGCCAGCAGGCAATCTACTTTGTGCAGCGGCTGCACTTTTTAGTGGTTCAAGTTTTAAAAAGTTAGAGTCTTTCTTTCAGTTTGTGGGAATCCATTTCATTGCGAAAACTCAGTTCTACAAATACCAAACCGATTATCTATTTCCAGCCATTAGCGAAGCTTGGAGAATGGAAAAAATGTCTATTGATAGTACATTCGCGGACAAACGGTTCAGGCTAGCCGGTGATGAACAGTGCGACAGCCCAGGAGTTTCAGCCAAGTACTGCACCTACCACTTTCAGGACATGGAAAGTAAGAAAATTGTGAGTTCGGTGGTCGTGCAGGTGTCACAAAGTACATCCTCAGTGGCCATGGAGAAAGTTGGCTTTGTAGCATCATTGCAAGAACTACAATCGCGGGGAATGGTGATCGACTTGATAACCACGGACAGACACGTTTCAATTGCCAAGACAATGAGAGAAGAGTACAAAAATATAAATCACCAATTTAACGTTTGGCATCTTGCAAAAACAATCAATAAAAAAATGTCGGCTGCAGGTAAAAAAAAAAAGATATGCAAGGTATTTCACAGTGGTCCAAGTCAATCAGCAACCATCTTTGGTGGAGCTCAAAAACATGTGGAGGGTCGTTGGAAATTCTACTGGAAAAATGGCGGTCAGTAATGCTACACTGTAGCAACGTTCACCGCTGGACCACAAACCAACATTTCCACAATTGTGGACATGGCCATTTGTCCACAGAGGAGGCACGGAAGAAGAAGTGGTTGATTCCTTCATCACCCACTCACAAAGCCATTGAAAAGATTGTATTTGATAAAACTATAACAAGAGATTTGAGGGGACTCACGGAATTCTGCCACACAGGAGATTTGGAGGTGTTCCACAATATGTGCCTAAAGTACAGGCCAAAACAAATGCATTTTGGCATGGAGGGCATGATAAATCGGACTCTTCTAGCGGTCTTGGCACATAACCATAATGTTGGCCGTCAACAAAGTAGGACGACCGGAACTTTAGGGACGCTTCGCTACAATAAGGCCTTCACTAAAAGAAGGAAACAATGGGTTATCAAACCAGTGTTTGAGGATATGCAATATGACTTTATTGAGAGACTTATTGTTGATGTCCTAGATAGGCACATACATGGAGTTGTGAACGAACCTGTGCAGGGGACAACTGCATTGCCACCCAACATTGCCTCTGTTCCATGTCCACCTAAAGCAGAGCTCATTGAGAAATACACATCACGGTTTAAATGATTGTAATTTGTTTGTCTGTTCTCTTGAGTCTCCTCATGTCGCAGGCCCATTGAATATGTGTAGCTATGTATTGTGTAAATAAAAGTGATTGCTCTGTGAGTCCTGTGAGATGGCCTTACACTGAATGTAGCTAACTAGGAATGTGTGCTCGTTCAAAGTGAAGGTCAGCTGCTTTGATTTTTTTCTCGGGTGCCGGAATGGCCCACGACTCAGTATAAGGTTCTTTTGTTATTTGACCTTGACAGGCCGGGACCATCCCGAAAGACTTCTTTTTGGGGGTGTGGGGCAATAACGTAAGAAACGATAATGAATATAATTTCAGAAACGAAAGCCATTTAATGTTCGTTCATTAGAAGAAATAACGTCGGCATAGAAGGAGTGGTATTTCGGGGCTGCCCTACGCACAGACACAATGGAAAATGCAAATATAATGTAAGTAACTCTTTAGATGAGTTTATACCACAATTTAATTACTATACGGTAGCTTTAAAGACGGGTTAAGTTGTACTTGTTCGTTCTATGTGGCATATTGTTTTGTACCGCGCACTATCTTGAGGAGAACCATCTCCTTTTACGGAAGCACCTCAAAACCTTCCTCTTTGCTTCTGCTTTCTCTCTCCCTCTCCCCTGCTACAACTGGTCCACTGTCTGCCACCTCGGTCCTGGGCCCTTCCACTCTCCACCTGCACTGCCTCCCTGTCAACCCCTGCACTGGGGGACTGTCTCAGTATCCTACAGCCCCCCCTTGACGTATAATACCCAGTTGCACTGTCCTAGCTATGAAATAATTTCCCGACCTAATATATAAAATGAATAATTTTAATAAAGATCTGATGGTGAGACGAATTTCATTTTTTATGTTTTTAAAACAGGTACATCCTTCATTATTGTATGTGTCACGAGTACCAGACACCGGCGGATGGCTTTTATAACCGCCAGTTGCTTCTCCGCTTGAACAACGTTACCACCCTGACCATTTTATGGGACGATCGCCAAGTACAAATATGCCCTTACGCGGTACTAACGGCTAGATGCAACATACAGACCGTTGTGGTGGCCTAGTGCCTCGTTGTTGGAACAGCCATGCGATTATCAGTGCGACCGAAGAGCTTATTTTATCGTAAACCAACACCCTGTGTAATGCACACGAACATCGCTTGCCTCAAGACAAACTATTTTGGATCGAGAGCAAAGAAAAATGCAAATCGCAGAATATTCTCTAAACATTTGATGTCCAATAAATGTACTTTGCCAAATGGACAATCTTGCCGTTTGCTTTTAAACCAGTTTCATATTCCGAATTGTGGCGCTGTATTGTGAGATGATCTAAGACCCTGTGTACAGCAAAGGAACATCGCGTGCCTCAAAATGAACTTTTTGGAACGTGAGCAGATAAAAATGCAAATCGCTGAATATTCTCTAAACATTTGATGTCAAATAAATGTACTTTACCAAATTTACAATCTTGCGGTTTGATTTAAAAGTACAGTTTCATATTCCGAATTGTGGCGCGCTGTGTTGTGAGCTGATCTGTGTTGGTTTCCGGGTTCTGTGTGGAGTCGCGTAGAAGACGCCTGGGCGCGTTTGCCTACGCAGCACAGTCACGTCACGGATAGAGGCGGGGAATATGAATGTTTTGATAAAGTCTGTTTCAGGGGCGGGGGATATGATTTAGTGCCGCAAACGCAGGTGAGCCAGGTCGATGGGGGGAAATGATAGGATTATCAGAAAATGGCGGCCGATTTCGAGTGCGTTAATGGACGAAAAGTCGGGTAAGGTCCATAGGAAAGTTTTCTACGATCTACCGATTTATGCTTAAAAACACATGGCCGAACCGTAGGGACAATAAAAAAAAAGTCCCGGAACTATCCTTTAATATTAATTTTCCGGTTGGTATTTTTTGCCAAAACTCGGTTCTAAAATGGCGTTTGTGTTCGCTTCTGTGACTCCAACCCAAGTCGAGCCCTTTGTTCCACTTTTTGGCGGGCTTCTCCACAGAAGCCCTCGAAAGTGGTGCCACTCTGTCTGGGGTACTTAGGAGAGGTGGAGGGGGATTTAGGCACCCTGGACTGAGTTGCCTAGGCAACTCAAGTCGCACTCCGTCCTGATTGGCCAAGTGGTGAGCCGGTCAGCTCACCACTTAGCCTGTTTGAGTGACAGCTAGGCTGAGTGAATGGGGGTTTTCTGCATAAAAGCAGGGCTTTGGGGACTGGAACTTCAGAAGTCGCCACACAACCTAAGAATCCGACGAGGGAGAAGCTGAACCGACCTGCCACGACGACACCACCGGTGGAGCCCTGCTGGTGTAACGCTCACCTGAAAACTCTGCGGGAACCTTCTGGAACTCCAACTGACTTCTACCTTCCTGGGAACTAGACACTGAATTTCTGTGAAGAAAATAACAATTTTCCCTTCCTTAGTTTTCTCTTGTAAAACAGAAGGTCAAAACTGGTAATATGGGAGCCAGCAAATATCTCACCTTGGTATTTAATTAGTTGAGCTCTCCATCCTGTTCTATACAGGGGCGCAAGTTCTGAAGAGGGGACACTGGATAACAGTTTCTTTTGAAAGGGACTAAATGGCACTAAAACAATGACATAAACCCTATGCTATTTGAACCTAAAAGGGGGCAATAAGCTGAGGTGTAATGCAAGTGTAGAATTACAGAAAAAACTACCTCACTACACTACGAGACGGAAACAGGAAAACACCTCATCACTGAGCGTAATATGAACCTTAGTGTGACCAAAAATTTCTGACTAGAAAATCAGCTTCCCAGGCAAAACTCCACAGGAAAAGGGCGCGAACCCGCTAAAAACAACGTAATATCCTGAAGATGCGTGAGGAATTCAAATAACATTCATCCACAATTTCAATGTATCTGATAAGGCAACAAGGCAACAAAAACGAAGCAAATGCATTTGCATATAATAGGTGTACTTGCGTGAGAGAAGACTGCTACGAACTGAGAGCTGAGGAGAACACTATGACAGGACTTCAACTATGGACTGTGACTGAGCCGGGAACGGCAGCAACTGGAAAACACAGGAAGGGAGCTGATAACTAATTAAAGTTACTCAAGGAATGAATGGAATTTTCTGTGGACAAGGTATATTGAGCGGTGACAGGGAACGGAGGTACGCGGCGAGCGTTCAGTCTGAACTCAGACAAACGACGCGAAGCGTGAGCCTCCTGAGGGGCGGGGCTTAAATAGCTGGCACAAGAAAACAACTAGACCCGCTAACTGACCAGAGGAGCCACCTAGCGGCCATTAAAGAAACTCAACCAACCATTAATATGGGGAGTTAGAATCAATAACTAGCTAGGGCAAATCAATTCCCTATGAACCTGCAACTCTTAGGACAAGTATGGGAAAATAAACTAACCTGTGGTCATGACAGTACCCCTCCTCAAGGACTCTCCTCCCGGTTTATTGGGGTGATTCTGATGAAACCTTTTTAACAATCTAGTGGCATGTATGTTTTCTTTAGGTTCCCAGGATCTATCTAAGGGACCGTAACCCTTCCAGTCAATCAGATAAAAAACCTTGTGCCTGACAATCTTGGAGTCTAAAATATCCTTCACTTCATATTCAGATTGATTGTCTTCAAACTCAACGGGAGCAGGAGCTGGTTCTAAACGAGTATCTGGCGTTACTGGTTTCAGTAAAGACACATGAAAAACTGGATGAATTCGCATCTTCCAAGGAAGGGTCAATTTCATTGCCACTGGGTTGATGATGGCTTCTATGGAGAACGGACCCAAAAATCGAGGAAGAAATTTCTTTGAACCTTTCAACATCAAATTTCTGGAGGATAGCCACACAGAGTCTCCGACTTGAAACCTAGGAGCTACACTTCGATGACGGTCAGCAAACTTCTTCTGACTTTCCTTGGCTGCGGACAAGCTAGCTTGAGCCCTAGTGTGGGCCGTTGAGATGAATTCATGGAGAGTTTTCACAGCAGGCATCTCTAAAGGTTCTGGAGGGTCAAAGGCTGAAGTTCGAGGATGTTTGCCATGTAATGTATAGAATGGAGTAAGCCCAGTAGAGGAATGAGTTGAATTGTTGTAAGCATATTCTGCCACCCACAATATATCCAACCAAGAGTCTTCTGTTTGGTGAAGCATGCATCGTAAATACTGTTCTAAGGTCTGGTTGGTGCGCTCCGTCTGACCATCGGTTTGGGGATGATGGCTGGTGGATAGTCGAACATCAATCTTGGCCAGAGCACAACATTGCCTCCAAAATTTAGAAACAAATGGACTACCTCGATCTGAGATTACAATGGAGGGAAAACCATGCGCCTTAACAATATTCTCCAGAAATATCTTGGCCAATCCAGAAGCTGTCGGAAGTCCTTGGACTGCGATAAAATGTGCCATCTTGGAGAATAAGTCAACCACCACTAGAATGGTGTCAAAACCCCTACATGGAGGAAGATCGGTAATAAAATCCATTGACACGGTATGCCAAGGACTCGGTGGTACATCCAAAGGTTGAAGAAGACTGGCCGGTCTTTTCTTAGTATTCTTATTTTGTGCAGAGGTTCCACAGGTTTGAATAAATTGAATGACATCTTTGCGCCATGTAGGCCACCAGTAGTGTCTCTTGATTTTTTCCAAAGACTTTGTGACCCCTGGATGTCCCTCAATCAAGAAGCTATGGTAGTTAGCAATTACTTGTCTTCTCAATTCTTCAGTAGGTAGGTACAAGCGATTTTGATAATGCGGGATATCCTCCTGCAGGGTGAATTGATCGCCTCGATTTGTCCAGGTAAGCAGCTCTTCAGGAACCACATTCCACTTGACTTCCTTCCGCAGTTCTTCATAAAAAGGGTCTGAAGTGTTTAGCAATCCTAAAACCCTGTCTCCAGCAATGATGTTGTTTGGAACTTGGGGAACAAAGGTCTCATCTTCATTGCCAATCCGGGACAAGGCGTCGGCCTTCCCATTTCGAACTCCTGGCCGAAAAGTGATGACAAAGTCGTACTCTGCGAAGAATAAAGCCCATCGCAGTTGTCTAGCCGATTGGGCCTTGACTGAGCGGAGATACTGCAAGTTTCGGTGGTCGGTAAGGATGGTGACTGTGTGTTGGGCACCAAGCAAATAATGTCTCCATTCCTTTAAGGCGCACTTGATTGCCAACAGTTCCCTGTCGGTAATGGTATAATTTCGTTCTGCAGCTGAACATTTTTTCGACCAAAACGCCACTGGATGCAAAACTTGAGTTTGTGGATCTCGTTGAGACAAAACAGCCCCCATGGCAGCACTCGAGGTATCTGTCTCTACAATAAAAGGTAAGTCAGGACGAGGATGTCTCAAAATAGGAGCCTCAGTAAACTTGGACTTGAGAGTCTGAAAAGCAATGGCGGCCTCTGGTGTCGAGGCAAACTTCTGGTTCTTTTTAAGCAAAGACATGATTGGATGAACCAACTGCGAGAAATTTTCCACAAATCTTCTATAGAAATTTGCAAAACCTAAAAAACTTTGGACTCCTTTCACCGAAGTTGGAACTGGCCATGAAAGAATCGCCTCTACCTTACGAACATCCATCTTCACTAGGACAGCACAAACCCTAGAAACTCTACTTCAGGAACATGAAATGAACACTTTTCCATCTTCACAAAAAGGGAGTGCTCTCGCAATCTTTTCAAAACTGCTGAAACGTGATTCACATGCTCCGAGGGGGTTGCTGAAAAGATCAAGATATCGTCAATATATACTACTGCGTAGACATCGAGCAAATCTTTCAAAACGTCATTCATAAAGCACTGAAATGCTGCTGGAGCGTTGCATAACCCGAATGGCAAGACTTGGTATTCGAAGAGGCCATACTTTGTGCGAAAGGCAGTCTTCCACTCGTCGCCTTCCTTCACTCGGATCAGGTGATACGCCCCTCTAAGATCCAGCTTGGTGAATATCTGAGATCCTTTAATTTGGTCCAACAAATTTGAAATGAGGGGAATAGGATATCGATTCTTGACAGTAATCTGGTTGAGTGCTCGGTAATCGATGCAAGTTCTGAGATCGCCTTCCTTCTTTGCAACAAAAAAAAGAGGCGAAGCAGCAGGAGACTTAGAGGGTCGGATGAAACCGTTGGCTAAGTATTGGTCTAAGTATTTCTTTAGGTGAGCATCTTCTTTCTCCATTAGTGAATAAATCAGACTACACGGAATTTCACTTCGAGAAAGAAGATCAATCTGACAATCATAGGGCCGATGTGGAGGAAGCTCCTCGGCCAATTTCTCTTCAAAGACGTCTCGAAATTCTGCATTCTCGTGAGGTAGTAAGCCGATGATTCCTAACGTTGATACAGAGACCTTCTCCATTAAACGGGAATCATCCTGGGTGTTTGTTTTACAGCAAGATTCTCTACACTCAGCAGCAAAGGTCAAAGACCGAGTTCGCCAATCAATCCTTGGGTTATGTTTCTCCAACCAGGGTAAGCCAAGTATAATTTGGAGTTGGGGAGCGCTAATAAGGTCGAACGTGATTCTCTCTTCATGTTTTCCCTGACAACACATAATAAGGTTCTCCGTGCATTGAGTAACAGGACCTGAAGCCAAGGGCGCACCATCGACTGCTGATACATTTTCAGCTTCGTGCTTGTTCGTACGGGGAAAACCCATCCTAGTTGCCAAATCGATATCCATATAATTCCCAACTGCTCCACAATCGATGTAGGCTTGCAAAATCTGCATTCTGGTGGGCTGTTTCGTACTGGATAAGGTAATGGGAAAAACAAAATGTGAGGTCACCAAACCTTTTTCCATACTCGACAAGTTGACCTCTACACTTGTCGGGCACTGGAGTTTACCGAACCCGAGTCCTTCTTGTCTGGGTTAACACCTCCAATAGGCTTCCTGGAAGGTTTAATAGGACACTCCTTGAGAAAATGACCAGCCTTACCACAGTAAAGACAACTGTTGTTGGCGTCTCTTGTCTCTTTCAGCTTGTGATATCGGTCCTCTGACGGCTCCCAACTGCATGGGTTCAACGGAACTCTCTGAACTGGTTCTCAACTGATTTTCCTTGGGGCGCACAAAATAAGTTCTGTTTTCTGAACGAGAGCGATCCATTCTTCTGTCTTGCAATCTTTGGTCAAGTTGTACCATTAGATCAATGAATTCTGCAATTCCCTCTGGAGGATTCACCACCTGAGCCAGGACGTCCTTCAATTCATTACATAATCCTCTCTGAAATAAGGTGGTTCTTTTCTCTGTGGGCCAATTTGTTTCTGCCACCAATCTGTTAAAGTTTGCTACATATGCCAACAAATCCTGGTTACCTTGGCGAAGTGAAAGCAACTCATTATCCAGAGCCTGACCCTGAGCATGACGTGCAAACAATTTCTCCATCTCCTTCTGAAATTCTACAAGATTTCGCAAAATCGGATCATCCCTATTTACTAACGGGATTGACCAATCAGCTGCATAACCACCCAAATAGGATAATATAAACGCTACCTTGGCCTGATCAGAAGGAAATACCCCAGGGCGACAGAGGAAATGAAGCTGGCATTGGTTGAGAAAAAACGCAAACTTCTTAGGATCTCCTAGAAAGCGTTCAGGAGGAGCTAATGGGATATTGCCGGGAACAATTACTTGAACTGGTGAGGGAGGCGTGACTGAAACGGGGGCAGATGCACTGGCAGAAGGCAAGGGAGTTTGACCCGCTTGGGCTTGCAACATCTGACGAGCTAACTCCTCAGTGCGATCCCGGTTAAGAATTAATTCTCTCCGGAGAGCACTGGTTTCTGAGCGGGCTGCATGGACCTCAGCCCTTAGTTCTCCCAATAACTGAGCCAACTGGTCTACTTCTGGAGTTTCCATAATGTCCAGGCAGAGTATTTTTTTTTTTTTAAAAGTGGCTTCGCGTTCTGTAACGCTCACCTGAAAACTCTGCGGGAACCTTCTGGAACTCCAACTGACTTCTACCTTCCTGGGAACTAGACACTGAATTTCTGTGAAGAAAATAACAATTTTCCCTTCCTTAGTTTTCTCTTGTAAAACAGAAAGTCAAAACTGGTAATATGGGAGCCAGCAAATATCTCACCTTGGTATTTAATTAGTTGAGCTCTCCATCCTGTTCTATACAGGGGCGCAAGTTCTGAAGAGGGGACACTGGATAACAGTTTCTTTTGAAAGGGACTAAATGGCACTAAAACAATGACATAAACCCTATGCTATTTGAACCTAAAGGGGGCAATAAGCTGAGGTGTAATGCAAGTGTAGAATTACAGAAAAAACTACCTCACTACACTACGAGACGGAAACAGGAAAACACCTTATCACTGAGCGTAATATGAACCTTAGTGTGACCAAAAATTTCTGACTAGAAAATCAGCTTCCCAGACAAAACTCCACAGGAAAAGGGCGCAAACCCGCTAAAAACAACGTAATATCCTGAAGATGCGTGAGGAATTCAAATAACATTCATCCACAATTTCAATGTATCTGATAAGGCAACAAGGCAACAAAAACGAAGCAAATGCATTTGCATATAATAGGTGTACTTGCGTGAGAGAAGACTGCTACAAACTGAGAGCTGAGGAGAACGCTATGACAGGACTTCAACTATGGACTGTGACTGAGCCGGGAACGGCAGCAACTGGAAAACACAGGAAGGGAGCTGATAACTAATTAAAGTTACTCAAGGAATGAATGGAATTTTCTGTGGACAAGGTATATTGAGCGGTGACAGGGAACGGAGGTACGCGGCGAGCGTTCAGTCTGAACTCAGACAAACGACGCGAAGCGTGAGCCTCCTGAGGGGCGGGGCTTAAATAGCTGGCACAGGAAAACAACTAGACCCGCTAACTAACTGACCAGAGGAGCCACCTAGTGGCCATTAAAGAAACTCAACCAACCATTAATATGGGGAGTTAGAATCAATAACTAGCTAGGGCAAATAAATTCCCTATGAACCTGCAACTCTTAGGACAAGTATGGGAAAATAAACTAACCTGTGGTCATGACAGCTGGACCGTCTCACCACTTTTCCCAACGACAGAGGAGATCTCCCGCCGGAGAGTCTTCTTCCTTTGACTGGTGGGGATAACCAGTGTTCACTGTCTTTTCGCCTTCCCGACGTATCTCGTGGCCGCCTTGCCTGTGCCAAGCACCCCGGTCACGAATTAAAGGGTAATACCTTTAACCGGAAAACTCCGCGGCTGGTTTCTTCCCTGGCAGTGCAACGACCTTCATCTTTCCTCCAAGTCGAGATCTTCTCTTCCCCTGGACGACGAGACTTGCACCCGCTGCCAGGAACAACTGCCCTCGCTGGAGGATCCTTCCCACTTAAGGTACCGTGTCCCGCCGGCTTCCCTTGCCACCGACTGTACGGGGTAGATTTAGCCCCCGGCTTTCAAACCTGGGTTAGCCTGGGACACCCTGGCTAAACTTTTCTGAGCCCCTCTAAACTCTTTTCGAACTCTCTGCAAGACTTTCGAAGCCTAGTGTAACTGATTTTGGGCGCCTTTGTGCTCTGCTCTCTCTAAGTGTGGGCCCACCCTATGGACTTTGGCTCACAAGTGACTTTTGCTCTACTGCCTTGCTAATAGTGTTCTTAAGCCTTAGAGTGGTGTACCTTCCCATATTCTGTCTTTTTCCCTCCCTTCTTCATAAACTTATTGGAGTGCCATCTATAGTTAAGCGCTCACCTCTGTATGGAAATAAGTGGTGTTTACTAAGACTTATCTGATAAGGAACAAGGGTTGTATATATTATAATAGTAATTGTGTTTAGAGTGTTTTACCATAAGAGTGCTGAAGTGTTTCAAACAGTGTTTTTAAATAAATAATTATATACTTTGATACCAAAGCTCTGGTCAGTGTTTGCTTGTATTGTTGTATCTGGGTGCCTATTGTGTATACTTTGCATACTGCCTAACTCTTCTTGAGGGAAGTCGGACTGCTCAGCCACAGCTACCAGGTAAATCTGGGTGGTACAGACTGCTACCAAGTGGGTGTACTGCCAACACCTGTAATCCTAAATCTTTTGCAGTGTTCCCAAAGGGAACTGCACAGGTTTCTGCCTAACATGGTGCCACCAGTAGTTGTTGACTGCGCTCTTAACATTCTGATTGGCTGTGAGGAGGGCAATAACGATCTCCATATGTGCGAATAAACCGTAATTTCCATCACTGGTATTCATGCAAATAGAAAGCCAGATTTTAAGGCAAATTGAGTTAACTGAAGATTATTTCTTCAGAAGGCATATCCAACTACACTGTTTTTTTGTTTGGAGTCTATAGGTCACGGCTTGTGTTGGAACAATTCACAAAGCCATAGGCACCTTTGGCCAAGTTCAAGGTTATCCCCCTACAGCAATAAACCTAATCATCCATGTACTCCATTACCGCATTAGGGAACTCCTAGAAATGCAGGCAAACGGTGGACGTCTACTACTGCAAATCAGAATAGCAAAGTCAACATGGATGAATTATAACCATTACTGTTCCATAATTGAAGGGAGAGGGCAAGAAAACAACATTTCTTCCCTCTACTTCACCTTCGACACCAACAAAATCCCTCTGCTTAATGATGTTCACTAACCCAATAATATATCACTAAAAGGAAGATATTGCTCATCCAAACCCGGGAACGAATTAAAAGTAAGGCAAGCTTTAATACAAATGAGGCAATTTCCAGCAACATATTTAATCAGTTTCAAAATGAATGCGCCCAGAAAGCAACCAAACTAGACCCATTCGCCAAATTACACCTATACATTTTATTGCAGGGATAACAACTGCACTGTAAAGTAGCTTGATAAAGTGTTCTCAACACCGATCACATGGGCTCATGTTACTAGTACCACTTACATGGCTGAAATGTAGTTTAAATACGTAAGCTTTTAATTGGTAGGATGTGAAGGCTATGACTCACGTGAGAATGACGACTAGAAAACGCTTGTGCTAACCTACTGCTTTGTTAGTGGTGTTTAGATTAGGACTTTCACAAGCATTTAAACATTGAAGCAGATATTCAGTGATTTGTTTCCTTGTGGAGATTTAAAACTACATATTGAGAAATTGAAGCCCCTAAAAACAGATCACTGTTTTGTTTTCTACAATCTCAAGGTTTGCTGTTGAAAGCTTGTACCATAACAAGGAATTCATACTTGAAAATGTCCTTTCTCCTTTGAAGCCAATGCCTTAGTCCTACTCCTGGTTGAGAACTAGTAGCAGGCTGTTTTTTTATCAATGTAATGAAGATACGGCTGATGAAGTACTGGCTTTACATGCAACTATTCCATCATCCTGGAATCTTCACTGATATTCATCAACACTGATCAGAATAGCAGGTGCACCACTATGTGGCAGGGAGGGGTGAGAATCAACAAGGGGGAAGACCATGAAAGGAAAATCATTTAACCGCAGGCGAAAACAGAGCTATCATCCCCCATGTGATACAATAGAAAACGCCTTTCGGCCTAAGTCCCCCCCTTACGTAACTGGTCGAGCGATCAGAAAAACAAATTGCAAGAAAAACAAACAAAGGCTTCACCTACTTGGGTACATTTCTTGTCACAGTGTCCAGGCAGAAGTGCCATTCAAAAGTGTGCATCTACTTCCAAGTGGCTGCTTTAGAGACATAGGTTATTAAGATATTTCTCAGAAAGGCAGCTTTGCCTCTAGTGGAATGAGCCCCACGTCTACCTGAGAAACATGCATTTGCCTTCTGGTAAACTAGAATAATGCAGGAAACGATCTTAAAATGGATTATTTGCAATCAGCCTGTCTAGAAGGGAGCAAATCTGAAAAACAGTTTCTGTAAATATAGTATCTGAGAACTCTCTTGACATCAGGGGTGTGTAAGGCTCTGCCGGCGGGAGCAGAGATATTCAGGAAGAAAGAAGCAAATTAAATAGTTTGGTTTATTTGAAAGACCAAAATAACTGTAGGCAAAAAGAAAGGGTGTGTTCTCAGCGCTACCTTATTCTTATAACAAATATGTAAAATGCAAGACAGAGAACCGGAATTTCACTAATCCTTCTAGCCAACATAATGGCTACTGGAAAACAATTTTCCATGCAAGGTGCTTCATTCAGGTCTGCTGTAGGCATGAGCTCGAACAGGGTGGCCCATTAGTTTGGCAAACTAAATGTTAAGCTACTGGGATGGGGAAGGTTTATTGACTGAGGTGGGAGGGGGGGGATATTTAATCTCTGTTAAAAAAACGTTTATTACTGTAATAGAAAACGAACAGTTCTTGAGAGCGGTTCTTTCTGTATTTTATAAGAGCAGACAAATGAACTATGATGGACGAAAATTGCAAACGTGATTTCTCCAGATAAAGGAGGTAAAAAACACAAAATCTAGAATGTTTCTCATTTGAAAGCATAGGATGTTCATGCCGTGGGACAGCGTGCTTTCTAAGGACCGTCATTCTTCCAGAAGGTCTATCTGTCCATAATGGAGAAACTCGGGTGGCATGCAGTCAAGTTCAGTGATGGAAGGCTGTGGTAAGGCCGGCTGCCATTCATCCTGTTTAGGAGACTCAGTCTGCCCGGCAGAGGGCACCATGGTTCTACTGGCAAGTGCTACCATTTGCGAGGCCAAGCAGGCTCAATGAGGATATTTCCATTCCTGTGCCGATGATACCCAGGTGTTCATCAAAATAGGTAATGTGGGCGAGTCGTTTTTGAGGGTCAAATGATATTTGAATGAAGTCAGCAATTGCATGTCTCCCAACTGGCTTCAACTTCATGCTAGTAAAACCGCAGTAGCACTGTTTGGGCTCAAACATCTTGACTCCAAGAGGCGCCCTCACCCACCCGGTTCTCTCGGCTCGGAACTGTCGTTTGCCACAGGATAAAAATTATGGGCTGTGTATTGCTGTAGAATTTGAGCAGTGAAGGGGCGCTAAGGTGCAGTCTAATTTCTACACGCTGCGTCTCCTACGGCGGGCACTTCGGTTTGTCCCTTTGGACGACGATGCAGAAGTGGTGTGGTTGGAGCTCTAGTGAACTTGCATCAGTGGTTGCAAAGAGCGCAAAATGCCAGTGTCAGATTGATATTTAGAGTGAGGAAGTCTTCCGCCCCCATTTCAGGACTGTCGATCTCTTCATTGGCTTACCGCAAATGACAATCGATTTTAAGGTTCTCTGTTTAATCTTCAAATGTTTAAAACACTGCTCCACCATACCTGTCGAATACAATCAACCCACACGCCCTGCTTCAACGTTCTCCCCCTGTTCTATCTGTATACTGTTTACCACCTGCGCCTACATCCGATTTAGTTTTCAGTGCGCCATACAAATATCTCAACTCAATCAATTGTTTTTTTACTGCAAACTTCAGAATTACTTTGTGGAGAGGTATTTAGTGAAAGGCACAATGAGACAGGCCTGACCAAATGATCAAAAGGGCATTCACCTTGGAACTGGACTCAGGGTACCTGTAAACAAAGCTTTGGCCTTTTGCATTTCTGGTGTTGGTGAACAAGTCAAACTTGAGCCTTATCCCATTTTGTATACAGATGGAATTTGCAACTTCATTGTTTAGAATCCATCAATTTCCCTCCTTGAACTATATGCTCAAGTGGTCTGCTTGCATGTAAGGAATCTCTGGCAGATCTGCCTTAATGGATATCCCGGACAATAGCCAATGCCAGATTGTCTGGGCCTCCCTTTACAGGGTCCTGGAGTCTGTGTTAATGATAATGATGTGTTATTTATCTAGCGCCTTTTATCCAAAGCGCTTTACAGAGCATATATTTACATACAATATCACCCAACTGAAATTGGTACTCATTTATAGACCTCAGAAGGATCAAAGGTTGAGATGGCCTTGCCGGGATTCGAACCTGCGACCTGCAGATCACGCTCAGATCGCAGAAGCAAGCGCTCAACCCGCTGAGCTATCTTACCGGCATAACAAGCATGTTGGCATGCTTGTTGAGATAATACATTGGTGTTATATTGTTCATTTGATTTTGTACTGCTGAAGACTTGAATTGAGGGCACAAAGCGTTATTGGACAGATATACTGCTCTGTGCTCCAACATATTTATGCAATACGATTTCTCTTTCCCTGATCAGATTACCTATGCCATCAATTGGTGTTAAGATGGATTTCTGAATCTGGACTGGACAGATTTTAGGAGGCAACCCTAATTATTGTGAAGAGCAGAATTCGAAGGTTAGCCAAAACCTAAGCAAGGTAGTAATGGGGAGCACTAAAGGCTATTCTCAGGAGTGCGCTAGTGGAGTCAGAGGTCCACAATGAGTCCACAAAGTGAAGCACGCAATTCAATTTCGACAGGAATGTTCAAAAATGCTATATTTATTCTAGGTCCAGAACCCACACTAGAAAATTAAACAAGCAGGTGATATCACACAACTCTCGATAATAAACATATATACAGTCATCATAGGTTCTCAATTACTTAAATGAATAAAAGTTAAGTGATGCAGTAAGATGGAGACACAAGAAAAATATCCTATCTTCAGAAGTCCAATCCCTATGAAAAGTGGGGCCTTCAGCCCAAACGTCACAATGCGTCTCCCAGAATGTATCTGATGCAGGGGTCCAGACCAGACAGTCCCACCACCTTCCTGGCTCACACACAAAGGCATCACAAGCCCATGAAAGCTGGGGATTTCCCGGACATGTGCATGACCTTACATGGGATTCCCCGACCTGGCAAGGTACGAAGAAGGCCAAACAACAATATGGCCAGACAATACGGCCAAACAACAATATGGCCAGACAATATGGCCAAACAACAAGCGAAAATCTTGTGGCATGGCCATTTTCGGGTACTAGCTTTTAGTAGCCAAACGCGAATGTGTACCCTACAAATAATACAAAAACAGTAAAAATATATTTGTTGCCACAAGCTTGTCTTTAGGCATATATAAAATTAACAAAAAATCCCAAGCTCAAAAGACTGGGGTGGTGCAAAAGGATCCAGATTGCACTGCATTTTAAGACGCTGTGTGCAAGGTCAAACGTTACTAGAAGTAAAAGACAAAATGGAAACAGTTTCCCAGTGCTGGTAGTCTGACAGCCTGATCAGGTGCCCCATAACAGAATGAGCAAAAGGCCAGGGGAGTGAATCTGAAGGCTGCACATCCCAGTAAAAATGTCGGGGCAGGTTAAAACCCAAAAGCAAAACTTTTGGGGGTCCATAGAACTATGAAGGGAAAGTTGCTATGAGAAATCTTTCCTAAGAAATGGCTCATATGAACTCCCTCGTCCTTCATGGATGCACCCTTTACAGTGGAGTGAACTGTTACTGGTGACTTTATCACCACATCTCAAAGTGTTGTTTCTTTTTTGCACCACCAAGACAGGTAAGACTTTGCAGCCCAAGTCATCATCAAAAACTCCACCAAATGGGCAGGCTTATGGCATCATTGATCATACACACAATGGAGTAGTCTCATGTGCAGACACACGTGCACCACAATGAAGATAGGATACTAGGAGGGAAGAGATCTTCCTCACAGATGCTGTATTGTATTCCCTTAGTGCCTAACACTTGTGCCTGATAGTAAACAGTCTCTTCAGGGTGGCGCTGTTGAGCAGCCCAAGATGGCTGCTTAGCTCTATAGCTCCATGTGGTACCGGCAACTCTCTGCCTACATCTGCAGCACACTACGCCCTTTACACCTATAATTTATTGAAGCTGCAGCTTATCAACTTCACTCTGTATCCTGAAAGTTTGGTTCCGATTCGTGGCTTCGTGAGGCCGCCCCATCCCTCAACGGGCCGCCCCATCCATCAACGGACAGACTCCTGTCGGCGTTGCTGCGGAGAGGGGCCGGGGCCTGCGCTGGAACGCGCCCTGATCCCCGCCCTCCCTCCTCCATCTCCTGAGCTCTCACTCCTGCGGACCGAATCGCTGCCTGCACCTGTAGTGCAGTGCGCGGCCGACCCCGGCAGACCAGGTGAGGAGGTGGGGGTTGCACTCTCTGCTCCCTATTGCTGTGGCCTGCAGCCGTGAATACCTGCTGAGGGTCTGCCTGATCGGATGCGTGGAGGCAGACAGGACCCTCCTACACCCCCAGCTGCAGCGACTGTCTAGGGCCCTGCCGACTCGGGCCCGCCCGCCCGCACTGAAGTGGGGGCCTGCACGCGCCTGACCTGCTCATCCCAGGTGCCCTACCGATCCTGCCACTGGGGCCTGACCTGTGCGGCGACTCCCTCATTCCTCTGCGGCGCACCGGCGAGTGACCTCATCGGGGAGCGGGCGCGTAGCCCTTCCCCCCCCCCTCTTTTATCCCGATTTACCACCGGAGGGAGCGGGTATTAACGGGCCACGCCTCAGACTCTACACAGGCCTGGAACATTGCGCCATAGCCGCCGCAGCCTCGCCAACTCATTGCTCTTACCTGACAAAGGACAATTGCCTATAATTGGACTCTGGGTGCTCCGGCCACCCACAGCACTCTGTGGTCTTATCTCCTTGGCTGCTGGCACTGCCCGGCTCCCTACGCCATACCCGCCTCGGCCTCACCAACTCAACGTTCCTGCCCAACGGGGGACAATTGCCTCCAGCTGGACACTGGGCACTCCGGCCGCTCTTACCCATCTGAGGCCCTCGCTCCTCAGCTGCTGCAACTGCCCGGCTCCCTGGCCTACACCGTGATATCGTTTGGTAACTAACTCATTGCTTGGAGCCCTCACCATCCGCCCCTCCACTGACTACCCACAAGCCACCTCCACATTCAGTCCTACTCTAGAAATGTCAAACAGATCCAGAGGAGCTGCCAAGGTGGGAGCTACGGATAAGTTTGCCAAGGCTGTCCCAAGGGCCGAGGCGGACCAAACGTCATCCTCACAGGAGGAACCCAAGATTGATCCCCATGCCGGCGCGCTGGTGCCGGACCTCACTACATTAATGGAATCAATGGCTAAAAACTTTGCCGCCTTCCATGAGAAATTGGATGACATTAACGCCAATGCTGCCTCGCTCAGAACACGAATGGACCAAGCAGGAACCAGGATTACAGATGCTGAAAGTAGAATCTCCACAAATGAAGACGAAATACACACGCTACAGAACTAAGTTGCATCTCTGTCACGCAATATGAAAAATGTGAAGGCAACGTGTGAGGACTTGGAGTCGCGCTCCCGCAGGAATAACCTGCGCATCATTGGTGTTCCTGAGAACGCCCTCAAAGGGTGCATGGAAGACGCTGTCGAAGGCCTACTCAAGGATCTCCTGGGGAATCCGGCCCGGTCACCGTACTTCACGGTTTAAACGTGCTCACCGCGCTCTGTCGCCGCGCCCCAAGCCGGGCGACATCCCGAGGCCCATCATTGGCAGAATTCTCAATTACCGGGACAGGGATCTCATCCTTCGCCTGGCACGCGAGAAGGGTGACTTACGCCTGGAGGCCCAAACCATTAGGATTTTTCCTGATTTCTCTGTTGGGGTACAACAAGAGAGGCATCAATTCCTCTGCGTCAAGAAACTGCTCAGGGAGCACAACGTCCCCTATACCATCTTGTTTCCGGCACGACTCAAGATCACTCACAACGGCAAACTACTTCTTCACTGTCCCCGACGAGGCGGTGAGGTTTGAGTCGCAAATTCCACTTCATAATCCAGAAGGGGACCGAGCCAACAATGAATAATCACATGTTACCACGCTCGAAGATAACCTACCCATCAAGTGATCTGCGATTGTCGTTCTGTTTACTCAACAAATATGGCTCCGTGCCACAAGCGGCCGGACTACTGGTTCTGCTCCTGAACTAGCGACTCTTACCACCCTTCCTCTCCGGTGCCTAGAGCCAGCCGCGGCCCCTGACCACTCCTTCATTCTCATTCTACTTTGACTAACGCACTGGCTCCTGGGACCAGTCATCGGATCCGTTCACCGCAGAAACCTGTTCTGGACAGCATCCACTGTCCTCCTCTATGTTTAAGATGCCGACCACACGGCAAAAGCGCACCTCACTGCAGTTGCAATGTTCATTCTTAGTTGGTTGCTGCTGCTGTTTGGCCCCTGTTGGGCCACGAACGAGGCATATCCACGTTGGGTACTGCCCGCCGACCTCTGCTTCAGTAGGAGCGTCGGCTCATTCAGCGGCACCTGGGTGTGGGGTGGGGAAATCTGCACTGCAAGTTGGAGGTGGGCAGTGAGGGTGGGGGGGGAGGTACAGTTGTGGGTTGGTTTAATGGAAAAGGCATGAGAGCGGGGGACATGGTCACAACTCAATGCGGCTCCACTGCAGCTGCGTACATGGTACTGAACGGCAACAAATATTGTTGCAGGGATGTTCCATAACATAGCTAATGTCGCTTAATCTTATGACATGGAATGTCCGGGGGTTGAGTAACTTTACCAAAGCTCGTAGGATAACCGCCTATGCCCAGAGGCACGGAGTTAAGATACTCCTCCTCCAAGAGACACGTCCTGGGGCACCTGGCAACGCTCCTAGCTCCGGGCTGGGGCGCAAACAGATATTACACAAAATATTCAACCCAATCCAAGGGAGTGCTCACCCTAGCCCACAAGTCAGCCAGTTTTCGCTGCGCACCAGCTACACCGACCCGGAGGGCAGATATGTAATCCTCCATTGCCTACTAATTAATGTGGAATGCCTCCTCGTGAACACATACGCCCCAAACTTTGACGCCCCAGATTTCTTTGACGAAGTCCCCACCATACTCACGAAATATATTGATGTCCCTATCATATGGGGGGGGGGACACAAACCTCATCTTAGACAGCGAACTTGATAGATCGGGTACCGCCCGCAGAGCCACATCCCGTGCGGCCAGTAGATTACACGCACACACTGCCAGGCTAGGGCTTAAAGATGTGTGGAGAATTCCACACCCGCACGCAAGAGAGTATACCTTTTACTCGTCTGTACACGACAGCCTGTCAAGAGAAGACTTATTCCTCACATCCGAGCAGAATGGTAGGGAGGGTCATGGACACAGATACTGCCGCGGACACTTTCAGACCACTCCCCGGTAACATTACAACTTCAACTGGGACGAGACCCACCTCTCCGTTCTGCCTGGCGCTTCAAGTCAGAGGCGCTGAAAGATCTAGTTTTTAAATCTGAAATCCTGGATGACATCAACACCTTCTTTGACTGCAACAAAAGGCATGACACACCAGAGGGGGTCCGGTGGGAGGCGTTTAAGGTTTACATAAGAGGGATGTGCATCTCCAGGGAGGCCGGGGTCCTCAAGGACATTAAAAACAGCTTGCAGCGATCCGAAGCAAACCTTAAAAAACCAGAGAAGGACTATGCCACTGCCCTGTCTCTGACCATACTGGCACAGATAAGGTCCGAGCTGGAGGCCTTTGAGGCTCACGCCCAAAGGGAGGTACAATATAATGCTCGCCCCATGGCGGCGTGGAAGTACGGCAAGGGTGACAGACCGGGGAAAACGCTATCCAAACTAGTGCGCGCGGAGGGGGGTAGAACTCGCATAGACTGCATCACTGATGCAAACGGCGTCCGGCACTGGTCCGACCAGCATATTCTTGAGACATTTACTGCATTTTACACGTCCCTATATGCTTCCCAGCAAGAGCACAGCTTACAAGATACAGACCACCTCCTAGACCAAATTCCCATGACCCTCCTCTCCTGCGCCACCAGGGATCAGTTAGACACTCCATTTATTCTTGATGAGATCACAGAGGCCATCTCGAACCTCCCAAAGGGTAAAGCACCCAGCCCAGACGGGCTCACCTCCGAATTTTACCAGGAGCACATCGCTATCCTCGCACCCAGACTACTAGAGGTTTGGAATGAGTCACTGAGCCTGTCCATCTCACCCCCCTCCCTGCGCGAGGCCATCATAACCGTACCCCCCAAGCTGGGTAAACCACCAGATGAATGCGGGTCCTACAGACCTCTATCCCTAATCAACACTGACACAAAAATCTTTGCCAAGATCATTGCAAGCAGGCTCCTCCCCATAATGACTCACTTAGTCCATCCAGATCAGAGCGGATTCGTCCCTGGTCCCTCAACGGCCCTCAACATCCGCCGGCTGTTCAACGTCATGTCTAGAATTGATCCCAATGCCAGTGCCGAAGCGGTTACCCTCGATGCCCAAAAGGCATTCGACATGGTATCCTGGCAATACATGTGGGCCGTACTGCACAAAATGGGAATTGGCCCCCGCATGTTGTCATTAATTAAATTACTGTATACAAACCCAATGGTCAAAGTCCTTATTAACTCCCAGGTCTCGTCTCCCTTCATGCTCCATAGAGGAACTCGCCAAGGCTGCCCGTTCTCCCCAATATTGTTCGCGCTCATCATTGAACCCATGGCTCACAATGTCAGAGACAGGCATACTCATAAGGGTATCCGCTTGCGTGACACTCCGGAGCTAATTTCACTGTACGCCGACGATGTCCTTCTCTATGTTAGGGACCCCACGGCCCATCTCGACTCAATTATTCGTGACATCACCAAAATCGGCACATTCTTGGGCTTTACCATGAATTACACTAAATCTGAAATACTCCCACTCACTAAGGCAACCTTCCAACCAGCATGCGAATTCCCTCTCCGCTGGTCTCCTGACGGAATTCGATATCTTGGGGTTCAAGTATCCCTCTCTAAACCCGCGCTATTGGTTGACAACTATACGGCCACGGCGCAGTTGGACGAGGCCCGCATGTTGAAATGGCGCAATCGCCCACTCTCCTTATCGGGTAGGCTGTCCCTGATTAAAATGATAATTGTCCCTAAGCTGCTCTACATCTTCGTAAATGTCCCGATCTGGCCTGGGAAACTATACTTTAAGGACCTACACGTTGCGTGTGCCCAATTTCTCTGGCACTCCGGTGCGGTTCGCAAAAAGTGGCAACACATGGTTCTTCCATACGAGAAAGGGGGCTTCACGGCCCCAGATCTTGCTCGATAATGGATAGCTGCTCAGGCTCAACATTCCACACACTGGTATACATACACTGACCCGCCCCCCCCCCCCCCCAACATGTCAAGCTCGAAAAACTAGCTACCGAAGGAGTCAACACTCTGTTTCTCGTTCTCACCACATGTTTCGCGCCGATGCCCCGGCAGATCCTGTGGCAGCAACAACTATGGCATGGGGACAGCTCTTGCAGCCTCGCCCAGGAAACCATCCATATTACAAATGGCTGCCCATCTGGCAGTTTCCAGGCCTTAGCCCCACCAATGACAAACTCCTTATGCAACACTGGCACAACCTGGGCTACTGTGCGCTGACGGATTTATACCCTGACGGGAGATTCATCACCCCACAGACATGGTGGCCCGGGCACTCTGGTACGGCTCTAGAACTACTACAATATTTCAGACTGAGGATGGCGTTCCACGCCATGTGGCCCACCTATCCCGATGAACCCCCAGATTCACCCGAAATCCACTTCATATCTAATTCAACCGGGGTTAGGGGCATAACATCCTCTCTTTATAGGCTGCAGTTGGAGAAACTGGAGGAAGCACCGCAGATGCCGCGCAACATGTGGGGGGACGAACTGGGCCTAACCCTTACTGATGCAATGTGGAGTAAGATGTGTACACATACACGCAAGGTCTCCCTAAATGCCAGACTTAGGTGCATGCAATATAAGCTCTTGAACCATTTGTACTACACGCCGCACAGGGTGGGGAGGTTCTAACGCAGCCATTCTCATACCTGCCCAAGATGTAAATCCACTGAGGCAGATCACATCCATATGTTCTGGTCTTGTGAGGCACTGGCCTCGTTCTAGGAAAGCGTCATGAAAACCCTGGCTGAGATAACCTCGACCCATATTTCACCCGACCCACTGGCCGCCCTGTTCGGACTGTGGGATGGCCCTGAGTTGAGGAAGGTGTCCACATTTTTAAATGTTGCAACTATGGTGGCCAAAAAATGCATACTGCAATGCTAGAAGCGCCGACCCCCTTCCCCCCCCCCATTCGAAATGTGGCTCAAGGCCCTCACCTGGACTCAAACGTGTGAAGAGGACTATATCAACTCCCTCCCTGTGACCTCCCGTCCCAGGAATGTATGGTCTGATTTTTGCAGTTACTTGAACAGTAAAGAGGATATAGAATTGCTCCCCCCCCACCCAGAAGCATATACGCTGCTATTCCTGACACAACCTGAACTGTGAGGCCTATGACCTACCCTGTCCCGCCAACCCCCTTGTATGCAATGCCATTCATGTACCTGCAATGTTATCCGTTTCATGCACTGTGTTGTTTGCCTGTTCTTGCCTCATGCCAATTAATAAAAGTAAAAAAAAAACAGTCTTTTCTCCGAAGAACCCACCTACACTTGCAGTGCACGTGGAGGCTCCCAGAAAATACAATCCCTTACGTGGAAAAAATCTGTTAGGGTTTCCATGTTGTGAAATCAAGCTGGGTCTTCTCGAAGGAGCGTGCTTTCATGAGCCAGTCATCCGGATATGGGTATACAAGGATTTTCTGTACTTTGATTAAATCAGCAGCCACCATTAACATGCACTAGTACCTTTGGGGCATATTTGAGGCTGAAAAGGAGGGCTTTGTTCAGGTAGTTTCAGTTCTGGACTGTAAAATGGAGCAACATCTTATGTCTCCATCTTATTATAATGTGGAAGTGTCCTGTCAGTCTACTGAACACATTTATTCTCCCTTTCTCATGTGTAGGAAGATCAGATTTAAAGCTTTTCTTGATGCATTTGTTTGCAACTCAAAACTGTAGGATAGGTCTTGTTTGATCCAATCCACACCTCTCCACCAGAAAATACTAAATGACTAACTAGTTGCCATATTGGGACCTTCTTTATGGATAGTATCACCAAGAAGGCTTTTGTCTCCAGAAGCAGATGGTTCAGTTGCTTGTGAAAGGCGGGTATGGGGGTGTTGAGATGAATTTTCATAATCAACCCTAGGGGTGGATTCCGAGAGGTCACCTATTATGGTGAACAGGAAAGACTCGGATGTCTAGCCAAACCTAATCAAGGTAGAGAAGCAGGGCAGTATGGCTTAGATTCAGGGGTGTGTGAAAGTGGTCTAGGGATACAATGAGATACACAGAGCACTCCAATATTTCCAGTTAGACAGAAGAGTACAAAAATAAACAATAATTTGGCCTTTAAACCCTTAAGTGCCAAGAACGAGCCATCTCATCCTTGGCATTACGTTCGTGTTGCCAAGGACGAGATAGCTTGTGCTTTCTAGTACTTCACTTTGTGCGATCCCTGCAAAACGGGGATCGCACAAAAGTGAAATCCAACCCAAAAGGGCAATGTGAGGAGGAGGTTCCTCCTCACAGCCCGTGGGTTGATTTACTTCAGTTTACCGTCAGCATGCGTATTGCATGGTGATGTGAAATAGTAATTTTCACTGCGGCAGCTGTTTAGCTGCCGCAGTGAAAACAGAAGGTAAATTTCCTTATTTTTCTCCCTCGATCTGCGGCATTATTGTGCCGTTCAGATCGAGGGAGGTGTCGTTGGAAAGGGGAGACTCTCCCCTTACCAATGACACCTTGCTTGAAGCATTGCTGGGCATGGATCAGGCGCAGATCGCTCGATACGCGCTCAGCAATGCCACTAGACCACCATGGATCTATTTGTGAAGTGGGGGGGTGAGGGGGCAGCTTACATAGTAAGCACCCCCCCAGCCCCAAAAGCATGGGCCAGCACTAATGCCCATATGCCCCTAAGGAAAGGGGAAAAACAAACAAAAAAAGTTATAAGTTTGTTTGGTGGGGGTGGCCCACTAAACCACCAAGGATCTTTTGAAGGGAAAGGGGGGTAACCTCACCCCCACCCCAAATGGATAGGGGACACCTCATGTAGCCCTCCCTGGGGGTAGTCTGCCCCTAGGAAGGGGTACATGATGCCTCCCATCCATTTGGGGTGGGGGCAGGCCCCCAGAAACATTTGTATCGGGGCCCCAATCATGGGGCAGTATGTTTTGCCCTCTTCGGGGCAGATGGGAACATTAATGTGCCCACCTGACCTTAGGAACGGAGCAAAAAGTAAATAAAAATGAAAGGCGATTTAGGTGGGGTGGGGGGGGGGGGGAGCTAAACCACCATGGATGTTTTTAGTGGAAAGAGGGGGTGGCCCTCCCCCCACCCCAAATGGAAGGGGGGCATCTTATGTAGCCCTCCCTGTAACGCAGGCCAGCCAGCGCTCCAGGAAAGTTGAGGGTAATATCCCTGGCCTTGGGCGGCTGTCTCCCATGTGGGTTGACCATCCCCAAATGCAGCGGCAGTCCCAGGGAGCCTCGGCAAGGTCCCCGTCCTTTTCCAGAAGTAGAAGCTGTAACGCAACCCAGCCAGAGTTCATGGGTGGTAGGGGGGGTCAAATCCCGGGCCTTGGGCAGCTGACTCCCATGTGGGTTGAACGTCCCCAAGCCCGGCGGTGGTTCCCGGGAAGCCCGGGACATTCCCCGCCCTTTCCCAGAGGAAGAAACTGTATTGCAGGCCAGCCAGAACACCAGGATGGTTAGGGAACATGTACCTGGCCTTGGGCACCAGTCTCCAGTCTCCCATGTGGGTTGATCATCCCCAATAGCAGCAGAAGTCCTAGGGAGCCCCAGCATGGTCCACCTCCCTTCCCGGAGATAAATCTGTAATGTATACCAGCCAGACCTCCAGGATGGTCGGGGGTGATGTCTCTGGCCTTGGGCACCCGTCACCCATGTGGGACGACCATCCCCAAGCCTAGCCTGGAGCTCTGTCTGGGTTGCGTTACAGCCTTTCCCACTGGGGAAGAACGGGGACCCTGCCGAACTGCCACTGACTTTGGGACAGTTGACCCACATGAGAGACAGCCACCCAAGGCCAGGGACATCACCCCCGACCATCCTGGATCTCTGGCTATGCAGCATTAAAGAATTTCCTTCGGGGAACGGACGGGGACCCTGCCGAGGCTCGCAGGGACCGTCATTGGACTTGTCGACGGTCAACACTTTCTTTTCCACCCAGGTAGGTGCACCCACACATGTGAGGTACTGTTTTCATCCGGACACCTGTGGGAATGTGGAAAGGTAGGACATGTGTTGTTGGCAGCGTGTTTCAGAGGTTTCCAGGTGCGAAATGTCTGAAAATGGTGTTGCTTTTCCTAAATTTGAGACTGACAGGGCTTGTGGGTAATACATTCTGGGCAATTTGCACAAGTCAGACCTCTGGATTCCCACAGATGTCTTCTTTTCGGAAAAGCATGGGGTTCCTTGTTTTACTTGGTGGCTGCGACACCCCTGGCCCAAATCTGTAGGTTGTCCACAAGAGCAAATTCCATCAAAATCTGCTCTGCCGAAAGACTAGGGTTACCAGTGGTTTAGCTTTTTCCCTTTGTCCCCAGGCAGGTGCACCCACACATGCGAGGTACCGTTGTTGTCGGGACACCTGAGGGAATGCGGGAAGGTAGGACATTTGTAATGTTCGCTTTGTTTGCATAACGTTTACATACATTTGCTGCTGCACTCTGTCACACAACCCTTTCATTTCCTAAACGTGACATACATTTAGTCGCTGCTTTAGGCACTATATGCTTTTGTAACCTGCACAAGTCACCTACTCTTCAAAAGGTCTGCCTGTGCTCATTCAAAAAATGTATACTTGCCCTTTCTCACCACATTTGTTTTCCTTATTTACACATGCCAAGCACGTCCTTTTAGGCCGTAAGCATAAAAATCCTGTGTACCATGGATCCGTTTTTCGCTTGTAGTTGCTTGTTTGGTGAAACATTACAAAAAATGTTTGATTTCTTAACTGGAAGAGTCGTGGAATGTAGAGGAGCATCGGTTTTCTCAAAATTCACAGAAGCCATTGCCTTACTGGGCCAACCATGTCCACCACAAACTTTTTTTTTTTTAAACATTTTTTTTTTTTTTTTTGTTAACTGTCCTTTTTCCAATTTTTACCCATACTAAGGAATTTTTCCCTACATAGTTGTTGCCTGACCTGCGCAAATCACCCCTTCCTAAACCTGGAATTTTGTCTACTTTCCAGAAATGTATGCTTTTCTGTCTTCCCATTCAGCTTTCCTACCCTACTCTTCCATTCCTTCCACGCATGTCCTGTTGGATTAAAAGACCAACATCGCCTGTCACAAAACTGCTGGTAACCATATCAAAATATGTTGTTTTGGTTTCCACAACCTGTTCTCAAAAGCCTGGAAAATTGCAAATTCAGCACAGCAAACTATTTGTTCCTAGCACTTACAAGGGAAAAACCACAGACTTCTTTGTACATCATTTTATTGGCATTTTCTGAAAAAACCCAAAATATTCTTCCTTTTTGGTTATTTTCTCCCGCCCCCCCCCCCCCATACAGCAAACTAGGATTCCTTTGTGGCGTTATGGCCTAGATGTGGGAGGAAAGGGGGCCAAATATGTCCGAGATCGCTCATGTAATAAAAAGGTTACAAGGGATTGAATGGGGCTATACCAAAATCACCATAAAAGGCATTGGCACTGGGCGGGGGCAAGGGGGACCCCTTTGACAGTTAAGGGGTTAAGAGACATTCTAAGGAATTGAAAACTTCAGTTAAGTATTATCACACAACTGCTATCATATACATTCACCACTGAGAGGGGAGTTCAGCTAACAGAACACGAACACGCTTTACCTTTAGAAAAAATTAAGCAATAGTTAAAGTGAGAAACAACACTGTAAAATAACTGTGGTGAAGCATGTGAGACTCGGAGAAACAGTATATTTTAGAACCAGTAAAATAGGTAGAACACCTTACAAATCAACCATGAAAGTCCAAACCTGATGGTGAATGAGGTCTAGTGCCCAAAAGGTCACCAGGTCGACAAGTCACAGGGTTCAGGTTGGCTTACTATTGGATTGCAACAATAGCAACACCAAAATCACCAGCTGCAGGTAAGTGTTCCAAAGGTTCAGTCAAGTTTTAATGGTTTATCTCCCAGTCCCACTGCTTTGGGGAAGGCCTGGTGGGATACTCGGAATTCTCAAGCAACTACTTCACAGTGCCCGTTACCACATGGCCCACTTACTTCTAGACCAGGTCCAAACAAGGGAGGTCCAGAGGCCATGGGTGCAGAGGTCCCCTTTGACATCTTTGAGCAATACACAAACAAGGCGCAGAATTCCTGAGAGATAAACTACGCCTACATCAGCCAACAAGAACGCTGAGATCAAGCAACGACATCCACCTGGAACCGAAACCATGTAACAGGAGAAAACTGAGGATCCTCTTTCGCTCACCATGCACCGAAAACCTGGAATGACCTAGCAAATAATATACGGACCACAACAAACCACCTAGTATTCAGGAAACTCCTCAAATCCTGGCTCTTCACAGCATAACTACAACACCAACGTACAAGAATGCCCACTCCACTTAAGAGCGATGAATAAAGATACTGATCTCGGTCGCTGCCAAAAATGGACACGCACAGAACCCAAAGAACGGACCCCACGACAAACCATAAGACATTATGAGAAATAGCCACAAAAGGAGGACACTAAAGACTGAACACATACTCAGACCAAGACGAAAGCACTTAAAACAACTCATCCACAGCTTCCCGGCCTGTACCACATCCAAACCTCTGGCAGACACATTCAGATACAGTATTGTAAGAGGAGACCACAACACCTGCTCCAACACCCAAGGAGGAGAATACACACCCAACCCCACAATACTTAGTCCATTAGAATTACAACACTATACAGAGCTCGTTAGAATAGAACAGGGAGCGTGTCGCACCAAAAACCTAAATCTCTGCCAGGAGTAGCCCCTTCTCCCTATACAGGACGGACCCACTGATCTAGCTGTGCTTTAGGACTGCACTTAACTAATGTGAGCTACATACCTAGCCGTTTCTCACCAAACAGGACCCCGAAATCGAGGCATTCAGCCACACTTTGATGATTAGCTGCATAACATACAAACCATTAACCAAAAAAGCTCACTTTTCTACATACTTAACTCATTCACAAACTAAAGCAACCACCGTTCGCAGAGCAAGCTGCATTCACTTCACCACACTGCATCAACACGTATACCGCACCAACAGCACACGAGAACTGACATCGCTCCAATACTCGCACCAAAGCTCAGCGCACAGTGTATACCTAGATGAAGCAGCCAACAGAACACCACTCCTCTCACTATCCTACTACCTCTTCACCCTACTAACCCATCCCGCCTTCTCCCTTGCAGATCTGCCAGAGCGCCTGGGAACCAACTCCATTGGTGACGGTGCACGGTACAAATACCTTTAACATTTAACTTAACACTGGGTCTGGCTAGTCTGTGGTCCCAGATTCCAGTGATACGTTTCTAAAGACTGGACACTCTTGGCATGTTAAGATGCAGGCATCCATGTGATAGGCAACCTCAGGAGATCCTCAGGACCGAGAAGACTGGATTTGGCTGGCGTCCCCATGATGAGGTGGCAACTGCCAATCTTGGTAACGTGAACAAAAGGAGCAGACTCTGCACAGTTTCTTAGTTAGAAAGGCTGAAACTGGCAGCCATCTTCAGATTTGGTAGCACGTAAAGTGGCAGTAGGGGTAGGCGGGAGGGTTCGCATGTGAATACATGCCAGACCCATGCTGGAGAAGAACAAGTTCCTTACCAATTGTAACGTTCTTTCGATTGGATGTTCCTCCCACGTATTCCTCATCTTCGATATATCCTTACCTTCAGCTTGCTGCTTCGGAAAAAATGTTCTTTCCACCAGAGGCCACTCACTTCGAGGCCGCGGCATCGATGTCCCTCGGCGGCACCTGTTGAACACAGACGTCATCGCCTGTATAAGAGCCTCGAGCGCATCCGCTGGCTTCAGTTCTGTTTTTTGTATATTGTAGTCAATTGATTTTGATTAATGGCGTGCCTCTTTTGACCCATGTCTTAAAAGAACTTGGGGTGTAATACACGTAAACTGTACTGTGGGGATGGTTGGGAGGGTCGATGAGGAATACCTGGGAGGAACATCCAATCGAAAGAACGTTACAGTTGCTAAGTAACTTGTTCTTCGAATGGATTGTGTCCTCCCACATATTCCTCATCTTAGATAGGCTCCCAAAGCAGTTTTGTCTCGGGGGTGGGAGTACAGAATTTTTCTAATCGTGTACAGAATGGAGTACAGATTTAGCAAACAAACAGACTTCCTTAAGAAGAAGTCGAGTCCAGAGCATAATGTTTTATAAAGGTATGCATGGATGACCATGTGGCTGCTGCATAAATGTCTTGTACAGGGACACCCCTTTTTAGTGCTGTCGAAGTTGCCATGCTCCTGGTTGAATGAGCTCTCAATCCATCAGGTGGTTCTTTCCCAGCCAATCTATAACATTGTTATAGCCAAAATTATCCATCTAGATAATGTTTGTTTAGTTAACGCCAGTCCCAATTTGCGTCCAGTGTACCCCATGAAAAGTTGATCACACGGACGCATTTTTGCCAATCTTGAAATGTAGAAACGAAGAGCTCTTCTGGGATCTAGTCTATGTAGCCGCTCCTCCTCTTTGCTTGCATGAGGAGGAGGGTAAAAAGTAGGTAAAGTAATTTTTTGTGACAGATGAAAGTCCGAAACAATTGATGTCAAAAAAGATGGTTTAACTCTAAGAACTATTGTTCTTATAAAAGATAGTGTGAGGAAGACCGCTAGATATCCCCTGCAACTCACCCTGCGGGCTGATGTCAATTCTACAAGGAGTATTGTTTTCAAAGTAAGGAGCCTTAGCGGACAAGAGTGTAAAGGCTCAAATGGAATATATGTGAGAAATTTTAGAACTAAGTTCAAATCCCACACTCGAACCTGGAAAGGTGTTGGTGGAAATACATTGTTTAACCCTTTCAAGAACTAAATTATTAAAAAGGTATCTTGAAGTAAGATTCTTCTTCTGAAGAGCGCTTAAAAATGGATAGTGCTGCTAAGTATCCTTTTATCGTACCAACCTGAAGCCCCAGATTAGCTAAATGTAACAGAAAAGATAAAATTGTGGGGATATTACATTGAAATGGGTCCACATTCTTTTCCCTGCACCAGTTACTGAACTTATTCCAACGACACCGATACAGAAATTTGGTTGCTGGCATTCTGGCCGGAAGCAAAATCTCCATCACGTCATCCGGAAGGTCCCGATCCTTGCATCTCAACCTCTCAGAAGCCATGCGTAAAGGTTGAGTGTGTTGACCTCCGGATGGAGAACATGACCTTCCTCTCGCGAGAGAAGATCCTCTCGCGAGAGAAGATCCTCTCTTCTTGGAAGACGTATTGGAGGGCACAAGGACATGTCTAGAAGGTCCGGGTACCACGTTCTTCTGGCCTAATCCGGGGCAATTAGGATCATGGTTTTCCTGAACTTTCTCAACCTCCTTATTACCTGAGGGATCACAGGGACTGGAGGAAACGCATACAGAAGAGGAAACTACCATTTCACTACGAATGCGTCTCCTAGAGCTCCTTTCGGGGGAAATTCCCTTAAGCAGTACAGTTCGCACTTCCTGTTGACACTGGTCGCAAACAGATCCACCTGCGGGTTCCCCCCAAAGGGCGAAGATCTCTTGAAGGACTTCCTGAGCTAGTTCCCACTCGTAGGAGACTTTACTCTGCCTGCTCAGAGCATCCGCTGCTGTGTTGTGCTCTCCGGCTAGATGAATTGGTGATCCCTTCTTGTATTGCCCAGAACCAGAGTTGCATCGCCTCTCTGCACAGTGGCAGTGACCCCCCACCTCCTCCTCTCTTGTTGAGGTAGTACATGGCCACTGTGTTGTCAGTCATTATCAGGACCTTCTTTCCCGTACAGAGGGTAGGAAGGCCTTCAGCGCTAGTCCGATTGCCCTCAACACCAAAAGGTTGATGTGTAGTTTGGACTCCGATGGGGACCAACGACCGCCGATTGTCAGATCGTTGGTATGGGCTCCCCATCCCGTGAGTGAGGCGTCCGTCACTACTGTTATCTCCGGCCATGGTTGCCAAAAAGATTCTCCTCTGAGAATATGATGTCTGCAAGCCCACCATTGTAGATCCTGTGCTACTTTGGCTGGAACCTGGAACAGATCTGACATTTCCCCTGGAATTGAGACCATTGAGTTCTGAGAGCCCTTTTAAGGGATATCATTCTCAATCTGGCTTCTGGCACCAGAAAAATGCAGGATGCCATCAGACCGAGCAACGTGAGGAAATCGAAGGCCGGAAGATACTGGGCATTCTGGAATCTTGTTACCATCTGCAGAATGTGGTGAGCTCTCTCTTCGGGAGGCGAGGCTTTGCCCGAGCAAGTATCCAGGACTGCTCCAATAAACTGGAGTTTCAGTGATAGTATCATGTTTGACTTTTTTAAATTCAGAGAAAACCCTAGTTTGTGAAGGAAGTGACAAGTCTTGGACAGATGATCCTGGGCTTGCTCCGGGGAACGTGCTCTGATCATCCAATCGTCCAGATAGGGGTAGACATGAATCCCCCCTCTCCTGAAACTCGCTGCCACCACTGCCATCAACTTGGTGAAAACTCTTGGGGCGGAGGTTAACCCGAATGGCAGAACTCGAAACTGATAGTGAGACTTGCCAATCACAAACCTTAGGTACTTTCTGTGCGATGGATTGGCACATGAAAGTAAGCATCCTGAAGGTCCAATGATTCCAACCAATCCTGGAGTTGGAGAGCCTGAAGGATCGGAGAAAGTGTGACCATCTTGAACTTGTCCTTCCTTAGGAACTTGTTCAAGTTTCTCAAGTCCAAGATGGGTCTTAGTCCTCCGCGATTCTTTGGGATGAGGAAATATGGGGAATACCAACCCTTGTTCCTGCTCCGCTACAGGTACATGTTCTATTGCACCTTTCTGTAGCAGGGTTAAGACTTCCTGCAACATGAGCGGATCTGGATGTTTGACAGAGTTGTATCCTGGGGGTGATTCTGAGGTTTCTTTAGAAAAGGAAGGCAGTAACCTTGGGATACTGTTTCCAGTGCCCAAACATCTGAAGGAATGCCCCGCCATACTTCTAGATGCTGTGAGATCCTGCCTCCCACCGGGGCCTTGTGGGTCAAAACCTCAGAGTGGTTTTGCAGCAGCAGAGGCTGAAGGGACAGATGCTGCTGCTGTGGCAGATCTAGCACCTTTTCCTCGCCCCCGAGGACATTTTATTTGACCTCACTGACTGGCCTATCCTCCTCTTCTTCCAATTGAGGAATAATAATGAAAAGGATGACCCCTCCAGGAAGATGAGCCTGTGTAGGGGCGTTGCTGAGGTTGTCTTTTAGCGGCACAGAGATTTAGCCGCCGCTTTGGAGGTCTGCAGTTTCTCCAAACTTTCATCCGCCTTGCTGCCAAACAACCTCGAGCCGTCAAAAGGCATATTAAGAAGCCTGGATTGCACATCCGGTGCAAAACCAGACTTTTAGCCACACAAATCTACGTAGCACCATGCTAGCTGCCATGGACCTACTGATACTGTCAGCTGTGTCCAAACCTAATTGAAGGCATTCGCCCGAAGCCTCCTTTCCATCCCTTATTATGGCTAGAATGCCATCATGCTCTTCACCTTCTGGGATGTGTGCAGCTGCCGCTGACATGCAGTCCCAAAGGGTAGTTGTGAACCTTGCCAAGGTACAGGTTACATTAGTAGACTTCAAAGCCATACTCCCTGATGTAAAAATCTTCCTAGACCATGCATCCACCTTTTTACCGTCCCTATCTGGAGGGATTGTAGGGTATGCAGCATTTCATGTGGAAGTGGCTGCTTGTACTACCAGACTTTCTGGAGTTGGATGTTTACTCAGGTATTCTGGATCAGAATTGCAGGGTCTATATTTAGACACATCTTCTATTAACTGTAAGGGATGGCTTCAGGGTGTTCCCATGCAGCACTAACCCTTGTCTGCAAGGCAATGTTAAAAGGGAGAATGGGGCCTTGTTGAGGAGTTCCTGATAGTCATGTCATCATCTTGACAGACTGGTGAACTTCTACCCCACCCCATAAATTCTGTAACTCTATTCATAAGTTTTCCGTAACCCGCATCAGCTTGCTCTGATGGGTCTGGCTTGTCAAATTCATACTCTGGAGAAGTGTCCAGACCACTTGCAGTCTGTAAACATTCTTGTAGATCTCCAATTTTTAATTGAGGATTCATTAATTCCTCTGGAACAGATCTTGTGCCAAATTTAACACCAGCAGAGGTGACTTCTTCCTCTTCTGATGATTCTCCCTCATAGATAGATGACATGGTCCTGAAAAAGTCATGTCTATTGTCAGGTTGAAAAACCTTTTCTGGTAATGTGGGTTTTTCCCTTATAAAAGGCTTAGGCGTTGACGTAAATGTCGATGGCGCTGATGTCATAACCACATCCTTCGAAGTGGTCGAGGGGACCTTCGATGACCTCGATGTAATCGTCGAGGGGGTTGCAGAAACTGTCGAAGGAGCTTTCGAAGTTATCGAACATGAACTTGACGTAGTTTCCCCTCGAAGGAATTTTCGACTCGAGGGCCTTCGAAGTCTTCGATGGCTCTGATGTGGACTTTGATGGCGTATCATGTTTCAACGCCATTTTGTTTCCTTCTACCTTTGATTTATGCACCGAAAGGACTTATCAGCTTTCCTTGTTTTGGACCTCCCTCTGTCACTTTTTTCGTGAGTAGGGGCATGGTCTTCTTCAGCCTTTTTTGAGGGGGTCTGGGCCGTGTTCTCAAAAATGTTTAGCATGGAAACTCGAAAGGCTTCCCATTTACTCAGGGAGTCATGCTTTGATGGGCATGCTATCACCTCCTCCGAAGACGTCGAGGAGGATGAGGGAGATCGACGCCGTCTTTTCTTTGTCTTTATGGATGATCTACTCCTCGACCTATGCTTTTTACGATACTTTTTCGAAGACTTGGCTGAGTCTTTACCTTTCGAAGTAGACTTCGATGAACCATCGCCAGTTTACCTCTGCGTTTTTTCAAGGCTTTATGGGTCATCGACTGGCACGAACCAAAATCTTCAATTCGGTGGTAGGAACCGAGGCACCAAAGACAATTCTTGTGTGGATCAGTCAGAGACATTGACTTTCCACACTTCAGACATTTTTTAAATCCCGTCTTCGGCATGGAAGGGTTCGAAGAAGAATACAGCTTTTTCTTCACAAAAGACTGAAGCGCCGTTTGAAACGATCCGAAGTGAAGCTAATGGAAAAACGGAACTGAAGCCAGCGGGCGCGCTCGAGGCTCTTATACAGGCAATGACGTCGGTGTTCGACGGGTGCCCGCGAGGGGACATCGACGCCGCAGCCTTGAGGGGAGCCCCCTCTGATGGAAAGAAGAAAAAAAATTCCAAAGCAGTAAGCTGAAGGTAAGGATATATCTAAGATGAGGAATACGTGGGAGGACACAATCCATTCGAAGAACATTTACAGGTAAGTTACTTGTTCCTTTTCCAGCATGGGGTCTAGCATGGATTCACATGCTCATGAATAAAGAATACATAGCAGTACACACATGCACAACCACGGGAGATGACAAGGCTCAACATTAAGCAGATCAACAACTCAACATTAAACATCTCTTATCTCCTCACCAGGCTTACCTTCAAGCGAACAGGTTGCGCAGCACTGCTTGGCCGACTCTGGACTCCTCCCTGGAATCTCAGTCGACGCAGTAGAATTGTGTGAAGGTGTGCATCGACCTCCACGTAGCAGCCCTGCAGATGTCCAGCAGGGGCTCACCAGACAGGAATGCCATAGTTACAGCGATCGTTCTGGTCGTACGGGCTCCCAGACAGCCCGGCAACAGTCGGTTTGCCAACCGGTGACAATGGGTGATGCAGACTGACATCCACCTGGAAATGGAAGCCTTGGAGAGGGTCTTCCCTTGGTTCACAGGGCCAAAGTTCACAAACAGCTGTGATGTCTTCTGAAAACCTTGTGTGCGGTCCACGTAGAACTTCAGCGCTCTAGCCACATCCAGCAAGTGCAAAGTCCTCTCTGCCGGCGATGAAGGTGACGGGAAGAAAACGGGTAACACGAAGGGCTCGTTGAGATGGAAGTCCAATGGCACCATGGGCATGAAGGAGGGGTGCGTCCGTAGCACCACCCACGTCTCGTGGAATGTCAAGTAATGTGGTTTACAAGAGAGGGCCTGAATCTCTCCCACTCGTGCGGCGGTGATGGCCACAAGAAACGCAGTCTTCCACGATACAAACTTCAGTGGCGCCGAATGCATGAGCCTAGTCAGCACCACATTGAGCTCCCACGCCGGGGCCAGAGCCTTAACCGGCGGGAACAAACGGAAAGGTCCTTTGATGAATTCCTTAATGAGGCGGTGTGACCACAACGACAACCACCCTGGAGTTCTGGTGCAGCGGGAAATAGCCGCCAGATGAACCGTGATGAAAACGTGGGGCAAACCTGCCTTAGCTAGCAACAGCAAATACTGCGGCACCTGCAGAGCAGTAATCCGTTAAGGGTCGAGCTTCTGTGCACGGCAGCAAACGGCGATCCTCTTCCACTTATGGCCGTAACATTTCAGTGTCGACGAAGCCCTGGCCGTGACAAGCACCTCCTTGCAGTCCGCCGGGAGATCGTATCCACCAAAGTCTAGCGCCTCTAGTTCAGTGACACGGTCATGGTGCATAATCGCGCCTCCTTCCCCAGCGAGAAGATCTGCGTCCACCGGAAACTTGACTGGAGGGGACGCTGACATGTCCAGAAGGTCTGGGTACCATATCTGCCAGTGCGACGAGGATCATCCTGCACCGGGACCGTCTGAGTTGACTGATGAGTCGCAGAGGCAACGGGGGAAAGGCATAGAGGAACAGACCGTCCCAAGGGGAAGGAGAAAGCATCCCACATGCTCCCCGGCAGGGGAAACCTGCTGGCGAACCTCTGGCACTTTGTGTTCGTTGTCATCGCAAACGGATCAATCTGGGGATTGCCCCATCGTCGAAACAGTAGGTCCACCTGATCCTGCCGAAGCACCCACTCGTGGCAAGAGCGCAGCTCCCTGCTGAGTGAGTCGGCGACCGTGTTCTTCACTCCTTCCAAATGAAAGGGTACCATGAACATCCTCTGGGTGACGGCCCAGTGCCATAGATCCTGCGCTTCCTTGGAGAGAGCCGGAGATCTGGTGCCCCCCTGCTTCCGAATGTAGAACACCGTGGTGGTGTTGTCGGTGAAGACCCGCACCACCTTGCCCTTGAGGGATGGCAGGAATTATTTGAGGGCACAAAACATGGCCTGGAGCTCCAGGACTTATGTGCAACGACTTCTCTGGTAGCCAAGGGCCTCTTGCGTGGAGATTTCCGGCGTGCGCACCCCATCCCTCCAGGGAGGCGTCCGTCGTCCATGTCTCCTGGTGTGCTGGGGTCTGGAAGTCTGTGCCCGCCGCAGGATGCGCGCGGACGCCTCCCACCACCGAATTGCTCAACGGAATATCTCATTGAGGGCGATCTTGTCCTCAAAGCTTCCCGACACTTGGATCTAGCGGGCGTCGAGGAACTCTTGCAGCGGTCGCATCCGCAACCTGCACAGCCGAACGAGGTAGATGCACGAGGCCATCCTGCCGAGCAGGGACTTGATGGACCTCACCCTGGCAACTTCCATGGTCAACAGCCGTTGTACCATGCCCAGGATGGCCTTTATCTTGTCCTCCGACAGCAAAGCCAGGCGCAACACTGTTGAGCCTGGACCCCAGAAACCGAGCGTCCTGCGATGGCACCAAGCAGGATTTTGCATAGTTTAGTTTATCGAGAACCCCAGTTCCGTGACCCGGGGGACGGTCCTCACTGTGTTCTAGACGGCGAGTTCCTTCGACTTCGCTCGGATGAGCCAATTGTCCAGGTAGGGGTAGACGTGGACCCCCTGCAGGTGCAGCCGTGCCGCCACCGGGGCCAGGTACTTGGTGAAGACCCTTGACGCCGACTTCAAACCGAAGGGAAAAGGGAAGGGCCTTAAATTGATAGTGCTGCCCCTGGACCACGAAGCGTAGAAACTTTCGATGCCCCTTGTAGATGGGGATGTGAAAATAAGCATCCTCCAAGTCGGGCGACAACAGGAAGTCCCCTTCCTCCAGCTGTCCCAGCACGTGCTGAAGGGTGACCATCCGAAACTTCTGAGACTTCATGTATCTGTTGAGGCAGCAGAGAACCAGGATGGGCCGCCAACCGCTGGTCTTCTTCCTGACGACGAAGTACCGCGAGTACACTCCGGAGCTCTGGGGCCTCTTCGGGATGAGCTATATCGCGCCCTTTTTTAGCATCGCCCGTACTTCTAGAAGCAGCTGAAAGACGTGATTTTCTTGGAACTCCAGGGTGTGTCCGTGGGCCGGGGCGTCCAGCACCTATCGGTCGGTGGAGATGGACTTCCACACGACGATGTTCGCCAGCCTGCCTCGCACCGGGGTGCTTGTGTGGGGGCCCAACATCACCGCCGGTTCAGTCCTGCTTTGTTGCGGACGACCCACTTTGGGAGCCTTTGCTGCGGCCCCTGTAGGCTTCCTGGGCCGAGGAACGGGATGGTTGACGGTACGACGAGAAGTTGCCACCGAATCCTTTGGAGGCATCATGGGACCGAAAGGACGGCCGTCGCGGTATCTGCCTTGATGGCTTGCAGAGATTCGTCCACCGTCTTTCCGGATAAGTTGTCCTTGTTGAAGGGCATGTCCAATACCCTTGTCTGGACGTCCTGATGGAAATTGGTGGCCTTCAGCCAACCGCGCCGACGAAGGCAAACGCTGTTGCCCATCTGGTGGAAGCCAGTGTTGGCGATGTCCGTGGCCACCGTGATGGGATGGTCCGATGCCACCTCACCTTCCTGTAGGATTTCAAGGGCCTCTGCCCTCTTGTTGTCCGGAAGGAAGTCCAGGAGAGGGGCATTTTAAACCAAAGCTCCCTGTCGTAGAGGGTCACGATGGCAAGAGCGTTGGCCACTTTAATGGTTGTTGCCGCCGACAAGATGATCCGTCGTCCCATGGCGTATATCGGCTTTCCCTCGCCGTCCGGTGGGGAAGTGGACGTCGATGCCACCGACCCTGCACATTTCTTCCTGACCGCCGCCGAGACCACCGAGTCCAGGGACGGCTGAGATCGGAGACACTTCGGTGTAGAGTCTGGCACCCCGTATTTCTTCTCGTACCGGTCCCTTTGCCGGGGCTGAGGACAGGTTCTTCAGGAGGGACAGTCCTTCGTCCTAGATGTCGTCCAACAGTGGGATCGAGAGTACAGTCTTCCTCTTGGCCTCTCGGCGATGATAAAGGAATCCCTTCTGTTCCTCGGGGTTCCGTTGAAATAGTTCCGAGGCCCTAAAGATCATGGCATGTAAGGAGCCAATCTCGTCGGGTGGAGAAGCCCTGGGTACCGGCGACGGGAGGTCTGTTCCGTTGCCGTCCATACCTGTCGTCGCCATCTCTGACTCAGGCTCTGTCTCATCCCTCAATGGAGGGGATGGAGGGGAAAAATGGTAGGACGGGGGCGGATGGACTCGTCTCCTCTTAGGTGGAGGGTCTCCTGATGGCCCATGCGCTGCTGGATCACCCGTCGGAGGCACGGGCATCCTTGTCCGTATCTTAGAGCACAGGGTGTGCAGAGCTTGTAGGATGTCTGCCGACATGTCAGTCGGTGGTGGCAGCTTTTGCGACTGGAGCACCGGCAGTGGCGTGGGGTACTCCGGTTCCTCAACGCCCTGTCGCTCCTTGTCGTTTGCCTCGTCGCTTTCCATAGATGCCTCCTCGGGGTCCTTCCCGTAGGACTTGGCCTCGACAAACAAGCACTGTCTTCAAGCCAGAGAGAGCTCCTCGGTGGAGGAGATATCCGAGTCTGGCAGGACTACCGTGACCCCCCCCCTTCTCGGACAGGGGTAACGGCCTCGGGGAGATGATCGGCATCGCCTTCACGGGGGTCTTCTCCATTGGCAGGAAAGATGATTCCCTCTGAGTGGGCAGGGACACCCATCTTAGGGGGTCATCTCCACTAGGCCCGCATCTGCGGCCTTCGCCAGGGACGCCACTACTCCTTCAATAAATGCCTTAGCCCGGTGAACCTTGGCATTCACGACCTTCGGCGCGTCTGCGGCCTTCACCGTGGGGGCAGGGTCAACGCCTCGTTTCCCTTTGGCTTTCTCTGTCTGAGTCGACCGAGTCTTCTCCAGAAGCATACCGGGATGGTCTGACTTCCTTCTCTTCGTCAAGCCAGAACGATTGTCAGGAGTAAGGTCTGGGGCAAGCCCAGGAGACAGTGTACGAGAAAATTAGGAAAAAACTATGATTCCCAGCATGCTTAAGGAGCGAGTTTTATTCTATGCACTTCGCACCATTGAACAGCTGAGCCATTAAGAGTATTTAGCCGTTAACGGCCCAGCCACAGGTGCCGATAATTGAGGTTCTGCAGCACGGGCGGTCATGACGGCTTTTGAGGAGCATTGGACGAGCTGATGGCGAGCGGGGAAGAAGCGTTCACGGAGGCGAACGGAACAAAAGGCAACACGACAGGGAGAGCGAGCGTTGCCGGTTCGCACTCGCGGACCCTTGCCGTCTGACTCTAGTGTTCACGCGAGTCTCGCAGCAGCCTCCTGCAAGTTGTTTTCTACGCGGGCCGCGGCGGTGATTTCATTCCTATTGCTGCCTGCAGACTATGCGCAGCAGTAGCACGCTGAGGCTACGGCGCTTCACGGCGACAGTTCCTGATATCCGGGAGTTCTTGCGAGGCACCCGACGCTAAGATAAGTACCTCCTAGTATTCATGTGAATCTTGAGAACACTATATGGTGTGCTACCTTTGAGAGACTTATGAGTTAATGTAAACCAGCGCAAGTTACACGGGTTACACTGGGAGTATGAGGCAATACTCCCAGTGCAGAGAAGATTCCCTATCAATGGGAAGGGGCAAGGTGGTCCAGTCTTATGACGACAGGAATGTCACGATTTATGTGCTTTGCTTCTGTTTGCTTATGTTAAATGTCAGCCCATGGGGCCATGTGTCATGTTGAATTCATGTAGGGAGTATTCCCTGGTGTGTACCATACAGTTGGTGTTACTTTATGTCTGCTATATGTGATATGTCCATGGTCAGAGTCATGGGTATGATCAGGGGTATGGTTTAGGGTAATTAAGAACCCAAGTTCCTACTTTAGCACATTCAGGCAGTAGACAGGTATACAGGGGTTTCAGTATTTAGTATTCTGTGTTGTTCCCCCCCATTGGCTGCCACGTGGTTATCTGTTTTTACATTCAGACACCCGTGCCAACCACGGTGGGAGGGTCGATCTATTCGGCTTCTGTGGTTCGGGAGAGGGGGTTGAAACACTTTCATCCCTTCTTAGACTTGACAACGTTGGCTCGTGGTTGACGGCCTTGGCGATGCTGCGCCCGGCCCGACTGCCGTGCAGCCCGTACCAACGGCGCTCCCGGTGCCTGTGGTCTTGCGTGCTTTACCTTATGTTGGGCTCCTGTCGCCGGAGCACCCTCAAAAGGTCTTCGAAGACCGCTCAGATTTTCTCTTGGGAGAAGCATGCTGCCGGGGCTCACCCGCCGCCTGGGTCTTCGTCTGCATCCACTCGGCGAGCCGCTTGCGACGTTCCTTCATGGTGCGTGGCACCATGTCCTTGCAGAACGCACAGGCCTCCTCCACGTGTGTGCGGTCCGAATGAAGGCAATAAAGTCACAGGGAGTGCCCATCGTCAAGGAGGATGTTCCGCAGCCCACATCCTGGGCAGATCCTGAACAGAGGCATAGAGTCTCCTTTATCCTCAGCCATGTCCACGCGGTGTAGGCCTCCAAGAATCTTCTGGAATCCTCCAAAAAGTGAACTTGACGAAAAATCGCCCTTGAGCAGCATAGAAAGTTCTGAAAAACGGGTCCCCGTTAGTTGGATGATGGACTTGAACGTGTGGTAAAAATCTGAAGATGGCTGCCAGAGGAGGGGCTTAGGTAGAGGGCAGTCATTGGCTGGGGCAGTATGACCCAGAGACCAGTGATTGGTTGTTAGGAGAAAGAAAGTTCAGAAACTAAACTAAAAATTATTTTTTCTTTACCGAGGATTCCCAGCCTGACGACGGGGAATATTCATGAGCATGTGAATCCATGATAGACCCCATGCTAGAGAATACTGAGTCTAGTGGGTTGGTGTTCAGGCCCTGCATTTCTTCTCTCACTGTTTTTCAGGGGTAATCTGAACAGGAGTGGCGATTGTCTCAATTATGGGCTGCAAGAGTCCTGGAACTAATGGAATAATAGGACCTGCATGTTCTTTAAGCTGGGATGTTCCAACACCAGAGCCTTTCCCTTATGCACCTCTGCAAAAGTTAATATATCTTCTGTAGATGAGATTCATTTAGGGTAAGGAGTCCGGAAATAGATGATACTACGTAACAAAGTGTCCCAATAATCAAATACTTTGTGCGCAGTGTGCATTCATTTGCTGGCCAAAATTCACAAAGCATGTCTATTGGTTCCCAAATCTTTCAGCAACAAAAATTGACTGAATCATTTAGATTGTTTGAAGGAGAGGGGGTTTTGCTATTTATCCACCTCTTCCTTTTTGCTTTACTCAGTATCTTGCATTTCTCTGACTTTTTTCCCTCTACATCTTTCTACACAGTGACAAAAAACAGAATGTACATATATATTTTAAGGAAGCAGCAGACATCTCTTGCTCCTATCGACAGTCACAAACTTTGTAAACGATAAAATGAGTAAATAGAGTGAAATACAATACAGTGCAAAGCATGTAATAAGACAGGTAGACAATTTCAACAAACGCTTATTGCATCTCAGTGTGTGCGCAAAACCTGTACAAAACAATAATGCATGGCGTGTATATTAATATCCATTAACATGTAATCTGATCCAAGTGTCCATACTGTGAACTATATCCGTTGATTCTACTTGTTCATGTGGGTTTGTGTTCTGTAGGGGAGGCATGGTATGACACTGACACCATGGATACAATTTGTAAAACCTTTATTGAAAATGTTGGGGTTGGAGCAACTCCTATTTTGCCCTATAACTAAGATGTGAGTAGTCGCGACCATCAAACAACAAACAAAACAGTCCAAGTGTGGCCTTTAGTAACAGAAACCTAATGCCTGCCTTATCTCTTGTACAAAAAGTGTATATGTATGCAAAAGGAAAAATCAGTGTTCAAAAGAATGAAGGTAGTTGAACCAACGTTACACCTCACAGAATAAGGCTGTCCTAGTAGACAGGACGACACACACTGGCTCGGTTTCTAACACACTATGCAGTTCCAAACCATGGATTGAGGCCCGCCTGGCCTTCCACGTCTTTCTTGACTTTCAAAATGTATTCCAATGTAAAGTTCACAAAGGCCCCTGCCCCGCCACCTCTGCCGGGCTCAGACCTTACAGCACACAGTTCCCGTAGGTCCCCCCTCTGTCAGGCTCAGACCTCATGTCACAGCTCAACACAAACTTGCAAGGGGGCACCATTCTCCAAGCTTATTGTACTTCGGGACTCCCTCAATCGGGCTCAGACCCCTTTTGGATGTCCAGCAGGGAACTCTTGGGGTTTTCAGCCCGCTCTCGTCCCTTGGTCCGTGCTCTGCTCCAGTAGGTGTGCCCTCGTCCCAGAAGTTCTGCTCATACTCTTGTTCCACCTTGCTCAGAGTGTGTCTTGAGGTGTTGCCTTTTATTCATGTGAGGAAAGCTAACTGGAATCAGGTGTATGCACTTAGAGCATGACTTTGCCAGACCCGATTAACGGGACATGTCCAGTACGATGTGAGAGTTATTCTGGTTGCCCTCAGTCACCCTCTTCCTCGGCCCAGTGTTTGTGTAAACAGGGGAACACGGGAGTTGGGACTTCGGAAAATAGGATGGGGTAGATGAACAAAAAAGGGGGGAATACTGCATCACACCATCGGTTGCCTCACCCCCACTCCCCAAAGATCCCTCTCACCCAGGTGATCCTCCCACACTGGTCTACCCCCAGGGTCTGGATCCTAGGTGATGGTTGTGCCCTGGACACCTGAGATCCCCCGGGAACTAGCGGGTGAGGCACCCTCTGGTTTCTCACAGCTCCCAATGTATTTATCCTAGGAGTGTTATCGATCGAGTGTCTGAATTCTGATTCACACCTAGTGTGACGGTCACCTGACCTATTCTTGGTCAACCAATAGACATTCATTTTGAATTTTACACTGGGAGGCATCTTTGCTACTGGAAAATTCAGAAAACTCAAATGTTCACTTTTAGATTAAGAGGAGCCTTGAGAAACTGCCTGAGAACAAACTTTAGTCCTGTTTTACCGCCCCCATCTGTCCATTAGACTTGCACATGAAATAGTTTGAAACATTTGGTATTCCTACATAGCAGTATTCGCTGGGAGGCAACCAAAGCAGGGAACATGGTCGCCCTAAAGAGATTTATTGGCCTCACATGAGGCATACATGTCAAAAATGTACATATTTACAGCCATGGACTAAAAAGGTGGCTGGCAAAAGGCAAAAACACCTAAAATGTACTTGATGGTAAACAGGAGAGGGAGTCTAGTGCAGGCAATGTCGTAGTTATAAAGCAGAAAGTCACTTGCAAAAATGCTTGTGAAAGCACAAAGTGTTCCCCAATCTTCCTGACAGGATCAGAGAACGGGCTTAAGTATTGAGCAGGATGAGAGTCATGATCTGCAGGCTACCTCAAGTGGCAGTGTCACTTTTTCACTTTGCACTCAAAGATGCCTGTCTACTGTTCTTTTTCCATTTAGCACTTTCTATGTAGGAACACCTGGTAAAGGGACAGATGCATTTTGGTGGGGGAAGACTAGAAAAACATGAGGCAAGATAGAATCATACTTCGTTAAATTTTATGTTTATTCTTATTTAATGAGGATGGTTTTCTCTCTACCATTAAAAAACGGTTTCAAGATCCTACACGGTTTGTTTGCTTGTTTTATTGATTTATAAAGCGCACCACACCCTGGGGTATATGGGTGCATTACAAGACCGCTTAGTTACAGATTGTGTAAATACTGAATAGTCATAAGACAAATAAGGGCAATGATCATAGAAAGGACAACCATGTAGGAGTACAACATTTACAAATGATTTACCACAGTAGGCAAGTAGGGAAAACTATGCTGATTTTAGAAGCAAGTACATTATGAGGAGAAAAGGAACGTATGAGAACTCAAGTTCTTTAAGCGTTCGAGAGTGTCATGTCATTCATAGCTACCTGTTTTTTGTTATTCGACCTGAAGCTTTGGAATGTCTGATCAGTACGCAGATGAAGAGGGAGGGCATTCCAAGCTTGGGCAGCTTGGACCGGAAAGCTATTACCACCAGCTCTTTCCAGGTTGAACAGTGGAACTGTAATGCAGCAGGAGTTGATGGACCTAGTGGGTCGGGAAGAAGTTTTCTTGGTGACTCTCTCTCTTAGGTAATGTGGAGCAGCGTTGTTCAGGCATTTGTACGTAATGGGCACCATTTTGAAGAGAATCCTATCCTCGATCCAGAGCCAATTGTGTTTCCTTCTAGTTTCTGAAATATGATCACTCGTTGGGATGCTCAAGACTGTTCTCGGATCGTTATTTTGTAATATTTGGAGTTTATTTATAGGTTTGTTCGGTCCTGCATACCGTGCATTACAATAATCAAGTTTCGACAAGATTAGAGCTCTTGCTAGTATAATGCAGCTATTTGTCGAACGGTACAGTTTGCAAGCGTGTATAAGCTTACATGTGTACGAGGTAGCGGAAGCAGTCGCATTAACTTGTTTGTGTAAGGTCGGAGTGTAATCAAGATAAAAGCCTAGAGTTTTAGTCTCCTTGGTGACTTTGATGATATTGCCATCTATTTGGAATGTAGAGCATTTGGTATCAAGTTTATTCAGGTTGGTAGGGGCACCTAGGATCAGTAACTCCGCCTTCTCATCATTCAGGCAGAGGCTATGGACTGCCATCCATGCCTGGATGAGATCCACCTTGTTTAGTAAGGCACGGTCTGTGTCATAGTTGCCCGAGAGGGGAATAAGTATCTGGGTGTCATCTGTATAGTTCAGGTAGATGACACCCAGATGGTCCACTTTATCAAAGAGTGGATTTGTAAATACATTGTACATGGTTGGAGAGACACAAACCTTGTGGCACTCCGCATGTGATAGGGGCTGGGTCCGCCGCAGCAGACGGGTTAAAAGACTCATTGATCTATTACTTAAAAAGGATTTTATCCAGTCTGCGGCCTCTTGCGAGAAGTTGGCCGCTAGTGAGAGGTGTTCTCAAAGGATATTATGGTTCACCAAATCAAAAGCGGCTGGAAGGTCTAGTAGAAGTAGTAGATCACATTGTCTATTGTCCTTCTGTTGATCGATATGCATTTTCAGATCGATCACAGCAGTTCCTGTTCCGTGGGGTGGCCTAAAGCCTGATTGTCTAAGTCCTAAGAGATTATTAGTCTCTAGATACTGCTGGATCTGGAGATATGCCGCTTTATCAATTATTTTAAGTAGAAAGGGGACAGTCGTTATAAGTAAAGGCAGAAACCAAGCATCTTTGAGGTTAGTAGGTACTTGACGAGTCCTAAATGATGCGTTTATAATTTTGGTGATAAAGGGGCAAGGTCTCTGGCGGCTTCTTTAATTATTTGCGCCGGACAAGAGTCGCCTTGAGATCTTGATGGTTTAAAGGATGCTATGATCTTTTTGACTTCTACCGTGGTAACTTGGGCAAATTTGAATTTGTGGAGTAAATTGAAAGCCAGGTTTTTTTGAGGTCTCTGGGAGGTCACAGAGGTAGAGAGATTAAGCCTTTTTGCTGCTATTTTGATTTGGAGGGGGACCATTTTATGAGAGAGCATTATAGATGTCCGTGCACCATTCTTTATTTTTTGGGCATGAGTCATCAGGGAGAAGAACAAGTTACTTACCAAACTGGTAACATTCTTTCGATGGGATGTTCCTCTGACATATTCCTTATCTTTGATATAATCCATTCCAACTTGCTGCCCTAGAACATTTTTACCAGTAGAGGGCGATGCGTGTCGACGTCCCTCCAGTTCTTGTCCCTCGACAGCCTCCATATCGACGTCATCATGAGTACAAATAGACTTGCGCAACGTCCGTTGCTCAGTTCCGTTTTGAAGTTTAGATTTGCTTTGCATGAATTGGTTAGTAACCTTGAAGGAGCGTAAGCTGCAACTACAAGCAAAGTTTTACTGCGGGGATGGATGGGAGGGGCAATAAGGAATACGTCGGAGGATCATCCCATCAAAAGAACGTTACCAGTTTGGTAAGTAACTTGTTCTTCGAAGGGATTGTGTCCTCCGACTTATTCCTCATCTTTGATAGACTCCCATAGCAGTAGTATAGAAGAGCGGGGAGTAAAAATGAAATGTTTCCCTTTAAAAGATGTACAGAATGCAACACAACTTTTCCAAATTTCCAAATTTCGTCTCCTGACTAGAGGAGGAATCAAGGCTGTAAAATTTGGTAAAAGTGTGTGCAGACGACCATGTGGCAGCCGCACATATGTCCTTAATTGAAACTCCTCTTTGGAGAGCCGAAGAGGCTGCAATACCCCTGGTTGAATGAGCCCTTAAGATGTTGTGGGGGCTCTTTTCCTGCCAATTTATAGCATTCTATAATAGTTCAAATAATCCATCTTGAAATGGTTTGTTTTGTAATTGGCAAAACTAGTCTGTGTCCTGCATATCCCACAAAGAATTGGTCTGCTTGTCTGATTCTTGCAAGTCTGCTAATGTAAAAGCTTAAGGCAAGCCTTGGATCCAGCCTATGTAACCTCTCTTCCTCTTTCCCTGGATGGGGAGGAGTATAGAACGAGATTAAAGTTATTTTCTGAGTAATGTGGAATTCAGAGACCACCTTTGGGAGAAAATTGGGCTTCATTTGTAAAACAAACTTATCTTGGAAGATTGTATGAGGAGGTTTGCAAGATGGAGCTTGTGCTTCGCTCACTCTTCTGGCAGAAGTTAGAGCCACTAGAAAAACTGTTTTAAGAGGGAGAAACCTTAATGAACAGGAATGAAGTGGTTCAAATGGAGTGTACCCATCAGAAACTTTAAGACTAGGTTTAGGTCCCAAAATGGAACTTGAAAAGGTTTTGGGGGATAAACATTAATCCTTTCAGAAATTGAATTACTAAGGGTAGTTTAAAATATGAAGGCTCCTCAGCAGTACACTTAAAGATTGACAGCGCTGCGAGGAAGCTCTTGATCGTACCAACTTGGAGACCCGAATTTGCTAAGTAAAGCAAGAAAGAGAACACCATCAGTGTATTACATGAAAAGGGTTCAATATTCTTTTCTCTACACCAGCTGCGAAATGTATTCCAACAGCAGCGGTATAAAGTCTTTGTTGCTGGCCTTCTAGCTGAAAGCAACACCTCCATGATGTCATCCGGGAGATCCCAATCCTTGTAGCTCAACCTTTCAGAAACCAGGCGTGAAAGTTGAGGGTTCCGATATCCAGATCGAGAACCTGACCTCCCTTCTGCGAAAGAAGATCCTCTCTTTGCGGAAGACGAATCGGTGGGCAGATGGACAGAAGATTCGGGTACCACGTTCTCCTGGCACAATCCGGGGAAATTAGGATCATGGGTTCTGGAATCTTCTCAACCTCCTGATCATTTGAGGAATAACGGGGACTGGAGGAAACGCGTACAGAAGTGGATATTCCCAGTCCACTATGAACGTGTCCCCTAGAGCTCCTCTCGGGGGAAATTCCCTTCAGCAATACTGATCACACTTCCTGTTGATACTGGTGGCGAACAGATCCACTTGAAGGGTTCCCCAAAGGGCAAAGATCTCTTAAAGGACTTCCGTAGCTAGTTCCCACTCATGGGAGACTGCTCTGCCTGCTCAGAGCGTCTGCCGTCAAGTTCTTCTCTCCGGCTAGGTGAACTGCCGATAGAGAGATTCTTTCTTGAATTGCCCAAAACCAGAGCTGCATTGCCTCTCAGCACAATGGAAGTGACCCTACGCCTCCTTTTTTGTTGTAGTAGTGCATGGCCACTGTGTTGTCCGTCATTATCAGGACATTTTTTCCCTGTACTGATGGCAGGAAAACTTTCAGCGCTAGTCTGATCGCTCTCAGCTCCAATAGGTTGATGTGTAGTCTGGACTCCGATGGAGACCAACGACCGCTGATGGTCAAGTCGTTGGCATGGGCTCCCCACCCTCTGAGTGAAGCATCCGCGACTACTGTTATCTCCGGCCATGGTTGCCGAAACTGTTCTCCTTTTAAGATGTTCTCCCTACAGGCCCACCAATGAAGGTCTCGAGTTACTCTGTCCGGAATTAGTAGGAGATCTGACATTCTCCCTGAGAATTGTGACCGCTGGGTCCTTAGTGCCCACTGGAGGGATCTCATTCTCAGGCGAGCCTCTGGCACTAGGAAGATGCAGGATGCCAGGAAGCAGAGCAAACTCAAAGTTGAAGGCTGGTAGACGTTGGGCATTTTGAAACCTGGTGACCATCTGTAGAATATCTTGAGCCCTCACCTCTGGTGGCGAGGCTTTTCCCAGGGATGTGCCCAGGACTGCTCTAATGAACTGGAGTCTCTGTGATGGTATCATCTATGACTTCTTTAAATTGAGGGAGAAGCCCAGCTTGTGAAGGAAGTGGAAAACATAATGTAGATGGATCTGAGCTTGTTCCGGGGATACTGCTCTGATCAACCAGTCGTCCAGGTAGGGGTAGATGTAAATCCCTTCCCTCTTTAGACTTGCAGTCACAAACGCCATTAGCTTGGTAAAGACCCTCTGGGCGAAGGTCAGCCCAAATGGCAGAACTTGAAATTGATAAGAGTTCCCATTTGCGAACCTCAGGTATTGCCTGTGTTTGAGATGAATTGGCACATGGAAATAAGCATCCTGAAGGTCTATAGATACCAACCAGTCCTGAAGCTGGAGGGCCTGAAGGATCCGAGAAAGGGTTACCATCTTGAACTTGTCTTTCCTGAGGAATTTGTTAAATTCTCGCAAGTCCAAGATGGGTCTGAATCCTCTGTCCTCCTTTGGTACTAGAACGTAGGGGGAATACCAACCCTTGTTCCTCTCCGCTACAGGTACCAGTTCTATGGCACCTTTCTCTAGCAGGTCTATAATCTCCTGCATAAGGAGCGGGTCTGGAAACTTCAAAGAGTTGTTCCCTGGTGGATGACTGAGGAGTGTGTAGGAAAGGCAGGCAGGCAGTAACCTTGGGCAACTGTCTCCAATGCCCAAGCATCTGACGTAATAGCCTGCCATTCTGCCAGATGTTGAGTTAACCTGCCCCCTACTGGTGTCTTGTGAGGGGAGACCTCAGAGGGGTTTAGAAGCGGCTGACGCAGATGCTGAGGGTAAAGTAGCACCTGCTGTTGCGGATTTCGTACCTTTTCCCCATCCACCACGGGTGAATCGTCTCTGGCCCCTTTGAGCTGGCTGTCCTCTGCCTTTTCCGAATGCAGAGTAAAAGCGAAAGGACTTACCCCTCCAGGATGTACCTGTGGGGCGATTTGGAGTTTACCTGATTGCAGCCCCAAGGGATTTCGCTGCTGCTTTGGATGTTTGCAATTTTTCCAGGCTGTCATCAGCCTTCTTTCCAAATAGAGAAGTGCCGTCCAAAGGCATATTCAGAAGTCTGGCATGCACATCTGGAGCAAACCCAGACTTCCGCAACCACGCAAATCTGTGGATTGTGGTACTCGCCGCCATGGCCCTGCTGATGCTGTCAGCAGAGTCCATGCCTGTTTGAAGGGACTCTCACGTTGCATCCTTACCATCCCTGATGTTAAGAATGCTTCCCGTTCTTCCCCTTCTGGGAGACAGTCAGCTGCAGATGAAGCACACTCACAAAGTGTGTGGCTGAATCTTTCTAGCGTGCAAGTGGCATTGATCGATGTAAGTGCCATACTACATGCTGAAGACCTTTTTTGACATTGGCGTCAAAACTTTTATCATCTCTGTCTTGTGGAATAGTGTGGTTTTCCGACATACTGTTTGATGAAGTAGCTGCCTGCACAACTAAACTTTCTGGAGTTGGATGTTTACTTCGATATTCTGGATCTGAAGCTGATACTCTGTATTTAGTAGAGAGTTTCTGATTTACTGCAAGGATAACTTCAAGAGTCTCCCAATTTGCAGATATTTTCCTTTGCAGAGCAGCATGAAAAGGAACAACAGGATCCTCTTGGGGTACTTTATCCACTATATCAGTAAGGTCATCTTGCAGAAAATAAGGTGCAGGTGTAGTCCACCCCATAAATTCAATTATTCTAGCCATTAGAGCCCTATAAGGTATCTCAGCATGTTCTCCAGGTTCTGGTCTAGCAAACTACTTCTGGAGATGTATATATACCACTTGACTCATGTAGAGACTCCTGTAAGTCTTTTAACCTATTCTCTTCAGAGATTAATTACTTTGGAATGGATACTGTAGTCCTTTGTAGACCAAAAGGTCTCTCATTGTCAGAGTCCTTCCCTTCTTCATATATGGAGTACAAGGCTCTAAAGTAATCAGACCTAGGATATGGGGTAAAACCCATTTTTAGAGAAGGAGCCAAATTTGTTGTTACTGCCTGAGAAAACATTGTGGTTGTCGACGTGGACGTTGTAGGCTTCGACAATCCTGTAAAAGGCGTCGAAAACGTCGGCAAAGGCCTCGAACTCGAGAAGATCGGAATCCTACTCGGCATCATCGAGCTGGTCGATGGCAATCTCGACGTCATGGTCGGGGCTTTCGACACCTCGGGTGCCTGTGATGTAGAGGCAGTCCTAGACTTATCCTTCATCGGAGTCGATGACGGCGTCGATGAGGCAGATTTATGCGTTGAAGGTCCCTTCGACAATGGCGTCGATGACGCAGATTTGTGTGTCGAAGGAATCTTCGAGGACTGCGTCAATGATGCAGTCTTATTGCCCTTACTCGAGGGTTTGTGACGTTTGAGTATTTTTATTTGCCGGGTTCAACGACTTGTGGCGTTTTGATTTTTCAGGTCTTTCACCCAGGATTACCTTTAGACGTCTCCCAGAGGGTCGAGGCCGCTTTCTCGAAAACGCCAAGCATTTTTTTACGGAATTCCTCCCAATTAGCCAGAGAGCTGTGTTTCATGGGGCAGGTGACCCTTTCCGGGGAACTAGAGGAAGAAGCGGGAGATCTATGGTGCCTCTTCTTAGAATGTCTCGATCTCAGAGAATGATGGGAGCCGCTTCGAGATCTCGATCGAGAATGTTTCTTTTGACAACCAGGAGACTAATGCCTCGACTCAGCCGAAGACACTTTTGAAGGGGTAGAAGTTTTAAAAGCCTTACCTCTTTCTCTTTCGCCTTCATGGACATACAGTCCTCACACTCCGAACAATGGTGCTCCGATCCCAGGCACCACAAACCGATCCTGTGAGGATCTTTTAAAGACATTTTCTTCCCACAGTCGCAACATTTTTTAAAACCGGACCGTGGAGTCGATGGTTCGGAAGAAGATGTCATCGTGTAAGTTTAGTGTTTTCGAAGAATAAGAAGATTTTTATGAAGAAAGATACCGAGCGGTAGGTTTCCGAGGCTCACGAAGTGCGGAAAAACGGAACTGAGCAACGGACGCTGCGCGAGTCTATTTGTACTCATGACATCAGCGCCGATACGGAGGCTGTTGAGGGACACTGACTCGAGGGACATCGACACGCAGCGCCCTCTACTGGAAAAAATTTCCAAAGCCAGCCAGCTGGAATGGATTAAATCAAAGATAAGGAATACGTCGGAGGACACAATCCCTTCGAATAGGTGATTCTAGTTCCTTTTTACTGGAGCTGGCCTTATGAATCCTTTCGTTACAAGTTTCTTGTTTAGTTCGAAATATCTCGGCTTTGTATTTTGAGGATATTTCATTCACTGTGTCTTTGTTTTCTTTTGATGGAAGGTTTTTCCAATTGGCTTCCATTTGCCTAGCCTTAGGGCTGTCAGCTGAGGTGCGAACCACGTGTTAAGATGTGCTTTTGGTTTACTATTTCTTAGTTTAAGAGGGGCAATGGAGTCAAGAGCTTGGGTCATGGTTTTGTTATAAAGATAGACTAGTGTTCTGCTGGGTCTTGCGATTTAGAGGAGTTTAAGGTCGGGAGCAAGATGGGCATCAACTTGTCAGTAGTAATATTCAGTTTATTACTGGTGTGGACGGGCGGGGCGATTTTGTTAGGTTTATTGGCTGGTCGATTGGCACAGGTAGAGAAGGAAATTAGAGATATTCAGTCTTTATGAATGTCAATGAATGTCCTATGATGAAGAGCTATTCCTTCAGCTATTAACAGATAAAGCTCACCGGGCTCGAAGTGAAATACCATTCAACATAAATCTGGTTTTTAAAATAAAACATTTACCTTGGAGACTTAATTAATTCTGTATTTTCCATTCCGGTAGCTTGACACTGAAGATACTGGCGTTCATGCTCTGAGCGACTGTCCTGACAAAAGAAAGTTCATTATTTTGTTAAAGGATTTGGTCAAGTCAAAGCATTAAGCAACATAGAGCTTTGTATCATAACTATTTAATTCACACATATAATACTATAAGGTCATATAATAAGTACCTTGGGTATTAATTAACAATATTAAAAAGATAACAGCATAATACAAAAACAGCAATGCCTATATAAGGACACTCCTAACCCCTAATGTCTCTATGCAAGCTCTCTAATAGAGGCAAATACCCAACATAAAATGACAGGTGGCTGGGAGAAACAGGGAACCATACTACCGAGCAAACGGGCAAGTCCCAGATGGGCTGCAAAATTCAGTGCAGAACATACAGTGCAGACTCCTATAGACGCAGCCCAACCGTAGAATATGTGGAAGTCCTAAACCTAGTGGCCAGCAACTAACACACAGAGCATGGAAAAGAAGAAAATGTTATGATGCCTACCACCGGGCATCCGGATCAAGCCCATCAGCCCCGGGAGCAGGCATCCAGGTATTTAATAAAACCCCAGCAGCCCCGGCTGGGGGCTGTCTGGGTTCAGTCCTGGCGCCTTAGGCGCCAGGCTCATAATAGAAATCAGTCCTGGCGCCATAGGCGCCAGGCTCATAGACTTTACTTACCTCATGCAGACCATGCTGCAAATGAATCCAAGCCAACGTGAGGCCTGGATGGGACTATTTTTCTACAGGGACTATTTTTTACTCGGGTGTGGTTCTAGGGACTTCTTACCTGGAACTACTTTGGAGGCTATTTAAACCACGCCCGAACAGCAGCACATGCTTCTTGTTATTCTGCATCCAGCAGCGTAACGCTCACCGTGCCTGCAGTCAGCATCCAGTCTTCAGCCACGCCCGTCTCGAATCCAGAGCTCCTAGCAATAGAAGAAAGAAGAAGGAAAGGTTAGAAAACAGATATTATTTCAATCCTTACCTGAATTCCGGATCCATCACATGTTTGAATTTGAAAAGGACATTATTCTACACGCATCGCAAGCTGCAGCGCCGCGCCATACTCACCAGTCCTCATAGCATTTTTCGATCCGGCGCAGACTATCATTTTCTCCGCCGAATTCCACCATCTAGGGGACAAAAGAAACATAAGGTGAGCCGAGAGAGCCAACAAATACAACCTCTCCACCATAGACTTACCTGATTAACAACCGGAGGCATTATTCTGTAACAAACCGCAACTTCTTACGCCGCACCTGTAAGGAGAGAGAAACCAGCAATTTAAACACGCGCATCTTTTGGCGGACAGTGTTGGGTAATACAGCCTCTTACCTCAACACCATCAGCTGCCACAAGACAATCTTCCCTTGGACCCAGCTGCAACACAAGAAAGGAATGTACAAGAGTGAACATCGGACATATTGAACTCTTTGAACTTTATAATTACGGGTTCTCGCCTGGAACCTCAGAGTCAATATTCATCCGGAACTCTTCCAACGCCCTCAAACCAGTGAAGTAACTGGTATCTACGCGCCCCTGCATTCCACGCAGGATGGAGAGCTCATCATTTACAAACATAAGGTGAGTTTACAGAAAGTGAATATCGGTGGTGATTAGTGGGGAGAACAGTGGGGTGCCATTACTAAAATCCACGGGTGGCTGAATCCCTTTCTCCACTTGCAGGAGAATATTTCTACGGGTCAAGCAGACGAGATTAGGCGGTCCAGTCCAGTCTGTCATCTCTGCACTACGCTTCACGTTGGAGGAGGTCGCAGCTGTCCGGGTCCGATAGACGCCCCTGTGGGAGCCAGGTGAGCGTAACAGAAAACCACATATTTACCAACAGGAAATAAATATGTGAAAAATTACTAAGGCTTAAAACAGTACTCCACGTTCATTTAAACTCCCCAGGGCATTATACGTGTATCAATGCACAGGAACATATAATATGCTACATACAGAGAAAGAATGAAACACTTAAAAACTTAGCCAAAGAGGAATCCAAGATGGCAGCCGGTGGAAGCAGATGTGCGTAAGCGTCTCTCCCTCCAGGCCTGCAACGGTAGCACCAACAATAAAGCACAAGATACCGAAAATCCTCCCACGCTGGAAGGCGTCTAGACAAGAGAATAGCACCCGGGAAAATTGAGGCGGCTCCGGATGGGAGAAATTAGCCCAAGGAACGCAAGACAGCTCAAGTAAGCTGGAGAAGTGAGTGGAGGAAGGACCCACAGATCAGCAGATCCAGGCTCCGGCACAATGGCACAATAACAGGAGTACAGCGCTGCAGAGAAGATAGCCTTCACTTTCTGAGAAGGGGACAGGAGTGGCGAAGCAGCGACAAGGACCGAATACGGCACCCAGGTCCAAGCAAACACATACGCGGATCAGCCCGGGAAAGAGGACGCAGCAGGAGGGGCACAGCGAGGAGATTAACCGCGGGGCTGCGGACCGGAGAAGGCTGGGGTCAGCAACGCCCACGAGGATCGGGAGCAGTACACGCAGCCAGCCGAATCCGGAAGGGCAAGACACAGCGACGGAGGCTGCATCTCTCAGCACATGAAAGGTACAGCTCCCTCCTCCGAATCCCACCAGAGAAACGCCAGCAGTACACAAAGCGCTCCACGCGACCCCTACGGTTGGTCTCCTCCCTGCCCAGACAGAGCTAAATAAATAGAATCACTCAGCAGCAGGGGCCCCCCACGGAGGGAAAAGCAAAGCAGACACTGATAACAGAATGGCAAACCCGCAAGAACGTTGGGCATCACACAATCTCAACAGGGGGCTCTAGAGCGCACCCCACATGCAGAACTCCGATGGGGGGCCACTACGAAGCAGATCACACGGAAGCGGTGAACAATCGGGGCAAGGCTACAGTAAAGTAGGATAATACGAAAGAACTTCGGCCTCCCACAAGGAATTACAGGAGAACCCTATAACAGGCTGGAAGCTTGGATCCAAGTGACAACCCAACACCACAGATAACCGCCAAGGTGGGACAGGCACTCTCCAACAGAAGGCACCCGGACTAAAAGGAGGATATACAGGAGAACACCAGGCGCTCCGCGCACACACAGAAAGCAGGATAAAACCCCTGCAGCGCCTCAAGGGAAAACAAAAGGCAGCCCAGACCACATGCCAGCAACAAAAAGATGAAGAGAGCAAACAAGCGGGGAGGGGGGGAGCCCCCATCCACCAGGCAAGCGGCGAGAGAAGGCTAGGAGAGTGGGAGTCCGGGCAAGGCAATCTATATGAGGATCAGGGTGCACAACTCTATATAATATTGTTTTCAAAAAAGTAAAGAAATGTAAATCAACTCGTTTAAAGTGTGTTTGGGTGCTCCAGGCCCACCCTTGCTATAAAGGGAGCTATATACATTTCAACTCAATTCATGAGTGCCACTGATGAAACACCCGGTCACTCCTCTCGAGGTACTACAATGACCTCTTCCTTTTCTATTAAAAAAATGTATACATATTTATTGATTCACTTCAGTAAGATTGATCAATTCAAAGTACTTAACATATCTATTAGCATGAGGATTCACATTCCTCTCCTGAATTAACATTTCAAGAAAACAAATACATTTTTCACCAATGCCCCTAAGAGATTCGTAGTACTCTCCTTTGTGTACGCCAAGGAAGAGTTTCATTAATAAAACAAAATACTTACTTCCCACAATTACACTTTGTACAAAATATGCATTGAAATAAATCACAGTTTTATGTCAACTGCTAGCTGAACCACACCAGCAAAACCTCTGTTATTTAGCGCAGTGCTTCCACTTGACACCATGCGTTTCGGGGCCTGGTGCCCCTTCTTCAGGTGAAACTGCTACAGTTAATCGTGGGCTGTCAAAAAAAATAAAGAACCCATCAATGGGATGTTCCGTCTAATCAATGTAAATACTACATATGCATTATATCATTTGACAAACCTCTGTGGTCCCTTAGTCACAGCCGCCTACTTTGATATTTTCTAAATCATCACACGTTGTCAAGTCTGTAAGAGATATAACATCTCTTTCAATAGTTAATGCCACTTATTACTTCTGCTGTGCATTAGCAAAAAGGCAAAAAAACGCAAATTGTTTGATGGAAAAATACCTACTTGTATGATAGTGGATGTTGTGAACAGAAATTCGCTCTCCGTCGTGTTAAGGTATATCAGTTATGTTGTTTTACACTCCAATTTTCCACTTCATACCGGATCACTAGCCATCATGATACAGGGACCGGGGAGCAGAGACTTTTTATACCAGAAGCAGTCATTGTGACACGCACCATTGTGGGAAAGAAATGCACTTAGACACGCATTCGCTATTTGTTTAAGAATGGAGGGCAGAAGTTTATGACCGAGACACGAGGACTGGGACAGCACACTTTTGTTCACAACATCTTGTATCATACAAGTAGGTATTTTTTTTCTGTCAAACATTTAGCATTTTTGCTAATGCACATCAGAGTATAAGTGGCATTTAATATTGAAAGATATTTTATATTTTCTTACAGACTTGACAATGTGTGATGATTTAGAAAATATCAAAGTAGGAGGTTGTGACTAAGAGACCACACAAGTTGGTGAAATGATATAATGCATGTGTAGGATTTACATTGACTAGACAGAACATCCCATTGATGGGTATTTTTTTTTTTTTGACAGGCCACGATTAACTGTAGCAGTTTCACCTGAAGGGGCAAACGGCCCCGAAACGCATAGTGTGGTGTCAATTGCGAGCACCGCGCTAACTAAAACTGAAGTTTTGCTGGTGTAGTTCAGCTAGCAGTTTGTAAACCACACACCATTCCAAATGCACATACGTCTCTCACTCATATACTTGAACACTCAACACACCCTAACAAAACACTGCGACCGTCCTCAACAAGTGGGACAAATTCTGCTCCATACAATGCCTCTCGCTTTTTCTACAGAGTTAAGGAGGGAAACCAACCACATAGAAAAATACTACGCCTTACTCTTCAACAACATCAGGCTACCAGCCCCTCTACACCCCTGCTCAACTCCCAGCGCACAACACCATGAGCATACACACGGCTCCCTCAAAACCCACTCCATTCACGCACAACACGCTGGCTGCACACACTCCACCTTGTTCCACAAGGCTTGGTATTCCCAATACCCGGGTAGCCAACACCACAACAATAAAGTCACCACAAGTGCTCAGTGTCACCTCCCCACCATATGCCTGTGTTAAAGGACCACATTCCACACAACACTCAAATTTAGGGAGCCCCACATAACACACTCACTGCATCATACATCTAGACATGAGCAAGACATTTATCTTCACTAACATTTCCTACATATCATAACAAATGCATTAAACTCTGCATTTCTACCAACTGCAAATTTTACATTAAACTACTCAATTCTCCATCATCATCATCAAAGTGCCACCTATGAAAGCAAAAGTTACTGTGGTAAATTTCACAAATTCCATATCTCAATTTACTGCTGCTCAACCTAACCAATCCAGACTAACTATTAATTCTTAAAGTCCAGCTGTGGAAGAAAAAACCGGTTAAACATTTAAAGCTAACATGGTATCTACTTCACTACAATGCATTTTCTAACAGAGGCCACAACAATGGCTTGACCATTCACTTTCAACCAGACACTCCGATAATGTTCTTCACAGTGTAAACACTTCACAGCCTAACATCACAACTCTATTCTATATGTTGCTAACCAACAAATTAACAAATGCCTTGCAGAAACAAATAATACGCAATTACTGCAGTTAATATTGCGAAAACAACAGAAAACAACTGTCATAACTTCCATGGCACCCAATCTCCAGTTAAACGCAGCTCTTCCTGACAGCCTCTCACAGCATAGTACCTCTGGGGAGCCAACCCCCAAACCCTGTCCATGGATAGCTCCTCAAATCTCTTGCCGGCCGTGAAGGAGCGGTCCACTTCATCTTCTGTGTTGCTACGCGGCACTTGGCAATGCCGCCAACCTCCATTACTCACGTGCCTACAGGGCAGAACCCTCCCCAGTACATCACCACAAGGGACACAGCCCCTTTCATCATTTGGCCCCTTAGTGGAAGGCGGCGATCACTTTCCACACCACCATGACCGCAACTTATTACAATGAGGAAAGGACCTCTGAACAAGCGGACGTAACGTTGCAACATTGAAAAACATTGTGGGGTTCTTTTCTTTTCAACACAGTTCCATGGAAAAAAAACGCTTCACTACACCAAATGATGAGCTCTGCCATTCATCCGAACACTCATCAGGTTCTACTGAATCAACAACTCCCCTCACAGCTCCAGTTACATCATCATTATCCTGCTGGACACAGTGCAGTAAAGAGCTCCCTGTGCGCAACCGTCAACCACTGCTTGGAAGCGCCAGCATTCACAATGCCAGCATCCACTTGGCTCACCTCCACCCCTTGACCTCCAACTGCTTCAGGCTCCCCCACACGATGCCTAGCAACTGACAGCTCTCCGCTGTCTTTTTTGAGAGTCACTGAGCCACGCGACTTCCACTCGCACAGCAACAGTTGCTTCATCCCACAACAGAGCCCCCTCTGTAAGTATGGGACGCTCTCCGCACCTCAGGACCACCTCAGACAGCTCAGAAGACCCTACAGCCTCTCTGGCACCAGCTGTATCAACAACAGGTTAAGTCTTCTTAATAGACAAACAGACCGTCTTTCTTTCACCGCAGCCTATTCGTTGCCTTCTGTAGCACGGCTCTGGCTGCCCCTTGAGCATATACCATCACAAGGGCCCAGGCCCCTCCAAAATGCTGCATTTAGCTCTGAGCCCCTCCGATACTCTGCCCTGGGCCCTTAGCCACTTAATTTCCAAAACCCTGGATTTCAAGCCTCTTCCATGCTCTGTTATGGCTCCTAGAAGAAAGTCCTTAGAAGCATTCAAGAGCCTTAAGCCCTAGACTCCTCCAATGTAAAGCAACAGGATTTAAGCCCATCCAATGCTCTGCTCTGGGCGCTAGCCCCACCAATTGCTTCAAGGTCCTCACAGCTGCTTTGGACCCAATTACTTTTGTCTGCCTGCTGGCGAACTCGCTGGCCCCTGGCCCTGGCGCTGCTCTTCTACATCCAGCGCTGGACTTCTCAGCGCCTATTGGCAAACAGTGCCGCCCCTACCTGAGAGAGGACCTTCTGTTTGGTAGGGGGGGTGTGGATGTCCCCTTCTTTGTGCTGTTCCCCCCCCCCCCCGCAAGCACAGCCAGCATCCTGGTTGCCATTGTAAAGATGGGTTCCTGGCCAATGATGACTGACATCTTGATGTGTACAAGTAACTTTTTTACTTAGTTCCAAGTGCATTACATTAACTTCATCAAGTCAGGTACATATAGGGACACCATTCACCTGCATCCCTTCTCAGGGGTCTCATTCTCCAACTGCCTCACATAGAACACACTCATACAACAACATTCTCTCAGCCGGCATTCTACATGAATCACTCCAACATTCCATGCATTCCAGACAGGGTCCAGGGAAGACTGAATCACAACACAGTTGACACAAAACTGATGTATTTCAATGTATATTTTGTACAATGTAGAATTGTGGGAAGTACGTATTTTGTGTTATACAACTCTTCTGTGAAGTACACAAAGGAGAGTACTACGAATTCCTTAGGGGCATTGGAGAAAAATTCTTGAAATGTTAATTCAGGAGAGGAATGTGATTCCTCATGCGTCCGGGCAAGGCACCCAACGCCCACAATTCCTATCCAAGGAAGGGCAGCAGAAGCAGCCAGATAACTAGAGGAAGCCTCCCCCACTCCCAAGAGGGAACATAACTACTCACAGGAGCAAGGCAAAAGGCACACAAGCGGCCCTGCGACATATGGGAGACACCTGACAGCCCTCATGTCCAAATCAAGAGGAAGGAGGACACAATCGACGACTCGGAACCCAGTAGCCAAACAGGACTCCATCTTGATCCAACTTGGGCCAGCGACAAGCTCTCCCAAACAAAAGGGAAGGGACAAGGAGAAATAAATCTGAATTCAGACATGCAATTGTGGTTCAAAGACTATCAGGAACAATTTAGGACCCCAGTTTGTTTATTCATTTGTAGCGCGCTCCAGACTCAAGGGTATCAGGGAGCAAAGCTTACAAGTAGGTTCTCAACTTAGTTGAACAAATAGATAAATTAACAGTACAGGTACATACAAGCACAGAATAGTCACAGGATAACAGTGGACATTAAAGTTATACATTTCGTGACTGTACACATGAGGTATTTTACAGTTGATGGACGACCGCTGTTAGGTTTAGATATCGGAAGATTTGAGACAGATGATGCATTTAGATCTCAAGTTCTGATATTCCTGTTCTTCTCGGATTTCAGGAAGCATAGAGTTCCAAAGCTGGGCTGCTTTAGTAGGGAAGCTGTTACCACCTACCTTAGAGAGTTTGAATCTGGGGACAACAAGGGAGTTACTATGGGCTAGTCTGGAAGGTCTGGTGGAGGTCCTTCTATGGAATCTCTCAGCGAGATAGCTGGGGGAAGCGTTGTTAAGGGATTTGTGGGTGGGTGATGCGATTTTCAGTTTGATTTTGTCGTTTGAAGGGAGCCAATTATTTTGCCGCCTAATCTCAGAGGATCTCTCCTGTCCGCTCTATGGGTGTTTTGGAGTGTTTGGATTTTCCCCGACGAGTGCTTTATTTGAGCAAATATAGAGAGCGTTGCAATAGTCAAGCCTGGACCGAATGAGGGCTCTGGCCAAGATGATACAACTGTTTGAGAGGAAGGGTTTACCGGTTCTGATGAGTTTACAAGTGTAACCGGTAGTGGAAGCCATTGTGTTAACTTGTTTGGTGTAGGAGAGGGTTGAGTCGAGATAGAAGCCGAGGGTTTTCACCTCTCTGGCCACATTAATGAGGTTGCCGTCAATTATGAAGGAGGTGAACAAGTTACTCTCTTAGCTGGTAACGTTCTTTCGATGGGATGGTCCGACGACATATTCCACATCTATGACAGTAATCACCACAGCTGTGCTGCTTCGGAAAATCTTTTGGCGTCCTGCGTCGAATACGCCTCCTCCGATGGCCGACGTCACTGGATGTTATAAGTAGGACGCACGACGCCCGTAGCCTCAGTTGTAGTTTTCCCCCCAGAACGTGTGGTACCAGTCTTCTGCCAGTCTGACCACACAAAGCCTTGCGGAAACGTAAGCTGCAATCGCATAAGAAATTCTGTAGCGGGGAAGGCAGGGAGCGATATGGAATACGTCGTCGGACCATCCCATCGAAAGAACGTTACCAGGTAAGAGAGTAACTTGTTCCTCGAGGGGATTGGGTCCTCCTACGTATTCCATATCTATGACAGACTCCCAAAGCAGTACCAATGCAAGGAGGTGGGAAAAGAATTTAGCAAAAGAAATTTAGAATGCCCAATCAAATTGCAGACCAAAGGACCGCCTTGCCAAAGGCCAGATCCTGCCCACGGATGGAATCGAGGGAGTAGTGACGTACAAAAGTATGGACCGAAGCCCAGGTGGCTGCGTCACAGATGTTACGAATAGGAACACCCCTCTGTAGGGCAGTAGAGGCAGCCATACCCCTGGTAGAATGGGCCTGCAAGCCTACCAGTGGATCCTTATCCGGCAAGCGGTAACACTCAGAAATAGCCAGAATAATCCAGCGAGACCAAGTCTTCTTAGTCACAGCTTGTCCCAGACGCTTTCCAGCGTAACCAATGAAGAGTTGATCATAAACTCTGACCCGGAACATGCGTGAAATATAAAAGCTTAAAGCTCTCCTAGATCGAGCCTATGGAGCCTCTCCTCTTCCTTACAGGGATGTGGAGGAGGATGAAATGCGGGAAGAACAACCTTCTGGCCCAAATGAAATTCCGACACCACCTTCGGAAGAAAGGAAGGACGAACTAAGGACAACCCTGTCCTTCTGAAATACAGTGAAGGGTGGCTTAACTGAAAGTGCCTGTAACTCACTCAGCGAGCAGAAGTGACCGCAACGAAAAACACAGTTTTCAGAGTTAACAGCCTCAAAGAGCATGAATGCAAAGGCTCAAACGGAGCACCCATCAGAAACCTGAGGACAAGGTTCAAATCCCAACCGGGCACCTGGAAAGGTGACGGAGGGTACTCATTAGTGATCCCTTTTAGAAACTGAGAAATTAAAGGAATTTTAAAATAAGAACACTCTTCAGACGAGCGCTTAAATATGGACAGCGCCGCCAGGTAACCTTTAACAGTACCCATTTGCAAGCCCCTGTGGGCTAAAGAAAGCAAAAAAGACAGAACCAAAGGAATGTCACATGCAAAAGGATCCACATTCTTAACCCTGCACCAGTCGCAGAACTTTCGCCAACGGTACAGGGACTTTGTTGCGGGCCTTCTGGACGAAAGCAACACCTCCATCACGTCTTCAGGGAGGTCTCAATCCTTATAGCGCAACCTTTCAGAAACCAAGCGAGAAGGTTGAGGGATCTGACCTCTGGATGGAGAACCTGACCCCCCCCCTCCCGTGAGAGTAGATCGTCTCGGCAGGGAAGACGACGTGGAGGGCAGATGGACAAGTCGAGAAGGTCCGGGTACCACGTCCTCCGGGCCCACGCTGGAGCAACGAGGATCATCCGGGAACCGAACCTTCGTAACCTCCGCAGCACTTGCGGGATGACGAGGACTGGAGGAAACACGTACAGCAGTGGGAAAGACCACTCCACCACGAACGTGTCTCCTAAGGCTCCTTTTGGAGGAAATTCCCGCAAGCAGAACCTTTCGCACTTCTGGTTGACATTAGAGGCGAAGAGATCCACTTGAGGGGTCCCCCAAAGGGCGAAGATCTCCAGGAGAATCTCCTGAGCCAACTCCCACTCGTGAGAGATCGCGCTCTGCCTGCTCAGAGCGTCCACCGTCTCGTTTTCGTCTCCGGCCAGATGAACTGCCGAGATCGAAACTTCCTGCTGGTTTTCCCAGAACCAGAGCTGCATCGCCTCCCTGCACAGAGGAAGTGACCTTCCCCCCCCCTTTTATTGAGGTAGTGTTAGGACAGTTTTTCTTAAGTCCAACTAGGGCTTAGTAAAACCATTCTACTGAGGCAGTACAAGACTCCACTCTTAGTATAAGGCTGTACCACCTGAGTTCAGGGTAGTGTAGACAAGCAGCCAGGCTTATCTTAGGAGGGAGAGCGGGCAGTAGATACAGTACAAGTGAACATTGTAATACAAATGATCCAAAGAAACACTGAAAAACTATGTATTGTAAAAATAAAGGATTTATTTAAATACAGGTAGGCCCAGATAAATCTAGGGGTTAAGTACTAACACATTATATGAAATCACAATATAAAACACAACACTATACTTGAAAGCACACAGGCCCAAGTATAAACCTTATTTGGAACACCTAACAGTAGTTCTAGGGAAGTCAAAACCTTGTTATACACATTTAGTATAGGTCAAGCCTATTCTTTGGGAGTAAAAGACCAATGGTTACTTTTAGATTACTTTTGGTAATACAAGGACAGTAGGCCCTTCCAGTTGTACAGTGACTCTTGGAACAAATCGCATAAACAGTTAACTGGACAATATACTTTTGGTGAATAGTGAAACACTTATTCTAGGTGCAGTAAAAACCTATAACTACTTTTGTCATAAGACACAGTTATACCAGGTGAGTAAAACCTAAGGATGTAATATGCAATTACAGATGCTTTGGAAGTCAGGGAACCCCAGATTGAGGTAAGCAATAACTCTGGTAACTTGTTTTGGATGGCACACAGCTAACACAAGGTAAGTAAAACCCACTTACTTTAACTTCACAATGAAGGGGAAAGTAAAACCTGAATAATTATTCTAGGTAGGCAACAACCTAATGTAGACTTAAGGACAGGCTAGCAGCAAGTCAGGGGAAGCAAGACCCAGTTGGGGGACACTCCTAGTTATCCTAACAGGACTAACCTGGTGATACCAACAGTTGGAGGACACTCCTACAATTACCCTACAGGAATAATCTGGTGAAACCAACATATTACTTTTGTAAAGAGGCACAACCTAATCACAGGAGAGTAAAATACCTTTACATCTACTTTCTTTTAGACTGGCAAAACAGTGGCTAAGGAAGAAAATATGTTAACCATAGTGCATCACACATTCAAGATCAGTAAGAACTTTTGTAACTGTTCACTCTGAGAATTACAGTTTCCCACCAACTCTTTATAAGTAAAACACTTGATTTCTTTTCTAGGCAGAAGTCCCAATCCCTTCAAAGTCTTTCCCTTAGAGCATGAGTGTTCTCAGTGGCAGAAGGGGGGTCACTAGGACTAGTGACCAACAGGCAGTGTTAGAATAAGTTCTTTAGTAGCAAAAGTCAGAGTTTCCTTAGGAAAACTGGCAAACAAGTGAGTACTTTACTTCTAGGGTTAGAAGAGAGTCCAGGGGCTTCACAGAAGACACCCCAGCAGGATTCTAGCAGTGGGACTGGGTGTACTGGACGAGGTACCTCCCAATCACAGAAAACACCCCAGGACTACACAGAAATCCCAACAGGCTTAAGATAAGTATATACCCAAGCCAACACAGTACCTCAGCAATGAAGAAGAGATTGCAGCAGGAGAACTTCAGGGACTGCAGCCAAATACCCGGTCAGTGGATTCCTTGTCCTGGAGACTGAACACAAGACCTCAGAAGGGACTTTGCAGCAGGGATTGATGAAGAAGGCTCCAGGCAAGATTTCTCTCGCGGCTGAATGCGGTTCTGCGGGTTTGGCGCCTTTTCAAGGTGCACAGAATAAGACAGAAAATCGCGGTTGAATTCTCGTCGTTTAAAAGGTCCAGCACTCTTGTGAGGGGACTTTTTGGACTCTATTCGTGTCTCTGGAGATAGACCAGGATGCCCACGAAGTTTCAGTTAGATTCGGAAGACCGTGCACTGCACAGTGGTTGGAGGTCCCAGGGTATTGGGGTATTGCAAGAACCCAAGGTCGCAGCAACCCGTGGAATGGCTCAAAATGCAGGTCTTCTTGAGTTTAATGGGTCTCACCAGGCTCTGGGTTTGGGTCGTCGTTTTCGAAGACCCCAGGTCGAACGGAAGAAAGGGCTGCAGCAGGCTCTGGTTACACAGCAGGCTCTCCGGTCGCTGGAATTCCTTCCCGCCGCTTTTCCTTCGTCATCCTCTTCGGTATTCTGTTCCAGTGGTTGACATGACTTCAGCTTCCAGGTTTCCAGTACTTATCAGGAACTGCAACACAACCTTTGCATTCTCTCCCTGCTTTTTACAAGAAAGGGGCGTCTGGCTGTCCAATCAGGACAGCCAACCCCCACTGGGATTTGGTCCAGTTGAAGGAAGGCCTAAGACAAAGGAGGGGGAAGTTTTGGACTCCTCCCCCACTTCCTGTGCTTACAGACTGACTGGAGCCTGGGTGGGGTGTCCAGGGAACTCCTGCCAAAGACAAAACTCAAAAAAAGGAATTTCCCGCCCTGCATGTCAGGGGAAGGAACAAGAAACGACAAGAAACACTAAAATGGCAGAAACAGAAGACAGGGGCCATTTTGGTAAAATGAGCACCCTTAGGTGCCTTTACTGCAGCTGTGATTACAGCCCGAGGTAAAGGTGCACCAAAATAAGTAAAAGTTATCACTGCCACCAGCCATTAAAGGTAAGCTTGTCACTGTAACAGAATTGTTACAGTTTAAATGTGAAAGGGGGTACATTGCATCTCCCCAGCATTCCACATAAGGTGGGGTGTGCTGGTTTCACAGAATAAAATGTAAAAGGGATCCAAAGATCCTTTGTACCCTTGGGAACTGTAGTTCACTCAAGGTTAGCACAAGAAAGTTAAATGGGGAGCCCCTATGGCAACCCAGCAACAACAGGCACTTATTGCCAATAAGTTGTTAGACATGATAACTTTAAAAAGACACTATGGAGAGTCTTAAAAATGACACCCATAAAAAGAGTTAAAGATGTGAGTGTGGAAAAAGCTTCCCACTCACTGAGGTATTAATGAAAAATATCCCACTAGAAAAGCAAAAAGTTCTGGGGTTGAACCAGGAAAGGAAGATTTACCAGCTCTGTGGAAATCTTACCTAAAAGGTAGTGCATGGCCACTGTGTTGTCTGTCAGGATCAGGACATTCTTTCCTCGCACAGTCGGCCGTAAAGCCTGACGGCTCTCAGCTCCAACAGATTGATATGGAGTCTGGACTCCGACGGAGACCAACGACCGCTGACTGTCAACTCGTTTGCATGAGCTCCCCATCCCGTGAGGGATGCGTCAGTCACGATCGTCACCTCCGGCCAGGGTAGCCAAAATGGAGCCCCCTTCATCAGATTGCCTTCGACGGCCCACCACAGAAGGCCCTGGACGACCGAGGACGGCACCTGAACAGAGTCCGACATCCTGCCGGAGGACTGAGACCACTGGAGCTTGAGTGCCCATTGCAAAGATCTCATATGCAACCTGGCCTCTGGCACCAGAAGAATGCAGGATGCTATGAGGCCGAGCAATCTCAAGAACTCAAACGCTGGGAGACTCTGGGCAAGCTGAAACTTGTGCACCATCTGCTGAATGTGATGAGCCCTCACCTGGGGAGGAAAACACTGCCCCAGGGACGTGTCGAGCACTGCTCCGATGTACTGGAGCCTCTGAGGTGATGTCAAATGGGACTTCTTTAAGTTGAGGGAGAAGCCCAACTTGTGGAGGGAGTGGCAGGTGAAGGACAGATGATCCAGGACTTGCTCGGGAGAGCGCACCCTGATCAACCAATCGTCCAGGTAGGGGTAGACGTGAATCCCCCCTTTCCTGAGATGCGCTGTCACCACTACCATGAGCTTGGTGAAGACCCTCGGGCGGAGGTCAATCCGAACGGCAGGACCCGAAACTGAAAGTGTGAGTCGCCAACTGCGAACCTCAGGTACTTCTTGTGCTTTGGTTGATAGGCACATGAATATGAGCGTCCTTGAGGTCGAGAGACACCAACCAGTCCTGAAGTTGAAGGGCCTGGAGGATTTGAGAGAGAGTAACCATCTAGAACTTGTCCTTCCTGAGGAGTTTGTTCAAACCGCGCAAGTCCATGATGGGTCTCAATCCCCAGTCTTTCTTGGAAATCAAAAAATAAGGGGAATACCATCCCTTGTTCCTCTCCGCTACAGGCGCCTTTCTCCAGCAGGGATTGAGTTTCCTGCGCAAGGAGCGGATCCGGACTCTTCAAAGAGGTTCCCAGGTGGATTGTCGCGAGGCCTCTGCCAGAAAGGAAGACAGTAGCCGTGGGCTATGATCTCCAGAACCCACACATCTGAAGTAATGGCACGTCACTCTACAAGATGCTGCGCCAGCCTTCCCCCAACCGGCGAACCATGGGACATGGCCTCATGACTGAGCTGAAGCGGCTGCAGCGTTGCCTGAGGGCAAAGAGGCAACTGCCCAAGCAGCCTTGGCACCTCGAATACCTTGTTTTCCACCTCTGGCACTCCTACGGTGGTCCCTTTGACTGGCAGCTCTTCTCGCTTTACCAAAGGATGAGTAATAACGAAAGGAACCTCCCCTCCATTGCTGTCCCCTAGGACGAAAAAGGCAGAGGTTGTCGAACTGCAGCGCCCAACGATTTCGCTGCAGCTTTGGAGGTCTGCAACCTCTCAAGGCTCTCCTCAGCCTTGCTGCCAAAAAGATGTTCCCCGTCAAAGGGCATGTTGAGGAGCCGGGCCTGCACATCAGGAGTAAACCCCGACTTCCGCAACCACGCAAACCTGCGTATGACGGTGCTCGCCGCCATTGACCGGCTGGTGCAATCTATCATGTCCAAAACCGACTGAACGGCCTCACACATGGCATCCTTGCCATCCTGGACCATAGCAAGGAAACCACCCCATTCGTCCCAATTCGGGAATATGTTCAGCCGCTAAGGAAACAGTTCCACAGAGAGTGTGTGAAACGTGACAAGGCACACACGGAGTTGGCCGCCTGAAGCACCATACGCCCTGAAGAAAACATCAAAACGCTTGACGTCCCTATCAGGAGGGATGGTAGGATACGACGCCTGCTTTGCTGGGGCCGTAGCCGCCTGCACCACCAAACTCTCCGGAGTGGGGTGCTTGGTCAAGTAGAGGGGTTGCTACTGGCTGGGCGGTATTTACGCGGCAAATACTTGCCCACTGCTGGGAGACTCTCCGGAGCAGTCCAAGACGCCGCCGCCCTCCTCTGTAGAGACATATGGAACGGCAGTACCGGGTCAGTTGGTGGACCTTGGTCGAGGATATCCGTAAGGTCATCCTGAAGAAAATCCCCTGTGGGAGCTGACCACCCCAAGTACTCGGCACCCTAGACATAAGGCGCCGGTACGAGGAGTCAGCATGAGTGCCAGGCTCAGGTTTACAAAACTCCACCTCCGGAGGTGTGTCCAGACCACTGGCGTCGTGCAGGGACTGACGCAGGTCCTCAATTTGGCTATGGCCTGAGAGAATCTCATCTGGCACCGTATCAGGAACCATGCCATCATCAGTGCCCTCATCCACCTCTGAAATGTACTCAAGGTGGCGGTAAGAAGGCACAGAATGGGGAACAAAGCCATGCTTGACCTTGGCCAGAGCCTTTCTAGGGGGTTCCTCCATACCCCGGGGTACCCCCGTCGAAACAGCCTTGAAAGGCGTCGAGTGAATCAGCATTGATGCCGAACGCGGCGCCGACAGCATCGACGGTGTCGACACAGGTCTCGAGGGCGGAGCCCCGAGCGTGTCCCTCGACAGCCTGGGCGCCGATGGCGTCGACGACTTTTTCGGAGGCGGAGCCTCGAAAGAGTCCGTCGACGACCTCGGCGCCAGAGGCGTCAACGTCTTCCTCGAAGACACAACAGGTGCACACGGTCTCGAGCGCATCGAGGACTGGGACCTGGAACGGGCATGATGAGAACGATTCCCCTTGTCCGAGCGGGACCTTTCCTGCGAATCGTGCCGACCCCCCGAGCCCGAAGGCGTACGAGCGGTGTCTCTCGACCGATCACGACCGACCCCACTCAGAAGCGCGGACGGACCAGTATCCTGAAATTCGAGAATCGCTAGCATTTTCTTACCGAAGGAAGCCCATTCCTCCGGCTTCGCATGCTAGGTGGTATAAGCGACCCGCCGACAGGCAGAGTCCTCGGATGAGGACGGGGAAGGCGACCGATGACGGCGCTTCCGGGAGTGCCTCGAAGAAGCAGAGGAGTGGCGGGACCTACTCCGGGACCGAGACCCACAGGACTTCCGACGACAATGCGGAGAGTCGCCCCTCGAATCGTCCGTCGAAAGCCCCGCAGACCTCGACTTCCGTGGCTTGGACACCTTACCTACCGACAGTTTCTTCTTGCGCTCCCGCAAGGCTTTGGACGTAAGCGACTGGCAGTCGACACAATCATCCGTGTCATGGGCCTCCCCGAGGCACCAGAGGCAGGCGTTGTGCGAGTCAGTCACCGACATCTTGGACCCACAGTCCCTGCACTTCTTAAAGCCTGGACGCGGGGTGGAAGACGAGGTAGACATCACGAAGGATAACTTCACAAATGAACAGGTTCGAAGAACCGATAAAGAACAGAAATTCCAAAGAGTCGATGCGCGCAGAGATCTCTGAAACGAACACGTTCGAGGAAAAAACAGAACCGAGGCTACGGGCATTGTGCGTCCTACTTATAACATCCAGTGACGTCGGCCATCAGAGGAGGTCCTTGAGGGCGGCGTATCGACGTCATCGACGCAGGACGCAGAAAGATTTTCCGAAGCAGCACAGCTGTGGTGATTACTGTCATGGATATGGAATATGTCGGAGGACCCAATCCCCTCGAAGTATTCAATCCCAAGTTTGAGGTTAGGGGAGGTGCCTAGAATGATGAGCTCCGTTCTGTTATCATTCAGGCATAGACCATGATTGGCCATCCATGCCTGGATGATGAGATACACCCTATTCACCAAGGCCAAATCCTTAACATAATCCCCTGAAAGTGGGAGGAGAATCTGTGTATCATCCGCATAGTTCGTGTAGGTGATACCGAGATTGTCCAGATCATCGAAAAGGGGCTTAGTGAATATTTTGTATAGCTTAGGAGAGACAAGATCCTTGGGGGAGGCCGCATGTGGTAGGGATAGGGTCGGCAGCTGCTGAGGGCGAGAATACCCGCATAGTCCTTTCACTTAGGAAAGACTCAATCAAAGCTATGGCCTCCCTAGAGAAGTGAGCAGCTGAGTCTAGGTGGCTGCATAGGACCTTGTGGTCGACCAGGTCGAATGCAGCCGAGAGGTGGAGGACGAGGCGGCCAGATTTCCCTTTGTCTCTTAATACATCGACTTTGGTCTTTAAGTCTATGAGGGCTGTCTCAGTGCCGTGTTGTGGGCGAAAACCAGATTGGCGTGCTCCTAGGAGGTGTACTTGCAGGTAGTTCTGGATTTGTGTGTAGGCGACCTTATCAAGGATTTTTAATAGAAAGGGTATGACGTGATAGGTCGGTAATTAGTGGGTATTGACGGGTCAAGTGTTTGTTTTTTTAGTAGGGGAGCACCCATGATTCTTTCAAGTTTGCGGGGATGATGCTGGATACAAATGAAGCATTAATGAGCTTGGAAACAAAGGGGCTAGGTCCCTTGCTGCGTCCTTAATAAACTGGGCTGGGCAAGGGTCGCCCTGGCAGTTGGAGGGTTTGAGTGAAAGTATGATTCTTTCGACTTCAAGGTTTGAGATTTTCAAAAATTTGAAGCGAGTAGGCGTTGAGCTGGGAGAGGTAGATGTCTTCCAGTTAGACTGTGTGACAGTGCTGAACAGAATGTTGGGTGGTGGTGAGTTAAATGGCGAGTTCAAGGAGGCTTTTTTTAGGGCTATTTTGCTTTGGAGAGTAGTTATTTTATTGGAGAGCACATGTTGGATGCTGCAGCACCAGCTTTTGTCTTTGGTGCATGTGTCTGGCTTGGAGATAGGGGTTTCTATCTCTTTGGGGATAATGAATAACTCCTTCATGCTGGAATTAGCTTGGGAGATCTGGGTGCTGTATGATTCTTTTTTGTAGAGGGTGGAGATCTTGATGAGTTTGGTTTTGATGACTTCCGATGGCAGTAGTCGACAGGCGGCTTCACAAGTTATTTTTTTTGTCTAAGATCTTTGAGTTATGGGGTGTACCATTTGTTTAGGCGAGTTTTGGGTTTGCTGGGTCTATGTTTGAGCAGGGCAATTATATCTAGCGATGTTTCCATAATTTTGTTGTACTCGTCGACCAGTGTACCTGGATTGGTACCGTCTGGAAGGGCGTTGAGGGTGGGAAGGATGGCTGGGATAAGCCTATCGGCTGTAATGTTCTTTTTGCTTCTGGTTGGTGTGGGTGGGGTGGTGGGGATCGTGATGGGGAGAGGTCTGGTGGTGGTGAGGGTAAAGGACACGATAGAGTGGTCTGTCCAAGTCAAAGAGGAGACGGAAGGGATGTTACCATGACAATTGTAATCAGCTACCCAATCTAGTATTCTTCCTTTATTGTGAGTGGGTGCAGAGACTTTTTAGCATAGGCAGAGTTCAGTCAGGATAGTGGCGGTGTTCAGAGCGGTTTCATCAAGTGATTATTCAATCCCAGGTAGAAGTCGCCAATGAGTAGGAGTAGTTCCTACTCAATTTGAATCACTAAAAGATTACATGAAACAGGCAGTACAAGAATTAAGGGTCGCCGTGGCTAAACTTGAACACCTGATACACCTCACGCAACCTGGAAAAACGTTTCAGCAAATCAAACATCCAGATCAAGAGTATGATGGAAACTGTAGAAGGAAAAGATCTCAAAGAGGCAGCCCAGCAAGTTTTTAAGGACATATTATCTAGCACCGAAGAGGAAGAGGAAGAGATGCAGATTGACTAAATCCATCGCGTAGGACCACGGAGCACGAGCGAACCAGGCACACGCACTCGAGACGTCCTGGTGGCACTCTCCTCATACCCCCAGAAAGAACAAATCCTACGCAAAGCAAGGACGATGGGGCAAATCACAAATAAATGGGGTGGAAATACAGCTATACCAAACTTAGCCCAGTCGATACTTCAGAAAAAGCGGGAGATGGGCTGCGTGCTGAAAGAATTGGCAGATATATATATATATATATATATATATATATGGACCTTCCCACTCTGACTCCTATTTGCATGGGACTGCAAACAGCACAGAGTGAGTACATGCGAGGAGGGCCTGCATATCCTGAATCCACAAGGAGAAGAAAGGAAGGCAGAAAAGTAGACAAACAGCAACAGATCACAAAGGAAACCATGGGAACGCAAGTGAAGGCCACAGAAGATCCACCGGAGATGCCGGCTTCAAAGGAACAACTTATCCACCGGGGACAAATACCTGTTACCCCCTTCGGGGGGTTATATGCTGTTACCATTAACTAACAGGTAGTGGGGGCCAAACCCGGGACCAGCCACTTGGAACCCAGGTGAGGGTTAGGAATCCCCACAGTTTTTCCAGAGCTTTGAGGATCGGGTGTGACTGGCATCTCGCCCGAGCAGCCATAGGTCCCTGGACCACCCTCAGGACAGTTATGGGGTTGGGGAGGGCACTACAAGTTGGGGGTTGCAGCAGGGGGAGGGAGGGAATGGGGGCGGTGGGGAGGGAACACAACCAGATGAGCCAGATTCAGAAAAGGGATAAGAAGGGACAGGGAATATTCTGAGATGGAAGGGATACAAATTCTCACATTCAATGTCAGGGGTCTAAACACCCCGGTTAAAAGGAAGAAGGTAGAAAATCTTCGACACAAGGGGAAATTCAATATCCCAATGCTACAGGAAACTCATTCGGACTAAGGATAAGGGGATAACCCACCTGAGAGGATATAATCCCATACTCCAATCCAATGCACAAGAGAAAGGAGCAAGGGTGATGTTGGCATTCCACAAAAACCTGAGAATACACATACATGACACCAAAACAGACAAATTAGGGAGATATATATTTGCGAATGCATTCCTGGAGGACAACCCAATAATACTGGCATCAATATATGCCCCAAACATGGGTCAGGATGGATTCCTAAGGGATACCTTGGAAAATTGGAAAGATTTACAACAGGGGAAGTGGTGCTGGAGTGAGACCTAAACCTAGCTTGGCAACCCAACTTAGATTGGAATGGAAACAGAACACAGGGTCAGGGGGCATGATCAAAGAACCTATGCCGGAAAATGGAAACGCTGTCACTTTGCGATGTCTGGCGGGCGAGAAAGGGGCAAGAAAAAGGGTACACACTTCTCACACTTACACCAGACGATGTCCAGGCTAGATTACATACGGGTTTCCATGGGGCTCATGGGGAAAATCCATGGGATAGCACTGGGTCCCATATCGATATCGGACCATGCCCCACTGCGGGTAGAACCATCCTTGACTAGTAAGAGCGTGGCTGAGGCGGTTCAACTCCTGCCAACTATTTTACAGGACCCCATGCTGGAGAATACAATCAAAGAGAAAATAGAATATTTTACCCACAACAACTCTGAGGAGGTATCGCAGGAAACCATATGGAAAGCATTTAAGGCGGTCATGAGGGGACAGCTGATCGGCCTCAAAGTGGTCAGAGAAAAACAGATACCAATGGGAAAAGGAACTAGAGGGGAAATTACAAGACATACAGGGACAAACAATACAGAACCCCACAAATAAACTGAAGAAGGCACTGAGACATGTACAGAGCCAACCAACTAGAAGCCATTTAAATGAAATGGGCAGAAAAGAACCTCCTATACCTTAAAAACTGGTATACACAGAAGGAAATAAAGCCAACAAATACCTAGCAGGACAACTGAGGGCCAAAACACGCTCAAGCGGTTACAAAAATTAAAAACTATTTGGGATAGAACAGACACGAACAGAAGATATTGGGGAAATCTTTAAAGAATTTTATCAGCCACTTTAAGCAACAGATAACCCCTCGGAGAATGATCAGAAAACTATCTGAACACCATAATAATCCCACGAATCTCAGAAATTGACAGACAACAGATGACTAAATAAAAATAGAGGGGTGAAGAAGGCTAACCTAGAACTGCCCATGACTAAAGCACTGGGCCCGGATGGATTAACTGCTATCTTTTATAGGAAGTACATGGATATACTGGGCCCCGTCGAACGGCATATCCAACACTCTGGTCTGGACGTCCTGGCGAAGGTCCGTCGCCTTGAGCCATCCTCGTCGTCGGAGGCAAACCCCGTTACCCAGTTGGCGAAATCCGGTATCGGCAATGTCCGTTGCCACCATTATTGCGTGATACGACGCCACCTCTCCTTCCTGCAGAATTTGTAGGGCCTCCGCCCTCTTGTCGTCCGGTAGGAAGTCTAGCAGGGGAGCCACCTTGAACCAAAGCTCCCTGTCGTAGCGTGCCAGGATCGCTAAGGCATTGGCCGCCTTAATCGTCGTCACCGCCGACGAGATTACTCGTCGTCCAATGGAGTCCAACTTCTTGCCCTCGCTGTCTGGCGGGGAAGTGGAAGTTGAAGCCGCCGCACCCGCTGCTTTCTTCTTGGCCGCTGCCGAGACGACAGAGTCTGGCGTGGGCTGGGCCCTGAGGCACAAGGGGGCGGCATCGGGGACTCAGTACTTCTTCTCGTACCTTTCCCTCTTGGCGGGTGTCGTGGAAGGGTTCTTGAGGATAGCCAGCCCCTCGTCCCAGATGTCGTCGAGGAACGGCACAGCGAGGACCGTCTTCCTACTGGCCTCTCGTCGTTGGTAAAGAAACCCTTCCTTTTTCTGTTTCTCAGGGTAGAGCTGGAAGAGCTCGGATGCCCTGGTTATCATGGCGTGAAAGGAGCCAATTTCGTCGGGTGGAGAAGCCCAAGGTGGGGGGGGGGGTTGATGACAGGATGTCCGTTGTGTCATCGCCGCCGTCGTCGTCTGTCCCTGTATCCGTCGCCGTATCCTCTCTAGGGTCCGGCGAGGGGGATGAGGGGTCCACAGGCCTCGCGGGCACGAAGGGGGGAGCGGGGTGGACTCTCCTCTGCTTGTTCGGAGGGCTTCCCGACGGGCCTGGTTCTGGATCCTCCATCGGGGTCCGTGGTAACCTCGTCCTTATCTCAGTACATAAGGATTGTATCACCAACAAAATGGCCCCGAGCTATCCTGGAGCTCGGGTAATGGCTGCGACGGATGGGATGGCTGCTCCACTGGGCCCTCTTCGTCGATCACATCAGCGGGAACCGTCCCCTGGGATCGAATCTTCTCGAACTTCTCGTTGAGGCCTATGAACCTCTCATTGAGGCCCTTCCCGGATTCCACCAGATCCTCCTCAGAGGCCGATTCAGAGTCTGTAATGGCCACCGCCCGCCCCAGTCTTTTTCTGCCGGGGACTTCACGGGGGTCTTAACTATGGGCTGGAAAGAGGATTCCCTCCGCGGTGGCGGGGATACTCTGGGCCCAGAGGCCGTTTCCACTGGCGTAGTCTCAGCCGGCTTCGCCAGGGTCGCAGCGACCACTTCGATAGAGGCCTTTGCCGGCTGGATCAAAGCCCTCACCATCTTAGGTGCGTCCTGGGCCTTCGCCTTGGGGGGCGCTGGCTCGTGGTTGAACGTGCCGGGGAAGTCGCGTCCTGCCTGGCAGCCAAAGAGCCCGACCTTTCAGCGCTCCCGGTGCCCGCGGACTCACGGTGCTTGGCCTTCTGTTGGGCCCCCGTCGCCCTCACAGGACTTAGAAGCCTGCTCATACTTTTTCTTCGCCTTCTCACCTGCTGTGCCCTTCTCCAGCCAGGCGGCGAGGCGGGAACGACAATCTTGTTTGGTCCGTTCCGAATGGTTCTTGCGGAACGCACAGTCCTTCTCCACGTGCGTCTTGTCCTCATGAAGGCAGTAGAGACATCGCAAATGCTCGTCCTCCTTGAGAACATTTTGTAATCCACATCCAGTGTAGCACCTGAACAGCTTGGATCCAGGCGTCGAGCTTCCCTTGTCCTGGGCCATGTCCGTTGAGGTAGGCCGCAGATCTTCCGGAATACTCCAAGAAGTGTAAACTCGACGAAAACTTCACCCTTGAGGGGCGTAGAAGAATTCCGAAACGGGTCCCCGTTATCGGAAGTAGAAACGGTGGAGCTTGAGGCTCGATAAAAACGAAAAAATGAGAAAATCACCTGAAAGCGCGAAAACAGCAAAAACTCTAGAGCTAAAGCATGAGGACTCTCAACACTTGAGCGTGCGGTAAAAATCTGAGGATGGCTGCCAGAGGTGGGGCTTAGAGAGAGGGCAGTCATTGGCTGGGGGCAGTATAACCCAGAGATCAGTGATTGGTTACTACTAAGAAAGACAGATCAGAAACAAAACTGATACTGATTTTTTCTTTACCGAGGATTCCCAGCCTGACGACGGGGAATATTAATGAGCATGTGAATCAATGCCAGACCCCATGCTGGAGAATACAAACTACATGGAATTAAGCTACTCCACAGATGGCAGTACGAGCCTCTAAGACTGTCGAAAATGTACCAAACCAACAGTCCGAAATGCTGGAGACAATGCGGAATGGAAGCCAACTACTGGCACATGTGCTGGGACTGTCCCAAAGTCTGCATATACTGGAATGAAGTTCTAGGATGGATTAAACAGATAGACAGCATCGAGAGAAACCCAGCTCCCCATCTGTTTGGACTAGAAGAAGAGGAGGTGGAGCTCACTAGGATAAAAGAAGTGGTCTCATCGCTCCTCCTAGCCGCTAAAGCGTGCCTGGTCATCCAATGGTAGTCCTCACACCTCCCAGTTAAAAAAGAATGGATTCATATCACCAGGAATATCCACACAATGGAGAAAATCACTGCAGCCCTCCATGATAAGGCGTTGTGACACGAACAAATATGGTGCGACTTCGTCAATCAGTATATAGGAAACGAATAACCAAATGAGCTGAAAAGCAACGACCGACGAAAACATCCCTGAACGAGAAAGTAACAACTCCGGACATGTTCCAAGAAACCTAGCCTGCCACGAAGCCTAAGCACAAATGAAACCCACAAGAACAAAGTCCCACTCTATGCTAAGCATGAACTAAACTCTTGCCGACAAACTGGTAGAATCTGAAACGCAGTCGGGGGGAGGGAGGGAACTCAATATCCATACCCTGAAGGGGTGGGGAGGACAATAATACTCTAATGTAAAACATCTATCCAATTGAAGTGGCATACTGATGCACCAATGTGAATTTAACCTGCATATAACTGTTTGTACTTTCCATAAGATAAAAAAACAATAAAACTTCAATAAAAGTTCAATAAAAAAAAAAAAATGAACAGACAGAAATCGGAACTACTAGTCTTCGTGGGGGACTGCGATGGGATAAAGAGAAGATCATCCTCCCTACAGCTAAAGATACCAGACAGAGGGAGAACATATATAGGAATCACCCTTACAGCACGAGTAGAACAGCTATATGGGGAGAACTTCCCGCAACTAATAGAAAGAATAAAACAAGACTCAGAGAGATGGAACCCCCTTACAACTTGTGGTGAGGTTGGATGACCTCGATAAAGATGAATATCCTTCCCAAACTATTGTACCATTTTCAGGCACTAACGATCGAAATTCCCAAGACCTTCTTTAAAACCCTGACTAAAGCATTCATGGCATATATTTGGAAAAAAATACCCCCCAGAATGGCAAGGACGGTGCTGACATTTCTGCAAATATTACGAAGCAGCACAGCTGTGGGTAATAAAGGAATGGGTGCCAAAGGACTAACATAAGATATAAGCCAACCAGGACAGATCACTGGCGGCCACACCACAGCCGGAACTGTTATGGAGAGGGAAAAATCAGACACCCAAACCTACAAATTAGCGAGTTGATGAGGACGGCCTTAGATGTATGGGACGAAACAAAGTGGAGAGCTAATGGAAGAGCCATCACCCTTTAGACCTATGTTGGGAAATCCAGACTTTCCGCCGGGGATGGAGAAAGGGGCATACAAAAAAATCGGAGATAGCATGGTGCATAAAAATCGGGGACATGCATCAGGACCAAAAAAAATAAAATCAGATTATTCATCATTCGAAGACTGCAAAACTTTATTGGGCCTTACAGCAAAAGACAGATTATAAATACAAACAGCTGCGACACTGGCTCTCAACCCCAACCATAAGACAGGATGCGACCAGAGAGTTAACTCCCTTTGAGCTATACTTAACGACCCACACATGCTCAAAGAAAATCGTCTCAGTTCTGTACACATTTTTAAATACAGAAAAGGAGGCGATCCAAAGAAATATGAAGAAATGGGAACACACCTGGAGGGCTATCCCTAAGTGGACACGGGCAATACAGATAAGAAATATGGATATAACTGATGGTCCAATGGCACTACACCCCCGAGAGGTTAAATGCAATGTATCCGCTAACGTCAAACATTTGCTGGAGAGGGTGTGAGCGGGTAGGAAACTGGAAACACATATGGTGGGATTGTCCAGGAATACAAAGATTCTGGGACGAGGTGAAATCTCAGAGGGAGGCGATGTTCATAGACCTGGGACAGGTGGGAGAAAAGGTATGGCGCTGTGGGACGCCGATCAAGGGATATTACGAAATCGCAAAAACTGAACTTCATGGGGTTACTGAGTGTGGCATGGAAACAACAATCCCCACCATCACTCTATGACTGGCTGCAGAGGATATGGTCATATGTTGCAATGGAATGGATTACCTATAAAATTCAGGGCAACCAAGAGAACTTCCAGAAATAATGGGGTACAGTACTTTACTTCCTACAAAGTGACTATAATGGTAAAATGGTGCCGACACGATTAGAATTTTGGACTTATTCGGATCCTGATTCACAAACTTTGGACAAACTGGAAAAATTTCCATCGACTAGGAGGTTTGGGAGGGGGGGGGGGATTGGGGGAATGTTGATGCTTAAATTGAAACTCAAAAATAGGTAAAAAAAGAAACACTCAGCCAAGGCTTCCAAAACACGAAAAATATTTTTACAACAATTAGCAGATTCATATATTTCACAGGAAAAAATTACAGTTACTAGGAGCAGTCAAAATGTTACACTTACAGCCCCATGGAAGAAATACATATGAAGACTTTAAAATGAATTAAAAGTCACAGGTCAGTACCAAAAATACTAAACTTGTTCTGGCGCTCACTTAACCCCTAGGGGACCCAGGATAAATGTCCAGGGGCAGATAAGACACCAAGGGTCAATTTTAAGAGCTTTCCAGGTAAGTTCACAGTTCCATTGGAATGAATGGGAGACCGTTAAGAGCACCATTCACTTTAATGGATGTAAGTCTGTATGACCCTAAAGGTGCAGATTATGCAATGAGCAACCACAGGGATAGCCACATGAGGACCCCAATGAAGTGTTCCATAGGCTGGAAGACTCTGGTTACTCTTAGCGCGCTAGGCGCGGTAACCATCCACGCTAACTTTCGTTTTTAAAATATTGTTTCTCAATCTGCTTGCGTTTACTGCATTGCCCATTTGCAGCAAAGCTGTGGCTGACCCCCTGCCTGAGCCACAACCACTGAAGCCTCCCCTCCTTTGTGATTACTCTGCCGACCAGAGGCGCCGGATGATTGGCTGCTCCACCCTACTTCTCCACCGATCAGGCACCAGGAGGCGCTAGTCGGCCCTTTCAGGAAAGGCCCTGAGGGCAAGGCCAACAACTGTCCAGAGACTGTCCCGAGTTGAACAGAGCCCAGGGCCACACCCCCTGCTTGTTTTGAGGCTGTGAGTAACTTTGGCTTTACTACCTGCTCCCTTGCACCCTATCCTCTCAAACAGCTCTCCTCATTGCCTTTCTAGCACCTGCCTTGCACTGCAGTCACTGCACTGGTCGCTAAGGTTGCCTAAACTTCCACAACAGTGCGCCACCCCAGTCTGCCCTATGTTCTCCACACACTGATGGGCATCCCTACTATGCTTACAATGCCCTCTCATCCTTTGGCAAAATTACATTGTTGTGTTCTCTGTTCATACATTTTGATTTTGTGTCCTATTGCATTTTAAGTTAGTGCCTTTTTGGCTCCTCATGCTAATTTCGAATCTAGGTACCCATGAGCCATGCATCTAATTTGTCTCCCATTGCATTTGCGCCTTACGGTCGCCTACAGACCACATCGATTGTTGTGTTGCTCCTTATGGTCGCCTACAGACCACATTGATTGCTGTGTTGCTCCTTATGGTCGCCTACAGACCACATTGATTGCTGTGTTGCTCCTTATGGCTACCCTCCGACTACATTGAATCGATCTGTGCTGTGCCTCTGGTCGCTAACAGACCACACCTGCTACCCTGTGTACTAGCGACGCCACCCACATCATGTATTGGTGCCCATCGACTCTCATCCACCTACTGTTTACATACAGTAGACACTGGACTAGTCAACCCAACCCACATTCTAATCAAGACACATTCACCAGCTCATGTATGGTAACCACCACCCTCTCCTCGTGGCCCAGCACCATGACACCTGCAAATCCGTACTTGGATGATCCAGCACTCTGGATATGCCACTTTGCTACTAGACCAACACCTAACCAACCTTGCACCATCGCTATTAGAAACACTAGACTGAATTCTAGAACTAGACTACCTACTTATCCATGCTCTCACCACCCTAGCCTATTGAATAGAAATGCTAGATTGAATTCTAGAACCAGCCCACCTACCTCTCCTTACTCTCACCACCCTAGCATCTTATCCAGAAAGAGCCCGTAGCATGAAACACTCGCATATTGGCCATAACCTTGGCAATTCCCATATTGACTCAGACAATCTAGCCCACAGCCTTCGGCATAGTCGACCGATACCATCTGAAAAATCTCCAAAAAAAGACAAACTAATCAAAGCAGCCTTGGTGAATGCGAGGTCTCTTCCTGCCCATGCTCTCGACATCGCTGACTTTATAACTTATGAAAAGCTTGATCTCCTCGCAGTCACAGAAACTTGGCTTAATGCTGCATCCGGCCCATCTCTGGCCCTCGCCATACCTAATGACTATGCTATCACGAGATCCGATAGAAATACCACCCAAACAAAGGGAGGCGGACTCGCCCTCATATTCAGAAATACCTTCGACATTAAAGTCATCCAAGACGCTCAAATCCCTTCTGCTGAATCCCCATCAATTAAACTACCTCTTTCACCCAACCACACGGCAACCTTGCACCTTATTTACTGTCCACCAGGACCCATTTCCTCTTTTATAGAGGATATTGCATCACTTATAACCATAAATACCAAACCTAATTCTCAAACCATCTTACTTGGGGACTTTAATCTTGGTTTCAACGACCCTAAGGACACTAACGCCCATGACCTTGCCAACACCTTATCTGAACTGGGTCATACGCACATTATCCATGAACCCACTCATATCAAAGGCAGAACACTAGACTGGCTCTCCCACCTCAACTGCTCTATTGACCTATCCAATGACCCTTGCATCTGGTCAGATCATCATAAATTAACCTTTGCTATCAAAGCCAACACACCCTTCCCGGTGCCTATCATCGCCCCTGCCACTTGCACGAGAAACAAGAAAGATATTACTTCTGACAAACTCCTACCTATACTACTCCCTATTTTGAATAATATTGATTCAGATGCTGACCCTACAGTCTTAGTGGATACCTACAACCTGGCTATACTCAAAGCACTGAACTCCATTGCCCCTCTAAAATTGCGGAAACCTAAACCACAGCGTCACCTTAACACCTGGTTCACGCCGCAGTTAAGAGAACTACGCAAAACTAAAAGAACCGCCGAGGCACATTGGAAAAAACACCCCACAGTATCCAATAAGACTGAGCTAACCCTAGCCTCCTCTAGCTACAAAGAAGCCATACTTCTTGCTAAAAAATATACCTATAATAAAAGGATTACACAAGCGGAATCCAACACAAAAGAACTCTAAGATTCTGAAAGATCTAGAATCCCCCATTGCCCCCATAGACAAATGTGTTACTGACACACTATGGTGTAGCAAAATTCAGAAGGCCTTATTAGATAAAATAGCTCGCCTACAATCCAAAATCAACGCAAAAAAATCCTTACTACTAGCTGACCCTGACTATAAACAACTACCGAACAAACCATCTACCTTTAAATCAACCTGTAAACCATTCAGCCTTTCACCCCTCTCAACCTGGGAAGTAGAAAACATCATCAGGAAACTTAAACCCTCAAACTGCCAAGGTGATGCCTGCCCTGCCCCGATCATCAAAGCGGCCGTGCACGACCTGGCATCATTCATTACCAACCTCATCAATGCCTCCTTCAAATCTGGAATAGTACCTGACAACCTTAAAGACGCTTGGGTCATTCCACTTCTCAAAAAACCTACTCTTGACCCAGCCAACCCGTCTAACTATAGGCCGATAACAACTGTACCGTTCTTATTAAAAATATTGGACAGAGCAGTCTATTTACAAATACAGGCCTACTTAGAATCAAACAACCTCCTAGGACTTAGGCAATCAGGCTTCTGACCGAGACACGGTACGGAAACTGCACTAATAGACCTCACTACCCAGATCCAAACCCTGAAAGACAATGGCAAACTTGCACTCCTCGTACTGCTTGACCTGTCAGCAGCTTTCGACCTAGTCAACCACCAAACACTCTGTCACCATTTGAAATCAGCAGCACACTTTTCAGACGCAGCCACGGCTTGGATCAGTTCCTTCCTGGCGAACAGAACCATGAGGGTCTTCTCTCCAACGGATTCTGCCGAACCCTCACCAGTACCCTGTGGAGTCCCGCAAGGCTCTTGCGTATCCCCGACACTTTATAATGTATTCACAAAACCCCTCTTCGATATCCTTGACTATCTGGGTGTCACATATACCAATTACGCGGATGACACCCAGATACTCATTCCTATCACGGGTGATTACGAAACTGACAGCACCACCCTTAATGAAATCTACTCTGTAATACAAGCATGGATGGCACACCATGGACTGTGTCTCAATGACGAAAAAACCGAGTTGATCATCCTGGGCACTCATGCCAAACTCAAAAATCTTAATCCTTCATTCAAAGCCTTTATCATAGATGGCAATCTCATTCCTGTGTCAAATAACACTAAAACCCTTGGTATCTACATCGATGCCACCTTATCCTTCTCCAAACAAACTAATGCAGTAGCATCATCAGCCGCATACACCTGTAAGCTGATCACTGCATGTAGACCGTTCATCCCTGCACCCAATTGCATTACTCTTGCCCGAGCATTAGTCCTATCCAAAATAGACTTCTGTAATGCTCTTTACTTGGGCAATAGTCACAAAAATATCAACAAATTGCAAGTTGTCCAAAACAATGCCATTAGGGCTGCCCTCAACATTCCCAAAAAGGCACACATATCTGAGACCAGACGTAAACTACGCTGGCTCCCTGTCGAGCATAGAATATCCCTTAAAACGCTGGCCCTTATACACAAAGCCAGGGCCAACCTTGCGCCAGCATACCTTACTAACCAACTTACACCCCACACCTCTTCAAGACCACTCAGAGCAGCACAAAATAACACTATGACCATACCGAGATTCAAACTTCATAACTCAGGTGGAGCTAGCTTCCCTGTACAAACTTCCAAATTATGGAACACTATCCCTGCGCCCTTGCGAGCAGAATCCTCATTCAACCTGTTCAAACACAACACAAAGTGCTGGCTTCACAATCGGGATTCTACGACAGCCTAACCTCCTGAACCCAGCACGTTAGACTGCTGCCGGCACACACTGCAATTTAATGTATAGTTGTACGCACTAGAAATACTATGTTTGTACCCATCTGTAACTAACGTAACCATTGTTGACTGCTTTAAATTGTAACTGTAACCAGATCAAACTTACGTGCCCATTTGCCCCCGGGCCTGGCTGCGCTTTATAAATAAAATAAATACAAACACAAATAAGAGGGCCCCCAAATAATCTATGGGGACTACGGTAAAGACTCCTACAAGGAATCTCCATCTCGGACCAGAGAGACACCCAAAGATGGGTATCTCACTAATCGCCCAGCACAGGACCCAAAGGGTGGTAGGTAGGTACTCACATTGGTACGTTCAGTGAAAACTGCTTCAGCAGGTCAAAACAACCGGGTGAGTAAACACCTCTTTCCCATAGGTGCAATTCGCATGATTCTGTCCTCTAGGACTAGAAACCTGGGCCAACAAGGGACCCAACAACCTAGGAAAATTACAAAAGGTTCTTCCCAGGACATCTACCTCCAAGCCAGTAGTGACAAATTCAGCAATGAGGGCTTCAGGAAGATGAGGGAGCCCATGAAAAAGGTTCCCAGCAGCAGGGAGACCATAGGAGGCAGAAAACGTCCTGGGACTGATGTCACAGCTGGTGGACCCTCCGACGTCCCAAACTGAAGATCTGGTGGGTAGTTGAGACTTCAACCACCTCCTGGACTTTTGCAGCGGCCCACAGCCAATCAAGATGCGGGCGGTAAGCAGCCAGAGGTGGCAGAAAACTGGCCCTGGGAGATCACAGAAGACATCAGGGGGGGTGGGGGGTGTCATGGCCACAGGCCCCAGAACACAAAAACCACACCATCTAGTCATGGGGGCAATGGGTCACTTGACTCACTTATGTCCCTTTGGGACCCATAAAAACAGGGGCCCTGGCTGGACTCAGCCCTGACGCCAGGCTCATATAGAGATGTGAGCAGGAACACTTAATTTCAGTGCAGGAGTGCTTTTATTTTACAAGAACTTTCCAGGAGCTGAAAGCCTTTATTCCAGAGAACATCCTCATGTGCTGACTCATTGGGTGTGGCTCCCTAGGCCTGGTCTTCATGTGCTGACTCATCGGGTGTGGCAGGCAGGCTGAACCTGGTGGGCGTGGCTTCAGAAGCTCAGCTATATAAGCTGCTCCATCCTTAAGGCCGATGCTTTGCGTTACTGTGCACTCGCGTGCAACGTGACGCTCACCGCCGCTTGGACCAGTTTACTTACCTTTGAAACCAGGCGTTCTCCTTCATCGATTCATCTGCAGACTCATCTCTTGACATCCAGTGATCTTGATCCCAACACCGCAGCACCGCACTCCGCATCCACGAACTCAGACCCTGTAAAGGAGAAAGACAAGGTTAGAACATCCGTCCTAGGGGCGCGCTGCACTTGAACCCGGCGCGCCCCCTAGTTAACAATTTACCATCTACTGTACCACTGCAGCTTCGTTCCTCATTCCCTCCGGCTGCCGCCTCGAGCTCCGCAGCTTCGGCCGGGTCGGCAACATCACCTGCAAGGGAAGAAAGCAAAAGAGCAAACATCAAAAGTGGAACAGACAGTAATACTAGACAACAAACTTTACAATACAACAAAAACAGACGAGGAAAGACAAAGGCCAACAGGAACAATTACCTGAAGTATAGTGGCTTAGTCGAGGCAGGACTGGACTACCACATGCAAGGGACCATTGAAGGAACTCTGTCCAGATCATACAAGCGCCCCTGCCAGAAGCAGCAGGACGGAGTGCTCGCCAAAACTAATCAACAGGTGATCTTTCCAAGGACAGCGCATCCCACGGGTACCACGGTTTGGGAGAAGGGGTCTGCAAGGGGATCAGGCGCACAAGCTGGCATAACCACGCCCCCCCTATTCTCCATGCAGGAGCAGTCCCAAGCAGCATCACCTATTACCACCAGTCACCACATCAGCGCAGAGGGCGAAGTCGGACCCGAGCAACCTCACCCCCGGGAGGGCTGCAACCGTGCCCCAACGCCTCCACACAGACCAGGTGAGCATTACAGGGGGCCGAACAGGGATACAAAAGGCAAACTGGTTTATGCCCAAACCACTGTATCTAGCCAGAAGGGTTCAACATGGCAAAAACTGCAGAAATTGCTGCTAAAATCTCCTTCAACAGGCCGGCAGATCTGTTCCCTCTTCATTGCTGAAAGGGAAACCAAAAGAGAAACGGGGGCATGACAAAGCTTACTACCCTTATATAGAGGGTCTGACCAAAAAACAGCCAGCTAATTGCTAGAATAGGCTGGGGCTGAAGGTCAGGTGGTCATACTGGTTGGTCAGTAAGATTGCCACTCGACTTTTGACACCCATGCAGGAAGTGAGGGTTAGGTACAACATTCTAAATTTGCCTAAACCATCTCAAACCAATTTGTATGGTGCCATGTAGGGCTCACAAAGAACCCCATGGAGAGAACTACCATTTTAAGTCCATCTCGTGGTCCTTGTTAAGATAGATTTCCAAAATCAACCCTGGGGTTTGATTTCAGAAGGCCATCCTATTATGATGAACAGGAAGCCACCGAGGACTAGCCATACCCAACCACGGTAAGGTAGCAGAGCAACAAGGCTTCGTCTCAGGAGGGCTGCAAGAGTGGGCTAGGGATAAAATGACTACACAGAAAAACACCAATAATTCAAGTTAGGCGGATGAGTACAAAAATATAAAATGATTTATGTGGGCTTCAAAATAGACAAAAAGCAAGTTAAAAAAAATCAAGTCAAATATTGTCAGATACTTATTATAAAAAACATATATACACATTAACTCTTCGAAGAAAGGAAGCATATTCCAGTTAAAACACAGGTAAGTAACTTCTGTGCAAGAAATTCAGCATAGACAATTAGAGGAGCTATTCTCTTGAAACTATCACTTAATGAGTCCAACCCCAAGATAGTTTGGGGCCTTGTTCCCTAAAGTCAACAGCTCCAGAATTATACTTCACAAATAGGTTTGATAAGAGATTCAGGCGATGGCAGTGGTAATGATCACAAAGGCACAACGTTAAGTAAAGATCAGCTAAGTAAACTAACTCAATCTTAGTCACCAGGATAGGCCTAGGAAGGCATCCTTAACCTGGCTCCCACTGACCAAAGTAAAGAAAGTAGTTTAGGGACAGGAATTTATACCCATGTAACCCTACGTAGAACGGGGTGGAAGATGAACACTGGATTTCATTTCACCCGTAGTGCTTAGGAATCTGCTCCATGCACCTTCCAGCTGAGTACCGAAACAAAGAAAGGACAAAGACTTCTGGGATGCAGGCAACCTCAGAAGGCTTTACTTTCCTCCAAAACATCAGGTCTGCAGTCTAAAAGTAAAAATGAAAGGATTTCCCATAGAAGTCTGTGGGAGGAAAGCAGCAAAAAGAAAATCTTTCCCAAAACGGACTAGAGACTAAGAAGGGCAGCTCTACAAAGGGAACTGGTGTGGACTAGTTCAGAATCTCAAGACACCATAATCCACATCCTCACCTTGACCAACACCATAAGCGACCCAGGATTGGATAAAATGCATGTTCTTTGATATGTGGGCTGGGGGAACCTCCAGCCGAGCCCATTTGAGTAAGTCTTCCGTCAACCACTGGAACTATGATCTAAAGCCTGAGGAGGCTTTGAATAATGCTGGCACTGCTGCTGGGACCACCACTGGCACAGCCAACTTTTGCAAGGCGAGAAGAGTCAGTGGGGACTACATCCGTATCTTTTGTCATAATCCAATCTGTCATAGGACCCAAAGATATGTGCCAGTCAAGAAGGTCTGCACATCCTAGAGGAGACACTTGCATTGAACCTGGAATCCAAGCTACTGCTCCATGTTCTGTGCAACAGTACAGAGAAATATCTTTGTGGCTATGATGCGGTTCATGGCCTTCAGGGTGAGTTAGCCAAACAGAGCTGAAGCCCTTTGATTCCTCCCCATTGCCAGCAGGCCCTTAAGGGTCACCCAAGGAGAGCTCACCACCAGTTCCATTTCTGCCCTTCAGCATAATAGGACTCCAAGCAGGTGGCTTCTTTAATCAGGATTCTGAAATGCAAGTACAGGTAGCATCCATGACCATGAGTTTGGAAATGGACAGCAAAACCACCACAAGCCCGACCCAGTGGAAACCCGACACTCACCTCTGCACTTGCATCACATGGCCGCCTTCACGGTAACCCTCAACGTGAGCAGTATTGATCAAGTCTGCCGACTTGCCTGTAGTCATGCTTAGTCCTCGCAGGGGTCTCCAGAATGTACTTTTATATCCCTCTAGTCCGCTGTCCCCCACCATATATCTGGAGTTTAAGTCTCCATAGCATTTAAAGATTTTACCTGCAGCCACCCCAGGCCTCCTCATTGTTGGCCTGACATAGGAATTTCACGATGGGACCCTCTGTCTCCCCAGATTGATGGCAACCATACCTTTCTTCCGAGGAACCTGCAAGTGCATACTTATCACAATAAATGCACTTGCCTATTGACTTTGCCCTCTGTTAGTCTATGGGAGCAATTTCTACTGGCATCAAAAACTCTCCAAAGTAAAACTGCATACTTCCTTTCGACTCCTGTAGAATAATTCCTCAAGGGATAAGGCTGGACTTTTAAGTAAGCGCTGCTCATATTGCTGGTGTGCCTTATAATTCAGAAGGGCTGTAATACCTTTTAATTATTGTTTTCCTCCACACTTTCCATTGCAATAGTGTAACATCTTGTGATACAATTGTATACATTTTTCTTTTTAAAGGGTGGATGGAGTTTACTTTGGACACCTTAGTCTTTATACATAAATAATGAATGTTAAGTAAAAGATGGATTTCTAAAATCAGGCTTTGTGGACAGATTTTAGGAGACCACCCTAGTTATAGTGAAAGGGGAGCTCTGCGGTAAGCCAAAACCCAATCAAGTTAGTGCAGAGAGCAGTTAAGGTTTGGTCTCAGGAGAGTGTGAGCATGGTCAGGGGTCCATCAATGAGTCCACATAGAACACACACAATTCAGCCTAAACAGTTTTAAAAATGCAGTTATTTATTTAGGTCTTTAGAACACACTGAAAAATAAAACTAGCAGGTAGTAACATTGCACAATAATCTAGAATGCAAATGTATATAATCACTAGTATTTTCATTCACAACGCATCATCAAATAACTAACCATGTAGAACAGGTAAGTAATGCAGCTGCAGTTCAAATGACCAGACCCAGTCGCAAGTTCAATTCCCTATACTTTTCAAGTCCAAACCCTAAGATGTATGGGGCCTAGTGCACGATTACAGGTTCCAAAACCCAATGTACCTACCCCTGATAATATTCTTTCTACTGGATGTTCCTCGCACCGATTCCTCATCTTCGATATATCCATAGCCTACTTTGCAGTCTCTGAAAACTTCTACAGCAAAGGACACTGTGCGGCATAGTTACCATTCCAGCATCCGGACGAGACGTCGATAATAGTAAAAATAGCAGGCACTGCGCCCGCTTGCTCAGTTCTTAGTTTTTCCCTCTTTCTGCACAGCCAACTTGAGGATTAAATAACCCGCAGGGGTGTTAAAAGCGAGAAGTATATTAAAAGATTCACCAGTCAGAGAGGTAGGCTGGGACAGCAATTGGGAATCTGTGTCAGCAACAGCCAGTAGAAAGAATATTAACAGGGGTAAATAATGTGTTGTTCTAATGCATTGTGTCGTCCCACAGAGTCCTCATTTTAGACTCCCATAGTAGTTATGTAGATCGAGGTGGGAGTAGTGGATTTTTGTATACTGTTCCGATTATTGATCGACATTGTGCAGAACCGCTCTTCCAAATCAAGCGTCCTGGCCCAACAGAGTGTCCAAGCAGTAATACTTTGAGAAAATGTGGAGTGAGGACCAAGTTGCAGCACTGGAAATGTCCTGCACTGGTACACCTCTTTGGAGAGCCAAAGTACTTGCCACTCTACTCTGGTAGAACAGGCTTTTAGCATTTTTGGGACATCTTTTCGCACCATGAAGTAGCACTCTGAAAAATGCATAGGATGATCCAACGAGAAAGTTTGGTCACAGCTTGGCCTAGCCTGTAGCTGTACAAGCAATAAATAGTTGGTCATCTTGCCTGACATTTACCAATCTAGAAATGTAGAAACTAAGAGCCCTTTTCGGGTCAAGCATGTGCAATTTCTTCACCCTCAAAGAGTGAGGCGGTGGACAAAAAGCTGGTAAAGTTATTTTCTGTGTCAGACGGAATTCAGACACCACCTTGGGAAGGAAGAAGGGATGAACCCTCAAAACTACCCTTCTCTTTGGCAAATATAGAAAATGCTGATTTGCATTTCAAAGCTTGTAGCCTACTCTGTCCGAGAGCGGAAGTGATGGCTACCAAAAAGATGCTTTCCAAGCTTAAAACTTGAGGACATGAATGGAGTGGTTCAAATTTAACTCCCTTTAAAAAGGTTAATACCAGGTTCAAATCCTAGGAGGAACCAGAAAAAAGGGACCGGTGAGAAAGTATTTGTCAGTCCTTTGAGGAATTGAATGACAATCGGCATCTTAAAATAAGAGCCTTGGCCCGGCGTGCGTTTAAAAATGGATAATGTTGCCATGCAACACTTGAAGTTAGCCACCTGTAGGCCTTGATGAGCTAGGTGCAGCAAAAAAGAAAGCACTGCAGGTGTATGGCAAGTGAAAAGATCAATATATTTAGCTCTACATCAGCTGCAAAACTTGTTCAAACATCTTCCAACAGCAGAGGTATCGTGCTTTGGTTGCTTGTCTTATAACTAAAAGCAACACCTCCATTGCCTCTTATGAGAGATTCTAATCTTTACATCCTACCCTCTCAGATACCAGGCATGAAGGTTCAGAGTTCTGATTTCCTGGTGAAGAAGACAGCCTCCCGCTTGCAAGAGCAGGTCCACTCTCTGGGGGAGACTGAATGGAGGGGATATAGACTTTGTGATGAGTCCTACAGAGTCCTCACGAAAACCCTACCTAAAGTCTCCTTTCAGGTAGTCGGGGGAAGGCAGACACTTTCTAATCCTAACCCTTGGGCGGTGTTAGCAGGGAGGAGAAGGACCCCAGGGAAACAGGAGGACTTCATGGGATGAGACGCAGTACTTGTCTATCTCCAGGAAGCGACTATCATTAATGCCAACACATGTAATGGCATGTTTTCAAAGAGAACGGGTACTCCCTAAAGTTAATTATAACAATGTGAGTGAAGACAATTATAACCAGTGTAATAGGAGTGAGAAAAACTCAAGTTATAACACTCCCAGAGATAGGAAATCCAATGAGTCTCAGGAAAAGCTTGCAGAGGTCTTTAAAAACCACCAATCGGAAACTTGAAAAACCTCATTCCTCTGTAAAACCATATACATCTTTTTATCCTTGTTCTCCACTTGTGCAGGACATTGGCGCAAGGTGGAAGACGGCGAGGCAGCAGCCGAAGCAGCAGGAGAGTAGTAGTAGTAGTAGTAGTAGTAGTAGTAGTTGTAGTTTGTGGAGAAGGTTTGAAGTCCAGATGAAGCAGCAGAGGAAGAAATCCTGGAAGAGCCAGGACGCTGGGACCAGAGTGGTGAGAGAAATTGATGCCGGTCCTGAGAGGGTCGTATTGGCTAAAGATTTCAGCTGCAGAGGTTGCACTGCCGGAAAGTGCACCATTTTATAACTTTCCCAATTGTGAAGTATTCAGCGGTGGCAGGCACGCACTGGATCACTGGGGAGGTATCAGCTGCAGAGGTGACGCCGCAGAAAGCGCACCTTTTTATAACTTTGCCCATGCCGAAGCGGTCACCAGTGGCAGACTAGCACCGGATCACTGGGAGAGCCGCAAGAGCTCTGGAAGTAGCAGACGCAAGATTTAGGAGGGGTTGCCGGGCCACACAGAAGAAGTGAAGTAGACTAGCTGGGAGCAGCGAGGTATACTGGCGTGCACGAGAAACCCGGTGAGCCCGGAGCGCTCCGTGATTACCCGTTTCTTGAATCCAGAATCTCTTTTGAATACCGAACTGATGTAAAACAAATGACCGATTATGACGCATACCAAACTGATATAAAACAAGGCAGATCGTATGAATACACTTTAAAGGTCCCACCAGAAGGAGGCAATGGTGATATAGTGGGTAATTATAGCCAATCACACAAAGGGGCAGTTTCTCAAAAAGGGAATACAAACTGCTATTGCCAAAGCCAAAGCCAAAAAGGGACAACATTAAGGCAATTGAGAAACAACCAGGGTTACCTAAGCCAAAAAAAGATAACTGAGCCTACCTGTGTGTGTGAAGAATATTGCCCAGGTGTAGAGAATATCTTAAACCCATATTGCCAAAGTCAACAAAGTGTGAAGAGGAAGAGTTATCAGCATTTGGTTAATAATACAAAGGTGAAACAAGATTGCCAGGAGAGCTGCCCTTCTGTTAAGAGGTTCAGGAGGAAGGAAGCATTGTCTGTCTTACATGTGACAAACACTCGGGTGTAATAAATAGCACCAGTGTGATTCTTGTATCACTTGAAGAAAATCCTAAACCTAATTATCAGATGCAGAAGACATTGATAAAACCTTTCAAGTTGACCCTTCCCACAGAAGTACTTAGAGGTAGTAGTTGGGCAAGGCAAGGGAGTATACCAGGTCTTAGAACTTTGTGTTAATTGGTTCTGTTTGGGCGGGAGAGTAAACCCGCACAGAGAACTGCAGTAGTTCATCTTGGCTACCAGACCAAGAATGTTTGTAACCAGTGGTTCCGTTTGAATAAGAGTACAACAGAGCAGAGTTTTGTAGAAGTGGTATATCTGGCACGAGAGTAAATCGGGTGGAAACTCAAAGTACTGTGTTGAGGTAAAGCTTATGATGAAGTGGTGCCAAAATATCCTGACAAAAGACATTTATTTTGAAGCCAGTAAACTTCTGAAACATTCATAGTTGATGACAAAAAGCTGTCTCAAGACCTTCAATACACGTGGAAAGAGGAAAGCTTTGTTAAACAATTGTGAACCATCCGTGATATCCAAGTTGGAAGTTTGTGTTGTCAAGTTCGATTAGAAAGAGAACTGAAGTGGAAATGTCTTATGATGTTAGGGAGAATTCTCTTAAAAGGCTAATTTCCCAAACCTAGTGAGTCCCCCCAGCAGCTTTTCTGGATTTTTGGGGTTTCTTTGTTCTCCTGCTAAGAGTGAGACTCTTTTCCTCCCACTCTTAGGCGTGATTTGAGGTTTGTCTTTGACTCTGTGTGTGCTTATGGGCTATGGGGTCTTTTACTCCATAGGGTATCATCTGTGTTTTATGTGTGTTACACAACACCCTCGGTGCAGTAACACAGAGGTGTCATAGTTACTCCCAAACATAGACTCCATACCCTGGGACTGACTACTGTCTCCCAGGGCATGTAAAATCACCATTGACTTTACAAGTTCAAAACTGTGAACAGAACCAGTACAGACCATCATATTGTGGAAGTACTGGAAGGGGTTAATTCGATTGCCCCTGGGTCTGTTTCCAAGAGGGCACTGTCCAGTCCCCCCTTGCCGAGTTTCTGGCTGGTGGCAGTGGTTACCACGCAAAATATTCCACCGGAATATTTCCTATGGGATTTTCCCATTGATTTTAAACGCACCACTTTTTGGTGCAATGTTAAAGATACCGCCTGTTTATTTAATATTAAATCAACGGTTGGGTCTTTTTGCCAGAACTCTTTTCTAAAATGGCGTTCGTGTCCGTCTCTGTAACTCCAACCAAGGTCGGCCCTTTGTTCCACTTTTTGGCAGGCTTCTCCACAGAAGTCCTCCAAATGGTGCCATTCTGTCTGGGTTCCACAGGATGTGTGGGGAGGGGAATTGGCACCCTGGACTGCGTTGCCCTAGCAACTCAAGTCGCACTCTATTCTGATTGGCCCAGTGGTGAGCCGCCCGGCTCACCACTTAGCATGTTTGAGTGACAGCTAGGCTGTTGAATGGGGGTTTTTCTGCATAAAAGCAGGGCTTTTGGGACTGGAACTTCAGAAGTCGCCACAGGACCTAAGAAATCCGAAGAGGGGAGAAGCTGAGCCATCTGCAACGACGACGCCACCGGTGGAGCCCTGCGGCAATGACCTCACCACTTTCCCGACGACAAGAGGAGATCTTCTGCTGGAAGAGTCTTCTCCCTCTGAGCTGGTGGGATGAACCAGTTTGCCACATCGCCTTCCAAAGACGTCTCTTGGTCGACTCGCCCGTGCCAAGCACCCTGGCGACCGGATAGCCAAGCTTCACCACCTTGACCGCAAATAAAAGGAACGCACCTTTTACCGACGAACTCTGCGGCTGGTCTCTTCCCTGGGCAGTGCAACGACTACAAGTTTCCTCCTCGATGAGATCTTCTCTTCCCCTGGTAGAAACCACGACTTGCATCCACTGCCAGGAACAACTGCCTCCGCTGGAGCTTCCTCTCTCTTTAAGGTACTGTGTTCCACCTGTCCTTCCTTTCTTCGGATTGCTAAAGGTGACCCTTACATCCTTGGCTTTCCAACTGGGTTGGCTCCAAACCTTCTAACTTTACTTCTCGAATCACCCCAACCTCTTTTGAACACTCTGCAAAGACTTTTAGTGTATTTTAAACAGTGTGATCCTGGGCATATTTCGCTTTGCTCCATTTAAAGTTGGCCTGGCCTATGAACTTTGGCTCTACAGTGTATACTGCCTTTACTGACTTGCTTTGGACTTAGAAAAGTGTTGGGAATGGTTTTATTTTTATACTCTGCCTTTTTCTCTCCATTTAGCTTAACTATTGGAGTGCCATCCAGGTCACACACTCACATCTGTTTTAACAAATAGTGATGTTTTAACTTTGACTTGTCTAATAGTTATCAAGGAGGTGTTTATACTTTATCCGACTGTTTTAACTTGCTTTTGATTTAGAGTGCTAGTGTATTACCTAAAGTGTGCTTTAAATAAATAATTGTATACTTTTGATATAAAGCTCTGGTCAGTGTTTGCTTATTCCACTGTGTTTTTCGCCCTATTGTGTATACTCTGTATACTGCCTTAGTCTTCTTGAGAGAAGTCTGACTGCTCAGCCACAGCTACCAGGTAAATCTGGGTGGTACAGACTGCCACCAATTGGGTTTACTGCTTACTCCTGTAGTCTTAATCTTTTTGCAGTGTTCCCCAAGGGAACTGCACAGGATTCTACCTAACATATGACAAAAGATTTCCTTATTTTTTTGGAACATTTAAAGAAAGACCTGCTTGAATCTGGGGAAGGGGAGTTTACCAAGGTTAACAGAATAAGCAGCTATTGTGGTGTGACATATACTGTTCTATTTGTTGGTGTTAAACTGACATATTTCTTTGGTAATTTATTGTGTATATAAGTGTGAGGCACAGAAACCTTTTTTGCAAGTGGACCTACTATCGCAAGAGGGAGGCTGTCTTTTCATCAACCTCATGACGACAGGAGGAATGATGGGGGCCTGGTGGGAATTCGTACAGGAGTGGAAATTCCCAGTCAACTACAAACATGCCTGGCAGAGCTTCTCTGAGTAAATTCCCTCGAGTAGAATAGGTCAGATTTCCTCTTGATAATAAGATCGACTTGAGGGGTTCCCCGGAAGGTGAAGATCTCTAGAAGGACTTCCTGTGCCAGCTCCCACTCGTGGGAGATTGTGCTGTACCTTTGCAGAACAGCTGCCATCGTATTCTCTTCTAGGTGAACAGCTGACCGAGAGATCCCGTTTTGTAGGGCCCAAAACCAGAGCTACATTGCCTCCCTACACCTCCTATTTTGTTGAGGTCACTGGGATATCCATCAGTATAAGGGCATTTCTCCCCTGTATAGAAGGTAAAAAGGCCATTGGCGCCAGTCTGATTGTGTCATGCCTGCGCCACAGGCGCACTTATTGGCAACCATCATGGACTAATTGTTATTCATTCGTCTTCATAATACTCTTTGAACAACCCCTATTCACACTTTGGTCCTTAATTCCCATGTGCGCAACATTGGTACTTTCCTATTTAATTCAACTAACTACATGTACCATAATGCACCTGCTACAGCTATCAATTCCTGGCCATTCCCATTCGTCAGTATTGGAACCACAATCCCCAGAAGCCCTAGCGATCAGTGCTGCTGCCACCATCTCAGGACCAGAGAGGGAGGAGGCAGATTATCTTCAGGTGTGCTGCTCCAGGTGCTGCCAATTAGCCTGCCTCAGTACAGGGCAGGGCTGTATTTAAGCAGCTGCCTGCAGGAGCTCAGTCTCTTGCATCAAGAGTCTCCCAGCCCCTTTTTGCCTTGAGCCACAAAATTGTATGCTGTTCCTGTTTTATCCTGCTTTTGTTCCAGTGCCCTTTCTGGGCTTCCTGTCTTGCAGCCCACTACAGTCAGCGGCCCTGCTCCTCTGGGCTCACTCCTTGCTGCCCTGCTCTTCTGGGCTCCTTGCCTTGCTGCCTGCTTCACTCCGCTGCCTACAGCCCTTGTCCTCTGGGCTCCCTGCCTCGCAGCCCTGCTCCACGGGTTCGCTCCTTGCTGACCTGCTCCTCTCGGCTCCCTGCCTTGCAGCCTGCTTCACTCCGCTGCCTACAGCCCTTGTCCTCTGGGCCCCCTTCCTTGCAGCTTGCTACATTCCTCTGACTTCAGCCCTTGTCCTCTGGGCTCCTTGCCTACAGCCCTTGTCCTCTGGGCTCCCTGCCTTGCATCCCTGCTTCTTCGGGCTCGCTCCTTGCTGCACTGCTCCTCTGGGTTCTCTGCTGTCTACTACAGCTCTCTGCCATGCTCCTCTGGGCTCCCTGCCTTACGGCCTACTACAGTCCACAACAGTTTACCTGCACCTTGTGCCATCTGTTACTGCAGCCCTGCTTCCCTGTTTGCAGCCCACCCCCCTCCCTCCCCCCCCGTTTCCTGGCTGCTGCCCCCTTGCTCTCTTCCTTGTTTGCAACCCCCTGTTCTTGATCCCTGTCCTTCTCTTCCTTGAGTCCTCTGTCCTTCCCTTAGGTTACCCATTTCAGTTATACTGCTTTTCCTTCATTTCCTTCTGCTAGATTGCTCATTGACTTCCTTTTCCCTGAATATTTCTGTTCTGGTCTTCTCTTGTATCGTATGTAGATCCCTTTGTACAGAGCTTGACTGTTGGTTTCCGACAGGTAACCTCTGCCCCTTGTCGCGTTTGTGTTACAGACACCCACTGCTGTTGTTCACAGCCATGAGCATACAGCGTGGGCCCCTGTAATAGCAATCTGTGCAGAAGGCTGGAGTTTCCTAAGGTCCGTGGAACACTCTTTCCCATTTCTGCATACACCCCAAGAGGGAATCCAGTTTGTTTGTACCTTTGTATTCCCTGCTACAGTTGCCTACTCTTAGTTCTTGTTGAGCTTCCTGCTGTGTGTGTGTTTATCTGTCACCTTACATCAGCACAGCCACCCAAACCTTGCCTGGGTGCCCTGTGCCACTCTTGACAGAGTGCCATCTGCTCTAAAAGGTTTATGTGTAGTCTCAATTCTGATGGAGACCAAAGTCTGCTTATCGTGAGATCGCTCATGTGAGCTACCCAACCCTTGAGGGAAGATTCAGTTCCTACACTTCTGTCTGGCCAGGGTTGCCAAAAAGGTTCCCCTTACAGGCCCAACACAGGAGATCCTGTGCCTCCTTGCTCTAGACCTGCAGAAGGTCTGTCATCCTGTCTGAGAATTGTGACCAATGGGATCTGAGGACCTACACTGGAGGGACCTCATCGGTAAAGAGGCTTCTGACAGCAGGAAAATGCAGGATGCCATGAAACCTCAGAAAATCGAATGCTGGCAGATATTGGGCATTCTGAAATCTTGCTACCATCTACAAGATAAGCTTAGCCCTTAACTTAGGAGGTGAATCCTTCGCCGAGGAAGAGTCCAGGACCACTCCAGTGAATTGCAGTTTCTAAAGAGGATGTTACCTGGGACTTCTTGAAACTGAGGGAGAAGCCCAGTTTCTGAAAAGAATGGAAAGTGCTCCAGAGGTTTAGGTCTAATTTGACCTTTTCCGAATGTACCTATTTATTTTGTTTTTTTGTTCAAAAATGCAGGGGGAGACCCCCGCAGCCTACCCCCTTACCCAGACTTCCACCCATCTTAACCTATTCCCTTACCCCACCCCACATCTATATTTAATTAAAATTGACCGAAATACCTACAAAAAACCCAACAAAAATGCTGTCAATTTGGAAAAGGTCAATTGGGCCACGATCAAGTATGCTAATACTGTTCTAGGTTTTGTTATAGATATTTGTTATGTTATAGATATTTGTGTAAGCGCACGTTCGCCCGGGGGCATCTTGGCGCTGAGGAGGGAAAGACATGCTACCAAGAAGTAGTTTAGAAAAGCAAAGTTTTTATTTTCCGGCGGAAAGCAAGGTGATCAGTAGTATCACGCAAGGAGAGGGGTAAGGTATTGCAGGCTTGAGCCGTAGCCACCGAAAAGGCGCGACCTCCCTTGCGAGCCAGCTTAGAAGGCCCGATGGACAATACACCTGGATTCAAACAAAATCCGCTGGGTGACAGGGAGCCAGTGTAGTTATCTCAGCAAGGGAGTCATATGGGCCCCAAAAGGCAGGTGAATTATGGGATCTCGCAGCAGCATTTTGAAGTAGCTGCAGACGTCTAGTAAGGTAGCCTGGTTGCCCCAGATATAGTGAATAACAGTAATCCAGTACAGTGAGAACTAAGGCTCCCACCACCGGTGCCTGGCTGGCTACAGGAATAAACGGAAGAACCCGGAGTTTAAAGTGGCCAGATTTGCAAACCGCGCTAACCTGCTCATCCATAGTCAGAGTAGCAGAAAAACGCACTCCCAGGTTACGGACTAATAGAACAGGTATGGGGAGAGGACCCAGTGATGAAGGCCAGAAATCGGGTGTCCAGTTCTAGAGCCTGTTTGGGAGAACGAGCTCTGATCAGGCAATTGCCTCGGTAGGGAAAGATGTGACTCCATCCCCTCCAATTTGCTGCCACTACATCCATCATGCTTGGAATGTAGAAGCACATTAAAGTAAGCATCCTGAAGATCAAGGGGCACCATCCAATCCTGGCGAAGAAGGGCCTAGAGTATCTACAAAGAGTGACCATCTTGAATCTGCACTTTCTGAGGAACTTGCTTAAGCATCTCAGATCCAAGATGGGTCGCAGTTCTCAGTCTTTTCTCCAGGTTCTCCAGAACCATGAAATAGGTTGAGTACCAAACCCGGTTATTGTTCTGCTAAAGGTACCCTTTCCACAGAAACATTTTCCAATAGGGAAAGAATCTCCTGTAGAAGAGCAGATCTGTTTCCTGAAGAGATTGCTTGGTCGATGGACAATCTGGGGGGGGATTTGTAGACATGGGAGACAGTACTGTCTGTAGTGCCCATGCATCTGAAGTAATGCAATGCCATTCTTGCAGATGTTGGGTCAACCTGCCTCCAACTGGGGTACTGTGAGCGAAGTGTTCAGCGAGGTTTTGGGGCTGTGGCATAGGGCAGTGAGGAGGTAGCAGTATTTCCTCCACAGCCTCTGGGGTTAAGTATAAACCTCCTTTGTCCTTGCTAGGTAGATGGGCCTCTTCCACTTTGGCCAAAAGTGGAGCAATAATGAAAGGAATGACCTCTCCAGGTATTGCTGCTGCAGCTGATGGAGGCCTGCCCCTAAAGATGTTGAAGCAGCCTTAGAAGCTTGTAGCTTTTCCAAGCGGTCTTCTGCCTTTGGTCCAAAAAGGTTGGACCCATCAAAGGGCATGCCCAGGAGCCTTGATTGGACGCCGGGGGCAAATCCAGACTTGCGCAACCACACACACCTTCTGATCAACTCACTCAAAACCATACATCGGCCGACGCTGTCTATTTGGGCCCAACTGAAAGGACTGGCAAGAGGCCTCCTTACCATTGTTGGTAAGATTATTGAATCCATCCCTCATCTCACCTTCAGGGATGTTTTCTGCAGCCTGGGCAATAGTATTCCACAAAGTATATAAGTATTTTGCCAGAGCACAAGACGCATTCATGACTTTAAAAAACATGCTTCCAGCAGAGAACAACAAGTAACGTACGCCTGGTAACGTTCTTTCAAATGGATGTTCCTCCCACATATTCCTCATCTTTTGATTTATCCATATTTGGCTTTAGCTGCTTCTGAAAGAAATTTCAGCAGGGGGCGCAGCTAGTAGATGCCTGTCATCTCAATGTCCCTCAAGGGCCTCCGTCCCGATGTAGTGGTCACCACTGGTACATATAGCACACACAGCGACCGTTGGCCTCAGTTCCATTTTGATACGTTCACTTAAAACGTTATGGTGTTACCTTGCATAAGACAGTATACTGCCACGAAATAACGTAAAGGGTAACACGGAAATTCAACTGTGGGGTAGGTTGGGAGGGGCGATGAATACGCCCAGATATCTTGAATTGGGACTACTCTCTAAAGCAGAATATGTACCCAAGGCCGTGGTCGTATGAGCCCTCAGACCCATACGAGGATCTTTTCCAGCTAGTCTATAACTCTCAGAAATGCCTAAAATAATCCACCTGGACAGGGCTTGTTTTGTCGGTACAACGTCCTTTCATCGCCGTATATTTTTAAGCCTGCCATTATAATGAAAATGTCCATTTAATTTTTTAGGGGGGTGGGAAGGGCAGATCAGGGTTTGGGAGGTTAGTGAATAGGTACAAATAGGTGGAGGAAGGGGGGTTTGTGTTCAATAAATAATTCGATTAACATTTTCATTATAATGTTAATGTTTAAATGCCAGGTGTTGAAATTACATAGAACCGTTTTGTCACTTCCATCGCCAACTAATGGCCTGCATAACCAACAAACAGTTGATCATCTGGTCGCAATTGAAATATAACAGCCAAGTGCTCGCCTTGGGTCAAGTCTGGGCAATCTCTCCTCCTCCTTCCCAGGATGAGGAGGTGGATGAAAAGAAGTTAGTACAATTTTCTGTGTTAAATGAAAATTAGACACAATTTTGGGCAAAAATGTGGGTTTAACTTTAAGGACCACTCTGTCTACAAAGAAAACTGTATAAGGAGGCTGGCAAGAGAATCATGACGTTCACTCACCCTACGGGCTCATGTAAGAGCAACTAAAAGAAAGGTTTTGAAGGCTAATAACCTTATAGGACAACAATGAAGTGGTACGAAGGGAGTACATATGGGAAATTTCAGAACCAGATTAAGGTCCCAAACTGGAACCTGAAATGGGTGGAGGGAACACATTCGTCAGTCCCTTCAGAAATGGTATCACTAATGGCATTTTGAGGAAAAAGATACCCCTTCGATGAGCACTTAAAAATTGACAGCGCTGCCAGATATTCTTTAATTGTGCCAACAACGAGCCCCAGAATAGCCAGATGTAACAAGAATCATAACACCATAGGTGTACTGTACAGAAAAGGGTCCACATTCTTGTCCCTGCACAAGCTTTAGAACTTGTTCCAATGTACAAGGATTTTGTTGCTGGCCTTCAGGCCGAAAGCGAGATCTCCACATCATCTGGAAGGTCCCAATTCTTATATCTCAACCTCTCAAACTATGCATGAAGGTTCAGTGTCTTGACCTCTGGATGGAGAATCCGACCTTCATCCCGCATGAGAAGGTCCTTTCTTTGCGGAAGACGTATTGAAGGGCAGATGGATATGTCCAGAAGGTCCGGGTACCATATCCTCCTGGCCCAATCTGGATCATGGATATCCCGAACTTTTACCAACCTCCTATTGCCTTGTGGAATGACAGGGACTGGAGAGAACGCGTACAGGAGTGGAAAAACCCAATCCACAACGAACAAATCCCCTATTGCTCCTCTTGGGGAAATTCCCTCGAACTGAATAGTTCCCCACTTCCAGTTGACACTGGTCGCGAGCATATCTACTTGAGGGGTTCCAAACGGTGAAGTATCTTGAAGGACATCCTGAGCTAGTACCCACTTGTAGGAGATTGTGGGAGACTGTGCTCTGCCTGCTCAGAGCGTCCACTGCCATGTTCTCCTCTCCGGCTAGGTGAACTGCTGAAAGGGAGATTCCTTCTTGAATTAACCAAAACCAGAGCTGCATTGCCTCTCTTGTTAAGGTAGTACATGGCCACTGTGTTGTCCGTCATTAGGATATTCTTTCCCTGTACAGAGGGCAGAAAGGTCTTCAGCTCGAGCGATTGCCCTCAGCTCCAAAAGGTTGATGAGTAGTTTGGACTCCGATGGAGACCAATGACCGCTGATTGTCAGATCGTTGGCATGTGCTCCCCCCGCCTTGAGTGAGGCGTCCATAACTACTGTTAACTCCATCCATGGTTGCCAAAAGGGTTCTCCCTTCAGAATGTTGTCCTTGCAGGCCCAACACAGAAGATCATGTGCGACTCTGCCCGGAACCTGAAGGTGGTCTGACATCCTGCTTGAGAATTGGGACCATTGAGTGTGAGAGCTGTGAGAAACCAGAGGGTGTCTTGCCTGCTAGTCCCCAGGGATCTCTCTCTCTCTCTCAGGTGGCCAGTGGCACACGCAGAAAAGCAGACCTGTGAATGACCTTTGAAGTAAAGACAGCTGTGAGATCAGCAATACTAAGTAACGCAGTGGTCCAGCGAAAGGAAGTAGCTCACTTTAAAGTCTTAGTGAAAGGTACATTGTTTGAAGCAATACATTGCATGAATAGCAAAAGTGAAGTAAGCAAGAGTAAACAGGGACTTAGAGTTAAAGTGTTCCTGCAGTGGTCTGTAAAGAGACCAAAGCACATTTGAAAGTCTTCGACATCCGAAAGTGGCCCGACTGAGGGAGACAAAGTACAATAAGTTCGGGGAAGGGAGCCCCCTTGAAAGTTTGTGTTCAACTTTGACGCAAGAGGTCCGAGTACGACAGACGGGGACCTTTGTGAACTTTATGTTGAAGTACAATTTTGAAAGCCAAGAAATGAAGCTTTAACGTGGAAGGGCAGGCGGGCCTCAAGCCACGGTTTGGAACTGTTTGTAGTGTTGAAAACCGAGCCAGAGTACGTCATCCTGCCTACAGGGACAGCCTTACTCTGTGAGGTCTGAGAAGAGCTGGTTCAACCACATTTATTCTTTTGAACACTGATTTTTCCTTTGCATACATTTCTCCTTTTTGCACATGAGATAGGGCAGGCATTAGGTTTTGTTAGTATAGGCCATTTTGATTTCACAGACTCTACTAGGACTGTTTTGTTTATCATTTGATGATTGTGTCTACTCCCATCTTAGTTATAGGAGAATGTAGGAGGTTCTCCAGCCCCAACATTTTCAATAAAGGTTTTACAAATTGTATCCATTGTTTCAGTGTCATACCTGCAATACCTTACCTCCCCTACAGAGCCCATTAGTGAGCCACTGGCACCAGGAAAATGCAGGATGCCATAAGGCTGAGCACCCTCAAATGGTCAAAGGCTGGAAGAGGCTGGGCACTCTGGAATTTAGTGACCATCTGCAGAATGTGTGGAGCCCTCACCTCAGGTGGAGAGGCTTTTCCCGAGGATGCATCCAAGACCGCTCCAATCAATTAGAGCCTTTGAGATGGTATCACATGGGACTTCTTGTAATTGAGGGAGAACCTCAGTCGGCGGAGAGAGTGGAAGGTTACACTGAGATTTTCCAGGGTCTGTTCAGGAGAACAAGCCCTGATCAACCAATCGCCCAGGTATGGGTAGATGTGAATGCCTACTCTCCCGAGACTCGCTGCCACAACCGCCATCAACTTGGTGAAAACCCTCAGGGCGGAGGTCAGCCGGAATGGCAAACCTTGAAATTGTAAATGAGAATCGCCAACTGCGAACCTCAGGAACTTTCTGTACTTGTGATGGATAAGCACATGAAAGTAAGCATCCTGAAGGTCCAATGATACCATCCAGTCCTGAAGGTGGAGGGCCTGAACGATCCGAGAAATGCTAACCATCTTGAATTTGTCCTTCCTGATGAACTTGTTAAAGTTTATAAAGTCCAAGATGGGTCTCAATCCTCCGTCCTTCTGAGGGATTAGGAAGAGGAGTACCAACACTTGTTCATCTCCGCTACAGGTTCTGATTCTATAGCAACTTTCTCTAGGCAGGGTCAACATTTCCTGCACAAGCAGCAGATCTGGAATTTTCAAAGAGTTGCTCCAGGTGGATGATCCCAAGTCCTTTTTAGAAAGGGAAGAAAGTCCACGCATCGGAAGTAGTACTCTGCCATTCTTGCAGACGCTGATAGAGTCTACCTCCGTCCAGGGTTTTGTGGACAAAGGCCTCAAAGAGGTTTCGAGGTGGCTGATGCAGCAGCTGAGGGTAAAGCATCTGTTGCCTGGTTGGTCTTAGCATCTCTCCCCCATCCACCACAGGAGAATCTTCTTTGTCCCCTCCTCGGAGGTCCTCCCACTCTTCCAGCTGAGGAATAAAAACAAAAAGATCAGCCTGCCCCTCCAAGTTGTTCCAGTAGGGCAAAGTTGTGGTTGTCTGATTGCAGCACCAAGGGATTTGGCTGCCGCTTTGGAGGTCTGCAGATTCTGCAGTCTCTCGTCAGCGTTGCTCCCAAATAAGCGTGTGCCGTCAAAGGGCATGTTAAGAAGCCTTGATTCTACATCAGAAACGCACCCAGACTTCAACCACGCAAATCTGCTCATCACAGTGCTAGCCGGCATTGCTCTTCTGATACTGTGCGCAACGTTGAGACCAGTTTGAAGGGACTCTTACATAGCCTCCTTCCCATCTTTAATAATGTTAAAAAATCTGTCTCTTTCCTCCATTTCGGGAATATGATCAGCCACCACTGCTATACAGTTCCATAGGGTAAATGGGAACTTGTGGCGTTCGCAGACTTAAGGGCCATACTCCCAGCCGATAAGACTTTTCTTGCCATGGCATCATAGCGTTTGTCATCCCTCTCTGGGGGAATTGTTGGGGACGCAGTCTGTTTCTAAGTAGATGTGGCAGCCTGTACCACCAGGCTTTCTGGAGTGGAATGTTTGGATAGATAATAAGGATTACTACTGGGAGGTCCTCTGTTTACTTAATTTTTTATTCACAGTCGGAATTAACTCTGGCGTATCCCAGTTTGAACTGATCCGCCTTTGCAAGGCTATATGGAAGGGAAAAATCAGGTCCTCTTGATGACCCTTGGCTGCCCCACCCTAGAAATGAAATACTCTAGCCATTAACTGCCTATATGACCCATCTGCGTGATCCGAGGGGCTGGTCTGCCAAATACAAATGCCTTTAAGAGTTATGGAGCAAAATAGACTCCATATGACAGGTATAATACAAGGAATACAGTTCCAAAAGACAGATCTATAAGACTGGATGAGTGAAAAAAAAAAGACTCCACTCATTCAGGATTTCAGAAAAAGGACCAGAAGTCCAGCAAAACATACTGGGGGTCTCACTAGGAGAGGGGATGGAGCATAAAAATGATAAATATCTCTAACAGGCACTCTCAATGGCTGTGAGAGGATGGATTGTCAACCAGGCATCAATACTAGTTTGGTCCCACTAGTCCAAGGGGTGAAACACCAACAAGGGTCTTCGGCGATCAGGCAGAGGAGCAGTGCTTCACCGAACCGGTCATAGGAAAAGTTGCTCGACCACTGCAGAAGTCGTCCTCGGTCATTAGTAGGCTGCTCTTCAAAGGATTCTTGAGTTCATGACCTTATAAGGACATTCCTAATCTGAGAAGGCAGCAAGAAGGTCAAACTATGGCTATATAACTAGAGAAAATCTTGTGGAAAATCTTTCAGGACACTAGCAACGTGTAGTTGCCAAACGCGGTAAACGTGAATGTGGACACCAAAGAGAATGCAAACACAGCTACAATGTAATTGCCGCCACCAGCTTGTCTCTATGCACATATAAAAGTAACCAAAAATGGATGATACAAAAGTATTCCCATTATACTGCACTGTAATGTGCTGCATGCAATGTAAAAAATATAAGAATACAAAAGAAAAAGGATGTTTTACAGTACTGATCGACTGAATGACTAGTCACTTTCTCCATAACAAATTAGCAAAAGGCAAGGCAGTGAAGCTGAAGGCTTTACTTCCCTTCAAAAATTCAAGACAGGCTCAAAACAAGAGCAGAACTAATGGGGTTCCATAGAAACCTATGGAGGGAAAGTTGCAAAAATAAACTTTCATACAACTTTGCATTATAACATACCATATAGTTGAATTTAATGCACATTACCCGTGAAAAACGCACACTTGTACATTTTTCATTTGGTCTCACTTATGCGTGATCTGTGATTGGTGAGTGATATTTAACTCTGGGCAAGTAAAGAATTATGTACACGTGGAGAGCTGGCAACTGCTTAGCCGCCATATGCTTCACAGACTGAATGTGTTTCTATTGTCATCAGCAATCGGCTGATTTGGAAAATGGGGATGGAGCGCGACGGCTACTTTGTTCAATGGCTTCCAGAAGTCCTAGCTCCTTCTGGAATGCAGTGATGGAAAGGTACTGCATGGCACGGTGGGGCGACACAGGATTATAACCATCAACATAATGTAGACACACCAGCGAATGTCAGCCGACCAGAGCAATCTCAATTGGTTCAGAAAGCGCTGGAGGCGGACTTGTCGGCGTGGAATACATGGACGCACAAGGGTGTTCAGGAGAGGTCACCATGGTTCGGCTAAGTGTGGTGCTAGGGGCTGTCAGTGGCTACACCCTTGGAAACTGAAAACATGCACCAAATTACTGGCAGACTCCTTCAGTCCATGCACCCCTGGTGGAGGTGAGGGAGCGCTTGTATAAAGGGTTTTGGGCAAAGTAGAAATGTTGCATAGGAGCACCGATCTTGGGCTCTGATCAGTGCAACAGGAAAAGAGGATTGATCCCCCCGACCCCCTTGTGGCTACAGCAGGACATGAAGCACCTTGTATTTCCCATAATGAGCAGATGGCTGTGGGCAGCAAAGTTCCCAGTAGATCAGAGCACTCCTGAGTAACTCCCCCAGCCTGCACTTTCTGTGGCAGAGCTGATCAAAAAGGTAAGGTGGAGAGTTGTGTGCACACTGCCGTAACAAAAGTGCCGAGACAGGAGGCAAAGGAAATCACCCGGTGTTCTCACTCTGAGGCTCCATTAGAAAGTTAGATGCCAACATCAATGATGGAAAAGCTTTGTACGGACTGGCACATGCCTCCTAACATCCTAATAGCTTGCAAGCAAGCTGTGCTGTTGCCCAGGACATCCATTCCTGATTGCACAAATCCTACACATCCACCTAGGCTTCCATGACACCTTCCAATCGTCAGTTGCACTCTCTCCTCTCTCCTCCCTCCTCCCTTCTCCCTTCTCCCTTCTCCCTTCTCCCAGAAGCCATCACTACTCTCCATTCCCTTTCCTCTCCACCCAGACACACTGATGGGCACATTTTCTTCTGAGCGTCTGTAACACTTTTTGTCTGAAGGAGGCCCGGGATGCTTGAAAGAGATCAGTATTGAAGATCACTCACTGAGTCAAGCCTACCCTGCTGAGATCTGCATAGCACCTACTATCCTATGTTCTAGTTGACCCCCAATGTGCATGTGTCAAATAATAGATCTAGCATTACAATTAGGTATTGGTCTCTTTAATTGACCCTCTAGCATTGAAATGAGGAATGGTATGGCACTGCAAGTGCATATAATACAACAGCGTAGATAACAGCAAATAGGCCGGACAACGATTCTGCAGTTTTTCCACGTGCATTGAGGCGCCATCATGGAAGGAGGGGAGACAAGGGAAAAACAGATAGACGGTCTTCAAGGCATGGTGCATTCAGATTGTGCAAGTGCGCAGACAGGTGCAGGAGAGGGGGGACAAGTGCAGGGGGTGGGGGTATCATGGGGGAGGGGACCAAGTGTGCCCAGTCAGTAAGAAGCTGGTGTTAGTGCTCAGAGATACCACTCTCATGGGTCATTCACCAAGTGCAGTAACAATGAGGCAAGTGCAAGGCTCAGAGGCAAGTGCGGGAGGACTGCCGAGGGTACCAGGGACCTGTGAGAGTCTGAGGTACACCAGGCGGCCAGTCAGCAGGCTGCGCAGAAAAGGAGGGAAGAGAGTGATAGAGCAGAGAGAAAGGTTAGCAGGGTAGAGGGAGAGAGAAGGGAGAGGAGAAGAGGAATGTCTTAAGGAGTTTCTGGAACTTAGGATCAGGCTCAAGACCGAGTGCGGCAGGGAGGCTATTCTAGAGGGAGGCCCCTGCAGAGAATAAAGATCTCCCTCCAAATCTCTGCTTGGAGAACCGGCTCACTCGCAGAAGGTTGGAGGTAGATGAGCGGAGGGCTCGGGAAGGACAGTATTTAGGTAGGCAACATAGCATAGAAGTAGGCCCCAGGCCCCAGAATCCTTGTGGACAATGCAGAGGGTCTTGAACTTGATCCTTAAAGCCACGGGGAGCTAGTGGAGAGATTTCAGCGCCGGAGAGATGGGGCCCCCGGGCTTGAGGGCAAGGCTAAGTCTTGCGGTTCTGTTCTGGTTGAGTTGCAGACGGTGTAGAGCAGAGGCAGGGAGATTGAGAAAAGGCTGTTGCAGTAGTCCAGCCTTGAGAGAACCAGGGCTCTAGAGACGGTGAGCCGTTGGGGAAGGTGAAAAAAGGAAGAGTATTTCTGGCGAGGTGTAGCTGGTAGTGGGACTTTTTAAAGATGTCCAAAATGTGAGTGGAGAAGGAGAGAGTGGAGTTCAAGATGACCAAACTTTTTTGCCTCGCAGTTGGAGGCGGGCGCAAGGCCAAGTGAGGCCGGCCAGAGTTTAAGTGGGAAAGCGGGATCAGGAGTCCCAATGTGAACGAGTTCAGTCTTACTGGTGTTGAGGCAGAGCTCGTTTGCAGCACACACCATGAACGATTTGCAGACAGCCAGTCAGATATGAGCGAGGTAGAGGAGGTGGCTGAGGGTAACCTGAAGGAGAGTTGCGTGTCATCCGCATAACACTGGAATTTGGAGATGAATCGAGATGAATCCTGCTTCATGGTCTTTGGGACTCTGTATATTAGTTTGGTTTATACATTGCACACGCTATATTACTCAGTTAATGCGAGAAGTATACTGATCCAAGGAGTAGAACTTATGAATATTGTAACAATGGTCTTAAGGAAAGAGATGAGGTCATTGCTGGCAAGATAGCTCAATAAGCAGAGCTCTAGCCCAGATATTTATGGTCATCTGTGTTCAAAGGTAACCCTCCCATCTCAGCCATTCATTTCGGTACACTGAGGGCCAATTTGATGAATAACATTAACAAATAGTTATAGCGCTTAAAAGCTGAATGAATTAGGAATAAAGCACTACATTAATAGGTGCTATTATGTTAGCTGGTCATATAGTAATATTAAGATAATCCTGGTGATTCTGTGTGTGCTGCATGACAATCTGTCACGCCCTTCCTGGAGAACAGCTGCATGCTGAATACTGAATTTAGTTTCTGTTTTTGACGCATTCTGTGTGCTGACAGTTCGCCCTAAAGATTTGTAATTTTGCAAACTTCCCAACAAAGCAGATATGTTGGGAAGTTTGCCCCCCCCGCCCCACCACCTCCTGAGTTACTAAGGCTTTTGAAGACCCGTTCCTAATCCAATGAATTCCTGTCCCGCCATGCACTTTTACAAGGTATGCAGAGGTGGGACATGATTACAAAAACAAGCCTCACCTCTTAACAGTGTGGATTTCTCCAACATAGGTAGCACCCAATACAAAACTACACAGACAATTTTAGATCAGATTAGAGCCCCAATGCCTCCAAATAACATGGGCAGCAACAATCTAAACACACATACGCAGAGACCAATGCAGATTACACCCCAGTCCCAAGGCAAGCCTGTGTCAAAAAGTTATAATTCGTCTACATCTAATGAACCCTGGGCACGATTCACAAGCCTGGCACTTCAAAATGTTTTCAGAGGCTTCATTGACTTGGGTGAATGGTTCTGGTACCTTAAAAGCACATTTGGCACAGATGTGTAAGTGGAAACCTGAGAAAAACTTGTTTTTCAGGATGATCAAAGGACACCCTCACTAACTTTTAAAACTTGTACGAGACTGGTACATGCATATTTTGTATGAACAATTCCCTCAATGAAAAGTTGGTGAATATTTTGATGTTGGTGGACGGAAGTACACAAATAGCTTCCTGCCAGCACGTCTTAATAATTTGTGTGCTGTGTTGACTGCCTTTGCATTAATTGTGGATGCATGTGAATCCCTGGTGCATATATAAATGTGTGCATCAGACTACATGCAATCATCAAACCACCCTAGTAAGAGAGGGGGTAGACTGGGATGGGGAGACCCTTTTTTGAAGGACTCTTGGAGTTGAATAGCCTGGGTAAGAGGCTTTTTCTCATTGTGAATATCTTCAACAAAGTCAGTCAAGCAAAAAATGGTGAGCAGCCTTTTTTTAGCAGCCCTCAACTACAGAGGGGTCAACAAAGATGAGATGTCCATCTCCCCCCCTTTCTTCCTCCCTTTCTCCCCCCTTTATCCTCCCCACCCTCCCCCCATCGGATCTGTTGAGGGACGGGTCGGGGAGGTATTTATGGGCGGAAGTGTGCGTGTACGCCAGCATCGCCAGAGGCCCTCATAACAGCATGCTGCGACTGCCTTTCGAGTCTGGGAACAGGCGTGCAGGAACTAGATTTTTCCATGGTAGTGTCCTTGGGCTCCGAATCAGAGTCTCGGCTGCCTCAGCCTTCGTGGTCCGACTCGAATATCCCAGCAGCCATTTTCGACTGCGCAGACATGGCTAATGCCGCCCATCGCTTGGTCTGGCGCTCATTTAGGGTTTTGGGATTCGAGGTGGTCACGTGAAAGGCAGTGGTTGCAAACTCGGTGTTTGTCAACCCACAGAAATGTTCTGTTGCACTTGGGACAGAACTTAAAGGGGGTGCGCTCCATAGTGGAAGGCAGATACAGAGGTAGGAACTGGGGGAATGCATTCTCTAACAAAAAAGGATCAGTCGCCCCCACCCTCACTCTCCCTACTGGTTAGGCCAAAGACCGGTGTAGGCCAAAGTCAGTCATCAGAACATAAAGTCTATTTCAGTAGCTGGGATCAGCCGTCGAGATGTTTTGGAGAAACAGCAATCAAATAAGTGCATCGAAGGCAGCGGTTTTGGGTGAGTTTAACTCAAATTTGCTCAAGCTACGAACTCCGCAAAATAACTTGCCACGATGGTGGAAGAAGATAATCTGAAGGACCTCGATGCACAAGGGATCAAGGGTACAGGGTACGTCACACTAGGGATAGTATTACAGTCACACCCCTTTTCAAATTTCAACTTCATGTGCCATACTCTGCAGCTGCCACTAGATGTCAGCCCATGCAGAACATGTGATTTTAACAACATGCACAAGCCTCAGAAATATATATGGCACATTACTCCCCATAATCATATTTCTGATCCTTTTATCTTCTTAGATTCACATGCTTTGCATAGGCCAACATCTAGTGGACGTTGCGGACTATTGAACATGAAATTGAAGCATCAAAAATATGATTGCAGTGAGTAATGCATCCCTTCTGAGGTTGTGGATCTGCTTAGAATATCATGTTTTGCATAGATTAGCGAGCAGTACTTGTAGAAGGAGGTGGGTTGTTGGAAGGTAGCGCTGCCAAGAGATGTTTCAGCACCGCTTGTCCCACCCTGTGTATCACCCTTGGAATGTGTGTCCAGACAGTAATGTTGGGTGAAAGTGTGTACTGATCTCCAAGTGGCAGCCTTGCAAATGGCATCTTGGGGTGCTATGAAGGTTCGAGGTTCCCCTGTGCCTAGATTTGAGTGTGCTTTACGCTTAAATGGCAATGTTCTCTTAGCAAGAGAATAACAAAGTTGGATGCAGTTGACAATCCATTTAGAAATTGCTGCCTTAGAGATAGGATCCCCTTCTCTTCCTGCGGCTACATATACAACAAAATGATTGTTTTTCTGATAGGCTTTGTCTTTTGAAGGTAGAACAAGACAGCTCTACATAAATCCAGTGTATTAAGGATCTTTTCTGCTGTGTTTGTTGGGTTTTGAAAAACGCAGGAAGTTCAATAGTCTGATTCACATGAAATTTTGATATAATTATAATTGTTCTTTTATTGATTTCTGTGACTTTCTTTATTAAGCACTTAGTACAGACCAATACATAATTCACTTATATCAGCGGGTTCTGAGCATAAAATTAAATTAAATTCTGCAATGAACTGGCCAATCCAGTTGCAGTGTCCTGTTCCCTCCCAGGCCCCCTCTACGGCTCTGGCCTCTCACTTCTCCATTAAAACTCAGGACATCCTGTCCTCTATCCAAACTTCATCTCGCTCTTCCGGTCACAACCCCCATTTGGCCATCTCTCCTTTCTCATTTCTCCTTTTTCTCTCCAACACCTGATGAGGTTTCTGGACAAGTCCGATCTATGAAGGTGTCGTCCAAACAGCGGCTCATCAAGGACCATATTGACACCCTCGCTCCAGCCTTGGCCGATTTCTTTAAATCACTCTTTCGCCACTGGAAAGTTGCCCACTCCCCTTAAGCACTACCTTGTGCACCCCCTCCTCACCTCAAGGAGCCGGCTGCCGATCCTACCTGCCCGGCAAACTATCGCCCAATCTCCATCACCCCTTTCTTGGGCAAACACTTGGAAAAAATTGCCATCTCCCAGCTTACTCTCCACAATTAATCTGTTAGTTGTCTCCATGACCATCAGCCTGGCTTCAGAGCTGCCAGAGGCGCGGAAACTGCTCTAATGAACACCCATGAAGATCTAAAGCTTGAGTCCAGCATTTCTTCTGTCCTCATCCTCTTTGCCCTTTCCTGTGCTTTCGACATGGTCAACCACGCCATCCTGATTAATCCCCTGTGTGAGAACCTGGGCATCACGGATCAGGCCCCGGAGTAGTTGACCTCCTTCCTCTTGGACCGCCCCTCATTGTTCGTTCGTAGTCCCGGTCTAGCGGCTAATTCTCTCTATACCTGTGGCGTTCCCCAGGGCTCTGTCTTCTCACCCTGGGTTTTCAACCTCTACTTGGCCCTTTTGGCCCATCCGATCTCTACCTTCTCCTCTAACTTTCAGTGTTATGCGGCTGACACCGCTTTCCTTCAGGCTCCCATCAGCCTTCTTTCCTCTCTCGCTCATTCCTGTCTATCCGTGATTGAGGATTGGTGTGCCTCAAACGATTTCTGCCTTAATGCCAGTAAGAAGGAGATCCTTCTCATTGGGACCTCTGCTTTCCCTCTGGCCGCCGCCTTGGGCCCTCTTCCTTTGCCTTCCTTCGAGGAAAAAAAACCTTGGTGGCATCTTCGACTCCATTCTCTCTTTCTAGCCGCACATCTCAGACGTCGCCAAGAAGTCCCACTACCAGCTGCACCTCCTCAAAGGGACCCTTCCCTTTCTCACTTTCTCCAGAGCCCTAGTTCTCTCTAGACTGGATTACTGCAACAGCCTCTTTCTCAATCTGCCTTCCTCTATTCTCCGCCCTCTGCAACTGATACAGAACAGGACTGCAAGACGTATCTCTCCGGCCCTGAAATCTCTTCACTGGCTCCCAGTGGCTGGAAGGATCAAGTTTAAGACCCTATGCATTGTCCACAAGGCTTTCTGGGGTCGGGGCCTGCACTACATTCAACGCTCTCTTACAAAATACCTTCCTTCTTGAGCCCTTCGTTCAGCTATCTTCAAAGGGTCAGATGCTTCTACCGGCAGGGGGTGGGGGGCAGATCTCTCTCAACTGCAGGTGCCTCCCTCTGGAATGGCCTCCCGGACCCTCTCAAACTTGAGCCGGCCCACCTGAAGTTCCAGAAGCAGCTCAAAACTTTCCTCTTCTCCTCTGCCTTTTCTCGCTCCCTCCCCTTCTGACCTACCCATCCGCTGTACCGACTGGTTTCCTGGTTACCCTCCGTCTCATGGGTACCAGGCTCTTTCTTAATCAGTTACCCTTGCACTGCCTCTGGGCCTACCACGCACTAAGGGGCTGTAAATGTAACCATACAGTCCCTTGTCTCCTTGCACTACCCAGAGCAAAATTGCACTTACTATAAGCATTGCTGCCCTGTTTCCCACACCCACCCTTTCCCCTTATACTTCTCGTTTTTCCATTTGCACAATCTGAATGAGACATGGCCTAGTAAGATCATTTGTTTGTTCTCCTCTGTCTTCCATGTCGTATCGCGCCTAGAAACACTTGTGTACAGTAGCGTTATAAATGACATCATACCATAATCCCTAAATATCGCAGCGCCGTTTGTGTCCATGTGAATCCAAGCAGATCACATGATTTAACCGTAGCTTTAGTGAGAGGGAAAAGCTCCGACTTACTACAGTTCACTCGAAGTCCAGAGATTTCCCCAAAGGCAACATAATCACGCATAATGGGGCGCAAATGGGCATGTGGATCTCTTACATATATTGTTGCATCATAGGCAAAGATATCATTTTGGGCTCTCCTGCGAGTCGCACCCCTCTATGTCTGTGCCCGATAGGATCAGCTAAGGGTTCAATGGCTATGGCAAATAGAGGTGACGGGGCATCCCAGACGAGTACCTCTTGCTATGTGGATTGGTGCCAACAATGTACCATTGGTACTATAATTGTTCTTTTATAACACGCTTAATACCAACGCATGGTTTCAAAGCACAGGATCGGGATTCAAACCTATGTTGCGGTGCGTTGTCTTGCTTCCAAGACAAACGCATTAACACTTGAGCTATCCTTCCTCCCTGAACTTTGGTAAGAATCGAGGATGGGTGCATACCACCACTTTGTCCATTTATATAACAAAAAGGAGTATTGCATCGACAGAGCCTGTAATTTACTAACCCTTCTGATAGAGGTAATGGCTATAAGTAAGGCTGTTATGTATGTCAGATGTTTAAGGCTGGCCTTGTGCATTGGCCCCATGAGCCTTGCGAGTATGATATTGAGCTCCTAGCCAGAAGTAGGATTAGAAATTGGAGGGTATAGTTTTTGAATGCCATCCATGAAGGCTTTATAGACACCTTTGATTCAAGTCAAGTAGATACAGAAGGTAGTTGACTATATTGGACAGTGAACAGTCAGTTGGATTGAGAGACTGTCCTGCAACATAACACAAAACTTTTCCATTTGGTAAAGTAGCAGTGTCTTGTGTTATGTTTAGGTGCTTCTTTGAGTATTTCCATGTACCTTTGGTCTAGGTGACCAAATTTTATGAATTAAGGAGCCAAGCTGCTAAGTTCAGCGTCTGAGGGCATAGGTGAAGCATTGACCCTTGACCCTGAGTGAACAGATTGTCCGGACAAGGTAGTTTCATGGGAGGACACAGGGACATCATTGGAAGCAGGTTTGCCGTGCCAACATGGGAGCTATCGGGATCAGCGCTACTGGTTCCCGGTGTAGCTTGCAGACTATTTTGTTGAGAGGAGTTGTTGGGGGAAACCAATTAATCAGAAGTGCATTCCCCTTGGAGCCTTTCTGGGGAAACCTGGATGAGTCATCTGGGCATTGTGCATTCTCCAGGGTTGCTAAGAGGTCTATTTCTGGGAACCCCCAGCTTGAGAAGACGTTGTCTAGCACGTCTGCGTTTAGTCGCCACTCATTCTCTGTGGTACACTTGTACCCCTGCTTAGAACGTATGCCAGAGAATGGAGTTCCCCTGAAACATTTTGTGCTACTAGAAACATGCTGTGATGTAGTGCCCACAGTCAGATGCTCTGGGCTAGTTTGGATAGACACGGAGGGTGCCCCACCACCCCCCGATTATACAGAACATAGCTGTGTTACTGTCTGTGAGGACAAGGACTGTCTTGTGTGCTGAGTCTTGAAGACTTGAAGTGCTTTGAGGACTGCTAGCAGTTCCAGAAGGTTGATGAGTTTTCTGATTAGTGCCTGTGTTCACATTCCGTGGGCAGTGTGATAGAGGAAGTGAGTTCCCCATCCTGTCATTGAGGCATTTGTTAGAGTGGCTTTGATCGCTGGTGTGTTGAAAGGGTTTCCCTTTAGCAGATTGCTTCTGGTCCACCACTGTAGTAATTGAACCAGAGGTTGCGAAACCACCACTAGACCGTCCCACAAACCGCTTGCTTGCGACCATTGTTTAGCTAGCCACTCTGGCATTGGACGCATGCGTAGCCTGGCATGTGCCACCAGGTAGAGGCAGGAAGCCATCATTCTTAGCAGGCGCATTGCCTTTCGTATGGTCACCTGATGACCGGCTACATACTGAGGTGTTTGGAACAACATATTTTTGTTTAAACTATCATTTTCAGAAATGAATTACAAAATGATCAAGAATTAACATTTCCAAAAGTAAAAGGCTGAACATCAATATTAACCATCTACAAATTTATCAAGGATTAAATTAACAATTACTAAAAAAAAAGAAACATCTATCAAATCTTTTGACAGAATATCAACAACAAACTATCAGTAACCTTGCGAGACAATCATTTCCCCTTGTATATCCTTTAAGATCCAGAATCCAAAAAAATAAGAAGACAGGACTAAGACAACACAGAGATCACCATACAACACCCATCACACGAACAGAGAAAAAAAAGAAAAGAAAAAATAACTCAAACACATGAACGGCAAACACCTACTTTGCTCTGGACAACGTTCACTGAACTCATTATCATGAACCATATAAATCATTAAATGGTGACCAGAGATCCAGATAAACACTCTCCTGATTTTTCCTGGAGTACATATATTTTTCGAAACCTAACAACTGCATATCATTGACCAATTCTCTATTTGTGGCTTTTTCCTAGTTTTCCACATTTCAAAATTTGCTTCACCATCAAACCCTTATCAATACAACATCTGTACCTTTTAACAGTCCCACATCTTTGTCAGATAGGAGAAGTACCGATAGTGGTATTCTTGGAAAACTTTAAGATAATACCGTATCCAGCCTATGTAGTACATCCCCCCCCCCAGAAGCCACTAGACCTAGAACAATTCCATAACTTATGGACAATAGTTCCTCTCTCTCTCCAACATCCCCAACATAATTCTTGTCGAGAAGGTCAACGCTATGCATACGCACAGGTGTCCAATACAGAAAACCTACACATTTTTGGTGAACAAGTCGCAGATTCAGATCCAATTTGCTCCTATAACCTGCCTATAGAGCCTTACCCCACTTTCCCTCCGAAATTGCACACCACTCTCCCTCCGAAATTGCACACTAACTAATTTTCCCATTTATCTTATGACCCAATAATAACATCATCCAACAGCATCAGATTCATATAGGTAGAGACTGAACATGGGGACTCCTCAAGTAATGCACATCCTGCTGTTTTTTTTCTCCAATGGGTTTGACAGCAAGCTCATTCTTTGTTTAATAAGCAGACTTATTTTCTTAAACTTAACTCCCTTTTTCCCCACACCAAATTTCCTCTGAAGTTCCAAAAGGGAAATAACATGACCCTCGCGTACCAATTCCCTATCCTCAGGATACCCTTTAGGACCAATTATGCCAATATAATGTTTTGTTCGCCAATTGCAGACCAGGACTACCCCAAAGAGATGCATTATGAAGAAAATATATATTATGGCCACTATCAGTCAGCCACTTAATTAGAATTGTGTGAGCCACGTCTCTAGGGAGTAGCCTCTTTTGCTTTGAAGGAACTCTTCCCATCAAGTAAATATTATCCAATTTTAGTGGATGAAACGCTTACCTTTCAATTGTTAACCAACTCGGTTCATATTTATCTACAGACACCATATAATGAGCAGCCTTCTTTAAAATAAAGCTCCTATGGTATTTAACTAAATCTGGATACCCAAATCCTTCATCCTGAACTTTATGCAGCATAATATATCTAAGAATTTTCGCTTTCCCCTTCTCACCCCACAAGAACCTCAGAAATATATTAATTTTTTTAAACTGCTTTTTTGTAAAAGATAAAGGGGCTGACTGGATCAAGTACAATACTTTAGGTAGTAGAGTCATTTTAATGGCATTAACCTTAGCCCAAATTCCCAGATTCGGAGTTTCCCATTTCCTGACGCACATGAGTAGATCTCCAATCAAGATTTCCACATTCTTCTCAACAATTCTCCTGAGGTCTCTTAGCAGATTTATACCTAGATATTTAACCTGCGATTCCAACAATTTACAATTCCATTCTGCAAATTCATCTCAGCGAGAGTGGAAAAACCTCAGATTTTTCCCAGTTTACTTTAAGACCTGAAAGCTTACTCACCCTATCAAGAGCTCTCTTCAATGCATTACTTCCTTTCCCAGGATTTGACAAGACAAACACCATGTCATCTGCATATGACAAAACTTTCATTTCTGTGTCCCCAAATTTAAGACCCTTAATATCAATTTCTCTGTGTAAATGCAATAAAGGGTTGTAAAGCTAGGATAAATAAAAACAGCGATAGCGGGCCTCCTTGTCTTGTACCTCTTTCCAGGGTGAAAGACAGACTCCTCGTTATTAACCCAGATCTTTGCTGTGGCCCAGTTATGTAGACATCTCACTGCCTGCAAAAAACAATCCAAAACTCAGCTTCTGCATAGTGTACTCCAAAAATGTCCAACTCACCCTGTCAAAAGACTTCTCGGCATCTATAAAGATTAGTACTGCTTCCTGAATCATATACCTGCAGAGATCCAATATATCAATAATAGTCCTAATGTTGTTGTATCCGAATCTGTTCCACATGAAACCCACTTGCGATTTATTATTAGTCCTCCAATATAATTATCCAATCTATTGGCTAGTATCTTAGAAAATATTTTAATGTTTAGGAGTAGCGAGATGGGTCTATAATTACCACATTTCCTGGGGTCTTTACCAGGCTTCAGAATTAGTGTTATAAGAGCTTCCCTCATTGATTGACAAAGGGTCCTTCTACATATAAAATCAATAACTCGCACGAAAGAAGCCAATACAGTCCCAAAAGACCTGTAAAATTCTGATGGTAAACCATCTAATCCCAGCGATTTGCCAACATCAAGCTCTTCAATGGCCTTCATGATCTCTCCTAACCCAATTTCTACATCTAATGCATCTCTATCCTCAATTTTCAGTTTTGGTAAATTGAAAGTGTCAAAATAAACCCTCTAAATCAGATACTAATGGGAAAGTGTCCTCTGTGTATATATACCTTAATAGGAGCGAAAGCATTGACAAATCTCCTTGTGCTTAATAATTATATCCCCTTTGCGCATTCTCAATACTTTGAATAAATGAGGATTCCATCATCCCTTTTAACCCATTAGCCAGTAATCTAGCGCTTTTGTCTTCATACTCCCAGTATTTTTGACTCACAAAGAAAAATACCCTTTTTTGCCATTATGCCATTATATCAGTTTTGTATTTCAGGTCTTCCTGTGGACGAAACATCTTCAGACAGTCTTCTACACTTTTTGTTTGCGCATACTACTACTACTACTAGAGACCATACTTGTATAAAATTGGGTGAACGTTAGCACTTGCCACACTCCACTAAGTTGTGGACATTTGCAGGAACACTGACCAAAGGGAGTCGAGAATGACGGCAGATGCTGCCCTGGTCATAATTGCAAGCGTTGGCATTTGGCACATTCCAAAGGGGCTGGGAGCGGTAGCCTGCATGAGCAACTGATTAAGAGGATGAATGCTGAGCTGCCGCAACATATAGAGGGAGTAACCCTGGCTGACCGGTGCCGTGCACCGACTAGATTGGGGAACACTCTCTGGGACAGATCTGAAGGGACGCACAAACACCTGCCTGTCCCTCATACAAACAAGTGCCATGTAGGCGGCCGGTGCCCAACTTGGGCAAGGTCATGAATGTGTGTGGATGCCAAATGGGAAAGGGACTGCGAGTGTCGAATAACACCAGATCTGGACGGAGACGCAGAGATGCTTACGCAACCCCACCTTAAGAGAACACAGAAGTTTAGAGCCTTGCTTCCAGACAGCGAGCCAATTAACCAATCAACTAACAATTTCCCCCTCTGCATATACCCCTCACACTCTAAACAACCACAAGTCTGCAACACAACAATATGCACAAACTTCACTACACTGCAACAACAAAACAAACCACACACAGACCCACACAACAGCACACGACGGCTACCAACCGTAAAACACGGCAAGCCCAGCCAACGGACTTCCGGGCCGAAGCCGCCAACAACACGTCACTGCTCCCTTGCACTTTTCCTGCCTGTTCCCACTAACTCACCTCCCACCCCTCTTTTTTTTCCAGAGCCGCCAGAGTGCCAGGGGACCACTCCGGTGGTGATAGTGCGCAGTACAAATATCTGTTAACGAACATATTTCATTTGTGTAGCAGCTAGCTCCACTTCCAACTTGTGTATCTCCTGCAGTCCAGTTTTCCTAGCGAATGCGGTCCTATTAATTAATTCACCCCTTATAGTGGCTTTAAAACCATCCAAGACCACTTGGACATCTGCAGATACTACATTTTATTTGTCAAACATCTCAATAAATGCCCTAAAATGAGCGATTTCCTGCTCATCCCTCAATATGCCTACCTTCAAACGCCATCTTTGAAAGTTAGGTTTCGCCCCACCTATTGTTAGTCATAGTTCTCCTAAAGCGTGATCTGAGATTTCACATTCCCTTGTATGTGCACTTAATATTTAACTAACCAACCTTTCTGAAATTAGTATGTAATCAATCCGGGAAAAAGAATCATACATTGGTGAATAGAAATAGTATTCCCTCTCCAATGGGTGCATGATCCTCCATGTGTCAGATAAACTGAACCTATCGAGGAAGAGATTGAATTCTTTACTTATCCCATGTTTTGTGTAGCTACATGTTGCTGAGCGATCAACTGCATGATCAAGAACACAATCTCTCCACCAATTATAATTACATCACCCTGCAGGTCACGTAAAAGTTGGGTAGCAATCCCAAAGAATGATTTACTTGGAGGGCATGGACCATATAAGCTACCAATTGTCATCACCTTACCATTATACCCTATAACCACAATAAGTATTCTACCCTCCCCGTTCATTGACACCTTCTCAATTTTAAAATGTAACCCCTTCCTAAATAGGACACTATACTCCTCTCGATTTAGAAATATGACAATTCGGGGCGTGGCTTGGCGCGCCATCCATGTGGCTGCTCCCTTGAGGCCCACCGTATGAAGCCCACCGCAACTTGGTCATTAATGCGGTCCCACGCACCTGTGCCGGAGCCCAACTGATCCCTAAGGCATCGGAACACCTGGGGCCCATTTGGGCGGAAGTGGGGAGCGTAACGCTCTCCAGAAGCGAAATTATCCGCCTCGGTCCTCCGGGCCGACTCCAGCGCTGGATCATCCAAAATGGCAGCCACGTCTTTCCCCCAGCTCCAGAGGTGTGGGTGACGGCGCCTGAAACCGCCCCCAGCAGCGACTCGGCCCGCCGGGGCACCTGAATCTGGAGTGGAGGAACCATGCAGCTGGCTCTCCCCCCGCGGGACGCAGCCCCTCGCTTCCAGCGCCAGAGCAGACTACGGCACGGACGGTGCCTGCCAGGTAGGGGCTGCTGGGGGGATGAGGCTTGGGTTGGGGGCCTGCCTCACTTCTCTCCTGGGCTTCTTCATAGAAGCCCGCAACCATCTCTTAATGGAGGAGCTGCCCCCCCCCCTGTGGCCCCCAGAACACGCTCTGTGATCCACTCCGGAGGGTGTCTTTCAACTGGCCTAGACCCCCTGCACTGCACTCCTGGGGCACCCCGGCCCATGCTATCGCCAGACGCCTCCTCCCTGGCCTGGGACTTGGAGGCCCCTTCCTACCATCTTCTTCAGCTGTGGACTTAAGGCTGGGCTCCCATACGCAGAGCGGCCGCTGCCTGGCCATCATGGGGCCTACTCATCCCGCTGTCTTGAGCCTTCAGCCTCTCATGCCGCTTCCGGGGGGGTAGCTGGACCTACTAAGCAACAACACAGCCCTCCCGCTCACGGCCCCGGGCACAGCTGAGCTGACTCCCCCCCTCCCCCCATACTGGGGCACCCTGTCCTAGCCAGCCCAGTCTCCGGATAGGGAATTACCCCCAGCTTCACAACATCTCTAGAAGTCACGGCTCACTTCCTGGGGCGCCCCGGCCCACTGCTTTGTTCACGCACCTTCTTCAGGCCAGATCCAAGTGGGTGTTGGCAATCTGTTCGCCTCCCGAGACCTGCGTATCTCACCTGCGCCCTCCACCTGACGGAGGGGACTTGTCCTCCACACAACGCTCCACACTAAGCCGTCGTACTTTGGTGTTTGAACGCGTGATACTCTTTCAGCTCCTTCTCCACCCCACGGTCCGCCACCATGACCAAGCAGACGAAAACAACCACAAATGCGGACATTGCCACCATGCTCACCGCACCAGACAAGGGAAAGAAACCTGAACTGGTTAAGCCTACCCTACCGACCTCCCATGAGGGGGGAGACACACCAGCCACCAAGGGCGACCTGTTGGCTTTCTTGGCGGACATTAAGGCTGAGTTCCAGTCCTGTATGTCGGAGCTCACCACTAAACTGGAGCAAACTGACCACAGGGTGGCCGAGGTGGAGCAGAGGCTGGGTGAGGTGGAGGACCGCTCCCAAGACCAGGCAACCACACTGGGAGATATCCGGCAAGCAGTAAGAGCTCTCCAAGACAAATGTGAAATCCTCAAATTCAAACAAGAGGACTTGGAAAACAGAACCCGTCGTAACAATCTCCGGATCCGGGGAGTTCCATCCTAAGTTCTTGATAAAAACCTGCCAGAGTACATAGACTTCTTCCAGGCCCTCCTCCCACAACTAGACAAATCCCAGCTCTTGCTGGATCGGACCCACAGACTGCGCCTGCGCCGAGGAGTGGACTCGGACCTACCTCCGGATGTCATCACAAGAGTCCACTACTTCTCCACGAAAGAAGCCATCTCCGCCATCAGCCGTTCCGGCGATGAGCTCTCCTTCCAAGGCCTCCCTATTCAGATTTACCAGGATCTCTCCCTTCTGACTCTACAAAGAAGAAGGGCTCTCCGGCCCCTGGCCCTCTTTCTCCAAAAGAGACAAAGTACAGATGGCTCTTCCCCACGGCACTGCAATTCTCCTTCAATGGCTCTCTCCGGAAAAATTCCCACTTGGAAGATGCCGCTAAGATCATGCACCAGGACTCCCCCGAAGGAGCCACCTCGCCGAGCCCGGATGCATCGGGAAGCCCTAGGTCAGCCCCTCCTCCCCCTCAACCCAGGCGATCTTCGTGGACCAGGGCCTCCCGAAACAATAGGAGGAGGTAATTAAAGCCTGAGCTACCTCAAATATCCACCACCGCTTCATCTGCCCAGGCGCCCATCGCCCTCATGGCCAACCTAAAAACATCGGCTTCGGCCCTGCACAGATCTACGATCCCCAGTGTGGAGGGCTTCATCCACGGTTTATGCCCGTTCCAAGGTCTGTTCCATCTTAAAGTCCTTGGATGCACATGTTATTCCTTCAGTCTCATTTGGCCCTGTTGGCCAGGGGTGGGGCTACACCCACAATGTAACCCACCCCGCCAGTTAAAAAAGTTGGCCTCCCGTTGGGGGCGTTTGTTAAAACCGCAAGTGCAACACAGGTCGCTTTCAACTCACCCTGTGGTGGCAATTAATGGACAGCCTGGCATCTCCCCCCCCCCCCCCCCGAGCAGGGAATACCCGGATCCCCGACCCTGGAGCGTCAGACGCGGATATGCCTCTCATGGAACGTTAATGGGCTTAACTCCCCCCCCCCTCCCTAAGCGTAAATCAATCCTTCAGAAACTACAAGATGAGGAGGCCAAGGTGGCACTACTCCAGGAAACTCATCTCCTCCTGGCTGACTTTGGTCGTCTTCGATCCAGCGCCTACCCATGCCAGTTTTTTGCCTCGGGAGACAGCAAGAAGGGAGGCACGGCGATCCTGTTCCGGAAGGAACTACATCCCCAGATTTTGGACTCCATGAAGTGCCCAGAGGGCCGCTTCGTGGCCGTCAAGTGCCTCTTGCTAGGAGACCTCTACACTTTTGTATCTGTAAATGCACCCAACTCGGGGCAGGTGACCTTTTATGACTCATTGGGCTCCTCCCTCTCAGGCTTTGTAGAAGGCCAAACAATAATAGGAGGGGGACTTCAATGGGGTACCAGACCCCACCAGAGACAAATCCCACCCCCCACCCCTGGCGATTTCGCACAGGCCCTCAGCCTCCTGCGCCTCTTCAGAACCCTGAAGGTGGTGGATACGTGGCGGGTGCTTCACTCCACTGAGAAAGACTCCTTCTCCTTCGTTCACCAGACACTCTCCAGAATTGACCTCCTCCTGTCCTCCCCCCAAACTCTCGCTTTCACCAATGAGGTGTCCATATGCCCACGGATTTTATCGGTCCATGCGCCGATAGTACTGGAACTTCGCATCCAGAGCCCCAACGATAACGCCCCACGCAGATGGGCGCTGTATGACCCGATCCTCAACAACATGTCAATCAGGGACAAAATTGCTACCACCATCAGGAACTTCTTTGAGGAGAACCCAGTCTCAGATACCTCCCCTGCTAACAACTGTGATGCGATGAAAGCTGTGGTTCGGGGAGCTCTGATAGCCCAAGGGATCGCATTCCACCGAGACCGGAGACACACCTGGCAAGCACTGGAGGAAGACCTGCGGTCAGCTGAGGAAGCCCAAAAGATAAGCGGCTGGTCCCCCAGATCTCAACGAGCTCTCCGATCAGCCCGAAAGAAATTGGAGGCCCACTATGCTGAGCATACTACGCAGCTATTAGATAAGACCAGACAATTCTATTATGCCAAAAACAACAAGGCTAACAATCTTCTGGTGACCAAGCTGGCCAAAACGAGACGCACCAACACCATTGCAGGGCTCCGGGACCCACAGGGGTTGACTCACTACTCTGAGCTGATGAAACTACAATTTGCTACGGACCACCTAACCCAGGTCATGACGGCACCTCCATGTGATCGATCCAAACAGAAAGCATGCCTGCGAAAGGCCGCCCTGCCACAACTCCCCGACTCCATGCGAGAGCAGCTGGATGCTCCGATAACCGACAACGAGGTCAACGAGGCTATCAAGGCTCTCAAATCGCGGGCCCAGATGGGTTCTCTCCCAGGTTTTATAAAATATTCAGACCCCAACTCATCCCCCACTTGGTATCTCTTTTCAACTCATTTAAGAGGTCGGGTTCTGTCACCCCCTCAATGCAAGAGTCTATAACGGTCCTCCTCCCTAAACCAGGGAAGGACCCGAGAGATCCAGCCTCGTACAGACCCATCGCCCTATTGAATATTGATGCCAACCTGTATTCTAAGATCCTGGCTAAACGGCTATCACTCATTCTCCCGGACATTATCCACCCTGACCAAATGGGCTTCATTCTCCATCGATCTGCGTGGGACACTATCCGGCGGACCCTGAACCTGATAGACATTTCCCAACCTAACTCCCACGGTCTCGCCCTAATGGCCCTGGATGCAACCAAAGCCTTCGACAGAGTTGACTGGTCATTCATGGAATGCACCCTAGAAGCTTTTGGTTTCGGCCCGACGTTCTGGTCCATGGTCCTAGCCAACTATAAGGCCCCCAAAACCATCCTGAGGATCAATGGCGCCCTCTCAGCCCCGATCCCCATGTCCTGCGGGACAAGACAAGGCTGTCTGCTATCTTCCCCTTGCCCTCAAAATGGAGCCCTTCGCCCAGAGGATCAGGCAGAATTAACTTATCAAAGACCCGCAGGTGGGCCCATCTCAACATAAAATCACCCTATACGCGGATAATGTTCTGTTAACGCTCTCAGAAGCTAGCACCTCAGCGAAGCATGCCCTAGCCAAAATAAAGAACTTTGGGGAGGTCACCGGCTTCACTGTCAACTTTGCCAAATCAGTGGCCCTGAGAGTTGGCCTCCGATCGGAGGAGAGGGAGGCGCTGACTAGACTGTGCCCAATTAAGTGGCGGGATCAGTCCATCCCTTATCTGGGAGTTCACATTCCAGCGAACCCGAAGGGCACCTACCAGGCGAATTTCCCCAGATTATTTCATGAACTAGAGGGAGACCTGAAGCGCTGGACCAAGCAAAAAAATCTCATTAATGGGCTGGATCACAGCCACCAAAATGAACTTGCTCCCGAGATTCCTCTACGCCTGCTCCTCCCTCTCCGTCCCCATTCCGACTCCGGCCCTTCAAGACCTACAGAAGAAAATGTCAGTTTATATGGAGGGGCAAGAAGGCCAGGATCCCCCACAGGACCCTGATTGGTAATGCCAGGCTTGGAGGCCTGGGGGTCCCCAATCTAGACCTATAGGGCAGCGGCGCAGTTATCACACATCCACGCCTGGCAAATTAGCACACCTCGCCCCATATGGGTGGAACTAGAACAAGCTCAACTTCCGCTCCCCCTCCGGTTCCTCCCACACATCCAGCCTCCCCTCAGAGAACGCTGGAAGAATATTCTGCGGACGACGAGACATACCCTAAGCTCCTGGGACTGGGCCTTGAGACGGAAGGAAATCCTGAGAAGCCAAAGCCCGCTCTCACCGATCTTTCATAATCCAAATTTCTCTCCGGGGGCCCATCCTTGTAACTTCCAAAATTGGATAGATGGGGGCCTCGAAACCCTGGGACAGCTATATTTTGGGAATAAACCCCATACCTTCGAACAATGCAGATGTCTTCCGGCTCCTCCGGCTCCAGGAAGGGGATAGATTTACGTACTGCCAGCTCCGCCACTGGTGCTCCCATCCTCAGACCCTCCAGGCGGCCACCCCCCCCCCCCCCCCCCCGACGTCCCTTGAGCTAACCCTTAGAGACTTACCAGCCAGAGGCAGGACCTCGACCATATACAGACGCTTCATGGGGGGACTTTCTGGTGACAAAGACTCTATATATGGCCCAGTGGGAGGCGGACCTAGGTCACCCGATTGACGACCAAACGATGGTAGATATATGGACCTGCACCCACTCTTCTTCCTCCTGCGTCACCAATAAGGAATGTGCCTACAAACTCACCCTGCGATGGTACTACCCCCCACTCAGACTTCACCACATGAATCCACAAGTGGATCCCTCCTGCTGGAGGGGCTGCACTCAGCCGGGCTCTTTTTTTCACATTTGGTGGGCCTGCCCAAAGATCCAGCAATTTTGGACCAGGTGTCTCTCGACCATCGAACAAATTACCGGGACCGCCCTCCCACTGGACCCCAAAACTGTCCTGCTAGGGGTCCTGGTCCCCGGGATCTACTCCAGCTCTGGAAACAGGGCAAAGCTTCTAACGCAATGCCTCCTAGCGGGCAAGACTGTGCTGGCCGGATTCTGGAAGTCCCCGGACGGTCCCTGCATGACCCACTGGTGGGGGAAACTCTGGGACATTTTGATCGCCGAGAAGGTCACCGCGGCGAGAGCGGGGCCCTGCACTGCTTCCAGAACATTTGGGCCCCAGTACTGGACTATGATCAACGATTCCCTGCACTGACATTCAAACCAATCAACACCCGATGGGCTCTGAGTGATCGAGGGGACACACACTAGGCTGGGGCGGTGGGCTGAGGCCATGGCCCGGGGAAGCTAAAATAAAGGGGAGGGAGATACATATTTGTAGACCTACTATTGATATGTAATGTTTCCATGCAATGTCGCCTGTAACCTGTCCTGCCTTGCTATAAATAAATGTGTTTAAAAAAAAATAATAATTATGACAATTCGAAATTTCACGTGGCTGCTTGAAGCTTGTTAAGTATTATCTAGCTTCATTCAGTAGGTTAGTTTCTTGTAAAAACACCACATAAGCTTTAGATCTACCTATTCTAGCCATCACCTTTTTCACTTTTCCTTTTTTTGGGACAATTTAAACCTTTAACATTCCAGAATACAAAAATTAAATGGTGTGTGTTCTTTTCCCAGTGAAACTCCATTTGTGTTCAAACGAACACCTTCTTGTCTGCTGCTGCTGCCTGCAACCCTGTGCTGGGAGTTTCCAAGAACTCGCGCTACACAAACGCTCGCTTCCAGGAGGAGGCGGAGCACTGTGGCTGTCACGTGACTGCTCACGTGACCTTCCCTTGCCACAAAGCACAGCTCAGTCCACCCTTGCGGCGTTAAGCCCGACGGAGTAAAGGTCGCTGGCTGTTTTGCGGCTGTTCGGCGCTGAAGTTAGCCAGGAAGCGATTAAGGTGAGCTAAGCAGAACACTGCTTAAACGCAGTTGGTATCCTTGCCCATTGATAATATTGATCTGTAAACATTGATTCTTCTTGATCATATCGCATTACTGTAACAGCTGGGCCAGGGAGACTGCGGGGGGTTGACCCCTTTGATCCCTTGAACCCTGTTAGCCCAGCGAGCCCGGAGAGCCCACTGAGCTTAGCCGTGCCGACCCGGTTGGACAAACTGATTGAGAAAAAGAAAAAAAAAATGATTAATTGAGCATATCTGAGCTCTTACGCCCGGAAAGGATAGGCGTAGGATGTCTGCAACTTATGGCAAACCTAATACCGAACAGTTGGCACGCGGGAAACAGGTGCCTAATGCTCCAACACACACGGAGAATCAGATTCATCACCAAACTAGATTACAGCTGCGCCGATGGAATTCGCTAGCTTCCTCTAGCAAAACCACACGCGCCCTCGTAAGCAAGTCAGACTGACTACAAGAGTATGGAAAACAGCCTAACACCTGGCTTTGCCTTCGAACATGGTCTAACTTCTGTTACAAATCAGATACAATCTGGGAGCCTACCCTCCAAAACAGACTAATACCCTAACGAGCGAAAAGGAGGTCGCGGACCTTACTATCATTAATCACCAGGATATCACTCAACCACATGCTGCGAGTGCAAACGGGATGGTGAGCTGCCCGGCCGACTTGTGTCCCGTCAGTCTAAATCCTGATGGAGCCCGCGAAGGAGAATCACTCTGCGAAGCCGAGACCCAATGCGTGTGTGATCATGTGCCAGGACTTTCTGGTGCCATTTTCAGGCTGTCTTCAAAAGATGGAGAGGGGGTGACTCTCGTCCCCATTGTAAGTGGGACCGTGCCTTCAATCTGTCAGACCGAGGATGCCACTCGAAACTCGCTCACAACGACCATAGAAGTCACACAAACAACCTTAAAGAGCCCTCAAACAAACGGAGAGGAGGCTCCTTGTAGAAATTCAAATTGTTGGAAAGACACTGCACCCCTTGATGCCTTGCCTGAAAAAAAAGAGCCCAGCGCGCGAAGTCACCTCAAATGACGAAGTATTCTTGCAAGCCAATCACTCCACAATAGAGACTTTATGCTGCGAGTAGAACAACAGTACAGGAATAAATAGACGGAACTCGGAGGTCGTCAACAAAATTCTAAACTACATTTCCTCTATAAACAAATTACACAGCTCTTTCAGTAAAGAAAATGTGGATGCTACAAGACAAAAGCCCAGCACCAAAGAGGCTTTCGTAAACATCACAGAGGTAATGCACGAGTCGCTGAGCGCATCGTCTATGCTCAATCCGAACACCACCTATGGGAAACGCAGGCGCATTGAAAATAGCGAATCCCCCACTCTGCCATGCTCACAGAGGAAAGGCACGAAGTCACCTGTCCTGCCAATAAAGAATATTGTAACACCTACTCATACGCATAGAGGTGCTCACAAGGCAAGAAAATAATCTACCTTCTCGTCCTCATCCCCCGACTCGCTTACCTCAGATCAAAACTACACCAAACCAGGATACTCTAAACCTCGACAGCAGGCATCTTTTCAACAAAGGAACAAGGAGGCAGGTTCAGAGCTAGTGGGTTCTGTAATGAAAGCAATCCAACCCATAGTGTTGTCGTTGCTTGCCATTTCAATAGCTCCATTCATAAAACTCTATGAGCAAGTGGACGGGAATCTGAAGGACCTGACCACCCTGGTCGCAATGATGAACGCAAAATTGGTAGGCATGGACATGGAAATCACATTAACCAACCAGGTACAGCGCCATTCTAATAAAAGAATAGAGGCTCCCTTAAACACCCTGCTGGATCAAAAAAAAACTAATGGTATGGAAAAAAGCTGCTGGTTGAAATCACGAAAGAGGCACTTAATCTATTAAAAACAAAGAAAATTTCATCTGAGATCGCCAGAGAGGAGACCATGCCTGTCAATACGAATCAACAGGAAGAGAGTGTGTCTAACAAGATACCGAGTGGTCAGCCGACTCCAAATCTTGCACCTTCATCGAACACTGCAGTATATTCGTCCGACCAGACCGCATGCATGATAGGTCGAAGACATGAAGAGATTGACCTAATGCTGCCTCCTATAGACCCAACTAAAGATGAACGCATACAACAAGACAAAATACAAAAGAAAAAAAACCTGGATACTCAAATAAGAACTGAAGTACTGGATAACTCGATGGAAACCAACACACCAGGCTCCACTGTACTCAAGGCTGGTAGAAGAGAGGTTCCTGAACCAAAAAACATGTCCTGCTTCGAAAGTATTTTGGAAAAAACGAGATCAGATAATCCAGCTGTGCTGGATCCACAAACACCAACTACCTCAGACGTGAGCAAATGCGGAACCCTTCAAACCAGCGAATTAACGACCCCTGACACAGAGGAGACAAATAATGACATCTTTCCGATCTTCAAGGGAAACACCAATCAATTGCATGCAACACTTAAAATCCAAGTCAAAAAACCGTCGCAATGTAATAAGTCTACAAACCAATGCAGGAAGAACTTTCGACGTGGTAACGACTCCAGAAAGGTCTTACGTAACAAAGACTGTTAATGTTACTGTAAATCAAAATCTAAGAGCGGAAGATCAAAATCTAAGTGCAAAAACACGAACTCAGCACAAGGAAATCTCTGAAACGGCAAATGTAGGGGAATTAGATGTAAAATCACCTGTGGATGTTAACAAGGATGACGAGCAAATTAATGAATTACTGAACTTGTCAACCCACAAGGATGCAGATGAATTGGAAGCACCCGAATCTGCGTTACTAAATGGGCCACCGACAGCCCATAAGGTTCCCCTTCAAGAGAATGAATCGACTAACATCGAGCCAAAAAATATGAACCCAACGTTGGCTCCCACTGAAGTTAGAAAGTTTGTACCCATTAACTACAACGGGAAGGGGTACCTTGCAAGAAACAAATTTGTGCCGAAAGAAATGCTTGGGGAGTCTAAAACACAATCAATATTTCAAACAAAAAAAGTCAGCAAAATTCCTGTTGTAGTGTACAAACTGAAACTAGAAAGAATTGAAAGTCGAGATGATCTGATCATGAACCGCAACAATGTTCTACGCCTCTTGCAATGTATACCGCGTCTGCGTACCATACAATTGCTTGATATTCAAAACGGTGGAATACCTGCAAGAAGGCCAAAATGATCATGTGGTCCTCCATCTGAAGTCAAAAATGATATTTAACATTATCTTAGAGGCAACTTCGGAGAGGATGTCATTAGGGTTTGACATCTTGGAATTAACCGACAGAGACAACTATAACAAACACATACAAGAGCACACAGAAGCTTGGTCAGCTTCTCCTGACAGGAAGAAATCCATCGAGGCTCAGATTTCGGCGTCAACGCGACAGGACCAGACGCACCAGCTAAAACGGGATCACGAAAGTAGTCACGACTCAAAAAATGTGACATACAATGAAAAAGACTAGGGGAGCAAATCCAAATAACATTTGCTAGTAACGAAGCCTCCAATATGAAAAACAGCAAAAATGAAGCGGGATACTCTGAGACGGAACAACCTGAAAATTGGGGGTGGCTCGCTAAGGCCCTGAATAAGACAAATCAAAGTTAATGCCAATCGGAGCCCAAGTTACAAACCATTAAGATTGGATCCTGGAATACCAGAGGATTCTCACACCTGTTCCAAGAGAGCTGGCTTTCTGATTTGGATATAGTCTGTCTACAAGAGACGTGGATGGGCAACTGCCCTAGTTCTGGAGACTAAGAGATTGCTTTCAATCCCGCCATCAAACAAACACTTGGTAGACCTATGGCAGGCCTTTTAACCTTGGTAAAAAAAAGCTCTGGACACTATCATCAAATCGGAGAATGTATCACATCACATTCAGGCAACCACAATTGTACAGAAGAACACAGGTAACAGGAAAACGCATTTTCTAAATCTATACTGGAATCATAAAACAACTTGCGGTATTGGCTACATAGATGAAGTTACATCGGTCATTGACGAATGGCTTGAGGCTGATGCTGACGATCTGTGGAGACCTGAATTTGAATTGCCTAGCACCAATTAAAGATCTAGAAGTGACCAAAATTAACAAATCTCAACTCGCTAGTCAATGGATGCTAGAGATGGAACTAAGAAACTTGACAATGATGAATGGAAATATCGCAGGCGACATCCCGGCCAAACCAACGTGGTCCAGAGGTAATCAACGATCCAAGCTTGATTATTTCTATGTCAGCGAGAAAGTACACCAAATGTCGATCTCGCTTGAGGTGCATCACACGTCCCTGAGTGATCATAACTTAGTCATTTTGTCACTTGCTACAACCAATGGACTTTAACGCCCAGCATGGAACTTTCCTCTACTGATCGAATTTAACAGAGTGAGACTGAGGCTAAAGACGACGGAGGTTTCACTCATTATAACCGCGTATGTAGAAGAGCAAAAAGAAATCGAGTATACCCATCTGCTATTCGATTATAAAGAAAAACAGGGCTCTAAAGCCTGTGGATTCGTCACAAAACACAAATTTGACCTAGAGGTGAGAAAAAGGAAGAGGGAAATGAGAGCGCAAATAAGACATCTGCCAAACTTGGATTCCAACACCTACTTAAACGCGAAAAGAGTATGTAAACAAAAATACAAACACTGGCTATGAAACCACAAAGCAACTATGTTGCAAAATGACTCAGAATGAATAATGGAAAAGCTGCAAAACAAAAACTCCTCTGAATTCTGGAAGCTAATTAATAACAAAGGAGCGCCGCAAATGGCTTTGCTGGCTAATGTTATAACCGAAGCTGAATGGGTTAAACACTTTTCAGAACTATACAGCAAAAGAAGAACTGTAAAAGAGAGCTCACCACCCAACCTCGAAAGCTGGAATTTAAACTTCGAAAAAAGTGATAGAGGAGGTAATAAAAAAAGCCAGCTCCTCCAGAGCTCCAGGTCCCGACGGCTTAACAAACCACACTATCAAAGAAAATCCGGAGATGTGGACAGAATTATGCTATGCTTTGTTTCACAGAATATCGGCCAATTGCAAAAGCCTCGAATCGTGGAAATGTGTGATAATTATCCCAATTTTCAAAGGACTATCGACCCATTGCGCTACTAGATGTGTTGGGCAAAGTGTATGCTACCCTATTACAGCAGTAACTAACAAAATGGGCAGCCAAATCAAAACATCTCGACCCACGTCAGACTGGCTTTGTCAAGGGAGTTGGATGCGCCTTGAATCTACGACTGATAAATCTACTCAAAATGGAAGAAGAACTGGAACCAAGGTGTATCTAGCCCTAATTGACTTCTCCCACGCCTTCGACAGTATAAATCGAAACCTATTATGGGCCAAAATGAAGGCCTGGGAGTGCCCTGAAAATTTGATCGCAGCCATCCGCGAACTCCCCACTGGCACAAGTATTAAAATCTGACTTGATCAAAAAGGCACCATTTCTGAAGCTATCAACACCTTTTGTGGAGTCAAGCAGGGTTGTCCTTTTGGTTGCAATAATATTTAATCTATTCCTATCAGATATTGGAGGTGCAGTCGATAATCTCCGATACTTTTCTCTGAAAATACATGGCTCCCCAATAAGTTGGATGTTGTATGCAGACGACCTGATATTATTGGATACCACACCAATAGGTCTACAGGGTAAGATGGACGCCGTGTAACAGTATGTAAGAGCTAACGGTCTACAGATCAACAAAAAAAAGTGTGAGGTGTTAACATTGCACAACTTGAAGAACTCAAAGAAGAAGCCATTTAAATGGCACCTAGGGAACGAATGCCTAAGTAACATAACAAACACAAGATACCTGGCATGCAAATTAATACCAATCTGAATGATAGTCCCCGGGAAGAGATCGTCAAAATCAAATGTCGGCAATTTGCTTGCCAAGGAAGCGTCTTACATAAAAAGTATGGCAAATTCTCCATAAACACGGTAAGGAACTTCTACTGTCAAAAGGTAGTGCCTGCACTCGTATACAGCGCACAAAATGCATTTGGTTGCTCCACTGATGTTTGGTCGACTCTAGAAAATATCTTTTGGGTACGAGTCTTGCAATTACCGAAAGGAACCTCAACTGCTTGCATCAGATATGAATTAAATCTAATATCAATCAATGCACAAGTTAGTTGGAACATGTTGAGCCTCTTCCGGAAGGTGACCATGAAAGAAGTAGCCCTGCAGTTTGAGATACTCCAAAATCCAAGCAAGGGAAATCCTGAGTGCCTTCTATCACTATGGAATAAACATTGCGAGGAAATTCATGCCTTTTACAACATAGACCTAAAAACTCTTCAAGACAATCCGAATGCAGCAAAAAGCAAAGTTTGGTGCCTAGATTGGACTCTGACAGGGGAGTGGAGGACATCAAACAAGCTAATGAAAGACGCCCCACCCAAAGCCAGAAACCTAAACAAGCTGCAGAATTACGTCGATTTATATCCAGATAATGTGAGTAGATCGCTGTATATACTGTTTCGACTAAATGTCTTCAAAACTAAAGAGTGGCTAAGAGAGTTACATAATACGGAAGACTCCAATGCAAAGTGTAGATTCTGCAACCAGACGGACGAAACGCTAAAGCATCTAACACTCTTTTGTGAAGGGCTACATGAGCAAAGATCGTTGACATTGGGGCCACAGCTAACCAAATACCAAACGCCAAGTGCAGATGAATGGTGGCAAGCCTTGTTTGATAGTCATGAAAAGCAGCTGAACCATGCCTTAATCCGCTTTTTGACTCTGGTGGAAAAATTCTTGACATAGTGCAGGTCGCTGGATGGTTACACGAAAAACATATGTGGGGAAATATGGATATTTGTAAAGCTGTAATGATGTACGTGTTTCTTTTTTTAAAGGCTAATTTTTCGCCCAAAAAAAAAATAAAGAAAAAAAAATCACACATTGCACTATTGGTATCATAAGTGTCCGCAAATCAATACCACCAGATTCAGAACCCCATTGTCTATATACTCTGTTCATTTAATAATCTCAATCTCCTAAAACTGAAAAGAAAAAAAAAAGAAAAAAAAATAAAAAAAAAGAGTTCCTTATGCTTACCCTAATTTCCCTTTTCTTTAGAGAAATTCTCCCCATTTTATTACACATAGACGTCCAACAAGACAAAGACGGCAACACAGAAACACAAACCAAATTGCAATAAACTCGCCACATGTCAGTCCAACCCAGAAAACCATTCCAAAACTTTTTTCGGAACTGTCAAAACCATGTTCTGAACCTTAGGCCCCCCCCGACAAGCAGTGTCCATTGCTTAAATAACTTAATATCTCTTCTCCTACATTGTCTTCATCCATTTTACCATTATAGGTACATTTGAAAAAATGCCATTTAATCTCTCCTCCCTTCACTCCTAATACCATAGTTTACAATAGCTATACATTAATCTACAAATAAATCAACCGTCCACTCAGAAGTACACAACCCTGTAATGTAGTTAGAATTATAGCAATAACTCATACCCCAAGTTCCCATTAATAATCTCCTCAATATACCTTCAGCGAAGCTATATGATCATTACTCCTAATGAATCCTTGACGATTACCAGCCACTATCACCCCATCCCACTTGAATAATCCTGAATACACCTATTCTCTCCGTCCCAATGACCCAAATCACTCTGCACTTCACCCTACGCTAGTCGTAATTTATGGTGTCACACTATTAGTCCAGCTAATCCATATGGTACTAATTGGTATCACAACATGGTACTAATTGGTATCACAACATTGCCTAACAAAGTCCCCATCTCAACAGAATATTGACCCTCCAATCAATCACTGTGCATGTTTTCCCATTCCACAATCCGTACGCTTACCCCTTCATTGTATTCACAGCCACATTGAGAACTACCAGGACTTGTTAGCTCAGATGGATCCCACCACCTCCCACCTCAAACATTAATATCAATCCTTAATTCTCTACTGCATCAATTTGATCTTTCTAATAATACATATGTACCCTGCTTGTGTCCGTTACGCACTTAAAACTACCAGCTTGTGATGATAAACTGATCTCCATATGCTATATCAGCCAGGTACCATGCGTTTTCAGGGAATGCCTCCAATAGATGAAGTTACTCTCTTACCTGGTAATGTTCTTTCGATGGGATGGTCTGACGACATATTCCATATTTATGACAGTAATCACCACAGCTGTGCTGCTTCGGAAAATCTTTCGGCGTCTGCGTCCTGCGTCGATAGGCTGTCCTCGAGGGCCTCCATCGAGCCGACATCACCGGATGTTATAAGTAGGACGCACAACGCCCCTAGCCTCAGTTGTAGCTTTTTCCCAGAACGGGTGGCACCAATCTTCTGCCAGTAGGACTACAGAAAGCCTTGCGGAAACGTAAGCTGCAATTGCAGAAGACATTCTGTAGCAGGGAAGGCAGGGAGGGAGTGATATGGAATACGTTGTCGAACCATCCCATCGAAAGAACGTTACCAGGTAAGAGAGTAACTTGTTCTTCAAGGGGATTGGGTCCTCCGACGTATTCCATATCTATGACAGACTCCCAAAGCAGTACCAACGTAAGGTGGTGGGAAAATAATTTATAATATACGAATTTGGAATGCCCAATCAAATTGCAGAGTAAGGGACCGCCTTGCCAAAGGCCAGAACCTGCCCAGGGATAGAATCTAGGGAGTAGTGACGTACAAAAGTATGGACCGAAGCCCAAGTGGCTGCTTCACAGATGGTACGAATACAAACACCCCTCTGCAGGGCAGTAGAGGCAGCCATACCCCTAGTCGAATGGGCCTGTAACCCTACTGGAGGGTCCTTACCCGCCAGGCGGTAACATTCAGAAATTGCCAAGATAATCCATCTAGACAAAGTCTGTTTAGTCACAGCTTGTCCCAAACGCCTTCCAGCGTAACCAATAAAGAGCTGATCTTCCACTCTGACCTGGGTCATGCGTGAAATGTAGAAACTTAAAGCTCTCCTAGGATCCAACCTATGGAGCCTCTCCTCGTACTCATCAGGATGCGGAGGAGGATAAAATGCCAGAAGAATGACCTTCTGGCTCAAATGAAAAGCCGACAACTTTCGGAAGAAAAGAAGGACAAACTCTAAGGACAAGCCTGTCCTTATGAAACACAGTGAAGGGTGGCTTAACAGACAGTGTCTGCAACTCACTCACTCTGCGAGCGGAAGTGACCGCAACTAAAAACACAGTTTTCAGAGTTAACAGTCTCAAAGGACAAGAATGTAAAGGCTCAAATGGAGCACCCATTAGAAACTTAACAAGGTTCAAATCCCACCCGGGCACCTGGAAAGGTGACGGAGGGAACACATTAGTGAGCCCTTTCAGAAACTGAGAAATTAAAGGGATTTTAAAATAAGAACACTGCTCAGACGAGCGCTTAAATATGGACAGCGCCACCAGGTAACCTTTAATGGTACCCACTTGCAAGCCCCTGTGGGCTAAAGAAAGCAAAAAAGACAGAACCACAGGAATGTCACATGAAAAAGGATCCACATTCTTAACCCTGCACCAGTCGCAGAACTTTCTCCAACAGCAACGGTACAGGGACTTTATTGCCGGCCGTCTGGCCGAAAGCAACACCTCCATCACGTCTTCAGGGAGGTCCCAATCCTTATACCTCAACCTTTCAGAAGCCAAGCGTGAAGGTTGAGGGATCTGACCTCTGGATGGAGAACCTGACCCCCCTCCCGTGAGAGCAGATTGTCTCGGTAGGGAAGACGACGTGGAGGGCAGATGGACAAGTCGAGATGGTCCGGGTACCATGTCCTCCGGGCCCATGCCGGAGCAATGAGGATCATCCGGGAACCGTACCTCTGTAACCTCCGCAACACTTGTAGGATGATGGGGACTGGAGGAAACGCGTACAGCAGTGGAAAGGACCACTCCACTACAAACGTGTCTCCTAAGGCTCCTCTTGGAGGAAATTCCCGTGAACAGCACCTTTCGCACTTCCGGTTGACACTGGAGGCGAAGAGATCCGCTTGAGGGGTCCCTCAAAGAGCAAAGATCTCCAAGAGAATCTCCTGAGCCAACTCCCACTCGTGAGAGATCACGCTCTGCCTGCTCAGAGTGTCCGCCGTCACGTTGTCGTCTCCGGCCAGATGATCTGCCGAGATCGAAATTTCCTGCTGGAGGGCCCAGAACCAGAGATGCATCACCTCCCTGGACAGAGGAGGTGACCCTGCCCCCCCTTTTTGTTGAGGTAGTGCAATGACACTGTGTTGTCCGTCAGAATCAGGACATTCTTTCCTCGCACAGTCGGCAGAAAAGCCTTCAGGGCAAGCCGGACGGCCCTCAGCTCCAATAGATTGATATGAAGTCTGGACTCCGACGGAGACCGACCGCTGTCAAATCGTTGGCATGAGCTCCCCATCCTGTGAGGGACGCATCCGTCACAATCATCACCTCCGGCCATGGCAGCCAAAATGGAGCCCCCTCTCATCAGATTGCCTTCGACGGCCCACCACAGAAGGTCCTGGGCGACCGAGGGCGGCACCTGAACGGGGTCCGACAACCTGCCGGAGGACTGTGACCACTGAAGCTTGAGGGCCCATTGCAGAGATCTCATCCGCAACCTTGCCTCTGGCACCAGAAGAATGCAGGATGCCATGAGGCCGAGCAGCCTCAAGAACTCGAACGCTGGGAGACTCTGGGCAAGTCGAAACTTGTGCACCATCTGCTGAATGTGAAGAGCCCTTACCTGGGGGAGGGAAACACTTTCCCAGGGATGTGTCGAGCACCGTTCCGATGTACTGGAGCCGCTGTGTTGGCGTCAAGTGGGACTTCTTTAAATTGAGGGAGAAAGAAGCCCAGCTTGTGGAGGGAGTGACAGGTGACGGACAGATGATCCAGAACTTGCTCGGGAGAGCACGCCCTGATCAACCAATCGTCCAGGTAGGGGTAGACGTGAATCCCCCTTTTCCTGAGATGTGCTGCCACCACCACCATGAGCTTGGTGAAGACCCTCGGGGCGGAGGTCAATCCGAACGGCAGGACCCAAAACTGAAAGTGCGAGTCGCCAACCGCGAACCTCAGGCACTTCTTGTGCTTTGGATGGATCGGCACATGAAAATAAGCGTCCTTGAGGTCGAGACACACCAACCAGTCCTGAAGTTGAAGGGCCTGGAGGACTGGAGAAAGCGTAACCATCTTGAACTTGTCCTTCCTGAGGAGCTTGTTCAAACCGCGCAAGCCCATGATGGGTCTCAATCCTCCGTCTTCCTTCGAAATTAAATTATAAGGGGAATACCATCCCTTGTTCCTCTCTGCTACAGGCACCAGTTCTATGGCACCTTTCTCCAGCAGGGATTGAATATCCTGCGCAAGGAGTAGATCCGGACTCTTCAAAGAGGTTCCCTGGTGGATTGTCGTGAGGCCTCTGCCGGAAAGGAAGACAGTAGCTGTGGGCTATGATCTCCAGAACCCACACATCTGAAGTAATGGCACGCCATTCTACAAGATGCTGCACCAGCCATCCCCCAACCGGAGAAGCATGGGCCTCATGACTGAGCTGAAGCGGCTGCGGCAGTGCCTGAGGGCAACGAGGCAACTGCTTGTGCGGCCTTGGCACCTAGAGTACCTTGTTTTCCACCTCTGGCACTCCTACGAATGCCCCTTTGACTTGCAGCTCCTCTCGATTTACTAAAGGACGAGTAATATTGAAAGGAACCTCCCCTCCATTGCTGTCCCCTAGGACCAAAAGGCAGAGTTTGGCGAACTGCAGCGCCCAATGACTTCGCTGCAGCTTTGGAGGTCTGCAACCTCTCAAGACTCTCGTCATCCTTGCTGCCAAAAAGATGGTCACCATCAAAGGGCATGTTGAGGAGCCGGGATTGCACATCAGGAGCAAAACCCGACTTTCGCAACCGCGCAAACCTGTGTATTACGGTGCTCACCGCCATGGACTGGCTGACGCAATCAACCATGTCCAGACCCGACTGAACGGATTCACATATTGCATCCTTGCCAAGAGTATATAAAGGGCGCCTGGCGAAGTCCTGATATGCCCAGGAGGGTACTTGTAGGTAAATAGATAGAAATCAGGGTGAGAGATCCGAGAGCAGCTGTCAAGTTTTGAAGCTATTTTATTTTGCCTTCAAAAAGATTTTGCACAGATTAGTATTTTTAAACATTTTTAAACATTTACACAACTTTCTATAAGCACGAAAGGTTAGGTGGACAGATATTTCTTTTTTTGCGAAATACAGATGAGTATCGTCCTCTTTTCTGGCGGAGGAACAATTTTCACAGTGATGCACGAGTATACAATAGTGATTGGTGACAGAAGGTGTCAACAGTGTGCAGCCCAGGACTGTGATCGGTCCGGGGGTACTAGAACAACAATAGTGAACACAACAATATTTTACAAACATATATAAACAGGGGTTGTGCCATAGAAAATCGACACAACAGTGTTTCGGCCAAGCTGGGCTGGGATTAAGCCCGAGGTTGTAGTGGCTTCATCAGGATGGTTTCTTACTCCAGGTTCTGTCTCCGTAAAAGAACTCTGTGGGGAAGGGAAGAGCTGTCAGGATCTCGGGTAGTTAAGGTTTCATTTACGTATTAATAAATAATGGCTGAATGGTGCCTAAAAAATACACTCGGAGTGTATTGCCATAGAACAGCTTACCGTCTGCTGTGGTGCAGCGGGGACGCTGTGCTAGAGTCCTGGTATGATTGCCGGACTCATTGGAGAGATGGGAAGACTCGTATGACTCGGGTCACTTGGGCTATTAATGCCTATGATCTCTGGGAGCTGTAGAGACAAAGGTAAGTATACCATTAGCCCCGTAAGTGGGGGAGTTGGTGTTTTTCAAGCAACACGAGGCCCATGTACATCCGGCATGGGAAGTGTTGGACTGGTGACTGTTGGACCTGGAATGATGGACACCGGTGGTGGGGGTGTCTCGTGAGAGTGGTGTTTGTCAGCTAAATGATCAGGTGATGTCTATCGATTCGGTGGCAGGAATCAAGTTAAAAAGCCATAGTGGAATATGGGCTATAAAACCCAGTTGACTGTTATTCAAGGTGATACGAGCGTGCAAGAGGAGATACGATTTTGTGGTGGGTGCAAAGGCCGGAGTACTTGTGCTTGATCAGGATGGAAGCCGGCTGTAGCCATCGCCGTGTTTATTTGGTATATAAAGTCTTCTAATCTTAGTGCAAGCATGGTGCTGTCGTGCGCGTTTAAAAATGTCTACCAGAAGGCTAAAGGTTTCTACAGCACACGATTGGGACTATAAAAGGACAGTGGAATTGGTAGGAAATGCTGGAGGTACCTAGGCTGTCTGTTCCGAACTGCCTAAATTAGAGAAAGAGCATAAATCAACAAGGTGACTTACCGAAGCCTGTTGTGGCAATGTCTGCGCTCCTCGCGGTAATGGATGCTACTGCGGAGTGCCGACACCATAGGTTAAAAACAGCTTAGCAGGGCCGGTCAGCCAATGGGGTGCCCAATGGAGAGTAGGGTAGGGCAAAGGTAGGACTGAGTAATGGCCGTGGTTATTGGTGTTCAACATGGGCCAATAAGGAGGAGGTATGACAAGCAACAGAAATGACCCGTATGCGAGGGGGCACGGAAAGTACCCGTCTAGTACAGCTAGTGTGGGAAAATCCACATATACGTAAGACAGTATAGGCAAATATAGTTTCTTATTTGATACATTTGAGGCGGGACCATACAATGCTGTGTGTACACACTTGTTCAATGGCATATATGTTGATGTTGAAATCTGCAAGAAAAATATGCAAAACATATAGTGTCAAATAGAGGACAGCAGGATGTGAACCAGTACTCGAGGATGACCTGTACTGGACAATCGCCAAATGGAATCTACGGGGGTTACTTAGTCCCAGAAGTGTTTCCACTCTACGGTGATATTAAGTCCAGTCCTTACTGTATCCAGTCTGTGGACCCATTTCTGTTCGAGCCTCGTGAGCGCTAGATTGATATCACCTCCTCTTCTTTGTTGTTGTAGTTGTTGTAAGATGGTCAAGGTAAATTGCTCATTGGTGTGGCCTTTTCTGCTGTAATGCTCCACTAGTGGTTTATCCTGTATGGAGTTTTTGATGCACGATCGATGTTCACTTATCCTTTGTCTAATGGGTCTGGTTGTTTTCCCAATGTAAATGAGCTCGCATGGACATTTTATCACAGATTACGTTTTTGCTTTCGCAATTTGTGTGGCTTTGTATTGTCCAGATGAAATTTTTAAACGTGAATGTCTTGCTGGTCTTGATGTAGCGACATGCGACGCACTTTCCACATGAGTAGTGTCCTACTATGGGCGGCAGGCCCCATAGTGTGTCTTGTTTTTCCGGTTCGAGAAATGTGTGTACCAATATATCTCTAAGGTTCCTGTTCTTTTTAAAAGCAAATAAAGGTTTTTTTGTCCAAGGTGCCTTTGTTTTTAATCAGGTGCCAATGCTTGTTTATGGTGGTTTTTAACAAGTTGCTGATAGGGTTGAACGTGATGACACAGACCGTCCGGTCTATGGGTTCCTTGGTGGTGTTGGTCAGACAGATGGTGCGGTCGGTGTTGGCTGCTCTTTTGTGGGCCATTTTGATAGATTTTTTGGGATAGCCTCTTTTGCTTAGGCGTTTTTGGAGTTGTTGGGCATGATGTTCGAATTTGTCTTTATCTTTACAGTTCCTGCGTACTCAAAGAAATTGTCCGTACGGTAGGTTGTATTTGAGTCCTAGTGGGTGGAAACTGGTGAAATGGAGTAGGCTGTTCCTGTCGGTTGGTTTCCTGCATAGTTCTGTTTTTACAGAGTCTCCAGAGCGGTAGATGTGGAGGTCCAGGAAATTAACCGCTTGATGATCCCATTCGATGGTGAATTGTATGTGGGAGTCTCTCTGATTCAGCCACTTGTGGAATTCGAGCAAAAGTTCTTTGCTCCCTTCCCATATTAGGAGAACATCGTCGATGTATCGGCGCCAAAGCAAGATGTGGGCTTTGTAGGGGTTGTCATCATGGTAGATGTTGTCATCTTCGTGTTGGGCCATGTATAGGTTGGCTACGTCAGGGGCAAAGGTAGCCCCCATGCTGACGCCTTTCACCTGCTGGTAAATCTGGTTTTGGAAAAGAAAGAAGTTCTCGGTCATCGCTAGTCTGATACACTCCAGGATGAAGTTGGTGGGAGTGGACGTGATGTCGGTTCTTCTGTCGAGGCAGATTTTTAAAGCTTCCAGTGCTTCCTGTTGGGGGATAGAGGTGTAGAGAGCCTGTACATCCATGGTAGCCAGAATGGAGTCGGCGGATAGATGTATATTCTGTAGGACTTTCATGGTGTTGGTGCTGTCTTTGATGTATGATTTCATGCGTCCAATAAATGGCTTCATAAAGAAGTCAGTGTACAGAGATAGAGGCTCTAGAAGTGAGTCACAGGCTGAGACGATGGGACGTCCGGGTGGTTGAGTGGCATGTTTGTGAATCTTCGGAAGTATATAGAAGGCTGGTATCCTTGGGTGAGTTTTGTTGAGGAAATGTCGTTCGTCTTCGCATATCCAGCTCTGGTCTTCAGCGTGTTTAGTAAGGCTGAGGATCTCTTCTTGTAATCTCTTGGTAGGATCTCTGTTTATTTTCTTATATGAAGAAGTATCGGCTAAAAGACGTAGACATTCCTGGTTGTAGTCTGGTGTTCATACAGACAATCCCGCCACCTTTGTCTGCTGGTTTGATGGTGATGGATAGGTCTTCGTTGAGATCGATCAGGTCTTTTCTTTCCTTTTTGTTGAGGTTTTCTTGGTAGTAGTTCTTTTTGGTTATGCTTGTGTTCACAGCGGTTGTAACCAATGTCTCAAAAGTATCAAATTCACTAGGGATAGTGTGTGGAGGTGGTACAAAATTGGACTTTGGTTTTAGTCCTGTTGTATTTTCGTCGCTGGTGGTTGTATTCTGTGAAAGTGTGTCTTCTGAGTTCTGTTTGTTAGGAAGGTGTATTTCGAAAAAAAGTATTTAAGTCTTAGAGTGTGGAAAAATCTTCTGAGTTCCGCCTCGGTTCTGAAAGAATCTGCTTTGGTAGCGGGGACGAAGGATAACCCTCTTTGTAGTAATGTTTGTTCTGCGTGGGTCAAAGTTCTAGATGACAGGTTGAAGATGGGTATCGTTGTCCTGCACGATAGCAAGGAAACCATCCCGTTCCTCCCCTTCGGGAATATGATCAGCCGCTAGGGAAATGCAGTTCCACAGAGTGTGCATGAAACGAGACAAGGCACAAACTGAGTCGACGGCCTGAAGCTCCATACCCCCCCAAAGAAAATACCTTCTTCGCCCAACCGTCAAAACGTTTGTGGTCCCTATCGGAGGAATGGTAGGGTACGATGCCTGCTTTGCCAGGGCCGTAGCCGCCTGCACCACCAAACTCACCGGAGTAGGGTGCATGGTCAAGTAGCAGGGGTCGCCACTGGCTGGGCGATATTTCCTTGGCAAGGACTTGCTCACTGCCGGGAGACTCTCCGGAGCAGTCCAAGCCGCAGCCACCCTTCTCTGCAAGGCCATATGGAATGGCAGCACTGGGTCAGTTGGAGGACCTTGGTCAGGATATCAATCAGGTCATCCTGCTGAAAACCCCGGGGGGGTGGAGGGGGACGACCACCCCAGGTAATCCGTGACCCTCGACATGAGGCACCGGTATGAGGATTCGGCATGCATGCCAGGCTCTGGCCTACCAAACTCCACCTCCGGAGAGGTGTCCAGACCACTGGCGTCATGCAGCGACTGACACAGGTCCTCAAGTTGACTATGACCCGAAACAATGTCATCAGGAACCCCTGCAAGAACCTCACCTTCCTCAGACACCTCATCCACCTCAGAAATATAATCCAGAGGCTGGAAGGAGGGTACAGAAAAAGGCACAAAGACATGTTTAGCCTTGGCCAGCGACTTTCGGGGGGTGCCACCGTGCCACGGGGTACCTCCGACAAGGCCGCCTCAAAAGGTGTCGAGGGATTCTGTGTCGACGTAGAGCGTGGCCCGGACAGCTTCAGCGGCGCGGAGCCCCGAGCGTGTCTCTCGACAGCCTGGGCGCCAATGGCGTCGACTACTTCCTCGGAGGCGGGGCCTCAAGAGTCACTCGACGACCTCGGGGCCGCCGGCGTCGATGTCTTCCTCAAAGACTTCACAGGTTCTCACGGTCTCGAGTGCGTCTAGGACCGGGACCTGGAATGGGCATGTCTAGAGCGGCCATCCTTGTCCGACCGGGACCTCGAAGGCGCCTGGTGGTCGCGATGAATGCTCGAGCCCGAAGTCGTACGAGCGGTGTCTCTAGCACGGCCACGACCGGCATCCTCAGACGGCGCGGACGGACCGGAGCCCTGCGATTGAAAAATCACCAACTTCTCCTTTCAGAAGGAATCCCATTCCTCAGGAGTGGAATGCTTGTTGGGACAAGCAACCTGCCGACAGGCGGAGTCCTCGGAAGAGGACGGCGAAGGCGACCTGTGACGGTGCTTCCTGGAGTGCCTCGAAGAGGCCGAAGAATGGCGGGACCGACTCCCAGACTGAGAACCCCCGGACTCAACGATGCGGAGAGTCGCCCCTCGAATCGTCTGTCGAAAGACCAGTGCAACGCGACTTCCGGGGCTTGGCCACCTTACCGCCCGACAGCAGCTTCTTACACTCCGGCAAGGCCTTCGATGTGAGCGATTGGCAGTCGACACAGTCGTCCGTATCATGGTCCACCCCGAGGCACCAAAGACAAGCATTGTGCGTATCAGTCAGCGACATCTTGGACCCGCACACCCGACACTTCTTAAACCCGGAACGCGGGGTGGAAGAAGCCAAAGATGACATACAATAGCAATGAAGAAACAGGTTCGAAGAACCGAAAGAACAGGATTCAGTAGAATCGAGGCGCGCCGAGATCTCCGAAGTGAACACGTTCGCGGAAAAATTAGAACTGAGGCTAGGGGCGTTGTGCGTCCTACCTATAACATCCGGTGATGTCGGCTCGACGGAGGCCCTCGAGGACAGCGTATCAACATCGACGCAGGACGCAGAAACATTTTCTGAAGCCGCACAGCTGTGGTGATTACTGTCATAGATATGGAATACGTCGGAGGACCCAATCCCCTCGAAGTATATATACTATAACACACCAAAATAACTAAGCGAGCAAACAAATATAAAAACATGTTAAATTAAGAACGTAATGAAGTATAATCAACACATCACTCTGGTGAGAGGGAACAAAAATATGCAAACATGGATTCTCTAGTGCAACTTCACCCCTACCCTAAGTTATCACACTTTCTCTCATACTCCCTCAAATAACAATGTTTCCCCCCATTTAGCTTTCCCACAGTTCATTTTGAACATAAAATAGCAAGTAGGCAGTATTCAATATAAAGCCCTCGTCCAAGTGCGCATCAAATATTCAATTTCAATTCCTTCAAAAAAGACATCTGCAACATCAAGTGCACTGATCGGGCCCGTTTTACAAAGCTCGGATGGAGGGGCAGCTAAGGACAGGAGGTTGGAAGGTGTAAGGAGGAGGCGGTTGAGCTGGAAAGCTGCAAATATGATAGTTGTGGGTTCTATGGAGGGTGTCATCCCAAATCAAAATGTATCTGGAATTCATGATATGGCATTAAACCTTTAATAATAAGGAAATCCATGGAGGAATTAAAGTCCTGACATATACGGAGACAGTGGTGGCAGTAATAGAGACTTGAATATAATGGAAAGGCCGTGCAGAGCAAAAGGCGAAATGGGAAATAACGAGAAGGAAGCAAAGGAGAGACTGTCAAATGAAAATTAGAAAGAAAGGAAATGGGAATAACGAGAAAGGAAATATACGACTGTGTAGGAGGAGATACTTAAACTAGTTTGGAATTTGACAGTGGTGCATTCTGTGTCTCATAAGGTGTGAGAATATGTGACTGGGGAAACTCTTGTGACCAAGATGCATTACACCATGATGCAATAGTGCTGATCTACGGCTCCCTGGAATTCCGGAACATGTTTTGAATGCTTTCCTCTAAGGGAAAGACTAGCCCGTGGTTTGTTTTGATTAGTGCCCCCAGAAACTGCTTTACTTGGCTGGGCACTAGACGGGACTTCTTTTCGTTTATGGAGAAGCCCAATTGCAACAACAGATTGATTGTTGCGTGTTTTGAAGGCACCTCTGGGGGGTGTCCCTGGTAATAAGCCAGTCGTCTAAGTAAGGGTACACTAGAATGGACTGCCTTTGCAAGTAGGCGGCTACCACTGCTTGGACCTTTGTTAACACCCTGGGGACTGATGCAATGTCGAATGGTAGCACTTTGAGTTGGTAGTGCTCGTCTCCCAATTTGATTCTTAGGTATTTTTTGCGCACTGACAACATTGGACATGAAAGATGCACACTTTCATATTTCAAACTTGCCATGTAATCCCCAAGTTTCAGTAGTGGGGTGACCTCCTGCAACGTTGTCATCCTGAAATTTTGGGGTGTGAGATATGGGTTTGCAGGGCGCAGGACCAGCACTGGGCGCATTGTTAGATCTTTCTTTGGAACAAGGAAGTAAATTGAATAAACACCTTGATTTTGTTTCAGAAATGGCACCAGTTCAATTGCTCCCTTTCAGAGTAGTATTTTGATTTCTTCCTGCAGGATGTTGTAGTGTTCAGAGGACATTTATCTTATTCGAGGTGGATGGTGGCAAGGTGTTTCTAGGAACTCCACAGAGTATCCCTTGGCCACTGTGTCAAGTACCCATCGCTCTGAAGTTATTCCCTCCCATTACGGGGCAAACGGTGTTATCCGACCCCCAACTGGTGGCGACGTTAGGGAGATTTATCATTTTTTATGCTTCCTCCCCTCTCCTTGTGAGACCCGCAGCACTTTTTGCTGGGCTTCTGGAACTTTTTCTAAAATCCTTAATGAATGGATCCTTTTTCCACTCATCCATTCTTATGAGCTTTGTCTTTTGGAACTCTTATTCTTTATTATTTTACCTGTACTATGCAGTTTATTTTCCTCCATAACTCTTAAAGGCATCTGTATTTTACTATTGCCGCACACAGCTCCTTAAGGGCATTGTTGCTTATGATCCTTAGGGTCGTCCCTTGAGATTCTTTTATCCTCGAGTAACTACAGTTCTTAAGGATAGAAAGATACTTCGTATCTCTCCTAAAACGTTAGAGTCTGGGAGATTATGTGGCGTGCCAAAGGGATACCTAGTATTCCCCCTTCTCTCTGCTCCTGTGACTTGTTAGTCACTTAGACAAACTCCAAGTTTATCTGGTGGCAGTGGACGTATCCTACCTACTATTGAGTGATTTTTCCACCGCAGGTTATGTCCACAGCCCCGGTAGAGCACAATAGGGGAACCCAAGTACTAACTTGGGGCCTCCCCTTTTTTGTTCGCCTTTACTGGCGTGTTTGTTCTTGGTCAGTCTTTCTCTGCCATTCTGGCAGGGAGAGGCCTTTGTGTGTGTTTTCCCATTGGCGGGAACCCTTGGGTGTCCCCACCTAGGCTCCATAGTATCTGGGTAGGCAGGAAGTGGGGGAGGAGTTTTCCACACCCCCTGTCCTTTGTCTGCCAGAGTGCCTGAATGAGACCAACTCCCACTAAGGGTCTGGCTGTCTTGATTGGACATCCAAATGCCCTCTTTCTGGACACTGTTGAGGAAGATTGCAGAGGACTAAGTGCTGGAACTGGATAAAAGGCGAGGCTCCTGGAATGAAAAGCAAGTCGACCACTGGAAGCTGAAGTAACTGAAGAAGACTACCAGAGATGCCTGCAGACCCTTTGCAATACAGTGAAGTGACAACTGCTATCCTGACCCCGTTTTATGTGCGACAGAGGACCTCCTAAAAGGACGACTCCTTTCCTTTCACTGGTGGGAACAACCAGTCCCAAGACAAACTTTGACTTGAGCCATCTACCGAGGTCCGGTGAGTTTCCAGAGCTGCGGAACCCCAATACCACCTGCTGCCCATTTCGGGTGCATCGTTGTGGAAAGGCAGAGTTCCATTGAACTCTTTGCTGAGCCCTCAAGGACACTCCAGAGACACAATCCAACTCGTCCAGACCCCCTCATTAGAGTGTTGGACTGCAGCAATCAAAGAAGATTGACTGGGCGTATCGCGTCCTTGCAGAAAATGCGCCACAACCGCAGAGTGACCAGAGAAGCTGATGAAAGCCGTGCCAGAGGTTGTCCCTCAAGACTGCTGCTGAGAGATCCTGTCTATTGTTCTGCCTTTCGTCATCAGACCAAGGAGCGCGGAGGTCGGGTCCAGAGCTGCAACATCACAGAACATCCAGCATGTACGTTTTCTTCAAAACTATGGTTCTGTGGGGAAAAAGGTATTGCTTATTCTCTCCAGAGCGTTGTAGTGCACATAGAGGTGTCCAGGGCAACCCCCCTTACCTCTGACTCAAGCCGCTGCCCATGTCCCTTTAGCGAGTCCTTTAACAGGGTCTCCAATGTTGGTAAGCCTTCTTGTATCTTCTTTCCTAGAGACTAGAAAGTATCCACAGGAACTTTTGATGTCTGCTGCTTTTCAAGACTTTATGCCGCTCCGAAATGCCTTTTAGCTAGGGTTGCGTTTTGGACTTCAAAAGACTTGCTGTGCAGGGAAATTGCCTCTAGAACCTGAAGCTCTAATAGCATAACACTAACCAACTGTTTTCCTGCCCAAAAATAACTATTTTATATGTGTATGCTGACTTAAATTTAACTACTGTATTACTCTGTGGGCGCACGTTATTTCCAATAGTACGGTAGACCAGTCAAACTCCTGTAGCAATTGTGTGCACGTTCAGCAACAACCAGCTAAGAAGTGGCCTTTTGAAAGTATTGTAAAGTATACCTGTGTGTGCTGGTTTATTGTCCTAAGTATTTAACAGTGACCCTTGAGTATATAAAATACATGTATATTTTAATATAAATGTGTGTTTCTTTGATGTGCATTACTAATTGGGTTCAGTGTTTACCTACAGCTCACATCTTCCTCTCAAGATAAGCCTGACTGCTTTGCCATTCTACCAAGGTGTCTGAGTAGTACAGACTGATACTAACAGTTGGGGATCTATAAACCACTGGGCAAGCCTCCAAAAAGGACTTCAGGAAAACTCCTAGAATCGGGCAGTCATTTGGAGGTAGGTGTTGCTGTGCCTCTAGAGGCCACAACTCTGCCTCGTCCTTTTCCACGGCGAAACCCTTGCTGCTGGTATTGGCATGACGATTGACCCTGGAGGCTGTAGGAGGCACCAGATGTTCCCACGCTGAATTGGCTTGGTCTGCTGAATCTCAGCACAAAAACATTCTGGCGCGTATTGACTACTCCCTTTTGTATAAGCAAGGTAGGAGTCCTAGTCATTTCATCGAAACAGAAGCATCGAAATGCCACACCATCGAAACCAAAGCAACGTTTACCAATGCATCGACAGGCTATTACATGTAAAAGTGCTTTTCCATCTAAACCAGTCCATCAAAAAGATAAATGGACTCGTTTCAAAGGAAATGCACTTTTACATGTAAAAGATAGCATTTCAATGCATTTTTTTGTAACGTTAAAACATCACATGGAGCTGTCCAGTGCTGAAATGTTAGCACTGGCCAGCTCATTGTAACGTTTTAATGTTTTTTTTTGTATATTGTGGTGTCCCCCCACCACGCCCCACCCCCTAACCCTAATGTAACCCTTAATCTAACCCTAACCCCAACCCTAATGTAACCCTTAATACAACCCTAGCCCCAACCCTAATGTAACCCTTAATACAACCCTAGCCCCAACCCTAATGTAACCCTTAATCCAACCCTAGCCCCAACCCCAATGCAACCCTTAATCCAACCCCAATGCAACCCTTAATCCAACCCCAATGTAACCCTTAATCCAACCCTAATGTAACCCTTAATCCAACCCTAGCCCCAACCCCAATGTAACCCTTAATCCAACCCTAGCCCTAGCCCCAACCCCATTTTTGATTATACCATTGATTTATAGTCAATGAAAAGGTAATTCGATGGTAGTGCTTTTAGTTGCATATATAATTAGATGGTGTGGCATTGGATGGAATGGTTTTAGATGAATTTTATTTGTATTTCACCGCAGGGTAGTATTGTTGGCTATTCTCGTCATGAATGCACCAGAAGTAATGATGTTTGCCTAGCATGTAGAGCCTCTTAAATTCCTTTTTCGGATGTGCCTCAGGAGGTGGAGAGTGGAACACCAACTCTCTTCCCGGTAGTAGTAGCCACCAGAGAATCCAGCTTGACATGTCCTCCGATATAAAGAGGATTGTATGGCAATGGCTTAAATATTTTTACCACCCTTGGGTTCACTGCCCTAGCGAGTGAGGGGGTAGACTGGGATGGAGAGACTCTCTTTGATTCATTCTAGTAGAGGAATCGCCTGACCCTCCTTCTGTATCCTGAAATGGTGAGCTGCCTTCTTAAGCAACTCATTATAAAGCAGTTGGTCCCCTATAGGCCAGGCAGGACCATTCTCGACTGCTGAGGCGGCAGTTGGATCCGTAAAGATAAGAGCCGGGTCATCCTGGTCTTGTAGATTGGTGTAGTCACCACTTTGGTTGGGATCATCCTGGTCGACAACCCAAATGTCTTGGTCTGCTTGATATGACTGCAGGTCACCCATATGAGTACATTGAGAAGCCTCACTGGGCGTGATGGTATGTTGAGGCGTGGCGAAGGGGTGCGTTGGGGTTCAGCAGGTCCCACTGGCCCTGGAGGTTACTCCACGTGTTTCTGTAGAGTAGGCAATTTGCTCATGAAGTCAACAAAAAAGGAGATTTTCCCTTTTGTTTCTTCAAATTTCACCCGAGTCCATGCTCCAGCAATTGGACACTCTCCCGGGGGGTCCTTTGCCACCTCAGGGATTGCCCTTGGGGCCACTGTTGGGCCTTCTGTAGGACAGTCAGCCCTGGAGGTATCGATGGGAGCTTTTTGTGTAGTGTTGAAGACAAGGATGAAGACCCTTCCTCAGAGACCTCAGGGATCTTTACTATGAGCATGGTGCTCCTTGTGATGTTTTTCTATTGGGGAATGAGATCTATGTTTTTTTGATGGCTGTTTCCACCTCAACCGTCAAACAGTGTTTATGCATGCCATTTGCCGGAGTGTCTTCATGAAAGCCTTGTGGTAGACACAGAACCACAGCGGGCTTAGTAGGCGGTGGATCGGTAGGTTGAGAGAAGCCTACCGCTACTGTGCAGCCTTCCATCAAAGGGTCAGTCGAGGAACAGATTAGGGTGTGTGTTTATGTGTAGGCGTGAGTGCGCGTACACCGTCATCGCCCGATGACTTTCTCATAGCAGCGTGCTGCGACTGCCTTTCGAGGCTGGGGACAGGCATGCAGGAACTGGTGTGTTCCTCTGTGAGGTCTTCAAGCTCTGAATCAGAGTCTCAGCTGCCTCCGCATTCATGATACAATTCGAAGGTCCCTGCAGCGGTCTCCAACTCCGCCATCATGGTGTGTGCTGTCCACTGCTTTGTTCAGTGCTCTTTAAGGGTGTTGGGCCTAAAGAGTATGCACGATCCGCAGTGGGACTCAGAGTGATCACGTGGCAGGCAGTGGTTACACACCTCATGTGTGTCTTGCCACAGAAATGTCCTATTGCATTTAAGGCAACATTTAAATGGTGTGTACCATAATGGAAGGTGGACACAGAGGCAGCAAGACACAGTCAGTAGGGGCAGAGAATGGGGGCAGGTATTGTCCTAGACAGAAAGGATCAGCGCCCCCCCCCGCTCTCCCTACAGATAGGCCAAAACCAGTCGTCGGAACGGATGTCTGTTTCGGTGTTCGGAATCGGGCATCGAGAGGGCTCCGGAGGTCAGCCGTCTAAGTGTGTCGATCGGTAGCCGGCAATTGAAATTAAATGGAATTAACTCCAGAGGTATCTTTTGCTACAGACTCTGCGAGAATACAACTACCCACAACGGTGGAAAAAATTCTTCTGAGGGACCTAGACGCGTGAGGGGATCATGAGTACAGGGTACGTCAGACTAGGGATAGTATTAGTCACACCCGGTCCACATCCCGTTGAGCTTCGAAAAACGTCATGTGCAACACTTCCACTCTATGTCAGCCTATGGAAAGCATGCGATTCTAAGAGAGAGAGAGAGAGAAAGAGAGAGAGAAAGAGAGATCATATATATATATATATATATATATATAGAGAGATAGATAGATATAGAGAGAGATAGATATATATATATATTCAGTAATCATCAATGACATTTCTGATGTCATCTTTGATGTCCTGGGTGTTAGTGTTAGCAGTGCACAGTGGTGGCGCGAGTTATGGTTGCTTATCTTACCATAACTGGTGAATTTCAAGGGTTTTTCGGTTTTACTTCGCACCAGAACGTCCCTTTAACAAAGTTTTTTTTAGTGTTTTTCATAGGTTTTTAGTAGCGCAACTTAACCTTAACATCCCTTTAACGTTTTTTTGCTAAAGTTGATCGGTTTGTAGTAGTAGCATGTAACCATAGTGTAGTGTAACATGTGACTTCATTGCACACCTTGCAGAGAATGCCACATCATCATATGCTGGCGCACATCACGGTGACGTGTCCGAGAATCCGTACACACTTAATAAGATGTATGCCTCATGGACAGTGTGGAAATACATTTTTTACTGACGTAGGAACTTCCACCTTCAACATTTCCCTGGCACAGCTCGAACACTTCTGCCTAGTCAACCATTAACAATGTAGTACACATTACATACTTTTAGCAAAAGTACTAGTTATCTGAAAACGACATGAGCTAAGGCCATCCCTCCTACCCAAGAAACAGCAACACTGCTGTAATGAAGGAGCATGAGAAAGACTTCCCCTACCTTACAAATAACACACATTTTCCCCCGTCCACCTACCCCCCCACCCCCATATTACTGTTTGGAGCCTCTTTGCTCATTTCCATCAGCTACTTTCCTTCTTAGCTGTCCTTCCCAAAAAAAAGCAATCCGTAAAAGTAAATGTTCCTTTAAGAACCACCTTTCACAGTTTAAAAATAATAAATAAATAAAATTGCATACACTCCATCTACTTTATATTTCTCAGTAAAGGACATAAACGCAATAACATTTGCCATTAACAATCTAGATTTGCAAAGCAGTAACGTGTGCTACTGAAAAAGAGGATTTCTTTTCCAAGATGGCCACCATAGAAAGGGAAGGCAGTTGTTCCATACATGGCCCCTCTTCGCTTTCCATGGCAGCCAGCAAAAAGCAAAAAGGAAACGCTGTTAACATATTACCACCAGCACTTTTTTCCTCCCTTTCAAATGTATCGTAATGTCGAACAACTTTACCACAAAGCCAGTCCCAGGTGGACATGGCCACTGTATTCCTATCTTTTCTCCCTTCTGGTCATGGCCAGTAGCCACATTTTGCGGATCATGACCTTATACCATGACCCCGACATTCTGCCCACGACCCATGACCCATGGCTGCAGCCTACCCCTCAGTCAATTAACGTATACTGCTACGTTTTTAACTACATTACGACACTTGTGGAATACGAAAACACTCCCACATCTCGTCACATAACCAACCCCAACGATATTGTGCACTTTTTTGGATGACGTTCCTCTCCAACGTAGCCAAATGGGCCCATAAGCACCTATGTGCCGTGACGCAGAACCTGCAAATGAACACACAGCGATGTACAACGTAGCACGTTACATTTTGAAATAATAAACTGTTTTTTAAAGGAAAACATTAACAATTTAAAAATTTGTTAAGTACTTTAATTTCACAATAAACTGTCCGAGACCATCAGACTATTCCCATTTTCAATCAAATAGTAACTTTGTTTGGTCGTCATCGAAAATGTTAATCGTGAGGCACACGTTGATCTTTTCGCATACACAAAGTATTTGCTTTCGATAAAGCAACCGTTTCGGTCGCAGAGTGATTTCCAAGCCGTCGGCATGAACTTTGGCCTACACCACCATAAAAGATGTTATGTTCCTCCTAATGGCCGCTCCAGCGTATGGAGAAATGGGGCCGGGCCAGTCGTCCCACAATACAGTGACGGTTAGGCAGCCGGTCACGAGTATGTGCATCTGGCGTGCTAAGAACCCGTCACTTGGCATCTGGAATCCATGGCAATCACAGTATGGCAGAATGTAGCTGTTTGGAAAACGTAACAGAAAATACGTATCAATACCCAACCTTTACCAAACAATTTCAAAAAAGACAAAGAACGTGGAAACTGATACACAAATCAATGTGGTCATACATTACATTTTAAAGAAATAATACTGTTCAACCGGTGTGAACCTAGTGATAGCCTACAAACGGTGAGAATCTGCACTCTCCATAAGTTTTTAAAAAATTACCACTACACAGAAAGATAGTACCTCAGTTACAATGCCAAAATGTTTGTTCTGGTAATAAAAAGTTAAAACTTGTTCCAGTGTAGAGTAGTCAAAAGTAAACTTACACAATATTTACCGTCTCCATTGTCTTTGTTAAACGCAGACAACAATGTACTTGCAGCAAAGATTCTTCTTCAACTTATATGACATGCATATGTTTTACAAATGTTTTGAATACATAACCTTATCAAATGTTTTTTTTCTCCAAACTTGCACTCCCTGCATTCTTACTGAATGTTCCCTTTCGCTCAAGGTCAAAAAACAATTGACCCTTATGGGTTGAGTCGGATGCGTGGGCCTACTGAACTCGCAACCAAAAAAGCAAACCAAGTGACCTACACTCAGAACGAAAATACATTCTGACTTTGCAACAACATATCCGAATGCATGCATGAGAACTGCTACTCCCATACACTTGCAGAACCAGTGTTTCCATCAAACAGTGCAGGTGCCTGCCTCGGTTAAGAAGTGCAATGGTGTGTTTTATGTGTGTTAGCGGCGATGTCCGCGTATACCAAAACACGAATGAAAGATGGTGGGCGCAGCGACAGAATCTGACGCACTTCACGCCGTTCAACATCCAATCAGTGAACGCGCCACATGTCTGCGAACATGACGCTTTGGATTAGCCAATCGGTATCTTGTCCGCGGAGCGAACAGGGAAGTGTGTCCCCGGAGCGGCCATAGTTATCACTATTTTTTTCAGACGTACTTGTTTGGTAATTTTAAAGAAAACTACTGGACGGATTGGCACCAAATTTACAAAAGCCTGCTTTCGGGACCAAGCTCCTGCCGCAAATTTGGTGAAAATCCGTCCAGCGGTTTAGGCTGTAGACGTGCGCAAAGTTTTTCCCCCATTAAGTCTATGGGAAAAAAGAGTTTTGGGATTTCCCCCCATATAATTTCCCCTCCCCCAGACCAAACATCACCCAAATTTAGCAAAAAAATTGAAAGTGGCCCATACACTTTTTTTGCAAAATTTGGTGTGGATTCATTCAGGGGGAATGGAGTTATAAGCCGCCCAAAAAGTGCTAATTATATATACATATATATATATATAAAAATGTAGTGGCATTCAGGCAATTAGAAAGAGGCAAAGCATAAATCAGGTCCCCAGGTCTTTAGCTGTGCAGAAAAAAGTCCTTTATTTGTACATCAGTGGACAAAGGAAAGCAGCAGCACACAGAGAAAAAAACAAAGCGTTTCACCCTAAACGGGCTTCATCTGGTTATGTATATACATATACAACAACGCAGATCGACATAGTACACATAACACCTGCTTTAAATGGCAAGCAAAGTACACGCTGTGCACATTTGGTATGGCTGCAAATTCTGGCATTAGCTGGGTTAACCATATTTTTAGATGTGGATACGTTTATCAACTTAAGAAGGTGCAGAAATAGTTAACATGCACCATCACTGCAGCCGCACATACCTGTGCACAACAATCTTTCATATGCAAAAGCAATTACGACTCGGATGCAGATATCAGGCTGAGGTTCATGTGCACACCCAGCCTTTCACATGCACTGTAACATATCACATACACAAACTATGGCCTTTTCCCATGCAAGCACAGCACATTATTTCAAATGTGAACCCTCTGCCTTTCACATGCAGGCACTCCACATGCTTTTTAAATGCACACCACGAACACTGCAGTATGAGGGTAAAGTAGGGTTGAGAAAAGTTGTCCAGAGAAGTGAATTATTTAGGAGACAGAAGAGCTGTCATAGGAATAGAACAAAGGTTAACTGAGAACAGATATGGGGAGGTGCATAAGAGGAGAAAGGAAGATAAGAGTAGTAGGGAGATTAGAGCAAAAACATAGCGGTACAAAAGCAAGAAAGGGTGAAAAAATGTAATTAAAGAAAAATGAAGGGGAGTAGAGGAAGGAGGAAATACAAGTGTAGGATTGACTCATTTGAAAACATCTTGAAAGCAGCACCCTACCAAAATTTAAAGCGAAGGACACACAGCAATCACTCATATCTGCAGTTTGATCATTAAAAGTATGCACTTTGGAGTTGACCTGCAGCCTTTGTGTCGGTCCTTTGTGCTGTCTTGAGGAGCATGGTGCACAGAAACCAAAGTTTATTTTCTCTGAATCATTTTGCAGTTAGTGCGACATAACTTATAAAATGAAAAGCAATTAATAATTATTACATCATGTGATACCGCATATTTTATGCCTTGTACATGTATTTAGGAGTGCACCTGGTCCTGATCAAATCCAGGATTGCATTGTGGAGACTTTTGATTACTTTCTGGCAACTCCGTGGTCTATTACTTTACTCATCGTCCGTACTATTAGTGCATTGCAAGTGCATCAATACTACTGTTAAGTAGTGTATTATTCACTTGCTCCAGGAGTCTCTGCAAGTGCCCTTTGGTGTGATCACTGACCTGTTATGCCTATGAATGCATTCCCCTCGAAGGATTACACACTGTACCACGGTACTACTATTAGGTTATTACTTGTCATTAGCTCAGGGGCTAGGTTCCCTCCAGAGACCATTTATTCTTAATACAGATTTGAACTGTGGTTACTTTACATGCAATGCTTACATTAAAAAGTACATGTATTTTTTGGTGCATCTACTGAGTGGCATCTGTTGGAAAATCTATATGGGACTATTTAGCCTTCCTCCATCTCCAAAGTGAAATAAGAACCATCTCAGCCTGAGGTGGGAGGCCGGCCAGGGAGATATACAGAGCCAGTCCCCAATTACAGACCCTTCTTCCCCACAAAAGCCTTAGTATGTATATATGCAGTACTGATTTTCATCACCCAATGCCTATGAAGCAAAATACGTTGAGTGTTCAGTTTTATTTACAGAAACCCCCAAATCTAGGAGGTCATTTAGAGAAGACACCACGGAGCCCCACATGCAGACCTGGAACCAGCACAATGAACAAAACAGCAGCAAATGAGACCGACACGATCCCTGGATTCTCCCGCATGCGCCCACATCCTGATGAAGCCAGCACCAGACGAGCAGAGACTGGAGCAGGAGCTCACACACAGCCAGCAGACTACAGCCCCAGGACACCTCTGAAACACATTCCAGCACACGAATTGGGACAATGCACAACGCGTGCCTCTATTGTTGATACACAGTGGTCCCACATGGGGGAAGACAAGGTTTAACCCACAATCGAAAGCCTCTTATTCTGAAACCTTCCCGGATAAGGCTACCAGGGTCTAATAGGTTAGTGACAGCATGCCAATCGGAAATTAGGTAGGGGGATCAACAAGTCCCCAGGAAACAGGAAAGAATGGGTCATTCGGTGAGGTCAGAGGAGGTACAGGTGGCTGACAGATAAGCTGGAGGAAGGATAATGGAATGCGTGTTGGAGGCGATTCCTGGAGCAGGCGAGATGTTGGTTTTGGGAGTGCAAGCAGTATCGTGGTTTGGGCATGCTTTGAAGGGTAAGGAACAAGTTACTTACCTGTAACTGTTGTTCTCCAGCATGGGTCTGGCATGGATTCACATGCTCATGAATATTCCCCGTCGTCAGGCTGGGAATCCTCGGTAAAGAAAAAACCAGTATCAGTTTCGTTTCTGATCTGTCTTTCGTAGTAGTAACCAATCACTGGTCTCTGCGTCATACTGACCACAGCCAATGACTGCCCTCTACCTAAGCACCGCCTCTGGCAGCCATCTTCAGATTTGGAAGCACGTGAAGTGCCAGTATGACCAAATGAAGAGCCGCAGAGGGGTAGGCGGGAGGGTTCGCATGTGAATCCATGCCAGACCCATGCTGGAGAACAACAGTTACAGGTAAGTAACTTGTTCCTTCTCCAGCATGGGGTCTGGCATGGATTCACATGCTCATGAATAAAGAATACATAGCAGTACACACATGCACAACCACGGGAGGTGGCAAAGGCTCAACATTAAGCATCACATCAAACTCAACATTAAGCATTTTACCTCCTCACCAGGCTCACCTTAGGCGAACAGGTTGCTTGGCTGACCCTGGACTCCTCCCTGGAATCCCGATCGACGCAGTAGAATTTCGTGAAGGTGTGCGTCGACCTCCACGTAGCAGCCCTACATAGGTCCAGCAGGGGCACACCAGAAAGGAACGCCGTGGTAGCTGCGATCGCTCTGGTGGAATGGGCTCTCGGACGGCCAGGCAGCGGTCGGTTTGCCAACCGATGACAGTACATGATACAGCCGGAGAGCCATCTGGAAATGGAAGCCTTCGAGAGAGCCTTCCCCTGATTGACAGGTCCAAAGTGCACCAAGTACAGGACAAGTACTGTTTGCTGTTGCTGCCTCGTCTCTTTATTCGTGACTTTTTTCATCTTGGACCTTTTTGGATTGTGCACGACGGAATTGCCCAACATCTCTGTCACGGCCTGGAGGACGTCTTTTAAGGGTGCACTAACGTGCCTGGCCTAAAGGTGACTGTTTACCTAATTAATGCTACACACAGAGGGCTCTCTGTGTTACTTGACAATTCGAGCATTGCACAACTGTGCCTTTCACAACTGTGCCCCTTTCAAATTGTGTGTTATAAGCAGTGTTGCTTTACGGCTTGTGCATGGCAGTTTTTTCCTTTGTGCTCCTTTACTAAAAATCGCCTTTTCTGCTTTCTTCTGCAAAGGTCTTTCCTGTTGTGGAGGCCACGCCCCCCATATCGTGTCACGCCCTGCAACCTGCGTCCTCAAGTACCGGTTGCCTCGCGCACCTGCGCCGCGCACCAAGTACAGGACAAGTACTGTTTGCTATTTGCGGTGCGTGGCGCGGGGCCTCCTGATACTGGTTTCCTTGTTGACAAAGGAGAATTAGCTACTGTGTGGTGTAGGCTTTACAATGGTGGTTAGTCTGCGAAGCAGTAAGAGCCTCGCTGAAGGCAATTCTCACGCAGGGATGTATGTCTCTAATCCAGTGCTATTACATGACTCCGATATGGATTTAAATTCAATTGCAGCGATTGGTGAAGATGGGTTAAATGATATAAATAACATCCCGTATAGCCTGCAACCATTAGCAGTAGAACCTAATGATGATGAATGCAATCAATTACAATCTTGTATATCTAATGCTCCTCCTGCAGATGGTGAATCATTTAAAAAGCCCACCATTAGTAATACTGATGATATAGCAAATTCAGAGGAGCCAGTAGGGAATTTGGCAGCTACTAAGAAAGTTGTCAAAACTTATGTGGCATCTAATATTATTTCGGATGTTTCTTATCTGGGCCCCGCATTGATTGGCGAATGGGAGAAACGCTGCCGGATTTCAATGACACCGAACTCACCTGTTGTATTTTTGCCTTCGGAGGTTGAACGCATCTGTTTGCATAATATTCATGATGGGCCCTCTATCAATTCATCTGCGTGTATTGATCCTTACCATCATGAACATGCAAAGCGACCCTCCTGCAGCTCGCCTATATTTTGTAAAACCTCTACTGATCCAGGTCCCATTTCAGCCCCTAAACAAATGGTGAATGAGACCTTTGATGAAGATTTGTGCTACGAGATAGGGGCACGATCATCACCAGTCAAACTTCAACAATCTAATCCCAAGGATCTAATTAAAGATGATGATCTAAGTAATTTTCCGGTGATTTCATCTCTCTTAAATCTTTTGGGTAAGGGTCATGACTTAACTCACATGCAAATCAACTCCCTAAAAGAAATAGTGTTAACTCTCACTAATAAGGTTTCAAAAATTGAGGGCATGCTGATTTCGCAATCTGCTGTTCAATCAGAGAAACAGGCACTTATTGATGCATGCCTACTGAAAGCTTTGTCAATCAACAACCAAACGCGCATGAATCAATTTACACAAACTGATGATTCTTCTGTAACTGTGGCATTTGATTCACGCACGTATGCAAGAGCTGTAGTGGAAGGACCAAAGGAGGTATGCTCCTCTGTGACTTATGCTGGTTCTACTGCCTTAGTGGATGAAGTGAAACAGAACTCTCGGATATTAGATGAGTTAGTTCGTTTATTAACAAGGCAAAATTTAGACTTAAAATTTGGTGGGGGACGTCTTGATGAGCATGCTGATGCTATTGGTTCTGTGTCAATTCCAAAAGAGAACACACCTAATAGCCCCTCTCCCCTGGTAAATGTCATAATTGAAGCCGAAGAAGAACAACGAAGAAACAAAACTATTCTCGCTGAAAATTTGGTAAAATTTAGTGAGAAGGGAGTCATAGTGAGTACTGAGTGTGAGGACTTTGATCCTGAAGGGTCACAGATACCTTTTATGTCACGCAAAATGAAGCGAGCACATATTAGGGCAATTAAAAGAGAAAATAAACTGAAAAAAAAGCTATCAACACTGGATGTAAAAAAAACGAGCCAGGCTGATAGCAAAAAAAATAAAAAAAACAAAAAGAGAGAGGCTATCGTCGATGACTCGGATGAGTTGCAGTCCTCAAACTCAAACGAAGGCTCAGCAAACGTCTCGAAGATTGACTTGACTCAACTGAATGATGAATCAAAGTTAGTCCTAAATGTGGCTCCTGCAAATGCTTCCCATTCTAATTTAAAAAAAACGAGAACCTCTGTAGAGCCATCTGTGGTAGAGTTGGGATTGGTTAATTCAGGGCAGATGGCACAAGGCAGGCTTTCGACTTTTTATCCTATCATTGAAAAAAAAACCACGGTTAAGGGTCAAATGAAGGATTCTGCTCCAGATAAGCTTACCGGGGCAGTTATTAAACAAAAAAAGGCCTGCGCTATGTTGACGGAAAAAAGTTCGGCAAGGAACACAGATAATCCCCGATCTGACGAGGAATCTGAAAATAACGACAACTGTCCAGAAAGCCAAATCGACTCAAATGATGTTGAGGGGGCATTTATAAATGCAGAAATGGATGTTACTGATACCAGAGAATCAGTTGAGAATAAGCCTCTGCCGCCAGGCAGTAATGATAAAGAAGAAATTAATTATGTATTTGAAAGAAATGTTAGATACTTTCTAGGCTGGTCTAGTGATCAGGCAATTAATAGAAAGCAAAGGTTGAACAGATCGTTTTTGTTTAATATCTTTAGAGAGTGCCCCAATCTAAGAACCCTCCGCATGGATGATATTGAGTGGCTAAGGCTAGCAAACCATAACAATCTCAGAATGATTTGTGCCCCACATTCGGCGATGATACTCCGGTTATTGTGGGACCATAGAGAAGACTTCAAATCCAGCGGGCTAACCCTACATTTATTTAGAACGATTGAAGAAGCTGAGATATTTCTGAATGAAATGTTAGAACCTGAGGTTGTGAGTGGTACTAATCGAGCAAACTCATCAGCTGGTTCCGAACATACTGTTGAATTAATTACAAAAATTTCTGAGCTGATGGCAACCACTTCGAATATTTCTTGGTTGGCTCCCCTTATGTCCTCCATTCTTGATTTTTCTAACAAGCAAAATAAACAATAGACAAATAATGTCACAGCTCAGAAGGTTCAGAATCTCAAAATAATATCTTGGAATTGTTGTGGGAAAAGTAACCTAGAGAAATGGTCATCCCATTTTGCTTCAATGGGTCCGCACACTATTATATTCTTACAAGAAACTATGTGTGTCGACAAATTGAATATTGAGGGTTATTCCAACTTCTGTGTACCTGCTGTGAGAGGTGTAATTGGTCGACCGCTTGGAGGTATTGGTATACTCATTAACAACAACATAAATCACATGTCAAAGGTTATGTACGCAAAACACGGAGTGTTGGCAGTTGAGTCTATCCTTACAGGCGCAATGTCAAATATAATGTTATTGGTATGTGTGTACCACAACCCAGCCAATGTAGCGATTGAGGCTGCATTGGATAACATGGATGAGCTACTTGAGGAAGCCATGGTTAGAAAACCAAAATATACGATTGTAATTGGGGGCGACTTTAATGCCTTCTGTCTATCAACGTCATCTAAGTTACTTCACAAGTGCAAGTCTTCCTCGAGAGCTTCGGAATCTATGGGGAAGCATTGGGTCTCATATCTTAAAGATTGGAATATCCAATTGCTGGAATTTCTTACTGGCGACCACAAAGGTACATGGAAGAGGGGGATCCACTCCACTTATATAGACTATTTTCTTGTCTCATCCGCATGCATGCCTTTGGTAAACAATGTTTTAATTCACAATCAAACTATGAGTGACCATTTTCCAATAAGCACAAGTATTAGATGTGACCTGGCATCTTTAAATAAAGAAGCAGCGTTGGGATTGGTGACTCTCCATCGACCACAGAATTCTGTACGCTGGTCTCCTAAAATGTGTAGAGAGCTTTCCTTTTTGGTTCATAGAGATGTGATTCGGGTTTATAACGGGGCTGAATTGTTTTTTGATGCATGTAGAAGAGAGGATTGGAACTCCTTCGTAATTAAAAAACATATTGACTATTTAGTCCAAAAAGTTCATTCACGTAACCCATCAGGTGAGAGTGGTTACAATTTGGAAATAGCAGCAATCAAGAGGGAAAAAAATCGATCTATTCGCGCTTTAAAGAAAAAAAATCTACAATCTTATCTGTTTCACTCCACAAAGATGGGTATCTTAAATGAACATAGGCATAAAATTGCATCTATAAAGTTTAATGCAAAACTATCGGCCAATCAGCAAATGATGAAGTATCTCATCACTCATGATACCAGGAACATATGGGCAATACTCAACAATAAAAAGGGGGCGTTGTTGAATGACTTTGCCTCCCCAATTGCTGCAAGTACATGGATCGACTATTTTAAATGCAAATATAGTTTGCCTGTCCAATTTAAGATACATAACTCTGGTATACTTGAGCAACATTGTAAGGATCTTATATTATTCTCTATGAATGAAATTGTTGAGGCCATCAATCTGCTCAATTATTCCAAAGCTGCCGGGCCTGATGGTCTACCTGCCTGTATTCTAAAAGATGACCCATATTTTTGGGGTGCGATTCTCTATACTAAATTTGTATATATTCTATCTACCAATCTCATCCCAAAATCTTGGCTTAACGCCATCATAATTCCTCTATACAAGAAAGGGAATCCAAATTTACCCTCGAATTTCAGACCAATTGCATTAATGGATGCCTCTGAAAAGGTTTTTTCTATAATTCTACTCCAACGGCTCCAAAGTTTCATTAGGAATAAGAATATATTCTCAAAGTTTCAAACAGGGTTTCGTAAGTACATGGGGACTTCGTTAAACGCTCTCATTATCTCCCACATATTTGCTCAAACCAAAATATCAGATTCTGGCACAGTCTATATGGCTGCACTTGATATGAGCAGTGCTTTTGACTCAGTCATAAGAGAGGTTTTATGGTCAAAACTCTTAAAACTTGGTTTTCCAAAAAGATTGATTCAACTGATTGCAATGCTACACAACCACACGACGTATCAAATTAGGGTAACCAGAGATGGCGCCTTAACTGCTCCTATTATGACTATGACAGGTGTCAAACAAGGTTGCAATATGGCTGCCACTTTATTTAATCTATACCTTTGTGATATGGATATGTTGTGGAATGAATCTGGTATGTTTCCTGTGAAACTAGGGGAACTGAAAATTTCATGGTTATGTTTTGCAGACGATATCTTACTATTTGATCGCACTCCTAGTGGTCTACAGTTAAAATTGAATAGTTTTGCTAAATATGCAGCCTCTCACAATCTATCTCCCAATTCCTCAAAGTCACAAATTGTGGTTTTCCGGAATTTCAGGAAAATTAAATCGTACAAGTGGCAACTTAATGGCATTGATATCGAATGCGAAAACTCGATTCGTTATCTGGGGTATCCCCTAAATGTCCAGTACTCTCTCATATTTTGGCAGAAATACCTAAAAATGAAGGTTCGTCCACTTGTGTCGATGATGAAGGTCATGCTGAGAACAATCTGTGAATTTTCATTGCAACCATTGATTGATTTTTATTTATTGAAAGTGGAACCGATTCTCTTATATGGGTTAGATATATGTCTTCATGATGTCGGGGTCATATTGAATCAAATTCAGTGTAGGGTGTGGAAAAGTGTATTGGGGCTATCTACCTCAGTACCCAATTCTATAATTAGGCACGAACTTGGTCTAGTATCTCTAGCAGCTAGATGGGTTTGGCGAAAACTATCACGCTATGCTGATATTATGGCACCTCAAAAGTACTCTCTATATGTGGATGTACATGGGTTGGTTGTGCGGTCAGAATTAAAATCCATGTGTGCTTTTGTTAATCAAATGAATTCAATTCTCGTTGATTGTGATTGCACAATTACTGACCTAGTAATGAAACTTCCAAAAGTCAAAAGAAATCTTTTTGATCGGGACTGGTCAACCACTTTAGATTGTAACAATTCATATCGTCTGTATGCGGAATATGCCAAAAGGCCACGCAGGAGAGATATGAGATCGTCGTATTTGGCGTTATGTCCTTCAAGTAAGATACGGAGAGCATATTTAAGGTTTAAACTAAACCAATATCATACACTTTAAAGAATCTACATGTGGAGCATATATAAAGGTGCCTTTTCAACTCAACACTGTCGCTTTTGTGAATGTGACATTATTGAAACCATGAAACATCTTGTTATTGAATGCATTTTTTTTTTAACAGGATAGGAAAAATTTATTGGGGAAATTTGCTCCGAAAGATTCTGATATCTCCAAAACATCATTATGGGACAGTTGTATGTATGGAGGGTCCTTGGTACTTGTCATTTCGCTAACTCGTTTGTTGAGTAAAATTGAAAATGCGTTAGAAAATGTAAATGTCTATTATAACCCCACAAGCTAAATCTGTGCATTTTAAGGTGTGTTTTATCAAAATCTTTGGTATGTCTTGTGCAGGCCAATCTTAATATGGGTATGAGAAGGTCGCGTGAAGTTACAAATCATAAAGCTACAATGTAATCTTCTGAATTAACAAATGCCAAATTTTAAGTTGCAAAAGAAACAGCTGATGATCTATCTGTCTGTCATCTGAAATTTTAATGAATAACTTATGAAATTTCGAAAGTTTTGTAAAAGTTTGCTTTTTGTAAAACTATAAACAAAACGTTAATAAAAAAAAAAAAAAAAAAGTTCACAAAGAGTTGTGACGTCTTCCGAAAACACTTTGTGCGGTCCACGTAGAACTTCAGCGCTCTAGCCACATCCAGCGAGTGCAAAGTCCTCTCAGGCGGCGACGAAGGCGACGGGAAGAACACAGGCAACACCAAGGGTTCGTTGAGATGGAAGTCCGACGGCACCTTGGGCATGAAGGAGGGGTGCGTCCTGAGCACTACCCTCGTGTCGTGAAAAGTCAAGTACGGGGCTTTGCAGGAAAGGGCCTGGATCTCTCCCACCCGTCGTGCGGAGGTGATGGCCACAAGAAACGCTGTTTTCCACGACAGAAACTTCAACGGGGCCGAGTGCAGCGGCTCGAACGGAGGTCCCATGAGCTTGGTCAGCACCACGTTGAGCTCCCACGCCGGGGCCGGAGCCTTCACCGGCGGGAACGATCTGAACAGTCCCTTCATGAACTCTTTCACCAGACGATGAGACCACAAGGACGTCCGCCCCGTGGTTCTGGTGCATCGGGAGATCGCAGCCAGATGAATCTTGATGGACGCGTGTGCCAGACCAGCTTTGGCCAGCGTCAGCAGGTACGGCAGTACCTGAGGAGCCGTAATCCGTAGAGGGTTAATCTTCTGTGCGTGGCACCAGACAGAGAACCTCTTCCATTTGTGTCCGTAGCATTTAAGAGTCGAGGACGCCCTGGCCTTTGCAAGAACCTCTCTGCAGTCGGCCGGTATGTCGTATCCTCCAAACTCTAGCGCTGCAGGAGCCAGGCCTGCAAGTTCAGCGATTTCGGGTTGTGGTGGAGGATGGCGCCTCCTTCCCTGGAGAGTAGATCCGCGTCCACCGGCAGCTTGATTGGCGGGGACGCTGACAAGTCCAGAAGGTCCGGGAACCATATCTGCCTCGGCCACGCAGGTGCGACGAGGATCATCCTGCACCGTGACCTCTTGAGCTGGTTGACGAGCCGGATTAGCAGTGGCAAAGGAGGGAACGCGTAGAGGAACAGGCCCTCCCAGGGGAACGAGAAAGCATCGCCCATGCTCCTCGCCTGGGGAAACCTGCTGGCGAACCTCCGGCACTTGGAGTTCGTCGCCGTCGCGAACAGGTCGATCTGGGGTGTGCCCCACCGTCGGAAGAGGCGATCCACTAGATCCTGCCGTAGTTCCCACTCGTGGCACGAGCGCAGCTCCCTGCTGAGTGAGTCGGCGATGGTGTTTTTTATCCCTGCCAGATGAAACGGCACCAGAAACATCCTTTGGGCGACGGCCCAATGCCACAGGTCCTGCGCCTCCTTGGACAGTGCTGGGGACCTGGCTCCGCCCTGTTTCCTGATGTAAAACATGGTGGTGGTGTTGTCGGTGAAGATCCTCACCACCTTGCCCTTGAGGGACGGAAGGAAGGACCTGAGGGCCCAGAACTCTGCACGGAGCTCCAGGACGTTGATATGGAGGGACTTCTCCGTCGGGAGCCAAAGGCCTCTCGCGTGCAGATTTTCGCTGTGCGCTCCCCACCCTTCCAGGGAGGCATCCGTGGTCACTGTCTCCTGGTGGTCTGGGGTCTGGAAGTCCATGCCCGCCGTCAGATGCACGCGGGTGCCCCACCACCGGACCGCTCGGCGGAAACTCTCGTCGAGTGTGATCCTCTCCTCGAAGCCGCCCGTCGTTTGGATCCAGCGCGCGTCCAGGAACTCCTGCAACGGGCCCATCCAGAGCCTGCACATGGGAATGAGGTAGATGCAAGAAGACATCATTCCGAGGAGGGACTTGATGGACCTCACCTTGGCCGCGTCGGAAGCCAACATCCGCTGTACCTTGCCCAGGATGGACCTGGTCCTTTCCTCCGACGGGGAGGCCAGAAGGGACACTGTGTCGAGCTTCGCTCCCAGAAACAGTGCGTTTTGCGCGGGTACCAGGTGGGACTTGGCGTAGTTCACGGAGAATCCCAGGTCCGTGAGAAGTTGGACGGTCCTTGCCGTGCGCTCCACAGCGAGCTCCCTCGTCTTGGGTCGGATGAGCCAGTCGTCCAGGTAGGGGTAGACGTGGATCCCCTCGCGGCGCAGCTGCGCAGCCACAGGTGCAAGGCACTTGGTGAATACCCTGGGTGCCGACCGTAGTCCGAAGGGGAGGGCTTTGAACTGGTAGTGACGCCCTTGGACCACAAACCTGAGGAATTTTCGGTGCCCCTTTAGGATGGGAATATGGAAGTAGGCATCCTCCAAATCCAACGACGACAGGAAGTCTCCTTCCTCCAGCTGACCCAGGACGTGCTGGAGGGTGACCATCCGGAACTTCTGCGTCTTGATGAATTTGTTCAGACGTCGCAGGTCTAGGATGGGGCGCCATCCTCCCGTCTTCTTCTTCACGAGGAAGTATCTCGAGTAAACTCCGGAGCCCCGAAGCCTCTTTGGGACGAGTTCGATGGCGCCCTTCCTGAGCATCGCCCTTACCTCCAGGAGAAGCTGAGGGACGTGAAGCTCTTTCCTGGCCACGGGGGGGACGCGCGGGCACCTTCTTTGAAACTCGAGCGCGTGGCCCCGGGCTAAGGCGTCCAGCACCCAACGGTCGGTGGAGATGGACTCCCACACGCTGACGAAGCTCGGCAGCCGGCCTCCCACCGGGGTGCATCGGTGGGGGCCCGACCCCACGGTCGGTTCAATCCTGTTTCGACGAGGCTTTGCCGCCTTGACCTCCTTGGCGACGACGGCGGGGTCCGCCAGACTTGCCTCGTCCTCTGTAGGCCTCCTGAGACGACGAGCGGGCTGCTTGACGGTAGGTGGAGAAACCGCCGCCGGAACCTTTGGAGGCGCCCTTGCCTCCGCTGCTCCGAAAGGGCGTCCGTCGTTGCTGCAGAACCCCAAGGGCCCGGGGCGTCTCAGTGTCCGCTTTAATGGCCTGAAGGGAATCGTCCACTGTTTTCCCAAACAGGTTGTACCCATCGAACGGCATGTCCAGGACTCTGGTCTGTACGTCTTGACGGAAGTCCGTAGACTTGAGCCATCCACGCCGCCTAAGGCACACGCCGTTGCCCAACTGGCGAAACCCAGTGTCGGCGATGTCCGTCGCAATAGTGATGGCGTGGTCCGACGCCACCTCACCTTCCTGTAGGATCGCCAGGGCATCCGCCCTCTTGTCGTCCGGTAGGAAGTCCAGCAGGGGAGCCAGTTTGTACCATAGCTCCCTGTCGTAGCGGGCCACGATAGCCAAGGCGTTGGCTGCTTTAATCGTCGTCGCTGCAGACGAGATGACCCTGCGTCCCATAGAGTCCAATTTCTTTCCCTCGCCATCCGGTGGGGAAGTCGATGTGGAGGCCACCCCCCCCCCCCGCTTTCTTCCTGGCCGCCGCGGAGACGACGGAGTCCGGGTAGGCTGCGCCCGGAGGCACAGGGTGGCCGCGTCCGGGACCCGGTACTTCTTCTCGTACCGGTCTCTTCTAGCTGTCGTAGTGGAAGGTTTCTTGAGGAGGGCGAGGCCCTCATCCCAAATGTCGTCCAGTAGAGGCACCGCGAGGACCGTCTTCCTCTTGGCCTTGCGCCGTTGATAAAGGAATCCTTCCTTTTTCTTCTCCTCAGGGCAGAGTTGGAAAAGCTCGGATGCCCTGGCGATCATGGAGTGGAACGAACCAATCTCGTCGGGCGGAGAAGCCCTGGTGGGAGGTGACGACGGTAGATCCTCGTCGTATACCTCGTCGTCCGTACCCGTCGCTGCCGAGTCAGTCCCCGTATCATCCCCTCGGGTGGACGGGGAGGAGGGCTGGACGGTGCGCGACGGCTGAAAAGGAGGTGGAGGGTGAATCCTTTTCTTGGGCGGGGGAACACCAGGTGGTCCCGGCTCAGGATCCCCCGACGGGAGAGGTTCCTCCGTCGGCAACGGCAGTCTCGTCCTTATCTCTGAGCATAAGGACTGTATAGCCAACAAAATGACCGCCGAGTTGTCTTGCGGCGCTGGCAGAGGGGAATCCGACGGGCGATCATGGGCCCCGTCGGCACCCTCGACGATGTCGTCGTCACCTGCGTCGGGATCCATCCCGACGGGCCGGTCTTCTTCCACGCCAAGGCCGTGGCTTAAGACCTCGATCAGCTCTTCCTCCGAGGTTGAAGCCGAATCTACGACGACGCCCTGCCCCCCCTTTTTCTTCCCCGCCGGGGATTTCACGGGGGTCCTATCGATGGGCACAAAAGAGGACTCCCTCCGAGGTGGCAGGGAGACTCTGAGCCCCGAGGTCGCCACCACTGGTGTAGCCTCCACAGGCTGAGCCAGGGTCGCCGCGACAGTATCGATAGAGGGCTTGGCCGGATGGATTAAGGCCTTCACCACCTTAGGTGCGCTCACCGCCTTATCCTTGAGGGGGGGGGGGACACTGCCTCGCTCCCCCTCCGATGGGGCCTTCGAGCTCGACCGGGGCCTCTCCAGGAGCTTTGCCGGGTGCTCGCCCTTCCTCTTACCCGACCCAGAGCGTTGGCTCGTGGTTGAAGGTGCCGGGGAGGGTGTGCCCTGCCTGGCGCCCGTAGAGCCCGACCGTTCGGCGCTCCCGGTGCCAGCGGACTCGCGGTGCTTGGCCTTGCGTTGGACCCCCGTCGCCGGGGCGTCCTCAAAGGTCTTAGAAGACCGCTCGGATTTCTTCCTCTTCTTCTCGCCTGACGGGCTCTTCCCTTCCAGCCAGTTGGCGAGACGTCGATGGCCACAAAACGCACAGTCCTTCTCCACGTGCATCTTGTCCTCATGTAAGCAGTAGAGACAAAAGGAGTGTTCGTCCTCCTTAAAGACGTTCTGCAGCTGGCATCCAGGGCAGACCCTTAACAGCTTTCCAGGCGTCGAGCATCCCTTCTCCTGGGCCTGAGAAGCTTCTGGAGTCCTCCAAAAGCATAGCTCGACGAAATCTTCACCCTTGAGGGGCGCAGACGAATCCGACACGGGTCCCCGTTGATCGGATGGAGAGTCGGTGGAGCTTGAGGCTCTTTTGACCGAAAAAAAACGAAGTTTTTGAGCAAAAAACGTGAAAAAATAGCACTAACGCTCGAGAGCAATAGCACGAGGATCCCAACACATGAACGTGCGGTAAAAATCTGAAGATGGCTGCCAGAGGCGGTGCTTAGGTAGAGGGCAGTCATTGGCTGTGGTCAGTATGACGCAGAGACCAGTGATTGGTTACTACTACGAAAGACAGATCAGAAACGAAACTGATACTGGTTTTTTCTTTACCGAGGATTCCCAGCCTGACGACGGGGAATATTCATGAGCATGTGAATCCATGCCAGACCCCATGCTGGAGAATGAGAATGATTAGGAGAGATAGTGTAATGTATGACTGAGGAGTGTGTGGAAGTGAAGAGTTAATTAATATTGTTGATGGTGGAATAGTAATTGGAGGGTGTGCAAGGAGTAGGAGCAGGAATGAGTAGTGTGGGACAGGGAGCAGCAGTATATAGGAGGGAATAGTAGTATGGAGGGTGTGAAAGTTTAGTAGCATAGGTTAGAGGCAAGATGTACACCTAGTGTGAGAGACTGGAGGGGCAGAGGTGTTGTCAGAGAAGGCAGAGGTAGAAGTGGGAGGAGGAGACTAAGAGAAAGAAGAACGTTAGATTTTGAGAGGGTGAGGACAAAAGTGGGTGTGAGAGAAAAACGTCAGGCTGAGTGTGCAAAGGCACAGACCCATTTCCCTTTAGAGCACTAACCCATTGGTAAAGTCAGAAGTCCCAGAGGTAGTTAAGAAAGATAAGGTCACAGGTCTTTAGGGCAACTCAGTAGCACATCATTTAGTCTTTAGAATACTGAGAGTTAAAACAGTGGATATCTACTAAGCAGGGGCTAAAAACACCTGGATTACTGGATTAAAGCGGAGGGGTCTTAAAAATAGATTGAGGGGGACATCCCTAGGGCCAGAAATTCGAATTTCGTATCAATCTGTCCATCTCTGCCGCTACCCATTATTCTTCTATATTTTCCTTTCATTTTGTAATCTACTATCTTAGTCTGTATGTATAGCTCCTTTTTTTTAAACACTTTAAATATCCATTAAGAATAAACAAATAACCAGTACAAGGATACATGTAGCTCGAGAAAAATGAAATATCCAAATCACAATGCCAACAAAATTATTGTTGCTTAATATGTATATTGCAGACTGTTTCATAACACTTCTATATACAATATTCCCAGTGCAAAATGAATAATAGAATTGAAAACACACACAAATACAACAAAACATACCATAGACACACAGATAACAGATCACAAACACACAAATGACGCAACATGACAAATTCCCTCTCCACAATCCACTCAAAACTCTCCCTGAGCCATTTAGTTCATTAAAAGGTCCCCACAAATCACCTCCGATCTTGCTCTTTCATCATGTGCTTCTCATAATTGGATAGTCTGTAAATCTGACAACCAGCTTTCAACCATTGGTTTTTTCCTTGTTTTCCACACACTCAGGATTTGCTTAGTCGCCACCACTAGTGCTTTGTCAATCCAACAAGAAGCTACGCGCTACATCACCTCTCCCTTGCGTTAAAAGTAGAACCACAGCCAATGGAGTCCTCGGAAATGTCACTCCTAGAACCGTATCCAACCCATCTAGCTCTTCCTTCCAAAAATCAATAACCCTCGGACAGACCCACAACATGTGCACTAAAGTACCTCTCCTCGGACCACAGCCCCAACATATCTCGCTATTTAGCCTACCCAACCAATGCATCCGCACCAGAGTCCAGTAGAGACGGCCCAAAATTCTTTGATGAGTAACGTAAACTTTAATCTAACTTTGATCATGTGGCAGCCCTCCATAACCCCTCCCATTCCTTTATAGAAATATTTCTTCCCAACTCCTCAATCCATGCTTCGCTCATCCTTATCCACAAAGTGATAAATGAGTGCTCCACCGGCATCATCTTAAGAAAGGTTGAAATCATGTGTGGTGCCGCATCAAACAAAATCACAAACTATGGGTATGTTCCTCATTGGAGCATCTAACATCCCCTGCCTTTCTGATAGTAGATCCTCTGAATCATTGTACCTCAGGCTCCCTTTTGCCCAAGCCAGATTTTCGAGTACGGATCGCAAATGACACAATATTCCCATCTTGCCAAACGTCACACATTTTTAAAATCCCTTTCGCACTCCAACTGCGCCAACACAATGTCTTCTTTTCTATTTGCAAACCAGGATTATGCCAGATTGAGGAACCATAGTGCATTCATAGATTCTCTCAACAATCCACGATGCCAGCATGGTCTTAGTAACCTCGATAGACTTCAATCTAGGAATCTTTCCTATAGAATATAAACCATTCAGGCAATATGGTGTAAATCTCTCCCTCTCTATAGGAACCCTCTACGGTAGTTTTACAGAAATGGGTAACCAAAGTCGCCGTCTTGTACACTACGCATGATAACCTTCCGAAGTATTCTCAGTCTTTTCCTGACACCCCATAAGAATTCCTGGAAAACTATCAATATATTTAAGCATTTTCTTTGGAAAGTTCAGCGAAAGTGACTGAATGACGTACAACACTTTGGGCAAAAGCAACATCGTAATTGGATTTTCTCTAGTCCAAACGTATAGCTCTTTTCAGACATTCCGTTTCCTATTGTCTCCTTGGTCCAAGAGACCACCTTAGTGGTGTAATTTTTCACTCTACAAATTCTCCAAAAAAACACATTAAACTTTATTTATTTTATTTTACAAAATAACAAAAAGAAAGTTAGCATGCAAGGACCTTAATGAGGGATATGAATTAATTTTAAAAAACAAAACATTCACCTACCTTTACACTATAATAATGTAAATTAACCCAGTGCTCTTCAGCCTGTTTCTTCTGTAAGAACTCATAGGATTGCACACGCCGCTGACGGGCCTGTTCCGATTCTGGACGTGAAAAGCGAACCTGAAAAACAAAAACACTATATAATATTTCTAATACATTTTTTGGTTTCAAGCCTGTTTTTAGACCCCTGTAGACAAATGATATTTAGATCATCAACTATGTGTTTTTAGAAATCTCCATTAAAAGAATGTAATTAATACTTATTTCTAAAAATAGGCTTTTATTTATCGCAGCATTGTCAAAACCGACAGTATTCATGTTTCATGTCAACTTACGTGATAGGAGACATCCAATACCAGTAACTGAATCTCCACAGAAAGATTATGTGCATTCAGACAGTGAACTACCAGGACGCTCTAATGCTGAAAGTCACATTGTCTTTTTTGAAAAAGGCACGGAAGGAGATCCTCGAAGAAAAGATCTACCAAGAGGACCAAAGGGCTTGTTGAAGAAAACCTCATTTTTGACATCAGAAATTAAACTGATTAAATAACAAAGGGATACTTTACAATTGGGACTGTCCTTCGTCCAGACCTCCTCTTCTACATTGTTTGATAAAAATATCAACCTAGGGGTCGGCCACCAGAGGGCGCGCGGATGCAGACCTTGTTCGCGTGAGCTCCCGTCACACGGTCCCCTAAAGCGGATTGAGCCCCCATCTCTAGGGACCCCCCGGACCTAAAAGTTGGCGTAGAGGTGTTGGAAGGTCCCCTCCGCAACTCAGCGAAATCCCGTCCAAAACCGGACAAGAATTCCGGGAGATAGAGACTTGGGCGCTCTGCGCCGAAAACGAAACCAACCCTGCCCAGAACGGACACCACGCAGCCCAGAGACCTCGGCAATCTTCGCGTGCTTCGACCCGTGGTGAGGGAGCAGCGCTCGAATATCCATGCACCCCACCCTCACAGGAACGACCCGGTGGAATACGTGATATTCAGCACCCAGCCGAGCCACGCGCTGTGAACACTCCCGAGGAACACGCGTCGCCGAGCGCGTTGGCCTCCCTCTCCAGCTACGAGGCGAAAGGCGGCCCTTCCCACGACGCGGCTGTGGAGGACCCCGCCGAAACTCCAAGTAAGTAAGTCCGCTTACTGGCACCCCCCGCCGGAAATCCGCCTCCCCATCGAGGAACGAATCAACCCAACGCTGTGGGCTGAGGCCCCACACGAGGCGACGTAGACCCCGGAAACCCGGCTGCGCTCGACTCCACCGGAACCCCCAACCACACAGACCCTCACAGGCCCACGGGCGGCAGTCACACCGCGAGGTACCCGCGGCTTCCCTGCGCCGCACGTGGCCCCCGGTGCACCCCGATAACACCGAAGGACACAGCCTCATAGAGTGGACACATTCCATCGTCCCTGTTAGGACCCCACCAACCCGAACCCCGCCGAAGGCTCTCTCCACACATCCAGAGCCAACGGCTATACGCGCTGACCACGAAGAGAGAGGAATCCAGGAAGAAAAGCGGGAAAGGCCCACACGGCCCGCACACCGCCAGGTGCCCTCTGGGAGGTCAGACGGGGTGACCCGCGCAGTCCGTTGGGATTATCCAACCACCGCGGGGCCCGCAGAAAGGGGGTGACTCCGAGACACGCACGCTCCGCAGATCCACTGAACGTTGGGACTCCAAGGCGCTACAGAAGAGGAATAGAACCCGCAATGCTTCACAATGGGAACACTCTCTAGACTCAACTCTCCCTAGATACACTGGAGAACTGCCTTGTCACACACCGCTGAGGGAATGGCCCCCTGACTCACCATTGTCCTCTCGGACACACCAACAATACCAAGAAAGATACAGGGGCGTGTGCCTTCTCAGTGGTGTCCACAGTCCTAACGAGCGGACTCATCTAAAAGTCTAGAACAGACTCTCACAAGCGCATGAACCCCCGACAGAAGCTCGCCATTTACGCCTACAACGCAAACCCTGATCCCACCGGCGACCTGAAGATGACGTCTTTGATAACCCCGACCCCGGATGGGGACACAGTGGCAACGAAAGGCGACATTGCGGGCTTACTCGCAGAGATCAGGAACATGAGTGCCAGCATTGGCGGGAAAATTGATAAACTTACACAGCGGATCGACAACATTGAGGACAGGGTCGAAGGGATAGAAAATAACCAGACCTCGATTGATACCCTTGAAACCCAGCTGTCTCTAAGGATTAGCGAGCTAGAGAAGAAGGAACAAGTGTGCAAGTTGAAGATGGATGACTTGGAGAATCGAGAAAGGAGAAATAACCTGCGATTCTTTGGCATTCCAGAAAGAGAGGGGGAAACTGAAGAGGACCTAAAAGCGACCATACATGACATCATCAAGCTCCTCGTTGCTGACGATAATATTGATGAACCCAAAACGGAACGCATCCACAGGGCAGGGGGGCCACCCAGAGGACCCCGATCCGTCCTCGCCCGCTTCCATCATTACCAAGACAGATCGAAGGTGCTAGAAAAGGCGAAGAACGGAAGCACCATCACCATGAGCGGGGCACAAATATCGATTTACCAGGACCTCTCCTCTTTAACCCTCGCAATGAGGAAAATGTGCAAACCACTCACCACATGGCTTAAATCTGGAGACATAAGATACAGATGGGGTTACCCCTTCTCCCTCTCCTTCGATCACGATGGATCGAAAATCAGACTGAACTCGGAAAGAGAAATTAAGGACTGCATTTTTTACCTATTGGGTCACCGATCTCAAGAAGAATCAACTGATCATGCACCCCGCGACGACAGAGAATGGCGAATACAAGGTCCGAAGAGGAGGAAAGTTAAAGGCTCGAGAAAATACCATAGAGGAAATGGCTCGCCGGAAGGATCGAGTTGATCACATCTCCTCGCAGCATTACTCAGATAAGTTGCATGCCGGGGAAAATAAGACTGAAGGACATCCCGCATGCAAGGTGTCTCGATCCCACCCGCGCATAGCGAATATGTACACCTGGAGGGGGGATTCCAGGGGGCTCTAAAGTTTATATTGATGTATACATTGCAAGGGGACTGAGAAGTAGCGGTCTCCACTGGTGGTTCGGTTATGAGCCAGTGCTTTCAACTCGGCTCAATCGAACGCCACCGAACACATAGGGGGAGAGGGAGGGAAGGAAAGGGAAGGGGAATGGAAGCTGGCTTCGCGTCAGTGATTTGGATGAATAGCTCACACGGGGAGATGGGCCTGTGGTCCTCCGATCATCATGGGGAAACAATGGAAAGATCAGCGCGCCCTTGTGACATGAGATACCACCGTCGTGATGACGGCTGAGGCATGCTCCAAGGGCATCGTGAGGGTGGGCACATTGAATGTGAAAGGCCTGAACTCGCCCACAAAAAGGTCTCTTGTCTACAGAGAGTTCCGGAGGTCGAAATTTGATATCCTTCTCCTACAGGAGACTAAGTACGTGAGAGGCGAAGAAAAAACAATCTTGGGGAAGCGGTCCGGGCTGGAGTTCTGGGGATCGGGCCCGCTGCGCAAAGGTGGGGTGGGGATCCTGGTTAGAAAAGGAATACATCTAACGATCACGAAGGTTTGGGCGGATGTAGAGGGCCGAGCGCTACTTATCACGGGCGCCATAGGTAAACTGGCTATCACGGTGGCCACGATCTACTCCCCAAATGTAGGTCAGATCCGTTATCTCTCCAAAACAATACCTAAAATTATGCTAGAAGCGACCGGCCATGTAATACTTGGTGGAGATTTCAACATTTGGGCGGACCCCGAGATGGATTGGCACCCCGGCAATCCCCAAACAAGGGACAAACCCACTGGGGACTACACCCAATTTAATAGGATGATGGAATTGTATGGCTTGATGGACGTGTGGCGTTGTATGCACCCCACAGAGAAGCGGTACACCTTCTTTTCAGCCCCACACAACACACACACCCGCATTTATTATCTCTTTTCCTCAAGAGACCTATGTGATACAGCCTCCTGTTCAGATAGATACAATCTCATGGTCAGATCACGATGTGGTACGAGCTGATTTGGTATGGGGCTCCCTCCCGATAGGAAGGGGTAGATGGCGATGTAACGAGTCCCTTTGGAAAGATGCAGTTTTTAAACAAGAAATGCAAACCGCAATTGAGGAATACTTCCAACTGAACGATAATGGTGAAGTCCCCAAACAGGTAGTCTGGGAGGCGGCCAAAGCCACATGGAGAGGGGTGTTAATGAGAGAAGGGGCCAGTAAAAAAAGGGAGAGAGCTTTGATCGAAAACAGGCTCCGCAGGGAAATTACCCAACTAGAGACGGGAACAATCAATAGTGGAGAGGCTGACTCTGAACAGGTTTTAGAAGCCAGGAAAAAGAGGGAGGAACTCCGTCTCCTAGAACATGACTTAATAGCCCGCAAACTTCTCCTCTTAAGGCAGAAGTTTTACGAGAAAGGGGACAAAGCGGATGCGTTATTGGCAGCCAGGCTGCGGGCACAGCAAGCCGACAGAAGGGTGCACGAAATATCTGATTCAGAAAACACCCCGGAAGGGGCCCAAACCACCATCCCTGAAAAATGTGCCGACTTCTTTGAATCTCTGTATACCCCCGACGGAGATCCCGATACACCAGGCATCCAAACATACTTAAACGACATTGACATGCCTGAACTTACAGCCACAGAAACAGAATACCTTGACAGCTCCATAAAGACCGAGGAGATCCATGAAGCCATAAAGAGACTTACACTAGGTAAATCCCCGGGGGAGGATGGGTACTCGGCAGGATTTTATAAAACATTCGCTACACAACTCACTCCCTTCCTCACCGATCTCTTCAATCAGATCCTGGAGACGGGGAAACCCCCCCGATTCATTTACAAAGGCGATCATTGTGGTCATTCCAAAGGAGGGGAGAGACCCTGCGAGGTGTGGCTCATATCGCCCAATTTCCTTACTAAACTTAGACGCGAAAATTTATGCCAGGGTCTTAGCCGCTAGGATCGAATCATTCCTCCCACGTCTCATCCACGCTGACCAAGTAGGATTCATATTAGGCCGTCAAGGCGCGGACACCATGCGCAAAACCCTCCACCTGATACACGCCTCCCATAGTCTCCACACCAACCCTGCACTGCTTTCTATTGATGCGGAAAAGGCGTTCGATAGGGTAGAGTGGGATTTCTTAATGAAGGTCCTCCAGAAAATAGGACTCGGCCCCAACCTGAGAAAGGCTATACAAGCAATTTATTCAGCCCCCTCGGCATCGGTCCATGTGAATGGAGAATATTCTAGGTGGTTCTGATTAACACGTGGTACCAGGCAGGGATGCCCCCTCTCAGCCATTTTGTTCGCCCTGTCGCTAGAACCAGTGGCATGCAAAATCAGAAAAGACCTCGGTGTAGAGGGCATACGTTTGGGTGGCGTTGAGTATAAGTTAGCGCTATATGCGGACGACATACTATTACACGTAGTCAATCCAGAGACCTCCATCCCTCAAGCCATCTTCCTACTCGAAGAATACGGCCGCCTCTCAGGGTTTAAGATTAACCGCGCTAAGTCCGTCCTCTTCCCCTTACAAGGTGACCCAACTACGAATGCGGCAAGATACTCCTCCCTGGGGCTAACGATCGAACACCACACATTACAATACCTGGGAATACGAATCACCAAAAATATTGACTCTCTTTACGAAGCAAATTTTCCCCAGCTCCTAACGAAACTTCGATCAGACCTCGCCAGGTGGGATAAACTCACGATTTTGTGGCTGGGCAGGCTCAATGCGATAAAAATGACTTGCCTCCCGAGGTTCCTATACCCATTCCAGATGCTCCCAATCCGGATCCCACAGCGGTACTTCATAGATATCAAGAGGGAAATTCTAAAATTTCTCTGGCAAGGAAAGAAGCCCCGAATAGCATACACCACCCTCACACTGCCCAAAGATAAGGGAGGGGTAGGACTACCTGACTTGAGAAAATACCATGCAGCAGCCCAGCTCCGTCTACTTGTCCCCCACCTGAGCAACTACAGTGAACCACAATGGGTAGCAATGGACAACCACTATTTAGCACCTGCAACACTTGGGGAATGGATGTGGGCACCACGGAAATGGGTGATGAGAAGAACGAGAGACCACCCACTATTTGTAGCCCTGTGGGAAATCTGGAGGGAGGGAACAGATATGACACACATTACAACATTGCCGTCCCCGCTAAGCCACTTATGGTCACCAGGTATTAACAACCATATCCCCAACGTAGAAAGATTCCAGACTTGGTACGAGGCAGGACTTGAGCGGGTAGGCCAACTTGTACGCACCGACTTCTTCATTACCTTGCCAGCACTAACGGAGACCCTAAACATAGGAACTCTTTCCGCCTTTCACTACCTCCAAATTAAAGGAGTCCTGACGAGAGACGTGTGGAAGGATAAACTGAGCAGAGAACTCACCCCATTTGAAAAAATGCTAGACTCCAAAACTGATAGGAAGGGATAGATCTCTATAATGTATAAGTTGCTGTTGGAGGGCGGAACTGGGTCGACACGCACTCTCCGAACACGATGGGAAAACGACATGGGAATTGAGATTGTAGACAAACTGTGGGACAAAATGTGCACCATGTCCACACGCACCTCAATATCAAGCCAATACAAATTACACTCCATCAAACTCCTCCACCGCTGGCAATACGACCCACATAGACTGTCAAAGATGTACCAATCATCCCCCCACTGCTGGCGCGAATGTGGTCAAACAGCCAACTACTGGCACATGTGGTGGGATTGCCCTAAGGTCCAGATTTTCTGGGATGAGGTCCTTGGCTGGATAAGGCACACGGATGGGATCCAGAGGACTCTGACCCCGCAACTGGTGTTGTTTAGCCTTGAGGCGGAGGACGGCGAGTGGACAAAGGTCCAAGGGGTAGTCCCCCACCTATTACTTGCGGCGAGGGCTCTAATAGCGACCAAATGGAAATCATTGTTGACCCCGAATAAGAAAGAATGGATTAATGTCGCCTTAAATCTCTGCACAATGGAAAAAATAACCGCATCACTCCATGGTAGAGCGTCACAATGTGAACTGTTATGGTCCGACTTCCTGACCGCACACAAATCTACTGCAGAACCAACCCAGAGCGAAGAGGGGTCTCCGCCCTGAAGAGGACTGGACCGGACCACCCCCCTCCCAAGGCCTATCCTCCCATCGCTCTACCATACATCTCTCCTTATATCCCTAGACACAATCACCCCAGGCACACAACTGTGCCCCCTTCACGGACACGCTCGCAACTGAAATCCATTGACCTAACCCCGATCCACAACTTATGCCTTGACCACGATGCCAAAAAATCTCCAGATGACCAGTCTTCCATTCTAGGGGGGAGGGGGTATTAATTCTACATTTGTTGGGGGTAAAGGGAGGACATAGTTGTTTATACTGTTGGTCTCTCCTATGTTCTTCTGATTATGTATGCTCTTTAGTTGCATCTTCCAACCGAGAGGAAGAACTTGACCCGAACAGGTACTTGTTGTTATTCCAGACGATAATCTCATTTTGTACTTCCTTGTTCTTCCTTGTTCATGTGAATGTTTAACTTGAAAATTCAATAAAGACAAATTTAAAAAAAAAAAAATATCAACCTATTTTAATTAATAAGGAAATAAACATTAAAAACATGAGTGAGCCCCACAAGAGTATATTCTATGCTCAGGTCAATAACCCTTTTGTTGATACATTTGAAAGGCTATTACACAGGATTTCCAAAAAATGTCATTTGTGAAATAAGAGCAATTTGTCAAACAATCAGATGAAAATGATTAAAGATGTATTTGCCAGTCCCTTGATGATCATTAAACCTGCATAAGGAGGAGCTCTCATTACTAAGAGAAGAATATATGAACAAATGTTAGGCAGTTTCAAGATGGTATGAGTTACATTGAATTTGATTCAGATCCCACGGATGAATACAAATTTGCAATGCCAATCAAATTGCCGAATAAAGGACTGCCTTGCCAAAGGCCAGATCCTGCCCTCGGATGGAATAGAGGGAGTAGTGACATACAATAGTATGTGCCGAAGCCCAGGTGGCTGCATCACAGATGTGACGAATAGGAACACCCCTCTGCCGGGCAGTAGACGCAGCCACTCCCCTGGTAGAATGGGTCCAGCCGGAGGGTCCTTACCCGCCAAGCGCCAACACTCGGAGATCGCTAAAATAATCCAACAAGACAAAGTCTGTTTCGTCACAGCTTGTCCCAAACGCTTTCCAGCGTAATCAATGAAAAGTTGATCGTCCAGTCTGACCCGGGAAATGCGCAAAATATAAACGCTCAATGCTCTCCTCGGATCAAGCCTATGGACCCTCTCCTCTTCCTTACCAGGATGTGGAGGAGGTTAGAACGCCGAAAGAACAACCTTCTGGCTCAAATGAAATTCTGAAACCACCTTCGGAAGAAAGGAAGGACGAACTCTAAGGACAACCCTGTCCTTATGAAACACAGTGAAGGGTGGCTTAACTGAAAGTGCCTGTAACTCACTCACTCTGCGAGCGGAAGTAACCGCAACCAAAAACACAGTTTTCAGAGTTAACAGTCTCAAAGTGCAAGAATGCAGAGGCTGAAACGGAGCACCCATAAGAAACTTAAGAACAAGGTTCAAATCCCAACCGGGCACCAGAAAAGGTGACGGAGGGAACACATTAGTGAGTCCTTTCAAAAACTGAGAAATTAAAGGAATCTTAAAATAGGAACATTCTTCAGACGAGCACTTAAATATGGACAGCGCCGCCAGGTAACCTTTAATGGTCCCCACTTGCAAGCCCCTGTGGGCCAAGGAAAGCAAAAAAGACAGAACCACGGGAATGTCACACAAAAGGATCCACATTCTTAACTCTGCACCAGTCGCAGAACTTTCTCCAACGGCAACGGTACAGAGACTTTGTTGCCGGTCGCCTGGCCGAGAGCAACACCTTGAAGAGGGAAAATCGAGATCAAACCCATGCCCCCTCACCCCAGGCGCATATACAGAAGAACAGCAGGAAGAACAAGGAGCACACTTATCATTTGAACCAGGCCCCAGCGCACCCATGGGTGACAAATATGCTGAAACACACCCACTTCACCAACAGTGCAACTTCCATGCTACATTAGAATCAATGCTGCAATATCAGAATCTACAAACACAAAAATCCCTGTTTAAAGGTTTGCAAATGCCTATATGAATTAAGATGGTCTAATTGCACAGTGTAAAGCCATGTTTCAGGAAAATTACAGCCAAGTTAATTTCTCTCACTGAACACTGGCTGCAGAATCCTTCAGCAATGCTCCTCGCAAAACCCACGAGCAGCCAAGGTCGCGCAGTCAGATAACATTGCTTTCTGCAGACAAACATTTTTTAATTCTCCAATAATGCGAGTAAGCCACGGCAACCCAGTGTGTTTTTTTTCTTTTCTTTCTGGGAAAGAAAGACATTTTCGCAAAGACTCGCACAACATTTGAAACATAATTGTAACAAGAATGGCTCAGGCCTAGCCAATGAGCACTCAGAGCTCAGGTGCGAAATGCTTGCTTCAGCTAAAAAGTTATGGGAACAAATTCATAATGGAACAAGCTAGAATTAGGTAATGGTGGGCTGGCACAGCTAAACCAACCCACCGACGCAAAACTCAAATGTCCAATTATCATGCTCTCTATAAGGGCTACATAGGTAACTTATTACTCAGCAGCCAATAGCAGGAGGAGATACGTTTCTGGGAGCTGATCCAATTCTGTGAGGTCAGCCTGCAGTGTGATTACAAAGCTGGCTTGCAAGCCAGCCCCGGGGGAGACTGCGCCTGAACTCTCGATGTGCACAACGCTCTGCATGTTTTTTTCTTTTTTGCTGCCCAGGAATAAACGCGGTTTGGAACATGTGGCTGCCTGCTGAGGTCTCTGTTGCATTTCTGGGGGCCATATGGGAGGTGTTGGGGTCTCCCATAGATGGTGAGGGTATGGCTGCTGGCCCCCCCACTGCCCTGGTGGGGGTCCAGCTTCTCTCGAACAACCTCCATCACGACTTCAGGGAGGTCCCAATCCTTATACCTCAACCTTTCAGAAGCCAAGCGTGAAGGTTGAGGGATCTGACCTCTGGATGGAGAACCTGACCCCCCTCCCGTGAGAGCAGATCGTCTCGGTAGGGAAGACGACGTGGAGGGCAGATGGACAAGTCGAGAAGGTCCGGGAACCACGTCCTCCGGGCCCACGCCGGAGCAATGAGGATCATCCGGGAACCAAACCTCCTTAAGCTCCACAGTACTTGAGGGATGACGGGGACTGGAGGAAACTCGTACAGCAGTGGGAATGACCACTCCACCACGAACGCGTCTCCCAAGGATCCTTTTGGAGGACATTCCCACGAGCAAAACCTTTCGCTCTTCCGGTTGACACTGGAGGCGAAGAGATCCACTTGAGGGGTCCCCCAAATGGCAAAGATGTCCAGGAGAATCTCCTGAACCAGCTCCCACTCGTGAGAGATCGCGATCTGCCTGCTCAGAGAGTCCTCCGTCTCGTTGTCGTCTCCGGCCAGATGAACAGCCGTGATCGTAACGTCCTGCTGGATGGGCCAGAACTCGAGCTGCATCGCCTCCCTGCACAGAGAAGTGACCCTGCCCCCCCTTTTTGTTGAGGTAGTGCATGGCCACTGTGTTGTCCGTTAGAATCAGGACACTCTTTCCTCGCACAATCGGCAGAAAAGCCTTCAGGGCTAGCCTGACGGCCCTCAGCTCCAAGAGATTGATATGGAGTCTGGACTCCGACGGAGACCAACGACCGCTGACTGTCAAATCGTTGGCATGAGCTCCCCATCCCGTGAGGGACGCGTACGTCACGATCGTCACCTCCGGCCAGGGCAGCCAAAATGGGGCCCCCTTCATCAGATTGCCTTCGATGGCCCACTACAGAAGGTCCTGGGCGACCGAGGGCGGCACCTGAACAGGGTCCGACAGCCTGCCGGAGGACTGAGACCACTGGAGCTTGAGTGCCCATTGCAAAGATCTCATCCGCAACCTGGCCTCTGGCACCAGAAGAATGCAGGATGCCATGAGGCCGAGCAGTCTCAAGAACTCGGACGCTGGGAGAGTCTGGGCAAGCTGAAACTTGTGCACCATCTGCTGAATGTGAAGAGCCCTCACCTGGGGAGGAAAACAGCCCCAGGGATGTTTTGAGCACTGCTCCGATGTACTGGAGCTGCTGTGTTGACGTCAAATGAGACTTCTTTAAATTGAGGGAGAAGCCCAGCTTGTGACAGGAGTGGCAGGTGACGGACAGATGATCCAGGACTTGCTCCAGAGAACTCCCCCTGATTAACCAATCGTCCAGGTAGGGGTAGACGTGAATCCCCCCTTTCCTGAGATGCGCTGTCACCACCACCATGAGCTTGGTGAAAACCCTTGGGCGGAGGTCAATCCGAACGGCAGGACCCGAAACTGAAAGTGCGAGTCGCCAACCGCGAACCTCAGGTGCTTCTTGTGCTTGGGATGGATCGGCACATGGAAGTAAGCGTCCTTGAGGTCGAGAGACACCAACCAATCCTGAAGTTAAAGGGCCTGGAGGATTTGAGAGAGAGTAACCATCTTGAACTTGTCCTTCCTGAGGAGTTTGCTCAAACCGCACAAGTCCATGATGGGTCTCAATCCCAAGTCATTTTTCGAAATCAAAAATAAGGGGAACACCATCCCTTGTTCCTCTCCTCTACAGGCACCAGTTCTATGGCGCCGTTCTCCAGCAGGGCTTGAATTTCCAGCGCAAGGAGCGGATCCGGCCTCTTCAAAGAGAGGTTCCCAGGTGGATTGTCGGGAGGCCTCTGCCGAAAAGGAAGACCGTAGCCGTGGGTTATGATCTCCAGAACCCACACATCTGAAGTAATGGCACGCCACTTTACAAGATGCTGCGCCAGCCTTCCCCCAACCAGCGAACCATGGGACCTGGCCTCATGACTGAGTGGTAGTGGCTGCGGAGTTGCCTGAGGGCAAAGAGGCAACTGCCCGAGCGGCCTTGGCACCTCGAGTACCTTGTTTTCCACCTCTGGCACTCTTACGGTGGCCTCTGACCGACAGCTCCTCTTGCTTTACTGAAGGACGAGTAATAGCGAAAGGAACCTCCCCTCCATTGTTGTCCCCTAGGACGAAAAGGCGGAGGTCGTCGGACTGCAGCGTCCAACGACTTTGCTGCAGCTTTGGAGGTCTGCAACTTCTCAAGGCTCTCGTCAGCATTGCTGCCAAAAAGATGTTCACCGTCAAAGGGCATGATGAGGAGCCGGGACTGCACATCAGGAGCGAACCCAGACTTCAGCAACCACGCAAACCTGCGTATTACGGTGCTCGCCGCCATGGACCAGCTGACACCATCTGCCACGTCCAAACCCAACTGAACGGCCTCAACATGGCATCCTTGCCATCCTGAACCATAGCAAGGAAACCATCCCGTTCGTCCCCTTCGGGAATATGTTCAGCCGCTAATGCAACACAGTTCCACAGAGAGTGTGTGAAACGAGACAAGGCACATATGGAGTTGGCCGCCTGAAGCACCATACCCCGTGAAGAAAACACTTTCTTCGCCCAGCCGTCAAAACGTTTGTCGTCCCTATCCGGAGGGATGGTAGGATACGACGCCTGCTTTGACGGGGCCGTAGCTGCCGGCACCACCAAACTCTCTGGAGTGGGGTGCCTGGACAAGTAGCACGGGTCGCTATTGGCTGGACGGTACTTTCGCGACAAAGACTTGCCCACTGCCGGGAGACTCTCCGGAGCAGTCCAAGCCGCCGCCACCCTTCTCTGCAGAGCCATATGAAACGGCAGTACCGGGTCAGTGGGGGGACCAAGATCAAGGATGTCCGTGAGACCATCCTGAACGAACTCCCCTGTGGGGAGCTGACCATCCCAAGTACTCGGTGACCCGAGACATGAGGCGCCGGTATGAAGAATCGGCATGAGTGCCAAGCTCCGGCCTACAAAACTCCACCTCCGGAGAGGTGTCCAGTCCACTGGCATCATGCAGTGACTGCCTCAGGTCATCAAACTGGCTATGGCTCGAGAGAAGCTCATCTGGTACAGTAACCGGAACCAAGCCTTCATCAGAGCCTTCATCACCCTCTGAAATATACTCCAGGCGGTGAGAGGAAGACACCTGGGGACCAAAGCTATGCCTGACCTTAGCCAGAGAGTTTCTAGGGGCTAACCCCGTGCCACAGGGCCCATCCGACACCACCGCCTCGAAAGGCGTCGAGAGCGCCAAACGAGTCGGCGCCGGCATCAAGAGAATCGGCGTTGAGCGAATCAGCTTCGACGTCAGCTGTAGCGCCGCCAGCATCGACGGCGTCGACACAGGCCTCGAAGCCAGAGCTCCGAGCGTGTCTCTCGACGACCTAGGCACCGACAGCGTCGACGACCCCCTCTGAGGCGGAGCCTCGAGAGAAATCGTCGACGACCTCGGCGCCACAGGCGTCGACGTCTTCCTCGAAGACGGCACACGATCACGCGGACTCGAGCGCGTCGAGGAGCGGGACCTGGAACGGGCATGGTGAGAGCGGGACCTTTCGCGCGAGCCGTGCCGACCACCCGAAGGCGTACGAGCGGTGGGCATGGTGAGAGCGGGACCTTTCGCGCGAGCCGTGCCGACCACCCGAAGGCGTACGAGCGGTGTCTCTCGACCGGTGCCGACCGACCCCACTCGGAGGCGCGGACGGACCGGTGCCCTGCGATTCAAGAATCGCTAACATCTGCTTCCCGAAGGAAGCACATTCCTCCGATGGGCAGAGACATCGGAAGAGTACGGGGAAGGCGACCGATGCCGGCTCTTCCGGGAATGCCTCGAAGAGGCAGAGGAGTGGCGAGACAGACTCCTGGAAGGATACCCACTGGACTTCCGACAATTACGCAGAGAGTCGCCTCGCGAGTCATCCGTCGAAAGCCAGTAGACCTCGACTTCCGGGGCGTAGACACCCGACCTACCGACAGCTTCTTCTTGCGCTCCCGCAAGGCCTTGGCCGTGAGCGACTGGCAGTCAACACAGTCGTCCGTATCGTGGGCCTCCCCGAGGTACCAGAGGCAGGCGTTGTGCGAGTCCGTGACCGACATCTTGGACCCACAGTCCCCGCATATCTTGAAGACCGGACACAGGGTTGAAGACTAAGTAGACATCATCACGAACAGGTTTTTACAAAAACCGAACAGGTTCAACGAACCGAGAAGAATACAGCAAACTCCAAAGAGTCGAGGCGTACCAAGATTCACAAAGCGAACACGCTCACGGAAAAAACAGAACTGAAGCTACGGGCGTCGTGCATCCTACTTATCACATCGGGTGCCGTCGGAGGAGTTCCTCGGGGACGGCGGATCGATGCAGTACGCAGACGCCGAAGATTTTCAATAGAAGCACAGCTGTGGACATTACCTGTCAGATATGGAATACGTCGGAGGACCCAATCCCCTCGAATCTCCCTTACTCTGTTCCTTAGATTAAGGATAATTGTATCTGATGCTTCTTTATAAGAGAATGAAGTGAGAAAAATGCAGTACAGTTTTCCTACAAGAGGATATTCAAAGTGACCTACTAGTAGAAGTGAAAGAGCGCACTGTCAATTCATACGGAAAATGTTTCAACCAATGTTGAGGCAAAGAAAGGACCAGCAATGGTACGTGTGATGAACTTTTCCAGATCAAGCAATCTATTAAAAATATCATTAGAAAGCATTGGAAGTTGTTGCAAATGATATGCTTTACAAGTTAATCCCAGGGGTACCAGTCTTTGAATATAGTAATAAAAAAAAGTATGCAACATAACGGCTAAAACGCACCAAAAGAACAAGTTACTTCTTACCTTGTAACTTTCTTTCGATGGGATGTTCCTCCGACGTATTCCTTATCTTTGATAATTTGTCTCCAGCTTACTGGCCTCGTTACTTTTTTCTCTGTAGAGGGCACTGCGCGTCGACGTCCGCCGAGTCGATGTCCCTCGACAGCCACCGTATCGGCGCCGACATCACCATGCCCATAAATAGCCACACGCGGCGTCCGTTGCTCAGTTCCATTTTGTAGCATAAGATAAGTCATGCCTGAATTGGTTATTGACCTTGAAGGAGCGTAAGCTCCAACCACAAGGGATGTATTACTGCGGGGATGGGTGGGAGGGGCGATAAGGAATACGTCGGAGGAACATCCCATCGAAAGAACGTTACAAAGTAAGAAGTAACTTGTTCTTCGAAGGGATTGTCCCCTCCGACGTATTCCTTATCTTTGATAGACTCCCATAGCAGTGACATGCAATTGGAGGTAGGAGTAATAATGTCATGTATCCCTTTAAGGAATGAACCGAATGTAATACGGCTTTGCCAGATCTGGTCTCTTGACTAGTGGAGGAATCTAGGTTGTAAAATGTTGTGAATGTATGTGGGACCACCATGTGGCAGCTGCACATATGTCTCGGACCGGTACCCCTCTTTGGAGGGCCGAAGAGGTTCCGATACTCCTGGTTGAATGAGCCCTAAGATTTTGGGGTGGCTCTTTCCCTGCTAGTTTGTAACATTCCAGAATGGCCAAAATAATCCACCTGCAAATGGTCTGTTTTGTTATGGGTAGTCCCAACTTGTGACCTGAGTATCCTACAAACAGTTGGTCTGCTTGCCTAATCCTAGCCAGTCTGCTGATGAAAAAGCTCAGAGCTCGCCTTGGGTCCAGCCTATGTAGCCTTTCTTCCTCTTTCCCCGGATGGGGAGGACGGTAGAACAAAGGTAAGGTAATTTTCTGAGTGATATGAAATTCAGAAACCACCTTTGGGAGGAAATTAGGCTTCACCTGTAGGACAACTTTGTCCTTATGGAAAATTGTATGGGGGGGGGTTTACAAGAGAGAGCTTGTAATTCGCTCACCATCCTAGCAGATGTTAGTGCTACCAATAGGACAGTTTTAAGAGTGAGTAATCTCAGCGAACAAGAGTAGAGTGGTTCGAATGGAGTACCCATTAGGAAATTTAAGACTAAATTTAAGTCCTATAAGGGAACTTGGAATGGTCTTGGAGGATAAACATTAGTTAATCCCTTGAGAAATTGTATTACTAGAGGTAGTTTGAAATACGATGGTTCCTCCGCAGTGTGCTTGAAGATTGAAAGCGCTGCGAGATAGCCTTTTACAGTGCCAACTTGAAGGCCTGAGTTTGCCAAGTAGAGTAGAAACGATAACACTGTTGGAGTACCACATGGAAAAGGGTCGATATGCCCTTCTCAACACCAGCTGCAAAATTTGTTCCAACGGCAGCGGTATAAAGACTTTGTTGCTGGCCTTCTGGCCGAAAGCAACACCTCCATGTCATCATCAGGGAGGTCCCAATCCTTGTACCTCACCCTTTCAGAAGCCAAGCGTGAAGGTTGAGGGTTCTGATGTCTGGATGGAGAACCTGACCTCCCTTCTGTGAGAAGATTCTCTGAGTGGAAGACGGATTGGAGGATAGATGGACATATCTAGAAGGTCCGGGTACCACATTCTCCTGGCCCAGTCCTTGGCAATTAGGATCATGGTTTTCCGGAATCTTCTCAACCGCCTGATCATTTGAGGAATAACAGGGACTGGTGGAAACGCATAGAGGAGTGGGAACTCCCAGTCCACTACGAACGCGTCCCCTGGAGCTCCTCTCGGGGGAAATTCCCTTGAACAGAACAGATCACACTTCCTGTTGGTGCTGGTGGCGAACAGATCCACCTGAGGGGCTCCCCAAAGGGCAAAGATCTCTTGAAGGACTTCCTGAGCTAGCTCCCACTAGTGGGAGACTGATCTGCCTGCTCAGAGCGTCCGCTGTCAAGTTCTTCTCTCCGGCTAGGTGGACTGCCGATAGAGAGATTCCTTCCTGAATTGGCCACCGTGTTGTCTGTCAATATCAGGACATTTCTCCCCTGTACTGATGGCAGGAAAGCTTTCAGCGCTAGTCTGATCGCTCTCAGCTCTAATAGGTTGATGTGTAGTCTGGACTCCGATGGAGACCAATGACCGCTGATGGTCAAGTCGTTGGCATGGGCTCCCCACCCCGTGAGTGAGGCGTCTGTGAGTACTGTTATCTCCGGCCATTGTTGCCAAAAAAGTTCTCCTTTCAAGATGTTCTCTGGATAGGCCAACCATTGAAGGTCGTGGGCTACCTTGTCCGGAATCCGCAGATCTGTCATTCTCCCTGAGAATTGCGACCACTGAGTTCTCAGTGCCCATTGAACAGATCTCATTCTCAGGCGTGCCTCTGGCACAAGGAAGATGCAGGATGCCATGAGGCCTAGCAACCTCAAAAAGTCAAAGGCTGGGAGACGTTGGGCATTTTGAAACTTGTTGACCATCTGCAGAATATCTTGGAGCCCTCACGCTCACCTCTGGTGGCGAGGCTTTTCCCAGGGAATGTGTCCAGGACCGCTCCAATGAACTGGAGTCTCTGTGATGGTATAATCTATGACTTCTTTAAATTGAGGGAGAAGCCCAGTTTGTGAAGGAAGTGGCAGACATAATCTAGCTGGATCTGAGCTTGTTCCGAAGATACAGCCCTAATCAGCCAATCGTCCAGGTAGGGGTAGACGTGGATCCCTTCCCTCCTTAGACTCGCAGCCACTACGGACTTAGCTTGGTGAAGACCCTCGGGGCGGAGGTCAGCCCAAATGGCAGAACTCGAAATTGATACTGAGAGTCGCCAATTGCGAACCTCAGGCATTTCCTGTGTTTGAGATCGATAGGCACATGGAAATAAGCATCCTGAAGGTCCAGAGATACCAGCCAGTCCTGGAGCTGGAGGGCCTGAAGGATCTGAGAGAGAGTTACCATCTTGAACTTGTCCTTCCTGAGGAACTTGTTCAATTCTCGTAAGTCCAGGATGGGTCTCAGTCCTCCGTCCTTCTTAGGTATGAGAAAGTAGGGAGAGTACCAGCCCTTGTTCCTGTCCACTACAGGTACCGGTTCTATGGCACCTTTCTCTAGCAGGTCTATAATTTCCAGCAAGAGGAGCGGATCTGGAACTTTTAGAGAGTTGTGACCCTGTGGATGACTGAGGGATGTGTAGAAAGGGAAGGCAGTAACCCTGGGCAACTGTCTCCAATGCCCAAGCATCTGACGTAATAGCCTACCATTCCGTCAGATGATGAGTTAACGTGCCCCCTACAGGTGTTTTGTGTGGAAAGACCTCAGAGTGGTTTGAGGGCAGCTGATGCAGATGCCGAGGGTAAAGAGGCACCTGCTGCTGCTGCGGCTTTAGTACTTTTGACCCGTCCACCTCGGGTGGATCTCCTTTGGCCTCTTTGAGCCGGCTGTCCTCGGCCTTTCCCGAATGCAGAATGATAGCAAAAGGACTTTCCTCTCCCAGAGGTTCCTTAGGGGCGAAAAGGAGTTTGGCGGATTGCAGCTCCTAATGATTTTGCCACTGCTTTAGATGTCTGCAACTTTTCCAGACTGTCATCAGCCCTTTTACCGAATAAAGAAGAGCCGTCAAAGGGCATATTCAAAAGTCTGGCCTGTACACCTGGAGCAAAGCCAGACTTTCGCAACCACGCATGCCTGCTGATACTGTCAGCGGAATCGATGCCAGTTTGAAGTGACTCGCACATGGCATCTTTGCCATCTTTAATGATGTTAAGGAAGGCTTCCCTTTCCTCTCCTTCTGGTATGCAGTCAGCCGCTGATGAAGCACACTCCCACAGTGTGTGACTGAACCTGGAAAGCGTACAGGTGGCGTTGATGGACTTCAACGCCATGCTACAAGCAGAAAAGACTTTTTTTGCCATAGAATCGTACCTTTTGTCATCTCTATCCTGTGGGACAGTAGGGTAAGCGGATCTGCTGCTTGATGAAGTTGCCGCTTGAACCACCAGGCTCTCTGGAGTCGGGTGTTTTGATAAGTATTCAGGGTCAGCCGCAGCTACCCTATACTTGGCTGACAATCTTTTATTGACTGCAGGGATAACCTCAGGAGTTTCCCAATTAGATGAAATCTTCCTTTGCAAGGCTGCATGGAAGGGGACCACAGGATCCTCATGTGGACCTTTGTCTAGTATGTCTGTCAGGTCATCCTGTTGAAAAACAGGTGAAGGCGCAGACCAACCCATAAATTCAATAATCCTTGCCATCATTGTTCTATAGGGTGTTTCGGCATGTTCCCCTGGGTCTGGTTTGACAAATTCAACTTCTGGTGAAGTGTCCAGCCCACTTGCCTCATGTAATGATTCCTGTAGGTCTTTCAACCTTCTTTCCTCAGAGGTAAAATCCTCTGAAACAGGTAGTGTGGTCCTATGCAACCCAAAGGTTTCCTGGTCAGAATCCTCCCCTTCTTCATAGATTGAAGATAATCCGGGGTACTCTGACCTCAGAAATGGTGTAAAACCCATTTCTAAGGCAGAAGGAGCCAAACTCGTCATTATTGGGCAAGAAAACATCGATGACGACGACGCCGATGTGACGGGCTTCGAAGGCACAGAGAAAGGCGTCGAGAAAACTGGAAGAGGCCTCGAAGAACTCGAGAGGATCGAGATCCTACTCGAGGCTATCGACGACGGTCTCGGCGTCGTGCCGGAGGCTCTTGGTATCACCGTTGGCTGTGAAGTAGCCGTGGTTTTCTCTTTCATCGGCCTCAATGTCAGCGATGGCGCCGATCCATGCGAAGGGATTTCAACGACTCCGAAGATGGTGCCTTCTTACTCGATGGCCCGCGGCGCACTCGGGTGGACTCTTTCGCCAGGGGCAGCGACTCGCAGCGTTTCGATGTTTTGGGTTTTTCACCCGGGGTATCACCCTCAGCTGTCTTTGAGGGGGTCGAGGCCGCTTTCTCGAAGACGCTTAGCATTTTCTTCCTGAATTCCTCCCACTCGGCCTGAGAGCCGTTTTTTGTGGGGCAGGAGACCCTTTCTGGGGAAACAGAAGACGAGGAAGGGGATCTTCGACGTCTCTTCTTTGAGTGTCTCGATCTCGACGAATGGTGGGAGCTACTTCGAGACCTAGAATGGGAATGCTTTCGACGGCGAGGAGACCAATGCCTCGACTGAAGAAACATTCGAGGAGGTTTTGACTGATTTACCTCTCTCGAGCTTCCCCTTGCGCTCCTTCAAGGCTTTCGCCGTCATGGACATGCAGTCCTCACACTCCAAACAATGGTGCTAGACTCCCAAGCAGATCCGTTATCGACATTTTCTTACCGCAGTCTCGACATTTTTTGAAGCCGGACCGTGGCGTCGTCAGTTCCGATGAAGAAGCTATCGAGAACGAGTTGGTATTTCGAGTAAATAAGAGGTTTTATCTGACTGAACTGAGCAACGATATTCCGATGCCCCACGAAGCGTGGAAAAACGGAACTGAGCAACGGACGCCGCGCAGGGCTATTTATGGGCATGGTGACGTCGGCGCCCATACGGTGGCTGTCGAGGGACATCGGTGGACGTCGACACGCAGCGCCCTCTACAGAGAAAAAATTTCCGAGGCCAGCAAGCTGGAGACAAATTATCAAAGATAAGGAATACGTCAGAGGACACAATCCCTTCGAATTACGGTTATACCCCAATATGAACTTTAAGTGGCTAACATTAGGTACAATACAAAGTAACAATAACAAATAAGATGATGTATTGGTGTAAAAACAAATTGACTAGGCATCTATTTGCTTGCTCCTGATTAACTCAACAATAATATGTATGTTTTTTATATGAGATGTATATGCTGCCTGGTCAATAATATCAGCTAATAAGGGTTGACATTGAAGAAAAATGTATAATTCGGTAACAATGTTTACTTTTGCTAACGTGTGGGCCAGAGGACCTTGGCCCTTTAATCTATTAGAAGAGCAATTTATTTGAGCTATATCTTTATGAAGTGGCTGTTTTTTATATGAGTGAGTATTATTATCCAAATAGTTTTTATAGTGGAATTTCGTATTACACTGGGAGTCTATATTTGGCAAAAGAAAACACTTTGTGATGACGGATCATCATTTGTAAAGAGGATTTCTTCCAACATCACATCCACAATGGTAGAAATACTCTTCTATGGCTCAGTATTTGTTATGATAAGACATGCATTACTCACCATAATAGCATTTCTGATGATTGTATCTGCTTAGAGTCACATGCTGTGCATATGGTCCGACATCCAGTGGTAACCGCCGAGTATTGCATCTCGTCTTTCAAGGATTGAAAGGGGACGTCGGTATAGGAGTATCTAACACTATCCTTATTGTGATGTGTAGTGTATCCAAAATCAGTCACGTGCCGAGCTCCCTCCAATTGTATTTTTTCTGCCACGAGGGAGCACAAGGCTGTTTGCGAGTGAGTACATAAAAGAGAGAAAGTAGTAAGACCTCTATGTTCCTTCCACCCGAGTGGGGAGGCAGGGTGGACGCATGTGAATCTAAGCAGATACAATCATCAGAAATGCTATTACGCCGAGTAATGCATGTCTTCTGATTCTTGTCAATCTGCTTAGAGTCACATGCTGTGCATGGACTAGTACCAGGAGTTGGAGGTGGGTTGTGAGAAGAAACAGTAGCGAAAAGATATCTTAGTACTGCTTATCCCTACTGAGAATCAGATCTAGAATGAGTGCCTAGGCAATAATATTTTGTAAAGGTGTGTACAGAAATCCAGGTTGCCGCTTTGCAAATGAACTCAAGGGGAACATTTGCAATCAATGCTATGCAAGCCCAACTGCCAGGAGTAGAGTGTGCTCTAGGAATGAAGGGCAGTTCTCTCTTAGCAAGAGTGTAGCATAGTGTCATGCATTTGACAATCCACCTAGAGACTGCTGATTTAGAGACAGGATCCCCTTCTCTACCAGCTGCCACTGAGATGAAAAACTGGTTTGTCTTCCTCAGTGGTCTAGTTCTTTCCAGGTAGAACAGGACTTCCCTGCGCACATCTAGTGTGTGTAGGCTTCTTTTGGCCATGTTGGTGGGATTCTGGAAGAAAGCAGGTAGTTCAATTGATTGGTTCACATGGAACTTTGAAATGAATTTAGGCGCAAATCGGGGATGTGGGCCCAGAACCACCTTATCTTTGTGGACTGTAACGCAAGGGTCTGGAACCGAAAGGGCCTGTAGTTCACTGACCCTTCTGACAGAAGAGATAGCCTCTGGAAAGGCAGTCTTATAAATAAGGGTTTTGAGACTTGCCTTACGCATAGGTTCAAAGGGAGACCCCATAAATCTGGTCAAAACCACATTTAGGTTTCATCCATGAAAGCCTTAACAGGTATTTTCCACCACAACACCTTTTGTTGTGACGTAGTGTAGGCTGAGAGAGCAGCTAGGTGAACCTTTAGGGAATTAAAAACCAATCAGAGTCCAACAAGTGAGTCAGGTTCAACACAATGTGGGTAGAAGAGCAGTCAATCGGGTTGATGCCCTTGGAATTGCACCAGATGACAAAGTTTTTTCACTTACTGGAATAGCAATAGCGGAAGTATGTCCATGCATCTCTGAGGGCATTGAAGGTGTCCGAACTCTATGACCTCAGGAGGCAGGCCGCTAAGTTCAGAGTTTGTGGGCATGGGTGTAGTGTTTCCTCTCCGTCCTAAGACATGATGTATGGGCAGGGTAATGTCATGGGGGGTGGAGGGGGAGAGGGACATCTCCATCAGATGAGAGAACAAGGTTTGGCGGGCCTACATGGGGGCCACCAAGACCATGGTGACTGGTTCCTGGTGCATCTTGAGCACAATCTTGTTGAGAAGGGGAGTCGGGGCTGGGGAGCGTAAACAAATTTCCATGACCATGCAATCCAGAGCCCGTTCCCCCTGTAGCGGAACTGGGGATACCTGGAGGCGTAGTCTTGGCATTAGGCGTTCTCCTGGAACAAGTCGATCTCTGTGGAGCCCCATTCTGCAAAGACGTCGGAGACTACGTCATAGTGCAGACGCCATTCATACTCTATGGACCGTGGGAAATCTCTGCTAAGCATGTCCGCTAGAAGGTTGAGTTCGCCGGGAAGGTGTTGGGATAGCAGGAACATCTTGTGTTTGAGAGCCCACATCCAAATGTTCTGGAACAGCTTGGATAGCCCTGGAGAATGTGTGCCCCCTGTTTGTTTAGGTAATACATGGCTGTGGTGCTGTCTGTCAAGATCAGAACGGTCTTCTCCTGTAGCTGTGTCTGAAAGGCCTTCAGTGCTTTGAATACTGCTAATCGCTCTAACAGGTTTATGTGGTTGGATGCTACTTGTGGGGACCCCACACCATGCGCTGTCTGCTGTAGCAGATGAGCCCCCCACCCTGTGAGAGATGTGTCTGTCGCGAGAGTGGCATCTACTGCAGGGGTGGTGAAGGTCCTCCCCTTCAAGAGGTTTTCCCTCGACCACCACTGTAGAGAGAGAACGAAAGCTGGTGAGACAACTACTAGATCTTCCCCTTGCCTGACACCACTGGCTGTTGAGCCACTCTTGCATGGGACTCATGCGCAGCTGCGCGTGAGGAACTAAATAAATGCACGCCGCCATCATTCCTAGCAGTCGCAAGGCCTTGCGTACTATCACTTCCCGACTGGCTACATATTGAGGGATCTAAAAAAGCATGTTCTGAACCCTCTCGTTGGAGGGGAAGCTGAGGCTGTCTATGGTCTGAATTAGAGCCCCCAGAAACTTTTTTACCTGACTGGGGTCTAAGCTGGATTTCATCTCGTTGATGGAGAATCCCAGACTCAACAAGAGGTCTATTGTCTTCTGAGTGTTCAATAGGCATGTTTCGTAAGAGCCCCCTGTTATGAGCCAGTCGTCGAGGTAAGGGTAAACCGAGACATAGTCTGCACAGGTGTGCTGCCGCCACTGCCAGGACCTTTGTAAACACCCTTGGCGCTGAGGTAATGGCGAAGGGGAGTACCTTGAACTGGTAGTGCTGGTCTTCCATCTTGAACCTTAGGTTTTTCTGTGCGCTGGCAACATTGAAATAGGAAAGTATGCATCTTTCATGTCCAGTGTTGTCATGTAATCCCCTGATTCAACAGTGGGTTTACCTCCTGCAGCGTTACCAGACGAAACATTTGAGGTTTGACACATTTTTTCACTGGGCGCAAGTCTAGTACAGGGCGCACGGTGAGGTCCTCTTTGGGTACAAGGAAATACACTGAATAAATACCCTTGTTTACCTGAAGAATAGGGACGTCTTCTATGGCGTCCTTTTCCAGAAGTGCCTCTACCTCTTGTATCAAGATCTGCAGATGGTCCAGCATCTTGCTTTGGGCGGTCTGAATTGTGGTGGTCAGGCAAATTCCACACAGTACCCGTGAGCGACCGTCTTGAGAACCCACTGCTCTGACGTTATCCCATGCCGATAGGAACGATGTTAAGCGTCCCCATAGGAGGGGACCTGGATCCGTAGGTCATTTCTGACCAGAGGCTGCGGCTCCCCTGGAGTTGGGGCCTCTGCCTCTACCTTTCCCGCACCGCTGTCCTCTGAGTGGATAGCTGGCGCGAGTGCTGGATGCCTATCCTGAGTTCCTGGTATTTCCTGTATTATACTGATTTTTTGTGGAACGGGAATGGGCCCGAAAGGACCGGCGGGAGCCGCCCCTCCTCTGGGGGAAGGGTTTTTGTGCGATTTGCTGAAGGGACTTCAGAGTCTCAAGCTCCTTCTTGGCAGTCTCGAGGGCATCGTCCACTGCCTTACCAAAGATGTTTGTATCCTCAACAGGTTTATTAATAAGAGCTGCTTGGGTCTGTGGCTTGAAGCTGGAGTTCCTGAGCCAAGCGTGCCGTTTGAGCAGGGTGCCCTGTGCCAGGGATCTTCCCGCCGTCTCAGCAGCATCCAGGGTATTTTTCAGTCCGTTCTGATCGATCTGTCTGTCCTCTGCAACGATGGCGAGTAATTCAGTTTTTGCGGGTTCAGGCATTTCCTGGAGACCTTCATGCAGTAGGTTCCACTGTACATCGGCATAACTGGCAAGCAACGTGGTGTTTGCTATGCGCCAGGAAAAAGCAGCTGCTGTGGTGATACGCTTTCCCAAAGCATACAGACTTCGACTCCTTATCGGGAGGTGCCTCTCCCGTGGAAAGGGGTACCCCCGCCAGTTTCCTGGTGGTGGTAACCACTAGGGAATCGGGTGTGGCATGGCCCTTAATGTAGGTAGGGTCAAGTAGGCGACGGGCAAAATAGTTTTTCCACCCTCAGATTTACCGCTCTAGTCTGGGCTGGTGTGACCAATGAAGGAGCCAATCTCTTCTTAATGGAATTCAGAAGAGTAATGGCTTGGTTGAGGGGGGTGTGGGGGTTCTATTCTTTGAGGATATTCTCCACAAAATCCTGTTCGGGTAAGGCCTCCTGAGTGGCAATTAGAAAATGGTTAGCCACCTTTCTCAAGATGGCATTGAACGCCATCTGGTAGTCCACTGGGGAAGCCTGGTGGGCCGGAGTGGAGGGAGGTAAATCCAAACATAGGACATCATGGTCCTAGTCATAAGTAGGGAGCGCCCAGGGTTCTGCCTCAACCTGGCGGCTATCCTCCTAGTTGCCTGTAGGAGCCGCCTGTTCATCCACAGTGTATTCTAGGAAGGTAGTATCCTCTTCCTGGTCATAAATGTCCTGATACATATTCATGTGGATCTCGTCCTCAGAGAGGACGCACGTGTAATCTTCCTGAGTGGGTTCTAAAGTTTTTCGAAACTTAGACGCAGGCACATGACGAGGTCTCTTGTGGGTAGGGTTCTCGGAAAGTGAGACAAATTTCTCCAATCTATCCATACACCCTTCAAATATTTCTCTGGTCCATCTAGATGAGCCAGAGGGGTCTAAGGGTGAACAATTTTCATTTTCCTCCCTATGGTACCGAGATTTGTTTCCCATAGAGCTTGACAACAGCACAGGGCTTTCTACGCAGTCCTCGTGAGCATCAAGACGCTGTGGCGTGTCTTTCGGCGCGTCTGCAGACCACGCTTTGTGCTTCGTCATCTCCCTAGACCTCTCCTTCAACCCCACTGCCGAATCAATCCTAGCGATGCTTTTGGAGATGTTCGGCGAAGTAGGGCGCTGTGCCGGTTGACTTTGAGGCCTAGCGGTAGATCTTTCTCCTACCGGGGACTTAGGGGGCACCAGAGCACCAGCTAATGGTGCTTCGACAGCCGCATGGGTTGTGGAGGTAGCGCCCTTTGTGTTAGGCGGCTCTGTTGCAAGACGCTGCTGCGGATGCAGGGAAGGCTGCGGATTCTGAGGACCAGTGGATCCCGTTGAACTTTTCGGCGCTTCCATTGGCGCTTTAGCCCGTTTCGATGGTACGGTCGAAACTTGGACCGGGGCTGTGTGTTTAGTGTTGCGATCTTGTACGCCCCTGTCGCCAGGTGTTTTCCCCATAACGTGACTCGCGTCAGGCCTAACGGAGTCATGGAAGGAAGTGACGGACCCTTAAACGTCTGCTGTAAGGACAATGGCATCCGACACGGATGCCTGGTCATCACTGGTCCCCGTCACTTTCGGCGATGCGGTGGGGGGGGAAGAGGATCCAGCCCGTGACATGCCGTAGGCTGCCCATCAATTAACACGGCGCTCCTTAAGCGTCTTAGGGCGCAGAAGTTTACAGCCCGCGCACCGCACTTCGTCATGATCAAGGAGTAGACAATTGTTGCACTTCGAGCGCTCATCCTTCCAACGGTATCTGGCCCTACAAGAGGCAAAACCTAAATGGTGTCCTTTCCATAGCTGTGACACAAATAGGTTGAAAAAAACAATCCCTATTAATAATCTAAAATCTCACTCCACCAACAGGGAGACAGAAATTTAGTAAGATAAGGAGTCAGATGGTTACCGTCTACACTTCTACTTCATCACCCAACAGAAATAGCAGCGCTGTTGGGTCACCCGGCACACAGAAGGTCTTGAAAAAATGGACCGTGTGCAGCAAATAACAAATACCTTTACATAAGATTTATTTCCTTTCAATTTCAATATTAAAACAAAGGACAACCCTAACATAACACTGTGGAACCTATAACATAGGACAACATTTAAAACAACAAATAAGTGAACAAACTAGACAAAACATAGTGGTATAATTGAACCCAATCACACTGAGGTAACATCAAACATTGCTATGAATACGCAGGGTACGGCATGGCATCAATATTCATATTTAACTCACCACATGACAGTCAATGCTCTCATTTAGCCCTGCCACATGACTAATTTGAAAATGATTTTCTGTTCACAATTCAGTAGTTTTCGATCAGTATCTGCCTTGAGTCCCCAAACCTTTTTTAATATAAACCAGGTAAACTCATTATGTCCATGTCTCAATTTAACAAAATGCTTCACCAATGGTGCCGGGATTACTTTATTTTTGATACAACTCTGATGTTCCACCATGCAGGTTCTACATTGCCCATTTGTCTTCCCTGCATAATGTAGGCCACAAGGGCATGTAATCAGATAGACAACATTTGAAGTATTACAGTTAGTAATTTCTGATAAATCCCACACAAAATTGGGTAGAATCTGAATGGATTTGATTTCTTTGGTTTATGCACACATATACCACTATGTTATCATTGGCTATGTGAGTAAAAATGTGGGTTGAATCATTTGCCTAATAAATGTTTTCTGATCAGTATCAGGTTGCACACACTACGCCCACAGTAGCAGTGTTGTGACACTTAATAATAACTTATGCAATTCTCTCCAGTGCAATCCCGGTGTAATCTTGTGTCTAGGGTCCGTCAAAATTGTTGTTCAACAGCTGTGTTTTAGATGGTTTTGTCAATGCTGAAATGTATATTGGGGTAAACTGTTGCTCAATATAATGTACATTAATGTTGGTCCGTGACCTTTGAAGAATATATGTACTTTTGTTGACCTTTTGTACAATATTGGGGCATAGATTCCTTCAGCACCTACCTCTTTGATTTGGCCCTTGTCCCATGTATGGGGCACCCCCGCATCGAGATACCGCGCTCTGAATACACGAGTGTTATGTTACCGCTCCGTGAAAATATTGCACCACCCTGTTAGATATTCTACCTGTCTTTTTCTGATTAAAGATCGTAGTCCTTTGTTTATGTTAGTGACACCGCGTCACGTTTCCTGATTGAGATTAGATCTCCTTTTGGATTTTTTTAGCTTGCGTGGCTACAGACTTTTGCCATTGTAGCGTTTTCGTACTTTGATCCCTGTGGTCCTTCTCCCTTGCTCAGGTGAGTTTGGGGTTAGCGCCGCTGAGATGTGCATGCCAGGTGGCCAGTTTTTTTCACGGTCTGACACCCTGTGGTCCTTCTCCCTTGTTCAGGTGAGTTTGGGGTTAGCGCCGCTGAGATGTGCACGCCAGGTGGCCAGTTTTTTTCACGGTCTGACCCTCGGTGCTTCTAAGTACGGGGTAACAGCGCACTCGAGGTGGCGGAAACCTGTGTACGACCTTTGCTCTCTCCATTGAAGGTAAATCACGGATAAATTGCATCTGCTGCCCCGTTTCTGGTGCAACGGTAATTAGTCATATGGGTTCCACCTCCCACCCCTCAGGTTTGTCCATGCTCCCGATGCTATGGGTGCACTTTGGTGTCTTTCTACAGACTTTTTCCAGCATTGTTTTGAGTAGCCTTGAGCACTGGATGTTGTAATTAACCTCCAGTATTTCTGTACCTTTGTTACAGATGCTAGTTGGACTTTAATGATATTTGGAATCCATTCTTGTGTTGTCACCATGTGGTGCCTGCATTTCCAGTGAAGGTAATTGTGTAAATAGCAATAGACTATCCAGTTACCACTATGGATTTTTGATGTGTGGTGTTGTGATACAGAGCATTTTGTCTCTGTTTGATATGACAGGACCTCACAGTACTTTTGGCGTACAGCGACGCCCCTGAAAATTATAAGCGTCCCAGTGGCGGGACCCGAGGCATATTTCTATTAAGAAGACACCCATCATAGTTTTACCATTCAAGGTAATTTCCTGAGTTTCCCTTCTTGGAACCCTTAGAGGTTAGTAGATTCATGGGCTTACCTAATGGATGTTGCGAATAATAATTTTTTCAGCTGCATTCGTCTACACTATCTGTCCTACCTCTCTCCATTATTTTAGAAGTCAGAATTTAGAATCTGTTGTTTTTTCTGTTTGATTTGTAGGCACTGGTGTGTGTCATTGGTGGTGCCAGAAAACAATCCTACCCAACACGGTGTTGAAGAAATATATGAGTTTTTAGTACAGTCCCCTGAAAAATGTTCTCCCTACTTTGGGCTTGACGAACAGAAAAATGTTGGGATCAAGATTTTATTGACACATTGAGAATATTGGATGTTGTGATGTGATATATTGTGTGTGGTTTATTCACTTATTTGTTTTCTTGTTTTAAATATTGTCCTATGTTATAGGTTCCACAGTGTTATGTTAAGGTTGTCATTTGTTTTAATATTGAATTGAAATAAAATACATCTCATGTAAAGGTATTTGTTATTTGCTGCACACGGTCCATTTTTTCAGGACTGTGTGTGCCGGGTGATCCAGCAGTGCTGCTATTTTTGTTGGGTGATGAGGTAGAAGTGTAGACAGTAACCATCGGACTCCTTATCTTACTAAAAACTAAAGTCCTTTCCATGGCGAAAGGCAATAAAGGCGATGACCAGACCTAGGGAGAAAAGAGGGGGAAAGAGGAGAGACTTCACTGAAAGAATATGGCTACCTTGACCCCACTCTCCCTACTGTATAGGCCGGCCAGAGGGCCTGGCCACATGAACGACTCCGCCGCCGGATCGCAGGTGTTGAAAGTCCACCGCAGTCTTCAGCGTAGTACAGGAAGCACCGTCGAAAATTGATAATCGACAAATTCGATGAACAAGGTAATAACAATGTGTCTTATGAAAGAGGTCCGCAAAGGGCGACCAGTTATCTGGGCGGAAAAAAACAATCTGAGGGACCTCGGCGCGTGAGGGATTTTGGGTACACTACACGTCACAATAGGGATAGTGTTACAGATACGCCTGTGCCAACGTCCCCTTTCGATCCACGAAAGAGGAGATGCAATAATCTGCATTTACAACTGGATGTCAGACCATATGCACTGCATGCAACTCTAAGAAGATTAACAAGCATCAAAAAAGGTTTTACGTACTTTTTTTCTATACAAAAAGTAAAATGTTCTTTCAGTGGATTGTGAAGCGCGAAGATTGGGAACTACATATGCAAGTATTTTCTTCATTTGTGTAAAAGTTTTATTGTTGCAAAATATATTTAGTGGCCCGCTGTGTGCGTTAGCTTGAAGTTCAAGGAGAGTTATGGTCGATACGGACGGTGTTCCACTGGGTAAGTAATAGTTGTGTTTATATTTGTTGAGGTATTTGGAAAAAGTGATGGACAGGAAAATGCTGTTGAACGTCTGAGAGTTTTTCATTTGTGTGTATTTGTATATTAAAGTTTGCCCATGGAACAGGATGTTTAGACCTTCATTTAGAGGTATTTGGCAGGTGGTTATTGATTTCACATGGATGAAGGATACATTCTAAAACATACCAGTGTCCACCCTGTGGTTTTAGGTCTAGAAGAACAGAGATATGGGGACAATTGACTGCTTTTCACAGTGAGCAAATAGGAGCTATAGTATAGTTTCCGACACCATTTTGGTGTGGGTCACTGGTTGGATACTATAGTTTAATTATTACAGTTGTGGTGGTGGATGTTTCTTTTAAGTCTAGATTTCATTTATGAACCTTACTGTTCATGATTATATTTATTGTTATTGGTTGGGGGAGGGGGGCTGGCCTTGCAGTTCGTGCAGGGCTGCCCCCATTGGTGGCAGTACCTGACCGATGTGCATATGGCTGGACCCCTTTTGCAATGGCGCAGACAGGCTTAAAAACGGTGGTGTGGAAGGTTGCTCAGAGCAAAGCCAGTGGTTCAGATTAATTCAAAACCTTCCACCAATCACTTTTTTGGTTTCAGAAGTTAACCTACATTCATGAGATGAAATACTAGGAATGTACTGCAAGGTGTAATCAAGTGTACATTTTGTGTGTATTCCAATGTAGATGAGACTCTCAAGAGACGTTTGAACTCGAAACACATCATACAGAATAAAATATCTTGCTTGTCACTATTAAGAGTTAAATTCTGGTTGCAACCCTGCTTATTATGAAATATTCTTTGAAGAATACAGTAAGTTTGCTGAACCAGCAATTAATGCTACTAAACATTGTTTGGGCGGTGATATTTAAAGGAAGTGTTGATTACCTCTTTATGATCTATAATCTAAAATGGATATGATGTGTAACAATTGTCTGCATCAAATGATTGATGTGGACCATAGTACTTGTTTAGATTGATCCTTTGCTCTGTTGGATCGGCAACTTGTTGGCACCCCATAGTGAAATAGTGCCAAATTCTGCACATTATAGAAAAAAAAAAGTTACCACTAAGTAGGTGAGCAGGAAACTGTTTAATAATATTCATGTCTTCCCATTGGCAATGGCCTGTGCGAGTACCATCAGCAGGGCAGCACTGCAGCCATGAATAGACATTTGACATCACAATAACCAGGAAGGGAATTGAAAGGCTGACCAAAATCAGCAAGCCCATAATGCTGTGACATTAGTCTCTGCATAGGGTTCAGGCACACCCAGTGACACATGCCTCAAACATGAGGGAGCAGTATGCTTGCCTGAGATACAGATTATAGGACGCATGCCTGTCAGTCATCAACCAAGGCCAGTTACCAGAATGAAGAGATCTGTTCCACATGCAGACTTATGTCAGTAGACCCATCAGAATGGTACAGACTTAGCATGTTGCAGTACAGCCATACCCTTCAAGGGCAGAGGAGGCTCGTTAAGAAGTGCATTGTTAATGTTATTGTTGCAGGCACCAAGCAGAGTGCCATAGAGTACGGTTTGCTGAACCGCTGGGTCCCGCTGCCACCTTTCATCTACAATCAGCTACAGAGGATCCCAAGAACTCTCAACCTGGACTTTAATTTACCTGTTGGGGTATATTAACTACACCCTACTCTTTTTAAAATATATTAGACCACTTATTCTCCAAAATCCACTTATTTACAACTGTTTTTGTTTTATATTCTTTAGCCATGCCCATCCGTCACGTGACCGCAAATAAATTTGGACAGCGCACGTGCACCAAGCAGAGGACCATAAAGTACTGTCTGCTGTGCCGTGGGCTGTTTGCCGTGGGTCGGGTCCCGGGTGGTTTATACTTCTGACAACGTACATATAACCATTGTCGTGCTCTCCATTTAATTATCACCCCTGCAACCTTTACCCACCATGGCAGCATACAGGCTCACCTCCACCATGCTGGTACCTTCACTGCGGCTGCCGTAACGCCCCCTGCGTTCCAAGCCCCCTCCCCAGCACGTATTATTCAGACCATTTACGGTGCTGAATTTTGCTGCATCCAAAGCAGATATAAGCTAACATCTTTCAGAAAAACGAAACTGCACTGCATTGCTTAGCTTCCTCCGCGGCTTCAATTCCATCCCGTCAGTGGCCAACGGTAGTGTTGGTCTCTCTACCCAGACTTCCACCGATGGATGTAGAAAAGTGCCCCCTCTTATCAGACGCCACGATGCAAGCTTGCATTTTGCCCTCTCCATCTGATGGAAATAGAGAAGAATTCTTTAGCCCCACTTTAATGGGGTTACATCATCCTCCATGCGAGCACTTTCAAACTATCATCCTATAGAAATCTCACCAGTGCCTCCCCTCTATTCCGAGGTGATACAGCAAGTGCCCGATCTACCGTTGCCTGCAGCGCCACGAAAAAAAAGTAACTGACAGAGTAACGTGTCCCCTCTGGCCCTACCTCTACACAAACAATCTCTTTAGAAGTTCATAGTGCAGTGGGAGTAGCACAAAGTTCTCCGTGGCAACCCTAGACACTCAACCTCCCCAGCGCTCTTCTCGAACAACTACCCCATAGCAAAAATTGTAACCCCCTCGTCCGACTCTGAATCCTCCCTGGTAGCCTATTTTTCTAACCCAATTCCACGACCTTCATTTGGCTTTCCTACAACATCGAATCCGGCCCTTGATGCGGCTTTGGTAGCAATAAATACAAGTATTTTTGCTCTTACTAAACTATTTGAAGTTCTTGATCATAATTTGATCTCGCAGTCACTAGGCATTGATATAGTGACTAAAAAACTAGATTGGTTAGTATGTAATCTACCAGTTCTCCTAAATCCGGTAGAAAGTTTAATTGAAACTTGTGATTCTAATGTAATAGGGGTTACCAAAGTGGTGGTGCCACTAGATGAGAATGAATATGACCCTCAAGTAATCAAGTCCAACCCAGAAATTTCAAATTACTCACCTGAACCAGAGCCCCCACCTTCTCTGAGAAATCTAGAGACTGAAACAGAGCCTACCCCATCTAAGGTACCAGTTTGCAAACTTCCGCTCGATGAGGTTTTTAAACAGAAAGCAAAAGGAACCAAAAGACAAAGAAAATGAAATGGACAACGTACATCGGTTCTCACATCAGAATTGAAAACAAAAACAAAAAATCCCAAAAATAAAAAATAAAAAATTGGCGGATATGCCGATGGAGCAGAAAAAAGCCAAAAGAATCTCCTGAAACAACCATTCCGAAAGGCACAGCATCTCCCAACAAACAGACCAGTCCTGGTGTATCTCCAGCTGCAATTTCTGCCTGTCCTGTGAGCCCAGGACTAAATGCCCCAAGAACGGGAGCCAATACTCATCTTCCTTCAAATTCAAACGTGGCACCATCAAAAGGTAAGCCCAATTTTCCTGTATCTTTAGCGCCTCAGGCATGAATGAACAAAGATTCTATAAAGGTTCCGAAAGTTGATAGTATCTCAAATGAAGAGCTCATGAATCGGTCTATTCCAACAATGATATATCAGTTATAGACTCAGTCCATCAGAGCCTGTATGCAAATAATGGCAAGATTAATCCCTTGCAAACTTTTTGTAAATTTGAATAGCACGCCAGCAGCATTCAAAACTTTAGATCAAAAGGCGTGAAATAATTTCATTGCGACCGACAACGAAGCCCAGACCCTAAATGTCCCAAACCCTAGTGTCACCATTGAAACTCCGACCAATGTGGCAATTACTGCCCCTCAACCGAAGCTAAACAACCACAATCACCCTCTGGCTAACCATATTGCAGACTCTGTAATATCATGCAATGAAAACATAAAAATCACCATGCTCGATCGTACCTACGATGACCCGTACCCAAACAGGATGACCTTATTGACGATCTTTAACTCTGTGCCTTCCTTATAACATATAAGATCAACAGATATTGGATGGCTCCGTTACCCCCAAACCAGCGATCCAAGACACAGTTGAAATTAACATTCCATCTCGAATTATCAAAAACCTTTTATGGCAAGAAAGAGCCACTTTGCAAGACAAAGGTCTACTACTGGAGACAGTTCCCGGTTCAGAACAAGCCGACAAAGTGGTGCCCTGCTCTACAAAATCAAAAGAATGGCAATTCTAATGTAAAAATAAACGCAATTGCTAATTCATGCTTCAATTTTAACCCAAATCAACAAACAAATTAAACTTGTCCAAAATCTAAGTGGGCATGGGTCATTGAAAGGTTAGAGAATAACACTAACACTCAAAACAAATAGCATGAGAAAAAGAGCATCTCACATACCTGTACAATGGCCACTTGGAATACTAGAGGATGGTCACATCTACTAAGAAAAGCTTCCACTGCATCTAGAGGATTTGATCTCGTCATTTTACAAGAAACATGGATGACGTCTGCCCCTATATGGAGCAACCACCAAATTGTAGCATTATCAGCAAAAAAACCTTTAAAAGGACGGCCCACAGCTGGGCTCCTTATAGCAACTCGGCTGGACTCTGAATTGACACATCTTGGTTATGTCCGGATGCAGGCATACAAGCAATAATAGTATCAACCAACAATTCTAATCACCCGTTGTTTCCACTAGCTGTAATAATAAATATTTACTGGAATCCCGCCTCGCCAACTGAATCTCAATTTCTAAGAAAAATCGAAACCATCTTCGATCAGATACTCACTGACAATTCCATACAAACTACCTTAAAGGGATGGTTTGGTCAACATTTTTTATTGCCCCTACGGGTCGGCCATGTGTTTTTAAGCCTAAGTCGCTCGATTTTAGAAACATTTCCTATTGACCTTAGCGGAGTTTTCGTCCATTAAATGCACGCGAAAACAGGCACCAGGGAGCTGCCATTTTGTGATAATCCTATCACTTGCCCCATCGCCCTGGCTGACCTGCTTTTGCGGCACTAAATCATATCCCCCGCCTCTGAGCCTGTCATCAGCAGACGTGTACCACCCATTTCACAACGCCAAAGTACGTCTCGTGTCAACAATCGCTGCGCTTCAGCTGATGACGTGTCGCCGTGGAAATGGCAAGACGCCTCTTTCCTCAAGTATAAACAGACCATTTCACAACACACAGCAGCAGATTTTCGATTCCATTCCTCTCTGTGTTACTTTGAGTATTCTGTGACTCGTTTCTGTGCTCTGGTCAGCTACCTTCGCCGCTTGTAGCCCGTGTGAACACCTGTACCATCGCTATAAATTATTTTAGTTTGTTTACCACACAATGGCTACAATAATGCCCTACATGTACGAGCCTGAGTACACCGAGGAGGAACTGCTGGAAAGGGAAACATGCGAAAACGATGGGGCTTCGGGCGGCAGGTGGCAGGACGAATCAACGGATGAAGACCCCGGAACTAGTCGCATGGACAGTGTTTCCACCTGGTGCACATGCAATCGGTGCAAGCGAATGTCAACCGAGGACGAGAACTGCTGCTGCTGTGAAAACTCAGGATGCGTGGCCTACATTTCGGAAGGCGAGCCACAGCCGCAATCCATCACCGAGCTGCCAGACTTCAAGGCAGCCTGCCTCACACGGTCCGTGTTGAGGATAATGATGGTGCTTATGCACGAACTTTGCGCAACTGTTCGTCCTCGTAATCCGAGTAACGAGTAGGTATACTCTGCTTGTGATGCCACTACTATTTCATGGTCGTCTCTTATATCCAAAATTACATCTACATATCATTGTAATGCATGAAAGTCGTTCAATAGTGTGCAGTGTCTAGATAGCATTTGTCCGAGCAAAATGCCATTAGTTACAAGAATTGTCATTGACAACAAACGTTTAATAAACTTATCTTGGTCATTTAAAAACAGTTTGTATCATTCTTTTTCACAGGTGGTACAGGCTGGTGGCCTATCGTTCCTTTACATGGTGGCTTCACGGGAGGCTTGGACGCCGCGTTCGAAGAGTAATACCCGCCTGTGCCGTTCGTGCCATAAGACAAACTTTACCCAGTGACAGTGGTCAGTACAGGGGATTTTCCCTCGCTGTGCTGCAACCTGATCTGTACAATGTGTAAAGTTTTGTATTTTTGTGCCATCAAAATAAGAAACAAAATAAAACACCACATATATTTTAACAACGGGTGTTTCGATTTTTTCAATGAATCAAGTGTGTCTCCATTCAAGAGTCTTCCTGTGCCTTGTCTGCATGCCCACCGGCCATCCATCCCACCCCCCTCTATCAAAGGCGGTTCGCGCCAGTGGATGCGCGCTGCCATGGGGGGCTGTCAGGGGCGCGAACGGCCAAGGTGCCAAATAGCATGTACACTTCAAAAGTTATCCCACGCCCAGGGGCCATTGGTCACATGACCTCCTCAGACCCAGTGTCTCCAGGCAGGCCTCCCCTGAAGCAGGCCGCCCCCCTGCAATCCACATAAGTGTGTCTCCATTCAAGAGTCTTCCTGTGCGTTGTCTGCAAGCCGTCCGGCCCATCCATCCCAACCCCCTTTATCAAAGGCGGTTCGCGCCAGTGGATGCGCGCTGCCATGGGGGGCCGTCAGGGGCGCGAACGGCCAAGGTGCCAAACACCATGTACACTTCAAAAGGTATCCCACGCCCAGGGGCCATTGCTCACATGGCCTCCTCAGAGCCCGTGTGTCCGGCCAAGACCCACCCCCTCACGCTGGCTGGCCCCAAGGCAAACCACATAATACCACGACATACACACGTCATTCATTCACAAACACACCCCTGTTTCTAATACTTTATAAACCACTTGATATGTCTCATGAGAACATCTTTGTGCTTTGCAAGTCAACTCCTGAACGTGCTACCTGAGAACCACTGAGATCTATGCTAATCTGCTCGCTGTCGTGCTATCCGTGAACTTCTGTGACCGCTTCGAGCAAACTCGTCAGTGTGCTACCTGTGGCCATCTACCTGTTCTCCTTCAACATACTGCTCGGCTTGCTGAATCCAACTGCTTGTTGGTCAAGGTAAGGCCATGTATCCTAGTCATATTTCGTTGATTTTTAAATTTCTATTTGCGAGTAGAGTACTCAATAGTGCTATGTTCATTGGTCTCATTGCTATTGACTTGAGTTTCAATTGTTATGCCATCAATAGATCTATTTATTTTCATCTGTGTCAATTGTCATTGAATTGCATCCTTTGGGGGTCCAGTCTATAATGTAAGCATGTTTCCTTCTCGTACAAGACAGAACATCCAAGGGACGAGTCACATGTTCAGAGTTTAGTCACATCATTTATACATTTCTGCAACTTATGCAAATACTAAGCCGCACATGATGAACTGGTATAGTTCCGGCGACCAAAACAAACCTTGCATTGAACATTGTATGGTTCATTTACTTTTGTATCACATTTTTATTCATCAAGATTGTATAATGTCGATATTTACTTTTCAGAATTTTCAACAATGCCTGCCTGTTCGATTAGCGGTTGCCCTTCGAAGACCCATGCTAAATCTGAAGGCACTACCAATGCATCTATTCTCGAAAACTCTTGATCAAAAAAGAGAATGGGTCAGACATTGCGGATATCCACTGGTTGAGCTGGAAACTAGAGTCCAACAAGTCTTAGAGGACAAGAGGGGTGATCGATACCGCATCTGCAGCCGGCACCTTTCCTCGAACATGTACGCCACATCTTGGGCAACAAAGAAGAATAAACGGCGAACGGCACGAAAATTGCTCGCAAACGCTATTCCCACTCTATTCGTCCACATTCCGCCACTGGTGAGTCAAGTGTTCGGATTTAGCTTTAGGCCTTGCGGTAGTGTGTAGGTAGCCGAATGGATTAATTGATATTTTAGGTGTTGTGTCTCTTGTAATACTTTCGACATTGATATAATTGTATAGCTTTTTGAATAATGACATTTATCAATATATTCTTTTTCGATTTCATAACCCATAAACAAAATCTATATATGGGCACAGGGAACTGTGCTATATTGCGCATTTTCAATAGCATTACTCTCAAGTATTCTGTCTCCTTACATGGCAATTTTTAATATCGGCATTTCATTATCAATCAATTTACCTTTACAACTGCTTGACTATCCCTTGAATCTGAAGCAAGAACATTCAACATCCGTGACGTGCTCGCAGTTATCAACCACTTCTAGCGTGTATCAGGTAATCTTAAGTGGCTATTCCGCTACAGACTTGTTTTATGCATGTCAAGTAATAGTTTTTATGTATCGTGTAATTATTTTACTGAATGTTTGGTTAGTGCTTTCCAATTTATATACACCTTAGTTATCGTCCACTGGTGTTTGTTTTCAGTTATAATTAGTGTTATCCATACTAATGCAAGTACTGTCTTTCAGGAAGATGCTGAAGCGTCCACCACATTGACAAATGCCCTAGATGGTCTTCAGCAGCACGAGGTATGGATACTGAGAACTCCATCAAACTAGATCATCAGAGCTGGAATACTTGTTGTTCGATTGTTCTACACAATGTTTCATTCGTGGTTAGCCATTGATATGTACCTGTGCGGTCGACCCCAAGTGTGTGTTATGTTTTCAATATTGTGATACATAATAATGAAAGTACTATGTTTCAGGGAGTCGATGGAGCTGCATTCCTTGCTGTATGCGGATACAGAAAATATAGTCGCTGCAGCGCAAGAGGAAGGGAAGACATGCCGAAACGAATCGGAGCAACAGCGTGCAGATGTTGAAGTTAGAGTCAAGAAATTTGCAAAGAAAAGAAACAAAAATAAGGTTAATTACAAACAGTTCATAATTTTAGAAAATGTTTTGTGCTGGGGACTATATTATGTTTTTTTCCTGTCAATTGTACTATACTTTATCTTGTGTTTAAACTGAACATCCCTTTTCCAATCTGTCCTCTAGTTACCCGTGGGTGTACGAACTATACATACACAGACAGTGAAGCAAATGAGTGATGTTGCATGCCAGACCATTTACACCATGGAGGAACTAATAATTCAGAAGTGGCATGTTGACACTCGAGATGCTTATGTCCAATGGCCAGAACATTAATTGAATGTGTCCGGAGAATCCAGTAAAGTTTTACTGGACCATTGCTGCAGTGCGACCGCACCGCACCAAGAAGATGACACTGAATGTATTGAAGATAGCTCTGAAGTAGTCGCAGATCAATTCACACAATCTACACCCGCCAAAAAAATGCCACCCAAAAAGCTGTCGACATGGTTGTGTTCTCCCATCAATGTTAAAGTAACAGATGTTGAAATGAAAGAACGAACCAGCAGCAGCATTCACTGACGCATCAGAACTTGATATCAGCGATGTTTCTTTCAATTGTGGTGATATGTCCTCAACGATACTGTCCGAAACAACTTTGACGCCGGATGACAGTCTAATGAAAGAGGGCAAATACATAGTATTCGACAGTTGTTTGATGGATATTATAAGTATGCTGAAATGTAGGCATTCAGTTAGAGGGAAAGTATGTGGGAAGCCATCGATTCATGTGACTCGTCAAAAACAAGGCAGTAACGTCAAAATACATGCCGGTTGTAGATTAAATCATACGTTCTCATGGTCTGCACAACCGATGCTGGGGAAACTGCCAGCAGGCAATCTACTGTGTGCAGCTGCCACACTTTTTAGTGGGTCCAGTTTTAGAAAGTTAGAGTCTTTCTTTGTTTGTGGGACTCCATTTAATTTCTAAAACGCAGTACTAAAAATTCCAACACGATTATTTATTTCTGGCCATTAGTGATGCTTGGAAAATTGAACAAACGATTCAGACTAGCCGGCGATGGACAGTATGACAGCCCTGGATTTTCTGCCAAGTACTGCACCTACCACTTTCAGGACATGGATAGTAAGAAAATTGTGAGTTCGGTGGTCGTGCAGGTGTCCCAATGTAAATCCTCAGTGGCCACGCAGAAACTAGGATTTATAAAATCATTGGAATATCTACAATCGAGGGGAATGCACATCGACCTCATAGCCACAGACAGACACGTTTCAATTGCCAAGACAATGAGAGAGCAGTTCCCACATATTAATCATCAATTTGACGTATGGCATCTTGCTAAATCAATCAATAAGAAAGTCTCGGCTGTAGGGGAAAAAAAAAAGGTTTCGAAAGTATTTCACAGTGGTCCCAGTCTATCAGCAACCATCTCTGGTGGAGCTACAAAACTTGTGAAGGGTCAGTGGAAATCCTACTTGAAAAATGGCGGTCACTGGTGCACCACTTTACCAACGTTCACCGCTGGACAGAAAACCAACATTTCCACCAATGTGAACATGGCCCTTTGTCCACAGGAGGGGGCACGGAAGAAGAAGTGGTTGATTCCATCTTCACCTACACACAAAGCCATTGAGAAGATTGTTTTCGATAAAACTATCAATAGATTTGAGGGGACTGACAGAATTCTGTCACACAGGAGGTTTGGACGTGTTCCACAATATGTGCCTAAAGTACAGGCCAAAGGGATTGCATTTCAGTATACAGGGCATGAAACATAGGACTCTACTAGCGGTCTTGGCCCATAACGAGAATGTGTGCCGTGAACAATCTAGGACTACGGGAAATGTAGGGATGCCTTGCTACACTACGGCCTTTGCAAAAAGTAATAAGAAAAGGGTGGTGAAACCAGTATATGAGGAAATGGAGTTTGACTTTGTTAAAGGCCTTATTGTTACTGTACTAGAGAAGCACAGATATGGAATTTTGAGTGTTTCTGTGCACAGCACTGATGCATTGCAACCGAACATTGCCACTGTGCCATGTCCACCCAAAGCAGAGCTTGTTGTGAAGTACAAATCCCGGTTTAAATGATTGTAATCTGTCTTTTTGAAAATAATGTTATTGTACAGTGTGCATACAAAGTATACTAACCCTAACCCCTCCCTTCACCATCCTGGGTGGCGAACAACATGGGTGTCATCTTTGACTTCTCTCTCTATTCACCTCATAATGCTGACCTTGTGAATATGTGTATGTATATATTTTTGTTGCTGTAACTAAGTTTCTCAATCTCATGTAAATGCTGTGCACTGTTAACCGAGGGGAGGCTTGCGTATTGCAAATAATAAAACAAAAACAAATCTCACTTTCAACTCAACTCCTCGGGTACTTTATACTTTCCCTGACCTTCCCCCAAAAAAGTTAATGTCTCCATAGTTATGGTTCTCTAGGGCTGCAAAGCTCGCGGACAATGAGGACAAAATTGGGGGCCTTACAACGCGCCAAGCGAGGCGTTGCAGATGGGAGAGAAGCCAGTTTGCATTTGCACATTGAGGCATAGTACATAGATGGAGTCGAAAATTTAAGTTCTCAAAGATGGCTTTACACAGGATGTTGCAAAGTAAGAATGTATGCTCATGCAGATTGAAGGTCAGCGGCTTTGATTTTTTGCTCGCGGGCTGAAGAGGCCCGCGACTCGCACTGGCAGTATAAGGTTGTATTGTTTTTTGACCTTGAGAGACAGGGACCATGCCGAAAGGACTTAATGAGTTTCATGTTAGTTCAGTATATGAAAAATCATTGGCATGAACACAGTGGGATTTACGGACTACATTACGCAGAGACACAATGGAAATGGCAAATATAATGTAAGTAACTCTTTAGATGCTTTTATACCGGAATGAAGAGTGAATGAAGAGCAAGTAAAACGTTTGTGGGATCGTCTTTCTACCTGGCACATGGGCATGCATGTGCCCATTCGACACGCATGTAGACAGTCGTTTCTCAGTGGTTCAACGCTAAAAAAAATCATTACATTGTGTGTTTTCCTCGATTTATTTTGTTAGTTTTCGCATTGCTTTTAGAGCCGAACATACTCCATTGCACTATCCTTGCAAGCAACTAGTTTCAGCTCGGCCGTAATAAATAAAATGAATTATAGTAATAAAGATCAGCTGGTGAGACTAATTTCGATTTTTATGTTTTCTAACCCAGTACATCCTACCATACTGCTACTGCCACCTATTCCAGACCCCAACCGATCGATTTTTCAATCGCCAGCGTCAGCTTCTTGTTAACAACTGCACAACGTTGACCATTTTATGGGAAGATCGCCAAGGGCCCATATGCCCTTACGCAGTACTAGCGGCTAGAAGCAAAATATCAACCTTTACGGTGGCCTAGTGCCTAGTTGATGGAACAGCCTTGCGGTTCACCGTGCGTCCAAAGTGCTTATTTTAATGAAAACCAACACCCTGTGTACGATAAAGGAACAGCGCGTGACTCACGATCAACTTTAGAGGATTTGCGGATCGAGAGAAAAGAAAAAAAATGTCCAATCCGATTTAATATGCCAATTGCTGAATATTCTCCAAACATTTAATGTCAAATAAATGTACTTTACCAAATGCACTGTATTGCTGTTTGATTTTAAAGTACAGTTTCATATTCCAAATTGTGGCGCGCTGTGTTGTGAGTTGATCTGTGTTGGTTTCCGGGTTCTGTGTGAAGTTGCGTAGAAGACGACTGGGCGCGTTTGCCTATGCAACACAGTAACGTCACAGAGAATATGAGGGAATATGAATGTTTTGATAATGTCAGGCTCAGGGGCGGGGGATATGATTTAGTGCCGCAAAAGCAGGTCAGCCAAGGCAATGGGGCAAGTGATAGGATTATCACACAATGGCAGCTCCCTGGTGCCTGTTTTCGCGTGCGTTTAATGGACGAAAACTCGGGTAAGGTCCATAGGAAATTTTTCTAAAATCGAGCAATTTAGGCTTAAAAACACATGGCCGACCCGTAGGGACAATAACATTTTTTGACCGAACCATTCCTTTGAGGCCAAACTTGGACTCTTAATGTAAAAGGAAAAACACAAATTCAGTTAAGAAAATATTGTAGGCACAATTCATAGATTATATGAACAATCAATTTTACAATTTAAATAATTTAGTGACATTAGTTGTAACATGTCATAATATGCGTTGTAATACATGCAACATTATAAAGTGAATTATGTGGACCATGTTTGAGAGAGAAACTGAAGGTCTATTAAAACACCCCTTCCTGTGAACTCGACAGTATAACGTACATCCTATTGTGGTTCAGTGGAATAATCCCTCTACTGGGACCTATCAAGCGAATAGTGGAACAAAAGCTACAGTAAACATAAGGAAAAAAAGGTTAGTAGTACCTAGGCGGAATCAATGTGGTAGGGAAGAAATGCGAAAGTCGTTAACTCTGAGTAGAAAGTGCCGGAAAAAAGGAATCCGACGGAGCAGGAAAAATAAATAGACTGTCTTTGTATATCAATAAATTCCTTGAGACACGGCCAATTCCCAAAAAGATGCTAGAAATCTGTAGATAACAGAGCCTGATCAGTGTCCATCTCAATGTTCAAACGTAACGGATATTAGTATGCAATATATAGAAATCGAATAACATACCTAACCAAAATGTGGATGTCAGTAAATAATCAATAGAAGAGCCCACGTAAAATGTGGACCTCAAGTTTCCCGCCGTCACTGGAGGAGTGCCTCGGTATGTGGGAATTCTGTCACGCAAATAAACAAGCTGAACAGGAATGGAATCCTGATTAGTATCATATACTCAGCAATCTGATATGGAGTAATGGGAACATAACGTGATGTTTAATAAAGGCAAACTGAAATGTTAAAAATTACTGTGATAAGGATGTGCACATGGCACAATTCTTGAATCTGATGTAAAACTGATGTCAAGATTGTGCGGCCGGTCAACAGCTCGAGAATCCGGCAGTAATAGATTAGGTAGAGTATCAACTAAAGAAAGTAAGGAAAAAAAAGAATGAGGCTAAGGAACTTTATCCCTGGTCTCTACATAGACAAATGCGAATGCATTCGCGCTTACCTGGAACATAGGGGGACAATCCTGAACAGGGTCTGTTCAGCCGAGCGGCTTGTTGTTCGCGAACCATGAAAACAGCATGCGACCATGGAGACAAATAGAGGACTGGAATTATAGATAAAGAAGAGGGACTAAGAGGTAATGAGGTCGAAAGATCAGCAATCTTGAGACGAAGTTATATTGTTATAGGGTGTAGACCTCTAGACGTTCAATGACAAGAAGTCATTTGAATCGAGAGGCGCAAAAGTACTAAACAAGAACAATTGAGACAAAACTTTCATGCGGTGCAGATACCTAGTGTAAAATGTAAATCGAGCATTACAAATACTAGTCCGCACATAGAATGGGGAGAGGAAAGTTGAGAAAAATGGCTAACCGTGTAAGATGGAATTGAAATTAGCAATGAAAAAAGGTCATAAATTGGATTGAACGCTCGGATCTTAGATGGGAAAAAAATAGCACGAGAAAAATAAATATAATTGTCAAATCATCAGGGCAAGGTCACATGATGACCACGTGTAGCCTCTCAGTCTAAAATAGGCGGGTGATGTAAATTCACATTATACAGGAAGAGGGAAAATAACCCAAGATCTCTCTTTCACATGGAAGACATAGTACAATATGACAGTCTCAATCGAGTAAATGCATTTATTTTACAAAAGATCAAAATTAGATGTGATAAGTTTAAGAAAAATGACCAAAATAAGAAATAAAGATAAAAATAAATAAAAACAATTTTTACACTGAATTTACAGGCAATGATTTTTATGGCAACCATCTATTGGTCTCAACAAAGTAGTGCTTTGGATCATAGTCAAACACGAGAATAGTAATGTAACATTCAAGTTTATGTTGTTGAGAATCAAGCATTCCTTATTAACAAATTCAAATCACAAAAAACAGTTCAATGTGAAATCTTCATTTAGACCACAGGGCTGTAAAGAGCGTAATTTATCAATCCAATAAGCCTCTCTTTGTAGTAAGAGTGACTGGTAGTCACCTCCTCTTGTAGGTCGTTTGACAACTTCTAACACCTGGTATTTTAGTTGGACCTCCTACTCTTCATCCTAACCCTTCCAGACAGGGCCCATCGAACGGTGTGGCTGTCCAGGGTGTCCCCCGCAGCGTACCAGGGAGGAGTCTGTAGTTATAGTGATCTGCGGGGCCAGCTGCCGGAAGTGCCTGCCCATAAGCAGTTGCAGTCCCTGGACCACCATGAGAGGTCCGGGTCGAGAGGAGGTATGCTGATAAGCTCCGCTTGGGAACCTCTCTCCTGATTCCATGAGGCCGCGAAGCGCAGCTGTAATCTCCTCATCCCGAGTCTTGTGTGCGGTACGGCCAGGATGGCCGCTGCCATGATACCCAATAAATGAGGTCACTGCCCTGGTAAGGAAGTGCGTAGTGGCTCTCTTGATAGTCATAATCTTGTCCTCCGAGGGAAAGACCCTCTCGGAGCTCGTATCCCAGATGAGGCCCAGGAAGGTGAGGCTCTGCGTGGGCTGCAGCTGCGACTTCTTGGGGTTGATCGTAAACCCCAGGTCATGCAGAGTGTTCGTAAGTGTGGGAAACCCCTTCCTGAGATCTCGCCCTGACGAGCCAGTTGTCCAGGTGGTACGACGTCCTTCATTGCGGGATGTTTTTTCGCAGGGTTTTTTAACCGCAATTTTATTTCGAAAAAAAACATTGAATTTTTTCGGGGGTAAGGAACAAGTTACTTACCTGTAACTGTTGTTCTCCAGCATGGGTCTGGCATGGATTCACATGCTCATGAATATTCCCCGTCGTCAGGCTGGGAATCCTCGGTAAAGAAAAAACCAGTATCAGTTTCGTTTCTGATCTGTCTTTCGTAGTAATAACCAATCACTGGTCTCTGCGTCATACTGACCACAGCCAATGACTGCCCTCTACCTAAGCACCGCCTCTGGCAGCCATCTTCAGATTTGGAAGCACGTGAAGTGGCAGTATGACCAAGTGAAGAGCCGCAGAGGGGTAGGCGGGAGGGTTCGCATGTGAATCCATGCCAGACCCATGCTGGAGAACAACAGTTACAGGTAAGTAACTTGTTCCTTCTCCAGCATGGGGTCTGGCATGGATTCACATGCTCATGAATAAAGAATACATAGCAGTACACACATGCACAACCACGGGAGGTGGCAAAGGCTCAACATTAAGCATCACATCAACTCAACATTAAGCATCTTACCTCCTCACCAGGCTCACCTCAGGCGAACAGGTTGCGCAGCACTGCTTGGCCGACCCTGGACTCCTCCCTGGAATCCCGGTCGACGCAGTAGAATTTCGTGAAGGTGTGCGTCGACCTCCACGTAGCAGCCCTGCATATGTCCAGCAGGGGCACACCAGATAGGAACGCCGTGGTAGCTGCGATCGCTCTGGTGGAATGGGCTCTCGGACGGCCAGGCAGCGGTCGGTTTGCCAACCGGTGACAGCACATGATACAGCCGGAGAGCCATCTGGAGATGGAAGCCTTCGAGAGAGCCTTCCCCTGATTGACAGGTCCAAAGTTCACAAAGAGTTGTGACGTCTTCCGAAAACCCTTCGTGCGGTCCACGTAGAACTTCAGCGCTCTAGCTACATCCAGCGAGTGCAAAGTCCTCTCAGCCGGCGACGAAGGCGACGGGAAAAACACAGGTAACACCAAGGGTTCGTTGAGATGGAAGTCCGACGGTACCTTGGGCATGAAGGAGGGGTGCGTCCTGAGCACTACCCTCGTGTCGTGGAAAGTCAAGTACGGGGCCTTGCAGGAAAGGGCCTGGATCTCTCCCACTCGTCGTGCGGAGGTGATGGCCACAAGAAAAGCTGTTTTCCACGATAGAAACTTCAACGGGGCCGAGTGCAGAAGCTCGAACGGAGGTCCCATGAGCTTGGTCAGCACCACGTTGAGCTCCCACGCCGGGGCCGGAGCCTTCACCGGCGGGAACGATCTGAACAGTCCCTTCATGAACTCTTTCACCAGACGATGAGACCACAAGGACGTCCGGCCCGTGGTTCTGGTGTATCGGGAGATCGCAGCAAGATGAATCTTGATGGACGCGTGTGCCAGACCAGCTTTGGCCAGCGTCAGCAGGTACGGCAGTACTTGGGGAGCCGTAATCCGTAGAGGGTTAATCTTCTGTGCGTGGCACCAGACAGAGAACCTCTTCCATTTGTGTCCGTAGCATTTAAGAGTCGAGGACGCCCTGGCCTTTGCAAGAACCTCTCTGCAATCGGCCGGTATGTCGTATCCTCCAAACTCTAGCGCTGCAGGAGCCAGGCCTGCAAGTTCAGCGACTTCGGGTCGTGGTGGAGGATGGCGCCTCCTTCCCTGGAGAGTAGATCCGCGTCCGCCGGCAGCTTGATCGGCGGGGACGCTGACAAGTCCAGAAGGTCCGGGAACCATATCTGCCTCGGCCACGCAGGTGCGACGAGGATCATCCTGCACCGTGACCTCTTGAGCTGGTTGACGAGCCGGATTAGCAGAGGCAAGGGAGGGAACGCGTAGAGGAACAGGCCCTCCCAGGGGAACGAGAAAGCATCGCCCATGCTCCTCGTCTGGGGAAACCTGCTGGCGAACCTCCGGCACTTGGTGTTCGTCGCCGTCGCGAACAGGTCGATCTGGGGTGTGCCCCACCGTCGGAAGAGGCGATCCACCAGATCCTGCCTTAGTTCCCACTCGTGGCACGAGCGCAGCTCCCTGCTGAGTGAGTCGGCGATGGTGTTTTTTATCCCTGCCAGATGAAACGGCACCAGAAAAATCCCTTGGGCGACGGCCCAATGCCACAGGTCCTGCGCCTCCTTGGACAGCGCTGGGGACCTGGTTCCGCCCTGTTTCCTGATGTAAAACATGGTGGTGGTGTTGTCGGTGAAGATCCTCACCACCTTGCCCTTGAGGGACGGAAGGAAGGACCTGAGGGCCCAAAACACTGCACGGAGCTCCAGGACGTTGATATGTAGGGACTTCTCCGTCGGGAGCCAGAGTCCCCTTGCGTGCAGATTTTCGGTGTGCGCTCCCCACCCTTCCAGGGAGGCATCCGTGGTCACAGTCTCCTGGTGGGCTGGGGTCTGGAAGTCCATGCCCGCCGTCAGATGCGCGCGGGTGCCCCACCACCGTATCGCTCGTCGGAAACTCTCGTCGAGCTTGATCCTTTCCTCGAAGCTGCCCGTCGTCTGGATCCAGCGCGCATCCAGGAATTCTTGCAACGGGCGCATCCGGAGCCTGCACATGGGAATGAGGTAGATGCAGGAAGACATCATCCCGAGGAGGGACTTGATGGACCTCACTTAGGCCGCGTCGGCCACCAACATCCGTTGCACCTTGCCCAAGATGGTCCTGGTCCTCTCCTCCGACGGGGAGGCCAGAAGGGACACTGTGTCGAGCCTCGCTCCCAGAAACAGTGCGACGCGCGGGCACCAGGTGGGATTTGGCGTAGTTCACGGAGAATCCCAGGTCCGTGAGGAGTTGGACGGTCCTTGCCGTGTGGACCACGGCGAGCTCCCTCGTCTTGGCGCGGATGAGCCAGTCGTCCAGGTAGGGGTAGACGTGAATCCCCTCGCGGCGCAGCTGCGCCGCCACCGGTGCAAGGCACTTGGTGAATACCCTGGGTGCCGACCGTAGTCCGAAGGGAAGGGCTTTGAACTGGTAATGACGCCCTAACTTGTTCAGACGTCGCAGGTCTAGGATGGGGCGCCATCCTCCCGTCTTCTTCTTCACGAGGAAGTATCTCGAGTAGACTCCGGAGCCCCGAAGCCTCTTTGGGACGAGTTCGATGGCGCCCTTTCTGAGCATCGCCTTTACCTCCAGGAGAAGTTGAGGGACGTGAAGTTCTTTCCTGGCCACGGGGGGGACGCGCGGGCACCTTCTTTGAAACTCGAGCGCGTGGCCCCGGGCCAGGGCGTCCAGCGCCCAACGGTCGGTGGAGATGGACTCCCACACGCTGACGAAGCCCGCCAGCCGGCCTCCCACCGGGGTGCTTCGGTGGGGGCCCGACCCCACGGCCGGTTCAATCCTGCTTGGACGCGGCCTTGCCGCCTTGACCTCCTTGGCGACGACGGCGGGGTCCGCTAGACTTGCCTCGTCCTCTGTAGGCCTCTTGCGATGACGAGCGGGCCGCTTGACGGTAGGAAGCGAAACCGCCGCCGGAACCTTTGGAGGTGCCCTTGCCTCCGCCGCTCCGAAAGGGCGTCCGTCGTTGCAGGACTCCAAGGGCCCGGGCCGTCTCAGTATCCGCCTTGATGGCCTGAAGGGAATCGTCCACTGTCTTCCCAAACAGGTTGTTCCCGTCGAAGGGCATGTCCAGGACTCTGGTCTGGACGTCCTGCCGGAAGTCCGTAGCTTTGAGCCATCCACGACGTCGAAGGCAAACGCCGTTGCCCAGCTGGCGGAACCCAGTGTCGGCGATGTCCGTCGCCACGGTGATGGCGTGGTCCGAGGCCACCTCACCTTCCTGCAGGATCTCAAGGGCCTCCGCCCTCTTGTCGTCCGGCAGAAAATCCAGCAGGGGAGCTATCTTGTACCAGAGCTCCCTGTCGTAGCGGGCCACGATAGCCAAGGCGTTGGCCGCTTTAATCGTCGTCGCTGCCGACGAGATGACTCTACGCCCCATAGTATCCAATTTCTTTCCCTCGCCGTCTGGCGGGGAAGTCGATGTGGAGGCCGCACCCCCCCCCCCGCTTTCTTCCTGGCTGCCGCGGAGACGACGGAGTCCGGGGTAGGCTGCGCCCGGAGGCATAGGGGGGCCGTGTCCGGGACCCGGTACTTTTTCTCGTACCGGTCTCTTCTAGCTGGCGTCGTGGAAGGGTTCTTGAGGAGGGAAAGGCCCTCATCCCAAATGTCGTCCAACAGAGGCACTGCGAGGACCGTCTTCCTCTTGGCCTCGCGCCGCTGATAAAGGAAGCCTTCCTTTTTCTTCTCCTCAGGGCAGAGTTGGAAAAGCTCGGAAGCCCTGGAGATCATGGAGTGGAAAGATCCGATCTCGTCGGGCGGAGAGGCCCTGGTGGGAGGCGACGACGGAAAATCCTCGTCGTATGCCTCGTCGTCCGTACCCGTCGCTGCCGTGTCAGTCCCCGTATCATCCCCTCGGGTGGACGGGGAGGAGGGCTGGAAAGGGCGCGACGGTTGAAAAGGAGGTGGTGGATGGATCCTTCTTTTCTTGGTAGGGGGAACACCAGAAGATCCCGGTTCTGGATCCCCTGACGGGAGAGGTTCCTCCGTCGGTAACGGTAGCCTCGTCCTTATCTCGGAGCATAAGGACTGTATGGCCAACAAAATGGCCGCCGAGTTGTCTTGCGGCGCTGGCAGAGGGGAATCCGACGGGCGAGCAGGGGCCCCGTCGGTATCCTCGACGATGTCGTCATCGTCACCTGCGTCGGGGTCCATTCCGACGGGCTGGCCTTCTTCCACGCCTAGGCCGTGGCTTAAGACCTCGATCAGCTCCTCTTCTGAGGTTGAGGCCGACTCTACGACGACGCCCTGCCCCCCCTTCTTCCCCACGGAGGGTTTCACGGGGGTCCTATCGATGGGCACAAAGGAAGACTCCCTCCGAGGAGGCAGGGAGATTCTGGGCCCTGAGGTCGCCACCACTGGTGCAGCCACCACAGGCTGAGCCAGGGCCGCCGCGACCGTTTCGATAGAGGGCTTGGTCGGATGGATCAAGGCCTTCACCACCTTAGGTGCGCTCACCGCCTTATCCTTGAGGGAGGGGGCACTGCCACGCTCCTCCTCTGCCTTAGAGCTCGACCGGGGCCTCTCCAGGAGCTTCGCCGGGTGCTCGGCCTTCCTCTTACCCGACCCAGAGCGTTGGCTCGTGGTTGATGGTGCCGGGGAGGGTGCGCCCTGCCTGGCGCCCGTAGAGCCCGACCGTTCGGCGCTCCCGGTGCCAGCGGACTCGCGGTGCTTGGCCTTATGTTGGGCCCCCGTCGCCGGGGCGCCCTCAAAGGTCTTAGAAGACCGCTCGGATTTCTTCTTCTTCTCGCCAGACGGGCTCTTACCCTCCAGCCAGTTGGCGAGACGTTGATGGCGGTCCTTCATGGTCCGTTCCGACATGTTGCCGCAAAACGCACAGTCCTTCTCCACGTGCGTCTTGTCCTCATGAAGGCAGTAAAGGCAGAAAGAGTGTTCGTCCTCCTTGAAGACGTTCTGCAGCTGGCATCCAGGGCAGACCCTGAACAGCTTTCCGGGCGTCGAGCTTCCCTTTTCCTGGGCCATCTCCGAGACCGGGCCTGAGAAGCTTCTGGAGTCCTCCGAAGCGTAGCTCGACGAAATCTTCACCCTTTAGGGGCACAGATGAATCCGACACGGGTCCCCGTTGATCGGATGTAGGATCGGTGGAGCTTGAGGCTCTTTTGACCGAAAGAATCGAAGTTTTTTGTGAAAAGCGCAAAAAAAATAGCACTAACGCTCGAGAGCAATAGCACGAGGATCCCAACACATGAACGTGCGGTAAAAATCTGAAGATGGCTGCCAGAGGCGGTGCTTAGGTAGAGGGCAGTCATTGGCTGTGGTCAGTATGACGCAGAGACCAGTGATTGGTTATTACTACGAAAGACAGATCAGAAACGAAACTGATACTGGTTTTTTCTTTACCGAGGATTCCCAGCCTGACGACGGGGAATATTCATGAGCATGTGAATCCATGCCAGACCCCATGCTGGAGAAATTATATATATATGGGTGTGGGTGTTTGGGAATAAATACAAATGAAAGAAAATGGGGTTGGGGAACCCCCCAAAAATAATTTACAAAAAATTTAATGGGTTTTTTCATAAAAAAAAAAACAGCGAAAAATCATCCCGTGATGAAATGACTTGGAACCGTCCAGGTACGGGTAGACATGGTGGCCCTGAGGAGGGCTGCCACAACATTCATGAGTCTGATAAATAGCCTGGGGTCTGAGTTGAGGCCAAAGGGTGGCACCTTGAAGTGGACACGGCAGCCCATGATCCTCAAGCACATGAAGGAGTGATGTGGCTGCCAAATCGGGACGTGTAGATAGGCGTCCTTCAGATCCAGGGAACACATCCAGTCTTCCCTGTCTAGTGTCTCCGCAATGAGTGCTGGGGTTACCATACTGAATTTCTGAAGAGTGAGAGGTTGAGGATAGGTCCAACAACTCTCAGGCCAGCCTGGTGGTTCTTTTGTGTGGTGAAAATCTTGGAATAAAAGCCCAATAATCTCTGGGAGGCTGGGACTTCTTCCACTGCATGGCTCTCAACGAGCGACCGGATCTCTGCCAACAGAGTTGCTGTCCCGATCTGTGGGAGTGGAGGGGAGGAAGGAGGATGTGAAGCGACTGGTAGGCGGTACCCAGGGGATACTACAGCGAGGATCCAGGGGTCCGTGAAGTTCTGGCGCCAAAATTGCATGTGAAAAGCAAACAAGCACCCCACTGAAGACACGTGGACCCGAAGGGACGCGTCGTGCTTTCTTTCCTTCTAAGACTGCTGTTGAGGAGCATGACTGGTAGAAGTGTCGGTGCTAACAGGGTGAGCGGTCAGGTTGTCTATGTTTGGGAGAATTCTCAATAATTTGCTAATTCCCTCCACGTTAGAGACCCCCAGCAACTTAGCTGAATTTTGAGATTTTTTGAACCTGGAGAAAGTGAGACCCTTTTCTCCCCCACTCATGTTTTTAATGTGATTTCTGAGCTTATGTTTATTTTGGTTGTGGAGTCTAACAAACTCCATAGGCATCATCTTTTACATTGTGTCACACAGCACCTTCAGTGCAGTGGCACAGGGAAGTCTATTAGATTTTCCCAAGGTTTAAAAGCCTTCTCTTGGATAAACTACTGTTTCCTAGAACAGTAAAGTGAAATTGACTTTACTTACCTTTGTAACTTTCTAGACCCAGCAGACACCATCGTACAATAGGGTGCTGGAGGGGCTACCTAGTATCCCCCCCTTTGTCTAGCGTCTCATGTAACCACTTTTTGTTATCCTTTCCTCACTGAATGGCTGGTGGCAGTGGTTTTGTTTTAACTACCATGTTGTGCATTTACAGCAGGCTGCGTTCGCAAGCTGCAGTAAAGCACCCAAGGGTGCTATTTTTGCCAAAATGGCCCATTCTTTTTTCGCCATTTCTTTGTGGAAAGGTCCTTCTTGAGATTTACTCTGTGTGCCAAAACAGGTTTGGTCACATTGTTGGTTTTGCCTTTAGCGGGATTCTCGAGTGAAGCCCGCCTCTGGCTCCAGGGTGTCTGGGGTAGGCAGGAAGTGAGGGAGGTGCCCGAAATTCCCTGTGCTTAGTCTCCTAGGAGACCCAAATGTACTCTGTAGTGATTGGCCGGCTGACTGTCCGGCAAGGACAGCTACCCTGCTGGGTGACTGACAGCTAGGCTGGAATGAATGGGAGAGAACTGAATAAAAGGCAAGGCTTTTAGCTTGGAAGGCAGAGTCGACCACTGGAAGAAGGAACCAAAGATGAACTTGAAGCGGACTCCTGCTGCAACTCCTGGACCATTGGTTTGCCCGGTGAAGCCCTGCTGCTGTGCTGAAACTCCAAATTCGTATCGACACAGACGCCCCTGCAAGGACGACTTCTCCCCTTAAGTTGGTGGGACCAATCAACTCCAAAGTAAGCCACCAGTACATCCTTCTCGGAGATGGATGAATTTCCACAGAGTTGCTGCTGGAAACTGTATAGCCAGGGAGAGGAACACCAGATTGTGTACCTTGTTTTTAAGCTGGCCTAGAGGTTCAGGAAGATCCTCCTGACTCCCAAGAAGCAGGACTGACCAAGCCTGAGCCCCCTCAGAGTGCGGGACCCCAGAAGCAAGGAAAGTCCACCTCGAAAGCCAGGAACCGCAGTGTTGCTATTTGCAGTAGACGCGAGAAGCTGAAACACTGATTTGAAGATTGCCGGTTGCAAGCGGCGACCGTCCCATTGCAGGAGTCCCCCCTCTTGTCCCCATGACTGAGGCCCAGGAACAGCGAGATCAGCAGAGCTGCACAGGAACAGAAATCATCTGCTGTACTTTTTCTTCAATTCAAAGTTACTGTACAAAGTCAGAGAACTTACCTCTTGCTGTAGAGTTGCTTGCAAAATCTACCCCTCCAAAGTCTTATGGCTTGTGGCCCTACATTTGATTCTTCTTTTCTTCAAAGATTTACAAAACATTGTGCAAAGACTTTTCTACTTACCTACCAGAAGTGCTTCATCCTATATAAGACTTTTGCCCATTGACTTGGCTTAGCCTGTTATACTGAATGACTCGGCTGTGGGGATCCAAAAGTATTTGCCTGCTTAAGAATATTTGTGGTCTCTTGTTCTAATAACCTTTTCCTTTTAGCAACTTATAACAGTATTCTAAATGTCAACATCCTAGCTATTGTAGTCACCTGAGTGTGTAGGTTGTGGCCGTGGGCCATCCCAAAAGGGTCTTAACTGATTTAGAAACTCAGTACAGTATTGATGTGTATGTGTGTTACTATTATATTGCTCCCTTCTGAAGGCGGCTTATTCTAACTGAATGATGAATGCATTGTTTATTCAAGAAACCTTGAGTGCAAGTGTTCATTTGAATACTTGTCACTGTGAATCTCTGTGTAAATCCCATATAGCTTGCATTGACCCCTCTTGAGATAAGCCTGGCTGCTCAACATGCTACCAAAACTGTGTAGTACAAGCTTATACCAAAGGTTAGGTTTCCTATACCTGTAGTCAGAGTGGTTTGTAGTCTTCCCAGAGAGTACTGCATACAAACTTTGCCTAACACTGGTGACAGGCGGTGAGGATATATTGTAGAGTTGTTACACTAAGAATTTACTTTGCGTTTGTTCAACTAAAAACCTTCACAAGGCTGAGGTCCACTAGAAAAGCAATTATAACATGCCAGATATGGAAAACTTCAGGCAGGAAGACCTGATCATTTTAACAGTAGATCAACTGAAAGGAATGTGTAAAATCAGGAAACTCCCTGTTAAAGGAAAGAAAAATGAATTGATTACAAGATTGATGAATAATCAAAGCCTGGGTAGTAGGCCTGTCCACCTGCTAACCCAAGAAATGTGGAAAATGAGAATGATCATTCAGAGTCTACATCCAATATTGTTGGAGTCAGAGGAGTCTCAGTAAGAGCACACTCTTTACCTCAACAGGCCCTTATGCCTCAACCTTTAGCCACAGGGATCCCACAAGGTCCATCACCGAGTCCAGAATTTGTGTCTCTTGAGAAAATGAGACTTGCATTAGAGTTCAAAAGATTACAAATCCAAGCTGAAACCAAACATCAGGACATCAAACTAAATGGAAATGCACCATGCTCTTGAAATGAAGAAATTGTCTCTTGATAATGTTTCTATCCCAGAGCCTTCTAGGTCTTCCAGTCCAAAGAGACCTTGCATGCCTAAAGCAGCAGTGAGTATGTATGATGTGAAACTTGATATTGTGGATTGGTTGGGTGCACAGGGCATCAGTCGATTCCTTGGCTTCTAGGCTCCCCCAGGTTGCAACTGATGCTGTAATGCAAGTGGGGGAACTTGAAAAACTGAGTATGAAAATGTCAAGCTAGCTTTGATAGCTAGATTTGGGAAAACTCCTTCCCAGTACCTTAAGAGGTTTAGGACCCTCAAAAAGACTGATGGTACCCCTTGGGCTACCTGGGTGTGTGAATGGTTGAAGAACTTAGATGGTTGAGTTAAGGGTTACAGAGTGAACTCTTGAAGGAATGAGGAATCTGTTTTTGTTTGAGTCCATTTTTGATGCCTGATCTCCTGAGCTGAGACAGGACTTGGCTGACTCAAAAGAGATTGATTCCAAGAAACTAGCAAAAGCTGTTGACTTTTGGGTTGCCAACAAAGCTACTCACAAGGATTTTGGGGCCACTCATAAAATGGATGAGGGAAAGCAGCACAAGAAAGAGGACAGAGAATTCTAAAACCTCCCATCCAAAAGAGGGCCACAAACCTAAGATGGTAAAGCCAAGACAGTCTAGTGAAACCTCTGGTGCCAGACCAGAGGGAGGTCAGCAGAAGCCCCCATTTGTCAAAACATTTGGAAAATGTTATGCTTGTGGGTCAACTGACCATGTGAAAGGGTATCCCGGATGCAAGGGTAAACCTTCAGGGGTCCACACTGCCTCCTTAGCCTTCATCCCTGAGAGAGAAGTACATATGGCAGGTGGAAACTTTCAACCATTGGCTGAAGACTCCATTGGAGTCTCTGCCAGTGTTGTAGTGTCCCTGGGTCTGTGGGAACAGCAGAATGTAGATGTGTATAACACTATACCAGATAACACCAAAGAATACTACAAGGACAGCGTACTTGTAGATGGTGAGGAGACCCCTGCCATTAGAGACACTGGCGTCAGCATCACAGTGGTGGATGAAACCTTTTTCAAACCTGACGGTGTTGCTAAAGCACCCAAAGGCCCCACTAAACTTGCTGGGGGCCCTATCCAGATGGTTCCAATGCTACCAGCTCTCATCCAGTGCAGCAATATGACTTTAAGAATACCTGTCAGTGTACAATGTGAGGTGCCTGGGAGAGTCCTGCTGAGGAATGACTTAAACACTCTTGGAGTTGTAAACTTGTACCAGGCCTCCCAGTAAAAGGAAGCAAGAGCAGACTAGGAAGGCCAGAGAGCTCACTTTAAATGACTCTCAGTGGGTTGTTACAGAAGAGACTATAACACCCAGTCCACAGCAAAAGCCAACTTCTATTTCCAGCAAGAAAGAGACAAAGGGGAAACCCAAGGTCTCAGGAAACAAGAAATATAGCACTCCTGTGCATCAAACCAGGACATCCCAGAGAGGGCAGTCCAGTGTCATACCTGTGACTACTCCACCAGCTGAGGTTGGGTGTGAGATCCAACCAGAAGAGGTTGAGTTAGCTACTGATGACAGAGCTGGAAGACAACCTTCCCCCTGTTGGAGATCTGGATCCTAAAGACCACCATGAGATGCAGTCTTTACTGGCAGAAGTTGGCCCCTGCAGGGCAGACTTCGGCAGAGGTCAAAGAGAGTGTCCTACTCTTGAAGGTCTTCGCCAACAGGCAGCTTCCCAGCTGGAAGGGCAAGAGCCAGGGAAGCGCAGGTTGTACTGAGAGGATGGCCTCCTCTACAGTGAACCTATTGAGTCTGCACCAGGGGATCACAGAAGACTTGTAGTGCCCCAGGAGGCGAGACCTCAGTTTCTACAGTTAACCCATGAGATTCCTTTGGCTGGTTACTTAATCTTTGAGAAGACCAAGGAAAGGATTGCTCTGTATTTCTACTGGCCCAAGATGGGGTCTGATGTAAATAAATTCTGTAGAAGCTGTCACACTTGTCAGATGTCTGGCAACAGTGGAGCCAAGCATGTGGCACCTTTGGTGCCTCTCCCAATGGTGGGAGTTCCTTTTGAGAGGGTAGGAATCGACATTGTTGGTATCTTAGACTCTCCAACATCTTCAGGCAACCGATTTATCTTGGTTGTGGTAGACCATGCTACCAGGTATCCTGAAGCCATACCTATGAGGACTGTCACAGCTCAGGCCATGGCGAAGGCCCTACTTGGTATTTTTACCAGAGTAGGTTTTCCTAAGGGGGATCCAACTTGATGTCCCACTACATGCAAGCTATGAGGAAAAACTGTGGAATGACCTACAAGTTCTCAACAGCCTACCATCACCAAACCAATGGGTAGGTAGAGAATTTAATAGAACTATGACGCGCATGATAGGTGCTTTAGAAGAACCCCTTAGAAGAAAGTGGACCTTCTACTGCCATGCCATCTCTTTGCTTATAGAGAAGTCCCTCAGGAAGGAGTTGGATTCAGTCCCTTTGAGCTTCTCTATGGTCATCCAGTTAGAGGTACATTGGCCCTAATCAAGGAGGGGTTGGAGAGTGCTCCTTCCCACAAGCCAGTGAGAGTCACTGACTATGTGTTAGGAATCCAAAGGAGAATGACACACATGATGACAGAAGCTTCAGATAACTTGAAAGCAGGTCAGGCTCTGGTGAAGCATTGGCATGACCAGAAGGTCAACATGGTTGAGTTTACTCAAGACCAGCTAGTTCTAGTTATGGTACCTACAAGGCAGAGGAGTGAGAAAAAGAGGATCCAAAATGGAACCCTCCCTTCTCCTGCACACCTTTAAATTGCGTCAATATGACACCTAGACATTGATTCAAAACAACTTGTACATTGTTCAAAGTAAAAATTTACAATTCAAAAGCATGTGTGGCTCTTTCTAATAATACAAGCAGATGTATACATATTACAATAAGTATTGTTTATTCCAAACGCAAACAGTAGAGAAGATTGAATTCATTGTAGATGGCTGACGCGTTTCGAGATACCAATTCTCTTCTTCTTGAGCCATAAATTATACATATGAACTAAAATGTAAAGCATACAAAGGAAATATAATCAGGGTTGAAACACTCAAGTCAAGACTGCAGTCTGTATCTAGTGCACATTTACTCATTCATCATAGACTGTAAGTCACCATTTGTATAAAGTAACATAGCCCCAAGGCAGCAACCAGTTTCTATGTGGACATTTCTATTAGTATATGGTGATTTATCCAAACCCACAAACAACCCAACCTACGCATAGCCGCCATGATCAATTTAGATGGAAAGAAAAAAAAATGGAGTAGTCCTTGTAGAGTTAGATAATGCCCTGTGGGCTAGATATAAGCTCACCATCAATGGGAGGATCTTTAGTCCTATTGCGTTTGATGATGTAAAAGGGTAGTGAGGGTTCAATCAATCAAGGGAGACTCCATCGGGCATCAATTATACGGGAGCCCCAGGTCCTACAATAAGTGGTGTAGGGAATTAATGATATTTAAAATAGCACAGAGCAGCAGCTTATTCATTGTGGGCAAATCAGATAGTTAATGATGTGCATAGAATGGGCTCAGGGTTGTAACATAATCGACACAAATTCGGAGCGGTAAAGAAAGAAAGGGAGGTGCTCACCCTGGCAAGGTGAGTACGTATGCTTTTCGCCAATTGCCAGTGGAGTCCGGTAACTTGCGTCCAAATTTACGTCTTACTTTTCTTACCATGCACTTTACAACTGTCTTGCAGCAGCCAAATCCTCCTACTACTCTAACCTTCTCCAGTCTCAAGCCTCCCACCCTCGTCGGATTTTCCAAACTCTCTCCCGTCTTCTCTCTCCTCCTACGCCTGATCCATCAACCAATTCCACATTCTCTCCTTCTGACTTTGCCAACTTCTTCTCCTCCAAAAGCCTCACTCTCCGGCAAAAAATTAACTCCCTTTCTGACTCCCCCTCTCCTCCTCCCTCCTCTCCTCCCTCGTCTACTATGTCCATCTTCTCTCCTGTTTCCCCTTCTGAAGTCTCCTCCCTTCTTTCCAAAGCCCACCCCACGTCCGCCCCCTCTAACTCCCTCCCCTCCGTTTTTATCCCCAAGATCTACCCTCTTCTTATCCCTTACCTTACCACCTTCAACTCTTGCCTCTCCTCATCAATCTTTCCCTCTGCGTTCAAACATGCAACGATTATTCCTATTCTAAAGAAGCCCTCTGCTGATCCACTGCTAACTACAGACCTATTTCTCTTCAACCTTTCCTCTCTAAGCTTCTTGAGCGCCTTGCCTACTCTCATCCTTTGTTACCTCTTCCTCTCCTTCCTCCCTTCCAATCTGGCTTCCGTCCCAAACATTCCACTGAAACTGCTCTCACCTCTATCCTTAACTCACTCCTCTCTGCTCGACATGCTAAGCATTCCTCTATCCTTATTCTACTTGATCTCTCCGCAGCGTTTGACACTGTCGATCACCCACTCCTGCTTCATACTCTTTCCTCCTTCGGGTTTAACGGCCCTGTTCTAAAATGGCTATCCTCCTACCTCTCCTCCCGTTCCTTTGCTGTATCGTGGGGAGGCCAGTCCTCTCCTTCCTTCCCTCTTAACTACGGTGTTCCTCAAGGCTCTGTACTTGGTCCTTTCCTTTTCTCTCTTTACACCTCTCTCATTGCCCCTGTCATCTCTTTGTTTGGCATTTCTCACCACTTCTATGCTGACGATACACAACTTTCTTTCTTTCTCCTCCTTCTAGCCTGACCTCCACCTTAAACTCTCCTCCTGTCTCACTGCTATCAAGAACTGGATGTCCTCCCGCTTTCTCTCTTAACACCGATAAAACTGAAGTCCTTTTCTTCCCCTGTAACTCTCTTCCCCCTCCCTCCCCCCCTCCTTTCATTCACTTTCCTCCCTCCAATCTCCCCATCTCCCCCCAAGCTCGTAATCTAGGCGTTCTCTGACTCCTCTCTCACCTTCTCACAACACATTTCACTCACATCCCGCCGATACCACCTCTACAATATACGCAAAATCCGTCCCTCCCTCACATTCCACGCCACAAAACTCCTAATTTCCTCTCACATATTTTCCCGCCTCTTCTACTGCGCCTCTCTAATCTTTGGACTTCCTGCATCTCAGCTTACCCCTCTAAAATCCATATACTACTCTGCTGTCCGTACCCTTTGTCTCCTTACCTCCTGTGACTCCATCTCTTCCTCGCTCTCTCACCTTGGCTGGCTACCTTTCCACTCACAACTAAAGTTCTACTTTCTCTGCCTTGTCTTCAAATCCCTCCTTAGCTCTCCTCCCTCCTCTCCTTCTACTCCCCCTCCCGCTCCCTTCGCTCCGCTGACCATTTCCTTCTCACTGTTCCTCCTTCCCCTTGCGCTTCCTCCCGTTTCCGCTCATTCCAACTCCTTGCACCCCTGCATTGGAACTCGCTCGCTCTTACAATCCGCTCTACCACAACCTTCACCTCATTTCGCACTTCCCTTAAATCCCTCCTCCTCCATTCCCCTCCTTGAAAACTTCTCCTCTGCCCTCTTCACTTCCCCCCACGCCCCCTCTTCTTACCCTCATCCGATTCCTCTCTTCCCTCTCCTACTCCTCTTTTCTCCTTCCATTCTCCCTCGCCCTGTCCATCTCCTACTCCGCCCACCTCTTCCCTCTCCCCTTTCCACCCCCCACCTAAGTTAATTGCTCTTTGCACTGTTTTGTTGAATGATTCATGATGTAAATTTTGCTCTCATTGTTAAATGTTGTTATTTTGTATTATGTTGTTCCACTGTACAGCACCTTGGTATAAAGCGCTATATAAATCAAAGGACAACGTGGATGCAAGGCAGAGGGCCTTACAGGACAATTGGATTTGACCCTTCAAAAAGTGGTGGGAAAACTTGGAGGTCAATTATTTGGTGGACTTAGGCAACCCTTAGGAGGCCCCCAGGTTCTTTCACACCAACCGCCTAAAGGCCTATGTCTCTAGACCAGAACTGGGAGCTTTGCTCCTAGCCACTACTCAAGAGGAGGAGGAGCGTGAACCTCTGCCTGACCTCAGGGGACAACCTTTAGATGGAAAGATAGGAGTCAATATCTCTTCTGATCTGACACTGGAATAGGAGGAGTGCAGAATTCTGTTAAATCAGTTTGCCCCTCTGTTTTCACTCTCACCAGGCTTGACCCCTTGGGGCCAGCATGAGATTCTCACTGGTGACTGTTTACCTGTTAAGAGCAGAGGTTACAGAATGTCAAATCATGTAAGAACACACAAAGGAAGAGGTCAACAAGATGCTTGATCTCTGGGTAAAAGAGCCCTTCTACAAGTCCATGGTCTAGTCCAGTTGTGGTAGTACCAAAGGCAGGATCCAAAGAGTTGAGATTCTGCGTGGACTAATGAGCCCTTAATGCAGTCACCACGACTGATGCCCATCCTTTACATAGGACAGATGAGCTGGTGGATAAACTTGGTTCTGGTTCAGCCAAGTACCTCCATACATTTGACATAACCTGATGCTATTGGCAAATAGCCCTGACAGGCCATTCCAAGGAGAAAACTGCATTTTCAACCCCAGGAGGCCTCTCCCAGTTTAAGTTCATGCCTTTGTACTAAGGAATGCACCTGCTAGATTCCAAAGGATGGTGAATCAGGTTCTAAATGGGATGGGGGACCTTTGCATGGCATACTTGGATGACATTGCAGTGTTCAGCCCTACTTGGAAGGAAAATATTGACCACTTAGGATATGTATTGTAGGCTCTTGAGCAGGCCAATCTGATCACAAAGGAAAGTAAATGCCAAATGAGTAAAGTGGTCTACCTTGGACATGAGCTAGGAGGAGGTGAAATAAGGTCATTGCCTAGAAAAGTACAAGCTGTACAAGACTGGGCCACCCCTACTACTCAAACCCAAGTGAGCACCTTTTTAGGTCTCACAAGTTACTATAGGAACTTCATTGAGAACTATGGGACCATAGCTTCTCTCTTGAATGTGATCTCCTCACCCAAATTCCCCAAGATGGTCAGGTGGAATGAGGAGTGCACCAAGGCATTTGAAGGACTTGAGCAAGCCCTTTGTCAAGCTCCAGTCTTAAGAGCTCCTGACTACAACCAATCCTTTATTGTACAGACAGATGCTTCCAATACAGGTATAGGTGCAGTTCTGGATGAGAAAGGCAGGGAACACCCAATTTGCTTCATCACTAGGAAACTGAAGGAACCTGAGACAAGGTGGGCAACCATAGAACGTGAATGTTTTGCCATTGTGTGGTCTTTGAAGAAGTTTAGACCATACTTGTATGGATCTACTTTTGTGATTCAAACAGACCACCAAACCTTGAGATGGTTAAAGCAGATGAAGGGGGAAAATCCTAAATTGTTAAGATGGTCAATCATGTCTAAAACCTCTAATGGAACGTCTGTTTATATCGCCTCAATTGACATGTCCTCGGCATTTGATGCAGTTGTCCGCAATATCTTATGGAAGAAGATGGAATTTATGGGTATCTCCACACATTTAATTTCTTGGATTCAAAAACTTCACTTGGGTACGACTTATCAAATTACGATCACTAAAGAAGGCGCTATTACTAATTCCATTCCTACCTCTGCTGGACTCAAAGGTTTGTATGTTGGCGGCAATTCTGTTTAATCTTTACATATGTCATCTTGATCGAATCTGGGATGCTATAACATCAGCTGTTCGGTTTGGTATCTCACGTATCCATTGGTTGGCATTTGCTGACGACATTCTATTGTTAGACTTAAATCCTTATGGGCTGCAAAACAAGTTACATGCCATTTCAGATTGTGCAGCAGCCCACAATTTGAGTGCAAATGTGGACAAAACTAAAATGTATGTTTTCTCATCTAGGAAAAAAATCAAAAACGTATAGATGGAAAATGATTGACATAGTAATCAAACAGCCCTCAAATCTGACCTATCTAGGTTACAATATATGTAATTCTATTTCTCTTAAATATTGGTCAGAACATCTGAATAAGAAGGTACGTCCACTTTCATCTCAAATGAGGATAATGTATAAAAGATTCTGCATGTTTTTGTTACTACCTTTAGTTGAGTATGACGAAGAAAGTTGAAACGGCGATACTTTATTCAACTGATGTGTCTAGCCAATATAGATTCTATCTTAGATTCGATCCAAGGTTTAGTGTTGAAGTCAGCTCTGTGTTTAGCTAGGTCTATCCCGAATCCTATAATCCGACATGAATTTGAACTATTATCTCTGTCAAGCCGATATCTGTGGCAATCTTTGTGCAACTATTCTAAAATGTTGGCCCCGACCCCAATCTCATTATATAATCTTCATCGTATGAACACAGATGAGTCTTCTAACTCTCTGAACGCCTACCTCAGATAGATGAAATTAACTTTAATCGAATTGGATGCATCACAGGATGACCAAATCACTCGACCTCCTTATGTTAAAAAGAAAATCTATGGGCATGATTGGATTCAAACCATTGAAATGCTTGAGACCTATAAAACCTTCTCTGAATGTGCAAAATTCTCCAGAAAAAGAATGCAACGCCAGTCTTATATCTTTTCCACGTAAAACTGTTCGCAGCATGTATCGCAGAATTAAATTTAACCAATTTGCTACTCATGAGAGTGTGTCACAATGGTCAAACATTCCTAAAATAAGTGGGAAAAGGGAATGTAGATTACTGGGATGCTATGCGTTTTCGGAATCATTAAGACATATTGCTGGATTGTATACATTTTAAAACTCAAAGATCCATTCTGTTTTTGTCCTTTATCAATCCTTCCTTGCCAGATTGTATGGATCATTTATGGAATAGATTAATGGAAGGCACATACCGACCATTGATTTTTGCCTTGTTTAGATTTATTGCTCATATGGAAAATCAATTTACGTTGTTTAAACTATGAATGATTTATTGATAGAAGTTGAGAATCTTTGGAATTCTATCTTTGTCATGAAATTGAACGTAAATAATGTTAAGTATTTTAGATTGTTTTATGGTAAAGGAAAGAAAGATTTTTATATAAATTCTGTTTGTAAAGGTTTGAGATAAACCAAGAACAATATAAAAAAAAATAATAAGATGGTCAATCAGAATGTTCGGGAGAATTCTCAAAAATGTGCTAATTCCCTCCACCTTAGAGACCCCCAGCAACTTTGCTGGATTTTGAGGACTTGATTTTTTTAACCTGGAGAGAGTGAGACCCTTTGTCCCCCACTCTCTGATGTATTTTAATGTCATGTCTGAGCTGGTTTCCCTTTTGGTTGTGGAGTCTGACAAACTCCATAGGCATCATCTTTTATATTGTGTGTCACAGCACTTTGAGTGCAGTGGCACAGGGAAGTCTGTTAGATTTCCCCAAAGTTTAAATACCTTCTCTGGGATAAACTACTGTTTCCCAGAACAGTAAAGTGAAATTGACTTTACTTACCTTTGTAACTTTCTAGACCCAGCACACACTGGCCCTCATTGTGACCCGGGCGTTGGACCATGGTGCTAATAGCACCATGGTCCATGCCGGTAACTTAGCAACTCCGCCATGGCGGAATGGGGAATTACCGCCCCATTCCGAGGTTGGCGGGCAGTAATTCCCCATGCCGCCATGGCCCTTCTCCATTCCCATTTTTGCCCCATAGGGCACAATGGGAATGGGGAAGGCGCTAAGTATGGTGCCGCAAATGTCCCTTTGCGGGTTGGTTTTTAACGCCTGCAAAAAGCAGGCATTAAAGTCTCCAATCCGCAAAGGGACCTCGTAATCAGGCGTTAAGGGTTTAACGGCACTGCCACCTTTTACGGCGCCGTTAACCCCTTAACGCCTGGGTTGTAATGAGGGCCACTATCTTACAATAGGGTGCTGGAGGGGCTACCTAGTAGCATGTTATAGTTTAAATTAAACTTTCCATTTCATCTCTTTTAAAAAAAAAATTCAATTACAAGGACACATTACGCTTTTGCATTTTCCTTTGCGTCAATGAGTCAATTTTCATAATTCTGATCCAGAATTGTATGATTTGTATATCAGCTTGTAAATCGTGCCTAAAAGATCTGTGCCCGTCTAGTTTCAGTGTCTGTATTTATTTGCTTGATCGCAAAGAAGTTTCTACACAAAAGTCTCTCCTGTTGTAATTCCGGGCACTCCATTACAGAAGAGACAACATTTTTGTGATCCCTCAAGTTGTTTTGTTCAGGCTAGTCTTGCTCTTGTAGGTAGTATGTTCAATCGAAGTCTCATATAGAGAGTTCTTATTTTTTTGTCTGGGAAAAGTAGGAGATAGTTCGGAAGTTGGTTTATTGCACGAACATCATAGTTACATGTTAAATGTTCTTTATATTAAGTCTTTTCTCTCAAGGTTTGTATCTAATCATTCTGCATGATTCTTCGTTTTGCATGTTGTAGGCGGTTTGTTAACATTTGTTCAGTTATGTGCTCTTTTTCCAATATTTTGTTGAGTTGGTTTTTCCATTCAGATAGTGCTTTTATGCATATCGCATTAGATTTTGTCTTTATAATCTCATACGCTGGTATCGTATCTTCATTGATGATTTTTCAATATAGGTCTAACTTCTTCCACGTTATTATGGATCCTAGGGATTGTATCACCACTTCAAAACGAATTCTCAATATGGGAAAAGAAGCCGGTAACAACATCTTCCGCCAGAAGATAGCCTCCATTTTTGGCCAAATCGTTGAATTCAGTTTCATCATTGATTCCATTCCATAAGAGATGGATGGAACCATTTCTGTTCTATAAAAAGCTACAATTGGTTTAAAAGTAAACTTTGCATACTTTACATGTAACCTTTTCCCTTGTGCTAATGAATGCATTGATTTTCCCATTCTTTTTCATCAGTCGATTGATTTATCATCATGCCTAGGTACTTTAACTTTGAAACTACTGTTAAAGGATTTCCTTTTATATTTAATCTCGGTGTCTTTGCCATTCTCGAGACTTTGTCAGCGCCATAATTTTGGTTTTCGTTATGTTGATTTTTATTTAATTTGTGGCCATATAAATTCCCATCAAATTGAGACTCTCTTGAAGGCCTTGAATTTTATCGAGAAGGACGATATCGTCCCCATACAGCACGAGTAGAAGTGCTGTAGAGTTTATTTTTGGTGGATTTACTTTTGTTGATCTCATCTGCACTTCGAAATCCGCCATGTATAGATGGAATAAAGTAGCGGCCTGCGGGCATCCCTGTTTAAGGCCATTCCATGTCTCAATGTAGGTTGTATATATTCCTTGTTTTGCTAATCTTTCTCGGCTCTTAGTGTTCGAGTATAGCTATTTGATGGGTTCAAGTATGTTAGATGGACAATGCAATGTTTTGAGTCTTGCTTATAGCAGCAGACGATTCACATCATCAAAGGCTAGGGGCAGGTCCACAAAAGCAGCCCATACTGTCTTTTGGAAATGTGCATCTCTTTTGACAAGATTTAATAGAACCAAATTTATATTTGTTCCCACGTTTCTTACAAATCCAGTATGTCTTGTGGCAAAGCAATTTGTTTTCGTAGCCCAGTCGCATAGGTTTCCCAGCAGAATTGATCCAAAAATGTTACCTAATGGATCTAACAAGGCCATCGGCCTGTAATTCGCTGGGTTTTCCATGTCGCCTTGTTTAAATATTGGAACCAGTGTAGCATGGTTCCACGTAGTTGCAATTTGATTCTGTTGGTTGATTAGATTGAGTAGTTGTATCATCATTTTTGTCCATGCTTTTGGGGCTTGTTTAATGCTTTCGTTCGTTAGCCCATCGAGCCCAGGGGCTCGTGAGCTATTCAAATTCATGATTATCTTTAGCACATCCTCTTTTTCCCATTGAGCTTTCCATCTTTCTGTTTCCATCAGTTCTTTCTGCGGTTGAGTTCTTTTGGCGTATAAGTGAGAGAAATGTGTTTTCCAATTTTCCTCTGACATTGTGGATTAGGAGGTGTTGGTTACTACACGTCGGATTCAACAAACTCCACAAATTGTCGTGTATTCATTTAGTCCAGCGTGCTTCTGGTACTCTTTAGCAAATTGCAGCATTTTTGTTTTTCGAGCCTTTTTTTAGCACGATTTTCTTCGGTGTTATTGTTAATCAGCTCTCTACAGAGTTTTCTTAGAGCTTTTTTCCTTAGTTTAATTTCACAGCTAAAGTAGTGCGAGTGCGTGTCTATTTGTTTTGCCGAGGTAGCTATTTTTTTCCTATACGGATCTAATAGCCATTGGTAGTTTAGTTTTTCAGAACCTTTTTTTTCGGGTTGGTTGAATCGTTCGGCAATCTGGTCCATTTGCGCCGGCTTTATCTGTAGTCTGCTCCCTTGTGCATTAAGTTCCATTGTCAATTGTTGTTTGTTTTGTCGTAGCTGACCTTGTCCAGACAACGTAATAGATAGAATTTGATGGTCGCTCTTTGTTGTGTGTCTATTTGTAATTTTGCTTTTTGTATTCCAGCTGACACAGATATAGTCTAATATCGCCTTTGAGTTTCCACTGATCCATGTTGGAATCATTTGTTGTTTTTCACCTTGAGATCTTCCGGCATATGTCAAATTCGATTCATTTATTTTATCCAGGTTTGTGCTCTTCCAGTTAGTTCACCTTCGTTAAGAGGAGTTCCTTGCTTATCAAATGTGTATATTTAAATCCCTACAGATGATGATTTCAATGTCTCGGTACTTGTTTGTTATATTGTCCATTTCTGTTAGTAAGGAATCCATAAATCTTCTCATTTATAGCTATTGGATTCCAGTATACATTGAAAATTCCAACAGATGGTTCATTAGGCAGTAAACTAGAAGATTTCATGCTATCCGATCTCTGTAGCAGTGTATACTGTATCCATGGGTTTGTATTTACTGAGATAATTGGGGTCCATGCCGTGTCAAGTTTTATCAGAGTCAATAGTCCTGCTGTAGGTCTTCCTCTGTTTTGTTTTATCGCCGGATTCATGTATACAAGAAAGCCATCACATATTGGTTGGACTGTTAACCATGTTTCTTGTAAACAGATTACCTTTGCTTCCATTATCTCCGACACGGCTTCTGCAAAAAAGATGTCCATGTCCTCTTGTATTCCAATTTGTGTTGGTCCCTTTCACTGGTTGTTATAGTTGTGACGCTGGATACCATGTGTTGTCTTCCGATTCATCACTCGTCTTATTGGATAGTTTCAAATTATTTCCTTTTTGTAATATTTAGTTGGATTTTCTCTCCTTGAATTTCCGTGTTTTTTTTCTGATCACTATTTGTTTGTGTTTTTGTATTTTGCCTTTCTTTCGTACTTGTCTGGTACGTTTTATTTTATTTTCTTTGTTGTATGTATATCTGTGCCATCCCATTCTTTATGGGAACTTGTAGTTGTCGAATTCCGCAGTCGAAGCCTAAGTATGCAAGTTGTTTGTGCATTTTGTGGACTAGGTTCTGTAACGCTTACCTGTACTCTGCGGGGACACACACTCAACTACTTATCTGATACTATTCTCAGCGAGTGATGCTTCTAATCTCCTGCTGCACAGCTTGCCTCCCCTATAGGATACACAGAAAATATTCCTTGGTTTATTTTTTCTCAACCCAGTTCCCAATATTATGTGATTCCCCTAAAACTAATTACCTCATGTTTTTCTGGAGGGAGCACTCCATCCTGTTTCTGAGCAGGGGCTCTGGTTCTGAAGAGGGATAGTACTGGAGAATGACCCGTAAACTATGAATAGAAGGGGGAACTGCTCTCAATGACTTTCATGAATCAGGAATGACTTTGGAGGAGCGAATGCACTAATGAGAAAACAATTCCAATAGGGAAATAATAGAGAGATAGCATATGCAAAGCATAAACGTTGATAAACCTTTCCCCAGAAAACTATGAATGAAATGTGTAAGGCAGTGAATAAATACACATGGGTATTGGCTTGTCAAACCTAAAATGCGTCACAGAGGAAAACTTAAACAGCCTTTGCAAAATTGACAAAAAATGCATTTCTCCTCAGAGACTTTCTCAGAAGTGAAAATCTGAATATCCACACAAACAATATCAGACTTCACTGAGAGGATTACAATTCCAGCAGACGTGAGTGTACGAGTGTGTGCAGCAGGAACTAGGTATGGAAATTTCAGATGGCGTGCATACAGCAAGAAAAGCACGACATTAATCAAAAATGCAACCACTGCGCTGCGAGCGCAATATAACCACACACTTCAACAGTGTACGGAACGCGCATCAAAAGGAAAACGAAACGCGCACATATAGATAAGCAAGAATAAACAGGCTTCTAATTCACTTCACAAACTATTTACACACGCTGCCGAACAACATACCTCAGCAAGTCCAAACACTCGGAAAACATTCTACATTACAATGGTACTTGCAGTGACAGGCTCGAGCAGCCGGAGTGAACAGAGGGAAAAACCCTTCGACGTGACTGGAAAAGGGGGATGGTCCAGAAGGGAATTTACAGGGGGGAAAATGGGGAAGCGACAGGGGCTCTGAAACTAGGAGGATTCACTAGGAAAATACTATGGACAGATAAATGGAATTAATAAGATTCTAATCTCTCTGTGACAGACTTTGGTAAGCGTCACCCTGCTAGGCAGAAGAAGACGCGAAGCATTAGGCGCTCAAGGGGAGGGGCTTATATAGCCACAGAGTTAGAACACCTAGACCAGCACTGCAATCTTTATGAGGCTAACTTGGCAGCCATGTTGTGCTTTTAGGAAGTTACCATTTTAGCCTTACAAAATGAACAGCATAACTTGCCCACTAACTAGGAGTAATAAGTAGATGACTTGATTTTGTTAAGAACTATTTTATTGTTTCTATTTTGTTGTGTCAAAGATAGAACATGTTCTTAATTTTTTCTAAAGTCTACAAACAATGGAGGGATTAGGTGAGAATATGTCATTTCTTCTGTATCACTGATTGTAAGATAATTTGTCTTATTTTCTATGGTTTGCAAATGTGATGTTACATCAGTTCTCGTTGTTCATCTTGATTGGTTTGTTATAATTGTAGCATTCCTTGAGTATTGTATATCATCACCTGATACCTCTTCGCAAGAGATCATAGTTTATTGCATTTGCTAATTTCTCATCGGGGTAATGGTCCAATGTGATCATTGAGATATTGCTTATATCTGTTTTGACTGTTTGGTCATCTCGTCATCATCAGTATATGTTTAAAGATCTATCAGATGTACTACAGGCTGTGAGTGATTTTCTTGCGCACGTTGTTGTAGCTCTATCTGAGGGTCAGACGGCCTAATGTGTTCCTGGACATTTGTTGCAATTTCCGGTCCCCACAATGGTTTCGTAGCTCTGTTAGGTGTCAGATTTCTGTGGCATGGACAGGTTTCTTAGGAAGGCATGCAAACCTGTTTGTCGTCTTTTTGATTTTACATTTTTGTCCTTTCCGGGTTTTTATTTCCACTCTCTTTTGTTTGATTGAAAATGTTGTCATTTTGTTGGTCTTTTTCGTGTTGTGTTCTTTTTTGGATCTTTTTCCATCATTATACTTTTTCTTCTCCATCACCTCTCTTTTCTTCAGCTTTCTCCTGTCCCGGTATTTGTTCTAGGTGTAGCAACCTTTCGGGGGCCACAACCTGTTCGTCGGTCTTTGCCATTGGTTTTGACATCTCTCATTAGTTTCAGCATCGCCATTGATATTTGTGTCCTGTCTGCATGGTCAGAGCTGTGTCTGTTTGAATTCTTTGGTCAGAAAATGGTTGCTCTGTTCAGTGTTTGTTATTATTGGTGTTGAAGTGAAGCATGGTAATTTATTCTTCAGACAGACATTTTTTTTGTTCCCTTATTGTTTCATGGGGAGGGGCACTATACAGTTTATTTAAGTCGTGTCCAGAGATAAGCGTTTCATCAGTTGTATTGTCGGTTGGTGGTTATGTCCAGACTCCTTTTTGATTTTTTTATTCTGTAATTGTAGCCATAGTGCTTTTGCTCTTTGGGCTTTTTCTTTTGAGTCGATTTTTCCACTCATCGTGTTCTCTTTCCCAGAAGTATCTTGCGTTGTTAGGGGGTCCAGTCATGTGATGTTTCCCCAGCCCCAGATCGGTCCAGGGTTTTGTGCCCATGCAGATGTCATTTCATGTTCCTGGGACGTCCTGGAATCTGGTGCAACCTCATCTTTCTCTCTCTGCAAGGTAGTGTTAGAGCATTTCAAGGGCGGCATTTCTTTTGTTGCCTTACTTGTTTTCTTTATTGTTGATTCCACTATTTAGGGCTGCTTACTTTCCCGTCTCCACATTTGTCGGCATACTTGGCGGCACTAGGATCGCAGGGATGTCAGTCCATCCGTTCCCGGGCCCAGGAGAAACACCCGTCTCCAGGATCCGGCCAACAAGTCCCATGGCGGGGCCCGGCAGGGAAAAAAAGCCACAGGTGCTCCCGGGCACACACAGGGCTAACCAGTCTCCTCCACTCCGGCACTCGTTAGTGCCCTCAGCGGCATTTCAACCGCATATGTCTCTGCAGCGAAAGCGTTTCCAGGCTCGGGAGAAATACCCGTCGGCGGCGCCTGTCCTGCGCGATCCAACGCTGCACCCAACTGTAAGGGCCCCGCAGATGCTCCCGGACGTGCGCGGGGCTCATCAACCAGCTCCCCTACACCTCCCATGAAAGGGTCTCGCCCAACGGGACTCAGCTCCACGTCCGGCAGTGCAGGAGTTCTCTCCACACCCACATCTGACCCCCCACTGCCATGCAAGCATTGGTAAGCTTTTTGAATCATCATTCAGTGTTTTCTGGGAGATGGTGCGTTTCGGCAAAAGTTTTCCCGAGGAGCTTTTATATTTGCCTTCTCTTGGTTCGGGTGTTTACGTATATTAAGTATGTCGGTTGGTGTGGGTGGTTCATCAGGTCTATCTCGCATCAACTCTAGATCAGCTGGATTCAGTGCAACACTAAGGCTTACCTTTGGATCCGTAATCACAGCAGTTTTTTTTGGCTGCTGCATTGACTTTTCTGATGATTTCGCGTACATCTCATCGATGGTTGGTTGCAGGGAAGAGTGCTGGGTCGAAGTCTACAGCGACGTGTCAATTTTCCCTCTTTGTTGTCTCTGTGGTCCTAGAGGACCTGGTAATTTTGCCATGGTTTGTAGGGTTTTGGGGGGGGGCGTTTGTCATGATCATGGGTCATGCCCCTAGATTTACCTCTAAAGGTACGTGGACCACGGCTTATCATGCTTGGTCAGTAAAAAGGGAAAAACCATGCCTAGGCTATGTCGCAGAAGGCACTTCCTTATTACCCAATATGGCGGCCTAGTGGTCCTATGGGACGTGACGGCGATGGTCTAGTGATTCACACTCACTGCACATATAAGCCCCTCCCTGTTCCTGCTCCGCATCGTCTGCTTTGTTTGCAGTGTACGCTTACCGCGGTGCCGGCTCCAGTCACAGATACCTCAACCCATTCTGTAGATCTTCGACCTTAGTTACAACATAATTGTTTCCTCTGAAGTTTTCCGTAACTTCCCAGTCATTGCCACAGTGTGTTATAGTGTTCGTTACTCGTAGTTTCTTTCAGCAGTACAGGCATTCGCCTTCATTCCTGCCGCGGCACTGTTGCTGCGTTCATTCCTGTCAGCGGAATTATTTCGTTGAATTTTCGTCAGCTGTTGGGAGTTCGTCTTTCACTTATCTACATTCCACACACCGCAAGTATCGACATTCTTATGTTTTATGTGCGCATTTGTTTGAGTTTACTTGAAGGTGCTGCGTTTATTCCTGTCAGCTGAATTGACTTGTTATATTCTCGTCAGCTGTTTGGAAGTTCGTTTTCCCGTCAGCCACACACACACACACACACACACACTGCAGGGAGCGGCAGCCTTTATGATTAACGCGCGCATGTTTGTTGAGTTATTTTAAGGTGCTGCATTCATTCCGGTCTACGGAATTAACTTGAGTAATTCTTGTTAGCTGTTGGGAGTTGGTCTTCCTATTTGTTAGCATTCCACACATGCCGCACGCAGTGAGTGCCTTATGTTTAACGCACATTGTAGAGTTCTTAAAGGTGTTGCGCTCAACATTAGTTGTTGCAATTTCTAGAGTGAAATTACAAAAGTGGCAAGTTGTTATATTTATGTGTTGTGTGAGTTTAAGGAATTCAGAGTAGCTGCCATAGGTACTGATATTGTTTGGCACTTTCATAGATCACCGACATTTTTTTTAAATGTCCTTTTAGCATTAAGTGCTTAGGTTCATGTGCTCTTAGACAAGTTGTCTTAGAAATAGGGAGACAGTTGCTAGCCTTGGGTAAGAAGGGCTCTTCAGCATCAACCCCCTTTGCCTTGCAAATTTAAACTTCCCAGCAGTAGATATAGATATAGATATAGATATATATATATATATATATATATATATATATATATGGGATACATTACTCACCGTAATCGTATTTCTGATGCTTGTATCTGCTTAGATTCACATGCTGTGCATAGGCCGACATCTAGTGGAAGCTGCGGAGTATTACAGTTTGTTTTTCGAAAGTCGAAAATGGGCGTCGACACAGGCGTGCCAGTAATACTATCCCTAGTGTGACGTCCACTGTACCCAAGATCCCTCACGCGTGTAGGATCCTCAGATTGTATTTTTTCTGACATGAGGAAGCATGAGGAGTAGCGTGAGTACAGATAATCCAAGCAGATAGACAGAAAAGGTAAGACTACAAGCAATCATGCGCCTTCTCTCGGAGGGGAGGAAGGGTGGGTCGCATGTGAATCTAAGCAGATACAAGCATCAGAAATACGATTACGGTGAGTAATGTATCCCTTCTGAGGCTTGTGGAATCTGCTTAGATCACATGCTGTGCATAGATTAGCGAGCAGTACCAGAAGAAGGAGGTGGGATGTGAGAAGGGTCATGAGCAAACAGGTGTCTTAGAACCGCTTGTCCCACTTGTGTATCTGTCTTGGAATGAGTGTCAATGCAGTAATGCTGAGTAAAGGTGTGAATAGAGCGCCAAGTAGCCGCTTTGCAAATGGTGTCGAGGGGAACATTTGCAATGAAAGCCAGAGTGGCACCAATGCCTCTAGTAGAGTGGGCCCTTGGCGTAAAAGGCAGAGTCTTGTCAGAAAGAGAGTAACACAGCTGTATACAGTTGATAATCCACTTCGAGATAGCGCCCTTAGAGACGCGATCCCCCTCTCTGCCTGTAGCTACGGAGACAAACAGTTGATCTGTTTTCCTTAGCGGTCTGGTTTTATTTACATAGTATAGGACCGCCCTACGCACATCTAGGGTGTGTAGTTTCACCTCAGCCGAGCTTTGCGGGTTCTGGAAGAAAGCCGGAAGCTCGATGGACTGGTTTACATGGAACTTGGATATGAATTTAGGTGAGAACCTAGGGTGTGTGCGTAAAACCAGTTTGTCCTTGTGGATAGTAAAGAAAGGATCCTGCACTGACAGAGCCTGAATTTCACTGACCCTTCTTATGGAGGTAATGGCTACTAAGAAGGCCGTTTTATAAGTCAGGTGTTTGAGACTACTTTTATGCATGGGTTCGAATGGGGGTCCCATGAGCTTAGCTAGCACCACGTTGAGGTCCCATCCTGGCGGTGGGTTCGAAATAGGAGGGTGAAGTCTCTTTACTCCTTCCATGAAGGCTTTAACCACTGGTACTTTCCACCACGAGACCTTGTTATGGGATGTGGTGTAAGCCGAGAGGGCTGCCAGGTGTACTTTCAGCGAGTTAAAAACCAACCCTGCATCCAGCAGGTGGAGCATGTATGTCACAACGTTGGAAGGAGTGCAATCAACCGGGTTGATTTGTTTATTCTGGCACCAGATAACGAATCTTTTCCACTTATCAAAGTAACAGTGCCTTGTATTTGGTTTCCTGGACTCCTTTAGAATGTCCATACACCTCTGTGGTAATTTGAGATGTCCAAACTCTATGACTTCAGGAGCCATGCTGCTAGGTTCATAGAGTTGGGTTCCTGATGCACTGTTTGACCCTGTTGCTGGGACAGTAGGTTGTACCAGGCTGGGAGTCTGATGGGTTCGCACACCGCCATCCTGCGTAGGTGTGGAAACCATGGTTGTCTCGCCCACATGGGAGCAACTAGGATGAGCGTCATAGATTCCTTGTTCATCTTGTACACCACCTTCCTGATGAGAGGAGTTGGTGGAAAAGCGTACGCAAACATCCCTGACCAGTTCATCCACAGGGCATTCCCTTGGGAGTCCGGCTGGGGGAACCTGGATGCAAATCCTGGGCATTGTTTGTTTTCGCTTGTGGCGAATAGGTCTATAGTGGGGAAACCCCACTGAGAGAAGAGATTTCTTACTACGTCTCTGTGAAGGACCCATTCGTGTTCTTCTGGGAGGGAGTCTCTGCTTAGAGCATCCGCTAGGGAATTGAGCTCCCCTGGAACATGTTGCGATGACAGGAAGATGTTCCGTCTGAGTGCCCATATCCATATTTTCTGGGCAAGCTTGGACAGATTTGGCGAACGAGTCCCCCCTTGCTTGTTCAGATAGAACATGGCTGTCGTGCTGTCCGTCCTGATCTGCACCGACAAGTTCAGTAGATGGGGCTCGAACGCCCTTAGCGTTCGGAATACTGCCAGAAGCTCTAGCAGATTGATGTGGTTCTTGGCTACTGAGTGAGACCAGAGACCCTGAGCTGTGTGGTGGAGATGGTGAGCTCCCCACCCAGTCAGGCATGCATCTGTAGTCACCACGGCTTGTACTTCGGGATCGTAAAAGGGTTTCCCCTTTGCGAGATTCTCTCTTGTCCACCAGTGTAGGCTCTGTACGAGTGTTGGCGAAACGACCACTAGATCGTCCCAATGACCACTTGCCTGAGACCACTGTTTCGCCAACCATTCCTGCATGGGACGCATGCGCAGACGCGCGTGGGGGACCAGGTAAATGCATGACGCCATCATGCCCAGTAACCGCATAGCTTTGCGTACTGTTATCTGTTGACCTGACTGATAATGCGGAATTTGCAGAAGTATATTCCGAATTCTCTCTTCCGAAGGGAAGGTCAATCCTTTCTGAGTATCTAGGATAGCTCCTAGAAACTGTTTTGAGGTGCTTGGCACCAGACTTGACTTTTTCTCGTTGATGGAGAAGCCTAATTCGTGGAGGAGGTCGATAGTCCTCTGAATGTTTGACCTGCAAATTCCTGGGGTTTCCCCCGTTATGAGCCAGTCGTCCAGATAAGGGTACACCGGGATTGCTTCCCTGCGTAGGTGTGCAGCCGCCACCGCCAGTACCTTGGTGAATACCCTTGGTGCTGAAGCTATCCCGAAGGGCAGTACCTTGAATTGGTAGTGGCGACTGTCCACCTTGAAGCGCAAGTACTTTTTGTGCGCTGGGAGCATGGAAATATGAAAATAAGCATCTTTCATATCCAAGGTTGCCATGTAATCCCCCTTTTTTAGGAGGGGGATTACCTCTTGTAGCGTGGTCATACGGAATTTTTGGGGCTTGACATATTTGTTGGCAGGCCGTAAGTCCAATACTGGGCGCATTGTCAAATCTTTCTTTGGCACAAGGAAGTAAGTTGAATAGATACCCTTGTTTACCTGGTGTCCTGGGACGAGTTCTATCGCGTCCTTTTCTAGCAGAATGGCGATCTCCTCGAGAAGGATCCTTTGATGCTCTAGGGAGTGCACTCTTTGTCGTGGAGGATGATTCCGGGGACGCTGCAGTAGTTCTATACAATATCCTTCGGATACTGTTGACAGCACCCATCTGTCTGAGGTGATCCCTTCCCAAGCCTGGGTGAAGGTGGAAATGCGTCCCCCTACTGGGGTTGCGTGGCAAGGGACCCTGAACTGAGCGTCACTGTTTTGGTGGAGGCGTGCCACCGCCCTTGTTGGGGCTGCCTCTGCCTCTTCCACGACCTCTCTTGTTACCCCTGCCGTAACTCTGGGTAGACTGCTGGTTGTTATTCCATTGTGTACCTTGTCCCTGGGCATAGTTGCCTCTTTGTGAATTTTGGCCGCGTGGGCGACGAAAATTATTGTTCCCCCTCTGGTTAGGGGGTTTGTTGGTAAGCTGGCCAAGGGATTTGAGAGTCTCATATTCATCTTTGGCATTTTTAAGTGCGTCTTCGACCGCTTTCCCAAACAATAGGTCGGGTTCCACTGGCTTGTCTATTAAAGAAGCCTGGGTTTCTGTCTTGAATCCCGACTGCCGTAACCACGCATGTCTCTTGATAACAGTACCTTCTGCTATCAATCTCCCTGCGTTGTCAGCGGCGTCGAAAGTTGCTTTTAAAATGCAACCAGACACGGCTCTCCCCTCTGCCGAGATCCGAGCCAGCTGGCCCTTTAACGGTTCTGGAGCAGAGGCAATGAGCGCCGCGACTTCTTCCCATTGATGGCAATTGTAACTAGCCAACAGGGTGGTGGAATTCGCAATCCTTGCTTGGTAGGCGGACGTTGAGGCTACCTTTCTGCCAAACCCGTAAAGTTTTTTGCTCTCCTTGTCGGGAGGAGCTTCTGATGAAGATAAGGGCGTGCCAGCCCTCTTTCTAGTGTTGGTCACCACTAGGGAATCTGGTTTAAGATGTCCCTTTATATACAGAGGGTCAGACTGGGCTGCCCGGAAAATCTTTTCAATTCTGGGGTTGACAGCTCTGGTGAGGTTAGGATTCACCAGGGAAGGATCTATTCTTCGTTGGATGGATTTGAGGATAGGGATGGTCTGAGCGACCGGTCTTCTCTCTCCTACAAATTCCTCCGCGAAGTCCCTTTCCTCCTGTACACCGTGGGTGTCGATGTGGAAGTGTTCCGCTGCTCGAGCGAGAACCTCGTTAAGGAGGGGCTGGTTATCAACTGGAGAGTCAGTAACTGGGGCTTCGCTTTGTACTGGGGAATCTACTCTGTAAATTTCCTGCTCATCTTCTCCCTCCTCCAGGTCCTCATCCTCTGCATAGTAATCTGTCCCGGTTTGTTCTTCCATAATTGCAAACTCCTGGTCCTCTTCAGGGAAAACTTGTCCCTGATAACTGGGGAGTGGAGTAGAATATGGAGTGGAGTAAGGCTGAACCTCGAAGGGTTCAGGTCTTTCGACCCGGGGCTTTTTACTTAGCGGGATAGGATCGGAGGAGCCTGAGGGTGTGGCCCCTTGAGGGTTATATGAAAGAAAGTGTTTTGGGTTCTTATCATAAAAATCAGCCAAGGAAGACATCCTAGACATAACCCTGTCTATGTCTTCACTGGACCATTCCCTGGAACAGGGTATTACTTTAGCAGGTGATTTATTTTCAAGGGTAGACTTGTGTTTGCTTGTCTGCTTAGGCTTTACAGGGGTGTAAGGCTGTGCTTTCCGCTGTTTCCCCCCTTCTCCGTGCGTGGAAAAATGTTTTCCCTGTCCCTTGGGGGCCCCAGAGACTTTCGACGCCTGGCGTCGAGGGTCTGGAAAGGTATCTGTGTGCTTCGGGCGTGGGGCCTCACTGGTGTTAACCGCGGTCTCGGTATCTTGGAGCGCGGCCTGGGGGTGGAAGTCGTCTTCGTCTCCCGACGATCGAACTTCCGTTAGTGTGTGTAGCGAGGCACTCTTGGCAAGAGTGGATGATTGCCTTGCGTCGTGAGGCGATCTCGATCGAGAGCGCCCAGAGGACGCCGAGTCGGACCGTTCTTTTTGTGCCTCTTTCCGGGAAGTCGACGTCGTCGAGGTCCGGTTGGTCTTAGTGTGTTTAGTGTGTGTTAGGTGTGTAGCGCTTGCGTCGCCGGGGGTCTTCCCCATAGCCGCCTTGCCGGACGACCTTCCGAGGTCGGGGACCTGCGCTCGTCGGCTGTCTTTCGACGCCGTAATGCCCTCGCCGTCCGAAAGTACGGCGTCGCTGCCATCGCTGAAGGCGCCCTCCGCTGCCATGGCCTCCTGCCTGGCGTGGTGGGCCCAACGCTTTGTCGAACGGTCCTTAAGTGTCTTAGGTTTAAACCTACTACACGCTCTGCAGTTCGCTTCGGGGTGATCCCTCGGCAAGCAGAGATTGCACGTGGCGTGCCTGTCGACCCAAGGGTATTTGCGATTGCACTTGGGGCAGAATTGAAAAGGGGTACCCTCCATACGCACCTTAAGGCAGCGGGCTGCTAAGTGTAGGAATATATATAAATGTAACTATATATCAAGAGTGAAGAGTATGTACCACCCCCACTCTCCCTACTTGTAAGGGCCGAGGCCAGCGGCCTACTAGGCCCGGGCCGAGGCCAGCGGCCTACCGAGGCCCAGATCCGTCGTGCAGCAGTCGACGGTCGATGACTTCTCCAGCCGTCGTCGAGGTTGAGGGTCGACGTTGGGGTGGGGAAGGGAATGAATAAGAATTAAAATTATAATAACAGCAAAAGTATGGCTAAGGCCAGGGAACTCCGCAAGATGCTTCCGACCAGTATGGCGGAAAAAAACAATCTGAGGATCCTACACGCGTGAGGGATCTTGGGTACAGTGGACGTCACACTAGGGATAGTATTACTGGCACGCCTGTGTCGACGCCCATTTTCGACTTTCGAAAAACAAACTGTAATACTCCGCAGCTTCCACTAGATGTCGGCCTATGCACAGCATGTGATCTAAGCAGATTCCACAAGCCTCAGAAATGTTTATACATAAAAATAGGCGTTCCTCATTTCTGGTTAAGGAGAGTTAGGAGTTCCTTTCCTAGCGCATACTAATTAGAAAAGAATCATCACCTATAGTGCTATTACTGTCAGGGATAGTTTTCTATCTTCTTTTCCTTTCCCTATAGCACTCATTGCTCTTATACCACGCACACAAGTTGTCTTACTTTCCTACAGAAAAAACTCATTCATCTCCATTCTTCAGAACAAGCGCCCCTGCGTAGAAGCAGGATGGAGAGCCCACCAACAAATAATAAAAGGTAAACACACAAGAGAGTTAGAGAAGCAACTTCTGAATTGGTACAGTCTTGAAAAATTATTGGAGGAATTGCTGCATGTTTTTCCTAGATAATGTGACTGCATTGATGAACAACGCACACTAAGAATAGTATAAGCCTGATTTTCCAGAGAGGTGTTCCCGCAGAGTTTTTAGGAGGTAAGCGTTACAGCGTTTCAGTTCTTACTTCAATAGTTACTCAGAGCTACACTCGGCCGGGGAGTCACTCGTTGAGCTGTTAATGCGGCTCCCTGAGCCCTCTGCCCTCAGAGCTCAGGGCCCCCCCCTACACCCCAAGAGCTCTAAGACTTCAAGACTCTGCGATCGACTGTTTGTAGGTTTTAAAGGTGTCTCTTAGTAAGCACAGAAGGAGGACTTTCCAAAGTCCACACAGCAACAAGGTAGCAGGTAGCAAAAGAGACTCCAAGACTCTGCAACCGACTCCCTTTGCGGCCCTCCTTTGTCTAGCTTCTCATGCAACAATTTTTTGTTACCCTTAAATGGCTGGTGGCAGTGGTTTCGTTTTAACTACAGGGGTGCACATTTACCGCGGGCTGCATTTGCAGCTGCAGTAAAGCACCCAAGAGTGCCATTTTTGTCAATATGGCTCAGTCTTTTTTCGCCATTTCTTTGTGGAAAGGTCCGTCTTACGGTTTGGTCCCATTGTTCGCTTTGCCTTTGGCGGGATTGACAAGTGAAACCCGTATCTGGCTCCAGGGTGTCTGGGGTGAGGTGCTCGAAACTCCCTGTGCTTAAGTCTCCTAGGAGACCCGAATGCACTCTGTAGTGAATGGCCGGCTGACTGTCTGTTGGGTGACTGACAGCTAGGCTGGAATGAATGTATGTGAGAGCACTGATAAAAGGCAAGGCTTTTGACTTGGAAGGCAGAGTCGACCACTGGATGAGGGAACCGAAGAGGAACTTGAAGAGGACGCCTGCTGCAACTCCTGGACCGTTGGTTTGCCCGGTGAAGCCCTGCTGCTGTGCTGAAACTCCAAATTCATTTCGACAGAGAAGCCCCTGCAAGGACAACTCCTACCCTTGAGTCGGTGGGACCAATCAACTCCAAAATAATCCACCTGGACATCCTTCTCTGAGCTGGTTGAATTTCCACAGAGTTGCTGCTGGAAACTGTATAGCCAGGGGAGAGGAACACCAGATTGTGTGTTGCTTTTAAGCTGGTCTAGAGCTTCAGGAAGATCCTCCGGACTCCCAGGAAGCAGGACTGACCGAGCCGGAGCCCCCTCAACAGAGTGCAGGACCCCAGAAGCAAGGAAAGTCCATCTCAACAGCCAGGAACCGTGGTGTTGCCATTTGCGATAGATGCAAGGAGCTGAAAAACTGAACAGCCACTGATTTGAAGATTGCAGTGTAGGAGTCACCAGAAGTCCTCCCTCTTGTCCCCACGACTGTGGCCCAGGAACAGTGAGATCACCAGAGCTGCACGGGAACAGAAGGCATCTGCTGCACTTTTTCTTCAATTCAAAGGTACTGTACAAGGTCTGAGAGAACTTACCTCTTGCTGTAGAGTTATTTGCATCTTCTACCCCTCACAGGTTTAATGGCTTGTGGGCCTACATTTAATTCTTCTTTTCTTCAAAAGACTTCTAAAACATTGTGCAAAGACTTTTCCTGCTTAAGAATAGTTGTGGTCTCTTGTTGTCCAATAACCTTATCCTTTTACGAATTTATAACAGTAATCTAAATGCCAACAGTACGATATTAATGTACCCAGCATCCTATCTATTGAAGTCACCTGAGGGTGTAGGTTGTGTCTGTGGGCCATCCCAAAAGAGGCTTAACTGATTTAGAAAGTAAGAGTGTACATTATTGAAGTGTATTTGTGTTATTATATTGCTCCCTTCTGAAAGTTTATTCTAGCTGTCTGATAGATAAATGAATAATTGTTTATTTAAGAAACCTTAAGTGTAAGTGTTTATTTGAATACTTGTCACTTTGAATCTTTAACTCCCCTATAGCTCACACTGACCCCTCTTGAGATGAGCCTGGCAGCTCAACACGCTACTGCATACAAACTTTGCCCAACAGTCTCAACCTCCGTTCCTGGAAGCCCCGGAACCTGCCGAACGACCGGAGCGTTGATGCGACTGGGTGTATGCCTTGGGCGTGGCCTTCGATGGGATAGATTAAGAATTTGCAGTTTGCAAGCGGTTTTCTTTTTATCTAATTCCTAGTAGGTGGTAGAGTGCAAGAGGTCCCTACCTGCAAACGGAAGGTCCAATATGCGTTCCTGGACATCAGGATTACATTAAGTAGCCCGAAGCCAGGCCATCCTTCTCATGTCCTGGCCGGGCCATCTGCATCGCCACGGCCAGAGGTATCGATGTGGACCACAGTGGACTCCATGATGTCCTGTGCAACCAGCTTGGCTTCTCCTAGACCCGCCTTGAAGCATACCTGGCTCTGAACCAGAAGGTCTGCAAGGAAGTCCTCTATTTCCCATCAAAGTCTCTGGTTAGCGGCTGCCAGCATGGCATCCGCGTTGGATTGACGCACGTGTAAGGGAGCGTTGGAGTACAGTTTCTTTCCGTACGCCTCCAAGGTCGTCTTCTCCTTGCCTAGCAGCGCCGAGGACAGCTGAGGCTTAGAGTAAAGTTATGCCGCAGCAATCACCAAAGAGTGCAGTAGTGGGTATGCCAACAGCAAAAGTGGATCCCATCCTGTCTATACTTGGCATGGAGGCACTGATTGACAGATTGGGCCGAGTGTGGCTTGAGCCATCCCTTCTTGGCCAAGGCAACAAAGTCCTTCTGCATCGAGATACCCATTTTGGTAGGGGGTCGTAGGGTGAGGACTTCTGCCAAGACCCCCCCCCCTCTCCTCGGGCTGCTCGACCTCAGGTTGAGGAAGGCCAAGATATTCCGCCAGGCCTGCAAGCCGGTCGTGGAAGGTCTTTGCTGACTATGGCGTCTCCGGGTTCTCCTCGTCTGTGTCCACCCTGGTGTCCGGCTGGTCCGGAACGGGTGGAGGAGTGCTGGGCGCCATGGGCTGCGGTGTGGAGACCGGAGCTGGAGGCTGGTGAGGAACCGCCTGTACTGTGGGAGGCAGGGGAGCCGGAATCAAAGGAGCCGGCAGGAGAAGCGGGGACTGCGCTGGGGCCTGTGGCGCCGGAGCCACGGGAGGAATGATCACGGGCGCCAGTTGGGTGACCGAAGGGAACAAGCCCCTGACTGCATCCCGCAGGATGGCCCCCCCCCATCTGGGGGGTTCGCAACAGCACCAGGAACCTTTTCGAAGAACCTGTCTGAGGCTGAAGAGGTGGCAGGAAATATTGACGGAGTGGCTGGGGGCTGCTGGGGCCAGAGCGCACTCTGCCTAGGTTGCAGGGGGAACCGGTCCTGCACCGCTGATGGATTAACTGTAGGCCACGTACCTGGTTGACACCAGTGCCACCTTGAAACTCGTTCACCCGCCTGCTCTGTTCCTAGGGGTGGCATCGGACAAATGGCCATGTTGTGTGGCCCGGCGACCATTTTGCCGAGCTGCGTGCCAAAGATGTGGTGCATGGCTCCCTGGGACCGGCCTCCTCCAAAACTCTTGGTGGTAGAGCAAGAGACCTACCCTGCACCTTAGCTCTAGGCCTGGAAGGCGCATTTCCCTCAGCAGAGTCGCCAGTATTGCTGCGTGCAGGCGCCCCCTCGGACATTGAGCCAGTACTAGGGCATTGCCCCTCGGTTGTACACCTGGTAAAAGAACCTTGCGGTCCCTCAGCACTGTGTCCGAAAGGATCTGATAAGCCTTCTGCCGTGAGGCCAGTAGCTGGACTAGCCTCAGTGTGAGTGCTGGTACCAGAACACAAGAGGTTCCTCCCGCTCAGGGAACCTCTCGAGTGTTTCCTCGGGAAGGAGTCGCCCTTACGGGGTGCGATGGAAAATAGCGGCCCTCCTTTGCGCCTCAATCTTTGTCTGACGACGTTCTTCAAGTCCTCTGGAGGAGACTTTTCGAAAAGCTCCCTCCACCTAGCTAGCCTGTTCTTCAGTGCGCGTGGAGTCAGTGCGTTGCACGCGGTACATCCTTCCCAGCCAAAGATAGAAGAATCCAGGGAAGAGCGCGTGGTATTACATGGCAGGGCCAAACCCAGGAGCGCTGGTGAAATCGGCCTCTTCCCGTCAATGCGGAAAAGGGTACTGGGGTGTGGCGCTGGTGAGCGGAGACAAGGCAGTGCATGCTCCCATTTAAAGCGGAAGAAGGGTTTTTCTGGTTAAAAAGATTCCATCTCCCGTCCCTAGGAAGCGACGCCCGTGCAGTATGGAGGAAAAGGGACGGGACGTAAGAATATGTTATTGGAAATTAGGGATCCGGGAAGAGGGCGGCCAAGGTTGGTCCAGCTCCTGAATGTATATTGGAACCCTGCAAAGATGAACGAAAGTGTTTGTGCGAGGTATTACCAGTTTGATTTAGTAAGAGCTGAAAGACTTTGTCCACATAATACTCTGCAGAGACTTAAACGTAAGATGTCGTGGAGACGAACTGAGAACATACAATCAAACAAAAAAAACATCTGAGGCGTAGCTCAAATGACAGGGCTATAAGATGAATGATGGAAATGGAGGCCTGGGATTTACACTTACTGAACGGACAAACAAGGGGGGGGGGGGGCGGGGGGGGGGGTATTCCTGACAAATATACGTGGTGTAACGGCCATGTGAAGAACATCCTTGACTATTTCTTTGTATCCTCAAATGCACAGCAGGAAGTGAACTCCCTTGTAGTCAATAAAATTAGATCTAGTGGCCACTAGCTACTGACATGTTGTAAACAAACTTCGGTTAAAATACCCTCTATGACCAATATTAAGGGGCCAGTGTCAGAGGGTACAAATAGATTGACGATCAGAATGGGAGATGATGTAAACATGACAAAGCAGTGGGGTGAAGGCCACATGGGAGGGGGTTAGGTGGGCAGAGGGTTGGGAAGGTGATCTGGAATACACCCCACTACTGGCGCAATTCGTGGTGACGAAATCTGGTCATGGTATACCAAGGTATACTCACAAATACAGCTATAATAAGGAATTGGTATAGGCCAGGAAACTATTTAGACGCAACATCAGAGAACTGAAGAAACTCCCAGGGGTAATTCGAGATCTGAAATTAAAACAAAGAAAACAACAATATAAAAACTGGCGAGCATCATTTAAACATCGAAGGTACCAGTTTGAGTCAGAACTAATGTTAAAGACACTAAGCAGGAAAAACTTGTGAGTAACCTGGGAATTAATCAACGACCAGGGTAGTACCCAGGACGCAGTACACATGGTGGGTGCGGCAGAAGAAACTTGGATGGAACACTTCAAATCTCTTCTGCCCAGATCCCCTGGGGGACGGTAATACCGGCCCCTGGGTGGACAGCCCGTGGAAATTTGATAAAAACGATATCCTATGTCTAATAGGAAAACCGAGTACATCCAGAGCCCCGGGCCCAGATGGCCTAACCAATAGTATTCAGAGGCAAAATCCTGAACAATGGCCTGAATTTGCCTACAGGCTTTTCCAACTAATAATGAGGAAGAGGAGGGCCCCCCTTTCCTTGAAGAGAGCAAAAATTGTGCCAATTTTCAAGAAGGGCGATAGGGTGGTAGTTCCTCGGATTCATCCTGTCGTCATCCTTAACATTCTGGGAAAGATCTTTGCTTCAGTGATATTGGAGCACCTTAAGAAGTGGGCCAGAGAAGCGGTGATCCTAGATCCCTGTCAAGCGGGTTTAGTTAAGGGAGTTGGTACATCAGTTAACCATCTTCGGATGAACCTCCTGAAGCTACAGGTCACGAGGGAAAACATTAAAATCTATGTAGCCTTTGTGGACCTGGAGCAAGCTTTTGTCAGGATATGTAGAAAACTCTGGGAAAACTGTAGGTTATTTCGTTGACCAAGAGATCTGATGGAATCGGTTATAGAACTATATTCAGGAACATCGATGCAAGTACGAACGAGCATGCAAGGAGGGCCAACTATAGTCATTAAGACCTACCGGGGACTCAAACAAGAATGTCCTTTGGCACCAATTCGGTTTAACCTTTATATGTCTGAACATCAAGCAAAGCCGAGAGCTTTTCCCCCGAAGATAAAGGGCCGGCCGATTCCGTGGGTTTTATACGCAGACGATTTGATCCTGCTGGACAAAGCTCGTATAGGGTTGCAAAGAAGAGTGGCCAATTTGGAAACCTATATGGAAAAAACCTATGTGCGTGTAAACCCCGAAAAATGTAGGATTATGATCATCAATCCTGGGGACGGGCAAGTAGAAGTAACTTCAATTGGCAGTTAGGGAAAGAAACCCTTGAGAAAACAGATAAGATTACTTACCTGGGAGTTTGTATAAACCAGAGCACAATCGAAACCCCTTGGTATCAGAGTTTAAGATCAAAAGCAGAACATCTACCATGTCAAGCGTTAGTCCTACAGAGTAGATATGGAGAATATGGCTCCAATGTCCTCCCCTCTTGGATGGCTTCACCATCTATTTCAATCCAGCAGTTAAGGACCCTACTGGAAGGCCTATGGAACGCCAGCTGAAAGAGTTTAAAAATTGCAGGAGTTAAAAAGTGATCACTGAAAACCAACCGCCACCACTTAGACAGTCATTAACTTTAAGATTTGAAGTGAATGCAAACACCTCGGAGAAGACCATGTTGCTATTAAATCTGTACGGGAACCAGGCTGCCACAGTGGCAAAAGATTTCGTTGAGCGAGTATTAAATATCGATAAGGCAATGGGCAACTGGCACATTCTTGAAATCATCCTATGTGGTGATCTTAATATTTATGGTTTTGATGCAAATCTGAAACGGATTGAAGATTCAATACCTGGGGGCTAGCCTCTGGTTTTGGGAGGCCTACAATGGAGGAATGTTCTTGCGACCAGGAATATCTCTATGGCCAATGGCCATATAAAAGGGGTATATGCACCAAAACAGACGTGGAAAAGGGGTCTGAAATCTACCATACTGGATTACATTTTTGTGTCCGATAATTTGCACAAGCAATTAGGTAAACTGGAGATGCAAGCAACGGACGCAAGGGACCATAATATTGTCAAACTAACGGTTAAGGTATGGAGGGGGGCCCATGTCATTAAATTATCATCAACTTTAATCATTAAATCTGGCAGTAACAGGCTGAAAACGCAGCCAGCCACCACTGGCATAGGTGATACAATAAGAGGAGTCTGCTCGTCCGTTCTAGGGTCTTGAAGCAAAGTTTCAAAAACTGGTTGAAAGGCAACCGATCCATTCTGCTGAAGGTGATTTACCTCTCTTCATGCGCCCCAGGCTTTGCTAACATCTAATCCTGTTCCATCTGAGAGCTGGGAACATCACTTTAGATCTGTATTTGCTAAACCTATTTGCCATGCATTTAGTAAGGAAAAACTCACAAAAGGAGAGTGGACTCTCGACGCAGAACGATATCCTGAATTTGATCCAAAAGGCCAGTAACTTCAGGGCCGCTGGCCCTGACATCTCTAATCTAATACTGAAACAAGATCCTGAGTTTGGGCTGAAAGGATGCGTCACTTGTTTGGAGAAATCAAAAGGTCCAAAATACTTCGAGTCATGACTTGTACCCATCTCAAGGCCCTTTAAGATGAAGTAGCAATACTTTGAGATAGATGGGGATGCAGAATATACTCAAACATCAATAATCAGACTGACTCAGGAAGTGGGCAAAGTGTTTTATTTGCAATTGTCTAAAACAGGGACATCAGACGTATGCTCGATTTTCTCACTCAGCGAAATTCATTTATAGGCTTAGAGGGAACATCTAGGTATACGGTCCATACTTGTCAGGGAAAGTGACTGGGTCTCTAACATCTGGTGGGCAACTAAGCCCTTCTCTAGTGCAAGTCACTATGAACGTCATCAAATGCACGATGTCCTATTGGTTATACAAACTATAGGGCTCTCTATTACGTGGCCCTCTATAATTGGTTGGCACCCTTGTACCCCTCTGCAATAATGCCACACGCGCTAGCAGCACGCAGGTGCTCGTGGGCTGGTCTTGACCATAGCTTCCCATCCAATTAGCCCGACATCCATCATCACTCTTGCCATCTGCCAGTCAATTAGCCTTTGAACATGGCCTTGTAAATGTTCTCCATGCCGGAGAATAAAAGTGAGTATAGGCATACTTTGTCTCTTGGTTTCAATGTAGCTCAACCCAGTATCTATTTATCATCAGACCATGTGACTGGAGACTGTTTCAGAGCTTTTTGCTGTATACAATTAATTAAACTAAACTATTAAATGATGAACCTCTGACGTCTTCAGTGTTCTTCCACCCCACCTCAGACAGGGACTTGTTCTTTTCTCACGTTTGCAACTACTGAATGAACACCCAGGTTCACGGCAGCCTTGACTTCTTGGTACTGGGCCAGCCAAGCCTTTCTTGAATTCACCTCCGTCATTAGCTGTTTTCCAACTGCACCACTTTGTAAAAGCCTTTCTGTTCAGTGGATCCGGACTCTGCTAAACTGCGTTGTGGAACATCCATAAGGCCCTACATTCCTATGCATATACGTTGGCGCTTCGCTGCAATCTATTTACTATGTAGCCAGCCTTAAGAATACTTTGTCTACTTGCGTTACTGCATCTGTACAATTGTAAAATGACTTAGTATTTTCTTCATTTCTGTAGCATGAGCATCTTCATCTCGAGCCTGAAATGTTGCTCATCTTTAACACAGCCTCCTTAGAGCCTATAGACTGTCTACTTTTCAGCCTCTTGCCCCTTTTCTGGATGAGTCAACTCTGCACTGCATGACGTCACCAGTCTCCTTTCTCACTCATTTTCACACTTCCTCCGGGACTGCATTCAAATGGCCATCATATTTGTGTGTGTATATATGGTTTCCTCAAGGAGTACTGCACTTCCATGATTCTTTGCGGTATAGGCATCTTCATTGGTACTGCACGTGTCTCACACTCTTGAAACGTCAAGAATTCTCATCTTTGGCCAAAAAAAAAAAAAGTAAAGGGCAAGTCAAAAGCATGGTACCTCAAAGGAGAAAAGATCTTCGAAGCGTCCTCATTAACGTACCTGGGCATGTGCCTTATTGATAGTGCAGTAGACTCGCAGAGGGAACATTTACTACGAGCTAGGGCAAAGAATTTAGCAGGCAAGGATGATTAATGTACATTATTGCAAATTCTCCTTGACCCCAATAATTGAATTTTATCAGTTAAAAATTTCACAAATTTTGACGTATGTGTCAGAGGCTTCTTTCACTTTGCCTGCAGCTGCCTGGTTAAAATTGCAGGGCATTATCTGGAGAAGGGTTTTAGCGAAACCTACCTGTGTGCCTATGCAAGTCTGCCAAAGGGCAGAGTTAGGATTAACTTCACTACACGCACAAACAGTATGGAAAACTATATGTTTTTCAGAAATGCTGTATTGAGACAAGTGAAGAAGGGGTTGCAGCAATCAGAAAGGCAATGACACGTTTTACAGACGCCCCTTTAATGGCTTGGAAGGAAGCGTGCAAGGCCATTTTGAAGGAGCTGAATGAAACCGAAACAACTCTTGTGAGGAATCCAACACAGGTAAAAAGAAAACTGTATGACTTAGATTGGATTGAGACCCTGGCGTATAGGCAGAAGAACAAGTTACTTTCTTACCTGGTAACGTTCTTTCGATGGGATGGTCCGACGACGTATTCCAGATCTATGACATGTAATCACCACAGCTGTGCTGCTTCGGAAACTTTTGTCGACGTCTGCCTGTGCATCGATGACGTCGATGCGCCGTCGTCGAGGACCTCCTCCGACGTCCGAAGTCATCCGATGTGATAAGTAGGACGCACGATGCCCGTAGCCTCAGTTGTAGTTTTTCCCCCAGAACGTGACACATTAGTCAACTGCCAGTCAGACACAAAGCCTTGCGGAACGTAAGCTGCAATCGCAAAAGAAATTCTGCAGCGGGGAAGGCAGGGCGGGAGCGATATGGAATACGTCGTCAGACCATCCCATCGAAAGAACGTTACCAGGTAAGAAAGTAACTTGTTCTTCGAGGGGATTGGGTCCTCCGACGTATTCCATATCTATGACAGACTCCCAAAGCAGTACCAGAGCAAGGAGGAGGGAAAGAATTTAGAATCAAAATTTCGAATAGCCAATCAATAGCAGAGCAAAGGACCGCCTTGCCAAAGGCCAGATCCTGTCCTCGGATGGAATCGAGGGAATAGTGACATACAAATGTATGTACTGAAGCCCAGGTGGCTGCATCACAGATGTTGCGAATAGGAACACCCCTCTGCAGGGCAGTAGATGCAGCCACACCCCTGGTAGAAGGGGCCCGCAAGCCAGCCGGTGGGTCCTTACCCGCCAAGCGGTAACACTCCGAGATGGCCAAAATAATCCAGCGAGACAAAGTCTGTTTCATCACAGCTTGCCCCAAACGCTTTCCAGCGTAACCAATAAAGAGTTGATCGTCCACTCTGACCCGGGACATGCGTGAAACATAAAAGCTTAAAGCTCTCCTAGGATCAAGCCTATGGAGCCTCTCTTCCTTTCCAGGATGCGGAGGAGGATAGAATGCCGGAAGAACAACATTCTGGGCCAAATGAAATTCCGTCACTACCTTCGGAAGAAAAGAAAGACGAACTCTAAGGACAACCCTGTCCTTGTGAAATACAGTGAAGGGTGGCTTAACTGAAAGTGCCTGTAACTCACTCACTCTGCGAGCGGAGGTAACCGCAACTAAAAACACAGTTTTCAGAGTTAACAGCCTCAAAGGGCAAGAATGTAAAGGCTCAAACGGAGCACCCATAAGAAACTTAAGAACAAGGTTTAAATCCCAACCGGGCACCAGGAAAGGTGACGGAGGGAACACATTAGTGAGCCCTTTCAGAAACTGTGAAATTAAAGGGATTTTAAAGTAAGAACACTCTTCAGACGAGCGCTTAAAGATGGACAGCGCCGCCAGGTAACCTTTAATGGTACCCACTTGCAAGCCCCTGTGGGCCAAAGAAAGTAAAAAGAACAGAACCATGGGGATGTCACATGCAAAAGGATCCACATTCTGAACTCTGCACCAGTCGCAGAACTTACGCCAACGGCACAGAGACTTTGTTGCTGGCCTTCGGGCCGAAAGCAACACCTCCATCACGTCTTCAGGGAGGTCCCAATCCTTATACCTCAACCTTTCAGAAGCCAAGCGTGAAGGTTGAGGGATCTGACCTCTGGATGGAGAACCTGACCCCCCCCCTCCCGTGAGAGCAGATCGTCTCGGTAGGGAAGACGACTTGGAGGGCAGATGGACAAGTCGAGAAGGTCCGGGTACCACGTCCTCCGAGCCCACGCCGGAGCAATGAGAATCATCCGGGAACCGAACTTCCGTAACCTCCGCAGCACTTGCGGGATGACGGGGACTGGAGGAAACGCGTACATCAGTGGGAATGACCACTCCACCACAAACGCGTCTCCTAAGGCTCCTTTTGGAGGAAATTCCCGCGAGCAGAACCTTTCGCACTTCCGGTTGAACTGGAGGCGAAGAGATCCACTTGAGGGGTCCCCCAAAGGGCGAAGATCTCCAGGAGAATCTCCTGAGCCAACTCCCACTCGTGAGAGATCGCGCTCTGCCTGCTCAGAGCGTCCGACACGTTTTCGTCTCCGGCCAGATGAACTGCCGAGATCGAAACTTCCTGCTGGATGGCCCAGAACTCGAGCTGCATCGCCTCCCTGCACAGAGGAAGTGACCCTGCCCCCCCTTTTTATTGAGGTAGTTCATGGACACTGTGTTGTCCGTCAGGATCAGAACACTCTTTCCTCGCACAGTCGGCAGAAAAGCCTTCAGGGCTAGCCTGACGGCCCTCAGCTCCGACAGATTGATATGGAGTCTGGACTCCGACGGAGACCAACAACCCCTGACTGTCAGCCCATTGGCATGAGCTCCCCATCCCGTGAGGGATGCATCCGTCACGATCGTCACCTCCGGCCAGGGAAGCCGAAATGGAGCCCCCTTCATCAAGTTGCCATCGACGGCCCACCACAGAAGGTCCCGGGCGACCGAGGGCGGCACCTGAACCGGGTCCGACATCCTGCCGGAGGACTGCGACCATTGCATCTTGAGTACCCACTGCAAAGATCTCATCCGCAGGCGAGCCTCTGGCACCAGAAGAATGCAGGATGCCATGAGGCCGAGCAACCTCAAGAGCCCTCACCTGGGGAGGAAAACACTGCCCCAGGGAAGTGTCGAGCACTGCTCCGATGTACTGGAGTCGCTGTGTTGGCGTCAAATGGGACTTCTTTAAATTGAGAGAGAAGCCCAGCCTGTGAAGGGAGTGGCAGGTGACGGACAGATGATCCAGGACTTGCTCGGGAGAGCTCCCCCTGATCAACCAATCGTCCAGGTAGGGGTAGACGTGAATCCCCCTTGCCTAAGATGCGCTGCCACCACCACCATGAGCTTGGTGAAAACCCTCAGGGCGGAGGTCAATCCGAACGGCAGGACCCGAAACTGAAAGTGCGAGTCGCCAACCGCGAACCTCAGGTGCTTCTTGTGCTTGGGATGGATCGGCACATGGAAGTAAGCATCCTTGAGGTCGAGTGACACCAACCAGTCCTGAAGCTGAAGGGCCTGGAGGACTTGAGAGATAGTAACCATCTTGAACTTGTCCTTCCTGAGGAGTTTGTTCAAACCGCGCAAGTCCGTGATGGGTCTCAATCCCCCGTCTTTCTTCGAAATCAAAAGATAAGGAGAATACCATCCCTTGTTCCTCTCCGCTACAGGCACCAGTTCTATGGCGCCTTTCTCCAGCAGGGCTTGAATTTCCTGCGCAAGGAGCGGATCCGGACTCTGCAAAGAGAGGTTCCCCGGTGGATTGTCGCGAGGCCTGTGCCAAAAGGGAAGACAGTAGCCGTGGGTTATGATCTCCAGAACCCTCACATCTGAAGTAATGGCTTGCCACTCTACAAGATGCTGCGCCAGCCTTCCCCCAACCGGTGAACCATGGGACATGGCCTCATGACTCAGTGGGAGCGGCTGCGGCGTTACCTGAGGGCAAAGAGGCAACTGCCCGAGCGGCCTTGGCACCACGGGTACCCTGTCTTCCACCTCTGGTACCCCTGCGTTGGCCTCTTTGACTGCCAGCTCCTCTCGCTTTACTGAAGGACGAGTAATAGCGAAAGGAACCACCCCTCCACTGCTGTCCCCTAGGACGAAAAGGCGGAGGTTGGCGAACTGCAGCGCCCAACGACTTCGCTGCAGCTTTTGAGGTCTGCAACCTCTCAAGGCTCGCGTCAGCCTTGCTGCCAAAAAGGTGTTCACCGTCAAAGGGCATGTTGAGGAGCCGGGACTGCACATCAGGAGCAAACCCCGACTTCCGCAACCACGCAAACCTGCGTATCACGGTGCTCGCCGCCATGGACCTACTGACGCATTCAGCTAAGTCCAAGCCCGACTGAACGGACTCACACATGGCATCCTTACCATCCTGGACCATAGCAAGGAAACCATCCCGTTCGTCCCCTTCGGGAATATGTTCAGCCGCTAACGCAACACAGTTCCACAGAGTGTGTGTGAAACGAGACAAGGCACAAATGGAGTTGGCCGCCTGAAGCACCATACCACCAGAAGAAAACACTTTCTTCGCCCAGCCATCAAAACGTTTGTCGTCCCTATCAGGAGGGATGGTAGGGTACGATGCCTGCTTTGCCGGGGCCGTGGCCGCCTGCACCACCAAACTCTCCGGAGTGGGGTGCCTGGTCAAGTAGCAGGGGTCGCTACTGGCTGGACGATATTTTCGCGACAAGGATCTGCCCACCACCGGGAGACTCTTCGGAGCAGTCCAAGCCGCTGCCACCCTTCTCTGTAAAGCCATATGGAACGGCAGTACCGGGTCAGTTGGGGGACCAACATCAAGGATGTCCGTCAGATCATCCTGCACAAACTCCCCTGGGGGAGCAGACCATCCCAAGTACCCAGAAACCCTAGTCATAAGGCGCCGGTACGAGGAATCGGCATGAGAGCCAGGCTCAGGCCTACAAAACTCCACCTCCGGAGAGGTGTCCAGTCCACTGGCATCATGCAGTGACTGCCTCAAATCGTCAAACTGACTATGGCCCGAGACAATTTCATCTGGAACCTGACTAGGAACCAGGCCATCAGAATCCTCATCCGCGTCTGAAATATATTCCAGGTGGCGAAAAGAAGGCACCCCGAGAGTGCTTGCTCTTAACCAGAGCCTTCCTAGGGGGTTCCCCCGTGCCACGGGGTACCTCCGACACGAAAGGCATCGATGGCGTCGAGCGAATCGGCGCCGACGTCGAGAGAACAGGCATCGGCGCCGAGGAAATTGGCGTCGACGTCAGATGCAGCGCTGCCAGCATTGGCGGCGTCGACTCAGCCCTCGAAGCCGGAGCCCCGAGCGTGTCCCTAGACGACCTGAGCGTCGACGGCTTCGATGACTTCCTCGGAGCCGGAGCCCCGAGAAAGCCTGTCGACGCCTCAGACGTCGACGTCTTCCTCCAAGACCTCACAGGTGCACACGGTCTCGAACGCGTCGAGGACCGGGACCTGGAACGGGTCCGTCAAGAACGAGTCTCCTTGTCCGAACGGGACCTCTCCCGTGACTCGTGCCGACCACTCTTGCGAGCGGTGGCTCTCGACCTCTCACGACCGACCCCACTCGGGGGCCCGGACGGCTTAGTACCCTGCAACTCAAGAATCGCCAGCATTTTCTTCCCGAAGGAAGCCCATTCCTCCGGCGTCACACGGCTGGTGGGGTAAGCGACGTGCCGGGCAGAGTCTTCCGAAGAGGACCTGGAAGACGTCTGGTGTCGGCGCTTCTGAGAATGCCTCGAAGAGGCTGAGGAGTGGCGAGACCGACTCCTAGAAGGAGACCCACGAGACTTCCGACGACGCGGAGAGTCACCCCTCGAATCATCCGTCGAAAGCCCCGCAGACTTCGACTTCCGGGGCTTGGACACCCGACCTACCGACAACAACTTCTTACGTTCGCTTAAGGCTTTGGACGTGAGCGACTGGCAGTCAATACAGTCATCCGTGTCGTGGGCCTCCCCGAGGCACCAGAGGCAGGCGTTGTGCGAGTCCGTCACCGACATCTTGGACCCACACTCCCTGCACTTCTTGAAACCCGGACGCGGGGTCGAAGATGAAGTAGAAGACATCTTCACACGAAGGATTTTCACAAAACGAACAGGTTCGAAGAACCGAGAAGAACAGAACTCCAAAGAGTCGAGGCGTTAACCGAGATTCACGAAGCAACACGTTCGCGGAAAAAACAGAACTGAGGCTACGGGCGTCGTGCGTCCTACTTATCACATTGGATGACGTCGGAGGAGGTCCTCGACGACGGCGCATCGACGTCATCGACGCAGGACACAGAAAAAAGTTTCCGAAGCAGCACAGCTGTGGTGATTACATGTCATAGATATGGAATACGTCGGAGGACCCAATCCCCTCGAATTCAAAACCATATGGGTCAATTATTCCCGACATAAGGGCTAGGGGCACGCTCCTGGCCTATTTGACCAAATTCCCGTTTCAGTCACACTCAATCCATGCGCTTCCACTTGAACTTCTTTCCGACAAAGGAACTTCTGGAAGTCAGAAAGTAAAAAGAACTGCGTGATTTTCATTGCAGACTAACTGTAAACAAGAAACCCTCTACCACTTGATTCTAACATACCCGGGGGCTTGGAGCTTTAAGACTGAAGTGGTTGGGTAAATTTGTCAGACATACTACCACTTGGACCAACAAAGACTGATGGACAAAGCTGATGTTGGGGGAACGAATTATGCTTTCTCTAGCTTTATTGGCCTTCTTAAAAGACCTGTTCGTCACTATCGAGCGGTTCAACTAGAGGTCTAAAGTGACAATGTGTTTCTTCCACTGCTTTTTTATCCCTGTTCCTCCACTTTTAATCTTGAATAGTATATTGAATTTGGCATCAGTTCTGCATACTAGGATTTATTTTATGTTATTTTTAAATATCATGAGTGCTCGCGTTTTTCTTTTTTCTTTTTCTCTTTACTCTTTTTTTCTCTTTTTATTCTTATTTTTGTGATATAGCGGAAAGGTTTGTATTTTAAACCAAATGCTAATAAAAAAAAATATATAATAATGATAATATGGAGAACTCTCTATGATACCGATTGTAACATTCTATACTATGGAGGTCATTCCCATCCTGACATTTGGGGCAGAGATAGCCCTGAACCTGTCCTGGTGAACGTGGGATGTTCTTGAAGGTTTATTTTGGAAGAGGGTGCTGAAATTGCCATGAGGGAGGCCTGTTGCCCTGATTCGCTTTAAGCTAGGCCTATATTCCATGTACGCAGTCTCTGGGGAAGTCATTGAGCTTGTTCTTTAAGTCCTTCACAGCTGACGCAGCTCCTCCATCAAAGATTCAAGGGAAAGTAGAAAATACAAAGGCAGAGCGGCCTCTGGACTTTTGGAAGGATAAATGTGCCAAATGCCTGCTTGAATTAAATGTTAATGCGGATGATCTAATAACGACTCCAAGTAGAGTTAAGAGGAAAGTATATGATGCCGCCTGGATACTGACTCACATAAACACTGATGCGAGAACATGATGCAGAAAGTAGAGCTCTGGGAAAGTTACCAAAATACTTGCTTAAGTTCCCATGCAGGAAATACAAAGCACAATTTATGAGAGTGCGCCTTAACCGCTTTCCAACCAAGGAGATGTTGATAGCACGAAAACAGATAGACGAAGCGCACACGGCCGTTAGACATTGTGGACAAAAAGAACCAATTGAGTATCTGAAGCACCTAGTAGTTCACTGTGTGGGGCTGAAAAACCAGAGATCAACCCATTTGGGGAAGATGCTGGGGGAAGTAGATTCCTTGGTGGCAGACTAAAGGCAGCACCTGGTGCGCTTAGGAGAAAACCAGCGCGAGTCTTTGCTCTAGTCAGGCTGATCAAAGAAATGTTTTAAATCGGAAGGTAATGAGGGATAGGAAGCAGATGTTCAGTGAACATCAACCAACATTCTTTTTTAAAAAGATGTTGAGAAACTGATGAGAAACTGCTTAGGAATAACTGAATCTGCTTAACTTTAAATTGTGCTTCACTCAACATTGCGTTTTAATGTATTATATACCATGCATGTAAAATGAAGGAAGATTGTGGAAAATGTGTTAAAGGGTTAATGTATCAAATAATATATATATATATATATTTATATATATATATTTGACAACAATGTGGCTTTGTAGTCCGTTGCTCTGCAGGGCGACACCTTCCAATCCCTTGGATTAATGAAACAGAAAAATATCGAGTGGGAATTTCTGTTGATTTGTTGGTCATTAAAGATGTGAACCGGGATGTCGCGGGTCACTGTAACTGGACGGCAAAGAAAGCCTAAGTGTCCCTGAAACAATATTCAAGAAAAAGAAGTACAGGACTCGGCGCCATCAAGATAAATGTGTATTTGGCTTGCCGACGCGTGTGATTATCGAACGGAGGAACAGAGATTGTGACTGGGGATAATACCCCGTTATTACTACAGGCACAACAGTGCTAAGAATTGGTTACGTTAGATTTTGGCCCAGATTTGAAAAATATAGATATGCATACATACAACCACACACACCGCTGCATTTTAAAACCATATATATTGTTTCTCGGTCTTGCTACGCCACCTAGTGAGTTTTGCTAGCATTACATGACATATAAACAGCAATTTTCATTAATAAATAGGTCTCATGTTTTGCATTGATATTTTTTATTTACGAGGGACACGTTCCAAAGGCCCTCACCGCCGCTTAGCTTAGACCGAACACCCCCAGAACCTACACTTTTACTTAAGGATGGTATTTTTTAAAACGACATTTTTAAAAACGCAATTTCTAGCTCTCAATTTTTTCAAATTGAGGTTTTTCACAACGATAATAGGACTGTCAATCAATAAGAAACCTACGGGGACCAAAGCAGCCCTGGGATATTGCGCTTTAAGATTGGGATCAAGGACACAATGGGCCTCATTACACGGTAGGCGGTAAGGGTTTACCGGTACCGGTATTTTACCGGTACCAGTAAATCCTTCCCGCCTTACTACAAGGTCCCTTTGCGGGTTGGGGAATTTAACGCCTGCTTTTCGCAGGCGTTAAAAATCCAATCCGCAAAGGGCCCAGGGTGCCAATTACGGTACCGCAATTTGCAGTACCGTAATTAGCACCTTCCCCATTCCCATTATGCCCTATGGGGAAGGGCAATGGAGGAAGGAGGAATTACCACCTTCCCAACCTTGGAATAGGGCGGTAATTCCCCTTTCCTCCAAGGCGGTACCGGTAAATTATCGGCATGAACCATGGCGCTAATAGCGCCATGGTTTACCGCCTACCGTGTAATGAGGCCCAATGTCATTTAGAATTGGCACATGCACTTTACGTTTACTCCGACATCCTGACAAATGGAGTTTAGATGACCCTATTTCAGCTTTAGCAAAGGACACTAGGGGCGGTAAGCGTTCGTAGCAACCAAAACCCAATATACTGACTTAACAGTAAAACTGTTAAAACAATCATAAGTGTTTGACTGGTCCCTCTGTCACAGAACAGTGATAAAAGTTACAACACAAATTATTTCCACTTTGCAAGACAACTGGGAAATCCACACCAGATCTACACAAACTGATTACAATAACTTTTCTTAAATTGCCCTATCACATGCTCTGAACAAATAACACAATCATTGCAAACAGTCCTTATTCATTGTTTTTTCAACAAACTCACTGTAATTTGCTTGACATCCTCCTCAGCCTCATCCTGAGAAGAATCCCCCGCTACGAAACAGAGAAAAAAAGCAAGTTTAATATGGTTAGAGACCCATTCTCATACAAACTAAAAGGGTTAACCACTGCCACGGCTTTGGAGCGCCCATTGCATGGCATGGAACACAAAGTTGGAGAGCATGAAGAAACTGTCAGTTACTTTGTACATGTGTTTTGAAGGGAAAAATTAATTTTAGCTGCGGCAGAATTGATGTAAATCCCTTGTCAGGGGAAGCAGACTCCAAAGGGAATACAGGAAACTACACACTAACAAGAAACCACAGACCTACATTTGTTTCCCACTATTATAACAAGTCATTAGAAGTATTTGAAGGGCAGGTGTATACAATTGTACAGCTCTACTGACAAATCCATGATGTAAAACTACCTACCTTCACAAATGGATTCGGAAAAAGAACTGGAAGAAACATCTACATGGCATCACTTTAGGCAACTAAGAAGGGTGGGTCCTCAGTTTCACACGGTTACGAGAACCGACATTGATCAGAGGTGAATTAAGACTCGCAGGATACTAATCACAATTCAACAAAGGCCATGGGCTCAAACGGTTTGTGTGTGAAAATCTGGCAACACCAATTTCCGGTCCCAAACTGGTGTGGCACTTAACTGGAGGAAAGTGATGCAAAAATGTCTTTATAATTGGCACTACAGTTAAAAACGAATTCGAAATTGAAATAGGTCTCCAAGGCTGACAACAATCGCAAGCAGATGATGGTAAGATCAGATTGGAAAAAAGATAAATCATTTACTGAGCATGTTCAGGTTGAATTGTTTTTCTAGCGTTCAGTGTAAGAACCTCCTACACTACTTACTCTGATTTGGATGCACACAGACATTTTCTTTGACACTTCAGCCAAGTTAAGGTTATCATCCGACAAGTTAAGATGTCCTTCAGTCTTCAAGAACACAGCAGCTAAGCACAAAAACTGAAGTGAGGAATGAAAAAACAATCCTCATTTTGCGAAATCAAATCTGGCCTGACATGGATCCATCAAAGAGGCTTGTGCAACAGATGAAGGTCAGAGATTAAGGCCCTCACGGACTCACTACCTTCTATGGGGTGAAAGTTTAGTTCTCTATGGTTACTTCAGAATCAGTGACGCCTCTGCTAGCTGCATTGAGACCCCCACCCAACTTTACATGGACACCTGCCCTGCATTTGTGGCAGGTCTTGCTAATTTTGTCAAAGATTTTGTTAATCTTTCTCAGAGGCAACAGAGTGTTCCAAATACCGTCAAATCAGTTCTCATCGCCCCCCCCTGTTGAAAAAAGCCAATCTCGATCATTCCCTCATGAATAATTATCATCAGCCCAAACACCATGGCGTGTTGACAAAAGCTGCAACTATGCAGCTTCATGATTTCATCGGATATAACGATATTCTCAATTAATTACAATATCAGGTGGGGACGAGATCTGAGCACAGCGGACACTGGCATTTGTCCCTTTTGATGATAGACCGGCTGGCTGGCCACTTTTGATACCATGAATCAAGAAATTCTACTATCATTATTGCACTCCCTGACTGGGATTCAAGCGTCTACACTGGCATGAAAAACTTCCTGACAGGGAGGCAGCAAGTGGTTAAGTTAGGACCATACACATCAGATTTACTGTCCATTAGCTGTGGGACACCCCAGGTAGTCCCTTGCACGCTTCTCGTATTTAACGTTCATGTACAACCTCTGAAGACTATATTGCATTCTACAGAGATTCACATTTAAAAATCTTATGCCGATGATTCGCAGCTGTATATGAAAGGAGACGGCCCCCCTATGCCACTTTTCAGGCCTTAGACTATCGCCCAACAGTCATACTACGATAACTGCAAATGTTTATTTTAGTGGAGTTTTCCTAAAGCCCACTTGAGGTAAGACTTAATAAAACTATCACTTGGAATACAGGTCCCCCAACTCTTAGTGTAAGGCTGCACTGCTCAAACACCTTGGTAGAGTGGCAGAGCAGTCAGACCTATCATCGGAGGAAGATGCGAACTGTAGGTAAGTACACTGAACCCAGTTAGCACAATGCTCCAAAGAAACACACTGATAATGTTATATTAAAATATGTACATTATATTTACACAAGGAAGGTAGTAAAATATTTAAGTCAGTTAACCAATACTCTTAGGAATACTTAAATACACGTTTTAAAGGCCACTGCTTCAGTGATTGTTGCTCATGGTACAACTGTTGCAGAGTTTGACGATACTGACAGTTCTACCGTATTATCGGTACGGCCGCACATTCTCGTTAAGACAAAGATATACAGTAATTGTAATCAGCTAGCAAAACCACATAAGATAAAGGAAAAAGGTTGGTTAGTCATACAGTAGCAGAGCTTAACGTTCTAGAGACACTTTCTTAGAAAACTAACGCTTTTAATGTCCAATACCTAACTATATGAAAAGTCAGCTCTGAATGGATCCAAAGTCTTAAGAAGCAGCAGAAATGCAAAAGTTCCTTAGGATACTTTTAGTCTCTAGGAAAAGATAATTGAATTAACAATGATGGCGACCCTGCAAAAGGACTCGCACTAAAGGGACACGAGATGGCAGCTTGGGTCAAAGGTAGGGTGGACACGTCTACACGCACCCCACTCTGGAGCAACTTCTCGATTCAAAGTAAACAATACCTTTCGACCCACAGTACCTTAGGTTATAAGAAATGCTCGTAGCTGGATTCTCCTCTGTGTAGTAGCAACGGACCCTGTCTCCCGATTCCTCAGTCAGGTGATGAAAGGAAGGACTCTGAAGGGAATGTCTCAGCAGCAGTCTTGAGAGAGAACCCATGGCGTGGATATTCGGTCTCCCTGGTCAGTCTACAGTTTTTGCGCCTTTTTCTCTGCACCACAAAGGACGTTATTCGCCCGGTCGATCTACGATTCTGGCGTCCTGCACTCTGGTGAGGGTATTGGATGAATTGTATCCTGTCTCTGGAGGGTCCCCTGAAGCTCAGCAAAGACTTGGACGGATTCAGCCCCTGAAAGACTTTGCACTGCAAATGGGTCGGAGGTCTATCGGTATTCGCTGACTGCAGCTCTGGAAAGGCACAGCACCTCGGGAGATGGCTCCAATTGCAGTTAGTCTCAGGGCTGGTTGATTCCACCAGCCAAAGGGAAGGAGTCGTCCTCTTCAAAGCTCCTCTGTTGAATGGAAAACAGAGTCAGGACAGCAGTGGTTGCTTCACAGTGATGAAAAGGGTCTGCAGGCGTCTCTGATAGTCTTCTGCTTCGGCTACTTCAGTTTCCAGTGGTCAACTTGCCTTTCACCTAAGGAACATCACCTTTACATTCGGTTTCAACACAGGTTCCTCTGCAATCTCAGTAGTTTACAGAAAGGGGTGGTGGCTGTCCAATCAGGATAGGCCACCCCCCCCTAGGCGGGGACACCCAAGGGTTCCCGCCAAAGGCACAACACACAGACCTCCCCCTTCTAGAATGGTAGAAGGGCTAACAAAGAACAACCACAACCGAAATGGCAAAAAAAGAAAAGAGCCACCATGTTAGAACATTGTGACCCTATTATGCCCAACCGAGACTAAGAAGAAATGGAGATGAGGCGCACACTCCGATTCCCAGTCAGATTTACCTGCTAAAGCAACAGTTAGTCTTCTCCTCCAAATGTTTTTTTTAGTTTTTTTTTTTAATCAAAGATTTTATTGTTTTTTAACATTAAGAAACATTACCAATTATTCATTACATTACAGGGAGGGGAAAAGGAAAACACATGGGGAATCATTACAACCATGAAAAGGAAAGAAGGGGAGAGTACAGGGACTGCAGCCCATAGGACCGACAAGCCTTTGGCGAGGGCCTCATGCAGCAGTATGTTTGTATCAGGCCCACTTGCCTGGCATCGCTCAGTCCACCTCGTATGTGTTACCTGTGACGCCTCGTCAGTTGCCTAGTTGGCCTCCTCCCATCTCTGCCATATTTTGCTCGCTTTTTGCGGGCAGCCCCTTGCCGCGTACACCCGGTGTTCCATTGTCGCGCAGATGTCCACATCCGTGACCCACTGGTCATAGCTAGGTGTCCTCTCCAAACCCCACAGCTGCGCAATGTTCCTTCTGAGAACCGCTGTTGCGGTTGACCAGAGCTGTTTCTCGTAGCGGGACAGATCACAGTCATCGGAGATCACTAGTAGGAGTTTTTTTGGGCTCCTTTGTATTGTTTTGCCTATGACACTGGACAATTTGTCACAGCATTTCCTCCAGAGCTGTTGAATGTTGTCGCATTCCCATAAGATATTGAAGAAAGTACCTACCTCGCGTTTGCAGCATAGGCATGGCGAGTCCGACACCCTGCCCCATCGGAGGAGTGCTACTCTTGGATAGTAGGTACAGTGCAGGATCTTAGGTTGGACCAGTCTGAGCCGCGACGAGATGGCTACCTCACCAGGGTACGTCAGAGCCTCTACCCAGTCTTCCAATTGTAGCGGTCCCACATCTCGCTCCCATTTGGCTTTCAGACTGACCAGGTCTGGTGTAGCAAAGGATGTGATCACAGTGTACATAGTTGATGTGATTTTTCTTTTTATCTGGTCCAGAACTATGTTGCGCTCTAGCGGAGAGCTTTCCAGCATGTCCCTAGTGATCTGCCGGTGGGCATACCATGCATGTTTCAATTGAGTGTAGTGGTACCCATCTGTGGCTTGGAGGGAGAATTCAGAATGTAGTGTCTCCAACAGTACCAATTTATCCTCCCGCATCACGTCTCCAAAACTGGTGATACCACACTGGACCCAAACGGGCCACCTGAGCAGCTTCTGTATTTCGGTGAGGAGGAGGTTGTTCCACAGGGGTTGGGCCAGTGTCAGTTTGCCGTCCCACCCTAGGTGCCGGTGTGTTTCCACCAGATTCTCGCAACATGGGTTGCCATGTCAGAGTTTGGTGTGCGACCCAGACCACAATACAGAAGCTCCAAAGGTGGTGGTGTTCTATTAGTGTTGATTCCTCTGATGTGCGGCAGGCTTCTGTCCCCATGGAGCATGTTGTTCACCACCGCCATCTGGCTGGCCCAGTAGTATGTCTGCAGTCTGGGCACCCCAATCTCACCCTCCCAGACGGACCTCTGAAGTGTGCTCCAGAGTAGTCACCAGAGAATGCGGTCAATTTTGTGGAATTCCTGGCGTGGGATGTACAGTGGTGCATTTTGCAGGATGAACAAGAGCTTGGGGAGGGCAATCATGTTGAATAGGGTGGCTCTGCCATTCAATGTCAGTGGCAAGGAGATCCAGTGGCGAGTGTCCTCTGCGAACCTCGTTACAAGTGGGTAGAGGTTCAAGGATGTGTAATCAGCAAGATGCTTCGTGATTCGTACACAGAGGTATTTGAACTGTTCTTTGGTAAATGCAGTCTGCATGGCTCGCAACTGACACGCTGCCTATGGGGAAAAGGGTGGATTTGGACCAGTTCATGCATAGGCCACTGAAGACCCCGTATCTCTCCAGTGTATGCATGACTATGGCAGGAATTGATTAGGTCTTTTACGTAGATTAGCAGGTCATCTGCATAGAGCGACACTGTCCTCCCAAGTCTCAGACCAGCGGAAGCCCTCCGAGAGTGATGTGTTTCGTAGGAGGATTGCCAGGGGTTCAATTGCTATCGCGAAGATCATAGCCGATAGGGGGCAGCCCTGCCTACTGCCCCTGCCCAGAATGAAAGGGTCCGATTGCCAGCTGTTAACACTAGTTCTGGCCGTTGGGCCATTATATAACATTTGCACCCAGCTCATGAAGTTCCTGTCAAAGCCCATGCGCTGCATTATGTCCCAGATGGCCCCCCAACACACAGAGTCGAAGGCCTTTTCGAAGTCTACTGCTAATAAAGCTAGTGGGCCTTGTATGCTGTCGGCTCTTTCCAGGCCTGAGTGCAGTCTGCAGAAGTTCATGCGCGTCGATCTCTGGGGCATGAAGCTGCATTGGTCTGGGTGGACCAGGGAGGGGATGACCTGCTACAAACGGTCTGCTAGTAACTTCGCTAGTATTTTGGTTTCACTATTTATAAGTGAAATAGGTCTGTATGAACTGCAGTTTTCAGGGGGTTTGTCCGGTTTGGGTACCACTATTGTTGTAGCTTGTCGCAAATCTGGGGCAGGATGCTCTGTTCCTGTGCGTGCTGGTACATTCACAGTAGGTGTGGGGCAATTACGTTGGTTCCCACCTTCCGCCATAACTCGACCGGAAAGCCATTTGGGCCTGGGGACTAGCCGTTTGGAGGCCAGACATGGCACTCAACACCTCGTCCTCCGTGATATCCTTCTCCAGTAGCTCCTGTTGTGCCATGTTTAAGATGGGGATATCAATCTCATCCATGATTGCAGCATCTGTGTAGGTAGTAGATTCATTATAGAGTTCAGCGTTGTACTCCGCAAAGCCCCACGTTATGTCCTGATCTGTCACTAGTGGGCCTGCCCCCCCCCCCCCGTTTCTATATCAGCCGGACATGGCTGCGTCCCTGCTCCCTTCGTTCCAGCCACGCCAGCATCTTACCAGCCTTGTCACCTGTTTCATATATCCTTGCTCGCATTGCGCTATGTGCATGTCTTGCATTGTCCAGTGCTATGTTTTGGAGCCGCTTCTGTGCTAGGAGCAAGGCGCGGTTTGTGTCCGGCAGGTCTTCAGTTATATGCATTTCCTCCTCTGCCTGTTTCACCTGCTGCTCTGCTTTGTATATCTTAAGCAGGTGCTTTTTCCTTTTTGCAGTCGTCCAAGATATAGGTTCACCCCTCAGTACTGTTTTGTAGGCCTCCTACAGTGTACGGGGTCCGATGGGGTCTCTGTATTTAACTCGGAATATGTGTTGGTAGTCTCTTGGAGCCCATCTACTAGGTCCGGGTCACCCAGATAGTTATTCAGACGCCAGGTAGGCGGAGGGGGGGGGTCGGGGGGGGAATCGGTTTGGATGTTGTGATTTTTAGATCTAGTGGGGAGTGGTCGGAAATAACTCTGGGAAGCAGCTTATTTTCTTGTGCCCTATGCAGGTCGGTTGATGGGATGAAAAAGTAGTCTAATCTGGAGAGCGAGGCGTGTGCCCCAGAGTGGAAGGAGTATTCTCTGGTGTTGGGGTGGAGATCCCTCCACACATTGCACAGGTCCAGGGCGTTGGTAAAGGTGGCAAGTTTCATAGGTACGTTAGGATTTCTTCTGCGTAAATGTGAGCGGTCCAAGGTGGTGTCCATGACTTTGTTGAAGTCTCCTCCCAATATCATGATGTTGGAAGTGTTGTTTGTAATCAGAGGGGAGATATCGGTGAGTAGTGGCGATAGCAGGGTGGGTGGTGCATAGATAGCTAGTAGAGCGATAGAGTGGTCCCATAGCCTGCCTGCCACGTATACATATCTGCCTCCGGTGTCCTGGGTCACTGTTCAGGTGGAAGGGGAGTTTTTTGTGTATCATGATGCCCCTTAAACCCACAGTGAAGCCTGCGTGAAGTGCTAGCCTATAGTTTGTACGTTTGAATAGGGTACATTCTGTGCCCGCGAGGTGAGTGACCAAAATACTATGTCTGGTGCGTGTCTATTTAGGAATTGCCCTACCAAGCAGCGCTTGACCGCATTGCCCAGGCCGTTGACATTCCATGTCATGAGCTTGAGTGTTCTGGAGACGTTGGTGGTGTTATGTGATGCCACGTTTGCCTGTGGCTGGAGAAGTGTGTGCTGCTGATGGCGACGTTACGCGCCAGGCGGGTTTATGCCCGTGTGTTATTGCCCTTTTGTCTGGTATTGGTATGCCTCGTGCTTGACTGGTCCCGTACTTAACTGAACTTAACAAACCCCTAACCACCCTATACTCCTCCCAACTAGAAGCATCGATCGCCCGAACATGAGAACTTTAAGTTGTCAACCGGACAACTTACATGCAACTAACTAAAGTTAGGTACAGGTAGTTCCCCCTTGCGATATACGACCAGGGGTTGCCACCACTAGTACTATCTTATAGTGTGCCTATGGGGGAGCCCTTGACGTGAGGACTCAAGTCATACCCACGACCGCAACTTGAAAACGGGTGTTACCTTGTATTAAGTGTTACGGTGTGTAGCATATGGTTGGGTGATTCACTATGTACTCACTGCTGTGTATCGGCGCATTGTCGGAGATCAAGACAGGGGTCATCCATCAATGTCTTCCGGCTGGTCTTGTGCCGGTGGTTGTTGGGATGCTCGCTGTTGGTCAGGGGCGGTCTGTGGTTTCTTCTCCTACTACCATGGCCGGTTGACCAGTCTCCCTCTATGTGTTGTTCAGCCCAGCGCCATGCTTCTTTGGGGTCATTAAAATGGACTGTGGTACCTTTGTGGTAGATCTTAAGCTGTGCAGAGAAGAGCAGACCGTACTTGACACCCATTGTTTGCAATTGCTTTTTAAGGTGGTCGAAGGATTGTCTCGCTTTCTGCACCTCCCTCGTATAGTCGGGAAAGAAGGCGTTTTTGGAGCTATTAAAGGTGATCGTATCTTTGGCGCATGCGTGTTGCAATAGTGCGTCTCGGTCTCTATAGTTTAGAAATGTTCCAATCACTGTGCGCAGAGGAGCCCCAGGCACCAGTCTGCCCGTGGGCATTCTTTGTACTCACTCTATAGAAAAGAACTTGGAGAAGGAGTCCGGTTCAAATAAGTCAGTGAGCCACTGTTCAAGAAAAAGTTCCATACATGTGCCTTTAACTTTCTCGGGTATACAGAGTATGCGCACATTGTTGCGCCTAGATCTTCCTTCTCAGTCTTCAATTCAGTCCTCCAGCACCTTAAGCTTCGATGTGACTCTTCTAACCTGCTGTTGCAGGTTGTGTACCCCATCCTCTGTGTTGGAAATGCGTTGTTCGGTCTCACCAGTGCGTGCCATTAGTTTTTGGAGGTCGTGCCTGAGGCTTATCCCATCCATTTTTTGTTCCATTGACGTGCGGGAGTCGGCTATGGCGGCCATGACATCCCTCAGAGATTGTATGTTCGGGCTCTACATCCTCCGCGGTACTAGAGTGGAGGTCGGGAGCCTGTGGTGGGGGAATGGTATATTGGTCCATTCAGCTTTGCATGGGAAGTCTCTTGGATTTGTCTTTCTCCATGCTTCCTGTTGCGCCTAGTAGCCGCAGTTTCCACACAGAGGTCGCTCTGTGGTAATTGAGTGGTATGCTTCGTGACCGCACACACTCTTCGTGATCTGTCGGCGCTGTGATTCTGTTCCACTGCCTCTGTGCAGTAAGGGCTGTTTGTGACACCCATATCCCGACCGGCACTGGTGAGCCCAGCTGCTTCCCCTAGTTGCCTCTTAGGGTGTATCTGCAGTGTTTCGCCCTTGACATTAGTCCTCTTCTACCCCCCTGGTGCCTTGGCAGGCTGGTGTGCAGTAGTCCTGCACCCTATGGGGGGGCCAGTACCGGGCCGTAGTGGTGTGCTGCTGCCTGAGCTCCAGGCGTATGCCCCGGGATGCACCCGCTTCGTCAAGTGCATGCGGCTACCCGGCCGGCCTGCCCACCGTGCGTCCCGGGCGTACCCCAGGCGTGCAGCGTGTCTTTACCTTGTTTTGTGCCCCCACAGTGTGTCTTCCCACTGCCCTGGTAGGTGTGGATATCTGGGCTGCCAAGCAAATGAGTGTCCACTCCGCTCTTCCCCAGGGGTCGGCCCACCCACAGCTGGTGCAAGCCCCAGGCTGCGCTGGCTCAGGGCACCGTGGGGGTCTGTCCCCACACCTCCAGTAGCTTGGCCTCTTTTCGTATGGGGCGCAGTGCTCCTGCGGCTCCTCCCCAGGTGGAGCGGATTGTGTCCATGTGTGTGGATTACAACGTTAGCCGTCTCGTGGTGTGGGTCTCCAGACCCCCCCCTCCCAGGTACGTGAGCACACGGTCGCCGTGGAGATCAGTGTTCCCCAGAGCCCCTTCAATGCCGATCTGCTGGTAGCTGTCCGCGTATCACGCGGCTCAGCTGTTCTCCACAGGTCCACCAGGACCGCTGACAGACTCGCCTCCAGAGCGCCGCGCCAGCACGCACGGGCTGTCTCCTTTCCCCAGGAGGGGCCTTGGTCCGCCGCTTCTGTGGCACTGCGAAGGTGCTGCAAGTTCTCTTTTTCCCCCCGGCTGGCTACAAATGATGGCAAGCCAGGCCTAGGGAGTCGCACGCCAGCAGGGGCCCCGCTATATCTTCTACACTTCAGTTAGCTTGCCGGGCCCCCCCACGGCTCAGGAGTACAGCCGGAGCCCCTTCGGGGGTCGCGCCGTACCTCCGCCACTGTTGGCGGGTAGATGAAGAGCAGGGTGTCGCCACCACCCAATCCCGCTCCAAGGCCTTCATGTGTTTGATTTCACACGCGGGCGTCCATCTTTAGGACGGGCTGCTCGGCAGTCGTGCAAAGTTCTTTGTGCCCCAGGCACCGAAGCATAGGCACCTTTTCCGTCGATTTTCCACCGTACTTGTGCTTGAGGGTGTCAAACACTCGTCAGGAGTGTTTATACTGCTCTGTTTTGCAGGAATCAGGTGTTTTTAACAGGATGAGCATTGCGGCCACGGGAGCTGGAGCCCCTCACATCTTTCCCATTTCGCTGCTGGTCGCGCCCCCCGTCCAAACATTTTCTTGACTCATCATGCCTTACTATGGAGAGTCATAAACATGGTTTTCCCCCTCCTCCTATCAAGGGAAAGATGTGTGCTTTGGAGGAGAGTTGGTTCCTAGCCACCTGCATTGAAAAAAGTGCACGACTACATGTACCAAAATCCTTGTAGACTTTAATGAGAATTAACCAGACACACCTGAAAAGGAAAAGAAACAAACACAGCCTCCCTGATGATTGATAGAGTCAAGAAAACGTTTGGAGGAGAAGACGAACGGTCGCTTTAACAGGTAAATCTGACTGGGAATCAGAGTGCGCGCCTCATCTCCATTTCTTCCAACCGAGACTGAATACAGTCTGCTGTAAAAAAAGAATTGCACATTAGTTGGTAGAACACGTACACTGCCATTAGCCATAAACACAGGGCTGTCTATGTGACTGAAAAGTCACAGGAGCAGAGAGAAGGGGATACTAGGTATCCCCTTAGCACTCCACATAAGGTGGTGTGTGCTAATCTTGCATAGTGTAAAGTCTTAGGGGGGATACAAAGTATCCCTCTATCCTTAAGAACTGTAGTTAGTAAGGAGAAGAAAATAATGTTAAAGGAGAAAACAAAGGGTTCACAACAACACTGCCCATAAGGAGCTGTGTGTTGCAAAAGGTGTAAACAGATGCCTTTAAAGAGATATGGAGAAAAGTAGACTCCATAGTAAAGGTAAAACACAGAACAGAGTTGCAAATGTCGGAGCAAATAAGATGAATGAATGGCTCTTTAGGATTGATGCGAAGATTGGGTTGCTTTGATAGCAATGGTATTCATGGTGAGGTTGGTGGGTTTCCTCCCCCCTTATTTTTTCTTCTCTTTCTTCCTCTTTCTCTTTTCTTCTTTCCATTTGTGGTGTCATTCGTGTTGTCTTTTGTGTTTGTGTTTTTTGTATATTCAGGTCAATATGTTAAATGTGTTTCACTAGGGTTGGTCACTTATTGATATGAACAATTTACGATGCTTATGTTATTTTGTAAATTTTATTCTCTCTGATTAATGTGAGACTTACTTTTATTGATGTTATTTATGTTATGTGTGAAAATTAATAAATTGTTTTTGAAAAAAAAGAAGGAGTAGAAAAAAGCTCCACTCATTCAGGATAGAAAAAGTCCAGCAAAAAGTGCTGGGGTCTCACTAGGAGAGGGGATGAAGCATAACCATGATAGACTTCCCTAACAGGTTTGCAATGGAATCACTCAAAAACAGAAGTGATGTTGTTCAGTCCCCTCCATCTCTGTAAGGATGCAGTGAGACACCCTCCTTCGCTTATCCTCCTTGACATACCCATTTAGTCAAGAACTTGGCTTTATATGGGATGGCAACCTTTCTCTTGTGGGTCAGGTGAACAAAGTGGTTAGAGTATCCTTTTAACAGCTGCAGCTATTGGGAAAGGACTCTTCAATTCATCCCTGGAGATCTTCGTGCCCAGGTGGTGGGAGCACTCATAAACCCAGATCATGATTATGCCAATAGTCTTTATTTGGGTATTGCCAAATGTTGGGAAATATTTCTCTTTTGGCAACTCTCCCTCTATGGTTGTATGGACTCACAAACGTTTTGCTTGGGTTGTTGAACCAGTCCTGACTTTTTGCAGGGAAGTGTAGCCTTCAGCTTCACTCCCCTGGCCTTTTGCTCCTTTTGTTATGGGGAAACTGATCAGCCTTTCAGACTATCAGTACAGGGAAGCTAGGATTCCCTTTTGACTTTGTACACTCTTGTGAACATTGCAAATAGCATCTTACAATTCATTGTAATTGGGATACATTTGTTTCACCCTACTGTTTTAAACATGGGAATTTTGGTTACTTGTATATGTACTTGAAAACAAGCTGGTGGAAGCTTACCATTGTTGTGTTCGTTCTAGTGTGCACATTCATGTTTACCACATCTGGCTACTAAATGTGGCTAGTGCTCTAAAATGGTCATGCCACAAGATTGCGCTTGTTCGTTGGCCATATTGTTGTCTTTGGCCTATTTCCAGCCTTGCCAGGTCAAGAAATCAAATAGAAGGTCATGCACTTGCCTGCTTGCACAAGCTGCAGCTTTCGGGGGTTAGGGAGGACTGTATGCATGGCTCAGGAAGTGGGAGGGACTGTCTGGTCACATTCCTGGAGGCAGTGTGTGTGGGTGTGGGGCACGAGTGAAACCAATAGTTGCCCCCCATTGGACAACGACTTGCTGTTTGAATGGTGCAGATCCTTACCATGAGTGGGATTGGACTTGCTTCCATGATAGATTTTGGATAAGAAGGACTCCTGCAGCCATTTCTTCAGATCAGCGTTGGAACCAAGAATCCCTTGTAGGAGGACAGCTGAAGATCCGAAGACGACTCCTGAAGAGGCCCAGTATCCCTTTCCGCGTCTGGCCCGGTGATGCGATGTTGGACTACTTATCTGCAAAGGCCTTGTGCGGTGCCTCAACCCCTGGACTGATGGGACCAACCAGTCTCGATGTGTTCTTGAGGATCCAGCTGCCCAAGCTTTCGGAAGAGTCCCTGGACCACACAGTGAACTGATCAGCTCGCCAGTAGGCTAACTTGCTAGAACCATCACAATTCTATGTTTGCAGCTGAAATTTCGGTTGTCAGTACCTTGTGATGTAAGTCGCATTCCTAATGAATTGCAGCCTCCCAACTTAAAGGGAACCTGCTCTGGCCAGCCCTCTTTAAATGTGACTGGAAGGATGCCTGGCGTCATCTGTGTGACGTCAAGGAAGTGTCCTGAAGAGGTCTACATCAGTGCTTTCTGCACTTCTCCTTTGCCAAGGGTTGTGCTCTGCTCCTGGACATGACAGGAGGAATTCCTTGCACCCGCAGCTCCTGGGCACCTCTCACTGGAACCAAAGGTGTGAAAACCAACCTCCAATCGACCCATCCACCCATCTGGAAAATCAGAGTAGGGGGTAAGTAAACACAAAGCATTTGACTCCCTCTGTCCTCCATAGGATAACATTGACAAGTCTCTTTGAATTCTTCAATTCCATTGCTTTTTAGTCGTCGAGCCGGAGCAGTGAAACCTGAAAGATTAGAACACATTTTACTTATCTGTAACTTTTTTGCATCTCTTCTCTTGAACAATCACCAACACAAGTCCTTTAACTGCATCAAATACATTCTGGGGAGAAGCTGTGTGACTTTTGGGAACAAGGACCCACTCTTCATTGGGATTGGACTTCTGAAGCTAGGGCATATTTCTGGTGAGTTGGTTTCATCTTATGGCATCACTTTCCATACATTTTATTGCTTTAAGTCCTTGAATGCATTTTAAGTACATATGTGACTGTATATATGTTTAATATTGAATGTTGTGCGATATCACCTGCTTCTTCCATTTTATTTTTTTTCAAATTTGGTTTTATTGCTTTTAAACAAAGGAACAAACAAGATGGAATACACATTGTATGATTCACCACTGTAAGCAGATGATTGCATGACAAGACAGTACACATTATATCAAAAGACTTTCACAACATATGTTACATAGGTTATTTTGAGGTGCGTCCATCATACCTAACAAACTCTACACTCCCCCCACACCCCTCCCTTCCTTGATTGAGCACACATCTATTGAATGTTATAAGAGCTTGTGGACGTCGAACAAATTTTAGTGCCATTTCCGTTGTCTGGTCTCTCCGAGGCCATCTATTGTAAATTCTCTTCCATTGCTTTCTGTCGAGTTTTGCCTTTTCATCAGGACCAGGCAGGCTCCTCCGATTGGGACTCAGTTTGTTGCGAGATGCTTATTTTTAAAATCCATCCATAGGGCTTCACATTGGGTGGCCTTGCCGTGCAGGGAGGCAGTTACTGTTTCCATTAGGTAGATGTTTGTGGCCAAAGTGATCCATTCATTCTTACCGAGCATCGTTATGGATTTCCATTTAATCACCAATAGGGCCCTGGCCGCCAGCAAGAGGTGGGGGGGTCAAGCTCTTCACTTTGGTCCGTTTTCCAGGCCGAGTAGTATTAGGCAGGGATCGGCGTCCCTCTGAATACCCTCTATTTCTTTAATCCATCCCAGGACCTCATTCCAGAATACTTTGATGTACAAGCAGCCCCACCACATGTGCCAATAACTGGCTATTTCTCCACATTTCCTCCACCATGTTGGACTCATTGTTTGGGACATTTTAGAAAGTCTAAGTGGGTCGTATTGCCATCTGTGTAGGAGTTTGATGGCATGAAGTTTGTATTGACTCGATAGATGCTTTGGAGGCCGCTCTACACATTGCTTCCCATTGATCAGGGTGTATTTCTTCCCCAAAGTCTTTCTCCCATCTCGATCTCAGGGGTTCTGTTGATCCATCGCCCGCCGCTATTAATTCTTGATACATTGCAGATATGAGGCCTTTCATCTTGGATTTAGAGTCAGAGTTTCTCAAATGGGGTAAGGTCTCTGTTCAGTTTGTCCCTCCATTCTGCCTTTATTAAAACCCCTTTCAATTGGATGTACTGAAATGTGGATAAGGTGCCTATGCCCAACGCCTCCGTTAGGTCTGGTAGAGTGTCTTTCTTCTGCAGCTGTCCCACTCTCTCCAAGCCTGCCTCATACCATGTTTGGAACCTACCCATGTCAGGTATATGGTTGTTTATGCCAGGCGACAATAAGTGACTGAGCGGGGACGGCCAGGTGGTGATTTTGCACATTTCTTTGCTTGTACGCCATATACTCCATATAGAAATCAGAATGGGGTGGTCTTTGATCTTTCGTTGTACCCTTTTGTGTGGAGTCCATAGCCATTCCGATACCGTGGCCCGAGACAAATAATGATTGTCCATCATTGGAGATTTTTGTGGTCTCTGAGGTGTGGGATTAGGACGCGCAGCTGGGCGGCTTTATAACAAGTCCTCAAGTCGGGGAGCCCGACCCCTCCCTTGTCCTTGGGGAGTGTTAGCGTATTGTATGGAATTCTTGCTTTCTTCCCCTGCCATATGAATCTTAGCATAATCTTTTGGGCTTCAATGAAGAACTCTTTTGGTACCTCCACCAGTAACATTTGGAAGAGATACAGAAAACGGGGAAGGCATACCATCTTTACTGCATTAATTCGGCCGAGCCAGGAGATTGTGAGTTTATTCAATTTTTTGAGATCTGCTGCGAATCGCTGGAGGAGTAGGGGAAAATTGGCTTCAAATAGGTAATTCAGGGTTTTAGTAATCTGTATGCCCAGATTGGTAGGCAGAAACCTGTGCAGTTCCCTTAGGGAACACTGCAAAAGATTTAAGGCTACAGGTGTTGGCAGTAAACCCACTTGGTAGCAGTCTGCACCACCCAGATTTACCTGGTAGCTGTGGCTGAGCAGTCAGACTTCCCTCAAGAAGAGTTAGGCAGTATGCAAAGTATACACAATAGGCACTCGGATACAATAATACAAGCAAACACTGACCAGAGCTTTGGTATCAAAGTATATAATTATTTATTTAAAAACATACTGTTTGAAACACTCCACCACTCTTATTGTAAAATATTCTAAACACAGTTACTATTGTAATATATACACCCCTTTTTCCTTATCAGATAAGTCACTGTAAAACACCACTTATTTTCATACAGAGGTGAGCGCTTAACTAGATGACACTCCAATAAGTTTGTGAGAAAGGGAAGGAAAAAGACAGAATATGGAAAGGTACACCACTCTAAGATTCAGGAACACTGTTAGCAAGGCAGAAGAGCAAAAGTCACTGGTGAGCCAAAGTCCAAAGGCTGGGCCCACTTTTAGAGAGAGCAGAGCACAAATGCACCCAAGATCACACAGTTACACTAGGCTTAGAAAGTCTTGCAGAGGGTTCAAAAAGAGTTGAGAGGCTTAGGAAAGTTTAGCCAGGGTGTCACAGGCTAACCCAGGTTCGAAAGCTGGGGGCTAAATCTACCCCGTACAGTCGGTAGCAAGGGAAGCCAGGCGGGACAGTACCTTAAGTGGGTAGGATCCTCCAGCGGTGGCAATTGTTCCTGGTAGTGGGTGCAAGTTGCGTCGTCGTCCAGGGGAAGAGAAGATCTCGACTTGGAGGAAAGATGAAGGTCGTTGCACTATCAGGGAAGAAACCAGCCGTGGAGTTTTCCGGTTAAAGGTGGTACCTTTGTTTCGCGGCCGTGGTAAAACGTGGTATCCCGGTTGCCGGGGTGCTTGGCACAGGCAATGCGGCCACGAGGTATGTCGGGAAGGCGAAAAGACGGTGAAACTGGTTATCCCCACCAGTCAAAGGAAGAAGACTCTCTGGCGGGAGATCTCCTCTATCGTTGGGAAAAGTGGTGAGACGGTCCAGCAGGGCTCCACCGGTGGTGGTGTCGTGGCAGGTCGGCTCAGCTTCTCCCTCGTCGGATTCTTAGGTCCTGTGGTGACTTCTGAAGTTCCAGTCCCCAAAGCCCTGCTTTTATGCAGAAAACCCCCATTCACTCCGCCTAGCTGTCACTCAAACATGCTAAGTGGTGAGCCGGCCGGCTCACCACTTGGGCCAATCAGGATGGAGTGCGACTTGAGTTGCCTAGGCAACTCAGTCCAGGGTGCCTAAATTCCCCTCCACACCTCCTAAGTACCCCAGACAGAGTGGCACCACTTTGGAGGGCTTCTGTGGAGAAGGAGGGCGATAGGGCGGTATAATCCACAATATTTAGGTTCTCTCGCATCCTTGGGGATCACGGTTATCAGTGCTTATTTGAAGGAGTCTGGCGCGATGCCCGTTTCTATTATTTTGTTGAATAGTTCCATTAGGAAGGGTCTTAGATGCTTAGAAAAAGTTTTATAGAACTCTGCAGTGTCACCATCCTCCCCCGGGGATTTGCCTAGTGTTAACCTTTTAATTGCATCTTGGATCTCCTGTTCAATAATTGGGGAATCGAGGAGCTCGCTTTCTGCGTACGTTATTGTAGGCATAGTGATCGGGGCTAGATAAGAGTTTGTATCTGACTGGCAAGAGGTTATTCCAGAAGTATATAGCTTCTCATAGAAATTGGCAAAAGATTCTGGGATGGTGCGGGGGATCTGGGGGGCGGAATCCTCCATTTCGTTTACCTTGTGTTCTGCTCTTTGCTCTCTAAGCCTGGCGGCTAATAGCGTGTCGGCCTTGTCTCCTTTTTAATAAAATTTCTGTTTTAAAAACTGCAGTTTGCCTACTACTTGGTCGCGTTCCAACAACTGAAGTTGTTCCCTTTTTTGTTGGGCTGTTTTCATTCTGTCTGGGTCTACCCCAGGGTCTTTCCTTATCTCTCGCTCCAGTTGACATATTTCGGTCCGAAGCTTTTGTTCTATGATCTGCCGCTCCCTTTTCTTGGAGGACCCCTCTCGTATTACTATACCTCTCCATGTGGCCTTCCCAGCCTCCCAGATCATTTGTTTGGAGACTTCCCCATCATTATTTATTTTAAAATATTCATTAATTTCAGTCTCCATGAGAGTTTTGAAAACCTGATATTTCCAGAGGGTCTCGTTACCCTGCCACTTTCCTCCCTGAACAGGTAGATCCGCCCAGCTGGTATCCACTAATACCATGTCGTGGTCAGACCAGGTTATCGGGACGATGTCTGAATGATGTGTAGCGGTTGTGAGGTCGCTTGTAAGATGTATGTAATCAATACGCGTAAATGTGTGATGGGGGTTTGGATAGAAGGTGTATCCGCTTTCGGCGGGATGCATAATTCTCCACACATCCTTCATGCCATACAGTTCCATCATTGCAGCCAGTTCGGTGCGACCTCCCTTATATTGGTGTCTCATTTCTGGTCTACCCGATTTCCGGTCTTTGTCCGGGTCAGCCCATTGGTTGAAATCTCCTCCCAGGATGATATGCCCTGTGGCGTCTAACATTATTTTAAGGATCGTTTTCTCCAGAAATGCGACCTGTCCAGTGTTGGGTGCGTATAGAGTGGCAATAGTTACTTGTACTTTTGCTATTTTTCCCGTTATGAGGAGAGTACGGCCCCCAACGTCAGACCATATCTTACCCACTTCAAATTCAATTCCTTTCCTGGGTAGGATCCTGACACCAACTCTCCTGAGTGGGCCCAAACCCCAGAACTCCTGGCATCCCTGCTTGCCCAGGATGTTTCGCTCCTTGCCCTTGGCATGTTTGGTCTCCTGCAGAAGTAGTATGTCAATATTGGATCTACAAAATTCCAATGACCTTTTGGTTGGTGAGTTCAAGCCATTCACATTAATAGTCCCGACTCTGAGTGAGTCCCTCACCATGAGTACATCAGGTGTTGCCATTGTACGGTGCCTTTGGGGAATTGCTCACCTCAAGCGGCCAGACCGGTATTCGGTTTTCCCGTCCCAGACTGTCAGCGTTATTGCGAATTCGTTGAGATGGTGTTGCTACTGTTCTCAAGTTTCTCTTCTTCCTTCCCACCCTGAGTTGGTGGTGTTCAAGTGAACCCAAGAACTGAAGATGTGCCATATTCAGCACCTCGACGGCGTCCGATTCGGACTTGGTGGAAATGTTCAGTCCAGTATCGGACCACCAGTGGGGACCGTTACCTCACAGTCCCGTTCGCATACACCATCATGACATACAATTGAGCCCCCTTCACCCGCCCCCCTGCCCCAACATTATATATTTCAACAATATCAATAAAAAGGAAACATAGGTATAACGATACGTGCGTTCTCCGGCCCTTTCTTCAGATGCTCATTTCCCCCCCTTACTTCAGGGGGGGAGGGGCTTTTGCAGCCGGGTGCCGCCGTCCTGCCGGTGATCATTTCGCTCTGCGACAATGGATGACTGTTTCCGGACATTTTAAACACGGATTTGAATCAGATGGCTTGCAAGGTTCATGAGATTCCCTTTCATTTTCCGTTTTTCGGGCGTGTTGTTTGGTCGCCTATATTTCCTTGATCCTTTCACCCTTCTTTTAGAGCTTTGGAGTTCCCATCACATTCCAGCGTGTTGAGTCTCGTCTTTTTCGCCCCCTCTTGGGGCCGTTCCAAGAATGTCCGCAATGCAGTCCTTGATCTCTTGCTCGGACCGAAGGACTATCTTCGTGCTACCGTGTTCAAATGTGAGGGAGAAAGGGTATCCCCACCTGTATCTCGTGCCCTGTTCCTTGAGCCACTTCGTCAAGGGGCTGCAGTGGTGCCTCAACGCCAGTGTGAGCGACGATAGATCCTGGAAGATAGTAATTTGGGCACCCCCCAATGTGAGCGAGTCCCTGGATCTGGCCTTTGCCAAGATCCTTTTTCTGTCCTGGTATCGGTGGAATTTCAGGAGGACGGAGCGTGGTCCACCAGGGGGCCCACCTGCCCTGTGGATCCGCTCAGTTTTGGGCTCGTCTATCTCTTCATCTGACATTAACATTTTTGTGATGTTGTGTATCGTAGTTTTGAGTGAGTCTTCAGTTTCTCCCTCGATCTCCAGAAATCCGAAAAATCTGAGGTTATTCCTTCTTTCTCTGTTTTCCAAATCATCAATTTTTAGGCGTATCCCCTCCTCTCTTTTTTCGATGTTTCGAATCCTGGTATCCATTTGGGCTTCAAGGGTGTCAATCGAGGCCTGATTGTTCGACACCTTCTAATCTCTCTTCGAAATTGTCCATTCTCTGGGTAATCCGGTCGATCTTACCACCTCGGCTGGCTCCCAAGGTCTTGATCTCATAACAATGCAGCAATGTCCCCTTTGGTGGCGGCAGCCCCCGCTTCCGTGGCGTCTATTGACATTATTGTTTTTTGTTCGGGGGCTGGTGAGGGTTGGACGTAGGTGTAAGTGTATTTGGCGAGCCTACTTTTTGCGTCCAAAGGGTTAGAGGAGGCACACGCCCTGCAGTCGGGGGCCTTACCCTCTTTGTAGCAGTGTAGATTGGTGGGAACCAGGCAGATCCAAGTGTTCAGGCCTTTGTGCGGTTCGTGAATGAGCTGGGAAGACACCTGTGGGTTTCAATAGGCGATCCGCAGCACAGGAGGGCTTATCTTCAGGGAGATACGTCTGGGGGTGCATCTCACGGGGGGGGCGGGCATACGGAATCACATTCCTATGCACAGTCTGCTTGTGATTCAATATTCACTGGCTGGTAATATTCATGGGTTGTCGTGAGCAACCGGAGGTCCAGGGTACCACCAAGAGTGGAGGGTATCTGGTTGCTGGGCTGAGGTAGGCTGCAATGCTCTGGGATGCTTGTGAGAGGGCCGAGGTGGTCTTGCGTAGTGTGAGAATATAGGCTTATGGGGAGGATTCCTTGTTGCCTCTGATTTGGAGTACGCAGCACCTCTGTCCTCCTAGCGGGAGTCTCATGGCACTCCTGGGCCCAGGGTACTGCTCATTTTAGTAAGGTAGCCCACATTATTCATAATCTGTACAGCCAGGGCAGGGCGTTGTGCATCTGGAACGGTCCTGGGTGGGGTATCCCTCAAACAAGTGCCCTGCGTGATATTGGTGATTTCAGAGTTATTTGTAGGGCTCAGGGTGTCCGCAATTTCCGTGCCCCTGTGGCATGTCTTTATTAGAGGGGGGCGGGTTGCGCGCCCCTGACTCGGGCGTTGACAGCTCCGTTCATGCCGCTGTTCTGACAGCCGCCCGTGGCTGTGTTTGGCACAGACAGGCACCCGGGGCACGGGCGCGGAGGTTGGAACGCCTGCGCTGTGCCACGCTGAGTGGAGGCCCGTAGCGGGCTCGATGTGGCCAGAGGCCGGGGTCAGAGCCCGTGCGGCAGGGCAACGTCTGAGGGACTCCGGCAGAGTATGAGAGAAGGGCTCCTCTGGGGGGCTCACCAGGCCAATGCTGCCGGGTCCCCCGCCCTGCCGATGTTGCGCTTTGCAGTACGCAGCAGCGTATTCCCGTTGGAGTGTGTAGGGAAGAGGGTGGGTTGCCGCACACTCAAACGTAGGGCCAGCGGGAATCCGTCCGCAGCTCCTCAGTGACGACCCGCGAAGGTCCCGCGTTCGCTGGGCTTTCCTCAAGCTCACGGGCCGGAGAATTCGGCAGCGAGTTTCTCCTGTTGTACGAGTCCGATTTTAGTCGGGTTTTTCATAGGTTGGTGGGGGGGTTTCCGACATCTGCACCGCTGCTTTAAATCCAGGGGAGGCGGACGTAATGTGGGTGCTCAACTCACATTACAGGCCCACGAGGGGAGAGCTCACACGGGAAGGTTGCTCATCCTTGCGCCCCCTGGTGGCCAGTGCTTCTTTCATTTTTGAGTGTGTGTTTGAGGCCTAGAATAAGGAACAAGTTACTTACCTGTAACTGTTGTTCTCCAGCATGGGTCTGGCATGGATTCACATGCTCATGAATATTCCCCGTCGTCAGGCTGGGAATCCTCTGTAAAGAAAAATCAGTATCAGTTTCGTTTCTGATCGGTCTTTCGTAGTAGTAACCAATCACTGATCTCTGCGTCATACTGACCACAGCCAATGACTGCCATCTCTCTAAGCCCCGCCTCTGGCAGCCATCTTCAGATTTGGTAGCACGTGAAGTGGCAGTATGACCAAGTGAAGAGCCGCAGAGGGGTAGGCGGGAGGGTTCGCATGTGAATCCATGCCAGACCCATGCTGGAGAACAACAGTTACAGGCAAGTAACTTGTTCCTTTTCCAACATGGGGTCTGGCATGGATTCACATGCTCATGAATAAAAGAAAAGTACACACATGCACAACCACGGGAGGTGGCAAAGGCTCAACATTAAGCATTGCATCCAAAACTCAACATTAAGCAATTCTTACCTCCTCACCAGGCTCACCTTAGGGGAACAGGTTGCGCAGCACTGCTTGGCCGACCCTGGACTCCTCCCTGGAATCCCGGTCGACGCAGTAGAATTTCGTGAAGGTGTGCGTCGACCTCCACGTAGCAGCCCTGCAGATGTCCAGCAAGGGCACAACAGATAGGAACGCCGTGGTAGCTGCGATCGCTCTGGTGGCATGGGCTCTGACGGCCAGGCAGCGGTCGTTTTGCCAACCGATGACAGTACATGATACAGCCGGAGAGCCATCTAGAAATGGAAGCTTTCGAGAGAGCCTTCCCCTGATTGACAGGTCCAAAGTTCACAAAAAGTTGGGACGTCTTCCGAAAACTCTTCGTGCGGTCCAGTATAACTTCAGCGCTCTACCCACATCCAGCGAGTGCAAAGTCCTTTCAGCCGGCGACGAAGGCGACGGGAAGAAAACAGGCAACACCAAGGGTTCGTTGAGGATGAAGTCCGACGGCACCTTGGGCATGAAGGAGGGGTGCGTCCTGAGCACTACCCTTGTGTCGTGAAAAGTCAAGTACGGGGCCTTGCAGGAAAGGGCCTGGATCTCTCCCACCCGTCGTGCAGAGGTGATGGCCACAAGAAACGCTGTTTTCCAAGACAAGAACTTCAACGGAGCTGAGTGCAGAGGCTCGAACGGAGGTCCCATGAGCTTGGTCAGCACCACGTTGAGCTCCCACGCCGGGGCCAGAGCCTTCACCGGCGGGAACGATCTGAACAGCCCCTTCATGAATTCTTTCACGAGACGATGAGACCACAAAGACGTCCGTCCCGTGGTTCTGATGTATCGGGAGATCGCAGCAAGATGAATCTTGATGGAAGCGTGCGCCAGTCCAGTCTTGGCCAGCGTCAGCAGGTACGGCAGTACTTGAGGAGCCATAATCCATAGAGGGTTAATCTGTGCGTGGCACCAGACAGAGAACCTCTTCCATTTGTGTCTGTAGCATTTAAGAGTTGAGGACGCCCTGGCCTTTGCAAGAACCTCTCTGCAGTCGGCCGGTATGTCGTAACCTCCAAACTCTAACGCTGCAGGAGCCAGGCCTGCAAGTTCAGCGATTTCGGGTCGTGATGGAGGATGGCGCCTCCTTCCCTGGAGAGAAGATCCACGACCACTGGCAGCTTGATTGACGGGGACGCTGACAAGTCCAGAAGGTCCGGGAACCATATCTGCCTCGGCCACGCAGGTGCGACGAGGATCATCCTGCACCGTGACCTCTTGAGCTGGTTGATGAGCCGGATCAGCAGCGGCAATGGAGGGAACGCGTATAGGAACAGGCCCTCCCAGGGGAACGAGATAGCATTGCCCATGCTCCTCGGCTGGGGAAACCTGCTGGCGAACCTTCCGGCACTTGGAGTTTGTCGCCGTCGGGAACAGATCGATCTGGTGTGTGCCCCACCGTCGGAAGAGGCAGTCCACTAGATCCTGTCATAGTTCCCACTCGTGGCACGAGCGCAGCTCTCTGCTGAGCGAGTCGGCGATGGTGTTTTTTATTCCTGCCAGATGAAACGGCACCAGAAATATCCCTTGGGCAACGGCCCAATGCCACAGATCCTGCGCCTCCTTGGACAGGGCTGGGGATCTGGTACCGCCCTGCTTCCTGATTTAGAACATGGTGTTGTCGGTGAAGATCCTCACCACCTTGCCCTTGAGGGACGGAAGAAAGGACCTGAGGGCCCAAAACACTGCACGGAGTTCCAGGACGTTGATATGGAGGGACTTTTCCGTCGGCAGCCAAAGGCCCCTCGCGTGCAGATTTTCGGTGTGCGCTCCCCACCCTTCCAGGGAGGCATCCGTGGTCATTGCCTTCTGGTGGCCCGGGGTCTGGAAGTCCATGCCCGCCGTCAGATGCGCGCGGGTGCCCCACCACCGGATCGCTCGTCGGAAGCTCTCGTCGAGTGTGATCCTGTCCTCGAAGCTGCCCGTCGTCAGGATCCAGCAGGCGTCCAGGAACTCCTGTAACGGGCGCATCCGAAGCCTGCACAGGCGGATGAGATAAATGCAAGAAGACATCATTCCGAGGAGGGACTTGATGGACCTCACCCTTGCCGCGTCCGCAACCAGCATCAGCTGCACCATGCCCAAGAAGGCCCTCGTCCTTTCCTCCGACGGCGAGGCCAGAGGCGCCACTGTGTTGAGTTTTGCTCCCAGAAACAGTGCGTCTTGCGCGGGCACCAGGTGGGACTTGGCGTAGTTTATGGAGAATCCCAGGTCCGTGAGTAGTTGGACGGTCCTCGCCGTGTGGTCTGCGGCGAGCTAATTTGTCTTTGCTCGGATGAGCCAGTCGTCCAGGTAGGGGTAGACGTGGATCCCCTCCAGGCGCAGCCGCGCCGCCACCGGTGCGAGGCACTTGGTGAACACCCTGGGTGCCGACCTCAATCCGAAGAGAAGGGCTCTGAACTGGTAGTGACGCCCTTGGACCACGAATCTGAGAAACTTTCGGTGTCCCTTTAGGATGGGGATATGGAAGTAGGCATCCTCCAAATCCAACGATGACAGGAAATCACCCTCCTCCAGCTGACCCAGGACGTGTTGGAGGGTGACCATCCGGAACTTCTGTGCCTTGATGAATTTGTTCAGTCGTCGTAGGTCCAGGATGGGACGCCATCCTCCTGTCTTCTTCACGAGGAAGTATCCGGAGCCCCGAAGCCTCTTTGGGACGAGCTCGATGGCGCCTTTCTTGAGCATCGCCTTTACCTCCAAGAGAAGTTGAGGGACGGGATGTTCCTTCCTGGCCACGGGGGGGACGCGCGGGCACTTCTTTAGAAACTTGAGCGCGTGACCCTGGGCCAGGGCGTCCAGCACCCAACGGTCCGTGGAGATGGACTCCCACACGCTGGCGAAGTTCGCCAGTCGGCCTCCCACCGGGATGCTTCGGTGGGGGCCCGACCCCACGGCCGGTTCAGTCCTGCTTCGAGGAGGATTTGCCGCCTTGTCCTCCCTGGCGACGACAGCGGGGTCCGCCCGACTTGCCTCGTCCCCTGTAGGCTTCCTGTGACGAACGGGCCGCTTGACGGTAGGTGGAATATCCGCCGCCGGAACCTTTGGAGGCACCCTGCTTGCCTCTGGCGCTCCGAAAGGGCGGCCGTCGTTGCTGGAGAACACCAAGAGCCCGGGCCGTCTCCGTGTCAGTCTTGATGGCTTGTAGGGAATCGTCCACTGTTTTCCCAAACAGGTTGCTCCCGTCGAATGGCATGTCCAAAACTCTGGTCTGCACGTCCTGCTGGAAGTCCGTTGCCTTGAGCCATCCACGCCGTCTAAGGCACACGCCGTTGCCCAACGGGCGAAAACCAGTGTCAGCGATGTCCATCGCCATCGTAATGGCGTGGTCCGACGCCACTTCTCCTTCCTGCAAGATCTCTAGGGCCTCCGCCCTCTTGTCATCCGGTAGGAAGTCCAGCAGGGGGGCGATCTTGTACCACAACTCCCTGTCGTAGCGGGCTACGATGGCTAAGGCGTTGGCAGCCTTAATCGTCGTCGCTGCCGATGGGATGACTCTGCGTCCCATCGTGTCCAATTTCTTTCCCTCGCCGTCCGGTGGGGAGGTTGACGTAGAGGCCGAAGCACCCCCTCCCCCCCGCTTTCTTCCTGGCCGCCGCGGAGACGACCGAGTCCGGGGTCGGCTGTGCCCGAAGGCACAAGGGGGCCGAGTCCGGGACCCGGTACTTCTTCTCGTACCGATCCTTTCTCGCAGGCGTTGTGGATGGGTTCTTGAGGAGGGCGAGACCCTCATCCCAGATATTGTCCAGTAGAGGTACAGCGAGGACCGTCTTCCTCTTGGTCTCGCGCCGTTGATGAAGGAAACCTTCCTTCTTCTCTTCCGGGCGGAGCTGGAAAAGCTTGGATGCCCTGGCGATCATGGCATGAAACGATCCAATCTCATCGGGCAGGGAAGCCCGGGGAGGAGGCGACGACGGAAGATCCTCATAAACCTCGTCGTCTGTACCCGTCGCGGCCGTGTCCGTCCCTGTATCATCCCCACGGGTCGTGGATGGGGAGGAGGGCTGAGCAGGGCGTGATGGTTGAAAAGGAGGTGGAGGATGAATCCTTCTCTTAGGAGGAGGGCTCCCAGAAGTGCCTGGCTCCAGGTCCCCCGTCGGGAGCGGTTCCTCCGTTGGTGGTAACGGCAATCTCGTCCTCATCTCCGAGCATAAGGACTGTATAGCCAACAAAATGGCCGCCGAGTTGTCTTGCGGCACTGGTTGAGGGGATTCCGACGGGCGGTCAGGAGCCTCGTCGGCACCCTCGATGTTCTCGTCGTCTCCTATGTCGGGATCCCTCCCGACGGGCTGGTCTTCTTCCACGCCAATGCCGTGGCTTAAGACTTCGATCAGCTCCTCTTCCGAGGTTGAGGCCGAATCCACGACGACCTCCTGCCCCCTCTTTCTTCTCCGTCGGAGGTTTCACGGGGGTCCTGTCGATGGGCTTGAAAGAGGACTCCCTCCACGGTGGCAGGGAGACTGAGGCCCGAAGTCGCCTCCACTGCTGTAGCCTCCACAGGCTGAGCCAGGGCCGCCGCGACTGTCTCGATAGAGGCCTTGGCAGGGTGGATCAAGGCTTTCACCACCTTAGGTGCGCTCACCGCCTTCTCCTTGGGGGGGGGTCACCGCCTCGCTCCCCCTTCGATGGGGCCTTCGAGCTCGACCGGGGTCTCTCCAGGAGCTTCGCCGGGTGCTCGGCCTTCCTCTTACCCGAGCCAGAGCGTTGGCTCGTGGTTGATGGCGCCGGGGAGGATGCGCCCTGCCTGGCAACCGTAGAGCCAGACCGTTCGGCGCTCCCGGTGCCAGCGGACTCGCGGTGCTTGGCCTTCTGTTGGGCCCCCGTCGCCAGGGCGCCCTCAAAGGTCTTAGAAGACCGCTTGGACTTCTTCTTCTCGCCTAACGGGCTCTTTCCTTCCAGTCAGTTGGCGAGACGCAGATGGCGGTCCTTCACCGTCCGCTCCGACATATTGCCGCAAAACGCATAGTCCTTCTCCACGTGCGTCTTGTCCTCATGCAGGCAGTAGAGGCAAAGGGAGTGTTCGTCCTTGTTAGGAAAGATTTCGTTATTGTAGGGAACTTTCCTTCCATGTGGCAACCCCTAAACTTTTTGCTATTGTTTTCAACCTGTTTTCTTGACTTTGCCAGAGAAGTGCAGCCTTCTGCCGTACTCCTCTGGGCTTTCGCTCCTTTCTTACGGGGAAACTGACATGCCCTTAAGACAGTCAGTACCGGGGAACGCTGTTTCCCGTAGTTTCTTTTATCGTGTCGCCATTTTAGTGCAACACGACACAAGAGGGCACTGTAAGCTAAGTTACAGCTCTCTTGGGTCTCTAGCCTTCTACAGACCCTAGACACTCTTGTAGGATGGTTTTTGGATTGGTGCAAGTCATTCAGGGACTGGGCTGGTGGCAGCGATCATTTGGTTTATTTTGAGCTCCTTTTGCCGTTCTGAGCACCTTTTTGCCGCGAACACAAAAGGGTGGCCCGGCTACCCAAAATGGCCGGACCACGAGGCTCCTTTGTCTCGTCCACTGTCCGTCTTGCTCCCTTTACCTTCCCCCAGGTCAGGCGACCCGGGGCCTTCCTTATTTGGGCATGTAGTTTCCCGCGAAACACGGTTGCTTTCGCGGGCTTCTACATGTCGTTTGAGTGCCCCCAGGATGTGGGCTGGGCTGTCTGGTCCCAATACACATCCTGGGTGCCAGAGAGTCTAGGGTGGTGTGAATGCCTGGGACCACTGTGGTCCGTGATTGGTCCACGTATGGTATGTGTGTTGATGAGCAGATCTCCCATTGGCTCCCCTCCGTTTTGGCGCGAAGGGAACCGTGGATAAGAGGGAGCTGGAAACACCACTACCATGTCGATCTCCTGAGTTCTTACGAACCCAGGGATACAGGAGCCAAGTATCCTGCGAACACGAGGCTGGACCGAGGAATCGCTGGTGACCCCCTGAAGAACTTCTGCTCCTCATTGCTGTCGTCCGGTGAAGCCCTTTCCACCTAAGATCGAACAAGAAGGCCTGTACTGGCGCTTCGACCTATTGGAATAGCAGGACCAGCTATTCCCGGCACCTTCATCAACTCCTGCCGTAAGCCTTCGGAAGTGTCTCTGGGCCATCCAGTTGACTGACCAGCTTACTAAGGAGTCCTGCTCTGTAATCGCCGACAGGTTGGGTGGTATTCTGAGTCCGGGGCACGCTCACACGCTTCGTTTGCTTAGCAACCCTAAGCTAGAGGTGAACGGTGCTCGTTTGGCTTGAATACACCCGGCCGTTCCGTTGCCCTGCCGTGGCGACAAAACTGTGCAGGATTCTTCGATCGGGACGTCTTTTTACTCTGCACGACGACGAGACGTTCCCTGCTCTTCAGAACCTGCCAGAAGCTGCATCTATCGAGGAGAAGCTCGGGCCTGCTTGCTTCGGGGACCGGTGAGTAGATTAGCTAGGATCTGGTCGCCCTCCTGCAGTGCCCCTTGCTTTTCCCCGCTGTAAATACAGCTCCCCTTGTCCGTACTCGCGCCCTACTTCTGCCTCACAGTGGAGGCTGCGCTAGAGTCGCGGACCGTGTTCTCCTTCATTAGGGCACCCTACAGAGCTGTCCAACGTCCTCCGAAGAGCTTCACCTTCTGCCCTTTGGCACCGGCGTGTGCAGGTACTTTTGAGCGCTAGGCTCCACTCTTCGTAGGGATTGGACTACCATCTAGTTAGGGGCCTCAGAAGGCGGACATATCACACGCATTGGTTCGCACTGCCTGTTTTCCTTCCCCTGCAGGTGGATAACATATTTCGTGCTGCTAATGCTGTGAAACTGTGTATTCTGTATATATATTGGGTGGATAGTGTATGTGTTGGTTTAATATCGTTGTATATTGCTGCTTTTACTGTGGTTATTAGTTTCAAGGCCTTATAATAAATGTGTATCTATTTTTGATATAAAACAACTGTTTGGAGTAGTTTGTAAGCGCTCTTGCTTAGTGTGCTCACTGCGGGCTCTCAGTCACCCTCACCCCTCTTGAGACCTAGTCTTGACCGCCGCGATCGCTACCTTGATTGGTCTGGCTTGTCCAGAGGTTACCCTGTTCCAAGTAATTAGGTTGGCCTTCTGAACTTCTGCGCCACCAGGACAGAGTTCAGAAATCCGTCTTAACAAATTGGTGTACAGCGGTGGGATACGACTGAAGGTATCCAGTGTTGCGCACGAGCTAAGGCGTTTTCAGGTTATTCCAACCAGGACACGCAGTAAAGTATTGAATATAACGTTAAAAAGGCCATAGTCCTATCAACAGTATGGAAACGAATACTTTATTAACCTTAAATGCTTCGAAATCTGAAACATTGAAGAAGATGTGTGCGGAGAGAGGGGTTTCCTCTCAAGGCACTAAATTGGAAATGATCCAGAGAATCGTGGCGTGGCAAGAAGCGCAGCTTGACGCTATAACTTCCGAGGACAGTGCAGAAGGTGGTGGGGCTGCTCTCACTGGCAGAACCGACGGTTCTGCCGCTGCACTGATCCATCACGACCACGAGGACAGGGAGGATGTAATGTCTAACGTTTCCTCTGCCAGTGTTGATGGGGAGGCTATGCTTGAATTCAAGAAGCAAGAGCTGCGGTTTAGGCAGCAGGAGCTTGAATTCAGCATAGCCAAACTGAAAATCGACCAGGCAGAAAAACAAAAAGACAGGGATCACCAGTTGGAACTGGCCAAGCTTCAGTTCGCAAATGGGTCCAAGGGTCCTGGACATGGTTCTGGGGCTTCCTCTCATCCACGGTTTCCAAAAGATCTGCTCAGTGTGTATGAGGAACGAAATGACATTATGGACTGGTTAAATGCGTTTGAGTATGCATGCGAGGTTCAAGAGGTTGATAATGCGGATAAGATTGCATGGTTACTCAGCAGACTGCCCCATTCTGGTTGCAGTGCCATTATGGAAATGTCGAAGGCTGAGCGCGCTGATTTTGCAATGTTGAAGCAGACTCTCATTTTAAAGTTTGGGAAGACTCCGACCCAATATTTGAAAAGGTTTAGAGAGTATAAGAAAAAGGAAGGTGGTACTTGGGTGTCGTATGTAGCTGAGTCCCTGAAAAACTTAACTGGCTGGGTTGAAGGTTATAAGGTTTCTACCTTCGAAGGCATGATCAATCTGGTCATGCTGGAACACATTTTTGCTTCTTCTTCCCCGGAGCTTAAGCAGCATTTGGCCGATTCGAAGGAGATAGATCCTAAGAAGCTGGCCATTGCAGCAGACTTATGGGTGTCACATCGAGTGTCCCATAAGGACAAAACTCATCCTGGTAAGCAGGAGGAAGGGAAAAAGTCCAAAGATATGGAGGGTGGGGAATCTGCTAAATCTTCTTCCCATAAGGGCCACAAAAAGAAAAATAAGGGTAAGCCATACGAGAACTCACAGGGTAGTGGAGGTTCGCCTCCGAAACAGAACTCTGGTTATAATAAGCCTCCCTACGTAAACAGACCCAATGGGGCTTGTTTTTCTTGTGGAGCAACTGACCATGTGAAGGGGGATCCCCGTTGTAAGGTTAGACCTTTGGGGGTCCACTCCGCTAATCTGGCCTTCTCCTCCTACGAGGAAGAAGAGATTACAGGAGCATCCTTCTCCTCAGACTCATTTCCCAGCGGAATAGAGGCTGAGGTAGTTTTAGTGTCCCTGGGTTCCTGGGAGCCTAAAGTCGCAGAGGCGTATGCTAGGATTCCAGATAATACCAAGCACTACTTTAAAGACAGTGTGCTGATCAATGGAGTGGATACTCCAGCTCTTAGGGATAGTGGGTGCAGTCGAACTGTAGTGGATTCTACCTTGGTAGACTCAGAGGAAGTTGCCAGAGCTACTCTGATGCCCACTAAGTTGGCTGACGGCCCCCTCCGTATGTTTCCCGTGATCCCTGTTAATCTAACTTTAAATGGTACAGCAGTTAGGATTCCAGTGAGCATTCAGAGAAACGTCCCGGGAAAGGTCTTGTTGGGCAATGATCTCAGAGCTCTAGGGCTCGTAGGAGACACTGCCGAAAGACCCTACACACGGTCTCAAGCACGGGCAGCATTGGCCAAGTCCAATACGCCGCCCCAGCCGAAGGGGAAACCCAAGGCGAAAGGAGTCAACAAGTCCCGACGGGGGAAAGAGAATATTCCCCCGAGCTCGCCTACCACTGCGGTGGAGGGAGTTGGTCAATCGCCCGAGCCTGACGAGGAGGTGGCGATGCCTGAAGTGTTCGACCCCAACGACCATCCTGAACTAAAAGACTTGTTAGTTGAAGGAGGTCCTGATAGGGACGACTTCAGTAAGGGCCAACGTGAGTGCCCATCTCTGGAAGGCCTAAGGAGACAGGCCTGCTCCCAGCTTGAGGGTGAACCTCCTGGGAAGCATCGGATTTATTGGGAAGGTGGACTCCTGTACAGTGAGCCCACAGAGTCTACAGAAGGAGACCATAGGAGGTTGGTGGTTCCCCTTTCTGTTAGACCCTTCCTCCTGCAGTTGGCGCATGAAGTTCCCCTTGCTGGTCACCTTGGTATGAAGAGGACCAAGCAAAGGTTATCCATGCACTTCTACTGGCCCAAGATGGGGGTGCAAGTAGAAAGTCACTGCAGGAGTTGTGCCTCCTGCCAGTTGTCTGGTAAGGTTGGCGCGACAATCCAAGCTCCGTTGGTACCGCTCCCAGTTGTGGGGGTACCATTTGAAAGGGTAGGGATCGACATCGTTGGTCCCCTTGACCCGCAAACATCCTCAGGCAATAGGTTTATCCTGGTGCTGGTCGACCATGCAACCAGGTATCCTGAGGCCATCCCATTAAAGACTAACTGCCAAGTCAGTTGCAAAAGCTTTACTCGGCATATTTACTAGGGTTGGCTTCCCTAAAGAAGTTGTGTCAGATCGTGGCAGCAACTTTATGTCGAAGTATATGCAGGCTATGTGGAAAGAATGTGGGGTCACCTACAAGTTCTCTTCTGCATATCACCCCCAGACCAATGGTCTGGTGGAACGTTTCAACAGAACGTTAAAGAGCATGATTGGGGCTCTGGAGGAGCCCCAGAGAAGAAAATGGGATCTTCTTTTACCATGCTTGCTGTTTGCCTACAGAGAGGTACCACAGGAGGGTGTTGGCTTCAGCCCCTTCGAACTTCTGTTCGGTCATCCCGTACGGGGACCCTTAGCCATCGTCAAAGAGGGATGGGAGATGCCCACTCCCCCTGTTACTACCAATGTAGTTGACTATGTGCTAGGGCTCAGAAAACGGATGGTACTCCTGATGGGCTTGGCTAGTGAAAAGTTGAAGGCAGGACAAGCGCTGGTGAAACATTGGTACGACCAGAAAGCTTCCTTAATTCACTTTACCCCTGGTCAGCAAGTCCTGATCATGAACCCTATAAGGCCTCGCGCTTTACAGGACAAATGGTCAGGCCCTTACACAGTGGTGGAGCCCCTGGGTGAGGTGAACTATTTAGTGGACCTTGGAAGGCCTGGACAGGCTCCAAAAGTGTTCCACGTAAATAGGCTGAAGGCTTTCGTCCCAAGAGTCGAAATCGCAGCACTGCTACTGGCGTCAGACGTTGAGGAAGAGGAGTCAGAACCTCTTCCCGACCTGTTCCAAAGCGGTCCTTCAGATAGCTCCGTTGAGGGTGTCCGAGTGGCCCCTCACCTGACTTCTGATCAGCAGGCTGAGGTGAAAAGTTTGCTTAGGCAGTTTTCCCCCCTGTTTTCACAGTCGCCTGGTTTGACACCTTGGTGCAAACATAACATTGACACAGGAGACAGTGTACCTACCAAAAGTAGGGGATACAGGATGTCGGATAAAGTACGGTCTTATATTAAGACCGAGGTCAACAAGATGTTAGACCTTGGGGTGATTGAACCCTCTAGTAGTCCTTGGTCCAGTCCTGTGGTATTGGTTCCAAAGGCAGGCACTTCTGAATTGAGGTTCTGCGTGGATTACAGGGCTCTGAATGCTGTCACCAAGACAGACGCTCACCCCTTGCCTCGAACTGACGAGCTGGTGGATACCTTGGGTGCCTCCAAGTACCTCAGCACGTTTGACCTGACTGCGGGCTATTGGCAAATAGCTTTAGCAGAACATGCCAAGGAGAAGACAGCATTTTCAACTCCCGACGGGCTTTACCAATTCCGGGTAATGCCGTTCGGATTGAAGAATGCACCTGCCACTTTCCAGAGGCTTGTGAATCATATGTTGAATGGGTTGGACGAATTCTGTCTTGCATATCTGGACGATATAGCAGTTTTCAGTGCCACCTGGGAAGACCATGTGAAACACCTCGGGATTGTGCTCCAGGCTCTTCAGAAAGCCCACTTGGCCATAAAGGCGAGTAAATGCCAGATTGGACAAGGCTCAGTGGTTTACCTTGGGCATGAAGTAGGTGGAGGAAGGATACAGCCTCTCCCCAGTAAAGTACAAGCAGTACAAGACTGGCCTACCCCCACTACACAAACCCAAGTGAGAGCCTTCTTATGACTCACGGGTTATTACCGCAATTTTATGGCAGACTATGGCACCATAGCTGCTCCTCTGACTGCCCTCACAACTCCGAAGAAACCCAAGAAGGTAACTTGGACCGACGAGTGTGAGAAGGCCTTCAATGGCTTGAAAGACTCCTTGTGCCAGGCCCCTGTGCTCAGGGCCCCTGATTATCAAAGACCTTTTATCGTGCAGACGGATGCCTCTGACACTGGGATAGGAGCTGTACTATCACAAGTAGATGAGAAGGGTAAGGAACACCCTATCGGTTTTATTAGTCGCCAGCTTAAGGACAGAGAGCTCAGATGGTCCACGGTAGAGAAAGAATGTTTCTCTGTTGTGTGGGCCCTAAGGAAGCTGCGGCCCTACCTCTATGGGACCCACTTCACTGTGCAGACTGACCATAAGCCGTTAAAGTGGCTAATGAACATGAAGGGGGAGAATCCAAAGTTGCTTAGGTGGTCCATAAGTCTACAAGGCTTCGACTTCACTATTGAGCATAGGCCAGGTGTCCAACATAGCAATGCTGATGGGTTGTCCAGAATGTTTTACCGACCTGAACAAGAGACTCATCCAGGGGTGGATTAGTTCCCCCTGTCCATAGTCTGGGAGGGGCGAGTGTTAGGAAAGATTTCGTTATTGTAGGGAACTTTCCTTCCATGTGGCAACCCCTAAACTTTTTGCTATTGTTTTCAACCTGTTTTCTTGACTTTGCCAGAGAAGTGCAGCCTTCTGCCGTACTCCTCTGGGCTTTCGCTCCTTTCTTACGGGGAAACTGACATGCCCTTAAGACAGTCAGTACCGGGGAACGCTGTTTCCCGTAGTTTCTTTTATCGTGTCGCCATTTTAGTGCAACACGACACAAGAGGGCACTGTAAGCTAAGTTACAGCTCTCTTGGGTCTCTAGCCTTCTACAGACCCTAGACACTCTTGTAGGATGGTTTTTGGATCGGTGCAAGTCATTCAGGGACTGGGCTGGTGGCAGCGATCATTTGGTTTATTTTGAGCTCCTTTTGCCGTTCTGAGCACCTTTTTGCCGCGAACACAAAAGGGTGGCCCGGCTACCCAAAATGGCCGGACCACGAGGCTCCTTTGTCTCGTCCACTGTCCGTCTTGCTCCCTTTACCTTCCCCCAGGTCAGGCGACCCGGGGCCTTCCTTATTTGGGCATGTAGTTTCCCGCGAAACACGGTTGCTTTCGCGGGCTTCTACATGTCGTTTGAGTGCCCCCAGGATGTGGGCTGGGCTGTCTGGTCCCAATACACATCCTGGGTGCCAGAGAGTCTAGGGTGGTGTGAATGCCTGGGACCACTGTGGTCCGTGATTGGTCCACGTATGGTATGTGTGTTGATGAGCGGATCTCCCATTGGCTCCCCTCCGTTTTGGCGCGAAGGGAACCGTGGATAAGAGGGAGCTGGAAACACCACTACCATGTCGATCTCCTGAGTTCTTACGAACCCAGGGATACAGGAGCCAAGTATCCTGCGAACACGAGGCTGGACCGAGGAATCGCTGGTGACCCCCTGAAGAACTTCTGCTCCTCATTGCTGTCGTCCGGTGAAGCCCTTTCCACCTAAGATCGAACAAGAAGGCCTGTACTGGCGCTTCGACCTATTGGAATAGCAGGACCAGCTATTCCCGGCACCTTCATCAACTCCTGCCGTAAGCCTTCGGAAGTGTCTCTGGGCCATCCAGTTGACTGACCAGCTTACTAAGGAGTCCTGCTCTGTAATCGCCGACAGGTTGGGTGGTATTCTGAGTCCGGGGCACGCTCACACGCTTCGTTTGCTTAGCAACCCTAAGCTAGAGGTGAACGGTGCTCGTTTGGCTTGAATACACCCGGCCGTTCCGTTGCCCTGCCGTGGCGACAAAACTGTGCAGGATTCTTCGATCGGGACGTCTTTTTACTCTGCACGACGACGAGACGTTCCCTGCTCTTCAGAACCTGCCAGAAGCTGCATCTATCGAGGAGAAGCTCGGGCCTGCTTGCTTCGGGGACCGGTGAGTAGATTAGCTAGGATCTGGTCGCCCTCCTGCAGTGCCCCTTGCTTTTCCCCGCTGTAAATACAGCTCCCCTTGTCCGTACTCGCGCCCTACTTCTGCCTCACAGTGGAGGCTGCGCTAGAGTCGCGGACCGTGTTCTCCTTCATTAGGGCACCCTACAGAGCTGTCCAACGTCCTCCGAAGAGCTTCACCTTCTGCCCTTTGGCACCGGCGTGTGCAGGTACTTTTGAGCGCTAGGCTCCACTCTTTGTAGGGATTGGACTACCATCTAGTTAGGGGCCTCAGAAGGCGGACATATCACACGCATTGGTTCGCACTGCCTGTTTTCCTTCCCCTGCAGGTGGATAACATATTTCGTGCTGCTAATGCTGTGAAACTGTGTATTCTGTATATATATTGGGTGGATAGTGTATGTGTTGGTTTAATATCGTTGTATATTGCTGCTTTTACTGTGGTTATTAGTTTCAAGGCCTTATAATAAATGTGTATCTATTTTTGATATAAAACAACTGTTTGGAGTAGTTTGTAAGCGCTCTTGCTTAGTGTGCTCACTGCGGGCTCTCAGTCACCCTCACCCCTCTTGAGACCTAGTCTTGACCGCCGCGATCGCTACCTTGATTGGTCTGGCTTGTCCAGAGGTTACCCTGTTCCAAGTAATTAGGTTGGCCTTCTGAACTTCTGCGCCACCAGGACAGAGTTCAGAAATCCGTCTTAACAGTCCTCCTTAAAGACATTCTGAAGCTGGCATCCAGGGCAGACACTGAACAGCTTTCCGGGCGTCGAGCTTCCCTTCTCATGGGCCATGTCCGAGATGGGCCTGAGAAACTTCTGGAGTCCTCCAAAAGTGTGGCTCGACGAAATCTTCACCCTTGACGGGCGTAGAGGAATCCGACACGGGTCCCCGTTGATCGGATAAAGAAACGGTGGAGCTTGAGGCTCTTTTGACCAAAAAAAGAGAATTTTCCTATGAAAAAGCGCGAAAACGCACTACAGCTCGAGAGCAATAGCACGAGAATCCCAACACATGAACGTGCGGTAAAAATCTGAAGATGGCTGCCAGAGGCGGGGCTTAGGGAGATGGCAGTCATTGGCTGTGGTCAGTATGACACAGATCAGTGATTGGTTACTACTACGAAAGACAGATCAGAAACGAAACTGATACTGATTTTTCTTTACTGAGGATTCCCAGCCCGACGACGGGGAATATTCAGGAGCATGTGAATCCATGCCAGACCCCATGCTGGAGAAATATAGTATTTTTATGCAATCCTGCATACAATTAATTGTGTGCTTCATTGTGGACCCCTGATCCCACTCCTATACTCTTGAGAATAGCCTTGATGGCTCTACATTGCTAGTGTGATTGATGGCGGCTAACCTCTCAGAGATCATCCCCTGTCCACAACTAGGGTGGCCTGCTAAGATCTGTTCACCAGGCCAGATTCTAGAAATCCATCTTAACACCAACAATTTACTAGATCAGCTACAAAAGGTTCAAAATACAGTGTTGTGTTTAGTTTTTAAGCTTCCCAATTCTGCAAGGGTTTCTACTTATCGTAAACAACTCTATCGGCTGACGGTCCAACAGAGGATCAAGTTTACAGTGCGTTGCATCATATTCAAGAGCCTGCATGGTCTTGCTCCCCTCTATCTATGCAAATACATTTCACAATCCCACCCTGCAAGAACTCTTCGTTCAGAGGATAAGAATGTATTTGTGGTACCTTGCTCCCGAGTATAGTCACGGGTGAAGGATGTTTAGCAGTGGCTGGTACAAAACTCTGAAATCAGCTTCCACAGACCCTTCACAATAGGGAGTCCCTTCTGGTTAGAAAACAGTTACAAACTTTACTTTTTCAGTGAGTACCTTTTCAAATTAAATAACTCCACTTCTGCACCCAGATACAGATCTCCTCTGTCGTCTCGTTTACAGGTATGCACTATATAAAAATGACTAAACCAAATCCAAGACAGCGAAAACCGGTTAAGCTACATCAAAGCTACTAGGGCAAGACAGCAAGAGGTGGACTGTTTTGATGAGAAGTACTGCCAGGAAAAGAGAAGAAGAGGAAAGGCATGCATGAACTGATTGTGCGATGAGAGAAAAGCACTGCCTATAGAATCCTTTCATAATCCCCTCCCACTGCCCACAAGAGGCATAAAGGAGACACCTATTGTTTGAGGCAAAAACAGACCGATGGATACTCCAACCAGTTGCAGGTCTCTTATTCAACCAGTAGTTTTACTTCCAATTCATGTGGCGCACGAGTCTGCAGAGGAAAGTATAAATATTCAGAACCCCTGCTATGTGAGAAGCTAGGGGAAAAATACCCTGAGCAATTATCCCATCTCATAGTTGTAAAACAAGACTGCAAAGAGGCAGGGGTCATGTTCAATCCTGTTTGTTGGCACAGACAATTGTTGTGGTGTTGTGTGGTAGAATCCCTCTGCCACCTTGAAAGGAAGGGAGAACATTTAAAAAAGGCTAGGAATACCACTTCAGACTACAGCATGTTGATGTGCAACTGCATCGCCTTGGAGTTTCAATGGCGGTGCACCCTCGGGTGCTTCACTGTCAATCCCCAGCCATACTGGTAGGAATCGGTTGTTCAAGAGATTAGTGGATCAGGTTATTGAGCAGATGGAGAGTAGGAAAACGCATGGCCCAAACTGGTTTTGCATTGGAGTGCGTAAATACCTAAAGGGGAAAGTATTCAAGCTATGTTCACAGAGTTTCAGAAAAACAGGGTCAATGGACTCTTCATAGGCGCCCTCCCGGAAAGCGTAATAGCAGTGATGCACACATCACATCTCCCTTTATGCTGACAATACCTGAAAAATCCACAACTGTTAGGTAATGATACAATCAAAGAATTAAATGGACATTTAGAACTCACAATTATTTGAAGCAAATCTATTCAGATCCATGTGATGGGAGTGGATGTTGCCATTGTAACTTGGATCCCCAACTTTAGTGGCACAACCTACTTTCCAGTACATGTAGATTTAGATGGGTGGCGAGCAGTGAATCCAGTAAACCCAGGAGAATAATCACTTTGCAATCTAACTCGAAAGAAAAAAATAACTTTACCGTTCACCACGAGAGGGTGGTAATGTTCCAAGAATGCCCTTACTGAGGTATTTATACATTGTGCACTGTCTCCCAGGTGTCATAGTAAAGAGGACTTCCAAAAGATTAAAAGCCTGATTTGTAAGTAAACACAGCAGAATGATGCATCAAGTTTCACCATCACATTTTTATAAAACTCAGTTTGGGTAGGTCTGGGTCAGGACAAATATTCCCTCGAAGTATTGTTACGTGCGGAAACTGAGCTTTCTTGCCATGTTCAAATTAAGCCACTTTGTGAACATGCATATTTAGTTAGCGATCATCACTGAAGAGGGTTTGTAAGAGAATTTCCCCTTCCCCATCCACTACATCATACAGCACTTTTCCCAAAGATAGTCTAAAATAAAAATGCGCTATTATAAAGAAAGAGATCATCAACCAGTTAAAGACTGCAATATATGCCACAGTTCTTAGCAAAAGTACTTATATGAAAAGAAAGTTAAGTATGCACAAAATATATTGTATGCTCAGAATAAAGAATAGGTTCAGCTGTGGCTATTCATTAGTCAACAATGCAGAAGAACAAGTTATTTTCTTACCTGGTAACATTCTTTCGATGGGATGTTCCTCCGACATATTACACATCTCTAACAGTAATGTCCACAGCTGTGCTGCTTCGGAAAATATTTTCGGTGTCCTGCGTCAATGACGTCGATACGCTGTCCCTCGAGGGCCTCCGTCGAGAGCCGATGTCACCGGATGTTATATGTAGGACGCACGACGCCCGAAGCCTCAGTTGTAGTTTTTTCCCCAGAACGTGTGGCACCAATCTTCCGCCAGTATGGCTACAGAAGGCCTTGCGGAAACGTAAGCTGCAATCGCATAAGAAATTCTGTAGAGGGGCAGGCTTCGATGTGGAATACGTCGGAGGAACATCCCATCGAAAGTCCGTTACCAGGTAAGAAAGTAACTTATTCTTCGAGGGGATTGTGTCCTCTGACGTATTCCACATCTCTGACAGACTCCCAAAGCAGTACCAACGTATGGAGGTGGGAAAAGAATTTAGAATTTTAGAATGCCCAATCAAATTGCAGATTAGAGGACCGCTTTACCAAAGGCCAAATCTTGCCCATGGATAGAGTCCAGGGAATAGTGTTTTCCAAAAGTATGGACAGAGGCCCATGTGGCTGCTTCACAAATATTACGAATGGTGACACCCCTCTGCAGAGCAGTAGAGGCAGCCACACCCCTAGTAGAATGGGCCCTTAAGGCTACAGGAGGGTCCTTACCCACCAAAGGGTAACATTGAGAGATCATCAAAATGATCCATCTGGACAAGGTCTGCTTGGTAACTGTTAGGGAGAATTCTCGGTTTAGGCTGAATTTCCCAACCTAGTGAGTCCCTCAGCAGCTTTGCTGGATTTTTGGGGTTTATTTTTTTTTCTCCTGCCAAGAGTGAGACTCTTTTTACCCTCACTCTTGGGCATGATTTGAGTGTGTTTCTTTGAATCTAGATGTGTTTAATGGGCTATGGGGTCTTTTACTCCATAGGGCTTCATGTGTTTTTGTGATGTGTGTTACACAGCACCCTCAGTGCAGTGACACAGGGGTGTCATAGTGACCCCCCCAGTATAGACTCCATACCCTGGGACTGACTACTGTCTCCCAGGGCATGTAAAGTCACCATTGACTTTACATGTCTTAAATTCTGAACAGAACCAGTACAAACCATCATATTGTGGACGTACTGGCTGGGGCAATTCAATTGCCCCGGGGTCTGTTAGTCGAGGGGGCACGTCTCCGTCCCCCCTGATCGAGTTTTGGCTGGTGGCAGTGGATACTACTTTTTATATTCAACCGCGAATATTTTTCCTATGGATTTCCCATTGTTTTAGGCTACTATCTTTAATTATTTACGGTAGCCTCGAACATACCACCGGTTTATTTAATTAATATTAATTCTCCTGTTGGTACTTTTTGCCAAAACTTGATTCTAAGATGGCGTTTGTGTTCTCTTCTGTGACTCCAACCCAAGTCGAGCCCTTTGTTCCACTTTTTGGCGGGCTTCTCCACAGAAGCCCTCCAAAGTGGTGCCACTCTGTCTGGGGTACTTAGGAGGGGTGGAGGGGAATTTAGGCACCCTGGACTGAGTTGCCTAGGCAACTCAAGTCGCACTCCATCCTGATTGGCCCAAGTGGTGAGCCGGCCGGCTCACCACTTAGCATGTTTGAGTGAGCCGGCCGGCTCACCACTTAGCATGTTTGAGTGACAGCTAGGCTGAGTGAATGGGGGTTTGCTGCATAAAAGCAGGGCTTTGGGGACTGGAACTTCAGAAGTCGTCACAGGACCTAAGAATCCGACGAGGGAGAAGCTGAGCTGACCTGCCACGACACCACCACCGGCGGAGCCCTGCTGGACTGCCTCACCACTTTTCCCAACGACAGAGGAGATCTCCCGCCGGAGAGTCTTCTTCCTTTGACTGGTGGGGATAACCAGTTTCACCGTCTTTTCGCTTTCCCGACGTATCTCGTGGCCGCCTTGCCCGTGCCAAGCACTCCGGCAACCAGGATACCACGTTTTACCACGACCGCGAGACAAAGGTACCACCTTTAACCGGAAAACTCCGCGGCTGGTTTCTGCCCTGGTAGTGCAACGACCTTCATCCTTCCTCCAAGTCGAGATCTTCTCTTCCCCTGGACGACGACGCAACTTGCACCCACTACCAGGAACAACTGCCACCGCTGGAGGATCCTTCCCACTTAAGGTACCGTGTCCCGCCTGGCTTCCATTGCTACCGACTGTACGGGGTAGATTTAGCACCCGGCTTTCGAACCTGGGTTAGTCTGGGACACCCTGGCTAAACTTTCTTAAGCTTCTATAAACTCTTTCTGAACCCTCTGCAAGACGTTCTAAGCCTAGTGTAACTGTGTGATCTTGGACGCATTTGTGCTCTGCTCTCTCTAAGAGTGGGCCCAGCCTTTGGACTTTGGCTCACATGTGAATTTTTGCTCTCTGCCTTGCTAACAGTGTTCTGGAATCGTAGAGTGGTGTACCTCTTCATATTCTGTCTTTTTCCCTCCCTTTTTCACAAACTTATTAGAGTGCAATCTAGTTAGGCGCTCACCTCTGTATGAAAATAAGTGGTGTTTTACTGTGATTTTCTAATAGGGAAAAAGGGGTGTATATATCATAATAGTAACTGTGTTTAGAATATTTTACAATAAGAGTGCTGGAGTGTTTCAACTGTGTATTTTTAAATAAATAATTATATACTTTGATACCAAAGCTCTGGTCAGTGTTTGCTTGTATTATTGTATCTGAGTGCCTATTGAGTATACTTTGCATACTGCCTAACTCTCTTGAGGGAAGTCTGACTGCTCAGCCACAGCTACCAGGTAAATCTGGGTGGTGCAGACTGCTACCAAGTGGGTTTACTGCCAACACCTGTAGTCTTAAATCTTTTGCAGTGGTCCCTAAGGGAACTGCACATGTTTCTGCCTAACAGTAACAGCTTGACCTAAACGCCTTCCAGCGTATCATACAAATAGCTGATCGTCCATTCTGACGTGGGACATCCGTGAGAGATAGAAGTTCAAAGCTCTCCTCGGATCCAACTTATGGAGCCACTCCTCTTCCTTACCAGGATGCGGAGGAGGATAGAACGCCGGAAGAATTACCTTCTGGCTCAAATTAAATTCCGATACAACCTTTGGAAGAAAAGGAGGACAAACCCTAAGGACAACCCTGTTCTTATGGAACACCGTGAAAGGTGGCTTGGCGGACAGTCTCAAAGAACAATGTAAGGTCTCAAACGGAGCTCCCATTAGGAATTTTAGAACCAAGTTCAAATCCCATCCCAGCACCTGGAAAGGTGACAGTGGAAACACATTAGTTAGCCCTTTTAGAAACTGAGAAATCAAAAGAAATCTTAAAATAAGAACACTCCTCAGACAAGTGCTTAAATATGGACAGCGCTGCCAGGTAACCCTTAATGGTACCCACTTGCAGGCCCTTGTGGGCTAGTGAAAGCAAAAAAGACAGAACCACAGGAATTTAACATTGAAAAGTATCCACATTCTGTACCCTGCACCAGTCGCAGAACTTTCTCCAACAGCAAAGGTACAGGGATTTTGTTGCGGGCCTTCTGGCCGAAAGCAACACCTCCATCACGTCTTCGGGGAGGTCCCAATCCCTATACCTCAACCTTTCAGATACCAAGCATGAAGGCTGAGGGACATGACCTCGGGATGGAGAATCCGACCCACCTCCTGTGAGAGCAGATCGTCTCGGTAGGGAAGACGGAGTGGAGGGCAGATGGACATGTCCAGAAGGTCCGGGTACCACACTCTCCTGGCCCATGCTGGGGCAATGAGGATCATTCGTTAACCGAACCTCCGCAACACTTGCGGAATGACGGGGACTGGAGGAAACGCATACAGTAGTGGGAAGGACCACTCCACTATGAACGCATCCCCTAAGGCTCCTCTTCGAGGAAATTCCCACAAGCAGAATCTTTTGCACTTCCGGTTGAGACTGGTGGCGAAGAGATCCACTTGTGAGGTCCCTCAAAGGGTGAAGATCTCCAAAAGAACTTCCTGAGCCAGCTCCTACTCGTGAGACCATACTCTGCCTGCTCAGAGCGTCCGCCGCCGCGTTTTCGTCTCTAGCCAGATGAACTGCCGACATTTCCTGCTGGATGGCCCAGAACCAGAGCTGCATCGCCTCTCTGTACAGTGGGAGTGACCCTGCCCACCCTTTTTGTGGAGGTAGTGCATTGCCACTGTATTGTCCGTCATGATTAGGAAATTTTTCCCCCGCACAGACAGCAGAAAAGCCTTCAGGGCTAGCCTGACAGCCCGCAGCTCTAACAGATTGATGTGGAATCTGGACTCAGACAGAGACCAACGACCGCTGACGGTCAACTCGTTGGCATGAGCTCCCCATCCCGTGAGGGATGCGTCCGTCACGATCGTCACCTCCGGCCAGGGTAGCCAAAATGGCACTCCCTTCATCAGATTGCCTTCGTCGGCCCACCACAGAAGATCCTGGGCAACCGATGGCAGCACCTGAACGGGATACAGACATCCCGCCGGAGGACTGCGACCACTTCATCTGGAGAGCCCACTGCAGAGATCTCATCCGCAGCCTGACCTCTGGCACCAGTAGAATGCAGGATGGCATGAGGCCGAGCAACCTCAAGAACTCAAACGCCGGGAGACTCTGGGCATGTTGAAACTTGTCCACCATCTGCAGAATGTGATGAGCCCTCACCTGGGGAGACTAACACTGCCCCAGGGATGTTTCGAACACTGCTCTGATGAACTGGAGCTGCTTGGTAGGTGTCAAATGAGACTTCTTTAAGTTGAGGGAAAAGCCCAGCTTGTGAAGGGAGTGGCAGGTGACGGACAGATGATCCAGGGCTTGCTTGGGAGAGCGCACCCTGATCAATCAATCGTCCAGGTAGGGGTAGACGTGAATAGCCCCTCTCCTGATATATGCTGCCACCACCACCATGAGCTTGGTGAAGACCCTCGGGGCAGAGGTCAATCTGAACAACAGGGCCCGAAACTGAAAATGCGAGTCGCGAACCTCAGGTGCTTCGGATTAATTGGCACATGCAAGTAAGCATCCGCGAGGTCGAGAGACACCAACCAATCCTGAAGTTGAAGGGCCTGAAGGACTTGAGTAAGAGTAACCATCTTGAACTTGTCCTTCCTGAGGAGCTTGTTCAAACCATGCAAGTCCATGATGGGTCTCAATCCCCAGTCTTTTTTCAGGATCAAAAAATATGGGGAATACCATCCCTTGTTCCTCTCCACTACAGGCACCAGTTCTTTGGCGCCTTTCTCCAGCAGGGATAGGATTTCCTGCGCAAGGAGCGGATAAGGACTCTTCAAAGAGAGGTTCCCCGGTGGATTGTCGTGAGGCCTCTGCCGGAAAGGAAGACAGTAGCCGTGGACTATGGTCTCCAGAACCCACACATCTGAAGTAATGGCACGCCATTCTACCAGATGCTGCACTAGCCTTCCCCCAACCGGCAAACCATGGGACATGGCCTCATGACAGAGGAAGTGGCTGCGACAGTGCCTGAAGACAAAGAGACAACTGCCCGGGCGGCTTTGGCACCTCGAGTACCTTGTTTTCCACCTCTGGTACTCCTACGTTGGCCCCTTTGACTGGCAGCTCCCCTCGATCTACCAAAGGAAGAGTAGTATCGAAAGGAACCTCCCCTCCATTGCTGTCCCCTAGGACGAAAAGGCAGAGGTTGACATACTGCAGCGCTCAACGACGTCGCTGCAGCTTTGGAGGTCTGCAACCTCAAGGCTCTCGTCAGCCTTACTGGCAAAAAGATTGACACCATCAAAGGGCATGTTGAGAAGCCGGGACTGCACATCAGGAGAAAACCCTGACTTCCGCAACCACGCACACTGCACATCATGGTGCTCGCCACCATGGACCGGCTGAAAGTCTGCCACATCCAGACCTGACTCAACAGATTCACACATGGCATCCTTGCCATCCTGAACGAGGGCAAGAGAACCATCCCGTTCCTCCCCTTCGGGAATATGTTCAGCCGCCAAAGAGACAATTCCACAGAGTGTGAGTGAATCTTGCCAAGGCACAAACAAAGTTGGCTGCCTTTAAAGCCAAACCCCCAGATGAAAATACTTTCTTCGCCCAACCAACAAAGCGCTTGTCGTCCCTATCCAGAAGGATGGTAGGGTACGCAGCCTGCTTCGCTGGGGCAGTGGCCGCCTGCACCACCAAACTCTCCGGAGTGGGGTGCGTAGACAAGTAGCAGAGGTTGCCACTGGCTGGATGGTATTTTTTCGGTTACGACTTATTCACTGCCGGGAGACTCTCCGGAGCAGTCCAAGCCGCTGCCACCATTCTTTGTAAAGCCATATGAAATTGCAGCACCGGGTCAGTGGGTGGACCTTGGTCCAATATATCTGTCAGGTCATCCTGCAGAAACTCCACAGGTGGAGCAGACCACCCCAAGTACTCTGTCACCCTCGACATGAGACGCATGTACGGACTCAGCATGTGTACCAGGCTCAGGCCTGCCAAACTCAACCTCCAGAGGTGTGTCCAGACCACTGGCATCATGCAAGGACTGATTTAGGTCTTCCATCTGTTTGTGACAGACAACAGGTCATCAGGAACCTCAGGAGGTACAAACCCCTCCTCATCTGACCCTTCTTCCACCTCTGAAATGTAATCCAAAGGCTAGAATAAATCTCTGGATTAGGGTACAGAAAAAGGCTCAAATATAGACCTCACCGACTTACAGAGAGCCTTCCTCAGAGTTTCCACTGTCCTCCGGGGCACCTCCGGCGAATTCTCCTCAAAAGGCATCGAGGGCGCTGATGGAATAGGCGTCGATGTCGAGCGAGGCGCCGATGACTTCGACAATGGCTTCGAGGCCGGAGCCCCAAGCGTGTCCTTCAACGGCCTCGGCGCCAATGACTTCCTCGGAGCCGGAGCCTCGAGAGAGTCCAACAGACATGGCGTCGATGCTTTCTTAGAAGGCCTCACAGGCTCCGACGTCTCGGGACCTGGACCTGGCACGGCTATGGCGATCAACCTTGTCCGATCGGGACCTCGACGGCTCCCGATGATCGCGCCGACCGCCCGAGCCCGACTGCGTGCGAGCGGTGGCCCTAGCTCGTTCCTTGCCGGCTTCTCTCAAAGGTGCGGACGGAACGGTGCCCTGCGATTCAAAAATCACCATCATCTCCTTGCGGAATGCGTCCCATTCCGCCGGCGATGAATGCTTGTTGGAACAAGCTACCCGCTGTCTGGCGGAGTCCTCTGACGAGGAAGGCGACCAGTGAAGGCGCTTCCGAGAGTGCCTAAAAGAGGCAGAGGAATGGCAGGACCCACTCCGAGAATGAGACCTCCCTGGACTTATGCCGACGTGGAGCATCACCCTCGAATCGTCGGTTGAAAGCCCGGCGGATTTCAACTTACGGGGTTTGGAAACCCTACCTACAGACAACTACTTCTGCTCCCACAAGGCCTTCAACGTCAAGGACTGGCATTCATCGCAGTCGTCGGTGGCGTGGCTCTCGCTGAGGCGCCAGAGGCAGATGTTGTGCGGGTCCGTAAGGGACATTTTGGAACCGCAGTCCCGACACTTCTTGAAGCCCGACTTCGGGTAGAAGACGAAGACATTCTCACCACAAAGTTAGAAGAACCGATTCAAAGGAGAAGAACCGAGGCGCGCCGAGATTCCGAAGCAAACACGTTCACAGAAAAAAACAAACTGAGGCTACGGCCATTGTGCGTCCTACATATAACATCCCGTGACGTTGGCTCTCGACAGAGGCCCTCGAGGGACAGCGTATCGACACAGGACACTGAAAAAAATGTCCAAAGCAGCACAGCTGTGGACATTACTGTCAGAGATGTGGAATACGTCGGAGGACACAATCCCCTCGAAAGGGAATTTATGCCATTGAAAAAAACACTCCATGTGTATTACACAAAATAAATATTTATAACTGATGCGTCTGGCAAAAAAAATCAGAAATGATACATTATATACCAGGTGGAATAATGACAAAGGAGCGTGCAAAAGAACATGCCAATAAGAGTATTTGCCCCACTTTAATGTCATTCAAGAGTCAGGAGAACAGGTCTCAAATTGTGTCAAGATTACAATTGCATCAGAATAACTGCACCGCAGAGTACGAGAATCAGAATTCCTGTGGCACTACATATCAACAAACATTACATTGTCCTGTGAACAACGTGTGAGGGGTCAGAAATCAAAGGTGGATACAAAGTTGGAATGTTCTCAACATTAGCCATTTCTATTCAAATAAAAAGGGGTTGGGATAACAGCCCATCTGTCCCTATCCGAACAAGAGTGTCCCGGCCTATAAAACTAAATCTAAAGAAAGCTGACCTTGTGCCCAAAGGACAACACCCTCACACTAACATACTGTCACCACCCGAGCCTCTGGGCAGTTGCAACCACTGGTCTTGGCACCATCAACGGGCCATCACGCCTTCACGTCAGCTTCAGGGCGCATTCTAGTCTTTTTTCCAAGATGGCAAGGCCATGCCTTCTTATTCACGTTTTCTAGTCAGCGCCCTGCGTGGAGACCACGTTCTGTTCCCCTCGGAGTAAGACGCTGTTTTCCTTCGTGTTTCTTCGTTCTCGCTCTTGCTGCCTTCTCTCCTCCTCCATTCTCGGCTTGCTTTTCTCCCCGATGGTGCTTTTCTCTGTGCCCCTAGGCTACTACTTTGCTGACTCTTCTACGAGCATTCATTCTGCTGCTTTCATTGCTTCCTGTTCCGTTGTTCCTCTTTGATCCTTGCAGTCTATTTTGGAACCGTACATTCTGCCAGTCCCATCCCTGCTGATGGCTGCTTTGGATTTATTCATTTTTTACTTTGATTACCCAGAATATCTGAACACCTACCGCTGCAGAAGAATCAATTCAGAGTGTTTTTTCAGCCTGTTGGCTTTTTCCATCTGCCTGGCAGTTCCTGGTGGGGAGGGGGGGTTCCTCGTGCCTTGCTGGTATACCAAGCGGGCATTATGGCTTCTCCTTGAGGTCGGCCCCATCTATACAAGGACGGCCAGTCCACAAGAAAGAAGACGACTCATTCGATACTGAAGAGGAGTCAGGTGAGGAAGAGCCTATTGCTGCGACTAGTGACACATACACAATCAAAAAGGTGCAAGATAAATGTCTGTTTCCAACTCAACAAAAAATGTGCGCAACACAAAAAGTGTCATTTCAACAAAACACCCTTTGTGTCCAGGGGTTGATTTCCTTCCCCTGAACTTTTTCAGGAAAACTGTTGAACGTGTTTTGTTCCAACAATGTTCTGTTAAAATGTTCTGTTAAAGTCAATAAAAATGGAAGGAGGAGCTGTTGCGCAACGAAGATGGCCGTCCTTGTATAGATGGGGAACTGAGCTCCTCTCCAGCAGAAATATACCCAACACCTGCGTCCCCTGCACCGGCAAAAATAGAGTTGCCTTCATACAACCCCCCAAAGCAGCTGAGAGAAGCAACGGAGGAAATCAGAGGTGAAACACCTAAATCCCGCACGGAGAAACTGGAGTGAAACAGCAAGCCTTTTCACAGAACCAGAGACCCTAGCACAGAGACCGCAGCTCCAGAAGCATACATAGGCCCTGACGTGGGCAGAGCCTGCTGTATGGCCGACGGACAGCGGGACAATACAAACCCACTGCCGCGGCTCCTGTGGTCGATGCTGGCCGAAAAACAGGGAAGAAACTTCTGATCCTGGCGGAGGTGTGAGTGAAGAGACAGGACGCCTGGGGAGCGACCGTCGTCTCCGGACCACCCGGTAAGGACACCGCCTGCCTCCCTGCAGCATTAGAAGCGTATACTGAACTAGTGTGACGACTCCACGCGGCAGCGGCCACAGACCACACCGTGCGCGGCCCCGCTGGAAGCACCGGAGCCCCCTGCAAGGTGGAGGACATTGGAGGGGACAGATATCCGAGACCCCGCTTACTCCCACCAGACCGAAGAGAGTACCCGCCCCCCTCACACCACGGGCCAAGGTTGACCCAGTGAATCCTGGTTAACCCGTACAAGGTTGCCCCGCGGAACGCCCAAAAAACTGCAAACGACCTCGGGGTCCCAGGCACAGCTAGCACAAGGGTGCTGAATGTAACGCACACAGACGGCCCTCGGCACCAAGAGAAGGGCTACTGAGTCACAAGCCCCACATGGACTACCAAACACTGTGATGAGCAAACTGCACATTCAAAAGGAATGCTCTCCAGACCTACCCACCGCAAATCTCATCACGACCCACGCTATATCCAGAACCGGGCGCATCTGCTCTCCAACACACGCTGGAAACAAAACCAACACGTTATAAAAAAGGTCCCACACGTGGGCACTACTCATCCTTGCTGAAACGCAGGTCAAGGAGAAGTAAATATGTGGGAGGAGATAGTCCATTCTTGGAAACAACCAGAAAACATACAAATCAAAACCTCAACTAAACGAAACGCTAACATCTGCCACTCAATAGAAACGAAATCCCCAGAAATAATCCGACCCCACATCTGCAACTGATCGCACATGGACATCTAACGCTGGGCCCATCAAGCGTGAGAAGGTCAGCAACCGAAAGACTAACTTAACGAAGAGGAAAGGGCAAACGGCACTCCTGCAGGGTCTCTCCTGACATCATTGCATCCCCGGCTCATACCTGTGTAGACCCCGATCCTGGCGCATACACACTCAGAACTGATCAGTTGACCAACTCATCAGCCACACAAGATGGACACTCGTGAGATGCCTGGGAAAAACGTTGTAAAGAACAGGAATACAAGCCCAACAGATTCTTATACAAGCTCACAAACCTCAACTGACATCCCAGACCCATCAGCTGCCACCTCCTCAGCGCCCTCAGATGATACGAAATTTGACCATCTCCTTGTCACAGTACAAAATGGATTCCTGGCGGTCAATGTTAAACTAGACGATCGCGTCTCAACAATAGGTTCTCTTAAAGCCGGTGTCGATAAAGAAAGCGCCAGAATCACAAACTGAAAACAGAATCAGCGCCAATGAAGATTCAATTCATCAAAACACCCATGACCTAACACTTCTAAAAGGAGAGATGACTAAGCTCTGGGGCAAATGTGATGATTTGGAATCGAGGTCACGCCGCAACAACATACGGATTGTTGGGTTCTCTGAGTCCTTCTGCAAGGGCCCAATGGAGTCGCACATGGCAACCCTGTTGAAATCCCTGTTCGGCGAAGACTCCTTCTCCCCACTTTCCTTCTCCCCACAATCAATTCTTGATAGAAAGGGCGCATCGTACCCTAGCCCTGGTGCCTAATCCGGATGCTGCTCCTCGTACGGTCATCGCAAACTACTTAATTACAGAGACAGATGCTGCACTAAGCATGGCCAGAGAACTGGAACCCCCGAGACATGGCAACGACAACATCCACATCTACCCCGACTTCGCAGCGGGAGTCCAAACCCAAAGGCGATCATACGAAATGATTAAATGTCAACTCAGACTGAGGAAAGTCCCCTACGCCCTACTGTTCCCTGAAAAGCAACAAATACAACACGGTGGTCGGGCACACTTCTTCGATACTCCAGCAGCGGCAAAGGCTTACGTAGAGGCCTCAATCCCCTTCCCTCCTGGAAGAAGCAACCACGATCGAAACGGCCTACAACCACCGGTGGAAGAAATGAGGAATCCGGATGACCGAAGGCAACTCCACAATATCCTTTATTCACTTAACTGTGTAACAATGGCAGTTAGGGGGCGCAGTTCCTAAATTTAAGTTTGGGCCGGATGAGATGCGCTCAGCTACAGAGGCTAGAGCCACAGCACACGTCCCTCCCCCTACCCCCGGGGAAGATCCACAAGTTAGCAATAAGGGATCATCATCATGTTGGGGTCGATGATGTGGGCAGGGGTGGGCACAGAACACAGGGTATTGTTTCATTGTTTGAGAATAATTGAACTTCCCGACAGATCCCCAGTTCGGCATCAGGAATCAAGGTTTACAAGTTTAAAAATTGCAATCACACGCTGTACTATTTAAGGAAATGACACCTTTCTTCACACACCCCCCCGATCATGACTAAATGGCACAACATACAAATCCAGATACAGGGTTGAAGCTCAAATTGCTTACTTGGAATATCTGTGGGCTCAATAGATCAAAAGCCAGCAAAGTAGGGGCATACATCAACAGACACCATCAGCATATAGCCATGTTACAAGAGAAACACGCACTACAGAATGTTAACAATAGTATTCTACGACAATGGTGAAGCAACAGACATTACACTGAATACTAATCCCAGAATAGGGGAGTCCTTACAGTGATACATCTCACTCTGGGTTTTGTAACTGAGAAAAGTAAGATTGACCCTCAGGGCAGGTATGTGATCGTGTGGGGCACTGTGGCGGGTGAGAAATTGATCCTAGTTAACACATATGGGCCTAACACAGACAACCCCGACTTTTATATCAGTGTGTTAGCTGAAATCGGCCCGGTATTAGACACATGTATACTATGGGGAGGAGACGTCAACACCATACTCTATGTTTCCTTGTACAGATCCCCTAATAAACAAAGAAACCTCACTAGATCAGCCACTGTTCTACACCAGGCCTTGGTGCAGTTAGCCCTTGTAGATGCCTTGAGAGGGATACATCCGTTAGACAATACACATTCTATTCATCGGTACACGACAGAGTCGAGGATAGACTACTGGTTTATCTCCTCCCATTTGATCAATTCAGTGAAACGATGCAACATGCTCCCCTGCACACTATCTGACCAATCTCCAGTTACCATTGAAGTGATAATCCAGAATATAAAACCACCAGCCAGGCGATGGAGAATGCCTCCAAACATTTTTAAAGACCCGAACGTGGTGTAGTCACTACATATTGAAATTGAAGAATTCTTCCAGCTGAACAAAGGGTCAGTGGACAAATGGTCAACCATATGGGAAACCTTCAAGGTGTGGTTAAGAGGCAACATAATGTCGAAAACAACTGGACTTCTTAAGTCGGTCAGAACCGAATTAACAAACTGAGATACACTTGAAAACACTTGAAAATGATTACAGCATAACACACGACAAACAGACACTAGCTGAAATCCACTCACACCTCCAAAAATGTAACGAACTGGCAATAAAAGAACAGAAATACATGGCTATAATAGTCAGGGCATGCAGGTATGGGGAAGGCAATAAGGCAGGGCACCTGCTAGCACGCTTACTAAAAAGTTAATATACCCGCACCCCTATTACAAGTATCATTTTTTTTGTTAAATCTTTATTTTAGGTATTTTTGCATGAAGAACGAACATAACAAATACCAAACATAGGAAGGTTGCATTATAGTCCCATTCCCCCACACTCCCCAAACTTTCTACGTTTCAAAGTGCAGTTCCAGCCTCCATCTTCGTCTTCCCAGTTTGGCTTAAGCCCCCAGAGTAGTTGGAATGTGTCCAGCAAAGTATCGTAGCCCCCCTGCTATGCTTCTCAGTCTTTCATGTAGGGGAGCAGTTGGTCTGATTAAGCAGATAATTCACCCAAGGGTTTCATATGTCTGGGGGGCGAGCATGTAAGGGCAGCGTCTTAAAGTCTGTCTCAACATTGTGACAGTACGTCACATCGCGTAACCAGTGGTCCTTAGTTGGGGGTGGCCCTCTTTCCCAGGTCATATCGATTCTTCGTTTTGCCAGCACCAGCAGGAGACCAACTAGTTTCCTGACTGTCAGTTGTAGGTCACGGTATATCCCAGCAGTCACCTCTGGGCGCCTACTAACCTGCTCGCCGGCAATTGCCGACACAATGGGTAGAACATCATCCCAGAAGCCACTGATGGATGGACATTCCCATGCCAAATGTAGGAAGTCAGCAGGGGTGAAGCCGCATCTTTTGCACGCTGGTGTCACGTTTGATAGGAGCAAGCGGATTATCTACTGTGTCTGATATATCAATGTCCACCTTCCCTTCCTCCTCACCTGTCTCTTCAGAGGAGGGTTCTCGTCTGGAGGTCTTGCTCTTGGGTCTTTTCTTCTTTGTGAAGAGATACGGCCGTCCGTGGGAAGAAGCCACCCTGATTCCCTGATAAACAGGGAAGCAGCCGGCCCCCGTCCCGCAGGAACCAATACGAGAGGAAAAAAGCAGCAGCTTAAAAAAACCTCTCTGCGGATGTTGCTGAAACTGATTCCGTTCAGGACGCGATGACAAATGATGTCCGGACTTGCAGGTAAGACGAGCAGGAGCAGCAGGTAACCTCGGAGATGAAAGTACAAGTTCCACAAGTTCCACAATGCAGCTGAGGACCGGAGACGTCCGAACTTGCAGCAAAGCTGGTGATGAGCAGGGGGCAGTGCAAAGGACCAGAGAAAAGGCAGGCACCTCGATAGGACTGTAATGGAAGCACCGACAGGGACCAGGGAAGCGGTCTGGGAAAAAAGGCAGCAAGGAGGGGAGAAAACCCAATGAGGAGCGGAAACGGTGCGGGAACCGTAAGGACGGGGGAAACAGAGAAGGAGAAGAGAAGAGGAGCTAGCACGGAGGGAAAATCCACGCGAGGAAAAGCAGAACCACAGGTACGGAGCAAAGGTAAGGAGTAGCACGGCAACAAAGCGAAAGGAAACAAAGTTGCAACGCACAGAACCCAGGGAAGGGCGTGGCTAAATACAGAAAGGCGAAAACAAGGGAAAAGACTAGAACGTCAAACCAGGAAGTGAAAGAAAAAACACGGGACATTCTAATGGCGCCGTCAACGCCAAGCCTTCCATAGCCGCCAGCGACCACCAAAAGACGGCGGCATGACAGCTGGAGAGTTGGAGTTGTGTTGATGATGGAGCCTGATGGGCGCGATATAGGTCTGATGAAGAAAGTTAAAATTAATCAATTTAAATCGCGAGTTGAGAGCCACCTTTTGAGTCTGCCTCTGCATATCTGCCCATTCAGTTTCATCGATGGTATGTGCTAGGGCCTTTTCCCATCTCGCTTTTGAGGGTGGTGGTTGGTGGGTTGACGCTAATAGTTCCTTATAAATGGCTGATATCAAGTTGCCTTCCCCTTGTGCTAGCCTAACTTCGATTAATAGTTTCCATGTAGAAGGTTGTGCGGGGAACATGGGGAGCAGCGATCTGAGGGCGTGCCGAAGCCAGAAGTACACGAAAATGTCCAGTGCCGTGACAGAGTTGTGCTCTTTGAGTTGGAGTGTCATGAAGCCTTCACCAATGAACTAGTCATCTATTGTAGAGATCTGTAGTTTATCTACCAGATGAAGATACCCTATTTCGGTGGTGCTTGGCAACCCCGGAATAAAACTTTGCTGGGAGGAAAGGGGAGTATCTGCACGTGATGCCCAGTTTCTGGGCTATTCTCCTAAAGATCTCATACACGTTTAATACAATGTTCATGGTTTTCGGTGGAACCGGCTGCTCTCGCATGATCACCGCTCTCAGGAGATTTGGGGTGGCAAGAGCCCTTTCTACCTGGACGTGTGGTCGGACAACTTATGTTGTGTTCCAGTGGCTCAGGAACTGTGCCTGTGCTGCCCAGTAATACCGTTCCAGGTCTGGGAGACTGAGGCCGCCCTTCTCAACTGGTTGGATTAGGGTGTGGAACGCCACCCTCGCCAGTCTGCCAGCCCAGATCAAGTCTAGAATGAGTGTTTAGTTGCTTGAAGAAGCATTGTGGTAGTAGCAGAGGTAGATTCGTGAATAGGTATAAAAACTTCGGAAGTATTACCATATTGGCTATGGAGACGCGTCCCCACAGCATCAAAGGAAGGTGTCTCCATCGGGCGATTTTCTCTGTAAGCGATATTATGACTCTGCTGTAATTACAGCGGTATACTTCCTCGTGCTTTCTGGATAGCAGGATACCGAGGTATCTGACATCTGAGTTTTCCCAGCGGAAATGGAAGTCATCTGCAAACTCTTTCGTACCGGATGTTAACGGAAATATTACTGACTTGCTGTTATTAATTCTGAGTCCAGAGTAGGAGCCGGATCCAAGAACTTCTCGCATTACGAGATTCAGGTTGGTACTTGGATCACTCAAGTAGGGCCACGTCGCCTGCCTATAGCGACAGAATCAGTCTGTGTGGCCCGACGGAAACGCCTCTACCTATAAATTTGCTCCTCAAGTTGGCTGTTAGGGGTTCCATGGCCAAGGCAAACAGCAAGGCTTACGGGGCATCCTTGCCTGGTGCCCCTTTGCAATTCTATGGGTTCGGATCTGGTGGACCCTAGTGCGATGTATGTCTGGGGATTCTGATACAGTAATGAGACCAGTTTCAGGAAAAAGGAGCCCAGGCCCATTTAACGAAGGACAGCAAAGAGGAAGGGCCACTCAACAGAGTGAAATGCCTTTTCTGCATCCAACAGGACTGCTATGGCTCGATTTGATGGATCCAAAGCCTCCATTACGCCGAATAGACGCCGGATGCCAAAGGTCGTATTTCGCCCCAGTATGAAGCCAACTTGGTCAGCCAGTATGAGTCCGGGCATTGGTGGGAGAAGTCTGTTGGTGAGGAGTTTGGCTAGAATTTTGCTGTCCAAATTTATCAACGAGATTGGCCGGTATGAAGCGCAACCTTCTGTGGGTGTCTCGGGCTTGTGTATTAAAATGAGATTGGCTTCTCTTAGTGTGGGAGGTAAGTGTCCTAGTTCAGTGGCTTCGTTGTAGACAAAAGGATTGGGGCGAGTAAGGGTCCTAGTGCTTTATGAAATTCCCCCTGATAGCCCATCAGGGCTTGGTACTTTTGAGCTGGGTAGTTCCTTTATAACTGCCTGGATTTCTTCAGCTGTGATCTGTTTGTTAAGGTGTTCTCATCTCGTCTGATAACAAAAACAGCTCAGTATCTTCAGGGTATTCCCGAAGAGCTTCAGGGGATTCTGTTGATTTGGAGCTGTAGAGTTCCTGGTAAAATTCTCGGAAGGCTTCAACAATCTCTCCTTCTGTGTGGACCAGCTCCCCTTGCCGAATGCGGACCCTATCGATCACCGGAGGCTTCCTATCCATGGCAAGCATTCTGGCAAGCAGGGCCCCAGGCTTCGGACCTTCCCCATACTGGCGTAGTCGATGGCCTCTAGATAGGTAGCAACTTTCTCGCTCAGCGTTATCTCTGAACCTCTGCAGCTCTGTTTTGTATGAGGGCCAGGGTTGTTTGGTCCCCAGCGAGGTCGTAGGTGCGTTCCAAGTCCTTTAGACAGAATTCCTTTTTTTGCAGGTCATTTCTGATCGTTTTCAGGGCTGTGTGTTCCTTGGCAATGCAGACACCTCTCCTGTAGCATTTTAGCATTTCCCAAAGAATGCCTTGTGTTGTGGCCGTTTCTTGATTAATGGCTAAGAAGGACACAACCTCTTCATTCAGTTCTCGGGCGAACACTGTGTCCCATAGGGCTCCCGGTTTAAATCTCCATGAGCGATACCCAGTGTTGAGACCTGCTGGTGTGGCCTCTATAACGACCTGGGAGTGGTCAGAGATCGTCCGTGGTAATATCTGGCACTAGCTCCATTGTAGTTCCCCAGTTCTCGATACCAGCAGGTAATCGAGGCGAGAGCCTGTTCCGTGGACCCAGGAGTGGAATGTGTGTTCACGGGTGGATCGATGTTGTTGCCTCCAGACATCAATCAGGTTGTATGTATCACATATTTCCCCGACTTGGGAGCTCGCTTTGGACCTATGCCCAGTAATGACGCTGGATCTATCCATTGTGGGGTCCAGTACCGTATTGAGGTTGCCGCCCCATAGAATCGTGGTGGGTCCGGAATCCGCTAGATGCTGCATCACCCATCCAAACGAGTTGGTGTCATCCACGTTCGGGCCGTAGGAGTTGACTGGGATTAGTCTAATTCCCACCAGGATGCCATGCACTAGTAGCACCCTCCCCTTCCGTGTCCCGAGAGATTTTGATCAGTTTGAAGGTAATCTTCCTGCTGATCAGGATAGCGACTCCTCTGCGTATGATGAAATAGTGGCAGTGACATCCTCCCAGCGGGGCCCATTGATTCTCTGAGGATCTCATTAGATGCGTTTCTTGGATAAAGGCGATGTCCACCTTGTGCCTTCTTAGATAGAGGGCGAGCTTCCTAGTTTTAGCTGGGGCACTGGCTCCCCTAATATTCCACGTAATCAACTTGAATGAATGGCCGAGGTGAAATATTTAGTGATGGTTCGTTGGTCTGCAGATCTGCTGGCGATATGGGGTCGTGTAGCTGCAGGACGTCCTCAGGTTGGTTGTGGCAGGATGGACGGCAGCGGGTAGGTCCTAGACCGATGCAACCTTCTGAACTTGTTTCCCTCTCCCTTTTATTCCCTCCCCATCGGGCAACCCCCAACATGCCCGGTAGTGTACACACCCAACTGAACAGATTGAGGTTTAACAATGCAAGAGCGGCTGCCCTATTTAGGATACATCTTTGGTGTGCTTGTGCGGTTTGGTCGAAACAGCCCACGACAGTACTCCGATCTGGCATCCTTAGCTTCACGGAGGGTCTCTAACTCCCCTGTCTCTCCTCTGTGGTCTGGGACTGGCCCGCAATGGACCGCAGCCAATGCTATCCAGAAAGGAGTTGGCTTCCTCAGGGGAGGTAAAGAACTGGGTCTTTTCCGCGTGTAGAATCAGTAGTTTGGCCAGGAATAGCATGGAGTATTGTATTTGGCTGTTGCGTAGGTGACGCTTCATTCCAGCAAAGGCTCTCCTCGATGTCTGCACGGCCGGCGAGAAATCTGGGAAGATCTAGATCTTGTCACCGTCATATTGCAGTTCGCCTTTGTCTCTGGCTAGCTTGAGGATAGTGTCACAGTCCCAGAAATTAAGGAGCTTCGCAATGATGGGATGGGTCGGTGCTCCTGGGATCGGTCGATTAGATGGGACCCTGTGTGCGCGCTCTATTACGAATAGCTAGGAGAACGCTGAATTTCCAAAGAGGTCCCTGCACAGCTTCTCTATGAACTCTTCCATCTTGGGGGAGTTCAGTTGTTCCCGTAGGCCTAGCAGCCGAATATTGTTTTCGCCGGGCGCGACCCTCTAAGTCCTCGTCTACCACCACCTTCATCTGTTTTTCAAGTAATGTTACCCTGGACAAGAGTGACGTGGTGTTGTCATCCAGATTAGAGACCCTCTGCTCCACCGTGTCGAGCCACTCGCAATGTTTGTCCATACGGTGTTGCAGGAGGTCCACCTTGGACGACAGAACGTCCATTTATGAGTCGAGGTTTCCTATGCCTGCTTTGAGCTCGGAGAATTTCACGTATATCGAACGTCGAAGGTTGCGGGACCTCTTCGCCGTGCTCCATGGCTGCGGGTTGACACTGCTGTATTGGGTTTTCACTATGGTGCCAGTCTCAGAGGTCAAGCTTCATTGCGATTTGTCAGTTTTGCCCATTCTGGACTGGGTTTCGTATCTGCGTTGGTTTGGGGTCTGCTCAAAGGAGGGTATTGTGACGAAGCACCCTGGTGGTGGTTTCCAAAGTTTGTTTCTTGGTGGGGTGATAGACGGGGATGTCTTATCTATATGTACTACTCAGGGGAGGTCACACACCCCAGAGGAGAGCCGTCGACGGGGCCTGGCGGCCAAGGCACCGGAGACCCCGGGGTCCCGATCGAACGTGTCCGCTGGCTGGAGGAGCATGCCCCGTGAAGTCCTATTCTTAGGAGGTGTCGTGAAATATGTTTAGGACTTCTTGCAAGGCGTTGCGTATGTGGAGTGCATTATTGGATCTCGGGCTCATCGTAGGTTCGGCCGGTATTGCGATCCTGTCGCACGGGTGTTGTCTTAATTGCAGGAGAGTACAGTTGTAAAGACTTGTTGTGGCCATCCCACCGCAGTATGAAGTTGGGCCCTGGCAGGTAGAGGGTCAAGCACTGCCAACCCCGAGTGGTTAAAGGCCCAGAGTCTCACTCCGTCCCTCCTGTTGCAGGCGGCCCCGGGGGGTGGGAGGGCAGCGCTGTCTGCTCCCTGACACCCCCGGGCGACCGCTTCTCTCCACGTAGATGGTGCGCAGCTATACACTGCCTATGGCCTACTGGCTGGGATGCTTTCGTAGCCTTTTATATGGTTTGCTGCAGAGCGGCCCGCCTCATGGGACTGCCTACGGTATAATGTGGCTGTGGGGGATGGGTACCGGATCCGCTGTCACAGGGGAGCTTCCTCTTCGGCGCGACCGCCAAAGTGCCGTCCCTCGCGCCCTATGCCTCAACAGACTTGATGTAAACAGGAGGGAGCGCAGACGTTGCCCCTACCTGGCGGATGGTTCACAGTCTGGTGACCCAATGGCACAGGCAGTCCAGCTGGCTCCGGCCCCGCAGCCAGGTGCAGCGACCCTCCTTCCTGTCTCGGGTTTGTCTCCCCCAGCGGGCAGATGGGCCGGAGATGGCGCGGGGCACGGTGTCGCCAGCCAGCTCTGTTCCGATTGGTGCTCTCTGGCGAGTGGTGCTGCCGCAAAGGGCGTCGTGGATTCTCCAAAGCACTCTGGCAGCCTCCAAACTGCCTTCGGCCCAAGTGAACCTCTCGTCGTGTGGGCTACTATTTTGCCTGCCCGCCTTGTTGTTCTGTGGCTCTCTGGGCTGCCCCAGGACGACCTCTGCAGTGTCCTCTTGTTTCCGCTGTCTGCGGCTAGTGTGGCCCGGCAGGATAACAGTGCTGATGACGGGTCCAGCCCCAGCCAAAGGAGGCAGGCCCGCCGCGCGACAGTGCAGCCTCCTGTGGAGCTGGTTCGGGGCCGCAATCTCCTCACCAACCCGGGCCACCTTCTCAGGCCCGCTGATGGGGAAACTGGGGGACCAACCGCCGAACAGAAAGCTCACTGGCCTCGCAGGGGTTTCGGGATGACTCCACCGCTGCCTGGAGTTCGGTTTACAGTTCGAAGCACTCAGTTTCCAGGATCTTCAAGGGGCTCCGCACGGAGCCCTCTAGTGAGCTACCATCTTGGGTGGCTCGCTAGCGCCCTCTCCTATTACAGGTATCTTGACGGGAACTGGGGAGGTTGTAAATGGAGAAGAAGAGATAAATGGCGGATTTGCCAAATTCTACAACAACCTATACTCAAACCACAACACATGTGCTGAGGCAGACCTGAGGGGGTACCTAAGCAATATCACACTCCCTAGGCTTTCGCCAGGCGATAACTTGGCCCTTGGACAACAGATAACCAGTGAAGAAATCACTGAAGCAGTCAAATCACTGGCATCCGGAAAAGCCCCGGGCCAGACAGACTGGGCTCAGAACTGTACAAAGAATACTCTACGATATTTTCCCCAGTATTAACCCTTGTATGGGAAGGAAGCAATGAGAAACGGCTCACTCCCGGACACAATGACAGACGCCATCATCACTGTATTGTTAAAACCTAGGCGCCCCTCCCATGACTTGTCCTCCTATTGCCCCCTCTCATTAATCAATACAGACGCTAAGATTTATGCAAAAGTAGTTGCAACCAGATTGCTACCCAAGATAACTACCTTGATACACAACGATCAAAGCGGCTTCATTCCAACAAGATCCAAGGCTTTAAACTTGCCTAGACTGTTTAAAGTCATGGCACAGATTAAACCAGAGGTGCAGGCAGTCACTATATCACTAGACGCCGAAAAGGCTTTCGATTCCGTCTCCTGGGCATAGCGGTTCGCTGTCCTAGAAAAATTGGCCCATACTTCATACAGTGTGTCAAACTTTTATACACCTCTCCAAAAGCCAGGGTCCTTATGAACCGCACTCTGTCCAGCAGTTTCAGACTGAATACGGGCGCAAGGCAAGGTTGCCCCTTCTCTCCCATCCTTTTTGCTCTCACGATAGAGCACCTTTTTTTGAATACCTGATTCAACCTTTCAGCTAGCTGCACTAGATCGCTTTAATTTCGATATAATCAATGCACTTGTCAGCATACCCGAATTGATGACACTCCATGAGGTTAAATATGAGTTAATACTTAAGCAAATTGACAACTAATTATTTATTGAAGAGATGAATATAAGTACATGAGTTTACAACACCTGTATTTAGGTCATGTATCTGTTTTACAAAATGAATTGTGTAATTTGAAAACACTTTACAATACAAGTAATCATATGCTTTTCTGAAATCCTGTAGATGTGATTGAAATATTGAATATGCCCCTGAAGAAGAGATGAATTTCTCGAAACGCGTTGGGCCATTTGTTAATAATTGAACAATAAAACTACATTTGAAGATTAAGGAATTTTGTCTTGATGTTCATCATTGAGAATCACAAATTGTTTTTTTAAATCTAAATAATTGAAACATTTCTGTTATAGCAGAACACACTCACAGTGTGAGTATAAGTCAACCTAAACTGTTTGGCTCATTTTTGGAGCTTGTGAAAGTGTGCAGGGAACGTGAGTTCCTCCATTAGGAACTTATTCTGTTTGAATATTAGATATCTGGGAATTCTAGTTTCTAGAGATAGAGCGTCCCTATACATCGACAATTATGAATCCCTATTACAGGTGATCCATGCTAAACTACAAATATGGACTAGACTCTCCATATCACTCATCAGCCTATCGCTGTACTCAAGATGGTAGTCCTTCCCAAGCTCCTGTATGTGTTTAGTAATGTTCCAATATGGCCAGGCAGACCTTTCTTTGATAACCTGCGATCCATGGCAACGACATTCATTTGGAACGGTGAAGCGAACAGAATGAAATGGGAGAAACTGGTAGAAAGAACCCTATGAAATGGGGGGGTATAGCTGCACCCGACTTCAAGCTGTACTACCTCGTGGCTCAAGCACAATACGCTAAATACTGGCAAGACCCAATAGACAGAACACTGCATGTCCCCATTGAGCGACACCCGGTCCGACCAACCAATTTGCACTCCATAATAGTCAAGAAAACCCACAGGGATGAATGTAAATTCGATCCCGCGACCTCCACGATTGCAACCTGGGCCGCGATCTGTAAAAGATTACAAATAGAGACACCCTACGACCCACAAGCCTCGATGTGGAACTTCCCAGGTATCAAACCCACATAGGATACTATTATTCACAAGACATGAGTCCCGGAATACGAGATCAAAATGAGAGACATGTTCCCGAATGGGAGATTCGTAACACCAGAGGACTTCGCAGACACAGTAGGGGGGAAACCCAGTGGCCACCCTACAGTACCACCGCATGAAATCAGCATTTAAGAAACGATGGCCAACATTTCCAGAGGAACCACCCTTACACGCATGATTCCAGTCACTATACTCACAGACCGGTACAGGCATTTCGAAGTTATATAACATAATACAAACTCACCCACAACCATTGAAAAATATCAAAACCTCTTAGGAGACGGACATGAGCATAACCATAGAAGAAGGGAAATGGTCAAGGTATTGCCTTCGATCTAAAAAGATCTCATTGAATACCAGCCTAAGGCTGGTACAGTTTAAAATACTGAATAAACTTCATTTTACCCAAGTTAAAATGGCAAAATTCTACGACACAATATCTGGAAACTGTCAGAAAAGCTGAAGTCCCCGTGTGGACGCTTATCATATGTATTGGGTATGCCCCTTGATCTCCGGGTTCTGGCGGGAGGTTGCGGGAATTCTAGAAGAAATAACACAGATCCCTGCTCATCTAACACCCCAAAAATACCCGTTCGGGGATATAGGGAAAGTACCAGAGAAAACTAGTAGACTGTTCAATGTCGCATGTGTAGTAGCAAAGACATGTATTCTTCAATCATGGAAGAGCATACATGCCCCACGCACAGAACATTTCCTTAAAGAATTAACGTACGTTAATGAATGTGAACAATGCTATGTAGGAATGACACCTATAACAAGTAGACCAAAAGACATCTGGACTCTGTTTAGAACATATCTGTGTGGAACTCTATCTGACGCAGAGAACTCCGATAGTGAGTAGACTCTGCCTGAAACCTGTTGGCTTGAAACTCTCTCCGACACAGAGAACATTGATAATGTGTAACTGTACCAGATTACTTTTTTGACAAATGGGATGAAAAGATTATGCCTTCAAACTTTTTATACCTTAAAATCAGTTGTTGAAATGTGGAACAGCTGTGATGTGATAAGTAAACCAAAAAAAAAAAGGTTTTAAAAAAAAGTCAATAAAAATGTCTCTTTCACAAACTACTTTCCTTAGATTAGCAAAGCAAATGTCTTTTCTATATAACACTTTTCTTAGGATGGCAAAGCAAATTCAACAACTGCTTCAAATGAAAAGTGTTTTTTACACAGTGTAGAAAAATTATGACTTCCTGGTGTACTCTACTGCCAGGGATTTCTCAACTGAATCTCTAGATATCCTGGTGTACTCCCCTCACAAGCATCTTCCAATTGATCTTTTCCTTTTCTACACTTTATGAATTCCTGGTGTACTCCCCTGCCAGGAATTGCCCCCTTCTGGTTCACACAGATCCCCTGGTGTACTCTCATGCCAGCTATCTCTTTCCAAAAAGGGCTCACTGTGATGCTTATCCTCCACAAGGTCTTTGCACTTCTTTACTGCTTATACCTTATTGACTTCAGGTTTCACTTGTCCCAACTTCCTCAATACTGGTATCCCACATACAGGGGTTTGTTCAAGTTCCTTCTTAGTGTCTTTTGGCTTTGGCAATGCTTGTTCTAAGTTTCCTCAAGCTGACCTCATGTTAGGAGAATTGTACAGCAACGCGGGTTCCAGGTTTCGCCAAATGAACATCTCATATGAAGAATTGTGCCCTTCAATTCTACTTGGTTGGTATTCAAAAGGACTCCCAAAGTATTTGTTAAATTGATGGCATGTCCTAGCCGCCTTGCCCCCCACACCCTCTAACCCCACACCCCTCTACCCCTCCCCCTCCTCACCCAACTCTTCTGGGTTGACTTACCAGTGTAACATGCAAGCTACGGCAAAGAGTTTTCGTCGTGCAGGCTTCTCCATATAGGCAGTCTCATTCCTTTGCCGATACACCATTGCCACTCCACAAGACCACGGCAAATTACTTCTCGCTTTTAGTGGCCCTTCCAGGGCACCCGCTACAACTTGACTGGAGTTCCTCTCCTCCGGTACGTAACACCTCCAGGCAGTTGCCTTTAAGCGTATTCGTCCTGCACGGCTCGCTTCCATGACTCTGCCTCTGGATCGTGTCCCGCACTGCACTCTCTGCAGCTTTCCTCTCCTTCTCCTCTCTAACCTTGCAGTGATTTCCACATTTAAAAGTCCTGCACAGCTGATTGTGAACCCGACAACTAGACCGCATGTTGTACTTCGCATCACTTTCATTCCATATCGACTCCTTGCTCCTCTTCTTCGTCTCATTACTTGAGGCTTTCTGGGACTTGAGTCCAATGATTTTTAGATTATTGTAAGTTACATTGTTGGACACTTTTGTAACCATTATAAACATTAGATGTTAAATATGTTTTACAGGTGTTATGTTCTTTGAAGAGTAAATGGCGTTCTCTTTGTAAAGTTTAAAAAAGGGGTTTTCAGGGTTTTGCTATTGAAGGATTCTGATTAATGGCAACATGCCATCAGAGATTTTGGCATTAGGGTTTCTTCTTCACTGGAAAGGGTAGCAGACTGCGCCTCTCCTGTGGGAGTCACTACCTCCCCGGTCAGCCATCTCCTCCCATGTGATCCACCCCCAGGGTCAGGATCAGGTAGCGACTGCCTTTCCCTGGTCACATGGGAGCAAACCTTATGCTAGGGATCAGTGGTGACTCAATAGGAATCACAAATGACACTCAAAACAGCCTTACAGACAAGAGGCAAGCATACTACCATACTACCCAGGTTTACACCCTTAAAAAGGGAAAATGTACACATAAAAAAAATAGGGAGTAAATATAAACTCGTCAAAAAGTGGGAAACAACCAACACACAGGAGCATAGCCTTGATTTGTCGAATAAAGTTCCACTAGTATTTTCAAATCAGTGACCAGCACAGGAAGGAGCTCTAACATTAGTACAGTTCGATCTCAAGAGGAAATGCACGGGGAAAGAACATCTTTTAACAAGCATAAAGTATCCCTTTTGTCAAAGTTAATTTCCTTCAGGCCAGCTACACGCTGCACTTTGCCGTAGACACCAGAGCAGGATGCTGAAGTACACGCCCCTTTATGGATTTTCCAGAACTGAGAATGCAGAAAGACTGTCAAAAGGAATTGACAAAGGACAGTACTTCAAGGACCTGGCACTGCCATTTTAAGTATATAGTACTCTAAAATGCATTTTTGGGTAAAAGAAAATATAAATAAATAAAAAGATGGTGCTTCCTTCAGGTAATATACACAAGACAAGATGGCACCTAAGTAAGTTGTGCCCGAGGTTCCTGTGATAAGGTAAGCTATCCTTTGAATAGCTACGGTGCGTTTGAGCCATGCATTTGTTTTGTTTACATTTACTTATTGTTGGGGCGGTGGGGAGCAATTTTTTGTGCTTGTTTTGAGTTTTTAGGACTTAGTTAAGTGATTTCGGCTAACCCGGCTTCACGTTCTCTTAGACACCTGAGCTGCTCCTTTGTTGCCCTGCAACACAGCGGCACATTGTCCGTTCCAGTGTCTTTTTGAAGGGATGGTTTTCCTCTACATTCTTCATTTCTGGGCTGACTGATTCCCCTGGGTATCATTGTGTTTTTTGCAGAACGTTTAACTTTTGGAACTTAATTGATAATGGGTGATTGCGTGTTTTGAGTCTGTGTTTATTGGTTTCTCCACAGGTCCCTTGTGTTGTTGCAGGACATCTCATATGTAAAATTACATTTTGATGTTTGTATTTTTTATATTGTGTGTTTCCCTATACAAGGGATTAACTACTGTGGCCTTTAAACTCTCTCGGAACTCCAACTTTGGTTTGGGCGAGTTAATTTTGCTTGGTGACCGGATACTGCGGTGGTTGTACCGATGTGGTTAGAATTGGGTGCTGTGGATTTTTCAGCTTATTCCGATTACGTTTTCTCTCTGTAGAGGTGTTCCTGTTTCAGAGATTTACTGTTCCCCCAGACTTTTTCCAGGATCTAGATAAATCAGGCCTTTCCTTGTAAATTGATAATTACACCTCCTGCTACTATCTGGGACTTTAGAGAAGTTGCAAAGCTGTGCTTCAGACTAAAGGGCAGTGAACCTGAAGTTGAACAGGTAGGTTTTGGCTGTGATTGCTTAGGTTTACTTTTGTTAAAACTGTCTACGTTGTGACGAATCCCGAGATGTCGTCACTTCTGCCCAAGGAGGAGCCCCTTGCCATGAGGCCAGGGTGGTGAGGAAGCTACCCGATAGTCCTCCTGGGGGTGGTACTCAGCCAGAGTATCTCAGGGGAAGAAACCTCCCCTCTGGGGACAGGGGAGAAGGAGAATATCTCAGGAGAAGGCGGTACACCCACCCTACACCCATGTCCTATACAACCCTACAGTCCTTGACCTCAGTCTGGAACAAACCCAGGAGTTTCAAATCTCGTACAGAGAAGAACCAGGCAGATCGTCGGACGCAGCCATGGAAGTCCCAAGGAGGCAGAGCATGAAGCAACCTCCCCGCCAGTCCTGAAGAACCGTGTGGTGGCGAGGCCGTTAGAAGCAGACCACAGACGTGAGCAGCTGATGAACCAAGGGAGAAGGAATGCTGGTGCTGCCATGACGACGCCCGATCCCAGGAACAACCAGCGAGCTACCCAATCAAAACGGCAGCTATGGAGACGTTCGGGAGAACAAGTAGCGACACTGGGCAGGTGGCAAAGCTGTCCTGCATCAAAGAAACACTTCCTTGGCCCAGTTGCCGAATGAAAACCACTGACCACCAGAGGGGTCAGGAACAGACAACAAAAAGCAAGGCATCTTTGTCGTATCAGTACTTGCAAGAGTGTGAGCCAAGAGAGCTGATCTGAAGAGTGGAAGAAACGGGGGTCAGGGTGCCAAACCAGGAAGCAAGGCATCTTCCTCACGGTCATACTTGGCAAAAGAGTGAACCAAGTGGGCCCAGATGAACAGAGAGAAGCCAGGGTGTGGGATGTGAAATCACCAAGTAGCACGAGTCATCTTTTCGTTGCAGTACTTGGTAAAGAGAGACCAAGTGAGTCCAATCAAAGAAGAGAAGAAGCCAGGACCAGGGGACCCTTCTACCATTTTAGAACTGCATCAATGACACCGACCCTCATGTCAGCTAGTGTAACCGAAGGTTCTCTCTTCTGAAGGTCTTATTAACCAGTGTTACGATCACCTGGCTCCCACAGGGGCGTCGGTCGGACCCGGACAGCTGCGGTCTCCACCCACGTGATGCGTAGTGCAGCGATGACTGACTGGATCTGCCCTCCTAATCTTGTCTGCTTAACCCGTAAAAATATTCTCCTGCAAGTGGAGAGATGGATTTAGCCACTTGTGGATTCAAGTGATGGCACCCCCACAGTCCTCCCCAACTAATCACCTCCGAAATGCCCTCACAGCAATCTCACCTTATATTCTTGAAAGATGAGCTCTCCATCCTGCGTGGATTTGCAGGGGCGCGTCGATTCCAGTTACTTCACTGGTTTGCAGGCTCGGGAGAGTTCCGGAGAGTATTGACTGAGGTTCCAGGTGAGGACCAGTAAGTATTAAGTTCATAGAGTTCAATATGTCCGATGTTCACTCTTGTTCCCCCCTTCCTTTCTTGTCTTGCAGCTGGCTCGTGAAAAGATGCTCTTGTGGCAGCTGGTGGCGCTCAGGTAAGAGTCTGTGTCACCCGGCACTGTCCGGTAAATGTTGCACGAGGAAAACGTGTTGTTTTGTCTCTCTTTACAGATGCAGCACGTGAAAATATGGAGAGTCACATAAGGATGCCTCCGGTGGTAAATCAGGTAAGTCTATGGTGGTAAGAATTATATTTGTTGGTTCCCTCGGCTCACCTTGTGGTTTTCTTTTGTCTCCTAGGTGCCGAAGTTCGGCGAAGAAATGGAGGGCAGCGCCGACCTGAAGGATGCTGTGAAGACTGGTGAGTATGGCGTGGCGCTGCAGCTGGAGGTGCGGCGCGTGCAAAAATGATGTTCTTTACAGGTCCGGAGACAAGATGGATCCAGAATCAGGTGTGGAATAGAAATAAGTTTGTTTTCTAACCTTGTCCCTTTCTTTCCTCTTTGTTTTAGGAGCTCCGGATTCGAGGCGGGCGTGGCAGAAGACTGGATGCAGGCTGCAGGCACAGTGAGTGTTACGCTGCTGGATGCAGAATAACGCGAAGCGTGTGTTGCTGGTCGGGTGTGGTTTAAATGGCCTCAAAAGTAGTCCAAGGTAAGAAGTTCCTAGAACCACACCCGAGTAAAAGATCCCTGTAGAAAAATAGTCCCTTTCAGGCTTCATTGTTGGATTGGAGTCATTTGCAGCATGGTCTGCCTGAGGTAAGTAATGACTGAGTCTGGTGCCTTAGGCACCAGGACTGATTCCTACTATAAGCCTGGCTCCTAAGGCGCCAGGACTGAACCAAGATAGCCCTTAGCCGGGGCTGCTGAGGTTTTACTTAATGTCTAGATGCCTGCTCCTGGGGCTGATGGGCTTGGTCCGGATGCCTGGGAGTAGGCATCATGACAACCAGAGAGAGATGACAGATACGCGCAGGTAGGCTCCTATTACATTATCTCACTTACCTCCCGCTTCAAGATTGAATTGGTTGTTTATTTGTATAGCGCCTATACACAAAGTGTTTCAAAGAGCTTCAAGGAGGGAGGGAACATGGGAGAGTACAGTTACATTCTTACAAGTCCTTAAAACAATTCAGAATGTGAAAAATAATTATCTTAAACAGTCTGGCGACATTTCAGATAGTGCAAGTGCAAGGAACAATAAAGGAGATTTGGGGGGGTGGAGGGGAGTGAGACAAAACAAACGGGTACATTACCATGTCTGACGACAATTGATGTAGTGCCGGAATATTAACAAGAGGAGGGGGGGAAGAGGGCGGTATAGAATGAGGGAGCAGGAGAGGAACACCACAAGCCACTAACATACTAGGTCCGAATACGATTCAGAGTAGTTCTGGAGGGGTAAGTGGGAGGAGAAGACAGGAGGAAAGGGGGGGGGGGAAGAGACAAACAAGCTGCTACCACAAAGGGCACGAGACAAAAGATAGAGTAAGTGCTAATGAACAGTAATAGGGATGGCAGGAGGATGAGTAAGACAGGCGGCTACAATTACTATGCCTGACTCTCAATTAAGGTAGTGCCGGAATTAAACAAGGAGAAATTATAAGATGTGGGGTATTTTGAATAATTATATGGGTGACAATTTCAAGTCTGCTTTTGTGTTTCATAGCCCCCCCCCTTTCTTTATTTTCATTCAATGATTATAATACAACTAAACTACATAGTAGTGGGTACTTGCAAGTAAACTAAATTGAAGTTGTAAATGACAATGACTACACTATGCTGTTATTTTAATTGCGTATTAGAATTGTATTCTGTTGATTTTGTATTGTAAACATGAAAATGCATTTTTTTATAAAAGCTGCAATTCTTGATATCGCACCCTGATATACCACCATCTGTACTTTGCCTCTTCCTAAAAGGTTTTGCACTCAAAATCGGATGCCTTTCCTTACACGCTGATTATACATGTTGCGTCCACTATATCCGGCTTGAATGCAATCCGGCATATATCTGCACTGGAACGGTGAACTAAACCTGCATTATGAACTTTGTATTTTTACATATTCGCAACTCAGCCATAAGAAGTCCTGCAGTCCTCTCTATATCCCAGTCGATGAGACTGCTGTGCGCATTCATTTCTGCATATTTAGGTATTGAAACTGTGTTTCATCTCTGTACCCCGAGATAAGATCACAGCAAGGGAAATCCACTCCCTCACCCTCAGGCCATTTTTCCCCACCCCTCTCATGGCTACACGACAAACTGACCAGCTAATTCTAAAAGCAATAGCCCCCCACCGACCTCTTCCTCTCTCAAGGCCACCTTGACATCAATCTAATCCCCTGGATAATAACATCCTATTCCCGGCTTACTTCTCTTAGGACATTCATTTCCTCTATTCTGCATAGCAATAGACCATTCCTGCTCACTGCTCCCCCACCATAGACTGCACATCTCCACCACCTGATCTGCATCGTCCTCGGAGAATTCCCACATTTCTTTAATGAATCCATTTGTCTGGCTAGAATCACCTCACAGCACAGACACACCCTTTATATATTTGTATATACTAGCAACTAGTCATGCTTGCCATTTATTAGCGTCACTGCTGCAGTACCTGCCAGCTTAGATCCTTTGAGCTGGTTGGGGGGGGGCATCATTTTTTGACACAAAGTATTGATCGGGAGTTCTGCTTTGTCAAATATTAATCCACAGAACTTGGTGCTCATTAGTGCATTGCTAAAGGAACATTTTCGCATGCCTGATGTCGCAATAAAAAGCCACTTCTTTTGAGATCCTAGCTCACTGTTAAAATAATAAAATTGTTTTAAACTACGCTTTTTATACACAGGGACAGGAAACGGCCACTACTAATACTATGTGCATGTACACTGCATATGTAGTATAGCCCTCTACTGTGGGCAGTTGCCATGGAAGTTCATACTCTTTTCTCTTCCGCTATACTGCTTCTAGAGTGTTGCACCCCATAGTATACAGCCAAGTGCCATGAACATCTAAGTCCAGCTTTCACATAGTCCCTTCCCTATTGATAACTCTTTTTGCCTCTTTTTCTATCCACTAGTCAGCGCCAATGTCTCCACATTAGACTGCTCTGCTTACAATTGAGTTGGAGGTGCTATACAAAATGCAACAGAATGTTTTAGCTGGTGGATTGACAGCACCAACTGTAAGGAAGGCTACAATAAGTTTAGGTTTAATACTCTTGTTCCATGTTTTTCAACTGTTTCAACATATGCGTATATGTTCTGCTTGCCTATTATGGCAGAGCCCCACGGCTCACAACAGGTTCCATCTTCAATGCTGCGATCCAGGGGATACAGCAGAGTCTCAAGGAAAATTCGGGCGAGCTGTCAAATAGACACATTTGTATGTAACCACCTTAGCGCCAACTGCGCTGGTTTTCCACAAGCATTGCATAACAGACCCTACAACTGTAATGCATTGCTCCTTGGGCCGATCAAGCATCTTAAGCTAGCCCTTTCCGCCCAGCTCTGCACCCCATAGTTTATGGCGAAGTCCCACAAAGAATTCAGCCCAGGTGTAGCATAGTCATTGACACCTTCCTCTTTAATCCTAAAGTCACTCCACCTCAGCCCATTCTTTGCCGTTGCACTATTCACGTCAGCTCTTATCAGTATTAATGTGAAAGATATCAACCACTGCATGCAATGCGATTCTTCGGTCTGCCTAACTTCGTTTGTCAACCACATCTCTTCGAAGTCATAAGACATGCTAGCAGGCGCTATACAAATACTACATAACATGCTAATCCTTGCAGAGGTCTACAAACAATAACTCTTATAGGGACAACACAATAGATAGCCTTTAAGTAGTCGGTCTCTAATCTGCCTTTATCTTATTTTATAGGGCCTGAAGTAAATACAAGAAACCAGGTAGGTACTCGCCATTTGGTTGTTCAATTGTTACAATCTCATTTTTCTGTATGGTTCTAGCTGCCTTGTCAAATATTTTTCACTTTTGTGGACTGATATATCTAGTACCCTCAGATAACTCTCCTTTAATGCCCTCCAATAACTTCTGCCCCCTTACTACCAAAAAAACAGGACTACGCTGTTGAAACATACTGCACATTTCCTTCATTCACCTTTTTCCCCCACTTTCAATTCCTTTAACAATCACAAACCTAAAGAGGGTCTATATAGTTTTGCACTAGGAAGTAAAGCAATATCTCACCTTCATTTGCAGCTTCTCGTTCCCTATGTTTGGCATCAGCTTTATCCAAATATGTGAAGCTTGGCCGGAGCTGCAAAATCCCACGCAGAGGTGTTAAATGAAGTTCACCTGCATCAATTGAAAAGAACTGTAATGTATGCGCTCTTGTTCACATCTCCCCAGTTATAGCACAAAACAAGTTTTATGTCAACTTGTGGGTCACAAAAACCCACCCAAAACAAAATATACTATGGCCAGACTCTACATAGTACTTTTTAAAACCGGTTAATTTTAAACCGCTTATTAGCCGGCTAAAGCTCCGTTTCCCAAACTCAATCACTAACATGTCTTCCTACGATACCTTTGTAGCAACTATACCAACAATAAGACCAGTTTTCGACAGTGTGGGATCCCACATGTGCTTCAACATCATGGACATATTAAAAGTAACAAGTTACTTACCTGTAACTGTTGTTCTCCAGCATGGGTCTGGCATGGATTCACATGCTCATGAATATTCCCCGTCAGGCTGGGAATCCTCGGTAAAGAAAAAATCAGTTTCAGTTTCGTTTCTGAACTGTCTTTCTCCTAATAACCAATCACTGGTCTCTGGGTCATACTGCCCCCAGCCAATGACTGCCCTCTAGCTAAGCCCCTCCTCTGGCAGCCATCTTCAGATTTGGTAACACATAAAGCGACAGTAGTACCAAGAGAAGATCCGCAGAGGCGTAGGAGGGAGGGTTCGCATGTGAATCCATGCCAGACCCATGCTGGAGAACAACAGTTACAGGTAAGTAACTTGTTCCTTCTCCAGCATGGGGTCTGGCATGGATTCACATGCCCATGAATACGAGAATACATAGCAGTATACACATGCACAACCACGGGAGGTGGCAAGGCTCAACATTAAGCAATTACATCAACTCAACATTAAGCATCTCTTACCCCTTCACCAGGCCCACCTTCAGGTGAACAGGTTGCGCAGCACTGCCTGGCCGACTCTGGACTCCTCCCTGGAATCCCGGTCGACGCAGTAGAATCTCGTGAAGGTGTACGTCAACCTCCACGTAGCAGCCCTGCAGATGTCCAGCAGGGGCACACCAGATAGGAAACGCTGTGGTAGCAGCGATCGCTCTGGTCGAATGGGCTCTCGGACGACCGGGCAACGGTCGGTTTGCCAGCCGGTGACAGTGCATGATGCAGCCGGAGAGCCATCTGGAAATGGAAGCCTTCGGAGGGCCTTCCCTTGGTTCACAGGTCCAAAGTCCACAAACAGCTGTGATGTCTTCCGAAAACTCTTTGTGCGGTCCACGTAGAACTTCAGCGCTCTAGCCACATCCAGCAAGTGCAAAGTCCTCTTGGCCGGCAACGAAGGCGATGGGAAGAAAACAGGTAACACCAAGGGCTCGTTGAGATGGAAGTCTGACGGCACCTTGGGCATGAAGGTTGGGTGCGTCCTCAGCACCAACCTCGTCTCTTGGAAAGTCAGATTATGGAGGCTTGCAGGAGAGGGCCTGGATCTCTCCCACTCGTCGTGCAGAGGTGATGGCCACAAGAAACACTGTTTTCCACGACAGGAACTTAAACGGTGCCGAATGCAGAGGCTCGAATGGTGGCTCCATGAGCCTGGTCAGCACCACGTTGAGCTCCCACCCTGGGGCCGGAGCCTTCACCGGCGGGAACGATCGGAACAGACCCTTCATTAACTCCTTCACCAGGCAATGGGACCACAGGGATGAGCGCCCAAGAGTTCTGGTGTAGCGGGAGATAGCCGCCAGATAGATCTTGATGGAGGCATGGGCCAGCCCCTCCTTGGCCAGCGATGGCAAGTACGGCAGCACTTGAGGGGCCGTAATCCGCAGAGGGTTAATCTTCTGTGCCCGGCACCATACAGAAAACCTCTTCCATTTGGGTCCATAGCACGAGAGTTGAGGACGCCCTGGCCTTTGCAAGCCCCTCCTTGCAGTCCGCCGGGATATCGTACCCTCCAAACTGTAGTGCTGCAGGAGCCAGGCCTGTAAGTTCAGCGACCCTGGGTCGTGGTGGAGGATGGCGTCTCCTTCTCTGGCAAGGAGATCTGCGTCCGTCGGCAGTTTGATGGGGGTGGGGGGACGACGCTGACATGTCCAGAAGGTCCAGGAACCAGATCTGTCTCGGCCACACCGGTGCGACGAGGATCATCCTGCACCGGGACCGTCTGAATTGGTTGATGAGTCGCAGCAGCAACGGCAACGGTGGGAACGCATACAGGAACAGGTCGTCCAGGGGAATGAGAAGGCATCTCCCGTGCTCCCCGGCTGGGGAAACCTGCTGGCGAACCTCTGGCACTTGGTGTTTGTCGCCGTCACGAATAGGTCGATTTGGGGATTACCTCATCGTTGGCATAGCAGATCCACTTGATCCTGACGCAGTTCCCACTCGTGACACGAGCGCAGCTCCCTGCTGAGTGAGTCGGCGATGGTGTTCTTTATTCCTGCCAGATGGAAGGGTACCAGAAACATCCCTTGGGCGACGGCCCAGTGCCACAGATCCTGGGCTTCCCTGGATAGGGCTGGGGATCTGGTGCCTCCCTGCTTCCGGATGTAGAACATTGTGGTGGTGTTGTCAGTGAAAATCCCAACCACCTTGTCCTTGAGGGACAGGAGGAAAGACCTGAGGGCCCAGAACATGGCTCGGAGCTCCAGGACATTGATGTGTAGTGACCTCTCCTACGGGAGCCAAAGCCCTCTTGCGTGGAGATTTCTGGTGTGCGCTCCCCATCCCTCCAGGGAGGCGTCCTTAATCACCGCCTCCTGATGCGCCAGGGCCTGGAAGTCCATACCCGCCGCCAGATGCGCGCGGGTGCCCCACCATCTGATCGCTTGGCAGAAGGTCTCGTTGAGCGGGATCCTTTCTTGGAAGCTGCCCGCCGCTTGCATCCAACGGGCGTCGAGGAACTCTTGTAGTGGACGCATCCGCAGCCTGCACAGGCGCACGAGGTAGATGCACGAGGACATAATGCCGAGAAGGGACTTGATGGACCTTACCCTGGCCACGTCCATGGTCAACAGCCGTTGTACCTTGCCCAGGATGGCCTTCATCCCTTCCTCCGACGGAGAGGCCAATCGCGCCACTGTGTCGAGCCTGGCTCCCAGGAACAGGGCGACTTGCGACGGTACCAAGTGGGATTTTGTGAAGTCGATAGAAAATCCCAGATCTGGGAGCAGCTGGACGGTCTTCGCTATGTGCCCGACGAGTTATCTTGTCTTTGCTCGGATGAGCCAGTCGTTCAGGTAGGGGTAGTTGTGGATCCCCTGCAGGCCCAGCCGCAGCCGTGCCGCCACAGGGTGGCTAGGTGCTTGGTGGCTGGGCGCCGACTTAAATCCGAAGGGAAGGGCCTTGAAATGGTAGTGTCGCCCTTGGACTACAAATCTGAGGAACTTTCGATGTCCTTTTAGAATGGGGATGTGAACGTAGGCATCCTCCAAGTCCAGCGGCGATAGGAAGTCGCCTTCCTCCAGCTGTCCCAGCATGTGCTGGAGGGTGACCATCCGGAACTTCTGGGACTTGATGTACTTGTTTAAACGACGAAGGTCCAGGATGGGTCGCCAGCCACCGGTCTTCTTTCTTACAAGAAAGTACCGCGAGTACACTCTGGAGCCCCGGAGCCTCTTTGGGATGAGCTTGATGGCTCCTTTCTTCAGCATCATCCTTACTTCCAGCAGCAGTTGACAGACGTGGTTTTCCTTCCTGGCCACGGGTGGAATGCGGGGGCACTTTAGAAACTCGAGTGCGCCCGCGGGCCAGGGCATCCAGCACCCATCAGTCGGTGGCGATGGACTCCCACACGCTGATGAACTTTGCCAGCCGGCCTCCCACCGGGGTGCTCAGATGGGGGCCCAACGCTACGGCCGGTTCAGTCCTGCTTGGTAGCTGCCTTGGCCTCCTCGGCGACGAGATCCTCCTGACTTGCCGTGTCCTCTGTAGGCCTCCTGCGACGAAAAGCGGGCCACCTGGCGGTACATCGAGGAGCCGCCATCAAATCCTTTGGAGGCACCTTGCTTGCCTCCGGAGTTCCGAAAGGGTGGCTGACGTTGCTGCAACACTCCCAAGGCCCGAGCCGTCTCCGTGTCGGCCTTGATGGTCTGCAGTGGCTCGTCCACTGTCTTACCAAGCAGGTTGTTCCCGTCGAAAGGCATGTCCAGAACACTGGTCTGCACGTCTTGGCGGAAATCAGTTGCCTTGAACCAACCACACCGGCGAAGGCAAACACAGTTTCCCATCTGGCGAAAACCGGTGTCAGCAATGTCCGTGGCTACAGTTATGGCGTGGTCTGACGCCACCTCGTCTTCCTGTAGGATCTCCAGGACCTCAGCCCTCTTGTCGTCCGGAAGGAAGTCCAGCAGGGGAGCGATCTTAAACCACAGCTCCCTGTCGTAGCGGGCCACAATTGCGAGGGCGTTGGCCACTTTAATCGTCGTCGCCGCCGACATGACCCGCCGTCCCATAGCGTCCAGTTTCTCCCCCTCGCCGTCTGGTGGGGAGATCGAAGTTTAAGCAGTCGCCCCCGCCGCTTTCTTCTTGGCCGCCGTGGAGACGACCGAATCCGGGGTCGGCTGCGCCCTCAGGCACATGGGGCGGAATCCAGGACGTGTTACTACTTCTTGTACCGGTCTCTTGGCAGGAGTCGTGGACGCGTTCTTCAGGAGTGACAGCCCCTCGTCCCAGATGTCGTCAAGTAATGGAACCGAGAGGACCGTCTTCCTCTTGGCCTCACGCTGTTGATAGAGGAAACCTTCCTTCTTCTGTTCCTCGGGGCAGAGCTGGAAGAGGACGGATGCCCTGGCGATCATGACATGGAAGGAGCCAATTTCGTTGGGTCGGGAGGCACGAGGAGGTGGTGATGGGAGGCCCATCCCGTCGTCACCACCGTCGTCGTCGTCATAAGTCCCCCGTTGTGACCGTCTCTGTTCCCGTGTCATCCCTTGGATCAGGGGAAGGAGATGAGGGCTGTGAAGGCTGGAAGGGCAGGGGGGGATGAATTGTCCTCCGCTTGCTTGGCGGGCTTCCCGACGGTCCGGGGTCCGCTGTGTTGTCCATTGGGGGTAAGGGCAACCTTGTCCATATCTCCGTACACAAGGCCAGGATTGCCATCAAGATTGCTCCCGAGTTGTCCTGTGGTCCAGGTACCGGCTGCGACAGGCGCGATGGTTGGGGAGTGGAATTCTCTGTCTCCACGGGATCCTCGTCAGCAGCGCCGTCGCTTACTTCGTCCGCCTCGTCGGGAGCCCTCGCGTGGGACCGGATCTCCTTGAACTTCTTGTTCAGGATCTTTGCGAGCCCAGCCAGCTGCTCCTCAGAGGCTGTATCTGTATCCGTGATGGCCACCAGGCGCCCACCCCCTCTTTTTCCACCGAGGTTTTCACAGGGGTCTTATCGATGGGTTGAAAAGAGGATTCCCTCTGCAGTGGCAGGGAAACTCTGGGCCCCGAGGTCGCCTCCACTGGGGTAGCCTCCACAGGCTTCGCCAGGGCCGCCGCGGCTCCCTCAATAGAGGCCTTAGCCGGGTGAATCGGGGACTTCACGACTTTGGACGTGCTGGAGGCTTTCACCTTGGGGGGGGTCACCGCCTCGCTCCCCGCTCAGCTGTCTCCGTCAGGATCAACCAGGAGTTCTCCTGAAGCTTACCCGGGTTCTGGCGTAGGTGAAAGTGCGCCCTGCCTGGCAACCGATGAGCCAGACCGATCGGCGCTCCCGGTGCCCGCGGACTTGCGGTGCTTTGCCTTTTGTTGAGTCGCCGGAGCGCCCTCAAAGGTCTTAGAAGACCGCTCAGACGACTTCTTCTCACCTACCGCTGGGCTCTTCCCTTCCAGCCAGTAGGTGTAACGCTCACCTGATATCCACAGGGACGTCACTCAGCCTGTTCTGACCTCTTACAACCTGGAACCCTTCCCTGGAGTCTACTCGACTGGAGACTGGGTTTGAAACACAGGATTGGTAGAGTTTAACTCCCTATTGTCTCTGTGCTTGAACCCCTTCTTCCCCGGGGTCCAACCCTTCCCTTTGATCCACAGCCCACCTTGTTTTCTTGGAAAGTGTGCTCTCCGTCCTGCTTTCGGCACGTTGATTGATGCGGGCTCGTTGCTGCCTAGTTACTTCACTGGCAAGAGTCCGACAGGTAAGTATGAGTCTTTTGAACAGTTCTCTAACTTTGTTCCTTTCCTTCCTTAAATGATGGCCGGCATTCGGGGATGGCGACGTGCTGCTGAGATGAGTTGCGCTGAAGGTGAGTGAGCGCGATGCGACCCTTTCGTATTTGTATTTTTCTGTGTCTTTTAGGTGCCGCAACGTTTTCAGCGTGGATGCCGGTTATGAAGAAGAAATACGGTGAGTTAGCGCAGTATGCAGCGCATCTAGATGTTTACACACTAACCTGGAGTGTCTTTTCCCTCTTGCAGATGAATGAGAAGTTCCGGAGAAAGAGTTCCACCGGAGCGGCTGGGATTCAGGCAAGCGTTTGAAGCTCGTACAGTCTTTAAAAATAAGTGAAGATTTGCTGAATGCTTACTAATACCTTTTTTTTGTTCTTTTCCCTTAGGAAGCGGCATGCCAGGATGGGAATGACACCGCCGAAGATGCCCGCAGAACAGGAGCGATGAATGATGGGCAGAAGCGCCACAAGGTAAGGCTATTCCTAACAGTGTTCTTGTTCTTGCAGGAGCTGAGTGCAGAAGAAAGATGCAGGCCTACTGGAGACTGATCTGAACACGGCGAGTGTCACGCTGCAGGTGCTGAAAACGCAAAGCATGTTTCTCAGCCTGGCCGTGGCTTAAATAGTCTCTGGGTATCCCAGGTGTCTCTGGGCTGAACCACACCCAAAAGACTAGACTGCACATGCAGTTCTAGGAACCGAAATATGTGGGTGCATCCATCTTGTCCCCATCAATGCACTACAAGTCAAATCCCCAATGTTATCCTATGGGTGTGAGTGAGTCTGGTGCCACAAGCGCCAAGTCTGACTCCAAGTGGGTCTTTGAAGGGATGGATAGGCCCTTGAAGGCCATGTAGGTGATCGTGGCCTGGCTCCAGCCTGACATCTTGGAGGGCTGGGGACATGAGGGGCAGGAATCATGACAGTTGGTGAGGCGGATACGCCAATCCTTCATATTCCGTTCCGACATGTTCTTGCAAAACGCACAGTCCTCCTCCACGTTTGTTTTTGTCTTCGTGAAGACAGTAGAGTCATCTGGAATGCTCATCCTCCTTGAAGACATTCTGCAATCCGCATCCACGGCAGCTCCTGAACAGCTTGGTTCTGGGCGTCTGGTTTCCTTTGTCCTGGGCCATGTCCACACGGGGTAGGCCTCAAAGATCTTCCGGAATCCTCCAAGAAGTGAAACTCGACGAAAACTTTGCCCTTGAGGGGCATAGAAAATTCCAAAACGGGTTCCCGTTGATCGGAAGTAGTAACGGTGGAGCCTGAGGCTCAATTGACCGAAAAAAATTAGATTAAACTCTTTGAAAAAAAAAATATGAATTTTTTTTTTAAGAAAATCAAAAAAAATCAAAAAACGCAGTAAAAGCTCGAGAGCTATAGCACAAGGACTCCCAACACTTGAATGTGCGATAAAAATCTGAAGATGGCTGCCAGAGGAGGGGCTTAGGTAGAGGGCAGTCATTGGCTGGGGGCAGTATGACCCAGAGACCAGTGATTGGTTATTAGGAGAAAGACAGTTCAGAAATGAAACTGAAACCAATGTTTTTCTTTACCGAGGATTCGCAGCCTGACGACGGGGAATATTCATGAGCATGTGAATCCATGCCAGACCCCATGCTGGAGAAAGGGCTATAAAAAAAGCACAGACTATCATGCACAAAAAGGCAGCATTTCTACTCAGGGGTTTATGTGCGTCTGTACAAAGCACAGTGGTTATGCTGTAATTTAACATCTGAAATTCTTAAATAGTTGTTGACCTTTTCTATGTAAATGCCACATTAACTACAGTTTATGTTCAGGTCGGTCCACGATTTCCATCACAAGCAGGGCTATAAACCAGAAAGTCTGCCCAAAACAGAGGGCAGTTTTTAGATTGTTGAGAAAAGGCAAGCATGGACAACAAACACTAAGTGCAAGCAATACTCTTTCTACTTACTTTCTTGATAAAATGCTGGCCATTTGCCAGGAGATTGCCTCTTCTACTGTGTCACCTACTCAGGTTGACCTGTTTCCAAATAGTGATGTGTTGTCCTCCTGGTCAGCTTCCTCACTTTTTTCTCCAGTGAATATCATTAATGCTACACAGAAGATAAGGTCAGCCTCGCCACTGGACTCTATTCCCCTCTCCAACATGAAAACTAGAATTGCTGCCATTGCTCCTGCTGTGACTGGTGCAGTCAATCAATCATTCTTGTCAGCTTTCATGCCTGCTATTCTTAAGCATGCTTGGGTGATCCCACTTTTAAACACTTTGGATCCTACTCTTTCTGCTAACTATCGCCCAATTTCCCTATTACATGTTCTCATGAAGCTCTGGGAATCACTTACTTTCTTCCTTCTTGGAAAAGTCTTCTTTCTTTAACTCTTTTCAATCTGGTTTCAGACCAGGGCGACGTACAGAGTCAGTGCTGGTCTCAGACGTGGATGACCTTACTTGACTGTCCGATCAGGGTGGGTTGGGGCACTGATCCTTGAAGCTCTTTCGGCGGCCTTCAATACCGCTGATCACGCCACCCTGCATCTTCGACTGGCAAGTTCTGGTATCTCTGGCTTGTCCTGGTTTATATCCTTTCTTGGCAAGCACTCACAGTCATCATCTCTCCATCCTCTTCAATCTGATCCCATCTCTATCACTTGTGGGGTTTCCCAGGGTTCTGCACTTTCTCCTATTCTGTTCAATGTCTACATTCAGCCTTTGGCCAGGCTCATCCACAGTCCCATGGTTTCCATTGCTACTCTTATTCTGATACCCATATTATTGTGAGTCTCATCTGGTGGCGGCTGATGAAGCTGCTAGTTTGCGTCGCTGCCTGCAGTCTGAGGATAGCTGGATGAATCGAAACTGGCTGAAGCTGAATGCTAACAAAACAGAAGTTGTGGTGGTCCCCCTTAATCTATCTCTTTCTGTACACAGGCCTTTTGGACCACTTCCCTGAGTCCCCTTCCAACCCCTGTTGCAGTGGTGAAGGACCTGGGCTGTTAAATCTGTCTCTTGGCAGAAGCTCAGGTCAGCATGGTCTGCAAAAATGGCCATTTCAAACGTAAAATCCTCCGGACGATTCTTCCTTTGCCAGTCCATCTTTGTGTTACTGTGGCAACGTCCTCCATCTTTGGAATGCTCGACTATTGCAACCCCTAGTATTTAGCTTAGCCTCTCTTATCCCCTTAACAGGCTCCAGGTGCAACAGCATTCTGCAGCCAGGGCTGTTACCACCACCCCTCAGCGTGTCTCCATTGTGCCAGTTCTTCGCCACCTACACGGACTGCTGGTGGCTTGCTAAATTGAGTTTAAGGCCCTCTGCATCGTCCACCATGCTTGCTATGGAGTGTGTGCAGATTTCCTTCAAGAGAAATTCCATCCTTATATACCTGCCCGTGCACTAAGATCAATGCAAGTTTACCTCATTCAGTTGCCTAGGTCTAAGCGCTTGCGGGTGGGAGGACGGGCCTTCTCAGTGGCTGCAACATTGGAACAATCTGCCACGTTCCCTATGCATGACTGATAACCATCTGTTATGTCGTCAACTCAAGACCCTTCTGATTTTCACGGATTCTTTTAGTTGCTCTCCCCTTAGTCCACTAGAGCCATGATGCCTTTATTGGCAGGGGTTGCGCATTATAAATTTGGCTTAACAAATAGAGGTCTTATTAATTATTTAAATAAAAAAACAAAATTAAAAAAATTAAAAAGAAAATTTCGCACTAGACCTGGAGGTCAATTTCCTTAGCTTGCATACGCGCACTGACAAGAAATGTATCAGTGCTTTCTTTAAAATCGTGCATTCCACCGAAAGTACACTTCATATTTGGCACAACTATACCACCCAAAGACAAGCCATGCACAGCGAAATCCATTTGCCATTTAATGTAAACAAAGTTTGTTTGCAGTTAATGCCAAATAAAAGTTTCAAACATCCCCAATCTTGTATAAGGTTGAGTACCATGCAAATGGTAGTTGACCTTCATGAAATCTCTACTATGCACATGGGCGAGCCCTGAATACCCTCATTTGTGTTTTAAAAGAAGTGTATACAGTCACAGAAGGCACAAAACCTACTCCAAGCCTTACAAAAAAGTGCAAGGGTTTTTGTTGAGTTTTTAAATTGACTCAATGGCCGCCCCACTCGCTCGTCTTAAATCAATACCTCCTTAACCAAGACATTCATAGTCCTGTTAGATAGTTAGCCCCCTAGCATACAAAGGGTGAAGCTAACTATGTTCTGATGTCAGCCTAAAGACACGTGCCTTTATCAAACTCAACTCCCAGAGGGATTTTTTTAATCTTTCTGTACTCTATGCAGATAATGTTCTAAGAGGTATGGGAGAAGACGTTGCACACACACCCTGCTTGATTTAGTTTGTCATCTGTCACACTCACTTTCTACTCTATTCCTCCTTCTCAATATCCTCCCAGTCCGCATGCCTCTACTTTCTTCCATATGCCCTTCTGTCGCTCTGATGTTATTTGAACATTCTAGACCTCACCTTCACCCTTTGATGTTACTAATCCCTCCTCACTCTAATGCTCCAACTGCACCCACCTTCTACTCAGACACTGTAGTGGACCTGAAACAGTTAACACAAGAGCTGCATCATTTGAAAACCAAAAGACAAGTGAAATAATGTATGTGTGCTTGGCTGCTATAGTAATGTAAGAATATTTGTTTCACAGCTGCTGGAAAATGTCAGCAAACTGGCCGAGTTGTCCATCTTCACTGTGTGTGGTGGAGGTTAAATGTGCTATTCTGTGCCAAGACTCCTTGTTTACATTCCCTTGTTCTCCCTGCAGCTGAAGAATGCCATTCAACGTCTCAACTCATAATCGTTAAAATATCCTGTCCAAGAAGGAGAAAATTCTAGGGCAATGCATAACCACTGACTAAAGAGACAGAAGAACAAGTTACTTACCAGCTGTAACGTTCTTTCGACTGGATGTTCCTCCCAAGTATTCCTCATCTTCGATATCTTGTCTCCCAGCTCTGCTGCTTTGGCAAAAAAATGTCACTAGAGGGAGCGGTGTTCAAGGCCGCAGAGTCTTAGTCCCTCGAGGGCTGCCGTCGAGCGTCAACGGCATCCACTGTATAAAGGGCTCAAGCCACGCCTGTTACTTCAGTTCTGTTTTTACGGTGTTTACGGTCGCATCAGTTGATCAGGCTTTAAAGTCCTCAGGCTCTTAAAGTTTGAGTGCAGCTGGCGTAAACTGTACACAGGGATAGGTTGGGAGGGTTGATGAGGAATATGTGGGAGGAACATCCAGTCGAAAGAATGTTACAGTTGGTAAGTAACTTGCTCTTCGAATGGATTGTGTCCTCCCATGTATTCCTCATCTTAGATAGGCTCCCAAAGCAGTAAGAATTTGGAGGAGGGCGTACCAGAAATTTCAATCATGGTCTGAATGAAGGACAGCTTTTGCCAAGAGTTTGCTTAGACACTCCAAAGCCCAATTTGTGTCCAGTATACCCAACAAATAGTTGGTCACATTGCAATTTGCCAGTCTATAAATCTAGAAACTGAGAGCCCTTTTTGGGTCCAGTCTGTGCAATCTTTCCTCTTCCTTACTAGCGTGTGGAGGAGGGTAAAAAGAAGGTAAGGTGATTTTCTTTGACAGATGGAAATCAGAGACTATCTTAGGCAAGAAGGAAGGTTGGACTTTTAGAATAACTTTGTCCCTATGGAAAATGGTGTGAGGAGGCTTACAAGAGAGCACCTGCAACTCACTCAACCTGCGGGCTGACGTTATTGCCACTAACAAAATTGTTTTTAGAGTGAGAAGTCTTAACGGGCAAGAATGTAAAGGTTCGAAAGGGGCACAAGAAATTTTAAGACTAAATTCAAATCCCAGATGGGCACCTGAAAAGGTGTCAGAGGGTACACATTTGTCAGCCCTTTCAAGAATTGAATGACCAAGGGCATTTTAAAATAGGACACCTCTTACTGAATTTGTTCCAACACCACCGATACAAGGATTTTGTTGCTGGCCGCCCAGCCGAAAGCAAGATCTCCATTACGTCATCCGGGAGGTCACAATCCTTATATCTCAGCCTCTCAGCAACCATGCGTGAAGGCTGAGTTTCTTGACCTCTGGATTTAGAACCCAACCTTCCTCTTGAGAGAGAAGATCCTCTCTTTGTGGAAGATGTATTGGAGGGCAGATGGACATGTCCAAACGGTCCGGGTACCACGTCCTCCTGGCCCAATCTGGGGCAATTGGGATCATGTTTTTCCTGAACTTTCTCAACCTCTGATTACATGAGGAATAACGGGGACTGGAGGAAATGTGTATAGGAGCGGAAATACCCAGTCGACCACAAACGCGTCCCCTAGAGCTCCTCTTGGGGGAAATTCTCTTGAGCAGAACAGTGTGCAATTCCTGTTGACACTGGTCGTGAACAGATCCACTTGAGGGGTTCCCCAAAGGGCAAAGATCTCGAAGGACTTCCTGAGCTAGTTCCCAATCGTGAGAGACTGTGCTCTGCCTGCTCAGTGCATCCGCCGCCGTGTTCTGCTCTCCGGGTATGTGAACTGCCGATAGAGAGATTCCTTCTTGCATTGCCTAGAACCAGAGCTGCATTGCCTCTGCACAGTGGTAGTGATCCTACGCCTCCCTCTCTTGTTGAGGTAGTACATGGCCACTGTGTTGTCTGTCATTATCAGGACATTCCTTCCCTGTACAGAGGGCAGAAAGGCCTTCAGGGCTAGTCTGATTGCCCTCAGCTCCAAAAGGTTGATGTGTAGTTTGGACTCCGATGGAGACAAATGACCGCTGATTGTCAGATCGTTGGTGTGGGCTCCCCACCCCTTGAGTGAGGCGTCCATCACTACTGTTCTATCCAGCCATGGTTGCCAAAAAGGTTCTCCCTCGATGATATTTTCCTTGCAAGCCCACCATAGAAGATCTTGAGCCACTTTGGCCGGGTCTCGCAGAAGATCCGACATCTCCCCCGAAAATTGGGACCATTGAGTCCTGAGGGCCCATTGAAGGGATCCCATCCTCAATCTGGCCTCTGGCACCAGAAAAATGATGCAGAATGCCATGAGGCCTAGCAACCTTAGGAAATTGAATGCTGGCAGATGTTGGGAATTTTGAAACTTTGTTACCATCTGCAGAATGTGGTGAGCTCTCCCCTCGGGAGGCAAGGCTTTCCCTGAGGAAGTATCTAGGCCTGCTCCAATGAATTGGAGTCTTTGGCTTGGAATCATTTGTGACTTCTTGTAATTGAGGGAGAAGCCCAGTCAGTGTAAGAAGTGGCAGGTCATGGCCAGATGTTCCTGGGCTCCTTTGGGTGAACTTGACCTGATTAGCCAATCGTCTAGGTAAGGGTAGACGTGAATCCCCCTCTCCTGAGACTCACTGCCACTACCGCCATCAGCTTGGTGAAAACCCTCGGGCGGAGACCAGCCCAAATGGCAGAACTCAAAACGGATAGTGAAACGCTAACCGCAAACCTCAGGTACTTTCTATGCTTGAGATGGATTGGCATATGAAAGTAAGCATCCTGAAGGTCCAATGAAACCAGCCAGTCCTGAAGCTGAAGAGTCTGAAGGATCTGAGAAAGGGTCACCATCTTGAACTTGTCCTTCCTGAGGAACTTGTTTCTTAAGTCCAAGATGGGTCTCAATCCTCTGTCCTTCTTGTGAATTAGAAAGGAGTGTATCAACCCTTGTTCCTCTCCGCTACAGGTACCGGTTCTAGATCACCTTTCTCCAGCAGTGTCAACATTTCCTGCATAAGGAGCAGATCTGTAACTTTGAAAGAGCTGTTCCCAGGTGGATGACCCAGAGGCCTTTTTTGAAAGGGAAGGCAGTAACCCAGGGCAACTGTTTCCAATGCCCATGCATTTGAAGAAATACCCCACCATTCTTTCAGATTCTGTGAGAGTCTGCCTTCCACCAGGTTTTTGTGGAGCAAGGCCGCAGAGATGTTTTGCGGCGGCTGATGCAGCGGCTGGGGGCAAAGCAGCCGTTGACTGGGCAGTCTTAGCACCTCTTCCCCGTCCATCGCGGGGGGAATCTTCTGCGATCTGATTCAACAGTCCTCTCCCTTTTCCAAATGAGGAGTAATAGCGAAAGTACCTGGCCCTCTAAGCTGTACCAGTGGGGCGAGATGGTTGTGGCTGTCCGATTGCAGCGCCAAGGGATGTGGCTGCTGCTTTGGAAGTCTGCAGCTTCTCCTGGCTCCAGTCAGCCTTGCTGCCAAATAAATGTGTGCCGTCAAAGGGTATGTTAAGAAGTCTAGACTGCACATCTGTAGCAAATCCAGACTCTCAACCAGGCACATCTGTGCATCAGTGTTAGCCGCCATAGCCCTGATGATACTGTCAGCAGAGTCGAGACCAGACTGGAGGGATTTGCACATTGCATCTTTCCCATTGTTCACAATGTTTAAGAAGCCATCCTTGTTCTTCCCCTTTGGTGATATGTTCAGCCGCCATTGCTATGCAATCCCATAAGGTGAAAGTGAAGTTGGCCAGTGGCATTTGCTAATTTAAGGGCCATACTCACTGCAGAGAAAACTTTGTGGCCAAAGCGTCATAACGCTTGTCATCTCTGTCCAGGGGATTGGGGGTAGTTGGGTATGCATTTTGTTTGGATGTAGAAGTGTCAGCCTGAACTACCAAACCTTCGGGGGTTGGTTGCTTTGTCAGATAGTAAGGGTCACTGCTCGACACTCTTTACATGCTTGTCAGTTTTTTTCTCACTGCTGGAATTAATTCCAGCGTCTCCCAATTTGCATCAACTTTCCTTTGTAGAGCTAGATGGAAAGGAAGAAAGGGGTACTCCTGAGGTGCCTTATCTAAAATATCAGTCAGGTCCGTCCTGTTCAAAAAGTGGTACAGGCCTTTTCCATCCTAGATATACTATGAGTCTAGACATTAGATGTCTGTAAGATCCATCGGCATGGTGTGAGGGTTCTGGTCGGCCAAACTTTCTGGGGGAAGTGTCCAACCCACTTGCAGATTGCACGGTTTCCTGAAGGTCTTTTATTATTGAGTCCTCTGAAGTTAAGACCTCTGGACCATTGCGTGTCTCATACTGCAACCCAAAGGGACGTGATTCATCCAAAGATGGCTCATCATCCTCATAAATTGAGGAAAGAGACTTTAAAAAGTCTTAGGCAGTGGGGTGAAAGTTTTCTTGACACCCTTTGAGGGTTTAGCGAATGGCATTGAATCAGTCGATGTAGAGGGCTTAGACAGCTGTGGCGACAAGACTATTTTAGGCATCGACTTGGGAGTTTTTCGGCACAGATGATTTTGTCTTCAAAAGGAGTCTTTACTAGAGGGAACCTTAGAGGGGTCCCGAGGGCTCACAGGTTTTGTACTTCGCCTTTTGTCGTGTTTGTTGACATGGGCATGGCTGTCATCTTTCGTCGAGGGGGTCGAGGCCTCATTCTTGAATACTTTAAGCATTTTTAGTCTGAACCTCTACCACTCAGCCAGTGAGGCCGATTTGGTCAGGCACAGACAATTCTGGGGAGGAACTCTGAAGACAGATCTCTGGCGCCTTTTTTGAGCCTGCCTTGAGAATGAGGAGTGGTGTGAGCCACTGCATGCTCGGGACCTTTTAGCTTTCTTACGACAAGGAGAGTAATCCCTCGACTTAGGATCACTTTTTCGACAGGGATCTTGAAGGAGATTTATGAGACCTACCTGCAGCTAACTTCCCTCTATGCTCTTTCAGGGCTTTCGTTGTCATTGGTCGGCAGGACCCACACTCCGATGTTAAATGAGTGGATCCTAAGCACCACAGACAACCGATGGGGGTCTGTAAGAGACAATTTTGCCCTGCACTCATACATTTTTTAATTCGGATCTCGTTGTCTATGGTGCCGACAACGTCGTCATCTTTTTCACTAAATACGAAAGGTTTCTTGACAAGGAACCAAAGCATGCTGATATTCCGAAGTGATGGCTCTCGTGGAAAAACAGAACTGAAGCCACCAGTCGTTGCGCGTGCTGTATACCATCGATGTTGACGCTGAGACCCTCGAGGGACATCGAGTCGACAGGCATTGACGCGCAGCGCCTCCTTCTGGAAAACATTTTCCAAAGCAGCTTAAGCTGGATGACATGCATTACTTATGGTAAAAGCATTTCTGATGGTTGTATCTGCTTGGATTCACATGCTGTGCATATGGTCCGACATCCAGCGGTAATCGCAGAGTATTGCATCTTAACTTTCGAGAATCGAAAGGGGACGTCAACATGGGCATGCCTGTAACACTATCCCTACGTGACGTGTAGTGTACCCAAGATCCCTCACACGTCAAGGTCCATCGGATTGTATTTTTTCTGGCGAGAGGGAGCCTTGTGACTATCGTGAGTGATTACAGAAAAGAGAGAACGTGGTAAGACGTCAATGTTCCTTCCATCCAAACGGGGAGGAAAGGTGGGCGCATGTGAATCTTAGCAGATACAACCATCAGAAATGCTTTTAGGGTAAGTAATGCATGTCTTCTAAAGTTTGTTAATCTGCTTAGAATCACATGCTGTGCATAGACTAGCGCGCAGTACCCGGATTTGGAGGTGGGTTGTGAGAAGGAACAGTAGTGAAAAGATGTCTTCGTACCTGTCCCACCTGAGAATCAGACTTAGAATGAGTGTCTAGGCAATAGTGTTTTATAAAAAAGTTTGTAGAGAACTCCAGGTTGCCGCTTTGCAAATGGATTCAAGGGGAACATTTGCAATTAATTCTATGGACATCCCAGTGCCTCGAGTGAAATGTGCTCTAGGCTTGAAGGACAGGTCTCTCTTAGCAAGATTGTAGCAGAGTGTGATGCATTTAACAATCCACCTAGAGATGGTGGATTTGGAGACTGCATCTCCGTCTCTTCTTGCCACCACCGAAACGAAAAACTGATTAGTCTTTCTAAGTGGTCGCGTTCTTTCCATGTAGAACATGACAGATCTGCGTACATCCAGTGTGTGCAGGGTTCTTTCTCCAAGACTTGAAGGATTCGGAAAGAACGTTGGTGGTTCTATTGACTGGTTCAAATGGAACTTGGAAATTAATTTAGGTGCAAACCTAGGGTGAGTGCGCAGAACCACCTTATCTTTGTGAACTGTTACAAAGCGATCGAGAGCGCTTGTAGTTCACTTACCCTCCTAAAGGAGGTAATAGCCATCAAAGAAGCAGTCGTCATTTTATTGGCTGAGAGAATCAATACACTAAAAAAACAAAAATTTGGAGATTGGGCATATGATGAATATCTAACTATAAAAAGGAAAATCATGAACAAGTATTATAATAACATAAAAAACTATAGAATGTATCTTCATCAGTCAACAAATCAAAAAATGATAGCATCACTGTGCACCAACGACAGGCGATCTATCTGGGCTATGATCAGGGGAAATGAACAATCAAGAATTAACGACTTTCCTCTAATATTAGCGCAGAAACATGGATGCTATTTTACAAGAATAAAATTGCTTTACCCGATCAATTTCGGGATTTACCATCTAAACTCAAGGACCACTCAGAGCATTTTAAGGGTTGGTCAATAGATGATATTGTATGGGCCTTAGGTAAGTTAAACAACTGAAGAGCCCCTGGACCGGACTGTATTCCGCCATGTGTGCTTAAGGAAAATATGCAACTTTGGGCACCGGTGCTTAAAACAAAATTTGACTAAGTTATTAGGGCATCTTGTGTCCCGTGCTCATGGCTGCAGTCTGTCATTGTGCCCATACACAAGAAAGGTCTTAGGACCAATCCTACCAATTTTTGGCCCATTGCACTAATTGATGCAAGCGCAAAGACGTTTGCTATTCTTCTACTTCAGTGTTTAAAACAGTCTATAAAGCAGCTTGCTATCTTATCACCCTTCCAGATTGGCTTCCGTGCTCGAATGGTAACTGCGTTGAATGCAACTGTTTTAGCACATTTAATAGCGCATTCAAAAACTCCAAATTCGGGTGCTCTTTATATGGCATCTGTCGATTTATCTGCAGCATTCGATCGCGTAATTAGGAATTTACTGTGGGAAAAACTTGATGCAAAAGGGATCCCACAGACCTTAATTGCAATGCTGGCCAAACTGCATCAAGGCACTTCATATTTGGTCCGTCTTAACAGTACGGGATCAACAACTACTCCTATTCCAACTGAGGTGGGGGTTAAACAGGGCTGCAACTTGGCGGCTACCCTGTTTAACCTCTACCTCGCAGACATTGAACAAATATGGAAAAACGAGATCTCGTACCATGGAAGGTTGGGACACCTCCGCATTCAATGGATCGCATTTGCGAACAATGTCCTAATATTTGATCGTACACCATATGGGCTTCAAAATAAGCTTGTAATATTCTCAGAATACCTGTTTAAACACAACTTAACATGCAATGTTTAGAAATCCAGCAGATTTATCTTGAAAAATATGAAAAAGAACACCTCCACAATGAAATGGTCTATAAACTCCATCCCTATGCCCATAATCCTAAACATGAGATATTTGGGATATGATATAGATTCATGTTCAAGAAAAAACTGGTTACTAAACTTAAATGCGAAAAAATCTGTCTTGGTGACTCAGATGCGGATATTTATGAAATATTGCAAATTTTCGATGAAACCACTTTCAATTTTACTTGCTGAAAGTGGAAGCCATCTTACTATACAGGCTTGACCTATGTTTGCGCAATATTTATGCAATTTTAGACCAAATCCAAGGATACCTATGGAAATCTACATTGAGACTACCAAACTCCTTACCAAATTGCATTTTACGCCAGGAGCTGGGTATATCAACTTTGTCAGCTAGGTTTCACTGGCGACAATTGACAAATTATGGAAAGATGTTATTTCCACCTGTGCAATCGCTATACAAGGAATTCTTAATGATTAAGAATCAAATGTCGGCTTCGATGGTCACCTTTTCCAATCTTATGATCGACAAACTCAACGAATGTGGCCTCAAACCTATAGAACTTGAATCTTGTGCTGGTCACGTAAAGAAACGATTATATGAACATGACTGGTTAATTACTGTAAACGAGATGCATTCAAAAAAACCTTCAAGCAGGAAAATGTGCTTCTAAAAGAATTCCTCGTAGAGCATACCTGCTTAAATTTCCCTCGAGCCCATATCGTGATCTATATTTGAGATTTAAGCTCAATCAACTGAACACCTTTGAAAAAACTAATTACTTGGAACAAGCAAGCAGTAATGAATCCTATTCCGTGGTGTAGATTTTGTGATGGTAATTGCTGTATAGACAATCTAAAACATCTAACCATGTATTGTAGCAAATTTGAAGCCTTGAATATGCTCTTATTGGTCCTAATGTGCTGGGCATGACTCTAGAATCCAGAGAATGGTGTTGGAGCAAATTTATGTGGGGTTACTCATTTAAAATGATTGTTTTATTGTGCAGATTTCTTGAGAAAATGGTTGTTGAATTGGAGAAGAAAGAATCACACTCCACATCAAACAACCAGGCTTCAAAATTGATAGAATGAAAAACTGTATAAGGTTTTTAAGCATATTTTAATTGTTGTAAATTGGATTTTGAATGTAATTAATTATTATGTTACACAAAATGATTTATGAACGATGAAGATTTTTTTTTTGTAACTGTTGTAAAAAAGTTTGTTATCAAACTAAAACAACTTTTAAATAAAAAATAAAAAGTAGGTGAGGTCTTCAAGACTTGCCTTGTGCATGAGCTCATAAGGAGCCCCCATAATCCTAGTAAACACCACGTTTAGGTCCCATCCGGAAGCCGGATTAGAAATGGGAGGGGGAATTTTCTTGACTCCCTCCATGACAGTTTTAATAACTGGTATCTTCCACCATGCCACTTTCTGTTGTGATATAGTGTAGGCTGAAAGTGCAGCTAGGTGCACCTTAATGGAGTTAAAGAGCAGGCCTTAGTCAAGTAAATGAGTTAGGTGTAAAACAATGTGTGTGGGAGAGCAGTTAATCGGGTTAATGCTCTTTGAGTTGCACCAGATGACAAACCGTTTCCATTTACTGGAAGAGCAGTATCTGGTGTTCAGTTTTCTTGCTTCCCTGAAAATGTCCATATATCTCTGAGGGAGTTGCAGGTGTCCAAACTCTATGACCTCAAGAGCCAGGCCGCTAAGTTCAATGTCTGTGGGCATCAGTGAAGTGTCTCCCCTCTGTCTTGCGACATGTTGTAGGGGCAAGGCAGTTTGACTGGAGGAGATGGGGACATCTCCATCAGATGAGCGAACCAGGGTTGGCGGGCCCACATGGGGGCCACCAGTATCATCGTGACTGGTTCCTGGTGCATCTTGTGCACAATCTCTTGTTGAGAAGGGGAGTCAGAGGTGGGGGGGGGGGGGTGTAGACAAATTTCCCTGACCATGTTATCCAGAGTCTGTTCCGCTTGGAACGGTTCTGGGGGTACCTGGAGGCATAATCTTGGCATTGAGTGTTCTCCAGAGTTGCGAACAAATCTCTCTCTGGGAAGCCCCATTCTGCGAAAATGTTGGAGACGATGTCTCCGTGTAATCGCCATTCGTACTCCCTGGGCAATGGAAAGACTCTGCTGAGTAAGTCTGCCAGAAGACAGAGTTCACCTGGAACATGTTGTGATAACAGGAAGATGTTGCATTTGAGAGCCCACTTCTAAATGTTCTGGGACAGTTTGGAAAGCCCTGGAGAATGAGTGCCCCCTGGTTTGTTCAGATAGTACATGGCTGTGGTGCTGTCTGAGGATTGTCTTCCCTTGCAGTTGTGTATGGAAAGCTTTCAGTGCTTTGAACACTGCCAACAGTTCCAACAGGTTTATATGGTTGGATGCTATGTCCGACGACCAAACTCTGTGCGCGGTTTGATGAAGCAGGTGAGCTCCCCACCCTGTAAGAGATGAGTCTGTTAGAGTGGCTTCCACTGCGGGGGTGGTAAAGGATTTCCCTTTAAAGAGGTTGTCCCTCGACCACCACTGCAGCGAGAGAACGAGGGCCGGCGAGACAACCACTAGATCGTCCCACTGTCCGCTGGCCTGACACCACTGGCTGTTGATCCACTCTTGCATCGGGTGCATGTGCAGGCGCGCGTGATGAACCAAGTAGATACAGGACGCCATCATTCCTAGCAGTCGCATAGCCTTGCATACAGTCACCTCTCGACTGGCTACATATTGAGGGATCTGAAACAACATGTTTTGGACCCTTTCGTTGGAGGGGAAGACAAGGCCGTCCTTTGTTCGAATGAGAGCCCCTAGGAATTTTGACCTGACTGGGGTCTAGGCTGGATTTCTTCTCGTTGATAGAGAATCCCAGACTGAATAAAAGATCTATCGTCTTTTGGGTATTTGACAGACATGTTTCGTAAGAGTCCCCTGTTATGAGCCAGTCGCCAAGGTAAGGATATACCAGGATGGATTGCCTGCACAGATGTGGTGCTGCCACCGCTAGTACTTTTGTAAATACCCTTTGTTGAAGATGATATGCCAAAGGGTAGTACTTTGAACTGATAATGCTTTTCTTGTATCATAAATCTGAGGTATTTTCTGTGCGCTGGCAACATTGAAATATGAAAGTATGCATCTTTCATGTCCAGTGTTGCCATGTAATCCCCCTGTGATAGCAGTGGAATTACTTCCTGTAGTGTGACCATGCAGAACTTTTGTGGCTTTACAAATGTGTTCGCTGGGCGCAGATCTAAAACAGGGCGCATGGTTAGATCATTTTTGGGTACAAGGAAGTACACTGAATAAATACCTTCTTTTACCTGTGCCAGAGGTGCGATTTCTATGGCTCCTTTCTCCTGTAGTATCTTGACTTCCTGCAGAAGAATGCGACGATGGTCTGGTGTCAGTCAGTCTTGCTCGTGAAGGTCTGAATGTTAGGGACCAGTCCTCTATACAGTACCTGTGGGCCACGGTCTTTGGCACCCACTGGTATTTAGTTATGCCCTCCCATGCCTGAAGGAATTACGTTAGCCAGCCCCCGACCGAGGAGGCATGGGAGGGGACCCGAATCTTCCGGTCATTTCGAACCCGAGGCTCAGGAGCCACTGGGGGTAGAGTTCCGGCCTCTTCCTTTGCCACAACACGGACCCCTTTGGAGATATGGGGTGGTGTATCTGCTATTTCCCTGTGTAAAATTCCAATTGTTCCCCGAGGAATATTGTTGTTGAGGGAAGCGTTGGCCACGAAAAAGCCATTTGGACCCACATCCTCATCTTGTAGAGGGTTGTTGTGTAATCTGGACCAGTGTTTTAAGGGTGTCATGCTCCTTTTTTGCGGTCTTGAGGGCCTCACCGACCGCATTCCCCAAACAGGTTGGATTCTTCCACGGGTTTATCAGTGACGCTTGCGTTTCTGGCTTGAAGCCAGAGTTCCGTAGCCACGCATGTCTCTTCAGGAGTGTGCCCTGAGCCAGGGATCGACCAGCCGTTTCTGCAGAATCCAAAGTATTCTTCGCAATGCTTTTGTTCACCTGTCTCCCCTTTTTGGCATTGGTGAGGAGACGAGTACGTATGGGTTCGGGAACCTCCTGTATGCCTTCTTGTAGTAAGTGTAACGCTCACCTGATTCCCGGAGAGGCGCCGGTCTTGACTGGGCGTATCCCGTATCTTCAAAGGTGATGTGTAACACAAGGCTGGCTCTTTGGGCTGGACCTCTGTGCACTCTATGCCTGACTCGAAGGGTGAGATGTCTGCAGATAGAAAATATGGGATTAAGGAACTGGGTTATTGAAAGTCTCTCTCTTCTTCCCTTTCTCTTCTCCTGTAGAACCCCAAAGGTTAACGCTCTCACCTTAGGTAAGTGAACGCCGTGCTCTCCATCTGCCTCGGGGCAGGGTGCTGTAACCAGTTTCTTCACTGGATAAGGGGAGCAGGCCTCTTGACTTCAGAGGACTGCTGTCCGTCGTTTACTGCACGAACGGTAAGTTTTGAGTAATTCTAATGTCTTTAAAGTCTTTAGTAATGATGTTTCTTGTTTTGCAGGGTTCCGGCGATGGCGGATGACGGATGACGGGCTGAAGTGAGTTGAAGATGGAGCCTGTGTGATGAATAGAAGCGCCTGGAAGCACGTAAGTAAGCGCTTGTTGCCTGCTTCACGATGCGCTCTAACTGTCTTTTTATTTTGCAGGTACAAGTTCGGAGCGGCTGCCAGGTGCCAGAATACCCACTGGGTTAGATGTGGAAAGGAGTAATGGCACGTGAGTATTAAAGTTCCCCAATGTCTTTAAACGCACCTTGTTTTGTCTTTCAGATGCGGGATGCAGCGCCGAAGGCCTCCGGAGCGTGCAAAGAGTTGGTAAGCTTTTGTCTTTCAGATGCCGGAATGCAGTGTGAAGACCTCCGGGGTGCACGAAGAGTAGGTAAGCCTTTGTCTTTCAGATGCCGGAATGCAGCGCGAGGCGTTGGCGACAGCCGATGGACCAGGTAAGTGAAGAGCTGTCACTGAAGACCGTAATGCTACCCTGTTCTTTCTTGTCTTTATAGGTGTTGCTGAAGACTGGATTCAGGATGGTAAGCCTTTTTCCTTAGGCCCAGGATCAGATGCAGAAGACACGATGAGCGTTCTGCTGCAGAGGATGCAGAATAACGCAAAGCAAGATTCATCCATCGGGTGTGGTTTAAATAGCCTCCTGTAGTGCTTAGGTGTCTCCTTCCACAGCCACGCCTAGGTAAGAAAAGAGTTCCTGCTTTCCAGAAGAGTTCCAGTGTTCTGAATCTAGGGAGTGGCTCCTGCCCCACCCAACAGGAAAAGTAGTTCCAAACAGAAGAGGATCAGTGGCTCAACTGGCAGGCAAGTAAGCAGCATGGTCTGCTGCAGGTAAGTCCACCCAAGCATTATGAGCCCGGCGCTTCCAGCGCTGGGACTGGGCATATTTATGAGCCTGGTGCCACTGGCGCCAGGACTGGGTCCAAAAGGTCCCAATTGGGACTGGTTGGCACTCGGAACCTGGGTTATGGATCTGCTTCCAAGGGAGTTGGGAAACCCTGACCTTTTGGAAGCAGAGATCATGACAGTAAGGCCCACTGGGCATCGGCATAGCTGGCCAACAAGGTGTTGTTGGCAATGCGCATTGAGAATGCTGCTGCGACTGTGATCCTTTTCCCAAGGGCGTAAAGTCATATACCTTCCTTTTCAGGGGATGCCTCGCTGGTTGACAAAGGGACCCCTGCCCTCTTTCGTGTAGTAGTCACCACCAGGGAGTCTGGGGTGGAATGACCCGATATACAGAGCATCCGATGGAGGACGATGAAAGAGTTTTTCTATTCGTGGGTTCACACCTCTTGTGAGAGCAGGTGTTGATAAGGAGGGCGCCAGACGTTTCTTAATTGAATTGAGGAGAGGAATAGCCTGGCTGGCCGGTGGCTTCTCCTTAAGGATGTCCTCCATAAAGTCAGCTTCGGGACCGCTTCATCTGTTGCAATTTTAAAGTGATCAGCTGCTTTACGCAACATTACGTTAAAAGTCAATTGATCATCCACTGGCGAGGGTTGTTGCCTAGTGTGGGGTTGACTGAGGAGAGTCCAGAAACAGGGCATTAGGATGTTGATGATCCAGGGACTGCCATGGTTGAGGGTCACCCACATCTGGGTTCTCCTCCCAGCCTTCTATGGGATCATGCATGTCCTCAGGGTTGATGAATTCCTCATCCTGAGTGTCAGTAGGAATGTCATCCTCAGTTAGGTCATAGTTGCATATATCCTCTTCTAAAGAGGGTTCAAAAAGTCTTGGAAATTTTGCTTTGGGGTCCACAGGGCTCTCATCCCTTGGCCTCCTTGCTGTGGGTTGTTAACAGTAAAAACAACCTGTCCAGCCTTTCCATGCAGTTCTCAAATTTTTCTCTAATCCAAACCGAGGACCTAGAATGGTCTAGGAGGTGGAAAAGGGTCATGAACGTGTTCATCCGTCAAAAAGCGTTGAGATTTTCATCTCATCATTGAGAACAACCCTTCTTCACCCTCGGAGAACTCCTCCTTCATGCTTCTTTTTCGAAGCATGGGTCGGTTCCGGTACCCCCCTTAGGCCATCCCTGGACCTCAGCGGATCCTTGGCCCTTTCTGTAGGCCTGCATCCCCGGGCTGCCACTTCTGAGAATCGCTGCAACAATCCAAGCTAAGCTTTCGGCGACGTCCTCTGCAGTCGGGAGGCTCGTAGCTTCGGCCTGCGATTGCGAGGGGGTCCTCTTCGGCGGTGCCGGGGCCTTGTACTCGGCGGCTGCCTTCTTCGGCGATGCCTGGCCCTGGTCTTCTGTGACCGCCTTCTTCGGCAGAACCGGAACTCAATCGTCGACGGACGCCTTCTTGCGATGCGTCTCAACGGAAGGTGGTATATTAGGGGTAGCGCCCTTTGTTTTCGATGGCCCGGTCGCTAGGCACATATGCAGCTGCGGGGAGGGCTGCCGGAGCTTCCGGTGTACCCGTTGGCGCTGAAGTCTTCTTCGACTTGGCCGAAGATGGACTTGGGGTTGTGCTGTGTACATGTTTGTCTTTGTCGCCGGGGTGTAACTTCCCCATAGCAGTGCCTAAGCTGTGCCTAGTGGGGCCGGGCACAGATGTGGAACGTGAGCGTTCCGTCGAAAGGTCAACCACCTCCGGTTCGGAGTTATGATCGTCACTCTCAAAGTCGTCACATTCGGTGGCAGCGGGAGAAAATACGGCCTTCAACATATCGTAGGACGCCCACCGCTTGATTCTACGCTCCTTTAATGTCTTAGGACGGAGGAGCTTACAAGCCACGCATCCTTCTTCCTTTTGATCGAGGGGCAAGCACCGGTTACACCGTCTGTGCTTATCTTTCCAAGGGAATTTGCTCTTACAATTAGGGCAAAACCTAAATGGAGTCCTCTCCGTAGCTGAGGTTGGGTAGAGTGACGTAGACCAAAAGGGAAAGAGGAAGGAAAGGGGAAGGCATTCTCCGTTTGTATAGAAATGTCCACCCGACCCCACTCTCCCTACTGTATAGGCCGGTCGGAAGGCCCGGTCAAGTGGTCGGAAGTGCCGAATGGACCACCCTCCGTTGCTTTTAAAGGTCTTCAGCGGAGGTCTGTAACAACCGTTGAAAATAAGGGACTGATCGGGTGATTTGGTTATTTTATATAATTATTCAACCAAAGGTCGATGGGACAATAGGCAAAGTCTTTGACAAGCTCCACATCAAGGCGACCAGTATGCTGGGCGGAAAAAAACAATTTGAGGGACCTCGACGCGTGAGGGATCTTGGGTACACTACACGTCACGTAGAGATAGTGTTACAGGCCTGTCGATATCCCCTTTCGATTCTCAAAAGACAAGATGCAATACTCTGCGGTTACCAATGGATGTCGGACCATATGCACAGCATGTGATTCTAAGCAGATTAACAAACATCAGAAATGGAGATATCAAAAGATGAATACATGCAAGGACACAATCCATTTGAAGATGTGTTTCAGATGTGTTCCCTTGCACTTAGGTTCCTTAGCATAGTCTCCAGAGCTCAGAAATTATTATATGCTGATAACTATGCGATCTACTTGCAATATCTTGGGACTAAGGTAGGGGAATGGGCTGGCCTCCCTATCTGACTGTATGGACACGTCTCTGTTGAAAATGATTTCACTCCCCAAAATGCTGTATTTTAGTAATGTGCCCATCTGGTCGGGGAGGGAGTTTTTTTGCAGCTAAGGTTGCTTGCTGTGGGTTACCTATGGAGTAGCAGGGCTGCTGGGATCAGCTGGGAACAATTTACAGAACCATATGAATGGAGGGGACTGGCGGCGCCAGACAGCTTTACTTCCTGTTGGCGCAGGCACATTTTGCAGGGTACTGGTTTTAACAGGGCGAAAGTGGCTCATTGAGCCCTGGAAAAATACAGAGCGGCCCCTACGGACATTAGATCTGTCCTGTTTAGGGAGAAGTATGTTGATTCCCGCTCCTTCGACCTGTACGCACCACAGTGAAAGCGGGGGCTAGGATCTTCCGCAGGCTGTCTATCAGTATGAATTATAACAGGATGATCCCTCTGTGGAATTATCCTGGCCGCCCCCCACATACAATCCCGAAATGTGTAAATCATGGAGTAGTGAGCGCAGATGGTGCTGGGGGATTTGTATACCGAGTGCAGATTTTTTTTCCCTGGATGTGTTCAAGGATAAAATGGGGGGCAACTTTACAAAGATCCTACAGTATATCAGAGCAGCCACCCGACAGTTGTGGCCCTCCTTCCCGTTAGAACCCAAAACAGACTTCTATCACTGCAATAATGGACGGTGGGGACAGTCGGCGGATGGTGTCGAAGCCAAAATACTAAAAAATAGAGCGCATGTAACGTGGGAACAGTACTTTAGTAGCGAATTCTCAGATTTACAATCGAGAAAGTGTTGCCTCGTTACTAAGGAGGGGTTGATGAATGCTGGACACTGCTTAATTCAGTTTAAAATGCTAAACCAGGTGCACTATACTCCTGCCAAGATGGCCAAGTACTCCCCATCGGCAGCGAATGAGTGTGAACTGTGGGGCTACTTCAGCCAGCACTCTATGTTCTGGCAATGTCCCCCAACTGACCGATACTGGAAGGCAGTGGCTAATACATTGGAGGAGGTTGTTGATGTTCCCCCTAATATGTCTCCTCTTGAAATACTTCTTAGGAGACAATGGAAAAGTGCTGATAGTTAGCAGAAGGTTTTGCAATCTGGAATGCATTGTTGCTAAAAAAAATATATCCGTCACTGGAAATCGAAACTGGCACTAACACAAGGGGAATGTTTACCAGATCTGGTATATACCAATAAGAGGGAAGAGGCCTTCATCAGTACCATGACGACGGCCTGTAGACCCAAGGACATCTGGGCCCGAAAGGGGGCCTTGCACATCGCCCAGCAACAGGCGGCATAGATAATGGCTGTAATGCTGACCTTTTACAGGGATGGCCCTCGGATATTGATGAACAGCTGCCTGTTGGCTCAGGCTGTGACCCTTATTGTCATGTCGCACTTTGTTTATACCCTGCTGTGTCGGTGTAATCATGCCTTTTTTGTTTTGTTAAATAAAGTTACTTTTTTTAAAGAATGAATTTAAAACCACAACATTGAATTTTTCAGGGGCGTGCAACATTCTTTCCAAAAACAAACTAAATGTGCTGCTAACCATTAAAAGCACCATTTGAGCGTTTGTTATTAACATCGCCCAGTACGATGTGCTAATAAGGTATTCCAGAAGGGCCTTCTGTTTTAGACATCAAAAATCCATTAAATATTCAGAATTATGTAGTAATGTTGAAAATAGAATGTTAAAAATAAAAACACTAACCTTTTCTATAGACCGCAGCAGCATAACGGGCAGTGTTACTTGCAGCCTGGATGGAAGAGAAGGTCTGCTTATCCATAAGCTTCCTGCAAATAAATGTTCATACATCTCCTTAAAATACAATAAATTATACATTTGTAAGTTAGAAAAGAGCTAAATAGAAGCTTGGCTTTTAGCATGATAATTTGAGTAATGTGGCTTTAATACAAAAACAATTGTGGCAGAACTTACCATGCTGTGCTCTAGCACAGCATGGTAAATACTGCCACAAATGGTAGGTACCCTTATTTACCCAACTGATGGTACCATTGCATCTATCTCAAATGATAAAAAAAAGTTGACGCCCCTCCACCTTAAGGTTCCACATTATTCTTAAATGAATGCACAGCACTAACTTACATTCTTATTAGAGAAAATGCCAAAATGAATATTTTTCACTTGCAGGGTTTTGGAGTAAGTTCACACATATGAATGCAAACATGCAGATTGAATGCAAACATGCAGATCAACAACAAAACAAAGTAGACTGTGTGGCAGTCAATGAGGAGTAGGAGAAAGAGGTCGTGAGTGAAAGAAGAGGGGACAAAGCATTATACGTTTAAGGATATGAATCACCTCAAAACCTTTTTCATAGCGATTCAGGAGATGTACAAATAAAACATTGCACCAGCAACATGCAGCCGAAACAACAATGGAAAGTCAAGTGTAAAATCACTCCTGGATCTTTCTTGATAGCAATTCAGGAGATGTACAAAAATCATAGATGAGCACGTGGGGTCATATAGAAATAGTCATCTGGAGTTTATTCCAGTACACCCTACCTTCCAGGGAAACATGTCAGCAGGCGCAGATTAAGGGTAGGGTATCCCAATCGGCTACATGTTATGTTGCATAAAAATTAGTTGTGCCATGGAGTTTGAGACACAGGATTATATATTCAGGCAAACCAATAATGCAAATTCAATCGATACAATAGAATCTCCCCTGGAACAGCCTTCAAATCAATTTGGAAGAAATACAAAACCCCATTTATCTGCAACTGGATCTGAAACAGTTTTAGAAACCAAAACGGGCTCTAGTGGATCCATCTGCTGACATAGGTTTTTTATTCGACCATCAAGCAACCAATGCCAAAGCCAGAAAATAAAGTTGCTCTGTATAATTATGTACAATATTTGACAAGCATATTTCTTGAACACCGAGATCAGCCTTCAACCTATTCTAAATGTGCTCCTACACTTAGAGACACTGCTATTTATGTTCCTATAATCATTAAGCACTTTCCATGCACCTTCAAACTGCAATTATGAAAGCAATAACATGTTATGCAAGTGTACATGCTTTATATTACACCTGGAACACAAAATATAAAGCTCAGTCACAAGGAGAAGTCGGGCCACCTTTTTTGGCCAATCACCAAAAGGTAATTGCCTATTAAGCACAAAGATATAGTATAGCAGATCATCATGGTGAAGTCTGTTTTGCAGGTGGTTTCACAAATAAAAGAAATGGCCATGGTATTAACAGAAAAGACATTTTCTAAAACAGAATACCAACTGGCACCATTTCTATGCACCATTACAAATTATTTTCATACAACTATATTCAGATGCATTTTTTTTTTATTGAATGCTGACCCAGAATACGAGGTTAAATTGTCACATGGATTGTCCCTTTATCCCCACTGGTAGAGGGGATGGTCTCATGATCGGCAGGATTAGCCCAGCTGCCTCCTTGCCATCACCAGCCTTTCTCCCACACGCCTTTGAACACAGTTTATCAACGCCTCACTCTGATTTGTGTATTTGTATTTATTTATTTATATAGCGCTTAACACCAAAGCGCTGCACAATTGAACAACTTAACACATGAAACATGACAATATAAGGGTAGAAGCAAATTACAATATGAATCAGTCAACAAAACAGTAAGAAAAGCAACTAACTGAATGGAATAGGGCGAGTGGTGGAGTAAGCTGTGTGAGGGAGAGGGGTAACGAGGAGAAGGAGGAGGGGAGGAGAAAAGGTGAGAGTGGGGAGGTAGGGGAGGAGAGGAAGATATTCAAGGGGAAAGATAAGGAGGGAGGGGAAAGGGTTTCAAGGAGGAGAAGGAGAGATTTAAGGGAGGTGCGGAATGAGGAGAAGGTAGGGGGCGAGCGGATTGCGAGAGGTAGGGAGTTCCAGTGCAGGGGGGCTAGGAGTTGGAAGGAGCGGAAATGGGAGGGGGCAAAAGGAGACGTGGGTACAGTGAGAAGGAAATGGTCAGCTGAACGAAGGGAACGGGAAGGAGAGTAGAAAGAGGGAGGAGAGATTAGGGGGAGCAAGACCATGGAGAGATTTGAAGACAAGGCAGAGAAAGTGAAAGTTGGGAGTGAAATGGAAGCCAGCCGAGGGAAGAGAGGGAAGTAGAGATGGAGTCGCGGGGGTTAAGGAGACGGAGGGTATGGACAGCAGAATGGTAGATAGATTTGAGGGGGGTGAGATGAGAAGTGGGTAGTCCAAAGAATAAGGAAGAGCAGTAGAAGAGGCGGGAGAAAAGGGAGGAGATTAAAAGTTTGGTAGCATGGAAGGTGAGAGAGGGGCGGACTTTGCGAATATTAAAGAGGTGGTAGCAACAGGCACGAGAAGAGAGATATGATGGGAGAAAGAGAGGAGTCAAAGTGAATGCCTAAGTTACAAGCATGGAGAGAGATGGGGAGATTAATGGGAGGGAAGAGAATGAAAGGAGGAGGAGAGGGAGTGGGAAGAGAGTTGGAGGGAAAGAATAAGACGTCAGTCTTGTCAGTGTTAAGGGAGAGAAAGCGGGAAGACATCCAGTTCTTTATGGCAATAAGGCAGGAAGAAAGTTTTAGGTGGAGGTCAGTTGAAAAGGAAGAGAAAGAGAGGAAGAGTTGAGTGTCGTCAGCATAGAAATGGTGGGAGATGCCAAGCGAGGAGATAACAGGGGCAAGGAGGGAGGTGTAAAGGGAGAGGAGTAAAGGTCCACGCACTGAACCTTGGGGAACACCTTATTCTAGAGGTTGTGTTGGAAAGGACCGGCCGCCCCAGGAAACAGTAAAAGAATGGGAAGAGAGGTAAGAGGATAGCCAGTTAAGGACAGAGCCTTTGAACCCAATGGAAGAAAGTGTGGAGAAGAAGGGGATGATCGACAGTCTCGAATGCAGCAGAGAGGTCAAGGAGAATAAGGATAGAGGATTGCTTAGAGTGTCGAGCAGAGAGGAGGGAATTAAGGATGTAGGTAGGAGCAGTTTCAAGAGAGTGTTTAGGATGGAAGCCAGATTGGGAGGGGGGGTAAGAGAGAGAGAGATTGGAGACAAAGGATGAGAGCTGAGAGTAGGCGAGGCGCTTGAGAAGCTTAGAGGGGAATGGAAGACGAGAGATAGGGCGGAAGTTAGAGGTGAGAAGGGGATCAGTAGAAGGTTTGTTCAAAATGGGATGCTCGTGGCGTGCTTAAAAGCAGAGGGAAAGGAGGCTGAGGAAAGACAGATGTTGAAGAAGGAAGTAAGGTAGGGAATAAGAAGAGGGTAGATCTTAGGGATAAGAAGGGATGGGAGAGGGTCGGTTGGGGCAGACGTGGGGTGGGCTTTGGAGAGGAGGGTGGAGACTTCACAGGGGGAGATAGGTGAGAAGGAGGACTTGCAGGACGAGGGAGGGGAGAAGAGAAGAGGGGAAATCAGAGGAGCAGTTGATTTTTTGCCTAAGGGTCAGGATCTTGGAGGAGAAGAAGCTAGCGAAGTCAGTGGGAGAAAGTGTAGAAGAGGAGGAGGGATCAGGGGTAGGGGGGAGAGAAGTCGAGAGAGAGCTTGGAAGATACGGCAAGGGTGGGAGGCCTGGAGTGGAGAAGGTTAAAGTAGTAGGAGCGTTTAGCCGAGGCAAGACAAGAGTCAAAGAGAGCGTGGTAAGAGAAATATGAGGTTTGGTTGGAAAGCGAAGGAGATTTGAGTCAGAGTCGCTCCAAACGTTGGAGAAGGAGGAGCGAGCCACGGTTGAGAGGGTTTCCGAGTTGGACGAAGAAAGACAGGGGGTAGAGTTCATCAAGGGAAGAGGAAATAGAAGAGGAAAGAGTGGATAGAGCATTGTTGGCTGACAATGAAGAGAAGTCTTGGAGAGAGGGGAGAGATGAAGATCAAGTGTCAATAAAGAGGGAAGGATCAAAGTTGCGAAAGTCACACTGAGAGAAGATGGGAGGAGAGGGCTTAGTAGAAGTGGAATGTGGAGAGGGAGTAAGGGAGAAGGAGAGTAAGGCATGATCGGAGAGATAGACAGGAAGAGTAGAGACTGGGGAAGAGGGGTAGGAGGAGTTGAAGAGGAGGTCTAGAGTGGAGCCAGAGGAATGAGTGGGGGAAGAAGGAAGGGAGGAAAGGAGGTAGGAGTTAAGGATGGAGAAGAGGGGTGTTGAATGAAGAGGAGAAGGGAGGTGACGATTAAAGTCACCAAGAACAGTTAGAGGAGAGGGGGAGGGAGAGAAGCGAGAGAAGGTGCTCAAGATCTTCATAGAAGGAAGAAAGAGGGCCAGGGGGAAGATAGATGATTAGAAAGGAAATGGGGTGAGGAGAGGAGAAAGATTTGTAAAGAAAGTCGAAGGAAGGGAAAGAAGGACGAGGTGGTGAGGAGGAAGAGGAAAGGTATTTGGGGTGGTAGAGGAGACCAATAACTCCGCCATGGCCAGTAGTGTGAGATATGAGAGAAGGAGGAGGAGGAGGTAGTTAGCGAAGCTGGGACAGAAGTGTTATGGGGGGGATCCAGGTTTCAGTTAGACATAGGAAATGAAGGCTGAGACGAAAGAATATGTCTAGAACTGCTGCAGTCTTGTTGCAGATGGATCTGGCATTCCAGAGCGCCATGTTCATGGTGCTGGAATGATGAGCAGTGGGGGGAGGGAGGGGCAAAGAAGATTGGGACGGTGAGAGATGGTAGGTGTGTAACAGAAGGAGTGGGGAAGGGTATTAAAGAGGGGATTGGGCATAAGGAGGGAAAAGGAGAGTAGGAGGAAGAAGGGAAGATGGTAAGAGTGAAAGAAGGGGGCGGGAAGAGAGGGTGCTGAATAAGAGATTTGGCAGATCGCATAACAGAGGAATCAGTGATACGAGGAGCTATGTTGGTCCGTTGCTGTTGAGAGTTATGATGGCGAGAACAGGGACCAATGTAGCAGCTCTTAGTAAAGACAGAGCTGGTATAGGAGAGAAAGGAGGGTCAGATTGGTACACAGATTGCTACTCTGTATGGTACTCTGTTTGGTAGGTAGCAAGCAGATAGTCAGGGTAAGCAAGATTAAGAGCAGGCAGCGAGAAGTGGATTGGAACAGGTTGGGAAGGAGGTTGGAAGATGTTCAGCTGCAGACTGTATGGGAGGTGGCAGAGAGAAAGGGCGCACTAGAACAGAGGCAGGGTAAGAGGAGTGGTAGGGACCAGGCTAGTAAAGAGGTGGGAAGGCCCAGTTGCAGCGCTTGGAGGGTGGGTAGGCGGCAGGCAGGAAGTTGGTAGTATTGGTTGTGCACAAGCTGGGAAGGAGGTGGGAAGAGACCTGTGGAGACTGAGGTAAGTGGCAGGGAAGGAGGTGGGAAAGGCCCAGTTGCAGCGCCTAACGGGTGGGTAGGAGGCACCCTGATCACCCAACCACTCTCCTCACCAACAAGCCTACTGGCCCCTCAACTTGTTACGCGAGTTAAAGTCTCAGGAGGATAGCTCAGCGGCAACATGCTCGCCTTGGAAGCAAGAGGACACGAAGCAACACAAGTTCGATCCCCGGGTCAGCGCTTACAAACCTCTGGGTATTAAGCACGTTATAAATAACATATCATACTTCTTTACTACCTACCCACCGAGGCTTCTAGAATCCTCATGGCAGTCTTGAACCTTCCTAAAATCCCAACTGCCCAATGTCTCAAACTTGACTCCCTCTTCTCGACTACTCCCTGGACAACCTGCACAACCAACCCACACACGACTGCTGCAAATCACTGTAGCTCATCTTTCCATTAACCTCCCTCAACTTGAGGTCTTCTAAATCGACCCCTCTGCATTGGTGCTAGTTCAGAAATCAATATTGGCTTACTGATAGCTCACTAGCCTTTTTGTCACATTAAAGTGATGTATAAAGCACACTGTCACCCCAGGAGGCATTTTGGCACTGAGAATCCAGACCTCGAACCGAATAAAAGCAAAAGATCAAATGAATTATCAAACTAAAATGTCTCAACAGAGAATGGTGTGAGAAACCCGATGGTGTTAACCCACCTACTTCCCTGGGATTCTCTAGTCAGGAGGCCAGGGAAAGGCCATCGCTTTTGCATCCCGACCCTGTGGGTGGAAAAGAGAAGGAGGATAACCTGAGTGGTGGTTTCACAGTGAATTGGGAGGAGAACATGCGAGGGTGAGGCATGGTATTCCCCTTTTCCCATCCCACCTCAAAACCCTTTTCCTCAGCTTTCATGGGATATCTCCACACCCATTCCATCTCCCCTCCCGATTTCCAAAAAATACTGGGACGAGAAAGAGGCAACCGGGAGTAGTAAAGATTTCCCATAAGAATAACATGTGGATTATAAAGGAAACCGACTGTAGAACAACGTTAATTGTCCCATTGGTAGAGCCAGGCAGTCAGGTATTTACTAATTATCACTGACACCTGATTCCACTTGACCGTTTTTCAAACTATAAAAAGGTGTGGTTCTGCACAGGTGAATGAGCGAGCTGGGGACATTGTTTAGACCAGAGGAGCCAAAGAGCAGAAATCAGCAGTAGCAACTGTTAAGAGGAAAATGGTATGCAGAGACGCTGGCCCGGTGTTCCTGAGGGGCTGCAGCGTGGCTAAAGAGCCGTAGCGAAGTATCCTGCAGGCTGCTGTTAGCGGTCGGAACATTGCTCGTTCCCTTGGGACATGTGTCGGCCTCCGAGGGTGTAGGGGCAGGTGGTGAGACCCTGACCTCAGGCCCGTACAACCAGAAGGGACCACTTGTCAACACTCTGCTTGAGTGAGTCTCGTGGAAGAGACGGAGGGAGAAGTGAAAGAACTGTATTACAGAGGGCACGAGCGACACAAACTGAGGGAAGGGTGCAAGCGACCCAACAGAGTGGAAAGTGTGCAAGTGTGCTCGGGAAAGCAAGAACGAAGGTGCCAGTGTGCACAGATGAGTAAAAAAGGTGCATGGGAACGCTGGAGCAAGTGCCTGGGGCACAAGAAGGACAAAGAAGGTGCAAGTGTTCATGGAGGAAGTTAAATGTGTCAGTGGACAAAAGAAGGAGAGGAAGGTGCAAGTGTGCAGGAGAAGGAAAGAAAGGTGCCAGTGGGCATGAGAAAGAAGTCAAGAAAACAGAGGGGAACAAGAAGGGGTGCAGAAAGCCCCTGAAGACAAAAGGTTAAGTGAAAGAGCAGGAAGTAAAAGAGGGGTTAAAGCTTGGAGTGGTTGCGCTTAGGAGGAGCAAAGAACCTAGCGTTTTCGAAAGTCTCCGATGCTACCCTTTGAAAGAACTGTATATGAAAGGTAAATCCTGCCAAATTGAACTTGTGTTTGAAACTCAAGAGGGGCGTGAGCTTGGTGAAGGGAACCATGAGAGGCCCAAGAGCTGACCTTGTGTTTGAACTTGAAGGTGGCCTAAGCTGGGGGAAGGGAATCCTGAGAAGCTCAAGAACTTGATTTGTTTTTGAACTTGGATGAGGCCTAAGCTTGGGCAAGGGAACCCTAAGAGGCCTATCAAAGTGGAATCTGGATTATTTTGTGTTACTGAAGGAATTGAAGCTTGGGGAAGGGAACCCCAGGGCATTAAAGACATTGACATTGTTTGAACTATGACGAAGGTCCTAGGACCAGTCCCTTTCGATTGAACTCAGACTTCCTAACACATTTTTGTCAAAGAGTGAGGGCAAGCATATATGTAGACAGATTTTTATTTTGGGCTTCGACGGCCCTTAGAAACATCAGTTGAGGGAACCATCCTTTTAGTGTTAGGGCCAGTTGGGCATTACACCAACCCGGGAACTTTAGGAAATAAAGGTGTTGAAACAAATATCCGAGTCTGTGTCTCTCACGATACCACACATGTCTCACAATGGTCAGCGAGGAGTGTCAAGTGTTCTGGCAGTGTGTCCTACGTATAAGCGGTTCGGACCGAAACTCTGAAGCCCCATCGTGCCAAACGAAAATGGGTGCTAATATTTGGACTGTAGGCTGAACTAAGTGCCATAAACGTAACAGTGAAGAAATGTTTCTTCCTCCTCTACACGGCAAGATGAATCCTACCTTTCCTCTCCTTCAGGCACAAAACTCACTATCGTCGCCCTCATCACGTCAAGAATCGACTATGCAAACAGTCTCTACCTCGGAATACCAGAATAACTCCTGAAGAAACTACAACAAATCCAAAATTCGGCAGCCAGACTACTCCTCAAACTATCCAGAAGAGACCACATCAATCCGGCCCTAAAAACACTAAACTGGCTCCCAGTAAAACATTGCATCACCTTAGAAACCATGTGCATAACGCACAGGGCAATCAGAGGGCAAGGAGCAGAATACTGTCAAAAGCAAATACCAGTCTACAAACCAAAGAGGCCCCTCCGATACAGCAACGAAGTCTGCCTGGAACTAAAACCATACCTTAAGAAAAAACTTGGATGCACCTCCTTCTACCACTTAGCCGCAAAAACCTGGAACAACATCCCAAAAGAGATAAGAAACACAGAAGAGCACCACAAATTCAGAACATTACTAAAAACCTGGCTCTTCAAGACCACAGACTCAAACTGAAAACCGACCAGAGAAAAAAGATGACTAAACTGGAAAGGACACGGGCAGTCCCAGAACTGACAGGGAAGCTCCCGCAGTACCGGGACGGATGACACCAGATAGACTGAAACACAGGTGACACCCATGGAGGCAGAGTCAACTACTCCAGACAATCCTACCAACAACCTCATCCCCCCACTTAGTTGCCACCAGTTACCAGGTGTCAATTGAATTGTCAAAATACTGACAATCACCACACTAGCTAATGGTGGACATTGGCAGGTGCTCTGGCCACAGGAGTAGGAAGAGAGGACAGGTGGAGTTGTGAGGGAGGCTGGTGAGGTGGGGGACAGATGCGAAAGGGACATTGAATACAAGATGGGCCCAGATCAGATCAGTGGCGCATCAGGAGAGACTACATAAGCCCAGTGCCTCAATTCAGGATACAGATGCCAATAACCAATTCCACTAACAATTTCTCCCCTCTGCACACACCTCTCAAACTCCAAACCAAACACAACCACAAACCTACAGCACAACAAACCGCACAAAACTCATTACATTGCAACACAACAAAAACACACAGACTTCCACACCAGTACACGACTACCGGCCGCAAACACCCCAGGCCCAGCCAATGGACCCCACCGGGCTGAGGCCGCCAACAGCACATCACCACTCTTTTGCACTTTTCCTGCTTTCTCCCACTAACTCGCCTTCCCTCCCTTTTTTCAGAGCCGCCAGGGGACCACTCTGGTGGTGATAGTGCGCGGTACAAATGTCCTTTAACATTAACAAACCGATGCAAAGACTGGATGTAGGTAAAAACTTTCCAATTCCCATTGCTAGTGGGAAAGTCTAGCTGATCTGCAGAGCAAATCCTCAGTTTTAGATGCATTGCACTTGAGGCTATTATTATTCATCCAAAGTTTGACATTTTCCATATACAGCTGGAGAACAATCTGGTTATCGGCGGCATACATGTAGAACAGACCTTACGAAATTAAATCGACTAGAGGCTTCAGGTATTTAATGAAGAGGGCTGAGGAATGACCCTCGAGGGACCCCCACAGTTGACTGATTTGAGCCAATTCAAAAGAGGGTCTGGCCACCACTTTTGAACAAACTGTCCAAAAAGGATTGCAGCTAGGCTAGAGCTTTATCTCTAATACATAAAGTCGGCCAAGGATAGTGGGGTGGTTGACCGTGTCAACGTTTGCTGAAAGGTCTAACAAAATCAATACTAAATCCCATCCTCTGTCCACCATTCTATTCAATTATTTACATTGCGCTACATACCCGTAGGCCTCAGAGCGCACACGGTATGCTCCCATCAAATAAAACAAAGATGAGGGTGGTAGAAAGGACACAAAAATAACCAGATGATCTATTATCACATAAGGTGGTCGTCAGACACTTCTTCAATTGAAGAAGACAAGAGCTTGTCTTCCAAGGAGCCGGAAGCACATTCCATACTGATCCGCCAAAACACCAAAGCAGGCTGCTCCATATTTCTTTTTCTTCTTTTAAGGGTAAACCGAGGTTGAAGTAACAGATTATCTTTGTTGGAGCAAAGAGCTCGTCTATGGGGACATTAACCCGTTCTGAAAGATAACATGGGGCAATTCCCGAGAGGCGTTTATAGACAAGGGCGAGGGCCTTATGCTGCACTGAGAGCCAATGTCATATTTGCCAAACCTCAGTTTCCCCAGACCACAGACTGCACGAACTCACTCATTTTGAATCACTTGCAATGTTTTGATGTTTGTCAAAGAAGTACCCATCAGAAGACTGTTACAATAGTCTACCTTCGCATTAATGGTAGCGGAAGTCACTAAAGCCTTTTTCTGACAGGTAGGGGCGAATCGGCCAAAGCAGTAGGGATGAATAGGAACAAGAAGAGCTAATGTACGCCACATGCTTGTTGAACAGGAGCTGTGAATCCAGATAAAATCCAAGTGCATTTTCCTGCTGGGCAACTGGAATAGCGCAACTAGCAATTATGAATGGATTATAAAGAGAATCTACCTTCTTTAATCTGGAACCTGTTCCAACAATAAGCAGCCAAGTGTTCTCATCATTAAGCGCTACACAGTTTAGCGCCATTCAAGACTGGATGGATGCATGGATGGATGCATAGATTTCATTGTTGGTACTTGAATCCTGTATGCAGCCCCCTGAGAGCTCAAATAAAATCTGTGCGTCATCTGCATAGTTGGTGTAGGACACTATTCAGACGATCACACAAAGATTTAATATAAATATTTAACAATCAAGGGGACAAACATGATCCCTGAGGGACAACACACATAAGAGACAAAGCCATGGCTCGGCAATCCTCCATGGTCCACTCTAGCAAGTCATAGGCCCAAGAAGGATTTAATCCCTAGTGTGGCCTCATTGGAAAATCTTCCTGTTTTGGTTTAACCTTTTGACCAATAGACCATAGTCTACCGGGTCGAAGGCGGCAGATAAGTCTAAGAGCATCAGCACTGCCATATGGCCTTTGTCAACAATATTGGCAATATTCGAATTTAAATCCAATAAGGCAGTCTCTGTTCCATGTTTCATTTCAAACCCAAATTGTCTTCCTCCAAGTACCTTACGGGATTCAATAAAATCATAAAATTGGCTGTAAGCAACCCTGTCAAGAATGGCACGTTTGTTATAGGCCTATAATTTGCTGGAATAGCAGGGCCCAAATTATCTTTAAGAAGTGGTGTAATCCAGGCCTCCTTCAGGCATTTAGCAAACAGAACATTAGCAAAGGAAAGATTGATTATTTTAGTAATCCACGATAGTAACAAATCTTTGAGAATATACACGTGGTAGGTTTCATGTTTTTTATTAGGTTATAAATCGCACTCTGTTAGTTCCTTAAAGGAGAACTGGGGTCAAATCTAACACAAGAAGAGGGGGCCGTGAGCTCAGACTTCGCCAAAGAGAAGCAAGACTAATTTGCAAATATAGATGTGTTAGCAAAGTTTTAAATACTGATTATGAACTGAAATATGATTTATCCTTCCTGTTATCGCTCCAATACCCCTGCATACCGACCCCATTTTCAATCCCTATGTCTGAATCCCCACAGCAGCATATCTGTATATCTGTAGGCTGTGGACCCACACCTTGGCACTCTTATGCACCGGCTAACACACATTTATACTCCCCTTGTTTCACAGACACCCCAACTACCATCTCCTCCTGGACACATTTCTGTGTCACCTGGGTACAGCCCCTCCCCCCACCCATCAGCACGGGATATGCACCCCTTACCTCTGAACACTTCTTCTCCCCTCTCATTGCCTTTTAGTGCATATCCAATGCCTTACACAAAACCCCATGTGCATTACACAACTGTTTACCACAAACAGGTATACCCTGCCAGCCCTAGCATCGAGACTATTGGTCACAAACCAATGCCATTGGTACTCTGGACCAGCACCACACGTGCAGCACCTCCAAATCGGTCATAGTAAGGTTACCATCCCATGCACCTTAAATGACTATTCTCATTCCTTGTAAATGAGGCACATCATGCCTAGACAACCATCACCACAACCGGTGGCGCTCCATTTCACCATTTCATATGGCAAACTCTGCCTGCGTTATTCGAGGGGCCAACCTCAGCTTTAAAAACCAACAATTTACTCTTGTCCGTTACCGAAATGCTCCATGTATCCCTCGTTTGGACTCCAGTCATGATCACTTTGAGGTTCACCCAGCTACCTTACAAATGTACTGCCCAATCTTAGATCACTCACAAGACCCAAGTGCTGCGCTCCATTGCTTCAGCAGGAAGCTACAATCTGAACCGGATGTGCACTTGCACTTCCCAAAGGCCAATCACGTGATAACCCAAACTTGCATTTAAACCCCAGACAAAAGATGGCAGCTCGCATCGAAAGATTGCTGTGACAGCCCATCTTTGGGCAGAGGCCCCTTAGGCTATTTTTTACTTATTATTCCCCACTCCAACTTGCGTTATAGTCTGGCCATCTGCCATATTGATCAGGCACTTTGCCATGCATTACTGTAATAATTGTCAATTTCCAGACCACTCCCAGCCCGCACAAGCTCTAGCCCAGCACCGCTCACACTTGCTCTGCACCACACGCATTTCGAACAGGGCCTAGACACATCTTCAGTTTAACAGGAGCTCCTTGCTATACAAAAGTGCAATTCTGTATGCCTGTATCTCAGCCTACCAGGCCAAACATGTTCTCCAAACAAGACCAGCCCCTTGAATTGCAACATGCTGAATGTGTGACCACACGCTCTACCTAGCGCCCCACTTGCACCGGACCAATCCCTTATGTAGAATCTCTCCAGGGTGGGGCTGGGGCACTAACACCACCCCCGCCCGCCACCACCCACTTCTACACAGCCCTTATCCAAGGCCATGACCAAGAATCTGCAAGAATCTATTGGCTCCTTAGTCACACACTCCCAACTCGGCTATCCAGCTTCCATGCCCACCTGCCACACACGGCATACCCCAAGACATCCCCCTCTAATTGGGACTCTGCATGCATCTGTGCTTAGTGTACCCGACTGTCTACCAGCACCATACTCAGTTAGGACACCCATCAAACCAGCGGCATAACCTGGCCGCACCAGGCCAGGCCTTTTCGAGCATGCCTCAAACCATGCAGATAATTACCCAGCACTATTGTCTAGAGACCTGCAACGTCTAATCTTATGACACTACCAGTGTGACCTCAATAGTACCCAACTCTATATCCTATATGTTCACACCACACGTTACTCAACAAGAGCCCTTACTCAAGAGCTCAATACTTAAACAGCACTCTTGCGCATAACACACACAGTAAGGAACCACACATACAAGCAATCAACCAGCCATGGTCACACATGGCCCGGTACCCATATCCTGAACACTAGCGTAACTTATCTCTTTCCTTTCTCTGCTTCTCCCTGGTGCCACCTACCAATTTGACATGTATAACCTTCACAAGTATGTTTTTCAACCATGTGACCAACATTTTTTTTATTCCCAGATGTATAAACTCCAACCCATCCAATAGAACTGTCGCACACTATGTCACTTACAACCATCACATTCATACAATTGTAATGCAACTATCCTGTATGCCATGCGTATAAAAATAACTTATCACATCAGATCTGTGCAACAATATGTCATAATACAACGAACCAAACATTGTTTTAATAGGCAACCACAAAAATCCAAAATGATTTACCATTCATCAATCACTCTTAGTCTGCCTCCATTAAAATGAAGGACTGCAACCAAAAGGAGCATTTAGAAAGCCAAGTTAAAAATAAATCTAACTTTTTTTTTTTTTAAAGTTCAACGCTTTCCTGACTATACATTATTGGCATGCAATCCTAATTCAAGTTTACACAAGAAAATCCCTGGAGGCAGAGTTCTGCACCAGAGGCAATTCCAGATCATTTATTGCAAATTTGATAAAGACACAAACTAAACTTACGATGTGTAGGTGCTGGATTCGTCTCCACAAGTTCCATCTACGTTGAGAGCAATTTGTTCACCTTTGCTGCGGCAATAATTGGGACTCACTGTGTCGATGGCCATTTCCAATTCAACCTGAATAGCATTTATGAGATTAAAACCAATTAGAATGGTCTGACTAAAGAGCTTATGCATAAACACTGTGCCAGCCAGAATGAATGCCCCCTTTTAACCACTAGACATTATAGGTTTAAATCAAAATGAAGAGTAGCCTGGACTACAGACTATTTTGATAAATGACAGCATACAACCAGTTTCTACTTGGCATGCAGTGATCTTTAGTTTTTAGTTTCCTATAAACAAGTTATTTAACCATCTGATGGATTTCAGCTAGATATTACTTGCTTGCAAATGTGCACATTATTTACTAACTTATGAAGAACAGAGTCCCGATTTCTTTTAATTGGTTTTATGTTTTTTTCTGAACATGCTTGAAATAATTGATTTGTAGCAACACACATGGTAACCGGTCAGGTCTCCTTTCCCTAATGTCTCCTGTTTGATTGGCCCCTAAATAATGTAAATGTATTTAGGAACAAATGCATTTTTGTAAATTCCTAACATTTCCTCCTGGTTCTTCTTGGGTGCAGTGGGTAGTGACCGTTCTAGACTCATTTTAACTAGACCCTGTTACAGGGTATGATAGGATATGACAGGATATGATTTGATATTTATAACGCGCATGTACACAAGTGTTACTAGGCAGTGAGGTGGTCTTTCCAGGGATGGAATAACCGTCGCTTGTTTTATTCTGTCAGTTTTGAAGAGTAAATGATACATCTATGCACCAGTGCAGCTTTACACACTTGTCAGTATGCCCTGAGCACAGCATTAACATGTTGCATTTCAAACTGCAAATCTAACCACAAGAGAATTAGTAACATGTGCTCCGACCCCCTCAGTGCTCTTCCTCCAGGCTCACATGTTGTCAGAGAGTCTCGGACAAGGAGCAGAGCATATTTTTCCTCAGCAACTAAATAATTAAGAATTGTATTCCACCATATAGGTGGCCCCTCCTCAATTGCTCAGACTCCCCCTCGCATTTCCAAAAACTCCCTCATACACCCTACTTCGATACACACGCACATCAAAACAGAGCTGGGTTGATGAGTTCTCTGGAGATACAGAGCTGAACTACAAATAAGATACACTGTGCTGAGTAACTTGTACTTGCTCTAACATATCAAAAAGGTGCTGGACCTCCCTTGTGGGTGGGATAAAGACTGATCTGCAAATGGCTATTCCTTGTTTGTGAAAAGTACTGTGAGCAATGACTGCGTACTCTAAACGTAGGAAAAAAGACAGAACAGTCTATCATGCCATGTTCTTTCTAGAGAGGGGCGCCTGCTAACTTTTTGTATTTTTGCAAGAAACTTGGGGTTGGTCACCCCTGGGGCAACCCAGACGTGGACCTCTTGATCACTGTGCTCAGAGAGGCAGAGCTCCACCTCACTGATGAGGCCCAACAAGGCTGAAACACGTGTCTGGGGTTGCTGTTGGTACTCTTGTCCAAAGGAGGTTTGCCTGGCATTTCGATGCTGGACTGCCCTTGTGGGTGGGACAAAGACTGATCTGCAAATGAATATTGCTCTTTTGTGAAAAGTACAATGAGCAAAAAGCGATGGCCGCAGACTCTCAAAGTGGGAAAAAAACCACAGATCATGTTATGTTATCATGCCCTGTTCTTTCTAGAGGGGCGCCTGCTACCTTTTTTGTACACTTGCTCTAACATTCCTTACCCCATTCCTCAAATCATGGGAAGATTTTACAGCACACTACAAAACGGTTATGGAAATGATCTTCAACATCCACAACATGCTAGACTTCAGGATTGGGAAGAGCCAAAATAACTGCCCTCAAATCCAGGATGTTTATGTTAAAGGTACTGTCTGGCCAGTTGCTTCTGGTCTGTAGTTCCCCCCCTAGTTGGGCTCCGAAGCCTGCCAGTAAGTATGTATTACTGGGCTTTGGAAACAAATCTACACATTGTTTTTATCAGCAGTCTACACGTGCAGCCTGAAATGTGGGTTACTTGGATTTTATTACTGTAACCACCCCTATGGATTAGAGAGGCTCATCTCTGAAAACACATTGTCCCAAACCAGAAAAATGCATCATAATAAACAGGGAGTAAAAATGCTGCTGATAAAAATAAGTAATCAATACACACAAAAGCTGGCTTCCACCCACGCATCCCCACAGAAATGTTTGCATTAGTGGTACCAACAAATCAGTGCCCAAAGAATGACAAAGTTACTCACCGCAGTGACTACCTTACTCGTAGTGCATAGTCCCCTTTTTTCCATACTTGTGGGACATCCCATCCACTGGGACAGGACCGGAGCACTTTTCAAGCATCAATAAATTAACTGTTTGTCCTTTTATATTTACGCAGGGCCACCGCACGTGACCGTAGCCCCGCCTTACTGAGCTCCGTCATGCGCATCGCCCTTCTGTCCTTCTCTATCGCCAGGTTCAGGACCATTTAGCGACAATAGAAGATACTTATTAGGGGGTGGGGAACGTAGGGCGGGATTATGGAGGAAAGGGGACTATGGACTAGGAGTAAGTTAGTCACTATGCGGAGTGACTATGTCATACTCTTACATCCAGTCCCCTTTCCTCCATACTTGTGGGAGATTCCTAAACTCAACTATGGGTGGATGGGAAATCCCTTATTGAAATACATTTTTAAGAACTGCCTGGCCGAATTGGGCATCAGCCCGGGAGCTCAGGTCAAGACAGTAATGTCTGCAAAAAGCCAATGGGGAAGCCCACGTAGCAGCCTTGTCTATGGACTCCCAAGGGACGTATTTTGGGAAGGCAACTGCAGCCGCTTTGCCACGGACCAGATGTGCATGAATGGCCTTTGGGTGCTGAAGGCCTTGAAATTTGTAGGCCTCGGAAATACATGAAGCTATCCAACGAGAGATGGACGCTTTCAAGGCTGGTTTCCCTTTCAGGTCACCAAACGTTAACGTTGTGAAGAAATTCTAAGTTTGCTTGTTCTGTCAAGGTAGACCTTCAGAGCCCGCCCGGCATCTAGATTGTGTAAAACCCTCTCTGCATCGGAGAGCAGGTTCGAGAAGACCAGTAAAGATATTGACTGGTTTAAATGGAATTCAGAAACCACTTTGGGAAGGAAAGAAGGGTAAGTGCGAAGCACAACCTTATCCTTGTGGAAAGTTAGGAACTGATGTTCCACAGAGAGCTTGAAGCTCGCTTATTCGTCTTGCAGATGCCACCGCAATGAAAAAGGCCACCTTCCAAGAAAGGTATTTGAGCTCGGTAGTGGCCATGGGTTCAAAAGGCTTATGACAAAGTAGTGAGGACCACATTCAGATACCATTTGGGATGAGGGGCACAAACCGACAGGAAAACATGAAGACCTGCAAAATGGCTCTTGATGACTCTGTTCGTCAGTGAAAAAGAGTAACTGTCTGTAGACAGATAAGCCGCAGTGGCAGATAAGTACGTCCTGCATGATAAGACATGAATGCCGGAGGCTACGAGGTCAGATATAAAAGACAAGACACAGTCAACAGAAGCCCGTTTGGGATCAAGCTTGTTGGCTAGACACCAATGACAAAAGAGGAGCCACTTGCTCCTGTATTGAGCTCTCATAGAAGGCTTTTTTCTGCTGATTGAATTATACGAATGTTGTCCTCGGAGAGGTTGAACTGCGCTAATCGGAACTCGGGCACCAGGCCGCCAAGCTGAATGATTTTGGACAGGGGTGCCACAACTGGTGATTGCTCTGGTGAAGGAGGTCGGGAATCTGCGGCAACCTGATCGGGGAGCACACAACAGGTTCTGTAGTTCCGAAAACCAGAACCTGGCTGGCCACCAAGGAGCTATGAAGAGGAGAGAGCAGTTTGATACACTCCTGAGTTTCCAGAGCGACCGATGAATCAGCAGCAAAGGAGGAAAAGCATAAGCTTTCATGCTCCCCCAGATGGATTTCGAGAACGTCCCCAGGGAAAACACTCCTAGACCGTCCCTGGAAGCATAAAGAGGAAGTTTCCGGTAGGATTAGGTCGCAAAGAGGTCCACCGCTGGAGAATCACATTGCTGGAAGATCTTGGTGAGTATACCGGTGTTCATCTCCCACTCTTAACTTGCTGCAGATTGGCGGCTGAGGGAGTCTGCAGCCACATTGATGTGACCTGGAACGTGCACAGCTTGAAGCCAGACATTGTGTTGAATAGCCCAATTCCGATTTTGGATAGCAAGGTCCACCAAAGGGGGAAGACTTGGTGCCCTCCTGTTTGTTGATGTAGAACATCGCGACAGAACTGTCTGTGCAAATTCATACCACACTGTTGGTGATAGAGGGTTGAAAAGCCTTGAGCGCCAGAAAAACTGCCAGGAGCGCCAGGTAATTGATATGGAACCGCCTGTCCTGAGGAGTCCACAAATCGTACACCTCGATGTGACGCAAAATCGCTCCCCACCCCAGAAGGGAGAAGTCTGTAGTAACCGTTGCTTGTGGGCAGGGCTCATGGAAGGAGGTCCCCACTGAAAGGTTGGTGGCCGATGACCACCATTGAAGATCCGCTGTCATGCAGGATGGAACTGGAATCTTCTTGGAATCCGGATCCGTAGCCTGGGACCAGCAGCTCCGAAGAGCAAGCGGAGTGTGCCTCATTTTACGGCATGCAAGAGGTAGAGCTAACTCGCAAGACCCCATGAGGCCCAGGAGTCTGGAACCAACAGGCTGACATGTGGGAGCACTGTAGGAAGAGTTGGCACGTGGCTGAAAGGTTTGTAATCTTTTTCTCCATCAGGTACACTCTAGTACTAACGGCATCCCAACAGAAACCCAGAAAGATCAGGTCTCGAGCAACCGTCCTCGATTTCTGCCAGTTCACCGACAGCCCAAGATGGAACAGGAGCTGAAGGAGTGACTGATGATTGGCCGTAGCGGCCTGTGGGCAAGGCCTGCGCATGAGCCAATCGTCCAAGGATGGATATACATGAACTCTCTGCAGTCTGAGGAATGCTGCGATGACCGCCATCATCATCATAAAGACACACTGCGCTGAGACCAAATGGAAGCACATGATACTGGAAGTGTTCTGTTCCCACAGAGACCCAAAGATACTTTCAATGTGGGCTAATATGCAATTAGGCATCCTGAAGGTCTACCACGCTGGGCCAATCGCCCTTGCGGAGAGAGGACATTATCTGGCAGGGTGCAATCAGCTTGAATTTCTTTTTGGATAGAAAGAGCTTAAACTTGGAGGTAGAGGATAGTGCGCAAGCCAGCCTGGTCGGGTTTGGGAATTGTAAACAGACAGGAGTAATATCCCTCCCCTTGCTCCCACAATGCAACAGGTTCCACTGCTCCGAGGTCAAGAAGTTTCTGCCACACCTCCAGATAAAACAAAATTTGTCGTCGCACCGGAGTCTTGTGTGAACAATGGAAAAGATCCTTTGTTTTATCGGTGGGGAGACCACCCATTGCTGAGGAGGAGGAGGCTGTTGACAGAGAAAAACTGGCCACCTTGCCTTTGCCGTTTACAGCGAGGGCCACCAGTGGGAGCCTCCGTGCGGCACGCACATCGCTCCTGAAAGACTCTGAAACCAGAGAAGCACCTTGTTTGAGACCCCGACCTCCTGAGTATAGCGTGCCTTTGCTGGGGTTTTTGCAAGGACTGACAATGACTTGGCAGTTTGGGTGCTTGCCTTGGTTTTTGCGAGTTCCTCATTTGTGGAGGAGTGGAACAGTTCTTTACCCTCAAAGGGGAGATCAAGCACCTTGCCCTGAACTTCCTTCAAAAACTTTGTAGCATGCAGCCACGCTTGGAGGGAGATGTCTACTCCGACCATAAGGCCTCGAGTGGAAGTGTCTACATGATGGGCCGCAGCCTCAAGTAGATCCTGTGCCAGAACTCTGGCATCGGATAAGCCGCCCTTCAAGTCTTCGAGCCTATCAGGAGGAATACATTCCTGAAACTCAGCAAGCTCATTCCACAGTTTGGCACTAGCAGCCTCCAGGATACGCTCAGTATTAGCCGCCTAACTCAGCTTAAGAGCCGAATTGGAAAAACCCTTTTTCCCCCCAATGGTGGCAAGAAGCTTGTCCTCTTTGGAAAGGATCTGCAACGCTGCAGTGGAGTATGTAGAGGCCAACTTCGACTGGAGTGTAGCTGCTGCCTCCACCGTCGATGAGGGGAGTGGGCATGCAGACAAGGTTATGTCCTCAGACGCGTTTAGCTTGCAGCGAGCGTCATCTTGTTTAGGTCTTGCCCAGAATTAGGTTTTTCCCAGACCTTGCAGGCTTTGGCCAGGACATCCTTTTGGAGCAACAGGCCAGTGCGCTCCTGTGTCGACAGCGTAAAGGCTCTAGAAAGTACCCCTTCTTGTGGATCGGAGCCTCAGGTATTGGGATGTCTAGCAACGCCATCATATCCACCAGACGGTCGTGGAAGGCTCTAATAGAGCGGGGCGGGTCGTCGCTGTCCTGGTCCGCTTTATCCTCATCCAGTGAGGCAGGTGCAGATACCTGATCCACCGCACATGGTTCCTCAGGTCCCGAGGGCAGGGTTGACTGCGCAACGGGAGTCTTTTCCACAGAAGAAAGTGGAGGCTGTGGAGGAGGAGGCCCCACAGAAAGTGGTGGAGGTGGTGGCACTACACAGACCTGCAGAGGGATTGCCAGAGCAGGGGCTGGGTCAGGTGGCTTAGAATACATTTCTTTAAGTAAATCCTTAAAGTACGCCTTCATGGGATCAGAATGCATGACCGTCTGAAACTTGACAAAGAAACTGCATCCTCAGAAGATGGCCTAGGCACTGGCGTGGGCAGAGACCTCTCAGAAGGGGCATAACCCCAGCATCACAAAGAGGATGGTTACCAGTTTGTTCCTCCACCAACTGGATCCATGTAAACCAAAGGAGCGGATGTAGGCGGGAGCAAGACTGTGCAGCAGGGGAGTCCGAGCATGCCAATCCATTGGAGGGCGGAACGGGTTATTGTTATCCACAAAACACGGAAAAGGCTGCTCAGCCCCAAAGACAGGCCCCTCAGTACCAACCGTTGTGAAAGTTGGTGTGCGAGAGGTAGACAAAATGGCCTCGAGTCGAGACTCGGTACACTTAGTTCCAGCTGTGGAAACCTCGGGACCGACCCCAGTGAAAACGGCCCCAGAAGTACTGGGCCTAACTTTAGCCCCCAAAAGGGGAACCTCGGATGAGGATCCGGTACTGGCAGCCCCTTTGCAGGGGACCTTTGAGGAAACTCTGGAGTGCCTATTATAATCCTTTTGGGACACCTCAGGGAGATCCCTGGTAACAGCTACTTGAGCCCCTCCCTGACCCCGAAGACCCTGGAAAGGAGTCCCCTGGCCAGGTGCCCTAAAAAGGAACGAATTTACTGGTTGCTCCTTTTTTCATCAATGAACTGCTGTAAATGTGGTGGAGGAATCCACTGGAAAACCTCCTCCCACCTGACAAGCTGATGCTGGATTGCCCAGACAGAGAGGCAGTCACAGTAGAAGCACGAGTGCCACGGTGTTCTGGGCCCAAGCACTCCAGCAGAGAGTGGGGATCTGCCATCGCAAAATGAGGTACGCACGATGTACAGGACACTAATCGCAGATACCCGGGCATAGACGGAAGAAAGATGACCATGGAACCGGAGTAGGAAAATGAAGGACAAGGGAAAAAAAAAAAAAAAAAATATTCCCTGAGATGCAAGTGCATCCGACCCAGACTGCACGGAGAAAAGGACTGAAGGGTAATGCGCGTGCGGAGCTCAGGAAGGCAAGGCTACAGTCACGTGCGGTGGCCCCGCATAAAAATAAAAAGGACAATAAATGTGTTGATGCTTTAAAAGTGCTACGGTCCTATCCCAATAGACTGAATGTCTCAAGCATGGAGAAAAGGGGACGGGACATGGGAGTAGGAGCTCTACCTTTGTTAATGATCTGATTTCATTTGATTTCAAAAGGATTTATATAGCATTAAGCAGCAAAATGATAAGAAAGAGCAGGTAGCTACTGAATTTTAGAAAAGTAAAGGTCAGGTTGCTGATGGCTTCAATTGCCCTACAAAGCTTGGAAGCTACAAATTGAAAGGAGCTGCCCATTGCTTTAACCCACTTGACCGCATGGTGATAATACGGTGTGAGAAGCTTAATGCAGTAATGGTATTAGCAAGGGCAAGGGCATTGTCATCACAGTAGTTAAGACCCAGGGTTAAGTCTCCCAATAGTATAATATGAGTGCACGGCTTGTTATTCAAAGAGGAATTGTGCAACATCATCTTCAAATGAGCTTGTAGAACAGTCATGGTGACCGAGAATAAAAGTGCGATTTTGATGGACAGTAATTCACCTGAGTGGAAGAAATGGTTAGGTAATTCAATAATGGGGAGTATGTTTTTACCAATAAATGCTATCCCTCTTCCTTTGCCCGTTTGTCTATCAGTCCTGAAGATAGTATAGCTTTCTGGGATGGCAAGCGAGAGTGTCAGGCTGGCTGATGCTTGGAGAACGGTTTCAGTGATGGCTAGGAAGTCTAGATTCTTATTAGTGATGAGGTATACAATGTCTAGCGCATGTGCTGGGAGTGATCTTGCATTAATGAGGGCACCCTTGAGCATGGTGGCTTCCTGGTTGGCCATGTCTGTGTAGGCTAGATTAGTCTCAGTACTTGACGGGAGTGTCAATACTGGTGGGGTCGCAGTGCTTTTTGGCTTTCTTACTGCGGTAGTATGGCTAATGTCAGACGTGTTTGAGTCGTTTGTGACAATGGCGGAATTAAGGGTGGTGACTTTCAAGTTGTGTGTAGTCGCAGTTAAGTCATGAGTGGAGGCATTTGAGTTGCGGTAGTAGTCAGAGAAGGGAGGTTGGTGTGATGTCGAGTCCGAGTATGGGGTGGTTCTGGCATTGAGGTGTGCATTCCTCCAAGTGATCAATGGGTTTGTTGATTGCAGAGGTGGCAGGTTTGAGGCTTTCCGAAATGAGGGTCTACTGTTTCGCGTGACTAGAAGGCAGGGTTAATAAGGGCTAGATTTGAGAAATGTCATGCACTCACCAGGGCTAGGCAAGCATTGAAAGGATGTGGTCTGCTGGTGGGACAGCCCGGGTGGGCTGTGGACGGGAGCGATTGCCGGGAGCAGGAAGCATGTGGGTGGGATGGTGTGAGAGTCGGGGAGGTTAATGGTCATTTTTAGTGAGATTATGCCTTTGTTGTTACGGAAGACTTATTGGGGGAGGTGGGTGGGGTCAGCTGTGGGTTTAGGGAGGCTCATGTCTGGGTGGATCCTGGCCTGTTGGGGTAGTGATGTTGGTCAGTGGCTGGATAAATCAAGTGCCATTGAGGAGTGGGCAAATCCCTTCAGTTGCAATTGATCACTGGGCTAGTGACTACATTCCAGGGGCAATCACATGGGCAGATGAGGTACCAAAGGGCACAAAGGTGAGAAAGTGCAAATTGATCACTAGGCAAATGCATACAGTCCAATGAGCAAGCACAAGGGCAGATCAAGTACAATGGGGCACATGGGTGAATTAAACTACAAATTGATCACTAGGCATGTGCATACAGTTCAAAAGGGCAGCCGTGTGGGCAATTGGCAATCTGATATAGTTGGGGAAGCAAAGCGCCTCAGGTATGAAAATAGTCATGGTAAGTCATCACACATCTCGGGGCTGTCACAGTGTGGGAAAGAGGGGAGCAGTAGAGCTGGGCAATATGCAGAAATGTTCCTGTCTGCCCTCACAAACGTACGTGGTTGTCCCAGTTTTGTTATCATGTGCTTTGGCTAATGACAAGGTCAAGAAGGCAAATAACCCTACTTTGGAGCGCAGAGATGTACCTGATCACGGGACAAAAAACAGGTACCACGGACAAGCCTTTCCCAGGTCAGGTGATGGGCTGGCTCTCCAGCGGATTTGGTTTTGTCAGGAGTCCTACCCTCCAGAGCTCCAGCAGAACCTGATAGGCACAGACAGGTACCTTTGTTCAGGGCCTTAGTTTCAGGGGCCAGCTTCCTCCTGCCGGCTAAAACGATTGGCTCTTAGAAGGTGGCACAGCCAATCAGGGGGGAGCAGCTTGGTGGCTTGCCTCTACTTGCACATAGGGATTAGGACAGCGTCAGCCATTTGAGGATCCTTGTGGAGTTGAATTTGCAACGGCCACGTTGCTTCTATGGGTTGAATACCTCCAGGAGTAGAGGCACCAACATGTGCGCACCACGGATATGAGCGGGAACTGTACCCAAGTAAAAACGGTGCAAGAGCTGCGCTCAATTATTCAGAAATAATTATTTAAATTCGGAGCATCAGCCGCTGAGTAAGGCCCAAAGGGCTTACCTTTGCAGAAGAGTGAGCAGGCTGCTCCTGCAGCAGAAGGTGATGGTGAAGGGCCCCTGCCCTCACAAGGCTTCCAGTGGCTAAACCAGAGCGATGGTCGCAAAACTGTTGTCCCAAGTCTATGGGACCCTGTCCAGAAGAAGCAGCATCAGTGAAAAGTCTAGGCGTTCTCCCTGATGCCTAGCTTTCTTTTTCAAAACAGATGCCAAAGTAACCAAGAAATGTTACGATCAACTAAAAAAAAAACACTATAGTGTTTTAAGTTCTTTACCCATAATGCACAGATCATCATGGTTAATGTGTTGATTTCCTTGTGTTTGGATTACGTAATGCTCCCTGAGAGAGAGATTAAGAATTTTTCAACAACAAAAAAAAAAAAAGTCTAAAATATAGGCAAAATGAGCAAAACCCTCCATTCTCCCTTGCCTTCAATGGTTGCCCGTTAGAGCCAGGATTAAATGCATGGCCATTTACCCCACCACAAACCCTACACAATGATGAATCCTCCCTGCTCGAAAATCAAACTGCAGTGGTTTCACCCAAACAGAGGCGCCGATAAATCTACTGAAAATTGATAATAAATCTAAATATCTCACTCCCAGTAAAGAAGGCAGAGGCTGCCTTTCCTAGCAGGCAGTATATGGAATGCTTTGCCATATTATTCAGGAAAAACATAGGACCTTCTCAGCTTTCGGAGGTCAATGAAAACCATGCTATTCACCACATGATCAGATCAGCTCACGATTTTGGAATAGATTCTCTAAAGCATTGTTCAACCACCAAGTTGCTGCAAGGCAAATGGTTACGCTCCACAAAGGAGTACAAATAAAAGTAAATGACTGTTCGAGGAGGTTGTTCAATAATTCAATCTCACAATGTTGACGTCTGTCACATTTGTCCTACCAATTTTTCAATGCTTTGACAGCATCTTTCACTATTGAATTTCATTTGTTACTCCTTCTTGCTTTAACATTAGAAAAAGGACACCCTATTGACACTATACTCTCCTCCAAGGCCTGTTAAGATTAAAAGTACAATAACTTGGAATTTACCCCAAGTAGGGAGGTGGGGGCATTTGTACAGTGGCAGGGAGGAGGGTGCCAGGTCATCCGGGACATGTACCATGGCTCAACTATCAGGTCATTCATAGAATGCAAGCAGGACTTTGGGGTGGACGAAAAAGAGAGACTATTTCCAATTGTGGCATTGGCTTCAAAACACAGACGAGAAGGGCAGCCACCCGCCAACTTACTAGTTTGAAAAATTCTTGCCCGCACACGGGTCTAGGGTTTTGGTCTCAAATTTATTTAAGATCCTGGATAATGTCATTCCTCGACCTTCATGGCCTTCTATGGCTCGTTGGGAGAGGATAATTGGTAAGGAAATCAGTAGGGATGACTTGGAAAGGTTGTCGATGATACCACCAAAAGGTGGCTAGGGCAGCGCAAATACAAGAAGCCTGGTATAAGTTATTATACGGGTGGCATTATACGCCAGCCCGCCTGCATATGATTTACCCTGAGGACTCGCAGGAATGCTGGAGAGGATGTGGGGTGGGGAGGGTGGGGGCCGACACCAGGCTCCCATATCTGGTGGAGATGTCCAAAAATGGAACAGTTCTGGAGGGAGGTCCAGGAGGCACAGGCCCAGGTCTTTAGGGAGTAGGAGAGGGGCTCCCCGGAGATGGTCCTGCTGGGGGTGGGGGAAGGTGAGGAGGAAGGGAGACGTGGGGGTCAAACAAAAGCACAGGTGGTGCTCACATTGGCGACAATGCAATCTATAGCCCAGAGGTGGAAAGGTTCGGTGGTACCCACCCTACAGGATTGGCTTCCCAAAGTTTGGGACATTTGGCATTAGAATGGCTTAGCTTACCTACGCAATGAACAACCACCTGCCCGAATTCGCTAGTGCCTGGGGTGTGATCCTGCATTCTTAAAAGATGATTACCAAGCCCAATGGTGTCCCCAATGACAGACTCTTGGAACTCTCCTAAATGAAACCTTAGGATGTGACCCCCATCCGGTCTAAGCGGAGATGTGGACCCTGGGGGTGGGGGAGGTTCGGGGGGTGGAGTAAGTTGGGTAGGCTGGGGACAGGGGAGGGGGTTTGGGAAGGGGGGGAGGAGTTGATTTTGTCATTTAAATTTAATAAAAAGAGGTTTTGAAAAAAAGATTAAATGTATGAAACAAATGAGCATGCCGTCCTGGAACATTGTGGGAGTATGATCTAAATTGCAGGATTGCGGCATGCACTCTTTTCTTGCACCAGTTCATATTTATTTCTAAGAGTCCTGGAGGATAGAGGTCCTACCCAAACAGGGTTATACCTGTTTTTATGCAACTGAAGGTAAAGGCATGCAAGATCATTCTAGTGGTGGGTTATTAACCTGGATTGCTATTGATCTTAATATTACCATCAAGGTTAATTTTTCTCAGTCCCAAGATATCCAATTTCTTCACATTATCTTGTCGTATAAAGCCGATATATTGGTCTCAAAAGTTTAGAACCAGCCTCAAAATACTTGGAGAATACCGGACACACTGAATGAATTAGAGCATCTCCTAGAGAGAAATATCGCCAAAAGCTACCATGTTAGACACCCAGGATAAACGCAGGCGATTTGAATGTCCCATCTGAGCAAATGAGTTTCTATAAAGATATATTTGACGAGGAAGGTGCTCTATGGGCAATTTCTCCTGTAGCATGCTCTAACACAATTCGTAGTCACCCTTTGGCTGTACAACTAGCATATCCTTTTATACAAGCTGGCCTTTGAAGTTTTAATAGTAGTTTTCCTGTGGACAAGCTGGCATAAATGTATGGTTTTCCTGTGGATTTTCCTGCTAAACTTGCACATGGGGCCTGAAGCAAAAAACCTATATGGTTTATATTTTAGAAGATGTAACTGGGAGTGGGTTTAATCTTTCCTCGTTTCCGAAAGGCTGGAAAGTGACCTCACCCTGTTATCTTTACTATAACTTTCGACTCAACACCACGGATAGACATTCAACTTGTAATTATTGTGCCGTTTAATCAGAGAAAACTTAGATGGTCTAATCTTAACTTTTTAGTGGTTCCTACACATGTACTCTCGTTTTAATAATATTAAGCAACGTTAGTTGTATTGTTGCCCTTGTCAATTCTTGTTTTAAATTCATAGAATGATTGGCATCAGTTAGTTTTTCCATGTATTGCTAAACGGTATCCAGCACTTAACGTCAAACTATCGGGCAGTCCTTGGTTTGAGGATCACTGCTGCAAAACAAAACCCCCATTCATATCTGCCACTAAAGACCCATGAAACTCTTGTCTATTTCAGGTTCAAAATCTGCAGAGTAGAAGTAAAAAAAAAAAACTTATGAAAAAGAAGCCAAACCTAAAGGGTGGGAGAAGTTAAAGTCTGCTTGTGCTTGTAGTGCTAACAATTGGCAGATTGTTTGACCTATTGCATCTACTGGCTCAGACGAGAAACTTGTGGGTGATCTTGAGGTTCATATTTCTCCCTGTAGGTGGTCGGCTCACTCCTCAAAACTTCATTGACAAACAGAACTATAAACTGACCATACCATATGTTTTCTTTTTAATCCTAAATAAATCTATTATATGGGTACCTTGCACTAGTGTTCTTTAATGCAGTCTGTGATGGGCAAAGTATTCTCCGTTGTAGTTAGGAGCCGAAATAATCCCAGTTTTTAACAAGGATGTAAGCACAAACTAAGTAACTACCATCCTATTTCACACATTGACGGATTGGAAAAACATATGGTAAAATACTATTAAAAAGCCTTCAGAACTGGGTTTTGGAAAGCTTGGTTATCGCAGATCTGAAGCCTGGCTATCCAGTATATGCAGAGCAGACCAGATTTTTAGATAATTTCTACCACTTCGTGAAGATTCTACCATTACATCAACCGCTTCATTTATGGATTTACCTATAGCTTTTGACTGTTTCCTGAGAGACAGCCTCTAGTATAAAGAGGCTTCATTCAAATAATGATCCTTTGGCGCGATAGGAAAGGTGTGGAAAGGTGATAGGGGTGCGCACCAGGACTGTATCCTCGCTCCCTCCATCCAGTCTTCAACCTGCATTTAAAAGCCTTTGCCACTTCTTTTCCTTCTTTAATGTAAGATGCACCATTCCTTGCTGGTGAAATAAAAAAAAAATACAAAAAAAAAAATCTATATTGTATTCTCCAAAGCAGATTCACATTTTAATGTCAAAGTTGCCTCTGTGTTTGCAAAAGGAGTTAGACTGTTGAGATCCTTTGCTAAGGCAAAGGTGTATTTATTAATACTACCAAAACAAAATATATGGCTCGTCATTGAAGGATTATTCCAAATTTGAATATAACTGTTTTCAGAGGCAAGATACTGATAGGCAAGTTCTACTTTTGATTATTTGGGGGGTGAGGATTCATGAAAACTGAAAGTTGTTCGAGCACGGTGAGTGTTGCTATATTAAACCATTGTGTGGGTTATACAGAAAGGTTTTCCAAATTTTAGAGGCCCTGTACGCAAGCCTATTCTGTCTCCTTATAGGGAGTGGAAATGTGGGGTTTGGAGAAGTTAAATTCAACAATAATTAGAGAAATCTTTTATCAAAAAACTTTCTCTTTACTAACCATGCTGACCGCTCTGCTCGAAAGGCATTCAAAATAAAGCCACTCTCAAACAGGTTCTATTTTGGGTCAACGTTTTGTCTAATCTTTCTTTAGGTAAATGAAGAGACTTGCTTGTTGATTTCCTATCCCTGGGGGCAATAACCCTAGTTTGGTTCATATCTTTGAGATTCCACCTATATAGGATCGGCCACTCTATGGTTCCCTGATATGATATGGCATTATTAACGCGCCTATACACAAGTGTTTCAAGGCACAACGAAGTGTCATTCAGATCGCGCAAGTGCATGGGAAGGGGAAGGAAGAGAAGAGCGAGGGGATGGTGGAGAAGACAGTGCAGTACATGGGATAAGGAAATAAACAAATAAAAGTACGGCCAGCAGGTGGCAAGTGCACGGGTAAATGCAGACATCAGGTGTCAAGTGCTGGAAGTGGGACTGTAGGGATACAGAAAACAGTCTCCAAGTGCGGGGGTTGGCCATGTAACCAGTGCAGTTTCAGTGTCAGCCAGGAAGTCAGCAAGGGAGAGGAGGAGAAAAGGCAGAAGCAAAGAGAAAGGTTTTGGGGTGCTTCCGGAACTGAAGATGATTCTCAAGTTTCAGGGAGGCTGTTCCAGAGGGAGGCCCCAGCCGAAGAAAGATCTACCACTAACTCGTTGCTTGGAGAAGCGACTGACCCGGAGGGAGTTTGAGGCAGATGAGCGAAGAGCTTGAGAAGGAAGGTAGGAAGAGAGTTGAAGGTATGAGGCCCCAGAAAGCCTTGTGGACGATGCAGAGGGTTTTGAACTTAATCCTCGCAGGCACTGGGAGCCAGTGCAGAGATTTCAGTCCTGGAGAGATACGATCCCTGGGCTTGAGGCCAAGGAGAAGTCTCGCAGTCCTGTTCTGGATAAGTTGCAGAGGGCGGAGAGTAGAAGCAGGCAGATTTAGAAAGAGGCTGTTGCAATAGTCCAGCCTCGAGAGAACCAGAACTCTGAAGACCGTGAGCGTCTGGGGGAAGGAGAGGAATGGAAGAATAACTCTGTGGAGGTGCAGCTGGTAGTGTGACTTCTTAGAGATGTCGGAGATGTGAGGAGAGTGTGGAGTCAACGATGACCCCAAGGTTTTTAGCCTTGCAGGTGGGAGCAGGAAGAGGGCCAAGAGAGGCCGGCCAGAGAGCTACAGGAAAGGAGGGAGCGGGTGTGCCGATGAAGAGAATCTCAGTCTTACTGGCATTAAGGCAGAGGTCATGGGCAGCACACCACTCCTGGATAGCAGACAGAGATGAGAGGAAGTAGAGGAGGAGCCAGAGGGTAGCCTGAACATGAGCTTGGTGTCATCCGCATAGCACTGAAAGTTGGGGCAGATAGCGGCAAAGCACTCCTGGGGCTAAAATCTTAAAATTTCATCAATATATTGATAATGATTCATACTGTTCCTTTGTAAAAGCACATTTGCAGTGGGCATTTGTGATTTAGATGCTCCAACACTAAATTGGCCTGATGTTATTTGGATATTAAGCTGTTCATTGATACAAACTGCTATCTTCATTAAAGGAATAGTGTGCTCTAAAATATTATTTGCTAAAAGGATTGCCCATAATCAAAAATACATATAAAAAATATTTTTAAACAAAGTCTCCATGTAAAGTATTGAGCAAATGAAGCTCAAACTCAAAAATGTGAAGCATTAGGAGGCATCAATTTTGTGAAATGGACGAGCATCCTGTGCTTGCCCTTGCAGCACTAATGAAGCAAAAGCCAGCCAGCTGTAATAAACAAAAGCTAAAACAGGCAGGAAAGCTGCATCTAGCTAAGTGCTTATTTCTTTTTGAAAAAAGCACTGGCTGCGTTTTTCTTTCCAAGTTTTCCAGGCTGGAGGAGCCTGGAAAACTTAGAAAGAAAACCGCAGCTTTTAAAACGTTGTATTTATGTTTGCGGTGGCTTCAGCTTGGAGTCCCGTGGGCTCCAAGCTGAAGCTACTGCAAACATAAATACAACGTTGTTGTATTTAAAAACGCTGTGGTTTTCTTTCCAAGTTTCTCACGCTCCTCCGAGCCGGAGGACCCAGAGAAACTTAGAAAGAAAAACCGCAGTGTTTTTAAATACAACCGCGTGGGGGAGCCCAGGAGACTCAAAGTGAAAGCCGCGGCAGGCAGAAACAACACGGGTGCGTTTCGAAATGCCACAGTGTTTCTCACTACGGCAGCTTTCGCGTGGTGTCTCCTGGGCTCCCCCAACCCTGAGGGAGTCTAGGAGACTCCAAGTGAAAGCCGGCGCAGTGAGAAATACAACGTTGTTGTATTTGTAAATGCAGCGGTATTTACAAATACAACATCGCTGTTATTCTGACTGCAGCGGCTTTTGCTTGGAGTCTCCTGGGCTCCCCCGGGTTGGGGGAGCCCAGAAGACATCACGCGAAAGCCGCCACAGTCAGAAATACAATGTTCTTGTATTTATGATTTCTGTGGTTTTCCAACCACGGCAATCACAAATACAACAACGTTGTATTTGTAATTGCTGAGCCTTTGCCTTTTGCATTCATTTTACATTTTCTGTGCTTTCCTGGGCTTTGGGAGCACCAGAAACCTAAAATGAAAGTGAAGGCAGCTTCCTCAGCTCATGTTGAGCTCTGCTCTGGCTGCAGTAAGCGAAATCTCCCAGTAGGGGGCTTATGCTGCTTGTTTAGTGCCGCCAGGGCAGAGCTTAACATAAGCTGAGAAGGCTGCCTGAAATTACAAAATGGATGCTCACATGTAAACGCTCTGAGCCTCGTTTGCTCAAAAGTTTACAAAGGAACTTTCATTAAAAATATATTTAATGTAGGTTTTGGATTATTGCCCATCTTTTAAGGCAAGAATATTTGAGCGCACTATTCCTTTAAATTAAATCTTATTCAGCAAAACCTATTTCTTCAATAAGACTTTTGCTTATTAATTCTACTTACTTGACTGTGTGTGTTACTATGACAATGATATCTTTTAATGCTTTTTGTAGCCAAAAAGAAGTTGAAGAAAATTATATCTGTTTTAGTGTCAAAATGTATTTGTGCTCCCCTAATTCAGGTACTCCCACCAGGAATGAAAATTACTTTTTTACTCTCCAAAAACAATTTCCCACCCACCCACAAAATAAATAGGGAGTAAAAATACTCCTACCTCAAACTCTCATTTGGAGTTAGACTGTGATCTTTGATGTCTGAGAAAACGTGTGGACCTTTATAGTATAGTCTGTTCCCTTTCCAATGAGAGAATTACAAGGGCTGCGTTTGTATTATGTTATGTTATATGTACTTGTAAAGCGCACGTGCGCAGAGGCGCATCATGGCGCTATGGAGCAGGGGGACGGCAGCAATTAAAGGAAGAGGCCTAAAACAGTAATGTTTTCAAGGAACGCCGAAAGGCAAGATGGTCACCAATGGCTCGTAGGGCCACGGAAGGTCATTCCAAGCCTTTGCAGCCGTCACAGAAAAGGCGCTGCCACCTATGCGTGACAGTCTGATACGAAGGACAGACAGCAGGAGGGCAGACCGAGAGCAAAGAGGGCGAGCAGGGAGCTACTGCGGAAATCTTTCCTGAAGATATTCCGCTCTGAGCTTATAAAAAAACCTGGTGGACAATACACATAGATTTGAAAAGAATCTGCTTCTCGATAGGTAGCCAATGAAGCTGTCTGAGGCGTGGTGACATGTGTGCGCAAAATGGAGGATGCAAGATAGATCTAGCAGAAGCATTCTGAAGCAGGTTTGTAAGATAGCGCGGCTGGGCAAGTTAAAATAATCGTCCATGCTGAGGTCCAGTGCAGCCACCCAAGAGGCTAGAAATTGGCCTGGAATAAATGGAAGAACTTTCCGCAGGATGTGCAGTTTAAAGTGACCAGATTTACAAACAGCCGCAACCTGCTCCACCATGGATCGAGGGCATGCATTTTATACCGCCAGATTTTTTACTGAGGAGGATGGCAAGGGAAACATGTCCAGGGAAGTTGGCCAAAACTGTCGTCCAGAAAGAGGACTGAGGTTCCAACAACAAGAACCTCTGCCTTGTTGCCATTCAGTTTTAACAAGCTGGCCGCCATCCAGGAGCTGAGGTCCTCTAAAAACCTCCTAAGCCGTGCTGCGGTGTCTGAACGGGTAAGATCCATACAAACCAAAATCTGCCCGTCATTGGCATAGGAGTACCACCTCAACCTATGGGATAGAATAAGAAGGAAAAGTGGTCTAACACAAATATTAAACAATATAGGAGATGGTGCAGTCCCTGAGGAACCCCACACGACAGCAGCACCGATTTAGAAGAGAAAGGGTGGAAGTGAGACCAACAGAGCGGTCGGCCATTAAAGCAGAGAACCAGCCCAGGACTTGACCAGACATGCCAGCATCCGACAGCCAGGAGATCAGGGTGGGATGATCAACCGTGTCGAAAGCAACAGATGGGTCTAATAAAAGTACTGCTCCAACTCCAACCTGATCGACCAGGCGGGCAAGATCGTCCAGCACAGAGTTAAGGACAGATCCGGTGCCCATCCCCGGCTGTTTTAAAGAACCCGGAAGATTCCAAAAAAAGAGGGAAGGGGGGACACCACAACATCTAGAAACTTAATCGACATGTGTCAAAGCACAACCCCAGAAAAACTAGGCGTAGCTGCTAATCGATTTCTTGTAATTTACAGAACCTTATAAAGATGAGCACTTGAACTGCCACCTGCAATACACATTGATCGTCAGTTCCCTAAGCAAGCCCTTATCCAATCCAATTCTGAGCAGAGGGAAGGCTGTACTTTTGAAGCTAGGCCGCCACTGAAGCCAAGTATTTGTTGGCAAAATGTCTTGTGCACTAGTAAATGAAGCATGTGTTCTACACATCTATTCATACTAGAAAATAACGATCACTAGAGTCATCTTTTACAACATGACCATCCTGGACATTTGTCTGAGGAACATGATGTGTAGGAGCAAATGCAGACATCCTCAACATACATTCCACCTTCACCGTTCAACCCACTCCCCTCCCCCACCCACTTCACCCCTACCACAACTATTTTGTCACAAACTAGTATCATTTATTTGGCTTATAAACCATCTCACTTGGCACTACAATATATGCCCATCTTCATTCAATTCTTTCAGACATTTTTCTCCAATTTGAAAGCGAGGGGCGGAATAAGGCTGCTCCAAAAATTAATTTGTGCGTCCATGAGGTGATATAAATTATGCCAACTTATCTGGACAGATCTTCTCAAAGCATGGTTGGAATAGTCTTCCTCACCCGGGTGCAAAAGGGAGCCCAAATTGCAGGTTAGGTTCACTTACTTCAGTTCTCCCTCCCTGCCCATGAACAGAGTGTCGCTGACTGCCATAAAAGAGAAAGGGCTTCGACAATTGCCCTGATAAGTCTTATCATTATGAATAAACTATCACTTTAAAAAAAGTAATGCTGGTCCAACCTTTTGCTGCTTTGGTTTAATCTTTGCTGACAAATGGGTCATGTCATTATAAGTCATGGCTGCTGGTCGAACTGGATACTAAAAAGGAAAAAAAGAGAAAAACAAGATTAATATAACATGGTCCTACAGAACAAAATACAGCTTTTCCACTAGAAACATGGGATTTGTCATTTAAAGTACTAATATATCATTTCCACTGTCTAATTTTAAGTGTTTAAGAAGCTTAGCAAGCTGAGAGGGGTCAGTATTATGAGACTGACAACTGCCTGTTATTCTCAAAATTAAAACATTTTATTAAAGAAAAAGGTTTCAAATTAATCCTAGCTAAAACTACTCTATCCGGGAATTCCCTACCTAGTCTAAAGGCTAAGGAAATAACTCCTAACATAAACCAACTGGCCCTCACATTAAACAACAAAACATTCAAAGGAAATCATGAACATCATAAAACAGTGAACAACAAATAACCAGTATTTGGATGACCTTCACATGTTGTGGGTAAATCCATCGCCAAGTGCTGTCCAAAGTAAACTTCCCAAATGTTCAAAGGAAAGTCTTGAACAAGTTCTTATGAGTTCAACAGGTTCAAAAGGAAAGACAAGTCTTAACCCGTTTTTGTACGTTACAAGTAAAAACAAAAGTTCAAACAAAAATCCACTGGTAACAGTTCTTTAGATCCCCTTCCAATTCCAGCCAAGAAAATAGCACCAGTGGTAATGCTGGATATCCTTTCAAAAACAGTTTTGGCACAGTTGAAAGAATAGATTAACAGCTTCTCCTTCTACAACTTTGCAAATAGTTATGACCTTTGCAGTGCATTTGGTATAATTGTTAGGATGCTTCTTCTTGGGTTTTTGCTTTCCTCTTGACAACCACCCTTCTACTACTGTAACCGTGCGAACAGACTCCTTTGTTCCACAGTATGCCATTACTCCAACCAACTTCAATGTAACATACACCGACAGTGTTATACAGAACCACAGTTCAGGTATTTCTGCTTCAACTTTATACTTCAGGATTATTAGGCATATAAAGATAAGACACTTCGACCTCTACAGGTAGGCATGGCGCTCTTCTTTCCTATGCTCCAAGAAAAGGGCAGCCTCTTTTCGCATTTTCTGTCTGCCTTACTGACCTGCCTCGGCTTCAAGACTGACTTTCTCGCAATTTCAGCAGTCATAGCATTATAGATTATTTGCTCAATCTTCTTTACAAGCACACAGCTCCCTTCCCCTCCCCAGCTTTGTTCACACCTTCTTGGTTCGAGTAGCTACCCTGAAGCTGTATTGACACTTCCAACTTCAGGTAACAATGTACACTTGTATCAGAAGACACTGGACCTTTAACAACTTAGCAGATTAGGTGGAGATATATAAACAGGACTTGTTTCACTATTAAAAGGGATTGCCTCTTGGCTTGGGTAATACTTCTTGTTCTCGTTAGTGCAACAACTTCTGGGTTTAAAGAATAATGGTTCTTAATACTACATGGTGCAGTCTTCAAAAGAAAAAACGATTTAGGCACATGCGATCATTATTTGAGGTAGATCTTTAACCTTAAAAGACTGCAAGTGATTGTATTCCGAAGTAATACCACAGATATACTTTCTTACTCCTGTCAGGAATCACAATTGGCCACATGCAACCTTCTTTTAAAGCTGTAAGTACTTGTAGCAATTGTGAAAGTCAACATTAGGAGTTTTGGAATGTTTTAGCATTAGGACAGTTTTTCTAAAATCATACCAAGACTTCATAAAAATCATATCTGAGGCAGTACATAAGCTCCACCTCCTTGTAAAAATCACAAGTTGATTATATACAAGTAAATAAAAAAAAAATAAGCTCCACCTCTTAGTATTAGGCTGTACCACCTGAGCATGTTTTGGTAGCATGGACAGAGCACCCAGGATTATCTTTGGAGGGGGAGAGGGATGTAGCTTGGTACAAAGAAATTGTAGCATGCATATGGCCCAAAGAAACACTGAAACACTATGTATTGTACAAATAAAGGGTTTATATAAATACAAGTAGACAAAGATAATTCTTGGGTAAGTAAGTACTATAACATCATATAAACGCAATCATAAAAACCAAGTCAATACCTATGCCATGCAAACCAAGGGAGAACGCAAGTCAAGGTGAGTCAAACCTAAGGTTATACATTCAGTATAGTAACTTTAGAACCTCTGCGCCCTATTTCATCCGGAGGTTTGTTGTGATGTCGCATGTGCGTGCAAAGTAAACGGAGGGAAAAGAAAAGTTCCTCTACTGCGTGTGATACATTTCAAATTGAAGCCTCCACACAAATTTATGCGCCGCTTAGTATACAAGAATACTCAAAAGGTAGTTAGTTGAAAAACATATTCAAAGTTTTGTGGGTTTATCACGTAAAGGTTTCGCCCTTTCTGAGACACGTGTTTCAGCATCTCTTGTGTCTTTTTCAAATCAGGGCGTTAATGTTATTTTTCTCAATTTGAATTAAACTTAATGACACTTTGTAACTTCTTTCACAGAGATACAGTCACCACATTAACTTATTTAGCAAGTAAGTACTTTACACTGATTTTACTTTCAGGGCAGAATCCTTTTCTAATCCAGTCATTCCCATGAGTTCTCTCAGAGGCAGAAGGGGGACCCAAGTGGTCTAAGGTGCCAGCTGTAGGCAGGTTGAGATAGTGGATTTGGCACCTTTTTACAGCAGCCAGATGAACTAATATCGCTGGTCGGATTCTCTTCAATCTCAGTCCTACACTCAGGTGAGGGGACTTTAAGGATTCGAATCGTGTCTCTGGAGATCCAGCAGGCGCCCACCAAAGTTTCAGACGTATTCCGACTTCGGAAGACCATGCCTCACACTCAGGATCGAGGTCCCAGGGTATTGGCAGTATGCAGCCCCGCAAGGTTGCAGCACGTCATGGGATGGCTCAAAATGCAGGTCTTCTTGAGACTAGTGGAGCTCACCAAGCTCGCGTCTCTGCGGCATCCAACAACTGGGCTGAACTCTAAAAGCTGCAAGGAACCGGCCAATCCTGCCGCAGTCTCTACCACTCCTGTTGCTTCCCAGGCCTTCTGCACGGCACTGGCTTCTCACTTCATTTAAAAAATTCAGGACATCCTGTCCTCACTCTCCTATCGCCAGGTTTCTAGACAAGTCCGATCTATGAAAGTCTTGTCGAAAAAGGTTCACCCCTGTTCCTCCAAAACTATCAAGGACCACATCGACTCCCTGGCTCCTGCCCTGGCTGATTTCTGCAATCACTCCTTCGCCACTGGAGTCTTCCCATCCCCCCTGAAGCACTCCCTTGTGCACCCTCTTCTTAAGAAACCCTCTGCCGACCCCTCCTGCCGGGCTAACTATTGCCCAATCTCCATCACTCCCTTCCTGGGCAAGCTCCTGGAGAAACTAGCCATCTCCTAGCTTAATCTGCACACTGAATCTGTTGGTTGTCTTCATGACCATCAGTCTGGCTTCAGAGCTGCCAGAAGCACGGAAACTGCTCTCCTGAATATCCGTGAAGACATGCTCTCCAACCTTCACTCTAACACCCCATGCGTTCTCATCTTGCTTGATCTCTCTTCTGCATTTGACACTGTCAACCATGCCATCCTGCTCAACCGTCTCCTTGATAACCTGGGTATCACTGGTCAGGCTCTGGCGTGGCTGACTTCTTTCCTCTCAGACCGAACCTCCCAGGTCCAACTTCGGTCCTTCCTCTCAGATATCTTTTTCTCTACTTGTGGTGTCCCCCAGGGATCTAACCTCTCTCTCTGGCTGTTCAACCAATACCTGGCACTCATTGCCCATTACATCGCCGCTCGCTGCCCCAACTTTCAGTGCTATGCGGATGAAACCCAGCTCATTTTCAGGCTACCCTCGGCCTCTTCCTCTCCTTCCCTCATCTCTGACTATCTGCCATCGAGGAATGGTGTGCCGCTAATGACCTCTGCCTTAATGACAGTAAGACTGAGATTCTACTAATCGGCACACCCACTCCCTCCCTCCTTCCCTGCAGCTCTCTGGCCGGCCTCTCTTGGCCCTCTTCCTGCTCCCACCTGCAAGGCTAAAAACCTCTGGGTCATCTTCGACTCCACACTCTCCTTCTCTCCTCACATCTCCGACATCTCTAAGAAGTCACACTACCAGCTGCACCTACTCAGAGGTATTCTTCCTTTCCTCTCCTTACCCCAGATGCTCACCGTCTCCAGAGCCCTGGTTCTCTCTAGGCTGGACTATTGTAACAGCCTCCATCTAAATCTGCCTGCCTCTACTCTCCGACCGCTGCAACTTATCCAGAACAAGATTGCGAGACTTGTCTTTGGCCTCAAGCCCAGGGATTGCATCTCTCCAGGACTAAAATCTCTGCACTGGCTCCCAGTGGCTGTGAGGATTAGGTTCAAAACCCTCCGCATTGTCCACAAGGCCTTCTGGGGCCGGGGGCCGCAATACCTTCAACTCTCTTCCTAAATATCTTCTTTCTCGAGCTCTTCGCTCATCCACCTCCAACTCACTTAGGGTCAGTCACTTCTCCAAGCAACGAGTTGGTGGTAGGTCTCTTAGGCAGGGGCCTCCCTCTGGAACAGCCTTTCTGCCTCCCTGAAAATTGAGGAGAACCATCTCCGGTTCCGGAAGCACCTCAAAAACGTCCTCTTTGCTTCTGCTTTCTCTCCCCCTCTTCCCTGCTGAATTCCCGACAGAAACTGCACTGGTTACCTAACCACCCTTTCTGATCTCGGGCCCAGGCCCCGCCAGTTGCCCACCTGAACTGCCTCCCTGGCAAACCCTGCACCTGGGGACTGTTTTCTGTATCCCTACAGTCCCCCTACCAGCACTTATGTCTGCACTTAACTTGCACTTTCCAGCAGCTGGCCGTTTTTATTTATATCTTATTTATTCTACTATCCCATGTACTGCACTTTCCCCCCTTCCCATGCACTTGCACGATCTGAATGGCACCTGGCCTAGTAGGATCGTTGTCTGTCCTCCCTTTGTTCCCCCCCTCCCTTGCCTCGTCACGCCTTGAAACACTTGTGTATAGGCACGTCATAAATGCCATATCATATCAATTGGGAGACTACTTCACTCTTCTGTTTGCTTTCCGCTACGTGCCTCAGGCTTCAGCACGGTCACGATTCTGAAATTACAGCCACTAGGCACACATGGGAAAACCTCCCCTCTCAGCAAGTCTTACTCGGTGCAGCCACAGCAATGCATGGTTTGAGAACACAGGACCCCCTCAGAATTTGCAGGTGAACTCTGCTGTCTTCACGCTCCGGCGTCCTTTCTGTGATCACACTTCCTCATGAATTGTCAACCTCGTGCTCTTCTACTACTGCTGCCAGCCTTCCAGCTGCAGCCTTTTATGTTTCATAGGTGGGGCAATTGGTTTCAGGTGGAAGCCATTAATGTCAAGTGCCTGACCCTTGCAAAGGCCGTTAGGCCCGACTGCCTGACTGCCTGACTTCTAGATCTACATGCTTCTTCAGCCGCCTTCGCCTCAGTCCCTATAGGATTTTGAGAAATTTAGTTTACTTCATCAAACTCAGGTTTTTCTACTTCTTGTGTATTTTTAAAGGGTAGATTTAATTCCCTTACTTATTTTAACAGAGACGCTGTAGGTTTTAGCTTTGTTAGAGGAAGATGATTTAGAGAAGACATTTCTGCCATTCCTTGTAGTGTACCTTTGGTATTGAGGAGGGGATTTGATTTTAGGGACCACATGATTTTCTTTTGGTAGAATATATTTTGGTGTTACAACTTTAGGCTTTACCACCTTAGATTTAATAGGAGGTTGGGATACATTAAAATTACAATGAGCCTTAACCTCTTCTGACATAGTGGTAAGACTCTCACTGTCAGAGGAAAAATACTGTGTCTCCTCCCACGGAATCCAGCATCTGCCTTCCCCTGGCCACCTGGGAGGAGACTTTAGGCAGGGTTTCAGTGAGGGATCCACAGGATTCTTCACACAGCCCAGTGACTAAAGAGATTGTACAGAGCTCTCAACACAACATTTAGAAACCATAGAACGGTAGGTTTTGGGATACATTACTCACCGTAATCTTATTTCTGGTGCTTCTATCTGCTTTGTGAGAAACCTAAAAGGTGTCTCACCCGCTGGTCCCCGGAGATCTGTCATCCGGGTGGCCAGGACACGGCCATCGCTATTGGATCCAGTTCGTGGGGGTGGACCACTAGGGGAGGATCACCTGGGCGAGGGGTCTTCGGGGAGTGGAAGTGGGACACCGAGGGTTGAGACACACTACCCCCCTTCCTGTAACCCCTTTTCCCCCATTCTACCCAGTAGGATATTTAGAAGCTCCACCCCCGAACCTCTCTCCTGCACAAACACTTTCTTACACGACAACAGACGAACACCAGAGGCGTTTACCTGACATGTCTCAATACACGGGTCAGGCAGAGTCATGCAATTGACAATAACCACACATCCCTGACGGCGCTATAAAATTCGAACGCCAGTATTCCCTCCTTCAGCCACTTTGTTGACGATAGGAGGGAAGAGGTAGTTTGTTTCCAGTGCGGACTTACACAGCTGTGACAGTGAGACTGATTTGTTCGGGTCTCACTACCATTCTTTGATGGTAAACTGCATTTTGAATGCCCGTTTGATGGCCTCTGCGATTTTCAAGGTGTTATTACAACGTTTTTTCTACGATTCTGATTGATAGGCAATTTTCGGACAACGCATTTTGCCAATATCAATACGGGATTTGTTTCTCGCAAAAATTGGGTGCAGCACGTTACGGATTAGACACCTACTCGCTGCAGATCTGAAATAATCCAGTATGATTTAAACATACGGGTCACTAGCGTTGGATATCTTCCAGGTGATTCACGTTACACGTGTGCATGCTTGTTTAGACAAAGACAATCACATAATCCCATACGGATATTGTCCGGGTATCTCCCTGATTTTAAATGTTTGGCAGCAAGACAAAGAACATGCAGAATTAATGGTTGCCGACGAGAACACACAAGATATCAACTCTGCATGTACTGTATCTAGCATGTGTTTCAGGCGATTATAGAATTCATGATTGATTTTGTGCAACTCGAGAAGTCGTTTTATCGTGTCCGGGTCTCAACAGAAGTTTTCCCTTTCTCTTTTTTCTTTCATTGATGTAAACGAGACACAGTAACTAGCATTATCTGCCGATAGCGATGAAAACTACATCGCTGCTCACTGTTGTGCTCGACTGCTCCCATTCATCGAGAGGGATGAAAACCAACATCATTGTCTATCTCTGTCCCCTCCTCCCCCTGCTTCTGGCTGAGTGTTTCTCGATGGGCCCAGCCCTCTCGGTCATCGTGTACAGAGCAGAGTTGCTGTTTATCACAGCCCTGCTTTCACAGTGATGCATTGTAGGACCTGTAGTGCATCTGTTGGTGGGCCTTAGCATGGCTGCTCCCACCCCGTTTTTTGGATCGAAGTATAAACGGCTATGAGTAAAGCGTATAAAGAAAGACACCGATTTCATCCTGTCTATCATGACGTATATGTTAACCAGTAAGTGTGACATCCAAGGCCGTTTTATGTCTTCAGCCCACTAGTGTTTAAGTATTAAATACTTATGTGGCCGAAATTGTAAAACCACAGATGCTCACCACTGATTGATCATTTGTGAATATCAATTAATCTCATGGACATAAGGTGTACTTATACCGATGTTCCATTTCTTTTTCAGTCAAGAACCACCATTACCTTCTCTCTCAAGGCAGTACACTTTGAAGCTGCATTAGAGTTTGGACGGTTTTACTGTGAATTAACAAGCTGCAGATCTCGTCACTCACCAATAAACAAAGCCTTTACTTGATGCGGCGTGTTTTATGTTGTATTTTGTACATGTTCTTCAGACAAATGGTTCCCCTGATTAATTTCCCTTGATTTTAACGTATGAGTAGTGTGTGAGGAATGAAACATGTTGGAATGAGTCGGTATGTATCGTTTTGACTGAGTGGATGAAGTGCGATTTGTAGAAGTGGATTCTAAATTGCAATTTGTTTTTCAATGACAAGGCTACAGTGGTCACATTTCTTTAGCCATGTGTAAAGAGGAAGGAACTGTTTACTTCCACGTTTATATTGTGAGATATAGATATATATATATATATATATATATATATATAGGATACATTACTCACCGTAATCGTATTTCTGATGCTTGTATCTGCTTAGATTCACATGCTGTGCATAGGCCGACATCTAGTGGAAGCTGCGGAGTATTACAGTTTGTTTTTCGAAAGTCGAAAATGGGCGTCGACACAGGCGTGCCAGTAATACTATCCCTAGTGTGACGTCCACTGTACCCAAGATCCCTCACGCGTGTAGGATCCTCAGATTGTATTTTTTCTGACATGAGGAAGCATGAGGAGTAGCGTGAGTACAGATAATCCAAGCAGATAGACAGAAAAGGTAAGACTACAAGCAATCATGCGCCTTCTCTCGGAGGGGAGGAAGGGTGGGTCGCATGTGAATCTAAGCAGATACAAGCATCAGAAATACGATTACGGTGAGTAATGTATCCCTTCTGAGGCTTGTGGAATCTGCTTAGATCACATGCTGTGCATAGATTAGCGAGCAGTACCAGAAGAAGGAGGTGGGATGTGAGAAGGGTCATGAGCAAACAGGTGTCTTAGAACCGCTTGTCCCACTTGTGTATCTGTCTTGGAATGAGTGTCAATGCAGTAATGCTGAGTAAAAGTGTGAATAGAGCTCCAAGTAGCCGCTTTGCAAATGGTGTCGAGGGGAACATTTGCAATGAAAGCCAGAGTGGCACCAATGCCTCTAGTAGAGTGGGCCCTTGGCGTAAAAGGCAGAGTCTTGTCAGAAAGAGAGTAACACAGCTGTATACAGTTGATAATCCACTTCGAGATAGCGCCCTTAGAGACGCGATCCCCCTCTCTGCCTGTAGCTACGGAGACAAACAGTTGATCTGTTTTCCTTAGCGGTCTGGTTTTATTTACATAGTATAGGACCGCCCTACGCACATCTAGGGTGTGTAGTTTCACCTCAGCCGAGCTTTGCGGGTTCTGGAAGAAAGCCGGAAGCTCGATGGACTGGTTTACATGGAACTTGGATATGAATTTAGGTGAGAACCTAGGGTGTGTGCGTAAAACCAGTTTGTCCTTGTGGATAGTAAAGAAAGGATCCTGCACTGACAGAGCCTGAATTTCACTGACCCTTCTTATGGAGGTAATGGCTACTAAGAAGGCCGTTTTATAAGTCAGGTGTTTGAGACTACTTTTATGCATGGGTTCGAATGGGGGTCCCATGAGCTTAGCTAGCACCACGTTGAGGTCCCATCCTGGCGGTGGGTTCGAAATAGGAGGGTGAAGTCTCTTTACTCCTTCCATGAAGGCTTTAACCACTGGTACTTTCCACCACGAGACCTTGTTATGGGATGTGGTGTAAGCCGAGAGGGCTGCCAGGTGTACTTTCAGCGAGTTAAAAACCAACCCTGCATCCAGCAGGTGGAGCATGTATGTCACAACGTTGGAAGGAGTGCAATCAACCGGGTTGATTTGTTTATTCTGGCACCAGATAACGAATCTTTTCCACTTATCAAAGTAACAGTGCCTTGTATTTGGTTTCCTGGACTCCTTTAGAATGTCCATACACCTCTGTGGTAATTTGAGATGTCCAAACTCTATGACTTCAGGAGCCATGCTGCTAGGTTCATAGAGTTGGGTTCCTGATGCACTGTTTGACCCTGTTGCTGGGACAGTAGGTTGTACCAGGCTGGGAGTCTGATGGGTTCGCACACCGCCATCCTGCGTAGGTGTGGAAACCATGGTTGTCTCGCCCACATGGGAGCAACTAGGATGAGCGTCATAGATTCCTTGTTCATCTTGTACACCACCTTCCTGATGAGAGGAGTTGGTGGAAAAGCGTACGCAAACATCCCTGACCAGTTCATCCACAGGGCATTCCCTTGGGAGTCCGGCTGGGGGAACCTGGATGCAAATCCTGGGCATTGTTTGTTTTCGCTTGTGGCGAATAGGTCTATAGTGGGGAAACCCCACTGAGAGAAGAGATCTTCTACTACGTCTCTGTGAAGGACCCATTCGTGTTCTTCTGGGAGGGAGTTTCTGCTTAGAGCATCCGCTAGGGAATTGAGCTCCCCTGGAACATGTTGCGATGACAGGAAGATGTTCCGTCTGAGTGCCCATATCCATATTTTCTGGGCAAGCTTGGACAGATTTGGCGAACGAGTCCCCCCTTGCTTGTTCAGATAGAACATGGCTGTCGTGCTGTCCGTCCTGATCTGCACCGACAAGTTCAGTAGATGGGGCTCGAACGCCCTTAGCGCTCGGAATACTGCCAGAAGCTCTAGCAGATTGATGTGGTTCTTGGCTACTGAGTGAGACCAGAGACCCTGAGCTGTGTGGTGGAGATGGTGAGCTCCCCACCCAGTCAGGCATGCATCTGTAGTCACCACGGCTTGTACTTCGGGATCGTAAAAGGGTTTCCCCTTTGCGAGATTCTCTCTTGTCCACCAGTGTAGGCTCTGTACGAGTGTTGGCGAAACGACCACTAGATCGTCCCAATGACCACTTGCCTGAGACCACTGTTTCGCCAACCATTCCTGCATGGGACGCATGCGCAGACGCGCGTGGGGGACCAGGTAAATGCATGACGCCATCATGCCCAGTAACCGCATAGCTTTGCGTACTGTTATCTGTTGACCTGACTGATAATGCGGAATTTGCAGAAGTATATTCCGAATTCTCTCTTCCGAAGGGAAGGTCAATCCTTTCTGAGTATCTAGGATAGCTCCTAGAAACTGTTTTGAGGTGCTTGGCACCAGACTTGACTTTTTCTCGTTGATGGAGAAGCCTAATTCGTGGAGGAGGTCGATAGTCCTCTGAATGTTTGACCTGCAAATTCCTGGGGTTTCCCCCGTTATGAGCCAGTCGTCCAGATAAGGGTACACCGGGATTGCTTCCCTGCGTAGGTGTGCAGCCGCCACCGCCAGTACCTTGGTGAATACCCTTGGTGCTGAAGCTATCCCGAAGGGCAGTACCTTGAATTGGTAGTGGCGACTGTCCACCTTGAAGCGCAAGTACTTTTTGTGCGCTGGGAGCATGGAAATATGAAAATAAGCATCTTTCATATCCAAGGTTGCCATGTAATCCCCCTTTTTTAGGAGGGGGATTACCTCTTGTAGCGTGGTCATACGGAATTTTTGGGGCTTGACATATTTGTTGGCAGGCCGTAAGTCCAATACTGGGCGCATTGTCAAATCTTTCTTTGGCACAAGGAAGTAAGTTGAATAGATACCCTTGTTTACCTGGTGTCCTGGGACGAGTTCTATCGCGTCCTTTTCTAGCAGAATGGCGATCTCCTCGAGAAGGATCCTTTGATGCTCTAGGGAGTGCACTCTTTGTCGTGGAGGATGATTCCGGGGACGCTGCAGTAGTTCTATACAATATCCTGCGGATACTGTTGACAGCACCCATCTGTCTGAGGTGATCCCTTCCCAAGCCTGGGTGAAGGTGGAAATGCGTCCCCCTACTGGGGTTGCGTGGCAAGGGACCCTGAACTGAGCGTCACTGTTTTGGTGGAGGCGTGCCACCGCCCTTGTTGGGGCTGCCTCTGCCTCTTCCACGACCTCTCTTGTTACCCCTGCCGTAACTCTGGGTAGACTGCTGGTTGTTATTCCATTGTGTACCTTGTCCCTGGGCATAGTTGCCTCTTTGTGAATTTTGGCCGCGTGGGCGACGAAAATTATTGTTCCCCCTCTGGTTAGGGGGTTTGTTGGTAAGCTGGCCAAGGGATTTGAGAGTCTCATATTCATCTTTGGCATTTTTAAGTGCGTCTTCGACCGCTTTCCCAAACAATAGGTCGGGTTCCACTGGCTTGTCTATTAAAGAAGCCTGGGTTTCTGTCTTGAATCCCGACTGCCGTAACCACGCATGTCTCTTGATAACAGTACCTTCTGCTATCAATCTCCCTGCGTTGTCAGCGGCGTCGAAAGTTGCTTTTAAAATGCAACCAGACACGGCTCTCCCCTCTGCCGAGATCCGAGCCAGCTGGCCCTTTAACGGTTCTGGAGCAGAGGCAATGAGCGCCGCGACTTCTTCCCATTGATGGCAATTGTAACTAGCCAACAGGGTGGTGGAATTCGCAATCCTTGCTTGGTAGGCGGACGTTGAGGCTACCTTTCTGCCAAACCCGTAAAGTTTTTTGCTCTCCTTGTCGGGAGGAGCTTCTGATGAAGATAAGGGCGTGCCAGCCCTCTTTCTAGTGTTGGTCACCACTAGGGAATCTGGTTTAAGATGTCCCTTTATATACAGAGGGTCAGACTGGGCTGCCCGGAAAATCTTTTCAATTCTGGGGTTGACAGCTCTGGTGAGGTTAGGATTCACCAGGGAAGGATCTATTCTTCGTTGGATGGATTTGAGGATAGGGATGGTCTGAGCGACCGGTCTTCTCTCTCCTACAAACTCCTCCGCGAAGTCCCTTTCCTCCTGTACACCGTGGGTGTCGATGTGGAAGTGTTCCGCTGCTCGAGCGAGAACCTCGTTAAGGAGGGGCTGGTTATCAACTGGAGAGTCAGTAACTGGGGCTTCGCTTTGTACTGGGGAATCTACTCTGTAAATTTCCTGCTCATCTTCTCCCTCCTCCAGGTCCTCATCCTCTGCATAGTAATCTGTCCCGGTTTGTTCTTCCATAATTGCAAACTCCTGGTCCTCTTCAGGGAAAACTTGTCCCTGATAACTGGGGAGTGGAGTAGAATATGGAGTGGAGTAAGGCTGAACCTCGAAGGGTTCAGGTCTTTCGACCCGGGGCTTTTTACTTAGCGGGATAGGATCGGAGGAGCCTGAGGGTGTGGCCCCTTGAGGGTTATATGAAAGAAAGTGTTCTGGGTTCTTATCATAAAAATCAGCCAAGGAAGACATCCTAGACATAACCCTGTCTATGTCTTCACTGGACCATTCCCTGGAACAGGGTATTACTTTAGCAGGTGATTTATTTTCAAGGGTAGACTTGTGTTTGCTTGTCTGCTTAGGCTTTACAGGGGTGGAAGGCTGTGCTTTCCGCTGTTTCCCCCCTTCTCCGTGCGTGGAAAAATGTTTTCCCTGTCCCTTGGGGGCCCCAGAGACTTTCGACGCCTGGCGTCGAGGGTCTGGAAAGGTATCTGTGTGCTTCGGGCGTGGGGCCTCACTGGTGTTAACCGCGGTCTCGGTATCTTGGAGCGCGGCCTGGGGGTGGAAGTCGTCTTCGTCTCCCGACGATCGAACTTCCGTTAGTGTGTGTAGCGAGGCACTCTTGGCAAGAGTGGATGATTGCCTTGCGTCGTGAGGCGATCTCGATCGAGAGCGCCCAGAGGACACCGAGTCGGACCGTTCTTTTTGTGCCTCTTTCCGGGAAGTCGACGTCGTCGAGGTCCGGTTGGTTTTAGTGTGTTTAGTGTGTGTTAGGTGTGTAGCGCTTGCGTCGCCGGGGGTCTTCCCCATAGCCGCCTTGCCGGACGACCTTCCGAGGTCGGGGACCTGCGCTCGTCGGCTGTCTTTCGACGCCGTAATGCCCTCGCCGTCCGAAAGTACGGCGTCGCTGCCATCGCTGAAGGCGCCCTCCGCTGCCATGGCCTCCTGCCTGGCGTGGTGGGCCCAACGCTTTGTCGAACGGTCCTTAAGTGTCTTAGGTTTAAACCTACTACACGCTCTGCAGTACGCTTCGGGGTGATCCCTCGGCAAGCAGAGATTGCACGTGGCGTGCCTGTCGACCCAAGGGTATTTGCGATTGCACTTGGGGCAGAATTGAAAAGGGGTACCCTCCATACGCACCTTAAGGCAGCGGGCTGCTAAGTGTAGGAATATATATAAATGTAACTATATATCAAGAGTGAAGAGTATGTACCACCCCCCACTCTCCCTACTTGTAAGGGCCGAGGCCAGCGGCCTACTAGGCCCGGGCCGAGGCCAGCGGCCTACCGAGGCCCAGATCCGTCGTGCAGCAGTCGACGGTCGATGACTTCTCCAGCCGTCGTCGAGGTTGAGGGTCGACGTTGGGGTGGGGAAGGGAATGAATAAGAATTAAAATTATAATAACAGCAAAAGTATGGCTAAGGCCAGGGAACTCCGCAAGATGCTTCCGACCAGTATGGCGGAAAAAAACAATCTGAGGATCCTACACGCGTGAGGGATCTTGGGTACAGTGGACGTCACACTAGGGATAGTATTACTGGCACGCCTGTGTCGACGCCCATTTTCGACTTTCGAAAAACAAACTGTAATACTCCGCAGCTTCCACTAGATGTCGGCCTATGCACAGCATGTGATCTAAGCAGATTCCACAAGCCTCAGAAATATATATATATGTATATATAATTTTTTTTTTTTTTTTTTTTAAGTGGAGCGCACTCCAGTTCCCTGCACAGTAAACATTCTCAGCCAATGGTGTTCTCCTCCTACCGGTTTCTGTGCTCTTCACATCGTCAGAGAGGCCGTCTTAACTTGCAGCTCACAGCAAGTGCAGGTGTTGACAATCAATGATGATTCTGCTGCAAGGACTTCTGGTAGCTGTAGTCATCAGGTTTACAAGGACCAAGCTCACACCCAATCACACAGTGGGGAAAGGGGGCAGGGAGTAGCTTACATTGAGGCACTCCAAAGCAGGGCCTGTGCCTACCCGGTGCAGCACCCTATCAGATTCTGAACTGTAGTCTTATTTCTGATGCTTGTATCTGCTTAGATTCACATGCTGTGCATAGGCCGACATCTAGTGGAAGCTGCAGAGTATTACAGTTTGTTTTTCAAAACTCGAAAATGGGCGAACTGGGCGTGCCAGTAATACTATCCCTAGTATGACATCCCCTGTACCCATGATCCCGCACGTGTGTAGAACCCTCAGAATGCATTTATTCTGGCATGAGGAGTAGCGTGAGTAGAGTATCCAAGCAGATAAGATAGATAAGACTACAAGCATCAATGCGCCTTCTCTCAGAGGGGAGGAAGGGCAGGCGCATGCAAATCTAAGCAGATATAAGATTAAGGTGAGTAATGTATCCCTTCTGAGGCTTGTGGAATCTGCTTTGATCACCTGCTGTGCATAGATAAGCGAGCAGTGTTAGAAGGAGGTGGGATGTGAGAAGGTTCATGAGCGAACAGATGTCTTAGAACCACTTGTCCCACTGCCTTGAAATGAGTGTCAATGCAGTAGTGCTGAGTAAAGGTGTGAATAGAGCTCCATGTAGCTGCTTTGCAAATACTGTCAAGGGCTACATTTGCAATGAAAGCCAGAGTGGCTCCGGTACCTCTTGTAGAGTGGGCCCTTGGCGTAAAAGGCAGCGTTTTATCTGAAAGGGAATAGCAACAGTTGGATACACCCGACTATCCACCTAGAGATGGCATTTTTAGAGATGCAATCGCCTTCTCTGCATGGAGCTATGGAGACGAACTGCTGATCTGCTTTCTTAGCGGTCTGGTCTTGTCTACGTAGTAGAGGACCGTCCTCCTCACATCCAGTGTGTGGAGTTTCACCTCAGCAGAGCTCTTCGGTTCTTGGAAGAAGGCTGGTAGCTCAATAGACTGGTTAACATGGTATTTGGAAATGAACGTAGGTGAGAACCTAGGGTGAGTGCGTAAAACCAGTTTGTCCTTATGAATAGTAAAGAAAGGATCCTGCACTGACAGAGCTTGAATTTCACTGACCCTTCTTATGGAGGTGATTACTAAGAAGGCAGTTTTATAAGTCAGGTGTTTGAGACTAGATTTGTGCATGGGCTCAAAGGGAGGACCCATGAGTTTAGCAAGTAACACATTAAGATCCCAACCTGGATGTGGGTTAGACATTAGAGGGTGGAGTCTCTTTACCCCCTTCCATAAATGCTTTGACGACTGGCACTTTCCACCATGACACTTTGTTGTGGGAAGTGGTGTAGGCTGATAAAGCTGCCAGGTGCACTTTTAGTGAGTTGAACACCAACCCAGCATCCAGTAGGTGGAGCATATAGGTGACAACATTAAAAGGAGTACAATCAACAGGGCTGATCTGTTTATTCTGGCACCAAATAAATTGTTTCCATTTATCATAGTAACAGTGCCTCGTGTTCGGTTTTCTTGACTCTTTCAAGATATCCATACATCTCTGGGGTAATTTGAGATGTCCGAACTCTGACTTCAGGAGCCATGCTGCCAAGTTCATTGAGTTGGACTGAGGATGCACTGTTTGCCCCGAGTTTGATGGGGGTCGCACACCGCCAGTTTGCGTAGATGTGGATACCATGGTTGTGTCGCCCACATAGGAACAACCAGGATGAGCGTCATCAGTTCCCTGTGGATCTTATTCAAAACTTTCCTCATCAGAGGGGTTGGTGGAAAAGCGTAGGCAAACATTCTTGACCAATTCATCCATAGGGCGAACCCCTTGGAGCCTGTCTGGGGGAACCTGGATGCGAAGTCTGGCCACTGCCTGTTTTCGCTTGTGGCGAATAGGTCTATAGTGGGGAAACCCCACTGAGAGAAGAGGTCTCCTACGACTTCTTCGTGTAGTCTGCACTCTTGTTCTTCTGGTAGGGGATCCCTGCTCAGAGCATCTGCTAGTGAGTTGAGATCCCCTGGAACATGTTGGGATGACAGGTAAATCTTCTGTTTGAGTGCCCTCCGAATTTTCTGGGCAAGCTTGGACAGGTTTGACGAATGAGTGCCCCCTTGTTTGTTTAGGTACAACATTGCAGTCATGCTGTCTGTTAGGATCTGCACTGACTGGTTGGATAGGAGGGGTTTGAAAGCCAGAAGCTCTCTGAAGACTCCCAGAAGTTCTAGCAGGTTGATGTGGTTCTGAGCCACTGTGCGAGACCAGAGACCCTGAGCTGTATGGTGAAGGTAGTGGGCTCCCCACCCTGCTAGGGAGGAGTCTGTTGTGACAACGGCCTGCATCTCTGGCTCGTAGAAGGGTTTCCCCTTTGTAAGATTCTCTCTTGTCCACCAGCGAAGACTCTACTAGCGTTGGCGAAATGACCACTTGATCGTCCCTCTGACCACTTGCTTGAGACCACCGTTTCCCCAACCATTCCGGCATGGGTCGCTTGCGCAGGGGCGCGTGGGGAAGCAGATAAATACAAGATGCCATCATGCCTAGCAAACTCATCGCTTTGCGCACTTATCTGGCGACCGGCCTGATATTGAGGAATCTGCAGCAACAGATTTCGAATTCTTTCCTCTGATGGAAAGGCCAACCCCTCTTGGGTGTTTAGGACAGTTCCTAGGAACAGATTTGAGGTGCTTGGCACCAGGCTTGATTTTTTCTCGTTGATTGAGAAGCCCAATTGGAAGAGGTTGATTGCCATATTAAGGGGGATTCCCCTGTAATGAGCCAGTCGTCCAGGTAAGGGTACAGTGGGATTGCCTCCCTGTGTAGGTGCGCCGCCACCACCGCCAGTACCTTGGTGAATACCCTTGGAGCCAAGGCTATTCCGAAGGGCAGCACCTTGAAGCTGGTTGTCTATTTTGAAACGCAAGAATCTTCTGTGCGCTGGGAACATTTAAATATGAAAATAGGCATCTTTCAGATCCAATGTTGCCTGTAATCCCTGTTTTTAGTAGGGGGATTACCTCTTGTAGTGTAGTCATGCAGAATATTTGTGGCTTGACATACTTGTTTGCAGGGTGCAAACCTAATACTGGGCGCATTGTTAGATTTTTTTTTGGAACAAGGAAGTAGGTTGAATAAATACCCCCGTTTACCTGGCTGCCCGGGACTAGTTCTATGGCATCCTTTGCAAGCAAAATGGCGATCTCCTCGAGGAGGATTTTTTGGTGTTCCAACAAGTGTACCTTCTGTCTCGGAGGATGATTGTGGGGGGGGCCCCCCGAGTAGCTCTATACAGTATCCTGCGGACACTGTGGACAGCACCCATCTGTCCGAAGTGATCCCCTCCCATGCGTGGGTGTAGGTGGAAATGCGCCCCCCTACTGGGGATACATGGGAGGGGACCCGAAGCGGAACGTCACTGTTTACTGGGTGGCGTACCACCTCTGGCGGTGCTGCTTCTACCCCTTTTACGGCCTCTGCGCAGCCCTCTGGGGGAAGCCCTGTGATGATTGGAACCGATTGTTATCCCATGAGGTACCTTGATTTTGATAGTAGTTTGAACCCCTCTGGGAGCTTTGGCCCGGAAAGTGACGAAAACTAGCGTTTACCCTCGGTCCTGGGGGTTTATTCGTGAGTTGTCCGAGGGATTTTAGGGTCTTGTACTCGTCCTTAGCTGTTAAGGCTTCCTCCACTGCCTTGCCGAATAGTACAATTGGCTCTACCGGCATGTCTATAAGAGTGTCTTGGGTTTCAACCCTGACTGTCTTAACCAAACTTGACGCTTTATTACAGTGCCTTCCGCTATTAATCTTCCAGCATTATCTGCTGCATCAAAGTTTGTTTTCAGTATGCATCCTGATACAGACATTCCATCTGCTGCCAGCTGAGCCAACTGGCTCTTCAGTGGTTCAGGTGAGGAGGATACCAAAGCAGCGACTTCTTCCCACTGATGGCAATTATAGCTTTCCAAAAGAATGGCACTATTGGCAATTTGTGCCCGATAGGCGGAAGTGGAGGCAACTTTCCTGCCCAGAGCATATAGTCTTTTGCTCTCTTTATCGGGAGGTGCTTCAGAAGAAGCAAGTGGTGTACCTGCCCTCTTTCTGGTGGTTGTTACTACCAGGGAGTCAGGTTTTAATTGACCCCTAATGTACAGAGAATCGGAGGGTGCAGCACAGAATAATTTTTTCAACTTGTGGATTAACCGCACGAGTAAGATTTGGAGTTAACAGCGAGGGGTCAATTCTACGCTGGATACATTTTAATATAGGGGATAGCCTGAGTAATGGCTCTTGTCACCTAGGATCTCTTCTGTGAAATCCCTGTCCTCTTGGACACCTTGTGTGTCAATATGAAAATGGGCTGCTGCCTTAGCCAGTACCTCGTTGAGAAGTGGTTGATTATCCTCCCCCTCCACCACCACCACCACCACCACCACCACCATAAGAGACCCCTGTCTGGTCTTCCAGCATTTGTGGTTCTGTTTCCTCACAGTATGACTCTGAGTCTTCCGTTGCCGATCGCTCGACACGCGTGTCAAGTCACGGCCGGGGCTGTGTTTAGTGGAAGTAGCGTGTGTCGCGCTTAATGCCGCCGGGTGTTATCCCCATAACTGGGCCGCCGGCCAGTCCTCCGGGGTCAGGGGCTTGGGTGTCCGGAGTCACCCATCTGCCCTTGCCATCCGATACGGCGATAGTGCTGCAATCGCTAAATGACCCTTCGGCGTCCATGGCCTCTAGTTGCCTGGCGTAGTGGGCCCAGCGTTTAGTGGAGCGGCTCTTAAGTGTTTTCGGCTTGAAGAGCTTGCAAGCTCGACAGGTAGCCTCGGGATGGTCTCGTGGGAGACACAGGTTGCACGTATTGTGTTTATCTACCCAGGGAAAGTTCCTGTTACACTTAGGGCAGAATTTGAAAGGAGTACTCTCCATATGCCTCAAATTGGAGCATGCAGGTATATGTAGGAAATAAATGTGGGAAAAGCCTGTATGACCACCCCCCCACTCTCCCCAATTGTACAGGGCCGAGGCCAGAGGCCTTCCAAGACCCAAAGTCCGTTGTGGAGTTCTCGACGGCTGGTTTCCTCGAACTTCACAGATGTCGATCTTCGGCGTAGGGTGGAAGAGAACGGGGACGTTTAACAATAATTTTAGTATAATTGGCTAAAGCCAAGGGAACTCCGCAACATGCGTCCGACTAGTATGGCGGAAAAAAACAATCCGAGGGTCCTACACACGTGAGAGATCATAGGTACAGGGGACGTCACACTAGGGATAGTATTACTGGCACGCCCTAGTTCGATGCCCATTTTTGGGTTTCGAAAAACAAACTAATACTCTGCAGCTTCCACTAGATGTCGGCCTATGCACAGCATATTATATATGTATAGTTATTAATAAAATTGATTATTTTTGACAAATTTTTTGACTGATAGCAGGTTGAATTTTCCTATAGACCATCAGTGCTTTTTATTTTAAGCTTGTGCTCTTGAGACTTTGAAGGCTTGGTGCTCTTTCCTGAATTAAGCTTGTGTGTTTTGCGTTTTGCTAAAGGTTAACTACCTATTTTTGAAGGTTGATGCTTGTTGAGCAGTTGAAAACGTCATTTTTCCCACATACCTCTGTTTTGTTTGTTGGCCTTTTACCTTCCCCACAGGGATTAAAGGCAGAGCACGAAAGCACTTCGAGCAAGTGCAAACTTACGAGGAGACAGCTACACCAAAGTGGCAGTGCAAACAGAGGAGCAAGGCGGTGAGACCTGGAAGGACAACAAAGGGGGAATTGCCCTTGCCCTTTTCAACTGAGACCTGTGAAGCCCCCGACAGGGTAATCATAAGACCGGGAGTTACAGCTAGCGTGCGGAGCAACAGTTTTCAATGGTACACCGGGGCCTTGCACATCAATAACGCAAGCGGAGCGGTAAGCTGGCTACAATGGTACCATCCTTGACTCCAGAGAACAAAGAAGCCAACGGGTTGAGCACAGCCGGTGAGTCGGAGGAAACCGATAGCAAACTGAACTATGTTGAGCCCAAGGTTGCAAGTAGCAACATTATGAACACAAGAAAAGGTGAAGATACAATAATTTGCAAGAGAACGAACTTGTGTGTATGTTTGAACTATAAAGACAGCCCAGTTGAGGTCCGGGTGCAGAGGGGTGCAGCACCACGTGGGTGCTCATTCGAAAGACTCTGACCAGGACCGGCTTGGAAACTACAAGAACCAGAAGGCCCTACGAAAAAGGGTGGCATGAGGCGTTCAAGCGGTAGAACAAGGGTTAGGTCAAATCCCTTGTATAATCGAAAGTCAGACCTGTTGCCAAAAGAAAGCTAAGGGAAAGGAACTCTGCTTTTCGATAAGATAGTGAACTGTGAAACAAGGCAAGTGGGAACCCGACAGATGGGTGCCGAAAGAAAACCTGTTTTCTGAGGAGAATGAGCAACATATGAACTATATTAGAAATACACAAACTGTGTTAAAGAAAGACTGTAGTGAAAAGAGGGAGGCCCAAACTGTGAGGAGGATCTGATCCTGGTGGAGGGAGATCCTGGGGGCGAATAACAATCGCCCAAGGTGCAAGATCACAGAGAGAACTTTTTGTTTGTCATTGTGAAACAGCAAGCCTTCTCAGGCAAAGAGACTTTTGCAGGAAAGACTTAACCTCTGAATGTTTCTGATATATGGAACTGCAAACCTTGTGCTGTCGAGGCCAACGAGTGTGCTGTGCTCCGAAGTCCCGCCTTGTCCTGTGCTTAAAATGTGGGAAAGAGACCCAGCCTTACCATCCTGACTCATCATTTTGTGAACACTTTCTGTTCTGGTGAACATTATCCCACACTCTTTTTTGTAATTTAGTAGTAAGGATTGGCAATAGTTTTTTTTTTTAGTATACGCTCTTTGTTTGGCAAGGTGCCACTAGGACTGCCTTATTATTATTTGATGGTCGTAGCTTGCTTCCATCTTAGATTTAGGTTTAGATTAGGCGTTTTCCTCACGCTTTATAAAGTTCACGCGTCAAGGTCCCTCAGATGGTTTGTATCTGACATGAGGTTGCATGAGTACAGATGTGATGAAGCAGAAAACAGTGATAACCCAGAAAACATCTATGCGCCTACTACTGCAGGAGGGGAGGAAGGGTGGGTGCATGTGAATCTAAGCAGATACAAGCACCAGCAATGAGATTACAGTGAGTAATGTATCCCTTCTGGAGCTTGTGGATCTGCTTAAATCACATGCTCTACATAGATTAGCAAGCAGTATCTGGTTAAGAAGGTGGGAAGTGAGAAGGTACAGCAGCAAAAAGATGTTTTAGAACCACTTACCTGAGAACCTGATTTAGAGTGTGTGTCAATGCAATAATGCTGTGTGAACGTATGGATGGAACTCCATGTAGCAGCTTTGCAAATGCCGTCTAGACAGACCTTTGCAATGAAAGCTAAAGTAGCTCTGGTAGAGTGAGCCCTGCAGGTGAAAGGTAAGACTTTCTTGCATAGGGAATAGCAGAGCTGTATGCACTGGACTATCCATCTGGAGATGGCGTTCTTTGATATGCGATAGCCTTCTCTAGCAGGTGCTATGGAAACAAAAGAGTTGGTCTGTTTTCCTTAGAGGTTTAGTTTTGATCACATAGTATAAGAACACCCTCCATACTATTAAGTGTATGAGGCTTCTTTCTGCTGAGTTTGATGGAACTTTGAAATGAACTTGGGTGAGAACCCAGGATGCGTTCCGAGGACAACCTTGTCCTTGTGTATAATGAAAAAAGGGTCTTGCACGGAGAAAGCCTGCAGCTCACAGACTCGTTTTATGGAGATGATAGCTTCTAGGAATGCAGTCTTCTAAGTCAGATGTTTTAGGCTGGCCTTGTGCATAGGCTCAAAGGGTGGACCAATGAGCTTGGAGGGTACAACATGGAGATTCCCAACCCGGTGGAGGGTTGGAAATTAGGGGGTGGTATAGCCTCTTTACCCCTTCCATGAATGCCTTAATGACAGGAACTTTCCACCAGGACACTTTGTTTTGTGAAGTGGTGTAAGCTAACAGGGCTGCCAGATGCACTTTGATGGAAATAAATACTAGGCCCGAGTCTAGTAAGTAAAGCATGTAGTGTAGAATGTTAGCTGGAGAACATTCCGTTGGGTTTAGTGTTTGTGACGTGCACCAGGCCACACATCTCTTCCACTTATTGAATTAGCAGCATCTGGTGTTGGGTTTTCGTGCCTCCTTTAGGGTATCCATACACCTTTGTGGAAGATCTAAGTGGCCAAACTCTATGACTTCAGGAGCCAAGCTACCAAGTTCACAGACTGTGGGCATGGGGAGAGGGATGCTCCCTTGTGTTGGGTTAGCATGTTGTACGGGCACGGGAGCTTGATTGGGTCGCACATCACCAGTTTGACCAGGTGTGGAAACCAAGGTTGTCTCGGCTACATGGGCACAACCAGGATTAGAGTTACTTGTTCCTGGTGCATCTTGTGCACTATTTTGCTCAGGAGTGGTGCCAGCAGAGGAGGCAGCGCAAGCAAATTTCCCTGACCATTTCATCCACAGGGCTTTCCCCTTGGAATCTGATTGGGGAAACCTGGACGCGAAGTCTGGCCATTGTGCGTTTAGGCTTGTGGCAAACAAGTCTAATGGGGAGTGACCCCATTGTGAGAATATTCTGTCTAAGATGTCTGTCGAACTGCCACTCGTGTTCTTCAGGTAGAGGGTATCTGCTTCGAGTGTGCCAGAGAATTGAGTTCCCCTGGAACATGTTGAGGTGTTGGGAACATGTTTCGCTCGAGTGCCCACTTAAATATTATTTGTGATAGCTTGGGCAGACTGAGAATGTGTGCCTCCTTGCTTGTTCAGATATAACACAGCAGTGGTGCTGTCTGTGACGACCTGCACTGTCTGACCCGTGAGATGCTGCTGAAAGGCCTGAAGAGCCTTGACGACTGCCAAGAGTCCTATAAAGCTGATATGTCTTTGGGCAGTAGTGTGTGTCCACTGGCCGTGGGCTATGTGGTGGAGGAAGTGGCCCCCCTCCCCCATCCAGCGAGTGAGGTGTCTAGTTAGGATCGCTTGTGCTGGTGGAACATGAAAGGGTTTCCCTTTTATCAGGTTGTCTTTGGACCACCAGCGAAGAGCCTGAACCAGGGTTAGCGAAACAACCACTAGATCGTCCCACTGAACGCATGCCTGAGACCATCATTTTGCTAACCATGCATGCGCAGGCAGGCATGTGCAACCAAGTGGATGCATGAAAGCATCATCCCTAGCAAGAGCAGTGCTTTGCGTAGTTATCTGGAAAGCAACCTTGTAGCGAGGTACCTGCAACAGCATGTTTTGTACTATCTGTTTGAGGGGCAAGCCAGCTCCTCTTGTCTTTAGAATAGCCCTAGAAATTGTTTTTTTTTGGCTGGGGACTAGACACTTTCCTTTCATTGATTGAGCAACCCAGATTAAAGAGAAGGTTTATTGTTTTTTGCGTATTTTGTTTGCAAATTTGAGGCGATTGCCCGGTGATTAGCCAGTCGTCCATATAAGGTTATAGTGGGACAAACTTTCTGCGCAGGTGTGCTGCCACTACCGCGAGCACTTTTGTGACTACTCTTGGTGCTGAGGCTTTGCCGAAGCAAGTACTTTGAACTGGTAGTGAACACCCGCCATCTTGAAAAGCAGATATTTTCTGTGCGCAGGGAGCATTGAAATATGAAAGTATGCATCTTTTAGATCCAATGTTGCCATGTAGTCTCCCAGTTTTAGGAGTGGGATTACCTCTCAGCGTGGTCATGCGACAACATTTGGGGTTTAGACATTTATTCACAGGCGCAGATCTAGTACTGAGCGCATGCAAAGGTCTTTTTTTGGCACAAGAAAGTATGTTGAATAAATACCCTCGTTTACCTGGTTTGCTGGGACGATCTCTAGGACATCCTTCTCCAGAAGTGCCTTCCAACAGTATGTTTTCTTCTTCTGTAGTCATATTCCTCTGTCTTGGCGGGCAATAGGGTAGTTTTTTTAACAACTCGATACAATACCCGCCTGCCACAGTGGACAACACCCACTTGACTAAATGTTATCCCCTCCCATGCGTGGTTGAAGTGTGAAATTCGGCCTCCTACTGGAGGTGCATGGGAGGGGACCTGAAACTGTGCATCATTGTTTGAGAGGGGTGGAGCCTCTCCCTGGTGAGGTTCTGCACCTTCTGTTTCGTTTCCTTTGTGAAAATTGGAAGAGGAACCTTGACCTTGCTACTGGCCCCAAGACGATTGTCCGCCCTGAATGTAGCCTGAGGAACGTTGAGCACCCTGTCCCCAAAACTTCAGAGAGTTTGAACATAGGGCTTGTTTGTCAACTGTCGAAGGGATTTAGGAGTGTTGTATTCCTCCTTAGCACTCTTAAGGGAGTCTTATACAGCCTTCCAGAATAACACATTTTGCTCCATCAGCATGTTTAAGAGGGTTGCCCGAGTTCCTAGCTTAAAACCAGATTGTCTGAGCCAGGCGTGGCACTTGATGAGTGTACCCTCTGCTATGATGCATCCTGCATTATCTGCCGCATCAAGGTTATTCGTTAGGATGCAGTTTGAAATCGGTTTGCCTTCTGAGATAGTCAATTGAGCCTTTAAGGGTTGTGGGACGGCTTCGGTCTGGCATTCCAGGCCATCCCATTTGTGGCAACCATAACTAGCTAACAACATAGTATTGTTGACTCTGGTCTGGTAAGCTGCAGAGGAGGCAACCTTTCTCCCGAAAGTATACATCCGGCGGGGCTTCTGCTGATGTCAGGGGAGTGCCTGTCCTCTTTCTGGTGGTGGTGACCACTAAGTAATCTGGCTTAAACTGACCCTTAATATACAAGGAGTCAGTGGGCGCAGGTCTGAATAGTTTCTTTATTCTGGGGTTGACCGCCCTTGTGAGACTAGGCAACAGTAGGGATGGCTGGGTGAGTCTTTGGACAGACTGCAGGAGCGGGATAAACTGGGTGACGGGCCTCTTGTACCCCAGAATGTCTTCCACAAAGTCCTTGTCGACCTGTGTCTTCCGAGTGTCGATAATAAAGTGCTATGCCGCCTTCAGTAGCAGTTCGTTGTACTGTAGTTGGTTGTCAATAGGCAAATCTACTACTGGCTGGTCCTGGTGGTCTGGCGACTGGATCACATAAATTCATAGTCATAAAATTGGTCTTGACTATAAAAAGGTCCCCTTGAGACCCGGGGTCATCATAATACAAGTCCTGAGAGGGTTCTTGGTATATCAAGGCCGGGGTGCATAGAGCAGAGGTGCTAGGCTGTGGCTCAAGACAAATCTTTTTGGCAGGGGGCTGCTGTGCTGAGACACTTTGCTCTGTAGCATCTTTAAGGGTTGACAGTTGGTCTGGGTGTCAATCCGCCTTAAGATTTAACTTGACTGTTCAGGTGCATGAAGGTGGGAAGCCTGACATGATAGGGGTGGCCTGGGAGGGAGTTTGGTCTTTGTGATGTATAGCCTCAGAGAGAGAGATTATATTGGGGGGAGGGGGGGCAGGAAAATGTGTGATTTTTTTTGCCGACTTTGCTTTAAGCAGGGAACCACTGACGTATTTCTTAATTAGCTCCTCCATTGTCGAGTTTTCTTGGGGGGACGCCGAAACGCCTTTCGCCACCTGTTCTTCAGCACGCAAAAGGAAGGCCTTTTTATGTGCGGTGCCCTAGCAGACCTTTAATTTCGGTTTTGGAGTTCTGTAGTGAGGCGAAAGCGTGCGTGATGGCCCAGAGGACAGTGAAGAACCTGAGGCTCTCTCCTTGGAGACCGCATGGGCATCGATGCCCGACGGTATCATCGAGTGTCTGCCATGGGGTATGTTTTTAGTGTGTTTGTGTACGCCCTGGCCGGCAGGTGTCTTCTCCATCACAAAGCCGCCGGCCTGCTTCATGGAGCCGGGGACCCGCACATGGGGTTCAGACGAACCCTGCTCACCTTTGTCGTCACTCATGACCCAGATACTGCTCTTTCTGGAGTCTTCCATCACATCGATGGAGGCCTTGGCCTGCATGGCGTGAGTAGCCCAGCGTTTGGTCCGCCAATCCTGTAAGGTTTTCGGTCAAAAAAGTTTACAGGATTTACAAACGTTTCCGGGGTGATCCCTTGGGAGACAGTAATTGCACACTCAGTGCGTGGTCATCCATGGGAATTTTCGGTGGCAGGTAGGGCAACATTAAAAGGGAGTAGTTTTGGCCAGTATTCTTTACAAGGGCAGATTGGTGAGAAAAAGGGGTAGAGGGTGACAGAATATGCATTCTCTAAGAGGTCAGTATGAATAACTTCTTCCCCCCTCTCTCCCTACTGTAATGGGCCGAAGCCCAGAGAGGCCCGTGTAGTCCACGTCTGTTCGTCAGTCAGTCGTCAACAGTGAGGTTGTTCGTCGAGAGCCATGGAGTCATCTGTTGGCCGTGAGGCAAAGCAAACAAAGGAAAACAGTTTACAATTATAACTTTGAACTAATTAGCCTGGAAGAAAACTCTGCATTTGCGACCAACTCCGATTACGGTAAAAAACAATCTGACGGACCTCGACGCGTGAAGGACCATGGGTATGATGCACATCACACTAGGGATAGAATTACTAACACGCCCTGTCTATGTCCGTTTGAGTTCGAAAACAAATCTTGTAATACTCCGCAACTTCCACTAGATGTTGGACTATGCAGAGCATGTGATCTAAGCAGATCCACAAGCTCCAGAAATAGATAGACACCCCAAATCTGTGCAGCACAACATTTCACAGGGTTTGCAGATTCCTAATTCTCTCAAAGGATGGGTGCCTTTTTTTACGGGAACCTATGAGGAATATTTGCTTTCTAGCATGGATGTGAGGCAGACAGAGCTGCAGGTGATGTATTGCAGTAAGGTGACTGGACAGCAACCTGCAAGCTAAATTCAGAAATTAGTTCATTTAATATATGTATACAAAAGGGTCCGTCTACTTAGGAAAACATGTTGCCTTTTAAAGAAACGTGGAGTTTGCTTAATGGCATACAATAGAGTTACCATGTTTTAAAGTTCCTGAGTGATTGTAAAATGCAAGAATAAAACTACATCTGGCCTTCTGGTTAACAATAGTCTCTATAAAGTTTACAGTTTTATTTTTATAATTCAGAGTATTTTTATTGTTTTAACAATCTCAAGGTATGCAAAGAATCCTCGTGGTATATGCAGAATAATCTTGAAGTATATGTTTAATAAGCATAAGCACAGGAGATCATATTGCGGTATGGCAATTTTCGGAAAAAAGTGCCTGAAAATGAGCAAACCTCATTGAAGCCAAAAATAGTATTTCGGTTCGAAAAGGACGAGAAAAATAGCAGGCATACTGGGTGTAGGGATAGATGTATAGATGACACTTGAGTTAAAGGGCACCATACATAAAGGGCAAGAGATGGGGATATGTGGTGAAAAGAAAAAAAAAATTGTCAGAAAAATGTGTCCAGCAGGACTATGGGTCAAAGGACAAAAGCTTTATAAAGCAAGCCACTTCATAAGGATTTGACAAGCAACTTACATCAATCCCAACAGAAATTAAACATGTAGAAAATTAAGTGAGAACAGAAGGCTGAAAAAGATACCAAAAAGAAAGAAGGGCAGAGAAGAAAATGGAGTAGAAAGAACGGAAAACATATAAAGTGCAACAGTACAGGTGCAATGAGAAGGGTTCAATGATATTGTCAGTACAAAGACAGTGGCGGAAGGTGTGTAGTACTGAATAGTATGAACTAGAGGAAACTGTATATGGTTCCAAAGCGTATTACGATACATTGGGCAGTAAGATGCACAATGATTGATTGATCCTGGAGGAAATGCTGAAACAGAGGCTTAGTGAAAGGCAAGCTCTCATTCAGTACATGCAGAACTGGGGGTTGGTGTGGTAAATCTGGGGATTACCGGGATTACGTTATCACATGTACAGATGGGACATATCAAATTCCAGTACGTGTAATAAAATATTGTGGATACATTCGTCCAATTACGCATGATTGATCAGACTACTATAGTTAAGAGAAGGAACAAGTTACTTACCCGTAACTGCTGTTCTCCAGCATGGGTCTGGCATGGATTCACATGCGCATGAATATTCCCCGTCGTCAGGCTGGGAATCCTCGGTAAAGAAAAAATCAGTATCAGTTTTGTTTCTGATCTGTCTTTCCTAGTAGTAACCAATCACTGATCTCTGGGTCATACTGCCTCCAGCCAATGACTGCCCTCTCCCTAAGCCCCGCCTCTGGCAGCCATGCTCAGATTTGGTAGCACGCAAAGTGGCAGTATGACCAAGTGAAGAGCCGCAGAGGGGTAGGCGGGAGGGTTCGCATGTGAATCCATGCCAGACCCATGCTGGAGAACAACAGTTACAGGTAACTAACTTGTTCCTTCGCCAGCATGGGGTCTGGCATGGATTCACATGCTCATGAAGAAAAGAATACATAGCAGTACACACATGCACAACCACGGGAGGTGGCAAAGGCTCAACATTAAGCATTACATCCAAAACTCAACATTAAGCAATTCTTACCTCCTCACCAGGCTCACTTTAGGCGAACAGGTTGCGCAGCACTGCTTGGCAGACCCTGGACTCCTCCCTGGAGTCCCGATCGACGCAGTAGAATCTTGTGAAGGTGTGCGTCGACCTCCACGTAGCAGCCCTGCAGATGTCCAGCAGGGGCACACAAGACAGGAACGCCGTGGTAGCAGCGATCACTCTGGTCGAATGGGCTCTCGGACAGCCGGGCAGCGGTCGGCTTGCCAACCGGTGACAGTGCATGATGCAGCCGGAGAGCCATCTGGAAATCGAAGTCTTCAAGAGAGCCTTCCCTTGATACACAGACCCCAAGTTCACAAACAGTTGGGACGTCTTCCGAAAACTCTTTGTGCGGTCCGCGTAGAATTTCAGCGCTCTAGCTACATCCAGTGAGTGCAAAGTCCACTCGGCCGGCGTCAAAGGCGACGGGAAGAAAACTGGTAACACCAAGGGCTCGTTGAGGTGGAAGTCCGACGGCACCTTGGGCATGAAGGAGGGATGCGTCCTCAGCACCACCCTTGTGTCATGAAAAGTTAAGTATGGAGGCTTGCAAGATAGGGCCTGGATCTCTCTCACTTGTCGTGTGGAGGTGATGGCCACGAGGAACGCTGTCTTCCATGACAGGAACTTCAAAGGCGCCGAATGCATAGGCTCGAATGGGGCCTCCATGAGCCTGGTCAGCACCACATTAAGATCCCACGCCGGGGCAGGAGCCTTCACCGGCGGGAACGATCGGAATAGTCCCTTCATAAATTCCTTCACCAGGCGATGAGACCACAAGGACGCCCGTCCCGTAGTCCTGGTATATCGGGAGATGGCAGCCAGATGTAGTATGATGGAGGCGTGAGCCAGTCCAGCTTTGGCCAGCGACAGTAGGTACGGTAGTACTTGAGGGGCTGTAATCCGCAGAGGGTTAATCTTCTGTGCACGGCACCAGACAGAGAACCTCTTCCACTTATGACCGTAACACTTGAGAGTTGAGGACGCCCTGGCTTTTGCAAGAACCTCTCTGCAGTCAGCCGGGATATCGTACCCTCCAAACTCTAGTGCTGCAGGAGCCAGGCCTGCAAGTTCAGCGACTGTGGGTCGTGATGGAGAATGGCGCCTCCTTCTCTGGAGAGAAGATCCACGTCCGCCGGCACTTGACTGGTGGGGACGTTGACAAGTCCAGAAGGTCCGGGAACCAGATCTGCCTCGGCCACGCCAGTGCGACGAGGATCATTCTGCACCTGGACTTCTTGAGCTGGTTGATGAGAAGGAGCAGCAAAGGCAACGGCGGGAACGCGTATAGAAACAGGCCATCCCAGGGGAACGAGAAAGCATCGCCCCTGCTCCTCCGCTGCGGGAACCTGCTGGCGAACCTCTGGCACTTGGAGTTTGTCGCAAAAAGGTTGATCCGGGGTTTGCCCCATCGTCGAAAGAGCCGATCCACCTGGTCCTGATGTAGTTCCCACTCATGGCACAAGCGCAGCTCCCTGCTGAGTGAGTCCGCGATGGTGTTTTTTATTCCTGCCAAGTGGAAGGGAACCAGAAACAGCAGCCCAGTGCCAGAGATCCTGGGTCTCCTTGGATAGGGCTGGGGGTCTGGTGCCCCCCTGCTTCCGTAAGTAGAACATCGTGGTGGTGTTGTCGGTGAAGATCCTCACCACTTTGTCCTTGAGGGACGGAAGGAATGACTTGAGCGCCCAGAACACTGCTCAGAGCTCCAGAATGTTGATGTGGAGAGACCTCTCCTCCGGGAGCCAAAGGCCTCTTGCGTGGAGATCTCCGGTGTGGGCCCCCCCCCCCCCAACCCTCCAGAGAGGCGTCCGTCGTCACAGTCTCCTGAAAAGCCGGGGTTTGAAAGTCCGTGCCTGTAGTGAGGTGAGCACGGGTACCCCACCATAGGATCACCCGACGGAACTCCTCGTCGAGAGGGATCCTGTCTTCGAAGCAGCCCATCGCCTGAAACCAGCAGGCGTCGAGGAACTCCTGTAGCGGAAGCATCCGAAGTCTGCAAAGGGGTACAAGATAGATGCATGAGGACACCATCCCGAAGAGGGACTTGATGGACCTCACCCTGGCCACGTCCGTGGCTAGCAGGCGCAGCACCTTGCCCAGAATGGTGGTCGTCCTCTCCTCTGACGGGGAGGCCAATTGCCCCACTGTATCGAGCTTCGCTCCCAGAAACAGTGCTACTTGCGACGGAATTTGGGGTAGTTGATGGCGAACCCCAGTTCTGTGAGCAGCCGGACGGTCCTCTGTGTGTTCGACGGCGAGTTCTCTTGTCCTTGCCCGGATTAGCCAGTCGTCCAGGTAGGAGTAGACGTGGATCCCCTGCAGGCGCAGCCGCGCCGCCACTGGTGCCAGGCACTTGGTGAATACCCTGGGTGCCGACTTTAATCCGAACGCTAGGGCTCTGAATTGGTAGTGGCGTCCCTGAACCACGAACCTGAGAAACTGTCCTTTTAGAATGGGGATGTGGAAGTAAGCATCCTCCAGGTCCAACGACGATAGGAAGTCGCCCTCCTCCAGCTGTCCCCGCATGTGCTGGAGGGTGAACATCCTGAATTTCTGCACCTTGATGTATTTGTTTAACCGACGCGGGTCCAGGGTGGGGCGCCAACCGCCTGTCTTCTTCCTGACGAGCTAGTACCTTGAGTACACTCCGGAGCCTTGGAGCCTCCTGGGGACGAGCTCGATAGCCCCTTTCTTGAGCATCGCCCTTACCTCCAACAGCAGTAGAGGGACGTGATTCTCCTTCCTGGCCACGGGAGGAATGCAAGGACACTTCTTTTGGAATTCCAGCGAGTGCCCGTTGGCCAGGGTGTCCAGCACCCAACGGTCGGTGGAGATGGACTCCCACACGCTGATGAACTTCGTCAGCCGGCCTCCCACCGGGGTGCTTCGGTGGGGGCCCGACAACACGGCTGGGTAGTCTTGCTTGGAGGAGGCCTTGCCTCCTTGGCGACGACGGCGGGATCCCCCTTCCGCGTCCTATGTAGGCCTCCTGGGACGAGGAGCGGGCCGCCTGGCGGTATGTAGAAGAGCTACCGCTGGATCCCTTGGAGGCACCCCGTCTGCCCCCGGAGCTCTGAAAGGGCCGGCGTTGTTGAAGCACCCTTAGGGCCCGGGCCATCTCTGAGTCGGTCTTGATGGCCTGGAGCGACTCGTCCACCGCCTTACCAAAAAGGTTGTTGCCGTCGAACGGCATATCCAACACTCTGGTCTGGACGTCCTGGCGAAAGTCCGTCGCCTTGAGCCATCCTCGTCGTTGGAGGCAAACTGTTGCCCAGTTGGCGAAATCCGGTATCAGCAATGTCCGTTGCCACCGTTATGGCGTGATCCAATGCCACCTCGCCTTCCTGCAGAATTTGTAGGGCCTCTGCCGTCCGGTAGGAAGTCTAGCAGGGGAGCCATCTTGAACCAAAGCTCCATGTCGTAGCGGGCCACGATCGCTAAGGCATTGGCCGCCTTAATCGTCGTCGCCGCCGACAAGATGACTCATCGTCCCATGGAGTCCAACTTCGTGCCCTCGCGGTCCGGCGGGGAAGTGGAAGTGGAAGCCGCCGCACCCGCTGCTTTCTTCTTGGCCGCTGCGGAGACGACAGAGTCTGGCGTGGGCTGGGCCCTGAGGCACAAGGGGGCGGCATCCGGGACTCGGTACTTCTTCTCGTACCTGTCCCTCTTGGCGGGTGTCGTGGAAGGGTTCTTGAGGATAGCAAGCCCCTCGTCCCAGATGTCGTTGAGCAAAGTCACTGCGAGGACCGTCTTTCTCTTGGCCCCTCGTCGTTGGTAAAGAAACCCTTCCTTTTTTTGTTCTTCAGGGCAGAGCTGGAAGAGCTCGGATGCCCTGGTTATCATGGCATGAAAGGAGCCAGTTTCGTCGGCTCGAGAAGCCCGAGGGGGGGTGATGACGGGATGTCCGTTGTGTCATCTCCGCCATCGTCGTCCGTCGCCGGATCTGTCGCCGTATCCTCTCTAGGGTCCGGCAAGGGGGATGAGGGGTCCACAGGCCTCACGGGCACGAAGGGCGGAGAGGGGTGGACTCTCCTCCACTTGTTCGGAGGGCTTCCCGACGGGCCTGGGTCTGGATCCTCCATCGGGGTACGTGGTAATCTCGTCCTTATCTCAGTACATAGGGATTGGATCGCCAACAAAATGGCTGCAGAGCTATCCTAGGGCTCGGGTAATGGCTGCGACGGACGGGATGGCCACTCCACTGGGCCCTCTTCGTCGCCATTGTTGCTATCTTCGATCACATCAGCAGGGACCGTCCCCTGGGATCGAACCTTCTCAAACTTATCGTTGAGGCCCTTCTTGGTTTCCACCAGATCCTCCTCAAAGGCTGATTCAGAGTCTGTAATGGCCACCGCCCCCCCCCCTCTTTTTCCGACGGGGACTTCACAGGGGTCTTAACGATGGGCTGGAAAGAGGATTACCTCTGCGGTGGCAGGGATACTCTGGGCCCAGAGGCAGTTTCCAATGGCGTAGTCTCAGCCGGCTTCGCCAGGGTCGCAGCGACCACTTTGATAGAGGCCTTTGCCAGCTGGATCAAAGCCCTCACCACCTTAGGTGCGTCCTGGGCCTTCGCCTTGGTGGGAGGGTCAGCGCCTCGCTCCCCCTTCGAGATCGACCGGGGCCGCTCCAGCAGCTTACCCGGGTTCTCAGACTTCCTCTTCCCCGAACCAGAGCGCTGGCTCGTGGTTGAACGCGCCGGGGAAGTCGCGCCCTGCCTGGCAGCCGAAGAGCCCGACCTTTCGGCGCTCCCGGTGCCCACAGACTCGCAGTGCTTGGCCTTCTGTTGGGCCCCCGTCGCCGGGGCGCCCTCACAGGACTTAGAAGCCCGCTCAGACTTTTCCTTCGCCTTCTCACCTGCTGTGCCCTTCTCCAGCCAGGTGGCGAGGCGGGAACGACGATCTTGTTTGGTCCGTTCCGAAAGGTTCTTGCAGGACGCACAGTCCTTCTCCACGTGTGTCTTGTCCTAATGAAGGCAGTAGAGACATCGCGAATGCTCGTCCTCCTTGAAAACGTTTTGTAATCCACATCCAGGGCAGCACCTGAACAGCTTGGATCCGGGCATCGAGCTTCCCTTGTCCTGGAGCATGTCCGTTGAGGTAGGCCGCAGATCTTCCGGAATCCTCCAAGAAGCATAAACTCGATGAAAACTTCACCCTTGAGGGGCGTAGAAGAATTACGAAACGGGTCCCTGTTATCGGAAGTAGAAACGGTGGAGCTTGAGGCTCGATTAAACCGAAAAAATGAGAAAATCTCCTGAAAAAGCGCGAAAACGCAGTAAAAACTCAAGAGCTAAAGCACGAGGGCTCCCAACACTTAAGCGTGCGGTAAAAATCTGAGGATGGCTGCCAGAGGCGGGGCTTAGGGAGAGGGCAGTCATTGGCTGGGGGCAGTATGACCCAGAGATCAGTGATTGGTTACTACTAGGAAAGACAGATCAGAAACAAAACTGATACTGATTTTTTCTTTACCGAGGATTCCCAGCCTGACGACGGGGAATATTCATGAGCATGTGAATCCATGCCAGACCCCATGCTGGAGTAATAGTATGTCATATTAATGATCGGGGCAATTCTTTATCCCAAAAAGGGGCACATCCTGGAGTGGTTGTAAGTCATGTAAGACAGATCACGGACTTAAGACGTTCAGTGGAAACTGAAATTAGATGGAAAATGTCCCACCTTATGCAGTTTGTGCAAGTGGTGCAGTAAAATAATGAGAGTAGATTTCACAAAGTTAGGTACGTTTTAGATTTAAGATGGAATCACCACAAGAGCTCTTTATATTTCTGATAATTTATTAGCCTCAATAATTTGAAGAATGCTTACCAATTTAGTAAAGTTTTGCCTTTGTAAGATTGCTGCCCAAATAAAAAATATATTTGATGCTGTGACATCAAGAGAAACACATTTTAGAATACCTTTAGTTGGGCTTACTTTCAGTTTCAGGAAACTGTAAAACTTCATTCTGAGAAGCGGGGGTGAAATTGTAAGGTCCCAGTGATTACAGACCTTAGCCAAATCTATCCACAATCTGCCATATGTTTATACAGTGTTTATACATGCCCTCTTCTACATTGTAAAGTGTAGCACCCTTTTCCACACTTTTGCCCCATCTCAGAACACATTTTTAGGTTTCCAATGATGGTGAATATTACAATTAAAAAACAATTGTGCATTTAACTCCTACAACGGTAAAGGTTTCAAGCAACTTAACCAATGTAATTCCTTCCCCGTTATTTACTTTACTCTTAAGCAACCTGGCAATGAAGATTACTGATCTGTAAGAGAACAGTCACAAAACGTCCTGATTAAGGCCTGCGTTATGGAAGTAAAACAGGGCCATCTTAAATGGATTTAAGGTCCCTTTTCTTTATGCTTTCTTATGTTTAAACCAAATTATTTATCCGAGAAGCAGTTTACGCTTATTAAAATGCCTCTGCTACTTTCCAACAGGGATTTTGACATTCTGCCAAACTGATCAACTCTAGCCAGATCCTTGGAGCAATGGAGTTTCAAGTATTGATGTTATCATCTATGCCAAGAACCTACAACTCATTATTCTCACCAGAAAAGGGGTCTTTAATCCAGGGAGAGATCATTAGACCACATCATTCTCTTTTGATGGGTTATAAAGACCCCTGATAATGCACCTAATCTGGTAATTTTGACCCATCAGACAATTGTATTGTATTGTTTATTTATTTATAGAGCGCGCCTGGCCGTTAAGCAACTGGGCGTTTGCAGAAAATAAGTCTTGGGTTACAGGTACATGAATACGTTACATTTCTTAGGTTACAGGATCATATATTACAAGCTCATATCAGGCATTTCTTACTTACAAGAGGGGTATGTTACATATATCAAAATCTTTTTTGATATATGTAACATACCCCTGTCGGATGACTTACAGTAAAGATAAGTTACAGTTAGTGTTTACAATAAATATACAGAGTAATTGGTACAGTTGGGGCATTAGCAGTCGTTAGTTTTAAGCCAGAGTTTAGCGTTGGCTTTGAACACATAGGGGGTGGCTCTAAGTGCATCTGGGATGGAGGTCCAGGGCTGCGCTGCTAGAACTGGGAAGCTGGACCCAACAATTCTTTTCAGTTTAAAGTTAGGGACTTTGATGCTATTTGAGAGGGCCTTTTTGATGGGACGTTCAGAGGTGTGCTTAGTGAATTTTTCTGTCAGGTATGCAGGAGCTTTGTTGTTCAGACAATTTTGTGCAATGTTCAGAGTTTTGAGTTTGATACGGTCATTGATGGCCAGCCAGTTGACGGCTCGTCTATGGGAAGATATGGGTTGCCCTTTGGGGATGCCTAGGGCTGTTCTGAGGGCATTGTTCTGCAGGGTTTGGAGTTTGTTAGTGTTGTGTTTACTGGTGCCGAGGTACAGTGCATTGCAGTAGTCTAATTTAGAGAGGATGAGGGCTCGCGCTATGGTGGTGCAGCTGTCTGTGGAAAGGTATGGTTTGCAGGCGTGGATGAGTTTGCAGGTGTAACTGGTTGCTGAGGCTGTAGCATTTACTTGCTCGTCAAGGGTGAGAGCTGAGTCTAAGTAGAAACCTAAGGTTTTAACTTCCTTAGCTACCTTGATTTTGATGCCATCGATCGTGATGGAGTTGTAAAGCTGGGGTAGTTTGTTCAGTTTATTGGTAGAACCAATGATTAAGAGCTTGGTCTTATCGTCGTTAAGACATAGGCCATGAGTGGCCATCCAGGTTTGGATGATTTGGTAAATTTTGTTTATGAGTCTGGTGTCTTTTTCATAATCCCCTTGGATTGGGATAAGGATCTGGGCATCATCGGCGTAGTTGGTATATGAGACCCCTAGTTTGTCCAATATATCAAAGAGAGGCTTTGTAGAAATATTGTATAGCGTGGAGGAGACACATGACCCTTGAGGGACTCCGCAGGTGATGGGGACTGGATCCGCTGCTGATGAGGGTGGGAAAACTCTTATGGTTCTCTGGTCCAGGAATTAATTTATCCATGCCGTGGCTTTTGTAGATAATTGGCTGCCGATTTGAGGTGATTGCACAGTACCTTGTGATCTACGAAAGCAGCTGATAGGTCTAGGAGTAGGAGAATAGACACATCTCCTCTGTCTTTGCGCTCGTCTAGCTGGTTTTTAAGATCAAGGAGAGCCGTTTCGGTTCCATGTCTTGGCCTAAATCCTGATTGTCTTGTCCCTAGTAGATTGTTGCTCTCCAGATAATCTTGGATCTGAAGATATGCAGCTTTATCTAAGATTTTAAGGAGGAACGGGACAGTTATGGGCCTATAGTTCGTTGGGACGTTAGGGTCCAGGTTAACTTTTTTTTAGTAGAGGTAGTATCCATGCATTTTTAAGGTTTGTTGGCACAGAGCATGATTTAAATGAGGAGTTAATGAATTATGTGACGAAGGGGGCTAGTTAATGTGCAGCCTCTTTAATAATTGGAGCTGGACAGGTGTCCCCAAGGCATCGGGACGGTTTCAAGGACAAGATGATGTTCTTAGTTTCTGCAGTAGAGATGGTTCTAAAGCTAAATTGGTTAGGGGGTTTCGTTTGGTTGGTGGCAAGTTCCTGGAGGATGATTTCTTGCGTAGATAGGGCGATGTTGTGGAGGGCGGATTCTTTGGCTCGTATTTTGTCTTGTAGCATTATGATTTTGTTGCATAGGGCTTTTTGAATGTTAGTGCACCAGGCTTTGTCTTTGGTGCAAGAATCTGTGGGTGCAATTGGGGATTCTAATTCTCTCAGAATGGAGAAGATTTCCCTGGTATTCGAATTCGCTTTTTTGATTCTGTCATTAAAGGTCTCTTTTTTTAGCCTGAATGATTTGTTTTTTGTAGCTGTTAGTGAGGGCAGTGAGAAGGTCTTTGTTGTGGGGAGAGGGGTTTTTTCTCCAACAGGCTTCTGCATGTCGTTTCTCTTTGCGTAAGGCTTTTAGCGCGGGGGTGAACCAGGTGTTCAGATGGGCAATAGGTTTTGGTTTAGAGGGTTTCAGCGTCGCAATGGCGTTGATTGCCGAGTTGATGGTGTTGTTGTACAGGTCGACTAGATCGTTGGGGTTAGAGAACTGGCTAGAGTGATTAGTGATAGGTTGGAGCAGGGGGAGAAGATTTGCGAGAGTTATATATTTTTTTTGCAACGGGTGAGGGCCGGTGGAGCATGAGGTTTGGTAGATTTGGGTTGTGGAAGGTCCGAAATGGTCAGTGAGATCAGATAGTCATCTGTCCATATACAAGGCTCAATTGCTGTTATGAGGGAGACACAATTGATGTCTGCGACCCAGTCCAATGTGCGGCCTTTAGAAGGAGTAGGGCCGTTATTCCGAATAGTGAGGCCTGCTTCCCCAATAGTGTTAGCTATGGTGGAGGCATTGGAATCTTTTGGGTCCTTGTAGCCTAAATTGAAATCGCCTAATAGGATGATTTGTGTTCCCGGTTTGGCATGAGTGTTTAGTAAGGTGGTTAAGTCTTCTTCAAAGGTGCCTAGTGGACCAGGAGGTCTGTAGATAAGGTGTATTGTGATAGTACGTGTGGCAGAGATTTCTAGTTTAAGGGAAAGTAGTTCAGCTGAGGGCATAATGAGGCAGTCTATTTCTTTGATGGTGAGGTTGGCTCTGCAGATAAGAGCTATGCCTCCTCCTTTGGAGGTTTCCCTGTCTTTTCTGAAGATGGTGAAGTTTGGGGGTAAGGCTATCATGAGGGCAGGGCCAGCGGCTTTGTGTAGCCATGTTTCGGTGACTGCTAGGAAGTCAAGTTGGTTACAGGTGATGATGTCAGCAATTTCCGAGGCATGAGCTATTAGGGATCTAGCTTTGATGAGACCACCCTTGAGGTTTTGAGTTATTTCGGTGTTATTGCTAGTGTGGAGCTTGTTGGGCAAAGTTTCAGAGGATTTGGTGCAAAGGGTTTGATTGCAGCTTGGTTTCCTTGTGTGCCTGTTTCGGCTGGTGTGTTTGAGCTCCTTCTTAGCGTGGCTAAGGGGTATGTGTGCGCTAGGTGGTTTGGGAAGTCTGGAGCCTAGTCGGAGGTTCCTTAGTTCGGTGGGGTAGGCTTGACTCTGTAGGGTCTGGGTGAAGGGCGCATACTGTTTGGGTAGTCTAGTACCTAGTCTGGAGTTCCTTAGTCCGGTGGGACAAGCCTGATTCAGTTGGGTCCAGGTCAGGGGAGCAGTCTGTTTAAGTGGTGGCTGTGTGTACATCTTTCTGGTTGGTTGCCTTTCTGTCGGCAGAATGTGGCGAGCGGCTGCCATAAAAACTAAGGCAGAAAGTGTAGACAGTATGGCTATGTAGCCAATAGATGTGTTGGGCATAAACGATGTCATAACAGTGTTTGTTGGCAGGTTATCTTGTGGTAGTCAGATGTTTAGACGTCTTGAGGTCTAAGTGTGTAGAATGCAGATAGGTTCGCCTAGATTCAAGAATCACTATATGGACTAAAATACATGACTTAAGAGTTGTTAACAACTGGCAGGCGACCAGAAGGTCTTGAATAGGTCTCAGGGTGCAGTGGCAAGCAGTCGGGAAGGTCTCAGATAGATCACAGTGTACAGTAACTAGCGACCAAGGGTCTAATTGGGTTACACGGTACAATGGCAAGCGACCAAAAGGTTATCAGTTAGGTCACGGGGTGCAGTAACTAGCTACCAAAGGCTCCAAGTAGGTTACACAGTGCAATATCAAACGACCAAAAGGGTCTCAGATAGGTCACGAGGTGCAGTAACTAACGACCAAAAGGGTCTGAATAGATCAAAGGGTGCAGTTACTAGCGACCAAATGGTCTGAATAGATCACAGGGTGCAGTAACTAGCGACCAAAGGGTCTGAGAATAGGTCACACGGTACCATGGCAAGCGACCAAAAAGGGTCTCAGATAGGACAGTGACAGGGTGCAGTGACTAGCTACCAGGGGCTCTAAATAGGTTGCACGGTGCGATATCAAGCGACCAAGAGGGTCTCGGATAGGTCACGGGGTGCAGTGACTAGCTATCAGGGGCTCTAAATAGGTTACACAGTGCAGTATCAAGCGACCAAAAGGGTCTCAGATAGGTCATGGGGTGCTGTAACTAGCGACCAGAGGGTCTAAATAGGCTAGGGTGCAAATGCGGTCAGGAAGCGACCATAGGGTACAACACACTTCAAATGTGGTCTGGAGGCGACCATAGGGTACAACACTATTCAAATGTGGTTAGGAAGCGACCATGGGGTACAACACAATTCAAATGTGGTTAGGAAGCGACCATAGGGTACAACACACTTCAAATGTGGTCTGGAGGCGACCATAGGGTACAACACAATTCAAATGCGGTCAGGAAGCGACCATAGGGTACAACACACTTCAAATGTGGTCTGGAGGCGACCATAGGGTACAACACTATTCAAATGTGGTTAGGAAGCGACCATGGGGTACAACACAATTCAAATGTGGTTAGGAAGCGACCATAGGGCACAGCACAGCTCACATGCACTGAGGTCACACATTAACTGGAGTACATCAAGGCACCCGAGTACGAAATCACAATGGGGGACACACATGTACTGAGGGCGTGTAATGAGGAGGGTGCATCAGGGTGCCTAACTTTGAGATCATAGTGTGGGGCTACATGTACTGAGATCACATATTGAGTAGAGTGCATCAGGGCACAGGGTCCGAGGTCATGCATAGAGACAAGAAGGTGGCACAGTAAATGCAGAATAAGGCAATGAACACTGAGGTGACACAGTTCGGTAACAAGCTTTGATTATCACAAAAGCTTACAAGGAGCATGCATTGTGGCGTAGTGTCGTGGCTCGAGCCCTAATACTAGAGGGCCGAGATATCAGAGCCTCAAGTTGCAGAGGGGCTGCTGGATAAAAACAAACCTGCCAATAGGTTAGGAGAGCAGTAGATCTTTAGGTTAGAGGCAGGATGAAGCTGCAGTAAAGGTCAGGTCAGATAGCGTTCTGGTGTGATATGTAAGAGGCAGATAGGTTGTGGGCTCAGCGGAAGCAAGCCGAAATGCGACGGCCATCTTAGAAGGGGGTACCTCGTGTACCTCCGAACTGTAAACGGGGCAAAAAGGTGCTCTTGTGGGTGCAGGGTGGGTGCAAGGCTGTCTGGGTCCTTGGTGGGGCACCTCAGAGCACTTGTGACCCATCAGACAATTGTGCCACAAATGTCTGCTCTATTCTACAGAAATGGGAAGGGTTGCAATGTGAAACCAACAAAAACATATTGGTTAGTTGATCATTTTTGCAAAGCAAAACAAATAAAATCTACTAACTGCTTTAAAGTCCCCCAAGCACTCCTGAGCTGACACTGTATCAGCACGCAAACAATATAAAAGGCTCACAGCCATCAGGAACGCAGCGTTACCAAAAAGCCTCAGAGGATTTACTATTGGCTGCCTACCATGGTAACACCTGAACCTTCTGGGAACCAGTAAACCATGGTCCTCGCCACTTGAACCACCATAATAAAGTGGTGGCTAATGTACCCGAATCAGCCTGGGTGGATTATTGAAGTAACCTTTATAAGGCAAGGGTAACAGAAGAAGTATTAACTAGCTCTGTGACACCGGCTAGTCTACACTCATTTAACATCAGATTGGAAGGAGTAAATACTGCATTGAACAAACTAGCACTGGGTAAAAGTTCTGGCCAAGATGGAATTACTGTGGACCCGTAATGGTGAGCACTATTTCTAACAGTCTGCTTCAACACCTTTGTAACCTGATTCCGAGAAGTCCGCCATCATTTATCCAATCTATAAGAAAGGCCCTAGAGATCTACCAATTTCCTAGAGGCCCATCTGTCTTGGACTCACAGTTCAAGCCATTTGGTAGCGTCATCTTGGCTCAACTCCAAACCTCAATGACTAAAGAAAATATTCCCTCCAACTTCAGCTTGGATTTAGAGAGGGATTGGGCCCCAACAAACAGGCCCTAAATGTATACTTCGTGGTGGCTAAATCATTATGATTGAAGGAGAGAATCGAACTCACATTTTGGACCTAAAAAAAGGCATTTGTCAAAGTAAATCAAACCATGGGATTGTCGAAGTGGTTATAATTGCCTGGAGGACCCACTTGACATTCTTATTTTGATCCATCAAAACTCAAGACCATGTATGCTTAGTGGAGGTGATGGTCAGTATACTTCATGGTTCTCAGTTCAAACGGGCTGTGTACCGGCCCACATTATTCTCACTCCGTTAACAGATCCATGGAAAAAAGTGTGGAACTTAAAACAGATGTCCCTCATTTTTGGCAGAAAACAATTTGTATCTTGGCCTACACAGACCACACTGTTTTGCTTGCCAGAACACCTCAAGCCCTACAAACTGTTTCTACACCGATTTGATGAATGTAAATCTTGCAATAAATGTTTCCGAATCGGTGGTGATGATATGCCATAAGAGGCCCTATAAATGGTAAGTGGGGTCTCTACCTTTGCTTTTTGTAAAGAGCGATAGATTGCCAATGACAAGATCCTATAACTGTAAAGGTCATACCTAGGTAGATGTTGGGGGCTAAACACTGTATGAAACATGACATAGGCTGTAGGCAGGATATTTAGTTTTGCCAATATGTATAAATGTCACTATTGGTCCAATGTTGAAGACCTATTCAAAGTCAAAGCTGCAGCCAAATACAGCATGGGGATTTGGGGTTTTACTAATTAGTCCCGTTACAAACACAGGAAAATAAGTTCCAGAAACAGGTATTAGGCTTGCCCTTTTCTGCTGCAAATTGTGCAGCACACCAGGAACTGGGTTTACCCTATTTGGCAACCAAATTTTAACTCGAGCATATGTCCCTGGGGCTGCGAATATTGTGCAATAATAGAGCTGCACTGGCTCAACACATTCCCAGTCATCTTTTGTTCTCAAACAAAATATTCTGGCTATCCCATGACTCAGGTATATAAAATGTTTGTCTCTTCTGATTAATATCACTGATATATTTAACAACGCTGTTGTCGTTCATAGCCAAGCAGCTAGGACCTGTAAAACAATACTAACACATGGCTCTCCGGAGAGAATATACAGAGTTAATTAAATCTTCGAATTGTTTGCATGCTATTGTCATGATCAACTCCCCTGAAGACTACCTTGGTTACTCCAATATTTTAGAGAACGTACCCTCAGAATCAGAGCTAGGTTCAATGCACTCCCTATAAGCGCAATAACTAGCAAATGGACAGCTTCCTTGCAATCCACTACCATCTGTGAACTTTGTCAGGCGAGGTCTGAAGATGTATTGCATTTTTTGTTTTTCTGTCCTGCTTATGTTAAGAGTCACGGGCGGACTTTGATTCCTCTATTGCAAAATAATAACTTTAAGCAATGTAGTCACACCATGTTGTACACGTTCATGGCAAAAACCCCTGTGATTGCATGACTTTGCTTTCTTACTTGAGGGTAACCCTAACGATTAGGAAAAGATTCTTGTTAAACACACACATTGATTAATTCTGATTCTGTGGAGTCTGCTGTTGATTTTCATCTTTGAAAGGACCAGGTAGTTCTGGACCATTTTAAGGCAACTGCTAATATTCAGTGGAGTGTATGTTTCAATGTTATGAGCTGGAGATGTCAACTTGGCTGAACTCCTGTGACATTATCTGTTTAATTTTTATCTGTTTATATATCTTAATATTAATCCTAGTGTTTTATTAGGATTCTAGCTACGCATTGTATAATGACATTGGTTTTCTGTGAAATGTTGTGATTTTATAGTAAGTTTACTGAAATAAATCTATTGCGACACTTTCGACATCCTCTTTACAGTTCAGGTTTTTCAGAAACACTAATGTTGTAGGCTTCTGCAAAAGCAAACTTAGTGGACCTGCATAGGCTTGATACAAAAGTCTTTACTCGCTTAGTAATAAGATTGAGCATTTAGGCAGAGACTTAAAAGATTATGGGTTGAGTGAGTACAATTAAACACTATCCCCGACTATTAAAATGTTGTTCACACAGGTAAGTGCAAAGATCATTTTATTTTACAAAGATCCATTGTCAAAAAGACACTAAAAGGCGAATAAAAACAATGTATGCATGCACACTATCAGTGTGGTGTCCGCATTGGAACACACAACACACTTTAGAAGTTACACAGGTTAGGAAATGGCACAAAAATTATCGAAAGATAGGGATTGGGAAAAGACATTAAGCTATGTTACATGGGTATTACAGGACGAGAAAGCAGAACAACATTCAGAACAACGCTTTATAAAACCAATTATCCTAGAAATAATTTCTTCAATAGTCAAGGTAAGTAAGCCAGTTCTCAGATACTGAAAGCATACTTTGCAATAAATCGTACAGTTCTTCCATAGGAGCAAGAGCCAATGGGCTTCACGTAGCAGTAGTCCTACAGTCAGTAAAAAACTCTTATGGGATCATTTAGTTTTTCTGTTTCAAGGAAAAGGGCAGCTATGTATCCTTGTCGTCCACTGGGACAAAGACAAGATGGCCACACTTAGGTTTCACCACCCAAAGTCAGACCTAGATAGATGCAGCAGTGGACTTTGGAATAAACGGGGTACAGAGGAGGTTTAAAAAGTGTTTGCACCCAGAGCTTCAACCTCTGCTAAAGGAAATTAACAGCTCAAGTAAGGCTTATTGGGGACTGCTATTCTCATTGGTTGATGCAAGACAGGTCTCTGGGTTACGGTGTAGTCACTTTCGGAGTATGGTTTGGGTCCAACTAACCCGTGGATCAGATCTCTGGTTCACAGTTCTTTAGGGATACCACCAGGCTAGGCCTCAGGGTCCCAACAATTATTAAAGATCTGTGTCAGCACCAATGACAAATAAGCAAGACCTTGAAAAGGCAGCAGATGGGAGATGAAGGGACCCCATACAGACAAGTAAGGACCATGTAGAAGGACAGATGCACTTAGGCGTTCCAAGCAGAACCCTCTCCCACGTTGTACGTTAAAGGCCCTAAAGAGAGCCCACAAAGGAGCTTCTGGGTGTCCAGGACCCTTTACACCTTAATCCATAATCCCTGTGAGTGTGTGTGCAACGTAGTGAATCAAAGTTGACTAGCCATTCAGGATTGGATATCTTGCAAAACATTGAATGCAGCCCTTGAGGTAATTAGAGAACTGAAGTAACCCCCAGCTCTGGGGATGTGTAAAGCGGGGGTGGGGGTCCTGAGCAATTTAGGCAAACCACTGGACCTGCTCCTGAGGAATCTAAGAGAACTAAGAGGGATGCAGAGGACTCTGCTGCAAGCTGTGGTGCAACTGCCATCCTATTGATCTGAAGGCAGAGCGCTCTCCTATCGATCACTCAAAACCTCTTAATAAGCGATTCCTTATTTGCAACCATCGGACACAGTTAGTTTAGCATCTATAACACCCTACTGGTCCCACTCCCCCCCCATGAAGCTCTTTGGCATAGATCCTCTCACCATGATTGGGAAACCCTAATGGAACTGGAACTAGAGTGGTGTTGCATTTGGGTAACACTAAGATTGCTGTATCAGGAGGCATCCTGGAGCCGCACCGCTCGACAGATTGATACTGTTGCCTGTGTCAAGTTCTTTGTGTCCACCAGAGCCGCTGTTCTTTTGCCTTCAAGGGTCAGTTCTAGACTGCCTTGCAGCCATTGTGAGTTGGTTGCATCTTCCAGCATCGTAGATGTTATTCTGGTCCTGCAACCTCCCAGAACGCTGCCATCGGAACAAGAGACCAGATCAGGTGCCTAGCCACAGAATTACAACACCTAAAGTGACCCCAGGATTGCTGGGCAGTCTTCTTCTGGTCCTCTGATCCCCATTCTGAAACAGGATCATGTTCTTCAGTGGACTAGTGGTACATAGCGGGCCTCTGGTTGTCTAACAAGGACCAGCATCTCTCCTGGTGGGTGCCTCTTGATTCATTATAACGCAGCCACTACTGAGTTTGTTCTAATCATCTCTATGGAGAAAAAAATAAAAAAAAATGTTTACAAGTTGGGTCGTATTGCTACAGAAGTACCGCCAAACTCTACTACGGTTACTGCCTATCAGTCTGATAGATGTAACAGCAAATTACAAGTGGTGGTATGTCAGTGCTAATCACCATCTTCGGTGCCAATAAATCTCCACTGGCACTGGAGCATTTAGTTGACTTAATCCTGGATACAAATCCGTACATTTTTGGCAATGAAGTGGAGGATTCACCTTCAAAATATTGCAGAGGGTAAATCCTCCACTTTAGAGTAAAACATATTTGTCAGTGAGGTAAAAATAGGCAGCAATTCCATTACCACCAAAAGAAAAGCAGTGGTATTGGAATTACCACCACATTTTTACACCACAGCAATCTCATAGTAATGACCACTGAACAGTTCTTTGGATGCTGGTGTGCCCCTGGCCCCGCCTAACAGTAAGGCCAGACTGTTCTCACACATTTACCACTGCAAGAGCTTGGACTAACTCAGTCGAAAGCCTGCATACTACAATTACGGATTATTATATACACCTGACTTCCATCACACTTCCCCCACACAGATAAAAGGCGGAGCACGAAAGCACACTGAGCTAGGCAAACTACACGAGGAAACAGTTTCAAGATGGCAGTTTAATACAAGGAGAAAGACGGCGAGACCAGAGAGTCGCAAGGAGGGAAGCACCTGTGACCTCTAAAGACAGTTAATTTCATGAGCCTTGGAAAGTAAGAAACCGAAGACCAGGAACGAAGGCTGATCAAACCTGCACCGTGTATCGGAGGTACTGGGGCTCTCCTGCTTCGATAACCAAGGCGGGGAGGAGCGATTGCCGCTGTGGTACTATCCTTGGCTCCTACAACAGAGCAGCATCAGAAAAGACAGCACAGTCGGTGAGTCGGCGAGACCGATGCCAAACTGGTTTGTGTTTTGAACCAAGGTTGCAAGCAGCAACTTTGTATGTGAGACGATGGCGCTGAGCAATACAAGTATAATTGGTACCAAAGAAGTAATTGAACTTTGTGATTGAATTTTGGGATAAAAGTCAGCGTGCACAGAGTATCCAACTGATGCGGAGTGTGAGAAAAAGGAATACAGAGTTCGATGCGATCATGCAACGGGTCTTGCTAAATCCCATGCACATTCAAAAAAGTCTTTGATAGTTCAAAGTACATTGCAATTGGTACGAGCCCCGCTGAGGGAGACTAATTGACCGAAAGAAAGGGATCTGAGCCCGGCTGGGGGGCATCCAGAGTCTACAGTGAGTCACCCGTGAAAGAACTCTTGGACATTAGTGAATAAGGGGATCTGAGCCCAGAAGAGGGGGATCCAGGGTGAACCGTGGGTCACCCAAGAAGGAATATTTTTTTTCTTCAAATTTGATTTTATTAGGTTTTGTAAAACATAATAATCCACACACCAGTATCATTTGGAACATATCAAACCTGTTTCCTTTCTTCTCACCCCTCCTCCCTCCAAAAAACACATCAACTTGAAACTGTAAACCAAAGTCTTTACCTCTCCCCCCGGAACAGTGTTTCTTCTCACTTGTCGCCTTGTTCTTCGTGTTCTGAGTAACAGCACGGATAGCTCGCGCTTAGTACATTCTCAGTCTATAGTCCTAATAGTTTAGACATGGTATAAATGGCGGCATTCCCTAATGGTCTTTGGCGGAGAGCTCATCGCGGTAGTCCATTTGGGACACGCATGGCCATACATTTGCATCATGTTTGATTTTCACTCCCCCTCCGTCGGCCCTTATGGAGCGCTGGTTATATATACATTCACAAAATCACCCCACAGCAACTCATATCGCGCAGCTTTACCATGTAGGGAGGCAGTAATTCTTTTCATTGTGCAGATGTTCGTTGCCACATTGATCCACTGTTTCCTGCTCGGGGCGGAGTCTGCTTTCAACTTGATGACCAAGCAGGAGTGGGACCGCTATCCCCGTTATTCTACTCATTTCACCTTCACATTCTTCCAATCCAAACAAGACTGGGAGGTGTTGCCTCATGGGAGAGCCCATCCACCTGCTTAATCCACCCCAAGACCTCGTTCCAGAACACTTTCACCCGGCGACATCCCTACCACATGTGCCAATAATTGGCCCTCTCCCCGCATTGGCGCCAGAACAGGGGGCTTGCAGGAACATTTTCGACAACCTATGAGGATCATATTGCCACCTATGGAGAAGCTTAATGGCGCGTAATTTATACTGGGCTGCTATTGATACCTGCGATGCCCCCCTATAGATCCTTGTCCATAATTCAGGGTCTATCTCCAAATTTCAATCCGATTCCCACCTTTATCTTAGCTCCGCAGTGGACCCCCTTCCCAGCTTCTATCAGTGCTCTGTACATGGCTGAGACCAGACCTTTGGTCACTGTTATTGTGTCGAGCAATTTCTCAAAGGAAGTGAGGTCTCTCTGTATCTTCTCTCTCCATTTATTCCTCATATGGATGCCCTTAAGTTGTAGGAAGGAAAAGACTGGTAATGGGTGTATTCCAAGTGCCTCTTCCAATCCGGTGATCGTGAGGCAAACTCCCCCCTTCCAAAGTTGCCCCACCCTCTCGAGGTCCCCATCAAACCACAATTGAAACCGCTCATGATTAGGGATCTTCTCGCGGACTCCTGGAGCCCATAAATGGCTTAAAGGGGAAGGCCAGGTGGTAATTCACCGCATGTCTGCCCCCTCCCTCCAGATCTCCCATATCGTGCCCAGAATAGGATGATTTTGGAGTCTTCAGACTAATTTGTCTCTTGGGACCCAAAGCCATTCCAAGACGGTGGCCAGAGCCAAGTTATAATTGTCTAGATGTACCCACTGTAATTCTTTCTGCCCTCTCAAGTGGGGGACCAGGATCCTGAGCTGGACGGCCTGATAATATTTTTTAAGATCGGGGAGACCCACCCCTCCCTTTTCCTTAGGTAAAGTAAGAACCTCAAACTATCCTTGCCTTCTGTCCCTGCCCCAGGAATCTCAAAATGGCTCTTTTGACTTCCACAAAAAAGACATCCGGAGTCTTATCGGTAGCATTTGGAATGGGTAGAGAAATCTTGGGAGGCACACCATTTTGACTGCATTGAGCCTCCCGATCCAGTAGATCATAAGCTTCTGCCACTTAGCCAAATCAGCATGTAAACAAGCCAGAAAGTGGGGAAAATTAGCATCATATAAATTCTCTAAATCTCATGTTAGACCTATCCCTAGATAAGTTTCCAGAAACTTGGAAAGAAAAAACGCAGTGTTTTCAAACACAACGTTGTATTTATGTTTGCGGTCGCTTCAAAAGCGACCGCAAACATAAATACAACGTTTTTAAAGCTGCGGTTTTATTTCTAAGTTTTCCGGGCTCCTCCAGCCCGGAAAACTTAGAAAAAAAACGCAGCTAGTGCTCATTTTTTTTTTTTTAAATAAATAGCACTTACCGAGATTCAGCTGCAGCTTTCCTGCTCTGGTCTCCGGTCCCCGTGCTCCGCGTACAGCACCAATGAAGGAAAAGCAACCCATCGGTAGCTTTTGTTTACTACAGCTGGCTGGCTTTTCCTTCATTAGTGCCGCAAAAGCAAAAGCCAGCACAGGCGGGCATCCATTTCACAAAATGGATGCGCCCATGTGCTTGCTTTTGCGAATTTTGAGCTTGAATAGCTCAAAATTTTACATAGGAAGTTTAAAGAAAAAAAAAGTGCTAGTATTTTTTTTTTTAATGTTGCCGATCCATTTTTTAAGTAACATTTTTTACTGGACTATCCCTTTAACATTTCAACAGCGTTCAAAACTCCGCTTCTGGGGATGCATTCATCCTCCTAAACTTTCTGGATCCTGGTATTCGTCTTCGGGCCTTTGATGCGCCATTGTCTGTCATCCTCCCTTCTTTCTTGCGGTTTCGCTCCATCATCCTGATCGCCCAATAAATCAGTCGTACAGCTCTGAATATCCCTCTCCGATCTCAGCCTAATCGTACTCCCCTCCCATTCAAAGGCAAGCGAGAATGGGTATCCCCAACAATACCAGACACCTTTTTCTTTCAGCCATTTAGTGAGTGGGACACATTTCCTTCTCATGGCCAGGGTGAGTGACGACAGATCTTGGTAAATCGAAATCCGCACTGTGTCCAGTGGGATATGTGTAATGCGTTTGGTCTTTGAGAACCTTGGCCTTGTCGGCATAGTTGTGGAAACGTGCTAGGACTGTCTTTGGGCCAACTGCGGCACCCCCGGCACTATGTATGCGGTCAATTTTTGGCTCATTGATAAGAGTCATCCTCAAACAGGTGTTTCATGATCTTGTAAAGGGTCCTCTTCAGGTCCTGTTCGGTTTCCCCTTCTCTTTCCGGGATGCCGAAGATCCATATGTTACGTTGCTCCCGATTCTCCAAATCATCCATTTTCAGACAGAACTCTTCTTCCCTGGCTTCCATATCTGCAATCCTCTGGTCCATTTGGGATTCAAATGTGCAAAGGGAGGTTTGGTTATGCTCAACCTCCTCCAGCCTTTCTTCCATTTTATCTATTCTCTGCGTTATTTTATCAACTTTCCCACCTATGTCTGCTCTCATGCTTTTCATCTCGTTCACCAAGTCCGCCACATCGGCCTTGGTTGCAGCAGGCTCTGCCCCTGAGGTCACCATTATAGAGCCTGAGGAAGGGGCAGTGTTGGTGCTATGTGGGGAAAATCTGTATGGTGCGAGCTTCTCCTTAATGTCCATACGTTCTTCACCTGGAGTGCGTCAATGGGATGTGCTCATCACAACATCTTGTCTCTTCAAGACCTTGTTGAAGCCGGATGGGGTCTGTAGCTCTCTGAATGGAGAAGAGGGCACATGCCGCAATGATGGGGGCCCAACCTTCTCAGCGGTGGGTGGGGATCAGGACCAACGAGGATTACTGTATTTTCCAAGTGTGCACCACTTATGGAGGAGGTCAGTTTTAAAGGATCCAGGCAGCCTCTCTCAAGGTGGTCTCTCTCCCAGTTGAGATCGGTGCTTGGCGTTCACCAGTTCACAAACAGTGTTCTCCCATAGGGATTGCCTCAGACTCTTGTTGACCGCAGAAGTTTGGCCTCGAGGAGGGCACATGCCCTGTGAAACAGGGGCCTAACCCTCTGGTCTCCTCCTGCAGTGTGCCTCAGTTTGCATCCACCATGATACGTGGGGTTTGTCCACTTCTCTGCGAGTTCCTGCGGCACAGGCTTTCTGTGTCGTTTGAGGTCGTCGCTTACTCAGCCTCCTTACAACTCTGGGAGCCTATCCGCCCCTTTCAGAGGACGGCGCACACCACTTAGTCTTCCAGAACGATATTCGTGTTGCTAGCCTCCGTTCTGAGACGGTGTTTGGGGATGCTTCAGTCTGTGGGGAAATCAACCATTTGCCTCCGCTTTAATGACATTATATGTGCAATAACTTCTGTGCTGGCGCTCACCCTTGCGTCAAGTTTACCCAGTGTGCGCTGTGATGGTCACATTACAATAGTTGAGTCTTGGTTGCAGGGTTAATAGGCGATTCAGATATCTTCAGAATGATTCCAGCGATATGTCCCGGGACGAAGTGCGTCCCTGCACTGAGGGTTGCTTTATTAGAGTTTCCTGGTCTCCTCTCCTTGGCCCTGAGCCACCTTATGGGTTATATCTATTTCCACTGGACTCCGAGGATCGCCTTGTTCTGTCCTCCAGATGAGAGCAGGGTTCCCTCCTTCGATGATCCTGTTGGGTTAATGACGTCCCTTGGCCAGGGGGGTAGGTGGTCCGCCGCCCGCTCCTTCAGGCAATATAAGCCGTGGGCGATGCTTTCTAGTCAGGTCCTACTGACTGCCTTTGCGAGGAGGTGCATCGGTCGATGATTGTTTGAGACCCTCAACACAGATGCCTCACTCTTAAGCAGCCGGTGGACTTCCTAAGCAGAGCTCACAGTTGGCTGTCTTTGAGCAGTGTGGCAGGATACAGATGCTCTAAATCCGAGGTTCACACGTGCGTACAGGGCAGCCTTCTGCAAGTTTATGCTGTTGGTTTTTAAAAGGCTGTAGGGCCCTGATCATGGGACACATTTACACAGGGTGGTAGCCTCGTGGACGCACTGCACATTACCTGTGGTTCAGGGGGTCGGCACTTTACGATTGTGCCAGCGCGTACAGCGGTCCGCGCTCGATTGGCTCTCTGTGCCTCCTCTTCCTTAAAGATACGCTCCTGTGTCTTTTGGGAGTCCTCCCAAGCGGGGCCTCTCAAGAGCAGGTCCGACAGAGTAGCAGCTGGGGAACCATGCGAGGAACGTGGGGATTCGTCATATGGCTTTCCAGCCCGAGTCCAGGTCGCTGGGTCAGCAGGAGGCAGGCCTGCGGGTGTCATCTGGGTGGGTCTTGCCCCGTCGGACCTCACCCTGCTGTCAGCTGTCAGAGGGCGCGCTGCGTTCTCGGTACCGGTGCTCCAGGAGCACAAAGCCTCACACGGGCACCCCATTAGCCACGCGCCGGGGTACTCACTCCTTCTCCCGGCACGTCCCTCAGTCACTGGTGTCAGAGGCTTAAAGCCGCAGCCCAGGGGTTGGTGGCAGGCTCTCCACGCGGATGCCTGGGCTGAGGGAGGGAGCCTCACGGTCCGTATACCTTGGCGACCATCACCCGCCCAGTTGCTTTGCAGGGCCGGGGTGTCAGGAACGGCTCAGTGGAATTCACGCGTCGCTGCAGTTGCTGCAGTTGCTTTCACTTTCTCAGCAGCGGGCCGCCTCTCCAGTGTGCCTCCACCAAGTGGTCTTGTGCTGGTCCGATTCGTGACGTTTTTTCACATACCTTGTGGGGAGGGGGCTCACACACACCCTTGGAATCACTCCAAGTGGGGGCTCAAGCCACTTTAGGACCAGTGGGTGAGGAGCTCATGTAGAGGCTTGCTGCATCTACGCGCCCCCTGGTGGCCACCTTAGAAAGAATATTTTGAACTATTGTTTTGAAAGGGATCTGAGCCTGGCTGAGGGGATCCAAGGAAAAGATAGTTTACGTGTTGTTTTGTGTACAGCAGGCTCTCGGAGTCCAGAGACCTGCAAGAAGCAGGTAGACCTGAACACAGGAGGTCCTGAACTGTAAAAATAGAACTGTATCCTCGGCCATAGAAGCCAGAGTGTGTGCTTGGTTTGAGTGAACCACTTTGCCCCATGTTGAAAACGTGGGGAAGGGAGGCCAACAGCCCAATCATTCTGACTTATCATTTTGTGAACACTTCTTTTTCATGAACTTCATCCCACATTATTTGTAAATTAGTATTAAGGATTAGCAATAGTTTTTTTTTTAGTATAGGCCCTCTTTAATTTGAGAAGACTCCACTAGGACTGCATTATTATTATCTGATGATTGTAGCCTGCTCCCATCTGTAGATTGAGGTTTAGATACGCTTTTTCCTCACCCTTGTGAAAGTCCAATAAACACCCTTGAACTGTGGTCACTTGAGTCTGTCTTACTGTTGATACCATGCCTTCCTTATAATACCTACAACTGGTTTCTCATTGTGAACCAATCTCATTCCTACCCTTTCTGGGTCTCTCCATCATGGCAAGAATTGGAGTCTGTTGCAGAGGAGTTTGGGGAGGAGGGGAGCCAGCATCCTACCCTAACCCATCCGTAGATTCCATCTGTGTTTCCAATATCACATCCAACAGGGGCAACACCACAGTGCCTGCACTAAAGCATCTCTTGGCCTACGTATGACTGCTTTTTCTTGTTTCAGCGACTGGTGGACCCCTCCACGGCCCATGCCGCAACACTCATGAATTCTTAACTCCTAGGAGTTATAACCACTGCTCAGCATCTACCAGAGTATCAAACAAATAAAATGTTTGGTTGTATACACTTTTGAGTATCAATGAATAGAGTGGCACGTACCTTAGATGAGGTCTTTGAAGGGTGCATGCCACACCAAAGCATGCTCTACTTTTTGAACCACATTGGTACAATCCGGAGAAACTGGGAGGCCTCTCTGTGTCTGAACTGACGACCCCTCCCCCATTCCCAAAAATCAGGAGATGGCAGCCTTGTCCACATAGTTGAAGATCCTAACAATGATGGTGCAGGGATGCTCCAAGAAGCATGGACCCAGCCAAGGACCTGTGCACCTATCAACCGTGGACATAAGCAATACTTTAGCTGCTCTGTCAGTAATATTTTTTCTAGGAACATCTTCATATCGCGTCCTGCCTTGCGCTCATGCAGGTACACCATTCCGGTATTGCAGTGACAGGAGTGATCCTCTGCATCTTCAACTCAATCTTCCAGAATCTTGGTATGAGGGAGCATACCCACCATTGGTCACCGCAGTGTCTTGACTGAACTTTCTAGGTCCATCACACTGCTGCTGATAATCGCTCTGCATTGAAGATCATGGCGAATCAGTGAGACATTGATGGCCATCATGCCCATCTCTGTTCCAGTGCCGCCCATGGACTCCTGGATGGCCTGCAGAATCTCCAGACTGGGGGAATGATCAGAACGAGTCTCTGCAATATCGCCTTGCGTAGTTTAATTATCTACATAGTGTAAATTGGTCCCAGCGCAGCATGCTCACTTCCATTATTCACCCTACCACTGGTCATCTTCTACCATACAGAAAGTTGACTTACACACAGTTGCACTGGAGACATATATGACATCTCCCCACTGCCAAAAGATAGAATATAGGATATGATTTTCCTTTGACTCAGCCCAAATACAACATCTCATACCGAAGGATTCAACTATCTGCAAAGGGGTGCAGTAGAAGAGGTTCACAAGTCACAAAGCAGAGACGTCCTGGAGTGTTGAGATGGATCCATTCAAGGTGGCAATCATGAGAAATTGCATCAACGCTAGGAAAGAAATGTTAAAAGGACTGTTAAGCAGTAAGTGTTAACACCCAGTCTCCTTCTCACATGAATATTAGTGTCATCAGGAAGGAGCGTCTCAGAAGATTGCACCAAGCAGTATTAGGGAAGACCAAGAGAGAGGACAAATGGTGTGGTAACCAATCCAGGAGGCAGTTAAAGCTAGAAGCAGTACATCCACAAATATGCCAGTTAGCCAAGTGTCTCTTCTTTTCAGATCACAGCTCGGACCCCATTGGAGCCAGTAATGTCTTCACAACAGAATGGGGCTTTTTGCTGCCTCTTGCCATGCTGCCCAGTGCAGTCCTAGCTGCCAGCTCAGATTGGTAGTATACAGCTGGAAGATGGGCTTGTCCCAAACACCTGCTTCTCTTCAGTAGGTCCTCAACGCACCAAAAAATGCATCAGTATAATGATGCAACCATGATAAATCTCGCACAGAAACTGGATTAGATCAGTGCTGTGTTCCCACTCGGGGGTTAGTGGGTTGTCTCCTCACCGGGATGTTCACTACTGCAGGCCAGCTTCCAACGAGAGGATCGAGAAAACACTCTTCCACAGTTGACAGGGGCAGAGATCCAACTCCTATACCATCTCTTGTTCTAATGCAGGGGGGCGTCCTTCTCTAAGCAACAGCACCCATGCCCCATAATAAGGCTGCCACCAATACACACCCCCCCTTTCGTTCTCAGAGCCCACTATAAAACAGGAGCATCAATTGTGAGGTAAACTGGTTCATTAAGGATCAAGCAAGCAGAGCTTTGTGCGCTCCTATCTGCTTAGATGGCCATCCTAATAGTGCAACTTTGGCTGCTTCACCACATATAGCACTGGCAGAGTCAGGCCACAAAAGCAGACACTCTAATATAGGGGCGAATGGGTCTTGGTAAAATCTTAAGTTGGAGTTCTTTGAAGGGGTCAAGGCTTCGTACTCCTAATAATGGATGAAACAGTGTCATGAAAGCCAGTAAACAGATGAAAAATGCATGCTGTTAACTGAAAGAAAGATTGGGGAAAAATAAGATAGTATCCAGAGATCTAAAATGGATCCCTTGGTGTCAAGCATTCTCAAAAACCACCATGTAATTTGTGCTTAAAAAAGTTAAGAGTTTTGTAAAATAATAGTTCCAGGATACATCATGAAGGTCGAGAATAATTCTTAGATTAGAACTCAAAAGAAGCCCATTGTGAAGAATGGATTTTATGCTGACGAGAATGCATGATTTGACTGCTTCAGGCCAAAAGACACACAAAGGTTTTGCAACGGGGGTGATTACCATAGGATTTCCTGCACTGCCATCCAAACTATTTACATTACTTGGCTAATAATTTATGCTGCAAATGGTACATACAATCCAGCACTTACCTGAAAGAGGAATAACTTCTCTGCCAAGCTTTTGGCAAGGTAAACATCAATCTAGAAAAGTAAAGGCAAATTTGTCAAGATATGGAAATAAAACAAACAAGCAACTTCAAGAAACCTTATTTTCAAATCCTTGGTACTTGAATGACTTGTGCAGTGGTCTAGTAAGAAGAAAGCATTATTTCGGTGTCCAGTTAAAGGATCGAATGCCAAAGGATCGAAAGTCAAAGGATCGACTCAAAAGAATCGAATACAAAAAGGGTCAACATTTTTTGTTTTTTTAATTTATATTTTTTTTGGTTTCAGTTTTGGAAAAAAGCGGTTTTTACCACAAAAAAGTGGGTTTGCGGGGGGTCCCCCAAAAATAAAAAAGACCCTTTTGTATTCGATCCTTTTGAATCGATCCTTTTACCAGTCCATGCTTTATTTTCGATCCTTTGACCTACAACCTTTCAACCCATTATTTCTACTACCACCAAAGAGCTGATTGATGAAAAATAAAAGGCTAGCATAGTGTGATGTTACCGTCCATAGACTTACATATGTGGGAATGAATTATACAGAGCCATCAACAGACTGTCCATGCATACAACTATTTCATCACAAGTCCAACTAAGAGCTTCATAAAACCATACCTGAGGCAGTACAAAACATCCACTCTTAGTTTAAGGCTTTACCACCTGTGAATGTGGGTAGCGTGGACATAGCAGCCAGGCCCATCTTAGGTGGGAGAGCGGGCAGTAGCTTGGTACGGAGAAACTGTAGCATACACATGGTCAAAAGAACACTGAAACACTATGTATTGTAAAATTATGATTTTACATGCATGTCGATGCATGTAAAACAATCATTAAAAACCAATTCAATACTTATGGTATGCAAACCAAAGTATGGGATACATCACTCACCGTAATCGTATGTCTGATGCTTGTAGCTGCTTAGATTCACATGCTGTGCATAGGCAGACATCTAGTGGAAGCTGAGGAGTATTACAGTTTGTTTTTCGAAACTCGAAAATGGGCGTCGACACAGGGCGTGCCAGTAATACTATCCCTAGTGTGATGTCCACTGTACCCCTGATCCCTCACGCGTCCAGGACCCTCAGATTGTATTTTTTCTGACATGAGGTAGCATGAGGAGTAGCGCGAGTAGAGATAATCCAAGCAGATAGATAAGACTACAAGCATCCATGCGGCTTCTCTCAGAGGGGAGGAAGGGTGCGTCGCATGTGAATCTAAGCAGATACAAGCATCAGAAATACGATTACGGTGAGTAATGTATCCCTTCTGAGGCTTGTGGAATCTGCTTAGGGCACATGCTGTGCATAGATTAGCGAGCAGTGTTAGCAAGAAGGAGGTGGGATGTGAGAAGGGTCATGAGCAAATAAATGTCTTAGAACCGCTTGTCCCACTTGAGTATCTATCTTGGAATGGGTGTCATCAATGCAGTAGTGCTGAGTAAAAGTGTGAATAAAGCTCCAAGTAGCTGCCTTGCAAATGGTGTCAAGGGGTACATTTGCAATGAAAGCCAGAGTGGCCCCAATGCCTCTTGTAGAGTGAGCTCTTGGCGTGAAAGGCAAAGTTTTTTCAGAAAGAGTAACACAGCTGGATACAGTTAACAATCCACTTAGAGATGGCACCTTTAGAGACGCGGTCTCCCTCTTTGCCTGTAGCTACGGAGACAAACAGTGGTCTGTTTTCCTAAGCGGTCTGGTTTTGTTTACGTAATATAGGACCGCCCTACGCACGTCTAGGGTGTGTAGTTTCACCTCAGCCGAGCTTTGTGGGTCTTGGAAGAAAGCCGGAAGCTCGATGGACTGGTTCACGTGGAATTTAGAAATAAACTTAGGGTGTGTACGTAAAACCAGTTTATCCTTATGAACCATAAAGAAAGGATCCTGCACTGACAGAGCCTGAATTTCACTGACCCTTCTTATAGATGTAATTGCTACTAAGAAGGCCGTCTTATAAGTCAGGTGTTTGAGACTGCTTATGCATGGGCTCGAATGGGGGGGGCCCATGAGTTTAGATAGCACCACATTAAGGTCCCATCCTGGTAGTGGGTTTGGAATTGGAGGGTGAAGTCTCTTTACTCCTTCCATGAAGGCTTTAACCACTGGTACTTTCGACCACAACACCTTGTTATGGGAGGTGGTGTATGCTGACAGAGCTGCTAGGTGTACCTTTAGTGAGTTAAAAACCAACCAGCAGGTGGAGCATGTATGTGACAATAGTGGAAGGAGTGCAATCAACTGGGTTGATTTGATTATTCTGGCACCAGATAACACATCTTTTCCATTTGTCAAAGTAGCAGTGCCTCGTGTTTGGCTTCCTAAATTCTCTTAGGATGTCCATACATCTCTGCTGCAAATTGAGAAGTCCACACTCTATGACCTCAGGAGCCATGCTGCTAGGTTCATCAAGTTGGGTTGAGGATGCACTTTCTGACCCTGGTGCTGGGACAGTAGGTTGTACCAGCCCGGGAGTTTGATGGGTTCGCACACCGCTAGTCTGTGTAAGTATGGGGACCACGGTTGTCTTGCCCACATGGGAGCAACTAGGACGAACGTCATTGATTCTGTGTTCATCTTGTTGACCACTTTCCGAGATGAGGTGTGTTGGTGGAAAAGCATAGGCAGACATCCCTGACCAGTTCATCCACAGGGCGTTCCCCTGGGAGCCTGGTTGGGGGAACCTGGATGCGAATCCTGGGCACTGTGTTTTCGGTTGTGGCAAATAGGTCTATAGTGGGGAAACTCCACTGAGAGAAGATATCTTCTACGGTTTCTCTGTGTAGACACCATTTGTGTTCCTCTGGGAGGGGATCTCTGCTCAAAGCATCCGCCAGAGAATTGAGATCCCCTGGAACATGTTCAGATGACAGGAACATTTTCTGAGCAAGCTTGGACAGATTTGGTGAACGAGTCCCTCCTTGCTTGTTCAGGTAAAACATGGCTGTAGTTCTGTCCATCCGGATCTTCACCGACAGGTTCAATAGGTAGGGCTTGAACGCTTGAAGCGCTCTGAATACTGCCAGAGCTGTGTGGTGGGGATGGGTGTGCTCCCCACCCTGACAGGCATGCGTCCGTTGTGACTACCGCCTGTATCTCGGGATCGTAAAAGGGTTTTCCCTTGGACAGATTTTCTCTTCACCAGTGGAGGCTTTGTACAAGTGTTGGTGAAATGACCACTAGATCGTCCCACTGACCACTTGCCTGAGACCACTGTTTCTCCAACCATTCGTGCAGGGAACGCAGGCGCGCGTGGGGGACCAGGTAAATACATGACGCCGTCATGCCCAGCAAACGCATTGCTTTGCGTACCGTTATTTGGCGACCACCCTGATATTGCAGAATTTGCAGCAGTATGTTCCGAATTCTTTCCTCTGATGGAAAGGCCAACCCCTCTTGAGTGTTTAGGACAGCTCCTAGGAACTGTTTGGAGGTGCTTGGCAGCAGACTTGACTTTCTCGTTTATGGAGAAACCTAATTCGAAGAGGAGGTCGATCGTTCTTTGAATGTTTGTTCTGCAAATTACTGGGGTCTCCCCCGTGATGAGCCAGTCGTCCAGATAAGGGTACACTGGGATTGCCTCCCTGCGTAGGTGTGCCACCGCCAGTACCTTCGTGAATACCCTTGGAGCCGAGGCTATCCCGAAGGGCAGTACCTTGAACTGGTAGTGCTGACTGTCCACCTTGAAGTGCAAGTATCTACTGTGCGCTGGGAACATGGAAATATGAAAATAGGCATCTTTCATGGCCCATGTTGCCATGTAATACCCCTTTTTTTTAGCAGGGGGATTACCTCTTGGAGAGTAGGCATACGAAATTTTTGGGGCTTGACATACTTGTTTGCAGGCCGCACGTCCAATACTGGGTGCATTGTCAAATCTTTTTTGGCACAAGGAAGTAAGTTGAATAAATACCTTTGTTTACCTGGTGTCCCAGGACGAGTTCTATTGCATCCTTTGCTAGAAGATTGGTGATCTCTTCGAGGAGGATCTTCTGGTGGTCTAATGAGTGTACTTTTTGTCGTGGAGGGTGGTTTCGGGGACGCTCTAACAGTTCTATGCAGTATCCTGCGGACACTGTGGACAGCGACCATCTGTCTGATGTGATCCCTTCTCAAGCTTGGGTGAAGTTGGAAATGCGTCCCCCCTACTGGGGATGCGTGAGAAGGGACCCTGAACAGAACGTCACTGCTTTGGGGGAGGCGTGCCGCCGACTCTACTGGGGCTGCCTCTACCCTTACCACGTCCTCTTTTGTTACCCCTGCCATAACCCTGGGTAGACTGCTGGTTGTTGTTCCATGGTGTACCCTGCCCCTGGGAATAGTTGGAGCCTCTCTGGGAATTTTGGCCGCGTGGGTGATGAAAATTGCCATTCCCTCTCTGATTCGGGGGTTTGTTGGTTAATTTGCACAGGGATTTGAGAGTCTTCTACTCATCCTTGGCATATTTTAGCATGTCCTCTAACGCCTTGCCAAACAGTAGATCCGGCTCCACCGGTTTGTCCATTAACGATGCTTGGGTCTCGGGTTTGAACCCAGATTGCCGTAACTAAGCATGTCTTGATAACAGTGCTCTCTGCCATCAATCTGCCAGCGTTATCCGCGGCATCAAAGGTTGCTTTTAAGATGCAACCGGACACGGCTCTTCCCTCCAACGCAACCCGTGCCAACTGGCTTTTTAAGGGTTCTGGGGTGGAGTCGATCGAGTGCCGCAACTTCTTCCCACTGGTGGCAGTTGTAACTCGCCAGTAGGGTGGTGGAGTTAGCAAGCTTTGCCTGGTAGGCAGAAGTGGAGGCTACTTTCCTACCCAAACCATAAATCTTCTTGCTCTCCTTGTCGGGAGGAGCTTCAGACGATAATAGGGGCGTTCCTGCCCTCTTTCGAGTGTTTGTAACTACTAGGAAGTCCGGTTTCAGATGCCCCCTTATGTACAGCGTGTCTGATTGGGCTGCCCTGAATAGTTTTTCGATCCTGGGGTTTACCGTCCTGGTGAGGTTAGGATTTACAAGGGAAAGGTCTATTCTTCTTTGTATAGATTTGAGGATAGGGATGACCTGGGCAACAGGTCTCCTTTCTCCCACTAATTCCTCGGCAAAGTCCCTCTCTTCCTGTGCTCCCTGGGTGTCAATGTGGAAGTGTTCTGCCGCTCTGGACAAAACTTCATTCAGGAGAGGTTGGTTGTCGACAGGGGAGTCGGTAACCGGGGGTTCTTTGTCTACTGGGGAATCTACCCTGTAGGTTTCTGGGTCGTCCTCGTCCTCCTGTTGGTCCTCATCATCCCCATAGAAGCCCGTCCCAGTTTGGTCTCCCAACGTGCCCAAACCTGGATCCTCAATAAAAGGTGGATCCTCATTATATTGAGAGTAGGACTGTATACAGAAGGGGTCCGAAGACCGTGTTGGTGCTTCAACCCGGGACTTCTTACTTGGGGGTATCGGGTCCCTAGATACTGAGGGTGTAGCACCGACAGGGGTATATGAGAGGAAGTGCTCAGGATTCTTGGCATAGAAGTCTGCCAAGGATGACATCCTAGACATAACACTGTATGTCGTCACTAGACCATGCCTTAGAGCTGGGAATTACTCTTTCCTGGGAGAGTTTCCCTGTTTTATCCTGACTGGACCTATGGCTTTGTGCAGGGGTCTTGGATAAAATGACAGAACACTGAGACTTGTCTGTCTGTTTCTGTGGAGTAGAAGACTGACCTGTCTGACTGCTTCTGTGATGTAGAAGAAGGTAGAGAATGCTTCTTCTGTTGTTTTTCCCCCTCCCTGTTGGTGGAAGAGTGTTTCCCCGGTGTTTTCGGTCCTTCAGAGCTTTTCGACGTCTGGCGTTGAGGTTCGGGGGTAGTGTCCCCATCTCTAGAGTGTGGAGGTCGGGACTCGGGAATAGCTGTCACGCGGTCTGCAGGCGCCGACTCCTGAAGTGCGGCCTGGGGATCGAGGTCGGCTTAGTCTTCCGACGAGCGAACCTCCGTTACCTTAGGGAGCGAGGCACTTTTGGCAACAGTGGATGGCTGCCTGGAGTCATGTGGCGATCTAGATCGAGAACGCCCAGGGGACACCGATTCGGTGGACCGTTCTCTGTGTGCCTCTTTCCGAGAACTCGACGTGCACGTCGAGCCTCGGTGGGACTTCGTGTGTTTGGTGGAAGTGGTGTGGGTAGCGCTCGTGTCCCTGGGGGTTTTACCCATAGCTGCCCTGCCGGACAACCTTCCAAGGTCGAGGACTTGCGCTTGGCTGTCTCTCAACGCCACGTTGCCCTCGCCGTCCGAAAGCACGTCATCGCTGAAGGCGCCCTCCGCTGCCATGGCCTCTAGTTGCCTGGCGTGGTGGGTCCAACGGTCCTTAAGGGTTTTCGGTTTAAACCGACTACACGCTCTGCAGTTGGCCTCGGGATGGCAGAGGTTACACGTGGCATGTCTGTCAACCCAAGGGTACTTGCGGTTGCACTTGGGGCAGAATTGGAAAGGGGTACCCTCCATACGCACCCTGTGGCAGCAAGCTAGTGTGTGTATGAATATATAAGAAAAAGCCTATATATATTTAGAGTGTAGATTATGTACCACCCCCACTCTCCCTACTTGCAGGGCCAAGGCCAGAGGCCTTCCAAGGCCCGGGCCGAGGCCAGAGGCCTTCCGAGGCCCAATTCTGTCGTGCAGCTCTCGACGGTTCTTTTTCTTCTCCGACAGCGTCGAGTGTCGAAGATCGGTGACTCGACGCTGGGGTGGAGAAAATGGTGAAATAACGATATTTAGCAAAATTATGGCAAAGGCCAGGGAACTCTGCAGGATGCTTCCGACCAGTATGGCGGAAAAAAACAATCTGAGGGTACTGGACGCGTGAGGGATCATGGGTACAGTGGACGTCACACTAGGGATAGTATTACTGGCACGCCCTGTGTCGACGCCCATTTTCGAGTTTCGAAAAAACAAACTAATACTCCGCAGCTTCCACTAGATGTCGGCCTATGCACAGCATGTGATCTAAGCAGATTCCACAAGCCTCAGAAATTAGTACGAATAAAACAAACAAAACAAACTGTAACCTTATTTAGAGGAGCATTAAGCATGTTTAAGGAAGGTGACTCAAACCAACAATTATTTATTCAGGATAGCAATCTGCCTTTCTCTGGGAATAAGATCAGGTTAGTTATACATTTAGAATACCAGAAGCATTTCAAGGGAAGTAGACCCTATTGGTCAGAATATACAGTGCAATTCATTTATAGAACCACTTAATTAGACCAAAACTGCTACAAGACCATCTTGCAACACATGTAACTTTCTTCTATTATGAATGGATACAGTTACAACACCAATGTTAGTTTTAAAAACGCAGTTCAGGAGGGAGTATTCTAAAGCACATCAGGGAAAGCATAACCCAACATTACAGTTTCAAGGTCAGTATATCCTATTGGTACACAAACTATTCCCTACCTAATAGCTAGTTATACCAAGGACACTTTTCAGAAGTGTAGAATACAATTCTAATGCAAGTAAGAACTCTTATGACTATTTTAGAAGTGCTCCAATAAAGTTCAGGGAAAGCATGACCCAATTATACACGTTTAGAAAGACACAATGTATTTCAAGATAAGTAACCTATTATACTTTTAAGAAAGGCATTCCGCAATTCATAGGTAAGCAATAATTGCAAGAGTGTTTTAGAAATGCACTGAAGCAGATCAGGGAAAGCAAAAACACAAATGGTGCACTTTAAGAATAACAGTTCACAGGTGTTCAGAAGAGCAGTTTCAGTGCCTCTGGATGCTCCAAGGCCAGGCTGATGGCCCTGGAGACAACCAACAGATTCAGTGTGGAGGGTAAGCTGAGAGATAGCCAACTTCTCCTGGAGTTTGCCCAGGAAAGGAGTGATTGAGATCAGGCGATCGTTAGGCGGAATAGTAGTGTCGGCAGAGGATTTTTTGAGCAGAGGGTGCACAAGAGAAAGCTGGAGAGAAGCGGGGCAAGCTCCAGTGGCAAAGGAGCGATTGCAGAGGAGTGCCAAGGCTGGAGCTAGTGAGTCAATGTTGTCCTTGATTTTGGATGGGCAGAGGTCCACCTGCTTGGAAGAAGCTTTCATAGACCATACTGGTCTAGAGACTTCCTCAAGTGTGACAGGGGAGAGGGAGGAGCTAAGAAGGGGAGTGGTGGTGGCGGCAGAGGGGAGCCCAGGAGATGATAGTGCACATGTGGGTGCAGAGGAGAGAGAGAAGACAAGATGTCCTGTGTTTTGGTGGTGAAGTGTGGCCAGGGCCGAGCAAAGGGCCTGGGTGGGTGCGGTGGAGGATGACGTTGCAGTAGGATTGGCCAGTTCCTTACAGACTTTGGAAAGTACGGCCGTGTTGTTGGATGCCGTAAAGATGCAGGCTTGAATATGGACTCTTTCTTGGAACGGACGCAGAGTCCATATTGACTTTGCAGAAGACGGCGGGCCAGCTTGTCCAAGGGTGCGCCTGAAGATCCCCATTTACGTTCCGCTGCCCTGCACTTGCGTTTAAGGTCAGCCAGGTCAGAGTCGTACCAAGCGTTGCACTTTTTGGCAGGCTGCAGTCGGACCCTCATGACAGGGGCAAGGATGTGAAGGGTATTGGAGATGGAAAGGTGAAAGTTAGAGAGGGCTGTATCAGGGAGCCAGCCGCAAGAGGAGGAGAGTAGATGGAAGCAAAGGCAGCCACTGACATTTTTCACAGGTCAGAAGCCCTTAAAGGTCGGAGGCAGGGCAAGGTGTGCCAAAGCTAAAAAGAGGAGGAAAGCTTCAAATGAAAGGAGAGACGAGAGTGATCTGTCCATGAGAGTGGGGTGGTAAGAGGAATGTCTGTGAAGATAAGAGCATCCAAGGTGTGGCCGGCAATGTGCGTTGGACTGGTAGAAGGTAGACTGGAGAGTGAGATGCATAGGTTCGGCGAGTGGGAGGAGGAGGAAAAGAGAAGATGCCAGGTCGGCCCATTCCAAGAGGAAGGGCCCGGTGGCAGAGATAGTGATATAGAGAGAGACACAGAGAGAGACAGAGAGAGACAGACTGCAGACCAGGCATCCGAAAGAGGAATAAACGAGTGTGCGGATGGTGGAAACGGGGATCCACTCCAGAAAGATTACAGCAACTCCACCTCCTGGTCTGTTGGGCCTGGGTTCCAAGGGAATATAGTAGCCTTCAGGGAGAAGGGTGTCAAAACTTGTGATGGAGCTGTCCGTAAACCAGGTCTCAGTGAGATCAAGAACATCAATGTCCAGGTGTTCCAAAAGGTGGCAGATGTCAGGAGAGTGTTCGACTGCGGAGCGAAAGTGAAGCTTGGCAACATGGAGCAGATTGCCATTTTTGAAAGGCTTACACGGGGGAGGGAGCAAAGGACAGAGGTCCCCCCTCCTGTAAGCGGCGCAGGTGTCAGATCGAGGCAAGAGAAGGCAGAGGGACAAAAGGGAGTGCAGGCAAGAAAGCCAGGACAATGTTACATGGCAAGGGAGCCAGTGAAGAAGGGCCCACTGAGGGCAAGAGCGCCCCAGATGCCAAGGTGCAAGGGAGCCAGAATGCAGCAGCACAGGACCCACTTAACATAATTCTTGGTCTGGAGATGAAAGGAACCGACACTGGATGGGCACTTGCAACAGCAGTCGGCAGAGCAGGCTTCTAACAAATGATTCTTCAAGGCATCTCTCGGCTCTGTGGATTTGGCACTGTTTTACAGGCACCAGATGAAGAACGAATATAGTTGGTCGGATTCTCTTCGCTCTCTCGGTCCTGCACTCTGGTGAGGGGAATTCAGGGATTCCATTTGTGTCTCTGGCGGTCCAGCAGGAGACCTAAGTTTCAGACGGAATCGGACTTCGGAAGACCATGACCCATACATTGGCTCACTGGGTATTGGCAGTTTGCAGCCCAGCAGGATCACAGCACACTGAGTGATGGCTCGTTTTGCAGGCCTTCTTAAAACTAGTGGATCTTACCAGCCTCTGGGTAGGAGTCTTCGCATTCAGGACCCCCAGGTGAATTGGAAGGAAGGGTTACTTCAGATTCCGGTTACTGGATCTGGTTACAGCAGTTGTTTCTTCATCTTCCACTTCGGATTTGGTTCCAGTGGTCGACTTGTCAGCAGCTTCCAGGATCAGAGTATTAATCAGAAACTACAGCACAACTTCTGCAAACTCTCCCTGCAGTTTATAGAAAGGGGCGGTCTGGATGTCCAGTCGGGACAGCCAGCTCCCCAGTTGCAACTAGTTCCTTTCAGGCAAGGTGAAAGATGCAGAGTTTAGGACTCCTCCCTCGCTTCGTGCCTTCAGACACTCTGGAGCCTCAGCAGGTAATACAAGGACTCCTGCTGAAGACAACACTGCAACCAAGATCTTTTCTGCCTAGGATGGCAGGAGACACAAAAACAACAAGGATACTTAAAAATGTCGAAAAAGGAGCCCACCACTCTAGCAGAATGGGGACCCGCCTGCGCATTACCACGGCTGATTTGTCAGCCTGGCAGTAATAAGACTAAAAAGTTGTTGAGGTAAAACCACTGCCACCAGCCATTCAAGTAAAATTGCAATAGTAGCAAAAATGTTACCAGGTAAGTGAAAAAAGGGATGCAGTGCATCTCCCCAGCACTCCACATAAGGTGGGGTGCGCTGGCTCAGTATATAAAACTTAAAGGGGATGAAATCACCATCTTGCCACTTGAGGTGCCAGTGCCAGCCTGCGCGCCTCCTCACCTCCACACCCTCCTGCTGCTGGATCCCAAGCAGCATTCCTGCCCAGCACTTAACTGTTCAGCTTTGTCATGCACGACAGTTCGCTCACTCACTTCCCTGCTTCGTAAAACCTATGGACAAAATAGAAATGGAAAAGCGACTAGGAGTAGTTCCCTTCACAGTTATCTGTGGTGGCCATATTTATTTTTAACTAGAGAAATAGCCACTACACCCTTTCTCAAATAGAAAAAGACAATCAACGCTATTAGGACCCTGAAAATCATGCTGGGGTGCCAATAAGAGGCACATGTCCTTCTCCTACACTCCCGCCCATTAAGGCCCTCTATTATACTGCAGTCTGTTGCATCGGGTAAGAATATGAGGCAAGTGTGTAGTCGAAGGAGCCCACATGTCAGTTGGTTACTACTATCCGTGAAATCACTAAATATATGTTTTATAAGCCCAAGTCTCCTAGGATCCCTGCTTTTTACCTACCAAACGTCCACAAATCTGTTGATGCGCCACCTGGCCATGCTGTTGAGTCTGCTTGTGGATCATTACTAGAGCCCATTTAGAAAGATGTTGATTTGTTTATTAGGCCCACCTCTATGGTAGCGGATTCATATTTGAATCATGTGATGTGAAAATCAGTGGAAAATATGCCCTTTAATTCATCAACAGATTGGTTGGTTACTCTAGATATAGAGTCATTGTATAAAAACATCCCACAAAAAGATACAATAATAGCCATAACACAAAACTTAGATCGGCGGGAACCTTCACAGCCAGTCGCCACAAAATTCATCACCGATTTAACTACGGCAGCATTGGCTGAACATTTCTTTATATATAAAAGGTACTTTCTACAAGCAGATACACAGCACTTCCATGACGGCGGCCTTTGCATCAGCTTGGCCAATTTGAATGTGGAAACCCCTTTCCATTCTCAAGTGGCGCAGTGATGTGTATACACTCACTGCTTTGGACTGTAATTTGAAATTTACTCTGTCGTCAAGTCAGACCAGGATTCCTTTTTTTAGATGTACTTATTCTAGTGAAGCAAAACCACTTGGAAGTAATGCGGTTTAAAAAAAACAAAGATAGGAACACTATCTTGCATTTTGACAGCCAACATTAAAAAGAACAATCCTTTTAACCAATGTTTGCGTGCTTGCAGGAACTGTACAACCTTAGACAAATTCTATTATTAGGCCAATATCATGAAGGCCATATCACCCTAACCATGCAGCTTGCCTGGTGTTCATTATTGGTAATACCTGCAATGTCAATAATGCAAATCCCTTACCGGTTGTCATAGTTGATCATTTTCGTGCTAGTAAGTAAATTACCTTAATTCCTAATCCTGCCACAAGGGGTCATGCTTGCTAATCCTCTCCGACGTAATTCTCGCTCTTTAACGGGCATTGGTGTTTCCTTTATTGTCCACTGCAGAAAAATGTGCATCAAATGCAGGGTTTGGGTCCTCATTAGAGAATTTTGGTGGAGAAAAATCCCTTAAACTGTGTAAGAAATAGTTATGCTCACTAGTTGCATGACCACATATAGTGGCTCAAAATGAGAAATGTATCACAGTGATCCATAGCTTGTGAGTGGGAAAGTTTTTCTTTGGTGAACGATTTTGCAGGTGTGGGTCCATGTCGGGTGGCCAAGGAGGGTCCCTTCTATTATGAGGAATTCATGTTGCCAGCGCCATATTGGATGACTGGGGGTGTGGCAAACTGAGCGTGGTTTACATATTGTTCAAAACCGATAAAATTATCTTTCTGCATGCGTGCAAGCTGATATTGTATCAAATCAACCAAATGTAAAAACATACATGTACCTTACAATTAATACATGAGAAATTTGTGAATCTAATATGAATGCCGGTTTTTTTTACCAACTTTATTTCTCAAGAGCATAAATTACAAACATACATGCATTAGGGAGCAGCAAACAATAGCATCATCCATATCCTCCCCATTATTCGCCCCAGTCTTTAAGTTCCATTTGCTCATGAGTCTTAACTATTTTAATAATGGCACCTTCCCACCCCTTAATGCTTTGTCCCAGTACCATAGAGTGGCCTTGGTTGTCTCAAGTAATATGCCTCCTTTGCCTCAATGCCGCGCTGCGAGAAAGCCAAGGCTTTCCAGGGGTGTCTTAGTTGCCTCCCTTTCCAGGGCCGCCCATCGATTCCGATTTTCTCTAGGTGACCATTGCAACATGGCTGCTACTTGTGCTGGCCATAAATACCTGCGAAGTTCTGGTACCCCCAGATCCCCCCCAGAGCATATGGTCTAAATAAAACCTTCTTGGGGACCCTTGGTTTCTTCCCCCTCCAAATGAAGGACATAACTTCACTCTGTAGTTTTTCTAATTGATGGGCCTGTGATGCGAATTGAGAGAGCGCCTATCGCGTACAAAAACCTGGAGAACAAGGTCATTTAACTGCTGTTATACATGCAAGCCATGATAGCTCCTGCATGTCCCATCGTTTAAGATCTCCCACCAATGATTTCAACAGATCCGGAATATTAGCCCCATATAATCTCTCATAGGTGGGGGTCAAGTGTACTCCCAAATATTTTACAGATTTCTGTTCCCATTTCAAAGGATACCGGCTTTCCCATTCCGATACTTGCTCTGTCGCCTCGGTGATGTTAAGCGCTTTGGATTTATGGTAATTGATGTGAACCCCAAGAATCTTGCGAACTCGTCCAGCAGCTCTACGGCCTTTGGAAGTGAGTTTATCGTGTCGTTCAGGAACATGCGGACATCTTCCACATAGAGAGCTACCTTCTGGGACCCACTAGCACCCACTTCCACCCCTTGGATTCCCAGATCGTTGCGGCCCCTCTGCACCAACGGCTCCATGGCGAAAATCAGTGGTGACAACAGGCACCCCTGCCTCGTGCCCTTACGGATGGAGACACTATCTGTGAGTTGCCCATTGATCATTAGCCGTGTAGATGGATTCACGAAGTAGGCCATCACCATGCGGGTAAAAATTGGCCAGCACCCAAACTTTTCAAGGGTCAGTTGTAGGAATCCCCAATGTAGGCTGTCAAAGGCTCTGGAGGCGTCCAACGCTAGCACCGAGAACCGCTGCCCTGTCCTTCGTCCCCATTCTATCGTGTCTATGGCTCTATGAATATGGTCATAGCTGTGCCACCCTTTCACAAATCCCGCCTGGTCTGGGTGAATTATCTTCGGGAGGACATTTGCCAGCCTTCGGGCCAGGACCGTGCAATAGATTTTTACATCCCCATTTAATAACAAGATAGGGCGATAGCTAGCTCAGTCTAGCGGGTCCCTATCCGGTTTTAGTAATAATACCATAGACGCTGGGCCCATGTCCTGAATATGGTTAAATTTTGTTATGGGGCCCGCTAGGATAGCCCTAAATGTTTCATAATACGCATTACTTAGCCCATCCGGACCAGAAGATATGTCCCTTCAATGCCCCTATGACCTCCCCACTTCTTCCTCAGTTATGGGCGCTTCCAGCATTTGCCTGTCCAATTTGCTAATTGAGATGCCTGGTCCATTACGCCATTAAAATTGCCCCCTATCAAGATCTGCCCCACTCCCCACTTTGCAATTTTGGGCAACATTCCCAGTAAGAAACGATCCTGCCTTTTGATGGGGGCGTAGATCGCCACCAAAGTCACCTGCTGACCCATCAGCTTCCCTCCCAGCATCAGATAGGTACCCTACGGGTACTTTTTTATAAATTGCTTCTAAAAATTGATCCTGGCCAGTAAGATGCCCACTCCCTGTTTCTTTGTCCCACTGCAGGCAAAGTATTGCATGGGGAAGGCCCTATGCCTTAGCCTATGTTTATCCTCCGGAAGCAAGTACGTTTCCTGCATCCATACCACTAAGGCCCGCATATCCCAAAGCCTGTTCATTATGGATCTCCTTTTAATTGGGGAGTTGAGCCCCTGGACATTTAATGTAACAAAGGTTAAATCAGCCATTATTGTACTGTAACACTGTGCCCATCTTAGTGCTTTCCAGGCAATACGCCCCTCTAGGTGCCTCATATGTGCCATACATAGCCTCCACCCGAACATCATGTCTTCTCGTCCCCACCTCCACCCCCCAACTTATAATTCCCCATTGAACTTCAACAAACAGTCCCCATGGCAAAGCCAGAAGGAGTCACCGGGTTTATTATCCCCCGGGAAATGTAGGGTCTGGTCTCCCTCCCCCTCCAAACCCCCCACCCCCCATTTATGCCTTTAAAGCGGCTGTACACCCGCCCAGCGCCTCGATGGGCTACACACTAGGGGTGAAAAGCCCTTTCAGTACCCAGTCCTTTGATTTCGCCAGCTGTTACCCTCACAACTACCGTTCACATGGGATCCAGTCTTCATTTCCTTGTTATGACCCCTCGGGTGGGGGTGTTCTGGTTTCCATTGTTCCTTCTCTGTCCCGTCTTCCTTTTCCTTGCTTCCTCGTGGGGACCTCTCCTTATCTTTGCCTTCACCGCCTTCTTCCTCCCTCATAAACTGTCCATATTCTCTCTTGTGATCGTGTACCTCTGCCCCTTCCATTCGAAGCGTAGACCAGTCGGGAACACCCACCGCTAGCGCACCTTCCTTGTCCCCAGCCATCTATGACGTCCCCAGCCATCTATGACAACCTCAGCCGTTTCCTCTTGTACAGAGTAGCATGAGCAAGATCTTGATATAGATGATTGATTGATTATTTTATTTCTATTGCGCTGGTACACAAGTGTTTCAGAGCGCGGCACGGGAGGGGAACAGGGGAGAACAAAACAGAGATCTTAGTAGGCCCAGTGACATTGAGAACACGCAAGTGCATGGGAGAGGGGGAGGGGAAAAGTGCATGGAAGGAGGGAGAAGTGGAAAGTGCGAAGCAGAGGAGAAACAGATAAATAAGCATAAATAAATAATAAAGGCAACAAACAGTGGTAATGCAGCCAGCAATTTGCAAGTGCTAGGTGTAAGGCAGCAGACAGGGTAGGTCTGATAAGTGCAGGAAGAAAAAGGGGGGGGCTGTATGGGTACAGATACAGATCCCAGTGCAAGGGGTGGCCATGAGGCAGTGCGGGAGGGTGAGCAGGTACCTAGGCCCGAAGGACAGAGGGTGGCCAGGTGCACAGTGCCAAGAGAGAACAGATCAGCAAGGGAGAGGGGGAGCGAAGGCAGATGAAAAGAAGAAGGTCTTGAGGTGCTTCCGGAAACAGAGATGGTTCTCCTCAAGTTTTAGAGTGGCAGGGAGGCTGTTCCAGAGGGAGGCCCCAGCCGAAGATAGAAATCTACCCCCAGATTATTTCTTTGTAAAACGATTGACCCTGAGGGAGTTGGAGGTAGAGGAGCGAAGAGCTTGAGAGGGGAGATATTTGCCGAGTGATAGCTGAAGGTATTTTGGACCCAGGCCCCTCAAAGCCTTGTGGACAATGCAGAGGGTTTTGAATGTAATCCTTGCATCCACTGGGAGCCAGTGGAGAGATTTCAGAGCTGGAGAGATACGATCCCAGGGCTTGAGGCCAAGGACAAGTCTCGCAGTCCTGTTCTGGATTAGTTGCAGAGGGCGGAGAGTAGAGACAGGTAGATTTAGAAAGAGGCTTTTACAATAGTCCAAGCTAGAGAGAACCAGAGCTAGGGATACCATGAGCTTCTGGGGGAAGGAGAGGAAAGGCCGAGTACCTCCGAGGAGATGCAGTCGGAAATTTGACTTTTTAAGAGACCTCAGAGATGTGGGCGGTGAAGGAAAGGGTGGAGTCAAAGATGACCCAGATGTTCTTAGCCTCACAGATGGAGGTAGGAGGGGGGCCAAGGGAGGCCGGCCAGAGAGTGAGGGGAAAGGATGGTGAAGGTGTGCCGATGAGGAGGATCTCCGTCTTGCTGGCATTCAGACAAAGATCATTGGCGGAACACCAATCTTGAATGGCAGTTAGGCAATCGGAGTTGAGAGGGAGAGGAGGTGACAAAGGGCAGCCTGAAAATGAGTTGAGTGTCGTCAGCGTAGCAGTGGAAATTTGAGCAGAAAGTGGCAATGCAGTGGGCGAGAGTTGCCAGGTATTGGTTGAAAAGCCAGGGCGAGAGGTTAGACCCCTGGGGGAACACCACAGGTAGAGAGGAAGATAGATGAAAGGAAGGACCCAAGTTGGACCTGGGAGAGTCGATCTGAGGGTCGATGGATGGGTGTGGATCGAAAACGTATGGGTTCTTTTTCCCCAGGCGGCTGGCATAATGGCCTCTTTCAGTTGGAATAAATATATCCTGGTCAGTACATCTGGAATCAGGTTTTTACTGAGCTGAAACGTGGAGTAGACCCCTATTCGTCTAGTCTAGAACGATGTCCCCGTCGTCCTCAGAGCCCAGGATTTGCCAGAACAGATCCATCACATATTGTTGGAGGTCGGCGTCTGTCACCGATTTTGGAATCCTCCGGATTCGTATATTGTTCCACCTGGATCTGTTCTCGGCATCTTCCCGTCTATCCTGAACCCGCTCCATTTGTTGTTCGAGTTCCTGCACCCTTTTTGCTAGCTCCTCTTGCTCTTGACCCTGTTCGGCAACCATGGTCTCCATCTCATCGACCCTTTTCTCCACTGCCACCACTCCTTTGTTGAGATCTGCGGTGGACTTGGCTAGGTCTGCTTCACTATCTTTAATGTCCTTTTTCAGCTCCTGCAGCATTGCTAGCAAGTCCTATTTTTTAATTGGAGGGTCAGCGGGCTCTCCTGAGTCCTCCGGAGGAGGGCAGTGGATTTGGGCTATTGCTTGTAGGTGGCTGCGTTTCTGCGTCTCAACGGATTGCATCAGGGTCTTGATATCTCGCAACCTTTTAGATTTAGTTGTTTGCTTGGACATTTTGCCAGTGCCAGTGAGGGGGGGGGTGCTCTCGCCTTGTGCACCATTACTGGGTGCCACTCTTTCTCACTTACTCCGTGCAGGTGGCATTCAGATCGCCTTGAGATCCCCACTGTCGTGTCCTGATTGAGGGACCCAATTGATTTGTGTTAAAGAGTCCCTCTTAAACTATGTAACCTCTTAAGAACCTACATGAGTGATCTTCTGATTACTGGGCTCCACCCGATCTCCACTTATTGCTCCAAGCGGGTCCAGCACTAGAGTCGTTCCACAGAGCCACCCATCCCCTCTGTAGTTCGCTGCACGAGCTGCTCCGACAGTGGCAGCGCTTATTTTGCCAGTTCCTTAGTGCCACAATGCTGACTTTTGGCTGTTTCGCTCCCAGGGGCACTCCTCATTATCCTCTTGTCCCCCTGCATGACTAGGTGCTCCCTGCCAGTGTCAGGCCCATCGACTGCCGGTCCCACTGTGCCCCTTGGCTTCCCCCCCTTTCATGGGCCTTGTCAGGCCGTTGGGTAGTTGCTGGTCATGGAGGATTCCCTTGCGTTGCTCCAGTTGGGCTCAGCGTTCGCCTCCGGTTCCCCAGTGGTTGTCTGCTGCTGGGGGGGGGGGGGGTCCTCCCTCGTGTCAATTAACAGCTTCTATCCTTTCAACAGCACCGGATGGTCAGGCCTCAATTTCCTGTGATCCTTCCTCCTGGAACGTTCTGAGAACCTGCCACAACTTCCTTCAATGCTGGCTCGCAGGGAGCATCCAAGGTTCCCACCGTCTACTGTGAATTGCACGCCTATGCAGTGCTACTTGCCGGGAGATTTTCAGTCTGTGTGGGCCTTTTCCCCTTGTATCTTATGCCAGGTACGAAGACCCTCAGCTCACCCCAGACCGAACAGCTGTCCGCGCTCTGCTGCGTCTGTAAGCTCGGGCTCCACTCCACTATGGCCTGCAGTGGAGCGCAGAGCGCAAGGGCACATTACGCAGCCCGCCCTGCGCTTCACATTCCAGGGTTCTGTTGGGTGTATGGGCCGCTTCTGGGGTGCGATCCAGTGAGCGGAGCACCTGCGGCTTGTGTGTCCCACTCTGCCACCCCCAGCGCCACACTACGCGCTTCTTCTCGGGCACCCATCCTCGGAGCCCCTCCACAAGTCCCTAGTGCGTGGGAATGGGCTACCCAGCAGGGCGCGCCAGTTCCAGTCCATAAGTCGGGCAGCTCTCACGCCAACACCAGCGATGCCAGGCAATCCGCTTCTCCTGGTGACAGGGCTACAGCGGGCCGACGCTGCTCAGCTCACTACAGTGCCGGAGGTGGACTGGCAGTCCTCTGGGTGTCCACAAGCGTCGGGTACGCCATTTTGGCTAGGACCATTGGGCTCCTGCCTTTTCACTCATTTCTCCCTCACAGCGGCTTTGCTGCATTTCACCCTGACACACTGTGTTCCCCAGCAGTTCAGGCCCACTCGGAGCCGTGTTCCAGGGTCATTTAAACTAATTAGGGGGTTTTGGGGCTCCGGGACGGGGAAAGAGTCCCAGAGCTCACCGAAGAGACAGCGGTGTCCTCGGCTGGCCACGCCCCCCATAAATGCTGTTTTTACACTGAATCAGAACATAGTTGTTAGGGCTCTTTTGCAAAATGCACAGACTTCTGAACAGGATATCAGATGACAGAAGGCAAGTAAATGAATAATCTCTTTTGCGGACAGAATCTGCAGAAATAGCCTTGAGTTTATGGTCTGATAAGTCTTGTAGATAGTAGATACAATCTTCTGATGTTTGAGAGCGTGACCAAAAGAGTTCGGTTTATTCTGGTCAGTAGTAAAAACGGGATAAGCTAAATGCTTAAAGCTATCCAGGAATTTCAATTGTACGATAAAGTGGGAGCCTTGTAGATTGGAAAATTTGCAGGGTAACAGATGTTATCTTGCCCTTTGTATTCACCCTTTGTATTAAAATCTTTAGAGGGGATTAGTCATTTGTTCGGTTAGGTATTGTTCCACGTCAGAGGTTGTATGTAGCCCTGTGACTTAGGTCCTTTAAAGGCGCCAGAAGTCTGTGGAATTGAGATGGCCATCTATAGTTCAAGGGAAATAATGGTTAAGCAGACATTTGCTAAAATAAGTCAGCAAGACAAGTTAAAGGTCAGTTATTGCTAGCAATGAATTAGGTTTTCAATACTAATGTTTAAACTATGCAACAACCAACGTCAGGCCCTACTACAACTAATCCCAAGAAGAGGTGTGTTTTAAAATATGATCTGAAGATAATAATGAAGATAAGCCTGACCAATGGGAGTTGAAGAACTGGGGAAAGATGGGAAATCTTTGAAAAGGTTTTGTCCAATCATACTTGGTGAGTGGAGAGTAATGCATGCATCTGGGAGTGTTTTAAACTGGTGCGCAAAAGTATATAAACTGCCAACTGATGTTGTATTGTTGAGACTTGGGTTAGTTTGGTCCTGCAACACAATCTAACTGCCCCCCGGAGCTTTGTACAATAAACCTGCTTTATGTACAACCGTATAGTCACTTCTTAAGTGGTGGGCCTGTTTTTGGCTAGATGATTAAAGGTCCGTCCCCACACCCACCGAGCTAGGGGCATTTCTATCTCAACCAGCAGGTACACAACATCAGAGGGAGACTGATGCATACCAAGCTACATTTTGGTGGTAGAATAACTTCTGTAGGACACACACTATAACCACTAAGAAGGGTACACATGCTGCAATCTAAGAGGCACAGACAGTGTGATTTTTCCAAAGACCATCATAGTCCAGTCCCTGCACATATCTCAAGGGCATTCCCACACCTGCAAAGGAACATTCAGATGAGGACCAGGACAGTTATACCCAATAGCTGTGTTAAGAGTAAAATGACATTTATTTTCCCAACAAGATAATATAAAACAAACATTTTAAGAGAATGGCTATTCCAGTCACTATCCAAAACCACAGACCCCACCCTACCAGGGATAGTTAAACAAGGAAAACTGCTCCAAGTCAAGGGCATGCCTACACTTTCCTTTTCTCTATGATCTAAGAAAAATAAGCCCTGTAAGGACAAGTAAGACTTCAGTAAAGCCAGTCCTTGGCAGAGGAATCAGAGCACATTAAAAAGGCCCGTCAATGAGACTTTACTTCATATGTTGTTTCAGATTCTGGTCTCCTAAGCATTAACAGTTTTCAAAGTTGGGGAAAACTACCAAGCCGATCCAAACACTTTGGTCTGACCCAAGAGGCTTCTCTAGACTGCCCTGTATGCATAGCATCCTTCCACTGTGGACATTCTCAGAAGCCTCTTCAACATCCTAACTCCACCTGAGCAGTGAAAGAGCAAATATGTAGTTAATGGCAAGAGAAGAAACATTTTGAAGCCATACTAAAAGCACAATAGGATGGACTTTGTATTATAAATACATTCTGCAATGAACACAAACATAAAAGACAGGTCAAGATCCCAAGAAAACAAAAGTCTATTTGAACTACTCAACACCATTAAGAGCAAGCAAATCCTCACAGAAAGAAACCCACAAAAAAGGCAACACAACCCAATCTCACTATCCATGGTATGTCTTCTCGTTACATGGTCCACCACCCACCTCTCCCTTTCCAGCGACAACCCAAGTATAACTCCCTACTGAACTGCCCCGTGGGCACAATGCAAAGAAAACTCATTACCTTGAGCCTCCACGTCAGACCCTGAAGTTATGACATTGTGCAGCTCAGCACACTCAGTCGCATCCCGAGATCAGCAACACCAATGCACTACTGAAACTGACTCAAACATAAGCCCTTCAAACATTGGTATGCATTTGGCAAATGCTTTCCAAGTGCGCAGCTGTTCGGCAGGGTGCTCTTCTTTACCTGTATGAATTTGGCCATCATCATTTACTTTGGGCTTGGACTCCGACACTGCCCACATCACCTGAAGACCCTAAAATCTGCTCGCGTCACGTTTTGCGTACATGCTTTAAAAAATATATATATATCGTTTTTATTGAGATTTTCAAAATTGGAACTAACATTACAATCCACTGTAACCCGATGGTTACTCGAGCATTTATTTTTTATTTATAGTGTTTTATAATGTGCCTATACACAATGTGTTTCGAGGCACAATTACACAAATTACAATTTTAGCAAATTACACAAATCCAAAGTATAGCTATTACATCCCTAAGGTTCAATTGAGTCAGTTTATGTCACAACAGTGTCTTTAATTTAGAGATTGCCATGAGAATTTCGTGTTTATTGGCGTGTCCAATAGTAATTTGAGGGCAAGTCCCTTGAGATGGAACAAGTTACTTACCTGTAACTTGTTCTCCAGCATGGGTCTGGCATGGATTCACATGCTCATGAATATTCCCCGTCGTCAGGCTGGGAATCCTCGGTAAAGAAAAAACCAGTATCAGTTTTGTTTCTGATCTGTCTTTCGTAGTAGTAACCAATCACTGATCTCTGCGTCATACTGACCACAGCCAATGACTGCCCTCTACCTAAGCCCCGCCTCTGGCAGCCATCTTCAGATTTGGTAGCACGTGAAGTGGCAGTATGACCAAGTGAAGAGCCGCAGAGGGGTAGGCGGGAGGGTTCGCATGTGAATCCATGCCAGACCCATGCTGGAGAACAACAGTTACAGGTAAGTAACTTGTTCCTTCTCCAGCATGGGGTCTGACATGGATTCACATGCTCATGAATAAAGAATACATAGCAGTACACACATGCACAACCACGGGAGGTGGCAAAGGCTCAACATTAAGCATCACATCAAACTCAACATTAAGCAAATCTTACCTCCTCACCAGGCTCACCTTAGGCGAACAGGTTGCGCAGCACTGCTTGGCCGACCCTGGACTCCGACCCTGGAATCTCGATCGACGCAGTAGAACTTCGTGAAGGTGTGCGTCGACCTCCACGTAGCAGCCCTGCAGATGTCCAGAAAGGGCACACCAGATAGGAACGCCGTGGTAGCTGCGATCGCTCTGGTGGAATGGGCTCTCGGACGGCCAGGCAGCGGTCGGTTTGCCAACCGATGACAGTACATGATACAGCCGGAGAGCCATCTGGAAATGGAAGCCTTCGAGAGAGCCTTCCCCTGATTGACAGGTCCAAAATTCACAAAGAGTTGTGACGTCTTCCGAAAACACTTTGTGCTGTCCACGTAGAACTTCAGCGCTCTAGCCACATCCAGCGAGTGCAAAGTCCTTTCAGCCGGCGACGAAGGCGACGGGAAGAAAACAGGCAACAACAAGGGTTTGTTGAGGTGGAAGTCCGACGGCACATTGGGCATGAAGGAGGGGTGCGTCCTGAGCACTACCCTCGTGTCGTGAAAAGTCAAGTACAGGGCCTTGCAGTAAAGGGCCTGGATCTCTCCCACCCGTCGTGCGGAGGTGATGGCCACAAGAAACGCTGTTTTCCACGACAAGAACTTCAACGGAGCCGAGTGCAGGGGCTCGAACGGAGGTCCCATGAGCTTGGTCAGCACCACGTTGAGCTCCCACGCCGGGGCCGGAGCCTTCACCAGCGGGAACGATCTGAACAGTCCCTTCATGAACTCTTTCACCAGACGATGAGACCACAAAGACGTCCGCCCTGTGGTTCTGGTGTATCAGGAGATCGCAGCAAGATGAATCTTGATGGACGCTTGCGCCAGTCCAGCTTTGGCCAGCGTCAGTAGGTACGGCAGTACTTGGGGGGCCGTAATCCGTAGAGGGTTAATCTTCTGTGCGTGGCACCAGACCGAGAACCTCTTCCATTTGTGTCCGTAGCATTTAAGAGTTGAGGACGCCCTGGCCTTTGCAAGAACCTCTCTGCAGTCGGCTGGTATGTCGTATCCTCCAAACTCTAACGCTGCAGGAGCCAGGCCTGCAAGTTCAGCAACTTCGGGTCGTGATGGAGGATGGCGCCTCCTTCTCTGGAGAGAAGATCCGCGTCCACTGGCAGCTTGATTGACGGGGACGCTGACAAGTCCAGAAGGTCCGGGAACCATATCTGCCTCGGCCACGCAGGTGCGACGAGGATCATCCTGCACCGTGACCTCTTGAGCTGGTTGATGAGCCGGATCAGCAATGGCAATGGTGGGAACGCTGTGAGGCCTGTCCCTCCCAGGGGAATGAGAAAGCATCGCCCATGCTCCTCGGCTGGGGAAACCTGCTGGCGAACCTCCGGCACTTGGAGTTCGTCGCCGTCGCGAACAGATCGATCTGGGGTGTGCCCCCACCGTCGGAAGAGGCGGTCCACTAGATCCTGTCGTAGTTCCCACTCGTGGCACGAGCGCAGCTTCCTGCTGAGTGAGTCGGCGATGGTGTTTTTTATCCCTGCCAGATGAAACGGCACCAGAAACATCCCTTGGGCGACGGCCCAATGCCACAGATCCTGCGCCTCCCTGGACAGGGCTGGGGACCTGGTTCCGCCCTGTTTCCTGATGTAGAACATGGTGGGGGTGTTGTCGGTGAAGATCCTCACCACCTTGCCCTTGAGGGACGGAAGGAAGGACCCGAGGCCCCAAAACACTGCACGGAGCTCCAGGACGTTGATATGGAGGGACTTCTTCGTCGGGAGCCAAAGGCCTCTCGCATGCAGATTTTCGGTGTGCGCTCCCCACCCCTCCAGGGAGGCATCCGTGGTCACTGTCTCCTGGTGGCCGGGGGTCTGGAAGTCCATGCCCGCCGTCAGATGCGCGCGGGTGCCCCACCACCGGATCGCTCGTCGGAAACTCTCGTCGAGTGTGATCCTCTCCTCGAAGCTGCCCGTCTGGATCCAGCGCACGTCCAGGAACTCCTGCAACGGGCGCATCCGGAGCCTGCACAGTGGGATGAGGTAAATGCAAGAAGACATCATTCCGAGGAGGGACTTGATGGACCTCACTCTGGCCGCGTCCGCAACCAGCATCCGCTGCACCTTGCCCAGAATGGCCCTCGTCCATTCCTCCGACGGGGAGGCCAGAAGCGACACTGTGTCGAGCTTCGCTCCCAGAAACAGTGCGTCTTGCGCGGGCACCAGGTGGGACTTGGCGTAGTTTACGGAGAATCCCAGGTCCGTGAGAAGTTGGACGGTCCTTGCCGTGTGCTCCACGGCGAGCTCCCTCGTCTTGGCTCGGATGAGCCAGTCGTCCAGGTAGGGGTAGACGTGGATCCCCTCTCGGCGCAGCTGCGCCGCCACCGGTGCGAGGCACTTGGTGAACACCCTGGGTGCCGACCTTAGTCTGAAGGGAAGGGCTCTGAACTGATAGTGACGCCCTTGGACCATGAATCTGAGGAACTTTCGGTGTCCCTTTAGGATGGGACTATGGAAGTAGGCATCCTCCAAATCCAACGACGACAGGAAATCGCCCTCCTCCAGCTGACCTAGGACGTGTTGGAGGGTGACCATCCGGAACTTCTGTGCCTTGATGAATTTGTTCAGTCGTCGTAGGTCCAGGATGGGACGCCATCCTCCCGTCGTCTTCTTCACAAGGAAGTATCTTGAGTAAACTCCGGAGCCCCGAAGCCTCTTTGGGACGAGCTCGATGGCGCCCTTCCTGAGCATCGCCTTTACCTCCAAGAGAAGTTGAGGGACGTGAAGTTCTTTCCTGGCCACAGGGGGGACGCGCGGGCACCTTCTTTGAAACTCGAGCGTGTGACCCAGGGCTAGAGCGTCCAGCACCCAACGGTCGGTGGAGATGGACTCCCACACGCTGACGAAGCTCGCCAGCCGGCCTCCCACCGGGGTGCTTCGGTGGGGGCCCGACCCCACGGCCGGTTCAGTCCTGCTTCGACGAGGCTTTGCCGCCTTGACCTCCTTGGCGACGACGGCGGGGTCCGTCTGACTTGCCTCGTCCCCTGTAAGCTTCCTGCGACGACGAACGGGCCGCTTGACGGTAGGTGGAAAATCCGCCGCCGGAACCTTTGGAGGCAACCTCGCCTCCGCCGCTCCGAAAGGGCGGCCGCCGTTGCTGGAGAACCCCAAGAGCCTGGGCCGTCTCCGTGTCTGCTTTGATGGCTTGAAGGGAATCGTCCACTGTATTCCCAAACAGGTTATTTCCATCGAACGGCATGTCCAAGACTCTGGTCTGCACGTCTCGACGGAAGTTAGTAGCCTTGAGCCATCCACGCCGCCTAAGGCACACGCCGTTGCCCAACTGGCGAAATCCAGTGTCGGCGATGTCCGTCGCAATCGTAAAGGCATGGTCCGACGCCACCTCACCTTCCTGCAAGATCTCTAGGACATCCACCCTCTTGTCGTCCGGTAGGAAGTCCACCAGGGGGGCCAGTTTGTACCACAGCTCCCTGTCGTAGCGGGCTACGATAGCCAAGGCGTTGGCCGCCTTAATCGTTGTCGCTGCAGACGAGATGACCCTGCGTCCCATCGTATCCAATTTCTTTCCCTCGCCGTCCAGCGGGGAAGTCGACGTGGAGGCCGCACCCCCCCCCGCTTTCTTCCTGGCCGCCGCGGAGACGACGGAGTCCGGGGTCGGCTGTGCCCGGAGGCACAAGGGGGCCGCGTCCGGGACCCGGTACTTCTTCTCGTACCGATCCCTTCTAGCCGGCGTCGTGGATGGGTTCTTGAGGAGGGCGAGGCCCTCATCCCAAATATCGTCCAGTAGAGGCACGGAGAGGACAGTCTTCCTCTTGGCCTCGCGCCGTTGATAAAGGAAACCTTCCTTCTCCTCGGGGCAGAGCTGGAAGAGCTTGGATGCCCTGGCGATCATGGAGTGAAACGATCCAATCTCGTTGGGCGGGGAAGCCCGGGTGGGAGGCGACGACGGCAGATCCTCGTCGTAAACCTCGTCGTCCGTACCCGTCGCGACTGTGTCAGTCCCCGTATCATCCCCACGAGTCGTGGACGGGGAGGAGGGCTGAACAGGGTGCGATGGCTGAAAAGGAGGTGGAGGGTGAATCCTTCTTCTCTTAGGGGGAGGGCTCCCAAAAGGGCCTGGCTCCGGGTCCCCCGTCGGGAGCGATTCCTCCGCTGGTGGTAACGGCAGTCTCGTCCTTATCTCCGAGCATAAGGACTGTATAGCCAACAATATGGCCGCCGAGTTGTCTTGCGGCGCTGGTTGAGGGGAGATCCCACCGGGGGTCAGGGGCCCTGTCGGCACCCTCGACGATATCGTCGTCTCCTACGTAGGGATCCCTCCCGACAGGCTGGTCTTCTTCCACGCCAACGCTGTGACTTAAGACCTCGATCAGCTCTTCCTCAGAGGTTGAGGCTGAATCCACGACGACCTCCTGCCTCCCCCTTTTTCTTCTCCGTCGGAGGTTTCACGGGGGTCCTGTCGATGGGCATAAAAGAGGACTCCCTCCGCGGTGGCAGGGAGACTGAGCCCCGAGGTCGCCACCACTGGTGTAGCCTCCACAGGCTGAGCCAGGGCCGCCGTGACTGTCTCGATAGAGGCCTTGGCCGGATGGATTAAGGCTTTCACCACCTTAGGTGCGCTCACCGCCTTCTCCTGGGGGGGGGGTGGAGGGGACACTGCCTCGCTCTCCCTCAAATGTTCGTACTCCTTAAAGACATTCTGAAGCTGGCATCCAGGGCAGACCCTGAACAGCTTTCCGGGCGTCGAGCTTCCCTTCTCCTGGGCCATGTCCGAGATGGGCCTGAGAAACTTCTGGAGTCCTCCAAAAGCGTAGCTCGACAAAATCTTCACCCTTGAGGGGCATAGACGAATCCGACACGGATCCCCGTTGATCGGATGAAGAATCGGTGGAGCTCGAGGCTCTTTTTGACCGAAGAAAATCGAAGTTTTGGAGAAAAAAACGTGAAAAAATAGCACTAACGCTCGAGAGCAATAGCACGAGGATCCCAACACTTGAACGTGCGGTAAAAATCTGAAGATGGCTGCCAGAGGCGGGGCTTAGGTAGAGGGCAGTCATTGGCTGTGGTCAGTATGACGCAGAGATCAGTGATTGGTTACTACTACGAAAGACAGATCAGAAACGAAACTAATACTGTTTTTTTTCTTTACCGAGGATTCCCAGCCTGACGACGGGGAATATTCATGAGCATGTGAATCCATGCCAGACCCCATGCTGGAGAAAGCCCAGTATCTTTCCTTCATCACATCTACTTTGCGCTGTGTATAATTTAGCGTAATATTGAACAAACCTCTGTGCAATTTCCAGCAGTTGGTTCAATGCCAAGCATTTTTCCATCTTTAATTTTATATACTACTCTCTCTGCTCTCTGGCTCCTCAGGTGGGTTGCAAGCAGGGTGTGCGCTTTGCCGCCCGTCTCATAATACTGCTGCTTCAAAAACCAAAGTTCTGTTAGCGCTTTAAATGTTTAATGTCAGAGTTTTTGGTCAGATCTAGTTGTATCGTTCTGTAGGGCCACTTCCTTATTGAGTGGTTAAACCTGGTCTCAAGTAATTGCGTTTTCTTAGCTACTGCTTCTGCTATTAAAAGTCCTTGAAGTGGCTTTAACTGCCGCACACACTATAGAAAGAGGTTTCCCTCGTCATTCAGTTGGAGAAATTCTTTAAATGTCTCCCTTAACTGCCTCTCTGAACACCACATCTCTATACAAACTGTCATTGCAAATCCATTGCTTGTCCAATGGGGAATGGGCCTTAAGTCTAATGCAACCTACCTTACACCGCATCGGGACTTGTCCGTCAGCAGTGTCACTTCACACTGTTTATGCACAGGGGCGTCATAGACAGTCAGACGGAGTATTGAATCTGTGAAATATTCTGGACCCCACTGGCAACCTCTCTGTAGTTGCAATTCCTGACCGTCTTTGTCCTGATGTGAAATGTGAGCAATGTCTCCAATACCTGAGCTACAGTCTTCCCAGGTCAGTTTCAGGACACCAGCCATTTCCTCTTTTGAGGACACTATAGTCATCTCCATGTTGCTCAAAACATGGTGAAAAAGAGAAACCCCCTCATTGCTCCCCAATCGGTATCTGATGCCTCGCTCGTAGAGCCCTTGAGTCAGTGGTCGACATTCTCTCCTTTTCATGATGGTTCATGCCTATAGGTCCTTATAAATGTTGGCTTGTGAACTGTCAAAGTCTATTTGCCCTTTCTCTCTCACCTTCATCTTCCGTCTCAAATAGTGACACTACACTAGGCCTGAATGTGGCCCTTTAAAGGTGGGGGCATCTCCCTGATGTATTCTGTCAAAAGATATTTCAGGTGTAGACAATTCAGTAAGAATTTTCACTTGATGTTCAAGAGAGAACGGTTTCTCCCACCATTTCATTCAAGCCAATAATATGTATGTTAGAGCGTCTCCCTCAATTATCTAGGTCACCTATTTTCAATGCGAGGTCTGTCTATCTTTGGTCCAATTCTTGCATGAGGCACTCAAACCTCATTTCCAGTAACTCAGTGCCAAGTTGATTGCCCTCCAGTGATTCAATTTTCCCTTCCACTTTGTCCACCTTACACTTTAGTTCCGTTATTGCCGTCGTTATGCCACTCTTCATGGACCTGATTTTGCCCAACAGCAGGTGCACGTCTGCTTTGGTGGGCACCTCGTGATCGGCTCCTGGAATGCTTGGCATCTCCTCCATTAGATTTGAGGAGTCTCCTCCTGGTTTGTGACGGAATCCTTGCAACTTAATTGCAGTTTGCAGGTCCAGCATGTGCTGCCTGTGTGTTTGCGTTGCTTCCCTATGCCGCACTGCCAGTAGAGATGGGTGAAGGTTCCTGTTAACTTTTACTCAATGTCTCTGGCTTGTGGAATGTTCCAATTGCGGCTGCAGCTGAGGTCAGATGATCTTGTGGGGCACTGTCCGTAGGTAATGAGCAGTAGAGGTTGAGTCAGTTTAGCCCCCTCATTAGTAATGTGCAATAGAAGAACAAGTTACTCTTACCTGGTAACGTTCTTTCTATGGGATGGTCCGACGACGTATTCCATATCTATGACAGTAATCACCACAGCTGTGCTGCTTCGGAAAATCTTTCGGCGTCCGCGTCCTGCATCAATGACGGCGATACGCTGTCCTTGAGGGCCTCTGTCGAGCCGACGTCACCGGATGTCATAAGCAGGACGTAAGACACCCGTAGCCTCAGTTGTAGTCTTTTCCCCATAACGTGTGGCAACAATCTTCTGCCACTATGACCACAGAAAGCCTTGCGGAAACGTAAGCTGCAATCGCATAAGAAATTCTGTAGCAGGGCAGGTAGGGAGGGAGCGATCTGGAATACGTCGTCAGACCATCCCATCAGAAGAACGTTACCAGGTAAGAGAGTAACTTGTTCTTCGACGGGATTGGGTCCTCCGACGTATTCCATATCTATGACAGACTCCCAAAGCAGTACCAACGTATGGAGGAGGGAAAAGAATTTAGAATATAGAAATTTAGAATGCCCAATTAAATTGCAGAATAAAGGACCGCCTTGCTAAAGGCCAGATCCTGCCCATGGATAGAATCTAGGGAGTAGTGTCTTACAAAAGTATGGACCGAAGCCCATGTGGCTGCTTCACAGATGTTACGAATAGGAACACCCCTCTGCAGGGCAGTAGAGGCAGCCATACCCCTAGTAGAATGGGCCCGTAAGCCTACCGGAGGGTCCTTACCCACCAAGCAGTAACATCCAGAAATTGCCAAGATAATACATCTAGACAAAGTTTGCTTAGTAACAGCTTGTCCCAAACGCCTTCCAGCGTAACCAATAAAGAGCCGATCGTCCACTCCGACCCGGGACGTGCGTGAAATGTAGAAACTTAAAGCTCTCCGAGGATCCAACCTATGGAGCCTCTCCTCTTCCTTACCAGGAGGCGGAGGATAAAATGCCGGAAGAATGACCTGGCTTAAATGAAATTCCGAGACAACCTTCGGAAGAAAGGAAGAACGAACTCTAAGGACAACCCTGTCCTTATGAAACACCGTGAAGGGTGTCTTAACAGAAAGTGCCTGCAACTCACTCACTCTGCGAGCAGAAGTGACCGCAACTAAAAACACAGTTTTAAGGGTTAACAGTCTCAAAGGACAAGAATGTAAAGGCTCAAAAGGAGCACCCATTAGGAATTTTAGAACAAGTTTCAAATCGCAACCGGGCACCAGGAAAGGTGACGGCGGGAACACATTAGTGAGCCCTTTGAGAAACTGAGAAATTAAAGGGATCTTGAAATAAGAACACTCAGACGAGCGCTTAAATACGGACAGCGCCACCAGGTAACCTTTAAATGGTACCGACTTGCAGGCCCTTGTGGGCTAACGAAAGCAAAAAAGACAGAACCACAGGAATGTCACATGAAAAAGGATCCACATTCTTAACCCTGCACCAGTCGCAGAACTTTCTCCAATGGCAACGGTACAGGGACTTGGTTGCAGGCCGTCTGGCCGAAAGCAGCACCTCCATCATGTCTTCAGGGAGGTCCCAATACTTATACCCCAACCTTTCAGAAGCCAAGCGTGAAGGTTCAGGGATCTGACCTCTGGATGGGGAGCCTGACCCCCCCTCCCATGAGAGCAGATCATCTTGTTAGGGAAGACGACGTGGCGGGCAGATGGACAAGTCGAGAAGGTCCGGGTACCGAGCCCATGCCGGAGCAATGAGGATCATCCGGGAACCGAACCTCCCTAACCTCTGCAGCACTTGCGGGATGACGGGGACTGGAGGAAACGCGTACAGCAGTGGGAAGGACCACTCCACCACGAACACGTCCCCTAAGGCTCCTCTTGGAGGAAATCCCGCGAGCAGAACTTTTTGCACTTCCGGTTGACACTGGAGGCGAAGGGATCCACTTGGGGGGCCCCCCAAAGGGCGAAGATCTCCAGGAGAATCTCCTGAGCCAGCTCCCACTCGTGAGAGATCGCGTTCTGCCTGTTCAGAGCGTCTGCTGTCTCATTTTCATCTCCGGCCAGATGCACTGCGGAGATCGAAATTTCCAGCTGGATGGCCCAGAACCAGAGCTGCATCGTGTCCCTGCACAGAGGAAGTGACCCTGCCCCCTCCTTTTTGTTGAGGTAGTGTATGGCCACTGTGTTGTCCGTCAGAATCAGGACATTCTTCCCTCGCACAGTCATCAGAAAAGCCTTTAGGGCAAGCCTGACGGCCCTCAGCTCCAACATATTGATATGGAGTCTGGACTCCGACGGAGACCAACAACCGCTGATTGTCAACTCGGCATGAGCTCCCCATCCCGTGAGGGATGCGTCCGTCACGATCATCACCTCCGGCCAGCGTAGCCAAAACGGAGCCCCCTTCATCAGATTCCCTTTGACAGCCCACCACAGATGGTCCTGGGCGACCGAGGGCGGCACCCGAACGGGGTCCGACATCATGCCGGAGGACTGTGACCACTGCATCTTGAGAGCCCATTGCAGAGATCTCATCCGTAACCTGGCCTCTGGCACCAGAAGAATGCAGGATGCCATGAGGCCGCGCAACCTCAAGAAATCGAACGCTGGGAGACTCTGGACATGTTGAAACTTGTGCACCATCTGCTGAATGTGATGAGCCCTCACCTGGGGAGGAAAACACTGCCCCAGAGATGTGTCGAGCACTGCTCCGATGTACTGGAGCCGCTGAGTTGGCATCAAGTGGGACTTCTTTAAGTTGAGGGAGAAGCCCAGCTTGTGAAAGGAGTGGCAGGTGACGGACAGATGATCCAGGACTTGCTCGGGAGAGCACACCCTGATCAACCAATCATCCAGGTAGGGGTAGACGTGAATCCCCCCCTTTCCTGAGATATGCTGCCACCACCACCATGAGCTTGGTGAAGACCCTCGGGCGGAGGTCAATCCGAACAGCAGGACCCGAAACTGAAAGTGTGATTCGCCAACCGCGAACCTCAGGTACTTCTTGTGCTTGGGATGGATCGGCACATGAAAGGAAGCGTCCTTGAGGTCGAGAGACACCAACCAGTCCTGGAGTTGAAGGGCCTGAGGACTTGAGAAAGAGTAACCATCTTGAACTTGTCCTTCCTGAGGAGCTTGTTCAAACCGTGCAAGTCTCAATCCCCAGTCTTTCTTCGAAATCAAAAAATAAAGGGGAATACCATCCCTTGTTCCTCTCCGCTACAGGCACCAGTTCTATGGCGCCTTTCTCCAGAAGGGACTGAATTGCCTGCGCAAGGAGCGGATCCATACTCTTCAAAGAGATTCCCTGGTGGATTGTCGTGAAGCCTCTGCTGGAAAGGAAGACAGTAGCCGTGGGCTATGATCTCCAGAACCCACACATCTGAAGTAATGTCACGCCACTCTACAAGATGCTACGCCAGCCTTCCCCCAACCAGCGAACCATGGGACATGGCCTCATGACTGAGCTGAAGCGGCTGCGGCAGTGCCTGAGGGCAAAGAGGCAACTGCCCGAGCGGCCTTGGCACCTTGAGTAACCCGTTTTCCACCTTTGGTATTCCTACGGTGGCCCCTTTGACTTGCAGCTCCTCTCGATTTACCAAAAGATGAGTAATATCGAAAGGAACATCCCCTCCATTGCTGTCCCTTAGGACGAAAAGGCGGAGGTTGGCGACCTGCTGCGCTCAATGACTTTGCGGCAGCTTTCGAGGTCTGCAACCCCTCAAGGCTCTCGTCAGCCATGCTGCCAAAAAGATGTTCACCATCAAAGGGCATGTTGAGGAGCCAGGCTTGCACATCCGGAGCAAACCCCGACTTCCGCAACCACGCAAACCTGCGTATTACGGTGCTCGCCGCCATGGACCAGCTGACACAATCGGCCATGTCCAGACCCGACTAAACTGACTCGCACATGGCATCCTTGCCATCCTGCACAATAGCAAGAAAACCATCCCGTTCCTCCCCTTCGGGAATATGATCAGCCGCTAACTAAATACAGTTCCACAGAGTGTGCGTGAAACGTGACAAGGCACACACGGAGTTGGCTGCCTGTAAAGCCATACCCCCCTGAAGAAAACACTTTCTTCGGCCAGCCATCAAAACGCTTGTCGTCCCCATCAGGAGGGATGGTAGGGTACGACGCCTGCTTTGCTGGGGCCGTAGCCGCCTGCACCACCAAACTCTCCGAGGTAGTAGCAGGGGTCGCTACTGGCTGGGTGGTATTTTCGCGGCAAAGACTTGCTCACTGCCGGGAGAGTCTCCGGAGCAGTCCAAGCTGCCGCCACCCTTCTCTGCAAGGCCATATGGAATGGCTGTACCGGGTCAGTTGGTGTACCTTGGTCGAGGATATCCGTCAGGTCATCCTGCAGAAAATCCACTGGTGGCGCCGAACACCCCAAGTATTCCATGACCCTCGACATAAGGCGCCGGTACGAGGACTCGGCATGGGTGCCAGGCTCAGGCCTACAGAACTCCACCTCCGGAGAGGTGTCCAGACCACTGGCGTCGTGCAACGACTGACGCAGGTCTTCAATCTGGATATGACCAGACAAAATCTCGTCAGGTACCTCCTCAGGAACCATACCTTCCTCAGACCCCTCATCCACCTCAGAAATATAATCCAGAGGCTGGAATGAGGGCACAGAAAAAGGGACAAAGACATTTTTAGCCTTGGCCAGAGCCTTTCTAGGGGGTTCCACTGTGCCACGGGGTACCTCTGACAAAGCAGCCTCGAAAGGCGTCGATGGAATCGGCATCAACGTCAAGCGTGGCGCTGACGGCTTTGACACAGTCCTCGAGGGCGGAGCCCCGAGTGTGTCCTTCGACAGCCTGGGCGCCGAAGGCGTCGAAGGCTTCCTCGGATGCAGAGCCTCGAAAGAGTCCCTCGACGACCTTGGCGCCGAAGGCGTCGATTTCTTCTTCATCCAAGACCTCACAGGCTCCGATGGTCTTGAGGGTGTCGAGGACCGGGACCTGGAGCGGGCATGTCTAGAGCGACCATCCTTGTCCGACGCGGCCTCGAAGGGGCCCGGTGATCGTGATGACCACTCGAGCCCAGAGGCGTGCGAGTGGAGTCTCTAGCACCATCACGGTCGGCGTCTTTCGACGGCGCGGACGGACCGGAGCCCTCCGACTGAAAAATCGCCATCATCTCCTGCCAAAATGAATCCCATTCCGCAGGAGTGGAATGCTTGTTGGGAGAAGCTACCTGCCTACGGACGGAGTCCTTGAACGAGGACGGGGAAGGCGACCGATGTCGGCGCTTCCTTGAGTGCCTCGAAGAGGCAGAGGAATGGTGGGACCAACTCCTGGACCGAGACCCCCCCCAAGACTTGCGCCGACGAGGCAGAGAGTCACCCCTCGAATCGTCAGTCGAACGCCCAGTGGATCTCGACTTCTGGGGCTTGGCCACGTTACCTACAGAAAGCTTCTTCTTATGCTCCAGCAAGGCCTTCGATGTAAGCGACTGGCAGTCTTCACAGTCATCCGTGTCGTGGTCCTCACCGAGGCACCAGAAGCAAGCGACGTGCGAATCCGCCAACGACATCTTGGACCCGCAGTTCCGATACTTCTTAAAACCCAGCCGCGGGGTGGAAGACGACGAAGACATCATGGAATCTTCACAACGAACAGGATCGAAGAACCGAAAGAACCCAGGCGCGCTGAGATCTCCGAAGCGAACACGTTCGCGGAACAAACTGAACTGAGGCTACGGGCGTCCTACTTATAACATCCAGTGACGTCGGCTCGACGGAGGCCCTCGAGGACAGCGTATTGACGTCATCGACACAGGATGCAGAAAGATTTTCCGAAGCAGCACAGCTGTGATGATTACTGTCATAGATATACTGTCATAGATACGGACTACGGAGGACCCAATCGCCTCGAACCCTAATTTCTCGTGCTGCAAACACCGTTTGCACTGTTCCTGGTGTTATCCTGCCTCTGCTGGGCTTTTGCATCACAGTTTTCATAACCTGCAGGCGTCGTGTAGGCAGGAGTGGGTGTCAATGCACCGGGTGACTTAACCCCAACCGACGGAGTATGGAACCTCAAGGCATGTTTGGAGGAGAGTGCCATTTCTGTGTGTTGCCCCTAACCCCAGTGATTACAGTACTTGACACTTGTTGGGGGACGAGATCTCCCGCTGCCATCTACCTGGGTCAGTGGAAAGTGCCCAAGAGTCACTTAGTGCCACAAAAAACAGCAGCCTTGCTGCAAAAACAACGGCAGTCATACCGCATCTGGAGGCTGAATTCCTATGAACTACTGCAATCTGCCAGTCTTGCTGCAACTGGCGGGACGGCGACCGCCTGTTTGACCCACTCATTGGCTGCGCCCCACCCGCAACGTACTCTCGCCTGGGGGAGTGCTTGCCTCAAGCCTCTTCCACTTTGTGGGCTGTGTGCGGGCCAGTTGGGGTAGAGGGCGAGAGGTTTCCGTGAAGTCTCGCCTTCCGGGCTGTATGACCACACAATGGTAGTCAGTGCATCGCCTCGGGGTATTTGATATCTCTAGCTGCCTGCCCTGATTTCAGAGTGTCAGCTAACCTGGAGCAACATCACTTCACACGGGCCTGCTACCAGTGCCGCCGTCTCGGGCACAATTTTTCAGAGCTCATTCCCCAGAAACGCTACCTCAAAAGCACACGATATTTGGCTGAGCCTTTCTAAGACAGTTCACCGAGCTGCTGGTAGCTCTGCTCCTCGTCGCAGTTACCATTTGTGACACAATTTCACCATTAGAATTTCTCTGTCAAGGGAGACCACACACTAAGTTACCATGTCGTCTGCGCCTGCTGGTGGTCTCCCTGTGCGCTTTTGACAAGTGCACAGCAATTCAGTCATTTGACCTAGGACTGGTTTCCTTGAAAGATTGCCTCCAGGACCAATGTCCTAAGGCAGGATTAGAGTACAATGGGTTGTCCACCCCAATGTAACTATGGGAACCCGGAAGGGTGAAATATGCAAGCTATCTGCAGCCCCCAGGATCAAACAAAAAGACTCCAGGTAAGTTGTAGCAGGACAGTACCTTCAAGTGAAGAAAACAGTTGCTGCAGGATGGTTCCAGTGGTGAGGCAACAGCAGACCCGGTCACTGGTTGATTGGTCTGGGTGACAGAAGAAAGGCACTTCAGCGGATCTTGCGACAGCTCTCGTTCAGACTGATGCCCAGCAAAGGATATTTGCAGTTCTGGCTTGTTGGTGCCTTTTTCAGGCTTGGATTAAGGATGGTTGTCACAGTGGGAGACTTCTCCTTTTCTCGATCCTCGTCTTTGGTGAGGGGGCCCGTGGGAGCTGGCTTGAGTCACTGTGGGCTTACAAGGATTACCTGAGGCGCTTCGGGCAACGATGCGCAGCAATGCAGTACAGGTCCCCGGGAATTGGTGTATTGCAGGCCATGGAGGTCACAGCTCTTCCAGGGATGGCGCAAATTGTAGTTCATCTTGGGACTGGTTAGGGAGGAAGTCGGGTTGGGATCATACCAGACGCTTAGAAGTGGAAGTGGGGACAGCAGCGGTTACTCAGCAGGCTGTGGCGGTCTCTGAAAGTTGCTAGTGGGGTACTTCGACGTTCTTCAGATTCTTGAGTTCAGCTCCAGGACCTCGGAATGCATTCAGGAACATCGGCTCAGTCCACCAATCATGACTCGTGCACCATTGAAACTTGGGGGGGGCAGTTGTCCAATGGGGACGGACTGCCTCCCAGTCAGAACTGGTTTCAGTCAGCCAAAATGCAGGATAAAGGACAGGGGAGTTGGTCACCTCCCCCACGTCCTGTCCTGCCAGTCACTCAGAGACCCTTTGAGGGATTTCCTTGGGAATCCTGGGGAAGACAAAAGGTACCAGAGAGTTCTCCTGTGGATTCTGATTAGGAGAGCTGAGCATTTCGCTTCAGTTGGTGCTCATGTTTTAAGCAAGATAAACCCTTCTCGGAAACCTTTCACACTTTCGGAGGAAGGGCTGATAGCTTGTGATTAAGACCTTTGGTATTCCCAGGAGAAGAGCAGAGCAGGGGTGGGATGTATGTGTCGCAGAAGATATGCATTAGTTATGGAACCACACGAGCAATTTCCCCGAACTGTGTGATAACTTAAGCTACAGGAATGAGTGCAAGAAATCCTTTGCACAAACGAAGACACGCGAGACAGGACGTGCAACCAGCTGCCAAAGACTATACAGATTTTTGTCTTGACTACGTGCCAGCTATTGAATGCAATGTTAACCAAAATGTATATAAGCTGTATGAACTTTGAATGCTTCGCTCACTCCTGTGCAGTCTTTCTGAATGTGCAGGAAATCATGCCTTTTCGCGAATGCTTAAATTGAATAAATGGATGAATTGACTTATTTGGTCCGAGTCTTATTTGTGGGGTCCCTTATACCAGGTTGGGGTGAGCAAAAGGTGTATCCTCACTCCCTCCTCCCCCCCCGCCAACCCAGCAAGGTAGAACAAGACATCAGAAAGGACAAGTCATCTTGTCAGGGCTTAGAAGAAGTACAGTGACCAATTTGGGTAAATGGTTCCCCGTGTGTCACCTACTACTGAGACAAAAGTCCACAAAAAGTTGTGCAAAAAGGTACACTGCCACCAGCCTGAACAGAGGGCTTGTCACCGTTACCAGTCGAGTCAAGAAAAGGGATGCATGTGGGGTGTGCTGATCTCGCAAAAGAAAATACAGGTAGGATAAAAAGTAGCCTGCCTTGGGAACAGAGTTAACAAGGGTCAAATAAAGAAAAACTGAAGTGGAAGCTCTAGAAGCTCCCAGAAACACTGCACAGAAAGGGATGTGTGCTGCTTTAGTAACATTTAGATGGTAGGAGGGAAGAATGACTCCGAAAAAAAATATCAAAAAGAAATACCAAAAAGAGGTAAAATGGGTTCCCAAAAGCAGAGTAAGAGAATGATTGAGTGTGGAAAAAGGTTCCCATTCACTAAGGAGAAATAGTCAAAAAGTGATGCGGGACTCGCAGGTGGAGACAAGTTCACACAAAAAGGGCAATCTACTCTAGCAGTAAACATAAGTGAAAAGGGGACAAACAAGAAGCGCATCTAAACATGATAATAACAGAGAAGAAGAGGGGATTGACAACAATCCGCTTATAGAAGAATACACATTTAAACCCAAACATGCCCCATGAGCAACTGTTCCATGGATCAAGTTCCAGATCTTTGCAGGATTGTAGCGACTCCAGTGAGTCGCTTTGATATTTTATGCATGGCCAAGTCATTTTCGAAGGCGGGGCAGAATCCATCACAAAGATGCCAAGCAGCAAATAGATCACACAGTACCGACAAGTCAATACGCCCACAATACCCATTTTGGGGTGCACAATGAAAACACTCAACAAGGACCAATACTATGAGGAAAGGGCCAGTGTGACTACTAAAAGGAACATGTACTAGTAGGCGAAGTGTGAGAAGAGTGTGTGTGTGTGTGCATCGCTGCTCCTCGAACATCCCACTACATCGGTCAAGCATGCAGAAAAAAAACAAGCAAGTCTTTGAATTGGAAGCCTGCCCACCACAAGCATTTGTCCTCTGCCATCAAAAACCAGGCGTCCACATGGAATTTGTAAAAAAAACAAAAAGGAACTGCTAATAACAGAACGATCCCTAAAAGGTCGCTACACCCATTTCCCCAGCTAAACTCACGTTCTCCAGTACCCAGCGGTTAATGCATACATCCAAGACAGTTTATAAAGGGCCGATATACACAGGGTACCCAGCCATAAAGGCGGATGACAAGCAAGTTTCTGCAACGGAAGAATGCATGTCTAACATGTATATCGGCCCAACTCTCCACATATAGGTAGACCAATCTGCATTGGGAAAGCAAGCTGCCGACGAGCCAATTCTTCTGATGGCACTATGATCTGTGGAAGTGTTCGCATGCAGAGGATGAGGGACCGCACGCCCACGGCACCATCAGTGGTGTCGGCCCCCTCTGACTCCGACAGCGGCATGTTCGGCTCGGAGACCAGAGCACATAGCGCTGGGTTAAAAGAAAGAACCCACCATGCTCACCAATTATTCAATCTCACAGGTAATTGAAAAGACCAAATGGAAAACATGTACACTATAATAAGTGGAAGGATAAAAGTAATAAAACCCACCATCGAATAAATGAATAAACACAATGTTTGGGTCTTCTGGGGTGTGTACTTTCAGCAACTGCAGGTTGCAGGTTGTCCAGTAAGGAGCGAGCCTTCAAGTGAACTGTGAATGAATGAATGAGTGACACATCTACAACAACTTTAAAAATAGCAGGGTAGGGGGGGTGCTATTGCACAGAGCGATGAGATAGACGTGCTCTCATCTCGCTCCACTCCAGCAAGGCAGCTGCAGGGTGTTTCGGAGCGCCAAAACTACGGCACAAATCTTGACATTGAAGTGGGGGCTGGCGTAACACCTGTGGGGCTTTGGCACTCCCTTTGCAGAGGCAGAAAGGCTGCTGATTGGAGAGACAGGGCCGGTTGGCGGAGGCCGGCAAGATGGCAGCTGCGTGGACTTGTGTGTGGCCACGGTGCAGACAAGCTGTGAAGGCCGACTTTGCCGGTGGCAGCCACCCAAAAAATAAGGTGGCACATAGCAGAAAACTGGCCGGCACGTGGGAGGTAGGGCGGCCGTGAGGTCGGCAGTGTGCTCCAGTGAAGTAACTACCTGGAGGAGAGGCTGCAGCACGGCAGCGCAGGACACCCGAACCGGGACCAGCTAGACGGAGGGCCACGTTTGGCGGACGGCAGAGGTGGCGGGAGAGTGCGCAGGACAAAGGCTGAGTGGAGACGGTCATCCAGGTACAAGCGGCAGGCGTGACAGGGGGACTGGGGAGCAGCCCGCGAGGCAGAGCAGGAGAGACGCTTCACCCCACCCCTCCACCCCCGGTCATTTCTTCAAGCCTGCTGATACAAGGGAGGCAGCCGGAGTCCCCCCTACCCCGTTCCTGCTGCTAGTTAACCCGCAGATGTGGTAGGATCAAAGACTTGCCCACATCCAGGAACATTGAGAGGGGGTATGGCAACAGTGCCCTGAACTGCCTGGAGTCTTCCCATTGGACTGCAGTCCCCTCCTTGCCTGACAAAGGAACCATTTCATGCTGCTGTGGACAAGGGTCATCATAAAGGATGAGGGGAGCAGTGGACAGGCGGTGTAGCCTGGCGGCATGAGACGGGCACAGAAGGAAGGATGAGAGGGAGAGCAGGGTCCCACACTGCATAGAATCATACCTAAGCGACGAAACAGCTGGGTTTGCGCATAACCACACATGTGCCGGACTCTCCCATAGAGGTGCCACCTGAAAGCCATAGTGCGCGATACAGAACTGGAGTGCTCTTCTCTCGGCAGGAGGTCAGGCCGCACTTGAAGTTCAAGGGGAGCTGCGTTCGGTCACTTGGAGAGCATCCAGATGGGGATCCAGAGTAGTGGCCTGAAAGCACTGCTGTGGTGCTGACACTGAAGGGGTGTAAATCCATGTGCAATGGTGGGCCCAGAGTCCACGCACACCCTCACTGGAAGGGGTGCTGGAGATATGGCCGAAGAGAAAAACAAAGTTCAGCCTCCAGGCGAAAATTGACACCTACACGAGGGCCAGTCACCTCCTTCAGCGCAAAATATTCTCTGGGCAATCAATGAACCCAAAACAGCGCTGGAACAGAAGACAGAAGCTCAATGCCACCTGGGAGGATGTGGGACTAAGGCAGAACTTCCACAAGATGATCTCACAATTAGGGGAAGCAGAGAAGAGGATTTCCAACACGGGGGACGCAATGGGTCTGGTCAAGAAGGAGCACATGAGCAGAACGAAGAGCCTTGAACTGAGGGGTTCAGCACGCAGAGGGGCGGGCTTGCCGTAACATTTGCATCCTGCACCTTCCCGGAGAAGAGCGAGGGCCCCCCTTTGGAGTTATTCTTGGAGTGTTGGCTAAAAGAGTGGTAGAAGCTGCAGGGGCTCTTGCACTTTTCTTGGTGTAACTGGCCACAGTGTCCCTAGCATGGAAGGCCCCTCAGATGCCTAACCCAGACAAGTTATTGACAGGCTCCTCAATTATATGCTCTCCAAAAGGTACCCCCGGAGAATTGGTTCCATCCAGTTAGAATGAGGCGAAAGTGGTGGTATTCCAGGACTTCACAACTGCTGTCTAAAAAGCAAGGAACTAGTTTGATGCTGTTAAAGGAGACTGAGTGGCAAACTACAAATATGCTGTGCTCTTTCCAGCAATTCTGCAGCTGGTGTGACCCAGAGGGACAATGTTTTTCATCAATCCGGGAGAGGCATGGGACTGGCTGGACGGGAAGGGTCGCCTCTTGGAAGGGCTACGTCGCAGGTGAAAGACACCCGAGTTGCTGAATCTACCCCCACCAAACTCTTGTAACAGAGACGGGATGATACAATGTGCTGAGTTGTGGTAGTGTGATTTTTGACAGGCGTGACAGTTGGTTTCTGTATTGTTGGGGGGTGGGTGTGGAGTCGACAGATGCTTCAGGCTGGGGGAAAGCATAGAGTGGAGAGAGGGAATCGGTTGGGAAAGTTTGGGGGGAGGGGAGTGTAAGGAACTCATGGTGGCAACAGTAAAGACAGACAAGTGATCACAGGTCAAGGGTGTTTATTAAACTGTATGCAGGTTGGTAAAACGCCTAATCTAAACCTAAATCTAAGATGGGAGCAAGCATCGACCATCAAATGAAAATAAGGTAGTACTAGTGGCATTGTGTCAAATAGAAAGAGTGCCTATACTAAGAAACCTATTGCCAAACCTTACAACTAATACAAAAAGGACATGGGATGGTTTTCAAGAAAAGAAAGAAGTGTTCACAAATAATATGTCAGGATGCGGTAGCTTTCATCTCCCTTCCCCACATTTTGAGCACAGGGTAAAGTGGGATCTTGAAGCCCAGTACACTCTCGAACTTCACCAGCACGAGAGAATAGTTCCACTCGTAGCTATCAGGGCCATGGATGGCCAAGTCTGGTTTCTCTTGAAAGTCTCTTGCCATCGAGGGCCTGACGTATTCAATAATAAAGCAAAAGTTCCTTCAACAAAAATGGAAGTTTGTTTCCTGGTTTTACTTAGGGTGAGGATTCTTTGCCCCATGGATCCCCCTCGTCCCGACGCAGACCCCTCTTTGCTTTCAGCCTCCCTCCATCTGGTACCCTATGGCTTGTCCTTTCACTTACTTCCCCTCTATCCGCCCCATCCCCACCTATTCCTCCTTTCGTCTCTCCTTAAAATCTCTTCTTCTCCACCCCCTCCCCGATACTCTGATCCTCCCCCACCCTTCCCTCCCCCCACCCGTCTTTTATCCTCCTCTTCATGTCTCCTTATCCATTCCTTGCCTCCTCTTTATCCCCTCTCCCCCCCCTCTCTCGCCTTCACCTTATCTCACTTCCTCATCCCCACTCCATTCAACTCTACACCATTTTTCCCTCATTTATCTCTGCTGGAAAATTGTTTTTTCCCTCATTTATCTCTGCTGGCAAATTGTTCTAGTTGATGTATTGAAGGTTTGACTCATATTTGTATCTGCTTCTACTGTTATTGTATTATTGTTATAATGTACAGCGCTTTGGCGTAAAACGCTATATAAATAAAATAAACATAACATAACAAATCAATGTCCTTTTAAACAATTCCAGTGGACATCCCTTGCTCGGGTTCACCCTTGTCAATACACAGTTGCCTGGGAATTTGCCCCCTTCTCGTCAGCATCCCTCTTCCGGGTTCACTCTTGACAACTTCACATTCATCTTTACTTTCAATGTTTAGAGGATTCATTTCCCTTACTTTCTCATGTGGTAGGATTCACTTCCCTTGCTTTCGTTAGTTTTTTGGTCAAAGGCTTTCGACTGTACAGGGATTTTGCTTGGCCTCCTGTATGACCACTTCGACCTATCTTGGCGGTTCTCCTACGGCCTTCTGGTATCTGTAGTTTTACTCAGATGGGGATCGACCAGTTTCTCAGAACAGCACCAACGGGGTGCCAGTCCCTTTCGGCAGCTGGTCTCCCCTTTACAATCTTACAGTTCTTTGAACTTATCTCACTTTGCTATTATCATTCACCACAGCCCAGTTCTTATCGGTTCTCCCTTCGACTCACCGGCTGTGATGAACAGCTTGGCTTTCCTTGTAGCTGGTGTCAAGTCCGGTACCACGGTAGCAGTCAGGCGGAAACCTGTGCAGTTCCATTAGGGACCACTGCAAAAGATTTAAGACTGCAGGTGTTTGGCAGTAAACCCACTTGGTAGCAGTCTGTACCACACAGATTCACTTGGTAGCTGTGGCTGAGCAGTCAGACTTCCCTCAAGAAGAGTTAGGCAGTATATAGAGTATACACAATAGGTACAGAGATTCAGTAGCACAAGCAAACACTGACCAGAGATTTGGTGTAAAAGTATATAGTTATTTATTTAAAGACACACTTGTAGATTACACTAGCACAAAGAGGTAAGTAAATTCAGCACAGTCACTATTATATATATACAACCTTAATTACTTATTAGACAAGTCTTAATGAGAAACACCACTTATTTTCAGACAGAGGTGAGCGCTTAACATAAGATGGCACTCTATAAGTTATTAAAAATGGAGGGAAAAAGGCAGATTTATGGAAGCACACACATTTCAATACTTTTAAAAGAACCACAGTAAGGCAGGATAGGCAGAGTTCTACTGGAGAGCAAGGAAGTCAATTGCAAGGCCCACTCTTGGAGAGAGCAAGCAGAAGGGGTCCAGGTTCACACAGTGGGGTTATGCCCAAAGAGTCTTGTAGATAGTTCACACAAAGAATGAAATTAAAGTCAGGAAAAGTTAGCTAGGTTGTCCCAGGCCAGCCCAGGTTAGAAAGTCGAGGCTTTACTGTCACCCCGAACGATCTGTTGCAAGGGAAGCCAGGTGGGACACAGCACCTTAAGTGGGAAGGAAGCTCCAGCGGGGGCAGTTGTTCCTGGCAGCGGGTGCAAGTCGGTGTTTCGTCCAGAGGAAGAGGAGTTCTCGCCGTGGAGGAAAGATGAAGGTCGTTGCACTGCCAGGGAAGAAACCAGCCGCAGAGTTCTTCGGTTAAAAAGATACTACTCTTCTATTCGCAGTAGTGGTAAACCGTGATATTCCGGTTGCCGGGGTCCTTGGCACGGGCAAGGCAGCCACGAGATGCTTCAGGAAGGTGAAAAGAAGGCAAAACTGGTTATCTCCACCAGTCAAAGGAAGAAGACTCTCCGGACTAACGATCTCCTCTGTCGTCGGGAAAAGTGGTGAGACGGTTCAGCAGGGCTCCACCGGTGGCGTCGTCGTTGCAGGTCGGCTCAGCTTCTCCCTCCTCAGATTCTTAGGTCCTGTGGCGACTTCTGAAGTTCCAGTCCCCAAAGCCCTGCTTTTATGCAGCAAACCCCCATTCATTCAGCCTAGCTGTCAATCAAACATGCTAAGTGGTGAGCCGGCCGGCTCACCACTTGGGCCAATCACACAAGAGTGCAACTCGAGTTGCCAAGGTAACTCAGTCCAGGGTGCCTAAACCCCCTCCCACACCCCCTGTGGTACCCAGACAGAGTGGCACCACTTTTGGAGGCTTCTGTGGAGAAGCCCGCCAAAAAGTGGAACAAAGGTCTCAACTTGGGTTGGAGTCACAGAAGAGAACACAAACGCCATTTTAGAATAGAGTTCTGGCAAAAAATAACAACCGGTGAATTAATATTAAATAAATAAACCAGCAGTATGTTCGAGGCTATAGGAATTAAATAATTAAAGTTGGTAGCCTCGAACAATGGGAAAATCCCATAGAGATATATTTGCGGTCGAATATAAAAAGTAGTATCCACTGCCACCAGCCAAAACACGATCAGGGGGACGGAGACGTGCCCCCTCGAACAACAGACCCCGGGGCAATCGAATTGCCCCGACCAGTACGTCCACAATATGATGGTTTGTACTGGTTTCTGTTCATAATTTGGGACTAGTAAAGCCAATGGTGACACATGCCCTGGGAGACAGTAGTCAGTCCCAGGGTATGGAGTCTATGTTTGGGGGTCGCTACGACACCAATGGGTTACGGCACGGAGGGTGCTGTGTAACCCACATCAAAAACACATGAGACCCTATGGAGTAAAAGACCCCATAGCCCATAAAACACATGGAAAGACAAAGGAACACCTCAAATCATGTATAAGAGTGGGAGTAAAAGTCTCACTCTTAGCAGGAGAAAAAAATAAACCCCAAAAATCCAGCCAAGCTGCTGGGGGACTCACTAGGTTTGGGAAATTAGCCTTTATAGAGAATTCTCCCTAACAGTAGCAGGAGTCTTTTTCGCTCCGGCTCATCAGCGTCGATACGCCACGTGTACCGTTTACATCACTGCAACACACTTGGGCTATTGTCTTCGGTCTTACAATTCCTTCTGTGGCGGTTTCACAGGGTTTTGTCGAAAAGGGCAAGGTTGTGTCTCTCCTCGTCAGCCTCTCGATGTTTGCCGCCTTTCTCCTCCTCTTGAACTGCCGCATGAGGATAGGTGTATTGTCATGCGGTCTGCCTTGCTCGTACTGGGCTCTCTTGCTCCACCCTTTTATCCCTGCGGGGAAAAGGAAGGGCCATCAGGTGTGCGATTTAAGTCAATTGCCCGATTTTGCCTGATGCTTGTATTGGGACACGTCAGGTGAACGGCTCTATAGGTCTGTTGTCTTTTGTGGGGCAAAAAGGTATTCGGGACAAAAAAGCGGGGTGAGTTTTAGATTGTTCTACAGGGTAGGATGGGAAAACAGTGCTATATCGAATTACAACCTTCGTATTAGAGGGGCTTTGAAATAGGTAGGAGGGTTTGTGAGGCAAACAGGAATAGCTAGGATCGTGACATGAACAGAGGTGTGTGGGAATGGTAGTGTTTTATTTGAGCAGGTTGGGAGTGCAGAAAATAATCAGGGGGACGGGAAGAGGAATGGTTTTGAGTATTCGATTAAAAAGCGGGAAAGCAGGGTTTCTCAGAGATGCGGTTCGAGTCTCTTGGGTTCGTGCGCATAGGGTATTTACTAGACATAGAGGGGGTGTTGGGTAGGGACATGAGAGATCTAATGGGTGGAAGGGAGGCATATGTGATGCAGCCTACGAAGGTTTCAGGGATCTCGCACTCCTCTCCTTCTCCTGTACAATACTGCGTCTTACTTGGGTTATTCCCTTGAGTACCACCCCAGGCATCCCCCTCTCAGTGAGCCTTTCTCACTCTTTCACCTCTAGAGTTGGGATCTGAGCGGATCTGCCCTTCGTTGGCCACCTGCATAAGGGTTTCTCGAAGTTCACTATGTGAGATACCCTAAAGTATTTCACAGGGGGAAGTTGTTGGGGCATGTTTTCGACGTTAAGGTACAACCGGAGAGCGAACTGGGTGGCAGTCAGCACAGACAGAGGACCCCTCTAGACACCTTGCCAAGAACACCAGTGGATGACTGGCATAGCGGGAGGGCTGGGGAGGGAAAGGGCCCCTCTCCTTACTTGCATGTCATCGAACGTTAATGGACTGCTATATAAAGTTAAACAATGACTGGTTTCCAAAGATATCATTTCTGACACAACTGATAGTGTTCTTACAAGAAACGCACCTGCTGGGGTCGAACTAAGGCTTCCTGTGGAGGGAGAAATTGACAGTGGTCGAGCATGCTGGGTTCTCCAGAGGGTTTGGGGGGGCTGCAACCTTGATGAGAAAATCCCTTCCACCGATTGTGGAGCAGGTGAGGAGGGTGGTAGGTACCTGATGGTTAATGGTTCACTACAGGGGGGAGATGGTATGTTTTGTCTCAGTCTATGCGCCTCCCCTCCAAGTGGGCATGTACACCAACATTCAGTCCTAGCTGGCGGGCCCGCAGGGTGGGGGGGAATCTCACAATAGTGGGGGGGCAACCTCAATGATAAGTTCACACCGGAGATTGACAGGTCGTCCTACACTGGGGGGGCCTGGTCAGCCACACATGAAACTGTACACCCACAGAGGCACTGGACTAAGGGATTCCTGGCGGGAACTGCACCCAACAACGATGGGGTTTCCTTCTATTCAAATGCAAAGTATTCCTTTTCAAGGATCGACTACCTCATGGTACACACCACGATCATAGATAGGGTGGTCAAGGCCACTTTTCTGCCAAGGGATATCTCGGATCACTCACCCCTCGTTATCACAGTAGTAGGGAAGGGGACCAGGCAAAGGGGGCTGGAGATTTAACGCATACTACTTATGCAACCCGGAGATAGCAGGGAGAATACTACCTACTCAAAGAGGGTTCTGTGGATAACCGGTCAGTGTTAGGGAGGCATACAAGGCAGTGATGTGCGGGGAGGCAGCAGTGGGGCGCTACAAGCAACTCAGGAAACTCCAGATGCCAGAGAGGAGATGATGGTGGAGGAGGCAGAGACGGCCCAGGTCGAAAACCCTAAGGGAGAGAGCAAAAGGGCCTTGCTTAAATGCACTCTCCGAATCCGTGCGCTAGCAAAGGAGGAGGCCAAGTCTGCCTTCTGGGATAAGGAGGATAGAATTCACGAGATGGGGACAAATGTCAGAGGATGTTGGCCTGCCTCGAGACGAGAGATGAAGAAAACCGTTAGGTCAATGAAATTCAAACTGAGTCGGGACGTACCTTGACACACACTGAGGAGATCGCTGAAGACTTTGCACAATATTACCAGACCTTATACAGGGAAAGGGGCGAGAGGGGGAGGGGGGAGTTAGATGGCGGCCTATTTGGAGGCCATAGATTGGCCCATGGTTGGGAAAAAGGAGTGCCAGGCACTAGAGGCGGAGCCCTCTGAGGAGGAAATCTAGGTGGCATTTGGACAACTACCATCAGTTTTTGCACTTTGAAACACTTGTGTATGGGCGCGCTATAAATATAATCTATCATATCAAGACCTCTGGGTCTAATGGCTTTACCCTAGGATTCTGAAAGACAGCGGGGCAGAAAGTGAGAGAGGCAATGGGAGGATGTTCCTTGATGGCCTGGAGGCAGCAGAACTGCAGAGGGACTTATGCCAAGCCACAATATTCGTCATTCACAAGAAAGGGAAGCCCCAGGATATTTGCAGCGCATATAGCCCCATATCTCTGCTAAACCGGGGAGTAAAAATACTTGCAAAGGTGTTGGCTAATGGGCTCTTGGAGTTTTGGGCAGGATGATACCGACCAACGTGGCTTTCTGCCAGGACGGGCTACGCGGATGAACTTGCGTATGGTGCAGAGTGCTTTAGGTATGTCAGCCACCTAGGACGAACCACACGTCATTATTGCCCATGACTCTGAAAAAGCTTCAACGGGGTGCGGTGGGAATTCCTGTGGGCAGTGTTGAACACAATGGGTTTTTGGCATGCATTTCCAGAGCTCTTTGAAGCTACTGTTCATGGGCCCCATGGCGAGAGTCAGGGTGAGCCGCGCACTCTCCAGGGAGTTCCTGCTGCAAAGGGATTCAAGGCAGGTGTGCTCTCTTTCCTCCATATTGTTTTTATTGGCGGTAGAATCCCTAGCTGCAAAGATTCAGACAGATCCTCGGATCAAGGTTTTCAAATGGTCAGAGGGGAAGGAAGACTGGGTGTCCGTTTATGCGGACGATACACTGATCTACCTGGGAGAGCCCATAGTCTCTGGCCAGGTGATGATGGAACCGATGGGTATTTCTTGGTATACAATGGCTTGTGGATCAACTGAGACAAGTCTGAGGGAGGGATGGAGGACGTGCCGGTGGGGTGCCCCCTGGTGGAGGCACAGGGGACGATCCAAGTATCTGGGGATCACTATCGGCACCGAGGAACACGACTTCCTCCAGAATAACCTAGACCTCATCTTGGTTAGGGCTAGGCTGATGTCCAACATTGGCACACCCTGCGGGTCTCTCTGCTGAGATGTGCTAATCTGTTTAAAACTCCCTAGGTTGCTCCAACGTCTTCCAGAACACTCCAGTAAAGATTCCACCAAGGGTTATCGAGGGACTCCAGAGGGACACAATCTGGTGTAAGAAGGCTCAGTTGCACTGTCCACGCTGGTCCGGATGGTGTTGCGGGGCAGGTGGTTGGGGGCTGCTGGGGCTACCGGACATCTGGAAATACTATTGGGTGTCCCAACTGGTGGCCGTGAACGGATGGGTGAAACATGCATGATGGGGAACCACCCGCCAGCACTACTGCTATACAGGCACCCGCGACAGGTCACTCTGCCTCTGCCCGGTCACTGTACTGTCGAGGCATGGTCCGTGGCCCTCGTTGGAATGGGCTGGAGTGGAGATGAAGGAGGCTTACATCTGGGGTAATGGAGACCTCCCTGAAGTGGGGAAGATAGGGTAACAAACCAAATGGGTCGCAGAGTGGGTGCAGCAATTGAAGCACATCATAGAGCAGAAACACTTGGCCCCTTTCGACACTTACAGGCTGCACAATAGCAATTGCTTTACCTACACACGACTACAACACGCCATGAGGGTAGGGCAGAATGGAACCTCCCCGAGTGGTCACCGCTGGAGGCCAACCTGCTAGAGGGGACACTGCTGGGGAAGGTAGTTACAACACTCTACCAAGTGATCAAAATGTTTCCACCAGGCCCCTGAGCAAGTTGAAGGATCATTGGGAGAGGGACCTGGGGGACAGAGAAGAACGACTGGGTGGGGGCACTGGGTTCGGCAAGGGAGGCTGGGGTGTCCAGCAGACGACTTGTTCAGTTTAAAATACTACATAGTATACTACACTAGGGTGTGGTTTATAGGATGGGGAGGGTCAGGGACCCCAACTGTCCGAGATGTAGTACAGAGGAGGGCACCTTCTTTTATATCATATGTGCCTGTTCACGGATACAGAATTTCTGGGTAGTAGTTCGAGAAGCACTGGCAAAGGACCTAGGGAAACCAGTGCCAGACTGCCTGAAGTTCCATCTGTTGCATGTACAGGACAACAAAAAAAAAAAAAATAGCAAGGTAAACCATATGACAAGAAATAAGTTTCCCCCATGCTAGATGCTTCAAGTCCATAAATAGCTTCCTCTGGGTGACAATTTCCCTGCTATAATGATTGCAAATCACGATTCTACAATCACCGGCCCCATTTCCGCTCTCTATCCCACCTCATCAGTAATTCCTTTACAGGGAATCTCAAAAGCTCCATAAGGACAGCGAAGGGATGCCGACCAGCCGCAGGTTTTGTGGCTAAAAAGCGATTGGCTCAAATTTCTTTTGCTTTCCAGAGGGGACATACAATAATTTAGGGAGCACCTTCTACAGGAAATCCACAGGGTGGACGTTCTCCACTCCCTCAGGAAAGCCAGTTTTCCCCAATATTAAATCATTTAGAGTAATTTTCCTGCTCAGAGATCTTCTTATGGGCAGCATCCAAGAGTTCAGTCAGATAGGCCACTTTATTTTCCAGGGCTTGAAATTGGTCTTCTGAGACCCTGGCTTCCAATTCCTCTGAACGTTTCTTCACCAGAGCCTGGTCCCTTTTCCTTTTCAACGCTGTCCGTTTGATCTTTCCAATTGATAACACAATCCCATCCATGATTTCAGTCAGGTCATCCTCAGCAGATTGTCCGTCAGCACAGGAGGCAATCAGACCTTCCTCTCTGACTCTCATAGAAGGCGGAGAGTCCTCTCCTGAAGTTGCAACATCATCTTTACTCAATCTGGACCTTCTTGAGAACGGGTGGGTTCACCCTTTCAACAGACTGTGCCATATGATGGTATATCAAAAGGATTTCAGGGCAGGATGTGAGCCTTCAGGCTTCCATCACAAACAGCCATTTCTAGAATCCTCAAACTGTCTTCTATACACATCTTTTTGGACCTTTGCCACTTTCGACACTGCGGACCACTCCTCCCTCCTCAACCTTGGGTTTTGCAAATCTCCTCTTGCTTGGATAACCTCCTACCTGGGAGGTCGATCCATTAAAACCTCTTGCCAGGAGGTGGTTGGAATAAGGTTTTTGATGTCAGGTTAGAGATGGGGGGCTCAGGACATTGGGGAACGTTATAGAGATGTCCCGGTAATTCAGAGTATTCTGGTGGTCTTGTCAGAGTGTGAACTTGATAACAACTCAGGCGTTTAGGGGGGTAAGTTGGGCTAATCCCGGGGTAGCCCTCACCTTAGGTTCCCGCAACGTGAGAGGGCTTAATTCTCTAACAAAAAGATCCCTTACAATCCGAGAATTCAAATCACTCAAGATTAGACCCGTTATTCTTACAGAAGGCTAATTGGCTGAGGGGAAAGGAACCATCTCTGAAAGGAAGATCCATAAACGCAAGTTTCTATGCATCGGGGCTAGCCGAGTGGGAATGGTGGTTGAGAAGGAACTCCAAGACCGTGAGGGAAGATACATCTTTCTGAGAGGGAGTCTCCAAGGGAACAAAATCACTTTGGGTTATGTGTACTGTCCCAACATAGCCCAAATAACCTTTTGGGAATCTGTCGCAAGAAAACTAAAATGGTTTGTGGAAGGTCACTTAATTCTGGGGGGAGATTTTAACATAGTACTTGACCCCTCACGAGATAGAAAGATTAAGAGAGCAAAGCTCCCTTCAAGTAAAGGACAGGGAATTTACAGAGATTCAGAGAGATTAACCAGGACCTAGGTGTAACGATTTGCTAATATTTTCAGAGGGAGGTGACCCATCATTCGCTTACTTCTTACAGGTACACAAATCATACTCACTTGATATTATTTTGGTGGACACCGGTCTGAAGGGATGTTGACGAAACAATAACGGAGCCAGTACCATGGTCTGACCATGACCTGGTGCGTGTTAAGATTGAAAATTGGGTAAGAGGCAAAAAAGAGAAGATAATGTGCAACGACTCCCTGGTGAAGGATAAAGAGGTTGCCCAGCAACTTGTGACTAGTGTTAAGGAATATTTTGCCTTTAATGATAATGGGGAAGTGTGGAATCCCAGGAGATGGGACAATTTCGAAGTCACAATAAGGGGAGAACTAATTAGGATAGGGAAGCCAGAAAAAAAAAAAGAATGACAAGGGAAGCAGCGGACCATCAGGGGGAAAATGGGGGCCTTACAACCTGGTGGATCAGCCAATAAGTATATTGAGTCGACATCTGCAAAACAGTTTGCACTATATAACATCCCAACTGAAAGCCCTATTGATGGGGGGGGATATACTGGGAGGAAACTACTTTTCCTGAAACATAAATACCATGAAAAAGGGGACAAGGGGGAGCCACCAGGTGGCGCCGAGATGCTCTGACGCTTCTCCGTCGGTCTCCTCCTCAGGGCTGATAATAAAGGGACTTGAGCCTCCCCCCCTAATTCCTCTAAGGGACCGATCCGACCCCCTACAGAGCTGGGTGACCCCATCGAGCGTGGCACAAGGCCAATCCGGTCCCCAGAGGAGACCCAGGACCCGTGAACTAGACCTGTTTGCTGCCGTCTGATTGAGCGGATCCTGCTTCCCGCCCGCTGCTCCTGGACTCCAGCGCTCTGTCCAAGGTGGGGGAGGGAGCCTGTTCGGTCCATGTGGCCTCTCCCCCCCCGCTCCCCGTTCATTGTGGTGAGCCGTTTGCCTCCCCGGTGCTTGCTGGGTGCCCTCTGTACCCAGGCCTGTGGAGTCTGGCTATTTCCTTCCAGCAGCTGAGGATTCCGGAGACGGGTGGAGGAGAGCTGCGAGGTGGTGTCTGGTGGCGGGAGACTGACTGCGGCTGCTTCTGCGCTTCCCGAGGGCTGGAGCGGGGGAGGCTGCTGTTTACGGGGCTGTGGAGACCCGTCCCCTTGATTCCAGCTGCGGTCTGACTGGTGGGGTGGGGGGGCTCGCTGGAGTGATCGAGCCCCGGTGCGCTTGTCTCTCCCTGCGGACGGCGGTCCGGGTCTGTGCCCGTTTGAGCTTCTTCTTGCAGCAACTGATTGGGCCTGAGCCCGCCCCTTGCCTCCTGGCCTGGACCACAGCTGAACGGCAATCAGAGGTGTCCGAGACTCATCGAAGGAGTAAGCAGCCTGTGGGAGAAGCGGGTGCTGTGGGCCCTCACCTTGCCCTCCGTTGATCTAAGGGACATTTCTGGATGCTGTGGCTGTCTCCGGGGGTGGTGGAGCCCGGGGACTGAGCAGAGCCCTCCCACAAGCGGTGTGAGGGTATTCCAATGGATCGTATTCCAGCGCCTTGGTTGAACTGGGAGTGCTTCCACCTCCTGTTACCCCTGGACTTCAGCCATTCTCTTCAGTCCCAAAGCCCAATTGGTTGGTATAAATCCTCATGCTTTTTCATTAGAGGGGTCGCACCATTCATTGCATCTTGTGGCTAGCCATTGCCCTCCGCCTGCCCTGTGAGAAGTGTTGGAGCCTTGGAGCCCTGCGGAATCACCATCGCCTGATCTTTCAGGTGCCTGTTGAGGAGCCTTTCCAAGGGAAGTTCTATTTTGCGGCTCTGGCTTCGCCAGTCGGTCAGTGCAGACTTGTCTTTGGCCACCTTCCTACTCCTTTCGTCGCCTGGTTGCGCTTCCTGTGCCGCAGGCCCTTGCCAGCACCCAACAAGACTCTGGGTCATCGGACAGGGAGGTTTGCTCCTCCATGAGCTGGGCTGAGTCACTCCAGAGGTTCCGCCGATCTCCTGCTAGCCCGCCCCTATCCCCCATTATGGAGGCCTCCTTGCACGTAGTCTCTATGGATACTGCATCGGTTGCCAAGGGTATGGCGGCTCTCCTGGAAGAAATTCGCGGATTTCGACGGACATTACTGGACGGCTAGACTCTTTAAACAGAAAGGTTGAGGCCAAGCCTTGGAAGCCAACACCTCGTCAATTGATATACTGGAGACCCAGTTGGAGGTACGTCTGGCTGAGCTGGAACGTAGGGAAGAGAAACATGCTCTTAAGCTTGATGACCTAGAAAACAGGGAGCGGCGCTGTAATCTCCGCTTTATGGGTTTTCCTGAGAGAGAGTGCGAGATGCAGCTTGACATCCTCAGAGATGTCAACTCTGTTAGGTCACTCTTCGACAACTAACACTAATGAACCAACTATTGACAGAGCACATAGGGCTGGTGCTCCTAGCGGATCCCCCTGACCGATCCTAGTGAAATTCCACTATTTCTCAGAGAAGAACAAAATTCTGGAGCTGGCCCGGAGGAGGGGCCCGATCTCTTGGGAATCGGCTCAAATTTCGATTTTTCAGGACTTGTCTGCCTTTACCTTAGCGAGACGTCGTCTTTGTGCTCCATTAACCAGAATGCTCCAATCTAGGGGAATGCGCTACAGGTGGGGATTCCCCTTCTCACTCTCTTTTGAACTAGAGGGTCACAAATATAATCTAGTCACGGAGGATGACATTCGCAGAGTGTCCCGGGAGTTGCTGGGGGACCCTGGCATGGAGCCGGATGGATCTGATCAGGGGAAAAGGCTGCTTAGCCCTTTCAAGACTAACTTTCCTACGGAGAGGCGAAAGGTTCGGGGCACAGAAAGTTTAGAAGGGTAGCCCCTGCTTCTCCAGTAGAGACCACCGATGGATGACCCTACGGTTGGGATGTATTTATTCTTCTAGGGTCGCCATCTTTTTCCCCCATCACTCGGCCGGACCGGGTCCTTTGTAGGATCTGCATGAGGCAGTCGGACTCTCTTCGTTTGTGTGATGGCTTATTAGCTTTCTTGCTGCCGTTTGGTCTTTCCTGCTGTGGTCTGGGGCGGGGCTGGGAGGGGAGCGTGGAGTTGGGTGTTTTAGCTTGTGTTAAATAATGCTGGGGGGGGCTCTTGGTGTAGCTTGGTAGGGTTTGATAGCCCGATGGGAGGGGGCGCAGGAGGCCTGGCCTAGCAACACTGTTGTCATTGCTTTCGTCCCAGGCGCTCTGGCAAGGGGTGGGTGGGGTTAGGCGATTGTTGCTAAGGTTACTTGGCTTAGGTTGTCTTTGGTCTTTACCAGGTGATGGGGGGTATTGGGGAAATACAGTCCTTTTCGGCTGTACGTGTTGGTCATGGAAGCTAGGTGGGTGGAGGAGTCCATTGCATGCTCTATGTGCGGCCCTGAAATGCATCATCCTCCCTAATGGTTGAATTGACTCAAGCACTGACAGTGGGATCATTAAATGCTTGTGGACTTAATTCTCCTGCTAAGAGATCAATGTTGGTGAGGGAATTTAACAGACACCAGCTGCACTTCCTTTTTGTACAAGAGACACATTGGGTTAAGGGGAAGGAGCCGAATCTGAAGGCTCGGTACATACAGCATACTTTTTCCTCACCATATGTATCAAAGAAGCAGGGGGTTGCTCTCTTGGTGTCTTCTAAAGTCCACTTCGCTCTAAAAGCCCAATGCTCTGACCCGAAGGGGCATTACATAATGGTTAAGGGTGAAGTGAGAGGTAGACTGCTCACAGCAGTTTGTGTTTATGCCCCAAACGAAGCCCAAGACTGTTTCTGGGAGGCTATGCTGGAGAGAGTGGAGGGTATTCTTCTGGTGGGTGGGTGGGGATTTTAACATGGTTCTTGACCCGGAGAGGGACAGGAGGTCAGCGACTCCACATACTGATTTGCGTTACCAGAAGAGGTTGGCCGCAACATTCCTAAGAGTGAACGAGGAATTGGGGTTGGTCGACTCCCATGTGCCGAAGCAGGGGATCCCTATTTCACCTTCTTTTCTCATTCCCACGCAGTCTTTTCTAGGATAGACATTTTAGTTGACTCTGCGCTTCGTGAGCATATTTCAGACTTTAAGGTCGAATCTATCCCTTGGTCGGGCCACGATATGGTTGTTACCAGCTTAGGAGTCCCCCTTCTCCCCCCGTAAGGCCTCGTTGGTCATGTACTGATATTTTGTTGCAAGATAAAGTGCTCTCCCAGGCACTCCTGACTGCAATAAATGAATATTTTGCCATTAACGACAATGGAGAAGTTGGAGTGATGGGGGTCTGGGACGCGTTCAAGGCTGCTATCTGGGGCACCCTCCTGGAGATGGGCTCAAGGAGGAAGAGGGAAATGGCCATGGAGGAGAAGAAGCTGAGGGAGCGGATAAGGGCTATCTAACGGGAGGGAAATTAAGATCACAAATGTTCCCAGGCAAATGGGCTGAGCTTCAGCGGCTCAGGGGTAAATTGGCAGCCCTTCTGGTGGGCCAGACCGAAAGGAAGTTGGGCTTCCTCAAACAAAAATATATGGAGAAAGGCAAGAAGGGAGACAGGATTTTAGCCTGGAGACTGAGGGAACTTAGAGACAGCATGCAAGTAGACGCCATTCGCTCTGAGGAGGGGGAGAAATTTGTAGATGACGCCTCGATAGCGGAGCAGTTCCATCAATATTATGAGTGCTTGTATACCTCTGGATACGTGGGTGATGGCTCGGACATCGACTGCTTCCTAGACTCCCTGCCCGTCCCCAGTCTACCCCCCCAAAGCTGCTGACCCACTTGAAGTGCCTATTACGCCACAAGAGGCAGTATATTCCATTGGTACCCTGAAGTGAAGCACCTCACCAGGGGACGATGGATTCACGGTGCGATTTTATAAATCTTTCCGCTCTAATCTGACACCATTCTTGTCCAAAATGTTTAATAGAGCCCTGGAGACAGGCGAACTCCCTCGCTCCATGATGTCAGCTCTTATTGTTGTAATTCACATGGAGGGAAAGGATCCTACCCTTTGTCAGTCCCATCGCCCCATATCGCTTCTGAATATAGATGTTAAGATTCTGGCCAAACTCCTGGCTATTAGACTTGCGAAACACCTTCCGTCTTTGGTTCATGGAGATCAGGTTGGTTTCATCCCTGGAAGGCAAGGATCAGACAATATAAGAAAGACCCTGGACCTTATGTATGAGGTTTTGAATCATGACCTGGAGGCCTATCTCCTTTCATTGGACTCCGAGAAGGCGTTCGACTGTGTCGAGTGGCCTTACATGTGCAGAGTCCTCCTAAAAATGGGTCTAGGGGATAGATTTTGTGGGTGGATCTCTACCTTGTATAATCGCCCTTCTGCAAGGGTTTTGGTCAACGGAACGACTTCGACCCCTCTCTTCCTCTCAAGGGGTACCCGGCAGGGATGCCCCATGTCTCCTCTTTTAAACACCTTGGCAATAAGACCCCTGGCCATTGCTATTAGATCAGACCCCAGGATTACTGGGATTCAGTGCAGCGTGCATGAATTCAAATGGTCTCTTTGCAGATGACATCCTTGCTTACTTGTCCAATCCTTGCGACTCCCTTCTGCAGCTTCTCGGCCTAATCCAATCCTTTGGTGTTTTTTCTGGTCTCAAGATTAACCTTTCTAAATCGTGTAGAAGGCCCATGGGAAATATGAACCTCGAAACCAGTGGAAAAGGGTATGTGAATAGAGCATAACGCCACCCAGTACTCGGGTGTATTCATCCCTAGAGACCTTAGTATGCTATTTGACTCCAATTTTCCCAGGGCTTTGGTGAAAATTTCTGAAGACCTCTCTCGGTGGGCGCCACTGACACTCTCCTGGTTGGGCCGCATGGTCGCCGTTAAAATGAATATCCTCCTCTACCTGTTCTGTGCCCTCCCCATTGCTCTCCCGGAATATTTCTTCACGACATTGCAATCTCGGGTGCAAAGCTTTAACTGGGCTGGCAAAAAAGCGAGGGTTAAGCACTCGACCCTAACTTTAACGAAAGACTGGAGGAATTGGGCTCCCCGACTTTAGGCTCTATCACAAGGCAGCTCAGCTTCGGGTAATGCTAGAGCATATGCGGGACGACATGGGCACCTTCTGGTGTCATGATTCCTGCCCCTCATGTCGACAGCCCTCCAAGATGTCAGGCTGGAGCCAGGCCACGATCACCTACATGGCCCTCAAGGGCCTCTCCATCCCTCCAAAGACCCACTTGGAGTCAGACTTGGCGCTTGTGGCACCAGACTCACTCACTCCCATAGGATAACATTGGGGATTGGACTTTTAGTGCATTGATGGGGACAAGATGGATGCCCCCCACATATTTCAGTTCCCAGAACTGCATGTGCAGTCCAGTCTTTTGGGTGTTGTTCAGCCCAGAGACACATGGGATACCCAGAGACTATTTAAGCCACGCCCAGGCTGAGAAACATGCTTTGTGTTTTCTGCACCTGCAGCGTGACATTCACCGTGTTCGGATCGGTCTCCAGTAGGCCTGCATCTTTCTTCTGCGCTCAGCTCCTGCAAGAACAAGAACACCGTTAGGAACAGCCTTACCTTGCAGCGCTTCTGCCCATCATTCATCGCTCCTTCTGTTCTGCGGGCATCTTCGGCGGTGTCATTCCCATCCCGGCACGCCGCTTCCTACGGAAAAGGGAAAAGAACAGAAAAATGGCATTAGTAAGCATTGAGCAAATCTTTGCTTATTTTTAAAGACTGTATGAGCTTCAAACGCTTACCTGAATCCCAGCCGCTCTGGGGGAACTCTGTCTCCGGAACTTCTCATCCATCTGCAAGAGGGAAAAGACACTCTAGGTTAGCGTGGAAACATCTAGAGGCGCCGCATACCGCGCTTACCGCATTTCTTCTTCATAACCGGCATCCACGCTGAAAACGTTGCGGCACCTAAAAGACACAGAAAAAGAACTCAGTTCAATACAAAAGGGTTGCATCGCGCATCGTGCTCTCACTCACCTTCAGCACTACTCATCTCAGCAGCACGTCGCCATCCCCGGACGCCGGCCATCATCTAAGGAAGGAAAGGAACGAAGTTCGAGAACTGGTCAAAAGACTCATACTTACCTGTCGGACTCTTGCCAGTGAAGTAGCTAGGCAGCAACGAGCCTGCATCAATCAACGCGCTCCCGCGCTGAAAGCAGGACGGAGAGCACACTTTCCAAGAAAACAAGGTGAGCTGAGGATCAAAGGGAAGGGTTGGTCCCCGGGGAAGAAGGGGTTCAAGCACACAGACAATAGGGAGTTAAACTATCAATCCTGTGTTTCAGGCCCAGTCGAGTAGACTCCAGGGAAGGGTTTGAGGTCGTAAGAGGTCAGAACAGGCTGAGTGACGTCCCCGTGGATACCAGGTGAGCGTTACAACTGGACCTACATAGAGGATATCCACTCACATCCCAAAAAGGTATGGGATCTGCTTTGGTCACCTCCCAAATCCATACCGATTCATTTTAGGACCCATCCAACCTTGGCAGTGCTGTGGGGAATCTTGGAAACCAGGTAGAGATAATAAACTTCTGTCCTCCTGGCCATCTCCTCTGTCTTCCATATGGGGGCATCCCTTCAACATGGGAGCTAAGGGTTTCCGTGAGACTCAGTTGTGGTCGGATAGGGGGCTGGAGTGAGTATCACAACTTTTCTGCCAAGGAGCCTTTATTGAATATGATCAGCTCTCTGAAGTTACGGGTGTCAGCCAGTTTACAGTGCTCGAATACCTCTGCCTTAAGGGGATTTTCACTCATTCCAAGTGGATAGCTAACTTGACTCGTCCCCTTACACTCTTTGAGAAAGTCTTGATTGAGTCTGCAACTAGAAGGGGCTCCCTGTCTAGAATATATAAAACCCAAACTGGAGGGGAGACAGCCCTTCAAGCGCATCTGGGAGGAGATAATAGGGGTGGTCCTTGACAAGCAGACATGGAAGGCGATTTATAGGTCTGTTCTTTCTGGATCTCTCTACACTTCAGCCATGGAGCATAGTCTCAAGATGCTCCATTCCTATCCCCTCTCTGTCCTAGGGGGTGCACCCAACGGGGACAGGGTACCATATGTGGTAGGAGTGTCCGGTGGTCCGGATTTATTGGTCCAAGCTGCTCAGCTGGATTAAGGATATTGTAGGCTTTGCTCCCTCTCGCCCCTTGGAGATCTTCTTTGGTGTCCCAGCCCCGGACTCTGATGTGAGTTCTTACCCAAAGGTTGTTGTAGCAATGCCGAGAGCTGGCAGGCTAGCTCTTGTCCAGAAATGGAAGTCCCCCTCAAACTCCTCTAGAGCCGAGTGGCTCATTAAGCTGTCGGCCATTTTTCTGTATGACAAGCTATCGGCTATAAATAACAACCAAATGGAGTCTTTCCTTCGGAATTGGTCTATTGTTCTCTGGAGTGTTGATTACGGCTCTTTGAAGCTATAGATCTCTGGTACTGGTCGAGTCGTCTGATTTTTCTGGGGTTTGCTTTTCATCTGTGATCCAATTGAGTCTCTGTTCTAGGATCCGATCTCACTGTCAGTTATTTGGGAATGTTTCATCTCACTGTGTGCTTCCTTGTTATGCTGTCTGTGCTCATCACCTGGTACGACTGGTTACTGTTAAAGGTGGAGGGGTGGGAGGTGGTTCGGTGGGATGATGCGAGATACAATTCTGCATCTTTGTTCTGTCTTGTTTGCTGAAATGGAAAGTGGAAAAAGTGGAGAAAAAAAAGTGGAAAAAAAGGGGACAAGGCTAATGAGACCCTGGCCTGAAAACGTGGGGGGGAAAAAACAAATGTAAAATGGTTGCAGCAATCTGCCCAGTAAACTGTCAGATGGTGTACAGCACTGATAACATAGGAAAGACATTTAGACAAGAATACACACGGTTATACAAAGCTGAATACAAGGGGGATGGTTCCCACAGAACACACTTAGATCAGTTTAAGATCCTGGGCTTCTCGGTGGAGATGGCCGCTACCTTGGATTTCCCCATAATCAATGAAGATATGATCCAAACCATAAAGAAAAGAAAAAAAGGAGGCCCCCACCTCAGGGAATTCCGGATTATCATTCAGCTTCTCTAAAACTTACTAATCCGCTTTGGCACCTTACCTGACAAAAGAATGTAATGCGGTTCCTGACGGGGGAGCTGCCCAACTCTATGCTAGGAGCCATAATACTAGTGATACACAAGGAGGGTGAAGACGCTAAATCCTGGTCTTCCTAGAGGCCCATCTCCATTTTGAACACAGGTGTCGCCTTAGACTCAGAAAAGGCCTTTGATAGATTAGAGTGGCAATACATGGTTAGGGTCATGGACAAAGTAGGACTAGGATAAAACCTCCAGCAATAAATAGCAGCTAGATATAGATCTTCTACAGCAAGGGTCCAGGTATACAGTTAAGTATCTGCTCCTATTTATCTATCTAGAAGAACAAGACAGGGCTGCCCCCTATCGCCACTGTTATATGCGCCGACGATGGAGCCCCCAGCGATAGCTATAAGACGAAACTCAGGAATTAAGGTATAAATTGTACGGAGGTGGAATTTAAATTCTCCCTCTTCGCAGACGATATACTGGGATATCTGGGAGAAACACAACACACCCTACCAGAACCTCCGACACAAATTGGCCTATTTGGCCACTGATCAAAGTAGCTAAATCTAGTGTTAAGCTACTCCAGACCCACAGATCCAGTCTGGAACATTGTGAGGGATCACTCCGACAAGGCAGTTTGATGTAACAAAAAAAATTAGTCTTTAATGACTTTTGAACAACTTCAAAATATGGCAGGAAGACTATAATAAAAATAAAGAAATTAATCTTCCCAGTCAGGCTTCCAAGTACTCCTTCTTAGTGCCTAGGATATAGTCTTTGTAGGCTTCCTTGTGGAATATGGACTAAATCTGGTCTTAGTCCTCGTAAGCTCACCGGTAAGAGGCTCCTGCTGCTTCGCTTCCCATGTGGTTCTGCAAAGAAGTGTAAAATTTACCATTAGTCCTACATATCTCTCTGGGTTATACAGTGGCTGATCCCTTCTGGGCCAATCAGAGACTTCTACCCAGCTAAGCCTTGATAAACACCCCCCCCCCCAAGCCCCGCCCCCACCCTTCCTTGAGGCCGGTCGCCATGATGTCCTCCACGCGCGTGCCATGAGGTAAGGACTTTGGCGTGTACTTTTGTTTTCCTTGTTTGTGGGTTTTTTTATGTGTGTTGGCTAATTGCCGTTCTTGCGGCAACTCATAGGGTTTCTCCGCCCTTTCCCGAGCTGTGGCTGTGTGTCGGCGGGCCGTCCGAAGAGCCCCCAGACGTTCTTTCCCTTTCCGCGTATAGAGCAGCTGTTGGCCGCATTTCTCATGGAGACTGCGGTGTGCTGTCTGCATATACGCCGGCCATTGTTGCTGCGGCGCACAGGGAAGCTTCAGGCCGTTTCCTTCATTGCTCGGCTGTGTCCGAGTCACGACTGCGGGTTTTCCTCTCCTCCCCTCCTCTCCTCTCGGGGTGAGCAATTACTCGCGGTCGGCTCAGTTTCTAGTTGTGGAATGTGCAAGTTGCTCACGTTAGGGTTTAGTGAAGCAGTGTCATTATCCAAGCTTAAGTCGGCACCCCACCACGTGTGTTCTCCTTTTTCCTTGGTCTCCTCCTCACACTTCACTCCCCCTGTCCCCACGGCGCCCTTCTCAGGGTTCAAGTCTTCACAAACATAAAAAGGGGATATTTGGCATGTGTGTGGAGAAAATCGCAATCACATCCATAGGAATTCAGATACCTACAGACCTTACAAGGATAGCGAATCTTAATTTTGAGTCCCTTCTAGAAACACTGAGGGCAGACCTAAAGAGATGGGAATCACTTATTCTCTCATGGTATGGGAGGATGACGTCAGTAAATATGAATGTCCTTCCCCGCCTGTTGCACCTGTTGTCAGTAGTTCTGACAACTTTGTCAGAGAGCTACTTTAAGAACCTAAATTGTATGATAACTAAATTCGTATGGCAGGGCAAAAGGCAGAGGATTAAAAAGCAACGATCAACCTTCTAAAGGAATGCGGGGCATTTGGCTTCCCAGACCTTCCAGCTTTATTATAGAGGGGCCCAACCGAGGGCTCCATCGGAAAACATGAGAGACAACTTGGTAACATATTGGACATACTTACAAAACATGGCAATGAACCCTAAAAAGGTAAGGGACTGGATATGGGCCCTACTGAAATCCATTCCTGGTAGAATAAAAAGACATCCCACTTTAGAAGTCCTGTCGTCACTATAGATAAAAGGGGGCTTATATGACAAGCTCTCATCCTGCCCTCCTCTGATGAGTTTGCTTTGAGGAGGCCCAATCGACATCACCCGACTTGGCTTCTGTTATATACAAAAACGGTCAGATATGTGCAGCCATTTACAGAGGGTACATTTTATGAGTATGAGGCCAGAGACACATTAGGCTGAGATGCTAATAATATTTTTGAATACTTGAGACCAAAAAGGGAAAATTACAGACCTAAAATGGAGAGACTACCAGGCGCACAACCTCAAACCTTGACTCCAGAAAAGGGATAATTTCCCTGCTAACACTGAGACTTTGGAAAGGCAGCATTTTAAAACCTATTCGACATTGTTAGCAAGGGAAGATATCCCGGAGGAGACCTAGGATAAAGTGTACAAAGTTACATACCATGGTAATCTCTTTACGGCAACTAACAAGCATAACTTTAAAATGTTGCACGGTTGCGGGTGGGCCTGGTGCGCAGGGACCAAGATGGCAGATCTCATCTAGAGCTCCCACACCTGAAGGCAACTAGGATGGAAACTGACTTCTCTAGTTGATCATGAAACATGTTAGTACAGGCAGCGAACTCCACAGCGTCAGCCCCGGCGGCACATAGATCCTTCCGTGGTCCTGATCTGTGGCCATGAAGCTGGGGACAACCGTCTTGGTCTGCCGCAGTGATGGAGGACCAGGGGCGCCGTGTGACCGGCGCCACCTGTCTTGTCATATGAGCCGGCCCATTCAAACCCACTGAAGGTATGGCGAATCCTGTCGCTGACGAGAGACTTGGCAGACCCTCGGCTCCTGAGTGGCATACCAACAGCGGAGGCGACGCACAGGGCACCGCCCAATGGGCATGGCACTATTACATTGGGCTACAAGAGCCGTGACAGACACCACAGCTGGGGCGGCGCCAGTCTGCAGAGCAACCTCCTACGTGTATGCAGCGGGTGTCTCCCTGAGTGGTCGCCTGTGAGGCTGCATACCCACCTTCACTCAGGAGCTACTTCACAAGGCACGGGCGCGCTCCCTCATTGTTGTGATCCCAGAACTGCCATCTTAGAGACAACGTGGCAGCCACCCATTACGGCCGGACCATCGGAGCCGCAGTGGTGAGTGGGAGCCTGGCACTTGACAGGCTGTATCTCCAGCTGACTATTGAGCTATAGGGGGCACCGTCTTGTTGGCTGCTTGGTGGAACTGCATGGGTTTCTGGTATGGATCATAATCTGCTTGTTTTGCTCTGCAGGGGGACTTAGCTGTAACCTATGGTGATCACATTGGCCCCAACCACAAACTAAGGGGCTGTGACCATCCTCTATTGATTGCGTCTCTACTGCGATTGAGGATTTATTGGCCTGGTATCACCAATGTACTGTGCATTGCCCAATAGGGATATTCAATAAACTTGGAGCGCTCGCATCCTTTGACAGTGATCCTTCTCTTTGTGAAGTTATACAAAAGGGAGCGCAAAAAACCAGCGCTCCATGAGGCAATACACCAAATCCGATCCTAAGCCATTAACCGCCGGTGGGCCCACTGCTGACATGGAATTGGAATCCATACAGCTGGAACTCACCGAAACCCAAAGCATTATGGCATGCATGCAAGAAGGATTTGCTAAAGTGCACAGCAAGCTTGATGACATAGCCAGCACTATCTACTCCATTAAAACACATATAGATAAGACAGATCAACGTCTAACAGAGGCTGAGACAAGAGTGGGCACAGTGGAAGACGATATGTCCAGCATGAGGGTTGAATTAGCTACACTTTCCAGGTGGAGAAGAAGAATGAGGACTTAGAATCACGGTCCCGCCGTAACAACATTCGCATTATAGGATGATCTGAGAGTAATACTGAAACATCCCTCTAACTGTGGATAGAGGCCAACCAGTTGCCACTTCTGGGGAACCCAGCATTATCGTCACAGTTTGCTATTGAACGCGCCCATTGATCCATGGCTCCTAAACCCGGTGCGCCACCATGGCCTATCATTGCCCGCATTCTCAATCACCAGGATCGAGATGCTATCTTTCGAGTAGCCCGTGAACAAGGACACCTGATGCTGTGATCGAACAGAATACATATCTATCCTGACCTCAGTGGCTGTTAAGCAAGAGAAAAAAATCCTTCAGATACGTGACAGTAACTTTAACTATGCGATGTAATACCCCGCCAAGCTACGTGAAGAGTGGAACAACAAGACTTTCTTCTTTACGCTACCCGGCGAAGCCATGACGATTTTGGATGAGACCCTACCAGCGTCCTGAACCCAGAGTACAAAGCCCAATTGTACTTGTAAAGGTGGACTACTCTTCCATTCCAACACGCCCTGTGGATCTCTATACGTGGAAGGTTATGCACGCCTTTGTTGCCACTTTGTTATCTACTGCGATGCTGAGAACGAACACTTTTTCCACAGTACTGCAGTTGATGGTGATCATGCTACCCCCTTTCGGGACAATTATATAAGAAATATGTAAACGCTCATCCTTTTTCTGTGTCTAAGTCCGGTGTTGGCCCAGGTGGACCCATGCACCAGCTTCCCTGTGCAAGGTTGCGTTAATGGTTGGGGGGTATCACCCCAGTTTCAAGGGGGATGCAGGAGGGGGTGGTGGGGACATTGTTGGGGTTGTTAAAACAGCACTTGGAGCACACTATATTTACAGTTAAGAGAGAAACAGGCACAGAGAGGAACTCCAGGGTAATGGGAAGGTTGAGTCAATATGTTGGAGGAGATAAGACTAAGCAATCCTTACTGGAATGGTAGGCAAAACCTGCCTTAGTTGGCACGTACGTGGCCAAGGTAATCCAATCAAACAGCAGAAGATGCACCATTATGTTGAAAGACAAAGTTCAAATCCTGTACTTGCAGGAGACCCATGCCCTTTCGATGTCAGCGAGGGATTCGCTAGGAACTGGGGAGGAAACCACTTCTATACTTCATACTCTTCACAGTCTAGGGGAGTTTTGACCCTGGTACACAAGTCTCTTCCACTCTGCTGCAAACCTGCAAAGCCAGACCCTTTAGGTAGATATGTCTTGGCGTATGGGTTCCTTGCGGGGAGAGAAATGTTACTGATGAATTTTTACGGCCCTAATGTCGACGACCCCCAGTTTTATACAGATGTTATTGATTAACTTGCAAGATATCCGCCGATCCCTATATTGTGGGGCGCAGGGAGGGATTTCAACACTATTCTCGACCTGAAACTAGACAGATCCACCCACACTCAGAATGCTCTTACGGGGGCAGCCTCTACCATCAAAGAGGGCATGCATTTGCTTGGGCTGGTAGATGCTTGGAGACAATTACATGCTGATGATCACTCCTAACAGTCTCCCGTATAGACATGAGCCTCATTTCTGATAAATTACTTAGAGGGGTTAGGGTTAGGTACAACTGTATATGCTCCCTCGTACCTATTCTGACCATTTCCCCCGTTAGTACCTCCCTTACATTACCAAAACTCTCCAGGCCTCATAGCAACTGGCGCTTCAAACTGCTACCACTGCAGGATGCAGTGTTTGCGTCCACTAATGATGATCATGTGCAATTGTTAGAAAAAAATGTAGGCTCTGTGCCCTCGGCGGGCACGCTCTGGGAAGCTTTCAAGGTCTACATCCGGGGGATTGCGATGTCAGCAGAGTTCAGTGTCCTCAAAGCAATCCGACATAGTATAGCGCAATATGAAGACAGACTGAGGAGACTAGAACGAGAGCTGGCTAGAGATCCACCTATGGCCATGTTAGCACAGATCAAGGAGGCCACCGACACCTTCAGGATCCATACTGAATGAGAAGTTAAATTCTCACCCTGTCACTTTTCTAGCTCATGTTTTCTAGCTCTTTACGCGGCTGGAATCGAACTACTCGTATAGCAAGCCATTGTAAATACCCACAGGCTCTATTTTTCACTTCATTTAGACATACCCTTAGCCCTGAGAATTGACATTGGTTTACTTTTACCCTGTTTTTTGTACAGAGGAAAACAGACTTTCTGCCTACATGCTTTAGCAAGACACTCACGGCCGTTCTTTCCACACTTAGTTTGGGAACCTGGCCTTATACCATACTCTAGTAAGTATGCTAACCTCTTGCTCCTCGTCATTTATTATACCAAAACATTGGTTCAATCTGAGGTACCTTTTCCTTTCTTTTATTTCACACTCCTTAGGTAGACTACTTGCAAGCCATTTCAATTGTCAGACGGCTCATTTGCTGTTTACTTCTTAGGAATACTTCCTTATCAACATATGGTATGCTTTTTTATTACAATGTCTGCCCGTTTGTTTATCTCGATTGACATGGGTTTTAGGCTGATTTTTGTCAATAATTCCTTTGCTGTTCTTACAAGGATGAACCATATTTGAAATTGAAAATGATGACTTAATAATAGTAAATATATCTATATGTGTTAGGTTTCTCTAATTGTTCTTACCAACAAGAAACCTGATTGGGTTTTATGGAAGATGATTGCACCTGTTTCTCTGACTGCACAATTTGAACGTGGTTAGAATATTAACACGATTAGCTACAACTTTTCTATGGGATAATTTACATTTACTAATTTGTACTTTTTTGTTGAATATGTGTAGATATATGAAAAATGAAAATGTATTCAGTGCACAGCCCCTGTTGAAGAGATTGTATCTCGAAACGCGTTGGGCACTTATATTTGGAATAAATCATCTTTGAAAAAGAACAAAAAGACTTTGTGAATGGTGTACTCAGGGCCATATATGACCGATAGACCCTTAAAGAAGACTGTGACTTTAATTGTAATATTTACCTTTACTAAATACCTACTTCTACTATTCTAAAATTACTGGCCTACTCTAGCCATTGATAGTGTGCAGGGGACGAGAGTACCCCAACTGGGAACTTATTTGTGTTCTATTGTATTGACAACCCATATGCCAGGGCTGTTTCTTTTCTCCTCTGCACCTCAAACCAGTCTTGACATTGATCTAAATTCATTTTTACCAAAATAACACATTTGGAGTGCATGGTGTGCAAATTCGATAGGTTGCCCACTCACATTAAGGGCAGAACCCCTGATTGGATCCTCACACTCAACACCAAAATCACCATAGGCCCAATTACTCCACTTAGCTGGACAGACCACTTCTGCGTAGAATTCACGCTCATGAGCGATGATCCCTACCCTCCTAAGGCCAAACTAATGGACACCATTGAAAGCAGAAATCCCAGGAAGCTCACTGTAGAGAATTTTGACCCCACCCTGAACAAAACACTAGAAACTCACTGAATCCTCAGTAACGATCCCACTGCCATTGCCGAGTACTACCACAAATGCCTCTCCACTGCTATCAATGTAGTAGCTCCTATTACAACTAAAATGCAACGCGTCAATAAAAAAAAAAACTTTAGGTTTAACGAAGAACTAGTTGCCCCAAGAAGTAAGAAACGCTCTCTTGAACATGCCCACAGTAAACACTGCAGCCCTGACTCGGCCAAAGCTTTCAAGGACGCCAACAAAACCTACAAAACAACCATCATCGCCCACAAAGCTAATTCCTACAACACCTGCATCAGCAATGTAGCATCAGACTCTAAAGAACTCTTCTCTATCCTTAGAGAACTAGAAAACCCCCTACCAGCCGAAACGCCCATTAACGCCAGTAAAGAATGGTGTACTACCATACAAGACGCACTTGCCTCCAAAATTGCTGTGCTCCAGAACAAAATAACTACCAAAAGACTACTTCTAGCAGATAAAAATACCCCAACCCCCTCGCCACCACTAGCAATAACCCTAATCCCTTATTCCATTTCACACCTGTCACCCAAGAACTTGTACTTGACACTAGCTCCAAATTAAAAGCCTCTAATTGCAAAGGAGACACCCTCGCAGCCAAACTAGTCAAAGCATGTGCCTCCACCTTTACCAAATTTATCAACTCCTCCTTCAACTCCAATAGAGTTCCAACCTGCATCAAAGAAGCCTGGGTTACCCCACTTCTAAAAAAAAAAAAACAAAAAAAAAAACAAATCTAGACCCCCACCATTCCGACTAATTATCGCCCCATAACCAGGGTCCCATTCCTACTCAAAATCATTGACAAACTAGCTTACAACCAAATCCAAACGCACCTGGAATCACATCGGCTCCTCGGTACCAGACAATCAGGCTTTAGGCCGAACCATAGTACAGAAACAGCACTTTTGGACTTCGAAATCCAGATGGATGCCATTAGAGATTCTGGGAAACTCTGCATACTCCTGCTGTTGGACTTCTCTGCAGCATTTGATCTGGTGGACCATGATAAACTATGCACCTCACTCGCTCGGGACTTCAACTTTTCCAGTGAAGCTAATGCATGGGTGAAATCCTTCTTAACCGACCGTACACCCAGAGCGTCTATAGGCAAAGAAGCGGCCAACCCCATCCCAGTCCCCATAGGAGTGCCCCAAGAATCTTGTCTCTCCCCCACTGTGTACAACACTTACACCAAACCCCTTTTCTCAGCATTAGACGACGTGTGTGTCATCTACGCCAATTTTGCGGATGACACCCAGAGCCTCATACCACTCACAGGTAATGACCAGGATACCGCAACCATTAACAAAATATACGTCATCATCCAAAACTGGATGGCACTAAATAGTCTCTGTCTCAATGATGAAAAGACAGAAGTCCTCATCGTAGGATCCCCAGCCAAAATAGCAGCTCTTCACCCAGACTACTCAGCTATTAATATCGATGGCACCGTTATTCCAGCGCTGAAGCAAGTGAAAACATTAGGAGTCTACCTCGACGCCAGCCTTACTATGACTAAACATATTAACGCGCTTGCCTCCTCCACGGCCTACACCTCTAAACGTATTGCTCTCTGCTGACAATTTTTGACCCCAGCAAACTGCCTTACCTTAGCGAGAGCCTTAGTATTATCGAAATTGGACTACTGCAATGTATTACTTTGTCTTGGTAAAGAACTGCTATTTTGGCTCTTCTCCTCCTCGATCTCTCTGCGGCTTTTGATCTGGTCAACCACCAAATACTCTGCCAGCATCTCAAATCCGCAGCCCACTTCTCCGACTCTGCCAATGCCTGGATCCACTCATTCCTGAGCAATAGATCCATGAGGGTCTTCTCACCGCTGGCATCAGCGGATCCCTCCCCTACTCACTGTGGCGTTCCTCAAGGCTCGTGTGTATCCCCTACGTTGTAAAACGTATTCACCAAGCCCCTCTTCGATGTGCTTGACTATCTGGGTGTCTCCTACACTAACTACGCGGACGACACCCAGATACTCATCCCTATCGCAGGTGACTACACAGCTGACACCAAAGCCCTTAACGATGTTTACTCGGTCATCCAGGCCTGGATGGCACAGCACAAACTTTGCCTTAACGATGATAAGACTATGCTCTTACTTTTAGGATCAAATCATCGGCTCAACAAACTAGACCAAACCGACAAGTCCTTCATTATTGACGGCAATGACATTAAAGTCTCCTAAGATACTAAGACGCTAGGGGTCTGTCTTGACTCCTCGCTTTCTCTGAACAGACAAATTAATGAAGTTAGGTCAGCTCCGGCCTATACCTGCAAACTTATCACTGCCTGTAGACCCTTCCTAAACTTCACCAACTGTATCACACTCGCCAGAACGCTTGTTATGGCCAAAATCGACTACTGTAGTGCTCTCTACCTAGGGACCAGTCAGTCTAACCTTAATAAATTGCAAACTGTACAAAATAATGCCTTAAGGGCAGCCTTAAACATCCTGAGACGCTCTCATATCTCCTCCGTCAGATCGGACTAACGCTGGCTCCCGGTAAAACGAAGAATTGCCCTGAAAACCCTAGCTTTGACTCACAAATGTCTGAGCAACAACGCCCCACCTTATCTGTCCGCTCGCTTCTCACGCCACACCTCCACTCGACCTACCAGAGCAGCCCAAACTCACAGCCTCATCGTGCCTAGATGCAAACTCCAAAAGCTGGCGGGGAGAGCTTCCCCATCCTGGCCTCCAAACTCTGGAACACCTTGCCCACACCTATCAGAATTGAACCAACATTCCACTCATTCAAGAACAATGCTAAAACATGGCTGCTCTCCCAAGACTCATGAGACCTTGACACAGTCCAGACTCCATGTGGGGTACAGGACTGTATATACATTTTCTCTCTGCTCTGTCCCTGCATTATACGCTGTTAATGGTACCCTTCGGTACATGTATATATGCTGTATATTTTTGTAACTCACTGTAACTACTGCTTTTTGTAACATGTTTAAGAGTATGCGCCCGGTTGCCCCTGAGCCTGTTTTTTTGCGCTTTATAAATAAAATCAAATTACTACTAGGCACATCCAATACCAACCTCTCCAAAATGCAAATACTGCAAAATAAAGTCCTAAGAGCAGCCTTAGGAAATAAATTATAAAAAAAAAAAAAATACAAAAAATATATGTAAAAAAAAATAAATAAATAAAAATCAGACCACATTTCCAAGACAAGGAAGGATGCTCACTGGCTTCCCATCAAAGCAAGACTTCTCTTTTAAACACCATGTATTGCACACAAATGTTTGACCAAAAAAGGCCCAATTTACCTTAACAATACTCTACACTTAAAAGACTACACTAGATCACCAAGATCCAATGACAACCTCCTATTGGCACCCCCTCGTTACAAAACTACCAGAGCGGGGGGCAGCAGCTTCACTCTTCTATCCCCGAAACACGAACACCCTCCCAATTAATATCAAAAAAGAATCTTCCTTCCCTGGGTACAAGAAATTGCTAAAAACGTGTTTAAATGACCAATATTAGCAGTAAGGGACATGCCGCCGCGTAAGTGTAACATGCCAGTGAAAACTGTAAATATTGTTGTGTGTACCAGCTCGCCAGCGGTGCTTAAATTTGCACTCAGGAATTGGTCAAACATTGTTACAAAGTTGTCTTGTAACCATGCTGTGATACCCAAGGGTCTGGGCGTGTAACAAATAAAAAATAAAAGAAAATAAAAAAAAATGACCATCTGGAAAAGCCCCTGGTACGGACGTCCTCACTGCTGAATTTTGCAAGTGCTACAAGGAGACCCTCACCCCACAGCTACAAGTATGGCGAAAATCCCTCGTTTACCCATCACTTCCTTATCACGGTTCTGTTGAAATCGGAGAAACCTGCAGTTTAATACAGCTCCCATCATCCCCTATCCTTAACAGATGCAATGGTGTTTGCGAAGATACTGGCCACTCGGCTGATGCCCATCATACCGTACATTATCCACCCTGATCAGTCGGGGTTCATTCTGGGAAGGTCCACATCACTGAATCTGGGCCGCCTCTTTAATATATTGGCACAGATAGATCCTGGGGTCCAAGAGGTTGCTGCTACACCAGATATTTAAAAGGCATTTGATTCTGTATCTTGGATATTCATGTATGCTGTGTTATCAAAGTGCAGGTTTGGCCAGGGGTTTCTCAAAACGCCTCCTTTATACACCACCGGTAGCCAGGGTCAATACAAATAGGTTGCTCTCGTCACAATTTGAGATAGGGGGCATCCCCGACGGGTGCCTCTGCCCATCACCCCTGATATTTGCTATTATTGAACCATTGGCAGATTTAATAAAACTCAGACACCTGGGGGCTAGGGGGAATCAGAATGCCGGGCGAATCGCTGAGAATTTCCCTTTATGCAGATGATGCGCTGTGTTACATTCGGAGCCCCCGGGAAGACTTGGTGCACGTTATGGAAGACCTTCTAAACTTCAGAGAGGTTTCAAGTCTCCGGGTGAATTGTAGTTAATCTGAGCTCTTTCCCCTTACAGACATCACCACCCCACCCAAAGATGTATATGGCTCAGTTACGGGCTAAACTCACAGGCTGGGCCCTTCTCCCCATCACAATTGTGTAAAATAGCACTCCTCAAAATGACTACTTCCTAAACTCTTATGTCTCTTCCTCAAAATGCCCTTGTGGCCTGGGCGATTATTTTTTCAATAATTGGAAGGTGAAATTTGTAAATTCGTATGGCACTCCGGGGCAGTACAATTGAAATGGGACACGCTAACAGTCATAATAGAGGAGGGTTTGCAGCCCCCCAACTTCCGGCTGTATTGGATGGCCGCACAAGCACAATTTGCTGTCTCCTGGTTTGGCAATAACTCACCCCCACAACCCCACATATTGCCAGAAAGATACTCAGCGGGGGACAAGGAGCTGCGATTGGTAGTTCTTCCTGCCAGATTTGCTGACAAATGCGGATTCGATCCTGCAAGAATCAAAGCATTGGCCTGTTGTAAAATATGGAAGGAGATGGGTGTACATGCCCCATGCCATGAAGACGTTCCCCTCTGGAATTGTGTTCCATCCCTGCCGCAGGTTGAGATCGGTTCTCGTGGGGTTTGGATGCGACACAGGTTCCACGCACTAGGGTCACTAAACTTGGAAGGTAACCTCATTTAAACCATGGACGACGCTAGGCTCATGTACAGTATGACCTCGCAATGGTTGCAATATGCAGGCCTGCGCAAAGCATGTAAGAAATAGTGGAGTTGCTTTCCGGTTGAGCCTGAGAACGATGCTTTGGTGGGTTTTATTCTGACAGCTTGCAACAATCAGAGGCGAGTGTCGTCCTTATATCACCTAATCCAAACTCACTCAGGCTTATCAAAAAGTACGGGCTAAATGGGCGGGAGATCTCCAATTAGATGTCACGGATGACCTCTAGTCTGATGTGTGCACAAACATGTAAAGTGTTGTTTAATTCCCACTTCCAAAAGATAAAACTAAAAGTGCTGCACAGGTATCACTACACTCCAGATAAGCTTCATAAGTTTTCTAAAGAGGGGGAGTGGGGCTTGCCCACATTGTAATCTCACCAATGCTAAATACTTTCATATGCTATGGGACTGCCTGCAAATTGTTCCCTTTTGGAAAGATGTGTGTGAGAAGTTGTTGGAAATGACTGGTAAGGCTGTTGCTCCCCTGCCACTGCTCTGTTTGCTCCATATGTTGGAACCATCATTAGGCAGCATGTGTAAATGTGTATGGCTATGCCTCCTCTTAGCCAAACGTTGTATTCTCCTACGCTGGACGAGTGTGAATGCTTCAAACAAGGACCAATAGTTGAACCATGTAGTGTGGGCCAACGATATGGAAGAGCAATGGGCACATATGTAGCCACCTGGATCTTGCCCAAGTGACATATGGAACCCACTTAAGATGTACCTTCTCCGCACAACGACAATGCTGGATGGGGTCTCGACCCCCCAATCGATGGGAACCATATGCCCTGGTATCGGAGTCCTCATACGAGAACTACATAGGCCCACTCCTATGTACTCACGATTTATCCTTCTGCAACTTGTAATACCCAAACCCAGATCACATCGACCCCGACCTCTCTGCTGTTATGATATCCCGCTGTATTGTGTCATGTGTTACCAAGTGTGCCAATAAAGAAAGTTTATAAAAATAAATTAAAAAAAAATTAAATTGTCGCACCGTTGGCCCCAAGATCCCTTAAAACTTCTAAAATGTAGAACGAATTATCTCCACTCTGCCCTCGAGCTTATGGGCAAAAATCGGGCCACTTTCCCCACATGTTGTGGCTCAGCCCCAAAATACATATTTACTGGCCCAAGCTCCTGAATTGGATGAAGTAACAGGAACACAGCTCTCTTTAAACCCTTTGCAAATTCTACCAAGTTTCCCCCTCCAGATATAATGAATATCGCTTCCCGAGAATGTTGGAGGCAATGTTTCAAGCCAGAAGACTGGCTGTAGACCAAAAGTGGAAAAACCCAGAGAACGGCAGACACAACAGATTGGCTGCGTTAGCTTTGGGATATTTTCATTATTGAAAAATGAACGTCCCTGGTGCATGACCATATGGGATCATTCCAAGAATAGTGGGGGCCATTCTTAACTAAACAGGGGTGCACTAGTCCCTAGATGGGGGCGATCAGAAGCAGGGACAGACCCCAAATCAAAAATGTACTGTACTTCTTCATGAATCGTACCCTCTCGGATAGGTCTCGGCGCAAAGGGAGGCATGTTAGAGAGAATCGTATTAAAGAGAAAGGAAGCCGAAAGGAACCATGTATCAACAGAAAAAGTATCAGCATGAACTCTCTAAGCAACACCTATTGATCCATGCACATGTTACTAAACGTCTTGTAATATTTAAGAGAATAGAAACGTCAATAACGTACCGTTCGTTGGGGGTGGGAGGGGACACTTTTCTTTCTCCCTTTTGTTATATTCAATGTGGTGGTATGGAATTTGTAACTTGATGAAAAAACTAAAAAAAGTTATTTAAAAAAAAGCTCTTTCCACTCACAAACCACTGTACCCTCCCCACCCCTGTCACCGACGCCATCCCCCCCCCAAATGATCAATCCTTGGACCTCAAATCTTCATCCTCTATACCGCTGCCTATGGAGGACCCAATGCGTCCTTTGGCATTCACCAACACCTCTTTGCTGATGGGCCTAAAATATTTTTTTCCTTTCCCTCCTTTACAGCAGCCATCTCAGAACGGTTTACAAACAGTCTCACTGCAATTCGGCACTGGATGACTCATGCGTAACTCTTCAAAAAAAAAGACTCATCTTTTCCCTGGCTTCTAATAGCATCCCTCTTCTACCCTCCCCTCAAACCCCTACTCATATCCCATGTCGGCCTGACCACCTTGCTCCGTCACGCATGGCTAGCACTCTACAAAAACTCCAATCTTCACCTTTGTGCTCTGCAAAATCGACTACTGCTCAAGCCTACACCTTAGTCTCTACTCCTTCCTCCCTCTAGACAAAGTCCTCAACTTTGTTAACCGCACTCCCGACAACCTACCCAGATCCTCCCCCACTTCTATCTGGAGACAATCTGCTGGTTGGCTCTACATGCTTTACTGCTCCCTTTTCAAGTCCCTTCTAGTCCATAAAGCCATCAATGGTCTTGACCCTCTGTACCTGTTCTGATTGTAGCTCAGTTTACTTACCATCTCGATTCCTCCTCTGCAGTCACCCTCTCCGTCCCCTGTGCCTCTTCTCACTGACACTCTTTCTCCTTACTCTCCCCGATATACCAACACACACTGCCCACAACAATCAAAGCCAGCTCAACTGAGGATCATTTCAAAGCACTGCAAAAACTTCACTTACTTGCGAAAGAGGGAGAGCCCATGACCTCACCCCCATCCTACCATACGTGGCCCCATCGCTCCCTCCAGTGATGGTCAATAATGTAATTTTGTATACAACGTGATCAAGCGGTTTGCAAACAGCGAAACGTGTCATTGCTTGCTTTTATTTTACTGTCCATGGCACTCAAATTAAAAAGAATTTTTCAGCCGTCAATCCTGTGGTGTTGCTTTCTTCGCAGATTAGAGGACTTTTCCTCGTTCTGCCGCTCCGAGTAGAGGAGTCCATTATTGTAGCATTTATTCATTTTGAAGCACTTGCCCTTCAGGTTAATGTTACCTTTGTATCTCAAAACACCATTTGCTGTCTGTAAAGGTGCATTATAAATATCCAGTAAATAAATAAGTCACCTGTTTTCTTAAACCTTTTCTTCTGTTTGTTTTGAGCCCGGTATAGAAAACAAAAGTGGTGTTACACCCTCAAACTGGCTCAACACTTATTCTCATCTTTGTGCAGGCTTCCTTCAAGTGAATGCCTCTGCCATCTGTAAAGGTGTTACTGTAAATCAGTCTGATCGAAATTGACATCCTGGTTCCCCGACCTTCCCTTGCCTGCTTGAAACTTGGTTTTCTGTTTCAGCTCTTTCTTGTCTAGCTGTTTTCTGAGCATTGTGAAGAATGTGGACGTGTTCTTCCACTGAGGGTACAGGTGTTGGGGAAAGACCATAGGGTTGTAGTCTTAGGTACAAATGAAGGGACTAGTCTTTAGGGAAGTGTGTACCCTGTAACAGAACTCAGCCGTAGGCAACAAGTTTTCGTAATTATCCTATGCAACAGAAGCATAGCAGCTTAGGTATTAATCCAGGGACTAACTGAAACCTTCATTTTGGCCATTTGTTTGAAAGTGGAATCCAAAAGGACAGTGGCAGTTTGATGACCAAATGTTTACATAAATGGGTCCAGAAGGTAGAGGCGCACTGGGAGCCTCGGACTGAAATAATCTTGCTAGGCAAGCCATGTAATCGGAAAATATCTTTAAAGGATTACATTGCCCATTTCCACGGTTTTCGATCATTTGGGCTACGGAGAGAGGTGTGCCAGCTTACTATGGTAATCGATGGTAACCGTTATGGCAGTACATCCATTTGAAGGCATTGGCTCTACAATAAAGTCTATAGAGAGTACTTGCCACGGGCCGGTTGGATTATCAGGTACCTGTTTTTTTCCCCCCCGCAGGAGGGCGTTGTCTAGGATTTTCGGAATGTACACATACTGAACACGAAGATGAAAAAGTTACTTTCTTACCTGGTAACGTTCTTTCGATGGGATGGCCCGACGACATATTCCATATCCATGACAGGTAATGTCCACAGCTGTGCTGCTTCGGAAAATCTTCAGCATCTGAATCGATGTCGATGCGCAGTCCCCGAGGACCTCCTCCGACGGCCGACGTCACCCGATGTGATAAGTAGGACGCACGACGCCCATAGCCTCAGTTATAGTTTTTTCCCCCAGAACGTGTGCCACCAGTTTTCTGCCAGTCAGACACACAAGGCCTTGCGGAACGCAAGCTGCCATCGCAAAAGAAATTCTGCAGCGGGGAAGGTAGGGAGGTAGCGATATAGAATACGTCGTCGGACCATCCCATCGAAAGAACGTTACCAGGTAAGAAAGTAACTTGTTCTTCAAGGGGATTGGGTCCTCCGATGCATTCCATATCTATGACAGACTCCCAAAGCAGTACCAATCAAGGAGGTGGGAAAAGAATTTAGAACACAAATTTAGCATGCCCAATCAAATTGCGGAATATAGGACTGCCTTGCCAAAGGCCAGATCCTGCCCTCTGATGGAATCAAGGGAGAAGTGACGTACAAAAGTATGTACTGAAGCCCAGGTGGCTGCATCACAGATGTGACGAATAGGAACACCCCTCTGCAGGGCAGTAGACGCAGCCACTCCCCTGGTAGAATGGGCCCGCAAACCAGCCGGAGGGTCCTTACCCGCCAAGCAGTAACACTCGGGGATAGCTAAAATAATCCAACGAGACAAAGTCTGCTTCGCCACAGCTTGTCCCAAACGCTTTCCAGCGTAACCAATGAAAAGTTGATCGTCCACTCTGATCCGGGACATGCGCGAAATATAAAAGCTCAACTCTCTCCTAGGATCAAGCTTATGGAGCCTCTCTTCCTTACCAGGATGTGGAGGAGGCTAGAACGCCGGAAGAACAACCTTCTGGCTCAAATGAAATTCCGAAACCACCTTCGGAAGAAAAGAAGGATGAACTCTAAGGACAACCCTGTCCTTATGAAACACAGTGAAGGGTGGCTTAACTGAAAGTGCCTGTAACTCACTCACTCTGCGAGCGGAAGTAACCACAACCAAAAACACAGTTTTAAGAGTTAGCAGTCTCAAAGGGCAAGAATGTAAAGGCTCAAACGGAGCACCCATAAGAAACTTAACAAGGATCAAATCCCAACCGGGCACCAGAAAAGGTGACTGAGGGAACACATTAGTGAGCCCTTTCAAAAACTGAGAAATTAAAGGAATCTTAAAATAGGAACACTTCAGACGAGCGCTTAAATATGGACAGCGCCGCCAGGTAACCTTTAATGGTCCCCACTTGTAAGCCCTTGTGGGCCAAAGAAAGCAAAAAAGACAGAACCATGGGAATGTCACATTCAAAAGGATCCACATTCTTAACTCTGCACCAGTCGCAGAACTTTCTTCAACGGCAAAGGTACAGAGACTTTGTTGCCAGCCGCCTGGCCGAGAGCAACACCTCCATCACGTCTTCAGGGAGGTCCCAATCCATATACCTCAACCTTTCAGAAGGCAAGCGTGAAGGTTGAGGGATCTGGCCTCTGGATGGAGAACCTGATCCCCCTTCCGTGAGAGCAGATCGTCTCGGTAGGGAAGACGACGTGGAGGGCAGATGGACAAGTCGAGAAGGTCCGGCTACCACGTCCTCCGGGCCCACGCCAGAGCAATGAGGATCATCCAGGAGCCAAACCTCCGTAACCTCCGCAGTACTTGCAGGATGACGGGGACTGGAGGAAACACGTACAGTAGGGGGAATGACCACTCCACCACGAACGCGTCTCCTAAGGCTCCTCTTGGAGGAAATTCCCACGAGCAAAACTCGCACTTCCGGTTGACACTGGAGGCGAAGAGATCTACCTGAGGGGTCCCCCAAAGGGCGAAGATCTCCAGGAGAATCTCCTGAACCAGCTCCCACTTGTGAGAGATCGTGCTCTGCCTGCTCAGAGCGTCCACGTCTTGTTGTCGTCTCCGGCCAGATGAACAGCAGAGATCGAAACTTCCTGCTGGATGGCCCAGAACTCAGGCTGCATCGCCTCCCTGCACAGAGGAAGTGACCCTGCCCCCCCCCCCCCTTTTTGTTGAGGTAGTGCATGGCCACTGTGTGGTCTGTTAGAATCAGAACACTCTTTCCTCGCACAGTCGGCAGAAAAGCCTTCAGTGCAAGCCTGACGGCCCTCAGCTCCAACAGATTGATATGGAGTCTGGACTCCGGCAAAGACCAACGACTGCCGACTGTCAACTCGTTGGCATGAGTTCCCCATCGCGTGAGGGATGCATCCGTCACAATCGTCACCTCCGGTCAGGGCAGCCAAAATGGGGCCCTCTTCATCAGATTGCCTGCAACGGCCCACCACAGAAGGTCCTGGGCGACCGAGGGCGGCACCTGAACAGGGTCTGACAGCCTGCCGGAGGACTGAGACCACTGGAGCTTGAGTGCCCACTGCAAAGATCTCATCCGCAGACGAGCCTCTGGCACCAGAAGAATGCAGGATGCCATGAGGCCGAGCAGTCTCAAGAAGTCGGACGCTGGGAGATTCTGGGCAAGTTGAAACTTGTGCACCATCTGCTGAATGTGAAAAGCCCTCACCTGGGGAGGAAAACACTGCCCCAGGGACGTATCGAGCACTGCTCCGATGTACTGGAGCCGCTGCGTTGTGTCAAATGAGACTTCTTTAAATTGAGGGAGAAGCCCAGCTTGTGAAGGGCGTGGCAGGTGATGAACAGATGAACCAGGACTTGCTCGGGAGAGCTCCCCCTGATCAACCAATCATCCAGGTAGGGGTAGAAGTGAATCTCCACTTTCCTGAGATGCGCTGCCACCACCACCATGAGCTTGGTGAAAACCCTCGGGGCGGAGGTCAATCCGAACGGCAGGACCCGAAACTGAAAGTGCGAGTCGCCAACCACGAACCTCAGGTACTTCTTGTGCTTGGGATGGATCAGCACATGGAAGTAAGCATCCTAGAGGTCTAGAGACACCAACCAGTCCTGAAGTTGAAGGGCCTGGAGGACTTGAGAGAGAGTAACCATCTTGCACTTGTCCTTCCTGAGGAGTTTGTTCAAACCGCGCAAGTCCATGATGGGTCTCAATCCCCAGTCTTTCTTCGAAATCAAAAAATAAGGGGAATACCACCCCTTGTTCCTCTCCGCTACAGGCACCAGTTCTATGGCGCCTTTCTCCAGCAGGGCTTGAATTTCCTGCGCAAGGAGCGGATCCGGACTCTGCAAAGAGAGGTTCCCAGGTGGATTGTCGTGAGGGCGCTGCCGAAAAGGAAGACAGTAGCCGTGGGTTATGATCTCCAGAACCAACACATCTGAAGTAATGGCTCGCCACTCTACAAGATGCTGCGCCAGCCTTCCCCCAACCGGCGAACCATGGGACCTGGCCTCATGACTGAGTGGTAGCGGCTGCAGTGTTGCCTGAGGGCTAAGAGGCAACTGCCCGAGCGGCCTTGGCACCTCGAGTACCCTTGTTTCCACCTCTGGCACTCTTACGGTGGCCTCTTTGACTGCTAGCTCCTCTCGCTTTACTGAAGGACGAGTAATAGCGAAAGGAACCTCCCCTCCATTGCTGTCCCCTAGGACGAAAAGGCGGAGGTTGGGGAACTGCAGCGCCCAACAACTTTGCTGCAGCTTTGGAGGTCTGCAACCTCTCAAGGCTCGTCAGCCTTGCTGCCAAAAAGATTTTCACCATCAAAGGGCATGTTGAGGAGCCGGGACTGCACATCAGGAGCAAACCCAGACTTCCGCAACCACGCAAACCTGCCTATTATGGTTCTCGCCGCCATGGACCGGCTGACACAATCTGCCATGTCCAAACCCGACTGAACGGCTTCACACATGGCATCCTTGCCATCCTAACCATAGCAAGGAAACCATCCCGTTCGTCCCCTTCGGGAGTACGTTCAGCCGCTAATGCAACACAGTTCCACAGAGTGTGTGTGAAACGAGACAAGGCACATATGGTGTTGGCCGCCTGAAGCGCCATACCCCCTGAAGAAAACACTTTCTTCGCCCAGCCGTCAAAACGTGTGTCGTCCCTATCCGGAGGGATGGTAGGATACAACACCTGCTTTGCCAGGGCCGTAGCCACCTGCACCACCAAACTCTCCTAAGTGGGGTGCCTGGACAAGTAGCAGGGGTCGCTACTGGCCAGATGGTATTTTCACGACAAAGACTTGGCCACTGCCGGGAGACTCTCCGGAGCAGTCCAAGCCGCCGCCACCCTCATCTGCAGAGCCATATGAAACGGCAAAACCGGGTCAGTGAGATGGGGGGGGGGGGGGTGAGGCCAAGATCAAGAATGTCCGTGAGATCATCCTGAATGAACTCCCCTGGGGGAGCTGACCAACCCAAGTACTCTGTGACCCGAGACATAAGGCACTGATATGAAGAATTGGCATGAGTGCCAGGCTCCGGCCTACAAACTCCACCTCCGTAGAGGTGTCCAATCCACTGGCATGTAGTGACTGCCTCAGGTCATCAAACTGGCTATGGCCCGAGATAAGCTCATCTGGTACCGTCACCGGAACCAAGCCGTCATCAGAGCCTTCATCACCCTCTGAAATATACTCCGGGCGGGGAGAGGAAGACATCTGGGGACCAAAGCAGTGCCTGACCTTAGCCAGAGCCTTTCTAGGGGCCAACCCCGTGCCACGGGGTCCCTCCGACACCACCGCCTCGAAAGGCGTTGAGGGCGCCGAACGAGTCGGCGCCGACAAACGGCGTTGACGTCTAGCGAATCGGCATCGAGCGAATCGGCATCGAGCGAATCGGCGTCAACGTCAGCTGCAGCACCGCCAGCATCGACGGCGTCGACACAGGCCTCGAAGCCGGAGCTCCGAGTGTGTCTCGACGACCCCCTTGGAGGCAGAGCCTCGAGAGAAATAGTCGACGACTTCGGCGCCACAGGCCTCAACGTCTTCTTCGAAGATGGCACAGGATCACGCGGTCTCGAGCGCGTCGAGGACCGGGACCTGGAACGGGCATGGCGAGAACGGCTACCCTTGTCCGAGCAGGACCTCTCCCATGAGCCGTGCCGACCACCCGAGCCCGAAGGCGTACGAGCGGTGTCTCTCGACCGGTGCCGACCGACCGCACTCGGAGGCGCGGACGGACCGGTGGCCTGCGATTCAAGAATCGCTAGCATCTGCTTCCCGAAGGAAGCCCATTCCTCCGGTGTCGCTTGCATGGAGGGAAAGCGACCCGCCGACGGGCGGAGTCCTCGGAAGGCGACCGATGCCGGTGCTTCTGGGAATGCCTCGAAGAGGCGGAGGAATGGCGAGACCGACTACTGGAAGGCGACCCACTGGACTTCTGACGAAGCGGAGAGTCGCCCCTCAAGTCATCCGTTGAAAGCCCCGCAGACCTCGACTTCCGGGGCTTAGACACCCGATCAACCGACAGCTTCTTCTTGCGTTCCCGCAAGGCTTTTGCCGTGAGCGACTGGCAGTCAACACAATCGTCCGTATCGTGGGCCTCCCCGAGGCACCAGAGGCAGGCGTCGTGCGAGTCCGTGACCGACATCTTGGACCCACAGTCCCCGCATTTCTTGAAGCCTGGACGCGGGGTTCAAGACGAAGTAGACATCGCCACGAACAGGTCTTCACAAAAAACCGAACAGGTTCAACGAACCGAGAAGAAAAGAGCAAACTCCAAAGAGTCGAGGCGTACCGAGATTCACAAAGCGAACACGTTCGCGGAAAAAACGGAACTGAGGCTATGGGCGTTGTGTGTCCTACTTATCACATCGGGTGACGTCGGCCGTTGGAGGTCCTCGGGGACGGCGCATCGACGTGATCGACGCAGGACGCAGACGCTAAAGATTTTCCGAAGCAGCACAGCTGTGGACATTACCCGTTATAGATATGGAATACGTCGGAGGACCCAATCCCTCGAAACATACTTTACAATGTATTTTCTTAAGGTATCTCTGGATGAGTGTTGTAGTAGACAGGACACCTCTATGCCATGCAGCAGATTTGTCATTACACAATTGCAACACATTGGTTTGGAGATGTCATTTGGGTATGAACAAGCGTTCATGCAGAAACAAGCAGTCCAGGATATTCTGTAACCCAAATTGATTATGTTCATTGAGGTTGGCATAACAAGGAGAACAAGCTGTAGCCAAATTGATTTGAGAAAATATAGATGTACTTTCAATAAACTGATTTGGAGGAATGGTCTACTCAGACGAGATTTGCTCATGGTGTTCAGATTCGCAGCGTTGAAACAGGGCATCAGCCACAATGTTCACTGTACCTAGTAAATGTGTAATATGGGAAATGCATTGTATGAAAAAGTAGGATCATCAGACTTGGTGACTAGTTGGCCACTCCATGTGCTGAAGCACCTTCAGATTGCAATGTCGGTCCGGATTTCCACCTAATGGGTGGCTCCTGGGAGTAGGCATCACCAATTCTAAAAGGTTGGTTTTATAGCCAGGAGCTTCTTTTCCAAAACAGTGTAATTCCTGGATAAGTAAGCAATGTGATGTTCCTAGAGGTCATCAGCGAGTTGCTCCAACAGAGCCCCTGGGGCACAGACAACACAATAAATGTGGGATCAGGTTGCTGAAGAACAGGCGCATTGACCGGTCAAAAGCAGGTCTCATCTGGGTGTTCTTGGCAAAATAAGATTGCCCATTTGATGAGGCTACTGATAAGGGAGGTCAAGTTCTACCGGGTCCAGTAGCCTCAAAGACCATTCAAGAATAGGACAACAAAACTAAAGGAGAAAAAGCCTTATGTAGTCCTTGGGTGTGTCCCAAATACTGAGCTCCATTGGCTCTCACTGTGGTTTGTGCTTTATATGACACTGCCCCCCCCAGCCAGACAAAACAAACATTACAGACAGAACCATAGCACCATTCATAACACACCCCATGCATCCCCTCCAAACACACACACACTTCTCAACAGTGAAATCGAAGTCACTGCTTTCAACGAGATTCTCTACACATTAAATGCAAGAAAACAAGGACGATGAGCTCATATACATCGTAAAAGGTTCCCACTGTTTTACTGTTTATAAACAAAGTCTATTTTACTAGTACTACTGGCCCTAATATAGAACGACCCGTTGCTTTTTTCTCTCCATTCTAGCTCCAGTCCTCCTTCATCTGTGATAATTGACTTACCTTTAAGGGCTGATCCAACAGCTAAAACTAACCTGGGAACGACTTTCAAGATTAGTTATTTACCACCTGAATAGCCACTTTAGAATAGGTATGTTACGCTTCCATTCTTAGATTCTCGCCTTAGTAATGGACAAAGGACCAGCCCAGTATAATGAACAGCAGGTTTTAAAATCTATGTAAATTTAAATTGCAGATCGAGCCGGACCTAATTGATGCTCAGCTTTTGACCAAAGGAATAACCCGTGCTCGATTCAGGATTTTACCTCCATAAGATTTTTTCTCCACATACTGGACCAGGTAATATATATAAAATGAAATTATACAAAGTATCAGAGCAATGATAGCTTACCCTTCCCTGTTTTTTTTTTTATCAACAGTCAAAGCTTGAACACACAGATTGATGTTCGCACTGCCAACAAGAGTTGTTATAGCTACCAACTAATGCCTTTGCAGCATGTATTGTTTTTTATTGTAACACTAATATACAGTGACATATCTTCTGAAGAATGTTCAGAGAAAAATGTATGAGAACTGAAACATGTTGAGTGCCACCACCCAGGCATGAAGTAACTAGGGTGAAGAAATTATCCCAAGAAAAGTTTTTTTTTTTACTATAGTAAGACGGCAAGCGCCCCTAGAATAGTCAACAAATTTAAATGATGTCAACAGCACATACACTACCTGACCTTATTTAGGTATATGTGTCACGACCAAATTGTCTGTTTTTAGACAGTGTTTTAGCCTTTAATACTATAAGTGACTACAGATGGCTTTAGATGTTTTTCACTTTTTTTAATACTATGAATATCTCTGAATAAACTATTTACTATGAATAATGAAAACGTATTGATTTAATGTGTGTTTATTGTGATTGTTGATAAGAGCCAACTACCTCCTATGTATATGAGTATCTACCACCACCACCACCACGCAGGCACTCAACAAAGCAGCCCAGCGATGACCACTATAAATCATGGCTCAAAACTCCCACCAGACCTCAGGCCCCCGCCCTCCACAACCTCGCTATCAAGCAATCAAGCAGAAAGCCAGATGCCTAGAAAGAGCCTGGATTATAAACCCCACATGCCATGCCATCAGGACACCACCCAGACAGTGTGGCAAAAATACAAAACATCCATACGCCATGCTAAAGTCAACCACTACCTCCATAAACTCAATTCCATCACTGATCGAACACAGAAACATTTCAACTTTGTCACGTTCCTCTTCAAAGCACCAGCCACAATTTTCACAGCCCCATCCATTCCCTTATGGATTACTTCAACTCTAAAATATACAACATCAGCCCTTCTCGCTGCTCTCCCACTCACACAACCAGTTCCCAAGGATTCCAACTTCCAACGCACGGGACACCTTCCAGCCCATTCACAGAGACGCACATCTCCCTCACTGCCAAAATCCTCGCAGCAATTTGCTCAAGGCCCATTTGTTTGAATTTTGAACTCCTGCAACCACCTCATACCCCTATCTAAATACCTAACCCCTCCCCTGTTACCCACCCACTTACATTTGTGGTGAAATATGGTTAAAAAAATAATCTTAAGAACAAATTGGCCTTGAAGAAACTGGTCTGCAAGGAAATTGCCAATTCTGCCAACACAAACCCAGCACACCTGAATGATGCCTGCCCACCTCAAGTTGCACCCAATTGCATCAACACCTGCAAGCACACTGGTGCATCAGCTCCTGCCTCTCACATGGTGCTATGGCCCCTGCACTCAAAAGTGGACAAATCTCACCCCAATCAGAAAAAACATTCCAAGCTCCTTGAAAACTACAGCCCCATCACCATCCTGACATATATTAGAAGAATCATGGAATGCTTTATCACAACCCAACTGAAACAACCAGAAACAACCTCCTCCAATCTGCCTTTCGACCCAGAAACGGCACAGAGGCCGCTGCACTTCACATCCTTGATTACAGCCCTACTCGTACTCTGAGACGTCTCTGAAGCCTTCAACACAATGGGTGAGGAAGTATAGCTAAGGGGGCAACGTGTTTGCTTTGGAAGTGAGACAACGCAGCGCAACAGAGGTTCAGATCCCAATCCTGCGCTTAGAAATCACTTGCTGATATTCAGAGTGTTATAAAAGAACAATTTAATAATATAAATCAACCACACCACTCTCAACATCCTTTCCCCTTTCCCACAGGATGAACTCTTGGGTATCATCCAACCGGTTCACCTCCTTGCTCAATGCCAGGACACTGTCTCCATTCCCCCTCATTGATCAAAAATCCCCAGCGTCACAAATGGGGTCCTGCAAGACTCTCCCAGTCTCCAATACTCTTCAACCTATATGTAGAACCCTTAAGCAAACAACAACATCCATATGCAGAGGACACGTAAATATACCAACAAATCTTATCCACTTCACAACTCCATTCCCTTAAAGGGCGTCTCTCCACCATCACCACCTTGATGGACATCCACTTCAAGCTCAACTCTTCAAAAAGAAGGCACAAACTTGAAACAGGTACAAACCTGGCCACATCCCTTGGGTCAAAGAACTGTCCATGGACAACCCACACATATCCCATCGCCATTTCGGTGAAATCCCTTAAGCTTCACTGTCGAAAACGAGAAAAAAACACACACACACACACCCCCCCCCCCCCCACCCCCCCACCCCCCCCCCCTCCTCCTCCTCCTCCTCCTCCTCCTCCTCCTCCTCCTCCACCTCCTCCTCCTCCTCCTCCTCCTCCTCCTCCTCCTACCCTAACATTCCCAAATCATCCTAGCTCTCGCCAAATTCCATTAGCTACCTGTACCCTCAAAGGACTTGGGCTCCTATGGCTGGGACTTAACGGCTGGCCTGGCATGCCTTCCCACAACCAACTTCGTGGAAACCCTGAAGCTGCATGGACTGCTGTTTTACACTTCTGCCTGGGCTTCTCCAACATGGCCAACTGTCTTGCAGTAGTTTGATGAGGCATTCAACCTGCATCAATCAAGATGCAGGATTGGTTCAAGCTAGCCCAATTATGCCAGCAGGCCAGGGGAGCCAGCAGGCGATGTCGCCCCCCCCTCGAAGGGCCACCATCAAAGGGCTTGGGCTCCACCTGTCTGGCCCTGTCCAGGCCTGGAAGAGGCCTACATCTGCAGGTCACCCAAATTGTTCCGTTCTCCTTATCGCTACAGCACACTAAGCCAGTAAGACTTCTCTCCCCTCCAGGCATCATCCTACCACCGGCACCTCTGTGTGTGATCCTCCTGGTCCCACCATTGTTCTCGGTCAACGATTACCCCCTCCCCCATTGCAGCCTTAGTGAATTACGCTCTGCCTATTTCCTGGTTGCCTGCAACGCGCTCTTGCTGTGATTTTTCTTTTTTCTGTAACCCTCTGTTCATTCCCCTGGAGCTCTCTGTGCTTCCCGTTCCCATTCCCCTCCGTAGGCATCTGCCACACCTACTCAGCCTTGTTTGCACAACCTGACTGACTTTTCTGGTGATGCTCTGCTGCAACGCTACCACCGCCTCACCTTAAGTGGCTCTCTTGGCCGCCACCACTTTTGTGCATATTGGCCCGCACGAAACTGCTTTTTTGCCTGGACATTTAAAAAAAATAAAAAATAGAATCTGGCCGTTGTGATCCACGTTAGCCTTCTCTAAATGCTGTATTTCACCTGCTCTGCTTGAAAATCAAATCTGGTGTTGTGATCCACGTTAGCCTTACCCAAATGCTGTATGGTATCAGATTCATGTATAAAACGGCATAATTGGACTAATTCCTGTGCCTGTGTTTTACACTTGGCCTCTCAGCTGCATTTAAAACAATATTCAGATTTGGGTCATTTTTTAATTCCTGTTAGTGTTTATAATTTAGGCCCTTCACCGGTCTCCCCCCACCAGCTCATTCATCATGTTGTGCTACTTCTGCTTGCTGTAACCTGACCCTTTTTTCGATGGATACCTATCCGTTTCATCTACCCTGTACTGGCTGCTAGGCCGCCTGGTGAACTCATCTTGCATAGTGCAGTCTCTCTTCCCGATCCACGCACCACCCCCTGAATCCATGGTGCTCTCCGTCTCCCCCATCTACTCGGTCACTTGATCACCTATCCTAACTCTCTTTCAAAGTCTGGAAGGAATAGGTTTGAGAAAGCACTCCTGATCCCTAACCCAGGCCTCTCCATTGCAGATACATACATCAATGCTTCCTCCAGGCAGACTATCACTGACATCCTCTTCACTGTTCCATCTCCTGAACTATGGACTCCCCATATGGTCTCCATCCTATCCCCTTTTTCCTCCTGGCCCGTTAATGGTGAAACCAGATGGGAAGTTCTCTTAGCATACTGATCTTCTAGATGCATCATTAATGTCAACCAGAATGGCACCATCATGGCCCAGATTTCTCAGCCCAATCTCCTCCTCCTTGACGGGCGTCTTCCGTCTCATTAACTTCCTCCCTTCTCCAGCCACCCCTCGGACTCTCGGGCCCACACCGATGGGTGTACCACGCCCCTGTACCCCACCTCGGAAGACTTTCAAAAAAGTGGCAACCAGTTTCACTTAGCTACCCTCAATTCTCACTCTGCTGTTAAACACTCCTTGGACATCCGTCCCCTCTTTGAAGACTTTGACCTGGACGGCTTCGCTCTCATCAAGACATGGCTAAATGCCAGCTGTGTCATTGCTTTCGACACTCTCCTTCCTGAGGGCTACAAGATCCTCTCTGGGCCCAGGTCGAAGAGGTCTAAGAGGGTTTCCCAGATTGGGTCCTTGCTTCTGTCATAGGCACTCAATTCTACTCTTCCTTCGAATGTCTTGTCTGCAAGCTTAGGGTCTCTCCTACCATCTCTCTCACTCTAACATCTTCCTTCCTGCTCTGCACAGGCTCCCTTGCCTGCTGGGCCTTCCTTCCTCCTCTGCACAGGCTCCCTTGCCTGCTGGGCCTTCCTTCCTCCTCTGCACAGGCTCCCTTGCCTGCTGGGCCTTCCTTCCTCCTCTGCACAGGGCTCCCTTGCCTGCTGGGCCTTCCTTCCTCCTCTGCACAGGGCTCCCTTGCCTGCTGGGCCTTCCTTCCTCCTCTGCACAGGCTCCCTTGCCTGCTGGGCCTTCCTCCTCTGCACAGGTTCCCTTGCCTGCTGGGCCTTCCTCCTCTGCACAGGTTCCCTTGCCTGCTGGGCCTTCCTCCTCTGCACAGGTTCCCTTGCCTGCTGGGCCTTCCTCCTCTGCGCAGGCGCCCTTGCCTCACTATCCCAGCTCCCTTGTCAGCCTTGGCCCCTCCGCCATCCTCCACTATCCCTCTGGCTCTCTTGCCACACTCATGGGGGATGCGGAGGAAGGTGTGGGGGGGAGGGGAGGGACCACCGTCCCCTGCACCCCCCACCGTGGAAGACCTTCAAGGATGGCAAGCTGCTCCATATTGCCACGCTCAATTCTCGGTCTGCTGTCAAACACTCGTCTGACATCTGTAAACTCCTTGAACACATGGATCTAGAGGTGCTGGCCATCACAGAGACATGCTTCAGGGCCAGCGCTGTCACAAGCTTTGACACACTCCTACCTGAAGGATACAAGATCCTCTCTGTGCCCAGGCCCAAGGGGTTACCAGAGGGAGTGGCGTTGATCTTCCCAGAATGGATACCTGCGTCCATCAACCCGACTCAGGCCTACTCCTTTGAGTGCCTCGTCTGCAGGCTCTCACCCTCTCCTAAATCTTCTTTCCTTATGGCCACCTTCTATTGGCCACCAGGTCTTCCTCTCGGAATGGGCTAACTCCTCCTGCTGGGTGACCTCAAAATCCATCTGGACTCACCCGACTCATCAGGACCTTTCCGCAACCTATGCAAATCTCTCTCCCTCTCTATTTTACCTTCTGCCACCGCGCACAAAGCAGGTCACACTTTGGATGCTCTCATCTTTACCGACATCCCACTCTCTATCCAGCTCATTACCTCTCTCTTGGACGGACCACTCCCTTCACACTTGAAGCTCTCCTCACCTCTTGCATCGGCACACCCTGCGCGGCCACTCTGTTTCAAAGTCACCAGACCCATGAAAAAAGTGACAATGGCTACCTTTGCCTCCACCTACTCTCCTCCTCCTACGGCGGCGGTTAACTCCCACCCCGACACAGCCCTCGCTAACTTTAATCTCTCCATTTCTAACACCCTTGATACTCTTGCCCGTGTCATGAGGGTCCGACTGAAGCCTTCCAAAAAGTCAACTCTTGGTACAACTCTGACCTGGCTGCCCTTAAAACACAAGTGTAGGGCAGCTGAGCGGAAATGGTCAGGAGGAACCTTTGACAAACAGGCCTGTCGCCTCCTTCAAAGGCAATATGGACTCTGCATCCACACCAAGTTTATTCAAGCCCACATCTCTGCGGCATTAAAACAACAAAGCCGAACTTTTCTAAGTCTGTAAGGAATTGACTAATCCTGCAGCAGCCTCCTCTTCCGCCACACCCACCCAGGACCTTTGCTCGGTCCTGGCTGCAAACCTCACAGCAAAAACCCAAGACATCCTCTCCTCTCGCACTCCTACACCACATCATACACCAACACCTCTGGAGCCTCCCTTGGCTCCCCCACCACTTCTCTTTTCTCTCACTCCCATCACACCTGATGAGGTCACCAGACAAGTCCGTTCTATGAAGGCCTCATCCAAACAGGTGGACCCCTGCCCCTCCAAAACCATCAAGGACAACATTGACTCTCGTTCCAGCCTTGACTGATCTCTGCAATCTCTCTTTTGCCACTGGAATTTTCCTAACCTCTCTGAAGCACTCCCTTGTGCACCCTCTGCCTACCCCTCTATTTCGGCAAACTCCTGCATCATCTCCATCACCCATTTCCTGGGCAAACTCCTGGAGAAGCTGGCCATCTCCCAGCTCACCCTCCACACCGAATCTGCTGGTTGCCCCCACGATCATTAGTCTGGCTTTAAAACATCAAGAGGCACAGGAACTGCTCTTCTGAACACCCGTGAAGACCTGCTCTCAAATCTGGACACGAACACTCACTCTGTCCTCATTCTTCTTGATCTCTCCTCTGCCTTTGACATGGTAAACCACAACATCCTGATTGCACGTCTATGACACCCTGGTAATCACAGGTCAGGCTCTGGCATGGTTAACCTCCTCCCTTTTGGACCATCCATCACAGGTGGAACTTGGGTCCTTTCTCTCTACTATCACTATTTCAACCTTTGGCATTCCCCAGGGTTCTAACCTATCGCCCTCATTATTCAATGTCTACATGGCTGCCCTGGCACGTGCGATTGCCACCTTCTTCCTCCAACTTCCAGTGTTATGCGGTTGACACGCAATTCTCCTTCAGACTACCCTCAACCACCTCCTCTACCTCGCTCATATCTGACTGACTGTCCTCAATTCAGTCATGGTGTGCTGCAAACAACCTCTGCCTCAACGCCAGTAAGACAGAGATTGTTCACATTGGGACTCCTGCTCCCACTTTCCCCACTCTGGCCAGCCTCTCTTAGCCCTGCGCCTGCACTGACCTGCGAAGCAAAAAACGTTGGGGTCATTTTCGACTCCACTCTCTCCTTCTCTACTCACATTTTGAACATTTCTAAAAAGTCCCACTACCAGCTGCTCCTCCTCGGAGGTACTCTTCCTTTTCTCACCTTCCCCCAGCGGCTCACTGTCTTCAGAGCCCTGGTTCTCTCAAGGCTGGACTACTGCAACAGCCCCTTCCTCAACCTCCCTGTCTCTGCTTTGCGCCCTTTGCAACTCATCCAGAACAGAACCGCAAGACTTATCCTTGGGCTCAAGCCTAGGGACTGCATCTCTCCGGAGCTGAAATCCCTTCCCTGGCTCCCCGTGGCTGCGAGGATCAAGTTCAAGATCCTCTGCATTGTCCACAAAGGCTTTCTGGGACCTACCCATTTTCAACGATGCCTACCTAAATACTGTACTTAACGAGCCCTCCACTCATCTACCTCATTCATAAGTGAGCCAGTTCTCCAAGAAGGGGCCTCCCTCTGGAATAGCCTCACTGCTACCCTCCATCTTGAGCCTGATATCCATAAGTTCTGAAGACATTCCTTTTCTCCTCTTCCTTCTCTCTCCCTCTACCTTGCTAACCTCGCTCTCCGCTCTATCCCTCTCCCCCTCCTTTCCCACACAGCTTGCTGACTGGCTGCCTGGAGTACCTCAGTCTCACAGGTCTCTGGCACCCTTGCCAGTCCTCTCGCACTTGCCTCCGGGCCTGCGCTGGTCTAATCACTACTGCACTTAGTCAATGTCCCATGAGTGTGGCATCTCTAATCACTTACCCCAGTTTCGGACTAACTGGGAGTACTGGTTCCCCCCAACCCTCCCTTCCCACACCCTGCACTTGTACTCCCCACTGCTCCCCTTCTTGCACCGTCTGTGCCCTTGCACAATCTGAACGTCCTATGCTTTTGAAGATGGTATATTTTCTGTGTCTCCCCCTCCTTGCATGGTGGCGCCTAAATACACTTGGAAAAACTGCAGAACCGTAGTCAGCCCCATTTGCTGTTGTCACCTACACTGTTAACTGTGCTAAATGCACTTACTCTGCCTGTGCAGACTTGTATCGTTCAGAAATTCAAGGTCTCTGAATTAGTGTTTTGTCCCCTTGTTCCCTCCCTCATTGAGCGCTTTGTAACACTTGCCTTGTGTACAGGTGCTTTTCAAACAAACATTACCATACCATTTCCTCTTGAATCGGCCCTCAAGAGGAACTGGGCCCTTTTCTCTCCATCTTACTCCACCTGTGACATCCCTCAGGGCTCGATCCTCTCGCCGTGGGCTTTTCCACATTTACCTTGCCCCTTTCGCCCACCCGATTTTCACCTTTGACTCACTTCCAGTGCTATGACAACTTTCCTTCACGCTTCCCTCCTCTCTTATCCCAGACCGACTGCTAGGCGTGGTGTGCTGATGAAAATCGCTGCCTTAATGACAGTAAGATCAAGATCCTTCTCATTGGGACTCCTGCCCCTCCTTCCCTCCTATTCTATAACTGCCCTCCTTGTGACCCCTTCCCTCACCCTCTAATGAGGCTAAAAACCTCGGTGTCATCTTTGACTCTCTTTCACATCGCTGAACTTGCCATAAAAGCCCACTTTTAGCTTTACCTTTTCAAAGGCATTTTCCCCTTCCTAACATTTCCCCCAGAAACTCAATGTTTCCAGAGCTCTGGTTCTCGTCCGGCTGGATTATTGCAACAGCGCCCCTTCCTCTTTCCTCCCTACGCCCTCTTCAACTAGTCCAGAATAAGACTGCAAGACTTATCCTTGGCCTCACGTTCAGGGACCACATCTCTCCAGCCCTCAAATCTCTCCACTGCCTCCCGGAAGTTGCAAGGATCAAATTCAAGACCCTCTGCATCGTCCACAAGGCTTTCTGGGGCCAGGGACCTTGCTACATCCAGCTCTCTTTCCATAATACCTCCCAGCTAGAGCCCTTTGGTCCTCTAGCTCCAACTCTCTCCAGATCAGACGATTTTCCAAACAGATTAGGGGGATAGATCTCTTTCTTCAGAAGAGGCTCCCTCTGGAATGGTCTCCCTGCACCTCTACGTCTTGAGCCTGATCTCCTTAAGTTCCAGAAACTTCTAAAGACCTTCCTTTTTTCTTCCTCCTTCCCTCCCTCCCCTTACGCTCAACTGGTCTCTGCGGAGGCGTTGGGGCACAATCACAGCCCTCCCAGGGATGAACCTCCTCTGGTCTGTTCCTCCCTCTGCGTCTGTGTGGGGAACTGCGGTGATGAGCAGTGCGGTTCCTGCGTGAATATAAGGGGGCTCATATGAGTATGCAGCCTGTGGTCCCTGACCCCTTCTCCAGACCTCTTCTCCCTGGATGTGGCTTCCCTGGGGTGGCACTACTCTTGAGGCTCACCTGCTAAATGATGAGCTCTCCGTCCTACTGCTTCTGGCAGGGGCGCTTGTTGAAGGGAACAGAGTTCCTTCACTGGTCCCTTGTCGTGGAAGTCCAGGCCAGCTGCGACTAGTCCACTTCTCTTGTGGGCGTTTCCCTTGTTTCCACTTGCCAGTTTGTCTTCCGACTGTTGTAATTGTATTTTTAAAGTTCGTTGTCTGTCCTTTGTATGTAAGGTCTCTTTTCTCTGCTCTCTCCCCTTGAAGGTGGTGTAGTGCCGGCAGTAGCTGCGGTAGCAGAAGCGGAGCTGGCAGTACAGAGGAGCGGGGCTGAGATGGTCCGACAGCTGGTAAGTAGCCTTTAATGGTGCCTTAGGGTGCGCGTTGAGTTTTAAATGCGGCGCAACCCTGGGTTGGGTGTTCTCGGGAGTTCTAACCTGGTCTTGTCTTCTTTTCTCGTTTCAGGACTTTGGCTTTGTGGGACAGAGCGCAGGTGCTACGGCGTCGATTTGGGATCTGCCAAGAAGATGGAGCGTTGCTGTGAGATGCGAGCAAGGGTCCAGGTTAAGGATGCTGTTGTTGCAGGATCACAAGGTAAGTAGCTGGTCCAGTCGGCAGTGAGTGTCACGTTGCACGGAGGTGGAAAGTAACGCGAGGCGTTTGCTTGAGGGACCGATGGGTTTATAGTCTGGTTCCTGGCCACGCCCAGTAGCTCTGGCCTGCCTGCTGCCATGCCCTACCACACCCAATGAGTCAGCACCTGAAGATCAGGCCTAGGGAGCCACGCCTGATGAGTCAGCACATGGGGAGGTTCTCTGGAATAAAGGCTTCCAGCACCTGGAAAGTTCTTGGAAAATAAAAGCACTCCAGCACTGAAGTGAAGTTTTCATGCTCACATCTCTATATGAGCCTGGCGCCAGGACTGAGTCCAGCCAGGGCCCCTGTGTTTATGAGTCCCAAAGGGACATAAGTTAGTCAAGTGACCCTTTGCCCCCTCACTAGATGGTGTGGTTTTTGTGTTCTGGGGCCCGTGGCCATGACACCCCCCCCTGCTAGCCTCCACCCGCGACAGCAACTGGTTGCCTATGACCCTTAAGACTCTGCCGGTGCCAGGACTTTGTTTCAACCAGTCTTCCCCTGGACCCACTGAACAAGCACTTGCCCTCAGGTTCCCTTCCCCGACTAGCCAGAGTGTGGTCCATCCTTGTCTGTGCACTATTTAACCCCTCCCACCCCTGGCGCTGCCCCTCTTGGGTTCCCCCTGGCACTTGCCCATCCCTATGTGGGCCCTATCCCTGCTGCACGTGTCCCTCAACCCCTTTCTTCTACCATCCCTTGCCCTGTCCTTCCCCACTCTCCCTGCACTTCATGTTAGCGCTTGCACGATCCGAATGTCACAAGGTCTAGTAGGGCTGTTACTGTTTTTCTCCTCTGCCCTGCAACCCTATTTTTGTCTTGTGGTGCCTGGAAACATTTCCTGCTGTATAGGCGCCATACAAAGGGTTCAATAAATAAAAACAAGAATTGAATTCAAAGGACTCGGCATTGTTTTCAAAGCCATCCACCTCAAGCCCCAATCTTATTGAAACCCATCAAACAAACACCAGACAAGCAAGCCACCATCTTCTACACATTACACTCTGCAAACCAACCTGTAAGGCGCCCCAAGATCCCCTGGGTAGGGCGAGCGCTGAACGAAAAAAAAAAAAACATTCACCGAAATGCCACATCTCATTCAATCACATACATCTTATATGGAGTCGGACTAAAAACCGGATTTGTAGTTGAGCATTCTTTCTCCTTTAAACAATATTGTGCTCCTTGATGCCTTCAACTCGTCATTCACATACCGTCAGAAATTAAACGAGAGCAAGAGGTGCAGAACATTACAAAATATAACTTTATATATGTTCTCACCTCTTGTACGATTGGGTCATCTTCTTCCTCTGCCATGCTAGAATGATGGAAAACGTCTCAACGGCCCCAGTCTTCAGTTTGTAGCTCTAATAATTGGTAAAGTGACAATGCAAAACAAAATATAATCTATTGTAATTATACATATAACATTGAAATAAGCAACATATTTAAGAATTTCTTAATATCAACAGGTTAGCTTTGCAATATATTCTTTATACGGCCCAATTCTACCATTTTTAAAACATACAAAGTGTAAACCCCACAGAATGTTTCACAGAACATAACACAGGGGAAAGGGGAACACAGGAGATCAAACAATGAACAATTTAAATTAACTAACCTGGATTACTATTCTACAATTATTACTAGGATTGAACAATCAATTTAAAAAGATCAAACATTTTGAACTTTATAAATCACTATTGTTCAAGGTGGCTTGCAAAAGGAATATTAAAAAGGTGCAAGTCATAAAACATAGGCATCACAAACTAAACTACGTCGAGGCACTTGAACAACGGATTTACTACCAAATCCTACTCAACTCTATACCCAACAGATAAGTTGACAAAGCTGGGATGTATTAAAGAAACTTTTGACAACATAATGTTTGCATTTACAAGTGAACTACACCAAGCTTAAAACTAGAAACTGGCACCACTGCTTTTCTCTCGGCTAGATGGAGCTCAATTGGAGAAGAGACCAGCTGGGAGCAGAAACTATTCTGGAACATCTGAATGGGCAATGTTCCTTTAAAAGAAAGCTAAAAAAAAAAAAGTGTCAGCTATGTCTATTTTAGAATACTTTCAAAGGGAAAGTTAGTCTCAGTTGTATTTCAGACAGATTCATTTAGGCCTACAGGACTTATTTTTAATTGCAAATCATTTATCTAATAATTGTATACGGTGAGGGAAGGACAAGGAAGGTGGCAAAGTGAGAAAATAGAGGGTTAAAGTAAAGAATACAATATTAGTTAATTTACACTTAGTTGAAAAAACAGCGATTTTCAAAATGTATTATGGCAAAATACAGTTTTTACTTGTGAAGTTGCAGTGTGAGTGCCAAGCTGCTCATCTTTGTAGAGCCAGCAAATCTAGCAGAGCAGTCTGGGTTACAACAGTATCTGCTACCCCCTCGCAACTGGATTTAAAAACACTTCTCACGTGGAGTGGTCAACAGGAATCAAATGCGTTCCCTGGGTTCCTAGGCCATGTACAAAATCAGGTAGGAAACACACTGATGCATAAACGGCAGTGATCTGTGCTGGTGACCGCCCTGTACAGACAAGGTACCCTTCATTGCAAAGAATCCATATGGATTCTGCCCGCTTATTCCCCCCAGGCATAACAAAAGGTAGAATCCATAGGAATTTCAGCCTCTCCACCTACATAATATTTAAAAGCAGCAGACACACTGTTGGTTTTCCTGCACCGAGTGGGGAAATGTGTGGCATAGCCTTAGTTTTTAAAGATATGGGCAAGCAGCAAAGAGAACTAGGAGACTTAGATTTATTAAGAGAAGAAAAAGCACAAATAATAGTCTGCACAAATACATAAACTGGAATTAATAAATAAAATAAAAGCAGATCTATAAAACGTGATTTGAATTGCAGAAACCAAGTACTTCACCCAAGCAGACCACAGTCTAGTCAAAGTAGCTGAAGGTAGATCAGAGCAGGACGGCACTGACTAAACCATGCACAGGGACTAATGTGCTGAGCCTAAATGCATAAAATCTCCTCATGGTTTGCGTGTGACAAAAGTAACACTTAACCTCAGAATTGGCTATTACTGTATTAAGTGGCAATTTATATAGCCTGAAATTTATCAGTAAACAATGAATAAACAAGGCCATATCCCAGTCTCAGCAATGACCAAGGACCACCACAGTTTTCGGTAAGATGTAGGAATGTACAGAAGGTTTTGCCAGCTAATGCGACTCCCTACTGAAAGAGGGAAAGTTTATGAAGCAATCTTTTAACCATTTGTTTTCCATCAATTCAGGGTTGTTAAGCCTATTAAATCAACTTGGCTTAGTAAGTTCATTGTTGATAAACCTCAACCAGGCGATTTTATACTGTACGTCACCTCTGCAAGAGATCCGACAGAATATTCTTAGTAAGCATAGCAGATGAATTATGCCAAACTGAGCTTCAAACGTGGGGAGGTTAAATTCTGAGAGAATGTTCGGGATACCTTAAACCAATTTTCTAGTTCAAGAGGAAAGCAGGTGTGCTCTAGCACCTTGAAGCATTTCATGTGCTAGATGGAATTACCAACAACAATCTCGGACCCAAATAACCGGACAGACTCAAAGAATATGGCAAAGTACTACTTTATTATCCGCATAGAAATAAAGTAGGTTAATCTGGCAAATAACAGGCAGTCATTCACGCTCTCACACCCAAATGTGGTTATACAAAAGGTTTTATACCTCAAAACGCGTCATCTATGACATTATCCTACGTGGCAAACTAAAACATACCGAAGGGAGGAATTGGTTAATGGAACATATGTACCTATAGTACAGAAGTGCTAATAACTTCATTGGCTGGCCCTAATCTGGTATGCACGCCTCGACCGACCTCTAAATACGTACAATGCATATTATAAATAAAATGGCAGCGGGTTAGTTATTGCAACATTGTTCAGCATGATGCTAAATAGACCCTCCGATTGGTTGGCATGCTTTCCCAACCTTGGACTTTGGCTCGTTAGTAGCACATAAGCAAAACAAAACTCAGGTGCCACAAGCAACGTCAGACTAATCCCCCCCCCACTTTCCCCAATTAATCCATCATCTCTCAGCAGTCAAGCTCCAAGCCAAGGCTTCTCCTTTGTAGTTGACCTCAAAGCCTGCTCTGCGACATTCAAGGGAGTGTAGGCACACTAATATCTGGGTTTGGGCTTAATGAATAGCCCTCATTTTCAACTTCTGAATCACGTGTGAGGAGACCATAAATGTGTCCATCATGAGTAGACCTATTTACTGCTATTTGATTCAATTGAATTGGGTGTCATTACCCTTCGTTGCCTCTAGGGACTTGCTCACTCCTTCTTACATGGGTTTTCCACATCTTTAATTGTCTAATACTTGGGGCTTGCAGATGTTTTCTCCTTCGCTTAATTTAAGGGAAATATGTCTTATGTACATGGCTTATCCTTTTGACTCTCCTTGTGCCTTGCAATTATTCCTTGACGTAGCATCCTTGATCACAGACTACATACTACTTTGTATTCCTTACACAAAGCTGTTTTTTTTTCTCCAGCGTCTCCCCGATTCTACAGCCCTGGTCTGTCTCTGTGGTAGCTTGATTAGTTTTAATACGAGTGACGTCCAGCTTTCCATCATGGCCGCTCTAGCTACGTTATGTTTTCCTCTGCAACAAGCTTCTATGTCTCATTTAACTGGCATATACACATTTATTAATCAGCAGGTTACTTTATCTTCTTTGCATATACGATTTCTTCATATTCAAAAACATGTTTCTCTTGTTACTTCAGTTAAATCCTTATTCTTTGGAGTATTTGCATAGCGTTTAAGTAAGTCTCAGTATCTTTCCTCTATGACGTCACTCTGCTCTTGTCAGATTTCACTTATAGCTCTATGATGTCCAATGGTGTGGGCAGACATCCTTCCACCCTCTCAGTCCGAAGGTACATTTGATAAGGTGTGCGTATCGTCTCTCATACACTCGCAGTATTGGGTTGATGCCTTGCCCACATAGGGCTCTTCTCGTACTGTTGCAATATGACAGAGGTGAGGGGGCAGGAGCTAGGGATAACATCCACCTGCTCCTCTATACAAGAGTGGGCAGGGAATCTTAAAAGCTTCCTACAAAACATGTTTGACAGTATTCAAAGCATAATACTCCAAACACCGGGCCCATTAACCAACAACTCAATCTTCGCCCCATATGCCTTGAGCATGGATACAATTGGATAACTCCTGGTATGATCTGAAAAGTGGACGGCAGCAGAGCTTGGCCGCTTCATTTTTATTAGCACCTCTGGTGGGAATCAAGTTACTCCAAATCCAGGCTGAATCTACCGATGCAAGTCCAGGCTTGGAGCAACCAGAGTGTTCTATGCACCTGTCCTACACCCGGCACTGCCGTTTTCACCCGGCCCCCTGCCTCCCACCTCCAAATCCAGCTAGTAAAAACCCCCTACCTCCACTTACCTGAGAAGAGCTCCTCCGCCCAGGCCGCAGCATCTGCTTGGCTTTCTGTTCAAGCCATGGAAATGGAAGATGGGCTCTGAGTGGAGCTTCACCTCCATTTCCATTGCAATCTTGACTCTCCCTGGCCGGGTTGTTTTTTTCCTTTGTGGTAATAGCAATAACAATATGTTCTGTGGGTTTCACCGGCCCAGTAACAGTACTGGGGCCTGGTGTGAAGGCTCTTGCTTCTCTCTGGCCTAGAACTTGTTCCCCGGGCCGTTACTGACTGGAGAAGCCAGCAGAACACATTATTGCTTCATTAACTTCCTCTGGGGGCGCTGTTGCGCAGCACACCAAGATGGCGGCTGCCGGAAACGCTTCGGCAACGGCAGATATAATCCTGGTATACTATCCTTTTGCTCTCCACCAAGTCCGCCAACGGTAATTGAGGTGTGCATATTTAACATCCAGGCTTTGGCGGATCGCGGGTAACTTTCGGCCCGCTGCCTTCATGGACAACGACGGTGGATTGCAAAGCCGGGCTGCCGACTCGGCATATGGGGGAGGGGCTGACCGCCCAGTGGAGGACAGCGAAGGTTGCAGCGGCCAAACTCGGTGTGTGCTTTTGCAGCTGCCCGCCGCAGGAGGTGAGAGGGTGACCCGTGGCGCTGAGGACGGCGCCGTTGAGGCACAGCGTTGTGGAACCTGCAGCTGCGGCCAGGCAGCCTGGAGGAACTGCTCAACCATGGCATCGGCATACGAGACGGTGACTGGCCGGCCCAGAGGTTTGTGGTGGACGGTGCCGCATATCAGTGCAGCGCACTGCTGAGGTGGGGCTCTCCCTGCCTTGTCCGGCTCTCCCCCCCCCCCTGAAGCAGAGGATAAAATCTGTTACTTGCGGAGCCCCAGGCCTGGGGGGCCAGAATTGCTTGGAATTCTGGGCAGTGACGCCTGGGGCCCTGGGAGGTCCATCCGGACTGCGGTGCTGGACAGGAGGCGCCCTCACCCCCGCCTTAATTAATCTGCTGGAGCGGCGTGGTTGTGGCTGGGCCCTGGTCAGCGCAGAAGTCAGTGGCGCATCAGCCAGAGACTGATCATTTGGCGGTTAGATTGCGACGTGGTCTGCTACTAAGAGGTGGATTGTAATGTTAGCCGGTTATAAGTCCGGCAGACATCCTGCGCTTGTGGATTCCCCAGACTCTAATTGGGCAACCCCTTCCCCCTAATCACCAGGCGAGAGCAGGTGCAATTCTTTGTCGGAGTCACAGGGAGGGCCATAGAGTGCGGTGCACCTTCCAGACCGGCTGGAGCGGACTGCGGCGCTGTCCCAGTGGGGAGGCAGTGCTGGAGCCAGGGTTGGCGCTGCGATAGGTGGTGGAAGGTCGCAGCCTGGCTAACTCCTGTACTGGTGACATGGGCAACCAGAAGAAACATGCGAGGATGGATCAGTTTGCCCGCACTGATCAGGTCCAGGCCCCAGCCCCCGCTCTGCAAGTATCAACGCCCGAACAAATCGATATGGCCGCCCTGAATCAGACATTGTTAGCACTCTAGGGGAGCACAGACACACTCTTACATGCAAAGTGGATATTTCGGCAGTTCAGATTAAGGAGCTCTGCAGACGCATGGAAGAAGCAGAGCAGAGAATTGGGTCCACAGAGGACAGTGTCACGGTACTCCAGCGTGAGGTGTCTGAACTGCAACAACCTGTGAAAAAGATGCTGCCATAAACGAAGATTTGGAGGGGCGCTCGAGGAGGAATAATATCAGAATCCTTGGTGTTCCGAAATCCACGATCCTAGGTAACATGGAACAGTTTGTGGAGAAGCTACTGCAGGATGTGCTTGGTAACCCCTCGCTATCCGGGATGTATATGGTGGAGCGCGCGCATCACTCCCTGGCCACAAGACCCCCGCCAGCGCACCCCTGAACGCCACATCATTGCGAGAACCTTTGCCAACGCGATACACGATTTTGCGATTGGCCAGGGAGAAAGGGGAGTTGCGCTGGGAAGGTTCCACTATACGCCTGTTCCCAGACTGTAGTCTGGCAGTCCAGGAGCAAAGGAAGACGTTCCAGACGGCTAAAAGCATTCTGAGGCGTAAAGGGATAAAGTACTCTATGATGTACTCGGCCAAGCTACGTGTGCAGCACAATGGTACAGCACTATTCTTTACTACACCGGAGGCGGCGGAGCAGCATGCTAGAAATATTTGCCGGAGCTGGGAAGGGCGGGGGGGGGGGTGGGGCGGGTCTGGCGATGAAAAAAAAAAAAGAAATCGCTGCGGCATCCACCTTGATCCTTGTTGGGGGATCTACCGCCGTGGGAACTGAGTGCAAACAAGTAGAACAACAGCATTGCGAAAATTGGGGGACTAGTGGAGGGGAGGGAGACGAGTTCTGTATGGTCGTTGCCGCAAGGAACACTTGGGCTGCCCTCAGAGCCCCAGTTGACGCAGACACCGCGGTGTAAGTTGAACACGGTTGGGCGACAAGGGGGGCAGGGAACGGGGTGCCGGTATGTTCTGGTTTCTGGCATCGGTGGGATGGGAGGGGGGGGCAGTGTTGTTTTGGGGTTCTTGCCAGGTTGGCCCGGAAGGATAGGCTCCAACTTTACGTTTGGTGGGTGGTAGAAACTGGAGGAGTGTGGTATATCAGAGACAGTAAGGCGTCAGTACTGTCCTCCCAGTTCGGGAGGAGTTGCAGTGCGATCCATTGGGTGTCGGGCATATGTACCAGATCTTTGTGTCGGTGTGGGTGTGGAAACTCTAACATTGTTCATGTTGCCCATTAAGACCTGGCAGGAAATAATATGTGAAGGAGATGATACTCCTAGGTTGATTGCTCCGGCGGAAGGGGAAAAACTGGCATACTTATGTGTCGGTTGAATGCCCAGACCTCACCGAGGGGTAGTACTGGAATGAATGAGGCGATAATGACTTGGAACATCCAGGGCCTAACTAACCAAAAGAAGACACGGTTGGTAACCAATTATTGTAGGAATCATGGGGTGAATGTGTTGTGCCTTCAGGAAACCCATCTTGCTAAAGGCATTGCTCCTCCCAGTTTGGCAGGGTGGGACTTACATAGGTACGCCTCGTCCTTCTCTTCTCATTCCAGGGGAGTGGCCCCGTATATACACAAGTCACTTCAGTACAGATTACACGAACAAATTCACGATAAGGAGGGCAGATATTAAATACTGGTGGGGGAGGTTCTGGGTATAAAGCTCTTAGTGGTGAATGTATGCACCAAATGTGGACTCCCCAGAATTCTTTCATAAATGTGCCAGCCATCTCTATAGGTTCTCCGGGTATGAAACGATATGGGCTGGGGACTTCAATTTAGCGCTCACATTGGATATGGATAGGGCCATGTCGATGCAGCAGAACCTGCCACAAGCGGCTAAAGCGTGGAGGAATATTGCATTGCATGACGCACCTTACACCCCACTGTTAAGGAGTTCACATTCTATTCGGGAGTGCATGGGGGCTTGGCTAAAATAGATTATGTGATGACTTCTGGCCCCATATTAACCGCGACCGCTGAGGCGCGTATCCTACCTCGGACACTGTCTGACCACTCCCAGGTGGTGGTTAGGTTCTCTCTTGCGTCACATTCTCCCAATGCATTGCAGTGGCGCTTTACAGGGGCTGCGCTTTGGGATGGGGCATTCAGGTCTGAGATAGAAAAGGATATAGACATTTTGTTTTTCAGACCAATGTAGGGTCGGTTTCAGACCCAGGTACGGTGTGGGAAGCGTTTAAAGTTTATATACATGGGTGTTGTATCTCTAAGGAGGGTGGAGTGTTGAAGGGCATCCGAAGGTCTATGAGGAAAGTGGAGGGCGCCATCAGGGAAGGGGAAAAGAAGCAGAGTGACCGGGATACTCCTGAACTTCGTAAGGAAGTGAAGCTGCTTAGGGAGCAATTGCAGGAGTTGGCGGTTAGTGAGAATAGGTACCTGGGGGATCCGATACAAGCAGCGAAATATGGTGAGGGTGATAGGCCTAGTAAGACACTGGAAGGGCTATTCGCAAAGAGTGTCCCTCCGCTAGTATACGAGATAGAGGAGAAAGAAGGGAGTTGTATACATGATCTGGAGGGGATAAATGAGAGGTTCCGGCAATACTATGACCAGTTATATACATTGCGGCCCATATTCGGGCATGACTTGTTGATGCAGTATTTGGACGAGGTGACCCTGGGCTGACTGGACCCAGAACAAGGTAGTGCCCTTAACGAACCTATTATAGAGGAGGAGATCCAGAAGGCTATAAAATCGCTCCCTAATAGGAAGCCTCCAGGGGTCGATGGTATCACTGCCGAATTTTATAAGGCCTACATTGACCTGGTCACCCCACACCTCCTGGCTATGTATGAAGGCGCTATGGCCAATGGTACTCTCCCTGAATCCACTAGGTCAGCTACGATTACTGTGCTGCTAAAACCCGGGAAAGATCACCAGCATATGACATCTTATAGGCCACTTTCGCTTATAAACAAAGATAATAAAATTCTGGCCAAGGTGCTTGTTAAACTGTTACTCCCACATATGCCTGCCTTGGGGTTACCAGATCAAGCAGGATTTATTCCTGGGCACTCTACTCAAAATAATTTACGGCGCATGGTTACCCCTCTTGCAAAACGTTAATCCAGATATACCAATGGTGGTGGCGGCCTTAGACGCCGAAAAGGCGTTTGATTCGGTTGAATGGCCCTTTTTGTTTGAAATCCTTCGGCGGTCTGGGCTGGGTCTGACGTATGGGTTAAACTCCTATATTCAGCACCAAGAGCTGCGATATACACCAATGGCCTCGTCTCAGCGCAGATATATCCCTCGTGTGGCACGAGACAGGGGTGTCCTTTCTCCCCAGTCCCGTTTGCTTTAGCGATGGAACCCCTGGCGTGCCATGTTAGACAACTGCATGCGCAGCGTGGTATATGTGCATATACACACACCTCTCCATTATCTCTCTATATGCGGATGATGTTCTCCTTTATGTTAAGTACCCACGCCAGAACTTGCCCACGCTGATGCAGGAGGTGACTAGATTTGGGGAACTATCCAGGCTTAGGATCAATTGGGAGAAATCAGAGGTGCTCCCCTTGACCCCGGTGGTGAAGAGGGGCGATGTAGGCGAGGGATTCCGGTGGTGTCCAGAGGGTATTCGGTACCTTGGTATTATGGTATCCACAGTAAGGGATAAGTTGTAAAGAGATAATCATCTCCATCCATTAGAGGGCTTCGAGCAGAAAGAGTTGTGGATACGGCTTCCATTATCCCAGGCCGCACAAATTTCATTGGCAAAAACGGTGTTACTACCTAAACCTCTCTACGTATACAACAATGTCCCGATATGGCCTTCTACCAGCTACTGGGCCCGTATTAGGAAGCTCAGGATAAGATTAGTGTGGGCGGGCAAGCAACCCAGAATTTCGTAAAACACTCACTGGATCGTATGGGGAAAGGGGCCTGGAACTCCCTGACTTACATCTGTACTTTCTAGCTGCTAAAGTGCAATACATATCAGGATGGGATCTTCCAAATCAAGCTTCCTCGCACGCGAAATTAGCTAGAGTACTAGCCCACCCATCTGCTTTGCTGGGTATTTTGTGGGGCAATAGGGATATGGTAGGTACCAAAGGGCGAGATCCAGCCGGTGGAAATAACATGCAGAGCTTGGGAGAGGGTTGTGCAGCCGTTACAATCTGTTCCCTACTCTGTGCCTGAACTACGAGTGTATAATGTCATAGGTATCCCACTTACATCTGAGAGGTCCTTTAAGGATCGGTTCCAGGCGCTACGAATACAAACCCTGGGGGATTTAGTGCAGGATGGGAGATTTATACAATCGAACAAACTAAAGGCTAGAGGTGGTACAGAAGCAGTGACCCTGCTTCAGTATTATAGGCTGCGGAGCATACTTCAGGGCAAATGGCCGGGATTCCCACAGGCCCCTCCACTTCACTCGCCCTTGTGCTACACAGTTCGCCCTATGTCTCCCGCAAAGGTAGTGTCTACTATTTATAATCTGGTAAGGGATGGGAGAAGTGATGCTGGAGCGCTCATGCAGGACCAATTGGGAGGCCTCCATGGGGAAAACACTGGGGGAGGAGCAATGGAGGCACATTTGTACAAAAACGTGGCATATCTCACTAAACTTCTGCTATAGGCTGATTCACTACAAGTATATCCACCAGGCCTACTATACCCCGCTCATTCTCAGTAAATGTTTTCGGGACCGACCATTGACCTGTAAGGGGTGTGGTGCTGAGCGAGCAGACCTTTATCATATGTGCTGGGGCTGCCCCAACATTAGGACCTTCTGGGCGAAAATTGAAGAGGCCATGTTGTTAATGTTTCCATCGGTACAAACATACCCATCTGAAATGTGGATTCTAGCATTGATTGAAGGTGGGTCTTGTACTGAATAAAAACTATTGGGCATGGCTTCTGTGGTAGCTAGATATCTTGTGGGCAGAGCATGGGGGAAAGTGACCCCCTCCCCACATTTTCTAAGTGATTGTGTATGGACTTATGTGAACAAAGGGAATCCATGTTTGCTTCAACGCTCCAGAGTACCAGCCGGCCGCTTGATTATTGGCCCCCCGGATAGACCATACCAAATTAACAGGATACGGACAGTGCAAGCCCCTGAATCCATTTCAGGTAGCTAAGCTGGAGGGCGAGTACCTGAACTTCTAGGTGGGAGAGATCGGAGTATGTGTTTGCTATATTTGGATATTATGACGGATTGTTTTGACCATATAAGAAAAAAGACACTGAATGGGTTACACACTGTGATGGCAAGTTGTGAGTCTCTTGTTGGGATTTGGGGGTGGAGGGAGTTGGGTGATTGTTTACTCATCTGAGTATTTGTTACTTTGAAATAATAAAGAAAGTTTAAAAAAAATAAATGTACTTCCTCTGCACTTGATCATCCCATTTAAGGGAGTCATCAAACACGAGCCTCAAGTACGTTACTTTGGACTTGCTGAGGTTTACAAAAAGGCCCTTGAATGTTTGATATCGGTTGAGTCTGTAGAGGTTCCAGGGTGCCTGCCAACAGGACTGAATCAGGAGCATCAAGTTAAAGTTTCAAAAAGGAGTTATGTACCTTCGGAACATCACCAACATCCAAAAGATATTCATCAAGATTGTTAAAGAACAGTGGCATAAGAATGCCTCCTTGTCGTACCCCACGCAAAGATAGAAACCTTAAGAACACTTCTTCATTTGGCCCATACTTGACCGACACTTCCAAGGTAGAATTAAGTTCTTTCATAACATTCAGGACGGAGGGAGACCTTTTATCTTGAGTAACCAAAAAGACGGTCCGCTGACACAGTCGAAGGCACTCAAAACATCTATGAAAGGCAGAAAATTAGGCACCACGTAGCCGGACCTATTTTTGCTGGAAATCATGGACCAATTCAGTCCATGTTTGACAGACCGAATCGCTGAAACCAAACAGGACCTCAGAGAGCGGGCACAATTCTTTAACCCAGTCAAAGGTTTCTCTTGTAGTAATCTGCAAAAAGGCTTTGCGGTTACATGCAGCAAAGAGATTGGCCAATAACAAGCAGACGTATTTTCTGTGGCAGTTTTGGAGTAACTAGATTGCCAGACATCAGATGTGAGAATATTCTTCTGTTTCAAGAGCTGAATATGCATGTTTTTGGAACCATCTTTCATCATTTAAAAAAATATATATATTTCAAGATTTGTAATTACAAAGTGTCTGACTACGAAGGGCTAGAGATGCAATGCGTAAGCATAAAAAGGTTAAGTACAGCACATCTATAGCAAAAACAGGAGTTATAAACAATCTGGAGAAAAATAGAGCGGAGAGGACAGACAGGAGGAATAATGGTAAACTAAGACAAACTTGAACAAAAGATATATACTGTTAACAACATTCACACATATAAATCATTAAATGGGCCCCATATTCATTATAATAATGTAGAGATTAGTTCTGTATGAAAAACACCTTTTTCTTTGCAGACAATAAAACCACACCATGCGTCCATTCTTCATGCAGTAGCTTATCTGAACTCTTCCATTTTCTGAAGATCATTTTCTTGGACTTTACTAAAGCTCTGCACAACCAGTATTTTGTCTCATAAGACACATTCAGAATCAATGACAAAACAATAAGCATTGGCAACCAAGGAATATTACAATTTGACACTATCTCCATTCTATTACTAACATCACCCCAATAATTTGCTACATTGCCTAAACATATGCAAGTTTCTTGCCTTCTATATCCAGATGGGACACTGACTAACCCTTGCTCGTCCCTTTCCTGCGCAAGAAACAAATCATTATATTGCCCCTCGATTGGTCAGGGGTGAAGCAGTCCCACAAAGCGGACTTTCAGCGGGATGAGGTGCTGCTGCATTCAACTTGTGGGCATATGGTTTGCACCAGAGGAGCAGCGGTACAGGCTTGCTTCTGGGTGCTGCACAGGGTGCCAGATTAGGAGCCAAGGACTTACTCGTGTTCTTAATCCCCAAACATTTTCTCCCCCAAATAGGAGTCCTGCTGAACCTGGCATGGCTTGTGCGACTTGTTGAGTTGATATTAGTTGGGCAGGTTCCCTGCACACTAGAACTATCTGTTGCTGCTTTCCGTTTTTCATTGCAAATGCCCCTACTGGTTACAGTCACACTGGCTGAGCCTATGTTGATCCACAGGAGTCAGCAGTGGGAGCAGCACCATCCTTGTTGAAATTATCTGCAACGGTCAGTGTAGAGGACACTCTGCGCCATGAGAGCGTCGTAGAATGTGCTCACATTCTGAGAAAACATATAAAGATGAGCAATAAGCTCACAAGTTCTTAGCCCCACTGAATCTGATAATGTGCACAACCCATGAGATAAATAAGCGAGACCCATTAGGGCTTGAGAAAGCCGAAAGTACATTTGTGAGGTTGAGCAAAATCAGCAGAGCGGGAAATGAAATTTTGAGCTACGTGAGGAGCACAAGGCATTCAGAACAAGAATACAGTTTTGGCATGTAAAAATCGTGCCAGGATCGCAAAGCGAGGAAAATGACCATGCAGTTTTGAGATAGACAAAGTTCCGCCACTAGAGTGAAATTGCCGAAACAGGTAGGAAAAGTTTTGTCCAGAAGCAGAATCGCGTGTGGATTTCGACTGTTCATGTCACTTCACAAATGTCACCCACCCCCATTTAATGTTATTACCATACTGCAGGTTTATTTCTTTATCGCTGCTACGCTTGCCCAGCAGTGAACCTCATCCCAGAAAGTCTTTGGAAAGTGGCATTGCAGGCCAAGTAACTGGGTGACACCAAAGAGTGGAAAAAGGAGCAGGGGAAAGGACAACCTGCCCACAACTCGATAGCGTAGAGGTACGGGAGGCCATAAGAATTGAGTGACCGTTCATTCACAACGCAGATAAGGGACTTTTGGGTACCCACAAAAGAGCCTGTCACCTGCAGGGCTGCCTCTGACCCCTATGCTCCTGGATGAAGAGAATGTTCAATTAACAGTCCAGCTAGAATAATATGATATTTTATTTATATCGTGCTCGTACACAAGTGTTTCAGAGCGCAACCACGCAAAGGGAGGGGGAACAAGGGAGAACAAAAAATAAAAACAACGATCTTACTAGGCCCAGTGACATTAAGAACGCGCAAGTGCATGGAGAAGGGAAAAAAGGGGGAAATTGCATGGAAGGGGGAGAAGTGGAAAGTGCAGAACTGAGGAGAGAAAAGAATAAAGAATAAGTTAAATAAATAAAGGCAATGAAAAGGTGGTAGTGCAGCCAGCAAGTGGCAAGTGCAAGATTAGTCAGATAGGGTGTATCTGATAAGTGCAGAAGAAGAGTGGTGGACTGTAAGGGTACAGCTACAGACCCCAGTGCAATGGGAGGCCCGGAGGCAGGGTGAGCAGGTACCTGGGCCCGAAGGACAGAGGGTGTCCAGGTGCACAGTGCCAAGAGAGAAAACAGGTCAGCAGGGGAGAAGAGGGGCAAAGGCGGAAGCGAAGAGGAAGGTCTTGAGGTGCTTCCGGAACCTGAGAAGCTTCTCCTCATGTTTCAAGGTGGCCGGTAGGCTGTTCCAAGGGGAGGACTGAGACGAAGACAGATCTGCCCCCAGCTCTTTTCTTTGAAAAACAACTGACCCCGAGGGAGTTTGAGGAGGGAAGGGCTTGAGAGGGGAGTTATTTGCAGAGGTATAGTTGAAGGTATTTTGGACCCAGGCCCCGGAAAGCCTTGTGGACAACGCAGAGGGTTTTAAAAAGTAATCCTTGCATCCACTGGGAGCCAATGAAGGGATTTCAGAGCTGGAGAGATATGATCCCAGAACAAGTCTTGCAGTCCTGTTCTGGATTAGTTGAGGGCGGAGAGTGGAGGCAGGTAGATTTAGAAAGAGGCTGTTACAGTAGTCCAACCTGGAGAGAACCAGAGCTTGAGAGACAGTGAGCTTCTGGGAGAAGCAGAGGAAAGACAGAGTACCTCTGAGGAGGTGAAGTAGGAAGTTTGACTTTTTAGAGACGTCAGAAATGGGTGCGGCGAAGGAAAGCGTGGAGTCAAAGATGACCCCGAGGTTCTTGACTTCACAGGTCGGGGTAGGAGGAGGGCCAAGGGAGACCGGCCAGAGAATGAGGGGAAAGGATGGTGAAGGTGTACCGATGAGGAAGCTCTCAGTCTTGTTGGCATTTAGACAAAGATGGTTGGCAGTACACCAATTTTGAATGGCAATTAGGCAATCAGAAATGAGGGAGGGAGAGGAGGTGGCAGAGGGCTGCCTGAAAATGAGTTGAGTGTCATCAGCATAGCACTGGAAGTTTGAGCAGAAAATGGAAATGCAATAGGCGAGAGATGCCAGGTATTGGTTGAAAAGCCAGGGCTAGAGATATTAGACCCCCGGGGAACATCACAGGTATTGAGGAAGATGGATGAAAGGAAGGAACCAAGTTGTACCTGGGAGGGTCGATCAGAAAGGAAAGGTCAGCCATGCCTAGAAGCCCCATTTGCACCTTCCAAGTGACCATGTGGGTCGTCTTTGGTCAATTCAACAAGAGACGGTCAATACAGCAAGAGAGAGCATTCCTTAGTCTATATAATATGTATGGACCTCCACACCAATCTAAAAAGAAGAATTTGATATGCATGATCTGAAGGACTAACAGCCCCATTATGTTAGGAAAAAGGAGTTAGAAAATGGTTGCCCCCATGCTTTTTAATCTTATTAATTATCTTGAGTGCGAGCTGACGGATACTCAAGATGTTAATATTATTGACGGCCCCTGTAACCAATATTACTTTATGCAGAAGATGCAGTGTTGCTGGCTAAAACCACTGAATGACAGGTTTACAGGTTGTATGGTTAGTCGAGGCTTATTTATTAACATCTAAAGATCTAAAGTAATGGCAGTGGGACTCCCGGCCCAATTGTCCACTTGTAAAGTGAGTAAAATGTGGGGGTGGAAAAATAAAATATCTAGATATTTATATCTACCCATACGTTGCTTTCTTATAATAAAATTACAAAGGTAACTGGTCGCATGAAGTAGACCAATGCAGGCTTGTTCCACTTTGCACGATTCACGGGTAGCATGTCCCAGGAGGCAGTCATTCGGGCCTACCAAGCTAAAACGCTAGGCATGGCAGACTACAGTGCAGGTTTATGGTGCTACACCCAGCCACAGAGTCCGGCAACAGGGGAGAATAGATTTCTGAACAAAATATTGAGGATACCACAGGTCCACCCCAACTTTAACCATTCATGCACAAGTCGATTTCAGTTTGGTCGAAACCCCCACGTGACTTTGCCACAGGGTTTTCTTAAACAGCAATGTTTTTATCAGAACGGATTGGTTCAAATAGGCGCCGAAAGAATTTGTAAACAAGGTTTAGAATCCTCGTTCTTCAATCCAGGAATTAGGAGTAGAAATTACGAATATGTAATTAAATCATATTTCTATGACAAATGTAAATTTAAATAAATAGGGAAACTAAGAATTACAGAAACACAGTTCTGAGATATTTATTCCATACAAATAAGCCACGGCAGTGAACGGCACCTTATCTGGCTTAAAAAAAAAAAAATAAAAAAAAAAAAAAAACACCACACACTTAGGACTCCAAGATGGCCGCCGCACCTTCAGGATGTGCATTTACCGTCCTCTCAACGATTCCTCCTACAACATTAGATGAAAACCTCTCAGTCTACACAAAATATTTCATATTTTATTAGGATTTAATAAAGAATGGTTCGGTCAGAAAATATTGTCCCGATGGTTCGGCCATGCGTTTTTAACCAGAAGTCGATCGATCGTACAAACATTTCCTATGCACCTAACCAGAGTTTTCGTCTCTTGATCACAAGTGAAATCAGGCAGCAGGGCGCGGCCATCTTGTGATAATCTCTTGCCGCATCGCCCTGGGTGACCTGCGTTTGCGGCACTAAATCATATCCCCTCCCCCTGAGACTGACATCACCAAATCATTGATATTCTCTGCCTCTCTCCGTGACGTTACTGGGCAGCGTAGCCAAATACGCCCAGTCGTCACCTACATGACTAGACGTGGAACCCGGAAAACAACACACATCGTCTCACAGCACGTCACAATTAGGAATATGAAACTGTACTTTAAAAGGAAACAGCAAGATTGTACAATTGGTAAAGTACATTTATTTCACATTAAATGTTTCGATAACATTCGGCATCTGACATATTCAATCAAAATGGGACTTTTTTTCTTTGCTCCCGATCCGCAAATCCGCAAATGTTTATCGCGAGTCACGCGCTGTTCCTTTTTGGTACACAGGGTGTTTGTTTTGTCTAAATGAAGCACTTCGGTCGCACAGTGAATTGCAAAGCTGGTGCATCAACTTGGTACTGGACCACCATAAAGGTTATGTTGCTCCTAATCGCTGGTACCGCGTACAGGCATATTGGACCTTGTCTGTCGTCCCAAAAAATGGTTAAGTAGATCCAGTGATTGACATGTAGCTGCAGCTGGCGATTGAAGAATCCATCGGTCGGGGTCTGGAATAGATGACAATCGCAGAATGGCACGATGTACCCGTTTGCAAAACATAAAAATAGAAATGTGTCTCAGTAGCCGATCTTTATTACAATTAATCATTTTCTTTATTAGTGCAGAGGTGACACAATGTGAACCGAGAGAATACAACGTTGAATATCAAAGTACTCTGCTATTTGTTTCCGAGGATAGTGCAATGGAGTAGTGCGTAAACTGGGGCAACAATTCGAGGTGCACAAACAATGTGATGATTTATTAGCGTAGAACCAGGGAGAAACCACTGGTGGTCTACATGCGTCTCGATGCTGGCCTGCCCATGTGCCCGGTAAATAGCCCAGTACACAAAGGTTGTACTAGCACATCATTGCAATATGCCACACAGAACAAACAAGTACAATGTGACACAGCAATAACGGTCAGCTATTCGTATTTCGACTAGTTCTGGTATAAAATCGTCTAAAGAGAAACTTACATTATATTCGGCATTTCCATTCTCTTGGCGTAATGCAGACCGTAATGCAGACTCCTCTGTTCGTGTCAACGATTTTTCATAAACTGAATATTTAACTAGGTCCAGTTTCGAAACGGACAACCTTATTATATCATACGTTATTACACCCTCCTTCAATTCAATCCCTTTCAGAACGGTGCCCGTCTCTCAAGGTCAAAAAACAGTAGAACCTTATTCTGTGCGCGGGACACGTGGGCCTCCCAGCCTTAAAGCAAAAAATCAAAGCTGGTGACCTTCACTCACAATGAACATACTTTCTTACTTTGCAACATCCAATGTCAAGCATCCATGAGAACATGAATTTTGAAGCACAGGCACAGGATGAAAATATTGGGGGCTGTCACTGCTCGTTTTTCGTGGCGCTGCTGAGGGGTAGGGGAAACTTGCCAGTGACAGAATGCCCCCTACTCCCAAATTATAGTTTATGTAACACAAAAACGGAGTCAAAATGTGTCTAGTAATAGCCCCACCTCTGCTTATCTCATGGCCTCCTACCCCATGGCATCTTTTCACAGTCAGTACTTCTTGCGTGCCTAGAATGTTTTGTAGCCTAGGTCTAATCCCTTTTGTGTGACAAGCAGATATTCAGCTGTTTGGGGAACTTTATGGCAAGGCAACTGCCAAAACCCAAAGATTCTTACACACTGTTATCCATTGGTCATTAAGACGAAAAATAAAGGTCCCACAGTAGCTCGACTAAACTATGAAATGTGAAAGCAATCGTAATAATTATACTATTTTTTTTAAGAAAAGGACTAAGAGGATAGATTTCAAAAGACAAATTGCATACTTTATTTGGACACTTTATAAAAAAAGATTTTGGCAAAAATAAAAACAGATGGTAATCATTTGTACCGGGATTTGAACGATTGAACAAGCTCTGCTTTGGTTGGACATGGCACGTTGGCAAAGTATGTGTGCTCTGAACAGATTTGTGCACAATTCCATGAGTATGCATCTCTACGACATTAATAATAAGATCTTTCACAAAATCGAATTCCATTTTCTCATATACTGGTTTGACAACCCATTTTTTGCTTCTTTTCGTAAAGGCCATAGTGTAGCGAAGCATCCCCAAGTTTCCTGCAGTCCTATATTGTTCCCGGCCTACATTCTCGTTATGCGCTAATACCGCAAGTAAAGTCCTAGATTTCATCCCTTTGGATGCCGAAATGCAATCTCTTTGGCCTGTACTTTAGGCACATATTGTGGAACACCTCCAAATCTCCTGTGTGACAGAATTATGCGAGTACCTTCAGATCTCTTGATACAGTTTTATCAAACACAATCTTCTCAAGGGCTTTGTGGGGAGGTGAAGATGGGATCAACCACTTCCGTGCCTGCTCTGGGGACAAAGGGCCATGTTCAAATTGGTGGAAATGTTGGTTTTCTGTCTAGTGGTGAACGTTGGAACAGCGGTGCATTAGTGACCACCCTTTTTCCAGTAGAATTTCCACAGACCCATCACATGTTTTGGAGCTCCACCAAAGATGGTTGCTGAAAGACTGGGACCATTGTGAAATACTTTCAAAACCTTTTTTTCCCTGCTGCCGAAAACATTTTTATTGATTGATTTGGCAACATGCCATACATCAAATTGATGTTTAATATTTGGATACTGCTCTCTCATTGTCTTGGCTATTGAAACGTGTCTGTCCATGGCTATGAGGTCGATTTGCATTCCACTCGATTGTAGATCTTCGTGATTTTATAAAAACCAAATTTCTCCATGGCCACTGAGGATTTACATTGGAACACCTGCACGACCACCGAACTCACAATGTTCTTACTTTCCATGTCCTGAAAATGGTAGGTGCAGTACTTAGCAGAAATTCCAGGGCTGTCACACTGTCCATCGCCGGCTAGCCTGAACCGTTTGTCGGAGAATGAACTTTGAATAGCCAATTGTTCAATTTTCCAAGCTTCACTAATGGCAGGGAATAGATAATCACGTTGGTATTTGTAGTATTGCGTTTTAGAAATGAAATTGAGTCCCACAAACTGAAAGAAACTTGATAACTTGGTGAAACTAGAGCCACTGAAAAGTAAAGCTGCTGCACACAGTAGATTGCCAGCTGGCAGTTTCCCCAGCATCGGTTGAGCGGACCATGAAAATGTTTTATGTAACTTTTCACAGGTGGCATGTATTCTGAGGTTACTGCCTTGTGTTAGACGAGTCACGTTCACCAATGGCTTCCCACATACTTCCCCCACCCACTGAATGCACGAATAGTATGTATTTGACCTTTTTTATTAGACTGACATCCGGCAACACGGTTGTTTCGGACTGAACTGTTGTGGACATATCAGCCAAACTGGACATACTGTAGTCAATATCTTTGTCTGGTTCGTTGTTCAATAGTGTTGATGCTTCAGTCTCTGTCATTTCAACATCTGTTACTTGACCATCGATAGGAGAAAACATCAATGTCGACTTTTTTGGGGGGCATTTTTTTGGCGGGTGTCGATTGTGTCAAGTGCTCATTGAATAATGTAAAACTATCTTCTATAAATTCACTTTCACCTTCATCTGGCGGAGCAGGCGCATTGTAGCAATGGTCCAAAAATACTTTGCTGGATTTACCGGTCAAATTAAATTAATTTTCTGGCCGTTGGACATAGGCATCTCGAATGTGACCACACCACGCCTCAAATAATAGTTCCTCCATGTTGAAAACAGTCTGGCAAGCAGCATCTGTCATTTGTATCGCTGTCTGTGTCTGCATAGTCCGTACTCCATCGGGCAACTACAGGACAGATAGGAAAAGGGATGTTCAGTTTAAATCCAACATACAGTGTTGTAAAATTTACATTAAAAAAAAATCATATAATGAAGCCCTCAGCACAAAACAATTGCCAAAAATATAAACTGTTTATGACTAACCTTATTTTTCTTTCTTTTCTTTGAAACCTTCTTTACTCTATCACCACCATCAGCAAGCGGGCGCACCGACTCAGATCCACGTGCCTCCCGTTCAATATACGGATCTTGTATACATCCCTAGAAAAGAGAATCCATTTAAAATAAGTCATTTGCAGTCATTTGCATTACACATAATTAGACCAATTTTCTTTCATTAGAGGGTACTGTCAGTAAGCATACCTCTGGCTCCGGATCAACTACAAGGTCTGGTTCCGGAACACCTACAAGGTCCAGTTCCGGAACAAGTACAAGGGATAATGTAATTGTAGAGGACGCTCCAGCATCTCCCTGAAACACAGTACTTGCATTAGCATGGATTAAAATATTGGAAACTGGACACACAATTTGGAAAGACGACAAAAGGTACATATCAATAGTAAAGTACGAACGATACATTGTGTAAAACAATTACTCGATATGTAAATATGATCAGATTATCTCGTCCAATTGAACTGTCAAGACCCAGACCTCTGGCTCCGGATCTACTACAAGGGATGTTGTAATTGTAGTGGATGCTTCAGCATCTCCCTGAAACACAGTACTTGCATTAGTAAGGATGAAAATATTGGAAACTGGACACATAATTTGGAAAGACGACAAAGGTACATATCAATATCAAACCACGATAAACATTGTGTAAAGCAATGATACGTTGCAAAAACATGATCACATTATCTAAAATTCCATACATAAACCAGTCTGGAACAGAATAGCTAGGTAAGATTACCTGATACGTGCTCGAAGTGGTTGATGACTCCAGGCAAGACATGGATGTTGAATCTTGTTGCTTCATATTCGGGGGATAGTCATGGAGTTGTAAAGGGAAAGTATTATTCGATTTAGAAATGCCAACATTAAAAAGTGGCATGTAAGGAGACTAAATACGAGAAAATTATGCTTATGTAAATGCATAATATAGCATAGTTATCTGTGCACATAAATCAATTTTCTATGAGGGTTCTCAAAAACAAGGACTGATGTTTACCAAAATAGTCATTATTTAAACAGCTATTCAATCATATAAATATCGAAAGTGTTATAAGTGACATTTACACCGAAAATACAGGCGTAAACCGAAATCCGTAAGCGTGACTCACCTGTGGCGGCATTTTCATGAATAAAGTCAGAATAGCATTTAGGAGCAATTTGAGTTGTTGTCAGTCGATTCCTCTTTGGGTACAAGGATGTGTCGTACATATTCGGGGAAAGTGCAGGCTGCAGATGCTGAATCGATGACCCATCTTCTTCTCCAAGACTATGTTTGACTCCACTTTCAAGCTCTTCCGGTGGATATCCGCAATATCTGACCCATTCTCTTATTCGATCAACAGTCCTAGGGAATACATGCATTGTAATGCCTTCAGATTTGTCATGTGTCTTCGAAGGGCAACCGAAAATAGAACGTGCAGGCATTGTTGTAAATTCTGCAAAATAAAGGTCAACATTATTCGAAAATTATTTAGCCTAAAAATGTGAGAAAGAAGGAATTGGACCATACATTGTTCATTGCACGCTTTCTTTTGGGCACCACAGCAAAACCAGTCCAGCGTGGGCGGCTGTATTAAAGGATAACTTCCACAAACAATTCATTGATGTGTTGAAAATCAGAACATGTTACTCGTCCCTTGAATGTTCTATCGTGCATGAAATGGAAACATGCTTATACTATAGACATGGTCCGCGAAGGATGCAATTGGATGCCAAATGACACCGATAAAAACGGATATATATATATATATATATATATATATATATATATATATATATATATATATATATATATCGATAACATCGCAAAAGAAACTATTGAGTATGTTACTATGAAATAGATATAAATTTACAAATGAAGGAGATATGATTAGGATGCATGCCCTTACCTTGACCAACAAACCGTTAGATTCAGCAAGCAGAGTAGTTAGTAGCAGGAGAACAGGGAGATGTTCACAGGTAGCACACTGACGAGTTCACTCGAAGCAGTCACAGTAGCACGTTCACGAGTTGACTTGCAGTGCTCAAAGATGTTCTCATGATAAATACCAAGTGGTTTATAAAGAATAACAACAATGGGTGCGTTTGTGAATGAATGACGTGTATATGTCGTGGTATTATGTGTGTTGCGGGGGAGCGGCCTGCTCCAAGGGGAGCCTGCCTGGAGACACAGTGTCTGAAGAGGCCATGTGAACAATGGCCCCTGGGCGTAAGAAAGATTTTGAAGTGCACATGGTGTTTTGGCACCTTGGCCGTTCGTGCCCCCGATAGCACCCCTTGCCAGCGCACATCAACTGGTGCGAATTGCCTTTGATAGTGGAGGGGGGATGGATTGGCCTGGGGTGTACAGACAAGGCACCGGAACACTGCTGAATGGAGACACACTTGATTCACTTAAAAACTGAAACAACCCTTGATAAAAAATATGTTGCGTTTTATTTGGTTTCTTATTTTGATGGCACAAAACTACTACACATTGTAAAGGTCTGGTTTCAGCACAGCGAGGGAAAATCCCCTGTACTGACCGCTGTCACTGGGGAAAGTTTCTCTAATGGCACCAACGACACAGGCGGGTATTACTCGTCGAACGCGGTGTCCAAACCTCCCATGAAGCCACCCTGTGTATGAACGATAGGCCACCCGCCTGTACCACCTGTGAAAAAGAAAGATAGAAACTGTTTTTAAATGACCAAGATAAGTGTATTAAACCTTGGTTGTCAATGACAATTCTTGTATCCAATGGCATTTTTGCTAGGACAAATTCTAACTAGACACTGCACAATATTGAATGACTTTTATGTGTCTATTACTAGAGAATTGCAAGACTAAACTGATATGACAATGATATATTGAAGTTACGAGAATATAGGAGACAACCATGAAATAATAGCGGCCTAAATGACATCACAACCAGACTATACTTACTCATTACTTGGATTACGAGGGCGAACTGTTGTGCGAAGTTCGTGCATAAGCACCATCAAAATCCTCAACACGGACCGTGTGAGGCAGGCTGCCCTGAAGTCTGGCAGCTCGGTAACGCATTGCAGCTGCGGATCGCCTTGCGATATGTAGGACAAGTATGCAGAGTTTTCTCAGCAGCAGCAGTTCGCCTCCTCGGTGGGCATTAGCGCGCACCGATTGCAGGAACACAAGGTGGAAACACCGTCCATGCGACTAGGCCCAGGCTCTTCATCTGTTGAATCGTCCTCCCAACTGTCGTCCAAAGCCCCATCGTTTCGGCATCTTTCTCTTTCCAGTAATTCCTCCTCGAATACTCGGGCTCGTACAGGTAGGGCATTATTGTTGGCGTTATGTGGTAAACAAACGAAAAAAAATGTATAGCGGTGGTACTGTTATCTGTTCACACGGGCTACAAGCAACGTGCTGACCAGAGCACTGAAACGAGTCACAGAATACTCAAAGAAATACAGTGAGGAATGGAAAAGAAAATCTGCTGTTGTGTGTTGTGAAACGGTCTGCTAATACTTAGAGGAAAGAGGCTTCCTGCCGTTTCCATGGCAACACGTCATTAGCTGAAGCGCAGAGAATGTTGACAAGGGACGTGCTTTGGGGTTGTGAAATGGGTGGTACGCATCTAGTGATGTCAGGCTCAGGGGCGGGGGATATGATATAGTGCCGCAAACGCAGGTCACCCAGGGCAATGCGGCAAGTGATAAGATTATCACAAGATGGCCGCGCCCTGTTGCCTGATTTTGCTTGTGTTCAAGAGACGAAAACTCAGGTAAGGTGCATAGGAAAGGTTTGTACGATCGATTTATGGTTAAAAAACACATGGCTGAACCATAGGGACAATAATATTTTCTGACCGAACCATTCCTTTAAATCCCGATTCCACTGCTCAATCAACACCGACAGGGTGTGGCACACCGCTCACAATGCACGCGCTCAGCCAATAGCTGTGGGCCCCTGTTTTTTCACCAAGATAAACTTGCGCATTGCGAGGCATGGACTACGGAGTCCCAGGCACCTCACTGGATACGTGCACTTGGCATGCGCGTCTGTCTCCCCATTGCGAGACTCTTGGCAGCAAAATAAACGCTTTCTCCGGCCTCCCAACCCCCCCACTGAACACCATAATGTGTGGCATATTCTGAAGCCTGTATACGCGGCACAGATCTGGCAGGAGGGACAAAATCATTGGATTGAGGCAAACAATACTGTAACAAATATTCATAAGCCGGAGGGACAGCGGCTCGCTAACTTCCATTTCAAGGACTTGAAAGCTCATAAAAGCTAAAGGGTACTTGCATTTTGGCACAATAAGAGGTCTGCAGTGGGCTTCCTCCAGCATTTACCCTGAACAACTTCTAATGGATTGATTTATATTGCAGCTTTTGCGGGAAGGAAAGGGGAAAGAGCCAACCAGAGGCTCACCAGGCAAGGTGATTCATATCTTGGCTCAAGGGTGTACCCCACCCCATTTCTCTAACACTTCTCAACGTGTGCAACGGCATTCTCCGCTCCCAGACTCATGACTCGTTCAGACCATCCATCTTATGCCGAAGGTGGGCAGGAGGGTTGGGGGGAGGGAGGGGCAAGAAACCCACGCAGCAGGGGCCCTCCACAGTAAAAATGCTCTTCAAAAGCTCTGGGGGACAGTGAGCCCAGAGACAGCTTCCACGGGTGCATCAAGGGTATCTATCTCAGGTGAGGAAATCACAGCTACGGGGACTGCGATGGCTGCAGCTAAGGAAGACTTTAAGACTAGCTTCCAAATATTCCAAGACAAATTCTCGGCCTCCTTTCAAGCGCAGTTCACCTCCTTCACCATGGAAATTAGGCAATCCTCGTCAGAATTTAGCAGAGATATAGCTACTCTTGGCGAGCGGATCGACACGAACGAGCGGTAATTCAAGAACGGTCACAAAAGAGTAAACAAATCGGATATTGCAATTGAAGAGTTAGCCAGGGTGACATGCAACCTCGAATTGCAATCCGAGGACCTGGTGAACAGATAGACGCTCGAATATCCGGGTAAGAAACTTTTAGGAAATGCATACGGACTCTGAATTAAAAGACACGATAAACTTGTATATTTACTCATTTGCTTCCTGGTGAAGAGACCCCTATAATTTCACTGGATCGCTTACATAGAACCGTCCCGAAAAGGAACGATCCGGAGGCTCGCTCACGTGATGTCCTTGCAGCATGCTCTTCATATCTCCAAAAAACAGATTTTAAGGAAGGCCCAAGAGCAATCTTTGATCACCTACAATGGAACTGAGATCCAGCATATTCAAGATATCTCTCAGATCACTCTCTAAAAAAAAAAAAAGGCGGTATATGCAGCCAGTGCTCAGAGCATTACAATCCTGATGAATCAAATAGAAATGGACCTTTCCCTTTTGATGGCAACCAACACAGGAGGACTTCCCGGGAATCGGGTATGGCTTTGCTGCAAATCGAAGATGAGGAAGTGGAAGGCGCATCTGCAACAGAGTATGACCGTACGACCCATCGATCTAAACCCTGGGAATGGTCGACCGCAACTTGTTGAGGGTGAAAGCAAACAGCGCAACAAAAAGATGACTGGAAGGTGTGCCTGAGAAGCCCCATTTCTAAACATCTGGAGTAAAGGACATTATTGGAACTAGCCAGCAGACTTTGAATTTGACTGCACAATGCCGCTAAAACTGAAGGAAGAGTCGGAACGTCACATCTTGGAATTTACCTATTCAGGTAACAGATGGGGGTGCTAGGTTACCCTGCACATTGCCCTGGGGAATTTGTGGTTCCACGGCCAGGGTTAGCAGCCTCGGACTATGTTAGATACCGTGGCCCACACCAGAGGACGCTGTGTATAGTGGGATAGTTGGGGTTGCGGGGGTTGGGGGGGCGAAACGGGGTGGGTGAGGCTGGATATGGGGGCTTAAAGAGATGGGTTCACATGGTATTTGTTGATAACAAACTTAGGTAAGAAAGCACACAAACTGCATTGATTTGATGTTTTTTCAGATGAATGGGACATTTTAAATGTTTAACATTAAACATAAGGGGCCTAAACACTCCAGCAAAGCGCAGAAAGCTCGGCACTCTCTTGGGGCATCACCAACTGGATTTGGTGGCACTCCAAGAGATGAATATATGTGTAATAGACAGAAATAAACTGCGTCTTCGACATTATCCATTATTTATGACAAGGGTCATAAATTTGCTACCTCCAAATAAATCCCCAGGCCTGGATAGATTCCCTGCCTTATTCTATAAGAGGTTTCGGCAGGAACTCATACAAAGGCTAGTATATCTATATCATTCGTTCACAATGTCGGGATGTCTTTCTCCCGCAATGAAGGAGGCAAAGATAATACTATTTGCAAAACCTGGTAAAGATCCTTGTAGGTGCGGGTCCTATTGCTCTACTGCTCGGATTAATCTGGATGCCAAAATCTATTCTAAAATACTCGCTAACAGGTAAGAAGGATTATTGAGACACAGATACATTCACACTGCGCATATGTCCGAAATTTGAATGCGAGGTTGCATATGATTTATTGAGTTCCAAGTCAGCCTGACATGTTTCGAGCCACAGCTCTTCTTCTGAGGCTTATGCGCTCTTATATTCCTTCACAAATCACTTGCAATCGTAGATCACAGGGATAGTGTGATAAATGATCTCTAGATTTCCTCGAAATTGCGGTGCAAAAAAGTCTGGCCTTTCAGCAGAATGAAGCGTTGTCAAAGTGTAGATAACACTTCATTCTGCCGAAAGGCCAGATTTTTTCAGGCTTTATATTAAAAAAGAAAAAAAAAACACAAGACATGATATCAGACGAAAAATGGAGAGAAAAAGATCCCAGCGATTCTCCTGTCATTAGATGCTGAAAAGGTTTTTGACCGGGTTGAGTGGTCGTTCCTCTTTCAGGTCATGAATAAAATGGGTTTCGGACCTCAATTTATAGCAAAAATAAAAAGGTACATTATAAATCCCCAAAAGCCCGACTATTGATTAATGGGCAACTTTCCCTCCCTATTGCCCTTCAGAGGGGGACTAAACGGGATTGTCCTATGTCACCACTATTATATGCCACAGGCTTGGAGCCTTTTCTAGCAAGTGTTAAGGAGATATCCAAGAAATACATTTTGGGGGGGGTTGAGCATAAACTAATGGCTTATGCAGAAGACATGCCGCTAGCAATATCCGAACCGGTAAAAACTGTACCATCAACAGAATGCGAATAGAAGAAATATAGCCGGTGGCAGGTTTAAAAATTAATCTAAATCAGAAATACTAAACTTATTGTCCTATGACGAGGTGCGCTGGGTGCAAGCTCATAAACAATTCGGCTGGGCACAAAACCAAATCAAGCTACTGGGAGTAGTTATAACCCCCGATTTAGCTGGCATTTATGAAGCCAACTTCCCTCTACTGAAATCGGTTTTGAACCAACTGGAGAAATGCAGTCCACTCTCCATCTCTTGGCTAGGATGAATTAATGTGATAAAAATGACCATTCTTCCTAAAATACTATATTTTTTCCAGGCACTACCAATTTGAGTTCCGGACCCATTTTTAAAAATGCTTCGCAAAAAGAATCTCCCTTTATGTATGGAATAACAAAACTCCCAGGGTAGCATATGAGGTTATGACCACTCCCACTAATAAAGGCGGTCTGGCACTACCTAGCGTTTTTAAATTTTATCAAGCAGCTCAACTCTGCATAGTAAGTGACTGGTGGGGTGTAGATGTAGAGCAACTCTCGTTGCTAATGGAACGCACAGTGCGGGACCGCAATTAGGTGAACTTCTATGGCTTCCTAATATATATAAAAGACTGCCTCATTAATATTCACACGAGTAAGATCACAGGCCTTAGTGGGACATGTTTGGGACCTAGCGGTAAAACAATATAAACTATTTCCCCTCGCCTTTCACACCTTTATTCCTTAACCCTAGCTTTCTCCCCGGCCAGGACCCTCTGGCTTGCTCTAAATGGAAACAAGCAGCTTGGGTGAAATTATGGGATATGTTTCTGGTTAGGGATCCGAAATCCATTGCTCAATGCAAACTCAACCTGGGATTGAATGAATCAGAACGCTTCGAATATTTCCAGTTGTGTCACTCGATTCCACCCCCCATTTAAGTAGGCAGCAAGTAGCGAGCTGACCGCCTTCAAAAAATGTATCACCACGAACCCTTGGAACACAGCCCTACTACCCAACATATATAAAGTAATAAATGAGTGTCCCTCTAATTCTCTCCCACATTATAGAACAGAATGGCAACTAATGCTGGGAGTACAAATCACAGACAATTAATGGAAAGGGTTATGGAAAGACATCACTAAATACGCCTGCTCAATCCAGTTGCAGGAATAAGCTCCTCACCCATTGGCACTACACTCTGGCTCACTTGCACAAAATCAAAGCCTCGTTACCATAACACTGTTGGAGAGAATGTGGAATGCTTGCGGACTGGGGGCATATTTGGTGGAAATGTCGGTCTTGGCGGGATATTGGGCAGAAATTGATAAGAGCATGAAACAAATATTTGGTGCATCAAAGCCTTGCTCTATGAAGTCAAACCTACTGTTGATTTTTTAACCTAGCATGCAAAGATGTTTCAAACAAAAATGTATAACCTTTGTTGGCTTACAATTAGCTGTATTATTAGGAATAGCACAGAGATGGAAGACCCACCGCTCTTTGCTGAATGGCTTTATAGAACCTGGAACTTAGTCGCACTAGAATGGTTCACATACTCGATTCAGGGAGATAAGGTGAAATTCTCAGAAGACTGGTCAGAGGTACTTGGATTTTTTCAAACTGACATCAATCTTCGATATTGTTCTCAGCATTTGCGTGTTCTTGCCATTCACTAACTCTTTGAAAAACTGCAACCTATGCCATGTACAGGATTTTGGGGGGTGGGTGTCCAGCAGGGTAGGGTTGGGGAATGTTTTGTTTTGTTGTAAAAAAAACCTGAAATGCCAATAAAAGGAAATAAATTATACATTTGCCCATAGACTGCTGATAAAGTTTAGACTTGATCAACTGGCGATAAATGCGGTTATGTCTGACTGGAACAGCATTGGCCTTAGGGGATATGTACTGCATATGTAATCCAAACACGGTTGAAGACCACCTGCATTTAGTGTTTTTTGTAATAGCTACAATAAAATGTACTTGGTAATAGTTTTAAGGAAGTATAATTTTACTCAATGCTGCCCTGCTTTAATTTTTGTATGCAGAATGAGCCTTTCTTGTGTTATGATGTGAAAAAGATACATAAATCGGCACTTTCAAAAATAAGGCCATCGTACTGATTTGACATTTTGTAATTGTGCCTCCCCCACCCCCATGATTGTACTTATTTAAAGTTTTACTTGTGTTTGATCATTTTAATCTCATTCACTTGCTGCTTGTATCGAAAACCTATTTTGCAAAATAAAAATGCATTTAAAAAAAACGAAAACATGTGATTATCTTAAAAGACACAGTAAAAAGGACCATGTAGAGCTCACTGACGAGATCTGGTAGAAGCGCATGAGCCAGGCACTTGACTGGGTCTCCGAGCATCCACTCTTTCGAAAAAGAAGAACTGGAGGAGAACTTATGCCTTCTACACCTTCCATCACAGCACCCACAAATATCACTGGCAGTGATCAGACTATCTCCTCAACTTTGGTTGTCCTCGTCACAGGGACCCTTCCACGAATACCTCTTCCAACCTCCAAACACACTGCCCACCTCGATGGATGCTGGACCAATGGCATCAATAAAAACAGGTTTTAAAAAAGACCCCACGACACCTCAAAGAAACAATTTAAAATGTATTAACACATTCCTGTGAAGTGAATCAATGGCATAAAATAACATGAAGACATTGAATTCAATTAAGAACAGTATAGAATGTGTTAGAAAAGTGCATGAGGTTTTAATCCACTTTCTTTTAATGGGGGGGGACTTAAATATTCAAATTGAAACCTTGACCATGCTTTAGGGAGTAATGTAAGAGGAAGATGTGTGTGTGCGATTCTTAAAATAAAAACCAATTCAGAAAAACGCTCTATGCACAGCTAGGACCCTATTCGCCTTAGGGATGAGGGTATGTAACTGCAGGTGTTCAGCTAAACCCATGTTTGCAGCCTCAAGAAAAGCCTCACACATTGACTACATCTTAGTGCCACCTTAGTGACTGGCAGTATATAGGAGTCCTTTAAAGTAGACTAGCGGCATGACGGTGATCACCAGCCACTCGTCATCCATTTAAAGTGGGACGGTTGGCTGAAACCTCTAGTATCTAACCCAAATAGCGAAGCAAATGCCTGAAAGGAGATCACAGGTAATGCACGCTGCACCATAAAATAGGCAGATTTGGAGGGGAGACTCTGTTTTACCAATCAATATGCAGGGTTACTTAAGCCATTAGAGCACTTTGCGTCCCTAGACCCAATGGACAAAAAGACAGTGCTGGCTAGCTATGTGGCAATGACAAAATGTATGACCAAACATACGACAAAACTCCATGAACGTGGTAGCCCAACAGATAAGGTGGTATGAGAAAAGGCACTGGAAAAAGATCTGCCAATAGTGTTCTGAGAAAGGATTATACATTGCTAATTTCCAGCAGAAAAAAGGATTTGCCAACAAACAGGATATGCTACTCCATCCAGCTGTAAATAATGACAGCATGCAAGTCTGGAAAATAGTTAGCAAGGGTACAGGAGGGAATAGGAATATTCTAGATGGCAACATCCCAGAGGGAATATGGGTGGAACACTTCAAAAGCCTCTATAGTGATTCATCTTCCTACGCCAATGAGAACTCCAGAGCCTGGCTCAAGTGGGATAATAGCATCTTGAAATTCTCCCTAAAGAAGGTGAAGGCGGCCATATTATAAGTAAAAAAATAATATCAAAAGTGGCAAGGGAGTACGCTAAGGGGTGCAGGCAAAATGGCAACCTTACCAGCTGCGGCACAATGGCGAACAGCAGATGTTAAAGTTCCAATACAAAAATCAGGTTGCACCTCAAGCTCCGGAGCACCATCAGAGTGACTGAAAGCAGTTCCTGTGGTGGGGAGCAGGAGAACGTGCACACGACACGCAGCAACTCCATAGCAAGGAGATTGTTGCAAAGGCCCAGTGAGCAGAGGTTGAGGAGCATGCACGCAAGTCTTCTAGCTGCTAGCAGAGGCCTGCTTGCGGCATGATCACTGGAGCCGCAGTGAGCACAGGCAAGCAGCAGGGCTAAGCGCGAGTGAGGGGCACAGCAGATCCAAGCTGGCAGCAGCAAAAGAAAAAAAAAAAGAGCAGTGGAGGTCAGGGAAAGACAGCGCGCTACCACAAACAAGCGGAAGGGCCCCATGCAGAAGTGAGAAGGCAGCGCTTGATGCAGAAAAGCAGAACGCTTCCTTGAAGCAGAGGTGCTCGCGCTGCATGAGAAACCGAGCAGACTGGCCTGCAGAAAGCGAGCAGGGAAGGCTAACCCTCATCGCAAGACACCATGCAAGACTGCTGAGCTGGCGGGAGGGGATAGGGGCTGGGAGAGCCCCAACACGGATATAGGGCGAGCTCAAAGTCCCTGAGAAGCAGAGGCAAGCATGCGACCAACGACACCAGCAAAACCCGTCCACACAGTCACAGCAATGGCGGCGCAGGTGTGCGAAATGGAGGCAAAGTGACAATTGCTTCCAACTACCAGGAACCTCCATGGGGAGAGCAGCGCACCTCGGCATCCACGTGGAACTGGGGAAGCACCAACACCAATAAAGCTTCCATAAATCTCCAAAGGCTATACTAACACTGTATGAAGCACAACTGAGCAGCAAAGTTACCACGAGGTGGACCACTATCCGCCCCAGGCACCTGGACCAACTGACTAGACTTCGTGGCCCTGAGTTGAGGCATGCCCCCAAGCAAATCACAGCAAAAAATAAGTATACGCTACCCCCAGCTCTTGACACTTGATGCCTGCACTTGCCACTAGCTGGCTGCACTTTTTTTACCTATTGTTTTATTTATTCTATTTATTCTTTCCTGTTGATCCTATGTATTGCACAGCCCCCTCCCCCTTGCTGCCCCCCCCTGCTTTTGTGCGATCTCAATGTTACCTGACCTAGTAAGATCGTTCTTTGTCTTCCCTCCGTTACCCTCCCTTGCTTTGTTGCGCCTTGAAACACTTGTGTATAGGTGCGTTATAAATGCCATATCATATCAAATACCAGTGCTCAGTGGACGCCAAAGAAGGTGCAGTAGCAGGCCGCAGAGCCATGGAAGTCACTTGGAGGGAGAAGGCATCGGAGCTTGGAGGTTCAGAGCGTTACTAAGCACACGCCGCCTGTAAGCCACGACTACCATCGGCAAACACAGAATAACTCTGCACTAGGTGCCTGAATGCAGAGCATGCCATCGCACAAAAGGAAACCTGCTAGGGAACCGTGGAAAAAGCAATAGGCAACTCCCCATCGCACAGTTAACCCTGCTGCAGCAGCAGCCACACTGGAGCCCAACACAAGAGCAGTCCGGCAGTCCTTCCATCGAGGAGTTTCCACAAGGGGAGCCAAACCCAGGCAAGTGCACCAAACATGCCAGGAAATCATATGGCTTCTACAAAGGGCAAACATACGCCTCTTGCTTGACGAGATCAGGTCAATGAAAAACGGCTTCTCAGCAACTATAACAACAATCCACACAAGAAGGATAAAATGGAAGACAAACTGGACAATAACGAGAATCTGCAGCGCTAACTGAAATGAAAGTGGAGAGCTGCTTTCTGGTCCTTGAACAAAGGGAGGCGGACTTGACAGCAAAGGTAGACAACCTCGAAAATAGGGAGAGGTGCACCAAGATACGGATCATGGACTTGAAGGAGGCACCATGAGAGACGCCATCATCACTAGAACGGCAGGCCAAAGCTCTCAAATTCCCTCTTTGAAGTGTCACCGGCAACCTCAATAGAATTCGACAGGATCCATAGAGGTGGAGGCCATACTAACTCCAGCAGCAAACTAAACTGTCTAGCCCCTCAGCAGAGGGCCGCAAGAGGATACTGCATGCAATGGGATGCTGGTTAGCGGCAAACTGAGGTGTGGGACATTAAATGTGAAAGGGCTCAACTTTCCACAGAAACACGACAACAGTCTGTGATAGCAAAATGCCACCATTACAAGCAAAAGGAGATAATTTTGCAAAAAGCGGGAGAACGAGACAAGATTGACTTTTAGGGGTCGAGTGTCCGTATATACCAGGACCTATGAGTGGCAACGCTACTAAAGAGGCGGGACTGCAAATAGCTGACAGCATGGCTACAGGATCAAGGCATCATATACCAGTGGGTGTTCCCATTCTCGCGACACTTTGAACATTGGGGGGGTTGGGGTGGGAGATTACCAGGTGACAGCAGGGGACAAAGCAGTGAATGTCCTTCAACGGGTGAAAGCCAAAGAAAGGGGAATCAGCACTCAGCGAGCAAGAATCAAAAGGTAGCGAGCCAGGGGTCCTGGTCAAGGCGTGGCCGAGCAGGAGGTGCTAGGAAATATCACAGGTTCAACACTCCATGAAGAATGGTTTGACTATTTAGTTGTGACACACCAACGGGACGCACAATTCCCGGTCAAGGAAGATGGATAATTGACTGGGCACATCCCAGGACACGAGTCAGAAGCCATGAAGCAGGCAGAATTTGGGCGGACGAGTTTAGGGCAACATCTAGACTAAATCAAGCGGACGTATAAAGTCACTGTATATGTTGTAGATTTGTTGTACTCTCGGCCTGGATAGGCAAGGAGTCTCCCAAGAGTGGCCCTAGTTCTTAAAGGGTGTCTATTACCGGAAAACTTGTTATTTCTTGTTGGGTGGGGAGGCTAAGTGGAGTGAGGGGAACAGCACTCCAATACTACCAAGCACAGAAGCACTAGTGACTGAAAAACGAAGGGTCGCGAAACAGCCAGTAGCACAATATGGGACAAACCCCAGCAGCAAACTAAGCCGTCTAGCCCCCGAGCCTAAGGTAGCAAGAGGATACCGCATGTAACAGGATGCTGGTGAGCGGCACACTGAGGTGTGGGACACTAAATGTGAAAGGGCTCAACTCTCCACAGAAACACACCATGCTTTTAAGGGAATTCAAACTGTCAAGATTAGACGTCTTACTCATAAAGAAAACCAAATATATAAAAAGGGAGGAATATGCACGGGCAAGGACATTGGGGGTGCTATTTGGGCCTCAAGTGTTGCAAAGAAAGCAGTGGATGGGCATGTTATATAGGGCTTCATTAGGCCTCACAGTGACTAGCACATACAAGCACTCGGGAGGAGGAATATCTGTGGGGGGACCTCAACATGATAACAGATCCGACGTTAAATTGGAGCTTGCAGAGGCGAGGCGGACTACCACCACAAGTCCCGGGTAGAGGCAATGTCACAGAACTCTTACGTGAGGCATATGATATAGACGCATTCACTTTCTACTCCCCCCCCCCCCCCCCCATCAGACCTATTCCTGCATGGACTATATGCTGATAAGAGGCAGCGCATGAATACAGAATAGTAAATGCTGCAATCACAATTGTTGGTTGGTCAGACCACGACACGACTACCCTCTATTGGAACTCAGGCCAGGCACCCAGATGGGGTACAGATGGGTGTGCAATGACACCCTATATAAAGATCCCCTCTTCAGGGAAAGGCTCAGTGAGGAAATTGGGGATTACTTGACACAGGAGAGACCTTGTTCAACAAAGTGTGGGAGGCAGCCAAGGCAACTATCCGAGGGGTGTTGGTAGCAGAAGGTGTAGCGAAAAAAGGGCTTGTACGAATCGGGAAATGGCCCTGAAGAAAAAAAAAAAAGACATTGGGGACAAAGAAGAGGCCCTCCATAGAGAAGTAGATCCGCCCACGGACAAGGTAGCAGAGACCAGGGAGCTTGGAAAGCAGTTGAACGATGTATGGAAAGAAAAGGCCCTCACCCAGCTTCGATAGCTGAAGCAGCGGTACTAGGAGAAGGGAGACAAGGCGCACACTATGTTAGCATCCAGACTGAGGGCACAAAGGGCAGACAGGGTGTTAAAGATCATGGGCTCATCAAGGGAAGTCCCAATCAACCAGTTAGAAATAACCCAGTGCTTTGCCCAGTTCTATGCAGCATTATACACGACCAAGAGCCCAGAGAATACTAGTGGTAGCAAGCAGTACCCCATGGGACTGGTACCCAACACACTTACGGTGGAAGAGAGAAAACCGCTTAACACCCCTGTAGAATAACTCTGCGTACCATAATGGCTCCCAGGGAGAGAGTGGGGCTGGGCCTCCCAAACTTTACCAAGTATTATGAAGTGGTGCCGCTAAGGTTGGTGTGGGAGTGATGGGTGAGGATGGACAGGGCGGTGGTGGGGAAATCCTTAGAAGAGGTCCTATGGCTGGATAGGCAAGATAGACCCCAGAATGCTCGAGTGAGCCAAAGCATCTCGGTGGTGTGCAATATATGGAATAGATTAATTGGAGCGGGGAGCCCTCTCTGCAAGCCTGTCACCCCCCCCCCCACACCACTCTTTGGCAACACACAGTTTACACCAGGGATGGTGCAAGGGTCATTTCAATCATGGCGGGCATTGGGAAACTGGGAGATTTGATGCAGGAAGGGTCAGTGCGCTCGTTCAAAGACTGCAAGCAACACATAGGGCTCAATGAAAAAGATAGGATGGGGTATTACCAGATGAGGCACTGGATTATGGGACCGGGAATCAAACAAGCGTCAGGAAGAGATTCGGGAAGCAAGCAGTTGGTCTCGATGCTGTAGAAAATATTGCTGGGGGAAAGAGTTAAGGGAAAAGTGGGAGTACATGTCAAAATGGGAGGACACTGGGGGGAAACTCTCTCGATAGAGGCATGGGGGAACCCATGGAGAAACATTCCAAAATTGACGAGAGCAATTACAGGTCCGTGAAACCTGGTACAAGGTTATGATGCAATCTCATTATACCCCGGTGAAACTGCACACAATGTATATGGGTAGCTCGCAGGAATGCTTGAGGGGCTGCTCAGGGAGGGGCGATTGGAAGCACATATGGTCGGTGCGTCCAGGGCTGAAGTTATATTGGGCAGCAGTATCTACCCACTTACAGCTCTGTCAAATGGGGAATGGATGAGTGGGCTCCTAGATCCAGGGAGGGGGGTTTTTGGGGGACCGCCGAGTAAGACACAGAAGGCGGCCTATATGTTGATGGCAATAGCAGCATAGCAAAGCATTGGCAACAGAGACAAGCACCAATAGGCAAGGACTGGCTACAGAGAGTTTGGGGGCTTCTGGCACTGGAATGGTGTCACATACCGGGTACAAGTGAATGGGACAAAAATGTCACCAAGATTGGGAAATGATAATGGAATACCTGCAAGGGGACTATGTGGAGCAATCATGCCCGCACAACCTGCGAATATTGGACCTAGTACGACAACATGAAATGCTGGAGTTGAATGGAGAAAGAGGTGAACAGAGGTGGAGAGTAAGGCCATCACTGGGGAGGGGACATGTTTTTTCTGTTTGATGGATTGGTCCAACGATATAAAAAAAAAAAATCAGACCATCAAGCCAATGTTGGGACACAGATGGCCTCTACTCACTGGTATCTCCAATATACATTATTTATTGAAAAGACCACACAAGGTATGTGAACTGTTCTTCTGAGCAACGGTTCACTTGTTCAGGATAGAGACGTATCATTTGTTTGATTGAAGGTACCGGCTGGAGAAAGGTTTTGGGAATGGCCGATTGGTCGTCTGTCTCGCTCTCCCTCTCTCTAGTCTTCCGTGAGGCATCCTCCCCAACCTAGGCTTTTGTATCCCAGGATAGCACTACCATGGTAACCCGCACTTTCTAATAGTGAGCTTCGACTACTGAGGTTTCCCCGTTCCACTATAAACCCTCACCCTACTACTGCTACTGCCAGGCTACTCCTGCTCCTCCCAGCACTATTACCACTCCTCCTCCTCTTCCTCCACCCCCATTACCACTCCCTTCTTAATCACAAATACCCGCCTCCCACCATCACTACCCGCCTCCCACCATCACTACCCGCCTCCCACCATCACTACCCGCCTCCCACCATCACTACCCGCCTCCCACCATCACTACCCGCCTCCCACCATCACTACCCGCCTCCCACCATCACTACCCGCCTCCCACCATCACTACCCGCCTCCCACCATCACTACCCGCCTCCCAGTACTACTGTCCTCCTCCCACTCAACTAAGCAAACACCCTACTTCCAACCAGTACCTCCCCCCTGCAGGACTACTCCTCCCTGCAGGACCACTCCTCCCACACAACTACTACTTCCTCCATCACCAATACCCTCCCAATACTATCACTGCTCTCCTGCCTACACTACTACTGTCCCCCTCCCACGCCACTAAGCCAACACCCTCCTTCCACCCAGTACCATTCAATTTACATTCACTCCTTTCCATTCACCTCCCACACAAACACTCACCACACAGCAGTACCCTTGGACTCACTAAGCTTGTAACTCGAGTTTTTCCAATAAACACTTTAACAGCCCGCTGCTCCTTTCTTCAACCTGCTGATCTCTTGGTCCGCCACCTTCTCCTTCTCTGACCTCACCCAGAAAAGAACATTTTCCTGTTTCCCGGTCTCCTACTCTATACTTCAATTCTTCCTGAGATTGATCAAAATTCTCTAGCCAATCTGTGTTCTTTACCCTCCCAGGCAGTGTTTATGCAGGAAAAAGCTTTAAATGACTAAGCCCTGCCACTGTCTCCACGTAGAGACACCACACGTTGACCAGGGCGTGTCCAGTAACTTAGTGTCTCAGTCTGTGTCAGAGTTCCCAATGGTGGCTGTTCTTCCTGATAAATATAGCTTCTAGAGGGGGTCTGGCCCAGCTCTCATGTCCTGGTGGTCTAGGATTGACCACAATTCCATGGTGAAACATCCACCTGGGCGACTGTCACAGACATGGGCGTTGGTTTGGCGCTCTGCTGCTCGTCTGCTTCACAGACTCTACAAAACAGACTGGCAAGCACCTTAGGGATGAGGCCTGGTGTTAGACAAATATGTATTGCCAACATACAATCTGGCAACAGGGGAAAGGGGTGGGATGGGTAACCACTTCACACCCTCAGGGTCAGGACTGGCTCTGGACTGCTTTGTGGGAAGCCTTTCCCTCTTTTCAAATACTGGCCCTGTCACCTGTAAATCAATAGGCCCCTCAGGGTGGGTCTGAGACCACATACTACCATTGATCCTTACGAAAAATCGATGTACACAGTCCTATATGGGATACTCACCATTAGAAAATCCAAGGACCCTGCTGGACATCCTAAAAAGGAGAAAGTGGTTGCAGTAACCGCACTAAGAGCTCATCCTGCAAGAATAGGTCCACAGCCAGGCCATGTAAGAAGCAGCCTCTATAAACAGGCATCAAGTTTAGCAGATTCAAGAGACCAGTTACTAAAATTTCAGTAATGGGGCAATAGAATGGTGCAGCTATCAACCACAGAGAACAAATTATTCGGCCAATGGAAGGACCCTTACAAAATTTTATCCACCAGATTTGTAATACTGATCATCAAAAACAGTTTAGTTCCTCCTAGAACTAAATGGTTCATTAAAGTAATGTTATATCCACCAATATTCCACTGAAATTACCAAAGGTGTATGCTACAAAAGGATGACAAGAAATATTCTGTCAGCTTGATATTCAGATAAGAGTAAAGATCCTGCCAATCAACCAAATGTAGCGTATCTCAGTGAGAATCATCTATAATTGAGATTCAGAAATGCATCCAGAGTATCTTGGTGCAGTCAAACAGCCTGTCACAGGGAGAGCTTAAAATAAATCCCCTAAAAGTCCATAGCAGCTACCCATCGAACCAAGTATCTCAGATATGTTGTACACGAATTGTGAAACCCCAAAAAAGTACAGTGGAAGCAATCCCCAAAATACTATTTCCACAAACTCAAAGAGATTCTGGCATTCCTGGGGATATTACTGGCATTCCATATCCCACTTTGCACCCTGGTGGCACTGTTGACTAGAAGAATCCCCCCTCCCACCCCCCAGCTGAAGAAAACAACACCACTGAAGCCCAGGACATCATTTACATCCCTACAACAAGCTGTGTCCTGGGATGCCTCACTACACAGTCCAGATTTTGAGAAAAACGGTCTACAGGCATACGCCTCGGTATAGGCTTGCAAGCGGTTGTCCCTGGGAACAGATATAGTGGAAAGACCCATCCTGTTCATTAACCGAAACGTCCTCCCTTTCAACCACGAAGAAGCACATCAAGAGGGTGAGCCTTAAAGCCCTTGACAAATACAAACAGGGCACCAAATGCTTGTGACATTCTTATGGCCTGCCTCTTTAAATGGGGTTCGTCAGTTTCTCAATAAAGCGAACAAAGGATTTGTTCGAATGGATTGGGTCCTCCAACGTATTCCTCATCTTAGATGTATTGCATCCAGCTTCAGCTGCTTCGGAAATGTTCTCGGCAGAGGGCACCGTGCGTCGATGTCGTCGAGTCGATGGTCCCTCGAAGGCCTCAGTCGAGGGCGACGTCATCAGGTATACAAGTAGCACGCACTGCGCCGGTTGGCTTCAGTTCCAATTTTCCACAGTACGTGTTGCTTCGGTGACTCGCCGCACCTCGAGTAGTTCTGTGACGCAGTAAATATAAAGATATTCGATATGTACTCATCGCCCCAGACTACGACCCCGCGATCGGGATTCAAAAAGGGTAAATCCTGTGGTTTGAAAATGTCCATCACGGACCCGCACCAGGAATGTCTGTGGTGTCTCGGGGAAGGCCACGACATGGAGGTCTGCACGAAGTGTCAGGCGATGACGGGGAAGGCCTTGCGAGAGAGGAAGGGAAAACGGCAGGTACGTCATAAACCCGACCGAAAAGCCTCTAGCGTCGAGTCGAGGTCCCGTGAGGGAACGCGAAAGGCATCGGTCTAGGTCCCGAAGCGATTCTCATCGCTCTTCGTCTTCAATGAAAAAGTCCAAGAAAAGACACCACTGGTGCCCTTCAACCTCGTCCTCAGACGAATCCCCAAAAATGATGAAGTGTCCCACAAAACATTCTTCCTCCGAAGAGTGGGAAGCATGCAGGATAAAAATGATGGAGCCGTTTGAAAAAGCTAAGCCTCGGTCCACACCTTTTTCAGAAGCCGGCCGTGAGCGTTATCGTTATCGTTCCGACACTCGCGTGCCCTCGAGCCCGGTGTTACGCTCACCTGGACCCCACAGGGGTGTCGATCGGACCCGGACAGCTGCGGTCTCCTTCAACGTAATGCGTAGTGCAGAGATGACTGTCTGGACTGGCCCGCCTAGTCTCGTCTGCTGGACCCGAAGAAGTATTTTCCTGCAAGTGGAGACAGGGATTAACCACCTGTGGGTTTTAGTGATGGCCTCCCAACTGTTCTCGCTCTCCCCCACTAATCACCTCCGATATCCCCTTAGTAACACTCACCTTATGTTCGTAAAAGATGAGCTCTCCATCCTGTGTGTCTTGCAGGGGCGCGTAGATACCAGTTACTTCACTGGTTTGAAGGCGTTGGGAGAGTTCCGGTAAGTATTGACTCTGAAGTCCCTGGCGGGATTGGTAAGTACCAAGTTCAAAGAGTTCAATGTGCCCGATGTTCACTCTTGTCCCCTTCCTTCCTTAAGTTGCAACTGAGTTCGTGAGAAGGTGGTCTCGTAGCTGCTGCTGGCGTTCAGGTAAGAGTCTGTGTTACCCAACGCTGTCCGGTAACTATTGCATGCGTTAACGTGTTGTTTTTCTCCCTCTTTACAGATGTGGCATATGAAAATGTGGAGAGTTATGGAATAATACCGCCGGTGGTAAATCAGGTAAGTCTATGGTGGTAAGAAGTTGTATTTGTTGATTCCCTTGGCTCACCTTGCTTTTTCTTGTGTCCCCCTAGGTGCCGGATTACGGCGAAGAAATGATGGACAGTGCCGGAACGAAAGATGCTGTGAGAACTGGCGAGTATGGCGCCGTGCTGGAGCTGGCGAAGCGACGCGTGCAGGACTGATGTACTTTCCAAGTCCGGAGATTAAATGGTTCCGGAATTAGGTGAGGAATTTGAAATAAGTTAGTTTTCTAACCTTGTCCTTTTCTTCTTCTTTATTCTAGGAGCTCCGGATTCGAGGCGGGCATGGCAGAAGACTGGATGCTGGCTGCAGGCACAGTGAGCGTCACGCTGCTGGATGCAGAATAACGCGAAGCATGTGCTGTTGTTCGGGTGTGGTTTAAATAGCTTCCAAAGTAGTTCCAGGTAAGAAGTTCCCTAGAGCCACGCCAGAGTAAAAAATAGTCCCTGTAACAAAATAGTCCCATCCAGGCCTCATGTAGGCTTGGACTCTTTTGCAGCATGGTCTGCATCAGGTAATTAAAGTCTATGAGCCTGGCGCCTATGGCGCCAGGACTGAACCCAGACAGCCCCTAGCCGGGGCTGCTGAGGTTTAAACAAATGTCTGGATGCCTGCTCCCGGAGCTGAGGGCCTTGGTCCTGATGCCTGGGTGTAGGCATCATGACACCCGGGTGATCAAAGGAGGAAGTATCAGGAACCTTCCAGGACGCCGAGTGAAAAAGATCGCTCGAGTCGAGTCGACCGTTCGAGGTCACTGACGCGGTCTGAAACCAGACGCACCTCTAAGGGCAAGTCTTCGGAGCTGGCTTCGAGGCGCTCTTTCGTCGACGACCACTATGTCGTCGGCGCCATCAACGCCTTTGTTGACGTCGACCCCAAAAGCCCTCAGCGCCAATTATTCCAAAGGCTCCAGTTCAGCCAGAAGCTGTAAAAATAACAGCAAGACAGAAGGCTGCAAAGGCTGTAATGCCTTTAGGTTCCACTGATGCACCTCTCCCAGAAAAGGTTTTAAACCTCTTCCAAGGAAAGAATTTTTCAAATCCTTAACTTCAATATTAGAAGAACAGGATAGATCGGATGAGGAGAATGTTCCTTTTGGAATGGAATATGGCACCCCAAATGTCCCAGAATGCCCGATTTCTGAGGAAAGCAGTATGATGGACTTGGTGGAAACCCTACATAATGCAAGTGGCATTGATACTTCACCTGAAACAGATTTTGGCAGGCCAGAACCAGGGAACATGCCAGTCCCTCATACCGTCAACTAATGACAAAGGTGGTTGATTATTTAAGATGGGCTAGACCACCAACTCAATTCATCCAGGATGATCTGAACGATATATTGGATCACGGTCCCACCCAAGATCTGATTTTACCCTTCTGTGTAGCCTTGCAAAATAGGGTGGCCAAAGATTGGGAGACTCCGGACTCTATTCCATAAAATCCTGACTTCAAAATACCACCCTTCCAGTAGCGACCCCGGCCATCTGTCTAAACACCCCACTCCTGAGATTCAGGTGGTGCAGGCAGCCACAGCTTCAAATAAGGTGACGTACCCTTCTATGCCTCCAGATAGGGACGACAAGCGTGTGGATGGTTGGGCACGCAAGGTATTTTCAGCTGCAAGTATGGCGTTAAAATCGGCCAACTCCACATGTGCATTGGCAAAATTTTCGTACACTCTGTGGGAGTGCAATGCAACACCGGCGGAGCACATACCAGAAGAGGATGAAAGGGAAGGATTCCTAGCCATTGTTAAAGATGGAAAGGAGGCCATGCAGGAATCCCTTCAGTCTGGATTGGACACCTGCAGATAGTGTGAGAAGATCCATGGTCACTAGCACAGTAATGCGCAGATTTGCGTGGTTACGGAAGTCGGGTTTCGCACCAGACGTGCAAAACCGTCTTTTGAACATGCCCTTTGACGGGTCACACCTTTTTGGCAACAAGGCTGGAGAGCCTTGAGCGGTTGCAGACCTCAGAAGCAGCTGCCAAATCTTTAGGAGCTGCTATTAGACAACCTCAGCCTTTTCGTGCATCAGGACAATCTTGGAGGGGATGATCCTATCGTTACTACTCCTCATATGGAAAGGCGAGAGGAATGGCCAGTCAAAGGGGCCAGAGAAAGGCCACTCATGGTGGACGAGGAAAATGTGCAAAGCCAGCTCCAGCTGCAGCCTCTTTGCCATCAGCGGCCGCAGCAACTGCCACAAAATCACTTTCAGGACTTGCATCACAAGACGCCTGTGGGAGGCAGGCCGTCACAGCATCTGCAAGAATGGCGAGCCATTACTTCAGATGTTTGGGCTTTAGAAATAATAGCCCAAGGTTACAGCCTTCTTTTTCTAACGCACCCTCAAAGCAATCCACCAGGGAGACACCCTTTGAAGTTTTCAGACCCGCTCCTACAGCAGGAAGTTCTAACCCTGCTGGAGAAAGGTGCTATAGAGCCAGTACCTGTAGCGGGGAGAAACGAGGGATGGTACTCCCCTTACCTTTTGATCCCCAAAAAGGACGGAGGACTGAGACCCATCTTGGACTAAAGAGGCTTGAACAAGCTCCTCAGGAAGGACAAGTTCAAGATGTTTACACTTTCTCGGATCCTTCAAGCCCTTCAACTTCAGGATTGGTTGGTGTCATTGGACCTCCAGGATGCTTATTTTCATGTGCCAATTCATCTCAAGCACAGAAAATACCTGAGGATCGTAGTTGGCGACTCACACTATCAGTTTTGAGTCCTGCCATTCGGATTGACCTCTGCCCCGAGAGTCTTCACCAAGTTAATGGTAGTAGTGGCAGCGCTCCTCAGGAGAAGGGGGGGGGGGGGAATTCTACCCCTACCTGGACGATTGGTTGATATGGGCATGTTAAGCCGAACAAGCACTGGATCATCTGAAAGTCACCTGCCACCTCCACAGACTGGGCTTCTCCCTCAATTTCAAGAAGTCACAAATGACACCTTCCCAACAGCTCCAGTACATAGGGGCTGTACTAGACACATCCTTGGGAAAGAGCTTGCCTCCCAAGTCGAGGGCTCAAGACATTCTTCAGATGGTTTCCAAATTCCAAAACGCCCAAAATCTCCAGGCCTACGACTTTTTAAGGTTGGTCGGCCTCATGGCATCCTGCATCTTCCTAGTGCCAGAGGCACGCCGGAGGATGAGATCCCTTCAATGGGCTCTAAAGACTCAATGGTCCCAGTTCTCAGGTCAGACGACAGATTTTCTTCAGATTCCGAACCAGGTTCAGTAGGATCTTTTGTGGTTGACTTGCACAGAGAATATCTTAAAAGGAGAATAGTTTTGGCAACCATGGCCAGAGATTACAGTAGTGACGGAGGCCTCACTCATGGGGTGGGGAGCTCATGCCAACGATCTGACAATCAGCGGTCATTGGTCTCCATCGGAGTCCAAACTACACAGCAACCTTTTAGAGCTGAGAGCAATCAGACTAGCACTGAAAGCTTTTCTGCCATCTGGCAGAGGAAAACATGTCCCGATAATGATGGACAACACAGTGGCCAGGCATCATCTAAACAAAAGAGGAGGTGTAGGGTCACTACCTCTGTGCAGAGAGGCAATGCGGCTCTGGTATTGGGCAAGTCAAGAAGGAACCTCCTTAACGGCAGTTCATCTAACCAGGGAGGAGAATATGACGGCGGATGCTCTAAGCAGGCAGAGCACGTTGTCCCACCCGTGGGAACGGTCTCAGGAAGTGATTCAAGAGATCTTCGCCCTTTGGGGAACTCCTCAAGTAGACCCGTTTGCGACCGGAATCAACCGGAACTGCAAAAAGTAGTGCTCATGGGAATTTCCCAAGAGAGGAGCCCTAGGGGACGCGTTTGTGGTGGAGTGGAACTTCACACTATTATATGCATTCCCTCCGATTCCCGTCATTCCTCAGGTCATCAGGAGATTGAGACGGTTTGAAAACCGCATGATCCCAATTGCCCTGGATTGGGCCAGGAGAACGTGGTATCCGGACCTTCTAGACGTGTCCACCTGTCCTCCATTACATCTTCCTCAGAGAGAGGACCTTGTCTCAGAAATGGAGGGCCAGGTTCTCCATCCAGAGGTCAAGACTCAACCTTCATGCTTGGTATCTGAAAGGCTGAGATACAAGGATTGGGACCTTCCAGATGACGTCATGGAGGTGTTGCTTTCAGCAAGAAGGCGAGCAACAAAATCTCTATACCGTTGCCGTTGGAAAAAGTTTTGCAACTGGTGCAGAGAAAAGAATGTTGATCCTTTTCTATGTTCCTTTCCAGAAGTGCTCTACTTCCTCTTGACCCTAGCACATAAGAGATCTAAATGTTGGGACCATTAAAGGCTATCTTGCAGCGCTTTCCATTTTCAAGCGCTCTTCGGAAGAATGCTCCCACTTCAAAATTCCTTTAATAGTACAATTCTGGGGGGGCGCTGCTGCGCCGAAGCAAGATGGCCGCTTAAGTGCTGAGCTCCGGACGGGGAGAGCGCATAAACTCGGATAAATCCCTTCATATACAGACAATCCATACCATACTGTTGTGGCCTTCGTGAGAACTCCTTCGCTGCATCTCCACAGACATTTGGCCCTGGCGAGCCCCTGAGGACTGCGCTACAGCTGCCATGTAGGCTGGGACTGTGGGTGCCTGGCTCGCCCCGCGGCGCGGCTCCAGCGACCGCGGCTCTCCCTGCCACCAGACGGCGTGGCGTCATCAGCCTTCGTGGGGGAGGGGCATCCGAGCCCGTGGAGCACGCGGGGCTGCAGTGATCCGGGCGAGATCACTCTGCGCTCCCCCTACCATACTACAGCGGCGTGCCCAGGTGATCCGGAATCCTCGTCCGAAACTACTGCTGGCTCCCGCGTTGTCTTGGACAGCATCCGGAGACGCCTGTTCCCCCCCCCCGCTGTCTGGGCCTCACGCCGCGGGGGACTGAGCCCGCGCCAAAGGGCCCCACGCGCCTGTGTACTGCTCGCCTTTCCCCCCCCTCCTGCTGCCCCCTCCTTGAAGATCACTTGAGGCGGCACATGAGACTAGGGGAGACCGGGGCGGGGGGTAAGGGCGGGCCACTCCTGCGGTGCCGTGTTGCCGTCCCCGGTGGGCACGGGCTTGTCTCGCAGACCGCCAATTATTATACCTACAGCGCCGTGGGGCGCCATTGACCCGATCTGACTGGCGGGGGCTGGCGCTGGGCCGAGGCTCATCAGACTGCCTGAACACTGTTGCCCCACACTCCCAGGAGCTGTGAGGCTACCTGCTCCGGTCCTATCCAGGCGGCCCCGCACTAGGGGCCCCAGTGCCTGCTGCCCATTTCTCCTGGATACTCAGGGCTTGATGTGGGCTCTCTGGGCCAGTGCTGAGTAGCCGACCTGTGTACACCTCCATCACCAGGACAGTATACTTTTGGCCACCCCTGGATGCCGCCACCGACAGTTGTCAGTAACGTAATGTAACTGGGTCTCCCCTGTTGCTATCAACAGCAATTGAAGTAATCAGTGGATGCAAGATCCCAGGTGGTATCCCTGGCCATACTAGGCTGGAGACTGGACTCCGCTTGGTCAGCCTTGCAATCCTTTTATAGCATCAAACTCTCCGGACGGTACACACAGCCTTGGCTGTGAACGTGGTCCAACCCCGATTATCTAAACCTACTCCACACACAACGGACCTCGGTGATCACATTGTCTGTAATTTGACTCTCACTAGACCTATCCTAGAGGATCCCCACTGATACTGGTGCGAACATAGGTTGAGCCCCTCCGGGAACATCCCCGCCTGCACTGATCCTGTGGAGAATCAGACCTGAAGCGCCATTACAGTGATACACCCCTGCAGGCGCAAGAAGTACTGGCATGGCTTGGCCAGGGGTAGCTACATAGATGCAGCATCCAGCGGGACTTCACCACCACCTTCTTGGCTGCCCCTGTTTAGGCAATCGCTACCTAAGAGATCTGGTACCTCCAATCACTCACACTTTCTCTGGTTCCTGGAACCTTGTTCTTGCCATCACCATGACCAAGGGAGCTGGTGCAGGAAAAAAGCAAAGTTTGCTGAATAGGTTCACTGAGACACCGTCCAGACCGGGGTCTGAGGCCCCAGAGGAAGCACCTACTACCTCGACATCTTCAGCCCCTGATGACTCGCAGAAGATGTTGGGAGTATATGCGTGAAGGATTCACAACACTGCATACCAAATTGGACGACAGGAATGGCACCATCTCTTCCATAAAAGCCCATATAAAAAAAAGACAGCCGGGTAGCCGAAATTGAAACAAGGGTCGGGGCTGCGGAGGATGACCTGGGCTCCCTTCGCCCCACAGTTTCCACTCTTACCAGCCGAGTGTCGGCAGTTGAAAGGAAAAATGATGACCTCGAATCTTGCTCTAGACGGAATAATCTGCGTATTGTCGGTGTGCCCGAGGACATTATCAAGGAACCCATGGAGGACTACGTGAAACCATTCTTTTGACACTCCTGGATACACCGAAACTCTCCTCGCAATTGAAAGGGCACATCGCTCCCTCACCGCAAAACCCAGACTGGGAGCACCTCCACGCCCCATTATAGTCAGAATCTTAAATTTCCGGGACCGTGATGCCCTTCTGCGGGAGGCCAGGATTAAGGGGGGAGTTGCTTCTTGGGGAGGCAAGGATCCATCTCTACCCGGATTTCTCCATTGCGGTGCAGCAAGAACGCAAAACCTTTCTGGCTGTAAAAAAAAAAAAAAAAAAAAAAAAAAAAGAGACTTCGAGACTTGGGAGACTCCATGCTCTTCCCCGCAAAGTTAAGGGTTGAATATTCCAACCAAACATTCTTCTTCACTATTCCAGAAGAGGCATCAAAATGTATTGACGAACACTTCCCTGGCTGAACCCTCATCGCTGCAACGATCTCCACGTTGACTTGTTGTTACTGATCGAGCCTATACCATTAATGGGCCCATCGTCCGCAGTGCTCTCTGTGACGGCCTCACTTCACAGGAAGTGCAATAGCCTTTAGTTCTGTTCCTTGTTGCTCCATTGATCCTCCATTATGGGGTCCTCACCTGCGACACAGACTCATTGTGTTTAGGAACAATTGATGTCCTAAATAAGTCCCTAGTCTGAAACAATTATCCTATACCGATTTACAGGCCTCTGGTTGTTGGATGCCGGAGTCCTGGTTATACCCACAGTCACACTGGGTTATCATCATGGTCCCGCGGGAGTGCATTGACGGTCTGTGGTTACTTCCCTTTGTCTGTAGTTGTCTTATCTCTCAAACCACGGACCCTCCGCACCTTCGTGCCTATACTGAACACTCTGGTTAATACTGCTGTATTGTAAAAACTCCTCACACTCTCCCCAGTCCGTTGCGCCATCACCAGGCCAGCTAACAGGCCCCCAGGAACAGATGCCTAGAAGTTTGCTGTTGTTATGGTTTTGTTTGGGTATCATCCCTCGGGTTGGGGGAGGACGTTATGTTTAAAAGAGTCTTGACAACCACCAGAGGTGCCGCATAAACCACAGTAGTGCATCACAAACACAGATAGGGGGACGCACTCATCCAGATCGACCGATTCCTCGCCACTATTAACCCATGCACAGAAACTCAACCAATACCCCTACACCAATGACGGATAGTGATTTGACCTTTCTGAGCTGGAATGTTCGGGGGTTGGGTAATCACAAAAAGATGCGGCAGATACAATTATATGCTGAACGCCACAGTGTTAAAATTCTATGCTTATAAGAAACCCATGCCCGCTCTGAACAATGTGAAAGATTTGCTAAACAGTGGGGACCTCAGAGGTATTCCACTAACTATTCCACCCAAAGCCAAGGTACCTTTACTTTAATACACAGGAATCTGAAATTTGCATGTAGCCACTCGTGAATAGACCCGCTTGGTAGATACATATTAATCATTGGCAAACTGCAAAACCAGGAGGTGGCCATCTTGAACATATATGGCCCGAATATCGATGATCCCGACTTCTACCTGCACCTAGCCTCTGTCCTGGAAAGTTAACCTCTGGTCCTGATTATATGGGGAGGCGATTTCAATACGATACTGGATGTTACCCTAGACAGGTCGGGCTCTAGACCTCGCCAACTCTCCAGAGCAGCCTACACCATTCTTACAACGCTTCCACGACTAGCGGTCATTGATGCTCGACGACTAATGAACCCCAATTCTCGCACATACTCCTATTATTCCTCGGTTCACGATTCACATTCTAGAATAGACAGATGGCTCATATCTGACATACTGGTCAAATGCCTGTCCCATCTGGCTATCCTCCCCAGAACACTATCAGACCATTCACCTGTGCTCATCTCGTTGAACTGGTGTCAGGACGCGGATAAAGCGAGACAGTGGAGGATGAGACCCCACGCGCTTCTTGATCAGGTCTTCGCCGCTGAACTCGAATCCTCCATCGAAGAATTCTTTGACAACACCACAAACTCTGACAACACAAGCCACCCTCTGGGAATCCTTTAAAGCGTACACGAGGGGCATCGCCATCTCCAAGGAGTGTAGTATTCTGAAGGGTATCCGTGCGGATATCGCCGGTAGCAAATCAACCCTGGCTAACCTTGAGACCCAATATGCTCAAGATCACTCCCCAGCCACTCTAGCAGCATTGGGGTCGGAACTGGACAGGTTCCGCAGCCTTGCAGAACTAGAAGTCAAATTCCTGGACAGCCTCCAGTTGGTAAGAAAATATGGGGAGGGAGAGCGGGTAGGCCGTATTCTAGCCAGGCTGCTACGTCGAGAATTCGGAGCCCCCAACATACCGGCTATAGAGAGGCCCAATGGCTCACTGGCTACCAAGACAACAACTCGGAATTTCTATCATTTTATACCTCCCTGTATTCGGAAGTGGATGGTCCCCATATATCAGAAATTGACTCCCATCTAGAAAACCTTCCTCTTTCAGTCCTGTCCGCTGACGCCAGCATCTCCCCGGAGAGGCCTTTTACTCCCGAGGAACTCACTGAGGCCATCAAGTCGTTGGCATCGGGGAAGGCCCCTGATCCGGATGGTCTCCCCATGGACTTTTATAAGCAATACCAATCTCATCTGGTCCCACATTTACTGGTCCTGTGGGAGGAGTCGTGCGAAAGGGGCATACCCTCCCCCCCCACCTCCCTCTGGGAGGCGATGAGAACAGTTCTCCTCAAACCTGGCAAACCCCACCACCCAGTGCGGCTCATACCGACCCCTTTCATTGATTAACTGCGACGTTAAAATATACACTAAACTACTAGCCAATCGCTTAGCCTCTTACATGCCCCACATCATCCACCCCAACCAGGCAGGATTTGTCCCGGGAAGGTCAACGTCCCTGAATCCAAGAAGGCTCTTTAATGTGATCAGGAGGATCAACCAGACTACACAGGCTATGGCAGCCACTTTGGATATGCAGAAGGCATTCGACTCGGTCTCCTGGGAATACCTATGGTGAGTTCTCAAGAAATGTAAGTTTGGTCCCAACTTCCAGACCTGGGTTAAGCTGCTCTATACAACCCCTTCAGCCAGAGTTTGCACCGAGGACAGGTGCTCCACCCCCTTCCAGATGCCCGTTCTCCCCATTAATTTTCGCCATAGCCATGGAACCCTTTGACGACATGATTCGCCAGTTACACACTCATGGAGGCGTGCGCACGGCGGGCTAATCCGATATAGTTTCCTTGTACGCCAATGATGCCCTCCTTTATATCCGCCACCCAGAAACCAATCTCGCCCCTATTCTGGTTGATGTGGCCCGATTTGGAGACATATCTGGGCTGAAAGTAAATTGTTCCAAATCTGCTCTATTCCCACTTACAGACTCCACACAACTCCCCTCTGATTTAGGGGGATTAACTTGGTCCCCATCTAGCATCACTTACCTGAGGGTGGTAGTTTCCCGACACACGGCGAAGCTGCGCGAGGACAACTACCAGAATTACCTAACAAACCTGGCTACTAAAACTACCAGCTGGAGTAGACTCTCCATCTCCCTAGCAGGTAGGATTTGTTGCCTCAACTCTCTATCGATTCACCAATCTTCCTATATGGCCAGGTGACGACTTTTTCAAGTCGCTGCGCCGCATAAGCAAAACCTTACTTTGGCATTCAGGTGCAGTCCACCTCAAGCTGACTACGCTGACCACCCCTTAGGAATTAGACGGGTTTGGTGCCCCAGACTTCATTAGGTACCGGGTGGTGGCCCAATCTTAAAATGCCTCCCATTGGGTTAACACTATAGACCCTCTCCCCCCCCCCCCCCCCACATGTCCGGTTAGAGAAACTAACGGTGTGTGACCGAGTGATAGGCTCCCTTATCCTCAAACCTGTTCCACCTGACCCAGACTCAACAGACCCCGTGGTTAGCACATCCTTAGCACTTGCCAAATTCTGGGCAATGGTCGATACACCTCACCCATTCCATGGGGACCTTCCACTCTGGAACTTCTTCCCTGATGTTCCGAACATTCCACAATCCATTGTATCTCGCTGGGCTGATGCTGGCTTCCTGACACTCCGCGATGCCTATGAACAGGGCAACTTCCTTGAGTGGACTGATCTCCCTCTCTCCCTAAAGCGGAAGCCTTCAGCTTGGCTACAATACTCCTCTCTCCGGAAGAATCTCAAAGCCAGATACCCCGATTTCCCCACGCTACCATCTGAAGAACCCAGAATTGCGGAACTCTGTTCCTTTGACTCCTTCAAGGGGAAGGTGTCAAGGCTTTAGTCACTAGAGCTGCCCCCTCCTTCACTAAACTGAAACGCAGGTGGGAGGAGGATCTGGAGGTTGAGATTACTGATGAATGGTGGTCCCGAATGTGTGCTCGTACCCATGATCTGTCCTAGAACTCTAAATTTAAATGAATACAATTTAAGGTGCTACACAGATATCAACACACACCAAAGAGACTACATCATATGTTTCGTGAAGTTCCTCCCAATTGCTCCAGGTGTGGCACCGATCAAGCATTTTACATTCATATGATTTGGAATTGCTCTCACCTGACCCAATTTTGGTCCGAAATTTGTTCCACATTATCGGACATACTAGAGCACACTATTATCCTCACCCCACTGCTTTGTCTCTTCCACGACTTCCCTCAGTTGGGGCGCAACTCTAAGAGACTTGCGGGTCTTTGTATGGTATTGGCTGTACGCTGCATATTGATGCGTTGGCCTCTCCCCAGGGCACCCACCTATGCACATTGGCTCAGTACAATCACTTGGGCGCATGACACTGAAGAGGCCTGCAGTGCATTGCAACATCCACACTCGAGGCCAAGAGAGATTTGGCGAAAGTGCCACGATTACATGTCCGCCATGACTTCACCTTCAAACTCCGACTCCACCTCCCCCGCTGGGTCCCCTCAACTGTGTGCTTTGTGAACTGTGTCTCCTTTGATCCAGATGCCAATACATTGTCCAGAACCTGACGACCCCTGTGCTTGGTACAGAATCCTTACAGTGTACTGTAGAATATGTATTGTACTTAGTGTATACTGTTGTTGCTCCGTGACTACCTCCGTTTGTTTGGGTGTTGTCAAGACATAAATAAAGGTTTTAAAAAAATTGCACAGGTTGGACCCGAGAAGAACTTTAAGCTTTTACATTTCTAGGCTTTCCAAGCTTAGAGTGGATAATCAACTTTTCATTGGCTACATCGGAAGGAAATTGGGTCTATCAGTGTCAAAACAAACCATATCACGTTGGATTGTGCTTTGCATTTCAGAATGCTACAGATTGGCGGGAAAAGACCCACCAGAGGCATTGCCTCGTCGACAGCCCTTGAAAGAGGTGTTCCTATAAAATCCATTTGTGAAGCAGCAACTTGGTCATCGCTGCACACTTTTTCAAAATTCTATAGTCTGGATGCTTCCCAGTCTAAGGAGCTTGCTTTTGGCAAAGCAGTGCTATATTCCACCTTATAATGGTATCAAAAATCTACTCCCTCCTCCAGAGATTTTTCTATATTGCTTTGGGAGTCCATCTAAGATGAGGAATACGTTGGAGGACACAATCCATTCGAAGAACAAGTTACTTGCCAACTGGTAACGTTCTTTCGATTGGATGTTCCTCCCAACGTATTCCTCATCACCCTCCCATCCTACCCCTCTGTAGAATTTCCAGGTTATTGCCACTTCAACTCTCACAAGGCTGATACCCGACTACCGGCACAATCTAGACAGAAGAGCAAGAGGGGGGGGGGGGAACAACAGAACTGAGGCCAACGGCCACCGCGCATGCTACTTGTATACCCGATGACGTCACCCTCGACGGAGGCCTTCGAGGGACCATCGACTCGACGACATCGACGCATGGCGCCCTCTGCCAAGAAAACACTTCTGAAGCAGCTAAAGCTGGATGGAAAATATCTAAGATGAGGAATACGTTGGAGGAACATCCAATCGAAAGAACGTTACAAGTTGGTAAGTAATTTGTTCTTCTCTCATACTTATTCAATAGTTGCTTTTCCAGAGTGAAAGATCCAATGCTTGGCTGCAGATCTTTTCCCAAATATAAGGATTTCAGATTAGCAGTGCTAGCTAGAAACACAGTCTCCTTGGTGTACAAGAGTATTGTAACTTTGTAGCCCTTTATATACAGTTCATCATTTAGTGTGGAACTCTGTGTAGCATGAGCTGGTAAATACATTAAACAAAGGGGTCAGCATGCCCCTATCGACTGTAATTCAGAAGCACACTGGAAGCATTGCCGTTTCAAATCTAGCACAAGCCAATCTTCCCCCTTCACTTGCAGAGTTGCCTAATGTCAATTTAGTTCAATTAGCTCCAAATAAAAACAATATTTACATCTTAAACCTGCCTAGATGTGAGATAAATGAAAAACTAGGAGTAGACCAAATCGCTGTAGGCAGAGGAGGGTCCACACATTCAGTACCCAACAGACTAACTCTTTTATGGTCACCCAACCGAATGAGGTTTAACAGTTTGAATATCCATTTTAACTGTAAACAGGAGACATAGGCGGTCATTACGACCTTGGCGGTAAGGGGTTAATGGCGCCGGTAAAGGTGCCGGAGCCGTCAACCCCTTACCCCCCCCATTACGAGTCTGCTCACGGGAACCTGCTAAGGACGCCTGGTAAAACCATTCGTCCTTAGCGGGTCCCACAAGCAGACCAGGATGCTAACAACGGGCCCGTTGTTGCATCCTCCCGATTCCCATGGAGCCCTAATGGGGGCTCAAATGGGAATGGGGATTTTACTGGGTCAGGGTTCCTTGAATGAGGATTTACCAGGCCCTCCAAGGTCGGACAGGCCCGATCATTCAAGGAACCCTGACCCGGTACCCGGTATGGGGGTAGCCATGCTGCTAATAGCGGCATGGTTACCTCCATACTCGGAATGACCCCCATAATCTTAGAACTAGGTGATGGGAATAGGTTACTAACCATGAAGTGCTTTGTAAACCACTGACTGGGCCTAGAATCAAACAAAAGTGCCTGGGAACCAGAAGTTAACAACATACTATCAAAGCCAGGACCCTTTTTTCTGAACAGCTGTTAGGAGGGTTCAGATCGTAAGTGCAGTGGAAGGTTATTCTAGAGGTTTGCTGCCACCACCAGGACCCTGATTAAAGCAAACAACCATACTGTGAAGAAGGTACCAGAAATGTGTACCGTTATGTGTTCCGGCTTCCAGGGGTTTTATGGTGTTTTAGATAGGACAGCAGTTTCCAGACCCACTTCAAGGAATACTGTCCCCATCGCCAAAGAAGTTTTAAATGCGTTTGATCTTCATTTTGAGAACAAACTGCTGTGGCTTTCTCTTTATGAATCACTTCACAATGCACCATCCGACAAATAAGTCTGTGGGACTTTGAAAGCGAATGCTTTAATCCATCTCAGCATAGTATTTTCAGTTAGTCCACTAAAAAGGTACCAAAACCTGCAGCTTGGATAAATTTGACCGACAAGTTAACAACGTTCTTTGTACTTCTCTACAGAAAACCTAAGATTTGTTACAATCTCTTGATTTTACTTATGTTTCGCCATACAACTCCTGAAGTCACTAAAGCAGAACAGGAAAGCCTCCAAATTTGCACTTGCCACTAGCTAGTAGTAATTGATTTTTGGCGAGCAAGAAATGGTGTGCTCTGTTCATGTGAAGAACAGAGTGCAAGTGACTTATGCGTGGCTAATAGATTGCAACTTGAAAATGTTTACCACGGCATATCCCCATCCATGTTGTTTGTACTCCGAATTAAAATGGTTAACTGATTCAAATGAGGATACAAAGCTCAAAGGCCATACCTGTCTATCCAAACTAGAAGGTAGCAACTGCCAAAACTCATGTGTTTTTATTTGAATCACACCCATTAATTATTCCTATTTTCCTTCTGTAATAGGAGATTTCTTCCCACCGATATATAGTGTCATATGCAGCACGAGCCAATTACAGTTTGTCCTATTCTTCTGTAATCTTTAACAAAGTACTATGTGATCTTGACAATCTACTTTCTTGCAGCGTTTCATAGTTATCCCACACAAAAGAGGGCACAGGGTTTGGATTCCCTGATGTTACTTCTAAGATAGGGAGCATTCACTACATTTCAGAGAGAATTTGATCATAGTCCAAATTCAACCACAGGATGTGTTCTCCTTTTACTGGTCTTTCGGTGGTGTACTGCCTTCTGCATTACAACTGGTGTAGCGATTCATATCAAAACTTTAACAAGGTTGTGTTAACGTTCTAGTCTTCATAAAACATTCAACTCTTAACAATGCTGGGAGATATTTAGCTCCTGGTTATAGTCAAAGGGAGCCTAGTTAGCCTATAACTACAAGCTACCAGGAGCTACTTCTCACTCCTGGGGCAAGTGGTGCAATACAAAACTAGCTATGTGATATTAACTATGTATGTTTGGGTATGTATATATAAAAAGGATGATAAAGAAGACACGCAAGGGACATTTGGTGCAGATTGTTTAACATGAAATGGATAGAATGTTAGCGTTTGCATCTTGTTCAAAGTATTTGCTGTGCAGTATGTACTAGCTCCTGGTTCTCCAGAAGTAGCTCCTGCCCAACTGGTTATGCTGGATACCCAGGAACTGCTTTTTGCTCCTGATCAACAAATCCCAATTTCGATCCCTGCAATACAACATTCACTCACGTTAATTGAAACCTAATCTATATGGCTGTGTACTTATCCCCACTTCTGTAGATCACAACTGCTAGAACATCAACTGAAACCCTCTTTTTGCAGCCCTCAGGCTTGCTAGAACACAAAACGGAACAGTTTATAAGCATATTGATGCAGCTCTTTGGGTTTCATCATATCAATATTTGAAAAGCCACTGCTATGGTCTTCCTCTTAGTACTTCGCGTGGTTCAAACTGGAGGGTAACATCACCCACTACTAACTTTATGAACCTACATCGCAATAGCAATGTATTCTTGAATTCTTTGAGCAACTCGTCCATCCTGGATTTCACCTGCATACCCCCATTCCTCTTGTCCCATTATAAACAGTCACTGTGATAATGTGGGTTCTTGGTGGAAATTCCATTAGACGAGTCTGTAAAATCATTCAAGCCTATCGGCCAATACAGAATCTTTACATTTAGTTGTGTATTTAGCCACGTTTCCAGTCATCAACTGCAGCACCGTCTCTAACCCTTTATACCGGACACAAACTAATCAGCATAACCCTCACTACAGATCGCATTTACTGCTAAAGTTTCCTGGCATCAGAGTATATTACTGTGTATGACAAAGCTGCTCCAGTCCACATGGTTTACAATTTTCCCAGACCAGAAATTATTCAATTAAGATCAGGCCTGAGGACCACACCTCGTCTAGCTCTATGGAGTGGAAATCCCACTAATGGATACAATCTCTCACTGTATTTAATATAGAGCAGATATTTGGACACAGGCTTCCGAAGCCAGCACACCAAGCATAACAATGATTCCCTGATACAAGCGACAATAGAAAGTATTAGCATGGCCCAAGCTTGGAGTTGAATTATGGACCTATTAGGTGAAAGCATTCTATACTCAATAGACAGTAGGGCGTCAAAAAAAATATACGTCCACTAGTATGATACATACATAGTCAGAATGCATGTTTTCAAGGATGCTGTCCTAATATATCCTTTTGTAGGACTGAACAGCTTCCCCGTTGTAAATTACATGTCATTAGTGGATACATTTATTTAGAAAGGCATCACCTTTTTCTCTACTTTCCTTTCTTAGTTTCAATACATTATATACGAGTCATTTTCCACAAGGATCTATTAACTGGTATTCCTGCCCCACTGGAAACCGATTGTTCCCTCGTAGATTCCCAATTCGCTACTTATGAACTTGTTTATGGCCAGTGTTACTTATTTTGTGCTCTAACAGGGGGTTGGGGGGGGGGGGGGTTTAAATGATAGGCTTTCGAACTGCTAAATTAACTTCATTTAACTTTGTTTCCGTCTCCTTATCAAGAGTTACATCTAGATGGTCTTGGATCTTTTTCCCAGTATTCATCTCTCATGATGTTATCTGCACAGTGTTTTACAGCAGGATATTTCCCCCCATCCCCCATACCTCTAAGAGCGCTTTTCTTTTCTAGATTTACATCTTTTAATCTCTTGAGGTCTGTTCTAACTTCCAACAGTCCCCCCCCCCCATGAACCCTTTGGTTACCTTCTTTAGTAGTAAAATTTGTTCTTTTATGGAAATATATCCTGCACAGTACATGCTCAGGATTTTCTTCTTAGTCAGTACTTTATTCCTGCCAGTCTTTTCTGCACTGGCCCTCTTATTTCTATATCCTGTGTGACAGGTTCAGTAACCTGACCTGGTCAAAAGGGGGTGGGAGCCACTCTCAACCTGGGGTGTGAGGAAACCAAAGCCAGTTCTGCCCCTTGGAGGGTGTGGGGGGGAGACAGTGGCAGTTGGGAGGGCCACCAATCTGCATCACCCCACGCCTTTGAACCACTGTGCTGGCCAAGTCTTCTTTTACTTTTCTAGAGAAACAGGCACAGAAAAAGACCACTCACGGGACAGAGAACCATCATACAAAGCCTTCTGAAAACTCTACCGTAGGAACGGAGCGAGCGGGAAGAGAATCTGAGGTCCTGCTCACCCGTCAAAAATCCTACGTGAGTGGCGTATAGACCGCAGCAAGTGATGGGAATGAAGAGCCAGAGCTCCTACACTGATGCTACCGACGCCACACTGCATTCCAGCCTCAGCCAGTCCAGTAATAAGACCAGTGAGACGCCTCTAAACCACCAAGGACATGCTACAAAATTCCAAATCGAGGCTCGACTTACCTTTGGGGCAGCCAAGCTAGACCACCCTAGCACTGACTGGGACACTGTACAAACCTAACAGCCATTGTAGTTCTGAGGCGGACAAACCCAGAGAAAGAGGTTAGGGAGGATTAAGGCACTATGTGAAAATATTGCTGTACACCTCCGGGCAGGGGAAGACCAGGCCAGCAGGCCAACCAGATGATAGGGCGGGGATAAAAAGAAACCCAAGTAAGCAGGAAGTTACGGGTTGTTCCAGTGAGGTCAGAGAAGGAGGAGGGGCAGAGCAAGAGAACACCACCCGGAGGGAGAATGTTGATGTGGAGACGATTTTTGGAAGAGGTGAGGCATTGGTTAGTGAATGCAAATGGTACTGAATTGAAAGTGTGCATGAAAGGCTGGCGAGTGGTTTTAGAAGGGGGTGGGGGGGGGGGGGTCTAGAGAGCAGATGTGAAGTGCTTGTCCGAGAGAAAAGAGGACGTTTTGAGTAGCAGTGGTGTGGAGGAGGGAGTAGTAAATTCAAAGGGTGCAAGCAAGACTTACTCAGAGAAAGTGGCGAGACAGAGGAGGAAGACAGTAGGAGGAGAAGAAAAGATGGTGGGTGAGCTTGGAGGGAGGAGAGTAGTAAGAGGGGCATCAGGAAGTGAGAGGAAGAGAAGTATGCGGGCATGATAGTAAGGAGACTAAATCGGGCAGTGTCTGAAAGGTATAACCCACTATCCTTTCAGATAACTAACCACTTGAAAGTGGTCAATCTAGGTAGTCCCAGAGGGAGGTTAGACAGGTAAGGCAATGTGCCTTTATGTTTTCATTTTTATTTTCTATTTTAAAAGCATGCATCTAAGCACTTGTTACAAACATGAAGAGAAGAATAAGTACATACAGAGTCATGGGTTAATTGAACAGGTGTGTCTTGAGCTTTTTCCTGAACAGCCGTTAGGAGGGTTCCGATCGTAGGTGCAGTGGAAGGTTATTCTAGAGGTTGGGTGCCACCACTAGGAGCTGCATCCCCAGTCTTTTTTGCTTCTGAATCGCAAGATAAAGTGGCAGTGACTTTGGGAGGATCCGAGTTGTCTGGCAGGCATGTGTTTTATAAATCTCTGCACTAGGTAAGAAGGGGCGTCGTTAGACAAGCAGAGAAGGGTTTTGAACTCTATTCTTTCCTGGACCGGGAGCCAGTGGACAGATCTCCTAGCCTCGGTCAAGATATGGTCAAACTTACTCAGGTCCAGTGCTGCACGAAGAGGGTTGGTTTGGAGAACTTGAAGCCTATTCAAGTTTTTTGTTTTTTCAGAGGTGCCGCAAAACAGGGCTTTGCAATAGTCCAGCTTCCAACCGACAAGGATGCGCGCCGCAGTGAGATGATTTGTCAGCGAAGAGGAATGGTTTGCTCGTACGTATGAGTTTCGTAGCGTAGGCAGCTGTGGAAGTAATGAGGTTAAACTTGCTGACCGGGGCATCAAGATGGATGCCCAATGTTTTCACATTGAAGAGGAGAGCGGAATCTTGTGGCCATCGATATTGAAGAAGCAATATGAAGTCAGGGTTCACAAGGCGGGCTGGCGGGCCAACTAGAACGAGCTTGGTCTTCGCATCGTTCAGACAGACTGTGCTGGGCCATCCAGGTTTGGATTGTTAAGTAAACAGTATTCACATTATTGGTGCAATCCTGTGCATGGGCACCCGTTCAGGGGATGAGAATTTGAGTGTCATCTGCGTAGTTTGTGACAGAGATACCAAGTGAGTCGAAGTGGTCAAATAGAGGTTTTGTGTATATATTATGGAGTGGGAGGGGCACAGGACCTATGGGGGACCATGAAATCTTTAGGTGTAGGGGGAGACACAGCATTGCCTGCAAAGACTCGATGTTCTGTTGTCCAGGAAGGAGGAGATCCAGCTGGCAGCCAGAAGATAAGCATACGACCAAGGTCAGATGGTAGCATAGGTTCTTATGATCAACGAGAGAAAGCATTCCTGAATCATTGGCGTCGTCGGGTTTGTTCTTTAGGTCAAGAAGTGACGTTTCTGTTCTGTGTCTGGGGCGGAAACTAGACTGGCAGGGGTTATACTTCATCTCTAGTATAAGTCAGAACCTAGATTGTAGAGGTCAATATTCTGTATATACTAACCTGGGGAGTACCACCAAGTTTGCTAGGGACTATTGGCGCTTTATAAAAGAGAGACAGACTGCTGTAGAGCCCCAAGCAATCTTCTATCTAAACCCTTGAACTGTATTCGAGACTCAAGTGCTCCTTGAGCCATCTGGGACACCGCTCTTCCCTCGAAGTATGCAAGAACCTATTCAGCGATTAAATTATGTAGCATGCTAACATGATCAGACAGTGCAGTTGATATTAAAATAACTTCATATTAGGCTAAATGATATTTTCCAATATTAACTTTATTAGGCTAAATGATATTTTCCAATATTAACTTAACTACATGACTTTGTACAATTTGACATGTTTGTTGTGCCCGTTTCACGTACCTTTCCCAAAAAAAACTCAAGGCAGATTTGATTTGCGCCTTGAGGTTGGCCTGGCAAATTCTGCAGCACAAAGCATTTTGCAGCTTCTAAATTAACTCACTCACCTATATTCATTGATCGGTTGCTTCCCACATAGGTTTGAATCATCTGGTAGTGAGATTTTTTTCACCAAAATATCGTCGTCCTGTTTGGGGGCCATAACCATAGTAGTCGTCTGAAGATTTAGCTAGGGAAAGTTGCTTATTTGCTTTTAAGTTTGGCCATTTGGCTACTAAACATTGGCATTGTCAATAAAGAAATACGAGAGTTCTAATACAGGTCCAGCTCCAGCAGGGGGGGTTACGGGGGGGCGGGGGCTGGGCCCACCCAGTGCCAGCCCCTGGCCCCACCTAGAAAGGAGGCCATGTCAGTGGTGTTATAAACCACTGTTAACCAAGGGAATGGGGTGTGGATGTCACTCTAAACATTCATCAGCAACCTCAGAGACATCATTCTGAGAGGCTGAACTGCAGGGATTTGTTTTCTTGCCCTAGACAATGATTTATGCCCCACAGCCATGAAAATACAAATGACCAGGGAGATGAAGGGCCATGAGGAAGCACAAGCAGGCTGCCTACAGCTATTTTCTCAAACCTAAAATCACAATTTTGGTTCCTGTAATTTAAAGTAGGTTTATTTTTTGTAGGAATATAGTGGTTTTTCACATCATGCTTAATAAAATGGTTAACTATATCAAACAACATAAATGACAGGTAAAGTTGCTTGAGCACAGATTTCTGCAGAAGGTGCATCAACTGACTGGGAGCCCTTGCAAATTACTTTAAAAGTACATATTCTTCTGCATTAACTACTTGAGTATAAGTGAAAAGATAAGGTTGGTAGTAACAAAAATGTAATTCTGGAGGCGAGAGTGTAGTAAAATTAAAAAAAGTGATAGATGCACGGCTTTGAATTACACATTACCACTACTGTTGCTCTGTACAACATTCCATGCCATAATTCTGTAGTTTGTCTGTGCCATTAGAGAAGAGAACAAGCCATTAGCAAATGACATTTGGTGCTGCCACCAAAAAGGTGCAGTTCAATCTCAATTGCTAGGCAGTGTTTCATCTGCAATGGAACACAAGTAACCACATGGATTTTTGGGCACTGTGGTCTAGCAGTTTGGGAAGGGCTTCCGACATTAGCGACAGGGCCAAGACAGATATACAAACAATGGTATGGAAGGATGGCCAGAGCAATGACGATGGTTCTAATTGATTGAGACTTTTCACCTATTGGGTACAACCAGAACGCCTGCAGTGGAGCACAGATAGGATGGCAATAAAATGGGAGGATAAACACACATCCTATGGGTGTGTCTGGTCATTTACCCACCTAACGACTTGGCATGGCTATGTCAACGCCTCACCACGAAAACCTAACCTTTCTATAACTCTTTGAGTAAGCTCTATCACAAAGTTACACCAAATGTGTTCCTGTTTAGGGCCTGCCAATTTTATATCTAAGCATTCTTTTGAGCGTTTTATTACTTAATTGCCTCTGTAAATGAGCTCCTGGTGTAATAACTTTCTCTTAATGTGCGTCTTCAGCCAGCTGATTTTATAAGCAATATATTTGTGAACACCTCCGTGACTTGCGCTGAAGTCCTGTCTTAAACAAGCAATCACAAAGCCATCAGTTTTGGCTTGCATATAGGTGTTAGCAGAAATTTGCCGGCAAGGCCCTCATATGCCCAGTTACTGGCACCATTTTCCAGCTGTTCCCATCTTATGGCCAGGTGGTACCCTTATGAAAGTGCCTGGCAAATGCCTATCCATGACTAATCAAAAGCCCAAACTGTTGGATTTGCCAAAGCATCTTGGCTCCAGTTTGTCTCCCTAAGTGAATGTGTATATTCCCAGATGTGGGTGTCTTGCTTGCTACGCCTATGAAATGAAGCTACAGCTCAGTGAGCTGGTCCAACAAGGCCCTACCTGAAAATGGTAAGGCTAGGGTGGCAAGTATGGACCAGTTTCAGATCTTCTCATGCGCACGTACCAGTGGGTCTCCAACCTAAATAATATTCTATCTCTTTGTTTGGGAGCCTCGTCTACTCTGCCAGAACGTTTCATGATCCAAACTGATAAGTACTGACTTGATAACCTCATTCTGTTTGAGTAGCTTTACAGAGGTTCCATGCAAACAGAATATGTCATGCGTGTTGTGGGACTTGTTTGGAAAGTATGAGTAAATCCTAGGTGCTGGGTGTTTAGGCAATGCCAGAAATGAAACGTGAACACCCGTAAAATAACAAAAAAAGAAGAAGAGTTTTCTGTAACGCTGCAGACAAATTATAAAAGGTGTACATCTTTTATAACTAAAAATCAGTATTTAAATATTTTCTAAAGAGTGCAATCAGGAGGTGGGTTTAACATTTGGCTGCGGTGCTCTGCCCCTCTCCCCTCAAATACAAACAGCAGGGCTGAAGAGGCCCTACCAGTGAGATTGTATCTTTTTAACATATCTCAGAGGCAGCTTATTTACAATAGGAAGTGCTATGCCAACTATGCTGATGATACTTTTTCCCTTTATCGGGTACCCACTCCAAAGACATTGAGGTTATTAGTGCCACATACAACCAAATCCATCCCTGGATGCTGTATAATGTCCTAGCCCTGAATAACTCAAAACCGAGCTTATTATCCTGGGCACCGGCCCCAAGTTGTGCCAGCTTGATCAGTCCTATTCATTCCTTTAATACTGTCCGCTCCGCCCTTTAAAAAAAGTAAAAACTTTGGGAGTCACTACTGACCAAGAGTCCTCAATGAGATCCCATATCAGTTGCCTAGTGTCCAACTCAACATACTACATTACACTTTTGGCACAAATCAGACCATTCTGTGAGTTGTGCCACCCTAGCCAGGGCGATCATTGGGAGCCGCCTGGACTACTGTGCCAGCAGTCTGCTTGGGGTAGACAAAGGAGAACTCAATCATCTGCAAGTGGTCTAGAACAACGCAGTGAGTGTCGTTATGGATATGCGTAAAACAGATCATATCTTAACAGCATGCAGAGCATTACATTGACTCCCCAATACAAAGAGAATCAAGTGTCAAACCCTTTCAATTGTACATGCTTGCATGTATGGAATAAACCCTTATTATATGGCAGCACAGCTGAAGTGGCTACCAAACAGGCGTAATCTAAGTTCCAATAACACAGGGTTGCTTTTCACCCCAAAGGCCAAACTGGTACAGGTGCAAAATCGATGCCTCTCAGGTGCAATTCCTTACTTGTGGACTACTCTTCCGCCTGATTTGAGGCTGTGTGCCAGTCTTCCCTGGTTCAAACATGCCCTGAAAATCTTCCTTTCCTTGGCCTCCACTAGTTTCTCTCAGGTTTCTCCTTAGGCCTCTCAGAGCTTTATGTTTTTTATTGTAGAGTCATGTCAGCGCTCTTATGCCTGCGGGCCACTGTCCTAGCGCTTTAGAAATAAATTAAATAAATAAGAGATGAGAAAGGGTAAAAAGGCAGTGACCATTGCTGTGTCACAACACATTACATAGGGTTTTAAGAAGCTGTTTAAGTGTGGTTGGTGGGTGATTAGTAATTAAGGGGATACAGAACAAGCTGTGTGAAACAATAACCTTCATGCATTTCATTTCACTTTGTGTCTTATGAGATTTTTCATAAATTCTCATTAATTGCTATGCTGGAGCTTGTATGGTTCCATTCACGATGGGGAAAATAAAGCTACAGTCATACGGATTATTTGCCAGGTCAAGCGGAGTGGAAGAACGGGCGCTAAATGCATTTACCTCCACTTTTTATGAGCTGCAGGATTTTGTACGATTTGACAGGAGAAGTTGGAGAGCAGATCAGACTTAACAGGGTCCCCCTGCCAAATCCGATTGGTATTCCACCAGTATGTATTTTTACATTGGCGGAAAACCAATGGATTCCTATGGGATCTGCCCGACTTTTACACCTGGTAAAAATTGGCAGAGTCAAAAGGAATCCATTGTGGATGGCTCCCACAATCGTTAATTGTGAAAGTGATTTACACTTTTCCAGACAAGAAGTGGTAAAGTAAAGAGCAAAGGCGATGTTCACCTGTAGTTTACTCTTTACGTTTCCAGTACTTGGTGGAAACAATTACAATTAATGAATGGCCCCTTTTCCAAAAAGTGCAAACAGGAGAAATCTGCTCTATGAATTTTTGGATTCAATACTAAATGCCCCCCCTTAATCTTTTCATCAACATGTTTCTAAAATGATGAATATATTGTCAGGTTGGTTCATCGTGTTACTTGTGCATTTTTTAAAGTAACCTGTACAAAAATTGAGTATTTATTTTAGGCTTTCAAAGCCAAACTTCAACTCAGATTTCTACCAACTTGAGCTCTGAAGATGTGTGGTCAAGTATCTAAAATTTTAGGCTTGGCTGAAATTATGGATTTGCCACTTAACCAAAGTGTGTGATCCTGAGCATATTTGCTTATTTCCCTATGCCTTGCCTTGCCTGTTAAGATTAGGTGCCCTAGAAGTGATTCAGTTTGCATTATAAGCTATTCCAAAAAGCCTCATTCATGGTTTAATAGATGGGCAGCACAGGCATTAGGACACACACATCTAACTTTAAAAATATCCGGGCCACATTTATTCAAACACATCAAACAAAGAGTCCTCATGGACAATTGCATATTAAAACCAGTATGTAAACAGTATGTACCAGACGATGTACAGGGGCATGCCCCACCAGTAGCGATACCAGAAGGCTGCAAACCCCTCAACCAGCCCCATCTGCCTCCTGATGCAGCCCTTACAGCCTTAGCACTCTCAACTGAATTAAAATGTGCTGCAAAAAAATGCAAAATCAAATAACATTTTGTGTTTAAAATGTAATTTTGGACATGAACCATTGATGGGAGACATACAGAACGGAACTACGCGAGACATTCAGAACAGAACTACTGTGGGGGCTCAGTTGGAAGGGGGGGGGGGTTGTGGAATGGGTGGGTGAAGGGAGGATTGTATACATGTGTATGTCATTGGAGGATATGTTGCTGTGCTCTAAGATCAACAAGACTACCTGTATTGGTTGGGCATGGTATGTTCTGTTCTTGAAATAAAAAGTTTAAACATTTTTTTTATTTTGTAGGAAACAAAATGTCCTATTCGTTGCTTCAGCATTCTGTGAGGGGTGGCGTCCATCTTTCACAACAAGATGGAGGGAGCACAAGCATCTCCTCCGGGGCCTGCTGGGATTAGCCACAGTGCTCAGGAAGGTATTGTTGGGCAGACACCATCTGAGATGATACAAAGACTGGGGGCCTCACTACTCAGCCCTCTCAGAGGAAGAGGAGGAGGAGAAGGCATCACCCTCAATTCTCCCATGCCAGGCCAGGCATGCTGGGTGCTGGTATGAATAGGTGGGAGGGTAGGTAAATGGGAATAGTAGTTAGTGTTAGGGAGAATTCTCTGTAAAGGCTAATTTCCCAAACCTAGTGAGTCCCCCAGCAGCTTTGCTGGATTTTTGGGGTTTATTTTTTTCTCCTGCTAAGAGTGAGACTCTTTTTCTCCCACTCTTAGACATGATTTGAGATATCCTTTGACTTTGTAATGTGTTTTATGGACTATGGGGTCTTTTACTCGATAGGGCTTCAAGTGTTTTTTTTGGTATGTGTGTTACACAGCACTCTCCGTGCCGTAACACAGGTGTGTCATAGTGACGCCCCAAACACAGACTCCGTACCCTGGGACGGACTACTGCCTCCCAGGGCATGTAAAGTCACAATTGGCTTTACTAGTCCTAAATTGTGAATTGAACCAGTACAAACCATCATATTGTGGGCATACTGGTAGGGGCAATTCGCTTGTCCCTGGGTCTGTTGTTCAAGGGGGCACTGTCCAATCCCCCGAGTGAGTTTTGGCTGGTGGCAGTGGATACTACTTTTTAGATTCGGCCGCAAATATATTACTATGGGATTTTCCCATTGTTCGAGGCTAATACTTTTTAACATAGCCTCAAATAAATAAACCGGCGGTATGTTTAATATTAATTCACCGGTTGGTATTTTTTGCCAGAACTCGGTAACAAATTGGCGTTTGCGTTCGCTTCTGTGACTCCAACCCGAAGTTGAGCCCTTTGTTCCACTTTTGGAGGGCTTCTGCACAGAAGACCTCCAAAGTGGTGCCACTCTGTCTGGGTAACACGGAGGGTGTGGGAGGGGGTTTAGGCACCGTGGACGGAGTTGCCTCGGCAACTCAAGTCGCACTCTTGTGTGATTGCCCAAGTGGTGAGCCTTAGCATGTTTGAGTGACAGCTAGGACTGATAAATGGGGGTTTTTCTGCATAAAAGCAGGGCTTTGGGGACTGGGACTTCAGACGTCGCCACAGGACCAAAGAATCCGAAGAGGGAGAGCTGAGCCGACCTGTAACGACAACACCACCGGTGGAGCCCTGCCGAACCGACTCCCCACTTCTTCCAACGACAGAGGACATCTTCAGCCCGCAGAGTGTTCTTCCTTTGACTGGTGGGGATAACCAGTTTGCCCGCCTTTTCGCCTTCCCGGATCATCTCGTGGCCGCCTTGCCTGTGCCAAGCACCCCGGCAACCGGGATACCACGTTGTACCACTGCCGTGAATAAAAGGGTAGTACCTTTTAACCGGAGAACTCCGCGGCTGGTTTCTTCCCTGGCAGTGCAACGACCTTCAGCTTTCCTCCACGTCGAAATCTTCTCTTCCTCTGGACGACGCCGTGACTTGCATCCACTGCCAGGAACAACTGCCCCCGCTGGAGGATTCTCTCCACTTTCAAGGTACTCTGTCCGCCTGGCCTCCCTCGTAACGGTCTGTGTGGGGTGTCTCGTAAATCCTCATCTTACCACTTGGGTTGGCCCTAGGCTGGCTAACTGAACTTTTCTGAGCTGAACTGATTCCTTTTTAAACTCTCTGCAAGACTTCCCAAGCCTTTTAAACTGTGTGATTTTGGGCGCATTGATGTTCTACTCTCTCCAAGAGGGAACCTGGCCTCTGAACTTTTTGCTCACAAGTAGACTTTGACTTTCCTGCCTTGCTGAGTGCTTCTAAAGTATTGTGTTGTGTGCTGTTCCTAGCCTTTTCCCTCCCTTTTTCTTAACTTATTGGAGTGCCATCTTTAGTTAAGCGCTCACCTCTGTCTGGAAATAAGTGGTGTTAACTAAGACTTGTCTAATAAGGAATATATATATATATATATATATATATATATATATATATATATATATATATATATATATATATATATATATTAATAGTGACTGTTTTTAAACTTGCTTACAATAATAGTGCTAGAGTGTCTCCAAGTGTGTCTTTAAATAAATAATTATATACTTGATACCAAAGCTCTGGTCAGTGTTTGCTTGTGCTACTTTATTTTGGTACCTATCTTGTATACTCTATATACTGTCTAACTCTTCTTGAGAGAAGTCTGGCTGCTCGCCACAGCTAACAGGTAAATCTGGGTGGTACAGACTTCTACCAATTGGGTTTACTGCCAACACCTGTAGTCTTAAGCCTTTTGCAGTGGCCCCCAAGGGAACTGCACAGGTTTCCGCCTAACAGTTAGTACAGCTGAAGGAAGGTCTCTAGATGGTGAAAGGTGAAGAAAGATCAGATATAACAGAAAGGGGAGAGCAGATGGGAAGGGAAGTTAGGTAGACTGATGTCGCAACACTATTTGCCTTGCTTCTCTTTTGCTATGTACTGTTTTCTATAGAGGGGTGCAAATGTATTTTTGCAGATCTGGAAAAGAAATGTGCTGGATCACGGACCTGGGAAATCTGGATCAACGCCAGCACTTTGATTAGGGTACTCCTAGTCCCGCACACAATGGAAGGTTTCCCCCCCCCCCTTGTCACAACTCTGGCCCACCCAGATGAAAATTCCGGGAGCCGGGACTGGTTCTATAATAAAACAAAGAGTTCTATAATAAAGAACATAAATTAAAACAAAATATTTTTTAAAGAAAGGAATTTTAAAAGTAACAAACGTGTTGGACCAGGGCTGACTGGGGTTACAGGGAAATGGGTGCTAGATTGGTGGACTGATAAGGGAGGACGTTGACTTGGCAGGGTGCAGAAGCAGTATACACTCCCTCTAAGTCAGGCCCTTGACGGGTTTACGGAATGTTAGATAAATGCTCAAGTTGGAGCTTGTTTTGGGAAGGGGTGGGTGGGGAGAGGGTGAAATACCCAAGTTTGAAAGTTTGTTCGTGAGGCAGAAGTTATTTTTGAGGTGGCATGGGAGGCGCGACATGTGGAGGGGGAGGCAAGAATGGATCCCCAAAACAATCAATTGCTACTGACACAAGAGGGACAAATGAGGCAGAGGCCACTATGGTCCTGGACCTGAACTCCACCCAAATAAAAGGAAATGAATTCTGGGCAAACTGAGGGAGATGGCATTGTCCATTGGATTCCTGCAGGAGACTCACCTGTTAACCCAGGATGAGGAGCAGGGTGTACCCCCAACAATACTTCGCCTCGGGCGGAGAGAAAAAGAGGAGAGTTGCTGTCTTGATCAGCGATCAAATCCCAATTTTAAAAAGCAAGGTTCTCAGTGACCCGCAGGGGAGATATCTCTGCGTTAAGGGCTTTATGTGGACCGTGCATTCACCTGGGTGTCCCTGTATGCCCCAAACATTGGGCAGGATGGATACCTGGAAGACCTCTTGTCCAGGATAGTACCATTTGCGGAAGGGCAGATTCTATTGGGAGGAGTGGGGGAGGCTTTAACCTGGTTCCAAATCCAATTGTGGACAAAAGATTACCGCCCACTAGGCTAGACTTTAAACATTCAATTGCATTTTGCCGTTTCATTCGGGAGCTGGGGCTGGAGGACATGTGGAGGTTGGCTCATGAGGACGAGACAGGCCTTTCTTTTTATTTGCATGTTCATGGGGGATTCTTTAGGTTGGACTTGATACTGCTGCCCAGCACACTCTACCCGTGCATCCGCGAGGCTAATATAGGCACACGCACACTATCCTATCATGCTTCTGTTTCGGTGTCATTGGCAATTGGGATAGGCATGTCATCCTGTCTTGAAAAGGGGAAAATCTTCCTCGGGACCAGCCCTTGAGAGCAAAAATTACCCAATTCAGCCCAAAATACAGGTTCTATCGTGCTGAGCAGTGAACTCATGCTAGTGACAAATGACACCTTCAAAAGGTTTACCATTTATTAGACAAAAGCAATTTAGCAGCACTTTGGGATTCAAGTTATAGAAGATTACAAAACACAAAACTTAAGAGAAATACAAAATAGAGAAACATAGAACTTAGAGAAACAGAGAAACACAGTCTTATGCCCCTTCAATCAGCGCTAGGAGACCCTGGCCCTCATAGGCTAGCTGTTGCCAGCCCCGCTCAGATGACAGCGCTGCAGGGTGCCGACAGAGCATCAGGTTCCGGACACTCGATCTTGCTTGGACCAAGTCCACGGATCGATCTCCCACCTGATCCATGTGGCATGCATTTTTTGTAATCTCGTGCCGTCAGTCACCATGACGCACAGTTCCAGAACTTTCCCTGTGCAAAATATAGGCTTGCTCATGGAAAAACCCAACTCTGTGAATTTCCACTGTGCTCCTTTCTGTGCACCTCCCTCCTTGGAGCCCATCCGCGCGAAAGCTCAGGAATGTCTTATCAGTGCCTTCCCAGAGAAAGAGGATTTGTTTACATAGCCATGCAGAGCTACAGAAAGGCAGAATATTCTAACAGAAGCCAAGATGAATTAACCCCATGTAAGCAAGCTATACCAGGCCTGCACTTACAGTTTAGTGTCCATAGTGCTTAAGATTGGCTAAGCGCTATATAGGTGCCATAATGCTCCAAACACTCCAATAATGTCTCTATTAGCTACAGAACTGGGGCCTTCGCCCTGCCTGTCTATTTACAATGCATAATGTGACCTGCCACCCCTACTAGGCCTGCATATTCCTTGTAGCTCATTACTGCGTAATGGAGGTGCTACAACAGATTACTGTCAGCATTACTTTCAGCATTTATCACATACTTTGAATAAACTATTGGCTTTCAGCGGCTAATGCTGTCATCTAAAGCCCTGATTGGCAAATTTGCATTTTGTATATCACGACACAGCCCTAGGCGCCTTTGCAACCTCTATGACCCATGTTCTTCGGGATCCCATTTTAGCTAGGGGCGATAGGGGGTGCTCGCCAAATACATCAAGGAAAACGAAGGGTCCGCCCCCCCCACGAGACACGATATGGGATGCCATGAAAGCAGTTGTAAAAAGGGGGGGCGGGGAGCTCATCAGCAGAACCGCAGCGTATACAAAGGCTAGGAGACTGGTTTGCGAGGGACTTGAAGGGGAGCTTGAGCGAGCTGAGAAAGAGCATAAGGTATCAGGGTAAAGGGAAACCGGGCTAACCAGTTGCTGGTGGCCAAGCTACAGAGGCTTCAGACCCGAATCTCGATTCAGTCCCTAAGGGATGGGGGAGGACAGCTGCAGTGGGATGAGGCTGCTAAAATGGGGATTTATGAGGCACATTTTTCTGCAATATTCAAGGGAGAGCTCTTGCTGGAGGAAGCGCAAGCTCGCTACCTGGGGGAGGCACATCCATCTAGATTAACGCTGGAGGATCAGGCAGGCCTCAAAGCTCTGATAACAGCTGGGAAGGTAGAGTGGGCCATAAAGTCCTTCAAGAATAAAGCTCCAGGCCCGGACAGCATCTCAGAGCCCTTCTATAAAATATTCAGCAGCATCCTGGTACCCCCGTTGGTGGGTCTATTCAACTCTTTTTTGGCCACTGGGAGGGTCACTCCATCCATGAGCACCTCAGCAACGGTCCTCTTTCCTAAGCCAGGCAAAGACCTGACCAAGAGTGATTCCTACAGACCTATCCACACTAACCAACGTAGATTCAAAAATATTCTCCAAAATTCTGGCCCGTTGCATGACGGGGGTGCTGCCCGGGCTTATAGATTGGGATCAGACAGGATAATGTAAGGACCCTGGGTTTGTTGGAGGCAGGGATGCGATTGGGTCTCGATCTAGGAATAATAGCTTTAGATGCCCATAAAGCCTTTGACAGAGCGGAGTGGGGCTATTTGCGTAGGGTTATGGATATCTTCGGGAGGGGGGTGGGGGGGGGGGGGGGGGAGGACAAATTTCACCAAATGGGTTATGGCGATTTATCAAACCCAATCCACACACCTACGAGTGAACGGAAGGACATCAGCCAGTCTAAAAATCACAAGGGCCACAAGGCAGGGCTGCCCGCTTTCCCCCCCCTAATATTCCCCTTGTACATGGAGCCGTTCGGCAGCCGCATTCGTACGGCCGATTCAATCATGGGAGTGAGGGTGGGGGGCACAGGCTTTTTTGGTGTCCCTATATGCGGATGATGTCCTTCTCACGTTGAGTGATGTTGCTGCCTCCCTGGAGTCGGTGCTGGGGGAACTGGACGAGTTTGGGCGAGCCTCTGGGTTCAAAGTAAACTACAGCAAATCCCACTGTTTAGACGTAGCTCTCGAGCCAAGGACAGGGAAATCATAGGCGCCCTAGCTCCTATTCAGTGGTCCTGTGACTCTATACCATACCTGGGGATTCGCATCCCAACCATGCCTTCCAAGGTGTACCGAGCTAATTTCCCCCTGCTGTTCGGGGAGCTGAATGCAGAGTTGGGGAGGTGGGGCAAGAAGGATGTGTCCTGGTTTGGCCACATAGCAACGATTAAAAATGTAATACGGCGCTCACTGTACATGAGCTCTGCGTTGGCGGTCAGAGTCCCAGACTCTGACCTCTGCAAGGGAAAATATTAAGCTTCATCTGGGGGAACAAGAGGGCGCGAAATATACATGAAGGTACTGATGAAGCCAGCAAGGGTGGGGCGTTTGTAGCAAAGTACGTCTGAGACCCCCAATTTAGCCGCACAGATTTCTCATGCCCTCACGTGGAACAGCCAGACCGCTGCTCCAAAATGGAAAATCATTGAGCTGGCCCAATCTGCGGTTGAACTGGCAGAGCTACCATATGTGGAGGGGGGTTCTCCCTGTTGGCGACTACCAAATGCACACTGTATTACATAGGGAGGGCGCTTCGTAGATGGGGCATTAAAAAGGGGGATAGGTCCCCTCACACTTGTGTGTAATAACCCAGACATTCGAACGGGATGCGGTAAAGGGGAGTTTCTCGAGTGGAAAGAGGGAGGGTTGAAATGCTTACAGCAACTGTACAGGGAAAAACAAAAAAAAAACTGGCATTCGAGGAATCCAAACTCACCTTCAGGATACAAGAATCAGAGCACTTCAGATACACCCAACTGAGGCACTGGGTTTCCCACTCGAGCATAAGGGGGCAAGGCGACTAGAGCCCTTTTGGCCTTGGAACCGACACTGCAGGACGGTACAGTGGGGGTCGGGGGGAAAGTATCGAAGCTGTATAAACTCCTGGACACGGGAGACCCTGTGCCGCGCCTGCAATACATGTCTAAATGGGAGGAAGACCTGGGGGGCCCCATAGAAGAGGAGGAGTGGCTACGTATATGGTGATGAATGCTCAAATCCTCCAGGTGCGTAACGGACAGAGAATGCGCCTACATATTTTGCTACAGGTGGTACTTAACGCCCGAGAGGCTACACCACATGGACAGAAGTTAACCGGCCACCTGTTGGCGGGGATTTGGGAACTTTGTTTCATATGGTTTGGACATGTCCTAAGGTGAACTGTACTGGAATGGGGTGTTGGCAAGGATAAAGGACATTACAGGATTAACCCTTCCTGCGAACCCACGAGTGGTGATCTTGGGGGGGGGGGGGCCAGGGATTGGGGGGGGGGCGCTTTTCCATTATTGGGCTCAGTGGCCACCTTGATCGGACACCTCCTTATAGCAGCAAAGCTGGTCATAGGCCGGACATGCACGACACCCGAGGGGCTGATGGCACAGATGTGGTGGGTCAGATCTTAGGTCATACTGGTGGCGGACAAAATCACAGCGCTGTGCACTATACGAAATACGTATTGGTGTGGTCCCCGTTTATTGACTTTGCTGAAAATTACCCCGCCATGGTGGTCAAGCCCCCCCCCCCCCAAACTGCAACAGATCTCGCTGCTTTGAGCAGTGGGGAGGAGCACCTAGCCCATGCTGGGGCGGACCATTGCACACCGTACAAGTGAGGAGGCCTCTCTGAAAAAATTTCATACCACATAAGATTGAAAGCTTAACTGTTTTTCTGTTTTCACGACATGTTGATTTAAATTAAAGTTATTTGAAAAAGAAGTAACGAAAGTATAAACATAGTGAAAGCCTATCTAAAGAAACAAAATGAAGAAACAATTTTAAGAAAACGAAGAAACAGGACCTTTTTGTAAAAACTGTAAATTCAGTTAACACAAAATAAAAAATTAAAAAATAGTGGGGTTAACTTTCTTTCGGTGAAGCATAGCACAGATTCCAAGAAGATGAAATAGCCCTCATGCCAAATGGCTTAAGTCAAAGTGGGTCCCATATGCAACTAATATTGTCAGAGAGCCCATCAAGCTCACAAATCTTTGGAAAGGACACCGTGCAGGTTCCAAAACAAAAATAGGCCTTCGGTCAGAAAGGAAAGCACCTCCCCAAAACCACTGAGCTTCTACGACGCAGTGGCTTTTCACAAACGGCCCTTCAATTATAATGTATTAGCACCATACCCGTTTAATACTGTACTCCTAATGCCCAGTTTACCTCAAAATCTGACTTATTTGAGGCACACACGTGAACAAAAAAGCCTACAGAATTGTCGGGGTCTCTGTGAAAGTCGTTTTTGAACCTTCTGGATTGCTGCCTTCATGGTCTGTCTTTCTCCGCAGCCTCTCAGTGCACTGCCACCAGGCTTCCCCACTTAGATCTGCAGGATTTTGGGGCTTTCAACGCGAGCGTCCCCAGCATCAACGTGCCTCCCATGGGAATACTGTTCCAATGTCCTACTGACTCCAAGCTGTGTGCACCTCGGACATAAGGAAAACCGAGGTGCACACCCACCCACAGTCAACCACATTCATTCACTCGCCCATCTGCCCAGCAACACAAGCCTACTAACCCACTAAACCATACACCCTTATTCACCAACTCATGCATCCACCCATAGAAACCGTGTTCAACTACTCACCTACTAACACTTAAAAGCCAGACATATGGCTTTGGTTGGCTATTATTGTTTAATCAGTGCACATACTCTTTTTTTGTAATCTGGCGGTAAAATAAAGCCGAAAGGTAAACATGCACACAACATACAAACTCAAAAAGAGACATCAAAGACTCACGCCTAGCGAATCAGCACTGATAAAAGGGTGCAGTTGCATGCTGAGTAAATTTTGCATAATTTGAATCGTAGGTTTAAGTTTATATTTAAAACATGTTTCCTTTGTAACAATAATGCAGACCAACCCTATACTTTACCTGTTCCAGTAAAATGTTTTCAATAGTCAAAATATGAAACTCAAATGAAACGTCAGAGTAATAAACGTCTTTTCATACATTTATGTTTAATTCTAACAGGACAATTCTATAAAAAGACACTGTTTTTGTTTCACTGTAAATTGTAGAGGACTTCTTGTCATCAGACTCATGATATCCAGCACCGAGTCTTCATAAACAAGAATGCATTGCGGGACATGTAGTCTAGAATCAGTTAAACTGAAGCAACTGGATTAAAGTACCAGATTACAATACTTTCAAAAAAGAAATACCGTGTGCCCAAGTCATCGGATAACGTAGTTGTACAACAGAGCAATAGTTGTAAGGCTACATACGACACTTTATTGGTAGGCTTTTCAACAGAAAGCGCACGTTCTCACTTCATTGAAATAATTAAACCCGCCCCCAAACCCGTCCATGCGGTCCACTAACATCAGACTAAAATATTTAAACAAACACATAATTTACGGTTAAAATATGGACTTACGTGTTAGTTGCACCCTCGGTGCCGTAACCAACCGTTAAGCAGATTGTTGCTTTAATGAGAAACGAGGGTGCAGATCGTGCCTGTCACAAAACTGTAGTCTCTAGTTCCTATCAGAGGAACGGACCCTAGCAACGCTGCGCCGCGGTCTCCTCCTTCTCCTCACATGAGTTGCACGTTGCGCCCAGGCCATGCAGCGTCTGCGGTCTACGCAGGGAGTGCAGATAAAGAACTAGAAGACCAACGTTCTGTCAGAATTGTGTCAACCCCGGACACCATGCTGCTGTACAATGCTGCGATGTAATGGATCCATTCCTTTCCGAGGCAGCCAACGTAATTTGCAGCCAAGAATGTTCCGTCCCAGTTCTAGCACCAATTTTAAAAGTAGGGGAGGCATGAAACAAAAATATTTCGTTGTACGTGTCAGCTATGCCATTTAGAAGCGTTTAGTCTTCATCTGCAAGCCCTTTTTTCTAATGAAAAATCATTCAGAATGAACTGTATTTTTACATATAACTGTAGTATTGTCAGTTCAGTAAAATATATGCAAGAAGGTAATCTTGTGGAATAGATACATGGATGATCTCTTTATCATTTAGAATCGTACCAGCCAAGAATGATTGACTTGTATGCACTATTGCGATTTCAAATTGTTTATTTTCACTCATCAAGTGCTACATCACATTAAAAGCAGAACAGTTAGTGCAAGTTATCAAATAGACAAACAGAATCAATTAGAAAATAAAAGTTCGTAAAAGTCAATCATCAGAAAGAGGAAGAAAGGAAGAGAAGCGAGAAAGACAAAGGAAAAAACAATAAAAATAAAACACAAGGCACAGTTAACACATAAGTTACATTATTCAAGCATTATGTATCAAGAAAAGATCCCCAAATGTCTGTAAATGTATCCATTTCTCCATATTTCCAGACTGCTTGTAAATTGCCCTCTAATGTGTTGAGATAGTTAATAACTCATCCACCCAATCATCAATACAAAAGGAGGTCGTAGATTTCCACCCCCCCCTTAGAATCATTTATTTGTCACCATACAAGCTCGGAGTAGCCATACCATTTTGTAAAATGGCACATCCTCCAATAGTTTTGTGTCGCCTAGAATCATAATACATGCCATCTTTTCAAATGTGCAGTTCAAAACCAGACCCAGCCTTTCACAAACACCTTTCCAAAAGTCTCTTGTTTTGGGGCAAGCCCAGACTATATGATTCAAGTTACCTTTCTCAAGCTTTCATTTCCAGCATTTGTCACTGTCAAAAAGATTTAATTTGAGCACACGTTCCGGACTCCAATAAGTTCAGAAGAGGATTTTGGTCTGCGGCGCCTTAGGTCCCCAATCCAGGCTCACCAGGCAGACATTATTGCAGCGTCACTGCCAGCAATCTTGATCAATTCTTTCACCTAGCTCATTAGCCCAGACATTGGTCAGTTCAGGGTCTCCCTGTCCACTGGACAGCAGTATGCCATACATTGTGGCCGCTGGATGTAGTGCACGTTTGCAGAGCTCCAGCACCGACCATTCTATATTTTGATCATCATTTGCGCAGGATTAATTTTGGTGGCAATGATTGCGCTGAGTTGTCTATACTCTGCATAGGTGCAATCGCTCAAGTCAAAATCATTACACAGACATGCAAAGGGGATCCAATTTTCATAATTAATCAGATCCCTTATGTATGTAACTCCTCCCAGGAACCAGAATGACCAAAAAAGCACTTTTCCATTGCAAGTCAATGCAGGATTCATCCAGGTCGATGCGTCCAAGAATAGGTACGGGTCACATCCAATCTGGCGCGATATGTTACACCAGCACTCATGCATGAACGCTATCAGGGAATTCTTGAGTCTAGACGGTCTGCTCACAGTTGTCAAGGCTTTAGGTGCTAATTGAGAGACACCGTTGCACTCAGCAACAATCTCATCTGGAAGTTCTTCCTCTGTACCCAGGGTTCGACATAAAGGGTGGACGGAAAATGCAAGATGATAATCAAAAAAGTTCTGCAAGTTCATACCGCCTTGTCTCAGTGGCAGCTGCATTTTCCATAGGGCCAACCTCAGTGGTTTGCCATCCCACAGAAACTTTTGTATAGCACTATCCAGTTCTTTGAAAATCAGTCTTGGCATCTTAATCGGGAGCAGTGAGAGGATGTAGTTTATTCTTGGAGCTATGTTCATTTTAATGCAGTTAATCTTGCCCCACAGTGAGAGTTTCAGAAGTGCCCAGCTGTCCATATCAGATTTCAATTTGGGTATTATAGAATCGAAGGTCATTCTTGGCAGCATTTCAATTTTGGAAATGATCCAGACTCCAAGGTATTTCATTTTTTCAGTGCCCCAAATGAAGTTAAACTGACTACACGTGTGCCTCATTTATGAGTTGTTGATGGGTAGAATCTCAGATTTGGTTCAGTTCACCTTGTATCCTAACACCATTGAAAAGTGCCGGATATCCTCCATTAAGCTTGAAATGCCGGTGCCTGGGTCACTAAGAAACACAAGCAAGTCATCAGCATAGAACAAATGTTACGCTCACTTGCCCCTTCACCAACTCCACGGATATCTTCATCTGCTCACAGCATCACCGCCAATGGTTCCATAGCTATGATGAACAGTAGAGGGGACAGTGGACATCATTGTGTAGTATCCCTTTTTTAAAAATATATATTTATTTGGTGAATTTGTATTGTTACAGCATACTTGATAAACTTCCATGTTCCAAACATACATTCACCGTATACGTTTTCTGTTTTCTCCCTCCCCACATGAAACTGAAACACCCCGTTCCACTCCCACCCTCCCTCTTTCCCCTGTCCCTTATATCCTTAGGTCGCTCGTAGCTCCAGGGCTGCCACCCTGGTGGTCTCTCTGTTCTCCATGTTCCAGTTCACCATATTGCTTGTTACTCTTGTAGTTAGCTAAGAAAGGTCCCTACCATGTGCTCCCTTGGGGTCCCCGTTTCATCGTCTGGGTCCCAATTGGGGCATTTACCTTGTATTCTTACCCCTATCCCTTCCTAATTTGCACTATTGTCGTCTCTCCCCTTCCTTTTTCCTGTGTTTCTTCTAGGCCCTCAGCTCTCCCCGTCCTGTGTCAGGCTCCACGCTCTTCCTATCTTCCCTTCCCCCTTTCATTTATGGTTTCTCAGGATCATATTTTGCAAGGAAGGCAGCCCATTCTATAGCCCTTGTCTGGGTCTGGTCATGTAGTTTTCTAGTGAGTTCCTCCATTCTGTGCAGATCTAGTGCCCTTGCGGCCCATTCCCTTTCGTTTGGGAGCTCCCCATCCAGACATAACCTGGCCGCTAACAGCAGATAGTGTGGCATGTGCAGAATTTTCGTCCATTCTCTCTCTATTGTTTCCAAACCAAACATTACCAGTAGGGGGTCTAGGGTCCTCTCTATTCCCTCCAGTGCCTTTATCCATCCCAGCACCTCTTTCCAATATCTCTGCACTCTGTCACATCCCCACCACATATGCCAATAGTCTGCCATTTGCCTGCATCTCCTCCAGCAGTGAGGGTCCGCCCCCGGGAACATCTTCGATATCCGTACTGGGTCCCACTGCCATCTGTACAGGAGTTTGAGCCCATGTAATTTGTATTGACTAGACACTGATGTACGGTGTGCATTAAGACATAATCTCCTCCACTGTTCCATTTCAATTTGAAGCCCCATATCACTGTCCCATTTCTTCCTAAGTGCGGAAATGTCTTCCCCCTTTGCTTCCAGCAAAGCTTGATACATTCTGGATATGAGACCCCTTGTCTCCCTCTCCGTATCCAGCAATTTCTCTGTTCGTGTCAGTTCCCTCTGTAACCCCACCTTCCACTCTTCAGACATTAACACCCCCCTGAGTTGTAATTACTTAAATACTGAGATGTTCCCTATCACCAAGGATTCCTCCAGGTCCATTATCTCCACAAATGTGTCCTTCTTTAGGACCTGTCCTATCCGTTCCAGCCCTTCTTCAAACCAGTCCTGAAATCTCTCGTGGTCTGGTATGCAGTCTCGTATCGGGGGGGCCCATATGTGGCTTAATGGTGATGGCTATGTTGTAACTCCTCCCATCTCTCTCTTGACCCTCCATAATCTCCAGAGTGGGCCCAGGATCCTTTTCGAGTGAACCCTGCCCGGGGCTGCCCTAGCCGGTGCCAAAAGCCATTCTCCCAGAGTGACCGATCGGAACAGAAAACTCTCTAAGTCTACCCATTGTTTATCTTTGTCCATGCGTAGGTGGGGGACAAGGGCCCTGAATTGTGTGGCTCTGTAATAGGTGTGCATCTCTGGTAACCCCACTCCTTCTTTCTCGTTGGGTTGTACCAATAGCCTGTAGGCTACTCTTTGTTTTTTCCCTTGCCACAACAACCGTACTATCCTCTTTTTAAGTTCTGCAAAGTGTGAATCAGGGAGTTCTATTGGTAATGCCTGGTATAGGTATAGCACTCTGGGGAAGAGCATCATTTTGACCGCATTCAATCTTCCTAGCCATGAGATTGTTAATTTTGACCACGCCTCCAGGTCGCAGAAGAGTTTGTGAATGAGCCTAGGGAAATTGCGCTCATATAAATTGCCCAGGTCCTTGGGTATTATCACTCCTAGGTACTTTATACTATCTTTTTCTATCGGGATACCCAGGTTTGTCCATTCCTCGCATTGCTGTTCGGAGTAATCATGTAGAGGGAGGAGGTTTGATTTGTTAACATTTACTTTAAAACCCGATACTTCCGTGTATTCTTCCAGTATTCTAAGCACCCTCTGGACCGTTCCTTTTATGACTGGTAAATATAACAGTATATCATCAACATACATGCTCACCTTACAACTCTCCTCCCCTACCTGTATCCCCCTTATTTGGCTATCCCCTCGTATTCTTTCCCCTAGTGGTTCCATAGTCAATGCGAATAGCAGAGGGGACAGGGGGCAACCCTGCCTTGTGCCTCTGCCTAATTCAAATACAAGTGATCTTGTCCCGTTCACTATAACGCTTGCCTTGGGCCCAGAGTGAATTGCTCCAATTGCCCGACACATTATATCTCCCACCCCTATCTTCCGCAGAACTGCAAAAAGGAAGCCCCACGCTACCCTGTTGAGTGCCTTCTCGCCGTCTAAGCTTAGCAGTGCCCGCTCTTCCATCTCCCCCTTAGATTATTCCATGAGGTCCAGAGTGTTCCGAATTGCGTCTGGGCCTTGCCTTCCTGCTATGAATCCTATCTAATCTGGGTGCACCGGTAAGGGTGCCGATGCCGGTAATCCCTTACCTCCGTATTCCGAGGTCCCTTTGCGGGTCCTTCCTTACCTCCTGCTTTTAGCAGGAGTAAAGTACGGGACCCGCAAAGGTACTTCGGAGGAAATTACGGTACTGTAATTTACGGTGCCGTAATTACCTCCTTCCCCATTCCCATTGAGCCCTTTGGAGCAGAAATGGGAATGGGGAAGGGCAAAAGGTGAATGGGGAATTACCGGTCCCTCCAACCCTGGAATGGACCGGTAATTACTCCATTCACCATGCCGGATTTGTGACGGTTTTGGTGGCAACCATGGAGCTAATTACTCCATGGTTAGCTCCAAACCCGGAATGAGGCCCTTTGTCTCTCATACCAGAAACCAGACAGCCACAACAAGAAGTGCATATTGGTCACACACTCCATTCACCCAGGACCCACCCACAGGGCGTACCCACAACATACAGTCACTGGGAAGGCTCCAGTCAGTCTGGACTGGACTTCACAACAACACCATATATGGAACTTCCACCCAACAGCCAGTCAGGGGGAGGGACAGAGTCAGGGCTTCCCAGGACTTTGGGAAACAAGGTAAGCGGTAATAGAAAGCAAGAGGCCGCAGGGGCCATCTTGTTTTCCATCAAGAATAAACTGATTTCAATGGCATGGCCTGGGTATCCCAAAATGGAGGATACTCAGTGCACCTGTCAAATTCAGCATGGAGCTGCCACCAGCCCACACCCTGCTCTGCGGGCCACCCACAGGTGCCCAAAAACATTTTCTCGGGGCACAGGGTTGTAGCCCCCACCCATGGGTGCCGTAAGGGTATCCCACGGGTCTGTTCACCAAGCCAAAAGAGAGAGAGAGCTGCACCGCCAGGAGTCCCACTTGAACTCCTGCGCGGAAAAAATGACAGAACACACGATAAAAAGGCAGTAAAGGACAAGGATACGGAAGCCCTATCCCTCTGATGAATTTCCAGCATCACAGTCGCCCCCCCAGACTGAGGTGGAGGGTGCCTAATCTCCCACGGGATAGACACCCTCATCCAGACGGTCAACATACCTTCTGGAAAGGCCATCTGCATTATCGTGACTCTTCCCTGGTCTGTGCTCTATGGTGAAGTCTAGCCCTTGCAGGCTAATGGACCACCTGAGCATTTTCGGATTTTTACCCTTCATTTGCATAAGCCACTTCAGGGGATAATGATCTGTTTGGACCTTGAAGTTAGACCCCGTAAGGTAGGGCCTAAAACGCCTAAGGCTCCAAACTATACTGAAACACTCCTTCTCAACAGTAGCCCACCTAAGTTCTCTACCCTTGAGTTGTCTACTGATGAAGATGATAGGATGTTCCCTCCCTTTGTCATCTAACTGGGACAGGACAGCTCCAATTCCGGTGTCGCAGGCATCCGTCTGGACGATAAAGGGTCGGCAGTAGTCAAGCGCACACAACACAGGTGCCCTACACAGACTTTCTTTCAAGCCATCAAAGGCCCTCTGACAGTCTTCCATCCAATTAACCTTCTTAGGTTGTTTGGGGGAAGTCAGAGCTGTCAGTGGTGCAGCTATGGTTCCATGGTCCGCCATGAAATTGCGATAATACCCTGTGAGGCCCAAAAAGGCTCTCACCTGGGTTAGAGTAGTGGGAGTCTCCCAGTCCTGTATATCCTGTACCTTTGTCAGATTCAGGTGTTCCCTTCACCCCTTCCGGGTCACTCCAATCTCCTTCCTCCTCACCTGTGAGTTCTGAGTGTAAGGTTCCTCCGAACCGCTTCTTCCACAGCTCTTCTTTCTTTTTTTTTTGTGGAAGGGATCTGCCCCAAAGGGAAGCCACCCTGACCTCAAAATAGAAGGTCTGGGGGGGCCCCTCCTCCGGTTCAGACCAGAGGGGAAAAAGCCGTTGGAATAAAAAAAACCCTGGGTGATGGTCTCTGGTGGTCTTCACACTTGATATAGCAGACGGTAAGTTCAGAATTTCTTGGATGAGATGCCGGCAGGAATGTGGCATACGGTAAAGAGTGGAGTGGAGGAGCCTAGAGAGGAACCCGGGGGCAAGCCACAATGACAGACCGCAAAACACTGTAGCAAAGACAGAGAGGGAAAGCAGGAGCAAAAAGGGAAGGGAAAAGGGAAAAAGATCCCTGCGAAACCTGAAGAGAGCCTAAGAGTCCCAGGAGAGAGAGGACAAAAGATAGACAGGAGGAAGGGCGCCAGCAGCAGGGAAGAGAAAGCCGGAGCCGAGAAAAGGCGCAGGGCAGCACGCAGAGGGAGAAAACTTACGAGCGCTCCAACCCGAAAGCCTGACGCGAGTAGGTTGCAACGCGCAGACTTCCAGGTTGGAGCGGCTAAAAACGGTCCTCCCTGGTGGCCGGCCGAAAGACTAGACCGCCGCTGAGCGTTGCATGGAGACGTGGCGGAACGGCTAATGGCCGCTCCAACGCCATCGGCTCCATGCACGCCAGTCTCGGCGGTGTGTGACAGTATGCTCCCCTCCGCGGCCCACACCCCCCGGTTTACCCGGATGGAGTCGATGAAACCGCCGAGTCAACCTGGGTGCATGTACATAAGACTCAGGTTCCCAAGAGTCCTCAGAATGGGGAAATCCCTTCCAGGCCACCAAATACTCAAGCCACCCTCTTCGATACCTGGAATCCAGAATACTCGAAACTTCATACTCCTCGGGGAGAGGCTGTTGGGCTACAGGTATGGTTAGTTTCCGTTTGAAAGGAGTATCAGGATCAACCGGTCGGAGTAAGGAGGAGTGAAATACAGGATGAATCCGATGCATACTTCTGGGGAGTTGTAATCTAAAGGCCACCGGATTTATCTGTTTGACAATCTTAAAGGGACCCAGAAATCAGGGAGTAAGTTTGGTCGGGTGAACCCATCGAGGTAGATATTTGGTGGACAGCCATACCCTGTCACCCACCTTCCAATCGGGACAAGGTAGGCGAGATCGGTCAGACTGCTCCTTATACCTACTGCGGGATTGGCGTAAACTTTGCTGAGCAGACTTGTGTGCGGAGGTTATCTCAGCTAAATGGGATTCAAGCGTAGGTATATTGGAGAAGGATTTGAAACAGTGAAGCAATCCCCGTGGGTGTATTCCATAGGTGCAGAAAAAAGGACTGAGACCTGTAGCTGAGTGCTTGGAATTATTATATGCAAATTCCGCAGTAGGTAGGAGGGCTACCCAATTGTCTTGTACGCTATTAACATAACACCTAAGATATTGTTCAAGTGAGGCATTAAGCCTCTCTGTATGACCATTAGTCTGCGGATGAAACCCCGAGGAAAGGGCACGTTCTATTCCCAAACGCTGACACAGCGCCGCCCAAAATCGGGAGGTATATTGACTTCCTCGATCGCTGATAATCTTCTCAGATAACCCATGTAACTTGAAGATGTCCCTAAGAAAAACTTCTGCCATAGCTGAAGCAGATGGCACTCCGGATAGAGGGGAGAAGTGAGCCAGTTTGGTAAAAGAATCTATAGTAACCATCAGACAGGTACAGCCCTGAGACGGAGGTAGATCTACAATAAAGTCTGTAGAAATATGGGACCACGGTTGAATAGGGGTCTCCGGTTGTTCGAGGAGGCCATAAGGTTTGTGAGTTGGATTCTTATTCTTGGCACAGGTCAAACAAGTTCTACAATGTCTCTTGACATCTTGGGTAAGAGTGGGCCAAAAAAAAGAACGGGAGATAAGATCTAACGTACCCCTTATACCTCTATGACCTGCTGTAGCATGATCGTGGCCCCAACATAGGATCTTGGATTGAAGGGTCTTGGTGGGGATGAACAACCTCTGACCCACCAGCAATAAACCATCAGACCATCGGACCTGGTGTTGTTGGTTCCGAGGTATCTGAGTCTCCGATTCGGGCGTAGTGACCATTCTGACCTCTTGGAGAAAGGCGGAAACCAAGCCCACAATACGGTTCCTAGGAAACATATACTCAGGTGTGGGTTCTGGCAGTACTTCGGGGACATCGCGCCTAGATAAGGCATCTGCCAAACTGTTTAAGGTTCCAGGAATGTAGGTAATGATGAAGTCGTATTGACTAAAGAAATGAGCCCCACGTGCTTGTCGAGAATTAACGCATTCCATATTCCTGAGGATCTGTAGGTTTTTATGATCCGTGCGTAGGGTAAATGGATGCAAACTTCCTTGTAGTAAGTGTCTCCATTCCTCGCAGGCAGCCTTCAATGCCAGTAATTCCTTCTCAATCACCGAATAATTCTTCTGACTGGTGGTGAGGGTCTTTGAGAGGTAAGCCACTGGATGTTCCTTCCCATCCCTGGTCTGTAGAAGAACAGCTCCTAAGGCTCTAGCCGATGCGTCTGCTTCTACAATGAAAGGCTTGGTTTGATCTGGCTGGCTCAAGACTGGAGCAGAACAGAACCTCTCTTTAAGCGTTAGAAAGGCTCGGTCAGCTTGTTCTGTCCAGAGAAAGGGTCGTGACTCCTTCTTGAGAAGGGCGGTGATGGGTAAAACTATTTGGGAGAACTGACCTATGAACTTCCTATAAAAGTTTGCCAACCCCAGGAAGCGCTGAACCTCCTTAAGGGAAGTAGGAGCTTGCCAGTCCAGGATGGCCGACACCTTCCTTGGATCCATAGTGATGCCTTCGGAAGAAAGGATATACCCCAAATATGGCACGGATGAAACATTAAAGAGACATTTCTCTGGTTTGACCTTCAAGTGTTGAGTTTGAAGACGGTTAAGTACTGTCCTCAAGTGCTGGGTATGTTCTTGTTGAGAGGATGAGAACACCAGGATGTCATCAAGGTAGACTATGGTATTCAAAAAGAGTAAATCCGAGAAGAGACGGTCCATGAAGCGCTGGAAAATGGCCGGTGCATTGACTAGTCCAAAGGGCATAACCCTATACTCAAACAGGCCGAAAGGAGTTCTAAACGCCGTCTTCCATTCCTCCTCTTCTCTGATACAGAGGAGATGGTAGGCGCTCCGCAAATCCATTTTAGAGAAGACAGAGGCGCCTTGTACGGCCTCAAGGATGTCGGAGATGAGCGGCATAGGGTAGCGATCCCGAATAGTGACCTTATTAAGGCCACGATAGTCAATACACGGTCTCAATTCCAAAGAATCCCGTTTGGGTATAAAAAATAATGAGGCTCCAGCAGGAGACCGCGAAGGTTGAATGAGCCCATTAGTCAGATGAGTGTCCAGATAGGCACGAAGGGCCTTCTTCTCTGTCAAGGATAACGAAAACATGCACCCAAAGGGTACCAGAGCTTCTGGAACCAGCTCTATGGCGCAGTCTTCCGGACGGTGTGGAGGCAGGTCCATGACAGGAGTTTCCTTGAACACTTCTTGGTATTCCGACAGTTCTGGAGGAATACGACACACAGCACAAACATTCTTATTTTCAGGAGTAATGATCTGCACTGTTTCAACCTGCGGCTGTATGAGACAATTCTGTCTACAAAAATCCGATTCGAAAGCCATAGTGTTGCAGGTTCAGTCTATGGTTGGATTATGTTTCCTAAACCATGGAATTCCGAGAATAATCGGAAAATGAGCAGCTCTGATGAGATCGAATTGTATCAGTTCGGAATGTTGAAGGATGGTCGCTGTTAGAAACTCAGTAGACTGAGTAATAGGTCCGGAGGAGAGTGGGGTACCATTCACTCCTTCCACCTTCTGAGCATCTTCGCGTTGCAAGAGGGTGAGACCTTGTTGGTTGGCCCATACAGTGTCCATGAACACCCCAGCGGCCCCACAATCAAGCAGAGCCATGGTGGTAAGTTCTACATGTCTTGTCTTCAACTGGATAGCTACTACCATGAGACGGGCCTCCATTGCTGGGACTTGGGGCGAAACAGTCACAGTAACATAGGGACTAAGGGTTAGACCTCGGATGCTAGTCCCCTTTAGGTCCGAGGTCGATCGTTTCCCGCCCGCCTAGGTGGTACATCTGGGCAGTTTCTAAGAAGATGGACATTGGATCCGCAGTACATGCAGAGACCAGATTCTCTCCGTCGTCTTCTTTCCTCTGGTGTCAAAGGAGGCCGAGCTGTTCCAATCTGCATTGGTTCTTCTTTATGGCACAAGGATGGTATGGCAGGTAGAGAGGAGGTTCCAGAGGGATGGGTGACTGGGGTCTTATGCTTCCTCCTTTCAGCCTTTCGTTCTGAAAGTCTATGTTCTATCTGCAGAACAATCGACATGAGATCTGATAAGGTTGTGGGTCGAGCTATGCGAGCCAGCTCGTCCTTGAGTTCCTCCCTGAGGCCTCGGCGAAAGAGGGTATACTGGACCTGTTCCGGCCACCCTGCTTCCGTAGCCAATCGCTTGAAAGAGGAAATGTAGGAAAGCAGATCACTGGATCCCTGCTCCACTTCGAGTAGCTCTTCAGCCGCTACATGTGTGATGTCGGGCTGTTCAAATGTCTGTTTCAGCAAAGACAGGAAAGCATCATGGTTCCGAAGAACTGGGTCGTTGGATGTGACGAGAGGTGTAGCCCAAGCCGGGGCATTTCCGGTCATATTAGACACCATAAATCCCATCTTTATGTGGTCTGTGGAATAGGTCTGTGGATGAAAGGCAAAATGGACAGAACATGCTTCCAAAAATTCCTTCAAGCGTTTAGGAGCTCCGTCAAACTTGCCAGAGGACAAGGCCATGGGAGGCAAATCCAACTCCCAAGCTTCTTGGTTAGCGACCAATTGCTTCAGGGTGGCATTCTCAGTCTTGACGTTCTGTAGTTCTACATTCATAGCCTGAACAGCGGCTACCAACTCTTGTAACTGCTCAGGAGTAGCCATTGGAATCCTTTGGCGTTGCAAACTGTCAGATTCAGGTGTTCCCTTCACCCCTTCCGGGTCACTCCAATCCCCTTCCTCCTCACCTGTGAGTTCTGAGTGTAAGGTTCCTCCGAACCGCTTCTTCCACAGCTCTTCTTTCTTCTTTCTTTTTTTTTTTCTGGAAGGGATCTGCCCCAAAGGGAAACCACCCTGACCTCAAAATAGAAGGTCTGGGGGGGCCCCTCCTCCGGTTCAGACCAGAGGGGAAAAAGCCGTTGGCATAAAAAACCCCTGGGTGATGGTCTCTGGTGGTCTTCACACTTGATATAGCAGACGGTAAGTTCAGAATTTCTTGGATGAGATGCCGGCAGGAATGTGGCATACGGTAAAGAGTGGAGTGGAGGAGCCTAGAGAGGAACCCGGGGGCAAGCCACAATGACAGACCGCGAAACACTGTAGCAAAGACAGAGAGGGAAAGCAGGAGGAAAAGGGAAGGGAAAAGGGAAAAAGATCCCTGCGAAACCTGGAGAGAGCCTAAGAGACCCAGGAGAGAGAGGACAAAAGATAGACAGGAGGAAGGGCGCCAGCAGCAGGGAAGAGAAAGCCGGAGCCGAGAAAAGGCGCAGGGCAGCACGCAGAGGGAGAAAACTTACGAGCGCTCCAACCCGAAAGCCTGACGCGAGTAGGTTGCAACGCGCAGACTTCCGGGTTGGAGCGGCTAAAAACGGTCCTCCCCGGCGGCCGGCCGAAAGACTAGACCGCCGCTGAGCGTTGCATGGAGACGTGGCGGAACGGCTAATGGCCGCTCCAACGCCATCCGCTCCATGCACGCCAGTCTCGGCGGTGTGTGACAACCTTACTGGGGAGAGGTTGGATTTGACCCCCTCCTACCTCATGACCAAGATATGTGACTTTCCCAGATGTGTCAAAAGCTCTTCCCAAGTGGAACTGTAGATGGCAATGTCGTCTAAATAAGCCACACAAAAGGCTTCCAGCCCACTGAGAGCATGATTGACCAATCTCTGGAAGGTGGCAGGGGCATTCTTCAAGCCAAAAGGCATGACCCTAAACTGGTAGAGTCCCTCTGCTGTTGAGAACGCCGTCTTTTCCTTGGCATGGTCCGTCAGAGCTATTTGCCAATAGCCTGAGTTGAGGTCAAAGGTGCTCACAAATTTGGCAGCACCTATGGTGTCCACAAGCTCATCAGCCCTGGGCAATGGGTGCGCGTCAGTTTTGGTGATGGCATTGACTCCTCGGTAGTCCACACAGAACCTCCAATCCTTGGTACCTGCCTGGGAACTTGCCTTGGGGACAAGGACCACGGGACTGGACCAGGGACTGGTTGAGGGTTCAATAACACCCAGATCCAACATCTTGGCGACCTCAGCCTGGATGTGGTTCTTAACAGTATCTGACATACGGTAGCTCCTGCTCTTGACAGGCACGCTGTCACAGTGTCAATCCCGTGCTTACACCACGGTGTAAGGCCTGGCGTCAGCGAAAACAGAGAGGCATACTGCTGGAGCAAAGTCCTGCAGGCCCTCTGCTGCTCTGTTGTCAAATCTGGAGAGAGATGCACTCCCTCCACTGAGCCATCCTGAGGGTTGCTATACAGCAAATCAGGAAGGGGCTCACTCTCATCCTCTTCTTGCTCTGAAGCCAGCAAGAGACATGAGACTTTGGCTCGCCTGTGGAAAGGCTTGAGCCTATTAACATGGAATACCTGAGGGGCTACCCCTGGGATGCCCATGTCAACCAGATAATTGACCTCGCCCATCTTCGAGATTATTCTGAAGGGTCCAGTCCATTTATCTGCCAATGCCCGAGGCTTGGTAGGCTCCATCACAAGGACCTCCTGCCCCAGAGTCCAATCCACTTGCGATGCTTTAAGGTCATGCCAGTATTTGTTCAATTCCTGGCTGGCCTTGAGATTCGCTGTTGCTTGACCCATCATTTGTGTCATCCTCTGTCTGAGGCCTAACACATAGTCCCCCGCTTGCATGGCGGGACCGGGAGGGGTGGCTTCCAAACCTTCTCGGATCAAGGCAAGGAGCTCCCTCATGGGATGTCCAAAGAGTAACTCAAAGGGGCTGAAACCAACACCATCTTTAGGTACCTCTCTGTAAGCAAACAGCAGGCATGGCAGGAGGAGATTGTTCTGACTTGAGTGTCGTGTAGACCGTTGAGACCTCCGTCCCCAAGTGACGCACGAGGGAACCAAAAGAACCCCGCTGTGCGACCTTTGGAGCCACAGGTGGGAGATGTTACTTCCCGGATCCACGGAACCTCTGGAACACTGATGCTGCTGCAAAAAGAACGAGGTTAAGTTCCAGGCAAATACAATATAACACAAGAATCAGAGGATCTGAATAATCTTACCTATCCGGTGGTTGGAAAACCCGGGAAACCTAGTGAAGGAGGTTCGAGACTCAGATGAGAGGCGGTCCCCAGAACAACAGGGAACGGAGTCAAGCGTGGACACAGGATAGCCCACCTGTAGAGCTGAAGACGTAGCTTGAGTTCCCAAAGGGCAATGGCGTAGAAGTCCAACAAAGTACCAAGGGATAATCCGAAGACAGGCGAGGGACGTGTCGAGGTTCAGCAATGGGTAAACAGTTCCAAGCAAAGGTACAAAAGGGTAATCCAAGGGAGTCCAGGTGAGAGATCCAAGATCAAGGTAAACCAACAGAGTATATCAAACGTAGCGCCAAACAGAGTCGAAAGACAGCTGAGAAGCGGTGAGTGCTCTGTGCATCAAGCTTTATATACTGTGCACTTCTGAGTCATGTGACGTCCACCATGGTCACATGGGAAACGCCGCTCTGAATCACGTGAGCAAATGAATGATCGATGCGGAGGTGTTCCGCCGCCCCTTCTGCTGTATGTTCTCCATGGCAACTGTCAATGCAGGAAGGGCTGCAACCGGGCACGTACACTGTACCTGGTACGGAGCTTTCGGTCCTTTGGGGTAACCACATCATGTGAGTCTCGAACCCTGGAGGGAGTAGTGTGGGAACCCGGGGAAGGTGTTGTGGAGATGTTAGCAGTGTTCTGGTGTGCAGAGGAGCGTCTAACAGAGATCCCATTTCCTCCTTAGGGGCTCTTCCAAAGCACCTATCGTGCCCTTGAGAGTTTTATTAAATCTGTCAACCACACCATTGGTCTGGGGATAGTAAGAAGTGGAGAACTTGTAGGTTACTCCGCACTCTTTCCACATGGTCTTCATGTAACTTGAAATGAAGTTGCATCCTCTGTCAGAGACAACCTCCTTGGGGAATCCAACACGGGTGAAAATGCCCAGGAGAGCCCTAGCAACCACCTTGGCAGTTACAGTCCGAAGGGGTATAGCCTCAGGGTACCTGGTGGCATGATCTACCAAAACCAGGATGAACCGATGTCAACCTGAAGTGGGAGGGTCCAGGGGACCGACAATGTCGATGCCCACCCTCTCAAATGGTGTGCCAACCACCGGCAATGGCTGCAGTGGGGCAATGACACTACCTCCAGTCTTGACAGACAACTGACGAGTTGGGCAGGTCCTGCGGTGGGACTTCACTTATACTCCCATCCGAGGCCAGTAGAAATGGGCGGAGAGCCTCCGCTTAGTCTTCTTGGGACCAAGATGACCAGCTAAGGGCACCTCATGCGCCAACTGCAGTAGGAAGGGCCTGTAAACCAGGGGTACCACCAACCTCTTGAGGGCACCAGGTTCAGGCTTCGTGGGCTCACTAACAAGGAGCTCACCCTCCCAATAAATCCGGAATGTCCGAGGCACTTCTCCTCAGGCCTGGGACAGGGCCTGTTTCATCAGACCCTCGAGAGAGTGGCACTCTCTCTGTCCTTTACAGAAGTCTGCCCGGAAGGGTCCCCTTCAGCTAACAAGCATTGAAGATCGGGATGATCCTCCGGGTTGAGAACCTCTCCCACAGGAGAGTCTTCTGGCTCTTCTCCCACAGGAGTTGAGACGGGGGTGACCACTGGACCCGGCCCGTCCGGAGCATGGGTCCCAATGGGTGCTGTAGGAACAGCAGGAAGAGAAGGAGCTCCCTCCACAGAGGTGGCCTTGTTGTTCTTCCTTCGTCTTGCCTTAGGCCGCGCCTTTGGCTCGGGTACCTGACTCACAGCCAGACCCAGGGTCACCTGTGACCTAGTGACCGCAGCAGCAGTCATGGGAAGACCATCCGAGATCAATCCCAACTCTACTAGATCATTACTTAACACAATGTTAGCAGGGACATTGTCCTGACCCAGGACAGGAAGCTTTGCCGTCTTGTCTCCAATTACGAGTGTGACTAAGGCTACAGGCAATAATTTGGGAGGCCCACCAGCTAACCTGGTGGTTCTCAGAGGAGCACCTCCATAGTCCTCTGGCTTGAGCAGGGTCCTGTCCACCACTGTCATGCTTGCCCCAGTGTCTCTCAAACCAGTAGAAGGCTGGCCATTCAGGAGGACACTTCTGAAAAATCTATCGGTGTTCTGTGGGATAGTCGCCAGTACTTCCGCATACTGGTCCCAGGCCCCAAGGGACACTAAGGAAATCTCTACAGGAGCACCAAATGTGATCCCAGTAGAGGAGGGGGGACAGTGGCCTCCACCTCAGACATGGGGTAAGGGTAGGTCAGGCTGATAGGCTGTACTCCAAGTGCCTTACCTTTACACTGGGAGTCACCCTTCTTGTGATCCAGAGCCCCACATTCCCAACAGGTGCCAGGAGTGCGGGGTACGGTACTGGAACCACTGGGAGCCTGCTTTGCAGCAGGTGGACCACTACTCTTATTCCCACCCACAGATGACTTATCCCCACTAGATTTTTGGGTCTTAGGAGAGGAGGGTTTAGGTTTACCCGACTGTGACTGCTTTTGGGACTCCTCAGCTTTCTGAGAGGCCCCCTTTTCTTTGTCCTTGTCCTTCCCACTAGAGTCCTTAGGGGACACCTGGTGGGAGACCCACTTGTCAGCCAGCCTAGCCAGCTTAAAGGGATCCAAAATGTTCTGCTCAGCAACATACTGACACAGCTCCGTTGAACAGGCGTCAGAAAAATGCTCAAAAAAACAACAGGTGGGACAATTCAACAAATGTTTTCACCTTGTAACCATCAATCCACCCCATCATGTCCATGTCCGCAGCACTCACCCAGTCAACCCAAGATACATTCTCTCTTTTCTTAAAATCCCTGAACCTTTTAAGGTATTGGGTAGGTGTCTTGCCAAACTTGGCAATTAAAGCAGATTTCATACACTCATAATGATCCCTGTCTTCCACACTCAGCTTCAGAATACAGTCATACCCAGTCTGAGGCACTCTGCTTAACAAACACTTAGCCCAATCTCTTTTGTCAACATCATGAATTGCACAAGCCATTTCAAACGCTTCAATCCATTGGAGGATATCAGAACCCTTCACAAACACACCAACTAAATCTTTCATAAATTTAGTTGCTGGGGGCCTGACACTCTCACTGGGTTTCGCTGAAGTCTCCACTCTAGCTTTCTCTAGCTGGATTCTCTGCAAATTCAGTGCCCTGGTTCTTGAGTTCAAGGTCCTTATTTTTGAGTTCAAGATCCCTATTCTTGAGCTCTACTTGTTGAGCCAACTCCTCCTTCTTAAACTCAGCATCTATTTCCAACTTGCGATATTCAAAGGCCAATTTCATCCTTAATAACTCAAGCTCCAAGGAATTACTGGGGTTCAGAAAGGAGACAGCAGGAATGGTGGCATTGCCAGAAACAGATTCAGTAGAACCCCCAGGGGCAGAGTCCTCATTGGTTGCATTTCCCCCTTCATCAAGAGTTTCACCATCGGTCTGGTAGTCCACCAGGGCATCTATCAGCTCAGCCCTAGACATATCCACAAAGTCTAACTCCCTGGCATCACAAGCACTCTGGAGAGCCTCTAAGCTCATCCTAGTCAATTTACCATTTGCAATAGACTCCATTGCTTGTAATGCAGTTATTTTGTACACAACCAAACCTTAATTTAATAAAGTGCAGATATTTTGTAAGTGGCACGGTTATACACTGATTCTTAAAACCATAAGCATCCCACTTCTGCCACCAGTGTAAAGACTGGAGGGGGTGTCTGTACTTCCGCTCGCTATATGGTAGAGGAGAGGCACAGAGGACCCCAGCCAAGATTCTCTATTATTGGTAACGTAGTCGAGCAATCAAGGCCTAGCTTCTCAGGAGGTGATGCAGGCTGGTTCTTAAAGTACAGTGTAGTCCCCGAACTCCCTCAAAGGAATGTCCACACACTGTATTACTGAAAACACAGTCTTTATATAATTAATATTCAATGGTATGTACACGATCACAATAACGCACTTTGTACTCGGAAATCAACAATGATAAATATATACAATTCCAAAGTGGTACCACCAATGTTATCAAATCTCATTAAAGTGCATCAACTGTACGGTTAAAATGTCACACAGATCAATAACGAGGAAACCAGCAATAGAGATAGGAAGGAACATAAGTTGGTTGAAACAATAGGCAAAATGCTGGCCTCTACCAATAGACACAGTTCTGTGTGGAGATCCCCCCACCTGGGCAACCTGTAAAATAAAGATATATAGCACAAGCCCAGTCCATATATTGTTCAATAGCCTTATTTCCTCCTATAATGTTTTACCCCCCAATGTACCTGGTGGAGTAGAGTTCTTCGAAGATGCGTCGAAGGATCCTTCTTGAGTGACTCCCTTTAAAGCAGGAGCCACGGATCGTTGAGAGGCGTCGAAGATGGTGAACTTGTCGTCCACGGCGGCGATGAGAAGTTCAAGGGTGCCGAGACCCCGATGTCGATCCAGGCGGTGCTCATCAGCGACGTCCTGCGAGGATGAGGTGTGCGGGGCACCTCGGCGACGGATTGTTCAGGACCGCAAAGAGTTTCAGAAGAACTGTGGCTCAGCAAGGGCGTTGAGTCGTCGAAGTTTTGTGGCCTTCAGGTGGCGGGAAACCCACCGGCGGATTCTCCTCGGCGCGTTGGTCGTCCTCGACTTTCTCCGGCGGGACAAAGTGGTTGACGTTGCGGACAAGGGAGTCCTTGGATTCAAATGTTCTTAGGCAAAGGAGCGGGCGGCTCCGGTTGTCGGCGGCATGGCGTCAAGTGGTCCCCACAGCTGGGCAACACAACTTCGACAGGCCTCCAACGGTTACACAAACCTGCGAACCCTGGTCAATGGCAATAGACTTCGACAGCAGCGAAGTCCGGGTGCTTTGCTTCGTTCTCCTCAGCGGTCCCGTCTCAGGTCGGCAGCCTTTCGAGGGTCTGACTTCCAGGGAGCTTCTGCGAAGGTTAGCGGTGCTCAATGGTCCCTTGGAGCACGGGAAGAGGGTGCCTTACCAGGTCCTCTCTCGGATCAGTCCTTGACGAGTTTGGCAGCTTTCAGATCAGGTCAGAGCAAATGCAACAGCAAGTCTTCGTCTTCCAGCTGGGCGTCGAGGATCAGCAGTTCCAGTTACTCTTCAAGTGTAGACACAGCTTCTGAACGCTTCTGAACAACTTCCAGTGGTGAGAGGTCCCCAGATATACTCTCTTGTCTCTCATCCACACTGCTGGGTCACTCTCAGCAGCCAATCATACAGAAGGGCATTCATGCAGTCAGTCAGCCAATCAGGCACACAGTGCATTCAGGCCATCCTCCTCCCTCTCAGACACTCACAACAAGGAATGTGGATTGGGACGAGTACCTAGCCATTCAACACTACACACTGCATTCAGGCCAGTTTCGGGCAGGGCTGTCTCAGTCTTTGTCTCTCATACCAGAAACCAGACAGCCACAACAAGAAGTGCATATTGGTCACACACTCCATTCACCCAGGTCCCACCCACAGGGCGTACCCACAACATACAGTCACTGGGAAGGCTCCAGTCAGTCTGGACTGGACTTCACAACAACACCCTATATGGAACTTCCACCCAACAGCCAGTCAGGGGGAGGGTACAGAGTCAGGGCTTCCCAGGACTTTGGGAAAACAAGGTAACCGGTAATAGAAAGCAAGAGGCCACGGGGGCCATCTTGTTTTCCATCAGGAATCAACTGATTCCAATGGCGGGGCCTGGGTATCCCAAAATGGAGAATACTCAGCGCACCTGTCAAATTCAGCATGGAGCTGCCACCAGCCCACACCCTGCTCTGCGGGCTACCCACAGGTGCCCAAAAACATACACTAGGGGCACAGGGTTGTACCCCCCACCCATGGGTGCCGTAAGGGTATCCCACGGGTCTGTTCACCAAGCCAAAAGAGAGAGAGAGCTGCACCGCCAGGAGTCCCACATGAAGTCCTGCGCGGAAAATATGACAGAACACACGATAAAAAGGCAATAAAGGACAAGGATACGGAGGCCCTGTCCCTCTGATGCATTTCCAGCATCACAGTCGTATCCCTGTCTGTCTCTGCTCTTAGCTTCTCCTCAAGCGCTTCGCCGGGTTGATGCCGCTGGGGTACCTTGCCCTTATTCTGTTTCCCAAATCCGGTGCAACCTGGTTATGAGTGGCTGCGGGATTCCCACTGCCCCGGCCGCCGTGCCTCGTGTTTATTAGTCTCCCCAGCCTCTCTACGTTCTTCTACCGCATTCGGTGTTTCGCAGTGTTTACCCTTCGTTCCCAGGTATTTCACCTTCCCACGCCGGTGCTGCGTCGCGCAGCGCCGGATTTTCGCCTCCGGGTGTTTCACTGCTTGGGTAGCGGCGTTCTGCCCTGAATGTACATTCATCTTTTATTTTATTTTCTCTTTTTATTTATTATTTGCCCCCGTAGCTCGTGTGGTATCCTCCCTCTCCGGTGGCTCTGGTGGTTCCTCTATGGCGTTGTCCCTCTCCCCTGCATCTTCACTGGGGTATCGCTACATTAAGTGTGTCTAATGGGGCACCGGGGGGGACAGGACCTACTTGCGGCTGCAGCTGCGGCCGGGGCACTCCTCTTCCTTAACCGTGCTCCTCTCTCGGCCTACTCCTCTCATCTACCGCTGCTGGGCCTCACTTCCCCCTCTGGGGGCTGGCAGTGCGGGCCGCTTCACTCCTCCGACACAGCTGGCAGGCCGCAGAACCCCCAAAGATCCGGGTCCACTCTGCTGCGGTTCATCCACATCCCCCACACCTACGGGGCCGCGCCACCGTTTCTTCACGGGCGGGCCCGTGGTTGCCCGTAGGGAACGCACCTGTACGGTCTGTTACGGGTCTCTGGGAGCCCCGGTTGCCCTCCTCAGTGCACTCTGCTCGTCCTCACTTCTCTGGTGCGCAGTTCCACCGGTTGGCGGGCTGGGCCCTTTCTCAAATGCACTACGCCAAGGAGCTCTGCCGTTCCCTTGCTCTGGCCTGCTCCTCACTTGCACCTTCTCTCGATTCCTTTTTTAGCTCAATTAGCTCCCGCAGTCGTCCTCTCTCGACAGATGCCATTGGATTAGCTTTCCCGGGTGTTATCACTTAATCTCATCTCCATTTTGCCAGAGGGAGCGGGAGCTGCAAACCTACGCGACCATCTTCTCCTGTGCCCCCTAGTGGTCTTTCCTAGTCCCCCTTTTTAACTTGAATGGTTCCAAGATCAATCAATTTGTGAGCACACTGGTGTAAGGGTCATTATAAAGAAGCCTCACCCATTGCCTGAAGTTCTTCACAAATCCCATTTTATTTAAGCACTCAAGTAGGTATGGCCATTCAACCCTATCAAAGGCCTTCTCTGCGTCTAGAAAGACCACTGCAGCAGGATGCATTTGCCTACATCCAATATCAATCGCCTGGAGCAGTCGCCTCATATTATCTGCCACTGACCTTCCCGACACAAACCACACCTGGTTATCATGCACTAGTGATGGAATAACTGGTTCTAATCTTTTTGCCAGTATCTTCGCCAGGAGCTTGCAGTAAGTATCAATGTACTATTCAATACACATTCTCTAGCTTCTCTTCTCATTTCCAGTGTTGTGCAGAGGACAGACAGCTCTCCTTCAAGTTGCCATCCTCTAACACCTCCTCGTCCTCTCTCATACCTGACTGTCTGACTGTTATTCATACATGGTGCTCTGCCAATGATCTCTGCTTTAATGCCAGTAACAAGGAGATCCTTCTCATTGGGACACCTGTTCCTTGCTTCCCCCCCACTCTCTGGCCAACCTCCTTGGGTCCCCTACCCTCACCCACTTGCAAGGCAAAAAACCTTGGGATCATCTTGGATTCCTCTCTCTCTTTCTCATCACACATCAGGACCTTGCCAAAAAGTCCAACTTTCAGCTCCACCTCCTCAGGGGCATTTACCTTTCCTCACCTTCCCCCTGAGGCTCAGCATCTCCAGAGCTCTGGTTCTCTCTAGGCTGAGCTACTCCAACAGCCTCTTCTTCAATCTGCCTCTTCATGTGATATTCTTTATTCCGACCTCTGGTGCAGCCTAAGAGGTCAGATTACGTTCGCGCGCTCGCATTCACCCACAACACGGAGCACACAAGAAACACATCGGAGCCGTTTTAATGTGTACTCGGCTTAGCTCTTCCGGGGCAAAGCCATCTTTATTCCCTCCCTGTCACGTGATGCAGGTTTCCCCTCACTCACGTGACCAGGGTCAAAATGTATACACCACATTCCTCTCAAACTTGCAAACTTGGAATATTTGAAACACAACGTTATTATTGTCTCTAGCTGGCTCTTCTCTGCTTCTCACCTGCCACCTGGGCTCCTCTTGCCTAGGGTCTTTGGTGGTAGATTCCTTGTAGGACGTATCCTTGTAGTAAGGTTGAAGGTTGTGGTTTCTCTCAGAGTCGGTATCTCGTGTGAGATCTCACTGGTAGTCCTGTCACATTGAGGCCTGCAACAGGATCTTCTTCACGGTCGAGTGGTGGCACCATGTCCGCTTGCCAGGATATGTTGTCACTCGTTCCTCATTGTAAATCAGAGCCCACTGGGGGATGTTCGCCTGGCGCTTCGTGGGTTTGGTTGTTCTCTCGACAGTGTTGTTGGTACCTTCCGGAAATGGGATATGTTACGCATCACCACTTCTTGTGCCCCGGGTGGTGGTCACCATACTGTGATTGGAGTCCCGTACTGTCCATGGGCATGACTTGTAGGCTAGTGTCATCTTCTTCAAGGGTGCTCTGGTTTTCACCAGTACAGTATTGCCTGTCTGTAGTTCTCTGTGTTGCACGTGGCAGGCGTGACTCTCCTTCTCGTTTCGTCTCTCTTGTCTCTCTTTCATGAGTGGTATGTCTGGTTGGAGGGTTACCCAGCTGGAGTGTAGCGGTAGTTCGGTGTAGCGCTCACCTGGTTCCCACGGGGGCGCCGGTCTAGTCTGGATTGCTGTGGCCTCTTCTAGCGTGATGCGCAGGACCCGGAACACCGATTGGACAGGACCTCCAAATCGTGCTTGCCTGGCCCGTAGGAATATCCTTCTGCAGATGAGAAAGGGGATTAACAGTCTGCAGAATAGTGTGCTAGCTCCCCCCTTTCCACCTTCCCCCTTCGTTCCTCTCTAACTTCCTCCAAACCCCGGTTTAAACTCACCTTATGGTTTGGAAGGATGAACTCTCCATCCTGCTTCTGGTGCAGGGGCGCGTGTTCGTCCAGTAACTTCACTGTTTTTCAGAATGGCGCTGGCAAAATCCACTTGACTTTCCTGAGCGATGCGCCGTAAGTATGAAAGTTCAAAGTTCAAGTGAGGCCCCCTTTATGTTGTCTTTCTAACCTGTGATATGTCCTTTATTTCAGGTGCAGAATGAAGGCGATGCGTCGAGGGGTTAAACTGCCGAGGTGAGTAGTGATGAGAGCGATCCCTCTAAATGGCCTTATCATTCCCCAGAAATGTCTCTTGTCCTTTCCCCATAGGGGTCGGGGTACGGTACCTGCCAACGGGGCGGCGCCGACCCGAAATGTGGAAGAAAAGCCGGTAAGTATTATGGCTGTTAATCAGGCTTTCCTTCTGTGTTCCTTCTGCTCACCTTTTGTTTCTTCCTCTCTCCCCTAGGTGCAGACATGTGGCGTCCGATGCTGACAGCCGCGATGGAGCCGGGAGATGTCTCGAGGACAGGTGAGTGAAGCGTGGCGCTGCAGCGAGCAACGCAATGCTTTTAAATGGAAGTCTTTCTTCAGGGATGCTGGCGAGAAGATTCCAGATGCAGGTAAGAAGTTTGAAATAGTCCTTGGTTTTCACCTTTCTCTTCTCTTCCTTCCTTGCAGGTCTTCCAGGTTCGAGGCGGGCGTGGCTGGAGTCCAGGAGCAGGAGCAGACACGGTGAGCGTTAAGCTGCAGGAAGCAGAACAACGCGAAGCATGAGCTGCTGTCTGGGCGTGGCTTAAATAGCCTCCAAAGAAGTCCCAGGTATGTATCCTTCCCCAACTAGGTATGTATCCTTCCCTGGCCACGCCGAGTGAAAAAATAGTCCCTATGAAAAAATAGTCCCTTTCAGGTCTCAGGGAGGCCTGAAGCGTGCAGCATGGTCTGCATCAGGTAAGTGCACAAAACACCTCCCTTTATGAGCCTGGCGCCTATGGCGCCAGGACTGATGTCCAACATGAGCCTGGCGCCCAAGGCGCCAGGACTGAGTCCAAAGAGCCCCTATAAGGGGCCGCTGGGCTTTTACCCGAGGGCATGATGCCTGCTTCTGGGGGTGCTGGGCCTGGCCTGGTGCTCCGGGGGTAGGCATCATGACATTCGGCTTGGATGGTCATCCCGAACATTAGTGCCACTGGGCTGACTCCGGTCGACGTGTGGGGAGTTTGTCTGTGCGTCCAGAGAAACCGATTCACTGCCGGCAGCCAGGGTTGATGGTGGTCCTTTGCGATCCTTATGACCTTGTTTAGGCATCCCATAAATCGTTCCGTATCTCCGTTTGCCTGCGGCCAGCATGGGGTGATCTTTCGGTATTTGATGTTTAGGCTGAAAAAATGCTTGAGTTTATTACTGGTAAACGGTGGCCCATTGTCACTTTTCACTTTTCTTGGTATTCCACGTATGGCAAACACCTTCTAGAGGGCGGTTATAACTGACATGGCATCCGCAGACTTGATATGCTCCACCTCTGGGTATCTACTGAATTCGTCGATTAGGACGAACAAGTACCCTTCCCCCGGGATAGTGCAAAAGTCCACACTCAATGGGCCTCATTATAACTCAGGCGGTCCGGAAATAACGGTGGCGGTAAACCCGCCGCCACCGTTGTTTCCGGACCGCCTGATCCCAACTCCTGCATGCGGGAGGTAATGTTCCCGCCAGGTCTGACCTGGCGGGTTTAACACCGCCCGCCTGCAGGCGGACGAGGAAACACCGGCAGCATTACGAGTTGCTGCCGGTGTTTCCATGATCCCCATTCCCATCGAGTCCCATAGGACTCAATGGGAATGGGGATTAACACCATTCCGCCTCCGTGATACCCGGAAAACCGGGGTTGTAATGTCCCGGTAATTCCGGGAATCACGGAGGCGGAATGGTAATACGAGTCCGGTGGTAACCAGGCGGTTTTACCGCCACGGTTACCGCCGGACTCGTAATGAGGCCCAATGACTCCCACCTTGTTTTGCTCCTAGGTGCGCTTGTTATGGGTTCGGGGTCAGCTAGTCTCCTGGATGACTGGCATGCCGCGCAGGTTTCCACCAATTCTGTTACGTGGGTCTGTATCCTTGGCATCCATATTCTAGACTTTAGATAGGCCTGGGTCTTCACAATGCCTTGATGGCCCCCATGCGCTAACTTTAGTGCTCTTTCGTCTGGTGTTTCTAGCAGGACGATTCGGTGTACCTTCAGTATGATGCCTTCTTCTGATACCGTTAGTTCATGCCGGATTCCAAATAGCGCCTGTAGCTTCTCCTGAGCTGCCGCAGTGCGGTGTGCCACCGCAGACAGATTGTTTTTCCAATCACCTAACTGAATGGTCTGTTTCGTGCGTTGCAGGCAGGCATCTGTCATTGTTTCTTCTGCTATTTCCTGCAGCGTTAGTGCTCGTGGACGTGCACAGGCTATCACATGGCACATATGTTCCTCTGTCTCAACAGGTTGGGGGTGGCGAGAAAGGTAGTCGGCAGGATTGTTTGCCCCAGCTGTGTAGGATATGTCGATGTTAAACAGCTGTAGTTGGAACATCCACTTTTCCAGCTGGAGAGTGTGGGGCTGATCCTTTGAAAATAGGCACCAGTGGTTTATGGTCCGTGAATACCTTTGCTGGTTGTCTGAGGAGATATATCCGGAAGTGACAGCAGTCCCATAGTATCACCAGTGCCTCCTTTTCTATGTGGGCATAGGTTTGCTCGGTTTTGGTTAATGCTCTACTGGCGAAAGCAACTTGATACACAGGGCCTCATTACGACCCTGGCGGTAAGGGGTTAGCGCCAGCGTTAGCTGCGCCGACCCCTTACCGCCAATTACGAGTTCCCTTTCCGCCATGGCGGTTTTTACACCTGCTTTTAGCGGGTGTAAAAAACCATGGCGGTAAGGGAACTTGGTGTTAATTACGCCACCGCAATTTACGGTGGCGTAATTAACGCCTTCCCCACTCCCATTATGCCCTATGGGGCAAAAATGGGAATGGGGAAGGGTAAATGGGGATTGGGGATTTACCGCCCCGCCAAGGTCGGAATGGGGCGGTAAATCCCCTTACCGCCATGGCGTTAACGTAGTTAGCACCATGGCGGTAAAGTCACGGCCCTGGCGGTAACTTACCGCCAGGGTCGTAATGAGGCCCACAGTGCCCTCCCTGCCCTGTCCACTTTGGTGAGCACAGTTCCCAGCCCCAGCATTTCTGTGGTGCGGTCAGTATCGAAGAATGCCATCTTGGTAGTGCTTGACAATGCGTCTTTGATGCGTTGGAATGCGTGTTGGTGTAGTTCCGACCATTCCCATTTTTTCTCCTTCTTGGTAAATTCTCTCAGTGGTGATGCAATTGTGGCTAGTTTGGGGATAAACTTGGCGCAGTATGTGGCCATGCCCATGAAGCTCCTTAATTCCGATGCTACAGTGGGGGCTTTCGCTTCTTTGATGTCGGAAACCTTGGCCGAGTTGGGTGATACACCGTCTGAGTTGGATACATATCCAAAAAAGTTTAGTTCACGTTTGTTAAATTCACATTTCTCTGCTTGTAAAGTGAGGCCAGACTCCTCTAGGCATTGTAGGACTGTGGCCAGCCTCTCATGGTGTTCTTTTGTCATGGTTCTGTAGAGTAGGATGTCGTCACTGATGTTAGTGGTTCCGGCGAGTCCATTGAGCACTCTCCTGATTTCGTTTTGAAAAACCTCTGCAGCTGAGGATATTCCAAAATGTAGGGCCTCATTATGGCTGCCTCCAAAACCGGGTCCGGGTTCCCTCAATGGGGAATTACCGGGCCATTCTGAGTTTGGAGGGCCCGGTAATTCCTCCCTCAAGGAACCCGGGCCCAGACCTTCCCCATTCACATTTGAGCCCCCATAGGGCTCAATGGGAATGGGAGAGGGAGCCAACAACGGGCCGATTATGACCGGCCAGGTTGTTAGCTCCCTGGTCCCCTCGCAGCACCCGGTAACGACGCCTGGTTTTACCTGGTGTCCCATGAAGGGACCTCGTACTCAGGTGGAATGGGAATAACGTGTCCGCATCCATTAGCGGACCCCGTTAACCCATTCTGCCTGACTTGTAATGAGGCCTGTAGTCTTTTGTATCTTCGGAGTCCCAGATGTGACAAACATTTTGTTATATATCTGGATTATTGGGCGAGGTGTAGTTGATGATAGCCGGAGCGTTGGTCACGTTTACTGAAAAACTTCACTCCCGTTAGTTCCACGATCAGCTCATTGATTGTGGGAGTGACATTGCGCTCTCGATCAAAGGCTACATTTCGTAGCCGCATATCAATGCATATCCTCACTGCCTTGGGTTGCCAGGGTTTTTGGGTGACGACCCTGGGGGATACGCATGGTGTTGGGCCATACGTTTTCTCTATGATCCCCTGCTTCTCTAGTTTCTCCAGCTCTTTCTCGATGGACTCATGTGAAAAGGGACTCTGCGGTGCCGCACTGCCTCTGGCTCAATCGTTGGGTGGATGTGCAGTTTGATCGTTCTTCCGTGAAGACATCCTATTCCCTGGAATACTTTTTGTTGTTTTGTTAGGAGATTGTCTATATCTGGTTAGTTGACGCTAAATGCAAAGTGCACTATGTGTAGCTTCTCTGCGGTGCGTCAGCTTAGCAGTGTCTCTAGGCCTGCATCTACCACGTATATCCTGGCCTGGCAGGTGGTTCCATTGTGTGCCAGGTCAAATCGGAATGACCCTGCTATGGGTAGTGGCTTCCTGCACCCATATGCAAATAGTTGTACTGTTTGTTCTTGAGTTTCGCTTTTGGGTCTAATTTGTTGAAGGTATGATGGGCATGACGTTCACCATTGCTCATGTATCTATAAACACTTTGATGGGAGTTCCATCGGACAGGATGGTGCAGGATGGTCGCCTAGGTTCCTTCCCTCTTTGATTGTTCTTTGTCAGTTTTATGGTGGAAATCATGTGGATTTGATGCACTCATCCCTTGTTCTTTTTTTGCTTTTCACATCTGTCTGGGCATGCTTCTTCATCTGAGGAGTATTCTGTGTCGCTAATGCTAGGCGATCTCCACATGGTGGCGACCGCTGTCGCTTTTCCTCTTCCACTTTGTTGCCAGCTCGAGGTGTCTTTCCGTCCTGGACCCCTCTGAGGTGTGGGGTTCAGGCATATGGCTGCAAAGTGATTCAGCCTCTTACACTTGCGACAGGTTACTCCCAGAGCTGGACATGGTTTTCCCCTGTGCCAGGGTCCTCCAGGGTCGGATTGGGTCGTCGGCCAATCGGCCCGTGGCCGATGCAAAATCATGGCGAGAGACCTGGGGGCCGGTTCCTGAAGCCCACGTGGGCCGGTTTCGGCCCAGGCGTGGGATTCACACTTAAGGAACCAGCCCCCAGCAGGGCCTCTGCCTCGCCGGACGGATGCAAGTTGCAAAGGATCTGTAAGTAACTTACAGATCCTTTGCAATTGCAGCCCCGTGCCCGCTGCCGCCGGCCCGCCGCAGATGCAGAGAAAGGTAACACTGAAGTGTTACCTTTCTTTGATAAATGCAGCGAGTCGGCGGCCAACTGCCACGGCCTGCGACACCCTGGCGCCAGCAGCAGTCAGTGTTGCAAAACACTGGGAGCGAGCGGCAGGGCTGGGCGGTGCTGCCTCAGCCCGGCCTGCTCCCTCCCAGTGTTTTGTATTACACAGATTCTGCGCTTCGCGACCGCCTCCAGTGCCCGCCACAAGTTGAAGCAGTGAGCTGCGTGGTGGACCAGGATCCAAGGCTTCCCAGCTGGGCCCCCTACATCTCGCCTGATCGAGCGCTGGTCGAGCCTTCAGCCCAGGGATCCTAGACCCAGGAGCCCAGGGTCTGGCCTCGGTCATTCCCATGTGCAGAGAGTCAGCCTTCAGCTGATGCCTCAGCTGCTGTTCCTGGGCCTGCTTCTTTCCTGGAAATGTAGGCTACCGGCCAGGAGAAGGTAAGGCCCTCAAATACCATTGCCCTCCCCCTTCCAAAGAATCGAGGAGACCGGAGCAGGAAAATTGTGTGTGTGTTTGTTTATTATTTTTTAGAGGTGCTTTTTATTTTTGTAAGGAACTGACGCTTGGGTGAGTGCTAGTGTGGCTTGAGTTGGATTTACAGGCAGTTTCTTTGCATACTTTTGCCAGAACCATAGCTTTATCTTAGCCTGGCATGCCAGTGTGTCAGAAACACAGGCCTGGCGTGCAATCTTGCCACTGTCCCATAGGCCAGGCTCTCTCGGATTCCCCTTCGGTTCCTGGCCTGTGGTCCTCAGGGGATGCGGCAAGCACTGGACCGGGGAGGCTGTTCCCATGAGGAGGGAGGGGGCGGCTCCCTTCTAGCGCAAATCACTGGTTATGAGAAATCGCTTTGGTTCTAAGGGAGAAAGCAGTAATTACATGCAGAGGAGAGTGGCCCGCTGATTGAGGGCTAGGCGTGTTTCGACCTCTTAACTTGGTGATATTGCAAATGTTTATTACCTGCCGAAGCAAGGGGAGTGGCCTCTTACTTTCTGCCCAAATCGAAACTCTCGCTTTAGCTGTGATTGACTCGCTGGCTGTTTCTACGTGACCAGAAACTGGGATTCTGAAGATGCACGTATGCTATTGATATGTAAATATAGGCCAATAGCTGCTCACCATGTCCCTAGAATCAAGGTTGCAAGACTTTCGAGACCTTTCAATAGCAGTGTGGACTAATCGCATCATACATGTCAACACGACCCATTCCATTCAGGGGATGGTTTGTAGCACTGATTTGAAATTGGGTAACTTCAGGACCACAAATCAGGAAAATCGAAGGGGGAAAACATAACTGGACTGCCATCTGAGTAGGATGGGGCATGTTGGCAGGACTTTTGGACAGGTCCACGCAGGCTGCATCAGAGAGGAGACTGCAGAGAAAAGGCCATGTGCGCTGAGGCCACAATCTGCACAGATGGTTTGCTCTGTGTGTGTATATCTCTATAGGATCAGCTATACGTGCAATTATTTTCTCTCACTGTATGTACCAATCTTGCTTGTTTAGCTATCACCATCCTGTATTCCTACAGCAAGCAAAGTAAGCATACTGTAACTAACTGTAAGTATGTAACCGTGACTGTTTCCAAAACAACTTGAAGCAGCACTGGGGTAGTAGTCAGCCTTCAGCTGATGCCAGCCTTCAAGGTGGGGGGGTTGGGTCCGCTGGTATATTCCTAGCTGCTGTAAATCACTGCAGAGTGTGGGAAGCTTCGGGTCCCCTCAGAATCACTGGGACGAGTGAGCGCAGCTATGAGGCACTCTGGCACTACTGTGGGAGGTGAGGGAGGGGGCACTAGTGAGAGTATTTGTGGGTTACTTCTGTTTTAGTGGTTTGATCAGCTGTGACTTCAGTCAGCCAGTGAGCTTGCAGTTATTCGGACATCAGTGCAATTTACCCAGAGCTCTCAAGATCCCCCTGGCCATCCAGTCCCATTTTTTCCCCATTGAGTTCTGGAACTTTTCGTTTTTTTATTTCTGATTTGAAAGATGGAAAACTACAACCCCCAGAATTCCAAGTAAAAACAGGTCTGGACTTCCTTCTCATGCATGACCATGGAAAACCTGAGCGCTCTGAGCAAATGCGCCTGTGAATCACCCCTGTATCACGGTGTGGGTGCAGCTCGGAGTCACTCTGGTATCATTGGAGTGAGTGCAGCTGTGTGTCACTCGGGTGCCACTGTAGTGAATGCAGTTGTGAGCCACTCACTGTCAATAGAAGGAATGCAGCTAGTAGTCACCCTGGTATCACCGGAGTAAGTGCAGCTGTGCTTGCTGAAAATCCCACGCTGTATTTGTTTATTGTGGATTTATACGAGCGTGGGGTGACGTGCTTGTGTGGAGAACGTGCAGAGGTAGGGTGGGTGCAGCAGTTGTGGCAAAAGGCAGGTGGCATGGATCTTTGTACAGTGGAGGTGATACGGGGGGGGGAATGACGGGGCACCAAATGGGTCATTGGGTGTCAGTGGTTGCTACCATTTGTGCCTTGGGACGTGCTAGCAGTGAAAAGATAACATGAGAATAAAGTGGTTGGATCGGCCAAAAATACTTACTCAGACCCCCATTGACAAATACAGTCATTTTAAAGGCAAAGCTTTTGTCCTTGTGATATTCTGAAGGAGATGTGGTCAGATGTTGTGACCTAGGGGACAGGAGGGCGCTCCCTTTCTTGTATCCCCCGGGGTGTTGCTTCTGAATTTGTAATGTTGTTTTATGCGGTTGCCAATCGCATTCATAAGGGTTTCAGCCAGTAAAGTAACAAGTCTTGGATTTGAGTGAAATGTTCAAAGGCCTTTTGAAGAATGGGAGTAGTCCTGGGCTGCATTCTGTATGCAAGTGTAAGACATTGGCAATACCAACAGTTTGGGCTTCTGTGTAGGCATGGCCAAGGCACTTGCCAGGCACGGTTGTAGTGGTATTACCTGCCCATTGATGGTAGCAGGTGCAAAATGGTGCGAGCGAGTACTTGGGCATATAATAGCAGTGCCTGAGAAATGCCACTTGTGCACAGGTCAGGGCTGTTGGCTTTGCCAGTGTTTGTTTTCGACAGGACTTCAGAGCAGGTCACACAGAATGCCTATGGGTCGAGTGGCTCTGGGATGACCTGGTTAAGACATTTTTATTGCACCAGTAGCGGTTTGCAACTCCAATTGAGCTATTGGCTCTCAGAGGACGGCTTTGAGGAACGTGCTGGCGGGGGCACTTTGCGTGCAAGGTTTGTTGATGGGCCTGATTGGGGTGAGCTCGAGGAGTTCCCATGAGCGGGGGCGTTGCTGGTGGGTGGGGGATCTGGGGAGGCTGTAGCCCCGGGTCTTCTTTTCGTTATGGCCCTGGATGGAGGCTCAACGAGCTGTGGCCCTGTCACAGAACTGTATGCAAAGTTATGTTATTTTATGAGTTGTGTTGTAATGTAACAGACACATGAAGCCTCCATAAGCAGCATTTTCTGTAAAGTTGTGAATTGGCGCCATTCACGGATGATGGTTTGAGGGCCACTTTTTGTTGGGGCGATGGGTAGGCCACTTTTTTGGAGCGAGAGGTGGGCCACTTTTTTGAGGCGAGGGGTGGGCCACTTTTTTGAGGCGAGGTGTGGGCCACTTTTTTTTGGGTGTCCGGGCCTATTTCTTGTCCCAGTCGGACCCTGGGGTCCTCCACACCATTTGCATGTGTCTCCCCGTTTTGACAGCCGTCAAAGTCCCGTGTTGGTGTGTCGACTCTCTTCTTGTCGACCCCGGACTCCTGCTACTTCTTCTTCCCTCTGCGTGTTGTCGATGGGTAGTCGCTGCATTGCTGCTTACATGACCACTACCTGGTCATCCGTGCGCTTACAGAGTCTCCCAATGGCTAGGATGCGGTCCAGTGGGATGTTTCTCTCAGACAATACCACCCTGCGCAGTTTGTCTGACGACAAACCATTGATGATCTGTAGAGGCAGAAAGAAAAACAACAGCGACCCAATTACCTCTCTCTCAGTCCACCGTGATGGCTGGTTAATGAAGTGTGGACTCTGTTGTCTATTTCATAGACTTAAGCTTACATACGAGGTCATGCCAAAAACCTTGGGCACATTAAAACGAAATTTATTCATGTAATATAACATTTCTATACTCATAAAAACACATTGGGCCTCATTACACGGTAGGCGGTGAGCCATGGCGCTTTTAGCGCCATGGCTCATGCCGGTAAAATACCGGCACCGCCTTGGCGGAAAGGGGATTTACCGCCCCATTCCAAGGTTGGAGGGGCGGTAAATCCCCTTTCCGCCATTGCCCTTCCCCATTCCCATTTCTGCCCCATAGGGCTCTATGGGAATGGGGAAGGCGCTAATTACGGCACCGCAATTTTGCGGTGCCGTAATTAGCTCCGAGGTCCCTTAGCGGGTTGGATTTTAACGCCTGCAAAAAGCAGGCGTTAAATCCCCCAACCCGCAAAGGGACCTCGTAGTAAGGCGGTAAGGATTTACCGGTACCGGTATTTTACCGGTACGGGTAAATCCTTACCGCCATCCGTGTAATGAGGCCCATATAGTTCATTTTTAGTGCTTTCCACAAGGCACATCATACAGACATGTAAACATTTATATTGTTGATCTGTAGAGGGACAGCAAACACTTTGTCTGGGAATTCGCATCCTAGTGCTAGCATCCTGAGCCATGCATGGAAATAATAAATGAGTTCCTTTGCTCTCTGGCCGGTCATGCAAAATTGGAATCGCTCATAGGCCCTCATTACGATACTAGCGCTAAACCATGGCGCTATTAGCACCATGGTTGGTGCCGGTATCGTAACGAGTCCGCCAATGTTCAATGGGGAATTACCACCCCATTCCAAGGTTGGCAGGGCGGTAATTCACCATTGAACATTGGCCCTTCCCCATTCCCATTTTTGCCCCATAGGGCTCAATGGGATTGGGGAAGGCGCTAAGTACGGTACTGCAAATTGCGGTACCGTACTTAGCACCAAGGTCCCTTTGCGGTCCCTACTTTAACGGCTGGTCTAGACCAGCCGTTCAGGTCGGGTCCTGCAAAGGGACCTCGTTGTAAGGGCGCCGCAGCCTTTTACGGCGCCGTTAACTCATTAGCGCCAGGGTCGTAATGAGGCCCATAGTCTGGGTTCAATTCAGGCTTGAACTTGTTGTTTAGCGCTGCTTTTGCTGTGTTATATTCATCTGCTGTCCCTCTGTTTGGAAGCGTATTGAACAGACGGAGCGCTGAGGCACCAATATTCAGCAGTAACAGGGTGCATTTCCTCCTCCCCTGGATGATATCTCTGGCCTGCAAGTGCAGTTGGAATTGTTGGAGCCATATCCCCTATCTGAGGGCCGCCCCAGTGGTGTATGGATCGATGGATCTCATAAAGGTTGCCTGCGTAGTGTCCTTGCCTTCCAGTCTCAATGCATTGTCCCTTAGGTGTTCTCCGCTGTTGCCTGCTCTAGTTGGGCTGGCTTGGGGGCTGGCTATCTCTGTGTGGGCTTGCCTGTCTCTCTTGCGCACGTTTGTTTGTTTTATGGGCTGCGCACTTACTTCACGCTTTTGCCTGTCTCCAGTCTGCTCACTTAGTCACTGGGTCAGCAATCGATGTTCCTACTTCGTTTTGTATTCTTCCCTCCTGTTCTCTGGGGGTGGCTGCTGTGTTCCAGTGGCATTGGTTTGAATATCTTTGTTTTTTGTTCTTTTTTCTCTCCAGCCCCTCATGTGTGTGGGTGTCAGATCCCTTTAGTCTTGCGCAGAGATAGCACAAACACCTACCTCACTGTAAGATCTTGACGCCTGGGAATGTGTAAAACCACAGGCCACATCAACCCGCCGGGGAAATAGGGTTAGGATCCACAAGATTGGATAGGTAAGGGTGATTAGGTAAACTGGGTAGAGGGTTAGGTAGAGGTATTGGATGAGTAAGGGGTATATGGGAAAGGTACTCTTCGTTGTCCCCTCCTGGGGTTGGTAAATAGATACTCTGCCCATTCACTCCTGTACACTATGCACCCAGTGTCCCTGTCACACCTGGCCTTTTGGCTCTAGTACTTGATGGCCTTGAGTACATAAACATGAATTGCACCTAGTATTTAACTTTACTCCATGTTATTCTCTGCTCTTTAAACATGCACGTTTAACAGTATTGCATGCAACATGCTGGTTGTTTAAAACACACAACCAGCGCACAGAAACCTTAAATCAAATATTAGGGCACTTAGCTGCGCATTGTAGTGCTGAGCGGCTTTGTCCCCGAACTGCAGTCTCAGAGTCCAACTTCCGTGTTGGTACGGATGCTCGGCTACAAGCAAATCAAAGAAAACTGTGATCATGCGCAGTGAAAGCAAGGTTATGCTAAACCTAATTTAGCCTGTAGTAGCAAACTCGCATCTAGATTGAGTGATAAAACTGTGTTAGTGTGCCTTTTTACTGATACCAGCCCACCCTTACTAGCGTAATACACATATAGTGACTACCCTAGCTTACTGCTGCACAGACAACTATAGCTTGCCAGTCATTGTATTGATACTGCAACTTATTCTCAATATGCAACTCTGGTTAACAACCATCATGTTTCCTTTCTGCATTGTTCAGAATAGAGTTCCTTGTTCTGGGAACGCTTTTATAGCCTACAAGAATGGTTTGTCTAAAGCAGCCTGTCAGCGACACTTTCCAATCATGTGTCCCATGCCCTTCCTACCTAAAATACCACAATTTCCAGCAGCCACCACACACCAATGCATCACCAGCCTTAACAAAACTACTTGCCCCAGCAACGTTCACACCAAGCCATCCACCTCAGAGATCATGCTAAGCCTCCCAACCTCCAGAAACCATCAGTCCTACCCCATATTGAGTGAGACTAGATGCCACCGGCTAAGATCCCGAACTCATTGGCATGGTCACGGAACCACGGCACACCTCATCTCACCCAGTCAGACCCAAACCTCAGGCCTCCCTAGCTTCCAGCACCTAAAAATGCACCCAAACTACCCTACCCCACCTTGTGCCCTCAGCCAACCACTGAAACAACCACCCCTAAACACAAACCCACCAGCAACCTCAAAGGGGCACTCATTAATGCCCGCTCCCTAGGCGCACATGCAACCAAAATCCACAATCTTATACTGATTCTCATCTTGATTTCCTTGTCATTGCTGAATCGTGGACACACCAAGCCTCAGGCCCTCTGCTGTCCCTTGCTTTCCCAGATGACTACACCATATTCAGAGCAGACAGGATTCACTCCCAGGGAGGAGGACTCGTCATTATAGCAAAAACTAATCTCCAACTAAGATTATGCCCTATTGAAAGTGTTGATGGGTACGAATTACTTCTCAACTAGCCATCAATGATAAAACCACTATCAACCTCGTCACCATCTACAGAACACCTAACTCTCATAGTCATCCAGAAACAGATATCCCTCTCCTACTCGCCCCACTTATCAAACCCAATACCAAGTGTATTATCCTTGGAGACCTAAATCTAGGATTTAATGATAGTCGCGACACTAAAGCAGAAGCCCTTCACACAGCTCTCAAGGACATGAATTTTACACAACATATCAACACCCCTACCCACATCAAGGCTAGAACCCTCGATTGGATCCTAATGCACAATCCACTCAGCTGGACTGATAATTTCAACATTTAGTTCACCATTATCACTGATGAACTCCTCCCCACTGCACAAAAATCTACTCACACCTATGAAGCTAGAAATCTTGGTAAGCTCACACCAGAGAACATTAGCCCTATACTGAGTACAGCACTAGAAGCATCATCAATCACCAGTGATAACCCATGTTTCCTAGCTGACATCTACAAAAATTGTCTTACATCTACCGTCAATGCAATAGCACCCCTTACCACCAAAATGAAACGCACTGATAAATGGTTCTGTTTCTGGTTTAATGAGGACCCATTCAATCTTAAAAGAATAAAACACGCTTTGGAACATGTCTATAAAAACAATCCAACACTAGAATAAAAAAATGCTTTCTTCTTGGCCAATAAAATCTATAAGTCAGCAATTATTTCAACTAAAGCGAATGCCTATAATACACGGATCAACAACGCAGCCTCTGATTCCAAAGAGTTGTTCTCCATCCTGAGAGAATTGGAAAACCCAACCCCCGTTACCAACAACTCTATACCGAGCAAAGAATGGTGTACTACCGTACAAGATGCCCTAGCATCCAAAATTAAATTGCTGCAAACCAAAATTGCCACAAAAAAGCGTTGCTAGCAAGCAAACTATCCAATGATAAACTTTCGCTTAACCAGCCCACCATTTGCCTTCACTCCAGTCTCCTAAGACTTAGTTTGTGATACCATTGCCAAACTTAAATCTTCCAACTGCAAAGGAGATGCCGTCCCAGCTCACATAGTTAAATCTTGTGCTCCAGCACTTACATCCATTATCACTAACTTCACCAACGCCTCATTTAAAGCCAATTCGGTCCCAGCCAGTATTAAAGAAACCTGGGTCACCTCCCTGCTTAAGAAGCCTTCTCTAGACCCAACTGTACCTACAAATTACCGGGCAATAACGACAGTCCCCTTTCTACTGAAAATCCTTGACAAAATAGCCTATAACCAAGTACAAACCCACTTAGAAAATAACCATCTTCTTGGATCAAGACAATCTGGCTTCAGGCCTAACCACAGCACCGAAACGGCTCTACTGGACCTTAAAATCCAAATGGACACTATTAGAGACTCTGGTAAACTTTGTATTCTCCTGCTACTTGACCTCTCGGCTGCGTTCGATTTAGTGGATCATGACAAACTCTGCGATACCCTAGCTAATGACTTTAACTTCTCCAAGGATGCAACTAGGTGGATTAAATCCTTCCTAGCTGACCGCACTTCTAGAATCGCTATAGGTAAGGAAACAGCTGACCCCATCCCCGTTTTCATTGGGGTGCCTCAAGGCTCTTGCCTTTCACCCACTCTGTACAATGCATACACTAAGCTCCTATTCTCAGCCCTAGATGATATGGGTGTCATCTACACCAACTTTGCGGATGAAACCCAGATCCTCATCCCACTCTTAGGAAATTACTCCCAAGACACCATACGCATCAACGATGAGAAGACCGAAAATTCTGATAGTGGGCTCGCAATCTAACATTAGCACACTCCACTCTGACTATGAATCCATCAACATTGATGGTACCACCATACCAGTCTCTAAACAAGTAAAAACCTTACTTGTTTTTACTTGTTTAGTAATCTCTCTATGACTAAACTCTCTATGACTAAACACATCAGCAATCTATCATCCACCACAGCATACACAGCGAAATTAATCTCACTAAGCAGACAATTCCTCACCCCCACTAACTGCATCACCCTGGCCAGAGCATTGATTCTCTCTCAACTTGATTATTGTAAAGTCTTACTATTAGGTACCTCCAAGTCTCATTTAAAAAAATTACAACTGATACAAAACAAAGCCCTAAGAGCAGCTCTAGGCATCAGAAAATCAGATCATATATCTAAGATCAGGAAAGACCACCACTGGCTTCCCGTTGCAGAATGAATCGTTTTTAAGACACTCTGCATAACCCACAAATGCCTACAGGACACAGAACCCAAGTATTTAAACAAAGCCATTAAAAAAAAAGTCTTCACTAGAATACTAAGGTCCAATAACCTCCAACTTTTTGAGATACTTCGTTACAAAAATACCGAAGCAGGACACAGTAGCTTCCGTTACTTAGCCCCCAAACATTGGAACTCCCTCCCCAGCAACATCAAAGAAGAAGGCTCCTTCACTGGATTCAAAAAATCACTCAAAACTTGGCTTTTCAAATAGTAGAAAGGACACCGTTTTTTGTCGGCCTAAACATGCTGCATGTAACCCGCATCATACAATTGTATGTGTAACTAAATGTCCTGGACAAACTGCATTGTGCAGAAGAGCATGTCTGCCAAATCATTGAGCTTGCTAGACCAAAAGCCAGGAGGCTAGAGGAAATTCAGTCTGAAACAGAAGGTTACCCATGCCTACAGTTTGCGAAGGCTGCTATTCTGACAGGGGAATGGAAGTCGTTCCTGTCGGCAGTCACTAGGAGAACACAATCAGCGCAAGAACTGTTACATGCGCTGTTCGGGATACGCCATGAGTTGTCCATATCGGTGGAAGGGCTGATCCTGAAAGGGCACAGGATTGTGCTGCCGCTGTCCCTGCGTGAGAGAGCGATCCAATTGGCGCATGAGGGACACCAGGTTGTCGTCCAAACACTGGCCTACCTCAAGTCACGCATCTGACTTCCCCACATGCAACAGAAGGTATTAGCCCTTGTAGAAACCTGCAGTGCCCGCCGGTCTTCACGTCGCCCTGGTCCACCAGAGCCCATGGAATACCTACCACAAAGCACCCGCAGGTGGGAATCCATCAGCATTGACTTTTGCACCGTCGCCAATGAGACCTACATGCTAGTGGTGTTTGATGAGCACACAAGGTATCCTGAAGTGGAACCGGTCTACTCCACAGAAGCAGAAGTGGTTACTACCGCTCTAGAAAATTTTTTCGCGACGCATGCCATTCCGTCGGCGATCCGAAGTGATAACGGCCTGCCGTTCACAAGCAAGGAATTCCGCCGCTTCATGGAAGATCTAGGGATACGCCATCATTACATCACGCCGTACTGGCCACAAGTGAATGGGGACGCTGAACGATTTATGGCCATCTCGCACCACACTCCCCAACGCACATCAGCCCGGCAGACATGATGTTTCAGGTCCCCATCCAAGTGGGTTTGCCCCTGCACCACTCCTGGAAACCAACCCCAGCCGACTGGGACGACGTTGAGACAAGGAGGCAGCTACACAATGCTAGAGAGGACTTAGCCAGGAGAGCAGTGACCAGTGACCTAAAGGTTGGTGACACAGTAATAGTGAAGACTCGGAACCGGAAGGAAAAGATGTCACTGCCGTACGAATCGGAACCATGGACAGTATCCCGGCGAGAACATGGCCTCGTGTCAGTCACGCGTGGGCGTGAGTAGGTGTCAAGAAATGCCTCGCACTTCCAAAAGGTCCCGCCGACATTATGGGAGGAACAGAAAAAATAAAGCAGTTCCAGAGGAGACAAATCCTCAAGAAGGACAAGGAGGAGAGACAAGCCCAGAGCCTTAAGCCTGTCTGGAAAAAGAAGAAAGAAATGGGGACTCAACCCACAACCCCTACGAGAGAGGAGTGAGCGGTATACGCTCAGAAAGCAGCCAATCCCATCAACGAGGCTGAAAGGCTATGTCTCCAACGGCGTCTACGTTCGGTCAGGATGGCCTTTCCGAGACTCTCCCTTTCCCCCCTTCCCTCCCTTGTCTTAATGTTTATCCTGCTCCCTTCCGTTGCAAAAAGGATGGGATGGGTATCATTATCATATAGGCAAGAATGAGTGCGGCACAGGCCACCCTCCCTGGGAAACGTGTGCATCAGTCTGCCCTGGACTGGTGGTAAGGGAGCGCCTACACACACAGGTGTGGTGCCACATGCTGCATTGCCTGAAGGCTGCAGCCATAAGTCATCCAGTCCAGTTCATTGTTGCTCGGAGGCGCTATGGTGCGCGTGCAATATCACACACTGCTGCTGCCACTGCTCATGCCTTGGCTATTTGCCTGCGGGGCAGGCTGCTAGCAGTGGAGCCGATGCTACAAGTGATGCCTGAATGCTTCGCCACTGCACCTCCTACACCACCTCTCGTCTCGTGGCTCGTGTGTGCAATCAAAATCACACTATGGTGTGGTAATGTCACTGATTTCCCCATACAAGCCGGCCGACCACCCAGGCCAGACTATTTGGAGCCACGAGCAGAGGTAAGCACATTTTTAAAATAAATGTAGCAATCCCGCCCAGACCCAGAACAAACAAGTGCCTTGCTTTGGGATCAGACAGGCAGCATGTGTACGCACAAGTCTATGCAGGAGGACGCACACTGGTGGAGCCAGCCTGCCTGTGCCCTATTGCCAGCCTGCTTGCGGCCTGCTCTGGGGCCCTGAGTCCTGCCGCCATTCGAATCACTTGCACAGTCCACAGCTCTGCTGCTGCAGTACCCGGAGAGCAGTCCACACCACGATGGCCCTCAGCCCGGATGCCGCCAGTACCCAGCACAGTAACACATAACATTTAACTCCGGGCCGGGACGGTTGTCGGCCGGCGGCAGCTTCGGCCGGCCTGGCGGCTAAGGTTGAGAAGCTGGCCTGGCTCCCCCTTGTCTTTAATTTATTTTAAACCTGCGGTTTCTGAGGGACGGGATGGGTCTGACAGTCAGCAGACAGTGTGCAGTGGCGTTCTCGCTTTTATTTGAATTTAACCCTTTGTGAGTGGGTTTGTTTAGTATTTTCACAGGGTTTGGCTGCCATGGCAAGTGTCCTTAGACCCTTAGGCTCAGTCTCTGGGATTTTGCATTAATCTACGGATGTGTCACACCTTCAAAAGGATACAGGATTAACACCCACTTTAGGGGTGGTCCCTTCACTCTGAGGGGTCTTGAACGCGATGTTAACAAGACTTTTCCCACAAGTGCGCAGCCTGTAGCAATGTAGTATAACTTACAGGCCAAGGGCTTGAGTGAAAATGCAGGAGCAGCGACAACAGATCTAAGGGAACAAAGCAAAACATAGCAGTTCAGAAAAGCAGCCAGGAATGCCAAAATGCAGCAATAACCACCCACAATTACCCCCTCTTACCTGCTTAGTCAAGAAGAATTCCAGTAACCTACTCGGAATCAGCAGAATGGTGGTAAGGTGCAGAAAGAAAAAGAAGTCCCAGTTTCAGGAAGTCTGTGCAAAAACCACCTAACCCGGACGGCACGAGGGAGCAACTAAAGAGTCCAAAAATAATCCAAAAGAAATCAGCAAAGCGTCCCAAAATGAAAATAACCAATCCAAGTAGTGACCATCTAATCAGGAGAGCGTTCGAATGGTCACTTCGGTATGTAGAACAAAGTTCCTTGTGATGAACAAAACAGTGGGCTTCATTACACGGTAGGCGGTAGGGGATTACCGGCACCAGTAAGGGCACCGGTGCCAGTAATCCCCTACCGCCCTACTACGAGGTCCCTCAGCGGGTCACGTCCTTAACCTGTAGTCAGACCACACGTTAAGGAAGGGACCCGCTGAGGGACTTCAGAGAAAATAACGGTACCGCTAATTGCGGTACCGTTATTAGCTCTTTCCCCATTCCCATTGAGCCCTATGGGGGCTCGAATGGGGAATGGCAATTGGCATGGGGACGTACCGGGTCCTCGAGGGTCTGAATGACCCGGTAAGTCCCCATACCGCCTACCCGGACCCAGAAGGCGGTAGGGCGTAGCCATGGCGCTAATTGCACCATGGTTACCTCCTACCGTGTAATGAGGCCCAGTGTCTTGGAGAGGTCCAGAAAGTGGAGTGTTCTGTGGGCTTGTGAGAGGTGAGGGTCCCAGAAAGCAAGTGGAATTAGCAGCCAGTGAGGACAAAACAAACTTGGGAACAGGAGTCCAGCTCAAAGTTTCCTAATGTTTTAGACTGCGCTGGACGTGAGGTTAGCAGGTTCAAAATAGCATCACAACAAACTTGGCCAAGATGAGAGCAGTCCGATTGAGTAGCCGTAAGTTCAATAACCGAGGGAAACAGCTGAGGGAATTGGCGCCGGAAATCGTAAGGGGAAAAGCTAAAGAATAATCCTTTTTATGCACGAGCCGGGTCCAGGAAACACAGAAATCAGAGTATCAAAGGATTGGGCACTCAAACTAATTGCTTGGTTTTAGGAGCACCCATTGCAGGAATACGCCGAACTAAGTACCGGAGTCACCCAAGGATGCGAGACACGTTACGTGCGCTTCACGTGACCATGAATAGAGGGATTGCTGGGAAATGTAGTGCGGCATATCCCGCGAACCGAGTGCAGTCGCCAAGGCAGCTTCCAGGTGGGGACAGACGCCCCCGGACGTCTGTATGCAGGAATGCGGGGCATGACTGTACCCCCCCACAAAGGACGACCACCCCTGCGGGCACGCCATCTTTCCAACCAAAAGGTACCTAATAGTCGGTGCCATGATGCCTACTCCCGGGAAGCCAGTTCAGGCCCAGCGTCCCCGAAAGCAGACATCATGTCCCCAGGGAGGGACCCAGCAACCCCTTATAGGGGCTCTTTGGACATTGTCCTGGCGCCTTTGGCGCCAGGCTCATAGAAGGCATCAGTCCTGGCACCATAGGCGCCAGGCTCATTATGGGAGTGCTTGGATGGACTTACCTGATGCAGACCATGCTGCCGGATCCAGACCTCCTTGAGGTCTGAAAGGGACTATTTTACCTATGGGACTATTTTACCACTCAGGCGTGGCTGAGGAAGAATACTTACCTGGAACTACTTTGGGGGCTATTGAAACCACGCCCAGACAGCAGCTCACGCTTCGCGTTGTTCTGCATCTAGCAGCTGGACGCTCACCGTGTCTGCTCCTGCATCCTGGCTCCAGCCACGCCCGCCGGCAACCTGGAACACCTGAAAAGGAAGGAAAGGAGAGAAAGGTGAATAATTGAACTTTACCTACCTCCATCCGGAGTCCGGAACCATCACTCTGACGATCCTGAGAAAAGACATTATTTTTAGAAGCGCATTGCATCGCTCGCTGCAGCGCCGCGTTCCACTCACCTTCACGAGGCGCCCTCGGGCTCTTCAGCAACCATTGGCACCATCCGCCACCTTTCAGCGCCTAAGGAGAAAAAGAGACAAAACAAAGGTGAGCGAAGGAACAGATTGAGGAAGGCCTGATTCTTCCACCTTAAGACTTACCTGATTATTGTTGGGACAATCTTTCCTCACCTCGGGTCGGCGCCGCTTCTTTGGCACTTCCGTACCCCGGCCCCTAAGGGGAAAAGACACGCGCATTAGTGGGTGAAAGCAAGATCACTAAGGGAACCATCCATCAAAAAGACTCACCAGAGTTTACCTTCGGTGAATCCATTCCTCTATGCGGATTCTTCATCCTGCATCTGAAATAGAGAAAAGGACAAGGACAATTAAGGCTTGAACTTTTGCAACTGAATATTTACGGCCTCATATTGGAAAAGTCAAGCAGAGTTGAATACTCACCAAACCCGAGATCCAGTGAAGTAACTGTAAATCAACGCGCCCCTGCATCGGAAGCAGGATGGAGAGCTCGTCCTTTCAGACTCTAAGGTAAGACTCTACGGGGAATCGCGGAGGGGGTTCGAGGAGTGTGAGAGGGGGAAGGGGGGAATCCGACACATTATCCAGCAGACAGTTAATCCCCTTTTCCACCTACAGAAGGATTCTTCTACGGGCCAGACAGGCGAGGTTTGGGGATCCGGTCCAGTCCGTCTTCCGAGTCCTGCACATCACCTTAGAAGAGGTCATAGCAGTCCAGAACAGGTCGGCGCCTCCGTGGGAATCAGGTGAGCGTCACAGTCGGGGAGTATGCAGGTTGGAGGCCGGTTCCCAGGTCCTATCCTCAGGACCCTAACCTTTTCAATCAATCAGGTAGGACCGTACTCTGTGAGGTAAACGGGTGTCCAGTATTGCATGTACTTCGTATTCGTCCTCCGCCGCACAGTGATCGGGGCAGGATCAACAGGAAGCCGGGTGCCAGGCACAAAAGGACGGAGCAAGGAAACATGAAAAACAGGGGGAATCCGCCAATGAGACGGAATGTCCAAACAGACAGCAACAGGATTGAGACAATGAAGAACCTTGTATGGACCCACATAATGAGGCAACAGCTTCCGTTTACCCCGAATGTTGAGGTGCTCGGTTGAAAACCAGGCACGATCTTTTAACTGGGGGACAAGCCAAATTTTACCACGTTCCTTCTCTGATCATTCAATGGTCACACTGGAAGTCACCCTTTCAGGCACCACAAACCCTGGTTTCCGATGGAGATTCAAGCCCGGTTCGCTCAACGGCACCATCTTTGCGGATGAACTTCGCAAGGAACTAATATCCTTTATAAAAATAAACCAAGACTCTGTCGCCTCAGCCAGCACCATGTGGGAAACACTAAAATGTTACGTGCGAGGAGTATGCCTGGCCAAAGAAAATGGCATGCTAAAACTGATCCGGAGACACTTGGCCAGCAGTGAACAGCGCTTGAAAGAACTAGAGCTGAGAGCCTCCACTACCCAAGACTCACATGTTCAAGCCGAATTAAAGGAAAAGCTGCTCAAGTTCAAGGAAATAGCTGAATGTGAAATAAAGTTCTTGAGCTGCAAACACAAGATCCGCCAATATGGGGAAGGACAGAAACCAGGCGCTTTGTTAGCCCGTCTTCTATCAATAGACAAATCTCTGACCCAAGTGGAGTGTATCAAAGATGACCACGGTCAACTAGTATATTCAGAGGAAAAAATTGCCAACATATTTCGGGACTTCTATCAAGTTCTTTACAGTTCCAAAGGGGATTCAGATCCTGAATCTATACAAAAGTTCCTTGACGACACAGAGTTGTACTGGGTTGAAGCAGAGCTGGGTGAACCCCTGAATGCTCCGATAACAGTAGAGGAAATTCTAGAGGCAATAAAATCCCTCCCAAATACCAAGGCGCCTGGGCCCGACGGGCTCATCGGAGGGTTCTACAAGGCCCATGCAACCACCCTAGCCCCTCTTTTGCTCCGAGTTTTTGAAGAATCTTCACAGTGTGGATACCTTCCCCCCACATCGCGTGAAGCTAATGTAATGGTGCTGCACAAAGCCGGCAAACCCCCAGATGATTGTGCATCCTACAGGCCAATCTCCTTGATTAATCTGGACAATAAAATTCTAGCTAAAATCCTCGCAGCACGGTTGCCTCCTCTTATGCCCGCACTTATAATCGGTGATCAAGCTGGGTTTATCCTGGGGCGAAGCACAACCTATGGGATCAGAAGACTGTTTGGCGTCATAGAGGCCCTAAATCCAACACAACAGGCAATAGCAGTCCTTCTCAAGGCCAAGAAGGCGTTTGATTCTGTTGAATCGCCATTTATGTTCGCAACACTTACACAAATGGGCCTAGGCAAATTCTTTATCAAATAAGTGTCCTTGCTATACAGTGCCCCTCGCTCATATATCACACTCAGAAACTCCAGGTCCTTAGGCATAACACTAGAACGCGGAACAAGACAGGGTTGCCCGCTTTCTGCCCTTATTTTTGCCCTCATTATGGAACCCTTGGCGTCGAGGCTTCGCGCCAACCATCTGACTCGAGGTCTTAAACTGGGTCCCCATAGATTAATTGTCTCCCTCTACGCTGACGACGTCATGTTATTTGTCAGTGATCCCCAGGCCAATCTTAACCCAGTAATGCGCGAAGTCATAAAATTTGGGCGAATGTCAGGTCTCAAAACCAACCACTCAAAATCGGTAATCTTTTCCCTGACCCCGACCGCAACTGAATTCGCAGAAGATTACGGTCTTAAATGGGAAACCTCAAAGGTTCGCTATCTGGGTATTTACATGTCACGTAATCATCATGAGATATATAGAGATAACTATGTCTGTGCACTAAATTCCTTGCAGGAAGAATTCACAGGTGGAAAACTCTGCAACTAATGATATGGGGAAGAACCTCTTTAACGAAAATGGTTGTCTTACATAAACTTCTCTATTTGTTCACGAACATTCCGCTGCTTGTACCAAAATCCTTCTTCCAAAAAGTCAGGAGTCTAGTCCTAGAGTGCTGTGGGCTGGGAAACCGGCACGCGTAGCGTACAACACATTAACGTTGCCAGTGTCGAATGGCGGATTAGCGCTCCCCGATATCGAGAAGTACTACTGGGCAGCCCAGGCTCAATTTCTCAGTCATTGGTATACGGTCCACTTTGTTCGCCCCCACGTGCAGGTGGAGCGAGCCTTAGCTTCCCCCAACCTCCTGAGGGCCGTCATTATCAGCCATAACCCTGTCCGATACAACACGCTAAACACGGTCCTATCCACGTACGCAATTTGGAAAAAAATAGCCAATAAATATGGGGTGACAATAAGATTTTCCCCATTATTGCCAATTAAATTTGTTCCTGGCATCCCCCTCACTAATGAGAAAGTGTTCCTTATATAGACAGACAAGGTTAACATACACTCCTTTGGCTACCTCTTCCCGGGGAGTACCTTTTTGACTCCACAAATGGCCAAAGATAGAGGCAGTAACTCCTCTTTGGATGTGTTCATTTACTTTAGACTATGCCACACCCTTCAAAAGTTGTTTCCGTCCTTTTCCAATCAACCTCCCACATGGGACTTATTACACAATACGATTCAAGAGCAGGGGAAGGAAGATTAGTGTCACTACTATATAAGTCCCTCATAGTAGGCAGTGTGAAACCCAAACCCAAGGCGTGGCAAAAATGGGAGTCAGCCATTCATGAATCGATATCAGACGTGGACTGGTCCTATATCTTCCGCCAAACGCAAAAAGTTGCAATAAACACACGGTATAAATTAATTCACTTTAACTTCGTGCATCAGACGTACTACACCCCTGTTAAGAGGAACAAACATCACCCAGAATTGTCGGCCCAATGCGACAGATGTGCGGCAGCCAACGCCGACTTCCTCCACCTAGCTTGGAACTGCCCGGGAATTCACAATTTATGGTCCTCAATTCTACAAATAACTGAAGACATCATAGTCGAACAAGTGACCGCAACGCCCCTTGGAGCCTTGCTCAGTCTTACGAAATACTTGCAGCCAGCATCTCAAAAACTTGCAGCCCTTCTCTTGGTGCTGGCACGTAGGAGAATCGCAATATCGTGGGGTCGTGGCCCACTCCCCAAGATTGAAGACTGGAAAAAACACATTATATACTGTCAGAACACTGAGTGCGAATTTATAAGACTCCTACCATTGCATGCTCGCCCCCCGGACATCTGGGGTCCGTACATAACGTATCTGCTAAAAAACGCAGATCCCTCAGATTCTGATAACTCTGTGAGCTAGAAGATGTGTAGTTGGGCTGAGATTCGTAAGGGTGTGCTGGATAATGGCAATCTGAAAATGCGGAAGGAACCCACGGAATCCTTCAAGGGTGAACTTGGGAGGGGGAGAGGGGTTGGCTTGGCAGGGTTGGTTAAAGATGGGTTTTGTTTTTCTTTCTAATTTCTCTCTGTTTGTTTTACTCTGTTTGCGCACCCAGGTGGTGCCTATGAATGGCGATTTTATTGAAAAACCAAAAATAAAGTTTATAAAAAAAAAAAAAAAGAAAGCCAGGCACGATCACCCCGGGCGTAGGATGGAGCAGGTGAACGATGTTTGTCCACTTGCATCTTTGCCCGGGACTGTGCGGTCTGTAGGTGAGTAATGACCGAAACGCGTATGGCAACCAGAGTGTCCCTCGTGGATTTCGCAGCAGGGATCTGGTCCAAAGAAGGTAGAATAGGTGGAAGGACTCTAGGGTGTAACCCATACAAGGCATAAAATGGTGAACAATCTATTGATGAGTGTCGGGAGTTATTATATGCAAACTCTGCTGTTCCAAAGACGGATAACCAGTTGGATTGATGTTGTAAGCACAAGCAACAAAGATATTGCTCCATGGTGCCATTAGTACGTTCGGTCTGTCCATCCGTTTGTGGGTGGTAGGATGATGAAAGCCGTGCATCTATCCCCAAGGAATGGGTAAGGGCACGCCAAAACCGTGAGGCAAATTGGGTGCCCCGATCGGAAATCATGATTGTAGGCAAACCGAAGAAGCGTACCACATGATCAAAGAACAGACTAGCCAATAACGGAGCAGTAGGTATACCTGAACATGGTATGAACCGTGCCATTTTTGTGAAAACGTCAACCACCATGAGCACAGCTGACATGCCCCGAACCAAGGGGAGTTCTACCACAAAATCAAAAGTAACCGTATTCCACGGATGTGGGGGCAGGGGCATGTTCATCAAAAGATCCAAGGTTGTCTCTTGCACTGTATACATACCGCACACTTACATACATAAGATTCGGTATCCTCCTTCATACCAGGCCACCAGCACCATCGATGTAGCAGGTCATAGGTCTTGAGTTGACCTGGATGGGCCGCTAATGGGACATCATGTGACCATTCCAGGGCCTTCCGTCTGGTTTGGTTATAATGAAGGTACAATAGTCCATGAACATAAGGAAGACCTGTAACAATCCGAGCGCCCAATTCGTCGAGAAAAGAGACATGGTCCTTGGCCCACTGCCACACTCTGTCAAGAAGTGAGGTGGAAACTGAACATACACAAACAACAGCACCTGAGGGCAATATCGGTGATACTGGTTTTCGGGTGTCAAAATCGGTACCAATGCGGGACAGGGTGTCCGCTTTCCCATGTAGGGGGCCAGGGCAATACGTAACTGTAAAATCAAACAGCGTGAAGAACAAGTGCCAACGTATTTGTCGGGCATTGGTGCATTTTGCATGTGACAGTGCCTGGAGGTTCCGATGATCGGTGTACACTGTTACTGGATGTCAAGCACCTCGAAGATGGTGTCTCCATTCTTTAAAAGCCGCTCGAATTGCTAAGAGTTCTCTCTCCATTACGGTGTAGCTGCACTCGGCCGTGGACAGCTTTCGGGAAAAATAGGCCACCGGATGTAATCGTTGCGTAGCGGGGCATACCTGTGAAAGGATGGCCCCCACCGCTATAGCGGAGGCATCTGCTTCCACTATATAAGGGAGAGACGGGTTTGGGTGCTGCAAAACAGGAGCAGTAGTAAAGGCCTCTTTCAATGCTTCAAAAGCCGACTGGGCTTTGTCATCCCAAAGGAATGGAACCTTGGGACTAGTAAAACGGGTGAGGGATGCCACTGTTTCAGAGAATGAGGAAATAAAGCACCTGTAGAAATTCGAAAGCCCAAAAAAGACTGAAGCGCCTTCACAAAGTTTGGAATCGGCCAGTCCATTATTGCCTTAACCTTAGAAGTACACATGATCACCCCTTTTGCGGATGTCTGAAACCCCAGGAACTCAACTGAGGATGCATGAAACACGCACTTCTCTAGCTTAGCATACAGAGAGTGTTCACACAAACGTTGCAGTACAGAACAAACATGCTGAGTGTGTTGTGGGAGTGAATCCGAGAATATCAGGATTTCATCCAGGTAAATCACTACATAACAGTCCAGCATGTCTCTAAAGATGTCATTAACTAAGTGCTGAAATGTGGCAAGGGAGTTACAGAGCCCAAAGGGCATAACAAAGTATTCATAAAGCTCAAACTTTGTTTTGAAAGCGGTTTTCCATTCGTCCCCGCTTCGCATGCTCACCAAATTATATGCCCCCCTGAGATCCAGTTTAGTGAAAATGGTGGAGGATGTCATCTTATCGAGCAGTTCCGTTATGAGGGGTAAGGGGTATTGGTTTTTAACTGTTATTTTGTTCAGGGCTCTATAATCTACACAAGGACGTAATCTACACTTCTCCGGCACAAAAAATATTGGAGAGGCTGTAGGGGACCGGGAAGGTCAGATGTGTCCCAAACGCAACGCATTATCCACATACTCTTTTAGATGGTTCTCTTCTTTTAAGGTCAGGGAGTAAACATGACCATGAGGTACCACTGCCCCAGGCACCAAATCAATGGGACAGTCATAGCAGGGATGTGGAGGGAGTTTTTCTGATAGCCCCTTGTCGAATAAATCGGAGAAGTCCTTGTATACTGCTGGTAATTCTGGTTTGGGATTACTCAGCGTGGCATTGATGGAGGAGACGTTGGCCACCAAGGCCAAACAAGGAGACAGGGTTGTCACCTCCGAGTTTTGAAAACAATGTTGGGTACAAAACACAGAAGAGAAGTGCACCGTTTGTTTGATCCAGTCAATTACAGGGTTATGAGTCCGGAGCCAGGATAGACTAAGAATGATCCCGAAATGAGGAGCAGAAATGAGGTAAAACACGATTTGTTCAGTGTGGCCTTCTGTAGTAGACATGTAAAGGGGGACTGTCTGTTCAGTTACCCATCTGGATACTAGACGGATACTAGACGAGAGCCGTATACAGCATGTACCTTCTCGGGTCTAACCTTAGGAACCACAATTAAGCTATGATGTTTTGCCAACTGTATGTCCATATAATTCACACTAGCCCCTGAATCGATCATAACCGGGTTAGTGAAGGGCTCAGTACCAGGGGTTGCAAAACACATAGCGAGGTAGATATGTGAAAAGGGAGGGCATTTGTCTGAGCGTCCATCTGATGACTCATCCTTAAGGCTCAGTTTAAGGACGAGTCTTGGCATTTCCCACCGTCTTGACATGTCTCTTAGGGCATACACAAATGTAATGACTGGACTGGCCGCAATAGAAGCATACGTTGTTGACCATACGCCTTTCTCGTTCGGCTTTGGTTAGTGGGCCCCTGATTGCCCCTATTTGCATTGGTTCAGCTTCTCCTAGAAGGGCAGGAGAGGCCAAGTCTGATTTGGCTGAGAAGCGAAGGTCAGGAACACGACGTTCGCCACGTCTTTGCCGCAGCCGAGCATCAACCTGCAAGACCCGGTCCAGCAATTCAGGAAAGCCAGACGGTAGAGCGGCCACCACTGATAGAGCGTCTTTCAGCTTGTCCAAAAGTCCCTTATAGAAGACAGCCTCCTTCTTCTGTTTGGGCCACGTGGTTTCCGCTGCAAACTGATTAAAGCAAGCAAGATAGGACAACAGGCCTTCTTTGCCATGGCTGATAGCAAGGAACTCAAGATCTGAAGTTTGTGCCTTGTAACGCATATCAAACATGGTCTGAATAAGGGCATCAAAGTCATACAGGGCTGGGTCGTTTGCTTCTAGTAACGGGTTAGCCCAAGCTGCTGCGGTTCCTCCCAAATGGGAAAGGATAAACGCTGCATTAGTAGTAGCGTCCGGAAATGCCAGTGATCGACAAAGAAAATGTAGACGGCATTGAGTCACGAAAGTCCGGTAGGCTTTGGGATCTCCCAAAAAGCATTCCGGTTGGGCCAAAGGAAAAGGTCCAGGAAGCACAACGGGTGTTGGAGCAGGGGTTTGCGCCTGGTGTACAGGAGGGGCTGCTGCGACAGCAACATCACCAAACTCCTCATTGGGAGGTAAATGCTGCACAAAACTCTGTAGCACATCCATACGTTGATGGAGAGTCGCATGTGCGGATGCCATGTCGGTGTGCAAGGCAGTAAAGGCTTGCATCAGGGCAGGCATTGGATCAGTGCCGGTTTCCATGACCGACAGGCAAAATAGGCTCCTAAATCTGTCACACCTTCAAACGGATACAGGTAAACACCCACTTTGGGTGTTTTAGCACACCCTGAAAAGGATGCAGACTTTGAAAGGATACAGGATTAACACCCACTTTAGGGGGGTCCCTTCGCTCTGAGAGGTCTTGAAGGTGATGTTAACAAGACTTTCCCCCCAAGAGCGCAGCCTGTAGAAATGTAGTATAACTAACAGGCCAGGGGCTTGAGAGAAAAGGCAGGAGCAGCGACAACAGAACTAAGGGAACAAAGCAAAACATAGCAGTTCAGAAAAGCAGCCAGGAATGCCAAAATGCAGCAATAACCACCCACAATTACCCCCTCTTACCTGCCTAGTTAAGAAGAATTCCAGTAACCCACTCGGAATCAGCAGAATGGTGATAAGGTGCAGAAGGAAAAGGAAGTCCCAGTTTCAGGAAGTCTGTGCAAAAACCACCTAACCCGGACGGCACGAAGGCGCAATTAAAAAGTCCAAAAATAATCCCTAAGAAATCAGCAAAGCGTCCCAAAATGAAAATAACCAATCCAAGTAGTGACCATCTTATCAGGAGAGCGTCCGAATGGTCACTTCGGTATGTAGAACAAAGTTCATTGTGATGAACAAAACAGTGTCTTGGAGAGGTCCAGAAAGTGGAGTGTTCTGTGAGCTTGTGAGAGGTGAGGGTCCCAGAAAGCAAGTGGAATTAGCAGCCAGTGAGGACAAAACAAACTTGGGAACAGGAGTCCAGCTCGAAGTTTCCTAATGTTTTAGTCTGCCCTGGACGTGAGGTTAACAGGTTCAAAATAGCATCAAAACAAACAAGGGCAAGATGAGAGCAGTCCGATTGAGTATCCGTAAGTTCAGTAACCGAGGGAAACAGCCGAGGGAATTGGCGCCGGAAATCATAAGGGGAAAAGCTAAAGAATAATCCTTTTTATGCAGGAGCCGGGTCCAGGAAACACAGAAATCAGAGTATCAAAGGATTGGGCACTCAAACTAATTGCTTAGTTTTAGGAGCACCCGTTGCAGGAATACGCCAAACTAAGTACCGGAGTCACTCAAGGACGCTCGACACGTTACGTGCGCTTCATGTGACCACGAATAGAGGGATTGCTGGGAAATGTAGTGCGGCGTATCCCGCGAACCGAGTGCAGTCGCCAAGGCAGCTTCCAGGAGGGGACAGACGACCCCGCAGGTCTATATGCAGGAATTCGGGGCATGGCAGGATGTCAGCAAAACACATTCAATAAAGTCATTGGGCCTCATTACAAGTATGGCGGTCCAGAAATAAGGGTGCCGTAGTAAGAAACCGCCATAATACGAGAATGCCGGTAGGGGCCGCGGATCCCGCGACAGGCCTGACCTGCCAGGAAATCAGGCCCCTCCCAGCATGTCTCTCTGTTAGCAACGTTGCCAGTGCTTCAGTGTCCCCATTCCTATGGGACTCCACTCCGATAGGATAACATTGGGGATTGGACTTGTAGTGCTTTCATGGGGACAAGATGGATGCCCCCACATATTTTGGTTCCCAGAACTGCATGTGCAGTCTAGTCTTTTGGATGTGGTTCAGCCCAGAGACACCTGGGATACCCAGAGACTATTTAAGACACGCCCAGGCTAAGAAACATGCTTTGTGTTTTCTGCACCTGCAGCGTGACACTCACTGTGTTCCGATCGGTCTCCAGTAGGCCTGCATCTTTCTTCTGCGCTCAGCTCCTGCAAGAACAAGAATACCGTTAGGAACACCCTTACCTTGCGGCGCATCTGCCCATCATTCATCGCTTCTTCTGTTCTGCGGGCATCTTCAGTGGTGTCATTCCCATCCCGGCACGCCGCTTCCTAAGGAAAAGGGAAAAGAACTGAAAAAAGGCATTAGTAAGCATTCAGCAAATCTTCGCTTATTTTTAAAGACTGTACAAGCTTCAAACACTTACCTGAATCCCAGCCGCTCTGGGGGAACTCTGTCTCCGGAACTTCTCATCCATCTGCAAAAGGGAAAAGACACTCCAGGTTAGCGTGGAAACATCTAGAGGCGCCACATACCGCGCTTACACACCACATTTTTTCTTCATAACCAGCATCCACGCTGAAAACGTCGCGGCACTTAAAAGACACAGAAAAATAACTCAGTTCAATACAAATACGAAAGGGTCGCATCCCGCGTCACGCTCTCACTCAGCTTCAGCGCTACTCATCTCAGCAGCACGTCGCCATCCCCGGACGCCGGCCATCATCTAAGGAAGGAAAGGAACAAAGTTAGAGAACTGTTCAAAAGATTAATTATACTTACCTGTCGGACTGTGACCAGTAAAGTACCTAGGTATCAACGAGCCTGCATCAATCAACGCGCCCCTGCGCTGAAAGCAGGATGGAGAGCACACTTTCCAAGAAAACAAGGTGAGCTGTGGATCAAAGGCAAGGGTTTGACCCCGGGGAAGAAAGGGTTCAAGCACACAAAGACAATAAGGAGTTAAACTCTACCAATCCTGTGTTTCAGGCCCAGTCTCGAGTCGAGTAGACTCCAGGGAAGGGTTTGAGGTCGTAAGAGGTCAGAACAGGCAGAGTGACGTCCCCGTGGATACCAGGTGAGCGTTACAAAGGGCAAGGTCGCCACTCTCCTTGCCACATTCTCGTCTTACGCCCCCTTTTTCCTTCTCTTGAACTGCCGCCTTCTATTAGCTGTTTCCTCGTGCTGCCTGTCGTATCCGTCTTGCTCGTACTGTGCTCGTTGGCTCCACCTTTTATCCACGTAGGGAAGGGAAAGGGCCATCAGTTGTGTGTGATTAGAGTCAATTGCCTGACTTTGCCTGACCCTGGTATTGGGACATGTCAGGTAAACGGCCCTAGTGTGAGTCTGTTGTCTGTTGTGTTATGCAAAAGTGTTCGTGGGGGAAAAGGGGTGGGAAGTGGTTTGGAATGTCCTAAGTGAGAGGATGGGGAAAAGGTGTTAAAGGAAGGGGAATACCATGTCTCACCCGTCGGTGTCCCACTCCCACTCCCTGAGAAGTCCCCATCCAGGTGATCCTCCCTCACTGGTCCACCAAGATGCCCTTGCAATCCATTAACAAGCGTCTTAATGTCTGCCTCCAGGGGTCCTTACAAATGGTGCACAATTTGTGTGCTCTCTCACCCCGCCCCCATTTGGTGAGCACCTCTCCTGTGTGAACTAGATTCAATCGGAATCTTAGAAAGCTCTGTCTCGCCCTCCAGTCAGGGAACTGTTTAAGGTATTTTGGTACGAATCCGGGCTTCTTATTGTCGATTGAGAGTGAACTTACCAAAGTTTCTTTGCGCATAGCTGCTATTGTGTTGATCCATTCCGCTCTTTCTATTGCTTTTTTAGCTTTTAGGGAGTTAACGACCAATGTCTGTATCTGTATCTGCTCCTTTCAAGATCTCAAATACCGTGGAGTTCAGATTAGTTAACACGGCCGATTTTGATTGTTTAAGGTGGTCTTTAATATCTGCATACAGAGTATCCCCTTGTGATGTTTTGATTAGGTGATAAAGAGAAACCAACTTCCAAGCTGCCTGGGATCCCAAGGATCTCAGACCTAGTTCGTATCTTAGGCAGCAAGCCGAGAGACTCGGGGTGAGACTGAGGACCTTCTTCCAGATCAGGCCTTCCCACTTTTGGCAGTTGCTATTCCAGAGTATAGGTTCAGTAATAGAACCTTCACGTCCCTTCGGAAATCAGGATCAATAACGTCTGCTAAGACGTCTATTCGAACTTCCATGCTAAGCCAGATTTCGGGGCTAATCATATGTAACATCCCGGAGAGGGAATCAAAACTAAATCTGTAGGAATCATTCCTCTTTTCCCAGGGGGATTAGTAGCTTCCCTACTGCTAGAGATATCAAAGCCTATTGTTTCCTTGGTGGCAATGGAAGGGTTGGAGGCTCTCTGGCTAAGTTTTTGAAATTGTAGAGTTCCCCAATTTGTTTCAAATGAGCCAGATCCCACTGCTGACACCATATGTGAGAAACTCATGGTGACACAAGTAAGACAGACACAAATGATCACAATTCAAGGGTGTTTATTGAACAATAAAAAATGGCGAGCGGGTTGGAAAAATGCCAAATCTAAACCTATTTCTAAGATGTGGACAATTGTCGACCATCAAATGAAAAATAGGGCAGACCTAGTGGCGTCATGTTAAAATAATAGAGCCTATACTAAGAAACCTATTGCCAAACCTTACAACTATTACAGAAAAGGGTGTGGGATAGTTCTCAAGAAAAGAAAGACGTGCTCTCAAATAATAAGTCAGGATGTTGTGGTTTGTGTAAAGGGGGGGTCTGTACTACCGCTCTCTATATGGTAGAGGGGAGACACAGAGACCCCTGCCAAGATTCTCTAGTTTTGGTAGACGTAGTCGAGCAATCAAGGCCTAGCTTTTCAAGAGGTGATGTTAGCTGGTTCTTAAGTACAGTGTAGTCCCCAAGCACCCACGAAGGAATGTTCACACACTGTATTGGTTTAAAACACAGTCTTTATATAATTAATATTCAAAGTCATATACACGATCACGATAACTCACTTTGTACTCCGGAAATCAACAATGGTAAATATGTACAATTCTAAAGTGGTACCACTAACGTTATTAGATCTCATTAAAGTGCACATTGTCAGAATGACACACAGATCAAAATAAAGAGGAAACCAGCAGTAGAGAGAGGGAGGAAAGCAAGATGGTTGAGCAATAGACAGAATACTGTTAACTACCGTTAAACACAGCTCTGTGTGGAGATCCCCTCACCTGGGCAACCTGTAGAAGAAAGATACAAGCCCAGTCCATATCTTGTTCCCACTAGACTTTCCAATAGTTCTGCAACCCCAAAGTACCTGGCTTTGTAGCGTTCCTCATCTGGGGAAATCGACAACCCTTCTTGAGTGCCTTCCCATTAAGGCAGGAGTCATGGGTCGTCGAACGTCTGACGGAGAACAGGTCGAGCTACGACGGTGAAGTGGCTGCATCGTTCCTAGCGGTGCTCGTTGACGGGGAAGCGTAAACGTCCTGCAAGGAAGAGGCATGCGGGGCACCTCAATGTCAATAGTTCTGGACCGCAAAGAGTTGAAGAACTGTGGCCCAGCAAGGGCGTCGAGTCGTCGGCATCTCTGTGGTCTTTGGGTGGTGGAAAACCCACCAGTGGATGCTCCTCGGCGCATCGATGGTCAGGCCTTCTCCGGCAGGATACAGCGGTGACGATGCAGACGAGAGCGTCCTTGTATCAATGAAGTTCTTACGCAACGGGAGCGTGGCGGCTCCAGTCGGCAACAGCCGTCAGCGACAGTGGTGGACAACAGTCCGGGCACTTCTCCTTGGAGTTCCGCAGCAATCCCCGTATCGGGTCGGCAGCCTGTCAAAGGTCTGTTTACAAGGGAGCCTAGGCAAAGATCAGCTGTGCACGATGGTCTCTCGTAGCTCGGGAGGAGGGCGCCTTACCAGGTCCTCTCTGGGTTGGTCCTCTCACAGCAGCTTTCAGATTGTGAAGGAGAGCAACAGAAATTCTTCTCATCCAGCAGGGCTCAAGGTTAAGCTTCAGTTACTCCAGTTACTCGTCGTAGTGGACTTCAGCTTCCGAACACGATTCCTAGCAATGAGAGGTCGCCAGATATACTGTTGATCTCCCATTCATTCCGCTGGGTCATACTCAAGCATCCAATCACGACTACGGGTATTCATGCAGGCAGGCAGCCAATCAGGCACACAAGGTATTCAGGCCATTCACTTCTCTCCAGACACTCACAACAAGTTATGTGTATTGGGACAAGTACCGAGACATTCAATACTCCAAGCTGCATTCATATCGGTTTCGGGCAGGGCTGTCTCAACCATTGTGTCAACCACGAGATACTAGACAGCCACAGCATAGAATGTACATTCGTCATACACTCCATTCACCCAGGTCCCACCCACATGCGTACCCACAACATACGGTCGTTGAGAAGGCTCCAGCCAGTCTGGTCTGCACTTCCCCACACTACCATATACGGAACTTCCACCCAACAGCCAGTTAGGGGGAAGGGACAGAGGCAGGGCTTCCCGGGACTTTGGGAAGATCAAGGTAACAGTTGATGGAAGGCAAGAGGCCATGGGGGTCATTTTGTCTCCATCAGGAATCTACCGATTCCAATGACAGGGCCTGGCCATCCCAAAATGGAGGACGCTCAGGGCACCAGTCATTTCAGCATGGAGCTGCCACCAGCCTGTACCCTGCTCTGTGGGTCACACACAGGTGCCCAAAAACATTCACTGGGGGCACAGGGTTGTACCCCTACCCATGGGTGCCATAAAGGTATCCCACGGGTCTGTGCACCAAACCAAAACAGAGAGAGCTGCACTGCCAGGAGTCCCACATGAACTCCTGCACGGAAAACACGACAGAACACACGTTAAAAGCAGTAAAGGACAAGGATACAGAGGCCCTGTCCCTCCGATGCATTTCCAGCATCACAGTTTGGATCTCCTTTCCCCACATTTTAGCATGGGGTAGTATGGGAGTTGGTGGAGCACAGTAAAGTCTCGGGCTTCTCTAGCACGAGCCGACAGCCCCAATGGCAGACAGTCTCAGGCTTCTCTAGCACGAGACAACAATTCCAATGGCAGTTCTCAGGTCCATCGACGGCCAAGTCTCATTTCCTTAGAAAGTCTTTGGGGCCTGATGTGTTCAGATAACCAACAAAACAAAAGTTCCTTTAACAAATGAAAGTTCATTCCCAATATTCCACGGGTGATGGGTTCACCCCTGGGTCCCCCTCTTCTGGGCTGACCACTGTAAATTATAATCCCTAGTTTAGATAAGGTGATGGCTTCACCCCTGGGTTACCCTCTTCTGGACTGACCCCTCTTTGCTTTTAATGTTCTTTTTCTTTGCTTTTATACAGTTCATAGGTTTCGGGATTCACTTCCGTTGCCTTCACGCCAATTCACGAGTCAAAGGGCCTCATTACGACCCTTGCGGAAATCGAAAAACGATGGCGGAAATGCAATACCGCCATCGAATAGCGCTCGGTGTGACTATGACCCGTCATCGCAAAGTACGATGCCATTAGCGACACCGTAGTGAACGCCAACGCTAACTGCACCAAGTACGCGCGCGCGCGCCATGCCAAACCGTAAATACCACCATGGCGCAAGGGTACGCGAATTCCGACCCTAGCGGACATGTACCTAACGCCATCAAGCATGGCGGAAAGTACCATTCCGCCATGGTGAGAAGTACGGCATCGCGAATCAACCGTAAACGGCCCCACTGAGTGCCTGTACACCGCTCCCTGCCCACAAAGTACAACTCCCCGTAGGTGCAATGAAGTCACAATGCAACCAGTGAAATGTACAAGTCACCCATGCATGCCAACGAACAAAAGATCCACAAGAGGGGCCAATGGGAGCTGCAGGGCACAGATGGCACGAATACAGAAGCCATTCCAATGGACATGACCACAGTCCCCCCCCCCCCGAAACGCACGCAAACACAGGCACCTGTGACCAGCAATATTCCGAAAATCACATCATTCCACCAGTCCACCTGGCTGACCGGCATCTGTTACACAAAACCCAATCCCCCGCCCCTGAGCATGACAACATTCAAACTGTCATATTGGCAGCCCCCATCCCTGACCTCACTGGGCTTCGTAGGCAAACGCGCCCAGCACAGTACCACGCAACTAAACTCCGAAGCTGGAACCCAATGCAGATCTCCTCACAATACATCGCTCCCCAAATAGGAATATGCCACATCACTCGCAAAGAAGAACGCTACACGGCCCATATCAGAATAGGAATTTAATGCACAACAAAATCACCAAGCCCATACAGCCATTAGGCATGAACTCCAAAACACATTTCACCATTGTGGGCTGCATCCGCAAGAAATGACCAGCTACTACTTGTGTGACGCCCTGTTCCATCATGGTACACAGAGCCACAATCACGTACGAAAAGGCAACATGGAAGCGCACAGAACCGCAGGGCCGTCCCAATGGGGAGGTACTAGTCCAGCTGAAAGGCCAAAATGTTGCTCCGAGCCACCAGTACTGCGTAAGGGCATGTGGCCCATTGGCGATCGTCCCATAAGATCGTAATGCTGCTCCACTGATTAACACGAAGCAGCAGGTGTCGGGAGTAAAAGCCATCTGCAGGAGTGGCATACAGATGGCAGTGGCAAAAGGGGAGGAGATACCTGTCAACCAAAAGAAAAGAAAAAGAACAGAATGGCCATCAGAACAACATCCGAACAACTCACTTCAATGATCACACTGAATCCACAGCCATATGCATGCTAGCCCACTCCAAAGGATCATCACCACCCCAAAACCACTTGCGTCTCATAACCATCTATATCGAGGTGTAAACACCATCACAAACGAGTGTACCTGTGCATGCGTCTGTGAAAACAGAATCCATCTGATGGGATTGTTAACGTGCATGGACACAAGTGTCTGAAGGCGCGTCGAGAAAGGGAGGGCTCAACAAGGCCAGATAGACGATGGTCCCACTATGGCAGCCCTGCATCACATAGCGCAGGGGAGGTGGACAGATTCCAAGAAGCCCTGTACATGGCAAACTCTGTATCAAATCATCTGCCCATGCATCCATTCATCATTCCCTCATCCCGGTATAAAAACGCCTGAACATTTACTCACATAACATTAGAAATATCCATTGAGTCTGTGCGTTATGCAGCCTGCAAAATCCACAATGCCCCAGCCCGTAATTCCAGTGTTGTGAAGTAACATGTATTTGGGAACGTCCGGCCTCATCGCCCACGTCGCTATTGCGCATCCCAAACTATTCATATCAATCATTGCTTCCTCGCCATGGCCCCTGTCTCAAGGACTTTGAACAATAGAACGTTATATTTGCAGTCAGACCTGTGGGCATCTCCTCGCCGCTAGCTGAAAACCGAAAGCGCCGCCCTTCGAATTCCTCATTTGCAACATCACGCCGAAAAGCCATCTGTGGCCGTTTGAAATCACAAATTAATCCATCTAGTGCGGCTGTGTGTGAAAATGGCAACTGCCTTCACCCACAAATGGGACGCCCCGCCCGTCGGTGCAACTCGGTACAGTGATGCATGAGGGCCCACCGTTACTCGAGTACTACTTTCCACTGACCCTTCACAAGTCTGTTCGCGACTGCAAAGATTGCATGTGAAACAATGGGACCATAGCCGAATGTACATATCAACAAATGTTACACGGCCATCGGGTACAAATACATGATTGCAATAGCAAGATGCCATTCCTCGAATTGCAGCGTTGTGTGCGGGACGTGCTCGGCCAAAGGGGAGAGCAGCTTGCACAGGTGGAATGAATCACCACAGGTGGAGGCCATACAGCCTGAAAACACATAAATTGCACACCCAGTCTCCTCCCACAACCACACCCACTCCGAAATGCTACCGGCAGGACTCGCGATGTTGGCCCTGGGGGACCTGATAGCACTGCAAGTACTCCAACTCCAAGAAGAAGACGAACACCAACTACAACCGGCCGCACGGAGGAGACGCAGGAGGAGGAGGAGGAGGAGGAGGGCAAGGCAGGGCCAGCAAGGGCCGCCAGCACAGCCACTACCACCACGCAGGCAGCCCGCAATCCCACGCCTCCGAGCACATCCGTTCAACCTCACTGATGAGCAGATCCACACCCTCTACCGTTTGGACCGGGACACCATAGCCGCCATTGTGGACATGACACAGGCTGACCTTGTCAGCATGATAGATAGCCCAACCGCCATCCCACCCCTACTGAAGGTGGTGTCTGTACTCCACTTCCTGGCCACAGGCACCTACCAGCACACAGTCGGACAGTTGCATGGCATTTCTCAGCCACTGTTCTCACGGACACTATTGCAAGTGCTCGATGCCCTCCTGCAGCACGCAGACGACTACATCTCCCTACCACGCTCGGAGCAGGAAATTACAAACACGAAAGTGGGATTCCATGCACTTGCCGGCATACCGGGTTGCATTGGTGCCATCGACCGCACCCATGTTGAATTGGTCGTCCCACATGCCATGGAGGCCCAGTACCGCAACCGAAAACAATTTCATTCCCTGAATGTACAAATGGTGTGTGACTCCAACAGGATCATTACACATTGTTGTGCCCGATTCCCTGGATCAACCCATGATTCTATGGTCTTGAGGAACTCTACAATACCACGCTACATGGAGCGACACGCAGGGAACAGATCCTGGCTACTCGGTGAGTCTCATTACATGCATGATAATGTGGGGTATGTGATTCGGCAATGACCTGGCAGGAAGGGGGGGGAGGGGTGTGCGTACGTAGCAATGGCATTCCACATAATCCGTTTATCGTCCACATACAGGTGATGCTGGATATCCACTGAAGAGATGGCTCCTCACACCAGTCCGGAACCCACGGGACCAGCATGAGGAGGACTACAACCATGCCCACTCACGTACCCGTGTAGTCATTGAACAGGCATTCGGCCTACTGAAGACTCGTTTCCGCTGCCTCAGCAGGTCTGGCGGGGCACTCCTGTACCGCCATGAGAAGGTTGCAAATTTGGTGATGGCATGTGTCATGCTCCACAACATGTGCGTACGTAGAAATGTGCCCATGCCCCCTGACGCAGAACTGCAAGCACCTGATGATGGTCATGATGAGGGTGGGGATGTGGCAGCACCTCAAGGAGTCTGCGAGGCACCGGAGGGCCGTGACATTCGTCAGCATCTCATTGATGCATGCTTCTAGCACTCACGCCTGGTGGCTGATACATGGACACGGTACTCGTGGCACTGTGTGTGTCTGGTACATGCACAATATGGACTGTACGCCTATGATGGCCTAGTACACAATGATCATTGTCCACACATCTCATTGGTTGATCGTGCACTGTTTATGGCATATGTGATATCATGTTTAACACCCTATCGACCCGCCACCCAAGTGAGCCCAACACACCCCCTCCACCCTCCTACCTCCCCCCCGAACACCAGTGTCCAAAGATGCTCATTGTCAGTGGGCTGTCGCTATTGCAAGCCCCCTCTGCGGGTATCAGGGGCACCCCGGCCTGTGGAGCGCAGGTTCCTCCCAGATCTACGTTGGGGGCTGCCCTGGACGGAACTTGCAACGGATGATGTCTCTGCCTGCTCACGTCCATGCATGTCCCTAAGTGTTTGTGAGAGCTCAGTGAGCACACTGCGCACTGTGGCAAGTTCGGCACATACGTCTTTGGACGTCGCATGCAGTTCCCCCCTCAGGCTCTCGGTGCTTCTCTCCATTTGGACTCTCAGGCTCTCGGTGCTAGTCTCCATTTGGACTCTCAGGCTCTCGGTGCTAGTCTCCATTTGGACTCTCAGGCTCTCGGTGCTACTCTCCATTTGTGCCCTTAGTGTCTCTGTACTTCTCTCCATTTCTGCCCTAAGTGTCTCAGTTGATGTTTCTATGTCTGCCTTAGTGCCCCCACATTCATCGGCATGGTCCTTGAGGAGCGTGGCCAGTTGCTGCTGTTGCACGATTAACTGGTCGAGGGACTGTTGCCTCTGCTGGGCCATGGCCATTTGCGGGGGTGTCACAGAGGGGCTGTTGACCTCATGTTGCCTTGCCACAGGGCTTGTGGGGGATGGCCAGTCGTCGTCTTGTGGGTGCCCCTGCGTGGTATCCTCATGTTGTACGGGATGGGACAGACAGGGGGATTGGGACAGGTCATGGATGGATCTGACTTCGACATCCCCGTCTTCTGTGTCGGAGCATGCTGCCATCAATGGGGTGTCACCTATGGTGCTGCTGCCACCAGAGGCAGTGCCTTCTGTGGCATCCGTTGGGGGGACCTGTGGTGGTGGTGTTGTGGGCATGCTGGCTGCTGGGGTGCCTGTTGATGTTCCCTCCTCTGTGCTGCCACCTGATTTGTGCTGCTGCCGTGTCTTGATGCGTGCAGCTGAGGTGGAGGGTCTTTGGCCGTTGGTCTTGGCCCTCTTTGCAGGTGTGCTGGTAGGGGTGTCCTGATGCTCGTAGTTTGGATCGGACCCTGTGGTGGAGTAAAGGAGGGCGAGGGTTATTAATGGGTCTGTGGGTATTGGAATGGCATTGTATCACATGCATTGGGGTGGTACCTGAGGGTGATTTGGGTCGGGGCCTTGGAGGTGCTTTCATTTGTGTGTGGAGTGAGGGTGCAGTTGTTTGGCAGCCTGCAGTTAGGGTGTGCCTGCTGCACGTGTAGTGGGTGTTTTAGGGGTTTTTAATTATTTATGTATTTATTGTGAGTTTTTAAGTGCGCTATCAGGCCGATGTGTGTGGACGTTCTCCTGGACATGTGTTTCTGTTGCACTATGTGGACACATGGTACTTCACATGATTGGACATTGTGGATTTAGCATTGTTTTATTTGGCCCACCTACCTGAATCTTCGGATGTCTGCACTCCTTTCTCCATCCCTCCGACTCCCTCTATGCTCTCCATTCCGATGGTGGAGGCACAGATTTCTTCCCAGGGGGTCAACTTGATGGGTGATTCAGGACCTCCCCCGGTGGCTGTGGCAATGTTGCGGTTGGCAGAAAGTATGCTGCGGACGCGTATCCGCAGATCGTCCCATCGCTTTCTGCATCGCTGTGGGTTGCGGGGTGCGGTCCCCACCGCACTTACACGCTGTGCCACCAGAGCCCATATGGCCTTCTTGTTCGCAAGTGCCGTCCTGGTCATTTGCGTGGAGAAGACGGTGGCGGCATTCTCCTGGAGGGTCTCTGTTAGCACGGTGAGTTCCTCACGGGAGAAGTGGACCTGCCGCTTGCGGTCGCACGCTTTCTTCGCTGCTTTTCCCATTTTTCTTGGTTTCGCTAGGGTGGATGACGGGTTGGGGTGTGTCTCAGGGTAGTGTTTTTAGTGGTTGTGTGGATTTTGTGGTTTTATAGGTGTACGGCGGGATGTTTCCCGTTCCGGGCCCATGTTTTTACTTCCGTTTCCGTATATTTACGGTCACCGTACTTTCCGGTTGGCGCTCACTGCGGTGTCCGCTGTGATGGGTGGCGGTATTGCACCTAGGGCGCCGTACGGCGGCGGTGTGGGCCGTTTTGGGGTCATTTCCGCCATCGCGGACTTTGCACTTCCGCCATGGCGTGGTGCTCGTGCCCGATGGGTCGGAATGGGCCGCACTTTGCTCCATCGTGCAATGGCGGAAACGCTATTTACGCTGTGGCGGTCCGGTCAGTCACTTTCCGCCAGGGTCGTAATGAGGGCCAAAGTCTTTCGAATGTATGGGGCTTTTGCTCGACCCTCACGTATAACCACTTTGCATTCCTTTTCCAGCCTTTCTATGTCTTCTGGTTTCTATAGTTTCTCAATATGGGACTCGGCCAGAGTCTCTCGAGTTAGCACCCATGTGGTGCCACTTTACCTCTGCAGCCGGTCTCCCCCTCACACTTTCAATAGTTTCTTTAAAGTTCATTAGCGTTGTTCAAAATTTGCCACTTTGCGACTTTCACTCAACAAAGCCCAGCGTTTATCGATTCTCCCTTCGACTCACCGCTGTGATGAACCACTTGGCTTTGGGCTTCTCTGGAGTCAAGGCCGGTACCACAGGTGCAGGAGTCTCCTCTGGTCCGCCTTATCAGCTTAGGCGTGCCCCATCTACCATTGACATCTGCAGCAGGACACTTTCTCTATGTACGTGGCCTCAGATTCCTCTCCACAAAGGTTTTGCGGGCCTGGGGTGAAAAGGAAAAGTTCACCTCTCTCCTTCCTCTTCTCCTTCTCTTGCCTTCCGTTGCCTTTTTCCTTCTCTTGAACTGCCGCCTTCTATTAGCCATTTCCTCGTGCTGCCTGTTGTATCCGTCTTGCTCGTACTGTGCTCTTTGGCTCCACCTTTTATCCCTGTCGGAAAGGGAAAGGGTCGCCAGGTGTGTGTGATTAGAGTCAATTGTCTGACTTTGCATGACCCTGGTATTGGGACATGTCAGGTAAACGGCTACCGCGTCTCACCCATCAGTGTCCCACTACCACTCCCCAAGGACCTCACAACCAAGTGATCATCCCTCACTGGTCCCCCCAGGAACTGGATCCAATAGCAATGGCCGTGTCCTGGCCACCTGGATGACAGATTCCCGGGGACTAGCTAGGGAGACACCTTCAGGTGTCTCGCAGACCTCTCAAACAACAAGTAACTGATTCAAGGCAGATCTCCCTCAGCCCGGCTCGGACCTCGCAATCACAGCACTTGCAGGGGTTCCCTTCCCCTAATTTATCACAGGTCCAGTCTCCCTCAGTCAGGCTCAGACCTTTTACTGATGTCGAAGACTTTCGAATGTGCGAGGCTTTTACTATAGACCTGCGCAGGCCCACTTCAGCTCGCACTCTTATGCTATTTGCTTCTGAGTCTCTTGGTCTTGGTAGTTCAGTACCATAACCACAGAAGTTAAAAGAAATCTCTCTTCAAGCATTCACCTTTGTCACTTCCCCTTTTGCTGGGGTTAATCTTGACCACTACGCATTCTTTAGGCTCACATCAGTACTCGCTCAACAGAGACTTTCGACTGGGCACTGTCGCTATGCCGGATCACTCTGTTATACTTTATCGCTATTATTAGTCTCTTGCTCGATTCAACTCACTGGCTGTGTTGGTTTCTTTGTTCGTATCCTTGACTTGGGAGCCAAGGATGATACCACAGCTGCAGCTCCACCTCCCCAACTCGGCCGTTCCCCGGGAGGGCTGCTGGTATCTTTCGAATGCAATGTTGGAGGCACTGTTCTCTTTTGCTTTGTCCTCTCAGGGGTCTCCCTCTCCAGGCCCGGACCCCTCCTTGAAGTTTCTCACACAGGTCTCCCTCAGTCAGGCTGGGACCTCTCTTGATTTGCAAAGTTTTAAAGTCTTTGCACTTCATGTCCCAAAATGCACTTTTCTTCTTTCGCTCCAACTTCGCCAGCTCCCCTATAGAGCATTCTGGGGTTTTGAGAGCTGCAGGAGGTAAAGGGGATAACTTGTTGAGGTCAGGGTCTCGCCACCTGCCCCTCAAAGGCCTGGGCTTTCCTGTTTTGCCCAGGCGAGGAGCACTGGTGTGGGCACTGCCAAGTAACCCCCAGCTGCCCCTGGTTTGGTAAAAACTCCCTTGCCGCACTGCAGCCTCCCCTGTACTCACAGGCCCAGCAGTTAGGCAGTGTTTCTTCCTCCAGGCCTTCCAGGGTCTCTCCAGCTTGAATCTTCTCCTCTCTCCTCTCAGCCTCTCTGCACTGTACAACATCCCAGCTCGCACAAAGTGTGTCTGTATGTTCCACCTTTTATAATTCCTGGGAGAGTTAACAGGTTTCAGGTGGGAATGATTGTAAAGGGAGGCCTGACCTTGCCTGCCATCATTCCCAGGACAAAAATGTGACTGCCCATAGATTTCTAGAGCGGAGGTAGGAATTGTGGGAGTTATAGTTTTTTCAAGAGGTAGTAAAATTATTGTCAGAAGAAGGGGAACGATTTTGTTGTTTTGAGATACAGGGTGTTGTGTTCGTTCTCCTACGCCTCCCTTTGATGTGGGTTTCTGTTGGAATTGGGGAGGGGGCAACGGGAAAAGACTTACAACAACCTATAAAGGTGGAGGAAGTGTTGGGTAGGGATATGTTGTCAAGAGGGGGATACCGTGTCTTGCCATTGGATGTCTTACCCCCACTCCCAGAGGACCCCTCACCCAGGTGATCCTCCTGCACTTGTCCACACCCAGGGTCCGGATCCAATAGCGATGGCCGTGCCCTGGCCACCTGAGAAAGAGCTCCCGGGATCTAGATAGTAAGACACCCTTTGGTTTCTAACATGGGGCAGACCGTGACAGTGTGGCAGGCAGAGGCAGAGCCCTGCCATAGGGCCCCTAGGCTGGGCCTGGCTGGGCTCAGTGGGATGGGCTGGCTCAGGCTGGGCTGAGGGCTGAGGGCTGGGCCAGGCTGAAACACGTGTGTGCCAATGTCCATGATGCCATCATGAACAAATATTCAAAACAAGGCGGGCATATGGTGGTCTGTCTCTGTTATTATGCCTGGCTGCGCTGTGTCTATTTCTGACTGCTACAGCAAGTGTGCAAGTCCCCTGCGTCAGTCACCGCTCGGCTCAATGGGCCTCATTACGACCCGGGCGGTAAGGGATTACCGGTACCGGTAAGGGCACCGGTACCGGTAATCCCTTACCGCCCTATTACGAGTTCCCTTTGCGGGTATTCCCTTAACGCCTGGTTTTACCAGGCGTTAAGGACGGGGCCCGCAAAGGGACTTTGGTGCTAATAACGGTACTGCAATTGTACTGTTTTTAGCCCCTTCCCCATTCCCATTGAGCCCTATGGGGGCTCAAATGGGAATGGGGAAGGGCCCTGGTGAATGGGGAATTACCACCCCCGCCAACCTTGGAATGGGGCAGTATTAGCTTCATTCACCAGGGCGGAGTCAGTGAGGTTTTGGAGGCAGCCATGGCGCTAATAGCGCCATGATTACCTCCAACCTCATAATGACCCCCAATGTGTGCAAAGGGGAGGCGGAGGGCAGGTTGCGCTCGCGGACATGTTTTGAATTTTTCCTTTTTAAAAATGCATCTTGCTGAATTCTGCTGTTGAAACTTTAGTTCCTGCGGTGTCACAGTAACTGAAAAGGCAGTTTTTGCAATCCACGTGTATTACTGCTGCCCAGTGCCAGTGCCATCTGACAATATGACAGCATTTAGGTATTTATTGTAGGCAATATTGCCTTGGAATTATTGTCTGGTTCAATGGAAGAACACTGCCAAATTGCCAATGTAATACTTAGCTAAAATTGTAGAAAGCCAATGTTAAGATGGATTTCTAAACTCTGACCAGGTGGGCAGAGGTTTAGGTGGCCACCCTAGTTTAATCGAACAGGGGAACCCTCTGGACAAACCAGACCAATCTACAGTAGCTTGGCAAGCATTCAAGACTAAGGGGGTCATTACGACCCTGGCGGTAGGGGGTTAACGGGGCCGGTAGAGCTGCCGGCCCCCGTTATCCCCCTACCGCCTCATTACGAGGTGTCCTTAGCGGGTCCCGTGAGCAGACCAGAATGCAAACAATGGGCCCGTCATTAACGGCCCCGTTGTTTGCATCCTCCCCATTCCCATTGAGCCCTATGGGAGCTCGAATGGGAATGGGGATGTACAGGGTCTGGGTCCCTGGAACGGGGAAATATCGGGCCCTCCAGGGTCAGAATGGCCCAGTATTTCCCCATTCCAGGAACTCAGACCCGGTACCCAGAATGGGGGTAGCCATGCCGCAAATAGCGGCGTTGGCTATCTCCAGGGTCGTAATGACCTCCTAAATCTGATGAGAGGTGAGAGTGATTGGAAGCCCACAATGAGCACACAAAGTGAAACTCGACAGATTACTCTTAGACAGATGTATCAAAAATACGTTTATTATAGGCCTTATAATCAAAACACAATTGAACCACAGTTATGAAAAAACAATACCATACTCAATCATACACTATCTAACATATATACAATAATGTGATTAGCCTAAGGCTGATGATGGGGGGAGAAAATAACCACGACCTGTAACAGTAAACGGGTTGAATCAACACAGATATCAGTTTAGGCCAGTCCTTCATCAACAATCCATAACTTATGTTGTCCAGCCCTACAAAGAGAGGAGCCTAGCGCTCAAAGTACATTTGTGGAGAAAGCTTCCGGAGAAGTTCTTCCTAGAAGTAACAGGTGAGCGCTGAAGATTTATCTGAGAAAATAAGATGCCTAGGATAAATATGATGGCTCTGACACTCCTAAGGGATAAGGGGGGATTTGGGTTCCCTGATATCCGCCTGTATTACAAGGCTGCCCAACTTAGGGTGATGCTCAAACACGTGAGGACCTATTGGACTTACCTGGAGGACTTGGTGGCACACCCGCTGAAGGTGAGGGACCCTTTTTGGTCCCCAATCAGGTCCATTCCAGAACGGCTAAGGTCCCACCCCACACTGTGTTTTTTTTATCAATCTGGCATGAATCTGTAGAGGAGCAGCTGAATGCCTCTGCAGGAAGTCCAGCCCCCATTTTGCCTATAAGTTGGAATCCAGAAATTGCCACATGCATAACGCCAGTCATGGTGCGCATTCCATGGAGATTTTTCGAGAAAAGGTACACATTGAGAATACCCTATAGGATGTACCCGCGTAGAGATGACAATCTCTTGGAGGAGATCCCCGAAGGAATATGAAGATGAAACAAAGAGAGGCTGGTAATGTCACAAGAAGCAAGCATGACTCACTGAGAAGAATGGTCAAAGAAGAAGATGTATAGACCTTATAGAATCTGATGACGACGTAAAGAATCGAGTGAACTTTCATATGCAGAATGAAGATTACACGCGTTAAGAGCACTGCAGAAAATGCAAGCCGTTTTATAACTGTACAGATGCAGCAACGCAAGTAGACTAAGTAATCGTAAAGGCTGGCTATACGTAGTGTATAGACTGCAGGCGGGGGCGCCATTATATAGAATCTGGACATCGGGGTCACACATTTAGTAAGCTCAGACCCACGAAGGAAGAAGGATCAGGAGGGCTGTGTTGCAGAAAGAAAACAGCTGAAGATCGAGGAAAGGCCTGGAATAGCTGTGTGGCCTGGTGTCAAAGGATGGAGCGGCCAAAAAACGGTTATCCTTGAAGAACAGTTAAAGTGAAGCTGAATCAGCCCTTGTTAAGGTGCAGGAAAGAACACCATGAGTGCCAATTTTATTAATTCATGACAATTAAATGCTGCAAAACAGGCCAAACTACAGTCTCCTGTCACGTGAGTTAAGGATGGAAATAGGAGTTGGGTGTACAGACCTGGACTGCCATAAGAGTGTGCCTATACTACCTTTTATTCTCAGAAGCAATGATACTTTGCAAGGCCAAGTTCAAAGACAATCTGAATGGCAGACAGCATGAGCGATGAGAGATATTGGGCTAATTGGGTGGGGAGACACGGTCAAGTCAACCCATTGACACCTGGGGTACCAGCTTACGTGCTGCTAGTGAACCGAATGTCCCGGAAGGGTACATGCTTGCCAACCAATTGTAGAAGGACACATAAAGAAAGGTTTTTTAATTTGAGAGCAAATAATATGCTGTGTACTTAATAACTGTTGAAGCTGATCTGGACTAGGGGTGGGCATAAGTTGTCCACCTGACTGTAGAGACCCAATCACAACCCACCCCTGTATAGAAAGTATACTTAGATGTTCCCCTTAAACCAACCACAACTCCCCGCAGGTTTTCTTATTTTGCCACGTAGTATGATGTCACAAATGACACATTTTTAGTATATAAATGAGTTTTGTATGCAAAATGATTAAGAGCTTGTGCAACGTCCTTTGATGTCCGTTGTAACTCCCTGGTTTAGACAATTGAAAATAAAGCAGTCAGATGAGACATTTTGCCAACTTCCTTAGTCAGTCTTATTATTTGGTGCAAGAGTTATTCTGCATTCTTATCCTTGTATGATGTGTTACTGATTTAAAGGGCCCTTTATGGGTTCACGTAGTAGCATGTCGGATGTTTTTATAGACGACCCATCAACCTGTTGACTCTAGAGCTTCAGACGATCGTACATCCTCTGCCATCTAGCCGGAAGATCATAGGGTTTCCTCTGGAGATTGGCCAAATAGAAATCTTGCAAGAAATCGAGACGGTGGGCAGGGTCAATCTTCGACAAAATCCCTACCTGGTTTCTCCAGGCGCTTTGCGGATGGAAGATGAAAGTGGTCAATTGGAGGGGGAAGGCGACACTGAAGGCTTCGAGCTAAAGCAGTGAATGGTGATTAAACTAAGGGGAATGGCAAACTGGGGGGATGAGGTTGTGGTAATAAAAAAATAAACAACTAAAGTAACGAAAAGTAACGGGGGTAACGGGAGATTTTTTTTGTATGAAGAGAGGGATATAGCGCCCAAGAATCCAGAATCCTAACGCAAGGTAAAAAACGGCAGGCTGCCGCTGGAGTTGTGCATTTTTTCTGGCACCAGAAAAAGTTACTCCCTATTCCCATTTCAGTCCCATAGGACTCAATGGGAATGGGGAGGAGGGATGCACCGGCACTGTGTGCAACAGTGCTGGTGCGTCTGTCAAAGTCTGCGGGCGGGTGCCGTTCCGCCAGCCAGGTCAGACCTGGCGGGAGGACACCCGCCCGCAGAACTCGGAGTGTGCCGGTCCGGTAACAATGGTGCCGGTAGTTTACCGGCAACATTGTTACCGTAGCCGGCACACTCCTAATGAGGCCTATTGTCTCCCAATCCAATGGTAGTAATTTAGGCTATGTGTAGGATAGGTCTGCATAAAGTGATAGTCTAAACTCTGTAAAACAGGGTATTATTAGGGGCAGAGAAGAGGGGTGATCAGCAAGGTTTTTATGTAAAGAGTCGACTTGTCTGTGTGTTTATGTATTTCTGTTGAATTAAGGTGTCGAGGAGCAACACAAACTGTTGTGTGAGAATCGAAACAAGGTTAAGAAGTTATACCAGCTACCTAGGAAAGTGGTTGGTAACAATCCAGAGGTAAGCAGAGATTATTGGAGAAATAAAGGTTTTGAGCGGCGATTGATCGGAGCGCGCTCATATTTGTTGTTTACATAAAAGTATTTTGTAAACGCTGGTAAGTATTGACAGCCAATTGAGACTCATCACAATATGAGACATTACTCCTCTGATGCATTTATGTAAGACATTGCCAAAGCACATGCCCAAGCTCAAACAGTATAGTGCGGAATGGGTAAAAGGAAGAGCAGATAAGATGCTCATGCCATGGCCACAAGGGGGATCACTGTCAAAAGCAGTATTGCAACACATGACCACATGCTTGCACGCTGCGTACACAGAAAAGAAATTGGAGAAGAGGTTAGCTATTTTAGAGCTTTGGAAGATGTACCAGGAAGAGAGGGACGATCTGCCTCCCCAAGAGTGGATGCTTAACCAGTGTAAGGAGGAAAGTGTTGAGCCCTCAGCTACCCTTACCTCGCCGGAGGTAAACAGCGATAGTACGGAAGACGTAGGATTGTATCCGTTAAAGTAACTGAAAGCGGCGATGGGGTATAGTTGTCATGAATAGGGTTACTGTTTAGAGGTACACTAACCTGGATCAGATGCCAGTCCCTTGAAGAAAGGAAACCCCACCTGGAGGCCCTGCCACCCTCCGCCTTACAACAGGGATTGGTGAGATGCAGAGGCCTAAGTGAAACCCTCTAGGGGAAAAAACCCTGTTGGTCAGAATTGGGAACATAGAGCACGTGAATTGTCTTCTAGGCATACTGGAAAATGGTTGCGGAATCTTCAGGGATGAACAGCCTCAATGTGTCTAACAAAGAGAAAGGAGAGGTAAGTATTCAGAAAGGATTGTAGGGACCTAGGTACTAGGAATGGAATGTACCTTTCGGAGAGAACGGGGAGACTTGATTCAGAGCAATTCCATGAGACAAACGTGCTTCCTACAGTGTAAAGGGAAGGATATAGCTGAAGATTGGAAGCAGCGTGAAAGATTGACAAAAAGGAACAGTCCAGACTCTGTTTGCCTACCAGATTGTACAAGAATGCAGGAGCAAGTAGTGGATTCGATCACAGCGGTGCACAGGAGCGAATTCTCTCGCGAAGACGTCTCCCGATCTGTCGGAGACTCTGCAAGGCAATACTTGACTGAAATAATAAGCAAGAGGTAAGTGCGGCAATAGCGTGTGAAGGAAGTCCCACCGTGTTCCGGTGAGGAAGGAAGAGGAAGGAAAGATTGAAGTTGGCTTCTAGCATTCACGAGAGATGGAAGAGAACAGCCTTCGGCAGATCAGAGTTGCAATGGGGTGATATGCGATGCGGAAGTAGCCGCAAGTTCGGACAAGCAGTCTTGAGCGAGTGATCTGTGAAAACAATAAAGTTTAGAGCAAGGAAGGATAACAGGAGCTAGAATGCATACTCACGAAGTACCATCAATTGGAGTAGTGACGCAGAGAGCCTCAGTGCCGGGCTGTTGATATTCCATCCCTCGAGACATCAAGGCCAGAGCCTGATTGCAGGCAGGCATACCGAGTCGGGATCAGGGAAAACGGAGCAACTTGGAAGCCATCTTGGTATGGGCTAGCAAAACAGTATAATGGAATCTCCCACAGCACCACCATGACCAGTGCCAGTGGTGAGACGGGACAGTATGCCCCCCTCCCAGAGGCGAGCAACCCGGCTTATCGGGATGAAGCCGATAAAACCTGCAAACTAGAAGGGGCGTGTGGACCCCCGAAGCAGGTTCCCATGATCTATCGACAGAGAATAACCCTTCCAATCAACCAAAAACTGGAGGCAACCCCTGAAGTAACGAGAGTCTCAAATGCCGGACACCTCATATTCCGTACCTGTGGGAGTAGCCACAGGGTGTGGACGTGCTGCCACCCTTTGCTGGAAACGATCATGGATATTGGGATTGATCTGTGACCGGTGGAAGACTGATGAAACCGGGACCGTGAAGGAGGGAGCTGTAGACAAACAGAAGCCAATCCAACCATCTGTAGGATCATGATGGTACAAAAATAACGAGGGGACAACTTGGTGGGGACGGGATGACGGGGCACGAAACGGGAGGCTAGCCAGACGGAGTCACTTACTGCCAAGACTGGAGCCGGCGCCCTTTTCCTATCCGCTTAGCGCTTGACACGGTCTTGCGCCAACTGAAGCTCCAAGCGGGCAGATCGATGTCCCCGTTGTATGTCCGCTAGTAAGGCGCCAACGTCTGGAATCCAGGAGGATGAAGGCACAGTGGTCGGAAAGTAGGAGGGATGGAATCCATAAGTACAATGAAAAGGACTTGCCGATAATGGGGAATGGGAAGCGTTATTGTACGTAAATTCTGCCAGGGGCAAAAGTTCAACCCAGTCATCTTGGGCAGCTGAAACAAAGCATTGCAGATAACCTTCCAAAGTTTGGTTATGCTGTTCGGTCTGCCCGTTTGTCTGTGGGTGAAACCCTGAGCTCATGGGCCATTGGATGTCGAGTAGGGAGCAAAGTTTCTGCCAATATTGAGAGGTATATTGCGGTCCACGGTCAGAGACAATAATATCCGGCATCCAATGACATGAAAAAATAGTTTTGATGAAAATCCGGGCCATTTGGGCCCCGGTTGGGACTCCAGGTAAAGATGCAAAATGAGCCATTTTGGTAAAATAGTCGATGGTAACCATGATTGCGGTGTGTTTGTCTAAAGGAGGGAGGTCTACTGTGAAATCCGTAGAGATAACTTGCCATGGCCTAACGGGAATAGGCATAAGTGAAAGAAGACTCAACGGGAAGGAACGAGGGGATTTAGACTGCAGACAAATAGAACAGGCGGGGACGTAGTCCTGGACGTCCGAAACCAATGAAGGCCACCAGAAGTGTCTCTTTATGAGCTCTATAGTGTTAGACAACCCTCTATGACCGGCAGCAGGAGAGTCATGACACGTGCGCATGACCTCCGTTTGAAGACCCGTGTTAGGGATTAGTACCCAGTGCCCATAGAAGTAGTAACCTTGGTCAAAAGTCAGATTGTGGTTTTGCTGAAGTTTGAGACAGTAGGCCTGATGTTTTTGCGAAGACAGCTTGATCTTTTGTAGAAAGTCAGTAAGTACATGGAGAAAGATTGCCTTTTGGAATATCTTTTCAGTGTGAAACCTGGCGGTTGGAAGATCCTTGCAGGATAGGGTGTCTGTCTGAAGGTTTTGTCATCCAGGCAAGAAAGTGAATAGAATGTTGTAAGGGGAGAGGAAATGAGCCCACCGAGGTTGTCGGCTGTTGGTGGTCTGGGAGACTGGAGTACCGTCAAATTTTGATGGTCTGTCTGGACTTCGTTGGGGAATTGAGATCCTAGTAGGAGGTGCCTCCATTCTTCGAATGCTTTCTTAATAGCCAGTAGCTCTTTCTCTAGGACTGAGTAGTTTACTGCCAAAGCGCTGAATGTTTTGGACATATATGCTACAGGATAATCCAAACCGGAGTTGTTTTCCCGTAGTAGCACGGCTCCAAGAGCATAGTGAGAGGTGTCAGTTTTGAGTATGAACTTCTTTCTTTGGTCTGGGGTGATCAGAATCGGAGCTGAAGTAAACAGACATTTTAGCTGTTCGAAGGATGAAGGATTTCTGGACCCAAGAATCCCACAGGAAGGGAGTTACTTTCTTGAGAAGCCTTGTGAGGGGAAAGATGACTTCTGAGAACCTAGATATGAATTGTCAGCAGAAATTGGCAAAGCCGACAAAACGTTGGATCTCTTTGATGGAAGAAGGAGGAGGCCAGTCTAGTACTGCATAGATCTTGGTCGGGTCCATTGAGATCCCTTGGGCTGACAATACGTACCCTAGGTATGTAACACGTGATAGATGGAACTCGCATTTTTCCGCTTCGCAGTACAGTTGGTTGGCTTGAAGCCGGTCCAATACCGACATACGTGGCGGATGTGTTCGGTCTTGTTGGAGGAGAATATCAAGATATCATCCAGGTATATTACCACAAAGTGAAGCAGGACATCAGCAAATAGATGGTCCATGGACCTCTGGAATATAACAGGTGTGTTGGAGAGTCCGAAAGGCATCACATGATATTCAAAATGTCCAAAGGGTGTCCTAAAGGCTGTTTTCCACTCGTCCTGGCAGCAATCCTGATCAAATGATAAGCCCTTCTAAGGTCCAATTTGGTATAGGTGGTGGCTCTGTTTACCGCTTCAAGGATGTCTGGAATCAGCGGCATCGGGTATCTATCGGGTACTGTGATCTTATTGAGTCCTCATAGTCAATGCATGGGCACAGTTCTTCTGTATTCTTTTTAGGAATAAAAAACAAGGATGCTCCTGTCGGCGAGGTGGATTCAGATATTAGCCCATTTTGTAAGTTGGTTTGTAGATATTCTTTGAGCAAAGCCTTTTCTCTCTGTGAGAACATATACATTCTGCTGAAGGGGACCGGTTGTTCAGGGATTAACTCGATGTGACAATCTTCTCTCTGATGGGGAGGAAGAGCCGAAAACTGAGGGAGTGAGAAAACCTGAGCATATTGGGAGTAACATTCAGGGATGCCACTTAGATGGCTCAATATCATGGAGGAAGCAGTATGTGGTCCTGGATGATCCGTGTGGTGGCCAACCGAGCCATGGGACAGGCAGTGAGACACACAATGCTCTGATCCCAGAGAGATAGTGGCCACCGTCCAATTGATGTATGGGTTATGTAGGCAGAGCCAGGACACCCCAAAATAATGGGGAGATGGGCTGCCTTAATAATGTCAAAGCTGATAAGCTCTCCTTGAGATGCGATTTTACAGGTGAGAGGTTGGGTTTGTTCCCGGGTGGGACCGGATACCAGGGGACTGCCGTCTACCCCTTGAACTGGTATCGAGATTAATTTGTGGATGCATCCACTGCCATTAACCAAAGTCCATTGATCATCGATGAAGTTGCTGGCAGCACCACAATCTACTAGGGCAGGTATGTTCTGGATCTCTTTGTTTTTTAGTAGTAGTTTCAGGAGTACGACTACCATGGGGGTTTCAGTGATTCCGGCGTTCTAAGATAGTACTGTAGAGCTTGGGGAACCCACATTTTGGGCCCAAGTCGTGGTTCCCCTTATGACCAGGCTGGGTAGTTTCCCGACCTCCGAGGTTCGTTCTGTCTTGGTGGGGCCATAGGACATTCCCTCACCAAATGTCCAGAGGAACTGCAGTACATACACAGTCCCTGTGTGCGTCTATGGTCCCTTTCTTCTGCGTAGAGAGGACTCTAGCCATCCCAAGCTGCATGGGTTCATCAGCGGGTGTGGCCCTGGGGGGTACCACCGGACCTTGGGATTGTGACCGAAATTTTCTTCCTCTTCTGTGTTTGTGTTGCCATTCCTGGAGACGATAATCCAGCTGCATTGTAAGGGTGATCATATCTGCCAAGTTTGTGGGTCTGGGAATTCGAGAGACCCCATCTTTAAGGTCTTCAGTGAGGCCAAGTCTAAATAGGGTCAATAAGGCTTCATCGGGCCAAGCGGTTTCTGCCGACATTTGTTTGAATTTCGTAACGTAAGTCAGGAGATCCTGGGATCCTCACCTAAAGGCTAGTAGCTTTTCTTGGGAGGAGACAGTAATCTCCTGCCTGCTGAACATAGTCCTCAAACTGTTAACAAAAGCAGGGTAAGAATCGAGTATGGGATTGTTTGTCGTCACAAGAGGTGTTGCCCAGGCCAAAGCTGCCCCAGCGAGATGTGAAACTATAAACCCGACTTTATCCCTATCTGTGGGGAAATACGTTGCCTTAAAAGTGAACTGTATAGTACAGCTTTCTAGGAACTCTTTAAGCTTGTGAGGGTTTCTGTCATACCTCCCACTGGGTAACGAAGACGGAGGGAGTTCGGGGCCCAGGATCACTCGTGCTACCTGCTGACGTAGGTAGGTGTTTTCCTATTTGAGGTTTTGTACCTCATGAGTTAGGGACTGCATAGCAGCCATAAATTGCTGCACCTGATCCATGTCCTCTATTTCTTTGGCGTCGCTATCTGTCATGAATAGGGTTACTGTATAGAGGTACACTAACCTGGATCAGATGGCAGTCCCTTGAAGAAAGGAAAGTCCCCCTGGAGACCCTGCAGCCCTACGCCTGACAAACAGGGATCGGACCTAGGCAATATTGATTTGAAGAGTGCCGTGATACAGTACGTAGATGACATTTTAATTTGTGGCACCACAGAAGATGAGTGCAGGAAGGACTTGATTCAGTTGATGACCATCCTAGCAGACAAGGGATAAAAGGTAGACAAAGAGAAGTTACAGTACTATCAAGAAGAGGTGTTGTACATAGGCCAGTTGATTTCACATGAGGGAAAGAGGGTAACACCTGAAAGAGCTGAGGCTATCATGAAGACTGCAAAACCGCACATGGTAAAGCAGATGCAACAGTTTTTGCTATAGTAATGGGTTGTTCTATGACGCTTTTTGTGGAGCATGCTTTGTTTGTCAACCCAGCGATTAAAATTGTCAAATGTAAAATAGTGAACCCTGCCACATTTGTAGCTGAACCAGTGGCAGAGGGCGAGCATGTGCATAATTGTGCAAATTGTAGTGGGCCTCATTACACGGATGGCGGAGAACCATGGCGCTATTAGCGCCATGGTTCATGCCGGTAAAATACCGGCACCGCCTTGGCGGAAAGGTGAATTACCGCCCCATTCCAAGGTTGGCGGGGAGGTAATTCCCCCTTCCACCATTGCCCTTCCCCATTCCCATTTTTGCCCCATAGGGCATAATGGGAATGGGGAAGGCGCTAATTGTGGTACCGCAAATTGCAGTACCGTAATTAGCTCCCTGGGTCCCTTTGCGGGTTGGTTTTTAACGCCTGCAAAAAGCAGGCGTTAAATCCCCCAACCTGCAAAGGGACCTCGTAGTAAGGCGGTAAGGATTTACCGGTACCAGTATTTTACCGGTACCGGTAAATCCTTACCGCCATCCGTGTAATGAGGTCCATAGAGTTTTATTATGAAATACCGTGCGTGAAGGAAAATGCATTGCCAGGAGGGGAAATTCTCTTTATAGATGGTTCTTAAAAAATTGATCAAACAAGTGGAGAAAGGCATTCTGGCGCAGCTGTAGTAAGGCATAGAGTAAATAGCGAGTTTGAAGTTGTAGCAAGTGCAAGACTACCATCTCACTTTTCAGTGCAAGTGGTAGAATTGGTAGCACCCTTTGTCGTACTTGAGAATCATGCAGGGCAGGAAGTGACGGTATACAGACGTGACGCCATCCGTACATGCAGGGCTAGCACGTTGGAAAAGGAGGGGCTTCCTCCGAGCGGACAGCACTCCAGTGCAGCACTCATCCTTATTGGACAGACCTATTAAGGCACTACAACTCCCAGTAGCCATAGTGATAGTTAAATGCGCAGCACATACTAAGCAACCTGACTATATTTCTTGCAGGAATGAAGCTGCAGATGCAGAAGCCAAAAGGGTTGCGTATATACCAGATATTTCAAGTTTTGATGCTCCTGATGTCAAAGAGAAAATAGTCACGATTATGGTAGTGAAAGAAGGATTTAATAATTTACAGAGAACGCAATTAATGGAGATTAAAGGCAGTGCACCACAGTAAGAGCAGGAATTATGGAAACGAAGGGCGTGTTTTTTATCCCCCACTTAAACAGCTGCACTACCCAGCGCATATAACTGGGGAAAGTCTTGCTGCAACAATTGCGGAAAACTGGTTTGTTCCAAATTTGCTAGAACACATAGCATTTTATATAGTAAACTGCATCGTATGTCAAAAGTTTATCACTGGGCATACACTGCGAATGATCAGAGGAGTAATTCCTCGACCGAATGGTCCTTTTCAGCATTTACATATTGATTATGTTGATATGCTGCAAGTATGTAGTGGATATAGGTATCCGATAATGGTGGTGTGTCCCTTCCCCAGGTGGATCAAAGCAGGTCCATGTACACACCCTGACGCCAAATGCACAGCAAAGGTTTTAGTACATGAAGTCTTTCCAAGATGGGGAGTGTGTGAAGTGCTGAGATGCGATAATGGGCCACATTTTGTCAATTAAGTATTTGCACAGATAGGATTATTGTTGAGTATTAAGCACAAGTTTTCTTCTGCTTATCATTCGCAAGCGAACAGAATATGTGAGAGACTCAACAGCATCCTTGAAGAAAGGATTGCCATGCTCAAGTTGAAGTTGAAAAATGGATGGCTACATTGCCTGCCCTTAGCTTTATATGCCCTAAGGAATCAGCCTGGTTTGGACCACCACCTCACACCCCACGAGCTAGTGACATGAAGGCATATGAGAACGTCTTTGACTCCTCCATCGAGGAGTAGAAGTGATGCCCAGAGTACAGCAAAAATGTTTGGAAATGAATAACGTGATTATTTGACATGTATGACCGCTAGTATCTCTCTCATTTCAGATCAACTCAAACATCAGGGGGGCTCGGTCTCTGAACACAGATGAAAACCATTCAGCAACCGGATCTTTTGAACTTTTATCAGTACCAAGACTTTTTACTGGTGATACCGTGTTGATTAAAAACTTCACTAGGGAGAGAGGAGACCGCCAGGGGGCACGGAGCATGACAGACCTGTGAGCTCGCGCTCCGTCGGCACCGTAGGACCTAGGGTGCATTTAAGATCCCCGGCCAGGATTTTACAGCAGACCCGAAGGAGAGACGAGCCCACGGGGTGCCCCCACACGCTTGGCGGGCCGAGAAACCAGTCCCCCCTCCCCGCGTAACCCCTGAGAAAGCCACTGGAGGAGAACGGAGTGAGATACGCAATCATACAAGCGCAATACGCACATTGGGCCGGGAGGCACCCTTGCGCCTTTGCCCCGTGAGCCACTTGGAGGAACACAGGAGCCGCCTGCACTGCGGAGGCCAACCCCTCCGCCCACCAATACAGCGTGGGGGCAGCGGAGCGGGAGAGGCATCCCAGCAGCCGTGGTCCGGAGTGGGAGGCCCTGGCGGGCAGGGCCGAACAGCACTAGGAGCCTCACGACACACTGAGAAGAAGAGATACTAGCCCGGGCCTACAACAAGGATCGGCCCCTCCGAGCAGGAGAGAGGAGGAGACGGCACGTATAACTCAGGTGCTCCTCGACCGCGCCCTGCCGTTGGACTCCGAGCCTCTCCATCGGGCGTCGGGAGCACGTAAGACCCAGAGAGAGCAGGGCACGGGCCTAGAGTGCCCCCACCGCGTGCAGACAGAGACCCACTCCGGGATACACCGGCCTCGCGGGGGTGCCCGCCCAGGTGAAAGTGGCCAAATCCAGGTGAGGAGTCGGGGGGAAAGCGAGCCAGCAGAGACGTGGAGGTGGGCCTGACCTCCCCCCACCACCCCTGCCCCCAGCCCGGCCTTCGCGGCACAGCGGGCTAAGTGAGGGCCCACAATTTAGAATGGGACACCCCCGCAGGAGGGGGGGAAGAAGTGCCGGAACCACACAGGAAAGCATAGGGTCCGGGCCAGGTGAGTCTGGATAGACATACCTGTCGAGGCCCTCTAGGTAGTGGCACCTATACAGTGGGGCCCCGTGGAGAAACGGTGCAGCGGTGAGGTTTCGGGGGGAGAAGGCGGTGGGAAGAAGCAGAACACAGGTGGCCCCCCGGACCTATCCCAGCTGATTAAACTGGGGGCTGGGCACGCAACCCTGGGCCCTCCATATACGTGGCACCGGGGGCCCTCCCTGGACCATAGACCTCCCATAGTGCCCCGGAGATAAAACCCACCAAAACAACGGGAATTGTAGTTTCACGACAAAGAAACAGGGAAGGGCCCTGATTTGAACATCAAGGATTTCACAAGGAGAATCTGCATAGAGGCATCAACCCCCAACCTGGAGCAGACCTCACCTGCCGAAGTGATCAGTTCCCTGCAATGCTTTCGCCGAGAGACCTGGTCCAGAACGAGGCCCCCGGGGCCATCATGCCCGCTGTAGGGGATCCCCCCGCCGCACTCGCCAAGGATGACCTCAGGGATATCCTCCAGGCAATTCGTACAGACATTCAGGCCTCCATCATAGACCTAAAGGGGCGAGTGGATACTCTAGAAGACAAAATGGAGGGGATGGAGAATAATCACCTCCAAGCAGACCTTCTAGATATGAAATACGAGGCAAGGATAACGGACTTGGAAATAAGAGAGGAGGAAATGATCCTCAAGATGGACGACTTAGAAAATAGAGAATGCCGAAACAACTTGCGCATCATGGGTGTGACCCCGGAGAGGGGGCAGATGGCTGCTGATGTGGGGAGGAAAGTCCAGGGCCTGATCAATCAACTTTTCTCACTTGAAGGGGGTAAGGACGTCCAGCTGGAAAGAGCGCATCGAGGTGGAGGAGGCGCAGGGGGTAGCCCAAGGACGATTGTTGTGAGGTTTCTCCGCTATAGGGAGAAAATGGAAGTCCTGGAGAAGGCAAAAAGGCTGGGGAGTTTCATTTTTGAAGGAGATACTATTAAGATTTATCAAGACCTTTCAACCCTCACCCTCACCAGCAGAAGAGAATGCCACCCGCTTACGCAGTGGCTCACTAGTCAGGACATAAGATACAGTTGGCCCTTCCTGTTCGCTTTATCCTTCGAATGAGCAGGCGTGGATTACAGAGTGATCAGTGGTAAAGAGGCCACGCAGGTGCTGCAGGCGCTCAGGGGAGACCCTCAAGAGGAGCAGGAAGGAGCAGGAAACCAGGAAAGGGCAGGAGCTGGGAGGGGACCGGAGGGCCCCTGGTCGACAAAGAAGAAAGCAAAGGGCAGGGGAAAATTAAAAAAACCTAACACCCCACCACCAGAAGTGGGAGGAGACTAACGGAATGAAGATGGTCCGGTGGAGAGTACGAGGACAGCAGCAGGGAAACCCCAGCCGGGGACACGATCTTTGAACTTGAGAACTGCGGTGCACGAACACGCCTTCGTCAATGAACACTTTGCAAACAAGCAATGGCAGACAATGAAAGAAAGGGCCGGGTCGAGACGATCAGAATAGGATCCCTGAATGTCAAGGGGCTTAATTCTCTGACTAAGCGCTCCCTCTTGGAGCGAGAAATGAAGAACTCAGGGGCAGACGTCCTCTTTGTACAGGAGACTAGAATGGTGAGGGGTGAGGAGAGGGCCATCCCCGGTTCACATGTGGGCCAGATATTCTGGGCTTCCGGCACCACCAAGAAAGCCGGTGTGGGATCCTGCTTCATAGGCACCATAAGCTAACAGAGGTGTCCCATTGGGAGAGTGAGGACGGGAGGGCCTTGGTGGTGTCCGGTAACCTCCACAACTCTAGGATCACCCTGGTATCCATTTACTGCCCCAACGTAGGTCAGAAGGAATTTATCCAAGAGGTTATGAGAGAGGTGATGCTCAGGACGGAAGGCCTCCTGCTGCTGGGTGGGGACTTCAACATGTGGGCGGACTGGGCCTGGGCCTTGGACCATAGTGGGAGGATCACTCAGTCAGGCAGTTTGGGGGAACATCCTGAATGGGGCCTCAGGGACGTGATGTGGGAAAAAGGGCTGGTGGATATTTGGAGGGAACGTCACCCAAGGACAAAGGGATATACCTTTTTCTCAGCGGCCCAATGAACCAGGACAAGAATAGATTATTTGTTCACAGGACACCAGTGCATGAGCAGGATAGATGCATGTGAGATTCGCCCAGTCAGCTGGTCAGACCACGATATGGTCTTGTCAGATGTTAGCATCTCTGGTCTAAGAGCTAGGGAATCCCTGTGGAAATGTAATGACTTTCTATTGAGGGATATAGTCTTTAGAGAAGAAATGTCCACAGCAATCAAAGAATTCTTTGAGCTAAATGATAGAGGAGAAGTAGACAGGGAAATGGTATGGGAGGCGGCGAAGGCAACCTGGAGGGGTAAACTGATAAGTGAGGGAGCATCCAAAAAGAGGGTAAGGACCCTCATATCACACAGGCTAAGGTCAGAGATATTCTCCCTGGAAAGAGCTGAAGGGAAGGAGGAAGTGGAAAAGGAGAGAGACCTGGGCCTGGCGAGAGAGAAGAGACAGGAACTCAGGGATCTAGAATTGGGCAAAATTGTGGCGGGACTCCAACAGCTCCGTCAGAGGTATTATGAAAAAGGTGACAAGGCCGACGCTATGCTGGCCGCCAAACTCTGAGGCCAAAGAGCGGACAGGTGGGTCCAAAGGATTGGGAATGAGGCAGAGGAGGGGATTACAGACCCGGGAGGCATAGCAGAGAAATTCGCTAGTTTCTATGAGAGCATATATGGGAGAGAGGGGGAAGTGGATACGGAAGCACGGGAGGCATATCTAAACGGGGTCTCCCTCCCGACTCTTGGAACACCCGAGTCGGTGGCCCTGGACACACCGATAACAGAGGAGGAGGTGCTGAAAGCAATATCTGGGCTCAAGCTGGGCAGGGCCCCGGGGGAGGATGGATTCAATGCAGGCTTCTACAAGGCCTTCTCGGGCTTACTGGTGGGTTTTTTGGCAGGTTTAAACTCCAATATAATGAAGACAGGGAGGGCACCCCCATCATTTGGCAAAGCACTGATTACGGTGATCCCTAAGGAGGAGAAAGACCCAGCAGACTGCCGCTCCTATAGGCCAAGCTCCCCCCTCAATGTGGACGCCAAGCTTTTCACAAGGATCATCGCAACGAGGTTGGATGGCCATATGCCGAATCTAATCCACTCTGACAAGGTGGGGTTCATACAGGGGAGACAGGGGGCTGACACCTTACGTAAAACCCTTCATCTCATGCGTATCGCAGCCCCGAAGGGTGAAAACCCAGTCCTGGTGTCCATCGATGCTGAAAAAGCTTTCGATCCGGTGGACTCGGGGATCCTACACGGGGTACTCAAGAAGCTGGGACTTGGTATCGGAATCAGGCAGGCCATCAAAGCCCTGTATGAGTCACCATCGGCTAGAGTGACAGTTAACGGATGCCTGTCATGTACTTTCAGCCTCCAAAGAGGGACGAGGCAGGGCTGCCCACTCTCCCCCCTCCTCTTTGCCATGACCATGGAGATACTCGCAGAATACCTCAGAGGTTCTCCGAGGGTGCGGGGCATAGTTGTGGGAGACCGCACCTTCAAACTTGGCCTTTACGCAGACAATATCTTACTCCATCTGAGGGAACCCACGCAGTCAGTTCCGTCTGCCCTACAGATAATTGAAGTGTTTGGCCGTTATTCAGGCTTCAAGGTCAATGTAGGCAAGTCGATGATCTTCCCTTTTGCCTCAGATGCCGATAAGTGTATAACCAAATTAACTCCTTTGGGCCTTCAGATCTGTATGGATGGGATAAAATACCTGGGGATTAACATTGTAAGACCTAGTGAGGACTTGAGCCTGGCAAACTACCCCCGACTTTTCGAGAAACTGTTTAGGGAGATGGAAGGCTGGGGAAAGGGGCTAATCTCGTGGATGGGCAGAATAAACGTGATAAAGATGAACCTGCTCCCTAGAGTGCTATATCTCTTTCAGATGCTCCCCCTGGAGGCCCCGGCAGCATACCTCGTGGAGGCCAAGAGGCGAATACTGAAGTTTATATGGCAGGGCCACAAACCCAGAATAGGCTATGAGACCCTCAGAAAGAGGGGGCGTAGCCCTCCCAGACCTCGAGACATACCATAGGGCTGCCCAGCTCAGAGTCCTGGCCCCCCACCTTAGAGAATACCCCAGCAAGCAATGGGTCTACATTGATAACTCCTTCTTAAGCCCCGTCACAGTAGGCGAATGGTTGTGGGTCCTGTTAAAAAAGCTTCCGAAAAGTATTAGGGACCACCCTATTTTAGGAACCATGAGGAAGGCATTAGCAGGGTAGGGACTTAGGGAAAGAGTCACTACATGGCCCTCCCCATTAAGTCATATATGGTCCACACCAGTACTGGAGGAGATCCCGGGCCATGAACATTACCAGTCTTGGTTCGAGGCGGGGCTTAGTAGGGTTGGCCAATTGGTGAGGGAGGAATCGTTCATATCCATCCATGAACTCGAGGGGGCACTAGGAATCGGCAGACTCTCTCCACTCCTATACCTTAGACTTAAGGGAATCATAATGAAGCTGAAATTCAAGGAATGCATACAGAGGAAACTCATCCCTGTTGAAAAAATTCTGGATTCCCATACAGAAATGAAGGGCCTCATCTCCCTCCTGTACATTGCTCTTTTGGCTCCACGGGAGGGAACGGCCAGGAGTCTTAGAGGGAAATGGGAAAGGGATCTAGGCCACGCCATTGGAGATGGTTTCTGGGGTAAACTCTGTAAAAGGGCCTTCAAGACGTCGATCTCGTACCAATATAAGACCCATGCCGTCAAGCTCCTCCACAGGTGGCAGTATGACTCGATCACTCTTTCTAGGATGTTCCTGGACATTGTCCCAGTGTGTTGGCATGGATGCATGGGAAAAGGAGACTATTGGCATATGTGGTGGACATGTCAAAAAGTCCAGACTTACTGGTCGGAGGTACTTAGTTGGATCAGAGAGGCGGGGGAGGGGGACTACCCATTAGACCCCACCTTGGTGATATTTGGCCTACAACAGAGGGATGAACACTGGGAGAAGCTTCCGGACTTGACACACTCTCTATTGCTGGCAGCTAGAGCAGCGCGAGCCAGGTCCTGGAAAAGAGCCGTCCTTCCAACAAAGAGAGAATGGGTGGCAGTGGCCAAGGACATTTACTTTATGGAGAGATCAACGGCCGTAATACAGGGCTCAAGTATGCAGATAGAAACAGACTGGCTGCAATTCATGGAAGCATTTGTCAACACAGAGGACAAGTCCGGAGGGTGACCGGAACTCTCCACTCGGCCCGAAACCACTTTTGCTATAATATTCATTGCACAGGACTCAATAGAGTCGATTATACATCGACGGACATAGGCCAGGTTCGCACTGCCCAATGAGAAGTATTATGAAAAAGCGGACACTGAATCCCAAGAATGGGGTGTGGGGGGAGGTGGGGGGTGAACGTTTCAGAGACTTGTGACACCGTTATGTTTTGAACTTGTTATGGGCATGTGCCCAACGGTACACCTTATGTAGAAGCTCATTTGTTTCCGTTAAAAACCAATAAAAATTGAATTAAAAAAAAACTTCACTAGGAAGTGCCACGAGCCAAGGTTTCACGGCCAGTTTCTTGTAGAGACAATTTAGAATGGGACACCCCCGCAGGAGGGGGGGAAGAAGTGCCGGAACCACACAGGAAAGCATAGGGTCCGGGCCAGGTGAGTCTGGATAGACATACCTGTCGAGGCCCTCTAGGTAGTGGCACCTATACAGTGGGGCCCCGTGGAGAAACGGTGCAGCGGTGAGGTTTCGGGGGGAGAAGGCGGTGGGAAGAAGCAGAACACAGGTGGCCCCCCGGACCTATCCCAGCTGATTAAACTGGGGGCTGGGCACGCAACCCTGGGCCCTCCATATACGTGGCACCGGGGGCCCTCCCTGGACCATAGACCTCCCATAGTGCCCCGGAGATAAAACCCACCAAAACAACGGAATTGTAGTTTCACGACAAAGAAACAGGGAAGGGCCCTGATTTGAACATCAAGGATTTCACAAGGAGAATCTGCATAGAGGCATCAACCCCCAACCTGGAGCAGACCTCACCTGCCGAAGTGATCAGTTCCCTGCAATGCTTTCGCCGAGAGACCTGGTCCAGAACGAGGCCCCCGGGGCCATCATGCCCGCTGTAGGGGATCCCCCCGCCGCACTCACCAAGGATGACCTCAGGGATATCCTCCAGGCAATTCGTACAGACATTCAGGCCTCCATCATAGACCTAAAGGGGCGAGTGGATACTCTAGAAGACAAAATGGAGGGGATGGAGAATAATCACCTCCAAGCAGACCTTCTAGATATGAAATACGAGGCAAGGATAACGGACTTGGAAATAAGAGAGGAGGAAATGATCCTCAAGATGGACGACTTAGAAAATAGAGAATGCCGAAACAACTTGCGCATCATGGGTGTGACCTCGGAGAGGGGGCAGATGGCTGCTGATGTGGGGAGGAAAGTCCAGGGCCTGATCAATCAACTTTTCTCACTTGAAGGGGGTAAGGACGTCCAGCTGGAAAGAGCGCATCGAGGTGGAGGAGGCGCAGGGGGTAGCCCAAGGATGATTGTTGTGAGGTTTCTCCGCTATAGGGAGAAAATGGAAGTCCTGGAGAAGGCAAAAAGGCTGGGGAGTTTCATTTTTGAAGGAGATACAATTAAGATTTATCAAGACCTTTCAACCCTCACCCTCACCAGCAGAAGAGAATGCCACCCGCTTACGCAGTGGCTCACTAGTCAGGACATAAGATACAGTTGGCCCTTCCTGTTCGCTTTATCCTTCGAATGAGCAGGCGTGGATTACAGAGTGATCAGTAGTAAAGAGGCCACGCAGGTGCTGCAGGCGCTCAGGGGAGACCCTCAAGAGGAGCAGGAAGGAGCAGGAAACCAGGAAAGGGCAGGAGCTGGGAGGGGACCGGAGGGCCCCTGGTCGACAAAGAAGAAAGCAAAGGGCAGGGGAAAATTAAAAAAACCTAACACCCCACCACCAGAAGTGGGAGGAGACTAACGGAATGAAGATGGTCCGGTGGAGAGTACGAGGACAGCAGCAGGGAAACCCCAGCCGGGGACACGATCTTTGAACTTGAGAACTGCGGTGCACGAACACGCCTTCGTCAATGAACACTTTGCAAACAAGCAATGGCAGACAATGAAAGAAAGGGCCGGGTCGAGACGATCAGAATAGGATCCCTCAATGTCAAGGGGCTTAATTCTCTGACTAAGCGCTCCCTCTTGGAGCGAGAAATGAAGAACTCAGGGGCAGACGTCCTCTTTGTACAGGAGACTAGAATGGTGAGGGGCGAGGAGAGGGCCATCCCCGGTTCACATGTGGGCCAGATATTCTGGGCTTCCGGCACCACCAAGAAAGCCGGTGTGGGATCCTGCTTCATAGGCACCATAAGCTAACAGAGGTGTCCCATTGGGAGAGTGAGGACGGGAGGGCCTTGGTGGTGTCCGGTAACCTCCACAACTCTAGGATCACCCTGGTATCCATTTACTGCCCCAACGTAGGTCAGAAGGAATTTATCCAAGAGGTTATGAGAGAGGTGATGCTCAGGGCGGAAGGCCTCCTGCTGCTGGGTGGGGACTTCAACATGTGGGCGGACTGGGCCTGGGCCTTGGACCATAGTGGGAGGATCACTCAGTCAGGCAGTTTGGGGGAACATCCTGAATGGGGCCTCAGGGACGTGATGTGGGAAAAAGGGCTGGTGGATATTTGGAGGGAACGTCACCCAAGGACAAAGGGATATACCTTTTTCTCAGCGGCCCAATGAACCAGGACAAGAATAGATTATTTGTTCACAGGACACCAGTGCATGAGCAGGATAGATGCATGTGAGATTCGCCCAGTCAGCTGGTCAGACCACGATATGGTCTTGTCAGATGTTAGCATCTCTGGTCTAAGAGCTAGGGAATCCCTGTGGAAATGTAATGACTTTCTATTGAGGGATATAGTCTTTAGAGAAGAAATGTCCACAGCAATCAAAGAATTCTTGGAGCTAAATGATAGAGGAGAAGTAGACAGGGAAATGGTATGGGAGGCGGCGAAGGCAACCTGGAGGGGTAAACTGATAAGTGAGGGAGCATCCAAAAAGAGGGTAAGGACCCTCATATCACACAGGCTAAGGTCAGAGATATTCTCCCTGGAAAGAGCTGAAGGGAAGGAGGAAGTGGAAAAGGAGAGAGACCTGGGCCTGGCGAGAGAGAAGAGACAGGAACTCAGGGATCTAGAATTGGGCAAAATTGTGGCGGGACTCCAACAGCTCCGTCAGAGGTATTATGAAAAAGGTGACAAGGCCGACGCTATGCTGGCCGCCAAACTCTGAGGCCAAAGAGCGGACAGGTGGGTCCAAAGGATTGGGAATGAGGCAGAGGAGGGGATTACAGACCCGGGAGGCATAGCAGAGAAATTCGCTAGTTTCTATGAGAGCATATATGGGAGAGAGGGGGAAGTGGATACGGAAGCACGGGAGGCATATCTAAACGGGGTCTCCCTCCCGACTCTTGGAACACCCGAGTCGGTGGCCCTGGACACACCGATAACAGAGGAGGAGGTGCTGAAAGCAATATCTGGGCTCAAGCTGGGCAGGGCCCCGGGGGAGGATGGATTCAATGCAGGCTTCTACAAGGCCTTCTCGGGCTTACTGGTGGGTTTTTTGGCAGGTTTAAACTCCAATATAATGAAGACAGGGAGGGCACCCCCATCATTTGGCAAAGCACTGATTACGGTGATCCCTAAGGAGGAGAAAGACCCAGCAGACTGCCGCTCCTATAGGCCAAGCTCCCTCCTCAATGTGGACGCCAAGCTTTTCACAAGGATCATCGCAACGAGGTTGGATGGCCATATGCCGAATCTAATCCACTCTGACAAGGTGGGGTTCATACAGGGGAGACAGGGGGCTGACACCTTACGTAAAACCCTTCATCTCATGCGTATCGCAGCCCCAAAGGGTGAAAACCCAGTCCTGGTGTCCATCGATGCTGAAAAAGCTTTCGATCCGGTGGACTCGGGGATCCTACACGGGGTACTCAAGAAGCTGGGACTTGGTATCGGAATCAGGCAGGCCATCAAAGCCCTGTATGAGTCACCATCGGCTAGAGTGACAGTTAACGGATGCCTGTCATGTACTTTCAGCCTCAAAAGAGGGACGAGGCAGGGCTGCCCACTCTCCCCCCTCCTCTTTGCCATGACCATGGAGATACTCGCAGAATACCTCAGAGGTTCTCCGAGGGTGCGGGGCATAGTTGTGGGAGACCGCACCTTCAAACTTGGCCTTTACGCAGACAATATCTTACTCCATCTGAGGGAACCCACGCAGTCAGTTCCGTCTGCCCTACAGATAATTGAAGTGTTTGGCCGTTATTCAGGCTTCAAGGTCAATGTAGGCAAGTCGATGATCTTCCCTTTTGCCTCAGATGCCGATAAGTGTATAACCAAATTATCTCCTTTGGGCCTTCAGATCTGTATGGATGGGATAAAATACCTGGGGATTAACATTGTAAGACCTAGTGAGGACTTGAGCCTGGCAAACTACCCCCGACTTTTCGAGAAACTGTTTAGGGAGATGGAAGGCTGGGGAAAGGGGCTAATCTCGTGGATGGGCAGAATAAACGCGATAAAGATGAACCTGCTCCCTAGAGTGCTATATCTCTTTCAGATGCTCCCCCTGGAGGCCCCGGCAGCATACCTCGTGGAGGCCAAGAGGCGAATACTGAAGTTTATATGGCAGGGCCACAAACCCAGAATAGGCTATGAGACCCTCAGAAAGAGGGGGCGTAGCCCTCCCAGACCTCGAGACATACCATAGGGCTGCCCAGCTCAGAGTCCTGGCCCCCCACCTTAGAGAATACCCCAGCAAGCAATGGGTCTACATTGATAACTCCTTCTTAAGCCCCGTCACAGTAGGCGAATGGTTGTGGGTCCTGTTAAAAAAGCTTCCGAAAGGTATTAGGGACCACCCTATTTTAGGAACCATGAGGAAGGCATTAGCAGGGTAGGGACTTAGGGAAAGAGTCACTACATGGCCCTCCCCATTAAGTCATATATGGTCCACACCAGTACTGGAGGAGATCCCGGGCCATGAACATTACCAGTCTTGGTTCGAGGCGGGGCTTAGTAGGGTTGGCCAATTGGTGAGGGAGGAATCATTCATATCCATCCATGAACTCGAGGGGGCACTAGGAATCTGCAGACTCTCTCCACTCCTATACCTTAGACTTAAGGGAATCATAATGAAGCTGAAATTCAAGGAATGCATACAGAGGAAACTCATCCCTGTTGAAAAAATTCTGGATTCCCATACAGAAATGAAGGGCCTCATCTCCCTCCTGTACATTGCTCTTTTGGCTCCACGGGAGGGAACGGCCAGGAGTCTTAGAGGGAAATGGGAAAGGGATCTAGGCCACGCCATTGGAGATGGTTTCTGGGGTAAACTCTGTAAAAGGGCCTTCAAGACGTCGATCTCGTACCAATATAAGACCCATGCCGTCAAGCTCCTCCACAGGTGGCAGTATGACTCGATCACTCTTTCTAGGATGTTCCTGGACATTGTCCCAGTGTGTTGGCATGGATGCATGGGAAAAGGAGACTATTGGCATATGTGGTGGACATGTCAAAAAGTCCAGACTTACTGGTCGGAGGTACTTAGTTGGATCAGAGAGGCGGGGGAGGGGGACTACCCATTAGACCCCACCTTGGTGATATTTGGCCTACAACAGAGGGATGAACACTGGGAGAAGCTTCCGGACTTGACACACTCTCTATTGCTGGCAGCTAGAGCAGCGCGAGCCAGGTCCTGGAAAAGAGCCGTCCTTCCAACAAAGAGAGAATGGGTGGCAGTGGCCAAGGACATTTACTTTATGGAGAGATCAACGGCCGTAATACAGGGCTCAAGTATGCAGATAGAAACAGACTGGCTGCAATTCCTGGAAGCATTTGTCAACACAGAGGACAAGTCCGGAGGGTGACCGGAACTCTCCACTCGGCCCGAAACCACTTTTGCTATAATATTCATTGCACAGGACTCAATAGAGTCGATTATACATCGACGGACATAGGCCAGGTTCGCACTGCCCAATGAGAAGTATTATGAAAAAGCGGATACTGAATCCCAAGAATGGGGTGTGGGGGGAGGTGGGGGGTGAACGTTTCAGAGACTTGTGACACCGTTATGTTTTGAACTTGTTATGGGCATGTGCCCAACGGTACACCTTATGTAGAAGCTCATTTGTTTCCGTTAAAAACCAATAAAAATTGAATTAAAAAAAAACTTCACTAGGAAGTGCCACGAGCCAAGGTTTCACGGCCAGTTTCTTGTAGAGAATATTGCTCCCTCAGCATTGAAAGTTGAAGGCAGACGAGCATGGATCCACCTGAACGACATCAAACTATACATCGGTAAGACCGCAGTACCCCAGCCATCGATCCAGAAGCAAGACAAGAAGAAGAATTTCAGCATGTGCAGACTTGATCGATGACAAGGAAGAAGGACGATAAACCAACAAACGAATATATTCAGATTTGCATTTGGACTGTGGCTCCCTTTGTACACCCCTTGTACACTCCTTATAATTATTATAGCAGGCGTGCAACTCTTTTGCTTGAGCCACAGGAATCTTGAAAATGAACTTTAGAGAAATGCTGACAATTTCCGATTATGCCTAAATGACAACACTTGGTTAAGAATTGGAAACGTGAACAGTAGCCCGATTAATTTCTTACTGAATATTTGTTTGGTTGAATTTATGGTCCTCCCAGTAAGTTATGTACATCTTCTTGTGCTTGCTGTTTTCGTGTTTATTCTTAGAGTTTTTCCATCCCTTGTTTGACGAAACATTTATTTACAGGATACTAAGAATGGCACTGTGATCAGAAGGCTGCTCATAGCAATAGTAGAGGAATTGCTACACATACCTAATCTATTACAGTTACCTGAGTAAAAGTGTGTTTCCTTCCTTAAAAACTGCAGCAAGGATGAGGAATGTTGAAACTGGTATGACTTTGAGCAATGAGCAAGCTCAAGAGATTCCAGAATGCCATAAATGGTGTGGGTTAATATTTTGGTGTATAATATATGCATGCTCAGTCTCTATCTTTGTTTTCCTGTTTCTCTTGGTTCACACTCTCTATTTCATTGGTCCAAAGAAGGCAGAGATCCCTTTGATTCTCCCCACTCCTCTTGTAGACTTGCCCATTACCAATCAGCCATGGTCCTGCGTGTTGTCTCCTCAGCATAGAGCTGCTTTAGAATTGTTTCCCTGTGCTGCAGATATTTTGTTAAAGAGACACAGGCGAAATACAGAGGAAGACACTAATGGGATAAACACATATCTAGATAGTACAGCACACTTGGGTAATAACATGTCGTATCAGCAGATGAAAAAGGTGGGAGAGAGAACGTCTAAGGAGAGTTGCTATGTCTGCGCTCTCATACTTTATGCCATAGGAACCTCTAAGATATTCATGGCTGCAGAAGTACCAGTGAAAAAGCTCATTGCCTAACCCATCTTGCACTCTGCCAGACAAGAACTCAGTTCCAGGGTCAAACAGCATCCTTGGTATGGATAACTGAAAAGACATCTGAAAGAGAATATAACTATTTGGAAGATTTGAAGACAAGAGGGAAACCAGAAACAAGGCATCTAGTAATCAGATATGAACAGCTTGGAATGAGCGGAGCAGGAATCAGGATGTAAGAAAACAAGATGCTAAATTGTCAAGGCAAGAATAAAGAAAAGATATGCAGATGTCGGGAAAGAGGCCAATTGCAAATCAAAAGAACAGTGCTGACTCCAGAAGGATGGGCTGAATGTCTGATCTTGTGTAAAGCAGCAGCATTAACTGGATATTTTGAGCCAGCTATAAACACTGCAGAGAATTAATGCAAACATCACTGGCTGAAGATTGCAAAGCTGTTGACATGGGTCAACGACAAAGGAGGACCGTTGCAGATAATATCTCTAGCTAGTGCATCCTTGTGTTTCAGACATGATGGCACGAGGAAGGTTGGAGAAAATCATCAGTGTAGCCGAATCTTTGATGTACCAGGCATGAAGGATGGAACAGTTCTCTTAACGGACCATTATTGGGCTGGAGGGTCCAGAGCCTACATGAAATTGTCCAAAGATTGGGGAGTGATGTGTTCCATAGTGCCTATTCATGTTCCAGCTTTAGTGATTCTGAAGAGTGACTTGAACATTGGTGAGTTTCTGAATGCAGATGCCCATTTGAAGAGGAGAAGATCACTCGAATTTCACAACCGAACAAAGCGGGAGAATTTTCAGCTAAATCGATAGAAGCTTTTGATGCTATTCCATATGAGCACAGGTTGCTCAGCCAGACTTCAGCAATATTTGCAACTATCTTTATGCCAGGAATCCAGACAATGGTGAATGCAAAGTGGTTATAGATCACTCGCTGGGAGCTCCTGCAGACGATCAACACTACCATAAAGGGATTCAGTGCTATCAAAGAAGACTTGAGGGCCATAACACTGATGGCCCTCCAGAATAGATATGTCCTTGTTATGATCACAGCAATGGCTGGAGGAGTTTGCGCCGGAATCAGAGAATCATGTTGCACGTTCATACCTTCTCATGATGATGAGAATGGGACATTTACAGAGGCCATAACGTTGCTGACAAAACTGCACGATCTGATGGAAGATGAGACAGAAGATATTGCAGATGACAGCTGGTTTACGTCTATTTTCTCATGGGTTCCGCAATGGATGGCAAATATCTTCAAGTTCCTGGGAGCAATATTAGTGATGGTGATGTTTGGATTCTGTGTGATCAGGATAATAATAACACAGTGCAAGAAGACAGCAAAGAAGGCAGTGGGAATGAATATCATGATGGATGTTGAAACAGGGTTTGGACCCAAGGAGCTGACAGATGAAAAGATCAGAAAATATCCAGAGGCCAGCATCTTAGCACCTGAGAGAACAAAGTTCCTGTATACAAGAAACCACAGGAAGTATATGGGAAAATGGATTTACTGTAATCCGAAGAGACAGTGCAGTCACATGACCTGGAGCGTTGATGAACATGTAAAATCAGCAGGATCCCTGAATGGAGTAGGGAAGATCTGGACTCTGAAGAAGCACTTCTTCAGGGGAGGATACCAAGATGTGAAGACTGATGGAGGTGTGGTCGATGAATCAACCAGAGGGGGGAGTGTAGAGGAGCAGCTGAATGCCTCTGCAGGAAGTCCCGCCCCTGTTTTGCCTATATGTTAGAAGCCGCAAATTGCAACATGCACAACGCTAGTGATGGTGACCATTCCAGGGTGAGTCTTTAAGAAAAGGTACCCATTGAGAAGACCCTATATGATGTATCCTCGTAGCGATGACAATATCTTGGAGGAAATCTCTGAAGGAATATATAGATGAGAGAAAGAGAGGCTGGTAACGTCACAAGAACCAAGCGTGATGCACTGAGAAGAATGGTCAAAGAAGAAGGTGTATAGACCTTATAGAATCTGATGACGAAGTAAAAATCGAGTGAACTTTCATATGTGGAATGAAGATTGCACATGTGAAGAGCACTGCAGAAAATGCAAGCCGTTTTATAACTACAGATGCAGCAACGCAAGTAGACTAAGTAATCGTAAAGGCTGGCTATACGATTATATAAAATCTGGACATCAGTGTCACACATTTAGTAAGCTCAGACCGACAAAGGAAGAAGGATCGGGAGTGCTGTGTTGCAGCAAGAAAACAGCTGAAGATCGAGGAAAGGCCTGGAATAGCTGTCTGGCCTGGTGTCAAAGGATGGAGCGGCAAAATAACTGGTTATCTATCCTTAAAGAAGAGTGAACGTGAGAATCTGACTCAGCCCATGTTAAGGTATAGGAAAGAACACCACAAGTGGTAAGTTTATTCATGACAATTAAATGCTGCAAAACAGGTCGAAATACGGTCTCCTGTCACGTGAGTCAAGGATGGAAATAGGAGTTGGGCGTACAGACCTGGACTGCAATAAGAGTGTGCCTATACTCCCTTTTATTCTCAGGAGCAATGATACTTTGCCAGGCCAAGTTCAAAGACAATCTGAATGGCAGACGGCATGAGGGATGAGAGATGTTGGGCTAATTGGGTGGGGAGACACGGTCAAGTCAACCCATTGACACCTGGGGTACCAGCTCACATGCTGCTAGTGAACCAAATGTTCCTGAAGGGTACAAGGGTGCCAACCAATTGTAGAAGGCCATATAACGAAGGGTCTTATAGTTTGAGAGCCAATAAAATGCTGTATACTTAATTACTGTTGAAGCCGACTTGCACTAGCAGTGGCCATAAGTTGTCCACCTGACTGTAGAGACCCAATCACAACCTGTCCCTATATAGAAAGTATACTTAGATGTTCCCCTTAAGCCAACCACAACTCCCCATAGGTTTCCTTAGTTTGCCAAGTAGTATGACGTCACAAATTATGCATTTTTGTATATGTTGTTCGTACAAAATGATTGAGAGCTCGTGCGACGTCTGTTGATGTCCGATGTAACTCCCTGTTTTAGACATTTGCAAATAAAACAGTCAGATGAGACATTTTGCCAACTTCCTGAGGCGGTGCAAGAGTTATTCTGCATCCCCATCCTTGTATGACGTGTTACTGATTTAAAGGGCCCTTCATGGGTTCAAATCCAAGCGCACCGAGGATCTCACGGCATGGCCCTCTCCTATGTCCTCCATATGGGGGCCCCCATTTGATTTGGGGCACCAGGGTATAGCACCAGGGTCTAGCCCACTCGCAGAAATAGTCAGATATGGGCCTGGAACGGGTGGGACAACTATTTAAGGATGGGGTCTTCCTGGACTTGGTAACCGCTCAGGAGGAGTTGGGGAGGGATTCGATTTTGGTGTTCGAATATCTTCACATTAAGGGTTTATTAACAAGATCAGTGGCGAGATAGTTAAAAGCAATGGAAAAGGTATTTGACTTATCCACCACAAGAAAGGGTATCCTATCCAAGTTGTATAAAACTTTGAATGAGACGTGTCACAGGGGAGACAAGCATTCCAGAGGTACTGGGTAGACTTGGTGGAGGAAGAGATCTCAGAGGAGGACTGGGCACAAATTTGCCAAGTCACTTTTCAGGGTGGCCTGTATTTCAAAATGTTGATGGGATGGCACAGGTATCCCCTGAAGTTGTCCAGGATGTTTGCGGGAGCCTCTCCCATGTGCTCCAGGGGTTGTGGACAGACGGGGTCTGTGGCCCACATGTGGTAGAGGTGTCCCAAGGTGCAAGTGTTTTGGAAGGAGGTGCTGAGCTTGTTGGAAGAGATCACAGGAATTTGGTTGCAGATTCTTTTGGGGATCCCGCAAAAGGACAGGGATGAATACAGGCTGCTTAAGATGTGGGAAGCGATGTTGAGAGCAGGGTGTTTGGCCGTAGTCCAGTGTTGAAAAAGCTAAACGCTTCCGTCAAAAGAAGTATGGGAGGAGAAAGTACACAATATGATGATAATGGAGAGACTGACAGCAGCAGTGAACGATGGGATGACTGAGTTTCAAGTAGAATGGAGCGCTTTGCTGCTCAAGTGGGGAATGGATGAAGGGAACCTTGGGGGTCAAATAAGAGCATGAGTGGTTTTTGAATCCGGGACGAGAGGGGAGAGGCCCCAGACGGAGCCGACAAAGGTATAAAACAGACACAATGAGGATGGAGCCCCCGAGACACTGGCGAAGGGGAAACAACAGCCCTGGATGAGCTTGGTTGTGAGAGGGTTAAAGGGAGGGTGTGGATGGAAGGGGGAGGTTTAGGGGTGGAATAAGTGAGGGGGTTTGGTAGGGGGGGGCAAGACCTCTGATAAGTAATGTGGTTTGTTATTGAAATCATTATTTTTTAAATGTCTTGTTCTCTTAACTCAAAGAAAAGAAAGGACAGTTGCAAGTTAACAACGCGCAGTCATGCGTAAACAAAAAAAAGCAGATTCTTTTCAGAGGGTTGTGGCTGCTCAGGAAGGGGCTTGAGGAGATGAAGAATAAGTTCCTATTCTTACCAGAGGGTCTAGCCTGGCGGACAGAGCGACCTTCGGAGTTCGGGAATAGCTGGGGAGCGCAGGCTATCCCAGCCAACGTGAGTATATTTTGAGGGACACTCCTGCGTAAAAGTGAATGGATGTGCCAGGGGGTCACTGGTTAGTTAGGAAAGTACTCAACCACCCTCGACACAGTCGGGACCAAACTTTAGCAGTCTAGCCCACTTAGTCTGTTGGTGTTTACCCTGCAGTTTCAGGAGGCTCTGGCTCTCAGCGGCTGCGGTACGGGCCAATCGTCTGTGATGGGACGTTTGCTTTTTCTCAACCTTTGAAGAAGGTTTGTTCCGTTACGGCTTGTCTCAGGACACAGCAGGCAAGAACTGCAGGCACTTTCAGTGATGTTCGCCAAAGCGGCGTGACACAGGGACCTCAAATGCTCACAGCGTCGTGCACTCTCATAAATCGCATCCCAGAGGAGCTAGGACAATGGCGGGAGAGAGCCCAGGACCATAAGCTAGTGATTTTCCAAGACTTGAGTCTCAACTCGGGACGGCGGCATTCCCGTGTGATACCCTTGGGTTCGAGCTGGTCAGTTCACTGGATGGCTCAGGAACACTTCTGAGGAGGCTCTTTGCGAGGGTAAGTAGGAGAGGCTGAGAGTAGGTGTTTCCACTACTCCAAAGGGGCGAAGCACCCTTGCAGGCCTTCTTAGTTCGATGAAGAAACAGAGGTCAGATGGGAAAACGGTAGGGTCAGGGTGCCAAACCTTCCAAACATGTCACCAGCGGTTCCTCGAGTCTGCTTTCTTCTTAAGGATACTTGGCTCCTTATAAGGTTCAGTGTGAACCTCAGTAGATCAACCTGGAATGGATGCAGAGCCCCTTCTCGTATCCAAGATTCAGTTTGCACTCAAATCTCAGATAACCAATGGAAGATCTGCTCTCTTTTCATGTGAACATAAGGCCCTTTGGGTAGCTTGTCATGCAGTGGATGGGAAGCAGAGTAACTCTTATACCAAATAACTGAACCAACTCAGGAAGATGGCAAAGGTTTTTGTTTTAATATCAATTGTGTAAAACACAAAGTTACAACGGACATCAACAGACATCGCACAAGCTCTCTGCGCATCATACAAAAAATTACACTTATATAGTAAAAATGTGTCATATGTGATGTCATACTATGCGGCAAATGGCAAATAGGATAAACCTATGGGGGATTGTGATACGCTCAAGGGGAATTTCTAAATATATTTTCTATAAGGGGTTGGGAGGTGATTGGACATCTACTATCAGGTGGACAATGTATGCCCACCTCTAGGGCAAGTCATCTTCATCACCATTAGGTACACGGTATATCATTGGCTCTCAAACTATAAGGTCGTTCATTATACGCCCCTCTACAATTGGTTGGCACACTCATGCCATGTCGGGAACATTTGGCTCACTAGCAGCACGTAAACTCATACCCCAGGTGCCAGGAGGTGGACTTGACTGTAGCTCCCCACCCAATTAGCCCAACATCTCTCATCACCCATGCCTTCTGTCATGAACATTGTCTTTGAACTTGGCATTGCAAAGTATCCTTGTCTCTGGGAATATAAGGGAGTGCAAGCATGCACTATCGTTAGTCTGGAAGCCATGCTCAACTTCTATTTTCATCCTTGGCTCACGTGACAGGAGACCACGATTTGGTCCATTTTGCAGTATTTAATCATCTAAATGAATAAAACTTGGCACTCCTGGTGTTCTTCCTTTGCACCTTAACAAGGGATGATTCAGCATCTCATGCTCACCGCCTTCAAGAATATATAACCCGTCTTGGCTGCTTCAGCCTTGATACCAGGCCAGACAGCCCTCCCAGACTCATCCATGATCTGGGCTAATTCGTTGCTGCAACACAGCTTTCGGCTCTTCTTTCCATGGGTTTAAGTTATGACATCAATGTCCAGCTTCTATATAATGGTGGCTTCACCTGCAGTCTATTCACTACTTATAGCCAACATCTAAGATTACTTGATCTACTTGCATTACAGCATCTGTACAGTTATTGAACGGCTTGTATTTTCTGCGGTGCTCTTCACACGTGCACTCTTTTCTTCATATATGAAAGCTTATTTGATTCTTTATTTCGTCATCAGTTTCTATGAGGGTCATGCATCTTCTTCAACCAGTCTTCTCTGTGCGTCACGCTTGCTTCTTGTGACGTCACATGCTCCTTTTCTTGCTCCTTTTCATATCCCTTGGGGGATTTCCTCCATTAGATTGTCTTCTCTTCAGGAGTACATCTGATAGGGTTTTCTCAGGCGGTATCTTTTCTCTAAGATTCGCTGCAGAATGGTCACTACTACTGGTGTCAAGCATGGCATAATTTCAGGGTTCAAGCATAAAGGTGGTAGGGGTTCGGTACTTCCTGCCGATGCACGTGGCTGCTCCTCCACAGTTGCACACCAGACGTGGGCCAATCATGGCACATAGTGGTTCCAGTCTTTGATGGCTACCAGACATACTGGCACCAGTAGTGTGGATTGGGACCAGACAGTCCCAACCCTCTTCCTAGGCACTTCCTAGCACACGTGACATGCCAGAGCCTGCGAAAGTTGCAGTTTTTGTGGGAGGCTGCATGCTCAAATAAGGAATACCCAGGTCTCTCGACCTGGGGGAAAGCAAAGGGAAAAAATGGTCAAATGACAGAACGAAAGACTTTGGGGCACGGCCATTTTCGGCTCTGTCCAGAGTCTTGGGCCAAACGCGATAAACGCGGTATGTTCCATAAAAACTAAATAAAAATACTTTAAAAGTACATTGCTGCCACCAGTTCATCCTAGGCACACTTGTACAAACACCAACAAATCCCTAGAGGGTGGCTAGGACCATAAAACAAAAGGACCACTATGCGCGGTACTGTAAGGTGCTTGTCACATAGATAAAAAAGTTACCAAGAAATGGTAACATAGTCAAAGACTAAGGGAACATAGTTTCCCAGTACTGACAGCCTGAAGGACGTGTCAGTTTCCCCATAACAAATGAGCGAAAGCCCAGAGGAGTGCAGCTGAAGGCTGTGCTCCACTGGAACAAGTCAAGTTAGGTACCCCAAACAAAACCAAAAGGTTTGGGGGGTTCACAAATGGAGGGAAAATTGCACCTTAGGGAAATCTTTCCTAACACTCGCCAATCCCCAGACCTAAGGACAGGGGGACTTAATCCACCCCTGAATGAGTCTCATGTTCAGGTCGACTGAACATTCTGGACAACCCATTAGCGTTGCTATTTTGGACACCTGGCCTGTGCTCAATGGTGAAGTCAAACCCTTGCAGGCTTATGGACCACCTGAGCAACTTTGGATTCTCTCCTTTCATGTTCATTGGCCACTTTAAGGACTTGTGGTCAGTTTGCACAGTGAAGTGGGCCCCATAGATGTAGGGCTTCAGCTTCCTTAGGGGCACACAACAGAGAAACATTCTTTCTCTACAGTGGACCACCTGAGCTCCCTGTCCTTAAGATGGTGACTAATAAATTCAATCGGGTGTTCCTTGCCTACAGGGAGTCTTTTAAGCCGGTGAAGGCCTTCTCACACTACTCAGACCAAGAGACCTTCTTGGGTTTCTTTGGAGTTGTGGGAGCAGTTATGGTGCATAGTCTTCCATGAAATTTCAATAGTACCGAGTGAGATCTAGGAAGGCTCTCATTTATTTATTTATTTGGATTTATAAAGCGCACAGCGGCCCGGAGGCATTGTGGCGCTGTTACAGAATGTTCACTTAGCAGGTTTTAGGGCAAAACATTAGAAAGCAATAGTACAAAACAGAGAACATAGAAGTAATGAACATTGTTAAAGGGCGTTCCAAGGTTACAGAGGAACAGAGTTTGAGACAATATGTATGGCATTCTAGTTGAAAAGTTCTGTCTTTAGCATTTTTCTGAACACTGTGAGAGATTCTACATTTCTTAAGCTGCACGGGAGGATGTTCCAGGCTTTTGGGGCTAGAACTTCGACGCTAGTGCTGCCAGCTTTGGCTCTGTTAAAAGCTGGGATTGAGAGTAGGTGAGAGTATTGTTCTCGTTTTGGTCTGTGGGCTGGAGCCTGGTGTATTCTTTCTGCTAGGTAGGCTGGGGCAGTCTGAGAGGGGCACCTGTGAATGATCATGAGGCCCTTGAATGTTATGTTATACATTATTTGATGGTGAGCCAGTGGGCATCTTTCCTCGCCTGGGAGATGTGATCTCTCTTTGGGATACAGAGGGCAGCTCTGAGGGCGTTGTTTTGCGCAGTTTGAAGTCTGTTGATGTTATTTGCGCAAGTGCCTAGAAGTAGAATGTTGCAATAGTCTAACGTTGCACCAATGGTGGCTCTGGCAATGTTGAGGCAGTTATTTGGCGATAGGTGGGGTTTCACTACATTTATGATTTTAGTAGTAAGTGCAGCCGATGATGAGATGGTGCTGACTTGCCTTTTCATTGAAAGGGTGGAGTCCAAGTAAACTCCTAGTGTTTTCACTGCAGCATATGCTGTGATAACAGTGTTCACAATACTGAAGGAGCTGTATTTAATATCTAGTTTTTTTAGGGACTCTTTGGGGCCTACCAGTAGGATTTCTGTTTTTTCCCTGTTTAGACATCTGAGTTTGTGTAGTAGGGGTTGGCCAGTCTTGTACTGCTTGTACTTTACTGGGTAGAAGCTGTATCCTCTCTCCACATACTTCATGTCCAAGGTAGACCACAGATCCTTGTCCAATCTGGCACTTGCTGGCCCTTATTGTCAAGTGGGTCTTCTGAACACTACAGCCTGCAATACTAGCCCCAGGTGTTTCACATGCTCTTCCCATGTGGCACTGAAGACTACTATATGATCTAAATATGCTAAGCAGAATTCATCCAACCCATTTAGGATACAATTCACACACCTTTGAAAAGTAACATCCTGAAATATGTCTTTAATCCTTTTCTTTAATCCAAAGGGCATTAACCTGAAATGGCAAAGACCCTCTGGGGTTGAGAATGCTGTCTTCTCCTTGGCATGTTCTGCTAGTGTCAGGTTTGCACGTTCCTCCACTAGCTCTAAGTTATGCCTCTCTCATTTGGGAAACACGGGTCATATTCACACCATGAGAAAACACACTCACAAGTTACATTCTCACCCACATATGCTTTCTTTGCCAAAAAACATATGTTTCTATTCCTCAACACAGTCACCTCACTACAATAACCAGAGACCATTGCAAGCCCGCAATAGGGGACGTTATGGCGGAGACTGCAGGTTATCATGGTGATTGGCGTCCCTGCATTGATGCTTTCCATTTTCAACTTACGCCGCTGTTTTTGTTGCGTGATGCATCCCATGACATTTAAACACCTCCTTCCTTAACCGCTGTGCTTCTGAATTGGATTTTGCCTCAATGTTTTTTGTTCTACTGGATTACCTGTTTTTTTGAAGTTTTCCTGTTCTCTAGATTGCCTCGCCTTTTCCTGGTCTGCTACGTTTACCTGATTCCTGCTGCCTTCCTCCTTCATGACCCGGAACGCTATTTGGACTGCTTTGGTTATTGTTCTACTGCCATCTTGTTTCTTGCAGCTTGCCGATCCTGCTGATCTTCCTGGAATCCCACGCTGAGATGAAGTGGAGTACCCCTTAGTACTGCTACACACGGACTTCCTTTTGTGTGTTAGTGGCTCCCATTAGGTGTCCTCGTTCCGTCGGGGTAGCCCTTGGACTATAGACTCACCGGCTTAGGCGTACTAGTTTTGTCCGGTGTAGTCTGAAGGAGTTACTCCATTTCCACTTCTTTCTGCTGCTGCTGCGACACTCATTGAAGTTGTCCTTCTGGGTGATCTTTTCCGGATCCACGGTAAGACATACGTCCATAGTATTATTAATCACATTCCCTGCATATATACAACATCATATTCTTAACGTAGGGGTATGTATCTTTCAGATTAAGACATTACACTTGGGAAGGGACATACCGCTAGAAGCTACCTCTCTCTCTCAGCAGTCTGGGAATATCATCTTCAGTTCTTCTCCATTTGCAGAAGTTAGTCTGGGTTTCTTTTGAGTCTACGATCTACTCAGTTCTAGGAAATAGTAATAATTAGTGTACTTTTCTTCTTAGGTAGACTGGTGTCCGTTGGTTCCATTCTTCATCCTGGTGTTCGTTGGATCCATTCTTTCAAAGAATAGATCCTACTGTCTTATTTACACTACAGACAGTAGGTTATATTGTTGGGAAGAATTTGTCGGCTACACTACGAGGGCAAGTAGAGACAAATTTTGGCAGCTAGGGCTATTTGCCAATACCCTGGAGTGAGGCCACATGTGCTGAGGTACTTGGAGGTACCCAAGGTATCCACCAGGTCATCAGTTCTAGGCAAGGGGTGAGCATATGTCCTGGTGACAGCATTCAGAGCCCTATAATCCACACAGGACTGGACCATGGACTACTAGAGGGTTCAATCACCCCAAGATCTAACATCTTGTTGACCACTGTCTTGATGTAAGATCTCCTCTTATCTGACATTCTGTACCCCTACGCTTGGTAGGTACACTGTCTCCTGTGTCAATTTCATGTTTGCACCAAGGTGTCAAACCAGGAGTCAGAGAAAACAAGTGGAGAATTGCCTAATCAAAGTTCTTACTTCCTCTTGCTGGGTAGAAGTCAGGTGAGGGGCCACATGGGCACCCGCAATGGAGCCATCTGAAGGTCTACCTTGGAACAAGTCAGGCAGAGGCTCTGATTCCTCTTCCTCTCAGTCTGATGCCAAATGTAGTGCTGTTATTTCAACCCTAGGGATGAAAACCTTCAGCCTATTTATGTGGAACACTTTAGGGGCCTGACCAGGCCTCTTAAGGTCCACTAAATAGCTTACCTCAGCCAGCTGCTCCACAACTGTGTAAGGGCCTGACCATTTGTCCTATAGGGCTCTAGGCCTTGTAGTATTCATAATCAGGACTTCCTGGCCTGGGGTAAAGTGAACGAAGGAAGCCTTCTGGTCATACCAATGTTTCACCAGAGCTTGACCTGCCTTAAACATGTCACTGGCCTGAGCCATCAGAAGGACCATTCTTTTTCTTGAGCCCAACACATAGTCCACTACATTGGTAGTGATGGAAGAAGTAGGGAGCTCCCATCCCCCCTTGACTATGGCTAGTGGCCCCCTAACAGGGTGACCAAAAAGCAGCCTGATAGGTCTGAAACCAACACCCTCCCGAGGTACCTCTCTGCAGGCAAAAAGTAAGTATAGCAACAGGAGATCCCATTTTCTCCTTTGAGGCTCTTCCAGAGCCCCAATCATGTTTTTGAGAGTTCTATTAAACCTCTCAACTAAGCCATTAGTTTGTGGTGATAAGATGAAGAAAACTTATAAGTGGCCCCACACTCTTTCCACGTGGCTTGCATGTACTTAGACATAAAGTTACTGCCTCTGTTACGCAACTTCTTTAGGGAAGCCAACCATAGTAAATATGCCCTGCAATGCTTTTGCAACTGACTTGGCAGTCACAGTCTTCAATGGGATGGCTTCAGGATATCTAGGGGCATGGTCGACCAGCACCAAGATAAACCTATTGCCAGAGGATGTCTGAGAGTCAAGGGGACCAACAATGTCAATCTCCACGCTTTCAAATTGCACCCACACCACAGGGAGTGGCATCAATGGAGCCTGGATTGTTGAGCCACTCTCATCAGAAATCTGACAAGTGGCACATCTCCAACAATGGCCTTCTACTTGGACCCCATCTTGGGCTAGTAAAAAAAGCATGGATAGTCTCTGTTTGGTTCTCTTGATCCCACGGTGGCCAGCTAGAGGAACTTCATGTGCCAATTGTAGGAGGAAGGGTCTTACCTAAAGGGGGAATACCAATCTCATATGGTCACCTTCAGTAGATTCTGTGGGCACACTGTACAGGAGCCCACCTTCCCAATACATCCTATCCTTCCCAGGAGGTTCATCTTCAAGCTAGGAGCATGCCTGTTTCCTAAGGCCTTCTAAAGATGGGCACTCATGTTGGCCCTTACTATATTCTTCCCTATCAGGACCACCTTCACCCAACAAACTTTGGAGTTCAGGATGGTCTTGTGGGTTAAGAATTTCAGGCAGTACCTCTTTCTCATCAGGTTCACCAGCTTGGCCAACTACCTCCACCTCAGTAGTAGGTGAGTTAGGGGGAATATTTTCTTTCCCTCTTCTTGGTTTCTTGACTCCCTTCGCCTTGGGTTTTCCCTTTGGCTTTGGCTCAGCCTTGGACTTGGCCAGGTCAGCCATGGTTTGTGAGCTTGTGCATGCTCGTTCTGCTGTGTCCCCCAAAAGACATACGTCTTCGAGGTCCTTTCCCAGCAGGACCTTTCCAGGGACTTGCCTCTGAACACTCACAGGAAACCTCACTACTATACCATTTGTGGTTGGATTTACAGGCATTACTGGGAACTTGAGAGGGGGCCTCAGCTAACTATGTGGGCATCAGGGGAGCTCTGCCAATCTCCTCTGGGTTTACCAATGTGGAATCCACCACAGTTCTGCTGGCTCCACTATCCCTAAGGGCAGGAATGGCTACTCCATTGACCAGCACACTGTATTTAAAGTAGTGCTTGGTGTTGTCTGGAATATTAGCATAAAACTCTGAGACTCTAGGCTCCCAGTAACTCAGGGATACTAAGACTACTTCAGGTTCTATCCCACTGGGGAAGGATTATGAGGAGAAGGATGCCCCTGTGATAGTTTCTTCTTCCTCATAGGGGGGGGGAAGGCCAGAATCACAGAGTGGGCCTCCAAGGTTTTGACCTTACATCTGGGGCCCCCTTCACGTGATCACTTGCTCCTCAGGCCACACAAGATCCGCTGGGTCATGAGACATAGGTAGGCTTACTGTAACTAGAATTATGCTAGGGAGGATGATTCCCTCTATTCTGAACATTCTCATGTGACTTACTCTTGTTATGCTTTTGTGGCCCTTATGGGAGATCCCCCACCCTGCTTATATGTGTGCTTTTTCCCCTCCTCCTGCTTACCAGGAGCAGGTTTGTCCTTATGTGACACTCTGCGTGACACTCATAAATCTGCTGCACTGTCTAGTTTCTTATGATCTATCTCCTTAGAATCAGCCAAGTGCTGCTTAAGCTTTGGGGAACAAGAAGCAAAAATATGTTCAAGCATGACTTAACAAATCATACCCTCAAAGGTGGTGACCTTGTAACCTTACACCCAGCCAGTCAGGTTTTTCAAGGAATCCGTTACATATGATACCCAAGCATTACCTTCTTTCATTTTGTAGTCCCTGAATCTTTCCAAATATTGGGCAGGAGTCTTCCCAAACCTTAAGACAAGGGTTTGCTTTAATTTTGCAAAGTCTTTTCTGTCAGCCTTAGACATTTCCATAATGGCACTACAGCCAGAATGGGGTAGTCGACTAAGTAACCATGCAATCGTATCAGCATCCACAACTTCTTGCACTTCACATGCATGCTCAAATGCAGTTAACCAATCCTTGATGCCATTCCATGATCTTCTGGATCATTTTAGCTTTTGTTCCAGGGGCTGACAAGTCTCTTTCAGAACATATCTTTCTCAGAGTTTTTGTTTTTGGAAGCAGTCAAAGTTATGTTCGTAATTGCTTCCATGTTATAAGTGAGACAGGTGGCTTACATTTCATTTAAACTAAGGTCACTGTGTTCTCTGTGTAAGTACAACCTGGGTATTTCACCAGTGTGCAACACTAGGCACCTTCGATCTTTTTTTTTTCCAAATAACTTTTTATTGGTATTTGTACATGCAAGCTTGAAAGTACAACACCAGTCCGGTATTACTCATGGCAGGCATGTGGTCAAAGAAGGCAAAAGAAGGGAGAACGAACAAGAAATGGAGAAGAACATAATTCAGTAACCAGCAGTGTCTTTGGGGGAGAGGGAGACACGAGTGTACAAGGCAAAGGGTGGGGGGAGCAGGGGGACAGTTGCTTTCCATGCTAGCATGGTCCTATTGGTGGGCCGTTGCTGCGACCTGGATACGGGCTTCGTCGAAGGCAGGGCCCTTCCAGAGTTCGGAGTCAGGGGAGGAGGCCGCACTTGAGCCAGCAGCTCTGCGCTGGTTGCGCAAGTCCGATGTGTTGCGCACTTCTCGGCTTGTGAATTTCAGTCCTGATTTCCCATCCAATGCAGGCTGGGAGGCTGTCTTGCCAACCCCAGGTATTGCAGTGTGTAGTCCAAGAAGGGAGCCCAAGTTTGGTCAAACTTGGATGTGTTGCCAAATCTAATGGCTGTGATTTTTTCGGCCACAACTGATTCCCAGCACTTGGACCACCACATTTGTATGGCTGGACCTTCAGGATTTTTACAGAATCTGGCGAGGGAAATCTTTGCGGCTGTTAGGCGCTGGGTGCAAAGGTCTGCCATGCGGCCCGTAAGCGGAAATTGCCCCTCACCGTTGGCTCCTAGGAGGACGATTCCTGGGTCCCATGGGATTGAAAGGCCCGTTATCTCTTTGATTTGCTCTAGGACAGCTCTCCAGAATTGAGTGGATTTTCGGGCAAGACCAGAGTAGATGAAACAGCGAGCCCGGATCTGGGCAGCCCCTCCAGCACAGCGGGATATGGCCAGGTTAAATTTGTTTATGACCTCTGGGGTGCGGTACCATCTGTAACACACTTTGTAGGCGCCTTCTCTGTTCGTTGTGCATTTTGAACTCTTGTGGGCACGGGACCAGATCTGGTTCCATTCCTGGGGCTCGATGGTTCTACCAGTGTCTTTTTGCCATTTGAGCATGTAGGGCTCTTTTTTGGTCCGGTCTGTTCTGTCCAGCAATTTGTATAGCGTCGATATTTTCCCCTTAGGAGGGCCCGTCTTGAGTGTTCACTCAAGGGCAGTTAGTTCTCTACTGCCGAGCTTCTTGGCCTTTCCACTGGATAGCCAGTGCCTGAGCTGGGTATATCGGAATCTCTGCGTCTCGGGAATCTGGAATTTAGCTTTGCAGGCCTCAAAGTTCAGCGGGTTCCCGCTCTAGTAAAAGTCTGCCACGGTCTTCAGCCCACCTTCCAGCCATTTGGTGAAGTTATTCGGAGTGATCCCAGGGGAGAAATCCGGGTTGTCCCAGATTGGAGTGAGCGGACCCGTCGGGCTCCTGCATTTCCAGAGGCAGGCTGCCTTTTTCCAACTTTTCACTGTGTTCCAAGTCGCCGGAAGTGGGCCTTAGCTCCGGCTGCTGCTACCGTCTTTCAAATGGGGTAGTGCGTCGATCGGGGAGATGCTCCAGTCTTCTTCCAGTTTCAACCATCTGGGCCGGTTGGTGGTCGTCTTCCAGGCGAAGGCGTGCGAGAGCTGGGCTGCAAGGCAGTACCTGGCCACGTCTGGGACCCCTAGGCCGCCCAGCGTGGGTCCTCGGAGCATGATATGTCTCGAGATTCGCGATTTCTTTCCCTCGCAGACATATTTCAGGATGTCTCTCTGCAGTTTTTGGAGCACTTTCTTTCTAAAGGTTATTGGAAGAGCCAGGCAGAGGTACAGCAGCCTCGGGAGTAGGTTAATCTTCAGCGCCGTGATGCGGCCGAACCAGGAGAATTCCTGCTTTCGCCATCATCCCAAATCATCTCTGAGTTCTTTGATCAGCTGGGCGACGTTCGCTTTATAGATTTTCTCAGACTTGTTCGTGATCTGAACCCCCAAGTAGCTTACGTGCGATTCAGCCCATGGGATCAGAAATTTGGCTTGCAGTCGCGCCTTGAGTCTCTCCGGCACGTTGATGCCCATAGCTGTAGACTTTGCAATATTTATCGTGAATCCAGAGGCCTCTCTGAACTCCTCCAGCTCTTGCCATAGGGCCTGCTTGGGTGAGTGTGACCAATATATCGTCAGGGTATAGGGCCGTCTTATAGGATTCTCCCTTGAGCACTGGACCCTGGATCGCTGGATTACTATGGATTCTGCTGGCGAGAGGCTCCATAGAGAGCGCAAATATGAGTGGCGAGAACGTGCATCCATGTCTGGTGCCTCTGGTAATGTTGATTTTCTTTGATCTGGCCCCATTCAGTCTCAAGTGGGTAGACGGGTGCTGGTAATTAGCTAGTGCCCATTTTACGAAATTCGGCCCGAATCCGTAGTGGAGAAGCGTTTCTCTAATATCTTATCCCACCACTGTACACTAATTTGTTAAAATGGATTTCTAAACTCTGACATGGTGGGCAGAAGTTTAGGAGGCCACCCTAGTTTAGTGGAACAGGGGAATCACTGGACACACCAGACCAATATACAGCAGCTTCACAGGCGGTCAAGACTAAGGGCCTCATTCTGAGGTTGGAGGTATCCATGGTGCTGTTAGCGCCATGGCTACCCCCTTACCGCATACCGGGTCCAGGTTCCCTGAATGGGGAATTACCGGGCCATTCCGGGCTGGTTGTACCAGGCTCAATGGGAACTGGGACCATGCTAACAACGAGCCCGTTAATAACGGGCCCGTTGTTAGCATGCTGGTTCTTTAGCGGCTCCCACTAAGGGCGCCTGGTAAAACCAGCCGCCCTTAGCGGGACCTGCTAAAGGACCTCGTAATGCAGCAGTAAGGGGTTAATGGCACCGGCACCCTTACCGGCGCCGTTAACCCCTTACTGCCAACCTCGGAATGAGGCCCTAAGTCTCAGGAGGGTTGAGAGTGATTGGCACCCAATAATGAGCACACACAGCAAAACTCCACAGATTATTCTTACACAGGTGTATCAAAAATACATTTATTATAGGCCTTATGAGCAAAACACAATTGAACCACAGTTATGAAAAAGCAATACCACACTCAATCATACACTATCTAAAAAATATACAATAATGCGATTAGCCTAAGGCTGATGATGGGTGGAGAAAAAATAACCACGACCTGTAACAGTAAAGGGGTTAAATCAACACAGATATCAGTTTAGGCTGTCCTTCATCAACAATCCCTAAGTTACGTAGTCCAGCCCTACGAAGAGAGGAGCCTAGCGCTTAAAATAAAGTTGTGCATTAACAACGCGTGGTAGTTAGGGGCTGTAGCTGCTCACGAAGGGTCTTGAGGCGATGAAGAATAAGTTCCTATTCCTACAAGAGGGTCTACCCTTGCGGACAGAGCGACTTTCGGAGTTTCGGAATAGCTGGGGAGCGCAGGCTATCCCAGCCAAGGTGAATATATTTATTAGGGACACTCGTGCGTAAAAGTGAATGGATGTTCCAGGGGGGCACATGTAAATTAGGAAAGTACTCACTGACCCTTGTTACAGTCGGGACCAAACTTTGGCAGTCTAGCCCACTTTGCCTGTTGGTGTTGATTCTGCAGTTTCAGGATGCTCCGGCTCTCAGCAGCTGCGGTACAGGACGATCGTCCGTGACACAGCGTTTCCTTTTCCTCATCCCTTGACTAATGCTTGGGTCGCCCTCTTCCCTCACTCTCTCTTCCCTCAATGTCCCCGTCGGTGTCCATATTCACTACAAAAATCATCCACAAAGCTCAGCCTCCTCGAGATTATGTCTTTGCTGGGCTTCCCTCCAAAGTCAATCAGGTCCTTGCTCTAGTTCCCACTCTTTCCATTCCCTCTTCACTAGAGCTTGCTTTGCCTTCTCGTCCTCTTCTCTTTGCCTCTCTATCTCTTAAAGTCCCTTCTTCTCTCTTGCTGCTCTCGTTCTTCCTCTTCCTCCCTTTGCTTGTCTCTATGCGCTCTTTCGTGTTTGTTCTCTTCTCCCTTTTCGTTTCATTCTACTTGATCCATTATTTCCACCCAGGTCGGACTGCGACAAGAAATAGGCCTGGAAACCCCCAAAAAAGTGGCACGCCCCTCGCCTCAAAAATTGGCCTGCACCTTGCCTCACGACACTTGACCTCTGATGACATCACCAGAAGTGATGTCATTTGACCCCACTCCAAAGTGACATCCGGGAAGCGATGAAACATGACCTTTCACCCCTTGACAAAACAGGAAGTGGCATCAAATAGCATTGTTCCTAAGTACGCTATGAGAAATACGGTTATGATTTCACTAATGTGATATACATTTCATACAAGAATGGTTCACCATATGTATCATTAATACCTGTGTGTATAGATCCATATTGTCAAATTACTATGAATGCAAGCAGACGTCCAAGGCCAAATCATAATATGTTATTGTATAGCACTAACGCTTAAGCTCTTTTTTATAGAACAAATATGCATAAAATATCACCCAATCTATGTTGGTACTCATTTATTGACCTAAGAAGGATGAAAGGCTGAGATGGCCTTGCTGGGATTTGGACCTGCAGATCACACACACATCGCAGCAGTCAGCGCTCAACCCACTGAGCTATCATATCGGCTATAGTAAAATGAGCAATTATTCTGTAGTGGATACCATTAAACTGGTAACTGAGATTTAACAGCAGACCAGTTAAGTTCATCTGCAGGTCTGGTGCAAAGTTGGCCGCATGTCAAGCCTGCATGCATCTACTTTCAGGCTTCAGAGGTTGGCAAAATAGGGAAAGCAGCGCACTCACAGGACATCCCATACTCTGAGCACTCGTTAGCTCATACATGCAAACAAACATCCTGAACAGCATATCAGGGAGATGGGAAAGATAGACACATTACAACAAAGCATCCATTGTGGCACAATGAAGTCAATGGCTGTGCCATGGTCAAATATTTCTACACTGTACAGAAGCTTTTAGGCACAAGGAATTTGTCAAGTGACTGAGGAAACCGAGGTGGAATGTCTTGTGATGATCGTAACTGAGACAACGGCAGAAAAAAAAACATGCTATTACTGCAATTTGCGAAAGGCAATATACATAGTCCGAAATGGATGATTATTCTACTCTAAAACTGGTCGTTTATCACTAATAACACCAATGCATATTTATCACTAATAAACCAGCATAGCCACTCCAGGGGGCACTGTGTCCCCTGGAGTGGCGGCATCGTGATAGCCGCCGGCACAGCGGGGGCCCCGGCCCTTCAACTTTGCATGCTGCAGCAGCATGTGAATGATGCATGCATCATAATTTATGAAGCACAGCATGCAAATCAATCATCAAAGCAAGGTAACTTTTGTTCCCTTTTGTTACCTTGCTTTGATGAATTATGCTGTTGCAGGTGGGTTTTTTTTCCAAAAATGTTTTTTTAAATAAAAATATTTTTTTCACATTTTCTTTTTTCAAAACGGCTCGGCGTGGGCAGAACCCGGCCCCCACTCCCCAGGGACAATTTTGGCCCGCCACGGGCCGAGAGGCAGAGGGAGCCAATCCGACCCTGTCTCCATCCAGTCTTGTGCTTCCCTGCTCCCCTTAAGTCCCTCCATTTCTTTGATGGCCCCTGCTGCTTCTCCCGTTGCCTTCCCATCCAATTTTTGGAGTATCTGTCCTCATACCCATTTGTTCGAGGCTATGCCCTCTAGCCCCTCCTTGATGCTAGTCTGTGTCTCGCTGCATGCTCTCTTTCCATCGTCTGCTTGTCCAGCCCCCTTCTGCCCCTCCTCCTTGGTATGTGTGGAGGTTGAAATACTGCTTTTGTGTACCCCTCCGCTGCCTTTAGCTTCGGTATAGGGTATAAACCTTGAGTTTCCTCTGCGTCCCCTTCTTTTTCGCTCACAGGAGAAGGTGGGGGAGCAGAGGGTGGGGACGCTGGCCCTGGTGTCTCCTGTTGGCTCAACATCCATTGACGCCTCGCTAATTCCCCCTCGTCCTCCTGAAATATCCATCTGAGTCAAATATTGCCATACGATTGGCCAACATCTTCCCCTTATAGGTGTCCTGTAGGTGTGTCAGTAGAGGTTGCTGCACATTTTTGGAGAAACTTCTGCATTGTGGCCCTGGCTTAGTCGATTTACCCTCTGCGCTATATTTACAAATCTTGTCCTATAGCATGGAACAGTCTTACACAAGTGCTGTAGGGGCGTGTCTCCCCGCGCATCCCTTGATACATTGCTTTAATACTTACTTGACCTCAAATCGAGGCTTTTGAACCTCTGTTATTAGACAAGCACAACGAAATAAAAAGTTCTTACAATTATTCTCGAGCCTCTCTGGCCCCAAAACAATTGTCAGGCATGCTCTACACACCGCCCCTTCTCCAACTCTCTACCTCCTCAGGCACACCCACCAATCTTTGCGCATGCACCTTCCACGCACCGCTACTCAACAGCCTCCTCTGACTATTTCAAGCTTCTCAATACCGATTTCTATAGCTCCTCATGCTCTCTGAGTCCTATACACAAACCTTATAGGTGATGTCACCAACTCACTAAAGAAGGTAGTGCTAAATATCACTTACAATGCCCACAATGCTAATGTCCCGTTAAACAAAAATTTACACAACCCCAATATGAACCCACAGCTGTCTTCCTGCCTCCTAACAGGGGATACAAATATTTCTCGTGTTCAATCTGTACCTACAGCGTCGCCTTGTAGATAAAACCTCTCTGAGAAACTTAGCCAGACAAACACCTTCAGCAAACTAGGCCAGCTCTCTTTGCTAAACCTTATGCAGGGATTGCATCATCCATAACAGGAGCTAAAACGCCCAATCCACAGAAAATCCACTATTCACGTAACTTTTGTCATCTGTGCCCTTAAGTCAATGGTCTAGGTTATTCACCAGAACCTTTTCTCTTAAAACTGAATATGGTCTACCCACAGAAATGACATCTACCTCTGATCCTTTCCCTACTATGCTTCACAATACTCAACACTACTGGACAATACTCAACAATACTTCAAAGATACTAAACAATGCTCAGTAGCACCTTCGCACCCCCATTACTTTCCTTCTCCCCTTAGTTGCCGTGTGGCTGAGTAAATACTAAGACTTTGTGATCCACTGATGGTGTTCAGGTACCGGCTCTCCCAAAGCTGCCACGCCACCCTTCTGGTCTGCTGGACTCCTCACGGAGCACAGGCAGGATATTTCCAAGTTGGCTTCGGACGACCTTTGTACAGGGGTGCACTACCCCATCGTCCCGGGTTGCGTGAGGCACTGCAGTGGAAGAGGAAGCTTTATGCTGAAGGGGCGTAGTCAACCATACCTCTGCTACCAACTTGTTGGTGAAGTTTGCCAGAGGTCTGGGGGTTACTATGAGCTCACCCGTTCAGCTCCCAAGGGCCCAACAATCCTGCCCCCCAGAACAAACGGAGGACTCATCCAAGGGCAAGTTAGAACTGTCATTTATTGCAAAAACCGACAGGGATCATACAGGACATTCAGAACATCTCTGCAGTCACCATTCCTAAACTCATCTCTCCCCATTTTGATTCAGAATTGCGTCACAACCTGGGCCCTCCCCAGAAAACCTATCACACATACTCATTGGGTGCTCGGAGTGGAAGACATTATAGATTGCCCTTATACATCCTACTCAATTGACCCTTCCATGTCAAGTGGCTGGCCTGCCCCTTCCCCATGAAACTATCTATTACATTGTTGTAGGGTCGTAGGATTACGGTTGACCCTTGCCCCCTGCCATCCACCCCTGGATTTCGGTCCCCTGATTGGCTGGAACTGTTCTCCTCAGGCATGGGACCCCGTTTGGTTCTCAGCGCTCTGTGCACCTCTTCAACGTGATGAGAATGACTACGTGTACCCAGTGTATCTGTTAGCCGTACCACTTTTGCCTGTGAGTGCACTCTCCATGTTGCAATGTTGTTAACTTGTTCATGTTTCACTTTATGTCCGTGTCACTGGGAACTGCTCATCTTCCCACCGCGGGTGAATAACCATTGTCTAGTTCGGCTACATCACGTAGTTGAGGACCACAAAATCAAGCTCTTCTGGTCTGCAATTATGAGGATTTATTCTGTTTTCCTGCAGATGGCCCCTTGTTGTCTTAAGTTTGGAATGTGCAGCTTGTCCCTGACCTAGGATGCAAGCCCTGGCCTTCCTGTTTTGTGCAGCCTGTTTCTGCTTTTCTCTTGTCTCTCGTCCTGCAGTTTGAGGCCTTATGTGATTTTCATTATATTTATACTATGATTTTTGCACACCTATATCGTACTATATTTCCTATATGTTAGTTGTATTTGGTCCTGCATGGCTCCTTATATGATTCTGTAGTTCCATAGAGTTAGTTGCCATAAGCATCTGCAAGCTTGCTCTGCATCTCTTTGTTGCCTTGCGTTCAGCGTTTCTGCATTTGGCTAATGTGAAAAATAATAAAAGCTTTTGGCAGTATGTATATGTATCCGGAAGAAGAGGTAGGCCCTAGTGTAAAACCCTCCCAGAGCTTCGCTCTGTAATATAATTAATTACATTATTTTAGCCGGAACTGTCCCGGGCAGTTGGAGGCGGTGCACTCGCCTCCTCTTGTGCAGATTATAGGGTATTGTCCCGGATCTGTGCGCTTCTTTAGATAAAAATAAATATTCCCACACATGTTAGAGTGCAAACCACAGTTTTTTTTTAATGAATTATAAAACAGACATGTTGTCCATGCGTGTTCAGCCGACATGTGTTTTGACCACTGGGGTCTTTATCAAGGATAGTGTTTCGATTTAATGCCACATGAGTCCTGGCCAGTTCTGTCCTGTGTAGGTTGTAGAAGGTGTGCACATGTGATGGCCCTCTGTGGGCTGATTACGAGTCCGGATAGGCTGAAGATCCACTTCACGTAGTGGCCTTAAATCGAAACACTAGCCTTGATAAAGACCCCAGAGGTCAAACCACGTGTTGGCTGACCACACATGGACAACATGTCTGGTTTATAATGAAAAAAAAAACAGTGGTTTGCACAGTAACAAGTGTGTGGATATTTATCCTTATCTAAAGAAGCGCACAGATCTGGGACAATACCCTATGTATATGTATCCATCCTCCAACTACAGAATTGTATACAAGTGTGTGTTTGTGTAAAGTTGTGCATGGTTGCGAGTGTACTTCATGACTAACGTGGCTATGTCGTGGTGTCACTACTGACGTCAGCACAGTGGTTTCTCTGCATTTAGTCAACATCATCCATCATGGCATTTGGGTCCATGAAGCACCTGTATCCATAAAGACACTCACTGGATAAGGTTTGAATGGCTGTCTGAGAGAGTACATCTCTGCATACGTGTCAATCACTGGTGCTCCTGGGAGCTGTCTGAATAATGAGTGGCTTTGTGGGTTCTTGACTCTTCGGGCTGTCATGTTCATGGGGATGATGGGGGGTAGTCCTGGGACTCTCTCTTCAGTAGTCTCTCCCTCTTTCTCCCCAACCTTTGCTGCTTCTCCATCTAGCATCCTTCATCCCAGTCCCTCACATTCTCCCTCCCATCTCCTTTCCTAGTCTGATGCTCCTTCCCTCTTTCCCCTCAGTCGTTCCCTCTTTCTGCCAGTATTTCTCTCAGTCACCTATTTTTACATTTGTCTTGTCTCCCTCTTTCTCCCCTGTCTCTTCCTCTATGCCCAGATACATCTGCTTTATCCAGTCTGTCCATTTCTATCTAGGCTCTCCATCTCTGCCCAGAATATTGTGCTTGAGCCCCTTGTCCTCGGTCAGCGCTCACTATTCCTTTTTCCCCAAGTTTTTTTTCCACCTATGTATGTGGGACATTATTTGTGCTTTTTGTTGCAAAATCACTGTAAGCTGGTGTTTCTAATTTTGAAATGCTAGCAGCAGCACCACAGTATGTTATTCATATCTCCTCGATCTCTCTGCCGCGTTTGATCTTGTTGACCATGACATCCTGACCTCCCCACCTCTCCAATGCCGCCCATTTCTCTGACAAAGCCACTCTATGAATAACCTCTTTCCTAGATGGAAGGGCCATGAAGGTCTACTCTGACCAAGCCAACGCAGACCCCACAACCATCAATTGTGGAGTCCCCCAGGGTTCATGTACTGCACCTACCCGTTATAATCTGTTTACCAAACCTCTGTTTGACATAGCCCATACAAACTATGCTGACGACACTCAAGTACTCCTCCCATTTACTGGGGATTATGATCATGATGCAAAAGCCCTCCTTCAGATATATACCACCATCTAAACCTGGATAGCAATCAATGGCCTCTGCCTAAACGGGGCCAAAACAGAGATCATCATCCTGGGCCCCAAGGAAATTTTCCCCAAACTAAACACTAAATACACTTACTTCACCATCGACCACACAAATATATCAGTCTCTACATCTGTAAAGACCCTCTGAGTCTACTTAGACTCTACTCTCTCGATGACAAGACAGGTCAACGCCATCTCTTCTGCCTCTGCCCACACTACAAAACTCATAACTGCAATAAAACCCTTCCTAACCACTCAAAATCCTATCCATAGCCAGAGCCACAATAGGAGCCATACTGGACTACTGCAACGTCCTTCTGGTAGGCACATCTACAATAAAAATCAATAGGCTCGAAATAACACAAAATAATGCACTCCATGCAGCCCTACACATCCCCATATGTGACCACATATCCCAGGCCAGACGTGAACCCCATTGGCTCCCAGTCAACGAACGAATCAACTTCAAAGTTCTCACCCTCACACACAAATGTATCAATCTCTCTGCCCCTTTCTACCTCTCAGACACATTGGGGGTCATTACGACCCAGGCGGTAAGTACGCCAACTTTACCATCATGGTGTAAACTACATTTACACCATGGTGGATGGCGGATTTACCGCCCCATTCCAAGGTGAGTGGGGCGGTAAATCCCCATTTCCCATTTTCCCTTCCCCATTCCCATTTTTGCCCCATAGGGCATAATGGGAGTGGGGAAGGCGCTAATTACGCCACCGTAAATTACGGTGGCGTAATTAGCATCATGGCGGGTTAGCGCCATGGATTTTAACGGCTGCTAAAAGCAGCCGTTAAAATTGGAATCAGGCGTTAAGGGTTAACGACGGCGTTAACCCTTAACGCCTGGGTCGTAATGAGGCCCATTATCACAAAACATCTCTGCCAGCCCCACAAGAAGCCACTATGCTAACCAACTCTACGTACCATCCATAAAAAGAGACAATGCCGGCAGCATTGCTTTCCCCCACATAGCACCTAAGCTCTGGAATGCCCTACCCAATGCCCTTAGAGCAGAGCCCTCCTTACTTGCTTTTCGCAAATCCCTCAAAACCACACTCTTCTCATAACCTTCACTACACCTTGACGCATTAGCCCCTTTCTGCACTGAATTACCCCACTACTGCAACATATTTGCCATTTTACGTATAACTGTAACCTTTAAGATGAACCTCAAATGCAATGGGCCTCATTACGACCCTGGCGCTAATGGGTTAACGGCGCCGTAAAAGGCTGTGGCGGCGTTAACCCATTAGCGCCTTACTACAAGGTCCCTTTGCGGGACCCGACCTGAACGGCTGGTCTAGACCAGCCGTTAAAGTAGGGACCCGCAAAGGGACCTTGGTGCTAAGTGCGGTACCGCAATTTGCGGTACCGTACTTTGCGCCTTCCCCATTCCCATTGAGCCCTATGGGGCAAAAATGGGAATGGGGAAGGGCACTGTTCAATGGGGAATTACCGCCCCGTCAACCTTGGAATGGGGTGGTAATTCCCCATGGAACATTGGCGGACTCCTTACGATACAGGCACCAACCATGGTGCTAATAGAGCCATGGTTTAGCGCCAGTATCGTAATGAGGGCCAATATATACCTCTTTCACGTCTTTACCTTGTGACCTCAATTGAATTGTAAAATGCAAATATCTATGTAACCAGCAAGATTGCCTCTGTAACCAGACATGCTTTTATGTAACAGCGCCACAATGCCCTCGGGCGGATGTGTGCTTTAAAAATATGAATAAATAAGTCAATAAATAAATAACTATCTCTTGACTTCCAACGCAGCTAAAATGTGATGTTTGTGGCGGATGATGCCATTGAAGTCCATGGGAATTGTGGCAGACCAGAAGAAGGACTCAAACCAGAAGACATATAGCCTCATTATGAGATTGCTGGTAGGCAACCTGGGCTTACTGTTTCCACCGCCCGATATCCCGGTAAAACCGTTATATTACGGGCAGCAGGGGAACGGTAACTTGCCATTCCCATGGAGTCGCCTTGGACTCCATGCGAATGGGAACACTGAAGCACCGCCACTGTTAATGGTACCAGTGCTGCAGTGAACTATCTGCTGGAAGAGACCTGAACTACCGGGAGGTCAGGACTGCCTGTTGCTCACTGCCCCTACCGGCAGACTCTGAGCAACCCGGTCTGGAAACATGCCGCAGCTGGTAGTACCGGCTGTTTTACTAGCATTCTTTCCAGACCGGATTACTTGTAATGAGGTCCATAGTATTTAACAAGATTTATTTGAAAAAAATGAAGAAAACACCTTTCTGTCCTTATTGCTAAAGGGGTTTCACTACCTAGAAAACTATACTAAGGTGCTCATCAAAACAATAAATCAAGTTTTCTGTCCAAACCTGTCCTCTGCTTAACACATGACATGGGGTGACTTGGCAGCTATGTTACTGTAACAGATATGCAAAGGTCGAGACTTGGGTTTGCTGGGAGTTTTGTATCCTTCTGACCCCATTGACCCCCATCAACCTTCAGCGACATTCACACTCCGAAGACAAACATTTGAATTTTCTGTTATTAGAGTCGTACTACAAAGTGGCCTAAACCATCAGCATTCACTATGGTGGCTAAACTGGCATCTGTGAAAACAGGATCCTTAGATCTAATTCCAGCTCATACACTTGAACAAAATGGGTGATCCTGTCCACATCATATTTTTGAGGAAGTAAATTTTTGAAATTCTGCTGCAGTTCCTGTTGTGTTCTGATGCGGCCCACTCATACACAAATGCAAAGACTCGGGTGTACGTCTTACTCCTTTATTTAACATCTGCTTACTGAACTTCCCTGTGACTTCCCCTCCTCTCCCCCACTCCTCCCTCCTCTTTCCCCCAGTCGTTGCTTTTGCTTTCCCTTAAAGGGGGCATGGCCCGTAACACCCCCCCTTACTTATCACGGCAGTCTGTGGCCTACATTTGTTCAATGAGGCCAGGGGGCTTGCGTATGATCTCCTGGGGCCAGCCGTGCGGATCGTCCACTGTCTCATCTGGTGCCTTTGGCGGAGGATCCTCAGGGGGCTCCATCTGGATTTCTCCTGCTTCTGTTTCTCCTTCCTCAGTAGGCTTGCCCTCTTCATGTTCTTCTTGGAGCATCTTTAGGAAGAAGGAGACGTTTCCTGTACCTCTCCATGGTCTCCTACTGCCGTGATCATAGGTCTTTTTACTTCCGTGACCACCAATGGCTCGAGTCTATATTGGGAATCTGTTTTCCGTTGCTGCCTCTGCCTGACCAGTACGGCCTCGCCTAGCGGGATCTGGGGCTTTTTGGCTTTCCATTTCTGGTCAGTCCATTCCTTCGCCTTTCTCCTCTTTTTGGCCTCTCATTTCCTGATTTCAGCATCCTCAGCTGTTGTGTAGTCTTCCAGCTGTGGTAGTCTGGTTTGTGGCTTGTATTTTATCATCGGTTCTGCTGGGGCCAGGCCAGTTATCTTGTGAGGGGTGTTGCGGTAGCACCTCAGCATCTGGTAGATGGCTTGTGGTATGGATGTCTGGTCTGCCGCCGCTTTCTGGCGTGTACTCTTTTTTTTTTTTTTTTTTTTTTTAACTTTGGTTTTATTAGTAGTTTTTAGAAGGAAAAAACAAACGGCAACGCTGGGAGCGTTGTTATCATCACTTTTAACATTGTCATAAAACCCCCAGGTTCCCTCCCCCCCCTCCCCCCCCACCCCAACTCCTCCCCTCCCCCCAGATCAGAGTCACTTCGCAAGTCGGACAGCTGGGGCTGTCATCGTAGTTCATTGTACGTTGCCACAGAGGTATGCTATGCTCTCACGTCCAAATTGGCTGGATGGGATCCGCTGTCTCCCGGGTCCTGGGCTACTCCTACATCCTTGGTTGAAGCATTCCAAACCTACCCCCCGCCAACTCGCCAGAGTGTTCTCATGTTGTCAGTGGGGGTCCCAACCCCATGCCCCGTAGACCCCATACCAGTTAACCTGAAAGGAGCCCAGTTCATTATTTACCATGGCCGTCAGTTTATCCATTAAGAACATGTTTTTGAGTTTCTTAAGCCAGTCTTCTTTGGATGGGGTCTCTGGGCTCTTCCACCTTTGTGCAAGGGCCACTCTACCCGCCCGTAACATCGTCTCCCACATTCTTGGGTACCTATACAGTTCAGTGTCCTCCGGGGGGAGGCCCAGCAACATCGTTAGGGGGTTGAGTGGGATTTGTTCCTCGGTGACCTCGGCCATCCACCCCCGTACTTTCTCCCAGAACTCCTGCGCCTTGGGGCAGGACCACCACATGTGCCCCCTCGACCCCACTTGGCCACAGCCCCTTGGACACCTGGGGGACACTCCCGAAAACATCCTGGACAGTTTCAACGGGTCCCTGTGCCAGCCCTGTAAGATTTTGAAGTTGTGTTCCATGTCCGATGTAAATAGGTTCCCATGGAATGCTATCTTAAAGACTTTGGACCACGCCTCCTCTGTAAGTGGTTCTCCCGCCAGGTCATCCCAAAACCCTCGGAACCCTCTTCTCCCCTCCAAGTTAACGGTGTTCAGTATTCGGTACATTTTGGAGACCGCCCCCTTCCTTGATGTGGCCGTGTCCAGAAATTTTTCGAAGGGGGTCAGCTGTCTCCGTAGGTTCTGGCCCCATGATTGGTCGCAAAGGATGCCTTTCAGGCGTAGATATTCAAAGATTGAAAGGGACTCCCGCCCCAGTGCGTCTCGCAGGGCCTCGTATTCGAGGAACTCGCCCTCTTTGAACAGTTGTCCCGCCCATTCCAGACCCCCGTCCGACCAGGACTGGGCACTCCTGAAACCTCTGCTGCCTAGTTTGAGAGGGTGGCCCCAAAGCGATGACATTGGAGAGGGCCATGTCGTGAGGTATGAGGTTGTGGGTCCCTCTTTCCAGAGTGTCCAAAGTATTCCCAGGGTTGGGTGGGCTTTCAGTTTGCTAGGGATGAGTCTGCGCGGCAGCCACAGGAGGTCGCGCACTTTCAGAGGGTGGGCATCCATATCCTCAAGGTATGACCAGTAGGTGCCCATCCCCTCCTTCATGTGCTCCAGCAAGACCCGCAGCTGGGATGCCCGGTAGTAAAGGAGGAAATCCGGTAGCCCGAACCCGCCCTCCTCTCTGGGTAGTGTTAGAGTGGCCTTTCCTATCCTCGGGGCCCGCCCTTGCCATATAAACTCGCGGATTGCTTTTTGTAGATCGCGGAGCAGCTGGGTGGGGACCTCCGTTGGGAGTGCGGTGAATAAGTATAGTATTCTCGGCAGAACGTTCATCTTTATCGCTGTCATGCGCCCATACCAGGACAGAATCATCCCACCCCATCTCCTCAGATCTGACGTAACCCCCGCCAAGGTAGGCCCATAGTTCACCGGGGCCAGTCTCGAGAGATCTCTGGTCAGGGTTACCCCCAGGTACCTGATGGAATCCTTCCCCACCGCAATCCCCGCACACCTGTCCCGGGGGTCCAACCTCGGGTCCTGGACCCTCATGGGTAGGAGCTTTGATTTTGCTGCATTTATTTTTAGTCCCGAGAACTGCCCGAAGGCTGTCATCAGCCGCAGTAGGGGGGGGAGCGAGGAGCTGGGCTCCACCAAGTATGCTAGGATGTCGTCAGCGAACAGGGAGAGCTTGAACTCTACTTCTCCCCTTTTGATCCCTTTGATGTCGGGATGGGCCCGGACCGCTATGGCCAGAGGTTCCATCGTCAAGACGTATATTAACGGAGAGAGTGGGCACCCCTGTCGTGTTCCCCTCGTGAGGGGGAATGAGTCAGAGAGTTCCCCGTTCACCTGCACTCTCGCTGTTGGGGCTTCATAGAGGGCAGAGACCCAGGTCCTGACGTGAGGCCCGAAGCCCATTCGACGGAGGAGGAGTTGCATGTACCTCCACTCGACCCTGTCGAATGCCTTCTCGGAGTCCAAGGAAAGCAAACTAGCCTCTAGGTCTGATTCCTGGGCATAGTGGATTAGGTCAATAGTCTTCCTGATATTATCTGAGCCCTGCCTGCCCTTCACGAACCCCACTTGATCCCCGTGTACTAATTTGGGCATTATCCCCTCTAACCGTGTACCCATCACCTTGGCTAGGATCTTTACATCTATGTTTAAGAGGGAGATCGGGCGGTAGGAGGAGCAGTCAGTGGGGTCCTTTCCTTCCTTGGGCAGTACCACTATGATGGCTCTCATCATCGTTTCCGGCAGGGTGCCCCCCTCCAGTACTGCATTGAACACCCTCGCCAGGTGTGTGGCCAAAATCGACCGGAACCTCTTATAGAAGAGTACTGAGAACCCATCTTCCCCCGGGGACGTTCCCGCCTTCATCCCACCGATTGCATTCTCCACCTCCTCCTCTGTGACCCCTCCCTCTAGACCTCCTGCCATTTCGCCTGTCAAGGACGGGATCTGAATGGAGTCCAGGAACTCCTCAATCTGAGTGTCCTCCCCGGCATATTCTGAAGAATATAGTTGTTCATAGTAGCGTCGGAAAGCCGCTCCTATGACTGGGGTGCTATGGTCTAGTGAGCCCTGTTCGTTTCTGATCGCCCTCACCATTCTGCTTCGCTGGACCTCTCTGAGTTTCCAGGCCAGGATTTTATCGGCTCTATCCCCCTTCTCATAGTATTTTTGTTTCACTAGCTGGAGGTTGCGCTCAGTTTTATGCAACAAGAGATCTTTCAATTGGAGTTTGTAATTTTCTAGGGCCGTGATCTGTTCCATAGCCAAGGGTGCCTCCGGGGGGCCTCCCGGCTGGATCTGTGCGATCTTTTCCCTAAGGGATTTTTCTTGGGCCTCCCTTTCCCTTTTTTTCTGAGCCCCCATTCTTATGAGAACCCCGCGTAAGGTCGCCTTGAAGGCGTCCCACAGCACGTGCGCACCCACCTCGCCATTGTCGTTCAGCTTAAAGTATTCCACAATGGCGTCCTGCACTTCCTGCACCAGGACGTCGTCCTTCAGCAGGGAGTCGTTGCATTTCCATCGCCCTTTTCTGCCACCTCGCCATTCCCCTATAATGGTGGTACGGACCAGGTCATGGTCGGACCAGGGGACCGGGTCTACCTCATAGCCAGAGACATATGGGCGCAGGGACTCGTCTACCAGGATGTAGTCTATACGGGAGTATGATGTGTGGATTGCAGAATAGTATGTGAAGGAGGGGTGTTCTGCCCTAGGGGTCGGGATGGTGTCCACTAGGCCCAGCTCTGTGTTCGCCCTTTGGAAGGAGCGGGCCATCATTTCGTCTGCAGCCCTGGTGGGTTGGGATTCCAAGCGTTTCCTATCAATTTTCGGGTCCAGGACCATGTTAAAGTCCCCCCCCACCACCATTGGCCCGCGTACGAATAGTTTCAGTCTGTCCTTCACTCCCTCCCAAAATTGCGCCTGGCCTTCATTGGGGCTGTACACAACTGCAAGTGTTAAAGGGGAGCCCCGCAGGGAGCCCCTCGTCAGCAGGAATCGTCCCTCTGGGTCTTTCAGTGAGGCTTCTACTTCAAAGCCAATGTCCCTCGCTAGCACTATGGCCACCCCCCTTTTCTTGGTCTTGTGGGAGGCGCTGAGGACTTCTCCAATCCCCCCCCCTCGTAGCTTTGGTTCTTTCCCCTTTGCCCAGTGCGTCTCCTGAAGGAAAAGCACGTCTAGTTTAGCCCTCCTGAATTCCCTGCAGACCAGGGATCTTTTGGTGGGGGTGTTCAGTCCCCTCACATTGAGGGAGCCCACGCCCAGGGTAGGCAGATCCTCAGCCATTTTCTAAGAATAACCAGCTACCGGATAGCTGACTCGTGGCACTTTCCTTGTCCGGCTCATTTCGTGTTATCCTCTGATCTCCCATTTCCCTTCCCCCCCCTCCCCCCCAGGTGGTCCTGTAACCTTTCCCCAACTGACCCCTGGTCCCCCCTGTGAACGTAACAATATCAACAAACCCCCTCCCCCCCTCCCCCCACCCCGGCGTCCAGCCAAATAGTTCTACCATTGTTGGTAACTGGCCGGACCACCAGCCTACCGCCTCCTGCTGGGTGAATATCCAAATTAGAGCCTCCATGAGCCCCCCCTACCCCCTCTCCCTCCCCTCAATGTAACTCTCATACTTGCTGTTCCGGGAGGGTCCACAAACGTTCGGACCCCATGGTCCTGGAGCCCGGCCTGTCTGCAGGCCGGAACAGATGGTGAGTCCCCGTGGTGAATTCTTTACACAGTTCCCCCGAGGCTGATGACGCCTGCCGTGAGATGCCTCAGCTCCCTTCCTCGCCCGGGTCCGACAGTCCCGCTCCACCCTGGCCGGGATCCGTGTCATTCCTGTCCGTCGATGGGGATGGAGGGTTCAATTTTTTGAATTTCCGTGGGCCAGTCTTTTTTCTCCTCTCTCCTCGTGACCGGCGCGCTCTGGCTTCATCCGCGGCGAACCCGGAGGGTTCCCTTCGCGGGGTCGGGTCCGTTGTATATTCCTGTATTGCTCCCCTTATATCTTCCTCTGTGATCAGGTTCACTCGTTGGCCTTCGTATTCGAACATGAGGGAGAAGGGGAACCCCCATCTGTAGCGTACCCCCTTTGTTTTCAGCATCTGGGTCAGTGGGCGGCACATCCTCCGTTTGGCCAGCGTGTATGATGAGAGGTCCTGGAAGATGGCCACCTGAGCGTTGTTATAGGTTATCTCCCTAGATTTCCTGGCCTCCTCCAGGACCTTCGCTTTTTCAGTGTAGTAGTGGAAGCGGACCAGAATTGACCGGGGGCCCCCAGCTCTTCCCCCCGCTCTATGGATCCGATCAAACGTCGGTTCGGTTGTCATCTCATCCGAGAAGAGGAGGGTAATGATGTCCTTCACCACCCTGGTTAAGTCTCTTTCCGTCTCCCCCTCCGACTCCGGCACCCCGAAAATCCTGAGGTTGTTCCTCCGCTCTCTATTTTCAAAGTCGTCCATTTGTCTTGCCCTCTCCTCATCTCTCTTTTCCAGGGCCGTTAGTCTCAGGGCCGTGTCCAGCTCCTGGGTCGCTGCTGAGGACTGGTTGGACTCTAGTTGTGACAGTCTATCCTCGACTTTGTCCACTCTGCGGTCCATGTTTTCCATTTTTTGGGCGATGTCTGCCCGCATGTCCCTGATCTCCTGCAAGACCGAGGCAAAGCCCTTTTCCATGGTGAGGGTGGGCAGGGGTGGGGTCTCGGAATGAGACATGCCGGCCCGTTGGTCTGGGTCGCTGTTCTCCCTGCTGGTGCCTTGGTAGCGGTACTCCTGGAGGGTATGGCGCCAACTCATTCGGTCCTCCTGCTTCTCCCCTCCGCTGATGCGTCCCTAGGGGTAAGGGACAGAGCCCGGTCGGGGAACGCGCTCTCTCGCCTTCTGGTGTGGCCCTCTGTGGGGGGCCTCTCGTGGGCGGGCACTCGCCCCACCGACCTCCGGTGGGGGCCTCACACCCCCTCCCCCCCTTGTGGCCTCTGTCTTTGGAGGTAGTTCTTAGGGTGGGGGGGAGCGGCTATGGTCGTCCAATCGCGGTTTGTTGGGGGGCTCTCAGGCGCGACTCCTTCAGCGAGAGCCCCCAGGCGGGCACTCGCCCTGGGGTTGAGCCCAGGGGCCTCCACCTAAGAGAGTGATGGGCTCGAGGGTACTCTCCTCCAAAAGATTTGTGTCCCCCCGCGTCTTCCTGACTTTTTTTTTTTTTTTTTTTTTTTTTTCCCGGGGGGGCTCGCGAGGGGGGGGCGGGGCCGACTCGCCCCTCCGAGCCCACCGATGCGTCCCGCAGCTGGTCCCCCGGGGTCCTTGAGGGTTGCGTGGGGGCTGGGATGGGCTTCCCCCACCTACCTCGGCGCCGAGTTCGGGAGCGCGGGCAGGCCGCCTCTCCCTACGCGGGTCGCGGCCCGCGTTTCTCCCAACTCCTCAGCGGGGGACTCCCCCTCCGCGACGGCTCCTCGGCAGGGTGCCGCGGGGGTGTCGCCGGCGGGTCTTCTGCCGGGGCGCCGGCGCGCTCCGTGTTCGGGGGAGTGAGGGGATCGCGCGCGCCTCCGAATGCAGGCCGCCGCTTCCCCTCTCGATGGGTGTGATGCTGCCTGGAGCTCCCCGGGGCTCCTCCCCTCGGGCCGCGGAGCTCGTTCTCGGGCCCCCGGGGGTCCCCGGATGCCGCTCCTTCGCCTCGGGGGGCACTCGAGGTTCACGGGCCCCGTGAGCCGTAGATCTCTCGTGGGGGGGTCACGGGGGGGGGCTCAATCCCTCTTCGTGTCCCAGTTACGGCGGGAGCGGCGTGTTCAGGCTGCCATTGCCTGTGCGCCCCCTGGTGGCCTCCCCTGGCGTGTACTCTTAATGGTGGCCATGAAGCCTTCCACCATGCCGTTGGCCTGGGGCCATAGCGGGGTGATCCTTTGGTGGTGGAACCCTAGATGCGCTGCAAACTTCCCAAACTCATGTCCCTGGAAAGGTGGGCCATTGTCGGTTTTTACCACATTGGGGACGCCCCATTCACTGAACAGCTCGTCCACTCCGGGCACTACCTGGTGGAATGCCGTGGACGTCACATGTTTCACTAGGGGGAATCTGGAGTATTCATCAATTGCCACTAGGAGGTAGCCTCCCTCTTCTAGTCGTCCATAGAAGTCTAGTGCCACTCCCCTTCATGGGCCATCTGGTAGGGGAACTGTTTGGAGTGGGTATGGGGGTGGATTTGCTGCTGTCACCTGACAGGGCATGCAATGCCTCAGTCTGTCCTCGACTATGGTGTCCATGTGCGGGAACCAGACCTGGTTGCGTAGGATCTTCTTGGTGTTGGCTATGCCTCTGTGTCCTTCATGTGCAATTACTAGGGCTTTCCTGAGGCTTTTGGGAGCCACTAGCCAGTTTCCTCTCAGCAGTGTTCCTTGTTCCGTTGTAGCCAGTTCAATCTGTATCCTTGCCATTATCTCCAAGTCTTTTCTGTCAGCCTTCCCCACCTCCCCTGTGTCGAAGTGTTCCGTGGCCATGTGTCGCCACCTGTTGGTGTTCGTGAGTTGTATGGCCACCCGTATGGTGGGGTCGATTCGGCACTGTTCCTCAAACTGGTCCTTTGTGATGGCCGGGGGAAGGGTGTTCAGAGATAGGTAGGCGATGTATGCTTCTGCCTCACCCTGCATGTCGGCGTCTGGTGGATTGTTAGGGTTTCTCGATAGGTAATCTGCAGGATTGGCTTCGCCCCCAGGCTTGTGGACGATGATATAGTCATATTTCTGGAGGCGGATACCCAAGCGTTCGATGCGCGGCATCATTTTGATTTTGGTGTTCCCGAACAGGGACAGGAGTGCCTGGTGGTCCGTTATAAGTACAAATGTCCTCACAATGATGAAATGGTGAAATTTCTCGTATGCCCAGACCGTAGCTAGGCTCTTGCTTTCTGCCTGAGAGTAGGCCTGTTCGATGGAGGTTAGTGCTCTGCTGGTGTCTTCGACTACGTGTGTCTCCGTGTTCCATTGCGGGTTGGTCTGGGCTAGGATGGCGCCCAACCCAACTGAGCTGGCATTCACAGTCATTTCCGTGTGACGCTGTGGGTTGAAATGCGCCAGCTGTCGATTGTTCGCTAGTTTCCGTTTGATCGTGGAAAAGGCGTTCTGGCACTGGTCATCCCATGCGAAGGGGAGCGGATTGGTGAGCGTCGCGTAATGGGGAAGATATCGAGCGCAGTATCCAGCCATGCCGAAGAATGATCACTGCTCAGACACATCCTTCGGGCTGCTAAGTTTACGATGGCGCTCATTTTGTCAGGGTCTGCCCTGATGCCCTGGTCAGAGAAGATGTGTCCGAAGAAACACAAGCTGTCTGTGCTTGTTGATATTACACTTCAGGCCGTTGATGGTGAGGCCTGCTTCCTGAAGGATGAGACATGCCTGCCATAGTGCCTCATCATGTTGGTCTTGGGTGACTCCAAATACCAAGATGTCATTGCTGTAATTGTAGGCATTTGTAACCGGAGCTATCAGCCTGCGTATCATCTCTTGGAAGATTTCGGCCGCTGATGATATTCTGAAGTTCAACCGTTTATAATGGAACAGGCCGTCATGCATTGTAAAAGTCGTTATGGGTCGTGATTCGGGGTCAATGACTAGCTGGTGATAGCCTTGATTCAAGTCCAGTTTTGAGAATCGGGTGGCCTGGTTAGGTCTTACCAACATACCCTCAGTGTTTGGACCTGGATGTCTCTCCCTTTGGATCGCAGTGTTGGGGATCCTCATGTCTACGCAGAGGCGAAGGCGTCCATCAGGTTTGGGGACAACCACCAGTGGGGACACCCAGAGAGTGGGCCCTTCCACCCTCTCGATGATGTCATTGTTGAGTAATAACTGTAGCTCATGCATCACCTTGGCCTGTGGGTGGAATCCTATTCTCCTGGGGTGCTGCGGTACAGGATGTACTGAAGGGTCGATGTGAAGCCTGATGACGGTGTCCTTCAGTATGCCGACACCCTTGAACAGGTGGGGGAACATTTCTCTTAGGGCCTCCAATGATATGACATGATATGATATGGCATTTGTAACGCGCCTATACACAAGTGTTTCAAGGCGCGACGAGGCGGGGGGGGAAACAAGGGGAAGACAGACAACGATCCTACTAGGCCAGGTAAGTCCAATGTCTTCTGGGACATTGTGCGTATGGAGTGGGCGTGGCTGTTTTGTAGCTCAGTAGGCACCTCCTGGTCACTAGGCTATGAATGACATGAATCGTGACCAGCACTCGTCATCCTCTGTGTACCAGGTCACACAGGAATTGGCCTTTGGATTTCAGGGGTAGGGTCGCATCCCACTGGAAAATGTGCGCTTGGGATGGTTGTAAGGGATATGCCCCGGTCAATGCTTCATATGTCTTCTTGTTCATTACATTGATCTTGGCTACTGTATCGTTGAGGAACGGTGTGTCAAGTCCTCCGAGGTGCACCATCACTCTGGGTGTAGCGCTGTCGTCAGATGTGTTGTATATGAGCCGGACATATTCTCTGCTGTACCGGTCATATTCCTGGTATTGTTCCCTCCCTGGTGGTTCTTCTCGATGGGAGGGTTCTCATATGGGTCCCAGGTGGAGAATTCCAGTCTTGGGTCTCCCTCATGGTTGGGTTGTATATGGTAGAGGTGCTCTGAATTGTTGTACGTTCCCTCCGACTCTTCGATCTGTATGTTCTCCACAGCTCTAATGAATAAAGGGTGTGCTACATTCCTGTTAAGGTTGTTCCTGGTATTGTCCCTCTCTGTGTACAGCCTTGGATTCGGTTGTCTTGTTGGCTCGTACCTCCTGACGGGAGTCGGCTGGGTTGGTGGCCTGCACGCCTGTAGTAGTGGCGCCCTTTCTTGACACATGCTCTGGAAATTATTTTACTGGCTACACCTAATGCACATTTGGCCGATCGCTGGACACTGTCCTTTGTGGGAGGATTCGAACACACAGCGGTAGCATTGTCTCTCGGGTTGGGCCCGACGGATAGTGTTCCAGGTATCCTGGCATGAAATGTGCCAAGGGGGCGGGTCTGCCCTTGCAGGATTTGGTTATGGCAGCAACAGTATCCAGTTTCCTTGGATTTTCGATGTTGGCTGCTTGGACGTCGACCCGTTCATAGACCTTTGCCAGTTCCACAATCTCCTGTAGTTGAAGAGGTTTCTTTAGCAGGTGTTTTCTGAATTGTGAGGATAGACACCCTTCGATAACTCGTAGAGGGATGGTTTCATCATCGCTGAAATTTGCAAAGTCGCAGTACATTATATTCCTTTGGAGACGTAGTATGAACTGTCCTATCGTCTTGTGAGGTGCCCGGGTACACTGGTTGAACGTATACCGTTCATAGTCTCTGTTTGGCAGGACCACTAGTCGTCCATTGATTGCAGTGATTAGGAGTGGGTAAGTCGTTTTCTCTTGAGCGGGGATGGTTTTCATGATGCTCTTTATTTCCTTTCCCACCAGGTTGGTAAAGATATCCAGTTTGTTGGGTGCGTCTTGATTTCCGACGGCCCTCACGAATTCTTCGTATTCGTCCATCCATTTCTGCCATCTCTGACCTTGATTTTCTTGTGGCTCCAGTATGAATGGGTTGGGGCAGCATAGAAAGGATACTGGATTTGTGTGTGTTACCCCTGCTGGGAGTGGTGCATCACCATCCCCTGCTGCGGCTCCCGGTTGTGGCATTCTTAACTTGGCTTGTCTGTGTTGTCACTGCTGGTTCCGCTCCGTCAGTGCACGTGCCGCTGTATTGGCCTTGTGACTGGGTCTCTGGGTCTCTTGATGTGGGCGAATGTCACCCCAATGGGTCTGTTGCTGTGTAGGGGAGGTGTTGTTGGTGCCTTGCCTTGGCAGCGTACCTGGGCTGGTATGCCCCTCCCTGGATGGGTGTGTTCATACGTGTCATGGAGCACCGATTAGCTGCTGCTTTTCACCTGCTGGCGTGCTACAGTCATGAGAAGCCAGTCCTCGCTTTCTAGTGGCTTTGGGCAAGGAGCTGCAGTGGCTGCTGTGTTATAGCTGCTGCTTTTCACCTGCTGGCGTGTTGCAATCATGAGAAAGCAGTCCTCGGTTTCTAGTGGCTTTGGGCAAGGGGTTGCAGTGGCTGCCGTGTCATCTCTGTGACGTGGCAATCCTTGCTTTCTAGTGGTTTTCTCTGCACTGAAAGGCTGGCTGCGTGCACCTCTCCTCGTGCAGCGTCTCTCGTCAGCCAATCCTCGCTTTCTAGTGGTTTTCTCTGGTCTGAAAATGCTGGCTGCGCGCACCTCTCCTCGTGCGGCGTCTCTTGCCACCTGTCTCCGCCCCTTTCAACCTCCTCCGTACCTTCTTACTGTCCATAGTAGCGTTCCTATGCTCTGTGGTCTGCTCGACTCCTACCGGCAACTGCTCCGGCAGTTCTTCTCTTATCTGGTCCTTCTCGCGGTCCTCTGCATTTATTGTTCAATATCTACCGCCTAACCCTTACCCTGCCCCCAACTCGAGCCTACTCCACTTCGCGGTCAACATCCGCTTCCTCCGAAGGGGTTTCTTTTTCTTTTCCTTGGCAGAGTCCCAGTCTGTCGGACTATCTTGGATTGGCCCATACAGTGTGGCCACTAAGTGTTTCCAGGCCATCAGAGTAACCGCCTCTTCTTCCCCTCCCTTATCTCCCACTTCCTGCCATACCTCTATTTCTGCTTCTGTCCATTTCTGCAGGTCTCTCCACCAGACTTCTACTCCTGGTCTGCTACATGCCTTCCATCCCATGCCAATCCTACGCTTGGCTAGCCCTTTAACTTGCTTACGTGTTTCAGTTTGCATGGTCTAGGGAACCCTCCTATCACACATACCCACACTGATTCAACATTTAGCTTAATCCCCTTCTCATCTAACCGATTAGCTATTTCCACCCAGAACTTCCGAATTTCTGGACATGCCCAAAACATATGCATCATCCCAGCGTTTTCCTCCCCACATTTAGGGCATGTTTGCCGTTCTTTATTTCTGAATGTAGCTATTTTTTGGGGAGTCATATATGCCCTGTGGGTTACATATAATTGTATTTGCTGTAACCTCACGTTCCTTGACACTTTCTTATGGTACCCCTAAGCCCGTTCCCACATTCCATCATTCATTGGTGCCCCAACTTCTTCTTCCCAGTCATGTCTTAGTTGTACCACTTCCTTACCCACTCTGGACATCAATAGCTCATATAGTCTGGAGATCTCATGCCCTCCTTCTGTTACGTCATATATCGTTTCTATTTACGAGTCTGGTTGCTCTGCTAACGTTATTTCAGACCATGTCTCTCTGATCCGCCGTACCACTCTGTTGTATGTGATATATTGCCCTGCATGTAGTCCCGTTTCATCCACCAACTTTCCAAATTCTATTATTTCCCCATCCCGCCATATGTCTCCCACTGTCGTGACCCCCCACCGGTTCCCAATGGCTCCGGATCGTCTTCAGTAATTGTCCATCTTCTCCTATCAGAGCCACTAACGGCACCTGCAGAGAGCACAGGGTTGGGTTCTCCATAGTCTGACAAGCTTCATGCCATAGTTTCCAGCCCAGTATCATCATTTCTGGACGCCATTTTAAATGCGTTTTGGGTAGCCATATAACTTCTTTCAGAAGGAATGGGGCACATTCTAGTCTCAACAATCTTGATTCTGAGGTTGGGTCTTCTGATAACCATTTGGGTATGTATTGTAGTTGGCTAACCAAGTAGTGGGTCTCATAGTTAGGCAGTTTTATGCCCCCTTTGTCATGCGACTTCTGCAACTTCCAAAGGACAATTCTGTTCCTAGTTCCGTTCCATAGGAATTCCCTACATATGCTCTGTAGTTTGGTGAAGAACCGTTTTGGTATAAGATAAGGTATGTTCCCAAAATAATGTAATAATCTCGGTAGCACTACCATTTCCAACAGCGCCCCTCTTCCCATCATTGCTAAGGGGAGCTTAGCCCAGAACCTCATGCTATTATCGATGCTCTGTACTGCCTTTTCAGTGTTATGTTGGTGTTCTGCTTCCACTGTATGATAAATGTCTATTCCTAGGTATCTAAACGTGTTTGTTTCCCATGTTATTGGTAATACTGGCAATTGATCTCTCGGGACCCCTACCTACCTCCCCAAGGGGAATATATAAGATTTTTTAGGATTCACTGCAATTCCAGATAGCAGCGCAAAACGCTCCATAACTTCCAGGATAAATTGGAGGTTTTCTTCAGGATATCTTAGGTACAGCAGCATGTCATCTGCATATAGCGAGACCAAGTGTGGTTCTTCCTTTATGCTTATCCCTATTACTCCATACTGCTGTCTCAAATATATCGCTAGGGGTTCTAGTGCTAAAATATATAAAAGTGGAGACCACGGACATCCTTGTCTAGTGCCCCTGCTTAGTTGCCATCTCTCAGAAATGATAGCTCCCGTCTTAACTCTAGATAGGGGGGCACTATATAGTAATTTAACCCATTTAAGGTATCCAGGTCCCAATCCATAGTTTATCAAAGCTGCGCTCAGCCAGGGCCATTTGACAGAGTCAAAGGCTTTTATTGCATCCAGCGAAACAATTGTAATCTCGCTTAAGTCTCCTTTCGTATGCTCTAGGACCCGATGAAGGCGTCTAAGGTTATCGGATATGCTCCTTCGTGGGAAATATCCGGTCTGATCAGGGTGTATCAATTTATCTATGACCCGCTTCATCCTATCGTATAGCTGCTTATAATATTTATTCCCTCTTGGGTGTCCACTATTTGCCCATTTTCCTTTTCTATTACTCTGATCAGTGATCTGGGGGTCTCACTTTTGTACAACCATGCCAACATCCTCCCAGGTTTGTCTCCTCCCGCATGCTGTCTCTCTACATATTTTTTGTAGTTTAGGTTACATAATCTCTCCCAGTGGCTTCCGCATTCCTGTTGTAGCCGGCTTATGGTTTCTGCTTCCTCTTTAGTGCTGCCTCCCCTACGCAGCACTGCCTCTAATTCCATCTCTACCTTTTGTAGCTCCCTGACTATACCTCCATGCAACCCTTTAGATTTGGCTATAGCTATTCCTCTCACCAGCACTTTGAATGCCTCCCATAGCGTACCCGCCGACTGAACACTCCCAGTATTATTTTCAAAGTAGCTTATAATTTCTTCTCTTAGGTCCTCTCTGCATATTATATCTTTTAGTGCTTCCGCTCTAAGCCGCCACGTTGGGATCCTGACCCTTGGGGGTCGGTATTGCCATGTTAAAACCAGTGGCGAGTGGTCCGATAGGACCCTCGCCTTGTATTCTGTCTGTATTGTTTCCGCCGTAACCTCCTGTGTAGTAAACATGTAATCTAGCCTCGTGTATAAATTCTGTGGGGCAGAGTAATGCGAGTACTGCCTATCCTGAGGGTGGTGCGTTCTCCACGTGTCTTCTAACCGGAGATCTGTCAGTAAGGTTTGCAGGGCTCTGGCCGCCGGGGCGGGTCTGTCTAATCTTTTATCTGACCTATCTACCCTCGAGTCTAATGTACAGTTGAAATCACCCCCACATATCACCGCCTTCCCCAGATAATGGTTCATTTTATCATATAGGGTCTTAAAATATGTTACAGTGTCTTGATTAGGGGCATACGTATTTATTATGGATATATCTTTATTTTCCACTATTCCCCGTATTGCCACCATCCTACCATCCGCTTCTACTGTGGTCTGTAGCAATTGAAATGGGATATGTGGTGCCACCCAGGTGATCACCCCCTGGCATAGGCTGGGTATGTTGCTCCTATGACAGTCCCCGTCCACTTCTTCCGGATCATCTCTAGCTTTTCTTTTGTGAGGTGAGTCTCCTGTATCAAGGCAATATCTACTTTCTGTCTTTTTAAGTACAGCATGACCTTGTTCCTCTTTCAATAGCTGTTGATCCCCCTGACATTCTAGGAAATTACTTTAAGGTCCCCCATCTTCTAGTTTTGCTCATCCTTTCCCTTGTGCCTCTCCCTCCACCTCTTAAAGTACTAGCGCTCGTGTATGTAAGCTCGTTCCCCAACTTAAACTGCACCCTACCCCCCAACACTACCACTCCCCAACCTGTGTCCCTACCCCAAGCCTTCCCAGGCCCAACTCAACCCCCAACCTCACACTCCCCCACACCCAACTGTTGCCCAGCTCCATCACTGGATCTCAGGCTCCCCCGCATCTAGCCCTTTCCTGGTGACTGGCAGTACTCGGGACCCAGCAGGGCGATCCCGCCCTATCGTCGCACCTACTACTTCAACTGTTGGGGATAGGTTACGTATATATCCTGTGTCTCCTATATTGAACTATAATGGCCGCACTCTTGCATCTTATGACTTGTTTACTCGCCACTATAATCCAGTCCAACAAGTCCACCCGGCAAGTGTATATGCTATTTAGTTCCATATTTCCCGCCCTGCCCCTTTCACTTTCTTAACATTTCGCTGCTGTAACATTGCTTATCCCTCCCAACAACATGCCTGCCATCGGGTCACTTATCCTGTCCATCTCGCTCCTGGTCTTCTTCCGACTCCGGGCAACCCTATGTATCCAACCAGCATGCCGCTTCCTACGGGGTTTCAAAAAAGTGTGTTTTGCCTTTGTGCAGGACCTTTAATTTCGCTGGGTACAACAGCATATATTTGAATCTGGCGTTCCGTAGTCTTCTTTTCGCTGCCACATAGCCGTAGCACTGTCTCTGCACTAACATGGTGTAATCCGGGTAAGCGGTGATCGTTGCCGACACCCTAGTTATCGTTCTGCCTTTCTGAAAATATTCTAGGATCTTCTCCCTGTCTCGGTAGTTCAATATTTGAGCTTTTATTGTGCGGGGAGGGGCCCCAGGTTGAGGCTTCCTTGTCAGGGCTCTATGCGCTTGTTCAATTGTGAACCCTTGGGAGAGTTTGACGGCCCCTACTTCCTGGATTATCATGTTCTCCACATAGTCCGTGGGATCCGAGCCTTCTTCTCCTTCTGGCAGGCCAACCACGCGTATGTTATTGTGTCTTGCGGGCCCTTCCGCTTCCTCAGCTCGGTTTTCCAGGGTAGCCACCTGTTGCTTCAGTGTATAGACCTCTTTGGTATTGGTGGCACTGACGTCTGTGTTTGTTTTAACGGCGCTCTCCAGGCCACTTGTCCGCTCTGCTAGAGCCCTCACATCTTGTCTTAAAGTTGACCTCTATCCCAACAGCATCTATTTTGAGTTCCAGTGCCGCCTTCAGCTCTGCCATCGCGGTTCCCCATGAGGACTGCAGCTCCGTGATGGCTGCAAGAATCCAGTGGTCATCTCTCTGCGCAGTCATCTCCTCCTGTGCAGTGGTCGCAGCCTGTGCCTGCGTGGTCAGGGATAGATGTGGCTTGGTGAATATGTCCATTGTCGGCTGTTTGCCTTTGCTTCCTTTGAGAGTCATTGCATTGGGCGTTACCAGCGCACTCTTCTGCTGTTCTCCATTACGTCCAGACGACTGTGTGTTGATTCCTATGTTGATTCGCAGCCTTGCCCTCCCAGATGTGGGGCTCTCAGTGAGGATGCTTCCTTTACCAACTCTTACTTAATGGTTTGTGGGTCCGTCCTGCTCATGGACCGCATTTCGTGCCCACTATCCACTCAGGTTTACGTGCCCTTATTTCCCTAGTGGGGGCCCGGCACTCCAGTAGGCAGTGCTCAATCTCTGGCTATGTGCCCTTGGGGAACCCCACTTATGTGGGCCGTTTGCGCAGTCTCCCCCTGGGCAGTTGCCCGTGCCCGCAGTCTACCGCGTGCCCAGTCAGTCCATCCAGGCACAAGTGTGTCTATGTTGAGCAGGCCAGTCCTTGATCCTGTTACAATTTGTGGGGCCACCTGCGCCAAGCCGACGTCTGGCACACTTTAGGCTTCCCAGTGCCATTCATTCCTTTCACCCTGGGTATCTCCCATACCTCTTTCCCGAGCTCTGCTATTTGTCTTCACCATCTGGTGGCTGCTTTTTGGTTCATCAGGGTTTGACCGCCTCTGTTAGGGGCTAAGTTCCACTGGCCACTCCCCATGTGCAGTTGCTCTTGCGCAGTGCGCCTCACCGCAGTATCTGTACCCCCGTTTTTTTTTAAATATTCACCCCCCCCGTTTCACCACTCTCTTGTAGAATACCCGTTGAGTCTTGGGGGTCTTGCTGCAGCAGTTAATTGTGTTCTGGCTGCAATATCAGAGCTACGTCCACTCCTTTCGTGTGTTCTATTGTTTGGTGGCGGGATTTAGCAACGGTGGCTTGGGTGCAGTGTTTCCAGCCCTGCACTGCATTCAGTCAGGGTCCTTTTTAATCTGCACACTGAGCGTCCATTCACCCGATCCATACGCGCGTCTGCAGCGTCACTTTCGTTCTATCCCCTGCTGTTTCCAGCTTCTGCTTGTCCTGCAGCTCCGCCTGGATCGCCGGGTGCGTCTCCGCTCATATGAGCTTCCTGCCCTCTTTATTGTGAAGGGCGCTCCGGTGCATTGGGCCGCCTGGTACTGAGACATTCACGCCTGCATACAGTAAGAACCACACGCACACGTCTGTCGGTTCCGAGGTCCCGGCAGCAACTGCGCCGCGGGCCGTCTTTATTAAAGACGCGCATGCGTGGCCATAACGAGGCTCGCGCATGCGCACATCGACTACGGACGTAACATCCCTTTTTTTCTTTAAACAAAAGAAACACCAACTTACACATAAGAAACAATCAAATGTCAAACATGAAAAACATCAACTTGAAGTGTTTAACAGTGAACCTTAGTTCTGGGACAGTCACCTGTTCAGTCTCCGGAATCAAGAACATAGTCCTTGAGCCGAACAGGTATGGTGTGACCTTGTCGCACCGGGTACCGCTGTTCCGCCTGAGGACTGCGAGGTGGGGTCCCGACTGCCAATGGTGGAACCATGGATTGGTCATCTTCCAGAATCTCTGCGTTTTCTCAGAGCGGCAACGGCCTTGTCAAGTCAGCATCAGGCAAGTGGCTGCCGATCTTTTTGAAAAACGACTGATTTCTTGTGATGGTCCCTCTTGCATTTGCGGCAGTAATCATAGACCCTTTGACGTGGTGACAGTCCATGGTTGGGGCTCATACGGCAGAGACAGTTTTCCTTCCGGCTTGCGGTTGCGTACCAGCACCAAATCTCCCACTGCTATCTCCTTGTCACGCAGTCCCCTCCGTTCATTCTCCTTGTTATTGTGGGCTTCTCGTTCCAATCTCACTCGGTCATTGTCTATGATCCCCGGCTCGCGGCCTTCCACCTCTGGGAGCAGTCCTCTCGGGCAGCGTCCAAACAACGCCTCAGCTGGAGCCACACCAGTGGATTGATGTGGAGTCATCCTGTATTCTCGAAGGAACTCAAATAAAGTCCTCTTTAGTTCCACTCCACTGTTGGCTGCTATGCGGAACACCTTATTAAATGTCCTCATAAGTCTTTCTGCCTCAACATTCACCCTGGGGCAGAGCGGTGACACCTTCCGATGGTGTTTGCCCCTTTCTCTCAAATACTGGGCGAATTGGTTCCCAGTGAACAGCGGCCCATTGTCCGAGCAGAGGATTTCTGGGAAACCATGTGTGGCAAACATTTTCTCTAAGGCAATGAGGGCGTGGTCGGTGGCAGTCGAGTCAAACAGTTCCACCTCCGGAAACCTTGACCATTGGTCCACGGCTACCAAAAAGTACACGCCCCTCCCAGTTGACCCAAAGTCTGTGTGGACTGTGCCCCAAGGCTTTTCACTTCATTCCATGGTATTAATTGGGGGTGCTCTCTCTACGGGGCTAGCAGCCTGGCACGGTAGGCATCCTTTCACATACAGTTCAACGAGGGACTCTAGATCAGGGAACCACACTTTGGTGCGCAGCCTTGCCTTTGCCACACCCTGATGTCCAGTGTGAGCTAGTTTTAGGACTCGGGGCCTCAGCGACTGAGGTACAACTATCTGTCGCCCTCTCAGTAACAACCCGTCTTCCGAAATGGAGAGTTCTTCACAGACTTTCCATAGCGCCTGAAGATCCCTCTGGGCCCTGTCTTCCCTCCTTGTGTTGTTCTGCAGGACATTTCTCCAATCGCCATCCTGAATGGCGGCTCTGATGATTCTCAACACTTCATCATCTGCCGACTCTTGCGCCATCTGGTTTCTGTCCAAAGCCACTGGCATGGCCCCTGCCACCACATGGTTTATGAAGTCACGACACTCCGCCACATCTCCTTGATCACTTTCCCTTTTCCCATTGGGATGACGGGAGAAATAGTCCGCCGGGTTGTTCGCCCCTGGCCGGTACACCAATTTGACCCCATATTCCATGAGGGCGAGCATCCACCGTTCTATACTGGGAGGAGGTTTTGAGGACACACCCGCCAGGATTGGAAGAAGAGGTTTGTGATCTGCCCATATTCCATGAGGGCGAGCATCCACCGTTCTATCCTGGGAGGAGTTTTTGAGGACACACCCGCCAGGATTGGAAGAAGAGGTTTGTGATCTGTGACAACCGTTAATGGCTTCCTCAGGATATACAGCCTGAAGTGACGACAGCCCCATAAGATCGCCAGGGTCTCCCTCTCTATCTGGGAATAGCGCCGTTCAGTGTCTGTGAGAGATTTACTCGCGTATGCAATAGGCAGCATTTCACCCCTGGCATCCCTCTGCATCAACACAGCTCCCAGACCCACCGGGCTTGCGTCCACAACCACTTCAGACTCAGCTGCGGGGTCAAAATACGCCACTGTGTCCTGGTCGGACAAAGCTTTCTTGACCTCCACGAACGCATCTTCTTCTCGAGTGCCCCACTTCCAAATAGTGTCATTTTTCGTGAGGGCCCTGAGAGGTTCAGAGAGGGATGCCAGTCCCTTGATGAAACAGCCGCAGTAGTTAACCATCCCCAGAAAACTGCGGACTTCAGTTGGTGATTGTGGGGGTGTAGCCTCACGAATGTCTCTGACCTTTTCAGGGTCCGGGGACATACCGTTGCCATGAAACACAAAGCCAAAAAACCCAATGCGGTCTTTGACAAATTCACATTTTTCACGATGTAAAGTGAGTCCAAGGTCTTTCAATCGCTGCAATGTCGCTTCTAGCTGTTTCAGGTGCTCAGCATGTGTAGAGGGGAAGACTAAGATACCGTCACTCATGTTGATCACTCCCCTCAGACCTTCCAACGCACCCCTGATTGCATTCTGAAAAACCTCTGCAGCTGAGGAAATCCCGAAGCTTAGACGTTTAAATTGGTACAGACCTTCGTGAGTTGTAAATGTGGTACCTTGAATCTGCATGCAACTCCAGCTGGTGATATCCTGCTCTTAGATCGAGTTTGGAAAGAAACGTGGCACCCTGCAGTTCATTGATGATATCATCTATGGTGGGAGTCAAGTGACGTTCACGCTTAATGGCAGCATTAGGTAAACGCATGTCCACACAGATGCGGACCTTGCCCGGTTGCTTAGGCTTGGGCGCCACCACGATTGGCGAGACCCATGGGGTCGGCCCTTCCACCTTTTTTCGATTATGTCCATGTCGACCAATGCCTTGAGTTCATCCTCAACCTGGGATCGCAGATGAAACGGAATTCGCCAGTGTTTCAGGGCTGTCGGGCGGATGATCTCATCTATATGTAATCGCACCGGATCTGCCTTTAGTCTGCCTATCCTCTGAAACAGGCTCCCAAATCTCTCCAGAAGTGAATTTATGTCCCCTTGGTAGACTGCAAACGCGAAATGGACTAAGTCTAAAGCTTCCGACGCTGCACAACTCAGTAGGGACCTTGGGCTCACGTCGGTGACAAAAAACCTCGCCTTTATTACCATTCCTTCCCTGGCTACAGGAGCCACAAACACCCCTTTGATTGGTAGGGGAGCGTCGCCTCGGAATGTGAAGATCTTCGCCTTCGACTGGTCCAACGGGGGGGGGCAGGGATGGCCTCATAGTGCTCTGTGGCCAAGACGCATACTGAGGCACCTGTGTCTATCAATACCTGCGTCGAGACACCTTGAATGTCAACAACGCACGTCGGTTGCCTGCGTTTCTTCGTCCCTGTCGCAAGGTTTGAGATGAAAAAAACTTCTTCATCCTCCTCCTCCTCCTCTGCGATGTTGAGTTTTTGTACATCCTGTTCCACTGTAGCAACACTGCGTTGTCTTCTGTTACCGCCGCTCAACCTCGCGGGTCCTTGCTGTGTAGCCACTGGGGCGGCAGCTCTGCACATCCTGGCATAATGTCCTGGTGCATTGCATCTCCCACAAGTCCTCGACTTGGCTGGACAGTCCTCCGCATGCGGCAAATCATACCCACAATACTGGCAAATGACTGCATTATCTTGTGGTGATGAGGGTTCCTGCCTCTTCTGGCTCCACCTCGACTTTGTTTGCGGTTGTCTCCCAACTGCAAAGGCCTCCTCCAGCTTGTCTGGGAGTGCAGCAGCGTCCATCTTCGCTCCTCTACACTCGGCAAGTTTGTATACCCTTCCGCTGTCCAAAATCTGCGCCAGCGACATACCTGGCTCTCTTAACACCTGCCTCCGCAGCTTCCCTGAGCTGCAACCTTGGATCAGTTGGTGGCGGACCATAAGCTCAGCATCCGTCCATCTGCACGTGGTGGCGAGCTGTCTCAAACGTGCACAGAATTGATCTAATGACTCGTCATCGCGCTGCTTTTCTCCACACATGACAAACCTATGGAAGTCGACATTGGACAAAGTGATAAAATGGTCCTTCAGTGCAGTTTTGACCGCATCGTTGGTAGCCACAGGTAACGTGAGAGATTCATAAATGCACAGAACTTCTGTGCCCGCCGAGTACAACAGCGTCGCCACTTTGGCGTCATCATCCGTTTCTCCGGTGGCAGTGAAGAACATGTCAAGTTTTTTTATCCAAAGCAGCCATCGTGGGCCCAATTTAGACGGTGGACCTGCTGTGTCGAATTCCTGCATGGGTTATAGGGAACCATACTGCCTTTTCACCACTCTAGCCACCCCAGGAGCTTCCTCGTCGCTTTCTGCCATCTTTCCAGGTCGCACAGGCACCTCAATCCGTGTTAGAGGCCGCAAACCTGTCCACAAGTCAGCTACAGCGCACCTGCCTCCTTCTGTGACACCTTGGTGGTCTTCAGTGACTGCTTTCCTCCTACAACCTGTTTCTCCAGGTCATCTAGTGCAGTTCCCCTGCTAGGGAAACAGCAGGGTGTCCAAAAATTGAGGAATTGTCTTCCTCTGTGTTCAGGCAGCGCACGAGCACCCTCGCGGGCCGCAACTGCCGCAAATACTGAAAAACAAAATGGCCGCCATCATATTTGGGGAGTTCGTAGTACGCGCGAAAAATGAAATACTCATATCAACACGTTAACACGTGTCGAGCGTTTCACTTCGTGCATCCCGCCTCGTCACCAATGTGAGGGGCGCTCCGGTGCATCGGGCCGCCTGGTACTGAGACAGTCATGCCTGCATACAGTAAGAACCACACGCACACGTCTGTCGGTTCCGAGGTCCCGGCAGCAACTGCGCCACGGGCCGTCTTTATTAAAGACGCGCATGCGTGGCCATAACGAGGCTCGCGCACATCCACTACGGACGTAACTTTATCAGCTCGCCAGCCTCCCGCATTTGTTCAGTGCCACTTTTGGGGACATCCTACCTGCTTCCTCCAGGCGCCCTACGGGCAGTGCCACACGCCAGTGTTTGCTACGGCGTCCCAAGACAGGCGGCTCTGCTCGTTGCACCTACACCGTCTCCGCCGGGTAATTCTTTGTTGCACAGCTATCGGCCGCACTTGCTGCGATGCGTTGGTTTCACTTTCCTGGCCGCGCTCACAGCATTCACGGGCTTATTTGTCTTGAGACCGCCGCCATTTTGTTGCCATTACCACGGCGCTCATCAGAGGCAACAAAGTTACATAACTTTGTGCTGCTCCAATCTGCATACTGGTTGGTGCGTTTTAGTCACCATTTATTAATATTGATCCAGTGTTGTTTTCGTGCTGGAACCTGTATTTAATCTGCATGCGCTTGTCAGGATCAGCTGTTGGATCCAAGAGCTCATAGGAAAAGCAGCCTAGTCCATGACTGCCTAGCCACGCCCCCATGACGGTCCCCTTTACCGCTGGCTGTCTGCTCCGCGGAACTGCTCCGGCGGTCCTCCTCTCAGCTGGTCCTTCTTGCAGTCCTCTTTATAGTTGGCCGTCTGCTCCGGCAGTCCTCCACACCACTGGGCTTTCCACCCCTTCCACTGCCAGTAACTCGGGCCACCTCCACTGGCCACACACGTTGTCTGCTCCGGTGGTCCTCCACAGCCCTGGGCTTTCCACCCTTTCCACTGCCAGTAACTCGGGCCACCTCCACCGGCCACACAGCACTCTCGGGCTCCATGTGAGCCTCTGCCACTGTTCGCCTACGTCGTACGGGCCAGCAATGTCCCATCCTCCTGGGACAATGGTGTGGGCAAACAGCTCGTCACCAGTTGTGTTCTGACGCAGCCCACTCATACACAAATGCCAAGACTCGGGGGCACGTCTTAGTCCTTTATTTAACATCTGCTTACTGAACTTCCCCGTGCCTTCCCCTCTCATCTCCCACTCCTCCCTCCTCCCTCCCCGCAGTCCCTGCTTTTGCTTTCCCTTCAAGGGGCCAGCGCCCCATGGCCCGTAACAGTTTCCAAAGCCTACAACTGTGCTACTGTTTCTGCAACATATTTCACATAAACTATGACACAATTTGATTTTTAATCCAAATAACAAAAAAGCAGGCTCTTGGCAGTGTGGTCGCTTTATTTTTCTAGTTGATCAAACCTCGGATATGCGGAAGTACAGATTCATTTTGTCAAGTTTTTCAACTTTTTCAAATGGTTGATAGTTCATGTTAAATCAGCAGAACGGCTAAGGTTGTTTTTAGAACACACGCAGGCTCATTAGCTAGGCGGTAAATATGTCAGAAAGTCCTCCAGATGAATTACCGCTACTGCCACTGTGTCCGGCGGAAGTACCACAACATTATGAGTCCACGGCCATGTACCAATCCACCTGGCAGTAACGGTAATTCCCCCTGAAGGAATTACCACCAAAATCCACTACTGAGTGGAAATTCCAACAGTATTTTAAGGCATTACCGTTACCGCAAACAGTAATTGGAGGAATTACTGAATGGTAATTCCACCAATAATTTCCTTTTGCACCATGCAGAAATATCATCATGAAGGAAATGGGAATCTGCATGACGGTCATTTTTGAAAACCTGATCCATTGAAAATCACCCATTTCCAGCAGCCATCCATAGGTACAGAAGGGTGCAAACATGTCTGGGAAAACCGTAGAAAGTGAGGTGCCTGAAATGCGGATCAGAAAGCCAAAGTTCACAAAGACTGAGCTGACTGTATTGGCAGTGGAGGTTTTGGTACATTCGGAAAAACTCAATTGGGCTGACAGCAAGAAAACAACACACCACAGGAAGGCCTCCACCTGGAATGAAGGCCGGGACAAGGTGGTGGAATTGGAAAAGGCCTCAAATCTGGGTCTGCTCTCTGCTGGTACAACACTACAGGGAAACAACAGCCATAGGAGGAGGAACAGTTGAGCCCAGCAAGCTAACCCCAAGGGAGGAGATAGCTCCATTCGCCACCTGGCTGGGCTAGGCGGGCATAGGTATGGCTGAGGTCAGAGCCTGAACTCAAGCAGACCCTAGTGAGTAAATGTATAACCTATTGCCAATGACATAACCCATATTCAACATGAATCTAAACACTGCCTATAATCTATCAGACGCTTTGGTCACCAATGCACATGCACAATGGTTGCAACCAATACAGCACCCCCCAACAATCTTACCTTAAGCAGTCCAAATGTGTGCTCTATGTACACCCTGGCCTATATGTGTGCCTTGCTGTACGCCACATCCTTATGCGTTGCAGGGTTTCTGATGGGTGTCATCAGCCATGGCAGCAATTGATAGCCAGAGTCACCTGCAAAAAGTATTTAAGGATGCCAGTGTTTAGTGCATAAGTAGGCATCTTTCTACTATGCCACATGTCTGTCTTCCTCATCAGGAATTGTATTGTATTGTATTTTATCATTTATATAGCGCTCTTTCCCCATTTGTAGGGCCTCAATGCGCTTTGTGGTTGCAACGCCCTCGGTGACCGTAGTCAATGTGCTAGAAATTCGAAAGAAGTTTAGATTAGGAGATGATTGTGTGCATTTTTGCCGGTCTAGGACTTGGGTGGCTGGCTAGGCTTGTCTAAGCAGCCCAAAAGAGGTCAGGCACGTGGGTGGGCGCTGTTAGTGGATTGCGATAGGGTGCTATTGTTGGGAGAGTCGATGTGTGACCAGCTATACTGAATTTCTTTTGTTGGTAGTCGCTGTATGCTAGTGGCAGAGGTGTTGAGGTACGTCAGGTGTTTCAGTGTGGGCGGCTATGTGTGCTGCTAGACAGGAAAGCATAGCCATAGCTGTATTCCATGGTTGGTTGGCTGTGCCTGCGGTCTGTGTCCACAGGAGTGGTGTAAGGTATACGTACCGTAGTCTTTGAGGTTATATGTACCGTGGTCTTTGGAGTTGTTCGGCTGGAGTGATCTTTGTCCAGTGTGGACAATGTGTTCTCATTGTTCATTGTCTCTCTAAAATGGTCTGAGCAGGCGGTGATTGTGGGTGAGTTTGTTGTGGTGTGTCTCAGCGAGGGCTGCTGGCTTCCCCGGTCTATTTGTCTCATTATTCATGGTCTTTTTTGTGCAGGAGTCTGGGGGGCGGTGAGTGCGGGTACATTTATTGCAGTGTGCCACAGTGAAGGCTTCTGGCTTCCATGGTGTATTTGTCAGGTTGGAATGTTGTTGTGCATGGGGTGATACTGTGTCAGGTGGGCCGCTGCGAATGCCGGCCACTTGTGTTGCACTTGGTGTGAGAGGATGTTAGGTTCAGCAGTGTAGTTTCGATGAGCGATGGTTCAGGGGGAAATTGCGAAGAGCCAGGATGTTAGGGTTTTCTGAGTTTCAGATGGTTTCCAGTGTTGCGAATGTATAGGGTTATGGAGTTCCAAGTGATTGGCTCTCTCAGGATCAGGGGTGTCGGGGTGTGTGAGTTTATTCGGGTAACTCCGAAATGCATTGGCACTAAAATGAACTATGCTTCAATCCTATATTTGCTTCTTTATATAATAAACCTTCTTTCTTCCTTTTTGAATAACTTTGTGAAGACTCTACAGCCCTGATTCATGGATTATTTGCACCCAAAAAAACGGGATTTGTGCGCCATTCTGCCCGCAAATCTCCATTTGTTAAATAGGGATTTGCGGGCAGAATGGCGCACAAATCCCGTTTTTTTTGGTGCAAACAATCCATGAAGCAGGGCCTACATCTTGTTGACATAAAAAGATTCAACCTAACTTCAGGTGAATCTTTTTATGTGCAACCGAAAAACACACTAGAAATGATCATCCTATACAGAAAAGTTCTAACTCGTTACGAGCCCTTATGTGAGCGCTAGACTTAGCTGGATAGCACTATCCAGATTTCTTTTGTGTATACTGGGAAGAGATTGGGCCCAGGTGTCATAGGGCCCACAATCAGTCTGGCTGCTCCAACAATGTGATAACTATATTTACAAAAGGAACCAAATCACAGGGTGGTGTCCACCTTTTCTCGTTTTTGCAGTTTATTCAGGTGTGCCACAGTGAAGGCTGCTGGCTTCCCTGGTGTATTCGTTGGGTAATGGGTGTTGTTGTGTATGGGGGGACAGTATGTCTGGTGAGCCGCTGCGAATGGTGCCGCCTCCGTGTTGTAATTGGTGTAAGGGTGTCCTGTCCGGATTGGCTGGTCTGACTGGGTTCGGCTGTGTGGATTTGAGGGGGGATTCAGGAGGGATATTATGGGAAGAGCCAGGATTTTAGGGCCTTTCTGAATTTCAGATGGCTTTCAGTGTTGCAAATATGTAGGGGTAGGGAGTTCCAGATGATTGGTGCTTGGATGGAGAAGGAGGTCCGCCCAGCCTCAAGGAGTTGTGAGATGGGACCACTAGGCAAAATGCTGTGTGAGATCTGAGCTTCCTTGAGGGCTGGTAGGGCATGATTTTGTCTCGAAGGTGTTGAGATAAAACTCCCAGGTACATTTGCCCTACTAGGAGCTTGCAAACCCAGAACTCATGGAAGGCTCAACTCCTTCCATTCCCAAAAGGAACATAGGCCCAGACAGACAGCAAGTTCAAACTGTGGTTTATTACAGCCAAAAACCAACAAGGAACAAGCTCCTGGACGTCTCAGAGATCACTGGATCGCAGGACATTCTTGTAGCGCTATGTCATCATCCTGACATCATAATCCTGACATCACTCCTTTCTCTTTCCATTAGTTCCTTTTCGGAAAATACTCAGGCTCGTACTGGTAGGGCTGCCTTGTTTCCATTATATGACAAATATTTAAATAAAATTAAAGTACCTCAGTTCTACTAGTGTAAGTACCTGTTTGCGGGGCTTCGTACTAGGAAGATAGCTGAACAGAGTAGTATCGAGTCACAGGCGATCAACACTAAATACAGTGAAACAATTGAAAAAGCAATGTTGTCTGCTCAGACAGGGTCTGTTTATACTTGTTGAGGAAAGGAGCTTCCTGGCATTTCTATGGAGACACGTCAAAAGCTTGCGCACAGAGAACATGGACACGAGACATGCATTAGCGTTGTGAAAAGGGGAGTAAGCGTCTAGTGATGTCAGCTTCAGGGGCGGGTGATATGATTTAGTGCCGCAAGGACACTTGAATTTAGGGCGATGCATCAACGGATAAGATAAGCACAAGATGGCTGCGCCCAACCCGTTGTTTTCGAATGTGTAAAAGTGAGGAAAACTAAGGTAAAATGCATAAGAATTATTTTAAAGATTGATTACAGTGTGCTTAAAAATACATGCCTGAACAATCGGGAAAATAAAAGTTTTTGAGCGAACTTCCCCTTTAAGGTAATCCCAAACCGAGGGATTACCCACAAACTGGCCAGTGTAATTCGAAACGTGCTCCAGAGCAAGGATGTATTCTGTGAATAAGCCAATATTTGATTTAGAGGCGAGGTCCACTATATGCTGTACACGATAGTAAGGGAGAACAACTCCTCTCATGGCGGATTTAAAGCACGACAGAGTGCAGCTCAGTGGATCACACGTAGCCAATGCCAACCATCTAGCATGGACAGTGTTAATAAAGGACAGAGTTTTTGTTGAAAAACGGGAGCCCAAAGTCATGCAAAGGGCCTGGGAAGGAAGAGAAGTAGAGACTGCAGTAGGATTGGCAAGTTCCTTACATATTTTGAAAAGTTCAGCTATGTTATTGGTGGCCCTGGAGATGCAGGCTTGGATGTGGGCCTGATTCATGGACCGGATAGAAAGTCTGCAATGCCTTTGGAGAAGGCGACAGGCCAGTCTGTCAGAGGATGTGCGCGAAGCAAGCAACTTATGTTCAGCAACTCTGCACGTGCTTCTCAGCGAGGCTTGGTCGGAATCATACCAACTGTTGCACTTGGAGGCAGACTTCATACAGATCCTCATGGCAGGGGCAATGATCTCAAGGCTGTTGGAGATGGAGAGGTGAAGGTTAGCTAGGGTTGAGTCAGAGTGAGAATCAATGGCAGGGGTTGGGGGATAAAAGAGGTGGCAAAGGCAGCTGTTGACACTCGCTTCGTCAGTCGAATGATGGAGAAGGAGGTTGGCGGGCAGAAGCTTAGCCGGGAGCACAGGAGCTCCAGATGAGAGGAGAGGAGAGGCTAGGAGATGAGAGGAGAGAATGACTAGACCAAGAGAGAGGTGTACTGAGAAGGTTAGAGAGAGAGGTCAGCAGAGACGAGCACATCCAGGGTGTGCCCGGCTGAGTTAGTGGGGCCAGAGGGAAGAATGGTGAGAGAGAAAGAGTCACAGAGGTTGTGGAAGGGTAAGGCTGCATCAGGAGGGTGAAGATGGATGTTGAAGTCTCTGAGGAGGAGAAGCTTAAAGGTATAAGTCAGGAGAGAACAGTTGAGGTCGGCCCATTCGGATAGGAAGAGGGAGCTCGCCCAAAGGGTCCTGTAAATAGTAGCAAGAGTGATAGAAAGGGTAGGAGAAATGAAAAATGTGCAGACAAGACATTCTAAGGAGGAGTAGGATTGGATAGGTATGATAGAGGCAGCAATCCATTCCAGGAAGACAACGGCCACTCCGCCACCTGGCCGGTTGGGCCTGGACTTGGAGAGGATCTTGTAACCATCAGGGAGAAGGGTGTCAAAAGCAGTGACAGCACTGGCATTGAACCATGTTCAATGAGAGCAAGGACATCAAGGTCAACACCCTGCCTACACCTTCAACCACTCTCCCCACCCAAGTGGTAAGGGCGGTGGTGTAGGACTGTTTGCATCTTCCAAACTTCCTATCTCTCCTACTCCCCTATCTCAAGCTATTTCTCCCTCTTTCAAATACACTATTTCCACAGTAAATGCTCCCTAAGGCATTCATATTATATCTCTATTGGCTATGTGGTGCCACTGGTCAATTTATTAACCACCTCACCCTACTGATTGACTCCCTTCCTCCTAATCATCACCTCATTGTCACTTGTGACTTTAAACCTGAAGGTGTCTCACCTGCTAGTCCCCGGAGATCTGTCATCCAGGTGGCCAGGACACAGCCATCGCTATTGGATCCAGTTCCTGGAGGTGGACCAATGCGGGAGGATCACCTGGATGAGGGGTCCTCGGGGAGTGGAAGTGGGACACCGACAGGTGAGACGCGGTACCCCCTTCCCTATAACACCTTTTCCCCATCCTACCCTGTAGGATATTCAGAAGTTCTACCCCCCCCCTTTTCCAACACAAACACTTTCCTACACTGTGATAGACAACGGACTAACACGAGAGCCGTTTACCTGACTTGTCCCAACACATGGGTCAGGTAGAGTCAGGCACTTTATAATAACTACGCACACTTGACGGCCCTTTCCCTTCACAACAGAGATAAAAGGCAGAGCACAAGAGCACACTTCGAGCAAGGCCAAATGCACGAGGAAGCAGCTATTCCTGACTGGAAGTTCAAATGGAGGAGAAAGGCGGCGAAACCTGGTGGGACAAAGAGGAGGGAATTGCCCTTACACTTTTCAACTCAGACCCGCAAAGCCTCTGAAAGTTAAATCATAAGACTGGGAAATCCAGATGTTCTTGGTGTGACAGGTGTCAATGGCACAAAGGGCCCACCCGCACTGATAGCCAAAGTGGGGAGAAGCACTAGCCACCGTGGTGCCGTCCTTGACTCCCGAGACAAGAAACTCCAACAGTTCAGCACAGCCAGTGAGTCGGAGAAGACAAATAGAAAGACCGAATTGTGCTGGGCCCAAGGTTGCAGGCAGCAACCTTGTTGAACAAAGAACTTGTGTAATTTAACTTCAAAGAAACCCTAGTAAAAGGTTCAGAAGCATAGTGGTCAGGCGTCACAAGGATGCTCATTCAAAGGACTCTGACTGAAGCCCTTTTGGGTTATGTTGTTTTGTTGAAACTACAAAAAGCAAGAGGCCGTAGGAGCGGCCAGTGTGAACTGTTAAAGTGGTCCTACGAGGGTCGAGCAAAACCCCTCGTACACTCTAAAATCTTTGACACATTGGAGAAAACTGATTGAACTGTGAAAGTGGCAAATGTGAACCCAACAGATGGATACCTACGAGTTGAGGGTAAACAGTGATATACCCGTGAACATTGTGATGACAGGTGTGAACCCGGCTCAGGGATGTCCACAATGGATAGTTGGTGAAAAGGACATTGAGACTGTTGAATGATACGTTTCTTAAGTGAAAAGCTGCAGTGAACCCGATTGAGGGAGGCTAACGTTGCAAGAAGGATCAGAGCCTGGCTGAGAGGAATCCAAGGGGCGAAGAGCAATCGCCCAATGTGAAAGGATTACCAAAGGAACTTTTGTTTGTTTATTGTTTATGGTACAGCAGGCCTTCTAAGGCAAGAGACTTTTGCATGAAAGAGACTTGGCCCCGGAAGGTCTTGGCATCATTGAAAGGAACTGCAACCTCGTGCTGGCGAGGCCCCGGAGTGTGCTGTGCTCAAAGTTCCTGCTTTGTCCCCTGCTAAAAACAGAGGGAAGGGAGACCCCAACCATAACATCCTGATCTATCATTTGCTGAACACTTCTTTCTTTTCTTGAGAACATTGTCCCACACTATTTTGTAACTTAGTTGAGGGTGATAGTTGGAGCACTGGCACTAGGGGCAGCATCCCTGTGTGGGATCAAGATCTGCATTGGAAGATACAAGAAAACAGCAGAAGAAGCAATGGGGATGTGAACATAGGAGGAGCGATGGATGACATTGTGAGAGAAAGAGACAGACTAACGGAGAGGATAACGATGTTTGACCTATTTCCGGCAGAAACAAAGGTGGACAATCCCTGTGAACCAAGGAAGTATGAAGGGAAGTGGGTTTGGTGTAACCCCAAAGGAGTGTGCGCTTACATGTACTGGTCCTTTGATGATTATGTAAACTATTATGGACACCTCAGAGGAGTGACAAAGATATGGTGACTTAAGAAAGACAAGTGGTTCTTTTGGGATGTGGTCGACAAGTCAACCAGAGGGTGGACTGATGAGGGAAGGTCGAAATCTACCTCTGCTCCCCCTCCCACAAGACACACGAACCGGAAGAAGAACCGAAGGCAACATGACCGTTCGTATGAATTCGGACCAATTCCCACTGCTCCCATGATAGACAAGTACGTTGAAAGGTACCCACTCAGTCAACCCTACAGCCCAGGAGCAGTGAAAACGTTGCCCAAAATGGATAAGGAGCCATGAGAGATGACCAAAGACACCGCCATTGATAGTCTTGACTAAAGCGCCAAGAAGCAATGCATAGCGTCGCTAGATACATCACGACATAGCAGCGTTAGACATAAATCACACGTGCCATCCGCACATCAGGACACAATCACATACCCAAATACACAAAGAACACATGTGCACAGTTCTATGAGTTAGTGGACCGGGACATACACATACGGTCTTCATGTTTATTATTTTGTCATTAGCTTAACTGCAGCAACGCGGAAACCACAAGAAGCAAGAGATCCTGTGTAAAAGCTTGCAGATGTTTATAAGCAAAATAACCTCATGGAACTACAGGAGCAACCAAGGGACCTGGCAGAGCCATGAACAACTAACCTATGGATACTATAGAATAGCACAAACAATTAGAAGCCATGCTATGGCTTAGGAAATAGAGTAGGCCACAACCGTCTCAGCAAAGACTGAGCTGAGCTGAATTCAGAGCAAACAGGAGACCAACCGTGTGGGACAGGGCCCACTGCCAAGGCCACCAGGATACCAGTGATTCCATTCCTTGAACTACAGTAACACCAGCACAGTAAATGCGAATAATTCCTTATAAATCGGAATAATCCATTGCTCCAGGAGCCCAAAAACACTGTCTCTGAAGACGTGATCCAGCCGAGCTGACGATGGACCAAAACTAGCGCTGGGAAACGGAGCAGTCTCACGCAGCCAGAAAATGGCCTGCAACAAAGTCGTTACAAAAGAAGCCAAGAGTTGCATGATATGAGCGGGCACTCACATAGACTTCAGTGGTGAGCCCACGACACAATACAGACACATAGTTATACTTATTACCTTGAAAAGGTACACCTCGAGCTGAGAATCGATTTCGGTCCCAGGCCTGGGGCATCAGCTCTAGCCAATCACAGTTCAAGACCCTAGGGGTGGGTAACAACGGGCAAAACCAATGATCAGACCCTCACACCGCAACATTGTTTAGTGGCAACAATTTTGGGACGGCCAGGCCTGACACCTGACATGGGAGAGCCAGTGAACTAACACGTATAGGGGATGCTATAGGAGAACCACCACTCAACACCCAATCTGCTTGCCCAATAGCTTTGCTGAAGAAGGGCCCTCCTTTCTCAGGTTGAAAAAGCCCTAATGCATTCATATTATATCTCTATCGGCTATCTGGTGCCACTGGTCAATTTATTAACCACCTCACCTTACTGAGTGGAAACGATGGGGAATCGGACGATAATTGGGAAGATGAATCACCGGAACATGTACCTGCAATCGTTGCAAGGTCATGCCAACTAAGGTGGAGAACTGCTGCTGCTAAGAAAACTCTGGATGCCTACATAGCCAAAGAAGACACACCACTGCTATGAGTTACCCGAGCTGCATGAATTCAGGGCAGCCTGCCTCACAAGGTCCGTGTTGAGGATTATGATGGTGCTTATGCACGAACTTCGCGCAACAGTTCGCCCTCGCAATCCAAGTAACGAATAAGTATACCCTAGATTTGAGGTAATTTTGACCACTGAGACGACTAATATTTCATGTTGTTCTCCTACATTGTCGTAACTTCGATCGATCACCAATGAATGAATTTATTATGTAAATTGAATCAATTTCTCTCGCATACTGCAAATCAGAGTGTTCATCGCTTACGTGTCTTTCACTTTGAACTAAAAAACAATATTTCTCTGTGGCCCAAACCATTCTTGCTTGAATGGGTGTTCACTTTTGTAATCTGTCTATACTTCGAAACACAAGTACATTTTTTCCAGAAAGTTACTTTTATAAGGGCAACTATGCCTCAGAATTTAGGATTCATTTTCGAGTAAGGTGGTACACTTACGTGGTTCATTCAATTAAAATGTTTATGTTTCTCTTTCACAGGTGGTACAAGCTGGTAGCCTACCGTTCATTTACATGGTGGCTTTATGGGAGGCTTGCATTCTGCGCTCGACAAGTAATACTCGCCTGTGTTGTTTGAGCCATTCGTGCAAAATTCCCCAGTGACAGCGGACAGTACAGGGGATTTTGACACACTGTTCTGCAACCACAAGTATACACTTTGTAGTTTGTTTGTGCTATCAACATCACCAAACTAAATAAAATACAAATGAGTATATACAAATATTTGTTTGAATATTTCACTGAGTCAAGAACATGCTCAATCTATGAGGTTCATGAAAGAATGGTTGGTGCCTTTTTGCGCTCGCCTTGTCCCCAGCCATTCCCCTCCAGTAGTGGGTGGGAACGGTCAATGTGGCAAACGCCATGTAAAACTAAAAGGGATCCTCCATACTCCCCTCTTGAAGACCCCACCCCTGAAATAGACATACGTTTGTGTCCCGTCAGCAGTGTTCGGGCCTTTTGCGCTCGCCTCATGCCCATCCATCCCAGACCCAGTGTCTCTAGACTCCCCACTCCAAGTCCATCCATCCCCCTCCCTCCCTCCCCAGTATAGATGGCAGTTCGCACCTAAGACCATGCACTCCCAAGGCAGCTGGGTGGGTGTGGATGCTCAAGGTGCCACAAGCTGTGGAATCGCTAGCTTCTGTGTAGCATTGAAAATATACATTACTCATCATGCAAAATTATGCAGACTCTTTGTTTTTGTGTTGGCAATAAAAGTCTGTGACTTTTATTAAACATAACAATAATAAACCAAACAAGATTACTGTGTTTACTTTTAGCGCACTTGGACCATGAAACAGGAACTGGCCTCCTTGGCTCACCAACTGCCACCACTGTGGGCTCTTAGGTCTATGGGCCTCATAACAACCCTAGCGTTAAGGGGTTAACGGCACCGTAAAAGGCTGCAGCGCCGTTAAACCCTTAACGCCAGATTCCGCCTTTAATGCCTGCTTTTTGCAGGCGTTAAAGTCCAAGGCGCTAAGCGACCTTGGTGCTAATTACGGCACCGTAATTTACGGTGCCGTAATTAGCGCCTTCCCCATTCCCATTGAGCCCTATTGGCCAAAAATGGGAATGGGGAAGGGGCCATGGTGAATGGGGATTTACTGCCCTGCCAACCTTGGAATGGGGTGGTAAATCCGCCATCCACCATGACGGAATCCGGCATGGACCATGGTGCTAATAGCACCATGGTCCAACGTCAGGGTTGTAATGAGGCCCTATGTGTTGGGGACCTACATCTTGTCTGATGAGCACTCTTGCACTTGCTGGCAGCGTCCTTCCAGGCCCACGCCGCCACACCTTATACATCGGAATAATCCAGAGCTCCAGGAGCCCAAAAACACGGTCTCTGAACACGTGATCCAGCCGAGCTGACGATGGACTAAAACTAGCGCTGGGAAACGGAGCAGTCTCACGCAGCCAGAAAATGGCCTGCAACAAAGTCGTTACAAAAGAAGCCAAGAGTTGCATGATATGAGCGGGCACTCGCATAGACTTCAGTGGTGAGCCCACGACACAATACAAACACATAGTTATACTTATTACCTTGAAAAGGTACACCTCGAGCTGAGAATCGATTTGGGTCCCAGGCCTGGGGCATCAGCTCTAGCCAATCACAGTTCAAGACCCTAGGGGTGGGTAACAACGGGCAACAACCAATGATCAGACCCTCACACCGCAACATTGTTTAGTGGCAACAATTTGGGGACTGCCAGGCCTGACACCTGACATGGGAGAGCCAGTGAACTAACACGTATAGGAGATGCTATAGGAGAACCACCACTCAACACCCAATCTGCTTGCCCAATAGGTTTGCTGAAGAAGGGCCCTCCTTTCTCAGGTTGAAAAAGCCCTAATGCATTCATATTATATCTCTATCGGCTATCTGGTGCCACTGGTCAATTTATTAACCACCTCACCTTACTGAGTGGAAACGATGGGGAATCGGACGATAATTGGGAAGATGAATCACCGGAACATGAGCCTGAGCCTAGTCGCATGGAAGAGGTTTCCACCTGGTGTACCTGCAATCGTTGCAAGGTCATGCCAACTAAGGTGGAGAACTGCTGCTGCTAAGAAAACTCTGGATGCCTACATAGCCAAAGAAGACACACCACTGCTTTGAGTTACCGAGCTGCATGAATTCAGGGCAGCCTGCCTCACAAGGTCCGTGTTGAGGATTATGATGGTGCTTATGCACGAACTTCGCGCAACAGTTCGCCCTCGCAATCCAAGTAACGAATAAGTATACCCTAGATTTGAGGTAATTTTGACCACTGAGACGACTAATATTTCACATTGTTCTCCTACATTGTGGTAACTTCGATCGATCACCAATGAATGAATTTATTATGTAAATTGAATCAATTTCTCTCGCATACTTCAAATCAGAGTGTTCATCGCTTACGTGTCTTTCACTTTGAACTAAAAAACAATATTTCTCTATGGCCCAAACCATTCTTGCTTGAATGGGTGTTCACTTTTGTAATCTGTCTATACTTCGAAACACAAGTACTTTTTTCCAGGAAGTTTCTTTTATAAGGGCAACTATGCCACAGAATTTAGGATTCATTTTCGAGTAAGGTGGTACACTTATGTGGTTCATTCAATTAAAATGTTTATGTTTCTCTTTCACAGGTGGTACAGGCTGGTAGCCTACCGTTCATTTACATGGTGGCTTTATGGGAGGCTTGCATTCTGCGTTCGACAAGTAATACTCGCCTGTGTTGTTTGACCCATTCGTGCAAAATTCCCCAGTGATAGCAGACAGTACAGGGGATTTTCACACACACTGTACTGCAACCACAAGTATACACTGTGTAGTTTGTTTGTGCCATCAACATCACCAAACTAAATAAAATACAAATGAGTATATACAAATATGTGTTTGAATATTTCACTGAGACAAGAACATGCTCAATCTATGAGGTTCATGAAAGAATGGTTGGTGCCTTTTTACGCTTGCCTTGTCCCCATCCATTCCCCTCCAGTAGTGGGTGGGAACGGTCAATGTGGCAAACGCCATGTAAAACTAAAAGGGATCCTCCATAGTACCCTCTTGAAGACCCCGCCCCTGCAATAGACATACGTTTGTGTCCCGTCAGCAGTGTTCGGGCCTTTTGCGCTCGCCTCATGCCCATCCATCCCAGACTCAGTGTCTCTAGACTCCCCACTCCAAGTCCATCCATCCCCCTCCCTGCCTCCCCAGTATAGATGGCAGTTCGCACCTAAGACCATGCACTCCCAAGGCAGCTGGGTGGGTGTGGATGCTCAAGGTGCCACAAGCTGTGGAATCGCTAGCTTCTGTGTAGCATTGAAAATATACATTACTCATCATGCAAAACTATGCAGACTCTTTGTTTTTGTGTTGGCAATAAAAGTCTGTGACTTTTATTAAACATAACAATAATAAACCAAACAAGATTACTGTGTTTACTTTTAGCGCACTTGGACCATGAAACAGGAACTGGCCTCCTTGGCTCACCAACTGCCACCACTGTGGGCTCTTAGGTCTATGGGCCTCATAACAACCCTGGCGTTAAGGGGTTAACGGCACCGTAAAAGGCTGCAGCGCCGTTAAACCCTTAACGCCAGATTCCCACTTTAACGCCTGCTTTTTGCAGGCGTTAAAGTCCAAGGCGCTAAGCGACCTTGGTGCTAATTACGGCACCGTAATTTACGGTGCCGTAATTAGCGCCTTCCCCATTCCCATTGAGCCCTATGGGCCAGAAATGGGAATGGGGAAGGGGCCATGGTGAATGGGGATTTACCGCCCTGCCAACCTTGGAATGGGGTGGTAAATCCGCCATCCACCATGGCGGAATCCGGCATGGACCATGGTGCTAATAGCACCATGGTCCAACGTCAGGGTTGTAATGAGGCCCTATGTGTTGGGGACCTACATCTTGTCTGATGAGCACTCTTGCGCTTGCTGGCAGCGTCCTTCCAGGCCCATGCCGCCACACCTTATACATCGGAATAATCCAGAGCTCCAGGGGCCCAAAAACACGGTCTCTGAACACGTGATCCAGCCGAGCTGACGATGGACCAAAACTAGCGCTGGGAAACGGAGCAGTCTCACGCAGCCAGAAAATGGCCTGCAACAAAGTCGTTACAAAAGAAGCCAAGAGTTGCATGGTATGAGCGGGCACTCGCATAGACTTCAGTGGTGAGCCCACGACACAATACAAACACATAGTTATACTTATTACCTTGAAAAGGTACACCTCGAGCTGAGAATCGATTTGGGTCCCAGGCCTGGGGCAGCAGCTCTAGCCAATCACAGTTCAAGACCCTAGGGGTGGGTAACAACGGGCAACAACCAATGATCAGACCCTCACACCGCAACATTGTTTAGTGGCAACAATTTTGGGACTGCCAGGCCTGACACCTGACATGGGAGAGCCAGTGAACTAACACGTATAGGAGATGCTATAGGAGAACCACCACTCAACACCCAATCTGCTTGCCCAATAGGTTTGCTGAAGAAAGGCCCTCCTTTCTCAGGTTGAAAAAGCCCTAATGCATTCATATTATATCTCTATCGGCTATCTGGTGCCACTGGTCAATTTATTAACCACCTCACCTTACTGAGTGGAAACGATGGGGAATCGGACGATAATTGGGAAGATGAATCACCGGAACATGAGCCTGTGCCTAGTCGCATGGAAGACGTTTCCACCTGGTGTACCTGCAATCGTTGCAAGGTCATGCCAACTAAGGTGGAGAACTGCTGCTGCTAAGAAAACTCTCGATGCCTACATAGCCAAAGAAGACACACCACTGCTATGAGTTACCGAGCTGCATGAATTCAGGGCAGCCTGCCTCACAAGGTCCATGTTGAGGATTATGATGGTGCTTATGCACGAACTTCGCGCAACAGTTCGCCCTCGCAATCCAAGTAACGAATAAGTATACCCTAGATTTGAGGTAATTTTGACCACTGAGACGACTAATATTTCATGTTGTTCTCCTACATTGTCGTAACTTCGATCGATCACCAATGAATGAATTTATTATGTAAATTGAATCAATTTCTCTCGCATACTGCAAATCAGAGTGTTCATCGCTTACGTGTCTTTCACTTTGAACTAAAAAACAATATTTCTCTATGGCCCAAACCATTCTTGCTTGAATGGGTGTTCACTTTTGTAATCTGTCTATACTTCGAAAAACAAGTACATTTTTCAAGAAAGTTACTTTTATAAGGGCAACTATGCCACAGAATTTAGGATTCATTTTCGAGTAAGGTGGTACACTTATGTGGTTCATTCAATTAAAATGTTTATGTTTCTCTTTCACAGGTAGTACAAGCTGGTAGCCTACCGTTCATTTACATGGTGGCTTTATCGGAGGCTTGCATTCTGCGCTCGACAAGTAATACTCGCCTGTGTTGTTTGAGCCATTCGTGCAAAATTCCCCAGTGACAGCGGACAGTACAGGGGATTTTCACACACTGTACTGCAACCACAAGTATACACTTTGTAGTTTGTTTGTGCTATCAACATCACCAAACTAAATATAATACAAATGAGTATATACAAATATTTGTTGGAATATTTCACTGAGTCAAGAACATGCTCAATCTATGAGGTTCATGAAAGAATGGTTGGTGCCTTTTTGCGCTCGCCTTGTCCCCATCCATTCCCCTCCAGTAGTGGGTGGGAACGGTCAATGTGGCAAACGCCATGTAAAACTAAAAGGGATCCTCCATACTCCCCTCTTGAAGACCCCGCCCCTGCAATAGACATACGTTTGTGTCCCGTCAGCAGTTTTCGGGCCTTTTGCGCTCGCCTCATGCCCATCCATCCCAGACCCAGTGTCTCTAGACTCCTCACTCCAAGTCCATCCATCCCCCTCCCTACCTCCCCAGTATAGATGGCAGTTCGCACCTAAGACCATGCACTCCCAAGGCAGCTGGGTGGGTGTGGATGCTCAAGGTGCCACAAGCTGTGGAATCGCTAGCTTCTGTGTAGCATTGAAAATATACATTCTCCAGCATGGGGTCTGGCATGGATTCACATGCTCATGAATATTCCCCGTCGTCAGGCTGGGAATCCTCGGTAAAGAAAAAATCAGTATCAGTTTCGTTTCTGATCTGTCTTTCGTAGTAGTAACCAATCACTGATCTCTGCGTCATACTGACCACAGCCAATGACTGCCCTCTACCTAAGCCCCGCCTCTGGCAGCCATCTTCAGATTTTTACCGCACGTTCAAGTGTTGGGATCCTCGTGCTATTGCTCTCGAGCGTTAGTGCTATTTATTCACGTTTTTTCTCAGAAAAATTTCTCTTTTTCGGTCAAAAGAGCCTCAAGCTCCACCGTTTCTTCATCTGATCAACAGGGACCCGTGTCGGATTCGTCTACGCCCCTCAAGGGTGAAGATTTCGTCGAGCCACTCTTTTGGAGGACTCCAGAAGTTTCTCAGGCCCATCTCGGACATGGCCCAGGAGAAGGGAAGCTCGACGCCCGGAAAGCTGTTCAGGGTCTGCCCTGGATGCCAGCTTCAGAATGTCTTTAAGGAGGACGAACACTCCCTTTGCCTTTACTGCCTACATGAGGACAAGACGCACGTGGAGAAGGACTGTGCATTTTGCGGCAATATGTCGGAGCGGACCATGAAGGACCGCCATCAGCGTCTCGCCAACTGGCTGGAAGGAAAGAGCCCGTCAGGCGAGAAGAAGAAGAAGAAGTCCAAGCGGTCTTCTAAGACCTTTGAGGGCGCCCCGGCGACGGGGGTCCAACAGAAGGCCAAGCACCGCGAGTCCGCTGGCACCGGGAATGCCGAACGGTCGGGCTCTACGGGCGCCAGGCAGGGCGCATCCTCCCCGGCGCCATCAACCACGAGCCAACGCTCTGGCTCGGGTAAGAGGAAGGCCGAGCACCCGGCGAAACTCCTGGAGAGACCCCGGTCGTGCCCTAAGGCCGCATCGGAGGGGGAGCGAGGTGGTGACCCTCCCCCCAAGGAGAAGGCGGTGAGCGCACCAAAGGTGGTGAAAGCCTTGATCCATCCGGCCAAGGCCTCTATCTAGACTGTCGCGGCGGCCCTGGCTCAGCCTGTGGAGGCTACACCAGTGGTGGCGACCCCGGGGCCCTGAATCTCCCTGCCACCTGGGAGGGAGTCCTCTTTCATGCCCATCGACAGGACCCCCGTGAAACCTCCGACGGAGAAGAAAAAGGGGGGCAGGAGGTCGTCGTGGACTCGGCCTCAACCTCTGAGGAGGAGCTGATCGAAGTACTAGGCCACGGCTCTGGCGTGGAAGAAGGCCATCCTGTCGGGGGGGACCCCGACGTGGAAGACGACAAGGGCGTCGAGGATGCCGACGGGGCTCCTGATCGCCCGTCGGATCTCCCTCCACCAGTGCCGCAAGACAACTCGGCGGCCATTTTGTTGGCTATACAGTCCTTTTGCTCAGAGATAAGGACGAGACTGCCGTTACCACCAATGGAGGAACCGCTCCTGACGGGGGACCCGGAGCCAGGCCCTTCTGGGAGCCCTCCCCCTAAGAGAAGAAGGATTCACCCTCCACATCCTTTTCAGCAATCGCGCCCTATTCAGCCCTCCTCCCTGTCCAAGACACGTGGGGATGATACGGTGACTGACACGGCCGCGACGGGTACAGACGATGAGGTTTACGATGAGGATCTCCCGTCGTCACCTCCCACCCGGGCTTCCCCGCCCGACGAGATTGGATCGTTTCACTCCATGATCACCAGGGCATCCGAGCTTTTCCAGCTCTGCCCGGAAGAGAAGAAGAAGGAAGGTTTCCTTTATCAACGGCGCGAGACCAAGAGGAAGACGGTCCTCGCTGTACCTCTACTAGACGATATTTGGGATGAGGGCCTCGCCCTCCTCAAGAACCCATCCACGACGCCGGCTAGAAGGGATCGGTACAAAAAGAAGTACCGGGACCCGGACGCGGCCCCCATGTGCCTTCGGGCACAGCCGACCCCGGACTCGGTCGTCTCCGCGGCGGCCAGGAAGAAAGCGGGGGGGGGGCACGGCCTCTACGTCAACCTCCCCGCCGGACGGCGAGGGAAAGAAATTAGACACGATTGGACGCAGAGTCATCTCGTCGGCAGCGACGACGATTAAGGCGGCCAACGTCTTGGCTATCGTAGCCCGCTACGACAGGGAGTTGTGGTACGAACTGCCCCCCCCTGCTGGACTTCCTACCAGGCGACAAGAGGGCGGAAGCCCTAGAGATCTTGCAGGAAGGAGAGGTGGCGTCGGACCACGCCATTACGATTGCGACGGACATCGCTGACACTGGATTTCGCCAGTTGGGCAACGGCGTGTGCCTTAGGCGGAGTGGATGGCTCAAGGCTACTGACTTCCGTCAGGAAGTGCAGACCAGAGTCTTGGACATGCCGTTCGACGGAAACAACCTGTTTGGGAAAACAGTGGACGATTCCCTTCAAGCCATCAAGGCGGACACGGAGACGGCCCGGGCTCTTGGGGTTCTCCAGCAACGGCGGCCGCCCTTTCGGAGCGGCGGAGGCAAGCAGGGTGCCTCCAAAGGTTCCAGCGGCGGATTTTCCACCTACCGTCAAGCGGCCCGTTCGTCGTCACAGGAAGCTTACAGGGAACGAGGCAAGTCAGGCGGACCCCGCCGTCGTCGCCAAGGAGGGCAAGGCGGCAAAGCCTCGTCGAAGCAGGACTGAACCGGCCGTGGGGTCGGGCCCCCACCGAAGCACCCCGGTGGGAGGCCGGCTGGCGAGCTTCGTCAACGTGTGGGAGTCCATCTCCACCGACCGTTGGGTGCTGGACGCCCTAGCTCAGGGTCACGCGCTCGAGTTTCTAAAGAGGTGCCCGCGCGTCCCCCCTGTGGCCAGGAAAGAACATCACGTCCCTCAACTTCTCTTGGAGGTAAAGGCGATGCTCAAGAAGGGCGCCATCGAGCTCGTCTCAAAGAGGCTTCGGGGCTCCGGAGTTTACTCAAGATACTTCCTCGTGAAGAAAAAGACGGGAGGATGGCGTCCCATCCTGGACCTATGACGACTGAACAAATTCATCAAGGCACAGAAGTTCCGGATGGTCACCCTCCAACACGTCCTGGGTCAACTGGAGGAGGGCGATTTCCTGTCGTTGTTGGATTTGGAGGATGCCTACTTCCATATTCCCATCCTAAAGGGACACCGAAAGTTTCTCAGGTTCGTGGTCCAAGGGCGTCACTACCAGTTCAGAGCCCTCCCCTTCGGATTGAGGTCGGCACCCATGGTGTTCACCAAGTGCCTCGCACCGGTGGCGGCGCAGCTGCGCTGAGAGGGGATCCACGTCTACCCCTACCTGGACGACTGGCTCATCCGAGCAAAGACGAAGGAGCTCGCCGTGGAGCACACGGCAAGGACCGTCCAACTGCTCACGGACCTGGGATTCTCCATAAACTACGCCAAGTCCCACCTGGTGCCCGCTCAAGACGCTCTGTTTCTGAGAGCGAAGCTCGAACCAGTGTCGCTTCTGGCCTCTCCGTCGGAGGAAAGGACGAGGGCCATCTTGGGCAAGGTGCAGCGGATGCTGGTCGTGGACGCGGCCAGGGTGAGGTCCATCAAGTCCCTCCTCTGAATGATGTCTTCTTGCATTTATCTCATCCGCCTGTGCAGGCTCCGGATGCGCCCGTTGCAGGAGTTCCTGGACGCGCGCTGGATCCAGACAACGGGCAGCTTCGAGGAGAGGATCACGCTCGACGAGAGTTTCCAACGAGCGATCCGGTGGTGGGGCACCCGCGCGCATCTGACGGCGGGCATGGACTTCTAGACCCCCAGCCACCAGGAGACAGTGACCACGGATGCCTCCCTGGAAGGGTGGGGAGCGCACACCGAAAATCTGCACGCGAGAGGCCTTTGGCTTCCGACAGAGAAGTCCCTCCATATCAACGTCCTGAAGCTCCGTGCAGTGTTTTGGGCCCTCAGGTCCTTTCTTCCGTCCCTCAAGGGCAAGGTGGTGAGGATCTTCACCGACAACACCACCAGCATGTTCTACATCAGGAAGCAGGGCGGTACCAGATCCCCAGCCCTGTCCCAGGAGGCGCAGGATCTGTGGCATTGGGCCGTCGCCCAAGGGATGTTTCTGGTGCCGTTTCATCTGGCAGGGATAAAAAACACCATCGCCGACTCGCTCAGCAGAGAGCTGCGCTTGTGCCACGAGTGGGAGCTACGACAGGATCTAGTGGACCGCCTCTTCCGACGGTGGGGCACATCCCAGATCGATCTGTTCGCGACGGCGATGAACTCCAAGTGCCGGAGGTTCGCCAGCAGGTTTCCCCAGCTGAGGAGCATGGGCGATGCTTTCTCGTTCCCGTTGGAGGGCCTGTTTCTATACGCGTTCCCTCCATTGCCATTGCTGATCCGGCTCATCAACCAGCTCAAGAGGTCACGGTGCAGGATGATCCTCGTCGCACCTGCGTGGCCAAGGCAGATATGGTTCCCGGACCTTCTGGACTTGTCAGCGTCCCCGTCAATCAAGCTGCCAGTGGACGCAGATCTTCTCTCCAGGGAAGGAGGCGCCATCCTCCATCACGACCCGAAGTCGCTGAACTTGCAGGCCTGGCTCCTGCAGCGTTAGAGTTTGGAGGATACGACATACCGGCCGACTACAGAGAGGTTCTTGCAAAGGCCAGGGCGTCCTCCACTCTTAAATGTTATGGACACAAATGGAAGAGGTTCTCTGTCTGGTGCCACGCACAGAAGATTAACCCTCTACGGATTACGGCTCCCCAGGTACTGCCGTACCTTCTGACGCTGGCCAAGGCTGGACTGGGGCACGCGTCCATCAAGATTCATCTTGCTGCGATCTCCCGATACACCAGAACCACGGGGCGGACGTCTTTGTGGTCTCATCGTCTGGTGAAAGAATTCATGAAGGGACTATTCAGATCATTCCCGCCGGTGAAGGCTCCGGCCCCGGCGTGGGAGCTCAACGTGGTGCTGACCAAGTTCATGGGACCTCCGTTCGAGCCTCTGCACTCGGCTCCGTTGAAGTTCTTGTCGTGGAAAACAGCGTTTCTGGTGGCCATCACCTCTGCACGAAGAGTGGGAGAGATCCAGGCCCTTTCCTGCAAGCCCCCGTACTTGACTTTTCACGACACGAGGGTAGTGCTCAGGACGCACGCCTCCTTCATGCCCAAGGTGCCGTCGGACTTCCACCTCAACGAACCCTTGGTGTTGCCTGTTTTCTTCCCGTCGCCTTTGTCGGCAGCCGAAAGGACTTTGCACTCGCTGGATGTGGCTAGAGCGCTGAAGTTTTACGTGGACCGCACAAACTGTTTTCGGAAGACGTCACAACTTTTTGTGAACTTTGGACCTGTCAATCAGGGGAAGGCTGTCTCAAAGGCCTCCATTTCCAGATGGCTCTCCGGCTGTATCATGTACTTCATCGGTTGGCAAACCGACCGCTGCCTGGCCGTCCGAGAGCCCATTCCACCAGAGCGATCGCAGCTACTACGGCGTTCCTATCTGGTGTGCCCTTGCTGGACATCTGCAGGGCTGCTACGTGGAGGTCGACGCACACCTTCACGAAATTCTACTGCGTCGATCAGGATTCCAGGGAGGAGTCCAGGGTCGGCCAAGCAGTGCTGCGCAATCTGTTCGCCTAAGGTGAGCCTAGTGAGGAGGTAAGAATTGCTTAATGTTGAGTTTGATGTAATGCTTAATGTTGAGCCTTTGCCACCTCCTGTGGTTGTGCACGTGTGTACTGCTATGTATTCTTTATTCATGAGCATGTGAATCCATGCCAGACCCCATGCTGGAGAAGGAACAAGTTACTTACCTGTAACTGTTCTTCTCCAGCATGGGTCTGGCATGGATTCACATGCGAACCCTCCAGCCTACCCCTCTGCGGCTCTTCACTTGGTCATACTGCCACTTCACGTGCTACCAAATCTGAAGATGGCTGCCAGAGGCGGGGCTTAGGTAGAGGGCAGTCATTGGCTGTGGTCAGTATGGCGCAGAGATCAGTGATTGGTTACTACTACGAAAGACAGATCAGAAACGAAACTGATAATGAATTTTTCTTTACCGAGGATTCCCAGCCTGACGATGGGGAATATTCATGAGCATGTGAATCCATGCCTGACCCATGCTGGAGAACAACAGTTACAGGTAAGTAACGTGTTCCTTACTCATCATGCAAAATTATGCAGACTCTTTGTTTTTGTGTTGGCAATAAAAGTCTGTGACTTTTATTAAACATAACAATAATAAACCAAACAAGATTACTGTGTTTACTTTTAGCGCACTTGGACCATGAAACAGGAACTGGCCTCCTTGGCTCACCAACTGCCACCACTGTGGGCTCTTAGGTCTATGGGCCTCATTACAACCCTGGCTGGCGTTATGGGGGTTAACGGCACCGTAAAAGGCTGCAGCGCCGTTAAACCCTTAACGCCAGATTCCCACTTTAACGCCTGCTTTTTGCAGGCGTTAAAGTCCAAGGCGCTAAGCGACCTTGGTGCTAATTACGGCACCGTAATTTACGGTGCCGTAATTAGCGCCTTCCCCATTCCCATTGAGCCCTATGGGCCAAAAATGGGAATGGGGAAGGGGCCATGGTGAATGGGGATTTACTGCCCTGCCAACCTTGGAATGGGGTGGTAAATCCGCCATCCACCATGGCGGAATCCGCCATGGACCATGGTGCTAATAGCACCATGGTCCAACGTCAGGGTTGTAATGAGGCCCTATGTGTTGGGGACCTACATCTTGTCTGATGAGCACTCTTGCGCTTGCTGGCAGCGTCCTTCCAGGCCCATGCCGCCACACCTTATACATCGGAATAATCCAGAGCTCCAGGAGCCCAAAAACACGGTCTCTGAACACGTGATCCAGCCGAGCTGACGATGGACCAAAACTAGCGCTGGGAAACGGAGCAGTCTCACGCAGCCAGAAAATGGCCTGCAACAAAGTCGTTACAAAAGAAGCCAAGAGTTGCATGATATGAGCGGGCACTCGCATAGACTTCAGTGGTGAGCCCACGACACAATACAAACACATAGTTATACTTATTACCTTGAAAAGGTACACCTCGAGCTGAGAATCGATTTGGGTCCCAGGCCTGGGGCAGCAGCTCTAGCCAATCACACTTCAAGACCCTAGGGGTTGGTAACAACGGGCAAAAACCAATGATCAGACCCTCACACCGCAACATTGTTTAGTGGCAACAATTTTGGGACTGCCAGGCCTGACACCTGACATGGGAGAGCCAGTGAACTAACACGTATAGGAGATGCTATAGGAGAACCACCACTCAACGCCCAATCTGCTTGCCCAATAGGTTTGCTGAAGAAGGGCCCTCCTTTCTCAGGTTGTAAAAGCCCTAATGCATTCATATTATATCTCTATCGGCTATCTGGTGCCACTGGTCAATTTATTAACCACCTCACCTTACTGAGTGGAAACGATGGGGAATCGGACGATAATTGGGAAGATGAATCACCGGAACATGAGCCTGAGCCTAGTCGCATGGAAGACGTTTCCACCTGGTGTACCTGCAATCGTTGCAAGTTCATGCCAACTAAGGTGGAGAACTGCTGCTGCTAAGAAAACTCTCGATGCCTACATAGCCAAAGAAGACACACCACTGCTATGAGTTACCGAGCTGCATGAATTCAGGGCAGCCTGCCTCACAAGGTCCGTGTTGAGGATTATGATGGTGCTTATGCACGAACTTCGCGCAACAGTTCGTCCTCGCAATCCAAGTAACGAATAAGTATACCCTAGATTTGAGGTAATTTTGACCACTGAGACGACTAATATTTCAAGTTGTTCTCCTACATTGTCGTAACTTCGATCGATCACCAATGAATGAATTTATTATGTAAATTGAATCAATTTCTCTCGCATACTGCAAATCAGAGTGTTCATCGCTTACGTGTCTTTCACTTTGAACTAAAAAACAATATTTCTCTATGGCCCAAACCATTCTTGCTTGAATGGGTGTTCACTTTTGTAATCTGTCTATACTTCGAAACACAAGGGGCCTCATTACGACCCTGGCGGAAAGGGGTTTGCGGCAGCGTTAGCTGCGCCAACCCCTTTCCGCCAATTACGAGTTCCCTTTCCGCCATGGCGGTTTTTACACCTGCTTTTAGCAGGTGTAAAAAACCATGGCGGTAAGGGTACTTGGTGTTAATTACGCCACCGTAATTTACGGTGGCGTAATTAACGCCTTCCCCACTCCCATTATGCTCTATGGGGCAAAAATGGGAATGGGGAAGGGTAAATGGGGATTGGGGATTTACCGCCCCGCCAAGGTCGGAATGGGGCGGTAAATCCCCTTACCGCCATGGCGTAAACGTAGTTTGCGCCATGGCGGTAAAGTCACGGCCCTGGCGGTAACTTACCGCCAGGGTCGTAATGAGGCCCAAGTACTTTTTTCCAGGAAGTTTCTTTTATAAGGGCAACTATGCCACAGAATTTAGGATTCATTTTCGAGTAAGGTGGTACACTTATGTGGTTCATTCAATTAAAATGTTTATGTTTCTCTTTCACAGGTGGTACAGGCTGGTAGCCTACCGTTCATTTACATGGTGGCTTTATGGGAGGCTTGCATTCTGCGTTCGACAAGTAATACTCGCCTGTGTTGTTTGAGCCATTCGTGCAAAATTCCCCAGTGATAGCAGACAGTACAGGGGATTTTCACACACTGTACTGCAACCACAAGTATACACTGTGTAGTTTGTTTGTGCCATCAACATCACCAAACTAAATAAAATACAAATGAGTATATACAAATATGTGTTTGAATATTTCACTGAGTCAAGAACATGCTCAATCTATGAGGTTCATGAAAGAATGGTTGGTGCCTTTTTACGCTCGCCTTGTCCCCATCCATTCCCCTCCAGTAGTGGGTGGGAACGGTCAATGTGGCAAACGCCATGTAAAACTAAAAGGGATCCTCCATAGTACCCTCTTGAAGACCCCGCCCCTGCAATAGACATACGTTTGTGTCCCGTCAGCAGTGTTCGGGCCTTTTGCGCTCGCCTCATGCCCATCCATCCCAGACTCAGTTTCTCTAGACTCCCCACTCCAAGTCCATCCATTCCCCTCCCTGCCTCCCCAGTATAGATGGCAGTTCGCACCTAAGACCATGCACTCCCAAGGCATCTGGGTGGGTGTGGATGCTCAAGGTGCCACAAGCTGTGGAATCGCTAGCTTCTGTGTAGCATTGAAAATATACATTACTCATCATGCAAAATTATGCAGACTCTTTGCTTTTGTGTTGGCAATAAAAGTCTGTGACTTTTATTAAACATAACAATAATAAACCAAACAAGATTACTGTGTTTACTTTTAGCGCACTTGGACCATGAAACAGGAACTGGCCTCCTTGGCTCACCAACTGCCACCACTGTGGGCTCTTAGGTCTATGGGCCTCATTACAACCCTGGCGTTAAGGGTTTAACGGCGCCGTAAAAGGCTGCAGCGCCGTTAAACCCTTAACGCCAGATTCCCACTTTAACGCCTGCTTTTTGCAGGCGTTAAAGTCCAAGGCGCTAAGCGACCTTGGTGCTAATTACAGCACCGTAATTTCCGGTGCCGTAATTAGCGCCTTCCCCATTCCCATTGAGCCCTATGGGCCAAAAATGGGAATGGGCAAGGGGCCATGGTGAATGGGGATTTACCGCCCCACCAACCTTGGAATGGGGAGGTAAATCCGCCATCCACCATGGCGGAATCCGGCATGGACCATGGTGCTAATAGCACCATGGTCCAACGCCAGGGTTGTAATGAGGCCCTATGTGTTGGGGACCTACATCTTGTCTGATGAGCACTCTTGCGCTTGCTGGCAGCGTCCTTCCAGGCCCATGCCGCCACACCTGAGTGGGTCCAGGGCCACTTGGGTACACCCAAAAGACCCTTGCTCTACTTGAGCTCTATTTGCACACCCTTGTTGCTAGTATGTTTAAAATCCCTGTATGGAATAATGCCATCCCATTTACTGAACGGTGTGTTCCATTTTTGTGGAAACACCATGGGTCAGAATAGACTGCTCCCACCAGGATGTGGTTGTTTGCTTCTTGACTCTTCGGTCCACTTTCCTGTCCTACCCACAAAGGAATGTCCCACAATACATGCTGATTGGTAGGGTTTCTCTTATCTGTTAAAAGACATTCCTTCTGTTAGTTCTGGTCTTATACATCTTGTGCCACAATATGATTCCCAACCCCCTATCCTAACCTCCTGTCCCCATGCCTCCACGGCATGCTGATGTGGCAGCGACTATTCTCAAAGAATGCATCCCATATTCTGTGATATCCGTTGTCCACATGGCCAGGGCAGACCCAGTGTCTCCTGGCTACTTTGTCTCGGCACCAATGAAAACGTGGCACAAAGTTCAAAGTCGCTATTCATTCCTTTTCGGGCACCGTTTGAATATTATCAAAGGTGATTATTTTTATGAAAAGTTGATGCAAATTATGCATTAAAAAATATATATATTCAGCAACAGTGTTCACTTTTACTAGCCGCATATTGAAGTAACTTATCAAACTGGCCCACGTGGCCCAAAAAAGATGGCCACTTTCATAAAAAATAAATGGCCCACACAAGCATTTTGCATTTGTGGTTCAACCCTGGCCCTATTGTCCTATAGGCAGTACGAGCAGGTCTATGCCTGTGAGCTCGCAAGGTGGATGGGTGGGCATCAACGAACACATCACGCATTTACATACACACCCACTTTTCTAAGCATTTATAAACACCTTGACATTTACCAGGAAAACATCTCTGAGATCGACAAGGTATATCGTCATCGAGCTACCTGTGCCCCGGATACCTGTTACACGGCTACTTGTTCCCCTGCTTACTGAATCGGCTCATTTATTCGTCCAAGTAAGGGTAAGTCACCTATTTGCTTCTCTATGTACATCGATCGCTGCTCTGAAAGTTTCTATCGATTTCCACCTAATTTACACAGTATTCTAAGGTTCATTTATCTCAAAGACTTCACCATTATCGAATGTTTGATGTATTTTGATCTCGGTAAATAGCACATCGCATCACTGTATATTGTAATAGAACTGAATGTTTCGTGGTCCATGTTTGCAAGCATGTTTTCTTTTGATGCTTGAAAGTTCATTCAATGGACGAGTAACACGTTACGATTTGCGGTATAACAATCAATTCGGTAAGAAAGTTATTGCCGTGTTTGTTTGACTAGGTTACACAGGTTTTCTTGCTTTATTTAAAAGAAACTTTACAGATGACGCTGTGTAATACTTGCTTTATTCACATTCATACAGTATTATTTGTGATAATTAATTATATTTTTTTATACAGATCTTACAGACTTTTCAAGAATGCCTTCATGTATCTTTATCGTTTCCCCTTCTGTGAGCCATGGCAAAATTCAGGGCACAGTCCTGCATACATTCCCGAAGGAGATTGATTTAATAAGAAGATGGATTACAAATTGCGGTTTTCCAGTGGACGAGATTGAAAGTAGAGCCCAGGCTGTCTTGCTAGACGCGAGGGGCAATCAATTCTTCTGCAGCCTGCACTTTACCGACAATATGTACGAACAATCAAAGTACACAAAAAAGCGTTGACCCAGAATTCTTCGTAAATTGCTTCGAAATGCAATTCTGATGCACGCTGGCTCAGGTTAGTAGTGGACGATGAACTTGTTATGTTTTTTGGTATGTAGGACGATGGCCTGTATAAATAAGTATTCTCTATGATCTGTCGATTTATTTAAAGTAGTGTATTGAAAAGGTAACTTCATGAACGGTTTACAGTTTTCTGTGTTCATTTCCATCAAAGTTGTATTACTCAAGTTTCCATAATTATCATATTCACCAGAATTTTAAAATGTTTCAATTTAGTATATTTCATCTATTCCCGCTTTCGGGAGACTATAATAAATCAGTGAAATGTGACCCTCAGTAAAAACTTCCATAGTGCCGTTTAAAAGTTGCATAATGTTTTCTAAATGTGTTGGTTGACATGTCCTTCTTTATGTAGAGCACACTGATGGAAGCACAAACCCTCACCAGTGAAAAAACCACAGAGACGTCTAGTATTCCAATGGTGAGCCCTACCGACTTGCACAAAGTGATATTTTAGAGCGTTGGATATGGCCACATTTCTAATACTCATTTAACTTTTTCCATTGTACTCTTTTCTGACAATGTACTGAAAATGAAGGAGCAAGATTCAGCATCACTTTTCCGGAGTCAACATCAACCTCACTCGCCTATCAAGTAATTATATTGTACTAGTCTTTTATATGCGAATGAACTAGGTGCATGTGTTATGCTTGGAATTTCAAAATTTTGGGCCTCATTACGAGTTTGGAGGTAGCCATGGTGCTATTAGCGCCATGGCTGCCTCCAAAATCGTGTCCGGGTCCGTGGTCTGTGAATGAGGAATTACTGGGTCATTCCAACCTTGGAGGACCCGGTAATTCCTCATTCACAATACCATTCCCCATTCCCATTTGAGCCCCCATAGGGCTCAATGGGAATGGGGATGGAGCTAATAACGGGCCTGTTAAGAACAGGCCAACGGGCCTGTTAAGAACAGGCCCGTTATTAGCTCCTTGGTCCCCTCGCGGGACCCGGAAAGGACGTCTGGTTTCACCAAACCTCTGTTCTGGGTTCCGCAAAGGGAACCTCTTAATAGGTGCTCCTGTAATGAAGGGTGCCGGTCCCGTACCGGCACCCTTCATTACAGGACCGCCAGGGTCATAATGAGGCCCCTTGAAAATTATTATGTACAGTTTTGGTTAGTTACACAAAGTGGCATGTATGGGTGTCTCTCTGTATGTACCATCATCTGCATCTCATTTTTTCAGTTTCATTTCACTTTTTCATCCGTATTAAAACAAGTACTATGTTATAGGGGGATGCTGGAACTTTGACGACAATCACTTCTTCCTTTGCAACATGTCCCGAGTATGAGGTATTGTCATGATTCCTGCCCCTCATGTCCCCAGCCCTCCAAGATGTCAGGCTGGAGCCAGGCCACAATCGCCTACATGGCCCTCAAGGGCCTCTCCATCCGTCCAAAGACCCACTTGGAGTCAGACTTGGCGCTTGTGGCACCAGACTCACTCACTCCCATAGGATAATATTGGGGATTGGACTTGTAGTGCATTGATGGGGACAAGATGGATGCCCCCACATATTGCGGTTCCCAGAACGGCATGTGCGGTCTAGTCTTTTGGGTGTGGTTCAGCCCAGAGACACCTGGGATACCCAGAGACTATTTAAGCCACACGCAGGCTGAGAAACATGCTTTGTGTTTTCTGCACCTGCAGCGTGACACTCACCGTGTTCGGATCGGTCTCCAGTAGGCCTGCATCTTTCTTCTGCGCTCAGCTCCTGCAAGAACAAGAACACTGTTAGGAACAGCCTTACCTTGCGGCGCTTCTGCCCATCATTCATCGCTCCTTCTGTTCTGCGGGCATCTTCGGCGGTGTCATTCCCATCCCGGCACGCCGCTTCCTAAGGAAAAGGGAAAAGAACAGAAAAAAGGCATTAGTAAGCATTCTGCAAATCTTCGCTTATTTTTAAATACTGTACGAGCTTCAAACAATTACCTGAATCCCAGCCGCTCTGGGGGAACTCTGTCTCTGGAACTTCTCATCCATCTGCAAGAGGGAAAAGACACTCCAGGTTAGCGTGGAAACATCTAGAGGAACTGCATACCGCGCTTACCCACCGCATTTGTTCTTCATAACCGGCATCCACGTTGAAAACGTTGCGGCACCTAAAAGACACAGAAAAAGAACTCAGTTCAATACAAATACGAAAGGGGTGCATCGCGCTCTCACTCACCTTCAGCGCTACTCATCTCAGCAGCACGCCGCCATCCCCGGACACCGGCCATCATCTAAGGAAGGAAAGGAACCAAGTTAGAGAACTGTTCAAAAGACTCATTATACTTACATGTCGGACTCTTGCCAGTGAAGTAACTAGGCAGCAACGAGCCCGCATCAATCAACGCGCCCCTGCGCTGAAAGCAGGATGGAGAGCACACTATCCAAGAAAACAAAGTGAGCTGTAGATCAAAGGGAAGGGTTGGACCCTGTGGAAGAAGATGTTCAAGCACACAGAGACAATAGGGAGTTAAACTCTACCAATCCTGTGTTTCAGGCCCAGTCTCCAGTCGAATAGCCTCCAGGGAAGGGTTTGAGGTCGTAAGAGGTCAGAACAGGCTGAGTGACGTCCCCGTGGATACCAGGTGAGCGTTACAGGTATGCGTACTTACAGTTCCCTTGCTATGAATGTAAATCCTACAAAGGATATACTTTGAGACTGAAATGCATGTAACCTTGCACTGTTTCAAGGTTTTCTGATTTTGGTTCTAACGTTACACTTCCTCCCTAATGCAGAATATATTACAAAGGAAACATTACAAAGCAAACTACTTCTGAAGGCGACATTATAATCACTACGTTATGCAGGGTGAACTCAGATCAAGTCCATGTGTCATCTCGGAAGGTTATCAGGTGAAATTTGAAATGTATATTATGACCAAATCATGTACACTGTTTTCAAGGGTATGTTCATACCAATGTTCTATTTGTATAGCAACAACAAACCTTATAGTATATGATTCGTAATAATTTCAAACTACTTTGTGCAGAAGTGCTCTGTGTGATGAAAGATTTTAATTATCAGTACGATTGACATTATATACTTTTTAATGATTATTCTATTCAAGGAATGTACTCAAGATGTGGAATTAGAAGAGGCACATGGACCAGAGGTATACATAGCCTAATATGAAATACAATTGTGCATGACATTGCATTAGGAATACATTTTTATAATGTTGTAATGTTTTCAAGTCCATTAAGTTAGTCCTGTTGGTAAATATGCACATATGTTTCTTCGGTCATTGTGCAGGTGTCTTAATGTACATTGCCTGTGGCCATGGAGAAATATGGTTTCATTAAATCCATCAAACATCTGTAATCCAGGGGAATGCAAATAGACCTGATAGCCACTGACAGGCACATTTCAATAGCCAAGGCCATGCGAGAGCAGGTTCTACACATTCGGCATCAATTTGATGTGTGGCACGTTGTCAAATCAATCAATAAAATAATTACAGCTGCTGGTAAAAAAAAGGGTCCGGAAAACCTTTTAAAGTGGTGTCAGTCTATCAGCAACCTTCTTTGGTGGAGCTCCAAAACTTGGGACGGATCTTCAGAAATTCTACTTGAAAAATTACGTTGATTGATGCACCATTGTTCCAACCTACACTAATTGACAGAAAAACCAACATTTCCACAAATGTGCACATGGACCTTTATCGAAGGAGGAGGAACGCAAGGAGAAGTGGTTGGTGCCATGTTCCCCTCCACACAAAGCACTTGAGAAGATTGTGTACGATAAAAACTCTTTGAAGAAACTTGAAGGGACTCACAGAATTCTGTCATAGATTTGGGGGTGTTCCATAATATGTGCCTAAATTACAGGCCCCAAAGGTTGCATTTCGGCATAGACGGTATGAAGGCCAGAACAAGACTAGCTGTACTTGCGCAAAACGAGAACATTGGGAGGGAACAAGCGAAAAACTGCAGGAACATTCGGGATGCTTTGTTACCTCATGGCCTTTACAAAACGAGTCAAACAATGGGTGGCCAAGCCAATATATCAGGAAATGGATTTTGAAATTGTGAAAGATCCGATCTGACATTGATTGTGTTGGCCATGCATACTCATGGAATTGATCCTGATTTTGTTCCCGGGACACATACAATGCCACAAAACATTGCAAACAAGCCTTGTCCTCCAAAATCAGAACTTCTTGAAAGGTTGACTTCCAGATTGAAATGATTTGTAGCTGTCTTCAAAATCTGCTCACAATAACATTTTAGATATGTTCCCCAATGTTTGGACATTGTACAGAAACAATTGAATGCTATCACACTTGCAATTTCAATGCTAGATAATGTATTACAAAGTATGTATTTACGCCAATGTAATCAGGTTTATGATGCATTGATGTATATCTTTTACCTTTCCTTCATTTACGTTACTTATCCTCTGTCTAGAAGAAACAAAACTGTCTTCACATTATAAGAAATGATGCTCTCACCTTTCTGCAAAGTATATAAAAGGATAGTTTACTCACCTTAGAAATGTTCTGCCATTCTGGAAAGTATATATAAGGTTATTTTGCTCATCGGTTGTGCCTCTTCCACAGAAGTAATGTTGTTGATTTTACTTTATTATTCCTGTAATGATAATTGTATAAGTGTCACCCAACTGGGTTTTGCTTCTCCTGACTTGCTGTTAGCCTGTCCAGAAAAAGTCTGCATTAAGTTTTACCCAAATAGAGTAACTGTGGGTCATTCATACAGTGTAACAACGGATTTTGCTATCCCTGGTCTGTTTTAGACAGACACAAAAAGAGTCTTAGGTTACACCTGCCTTTCAGTTGCTTATAGTATCGGATTTACTTACCTTGAGTGTAACTGTGTTATCCTAAAATAAATTAGAGTTATTGCTTCCCTTAGTCTGTGAACTGAAAAGCAACTGTAACTGAATATTACACCACAAGGTCCAACTCCCCGAGAATAACTGTGTTATCCTGAATCCGAGTTATAGGTTTATACTGTGCCTAGTATATGAGTGTCACTAGAACAGAAATAAATGTTGTCCATTTCATTAGACTATGTGATTTCTTGCTGAGCGTCACGGTACAGCTAATAGCGTCTACTACCATGGTGTTACTGAAAGTAATCTAAAAGTAACTAATGGTTTTGACTTCCCAAGAACTCCTTTTAGGTGTTCCAAATAAGGTTATATGCTTTGGTATATGTACATTCAAGCATAGTGTTGCATTTTTATAAATGTGGTTATATATAATGTACTAGCACTTATTGCCCTCAAGAGTTTTCCGGGCCTACTCGTATTTAAATAAACCATTTATTTTTACAATACTTAGGGCTTCATTCCGAACATGGAGGTAGTCATGGCGCTATTTGCGCCATGACTACCTCCCATACCGGTACCGTGTATCCGGTTTGGTGAGATGGGGACTTACCAGTCCAGTCCGACCTTGGCTGGACCGGTAAGTCCCCATTCACTAAACCATTCCCCATTCCCATTTCAGCCCCCATAGGGCTCAATGGGATGTAGCTAATAACGGCACCGCAATTTGCAGTACCGTTATTGGCTCTGATTTCCCTTAGCGGGTCCCGTCCTTAACGCCTGGTAAAACCAGGCGTTAATGAAGGGACCCGCTAAAGGAACTCGTAGTAGGGCGCAAAGGGATTACTGGCACCGATCTCCTTAACAATGTCCATTTGCACCCTACTCGGAATGAGGCCTTTAGTGTTTCTGTGGAACGTTTGAATTACAATTTCATTTGTACTTATTCTACAGCCCTCTCTCCCTCCTAAAACACGCCTAGCTGTTCTGTCTACACTACCCTGAACTCAGGTGGTACAGCATTATACTAAGATTTGAGTATTGGACTCCCTCAATTGAATGTTTTTACTAAGCTCTTATTTTGACTTCAGAAAAACGGTCCTAAAAGCCTACCCGTAGCAGACGCAATAAATCGTTACAATATGGTATATGTTTTATATTTGCATGAGATGGAGGTGCGTCCCATCGAAAATACGTCTGACGAAATGGTAATTGAAAGGGGTAAAAAGTGTGTCATTGCAGACATAAAATCGATCCCATGGCTCCAGTTGTCTACATGGATCAAGCCCTTGCATCACTTGACGGTTTCAGACTTTTACGCACGGACATCCCACAAAGGTATTCAATGTTGGCTGTGTTAGCCTGCGCTCCCAGGCTACTCTCACCTTTTGAAAACTGATCTGCCGCCAAGGGCACATCCTACTTGAATAGCGGGAACCAATTCTTCATCGCCTCAGGCCCCTTTTTGATTTGCTACAGCCTTTCCAAGCAGAACTGCTTTTTGCTTCACCTTCCTCTCCAGGATCGATTATTGTAATGCCATTTTTGCAGGTTCCGCAGCTAAAAACATCAAGAAACTTCAGATTGTCCAAAATAATGCTTTCAGAGCAGCACTCTTTATCCTTAAATCAGACCACATAACCTCAACCCGAAGAAACATCCACTGGCTCTCAGAGACTGCATTAAATTCAAAACACTCTCGCTCACACACAAAATTCTGTCCAACACCTTCCCACGTTACCTCACTAACCAAGTTTACAAAGCTCAACCATCCAGACAAACCAGATCTGCCTATCTAGGGCAGTTGACCACAGAGAGATATAAAAGACAAAAAAGCAGGAGGCTCCAGCTTCCCGGTTACTGCAGCCAACTATAATAATGACATGCCGCCGGAATTAAGGACAGACCGCTCACCCTGGTCCTTCCGCAGAAAATTCAAAACCTGGCTCTCTAACCAAGATATCAAGAATCACCCCTAGTCCACCCCCAAGCACTATACACCGTCCCAGCCCCTGCCATCAACAAGGCACTCCAAGTGGAACCAGGGAAAATACTACGTAACACGCAATTGTAATGATATGGACTAAGCCTGAAATGTAAATGTAACACAATGCAACTGTATTTGCATGTTTCAAAACCCAAGTTAAATGATATGACATGGACTAAGCATGGAAAGTAACGGGATGTAACAATTTTCTTAAGCACTTGGACTATAACTGAAATGTAACTGGTTGGAACTGTATTCTTAAGCACAAGCGCCCAGATGCCCAAGGGTAAGGTGTGCTTTATAAATGTACAAATAAATAAGGAAGTTATAAACAACATTCAAAGCATGCAATGTTCTCTAGCTATAACTTGTATGGCACAAAAATATTGTTCATCTCGTGGACTTAATATTCTCTTGTGAGCGTTCTTTGATAAATAAAAGCACTTGTAATATTGCAGACTACCGATGTTTTCTTAAAATAATGTTGTGCTATCCTATTTGGGACAAGAAAGAAATGTTATGCGCTGTGAGAGGATGTGTGTGTTTATCTTCGTTTATCTTCCTGGTTCTGCGTTAAGTAACATTATAGCGTGGGTGATGACGGGGCACGTTTGGCTACGCTGGACGGCATGAAAATAGGTGGAGCATATCGTTTGGACTAGTGATGTCAGCTTCAGGGGCGGGTGATAAGATTTAGTGCCGCATGGGTATTTGAACTTAGGGCGATGCATCAACGGATAAGATTAGCACAAGATGGCTGCGCCCAACCCGTTGTTTTCGCATGTGTAAAAGTGAGGAAAATTAAGGTAAGATGCATAGGACATTTTTTTAAGATTGATTACAGTATGCTTAAAAATACATGCCTGAACGATCAGGAAGGTTTTTGAGCGAACTTCCCCTTTAAGCTTAAAACAATCTCAGTAAAGACCCTGGAAATAATGGGTGCTTGGAAATGACATGGCAAGGGCCCTTTGCTTTTGTCGCTTGTGTGGTGACAACCAACTTGAATCCGCCAAACACCTGCTAACTAGCTATGAATCCTTGGGAGCATTGAGGTTAAAGGCCCTTATCGCGGCTAGCTTGGGTCCCACTAACAATTGGGAGGCCTTTGGGCATTGATTATGGGAGGAACAGCAAATCTTGCATTCTTTTTTTCTCACTTTTCTGGAGAAAAGTTGTTTTAATTCTGGAGGACTGTAATTTGTGTTGATGTATTGATGGTCAGGATTGGATGTTATCTGTGTGGAAACATTGGTTGTCGAATTGGGGAGGGAAGAGTGTCATATGTATTATTTAATGTGTTTGTCAATTTGTTATTTTGTGTTGATAACTGAGTTGTGTAACTTGGACTGTGTTGATAAGTTGTCATTTCCACAGCTGTGAAACATGAAATAACAAAAAAAAGACAAAGAAAAGCCACGGCTGTGGCTTTAGCCCTAACAGCATGAGTGTCCATACCCGCTGGAAGGGTTTTGTTCTGAGTTTGTGGTGTTCTGTAAGGGTGGCTGCTATCCACTTAGCTGTTGAAACCTTAGAAGCTGGAGAGCCGTGGGAGGAACCACCAAACGTGATGAAGCGTGAGTCTGATTTTCTAAATTCCTTAATACTGTCTAGTGCCGTAGAACAACAATGGAATTTAAAACCTTATAAGCCTCTGAAGTAGGGTCTGGAAAAAAGGTTGGGTGCACAATTACTTGGTTGAGATGAAACGCGGACACAATCTTAGGTAAGAACCTCAGTGCGTCCTCGGGGCCACCTTGCCTCTGTGAAACACTGTATATGGTTTGTTAGCAGATAATGCTTGGGTCTCGCTAATCCTACGTGCTGATGTTACAGCCACTCACAGCACAGTTTTACAAGTAACCAACTTAATATCTGCAGGCATCATAGGTTCAAATGACTTATGAGCCAGGGCTGCAAGAACCACATTGAGATGCCAGACTGGATGAGGCTTAGATATTAGGGGGTACATCCTTGTCAGTTCTTGTAAATGCTTCTTAACCACAAGGTTAGGCGAAGAAAATAGCAACCTCTGAGTTTCTGTATGCTCCTATAGCCGTCAGGTACATGCAGCAAGTAACCACCTGCATACCTAATTGTCCAAAGAGCAAGTGAGTGAATCAACCTTGTTCTTACTCACCCAAAACAGAACCGAAACCACTTGCTTTTATATTGGGTTCTGGTCGATTCTTTACATGCATTCTGAATTCTTTGTATATTCTGTTGTGAAAGGCTCAGGTAGCCTAGTGTTAGCTCCTCAAAAACCATGCTCTGAGGGCAACAATTTGAGTGGACGGGTGAATCACTGCCCCCGCTTGTTGTGTTAACAGGGGATGTCACCCTATTTGTAACTGAATGGCCATCAGTTGTGACAAGTGCAGGGGGTCGGAGAACCAACCTTGTGCTGGCCAATGAGGGGCTATGAGAATCATTGTGCAGGGCTCAGTGTCCCTCAACTTACAAATGACCTTTGTAAAAGAGGGGTGGGAGGAAAGGCGTAGCACCAAAGCCCGTCCCACAGGATCTGAAATACATCGCCCAGCGACCCCCTACCCTGCCAGTCCATGAGGTGAATTATATGATATGATTTGATAAGACATTAATAACGCGCCTATACACAAGTCTTTCAAGGCGCAACGAGGTAAGGGAGGGGGAACAGAGGGAAGACAGATCACGATCCTACTAGGCCAGGTGTCATTCAGATCGCGCAAGTGCGTAGGAAGGGGGAAGTGGGAAAGTGCGGGGCGAAGAGGGAGGGGGCACTTCAGTACATGGGATAATAGAATAAATAAAGAATAAGTAAAAGTACGGCCAGCAGGTGCCAGGTGCAAGGGTAAGTGCAGACCACATGTGTCAAGTGCTGGTAGTGGGACTGTAGGGATACAGAAACAGTCCCCAAGTGCGGGGGTTGCCAGGAAGGCAGTGCAGGTGTGCGACTGGCGGGGGAGGCGACCTGGGCACGAGATCAGAAGGTGGCCAGGTAACAAGTGCAGTTTCAGTTTCAGCCAGGAAGTCAGCAGGGGAGAGGAGGGGGAAAAGAAGAAGCAAAGAGAAAGGTTCTGAGGTGCTTCCGGAACCGGGGATGATTCTCCTCAAGTTTCAGGCAGGCAGGGAGGCTGTTCTAGAGGGAGGCCCCAGCCGAAGAAAGAGATCTACCACCAACTCGTTGCTTGGAGAAGCGACTGACCCTGAGGGAGTTGGAGGCAGTTGAGTGAAGAACTCGAGAAGGAAGATATTTAGGGAGAGTTGAAGGTATTGAGGCCCCAGGCCTCAGAAAGCTTTGTGGTGTGAACAATGCAGAGGGTTTTGAACTTATTTCTCGCAGCCACTGGGAGCCAATGGAGAGATTTCAGTCCTGGAGAGATACGACCCCCGGGCTTGAGGCCAAGAACAAGTCTTGCAGTCCTGTTCTGGATGAGCTGCACAGTGCGGAGAGTAGAAGCATGCAGATTTAGAAAGAGGCTGTTGCAGTAGTCCAGCCTAGAGAGAACCAGAGCTCTGGAGACAGTGAGCTTCTGGGGGAAGAAGAGGAAAGGAAGAATACCTCTGAGGAGATGCAGCTGGTAGTGTGACTTCTTAGAGACGTCAGCGATGTGAAGAGAGAAGGAGAGTGTGGAGTCGAAGATGACCCCGAGGTTCTTAGCCCCAGAGGTGGGAGCAGGAAGAGGGCCAAGAGAGGCCGGCCAGAGAGTGGCAGGAGCGGGTGTGCCGATGAGGAGAATCTCGGTCTTACTGGCATTAAGGCAGAGATCATTGGCGGCACACCACTCCTGGATGGCGGACAGACAATTAGAGATGAGAGAGGGAGAAGAGGTAGCTGAGGGTAGCCTGAAAATGATCTGAGTGTCATCAGCATAGCACTGGAAGTTGAGGCAGAGCGCGGCAATGCAGTGGGCAAGAAGTGCCAGGTATTGGTTGAACAGCCAGGGAGAGAGGTTAGACCCCTGGGGAACATCACAGGTAGAGATAGAGATGTAGGAGAGGAAGGACTCAAGTTGAACCTGGAAGGGTCGAACAGAGAGGAAGGAAGTCAGCCACACCAGGGCCTGACCGGTGATACCCAGGTTATCGCGGAGACGGTTGAGTAGGATGGCATGGTGGACCGTGTCAAAGGCAGAGGAGAGATCAAGTAAGATGAGGACACAGGGGGTGTTGGAATCAAGGTTGGAGAGCAGGTCTTCGGGGATGTTCAGGAGAGCAGTTTCTGTGCTTCTGGCAGCTCTGAAGCCAGACTGATGATCATGGAGATAACCAACAGATTCAGTGTGAAGATTGAGCTGGTAGATGGCCTGCTTTTCCAAGAGTTTGGCCAGGAAAGGAGTGATGGAGATTGGGCGATAGTTAGCCAGGCAGGACGGGTCGGCAGAGGGTTTCTTAAGAAGAGGATGCACAAGGGAGTGCTTCAGGGGGGAAGGGAAGACTCCAGTGGCGAAGGAGTGGTTGCAGAAGTTGCCCAGAGTAGGAGCCATGGAGTCAATGTGGTCCTTGATGGTTTTGGAGGAACAGGGATGAACCTGTTTTGACGAGACTTTCATAGATCGGACATGTGTAGAAACCTCGTCTGGGGAGAACAGGGGAAAGGCAGAGAAGGAGGGAGGAGAGGTGACCGAAGAATGGCGAGAGGAAGAGCAGGGAGTATGATATGACATGATATGGCATTTATAACGCGCCTATACACAAGTGTTTCAAGGCTCGATGAGGCAAAGGAGGGGGAACAGAGGGTGGACAAACAACGATCCTACTAGGCCAGGTGTCATTCAGATTGCGCAAGTGCATGGTAAGGGGGATGGAGTAAAGTGCAGTACATGGGATAAAGGATAATAAGCAATAAGTGAAGTACAGCCAGCTGTGGCAAGTGCAAGGGTAAGTGCAGACTTCAGGTGTCGAGTGCTGGTAGTGGAACTGTAGGGATACAGAAGACAGTCCCTAAGTGCAGGGGTTGCCAGGAAGGCAGTGCAGGTGTGCGATTGGCGGGGGAGGGGACCTGGGCCCGAGATCAGAGGGTGGCCAGGTAACCAGTGCAGTTTCACTTTCAGCCAGGAAGTCAGCAGGGGAGAGTAGGAGAAAAAGCAGAAGCAAAGAGAAAGGTTTTGAGGTGCTTCCGGAACCAGAGATGGTTCTCCTCAAGTTTCAGAGAGGCTGTTCCAGAGGGAGGCCCCAGCCGAAGAAAGAGATCTACCATCAACTTGTTGCTTGGAGAACCGACTGACCTTGAGGGAGTTGGAGGCGGATGAGCGAAGAGCTCGAGAAAGAAGATATTTAAGAAGAGAGAGCTGAAGGTATTGAGGCCTCAGAATGCCTTGTGAACAATGCAGAGGGTTTTGAACTTAATCCTCGCAGCCACTGGGAGCCAGTGCAGAGATTTCAGTCCTAGAGAGATACGATCCCTGGGCTTGAGGCAAAGGACAAGTCTTGCAGTCCTGTTCTGGATGAGCTGCAGAGGGCAGCGCGTAGAAGCAGGCATATTTAGGAAGAGGCTGTTGCAATAGTCCAGCCTAGGGAGAACCAGAGCTCTGGAGACAGTGAGCTTCTGGGGGAAGGAGAGAAAAGAAAGAATACCTCTGAGGAGGTGCAGCTGGTAGTGTGACTTCTTAGAGACGTCAGCGATGTGAAGAGAGAAGGAGAGTGTGGAGTCAAAGATGACCCCGAGGTTCTTAGCCCCAGAGGTGGGAGCAGGAAGAGGGCCAAGAGAGGCCGGCCAGAGAGTGGCAGGAGAGGCAGGAGCGGGTGTGCCGATGAGGAGAATCTCGGTCTTACTGGCATTAAGGCAGAGATCATTGGCGGCACACCACTCCTGGATGGCGGACAGACAATTAGAGATGAGAGAGGGAGAAGAGGTAGCTGAGGGTAGCCTGAAAATGATCTGAGTGTCATCAGCATAGCACTGGAAGTTGAGGCAGAGCGCGGCAATGCAGTGGGCAAGAAGTGCCAGGTATTGGTTGAACAGCCAGGGAGAGAGGTTAGACCCCTGGGGAACATCACAGGTAGAGATAGAGATGTAGGAGAGGAAGGACTCAAGTTGAACCTGGAAGGGTCGAACAGAGAGGAAGGAAGTCAGCCACACCAGGGCCTGACCGGTGATACCCAGGTTATCGCGGAGACGGTTGAGCAGGATGGCATGGTGGACTGTGTCAAAGGCAGAGGAGAGATCAAGTAAGATGAGGACACAGGGGGTGTTGGATCAAGGTTGGAGAGCAGGTCTTCGGGGATGTTCAGGAGAGCAGTTTCTGTGCTTCTGGCAGCTCTGAAGCCAGACTGATGATCATGGAGATAACCAACAGATTCAGTGTGAAGATTGAGCTGGTAGATGGCCTGCTTTTCCAAGAGTTTGGCCAGGAAAGGAGTGATGGAGATTGGGCGATAGTTAGCCAGGCAGGACGGGTCGGCAGAGGGTTTCTTAAGAAGAGGATGCACAAGGGAGTGCTTCAGGGGGGAAGGGAAGACACCAGTGGCGAAGGAGTGGTTGCAGAAGTTGCCCAGAGTAGGAGCCATGGAGTCAATGTGGTCCTTGATGGTTTTGGAGGAACAGGGATGAACCTGTTTTGACGAGACTTTCATAGATCGGACTTGTGTAGAAACCTCGTCTGGGGAGAACAGGGGAAAGGCAGAGAAGGAGGGAGGAGAGGTGACCGAAGAATGGCGAGAGGAAGAGCAGGGAGTATGACATGACATGATATGGCATTTATAACGCGCCTATACACAAGTGTTTCAAGGCTCGATGAGGCAAATGAGGGGGAACAGAGGGAGGACAAACAGCGATCCTACTAGGCCAGGTGTCATTCAGATTGCGCAAGTGCATGGTAAGGGGGATGGAGGAAAGTGCAGTACATGGGATAAAGGATAATAAGCAATAAGTGAAGTACAGCCAGCTGCGGCAAGTGCAAGGGTAAGTGCAGACTTCAGGTGTCGAGTGCTGGTAGTGGAACTGTAGGGATACAGAAGACAGTCCCTAAGTGCAGGGGTTGCCAGGAAGGCAGTGCAGGTGTGCGATTGGCGGGGGAGGGGATCTGGGCCCGAGATCAGAGGGTGGCCAGGTAACCAGTGCAGTTTCACTTTCAGCCAGGAAGTCAGCAGGGGAGAGTAGGAGAAAAAGCAGAAGCAAAGAGAAAGGTTTTGAGGTGCTTCCGGAACCAGAGATGGTTCTCCTCAAGTTTCAGAGAGGCTGTTCCAGAGGGAGGCCCCAGCCGAAGAAAGAGATCTACCATCAACTTGTTGCTTGGAGAACCGACTGACCTTGAGGGAGTTGGAGGCGGATGAGCGAAGAGCTCGAGAAAGAAGATATTTAAGAAGAGAGAGCTGAAGGTATTGAGGCCTCAGAATGCCTTGTGAACAATGCAGAGGGTTTTGAACTTAATCCTCGCAGCCACTGGGAGCCAGTGCAGAGATTTCAGTCCTAGAGAGATACGATCCCTGGGCTTGAGGCAAAGGACAAGTCTTGCAGTCCTGTTCTGGATGAGCTGCAGAGGGCAGCGCGTAGAAGCAGGCATATTTAGGAAGAGGCTGTTGCAATAGTCCAGCCTAGGGAGAACCAGAGCTCTGGAGACAGTGAGCTTCTGGGGGAAGGAGAGAAAAGAAAGAATACCTCTGAGGAGGTGCAGCTGGTAGTGTGACTTCTTAGAGACGTCAGCGATGTGAAGAGAGAAGGAGAGTGTGGAGTCAAAGATGACCCCGAGGTTCTTAGCCCCAGAGGTGGGAGCAGGAAGAGGGCCAAGAGAGGCCGGCCAGAGAGTGGCAGGAGAGGCAGGAGCGGGTGTGCCGATGAGGAGAATCTCGGTCTTACTGGCATTAAGGCAGAGATCATTGGCGGCACACCACTCCTGGATGGCGGACAGACAATTAGAGATGAGAGAGGGAGAAGAGGTAGCTGAGGGTAGCCTGAAAATGATCTGAGTGTCATCAGCATAGCACTGGAAGTTGAGGCAGAGCGCGGCAATGCAGTGGGCAAGAAGTGCCAGGTATTGGTTGAACAGCCAGGGAGAGAGGTTAGACCCCTGGGGAACATCACAGGTAGAGATAGAGATGTAGGAGAGGAAGGACTCAAGTTGAACCTGGAAGGGTCGAACAGAGAGGAAGGAAGTCAGCCACACCAGGGCCTGACCGGTGATACCCAGGTTATCGCGGAGACGGTTGAGCAGGATGGCATGGTGGACTGTGTCAAAGGCAGAGGAGAGATCAAGTAAGATGAGGACACAGGGGGTGTTGGATCAAGGTTGGAGAGCAGGTCTTCGGGGATGTTCAGGAGAGCAGTTTCTGTGCTTCTGGCAGCTCTGAAGCCAGACTGATGATCATGGAGATAACCAACAGATTCAGTGTGAAGATTGAGCTGGTAGATGGCCTGCTTTTCCAAGAGTTTGGCCAGGAAAGGAGTGATGGAGATTGGGCGATAGTTAGCCAGGCAGGACGGGTCGGCAGAGGGTTTCTTAAGAAGAGGATGCACAAGGGAGTGCTTCAGGGGGGAAGGGAAGACACCAGTGGCGAAGGAGTGGTTGCAGAAGTTGCCCAGAGTAGGAGCCATGGAGTCAATGTGGTCCTTGATGGTTTTGGAGGAACAGGGATGAACCTGTTTTGACGAGACTTTCATAGATCGGACTTGTGTAGAAACCTCGTCTGGGGAGAACAGGGGAAAGGCAGAGAAGGAGGGAGGAGAGGTGACCGAAGAATGGCGAGAGGAAGAGCAGGGAGTATGATATGACATGATTTGGCATTTATAACGCGCCTATACACAAGTGTTTCAAGGCTCGATGAGGCAAATGAGGGGGAACAGAGGGAGGACAAACAGCGATCCTACTAGGCCAGGTGTCATTCAGATTGCGCAAGTGCATGGTAAGGGGGATGGAGGAAAGTGCAGTACATGGGATAAAGGATAATAAGCAATAAGTGAAGTACAGCCAGCTGCGGCAAGTGCAAGGGTAAGTGCAGACTTCAGGTGTCGAGTGCTGGTAGTGGAACTGTAGGGATACAGAAGACAGTCCCTAAGTGCAGGGGTTGCCAGGAAGGCAGTGCAGGTGTGCGATTGGCGGGGGAGGGGATCTGGGCCCGAGATCAGAGGGTGGCCAGGTAACCAGTGCAGTTTCACTTTCAGCCAGGAAGTCAGCAGGGGAGAGTAGGAGAAAAAGCAGAAGCAAAGAGAAAGGTTTTGAGGTGCTTCCGGAACCAGAGATGGTTCTCCTCAAGTTTCAGAGAGGCTGTTCCAGAGGGAGGCCCCAGCCGAAGAAAGAGATCTACCATCAACTTGTTGCTTGGAGAACCGACTGACCTTGAGGGAGTTGGAGGCGGATGAGCGAAGAGCTCGAGAAAGAAGATATTTAAGAAGAGAGAGCTGAAGGTATTGAGGCCTCAGAATGCCTTGTGAACAATGCAGAGGGTTTTGAACTTAATCCTCGCAGCCACTGCGAGCCAGTGCAGAGATTTCAGTCCTAGAGAGATACGATCCCTGGGCTTGAGGCAAAGGACAAGTCTTGCAGTCCTGTGCTGGATGAGCTGCAGAGGGCAGCGAGTAGAAACAGGCATATTTAGGAAGAGGCTGTTGCAATAGTCCAGCCTAGAGAGAACCAGAGCTCTGGAGACAGTGAGCTTCTGGGGGAAGGAGAGAAAAGAAAGAATACCTCTGAGGAGGTGCAGCTGGTAGTGTGACTTCTTAGAGACGTCAGAGATGTGAGGAGAGAAGGAGAGTGTGGAGTCGAAGATGACCCTGAGGTTTTTAGCCTCACAGGTGGGAGCAGGAAGAGGGCCAAGCGAGGCCGGCCAGAGAGTGACAGGAAAGGAGGCAGCAGGTGTTCCGATGAGAATAATCTCGGTCTTACTGGCATTAAGGCAGAGATCATTGGTGGCATACCACTCCTGGATGGCGGACAGGCAGTCAGAGATGCGAGAGGGAAAAGAGGTGGCTAAAGGTAGCCTGAAGATGAGTTGGGTGTCATCCGCATAGCACTAGAAGTTGGGGCAAAGCGCAGCAATGCGGTGGGCAAGAGGTGCCAGGTATTGGTTGAACAGCCAGGGAGAGAGGTTAGACCCCTGGGGAACACCACAGGTAGAGATAGAGATGGAGGAGAGGAAGGAACCAAGTTGAACCTGGGAGGGTCGATCAGAGAGTAAGGAAGTCAGCCACGCCAGGGCCTGACCTGTGATACCCAGGTTATCACAGAGACGGTTGAGCAGGATGGCATGGTTGACCGTGTCAAAGGCAGAAGAGAGACCAAGTAAGATGAGGATGCCAGGGGTGGTGGAATCAAGGTTGAAGAGCAGGTCTTCATGGATGTTCAGAAAAGCAGTTTCCGTGCTTCTGGCAGCTCTGAAGCCAGATTGATGATCATGGAGACAACCAACAGATTCAGTGTGAAGATTTAGGTGGGAGATGGCCAGCTTTTCCAAGAGTTTGCCCAGGAAGGGAGTGATGGAGATTGGGCGATAGTTAGCCGGGCAGGATGGGTCGGCAGAGAGTTTCTTAAGAAGAGCGTGCACAAGGGAGTGCTTTGGGGGGGAAGGGAAGACTCCAGTGGCAAAGGAGTGGTTGCAGAAGTTGGCCAGAACAGGAGCCAGGGAGCTAATGTGATCCTTGATAGTTTTGGAGGAAGAGGGATGGGCCTGTTTTGATGAGCCTTTCATAGATCAGACTTGTCTAAAAACATTGTCTGGGGACAATAGGGGAAAGGCAGAGAAGGAGGCAGGAGAGGTGGCCGCAGAAGGGCCACAGGAAGAGCAGGGAGTAGAGGGAGGAAGGGGAGAGGAGGAAAGAGAGGACAGGATGGCCTGAGTTTTAGAGATGAAATGAGAAGCCAGTGCCGTGCAGAGGGCCTGGGAAGGGACAGGAGAGGTAGGGACTGCAGAAGGATTGGCCAGTTCCTTGCAGATTTTACAGAGTTCAGCCGAGTTGTTAGATGCCGCAGAGACGCGGGCTTGGATGTGAGCTCTCTTCTTTTTGAGGACAGAGAGCCGGTATTGCCTTTGCAGCATGCGGCAGGTCAGTTTGTCAGAGGATGTACATGAAGCATGCCATTTCCTCTCAGACACCCTACACTTGTGTTTAAGCGTGACGAGGTCTGAGTCGTACCAGGAGTTGCACTTGGCTTTGGGCTTCAGGTGGATCCTCATGATAGGGGCAAGAACATCGAGAGTGTCGGATATAGCAGAGTGGAGCATGGAAAGGGCTGTGTCAGAGTGTAAATCAGCCAAAAGAGTAGTGGGTGGTGAGACAGTGGTGGCAAAAGCCTCCGCTGACCTGCGTTTCATGTGTCGGATGACCGAGAAGGTGGGTGACAGTGATGTAGTTGGCTTGGCCTGAGGGGTAGAGTGGGTGAGCTGGGAGGAAAGGAGAAAGTGATCACTCCATGAGAGAGGAGTGGTGATAGGGATAGAAAGGGGAACGTCAGAGAAGATCACAACGTCAAGAGTGTGCCCTGCAGAGTGAGTCGGGCCAGAGGGGAGAATGGAGAGTAAGAGAGAGTCGCAAAGGTTGTGAAAGAGTCCCGAGGAAGGACAGGAAGCATCCAGGTGGATGTTGAAGTCTCCAAGAAGGAGTTGAGTGGTCGAGACCAGGAGGGAAGAGCAGAGGTCCGCCCACTCAGAGAGGAAGGAGGAGATCTGACCAGGTGGCCGATAGATAGTAGCCACAGTGAGAGAATGACTAGCAGAGGGAGGGAGCCTGCAGACAAGGCATTTCGAAAGAGGATTAGGCCTGTGTAGGAATGACAGTGGCAGGAATCCACTCGGGGAAGATCAGGGTTACACCCCGTCCGGAACAGTTGGACCTGGGCACGGAGAGGATCTTGTAGCCGTCGGGGAGGAGAGTGTCAAAGCTCGTGACAGAGCTGGCCGTGAACCATGGGCCTCATTACACGGTAAAGTCATGTTTGGGGCTCAAAAAGAACCCCACTCCACTCCAAGTCAAGCGCCACAAAGGTAAATGAAAAGTAAAGCTCAAAGTTGTTGAAATTTCATAAAGTATATTTAATAGAGAGTTGCCCTATAGAACAACTCTCTTGACTTGGAGTGGAGTGGGGTTCTTTTTGAGCCCCAAACATGACTTTGCATTTACTGAAGTAGGGGGTCTTTTACTTCATTACTCCATTGAGCAGCTGCCACTGTCCCTTCAGCGCAGGACACGGATGGTTGATATTTCTAAAACCCCCAACCTACTGTTCCAACCTCATTACACGGTAGGCGGTAACCATGGCGCTGTTAGCACCATGGTTGCTGCCGGTACAGTACCAAGTCCGCCATAGTGAATGGCGGAATTACCGCCACATTCCAAGGTGTGTGGAGGCGGTAATTCCCCATTCACCATGGCACTTCCCCATTCCCATTTGAGCCCTCATAGGCCTCAATGGGAATGGGGAAGGCGGCAATTACGGTACCGCAAATTGCGGTACTGTAATTGCCTGCAAGGTCCCTTTGCGGGCCCGTTCCTTAACGGCTGGTAAAACCAGCCGTTGAGGTCGGGTCCTGCAAAGGGACCTCGTAGTAAGGCGGTAAGGGTTTACCGGTACCCTTACCGGTAACGGTAAACCCTTAACGCATTCCGTGTAATGAGGCCCATGTCTCGGTGAGAACAAAGACATCGAGGTCAAGTTCCTCCAGAAGGAGGCAGATGTCAGAGGAGTGTTTGATAGTTGAGTGACAGTTTAGAGTGGTAATATGGAGAAGGTTGCCGTCCTTGAAAGACCTCCGGGGAGGGGTACAAATCAGAGGTATGCCCTACAGAAGTGTAGAGGAAGTCTGAGGGGGGGCAGAAGCAGAGGGAGCAGAGGGCGAGGAAGCTGCGGAGGGAAGAGAGGGGACAGCAGGAGAAGAAAGAAAATTGATGAGTCACCGAAAGCGTCTATCGAAGAGAAGGTTGGCCTGAGGGCCTTGGACCAAGACGGTACCATTCACATAAACATTAATCATGGCCTTAGAGGAGTGGAAGGAGGCCAGGAGGGCTTCCCACCAGATGCCACCATTAATGGGAGAGAAGGAAAAGGGAGAGAGCACAGAGACCATATGTAGGGTCCATAGGTCTGGCGAGGGAACGACAAAGAGGATGTACATGAAGCATGCCATTTCCTCTCAGACACCCTACACTTGCGTTTAAGGGTGACGAGGTCTGAGTCGTACCAGGAGTTGCACTTGGCTTTGGGCTTCAGGTGGATCCTCATGATAGGGGCAAGAACTTCGAGAGTGTCAGATATAGCAGAGTGGAGCATGGAAAGGGCTGTGTCAGAGTGTAAATCAGCCAAAAGAGTAGTGGGTGGTGAGACAGTGGTGGCAAAAGCCTCCACTGACACGCGTTTCATGTGTAGGATGACCGAGAAGGTGGGTGGCAGTGATGTAGTTGGCTTGGCCTGAGGGGTAGAGTGGGTGAGCTGGGAGGAAAGGAGAAAGTGATCACTCCATGAGAGAGGAGTGGTGATAGGGATAGAAAGGGGAACATCAGAGAAGATCAGAACGTCAAGAGTGTGCCCTGCAGAGTGAGTCGGGCCAGAGGGGAGAATAGAGAGTAAGAGAGAGTCGCAAAGGTTGTGAAAGAGTCCCGAGGAAGGACAGGAAGCATCCAGGTGGATGTTGAAGTCTCCAAGAAGGAGTTGAGTGGTCGAGACCAGGAGGGAAGAGCAGAGGTCCGCCCACTCAGAGAGGAAGGAGGAGATCTGACCAGGTGGCCGATAGATAGTAGCCACAGTGAGAGAATGACTAGGAGAGGGAGGGAGCCTGCAGACAAGGCATTTCGAAAGAGGATTAGGCCTGTGTAGGAATGACAGTGGCAGGAATCCACTCGGGGAAGATGAGGGTTACACCCCCTCCGGAACAGTTGGACCTGGGCACGGAGAGGATCTTGTAGCCGTCGGGGAGGAGAGTGTCAAAGCTCGTGACAGAGCTGGCCGTGAACCATGGGCCTCATTACACGGTAAAGTCATGTTTGGGGCTCAAAAAGAACCCCACTCCACTCCAAGTCAAGCGCCACAAAGGTAAATGAAAAGTAAAGCTCAAAGTTGTTGAAATTTCATAAAGTATATTTAATAGAGAGTTGCCCCATAGAACAACTCTCTTGACTTGGAGTGGAGTGGGGTTCTTTTTGAGCCCCAAACATGACTTTGCATTTACTGAAGTAGGGGGTCTTTTACTTCATTACTCCATTGAGCAGCTGCCACTGTCCCTTCAGCGCAGGACACGGATGGTTGATATTTCTAAAACCCCCAACCTACTGTACCAACCTCATTACACGTCAGGCGGTAACCATGGCGCTGTTAGCGCCATGGTTGCTGCCGGTACAGTACCAAGTCCGCCATGGTGAATGGCGGAATTATCGCCACATTCCAAGGTGTGTGGAGGCGGTAATTCCCCATTCACCATGGCACTTCCCCATTCCCATTTGAGCCCTCATAGGGCTCAATGGGAATGGGGAAGGCGGCAATTACGGTACCGCAAATTGCGGTACTGTAATTGCCTGCAAGGTCCCTTTACGGGCCCGTTCCTTAACGGCTTGTAAAACCAGCCGTTGAGGTCGGGTCCTGCAAAGGGACCTCGTAGTAAGGCGGTAAGGGTTTACCGGTACCCTTACCGGTAACGGTAAACCCTTAACGCATTCCGTGTAATGAGGCCCCATGTCTCGGTGAGAACAAAGACATCGAGGTCAAGTTCCTCCAGAAGGAGGCAGATGTCAGAGGAGTGTTTGATAGTTGAGTGACAGTTTAGAGTGGCAATATGGAGAAGGTTGCTGTCCTTGAAAGACCTCCGGGGAGGGGTACAAATCAGAGGTATGCCCTACGGAAGTGTAGAGGAAGCCTGAGGGGGGCAGAAGCAGAGGGAGCAGAGGGCGAGGAAGCTGCGGAGGGAAGAGAGGGGACAGCAGGAGAAGAAAGAAAATTGATGAGTCACCGAAAGCGTCTATCGAAGAGAAGGTTGGCCTGAGGGCCTTGGACCAAGACGGTACCATTCACATAAACATTAATCATGGCCTTAGAGGAGTGGAAGGAGGCCAGGAGGGCTTCCCACCAGATGCCACCATTAATGGGAGAGAAGGAAAAGGGAGAGAGCACAGAGACCATATATAGGTCTGGCGAGGGAACGACAAAGAGGATGTCGGTGAAAGTTTGTCTGGAGCAGGCACTGATATAGGTGTCAGTGATAGGGAGGCCTGGGTTGGAGACCAGGATGTCCTTTTTAAACTTCTTCCTACCAGATTTAGTAAGGAGAGCAGGATATTCAATAGAGAAGCAGTTAGAGAAGATAGGAGAGACAGAGAGCACCAGAGACGAGACAGAGAGAGGCGAGACAAGTTGAACAATTGGACAAGATGACAGACACTCAGATGTTAAAGACTATCACAGTGCTCCTTAAGTCTGAATAGCCCGAGAGGGGGAAGGGCCTAGGTTGCCCAATGCACGTTTTAAATACTTTCACAATGCAATTTTAAAAACACAAGAAACACACCTAAGTTTGAGATACCTGAATAGAGACGAAAAGCCCGAGGTTTCACAGTGCACATTTTGAATACTTTCACAATGCAATTTTAAAAACACGAGAAAAACCCACCTAAGTTTGAAATACCTGAATAGAGGGAAAAAGGCCTAGGTTTCACAGTGCACGTTTTGAATACTTTCACAATGCAATTTTAAAAACACGAGAAAAACACACTTAAGTTTGAGATACCTGAATAGAGGGAAAAAGGCAAAGGTTTCACAATGCAATTTTTGAATACTTTCACAATGCAATTTTAAAAACACGAGAAAAACACACTTAAGTTTGAGATACCTGAATAGAGGGAAAAAGGCCTAGGTTTCACAATGCACTTTTTGAATACTTTCACAATGCAATTTTAAAAACATGATAAAAAACACACCTAGGTTTGAGAGTCTGCTAGGTGGACAGGGATAGCGTGCGGTTTGCCCCTAGTTGATGGCTGGCAACTGGCTTCCCCTGCGGACACCTGCTGAGACAACCAGGAGCAGCCTGTATGGGAGCCACACTTTGCCTAGGGGCCCTTAGCCGTGGGGGCTGCCAGGAAGAGGGCTGCCCTGGTGAAGTAAGTGAAGTAAAAAGGAGAAGCAAATCAGGGGTTTGGGCTGGTTGGGAAGTGGGCGGGAAGGAGGGGAAAGAGCAGAAGGGAACAGCGGAGGGAGAAATGAACGGGGGACAGTGGCACAAGTTTAAACAAACACGCAATGCAAATGGCCCCAAGGGGCTCTCACCAGGTGGAGAAACAAGCCAGCACTCACCCACTCAGCCGGATCGAAATGGCGAGCGTTGTGTGCAACGGCTACCTAAACCTCACATGGCACAAACAGAGTAGCCAATCAGGGGCGTGGGCGGGCTGGGAGGCGGGCGGGAAGGAGGAGAAACAGCGGAAGGGAACAGCAGAGGGAGAAGTGAACGGGGGACAGAGGCACAAGTTTAAACAATCACACAATGCAAATGGCCCCAAGGGGCTCTCACCAGGTGGTGAAACAAGCCAGCACTCCTAAACCGGATGGAAATGGTGAGCGTGGTGTGCAACGGCTAACTACACCTCACACGGCACGAACAGAGTAGCCAATCTGGGGTGTGGGTGGGCTGGGAGGCGGGCGGGAAGGAGGGCAAAGAGCGGAAGGGAACAGCAGAGGGAGAAGTGAACGGGGGACAGGTGCACAAGTTTAAACAAAAACGCAATGCAAATGGCCCCAAAGGGCTCTCAACAGGTGGAGAAACAAGCCAGCACTCACCTGCTCAGCCGGATGAAAATGGCAAGCGTGGTGTGCAATGGCTACCTACACCTCACATGGCAGGGATGTCATTTAGGGGTCGCCAGCGGTCGCAACTGCGACCTCTGTGGTCTCCCTTGCGACCTCTTAAAAAAAAAGTTTTTTTTGTTTTGGTAAAGCAAGCTCCTGGGCTCTGGCCAGCACCATGTGGCTCTTTACTTCTGGAGTGGCTGGCTTTCTTCTTCAGGCCCCTTAAAAAAATAAGAAAAATAAGAACAGGAGTGCCACAAGTCTAACACTTGCATTGACCGTACATAAGAAAGAATAGGAATACTAAATAATGTATCTTTCTGGAATTCTATACAATATTTGCTAGACTCATTCAAGGTTTATTTCAGGCACACTTCAGGGGGTGAGTCACTGATTTAGTCTGTTCTTAAACGCCTCAACTCAGCCTTTCATCCTTCTGAGGTCGATAAATTAGTACCAACACAGGTGGGGCGATATTGGGTGTATATTTTTTCTATATAAAGCGCTTAAACGTAAGTGCTATATAATAACACATCATAATTTGGTCATGGGCGTCTGTTTGCATTCTCAGTAATTTGGTAATATGGGCCTATACACACTGATCTTAACGATACATATGGCAATCCATTCTTGTATGAAATGTACATCACATTATAGTGATATCGTAACCATATTTTTCATAGTGTACAATGCTATGTGATGCCACTTCCTGTTTGTTTTGTCAATGGGTGAAAGGTTGTGGTCCATTGCTTCCCGTGATACCACTTTGGGGTGGGGTCAAATGACATCCCTTCCTGTGATGTCATCAGGGGTCAAGGTCGTGTGATGCCACTTCCGCTACCCTTGGCATTTTGGTGAAATGACGTTCCTGTCACACGGCACAAACAGAGTAGCCAATCAGGAATGTGGGCGTGCTCGGAGGCGAGCGGGAAAGAGGGGAAAGAGCAGAAGGGAACAGCGGAGGGAGAAGTGAACAGGGGACAGGGGCACAAGTTTAAACAAACCCGCAATGCAAATGGCCCCAAGGGGCTCTCACCAGGTGGAGAAACAAGCCAGCACTCACCTGCTCAGCCAGATGGAAATGGCAAGCGTGGTGAGTAGAGGGAGGAAGGGGAGAGGAAGAGAGAGAGGACAGGATGTCCTGCGTTTTACAGATGAAATAAGAAGCCAGTGCCATGCAGAGGGCCTGGGAAGGGACAGGAGAGGTAGAGACTGTGGCAGAATTGGTCAGTTCCTTGCAGATTTTAAAGAGTTCAGTCGAGTTGTTAGATGCCGCAGAGATGCAGGCTTGGATGTGAGCTCTCTTCTTGGTGAGGACAGAGAGCCGGTATTGCCTTTGGAGCAGGCGGCAGGCCAGTTTGTCAGAGGATATACATGAAGCACGCCATTTCCTCTCAGCCACCCTGCACTTGGGCCTCATCCGGAATTATCAATACCGCTGGGACCTGCAGCGCAATTAGCACCGCATCACAACCTGGCGTGAACATACGCACCACAAGAGCAGTAACACTAATTCCGCCTGGCGGAATTGGCGCCGAAATAAACCACTCTGCCAAAATCCCGGCACTAATAGCGCTACCGATGCTCCTGCCAGTGCTAAATGCACTTCCGCCACGCTCTTTGGTACCAGCACATTTTGTGGGGAAGACACATGTAGCGGTCTAGTTGTTGGAATCCCTTCAACTAATCAGAACACCTTGTCTCACAAACCCAGAAGCCTTATGTCCATTGCGAGAACTGGAGCCACTGCGTTGCAACTCCTCGGTAAATTGCATCAGTGCTGTTCCTGTTTTCTCCGTTCTTGCCTTGTCTCCAGTCTCTTGCCTAGAGTACTTCCTGCCTGCCTTACATTCTGCTTCTGGTTTCTTGGTCCATGTGTAACACTCTGTGTTCCTGGTATTCTGCCTGATTGCCTTCTCGTTCTGGTTCTACCCGACCTGAACCTGAAGTCTACTTGTATTATACCTCTATTCTGTGCTCCTCTTCTGGCCTTGGAATCCTGTTTGTGCACAGCTGCTACCTTATCTGGATTCCTTATATTACCTGCTGGATCCTATGCATGAGATATTTGGCAGTAGAGGAGTCTGAACTACGTGAAATCTCACATCAGAGGGGTTTTCTACCCCAGAGGGATGCTTCTCTGATTTTTGGATCCACCTTGATGGTGGCCTGGTTGGTCACCTTGTGGATTACTCTGGGGTGTCAGCCTGGCCACCCCCAGAGATAGACCCAACCTCTTCGACTCAAAAGGTCACCGTAAGCAAGAGGTAAGACGATCTTTTCGTGATTCTGACAGCTTGTGACGCCACATACCTCAGGAAGATATGGCACAAATGCAGGAAGTCATGGAAGCAGTGAAGGGTCTCACTGCAGAAGTTCAGGCTCTTCACCTTGAAAATCAAACACTTAGGCAAGCCTTGGTTGCAAGAGAAGGTGTACCATTAGATATACCTACAAGCGGCCCTGGTGCCATGAAGTACGATGGTTCCCCATGTAAACTAAAGTAATTTCTGGATCATTGCTTTATTCAGTTTACGTTTCGCCCATAGCACTTTTTCTCTGATCGCACCAGAGTGGGCTATGTAGTCACTAATATGGTGGGAAGTGCACTGGCTTGGGTGACACCTATGGTTACCGCCAGAAATCCAGCAATGGATAATTTTGACACTTTTTTGGCTTTAATGAAAGAGATGTTTGAAAGACCAAAGACAGCATATAATGCGCAGGAGAATTTACTGGACTTTGTTCAATGGTCTTTAGACGTAATGTCTATGTGACTTGGTTCAAACAATTGGCAGACAAAACCGGTTGGCCAGAAGAAACACATGTCACACTTTTCCACAGAGGTTTCCACGAAGAGCTAAAAGATGATCTGGCTCGTGCCCCTCGATCAAGAATCTTTGCAGAGTTAGTGACCTTGGTACTACAGTTGGATATCGTTTACAGGAGCACAAGACAGAATAAAGGAAACACAAGACATCCCGACTATATGTGGAAAATCTTCCCCTTATCTTCTTCTTTGCAGTCAGCACTTCAGTTGGAACCAATGCAGATCGGAACAACAAGGGGCAGATGCGGAGAGACTGTCTGTATTGTAACCCTATTTAGTTTTAAACTTGCGCAATCTGAGCTCAACTGTCCGTACTGCATCTATATCTGCCTGTTATATTTAAATATTGTTTTAGCTTAAATGCCTGTTGCACCTAGCTCAACCTGATGTACTGCATTATACTATGCAGCTGTGCAGCCTAGTGTTATCCTGTTGTTTGGTAACTCTGTTTAGCTTTAACGCTGGCCTTGCCTGCTCAACCTGAAGTAATGTATTATTATATCCATGTACAGCTTTGCATTTTAGCCCAGACTAATGTATTGAAACCCTGTATAGCCTAAACGCCCACATTCCACAATCAGCTGTACCGCAGCCTACTATACAGCTGTGAATATAATAGCCTGTTACCTAAACACTTATTAGCATAATCCAAAACAGCATATTGCTTTAGCGCACCTGACTTTTTAGAGTTATAAAGTTACTCTACTCAAAACGACCTCCTAGGGACTCGACAATCTCACAGGTGCCCTACTGCGCTTACTAGCTGCCCATAGCTACTGCCATAGGTGGCCATACCTGGCCCCCTACGCCATAGCGCCTAGTCACCCAGGCCCAGTAACTCATGTGACTTAGGCATGTCCCGGAGACCGCCCAACTCGAAGGACATTCCCCCTACTCCCTTCTTACCCTGCTTCTTCAGCCACCAGACTAAACCACAAGCTCAGAAACCTCACTCCACTGCTCATACCATGGACTACAGTGCCTGCAGACTATCCATGCTGAGGTATCGTACCGAGCCTGTACAGCACTATACATGTCCCAGGAACCGACTAATAGGCCTGCGCACCGTCATCTCGCAGCCGCGAATAGAAATAAAGCCTGTCGCTTCCCCCCAACACAACACAAACCACATACTCAACGCTCCCCAGGACACCAACAGAGAGTGACCAATTCTATTGCCTAAAATACACAACACCAACCCGAATACCCCTCCCATCCCACTCCAATGTGCCCTTATAAACGCACGCTCGCTCTCAGCCCATGCCACGGAGATCTGTGACCTACTCACTAACCTTGATCTTGACGCTCTCGCCATCACATAATCTTGGCTGCACGAAGCAGCAGGACCATCCATTTACTTAGCCCTCCCACCAGGCTACACCCTACTCCGGCAAGACAGACTGTTTACTAAAGGGGGGGATGTAGCACTCATAGCAAAGGACTCCCTGTCTCTAAAACAAATCAACTCGCCATTAGGGGGCAACGCTGATGCTCTGACTGTAAAACTTTCCCTCTAGCCAAATTGCACGATTGCCATTTACATTATCTGCCGCCCTCCAGGCCCTCCAGGCCCATTACTTGAATTCCAGGAAAGCTTACTCCACCTACTAGGCGAGAACCTAAGAAACTCCACTAAATCCATACTACTGGGTGACCTAAACCTTGGCCTCAATGATCCTAAAGACAAACAAGCCAAGTCTCTTGCCAAAGCACTCCAGGACCTGGGATTTGTGCAATGAATCTCTAACCCCAATCACTAAAAAGGCTGTATTCTAGACTGGGTAGCGGACCATAATTGTGAAGCCGACATCAGTTCCAACACCCCATGCCCCTGGACGGTCCACCACCTCATTCATTTCTCCATCCGTACCGCCATTAAAACTCTTACACCCAACACTCCGTCACCGCCTGCACTATCTAGAAGCACACGTAACCTTACGAAAGACAAGATCCTACCATTTCTAGAGGTTCCAGCCATCAAACCCTGTTCTCCAATGACCTCATTGCTCTGGTAGAACTTTATAATCTTACAATAAAAAAAGCAGTCGATTCCATTGCCCCTCTAGAAAAAAGGAAAGCAAAAACAAAGATACACGCCAACACCTGGTATCCAACAGAACTCAAAGAACAATCCGATCCTCAGGACGTCACCTTAGATGCCTACAAGAAACTCGCCACCCAATACAAAAAAGCCATCACTTCAGCCAAATCCACATCTTATAACACCAGAATTGCGAATGCCAAATCGGAATCCAAGTTAATGCTTGCCATATTCAAGGAATTGCCCAACCCAGCCACCTGCACCCAAGAACTTGTGAAAGACGAATCATGGTGCTCGAGCATCCAAACAGCCATGCTCAATAAAATAGATCTCCTGCAGAGCAAAATTAACTCTCACTACAATGCCCTGCCTAAAACCGACCTGCAAATCTCGCCAACTAAAACCCCCCACATTAAGGATAAGACACTTTTCTCCTTCAGAGATGTGTCAGAAACTGAAGTGTTAGCTATCCTCAAACACATAAAGCCATACAATTGCAATGGTGATACCTGCCCAGCCAATCTCATCAAAGATTGCGCAGACACCGTAGCACCATTCCTGACAGCATTCATTGATGCGTCATTCGCTTCCAGCATTGTCACGCCTTGTCTGAAAGAAGACCAGGTTCGCCCACTCCTGAAAAAACCTTCCCTAGACCCGGCCTCTCCTAACAATTACAGACCCATCACCACTGTACCCTTCCTGCTAGAAATTGTAGACAAAGCTGCATACACTCAAATCCAACAATTCCTGGAAATGAATAACATCCTAGGCAAGAGGCAACCAGGGTCCTGCCCAGGTCACGGGACTGAATCGGCCTTACTTGACCTAAAGAACCAATTAGGGGAAATAATGTATGAAGGCAAAACGGCACAGCTCCTCCTCCTCGACCTGGCTGCAGCGTTTGATCTTGTGGACCACAAGACACTCTGCAGACAACTCATGAACTCAGCCCAAGTCTCTCAAGAAGCTACCTCCTGGATCACTTCCTTAGTCGAGGAGAGAGCCATGAAGGTATTCCCAGATCAGGCCTGCACTGCACCTACCACCATCCACTGCAGAGTCCCACAGGGCTCCTGCACCTCTGCCACATTGTACAACATTTTTACACTACCCCTCTTCAATAAATTGGACAATCTCGGCATAGCCTTCACAAACTATGGCGATGATAAACAGGTCCTCCTCCCACTCACTGGCTCATACGAAAAAGATGCAGAAACACTGTGGATAAGCTATGCCACCATCCAAGCTTGGATGGCAGCTAATGGTCTTTGCCTCAACAGGGATAACACCGAACTCCTCTTGGTAGACCCCAAGGAAACGCTTAATAAACTTGACAAACAATACAACACCTTCAACATAGACAATTCCCAAATCTCTGTCTCAACAGCAGTGAAAACCCTGGGGGTATACATTGACTCCACTCTCTCCATAACGCGCCAAGTCAGGCCATTGCTTCTTCGGCTGTATTGACGACCAAACTCATCAATGCAGTGAAACCGTACCTATCCACTCAGAATTGTCTCAACATAGCCAGAGCCACCTCTGGGGCCTAATTGGACTACTGTAATGTCCTATTCGCTGGCACCTCAGCGAAAACTCTCAACAGACTACAAATTGTTTAAAAAATGCACTGAGGACAGCCCTGAGCATTCCCAAAAGGGAGCACATCTCCCACGCCAGACTCAATGCTCACTGGCTCCCGGTCAAAGAATGGATTCTTTTCAAAACATTAGCCATAACCCATAAATGCCTCTCACTCATAGCCCCCAATTATCTTTTTGGAAAAGTAGTCAGAGCCACCTCCTCCAGACCTAAGCGAACACATCACGTCAATAAGCTTAAAGTCCCCACCTTCAAAAGAGCCAAAGCTGGAGGCACCAGCTTCATATTCCTAGCTCCCAAACACTGGAATGCTCTGCCCACAACCCTTAGGAATGAAGATTACCCCTGCTAGCTGCGCAGGGAGTATTAATTCTATTAAAGACTAAGGAGGCGAGCATTATGCTTCATCTTCATTTATTTCTACTTTTCAGCAGTTCAACAAAACATATATAAAACCATGAAAAGTGTAGAACAGAACTTTTCTCTTTTCAAAACTACCATATCCATGATTCTCTGTAGTCCATGACCTTTCCATCAGTCACAACCCACTTCCTGTGCTTGGACTCCTCCTCTGCTTTTACTCACTCTGACAGTCACTCATGTTCTTTAACTGATCCTCGCCAACGGTGCGGAGGGTCTTCTGAACTTTAAACTCAACTGCCGGTGCTCTCCCGGACTCTTGATACCTTCAGCTACGCCACTGCCTTCAGCTGTTCTTCTAACCTTCACCTATGAAAACACAATAAGAGATCTTAGGGTGGTGTGTATGTAATGTCCTCACTCATATAATGCATCAACATTTATATACATTACAGTACTCGGGTGGGAATTTAATGCTCGCCTCCTTAGTCTTTAATAGAATTAATACTCCCTGCGCAGCTAGCATGGGTAATCTTCATTCTATGACAAGACTGGAGGCGAGCATTATGCTTGTTCAAAGCTTCCCCAGCACCGCACCAGCTAAACCTTCTGCTGGCTTAAAGTAAAACTCTTTAAAAGTACTATCACTTGACCAGTCTGCTGCTAGCATTATTTCACTCAAAGGCTCTCCCGCTCTTGCGGCTGACGATGCCATTGCTCCTCTCACTGAATGAGCTCCATACGTCTCCACATTCACACCTGCGGCCTGCATGACCTCTTTGACCCATCTAGCTATGGTAGCTGATGCCACTGCGTGGTAAGGCTTCCGGCGCGCTATTAATAACTGAGTAGTATTTACTGCTCTATTCTCTGCTGTTCTATTCTCGTATTCTTTAATACACCATGCAACGCACCATTTCGAATTGTTCGGAAAATAAAGATAATGCACTGTGGAGGTGCCTGTCTTGGTCCTCCTGGCTATGGAGAATGTGACTCCCTCCGGACCGAAGGACCGTCTGTTAACTTGTAGCGCTCTAATGTCTGACACTCGTTTGCATGAAATCAGACATAATAACACAGCTAGTTTACCTGATAGCTGTTTAAGAGAAAGGTATTTATCTGATGGCCAATCTGATAATAATCGCAATACCGTCGTCACATCCCATGTTGTACTATATTTGGGCCCTGGCGGCACTCTGAATCTCGCTCTTCTAATGAGCCTCACTACCGCGGGATACTCCCCTGCCGGTACCCCTTTTACTGGCATATGCCCTGCTGATATGATTGATCTGTATACTCCTATTGTCCGGAAAGCTTTCCCGTTCTGCAATAAGTGCGCCAGGAAATTCAGTATTTCCACTACAGGTGCTGAAACGGGATGAACACTTCTGTTCTTGCACCAGCTTGTCCACTTTGCCCAAGCTGCGTCGTAGCTCCTCCTAGTGGATGGAGCCCAGGACTCAGCGATAAGCTGAGCAGCCTGCGCCGAAATTCCTGGCAGCGCCCAGCGTCTCCTGATATCCTGCACGCGACTAGCGGGAGTGTCCCTCTCACTCTCAGAGGATGACACGACCCAACTGGGTCCGTGAGAAGTCGCTCTCCTTCGGGGAGGACTCTGGGAACGTCCGCTACTAGTTGCATTAGTGTTGGAAAGCACACTTGTGACTTCCACAAAGGTGCTACTAGTACCAGTTCCGCATTCTCCCTCCGACACTTCGCTAGCGCTCTGCTCAACATCGCGAAGGGAGGGAAAGCGTAATGCGGGCCTCCTGCCCATTCCTGCAGGAAAGCATCCGTTCCTTGCGCTCCCGGGTCCCGCCTCCAGCTGAAATAGAGGCTCGTTTGTGTGTTGAGCCGAGAGGTGAAGAGGTCCATATGTAACGGTCCCCATCCCCTGTCCAGCTTCTGAAACACTGCTGGATCTAGCTTCCAAGCGCTGGAGTCTGTCAGGTAACGAGAGTTCCAGTCTGCTACCACATTCAGCGAGCCTGGTAAGGTACTCTGCAGTCACTGACGTTTCTGTCTGTAGGCAAAAGTGCCAGAAGTCCTTCACTAGCTCTGCTAGCATCCTGGACCTTGTACCGCCTAGGTGGTTTATGTACCTTACTGCTGATATGTTGTCCATCTTCAGCAGTACACAGGATTTCACCCTTCCTCTTGTGAAGGCTTTGATCACGAATGATCCTGCCAGGAGCTCTAGACAGTTTATGTGGAGACAGAGCTCCTCTTCGCTCCACTTGCCTCCGGTCTGTAGGGTCCCACATCTGGCTCCCCAGCCCTTCCGGCTGGCATCGATTCTATTATCAGGTCTGGCTTGTCTCCGAATATGGCTCGCCCCTTCCAAGCTTCCATATTCTTTAACCACCACTCTAGTTCTGTAATGGAGTCCTGATCTAGAGGCACCTGTTGGTGATACTTCAGACCCTGTTGTAGATGTTTTATCTTCAACCTCTGTAAAGCACGGTAGTGCAGGGGCCCTGGGAATATGGCCTGAATAGATGCTGCTAACAGCCCACTATACTCGCTAATGTCCTGAGGGATATTCGTTGTTTCTCTAAGCATAACCTGATCTCCCTCTTTATATCTTTGAGCTTTCGAGCTGGCAGCTCCAGAGTCGCTTTCTTTGTGTCTAGTACGAACCCCAGAAAGTCTAAACTCTGTGCTAGAATGGTATCTGACTTCTCTGTGTTCACCAGAAATCCTAGTGGGACTAGAAGTTCGTGTACCCATCTCGTTTGGTATACTAACACCTCTCGATCTTCTGCCAGGAGTAAGAGGTCGTCCAGATAGATGATCAGTCTGACGCCCTTCTCTCTGATTTCCGCCGCTACTGGCTTCATCAGCTTCGTGAATGCCCAGGGTGCTGAAGCAAGCCCGAATGGCATTGTCTTGAATTGCCAGAATTGTCCCCGTCGGCGGAAAGCTAGGTATGGCCTGTATTCTCGGAGGACCGGGACTGTGAGGTAGGCGTCCTTCAGATCTAAACGCGTTAGCCAGTCTCCTTCTCTTAGAGAGTCCCTGAGCTGATGTATGCCCTCCATTTGAAGTGGCGGTATACTATCCATCCGTTCAGCTCTGTGAGATTTATGACTGGACGCACCTTTTCCTTCCTGTGCACTAGGAACATATTGCTCACAAATTTGGGGGCCGTCTCGCATCTCTCTATCGCTTGTTTGCGGGCAAGCTGCGCTATCCTGCTGTCTAAGCATGCTTGTTCCGCTTACGCTAGCCTCTGACTCTGTGGTCTGCTCCGCTGAACTGGGCTCTCTATGAAATCTAGCTGCAGCCCTCTGATGGAATCGCTGGAAAGCTCGCGCCAATTCTCTAAAAACATGCGCGTCCTCCCACCTACAGGAGGATACTGAATCGCTCTCACCTGGCGTAAATCCTTGACCTCGTCCTGATCCCATGGATCTGCGGCCTCTCGGGTATCTCCCTCTGGACGGAAAAAATGTATCCTGGCTCTTGTTCTCCCAGTATTGCGCTCTGGGGTTCTCAGGTCTTCTGCCTCCTTGACTGCGACCGGCTGCACGACCTCTGGAGCGGCCGGTCCCTCCAAAAACTCTACTTGGGAATATTTTCCGAATCGATGCCTGAGCCTTTTCGAGGGAAGCGTATGTCCCGACAAACCGGCCCATCTCCTTCCCAAAGGTCTCTCCGAAAAGGAGGCCCTGGGCTCCCTCTCCCGCTTCATATGAGGAGAGGTCGCTAAGTTTTGAATCTATTTTGAGCAAAAGGCCCTTCCTCCTCTCCGAAGCGATGGCGCAATTGGCGTTCCCAAGAAGACATACTGCTCTCTGGGCCCAACCCGCGAGAGCTTCGGGGTCCACTTCTTCTCCTGTGTCCCTAGCTCTCTCTGCGAGGTCCATGATTTTCGCGAGAGGGCCTGCCAAATCTAAAACCTTTTCCTGGCAACTTTTCCAGGACCTATCAATACCCTTACGGGGGTCTTTATTGGTTTTTGACACGAAGGTCAACATCTTCGGATCGAGCTCTGGGGCTTCCGCTATTTTCCCCGGGAGACCTGGACACGGGCATTCTGCTTGCAGTCGTTGTCTCACCTCCTTGTCCAAAGGCTTGCGTAGTCTTGCTGTCATATACTGTGCCACTCGGGGGGATGGCTGCCATTTGGTGGACCTCGGGTTCCGGATGCTCTCCGGGGCAAACATATCATCCTGAGGTTCCAGAAGGTGCTTCTCCTTCCGTGCTCTCTTGCCCCCACTGGGTTTCGCCCAGTCTTCTTCCTCGACCTCTTCGTCTTCCTGCGAAGTCTGATCGTCAGCCTGCTCATCTTCCGAGCCGGGGTCATCTCCTATATTTTCATCCCCTGGAGAGGGGGTCATGAGGTTCGGCACCGCCTGCCGTAGCAGATACGCTTCCTTCAGCTTAGCAAACGCGTCAGGCACCTCTGGGGCCCTATTCGCTGCCCCTTCCAAAGCGCCCTGGGGGTTGTCCGAGGCTTTCCTCTTGAGGGCTGTTTTACTCCCCTTGAGTTCTCCTTTTAAGGGGTCTGTGGGCCTGCGCTTCCAGTCCTTGGTGCTGCTACAAGGCTGCGAAAACATAACCCCCAGTGTCTCCAGCCTCTCATGTAGGGGCCTGACGCCCTCTGCCACTGCATCAACCAGCGAGCTCCCCAGCACTTGCTTAAAGCTGGCAGCGATGTCCCGACTGCTCCTCCTCGCTCCACTCGAATTCTGACATTTTCTGAAGTGCTGTGTGCCTAATATACCTGAGACAGGTCTCTTAGCACGCCCACTGCTCCTGATTGATAAATCAGAGTCAGGAAAAGTCCTTTTTTACTTCTTAACTCTGTTCTCTTTTTTATTTTCAGTGGCTGCATATATGTCCTTAGCTCTTGGGCTCCAGTAAGCCTTTGTCTCTAAGGCGCCAATCTTCTGTTGAGTAACAGTATAGGGATCTGCAGTGTCTTAGCTCAGCAGCTCTCTCCACGTGCACCTGCAGTCTCCTAATATGCTCTCCTGGAGCAACGGCGCTCACGATCGTAAGATCGCTGGTATCAGGGCCTTGATCAAGCCAATGTAAGCTATTCGCTCTTCCAAGCGCTCTGCTGCTGGTGTGTAAGGAAAAATCTCACGTCGCACAAATGCGGCTTCCTGATGCGTGCGTAACGCGCCTAACTCCTCCCACCCGTGGGTGGGGGCTAACGCTTCGGAGCGTAGAGCCTGCACACGGCTCGCGGTAGCTCCGCCCACCCGCGGGCGGGGGCTGTCTGCTCGTGAGTTCTCCGGCCACGTTCTGAACTTCGCAGGCGCTGGCTCCGCCTCCGCAAGGGTAGGGGCCAGCTCGCGGATGCCAGCACGGCCGGCGCTGCGTGTCTTCGCGGGACTGACTAAACCCCTGGAGTGCCGGTCTTACGACACGGGGCCGTCGGCCTCGCGAACGAAATCTCTCCCTCATGAAAACTTCACAGAATCTACTCCGACGCGTAGCTACGATAAAAACACTCAATCTCACAAGAGCACGCGTCCGTGTTCCTAGACTACGCGCCTATAACACTCTGGATAAATTATTACAGAAATTATTATATATATTTTTTCTTATATGCTACATAAGCGAATCTTCTCTTTCACACACATACTGTGCTAGGCATAATCTTAATCTTCCACTCAAACCCAGTCATTCCAACCTTGACATGCGGAGGGGGAAGAAATGGTACTTATCTGCTTGAAGAGCAGTAAAAGAGGAGGAGGAGTCCAAGCACAGGAAGTGGGTTGTGACTGGTGGAAAGGGCATGGACTACAGAGACTCATGGATATTGTAGTTTTGAAAAGAGAAAGGTTCTGTTCTACACTTTTCATGGTTTTATATATGTTTTGTTGAACTGCTGAAGAGTAGAAATAAATGAAGATGAAGCATAATGCTCACCTCCAGTCTTGTCATAGAATGAGACCTCTCATCTAGCATTCCGCAAATCACTCAAAACTATGTTCTTCAATTAGCTCACTCTATCACATGCTGCCCTCACGCACAAACATCCCAGGAAGGTCTAGGTACCTCTGGTCCCTCTCTCTACCTTGGAACCACTGAGCTTGTAACTTGTCCACGTTGTCAATGTCAATGTAACCATCATCTGTCTTGTATTAGGTTAATTGTAACCAAGAACCACAGACAGGCGACCCTGTTGTTCTCTTGTAACTAAGTAAACATCGTTGTAACAGCGCCACAATACCCCAGGGTCACTTTGTACGCTTTATAAATGTAATACATAAATAAATAAAGAAGTCGTTTGGGTTTATGTATGTATTGTGGTAATAAAGGTCATTTGTTGAAAGACGGTCCTGTCGCTCCAGTTCGACACTCAGGAAACGTCATTTCCTGTCCCTAGTTAGGAAAAAGGGGCAGGATGTGTCAGAAATTGCCTTCATGATGTCCAAAATTAAGACGTCTTCCAATGATACCACTCTCCTAGCTCTTAAAGTCCAAGTCACGAACAAGGATAACCAGGAACTAGCACTCGTGCCTGGCATTTTTAGATTGTGGTGCCGACAGCATATTCATGGACTTCTTGTGGGCCAAAGAACACCAGATTACAATCGTAGAAAAGGGACATTCCATTCCTGTTGGGCGAGTGGGTGGACTTCCTTTGAGTTCAGGCCCAGTTTTGTGTCAGACAGAAGAAATACCATTCTACATTAGAAATCATCAAGAAATGCTGTCCTTCGACCTAATAGAGACGGTACACTACCCGATTACATAGGAATACCATGGCTAAAGAGGCATACCCCATATATCAATTGGAGGGCAGGGACAGTGTCTTTGGCATCAGATGAGTGTGTTTAGAACGGTTTCAATAACCCAGAGAATTCAAGTACAGGTGTGTCCGGATCCTTAGTTCTGCATTATCTCAACTCTTTGCCCACTGAATATCAGGAATATGATTCAGTGTTCGTTGAGGAACATGATGCACAGTTACCCCCCTCACAGGGATGAAGACTGTGCAATTGACTTACTACCATTCCTTTTGGTAGGATGTTTATTTTGTCTGAAACTGAAAAGAAAGCACTTCGTGACTACCTGGACAAGAACCTCCAAAATGGCTTGATAACACCATCTAAGGCACATGGAGCCGCCTCGTTATTCTTTGTCACTAAGAGAGACACGTCTGAATTAAGACCGTGTTTAGATTTTCAGGGTTTGAATAAAATGGCCATGAAAGATAAATACCCTTTACCATTAATCAAGGACATCTTAGAAGCAGTTAGAGGAGCAAAGATCTTTAACAAACTCGATCTCCGGGGAGCCTACCATCTCATTAGAATTAAATCCGGGGATGAATGGAAGACGGCCTTCAGAGCACCCTTTGTATTATATGAATATCGAGTAATGCCATTTGGTTTAGTGAATGCTCCAGCAGTGTTTCAACGCAGATGGGATCTTTAGCGATCTGTTATATACCACCGTCATAGTTTATCTAGACGATATACTCCTGTTTTCAGCCGATCCTTCTCCCTCAAGAAAATATACGGGAAGTCCTTCAGAGACTACGGCTTCATAAACTGAAGGGCAAACTAGAAAAATGTATCTTTCATACCTTCTCAGTTACTTACCTTGGTTATATGCTATCTGAAGCAGCCATAGCTATGGATCCTATAAAGGATGAGGCAGTCTTAAATTGGGAGACATCCACAACTGTAAGACAGATACAACAATTCCTTGGATTGGCTAACTTTTACAGCAAGTTTATTGATAATTTTTCTTTATGAGTTCAACCATTGACGGAATTACTACGTAAGGGTAGTGCCTTCCTTTGGACAAACAAACAAGAAAGGGCATTCCAACAAGGTTTAAAACAAGCTTTTACACAAGCTCCCATACTGCGATAGCCCAACACAGCGGTACCGTTTATAGTGGAAGCCGATGCTTCAGATTCTGCAACTGGAGCGGTTTTACCACAGATACAGACAGACAATTTGGAACATCCAGTCGCTTACCTTTTTCTTGTTCCCTCACTGCAAGTGAAAATAACTATTCAGTCCCAGAAAAAGAACGTTTGGCCTTGAAACAAGCATGTTTGGAGCGGAGACATCTTTTGATGGGGGCTAGATATCAGGTAGAGTTTTGAACAGATCATCGCAACTTACAGTCCTCACAATACATAGAATGTCGAAACAGTAGACAAGCAAGAAGGGCATATTTGTTTGCACACTATGACTTTCGGATTACGTATATATTCCTTGCAGTACCAATGCTGTAGCAGATGCCTTGTCCCGAAACAGATTGTTACCACCAAAAGCACAAGGACGTGGGAGAGGTTATTACCATCCAAGGTTTTCGTTTTTGGAGTACATTGCTTTTTTCATCAACTAACTACTAGCCGATATCAAATCCCTTACGCAAGGTACCACTACTGTCACTGAACTGTATAAACATCAAGGTTATCTTTTTAAGGATAAGAAATTATTCGTACCCACACCACGTCTTCAAAATCTGATACTACAGATGTTTCATGATCATCCTGTGTCGGGACATAGGGCCTCATCACGAGTTGGGCGGTATCCGTTAAATGCGTCAGTAACGGTATTACCGCCCGGAATACCGCTCTGCCTGATCACAACCCTACAAAATTAGCGCTGGACCCAAAAGGGACTAGCGTTAATACAGCCGGCGGTATCACAGCCGACGTTATTACAGCTGGCGGTAATACCGCCGACAATACAGCGGGTTATCACAAACCTACCACAACCCCATTTCCAGCAGTATTACCACCCGAAAAACAGCAATAATACAGTTGGAATTACCCCCAGCCTCCAGCTGGAGGTAAATGAACTAAGGTGCCAGGAATAAAGCCACAGGTGCATACTATGCACACCAGAGGGCTACAAAAGACCCACCCAGGCACTGTTCAACACCATTTTGCCATTATCTGCTGGGAGCTTTGACATGCAGTTCCACATGCTGCACCTGGAGCTACAGATGCTGGACAACTAGGGCAGAGCACAAGGAGCATGGGGGTCGGGGGGAAAGAGGATGAGGAGGAGAAGGAGACCAGCCCCAGTAAGGCGTGCACCCATCCCAGTGTCAGGCTATCACCCTGTGCCCTCAGTGACACCCAGATAGTAACAGAGTACCGGCTGGATCGGGTGACCATCACCGAGCTGCTGACCACGATATAAAATTACATTGGGAGTAGGATTGCCATCCGCACAGCGGTGCCCCCACTGGTCAAGCTGGTGGCAGTCCTGCATTTCCTGGGGGCGGCACCTTCCAGCACTCTGTGGTCATGATGCATGGCATGGCCCAGTCGACATTCAGTGCGGTCCTAAGCCAGGTGCTGGATGCCCTGCTGCGTCATGTCAACCTGCACGTGGCACTGCCCACCACCCAGGCCCAGGTGAATGACCCCAAGGCACGCTTCTATGCCATCGCACAAGTGCCCAATGTCATTTCAGGCATCGACTGCACCCATGTTGCATTGGTTGCGCTCCAGGCCCATGAGGCAGTTTTTCATAACTGCAAGCACTATCATTCATTGAATGTGCAGATTACCTGTGGGCCTGACCTAAACATCAGCCACTGCTATGCCAGCTACCCTCGAACCACAAACAACTCCATGCTGCTACGCAACAGCACACATTGAGAGGCACAGGAGACAACAGAACTGGATAGTGGGTGAGTACAAACCCTGATAAAAATGCATGTTTAAGCTTAAGTAAAAGAGGGGGGTATCGCCACAGGAAACATTGCATTGCAATAGGAGGGACCGTCAGCACCTCTGCAGCACCTGCACCATTAACGGGGGGCATACAAGGGCACATGCACACGGCCTCCACACATGGTGATGACACACATCGCTGCAAATACAACACATCATTCCACAATGACAAGAATCCACCTGGAATGTGCTGCAGTGCAGATCCACACCCCATCACCCAACAGCGACTCCACCCAGGGCCCCAGATAGGAATCTGAAGTGAAAGGATACCACTCCATATTCTCTAAACTACTGCATGAAATTAATACCGAGGAGTAAACATGTACATGAACATCACAGAGAGAGTATCCCCTTAGTGCATTAAAACATGTATCAACTGTTAAAATAAATTGTTGGTGCAATAAACATTTACCATCATACATTGATACAGGCACATCAAAAGAACAATGCCTACTTCCCCATATCAGGCAGTCATAACAGTAGCCCCATCCTGTGGGACTCCATGCACCAGTGGCCCAACCATATTCAAGGAGTGGTGCAGGTGGAACCCTGGGCACAAGGCTCCCTGTGTCCCTTGCACGATAATGGAAGGGAATATTCCTACACCCTATTATAGGTTCAAAATGTGAGTTCATGCCTATTCATGATGAGTAAAAGTGGCCCATGCACCCCCTTACCTGTAGTGCCATGTCCACCCGGTACACAGCAGCCATCCCATGTGCAGTCAACCGGACAAATGCTTGGTATGAAATAGGAAGGACAGAAACCCATCACACATTATATGGCCCTGTTGCTCACAGGAATGCCCACAGTGAGTAATGGCTGCAGACTCACGCATGGTACAAATGCCTGATGTTGTCATCCCATTCCATGCAGGTGACTCAGGATACCCGCAGCTCACCTGGCTGATGACCCCTGTGCGTGACCCTAGAACACCACATGACCACGCATACAACCATGCCCCTAGCTACACACGCATCTGCATTGACTGTGCTTTTGGACTTTTGTAGGCACGATTCAGGTGCCTGGATCGCACTGGAGGGGCCCTCATGTATGCTACGGATATAGTTGGCAAAATCGTCTTGGCATGTGCAATGCTGCACAACATCTGCCTCAGGCAGAATGTGCCCCTACACCCTGACGCAGACAGGCAACCCTCAGGGGCTGATGATGACAAGGACCATGTGGCCGGAGCCAGGGCTGATGCACACAGGGATATGGGGTGAGCGAGGGGAGACTGGCAAGACAGGCATTGATTGGGAATTATTTTTGGCATAGTGACTGGACACATAACACAACCTGCACATTTCGAAGAAAGAGCACTAGTACACAATCATGATTGTCCTTGCATATTGTCAGATTTAAACAGGCTTTAATGTATGTGAAAGTAACCCCATCCTCCTCCCCCCACCAGCTCCCCTGCACAGAGTCCCCCTTCCCCACAGCCACCACTAACTCCCCTGCAGAGTCCCCCTTCCCCCCAGCCACCACTAACTCCCCTGCACACAGTACCCCCTCCCTCACCCAATCCCATGAATGCAGTCCCATCTCCCCCACCCACCACCAACAACCCTGCACAGCCCCCCTGCCCCCACCCACCACCAACTCCCCTGCACAGCCCCCTCACCCCCCACCAACTCCCCTGCACACATTCCCCCCTCCCTCCACCCATCACCAACTCCCCTGCACAGTCTTCCCCTACCCCCACCCACGACAAACTGCCCTGCATGCAGTCCCCCTCACCCTACCCAACCATGTGTCCATGTGATGGCCCCTCAGGCCGACACTGCACAGTCCAATTACTGGGTACGTGGCTGCTTCCCATGTGCACCGGATTCTGGAGAGCACTGTAGCAGCCTGCGCTGTGACCTCTGCCCTGGGCTTCCCTATTGGGACTCTGTGATAGATGGGATGGAGGCAGGGATTTCTATTTGCTGCCGGAGGAATTTGTTGGTTTCCCTCATTTGTTCTGCAAACGCAGAGCCCCACGCATAGCTCCCTTACCCTCTGCCCAAACCCTGTTAGGGATGCTGTGCTTGCCGCCACCACCATCCTCATGCAGGCAGTGTCCCTGGTCATGGTTTTCGTAGCACCCCTTACGGAATGGCTGATGGCCTTCACTTGCCTATTGTGTCCTCTGGAAAGGCCCTCAATCATCAGCTGATGTGCCACTATGAGGTCAAGTCGTGCCATCACAGCAGCCACGGGACCAGTAGGTGGTGTTGGGGTCGGCCTGTGATGCCTGGGGGGGCTGTCCTGCCTGAGGGGGCTGTACTTCCTGGGGGGGCTGTACCACCTGGTGGGGCTGTCTGATGAGGCATATGAGGGTGTGTCCTCGTCAGCCACCGGCAGGTAGGAGTGATGACGGCGTGCCCGGCACTGTGGCCCTGGGCTGTGCACCTCCACACGGTCATGGTTCTCCAGTGGTGTGCTAATTTCAGTGGGTTGGTATATATGGGGCATGGTGAGGGAGGGTGGACAAACTTAGGAATGTGGCTTCCCGGTGGTGGCATGGCAGGGCTTGATAGTTGGCGTGGGAATTTATTGTCTGGTAAGCATCTCGTTTACATGGCCAGCTGGCAATGGTGCACTGCTGTGCCCACGCCATGGCTGTGTGTTGCATGGCACATGAATGTGTCCCTTGGCTACACTCCCCACAGCTCTGGCTCACAGGGGTGGCCTAGGTGCAATAGCACCTGGGTGCTGCTGTGGGTGCCTGTGGTGGTTCCCACACACTGCACCCAGTCACAATGCCCGGCTCATGGATAGCCACATTGGGGGCTGGTGTGGTGGGCTATTCAAATTATATTTGGTATTGGGGGGGGGGTTGACTCACCTTCAGCTTCTTCCGACTCCCTCTATCCCTGCCATGTCGATGATGCTGCTGCATCGCTCCTCCCATGGCATGAGCTCCAGTGGTGGTGATGGTGATCCTACTCTGGGTGCCATGCAGTCGGTCCAGTGCTGGGCTAGGATGCCGCTGACCCGGACCTACAGGTCGTTATAGCGCTTCCTGCAGTCTTCCCCATCCCTGGGGACACGGCCGACTGCAAACACCTTCTTGCTGATGGTGCCCCAGATGTGATTGCAGCGCTTTGAGCGTGTTTTTTGTTGTTGTGCCCCGTACAGCTCCTCATAATGGCGTAACACCTCCTCCACAAGGACATTGAGCTCAGACTCTGTAAATTCTGGTTTACGGATCCGATCCTTGGCTGACTTGCCCCTTGCACGCTCCTGTGATATTTTTTGGATCAGACTTCTATAAAGGATACTCTATTTTTTGTTGTCTCCGTTGAACACCTGCGATGCTTACCAGATTCCCCGATTCAGGAAATTGATTGCCCTTAGTAGATCAATGGGTTTTGGAAATCCAATCTATGCATTGTCATGTGAAACAACAGCTTACCTAGACCAGACAGTCGATTAAGAGATTTGCTGACAAAAGTAGGCAAGATGCTCCTTCGTATGCCATAGGTGATTTGGTTTGGCTGGCATCTACGACTTTACAGATATTTGGTTCCTTCCAAACTGGCACCTAGGTATTTCTGTCACCTTCTGATGCTTTCTTTCCCCCTTTACCTGGTGTCCCTTCCTCCTCCTCACCTGGTGATCCAGAATCCTGTGTAGTGACCAGCGTGGGCCTCCGGGTGGTGTAATCGGTCCTTCTTTTTTGTAGAGAGTGTCTTTCCCGGGGAGAAGCCACAGTGAAACCTCTAACCCGGTCTCTCTGTGAACTCCCCCCCAGAGAGAGACCAATGGGGGAAAAAGCCGTATCAGGCACAAAAAACCCTGAGCGATGTAATGCAGTGATACTCGACAGCTGCAGCACGGTGAGGAATAGCGAAAGAAGATGGTCTCCTTATGACTGCAGGAATGTGGAACGTCTCAGTATGCAAGATAAATACACTGGCAAGAAGAATCAAGTAAACCGCTATGCAGCAAGGACCAAAGGCAGAGCAGAAGAGGGCCCAATGGCCAAAAAGCCGTACAGAGAACGGAAGAGGTAGGCAGAGTGGAGACACAGCGAGGCCGTGCGGAAAAAGTAGGAGACAGGTAAGAGAAAACAATCAGCGGGGTGCTGAAAGAGTGCAATAGATCAGAGAGAAAGAGGTGAACCCAAGGGGGGGTTAACCGGTGCGTACGTAAGAATAGAGGCAACAAGCCCAAGAGGAAAAACTCAAAGCGCAACAAAAGCTGCGTAGGGGATTCCACTAAAGTTGCTACTCAACCATAGAGTGGAAGGCGAGGCTTAAGTACGTGCAAGCGGAAGTCAAAAACAAGAAACACTAGAACGCTGCTCACGTTTTAGTATAACGCTTCCTTCGATCCCGGATACTGACTCTACAGGCGCCATGGGCGCAGGCCCATGACAGTATGCCCCCTTCGATGACTCACTCCCCCAGGCTTCCCTGGGTGTGCCCAGTGAAATTTTTAAAGAGGTAATGGAGCATTAATGTGTGAAATAGGTTCCCAGGAGTCTTCCAAATGTGGATACCCTTGCCAATGTACAAAGTAGTCCAAGCCCCCCTTCCTGTACCGGGAGTCACAGATCTATTCCACTTCATACTCCTGAGTGGGGGGTCTGTTGGTTCGTACAGGTGTGGGACGAGTGCGGGAATCCACATGTGCTTCCTTGAGAAGAGAACAATGAAAAACCGGGTGGACCCGTTGTAAACTGGACAGTAATTGGAGTCGAAAAGTCACTGGGTTAAGTTTAGCTGTAATGGCGTAGGGACCGATGTATCTAGGTGAAAGCTTCGTAGGTGTAATCCACCGAGGCAGATATTTGGTAGAGAGCCATACCCTGGAGCCCACCTTCCATTCGGAAGTCTCTCGACGATGCTAGTCAGCTTGAATCTTATACTTCTTTCGACTGTCAGTGAGGCTGAGTTCAGCCATCTTGTGTGCCTCTGAAAGCGTTTGCAGAATATTTTCGATGGCAGGTAACTGAGACTGTACTGTTACTGCAGGTAATATGGTAAGAGGATGCTGACCATAAGTACAAAAAAAGGGGTCATTCCTGTAGCTGAATGTTTCGAATTGTTTTACGCGAACTCTGCTCTGGGCAATAGTGGAACCCAGTTGTCCAGATCTCGGTTAACATAGCAACAGAGGTATTGCTTGAGTGTGTTGTTCAATCTCTCTGTTTGACCATTGGTCTGGGATGAAATCCGGATGACAAGGCTTGTTCAATACCCAAAATGTTACATAACGACTTCCAAAATTTGGAAGTATACTGGCTGCCTCTGTCGGAGGTGATTTTCTCTGGTACCCCATCTAAGGGGAAATATGTCCTTGAGAAAGACCTCAGCCATCCCAGCCGCTGTAGGTAATCCAGGCAACGGAGAGCAATGAGCCAACTTGGTCAGAGTTCCCACCGTAACCATAATACACATAGTACATCCAGGACTGCAAAGTAGGAAGATCAACTACAAAATCGGTGGTTATGTAACTCCATGGTCGTGAGGGCAGAGGGTCTTGCTGGAGCAATCCACAGGTTTTCTTCGTGCCTGTCTTGCTTCGGGCACATACGGAACAAGACTGTACATACAATTTAACGTCTGTCTTCAGAGAAGGCCAATAGAATGACCGCCGGAGAAGTTCGAATGCGCCTTCTTGTCCTCTGTGACCCGCGGTTCTGGCATCGTGACACCATGCTAAAGTTATCTTTCGGTGTGAGACCGTGGGTAGATACAGCTGATTTTCATAGAGCCACAACCCTTCCCGGGCAGTCAGTCAAGTCCGATTATCGCAGTGGGTACCTGGAATTGAGGCTTCTCGGCATTCCCGAAGAAATGAAGACACTTGTGCGACAATCCGAAGCCTTGGGAAAAAACTTTCTGGTATGAAGCAGGAAAGTGTTCTTTCGGGATGCTTGCATGACAAGGCATCGGCAACGGTGTTCTGGGATCGCAGGAGGTAAGTGATCGTGAAATCATATTGTGCAAAGAAATGAGGCCATCTGGCCTGGCAGGAGTTGACGCAATCCGTTGCTTGTAACACTTGTAAGTTTTTGTGATCCTTCTGATGGTAAATGGATGTAGTCCGCCTTGCAGCGAGTGTCTCCATTCTTCGCAAGCAACCTTCATGGCCAAGAGTTCTCTTTCTAACACTGAATAATTTTGTTGGCTGTCGGTGAGAGTGCGCGACAAGTACGCCAGACGATGTTCCTTTCCTTGATGTTCTTGAAGCAACACAGCTCCAATGGCAGACGCCGAGGCGTAATTTTCCAGTACAAAAGGTTTCTTTTGATTCGGGTGAACCAATATGGGTGTACTGCAGAACAATTTCTTCAGATTCTGAAAACTGTCCTCAGCCTTGGAGTTCCAGCAGAATGGCAGAGAAGACTTCTTTAGCAATTGGGTTATGGGTAAAACAGTATCTGAGAAATTTGGAATAAATCGTCTGTAGAAGTTTGCCAGAACTAGGAACCTCTGGAACTCTTTGACAGAAGTGGGGGCTAACCCAACCAAGAATTGCTTCCACTTTTTTGTCTTCCATTTGGATTCCCTCCTGTGAAATAATGAATCTGAGATAAGGCAGAGTATTCAACCCAAATATGCATTTCTCATTTTTGGATAAGAGACGGTTAGTTTCCAACCTGTTCAAGACCTCCATGAGATGTTCTTTGTGCTCCTGAGGTGTCTGAGAGAAGACCAGTATATCGTCCAAGTAGACTATAACCGACAGGAACATTAAGTCAGAAAAAATCCTATCCATGAAGCGTTGGAAAACAGCGGGTGCATTTACCAGGCCAAAAGGCATCATACAATACTCGAACAATCCAAAAGGTGTACGGAAAGCGGTCTTCCACTCATCTCCCTCTTTTATTCTGAGAAGGTGGTATGCACTACGAAGATCCAATTTGGAGAAGATTGTAGCTCCCGGAACTGCCTCTAGTATGTCTGAAATGAGAGGCATCGGATAATGATACCGCACAGTGACTTGATTGAGACCTCGGAAGTCTACGCACGGCCTGAGTTCCTTGGAGTCTCTTTTGGGGATGAAAAACAAAGGTGCCCCTGCAGGGGATTTGGAAGGTCGGATGAGTCCATTACTTAAGTTGTCATCAAGGTAAGATCTAAGAGCTTGCTTTTCAATTACTGACAACGAGAACATGCGCCCAAAAGGAACCAATGCATTAGGCACCAAGTCAATGGAGCAAATTTTGGTCGATGGGGAGGTAGTTGGAGTAGGGCTTGCTCTGAAAAAACGTTCTCGTACCTAGTAAGGTCGTATGGTAGTGTGTGGATTCCCAATGATGAAGACAAGGCCATGGATTGCATATGCACCTTTTGGTAGGTGGGTTCTTGTAAGCAATTATTTTTACAAAATTGGGAATCAAATATCAGCTGATTAGTAGACCAATTTATATGTGGGTTGTGCTTGCGCAGCCAAGAAATACCCAGAATAATTGGGAAATGTGCAGCTTGGATAATGTCAAAACACAAAGTTTCCTTATGCTGGAAGATAGTGATGTGTAGTTCTTCCGTGGTCTGTGTAATGGGCCCAGAACTGAGAGGAGTGCCATCTACTCCTTCCACCTTCTAACCTTCCTTGCAATCTTTTCTGAGTAGGCCGACTTGATATTCCCAAACGGTATCCACAAAGTTTCCGGCGGCCCCACAATCAAGGAGAGCGAGAACGTTGAGGTCCTTTGATCCCACTGAAAGCTTTACTCCTATGACCATAAGCCTGGAGTCTTCCGGAGAAGGAGTGGGACTGATCGAGAGTGAGACGTAGGGACTTCCTGCATTCCCTCAGCGATTTGTCCCTCTTAGGGCCGAGGGTAGTCGTTTCCCGAACTGCGGCAGGATAATTCCAAACAGTTCCGTATTAGATGAGTATCCGATCCACAATAGGCGTAAAGGCCTTTTTCTCGACAACGTCGTTGTTCTTCCGCCGTCAAGGGAGCACGGGTTGTGCCTATTTGCATCGGTTCATCTGTTCTGGTAGCTGGGGACACGTGTGGAGTAGAGGTTTCACTACTGGCAAAGGGGTTTCGCATCCTGCGTCTTTTCTGTCTTCTTTCCTGTTGTCTAAATCAATTTGGAGTGCAGCTGACACCAATTCAGGAAATGAAGCTGGACGTGGTGCTCGAGCTAATTCATCTTTGATGTCTTCTTTGAGACCACTCCTAAAGATCACATATTGAGATTGTTCAGACCAGCCTGCCCCTGTTGCTAGCCTTTTGAACATAGTGATGTGCGACAGTACGTCCATCTGACCTTGACATGCATCCAATAGATCGTCACATACCTTATATGTAATTTCCGGACGCTCAAATGCTTGTTTCAGTTGGGTGGTAAAGGCCGCAAAGTCTTGTAAGACTGGCTCAATATTGGTGACTAGTGGTGTTGCCCTAGCCAGGGCATTCCCTGTCATGTTAGAGATAAGGTATCCCACTTTGGCGTGATCGGACGTATAAGTATTGGTCCAAAATGCAAAGTGTATATGACAGGCATCCAAGAATTCTTTTAACTTATTTGGGGTTCCATCAAATTTGTCTGAGGATAAGGCTATGGGAGGAAGGTCTGATTGTCAAGTGTCCCAAGCGGTCACCATCTGGCGTAGGACACTGTTCTCTACCTTGCGGTTCTGCATCTCTACGGACATATTCTGCATGGCTGCAACCAGCTCCTGATATTGCTCGGTTGTCACTATTTGTAGGCGTTGCAATCTGTCACCTTCCGATGCTTTCTTTCCCCCTTTACCTGGTGTCCCTTCTTCCTCCTCACCTGGTGATCCAGAATCCTGTGTAGTGACCAGTGTGGGCCTCCGGGCGGTGTAATCGGTCCTTCTTTTTTGTAGAGCGTGTCTTTTCCGGGGAGAAGCCACAGTGAAACCTCTAACCCGGTTTCTCTGTAAACTCCCCTGCGGAGAGAGACCAATGGGGGAAAAACCTGTGCCAGGCACAAAAAACCCTGAGCGATGTAATGCAGTGATGCTCGAAAGCTGCAGCACAGTGAGGATAGGGAAGGAAGGTGGTCTCCTTATGACTGCAGGAATGAGGAACGTCTCAGTATGCAAGATAAATACACTGGCAAGAAGAATCAACCAGGACGATGGTAAAAAAGAAAGATACTCTAGCCCTAGAAAGCGGGAAGTGAACCGCTATGCAGCAAGGACCAAAGGCAGAGCAGAAGAGGGCCCAATTGCCAAAAAGCCGTGCAGAGAACGGAAGAGGTAGGCAGAGCAGAGACACAGCGAGGCAGTGCGGAAAAAGGAGGAGACAGGTAAGGGAAAACAATCAGCGGGGCGCTGAAAGAGTGCGATAGATCAGCGAGAAAGAGGTGAACCCAAGGGGGGGTTAACCGGTGCGTATGTAAGAATAGAGGCAACAAGCCCAAGAGGAAAAACTTGCGAAGTGCAACAAATCTGTGGAAGGGATTCTGCTAAAGTTGCAACGCAACCATAGAGCCGAAGGCGGGGCTTAAGTACATGCGAGCGGAAGTCAAAAACAAGAACCACTAGAACCCTGCTCGTGTTCTAGTATAACGCTTCCTTCGATCCCAGAGACGATACTGATTCCACAGGCGCCATGGGCGTACGCCCATGACAACTTCGGACAATTTAAGAAAATTTGCTGTCTCATTCCTGTTGCATATGTTCTGGACTTACCACCTACATGGAAAAGAATACACCCAGTGTTCCATACTTCCCTTCTTTGTCCGTATCAGGGTAAGCCTGCTGATCACTCAGTCCCAGCTCGACCCCCTCCTGTTGATGTTGAAGGTGAAAAGGAGTATGAGGTGGACTACATCTATGATTCCTGCTACCGCCGAGTGTTCTCCAGTGGTTACCAGACATTTGGTCGAATGCATTTGATCGAATTACAATATGGTCGAATCAATTTGGTCGAAAAAATGGTCGAATTATTTATTTATTTATTTATTTTTGGGGGGGTCCCCCCCCAACCCCTGTTTTTGGTGTTAAAACAACTTTTTTTTAACCTTTTTTTACCTATACTAGAGCAAAAAAAAAAATACTTTAAAAAAAAAATGTGACCTTTTTTTTTCGACCAAATTGATTCCACCAATTTGTCATTCGATCAAATATATTCGACCATTTGACTGGACAGCTTCTCCAGTATCTTGTTCATTGGAAGGGCTACAAAATTTGTCACAGGACTTGGGAGCCAGCCCATCATGTTCATGCACCTATTTTGGTCCATCGATTCTATCGGTTGAAGACTTTCAAACCGGCTTCGACCTTCTTGGGATGGGCATCCTGTCATGAATCGGTGTACACAGCACTTCCTCTATGCTCTTTGGTACCGAAACGCTTTGAGGGGGGAGACGCATGTAGCGGTCTAGTTGTTGGAATCCCTTCAACCAATCAGAAGCCTTGTCTCAGAAACCCAGAAGCCTTATATCCTTTGTGAGAACCGGAGCCCTCGCATTGCAACTCCTCAGTAAATTGCATCAGCGCTGTTCCCGTTTTCTCCATTCTTGCCTAATCTCCAGTCTCTTGCCTAGTGTTCTGTTCTTGATGGTTGTGCAGATTAAGATACCTCCGTCCCCAAGTACCACACAGGTAGAAAGTAAATCACTACCAGTGCAATCTTTGAGGCCACAGGTGTAGAGTGCTGTCAGTCTGGAACCAGGAACATCGGAAGGACCCCTGACCACTGCAAGGCAATGAATGATTAGATCAAAACAGTAGCAATGGACAAGAATGCAAGGTAACAAAGGAAACGTGGCAGAGGGCTTACCCAAAATGTGGTGACAAGACAACCTTGAGTGAATAGCAAAAGCAGGAGGGGCCGGTGGCAGCAGCAGGTGGGCAAGGTTCAAGCAGCACTCTGGATGGAAAAACACCTGAACCAAAACATGTAGTACAAAGGATGATCCGTGAGCAATCCAGTAAACAGTCCGAGATCAGAAGCCAGAAGGAAAGCCAAAGTCAAGAGTTCCAGAATCCAAATAGCAAAGCCAAAGGTCGTAATACCAGAAGACAACAGTTCGACTTAACTCCAGGGGAAAAAACAAAGCAATCCTTAGAACGTTCCGTGGTCAATGAAGTTCAAGGTATCCGAAAAAGTCCAAACGCTGTACAGTACTTCAAAGAAGCAGCTGTGAAGCGTTCCTTCTTCGTTTCCCCGATCCTTTTGACTGCGTAGAATACTCACATGACGCGAGTCACAAGGGATGTCAAGGATGGCACTCTGTCAAGAGTGGCACAGGGCCCCCCAGTAGGGTTTGGGTGGCTGTGCTGATGAAGGTGACAGATAAGTACACACACAGCAGGAAACTCAACAAGAGAGAAAAGTAGGCAACTGTAGTTGTGAACAGAAAGGGGCAGGAAAATACACAGATACAAACAAACTGGATTCCCTCTTGGGGTGTATGCAGAAATGGAAAAGAGTGTTCCACGGACCTTTGGAAACTCCAGCCTTCTGCACAGTTTACTATTACAGGGGCTCACTCTGTCTGGTCATGGCTGGGAACAACAGCTCTGGGTGTCTGTAGCACAGAATACGCGACAAGGGAAGGGGCAGAGGTTGCCTGCCAGAAACCAACAGTAAAGCTCTGTACAAAGGATCAACATAAGACACAAGAGAGACAAGAACAGAAATAACCAGGGAAAAGGAAGTCTAAGAGAAATCTAGCAGAAGGGAATGAAGGAAAAAACAGTACAATAGAAATGGGTAATCTAAAGGGGAGGACAGAAGACTCAAGAAAGAAAAGGACAGGGATCAAGAACAAGGGGTTGCAAACAAGGAAGAGAGCAAGGGAGCAGCAGCCAGCAAATAGAGGGGCTGCAAACAATGAAGCAGGGCTGCAGTACCGGATGGCACAAGGTGCAGAAAAACTGTAGTGAATTGCAGAGGACTGTAGTAGGCTGCAAAGCAGAGAGTCTAGAGGAGCAGGACTGAGAGCTGTAGTAGGCGGCAGACAGAGAGCCCAGAGGAGTAGGGCAGCAAGGAGCGGACCCAAAGGAACAGGGCATCGAGGCAGAGAGACCAGAGGGTCAAGGCTGAAAGCAGAAGAGAGTAGCAGGCTGCAAGGCAGGGAGCCCAGAGAACCCGGGCTATAGGCAGCGGAGGATAGCTGGCTGCAAGGCAGGGAGCCCAGAAGGCTATGGCTGTAGGCAGCGGAGTGTAACAGGCTGCAAGGCAGGAGGCCCAGAGGAGCAGGGCTGTGAGGCAGGGAGCCCAGAAGGCTAGGGCTGTAGGCAGCAGGGTGTAGCAGGCTGCAAGGCAGGGAGCCCAGAGGAGCAGGGCTGTGAGGCAGGGAGCCCAGAAGGCTAGGGCTGTAGGCAGCAGGAACAGCATACAAATTCGAGGCACAAGGCAAAAAGGGGCTGGGAGGACTCTTGATGCAAGAGACTGAGCTCCTGCAGGCAGCTGCTTAAATACAGCCCTGCCCTGTACTGAGGCAGGCTAATTGGCAGCACCTGGAGCAGCACACCTGAAGATTATCTCTGGTCCTGAGATGGTGGAAACAGCACTGATTGCTAGGGCGTCTGGGGATTGTGGCTCCAATACAGACAAATGTGAATGGCCAGGAATTGATAGCTGAAGCAAGGTGCATTATGGTACATGTAGCTTGCTGAATTAAATAGAAAAGTACCAATGTCGTACAAATGGAAATTAATTACCAAAATGTGAATAGGGGTTGTTTAAAGAGTATTATGATGATAAACGAGTACCATATTGTCGATGATGGTTGCCAATGTGTGCGCCAGTGGCACAGGCGTGACAAGGGAAAAGTGAGAACCGTGTCACGTGACCCGCGATGTGGACGGAAGCAGTTGCTGGCGTTTGGTCACGTGACATGAGGTTCTCTGTGCGCCCGTGGAATAGCGCTGCCTCCATGCGCCTGTGGAATAGCACTGCCCAGGAGACAAACGCCATGGCAGATGCCAATGCAGGAAGGACCGTAAGAATCCTGGGTTGCCTGTTAGGCATCTCCCCTGTCTGGTGAGTTGCTGCTGCCGAGTGCGTGCGTGGTTGCGGGGACTGCAAGGAACTCGACGGGTGACGGGTGCGGGGCCAGGAGGAATGCGGGGCCAGGAGGAATGGTACTAGATGTGGATCTGGGAAACGTGACACCTAGAGTCTTCCTTCCTGTCTGCCTTAAATTCTGCTTCTGTTTTCTTGGTCCGTGTGTAACACTGTGTGCTGCTGATACTCTGCCCGATTGCCTTCTCGTTCTGGTTCTACCCGGACGGACCCTGAACTCTACTTACATTATACCTCTTTTCTGCGCTCCTCTTCTCGCCTAGAAATCCTGTTTGTGCACAGCTGCTATCGCATCTGGATTCCTTATATTACCTGCAGAATCCTATGCACGACATCTTTGGCAGTAGAGGAGTCTGAACTAAGTGAAATCTCGCATCAGAGGGGTTTTCTACCCCAGAGGGTTTCCCCTGTGATTTTTGGATCCACCTTGGTGGTGGCCTGGTTGGTCGCCTTGTGGATTACTTTGGGGTGTCAGCCTGGCCTCCCAAAGATAGACCCTACTTCTTCGACTTAAAAGTCCCTGGAAGCAAGAGGTTAGAAAACCATCTTTTCATGTTTCTGACACCGGCGGAAATAGCACCATCGCCAGAATAGAAAGCATGGAGGCAGCCCTCTTTAAAAACTGAATCCAACCTGAATCACACACTTCCTGCAGCCAGTCACTGGTAACATGTCTCAGGAGCGGACCCGAGGGAAGGTGCCAGAAGGGAGTAGTTTCTTACTTGTACCTCCATTCCTCCAGCATTGGTATCTTTCATGGATTCACATGCTGTGAATATTCCCAGTCATCAGGCTGGGAAACCCCAGTAACTTTGACTTAGTAATTTTCCTATGGAAAAAATTGACACCTTAAGTGTCCTATCCACGTCGTTGTGGGTGCTATTGGTACCTACCAATGGGATGTCGAGGTCAATAGTGATAGTTTCGAAAGTAAAACTTTCGAAATACAAAATTTCCGACACAAAAGCACCGAATAACATTTTTTCAAATGCTTTTTTTTATGTGGGGGCCCCCCTATACCCCCATTTTCTTTTTTTTTAAACATTTTTTTTTACACAAAACTAAAATAAAACCCATAAAATGAAGAAAAAAATGTATTCGAAACCTTTTTTTCCAATTCTTTGTATTCAGAACTTTTGCATGTCAAAAGTATTCTTTTTCGAAAGTATGACTGGACACCGGACGTCGAGTGTATAGCTCCGCCCTAGCAGCTTCCCCTCAGATTTTAACCACTCCAGCTGGAGGATACCCCTCAAAGAGGATGTTTGCCTGTAGGGGTAGGCTGGATGGAGCATGTGAATCCATGAAAGATACCAACGCTGGAGAAATGGAGTTACAGGTAAGAAACTACTCCCTTCTCCAGCATTGGATCTTTCATGGATTCACATGCTGTGAATAGACTTTGTGGCAGTATAGATATTTGGGGGTGGAAAACAGGCAAACACAGATTAGATATTGTAAAACTGTCTGCATTTATGTGAAAAGAATACATCTTCAAGTAGAGGAAGGAAACAACCCTGGAAGCTGCAGAGTTTACCTTACTGGAACAATCGTTGAAGGACTGCCTGTCCCATCTGCACATCCTCAGCATGTTGCTGGTGTAAGCAGTAGTGCCTGGTGAAAGTGAGGGACACTACTCATGTTGACGCTTGGCAAATGTCCAATGGTTACCCCAGACCAGACAGCCGCCAAGGCAGCCATGGCTCTAACGGAGTGCGCTCTGGAGGCCGATTGTAATGGCCTATTGGCCTTAGAGTGGCAGAAGGAGATTGTAGATGAAAGCCATCTTGAAATCCTTGTTTTGATGTGGATCTTCCTTTATGGATGGACCCAAGGCTGCGAACAGCTGCTTAGTTTATCTAAAAATGTTTGTGCGATCCAAATAATATTTCAATGCCCTTTTGACATCCAGAGAGTGCGGAGTATTTTCTGCTGGTGAAGTGGCATTTGGAAAGAATTTGGGTAGTTATAGTAGCATTTTTATGAAACTCTGAAGGTACTTTAGGAATTAAATGAGGATTAGTGGAGAGGACCACTTTGCTTCTCATAAACCGTAGATATGGAGAGTCTATAAACAAGGCTTGGAGCTCTGAAACACGTCTAGATGACGTAAAGGCCACTAAAAAAGCCACCTTCCAAGTTAGAAATATGATGTGGGTATTTGAAGAAGGTTCCAATGGAGGCTTCATAAGCTCTGCTAGAACCAGGTGCAGGCTCCATAGAGGCGGAATCCTTTTCTTTGGCGGGAAGGTCTGAAAAAGGCCTTTTAAACAATGTTTGATTAGCCTGTCACTGTAGAGAGGAGAAGATTTTTTTTTCCGCGCAAACCTGGAGATTGCTGATAAGTGCACTTTGATGTAAGAGATCGCCAAACCCTCTGTAGCTAATTCTAGCAGGTAAGGAAGGATCTGAGTAGGTGTTATATCTAGCGGCTGAAGGTTAGGCTGCTGTGCACCCCACGCACAGAATCTTTTCCATTTTCGGCTATAGGATAGGTTGGTAGAAGGGGATCTAGCTGCTGCTAGAATGCGGCAGCAGTCTTGAGGGATATTCAAAAGGCCGAATTCTGAGTGGTCAGGAGCCAAGCTGTAAACCTGAGAGAGCCTGGGTCGTAGTGAAAGATCATCCCTTTGTTCTAGGATAGAAGATCGGCCTGAGATCCTAGATGAATTGGATTGTCCGCTGCCAACTGAAGGAGATCGGAGATCAGGTCTGCCTGGGCCAATGTAGGGCTACCAAGATTACCTGCAACTCCCTTCGAGTGTCATCTGTATGGTTTTCCTTATGAGAGGAAAGGGAGGGAACGCGTAGGCAAATATCCCGTTCCAAGGGAATGAAAATGCGTCCCCCTGAGAGTCTTGGTGCGGGATCTTGCTGGAAAATCTCTGGCACTGCTTGTTGTCGAGGCTGGTGAAAAGGTCTAGAGGAGGATGACCCCACAGTGCGAACATTTTGGTTATCTGGATGCTGTGCAATTGCCACTCGTGTGCCTGCGAGGAGTCCCTGCTGAGGGTGTCTGCTTGCTTGTTCTGCATTCTGGGCAAGTGGAAGAATAGAATGTTGTGCCAGATGGCCCAATGCCAGATAGTCTGTGCTTCCTGGGACAAAGTGTTTGAGCGCATTCCGCCTCGCTTCCGTAGATAAAACATTGTGGTTGTGTTGTCGGTGAGGATGCGCACCACTGAATTCTCGATTAGAGGAAGGACGGATTTTAGAGCCCAGTGCACTGCTCGTGATACCAGTACATTGATGTGTAGTAAGGCTTCCTCAGGGAACCAAAGGCCCTGGGCCTGGTGTTGTTCTAAATGAGCACCCCATTCTGCCTGGGAGGCATCGGTCACAATGGTAAGATGGTAATTTGGCTCTATCAGTGGCATTCCTTTGCAATGTTGAAGGGGTATGCCCACCATTTCGGTGTGATCGACAGAGTTAGGGAGATGGTTACCTTGTCTGACCAGGAACCCCGGGTCTGGGACCATCTGGTCACCAGAAACCTTTGCACTGGCCGCATGTGCAGTTGGCAGTGAGGAATAAGTGGATTGCAAGAGGACATGGTTCCCAGAAGAGCCTGTATGAGCGGACTGTGACTAGTTTGTATGGCTTGAACGGGTTCGCTAGAGTTACCAATTTCTTGAATCTTTCCGCTGTAGGTTTGACTAGATTGTGGTCTGTAAGGAATTGAGCGCCCAGGAAAACCAAGCTCCTTGAGGGAACTGTACAGTACTTCATATAGTTGATAATAAAGCCCAACTGTTGGGGCAACGTCTCTGTTTGGTGGAGACGATAAGGCTTGTTGATACATTGACCCTCGAACTAGCCAATCGTCCAAGTATGGGTAAATGTGGTAGCCTTGTTTCTGGAGGAAGGCTGCTACTGGTGCCAGGCACTTTGTGAATGTTCTGGGTGCCGATTTTAAGCTGAAAAGAAGCACCCGAAATTAATAGTGGCTTTCACTGACTACGAATCTGAGGAACTTTTGGTGCCTTGGATATATTGGCACATGAAGTATGCATCTTTTAGGTGTAAGGATGCAAGGAATTCCTGGGGCTGAACGCTTTCATGACCTCCTGAAGCGTTACCATTTTTTTATGTTTTTGTTGAGTCTTCTTAGATCCAGAATAGGGCGCCACTTGCCGTCTGTTTTTTTTTACAACAAAGTACCTGGAGTATACTCCCTTTTCTCTTGCTGAGGTACCACTTCGATGGCTCGTTTTGTTAGCATTTGCTGTATCTCCTGCTGTAAAACGGGAAGATGCGAGTGAAATACCTTCGTAGGGGGGATAGGGATTTGTGGGGGCTTGAACTCCAACAAGTGGCCGTACTGGATTGCATCTAGCACCCACCTGTCAGTCGGTATTCTCTGCCATTCATCGAGGAAGAACGACACATGTCCCCCCACCTGACTGCCCTTGTGGCAGTCATTGTTGTGCCTTATTTTGTCTACCTCTCTGGGAGGTGGTAGACCCACGCTTTCTTTCCCCTTGGTATTCTCTATTGCGCTTGGAGGATTTATAAGTGCGTTTGTAGCCCTGAGAGTAATATCCGGGCCTACCATAGCTCTTGCTGTCTCTGGAGCCTGAAAATATTGCATTGTCTGAAGCTCCTTGAAAAGGAACGAAAGGAGCGGAAGGGCAGTGAGAGATCTAGCCATGTCCGAATCAGCATTCATGGCTTTAAGGGCTTCATCTATTTTGTCACCAAACAGATTTTCCCCTTCACATGGCATATCGATGACCTTGTGTTGCACTTCCTGGCGCAAGTCTGTGCAACGTAATCATGCCTGCTGCCTAAGGACCACCCCGTTGCCGATTCTGCTTGAACCCAGTTTCAGCCAGCCCTACAGCGATGTTGATTCTGTGATTAGATGCTCCTTCTCCTTTCCGCACCAGCATCGTAGCTTCCTTTCTCTGCTGTTCCGGCAAGTGCTCCAATACATGCGCCAGACGGTGCCACATCTCTTGATCATATCGAGCAACTATTGCCAGGGCATTGGCTGCTTTAACAGTGGTCCCCCCAATGGTGAGAACCTTCTTATCAAAGGCATCCATATTTCGGTTTTCATTGTCTGGCGAAGTGGCACACTTATGCTGTGTTCGAGCCTTGCGGCTTGCTGCCGCTGAGACAATTAACTCCAGAGCAGGTTGCGAAGTGAGGCATTTTGGAGTAGTATCTGGAGCCTTAAACTTTTTTTCCAATCTTCCTTTCACTGCAGGCTCAGTAAAAGGGTGTTTCATGGTACAGAGGCCCTCCTGCCACACGTGATCCAGAATGGGTATGAAAAAGACTGCCTTCCTCCATTTACCCATATGGTCGAAGAGGAAACAATCCTTCTCTTCATCCGGAATTAGGCCAAACTCCTGGCATGCCTTGTACATCATAGAGTGAAAAGTTCCGATATCGTCCAGGGGTGAAGGTTGAGCCGGGCTACCGGGAGCATCTTGGTCTGGATCTGTGTCCCATGTGTCGGCTCTCCTTGGGGATAAGGAGGCGGTGGAAGTTGTATCCCTCGGATCAGTGTCCTGGTCTGTGTCGACCAATTCACCTTCCTCTTGTTCCCTCCTCCGTGGACTGAATGTACGTGGAGGTCTAGGAGGTGTTTGCACCCTATGGTGTGTGCCCTGGTCTCGAGAGGAATAGGTTTCATCCCTTCATTGTGGGGTAACATGTGGATCTGCATAAGCGTGAACTGTTTGAGCCTGAGGAAGTGGAAGTCTGGCATCAAGCTGACCTAATAGAGACTGCAGTGTAGTAAGAACCTGCATGGAAAGAAGGGATTGAGGATTTAATTTATAAGGGGGTATTGTGTCTGCATACCGCCTATTCCTGTAGATGTTGATGGCAGAGTAGGTGCTGGAGACCTTAGAGGCATATCTACTACTCTAGCTGCCTTGGCAATCGTATGGCAGAAGCTCAGAATCCAATTTAATCTCATGCTGCAGAATGTCTTCTGGCATGATAACAGGGCATTCAATCGGAGATATTCCCAGGGGAGCCTGGTCGAGTTGTATCGTGGTCCCAGTTGGGGTTTGTAAAATACCCTTAAGGGACAATACGTTGCCTTCCGCCTGCAATACTAAAACTTCCAACCTGGTGGTCGATGGACGCATCAGCTTTTCAGCAGACGATTTTTTCTTGGTCATCAGCGGGGTGGTCGTCATCGACTTGGTCGACAAGGTGGTCATTGACTGTAGACGAGCCGTAGACACTGACGAAGATGCCATCATCATCGTTGATGCCATTGTTGATGGTGTTGACGTCGGCTTTGACGACGATTGACTGGTGTCTTGATGATGACTCATGGCTGGAGGAGGATTTCTGAGATTCTGACGGCGAGTGGGTTTTTTGCTACTCGTTGAGGTAGATTTTTTCAGCGAGGAGATTGAGAAGGATGTCGTAGCCGGTTCGGTTTTATGTTTGTCCGTTGCCAGACTCCTGAAAGGGTCCGCAGATTTTGAGGATGGGTGCAAGCCCTTCTCCTTAGGTTTGTCCGATGGTGACCTCGACGATGCACCCTTGGAAGAGTGTTTGGACCCTGAATGGGACTTTTCACCACTGGACATAGGTCTCTTTACAGGCAAACAGTGTTTGGCCTTATCGTGCCCCGAAGACGATTTTGCCTCACCTGTCTTTTGCTTCTTTGCCATCAGCTCCTCAGACCTGGACCTCTGCCTGGACGGGGACCTCCTGTCAGAGGGAGTGGTTGCTCTCCCACTCTGTGACGAGCCAACCTCAGATACCGGATAGGCTCCTTCATTGAGCCAGCAGATAAGGCGTTGGTTCCTGTCCTTAAGAGTCTTTTGAGAGAACCCCTGGCAGATGTCACAGCAGTCAGCTAAATAGTTCGGGTATAGGCAGTAAAGGCACTCGGTGTGCCTGTCCCCCTCGTACACATTTTTCAGGCCGCAAGTCTCGTATTGCCTAAATAAGACTTCTTAGGTCCTGAAGTTTCCATGGTTGGAACTGGAAATCAATGTATTTCGTCGTCGGTTGCACCGAAAGATGAAATTTGAAGAAAATAAAAAGATTTTCTCGAAGAAATGTAATTTTCTCTCAGGAGAGAAATGCGAGGAATCCCAACAGCTCGGAAGACGGTTGAAATGGAGCTACTAGGGTGGAGCTATACACTTGACGTCCCATTGGTGGGTACCAATAGCACCCACAACAACGTGGATAGGGCACTCAAGGTGTCAATTTTTTCCATAGGAAAATTACTCTAAGTCAAAGTTAGCGGGGTTTACCAGCCTGACAACAGGGAATATTCACAGCATGGGAATCCATGAAAGATCCAATGCTGGAGAAAACCGGCTACCTTGCTGAAATTTAGTGGGGGAGAGCTTGTAGACCTCACAGGTGAGGCCGTAAGACACTACGAGGAGCTGTATGGGAACAGGCAGCACAAAACCTCAGGCCAGCGCAAAACCACCATCTAGCTGGCAATAAGCCAGAAGGTAACTGCTGTGATACAGAGGACTGCTGCAAGAGATGGAACGACCGAATGGTCAGGGTGCCGGGACTCTTTAAAACCCTGACTCGGCCGCGGAGCGGGCCGTGGAGTCGGGTTGCAGAGTCTCTTGTCTGCGTTTGATTCCCTGTTTCCTGAGAGGAGCTGCTGTCTGTTTACCGTTGTTGCTATTTTCTACAGTACCAGCTGACTCTTTAAAACCCTGACTCGGCCGCGGAGCGGGCCCCGGAGTCGGGTTGCAGAGTCTCTTGTCTGTGTTTGATTCCGTTTCCTGAGAGGAGCTGCAGTCTGTTTACCATTGTTGCTATTTTCTACAGTGCCAGCTGACTCTTTCAAACCCTAACTCGGCCGCGGAGCGGGCCGCGGAGTCGGGTTGCAGAGTCTCTTGTCTCTGGGCTGAAGGTAAGACGCTATTCTAACCTTCGTTGATGGTGGGACTCTAGAAACTACTAGTTGTTGTCCTCCGGTTGCGGGTAGCAGTGACCAATTGCAGTGACCAATTGCAAACTGTAAACTGTCTCAGCGCGATCGAGCAGGGCGCTGGTATTGTAAGTACGCACACCTGTTTCTGCCTGTGAAAGGCACGAAAGGCACAATTCCTTGGAAAGTCCTTGAGAAGTCACCCACATGGTGCCAGTACACTAAACTTTGCCTCAGTTACCGGCGATTTTGTTGTGATTTTCGCCGCCGGACCGCTGCGGTGCAATGTGAGCCCACCCCCCTCCCATTCCATTCCATCCTAGACTTCCTTTCCCCCTCTCCTACCTTTCCTTGGCCTGGACACACGCGGAGTGCAGCTTGCAGGTCGGGCACGCCGAGGAGACTGCAGACACGGAAGTTGAGTCCCGCCCCTGATTACTCTGCGGTCGCTCCCTGTGCTCCTGCCTGTGGAAGTCTGACTGCGGGAGACACTTAACGGCGCGACCAAGTAGTAAGTGTGAGATCCTTTACTCACTAAGAGCATACCAGGAAAGGTTCATTACCTGGATCATTACCTGGAATACGAAACAGGGGTAACTTTTTTTTTTTGCCTCACCTGATTCGAAAGTGAGCCGAGGTAAAATTCAGTAGACTAACTGTGTGGGGGGAGTGGGCCATCAGAAGCAGGAGACTGCGGGACTTCGTCCTTTGGTCCTGCTGGTGACTCGGTCCATACTTTATCACAACAGACACTCTGCTGCTGCGTGCAAAGAACTATCTGAAGAGCGCATCTGGGAATGGCGTTTAGTGAAGCTCGCTACAACAGCTCAACTTGGTGGTTGCCGAGCTGAGTGAAAAGTTACACTTGAAATTGGCACAAATACATTTACGTTCAGCCAAAAATTACAGTTGTGGATCCATCAAATCGCCTTTAAATACCCTTATTGATGGCAACTGGGACGAGACTTGCAACTAGATCTAAGAATAAACTGGGTATTACGGCTGAACTGATGTCTCCTGGAATCAGTCACCCTGATGAAACCATACCAGGCGAGACCTCACAAGTACTGATTACCAAAGGAGATACAGCGATACCAGTGAACACCTTGGATGATAATAATCAGGAAAGCAATAATCAATCCGAGACTAGTAATGATCTGGTCTACTTAGATAAAGACTCTTTAATGACAGGCCTGCTCCCAATTCACTCACACAAGATCCAGACAGTGACACGTGAGCCGCCACTCTCACATAAGGAAAAAGCGATCGCGGCAAAAAAATGTTGGGAGCTGGCATATACAAAAGCCAAGACGATAGACGATGTTGGACACAGGAGCCTCCAGAGAAAAAACAATAGGCAGGCTCGACTATCGATGGACATTACAGAAATTGAGGACTTGATGACGAACCAGGTTAAAAGATAGGAAGTATTTAACCTACAGACAAATATAAAGGGAGAGCCATTCTGGTTAGCCTCAACTCCACGAGTCTTAATCCCTGCTGCGATGACAAAGGAGTACCAAACATCCACCACAGCAAATAATAGCAGGCAACCTGGAGACAGCGCCTCAACAGCAGATCATACCCCGAACAACCAGTACTTCTGTCAATGTCAACCAAATGTACCAGCGACTAAAATAACAGAAGCAAGACCCACAACAATGTTAGATTTACAAAACTTGCTGTTAGCTGTAACCTCACAGGCGATGATACCATTCATGAAGCTATTAGAAAGTAATCGCGATGCACAAAAAGATCAGGCTACTTTACTGGCCCTTATCCACTCGAAACAGATTTTTGTGGAGTCTTTCATAAATACGATACACAACCGACTTAATCAAGAGGCTGAAACAAGTGCCCAATGGCAGTCCAGGTTAATTGAAATATCGAGAAGAGAACATGAAGAGAAGGCAACATTGACAGCAGGTATGATGGAAATCATAGCAAAGGGGCACCAGCCGCCTAGTGTAAAATCGCAAAATGAAAGTGGACAAAAGGAAGCCGTGTCACAATCTATACCGCATGCACAGTTAGAAATTGTGCAGGGTAGAATCGATACGTTGACCTTGGACACTGAAGTCACTGAGGATCCGACCTCCTTACCCAAAAAGCCATTGGAAAACGTCGCTATTTTTGACAGCTATAAGAATGTCGCCAATATTCCACAACAAACACAGAAAAAACTAATAAATCAACAAAGAAAAAGAAAATAAATGGTTCTAGAGCATTCCTACGCAATTTGACAACCCCTAAAGTGAACAAAATTACACAACAAGGAGAAAATAAAGTTGCAATGCAAATTAGGACAGTAGAGCCACAAAGATCTAAGACAACTGAAATGATACAAATAGATATTACTATGATGGATGATGTGACATCTGATCTAAACATAGATCGGCAGCGAAGAGATGCACTTAGTCAAAAAGCATTGCTGGACCTCTCTACTCATTCTAAAGAAGAGCAAGACAGCAACTGGGATTCGCAAGCTTCAACCAATGACCAATCTTGAATAATTGTTGACTGTTATGAAGAAGGCTACACCATAGATTCCATCTACACAGACCTTAGCTATGAAGACATTTCTGATTTAGAGCTGGAGACTTCTAGACTTAGTGTGGAATCAATCTCAGACAGCGAAGATTTTACATTACAATATTCGGAGAGGAGTCAAAGAACCAACAAATCAGAAAACAGTGTAGATACAGTTACTAGATCTAAACTGCGGCAACCTTTGTTTATTAATCCTCTGGATACTCTACAAAATATAAAATGAAAAATTGAGCAAGTGGAAAATTATAATTATCAACGTGAGCTGATTTTAAATCGAACAAATACTTTGCGACTGATACATGCAATCCCTACTCTTTGATGGGTCAACACAGGACACATCAAAGTGGTGGAATTCATGGATGAAAAGAATTCAGATGTGATTCTCGTACATTTTCATAATACAGAGAATATTGGAAAGATTACGAATGAGGCACACCTCTTTTTGAAATTGGGGTTTTTATGTACTTCCGTAACAACAAATACGAGCAAACCAATATGGGAACGTCAGCATTATGTGAAGAGATCAATAAAACAGGAGAGAGGGGGGAATGATGGTTCGCATTCCCCGGGGACCACTATAAAAAGCAGAATGGTCAGCTGAGCAGAAAGAGTGATAAATAAACATACGCGAGTAAACTTTACCAACATGCCATTCTGGAGAGAGGAGGAAACCTCAAATAGGATGATTACATCAATGAGAAAAAACAATTCATAACCATCAATTAAAAGATCTAATACGACACTAATACGACACTGACTCTGTGTACTTGGAACACCAGAGGATTTTCACATCTCTTTTGCTTAAATATGGATGATCTCTGTAAATATAAGTTCATATGTTTACAGGAAACATGGATTGACATCATGCCCGGATGTGATGGATACAGAGTGGTCATGAATCCTGCAATATCCCGTAAAAAAGGACGTCCATCAGCAGGACTCCTAACTTTGATTAAAATGGAAGAGAATATCCAAGTGGCAGAATCTATTAACATATCACTGTGGATTCAACTAACGATAGTAGAAATTTTGAGTACTAAGAGGACACATGGAAACCTGGTACAAGCGCCGGCACAGCGTTCAGCAATATTCAATATATATTGGAACCAGGCAGCGATTCAAATGGAACAATTCATTGATACCTTATTCTCCGCCGTGGATAAAGTAGTGCTGGAATCAAACGATATTGAAATAATTTTATGTGGCGACCTTAATATTAATTTATTCGACCAACAAGGACTAGCGATCGAGAAAACGCAACTCTCAGCGAGAGCGAAAATATGGAATAAAGAAACCACTTGGCGACATTTCTACTGTACCAATCAAATGAACCACAGTCCAAAAAGTACTACTTGGACTAATGGAAAAGTGTCAGCCACTTTAGATTACATCTATATGTCGCCAACCCTAATCTCCAAAGTAACGGCCCAAGATATTACAAGATCAGATAATAGTGATCATCATATTATCAGCATTACATGGAAAGCAAAGTAGCAAAGTTCATTTACCTGACATGGAAACTAATACTGCAGTCACCCGACTGCTTATTAGCGACAAGCAAATGAAGAATTTAGTAAGCACTTATACCAATCCTGCGGTGTGTGGCATGAAACAAATAAACTATGAATGGATACTTTCACCATTCCTACGAAAGATTCACAAGCAAGAATCCGCTAAGAAAAGCCACACCCATGCCTACAATTTACAAGTAGTAAACAAAAAAAAAGAACTGCGGAGAACGGTCACGGAAATAAAAGGAAAGAATGAGGCTAATACTATGAACGCTATTTGACAAGCAAAACAAAGTTACAGAAATTGGACAAAGAATGCAAAAGCACTACTCTCACAACAGGATGCAGAAGCAATCCTAGCTCTTTTGAAAAACAACAATACGCGAGGATTGTGTAACCTATAAAATCCGCAAATGGATAACCAACATAAACTAATCCAAGGGATTGCAGAAACTGTATGGAGTAATAATTTTAAGGCCATCTATAAACATACAGTGAGAAATCAGCCCATCAGAATGGAGCAGAATGAATCGGCTGTGTGGACAAATGCCTGGACATTGGAAGATATCTTAACAATCATAAGGAAGCTCAATTCATCAAGGGCACCAGGCCCATATGGCCTAAGTAATATGCTGATAAAGAAACATCCAGAGGATTGGGCTAAATTTTGCGTACATCTATTTGTTGCGATTGAAAAAGGGAAGCAAATCCCCATTACTTGGACAACAGCAATTTTGATCCCAATATATAAAGCAGGTGATAGGTAACTGCCTATAAACTACAGACCAATCGCTTCTACTCAACAAACTTAATATATGGATCCAAGAAAACAAGCAATTTGATATCAGGCAGACTGGATTTACAAACAGTATGGGTACTCATGTAAATCTAATGATCTTGAATCTATTGAAAGAGGAGGCATTGATCAATAAACATACTACGTATGCAGCATTTATAGACCTGCATATGGCCTTTGATTTGGTAAATAGGACAACACTGTGGGAAAAACTAAAGAAGTGGAATTGTCCATTGATGCGATTGGAACCAATCAAGCAACTCTACAGCAATACTACTCTAAGAATTAGACTTTCACAACAAGGTCGATTATCGGCACCTATTGACATGGAAAATGGTCTTAAACAAGGCTGTCCCCTTGTAGCAACGCTGTTTAAGTTATATACCATGGATCTCCCAGATCCTCCTCGTTTTCAGAAGGCAAATCTACCTTAAATAAACAACCAGCAGATTCAGCACTTGATGTATGCAGATGACATCGTCATTTTAGATAAAACAGAGTTAGGGCTACAAAGAAGTCTACGGGAGTTGGAAACTTACATGATGGAAAATGGCCTAGAGATAAACACTGCCAAAACAAGAATCATGCCACTCTCAGCAAAGAAACGACAACCGTTTCAATTCTATATGAATGAACAAAAATTGACTACGGTAACAGTGATCAAATATCTGGGAGTTCTAGTGAATCAATCGGAAGTAGAAACACCCTGGATAATTCACTTGAGAACAAAAACAGTCGCACCGGCGAGACAAGGGCTATTTTTACATAGAAAATTTGGAAAATATTCTTTACAACCGATCCTCATCTTCTATCGACAAAAAGTGACTGCAATCTTTAGTTACGGGAGTGAGACTATGATAAATATCGACCAATCAATTTGGGATATCTTGGAAGGCCTCTTTTGGAGGAAAATTATTGGGTTATCGAATTCATTCCCGATCAAAAGAATCAGACATGAGATTGCGACCCAATCGTTAAAATCAATAGTCGAGTGGAAAAAAATCGACTTGTATAGAAAGATGATCAATGAGGCCGAAATTCCAGCATATAAACTATTCCAACAAAGAAATAATACAGTGGCTAACACGGCCTTAGAACTATGGAAGAACGGCATGAAAGGCGTGATGGCAGCAAATAGTATAACAACAGAGTTGTTAGTGAATCGCTCCCAATGCGCTAAACAAAGACTACAGCGAAATGATTGGATATGTACTCTAGCAGAGAAATCACGATACCAGATGAACCTGAACTGTGAATTGGATAGTCGTGCACTCAATGATCTACCTGCGTACATGAAGCAATTTCCGGATAGGCAGATCAGGGAACAATTTATTAGACTACGATTGAATAAACTACCAACACGGGAACTCATGGCAAATAACAGGCAAATTCCAAAAGAGGAAGCCTTTTGTTGATTCTGTGAGAACAAACAGATGCTTGAAACTATCCATCATATCATTATGACTTGCCCTGCACTAGGTGAAAAAAGAAACATGGTTTCGAGAAATGATATAAACAACCGGGCCTAAACTCAATAGCCAGGACAGATGGAATCTAATACTGTCAGGGAATAATAGGAGTCTTACTACTGTCATAATTCAATTTTGGAATGATATCATTAAGATGAAGAGCACATAAACATCTGAAATGGTGGACTTACAGTAGTATCTAAAGTAGTAAGGAAAATGTATTAAGATAGTATGGAGAGTACGGTCAATGAAAGAATGCTTGTGTTGACATTTTTTATTGTACATTTTGAAAATGTATGGCTATATGGATAAATGAAAAGTTTTGAATAAAACTATAACATTTAAAAAAAAGAAAAAAAAACATTATCCAACCGTTAATGTAAATACGATGTATCACTAAAAAACGGTCAATGGAGGCAAGTAATTTAGAAGAAAAGGTAATCATCTGTATGGTATCCGAGTACCACTACTACATTCACACTGGACTACTCTCCCTATGGGAAGAACACCCTATCCCTGCCTCTTGAGTGCCTACTATCCCTAGGTTACGTGTGCTGTAACGCCTGTCTAACAGAGGATAGGGAAGAGGCTAGCCCTATCTAGACTTCTTTCATACCAATGCTGATTGATACATCAAGTCAGCTGCTTCTGTCATACCAATGCTGATTGATACATTGAGTCAGCTGTTAAACCACTGAATGATTAGATTGTTAAAAGACAATGTACCGGTATGGGCTAATGACAGCTAAAGCTCTAGAGAAAAAATGTGCATTATATGTGTCTGTAATCAAATGGAGGTGTGCTGTCCTCACTTCAGGATTTGGAGGTTATATTTCAATTAACCATTTATGGTGAGGCAGGTACTACCATTATGACCCTTCCGGTGTAGTCAGCGCTGTAAAAATACCCTTACTAAAGGGCATGCCTAAGCAGGCTGTAGTATGTTTGTAAGTTTAAAATGATGACATTTAGTTATAAGACACATCCATATCCAATCTGTTGAATATTGTCTAAGGCATGAGGTCGCTCATGCCCAATGTGGTCGACCGGTTTCGATGATACTCATGATTTGGATCATCTTCTTCAGGACCTGTTGTTTATGATGGAGGGATTCCTTCAGGAGACTCTGGTCTCCGGGGCACTTCTGTGACCTGCAGGTAAAGGCACAGAAACAGGGTTTCAGAGGTAAATACTTTACCACTGAAAAAACACCCAAAACCAAACTTAGGTGTGGGGTATAGCAATACGGTCAAATTGTTATGTTATTTGTATCAATACAAGAGACGTGCTATGTGTTGTGTCTTGACTGTCGTGTAGTCAGAAGAGTCCTCTGTCCACAAGTGCCGCACAGAGAGAGTCCAAAATCACTCTCTGTAAAACCCTTGAGGCCACAGGTGCGAGATGATCTTCCGGAACCACAAACCTCTGGGAGCCCTGAGCCACTGCAAATAAAGCACCGGTTAAGTATCAAGCCAAGACAGCAATCACAAACCAGACAACAAGTAAGTGGAACGGTCTTACCAAAAAGGGACAGCGATGTCTCTGCCGAACCTATAGAAGGGGTTCCGGGACTCAGCAGGGCTTCCTTCCCCAATATGAAGCAATGAGCCCTTTAGGTCAGGCAGTGGTGTGAGTGCTGGGCCCACCTGATGCAAGAATCCAGGCAAGGAAACCAAAAACGTAGTATCAAGGGATTGAGCCAGTAGAAGTCCAGTAAGAAGTCTGTGATTAGTAACAAGAAATCCAAGAAGCCAGAAGCCAGAAACAAGAAAAGTCCAATAGCAGTCCTTTTTCCAAGCCGAGGTCAGTTTCCAAGTAAACCCAATTGCGGGTATCCGAGGCGCCGAACAGTGTCCAAGTAAACAGCTGTGAAGCACCGACTGTTCGGATGCGGCTGTTTAAATACCGGCGCTGCAGATTACTTCCCGGTCACGTGACCCATGACCGCATCACGTGAGCGTGCATCAGAGACACGCGAGCGGGAAGCGTTGGTCACTTGACGCGGAAGAGGAGCGCAATGGCGGTCTCGCAACCACCAAGGAATACGCTAATGGAACGGGCCTGTCCGCGAGTGTGCACCATGTCGAAACACTCGCACTGATGCATGGGAGTTCGGGGAAAGCACACGTGAGTCCCGGACCCGGGCAAGAGGACGGGGTGAAATGGAGGTATGGGGACGGGCATTGGGAACACTGGGAACACTGAGGGGTGAGTGCGTGACACTATGAACCCCCGGGACCCACAGTGCGCACCACGTTCATGCACTATAGGAAAAATAAAGAGACCAGGGGAGGGTGTGCGGGAAGAAAAGAAAAGTGTGCAAGTCACACTGGAGCTCTAAGCTCAGTTTTGTGCTGGGGCCCCGTGATTACACTGGACTCTCATGAGGAAGTGGTATACTACCAAGAGATGTGCCATGCTGCCCATAGTTAGAAAAGGCATTAGAAATGGTTTTACCTGTCGGCCAGAGTGGCCGCGTCACTAAGGTACTTGATGCAGGACCCCCGAAGGGTGGTAGAAGTGCAGCAATGTAGTCTCCTAGGGCCGGAGAACAATGTTAGTAGGAAGTTGGAATGGCTACACAGGCTTACACAGGTGTTGAGCCTGGAGCTGTTATGCGTGTCTCCGCAATATTGTCAGCGGCACGTCTGGAAATGGCGCGTGTGCAGGGGCTCCGATAGAAATGCTGGGAAATCGACAAAACACAAACGAAGCTGAGTTCCTCGGTGGGTGTCTCTACGATGCATCCCATACTGTATTATTATTATTATTATTATTATTATACTGTCAACAAGTGCCTGGATGAAACGCGGGACGTAATAGTGATTACCTCTGTCTTCGGAATGAATACGAAACGCTGCAAGTATCCCAATGGGGACAGAGCGTGTAGTTATTTCCTCGCGGCGCATGCCGGCAAGGGGGCGTGTAGCCTACGAACACTGAAATGCAACCCCAAGTCACAGGCCGCCATGTTGAGTGAGTGCGAGTAATGCTGTTGTTATCTGAGAGAGGACAACATTTGAAAGATGCGTGCCGCCGTGTTCAGTGGTGTAGATGGCATTTACCAAGGAAATATGGAAATCTGAGTGCTTATGTGGCTTGGGGGGGACAAAAAATAATAAATAAAAATGAAAAACGGGCAAGAGCCGCGGCTGAATGAAATGCATAAAGTGTGTGATGGAGAATGGTAGCGCTGATGGTTACAAATGTCTTGTGCTGTCATCCGCCGTCACGGCCATAGCCGAAATTGGCGGATGTTTCCGCGTTGGAGCTGGAGACACAGAGGTAGGGTGTTTTAGTCCTTTCTCTGTGTTCTTGCTACCAGCCCCAGTTCCGTCACGCAGCGCCGCTGGGAGTATTTAACTCCCGCCTCCTGTTAGACGCTGCGTTGCAACCCACTTTGGACGCTTTCCTGTTTCCGGGTTTCCTCGCTCCGATCCTCTGCCGTCCACCTTTCGGATCTGCTAGAGGGTTTTCCTGTCCGCCTGTGTTCCTGCTTTTTTCCTCGGAACTCTACTCCTCGCTTCAATTTCCTACCGCCGCTCCGGGCGGTACTCTGGTGTGCTTTATTCCGTTTCTCTCTCTCTTCTGATTTCGGAATCCTTCCCGTACTCTCTTTCTTCTGGGCACATCTGAGCTGTGCTTGCTTCATACCCTTTTTCCTCTTTGTGGAACCAGTGCCATATCTTCAAACTGCCACAAGGAGCTTCCGTCTCCCCTGACTCTGCTACTCCTTGGTTTTGACTGTTGGACATCTTCTACTCTGCCATTCTGCCTTGCTCCATTGTTCTCATCAGCTATTATCCTGTCATCCGGATTGGAAGAGTCAACACTACACCCCAGGGTTTTTTCCCTTTTGGGTTTTTCCATGATTTCTGGCTTGGTTCCGGAAAGGGAGTCACGGGACAGCTGTTTATCCAGCAGTCACTGTGGCCTCCCTCCGTGACAAGCACATTCATCATAAGAAGGGAAGAGACTACCTTGCACGACGATGCCTACAAGAGATCGACAACTCAGACAGCTCAGGTGAGGAGAGTGTGCTTGCGGGGGAGAAAGAGTTTGAATTGCACCACTCATCACAGATTGCAACGCCAAAAGCTTCGAAGATGTCTGCTGAGGATCAGGTTCAAGAGCTGTGGAAAGCTTTTTAAGCAATGTCTCAGGAGCAACAAGGAATAAAGACCGAGAATGCTCTGCTTAAACAGATGGTATCAGCTAGAGAACCGAGCCCCCTGGAATTACCACCCATGGCGCTGTCCTCTGGGAAATTCGATGGATCTACCAGAAAGGTGAAGGAGTTTCTGGAAGCATGCATTGTTTATTTCACCTTTAGGCCTCGTACCTTCGCCACAGATCAAGCCCGGGTGGCTTTCCTAATTTCAAATATGACAGGAAACGCACTGTCCTTAGCTACACCATTGGTGACCAGTGGAAACGCCATTTTGCAGGATTTTCCAGGGTTTCAGAATCTACTGAAGCAGACTTTTGAATGGCCAGAGCTGTCCTTTACCGCCTGCGAAGATTTACTGGATGTCAAACAAGGCTCTCTAGATGTATTGTCTTACATCTCCTCCTTCAAAACCTTGGCAGCTGGAGCGGGGTGGCCTGAGACAGTACAATATGCCATATTCAGGAGAGGATTGAAGGAAGAAATCAAGGATGAGCTGGCCAGGTCTCCTCGTTCACCAACTTTTTCAGACCTGCTAGCGGCTGCTCTTCACATAGAGTATCGTCTACAGGAAAGAAGGGCGGAGCGTCGCAAACAAAGAAGCCCTGGTTATACTACAGAACCCTCTGCACACTCACTCCCTGGTCGCTCTACTGCTACTTCTTCCGAAGAACCAATGCAGATCGGCGCCACCAGAGCACCGTTATCCGCTGCTGAAAGACGTCGCAGAAGAGAAAAAGGATTATGTGCCTACTGTGGTTCAGACCAACACCTTCTCAAAGACTGCACAGAATTGCCAAACAAGACATCAGGAAACGAATACCCTCGGCGTCAGTAGGGACAAACGATCGGGGGTCTCCCAACATTTCTTACCGTCCCTACATCTCTCTTTCAGTTTCCTCTTCCGAGTCTAAAGAGGACTCCAGACTCATGGTGATTCCTGTACATCTTGACCTAGAGAGCAGACAAGTAAAGACCCTAGCCTTACTGGATTGTGGAGCGGCGGGTAATTTCGTTGACACCCTGTGGGCTGACAAGGTGGGTCTCCGCCAGATACCACGAAAGGAAGGTCAAAAGGTTGAAGGAGTGGATGGGACACCATTGTTTTCTGGTCCTAATACTCATACCACGGAGGAACTTTCCTTGACAATAGACCAACACAAGGAAATCTTATGTTTTGACATCATCAGGGCCGCCCATTTTCCCATTATATTGGGCATCACATGGCTCCGTAAACATAATCCATTGATAAACTGGTCCGAGAATCAGCTGAGCTTCAATTCCCCGTATTGCGCTACCAACTTTTTTCGGTTGGAGTGTCGGGGAGATCTACAGCCGGTTAAGATTTTTTCCAACAATCACGTGGGAGTCCATGCATTACCCAGTTTTTGCTCAGGATTTTCCGAAGCGTTTCAAGAGTGCCTTCATGCTAAATTGCCGCCTCATCGGCCAGAGGACTGTACCATCGACTTGGAACCCAATGCCCTGGTTCCGTTTGGTCGGATGTTCTCTCTCACGCAGATGGAGAAACAGGTTCTTCGGAAATACTTAGATACCAATTTGGTGAATGGCCTTATACAACCATCAAAGTCCCCTGCAGGAGCCCCTTTATTTTTCATTAAGAAAAGAGACTCCACCGATCTTAGACCCTGTATAGACTACCGGGGTCTAAATAAGGTTACCATTCGTGATAGGTATCCGATGCTCCTTATCACTGACATCATTGAGGCTGTGCAAGGGGCTAGAGTATTTACCAAGCTTGATCTTCGAAACGCATACCATTTGCAACAGATTGCCCAAGGAGACGAATGGAAAACAGCATTCCGTACTCCTCTGGGCTTGTTTGAATATAAGGTAATGCCATTTGGATTGGTGAATGCACCAGCGGTATTCCAGAGATTTATGGACAGAATGTTTTCCGACATGCTTTCCATATCAGTCATCATTTATCTGGATGATATCTTGATTTTTTCATCTAACATGGAGGATCACATCGAACAAGTCAAGCAAGTTCTGAATCGCCTGCAAAAGAACAATCTACTGGTCAAGGCAGAAAAATGCAAATTCGCTGTACCTTCGGTGCAATATTTGGGATATGTACTGTCTGTAGAAGGGATCGCCATGGACCCAGACAAGGTACACGCCATTCTCGATTTGTCCCTAATGTCGGTTATATCCTCTTCTTCGGACGAAATATCAGATTCTCTCCATTCCCCCAACTCCTCACCTTCCACTCTCTTCTTGATTTTTTCTTCCTTAAGTCTTGGAGGCTTCTCTTTTTTCTTGTGTAGATAAGGACGCCCTCGACAGGATGCCACCGTGCCACTAAGATAGGGGCAACGGGGGTTATCCCACCGGGAGCGCCTCACAGGGGGAAAAAGCCAGAAGGCAAAAAAAAACCTAGAAGATGTCTTTCTGGTGGATGATCGGAGAAGGCAAGTGCGCAGAAGGACGATTTGAAAAGGAGGAACAAATCAGGTAAACAGGCACGGGTCTGGTAGGCAGAAGATCCAACAAGGTACAAGGGATAAGCACAGGCAGTCCAGTAAATAGGCACGGGTCTGGTAGGCAGAAGATCCAACAAGGTACAAGGGATAAGCACAGGCAGTCCGGTAAACAGGCACGGGTCTGGTAGGCAGAAGATCCAACAAGGTACAAGGGATAAGCACAGGCAGTCCGGTAAACAGGCACGGGTCTAGTAGGAGCAGAATAGGTAGACGGAAGAAACTGGGAAGGAAGGAAAAGGGAAGGGAAAAGAGCGAAGCAAGCAGGGGAAACGGGAAGGAAGGCGGAGATAAGGAAAAAAGGACAAAACACTTCGCAAGGCAGGGCAGCCAAAGGGAGGAAAAACTGCGGTACGGGAACAGCGAAAACGAAGAGCAGGAAGGCAGGATAACACCAGTAGCGGGAGCGGCAGCAACACAGGAGGGAACCCGGAAACGTTGCAACGCGTATGTGACCCGGAAGTGGAGTACTATGTACCTCCGGGTCACGATCGCTTGCAACGACTAGAGCGGTGCGGGGAGAAGATGTGAAGTGAAACGCTACGGCGGACTAAAACGCCAGCGATTCCACACTCGCCATCCCTGCCGCGGCATGACAGTATGCCCCCTCCTAGGGAGGCCTCCCCCAGGTTTACCAGGATGGAAGTGGTAGAACCTGCGGACCAAAAGCGGGGCATGGACATGAGAGGCTGGTTCCCAAGAGTTTTCTGACCAGTGATACCCCTTCCACCGTACCAGGTATTCCAGCCTTCCCCGGCGGTATCGGGAGTCACAGATTTGGGCTACTTCAAATTCCTCCTGGGTCCAAGTAGATGGCAAGGTTTTCCTTTTTCCTTTACGGGACCAGATGTCTACATGGAATGGTTTCAGTTGTGAGGCATGAAACACAGGGTGAACTCTCTGAAGGCTTTTGGGTAGTTTTAACCAAAAAGCTACTGGGTTGATAACTTGTGTGATCTCGTAAGGACCCAGAAATTTAGGGGAAAGTTTGGAAGGATGTGCCCAGCGGGGTAAGTATTTTGTGGACAACATGACGTGAGAACCCACCCCCAATCAGGAACTGGCTTACGATGTTTGTCGGCCTGACCCTTGTATCTCATTTGTGCTTCACTAAGGTTATGTTTGGCCTGCAGGTGAACGTCTCGCAATAAGGTGAGAGTGGAATCAACAGTGGGTAAGGTGGTGGTGATGTTAGAGACAGGCAGTATGGACCGGGGATGGTAGCCATAGTTACAGAAAAAAGGGGTGAGACCGAGAGTATTATGAAAGGAGTTATTGTAAGAGAACTCTGCCAGAGGCAGCAGAGAAACCCAATTGTCCTGTTGAAGGTTCACATAACATCACAGGTACTGCTCTAAGGTGGCATTTAGACGTTCCGTCTGTCCATTGGACTGAGGGTGGAACCCGGACGTTAGGGCTCTCTCTACACCTAAACGGCTGCAGAGATTCTTCCAGAATCGGGAGATGTATTGGCTACCTCGATCAGAGATGATTTTCTTTGGTACCCCGTGGAGACGGAAGACATCCTTGATGAATGTCTCGGCCATAGCTGCTGCTGTGGGTATACCTGGTAACGGGGAGAAGTGAGCCATTTTAGTGAAGAAATCGATCACCACCATGATACACGTGAACCCTTGGGAAGGAGGCAAGTCCACGATGAAATCGGTAGAAACGATGTCCCAAGGACCGTCGGCAACAGGATTTGGTTCCAAAAGTCCCAAAGGTCTAAGACGGGAACTCTTGCTGTGAAGGCATGTCACACAGGATTGTACATAACAGGCAACGTCTCGTTTCACTCCGGCCAATAGAAGTGCCTCTGCAGATAATCAAAAGTGCTCTTGGTACCTCGATGACCCGCCAGCTTGGAGTCGTGACACCAATTTAATGGCAATTTCCGGAACTCAGGAGTGGGTAGATACAACTTGCCTTTCACAAAGTAGAGCCCTTCCTTGACTTCGTAGATGATGTCTTGGGGATGTCTTTTGGATTCGAAACCGTCTTTAGAAGCTTCTTTCACTTGCCTTAGGAACGTGGACAGTACTCCTATTCGTCTTGGCAAAGGGAACATCAGATTGTATGTACTGTCTGATTCGGTCACATAGTCTCCTATGCGAGACAGAGAGTCCGCGACAAGATTTTGTTGCCATGGGATATAGGTGATATCGAAATCAAACTGGGCAAAGAAGTGAGCCCAACGTGTGTTGTACCACTCGAACTGCTGCAGGACTTGTAGGTTCTTGTGATCAGTTCTAATGGAAAATGGGTGTTTACCTCCCTGTAGGAGATGGCGCCACTCCAGACAGGCTGACTTCATGGCCAGTAATTCACACTCTATGACAGAGTAGTTCTTTTGGCTGACATTGAGAGTTTTGGAAAAATAGGAGACTGGATGTTCCACTCCTTGATGTTCCTGCAAAAGCACTGCCCCCATAGCTGATGAAGAAGCATCTATCTCGACAATGAAGGGCCAGTCTTGATCTGGCTGTTGAAGGTTGAGAGCGGTACAAAAGGCTTCCTTGAGATGGCGAAAACTGTCTTCAGCTTCGTTGGACCAGAAAAACGGCTTAGAGCTTTTCTTGTGTAAGGTGGTAATGGGTACAATTCGGTGGGAGAAGTTGGAGATGAACTTCCGGTAAAAGTTTGCTAGCCCTAGGAATCTTTGTACATCCTTGATGGATTTAGGTGAAGGCCATTCTAGGATGGCGGATACCTTGCGGGGATCCATGGCGACGCCCTGACTGGATAATATGAATCCCAGATACGGGATGGAGGTTGCAGAAAAGACACACTTGTCCAACTTGGCCGAGAGGTGGTTGTCTCTTAGTCTCTGGAAGACTTCTTTGAAATGGACATCATGTTCTTCCGGAGTCCTTGAATACACCAAAATGTCGTCGAGATAGACGATCAGGGTCTGACACAGCAGATCTGAAAAAAGCCGGTCCATAAAACACTGGAACACCGAAGGGGCATTTATGAGACCAAAGGGCATCACCTGGTATTCATATAACCTATAGGGGGTCCTGAAAGCTGTCTTCCATTCATCCCCTTTTTGAATCCGGAGAAGGTGGTGGGCATTCCAAAGATCCAATTTTGTGAATATGGTGGCGCCATGAACGGCTTGGATGATTTCGGTGATAAGAGGCATAGGGTATCTGTCCTTAACGGTCACCTTGTTCAGACCCCTGTAGTCAATACAGGGTCTCAACTCTTGTGAGTCCTTCTTTGGGATGAAAAACAGGGAAGCCCCAGCTGGTGATTTTGAAGGTCTTATAAGCCCGTTGGCCAGATTGTTATCCAGGTATTCCCAGAGGTAGAGTTTCTCCATAGGTGATAGAGGGAACATTCTACAGAATGGTACCAATGCACCAGGAACAAGATCCAGACCGTAATCTTCAGGTCTATGAGGAGGAAGGTCGCTGGTTGTCTTTTCTGTCACCACCTCTGCGTATTCCTGAAGATGATGAGGAAGACAGTGTATGAGTCTGGAATCCTAAATACTGGTAGTCTGAACTGTCTCGAACCTTGGTTCCGGCAGGAATTCTGATTTACAAAAGGCAGACTGAAAACTGAGTACGTTCTTTGCCCAGTCTATGTGAGGGTTATGCTTTCTGAGCCAGCTTATACCTAGTATGATGGGGAAGTGGGCTGCTCGGATGATGTCTAACGAGATCCTTTCAGTATGCTGATGAATGCTTAGGTTTAATTCTTCAGAGGTGTGGGTGATCATGCCGGAAATCAAAGGCTCACCATCCACTCCTTCGACCTTCTGATCTTCCTGTTTGGCCAGACGATTCATGCCCTTATGTTCAGCCCACAAGGTATCGATGAAGTTGCTGGCTGCACCGCAGTCGAGTAAAGCCTAAGTTAGCACCTCGGTCTTGCCCACAGTAAGAGCGACTGAAAGAACCATCAACCTGGAATCCTCCGGTATCCCAGAAGACGACACAGAGAGAGTTGCGTAAGGACTTGGAATGACCCCTCGGGAGTGCGCCCTGACACTCACTGAGGGCGCTCATTTCCCGAACGCCTCGGACATCCGGACAGTCCCGTAACAGATGGCTAGAGGCTCCTTCGTTCTTCTGGGGTGAGTGGCGCGCGAGCAATACCGATTTGCATCGGTTCCTCTTTGCCTTGGCGTGAAAGTGGTAGAGAGGAAGACGACTGGGCTTCTAGGGGAGGGAGACTGTAGGGTTTGGCCTTCTTTCGTTCTGCCCGTCTTTCCGAGAGCCGGAAATCAATCCGAAGAGTGGCCGTGATGAGATCCGCAAAGGATGACGGACGGGCGATACGTGCCAACTCGTCCTTGAGATCCTCTCTCAACCCTCGACGGAAAATGGCATATTGAGCCTGTTCCTGCCAGCCAGCTTCGGCAGCTATCTGTTTGAACGTAGTAATGTAAGAGAGAAGGTCAGTGTTTCCCTGGCGGATGTCTAAGAGGTCCTCAGATGCCAGAAAAGTGATTTCTGTGCGTAGAAATGTCTGCTGCAGCAGTGTCTTGAAATCTTCATAGTTTTGTAGTACAGGATCAGGTTGATTCACCAAAGGGGTGGCCCACGCCAGGGCATTAACCGTCATGTGGGTAATCATGAATCCGACATTGGCATGATCTGATGCGAACGTCTGTGGGCGGAAGGAAAAGTGGAGATTGCAGGCAACCAAGAACTCCTTTACCCGCTTCGGCGACCCATCAAATTTGCCTGAGACCAAAGGAAGCGAGGGTAGGTCAGCAGAGGGCCGCTCCCGTTCAGTCATTCTTAGTTGCAATGCTGCGTTGGCTGTCTTGAGATTCTGGACTTCCAAGTTAAGATTTTGGACGGCAGCTACAAGTTCCTGTACTTGCTGGGGAGTCGCCATCTCAGTTTCTTGTGGGCGTTGCAAACTGTCACTAATGTTGGTTATATCCTCTTCTTCGGACGAAATATCAGATTCTCCCCCTTCCCCCAACTCCTCACCTTCCACTCTCTTCTTGATTTTTTCTTCCTTACGTCTTGGAGGCTTCTCTTTTTTCTTGTGTAGATAAGGACGCCCTCGATAGGTTGCCACCGTGCCACTAAGATAGGGGCAACGGGGGTTATCCCACCGGGAGCGCCTCACAGGGGGAAAAAGCCAGAAGGCAAAAAAAAACCTAGAAGATGTCTTCCTGGTGGATGATCGGAGAAGGCAAGTGCGCAGATTGACGATTTGAAAAGGAGGAACAAATCAGGTAAACAGGCACGGGTCTGGTAGGCAGAAGATCCAACAAGGTACAAGGGATAAGCACAGGCAGTCCGGTAAACAGGCACGGGTCTGGTAGGCAGAAGATCCAACAAGGTACAAGGGATAAGCACAGGCAGTCCGGTAAACAGGCACGGGTCTGGTAGGCAGAAGATCCAACAAGGTACAAGGGATAAGCACAGGCAGTCCGGTAAACAGGCACGGGTCTGGTAGGCAGAAGATCCAACAAGGTACAGGGGATAAGCACAGGCAGTCCGGTAAACAGGCACGGGTCTAGTAGGAGCAGAATAGGTAGATGGAAGAAACTGGGAAGGAAGGAAAAGGGAAGGGAAAAGAACGAAGCAAGCAGGGGAAATGGGGAAGAAGGCGGAGATAAGGAAAAAAGGACAAAACACTGCGCAAGTCAGGGCAGCCAAAGGGAGGAAAAACTGTGGTACGGGAACAGCGAAAACGAAGAGCAGGAAGGCAGGATAACACCAGTAGCGGGAGCGGCAGCAACACAGGAGGGAACCCGGAAACGTTGCAACGCGTATGTGACCCAGAAGTGGAGTACTATATACCTCCGGGTCACGATCGCTTGCAACGACAGAGCGGTGCGGGGAGAAGACGTGAAGTGAAACGCTACGGCGGACTAAAACGCCAGCGATTCCACACTCGCCATCCCTGCCGCGGCATAACACAATTGGTCGGCCCCTACTTCTGTTCGGGAGGTGCAGCGGTTCTTGGGACTTTCAAATTATTATAGGAGATTCATTCCGAACTTTTCAGAAGTGGTGTTTCCCATTACCCGATTGCTCAAGAAGGAGGCCTACCCGTTTTCCTGGTCCACTGAGGCGGAGGAGAGCTTCTGTCATCTGAAAAGCCTTTTCTGCTCAGCCCCGATTCTGCAACATCCGGATCAAACTCTACCATTTATTCTTGAGACGGATGCATCCGCCATTGCTGTTGGGGCTGTGTTACTTCAGACCTTTCAGGATGTAGAACACCCGGTCGCCTACCTATCTAAGACTCTCTCACCCAGCCAACTCAATTATTCTGTTCTTGACAAGGAGTTACTGGTGATGAAATTGGCTTGTGAAGAATGGCGGCACCTCCTCATGGGTGCCCGCCACCAGTTCCTCATCCGCACAGATCACAAGAATCTGAAAGCCTTACAGGAGATGGAATGTTCAAACTCCAGACAGGCAAGATGGGCTTATCTGTTTTCACAGTATGACTTCCAGATCACATACATTCCAGGGTCGCTTAATCGACTAGCTGACGCTTTGTCTCGTAAGGACTCCCTTACAGAAACAGTGTCTGTTAAGACCGAGCCCATGTTCCACCGAAACCAGATCCTAGCAATGGTGGGTTCTTTTCTTCAATAGGTGAAGGCTGCTGTCACACAAGAATTGCCTCAAATCTCCTTCCTTTCCGATTCCCCCTTTCAAGTAAAGGATGGATGGGTGTTTTATAAGAAGAAGTGGTATATCCCAGAAGGACCGCTATGCAGGAAGATCCTGAGATGGTGTCATGACTCACGTATGGTGGGACACAGAAGCGGAGACGGCACCTTAGAACTCATCTCGAGGTCCTTTCTCTGGCAAAACATAAGAAAGGAGGTGTTTGAATACGTGAATGCTTGTCCGATTTGTGCTAAGGCCAAGTATGCCTCGGGCAAACCTCTAGGACTCCTCACTCAGGTGGAGAAGCCGACTCGCCCGTGGGGACTCATCTCCACGGACTTTATAGAGGATCTTCCGGAGTTCGAATCATATACTTGTATCATGGTGACGGTGGATGCTTTTTCCAAATTGGCACATTTCTCCCCCCTTCCGAGATTACCTACCGCAACCAAGATGGCGGAGACCTTTGCCCGAGACATTTTCAAATTACATGGTCTCCCTGACAAGATAATTTCTGATTGCGGAAGTCAGTACATTTCAAAATTCTGGACAGCCTTGTGTACCCGATTAGGGGTAGAAAGAGCCCTTTCTTCCGGTTTCCATCCGCAATTTAATGGCCAAACCGAGCGTCTCAACGCCACTCTAGAACTATATCTGAGATGTTTCATTTCCCAGCATCAAGACAATTGGGTCTCTCTACTTCCCACGGCAGAGTTCTCCTACAATAATTCCAAACACTCCGCCACAGGCCTCTCTCTATTTTTTTGTACTTTCGGAGTCCACCCAAGATTTCTAATACCAGAGGTACCCCGATTTTCCAACTCACCAGCCGCTGAAGAGGTTTTGAGAAATATCCAAGAGGCACAGACCAGCGCATTGCAAGGGTTGGAAGATAGCAGACGAAGGAATAAGGTTGGAGCTGACAAGCACAGTAGAGAATGCCCTTCCTGGAGGCCGGGAGACAAGGTGTGGTTGCCCACAAAGTACCTTCCCCGATGGACAAGACCTTCCAAACTGTCTCCACGCTTCCTGGGTCCTTTTTCCATTGTCTCCAAAATCAATCCTGTGACCTATCGTCTTCAACTCACCCCTTCTCTTAAACACATTCACCCTGTTTTTCATTCCGCTCTCCTCAAGACTTACTATCCAGATCCCCACCACCGGTCTCTCTCCCGGCATATTCCTCTGCCTACATCCACCCAGGATGAGTATGAGGTTTCTGCTGTTAGAGATTCTAGGTTTTACCGTGGTAGGTTGGAATATCTCTTGTCATGGAAGGGTTACCCGGAGTCGGAGGACTCCTGGGAACCGGCTTCTCAGGTACATGCACCTCGGTTGCTTGCCAGATTCCACCGCTTGTACCCGGGGAAGCCGGGGTGCTTGTGGTCTAAGGAGGGGCATACTGTCATCCGCCGTCATGGCCATAGCCGAAATTGGCGGATGTTTCCGCGTTGGAGCTGGAGACACAGAGGTAGGGTGTTTTAGTCCTTTCTCTGTGTTCTTGCTACCAGCCCCAGTTACGTGACGCAGCGCCGCTGGGAGTATTTAACTCCCCACCTCCTGGTAGATGCTGCGTTTCAACCCACTTTGGATGCTTTCCTGTTTCCGGGTTTCCTCGCTCCGATCCTCTGCCGTCTACCTTTCGGATTTTACCAGAGGGTTTTCCTGTCCACCTGTGTTCCTGCTTTTTTCCTCGGAACTCTACTCCTCGCTTCAATTTCCTACCGCCGCTCCGGGCGGTACTCCGGTGTGCTTTATTCCGTTCCTCTCTCTCTCTGTTCTGATTTCTGGAATCCTTCCCGTACTCTCTTTCTTTTGGGCTCATCTGAGGTGTGCTTGCTTCATACCCTTTTTCCTCTTCCTGGAACCAGTGCCATATCTTCAAACTGCCACAAGGAGCTTCTGTCTCCCCTGACTCTGCTACTCCTTGGTTTTGACTGTTGGACATCTTCTACTCTGCCATTCCGCCTTGCTCCATTGTTCTCATCAGCGATTATCCTTTCATCCGGATTGGAAGAGTCAACACTACACCCCAGGGATTTTTCCCTTTTGGGTTTTTCCCTGATTTCTGGCTTGGTTCCGGAAAGGGAGTCACGGGAGAGCTGTTTATCCAGCAGTCACTGTGGCTTCCCTCCGTGACAAGCACATTCATCATAAGAAGGGAAGAGACTACCTTGCACGATGACGCTTACAAGAGATCGACAACTCAGACAGCTCAGGTGAGGAGAGTGTGCTTGCAGGGAGAAAGAGTTTGCAGGCAGTGGTAATGATCAAGGCGCTACCAGGTTGTATATGCTGCTCCTATTGGAGTGACGGGCCAGCTGGGCTGTCAAGCAGCCTGCGAGGTACCAGGAGCCTGTATCTGTGCAGAAAGTGCAGGCACGTTTGGATGTATCAGGGGTTGGATACTCTTGCTGACAGGACAGAGTAAATACTTACGGGTGAGCATAAGGCCCATCAGTTCGAATGGCATGCATCAGACTGCTCCTAAAAGTATATCAAGCTATGTCTGTAAAGTAACTGGATCTCTTATTGCAGGGGGGCATGTCATGTCCTAGATGGTAGTTCTGAGCACTTATCCCTTCATGACTGCCAATTCATTCCATTGTATTTGCTCATTCAGGCCTGTTTTGTTGGTTTTAAGTCTAAAAATCCAACTTTGTTCCCTCTTGAGAAACATGTCCTGGAGATTGCCTCCCTGTTTGTTCCCTCTTGAGAAACATGTCCTGGAGATTGCCTCCCCGTTTTAACCTTCCTAAGTGTCATGCCTACATACCAAAGGTTGAAGGGACATGTAATAAGGTAGATCACTACTGGGGTATTGCAGTTAGTAAGCATCTTTTGAATCCAAGGGTTTCTGAGCCCTACATCTATTTGAGTACTGCAACATGTTTGTTGACATACGCTGTAGTTTCCACATGGTGAATGCCCAGTCGGGGAATCGGTGTTCCAAAGTGTGGTTTGTATGGAGTTGATATTCTGTGGTTCTTGTAGGGTTTTAACCAATTTATCGCGAATGTTGGTTCTACGCTTGAGAGCAAAAGATGGCTCCTGTATTTGCTGTTCTCCTGTGTTGAGGATAGGCCACAAGGTCTTGATTTTTCTCTTAAATTGATTGAGGAGGGGTGAATAGCTAAATGCCGCCATGATGTTCTCTCGAGCCAGAGGCTTGGGATGCTGTTGCAATGTGATGGCTCTGGGGAAGTTGCATGCCCTTCTGTATGTTGTATTAACAATCTTGGGATATCCTCTGTTGATCAGATGGGTTTTAAGTTCTTTCGCTTGTGTCACATAGTCTGTGGTGTTCGTACAGAGTTGTCTATACCTGAGGAACTGCCCAAACGGCAGGGTATCTCTAAGGGCTCTAGGATGGTAGCTGGAGAACAAAAGGAAGGAATTCCTATCAGTGTCTTTTTTGTACACCTTGGAGACCAATCTGCCATTCTCACTGGTGATCAACAGATCCAGAAAATGTATAGTTTCTTTACTGGGTTCAATGGTAAATTGCAGATCTGTGTTGCATGAATTGATCCAAGTATGAAACTGAAGCAGTTCTTGTTTAGTGCCTTTGAAGATCAAAATAACTTTGTTGATATAGCAACGCCAAATGGAGATTTGTTTCAGAAATGGGTTAGCCTCATGATAGATGTCCCTTTCGAAGGAATCCACATAAAGATTGGCCAAACTGGGGGCAAAGTTTACCCCCATGGCAGTGCCGGATATCTGTTGGTAGAAAGTGAAGACATTTTTAGTGAGAGCTACTATGCTCTCACTAAAGGATTTTTATGAAATGTGTTTTTAACATTTGCTTCTTTATTTGTTTTTCCCTTTTTAGATTCTTTAATGTGTTTTAGTGATGAACCGGATAAAGATGGAGCATAAGGATCAATTACACGTACAGAAGAAGGTTCATGATATAGAATGACACATGGAAGAAAATCAAGATGTTCATCCATTTATTTTATAAAAAATCTATTTGCTGATCCATTGGCATATAACCGTTTCTTTCTAGTCCTGAGGACTGTCAATTCGCCCTTCTCTTTCCAGAGAGGCACGACTTAGACATTTTTGCGGTCGTCAAAACTACTGTTTATTATCTTTCAGTGATACCAGTGTAATACGTAAGAATGCTGGAGATTACACTAGGTGCCGGTGGCTGGCTATTAAGTTTAAAATGGTGGGGAGCGTTGCATGCAGTATTCTAACTACTGTCGCATCGCAAGCTTGACTGACAATTCTTAATTTACTTTCAATTAATTGTGTTACTCCAGATCATTAGGCTGGATAGAATTTGTAATATTGCACGTAGCACTTTTACATTTCTAATGTTTGTCAAAAATGTTTATCTAGAACTCATTGAATTACTTTATCTATACTAAGATTTGAATCTTGGATTGTGTATGTATTAATATATTAGGGTGATTAATAGTATTTACTTAGGGACTTATCTATGATATAGTCCTTTCCCCTTTTTGAACAGCAGCAGACGTTTTCTATGCTGCTCTTACCCCTAACTGCAGTGGGGGTGATTGGTTGTCATGCACTATATTCATGTATATTCAATATGAGCTGTGAATTTATATGTTGTTTTATTATGTACTTTGCACTATTTGTTATGCGGTTTGATATGTGATTAATAAAGATATGCTATTTTTATACTATCCTTGACCTGGCCTATCCCCTTCTTGGTTTTACTAATCGATGTCTAATTACCTCGCTTGATTGATCTAGCAGGTTGTGCCGTGTGACCCACCCTTTCCTCCAGGTTTTTTGACCGAAGCAATATCTGCATTTGCGCAGTCCATGCAACAGAGTCTTGAAGCACATCCGGGGCAGCACATCCGGGGGCCAGGATCCATAGCCTCAAGTTCAACCAGACCCATTGAAGGGTCATTGCCCAGCACACCAAGGCGTCGGTCTGAGCGTCATCTGGGCCCAAAGTCACTTGGGGCAGCCCTGAGGGAGATGCGGCCACACAAGTGACAGTGTCCCACTTGCTGCCCACAGTGGGCGTTTTGGGGTGTTGGTGGGGGGAGGTGGGATAGTGTGTTGGGATGGTGGTGGGAGGTGGATTGATAGTGTGTTGCGGTGGCGGTGGGGGGTTAGTTAGTGCACTTCAAAACATCATAGTTAAACTTCATCAATGCAAGGACATTCCTCATTATGTCATTGTTGTGTATATTCATTAATGTGAGTGTGACACAGTGGTGCATAGTATGTGCCATGTGAATGTCTTAGAAAAATTGTTCATCAGTCCCTGTCGAGCCAGTCGGCCATCCTTGATGTTGTCTCTGACAATGCGTGCAGATGCCACTGCCACAGGGCCTGCATCCTCATCCTCTGGGGGTGGCATGTCCACATCAGGGGGTAGAGGGACATTTCTCTGTAGGCCGATATTGTGCAGCATGGCATACACAAGCACGATTCTACCCACTTTTTAAGGTGTATACATTAGGGCACCTCCTGTACGGTCCAGGCAGCAGAAACAGGCCTTCAGGAAGCCAAAGGTACGCTCTTATACAGACACAGGTCTTGCTGTGAGTGTGATTGTAATGAGCTCTAGCTCTTTGTAGGCCCTTGAGATTTAACCCGGTGTTGAAACCAATCTCGCAATTACCTCCGCGAGATTTAGGCTCTCAGGCTTTCGCCAGTGGTCGGGCCCCTTTCACTCCAAACAGAGCGAATGGGGGTCGGACGCAGGAAAGGATCCCTTGCAGGAGGCGCACTGAGTAAAGCCACTTGCAACTGACGTACGCCTGCAAGCAAGGCACCAGAGAAAGATGAAGAAAAAGCAAGGGAAACACTGCAACCTAGTAAGAAAATCATGCGCTACCGCAGAGTTGGTCCGCTCCCGTCTGTGTGCGGAAAAGAGGACTGAGGTGAGGCATCAGTGGGCAGGGCTGTGGGCATTCACTGTCCTTGCTATTTTCTCTCTCTTTGGATGAGAAGTGCCTTAAAATTAGTAATTCAAATAATGTTGTATCCGTTTCGGGTAATTGAAGGAATCATTGGTCTATCCTAATACTGATACTGTAATTCCTACTCTATATTTTGACCTGCTTCCCATAGCTTAACACTCTCTCAGTTCTGAAGAAGCACATTTTTCGCTGCTTGATGTCTATGACAATATAACCTGGTTTATTATCCTTTCATAGCCAAACCAGAAACAGATTCATTTATTTGATGAACTTTGTGAATCTAAAAAATTAACTATCAACGTGGCTAAAACGAAATGTATCGGGTGCTGCAGTCGAAAATGCGGAAGTTGGAGGACCAGTGATTATACACGTAACCTTTTTTGTGGGTTCAAAGGTGTGAATCGATTTGCGATCAGGTTTAACAGTTACATTCACTACAATCAGATTAGAACGATCTGATGTCCCAAAGTGTCATTTTTTCCTAGTTCTAATTGGGTAACCTTCAAATAGGAATCTATGGCAAGCCATACAAAAATTCCCCCACTTTGCCGAACCCTGTGAACTCGTCTTCCAGTGCATGGGAGGCGGAAAACTCTGCAATACAGATTAGTGTTACTACCCAGGACTCCTGGAAACAGTTCCAATGGGACCATGGTTACTTTCTGGTGAGGCCAGGGTCACAGGATGACTGGGATTCATAGTTTATCCGCTATTAAATAAATACCCACAGCGGCATCTCTACAAAAAACATCAACAGGCTACAAATAACACAAAATAATGCATTCTGTGCAGCCCTACACATCCCTAAAAGTGACCACATATCCCAGGCCAGACGCAAAGCCCACTGGTTCCCAGTCAAGGAAAGGATCAACTTCAAAATGCTCACCCTCACGCACAAATGTATCAATCTCTCCGCCCCTTCTTACCTCTTAGAAACATTATCCAAAAACAGCTCTACACGCCCCACAAGAAGCCACCATGCAAACCAACTCTGCTTACCATCCATAAAAAGAGCCAACGCTGGCGGTATTGGCTTCCCCCACATAGCACCTAAGCTGAAACCTCCCTACTTGCCTTTCGCAAATCCCTCAAAACTACACTATTCATGTAACCATCATGACACCCTAACGCACTAGCGCCCCACACTGAGTAACCCCGCTAGCTGCAATTTATTTGATATTTATGTGTACTTTGTAACTTAAGATGAAACTCAAATGCATTATATACTACTTGCTTCTATACGATGTAACTTCAAAATGAGCCGTAAAATGCAAATTTCAATGTAACCAGTACAATTTCCTCTGTAACCAGACATGTTTTATGTAACAGCGCCACGATGCCCCCGGCTGTTGTGCGCTTTAAAAATATGAATAAATAAATGATTCAATTTTTTTAACGTAGCTCCTTATGCCACATTCCTCCCACTATTATGCAGTGTAAAATAGGTGTTTTTGTTCCTCAATTTAAATGAACTCAGTTTGTCGATTTAGGAATAATGGAGGGATGACAAGACTGGAACCTCAACCATGCAGACTGAACAGAAATATCAAGATCATGCACTTATCTTGTTGAGCTATCTTAGAGGGTGAATCTCCTTTGCTTTGCCCACGATCCCGCTCAGTGTTCTCTTTTTTCCTAGTGCAGTGTCTGGTTGATCACAGCATGGTAGAAGTTGCCAAATTTGGTAAGTGAAGAAGGCTGGATGAATGAGTGCAAAACAGTCCTAGAAAAACCCTCAACAAGAGGAAGAGATAGACAGTGACACCATCATCATCATCATTCTCTTGAACATCATCCTAACAGACCAAGAGAGGTTATTGACTTGCCACACAGGTCCTCCCTCATGTTTGAGAGCTGTTTCTCTAAATGCCAAAGAGGAGATTTTTTGGCAATCTTTAGGAATCCATGGACACTTAATATCAGCTCCTTGTAATGGCTGATACAATGAGCTGTGTGAACATAGTGGAAACTACTCTTGTCAGCAAGGTATGGCTGTTCCCTCCTGAAATCATCCATCCAGCCCACTTAGGTTGCAAGGTGGAATACATCACATGCTCATGCTTGAATGGCTCGAGCCAATGGGAGGAAGTCAGGTTCTTTGTTCCAATTCATCGAGCGCCGACTGTAGTCACTCTGCACGTGCTCATTCAAGAGTGCCACAGTGCAACACACCGAACAGCCTAAAGGACAATAACCTTATTACAAAACATATAAAAGAAGCAAGCACGTTCCACCAGTAAATGAGAGAAGGAACATCTTTATTTGAACAAGCAAGACGAACCGGGAGGTAAAACGGCAAAAACACATGATACAAAAACATTCGTAGAGCATTTTCCACATTTACATCATATATTTTTGCATTCTCCCCCAACAGATTCTTTGAGCATTCAGCATATCAAAGAATCATGCTCTTGTAGAATATAAAGCATCAGTCCACTTTTCTCGAATAAATACATAAAATAGATTGCGTTTATTTTATAAACATAGTTAGCTTCATTTTGAATCAATCTGGTGACATCCTAAAACCTATACTTGTCTATTACCTATTGTTTTAGGAGGAAAATCACAGAAACAGTACTAATTATATACTCTGATGAGCCAAAAAGGTGTAAACACTGAGTCACAGTATTAAAGCTGCCAAATTGATATAGAAGAATTGACCTTGAAGCCAGCATACGGTCCAAAAAATGAAGTGATGACGTCTTAATGACCACCTCGCAGCCTAGCGCTTCAGATAAGTGAAATCCACCCAAGCACATAAGAGCCAATCCTTAAAGAGCATCTCTCCTTCTGTGAGATTGTGTGTTCATGGAGCGCTTTTTACAGGCGAATAATAGGGTTGGATCCCTGAAATCATCACTACCATCCAGGGCTTTCAGTGGGCAGGGGTTAGGCAGGGCTGAGCCCTGACAGTCTACAACAAACACCCCAAAGCTGTGGCTCTCCCCACTAGTGCCGACCCCCTGCAGGCAGCCCTTTCACTGCCTGCAGTGAAAAGGCTGCCTGCAGTGATCAGCGCTGCAAATTAAGAAACAAAGGGTGCAATAAAATGAATGCTAGCAATGCGCCCGCCTCTCCCACTGACCTCTTTCAAAGGCAGTACAAAGCACAGAAGAGGTCAGTGGGAGCGGCGGGCACATTGCTAACATTCATTTTGCTGCACACTGCAGAAGCCCATTCACAATACAAGGCAACCATCTCTGAAAGGAGATGTGCATGCTGAAAGGGCTGCCTTCAGGGGTCAGAGCAGCAGACTAAGAAACATAAGGAGAGGTGGGTGCAGCAAAATGAATGCTATAATTGCGCCTGCCTCTCCTATTAACCATGCCCAAAAAACCTCTGCCACCTCTTATCTTCCTCTGCTCTCTTCGCCCTCCTCCATCCCCTCTCCTCAGTCAAATACTTTGGCCCACCAGCTTGAGCCCCGACATGGATTTCTCCTCCCATCTAAAGCACTGATACCAACTAAATTGTCCCTTGGTGCTAGTGAAAGGTGCTCAACAATGGAAGGCTGCGCCTGCCCTTCTTGGATTGAAACGTGTGGCCTGGAGGTTGAACACAGGTCTCTGCAGCAAACTTGTGGAGTTATCTGATCTGCTGAAAAGGAAGCTCAGCTTGCACTCTACCGCAGTAGCAATGAGCACGATTTTGAACAAGGGATACAAATCTGTTGCCTGGAAGCTCTGAGATATTAGCGCTGTAAGTACAGTAATAATAATGGCCATGGAGGGTGGAATGTATTACTTTCCACACAGGCTGAATGAACAGTCTCAGGGAATAGTGTCAAAGTAGCTGCTGCTCCTGTTTAAAGTCACTAAGGAAGCAATAAAGGAAAGTCAAACTCAAATCCCTAATTCTAATGTTTTTGTTTGACTGATCTGATGAGTACTAAACATCTCATTAAACATGCGTGTAAACATTAGAGTTATTCACTTAGCAAATAAACTGCAACACTCCCATCGCTAATTCCAGGTGACCCAGGATTCATCCACTTACTTGCAAAGAGTGTAATCCTGAAACCTTTCAAATAAGAGCTGATGTCTACTGGACGACTGCCATTTTCAGGCTTCGGGCATGCAGCAAACTCGTGCTCATTTATTGTGGACCTGATTCACAGCGATTTGCAGTGGAGCAAATCAAGAGGTGCCAGCGAGCCTCTGAGATGTGCATCAACAACCTAATATCTGATCGCCAAAGATTACCAACGGGAGGATATCTGGAGATGCCTGGAGCACCCTTGAAATGTTTAAGAGCAGATGAGAATCACAATGATTTGCCCGAGAGCATTTCGGAGGAGCTCCACACAGCCTCAGATTTGCTCCAGATTTAGGCGTTGAGAATCGGGCATAAGTGAGAAGTTGCAAATCTGAGATGCTCATTGGTACCTCCTTATTTGCTCCTGTGCTCTGGCCCCCCTTTGATTTTGGTGAAATGATGCCGCTGGCCACAGGAAATTAATACAAAATGTTTGCTTGGTTGGACAGCAAAAGAAGCCTGATTTTATTGGAAATCTTTTTTTTACCTTGTCTGTCCCTTTAACAGTCTATCTTATCCACGCCCCCCTGTGCAAATCTAGAAGAAACTCCAAGCTAGGATTTCTGCATATTCTGACACCATTTTTTAGTTACCATAGCCGTGCATCCACGCACAGGCCCGTGGCAATGTGAGGTACAGATGTACCTTACATCATGCGTTCAGAAACTTTTTAAGCCTCTACACACTTGTGTTTAGGTCCAGTAACATGACCTGTACTACAGCAATTCGTTTAACTGAGGAAAACATATACTTCTTTGTTTTCATTAAGACCAGCATACAATATTGAGAGGTTCTGACCAATATCAGATGCTAGCGAATGCTAATAAGTGAAGGCACCGTTTAAGGTACCACTCAATTATGCAATGAGTTGCTACGTTGGTACAGTTATACGGTAGTCTAATGTCCAATCATAAACATATTTATTTTAAGTGCATTTTGTGGTCCCTGTCTACTTGTCATAGCCGCAGAGTGTCCTCAATTGACATGAGCCACCTTCTGTTATTCCTAACCTTTCAGCCAACGGCATGTGCATTCTGGAACTTGAAGTACTGTTTTCCCCATTACGGTCCTGGGCTTGCTGACAGCATCAACATGACATGGAGCCATTTGGCAGCTATGGCTACAGAACACTAAACAATATCCCAGTTGACCAATCAGGGCTGGCCTTGGGGCAGGCCAGCCTGGGGCGACCGCCCAGGGCGCCATGACCCCCAGGGCGCCCTTAGCCCCCTGCCTCGCCAGTTCAGGGGAGTGTTTCAAGGGCTCCCCCGAGCTGGCGTAGTGGGAGAAGGCGCGGCAGACGCCCGTTTGTTATTAAATGCGCCCGCGGGCCACATTTAATAACAATAGGGTGCTGATGCAGATTACATCCCCGCTCCGATGCGGGAGCAAGGTGGTTTTCATTGGAAAAGGGCGCTTATGCATTAGCATGAGCGCCCTATTTCAGTGATTAACTCTCTGCCAGGCGCCGAGGTGGAGAGTTTGAAAAGTAATGTGGCGCCCCTGCTCCCCCTTCCAGCCCTCCCCCTGTTGACCAGGGGCGCGCAGGGAGGGGGGTGCCAATTCGTCCAGGCCGCTGCTGCCGCTAAGCCCGGCCCTGCTTACGATCGTCCAGCTCATAAAGTGCTAGCGGTGGAAATACATGTCGTTTCTCCAGTAAAATGGGAATCACACGCAATGATTCACTGCTTCAAAGTAAAACTACAATACCATTTCGAAGTTGTGACACAGCAAAAACAGGCTTCTGCGATCTGACTGGAAATATAAAATGTCAAGTTAGTAGATATTGCAGCTTTCACATGCATTATCAGGTCATGTGCAAAAAAATATATCGTACCACCTTAACCGCCCCCCCAGCCCACCCACTACCGTTTATAAACACACAATGTGCATTTGTATACGTGTATTTTCAACGTAAACCAGAGTTAAAAAATTCACATATTAACAAGGTAACACAAACGTGTTATACAACACATAAAAATACACCTTTTATCTTTGCATCCTACATAAGAGTCTATTTTAGGGTGTGAGAGTGCTACTCCTCCATCATTGCCCACGCTTCCTCTGCTTTCTGGTAGAACTGATTGGCCAGCCGGCCTTTCATTGCTTCCATGGCCGCCTCGGCCGCCTCTGTGTACAGGTCCCCTGCCGGGAGCAATGGGAAAGGGCAGTCAGTGATTTTGATTTTATTTTTATACCGCGCACCATAGACCCTGAGGCATGAGGGCTGGACAAAAACAAACAAAATACAGAAATCAATAAGCCAAAAAACAGCACACAATAATCAAAAACACATAAGCAAATTGAAGTTAAAAAAAAAACAGATAAGAACACAATTTTGAATAAAAAAACATACGGGACCAAAAAATAAGTTCAAAACAATTCTAAGCTTAGAGGGCGAGGGCATATCCTATAAAAGTGTGATTCTGTTAAAAAAGACAGACAGACTACTGGAACCACATCCAATAATAATACAGTCTGTATTGTCCGCTGTACACCAATTATTAACCTGTAGTCGTCGGAGGACTTTCAGGTCCTGAGTTCTGACGCAGTTGGGACCCAATTTTTGGTTGAACCAAGCAAACATTTTATTCTTAAACGCATCTCTAGATTCAAACTGTTTCGGCTCGTCCACGTACACTCTCTGCAGCTATCTGACCATTTTACAATGCACGCAGGGGTGCCTGTTGTGTCTCGGTGTACCAGCTTTCGAACCACTGACATGGGAGGCTAATGAATAGATAATGCCATCAGAGATCTAGGTTCATATGCGATCTGATGATTTTGCATCTTGAAAAGGTCAGAAAGAAACCGGCTTCCAATTCTGCAGGAGCAGAACCCAATGCACGCAAACAAGACCGTACCCCAATATTCATGCACAGTGCACTAGACACTCCTTTTTAGTCACTGTCAGCAAATGTAAAACATTGTTGTGTACTAAATAATGCTATCTGATTGTGATGCAGTATCCGAAGTTCTCTGCAAAAGCTGCATCTTATTAATGGTCTACACACTGCCAAGGACCAATTTCTGCACGCTTTCTACCTTTACCCCCCATTAAGCTAGTTATCCTGAGTGATATCTGCCTCAAGCCCTTAATTGAAAGTGTCTGAAGAACAAATCGGTCGTTCCTTCCACAGCATCCTCATCTTTTTCAGCCACCAGACAGTGCAGTGCAGCTTTGCGTGCGCTGACTTCGGCGCTGTGGGGGACACCCAAGACACCGGACTTAACATTGGGGGCAAAATATATGGAGAAAGCAGCACCCCCATAACCTCAGTTCTGCCTTTTTCCATAGCACTCAGCAGCTATGGGGCCGCAAAACAGCAAGAGGTGGTTAAGCTGTCTGTTGTGAGGGGGCTGCTGAGAGGATTATTAGGAATCTAAAGGAGGAAGGACTGGCCTATCAGAATACACTTTTACCAAGAGGTGATATGATATGTTCTTCTAACAGATTCCTCCTCTTAGAGAGAGACTCTCAAAGTAGTACAGGACTTGATGGAGGTAGGAGAACAAGAAACAACTACACACACCAAGAAACTGTTCTAACCCAATAAGCAACCCAGTCAGTAGTGTACGGCAAACGTGTGCAATTAAGCCACGCAGCAGCTTGACAGACTGCCAAAATAAAGACACCACTCTGCAATATCCTAAGCCCTTCAGGTACTTCCTTTCAGGACAGATCCCAGCACTCCGAAATGCAGAGGACAATCCACCTGGACAGGATTTAGTTACAGGCCTGCCTGCATGGTCCCCATCGCAACCAACAAAGAGCTGGCCATCTTTCCTGATGTCCCTCATGCAAGAACCACCTCAGCTGAGTGCCCTCTTGCGATCCAGCTCGTAGAACCACCTCAGCTGAGTGCCCTCTTGCGATCCAGCTCGTGATACCATTTATCCTCCTTAGATTTACAATCCGACATGGCCATGGAAAGGAAGGTCACTTTCCCCTTAGAGAAGACGCCGTAGCGTTTTGACACAGCATAGAGCTCACTCACCTGCCTAGCAGAAGTGATGGCCACCAGGAAGATCACCTTAATGGTGAGTGTTACCTCCGGCGAGGGGTGTGAAGAGGCCTATCCTTACTGGGAGTACAAGGTGCCATAGATCAATCTATCTACAGATCAGCGGATAATGTAGCAGAGAAGTCATGCTTCACTTTTAGACAGGCTACACTGGTCCAAAGTATAATTCATCCCATACACATGCACATTAAAATAAACCACACACAAAATACACTGTAAACATATAAATACCACTGATTTAGTATCGCATTAGAATCGTTTACAAAAACAATCAAACTAGTACTTTATATATCAACAAAGCAAGCATGTAGGAACAGCACAGGTTATGGCATAAATTCCTCCTCCCTGCAGGAAACCCAGTATAGTGAACTACCCTAGCAGGGAAGTACTAGGCTTAAAAGGGGGAGGAAAAGGTATAGGAAACTGGTCGAAGAGGCCATAAACAGTATAGAAAATTTGATTCAAATTACTAGGCCCAGTAACACCTGAAATTTGCAACAAATTAATCACAACCAGTTACAGTAGTAACATTATAGGCCTAATTCACAGAAGCGTTTTGTAATGTCAAACCCCCATTGGAAAATGCTGTGCAAATTAGGCCCTATATCATTTGGGAAAGAGTGAACTGCAGTGATTTACTACACCACAATGTATTGAAGCAATCACTGCAACATGTTCGGTTCCAGAAATTCCAGTACCTCATGGGGGATTAGGAAATGTCTGAGTCAGATAAGTACTTTATAAAGCCACTTTTTAGGGGTTTACACAGTTTCTCCCACAGCAACCAAAGGGACAAATCCAATAGGCCTGCCGTGGCTATGAAGACAAGTTAAGTAAGTACTGCTTTTAGCTGCAAAGGTGCAGCAGGAGCGGAACCCAGCTAGGACGGGAGCTCAAGGTGCACCAAAGTAGAGTTCCAGCAGAGGGTTCAAGAACCAGCAAGCCAGGAAGACCTGATTTTAATGCAAGTCTAAAGCCTATACTTTGGCCGTACAAACCTCGGTTGAGGGCCTTCAAAACCTATATGCTCTCAGACCCAGATCCCCCTGCTTCCAAAACGGCTCAGGATCGCTGGGTGCATGGGTAGGTTTTCCTATTACGGTTCGGTCTGGTTAGCAGCTGCTTGACGTTTCTGGTTAGACACACGACCCGGCCCACATCCAGATGAGGCAAACATGATGAACAAGGTGCCAGGACGGAGGGTGAAAAACAGGACAGAAGCACCAGTAGCACGAGAAGAATTGCAAGATCCAGCAAGGGTCACATGTCAGCCCAGGGAAGCAAGAGGGTACAGCCAGACAGCAAGGAAATTGTCACACATAATAGCCAATGGCTGGAGGGTTTGAACTATGTTTGGCGAAGATGTATTTACTGAATCCATCTTCGTCAAGCATGGGAAACCGAACCCACGGACCACTCACTGCTCAGAGCAGCGAATACAGGGCCAGCAAAAGCGTTTCTGCACAGAGAAAGGATGTGGAGTGCAGTGCAGTTAGGGCAAACAGGTAAGGCAGTCTAGGAGAGGGAAGTGGGGGGTTAGTGGGCAGGGGGAATCGGGTGAGCAGGGGGATGTGCACTGTTGAGAGAGGGCACAAGGAAGTAAGGTAAGCGTGCCGAAATCCCCATTAGGGAAAGGGGTGGGTCGACAAAAAGACATTCAGCGGGTGGGACCATGGGAGAGGCGTTCAGTGGGTGGGATTTGGTGGACAGGATTCGACGGATGGGAGATTCAGGGAGGCGTGGTTCGTGGAAGCACATACATCCCACTGGAGGCAAATAGCGGGGCTGAGGCAGAGAAGTAGCAAGCTAGTCGGATTTCAGGGCCAAGAGACCACATGGACCCCTCACTTTAGGCCTGAAGGAGGTTACAGGGGGCTAGGAACTACAGGCAAGGACAACCAGCCCAGCCAACTAGGTGGAAGGTAATAAGCAAAGGAAGAGCCCTGGATGGGATTCCAACAGTAGGCAGAAGCAGAATGCACCGGAAAAGGAGCCAGGGTCCAACCAGTATGTCCAAACTGTGGTCCTCGGCAGACCCTCCTCAAAGTAGTCTTCACTTAAGTATCAGGTACAAATCTGTAGGATGCACAGTGCTCCCACAGGTAACATTCACCCAGTGCCAAGGGCAGCCCACCAATCACATTCCATGGAGTACACAAAGCTTTTCCCAGTTAGCTAATTAGGCCGGACCTTATTGGTTGTAGTTTAGAAAGTTTGGAGGACTTTCAATCACTCTTACAGTTTAAACCACAACCAAGGGTGCCTTTGTGAGCTCAGGATAAACCTACATCAGTAAAACTGCCATTGTTGTCCTGTCTCATGGCACCCACAAACAAATGCCACAAAACAAAATGGCTGGGAGTAGGGCATACAAAATTGCATTAGTGCCCCAAATTACTACTAACAGCTTCATTTTAAATGAGGTGGTTTGTTAAATAAAGGCACACAAATGCTTTTACGCCTCCATTTAAAGTGCTGCCTCATTATGCAGCACTGACGAGATAGAGGAGAGGCACGGATCTCGAGATTAGATTTCCACCTGGGTCACCTCCTCCGTCTGCTGAGTGCGCTTGGTTGAACACTTGCAAATGATTTCCAAGCAGGCGTACAACAAATGGATTACTATGGGATGCGCTTCGGTTTTGCATCTGGTCAAGACCATGCAGATCCCATAAGAACCCATTGTAAAAGCCAACTGCAAGGCATATTTGCAGGCAGCATTTGCATTTCCACCAGACAGAATGGACAAATCAAAGAGTAAAAGTGAGTTTGGCCCTCATTACAACTTTGCCAGTCTGGAAACAACGGTGCTGGGGTAGGCAAAGTACAAGTCTGCATGGCAGGTGCGCTCCCGCCAAGCAGGTCTGACTTGCTGGGTGGAACGGCACCCGCCCGCAGACTTTCACGGAAAAGAACAAGCCCCCTTGAAGGGTTGCCTTAAGGATCGAAATAGTGGCCAGGTATCCCTTCTCTAATGAATGGCAGTACAACAGAATGTGCCTAATGCTCACCCTCAGACCTTTCCAAGCATTCCCCGGCTATGCGTAAAAAGAAAGCCTGGTCCAGAGCAAAACAAAATGGTTGGGAGGAACAAAGACCTGGTACAATCGTGGAACCAACACAGGCTGTAATGGTCAGGGTTGGGAGAATCCTACAAGCCTGACTATAGGCTGCCAAGACGGTAGCCTGCCAGCAGGAGGACTGAGACAATAAGCAGTATCCAATGCATACACATTTCTAGACAAAACAGCAAATCTAAGTCTAAGACCCTTTTTCATTAACACAATTTGTAATAGAAATGTCCTCTGGTGAACCAAAAGGACCAAAAGAAGGACTGTGTTAGGTTAAGAATGTTTTTTAAAATAAAAAACACCTATCTGGCCCTATGAGGGTGGTTCCCTGCCTAACAAACTAAAAATAATAGTGTCAAATGTCCCCAAAAAACATAGTCCTTGTCTAAAACCTAACCAACTAACTTGCCTTACCACTTAAGAAAACTGAAACAAAAATAAGGAGGCCAGAGCAACTGCCTGTGTAAGTGGCTTTTTCCTGGCTCAACCTTTGGATTTCTTTCTCCAAGATAGTATGTGCTGGGTCTAGAAAGTTACACAATGTAAGTAAAGTCAATTTCACTTCACTGCTCTTGGAAACAGTAGTTTCACCAAGAGAAGGTATTTAAACCTTTGGGAAATCTAGAGACTTCCCTATGGCACTGCACTGAAGGTGCTGTGTGTCACAATGTTAAGATGATGCCTATGGAGTTTGTCAGACTCCAAAGTCAAAAGGAAACACAGAAAACACAAAGTCCCACAGTTCAGCAAAAGGGCTCGGGGTCTCTAAGGTGGGAGGAATTAACCACTAAAATGAAAATTCGCCCTAACACTCATAAATATCTTTGTAGACATGTGTTGTTGCAGACCTGGCATCTAAAGTTTTGGAATATCTAAGGATACCCACTTCAGAAGTATTTGCAAATCCTATGGCTTTGATCCATTTCCTTCCCGTTGAAGGAGACCCTTTATTTTCAACATTTTCTTGCTGACCCCAGTCAATCATCCTTTTTTGTCTGCTTCAGTATAAGGTAAGGTCAACACCCCACCTATTTCCAATTCCTCCAACTACCACTGGTAGTCAGTGGACGTGTTCTTGAAACAACTTTAACCTTTTTAATTTAAATGCATTGACAATCGCTCACTTAAGGTGTGCACATAACTGTACCTGATCTCTGAGGATCATTTTCTAGGCTGAATCCTCCAGTCATTAGCATCTCGGCCTCTCGAGACAAAAGTAGGTACTTTGGCTCATCCTGCGTTCCATCATATTCTCCGCCTTCATCATAATCTGTCATGTTAAGGGCAGTGTCATACCAATACAGAGCCTCCTTCCAGTTCTGTTCTCTGTTTAAAACATGGTGAAATGAAATTGTCACTATACGACAGACATTCTATGACCAAAAATGTAAATGTTTATTTTCCAGTTCATTATTTGGTTGACATATAGGAGAATATAAACACTAATAATAGCATGTTTTTATATATGACTTTATGCTAGTTACCACCTACTTCTAAAACCTGTTACAAAAATGTGTGTTTCTATGAGTTTAGTGATACTCAACTTGTAAATATTAGGAGGATAACATACCTGTCTGGGCCAAGGTTATAGCCTGTATCAAATGCTCTTGCTACATGAATCATCGAGGGTCGGTCTCCAGCTTCAGCAGCCATCAGCAAATAATTGAACCCTTTTATATTATTTTCCTTTGTGTCCTGTGAAAAAAGAAGCAGAAAAGCTCAGTGAAATTAGGCATTTTTAAATATTATACAGATGCAGGTGCATGCTCAATACCCAGTTGCAATCTAGCCCGGTTATCAGTTTTTGAGGCATGCACAATGTTGGGGCACAAAGTGCCTTTTTCTCAATTGTGTGAGACCCCTTGTATTTTTGCTGGATTTTTGTGTGTTTTGTTAGAGAGGCATTTGAGAAAAAGCATGCTGATGAATGCAACTCCCTTTTAATCTGTTTCCTGTCACAGTATGTACCGGGATCCATCACCAGGACGGACAACAATATGTTCAAATTACTTGCATTTTCATAGAGGACGGTTACACTTTGGGACAACTTAAAGAAACAGATTACAAATAATATCAAATAAAAGGTCTCTCTCTGGGTTGAAGTGCCCACCACACTTCTTTTTTGATCTTCCTGTCATTTTTGCAAATTTTAAGTGTCTGGTACTACTTCCTATCTGGGATCTGTGAGATATTTTGCTTGTGGGTATTCAACTGCCATTGAGGAAGCCTCCTTTGTGGTCAACGGGGAAACAGGGCCTTAGGCAGTTGGTAGCGTCAAGGCCCACATCTTGCAGCGAGAGCTAGGCAAAGTAGGCAACTGAAGAGATTGGGTGCTTGTGCTAGTGCCCCCTCCTTGTCCCAGCATCCTGACACTACGCTCCAGTAGCACCCTCTCACTTCCCTTAATGTCTCACCACGTGCTTGTGTCTAAAGGAAACTCTGCTATTTCCTCACTATCCTCATGGTTCTGCTGCTCCTCCTCAATGCTACATTCCTCCAACTATCCCAGGCACACCTGCTTCAGTTTTGGGGCTCACCTCTCTCTCTTCCTCTAGACGTCTTTCTCCAACCTCCTTTCGCTGGCTTTCCTCCACCCTCTTTGCTATGATGTTCCTTCTTTCCTCCTCTCCACTCCTGTCACCCTCTTGCTTCCTCTCAATGATGATCTACGTCTCCAATCCTTCCACCAACCTCTTTCCTCTCATTGATGGTCTTCCTCTCCACTCTTTTCACCATCCTCCTTCCACTTACTGATGGTCCTTGTCCACTATCTCTTCCTTTAAGGATAGTCCTTCCCTTTTCCTTTCCACTTCTTTCACCCTTCTCTCTTTTCAACTGCTTGCAGTATCCAACTTCCTACTCTCTTTCTCTTGTCTAGTCACCTTTAAATGTGCTTATGCTCCTTCACCAAATACCTGCACCACTGTTTCTCCCCCTTTAATATCCAAGCTAAGGCGGTAAGTGGGGCTTCATTTTCATAATATGATGAACCTGTGTGCATTTTGGTATGGTACTTGCGTATTGGTCTTGCTGGTATGGAACTACAATTTTCTTATGTGATGACTTGTGGGATGTCCAGTGCTGCAGCACGATGGGCTGACGTGTTAAGTGATTGTTCTGTCATCTTCCATACATACTCCACTGCCAGCCATGCACCGAGCAGGCAACTATCACAAATATTCTTAGCTGCCGCTTGCTGTCTTCCCATATGCAAATGCTGCAGACAACTGCCCGATTACAACGTGTGCCGGCCATGCATTACAGTGAGCAGAGTCTATGGGCTTCATTACACGTTGTGCGGTAAAAATCGGAATTTTACGGCATGGCGCTATTAGCATGTCCGCCCTCGCTAAAGACCGCTAATAGCGGCCCATTACGAGTTCGCAGACACGAGCATAGCGCCATGCCGTAAATGTCATTACCGCCATGCCGCAAAAGTCCACAAAATGCCCATTACCGGCCTCGACCACAGTGCTGATAGCACCTCCTCCCTCACGCAACATGCTAATAGCGGTCACCGCTATTAGCGGACACTGTCAAAAAGCGGAACCGGAAATAGCGTCATCGCACAGGAACGGGAAAGAGAACGGCGGCCATCTTTAAAAACACAATCCAGTGCCATCCTCTGCATCCAGGACATCTTACCGGAGAACTCTGACCAAAAACCATCCAGGACTGCCTGAAGATGTCAAAGGCCCCGAAAAAATCCTCTGACCGACAGCGGAAAGAGAAATTCACACCAGAGGAGCTCATTATGCTGACTAGCACACTTGCAGCCAATGCGGAGGTCGTATTCGCCAATGATATGCGCCGGGCGGCGATCATCAAGAAAAAGGACATCTGGGACGAAGTAGCCCGCAAAGTAAGTGCAGTGGGCACTACCACCCGCAGCGTGAAGGACTGCCGCAAGAGGTGGGACGACCTCCGGCTACGTGTGCGGAATATCCTTTCAGTCAACCGCAACCTTGCAATGGCCACAGGAGGAGGCGCAGAATCACCTCTGAAGATGAAGGAGTGGGAGGAGACATGTGCCTCCACCATCGGAGTCGAAGCCATAGAGGGGGTCGGAGACATGGAGCATGGTGTGGCCATCTCATCTGATGGAGGTGAGTGAATACGTCAAACAATGCACAGTGAAGGGTGAGGGGGTACCCCAAACACGTGTCGATGACCAGGCCATTGGTCCTGCCACACACATACATGCATGAATCACCATAAACACGTGCAATTCTGACCCATCTATGCATGACCAACCCGACATCCCCATGACAAGAATCACTGATGAATAGGCCCCAATGCATAGAGCAGCATGACGTGAACATTCTGCATGAGGCACCTAGACCCATTAACGATGATGTACCCTATTCATGTCCTCCACAGGATCACCGACGGACACTGGAGAGACAAGCACCGCAGCACGCACTCCCCCAGCAGCCAAAAAAGCCAGAATGCATGAGAGGGGTGACACCGCCACCACCTCCAGTGGAAGTGGGAGGACAGTCCATCTGCAGAGGGCCAAGGGCAGCAGGAGCACCATTGCATCACAGCCTGAGGGCACGGCTCCTGTTGTAGCCGAACCCACGCAAGTGTGCCCCATCACTGCTGAGATGAGCACGGAGGGCACGCACTCCGCAGCCACCAGCTCCACTGGGGAGGCAGCAGCCACCGCACCGGCCAGTGACGAGGAGGACGCAATCGACGTCCTACAACTCATCCATGACCCCAGCCCAACATGGTCCATTGAGGGGAGTCCGAGGGCAACGTCCGGATCTGCTACCCAGGGAGCACATGACACCCTCACTGTAGAAGGTGCATGGAGCCCTCAGCTGTCCTCATCGGATGCCGGGTGCATGGACCAGGGCGCACCGTCCAGCCCAGCGGCATCTACCACCCTGGAAGACCTTGCAACCATCAGCCGGAGGCAGGAAGACATGGCTGCGCTGGTCGCCCAGCATGTGTCCGAGACAGTCCGTCTAAGGGATGACCTCCAAAAATATGCTGGACAAACAAAGGAGGCCATGGAGGCCTGCACTGACAGGATATGCCAGGAGATGGGCCAACTCCGCCAGGCCATTCTACGTGTTGGGGACATCATGGAGCAGCATCACCAACCCCCAACACAGGATCGACCGGGAACCTCCTCCTCAGCAAGTTCCCAGCAGACCAGCCCCCTGCGCCGCTCACTGCGCAACCTGAGGCGCCCCGCATCACAGCAACCCGATGTCGGTGGGGGCCCTGATGCTTAGCTCCACCAAGGACCAGGTGGCACATGTGGTGCAGGAAACATTATAGACACCATGAGACTCACCTGGGTGTTTTGGGGGGGAAGGGGGTAAGGGTGCATTTGGGTGTTTGGGGGGGAGGGGGGTAAGGGTGCATTTGGGTGTTTGGGGGGAGGGGGGTAAGGGTGCATTTGGGTGTTTGGGGGGGAGGGGGGTAAGGGTGCATTTGGGTGTTTGGGGGGGAGGTGGGTAAGGGTGCATTTGGGTGTTTGGGGGTGTTGCATTTATTATCACATTCTGTTCAATTCACAGTTGTTCTGAAGTCGAAACCCAAGCGTGGTCTCCATCATTGCGTATGTGTCATTTATCTCGGACAGGGTCCTTTATGGTACTCCAAACATGCACCAGGGCAACAATATCCATCTCCGTCCATGCTTTTTCACCTTTGTGCCTGATGGGATTTCAGAATCAGATGCTGACGCACATCGTTGTGCCCTCTTGGCATTGCCTCTTGCATGTCCTGCCGGGGCATTCCACCCGTACTCATCCACATCCCCATCATGCTCTTCTGGTGGTTGCATGTCAATTTCAGGTGGCATTGGCACATTCCATCATTTGCACATTTTTGGTGCTCTACACATGGCTTGGTTATCTTTGCCACTTTGACACGGCTGTACAGGAGTGCCTCACACAGGCTCCTTAGGCAGCGGAGCACTGTCATTGGAAGTCTGACTGCCAGCTCTATCACGACGCAGGTACGGGGATGTGCAATATTGTTGTCCTCTTCATGCTGGTTCTGTGGGTTCCGTACAGGGGTTGGGAGCCACCTCCTCAGTGGATCGCTGGCATTGCCTGTATGGTGTGAGGAATGGGTACCTGTTACGGGTCACCTCTGGTGTGGCCTGTTGTTGTTGGTGCTGCACTGCTATCATGTAGTCAAGGCTGTCATGTCATGCTGCTGCTATTGGGGCCATCTTGGTGTGGGAAGGGGTGTGGGTGGGGGTGTGGTGTGCTCTTTTGTGCTGCCTGTCTCCATTGCATGCACCTGTGCTGATTGTGTCCACCTGTAGTTGATGGGTACACTGCTCAGGTCTCTTAACGGGTGCTTTTGGATGCCGTTATTAGCGCCATGCCGGTAAGGGGTTTTTGGGTGTTTTGCATGCCGCTAATACCATGTCCGCATGGCTTGTGATGGCCTGGTATTAGCGCCATGGCGCTAATTCCGGCCTGGGGGTTGCGCGCCCGCGCCCTTGCCGCTATTAGTGGCACCGTAATTAACGGGTGAGCAGATAGCGGTGGGTCCGGGTCGTGATTGGCTTAGGGAATTAACGGTACCGGTAAAACTTTACCGGTACCGGTATTCCATTACCGCACAACGTGTAATGAGGCCCTATGTGTATCTTTTCTAATATTGTTGCTAGTTCTGCTTGCCCCTGTGTGTGTGAGTGTGTTACTGGCTTACAACTACTTAGCATCTTTTGGGGTATTTCAACCTGTGAGTATTTTTGGACAGTGCTACAGGATTAACCTAGTGTCTGTGAGAAACCTGAAGGTGTCTCCCGAACTAGACCCCCGGGATCTGTCATCCAGGTGGCCAGGACACAGCCATCACTATTGGAACCAGTTCCTGGGGGTGGACCAGTAAGGGAGGATAACCTGGATGGGGAGTGGAACGGGAACACAGACGGGTAACATGCGGTATTCCCCTTCTTTTAACCCCTCTTTCGTACCCCACTACATAGGACACTCAACCTCTCTAAGCACCTTTCCAACACGAACACTTTCGCACACCACGAAAGGCAATGGACTAACACCAGAGCCATTTACCTGACATGTCCCAACACAAGGGTCAGGTAATTGACCAAAATCACACACACCTGACAGCCCTTTCCCTTCCCCACAGGGATAAAAGGTGGAGCACAGAAACGCAGGACGAGCAAGGCAGACCGCACGACGTGAGAGCTAACTCAGCACAGCAGTTCAAGAGGAGAAAGGCGGCGCATACCGAGATGGTAACAAGGAGAGAAGCGGCCTTGCCCTTTCCGACCAAGGCCTGTGAAACCTCAGCAGAAGGAATTATAAAACCGAGAACAATAGCCAGCGTGTGTTGCAGCAGATGTCTACGGTACAGGAAACACTCCTCCGCTGATAACCAAGCCTGGGAGAGCAGCGGGTCTCCATGGTACCAACCTTGACTCGAAGAAGAAGAAAGGCAAGCGGTTCATCACAGCCGGTGAGTCGAGGGGAGATTCGATAAGAAACCAAACTGTGTTGAATGAGAAGAAGCCAACGGCTAATTTGAATTTTGAAAGGTTTAAAGATACGATTAATGGAGAAAGGGGAAAACCAGTAACAGAGGAGGCCGGCACCACGTGGGTGCTCTAGCAGGAAACTCTGGGCGATTGCCCGATGGTAGAAACTAACGTACCAGAAGCCCTTCGGAAGAGGCGAGAAGAGGTCAAAGTGGCCATACAGGGGTCTTGTAAAATCCTCTGTATCGTCGAAAGGCTTTGACCGACAGAATAATGAAAAGCAAAGGGAGATGAATCCTGCTCGGTGAAACTAGCTAATTAACAGTGTGTTGACAAGAATTGGCAAGAGTGAACCCAAAAGAGGAATGCCGATGGAAAGGGGCAAAGTCTAAAGTCCCTCCGAACAGTGTGTTGACGAGAGTGAACCCGGCAGAGGGTAGTTCACAGTGAACTGTTTTCTAAAAGTTGGCAAGAGTGAACCCGGCAGAAGGGGTGCCAACAAGAAGGGGCGAAGCCTGATGCCTCAAGGAACTTTTCGTATTGACAAAGGTGAACCCGTGAAAGGGAGGTTCACAGTGAATCGTTGAAAAGACATTATGGTAAAATGACAGAGAAGATTATTCTTGGAATAGAAGCCAGAGTGAACCCGGCGGAGGGAGGCTAATATTCAAGAGGTGGTTAAGCCCAGAAGAGGGGAACCCAAGGGTGAAGCCAGCATCATCCAGAAAGGGTAGAACTGTTTGAAAAGACATATTAAGATTGTGAACCAAGAAAAAGCCATAGTGAACCTGAAGGAGGGAGGGTGACGTACGAAAGGGGTCCGAACCCGAAGCAGGGCGATCCAGGGCTAGAAAGCCAACACCCCCAAAGGTCCATTTGGAAAGGAACTTTACATTTGTTTTGTTGAACACGATTTGTAAGGGGTTTACGCCCGGAAGAGGGGGATCCAGGGGTAAAGCCGTCCCCCAAAGTATACGTGAAGCAGAACTTTGCGTTTGCTTGTTGTGGAAAACATCAGGCCCTCGAGAGCAAGAGACTTTTATTGAAAAGAGACTTTACAATCAAAGAACCTGATAGCTGGAACGGAACTGTCGGCTCGTGCTGAGAAAGCTTGAGCGTGTGCTGTGCCAGCTGGAACGGAACTGTCGGCTTGTGCTAAGAAAGCCCGAGGGTGTGCTGTGCTCCAAAGTCTTTCAGTGCTGTAAACGTGGGGAGGGGAGACCCCTGCCAATCACATCCTGATTTATTAGTTGGAACACTTCTTTTCTTTATTGAAAACCCTATACCGCACTAATTTTGTAATTTGTTGTAAGGATTGGCAATAGTTTTCTTTGTGTATATTTTTATTGTATTTATTTTATTTATTACATTTGTTACACGCCCAAGCCAGGAGGTATCACGGCATTGGTTACTTGAAAGCTTAGTTAGTTACAAATTAGGTTACATAAGGATATGCACTCACAGTCAAATAATACAACCTACAGTGGACAATGTTGCACAAGGAAAGACTTTTGTCGATTTGATCAAATAGCCATGTTTTGATCAAACTCTTCAAACGCTGGTGCGAAGGCTCATTTCTGATGTGAGTCGGTAGAGTGTTCCATAGCGTTGGTACAACTACTGGAAAGCTAGAGCCTCCCGCCCTTTTACTTTTGAACCTCAAGATATTCAGGCTCTTTTATTTTGACATGACAATTGGTAGATCTTCTTGACCTGGGTCAACCCCAGAACCTTTTGCTTTACTAGTGGGATATTTGTCCTTAATACCTCAGTGAGTGGGAACCTTTTTCCACACTCACAGAATCTTTTACTCTTTTTATGGGTGTCATTTGTTTGACTCTCCATAGTGTCTTTTTAAAATTATCCTCTTTAACCACTTATTGGCAATATGTGGCTGTTGTTGCTGGGTTGCACTAGGGGCTCCCCTTTTAACTTTCTTTTGCTAACCTTGAGAGAACTACAGTTTCCAAGGGTAGAAAGGATCTTTGGATCCCTTTTACATTTTATTTTGTGAAACCAGCGCACCCCACCAGTGTATCCCCTTTCACACTAAAACTGTAACAATTATGTTACAGGGACAAACTTACCTTGAATGGCTGGTGGCAGTGATATCTTTTATTAATTTGGTGCACCTTTACCGTGGGATGTCTTCTTTTTTTCGCCATTTTAGTGTTAGTGTTTCTTGTCCTTGCTTGTTCCTTCCCCTGACATCCAGGGTGAGAAATTCCTTTGTGTGATTTTTATCTTCGGGGGGGGGAGTCCCCTGGACTCCCGCCAAGGCTACAGTCTGTCTGTGAGGGCAGGAAGTCAGGGAGGAGTACAATACCCCACAACCCTTTGTCTTCCTCCTTGCCTGAATGGGGACAAATCCCAGTGGGGGGTTGACTGTCCTGATTGGACAACCAGACCGCCCCTTTTTTTTAACATGCAGGGAGAGAATGCAGAAGTTGTGTTGTAATTCCTGATAAATACTGCGAACCTGGAAGCTGAAGACAAGTCGACCACTGGAACTGAAACCAAAGAGGATGATGAAGGAAAAACGGCGGAGACGATTTTCAGTGACTGTGACCGGAGAGCCTGCTTTGTAACCTGAGCCTGCTGTAGCTCTTCCTTCCAATCGACCTGGGGACCTCGAAAATGACGACCCTGACCCAGAGCCTGGTGAGACCCACTAGACTCAAGATATCCTGCATTCTGAGTCATCCCACGCATTGCTGCAATCTTGCCTTGCGGCAATACACCAATACCATGGGACCTCGAGCCACTGTGCGGTGCACCGTCTTCCAAATTCCGAATCTTGCTGAAACTTTGTGGGCATCCTGGTGGATCTCCAGAGACACAAATCTCTCTGAAAAGTCCCCTCAACAGAGTGCTGGACCTTTGTAACAACGAGAATTCAACCACAATTTTCTGTCTTCTTCTGTGCTCCTTGAAAAGGCGCCAAATCCGCAAAACCACATTCAGCTGCGAGGAAAACCTTGCCTAGAGCCTTCTCCCTCAATCCCTGCTGCAAAGTTCCTTCTAAGGTCTTGTTTTCAGTCACCACGACAAGGAATCCACTGACCGGGTTTTTGGCTGCAGATCCTGATGTCCTCCTGCTGCAAAATCTTCTTCAATGCTGAGGTACTGTTTGGCTTGGGTATGTACTTACCTTAAGCCTGTTAGGATTTTTGTGTAGCTGTGGGATGTTTTCTGTGATGGGGAGGCCTCTCATCCAGTGCACCCAGTCCCACTGCTACAATCCTGCTAGTGTGTCTTCTGCGAAGCCCCTGGACCCTCTTCTAACTCTAGAAGTAAAGTACTCACCTGTTTGTCCAGTCTTCCTAAGGAACTCTGACTTTTGCTACTTAAGAACCTATCCTGACACTGCCTGTTGGATACTAGATCTTAGTGACCCCCCATTCTGCCATTGAGAACACTCATGCGCCAAGAATAAGGGAATATTTTTAAGGGATTGGGACTTTTGTGTAGAAAGGAAAATAAGAGTTTAAAAGTTACTTACTTGTAAAGAGTTGGTTGGTAAATGTAACTCTAAGGGAGGCGGAGTTGATTGCAGAGTTGAAGCAGTCTTTGCAGTCCACTACCTGTTTGCTCGTTTCCTGCTGAGACTGAAAAATCTTTTTACTACCTTCATTGAAAGGAGGTGCTGCCTCAAAATCCCTGCTCTGCTGCGGAGTTGACTGCAGAGTTGAAGAAGTCTTTGCAGATCACTATCTGTTTGTTCGTTTCCTGCTGAGACCGAAAAGTCTTTCTACTACCTTCATTGAAAGGAGGCGCTGCCTCAAAAACCCTGCTCTGCTGCGGAGTGGCCTCGGAGTTGACTGCAGAGTTGAAGCAGTCTTTGCAGTCTATGGCAGCTATGGCAAGAGGGCGAGGTACCGAGGAGAAAGGACAATGCCTTAGAAGCTAACAGCCTCGACAGGAGGGATACAGTGAGCCGGAACATCTGGTTGACTCCCACGTGATGCCCCCCCCCACCCTCGTCCACACCTCGTCGAATAACATCTTTGGCAATGACTGATGAACACAGAGACACAGATACTACTCCAACTGACTTACCCAAAAAATCCAATCGAAACAGAATCCCTCCCGCGGAACACGCTTTCAACTCCTCTTGCGTGTCCCGTTGTTAGTGACTTCATTAGCCGCATGCCCCCAGCGGTAACAATCACTTTGTCTGAACAAAGTAGAAGCGGCTCCTACGAGCCGCTGGTTAAAGATTCGGCTGGGGAGGGGAAATGGTGCTGTTCTCCAGGCCCTCATTTAACTATGATCCCGCTCGCCTGCCTCTCCCCTGACCACGATTGTAGCGAGACCATCATGGCTGGCTCGGCTGACTTGAGGGAAGAGCTCTGGGAGAGGTGAACAGGTTGGACCCGCCCGCTGTTGGGGGCTTTGGAGGATTGTGAGGATCCAGCAGGTATGATCGAGACATTGGCGAGCGGGTCACAAGGGGCCGCTGAGCTGCCCACAGACTGGACCGCGACCCCACTCGTGGTCCAAATTGATATCCACCCATCCATTCAAACCGAGGATCTAAAGAGTCCGCCCCTTTCCCTAAATACATCCAGATGCTCACAGTTAGAGATTTCTATCATATCACTTCATTGCAAGATGGAAGGTGGAGATCAAATGCCATCCACTCCTCTAAACGAGAGCCAAGTGAACGTGCTACTTGCTGGCGGGTCCAAGAAGACTCAAGCAAACTCTAACAACAAGGCCCAGAATAATATAAAGGGGAAGGGGAGGGCAAAATCGACTGCCGGTCACGGTGCAAAACCTGCAACAGCACCAAAGGTGTTGAAAGCCATGTAAAAGCCTACTCTAATATCTAAAACCCTCCACCTCTCCAAAACTAGCCAGAACAAATACTGCCAAACCGGCATAAAATTATCTAAAACAATGCCACAAACTTACAGGAAAATCACTTTCCCACCCCAGGTACAAACCTCCCCTGTTGTGCCGCCTCAAAGCAGAAGATCAACTGGGCCCCAGCACACAAGCGGAAAGGAGACTCCAACTAAAAAACCTGACCTTTTTGCATGTCAGCAGTCACCATAGCGCTAGCTTCATTTAGCAAGCTCTATGAAGCCCTGAACGATACTTTAAAGGACCACACCACCACGATCATCATGCACTCCAAGCTAATTTACTTGGAGGGGTACATCACTGCTATTGAAGCAGGGAAACTGGACGTGAGGGATCAAGGTTCTTTAATAACTCTATTGGAGACATCTGTAAGGGACCCAACGCAACTAAGTAAAAGGCCAGTTATGTTATGTTACTTTGCATTTATATAGCACCTTATGTACCATTGGTATGGTCTCAAGGCGCTGGCAGGTTGAACGCCCTCGGGAACTGAAGTTCAAGTCAGTAGAGAGAATAGAGAGAGTCAAAGGTGCGTGTGAGCACCGGATATGTGTGCAGCTGGTGTGGCATTCGTGTGATAGCTGCTTCTTAGCGGTAGGTGTGGTGTTTGAGAGATCAAGAGTATGGGCCTCATTCCGAGTATGGCGGTAAGGGATAGCGGCCACCGGTAACGAGACCGATGGCGGTAATCCCTTACCGCCATACTCCGAGTTCCCTCTGCGCCCTCGCCCTTAACGCCTGCTTTGAGCAGGTGTTAAAGTCGAGGGCGCAAAGGGGCCTCCAAGCCAATAACGGTGACCGTAATGAACGGTCACCGTTATTTGCATCTTCCCCATTCCCATTGAGCCTTATGGGGGCTCATTCGGGAATGGGGAAGAGCCTTGGTGAATGGGGAATTACCGCCCCGCCAACCTTGGAATGGGGCGGTGATTCCGCCATCCACCAAGGCGCTGCCGGTCCGGGTACGGCGTCAACCAAGGCGTTAATAGCGCCATTGGTTAGCGCCGTACTCGGAATGAGGCCCTATGTGTTCGTTCTGGCAGGTTTTTATCCAGACCGATACTGGCTTCGTTAGGCCTGAGGAGAACGCCTAGGCTGGAGAGTGTGCAACCAGCAGAGTTTAGTTAGGGTGATGGGGAGTATGAGGCAAAATGATGGTATGAGAACAGCTATACCGAATGGTGTCATAGTATCGCTGTGTTCTAGTTGAGTGGTGGTGTAAAGAAGAGAGTAAGCGTGGAGATGTGATATGGTGGTTTACCTTAGGTGTTTGAGATCAAGCTCACTCCAATAGTTCCATGTACTCCATCCGTTCCATGTACTCCGACTGTTCCATGCATTACGACCGTTTCAAGCACTCAAAACCGCTCCTTTCAGTGCTCTTTCAAACGTTCCATACACTCCAAACCATTCTATGTAAGTCACGCCGTACCATGCACTCCAATCCGTTCCATGCACTCCAATCCGTTCCATGCACTCCAATCTGTTCCATGGACTCCAATCCGTTCCATGCACTGGACAACAAGTACACAAACGAGACCTGAAAAAGAACTAGCTGCTAGCTCCCATAAAACGAACAGTATCGAACTCCCGCGACCAGAGCCTTGAAATAGCAAGCACTTTCCAGCGCCAGGAAAATGCAACAGACAAAACCAAAGGGATGATGGTGGGCGAAAAAAGAATAACAACGCAATACAAAAAGACAGAAGCATCAGCGCCGACCGAAGTAGGAAAATGTAGGAAAACTAAAGAAGGACGAACAGGTGTGTAGTATTGGAAGTTCATGACCCGACACAAGACACGAGATCTCAAAGCCAGGTTTTGCAAATGGATAACAGTAGTCTCACAAATGATACTACAAGCAAAGACTTTGCAATCTTTGCTCAAACAAGGAATACAAAAAGGACACAAATTCCACTCTCAGAGGGGCACCACAAGTTAATCCCCCACCAATAAAAGACAATGGGCCTCATTACGAGGTGGGCGGTAAGGGATTACCGGCACCGGTAAGGGAACCGGTGCCGGTAATCCCTTACTGCCCTACTAAGAGTTCCCTTTGCGGTCCTCCCTTAACGCCTGGTTTTTTCAGGCGTTAAGGACGGGACCCGCAAAGGGACTCTGGAGCTAATAACGGTACCGCAATTTGCGGTACCGTTATTAGCGCCTTCCCCATTCCCATTGAGCCGTATGGGAATCGGACTTCGAAAAAGCAAAGATGCAACAGGCAGATAAGGAGACATTTCTGGCTTTCTTAACATTAGCTGAAAGATACAAATAATTGGCAACGACAAGGTCCAAGCAAGACGGAAGAACCTGTGACAGGTCCCTGACAAAGGAAAGGACAAAAAGAAAATCCTCTCCAACTACCACGAGGAGTCTCACAAGAAGGAGAAATAGGAGTCTGTCACCTGAAACGCCATCTAGAAGAGGATGCAGTGACTCTCGCCTTAACTCTCCGTTGCATAAATTGAAGTTCAACGAGAAAAGATTGAGACAAATCAAAAGCACTAGAAACCGAGAGTACACCTTCTCAGATCACGACTGGCAAAACCGCCTTGAAACAGAACGTCGCCCTCTGAATCAAAGGAACAAGAGAAACCGTACGTTAAAATTAGAACAAATCTTAGACAAGGCTGACAATGTTACTCTGAACAGAAAAGCAAACTTGGCTCTGTTTCACTACATTCCTAACCTCAGGCAACATCGGTCAGAAGACCTGAAGATAATCGAATTTGGGGAAGACGGACGCTTCGAAAGCTCTTATCTACACATAGTTTCACCAGTAGTAAAGGGTATGTTATCAGACGCAACTGAGAGTCTGTTGATGCTGCGATACGATCTCTTGAGCTCAAACCGGATCCTGAGGTCTCTGAAGATCAAAGCTGCAATGGAAGGGGGTCCAAACAATAACCATCCCTTGCCATTCGCTCAGACTCACATACTGCGGAGGACTTGAGTCCAAGTGAAAAGAGAAGAAAAAGAGAACCTCTCAACAAAAACATCCGCCAACGAGTAGAAGATCGCCGGAACAAACAAACCTATGTGCCATGACTCTTCATGGAGAACAGAAGCCATAGATTTAAGAGACACGACCCGAGGAACCAAAATTTACAAAGACCCACTGGGCGTAGGTCGAAGGCTCAGAGGCCCACTTTCAAAACTGAAAGTGACCTTTGAACAAGACCTATCTGCAGTTCCCCAAGAAGATCAAATTACCAGCCGCGCCATGGAGAGAGAAAAACTGGAGCTCCAAAAATGGACCTGGATCCATGAGATCCTCGCGACTCACATGAGAAGATAGCCATCTACGAATTTGCCCCGCAACAAGCCGCAGAGGAACGAGCTGAAGAACCTGTTGGGTGCTCAGAGTCCATTGATAATGGGCTCATGGAACACAAGAGGTTTTAACCATGTGACCACCCCCAATGACGTCAACCTGGGAGGCTTTGACATCATTTGTCTCCAAGAGACCAGGCTAATTGATAAACCCTATCTCGATGGGTACGAGATCGTTATTTCTCCTGCCCAAAAAGGCGTGAAGGGACGGCTAACCTCAGGCCTGATAACAGCAGTAAGATCTGGAACTGGCCTAAGCTTCAACAAGACACTTGTTTCAAATCTATTTTTGCAAGCATCATTGATAAAATGGCTAAGGCAAGGACCTACAGCAGATGAAGAAGAAGAAAGCATCATAGCAATTATCAATGTATACTGGAACCCTAACGCCCCGAATAATGGACATTTTCCGATGACAGTAGAAAAAGAAATCGATGAAGTGCACATCAACCACCAAGTAAAATACATAATTATTTGTGGTGATCTAAGTGCATCTTGTATGGCACCTCATGGAGGGGGAAACCGACCAACAAAACCAACGGCTTCGGCCGTGAGAGGAACCTCATGGTTAAGGCTCATGGACACCAGAGATTTCCATAACCTGCACTTGTTATTAGATCAAGTCAAGCCGCAAACCCTGACTTGAGAGGGAGAGGGACAAAATGCAACAATAGACTACATATTTGTGTCCAGAGAACTCCTGTCTCTCATTAACACCTTTGAAATCATAAGAACCAAAAATAGCGACCATAATTTGCTGACCACATCATGGAAGACCACAATTAAACCGAGATATAAAATGATGACCCAAATAGAGTAAAGTAATAGCGGTTCGCATTTACGACTAACTGCCAACGCAATTGATAAACTAACCAAAAAGTACTTGGCGACCAATGAGCAAGGTGATGACGCTAAAGATGGAGTAGTGTTCAACTATCAACCCCTTCTCACCACCCATCATGTAAATAGTAAAAACTTCAAAAACACCTCAAAGGCAAACATCCACAAATACGATGCACTTTTGATTACAAAAAGAAGGGAATTGAGACGCGTAAAACGCCTAGCTGCTAAAACAAAATCTCTAGAAAACATAAAAAAGCAAAGCTCATGACAAAGGCCTATAAAACCTAAATGACATTAGGTATTCCCACATTGTGGATGCGCTCCCACCAAAACACTTCAAAAAAGAGGTGATCCTCTTGCAAACTTCCTTAACAGTAAATGTTCTGAAATGCCACTAAAATGAAGGTTTCAAAAGTTTAATCTTCGTAGCGTCCGAGATATGTTGTAACGTCACAGAGTAAAAATGCCAACACGTGTTTCGACCTATCTCGGTCTTTTTCAAGGCAAAGCTCTTCCCATTCCAAAATTTATGAGTGTAAATCAATTGGCACATTCTCCTTCAAAGCAACGTCCCACCTGGATTAGCCCGCATGATCTCTCGTCTGTGTGCACCCTTTATTCAACCCGTGTCATATTCAGAACGCGGTGCGACGCGGATCGCACCGCGTTCTGAATATGACACGGGTTGAATAAAGGGTGCACACAGACGAGAGATCATGCGGGCTAATCCAGGTGGGACGTTGCTTTGAAGGAGAATGTGCCAATTGATTTACACTCATAAATTTTGGAATGGGAAGAGCTTTGCCTTGAAAAAGACCGAGATAGGTCGAAACACGTGTTGGCATTTTTACTCTGTGACGTTACAACATATCTCGGACGCTACGAAGATTAAACTTTTGAAACCTTCATTTTAGTGGCATTTCAGAACATTTACTGTTAAGGAAGTTTGCAAGAGGATCACCTCTTTTTTGAAGTGTTTGGTGGGAGCGCATCCACAATGTGGGAATACCTAATGTCATTTCTGTCTTGTTAAGTGGGTTTGAGGTGCCCGCTTTTCCCACAGGGTGCTGCACCCTATTCTTCGAGGTTCAATTGAATTGTCTTTCTTATACTAAACTGCTCAAGCGCTATTCACCTGGCACACCTCAACATCCTTTGTTCCGCCTATAAAACCTAGCTACTGGAACATAGACGAAAAATGTACCAAGCAGAATCTGAGAACATGCTAGGTACAGTATGTGGCCAAAAAGCAAGGGAGTTCTGGTCGCTAATAAAAACAACGGCTAACGTCACTAACGACTCCCTACAAAATAACGTAGGAGAGGAAACAGGGGGGGTCCACTTCACAAAGCTCTTTGAAAGACCAGGAGCGGAAAATTGTGCTTTGTGGGCTAAGTCATCATACCCAGGACCATCTCTCATGACGAGGAGATAATAATGGGGAAAATCACCAAACTAAAACCTCAAGAGCTCCTGGCCCTGATTGAATAAGTAACATCGACCTTAAAGAACATCCTAAGGAATGGGCCTCCTTCATCCATGAGGTCTTCAAAAGATGTGTACTAACGAAATCAATCCCAAGCTCATGGAAGACCGCAATAGTGGTTCCAATATATAAAAAGGGATGAAAAGAAAACCCGGGGAACTACCGCCCAATCGCTCTGCTAGATGTTATCTGTAAAGTGTTTGGATCATTGATACTGGACAGCTTTCAGCTATGGGCAAGGTCGGCTGGGTGTGCAGACCCGTTCCAGGTGAGATTTGTAAAAGAGATGGGAACAACTGCCAACATCGTGTTTTTAAGTTCCCTAAAGGGTAAGATCATGGACGGAAGCCCCAGAGTGTTCATCTCCTTTATTGACCTGATCCAGGCATTCAACCAGGTCAACCATGAAATCCTCTGGCGGAAACTGGAAGCCTGGGAATGCCTGAAGATGATCTTGGAGCCAATACAAGCTCTTCATACTGACACATCGATGAGAGTGCGGCTGAACTGTTCTGGGCTCCTATCTGAGAAAATCTTAACATCAAGAGGAGTAAAACAGGATGCCAACTCGCTCCAGCTTTGTTTAATTCCTATCTAGGAGAATTCCAATACTCGGAGCAGAAGATAAGATCTTTTCCACTGACCCTAGGAGGAGTAAAAATAACTTGCCTCCTATATGCAGACGATATAATCCTACTAGATCAGACAGCAGTTGGCCTCCAGCGACAATTAAACAACTTATCGGAATACATAAGAGAAAGTCATGGTCCTTGACAAAACAGCTAAGAGATCTGAAAAACTGTAATGGTATTTAGACGGAGTGGAGATTGAAAGAGTAAAGGAATTCAAATATCTCTGTGTAATTTTAAATAACAGCTCAGTAGAAACTCAGATGCAAACAGCCTTGTTTGAAAAGATCAGAAGATTAACGGCACAGACCAACCTACAACACAGTCTCCTGAGATTTTAAGAAAGTAATGGGGGACTTCTCTCCCAAGCAAATGTCTTGTAAAAATTGTAAAACAATTGAATCTAGTAATAAAAAAAAAGTAACAAAAACAGTGAACAGTTACCAAAGTTCTTACTTACCTTGGATGTGTGATGCACTATTCTTAAAATTATGGTTAACACCTTTTCTTTCCTTAGAAACTGTTTTGCCATTCTAATAGAAAATAGATGTGCAGGTATTTTACTCTCCTGTGATTAGGTTATGCCTCTTCCCAAAAGTAATGTGTTGGTTTCAACAGATTATTCCTGCGGGATAATTGTATGAGTGTCCTCCAACTGTTGGTATCACAAAATTAGTCTTGTTAGGATAATTGTATGAGTGTCCCCCAACTGGGTCTTGCTTCCCCTGACTTGCTGCTAGCCTGTCCAGAATAAGTCTTGGGTTGCTGCCTACCTAGAATAACATTGAGTCATTCAGTAAAGTATAACATTAGGGTTTATTTTCCCTGTGCTATCTAAACCACAGTCTGTGGTTCCAACTGTCCCTTATAAGTCATACATCAGTTCTTGTATAGCTGGGAAAGGTCTAACCTGGACTCCTTGTGTGATTGAAAACGTATATTGGTTTTACTTCCCTTGAGTTAGCTGTGTGCCATCCAAAAATAGGTTACAAGAGTTACTGCTTATCTCAATCTGTGTTTCACTGATCTCAAAAGCACCTGTAATTGAAAATTACATCCTTAGGTTTTACTCACCTAGTATAACTGTGTGTTATCACAAAAGTAGTTATAGGTTTTTACTCTACCTGAAATAAGAGTTCCACTATTCACCAAAAGTATATTGTCCAGTTGACTGTCTATGTGATATGTACCGAGAGTCACTGTACAACTGGAATGGTCTACTGCCCTTTCATTACTGAATGTAATTGTGAAAGTAACCATTGGATTTTACTCCCCAAGAATAGGTGGGACCTATACTGAATGTGTATGAAAAGGTTTTGACTTCCCCAGAAGTCAGGAATCCAGATAAGGTTTATACTTTGGTCTGTGTACCTTCAAGTATAGTGTTTTGTTTTTAAAATTGTAATTTCATATAATGGGCCTCATTACAAGTTTGGCAGTAGCCTTGCCGGTAAAACATTCAGAATGGTGCCGCTGCATCCAACAAGCTCTGCTCGCGGTTGCTGTTCCGCTCGCCAGGTCCGACCTGGCAGGTGAAAAGGCACCCGCAAGCAGAACTCGTAGTTTGCCGGTCCGGTAACTATGGTACTGGCAAGCTTACCAGTACTGTAGTCACCGGACCGGCAAACTTGTAATGAGGCCCAATCTGTTAGTACTTATTCACCCCTAGATTTATCTGGGTCTACCTGTATTTAAATAAATCATTTATTTTTACATAAATTGGGCCTCATTCTGAGTATGGAGGTAGCCATGCCGCTTTTAGCGGGATGGCGACCCCTATACCGTGTACCGGGTTCCTTTAATGGGGAAATACTGGGCCATTCCGACCTTGGAGGGCCCAGTATTTCCCCATTCAAGGAACTCGGATGCGGTACATGCCCATTCCCATTTGAGCCCCCATAGGGCTCAATGGGAATGGTGGAGGATGCTAACAATGGGCCTGTTAATGACGGGCCTGTTGTTAGCATCCTGGCCTGCTCGGAGGACCAGCTATGGCTTTACGAGACATCCTTAGCGGGTCCCGCGAGCAGACCTCGTAATGAGGCGGTAGAGGGTTAACGGCGCTGGCAGCTCTATTGGCGCCGTTAACCCCCTACTGCCTGGGTCATAGAGGCCCATAGTCTTTCAGTGTTTCTTCGGACCATTTGTATTACAATTTTATTTGTACTGATTCTACAGCCCTCTCTCTCTCCTAAGATAAGCCTGGCTGCTCTGTCTATGCTACCAACGAACTCAGGTGGTACAGCCTTATACTAGGAGTGAAGTCTTGTACTGCCTCAGTTGAATGGTTTTGTTGAAGTTGGGTAGAACTTAAGAAAAACTGTTCTAACAGACTGCCTTCAGTTTCATTTGATGGTGAACGCTTGCTCCCATCTTAGATTTAGGTTAGGTGTTTTTCCCCCCTGCATTTATAGTTCAATAAACACCCTTGAACTGTGACCACTTGTGTCTGTCTTTACTGTTGCCACCATGAGTTCCTTACATGTCCTACCCACTTCTCTCTTTGGCCTAGCATCAAGAAGCGCAGAGTGGCACCTTCGACCTGAGTCAGCAAGGGAACTTCGTCATATGCACTAAGTAGCCCACATGGTTACCAGGGCAGGGGCATTGTAAAATAACCTATTTTGTCCCATGTGAGCTCCCTCATCCACAAAGTGTGTCAGTGTGTCACTGGCACACTTGCAGGCTGGTGGACACGGTGTACTTCTTAACAATGTAGCACTGTGATATAGCCTTTTTACTGCATTGGTTACCCCTTGCTTCCCGAACAGGTGCAAAATAATTTGTTAAACCCTGTGAACTTGTAATTTTATTTGATGACGTTCTTGTATGACATCCACAGTAAGGACAGTCATTTTGTCTGTGTGACTCAGAGTTCACAAAGGGTTCCCTGAATTAATGCGATCCGATTTCAAATGGGTGAAGGTCTGTCAGACATCGAAATTAACATCCCTGGAGTTGAGGTATAAGAGAGGCTGCCCACTACTTATTAGGTGTTTGCCAAACCGTTGAATGTAACATGGGTGATGACTGAATTGCTGGGTTCTCCCCCAGCCATGTGTGTAGGGGGACCTCAAGCCATTCTTGAGTTCCCTAATACAGCAGATTGTGAGTAGCTGAGAGGCCCCTGCTGAGGACTAATCGCTGGAAGCTGTGCTGCTTACTCCTGAAGGTGATGCTGTGTGCCCCTCCGACCAGAGGAAACCTATTTCAGATGATTGCTCCCTTTGATCCAGTGGTAACCATAGGATCACTCTCCTCTGCAGCCTTTGTGTACTCCCAAGAAGCTCCTCGGTCAAGCGTGCCCCAACACAGAAGTGGGAGTTTCTACCTGGTTTGCACAGAGCCAAGCAGTATGTTGCCTTTAGTTTCAGATTCAAAGCAGATGCTTTAGAAGACCCTTTGTCTTCCTAAGGTAAGTTCTTCTTCTAGCCGATTCCGGAAGAGTCTCAGGGACTAACAAAGCTATTGTGCAGAACACCTTATCTTTATAGAACTCTTGGGAGCTGATTGCACATGCAGCTTCCAATCAGACACACTTGTCATGCCTTTTCATCCCTGGTCCTTGTGGGTTGCCTGGAGGCACCATTCGCGATTCGTGGGCGCAATTTTTCCTTCCAACATGGCGCCCAGCGTTTACTCCTGGAATCGGGCGGAACGGTCTAGTCACTTAGCAGTTGCACCGGAGCCCGCAAATACATAATCAGACGCCGCCAGCAATCCACGCATCTCAACTCTCGGTATTCAGGTACCCTGCTCAGCGCTATTGTATTCTTGTTCCTCGTTCTGCTTTCCCTTCTTTCCTCCTTGTGCCTCTTCTCTGCCTTCCTTGGATTCCTCCTGTGTTCTGCCTGAATTCCTCAGAAGTTGTTCAGTCTATCATTCTGCTATTCCAACCAGCTGATTTTTCTTGCTGCTGCCGAGTCACACTTGCAGGTTTTTTCCTCTCCAAGGTTTTTCCTGTATTTTAGCAGTCCTCCAGGGGTCCCCTAGCCAGAGTGTTTTCCTCTACGGGCAGGGTGGCATCTGGGGAGGCTCGCCCTTTCCTTCATGAGATCCACACCAAACAGAAACCATCCAATGATAAAGGCTTCAGTAAAGCAACGCGAAAGAAGACACAGGTTAGCCGCACCTCTGAATGTACAGATACTGTCAACACTGCACCACTGAAACAAATGCCAGCCAGCCAATGAGGGATTGTTGCAACATTCAAATATCCCTGGGCTTCTTCCCGGTCAAATACATGGGATACAAACTCAGTTGTGATTCCCAGAGAACCATTCATATTTCTGACCACTCTCAGTCCCCAACTTGGCATCTCAGGTAGAGCATGATTTTAATTGGCTATGCATTTATTTCCGTGCTTAAAGATTAAATACCAACTGATTGTTCAGACTCACTGGACTTCTAAAACCAGGATATCATTTTGAGGCAACCTGCATTGAACACTCTTGTGCTCCCTGAGAAGTAAAGTAGGATGCAACCTTCTACAATTAAACAAGGAGTTACTATCAGTCAGTGAGTTACATAAAGATCTGAGCAGGGGTCATGCTCGGGGAAAAAGACTGCTGGGTTCCTTTGGGTCACTCTACCCTGAGAGTCTTAGGGACATATTACACAGAGTCACGTCGCCCGTGAGGCTTTGGATGGAGACTCACTGGGGACAAAGCAGCTTGGTGAAGTGGTAGGGCAGATGAAAACATCAGGGTACGCACATAAAGTTGCTGGAAAAAGCTATCGACCTAACGAAGGGTGTTGTTATTGTTTCATTTTCAGTGAAATCCAATTGAGGAAGAACCATGGAGCCTTATGCAAGTCGTTCTCATAGACGTATCTTGGTGCTATCAAATCACTTGGCCTGAAGTGGTATCAAAGAACAACTTCATACTGGTATATTATTAAAACTCTTTCGAGAACTCCTGAAATCCATTTTTAAAATATTCTCTAAAATCAGTATGCTGTGATGATTCTGTGAAAATAACATTTTACTACCACGCTCCAGATTTTTTAATTTTTCATAATGTAGGTAATTATTTTAAATTCAATGGGAAGAAATAAAGATAAAAATGTTCATTCTTTTTTCCATTTCCACCAATGTGGTTTAGCCTTTCGAAAATAGCTAATATTAACTATAATTTGACCAGTTCATAATGTAGAAAAGTGATCAACGCAACGTTCTCAGACAAATTGAAAGAGTAATCTCTAGATCTCCTGAAGATATTCATTTTTAACAATCATCCCCATGCTTCCCAGAGCTTTGATTTGTGGATGCAAAATGTACAAATTAAATACCATGATAAAAGTTAAAAAGGCAACCATGACCACCATGTAATAAGGCGTTTGAAAGATAGCAAGGTTTGTTGGCACGGTAAAGAGTGACAGACCACAAGGCATTGTGAATAGAAAACAGCATGGTCTAAAAGGTGCTGCAGGGGCAGGGAGAGAAGGACTCTCAGCACCTGATTAGATGGGGTGAGGATGTCTAGGGAGTGAAGCAGAAATGATAGCATGTGATCTAGCGAGGCAGTGAGGTACAAGCGAGGGAGAGCGGGAGACAGCACTATGTTTATGCTACTTTTCTTTCTACAAGGTTATGAGAACCACTATCTTGCTACTCCCTGTTGGTTATGAAAAAGTCTATTGTTCTATATGATACGGGATTCATTTATTTCGATGGGGATACTCTGTCTGGTTGTTTCCTTGCACTGCAATGAAGTTAAACTGACTCTGCTAACTGTTGCAAACCAGAATCGCAGAGTGGAGTTTCTGCTGCAACACATCTGAGACTTTGTGTGCAAGCAGAAGGCGTTTGAATGTAAGCTTGTTAGTAGTCCCTGGCCCCTTTTTCCACAATCAAATGTTTCCAACAATAGCTTATTGTGAGGCCAACTTGACTGTAAAGAATGTAAAAGTTCCTTCTCGCCTTTCTGCCTAAATACACTTGACAGTTAATGTGGTACAACATGCATTGATGTTTTTAAAGCTAGACCTGACTAAGGCCTATCATAAATGCTTAGCAAAATGGTGCCTATCTCTCTTAATGGCATCTGTGTTACCTGCACTTCAACCTCTGTCAGAATATGATGTGGCAGCTGAGAATAGATGAGTCCCAACCCCACAATAGCCTCCAGCTCTCCACAGTCGGCCGCGTGCTCCAAGTGAAATATAGCCGATGTCTGGTCCCATTCTTTGTCCTTGTCACAGAACCGTCCCGCCTCATGGTAACGGACCATAGCCAGGTGGACCTGCAAGGCAGTGACAAGATGTACCATTGCATGACAAAAACTCCACCATCAGGAAAAGAGGAAACACGCACTTTTCTTCCTATCAAATGCATCCTCTCTCACACCCAGAATGGCCAAGATGTTTAAGAAACATACACATACGCACACACATTTGCTGGCATTACCTTCCCAAGGATCGACTTGCCAATTTTCTTTTCAAGTTCAAGGCCGTTGAGTCTTTGCACTTCCACTGCAACGCACGAGGGTCGATGAATATGAACACGAGAATCATGATAGTGGTCCCATTTTTCCACTGAGATCTATGGGAATTGGGAAGGGTTGGGGAGATGCAAGTCATTTAATTTCAAAAGTAAGCTATAGTGCAGGAAAATATTTAGTCACACTTAGACAATGTGGTAGCCAACCGAGAGAACTGGCATTCAGCACACTTAAACCCAGAGGGCAGTACCTCGCAATGGCGTCCTAGGATTTCAAAAAGACCATGACAGTTTTCCGTGCTCACCCCAACCGCCCCTCATACAAAGGCACATTCAGCACCACCCCATTGTTAGCTGGTATCATTTGCCACAATTGCAGAAGCTGCAGGGGATTCTTAAAAGCCTGTGCTTGCAGATTTGTTCAGGCACTGGTAACAAGGGAGTGCATTTTAACTAAAGGACTGCACGCATCCTGACGACTGTTTAGAAATCAGCACTGGTCTAAAAGTGTGTCATCATCATGCATACTTAGAACCATGCGTAGTTGCAACTTCAGAAATTCATAGTGAATGCAAATGTTAATACATGTATTTCTCAGACCAGGTGTCAGGCTACGAACAACATGCTAGTACGTTTCTTCAAATAATTCTTACATTACACCACAAACTAACAATGTAGCAATTTCTGACGCTTCGGGACATGACACTCTCTGGTGCGCAGTAAGGCAGAATAAGGGTAGGCGGACTAATAGCATTAACACACTCGACGTCAGGCAGAGGATACTCAAAAAGCAACTTGCAAAGGTCAGAATTCTCCACTGGTGAAGTGGAAGACATTAAGAAAAATTATGTTAGGAATAGAGAGAGCAATGAATGAATGAAGGGACCCACAGCATCAAAAATAAGAGGAAGGACTTGGGAAAAATGACTGCTATTTTCCTCATGCAATACACCACCAAAGGTGAAAAAAACTACACATACGAAGGAGCAATTCTTCAGAGGAACAATTTAACTTTTTCTGTGCTCCCGTCCTTCTTCCACCAGATTGGAGGTTAAAAAACGTGATAAAAAAGTGCAGCATACAAAATGCAGTTGTTCTCCCTATGAAACATACGCATTCTAACACTAAACACGCATTCTGCCCGCGACAGCGGCCACACTAAAAGCTCCCACGCGCCTTCGCTTCCAGTCTCTTGGGCACATCCACATCTGAGGTGTAACATCTTGCTCTGAACGTGTTGAACAGCACACTATTTAGACTTTTCACAAAAGCACATTTTAGTGTGAAGTTAGTAGCGCCATAGATGGGTGGATTTGCAACGTAGAAGGATTTCAGGAAGCAGGAACTGACTCCAAACTATATATGCTCTTAGCCTTCCCTTGCAGGCTAAAATAAGTGCATACATTATTTAAGGGCTTCTCTCACAGGAAATGCACTACATTTGTCTTAGAAATTAGGGCAATTTGATTTTTTTCAAGCTTCAAAATTGGTGCCGTCTCTGGCCGGTCTCGTTGACCCAGCGAATACTAAAATGTAGTCACGTTTTAAGATAGTCGCAAAAAATATGTACAAGGAAAATGCACAGATAGGACCTGATTCACAGATGCGTTTTATAATGGTGCAATCCCATAGGAAAACCTTCCATGAATCAGGCCCATAATGTCTTAAATCCAACTATTATTCCATGTTAAACTCCTGTAGTCACAGTCTAACTAGGCAAGAATTTATTTTAGTTACATTTATCCTTCTACATATGCAAACCACCCAGCCATGAACACCAGTAGAAAGATGCAGTATGAAAATGCAGCCATGTTTTGCAACAAACATGGCAATGGGGATTTTGGAACCACAAATAAAAGAAAATGCATGTGCTCTGTCCAGACTTTCATGCAAAATCACCATTTTCATCCGGGGACTGTTTTTAGGAGTCAGAGAGGGTTTATTTACAACAGCTTTTCTCTAGTTGAAAAAAAATTAAAAGGAAGGAACACATACAAATGATTAGAAATGAGATGAAGATAGCAAACAAAGAAAAAGGGTCAGCTAGTGGCATGATGTGAGGTTAGATGACGAGGGAGGAGAAGGCTTAGGTAGGGGGGTGAAGGCAGCTACAGAGATCCACGTTACCCTTCCAAAACTGTCTTCAGATTCAGATTCGTGCCTTCTGCTGTAGTTTGAGTGACCCTATTTCAATGTAAACATTTTATTAATTTGGTTTCCCTAGAAAAGCACAGTAACAAAGCAAGCATTACCCACAATACTATAGTCTTCAAATCTTACGCTGTAATGAGGCTGCCTACTTTTCAAGCCGGCGGCTGCATTTAAAATGTATTTCCTAGAATGTTTAGTACAATTGTGAGTTGTCATAAGAACCTGGCATCACTAACAGACAGAAATAAACTATAGTGAGATAGAGGTGTGTCGTGGATAGTGTCATGTCATAATATTATCAGCTTAATTTCGGTACACACATTTCCATCGCATAATTTCAGTTTAGCATTCATTATGATAGTACAAATGACATATTACGTTTTTCAGACAAGCTTTAGTCCAGAAGCAAGATTTTCTACGAATCTATACTAAGCGACCAAACTATCATAAAAGAATAAGCAAGTATTTTTTATTTCTGGAATAATTACTATTTCTTACGCAGTATTAAACATTTTAAAATAATTTAAATATTAGCCAGTTAATACTGAATAATTTAGGAACTCCAGATTGAATCCTAGGCAAGGAAGTTAATGTTGAAGTCAACGAATTCATGTCAAAACTTCTCATAACTCTTAAAATATGTAGTTTTGGAAGTACAATGCAAACCCTTTTAAAATGCTGATGTGGCATTTGGCGGCAAAGGGATGTTGGGAAATCTCAACACTTCAGGAAAGTCATACTTTTATTATCATTATTATTATTATGGTATTCGTTGAGCGCAGACCTAGCTTCGGGAAGCAATCGTAGGAGGAACAACACAGTGAGGGAAGCAGAGAAAAACAGAGGACAGCAGGGAGCTAACAACAGGGGAGGTCAGGATATAGGCAGCAAGGGATCTAGAAGCAACCACGAGAGGAAGCAGTGAGGGCCAGACCACTGAGTAACAGGTAGTGTGGGGAGTGGAGGGTGTGTGGAGGAGTTATTCCTTCAGAGAAAAGTCTTGAGCTCTTTTCTGAACTGCAGCAGTGATGGGACGAGTCCGATATTGATGGAGAGGAGGTTCTAGAGTCTTGAGGTGTAGACAGAGAAGACCCTTCTTCTGGTTCTTTCCTTCCTGTACCGGCGGAGATCAAGTCTGCACATGTCCTTACTTCTGGTGGATCGCAGGCCTCCGGAGATGCTGAGTTTCTCAGTCAGGTCGTTTTGGGACTTCAGGGTGACAGCCTTATAGATGAAGCAACAGGATGTGAAGATGATACGAGTTTGCGCCGGGAGCCAGTGCAGTACGATGAGGGTCTGGGTGATGTGGTCAAATTGACCGAGTCCTTTGATGCGTCGTGCTGCTGCATGCAGGACACAACTCAGGGGTACCACTGTAGTCACTAGAAGGCCTTCCAAAAGGGCACTGCCACCATCCAGGTGGGAGAGGACCGAGGCTTGGACAGCAGATCTGAAGTTGTTTTTTGGGTTGAAGGGTTTGAGTTTCCACAGGAGAGAAAATGTGTACCAAGCCATTTGTGTCTTCCTTGCTATGTGTTGTTTGAAGGTGAGATGCCTGTCGATGTTGACCCCCAAGGGACTTGGCGCATGTGGCCACCTGGGTTGTGAAGCCTTCGAGGTACATAGCAGAGCGCCAGGTCTGGATGTCTACGCTACAGATTGTGATAAAGTGACATTGACTGTGCCACCTGCTGAGGTGACAGGGACGTTGAGGGCCGTGATGCCCATAACCAATGGGATGTGCTACTCAGAGAAGCTACAAGGGGGATCTGCCAGTGTTTTTACATAACATTCACCCAAGCATGTCTGATGAGAGAAGGTCCCTGTAGTCACATGCCAACCCAGCATATACTCTTTCCAAGTTACACGAGCCACCAGACCAGTAGTCAGTGAGAAACCACAGAGGCATATAGGGAATGAGCTCCATCCGCTCAAGCAGTCCCATTAGTGAGGGGAAAGAGAGAGATAGAGAACGCGAGAGAGAGAGCACGAAAGAGTGAAACCACAGAGCTACCCTGACAGTAAGGCTCCTATACTTGACTCCAAAATTGTGAACAGCCATAGTGGGAGGAAGGCTTAATACTGATATGAATAATTCAAACACACAAAACTAATCAGAAAGTAGCAATTCAGGGCAAGCTGAGAGAGGGGCTATACGAAAACCAATCAGGGAAGTTATTGGATAATGATGAGCCCTATGCAAACACCCATGGATAGATAGGGAATGGCGTGGTCATGAAGGTGATCTTGTACACCTAAGAGCGAACAAGGAGCCAAAGAGGAAGCACGCCAATAGCCTGCTAGGACCAGAACCAAAGGAGAGTATCTTGGTACAAGCCTTCTGGGGGGATTGTATCTCAGACTGTGGCAGGAACCAGAGAACCAAAGGTAAAATTAAAAACCTGTTGAGGTTGAAAGTCTTGAGTAAAGAGAGTGACACCTGGTGGGTTAGAATAGTAAAGCCTGACAACATCCCAAAAGCAAGGGCTAAGAAATACTTGCTGGTAGGAGTGTGTTACAGTGATAACCTCGGGCAAGGGAGGAATACACTTCTTGCTGTTAGGAGTGTGTTATGTTAATACTCTATGGCAAGGAGGGATGACATTCTCGTTAGCAGGGCGTGCCTAACACCCTGTCAAGAAGCCTAGGAAGGCAACAAAAAGCTAGAAGGTTAGAATATTTGTATGAAGGACACAAAAAACTATTGTAAACCTGAGAGGTAGTGCACTGGGCACAATATCCATGTGACTGGGAAGTTAAACAGCAAGCTGAGGGCTTTATTCCTAAAACTGTGCGTTTGAGAGAGTGTTTATTGGATTAGGGAATCTGCAACAGGACAGGGAGTTCTTTTAGACAGCCTCTTACATCTGTTTGAGTTATTCACCGGGACACATTTAGAAAAGTGGTCTATTTTGAGTTGTAGTTGGAACACTAGACCATATAGGGATTCTTCCCATCCAAACTATCATGTTTTGTTAATAAAAGTGTTGAATATTTTGTATTTATTCATTTTATTTTTTCTCTTATAAAGCGCACAAAACAGCCATGAGGCATTTCGGCGCTGTTACACACCAGTGACTTAATGTTAACGAAGCACTATGTGCAATGAGGCTAAGTACAGACATTATTTTGAAATGACAAATACACTTACATTCCGGTCAGTTGAGCTCGGGGGTGGACGTTGGCTTTAACGGCCCACCAGTCTGAGCTTTGGTAGGTCCGAGCTAAGCCTGGGCCTTTACTCGGGCCGTTAAAGCCCATGTCCGCCCACCAGTCGGTGCGTGAACGCTATTCGCACCTCAGGATTTCCCAGGGTGCACAGTTTTTTTTTTAAAAACAATGTTTCTTTATTTTCATTTAACAGCAAACGAACACAAAACAAATAAACAACAACTCACAACATTTGCTCTGGCACTTTCGGGTTTAAGTTCATATTGTGCATTATCCGTTCAGGTCACGGCTAGGCTCCCTCCTCCTCCATCGTAGTGTCCTCGTTCCGGTCTGTGTGCTGCGCACGGGTGCGGATGGGGCACTTCTCCTCTACTCCCGGCTCGCTCAAATCACTTGTGCTCTTTTCATCATCGTTTCCAAATAGGTCTTGTACCAGAGTGTTCCACGCTAGTATTCTGGCCCCACTGTTATTTTCTCCCCTTTGCGGGGCCCTGGTCCAGACTGTTGTTTCTGCTACTGCCCATTTTTGTAGGTCCACCCACCAGCCTTCAATCGAGCGTCCCGTGCTTGCTTTCCATGCCATTGCGATGCAGCGTTTCGCCAGTATTGTCATCAAGTCTTTCATCTTTGCCACATGGGCTCTCTGCTTATCGCCCCTCGGGAACAGGCCCAGTATGTAGGACGCCGGCGACCAGGCTCGCATATGGATTCCTGCCTTCGACGCTCTTTCCTGTATCGTATTCCAGAAGGCTGTCACTCCCGGGCATGTCCAAAACATGTGCACCATATCTGCCTGTTCTTCCTGGCAGCGTGGGCCACTCCGTATTTGTCTTTCCCTCATGTTCATCATTCCTTTAGACGTTAAGTATGCCCTGTGCACTACATAGACCTGCAGCTGCCTGAACCATGCGTTTCTGGAGACTTTCTTCGCGTATTGGAGGGCTCTGTTCCATTCCTCATCATTGAGGGGTCGCTGGAGTTCCTCCTCCCAAAATGTGCGACTGTTCAGTGTCCTAGAGTTGGTGGTGCCCAACAGTTGTTTGTAGAGTCTGGACACAGTGTGTCCCCCTTGGATGCATCGTACCAGGCGTCCAGCGGCCCTCCCATGTCTTCCTCTTCCGGTAGGGTCTCCCACCTCTTTCTTATTCCTTGGACCATGCTATTATACAGTAATAATTGGCCACAGTGTATGTCTTGCTCCTCCGCCAGGGTCTGAAAGTCTACCCAATGTCCTTCTCACCACAGATCACCTATTTGGGCCACTCCTTTGTCTTCCCACTGTGTTCTGAATGTTGCCAGGCTTGCTATACGGGAGTCTACCAGTCCTGCCAGGGGGATGTGTCTTGAACAGGGATCTCTCATGTGCTGCGCCTTCCACGCTCTTTTCCACAGTGCTCGGCCAAGTTGGGCTATTCTGGGAAGGGTTTTTGCCTGGGTCTCGTTTATCCACAGGAGTTCTTTCAGATAGTATCGCTGGAGTGATGGTCGAAACAGTATTGCGTATATGGAGGTGTCCTCCCCCAGCCACGAATTGAAGTTGTGCAGCCAAATAGTATCGCTCAAAGTCCGGGAGCTTAATCCCTCCCCATTCGTAGCCCCTTTGTAATGTGCTTAGTGCTACCCTGCCCCCCCCCCACAGGAAGACCCTTGTCATGGAGTGTAGTCGTCTGAAGAAGGACACGGGGATGTTGTAGGGGATGTTGGTAAAATAGTATAGGAGTCGGGGTAAAACTATCATCTTCATTAGGGCCATCATCCCCAGTGGTAGTGTTTTCCAGAACTGCATGGCGTTCTTTATTTTGTCCAGGGCTGCCTGTGTGTTGGCCATATGTGTTTCCGTAGTGTCGTGGTATATGTCCACCCCCAGGTATCTGAAGGTGATTGGGGTCCATGTCAGGCCCAGGTGTGGCAGCTGGTCTAATGTCGTTGCCCTCAGGCGCGTCAGGGGGAACAGTGATGATTTTCCCTTGTTGATGGTGATTCCCGATAACCTGCCAAACGCTCCCAGTGCCTCTAGTAGGTCCGGCAGGTGAGTATGTGGGTCTTGGGCATAGAGCAGTATGTTGTCTGCGTATATCGAAATATGGTGTGTTTCCCCGTCTATCACTATGCCGGTGTCCCCGTACTCTGCCCTTAGGAAGGCCGCGAACGGTTCCAAAGCCAATTTATATAGCATCGGGGACAGCGGGCACCCTTGCTTCGTACCCCGCCCTATGCTCCACTCCCCTGAGACATGCCTGCCCGTCTTAACTCTGGCCCTTGGGTCCTTGTACAGCAGCCTTATCCAACATAGGAACCCCCTGCCTATCCCGAAGTGGGCGCGCGCCCCCAGAAGCCAGTCCCAGTTCACCGGATCGAATGCTTTAATTGCATCTAATGACGCCACTGCATATTCCCCCTCTTCTTGGTTCGTCTTGTCAATGACGTGATGGATTCTCCGGAGATTCCATGCTGTGTTTCGTACCGGCACATACCCCGTCTGGTCTGGGTGTACCAGCGTGGGTATCACCCTTTTTAGCCGGTTAGCCAATGCCGCTATCAGTATCTTGGAATCTTGATTTATCAGAGAGATTGGTCTGTAAGACCCACACTCGAGGGGCGGCTTCCCTGCTTTAAGTATCAGGACTATGACAGATTCTGACATACTACTTGGGAATCGCCCAATCTCGTATGCCTCCTCTAGCGTCTCTAGTCGTCTCGGGGCCAAGCTATCTTTGTATCTTTTATAGAATTCCCCTGGTAACCGTCAGGCCCCGGGGACTTTCCTGTCGGTAACTGGGTGATGACCTCCGTCAGTTCCTCCTCAGTAAGGGGGGCGTCCAACATTTGGGCCTGCTCTACTGACAGTCGTGGGAGTCTGACTTCCGCAAATGCGTCATCAAGGTCTCCCTCTTCTGCCTCCTGTACTTTGGTGTATAGTTTCTCATAGAAGTGCGAGAACACCACATTTATACCCTGCTGGGACCTTTCAATCTCCCCCTGACTGTTTCGTATTGCGTTTATCAGTTCTCGCTTGGTCTCCTGTTTGGTTAGCCAGGCGAGAAGTCTACTAGGCTTATCCCCTTCTGCATGCAACCTCCGTATGTACTTCCCATAATCTAACCGCCCTAGTCTCTCCCAGGCAGCCGTACACTGTTGTCTCAGAGTGGTGAGGTTGCCCGTTTCTCCCCCCTCCTGCCCTGCCCGTGCTTCCGCCCTCTCTATCTTCTTTTCTATCTCATCCAATTCAGCCAGGGTTTCTCTTCTAAGGCCCCCCGTTTTCCCAATCGCCGCCCCCCTGATCACCACCTTAAAGGCCTCCCAAGTCGTTCCCGTGCTGTCCACACTACCTATGTTGTGCTCGAAATAGTCGTCTATTGTAGTTTGGATATGATCTTGGAAATCCCCGTATACGAGTGCTTCCGCCCAAAGTCTCCACGTGGGTATGGGGGCTTTCCTGTATGTATGTGCCCATGTTGCTCCCAGTGGGGCATGGTCAGACAGGGTTCGTGCGTGAATGTGTGCCCTAGTGAATTCACCTAGTGTCTCTTTACCCGTAAATAAATAGTCAATTCGGGTGAATGTCCGGTGTGGGGCGCTATAGTGCGTGTGTCCCCTTTCGCCCCATGTACCTTTCCCCAGACATCTTCTAGCTTGAGCTGGTCCATTGTCTTCTGTAACACCCGCGCTGGTGGTGCGGCTCTTTTGTGTTTGTAGTCCGACCGGTCCAGCCCGGGATCTAATGTGCAGTTAAGATCTCCAGCCCAGATGGTCGTGGCATTCCTATACGGGGCCAGCCGGGGTGTGAGTGATTTAAAGAAATCTGTTGGCGTGTCTGTGTCCTCCTCACTCATTATGTTTGCCTCCTCTTGTGCCTTCTCTTAACAAACTTAACCACACAACTACAACTACTATAAACCAACACCCAGCCTCCCTCCCCCTGCTCAGCCCCGCCGCATTCCAGGTGCTGCCCTTGTTCCGCGGGCGCACTCGTCGTGGCGTAGTGCCTTAAAACTGACACTGCTAACTTATCGCTGCTTGGGGTCCCCTCTGTGGGTCTTGGTGGTCCAGTTCCGGAGGCCTCGAGCTCCCGGGTTAAACCGTTAGTTTAAGCTGTCGGTTCTCATTCTGCTGATTGTCCTGCTGCATCTCGATTCGGCAGGGTGTCCTTAATGTCTTGGTCTAGCGAGGTATTATGGTGTCCGGTGGCCCATTGGGGTGTCTTTTCGGGCCCCTCTTCGCCCAGCCATTAATTTGTGTCACTGGGATGTGTGTTTTGTCCTCACCCTCATTCCCTGCCTCGCCGGGGTGCCTCTCAGTTCCTCTGGACCCCCTCTCTTAGTTGTGGGATCCCCTGCTGGTCCATCCACTCCTGGGCGTCCGCCGTGGTCTCGAAGATCTGTGTCCTCCCGTTGTAGAGGATTTTGAGCTTGGACAGGTAGAGTAACATGAATTTCACCCCCGCTGCCTGGAGGCGCTCTTTGGTCGGCCAGAACTGGGTTCGCTGTCTTTGCACAAGTGCCGTGTAGTCAGGGTAAATGGTTATCCTGGCTCCGTTGTATGTTATCCCCCCACCCTCTCTTGAGAATGTCAGGATTTTCTCCCTGTCTTTAAAGTTCAAGATCTTTGCGATCATGGGTCCCGGTGGCGCACCCGGGCCTGGTTTCTTGATTAGTGCCCTGTGTGCCCTTTCCACCACGAAGCCCTGGGACAGGGTCCCTGCACCTACTTCCTGGAGCAATAAGTTCTCTATGTATGCTGTGGGGTCTTTGCCTTCCTCCCCCTCCGGCAGCCCTACAATGCGCACATTGTTGCGTCTGGCCCGGCCTTCCGCATCTTCCGCCCTGTGTTCTAGTGTTCTGATCCGTTCCAGTGCTTCTGACATTTGTGACTGAGAGGTGGTCACGTTTGCTGTGTTGCTCTGCACTTGTTGTTCCACCGTTGTCACTCTCTCTGCTAGGTTCCTTGTGTCCTGCCTGAGGAGCCCCACATCTACAATCACTGCGTCCAGCTTGCCCTCTATTGAGGCTTTTAGCGCTTCTATGGCCTCTAGGATACTGCCTTCCACTCGTTTGAGCTCCCCTTGCGAGGTGTATGATGTAGCTGTGTCCGCCGCCGTTGCCCCAGGTTGTGGGTCCTCGCTCTTGTGGGTGAATGTCTCCATGCTTGTTTGCCTCCCTCTACTACCTTTCTGTTTGTCGGGCATGCTGATGTTTGTGGCCTGGTGACTCTGTGCTTGGGTAGAGGCAGTGTGCCCCTGGGCGGCCTCCACTTTGTGGTCGGTGCTCTCCCTTCCTTGCTCCCCAGCACCTCCTTGGGCCCTGTTCTGTGGGGTCGATACCTTCTTAGAAGGTGCGGGTTTACCGGCACACATTGGCTGAAGTCTCCTTCGTGGTCACGTCCGTTTGCTGTTTGCGTGTGGATGGTCTTCTCCACCTCTCCCTCCCTGCTGCCTGGCCGTGATGCCCACTCTGCCCAGCTGCGGCCACACCGAGGGGTCGTTACTATCTCCTGCTTCTGCTGTGGAGTGAGGCTGCCCAGGGCTGTTCGATATGCCCCGGCATGCTGGGGGGGTCTGGTGTGCTAGGGGGCCTCTCGCCGCCTCGTGTGATGGCCGTATCATGTGGGTTGGGGTCTCCCTGCCCCCCCCCAGGGGCTTCTGTCCGCTTGTGGCCGTTCCCTTGCTCGCCTTCCTCTACCAAAGGTCTCGGTGCACCTCCCCAGTGCTGTTTCAGGTGGGCTGTGTCCTCCCACGTATGTCTCGTGAGTCGTGGGCTAATCTCCGGGCTTGGGCCTGGTTTTCCTGCTGTTCCGCCCCAGCCTCGCGGGATGCCTTACCGGATGCTCCGGTTGCATCTCTGCTGGTTACTGCTGCTTGCTGCACCACTGCGGTCCCGGGCCGGTGGCCGCCCGCTTGCCTCTTGTTGTTGGGGGCCAGGGCAGAGTCTCCCTGACCGGGCTCCGCGGGGCTCCCCTCGGGCTGCAGGTGCCGTCACCTACCTGTGTCTCGGCCCTCTGTTCTCCTCTGCCACTCTCCTTGGTTGCCTGCTCCTCCTTTGCCCGTCTTCGCGCGGCGTGGTGGTGCGCGCCTCATTCCTCGCCCTTGTTGGGGTGGGCAGTCGGGTTTGGCACCTCTCTCGGTCCTCCGCCGGGTGGTGTATGGGTGTCTGCTGGGCAGCGGTCTGCGCTCCTGCGCCTGGCCTTCTCACGTCCTCAGCTTCCACTGCCCCTCGGAGCGCGGGCGGATCCTCGGTGGGCCGCGGCCGCCATTTTGCGTGTGGCAGTCCCGCGCCTCTTCCTTACCTCGTTTCAGGTCTTTCCGACCTCTTATTTTGTTCGGGCTTTCGCCCGTGCGTGCCCTGGATCCTCTGGGTGCCATCCCTTCTATTTGTTCAGGTTCTCCTGTTGTTTTTCAGCCGTTTATAAGGATCATGTAGCGGATCACCCGGGAGCTCTCAGTGACTCGCTTACTCTTGCATGGCCGCCAAGCCACGCCCCCCCCAGGGTGCGCATAGTTTTCTTCTTTTTTTGTCCGACAGGAGTTGAGGTCAGTGCGAGCCCATCTCCCGTAGGAGAAAACAAAGTCCAAAAAATGGCCCGCTGTTATAGCCACCTGATTGGCTGAGCGCTCTTCCACAAGTGCAAACTGGATTTCATGTCTAGTAATGTTCTGTTTGTCACTTGGTCACAAGATTTTTAAAGTTGATACTTCTGAAAAGAAATGAGTTTAGGAAACTAAAACATACTCATTAACCATTTACTTTAGGAATGGTAAGTCACTTTAAATATGTTTAAAAACATTGGGCCTCATTACAAGTCCGGCGCCATGCCCACACGTTTGTTGGCCCCTCCATGTGCCCCTTCCCGACCATGTCCCAGACCGGGTACCAGCCCTCGCGTACAACCACGCCCCACTCCCACCTACAAGATTAGATCTCCCCCTGGACGGAGGAGTTGGGGAAGCCATCGGAGAATACGTCAGGTGAGGGGCCATTGCTTCCATCACAAATGGCGGCTCCCGTGTCATATGTACACACTGCAGAGTCGGCCACCTCTGGCAGACGACTTTGACGGGCGCCAAACCTGCACGAAACCCGGAACGTCACCAGGCCACAGGATATGGCTCCCGCTGCCCGTACTCCAAAACAACAGACGGTCTCACCTGTTCATCACAGCGCAGCATAGCGGGTCGCCGTGCCAACGAGTGCGCCCCTTTTGATAACAGCGTTTCCATTGGACATTGAATCCAGCAACACTCAAGCTTCTACCAACCAACGTAATGATCACATGACGCGTAACGCGTCCCCAGAAATCACGTGATATGTCTCCCAGTGAATAATGAGCTCCAGCTTGCTACACAGCGCTTCTCAGCTGTTCGCTTACGCCGTTTGAAGCTCACATTCGTACTTGTTGCCTTTATCTACTGTTTGACCTCGGATTACGTATTAAGAACTCCTTTTGCTACTCCCTTTTGGTACTTTGCTTGGACTTTCTGGTTTCTTGGAATACTGACCACGGACTGCCTCTTGGATAAGCTTCAGTTACCTCCTTTGGCAAATTCATACCCGGACCTGCTCTTGACATCCTTGTGCTACTATTTTCTAATCCCCAGGAGCATTCAAATCAGGTGTTTCCAGTGTGCCAATTCCTCTCTCCTCCCCTGGCTTTCCTGATCTCAGCCCACTGAGGGAACAGGTATTACCCCACCATTCTAGTGGTTCCTAGTAGGTGACACTTCTGTTTCTTGAGATTCTGCATTGTATTACCCTGCGTGATCTTGACCTTACCTACCCTTTTTTCCCCTACAGCAGTCATCTGGACCACGTGGGTATCCTGTTTCTCCACCTTTGGCCCTAATTCTCGAACAGCAAGTGACTATTTTCTCTGTCATACCCACACGTTTGTTGGCCCCTCCATGTGCCCCTTCCCGACCATGTCCCAGACCGGGTACCAGCCCTTGCGTACAACCACGCCCCACTCCCACTTACAAGATTAGATCTCCCGCTGGTGGGAGGAGTTGGGGAAGCCATCGGAGAATACGTCAGGTGAGGGGCCATGGGTTCTATCACAAATGGCGGCTCCTCTGGCGTATGTACACACTGAAGAGTCGGGCCGCCTCTGGCAGACAACTTCTACGGGTGCCAAACCTGCCCGATACCCGGAAAGTCACCAGGCCACAAGATATGGCTCCTGCTGCCCGTACTCCAAAACAACAGACGGTCTCACTTGTTCATCACAGCGCAGCATCGCGGGTCGCTGCGACAATGACCGTGCCCCTTTTGATAACACCGTCTCCATTGGACATTGGATCCAGTAACACTCAAGCTTCTACCAACCAACGTAATGATCACGTGACGCGTAACGCGTCCCCAGAAATCACGTGATATGTCTCCCAGTGTATAATGAGCTCCAGCTTGCTACACAGCGCTTCTCAGCTGTTCGTTTACGCCGTTTGGGAGCTCACATTCGTACTTGTTGCCTTGATCTACTGTTTGACCTCGGATTACGTATTAAGGACTCCTTTTGCTACTCCCTTTTGGTACTTTGCTTGGACTTTCTGGTTTCTTGGAATACTGACCACGGACTGCCTCTTGGATAAGCTTCAGTTACCTCCTTTGGCAAATTCATACCCGGACCTGCTCTTGACATCCTTGTGCTCCTATTTTCTAATTTCCAGGAGCATTCGAATCAGGTGTTTCCAGTGTGGCAATTCCTCTTTCCTCCCCTGGCTTCCCTGATCTCAGCCCACTGAGGGAACAGGTATTAGCCCACCATTCCGGCCTTTCCACATAGTGGTTCCTGGTAGATGACACTTCTGTTTCTTGAGATTCTGCATTGTATTGTCCTACGTGATCTTGAACTTACCTACCCTTTATTCCACTATAGCAGTCATCTGGACCACGTGGGTATCCTGTTTCTCCACCTGTGGCCCTAATCCTCGAACAGCAAGTGACTATTTTCTTGCTGTTGGTTGGTTAGGGACGGAGGTATTCTTGTTCCTCGCGACTATCAAGTCTTGACATCCGGCGGTAGCCGTGCTGGTAAAACTGGCAGGCTGCCGCCGGACTTGCACATTTTTCCGGCGCCTGGTTTGCCGGTAACAGCGGGGGATTCTAACCCCGCCATTCTGGGAAGTTAGGCGCCGGAAAAATGGTATTCCCCATTCCCATTTCAGTCCCATAGGACTCAAATGGGAATGGGGAACACAGAGGCACCGGCACCGTAAATAACGGTGCCGGTGCCTCTGTTACGTCTGCTACGTCAGGGCAGACCTGCCAAGCACAGCGACTCCGGCAGGCAGACTCACAGTGTGCCGGTCCGGTAACAACGGTGGCGGTAGGTTTACCGGCACCGTTGTTACCGGACCGGCACACTCGTAAAGAGGCCCATACAATTTCCCCTCTGTGAGATTCATATGTGTTTTCCTTTCTCAAAACAGGATTTAAAAAAAAATTGGTTTGGGGGTAGTTGGGCAAGAAAAGGTGAACAAAAGGTGATCACTGCCCTCTTGTTTAAAATGGTCTGACAAAAAGCATAGAGTGGAGCACTGGCGGTATAAATGGGGAGATAAGGTGTGAAAAATGTTGTAATAGGGCTGACTTTGGTTTAGTTGACTTAACTTTAGCTTATGGTGGATAGAGGATAAAAGTGTTGGAAATCTTTTAGCATTACCTTTATATTCTATTACTGAAGGTAATGACACCAAAATGAATGCTAACTGAATTACAATAAAATGAAATTACATTATTACAATGGAACTGCTGTAAATGCTTGACTTGGTATTGTGCTTGGTTATCATTGTATTGCTTTCTCTGAGCTGTTGTTGGCAATTACCTAATTGTGTAGCAAAATGTTCTCACAGCTGGGAAAATCTCAACCTTTTACCCTAGACCTACTTTAAGATTTTAAGAAGCCTTAACATACGCAACACTTGTTTCAATGCATTGCAAAACAGAAAGGGCAGCAGACAAAGATAACTGCAAACAAAAGCACCATTGACCCCACAGACTACCAGGTATATTCACATGTTATACAGTATGCAGTTCAAAACTATTGCTGCTATGCAGATATGTTTCAATTTTTTCTTTCATTTTTAAAATATGTTTTATTGATTAAGTTCTTTGTTATGTTACATTGAAGGCTAACCTGGCGAATGTAATGTTGCCTTTACTTTTGTCCATTTGTCTGAGCGCCAGGGGACCACTCCGGTGGTGATAGTGCGCGGTACAAATATCCTTTAACATTAACATTAATACTTATTGGATGATATCCAGATGGGCTGCAGTCCAGTCCAGCACAGAGTTTGTTATTCTTGATAACGGATGACCTACACGCAATAATGGAGTTTTCCTTTTGCAAATGTTGGTAGCGCTTTCAGCAACCTTTGGCTCAATCACGCCATAGTTTTTGAACGCATTAACCATGTTTGCACTGGAGCAGGGGTCTGAAGCCGCCGCTCTCTAGATGATGTGGGCTACAACGCCCAGGAACCCTCACTATTGACCGTATGGCAACCCTGACCATTCATTGACTGTATGAAGTTTCATCTGCACTGACATCATTTTTGAAGAAATGTTAAAGTTTGCCATAGGAATTAATTCAAAAACAAGAATTGAACATCAGCAAATGCTGAGGACTCCTCACGACACTATGCATGCTAAAATCTAAAGATGGGCTCCTGGAGGGAAGCCTTGCGCCTTTCCACTTCACTGGCTAAGTGGCAAATGGCCCAAAAGAAGGTGGATCGGCTGCACATAGTGCTGCAGTTGTCTTCATTTACTTATCATTTAAAACCGTAGCCGAGGATTCCCAGCCTCACAACTTGAAATATTTACGTCTTATACCAATCTATGAAAGCTTCAATGGAAGGGAATTCAGAATAGATCTATAGCACATGTAGAAACACTTCAACTGGAATAAAATTAAGCCAACAAAATGCATACCTTTATAGCCAACATAAAGGAGACTTACAATGTTGTGACCAATTCAATACACGAATCCCCCATTCATACTGTACATTGAATGCGCTCTCTTGACACTGTAAACGTGAGCTGATTGCCCGTGTCCTTCCTAGCTGTAAACGCGAGCTGATTGCCCGTGTCCTTCCTAGCTGTAAACGCGAGCTGATTGCCCGTGTCCTTCCTAGCTCAAGTTAAGGGCCTATCTTCATTATTATGTGTTTTATTTAATTCATCCTCGCTACCGTGAAAGTGAAATAGTTCTGAAAATATTGAGGTGATTTAACCTTGGATTGAGTATGAGTGGATACTAAGGAAGCCACTAGTTTGAAATTGGTGTCTTTTGCAGTTGATGTTGTGATCATATGCAACTTTGCTGAAAAACAATTAACTCCAACCATGCTTTAATTCTGTATCATTAACACATTTTCCTTCATTACCTTAGATAAGCAAATCTCCATTGAGGGACATAACAGACAATAGGCTTCATCACAAGTTGCACGGAGCAGTAAAAAGGCGGCGGTAATGCTATTTCCGCTGCATTACCGCTCCGCCCAACTATGAGTTGGACGGAAAGTTGGGGATTCACCTCCAGCTCTGAGTTGGGGGTAAATCCGCTGACTTTCTCCCCATTTTCAGTGAAATTACTGTACTTGCGCAGAAAAAGCCCTATTGGGTCCAATGGACCCAGAATAAATGAGGACTTACAACACCACAGCAACTTGGGATCCGGCGCTAATAGCACCGGACCAACTTGCGGTAATGCTAATTGCGTTGGGCCACCGTTACCTCCCAACTTGTAATGACCCCCAACCTCTTGGGTTCTTGAAAATGAATTCCATTCCATATCTCCTTTAGTTTCAAATGTCAGTCTATTGACTGTGGTCTAAGTTTTAAAGTTCACCATCACCCCACAAAGTTGGCTGCACTAGTAACCTTTAAGCTAAATGGTGTAGACCCTTTAATCAGGTGACCAACCTCAAACTACGAGCATAAGCAGGAAATTACGGTTTAGAGAAAGAAGCAATTTGGGGACCTAAATTCACAGCACAATAATGTTTTTGTTTATGACTTTAAAGCTCAGACAAGACCTTGGAAGTTCTGCCACCGGTTAATAAGATAAGTAAAGCCCCAATCCCAAAAAAAGATAATCTCCAAATGATCACCTCCACATCTGTTGAAAGCCAACCCGACCGCAAGTTTCCTCATCTGCAGAGCAAAGCCAAGGACAGCCCATCACCGGAAAGTGACGCAGTAAAGAATCATTTGGCAGTTGCCCAGACATTACACTTTTGAAATGGCTTATTTAAATACATGTATGACAATTAACAAATATTTTATGGTAGCAGAGATGAAGTGTTGAGGGATTATATTCTGAAATCTGGTATTGCCAGCAATGCATCCAAAACGTTCTTAAAATGCCAGCCAGCAATGGGATATTGACATACATTAATGGAGTTAGGAACCCAAAGAAATCACTTTCATTATCTTCATGTTTAGAGTGTACAGTCATCAGGTATATCGACCCGCAAGAGGGCTGATATTTCATGGACACATCTCACATTTTGAAAGAATGCACTCATGTTTGGGAACACCACTCCGATGACACATACTTAAAAGATCACAATTTCATGTAGGTACAGAAACCACATACACAGTAAGATCATGGCACCTAATATCGGCAATTCTCATCTTCAAACATTACCTGGTCTCTCACCACATAGACATGTTTGCAACTTTTTATAGACCCTGGTAGTCGGGCAAACAAGAAATGGCAGCACTCTTTTTTTTCTAACTCCAGGCCCCTTTTATTAAGTCTAGTAACATTCCAAGGGTCCTGTCGTTGTGGAGTAATCCTTCATCAAAGACAAATATGCAGGGTACAGTGCTCACATTAGGAATGACCACCTACCGACCCTTTACATGTGTGTGATCTAAGACTGCCCTCTAGTCGCCCGCTGCAGTTGGCACGTTCCAGTCACAGTGTTGCCTGACAGCCAATAGGGATCTGTGCATGCATGCTCACTTTGCCCTGGCTCTATTGTAGGTGTCCCTTCTGCCTCCTGGCTGTGCTCATCAGCAGATATGGATACCCATGTGCTGTCCATCCGGTTGTATACTAATTGACCTTTTCACAATTGACCTAGGGAGAATTGACCTAATTTAGAAGGTCAATTAGGGCATATATGTGGGGGGAAACCCCCCACAATCCCCTACCCAATCCAAAACCCACCACAACCCCTCACCCAATCCCCTTATAGTATTTATAATCCAAAACCAACCCAATACATATATAAAATGACTAAAATAATATAAAAGTCAATTGTGCAGAAGGTCAATTAGGACCATTATAATTAGGTCAATTGTGCAAAAGGTCAATTGTAAAAGGTCAATTAGGATAATACCGTCCATCCATATGACAGCATCACAGAGAAATCGCCATGTGCAGGCCAATCCATCAAATGAGGATCTGTAACTGCTATAAACTTGCTGAGGCTTCTTCCGAATCTGGCTAATGCATTTGGGTATCTATGTTATTGTGCCCAAACACTCCCTTTGAGCATTATCTTTCAGCTGTTGCACTTCTGATTGAATACGAAGTAATAAACATTAGAAAAAAAAGAATAATTGACTGGAGGATAGCTCAGGGGCAACGTGCTCGCCTTGGAAGCAAGAGGACACAGAACAACATGGCTTCGATCCCTGGGTCTTCGCTTAGAAACCTCTGGGTATTAAGTGCGTTATAAATGACCTATCATATAATATCATATCAAAATAAATAAATAGAAATAAGGCAAATTCATCTGAGCATCTGCGACAGAGCACCCTCAAATAGGGATGATGTTTGGCACACCAGCCATACACAGAGGGGGTTCCCCAAAATATTAGTTCATAGTAATGATTAATTTGAAACCATTCTGGACTCTTAGCGCCTAACTATCATTTGGCAATTCCGTATTTTAAAATGATTGCTGTCTAATTTATGCTTTTCAGGGCTGATAGAACAAAGAGCATCTCCTCTGATTCAGCAAGGGCACTTACACGCAGACAGAGGGACTGACTGTGGGGGGAACCTACAACCAGCCAGCCAGTCAGCACCTCCATTCATACGTGTGCCCGGTGTGCACTCAACACACACATATGCATTGGTCTCAAGCAATTACCTGGATGAAGGGTAAAGGGCAGCCCTCCATTCAAGTGCGTGCTTGCTGTGCATTCTGTAAATTGCACGTTCACCTGCTCCTGGTCTGCGAGTGGACTCGGGCACAAGGTCATGGGTGTGTAGCATATTTGTAGTTTCAGTGCACACAGATGATTTCGTCCCATCAGCGGCAGGAGATATGCGTAACTGTATAATTATCATGAAGTAACATCAGTTGTTTTATTAGACTAATTATTAGTTGGACTTTTCCTTTATTTGATTTTCTTAAAATCCAACTTATTTTCACTTGGATAAGTGATTCTGATGGTGAAGAGCCTGTGAGGGAGGAGGCATTTGAGACAACATCAGTAGTGAGTGGCAAACAGTCAGTTCCAAGAACGGCCAAAGTTGTTCACCATTATTTTTCTGTGCCATCTTGTTAAAGAGTAGATTTAATGTGTAAACATTTAAACCATTTAATGGTGAGGAAAGATTTAAGACAACTCCCAAACCAGAGTAGCAAAGGAGAGCTTCAGAAAGTGCAGTTTAAGTGTTTTGAAATAAAGCAGGACCCTGCCCCGCCTCGAGCTCTTGTTAGAATCCATTAGAAATGGCCCGTTTGCAGAGGAGGTTGATTGACAGAGCTTGCAACCAAGTGTCAAAAATAAAATCTTAAAAAGGGGGAGGAACAAATGTCGATATGGCTGCTCAGAGTCTGATAGGAACAGCTGGCGAAAAAACTCCATGTCAGGGTCTGGGATGCGTGTGATGTCCTGGAATATATCAGGGATCAATAAGTACTTGTCCGACAGCAACTGGGTGGATTTTGTTCGATCCTTTGAGCTGATCAGTTTGCAGGAAACCTGGGCAATAACACCCTGCACTTACAGGGGAATGCTACTTTTTTCGATTCCAGCTTCTCAAGAAAAGAGTGGCCGACCCAGCAGGGGCATTTTAGCATGGGTAAGCACAGCCATTTACGCCTCTATTACCACCCACTTGTTGGGTTCCAATGATTTCCTAGAACTACACCTAAAGCTTCTTTATGGCACCAAACTCCTCCTCATAAATCTATCCAACTGACACTCCCAGAAAGGGGGAGTTGGATGGTTTCTTCTCCTAAAGGAAAGGATCAAAGCCTGGAGTTCCAAATGTCGAGGCCCCATAAAAGTCTTGTTGACCTACTGGAAGAGGAAGATGCAGCATGGGGCATTGGACAATTGAACACCAGTAAATCCAAGAGATCCTGAAGAGGTGGCTATTTTGTTCTCATTAGGTAATATGAGGGCTTGTAATGGTCAATTTCCGGGGAACTCCCCAGTGAAGATGACCTTTGACAATGGCGTCTGCAAGAGTAGGATCGATTATACTTTGATCAATCTGGAAGTCTGGTCCCTTCTTTGGGACTTTACAATTAAAATAAGACCAGAGAACAATCATCACCATCAAGCTCTGGAGGTGCCCCAAACCTTCTTGAGCAACGCAAGTGAAAATGTGCAGGCCCTGAATGTTCCTGTGTCAATAACTGGACACGCCAGGCTCTCCATCAAAGAGTGGGTCCTACCAGTGGCCTATAATATTAAGTTGCCGCTGCTGGAAGGTTTCCTTCATGCAAAGAAGGATAATGTAGTGGAAATAGTAACCTTCCACCAGATGCTGACCAAACACTTGGGGATTATTTCTCTAACCCCCCACCAAAAAGTAAGCTGTCAGGCGCAGGGTACGACTCCTTGGTTGAATAGCACTGTCACCGAGCTAAGAAGATGCTGGTTCAACAAGCTAGACATGGCAATGCTGATGGCCCTCTGGAATTACGTATTGCCAGGAAAAACTACTGTGCTATGCTTAAGCAAAAGAAGGCAGAATGGGTAAGGAAATTGTGGACTTCCATGCTCACAGCAATAGATCGCGGTAACGCAACCATCTTCAGTGTTGTATCACAGAGTCAGCTTGAGTGGAGCACATTTCCAAGTTATACTCCAAAAACAGGGATTTTGAAAGTACTTTTTGTGGAGACTGTAGCGCCGCTCTTTGTGCTCCAATGTAAAATCCTGCTCTGCTGGTTTTGCCCCAGCAGGTGGTCAGGCAAGCATTTAGAAGTCAGAACCTGGGTAAGGCACCAGTCCTTGACAAGGTGCCGGTAGATTAGTATGCATCAGAACCAGAAGTTTTGATCCCTTACCTAGCAAAACATTATAATACGGTTCTCAGATGCCACACAGTGCCAGCCTCCTTTAGACACAGGGGGAAGATATATGCCTGGGCAGTCCTGGAACTTTTGGAAGCATGGCTATTCGAAAATACAGCTATCAACCACCTTCAGCCTGGTTTCCGTAGTGGTATAAGCACTATTGACCAAAATCTCTGCTTGCGTCTGATTTGCGATAAGAATGCCACCCTCGGGAGAATGAATATATATGCCGTGTTTATTGACTTGCGCACAGTCTTTGATGTTGTCCCAAGAGTGCGTCTATGGGACATAATCCGAGATCTTGGTTTACCTTCGTCTCTTTTTAATGCCATGCAGTGCCTTTATTCAGGAAATACAGCTGCTGTGAGATGGTGCATGGACGGTAGCATTACCGATCCAATAAGAAAAGAGATGAGGCCCATTATTATGATAAATTAGCCTGGCATGGGAAGTTGTGCTATCCTTGCATGTTTTTATTAAAATTACTAAAAATATTCTTTTGTATGTTGCTTACCAGTTCATGTATGTTGTTGTTATTGCATCATATGTTCAGTTTTCATCTTATACAATATAATTGTTTAGAGAAAGACAAAACCACTCTAAAAGATCATCAATGTAGAATGTACACTTAGTGCTGCAAAATATAGAATTGTAGACTGAACAAAAGGCTTGCATGCTATTTTGGCAACATTGAGCAATCCGATGCATACTGTCGTCATGTAAATAGCCTGGTCAGATGCTTGGTCAGTTGTGGAAATACATCCTCTGTATTACAAACGACTGTGTAATTGACATGCATACATTGCAGTGATAAGATTGTAAGAATTAAAAAAAATTATAATAATGTACAAGCTCGGCAGGAAGTAATGTTTTGCAGGGGAACTTTGGGGAAATGTAGCTCAAGGTCCTAGAAAACAAATATCTTAAGGGCCTTCTTGCCCTCCCCCACAACTCTACTAATCTGCTGGTGCATCTTGAAACAGGATTGCAGTCTATAGAATGCTTTTGCCGGGGACGTCCTGTCTATTACTGGGTATGGTTGTGGTCTTCTGAGGAGCTGGGCAAGTATAGAGATGCAGTGAAGGACCTGCTAGCCCAGGTAGCAGGAAGGTTGCTTCTATGGTTTACCCATGTCAAAAGCGTACTTGGCATTCTAGGACTAAGTGACCTTTGGCCAAATCCGACCAGTGTTTCTCCTGAGAGCAAAGCAGTGGTTAAGAGGGCCTATGAGATTAAGTTGGAACAGGTAATACTATCTGAGGTCAGAAAATCATCCTGGCTGCCAAGGTATTGGGGCAATAAAGTATGGTTAGGATACGAAGAGTATCTGGACTATGTTAATCCCAAATACGAACAAGTAAGTTATTTAACATTTCGGGACAGGGATCTTACCGCTAGCGAGTGTCCACAACATATGGAACCCAAGTGTCACAGCTGACTGCCCACTTTGCTCTGGGATATTCGAGAATGAAGTCAATTTCTTCTTAGTTTGTCAAAAATATCTGTCTTTAGGAAGAAGGTTTCTTAGACCACTCTTCAGGGAAAGATATGTTTGACTCACTGTATGCAAAGGACCAGTTGGCAGTCTATGCGACAGCGAAGTTTGTGGTTAATGCCTGGCGCATTAGGCAGAAAGATGTGAGTTCCCTGAGTCTTTAGAAGAGGTTTTCAATGTATTTGCTAATCGATTGGCATTCTATTTTGTATGGGGATTGACTGCAGATATCTAGGGTTTGTGGTATTTTTTACTTCAAGATTCATTGTATTCTAAATGTTCATGATTTGTACATGTATTGGTGTTCTGCATCTGATCTCAACCTATTTTTATTGATCTTGGTATGGAATGTTATTCCTTAATCTTGGTCATGATATTATTTTTACATGGAAAATGCTGCTATTTTCTTTTTCGTTTTTCTTCTTCATACATTGTAATTCAACTGAGAGATAGTAATGTACACATCTTGGTTTTAAAATATGATGTATTTAAACTTGTATGTACATTGATGATTGCTTTTATGATATAACGATATTGAAATAAAGCTGAACGAACGAACGAACGAACGAACGAACGAACGAACGAACGAACGAACGAACGACCGAACGAACGAACGAACGAACGAACGAACGAACTAACAAAATAAAGCAGGAGTCTATTTTTAAAGGCTTAAACAGCTAGCACATTCAGGTTGATATGAGAGAATACAGCAGTTGCAGGCTCAAATAATTTCACAGATGAGAGGGTTATGAAATACATGTCTGTGAAAGGAATAATTTTGCTAAGTTAAAACATACTCTTTCTCGTGGATCCATATCTTCTGATTCACTACGTCTTTCACTAGGACAACCACTGTCTCCACCATTTTCAGAGTCCTGTTAAGAAAACAGATAGAATGTGACTATTATTATATCATTTGACACATATTTGTGTTACACACACGCTCACACACAAACGCATATACACAAAACCTCTATATATATATATTTTAAGCAGGGTTCTTTACAAACTCCTTAAATAATAATTTCTCCTCTGATATTTTAGTTATATCTTTCTGTGAGAGCAGAATGGGCTGCAAGCGAAAGCTTTTCAAATTTGTTCTAAAATAAAGGAGATGGCTTTTTGCCATGTGTTTGTGATTGCCTTCATTTCAGACTGTAGGTCCATAAATATTGAGCAGCACACTGCCTAGTACATTTTAATTGTAACACAAATCAAAACATATGTGTTCTTGCGGTGCAGAGTTACGTGGTTTAGGTTTCATGTTTTGATCTGAACAAGGGCAATGCTGGCTAATTCTACTTTCATTTGATACCTTTTCCAACAGTTTTGAGGATTGACAGAAGGATGAACATGGTCTTTTAGGCAAGCCACATATGGTGCTTTACTGTATTGTAATGTGGAGTCATTATTGTGTAACCTACACTCATGTTTACTTTTTTGTCCAGATAAGGCTGGTCTTTATTTAAGATGACAAGTAGCTACAGTGTAAATTTCTGACATTATTTATAGTAAAGAAAAAACGGGAAGGCTTTAATCTATCTGCCATAATGTTTGTCTTGCCCTCATTCAACAAGATTTAAGATTCATCTGGGTTTTGATTACTGAAAAATACGAGGACTTTTAGAATCATCACAACATGCTACAATTAAGTATAAATAGAGATGCACACAGTTCTCTAAGCTTTTAATTAGACACTGACAGCAATGGGATCCATTAATGACATGTATTTGCTAGCTTCAAGATGCCAGGGAGACATCTGCCCTGCTGCTATCATTAATGAGGCAGCCAAGGAACTGGCTCCCTTCACCAAGTCTATAATCAACGCTTCATTTGAAACAGGCAGAGTCCCTAGCAACTTAAAAGACGTATAGGTCCTCCCACTACTAAAGAAGCCAACCCTAACATCCCCACTAACTACAGACCCATCAACATGTTTCCATTTTTATTGAAAATCATGGATAGAGCAGCCTACCTGCAGATTCAAGAAAACCTAGAAATAAACAACCTCCTTGGCCTCAGAGAATCAAGCTTTAGGCCTAGGCATGGTACGGAAACAGCCTTGATTGACCTAAAAACCCAAATCGAAGAGTTAAAAGACAAAGGCAAACTTGCCCTTCTACTATTATTAGATCTACCGGCCACATTTGATTTAGTAGACCACAAAGTCCTCTGCAAGCACCTAACCTCAGCAGCTCACTTCTCTCTTAAAGCCACCACCTGGATCCAGTCCTTTCTTGATAATAGATCAATGAGAGTCTTCTCTCCTTCAGCCTCTGCCGAGCCTGCACCAGTCACGTGCGGAGTACCCCAAGGATCCTGCGTGTCTCCCACCCTATACAATGTACTTATGAGGCCCCTGTTCAATGACCTCAACTGTCTGGGTATCACCTACACTAATTATGCAGATGACACCCAGATACTCATACCCATCACCGGAAACTATGATACTGACGCTAAAGTATTTAATGATATCTACAGCATCATACAGGCCTGGATGGCCACGCACGGTCTCTGTCTCAATGATGAGAAGACAGATCTTCTCCTCTTAGGCTCTAAACTAAAACTCAACAGACTAGACAAACAGTTTGACTACTTCAATATAGACAGTAACTCCATCAGGGTCTCCAAGGATGTGAAAACACATAGGCATATACATCGACTCATCTCTAACTAACAAGTAAATGCAATACCCTCCTCAACAGCATACACCTGCAAGTTAATCACAGCCTGCAGACCGTAGGTCACCACACCCAATTGCATCTCCATAGCAAGAGCTCTAGTCACTGTCAAAAATAGACTACTGCAACGCACTCTACCTTGGAACCAGTTAACAGAACCTGAAAAAGATGCAAGTTATACAAAACAATATGATCAGGTCAGGTCTGAATATCCCTAGATCCCAACGTATATCCAATTTAAGACGAAAGCCTGAATTGGCTCTCGATCAAGCAAAGGACTGCCTTCAAATCCCTGTCACTTACTCATAAGTGAATTGTGAAGCTAGCACCGAGATACCTGAACAATCACTTTTTACGCAAAACCTCAGCTCGCCTGACCAGATCTGCTCAGACACACTGCCTCAAAATCCCTAGGTTCAAGCTACAACAGGCAGGAGGCAGCAGCTTCCCCTTCTTAGCAGCCTAATTATGGAACACCCTAACTTTACCACTAAGAACTGAACCCAAATATCATCCATTCAGGAGAAATGCAAAAACGAGGCTCCTCGCCCAAGAATTCTAGATACCCCTTTGCCGTATGACTGCTCACTAGCCCAAGCCTCGGCAGCTTACCAATTGTAACTATTGGCGCAACTCTGCACTATTAACATATGTAAGAAGTGTACACTTGCAGATATGTAACCTATGTTCTATTGTACGGTCTGTAACCTTTTCTATGTAAGAAATGTGCCCAGATGCCCCAGGGCTTGGAGTTCTATACAAATAAACAAAATACAAATACACAATACCCTCAATGATGCAATTGGTAACTGTTCTTCTTAGATTACTTGTCATTTTGCTTGTCTGCCTATAACACCCTGCGTGCAAACATATATGTATATAATGTGTAACACACTGTTAAGTACACTATAAATCAGTAAAACCAATTTTAAAAAGAAACATTTATGTACAGTATGTCTATATATGCATCCATGTTTGTTTTTTTGGTCAATCCTGTAGCTACCTGTGGGAAGGTTAGTTTGGGCAACTGTAAATGTAAAGCAGATATAAGTTATACAAATAATGTTAAAGGTAAATCATGATTTTAGTTTCAGCTTGTATGTTTTAGATTAACATGCTTTGTGTAGATTAGCAAGCAGTTTTGCCTACTGGAGGAGAGTGTAATTGGACCAGTATTAAATACATTCTTTAGCACTGCTTGTCCCACTTTTGCTCTGGTGTGTGTGTCAATGCAGCTGTGCTTGGTGATAGAATGCACTGAGCACCATGTTACTGCTTTGCATACATGAGCTACTGGACATTTTCTAAGAAAGGAATTCTGGCTCCTTTTGCTCTAGTAGAATGGGGCATTGGATGAGCTTTTATTTGCATATTTGCTAATTTATGACATTCTTCAAAAAACTGTTCCAGTCATTTGGTCATCCACGCTTAACTGATGGCCGTTCCTTTAATCAGAACTCTAAAAAACACAAAAACAGACTTGTTTTTATGGTGGACTTTGTCCTTTGCATGTAAAACAGAACTGCTCTGTGCCCATCTAATTAATATATTTCCTCTTTGTCAGAAGGTGGTTCTTTGAATAACATCACACTATATGATTGATATGGAATTTGGAAATATACTTAGATGAAAATCTAGGATGATGGCCATGTGACCTTCATGAAGCTGGGGATTGGGAGAATACATGAGATTATCATCCAGATAAACCTCAACGTAAGGATCAAAGATTTCACTGGACACATTGATCATGAAGTGTTGGAATGCTGCTGGTTCATTGGCCAAGCCAAAAGGCATAACTACATTCTTGCATAGATCATACCAGGTCCTGAAGGCAATTTTCCACTCATTGGCTTCTCTAGCATGGACCAGGTGATACATTTAGCGTAGGTCTACTTTGTGCTAGACTTGGGACACCTAGTTGATGAGTACTGCTATTAAAGGAAGGGTCCAAGGTTCGTGACCATGATATCATTTACAGCATAGTAGTCGTTGCACAAACTTAGCTCCCCCCTTCCTTGGACATGAAGAAGAGTGACAAGACTGTTAGGGACGTACAGTTCTGGAAAAATGCTTTTGTTGCTAGGTTGTCATATAATTGTGAATGTAGGCATGTTCTTATTGTGTAAGAGCATATATTTGCCCTCACAGGGAATTTTGGCTCCCAGAATGAAATCAGTCGAGAAGGGAATAGTTTCTTACCTGTAACTCCATTTCTCCAGCATTGGTATCTTTCATGGATTCACATGCTTAGAATATTCCCCGTCGTCAGGCTGGGAACGCTTGGTAAATTTATAAAGCCGTTTTCCATAGGAAAAATTTCAACACTTCTGTGTCCTATCTATGTCATTTTGGGCTGCTTGCGCATGCCCCAATAGGACGTAGCGGTATAAATGCCCTGCCCCCGCGGCTCCCTTCAGATTTTAACCCCTTCAAAGTAGAATGGGGTATGACAATGCATTACTTACCGTAAAAGCATTTCTGATGGTTGTATCTGCTTAGATTCACATGCTGTGCATAGGTCCGACATCCAGTGGTCACTGCGGAGTATTGCATTTTGTTTTTCGTAGTCGAAAAGGGACGTCGACAAGGCGTGTCTGAAATACTATCCCTATAGTGATGTGCGTTGTACTCACAATCCCTCACGCGTCAATTTCCCTCTGTTTGTATTTTTCTGCCCTGAGGGAGCCTTCTAGACGTGAGTGAGTACAGAAAAGAGAGATATAAAAGGAAGTCTATGTTCCTTCCATCCGAGCGGGGAGGAAGGGTGGGCGCATGTGAATCTAAGCAGATACAACCATCAGAAATGCTTTTACGGTAAGTAATGCATTGTCTTCTGATGTTTGTTAATCTGCTTAGAATCACATGCTGTGCATAGACTAGCGAGCAGTACCCGGAGTTGGCGGTGGGTTATGAGAAGGAACAGTAGAGAAAAGATGTCTTAATACTGCCTGTCCCACCTCGGAGTCAGATCTCGAGTGTGTATCTAGACAGTAGTGTTTTGTAAAGGTGTGCAGAGAACTCCAGGTAGCCGCTTTGCAGATGGACTCAAGGGGAACATTTGCAATGAATGCTATGGACACCCCCGTGCCTCGAGTAGAGTGTGCTCTTGGCTTAAAGGGCAGTTCTCTCTTAGCAAGAGTATAGCAGAGAGTGATGCATTGAACAATCCATCTAGAAATAGTGGACTTTGAAACTGCATCCCCTTCTCTTCCTGCTGCCACCGAGACGAAGAACTGATTAGTCTTCCTCAGTGGTCTGGTTCTTTCCATGTAGAACATGACCGCTCTGCGCACATCTAGTGTGTGCAGAGTTTTTTCTCCCAAGTTGGAAGGATTTTGAAAGAACGTTGGCAGTTCTATAGACTGGTTTACGTGGAATTTCGAGATGAATTTCGGAGCAAACCTTGGGTGCGTGCGTAGAACCACCTTATCTCTGTGAACTGTAACGAAGGGGTCTAGAACAGAAAGAGCCTGTAGTTCACTTACTCTCCTGATGGAGGTGATAGCTATTAGAAAAGCAGTCTTAAGAGTGAGGTGTTTAAGAGATGCTTTGTGCATGGGTTCGAATGGTGAGCCCATGAGTCTGGTAAGTACCACGTTAAGGTCCCATCCGGGAGCTGGGTCAGCTATCGGGGGGTGTATTCTCTTTACTCTTTCCATGAAGGCCTTTATAACAGGGATCTTCCACCACGACACTGAGCTGGGAAGTGGTGTATGCAGAAAGTGCTGCTAGGTGGACTTTAATGGAATTGAACACTAGACCTGAATCCAATAAGTGGGTCAGGTATAGAACAATATGTGTGGGAGAGCAGTCAATCGGGTTGATGCTTTTTCCTCTGCACCAGATGACAAATCTCTTCCACTTGCTAGAATAGCAGTGGCGAGTGTTAGGTTTTCTGGCTTCCCTGAGGATGTCCATGCATCTCTGCGGGAGCTGTAGATGTCCGAATTCTATGATCTCAGGAGCCAAGCTGCTAAGTTCATGTTCTGGGGGCATGGATGCAGAGTCCTGCCCTTGTCTTGTGACAGCATGTTGTAAGGGCAGGGGAGTTTCACTGGGGGAGATAGAGACATCTCCATCAAGTGAGCGAACCATGGCTGTCGAGCCCACATTGGGGCCACCAGTATCATGGTCACTTGTTCCTGGTGCATCTTGTGCACCACCTTGTTGAGAAGGGGAGTCGGGGGAAAAGCGTAAACAAATTTCCCTGACCATTGCATCGACAGACCGTTCCCCTTGGATTGGTTCTGGGGGTACCTGGAGGCGTAACTTTGGCATTGTGAGTTCTCCAGGGTTGCGAACAGGTCTATTTCTGGGAATCCCCATTGTGAGAAGATGTCGAAGACGATGTCTTCGTGCAGTCGCCATTCGTACTCTACGGGCAGGGGGAAATCTCTGCTGAGTTTGTCTGCCAGCAGACTGAGTTCCCCTGGTACATGTTGTGACAGTAGGAACATGTTTTGTTTGAGAGCCCACTTCCATATATTTTGGGCCAGTTTGGACAGTCCTGGAGAGTGGGTGCCCCCCTGCTTGTTGATGTAGTACATGGCTGTGGTGCTGTCTGTAAGGACCAACACAGTCTTGCCTTGTAGGTGTTCCTGGAAGGCTTTTAGCGCCTTGAACACAGCTAGTAGCTCCAGTAGATTTATGTGTTTGGATGCTACGTTCGGAGTCCACACTCCGTGAGCAGTCTGATGGGATAGGTGAGCCCCCCATCCTGTGAGGGATGCGTCTGTGGTTAGAGTGGCTTCCGCCGCGGGTGTGGCAAAGGGTTTCCCTCTTTCCAGGTTTTCCTTTGTCCACCACCGTAGCGAGAAAATCAAGGCCTGCGAGACCACCACTAGTTCGTCCCATAGTCCGCTGGGCTGACACCACTGGCTGTTGAGCCACTCTTGCATAGGGCGCATGCGCAGGCGCGCGTGAGGTACCAAATAAATACACGACGCCATCATGCCTAGCAAGCCATTGCTTTGCGTACCGTCACCTCTCGACCGGTCACATATTGAGGAATCTGAAACAGCATGTTTTGGACCCTCTCGTTGGAGGGGAAGACGAGGCCGTCCTTTGTTTGAATTAGAGCCCCTAGCAATTGTTTGATTTGGCTGGGGTCTAGGCTGGACTTCTTTTCGTTGATGGAGAAGCCCAACTGGAACAAAAGGTCTACAGTCTTTTGGGTATTGGAGAAGCATGTTTCGTAAGAATCCCCTGTTATGAGCCAGTCGTCGAGGTAAGGGTAAACTGGGATGGACAACCTGCGCAGGTGGGCCGCTGCCACTGCCAGTACCTTCGTGAATACCCTTGGTGCCGATGCTATGCCGAAGGGTAGCACTCTGAACTGGTAGTGTTTGTCCTCTATCATGAACCTGAGGTATCTTCTGTGCGCTGGCAACATTAAAATATGAAAGTATGCATCTTTCATGTCCAATGTTGTCATGTAATCTCCCTGTGATAGCAGTGGGATCACTTCCTGTAAGGTCACCATACGAAACTTCTGGGGTTTGATAAACTTGTTCGCTGGGCGCAGATCTAATACAGGGCGCATGGTTAGATCCTTTTTGGGTACAAGGAAGTACACTGAATAAATACCTTCCGTTACCTGAGATAGAGGCACGACCTCTATGGCTCCTTTTTCCAGCAGTTGTTTTACTTCTTGGAGAAGGATGGCAAGGTGTTCCGGTGTCATGCACTGTCCCCTCGGGGGTCTGTATGTTGGGGAACCGTTGAATTCGATGCAGTATCCGTGGGCTACGGTGGAAAGTACCCAGCGGTCTGACATTATTCCCTCCCATGCTGGAAGAAAGGATGTTATCCGGCCCCCGACCGGTGTTGCATGGGAGGGGACGTGAATCTTCGCGTCACTTGGTGTTGTTGGGGGCTTGGGAGCCTCTGGGGGTGGACCCCCGACCTCTCCCTTTGCCACGGCGCTGGCCTCTTTGGCTGTACTGCCCACTATTGGTCTGGTAATTGGTGGCAGGGTACTGTTGCTGCTGATTCTGCTGTTGGCGTTGGCCACGAAAAAAGCGTTTGTTGCCATAGCCGCGTCTGGTAGTGGGCTTAGAGATCTGGTCAAGAGTTTTGATAGTATCAAACTCTTTTTTAGCCATCTCCAGAGCCTCATCCACCGCTTTCCCAAAGAGGTTTGAGTCTTCAACAGGTTTATTTATTAAAGACGCCTGTGTCTCCGGTTTGAACCCTGAGTTGCGCAGCCATACATGGCGTTTTAGGAGTATTCCCTGAACCAGGGAACGTCCCGCTGTCTCTGCAGCATCCAGAGAGTTCTTTACAATACTCTGGTTGACCTGGGTTCCTTCGCCAATAGTTGATAGCAGGCGTGTACGTAGTGGTTCCGGCGCTTTTTCGGCGTCTTTGCGCAGTTTGGCCCGCTGCGCGTCCGCGTAGCTAGCTAGCAAAGAATTGTTCGCAATTCTTGCCGAAAAGGCAGCCGAGGATGTGACTCTCTTTGCAAGGGCATATAACCTCTTGCCCTCCTTGTCAGGTGGTGCCTCGCTGGTGTACAGCGGCACCCCTGCCCTCTTCCTTGTATTAGTTACTACAAGGGAATCCGGAATGGAATGTCCCCTGATGTACAGCGGGTCTGAGGGTGAAGGAGTGAAAAGCTTTTCAATTCTTGGATTAACTCCTCTGATTAGTGCGGGTGTGGATAGCGAAGGGATGATTCTTCTCTTCACTGAAGCGAGGAGGGGAATGGTCTGGCTGACCGGGGGTTTCTCCTTAATTACTCTTTCCACAAAGTCTATTTCAGGAGAGATCTCCCCAGTGTCCAGTTCGAAATGTGCTGCTGCTCTGCGCAACAGGGCATTGAATGTGGGCTGATCGTCAATGGGAGACGTGTTTCTAACAGGTGAATTGTCAGGAGGATTTAGGTTCAGGACATCAGTGTCCGAATATACTGATGGGGATTGCCAGGGATGAGAAGGTCCTTCTTCTGGATTTTCTCCAAAGCCTTCTCCTACCATGTCTGGGCTGTCTTCCAGACCCTCCTCCTGGTTCTGTCCCTCTTCATCGTCCACAAATTCATCCTCCTCCTCCAAGTATTGTTCCTCACCAGTGAGGTCATACACATTATGGAAATCTGAGGCTGTGTCCTGCTGGGGATTGAATAGTCTCAGATATTTGGCCCTGGGGTCCTCCTGAGGCCCTTCTCTTGTTCTCTTGGGAGTAGGAGGGTTCTGGGTCTTCATAAACCTCTCCATTCTCTCCATGCAGAGATGGAGCCTTTCCATGGTTTCATGGGGTACCCCTGAGCGGTCTAGCGGGGGAAAATTAGTGTCATCTAGCTGAAAACGGCTCGACCTCTCCCATGACGTCGAGGAAAGTGTCCCGTCGCGTTCCGAAAAGCCTTCCGGTGTGCTGGGGGTCCCCCCGACTGAAGGGGGTAGTCCCTGTCTTTCTTCGGGCTTTTTTGGCGTGTCTTACGACCTTTGCGTAGCGCTCGACGTGTCTTTCGGCGTACGCTTCTGGGTGTCTGCTACAACGATCCTCGCCAAGCTCTCTGCGACTCGTTTGTCAGCGGAGGGGTGTGGTTTTGACGTTACGGGTGTTGATCGTTCTACGGCGGCGTGTGCTCTCTGCTGGTGCGCGCCGGCCGATGGTTTGGGGGCGGCGCCCTTATTTGCCGAAAGCCCAGTCGCTGGTCGCGGCTGCGGTTGCGAGAAGGGCTTCGAACCTGAACGGTCCGGGCGGCGCCCTTATTTGCCGAAAGCCCAGTCGCTGGTCGCGGCTGCGAGAGGGGCTTCGAACCTGAACGGTCCGAGGAGGCCGCCGGTGGAACCTGCGTCTCCTTGGGCGCTGATGCTTTCTTCGTCTTTGACGAAGAAGAGCTATGGGTTGTGTGCTTATGTGTGGTATTGTGTGCGTCAGTGTCGCCGGGGTGTTCATCCCCATAAGCAGGGCGTGAGCCGAGCCCGTCGGGGCCGGGGACAGACGACGAAGAGCGCGTGCGCTCTTTAGAGGGGTGTACGACTTCCGGAGCGGAGGTCGTGTTATCACGTTCCTCGTCACTGTCGGTGGTAGCAGCGGCGGGTGAAGAATCGGCCTTCGACATAGCATAGGCCGCCCACCTCTTGACCCTACGGTCTTTTAGAATCTTTGGCTTAAGAAGCCGACAAGCCGTGCAACCCTCCTCTTTGTGATCGAGGGGCAAGCAGCGGTTACACCGTGAATGCTTGTCCTTCCAAGTAAACTTGCCCTTGCAAAGCGGGCAAAACCTAAAGGTCCTCTCCATAGCCGAGGCAATAAATCATGATAACGACCCCAAGGGAAAGGAAGGGGAAAAGGAAAGGCATTCTCAGAAAAGAACCAGAGATGTCCCACGACCCCACTCTCCCTACTGTATTTGGCCTGCGAGGCCAGACCACGTGTTCGGCAACGCCGAAGGATCTCCTCCGCTCGTCCCCTCCGTCGAAGATCTTGCTCGGCGGAGACAGCTTCACAACTGCGTCGAGGGAGGGATTGATGTGTTATATATTAAATAGGAAAACGACCAAAGGTCGAGGAGATGAAATCTGCAATGTCTCTCGAGGAGCTCCGCGTAAAGGCGACCAGTAGTTGGGCGGAAAAAAACAATCTGAGGGACCTCGACTCGTGAGGGATTGTGGGTACAACGCACGTCACTATAGGGATAGTATTTCAGACACGCCTTGTCGACGTCCCTTTTCGACTACGAAAAACAAAATGCAATACTCCGCAGTGACCACTGGATGTCGGACCTATGCACAGCATGTGATTCTAAGCAGATTAACAAACATCAGAAATATATATATATATATATTTTGCATACAGGGGAGGCCGGCGGGCGCATGTGAATCCATGAAAGATACCAATGCTGGAGAAATGGAGTTACAGGTAAGAAACTATTCCCTTCTCTAGCATTGGATCTTTCATGGATTCACATGCTTAGAATAGATTGTATAGCAGTAATCCTGATTTGGCGGTGTGAATGCAAACCAATACCATCCTAAGCACACATTTAGTCTTTTTTTAAAATTTTTCAAACTCCAGCGGTCACAGGTTGGTTTAGAAAACAACAACAACAACAACCACCACAATATACATTAAGATATATATATATATATATAGATTAAAGGACATTCCCCTGAATAGGGTTTACCTCACTGAAACAGATGACGTAGGACTGCTCATCCCATCTGTACATCGTCTGCATGCTGCCGTTCGAGGCAATAATGGCGGGTAAATGTATGTGGCACAGACCAGGATGCCGCTTGACAAATGTCTCCAAGCGGAATTCCGGCCCACAACGCCGCCGAAGACGAAGTTGACCTCGTGGAATGAGCTCTCGGACATCCTTCCAGCGGTTTCCCCGCCTTGGAGTGACAAAAGGTAATCGTCGACGAGGAGGATCTATGACCAATGCTTGTATCTCCGAGAGTCGTCGTGCTGAAGTGATAGCTACCAAAAAAGTCAACTTCCACAATACGAACTTCATAGACGAGGAAGCCACAGGTTCAAAGGGTGCTTTCATTAGTTGCGCCAACACTAAGTTAAGACTCCAGACCGGAGGAAAGCGTTTAATCGGTGGAAATGTACGAAACAAACCTTTCATGAAGTGCTTTATCAGCCTATCACTAAACAACGGCGACGACTGCCTTCTCCGTGCAAATCTTGAAATGGCTGCCAGGTGTACTTTTATCGACGAAAAAGATAACCCACTCTCTGCTAAATGCAGCAAATATAGTAGAAGCTGTTCCGGAGTTATATTCAGGGGCTGCAACCCCGGCTGATTTTGACACCACACGCAGAATCTCCTCCACTTGCATGCATACAAAGTGTTCGTGGACGGAGCTTGCGCGGCTTGCAAAATTTGATGGCAATCCGATGAAATAGTCAGGGTACCAAACTCAGAGAAGTCAGGAGCCATGCTGTCAGGTTGAGACTGTCCGGGTCGTGGTGTCACACTGTTCCCTTGTCCCGGGACAGGAGGTTCGGGACTTTCTGAAACGTTACCGGCCGCGCTACTGAAAGCTGTAGCAGGTCGGAGACCCACACCTGTCTCGGCCAATAAGGAGCCACCAAGATCACTCGACATCGGTATCTGTGAATCCACTGCAGGGTCCGCCGTATGAGTGGGTGGAAACGGGGGAAAAGCGTACAGAAACTTGTCCGTCCATGGGAAGGAGAACGCTTCCCCCAGCGAATTGATCTGCGGCCATCTGCTGGCGTACTGTTCACACTTCTTGTTCTCCCTTGTTGCAAAGAGATCCAGAGAAGGCTGCCCCCACTTTCTGAAAATCTTCGACAACTGACTATCGTCCAGTTCCCATTCGTGTATCTGGTCCATTTCCCTGCTGAGGGAATTCGCTTGCACGTTCTTTACTCCCGGAAGATGGTGGGCTACAATGGTTATATTTTGTTGTAGAGCCCACTGCCATACCTCCTGGGCCTCGGTGGAAAGAGTTCTGGAGCGAGTACCTCCTTGTTTTCTTAAGTAAAACATTGTTGTCATGTTGTCTGTCAATTTTCTCACCACTGACCCTTTTATGTGCAGTAGAAAAGCTTTCAGGGCCCAACGCACTGCCCTCAACTCTAGCACATTGATATAAAGGAGCGACTCCTTCGACGACCGCCGGCCTTGCATTTGGAGAGCGCCCAGATGTGCCCCCCATCCAGTCAGCAACGCGTCCGTCACTATGGTCATGCGAAACTCCGGCTCTTGCAGGGGGATCCCCCTGGACAGGTTTCCGAAGACTTGCCACCATCGAAGTGCCCGCAGGAGCTCGTCGTCGACGGTCAGTTTGTCCGACCAAAGTCCCTGGCTCTGGGACCATCGGTCTGCCAGGAATTCTTGAATTGGCCTCATGTAAAGGCGGCAGTTGTTCACCAAAGGGATGCACAAGGCCATGGCGCCCAGCATCGACATATATTCTTACTGACACTTTGGTATTGACTCTCCATTTCCTTGCCAGCTGATTGAGTCTGTGGATCCTCTTCACGTATGGTCTCACCAATCCTGACTGAGTTTCGAACTGTGCACCCAAGAACACCAAGCTGCTTGACGGAGTCAATGAGGACTTTTCAAAGTTTACCGCAAATCCCAGTCGTCGCAGAAGATGCATGGTGGCTTCTAGACTTGCTTGAGTTGCCATAGGGGACGATCCCCTCACTAACCAGTCGTCCAGGTACGGGTAAACATGATGTCCCTGTTTTCTCAACCATGCTGCAACCGGGGCTAGGCATTTCGTGGACGTCCCGGGAGACGACTTTAATCCAAAAGGGAGCACTGTGAACTGATAGTGGGTCTGCCCGACTACAAACCTTAGGAACTTTCTGTGTCGTTGACGCATTGGCATGTGAAAGTACGCGTCCTGGAGATCCAACAACACCAGAAAATCCTCTTGTTGAATCGACCGGATCACTTCCTGAAGTGTGAGCATTTTGAATTTTAGATTTTTTAACGTTTTGTTGAGGTCTCGAAGGTCGAGAATGGGACGCCATTTTCCGTTGGGCTTCCTCACCACGAAGTATCGAGAATACCCTCCTTGACCCCTCTTCGACACAGGTACCAATTCTATAGCCCCTTTTTGTAGCATAAGCACTACCTCTTGTCTTAAAACGTTCAGGTGGGGTTGAGCCAAAAACACTGGTGGAATGTGCGATGGCTTACTTTTGAATTGTAAGGAATGACCGACCTTTACAGTGTCCAAAACCCACCGGTCCGAGGTTATCTTCTCCCATTCGTCGACACAGTGAGACACCCTGCCTCCCAGAACGTTCTGAATCCCGTCATTGCTGGTCTTTAGCTTGTTTGTCTTTCGACGACGAGGAGTAGCCTCCCCTCTTCCTAGAGGCTTGATAGTCCCGACGTCTTTTTGTGGTCTGAGAAGCCCGCCTGTAGCCCTGCGAAGAGTACGACGGTCTATTGAAGGCACGGTCCCTTGATGATGAAAACCGTGAGTTTCCTGACGCTCCTCTAAAGGGGCGAAATGAACAAAAACTTCTACCACTCTGGAGGGCTCCCAGAGAGCGTGCCGAGTCCTCCTTCATGCCTTTCAAGGCCTCGTCCACCTTTTCACCAAAAAGAAGGTCTCCCTCAAAAGGCATATCCAACACCTTATGTTGCACTTCAGGTCAAAAGTTGGTGCACTTTAGCCATGCTTGTCTCCTCAGAACCACCCCGTTGTTGACCTGCTTAAAACCCGATTCTGCCAGGTCCACAGCGATATTTATAGAGTGATTAGAGGCCTCTTCCCCCTCTCTGATGAGTAACATCGCCGCCTTTCTGTGTTCGTCTGGGAGATGTTCTAGTATGGCTGCCAAACAATGCCACATCTCTCTATCATACCTGGCCATAATAGCCAGAGAATTGTCCGCCTTCACTGTTGTTGCACCCACCGACAACACCTTCTTGCCAAAGGCATCTTGCCTCCTGGCCTCGTTCTCCGGAGGAGTCGTGCATTTGTGATGAGACCTTGCTTTTCTCGCCGCAGCCGCTGATACCACCGACTCTGGGGTTGGTTGAGAGGCAAACATTTGGGGGTGGACTCGGGAATTTCTTCTCCAGTCTACCTTTTAATGCCGGCTCCGAGAAAGGATGAGGCATCGTCTGAAGTCCTTCTTGCCATACATGATCTAATATGGGGACTGAAAACACCGAGTTCCTCCTTTTTCCCATATGATCAAACAGAAAACAGTCTTTTTTCTCCTCCTCCTGGGCTAGTCCAAATTCGGTACAAGCCTTACTCATCATTGCATGGAAAGAACCAATGTCATCTGGAGGTGATGGCTGGGCTGGGCTCCTTGGAGCTTGAATTTCCGCTTCCGACTCCCAGGTCGGGTCTCTAAAGGGGGATAAAGATATATCCAATATGGACTCTCTCTCTGACTCGGATTCCAGCAGCTCTCCTTCTTCCGGGCGTGCACCTGGAAGGCCTTCATGGGACGGCACCGCCTTCGACGCAATCGGAGTTGGTCGATGGGAAGGACCTGGCTCATCGACACCTGGTCTCGCCGGAGCTGTAACCTGAGGTAACTTCTCATCCAATTTCTTCAACAAATTCTGCAATGTAGATAGAACCTCCAGAGACAAAACAGTTTGCGGGTTAAGCAACGGGGTTGTAACCGGGATACTTGTCCCGCTCGAAAGAGTCAGCCTGCTAACCCCTTGCAACCCAAGTTCTGCAGGTCCAGCCACCTGCTCACGCTCGTCGTCCACAGAGCATATGGACAAGGCTGCCTCCTGCTGCAACAAGGTTTCCGGCAAAATCGGGTCGTATACCTCTGGCCGCCAGGCCTCCTGTGGAGCATCCGTGGATGAGGCTAAATTTTGCACTGCCGTCATCGTCGCCGTCACCTGCGGCGGAACTCCTGAAGAGACGATCTGCGTCACTGGCAGTGAGGGAGTCGACGATCGTCCTCCCGTCGACGACGCTGGTAGCTGCGCAGATCCTTGAGGCGTTCCTGCCTTTTTTGAACTTGATCTGTGTTTTGCAGACTCTCGAGGATGATCTATGATGATCACCTGAGGAGGATCTTGACTGATCTTTCTTCTCCTTCTTAGATGAGGAGGACGACAACGAGGTTTTCGTTTTCAGCGAAGATTCTCTCGTGGAATGTTTTTCCGAAGAGCCTTTCTCCAACAGACAAGCTTTCTTCACCGGAGGTTCAGCCGATGCTGTACGGCGGGGAGCCCCTAAAGATTTAGTTGTCGAGGCCAAGCTATGCGTGGGGCCTACCTCCGAAGGGGGGTACGCACCCGCTCCGTCATTCAACCAAGTCACCAACCGGCAACTCTGGTCTTTGAGAGTCTTCTGGGAGAAGCCCTTACAGATGTCATGATTGTCTGCCGAATGGTGAGGGTGGAGACAATATATACAGTCCATATGGCCATCTCCGTCATACACTTTCTTTAACCCGCATGTAGAACATGGGCGAAAAAGAGCTTTCCCAGACATTAAGAAAAAAACGAAAAAAACATCCTAGCAAAACTAGTAGATGACACAAGGTGATCCCACTACTTTGGAAGACGGTTGAAATCTGAAGGGAGCCGTGGGGGCGGGGCATTTATACTGCTACGTCCTATTGGGGCATACGTAAGCAGCCCAAAACGACGTAGATAGGACACAGAAGTGTCGAAATTTTTCCTGTGGAAAACGGCTTTATAAATGTACCGAGGGTTCCCAGCCTGACGACGGGGAATATTCTAAGCATGTGAATCCATGAAAGATCCAATGCTGGAGAAGTCATATTCCTGATGGCGTTTAACTGCACTGCTGAGGTTTTAATGAATATGCCATTCCATCTTTGATAACACAGAGGTACCAGATTGGGTCCTGTGGATTGATCAGAAACCCTAGACACCAGTGAACAGGGAACAGACAGGGCACGGAAGCTATAACTGAGAGACAGTGAGCAATATATTCAGTGTACAGAGGTTTGATGTAGGGTTAACCAAGGAATATCCAAATTAATGCCAACCTGGTGGGCATCAATGAGGTAAAATGCTATGGTGTCATTATGAGTGTTACCGTTGACCATAACCATGTCTACGTTTCTGTGGTGATCGGGCCTGAGGAAAAAGCAGTGCCATCTACCACATGTACTGACTATGTCATTGTGTGTGGTGGGCCAGGAAATCTTGTGCATGCACTACAGCCAATTGGGATACAGAGAGTTGTGGTGTGCAACCCCATAAGTGACCAGCGACATAAGGATGCTGTCACGCAACCTAAATCTAGATGCACCAGGGCCAGCGCACGCACTGGCACAATAAGGCATTTTGCAGGGATGCACACAAGTGGAACACAAGACTGAGACTTCTGCAGGTCGAAAAATCTACGTGGCAGGGCTCTTGAATAGGCGGTCGTGACAGTGCGGCAGCTACTAAGAAATTACCCTTTAAGGTAAGATGCCATCAGAAGAATGTATGCATAAGATCGAAAGGGGGAAATATCAGTAGTTGTTGGTTTGATTATGGGGGTGGGTTTAACTATCATATTTCTTTGCATCCACGAATTTATTACACAAACCTGAAGCTATGTGACTATGTACTGGGCAGTAATATAAGTAGGTAATGCTGAGAGGTTAACCTTGAGGGAATTTTCAAGAGACTTGACCATCTAGCACAGGGGTCTGAAACTTGCGGCTCTCGAGGTGTTTTGGACTACGAAGCCCATGATCCTTTGCAATTGGCTATACTGGCTTGATGAAATGGAAGTTATAGTTCAAAACATCTGGAGAGCCAAAGGTTTCGGGCCCCTGATCAAGCAGGAGAACACTGAAGGGCAACATGTCTCATGCACCATTAGATATATGTATCTTCCATTTATTGAAATAGTAAAACCTTGTTTTTTTTGTTGATGACTTTAATATATCCATATACCTATGACAGTGTTTTACATGCACACATTCTATAACTTCAGTAGCCAGGCATTTAAGTTTATGGTGTGTGGGCTCTTCAGTGTCTCTCATGAGAGAAAATGTGGCGTAGTTTTAGTCTGGCGGGGCTATCAACATTTGCATTAGATGCAGAAACCACAATTGGCATTTTTAGGGTGTTGCAGTTAGTATAAATGTCATGTATGAGTGTCATGCGTGTCCTCTGATTCTTGTGCAATAGCTTTTGTATTAACTGTGATCAGGGTAAAGCGTTAGCAAATATCCCGGACCAGCTGATCCACATCACATTGCCCAGTTACCCTGGTTGAGGGTATCCAAAGGTGAAGGCTTGCCATATGATGTTTCCCTTGTGCAAACACATCAACCTCTTGAGTGCTATTTGATGTACAGTTGTGTGCAACTCCCAATTATATGCCTGTGGCATCTGCCGACTTAAGTTATCAGCAAGCCAATTTCATATGTTTGGTATGTGCTTTGCTACCACTGTAATTGACACCAGTGTCAAATTTGCAGTGCCATGTCAGACAGGCATTTGGAGTGTGTCTACCATATTTGTTAATATAAAACATTACTGTTGTATTATCTGTCATTATGCAGACATGTATTCCCATTATTTAAGATGGGAAACTGTTAGGGATAATTTTCATTTCTGTGCTAATTCCCTTCAACCTTAGAGACCCCCGCCCCAGCTCGTTTCTTGGATTTAAGACTTTTTAATTTTAACTCCTGAGTGAGTGGGACCTTTTTCTCACTCTCTCATGTGTTTTTCCCTGATTAGGATTTTGTGTTTTCACTGTTTTTGGAGTCTGACAAACTCCATAGGCATCTGCTTTTTGTATAGTGACACACAGCACCTTCAGTGCAGTGTCATTGAGAAGTCCTTTGGATTTCTCTTAAGGTTTAAATACATTTTCTTGGGTGAACTACAGTTCACAAGAATAGTAAGATGAAATTGATCTTACTTATCTTTTCTCTTTGTAGGTCCAGCACACACCATCTTATGTGGAGTGCTGCGGGGGTTACCTAGTGGCCCCTTATCCTACTTTCTTATGTAACATTTTTAGTCACCCTCACAACTTTAAATGACTGGTAGCAGTGGTTTACTTTTTACTACCATTGTGCATTTCTACCGCAGGCTGAACCCCCAGCTGCAGTACCGTACACATGGGTGTCCATATTGTCAAAATGGTGCTGGTCTTCTTTTATTGTCATTTTCTGTTTGTGAGTTCTTCCTTTGCTTTTAGTCTGTGCGTTGAGACAGGTTTGAGCCCTTTGTGTATTTTGCCTTTCGCGGGCTTCAGCCCTGAAGCGCGCCTTAGCTCCAGTTTGTCTGGAAGGACAGGATGTGACAGAGGGTCCCAAAACTCCCCTGTCCATTGTCTCTAGGAGTGCCTGAACAAAAACAGTCTTGATTCGTCGGCTGGCTGTCCTAGAAGGACAGCAACCCTACTTTGTGATTGACATCCTAGGCTGTGCATGAAGGGGAAAACTTGCTTAAAAGGTGAGGGTTTTGGGACTAGAAGCAGAGTCGACTACTGGAAGAAACATCCGAAGCAGAAAACGTGAAGAGAAGCCTGCTGCAACCTCCTGGACATCGAAGTACCGGTGAAGCCCTGCTGCTGTGCTGACCTCTTTTTTCATAGCGACAGAGAAGCTCCGGACGGGACGACTTCCTCCCTTGGGTTAGTGGGACCAACTAACCCTGAGACGAACTCCACTTTGGCACAATCCCCGATTTGCTGTGTCTCGCCGTTGCTTCAGAAGCCCAATGCCAGGGGTCGAGTGTCCATTACCGAGTGCAATATCTGCTGCGGAACGAATCCGGCCAAAAGCTCCAGGAGCCTTCTAAGGACACTCCAGAATCAGAAAATCCCGATCCAGTGCCCCTCACCAGAGCCCAGGATCAAGGGAGCAAGGAAAGTCCAACCAGAGATATTCGTTCTGCATCATTGCTGTTTGTGAAGCGCTGAAACTGCGAAATGCTGCTGAATCGAAGAGAACCTGTAGCTGCCGATGACCTTACGGAGTACAGCCGCAGGAGCACTCCAGACGTCCTCCCTCTTGTTCCCATGACTGAGGCTCACGAACCAGGGTCTGCTTGGCTGTAGCAAGATGTAATCCAGCTGGACCACTTTTCTTCTAACCAGAGGTTCTGTTTGGGCTTGGGGGTTCTTACCTTCTCGCCTTAAGTCGTGCTTTCTCACTTGAGATTTGCACTTGCTTAACCTTCTGAGTTGATTTCAACTCCCCTTTGCAAAGGCTTAACAGCGTGTGTGCCTACAGTGATTTTCTGAACCATCTGACTTTATGAAAGACTTTTATCCAAGAAGTGCATCAGAACTATAAACTTTGTCCAATTGACTTTGGCTGTGCTGGCTCCCTAAAGGCACCTTTCAGAAACCATTGACTTTGGCATTGCTTGTCCCTCATAGGTTGCAATTTGTTGAACACTTTTACTGCTGGGAAAGGCTTACCTAGATTTCATTGGAGGATTCCAACTATCGTTTTACTTCTTAAGAAAGTATGCTCTGACCTTTCTATTGTTCCTTAACCCTTCCTTCCTGAAACTCAGAGTCTATAAAGTATATTGGTGTTATATATAAATGCAATACTATCTTTGTTATTGAAGTCACTTCAGGGTGTATGAGAAATGTATTAGCATATCCAAAGAGTATTCACCACCTTTATTGAATGTTGAAAAGTTATTCCAAAGTGTGCTTGCCCGTTACAAACAATTGCCCTTTTAAAGAAGCTTAACTAAAACTTGAAGTGTAAATAAATACATATATGTATAACTGAAACCTTGAGAGTGCAAGTGTTACTTGGTTACTTGTATTGACAGATTTCATTTGTACAGCCCTACAGCTCACATTTACTCCTCTTGAGATAGACCTGGCTGCTCAGTCACACTACCAACTTGTCTAGTACAGACCTATACCAAAAGGTGGGCTACCTAACACCAAGCAGATAAGTCTTGTGTAGTTTCACACAGTGTGACTGCACCAATTCCTATCTAACAGAAACATATACGTTCTAGGCGAATTGCCATTAGCTCCAACACACTGATGTGTAGACCTTGCTCCAACTTTGTCCAACTCCCTGTACTATTATGGACAATAAAGGGATCCAATCATAAGAGAGATGCATCTGTTGTTATAGTCACCAAAGATGAGGAGACTGAAAAAGGTTGCCCCTTTGTTAGGTTCTGTGTGTTTTACCATGTTGTGACAGAATGACCCATGGTGTTTCAACCAGTAGATCCTCCCAATATTCCTCTTCCAATTATCACTATTTACCGAGCTACTCTTGTACGGGGCTCATGTGTAGTTTTGTGATAGGCACTAGGCGAATACATAATGCCATTATACTGAGATTTCTTTTTACTAACATTCATCACTGTCAGACAGTGTGACATCTTGGAAAGAGGAACAGTTTCCACAAAGTCTTGTATCCTCTCCTGTGAATTAAAGGCAAATGTCCTGTGCAAGTCTACCTGTGCTCCCAGAAATGTCTTCGACTGGTTTCGGATTTAATTTAATGTCACATTATTCTAGATGCGCCCAATGTAATGCAGGTGCTGCACTGTTGTGTTTGTGTCTTTGCACTGAGTTGCTGTGTTCCACTGTGTTAGCCAGTCATTGGGCTATACAAGTGTACTGCAATTCTACGGAAGTAAGTTGCCACTACTGATAATACTTTTATGAACTCACTTGGTGCAGATGTAATAACGAATGGAAGGATTTTGACATGATAATGCGACGTACACACCCAGGAGAGTCAGTGTTTTCAATGCTTTCTATGCATTAAAAAGTGAAAATAGGCATTCTTCAGTTCAATGACTGTCATGTTGTTGCTTTGTTATAGTAGTTGTATTGTCTCTTGTAGGGTCGTAATGCACCTTCACAAGCTTGTTTAGAGAGGTCGCAAGTCCAAGAATGGTCGTAGATTTCTATCTTTTTGAGGAATGCAGAGGTATGAGGAATAGATATTGCAATAATTCCCTTTCCTGGTATCTCTTAGATGGTTCCTTTTTCAAAGAGGGCTTTGGAATTTGTTAACGATACTGCAAGAAGGTGTGACCTTCTCTTGCATTGATTATGTGGTATCTGTAATTTGTTTCCATCAAATGTGATGCAGTAAATGTGACGTATCTTGATATCTCTATTTCGATTTTTTAGGATTTCTGGCATATACAGAGAGTAGCCCTATTCGAAACCTGCTGCACGTGGCAAACATTTTGAAAATTGGATGAGCCAAACTCGAGATATTTACTTTTTAATATTCTATATTTCTATATTTCTAACCTGTCCTGTAGATCCAGAGTGAAACAAAATATGTTCGCGGATGCACACATCCACTAAAAAGAGACCTTTCCATATCATCCGTGTTATTCATCTTAGCCCACTGTTAGCAGTAATGGCAGCCACCATGTATTTCCATGGCAGCTGCCGCTACCTATCTGTTGTTTGCCTCAGCTGAGGAGAACCACATAATCAGCGGTTATTGTGCTACTGGATGTGGGATCTGTATCCAAACAATTGATGTGCCTATCACTAGCTGCTACACATAAACATAAACAACCATTACCTACATTATGGTTTTTATCAATAGGTAAATTCTCTCAAACTGCCCAGAATCACTGAAAAGGCTTTGCCCAATCCCTTTGTCCACCAAACTGAGAGTCTACTTGCTATCCCAAGCAGACATGGTTTTTTGCCCCATGTTATCAATGGGAAAACAAAAGCAACAATATCACATCAATCAAAAAAGCCAGTCCAAAAAAAGCATCTGAAGAGGGGAGCTTTGAACGGAGGTGAGCGTCCAAACCACTTCCCAACCCATGCTGTAATTCTGAAGCCCATAGAAACGTACATAAGCTTTAGCAGCACATACTCTTATGTCAACAAATGCTTCGCTTGCTCAAAATGCTGCACAAGCACAGCATGTTTTCTGTCCAGAACCACATCGTGGAGAGACAGAAGTGGTGTTTTAATTTCTCTTAGGCCTTAGTACAGGAACTACCATTATAGGAATGACCCTGATAATAGATTGATAGTTAGCTGATTACCTGATAAAGGACTTGTACCTAAGACACATGGTTTTTGAAATGTCAGCCACTAAATGAAATGATTGGATTTTTAACATTCAACAAGCTGTTCCCTTTGGGATTGGCAGACATTTTACTTCAAGGAAATGGAAGTTTCCTTTTTAGAAACTTTCCTGGCACAATATGCACTTTGTATTGATTTGTGTAGTTTGCGCACAAATTCTTTTTTAATTTTAATTTCCATTGTTTCCAATTAAACAATCCTTGCACCCACCCGTCCCCTGTTAACTCCGCTGGTCCACCATACGTCCTTTGCAGGATATAGCCCACCTTCCAGAGGAACGTCTCGTCCTCTACATTATGTCAATATTCTCAAGTTCTGGGGGCATCATTGCATCATGTAGTCTCCCCTAAAATACTCCAGTACCATTCCCCAGTCCACCCGCAATTTGCCCTGCTTCCCCCTATGTGTGTTATCCACTCCATCGCCAGGATTCCCCCATAATTTATTTAGCCATTCTATATTTGTGGGTGGTGTTTTCTGTTTCAATTTTTTCGCTACTACTAGCCATGCTGTTATTAGTAAGATCATGAAGGCTTTACGTTGTGGTTTCAAGGGGTTCTGCATCTCTGGGTCAAAAAGCCCACACATCCATTCCCTCAGAGTGTACATTGCTGGACCGCCCACCATCTGTTGTATCTAACCAGTTACTTCCTCCCAAAATCCCTTGAGAAGTTGACACTACCACTATATGTTTCCAACATTCTTGTGCTATAGTGGGGTACATGGTATGCAATCTTTCTGGTGTGTAGTGCCATTGCACCATTACTTTATACCACGCATCCCTGGTTTGGATAGATCTAGTTAGCTTTGTTATATTTACCTAGAGGTTTTCCCAGTGTGTTTCAGGGATTTCCTGCCCTAGTGATCTTTTCCATTCCTGCATGTAGGACCACTTGTGGCTCGATTTTAGCTCCGCTAGAATTGAGTAGAGTTTGGACACTAATTGTTTGTCGGCTGTCTGCATTGTAATACATTTCTGCAAGGGCATTAGTGCCCTCTGGGTTGCTTTTTTAATTTCCGGCTGTTTCAGCCAATGTCATAATTGGTAGTATTCCATTCTATCTTTTTCTACCATGCCAATTTGTAGTTTGCAATCTTCAAATGTTCTTACCTCCACTTCTACTATCATGTCCCCATATTTCTTGCAGCCCACTTCCCTCCATTTCTTGAAGGAGCCCATTGTCATCCCTGGTGTAAACTGTGTGTTCCTAAATAATGGGGTAAATAGGGACGGACGTGTGGATAGGTGTCCTTGTCTAATCAAGGGGTCCCAAGTATCACATGCCACTAAAAGTACTTTGCTCATATTGGCATTCCGGAGTCTATCTTGTTTGTCTAGCCACAGAAGCCCCTCCAGGGGGGGGGGTCCCTGTCACTGCTCTATCCATCCTGGCCCATGGTTTAGTCAGGCCATTTGAGAGCCATTTACTATCACTCGTAATTGGGCTGCCTCATAGTATTTAGAGACGTTTCGGAAGTCCCAATCCCCCTTTCCGCCTAGGAGCCATCAAGGTCTCTAAGGCGACCCTCGATCATTTATTCTGCCAAATAAAACGTGATATTATCTTGTTAATATTCTTAACAAATTACATGGTAACCAAATAGGAAATGCTGGAAGTGGTAAAGTAGCCTGGGTAGCGTGACCATTTTTAACGTAGCTATCCTTCTTAGCCACGAGATGCGCATGGGGGTCCATTTGTTTAAATCTAATTTTATCTTGGATATCAATGCTGGGTAATTCGCTTCATATAAGCTTGATATTGAATTTGTTATTTTCACCCCCAGGTACACTATGGTGTCCTTGGCCATCACAAACGGTACCACTAATGGCATGTCTGCCTTCTGCGTCTCTGTGAGCCCCATGTTCAGGAGCTCTGATTTGGACATATTTATTCTCAGGCCTGCTACGTTTTCCATCTTTGTGAGTTCCTTAATTAGTGTCTTGCAGCAAATGTCTATGGGAAACACAGCAAGTTTATGCCGGAGAAAGATAAGAATGAGCAATGGGAGACGGAAGAATGAATTGCTGTGCAGCCATGTGATCATGGTGAAGCAATTCATTGTGAGGTCTTGTTTTATATCTGGAGGAATAAATTGGACTCAGCACATGCAGGAGCAGATGTTCAAGGCAGAACAGCCTTGTGATCTGTGGAAAGCAGTACATTCTGGGCACTTGCGTTTCAGTCATGTGGAAGAAAGCAATAAGCACAGCAGTCAGTGATGAAGTTAGCCAGGTGCATAAAAGTAAAGCCCTGTGATCTTGGGAAAACAGTGCATCATAGCTCATACACATGGGAGTGAGATCCCCATGTGCCTGACACAGGCTGTAATGCGGGAAAATTGATTCCCAGGCCAAGAAACTTGAAAAAATAGGAAAAGCCCCAAATAGAAGAACTGATATTCCCAGAATCCCTCTCCTTGTAATAAGGAAAACATGGACTGGATCTGGGAAAGTCATTTGCGGATTAGGGAGGAGAAAATCTCTGAGTAGACTATAGTCAGGTTGCCAAAGCTTAATTAATACTTTTATCCTGCAGACCTTTTTCTGGTAGCAAAACAAGAGACAATTTCTTCAAGGCAGATGATGAGCTGTTACTTTCATGATTAAATACTTTCCCAAAACTACATGAGCCGACAAGTCTTCACACATATTATACTTAATTTTATGCTATGCTATAGATATATTACAAAACGATGTCTACACCTGGAAGTCATGTTAATTGCAGATGTCCCACCTAGGACAAAAATGAGCAATATTGGACACAGACATCTAAAAATCTCTACAAAAAACAAATCAGAACTAATACCACTGGAGCGACCTCCCAATATCCACAGCAAGAAAGTAGGGGTTTGGGGAGAATGGCAAATGGTCCACTTGATCTGCGAAGATGTCTAGTTGGGTCATGTTGCTGAGGGGTGGGTTGGATTGGAAGGAGGTTTTGTAGAACACTTGGTTGGCATTAATAGCTTGGCGCTGGTTAGGGGTCTTGGAAGATAGGAGAGCTATTGAGGGAAGAGATGGGTTTTCAGGAGACTATGAAATGAAATGTAATTAGACGCATTCATTAGACATAAAGAGAGTGAGTTCCAGAGAGTTAGTGGAAGAACTGAAAAGGAGTGACCACCACGACAGGACTAGTGGAGGCATGGAACAGATAAATGAGAGGTTGTAGAAGAGTGGAGAAGAAGTGTAGGTAAGTATGAACCCAATTTAGCCTTAAAGCGATCGATGAATGATGCATAGAACTTTAAAATCAGCAAGACCTAAGTGTACAGGGTTCCTGTAATCTGGGGGATAGATGGGGGTAGGGCGTTGGGAAAACTGAAGGTCATGATTCTAGCGGATGAAAGGAAAAACATCTTTATACAGTAGCACCTTTGGTGGGTGGGGCAGCCAATCAGGTTGCTCCAAACCCGGGCTGAATCTAACGATGCAAGCCTGGTTCGGAGCAACCCAAGTGCTCTGCGCAACCGCTGCTGACTGTTCCCTCTCCTCCCTTGCCTCTTGCCCCCATATCCAGCCCCTCAAAACCCCACACCTCCCCTCCTTATCTTAACAGTGCTCCACTGCCCGGCCTCACCATTTGGCTTTCTGTGTACGCCATGGAAGGGGGCTCAGAGGGGAACCCGCCGTCCATTTCCAAGGCAATCCTGACTCTCCCCAGCTGCTGCTGCAAACGAAGCAGTGCGGCTGGGTTTTATTTTTAAATGATTGCTATTAGCACCTCAATGGTTTGAATTGGGGTGTTAATGGCAATAATAACTGTTTGGTGGGCTTCACCGGCTTGGGAACTACACCGGGGCCTGGTGTTAAGGCTACAACATCGACATTGGGCAGTTAATGGCTGTGAAACCCACCAAACGCTTTATTATTGCTATAAAAACAGCCACTGGGTGCAACATACATCAGAGGGTTCAGAGAGAATTTGGAATCAAATCTAATGCCAAGATTGCAGACTGAAGAAACCAGGTTGAGGCCATTCTGTGGGCCAACAGTCTCTGTTCCAGGTAACTGTATTTGCTTCAAATAACAGTACTCCAGTCTTGCTGCCTTCAATTTAAGTGTGAAAAACCAGAGGGCGTTTCACAACCTAGTCCCTGGGGATCCAGTACAGAGGTGGCAAGGGAAAGGCCATTGCTTGTGGATCCCGACCCTGTGAGTGGACAAGTGAGGGAGGATCACCTGGGTAGGGGTTCCTCTGGGAGAGGAGGTGAAGTACCTGATGGTGAGACATGGTATCCCCCTTTTCCCTAACCCATCTCGCCTCTATCCCTGCTTATTTTATAGGAAGCTACAACTTCCATAATTCCTCCCCACTTCACATTGACAACACTACTGAGACGAGGAAGATGAGGAGTGAGGCAAGGAAGATTACCTCTACTGACTTGCAATGGCTATGTCCCTCTAATGAGATAAGTCAGAGTCATGCACGTAATCCGAATTGCATACACCTGCCACTTGTTAATACTCCCTGTCAGGATTGTGAGAAACCTGAAGGTGTCTGCCTAGCTAGTCTCCGGGGATCTGTCATCAAGGTGGCCAGGACAAGGCCATCACTATTAAATCCAGTTCCTGGGGGTGGACCAGTGAGGGAGGATCACCTGAATGGGGGGTCATGTGGAGTGGGACACCAATGGGCGAGACACGGTATCCCCCTACTTTCAACACCTTTTTCCCATCCTGACCACGTAGGATATTCCAAAACACTGGCCCCCCCTTTTCTGACACAAACACTTTCACACAACACGAAAGACGACGGACTAACACCAGAGCCGTTTACCTGACATGTCCCAATACAAGCATCAGGCAATTGGCCAGAATTACACACACCTGACGGCCCATTCCCTTCCCCACAGAGATAAAAGGTGGAGCACAAGATGAGCAAGGCAGACCACACAACGTGAGAGCTAACTCAGCACAGCAGTTCAAGAAGAGGCGAAAGACAGCGAATACCGAGAGGGTGACAAGGAGAGAAGTAACCTTGCCCTTTCTGATCAAGGCCAGTGAAACCTCTGCAGATGGAAACATAAGGCCCTGACCAATAGCCAGTGTCTGTTGCAGCAGATGTCTATGGTACGCGAGACGCTCCTTCGCTGATAACCAAGCTGGGGAAGGACGCTGGTCTTGGTGGTACCAAACTTGACTCCAAGGATAAACAAAGGGAATCAGTTCATCGCAGCCTGTGAGTCGAGGGGAGAATCGATAAGAAACTGAATTGTGTTTAACGAAAAGTAGTCAACTGCTAATTTGAACTTTGAAAGACATAAGATACGATTGAGGAAAGATGGGGAAAACCAGCAACACAGAAGTCCGGCACCACGTGTGCTCACGCAGGAAACTCCGGGTGATTACCCGATGGTAGAAACTACCGGGACCAGAAGCTCTTGGGAAGAGGCGAAAAGAGGTCAAAGTGGTCATACAGCGGTCTTGTAAAATCTTCTGTACTGTCGAATATCTTTGACCTACAGATGATTGAGAAGCAAAGGGAAATGAATCCTGCTTGGTGAAATGAGCGCATGAATAGTGGGTCTCATTACAAGTTCGGCGGGTTGCCGCCGGACTTGCAATATTTATCGGTGCTAGGCTTGCCGGTAACACTGGGGGATTACAACCCCGGCGTTCTGGGAGGTCAGGTGCTGGTAAATTGTAAATCCCCATTCCCATTTGAGTCCCATAGGACTCAACGGGAATGGGGACCACGGAAGCACCAGCACCGTAAATAACGGTGCTGGTGCTTCCCTGAAACTCTGCAGGCGGGTGCTGTTCCGCCCGGCAGGTCTGAGAGTCATACTTTGCCGGTCCGCTAACAACAGTGCCGGTAGGCTCAGCTGCACCATTGTTACCGGACTGGCACAGTCATAATGAGGCCCAGTGTGTGGTAAATGTTGGTGAGAGTGAACCCGGAAGAGGGAAGCGGACAATCAGGAACAAAGCCTAAAGTGCTGTTTAAAAGGACATTAAGATTTGTGAATCAAGAGGTATTGCTAGACAAGGGGAAGGGAAGCGCCCCCTTGTCATTTAGGATCTGAAACCAGCCGAGGGAGATCGAGGGGTGAAAAATCATCACCCAAAGTTCATTGAGAAAGGAACTGTTCAACTGATCGGTTCAATACTATATATGAGGGGTCGGCGCCCGGAAGAGGGGGGACCCAGGGGTGAAGCCATCACCCAACGTGAACTGTGGAAAATAACTTTTTGTTTGTGTTTATTTGTTGGATACATCAGGCCTCGAAGGCAAGAGACTTTGTAATGCAAAGAGACTTTACCATCGAAGAACCTGAGAGCTGGAGCAGAATTGTCAGCTCGTGCTAAGAAAACCCGAGCGTGTGCTCCAATGTCCCACCTTGTCCTGTGCTGAAAACATGGGAAAGGGAGACCTCTGGCAATCACATCATCACTTATTATTTGGAACACTTCTTTTCTTTATTGAAACCCTATCCCACACTTTTTCTATAATTAGTTGTAAGGAATTGCCAATATTTTTTGTTTTAGTATAGGCCCTTTTAATTTGACACAACACCACTAGTACTGCCTTATTTTTCATTTGATGGTCGACACTTGCTCCCATCTTAAATTTAGGTTTAGTTTAGGCGTTTTTCCACCATGCATTCATTGTTCAATAAACACCCTTGAACTTTGATCACTTGTTTCTGTATTTAATGTTGCCACCATGAGTTCCTTACAGGATAAAAGGTGGCGCGCACAGGCACACTCTGAGCGAGGCTGGGTACGAGAAGGAACTGATGCGAACCAGACTATGGAAGTTGAAAGGCCAAGGGGCTGCATCGGCTGCTGCAGAGAACGAGAGAGTGAGCCAGGGGAGAATTCCACTCTTTCCGTCGAGCCGTGAGCGTTCCACAACTGAAACCGAGTGAGTCGAAAGGAGAAACCTTTAGAGTGATTCAAGGTGGCGGGCTACCCTCCCGGGTGAACAACAGAGTTGGGGAGGAGCAGTGGAGGTGTTGTTAATGGCCTTAATTGCTACATGAAAGGCACTGAATAAAGAAGCCCAATTAACACGACCGGTGAGTTATCGAAGACAAAAAAAACCTGGTTTGTGTTAAGAGCAAAAGATGCATGTAACAAGAGTTGAAGGTTGTGTGTGTGCCAATAGAACGCGTAATGAAGAGGACAATGATTGAATGGTGAGAAAAGTATACAAAGTAACAGAGTGGTCCTCTGAGGCGGAAACGTACATTCCATAGTCTCTGTGAAATGTTCTAAGTTATGGAAAGTGGGAAACGAAGGCAAGGAAGTAACCGCAATCCCGAATGAGAGTTGATTGAGTGAAAAGCAATTTATTTGAACTTTGAAAGATGCCAAGAGAGTAAAAGTAAAGAGGACATGAACTTTGAAAGATGCCAAGAAGGCAAAAGTTAAGAGAATAAGAAACTACAAGTACCAAGGACCATTAGTGTTGTGAGGTGATGAAGATTGTTTATTGTCAAATTGCTTAAAAGGTGGTTGAAGTGGTCATGCAGAGGTCTACGTAAAATCTTTGCAGTTTCGAAGGTCTTTGACAGTTTAAAGAGATAAGCACAGAACGTGGGGAAGGGAGCCCCCACAAAGAGAAAGACAGGCTCGAGCCCGGCAGAGGGCAATCTCTGCTGAACTGTGGTAAAGTGACAGTTAAGTGAGAAGGATCGTGGGGAAGGGAACTCTCCCAAAGAGAAAGACAGGCTTGAGCCTGGCGGAGGGAAGCCTGTGCTGAACTGTGATAAAGTGAAAATTTGAATGTGAAAAAAGAGGCAGGCTCCAGCCCGGCAGAGGGAAGCCTGTGTTGAATTGTGGCAAAGTTAATAGCAGAAATGTGCTTTTTTGGTAAGGTGGACAACGCCTAAATAGTTAATTGGACCTTGAAGCCTGAAATGTTGAATTGTATCAGCAAGCCAGAGTGTGCAAGACAGATAGAACTGTACTATCCACCTATCCTTTTAAAGAAACTCTTGAGACCCTGTGCTTCTGAACGGTGGCAAGGGAGTTGTTACCTAAGCTATTCTGAGATTTCTTTTAAGACACTATTTTCCTTTTTGTATTTCCTTTACACATTTGTCATTTGAGAAGGAGGGCAAGGTTTTTTTTTTCTTTTTTAGTATAGGCCTTTTTATTTTGACTAGACTGACTTGGATTTGTTTGTTTAATGGTCGAGATTACTCCCATTTTAGAGTTAGGGCCAGTTAGGAATTCCTCCAACCCTAGTAAACTCCAAAATAAAGGTTTTCGAAACTTGCATCTATTGTGTCTGAGTCTACTGTTCATACCATGCCTTCCTTATATAAGGTAGTGAAAATTCATCTATTTGTTAATGGCCAAGGTACTCTCCACAAACTAACATTTATTGACAACCAGATTCGGGTCAAGCCTGAGCATCATCTGGAAATCATGCACCTATGAATAAAATCGAAGGAAAGTATTTTTGAATGATATGGGCACAAGGTTGAATGTACATAACAAACAGTATGCTGGGAGAGCCCCATCTCACAGAATGTGAGATACAGAAGAGAAGTGTGGGAGAGGCAGAGTCTGCGTACTTCCTGCTAGGAAGGAGCAGAAAAATTCATAAACACTATCCTGGATACCTATCTCTGTTAGCCAATGTAAGAGAATGGCATGGGCATGGTATTGAATGCCATTTTGAAGTCTCAATACAGCAGGTTTGATGCCAGGAACGTTCCATATGGTGAACATCCCGTCTTAGGACTTTGAGTTGATTAAAAAACCAAGGGGCAGAACGTTTAGCACATATCTTTATTTTCATTAATGGGGACAGTGTTTCAGCGACTGAGGAGAGTCATTTAGAAATGTCAACTGTAAAGGATGTGGTAGTTGCCTTGCAATTTTCCTGATTGTGACTAGAATAGGCAAGATGAGTGATGATATTTGGACCACTAAATCATAAACACAACTGAAAGTCACTCCAATCCTTGGAATTCTTGCTTACTCTTTGATGATCAAATTCATTGTTGTCTTCATGCTCCAGGTCATCAACTTCATTGAACACAGAAAAGCCTGGGAAAACAAAATATGACATATATATATATATATATGTGAACAAGACACTAGTAGCCCATAAAAATCCTGCAACATGCTGCGAGTCCTGCTATAGGCCTTAAATAGTTTTAAGTGTGGACAACATGTGCGAGTTGTCAATTCCTAGTTTACACTAATGGTTGTGGCCATAATAGTCTTTGGTATTCAGAGTGTATGTAAACATATATATTTCATTAAACAAAAAAAAACATTAGCATGTCACTACACTTTTGATTTTCACCTTGATCTGCACTTTGCCATGTAACAACAATAGATTGTCTTCAATGCCAGGAAAGATCTGAGTCGAAGTATGGCATGGGCAAACCATCATTTGACTTTCCAATGCTTGTGAGTTTTATACCATCATGGTCGCCTGTAACTGGTTCTCGGTGATATGAGTGGGGAATACTCTCAGTGGCCTCGCAACTAGTTTGAATTAGAACTGCTTAAATGACACCGCAGGTGTTGCAGAGACACTGGCAAAACGTTGCAACCTCAATAACAGAATCTACATTCATGCACTGTGGCCCTTCACTGGGCAGCTACTTTACTTTTTGTTATATTATATAGCAGAAATTAAACTTACCATAAACATCTACAGCCACATCCTCAATTTTTCTTTAGTCAAGAAATTTGAACCCAGTATCAAGGCACGAGCAACAGCTATTCGTAGCCACATTTTCAACGAGGAGCACCCACTTTTGAACGTCATTGTTTCCAGGCAAATGCTCAGAATAATATCATATTCTGTAGGCAGTTTCACCAAAGGTGTGATTTTGTCAGCCAAAGATAGACATCTGTTAAAGATGTTCATGAATCAGGATGTTATTCGCACTGTATGATCTCCGATGTGTGAAGTACATGGACATGATTTAAGAATTTTGATGCTCAATAACAACAGACCATCCAAACGATACTTCAAGTACAAAATGATTAAAACAACTACTGTAATGTGAAGTAGAAAAGAAATATAACCCATTATCATCTGTTCAGCACACTGTCTGCCCTATAACCTATTTCTGTGAAAGTCCTAACTCGAATCAATGCACAAGCAGACTCTGTGGATATGAAAACTTTATCAGAGTAATGCACACTATTTGCACCAAATTGTCACTGAGCATTCATGATAGGTGTACTCTGATGGGAAAATCAGGTAATTATTAAATGTAATAAAACAATTCAAATTACGTTTTATGTTAGACATGCAGGTGTCTGGTATACACTTGGGCCCTCCTTAAGAGTCTGTTGTTAATGGTAAAAACAGGTGATATTTCAAATACCAGCTGCTTTTACCACTGGCCACGTTTTGGGCCCGGAAGTATTTACCTCATTACCTCATAGAAGAAACATAAATCCAGTAAATACTGCCTAAGCATGAAGTTAAATACTGTCCGAAGAATCAGTGAAAATGTGTGCATCTTAGATGCCCACTTGTCACCCCATTTCATTGTAATGCACAGAAGGGTCACTATAGACCCGTCTGTGTATTACTTTACATTATACGGTAGTGATATGAACAAACAGTGATGTAAATTTTGTTTGGGAATGCAGATTTTCAGGAAGACAGCATGTGCCATTTTTCAAAATCAAAGTTGGGATTTTATGTAATAGAACTCACCATTTAAACACTAATATTTTCATGAAGGAATACATCTGGAACAAGTACATTTTCTTGATTACCTTGGTATTCAATTCCCACGTAATGTGTTGTGGTCTCCTCAAATAGCAAATTGGCCTTAGAGAGAAGTAGTGGTGCACTGCTCTCACATAGTAATAGATTAGGTAATTGGGCCCCACTCAATATGATGAAGGTTATTAAAGCTCATGCCTTGTCAGCAGCCTTGCATGTCAGTGAATTATGAGGACGCGTCTAGGCATCAAACATGCAATTAACTGAAAAGTTTTTACAGAACAGAGGTCGTTTTTAAAGTTTATTGAAAACCAGAGATTTATTGGCTTTGCCTACACATAAATGATGAGTTAAATACCTTTACATCCAATACAGGATGTAGTTGGGCAGGTGGAACCAACACTTGGAAGTGGTATAAACATATGACAAACAATATGGTTTGGCGCGCAGAGTTAATCTCAAGAAGGACCTTTCCAACAAGAAATGGTGAAAAAAGAAGACTGGGGCCATTTTGACAAAATAGACACCCATGGGTGTCTTACTGCAGCTGTAATTGCAGCCCGCTGTAAAAATACACAATGGTAGTAAAAAGTAAACCACTGCCACCAGCCATTAATTGTAGAAAGGGTAACATAAAATTGTTACATGAGAAACAAGATACTAAGTAATACTAAGTAACCCCTCCAGCACCCTATTGTAAGATAGTGTGTGCTGGGTCTAGAAAGTTACAACATGTAAGTAAAGTCAATTTCACTTCACTGCTCTTGGAAACATTAGTTTCACCAAGAGAAGGTATTTAAACCTTTGGGAAATCTAAAGAGACTTCTCTGTGCCACTGCACTGAAGGTGCTGTGTGTCACAATGTAAAGATGATGCCTATGGAGTTTGTCAGACTCCAAAGTCAAAAGAAACACAGAGTCCAAATCACAGAAAAATACATGAGAGAGTGGGAACGGGGTCTCACTCACTTCAGGTTAGAGATTAAAAAGTCCTAGAGGCCGGCAAAAAGAGCTGGGGTTCTCTAAGGTCGAGAGGAATTGGCAAATTCCTTAGAACTCTCACTAAAATCTAGGGACACTTCCAAAGGCACGGATCTTCAAGCAGGGGTCAAGAATAGTTGTTCCCACTGGTCCAGGGGTCGAAGCACCAATGAGGACCTTCTTGAGATCAGGATCAGGACAGAGGAGCAGGGCATCACAAGGACAACACTGGAGTCGATGCTGGTCAGCTGCAGGGGTAATCTTCGGGTCATCAGCGGGCTGCTCTTCTTTATAAAAGTCTTGGTTCCAATGATGATCTGATGAACAGTTGCAGAAGCCCTTCTCTTATGCAAGATTCAGGCTGGGAGCAAGCCCAAGCCTACTGATGGTGAGATTTTGCACCATTCTAACAGCCAGTGGCTATCCAATCATGGATAGCCACTGGTCACCACATCTGCCCAGCAACAGACGTTCTGGCACCAAAGATGTGGATTGAGATTAGACAGTCCCATTCCCCTTCTCTGGCTCACACACACAATGGCCATTAGCCAGAGAAAGCCACAGCTTTCTCCAGGAAAGGAATTTCCTTATAAGGCATTTCCTGGCCTCAGAAGGCAAGACAAAGGCCAAAGAACAATATCACCTAAAAAAGTTAAACACCTTGTGGCATGGCCATTTTAGGGTGCTAGCCACCTTTAGTAGTCATTTGCGGTAAATGAAAAAGTGCACAAGTAAAACAACACAAGAACGTGACAAATATTACAGCTGCCACCAGCTTGTTTTAGGCACATTCTAAAAGTAACCAAAACGCCATTATATATATAAAAAAATAAGGATACAAACCATGCTAACTGCACTTCACTGTAAGGTGATGTGTGCAATTGTAACAATACAAGCATTCATAGTCATAGACATAGGGCCTCATTACAGGTTTGCCAGTATTCTGGTGGTAAATCCGCTGGAATACCACCAAATGGAATTACCGTTACCGCCACTTGGTCCAGCAGAATTACTGCCGGATTACAAGTGGTGGCATGACAGTGTCAGTCCCAATTTCTGGAGCCCATAGGACTCATGGGGATTTCTGCAGAAATACCTCTGGCGGTAATTCTGCTGATTTTGCTGTTTTTTTGGCGATAAGGTGGCGGAATCACCTCCAACATTTTGCTGGTGGTTTTTCTTATGCTTCACCACCAAAGTAATAGTACGGCAGTGCAGTAATGCAGTGGTAATACAGTGGCAACAATGTATTACCAATGTTTTTTCCTGCACCGCTTTACTTCTAATGAGGCCCATAGTCTCTTAGTACCGGCAGTCTTAGGGACTAGTCAGTTTTCCCATAAGAACTAGCAAAACAGGCAAGGGGAGTAAAGCAGAAAGATTTATTTACCTCCAAAAAGTCAGGACAGTATTCAAAACAAGCAGATATCTATGGAGGGAATGGGGCTTAAAGCAAATCTTTCCTAACAAATCCATTTCCTTTTAAATGTCCAATATACAGTGAATTAAAAAAGAAAAGGCTAATACCGATGTGCAATTCAGAGGCAAAGAAATCAGTTGGAGGATTTTATGTCTGCAAGAGAGCTCTGCATGTCTCCGAAACGTTTTCTGTTTCACATTTTTTCAGCAAAGCGTGGAAACAGACACAGGCTTCTAAAGTGAACAGATTGATTGATTTGTATATATTTGTTTGCACATTTGTCTAATTATATCATGTGCTATATTTTTTAAAATGTGTAAAATATGATTGTTTTACAGTAATTTGGAATGATTGCTCATTAAGTTGTGTTGGTTTTAATAGTATTTAATTTATTTTGCATTTTAGAATGACAATTATGACTTATGTATGTGCTTTTATGCCTACGACAAAATAAACATGAATGAATGAATGCTAAAACAGTAGTGACAACCTCTAGCAAATTAAATAAATAAATCTTGTTTACCAAGCATGTCGAATCGGTGGCCCTGAGGTGTTGCCGAAGATGGCGAGCAGGGCAGAGAGTCAAAAGCGATGTCACTCATGTTCTCATCTCCAGAGTTTTCCGACAGGCGGGACAGCAGTGGCGGCCTACATCCAGAGATGGTTCGCACCCGGCTGCTGCCACACTTTTCCTCTGTTCCTCGCAGCACGGTCTTAGCAGATTGCTTTTAAAAGTAAGATAATAATTCCATTCTTTATGTATTAAGTCAACACAGCACAAATTACTGAAAGCATTTTAAAATCAAATGTGTGCTCATTCAGATGTTGGAATGCTTGAAAAACATGCAATTGTGCAGCACGGCTGCTAACTGTTCTCAGATTCTCACTGCAACAAATTTACTCCATTGCAGCAAAAAATGAAAGTCCACCAATTTCCCCAACCAACAGATTCTGCCATGGGGTGATTGTGAAAGTTTAGGGGCGGGGGTAGTGGAAGTGCTTCTGCTGACGGGTGTCATCCCTGTAAGAGAGCCGCCAGCCTGTTTATTGGGGTGTCGGGGGGCTGCACTTGGGAAATTGACTGTTCTCTGTCACCCTCGCCGTCTGAAAAGACAGCATCGCTGCCCGCACTGGAAGCTCCACCCACGTTAATGGTGGCCTCGCCCTGCATTGCGTGATGGGCCATTGCTCTTGGTTCTTCGGTCTTTAAGAGTCTTGAGTTTGAAGAGCTTGCAGGCTTGACAGTGCCTCTCGTCGTGGTCGCGGTTTAGACACAAGTTACTCACTCAGTGGTTGTCTATCCACGGGCATTTTTTATTGCACATGGGGCAGAATTTAAAGGTGTTCTATCCATGTTTGGGAAGGGCAGCCAGGTAAGGAAGGGAGTGGGTGGGGAAAAGCATTGTACAATGACCACCCCCCACTCTCCCTACTGTAAGGGCCGAGGCCCAGTGCGGCCTTCCAAGGCCGAAAGGGTCTGTTGAATCTTGAACTCGTCCGACGGGTGTCTTTTCCACCGCATCTATAAAGTTGTCATAGTCGGAAGGAAAAGGACAGAAAGAGTAAACTATTTTTTATTTGCCATAAGCAAATTGAACAAGCTGAAATTGAACTCTGTGATAAGCGTCCGCTCACGATGACGGAAAAAAACTATCTGAGGGACCTCGATGCGTGAGGGACCATGGGTACAGTGGACGTCACACTGTCAACGTCCCTTTTCGAGTTTCGAAAACAATTACTATAATACTCTGCAGCTTCCACTAGATGTTGGCCTATGCGTAGCATGTGATCTAAGCAGATGCCACAAGCCCCAGAAATATTGTTACATACCTCTTAGCATTTCCTGATCTCAATGCACATTAGTCTTGTTAAAAATATACATACAGGTCTACTAAAGGTTGGGCTCGCTAAAGCCCACACCAGGCTTGATTTAGAAAAACCTTCCTAAAGTGCTGTGGCGTCTCCACAAAAAAAAAAAAACGATTAGTCTGAGCTGTTGGCTCTAATAGGTTTAAGCCAAACAGAAGATGGCTTATCAACGTGCTTGGTCCCACACAGTGGCACATAGAGTGCAAAGGAGAGGTCTTGATGTTAGGTACTAATACTGTGCCAAATTGGCAAGCATCAGGAGAGCGGATTAACATAAAAGCAGCCTGCAGATTCAAGTCTTGCCATTTTTACGATAACATGTTCACAGCTGGCCCACAGAGGGTTTGCGGGAAGGGCCTCACAGGCACCTGTCACTTCCAATGTTGCCTCTCCTCAACAATGGTTTTGGAAGGCTTGATCAACATAAAGATCACTCTCTACACCCGCCCCTCTATAAACATAGTCTCAAAATCAGTTGCATGTGTTTAATGCAGTCTTTGTAGCTCAAGCAGAAACATAAAGCTATCTAACTCTAGAAAACATTGTATTTTACTTTGACAACATTACATCATGGCCTTCTCTACCCTTCCCACCACCATTCCCACTACCCCTTAATACATAAACACATCTTTTCATCGAAATGATGTAATGTTGTCTAAGTAAAGTAGCATACGGTAATGTACTTCGATTAAAGGACAGCAAAAATAAACGGTAATTCCCTTTGGAAGAGATTGCTTACCAGCATCTTGTTGCAGCGGTCCAATGCTGCTTTCTCACCCGGTGAGTGATCGAAGGGTGTAAGTCCCATGCATTTGCAAATCTTGTTGCAGGCGTGAGAATAAAAGAACAAAGCCATGCCTCGCACGCCTAAAGTAAAGTAGAAGTGGGAAAAAGAGAAGTAAGAAAGTGATTTGTGTGTTATGCATGCCTAGGACTGTAAAAATCCCATACAACAGCTGTAAATAGTCTTTGCAAATGACTGCATTTTCTATATCCCTAATGCATCCACAACAGCAAAAAACATTTACTAGCAAAATGACAATACTTTTCCCCCTAGAATACACTGCAAACTATTGATTCAAATATTTGTTATCCTCTTGTGTACATTTTGGTACTTTACATATTGACAGCACTGGGAACATACAGTGCTCCATATTATTAAGAGACGACTATCTGCCACACTCATTTAGTTGACAATGGGGTATAAGATGTCTTACTGAAGGAGCGAGCAGTCTTCCTATCACTGACAGTCATCAGGTTTGTCACTTTGACTCTTCTGAGCATATGTCACAGGTAAGACCTGTGAGCATATCAATGAGAAGGTTTGTGTTTATTCAGCAGTTATTGAAACCCTTCTATGTTTGTTGTTTTCATTACTATTGAAAAGACTGCAGTCTTGCTGGTGAGTGCTTGTGGAGCGTGCATTGTAATAGATACAAAACAGTCTTTAGGGAAGGTAGCACTAAGAAAGCCTGTAATTGGACACCCTGGCTAAGCAGGAATTGATATTTCTGGATTCCAGCTTAATAAGGAGTAAGAATCTTTCAATGGATTCATAATAGATTATTTGCTTATAGATTCAATGTTTGGTGTGTTATGAATGTGATGGTTATGCATTTTTTCATGATTGTTGTTAGGATGAATTTCTAGAATCTGGCCTAGTGGACAGATTTTAGGAGGCACCCTAGTTAAGATGAAGAGGGAGCTCTGAGAGGTTAGCCAAAACCCAATCAAGGTACTTGGATGAGCAGTCAAGCCTTAGACTCAGGAGAGTATGAGTAGGGTCAGGGGTCCACGATGAGTGAACACAGTATAACACACAATAATTCAATTTCGACAGTCGGGCATAAAAAAAACTGTTATTCAGTCTAGGCCTTCCGAACACACTGGAAAATCTAACAGGTAGTATTATTGCACAACACTCTAATACAAATATATACATTAATCACAGGTTCATAAATACATGAAACCACTATAACAGCAAAGCAGCTAAGTATTAAGATGCAGTAAATGATGGGAAGTCCAACCCATAAAATGAATGGGGCCTTGTGCCCAAATGTCACAGAAGCCATAATGTTTCTCACCAGAATTATGCCTCTATAGTTAAGATTCAATATGCTTGTGTTGGTGATAGTTGCATAGTTCTACAACAATTCTTTAAATTTTTTTATTAGCATTTGATTAAAATACAAACCTTTAGCCAATTTATACACCTTTAGTTATATGACTTAAGCAATAATGATGAATTAAAAAAAATACACAAAAACATTTACAAACGACAAAAATCGGTTTTACAAAAATACAAAAATAATAAAATGTAAGCAATCAATAATTTAGACATGTTAAAAATACTTGCTATTTATTGCATTGCCATGTTCCATATATAAAAAGCATCTCCAATTATAGCAATGGATTCAGCGCTACATAAAATACTCCAAAATAAAACGCCAGCAATTGAACTAATATTGTGTACAAATATCCTGTAACCAGCAAGATTAAAAGCCTGAAGAGCCCGACACTGGGTAAATAGATGACGTGAAGACTCAATATGGGCATAAACTGCAGACTATAGCAACAAGCTAGTCGAGTCCATCTACCCGTATGTTCCAAATTTGGGAGAATATTGAGCCTTAAATATAGCATGAAACGCTGCATGTTAGTAGATACACAACTGACCTCGTCGGAAAGACTGCCTAGAATAAATCTGCTACAAAGACTTTTTTTATTTAAGGCTTCAATATTAGCCACTATGTCTGCATCCATATTTTTCCTTTTCATGAGAAGGTAAACATTGGGATGTTGCAGGAGCTCAAGCATATCAATATCAAGGCTGCCTAAATGTGCAAACGCAGAGAATTCAAGTTGCTCGAGAAACGTGTTAGAACTGTCCTCCTCATATAATCGAGCCAAATAACTAAAGACATTATCTACCTTGATAGGCGTACTACAAATCTCAAGATACCATTTACACTGCTGATGCAGCCATAGGGAACTAATGGATTGGACCCAAAGTTCACAACGGATAGCCTCCACCGGAACAGGAGAAGGAACCCCGACTGTCATGTCACGCCTAGACTATGGTAATGCTCTCCTGGCAGGAGCTAGTAAGCAAAACATCCGAAAATTCCAACTGGTACAGAACAACGCGATCAGAATGGTCAAAAAGAAAGCAAGAAGTGAACATATAAGTGAAGCCAGACGAGACCTTCACTGGATGAGAATAGAGGAACGTATTCAATTCAAGTCTATGTGCATTACTCATAAGTGCTTATATGGCAAGGCACCTGCCTACATGAAGTCCAAACTTACGTTTTACCATCCACGTAGGGCACTAAGATCAGAAGCTAATGGACTCATAACACCCTTGAAATTCAAGAAAGAACTCGGCCTGGGCAGAGCTTTCCCTAACCGAGCAGCCTCCAGCTGGAACAAATTGCCAAAGCACCTTAGATTGGAGTCCAATCTTCTGGTATTTGGTATAATTATGTCTTTCATCCCGTCTCCTCTTTGGGCTCCTTCCTGAGCTTTGTATATGTCTTATTGTAAGCGCCCCGATGCCTGCGGGCAGTCAGCGCTATATAAATGTATAAAATAAAATAAAAATAAGGAACAAGTTACTTACCTGTAACTGTTGTTCTCCAGCATGGGTCTGAATGGATTCACATGCTCATGAATATTCCCCGTCGTCAGGCCGGGAATCCTCGGTATAGAAAAAAATCAGTATCAGTTTCGTTTCTGATCTGTCTTTCTTAGTAGTAACCAATCACTGGTCTCTGGGTCATACTGCCCCCAGCCAATGACTGCCCCACCTCCGGCAGCCATCCTCAGATTTGGTAGCACGTAAACTGGCAGTATGACCAAGTGAAGAGCCGCAGAGGGGTAGGCGGGAGGGTTCGCATGTGAATCCATGCCAGACCCTTGCTGGAGAACAAGAGTTACAGGTAAGTAACTTCTTCCTTCTCCAGCATGGGGTCTGGCATGGATTCACATGCTCATGAATAAGAGAATACATAGCAGTACACACATGCACAACCACGGGAGGTGGCAACAGGCTCAACAATAAACAATACAACAACTCAACATTAAGCAACTCTTAGCTCCTCACCAGGCTCCCCTTAGGCGAACAGGTTGCGCAGCACTGCTTGGCCGACCCTGGACTCCTCACTGGAGTCCCAATCGACGCAGTAGAATCTTGTGAAGGTGTGCGTCGACCTCCACGTCGCAGCCCTGCAGATGTCCATCAGGGGCACACCAGACAGGAACGTCGTGGTAGCAGCGATCGCTCTGGTCGAATGGGCTCTCGGACGGCCGGGCAGCGGTCGGTTTGCCAACCAGTGACAGTGCATGATGCAGCCGGAGAGCCATCTGGAAATGGAAGTCTTCGAGAGAGCCTTCCCTTGATTCACAGTCCCAAAGTTCACAAACAGCTGTGACATCTTCCGAAAACTCTTTGTGCGGTCCACGTAGAACTTCAGCGCTCTAGCTACATCCAGCGAGTGCAAAGTCCTCTCGGCCGGCGACGAAGGCGACGGGAAGAAAACTGGCACCACCAAGGGCTCGTTGAGGTGGAAGTCCGACGGCACCTTGGGCATAAAGGAGGGGTGTGTCCTCAGCACCACCCTCGTGCCATGAAAAGTCAAGTATGGAGGCTTGCAAGATAGGGCCTGGATCTCTCCCACTCGTCGTGCGGAGATGATGGCCACGAGGAAAGCTGTCTTCCATGACAGGAACTTCAAAGGCGCTGAATGCATAGGCTCGAATGGGGCCCCCATGAGCCTGGTCAGCACCACATTAAGCTCCCACGCCGGGGCAGGAGCCTTCACCGGCGGGAATGACCGGAATAGTCCCTTCATGAATTCTTTCACCAGGCGATGAGACCACAAGGACGCCCGTCCCGTAGTCCTGGTATATCGGGAGATTGCAGCCAGATGTATTTTGATGGAGGCGTGAGCCAGTCCAGCTTTGGCCAGCGACAGTAGGTACGGCAGTACTTGAGGGGCCGTAATCCGCAGAGGGTTAATCTTCTGTGCACGGCACCAGACAGAGAACCTCTTCCATTTATGTCCGTAGCACTGAGAGTTGAGGACGCCCTGGCCTTTGCAAGAACCTCTCTGCAGTCAGCTGGGATGTCGTACCCTCCAAACTCTAGTGCTGCAGGAGCCAGGCCTGCAAGTTCAGCGACTCCGGGTTGTGGTGAAGAATGGCGCCTCCTTCTCTGGAGAGAAGGTCTGCGTCCGTCGGCAGCTTGACTGGTGGGGACGTTGACAAGTCTAAAAGGTCCGGGAACCAGATCTGTCTCGGCCCCGCCGGTGCGACGAGGATCATCCTGCACCGGGACCTCTTGAGCTGGTTGATGAGCCGGAGCAGCAACGGCAGCGGAGGGAACGCATTAAGAAATAGGCTGTCCCAGGGGAACGAGAAAGCATCGCCCTTGCTCCTCGGCTGGGGGAACCCGCTGGCGAACCTCCGGCACTTGGAATTCGTCGCCGTCGCGAAGAGATCGATTTGGGGTTCGCCCCATCGTCGGAAGAGTCGATCCACTTGATCCTGGCGTAGCTCCCACTCGTGGCACGAGCGCAGCTCCCTGCTGAGTGAGTCGGCGATCGTGTTTTTTATTCCTGCCAGATGAAGAGGCACCATAAACATCCCTTGGGCGACGGCCCAATGCCACAGATCCTGGGCTTCCTTGGATAGGGCTGGGGACCTGGTTCCACCCTGCTTCCGGATGTAGAACATTGTGGTGGTGTTGTCGGTGAAGATCCTCACCACCTTGCCCTTGAGGGACGGAAGAAAGGACCTGAGGGCCCAGAACACTGCGCGGAGCGCCAAGATGTTGATGTGGAGAGACTTCTCCTCCGGGAGCCAAAGGCCACTCGCGTGAAGATCTCCGGAGTGCGCTCCCCAACCTTCCAGGGAGGCGTCTGTCGTCACCGTCACCTGGTGAGCTGGGGTCTGAAAGTCCGTGCCCGCCGACAGATGGGAGCGGGTACCCCACCACCGGATCGCCTGACGGAACATCTCGTTGAGTGGGATCCTGTCCTCGAGGCTGCCCGTCGACTGGACCCAGCGGGCGTCGAGGAACTCTTGTAAGGGGCGCCTGCAAAGGCGCACCAGATAAATGCAGGAGGACATCATCCCGAGGAGGGATTTGATAGATCTTACCCTGGCCATGTCCGTGGCCAGCAGACGCTGCACCTTGCCCAGAATGGTCCTGGTCCTTTCCTCCGACGGCGAGGCCAGCCGCGCCACTGTGTCGAGCTTGGCTCCCAGAAACAGGGCGACTTGTGACGGAACCAGGTGGGATTTTGGAAAGTTGATGGAGAATCCCAGGTCCGTGAGCAGCTGGACGGTCTTCGCAGTGTGCTCCACGGCGAGCTCCCTTGTCCTTGCCCGGATGAGCTAGTCGTCCAGGTAGGGGTAGACGTGGATCCCCTGTAGGCGCAGCTGCGCCGCCACCGGTGCGAGCCACTTGGTGAAAACCCTGGGTGCCGAGTTCAATCCGAACGGGAGGGCCTTGAACTGGTAGTGCCGCCATTGGACCACGAACCTGAGGAACTTTCGGTGTCTTTTTAGAATGGGGATGTGGAAGTACGCATCCTCCAAGTCCAACGACGACAGGAAATCGCCCTCCTCCAGCTGTCCCAGCACGTGCTGGAGGGTGACCATACAGAACTTCTGTGCCTTGATGTACTTGTTCAGTCGTCGTAGGTCCAGGATGGGGCGCCATCCTCCTGTCTTCTTTTTTACGAGGAAGTACCTTGAGTAAGCTCCGGAGCCCCGAAGCCTCTTTGGGACGAGCTCGATGGCACCCTTCTTGAGCATAGCCCTTACTTCCAACAGTAGTTGAGGGACGTGATTTTCCTTCCTGGCCACGGGTGGAACGCAAGGGCACTTCTTCTGGACTCGAGGGCGTGCCCTTGGGCCAGTGCGTCCAGCACCCAACGGTCGGTGGAGATGGACTCCCACACGCTGACGAACCTCGCCAGCCGGCCTCCCACCGGGGTGCTTCGGCGGGGGCCCGACCCCACGGTCGGTTCAATCTTGTTTGGAGGCCGCCTTGCCTCCTTGACCTCCCTGTCGACGACGATGGGCACCACCTGACTTGCCGCGTCCCCTGTAGGCTTCCTGGGACGAAGATCTTGCCGCTTGGCGGTACGTGGAAGAGCCACTGCCGGATCCCTTGGTGGCACCTTGTCTGTCTCCGGAGCTCCGAAAGGACGGCTGTCGTTGTTGGAGCACTCCCAGTGCCCGGGCAGTCTCTGTGTCTTTCTTGATGGCCTGAAGGGACTCATCAACCGCCTTCCCAAACAGGTTGTTCCCGTCGAAGGACATGTCCAAAACGTTGGTTTGTACGTCCTGGCGAAAATCTGTGGCCTTGAGCCATCCTCGTCGTCTCAAGCAAACGCCGTTGCCCAACTGACGGAAACCGGTGTCGGCGATGTCCGTTGCCACCGTGATGGCGTGGTCCGAAGCAATCTCACCCTCCTGTAGGATTTCAAGGGCCTCAGCCCTTTTGGCGTCCGGAAGGAAGTCCACCAGAGGGGTGATTTTGAACCACAACTCCCTGTCGTAGCGGGCTACGATAGCCAGGGCGTTGGCCGCCTTGATAGTCGTCGCTGCGGATGAGATGATCCGCCGTCCCATCGTGTCCAACTTCCTGCCCTCGCCGTCCGGCGGGGAAGTTAATGTCGAGGCCGATGCCCCCCCCAGCTTTCTTCTTTTCCGCCGCCGAGACGACCAAATCCGGGGTAGGTTGCGCCCGAAGGCACAAGGGGGCAGCGTCGGGGACCCGGTACTTCTTCTCGTACCGGTCCCTCTTTGCCAGCGCCGTGGCAGGGTTCTTGAGGAGGGCGAGCCCCTCATCCCAGATGTCATCAAGAAGCGGTACGGCGAGGACCGTCTTCCTTTTAGCCTCGCGCCGTTGGTAAAGGAACCCTTCCTTCTTCTTCTCTTCTGGGCAGAGCTGGAAGAGCTCGGATGCCCTGGAAATCATGGCATGAAAGGATCCAATCTCGTCGGGTGGGACGCCCGAGCAGGGGGCGACGGGGGACATGTCCCGTCGTCGCCTCCGTCGTCATCTGTACCTGTCGTAGCCGTGTCCGTGCCTGTATCATCCCCGTGGGTAGTAGACCGCGGGGAAGGCAGAGCAGGCCGCAGAGGTGGGAGAGGTGGCGTAGGATGCGTCCTCCTCCTCTTATGCGGTGGACTTTCCGAAGGTCCTGGCTCCGGTTCCCCTGTCGGGTCTGGCTCAGGTACCTCCGTCGGGGGGAGGGGCAACCTTGTCCTTATCTCCGAACATAAGGACTGAATCGCTGACAAAATGGCCACCGAAGTGTCCTGCGGCGCCGGAAACGACGGGCGCGAGAGCTCTTGAGGAGCCGTGTCGGCGTCGTCGTCGCCCTCGTCGGGATCCCTCCCGATGGGCTGGGCCTCTTCCACGACTTCGATGAGCTCTTCTTCAGAGGTCGTGTCCGTATCCACGATGGTCACCAGCCCCTCCCCCACCTTTTCCAACGAGGACTTCGTGGGGGTCTTCTCAATGGGCCTGAAAGACGACTCCCTCCGCGGTGGCAGGGAGTGTCATAAATCACCAATGTATCAATTGAAAAGGATACAGGAACCAAAAAAGGATACAATTGGTAGGGCTCTTCCGGATCCTTTTTCACACGACTTGATTGTAGGTAGGTCAAATTAGACCTTCCAAATGATACTACTCTCTGACTGATAAAACAGGCAGAGAGATGGATCACTGGAAAGGGCGTGGGTATTGTATCGGAAGTACACCTAGGATAGATAAAGTATCATAAGAAACTATCCCAAACTCAAATCACTATGATAGCACAGTATTAGCATTAATTCAAAACACTGACCTTATGGCAAAACTGAAGTATTCAACGAAAGTCTCTTGAAGAAAACCAGGAGTTGAACCAACGACAAAGGAGGGGAAGATTAGTAAGGGAGACTTATCCCAAACGGCACGAGGCTCACGCTAGATACCGGGTTGGTGCACCACAGGATAGCGTCCAAAGTACTGTGCACAATCACCTTCCAATAGTTCATGAAATACTTCCTTTCCCACGAAGAAAAAAAATTAGAAGTTCACCTGTTAACTGTCACAGGTACCAAAGGTTCAAAGTAGTTCAGAAAACCACGTGCAGGATTGCACGCGACAGCGTACACGCAGCCAGGCCAGCCGAGCTTGGAGACAGCGTACCCGCGTGGAGATTTAGCACGCGAACAGGATACACGCAGCCCAGGACAGCCGCGCTTGAAAACAGCGTCCGCGTGTGGAGATTTGGCACGCGAACAGGATACACGCAGCCCAGGACAGCCGCGCTTGAAAACAGCGTCCACATGTAGAGATTTGGCACGCGAACAGGATACACGCAGCTCAGGACAGCCGCGCTTGCACACAGCGTCCGCGTGGAGATTTGGTACGAGAACAGGATACACGCAGCCCAGGACAGCCGCGCTTGGAGACAGCGCCCGCGTGGAGATTTGACACACGAACAGGATACACGACTCCAGGAATTAGCGTGTGGAGGAAAACACGCTCCAAAAGGCCAGAGAAGTTGCTGAAGGGAATGCGAGGACGCAGGTCCGGAGTTCAGCTACAAAACATCAAAAATTAATTAATCAGAAGCAGCGATCGACGTTTCCACGCTGCTTATGTACGTATTGCCGTGATACACGTGACGGAACTAAGTCACATGAATTTAACGACGTGAAAAATGCAGACATCGTTTTCCAGGCAATGCATCGAACAACCTCCATTTCGAATAGAATGGTCTAGCAGTTCTATGGGCGTAACTCATTTTGTATGGCGAGGTCGTTCCTGGTCCAGAGATATGTCCAGCAGGCATGACAGTGCCACCCCCCAAAGGAGCAGCCTCTCCCCTTTTCGAGTGGAATCGGCTTAATAAAGCAGGAGCATGAATGTTAGACAGAGGTTCCCAGGATCTATCCTCGGGACCATAACCTTTCCAATCCACCAGATAATACGGCTTCCCAGACCGTAGCCTCATGTCCAGTATGTCCTGTACTTCATATTCGTCTGACCCTTTCACAGAAATAGCAACAGGCCGTATAGGCAATCTAGTAGCATCAGAGCACGGTTTGATGAGTGACACGTGGAATACAGGATGCACTCGCCACCGTTGTGGCAATGCCAGACGGACAGCAGCCGGATTTATAACGTGGAGCACTTCATATGGCCCGATGTATTTAGGCAACAATTTCTTTTTACCGGGTATCCTCAAGTTTTTAGTGGACAGCCATACCCTCATACCTGCTTTGTAGACATGTGCAGTGATTCTATGAGCATCGGCATAGGTCATCTCTCGTTTTTTAGCTTGCTCGAATTGCTGCTTAACTTTCGTCTGTAGACTCTTTAGATCTCTAATATTACGTCCTGCTGCAGGAATATCCAAAGACAAACTAGAATCCAAAGGAATGGATCGGGGGTGTTGCCCATACAGAGCATAGAAAGGCAAAGTACCTATGGCACTATGGTAGGAATTATTGTAGGCGAACTCCGCTGCCGGCAGGACATTGAGCCAATCTGACTGAAACTGCAGGCACAAACATCGCAGATATTGTTCCATAGTGCTATTGACTCTCTCAGCCTGTCCGTCCGTTTGAGGGTATAAGCACTAGACAACCTGTCATCAATTAGTAATGCCAAATTTAGTGCTCTCCTAAAATGTGACGCAAATTGTGAGCCCCTGTCAATGATTATCACTGAAGGTAGGCCAAAAAAACGGAATATATGCCGGATGAATAGATCAGCCAGACCAGCAGCTGTTGGTAAACCAATACAGGGGATAAAAAGCGCCAATTTTGTAAAGTAGTCCACCACAACCCATATGGTATCGTAGCCTTTATTTCTTGGAAGTTCTACCACAAAACCCATTGATATCATGTCCCATGGTTTTTTAGGAACAGGTAGGGACTGGAGTAAACCCACTGGTTTGCCAGGAGTGTTCTTGCATTGACTGCATACAGAACATGTTGAAACATAATTTATAACATCTTGTGTTATAGATGGCCACCAACACCATCTTTTCAGCAACTCTAGGGTCTTCTTCTGTCCAGGATGGGCTGCAATCAAGGAATCATGACCCCAATTGAGGGCCTTGTTCCGAGTGATACCAGTTGGTAGATAGAGTACTCCTTGTTTGAAAGGCAAACCATTGTATATATCAAGATTCAATTCCTGAATCAATTGTGGATTTAGTTTCACCCACTCCTGTAACTCGTTTTTTAGGGAAGGTTGTGCAGAACAACTACATATCACGTGATCTGCCAACAACTTATTTTGCACCGATGGTTCTTCCTTCACCTCTTCACCGATGCGAGACAAAGCATCCGACTTGACGTGTTGTCTGGCAGGGCGATAAGTAATTCGGAAATCATATTGAGCAAAAAAGACATGCCATCTGGCCATTCTAGCTGTAAGACATTTCATAGTTTTGAATGCCTGAAGATTTCTATTATCCGAGTACACCAGCACCTGATTTGGCCCCAAGAAGATAATGTCGCCATTCTCGGAAAGCATCCTTGATTGCAAGTAATTCACGCTCAGTGACAGTATAGTTCTGTTCATATGAGGTAAGCTTATGTGAGAAGAAAGCAACTGGATGCTTCTCCTTGGTTTCTGCACAAACTTGTGAAAGTACAGCTCCTGTAGCGACACTGGAAGCATCTGCTTCAATGATAAACTGACAATCCGGATCAGGATGTTGAAGTACAGGTGCAGTGGTAAATGCTTCCTTTAACATCTCAAAAGATGCTTGGGCATTCTGGTTCCAACAGAATGGAACTTTGGAACTAGTTAAAGCTGTCAATGGGGCCACTGTTTTGGAGAAAGAACGAATAAATCTGCGATAAAAATTCGCAAAACCTAGGAATGACTGTAATGACTTGACATTGTGTGGAACGGGCCAATTCAATATGGCCTTCACTTTGGAACGACTCATTCGAACACCTTGATTGGTAATGTCGTAACCCAGAAATTCCACTTCTTGTGTATGAAAGACACATGTCTTGGCTTTAACAAAAAGCTTGTTCTCTCTCAGTCTTTGTAAGACAGCTAACACGTGTTTAACATGTTCTGGAAAAGACGATGAATATATCAAAATGTCATCCAAGTAAATCACCACAAATTGGTCCATCATATCTCTGAAGATATCGTCCAAGAAGAACTGAAATGTGGCGGGAGCGTTACAAAGACCAAAAGGCATCACTAAATATTCATAAAGGCCGTACCGCGTCTTAAAAGCGGTATTCCATTCGTCTCCTTCGCGAATGCGAACCAGATTGTAAGCACCGCGCAAGTCCAATTTAGAGAAGTACTTGGAAGTTCCTAATTGATCTAACAGAACATTTATCAGTGGTAAAGGGTACTGATTCTTTATGGTGATGCGTTAAGAGCCCTGTAATCAATGCAAGGCCTTAGATATCCTTCTTTCTTTGGAACAAAGAATAAAGGAGAGGCAGCCGGCGATTGAGATGGCCGTATAAATCCCATATCAAGAGCTTTATCGATGTATTCTTTCAAGACAACATCTTCTTTGGGAGTTAAAGAATAGGCTCGACCAGTAGGGATTTTAGCTCCAGGAATTAGTTCAATTGGACAATCATACTGCATATGTGGAGGCAGCTGTTCTGCCTGGCCTTTGTCAAACACATCAGCAAAATCTGTATATTCACTTGGTATATGTGTACCGCTCTGATGTACCACACTAATAGTGGAAATTCCCTCCATAGAGGCCAAAATATGTGATTTATTTGACACCACCTGACTGGTAAAGCAATGTTCATTGCAAAAAACAGAAGGATATTGGACCAATCCCGTAACCCAGTCAATGGCGGGATTATGAAGAGTCAACCAAGTAAGTCCAAGTAATATTTTGTACTGAGGAGCCGCAATGACATCGAAGACTATTTCCGCCGAATGACCATTTAATAAAGTCATCTGAATAGGTGCAGTCTCCTGAGTTACCATACCGGAAATCAAGACCGATCCATCCACAGTATTAACAGTTTCAGGTTTGTTCTTGTCTACAAGGGGTATAGAACATTTCTTGGCATATGTGATATCGATGTAATTATTAGTGGCTCCAGAATCAACCATAGCCTTGGAAACCAATTCTTGATCATCAAAACGTAAAGTCATCTCAACAGCTATAGGTGCGTGTGCTGGAAATGTAATGGAGTCCGATGTAACACTCGACACAGGGACTCCTGCTACTGTCGGGTTTTCGCCTTTCCCAAAGGCTTAACTGGTTTTTTAGGACATGCAGCCAGTAAATGCTCAGATGAACCGCAATACATACATAAATTATTTTTTCTTCGGTTCTCTCTTTCTGCTCTAGACAACCGGCCTCTCACCGCACCAATTTGCATTGGTTCAGGATCATTCGAAGAAGCTGCCGCTGTATCAGAACGAACCGGTGCATGCAGGAAAGGTTTTCTCTCTCCTTTGTGAGCATTTCTTCGGGCATCAATTTGTAAAATCAAATCAAGAAATTCTGAGAAACCTGTAGGAACCACTGGGGCCGAGGACAAGGCATCTTTGAGTTCCTCTGAGAGACCCTTGTAGAAAACAGCCGTCTTCTTGTCTTCCGGCCATTGGGTTTCGGCTGTTAATTGGTTGAATCGGGCGATGTAAGCCAACAGAGCATGAGTGCCTTGTTGTAGATTCAGCAACTACAGATCTGTGGCTTGAGTAGCGTAGCGCATATCAAAGACTTTGTTCATAGCAGCCAGAAGATCATAGCAATCGTACAACAAGGGGATATTTGATTCCAATAAAGGATTAGCCCAAGCAGCCGCTGTACCCCCCAAATGGGAAAGCATGAATGCTGCTTTAGTACTTAGATCGGGAAACGAATTAGGCTGTCAAAGGAAATGAAGTCGGCACTGATTAACAAAAGTTCTATAGGTTTTAGGATCACCTGTGAACCTTTCCAGGGGAACCAAGGGAAACAGTGTTGGCATAACCACTTTAAGAGTTTCCTGTGATAATGATGGTGTCGTAGTCCCAGATCCAGATGCAGTGGCTACTGGAACCTGTGCTCCCTGAGGTGTGGCATGCATGGCATCTTGCATAACATCCATTTGATGCCGTAGCATGTCCTGTGCCGTAATCATTTAATTTCTCAAGTCAGTGATTAACTGAGTCAAAACAGTTAAAGGATCCGTACCCTCCATGGCTTCTGATTCTGTCATAAATCACCAATGTATCAATTGAAAAGGATACAGTACCAAAAAAGGATAAAATTGGTAGGGCTCTTCCGGATCCTTTTTCAGACGACTTGATTGTAGGTAGGTCAAATTAGACCTTCCAAATGATACAACTCTCTGACTGATGAAACAGGCAGAGAGATGGATCACTGGAAAGGGCGTGGGTATTGTATTGGAAGTACGCCTAGGATAAAGTATCATAAGAAACTGTCCCAAACTCAAATCACTATGATAGCACAGTATTAGCATTAATTCAAAACACTGACCTTATGGCAAAACTGAAGTATTCAACGAAAGTCTCTTGAAGAAAACCAGGAGTTGAACCAACGACAAAGGAGGGGAAGATTAGTAAGGGAGACTTATCCCGAACGGCACGAGGCTCACGCTAGATACCGGGTTGGTGCACCACAGGATAGCGTCCAAAGTACTGTGCACAATCACCTTCCAATAGTTCATGAAATACTTCCTTTCCCACGAAGAAAAAAATTAGAAGTTCACCTGTTAACTGTCACAGGTACCAAAGGTTCAAAGTAGTTCAGAAAACCACGTGCAGGATTGCACGCGACAGCGTAGACGCAGCCAGGCCAGCCGCGCTTGGAGACATGGTTTCCGCGTGGAGATTTAGCACGCAAACAGGATACACGCAGCCCAGGACAGCCGCGCTTGAAAACAGTGTCCGCGTGTGGAGATTTGGCACGCGAACAGGATACACGCAGCCCAGGAGAGCCGCGCTTCAAAACAGCGTCCGCGTGTAGCAATTTGGCACGCGAACAGGATACACACAGCTCAGGACAGCCTGCGCTTGCAGACAGCGTACGCGTGGAGATTTGGCACGCGACCAGGATACACACAGCTCAGGACAGCCGGGCTTGCAGACAGCGTCCGCGTGGAGATTTGGCACGCAAACAGGATACACGCAGCTCAGGACAGCTGCGCTTGAAAACAGCGTCCGCGTGTGGAGATTTGGCATGTGAACAGGATACACTCAGCCCAAGACAGCCGCGCTTCAAAACAGCGTCCGCGTGTGGAGATTTGGCACGCGAACAGGATACACGCAGCCCAGGAGAGCCGCGCTTCAAAACAGCGTCCGCGTGTAGCGATTTGGCACGCAAACAGGATACACACAGCTCAGGACAGCCTGCGCTTGCAGACAGCGTCTGCGTGGAGATTTGGCACGCGACCAGGATACACGCAGCTCAGGACAGCCGGGCTTGCAGACAGCATCCGCGTGGAGATTTGGCACGCAAACAGGATACACGCAGCTCAGGACAGTTGCGCTTGAAAACAGCATCCGCGTGTGGAGATTTGGCATGCGAACAGGATACACTCAGCCCAGGACAGCCGCACTTGAAAACAGCATCCGCGTGTAGAGATTTGGCACGCGAACAGGATACACGCAGCTCAGGACAGCCGTGCTTGCAGACACATACGCGTGGAGATTTGGCACGCGAACAGGATACACGCAGCCCAGGACAGCCGCGCTTGGAGCCAGCGTCCGCGTGGAGATTTGGCACGCCACCAGGATACACACAGCTCAGGACAGCCACGCTTGGAGACAGCGTCTGCGTGGAGATTTGACACGCAAACAGGATACACGCAGCCCAGGACAGCCGCGCGTGGAGCCAGCGTTCGCGTGGAGATTTGGCACGCAAACAGGATACACGCAGCTCAGGACAGCCACGCTTGAAGACAGCGTCCGCGTGGAGATTTGACACGCGAACAGGATACACGGCTCCAGGAATTAGCGTGTGGAGGAAAACACGCTCCAAAAGGCCAAAGAAGTTGCTGAAGGGAATGCGAGGACGCAGGTCCGGAGTTCAGCTACAAAACGTCAAAAATGAATTAATCAGAAGCAGCGATCGACGTTTCCACGCTGCTTATGTACGTATTGCCGTGATACACGTGACAGAACTAAGTCACTTGACTTTAACGACGTGAAAAATGCAGACAACGTTTTCCGGGCAATGCATCGAACAACCTCCATTTCGAATAGAATGGTCTAGCGGTTCTATGGGCGTAACTCATTTTGTATGGAGAGGTCATTCCTGGTCCAGAGATATGTCCAGCAGGCATGACAGGGAGACTCTGGGTCCTGAGGTCGCCTCCACTGGTGTAGCCTCCACAGGCTGAGCCAGGGCTGCGGCGACATCCTCAATCGAGGTCTAGGCAGGGTGAATTAAGGCCATCGTCACCTTCTGGACGCATGGGGCCTTCACCTTGGGGGGAGGGTCCGAGCCTCGCTCCCCCTCTGCCGGAATCTTCAAGATCGACCGGGGCCTCTCCAGAAGCTTCGCCGGTTTCTCGGACTTCCTCTTACCCGAGCCAGAGCGTTGGCTCGTGGTTGATTGCGCCGGGGAGGATGCGCCCTGCCTGGCAGCCAAGGAGCCCGACCGTTCGGCGCTCCCGGTGCCCGCGGACTCGCGGTGCTTAGCCTTTTGTTGGACCCCGTCGCCGGGGTGCCCTCACAGGACTTAGAAGACCGCTCGGACTTCTTTTTCTTCTTCTCGCCTGACGGGCTCTTCCCTTCCAGCCAGTTGGCGAGACGGTGGTGGCGATCCTTCATGGTCCGCTCCGACATGTTCCAACAAAACGCACAGTCCTTCTCCGTGTGCATCTTGTCCTCATGGAGACAGTAGAGGCATAACGAATGCTCGTCCTCCTTGAAAACATTCTGAAGCTGGCATCCAGGGCAGGTCCTGAACAGCTTCCTGGGCGTCGAGCTTCCTTTCTCCTGGGCCATGTCCGGGGTAGGCCTTGGAACTTCTGGAATCCTCCAAAAGCGTAACTCGATGAAATCTTCACCCTTGAGGGGCGTAGAAAACTCCGAAATGGATCCCCGTTGATCGGATGTAGAAACGGTGGAGCTTGAGGCTCTATTTAACCGGAAAATGAGAAAAATCACCTGAAAAAGCGCTAAAACGCAGCAAAAGCTCGAGAGCTACAGCACGAGGACTCCCAACACTTGAACGTGCAGTAAAAATCTGAGAATGGCTGCCGGAGGCAGGGCTTAGGGAGCGGGCAGTCATTGGCTGGGGGCAGTATGACCCAGAGACCAGTGATTGGTTACTACTAAGAAAGACAAATCAGAAACGAAACTGATACTGATTTTTGTCTATACCGAGGATTCCCGGCCTGACGACGGGGAATATTCATGAGCATGTGAATCCATGCCAGACCCCATGCTGGAGAAAATAAATAAATAAATATGGAATGTAACAGCTGGGACCCCAAACTGTTTATCCATTTGATCATAGATTTCGGGAGTATGGGAGCACCATACAAAATCATGGGAACAATGCTTTTGCGGTACATGTCCACCATTGCCTCCATATTATTACCTCCCTTATGGCGTGTAAACCTCCTGATCATGAACCATTGCTTCTTTGTTTTGAGAACAATATAGTCTCCATACTTGTGTGCCGATGGAATACTATAAAAAGGAACTCCTAGGTATACATATTTATTCACCACTTCTAATACATCTTCACCATAGTGCCACTTAAAATTAGCCTTCGAATTCTACAACAATTTTACCAGAGGTAAGCAAGTGTTTTCCTTTCTTTCAGACCGAAGGCTAAACCAGGGGCAGGTTTCATGAACCATGTTCGATGGCCAAAAGGTGTGTGGCATGAAATAAGGAGACAAAGGGACTTGCTCCCAATGTTATCCTAAGGAGCACGGGGGGAGAGCCACACTGTGTTTACTTACCCCCCTGACTGCGTTTTCCCTGATGACTCAGTGGATGATCTTGAAAGGGCCGCTGAGGGCTCGATATTCCGCCTTTTGTTCTAGTGAGGGGTGCCCAGGGGTTGCAGGTTCCAGAATTCTTCCAATTAATGTAAATGTAAGATGCAACCCTTTTCGGAGAAGAAATGCAGAATCCACAATTCAGACCGTTTCCAGTCAAGGTCACAGCAGCTCCAGGACAGGTTCCTGTGAAGGTGGAAAGCTGTAATTTGGGGAGAAGGTTGCTAGTGGCACCAGCTGGCAACCTATAAAGTTCTGGACTTCAACGCGGAAGAGCAACGCTTTCAGCAAGTTATCCCACCAGAGTGCTTGTCAGTCCACTAGACAATGCAGAGACACTTCCGAAGGCTCAGAAGGGCAGGATCCTTGAGAGGGCTTTGAGACTAGTTGGTCCCACTAGTCCAAGGTATGTAGCACTGTTCAGGGCCTTCGGAGATTAGGCAAAAGAGCAGGGCTTCACCAGGCTACCTACTGGAAGGGATGCTTGGCCACTTCAGGAGTTGTATTCGGAACTTCAGCAGGCTGCTCTTCTTCAAGACAATGGCTGCAGAGGACCAAGTCCAAGCCCATCAATGGTAAGGATCTGCACCATTCAAACAGCCAGTAGTTGTCCAATTAGGGACAACTCTGGTTTCAAATTTGACCCACACCTACACTTTCTGGCACCATTGATATTGAAGTGAACTGGAACTAGACAGTTCCCACCCCCTTCCTGAGCCACACACGCACAAAGGAACACTAGCCTGCGAAAGCTGCTGTTTGCCAGGCAGGTGCATGACCTTAAAAGGACTCTCCTGACTTGAGAAGGCAGGAAGAAGGCCAAACTACAATATGGTCAAAGAACAAGTGAAAATCTCATGGCACAGCCATTTTAGGGCACTAGCAATGTTTAGTAACCTAATGCGGTGAACGTGAATGTGCACAACAAAAACAATGCAAAAATTGTCACATTGTAACTGCTGCCACCAGCTTGTCTTTAGGCACATACAAAGGAGCCAAACTATAGGGTGATACAAAGTGATCCCTGTTGCACTGTACTGTAAGGTGCTGTGTGCAATGTTAAAAAGTAAAAGAATTCAAAAGGGAAACATAGGGCCTCATTACGAGTCTGGCGGTAACCAGGCGGTTTTACCACCTCGGTTACCGCCGGACTCGTATTACCATTCCACCTCCATGACTCCCGGAAATACCAGGGCATTACGACCCTGGTGTCCCGGGAATTCCAGAGGCTTTATTCGGTAAATCCCCATTCCATTTGAGTCCCATAGGACTCAATGGGAATGGGGAAGTGGAAAACCCGGCACCATCTCGTGATGGTGCTGGTGTTTCCGCGTCCGCCTGGCGGGAACATCACCTCCCGCCTGCAGGACTCGGGATCGGCCGGTCCGGAATTAACAGTGGCGGCAGGTGTACCGCCACTGTTAAATCCAGACCGCCCGACCTGTAATGAGGCTCATAGTTTCCCAGTACTGATAGTCTGAAGGTCTGATCAGTTTCCCCATAACATGTGAGCAAAAGGCCAGGGAATTGAACCAGCAGGCTTTCCTTCCCTTAAAAAATGTAGCGCATTGTAAAAACAGATAAAAAAGAATGGGGTTCCATAGGAAACTATGAAGGTAAAGTTTGCAAAAAGAAAATCTTTCCTAACAATTGTATTTGTAATAACTGGATTTTAGGATGGTAGCAAGTATTTAGAAATTGTGATGACGCCTATCAATGTTGAAGATGTTTATGAACTATTTGCATGGTCTCAGTTGTAATAAACCAATGGAATAATACATCTAAAGACTAACAAGGCCTCCAGTAATGTAGTCTTTCCTGATTTTCCTAATAACACATCAATAACCCAGTATGCAAAGAGTAACAAAATAAAAACTGCAAATGTTCTACAATGACAACCAAGTTTATTGTAACCATACAGTTTCTGTACGGAGGAAGACAATGCTTATTACCCTAGAAAAAAGAACCTGCACTGCCCCTTAGCAAAGAAGATTGAATGCTGTATGTAATAGCGTGCCTTACATCACATTTTGAAAAGACTTCAGAAATGTTAAACTTCATTTGGGGCCTGGCTGTAATGAAAGCTCACAAGATAGCCCAATCCTCTTAAATCACACTTTTTCATCCAATATTTGTTAAGCTCACAAGATAGCCCAATCCTCTTAAATCACACTTTTTCATCCAATATTTGTTTACTCATTTTTAACCCATCTATCTTTCTCCAACTTTATTCTTAATGTCTATGTGCGCCCACTGTCACAAATCATACAAAGATCAGCCATGAACCCCACATGGCATATGTTTCCCAACAGGTCTGCACTATAGTTTTATATGGATGTGCACATAAAAAGAACTCAAATGTGGCCAGGGTAATTGTGCCCAAAATATACCTAAGTATCTCTTGGGAAGGTTCAAGAAGTGTTCAAAGGATAAGTCCTTTCAATTCTCGTTAAAGCCGGGATCTGGTGTTTCGTTGTAGCTTCAATGTAACAAAATCAAATCTGCGGTATGTGCTTATTGCCCCAAAATAAAGCATACAAGTTTCTAAGAAAATGTCTGTCACAAACTTGTTATTTCACTGTAAGCAATGTTTCTGGAGCGCATAGGCCACTTGACATTGTTCTTGTGCAGCTAGGGGGCGATGGGAAGAACCTCCCTCCCCGATCCCTTCTGAGTCTCAATCTGCACTGAACTATGATGGTTGTTCTATAGTGTCTGTCATATTGTAGCTAGCCTCAAAGGAAGGCACATATCCACACCAGGACAGGAGACTACACGAAGGACTTTACCAGAGTCTCTCTAGGCCTCTCACTACCTTCCCTCACTCAGGGTCCCACTGTGACAAACTCTAAACCTTAACTTTCTTTTCCTTGACGTCCTACCATGAGCTCTTACCTAGAGGACCTTCTCTCATTCCTTCCTTTTCACTTGCACTACCCACATACTTCTCCTGCACCTCCTGCACAGTTCATCTTGGGCTCGTTCCCCCATTCATCCAAGGCTCCCCTTTTGCCTTCTCCGTGTCTACTACTGTTCCTGCGATTATAATCCCCCTCTGATCTTCCTGTCCTCTTCCTTATATCTTCCACTCACCTTGAGTCTCCTCTCAATCTCATTCTCTCCACTCTTCTCTGCACCTTCTCTTCTACTGCTATTCCATTCACCTCCTCCTCATCACATCTCATTTTCATTACCTCCTCCTCTAATACCTTTTCTTTAGACACCTCATGTGCCTGTTTCTTCTCAACCCCTTCCTTGCTCCCATCTCCTTGACTTTTCTCCCCGACTTTACTTGGGCCCCTCTTGTCAACATCTCCTTTTCCTCTCTCGCCACCTCCTTCCTAACTCCTTGTACCGCCTCCTCCTTAGAAACTTCTACAGTCAGAGCTACGTTTACCCTTGACCTCCTCGGTCCCCCCCCACCCCAAGCTCCCTTTTTCCTCCACCCAAGCAACCTGGCTCTCTCTTTCTGGAGCCTCCTGGCCTTTTCTCTCCCCTTTCCCTTGGCCGTTCATCTCCGCAGCACTGTGGATCTTGCTATTTATAACCTCATGAGCATTTCACAAACCAGTACCCAAGTAATTCTATTCCAGCACAGTGGGTCTTTCCCCCTGAACTTCTTAGTCTCGCTCTCTCCCCTACCCTTAAGAGTCTCTCTGTCTACAACTGCAAGGCTCTCTCCCCACTCCCAAAGTCTGGGGTCTCTCTCCGCAACCAATGGAGTCTCTCTCTTCTGAACCAGCGGAGTCTCTCTCTTCACAACCTTTAGGGTCTCGCCTTCTCTCCAACAACAACTAGGGTCCCCCGATGTCTGGGACCTCTCTCTCTTTGATGCCTCCCTCTTGTTCCTTCAGCTCTTGCCCCTGCCTCAAACAAGGAAGCAGATTATGTTTATAGTGGCCGTCCCCCACCCTTGGGAAATCCCTTCACCCATTGCTCTGATAATCATCTGGTAATAAATAGTTATACAGGATTGGTGGATCTTAATCTGCACAATAGATGGCCTGCTTTCCAGGCTCCTTCTCTTCCCTATGTGGCTCTGCAGAGAAAGAGAATATATAGGACTGTTTCCAAGGGACGTCATTTCACCAAAATGCCAGGGGTAGTGTAAGTGACATCACACAACCCTTGACCTCTGATGAATCACAGGAAGTAATGTAATTTGGCCACACCCCAAAGTGAAATTACAGGAAGTGATGACACACAACCTTTCAACCCTTGACAAAAGTATATTACGATAAATATGGTCACGATATCACCAATGTGATATACATTTCATACAAGAATGGATCACCATATTTATCGTTAAGATCAGTGTGTATAGACTCATACTACCAAATTACTATGAATGCAAGCAGACGTCCAAAGCCAAATGATAATGATGTGTTATTATATAGCACTTATGCTTAAGCGCTTTATTAAGAACAACTAAATATACAATATCACCCAACCTGTGTTGCTACTAATTTTTCGACCTCAGAAAGATGAAAGGCTGAGTTGGCCTTGCTGGGATTCGGACCAGCACCCTGCAGATGAAACACATATCGCAGCAGCGAGTGCTCATCCCACTGAGCTATCTTACCGGCTATATCTATCTTACCACTAAAGTAAATGAGTAATTACATGTCTGAATGTTCTCAAAGTCAGAAAGCAAACAGCAGGCCAGTTCATCTGCAGGTCTGGTGCAAAGTTAGTTGGCCACAAGTCAAGCCTGCCTGGATCTACTTTTCAGGTTTCAGAGGTTGTCAAAATAGGGGAAGCAGCGCACTCACACGACATCCCGTACTCTGGGCACTCGTTACCTCATACATGCAAACAAACATCCTGAACAGCATGCAAGGGAGATGGGAAAGATAGACACATTACAACAAAGCATGAATTGTGCCACAATGAAATCAAGGGCCACTTGATGTACTATGGTCAAACATTTCTACACCGTACACAAGCTTTTAGGCACAAGGATTTTGTCAAGTGACTAAGGACACTGAGATGGGATGTTGTGTGATGATCTTAACAGAGACAACGGCAGGAAAAACATGCTATAACTGCAACTTGCGAAAAGCAAAATACACTGTCCGAAATGGATGTTTATTCTACTATAAATGCTTTTTGGAAGTTTTTTCTCTGCATTGTGAATTTGAGGTGTCCAAGAACATGCTAAATCAGTGACTCAGCCCCTGAAGGTGCCTGAAATAAACCTTTAATGAGTCTGGCAATTATTATATAGAATTCCAGAAAGGCAAATTATTTACTGCTCCAAGTGTTACACTTGTGGAACCCCCTGAACAAGAATGCCAGTCACTCCAGAAACAAAGAGCTACATGGCGCTGGCCACAACCCAGGAGCTTTCATTAAAATAAAACATTTTTTTGTTTTTAGGGGTAGCAAGGGAGACCTCAGGGGTCTCAGGTGCGACCCCTGGCAACCCCCAAATGATGTACCTGCCGGTTCCATCCTGGTCATGCATGAACACTGAGTTCTGCGTGGAGTGACAAGCTTTGCACATTTTCCAGGTATGCTAGTCCTGATGCTTGTGACCAGGTTTGTTCAGGCACCTGGGCTTGTGAACCTTGACAGGCAAAGCAGATTCTTGGATGGCACTGTTATGCAGGCTTGTTTTCTTAGTGTTGTTTTCTGCGTTTCTCCTGGCCATTGCAGAGACTGGTGTTAGTCTCTTAAAGAGGCCACACTGTCAGTTAAGCCTTTGTGACAAACCCTTTCCAAGCCTGTGGGTATGTGTACCTGAGGATCCTCCTCTGTTAATGTACCACAAATCAGGTGGTAGTATCCCTGCACTCAGGTCATCCTATCCCCAACCCACAGAGGGTGTTATTTTCCTGTATTTAGAATGTATTTTCATCTGTACTTTGAGACAGCAAAATAATGCAAACTCAGCCCCTCAGGAACCAAGCATTCAAATTATTGGCAAGAGTGGTGGCAAAAACTCCCATTCTTTTAGGACCGAATACCCCCTGTCTAGGTGCGTGATTGGTTAAGACTCCGGCTGCTCCAAAGGATGTCGGCACCAGAAATGGATGGGCTGAAGGAGATCCCCAATCTGAAACAAATGGCATAGAACGTGGTCATGAAGCGACCAACTTTCCAATAGGAATGCACGCCATAGATATTCAATGGAATTGTGGCTTACCGAGGGTTCTTGTGTGTAACACTACACCATGCTCTGCATCACCTTCAAACTCCATTATGCGTGTAACTATGAACAGCAGAGATCAGTAATGTTGACCGCAAGGACAAAACATGGAGGTCCCCATTACAACAAACCCCTTCAACGCCACCTGCTCTTAGCCCACTTTGCAATGCAGGCAGAATTAGTATCGACCCATTCCTTTCTATCCGCATTAAAATGCTGATGCAGGTGGAGACGCAGTCAGATTACCCTGCACAGAATTGAGAAATGCACTAGCGGTCTTCCCACAATACTTCCCACTTGGGGCAGGGAATCAGAGCCATGGACAAATTGTTTCTGCTGGTTTTCACAAATCTTTACCATTTACAACCACCATCAAAAGGAAGAGTTTTGTGTCTTTTAAGTAAATGTGTCAATGACCCAAGCAAAACCTTAAGGGTTTTGACGCAGGATGGGGAGCTCCCATGCTGACACTCTGCCTGGTACGAAGCTAACTTACCTACACCAGGACTTAATATTTTTTAACTAATTCACTGCCATGTGGGTCACTTAAGCCATCCAGTTCTATAGCTAACCCTTACAGAAGGAGATAATCTGCACGCTCAGTTGGTGCCATTCAGTATATGACAACGGCCAAAGAAGTGGACATAAGACTAGTGATGGTCATCCAAAGCGAAAGGGATCCTACAGATGCTGTAATTCCATTAGATTCTATCTATTGCACAGATAAGCCTATTCAGTATCTACAAAGAAATGTGTGTGCATGGAAAATCCCCACAGACAAAAACTAACAAAGAAATGAAGCATTTATAGGCCGATGAAAAAGGTAAGCTACTGATTAGAGTTCTCCCAAGGTGGTCAAAATAATAAAATAAACTGTGAGGAGTACAAGGTTAACAATTGGAAATGGGCCCGAGTCACAGCAAAACACACTGCACCACATGGCTTTAGAGATTATTCATATGCTATGTGTGCACATTCTATACTGAAGTGTTGAAGGGTTTCTAATTCTTGGGAAAAGGTAGAAGCTGGGATGGGATTGAGCACACTTTATATGAATAAATCACTGGGATTAGAGTGTGGTCCTACGTGCCATGCCTCATCTGCCAATGTGTATGTTTACACCAACCCAGCAAAGCAGCCCCCATTAACTTTCCTGCCAACGTCATTGAATCGTAGATCTAGAAAAACCCTCTCAAAGCGTGGCTAGTTCGACCAGGCTTATTTTACCTAGGTTTCCATCTCCAAAGTCTGTGCCGCTTTCCGTGTGGATCTGGGGGTCCGTGTAGAGATCTCCAACTCCCTGGATATCTACTACAATGAGCTGATGTGCAGAGCGCTCAAAAGTAAAGTGACTGAAGGCCTGTGAAAAAAAAATGGAAATAATTTAGAGTCAAAGAATGCACAAGAGAAATACACATTATAGCATTGGAGATGTAATGAGGTTAAAACTGCTTATGTAATCGCAAGTTTATCAAAATAAAGCACAAATTACGGGTTATAAAGTTATGAAAAATGCACTGTACAGTTGTTGGCCTCTTTGTTTTAAATATGTGCATTAGCTAACAAATTAAAAGGAAACACAAAAACAGATACAAATAAATATAATGATATCCTGAGACGAAAAGAAAATATTAAAATCATTAATAAAGGTTAACGACATCAGTACATTGTTAAATTCATATTGGTAAAAAAGAGATGATCGGCAGGTATCAAAATGTGTGTACACCTACATTTAATAGAACAATCATTAGCATCTACCCCTTTAGAATAGGATGGAAAAAAATAAGTACACAAATTAATAGAAAGAGTAGAAACTCATCTAAGACCTGCACGTGCTTATACAAGTTAGGACAAGTGGCATAACATATCCTCCTGATAGTGGGTAGGTCTGACTGATATGTGTCTGTAGAGAACAGTAACATGTTTAGGAGTGCTCCTCCATCAAGTGCTGCAGTTGCTGCAATTCCTACCACTTACAACCTCTCCAAAACAGTCATCTATACCAAGGACAAAGCTGTTATATCCTTAACTCAAGTGTCAAATGTCCCTCCTCAGCGGTTTTTGTACCATCTTTATTCTTTTTTATAATCCAACTAGGTTAAGTACCTGGCTTCGCACGGGATGTCCATTCTGAGATTTTTTTTCATATTCCACCAAAAAAGATGAACAAATATTGTTGTTTGCCACAAAGGAAAAACGCGATACATGTTAATTTCACTAATTAATTGAACACCAAATTTCAATTTATCTAAGATTAAAATTCTCAAATGAATATCATATTTGCATGCTTACTCTGATTATTTGCAGTGTTGTTAGCAGTGGTGGCCATTTTCGCTGCTAAACACACACTGCAAATAATCAGGTTAAGCATACAAATATGATATTCATTTGAGAATTTAAATCGCAGGTAAACAAAAATTTGGTGTTCAATGAATTAGTGAAATTAACATGTATTGAGTGTATTGCAAAACAAATCGATGAAAAGACAGACACACTCACTCTTTAATTAGAAAGAAAACAAAAAAAGTTCAGCACAGACAGCGCGATGATGACCACTTTCTACAAATGACCTGTAGATGGCGTGAGGAACACCACAAAACATAATGCTGAAAAACAAAAAAAATATTATCTCGGGAACAGGATGACCTATTTAGCTAGAACTAGGTGCGTTAATTCGGCAATGAAATACAAGTTTGCAACTCCTTCTCATTAATAGTCATATTATCTTCTTTCCTGATGTTAGATTTCAGTTTTTTTTATTACCTTTATTGGACGTCTGTATGTTTATCTTCTTAATCCTGCGACACTTTCTTTGTGTTAAATAAATAGAAATATCAGTATCTTCAACGGTCGGTGCATATGGAGGAACAGCAGTGGCCTGTTCTAGATTAGTAGATTCCATAGTGACACAGCTTTCTAGAAATGTGGGACTCACATAAGGCATACGGCATCCAATACAGAATGGTAAGAAAATTGAGAAGAAAATGTGTATAATTGAATTAAATGTTAATGCACATAACTACCTTTTGGATATACATATGAATGGGCTGACTTTACCTCCTCTCTTCTGACTTATACCTCTAAACTCTCCTCCTTGGAGACTTCAACATCCACCTTGACTCCACTGTTCCTTCCTCTTCACTTGATCTCCATACCTCTTTCTCCCTCACTCTTCTCCCTTCCGGCAGTAACCACTCTGCCAGACACATTCTTGATGCCTTCAGCCCTGCAGATCTCCTGCTCTCCAACCTCTCACTAACCCTCTCTCCTGGTCTGACCACTCTCTCCTCTCTTCTCATCTGGGACCTCTCGTCCCACTGACTGAACATCAACTAACACTGCCAGCCTCCTTCGTGGTCATCCAACTGATGAAACGAGTGTCAGCTGCTGCGTTCGCCGCCATCCTTCTCCCTCCGCCTTTCTCTCCCACTGACTCTGTCCTTGCCAATCTTCATTTTGCTATCACTAACACTCTTGACATTCTTGCCCCTGTCATGAAGATCCACCTGAAACCTGCTTCAAGCATAATGTTTTAAGTTACTTACCCGTAACTATTGTTCTCCAACATGGGCCTGGCATGGATTAACATGCTCATGAATATTCCCTGTCATCAGACTGGGAATCCTCTGTGAAAGTAAAAACAGTTTCACTTTCACTTAAAAACTGTATTTCCCCTCTTAACCAATGTCCTCTGGGTCATACTGCCCCCATCCAATGACAGTCCTCTCCCTAAGCCCCTTTTCTGGCAGCCATCTTCAGATATGGTAAACACGTATAGTGGCAATATGACAAAGAAGAGCCGCAGAGGGGTTGGAGGGGGAGTTTGCAAGTGAATCCATGCCAGACCCAAGCTGGAGAACAATAGTAACAGGTAAGTAACTTAAACCTTATGCAGCATGGGGTCTGTCATGGATTCACATTCTCATAAATAACAAATACATAGACGGGAGGTGGCAAGGCTCAACAGAAGCAATAAACCCTTACCTCTGGAACAGGCTCACCTCAAGCGAACAGGTTGTGTAGCACTGCTTGGTAGACACTGGACTCCTTCCTGGAATCCCTGCCGATGCAGTAGAACTTCATGAAGGTGTGCGTGGACCTCCAGGTAGCAGCCCTGCAGATGTCCAGCAGGGGCACACCAGACAGGAACACCGTCGTCACAGCGATCACTCTGGTAGAGTGGACTCTCGGACGGCTGGGCAGCGGTCAGTTCGTCAAACGATAACAGTGTGTGGTGCAGCCGGACAGCCACCTTGAAATGGAAGCCTTGGACAAGGCCTTCCCATGGGTTCACAGGACCAGAGTTCACAAACAGTTGAGAAGTCTTCTGAAAACTCTCTGTGCTTGTCACGTAGAACTTCAGGACAAGAATAACGTCCAGCGAGTGCACAGACCTTTCCGCCGGCGACAATGGTTTCGGGAAAAAAATAGGTAACACTAAAGGCTTGTTGAGGTGGAATTACGACAGAACCTTTGGCATCTTTCCATCGTGCTGAGCAGGTGAGCGCTCCATAGCAGAAGATCCTCTGGGCCTTTTTGGTCATTTTCTTTGCTTTTCTGTGCCCCCTTGGCCCGTGTGCAGCCCTCTCCTTCCCGACCCCTTGCTTCCCTATTCCTTCCCGACCCCTTGCTTCCCTATTCCCGCCTCCCCAGCCCTCCCACCTCCCCTGATTGGTCCTGATACTTCCCTGCTTCCTGGGCCATAACGACCCTCCTCGCTCCCTGCCCGCACCTTCCATCGTGCTGAGCAGGTGAGCGCTCCATAGCAGAAGATCCTTTGGGCCTTTTGGTCATTTTCTTTGCTTTTCTGAGCCCCCTTGGCCCGTGTGCAGCCCTCTCCTTCCCGACCCCTTGCTTCCCTATTCCCGCCTCCCCAGCCCTCCCACCTCCCCTGATTGGTCCTGATACTTCCCCTGCTTCCTGGGCCATAACGACCCTCCTCGCTCCCTGCCCGCACTTTCCATCGTGCTGAGCAGGTGAGCGCTCCATAGCAGAAGATCCTCTGGGCCTTTTTGGTCATTTTCTTTGCTTTTCTGTGCCCCCTTGGCCCGTGTGCAGCCCTCTCCTTCCCGACCCCTTGCTTCCCTATTCCCGCCTCCCCAGCCCTCCCACCTCCCCTGATTGGTCCTGATACTTCCCCTGCTTCCTGGGCCATAACGACCCTCCTCGCTCCCTGCCCGCACTTTCCATCGTGCTGAGCAGGTGAGCGCTCCATAGCAGAAGATCCTCTGGGCCTTTTTGGTCATTTTCTTTGCTTTTCTGTGCCCCCTTGGCCCGTGTGCAGCCCTCTCCTTCCCGACCCCTTGCTTCCCTATTCCCGCCTCCCCAGCCCTCCCACCTCCCCTGATTGGTCCTGATACTTCCCCTGCTTCCTGGGCCATAACAACCCTCCTCGCTCCCTGCCCGAACTTTCCATCGTGCTGAGCAGGTGAGCGCTCCATAGCAGAAGATCCTCTGGGCCTTTTTGGTAATTTTCTTTGCTTTTCTGTGCCCCCTTGGCCCGTGTGCAGCCCTCTCCTTCCCGACCCCTTGCTTCCCTATTCCCGCCTCCCCAGCCCTCCCACCTCCCCTGATTGGTCCTGCTACTTCCCCTGCTTCCTGGGCCATAACAACCCTCCTCGCTCCCTGCCCGCACTTTCCATCGTGCTGAGCAGGTGAGCGCTCCATAGCAGAAGATCCTCTGGGCCTTTTTGGTCATTTTCTTTGCTTTTCTGTGCCCCCTTGGCCCGTGTGCAGCCCTCTCCTTCCCGACCCCTTGCTTCCCTATTCCCGCCTCCCCAGCCCTCCCACCTCCCCTGATTGGTCCTGATACTTCCCTGCTTCCTGGGCCATAACGACCCTCCTCGCTCCCTGCCCGCACTTTCCATCGTGCTGAGCAGGTGAGCGCTCCATAGCAGAAGATCCTCTGGGCCTTTTTGGTCATTTTCTTTGCTTTTCTGTGCCCCCCCAGGCCCGTGTGCAGCCCTCTCCTTCCCGACCCGTGTTTCCCTATTCCCGCTTCCCCAGCCCTCCCACCTCCCCTGATTGGTCCTGATACTTCCCCTGCTTCCTGGGCCATAACGACCCTCCTCGCTCCATGCCTGCACTTTCCATCGTGCTGAGCAGGTGAGCGCTCCATAGCAGAAGATCCTCTGGGCCTTTTTGGTCATTTTCTTTGCTTTTCTGTGCCCCCTTGGCCCGTGTGCAGCCCTCTCCTTCCCGACCCCTTGCTTCCCTATTCCTTCCCGACCCCTTGCTTCCCTATTTACGCCTCCCCAGCCCTCCCACCTCCCCTGATTGGTCCTGATACTTCCCTGCTTCCTGGGCCATAACGACCCTCCTCGCTCCCTGCCCGCACCTTCCATCGTGCTGAGCAGGTGAGCGCTCCATAGCAGAAGATCCTTTGGGCCTTTTGGTCATTTTCTTTGCTTTTCTGTGCCCCCTTGGCCCGTGTGCAGCCCTCTCCTTCCCGACCCCTTGCTTCCCTATTCCCGCCTCCCCAGCCCTCCCACCTCCCCTGATTGGTCCTGATACTTCCCCTGCTTCCTGGGCCATAACGACCCTCCTCGCTCCCTGCCCGCACTTTCCATCGTGCTGAGCAGGTGAGCGCTCCATAGCAGAAGATCCTCTGGGCCTTTTTGGTCATTTTCTTTGCTTTTCTGTGCCCCCTTGGCCCGTGTGCAGCCCTCTCCTTCCCGACCCCTTGCTTCCCTATTCCCGCCTCCCCAGCCCTCCCACCTCCCCTGATTGGTCCTGATACTTCCCCTGCTTCCTGGGCCATAACAACCCTCCTCGCTCCCTGCCCGCACTTTCCATCGTGCTGAGCAGGTGAGCGTTCCATAGCAGAAGATCCTCTGGGCCTTTTTGGTCATTTTCTTTGCTTTTCTGTGCCCTTTTGGCCCGTGTGCAGCCCTCTCCTTCCCGACCCCTTGCTTCCCTATTCCCGCCTCCCCAGCCCTCCCACCTCCCCTGATTGGTCCTGATACTTCCCCTGCTTCCTGGGCCATAACAACCCTCCTCGCTCCCTGCCCGCACTTTCCATCGTGCTGAGCAGGTGAGCGCTCCATAGCAGAAGATCCTCTGGGCCTTTTTGGTCATTTTCTTTGCTTTTCTGTGCCCCCTTGGCCCGTGTGCAGCCCTCTCCTTCCCGACCCCTTGCTTCCCTATTCCCGCCTCCCCAGCCCTCCCACCTCCCCTGATTGGTCCTGATACTTCCCTGCTTCCTGGGCCATAACGACCCTCCTCGCTCCCTGCCCGCACTTTCCATCGTGCTGAGCAGGTGAGCGCTCCATAGCAGAAGATCCTCTGGGCCTTTTTGGTCATTTTCTTTGCTTTTCTGTGCCCCCCCAGGCCCGTGTGCAGCCCTCTCCTTCCCGACCCGTGTTTCCCTATTCCCGCTTCCCCAGCCCTCCCACCTCCCCTGATTGGTCCTGATACTTCCCCTGCTTCCTGGGCCATAACGACCCTCCTCGCTCCCTGCCTGCACTTTCCATCGTGCTGAGCAGGTGAGCGCTCCATAGCAGAAGATCCGCTGGGCCTTTTTGGTCATTTTCTTTGCTTTTCTGTGCCCCCTTGGCCCGTGTGCAGCCCTCTCCTTCCCGACCCCTTGCTTCCCTATTCCTTCCCGACCCCTTGCTTCCCTATTCCCGCCTCCCCAGCCCTCCCACCTCCCCTGATTGGTCCTGATACTTCCCTGCTTCCTGGGCCATAACGACCCTCCTCGCTCCCTGCCCGCACCTTCCATCGTGCTGAGCAGGTGAGCGCTCCATAGCAGAAGATCCTTTGGGCCTTTTGGTCATTTTCTTTGCTTTTCTGAGCCCCCTTGGCCCGTGTGCAGCCCTCTCCTTCCCGACCCCTTGCTTCCCTATTCCCGCCTCCCCAGCCCTCCCACCTCCCCTGATTGGTCCTGATACTTCCCCTGCTTCATGGGCCATAACGACCCTCCTCGCTCCCTGCCCGCACTTTCCATCGTGCTGAGCAGGTGAGCGCTCCATAGCAGAAGATCCTCTGGGCCTTTTTGGTCATTTTCTTTGCTTTTCTGTGCCCCCTTGGCCCGTGTGCAGCCCTCTCCTTCCCGACCCCTTGCTTCCCTATTCCCGCCTCCCCAGCCCTCCCACCTCCCCTGATTGGTCCTGATACTTCCCCTGCTTCCTGGGCCATAACGACCCTCCTCGCTCCCTGCCCGCACTTTCCATCGTGCTGAGCAGGTGAGCGCTCCATAGCAGAAGATCCTCTGGGCCTTTTTGGTCATTTTCTTTGCTTTTCTGTGCCCCCTTGGCCCGTGTGCAGCCCTCTCCTTCCCGACCCCTTGCTTCCCTATTCCCGCCTCCCCAGCCCTCCCACCTCCCCTGATTGGTCCTGATACTTCCCCTGCTTCCTGGGCCATAACAACCCTCCTCGCTCCCTGCCCGAACTTTCCATCGTGCTGAGCAGGTGAGCGCTCCATAGCAGAAGATCCTCTGGGCCTTTTTGGTCATTTTCTTTGCTTTTCTGTGCCCCCTTGGCCCGTGTGCAGCCCTCTCCTTCCCGACCCCTTGCTTCCCTATTCCCGCCTCCCCAGCCCTCCCACCTCCCCTGATTGGTCCTGATACTTCCCCTGCTTCCTGGGCCATAACAACCCTCCTCGCTCCCTGCCCGCACTTTCCATCGTGCTGAGCAGGTGAGCGCTCCATAGCAGAAGATCCTCTGGGCCTTTTTGGTCATTTTCTTTGCTTTTCTGTGCCCCCTTGGCCCGTGTGCAGCCCTCTCCTTCCCGACCCCTTGCTTCCCTATTCCCGCCTCCCCAGCCCTCCCACCTCCCCTGATTGGTCCTGATACTTCCCTGCTTCCTGGGCCATAACGACCCTCCTCGCTCCCTGCCCGCACTTTCCATCGTGCTGAGCAGGTGAGCGCTCCATAGCAGAAGATCCTCTGGGCCTTTTTGGTCATTTTCTTTGCTTTTCTGTGCCCCCCCAGGCCAGTGTGCAGCCCTCTCCTTCCCGACCCGTGTTTCCCTATTCCCGCTTCCCCAGCCCTCCCACCTCCCCTGATTGGTCCTGATACTTCCCCTGCTTCCTGGGCCATAACGACCCTCCTCGCTCCATGCCTGCACTTTCCATCGTGCTGAGCAGGTGAGCGCTCCATAGCAGAAGATCCTCTGGGCCTTTTTGGTCATTTTCTTTGCTTTTCTGTGCCCCCTTGGCCCGTGTGCAGCCCTCTCCTTCCCGACCCCTTGCTTCCCTATTCCTTCCCGACCCCTTGCTTCCCTATTCCCGCCTCCCCCGCCCTCCCACCTCCCCTGATTGGTCCTGATACTTCCCTGCTTCCTGGGCCATAACGACCCTCCTCGCTCCCTGCCCGCACCTTCCATCGTGCTGAGCAGGTGAGCGCTCCATAGCAGAAGATCCTTTGGGCCTTTTGGTCATTTTCTTTGCTTTTCTGTGCCCCCTTGGCCCGTGTGCAGCCCTCTCCTTCCCGACCCCTTGCTTCCCTATTCCCGCCTCCCCAGCCCTCCCACCTCCCCTGATTGGTCCTGATACTTCCCCTGCTTCCTGGGCCATAACGACCCTCCTCGCTCCCTGCCCGCACTTTCCATCGTGCTGAGCAGGTGAGCGCTCCATAGCAGAAGATCCTCTGGGCCTTTTTGGTCATTTTCTTTGCTTTTCTGTGCCCCCTTGGCCCGTGTGCAGCCCTCTCCTTCCCGACCCCTTGCTTCCCTATTCCCGCCTCCCCAGCCCTCCCACCTCCCCTGATTGGTCCTGATACTTCCCCTGCTTCCTGGGCCATAACAACCCTCCTCGCTCCCTGCCCGCACTTTCCATCGTGCTGAGCAGGTGAGCGCTCCATAGCAGAAGATCCTCTGGGCCTTTTTGGTCATTTTCTTTGCTTTTCTGTGCCCTTTTGGCCCGTGTGCAGCCCTCTCCTTCCCGACCCCTTGCTTCCCTATTCCCGCCTCCCCAGCCCTCCCACCTCCCCTGATTGGTCCTGATACTTCCCCTGCTTCCTGGGCCATAACAACCCTCCTCGCTCCCTGCCCGCACTTTCCATCGTGCTGAGCAGGTGAGCGCTCCATAGCAGAAGATCCTCTGGGCCTTTTTGGTCATTTTCTTTGCTTTTCTGTGCCCCCTTGGCCCGTGTGCAGCCCTCTCCTTCCCGACCCCTTGCTTCCCTATTCCCGCCTCCCCAGCCCTCCCACCTCCCCTGATTGGTCCTGATACTTCCCTGCTTCCTGGGCCATAACGACCCTCCTCGCTCCCTGCCCGCACTTTCCATCGTGCTGAGCAGGTGAGCGCTCCATAGCAGAAGATCCTCTGGGCCTTTTTGGTCATTTTCTTTGCTTTTCTGTGCCCCCCCAGGCCCGTGTGCAGCCCTCTCCTTCCCGACCCGTGTTTCCCTATTCCCGCTTCCCCAGCCCTCCCACCTCCCCTGATTGGTCCTGATACTTCCCCTGCTTCCTGGGCCATAACGACCCTCCTCGCTCCCTGCCTGCACTTTCCATCGTGCTGAGCAGGTGAGCGCTCCATAGCAGAAGATCCGCTGGGCCTTTTTGGTCATTTTCTTTGCTTTTCTGTGCCCCCTTGGCCCGTGTGCAGCCCTCTCCTTCCCGACCCCTTGCTTCCCTATTCCTTCCCGACCCCTTGCTTCCCTATTCCCGCCTCCCCAGCCCTCCCACCTCCCCTGATTGGTCCTGATACTTCCCTGCTTCCTGGGCCATAACGACCCTCCTCGCTCCCTGCCCGCACCTTCCATCGTGCTGAGCAGGTGAGCGCTCCATAGCAGAAGATCCTTTGGGCCTTTTGGTCATTTTCTTTGCTTTTCTGTGCCCCCTTGGCCCGTGTGCAGCCCTCTCCTTCCCGACCCCTTGCTTCCCTATTCCCGCCTCCCCAGCCCTCCCACCTCCCCTGATTGGTCCTGATACTTCCCCTGCTTCCTGGGCCATAACGACCCTCCTCGCTCCCTGCCTGCACTTTCCATCGTGCTGAGCAGGTGAGCGCTCCATAGCAGAAGATCCGCTGGGCCTTTTTGGTCATTTTCTTTGCTTTTCTGTGCCCCCTTGGCCCGTGTGCAGCCCTCTCCTTCCCGACCCCTTGCTTCCCTATTCCTTCCCGACCCCTTGCTTCCCTATTCCCGCCTCCCCAGCCCTCCCACCTCCCCTGATTGGTCCTGATACTTCCCTGCTTCCTGGGCCATAACGACCCTCCTCGCTCCCTGCCCGCACCTTCCATCGTGCTGAGCAGGTGAGCGCTCCATAGCAGAAGATCCTTTGGGCCTTTTGGTCATTTTCTTTGCTTTTCTGTGCCCCCTTGGCCCGTGTGCAGCCCTCTCCTTCCCGACCCCTTGCTTCCCTATTCCCGCCTCCCCAGCCCTCCCACTTCCCCTGATTGGTCCTGATACTTCCCCTGCTTCCTGGGCCATAACGACCCTCCTCGCTCCCTGCCCGCACTTTCCATCGTGCTGAGCAGGTGAGCGCTCCATAGCAGAAGATCCTCTGGGCCTTTTTGGTCATTTTCTTTGCTTTTCTGTGCCCCCTTGGCCCGTGTGCAGCCCTCTCCTTCCCGACCCCTTGCTTCCCTATTCCTTCCCGACCCCTTGCTTCCCTATTCCCGCCTCCCCAGCCCTCCCACCTCCCCTGATTGGTCCTGATACTTCCCTGCTTCCTGGGCCTTAATGACCCTCCTCGCTCCCTGCCCGCACTTTCCATCGTGCTGAGCAGGTGAGCGCTCCATAGCAGAAGATCCTCTGGGCCTTTTGGTCATTTTCTTTGCTTTTCTGTGCCCCCTTGTCCCGTGTGCAGCCCTCTCCTTCCCGCCCCCTTGCTTTCCTATTCGCAGCCCGCGCGAGGTGAGGAAGCCCATCCGGGCACGCCGCCTATTTCTCGGGAGCCAACTGGGCCCCCAGGCCCTCCGAGCGTCCCTCTCCCACCCCGCACCCTCGTCCTGATTCCCGCTCCCCTCCCGCCTCCCAACCCGCCCATCCCCGCTCTGATTGGGCCGTGAGCCCCTCATCACTTGTCCTCCCAGGGCAGCCCTCTGCCCGGCAGCCCCAGCGGGGCCGCCTGGGTCTAGCGACCCGTTCAGTGCACCCACTCCTCTTTCACTTCTGAGGAGCAGGTGAGTGTTCCCCCCCATGAGCGACCCCATTTGAGTGATTTTGGGGTTGATTTGCTCCCCCGGGCCCCGCGTTGCCCCGTGCTTTCCCGGCCTCCCCTTCCTGGTTTCTCCCTCGCTCGCCCCACGCCCATCAAGGTCCCGCTCCCGCCTCCCGACCCGCCCATCCCCTACCTTCATCACTGGTCCTCCCAGGGCAGCCCTCTGCCCGGCAGCCCCAGCGGCTAAGGGCGGCTCCAACAGAGGCGGCTCCAGAAAGTGTCTGCAGGTGTCCGCAGGGGACGCCAAGGAAGCCAGCAACCAACAGACACCAACAAAAACCGTGAGTGTGGCATGGGTGGGGAGTAGAGCAATCACTCTACTCCAGAAAGTTCCTGCCACTCTAACTTACCTATCAATGGCCTAGACCGCTACAGACCCGCACCATGCATTATTAGAAAGATGTGACCACCAGCCCAAACCTATTAATGGCGGGACATCAAACACTGCCTGCAGTATAATGCTAACCATACCACGAGTGAACCACAAAGACTAGCCTGCGCCAAATCTAGACAGAAATATGATTGTTAGCATGGATTCTCAAGTTTTATGAATCCTAGCATGTCCACATTTGGATAGAATTGTGAATGTTAGCATGTCCACATTTGGATAGAATTGTGAATGTTAGCATGTCCACACTTGGATAGAATTGTGAATGTTAGCATGTCCACACTTAGACAGAATTGTGAATGTTGGCATGTCCACTCTTGGATGGAGTTGTGAATGTTAGCATGTCCACATTTGGATAGAATTGTGAAAGTTAGCATGTCCACACTTGGAGAGACTTGTGAATGTTAGCATGTCCACACTTAGACAGAATTGTGAATGTTGGCATGCCCACTCTTAGATGGAGTTGTGAATGTTAGCATGTCCACATTTGGATAGAATTGTGAATGTTAGCATGTCCACACTTGGATAGAATTGTGAAAGTTAGCATGTCCACACTTGGATAGAATTGTGAATGTTAGCATGTCCACACTTAGACAGATTTGTGAATGTTGGCATGCCCACTCTTAGATGGAGTTGTGAATGTTAGCATGTCCACATTTGGATAGAATTGTGAATGTTAGCATGTCCACACTTGGATAGAATTGTGAATGTTAGCATGTCCACACTTGGATAGAATTGTGAATGTTAGCATGTCCACACTTGGATAGAATTGTGAATGTTAGCATGTCCACACTTGGATAGAATTGTGAATGTTAGCATGTCCACACTTAGACAGAATTGTGAATGTTAGCATGTCCACACTTAGACAGAATTGTGAAAGTTGGCATGTCCACTCTTAGATGGAGTTGTGAATGTTAGCATGTCCACATTTGGATAGAATTGTGAATGTTAGCATGTCCACACTTGGATAGAATTGTGAATGTTAGCATGTCCACACTTGGATAGAATTGTGAATGTTAGCATATCCACACTTAGATGGAATTGTGAATATCGGCCTGCGTCGCATCTAGATGGAATTGTAAATGTTAACATGTGAAAGATGCATTAAGAAAGCGTGCCCTATAGCCTCTCCATGAATTTAGAATGTGCCCAATAGCCTGTCTGGTAAACTGAATTTAGAAGTGTACCCAAGATCCTCTGTGACAGTTGCATTTAGAAGTGTGCCCAATAGACACTCTGGAAAGTTGCATCTAGAAGTGTGCCCAATAACCTTGCTGTGAATTTAGTAGGGTTCCCAATAGACACTCTATGAAAGTTGCATTTAGAAGTATGTCCATTATCCCCTCAGCCAAATTTAGAAGTGTACCCATAGCCTCCCTGAGAGTTGCATTTAGAAGTGTGCCCAATAGTCTCTCTAGTAAATTGAATTTAGAAGTGTGCCCAACACCCTCTCTGGAAAAGCCTCTCTGAAAAATTGACTTAATAGTGCGCCCAGTAGCCTCTCCGTAGAAAATGGAATTTAGAAATGCGCCCAATAGCATCGCTGTGAAGGTTGCATTTTAGAAGTGTAACCAATACCCTCTGTGAAAGTTGATTATAGAAGCGTATCCAATAGACGCTCTGTAAAGTTGAATTTAGAAGTGTTCCCAATTGCATCTGTGAAAGTTGACTATAGAAATGTATCCTATAGACACTCTGGAAAGTTGCATTTAGAAGTGTGCCCAATAGTCTCTCTAGTAAATTGAATTTAGAAGTGTTCCCAACACCCTCTCTGGAAAAGCCTCTCTGAAATTGACTTAATAGTGCGCCCAGAATCCACTACGTAGAAAATGGAATTTAGAACTGCGCCCAATAGCATCGCTGTGAAGGTTGCATTTAGAAGTGTAACCATTACCCTCTGTGAAAGTTGATTATAGAAGTGTATCCAATAGACGCTCTGTAAAGTTGAATTTAGAAGTGTTCCCAATAGTCGCTCTGTGAAGTTGAATTTAGAAGTGCTCCCAATAGTCGCTCTGTGAAGTTGAATTTAGAAGTGTTCCCAATAGCATCTGTGAAAGTTGACTATAGAATTGTATCCTATAGACACTCTGGAAAGTTTCATTTATAAGTGTGCCCAATAGCCTCTAGTAAACTGAATCTAGAAGTGTGCCCAATAGCCTCTCTGTGGAAAACTGTATTTAGAAGTGCGCCCAGTACCCTCTCTGGGAAAGTTGCAATTAGAAGTGTGCTCAGTGAAAGAGCATATAACCGATCATACCACACCACCATGCTTACTCTCTCCTTACATCACCACTCAACTAGAACACAGAGATACTATGACACCATTCGGTATAACTGTTCTCATACCAACATTCCGCAGCTTACTCCACATCATTCTATGTAATCACTGCTGGTTCCACACCCCCAGCCAGGCGTTTTCCTCAGGCCTAACGCAGCCACATCCGTTCCGGATAAATCCTGCCAGAACGAACACATTCTCCTGATCTCTCAACCACCACACCTACCGCTAAGAAGCAGCTATTACACGAGTACCGCACGAGCTGCACACATACCCGGTGCTCACACGCACCTTTTGACTCTCCCTACTCTCTCTACTGATCTGAACTTCGGTTCCCAAGGGCGTTCAACCTACAAGCGCCTTCAGACCATACCAATGGTATATAAGGCGCTATATAAGTGCAAAATAACATAACATAACATAACATGAAAGAGGGGCGCGTATGCAGCACCACCCTCGATTCGTGGAAAGTTAGGTACGGTTGCTTGCAGGATAGGGCCTGGATCTCACCTACCCTTCTGGCAGAGGTGATGGCCACAAGGAAGGCTGTTTTCCACAAGAGAAACTTGAGTGGGGCCTGATGTATAGGCTCGAAGGGGGCCCCTATGAGCCTAGTCAGAGCCACGTTGAGCTCCCACGCCAGGGCCGGAGCCTTCACTAGCGGGAGAGATCAGAGAAAGTCCTTTGAGAAACTCCTTGAAGAGTCGGTGGGACCAAAGTGAAGATCTTCCTAGGGACCTGGTGTAGTGAGAGATAGCCGCCAGATGTACCTTGAAGGAGGCGTGCACCAGTCCAGCCTTGGCCAAGTATAGGTAATATGGAAGATCTGTGTGGCCATGACCCTCAAAGGGGTAATCTTCTGTGACCAGCACCACGTCGCGAAACGCTTCCACTTGTGACCGTAGCAATTCAAGGTCGACAACGCCCTGGCATTGGTGAGGACCTCCCTGCAGTCCGCCGGCAACCCATACCCCCCAAACTCTAGGGCTGCAGGAGCCAAGCCTACAGGTTCAGTGATCCTAGGTCGGGATGAAGGATTGCGCCTCCTTCTCTGGTGAGAAGATCCGGAACCACTGGCAGCTTGACCGGAGGCGACACTGACAGGCTGAGAAGGTCCGGATACCAAATCTGCCTCGGCCACGCCGGGGCGATGAGTATCATCTTGTATTGACACTGTCTGAGTGTGTTGATGACTCGTAGCAGGAGAGGGAACGTAGGAAACGCGTACCGAAACAGCCCTTTCCACAGGAAGGAGAACGCATCCCCCAAGCTCCTCGGCTGGTGGAATCTGCTGGCAAACTTCTGGCATTTTCAGTTCACCACTGTTGCAATCAGAACAATCTGGGGACTGCCCCATTTGATGAATTGGCAGTCCACCTGATCCTGACGAAGCACCCACTGGTGGCAGGAGCGCAGATCCCTGCTGAGGGAGTCTGTGATGGTGTTCTTGACTCCCGCCAGGTGTAGAGGGATGAGGAACATCCCTTGTCTGACGGCCCAGTGCCACAAGTCCTGCGCTTCCTTGGAGAGCCCCGGGAATAGCGTTCCCCCCTGCTTCCTGATGTAAAACATGGTGGTAGGCAAGGCCTCTGTAGGCTTCCTTTATTGAGGATCTGGAAGGCTGTCGGCACAATGTGGAGAACCCTTTTGAAGTCCTGCTCGACTTTCCCCCGGAGGAGCGAAAAGAAGATGAGTGGTGCTGCTAGAGGGTACACAGGGAACGTGCCGTCTCTGTATCCATCTTGATGGCCTGGAGGGACTCATCAATGGCCTTCCCAAACAGATTCTCTCAGTCGAAGGGCATGTCCAGCAACTTGGACCTCCTGACGGAAATTAGTGGCTTTCATCCAACCTTGTAGACAAAGGCAAACACTGTTCCCCATTTGCCGGAACCCCATGTCAGCGACGTCCAAAGCCACTGTGATGGCGTGATCCAACGCCACTTCCCATTCCTGGAAGAGAGCAATGGCCACCATCTTCTTATCAGGATCGGTTCCAGCTTGTACCACAACTCCCTGTCGTACGTGGCCAGGATCGCCAGTGCGTTGGCCGCCTTGATAGTGGACACTGTGGTGTAAATCACCTTCTTTCCCATGGTGTCAATCCTCTTCCCCTCTGTCATGTGCCCTTCCTGGTTAACGGTCTAGTTGTTATCACCAAGATGGCCGCCGCCTCTGTATACAGACTCCCTTGCTGCTGCCCAGTGCGTTGCACCTTTGGAATTCTCCTCATAGGTAACGCTAGTTTCTTTCTGCCTTTGAGCTAACACTCTGTGTTTTTTCCACACCTTGTGGTTCCCTCTTTTTCAGGCGTCCCTTCGCCTGTAATCTGTTCCTTCCCTCTCGCTCCCCTGCGAGTGTTTCAGCTCTCTTACCTTCTCGCATCTATGCGAGTGCCCCGGTTCCTCTCCTTTTCGTGTCTGTGCGAGTTCTCCGGTTACTCTCCTTCTTGCGTCTGCGCGAGAGTCTTGATCCTCTCTGCGCCTTGCGCGCTCCTTTTTTCTTTGAACTCTCTTTCCCATTCCGGTCTCCAAATTCCGGGATTCTAGCAGTTTGTTTCCCTTAATCTATCCTCACCGACTACACTCCGGAAGCCTTGGATTCTCTCTGCAGCCCCGCATTGCTATTCTACTTAGTGCAGGGCTCCAGGCCATTTGTCTACCCATCTGGAGACGAATATACCGAAACTCGAGGATCTGCAAATCTCCGCCTACCATTGCAATCACCTGTTCTTCCGGGTACTGCTAGGGAGCTCATCATACTGGGACTCCGCAACTGCATCATTACTCTTGACACTCAGCTATCTCTAAGCATTGGAATCCCTTCTGCAAGACACTACCAGGGTTTTTTTTAGCCAGGAGGCTTTTTCCCTGTCAGGGGATTTGCTCTGAGGTTACCCCGTGGTCAGGTGTGTCACTACAACAGACAATGTGGCCTCCAACGGAGCACGTCCATATCATCACGACAAAAAGACCAAGACCAAAAAGAAGCCCAGCGAAAAGAAGGAAACCCGTAGAAGATGGAAGACAGAGACTCCGGGAAGCTCCTCTGAGGATCAAGGTGAGGAGGAAAGAGGGGAAGTCACCTTGAAGTTTGACACCCTCGCTGTCCGGAGTGACTGAAGACGATCGGGACGGGTTAGATGACCATTTCCTCACGGCCGCCGACACCACCGGATCCGGCGACGGCTGCGACCTCAGGCACTTGGGCATGGAGTCCAGCGCTATGCCTATCCCATTTGGCTAGAGCTGTGCAAGGGTTCTTCATGAGGGCCAGGGCCTCTTCTCAAACATTGTCCAGAAAGGGCACCGTGATGATCGTCTTTCTCTTGGCCTCGGATCTTTGATAAATGTAGCCCACCTTCTTGGTTTCCTTCGGGCACCAGCTGGAATAGCTTGGAGGCCCTGGCGATCATGGAATGGAATGATCCTACCTCATCCGGTGGGCACATCCTATGCGGATCATCCAAATGTGGCGATTCACCATCTGCAGCGACGATATCTTTGTCATCATCCGTCGTTGTGGTCGTGTCCATTCCCGTACCCGTGTCTGTAGGGGGAGAAGGGACCCGACTTGGTGGAGAAGTTTGATATGGGGGCATCGGATGACACGTCCTCTTCTTCACTGGAGGCTGATCGGGGACCTGGGGACAGGTACCAAAGCCGGAGGCATCGTCATCTGGATCTCTGACACCAAGGTGTGTAGAGTCGACAGAATACCCATGCAAATATCCCTCGGCTGAGAAGGCAGGACAGGAAAACTAGGCCCTGCACCATCTGCCTCCTCTTCAAGGTCCTCATGGACAATATGTAAGGACTCTTGATCTTCGTCGTCTGTGGACGAGACCTCCATAGTTTGGCCGAAGGCCTGGGAGGTGTGCTTCGGGGCCTCCTCGCCCCTCCTTTTTCCTACCCCCTGAGGGTCTTGAACCGGGGCCTGGCGCGGTTTCACCCCTTCTGGCATGCCTGCAGACTTTGCCAAAGTCACTGCGGCGGTGTCACGCCTTGGGGGCAGGGACACTTTCTGAGCAGTGGGAGCTACCCTCGTAGGATCAGTGCCCGTTGCTGTTGTGGTAGTAGTAGTCGTCGAAGGAGTCGCCAACGTGGTCTTAGTCTGTGCTGGTTGAGCCTGCTTGGGCTTCTCTGCCTTCTTCTCCTCTCTCTGCAACTTCTCAGATTTCTCACGTAGTTTAGATGGGGTAGATGACTTCCTCTTTGAAGAGGAGCTTGTTGGTAGGCTGGCAAAGGAGGCGGAAGGTGATGCTGATCATGCCCTGTCCACTTTGGTACCCGCTTCCGCAGCGAACCCAGTGGACTCAGACTTCCGGCTCTTGGCCTTATCTTGGGCTCCCACGGATGAGACGCCCTCAAAAGAATTAGAAGACCGCTCGTCGGACCGGCCGGTCCTGGGTGAGGCCTGACTCTACTCGGAGCATGGGTCAGAGGCCTTGGCGTTAAGCCATGCCGCCAGCCTACTACGCCTGTCCTTCATAGTTTTCTTGGAGAAACTGAGGCATATCTCACACTTCCTTGTGGTCCGAGTGCAGGCAGTAGAGGCATTGCAGGTGCCTGTCCTCCACAAACACATAGCCTGCATTTGGCGCAGGGCCTGAAGAGGGATCTCCCCTCCTTCTTCTCGTCCATCAAGGTCAAAGGGCGCGAAGTAGGACCAAAAGGCCTTGTAGAATCTTCGATGGATCTTCGTCCCTGAGGGGAGCGGAACTTCATTGGCAACGGGTCTCTGCTGTCAGCAGATGAAGAAAAGAGCACCCAGGCTTCTTTGAAACAAAAATAGAACCTTTTCTGTCAAAAACACACAAACCTACAAAAGGTTTGGGGTGCAAATTCAAGGACTCCCAACACTGAATCATACAGTAAAAATCTGAAAATGGCTGCCAGAGGAGGGGCTTAGGGAGAGGACTGTCATTGGATGGGGGCAGTATGACCCAAAGGACAGTGATTGGTTTGGAGGAGAAGAACAAGTTACTTACCAACTGTAACGTTCTTTCGACTGGATGTTCCTCCCACGTATTCCTCATCTTGTGATAATCGTTCTCTCCAGCTTCGCTGCTTCGGAAAAAGAAATTCTCGGCAGAGGGCGCTGAGCTCGAGGTCGTGGCGTCGATTGTCCCTCGACGTACTCCGTACTCTGTCGACGTCACCGATGGTATAAGAAGCTCGAGCCGCACCCGTTGTTTCATTACTGTTTTTTCGATGAAATATATATAGGAGGAACACCCAGGCGTGTCCCATGACCGATACATTCTTCGTGAGAGGAAAGTGTAAGAACGCGTAAACTGTACTGTGGGGTTGGATGGGAGGGTCGATGAGGAATACGTGGGAGGAACATCCAGTTGAAAGAACGTAACAGTTGGTAAGTAACTTGTTCTTCGAATGGATTGTGTCCTCCCACGTATTCCTCATCTTGTGATAGGCTTCCATAGCATTATCAATTTTTGGAGGTGGGAGTACCATTTCAGTTTTCGTGGACAGAATGCAGAACTGCCTTTGCAAATAAACCCTCGTTAGAGGAGGCAGTGTCCAGACAATAATGTTTAACGAAGGTATGTATTGTTTTCCAGGTTGCAGCTGCGCAAATGTCTGCTGCCGGGACTCCCCTCTTTAGAGCCGCAGAAGTAGCCATTCCCCTTGTAGAATGGGCACGAAGCCCATCTGGTGGTACTTTTCTCGCTAATCTATAGCATTCACCTATAGCTAATATGATCCAGCGGGAAATGGTCTGTTTCGTTACAGATAAGCCCAATTTTTGACCAGTGTAACAGTTGGTCATCTTGTCTCAATTTGGCCATCCTAGATATGTAAAAAACTAAGAGCCCTCTTGGGATCTAATCTGTGTAATCTCTCCTCTTCTTTGCCCAGATGAGGAGGAGGATAAAACGTAGGAAGTACTATTTCTTGTGACAAATGGAAGTCCGAGACTACTTTTGGCAAAAATGAAGGTTTAACTTTAAGGACTACCTTATCTTTATAAAAAATAGTATATGGTGGTTTGCATGAGAGAGCCTGAAGTTCGCTAACCCTGCGGGCTGATGATAGGGCCACAAGTAGGACAGTTTTTAGAGTCAAAAGCCTTAATGGACATGAGTGCAGAGGCTCAAAAGGTATGCAAGTCAAGAATTTTAATACTAAATTTAAGTCCCAGGCAGGTACATGAAAAGGGACTGGAGGGTACACATAAGTGAGCCCCTTTAGGAATTGAACTATTAACAGTATTTTGAAATATGAAACCTCTTCCGAGGAGCGCTTAAAAATGGATAGCGCAGCAAGGTATCCTTTTATTGTTCGTATCTGGAGCCCCAGATTAGCTAGATGTAGCAGAAAAGAAAGCACCATTGGGGTGCCACACTGAAAAGGGTCCACATCCTTGTCTTTGCACCAGTTACTAAACCTATTCCAGCGACATTGGTACAAAGACTTTGTTGCTGATCTTCTGACCGAAAGCAAGATTTCCATTACGTCATCCGGAAGATCCCAATTCTTGTATCTCAACCTCTCAGAAACCATGGGTGAAAGTTGAGTGTTTTGACCTCTGGATGGAGAACCCGACCTTCCTCTTGCGAGAGAAGATCCTCTCTTTGCGGAAGACGTATTGGAGGGCAGATGGACATGTCTAGAAGGTCCGGGTACCACGTCCTCCTGGCCCAATCCGGGGCAATTAGGATCATGGTTTTCCTGAACTTTCTCAACCTCCTGATTACTTGAGGAATCACGGGCACTGGGGGAAACGCGTACAGCAGTGGGAACTTCCACTCCACTACGAATGCGTCTCCCAGAGCTCCTCTTTGAGGAAATTCCCTTGAGCAGTACTGATCGCACTTCCGGTTGATCGCGGTGGTGAACAGATCCACTTGAGGGGTTCCCCAAAGGGCGAAGATCTCCAGAAGGACTTCCTGAGCCAGCTCCCACTCGTGAGAGACCGCGCTCTGCCTGCTCAGATCGTCTGCCGCCGTGTTCTTCTCTCCGGCTAGGTGAATTGCCGACAGAGAGATTCCTTCTCTTATTGCCCAGAACCAGAGCTGCATTGCCTCTCTGCACAGTGGCAGTGACCCTACTCCTCCTCTCTTGTTGAGATAGTACATGGCCACTGTGTTGTCTGTCATTATCAGAACATTCTTTCCCTGTACAGAGGGCAGAAAGGCCTTCAGAGCTAGTCTGATTGCCCTCAGCTCTAATAGGTTGATGTGTAGTTTGGACTCCGATGGAGACCAACGACCGCTGATTGTCAGATCGTTGGTGTGTGCTCCCCACCCCGTGAGTGAGGCGTCCGTCACTACCGTTATCTCCGGCCATGGTTGCCAAAAAGACTCTCCCTTGAGAATGTTGTCGTTGCAAGCCCACCATAGAAGATCCTGAGCAACTGTGCTCGGGACTTGCAGAAGGGGCATTTTGGAATTTTGTTACCATCTGCTGGATGTGGAGAGCTCTCACTTCGGGAGGCGAGGCTTTTCCCGATGAAGTGTCCAAGACCGCTCCGATAAACTGGAGTTTCTGGGATGGTATCATGTGGGACTTCTTGAAATTGAGGGAGAAGCCCAGTTTGTGGTGGAAGTGGCAGGTGATCGAAAGATGTTCCTGAGCTTGTTCTGGAGAACTTGCTCTGATCAACCAGTCGTCCAGGTAGGGATATATGTGAATACCTCCCTTCCTGAGACTTGCTGCCACAACCGCCAACAGTTTGGTGAAAACCCTCAGGGCGGAGGTCAACCTGAATGGCAGAACTCGAAACTGATAATGAGAATTGCCAATCGCGAACCTCAGGTACTTTCTGTGCTTTGGATGGATTGGCACATGAAAGTAAGCATCCTGAAGGTCCAATGATACTAACCAATCTTGGAGTTGGAGAGCCTGAAGGATCTGAGAAAGAGTCACCATCTTGAACTTGTCCTTCCTGAGGAACTTGTTCAAGTTTCTCAAGTCCAAAATGGGTCTCAGTCCTCCGTCCTTTTTTGGGATGAGATAATATGGGGAGTACCAACCCCTGTTCCTCTCCGCTACAGGTACCGGTTCTATGGCACCTTTCTCTAGCAGGGTTAAAATTTCCTGCAGGAGCGGATCCAGAATTTTGACAGAATTGGCTCCCGGTGGATGATTCTGAGGCCTTTTTAGAAAGGGGAGATAGTAACCATGGGCTACTGTTTCCAGTGCCCAAGCATCTGAGGTAATGCCTCGCCATTCCTTCAGATGTTGAGAGATCCTGCCTCCCACTGGTGTTTTGTGTAACAAGGTCTCAGAGGGATTTGGATGCGGCTGCAGGAGTGGCTGAGGGTACAGATGCCGCTCCTGAGGCTGATTTTGCACCTCTTCCCCGTGTTCCACGAGGGAAGTTCCTTTTTCCCCTTTGAGAGGCCTGTCCTCTTCCTCTACCAAAAGAGGAGTAGTATCGAAAAGAACGACCCCTCCAGGAAGATGAGCCGGAATAGGGTTTTAGAGGCTGCCGCAAAGAGGCGCTAAGTGATTTAGCTGCCGCTTTCGAGGTCTGAAGTTTTTCAAGGCTTTCATCAGCCTTTCTGCCAAAGAGCCTCGAGCCATCAAAGGGCATGTTGAGGAGTCTAGCTTGCACATCCGGTGCAAACCCCGACTTCCTCAAACACGCAAATCTGCGTAGCACAACGCTTGCAGCCATGGATCTGCTGATACTATCAGCAGTATCCAGTCCAGACTGGAGGCATTCCCCCATTGCCTCCTTCCCGTCTTTGACTATATTCAGGAAGCCTTCCCTTTCCTCGCCTTCCGGAATATGATCAGACGCCGCCGAAATACAGTCCCACAGGGTATGGGTAAACCTGGCTAGGGTACAGGTGACATTTGCCGACTTAAGTGCCATACTGCCTGACGTGAAAACTTTACGTGCCCAGGCGTCAATTTTTTTATCCTCTCTATCTGGAGGGATAGTAGGATAAGCAGTTTGTTTCGAAGTGGATGCTGCTTGAATGACTAAACTCTCAGGAGTCGGGTGTTTATTCAAATATTCTGGATCTGATCCTGCTGGTCTGTATTTTCTTGGAAAAGTGCTGTCTGTAGCAGCAATGGTTTCTGGTTTCTCCCAGTTTTTCTCCACAGTCTTTTGCAGGGCTCTGTGAAAAGGGAGAACAGGATCCTTCTGAGGTCCCTTGACGATAATATCCGTCATGTCATCTTGTTCAAAAATGGGTGAAGTGTTACCCCAACCCATGTATTCAACTACCCTGGTCATAAGACCCCTGTACCCAGCATCTGCAGGCTCTGCAGGATCAGGTTTGGCGAACTAATTCTGGGGATGTGTCAACTCCACTGGCAGAATGTAGAGTATCACTCAGGTCTCTCATTCTGGATTCCTGGTCAATAAGTTCTTCAGGAACTTGTCTTGTCCCATAAGCAACTCCCAAAGGAGTAACTTTGTCCCAAAGGAGTAACTTTGTCTTCTTCTTCTGAAGCAGACTCTTCATAAATTGCAGACATGGACTTAAAAAAGTCTGATCTGGGCAAAGGAGTGAATCTTTCCTCTTCCATCTGCTTCGAAGGAAATGGCAAATCCCTCGAAGTTTTCGAGGGTGTCTTCGAAGTTTTCGAAGATGACTTCGATAATGGCGTCGATGACCCATGTGGTTTTGGTGTCGAAATTATCGACGTCGAGGGCGTCGACGAAGTCGTCGAAGTCTTCGACGATTTGTGTTTCTTGGCCGGCACCGGAGAGGTGCTCGACTCTCGAGGTTTCTTCGACGGTTTTACGTCGACTAGAGGTTTTTTGTATTCCTCTACGCTACTGGTCTACTGGCTATAGTAGCCTTAGACTTCCCTTTGTCGTCCAATGGAGCGACCTTAGGGGTATGGTTTTTTCGAGGTTCTTTCGAGGGGGTCGAGGCCGCATTCTCGAAAACCTCCATCATCTTTTTGCGGAATTCTTCCCACTTATTGGGAGAATCCGATTTAGTCGGACAACGAATTTCTTCGGTCGACTCTGATGAAGAAGATGACGAGGGAGATCTATGTCTCCTCTTCATTTTTTTCGATGACGACGAAGAATGTCTCGATCGAGTGTCTATGCGATCCGATCCCTTAGAATCGGTCGCTTTCTTATGTTTTTTCGACGAAACCTTTTTTGAGGCCTCCCTCCCCACCAACAGTTTACCTCTCCTCTCACGAAGAGCTTTTTCGGTCATCGATTGGCAGGAGCCGCAGTCGTCGGTTCGGTGGAACCGAGACACCAGAGACAAATCCGGTGGGGATCAGTAATCGACATCTTAGATCCACAATCTTGAACCCAGTCCTGGGTGTCGAAGATGATGACATTTTTCTTCACAGAAAAAAGAAGCGTGCCGTTCTCGATAGCGAAGCGATCGGAAAAACGGAACTGAAGCAACGGGCGCGGCTCGAGCTACTTATACCATCGGTGACGTCGACAGAGTACGGAGTACGTTGAGGGACAATCGACGCCACGACCTCGAGCACAGCGCCCTCTGCCGAGAAAAATGTTTTCCGAAGCAGCGAAGCTGGAGATAACGATTATTACAAGATGAGGAATACGTGGGAGGACACAATCCATTCGAAATACAGTTTTTAAGTGAAAGTGAAACTGTTTTTACTTTTACCGAGGATCCCCAGCCTGACCACGGGGAACATTCATGAGCATGTGAGCCCATGCTGGAGAAAAGCTGATACGACTCTGATCTAGCCGCTCGGAAACACAAGTGCAGAGTTGCTGAACTGAAGTGGCAGACCGTGGTCTCATCATCTGACAAACTGGCCTGTCGCCTACCACAAAGGCAATACCGTCTCTCTATCTGTTCCAAAAAGAGGGCCGACATTTAGGCCCGTATCTATGGAACCTCCAACAAAACGGCAGAACTTTTCAAAATCTGCAAGGAACTAGCTAGCCAATTCATCTGCAGTCTCCACCTCGCCTATTGCCTCTCAGGTCCTCTGTACGACAATGGCCACCCATTTCAGCTCTAAAACGCAGGACATTCTGACCTCTCTCTCTTCTTCCCCTTCCTCCACTCCCCCCTGCCCCTCTGCCTCCCTAGCCTCTCTTCCACCCTCACCCACTCTCTCCTCCTTCTCACCTATCACAATGAATGAGATCTCTAGAGTAGTCCGCTCTGTGAAGGTCTTACCCAAACAGGTTTCTCCCTGTACTTCCATAGCCATATAGGACAATATCTCCCCCTCGCTCCGGCTATTGCTGACTTCTGCAACCGCTATTTAACATCTGGCTCTTTCCCTTCTTCTCTCAAGCACTCCTTTGTGCACCCCCACCTCAAAAAGCCTTCAGCCGACCCCTCATGTCCAGCCAACTACTGCCCTATCTCCACTACATCCTTCCTTGGGGAACTCCTGGTGAAGTAGGTCTTCTCCCAACTGACCTAACACACTGAGCTTGTTGGTTGTTTACATGAGCATCCAGAGGCACAGAAACTGCTCTCCTGAACACCCATGAAGAATTGCTTGCAATTCTTGACTCTAACTCTACTGCTGTTCTCATTCTCCTTGACCTTTCTTCTGCCTTCTCTCATTTCCAGTGCTAAGCAGATGACACACAACTCTTCAACAAGCTCCCCTCTTCCTCCTCTATCATCCCTGACTGACTGTCTGTTATCGAGACTTGGTGCACCTCCAATGATATCTGTCTTAATGCCTGTAAGACTGAGATTCTTCCTTTAGGGACACCTGCTCCCTGTTTCCCTCCTGCACTCTGGCCGCCCTCTATGGGCTCACCGTCCTCTCCTTCCACCGAGGCCAGAAACCTTGGGGACGTCTTCGACTCCTCTCTCTCCTTTACTCCTCAATCTTGGATGTTGCCGAGAAGGCCCACTTTCAACTTAACCTCCTTAGAGGCATTCTCCCTTTCCTCACCTTCCCCCAGAAGCTCAATGTCTCTAGAGCTCTGGTCCTCTCAAGGCTAGATTACTGCAACAGCCTCTCCCTCAACCTGCCTCTTTCTTTGCCCTGTCCTCTTCAACTAATCCAGAATAGGGCTGCAAGACTTATCCTTGCCTTAAGCCCTGGCACTGAATCTCTCAAGCTCTAAAATCTCTCCACTGGCTCCCAGCTGCTGCAAGGATAAAATTCAAGACCCTTTGCATCATATACAAGACTATCGGGGGCCTTGGGCCAGGCTACCTGCAGCTCTCTCTTACTACATTCTCTCCTTCCAGATCGCCAAAGGTTTCGCCAAGCGTAGGGCTGAGGGCAGATCTCTCTCCTCAGCTGGCTCCCTCCTATGGAACAGTCTCCCTCTCTCTCTTTGCCTTGAACCAGACCACCTCAGGTTCCACAAACAACTCAAGAACTTTCTCTTCTCCTACTCCTTCCCTCTCCCCCTCCTGTGCTAACCATCTCCTCTATCGCTGAGACTGGCAGCCTGGTCCCTCAAGAACCCAATATGGTCCTGGCCTTTTGCTCAATCGCCACCAGCACCCCCCCTACACTGCCCTCTGGGCCCACACCGGCTTGTCAGGTTGTTTGCCTCTGCCCTGCACTTACCTCTTGGGCAGTAGACCTTCCTCTTCACCTGGAACATCTCTACCCATGCACTTACCTGTTGCCTCCTCAACGGGCACCTCTGGTACTTCCACCCGTGGAGGACCCTTATTGCACTTATCCCCACCCCCTTTTTTCCTTTTCTTTTCACTTTGATCTGAATGTCACAAGGCCAGTAGGACCACTGTTTGTTTCAATTTATTTATTGTCATTTTCATTGTTTAATTGCTCCCTTGTTCCCTTCCTTCTTCCATCCATTCTAACACTCCTTCTCCTCCTCTTCCATCTGACCTCCTCTCATTCACTTTCATCCTCTTCATTTACCCTCCCCTCCTAACTGCTCTTTGCTGCAGTACCTGCTTCAGGGCCATTTTCTCTCTCCCTTTACAAATGCTCCTAACCTCAGCCACTTCTCTCCAATGCCACATGCAACATTGAAGACCTAAAAGCGTTTGACCATACAGCGGCCAAAACTATTGGCTTTCTCAATGTTTGTTTTTGTTCCTCCATTGGTTCATTTCTAAGTCATGGTGAAAAACAAAACTATCAAGCCTCCGGTTGAAGATTGGTGTACACTGAAAGAATGGGGGAAAGGCGCGTGAGAACTCTCCCCCTCCAACCCCCAAGCCACCCCACTTAAAGGAATGTTTGCAATACATTTGGAATATGTTATTGGCACAAAAGAGGAAGTTGTAAACGCAAGTAACACTAAGAAGAAAATATTTTGCTTTTAGTATGGACCAACATATTACCTTCCTGGGATGGCTGGAAAACACCAAACTTTTGGTTATCTGCTGAATGCCAGAGTGCTCTGCTGCTGTGCACTGAGACAATAGTGAAACTAGCGACGTGGTGTACAGAGCAAAGCGTACCTGGCCGGCATTTTCCCATGGCTTCTTTGCCAGTGAAGGAAATTAGTTTAAATAAAAATAATGGAGTGTTGCACAGAAATAGACCACTCTTCTCTGCTTCTAGCCCACACACACACAAAGGGCCTGATTCATGGAAGTGTTTTATAATGGTGCAATGCTATAGGAAAACGTTCTGTGAATCAGGCCCAACGCATGTTCCATTGCAACTGAAACCTTCCTCTATGTCTGTAAACTGGCTCTCCTATTCACATTTAGAACAATAAACTTCTAATTGGAATAAACACGTTGGTAAATAATATTTAATGATTAATAGATAGAAATGCAAAAGTTACTGAGCACAATTAAGTGAAATTGGCGGAAAAATCAGATATGTTACATATTGTAAGCACCATGAAATAAATTTAGAGGGTTTCGGCAGGAAGCAATGTAATGCAGCACAAAAGTGAAACATGTCAATCCACCATACAGCACGGAAACAAACAAGCTCTTAAAAGCAACTGTCAGCAAATATCTTCCCAACCTAGCATGCTTTATCCTTTTTTATCATTATTTGTGCAAACAAAATTTGGTTTTAAACAAAATCTTACACAAATTAAAACATCTCAATTATCACCATTAATCCACATTCTTAATGTCAATACAATGTACATTTTATATACTTTCAAATGCTTCAAAATCGCACACAAACATGAGATAGATAAGACACATTATTAGACTGCGCACCATAAAACAAATGTTATAAGCCAAGCATGGCAGAGCTAACCCTGTTAGAATAAATGCACCTAAAGTCTCTCAATCAAACCAATATCCTTCATAAAATGTAGAGGTCTAATAATTAAAGTCACTGAGGAGGTATTAAAGAAGCGTTCCCATAGAACCTCCCTCATAATGAAAACAGTTAAATGGACAAACCTCACAAAATATTAAATTCTTTTGTCATTCAGACGCTTGCAATTTAAGATCACATGCCTTAAAGTTTCTATCTCAGTTCGGCAATATCTGCTAATTGTGATAGCTTCCAAAACCCACAGGCAAAGGTTATCTCTAGTTCTTAATAAATTCAGGCGAGATCTCATTTATACAGCTCTGGATATTGGGGAAGGAAACCGCTCGAGATGAGAACTATTGATAAACTGTGCAGCCGCTTATGAGAAGTGAGGGAATTTTTCGTATCACACTAGTCTTGTGTGAGCACCTTCTTTATCAAGGTTCTCAAATCTAGTAACCCCACGATAACAATGCCTTTACATAAACCCTTCCAAAAGAGTTCCCCTTCCACGTGCCATCCTCCAAAATCCTCCAAAAGCATGTTAGATGGAGGACTCATAAATTCGGAGCACAAAACCACTCTTTTCCAGGGGGTCAAGTCCAATGCATATCTTAGGGCCGCCACGGGGGGACTTTTAGGGGTGATGAAGCTGTTTTCCACATTAAACCCTCAATCAGTGTAAAATCAAACTGGAACTCATTATGACTCAGGTGGTAGCCATGCCGGTAACGGCTGCCGCCGGAGTCCTTTCTTTTCCAGCACCCGGCAATGGGGACTTACCGGGGCATTACAGCCCCGGAAGTCCCGGTAATTGCCCATTGCCGGGTGCCGGATAATATTACTCCCCATTCCCATGTGAGTCCCGTTGGACTCAATGGGAATGGGGAGGACGGATGCACCGCACCATTCATGAATGGTGCCGGTGCATCCGTCAGGGTCTGCGAGCCGGTGCCATTCCGCCCGCCAGTTCAGACAAGGCGGGCGGAAAGGCATCTGCTCGCAGAACTCGAGTATGCCGTTCCGGTAACAACGGTGCCGCTAGCTTACCGGCACCGTTGTTACCGGAGCGGCATACTTATAATGAGGCCCAATGACTGGTAAGTTTTCAACCCGTAAGTCAGGGCAGGCACAACTTTAGTCATATAGAATTTCAGCACTGAGACCACTGTACATTTTCCAAATGTATATAAGGAAATGTCTCATTTGGAACACAAATGACCTGGCTTTGACCGTAATCATATCTCCTAAACTCTGTTTGTTCGGACGAGACAGAGGTTTAAAACACAGGTATGTCAAATCCTGCACTCTCTCTAGCTTATTCCCTGATAAACTCCAACTCACATTCTTCCTTTTATTTCTGCCTATGAAGGACAGGATCGTACATTTATTTTTGTATTGATCTCAAGGTGGTTCAAACGTGCACAGTCGAAACAGTTGTCAATAAGTCTCTGGAGGCCAATTTAAGAATGGTCAAGAGGATGATGTTGTCTGCATACAGTATCATAGGGACTTTGAAATCAAGCCTTCTAGGAGTGATCAATGAGGGCCCATGCAAAGCCTTGCCAGGTCTGCCATATACAGGTTAAAAAGAATGGGTGCTAAACTACACCTCTACCAGAGTCCTTTTTCAGTACTTATAGTTTTTGACAGGTCTCCCTTACAATTTAGATAGACCATAACCGAAGTTCCTTTGTGGTGAGCAATCAACATACTCAAAAGTGTTAGGGGTATATTCCAACACTGCAATTTCCACCACAGGCATTCCCGGTTGATGGTGTCAAAGGGCTTGGACAGGTCTATATTGGCGATATATATGGCAAACTGTCCCTTTTGCACTGCAATAGTGCCCTAGGTAATGTTGTCCCCACTCCACTTCTAAAATTCATGTGAAACATTTTAAATATAGCATTATTGTCCACCCATCTCGTAAGATTTCTGAGAAGCAGAGTGGCAAAGATTTGTTGATAACCATCCAGTGGCATGACGGCCCGATGGTTACAGAGATCTAGTTTATCATCTTTTTTGTACATTGTCACAATATTCCCTGAGTGGCAGGTTTACAGAAACTTCTAATCTAATGAAATATTATTAAAAAGTTTAAACAAGTAATTTTCCCATCGCTCCGGATCCTTTTTGTAGATTTTGTTACATGGCTTTCCTAATCCGGAAGACCTGGAATGATTACACTTCCTGAGAGCAAGGTAGATGTCTTCCTTGTCAAACTGAATTAACCTTGGCCAATCTATCTCCTCCACACTCGATTCACGTGCCGTGCAACTACAGATAGATTTAAAGGGCTGCACCCACGTTTCTTCCTGAATCGGGTTAGTCTGCGCTTCCACTTGAAAGCCATCTAACGAGTTAAACAGTTTCCAATAATTTACCCTATATTTGTTAATCACGGTTTCTAACATTTTCTCTCCGTTTATCTGGTATTGTGCATTTTTGCTGATTTCACATTATTATTATACTTCTTCTTACAATGACTGATGTACTCTTTTGTCTTCCACACTGGAACACAGATCACACAAAACTTCTTAATTTGTCTTAAACTAATTGTTCGGGGCAGCTGGAACTAGGGGGGGGGGGCAGATAAGTCACATTTGTATTATCCATGGCTAAAGTGTACTAATTCACCACAAGATGTGGATTGTCTTTTATTCAAACATTTGTTTGCAGGGCTCAGTCAGCAGCAGCACTCTAAAGGAAAGACAGCCCAGCCGGTTACTCAGTAGGGTTTAAGTGCCTTGCATAGGATGGGGCTCTGAACTCTTGGCTATTCAGAAATTCGTATTCATAGCTGGTCCTGGCCAACTGTTGACAAGGTCACTGTTTTTTTTTTTTTGCAGAATGTAATCTTTGTCTCTGCTGGGGAGGACCTTCATGGAATCTTCATGCAATACTTGCATGAAGAGGACAGGAGATGCTGAGATTTAGACATGAAATGGATTGTCGGATTTGGCAGCTCGGTAAAGTAATACTAGTCATCATTACTTTGTTAATGATTTTGTTTCGGAAGGTTTAATTGAAACAGTATGCAGTGTAATGAAGATGAAATCATGTTGCTGTGGTGTGTAATAATAATTTAGTCTTCTTTGGTCTGCTTTAATACTTGTATGACAATTGTGTATTGTTAAAAAAATAAATGTAGTCCTTGACTGGATGCTTATTCCAGAGGTGACACAGAACCAGCTCCAATGGCATTAGTCATCCAACATAAATTCCTATTCATTAGGAATATGGGAGTCACAGGAGTTCTCGGAATAAAGCATTACATCACAAAGTTTTTAGAATTAAACATTACAACTGTAGGGACCCAGGCACATTAGAAAATCAAATTTAAAACTGATAATGTACATTTATAAAATCACTATTTTACTTTAGATAATTTCCCCATCTTGATTTTAAAAATCGAACAAACTCAATAAGATGCTGAAATGTGGTTTTCTTTTTACCACAATGATAGAACAATGTTCAGAATAGCTAGCAAGCAGATAGTCATGTATCCTCTTAAACCCCAATAAGCTTTATTTTGTGTTAATATTTTGATTTAAAAAATGCTAAATTATCGGGGCAGTGTTCAATATCAAAAGTGATAAGACACTGAATAATTTCCTCCATAATATGAAACAAGATGAAATAGCAATTAAAAACACACTGAAAACAAACTGTATGAAAGTAGCACTAGTAGAAGGTACCATTTTATGTGTGTATTTAGCAGGATCAAATTAAATTAAGAAATGTTAAAATCCTAATCGTCATTGGCAAAACACCTGCATACGATATTACCATGAATATCATGATTCAACAACTGAGTAAAATAGCGAGTGTAACACCTACAAAAAGAGCAAAGAAAACTAAAGAAGCCGAGAGTGGAAAGAGTGGAATGCCTTTTTGGGCTTACCTGAGGGGTCAGTCGTATGTTGTCATCTTTGACAAACCCAGAGTTAGAGTTGTATTTGATGTATTTTCCCTCTATGAAATGTTCCAGGTGATACAAAGGTTTGCCAGGTCTCGTTTTCATCTCAATGATGCACATCTGTACAATATCCACCTGTAAAAGACAGTAAACTTAGGTGAAAATACATTGATACTAATGTATTCCTTCATATCACACTAAACTCTTGGGTATTTGTGTTTGGGTGAGCAATGGCCAAAGCGAGTCCTTCTAGGTGAGGGTATACTGGAAAGGAATAAGTCCAAAACTTCCTTGTAAAGATGAGTATGTTCGTTTTAACTATGGATTTGACTTGGAAACAACGTTTTGGCCCACAGTAGGAAAGATATTTTACTTATAGAGTACATCTATTGCCAGAAAGTACATTTAGTGCTAGCTTATATTTCATTATATTAGAGAATAGATATTTACGAAAAATGTTCTTGAATTCATCGCAGGAAATGACTGGCATCATTCTGTGGAGAGGACTTTGAGCGGTTAACAGCATGGCTTTAACCACCATGGCGAGTTCTCCACTTTTTATAAATGGGGGATAAAATAGTTGGGTAGACCCATGTTCTGGCCATGCATTCTTTTAATTTATTTTCAAACATCTGCTTGTTACTGCATACCAGTTCTTGTAAATAGGTCTGACAGAATCATCCTCATGGAAGGGAATAAAAAATAAGATGTTTTGATGCAGGCTACCTTGATTGTTCTTCCTTTAGTACCTCAGTTCAGTTTTTATTTAGCATTTCGTTTTCTTCTAAAGTTCAGAGGAAGCTTTGTTATATGCCACCTTATTAACCGCAACCCTCTAAAAACCAGTTGTCCATAAAAAAACGAATTTTAAAAAACGAAGGGACAAATTACTGAATTTTCCGGGTCGAAAAACCAAAATTCCTACTTGCTTTTTGCACTTTTATTAAAATAATGTGCGGGCGGGCCAACCTATCCCCCATACCTTAACTAATACCCTTACTCCACCCCACACCTATATTTGAATAAAAATGTACCAAGATTTTGAAAGAATTGGCAAACAAATATGGTAATTTCTTCCTCCATTTTTTCAGACTTGTTTTTTTTCTACAGATACCTTTACAACCAGCATCCCCCATCGCTGATATTAGTTTACACTTTAGGAAATTCCAGACAACAACAGTTTGAGTCTGCATGCCTTTTACAGAGCGCCGGAAAATAGAGCAGCAAGCTATGTTATCTAACCTCTTCGAGATAACTGATATTTGGTTATCCGGCATAGGTAATTATCCAGTACCACTGAGGTAATTATCCAGTACCACTGGTTTCCAGTTTATAACAGATAATTTAGATTTGAATGCATGTCTACATACGCACACATTTTCTTATTGTGTTGAAAGGGTCTAAGAGAAAAGTTGTCCTGTTCACAGGGGCGAAAAGGATGATCAAATAGAAAATACATAAAGCACTCATGGCACTCTGAACATCCGCAATAGAAAGACTGAATAATGAAGGAATACATTTCTGAACTATACATTAGCGAGTACACTGCCCGACCCAACAAGGCAGAGGAAAATGTATTTGCAGACTAGACAGAAATGATGTTCAGAACTTTTGACCATACCCATATACATTGTAACAGTTTGAAAAGCAGCGCGACAGTAACCCAACTGCCTCAAATCCTGATCAGTCAAAAGCCAAATCTATAATCATCAATCAGTCCTCCAAATCTGTTTGTATCATTATAAAAGCCATGTTACAGCAATGCCAAAGTCTTTAGTGTTTTGCAGCAACCTGTAATGGGAATTTAGATGAAATTATTATTTCTTAAAATGGTCTTTCTCTAGTAAGATCTTGCTACAAATTGAAGTCTAAGAGCCATTGGAATGGGGGGAACCTGTCATTTTTCTAATATAAACAAAAAACTGCTATAAATAGTTGCGGTGGTGCTCTAGCCAATTTGTACAGCCTCATGCTATCCTAACGTTATCAAGCCATGAGAAATTATAAAAGCAGCTGCATAAATGTTCTTGAACAGTCACGTAATATTACAGTCGAAGTAAAAGGTAAAAAGGTGACATTTAGGGGCAATATCCCTCCTATTCACTTAAACCCCACAGGTAGTTTACCTGCGGCAGCCAAGTCAATTATAAAACGGATTTGCAGGTTGTGAAGGCACCTAGCATAACAAATTCTACATCTTTGTGATGAGTTTCCAGGACTGGGGCAAACAGCCTGGGTCACAGCTAAGATTATTACCACTGAAACTCCATTTATTATAAATTGAGCTTCTAGGATAGGATAGCGAGTTAAGCACTCACCTCTTACATCTGCGTGAAACCTGCAGTCACATATTCGAGCAGTCATGAACCTGTCCAACTATGATAGAAACTATCAAGAAACCCGTATATGAAGTGTGCACTCCAGCCAAGAAAATAAAACAAACGTTTTAAATTAAGGGTATATTGCTCAGAAAATTCACATTTACGTAGATGCAAAGGACCCACAACATCCAGCATTGTAAGTATTATCCAAGCTACATTCAAATCTTCTTAACACCCTGGGATACGCTATCGTCTATGGATGCAGTCCCATAGTTTGATTTGGCAGCAAATGTATAAATCTGCTCTTCCAACATCTAGTAAAAATGACTGGCTTCTTTCTATTGAACTTAAAAGGCATCTTTAATACCACTGAAAATCTTGAGTTTAATTTAGATGTAAACTGACCCGCGATATTCAATATCACAGCTCTGTATACATATCACACTGGAGGAAGCAATATATGTGATAACCATAGCTCTGTATAGTACACAGAGGCCCCAACAAGCACCACCAGAATTCCCAATAGAACCTTGAACGTAACTGGTTACAAGGAAACACTTTTCTTGACTGAAGTGACTTCTACATACAAATAAAAGACACAGGAACAGGCTCGGATTTCGTGCCTATCCTGATCAACATTTGTATTGCTGAGTTTGAAGCATGTTGGATTTATAATAATAATTAATTTCAAGCCCTTATTCGCCTCTGGTGAAGAGACGCTGATGATATTCTGACCGTTTGGACTGGAGGAGTAGAGAGCTTACTCTAGTTCTCAATGCGGCTTAATCAGAGATACAGCCACCTTGTGTTTACTATGCACTCTGGCACGAAGCAGTTATCATTCTTAAATGTACTCCCTTGCAGAAAGGGGGAATCCTTTACACACATCTCTGTCTCAAGCCCACAAACAGAAAGACTACCCTGAGCTACAATAGTCAACACCCCATATCACAAAAAGTTGATATTCCATATGGGCAGTATTTCCGAATCTCTCTCTCTCTCTCTCTCTCTCTCTCTCTCTCTCTCTCTATTTCTCTCTCGCTCTCTCTCTCTATCTTTCTCTCTCTCACACACACACACACACACACACACACACACACACACACACACACACACACACACACACACTTACGTCATATAGACACACTTATTAAACAGATAGCATAATGGCACCAGGGTATTCCACAAAGAGAACCAACAAGTTAACAAACAATGAATCACTCTGGTACACCTTGTAATACGACAATGAAGATAAACTGGTTTGTTTACAAGCTTTCTCAAAATGGTCTCACTCCTTAACAGCATTTATTTTACAAAACTGATCAATAAATGCACTGGGTGTGCCTCATTTGTGAAAACTATTTTTGACTACAAATGAGGTAAAAATCTCAGTGACCAATGAGTACACCAATTGTAATGCTTTTACGCCTCCATTTAACACAGTGCCCTATTTTGCAGCCCTTCCTAAGCATAGGAGGGCAGCAAAGCAGAGTGTACTTCTCCGCTTTGCTTTCCTCCTCTGTCTGGAAAGAGCACACAGTTTTGTGCTTGCATGGGATTTTCAACCAGGTGTAAAACTGAAGGATTCCAATGGAATTCGCCTTGCAAATGCTTAAACAGCGTAAATTGCAGGCAGTGTTTTATTTCTATCAAAGCAAAGAATTAATATGAAGAGTAAAGGTGATTTCGTCCTGACTTGCTTTTCACGTTTACACTCTGCTTTGAGAGTGACGAAAATTGAATGCAAGGGACCCAAAAGCACATAAATGCAAATGTTAGCGGTCCCCTGAATGCAATTACAGATTTTTTTAAAATACCCCTTGAGCGGGTCATCACTATTACTGCAAAATATGGATTACTTGCATTGATCCAACGCTTCCCATGTGGAACTGCAGTACGTGTGTGTGTGCGCGCGTGTGTAAGTACAAATAAACAGACATTTCTGCACGGAAAGAATAAACTTGGAAATTACATTAGAACAGCAACAGCCGCATAGAAATATGATGTATGGCAATACATTCCCCTGTGAGCTTATTTATGCAGGCATGACTATTGGTGCTGTAAAATAGCCATTTGTAAACTTTGTACTCAAAACGGACCCGCACTACGCAAGCATATCCAGTGTCACAGTCCTTTCAAAATGGACAGTGAGAATACAATGGAATTAACTGAGGAGTAAACCTAACAGGAAGAAACTATCTGGGCTACCGTTTCCAGGCTAAACATTCTGCAACACTTTATTCTTCAGCTTTCTGCCTATAGAGAAGAACTTAATGTCAGCTGGATTGGCCCATCATAATTACATCTTATCTCCACACAAATGAGCAGTATTAAAATGGTATTTGTGTGAAATAAAACCGTAGTGACAATTTGAAACACCTAGCTTTTCCTCAAGTTTCAACAACATCAAATATGATTTGCTTGACCCCACATATAAGCTAAATGCCCTCCCCTAACCTGCTAGTGTTTGCTGGGTGAACACATGCATGGGGCATCAATAGGACTAAAAGGTGATATCCAGTACGAACCAAGAACCAAATGGCCAAGCTGTGTACCACTTGGGAAGCCCCCTTTTATAAGTAACCAAAGAAAGAAGAAAGCTAAGTGTGCATTATACCCTTGTGAACCTACAATTTAATAGATAAAAATAACTTCCTTAGTTCAACTTATATAAATTCCGATTCCCACATTTAAAGACGATATAGGATATAAATGACTAGAGATAAAAGCATTAGCAATTATAGCCCTTATACTGGGGGATAATAATGCTAGAAAAGGTGTTTTTCGTCGACCAGTAGTTGGCTTCTGATTACACTTTCATAAAATCAGAAATGTTTGATACCAGTAAACTAACTTTGGTGTACCTTTGTCTTATTACAACATCAATCGCTGGGGTTTCCAACCTGCATCACTCAAGATGTTTTGGACTATGACTCCCATGATCCCTCACCACCGGCAATTCTGACAATATGAGAAGCAGTCCAAAACATATGGAAATCTGTCGCAAAGTCAGACATTTACTGTAAAGCAATGCAATATGTTTTCGATGTCGCCTTCATCTTGTATATATGGTATCCCACTATGATAATATGAATTGATTTTAATATATATTTAATATTTGATAAATTGTATACATTTTTGTTTTTAGAAACTTGTAGGTATGCTTGTTCGGTTTATATGCTGTTTTTAACCGAAATTAGGCATTATTTAATCATTTACATTTTCCCCATGAGACAGAGTGGTATTTGCGGCCCAAGAAAGCTGGCCTTTCAGGGCATTCTAGCAAGAGCCGTGAGCTACCTGGAGGCGATGCAGGATGGGAGGAGCAAAGACCCCTCCATCTTCAGAGGCTTGCACCGACTTAAGTGATATGATCTCTGACCTAGAGGAACAATCCATTCTCGTATTGTACGCGCCCTACCCTATCTCTAGTGCCTATGCAGATCTGTGAGTAAACAAAGCCCATGCCCGGAGATGCAGGTTTTGGCAAGGGTGGTGATTCACAAAGTCCAGGTGTTCTTCTGGTGGTAGAACCTTATGTGATGAAAGTGAAATCATGTCATTATCAGGGGTGGCCCAAATCCCCTTTCATAAAACCACAGTGGCTTCAGACCCGTTCTCTACAGAAAACTGTACCCAAGAAGGAGAGAAGTGTTTGCTGAGCAGGATAATACAGCATATGCACGTAGCTTTCTGCAAAGGAAACAGGAGACCTGAACACTGCAAAGAAGACCTTACCGGACATCTGAAGAGTAGAGAGAGCTGCCGCGGAAGGAAACCTAGAGGAGGAGCGGCAGAGACCATGAACATTGGCTTTTCTCTAGGAGCTGAGACAGAATGAGGCAGAGATGCAATGTGATCGGCAAGGGGGAAAGACTTCTGTCTGGAGTAAAGATGGCTGCAAGCCTTTGTTTACTTTAGGAAGCCATGGACCCACAATGAGCAGGGCACATGAGATATTTAGTGTGCTCGACCAATCCAAAGGCACTTCACATATGTATAAGAATGACAACCTTTTAGATTCCCTAAGGGAAAGGCAGTGAGACGACCTGGCCTAAAAGAGATTGACCTGAAAAGGCTGAAGAGGCAGTCAAAACAGGAAGGAAGGCAGTTGGAGCAGAGGCAGGAAAGGAAGCAGCAGCAGAAGGAGCAGCAACACCCCTACCATTATCTCCAGAATAGGGAAAGCTGAAACATGCAACCTTAGCCCATGCCAAAAACATTTTGGATAATTTATGGACCCCTATTTTATCACAGGTTGTTTATGGGAAAATGCTTGCTCATAGCCACACCGATATCATAGGATTACGACAGACTGCCCTGAGCCATTTCGCTGGACACAACATTTTGGTATCCTTCTCCAATTGAGGGTCAGAATTTGGAGGAGTGTAGGTACCGCATTGCAGCAACAGACAATTTTGGGCCTGAAACAGCAAATATTTCAATTTTTCTATCTTTCTAAAACTGACCTCATTGACAGTAGGGATGTAACGGTATTACGGTATACCGTTAAAGATACCGTGAACCACTTAATTGAACAATCATAACCGTCACATTATTTATACCGGTATATCGTTCATACCGTTAAGTGTGCTGTTCAATCTGATTTGGAAAGGCTGCAGTAAGCAAGTGCTGCACAGTCTTGGTAAGGCACTGTTGGATGTGCCGTCTGCCAAGTAGTTTCAGTTTCAGAGGTTTTTAATGCCATTCCATAAACCACACATGCCTGACACAAAATCAGTATGTTAGCAATAGGAAGAATAAATACAGTGCCAAGAAGGAAAAGGGTTTACTTTTTTTTTTTTTAATTTACATTTTTCTTTTAAAGCGCTCACACAGCCCGCGGGCATCGAGGCGCTGTTAAAGAATTTGTTTTTGTCTTAGTTGCGTATTTATAACGCGCTTAAACACCCAGAGGTTTCTAAGGGCGGACCCGGGGATCGAACCTGTGTTGCTTCATGTCGTCTTGCTTCCAATGCACGCACGTTGCCGCTGAGCTATCCTCCCGGGACTTTGGGTTGGCGGTTTTGGGGTTTATATATTTATAATGGATAATGTTTTCTAAAAATATGACAATGGGGGATTTCCCTGGTTCTATCATTGAATTTACATATAATAAGTCACACTACGAAATGTACTCATCTCTGTGGGTATTCCCTGCTGCCATACCAAAGGGTAACATGTCCATGATTACTGAACACCTTTTGGCCCGGAAGTAAACTAAAGGCTGCAACGTAAAGAGAGAGTGCGTGTGCATGTGTGTGTGTGTGTGTCTATGCGCACAAGCGTATACTACCATCAGACTCGATTGATCTGTGGCATGCAGGTTATCAAGATGGCACCATGTTCATCTTCACCAGTAGCCAGTGGGGGAGCTAAAAGCCTAAAAATGATAACCTAAGAAAAGCTATTCAGTTTGCTTTGCCAGTCGCAGCTGGGCTCTGCTTCCCCCCTCCCCCCTCCTCTCCACACGTGTGTTTGGTGGAAGCAGGGGGTGGCATTTCAGTGGAAAGTATGTTGAAAAGCCCAATTTTGGCCCTGGGTGCCTGGTTTTGTTTGTGATGATAAATCTGACAATTTAGGACCTTTTAGAAAATATTTGCTAAGATTAGTTAACTCCACTTGCTATACCACGATAACCATGATATACCGTCATTTGGCAAGAAGGTTATTGTACCGTCATAAAACTAATACCGTGACACCACTAATTGACAGTACTGAATAGCCCTGTAAATCGCTGTGAAATACCTAATAACCTAAAGTCAAATCTAGACGATGCATTTGATGTGATAGCGCAAACACTCCCCCAATAAGTTAGGCAATGAAAACCTCTTCCTTAGAGTTTCAGAAAGAAAATGCCATATTTCCATGCTAAATGCTAATTTGATTGGCCTAAAAATGTCTTCCAGGACCTAATAAATAGTAACTGAGAAAACAAAAAAGAAATAATATTCCTGTGGAATATTTTCTTCACCCAATATTTCTCAAGAGCTATTCAGAGTTCTTAATTACCTGAGAACCCTTAACAAACCACTCAAATAGTTAACTACTACAGTTGAGTGAAGAAATCGTCACATTTTCATACTATAGTCAATCATATTTTCTCTGAATTGAGGGCTTGCCGTACTCCTAAAGAAGATGCAGTTACTTAGGTTATTATCAGTATAACTATCCTAGTCAAATTACCCCTTTTTAGTCAATTTCTTAGTTTTGTAGAAAGCATATTATTAGTTGTCAATCTAAAATATCATGCTCGCCTAAAACTGTTGCCTGACTAAAATCGCCAAAAGTCTACTTCCCTTGATCACTCCTCCAAATAATTGTTTAATTAATTCTTCATTTCAAACAGGGGACATTCAAGCATGCTGTGTTCCTTCCTGTAAAAGGCAATCCACTCTCTGTCCTCCAGATGCAAGAGGTTTCCATCCAAATTGTGTATCTGGCATACTTTGGTAAAATCTTGGAAATGGGGGCTATCAACAGCTCTAAAAGTATGTCGACCAATATCGCATCGGGTGGGCGGGCGTGGCCAGTAACGGCATGCCAGCCAGAGCCGAGGCAGGCCTGAGCAAAGCAAGCTCCTCAGCGAAGGCTGTTACTGGCCATGTTCACTCCCGACAAGGGGATGATAGCTATTTTCACCTCAGGGTTCATCCAGGGTGCAAATGGTTTAATAATTTCAGGAGATGGGCTGCGCACAAATCGCATTAGCCCAAACTCCTTCCAACAAAATAAAACCAAGATGGCTGCTGCCTCCATTTCTATGGTGGCGGAGGAGCGTTGGGACTGGAGCAAAAAGCTCTGGTCCAGCAGGCAATTGGGGAGGGAGGGAGAGGATGGGGAAAGGGTATGTTTTGTTTTGGGGGTGGGTGGGAACATGCAGTGACAACAGGAAAATGCGCCCTGTTGACTTCGCACAATCAAGATGGCGCTACCAGGTGAAGGGCTATGGGTGGCTGGAAACGGTGGGGGGTACACAGGGAATTCCCTTCAAAGTCGGCTTTCGTATGGGCATTGTGAACAGAGATTGACATCAGAAGAGTGGCAGTTGGAAGAAAGATGAGTTCTGTAATCGTGCTTGATATTTCAGAGTCATTTGACACTGTTGGCCATAGCTTTCAGCTAAAGTGGCTGTTGCAATTTAGGACTACCAATGTCACTTAGAAATTCATCCTATTCTCCGTTGACAGACGCTCTCAGTGTATGGAGCTCGGGGGCTATGGGCCTCATTATGAGGTTGGAGCTATTAGCGCCATGGGTGCCTCCAAACTCGTTCCGACTCCACCCTGGTGAATGGAGCAATTACCGGTCCATTCCAAGGTTGGCGGGACCGGTAATTCCCCATTCACCAGGGCCATTCCCCATTCCCATTTGAGCCCCCATAGGGCTCAATGGGAATGGGGAAGGCGCTAATGTTATTACTCGCCACCGCGCTCCCCGTCTCCAAGCATCTCCGATTTTTGGCACCGCTGGAGGTTACCATGGAGACGTGGTTTTTCCGCTGCCCGTTCCTCGTGTAGTCACATGACACGGCGACTACATGCACTACGCGTAAAGTAACGCCTCCTCCTCCTTCAAATACGATTGCCAGAGGTTTAACGCTGCTTCTAAATAGCATTTTTTCTTACCATTACTTCGATCCAGTTTTTCTCCCCTTGTGACCTCAGAACATTCTCTCGACCTTTCTACCGGATTACCCTTGGATACCAAGTCTGACTACGATTAACCGTTCCATCGGCTTGCCGCACTTGCAGCGGCTTCTCGGCAGTTGTTCCGCCTGCTTGCCGAGCCCCCTTGCTACCTTCATTCTATCAAGCAAGCCATCCTTCCGGCTTACCTCACTTGCCACGGTTACCTTAGCAGCGGTCCCGTCTTCCTGCTGAGCCCCTACACTGCCTGCATTCCATACGGTAAGCCTGTCTGCCTACCCGCCTCTCTGGTTGTTAAGTCTCTGTGCTGTTCAATACTGTCATACCAAAACATTACAGCATTGATTCTATTTTCGCTCTGCTACACTATGCAGCCCACAACACTTACCATTGTCCTGTCATACTCTGCTTATGAGAAGATGATAAACGCATGAACTGCCTCCCTTGACCAACTTCAAAACTACCCAGGGAACTATCTTCTGAACTACGGTGTTTGGGACGCTTTTCACCAGCAACTGTGCACCTTCTGGACGCTCTCCTGTAGTGCACCATCCCGGATCTAGGTTGCGACCCTCGTGCCTTTCGGGGTAGTTTTCCTATACTTACCTTCCTGTTTGTTTTTTTTCCTTCCGTTGGTTAGTTCATTTCCTACCTGACTACACCTATTGGGTAAGAATTGGGCCATTGGGGTTAGTCTTCCTGCGAATTAATAGGTTATTGTTCTTACTTATCTTTTCTTTGTTTCCAGTACTCTTGGTCCCTGACTAGCCACCATAGTTTCCATATAGCCCTATCAAACCATCTTCCAGGTACTATTGTTTGGTCTGATCTTGAATCAATGCATTGACATCCAAAGTCAATTACCTTTAATCATGTCTTTGTTTATTTCTTACAGCCTGGGTTTGGCGGTGTGGATTTCCCTGCTCTTTTGGGTAATCAATTCCTCTGACTGTTTTGTTATACAGCAAAGGGGTGTGTTGCCTTAAAGAATTCCTCGAGTTGAGGAGGTCCGTTTATGGATTGTGCCCTTGTGCACTCCAGCTTGGACTGAATACTTACCGGAGCTGCTCCCTCTTCAGTTATATCCCAGGTTGAGCAACGCCCCGACCAGTTCAGCAACTGGTGAGTAACAGCTAATAACGGTACCGCAAATTGCGGTACCGTTATTAGCTCTAGAGTCCCTTTGCGGGTCCCGTCCTTAACGCCTGAAAAAATACAGGCGTTAAGGAAGGACCCGCAAAGGGAACTCGTAGTAGGGCGGTAAGGGATTACCGGCACCGGTAAGGGCACCGGTGCCGGTAATCCCTTACCACCCACCTCGTAATGAGGCCCTATAAGTCCTAAACACAAAGTATCTCCCTTTATGCCCCTCAGTGCTAAGCATTTTCACCATTGCTTTTTAACCTGTACCTTCGGCCATTGGCTAATTTATTACATTAATTTGGAATACAATTCCTTTACGTGTTCAGACAACACCCGTATATGACTAAACATCAATGAGGACAGAGATGGTATGCAGAATTCCCCAGCTTTACATGAAACAGGTTCAAAAGTGGATGACTACAAGTCAGCTGAAATGTAATTCAATCAAGACCGAAATCATGTTGCGTGGTTGCAAGGACACAAGATGGAATCACGCAGCTTGATCTGAAGGCATGAGATCCTCCCCAATCGCCATAGAGATGGTCGAAACTGAGGCTTCCTACTGGACAGCCAACTGCCACTAGTTCCCAAATTAACAAAGTTCCTTTTTTTAAATAAATAAATACTGAAGAGGATCGTTGACTAGTTCACATTTCCCCGGCAAGTGACTGAAGTCAATGCACATTTCACAACAAGATTAGACAATGGTAATTCCATCTACCTAAGCCTACCTCGACAATATATAAAACAAAAACCTTCTGAGAGTGTACAATGCAGCAGCAAGGTTGCTACTCAACTGGCCGTGGAGAGAATATATCACACTGTCTCTCTGCCAGCTTCACTGGCTTCCAGACGCTCAGAGTATTAAAATTAAAGTGATGTGCATAACACGTAAGGCCTACTATGTACAACATGTCTAGAAAATATATTAAATGTACACCAGGCTAAACGTAACATTCTAACATGACAGGAATGCTCCAAATCCCAGATCACAGATATGAGAAATTAGATGGAATATCCTTCTGAGTACAGGCTACCAGATCATGGGACAGTATCATCTTCAATAACAGATACACAAACAATCATCGAAACTTCGGGCAGAGTTTTAAAACACACTGGTTTTGAAGGAGGTTTAGCTCTGCTCTTATAGTTCTATCTCTGGCTCCCTGCGTACTCTTAGCATATTGTATGTGTTCTGTGTACCTCAAGGCCATGGTAGCCCTTGCTGGGCGTAAGGCTGTGCTTTGCAAACAGATGTAACATAATTTATTTTATCCTGACACTGTTTATTCAAACACGACCTAGGGAGGATATCATTGATATATTGTAGATAAACTACTAGGCCCAACTGACGTTTATCCCATCCCTGTTCTGAGTGTGAAAATAACAAATGTCTACTCTTTAGAGTTCCTTTTCTTTTTTCCCTGGCACCCATATTCTCCTTCAGCTTGCAGAAACACAATTGTGAGTGCAACCGTTTTCTCCAAAATTAAAATGGTGATGATGCACAGTCCACGATACTTACTTGGGTTAGCTGTCGATTAGCAGCGGTGAAAGCCTGCCACTTTAGGTGTATTTGTCTATGCAAAATCTGTGCTTACTAGAAGCAGAAACAGTTTGTGTATGAGTTGATATGCTTTTGTGCAGACAAAAATGATTTTGTAAAATGTATCTCACCTCCGAGAGGGGATAAATGGGGGAACCACACTCAAGACACTGGAACATTTATTTCTTAATTTAAATGAGGCACTACACAATTAAGTTCCCCTAATACATGCAGCTGCACTGAAAGGAAGTAATGAGGATGAGTGTGAATTCAAACAGTTCAAATCTCCTTTGGAATGAAAATGGAAAAATTCAGTGCTATTGTTTGCCCCGACACACAACTAGAAACTACAGCTAGACAGAGTATGCCTTTATTGATGGCCATAGTGGGCAGAAGGTAAAAGGTATATCTCTTGGAGACAGTAGTAAGAAAGGGACCATAAACCCCCAAATCTCTCTCTGGAGCTACCTTTTATGAGGGGTACTTTATAAGTATTCAATTTGCATCAACATTTAAAGTGGGCGAGTATATGTATTACAAAACTGCAATGACAAACAATTACTTGACATCCATGACCTCATCACCTCCCTTAATCTTGATATTCTAGCCATCACCGAATCCTGGCTACATGCAGCCTCTGGGCGGCCCTGTCCCTCGTCATCCCCCCGGGATTCACTATCCTGAGAACAGATAGACAAGACTCCAAGGGAGGGGGTGTTGCCCTTATTTACAAGGACTCCCTCAAAATTAGACAATACATGTCCAAAATGGAAGGTAACTGTGACCGCCTATCCGCTAAATTCACCATCTCCACACCTGCACTATTCTTCTCAATATTATCTACAGACAGCCCGGACCAACAAACACATTCGAGGAAGACCTATTACACACACTTAATGCCAACCTCAAGCCCTCCTCCAAAATCCTCCTCCTGGGTGACCTGAATCTGGGCTTAAATGACCCCCTGGACCACAATGCTGCTTCCATAGCTAACTCTCTAAGTGCCCTTGGCTTCACTCACCACGTCAATGCCCCCACACACATCAAAGAGCACACTCTCGACTGGCTAGCGGACCTCAAATGCGAGCTAGACATCAGCGCTATCTCACCATGCACCTGGTCTGACTACCATGTCGTGGCATTCTCCATCCCTCAGCCCGTGGATAAGACACGGGACAACCTCACACTGCCCCCCTGCATGGGCTCGGAGTTCATGCAAAATTACCAAGGACAGCATCACACCTCTGCTGGCAGATGTCCAACCTAACCACATCCGCCATTTGGCCAACGGCCAGGATGCACTGGCTGACATCTACCTAAAAACTCTAGCAACAGCTGTAGACATTGTCGCCCCACTAGCTATCCGCAAAGCCAAAGCTCTGACCCACATCAATTCATAGTTCTCTAGTGATCTTCAAGAACTGAGCGACAAGAAGCACCAGGCAGAAACAACCTGGAATAATTCCCCTTCTGACGCCCACAAAGCCCTATTCAAATTGGCTGCCAAGACATACAAATCAGCCATCATTCATTCTAAAGCAACCTCATACAACCACATAATTTCCAATGCTCACTCCAATTCCAAAGAGCTCTTCACCATCCTCAAAGAGCTAGAATCCCCTGACCCCACTACCCCAGCCATCACTAAAGACGAAACCTGGTGTGCAAACATCCAAAATGCCCTCCTCAACAAAATCTCTTCCCTACAGGAGAAAATCCTCGCTAAGCAATCTCTAATCACCGCCCCCTGCCTCTCTGCCCCCCAACTACCACACCCCACCCTCTCACTTCATTCCAGTTTCACCAAGTATCGGAAACAGAGGTGGCTGCCATCCTCAAGAACCTCAAGCCCTCAAAATGCAAAGGGGACACCTGGCCAGCTTCCATCGTTAAGGACTGTTCTGAAGCCCTCACCCCATTTATCACCAGTTTCACCAATGACTCCTTCACATCAAGCGTGATCCCAACCTATTCTAGACCCAGCAATCCCTAGTAACTACCGCCCCATCACCACAGTTCCCTTCCTGCAGAGCAACCACATCCTAGGTCTACGCCAATCAGGATTCCAACCAGGTCACGGGAATCAGTCCTATTCGACCTCAAAAATCAACTTGACGAAATTAAGGATGGCAATTCCCTTCTGAACAAGAGTACCAACCGCAACCCCATACACGTGTTTCAGCCTTGTTGGACCTCATCAGTGAGGTGGAGCTGTGCCTCTCTGAGCACAGTGAGCAAGGGGTCCACGTCTGGATGACTCTAGGAAACTTAGGGTGACTAAACCTAAGTCTCTTAAACAATCAAAATATAGTCCATAGACACCCCGATAGTACATAGGCTGAAACACTTGTATGGGGTTGCTGTTGGTACTCTTGTTCAGAAGGGAATTGCCATAGCATTTCGGTGCTGGACTGCCCATGTCGGTGGGACAAAGACTGATATGCAAATGGATATTTCCCATCTGTGAAAGGTACAATGAGCTTAAGTGTGGCTGCGGACTCTCGAGTGGGTACCTTCCCAAAGAACAGGTCAGTGAGGCATGTTCGTTCTCGCAGAGGGGCGACTATGGACTATATTTTGATTGTTTAAGAGACATAGGTTTAGTCACCCTAACTTTCCTAGGGCCATCCAGACGTGGAGCCCTTGCTCACTGTGCTGTATCTTCAATATTCATCACAAAAGTTAGGCTTTGTTTATAGGGTGATACAAGGCCAGATTGCCCGAAGAGTTTGGATAACTGGAACTTAGAAAAAGCAGAAAAAGAATAGAATAACATCCAAGCCAAAACACATATGGTTGAGGGAAAAGAAAAAAACAGAAAAGAAAAATTTCCCTGGGGAATCTAAACACACGTGGAAGACCAGGGAATACACCCTCTGATACTTTGGGTCGTGGTCCAGATTGTATGGAACTAAACATCCATTTATAAACAATTACACCAAAAAAGGTATTTATTTGTATAGAACTAACAAGAAAACGTTATTTGATGTAATTCATGGAGCTTAACATGATCAAAACAAAGTTTGAGGTTGTGTCACAAAATATGGGGTATCTCCTGCTCTAGAAATGTGGTGCTGAGTCCGAAGGTTCAGGTTGTGTGATAGGAAACAAGGTTCCTGTGTCCACTCAGGACATTGTGCAAATAAGTCACTCACAGTGTTAGGGGGTTAATATATCCTGGCATTTCTTTAATCATGGTGGGATTTGCTCCATCAAGACCCTAATTGTAGTCTGTTGTCTGTGACTGACAGTTGTTGTAAGCCTCATGTTCGCAAAGATCTAAATGAGCAGGGGTATATTTCATCTCGTTCATTGTGATATTATAATTTAGGTCAGCTACCCAATCGAGGGTCCTTCCTTTCTCGTGAGTGGGTTGGGTGATATTTTGTATGAGTCCATGTTCAGTCAGGACATTAGCTAAGGAGATTGCTGGGAGGTCATTAGGATCGTTATAGCCTAAATTGAAGTCTCCTAAGATTAAGATTTGCGAGGTGGGTTTGGTATTGTAGGCAAGTAGTGTCATGATATCTTCCACGAATAAACCTATGGCCCTGGAAGACCTATATATTAGGTGGATTGTGGAGGTACTTTTGTGCGATGTTTGGAGTTTAGCAGAAAGAAGCTTGCATGATGAGAGGGGAGCTGAGGGAGCTATTCTCATGTCTAGCGTAGTTCTGAAGATAATGGTGGTGCCTCCTCCTCTGGAGTTGGGTCTGTCTACTCTATGATGGAGTAATTATGAGGGACTGCTAGTACAAGTGAGGGGCCTGCTGCAGCATGCAGCCAGGATTCAGTTACTGCAAGGAAGTCTAGGTTGTTGGACAAAATGATATCTGCTATCTCAGTAGCATGGGCTATAAGGGACCTGCCATTTATTAAGGCTCCTTTGATGGACTGCTTCAGATTGCTGAGTGGGCTATTGCTAGCTATGGATTGTTTCTGGTTAGTGTTTTGTCTATTTTGGTTTGGTTTAGTGTCCGTAAATCCTTCGGGGAGTTTACTTGAGACTTTAGGGCCATATTTGACATGCTGGCTGTGGGGTGCGACCAGGGGGTGCGGTGGGAGCCTGGAGCGGAGTCTGATGTTTCTGTCATTAGAATTAGGGCAGGTGGTAGGTAGGCTTGTAATTAGGTTTACGATGCTCTTATTGAGAGTGGGGTTAGATGGCGTACCCTTGTTTTTCCATGGTGGAACTGGGATTGGGTAGGAATGGGGTCGGCCTGAGTGTGGCATCCAGCCTGTTGATGTTCAGTGCTAGTAGGAAGGAGGTGGCTTTGATCCTAGAGCCTATGGCTGTAGCGGGGATCAGGTTTGGGCACAATTGTTGCTCCATCTGATCTGGGTCAGATGGTTGCCTGGTGTCAGTCCTGACAATACTGAGTATAAATGGGAGTGTACGGAGTATATTATGCATGATGTGGTTTTTTACTGGCAGGTGCGCTGTAAAAATGGGCAGGTTGGAAATATTGCGTGGACATAACAATTTGTAAAGTGAGAATTTCCACTTCGCAGGACATGCACTATAGTACACAATATGGGCAGTATGCTGTCCAGTACAAAATGTAGAATAAGCAGCACACAATATCTGCTGTTTTGCAATATATGCAATACAGTACCAGTATAAGCAAGATGCGGTGCGAATACGCAATATAGTTAATGCAGTACACAATGTTGACACTATAATGGAGGATAGGCTAAGTAAGACGTTACTCAATAGGTGTAGAGTGCGGAGTTCTGTAGTAGCAGGATGTGAGGTAATGCATGCTATTTACAATATGCATCGCTAGCGTGATAAATGGTGGAGAGATCTATGGACAACTAAGTTGCGGTTGGTGGTGAGCACTAGGACGGATGCAAAAACAGTAAGATACACAGATTACACGATAGTCTGCAGATTGGTTGCCGTACGCGGTGCTAGCATCTTGGGTAGTCACGCGTATATAGTAAATAATATGTCGGAGGGCTCAGAGGTAAACAAATTCGATGGCGGGGTTGCCGTAATATTCAAGCAATGATCAACGGAGATAGTACAATAGGAGGAAGGCCAAAGGCAACAAGTAATGTTCAAGGCTAACATGAGAGAAAAAAAATGTACTACACAACTATGGTTTAGTTGCGCGGGATAGGCAGATTCGATACAGTACGCGGGTGAATATGGCAGGGATATTTAGACTGCGAGCTACAGTGGTAACTTATGCCGACAGGTAGACATTGTATAACTTTTCATCATAGGAGGTGCAGGGAAAATAGAGTAGGCATGTATGATTAAGCCAAAAACAGAGTCAATGCTATGGGTGTTATACGGTGCACAAAATGAAACTGGATGAGGACTGGAGGTGGATAGTCAGTGTCTTGAGGCAAGGGGGATCAGAGCCGGAGGTCCCTTAAGTAATCGTGCACAATAGTAGGGTAATCAAGATACTGTGGGTATGCATGGGCAGTGATGTGGGCAGAAGAAGCAGCATCTCACCATAGAAGTCACAGAGGTTCAAAGAGTAGGTCGGCGAGAGGAGTTATCAGGCTGCGGCTGTGAGATCCATGAGAGGGGCACGCAAGTACGACGAGCTAGGGGACCTGGAGCAGCTTGCAGCTCGCAGCGCGGCACGCTCGGCCAGCTCTGTCAGGAGTGCCTTATTTCCGTGCCTTGGTTCTGGGCCGGCGTTCGCCAGCCGGCGAAGAATGATTGGTTGATAAAGATACTAGCAACCAACCCGGATGTAACCTGATACATTTGTGATGGGCCTGTAATTAGCCGCAACAGTTGGGTCGATATTCTCCTTTTTCAATAAGGGTGTAATCCAGGCCTCTTTAATATTTTCTGGAACATGGGTTTCCTGAAAAGATCGGTTAAAAAATCTAGTGACCCAAAGAAGAAGGGTCCTAAGAAAATCTTTAAACAGTGAAGCGGTAAAAATATCCCCTTTACATGGTGTAGGTTTCATCCTATGTCCATAACTTCTCTTTCCGACACCTCTTTGAAATCAAATAAGGCAGTCTCAGGATTAACTATAATGCTAGAAGGAGATATTATCTGATCTGTAAACTGTATCAGTTTTACTTGGTCCAAAATATGTTGCTGAAGTTGCGTTGTTTTTTTAACAAAATAGTCAGGAATATGCTGACACCAAGCATCATCAATACCAATAGAAGACTCTACCACAGTCCCCTTTAACTCCTAAAGCACCACAAACAATTATTTTGGTTTTGATTTCGCCGTTTCTATCCTGGCATTTAAATTCACTCCTTTGGGTTTAAACACTGTAGTATTAAAGAACGTAGCTGCAAGTGTGTATGCTTCAATGGTAGCATTAGAAGGATGTTTTCACCAGTTACTCTCTGCCTTCCGTTTAGCCATTCTAGCATATAGAACCTCTGGAGTAAACCACTGACTGTATTTGACCGGCTTGCTCTCCTTCCCGGATCTAAGTGGCGCCAGAGTGTCAAAGGCTTGATTGGTTGCTACTCTAAAAGAATGTATAAAATCTGCAAGGGGCATGTTCTTTGCAAAGGAAGGTAATAGGGGCATGACTAAAGAATCAAAAGCTTCATGAGTAACCTTTCTGCAATTACTGGTTAAAACTGATAAATTATCAGAGAGTTTTTATTTAAGGAGTATGAAAGAGGAACCTCAAAAAGATGAAATTGGTGGTCAGACCAAAAGCAGTAGACCACAACAATTTGAGCCACCTTCTGATTCATTGATAGAATCCAATCCAAAGTGTTACCACCCTTGTGCGTTGAGACTTTAACATGTTGATGAAGGCCAACGGATTGAAGAGCCTGTAATAAAGAAATTGACTCAAAATCCATTGGGTTAGTAGCCCACAAGTTAAAATCACCCAACACTATGAGTACTGATTGGTTTTTAACAACACTGCCAATAAACGGTTCCATGTGATAATATTGCCGCAAAAATATCGCCATACAAAAATTTCGCCATATTTTTGCGGCGATATTACCCCATGGAACCTGCGGGGGACACCCCCGCAACCCCCATATATTTTAAAAGGGAGCGGGGGACACCCCCGCAACTCCCCCATCCATTTACCCCATAAATTATCCCCATCAAAAATATCGCCTATGGCCGTTCCCAATGACTATATGTACGGCGATATTTTTGGTGGGGATAATATTACCTGATACCCAATAAACGCTAATAATTGTTCTTCATGGTGTCGTCTTAGGAGGTCTATATTATAGCAAAATGCCAAGTAGTATTCAATTTCAATAACATAGCCTCACATTGGTCAAATTCTGGTAGAGCAGAAATGTAAAATGTTATATCTTGCTTAAAAATCAAGGCTACTCCCCCTCCCCTGATCCCTTCGCGATCAGTGTGGAGGAGCGAGTATCCATCAGGGCTGGCCTACTGTATAGCATGATGAGCCGCCTCATGAAGCCACCTCTCTGCGATTGCCAGAACATCGGGATTTGCCCAGAATAAAATCTGCACCAATTACTGAGTATTCAATAAGGCACACTTCTTTTTATAAATGTGAGGTTGGTACTTCAGGAGACTGTATTCCTCAATCTCCTGCTGCTCTTGTTCCTGTTTCTCTTTCTCCCTCTCTTGACTTCGCCCCTGCTCATCTTTCTGCTCCTTCACCTGATCTGCCTCCTACTCCTTTAATCTTCCACTTCCTCTTCTTCTTGCTCCAATCTCCCTAAAGTTCTTCTCTCTGTAACACCATCTGTCAAGAATGCCACCCTGAGCAATATTTACTGTAAAGGGCTAACAATGTAATGATCTGTTTGCCTTGGACCTAACCTTAATCAGGGCAGACAAGAATAGTGTAACAAACTATTGTATCATTTAAGTTCAGTGTCATTACGTGTGTATGAATGAGCAAAGTGTGGCAGAGTTGTGACGGGGCAGAAGTGTGACTCCTGGCTCCTTTCTCACCATCCGATGTATGGGGAAGGGCCTACCCTTTGATATGGAATTGTAATTTCTATATGTTTCAGGTCTAAACAAAATTTGAAAGCAGAGTCTCAAAGCCCACAGAGAATCCCTCTCAATGTGTCGCAATATGATCATGCATGAGTTGGATGGGTTTGGGGATGCCCTTGTGTAAGTTGGACACCCTTGGAGGATCAAAACAGGCTAACATTTTTCGGAGGTCTGTTTATAGCTCTACCATCGAGGTCTTCTCACCAGCAGTATCGTCGTGGCTTACTTTGACAGAAAGGGTGGATGAAGAAGTCCTGGGTGTGACTTAAGCAGTTCCAAATAAAGAAAAGGCAAGATACACAAGAGGAAGCCTAGTTAGCTCTCCACAAAGCCATTGTACACTAGGATATATGTCTAAACATCATGACTACTTGTGGGACTGGCCTTTAACTATTATTCATCAGCACTTGAATACAATTTAATATAAAAAGTCTAACGTACATTATTTTTCCCATGTGCATCTATGGGAGCCCACTTACATACTGCCAGGAGCCTCAAAAAAGCTGCAGTTCATTTGGCAGCTACAGGTGAAATGTCCCTCATTTAAAGTTAATGAACTAAGCAAGGGCATGGAACCCACGAGGTGCATAGAACCATACAACCCAACAACATTCCACTACTTATAAAAAAAAAAAAAAAAAAAGCTTCATGACACTCTTATTGGTTAAATTGTGATAATATTCCACTGATCAACTCTTTGAAAACTGGCGTGTGGCAAAATATTTATATTTAAAATGTGGCAGCATACCAATTCCAAAGCGCCAATGCGCAATAGCCTTTTTCATTATTTTTTATAAAAGTATTGGAGTCCAGAGTATGAAAACAGCAAATGTGTCCTATCTGAAATCCAATGGATTTCAGGAAATCAATACAAACAGTGGACCAGTGCATTAATTTCACGCTAATTTTCTCGAAGTACACTGTTGTGAAGGAAGACGTCTTTTATGGATCTTGCTGCGGCCTTTGTCATGGCCTAAGAGCTATCTTGTGGGTGACCTTACTTAAGTTAGGGGTGCACTTATGAAGCGGATAGTGAGCTTGCACTCTACAAATGATGCTAAATTGTTTTCGATAATGGTGTGTCATGTGTGATTAGGGTGTACCATGGCTCCCATCTATTTGTAGATTGAAAAAAATGGCGAAGGATCTTCCAATGGTAGCGACAGGCTGTTTCTGACATTTATTGATTTGAGACATTTGGTGTCTCAATACACTTCTTGTCAGGAAGATTAAAAAAATACAAAATTATACTTTTTGGAAGGGAAACAATCATCCTGATCGCTCCAATTAGTTGTAATGATGGGAAATTGGAAAGATTTCCCAATTCCGATTATTTGGGGCTTATGTTAAAATGGTAGCAGTGTGGCCACATAAGATGGAGCTAGTTAAGAATGGTCTGTTAAAGTTTCATTTGGAAGTTTTAGCAAATAATCACTTCAGTTGTAATTATTTTCTCTGCTGTCTGGCAATGTGATGTGGGCTGCTCATCTTTTGCGAGGTGTAAACACTAGTCTTTGCTCTTCGCTAGTTGTACATCTTTTTGCAGTTCAACAACCTGGAATGTGCTGCTCAGTACTACTGTGAACGGTCGTCTTCACACCTATTTCCTCCCTCATCCGGCCAGGTTAAAGTATGCTTGCTTCCCCTCCTCCCTCTCACTCTGTGGCACCCTAAAGATGCTTTCATTCCACAACAGGCACATTTATAAATTACCCGTAAAATTGATACAATATACTATAATAAGGAACTTGCCATCCTAATGGAAAGAGTAGTATGCAATGGGTAGAACAAAAGTGCTTGAATAAGTCCAAACCTATTGGATACTGGTGCAACATACGCCCAGACCCTGCATGGTCTCTCACCAAAACGCTTATTATGGATATTCCCGCTGTCTCTGCCACCTGTGGTCAATGGTGGGAGTTAGTTGGGACAGCATCCATGTATGGGCTTGCCCGAGCTCCTAGAGAAGCCTCAGGGCCATTCATAGGGAGATACTTAGTACAGACACTACTGTGTTTCCTTTAAAGCATACAAACATATTTTGGTATTTAGTCCTTCCTTGACTTGATTTGATCATAAAAACGATGGAAAACCATGACCTGTTTTTACTATCATCAGCCCTCGTAGGAAGGTTTGGGGATGTGTCTGTGTCCCGACACAGACTGTTGAGAACTTTATATCATGAGTCGATCTGTGTGGCCATAAATGAAGAAACACAATTGCAACATCTATCAGCAAGTCCTCCTTCATCTTAGAAATAACGAAGACAAAGTTTAACACAAGTCTTGGCCAAGAACCTTTTCCAAGACTTTACAATTAAATGTAAGAAATGATTAGCTTTGTCTGTGAATGATTGCAGCAATCATACCATGTGGTGTGGTCCAATTATAAATGTTTTCTCGGATTTCAGGTGATACGATAATTGTATTAGTCACACAATTTTACACAGGTACCCGTACCCATTTGTAACAATCATCTTGGCTCAAATAATTTCAGAAAAGAAAGAGAAGCAGTGAAATGGTTTGGCGTGCTCTTCATAACTGATAAATTAATTGCCTCTGTGGCGTTAGAAAGAAATGCCACAAACAAATGAGCAATCAAACTGCTAAACAAACAACTCTTTGGAAGGGCAGCAAGAAACCCTAGACGTGTTTCAAACTGTAGGAGCATAGTCAGTGAGCTAACTTGAGACCCCAAGAAAAACTAACCAGGGGGTCACGCCTGGATTCGCAACTTCACTCGGGCAGACCTGTGTCATTTGCTACTTTTTAAGTTAGGGGTGAGACAAGCACTATGAAATACTGCTATGCTATGAAGACTACGAGGGAATAAAAGTAATAACGCCAAGAGTTTAGAAGAGGGTGCTAAAGCCTAGAATGGAGGAACCCATAGATGTGATATTTGACAGGAAACACTGTTTAATGTCCCATGCTACCTTCAAGGAAATTTGATAGACGTGGTGGGTAATTAGTACATGTTTTGGGTGAAAACCTATTAAAGTTTGCATAGGAAAACAGGAGAATGGAATGGTTTTTGGCACTTTCCATTTATAGGTTGGAAATATGTGGGGTTATATCCTTATCAATGGGACCCAGCAAGCCTGAATAGGCTTTCATCATCAACCAGGATGTCATTCAACTGGCTGTATACCACAAACCACAAACATATGTACACAGAGAAAAACAGAAAGGTGCAACTCATCTGTGAATTTCTCCGGAGATGCTACACTGAAGACACTACTTAATCTCCAGATCTGGCACTACTTTTACACTGTTCTTACCCTTCTGTGTATGCCTGAGTCACCTTCTTAGTATATCACTCTTAGGCCATTTAATAAGGATAGCTCCATTACCAATGTTTTCAAGAGTTAAACTGCAGATGACATTAGTTTGCCTTGTCGATTATACTCTTTGCTCCACAGTATAGAAATATCTCTATCATATCGCCTCACTCTCTTGTCTAGGTTACAGGGATTTAGGTCACTGAAACTCTCGTCTTAGGATCTCTGGTGCAGACCACCTGACGAGCTTCATTCTGGTCAATGTTCATGCTGTGGCCTCCCAAACTTGCTGCAATGCTTCAGCCTATTCATTCCCCTCCCTACCCATCCCAGATTCTCTGCTACCCCTGCATCCAGCTTGTAACCCCATGTGCATCCCTTTGTACAGGGCTCTGTTATTTCCAAGCTGGGTTCCTGCTATATAAATCCCATACACACATATGTTCCTGAATGTTCTACAACGAAGAATTCCATATAACGCTTTTTCGTTCAGCTGTATGGGTTCGAATAGGGAAGGCCTTGTATTTCACGAAACCTCCTGGGCCGCTTCCCAGGCTGCTTAGGTTTAGGTATATTTGCATTTCTGATGGATATGCGCTTTCATTTTATAGGCGTTCCATGCTACATCTCATGTCTGGCCTCAAAGGGAGTCAGCAGGTTTATAGACAGCAGGACAAACATAGGAGAGGAGAATGGTCAGTTTGGGAAAAACATACCATAACTCTGAGAGGAATTTAACCATGGGACTGTCCTGGATGCCTTAGTCTTACCAAAACAGTTCCGTCCAACAACCCTTGCAACATTCATGAACAAGTTATATCAATATATTCCTTCCTCTAGCAGTACGCCTCTTTTTAAGACACTCGCCATGCCACATATTTATTACCACAAGTAACGTGCATGCCATCTTTCACAATCCAGCTCCATATTTCGATTTAAAAAGTGGCAAAGCTGTCGAACACGTTTCTTTCCTCAAGAAACCATGATGTGGCATACATTTAGAGTACAAGTAATAGATCAACTAAAAGCAGAACTTGTGGGTGCTCGGTAGTGTATTATTATATAAACCACTCCCAACTTCCTCATTGCTACCTAGGGCCATTTCTACTAAAAAGTCGAATTGATCAAATAATTAAGCATTACTGTGCTCGTCCAACAGAGGTGAAAAGTGTAAAATAATGAAGGCGCAAGATGGCCTTTGTGAAACATCGACTGTAAACATATTGCAATGGTAAATATATATGAATGCTCTTAGTGTTTTAAACAGAGAGGCATGATCTAGTGCATGATTGCCGTACAGTGATATACCTTGTTCGGAGGGAACCGTTTTGTTGCGATTAGAGTTACAGGATTCTTCCTAAAATGTACAATGTTGGGTTTGAGGTGTAGCGAGGGGGAAACGGAATTCAAGAGTTTGGAGCTAAAATTTATAAAAGCTCTGGTTCCTTTAGTCGTTTTACTTTTTACTTATGTTGGCGACACAGAGGTATTTGGCATCAAGAAAGAATAATTACCCACTGGGAGAGTGGGGAATGAATTTAGAAAAGAGGGAATCAAGTCCTAGTCTATTTAAAGCTTTGCAGACAACATAGGCTGCTTTGAACTGAGCACTTTTTGCAACAGGCAGCTAATGCAAAGTAGTGGGGGCGGGAGGGGTGAAATGTGTTCCCTGCGTCCCATTTGTTGAAGGTGTCAAGTTGCTGTGTTCTGCATTGCGCACGGATTGGACAGCCAGAAATAGGCTGTTGCCAAAACTGTACAACAATCTTGCACTTTTTTCCTATACAAAATCCCTCCCAAACAACTTTAGAGGTTATTTTCACATATAATATTGTCACTCTCTTAAAGTCACCAGCAAACTTTAAGAATTGTGCTTGATGGTTTGGTGATGATTTAGGATGATTTGCTAATTACTGCAAGAGCATCAGAACTGTGGTAAATGTTTTGACTCTGATGGTATTACGATAATGTGCTGAATATTCCATAAGCACTCTCAAAATGTGGTGCCACTATACGTTTACTGAAAATTAAATACAACATGAGCCTCTTCCCTTCGCTGTATTCACTGCTCGGAAGACTGGTGAGATGGGCACACATATGTACTATGTCTGTGTTGAAATGGTTTGCACCACCTGCTTTTGCAAAGATGATACCACCCCAAAAAAAGCTGTTCTTAACGCATTGTATAGCAAACTGGAAGCACGTTGTATGCCAGGACCTTTTACTGCAGGACGCACCATGGCCAGACATGCTGAGGAAACTGGGGGAAATAGCAAACCAGGCTAGAAACGCACTGGGTGGGTTCTCCACTTACTTGCCTCACCTTCTGCCCACGGGAGTGTGACATTTGGAGACCTGATGAGTGGTCTGGAAGGTTGCCCAAGCAGGACAGTAACTGCTTCACAATTTGGGACAAACATTCAGTTTTGGCTTTTGTTTAGGCATGGGATAGGCAAAATTGCCAGGCACTACAAAAAGGGTACTACCTCAATATAAGATGCTAATGGCTGGAAAATGGTGTACGTACCTGGGCATAAGACAGCAGTGCCTGGAAAATGCATATCGAATACCTATACACAAGGCAAGCCTGTTGACTTAGTCAGTGCTTGTTTTTTAAAAAGACTTCAGTACAAGGAACAGAAGCAGGGACACAAATACGACTTACAAAACCAGTGGTTGAAGGTACACTTAGATAAGACATTTTTATTACACAAGTAGCAGACTAACAGCTGCAATTAAGCCACTAACTCCCAGAAGAACGTTTAGAAATAACACTGAAAGACACAATACAGCACACAGTTTGATGGTATTGCTTGATAGAGCCAGGTGAAAAAGATCCCAGGTGGGTGTGTTTTCTGCTGAGAGGCATGTAGTAGCTAGGTCTGGGCAAGGAGCATAGCATGAACATAGTCAGTTACTCAGTGGGTAAATGACCAAACAATTTTTTTTTTTTTTTTATTAAGCATATAGAGTAAATAAATACAAACTTTTGCTTATTTCACTCACTTACAAGGCCAAACCATATCTTGGAGTCTTCCTTGTATTTCTATAGTAATTCCTCCCATACTTGCCAATTTTTTTACTTGTTTATTCAAGTCCTTTTTGGTTTGGCCTGAGTATAGGCATATATCAAAGATTATGCTTTATCCTTCGTCATGAGATCCTTTTCTATTTCACTGTGTGGTTCCTGTTTGTTTTCCAATTTGACCATCATCATTTGTAGGAAAATTCCAAGAGCTCTCGTGGTTTTCTGATTTGGGTTGTCGTACAAGGTTTCCCACCATAAATCGGAATCCAGCCCACACGTCGAAGTTAATGCTGGATGTAAGAATAGATCTCTTGCTAATCTTAATTCAGGACAAAACATTATTAGATGTTTTAAAGATTCCACTTCCTGCTCACAGAGCCGGCATATGTTATCACTTACCCTTCCGTATTTTTTCAAATTTGTTTTTGTTCTTAGGATATTTAATCTAAATCGTAGGGTTAGAACCCGATGAATAGGATTCCCACTCTTTTTCAAATAACTAGGTAGAGTTTTTGGTGCTGATCTGAGATTATTTGAGAGCGTGTGAGATTTGGAATTGGCACGAGCAGTTTCTGTTTTATCCCAGTCAGCACACAGTAACGCAGTCTTCACCCTTTTAGGGTTATTGCATAATGTGTCCTCAGATATATTTAAGTGCTGTAAAAGATCTTTACATTTTTCTTTCCAGCTAGACAGTGGCCAGAATTGCGCTTTTATGTTTTCATCCTTTAAGATTTCATATTGAGGTGGACAGTCTTTGATCAGTGTCTTTCTAAATGTTAATAGGGCTTTCCATATGATTGTGGCCTGCAGGGAGTACAAGCCCAATTCATGTCGTATTATGATCATTGGGACACATTGAGGTAGTCTCATTAGTCTTCTCCAAAATGTGGCTTCGACCTTGCCCCAAGTTTCTGCTGGTATTCTGAATGCTGTATCTCCAGCATAAGCGACAGACGGAATAACTTTTGAATTATAAAAGTCAACTGTTGGTTGAATCGAAAACTTTCCGAATTTTTGTTTCAATATAAGCGCTTGTGCCGTTAGTTGACTCATTTTACACAATATGTGCTCTATCCACGGTTGGTCGTTCCAGTCTGCACTTATTAATGTTCCCAGATATTTTGTGCTCGTTGTTATTGGAATAACTTTATTCCCGACATACCATTTGAAAGACTTTTTCTCTCTGACTCTTGATGTTTTCATTATTAGGATTTCAGATTTTTCAGGATTTATTTCTTGATTATTTTCTTTGACGTATGTTTCTAGGGCCTCCAATTTTTTCTGTAAACCGATTGGGGTCTTATCCAAGATGATCAAATCATCTGCATACAACAGATGACCCACTGGTAAGGTGCCTATTTTAGGCGAACAGCCTCTCAGAATGACAAGCCGGTCCTTTATCTCCAGAATATAAAAGTTATAAAGGATCGCTGCCATGGGGCACCCTTGTTTTAGGCCTCTTGTTGTCGGGATCGGTTTAGTTAGGTTACCTTTTTGATTTAACCTTACTTGAATGCATGTGTCAGTATGCATGGCTTTAATAGCGGCCACGAGATCTTCAGGGTATCCCCTTTGCTTTAGCTTTTTCCACAGGATTTGTCTATCCACTTTATCAAAAGCGGCGGCCATGTCTATGCACGCCAGGCAGTGCTTTAAGTGGGCCGGGGTCTGCCGGGGCCGGGCCCCGGCAGTCTCCAAAAAGTGGGGCTGAGCCGGGGCCCTGCCGGGGCCCCCCGTCCTCACCACGCCATGGCAGGACGCATTATCCCGCCGCGGCCGCAGCCGCGACGGGAGATGCGCCCGCCACTTTAACGTCAGGCAAGCTGACAGAAGTGCCAGCCAGGCACAGCGTTGCTGTGACTGGCTGGCACTTCCGTCAGTCACTGTAACTTTCTCTGATGACCCCTCATCTGAGGGGCCATCAGAGGAAGCTAGAGTCCCTTAGTTTTCCCTCGCCGGGTCACTGACCCTCAGCGAACCCGCGGGCTCCGTGATCTAATCTGCAGATTAGATCACGGAGCCCGCGGGTTCGCAGAGGGTGAAAGACACCTCGGGCTCTGTGATCTCTGCTCTAAGCAGAGATCACTGAGCCCGAGGCGCCTTTCTGCTTTGGCAAGGCTTTATAAAAGATGCCTTCAACTGTGTACGTTTAAGCCATCTTTTATAAACGTAGACATATTTCTATGTTTATAACAGACGGCTTGAATCGTACACAATTCAAGGCATCTTTTATATAGCTTTGTCGACGGACAAAGCCAACTTGGGTTTTGTCCGTCCTCAACGCTTTATAAAAGATGGCTACGTTTCAAGCCGTCTTTTATAAACATAGACATATGTTACAAATGTCTATGTTTTTAAAAGGCAGCTTGAAAAGTACACAAACCATAGTAATGTAAGCACACAAGTGTGCGTAACTTACTATGGTTTGTGCACTTACAAGCCACCTTGTATAAACATAGAAATATGTAACATTGCTATGTATATAAAAGAAGGCCTGAAAAATCACAAACCATAGTAGTACGCAAACAAATATTTAAATGCTCAAATACATTTATATATTTGTTTGCGCACCTTACTATGATTTGTGCACTTTTAGGCCACGCCCGCAATGGAAGCCACGCCCCCAAACGAGGGCCCCCCCTCAATTTTTTACCCCACTTAAAGCACTGACGCCAGGTAAAGTTTCTGTTTTTCGCAGATAGTTTTAGCCTTTAATAGGTTGAGTATGAGCAAATTTAGCCCGCAGTCAACTTTTTCAACAAACCCTGTCTGCCGTTGGTCGTAATTTCTTGAGTGTATGATCCATTCCTTTAATCTCTTTAAGAGGATACCTGCAAATATTTTACCTATTACGTCCAACAAAGATATTGGACGATAATTCTCAGGCTTGCATCTGTCTCCCTTTTTGTGAATGGGAATAATAATCGCTTTAGTCCAAGATTCCGGTATTTGTTTAGTTTTGATGATTCGTTTGAACAGTACGTAGCACATGTCGGCCCACACTTCAGGTGCTTGTTTTAATATGGCGTTTGTTAGGCCATCGGGCCCAGGAGCCCGCGAACTGCTTGCCTTGTTGATCAGTACCATGATTTCCGACTTCTCGAATGGTATATTCCATGGAGTCTTACCCATGATTATTTGCATCTCAGCATTTTCTCGCATCTCTGGCTATAAGCTTTTTGGAAATATTGGATCCATTTTTCTTCGTGAATCGGATTTATCTGTTCTATTCCTTGTAGAACGCTTGTTTGGTTCATTAGAGCCCACATGAATTTAGCGTTTTTATTGAAGGTAGCTGATAGCATCTCTTCAGAGTCTCTTTGAAACAGTAAGGCCCTGTGAGATTTAGCCCAATTACGATAGGCTTTTTTTAACGTTGCCCTTTCTTCACGTGCCCCCTCGGTGTTCAGTTTGTTTAGAGCTCTTAGCTTTGTTGCTGGCTTTAATTTTCTTTCAGCCAGTTCAGAGTTATATTTATGTAGTCGTGGAGTTTTTGGCTGTATCTTGTAGCCTGATTTTACTCTGAAGGTGGAAAGACATGATTCGTATTCAACTCCCATGTTTGTTGTTAATTTCCAGCATTCTATGGTTTTTTTGAGCTTTGATGTCATTTTTGGTGCTATTCGTAATCTGTTAAGGCCATTGTTCATTTCAACCTTGTGAGGCCAGTTTTTTTGGTAGGCCGATGCACTTTCCTGTGGTTTGATTGTTAGTACACACGTAAGGAGCAGTATTTTGTGGTCGCTTTTGCTTGTTGGAATTATATTCAGCGAAGAGATAGTTTTGAACGTTTCTCTATCCACAAAGAAATAGTCAAGAGTTGCTTTTTGATTATATGAAGCCCATGTGACTGCTCCGTGTCGGTCACCGTTCACATTTCCATTTACCTGCAAAAGGTCTCGACTATTCATCTCTGCTAACCATCTTTTCGTACGCGTTGCTCTCTGTTGTGAGACTCCTCTTTGTTCAACATGAGACTTCTTTATACAGTCTATATTGAGGTCACCACAAATGATTAATGTGGGTTTCTCAAATTCGGCTCTCAGCTCGTCAATGTGTTGAAGCACAGTTCCAAGGAACTTCTCACCGTCCTTAGCTTTAGGATTCCAATAAAGTTTAATAATAATCTGATAATGCTTCTTGGATTGATGAAAGCCTCCGTTATGCTCTTGAATTATGGTTATTTGTATAAGTGGTGAGGGAGTAATAACCCGGAAAATGTTTCCTTTATATTCGTTTTTTATCACTGTCAACAGTCCTGCAGAAGGTCTCCCTTTCAGACCTTTATATCCTTTGTTAAGGAAACATGTGGACCCCCCCATGACCGGGGGTTCCAAAAGCCAGCATTCTTGGATACAGATAATATCTGACTTTAGTAATTCCTTATTCAGATGATCCAGCAGATGTCGATGCCCACGAGTGTTCCATGATACTATTCGCAGGTTGTTTGAGACGTCTCCGCAGTCGATCTAAAGGTTGTTTTTTGTGGATAATGTTCCAGCGAGCCAATTTCAGGATTTAGTTGTGTCGATTTTTGTCACGAGTGCTGCTTCGCTACCAGCTAAAGGACTCAACGCCTTGCATCCTACGTTTCCTTTTATTCTCATTCTGAGAGCGGTGGGTCCTCGCAAAATTGTTGGAGAGAACCTTATTGGTTTTACATTCAAATCATCTGTTGACAGGGTGGCCCTTGATGGAGAATGGCTCGGGGTCCGTGGCAAATTATGCAACTGTTTTGGTCCTTGTTCTTGGTTTTTATATTCAACCGATTTGATGTCGAAGCCAAGGGATCTGAGTGCGTCAGCAGCTAACCAAATAAGATTCATAATTGCTTTTGAAAACAGATGGAGGTAAATTCGATCGGTTTCGTCTTCTTTAGGAAAAGCCACTATCTTGATGTCTTTAGGCTCAATGACTCGTAGTTGTGGTACGTTGTGCAAAAGTCTCATAAGATTTGATCTATTTAGGATCAGACCATCTCTAGCTTTAAACACTCGTTCGACTATGAGTTTATGGCCTTTCTTCTCCATTTTACCTCGCTTTTCCGGGGGCGTATTGGATCGGAGTCGATCACTTTGTTTATTTGTTTCTTTCCTTGTGGTTTCTCGTCGAGGCGGATCTTTCTTTTTCTGATTCTCCTGATTAGAATGGTCCAGCATAGCGTCCAATAATTGTTGTTGTCTCATTTCATTTATGCTTTTGCGTTCCAGCAAATCTCTTTTTTCCTGTAAAGTTTTAAATGCTGGTGATTGGGTCTCGCTGTAATTTAATTCCTCGTTCTCATCGTCCTTTTGGTCAGCGTTCACTGGGCCTTCTTGACTGGCAGAGTCTGCAGATCTATCGCACTCGTGAACTGAGAGTTGCAGGAGGGCATCTATGTCTTCACTAGTATTGGATTAGTCTTCATCTGTGTCTACAATTATCGATTCTGGAGCGAATTCTCGATTTTTGTAGTTTTGGCATTTTTGTGAGCCGTTTAGTTGGAAACTTCTTTCAACATTATGCGGCACGGTTCCAATAGGTTTCAAATTACGAATGAAGTAACGGGTTCCTTCTGCCGAGGTGTGTTTTGGCAGTGGTAGATTTTTTAACTTCTTTGCTGTTTTCCCCAAAGCAATTTCCTTTTTTTTGGAGAATTTCACAGCAGTTTGTTTGGGTTGGCCACCCGTTTCCTTTTCCTTTGATGCAAGTGGACTTTCTGTAGCGAATAAAGGAAATAGAACTTTATTTTTATCTACCTTAGGACAGTTATCAACGTGGCCTGTCGATGGATTTATTATCAAATCCTGTATATCCGATTGTGCAGCAGGACCAGTTACGGAGGCATTCACGGGTTTTTCTTTGCGGACGATGTTTTGTTGTCCCGTTGATGACTCTGGCCTCACATGTTCTTGTTGACTGTCAATGACCGCTGTTTTATCTGTCTTATTGTCAAATTCGTTCGCATAACTCCCTGCGTTTTCTGTGGATGTACATTTTTCCATAGTTTGGCCTTGACACTTAAGTACATCCGGTTTCATCATTGTTATGGTATCACTGAAACAGTGGAGAAACGCCTTCTTGTCTTCTCTGGCATCTTTCATCAGATCAATAAGAGTTTTGAAAATGACATGTTCTGTTTCTTCCTCTCTTGCTCTCTTTTCTTTAATAGTAGCAATATACGATTCTATGTATATTAATTTGGATTGAATTAGAGCCAAAAGAGTTGATTGATCCTTGTAGTTTTCATAAAGTACTTCATATAATTTGAGGAACGGTGCCATGGTTATTGTCATCATAGATCCCACTGCAGCTTGCAGGTTAGCGCAGGCTTCTGCATTAGCTTTTAATATTGCTGGTACAATTTTATCATAGGCAATCTCTGCCTGGCTGCGCTTTAAAGGCGCTTTAGCAGGTGAAATATCATTTTCTTCGTCTGTACTTTCAATTATGGTTGGGTCGATGTCACTGTCCTTTCTTTTCGTTTGACCTACTTGTTTCTGCGAACTGTTATTTGCTGTGGCTGAAAACAGCATTTCATTGTAGAACTCTTTCATTTGGCTTGGCTGCGTCAATACAGATTTAGATTTTATTTCTGGAGCTGTTTTGAAGTTAGCTGGAGTTATTACTTCTTCTCCCAAACCTCCTTTCGATCTATTTGGGTGAAGAGTTGAGGTTTTTGCTGGGCTGGTAAACACCGCCAAGGCCTCAGCTTCTGTAGTTGAAATGATTGGTGTTTGTCCATTATGTGCTTCTTGTGGCTTCGAGGAGCGGTCTTGACTAAGGACTGATCCAGCTGCAGTTTGCGGTAGCTCTGTGCGAGCAGGATTGCATGGACTGTGATTCTCTAGAATAGGACTCCTCCGCTCTCCATCCTTTACTGATGTCTGATTCGTTACACTTGCAACTGGTTCTCCAGTTCCAGTCGCTTGAAGTAATTCTTGATCAGTGACTTCTAGTTCAGCTGACATTGAACATTGTTCCCCGGTGGGACCGGGGGCTGCTTTTGTTGCGGTTCCAAGATCTTTTTTATTAAAGTGCCATCTAATTGATTTTATGTCCGAGAGAGAGTTTGCTCTTACTTTACTCTTTTGAGTAAGATTTTGAGTGTAGCTTTTATTTGCTCTGAGTGCGTCCTTTTTTGCGGCTAGTGGGCTTGTTGGTTTAGTGCTTTTGCACATGGTTGATTTTGATGGTGGCTTTAAGCTGCAGTTTTGGTTATGTCCTTTTTGAATCAAGGGCTCTGCAAAGGACAGGGGGTCGTGGACTTTTTGAGAAAGAGCTAAACTTTGTTTTTTAGTGGAAGAAGAACAGGGGTTCGGGGAAAGTTCATGGTCGTTCCAGAGGTCTCCCATGGCGTCCACGTATGCAGGAGAAGTTGGGCTTTCACATAGCACTTCAGTTCCTTTATTTAGCTGTGTTTGTTGAAACGTAAAGAAGGCCTCTTCGCGTGGTGCGCAGAAAGCAAATTTTCCCACGCTCCCTGCCTCTTCGACACCTACGAAAGTTTGTGTCCCGTCCCCTTCCATTTGGAACTCCGCTGGGGCTGTATCTCCAATCCGCGAGTCAGTAGGAGTGTCATCCATACGCACAGCCCTTCTGGCCACGCCCCTTCCCTCTCTCTCCACCGCGTCGCGGCCCCCACCGGTCGGGGGGCGGTCGCTCGACCCTCCCGGCCGAGCGCACACAGCCACCCCAGCAACAGGGGCTGCGAAGGCATACACCCCACAGACCCCCAGCCGGGGAAGCCCACCCACCGGCTCCAGAGAACCCCCCGACACACCGGCCGCGCCCCCAAAGGCACCCCCACCGACCCCCCGCGGCGAGCGGCCGGAACAGCGGGCCAGCGAAGCCACTCCAGACTCAACGAGCCGCACGGCAGCCGCGGGTAAGGGGAGGCACCTCGCAGGGGAGGAGGCCTTAAGGGCTTTCAAAACTGGGGAACAGGTTATTTGGCACGTACCTTTTGTTCCATTGTCCACAGTTTCCATATTGTGAGAAGCCGCCAACCGCAGGGTACCTGTTTCCAACAGGCCAACTGCGGGGGCGGAGATAGCATCCTCTGACTCTCTATTATGCTCCATGTCCATGGGACCATTGCATGATGGCATCCCAGTGCCAGTGACATGTTCATTCCGAGTGTTGTTTTTGTCAATCTGTGTTTCATCAGAAAGCACAGGGCATGGCTCCTCATCCACCCCATGCAAGGCATCGGTCATTTTTGAGCGGCTCCGTGTATGAGGTGCTTGTTTCTTTGGGTGGTTTATTGCAGTTTGTCTTATGTCCATGGCGCCTTCTGCGCTCTCTCTGCAAACACTCTGCTAACACTCTGCGGACGCTCCGCGTCTAGAGTGGAGCTTATGTTCAGGCACCACCTCCAGGCACCACCTCCAGACAGTGAAAAGAGAAAAGTTACTCAGGGTCCAGCAGGGTAGCTTCCAGGCACAAGCACCAAACACTCTGCTAACACTCCGCGGACGCTCCGCGTCTAGAGTGGAGCTTATGTTCAGGCACCACCTCCAGGCACCACCTCCAGGCAGTGAAAAAAGAAAAGTTACTCAGGGTCCAGGAGGGTAGCTTCCAGGCACAGGCACCAAACACTCTGCTAACACTCCGCGGACGCTCCGCGTCTAGAGTGGAGCTTATGTTCAGGCACCACCTCCAGGCACCACCTCCAGGCAGTGAAAAGAGAAAAGTTACTCAGGGTCCAGCAGGGTAGCTTCCAGGCACAGGCACCAAACACTCTGCTAACACTCCGACCAAACAATACCCACAAGCTGTGTGTCCCTCCTCACATTCCATCTGGCTCCTATCCGCAGACCAATGCAATAGTTTCGGCTTAGAGATGGCGCTAGCGTGCCACCTAATAGCAAAACTAAAAAAGAGCAATTTGCTCCCTGATGTTTAAATTAAGGATAACAATTTTAAAAAAGTATGACATATCACATCTTTGACCCTCAATACATATTAATTAATAGGTAAACACAATTTAAGTAAAGAACGGGCAAACATGAAACTGGCTAAGGACCTTAATGGAGTACAAAGAGACTGGATTGGTGATTGAAAATATATCACCTTTAGTTACTATGGCACTTGTTGTGTGCGTAAAAGAAGGCCACCCTGTTTCAAGATCAGCTGCCAGGTCAAATCCCTAAAAACATTTTTTTAAATGATTTCATACTTGGAATGATTCTTTCCAAACCTAAATAAATTTGTTTTAAAACAAACAACACAGTTTAGAGTTCTCAGACCAGCCACATTTGTTCATGCTCTTTAAATCGTACAGCACTGGTGGCTATGACGCCCTGCAGTTTGTTTCAGTTACTTTTTCTGCGGTGTCAGAGCAAAACTGTTGGAGAACTATCTAATGTTTCAGAAGAGTTTTAATTCAGTCAGTGACATTCTCTTTTGACCTGTTTTTTTTTCCACAGCTACTATCTTTTCAAATAATTGTCTTCTAATTTTGGGCACATTTTCATGATTCTGAATTGTATTTTCCTTGGTTTGGTCAGCGAGGCATACTGCCCACTTGTGTAACATTCTGCTTCTTTCAGGCTATTCTTTAAATGTGATGGGAAGATGACAAGTAGGTTTCCAACGCATATACGAAGCTGTCAAAGAGCACCATTTGTAAATGTTATTACAAAGTTTAATGGAAAAGCTTTTATCTCATCAGAGGTCTAATGAGATCAGGCTTAGATTTTCCTTCTAGTGCTTTCTTTACTTAAAAAGGATGTTCTAATTCGTATTAGCAACTGCTGCTGTGGTTCAAACAATCAAGTGGCTCAGAACGCAGAAAATAAGCACCAGAATTGCTCTGGAGTTGCGAGTCTTCTGAATGGCTTACTATACCTCTGGTTTCTTTTCTCTAAATTCATAATTACCCATCCTTTTCATCGTTGGCTCATGCACTTCTCTCAGTTCATTCAATGGATATAGAAATGCACACCCTTCCTTTTTGCTTGCCACGCCAACAACTTTTAAAGCTCATGAAGGAATCTTGGATTGCCAGGCACGTTGTGCTTTGAGCTGAACCAGCTTTCCCACATTCTAAAAACAGAAAACATCCAGGTGGAAGGCTTGCGTGCTAATAGAAAAAGGCTCATTGTAGCAAGCTCTACAGGCGCTAAAAGACACGGGATATATTGGTAAAGACCCGCCCTTTAATGCATGATATAAGCTGCTAAATCGTGTCTAAAGGGCATAGTAAAGGTCTAAGTTGAAGTATTTTCTTCAGCCATTCCGTTATGGTTGGCGCCACCAATGTGAGATCTTTTCACTTGACAATTGGTCACAGTGTTTACCCTTTTCCTATGCCTTCGGACTCCAACTAAATTTGATGAGGTGAGTGCCAGTTTTATTATGTACATTTTGAAGATTCGATACATTTGTTCTATGTTGTTGTTCTAGTCATTGGAAGTCTCTTAGAGAGTGTTAAGATATTTGCTTCAGTTGAGAAACATGTAAAACAGGACAATTATACTATGAAGTCAGTAAGGTTAGGACAACTCCTTCCAGGTTCAAGAAACATGAAATGTGAAAGGCACCCACAAGGCCCTGCGTTGGTTGTAGAGAATTGTGCATTCGGGAACAGGTCCTAGTGATAAATTGAACCAGCTACAGCATAAACCAGATCAAGAAGGGTTTTGGACCCAAAGGGGAGAATACTGTTTGAGTCATGTCTGGCCAACGCAGAGGTCAGAGACTCCCAAGTCAACCAAAGCTGGCACCCTATTTATTATGCCAGTTTGTCAAGGAAAAATAGAGCATGAATAGTGATCTCTGCCTGCTAGAACTAGATTTGCTTGAGGAAAGTAAAGAAAACGGTTGTATACGAATTGTTCGAACTACAATTGTTCGAATTACAATTGACCTTTGCACAATTGACCGAAATGTGAAGGTCAATTGTTACATATATGTGGGGGGAAACCGCCCACAACCCCCATTATCTATCTATCTATCTATCTATCTATCTATCTATCTATCTATCTATCTATCTATCTGTCAGGATTAGTCAGGCGAGTACTAAGGCAGCGAATATGGCAAGGGAAATGTGCACCCAGGAACAACGACTCAGGTATGCTAGAACCCAGGAGTGCAAAATAGAGTGTGACATCAAAACCAATATATGAAAAGGGATGTGGGGTAAGCACCTGACCGCGAGGAAAGTCGGCAAGCACCTTACCCCCAATTGCTGTTACAGGTACTGACAGCGCTAAACCCACGTGGAGGGCCAGCAATGACAGGATCTGTGTACTAACACTCTTGATGGTATTACATAAGGGAACTTAGGAACTGTACTCACGAGGACGAAATACACCTCTTGAATGTCAGCTAGCCCACGAATCCTGTTGATGAATCTGGGACCCAGAAAGGCTATAACAGCAATGGGAGAAGTAGGGAGGTCCAGAGGACAAGGGCTGAAGGCAGCCGGAATGAGGCAGGCTGCCGGGCAGGGAGCCCAGAGGACAAGGGCTGAGGCTGGGAATCAGCAGAGCGAGATCCGCTGCTATGTGGAGAGCCCGCAGGGCAAGGGCGGAGGCTGGAAGGCAGCAGAGCGAGATCCGCTGCAATGTGGAGAGCCCGACAGGACAAGGGCGGAGACTGGAAGGCAGCAGAGCGAGATCCGCTGCAATGTGGAGAGCCCGGCAGGGCAAGGGCGGAGACTGGAAGGCAGTGGAGCGTGATCCGCTGCAGAAAACTAAATACCTAAGTTGGAATAGGGATTACAAATTAGTGGGAAAAACATAAGCATTCACACAGGAGCTAGCTACCACCACACACCACACCTAATGATCAAATGGGAAATGGATGCAGAAGTGCAATGGAAAACATGGAATGGATCCTCTAGAAGGTAAGGATCAGGAGCAGGGAAAAACGAAATAACCTATGCAAACTTCTCCCTACCCCTCCAAGGAAAAGACAGGAAACTAAACTAAGAGGAAGGCTAAGGCAAATGGGTAACAGCAGCAAAGGACAGAGTCAAAGAAATATAGAACACAGACAAACTGGGCTGCATCTAAAAGGGGAAAGCACTGAGAATTGCTGCCTGCAAACAGGGGAAGACAAAAAGTGAAATCAAGGGAGCAGAAATCAATTAGCGCATGAATCCGAAATTCAGGGCGGAGGAAACAAGAAAACAGGAACAAGGAAGTAGGTACAAAGGCAAGGAACCAGGAACCAGGGACTAGTCAAAAACAGGAACACTGCAAACGATGACCAGCGCTGGACTGAAGTGAGACTGAGGCTTTTAAAGCTGTTTAACGAGCACACGCCTCAGGTGTGCTGACTGCTGCACCTGCAGCCACAGGTGTTGCCTATCCTCCACCCAACCTTGTCCTGCAAGGGTGGAGGTGGAGCAGTGGGCCAGGCATTCTGGGAAGCACAGTCATTTGGTTAAAGAAGCATGCTGGCTGCCAAAAACCTGGAATGGATCCGGAAGGGAAGTAGTTTGGAAAATAGGGATTTAGCGCTCCCAATTCATTACAGCACTGTGGCATTAGGTTCGGAGGAAATGTCCAGCAGGGAATAAACCCCAAATCAAGCCCCCAAGTGGTGGGAACGGGAGCGAAGGGAGCGAGTCGTGACACTATCTATCTATCTATCTATCTATGTATCTATCTATAAAACCAAACCAATATATATATATGTGCGGTCAATTGTGCAAAGGTCAATTCGGACCCTTGACTTTCGGTCAATTAGGTCATTTGAACAATTGTGTTCGAACAATTTGGGTAATACCAAGAAAACATGTGAGCCTTCACTAGCACAACGTTCACCTTCTCCCCAACAGGAGACAGCTCTAGTCGTCTCGCAACACAACTCTTGATGGGTAGACAGGGCATAGGTGGTGACCCTTCTTACCTCAACAGAGGCACAATCATCTCTATCTTCACAACCTATCTCTTAATAGAGGGGTCGCCAAGTGCCCTAACCTGCATTAGTTCTTCCGCAGCTAAAACAGACATCTAATTTCTAGCAAACAGGGAACAGCTGACAGGTCCAAACGTAGCTGAACGTTTACCAACAATCCTCTGTTGGTGGTAACATCAGCAACTGTATTGGGGGTTTTAGGAGCATCTACTGAGATGTTTTGCAGACCATACCTGCGTAGATAGCTCAGTTGTTGAGCGTTCACCTTAAACATTGGGCCAGCCTGTACTTTACATGTCCAAAGAAGGCAGCTGGGCTGACCAAGGCCTTCATTCTTCAGATGTTCACAAATTGATTACCCTTACATTTGGTAATAATAGCACCAGTTATTTCAACAGTTAGAAGCGGGAGGAATACAGCATGGAGCACTATAGAAGACAACAAATTATTAATATTGCTTATTGCACCATGTACAACAAACTTTGAGACTAGCGCAGCTCCTTTTTTATTTTTAACATGTTAACCGAGATCCTTTTCTGATCTACTTCTAGAAACGAACAACAATAAAAACAAAACGTTTGAGTCTGAAAACGCTTTCTACTGAATAGTTCAATGCACGCCATATGTTCTTGTACTGTCTTGTTTTACTGTCTTGAAACCTAATTACGAGTTGCACACTTAGGTTTTCTCTCTCCTGCTGAACTAGCTCTGACATTGTTCTTTTTTTAGAAAACAATACATCCGTGTCTGACGGGCCCAAAAGGCTACCCGATTCCTCCGGATAACACAGGCCTCAGCGGGATTACTGATTTGTAGGGTGGACGTGTCTGTGCTATTCTTCTAAACGGATCTGCCCGAAACTGGTTTCACATTACCAAAATGTGAACCAAATCCAACTATACTTTTCAAGTTCAGCTTGTTTCCATCTGCTTTGAGTTAAAGAATAGCATGAACACTGTACGTTAAAAAAAATGCGATTATGTTATCGAAAGACCCCCCAAAAACATGTTTATATTTAAATGTGGCCAATAATACATTTGAGTAATTAATACTTGCTCTTAAAAATGAGTATAATTTAGGTTGTGCTAATCATATTCTGCTTCTCGCACGTGTTATTCTTAACAAAGCTCAGGAGAATATTTGAGCAGTCAGAGCAGTACAGCGCGTCCCGATGCTGGATCGTGTCCGGTTGCATCTGACGCAGGCGGAGCGTGCTGAGCTGCGGGGGACCGCCGCCATTGTGCTCTGCCAGAGTTGCACGTTTCAGTCAGCCCGCTGTCTCCGAATGTAAACAGGGGCGTGTACAATGCAAAGCCTCACGTACGCGCGCCCTCCTCACACGACAAAAATATTACAAGCGGCTGCGAGCCGGTCAGCAAAATGTCCACAAAAGGAAATGTGAAAAATTGCCTGACGTGTTTACCCGACCCCAGGGACAGATTTTCAGAATTGAAAGACATGCATTGAAAAGATTCGCTGTGCTATTAGCAGCACAGCGTAAAGCACATATGCAAATATGCATCCAGGTTTCGAAACGCTTCATTGTGGTGTTGGAATTCAAACTGTAGAAATGTATAACGTGAACATACTGTGTAAAAGCTATTTTATACTTTTTTTTTAATGTTGGAAAATGTGTGTCTGTTAATCGTTTTTTAAAGCTTTGTCATCCTTTTTTAATCAACTGTATTTTACATGTACATAGTAAGGTTATTTTACCTGTCACAACTTTGTGACATCCCGATGCATTCTCACTAAGTATACTAAATGTAAATCGATACGCTTTGCAGTCTGTTTTTATAATATTTCTACTCTGACATTTTATGATATTTTTGTCGTTTGATTGTATGTATACTTTTATGGCTATTGCCAAAATAAAGTTAATTTGACTGATTGACTGCGTTAAAGCTAAAGCAATATTCCTTTTCATGTCCAGTATAATCATATGTTTTTTCCCATGTGGCAATAACTCATAGCTCTCAACTATTTGTGTTACAAAGGCGGGTGAAACCACCCGATTTTGTTTTTGGCGGGTGCGACGCCCATTGGAATGCATGGGCGTGCAGGAGGCTTGGCGGGTGAGTCAGCCCTTTACAAGGCGGGTGACACCCACCAAAAGCCTGTGAGTTGAGAGCTATGATAACTGAGAAATCACCTTGGAATGCAACCGTGCAGGCTGCATAGACTGCATCACGCCTGCTTCCATAGAGAGCGAATGTTAGGGTTAAGCTGAGTGATATACATACCTCATCGTGGACAGGAAGAGTGGTGCAAAGATCAGATAGACACATAAACAAGGAAGGGGCCCCCTTCCTGCCTATTTAATGCCAGGCAGGATGCTGTGTGTTGGTGAAGATCAGTGTATCACGTATAGTCCTTTTATATTTAAAGACCTTAACATGTGAAATGCACCATCGGTGTTAACTGTTGCATTCCCTCAAAGACACATTTGAACACGGGAGCTTTCCTCAATATTAAGGAACCTAAAGTGAACAGTTCTCATCAACGTGCTTGGAAAGCCAGTCAGCGGGGCTGCTAAAACACAAGACAACATCTGCGCACAACATTCAATGCTTAGAATGTGTGTCCTTAAAAACTTTGGGATGTAATATACGAACAGTCAAAGTTATCAATAACAGAAGTGAGGCCTTTTTTTTTTAAATGGCCTACAGTGTGAAATCAATCACTTTTAGGAAATTCTATTTTTGGCAGATAATGCACAGTGAGATAAAATGATGTTCCCATGATCACAATTCAGTTAAGTGGTTAAACTGGGATTCAGACTAGTCTGCAACATAGGCACTTGCCCCTTATCTTTTAAGGTCAAGATTTGAAAAGGACACAAACCATAATAAACCACTCTGACAAATATATACATCCTCAAAGAAATATGTTAAGCTCAAACAGCATAATTGTCGCTTTTACCTGCAGGAACGGCTAAAGGGTAGCTTGGACGTAAGTCCTTTCTGTCCAAATGCCACAAAAATTGTGAGGATTATCTGGATGTGACCTCAGTGGATAATGCAGATAGCGGCTTTGTAATTAAACAGAAGATAAAACGTTGGGATACAAATACTGACTTCGGCTAAAACTATCCAACACCTATTTCTTCCCATGGTTAAGCCTAGACCATACATCCCAAAATGTTCATTGAGAAAATACAGGGACTTATATTTAAAATTTCGTCTGAATGCTTTCCCTACTTTGCAAGTAATAGGGATAAAAATGTCCCTGCCAAAGGAATTGCGGGGATGTCATGCTTGTGGTTGGCCTCAAAGGAATCCCTGTCCCATCTTGTTTTGGACTGCCCATTTTTTATGAACTAGAGAATGCGACTTTTGGGTGGGTTTATTCATTCGCCCTCTCGGGTCCTTACACAATGTCTTTGGGTTAGGTTAATGACAACGCCCAACCAGGCAATGATAATAGCCCTGGCGAAATTGCTTGAGGAGGCATTTGAGGATTTGAAAATAGAATGTTACGGGGGAGATTGCCTGGAAAGCTATCTGGGATTAAGTGATTCCTTTTTCCATGCTGAGTTGGGGATGTAATCGATTGGACATTTTCGTAGGGAATTCTTTGTATATTACAGGGGTAGAATGAACTCCAAAAGAAACGTGAACAAGAAATGTGGTCTAAAAAGGAACCTTTCCGCTTTGTTTTCCTGACAATGATGTCTCTGAATATTGTGTTAAATACTGTTTTCTTTGTTTTCTTTTTACTTTATTTTATTTTGCCATGACGTAAAATTTTATTGTAAAACGAAAAACACGTAAAAACAATAATAATAACAATAATACTTGTAGCTGTATTTGCCTTATCTTGAATGGAAGACTACAAGTCCCAGAATGCAAAGCAGTATGAATCTAAAACATGGCATTTGGATTTAATAAATGTTCTCACAAGACTGAAAGAGCGTAATTCACAGCAGAGTTTTATAATGGCAAAACTCCATTGGAAAACACTCTGTAAATCAAGGCCAAAGACTCCTAACAAAACCTGGTTGTCGTCATTGTTTGACAAAGACATGTTATGTTATGTTAAATCACTTCTAAAGCGCGACATTCACAGACTAGGGAATCTTGGCGCTGTACAGACTAGTTGCACGAGGAAAGGAAAGAACAAGAAGAAGCATTTTAAGGACATGCCAAAATGCCAGATGATCGTGCAACATGCAGAGGGATAGCGGAAAGGTGTTCCAGCAGTGAGCAGCGGCCACAAACAAGGAGCGGCCACCAACATGGGGGCGCTTAAAATGAGGAACTTAGATAAGACACGCCGAAGAGGAGCAGAGGCAGCACAAGGGGACTAAGGGGCAAAATCTGACACGTAGGTACTCAGGCCCAGACTGGTAGAAGGCCCGGTTAACAACTATCTGCTCAGGGGCATTCTACCTTTCCTCACCTTCCCTCAGAAGCTCAACGTATCCAGAGCCCTGGTTCTCTCTCTAGGCTTGACTACTAAAACAGCCTCTTCCTCAACCTGCCTCTTTCCTCCCTTCACCCCCTACAACTAATCCAGAATAGGACCGCAAGACTTATCCTTGGCCTCAAGCCCAGGCACCGCATCTCTCAAGCCCTAAAATCTCTGCACTTGCTCCCGGTGACCACAAGGATCAAATTCAAGACCCTGTGCATCATCCACAAGGCTGGCTGGGGCATGGGACCGCTTTACATCCAGCTTTCCCTCCCTAAATACCTCCTGGCTAGAGTCCTCCGGTCTTCTGGCTCCAACCTTCTGCAGGTCAAACATTTCCCCAAGCAGAGAGTGGGAGGTAGATCCTTTTCCTTGGCTGGCTCCTCCCTATGGAACACCCTGTCCCAGACTTGAGCCGGATCTTCTTAAGTTCTGGAATCTTCTCAAGACTTTCCTTTTCTCCTCTTCCTTCCCTCTCCCCCTCCCTTTCTAACTCTCAATCTGCCGTTGCAATTGGGGCTTGGTCTCTTCAGAGTCCTACAGGGGCCAGACCACCCCTACCAATTCCCCCAGCATCCTTTGCCAGCACTTGCCCTCAGACTCCCTTCCTCAGACTAGCCCAAGTTGGTCCTCCCTGTCCGCCGCAATCACCCCTTCCTCTGGCACTTGCGGCCAGGGCCGGCCCAGCATTTGCCTGCCCTTGGGGTATCCAACTCCTGCATTTCTACCTCTACCCCCTCCCTTTGCACTTACCACCTTGTCAATCACTTGTACGGTAGGATTGTCACTAGGCCAATATAACCCTTTTTGTTGTTCTACTTTTTTTATTCCCATCTTCCCCTATCCACCTTCTTGTCTTGTGGCACCTGGAAACACCTGTGTATAGGTGCCATACAATTGTCCAATAAATAGATCAAATAAATAAATGCACAGGGCCTTGAAATCAACCCGCTTGGCCACCGGAAGTGAGTGAAGCAAGGTAAGGAGACCGGAGGCTGACGAAAGTTGTGGGGTGCCCAGGGCTACCCTGGCTGCAGCAGTCTGCACAATCTGCTGTCGTTGGGGGAGGTAAACTGGCTGAGCCAGGTAAAGTGTGTTACAATAATGAAGAGATCCAGTTAACGGCAGACACAACCAAAGGACGAAGGTGGGGAGACAGATAAGGGAGAACATTCAGAAGGGTACCCAGTTTGAAGTGGACATCCCAACAGACCGTACTCACCTGGGGCTCCATGGACAGTGAGGCGGACAGCTTAACCCCCAGGTCCTTATTGACCCGGCTGGGAGTAGGAAGGAGGCCAAATTCAGATGGCCAGAAGTCAGTAGACCAAAGTGAGCCACCAGTGACCAGCGCAATCAGAAGAGCCTCCATTTTATCATTGTTGCGACAGAGCGTGTTGTCAGACATCCAGGTGTGGATGGCCACCAGGCAAGCGCGGCAGATGGCGATAGTGGAGGGGAGAGAGAGGTTGAGGCGCTCCAAGATCTGAGTGTCATCTGCATAGGAATAGCACCGAAACCCAAAAGAGTGAATACGTTTAGCTAAAGGTTGAATATACACATTGAAAAGAAGAGGGTAGAGAGCAGACCCCTGAGGAACACCTCAAGTGATAGGTACAGCAGAAGACATAAATGGAGAAAGGAAAAGGGACTGTGAGTGGTCAGAGAGAAAGGAACAAAACCGGTTGAGGACTGGCAACCGGAAAAGCCCCGGGCCCAGACGGACTGAGCGCAGAACTGTACAAAGAGTATTCCACAATACTCTCCCCAATACTAACTGGGAAGAAGCCATGAGAACCGGTTCACTACCGGACACAATGGCGGACGCTATCATCACAGTGTTGTTAAAACCTAGGCGTCCCCCCCATGAACTGTCCTCCTATCGGCCCCTCTCGTTGATCAACACAGATGCTAAGATCTATGCAAAGGTGCTCGCCACCAGACTACTACCCAAAATGACCACCCCAACACATCCTGACCAATGCAGATTTATTCCAACTAGATTCACGGCCCTAAACCTGCGTAGACTATTTGGAATCATGGCACAGATTAAACCAGAGGCACAGGCGGTGGCTATATCACTAGACGCTGAGAAAGCATTCGACTCAGTCTCATGGTCATACCTGTACGAAGTCTTAAATAATTTCGGATTTGGCCCATACCTAGTACAATGTGTCCGACTGCTTTATACTTCCCCCAAAGCCAGGGTCCTTACGAACCGCACTCTGTCCAACCACTTCAGACTACACCGAGGAACCAGGCAAGGATGCCCCTTCTCATCCATCCTTTTTTCCCTCACGATAGAACCAGTGGCGGCAGCAATCAGGCTAGAACAAGCGCAGAGCGGCATAAGGATGGCTGGTATTTTCCAATCCATATCGTTATATGCAGACGATACACTGTTGTATATTTGCGAGCCAGAGAAAACTCTCGCCCCCACACTAACAGTGATAGAAGAATTCACTACACACTCAAGCTACAAAATAAACACAGCAAAATCCGAGATTTTTCAATTGACATCAGCCACCACCTGCCCTACGCATACACACAGTCTTAAATGATCCCCTAACTATATCAGATACCTGGGAATTCTCGTCTCTATACGTGTTTAGCAATGTTCCAATATGGCCAGGCAGACCCTTCTTTGATAAATTGCGATCCATGGCAACAACATTCATATGGAACGGTGGCACTAACAGAATGAAATGGGAGAAACTGATAGAACCCTATGAAATAGGGGGCATTGCTGCACCCGATTTCAAGCTGTACTACCTAGTGGCACAAGCACAATACGCTAAATACTGGCAGGATCCGACAGATAGAACGCCTCATGTCCCCATCGAGTGACATTCGGTTCGTCCAACTGACCTACGCTCCATAATATTCACGAAAACCCACAGGGATGAATGTAAATTCGACCTGGCAGCATCCACGATAGCTGCCTGGCCGCAATCGTTAAGACTACAAATATATACAACCTATGATTCGCAGGCCCCACTATGGAATTTCGCAGGCATCAAATCCACATACAACACCAGCATACATAAAACTTGGATCCCGGAATATGAGATTAAAATGAGAAACATGTTCCCAAATGGGAGATTCGTGACACCAGAAGACTTTGCAGACACAGTGGGGAGTAACCAATTGGTCACTCTACAATACCACCGCATGAAAGCAGCATTCAAGAAGCGATGGCCAACATACCCAGAAGAACCACCTGAACATGCATGTTTCCAATCACTTTACTCGCAAACTGGTACAGGGGTATCCAAATTATACAACATAATCCAAACTCACTCAAAATGAATAATGCCAAAGCCGCATGGGAGAAGGATTTGGGCATAATCATAGAAGAGGGGAAATGGGCAAGATACTTCCTTCTGTCTAAAAAAGTCTCACTGAACACCGGCCTGAGACTGATACAATTTAAAATACTGAATAGACTCCACTACACCCCAGTTAGGATGGCGAAATTCTACAACACGATATCCGGACATTGCCCGAAATGTGGTAGCCCCTGCACGGATTAGTTCCATATGTATTGGACATGTCCCCTGATAGCTGTGTTCTGGCGAGAAGTTGCGAACATACTAGAGGATATGACACAGAGCCCTGCGCAGACCAACCCCCAAAAATACCTGTTCGGGGACATAGGGAAAATCCCAGAGAAAAATAGAAGATTGTTCAATGTCGCATGCGTAGTAACTAAGAAATGTATTCTCCAAACATGGAAGAGTAATCACCCCCCACGCACAGAACACTTCCTTAAAGGCTTAACATATGTGAATGAATGCGAAGAAACGTATATAGGCATGACGCCTACAGCGAGTAGACCGAAAGATATTTGGTCCCTGTTCAGAACATACCTGCGTAGACCCCTACCCGACGCAGAGAACTCTAATAGTGAATAGACTCTAACGGCGACTTGATAACCCGCTACTCTGATGTCACTGAAAATACTGGAACTGTGCAAATATACATGATTGTTGCGTAGATGAACGAGATGAGGGGGTTATGCGTTACTATCCTGTGTATCTTGAAATGAGTTGAAATGTGGAACAGCTGTGATGTGATATGCAAATCAAAAATAAAAAGTAAAAAAAATAAAAAATAACGAAAACATTTCAAATTTATTTTTGTTTTTCAATTTGGGGGTTACCCCACCAAATCCTCTGTTTCCCTAGCATTATTACCACATCCCAAACCCCCTCCCCACCCTTTTGTATCCCTTACAGCACCCCCATACATACTTTAATCAAATAATTCAAAATGTTTTAGTTATTTAGGGTTCGTTATTTAAGTTATTTGTTACTGTGAATTCGTTAGCATCACTGTATACTGATGAAATGGTGAGATTCCAACATTGTGACGGTAAGGATGATGTGCCGTGTGGCTAAAAAGGCGAGGAGATCATTCACCTTCACCCCTAGAGAGGCTCCAAAGGTAAGGAGGTGATGGGATTAGGGGTTGAATGTCTCAGTAAGAGTGGGTATTCAGCATAGATAGCACAGTTAGCGTGCCGTGGGCATCTCCTTGGAACCTGATCTGAACTGTGTACACAGGCCTACATTCTGCCTTTGAAGTCTGAGTGGTCTTTAAAGTACATCACCATGTCCATGTATTCCAGTCTACATTCAGTGCCTGCCTCAAAGACCAGTAGCATCGTTTGCATATGTAAAATGCACTATCCACAAGAATGCCAGGTTCTCGAGCTGGAATAATATGCCCTTGTAAGCTCCCCGTCTGACATGTGCATTACCTTTACAGTGCATTTGCCCATTCAAGTATTAAAAAGTGCTAAGAGCGAGTATGCCCCGTCCTTTCTGCATAGGAATGCATAATGGCTCAACACTGGCGGGTTAAACGGGTATATATCTACCCATGCACACGATTACACTGATTCTGTGAAGGGAAACGTCAGGCTGACAATGTTAGATTGTCTAAGCAGAGCAGCCCTCCATTGCTGTTATTTTCACAGGTGTATTTTCCAAGATGGCACGCACAGGAAGGGCATGCCGACATTGACCACTGTGTCTGAACAACTGCACAAGCAAAGCAGGCCGGCGGCAAACGGAAATCAAAGCGAAGTGGCTCAAAAAACCGACAACAACCAGCTGGCGCCAATACACAAAGAGCAGATTAAAATAAAGAGAACTACTTCACAGTGCATATGCTGGTTGACAGAGTAAGGAAACAGTGCAATGCGGTGCGCAAATAATAGACGCACACAATACAATGGAAACTGCCAGGAAGCAAGAGGATTATATTTACAGTGTAACTGTTATTAATTGGATGCCCTTTGACAGGATTTGATGTCCTTGTGTCAATATTGTTACTGATAAACAGTTTAAGACAACAACAGAATAAGCATGTTATTCAGGAGGGGTTTGGGGCGGGGCATTAAACATGAGCACAGCCCTGATAACTTGAGGGCACACTCGTGTGTAGAAATACATTCATGAGCGCTGAATACAGTCAGACGTCTTCCTGGTGAACTTGTTGCTGTACGCTTCCATTATGTGCCTTTCAGTGACCCCATCACCAGCTTCCCTTCCTTCCTTTGCTAATACCCAAATCACCTGGATACGACAGACGCTGGCGCACGTAGTTGAACACCCTGCACTCACAGCCGCCACACACCCTCTGTCCTATGTTCAAAGGCGTGAGGTGCCGACAGCTAGTACCAAGCATCCTGACCGCTATTAACAAACTCCTTTTCATTCATTTGCTTGCAAATTGTTGAAAATAAAGTTACTTAGTATTCCTTTTCTTGGCCATTCCCTCTGAGAGATTTGGCATTGTGTAAATGCATATTAACATAACATTACACACCGGGCACATCGTATTGGGATAAGCTTCTATTTCCTAAACAGTGTCCCAGCATTAGTACAAACACAGCTACAATGCAAATGGCTGTTATTTTTAACAGCCATTCGTTAACAGGAGAATGCAATAAATAAATAAATAAATAAATAAATAAATAAAATGGGAGAGGCATCCTTCTTAAGTGGCCACTTACCTGTTTGGGCGGCTTGTGCCTGTTGTACTCTTCGCCCCACAGCTTTGCTTCCATTTGTAGCCGGACATCCTCAAAGTAGACATCCCGGTTCACTGTCTCTATGTAGCGCTTGGCTACATAGTTTGAGGCCCCTTTCCACACGTGACTGTGGGAGAAGTTGGAGAGCTTTTTCCTGATATGTGAAAAAGAACAGCATGTGAAGGACCTTTAAAAGTGATTTTATTTTAGGCCTTTAATATTTTGGAAACATTTGCATATGTGTTGCCTAGAAGCAGCACAATCCACAGCCAGGTGTTAGCCTCAGTGCAAGTAGATTACCCTCCTCTTTGCAAAGATACCACAGAGTGACACAATCACTGGTTCATCAAGGTTCTATGACAGGCCTGCAGTGAAGTTCTGCAGTGCGATTGGGCAGAGGAGCACTGACACAGTTTTGAAGCAGTACATCATAGTCATGATTAAGAATGAGTGGATTACTCAACTGCTGTGCTTAATTTTGCACTATCAGCACGAAATCCCGTAATTAAGAAAGTGAGCGCATAACACCAATGTGTAGACCACACCAGGAGCCAAAGCAGAAGTGACATCAAACTGCGAGGCTCTATCTTGTCCATGTACTTCGCCTCGTGTGCCTTTCCTGAGTGACGCGCTGTTTAATCCCGAACCCACCACTACCCGTATCAAAGTTATTTGCTCAAAGGGATGGAGTTTTCTGAGTGGAATGTTGCATTATTTTAAAGGATGCTTTTATGACTAAGAAGATCTGTCACGAACCCGGAAAAACTTTACGTAGTCAATATATGCCAAACATTACAGTCACATGGCTGCCACACCAGGGTTCCCCTCCCACTCTGAACAACAATGCGAAGAACCTGGGAATTCTGTGTGATTCAACAATCTCATTTGCCTCCCAGATAAATTCCCTTATCAAAACGGCTCACCTGCAATTTCATGTGCTGAACAAAATACTTCCCTTTCCGGTAAGAAACCATCACGTGCAACTTAGCCAATCAGTGGTAATAAGCAAGCTGGACCTGCCCAAATATCAGTTAAACTAGGTACACCGGATCATAAAGACAGCAGCCAAACCCATCTTTGGCTGAAGAAATGAAACCATGTACCTACCATCAGCTCTCAATTCACTATGCTAGCTTTCCTTCAACCCAGGAATTCGTCTAAAAGTCTTGAGCCTGATCCAGAAGCCCTGCTCGTGCACGGCCCTTGTTTAATTAAGAAATTGCATCCCACATTCGCAAGCCCCTGTGCCAACTCAGAACTGTTTCTGCATGGAGATTACACGTGGAACGATCCAAAAAGTGTACTGCAGTGCATAGATTCTCTGTAGTCCAACGTCCTTCTCTCTGGAATTACATTCCAATAGCTTGCTAAAAGAAACAAAATGCAATGAAATCCAGGACCCTAGAGTACAAAGACATCCTCACGACTATGCGTCACAAAAAAAACAGGAAGCTGTGGCAGAGGCAGCTTTTGCTGCCAGGGGGGATGGGTGGCTCCTGAGAGGGCACTGGAAAATCTAATTGATTCAAGGTTAGTTGTGGCTTGTGCATATTGTTAGTGGGATCGCGTTATAATTTCCCCCAAATTAGAGCAAGCAATCGCATATATCAAGTAAGTCCTAACTAATGTAAGGGAGATTGGAGGGTTCAACCCAGAGAATGTTCTTTTCAGAGTGGGTGGAAATTGTGCATTTGACAGCACTATTGTTTGTTTTTTGGGGAAAAATGGGGTACATGGGCATACAATTTGCAATAGGGTCTGTAGGGTGACATGAACAAACCCAAGAGATGCCAGGACACAAAGCGTGCACAAGAACATTTGACAAACTATTCATGACACCTGTAGCCACAATACATATCATCCCAGCCACTTTAAAACACTCATGATGGAGCTCTCAAAATGTGCACAAGCATCGTCATACTCCCATGGTCCTGTGCTCACGATATACTCCAGCACTGTCACTGTAAAACTCTTGAGGCAGCACAAGCTCAAAATGTGCCAACAGGCCACTCACTATAAAACACATTTATGCTGGCGCTGCGGCACCATGCAACCACTAAACAATCACATATTTATGCTTTTATACACACACCACACTTCGGAACCTTATAGATTTAGATGGTAGGCTACTTATCTCGATGCAGACCTACCGACTACAGATTTTGGTGATGTAGCCTACTATTTATTGCCTGTGGCTGTCAATGCAGCAGCTAAGAAAAGCTATACTCCCAGCAAGAATGGCAGTGCCCTTAGCCAAGCCACGGTAATACATACTTACTAATGTTCGGTGACCAGAAAGAGGTAAGATTTGTCAAGTTTAAATAATTGTAATTAGCATAATGACACAGAAGAAAAGGAAATCACGTGACCATTGACCTGGCAGCACCATCACATTCTACCATTAACAGAATGAAAATTATACAAAAACAAGACATGTATGAGTATCTCCTTAAGGGCATTAGGCTTGTTGCAGTAGATGCTTTTCATGAGGGTTTTGGCCAAAAAGAGTTGAAAAGACCTACCCAAACAAAAGTCCTAAAGAAGGTACTACCAAATGTTCGATAACTATACTGTGAACAGGGATTGCGGGGGTGTCCCCCGCAGCTGTCACACAGTCCCAAAAAAAAAGGCTTTGGGGGTGTCCACCTCAGCTGGCCCTGCAGTCCCCCTCAAAAAAAGAAAAAGAAAATAAAAGGCTGCAGGCGTGCACCCCGCAGCCCCCCACCCCCCGCGCTCACTATAGTGAGCGGAGGTTGCGAGGGACACCCCTGCAGCTGACCCGACAAAAACAAAAAAAGGAAAGGACCTTGCGGCACCAGTTCCCGATCACGGAAGTGAAAGTGAACAGGCCTTGCAGGGACAGAGCGAGACGGAATGCAAGGTAAATAGGGTGTCCGGTGGCGTTGCGGGTAGGAGTATGTTGGGGGTGTGGGTAGGGGTTTGGGTAAGTCAGTAATGTTCAGGGGAGAAAAGACAGAAGATTATTTTGAAGAAATTATCTTTAGTCTTTTCTCTCTCGAACATTTCCGCTTTGGGCATTCACCCCTAATCTTTTTGAGAACCTGCCAATGTTCTGCACACCATGCACAACAGCAAGTTGCATGCCTATGTTACAAAAAGATTACAAGCACGTGACCTTGTCACGGAAGCTTTTCTGCTGTGTGTCACTCAGTACCACAAAAAGCAGTGCAGTTTGCAGAGCTCTAAACTCGTTCCATCTTAGGTGGCAAGCAAGCAAGCAAGCAGTCCTGGCTTTTCAACTCATATCATGATGCATTGTGCAGCACACACACAAATTATGCCAGTCATGTCACTGTAAAACACATGCCGGTTGCCAGTGTGGCATACACATAACAGACAGGGGAATGTCCATGACATGTCCATCAAACTCGAAGACTTGCAGAAAATGATTTGACAGCTCTGTGTCTGCATATTTATATGAAATAATAGTGCAAATGGGATAGTAGTGTTAAGTGAGAAAACGGGAACAGTACTTTGCATTTAGCAATGACTTTGAATGAATATTACTGTTTTGCGCAGAAGAGAAAGCTAAATATGTGCGTTCATCCCATGGAGTTATATTCACTTATGTGTAGAGCTCTGGAGATCTTTGTGTACGTTTTCTCTCTCTCTCGCTCCCTCTGTTTCGCTCTCTCTCTCTCTCTAACCTTCTGTATCTTAGATCCTCCTCCGTCCTATTCTATATCATTCCCTGCTTACTAGCCTTTTTTCTTCTTTCTCTCTCTCATGCAGCTGCTCTTTTATCTTACTTCCATCTTTCTGTGTTTTATATCTACTCTGTGTCCTGAATCCCTCTCTCAGTTCTGTTCCCTTTTGATCCTCTATGCTCTCTCTCCTTCTGTCTCCTCCCTGTCATTTGCACTCTCCCTCTTCTCTCCAACACCTGTTCCATCTCCTTCCAATTCTCTTTCACTGCCTTCCGTTCTGTCTCATCTTTCTTTGTGCACTCGATCTCTTTTATCTCCCACCCATTCTATTTTGCGCTGTGCCTCTCATGCCCCTTCTCGATATCCCGCCCTTTCTCTCTGTTGCTTTGTTTCAACTCTTCTTGCTCTTCCTCCATTTGCCTCTCCCCTGTTATCTGGCAGCAGGTCAACCGTAGTCTCAAGCAAAATGAAATGGCAAGACACTGCTTGTACCACCTTGTGAATATAAAATAAGCCAGTGCTTCAATACACAGCATAAACCAGGAGTAACGTGCAACTGAATGGCAGGGAACCACGACATGAATCTCAGAAATGATCATTTCTTATTCTCTGGAATGTCTCCATATGTGTGCCCGCCTTGCCAGGAAAGGGCATTCTCTTTACAATTCTGTTTCATAATCTGCTGAGGCCTGTACTCGAGGCCGAGCCTGGAGGGCTCCTCTTTGCGGCTGGACTTTCATGCACATCATTTCATAATGATAATGGAATTAACTTAATATTTGTACCCGACTCTTTTCTTAAAGCTTTTGCTGATCCCAGTTAAGCTCAAGGTTTGCCACCGTCTATCTGCAGCTGCCTTGCCTGCGCTCTCACTGGCAAATCTCAACTAGTGCACAGGTACACATGTGGCACAAAGTGCCAGTCGATTTGCACACCTCTTGGCCCAATTGAGAACGCTTAAAGTTACACTTACGGGTTACGAGATGTCAATGAAGGATGGTAACTAGGTACTAATTGAAAATCAATGAAGAAAGGCACTAATCCTTATGACCATGATTACCCATTGAGGCAAAACGAGTGGAGCTGGGCCTAACATCTTTGCCCACTAGTATATGCATAGAAAGGGGCCTAAGGTTCATCAAAGCTATGATGCAGCCATCATGCCTGCTATTAATTCAAAATAAATATAGTTCTAATATGGCAAAGCACCTAATAGACAGTTTCAATGAGGTCACTCGGCGACTTCCAGAAAAAGAAAGATTTCTTTAGTCTTTTACGTACAAAAAAGAAAAAGTATTATTTCTTAGGTATTGATAAATTCAATGTGATTGTGCTTAATGGAAATCCAGGGTAGATTATTCATTAATCATAATCACTCCTGTTGTGGTACTAGTCACAATCCCTGAAGTATGTACAATTGTTCTCAAATCCTATATTCTCCTCTTAAGGTTACATCTACCCGCGTTTCACCACCCTCCGGTGGATATTCAGGAGGATTTGTGTAATATTTCTCTTATGTTCTTCTCTGATCTGTCAATAAAAACGAACTGAAAAAAGAAAAAGAATGAAGTCACCCCTTAAATAGAATTAATAATTGCTTCTAATTTTCTATCAAAACTTTCAATGTTCAGTTGCACTGAAACTCATCCAGCTTTATCCAAGACCTTGTGTGTTGATGTGTACAGTAAACTCTTTATATCCCGATGATATTTCCCAAAATCCTTCAAAAACACAAAGAAATGTATAGATGGCGTGTAATGGATGTGTCCTCAGTAATTCCGTGTGCTCCGAGTAAAGGACTCTTACTTTTATTCTAAAATTGGTATCTTGCCTTTGATTGAGGTTGTCTGGACATGATATTCCAGGGGTTACCGGCACATTGTTTATCTGTATCACTTTTGAACAGACACAAAAGTTGTAGTTACAGGCAAGCGACTAGACAGCTTAAAAATATATAATGCTTGCCTTGAGATACAGTAGATGCCTGCATATGTTATAATAAAAAATGGCTGCTATTAAGTTTGCTGGGGTCTATCATGGAAAGCAATAGCAAGAGGACATCACAGAGCTATAAAGAAATAAACAAAACAAATGTTCACGCAATAGGATGCAAGTCTTGTTGGGGTGCGTGGTTGTGCTCAGCTAAGGCACAAGTTCATTTCAAGAGCTAAAGAGTGGGACTGGGTGTGTAAGCACGATCATATGTCTCGACTGAAGAGTTTAAGTACCTTTGTGAAGTTGAACTACACATGTATCAGATGGCAGGGCTACATACTGCAATTTCCCTCCTCTGTACACAGTGGTACGCTGCTGCTCATGACACTGTACCGGCTCCCTACACTAGGTGTCATTAACTGACTTTTCACAAGCTCCACCTAGGGAAAAGAGTGCATTCCAAAGAACTCCTAAGCACGGAACAATTCTGCTTGCAATATTTGGATTGTTCCAAATTGTCATTATCAATTGCTCTGGTCAGAATGTGGTTAATCATGTGTAAAGCGTTGGAAAACATCAGTGTACAAATTCACTACCAGGGATATTTACACATACGTTTATGGAAGAATGATAATCACACTTTGACATTTGTTAGTGCAACACTAGGTATGTTTATGTAATATGATGCCTGACACAGGATGCTCTGGCGGTGTCTAAATTTTCAATAAAAAGTGGTAATTGCTTACGAGTATGAAGTATTAATTGTTGTGTGTTATAGTTTTTGTACAAACTGTTTAATGATATTTTGCATGATTAATCAAAAAGGCACTCACCCACTTCCCCTTACATGCATACACGCCCTGTCTCAAACGCGGTGCTTTGTGCTCTCAGGCTCACTTGGACACACAGCAGCCACACACACATGTATCCACACACACATACAACTCTGGCTTCTCACAGCAGCTAGTGGGATGCATCCAAAGTGTGCTCATTGTCGGCCTTTGAGCTAGAGATAACTGAGACACGTGCGATTTGCCACCATGGCAGATGCTTTCCGTGGAGTCCAGTTGGAATTGAGTGAACTGAGCATAGCTCTCAACTCACAAGGTTTTGGCGTATGTCCCGCTTTGAAATCAGGTGACTCACCCGCCAAGCTTCCTACAGGCCCATACACTTCAATGGGGTGTCACCCTCTTCCGCCCCCCAAAACAAGTGTTTTCACCAGCCCTGGCGACACAAAAAGTTGACAGCTATGACTGGGGAGAGTTCCAAATAAGGCTTTGTGAAAACGCATCCTTAGTCCCAAACGTTTTTCCAAAAAATAGTTTTCACTAACATCATTTTCTATAGGTAGCTAAAGATTCTTTTCTAAATCACCCTTTCCAGACGCCTATTCTGTCAGACCCCGCTCCGTTCTCTCCAGAGAAAACACAGGGCAAGATGAGCGCTCTGCCTCACATGTCTGACCATTGTTTTTGGCACATCTTCATCAAGCAATACTGTGAGGTTAAGACACCACAATGTTTTCACTTCTCCATTCCAAACAACGCCATATGACACAGTGACCACATAGCAAGGTTCAAGTTCACATTGGGATCTTTGAAGTGTTTTTCTGCAATAAAGACACACAAGATACCATTCAATGAACACACTTGCATATGCGAGGTTCATGGAGAAAAAGCATTGTGTCTGTCGTTTGACAACGCTAGTGACAAGTGGACGAATTGTCCAAAATAAATGCTCTGGAATTAGTTTGCTTTAGGGACATGTGTAGAAGAGCATTATTTTGCGCAGGCAGAGGGCTATATGCCCCATTAGCACCCGAGGCGGGGGCGCAACCAATCAGGTTCTGCAGATCACGTGTTGAAATCTCGGATCTCAGCCTGCGTGCCACAGAACCCGCAGGCTGCCTCCCCCGCTGCATACCATCATCTTCCCGCCCAACCTCCCATTTCTTTTTCTGTTTCATTTCCCAAACCCTCTCCACTCCCCACTTAACTTATTGTTGCGGTGGTGGTTGGTGCTACCGCTGCAGCAGCTTCCAGCCTCTCTTTTCCAGCACTACAGAGCCCTCCTTTTACAACCGTGGCAGCCATTTTGGATCAGTATTTTCATTCACTGAACGGGACGTACCGTTCACTGAATGAAAATACTTTTTTAGCACTCCGGGTTGCCGCCTTGGTAACCCGGGGTTCTAATGGTGTTAACTCGCTTGAGCTGTTAACTTGGGCTGCCAGGCTGTTACCGCTTGTTCCAGCCCTTGGAACAGGGTGTTAACGCCACACTGTAAGGCCAAGGTTGATATTAATATGTCCTCCAAGCCTTCTATATAGTCAACAAACAGTAATCTTCACCCAATTAAAAAAAAAAGAAGCATTTATCTACAATATCACTCTGACCTGGTTTTCGTCATTCTAATCTAACATATTCCAAAAATAGGGGTCTGCATCCTTTGGACTTCTAGATGATTTGAGCTTCAACTCCCATCAGTCCAAGCTACCATCGTCAATGGAGAGGAACGAGGGGAGTTGTAGTCCAAAACATCTTGAAAGCCACATGTTAAAGACCTCTGCTACCAAGTCATATACACAGAATCCTTCTATTCTACTCCCACTCCTTTCACCAGGAGTCCACAGCGGTTCCCATCAAAATGTAATCTACTAAACATATGTACATGTTCAGGACCCTTGCCGTCATGAAACACCATTGCTGTATAGGTGCATTATAAATACCCAATAAATAAATAAATTAAATAAACTCGCAAATAGGCGAAGTTGCTCTCGCATGCACCTATGACAAGCAGATATATGTGTGTGGCACTGGCCTAGGAGTCCAATGCCTCAATCTCACAAACTGTCTCGACACCCTAAACACCGCAGGGGACTGGATGAGTGCTATGCAGGCCACCCCGTGCCCCTTTGCTCTTTGGCTAACATGTTATCTTAAAGGTTGGTGTGATACACAGGGCTTCCTCCAGGATGCTAGCCTTTGCATTAGTTGTCAAAGTGTGGCAGTTGTACAAACGTCCTCAATAAGCTTTAACTGTTGAGATGTATCCCCCTTTTACTCCCAGGATAGAAAGAGCTCTGCTGTGCCGGAACTGTGCTTCAATCTCCTCTGGATGACTGCAATGCCCAGAAAACAGACCTCCCAGCCAGAAAGGCACCCAGCATCTGCAGGTCTCTTAAACTAGGACCAGTCATCTCGCGGAAGGGCCACGATTCAGCAACAAGAAGTCATTGCGCTGGCTTCAAGTTGAGGACAGAAGTTCCCAGTTTCACTGATGTGTTTCCAGGGCTGCAACTTCTTATCTGCCCTCAAAGGTCTAAGGCCACATCCCACCAAGGAACCCCGGGCTAGGGGAACGCTCGTAGGTGCTCATCTCCAAAACCCGCCTGTGTATCTTGGATGGCCAATCCTTCTCCCACTGCGACCCTTAACATTTAGACTCTGTCCCTCGCCATCTTAATCTACTTTCCAAATCTAAAGCAAACAAATGGAAAAGCTGTCTGCCCAAACTCCTCCCAGAGGCACGTGACACGGCCATTGCCTGACGGCAGTTGAGGCAGTACAATGCGCCACGTGAAGGTGCTCACTGGCAGTTAGGAGAGACTCGGCCAAAGGGTTTCCCTCATGGTTAGTGACTCGGATGCAAATAAAAACGTAAAGGTGGCAGGTCTACTGTCCCTGGCCGCTCTCTTGAAGTCTCAACAACTCACCTCACCAGGGTCTACCTGCCTTATATGATCTTTCCAAGGCACAACATACTCATCTTTATTTTTCAAGTCACCCTGTGTTTTTGTCCCATGGATTGATTAGCATTTTGTGATGTTTATAAAATCGTTATGTTATGGCAACTCTGGAGAGTGTCGCTCGCTGACGAGATTAACTACAGAGATGGGTCTGCTGTTCATTTCCCAAAATATATGTATTTATTGCACCAAAAATGCAGAGATCTATGAATAAAAGTGTACACACAGATACGCGCGAATTAAACATCCAATAAAATATCCATGTGTAACATAATCTCTGCCAAATACAGCGGTCGAAAAACACAGTTGTGTTACTGAAAGCTCGCCTCCTTGCAGTCTGGCCGATCTCAGATCCATTAGAGCAGCTGTCAAAAGAAACAAGAGGCAGCAAACATGAGGGGCACAAGAGGCCTGATCCAGATAATGGCGGTGAATAGGCACAGCCGCACATATTTGACATGATAAAGTGGCCATGCTATCGGTAAAGTGTGAAAGTGTTCCCACATATATAATGATTGAAACAAACAAACAAACTAAACAAATGCAAGAGATTGCTTTTGCCTCACTTGTAATTTTGTTGCCACGTTTAGGTTTTTGCTAACGTATATTTTTTATTTGCCCTTATTTGAACTTTTGCCCTAAACGCTTTCTTTTTCTTTGATTATTCCGTTCTCCCGGTAATTCCTGGGCCAGGTTGTGTCTAGCTCACATAGCAGGAGCATTTCACAGCTTCAGAATAAACTGTTCGGCTGTCTCCAGACATGTCAGGTATGAAAACACACAATGAGCGCGGTGGTTTAGATACCCAGCGTAATGCTATGTGTAGTGTCACGTTTTCACAGGACTCTGACAATTCTGTGTCAGTTTTGGATTTTTTTTCCTGAAGGTTCACTAAGTGTGTATCCTCTCTGTTGACAGGCCCACACAAATCTATGAAACCACCGGCAAAACATGCAGCAATGATGTACTGACAACAGTACTGGGCAAAATAAATAGTAATTAAGCCGTTTACCACCAGAAGAGCCATGATTGCGGGTTAATGGCCCGCCTCAGAGTTATTGGCCAAAACGAAGCTGAGGGCTGCAAGCTGGGCAAAGTTCATTCTTCCAAGAAATAATGCCCCCTCCCAAGGTCTACGAGGCTATTAAGACATGGAGTTGTGGGGACAGAAACAAACACACATAGTAATTTGCAATGTTAATTTAATAAACATATTAAACGGTTCTTACTTTTGATTGTTACTTTGGGGAACTGAACTGCACATGCTCCTCTCTGCTTTAACATACTGGAAGGCAACTCTTTCTGTGCTGTTTGGCAGGCATTTGCTCAATTTAGATTATTTGAAATGAGTGCCAGACCAGAGATTGTAGACTACATTCCGAGCATTCTGATTGGCTGAAAGGAGGTCTATAACGGAAACCACATGCTAATAATGTGGTGGTAATGCCATTTGAGGTGGGCTGTATGGTGTAGTAGCAGCCCATCATCTTGAGATAATGGATTGAGCATTGCTGGGGGGGCGTCATTCCAGTCGTTACCAGTGTATATAGAGACTACCAAGAAAGGCAATATTGTCATTAGCACCTGTTGCAGGTACATAATCAGCAAGGAGAACATGTAAAACGCCAAAACACGTTAAGACGGCCACGATCTGTGCATCTGGAGCGACTCTTGCAGAGCGGCATTCGTAAGGGCATGGTGGTGCCGTGGTAGTATGGGCCGATGGGCACGTCTTCAGCATGGGCTCAGAAAGAGTAGTGCAAGGCATGGCATAAGAGTGGGACATCTGAAGAGGCAACGGGGGAAATGGATATCAAAGGGACGGCCAATGGCAGGCTACGAATGATGGGGGGGATCCCTCCAAATAATCCCTACATTTGGTATAAGGTGTTTGGCTGCACCGGGTTCCCAGGTTGCTAATATTTCTTATGAAACAATGATGCGGTCCAGCAATTCCAGAGTGCCCTTTCACTTTGCTGCCTTTTCTACTCTACAGTGTGCAAACAAAAGCCGTACCAGATTCCCCAATCTCTAGTGACTGGCTGAATGGCTACGGGTAAATGCCCTAAATAATTCTGGGGCCAAGGAATGGGGACTGCTTCAGGAAGCATGCCCACCATCACTGTTCCTCAGGAGCACACAGGGAAGGCGATGGGCCATTAAGGTGTAAAGTCATTGTGACATGCAGGTCTTCTGCACTCCTGCATGTCTACTTGTGGTTGCGTAAGTTTGCTTTTTTGACCCACACAATAGATAACTCAGGTGCATCCTATCCGTGAAATGATATCAGAGCACAATGGATTGTCCAAATGGTTATTAAGCTAGAAACAAGATCTGGTCCTACAGTGGGGTGGATTGCTGTGTCACATGACTTCAGGAGGTTGAGGTCTCTCTGGATTATTGCAGGGATTGTGGGGAAGTGTCGCTCCCTCTAAGCCCCTTCCATTCACAAGATGGGGAAACGAAGAGCATGAAGACTTACTCAGGGTGGTTTGCAAAGCCAAATTTACAAAGGTAAAAAATAAATAAATAGGTAGTGCTCTTTAGGCTGCTATAAGAGGGAGCTCTCCATTCAAAAGTGGCAGTAACTAAGCCTTCCCACTTCCTCCTCACACACAGTTTACGTAGCCTCATCTGAGCCCTCCTTTGTTGGGGGAGATTTTCTCACCATCTGCCAATGCCACGTTGGAGCCGAAGCATTTGGATCCTCATGTGAGAGTGGCCAGGAGTTCATTTCTGTCATACTTTCTAACCCCAGTGACTGTGATGTTCTCAATTCTGTTTGGGTGTATTTGTAAAATTATGAATCTAAACCCGGCTGTCAGCACCGTGCGGCTCTATTTCTTTAACAATATGGTAGTGTGAGATACCTGAGGGTATTCTCCCAAGTAGACCTCGGGAATCCCTAATTTGGGTGGCCAGGGAAGGGCTGGCACTCTCAGATACCAACCCTGAGGGTGGACGAGCGAGGGAGGATCACCTGGGTAGGGGAACCCAGGGTTATGCTCAGGGGAGCGCCACAGGCGAGACGCAGTATTATATCAGGGAAGAAGGCGAGGAGGACAAAGTCCCTGAGGCATTTATAGGCTGCTCTGCGTCTACCTCCCTTCGACCCAATGAATCTCCCTTACCAGAATCCAACAACCCCTCTGCAAACCCTGCTGCCGCGGGAAACTATATCTCCCAGAATCTTTGTTTTCCTGTTGCCTACCCGAATACTCCCAGTCATTCTTCTCACTGTCCCTTTGATTATTATTTTCCGAACTCCCAGTCTGCTTTAACCAAACACCACCATACCTACAACCCCCTCTATTCATTTCATGACAATAATACCGGTTCTTCCCTTGACAAACCGTCCAACTATTATTTTACAGATTTTTCCCATTCATTTCACAAACCCTACAAATCTCACCTTCCCAAATTCCCGAACCCCTCTAGGACGAGGTTTAATGAACTAGGAGGTAGAAAGAATCCCCAGGGGAATACAAGGGATATCGTTCCTGATGGAAGCCCGCCAGGGTGTCCAGGTTTTGAAACAAGATGGACCAACACAAGAGCCATGTACCTGACATGTCCCGACACAAGGGTCAGGCAGAGTAAAGTAATTGCCAATAATTACACACCCTGACCGCCCTTTCTCTTCCCCATAGGGATAAAAGGCAGAGCCGAGAGCACACTTCGAGCAAGGCCGAACGCACGAGGAAGCAGCTATTCCAGACAGGCAGTTCGAATGGAGGAGAAAGGTGGCGAGACCTGAAAGGAGGTGGAGGAGGGAATTGCCCTTGCCCTTTTCAACTCAGAGCCGCAAAGCCTCTGAAAGGGGAATTATAAGACCGAGAAGTCTAACTGGCGTATGGTGTGACAGGTGTCAACGGTACACAGGGTCCTCCCGCGCTGTTAGCCAAAGCGGGGAGAAGCGATTGCCGCTGTTGTGCCATCCTCGACTACCGAGACAAGAAACTCCAACAGTTCAGCACAGCCGGTGAGTGGGAGAGGACTAATAATAAACCAAACAGTGCTGGGCCCAAGATTGCATGTGGCAACATTGTTGAACAAAGAACTTGTGACAAAGAACTTGTGTATTTGAACGTTTAAAGAAACCCCAGTGAAGGTCCAGATGCAGAGTGGTCTGGCGTCGCATGCCGCTCATTCGAAGGACTCTGACTGGTCCCCTTTGTTGAAACTACAAGTACCAGGAGTCCCTAGGAGAGGCCAGCGTGAGGAGTCAGAGGGGTCATACAAGGGTCGAGTCAAACCCCTTGTACAATTGAAAGTCTCTGACGCATTGAAAAGAAGGAAAGTAAAGGGAAGCCTGGCTGGGGGTTGAGATCTGGACTTAGGTAAAAAGAAGAAGCTAACAAGTCTAAAGGAACTGTCGTGTGATTTGTGGCAAGTAAGAGCCTGACAGAGGGATGCCAAGAGAAAGCTAGGGGAAGGGAACCCCCGCTTTGTAATAAGGTTGTGAAATTGTGAACTAAGGCAAATGTGAACCCGATGGAGGTATGCCAAGAGAAAGATAGGGGAAGGGAACCCCGCTTTCTGATTAGATGAGCAAATCATGAACTGTATTAGAAAATCATGAACGGTGTTAGAATGGCTATGTGAAGCCGACAGAGGTATGCCAAGGGGAAAGCTAATGAGAGTGAATCCCACAAAGTGAGAAAGCAAAGCGAACTATGTTTTTGGCAAATGTGACCCCGGCTGAGGGATGCCTGCGAATTGGGGTGAAGCAAAATACACCCGTGAACATTGTGTCGACAAGAGTGAACCCGGCTGAGGGTTGTCCACAGTGAATGGTTGTTTGAAAAGACATTAAGACTCTTGAATATTAGAAGCTGCTGAGAATTTAAATGAAAGGCCGTAGTGAACCCGGCAGAGCGAGGCCCACGTTGTACGAAACGTTGTATAAAGGATCGGAGCCCGGCACAGGGGCATCCTAAGGTGAAGAGTAATTGCCCTGTGAAGATTTATTGAAGGAACTTTTGTTTTTGTTGGTTGTGACACATCAGGCCCTCTGAGGCAAGAGACTTTGTGGGAAAGAGACTTGGCCACTGAAGGCCCTGATATTTTGGAAATTAACTGTAACCTTGTGCTGGCAAGGCCCAGGAGTGTGCTGTGCTGAAGAATCGCGCCTTGTCCCGTGCTAAAAGGAAGGGAGACCCTAGCTATGCCATCCTGACTTATCATTTTGAGAACACTTCTTTCTTTTCTTGTGCACATTATCCCCCACTATTGTTATTTTGTAGCATAGCGGTAAGGACTGGTAATAGCTTTTTTATTAGCGTAGGTGCTTTTTATTTGACTAGACTCCACTTGGACTGTATTATTATTATTTGATTGTCGTAGCTTGCTCCCATCTTAGATTTTATCTAACCCATTTATACAGTTTAATAAACACCCCTGAACTGTAATCACTTGTGTCTGTCTTTACTATGGCCACCAGGAGTTCTTTACAGTAGGTAATGTTCACTTCATATTCTATCAAGCATTGATTGATTGTTGAGGAGATAATATTAGCCTGCATGGGATGAGAAGAATGAGTCTGATCATTCTAGGATAGTGTCCTGTGAATATTTTGCCTGTTCAGGGAATAGAATCCAGGCTGCATGTCTGCTGTGTTATTAAACCTGTTTCTCTGGTTGTTGTGCTGACAGGATAATAATTTCAAATGCTTGGCCGTGTTGCACCCACTTCATGCAATCCCAGGGCTTCCTCTGGTGGTAGGCACCCTGTTATATTGAATGTGCTTTGCCAGCAACTTTGCCTTGCTGTGTTGCCTTGCTGTGTTTGAGTGCAGCTTTTTCCTGGTATCGGCTCGGAATGCCCTCACAATTCTCCAATTTTGCAAATCTCTCAAAATGTGGCTCTTCAATAATACCTAAGGACTAATCCCGATGGACGGACAGACTGACATACAGACTGCAACTCACAGTATTGTGCCATTGTTAAAAGAGGCCAACCTAATTGCTGGCAAACATACCTCTCCTTCGGTGCTCTCGAGCTAAGACTGCGCTTTAAACAATAATATAAAGTATATTTTTGAAGTGCCTTTTGTATGAAGTACAAAGTTCAGATTTGACACTGATGTATTGTTTGATTACTTCCTCCATTTAGCCTCTCCGTTTAGCAAATTTGTGTATGTTACGTTAATGGTATGAAAGCATTGCACATATGTATTTATCTATTGGAATGCATTCACTCCAATCTATTTTTGAAATCGATAACTTGCTTTACCCCCTGTGTGCCTCTGGTGATGTGACGGTCTAATTTTGTACTGAATGGTGTGTTGTTCTGGAAAAAATAATGATCAACCAACAACCCAATTTGTCCATCTCTACATATATAACGCAATTCAAAAGAAAAGTTATACACGAAACAAGGATTTGCAAAACTAGAAAATGTGATATACTGCTATGAGATAACCCAATATAACAATAGAATCCAAATCAATGTAATGGAACACTTGGAAGAAGCTTGAAAAGTACAATAGCAAGCAAATCCTAAACAATAGGCTGCTTAAATCCTTCAAGCAAGTAGTAATAGTAGTAGTTTGGCATTTATATAGCGCCTTTATCCCATTAGTATGGCCTCAACACGCTTGTGGGGGGGAATGCCCTCAAGGGACCGAAGTTCCAGGTATGGGAAAATTGTCAGAAGGATTACGATGCCTGTGTGCATTTGGCCAAAACAGGGAGCTGAGCGGGTTGGCTGAGCCCCAGTAAGCTACTCATGATGGTCAGGCATGTGGATGAGTGCTGAGTGGTGGTCAGGAGAGTGTGCAAATATGAGAGGGACTCGTTGTGTGTCCAGCTATGCCATATATTTTGTGGTAGGATGAAGATGCATTCTGATGGCAGAGATGTTGTGCTTAGTGTTTTAGTCTGGTGTATGGAGGCAAATGCGTGCGGGTGGGCGGCCATGCCTGTTGCTGGTGTCCCCAGAAGTGGTGCGTAACTGCGTACCTTAAGCCTCAGTAGGAGCTTTGCTTTTGATGTAGCTGTGTAATATGAACGTCTTGTCTGCTAAATTGTACCTTACCTTGCTCTGGAGAATATACTGAGGAGGCACTGACAGTGTCGAAGCCTCATCTGCATTTAGTGAAAAAGCTATATGACGTACTGATGAAAGAAATTCAGAATCATTCAAGGCTGATGAATGCGATATTACATTTTATTGAGTCACTTAATACAAAGAGGGGAGAGAAACATGAAATGGATCTGTCACACCCTATCGGATGTTCCATTTCAGCACATTTATCTGTGTTTCTTTGTGGGAGGCCAGTCCCCCCACATCCCTGTCTTTCCCACTCATCCCTGTGCCCTAACTCCCCCACTTTACCCTCTATCTGCAGCCATTTTACAGCAGTGAAATGTCCCGCTGCAAAATGCGGTGAAAGGGCTGCCAGTAATTAGGGGGAAACGATTACGCTCAAGCATCCTCTGGACACGATAATGTTTTTCAGTTCTTTATTTAGTTGTAACTTCAGCAGCTCAAAGCCTTTCCGATCAACACCCACGGCCCTCCAAGTCGAAATATTCTCCCCGGACTCTAGATGGTGCATGAGACCCAGTTCTAATCATGGAACGTAACACAGCACACGGATCACAAGCTTGCTTAACATTGCAAGCTGTAAACCTAATCTCCATTGCGGAAATGTGACTTTAAAACTTGTTGCAGACTAAATAATCTTGTAACTATATACACTCATATATGCATTCTGATATGATGTGCTTTAACCTTTCATAACAGTGTGACTTTATAACTTGTCACATCTTCACAACACACCTCCTCTCATTGCAGCTAATAGCACTTGAAACTAATATTTATTGTATTCGCCACCACCACCTTTCATGACTGCTACCCTCTCTTTACTCCACCTCTCATCATTAATCAACAAAACCGTCATCGGAGTCGAAAACTTGACAACTCCTTTATCCACTCTCCTTCCTTTCCTTATCTTGACCACCGCACCCTCTTTCAAAACAACCCTCTTTCAAAACACACTCCTTCAAACAATATTTTTCATTATACCTTACTTTTGACCTCTCTTGCGCATTCAACATCCTCTCCTGTAATAGCCCTGCTTGTTCCTCTCCACGCACTTCCACACACTTTTTCATCCAACTGCGATGCAACCCCGAATTCAGCACCCTTTTCCACAAAGCCTCAAACAGGGACAGACCTGTCACCTGGTGAGGCGCAACTCTATATTGTACCAGCCGCTCCATGACAGTCCGTTCCCAATCTCCACCTGACGCAATGGCAATTCTGATCACCTCCATCAGCGTTCTATTGAACCTTTCAACAGTTGCATTGCCCTTGGGATTGTAAAGAGCCATGGTAGAGTGCTCTATAACATTATCCTCCAGAAATATCTGCATCTCTCCTCCCACAAACTGGGAACCATAATCCGACACAATTTGTCTGGGAAACCCTTCTCTCCAGAACACAGACTCCAAATATCGTATTATCCTACAAGAACCTATGTCCCTTACAATGCACACCACAGCCACTTTGATAGGAAATCCATCAGGACAATAATATATGCACCTCTGGCTCCCAACACAGACACAGGACCCAACATTTCCATAGCCAACACATCCCAAACTGAACTGGGAGGCTGCACAATCTTCATAGGCAGTACCCTGGTACATAGCCCCTTATCACTATCCAAACACACCTCACACCCCTTCAAAAATAACTCAATATCCCAGGCCACCAAAAGTCTTGCCGTATCAGACCTTTTGTCTTGCTGACACCAAAGTGTCCCTAATGGGCAATCTCCAACACAACTCTCCTCATGCCTTCCAGCACCACTAATTGCTCTCCCCTCAACAATATTCCTTTTCCTACACTCAATTCTTGTCTTACTCTCCTGTACCTCTTCAAGTCTTCATCCAGTTCCTCTACCTGCCAGTCTACCTGAACATATTCCATCAGCAATAACATTCAGCTCACACTTCACGTGCCTTAACTCCATGTCCAACCATTGGAGAGAAGACATCCACCTGATGATCGTCATTGAAACTCCATCCAATCCTTTCCTTTCAATAATTCCCACCAATGGCTTCTGATCAGTCACTACAACACATTTTCTTCCCCAAACAAATTGGCAGAATTTTTGAATCTGCCACACACAGGCCAAGGCTTCTTTCTCAACAACAGAATATGCCTCTCAGCCTCCTTAAGGACACGCGACGCAAAAGCAACCGTGTGCAGATCCTCACCTTTTCTTTGCACCAGTACACATCCAAGTCCACTCTCACTTACGTCAGTGTACAATTCCACTTCCCAATCATCTTTATATCCCTTTAAAATGGGCACACTCACCAACAAATCTCTTATGTCCTCAAACTCTTCATTGCACTTTGCAGACCAAGAAAATCTCACACCTTTCTTTAACAATGTTATCATGGTGTTTGTTCTTTCAGCCAAATCCTTGATAAACTTCCCATAGAATTCGACCAACCCCAAATATGATGACAATTCCTTTTTATCCCTTGGGGCATTCATCTTTGTTTGCATCTAAGGTTGCATATTTCGGTTTCACTCCATCTGCCGATAACTCATGCCACAAATACTGGACGTTCGCAACCTTAAATTTGCATTTCTCTGCCGAGATAGTTAAACCTGCTTCTGCTATTCTCCTTAAAACCTCATTCAATCACTCATCATGCTCTTCCGCATTCTTTCCCCACACCAATATATCATCCTGATAGCAGCATATTCCTTACAACCCCTTCAACAACTTGTTCATAACACTTTGAAATACACTTGAAGCAGACACCAACCCAAATGGTATCCTTTTACATCAATACAAGCCAAAAGGTGTTATAAAAGCAGTTAGGACCATCGATTCGGGTGTAGCTTAACTTGGTGGTACGCTGTCTTCAAGTCAATAGTTGAAAAAGTTGCAGCCTCTCCAATTCTCACCAGCAAATTATACCCTAATCCATCATCCGCTTCAGTTCATTTTCCACATGCGCCAGTAAAGCGACCAGTATGGTGCGCGCCCTCGACCTTATAGGTACCACCCCAGGCCTCAATCTAATCAGATGGACAAATCCTTTAAGACATCCCATCTTCTCTGCAAAGACCTCTGGAAACAATTCAACCACCTTCGTCTCTCTCTTCTGAACGGAATCCACTGAAGCCCGAACCCTCTACACAACAATTACCTGCGAGGGATGATCAGGATCAAGTCTCAACCCAAGATCAGCCTGGGCATTCCAGTCTCGGGAGGATAGCTCATGGGCAATGCACTTGCCTTGGAAGCAAGACGATGCGGAGCAACACAGGTTCGATCCCCGGGTCCGCGCTTAGAAACCTCTTGGAATTAAGCGTGTTATAAATAACCAATCATAGTAAATTCCCACCCGAGGATTTTACTCAAACCATTCCTTGAGCGCAACTCCCACCATACCTGAACTGAGCCCAAAATTCCCCCACTATGTCTATCGGAACGTCCCCATAAGCATGTGCACTCACACTTGTCTCTTGTAGTTCACAACATTTACATTTCACCCTCCACGTTTCCATATTTCAAGGGTAAGTCCTTGTTGCCAGTATTACGCTCAAACATCCTCTGGACATGGTAAGGTTTTTACAGTTCTTTATTTAGCAGTACCATCAGCAGCCTCAAGCCTTTCCCATCAACACCAACGGCCCTCCTTCAAGTCTAAACATTCTCCCTGGAATCTAGATGGTGCATGAGATCCAGTTCTAATCATGGAACACAACATAGCTCATGGATCACAAGCTTGCATTAACATTGCAAGCTCTAAACATAATCTTGTAACAATGTACACTTATATATGCAATCTAATATTCAAAACACAAACCATAAGAAATACTCTTGAAAAATGAATCTGCTTATGTATTGCACACTCGAAAGAATGTGCACATTGGTCTACCGGACAGATACCTATGCGCGAGATGTATGATCAAACAGATTCATTTGTTGACATGTTATATTCTTATCCAAAACGTACCACCCTCTGGTCAGACACATTTGATAGGATTGACTTGGTTACATACTTGAGATTTATATTCAATGCTGTTTTCACTAGATGGAATACGGCAGGATCACTGTGAATATGGAAGGCTCTTTTCGTAGGCAAATGCTTAATACTAAAACATTAGAAATATAGAAATTAACAGACAAAAAAAAGGACTGAGTAGAAGAAATAGTTAAATTGGCTACAATCCGGAGAAGACCTATTGGAGGAATATGAAATGACTTTTCAGAACTGTATAAAGAATGGACAAAGCTTCCTATCAGAAAACAGCCATGAGTCAGATACATGAGCGACATCAATGCTGTGAGAAACCAAAGGGTGTCTCACCTACTAGTCCCCGAGAATCTCTCTCTCAGGTGGCCAGGATACGGCTATCGCCTTTGGATCCAGACCCTGGGGGTGGACCAGTGAGAGAGGATCACCTGCGTGAGGGGTCTTCCGTGAGTGGGGGTAAGGCGACCGATGATGAGATGCAGTATTCCCCCCTTTCCCGTACACATGAACCATCCTATTTAATAAGATTCTCCAATATCCCAACTCCCCCCCCTTCTACATAAACACTGGGCAGAGGAAGAGGGCGACTGAGAGTAAAGAGGCGAACCCTTACATATCTCTTTGGATATGTCCCGCTAATCGGGTCAGGCAAAGTCAGGCACTTGACTTTAAGTGCCTACATCTGATACCTATTAGCTCTCCTCACATGGATAAAAGGCGGAACATAGAGACACACTCTGAGCAAGGTGGAACACGAGCAAGAGCAGAACTTCCAGGGCAAAGGCGAACCTACTGGAGCAGAGCGGCGGACCGAGGGACGAGAGCAAATGGTAAAGAACTCCAGGAGTTCTCTGCAGGAGGTTGTTGCCTCCAAAAGGCTTTGAAAGACAGGTGGAGAAGGCCAAATCTCAAACAAGAAGACTGCACTGTGTTTCAAGGATGCCAGCGACCCTCCCGGGCGAACAACAGAGTTGGGGAGGCGAGGCCAAGTCTGGGGTATTAACCTTCACTCGAGAATTAAAAACAGCAAAGACAAGAAAGAAATGCACACAGCCGGTGAGTTGGCAAGCGACATGAAAGACTGTTGAGTGTTAAGAAAATATTGAAGTAGCAACAGTATATTGCACAATTGAAGGCTGCACGTGTGGCTGAGACACGAAGGAAGGCAGACCTGTGATGAACTTTGAATTCCCGATACCTGTGAAACCATCGATACTGAGTAGCGGAGTGGTTCGACGAAAGGAAGCAGCCCACTCGAAAATCTCTGTGAAAGGTGAAATGTTTTTGTTATGAAGCGATAAAGTGAATGAACCATGTACTTATGACATCGAACTACCCAGACCAAGAGACACTGGGGCAAACAACACAAGAGTGTGTGCTGAAGGGAAAGTCGAAGTGGTCCTGCGGAGGTCTATAGTAAAATCCAAGCACATTCAAAAGTCTTCGACATCAGGAAAAGGTCTGAGCCCGACTGAGGGAGACCAGAAGTGTGATAAATTAGGGTAAAGGGAACCCCTAAAGGATGTGAATTACGCTTGGGGAAGGGAATCCCTGCAAGTGTTGTGTTTGAAAGGTCCGAGCCCGACTGAGGGAGACCTACATTAACGTTTTGCTTTGAAAGGTCTGAGCTAGATTGAGGGAGACTAACGTGAACTTTTTGCTTTGAAAAGTACGAGCACGACTCAGGCAGACCGGCGTGAACTTTGTGTTGAACTGTGTTTTCAAAGCTGGAAAGAGAGACTTTAACGTGGAAGGCCAGACGGGCCTCGGTCCACGTTTTGAACTGCTTTTGTTTTGAGAACCTGAGCCGGAGTGTGTCATCCTGTCTACGATGACCGCCTTACTCTGTGCAGTCTAATGTGGGGAGGGGAGCTGACTCAGCCACATTTGTTCTTTATATTCTAACACTGATTTTCCATTGCATACATATTCTCCTTTACACACTTTTTGTACAAGACATAGGGCAGACATTAGTTTTTGTTAGTGTAGGCAATTTTGATTTGAAAAAGTCAACTAGGACTGTTTCATTTATTATTTGATGGTAGAGACTGCTCCCATTTTAGCTGTAGGGCAAAGTAGGAGTTTTTCCAAACCCCGAAAATTGAATAAAGGTTTTACAAATTGTACCTTTTGTTTCAGTGTCATACTTGTGATATCATTCCTTCCTTACATAACCCAGATGATCCATTACATACATAGACTGTAATGTACCTTGACTCTTGAAGGGTTATCATGTAATTTGTACATATTTTTGACTTCATAATTTAAAGCTGTGGCTGCTTAATTCCTTCAATGTATATTAAAGTAAAAATCAAATTAAATGTATTATTGTTTTAAAGCACAGACCTAGCTCGAGAGTAGCAGAGTGCTGTACAGAGTGTGAGTAGCCAGCGTTTGGGCGCAGTACTGTGAGTTAAGGTCTGTGCGTCCATTGGAATTAGTGTTTTGTCAGGTGTTGAAAAAGCCATGTTTTAAGAGATATACAGAATGGGATAATTGTGGGGGCATTCTGAGCTGACACCGGGATCGGGTTACAGAAAGTGGGTGCGTGACAAGAGAAGGATTATTTGCTGGTCCTCTCTTTGCAGATGAGTTGTGATTCAAGCCGGTTGGTCGATTTGCTGCGTGAGGAGTTGGATCCACCAAATATGTGGAGCCTAGCCACCAGGTATGCTTGTGTGCTACTCATGACTGCTTTTTAGACGATGCATGCTGTCTTGAACAGTATCCTGGCCCGGAGAGGAAGTCATAATGGAGCAAAATGTGCAGCTGGGAGCCCTGTGAGGAGAGCATTTCCCCAAGGATGTGAGACAACAAGGGCCTCCGCAGCTGTAGGGAAGTCCAGCGGCGGGATGAAAGGTTTGATTTTTTGAACAGTAGAGATTCGGAGCCAGGCTGTTTGGGCCTTCTTGTCTATGTGTTTCTGAAAGGGTAGGCTGCTGTCAATGGTGAAGCCTAAGGTTTTTGCTGAGTCTGAGAGTTGTGCATCAAATCCTTCTAGGTGCATATCATTGAGCTTTGTTGAACAAGTTGTTTTTTAGTAGGCAGATCCGATGAGGAGGAATTCAGTCTTGGATGGGTTTAGTTTGAGGTAGGCAGTCAACATCCACGAGTGGTTGATGGCTTGTGTAAGGAAGACATGGTATCAAACAGTGAAGACAGACACAAGTGATCACAGTTCAAGGGTGTCTATTGAACTTCAATGGGTTGGTTGAATGCCTATCTAAGCCTAAATCAAAGGATGGGAGAAAGCTACAGCCATCAAATAATAATAACGCAGTCCTAAGGGAGTCTCTGTCAAAATAAAAGGGCCTGAACTAATACACCTATTGCCAATCCTTACTTCTAAATATAAATGGTGTGAGACAATATTGTATGCAAAAAGAAAAGTGTTAAAGAAATAATATGTCAGGATAGTTGAGCAGTTGGCGCCCCTTCCCCATGTTTTTAGCATGGAGCAAGGCGGCACGTTCGAGCTTCGTACACACTCTGTTTTCTCTGCCACGAGGATACAGTTCAAAGCATAGGTATTAGGGCCTTCTGCCAAAGCCACTTTCCCAATTACAGTCTCTTCTTGCAGAGGGCCTGTAGTAACAAACAAGCACCAAAGTTCCTTTCTTATCAGAATTTTCACATTCACTAGTTCTCGCTTCCAGTGTTCATCATGGGTCTCCCTCCTTCAGACTCAGATCCCTTTTAACACAATTTTCACAATTGGTCTTCCTCGATCGAGCTCAAATGATGGATCTCCCTCCTTTGGGCTCGGACCCCTTTAGCACAATGTTCACAAAAGGTCTCCCTCGTTCGGGCTCGGACCTTTAACACAATGTTCACAATTGGTCTCCCTCATTGGGGCTCGGACCATGGATCTCCCTCCTCTGAGCTCTGATCCCTTTAGCACAATGTTCACAATTGGTCTCTCTCATTCGGGCTCGGCCCTTTAACACAATGTTCATAATTGGTCTCCGTCGTTTGGGCTCGGACCTTCACCACTCTTTGTATCAAAAATCAAAGACTTTCGAATGTGTTATGGGTTTTGCTTAAACCGTTGCAGGACCACTTCGATTCACTTCACTTCTCACTCTTACCAATCTTCTACTTTCTTTTCTGTCACTTCTTGGCTGGATACCTTACAGAGACCTTTGATTGAGCACCCTTGCAGTACTGGACCACTCTGTCACTGGATTGTATCTTTCTCCGTTAATGCTCAAACATCCATCAGCAATAAAGCTTTGCTTGCGTCTTTCATCACACGCATTACCAAACTTTGTTCTTGCGCTCTTTATATAATGTTGCTGCTTGCAACCTTGAATTCAATACAGACCGGTCTTCCATCGGTCTCCCCAACTCACCGGCTGTGTTGATCTCTCTGGCGCTGCTTTGATCTTGGAACGAAGGACAGTACAACAGCGGCTGCTGTTCCTCCCCGACTCAGTAAAACGTGCAGGAGGACCCCGGGTATCTCCGAAACACACAATACAGGATTCTTCAGTCTGGTTTCCTGGTCATACGCGTTTTAATCTGAAGGATTTTGGAGACGTAACAGTCTCTCGCTGGAAAGGTCAAATATATCTGCCTCCTTGAGCACCCTTCTTGGTTTGCTGTCTTTCTGCCCTCGTTCAGCTGCCGTCGGGAAAATATTGTTTCTTTGTATGCTTTGCCTCGCTCAGAGTGTGCTCTCGTGCTCCGCCCCTTTATCCGTGTGGGGAAGTTTAATGGAAGTCAGGTGTGAGTGGTTACCAGTAATTGCCTGATCTTGCCTGACCACAGTAGTGGGACAAGTCAGGTACAATGCTCGGGTGTGAGTCGGTTTTCTCCCAGAGCGGGCTGTCCGTGTGAAAGTGTTTGTGAAGGGGGGTAGTGTTGCTAAATATCCTACCGCGTAGGATGGGGTAAAGGTGTTACAGGGATGGGGAAACCGCATCTCACCATCAAGTGTCCCACTCCCAGAAGACCCTCGCCCAGGTGATCTTCCCACACTGGTCCACTCCCAGGAACTGGATCCAAAAGCAATGGCTGTGTCCGGGCCACCTGGATGACAAATCCCTGAGGACACCTTCTGGTTTCTCACAATAGGTAATCGCAGAGACAAATGATGTCCTGCACACTTTTTATTCTCATGTACAACTGAATGTCATCCGCGTATTGGTGGATAGTTATATTGGGATCTTTGAGGCGAGTGACCAGAGTCTCCATGTAAAGGTTAAATAGGATTGCTGAGAGGATGGAGCCTTGGGGGATTCTGCAGGAGATCTGGACCACCTTGTGTCTGCCCAAGAGGTAGGAGGTAAACCAATTCAGGACAGTACCAGAGAAACCCATCCTGTCAGCAAGGAGGGAGAGAATGATGCAGTGATCAACCGTGTTGAATGCAGCTGAGAGATCAAAGTGAAAGAGGAGGCACCCGTATCCATGATTTGGATGGCATCACCTGGTGGATAGTTATGTAGCAACTACTTTTTCCACGATTGTGCCGATAAACTGGAGGTTCATAATGGGACAGGGTTTCCCAAGTCGTCTGGATCTAGGGTTGTTTTTTCAAAAGAGGTTGTATGAGACCAGTCTTGAGGCAATCATTTTAGGAGATTCAGGAGAGTGAGAGAGGAGAATTCGGTCCAGAGGGGCAGTGTGCCAGAGTACAGGGGGTGTTGATGCTGTGAGAGTGTGATTCAATGGTCTTTTAGATTTTGTCTATTTGTTTGATAAAAAATGTGTTGTTTCCGTCGCATTTTTCCTGAGTTGCTGGTACCTCAGGGTCAGGTGAGGGTTTGGTGCAATGCTTTACTTCTCCAAAGAGGGCTTTGCTCCTGTTAGAGGCTGCTGCAATGGGGGTAAATTAGTAAGGAGCTTTGACCTGTGTAATCAGAATCCTACAGTTGGCACAGATAGATTTTAGGTTGGTGACGTCTCCCAGGTTCCGTTTTTTGGCCCACCTTTTCTCCAGGGCTCTGATTAAGGATTTGTTGGAGGAGAGCTCAGGGGTGTACCAGAGGGCGGATGGTTTGGTCTTAGCCCAGCTGGTTTTTAGGGGGTTATGAGTGTCCACCAGGTTCACAGCAGAGTTGTTGAATAATTCTAGGAGGCTCGAGGAATTCCCTCTGGTGCTGAAGTCTGCAAAGTTTGCTTCTTGTTCATTGACTGGGAAGATTTTTGAATGAGCAGCGCTGAGTAAGGAGCGCACTATACCGGATAGTGGGATGGCGGCATGGTCAGAGCAGTCGAGTGGGATAAGGTCTTCAGAGGTGATGAAGGGGATGATGTGAAGACTAAGGGGCTCATTACAAGTTTGCCAGTATCCCACTGTTAATTCTGGCAGGATACCGGCAAACTGCCCCTACCGTTTTTGCCGCCTGATATCCTGCAATTACTGGGATATTAGAGGCGGCAGAAAGGGCGGTAAACCCCCATTCCATGATAGGACCCCATGGAGGGGAAAACCAGTGACAGTGATTCTGGCAGTTTATTGCTGCTGGTGGCCAGATTTACCTCCAGCCTTTGGCTGGAAGTAAATCAGTGCCCCCTCTGGCAAACTTGTGTTTTGCTGGTCTGGGAAAAGTGTTAGTGCCGGAATTACTGGCAATTTTATCTGCAATTTTCCTGGACCGCCAAACCTGTAATGAGGGCCTAAGTCTAGGGTGTTGCCATTGCTGTGGGGGAGAGCACAATTTGCTTAAGGTTCATGGAACCGCTAAGTGCAAAAAGCGAGCTTTGAGTGTGGTTGTTGTGTGAGACTAAGTTGGAGATGCAGCAATGAAAGAGTCACTACTGTGAGGTGGTCTGTAAATGAGGTGGAAGGTCATGGATTCCTTGTTTTATAAAGGGAACTGACAGTTGAGTGATTTAAACAAGCCTGTTGTGGGAGAGGGGATGATGGAGCTGTTCTATGTTAATTCTTCGCCGTTTTGTTTTTGCAGCACTTTTTGCCAAAAATGTTTGCCAAACAAAATCATTGAATTTTTAATTTTATCTGGGGGGATCCCCCCAAACCCTACTCCCCTATTAGTAATTTCCCATACACCACCCCACCCTACCCCAAATATGCTCTCCCCCCATATCTTTTGATGTTTTTTTTGGGCAAAACCTTTTCAGCAAAAACTGTAACGGAAAGAAAAAAGGGCGATGAATGAACGTCATACGGATGGCGCATGGCCAATCGCTCCTGTCGATGATTGCCACTCTGCATCGTGCCATTCCTGGCCGGTCAGCATTTTAGATGCAGTAGCCTTGAGGTAGGAGAATGTCACAAACATGGGGGAGGATGGGGTAAATCATGTTTCAGTGATAAATGGGACATCAAGATTGTTGTACGAGATGAGATCAGCGACCTCTGCAGCATGAGCGACTGATGAGCAAGCATTGATCGACATGAGAGTGTGTGTGTGTGTGTGTGGTCTGTAGGTGTTGGATGGGGGCAAGGGTGATTTGATTAGGTTTGCTAAAGTAGATTGCCGGGGCTGCCCAGGGTGCTTGCCCATTTAACCGCTAGTAAGAGTGGGGATGGGCAGTGGACGGGGAAGAAACATAGCGGTGTCTTTTGGCAAGTAGCAGTAGTAGCAAATGGTTTATAGTGGAAATACAGGATAGGGGGTGGTGGCCCCTATCAGGCCCAAAAAGGCAAAAACAGTGAGGTCCTTGTATTCATCCATCCTCTGCCGAGTTTGCCGGCGATGAGGATGTCTAACGAGGAATGGTGAAATAGGTGGTGGGCAGAGGAACTGAGTGGTAGGGCCTGGTCACGTGACAGCAGCCTACTCAATACTGCCTGCTTGGAGCTGGCCTACAGTCCTTACGTAGAGGCTTGGAAGGTGTGAAAACTATTGGTGGGCAGAGAACTGAGTGTTAGGACCTGGTCACGTGACCAGCAGTCTACTTAATGCTGTCTACATGGAGCTGGTTTAGAAAAATATTGTTAAATCTTTGCTTGTAACGTTTCTGCAAAGTAAGGGCTAAGGCCTAGAATATAATTTGTTCCAGCAAGCGAAGCGATTAAAAAGGTTTTACCTCGCCTTGTGAAAGCAAATTATTTCACAGCGCATTCTCTTTAAGATGACCTAATTGTGGTGAATGAGGTCCTTGGAAAAGTAGCGTTGGCTGGAGTGAGATGTTAGTGATTATGTGGTTAAATACCAAGTGTCACAGATATGTTTTGTAAATAATACTACAAGTATCCAAAGTTGGCAGGATGACATCATAGAAGCTGCACTAGAAGCCTAATGGCTTCCTCCTGAATCTGGGTCAGTCTGCCATCTGTACTGCTCTGGCCCGTGACAGCAGCGGCACGCTCTGAATTCTGACTAGTTTCATTACTGATGCCCTGACATTAAGGCAGGAATTTAGGTAGGGGAAGTAGGCATCAGACCGTAGTACTAAAGGCAGAAGCCACATTTCAGTGTGGAAGTGATGTTCCTACTATGCATATGCTGTTATGTTAGTTAGGACTTGGCTAGAATTCCAACCAAGGAGTCTAATCCACATGTCTAAGGATATCCACAATGAATATGTATGAGAAGAATTTACACTTAATTATTTTCAATGGACATTAGTTGCAGTTTTTTTTGGTCATTCTGGATTTTACTAATTAATGCTTGGACCCGCCCAACCCTACTTGCGGAACAGAGAAGCTAGAATGAGAAGAATATTGGCCACACTCAGACCATTTACTTAACAGCCTTGAGAGATTTGCTGTTTATTTATAATACTTTATTAAACTTCCGCTCGGCAAATATTTAAATATATCAATGTGCTACATTGTCTTTGCTGTGTTTGCTCGCGCTGTTCTGGGCCTATTGCTCCTGTTTATATATGCCTGTCAGCGTCACGTACACGGTGTAACGGAACAGAACTTCTCTTCAGGCCAGTGTCCCACAGCACGGTGGATGTTGAGCACAGAGCACATGCTCTGCCTCCAGATGCATTTATAATGAGAGTGACCATATTTGAAAAGGCCTTTCACCTACAGGAATCTCTGCAGGGTTACCAATTATCCCTGTACAAATACATATTTGCATTCCATTTAATTTTCAATGTTATTCACCTATAGCTTATTGAATTTTTTTGCTTTATTTTGAAAGCTATAAACAGACCAGTGACGTTTAACATTTTCCTTCTGTTCCGACACTCAGTGCTTTGAGCCTTCGTCTCCACCTAGCATTCACAGCGGGAGGTTGTACTTTTTGTGGTGTGCTACATGCCCCCAGGAAGTCACTGCCGAGTGCTTGGTATTACAGCGAGACGTTATTCAAGGGTAGTTATAATCCAACTGGATGCAAGGTGTGATGCCTTTTCTGGTATTTCTCTGTTTGAAGGCCAGCTTGAAAGAGACCCCTCTTCAAAATTCTTTTAAAGGGCAAGTGGATGGGTTCTACCCTCAGGCTATGTTTCAGAGCACTCCAGTGTCTGGGTCCCTGACCCCCTAGTGACCGGCCACTACGTGTTTGTCACTTGAATACCCATTGGCTGATCAGATTAGAAATTGTTACCTGCAGAGTCCCAGTCAGGACCTAATGAGATGCCAGTTTGTGGACAGCTTCCTCTTTATCTATCCCTGTTAGATAGGCGTTGCACCATTCACCATCTAGGATCAGGCACTCCCGTCAGGGTCAGGGTGTTCTTCCTCCAAGGATAGATAGCACATTGTTTTCCCAATTGTTTTGTTCAATACTTGACAGTCAAGTTTTCATCAACCTTTTTTCTCCCGAAAGAACCGTTTATGTTGTGACATAGGTTTGTGGAAGTATCCATGTACTTTGCAACAGTACACCATGCACATGATGCAGAAAGCATTGACTATCATGTTGCCATCCAGTAGTAGAGTGCTTTCGAGGGAGGTTTTACATGGCCCATCTATGGAGGTTTACCCACAGTCTGGCTAGAGACTCGTCATAATCCATTGTTACATTTCTTGGGGAGCACAGGAAATGAAATCCTTGAGAATCCTACCGGATCACCACTAGGACTGTGGTCAGCTCTCTTCAAAGGTCCGAGCATGCAGGGGTGAAAATGAGTTCCCTTGACCACCAAATTGATCTGGGGTGTAAATGTGAGGTCTGAAAGAAGGAGTCCAAGTAGATACATTAACTTGCTATTTTATGTCTGGAGTCCTTCTTATCAGGCATAGGGGCAATTTCGTGGCTTTGTCTCCATTCTAACTTGAGACATCTCATTTCTGTCCACTGGTAGACAAGGTCTCGCTATTTGTTGATGTTTCTGCATCTTCCTGGGTCATTTTCTGGCCACATATGGATTTGGATAGCATCGGAGTACATTTGAGAATACACCCTGTACTGCCTCAGTATCTGAGCAAATGGGGGCATGCAAATATTAAACAGCTAGGGCTCTGTGTGGTGTGGACAATACCACAGATACAGCCAGTCCCTGCTGGATTTGGTTAATGGGAGAAAAAGCATATTGCAAAGCCGTACTGGACCCTGCTGCGATTTCTTTAAATCTTTTGAGAGGTAATGAGTCAACCACAGTATATGTCGCTGGAAGATTGATACTTATCTAGGCAGCTTGCTGGTCTTTGTCTGGGGAGATGAAGAGTTCCCCTCTGTTGTCTGAAAGAGTTGCTTGAATTTCTCATCTGGTGAAGCCCAACTGTTGATCGTGAATGAGAACGTTTTGTTGAAATTTGTTTACAAGCGCCTTGTCCCCTTTATTTCCATAATTTACTGTTGGTACTGCAGGTTGGGGATTATCCGATAGCTTTCTTGTTGTTGTGGGTCTACCATTGGTTGATTTAGAAGGGATGCAAGGATACTTTGTGTCAGTGTGCAGGAAACAATTTCCTTTGTGAGCAACTTGTTAATTAAGCGTGTGATATTGCTTACACATGTTGGACGGAATGATATTGTGCAGGATTACCAGGCATGGTCCTACTGACAAGATGGGGACTTGTCTGTCGCTGCCAACATACTGCACTGTGCCATCCTGCAGCCATCTCACCTCCCTGTTCCCTTTTTTTAGGCCAACGTGCTGCAATTGTTTGTTTTTCATTAGGAATCAACACTAGATCTTCCATGTTTTCCTGCTCCCCTTCCTAGTTTCATTGTGAAGAATCCCCTGAAGGGGTACATCGTCCTTTCATCGCCTGCTTTTACATCCCCAGGCTTTTAAACGTGCACATTACATCGAATGTGCTCATCGAATTTTTTAGGGGGGGGGTGGGTGGGCAATGGTAAAAAATAAGTGTGGGTGGGATGGAATCTGCACGTTTAAAAGCCTGGCGATGTAAAAGCAGGCGATGAAATGACATGGAACTCCCTGAAGGATTACAGTATCACTTTGATACTGAAGGCCTGCATCAAAACCTGGTGAGTTGTGGCTGTTGGTAGAGGGTGAGAGGGGCATTTTGGACTGTGTGAGAAGAGTTTTGGGCTTGTGGGAGCCAGCAGTGTAGACCTGGGCTAAAGGAGCAGGGATTCTGAACCCTGCCCCGACTAATCCCCTGATGAACGCCCGACAAGCGATTTGCCCTGCCTCAACGGGTCCTGCCCTCTAAAGAGCAGAGGTCCCAGCAGGCCACTGAGCATAGCACCTGAGCATGTTAGAGTGCAGTTTCAGTCATCTCTCAGCCTGCTAGCCGACATAGTAAGGAAGGTGAAATGGGTGACCGCGGTCCTCAGATTTTAAGCTGCGCTTCCACTGAATTTTAATTTCTTGCCTCCAATAAACCTTAGCAAGTTATGGTTATGTCTGCATTTCCAGACCACCACTTTCCTTTATCTGCACACTCGCAGATGCTTGTTTTGTTCCTCATTTGGGTACAGAGAGAGAAACAGAGAGTGGCATAGGGAGCAAGAGGCAAGAAGCCTCTCTGCAAATGGCCAAAAGTGGAGGTTGTTTTAGCTTGTAAGGCCTGCTCCTGCCTTCCTCCCACTTACCAACTCCCCTCTAAGATCTCCTACCACCTTACACTACTCACACAAACTGTCCACAGATGGCCACCACAGACCTAGACCTAGCCGTTAGCACACTCACACTAATCAACCATGGCTAAGCTCTCCTCTTTAGCCTTGCCGTACTCTCTCACATCAGCGGCTAACCAGGCCCAAAGCGCTGTAGTCAACCAGATCTTGGGCTCTTCCCTATGGATAACATACTCTAAAGTTTCTTCCACCACGCCCATAGAAAGTGGATTTCCTTTCTCTGGTTCAATGCCTCCCTGATGCTTTTAATAAAGTCAAGCCTTTTTCATTCTCTTAATGGCCTTGTGGTATCCACTTTGTCTTTTGCACCGAGTCTTGCCTCCTTCGGTTAATGATCTCCATTATTCCAATGTTAAGGTTGTGGCTCGTTCTTTTCAGCATAGACAGCTCTCTGTTGTACCACTTGTTAATGGATTTGGTTATCATTTTATTTTCATTCTCAGAGCGGCCAGTTTGTCAAGTGAGTTTGTTATGTTGCTGTTAGGGCTAGCTAGCAAAACGCATAAGTCTGTGAAATTGGGTGGCTTCACTGCTCTATATTACATGTCAAAATATTCCTTGCTAATTTTGTTGAAGCAGCTGACTGGAATGGGGAGGCAGAAAGAGGGATCGGTTGAGAGAACAGAATGTTTGCCAGATAGTGTGTGATTCGTTAGTAGACTGGCAAGATCTGTAGTTTCACTGATAGGTTTGTAAGGGTGAGAGTTCAATAAGTCAAACATGGGCGGGCCCGAAGGTTGTGCCTGTCACTACTTGAAAGAATCCCAGGGCCTATGAGTTTTCAAGTAGCTCAGTTGCTGGTTCGAAAGTCTTTTTAGGGATAGTTGAATTCCACGTGATTTGTATTTAATTGATTACCAGATTAACCAGTTTAGCGGTCCATCAGGTTTTACGATTCAGAAAGTACTTGTCACCCAGTTTCTACTATTGTACGTAACCCACTGAACAATTTTTGGGTATATAACTCTAAATAAATTGCGTGGCCTTAAGGTCTTTTCCAGATTCTGCAGACCAAGTGGCCAGCTAGATTTTGGTATGAACACTTTTGCATCAGAACAGATCATGTTGACCAGTTCAGTTTTTTAGGGATTCACTTTTAGTCGCAAATAGGATTTCATGGGCTCATAGCCATGGACGTCATATGGAGCTGCTAGTTTTGGCAATCCCCTCGCAAGCCCTGCCAAAACCTCTGCACCCCTGGTCAAGAGCCACTTTCAGTAGCAGTTAGAGTTGTTTGACTCTCGGAGGCATTCAATTGAAGATATCGTGATCTAAAATCAGATTTAGAAAATAGCACATTTTGTGTGAAAATGCTAACATGATGCTTGGCTTAAAGTCTGTGCTTTTCAAGGAAACACATATGTTCTTAAATATGGAGCAGACTGGATTTCCAGGTCTGTGAATTTTAGCCAAAGTATTCTTTTTGGTATTACTTAACAGCATGGCAATCGTCATTTTATAGATTAATTTAAGGCAATATACATTTTAAAGGACTTCACTAGTAATATACAGATATTAAGAAGATGCTTTTAATAGTATTGACAACGGAATCTCGTATTGTCTCTGTCCAATTATATTTTTTGCATTCTAGTGCTTGCAGCTGTGCATTTAAAACATTGAAAATAAAATGACATACCAGGACTTGCAAAATCTACCAGCCCACTTGCATTTATGAAGGGCGAGTACAATTTGCATGTACCTCAACCTTGCTGGTGAGTATGGGGATGTTTGAAACTTTTGACATTTAGTGCAAACAGACTTTGTTGTAAATGGAAATAAAGGTTTCACTGTGCATGGCTTGTTTTAGGTGGCAGCGCTGCACCAAATATGAAGTGTGCTTATGGTGACATGCACCATTTAACAGAAAGCACTGGTATGGTAAATATTTTGTCACCTGTCGCCGTGGGAAGAGTATGTTTCTTTTAGGCCACGTATATAAACTCAGGAACAAGGAAATAAGGAAGAATGTGCAAGGCCTGCATATACCACAATGCAAATAAAGATACAAGGACAGGAGACAACACTTCAAAAATCACTCCTGACATGAGGCAACTTGATATATCTGGCATTCTTTCCTGTTGAATATGATTAAGTGTAAATGTTCCAGAAAAAAAAGTTATTAACAGGGTTCAAGAAGAAAATATTTAATAGCAATTCTTAAGTGTAAAGAACTAGGCAGCATATAAAACAGTGCTTTAAAGAAACCGTTCAGCTTCCAACATCAGTAGGTGAGATAGTTCAGTGAGTTAAGCGCTCACCTCAGAGGTATGTGCGCTAGCTGTCATATCATGGAACTTCAGCCCTTCATCATTCCAATGTCAACTCATTGAATTGTATTCAATTGGTGTCAATGAAACCTATCACTGCAGTGCTTAAAACTTGTTGTACTTCAATATATAGCACTATATAAAAAGATGCGTTATTTTTAGTACGATACAAGGTCTTCTGATAACTATCGCACCATGCTTGACTGAGGAGCTCTGCGCACCAGACCTCCTTAACTCTCAGACACAGACTCTTAAGATAAGAAGTGTTGATGTGCAGGCCAGGCCCTGCCTGTGATAAGGAAGTGCACTTGGAGTCTGGAAGTAGTTTCTGGGCGTGTTCGGCTGTACTTCGCAATCAGTTACTAAATAACTATCATGTGAGTCTACAAGTCGCAAAAGATGGAAGTGCCCCTGAGCTACGATGGTTCTGCTGGGCATGTTTTTGTCATATGAAGTTAGTACACTAGTTGATATAGGTTTTTTAAACCAAACTACATTGTGTTTACTTGTGAAGCTATTTGTTCTTTTCATTGGTTCACGCTTATTGAAGAGGTTTTACATCAGTGATGCTACTGCCTATGATATCATCAAGGTTAAAGGTAATGTGTCAGCGCTTCCTTTGCTGTGATTTGGGTCCAAGGTCCTGTGATGTCACTGGGCGAGTGATGTCACTTCCACTAGCCTTTCCTTTTTTTGGTGAAAAAACGTCCTGGGCTATGCCATGTCTGTATTGGGTGTGGCTGCCTAGAAGGAACGTGGTTACTGAAGGATTCCCTTCCACAAGGTGTCCTCTAATCTACGCTTGCTGCCATAGGCAAGGATGCATTCCACCTTTCTTTCACAAAAAGCTGTGATGACGGGATGCAGTCTGTTGCCCGGTGTTTTTTATTAACTGTGTGATACCCTTTTTGATGTCCTTTTTTAGCCAATATGTGTTTCGCTGGACATGTTCACTGAGATGGTTAGACAGCAAAAAATAGCATTTCTGACCTAAAGGGCATTAAACATATTTCTGTAAAGTTGCCTTTTGTCATGAAATTCACTTGTTTTCTGTTGTTGCACACTGCAAAACCCTCTCCGTCTCCCCACACAAACCAGGCTCCCCTGCACCTCCCTCCAGCCGCCCTCCTCAGCTCGGATTGGCCACCTCCTGGCCACGGGATGCAGAACACAAAATCGAGGGACAGGGCTAATAAGGCCAAAACACAGAGCATAGGAGCCCCAATGAACAAAGAAGCAGACCAGAAGGTAAGCCCTGCTTCTGTTTGCATCGGCCACTTCCCATTACGATTATCTTGTAAAAAGGTAATGCGCGCTTCCAAAACCTTCCTCCTCTCCCCGCCCATCAGGCTCCCTTACACATACCTGCACATACCTCCAACTCGTCCGCCCCCTGGGCTTGGATTGCCCACCTCCAGGCCAAGCCTGAACACAACTCTTAAAGAAACCCTCAGGGTAGCCTGGTAAGGGCATAGGCAAGGGGCACCTTCCTTTGGGTGCTCCCAATCTCTGTTTGCCTGTTTACCCTGGTGCCCCAGCCTTGCAGGACGCCACGCTGTCCAGCTGCAGCTAATTTCAGGTAAGGGACGTCTACATTTACTCCTACCACTGTTAAGCCTCACTTGCATTTTGCTGGCCTAGGTTCCCTGTTTTAGACGGCTGTTTCAATCTTGCCACTGTTTGTATTATGCCTCACCTGCATTTTGCTGGCCAAGGTTCCATGTTTTAGACGGCTGTTTCAATCTTGCCACTGTTTGTATTATGCCTCACCTGCATTTTGCTGGCCTAGGTTCCCTGTTTTAGACGGCTGTTTCAATCTTGCCACTGTTTGTATTATGCCTCACCTGCATTTTGCTGGCCTAGGTTCCCTGTTTTAGACGGCTGTTTCAATCTTGCCACTGTTTGTATTATGCCTCACCTGCATTTTGCTGGCCAAGGTTCCATGTTTTAGACTGCTGTTTCAATCTTGCCACTTCTAGACGTGTGTTTCAATCTTGCCACTGTTTGTATTATGCCTCACCTGCATTTTGCTGGCCTAGGTTCCCTGTTTTAGACGGCTGTTTCAATCTTGCCACTGTTTGTATTATGCCTCACCTGCATTTTGCTGGCCAAGGTTCCATGTTTTAGACGGCTGTTTCAATCTTGCCACTGTTTGTATTATGCCTCACCTGCATTTTGCTGGCCTAGGTTCCCTGTTTTAGACGGCTGTTTCAATCTTGCCACTGTTTGTATTATGCCTCACCTGCATTTTGCTGGCCAAGGTTCCATGTTTTAGACGGCTGTTTCAATCTTGCCACTTTTAGACGTGTGTTTCAATCTTGCCACTGTTTGTATTATGCCTCACCTGCATTTTGCTGGCCTAGGTTCCCTGTTTTAGACGGCTGTTTCAATCTTGCCACTGTTTGTATTATGCCTCACCTGCATTTTGCTGGCCAAGGTTCCATGTTTTAGACGGCTGTTTCAATCTTTCAACTGTTTGTATTATGCCTCACCTGCATTTTGCTGGCCTAGGTTCCCTGTTTTAGACGGCTGTTTCAATCTTGCCACTGTTTGTATTATGCCTCACCTGCATTTTGCTGGCCAAGGTTCCATGTTTTAGACGGCTGTTTCAATCTTGCCACTTTTAGACGTGTGTTTCAATCTTGCCACTGTTTGTATTATGCATCACTTGCATTTTTATGAACTTTCATTATATAGTGAACTTGTATTCCATTGATGCTAAGTCAAAGTTTAAAATAACCAACCGAAAGGTTTGCGATTTAGTCATTTAACTTCAAAGTTGTAACTTTGTCAAACTTTATGTATTTTGACAAATGCTCGAAAGTGTGACGACAAAATGCTGTAGCGCAATTTTTAAGGCATTTCAACGGAGAACAAGTATGAGCTTCACCAGCATATTTAAGGCCTTGTGCATGCACTAAAATATATGGTGGCTTATCATTAAGGCCCTTGGGGCCCTGAGTGGCAGGGGCCTGCAGGCACCTGTGTGCACTGTACCGATAGCCGAATGTAGAGCCTGCCTGTGTGTTGCCTCTCATGGCCTCTTATACTTCAGAGCATAACAAATGTGGCTCTTATTTGGTGCCACACAGGAACCATATTATACAGTTTTTTTGCAAACAATAAAAAGGGTCGGGGGGCTGTAAATGAGATGTCGTTTTGCATGGGAATAGGGCAGCTGAGAAATAATACAGTAGGGTCCCCAATGAGCCTAAGAAATATGCATTGTGAAAACTACAATTTTACTATAATCAGGCAGTCACGAGAGCCACTTGTGGGTTACTGTTAAATTTGAATGCTAGAAGCTATGGTCATTGGTCGAAATGAGCAGGAGCGGTGTTCCACTAATTTTATCTTTTACTGTTAACCGCTCTACTACGTTTTGCAACCATTTTCACCATTCCGGAACAGTTCTTTGTAAAGTTAAAGCACACGTCTCCACTTTAGCACCGGATATCAGTTACAGCTAATGTGAGATCTGTTTCTAATGAATTGGCTGTCAACCAGCATGACTGCACCCTTGAAAAATGGGTTGCACGCTGCTCCATTCCTTCCTACACTGTCTGCCGCCTGAGTCACAGTTCCACTACTTTTTGGGTACAATTCTACCACTGGCTATGGAGGAACCAATAGGGCAGGGACACTTCTGCCATTACATCTTCAAGTAAAAAAACAGAAAACCTTTATCAATAGAATGAAAAAGCCGAATAGGACCCTGGCAACACATGATCAGGACAGAGCCCATGTGAATACTGCCATTATCTCTGTACCGTTCACTAAACCCCTTCGCCCAAGGCTGTTGACCGATACCTAAAATCATGTTCCCTATCCATCGGACACAAGGAGAGTAGATCTTGATTTCTTTGGAACACCTTTGCAGAAGTCAAGAAGGCTATTGGTTTGCTTTGTAAGGGTAAATAAAGCTCTAGGGCTAACTTTCTGGCCTCCTTTTTGGGCCTTCTGGCTGCCGAGCTTCTGGAACTTCATAATATCTTTCTCTGGGATGGTGCTGCTCACGGCCCCTTCAGGAAACAATGATTACGTTTGCTCCTTAAAAGCTGCAAGCATGTGTCTTGACCGGTGCTTGCTATGAAAGTGGCTTGTGACTGAAGCGAGAAGTGTCACAACTTTTCCACTCCTGTCTGATTGCTATCACTTTCCTTACCATGGAATTGGTTGACCTGGCTGTCTCGGATCATCTTGCCAGAATGTGGTCCCAAGGGTCTACAATCAGGGTCAAACTGGGCCATAAAATTGTCTCGGGCACCAATGAAAAAGTGGCCCACAGTTGCAAATGGTTATTCAGTCTTTTTGTGACGCTGTTTGAATAGTAACCAGGGAGGAGGGGGTTTGATAAATTGTGGTGCAAATTGCGCATTTTAAAGAATATTTATTCAGCAACACTGGTCAAAACTACTAGTCGCAGAGTGGATTAACTCATCAAACTGGCCCAAATTAGCCAGAAAAGTGGCCCACTACGACCAAAAAAACGGGCCCACACCAGCATTTCTTGTTTTTGGCTCAGCCATGTGCCTATTGCCCTATAGGCCAGTCCGAGCCTGGCAGCAAAACCCAAATAGGAGACAATTTACAACAGGCATCCCGCTTTTCTCGGTCTAAAAGAGAGAGCCAGGAAGGAGGCTTTGGGAAATTGTTAAATGTTAAAGGTATTTGTACTGCGCACCGTCACCAACAGATTTGGTCCCCAGGTGCTCTGGCAGATCTGCAAGTGAGAAGGTGGGAGGGATGGGTTAGTAGGTGAAGCGGGAGTAGGATGGTGAGAGTAGTGGTGTTCTGTAGGCAGCTTCAACTCGGTATACACCGGGTGCTGAGCTTCGGTACGAGTATTGGATCGATGTGAGACCTCGTGTGCTGTCGGTGTTGCTTATGTGTTGTTGCGAAGTGCGTGCGGGTTGTTGTGCAGGAGATGGTTGTGTGAGATTTTTGAGTGAGATAACTCTGCAGAAATGGCGAGTTTTGTTAGTCGGTTTGTATGAAGGATAACAGAAGTGCAGAAGTCTGTCCGAGTGTGGCACTCGCCAATCCTCCCAATTTCATCGGGTTGTGCAAAAGGGCTACGTCTGGCAGGGTTTGGTTTATGTGGGGCGCTCCCTGTGCTGTTCTAACACGCTTTGTAAGTGTTATGATTGCTCCTCGCCGTTCTATTCTAGCCAGCTCTGTAGGTGTTCTAATGCTGATGGATTGATTAATCTGGGTTGTGTGTCTATTCTTCTCCTTGGTGCTGGGGCTGGTGTAGCGGACTCCTCTCAAACTTTCTATCTAAATGCGTCTGCCGGTTTGGAAATGGTCCGTCCGAGGGGGGTGGGTGAGACATTTAGGGCTTTCGTCTGGGTCTGAGTATGTGATCAGTCTCTGGGGGTCTCCTTTTGTGGCTATTTCCCATGATATCTTATGGTCTGTCGTGTGGTCGGTTCTTTGGGTTCAGTATTTGTCCATTTGAGAGTGGCCGAGGTTGGTGTTATTTTCGTTGTAGTTTTAATGGGGTGGCCATTCTAGTGCGTCGCTGTTGTTGTTACGCTGTGAAGAGCCATGATTTGAGGAGTTTCCTGAATGCTAGGTGGTTTGTTGTGTTCTGTATGTTCTTAAGTAGGTCATTCCAGGTTTTTGGTGCCTGGTGAGAGAAAGAGGATCCTCCGAGTTTTCTTCTGTTATAGGGTTTTGGTTCCAGGTGGATGTCGGTGCTTGATCTCAGTGTTCTTGTCGGTTGATGTAGGCATAGTTTATCGCTAAGGGATTCTGCGCCTTGTTTGTGTATTGTTCTGTGCGTGATGCACATGGACTTGAACTTTATTCGCTGTTTTACTGGTAGCCAGTGTAGTATTTTTAGCGCGGGTGTGATGTGTCCTCTTCTGGGTACCTTCAAGAGGAGTCTGGCTGCTGCATTTTGTATGCGTTGTAGTTTTTTTAGAAGTCGTTCGGGCATGCCCAGGTATAGGCTATTGGCGTAGTCTACTCTGGACATGATCAGTGTGATGATGGTGTTTTGTTGGCGAACGACAGGAACGGTAGGATCCTTCATGCCTTTATTCAGAACAAGAGGAAGGGGTCATGCTGGGAGTCATATATTTTGACGAAGGGCGATAAAAGATGTATTTCCAAATATATCGTTAGGTGAAAAATAGAAAACAGGGACTCCTGGTGGGTCCACTGAGCACATTGTAGGAGAAGGCTTTTATTTCATGTGAACCCCTAATAAACTGCATGTAGATTGGTTCATTGGGCTTCCAAAAAGCAGGAAGAGGCCAGAAGTGTTCCCGGTCTGTTTTGTGCCTTCCTCTGCACCTGGTCTAACAATGGTCAACTGGAATGCAGGTTGTGCGGAGGTGCAAAGTAACAGCATAATTTACGCATACACCATGTTTCACCTTGCCAGTCGTGGCAAACACAAGTTAAACAAGTATTATAAATTATTATTATGATATTTATTGAGCACAAACTTAACTTCAAGAAGAAGCCACAGAGAGCTTTACAGAGGTATACACTAATACAGATACATAACAGAGCGCTTTTCAGTACAAACAACAGAACAGATATACAACGGGGGTAGGATATAGAGAGGGACAGAGGAGGGCTTTGTACCGGGTGGCGGGGAGGAGAGGAGCGGGTGGCATCTAGCGAGTCAGGTGGTGTGAGGGGTGATGGTGATGTGATGGCCTAGGTGTTGAGGAGAGACTCCTTGCAGAGGTGGGTCTTGAGTTCTTTTCTGAATTGTAGGAGCATGGGGGCAAGTCTGATGCCGACTGGGACGAGGTTCCATAGTCTTGCGGTGTAGGCAGAGAAGGCTTGTTTTCTAGTCCCATCCTTTATGCAACGGCGGATTTGAAGTCTGCACATGTCCTGGTTTCTGGTGGTGCGCTGTCTGCCAGAGATGCAGAGTATCTCCGCAAGGTAGCTGCATGACTTGAGGGCGACTGCCTTATAGATGATGCAGCAAGACTTGAGGTGATTCATGCGTGCATTGGGAGCCAGTGAAGGCCGATGAGGGCCGGGGTGATGTGATTGTAAATGCCAACAGTTTTGGCTTTTGTGTAGGCATGGGACAGGCACTTGCCAGGCATTGCTTTAGTGATATTAACTGCCCACTGATGGTAGGTGCAAAATGGTATGAGTAACTGAGCATCTAACAGCAGTGCCTGACAAATGATTAATACTTATACACAAGCTAAAAAGGTTGGCTTTGCCAATGCTTGTTTTTAACAGGATTTCAGTGAAGGACATGCATAGTGCTTTTAAATCGAGTGGTTGAAGGCAGACCTGGTTAAGCCATTTGTATTACACCAATTAAGTCACTAACTCCCAGAAGACTTCTTTAAAAAAAAAACACTGTCAGGCACTTTGAGTGCAATGTTTGATGGTAAGGCTTGATTAATGCAAGCTAAAAGAGTTCCCATGAAGATGTGCTTTGGCGTGGAAGGGGCAGGAACTGAGTGGGAATGGTCATAGGCATTAGCTTAGCCATGTGCAGTCAATGAGTGTGTGAATAAAAAAAAGCACCTAAAAGCTTTGTGTCCCTCCTCACATGCCATTGCTCCCTATCTGTGCCCTAATGCAATAGTTTCGGCTTAGCTGAAACTAAAATTGCTTTTGTAGATCGTTTCCTTAAGTGCTTGATGTTGTACTCCTCACTCTGGGATGTCTTTCTCGGCTTCATGACGAGTTGGGCGGCATCCCTGGCGGTACTACCGTTAGGGCTATTACCATTACTGCCAAACCCCCCGGGCGCTAATAGCGCCGGATCACGGGTTTGGCAGAACGGTAAGTCCCCATTGCCCATTCGGGAATTCCCCATTCCCCACTGGGCTCAATGCGGAATTTTCGGCTCTACTACTGCCAGCGGTATTAGCATGGCGGTAATAGCACCCAAAATTGGCAAAATTGCGGCAGATTTGTCCCCAGCTCAAAGCTGGGGGTAAATCCTGCCAAACCTGTGATTTGGCGTACCCTTAAATGCAGCAGTAATAGCGTTACCACCACATTTAAGGGTTACCGCCAAATTCGTGGTGAGGTAGTCTATGTTTCACACTGGTGGTTGTACACTTTTGGTAGATGCACAGCCTTCCATTATTCAAGCTCTCGCTGATGTGAATGAGCCATTACGGATTAAATGAAGCCTTGCCAGATTAAACAGGTAAGGACAGGTATGTGCGGTCTACAGATACAACAAAGGAAAAGCGAGATCTTTCCCTGCAAACGGGTATGGTGCAAGGAGAAGGAACCCCATGCCAAGGACTAAGAAGCGAAACAGGCAAAATCAGGAGGAATGGGGCAAAGGGGCTACCTTTTGTGTCATGAGTTATACACGTATTATTGCATCCTAGAATGGAGATCGTTTGCTCAAAAGCCAGGGAACACAAATCCGAAAGCGCTAGCCTGCTTCAGAGAAAACCGGCCCTCCCAGTTCTGCGAGAACTAGCTATGCACGTGTGCAAACAAGCTGTGCAACGCGGCATTAATGATTAGCCCTCACTGGCTAACTTCATCACACGAGGCCAGCAGACTCGCGTGGATGGCGCACAGAGTCTGTGCCACCTCAAAGGCAGGGGCAATATAAACACGGGTGTGGATTTCAGTTTCAGCAGTGCAGCACAGCTCTTGCCCCCAGTTCAGGCAGCGAGAACAACACAGAACCAAATGATCAGAAACTGGGGCATTTAATAATAGCGCAGAACATATGCCCCACTTCTGGAAATGCACAGGTCACCTAATCCACACACGGTTTGTGAATCTGGCCCGTAGTGTTATTAGCGCTCATGTGTGGACACTGAGTGAGGTGACTTCATCCTCTTCCCATGAATATGGCCTGGATACTCGGCAGAGGGGGCTCAGTTATAGTGGCTTTGGCCACAAGGCTAGGGTAACTTGTTCACCTTGGCATGATTACACACGTGCAACTGGTACAAAGAGTTACGGGAGGGATAGTGTTAGGACTGATTTTCTATACTCTGTCCCTGGTGGACGAATGCATTCACAATCGGCAGTCGAAAATTATTAATTACAGTGAAAGGGGGTGCATGCCCCTCAAACGACATACAAGTAGCGATCAAAGACGAGACTTAGACGCAAAGTCGTCAGTGGGGATCACACACCTTGTCATAACCGAGTCAATTAGTGTGTGGTTACTTCCCCAGGTCAATGCTTGGTGTTGCTCTGATGACCCTCATTAACACATCTCAATGAATGTAAACAATGTCAATTTTAATAAACACTGGTAGCAGATGCCAATGACTAATGGTCCGATTCCTTGTTTGAGGCTCTCCTCTCAGATGAGCATTCCACTCCATTTTTCGAGCTGGACTGACTTAAATCTGTTCTCATTTAAGTTGAGTTGATCTTGATTTAAGATTTTAGAGTGTGGTTATAACAGCATTATTTGGCTGGAGCAGACGTTACCCTGAAGAAGAACCCCATTGGTCGGAAATGCATTTGCCATTGGCATCTGATTGTTCTGATTTGTTATTGCATGACTGTCATGAGGCAGTATGAAAAATAGACCGTGGGCCTCAATCCGAGTTTGGAGGCCCATGGCTGCCTCCAAATTCGGGTCCGGGTCCGTGGTGTCGGAATGGGGACTTACCGGGACATTCTGACCTATGCGGACCCGGTAAATCCCCATTTCGAAAACCATTCCCCATTCCCATTTGAGCCCCCATAGGGCGCAATGGGAATGGGGAAGGAGCTAATAACGGGCCCGCAAATTATTATTATTAGCTCCATGGTCCCTTAACGGGTCCCACTAAGACAGGCTGGTAAAACCACCCGGTCCTGGTGGGACCCGCTAAGGGACCTCGTAATAGAGTGGTAGGGAGTTAACGGCACCGGGATCCTTACCGGTGCCGTTAACCCCCTACCGCCAGGGTCGGAATGACCCCCCTTGTCTAGATTTTTGTCATCATTGCTTTCCTCCATTAATGATGTCTCACTGCAATAGTCATGAAAATCTAAGTACGAAATGCACCTATACCGTTGCATTGACACAGCATGGGGACAACAGGGCTTATCATGAAATAAGGGCTTTCTACATGAGGGCCAATAGCCATAGTACATTTTTGAGTCAAGTATAAGATCATTAAAAAAGGGTGTGGGTTCCTTTGTAATATGGCCCCCACATTTCACCTCCTTGGGCACTGCTAATGGCTCCTTGTTTTGGGCCTTTAGCACCCAAGTACTTGAACTGTCTACTAAAAACGATTAAGGCCCATCCCCTAATAGATTTGTGTCTGAATGGTCTGGGGTATTCTGGATCTGCCTTGATCCTCATGCAACAAATTAAGCGGTCGAGAAGTGGAATAAGAAGGGTAAGGCTCCCAAGTCAGGAAAGCGGAAGGGAGTGGAGCTATGACCATGCACACCCCATCTCTGCTAGCCAATGCCCATAGTTCTAGAGTGGGAAACATGTCAATGATGCAAGCGACATCCTGCACTCACCGTTATCACAGCAGGCGGCAATCTCTCTCCACTCCTACTAAAGCAAAAAAACAGGGCATTCCGGCTGCATGCTCATGCGGCTCCTACATATCTTTGTAACCTATTGGCATGGTTCCATCTACTGCTGGCACCCAGTAAACAGGACAGCAAAACTCTTTCCACTCAGAATCCATAATATTGGGATTGCAGATAGCAGCTGGTCTAGCTAAGCTAGGCAGGGAATGAAGAGAATGGAGTTCCCCTGATGTGTCTGGCAACACCTCGCCAATAAAAGCAACAGGCGCCACTATGCTTTTTTTAGAGACATGAGCCATGCAGAGCCCAGAAGGGAGGTACTCTGTTACTAGCAGTGCACTGAGGACTGTACGAGAGATGAGCTATTTACGATGTTCAAGAACCACGCCTTTGAAGAACCAGAGAATATCATTCCAGAATGTCTATCTATTCAACAGCGTCCTCTCTCTGCTCTGTGTTTGTTTCCTGAACTCGCGCGCGCCTGCTGAGAGACGCAAAAGCAAACGGTAACTACTAAAAGCAGGTAGTCTGCCCATGGACATTGCACACATCCATCATTTGTCAGCCTTCCAGCCCGCCAAAGATTAACATAGGCACTTCCCTTAAACTTTAACAGCACAGCAGACAATGTTACCATGTCCAACAGCCGCAGCCACTTACGTTCGAAAGCACTCCCTCATTGCGCCACGCCCGAAAGGCTGGAAAAGAAGCAAAACACATATTGAACTGGCCTGCCACAATTCCTGATCACAAGTTACACAAACATGCTTAGTATGAGTTCAGGAGCAGACAGATGGCAGACAAATGTTACAAGGTGTTCGCAGCTTGAAACGCATTGGGGTAAATTCGGTCACACATATACCCCAGTAAATTATTCAAGCAGGCCTTCGTATGGGATAGGTGGCACAGGTCGAGTTGCAGTTTCTTTTTGCAAGGTATCCTGAGTTTTTTTCTTTAATATTTGTCTAAATCTAGGGAGACATCTTTGGACACTTCAGTAGCTAAGGCTTAAGGAGGCAGGGGACAGGTTCACAATCGAAGAGTGCCACTTAAGTTGAGATTCCAGTTCACAGCTCCTCATTCAGAAACATGGTTCACATGATGTCAGTGTCTCACAGCAAGTCCTACTTCCTTCAGTACTATTTCACTTGAAAAAGCACCACAGAGCCCTATCCCACTATAGGCATTCATACTTTATGCAAAACAATGAAAACACATGAACAGATAAATAAACCAAAAAAACCTGAAGAGGGATCTGCTAAGGACTCAAAAAGCATCAACCTAAAAAAAATGTGTCTCTGTGATTTGCGGATGATTATGTTACATTTACTCTGAGTGACAACATCTAATTGAAGAAGTAAGAGTGACCCCCGCATTCAATAGAATTATTGATTGTTTAGCAGAAGATTGTTTCTAGAATAAGTACATATTTATATTATAATGCAATACGAATAAGCTTCAATAATGCAAATATCACACAAGATATCATCAAGCGATTGTAGGTGCTACTCGCTTGGTCAGCCACGTCTTGCAGCTAGCATATCCAAACCAGTTTATAATGGACATAAAAGCACACATTTCAAATCACACTTAAATGATCAAATACAAATATTTATTTTTAGTCAGGTGATGGAATTGTCGCACTGTAATACAGTGGCTGGAAGAAGCCAGTTTGTTCATTAAATAGCATAACAAGCTGATTGTGTCATGAACCATTAGACACGTCCCTTCTGGGCCTCCTGGTCCTTGACGCGTCGGGGCTTACACTCTGTTGTACTTCCAACATGGCCGTAAGCACAGAACGCTGCTTACCAGTCTTCACGTCCGATGCAGCACATTCTATAAATTAGCCACACCCCCGCGGCCCTGCGCATCTCAACGCTACTGTTAGCTGTGGCTAGACGTGTGCTACGTAGTTCGCCTTCGCGGAACTCTGTTGTTTCCTGGTTCCCGGATCCTCCGCTTTCCCCTACTATCCTTTCTCCTTCTTATTCAGCCTTCTTTTCCGGATTCCGTGCACCCGTCTCCGAGTGCACCTTCTCCTTATCCTGGACTACCTGGAGTTTCCTATTGATCCTGGACATTTATGCTGAACGAACACTGGAAGCCCAGGACGGCCGAGCGGGCTTGTACAAGACCCGTACCGTACGGAAGAAAACTCCTCCTAAAGAGTCCATCAAGCAGCGAAAACAGGTGAGAAAGGGGGAAACCTGTGACAGATTGCAGCATGTAGCTAAAGAAATACATGTAATTCTTCCATCTTCGACTTTTCTGTGTGATCCTTCCATTAGTGTTGTCGCTCTATAGATTACTTTGGACCTCACAATTGACATCTCGAAGACTGATTTCTGCAATGGTATCTCAGATCTAAGCGGCTTGTCTTACCCTAGGTCTAAAATGGATGACAGCATTCTACCTGCACAGAAGACACTATTTTATTGGCCCTCTTGCTTGGAATGTGACCTTGGAAAATACAGTAAAAACTTAAAACCGGAGCTCTTCTGCGATTTGCTCACATCATGCTCTATATTAACCTCATCAGGTGACTGGCTCTTTTAGCCCTGCCATATTTTCATTCTGCCCTCCCCCGATAGTGCCTCTTGAGTTAAGAGCTCTGAAGTCACCAGCAGGCAGTGTGAACATTAAATAACTAGTTTAGATATTCTCTATTTACATATCTAGGTGACCAATTAGAAATAACAGATGTTTTCCAAATGATTTCGCAGACTGCAAAAATTCCACTTTGGTGTTTCTCTTTTAAACTGAAAAATATCCTCAATCGCTTCTGCTTTTAAGCACGGAGACTAATAGACAAGATCAAAATGTTGAGACCATTCATTGAGGTGAGCACATACCGAAGGATCTGCAGGTTACAGGCCCCAAAATGGAAAGTCTATTTCTGCCTCAGTGTTCTGGGATTGCTAAAATAAGTGCCATTGAGCCGGGCAGTCATAGAGAGAATTAAAGTACCACCTATTTTACAGTCTCAATGAGTTTTAGGACACTTATTATTCAAGCTGTGGTATCTTCTACATAAATGAGTATTATTCTTAGTAATAAATGTAGCTAAAATGCACAGTTTTGAAAACTGAACAGTGCAGATATAAATACCATTGTTTCAGCATTTTCCGGGTGAGATTTTCGTCCCAATAAACAATAGGTAGCCAATTACTGGAATACACTCCAGTGGCTTCCATCTGCTGGAAATACCACTTCTGTTTTGTCCAGCTAGCCTGGCCACTATTGTGTACAATATAAGCACTTGCAAGCCAGCATGTACCCATAACCGACTAGTGATTCCTCCACAGAGAGATGAGTGTCAGGTCAGGAAGGTCTTCGTTGTAGGAGAAATGCAAGACACTCACACTGTTATGGATTATGTGTTGGCCACTGTCAAATAGCTTATGCAATGTCCTACTGATGTCTTTAGTAGATAGGTACATGTAGTCCTCTATTCAGGTCTTAGTTACAGACATTTTGCGTACATGTAATAGAGAAGAAGAACTACCGCTCCCCGCCACCCAGGTATCTCTTCCAACTGACACTGTCGGAACACAGTGGTAGGAACCTTCCATGGTATGCATACATTCAAACACTCACTCTGACATCTCATACACTGAAAACCAATACATCAGGGAGATGGGGAAAGGGCAAGATACCACACACCTCCCTTTCTACCAAACACATTCACAATGCACACAACATCGGAGGGGGTCGGGGGGCAAGATACCACAATGTCCCACTGCCAAAGCAGATGTCCCTTCAGCTGAACCCATACACACCAGTGTAAATGGGAGTGAAATGGTGGATCAGCTAAAGCAAAGCCATGATTAACAAGAAACCGGAATTTTTTAAAGACTTGCCTCTACTTTTTTTCCCGCCACAATACCACCCTGCCCCGTTAATAGTCACTGCAAAGCCCTTGCTTTGTTCTTGACTGATCCATTTCCACATCTAACATGAATGCCCGGGGTGTTGTTGGTCTAGAGGTGGACCATAGGCACACTGCCCCATGCAGTGGCAGTCTCACCGCATTTCGTACTCATCAACCCAAGGAGTTTACCTCGCGTCGAGATTCGAATTACAGTCTATCTTAAGGGAGAAATAAACTCCCAGTACAGAATTGCCTTTCTTCCCCTGTGTTAGTTTTTGAGAGTCACATATATGGTACAGCTGCAATCACCTATCTGCCCCGCCCCCACCAGTGTAACCATAACATGTAATCCACTCTGTAATGTTACTTACCACCTCCTTAGTGTGCTTGCTTTCTAGGTTCCTCTTTAGAAGTACAAAGAAGCATTATGCCCATAGCCTAAAATAGCTCTCAAAACGTTTCTAACAGTTCTCACACTTACCTGAGCTGCCATCTTAATATGAACTTGGTCTTCGACCCACTGCCCGGTGACAGCATTGTACCTACAATACACAAAGGGGTGCTACGTCATTTCACAGTCAGACAAACTGGACACGTTATACTCTCACACAAAAAATGAGAGCGAGCAGCCAAAGAAACAGTGGGACACTTTTAACGGAACAAAGTTTGAATGTTGACAATCTTCTTCAAAGCATCCAATATTTTTGTATCCCAATAAACAACTGTAGCCTCATAGGCATAAACATTCAAACTGCCCAAACAATGAAACTTCAAATTAGCTGCAGGCCTTAAATACCTACCCCCCTCCCAAATTATCTGTGGGCCTTACACATCTACTCCTCTCCCAAACCGCCAAATCATACTCCTGCCAAAGTCTGGCCTATACATGTTTTTCACGATTTTCAAATCAAAATGGTCTTATGACTGTTTACCCGCAACTTTGTTTCCCCATTCCTTCAACTCATAAGGACTTGTAAGGATTATGGTGAATTATTAATTGCTATGAAAAAGCAGAAAGTAAGAGGGCAGAAAAAATGGTGGTCTGCGAATGCAAGTGTTTTTATTTTGCGAGTTCTGTCACTCTAGCAGCAAACACGCAGTGATATCTGAATATGGCCAACAGCAAAAGTGATTACAGGTCCTTTTGTATCATAATACAAAAATGACATCACTGCTCTTATTAGGTTACAAGCTCATTCATGATGTCAGAGCGCCTGCTGCCAGGGTCAGAACACTGCGTCAAAGGCAGCACTTGCAGCACAATTCCAAATTTCTTTTGAACGCGTTGGGCCTGATTCCCCAAGCATTTTTCAACTAGACACACCCATTGAAAAACGTTGTGAATCAGGCACATTGTGTTTGTCAAGTTACAGTCACTATGTCATAAACAGGGAGACATTTACGGTAGTATTTTTTGAATGTTGCCACTTTTCAATTTCACTTTTTGGTAAAAGGCTGTCGCCTGCTCAACTAAAGCAACTCCCTAGGAAGTGAGAGGTAAAAGATTCAAACAATAGGGAACGAAAAGGCAAAGCCCAGCTGAAAGATGCCACCTGCCAGTCTCCAGAGCAGCGATGTCAGAGAGAGACTCCCTGGCAGTGAGGAATATGGGAACTGAAAGTTTCACATTAAACATGCTATTTGTTTCTCTATTTCTACTAGATGTACAGTAAGCGGAACAAGGACGTGAAGGGAATAGTTTCTTACCTGTAACTCCATTTCTCCAGCATTGGTATCTTTCATGGATTCACATGCTTAGAATATTCCCCGTCGTCAGACTGGGACCCCTCGGTACACATATATAGCCTTTTCCTATAGGAAAACGTCTGACACTTTTGTGTCCTATCTACGTCCTTTTGGGGCCCGCCTACGCATGCTCCGTAGGACGTCGCGGTATAAGAGCCCTGCCGCCGCGGCTCCCTTCAGATTTCGGCCCCTCCAAAGTAGGAAGGGTCAAACCTATCAAGCTTATACATTGCATTCCGGGGAGGCTGGCGGGCGCATGTGAATCCATGAAAGATACCAATGCTGGAGAAATGGAGTTACAGGTAAGAAACTATTCCCTTCTCCAGCATTGGATCTTTCATGGATTCACATGCTTAGAATAGATTGTATAGCAGTAAACCTGAAGACTACGGTGAGAATGCAATGAAATATACACTCACAACAATACACAATGCATAGGTACACAAAAAATAAGTTTACCCATATATCTGTACCTCCATAAAGCATATGGTCACCAACAGGTAGAAAAAACTCTCCACAGTGTAGAGCTTACCTTATTGAAACAGATGGCGCAGGACTGCTCTTCCCATCTGCACCTCATCCGCATGCTGCCTCGCAAGGCAGTAGTGGCGGGTAAACGTGTGGGGCACCGACCATGCTGCAGCCTGGCATATGTCCGTTAGCGGAATTCCTGCCCATAATGCTGCTGAAGAGGACGTTGATCTTGTAGAATGGGCTCTAGGATGCCCTTGCAGCGGCCTTCCGGCCTTGTAGTGGCAAAACGCAATCGTCGACGAGACCCATCGAGCCAATCCTTGCTTAGAGATTGCATTTCCTCTCGTCGACGGACCATACGCGATGAACAGTTGTCAAGTAGACCTGAGTTCTTGTGTACGATGTAGGTAAAATTTTAGGGCCCTCTTAACGTCCAAGGTATGAAGAGCTTTTTCCGCTGCTGATGGTGGAGTCGCGAAGAAAGTAGGGAGGACAATGGACGAGTGTTTGTGATACACTGTAGGAACTTTCGGAACGAAAGTAGGATTAGTTGCCAGAACCACCTTGTCTTTAAAGAATCTTAGGTATGGAGGGTCTACGACCAATGCTTGCAGTTCCGAGATTCTCTTAGCTGACGTGATAGCAATTAAGAATGCCAACTTCCACGATATGAATTTCATGTCGGACGTGGCCATAGGCTCAAAGGGTGGTTTCATTAAGCCTGCCAACACTACGTTGAGACTCCATGTTGGTGGAAAACGTTTTACTGGGGGAAAAGTTCGAAATAAACCCCTCATGAAGTGTTTCACTAGTCTGTCGCTGAATAGAGGAGACGACTGTCTCTTCCTCGTGAACCTAGAGATGGCCGCCAGGTGCACCTTTATCGATGTGAAAGATAAACCCCCCTCTGCCAAGTGAAGCAGATAAGGCAGAACTTGCTCCGGAGTCACCTTTAACGGGTGTAGACCTTGTTGTCCTCGACACCACTCACAGAACCTTCGCCACTTATAGGTGTAAGATTTGTTGGTAGAAGGGGCCCGAGCCGCTTGCAGAATTTTCGGGCAATCCTCCGAAACGTCTAAGGTACCAAATTCCGAAAAGTCAGGAGCCAGGCTGTGAGGTTGAGACTGTCCGGGTCGTGATGCCACACCGTACCTTTGTCCCGCGACAGTAGGTTCGGGACTCTCGGAAACGCTATTGGTTGTTCCAGCGACAGGTGAAGCAGGTCGGAAAACCACGGTTGCCTCGGCCAATACGGTGCCACTAGAATTACCCGGCAACTGTACCTGCGTATCTACTGCACCGTCCTCCGTATGAGGGGGAACGGAGGAAAAGCATAAAGGAACTTGTCCGTCAATGGGAAGGAGAACGCCTCCCCCATGGAACCCTCCTGAGGCCATCTGCCTGCGGATTGCTCGCATTTCTTGTTTTCCTTCGTTGCGAAGACGTCCAGTGGGGGGGTGACCCCATTTCTCGAAAACCTTCGTCAGCTGAACTGTGCCCATTTCCCATTCGTGTATCTGGGCCATCCTTCTGCTGAGGGAATCCGCTTGCGAGTTCCTCCCTCCCGGGAGATGGTGAGCCACGATGGAAATCTCGTGCTTTAATGCCCAATTCCATACTTTCTGGGCCTCCATGGAAAGGGTCCTGGATCGCGTCCCCCCTTGTTTTCTCAAATAAAACATGGCCGTCGTATTGTCCGTCAGCACTCGTACTCTCAATCCCTTGATGTGTGGTAGGAACGCCTTCGAGGCCCATCGCACTGCTCTGAGCTCTAACACGTTGATGTGTAGGAGTGACTCCGTTTGAGACCAACGACCTTGCGTTTGAAGATTGCCTATGTGAGCTCCCCAGCCAGTTAGAGACGCATCCGTGACTATGGTTAGCTGGAACTCCGGTTCCTGTAGGGGTACACCGTTGTTCAGGTTGTGGAAACTCTGCCACCACTGAAGAGTCCAAAGCAGTTTGTCGTTGTTGATGATTATCTTGTCTGACCACGATCCTTGGGCCTGTGTCCACCGGTCCGCGAGGAACTCCTGAACTGGCCTCATGAATAGGCGACAGTTTGCCACCAGATGGATGCAGGGTGCCATGGCCCCTAGGACCGAAACGTATTTTCTCACTGAGAGCTTGGTGTTTCGCCGTAGTCGACTCGCCAGTTGATTGAATTTTGAGATTCTATCGAGGGAAGGCTTCACTAGCCCCGACTGGGTTTCGAACTGCGCCCCCAGGAATACCAACGTTCTCAATGGCATCAGCGAGGATTTTTTGAAGTTTATGGCAAATCCCAGCTGTTGTAGAAGCTGCATGGTGGCTCGCAAACTTGTGTTGGTCGACGCTGGGGAGGATCCCCTTACCAGCCAGTCGTCGAGATATGGGTATACATGGTGGCCTTGCCTCCTTAGCCAGGCCGCTATTGGGGCCAGGCATTTCGTGAACGTTCTGGGGGAGGTTTTGAGCCCAAAGGGAAGAACCGTGAACTGGTAGTGAGTCCGCCCTATCACAAACCTCAGGAACTTCCTGTGTTTCCGACACATTGGAATATGGAAGTACGCGTCCTGCAAATCCAGGGGCGCCAGAAAATCCCCTTCTTGAACGGCTCGGATCACTTCATGGAGCTTGAGCATTTTGAATTTTAGGCTCTTTAAGGACTTGTTGAGATCGCGTAAGTCTAGAATGGGACGCCATTTTCCGTTTGGCTTTTTCACGACGAAGTATCTTGAGTAAACCCCTTGACCTTTCTGTGATGCTGGAACTTATTCTATCACACCTTTTGCTAACATGAGTGTTACCTCTTGTTGCAGTACCCTCAGATGGGAATGAGTGACGAACGCAGGTGGAATGTGCGGAGGGCTGCGCTTGAATTGTAGAGAATGCCCATTCCTTATTGTGTCCAGCACCCATTGATCTGTCGTTATTCGTTCCCATTCGTCGACGTAGGCTGATACTCTTCCCCCCAGAACGTTGTGTTGCTCGTCATTGCTGATCTTTATTTTGCTTCTCTCTCGACGACGACGGATAGGATGGTCTCTTCCTAGAGGCCTGGAAGTTCCGGCGTTGGTTTGCTGTTTGGGAAGCACGCCTGTACCCCTGGGAGGGGTACGCCGACCTACCGAAGGATCTGTCTCCTGACGCAGAGAATCTGGAATTACCTGAAGCCCCTCTAAAGGGACGAAAAGACTTGTAGCTTTGGCCACTCTGGAGGGCACCCAATGAACGTGCCGTGTCCGAGTCCTCTTTCATTCCCTTTAGAGCCTCATCTACTTTCTCTCCGAATAGAAGGTCTCCCTCAAAGGGCATATCTAATACTTTGTATTGTACCTCCGGCCTGAAGTAGGTACACTTAAGCCATGACTGTCCACGTAACACGACCCCATTATTGACTTGCTTGAAGCCCGATTCAGCGAGGTCAACCGCAATGTTTATTGCATGATTGGAGGCTTCCTCACCCTCTCGGACAAGTAACATCGCCGCCTTCCTATGCTCTTTCGGAAGATGATCCAGCAACGGAGCCAGCCTGTGCCACATTTCTCTGTCGTATCTGGCTACAATAGCCAGAGAGTTTGCGGCCTTTTCTGTAGTTGCTCCCACGGATAGCACTCTTTTGCCGAAGGCATCCTGACGTCTTGCCTCGTTTTCAGGCAGAGTCGTGCACTTGTGCTGGGCCTTCGTTTTCCTCGCCGCTGCCGCCGACACCACCGATTCAGGCGTTGGTTGGGAGGATAAGCACTTGGGGGTAGACTCTGGAGCCTTCAATTTTTTCTCAAGGCAACCTTTTACCGCCGGTTCCGAAAAGGGGTGACGCATTGTCTGCAAACCCTCCTTCCACACGTGATCTAGTATGGGTATTGAAAACACGGACCTCCTTCTCTTACCCATGTGGTCGAACAGAAAACAGTCCTTTTTCTGTTCTTCCTGGGACAAACCAAATTCCTTACATGCCTTCTCCATCATAGAATGGAATGATGCAATATCATCCGGGGGGGACGGGTGAGCCGGGCTGCTTGGGGTTTCTAACTCCACCTCTGACTCCCAGGCTGGATCCCTGGAGGGGGATGATGAGATATCCGACATGGCTCCTCTGTCAGACTCCGAATCTGGCAGCTCACCTTCCTCTTGGGGTGCCTGTGGTGCTGAGACTGGCGTGCGTAAGTGGGTCGGTGGACGGGACGGGCCCGGCTCGTCGACGGGTGACTGTGCAGGTTTACCTGAGGTAGTCTCTGGTCCAACGACTGTACTAAAGACTGAAGTGTGGACAGAATCTCCAACGACAAAACAGATTGAGGATTGAGAAGAGGGGCAGACACCGGAATAACGGATCCCCTCGTCGACAACTTGTCAACCACTCGTAGCCCGAGGTCTGCCGGGCCAGCTATTCTCCCGCTCTCGTCTTCTCCCGAGGACAGCGACACTGCCTGTTCCTGCAGTAAAGTATCCGGAGGGACCGGATCGAAAACTTCAGGCCTCCAGGCTTCCTGTAGAACCTCCGTCGACGAGGCCACCGTCGCAGTCGTTGTCGGTGGGACGGTAGATACCACATACGTCAGTGGTAGGGAGGAGGCCGACGACTGGACCGCTGTCGACGACGGTGGCTTAGCAGGTGGTTTAGGCAGTCCCGCCTTTTCTGCACTTGGCCTGCTTTTACTCGACTCTAGACTTGTGGTCGATCTATGGTGATCACCCGAGGAGGATTTCGGCCTTTCCTTGTCATGCTTTTTTGACGAAGATGACGATTTTCTCGACGAAGATTCTCTAGCTGAATGACTCTGAGATGACTCTTTCTCCGCCGGTCGAGATTTCTTCGCCGGTGGTTCCGACGATACAGCGTGGTGTGATGTTTTCGCCGATTGTGTGGAGCCTACCTCCGAAGGGGGGTATGCCCCCGCTCCATCATTCAACCATACCACCAGCCGTCGATTTCGGTCTTTGAGGGTCCTTTGAGAAAACCCTTTGCATATGTCACAATTATCAGCCGAATGATGAGGGTGGAGACAGTATATACAATCACGGACAGAACAGCGCCTTTCCCGACATGAAGGAAAATTCACCTAACTCCAACTCCAAGTACACAACCTTGTACAAGATAGTAAGACGACGCGAGGAGATCCCACTACTTTGGAGACGGCTGAAATCTGAAGGGAGCCGCGGGGGCGGGGCTCATATGCCGCGACGTCCTACGGAGCATGTGTAGGCGGGCCCCAAAAGGACGTAGATAGGACACAAAAGTGTCAGAAGTTTTCCTATAGGAAAAGGCTATATATGTGTACCGAGGGGTCCCAGTCTGACGACGGGGAATATTCTAAGCATGTGAATCCATGAAAGATCCAATGCTGGAGAACCTTGCTGCTGTCACCCAAGTTTTCGATTTTGGAAGGCATGTGTAGATCATCACCAATGCCAAAAGATGGTCTTTCCCAATAGAAAATGTGTGTATATATGACTAGGGGTGTACCGAAATTAGGCTTCGAGTAAGTATTCAACCAAATTTCGGTTGAAAATGAGATATTCGGCTTCAGCCGAATACTTAATTATCACTCAAAGCCGAATAGTTTCCCCTACAAAATACATTTAGTACTGCTTTGGCTGCTTGCCGAGAATCATCCAGGCATGACATGTTTATCTTTTAAAAGGATTGTTAAACAAATGCTGCTGTCACTTTTTTTGATTGAATACAGGCAGAGTTGGGCGCGATAGTGCAAAGTCCCTGCCCTTCTTGTGCTGGACAGACAGACGTACATCTGGTGGTTTGCTGGAGAAGGGTAAGCTGAAGCACAACTCTCAATATTTTGAATGCATCTAATCTGCCCTTTATTTTGAACTTGAAAATCATTGAGCAGGAACAATAGTTAATGAAGCCGCTATTAGGAATTGGTATTTTCTTTAGGCGCTTATTGATTTGCTGATGACCTGTGTGAGAAATCTTAAAGGTTACAATCCCACCAATTCCAAATCCAAATAATATCATTAAGTGGATAAATATAGCTGTTTGCAGAGATCCCAGTAACTTCCAAACCCTGAGTAAAATAGCATAACAGGTAGTGTAACTGCAGCAAAGAACTGTATTCAGCCTGCAGGCCAAGGTTATAAAGCAAGTAAAATGGCTCAGTGGAAAGTGTGCCTGCAGCAGAGATGTGCTTGTAATATTGACACATACAAAAATGAGTCATAGGCACCCCTCTGAGAGAACGAACACAGCCCATTGACTTGTTCTTTGGGAAGTTACCCACTCGAGAGTCCGTAGCCACACTTTAGCTCACTGCACCTTTCACAGATGGGAAATATCCATCTCCATATAGTCTTTGTCCCTCCCACATGGGCAGTCCAGCACGGAAATGCTATGGCAGTTCTCTTCTGAACAAGAGTACCAACAGCAACCACAGACACGTGTTTCAGCCTTGTTGGGCCTCATCAGTTAGGTGGAGATGTGCCTCTCTGAGTACAGTGAGCAAGGGGTCCACGTCTGGATGACCCTGGGAAACTTCGGGTGACTAGACCTAAGGCCCTTGAAACAATCAAAAATTAGTCATAGGCGCCCCTCTGCGAGAACGAACATGGCCCATTGACCTGTTCTTAGTGAAGGTACCCACTCGGGAGTCCGCAGCCACACTTTAGCTCACTGTACCTTTCACAGATGGGAAATATCCATTTGCATATCTGTCTTTATCCCACCCACATTGGCAGCATAGCTTCAAGAGTGACAGATACGCCATCCGTGTTGCTACATATGTGGAACTATGGATTACTGGTAATCAAATACCCCCAATTGCATGAAATCAGGTCATTGCAAATTGCTGCCGAACTCCGTGCCCATATCGAACTGCTGCCTCCTGCATTTACCACTCACAAAACTCCTCTGTAACTGGCAATATTCTGTTGACATACATTTAGGGGTACGTAAAAAAGATGCAGTGCAGTGTCATTAATTAGCAGTCCTCACACTTTAGTGTTCCTACACAGCACTTGTGGCAGCACTGGTTCCAGTCTTTCATTTATTATATGTGTACTCGTCCGCAGCTTGCACTGTGGTCAGAATGATGTGGAGTTTACTGTATGGCGTTAGTTTACATCTCTCAAGTTTGAAACCTCTTTGCAAGATAGAACATTTGGTGCGGCAAACTGGGGTCGGAGGGCAGGAACAGCTGCATGCACCAGTACGCAGGGCTATTCTAGGCCTTGTAAAGGTCTGCGGGAGAGAGTTACAGGCGTGGAGAAAGGCAGGATCTATACACACACACACACACGTTCTACCAAATGATTTTTATATTCCTAGCAGGGCTTCCTAGAATATCTGGACAGATGCAACATATTCAACCATATTCAACCATACCATAACATCTTCTGGCCATCCAACTCTTTCTAAGTAGAACCATATGTCCCAATTGCCTGGGCAACTGCTTTGTAGTTGGGCAAACCCTTCTTTGGTGGGGGGGGGGGGCAAGTCTTACTTGTAGGTGGACCAGTCTTTCACTATGGGGAATACTCCTCTTTATTTCCGGTGGTGGGGCCAGTGCCATTTTACCAAGTACAGTGGTCGTTCTTGAAAGGGCTGTTCAATGAACGATGTCACACTAGGTTTCAAAACCCAAGGAAGCATCAAAAAATGGAAACTACCTGGAATTCTTAGGGTCAGACTGAGAAGAGGGGCAAGGGGGCAACTACCCCCAGGCTGGCTGGGCTGTTGCCCCCTGGACCAGAGCTGCAAAATGCAAAGAAAACATATTAAAAAAGAAAATCCTTCAGAATCCATCTTGCCTCAAAGGACACAAGTACTGCAAGGCCTGCCTTTCTTCTGTGTAGATGGGGCGAGGCACTCATACTCATTTCAGCCTTGTTGTGGATGTGTTTTGGTGGCTCCTACACATGAGCCAGTTCAGTGAGTAAGTGTCCATATCCTATTAGGGTTTGTCCCCAGTTTCATTCTCCAAGGACGTTTTCCCTATGCTCTTGTGAATGTCTTGATCGCTAGTGAGTTCAATACAAAAAATGTTTATAGAGTACCCATGGATGTTACTATATCGTGGTTATAGAAATTGATGTTTCATTGTTTATGGTACTTACGTTTAGGGACAGTTGCAGAACGCACACAGAAAGAGGTAACATTCAGTATTAATTATTAGCAGGCTACAAACTAAGCGAGTCGTTCAGATATGGGTGAATATTTAAAAAATTCAATACCGTTGGAGAAAGTTGCTACCTCCATCGGTGGCCTTTCAGAAAATTAAACCTCTTCAAAGTTTACCACCAGCGAAGGTGGTATTTCTAGAATAGCTCCAGAGCTATTTCAGAAATACCACTTCAAGTAGTGGTAATCTACGTAGGTTGATTTAACATGTCTTTCAGTCATGTTCACCATGAATGTGAAGGGATGATAAATGGAATATGTGCATTAGTGGCTCCTAACCCCTACTTGTACATTTGTAGGCACAACAGGGGCAAGTCTGATCTTTTTATGGATTGCATGGGTAAGGTGGTGAGAGGGGGCAATCAGAGATGCCCGCTTTTATTTCCTTGACATAGCCCTTCGGAAAAACATTGTTTACTCTATTGAAGGGGATCCCCAACACCTCCCTTCTGCACATTAAAACAAGTTTTAAAACATTTGGGGGCAATTTGTATTTTTTAATTCCACCTCCTAAGGTGGAGGTAAAGGTAAAAATAGGTGTTTTTTTGCAGAAACTCTGCCTAAAGTACCACTGCCAGTATTCCCATGGAATACCGCTGATGGTATGTGATCAAAACCCTAAATTGGGTGGATGGTTAAATTGGCAGTACTTGCCAAATACTTCCAATTCTACTGTTACCAACCAACTCTGACTGACTCCTTAATTCTTTGATCATTTTTCATTGTCTTGTCCAGAACATTCTTATGTGACCAACAAAAGACAACACATGCAAATTAACAACAGAATCAAATATATAGATACAAATCACATGAGCCACAGATAAACCCTTCCACCTATACTTTTACACAGTCACAAATACACTCAACCACATCACCCCAGTCACAGAAACTGTAACACACACACACACACACACACCACCGCCTTACTTGAAACCACAGATAAATATGGTATGTGGCTCATGCTCCCTCTCCATCAACAGATGCCAGGCGGATTCCCCTTGCAGTTCCCTCTGCTTCCATGAATTGAAATATGCGGCCCACTTTCCAAGAAAGTGCAACTCGGGAGCACAATAAAAGCCAGGTCCCCTCGGCGACTTTCACTCTGCATTCTCCAACTGCAGACCCCATAGCCTCAATTGCCAGCAGGCCCGCAACTACAGCTTCTTGTCGAGTCTTGCAGAGGCTGAATGGCAAATAATGGTGTTCTACTGTCTACAGGTGAGCCAGGACAACAGAATAGGATAAGGAGCAAGTCATGGGCTTGGTGTGATGGGCACTTAAAGGGGGTGATTGGCAAATAATTGGAGCCTGAGCCATGAGGGCAAGGGAAGGAGGTGCAAGCAAGATAAGGGAAGGAGGTTGAGATAATAAAGGATGGAGCAAAAGGGACAGCGAGGTCTAAAAGGTAATTTTAAGGAACAGGGGGGCATCGAAAATGTGGTGCAAGAGAAGGACACTATGTGGCGGTGGGTAAGGAAACTAGGGTAAATTAGACAGAGGTACATATCTGGAAAGGTCAGCAGGTTGATAGACTATTGCTGAGATCTGTGTCTGACTTGCATTGCACAGCACACAATTATGGGACTGGCTCAACCTCTTTCCTTTTCCGGACAAAGTGATGTATACTTACCATATGAACATATGTTTCAATGAAGACTTGTATAATACTTTTCAGGTTGCCTTATCCTGTGGCCTGTTGCTTTTAAAGTACACACAATTTTACAGACTATAATTACAATTCTAAACATTTGTATAATGTGTACTGCTGGAGAGGCAGGATGCCAAGTGAAGGTTTTATGTTGTGGGGGGTGGGTAGACGGGGTTCCAGGTTTTGTGTTGTGCTTTGGGGGCAGGAAACTAGGTATGGATATTTTGCCATGTCAGCTCATGTTTGGCTGTGAGAGTGAAACCAGCCCCCTGGTTCAGCAATGGCTCGAATCTACCAATGAATTCTCTAGATTAGACACCTATATACATTGGTCTAAAACTAAATATGCAATCTGATTGGATGGGAAGCGATGTAGCCTGCTGTTCAATGCCAAACTGAAACATGAGCCCCACTTCCAGCGTTCCCATTTCACCAAATGTTTTATCGCGGTGAATTCCTTTCACCATGTTTGGTGTGTGGAAGAGTTTCATGGGGTCTAAGAAAGAACAATCATAATTGAAAGACCTGTTGCATAAAAGAAAGATAGTGTCAATAATGTCTCCTATATATACGGGGCAGGGGGAGAGGTTGGTGTTGAATGTACTTGTCCTGGAAGTGGGGGCGCTGTATTGTGGGTTTGGGCCACTACACTATGGGCCAGGAAATGTTTAGTAGCACACGTTTAGGAAGAAGGATCAGTCCTTTAGTGGAGTGGGTCTTTTAAGAGGGAGAGTCCATCTTTGGGTTTTAGTACTTTGGAATGGAATGCAGTTCTGTGGGAGCGACTCCCTCTCTTTAAGGGACAGCAGTAGTCCTTTAGCGTTGGTAGTAATTCTTTGGGTAGGGAAAGTCATTGGGCCTCATTCCGAGTTTGGAGGTAACCACGCCGCTATTTGCGGCATGGCTGCCTCCAAACTCGTTCCGATTTCGCCCTGGTGAATGGAGCAATTACCGGTCCATTCCAAGGTTGGCGGGAGCGGTAATTCCACATTCACCAGGGCCCTTCCCCATTCCCATTTGAGCCCCCATAGGGCTCAATGGGAATGGGGAAGGCACTAATAACGGTACCGAAAATTATGGTACTGTTATTAGCTCTAAAGTCCCTTTGCGGGACCCGCAAAGGGAACTCATAGTAGGGCGGTAAGGGTTTAACGGCACCGGTCTCGTTACCGGTGACAGTTAGCCCTTACCGCCCTACTTGTAATGAGGCCCATTGTTTAGATGTGGTATAGTCCATCTTTTAAGAAGTAAATCAAGGTCAATGTTGTGTCGGTTGTTTCGTGTTCTTCCTTTTTAAAGTGTCACCATGCACAATGCATTTCAAATGGGACGTGGGCAGCCACCTAATTTTCAACATCGTGTCAAGGCCAGTGCACCAGAAATCTATGCACGGGAAACCACACAAAACCAGTATAATTAACTGCAATTCCCAATGTTCTTTTTGTTAAGAGACAGGACAGGAAAAAGCAAGTGTAAAGAAATGCAAACCACTGCACAGGGTTAGGGGTCATGGTGAAAATGATTTCTGCAACATGAGTCGGACCCAGGCTTAACCTCTGACAAGCCCCTGCATCATGTTCCACTCCATGGACAGGTGCAATAGGCATGTTGGGGCATAAGAGGTTTCAAGCACACTCAAGGCAGACCTAATGATTAGAAACAGACGTTACTGACCTGTAGCGGGTGGCATTCTCGGTTTCGATGTCCTCTATGTGGAACTCTGCCCAGGGGTCGGGCATGTGCTTGGCTCTCTGAATAGCCAGCTTCCAGGTCTCCTGCAGAAGCCAGAAACGTGCAATCAGGTTCTGAATACAATGTGTTTGCTTCAAAGGGATGCGCGTGTGCTATTAAACCCTTTGGAATTCTGGGAGAGCATTCTTAATGGACAATCTGCAAGCTATAAGAACTGTTATAGACTGTAGAATTGCTATATACTCCATTCTGAAGTCTACGAGTAAGGCAGATCATAGTTGCCCCCAAATCCCAGCGACCACTCAGGCGGATATTAGTACTGACAACTTCTATGTACTTATATATACGACATATCTTTTGAAGAGTGGCTCAGGTTATTATCGCTTTATAGACCCCATCCTCGGGCCTTTACCTGGTCTCATGGAGCCATAAATCTTTTTTAACGCAGGCATTTAAATCGTCTTCATGGCCCATAAAACCAAGTACGGCCCTCAAATTGGGTCTATAAAGCTCAATTAGTACATGCATTTGAAATAATATTAGTGTTTCACTGTTTTGCATGCGCCATTCATTGAAAATAGGCAGAAACACTTTCAATGCAATTATGCAAAAAATGTATGAGTCTTGGACATATATACATTCTACTTTCTCCCTGACAGTACAGATGTGTGTTGTGAATGTCAAATTAGCATTGGCAATACACCCAAAAAAAAAAAAGGGGGCCCAATGCACTACTTCGGCCACACGTCTCGGGTTGGCGTCCAGCATTGCTTCACATTATGAATAGTTTTTCTTAATGTACATTTTGTTGTGTTGGGTACGATTATTTGCGATTATTTGCATTTTGATTGGCAGTTTTAAACACATAAAAATAAAATTAAACTCTTATGGACTCAAGTCGATAGAGGGTTGCGTTCAGTCTAAGCAATAACCAAGGCCTTCACCCTCATTCACAGACTGCGTGTCGGCCCATTCATTGACAATACTTCATGGTATGTTAAGTTATGAACGCAGCAGCAACATTAAAGAGCCATGCACGCCGCCCAATGCGCATTTGTTTTCTTGGCCTTTACCTTTAAAGTAATACGAAATGAGGGGAAAACTTAAATCTTATATAAAATGGCATTTAATTGTATTACAGGTAAAACAATATAATTGGCATTTTTGCCAGTGTACTAGTGGTGAATTTGAAACAACATTGAATACAATCTTTTGCTGGACTTACTTTCAAGGTAAAAATCAGGATAACAAGAATAATACACCAATGGCCCCATGCCATTAAGGTCTGCATGCATCACGAGGTTGCAGCCCAGGACTTTCAGCAGCCCGCCTCCAAACCCAAGTCAGCAGGCAACAAATACTCATCATGCAAAGGAATATGAACTAGGAATAAAGCCAAGATCCGGTTATCACGGCAGAGGCAGATGGCAGCTGGAGAGGCGAGTTAGCTACCGCAGTATTCTGGTTCCAGAATAGTGGTTACAAGTCGTAGACACATGTCAAAAACTCAAAAATCAGATCACAGGACAGGAGAAAGCGCCAGATGATGACTGCCACCCTCAGTGGTGATTCTCCTCAACATATAGTGAGACTGGGTTATATTGTGTGCCACATTGCAAAGTAAAGCTCACTCCTTAGATAATACCTTATCCACACAATCCTCTAGCTCCCACAGAAACACAGTTGTGCCTTGCAGAATTTCTGACCAATTCGTCTTCTAGAGATTCTCAGAGTGACATCTTGCACTGTTTTCTACATAGAGTTGGCATGTGTTCAATTTCCACCAGTGTTCACTGTAAGTCAAGGAGTTTCCCTGTAGGGGGCGAGTATAGTACACATACACCACCATGCACATCCCCTTCTGACTTTAACGACAGCAAAGGATGTGCAGTGTGAGTTTGAAAATCACATTGTGAGAAGAATCGTGAATCATCTGAACTGTTGAAGACCGCTGCAAGACAGAACAGTGTGATCGGCTTTCTTACAGAAGGCAAATAAGGATTGAGTTTGGTTGAACCTACCCGACCGCGATCATTCAAAGTGCCATGCTTAGCGGTTTGAGGGGTGCCACTCTAGAGGATACATGGGAAACGTTAAAGGCGTGCAATACATGAAAACAAGGCAGCCAAACCAACTGTACCGTACTCACAGATCTGCTAGGTATGACATGCTCAACCAAACGCACTTTCTAGTTCTTCCATTTCTTTCTTTCGAAAGCCAGTTCTCCAAATTATTATATCCAATTAGAGAAAACACCCGTGTTTTGCACAAGTACTTACAGAGCATGCACACTAGAAAACGTGCACAGATATGGAGTAACAGGTACCCATTGTTGCTGGAGATGTTCAGTGCTGATCTGCTGCTCCCTGCTACTTCAGTGAACAGCGTTTATTAAAGCTCAGTGTTAATGGCTTCTTTTGTCGTGACCTCTTACACAGAGGTCCTCCTTCCAGCCATGATGGGATCAAAAAGAACTTGGGCTGAGCTGATCCGGTGCGGCAGGGCTTAGCCCCGACTATTGTGTCTCCATGAAAAGAGGGAGCTTGACCAGCCAGCAGAAAGGGGGGGGGGTCTAGGGCAGTAATCAGGCAAAAAACAGAAGCTAGCAAACAGGTGGCTCAATTTGGTAACGGGCAGACTGATGGAAACCCCTTGAACACAACACTCAAAAAAGTGTATATTCATGTGTATAAGTGTTCTCACTGTATCTAGGAAAAAACACTTGAATCGCCCCAACACAACCCTGCAGCAGTGTCTTTCCAGGGTGGTTGCGTTTCATTTTTGTTGCATTGCTTGTTTGAGCTGCTCTTTTCTGATAATTTGACTGCTAAGCAGGTCAAAATTCTTTTGTTCTGAAAAGATTGAAACATTTGGTTTCCCTGACCGAAATAAATATTTTTGTAACTGCATTTATTTAGTCAGATCAGTATCCCCCAATCCCTTAACACCGACTCCGTGATATTTATCATATGCTTCACATAGAATGACTAGAATTACTTAAATGATATAAAGCATTCCTCCCACACCTGGTTCTCTGCCATTGGTTTATTTCAATCATTACCACTTCGACCCTCTTCCTTGTACCAGTCCTTACCTAATGAGACATCGTGCCTCAGAGACAGGAACCCTGTGTAACTTCAAGGAAAAACATTAAGAAATGAACATTACAAATGGAGGCATGGGCCCCGCCCCCAAAGGGATGAGTTGTAAATATAGGCCAATCGCTGAGCCCTTCTGGTGTTTTTCCTGTGCTCGGGCTGGACAGGGATACTGATGATAAGTATGCTTTCTACTTTAGGGGGAGCCCAACGGCCCCACCTTGTGTAGGCCCCACTCTCCAATCTGGGAACCCTGCAGCCCACCTTGCGCAACTCCTGCTCTGTTCTTGATTCAGCAGAGAGCCTCTGGGGCGTGATTTTGGGAGAAGTGGCGCCAGCCTCGGCTCTCCATGGAGTGCTCTGTCGACTGCTCCGTGCCAGGCCTGCACTCATGCCTCACCCTGAGACGTGCCTCCTCACCCAGCACTCCAGATGCTTCTGTGACACCGGGCCACACTCCCTATGGCGTTGGATGTTCTGTGGATTTAGGACAATGGCCAGTGAGTACCACTTCCTCTTCCTTCAGTATGCTCTGGACCACCTACACTGCCCTGGGGGTCCTGCTCTTTAAGGACTGAACATGTCACCCTGCAAAGGTAAAGGCCTCAAAGACGCACAGTGAGTGCTATTAATGTGTGTTTGTTTTTCTGGCACAGTTGCTACCAGATTTTTTCTAGGAGGAAAGACAGAAGCGGGGGGCATATACGATCTAGGAGTAGGTCTCCCACAGACCCTTGAGTGGTGGTACTTCCACTCGCCTGACCACCACCACCACCTCCTGCTCCTGAGCCAGTGTCTTATCAGCAACCACAGGAACATGCACAGTTGTGATGCGGGTGGGGGACTAGGAGGGCTAAGCAAGATGAGCCTGTGCGGGATAGGACTAGGAAGTTTCTAAGGAAAGGAATTGTGGAGTAGATCACCGTTCATCTTTCGCTGAATTGGACCTCAAGGATGTGAACACTCTTCAACGGGGGAGGTTACTCAAGATGCCTACAGCCGATACTTGGTGACACCACCTTCAGGCCTGCCATTTCTTCCAAGCATGAGAAACATCATCATCTGAGAGCCGAAGGAGCCTGAGAAAACAGCCATTCCTGGACCTCATTTTACCCCATTCAGAGTTTTGGGACAGAATTCACTGATACCCTCAGGATAGGCTCTCTCCTCCCTTCTTTTGTGAGAAATACCTCTGTGGCTACTGAGGACACTGCTCTTGCTGAACCCGTTGCCAAGATGGTTGAAGGTTTCCTCAAGAGAGCTTATGGGCAGCTCAGTAACACCACACAGCTAGGGTCCTCCACCCAATCCCTGCTGAAAGACTTCCAGCTTCTATAGTCCCTCCTATAGGAAGGGACAAACTGTGTCAACGTTTTTGAGATCCTGGAAAAGGAAATCATGTTCTACTCAAGATACCTCCCATGATCTCTTCGGAGCCATTGCCCTCTAGAGAGTTTCCAAGGTCACATCTAGATGTAAATTCTCGCTTAGAAGATGGGGGGGTGAGGCTTCTCTGAGAGCCATTCTTCTTCGGCTGCATTAACTGAAGAAGCTTGTTTAGTCTGAAATTAGGAGAACTGGTTAAGGAGGCCAAGGATGGGAACAAACTGTTAACCTCCATCAAACCTAAGGCATCGATGCCTGCAAGGGGCCCAGAGGTTCCAGTCTAGCCTCCTAGTCAACTAGAGGACCGCAGAGGGGTTGCATTCAGGGCAGGAGTACATTTAAGCCCATTCCCAGCTGAGCTAAGCCAAAACCTAACCTACAACCTTGCTGACTGCCGACAGGTCCCCAGACCTCCCGTTCCCCAGCTGATTCGCCTGATGGTGGAGGGGTCACATGCAGCACTTCTACACTGTCTGGCAAAGAGAGGTATTTGACGTCTGGGTCCAGGACATTGTTCAGGAAGGCCATGGGATAGAGCTCCTTTTATTCCCCTACACTCAGGGTTGGTGGTAATACCTTGTCTCAGGGCCCCCTTGAAAAGGAGGGTGTTGCACAAGGGCATTCTGGACCCGCTCAAGAAGGTGGTGAGGTGATGGTTTCCGACCCCCAGTTTGAGAGGATGGCAGGTTAGGTCTCTTGCATCTTGTTCCTTGTTCAAAAAATCTGCCGCTGGGACGCTGTTGAGCAGCCTGCAAGATGGCTGCCTAGCGTGAGAGCTCCGTGCCCAGCCGCCTCTTATCCGCTGACATCTGCGGTTCTGCCTTCGCTCCTGTGTACCTGCTACGATCCCTGCACTGTGGCCATCGAGCCCTCTCCGCACGTCGAGTTCTGGGAGAAATCGGACTCTCGGAAATGGAGATCCTTGCCCCGCCGTGCCTCGCCGCCATTGGGCCTACACTGGGCCCTGCTCTCATTGCGACCTGACCGGGTGACCCTCATTGGACTCGCTGCTGGCTGCTCTGCCCTGAGACCTGGGGCACACACTACACTCGTGGGCCGGCTCGCTCCTGCCCCGGTCCCGCCGGACAGTCCTTTCCGCTAGGGGCCTAGGCCGCTGATGACCAAGGCGCGCCAGCGCCGCATCTGCGACCGCAGGGTGCCTGGACTGGGCTGCCTGGCGCGAGCGGCAGGGACTGCTATCGTGCCCTCACGGGATCTCTTCCATACCCGACTCACTGGCTTCATCGACCGAGCTTTGTCGTGCCCTCTGGTTCCGGCCATGTCGAGTCGCTCCAAAGGAGCTGCTAAAGGGGGTGCTATGGACAAATTTGCTAAGACGGTCCCCCGACCGGAGGTGGGCCACACGTCGCCTCCGCAGGAAGAACATGACAACGACCCTAATCCGGGGGTGGCGGCGCCGGACCTCACTGCCATGATGGAATCGATGGCTAAGAACTTTGCCTCCTTTCATGAGAAGCTTGATGATATCAACGCGAATGTCGCTTCGCTCAAGACCCGGGTAGAGCAGGCTGGATCGAGAATCACTGAGGCCGAAGGCCGGATCTCCACTAAAGAAGATGCTATACACGTACTTCAGGACGCAATAGCCACCTTATCGCGCGACATGAAGAGTGTTAAAGCAAAATGCGATGACTTGGAGTCCCGCTCCCGCAGAAACAATCTTCGCATCATTGGGGTCCCTGAAACTTCCCTGAAGGGGCGCATGGAAGATGCAGTCGTACAACTACTCAAGGACTTGCTGGGGGATCCAGACCTTTCCCCTTACTTCACGGTGGAGCGGGCTCACCGGGCCCTTGCCCCGCGACCCCGACCTGGCGCCATCCCCAGACCCATTATAGCCAAGATTCTTAATTATCGTGACAGGGACCTCATTCTTCGCCTGTCGCGGGACAAAGGCGAGCTGCGACTGGAGTCTCATGTCATCAGGATCTTCCCAGACTTTTCTGTGGCGGTACAACAGGAGAGACGCCAATTTCTTGGCGTCAAGAAAATGCTCAGGGAACGCAATGTACCGTACGCCATCTTATTCCCGGCTCGTCTCAAGCTCACTCATAATGACAAATTGTACTTTTTCACAGTCCCGGACGAGGCAGTGAAATTCATCGAGATGCAAATACCGCGTCAGGGCTCTGGAGAAGGCTGAGTGGATGCTACTTAACTGTGATTGGCACGGACTGAGACACTTTTTGAACTTGTTTACTCAATCTACACTGTGGTACTGGTAAGGCTGCTCTGTTTACTGTGACGCTCTGCCCCTGCAGTCCTTGCGTGCTGCAGCGCTTGTGCACACATCCTCACAATGCACTTCACAGAGCTGGTCTCACACTGTTCTGTTGTCCTACGTCAATTTCTGTTCTCCTATCGTTCAGGTCCTTAATCTCTCAGTTATATACTCCGTTCCCCGCATTTGAGATGCGGGGATGTACGATATTTGACTGTTGAAACTGTTTTGGTCTATTTCGGAACCGCGGGGGCTCGTGTGCGGTCCCTGATTACCCGCTTAGCGGGCAGGGCCTGCGCTGCAAGTCCGCCACCACTGCTCGTTTTGCAACTGAGCCATTTGGCTCTAAGCGTGCTGGTGCACGGCAACGGCGCACCCCATTGCGATTGCACTGTTTTTTCTCATTTTTTTGGTGTGTGTTGGCCCCAGTTGGGCCTCGGGGAAAATTGGGCCAGGTTGGGGACGGTCCAACTGTGCGTTGTTAGGGGTGGGTGATCTTTACACTGCTGATCCACGGTTAGTGGTGAGGGTGGGGGGTGGGAAAGGGGTTGTTTTACAAAAAAGCACACAAGGTTTTGCAGCGCGCATGCTGAAGGGCCCCACACCCACTTGCTGTTCCAACACTGAGAGCTCATACCATCACAGGAGCTGGGATGTTCACTGATTTATGGGTACTGTGTCTGTAGATACCTACCTCTGACATGGCTACAGTCATAATGTCCTGGAACATTCGGGGGCTGAGCAACCACACTAAGGCCCGCAAGATTGTTGCATATGCTAACAGACACAACTGTAAGATATTGCTTTTACAAGAGACACACTCCGATGGCCTCATTCCGAGAGCTTTGCCCCATCATGGGGTTCTGCCAGGTTCTTTACTTCTTACTCCACACAATCTAGGGGAGTTCTCACAATGATCCACAAATCATTAAGTTTGTGCTGCATAAAAGCTATGTTGATCCCGAGGGCCGTTATGTTATAATACACTGCACACTGGTCAATAAAGAGTACTTGCTGGTTAACACTTACTGTCCCAATGTAGATTCTCCGGAATTCTTTGATACTGTAACTACCATACTGCTGGGCTTTGTGGGAGTGCAGATCATATGGGGGGGGGCTGAACCTTATACTCGACACGGCCCTGGACAGAACTGCCACTACACCCAGAGCTTTGTCTAGCGCGGCGCGCAGGCTGCATGGCCACATGCAGTCGCTTAATATTTGCGACGCCTGGAGAACACTTCACCCCCAGCAGCGGGACTACACTTATTACTCGTCTGTACATGATAGTTCGCCCAGGATAGATCTGTTTTTGGTCTCGAGAGATGCTATGGGTAGGGTGGAGGATACACACATTTTTCCCCGCACATTCTCGGATCATTCTCCGATCATACTGTCCTTAGGGCTGGGAATTCCCATCCCAACACTCTGCACCTGGCGCTTTAAGTCCGAAGCTCTAAAAGACATTGGGCCTCATTACACGGATGGCGGTAAGGATTTACCGGTACCGGTAAAATACCGGTACCGGTAAATCCTTACCGCCTTACTTCGAGGTCCCCTTGCGGGTTGGGGGATTTAACGCCTGCTTTTTGCAGGTGTTAAAAACCAACCCGCAAAGGGACCCAGGGAGCTAATTACGGTACCGCAATTTGCGGTACCGTAATTAGCGCCTTCCCCATTCCCATTGAGCCCTATGGGGCAAAAATGGGAATGGGGAAGGGCAATGGTGGAAGGGGGAATTACCGCCCCGCCAACCTTGGAATGGGGCGGTAATTCCCCTTTCCGCCAAGGCGGTGCCGGTATTTTACCGGCATGAACCATGGCGCTAATAGCGCCATGGTTCTCCGCCACCCTTGTAATGAGGCCCATTGTGTTTAAATCTGAGATTTTAGCGGACATTGAGTCCTTTTTTGAGCTTAACTCTCTTCAAGACACGGCCGCCGCGGTCAGATGGGAGGCCTTTAAGGCTTACATTAGGGGCATGTCTATTTCTCGAGAGGCAGGGGTGTTGAAAGCTATTAGGGCCGCCCTTGGACGATCTGAGGCCAAACTGAAAAGGTTGGAGCAATGTTGCTCCTCCGGATCTGACCCCACTACTCTGGCCCAAATCTCTGACGAGCTCCAGGTGTTCAACACTTTAGCGACCAGCGAAGTTCATTATTTCAGCCGCCCGCAGGCCGCTAGGAAATATGGAGAGGGGAACAGACCTGGCAAGACACTTGCGACGCTTGTGAGGGGGGAACTGGGCCGCACGCAGATCACTTCCATAAAAGATCAGAACGGTGACGCTCAATGGGCGGACCATCGAATACTCGACATATTCACCGAGTTCTATAGATCCCTTTATTCCCAGCCCGTAGAGCAAACTGAACAACATATGCAAGAACTCCTTGACCAGATCCCCACCACGGAAACTTCCCCACAGACCCGAGACCAGCTGGATACCCCGTTCACGCTAGACGAGATAGTATCGGCTATCTCAGACTTGCCCATAGGCAAGGCGCCGGGACCTGACGGCTTTACGGCAGACTTCTATCGAGAGCACGTGGCTATTCTGGCCCCCTGGCTGTTGGAGGTATGGAATGAGGCACTTCGAGCCACTATCCTTCCCCCTTTCATGCGGGAAGCAGCCATCACGGTACTGCTCAAACCAGGTAAACCTGAGGACGAGTGTGGTTCCTATAGACCTCTCTCCCTCATGAACCTAGATACAAAGATCTTTGCTAAGATCATTGCTAACCGTTTTCTGCCCATCATGACGCACTTGGTACAAGAGGACCAAGCAGGCTTTGTCCCCGGTAGGTCCACCTCCCATAACATCAGGAGACTATTTAATGTCATGTCCCGTATAGACCAAGACGTCCAGGCTGTAGCGGTTACGCTGGACGCTCAGAAGGCCTTCCACATGGTCTCCTGGAAATATATGTGGCTGGTCCTCGAAACAATGGACGTCGGCCCTAACATGATAGGGTTCATTAAACTCTTGTACACTTCCCCCGTTGCGCGGGTACGAGTCAACTCACTAACATCCGAGATGTTCACTCTATTCAGAGGCACCAGACAGGGCTGCCCCTTCTCCCCGATCCTTTTCGCATTGGTGGTAGAACCGATGGCGGACTTTATCCGAGCACGGCACGCGCGTAAAGGAGTACGATTGGTCGACGAGCCTGAAATAATATCCCTGTATGCTGACAATGTCCTATTATACGTCAGAGACCCCACAGCCCATCTGGATCCCATACTGAGAGACATCACCCGGATTGGCACCCACTCCGGATTTACGATTAATTATTCCTAATTGTAGATTTTCCCGCTCACTAAAGCTACACGGCAGCCCACCACCGAGTATCCCCTGCGCTGGGCCCCTGAGGGTGTGAGATACCTTGGGGTGCAGATGTCCCTCACTAAGCCCACCCTGCTTGCCGATAACTACTCAGCTGTAGCACGAACAGTTGAGACAAAAATTTCACGTTGGCGCACCCTCCCGTTGTCCGTCGCTGGTCGTCTATCCCTTATTAAAATGATCTTGCTCCCCAAGCTCTTATACACCTTTTGCAACATTCCTATATGGCCCGGGAGGGCTTACTTCACTAAATTGCATAAACTCTGCGCGCAATTTCTCTGGCACTCCGGTCCGGTGCGCAAAAAGTGGACTGACATGGCACTCTCATACAGACGGGGTGGTATTGCTGCTCCGGACCTGGAACTATACTGGATCGCTGCCCAGGCCCAGCATGCTACTCATTGGTACGCGGGTTCCCCAGTGCACCCACATGTCAAACTGGAACGGCTTGCCTCCGCTGGTATCAACTTAATGTTCCTGATACTACGCCGACGCTACACATCTGATTCCCCCGTTGACCCCATTGCTGCGACCCTGTATGCCTGGTCACGTCTACTACACTCGACAAGTGGGCCCTCCCCATATTACAAATGGCTTCCCGTGTGAGCCTTTCCGGGCCTGGAACCCACACTTGATATCGCTTTGGCGCGACACTGGGGTGCCCTGGGGTATCGGGCCCTGTCCGACTTCTATCCCGAGGGCATATTCATAGGCCCCCAGACCTGGAGGCTGGGGCACACCAGATCTCCCCTACAGACTCTCCAATACTACAAGCTTCGCGCCGCGTTCCGCACCATGTGGCCCTCCTTTCCGGATGAGCCCCCAGACAACCCGGCGATAGCCTACATCGCCAACTCGGGCGGTGCACGCGGTGTCGTCTCTTCGCTGTATCAAATCCTACTAGATATCATCCCCATTCCTACTCTTAGGGGTGCGCGACGGATGGTCAGCTGAACTGGGTCTAGAAATTTCTGATGAATTGTGGGAGGATATGTGCTGCCACACACAAAAAGTGTCTCTCAATTTCCGTTTTCGTGCCATGCAATACAAGCTCCTCAATAGACTTTACTATACGTCACGCAGGACATCGGGGTTTGCTCGCTCTGAGGTGCACCTCTGCCCGCGCTGTAGGGAAGTGGATGCTGATCACTTGCATATGTTCTGGACCTGAAACAAACTGTCCGGTTTCTGGGACAGTGTCCTCCATACACTGAGTGCGGTAACTGAAACTGTAATTGATCCCGATCCTTTGGCGGTTCTGTTTGGGGTCTGGGGGTCTGACGAAACTAAGCGTTTGAAAAAGTTTTTGAATATAAGCTGCATGATTGCCAAAAAATGTATACTTCAGAACTGGAAGCCCTCCTCCCCACCGGGCTCTCAGAAATGGCTGGGTATGCTCACATGGTCGTGGAACTGTGAGGAGGAATACCTGACAATGCTGCCCGCCCAGTCTTGCCCCAGGAACATCTGGAGCGAATTTAACACATATCTCAACAATCAAAGTGAGAACACGCCCGGTTCCGGCTTATCTCCGGTCTCTACTCATGCACCGTGATTATTGCTGTGTATTTCTGTATTGTTGATGCTCTATATCCACTGTTGGAACTGTATTCTGTAACCATTACGATGTTTTATGCTATGCTTGCTTTCATTATTTGTTGCCTTGACGTATGTGCCTTGTGAACCTCTGCCAACAAAAATAAAAAAAATTAAAAAAAAAAAAACCTGCCGCAGCTTGAAGACCCATCTTAAACCTCTAAAGGGTAAATATTGTTGTCAAGCACATCCGTTTTCAGATGGTGAGCATCCAGCTCATTATCCCCTTGTTGGCCCTAGGAAACTTCCTGACTTTTGTCGATATGGAGGATGCCTGTTTCCACCTGCCAGTCCATCCTGCGCACCAGCATTTCCTGTGCTTTGCCGTGGATGGAGCACCGGTTTAGTTTCTTCATCAGAGGGGCATTGCCCTCCAACCATATCTGGACGGTTGGCTGATCCATACCCCTTCTCTGGATCAGTCCGTCCACATGGGACACTGACCTGGTCTGCACTACAATATCTCGCTTCTGTTGGCTTCTCAACACCAGAAAGGCTGGGGAGCCACCTTCAAGCAGCTTACCATCCAAGGCAAGTGGTGTAACTCAGATAGCAAAGAATTTCCAATTGCTGGGAACTGTCTGTAATATGTTGAGGCCCTTTGCTCTTTGGCCCAAGACCTCCAGGGGTAGGCCATCCTTGTCCATACAGACAACCAGGTCGCCATGACCTACATCAACTGGTGGGGAGGGAGCCGGTACCCCTCACGCCAGGAGGTAGCATCACGGATAATGGACTGGGTAGAGATTCACCTCCGAAACCCCAGGACATGCACGCTCAGCCGACAAATTCCTTCTTCAGTGGAGTGCTCCCTCACAGTCCAGACCTTCCAGCTGGTCTACTCAGCTGCACCCTCCTCCCCAGTGAATATGGTTGCCTCCCAATCAGACATTTTCCTTTTCCTGTTCTTCTCCCTGATCAGGAACCCCTACAGCCCTTGGGTCAGATTCCCTCTCCCCGAGCTGGCCGCCAAGCTCGCCTACATGCCTTTCCTTACTTCCCTTTTCTCCAGAAGCCCTGATTTCACATCAAGAGGTAGAGGCCTTGGACCAACCTGAATGAACCCAGATAGATGAGGAATTCATGGTTTCCCCTCCTTGCTTAGCTCCCTTAAACCAGTTTTGCCCTCCTTCTGAGTCCCCGCTACTGAGGTGGTCTCTTCTCCCATTTGTAAACCACAGGCATCTTCATCTGATGGCCTGGCTCTTGAGAGACTAGTGCCCAAGAGAGAGCGGCTCCCCTCAGAGCTTTCAATGGCTGTTCAGGGTTCCAAGAGGCCTTCAATGCTTGCTGCCTATGCTCGGCCCTGAAGACCTACCTTCAAGTGATGTATCCAGGCCCACCATGACTTTCTCACTAGCGACCCCTGTCAAGGTTCTTGAGTTCCTTGAACAGGGGTTTTCGTTTGGCTTGCCCACTTCCTCCCTAAGAGCACAGCTGGCGGCCAACCGTACGATTCAAAAATTCTGGGCTCCCCGTCTGAATCAGAAGCCTTTGCAGCCATCCTTTCAAAGGGGTTTGAGATTTTCGGTCCTCATACCAGGTCTCCCTTCCCGACTTGTGACTTTTCTGTTGTGATTATGGCCCAATCCACTGAGCCTTTCAAACCCCAAGACTCCATCCCTATTGCTCGCCTCTCATACAAATGTCATTTTCTTATAGCCATTGCCTCAGCCAAGTGGCTGGGCTCTTATTTGCACCCATCCCTTCCTGAGATGTGTCCTTGAGGGGCTCATCCGGTGTTCCTCTCCCCTGCTCCTCCCAAAGGTTATCTCTGACTTCCACCTGCACAAAGACCTTGTGTTCCTCAAAACAATGGTCTATGCCCCTGCCTCCAGGACTTCTCCACACCCTCTAAATGTAGACAGGGTGGTCAGGGCCCACCTGGATCACACTTTGGCTACTAAACAGAGGATTTCCCTTTTTGTGTTCTCTGGCTATGGTCATGCAGGGAAAACGCCTCTACTTCTACGTTGAAGAGGTGGATCAGGACTACCATTGATCTTACTTACCAAGGTGTTGAGGATGATTCTTCAGGCACATTGTTGGGGCGCTCCACAATGACAGTGTCTGGAGTGGCCTTCAAGGGGATCTCAATTGATGACATTGTAGGCTGCTACTTGGTCTTCCCCTGACACGTTGATCAGCCACTACAAGCTGTACGTGGGTCCCTACAGGCACTCCTTTGGGTTGGCTGTGTTGTCTTGTGTGAATGATTAATTTGACTCACTAATAAATGGCACATGTGCACCACTTCTTTGTCGGACCTGTCCTTGGCAATATGTGGTACTGATTTTGGGTTCTCATTAGGTTGGGACTGGGACAAGGAAGAGGGACGAGCTGGTAATGCCTAGATTACTTAACGGTAATCCTATTACAGAGAGCCCGTCTGTTCCTCTTACCAGTCCTACAACCGTCCCTTCCTTTCTGAGATGGATTTTTATTTCCTGTTACATATGGTTCCTGTCCCTGAAGCAGGATGCCTCATTAGATTGGAACTCGGACTGGGATTACCGGTATGTAACATAACAAGCGTATGAAAGATAATCCGTCAGTACCGCTATATACAAACACGATACCTTGATGGGAATTGTTAATTGTACATTATAATAGCTGAGGCCTTCTGTATTCATGTTTATTAATGACTGCATACATTTTGTCATGAAAAATTAGTTGAACACAAAAACAATACAGGTGTCTAAGACCTGACCGCAACTTCTGAGTCACCTCAAGGCACTCGGTTCCTATTCAAGTACTTGGAGAGTCTCCAAAAACATACCCAAGGCAGGCATGGGCACCTTAGCAGGTGTTCTTGTCCTTTTATTTGGCTTGTGTGAATACTTCTAGGAGGGAATGACTGAGCTCAATACCGCAGGAAACGGTTGCACAACACATTGTCAACACAGCGCACTTATTAGCATTCCGTGGTTTCTCTGCTCCAGGGATGTGATGTGCGCAAGCCTCCATGATAAGTGACCCAGTCAGGCCCAGGCTACACTCAAGGCAGCCGCCTGTCTGATAGGAAGCAGTGGGTGTATACATTATACAGATGCTGCTGGGGCTGGGCGGGCTTTCTCTAATCCATTGCCTGAATTCCCTTTGTTTCTCTACCAGGGTCGGACTGGGCCATAAAATTGTCTCGGGCACCAATGAAAAAGTGGCCCACAGTTGCAAATGGCAATTCATTCCTTTTGTGACACTGTTTGAACAGTAACCAAGGGGTCGTTTTTAGATAAAGTGTGATGCAAATTGTACAATTTAAAGAATATTTATTCAGCAACACTGGTCAAAACTGCTAGCCTCAGAGTGAATTAACTCATTTTGGTTTGGCCATGGGCCTATTACCCTATACACCAGTCCGAGGCTGTTTCTCTTCTCCTCCCGCCCACGCCGTCCTAAAGAACCTTTTTACTTTTGAAAGACATTTTGCTAAACAGTCCGTTTCAGCTAGCTGTCCACTCTACCCTGGGGACATGCTGGATTATCCGTGGGTCCTTGTGTTTGCGGTTTCTGGGACAAGAAGCCGGAATAGCTGTTTCTGATGTTATCTTGTTGACTCTAATGCCAGGCCAACAATGGTCCATCGACTGAATGAATAATCCAATCCAGTCGGATTTTTAAAATGCACACAGTATATGGACATTTTCTCCTTCGAAATCTGCCCTCAACTTCAACCCTTTGCTCTCACAGACCAAGGTATACATACCACTGGCCAGGGCAAAGTACGCCACCCTCTGGACAAGCTTCGGAACTCTTAGTCGCTATGTTAGTGATATGTTAGATACTTTTTGTAATGTGCTGAAAATCTAAATGGATTTCACTATTCAGCGGGTTGACATCCCTGTCCCTAATTTCGCTTTCCAAACATGAGGTAAATGTACCCTCAAATGAGGATTTCATAAATGGTGGGTGTGTCATTGTGTCTTACTTTGTTTCTCCCCAATCTTACTTTCTAATAAAAGCCAGTGACCTGGCGCGGTCTGGGTCTGCCTTTTCTGGAGGCAACCTGTAGAATATGCATAGTAGTGTCACGGAGGCCACTCCAGTTAAGAGAAACTATGAAAAAGCATCGCTGTTACATAGAATATTAAGAACAGACTTCTTCCACAGAGAGATTGCTGCGGCCATACCTGGCCATCAAAAGAAGCTTTTCCCCGGCTTGGCAAACTACCAAGAACCTATTCATATGACCTTTGTAGTTTTATTGATCATCAATGAGTTTCTCTCCTTTTTTTTTAGATGGAGTTTATTTATCCACTAATTGTGTACATAAGCATTTGTATTTATATCAGTGAATTCATATGTGCTAATTTCATGATTCACTGAACCGAAATTAAGTAATTTGAATTGAATATAATCCTTTTGACACTTCATCGTGAGTGAAAAAAGACCGCTAACAAGGAATTGATACATTATACTTTTTCAATCACATTAGTACACCACTGAGAACGAATGTATAAACAGAAGCATTATCGCTTTGGTTTTTAAGGGTAACAATGTATATCCTATGTAGCGATCCAGCTTGGGTTATCTGTAGTTATACCAATTCAAAAATATTATCTTTTCGAGATATTAACAAATATTGAGTTATTGCATGCAAGTGAACTACGCAGTTGTACAACCAAATTGACTCAATAGTTTATCACTGCACGTTTGAAATAGCGCATGCCGCGACTCTTGCAGACATATGTTAGGAACACAAACAAAGAAACAGCGAAAGAGCTTCTGCATGCACGCCAGACCGCTCACGCATTCAGGATTTTCAGGCACAGGCCTAGTTTAAGGGCACTTTTTCTCAGTCTCTGAGATAGAGCAGGACTTGTCCAGCTAAAGACCAAGCTGGACCGCCAGGAAAGCTGCTATGTCCTCCCTCTGCAGGAGGGAAGTCTGCTAATTGTCGTTAATCTGAGGCCCTTGTTGGCAAAACTTGCCTCTGATTTCCCTGTGTGTAGAGAGGTTTGACCCCCACCAGCCAACCAGGGAATGCTGTGGCATAACTAGCACCATCTTACCCTGTAATTCCTGGGAGAGGAGCTGGTTGCGTACTGCTCATTCTTGACCAAGTTATTGAAGTAGTTAGAAACTGAGCTGCCAACAGTTTTGTGAGACACAGGGTCATCTGTAATAGGGCAAATGTAATAATTGTCTTCCTCGTCGCTGTCCTCGTTGGCGTTGTCTGTGGAACCTCCCTTTTTCTTGGAACCAGCACGATCTGACGTATTTTCCCTTTTTGCGCTGGCGTTATCGAGGCCTTCCATGCTGAAGATTAGATCTTCGTCTGCCATGGTTGCGGTATATGCAATTTAACACCTTAATGGTGAAACTAGCCAGTATTGCAGGAGAAAATCAAGGCTGGACCTGTAACAAGAGAAAAGTAACGTTTCGTATATACATGTTGCAAAATCCATACGAAAGGCATGTGTAGGCAGAGGGAAGTGGGCACAGTCGCTCCTATTAGCCTAGACAGTACTGCCTCAAATGTCAAAGGCTGAAGTACAACACTGAACCTACTCGACAACTGATTCACTTTCCCTTTCACAGCTGGCGAGGCACCTACTCCATAAGGGATTTTATATTACCTGTGGAAGTAACATGTTGTTAAATGCTCCTCGAAAAAAATGAGGATAAGAGTGCATTACGTTAACAGAGGTGAGCTCTTGTTAATTGAGTCTTACCAATTGTTGGGCTCCCACTGTAAAGAAGGCTTATTTAAGACACAGTGGAAGAAACCTCAGACAGACACTAAGGGGCAATGATTGCCACATATTTGGCCTTCAAACACATATTTTCCCATTGGCCTTTAACTATATCTTCTTGGATTGATGGCATCATACTGCAGTGTGAAACAGAAAGAAATATGCTTCCACTGGGTTGTATGGACTTGACAAGTACAAATAGGCATGGATGAGATATGGTAGTATGAAGGGAGAAGGGTACATGCTGTTGGATATCAGCTCTCAGTCTCAGTAAGAATTGTCTGCATACGAGGTATTTATGTAATTGTTTATAATATGTTTACAGACAGAATCGACTTTGTATATAGACATCCCAAATCAATTCATCAAACAACACAATCACATTTTTTGTAGAAGCCCATAAAAGCCAATAAATAACATCAATATGAACTCATATTGGGATAAACATAATTCCATCAGTATGAAATCCCCTGCGATAAGTCACGCACAATTTCCATACATACATTATAAAATGTTACCATATGATACATAAAATGCACATCATTCCCTTCCATTAAAACCTGCCATAAAAAGTAGGTTCAATAAAAATCGTCTTATTATTGTAAGATGTCATACATTTGCATCTAATGGTTTCCAAGCTAGCACAAATAAACATTATGGCCCTCATTACGACCCTGGCGGAGAGGGGTTTACGCCAGCGTAATGCATGGCGTACCTCTCCGCCAGATTACGACTTTCCGTAGCGCCATGGTGATTTTTACGCCTGGATTTTCCGGGCGGAAAAATCCATGGCGCTACGGGACCTCTTGTTAATTACGCCACCGTAATCTACGGTGGCGTAATTAACGCCTTCCCCACTCCCATTATACCCTATGGGGCAAAAATGGGAATGGGGAAGGGTAAATGGGGATTGGGGACTAACCGCCCCGCCAAGGTCGGAATGGGGCGGTGAGTCCGCCAACCCCCATGGCGGAGTTGGCAGCTCTGCGCCATGGACCATGGTGCAAATTGCATCATGGTCCTCCGCCAGGGTCGTAATGAGGCCCTATGTGTTTTGTGGTTTCAATGTCAGACTCACCACATAACCTACAGCGGCGTTCTTGTCTGAGGATAACCAGTGTAGCACCCGCTATCTCCAGGACAGAGGTGTTATTACATTTAATCAATAGGCACTGCCTTACTAAATGGCTATTAGGAAAGGTCTCAATATATTTAGGAAGTTGTCTCCTCTTAAGCCTGAAGTGAACAAAGGGAGCACTGTTAACACTGGATGCCAGTTTCACAATGTCGGCATCAGATTGTACTCTTTTAACCTGTGAGTAACAACCCTCTTCAAAGATTGATTTGTGGACCCAGTGGAACATAGTACCTGCCCAGAGAGCCATTTCTTGTATACTCCCATTAGTTTCCCAAGGCTACCAAACCGCTCACATTCATACATCCCGAGGTAATCCTGGCAAAAAAAAGTGACCATTATTGTGTCATTGTCCAATTTCATTAACTTCTTGTTGCACATGGCCGATTTATGGTTTACCTCTATGGGAATGCTCATCATCAGATTGAATTTTAAGCTAATATATACTAACAATAGCGATTTAGAATTGTACCCTCTAATTGTACTAGATCATTCTTGTAGTTGTGTCCCCACACTTCCACACCATAGAGCATGCAAGTGAAAATTGTAGCTGGATATAATAGCAAGATGTCTTAGTAGAATATCATCCCTGTTTGTCAATTAATTGACAACACTTGGGTGTGCCTCATACTGTTAGTGTATGTGTAGATCCCAATGTAGGGTCCATTTAAGTTTATCATCAATCATGACACCCAAATGTTTATAGCAACCAATTTATGAGGTATTTGCTTCAGTGTTGGCTACCCAGAAACCTCTTTCCTATTTGTCTCGAACTTTGAGGTTAATGAAAAAACAATAGGCCATCTTGTATTGCACTGAATTGCACTTGTAGGCTTTGTATAGCACTGCATGTGATTTAATACAATCAGAGCATTATTTGAGCATACCCGAACCATATTCCCTTTTAGATTAATAGTTTGCTTTTGGCATTGACTTCACTTGCAATTAAAGAAAATGCATTACCTATTGTGGAAGATTTACATGACTAGGGGGAATCTCACAGATGTCTTGACATTTCAGGAGCTCTAGTGAATAGATTCTGCCATGAAGGTAAGCTCTGCTGAACAGTCTCACTTTCTGACAGCTTTCTGTGTTTTACAAACTGGTGCTCGTGGGTTTGTACCCAGATGGGCCTGCCGGCAATTGGGCAGTGACGGAACTTACCAACATCTATATATAAGACACCTTATGTATACTTGCCGCTGGGCATCAGTAATTGGCATGCTAGCAGCATTTTCGTAGAAATGGGGCTTCATATTTACAAAGTGATCCAGCTGATTTGTTCACTAAAAAGTATAAACCCATGTTTTTTGGCCAAATCTACAAAAGTGTTAGCAGTCTAAATAATGGAGGGAACATTCATGGCTACTCACTGGCAGGTGCAGAACCAAAATTATTCTAATTTCTGCTTTTTTTAAATTTTTGTAATAAAAACAAGAATCCCTTTGAAAGTAAAAACGCTGTTTCAATGACATATACAACTGTACTGCCAACGGGCTTAGTGACAGATTTGTTTTCATTGGTAAAAATAAATATAAAGCCATGCCTGGCTTTTTGAGGTGGTGGCCTATGGAAAGCTACAGTTATACTGGCCAAAACATATTGCTGTAATGTTATTGTCAGCCAGGTTTTTAGTGACTCATTCTCCTGTCAGAGTTTGTGCATCAGCCTGTCTGAGTTGGGTTCTCTCATACCATGATATCAAATCACGCCCCAGAGCCTTCCTTTGGTCATGCCTGGGAAGGCTTGTTACCTTGCCACAGAATAGGATATGCCTCCATTGAGCAAAGAAGGGGTCCACGGCTTCAAAGCATACTCTCTGCCAGCAATTGGGAAGCCACACTAGTGAGCAATTACTTGTCCGAACGACAAGCAGTAATAGTAAGGCAAACTCTGAACTTAGTTTTCTTCCAAGGATTCTTATCCCCTTTCTTCATCTGTGGTGGAGAAGGCTGGGTGAGCCCAATGAACAGCCTCTGACACACAGTCTAGTAAAAGAACTGGGTCGCAGGATACCCCAAAACGGGGGACAATTGCAGGAAAAGGCTCGAAGGCAAAAAACCCTACTGGTGTCAGATTGAAGAGGGCTGTATCAGATGTGTAGATGTGTAGATAATCAGAGAGAAGGAGCTAGGAGGAAAGCAAGGAGCCAGGAAGGACAAGGCAAAGGCAGTAGGGCAAAGGAGTGGAGCATACCTGCAGTATCGAAGCAAAGAGGGTTCATAGTGATAGTTTCCACAGTCGAAGGTTCGACATACACAAGTTCTGACACAAAAGCATCGAAAAAAAGTTTCAAATGCATTTTTTTTTTAAATGGGGGCCCCCAACCCCCGTTTTCTTTTTTAAAAAAACTTTTTTTTTCTACACGGAACAAAAAAAAAACATAACATGAAAAAATGCATTAGAAACTTTTTTATTAGAAACTTTGTATTAGGAACTTTTCTATGTCGAAACTTTTCTTTCGAAAGTATGACTGGAAACCAGCAAAGAGCTGCCTGCCACGTAGGTAGTCATGCCCAATCAGATAATAGAGCGCTGCCATCTTGAAAAAGGCCTAAACCACTATTGCATACGTCTAGTGCAGGTTCTCAGGTAAACTCAGCTTCTGTGCTGCAAGGACCATGGGCTCCGTACAGACCAGAGATGGAGCCAGTTTCTGAATTTACTGTAGTCTTTTTGTATAGTAGAGCTAGGGAGTGGGAGGAGTCAGAATAGCAAGAGAGTATTAACAGCCCAGAGATGGGTTTTATTATAATTATAATTGGTTATTTATAATGCGCGTAATACCCAGAGGTTTCTAAGTGCGGTCTCGGGGATCAAACATGTGTTGCTACGCCTCGTCTTGCTTCCGTGGCGAGCGTGTTGCCCCTGAGCTGTCCTCCCAGATTTTTTTAGACAACTCACTTTTCCGGTGTCCTGTCCCACCTTCCTGCAGCCAGAGCACTCTCGGAATGACTTCACCATACAAATCCCTCATTGTAACCAGCGCCTACATACCCAAGGGTTTTGTGCGCTGTAATAAATGCAAAAATAAATAAACTGCCCCAATAAAAATGTATTAAATAACAACATCTGCAACAGACAGAAAAGACTAAGCTTCACCCACCATTGCGTGCACTTACAGTATTGTCACTTGGGGAAAATGCACTTGATCTTGGTGTCATTTTTGTAACACCTACAATTACAAGAATGCAATATAACAGCATGCCATCCACATTTTCAGGTTGTAGTATGTGGTAGTTACAAGAAGACAAGGCCAACTTTTAACAGACTTACTGGCAGTCATAAAAAAATGCTTCTAATATGTCTTAGGTAATGTGCGTTGTTGCTAACTAGCCCCATGCCATTAGGGTGACCTCATTGCATTTTTACCAACAGAACTCTGGATGGTGGACATTGTGTATCTGGGATAACGTGCTGTTGTGTAAAAAAAAAGCCAGGACTGTAGGAACATGACTTCATGACACTGGGCCCGTTGGCAGCAATGAATGAGAGATAAAGAAACCGTGACAGTCACTTGGAACGTTTCTGCACATGCATCAGAAATATTGCAAGCAGAACATTGCTACAGAGAACAGTTCAGCTCACATCATCCTCAAATGCTTAATGAGCTATTGCAGGGATGTTTCCGTGCATCAGAACAGGAATCACATTTCCCTTCAGTGTGGCCTTTCCAAAATGAAAAATATTAATGTACAGACATTTGAAAATAGGTCTGCTAGAATCACCAGTGGGGCAGACAAATAATTGCTCCGAGGTTACCAATATTCAAACGGTTTCGTTGACTTTCTGTGAAAAAATCCAACGAGGGAAAAAAAAACTGACAGCTGCAGTGCACAAGTGACCACTATGAAAAACGGTGAATACATTTAAAAAATAATAATAATCATGAAAATCTCACGATCAGTCCAAAATCGAATATTGATATATTCTTTCGACATTGGTGCACACTTGCCATACCCGGAGTCATCATCATGGTATGTGTCTCACTGCACCATTTTCCCCGTCCCTCTCCTTTTAGCCTGCCTCCACTCCTGCATCAGCCCTACTGCTACGTTGTCCAATATAGGCAGCCTGATTTCTGTAAAGACACGCCTAGGAAGCATTTTAATCCAACTACCATTACAACCCCATGAAGGAGTAACACCTTGAAAACTTCTGTACCTGTAACCTTTTCATAATGAAAAAAGGCTAGTGTGAACTACTGGCTTCCGGCCACATTTCTGCTCGCTGGGATGTTTAACCCGCCTGCTGTGGGTCACACAATATTTTGGATAACAAAAGAGAGATTGGTGGTAACCTTTCAGATATCATAGCCCTATCTTATAACTTAAAATGGATCTGTAAGATCACCATTTCTGGGTAAACTCCCAGTACTTTGCGAGAGATTTTACATAGGATATAAATAATGGAGCACTGGGTGTGGAGGAAGTGTTGAGATGGCAGCATAATCAAATGCAAACAATTTCAGAAATAAGGAAACGTTTTACCTCAAAATTGGGCCCCGGGTGACTTCAGCGATGACCGAATTTGTGTTCACCTAATAAATAATTCAGAGAAAGTACAGATACAAATATGTCAAACAAAAATGATAGTGTATTCATGACATACCATTTCTTTATTCAACATATTTAATAACATGAGCGACATTACAAAAAACATCTTTACTCTAATTGATCTCAATACAAGACAAGAGGATAGACACGATTTGCAGGTAAAGGGTGAGGGCTGCGCCTCAACAAAGTTCATCCAAGTGCCCAGAAAAATCACCTCACTTATGAACAATACACAAACATTTAAAATACATTTACATCCTCTTCACAAGCCTCGGCAATTCAATCTAAAGTCAGACACGTGTCCATCCTATGTCGACATGCACGTTTCACCTGTGCTAAAACATTTCAGGGTCTTCATCAGGACGCTATTCCCTCATGTCCTATTGTCTCCAGCCATTTTAATAATAGCTTTGGCAGGGACAGTTATGTGTCAGGGTCACCCACAGACTACACACAAACTCTTCGTATGCGATAGTTCAACGTTTTCCTTAGTTACATTGCATTTTAACTTGACCACGTTTCATGTTAGCAATGCCATCTCTCTACTCTCCCATCTTTTACAATGATCCCATCAGTGTTGTCATTACATTTTTTTTTTTTAGGTACGAGGTCCGCTCGTCAATTATTCACGGCAAAATGGAAAAACCACTACCTGGACCGGACTTAATTCACTCATTCGTATTCTCTCAGGGTCTTTCGGCACATCGGATACAAAGACGAAAATATGTACATACGTATGGTTAGTGGTTCGAGTTATATTGAATTCGATAGTAATGTCATATTTGTTAAAATACAGAGAAATAGTTCCTCTAGTGCAATGGATCCTAATCATCTTTCCAATGCTCTCTTTAAGTCCGTCCCTAAAACCTGGGCATTAGTGTTGGACATGTTGTTTAAACAGATTATCCAGACAGATGTATTTCCTAAATCCTGACAAACATCTTATATCATCCCCATTCATAAGAAGGCAGTGCAGATGGACCCTAAAAAACTACAGCCCGATTATGATAATGACGCCGACAGCTAGATGTGTGCGTCCTTGGTCTTGTCCCACTTGGAAAAGTAGGCGATGGAGAATTACATTTAAAAAAAACATCAGACAAGGTTTGCAAGAGGTCTTGGCACTACTCTGAATTTATTTTTGCTTAAATGTTTGCAAGAGTTAGCTTGGGTTAAAAAGTATGACTCCATTTATGCAGTATCAATAGACCGCACAGCTGCCTTTGAAATGGTGGCACGGGATTGGCTTTAGACAAAGTTGGCACACTGGGGTATAGATGGGAGGCTACTCTCCATCTTAATTAGGCTCCATGAATCTTTTAATATTCAGATCAAGCTAGCTCTTGAAGGCACCCTGTCTTATAAGATTGAAATCCCGGTAGGATTGAGGCAGGGGTGCGTATTGGCCCCCTGCCTATTTAACTTGTTCCTGGCAGACCTGGGCGAGGTGGTAGAGGAAGCTACTTTTGTTGTGCCAAAGTTGGGTACCATGCACTTTAGTGGGATCTCCTATGCAGATGATTTAATGCTCTTTGATGTGACTGGTATTGGTCTGCAAAGGATGATTACAGCATTTGGGAAACTATGCACAGACAAACGGTCTCCTAATAAATCCCCAAAAGCAAAACATTATACAGTTTACCACCTATAGGAAAAGTGGAGCGCTTTCTAGGGGCCGTTAATGATACACGGTTGATGAAGTTGGATAGTCTTATATACCTGGGATGGCCCCGCTCGGAGTCTCCACACGGCTGGAGGCTTCCCTCGTCCCGGGCCCCACCAGGGACACAGGAACAAGAAGGTAAGTGGGGGTGGGGAGGCAGGTGGGAGGGAGGGAAGGGAATTAAAAAAAAAAGGCTTACCCGAGTCCCCGGCGGGGGGCGAAGGCAGCCTCTCAGCCGCGGGGAGGCTCGGAGCGGGGATGACAAAGGACGTGGAATCCCAACAGAGGGATTCCTGGCCTGGTAATGACTCGGCGAGGGCCAATCAGAATGGCTCTTGCATTCTGATTGTGCCCTCGCCGGCTACTAATATACTTTAGGGAATTTGTTTATAATGTTAATTATGTAGATGAAGATGTATTGTGGAACAGAGTTGTTGAACTGCTCTCTAGTTCCATAAGCCTGGACGTCTGGGGCTTTACAAACAATTTGAAAGATTATAGGCCCTAATGAGGTAATCTGCAAATGATGAGGTTACAATGAGAGAATGTCTTTTAAATGATTTATAAGTAATTCATGGATAGGTAGTTGCACCATAGCAGAAATTTTACGATTAAGCTTCTCTATTTGTTTTCTTCTTTTTAAGGGAATCATTTACGACTGTGATTAATTTTATTTATTTATTTTTCAATTTATTTCAGCACACTGAACCCTGGGGCATGTGGGTGCTAGTTACAGTAAGTGCATAGTACAAAGGTTACAGGTTAGTCAATCACAACATAGGTTTGGGCGCATAATTTGGAAAGCCTCACCTCATGGTACGGGGTGCTACATCAAATATGCTGTTATAGGTAGGTAAAGAGCGACATAGGTTTGGGTGCCCAATTTGGAAAGTCTCACCTTATAGTACGGGGTGCTACATCAAGCAAGCAGTTACAGGTAAGTGGGAAACAACATAATGCGAGGGGCATACTGAAAATAAGAAGTTCAGCATTATAGCGACCAGCACAATCAGACAATAGTGTGAGACATGGGGTTAGTGAATGTCGATACGCAATAGGAGCGAGGCATCGGGTAACGTGGGTGATAAAAGTCAGGGTCCGACACTCGGGAGTCAAGCTTATTGGATGTGGTCGGCGGATAGCCTGGTGGACTAGGGAGTGGTGTGTAACCTCCGGTTTAAGGTCTTGCATTGGTAGATGCAGGGGGCGGATTGATGGGAGTGCGCTCTGGTGGTTTATGGATTCTGAAAGAGGTGGTGTGCAGAGGGTGGAAGGATGAGGCAGGTAGTAGAATGTTACTAACCAATGCTGTACTGGCTGAAATCTTGTGGGAGGCACAAGGTGTGGTTAGAGCGAGTCAAGTAAACGCTGATGGGCTGAAAGTGGGGGCCGATACCGGCAGATCGCCTTTGCATGACCAAATGGGAGCGATGGAAGGCTTATCTCTGAGAGCAGTGATGGGAAAGGTGTAGGAGACACAGAATGTGTATGAGCGGCGAAGAAACATCTTACCTGCATGAAAGGCTGGGATGGCCGAAGAACGAAGTTTGAGGCATCACAAACAGGCAGTGGAGACTTCTTGGATCAGTGAAAAAGGAGTCATTAGGGCAGCCTGGCCGACATGCCCGTTAAGACAGGCAAAGACAGGAGCCTTAGTGAGGCCCTTTGGGAGAGGGGCCAGCATCGCCTGCCGGCTACGGGCATACGGTGGGCTTATGCCCAGCCAAACCCAAGGGCAGGGAGGCGGTCTTCGGGCCTCCAGGGTGCAGGCAGCAAACATCTGATGCATCCCGGCGGCCATGATGGAAAGGCCACGCTCCTTGCGACCTCTGGTGCAGGCAACCTCCTCTCAGGTGGAGGGAGGGATAGAGTGATACCGTTTAAGATATTGGGATAATATTTATTATAATGTGTTTGTTAAATCTATTGTTGGTATCTAAACTAATATTGATCTATGTAATGATCTTTTTGAAATGTATTTTATGTGTCCGTTTTCCTATATTTGTAAATCTTGAATTAATTTTCACCAAATGCAGATAAAAACAAATAGAACATGTACATAGATACAGTTTTAAACAGATACACGTGGGTTGTCTCAAACAATAAGCCAATTTGCATACAGTTTCAGGACCAAGTATGCTACGTGAATATTGGCCTACAAACATAAGTCTATACTCAAAGCAACCAAGAAAGACAAGACAATAAAAGCAGAAAGACATACAAGTCTGAGTACCCAAAGAGCTCATGAGCCATGGCACCACCTCACAAATGAAGTTACACAAAAGGAAACACACTAGTGTGGCCGACTGGTGATTGCTAAGGAACATATTTCTTCTTGCTACAATTGTGTGAGAGCATATAGTGGGTTAGCACATTTTAGCCAAGCAACACAATAAACGTATAAAGGCAATCACATCTGAGCTACTTCTTTTAGATTTAATATAACACGCTAAAAATCTAATGCTACAAATCATGCGTCCCAAGGTGTAAGAACCACAGATATCAACTTTCTGCGTCCAAATCCGTCTTTGTTGTGAAACTGTAACATGCTTGCAGTGAGCTCAATATTCTTATCCAATCTATCTTGCTAATCCTCATCACAGTAGAAATTGTATGGCACAGCCTTAGGGGCCCTCTATCTACTTTGGTCCTGAATAACGCCATTTAATTCTAATAATGACACAATGCCCCACGTGGGAGTGTGATAGCTATGCTCTGCGGGAGACAAGTTGCTACTGCAGAAAAGCAACACCAACTCCAGACTGCCAAAGGGAAAATGTCATGTTTTGAAAAGCAACCTTGATTGTCTAGGTCGTGGCCATCTTCATGAATGGCATATACTGCACCACACAAAGTCAGACTTTAGAAACAAAACTATCCTCCTAAATTGCATATACCATACCTTACATGCTGAAGCTTTAGACAGCTGACCTACTCCCTTAAAACACATGTCATGCACTATACATGGTAAGGCTTGAAACAGCAGAGCTAGCTCCTACATTGTGCATACTATACATGTTCAGATCTACCCCCCGCCCCAAATTGAATATACTGTACATGTTCAAGCTTTAGAGGCAAAGCTATCCCCTTAAATCACTCTACCTGCACCATATACGGCCAGACTTTAGACAACATAACTATCCCCCTAAATTGCATTTACTGTACCTTGCATGCTTATGCTTTAGAGAGCAGAACTATCCCCCTAAATTGCATTTACTGTACCTTGCATGCTTAAGCTTTAGAGAGCAGAACTATACCCCTAAATTGAACGTCCTGCACCATACACAGTCAGACTTTAGACAACGGAAATATCCCCCTAAATTGCATTTACTGTACCTTGCATGCTCAAGCTTTAGAGAGCAGAACTATTCCAGCTAAAGGAAGAGTCCATGAGAAGGTAGAAAAGGGAGCGCCCATGGCCAAAGCATGTTTTTACGTAGCTTTTAGAACTAGTTCAAAACAACGCAAACAATTCTCTGACATTCATCCTCAGCAATCATTGTAATTGCTGGAGCAGAAATCAGCCATCAAACACACTCTTCACCCCAAAAAGGAAGTCCCGTTCACCCTTCCTCTCCTTTGTAGTGCACAGAGGTATTGATGCTCCTTCAAGGCTTCAAGGCTCTGGGAAACCTGTGTGGGCACAGCTCAAACCGGGTGCATCAGCTAAAGTTTAACAGCCCCTCTCTATCCTTAGGAAGCCAGCCCTTACAAATTGGATGAATAAATCATGCCTGTTGACATCATCTAGCTGTCGCACAAAGCTTTGTAAGAAACTCAGGCAGAGATCCTTACCTAGCAAGGCCCCAGAGAAAGACTGCAGATAACAGTGTTATTGGACTGGCCATCCTATTCCCAACCCAACCCCCCTTTCTTTCACTGCCAGCACGCTTCTCTTCAACTTCCTGCAGCCGCTGCACTCACTTCAGGCTAAGGTGGAGGAATCCACAATCCACCTTCTGTCTTTTCTGCTCCTGATTTCTTTGCGAAGAACCCACCGCAGGTTTGCAGCATCATTATGATGTTGTAGTCCTGGTGAGGCCTCAGCCGTTGGGGGCGGAGCAGATTTCACTTCTGGCCTATGGCTGCGTGCCCTCTGTGAGAAGAGTTTGGGGCTTGTGGGAGACAACAAGGTAGACCTCTGGGAGCAAAGGGCAGGGATTCTGGCCAATGCTCTGGCTGCCTGACGAATGCCTGACCAACGTTTTGCTGTGCTCCCAACTGGCGCTGCCACCAATGGGAAAACGTTCCAGCAGGCCACTGAGCACAGCACCTGAGCATGTAAGATAATTGAGGCATCTCAGCCTTCCAAACAAATATACTAAGAAAGGTGATATATCTGATTGCGACTCTCAAATTACGAGCAGTCCTTTCTCTGAACCAAACGTTCTTGCTTCCCATAACCGTTATTATGTAGTTGATTGTAATGACCAGTTTTCCCATGCTTCCCCCTTTTCCGCAACTGCCAACTAGCAAATGTTTGTTTTGTTCCACATGGGGTACAATGAATCTACTTGAGACATTGAAAAAGAGAGAGAGATTACAGGCCACTGTCCCTTATAAACTGTGATGCCAAGATATTTGCAAAGATTCTGGCCACTAGACTCCTACCTCACATGCCAGTATTAGTACACCCTGACCAATGCGGGTTCATCCCCACTATATCTACAGCACTCAATTTACGTAGGCTATTTGGTGTCATGGCCCAGATCAAACCGGAGGACCACCCATGGCGGTAGCTGTGTCCTTAGATGCCGAAAAGGCGTTTGACTCTGTATCATGGACATACCTGTTCATAGTGTTGGAAAAATTTGGACTGGGCCCATGCTTTCTGAGATATGTCAAGGTGTTGTACACTAACCCGGGAGCTAGGGTGTTGACTAACCATACTATGTCAGAGTGGTTTGAGTTGGGGAGGGGTACTAAACAGGGCTGCCCGTTCTCCCCCATACTGTTCGCCCTTACCATGGAACCAGCTGCTGCAGCAATCAGAGAGCATCAGAAACAGTGGGGTATATGGATGGCGGCCCTGACCCAATCGATATCCCTATATGCAGATGATACCCTATTATACATCCGAGAACCTGACACACACTTGGGCCCTGTGATGGAAACAATGCACAAATTCGCATAATATTCAGGATACAAAACTAATCACTCTAAATCTGAAATCTTCCCCCTGACCCCTGCTACCAGATGCCCAAGCAACACACACGGGCTACAGTGGTCCCCAGACAAGATAAGATACTTGGGGGTTATCGTCCCAAGAGACAGGACATCCCTATTATTGAATAATCACAAATCCCTACTGACTACGATTGCCTCTAGGCTCCGCTTCTGGGCTAAACTCCCTATTTCACTTATTGGCCGGGTAGCCATACTAAAAATGGTCATCCTTCCTAAGCTACTGTATATGTTTACTAACGTTTCGATTTGGCCTGGTAGGCGATTTTTTGACACTCTCAGATCCATGGCAGTGGAATTTATATGGTGCGGGGGGCTGCCAGGATGAAGTGGGAGAAAATGGTGGAACCATATACTAAAGGTGGCATAGCAGCTCCGGACATCGAATTATATTATTTGGTTGCACAGGCCCAATTTGTTAAGCACTGGTGTGACGAACACGACATCTCACCACACATCTGTCTTGAAAAACATGCAGCACGCCCAACCGACATAAGGTCAGTCATCTTTAAAGGCAAACACGGGGATGAATGCCCATTTGACCCAGTTAGCACAACAGCGCAGGCATGGTTCAAACTCTACCGAAGGCTTGGGATTAAGACGCCTTACTACGCTGAGGCCCCATTTTGGAACTTCCCAGGTATAACACCAACATATGATCCAGGTATACAAAGCAAATGGGACCCAGATGAGGAATTTAAAATCAAGGACATATTCCCTAATGGTAAATTCATAACGCTGGAGGACTTCAAAACAGGGATGGGAAGGGACCAATTGATGATTTTGCAATATCACAGAATGAGACTGGCATTCAAGGCTCGGTGGCCAATGTTCCCAGATGAACCCCCACCATACCCATGCCTTCTGACCCTGGCAACCCGAGCTGGAACCAGCATTTCGGGCCTATATGCGACCGTGCAGGCTAATACTCCAACGGTAAACGTAATAAAGGCTTCCTGGGAAGCTGACCTGGGTGAGGATATAACTGACAGAAACTGGGAGAGGTACTGTGAATTGACCAAGAGGGTGTCCATGAACGCGGGCCTCCGGCTGATTCAATTTGAGATGCTAAATAAGTTACACTATACCCCCCAGAAGGTGGCGAGGTTTACAAATAATGGTCCTGGTGAATGTCCAAAGTGTGGGGTGGATCGGGCTGACTCGATACATATGGACTGGAGCTGCCCTCATGTGCGTCCCTTTTGGGGCGGGGTAGCGAACATCCTAGAGGAGGTGACCCAGATACCTGCAGACCTCACACCACAAACATATCTGTTTGGGGACATTGGTAAACAGGCGGAGGTAACAAGAAGGCTCTTTAACATCACATGCGCAGTGGCCAAAAAATGCATTTTGCAAAAATGGAAGCGTACACAGGCACCGAGAATGAGCCACTTTCTTAAGGAATTAATGTATGTCAATGATTGTGAAGAACACTACATAATGTCACTCCCGAACTCCAGTAAACCAAAGGACATCTGGGCCCCGTTCAGAATGTACTTATGCGAAGCGGACTCGGTCAGTAACAGCCCGGCAGCGCCCAGTGATCCATCAAATCAGTAATGCTGTTTATGCTGTAACATAACTGAACTGAATGTTGTTGTTCCGAATATATGCAATATGTGTTGTTGTTGCAACGTCATGTACCACAAGCATTAAATAAAGTTTAAAAAAAAAAAAAGAAAAAGAGAGAGAGAGAGAGAGAGAGAGAGACAGAGAGATGACGGGATTGGCAGTGGTAATGTGAGCTAGTGACATAAGACCTGTCTGCAAGAGGCCATTGGTAGGAGTGCAGGGCTGCAGGTTGTTTTGCTTTGTAAGGTCTATTCCTCGGGAGGATAGTTCAGGGGCAATGCGCTGGCCTTGGAAGCAAGACACGCTGCAACACTGGTTCGATCCCCGGACCCGCGCTTAGAAACCTCTGGGTATTAAGAGCGTTATAAGTAGCCAATTACAATTCCCCTCTTTCCCCCACTAACCGACTCCCATCTAAGATTTCCTACAACCTTACACTGCACACAAATCCCCCACTACCAGCCGCCATCAGCCTTGCCATTAACACATTAACACTAAATAAACCATGATTAGTTTACTCTCCCACATCAACGGCTAACCAGACCCAAAGTGCTATACCCTGTCAGATCTTGGATTCTTCAGTATGGATAACATACTCCTAGGTTTCTCCACCAAACTGTCATGATGCCCGCTCCCGGGGAGCCGGTTCAAGCCCTGCGTCCCCGAAAGCGGACATCCAGTCCCCAAGGAAGGACCCAGCAACCCCATATAGGGGCCCTTTGGACAGTGTCCTGGCGCCTATGGCGCCAGGCTCATAAAAGACATCAGTCCTGGCGCCATAGGCGCCAGGCTCATTATGGGAGTGCTTGGGTGCACTTACCTGATGCAGACCATGCTGCAGGATCCCAGCCTCCTTGAGGCTGAAAGGAACTACTTTACCTGTGGGACTAATTTACCATCCGGGCGTGGTCGGGGAAGGATACATACCTGATTGGAGGAAGGATACATACCTGGAACTTCTTCCAAGGCTATTTAAACCCCACCCGAACAGCCACATGTGCTTCGCGTTGTTCTGCATCTAGCAGCTGGACGCTCACCGTGTCTGCTCCTGCATCCTGACTTCTGCCACGCCTGCCAGCATCCTGGATCACCTGCAAAGGAAGAGAAGAAGAGAACAGAAGAAGGAAAAGTCCTTACCTGCTAAAAACCGCATCCCGGAGACATCTCGCCGACAATCCTGAAAAGGAAGACTTTTATTTAAAAGCTCATCGTGTCGATCGCTGCAGCGCCGCATTCCACTCACCTTTACAGGGCGCCTCCATGTTCAGCAGCGATCATCCGGATTCGCAGTCACGCCCCAACGCCTAGGGAGAAAAAGACCAGAACAAAAGGTGAGAGAGAGAAGGGAATATGGAAAGCTAAATCTCCATGTTAAGACTTACCTGTTGATTCATTCCCTCTTCATTTCGGGTCCGCGCCGCATCCTGGCATTTCCGGACCCCGGCCCCTAAGGGGAAAAAGAGACATCAGCGTTAATGAGCGAATGAAAAGACATTACAAAAAACGCTCATTAAAGACTTACCTGATTTCTACAAGGATTTCACCTCTCATCTCGGGTCGGTGCCTGTTCCTCGGCATTCCGTACCCCGGCCCCTATGGGGAAAAAGACACTAGCATTAGTACATTAATGCATGGACACAAGGGGAACCTCTTATCAAAAAAACTTACCCGGAAGCCAAGCAAGTTTGGTTCTCACCATTCCGAAAATCCAGTGAAGTAACTGGATACCAACGCACCCCTGCATCAGAAGCAGGACGGAGAGCTCGTCCTTCCAGACCCTAAGGTGAGACGCTACGAGGAATCACAGAAGGGTTTCGAGGAGGGTGAGAGGGGAAAGTGGGAGGCCGATTGCATTACCCCGCAGACAGTTAATCCCCTATCTTCGCCTACAGAAGGATACTTCTGCGAGCCAGACAAGCCAGATTTGGGGGCCCGGTCCAGTCCGTCTTCCGAACCCTGCGCATCACCTTAGAAGAGGTCACAGCAGCGCGAACCAGGCCAGCGCCTCCGTGGGAGTCAGGTGAGCGTTACAGAAACGCATAGAAATCAGACTGGCACACAGGAACCTGGTACTTCCAACATGCACATGCAAGCAAGCAGTCCTTCAACTCTCACGTACGGGAGCGAAGGTACCAGGACTAATACCCTGAATTTCTTTTTAATAAACTCTGAGAGCACTACCAAACCTCTGGACTGGCACAGTATGAAAAGCCCAACCAATAAAAATAATCACCCCTTCATATTAATTGAAATATGCAGAGTTCACACTATTACACATGGATGACCCAGAATAAATTGTGCATGCACAGGTATAACAGTGGTGCTTTTATATAATACTCGGTCTCCTCCATGGAAGGATAAAACTCTGAGAAACACAACTATGTACCATGGAAGTATCAGTCTGACTAAATACATTCACATCTGAATTATAAGTAACAGAACAAAACTGGGCCTATATAATAAAATGGATTACAAATTGGAAGTAGACAAAAAACAAGTAATAATGCCTCAGTTCATGTGATATAGACAGTTTTGTGGAAGAAATCATAAGCCTTACAGTAAGTTGCTGAAAGCGAAGGATGAAATAGCTCACTGCCCACTCTCCTGGGTCAAGCGCAGCCTGAACTTCATGGAGCAGCTTCAGTGATCACAGATGGGATTCTCTCCACTTGTGCTCTAGGACTCTAGATTTGAAGAAACATACAACATTTAAATTCCATTCTCTTTAAGACTCTGGAATCAGCAGAGCAACATGTTACTGTGCAGTGTATTACTCCCTATAAGAATGTCCGTTCTTCAGGCTGTTTAAAAAATGTAAATGCAGTTCCAGAGCGCATATTCAGAAATCAGTCACCATGTCACATACTCCCTTGGTGCCAAAAGGGAGTCAGGAAGTCCATTTAAAAATTATGAGAGACAGTGAAAGCTGCCCTATGAAAATAAGAACACTGTTCATGTACCTTATACAGCTGACACTGTGGAGGTGACGTGTGAGCGCAACAGAAAAAATAGCAATGCAAACCCAATATTCATTACTGTGGTGATGATAGCTGTGCAATTGCCTTGCAAACAAAAGTATTCCTTGAATCTTCTGCAAGCATTATCAAAAGTCTAAGGCAGGCCTTCATTTATAGGAATTCACAATGGGTTCCTGGATTCCCCAATAAACGTTGATGCCTGATTTCTTTATTTGCTTTGATTCACTTAAGAACTTTTACAAAAATGAATCAAACAACATTCAAAATATACCATTTAAAATTCATACAAGCATTTAGAACATTTAAAATATTTAACAACATTAAAAACATTTAAAACATATCATTCATATCAACCGAAGTCAAGAGTCAATCAATCAAACATATGTAGGGGTGCTTCATAACACGGGTAAGACCTTTAATGTATCCCAAAGTACACTCCAGATTTTAAATAAGGCCATGTGAACCCTCTCCGACTCATGACCTCTTCTAAGGTGATGCGCAGGGTTCGGAAGACGGACTGGACCGGGCCCCCAAATTTAGACAAAAGGCCCAAAAGTCATCAGACTTGATCGCATCATAGTGACCCACAAACTGCCCTGGCATGGTCATACATAGGGGTGTCTACCTTGGGCATGCTGTCAAGGCTTGTCTAGGAGTCTCAACTTTGTTTTCCAACATACACATCCTACATATTCTGTTTGCTATGCCAATTTTCAGGCGGCCCCCCTGTAGTGCCAGCACAGGCAGCTAGTTGGTCCGTAGGCGTAGTCTAAAGCTACGAACAACAGGGTTTGGACATCTCAGTAAATAATACTGAGTCTTAAGATATCTAGTAACAATTTTCTCAACATATTTGTAGTTGTGTAAAGTTGCTAAATGCGTGTAATTATTTATCATGCCTTATACAAATTGGATTTGTATTGAACTCTGCATTCCATGCACTTTTTGTAGATAATGGTAACGTTCGTGAAACTATAAATAACTTGTCTGGCACTCTTCACTACAGTCTCTGTGTTTTCATTTCTCATCTCCCTGAGCAAGCTCTGAGAGCAGCCTTTCTCTCTCAAAAACCGTGACGTAGAGGCACGCTAAACAGTTCTCTCCATACTCGGAACTTAGTCAGAGTGTCGGAGATCAGAAGACTTGGCACATGTGCTAATTCCAAAAATAACCCTTACCTCTTCACAAAATGAAAGTCCCTGTGAATCCGACGACAGAGGCAGGGGAGCCATACACACACACCTTACTTCAAAATCATTCTCTGAGACTGGTGAGCGGCTGGAATATAAAACTCTCACTTATGAGGTTTTAGTCATCATAAAGGCATACTAAAGCAGCCCTGATTGATTTAATGGGGTTTCCTTCCATGTAGATACATTACTATATTTAAAGGAGTTGGGGAGAACATGGCTAGGTCGTTTTTGTTCCCAACTGCCACTTCTCTCAACATTCCAACCCCTTCAGGGATTCCAGGAAGGTCATGTAGAGGCCATTTTGACCAAAGGCCATTGAACTGGCCAATGACTTTTCACTAGTGAAACTAAAATGGCAGCCCCCATTACATCCAATGTACATACAGTATGGAAAATACATATTTAGGTTAAAATGTTTATGTATTACAATTCAGCCTTAACATCAATTCATACACCTTGAAATTAGTGTATGTCACTGTTCTTATGCATATAAATACCTTTCCTACATACAGCCCGAATGATCTGCTACACATGTGCTTAATGAATTGCTCCAGGTAGGGGCGCCCCAACAACCTAGCCTATGCTTAATATGTACTCCACATTCATCAGGTGGGTTACACACGCATCAACAGCACGTTTTGCATCTGCCTCTTCCATTGTCACATTAATAACCACTCCCTGCCCTTTACAGAGCCACCACAGCAAGGCTACCAAAAATAGCATAAGGACGCTACACATGCCCACTTTCCTTACATAAACATTCTTGACAGCGAATGGGGGTATGTACAATATGTAGCACTGGTTAGGGGAAGTTGAAGCGACAGTAGTGGCTAATTGTCCTACAATGGAATCACCTTACTCCAACATTATGAAAACCCAAACTCTTGTACTGTAAATCTGTAAAGTGGAACATTGACTCTCGCCAGTTTTTATAAAAAGATGCACCATGATGGATACCATCATTTTGATTTTGGCACACACGTAGCAAAGGAAAAATGTGTTGAGAAGCAGAATTCTTTGTTGGGGTAGAAATTGAATATACAACGATATACACTGAATGCAGCACAGATTGATTTGTTTTTGTTTTAATTTGTGACAACGTTTATTTACACTGAACAACTTGAATTGGCAGTTTTCTGTTCAGTTGAATTTTGGGAACTTCAAAGAGCACTGCTTGCAATTGCATTCCATAGAGACACACATCCAAAGTAGAGGAAGGTCATCTCTGGATGCGCTGTTTGCCACTAACTGCAAGAGGTGCCACATGTCCCCCTCCTGTCCACCTGAGAGGCAGGTATATGTGCTTTAAAGAGGACTTTGTGGGTGATTAAGGGAACATTACTTAATTGTAATTTCGGTTCTCCATAGTAGGCCTCTTCATTAAACTCAAAAACACTGATATCCCGGAATTATTTACCATCGTGAAAACCCTTCATCCAATGTTAGCCCATTATAAAGTGGTGGAGGGTCTATAAGGTTTAATCCTGACTGTTGTCAACAATTATTACTAATAAACCTCCAGAAAACACGTGCAAATGGTTTAAAACTAAACCACATATTTTTTCACTTTAACAACGAAAACAAGAAAAACATTAAGAATGGTAGGCTGTCGTGCAAACTTTAAAGTAAAAAACGACCAATTTAGGGCTGCTTGGCTACAGCATCCCATGATGCAACATGGAAATTGCAGAGCAACAAGGTAGAGGACCATCCACTGCTACAAATAAGGCTCAACCCATATAAAGTGTAACGCTGTCTGTATCATCTATGCAGTTGCAAAAATGAATGTGGGAGGTGCATGCATGCTCAGTCACACAAAACAACCAAGAACACTATCAACCTCAATTTAAATCTGTGTGTGTGTCTACCACCAGTGTCGCAATTTGCATTAGCAACATGTTGACACAATTCCCATTTGCACCCACCTCTAAATCAGGCCCTCTGTGTATGATCCATGTATGCCATTAATCTGCAGTCAGTGCCCACATCATTAGTGGGCCTAGCCTCTCTGAAACGCAAGTGCAGTGTTGCTGAACGGAAGTGGCGGGCATCAGGCACATCCTCTAACAGACTGGCTTGCCGCCTGCTCCAAAGACAATACACAACTCTCCATCCGCTTGAAGATGAGGGCCCATTTTCCAAGCCGGCATCTCTGGGGCCACTAACAACATGGGCAAACTGTTTAAAACATACAAGGAACTCATCAATCCTACTGCTGTCTCCACTTCTCCCCTGTCATACCTGACCCTCTGTACTTCACTGGCCTCCCACCTCTTAACCAAAACTCCCCTCTACTCCCCGCCCTCCACCCTCACCAGCTCTTGGGCCTCCCTTGGCCCCCCCTGTCCCCTTCCCTCCTACTCTCCTCTTTCTCGTCCATAGCCCCGGATTGAGGTCTCTAGACAAGTCCTCTCTATGAAAGTCTCCTCCAAATAGGTGCTCCCTGCTCCTCCAACTATCACAGACAACATTGCCTGCCTTGCCCCAGTCATGGCTGATTTCTGTAATCACTCCTTTGCCACTGGCTTCTTCCTGCTAAACCTCAAACACTCCTTTGTGCATCCTCTTCTCAAAAAACCCTCTGCTGAACCCTCCTGCCCGGCTAACTACCGTCCTATCTCCATTAACCCCTTCCTGAGCAAACTCCTGGAGATACTGGTCATCTCCCAACTGATCTAACACACTGAAGCTGTTGGTTGCCTCCACGACTTCATAGCAGCCAGAGGCACAGAAACTGCTCTACTGAACACCCTTGAAGACTTGCTCTCAAATCTCAATTCCAACTCTCCATCCGTTCTCATCCTTCTGGATCTTTTCTCTGCCTTCGACACAGTCAATCATGCCACCCTGACAGATCGGCTCTATGACACCCTTGGCATCACGGGCCTGGGACTGAACTGGCTGACCTCATTCCTCTGACCGACCTCTCCAGGTTCAACTGACCCCTTTTCTCTCCCCTATCACACTCTCCACCTGTGGCATCCCTCAAGTCTCTATCCTCTTGCTGCGGCTCTTCAACATCTACCTTGCCCCTCTGGTCCACCTGATCTCCTTCTTTTCACCTCACTTCCAGTGCTATGCAGACAACATACATCTCCCCTTCAAGATTCCCCCTACTGGCTCCTCTTCCTCAGCTCACATCCCTGACTGTCTGACTGCTATTCAGGCATGGCATTTTGCCAATTATATCTGCCTTAATGCCAGTAACACTGAGATCCTTCTCATTGGAACCCAAGCTCCCTCCTTCCCTCCTACTCTCTGGCCACCCTCTATGGGTCCCCCCTCACCCTCTTGTGCGGCAAAAAAACTTGGTGTCTTCTTTGACTCCTCTCTCTCTCTTTCTCTCATCAGATTGCAGACCTTGCTAAGAAGACACACTATCAGCTGCACCTCCTCAGAGGCATTCTCCCTTTCCTCACCTTCCCCCAGATACTCAATGTCTCCAGAGCTCTGGTCCTCTAGACTGGACTACTGCAACAGCCTCTTCCTCAATCTTCCTTTATCTTCCCTTCACCCCCTTCAACTAATCCAGAATAGGACTGCAAGACTTATCCTTGGCCTCAAGCCCAGGCACCACATCTCTCCAGCCCTAAAATCTCTCCACCGTTTCCCTGTTGCTGCTAGGATCAAGTTCAAGATCCTCTGCATTATCCACAAGGCTTTCTGGGGCCTGGGACCCCGCCACATCCAACTCTCTCTCCCTAAATACCTCCCTGCTAGAGCCCTTCAGCCTCCTAGCTCCGACTCTCTGCAGATCAGGCGCTTCTCTAAGCAGAGAGTGGAGGGTAGATCTCTCTCCTCCACAGGAGCCTCCCTCTGGAATGGTCTCCCTGCTCCTCTCAGGCTTGAGCAAGATCTCCTGAAATTCCAGTAACTCCTCAAGACCTTCCTTTTCTCTTCTTCCTTCCCTCTCCCCCTCCCCTGCTAACACCCCCGTCTGCCGCAGTGACTGGCTGCCTGATTTCCTCTGAGTTCTACAGGGCACCAGGTCCCCCGTCCAGTCCACTCCCCTCCTCCCACTTAGCATGTGAACCCTCACCCTTGCACCCCATGCAATCCATAGCACTTGCTCTCCTGCCCTCCCCTTAGCACCCTCCTAGCCCGTTGCCCTCTTCCCCCCTCCACCTCCCTCTTTCACTTGCACTCTCTCCTCTTTACCCTGCACTTCCCTTCATAGCACTTCACATTTGCAGAGACCGGGACTCCGCCCCTCCCTCTCACTTCTTGTTACTGCACTTGCACAATCCAAATGTCACAAGGCCTAGTAGGACTGTTATTGTTATCCTTCTCCCTTGTTCCCCCACCTTGTTTGTCTTGTGGCACCTTAAAAACACCTGTTGTATAGGTGCCTTACAAATATCCAATAAGTAAATAAATAAATAAATAGTGTTACCCATGAATGACATAACTTGTGACTGTCTACACTCTCTCCAACCGACCCATGCCATCTTGTATACCTCATGTATAGGAGGTCATAAATACTGGTCCTAACAATTTAACATGTAGCTTAACATATAAAGATATAGAGATCCACATACACTTGGTGTGTAATATTATTCAAACAAAAGAGGTGATGGCTGGAAGGTTGAGAATTAATCTTAACCTGTAGCATTTCTCTGTGCAACCCCCCAGACCATCCTTCCTCACCTACCAAGCCATTACAAAAGGGGAAAGACTGTATGCAAACCAGGATTTTCACCATTTGCTTTTCACTACAGGCTTTTTACTATTTCACTGTTTGCTTCCCAGAGGCCAAAATATCTATCACGCCCTTGTTTTCTGGAGGGTACAGGGACTCCAATGGCCCAGAGCCCTCGCCAAAGGCTCTTGCTTTGTGTTGTTACGTAAGGGAAAGGCGTCCGGGTAGCGAGTGGCATAGTCCACAATTACTAGTATGTAGCAATTCCCCAATCTAGATGTTTCAAGAGGCCCCACTATGTCCATACCTATGCGAGTAAAAAGGGACGTCAATAATAGGTAAAGGCTGGAGTGGAGCAGGAAGAGGTATCTGGGACCTGGTTTTCTGACTCAAGGAACAGTACCTGTACAACGTTCTTCACATCAGCATAAATTCCCAGCCAGTAAAACCGATTGATTATTTATACCTGGGTCTTTGCTGTTCCAAAATGACCTCCTGTGAGATGAGAATGGGCAATCTCCAATACTACCCTCATGTGACTTTTAGGTACTACAATTTGTGTCCTAGGCATGCCATCAGAATTGAGATCTCCCTTGTAGAGCAACCCATGTTCTAGAAAGAAGAAGGGCCCTCCTTTTAACCTTTCTTCCTCCGACGTCACTTGTAGGACAGTCTCTGCCAGCAGGGGAGCATTTCTTTGAGCAAAGGCTAAATCAGGGATAACCTCCAGTCCCTCCCCAGGGGATTTAGGTTTTGTTACCCCAGATGTAGATGGGGAATTTTCATCTGCCTCCCCAAAGCCCTTTCCCCCTCTCTCTGTGTTATCTACCTCATGGAATTCCTCTTTTTTGGAGAACAGAGCTCTCTCTAGGATCCCCTGAGCTATCTTATCACCCTCCTGGGCTTTATACGCTTCTTTCCCATTATTGTGGACTAAGACCTTTACATCACCCCTATAATCAGGATCGATGACACCTGCTGGTACATCATAGCTGTAACACCAGGTGAAGCCAGGTTTAGATGTTAGCCTAATGTAAGTATCGGGAGGGGGTTCTAGGACTAAGTCGGTGGGAATTGACATTCTCTCTCCAGGTGGTATTAATTATTCCCGGCTACTGCAAAGGTCAAACCCAATAGATTTTTTTGTAGCTATATCGGTGGCTCTGTTACTATTTTTTCCAAACTTGAGGGTCCCCCAGTTTTGGTCAATGAGCCTGATCCCACCCCTTACACTATATGTGAGGAGCCAGGAATGAGACGCAGTCACAGAGGACTCATAGTTTTGGCTATAAACTTTTATTCAAAATCAAAAGGGTTAGGGAAATGTCTTACTATCCCTATCCTAGGAGATATTTTCCCACCTCAGCCAAAAACTAAGGGGTATGTCCATGGTCAAGATGTCCAAAGCAAAAATACAGCCTGTGTCCGAAAATCCCACGCTGGCCCTCACACTGTAAACATTTACTCTAAGGTGCAAAGGATATTCTCTCTGGATCTCAAGGTGCACAAATGTCCCAATTCAACAGATATAACTCCAACAAAAAGTTTGGAGTGGACAATGTTCAAAGTGTCAATGAATGGCTCCCTTCCCCAGGTTCCTGTTACCAACATGCACGTTTCTTGTAGCCGAAGAGGATGGCTTCTCCCTGTTGTCACACACACAGTACTTGGGGAAATAGTTCCTTTACCAGGGTTTCTTTTTGCAAGTAAGTTCAAAACAAAGAATCATGTTTCAAATAGGTCAAGATCCTAGGGCATGTGACTTCGTAAGGACTTCCTAAGGATTCTCCTGTAATTTAACAGACATTTGATTTAGCCTGGTACACTCTTCTGCCAGGACTTTCATACCATAACTTTATTACATTTCTCTTCACCTGGTGTACTCTCCTGCTTGTAGTTTCATACAATAACTTCATTAAAATTCTCTTCACCTGGTGTACTCTCCTGTCAGGACTTTCATACCATAACTTTATTACACTTCTCGTTACCTGGTGTACTCTCCTGCTTGTGGTTTCATACAACTTTATTATAATTCTCTTCACCTGGTGTCCTCTCCTGCCAGGACTTTCATATCATATCTTTATTACAATTCTCTTCATCTGGCGTACTCTTCTACCCATGAATCGAAACCAGCCCAATGTTGGTGTATCACTTCTTAAATGGTTCTCTCTTTCATGTATAGGGTGTTTGCCCCTCGCTCAAGTTTGTTCACCTTTACTCGGTTTTCTCTTTCTGTCCCTTTAAGATGCTCACGTGTGGTAGAGCTTTTATGTTTATTCGCTTCTTCACATATTTCACTTTGTTTACTGATAGCTATTTCGAAGCAACACACACTTTCAGGCAACCTGGTAACCCTCTCGGCTTCCCTGAGCTTACTGGGTGCTCCAAGTGTCTCTCATGCCTCTCTGCTTCTGTTCTCGTCGGATTGTGGGCTTGGCATGCAATCTGTCATCCGCTGCGCCTCTGCCATGCCGGTCTTCAGTTTCTGCTGCCTTTCCTCTCGGGCAGCACCTCCTCTGCACTCCAGTTCCTTCTCCTGCTGGGCGGATTAGCTTTGGCAGCATTTCTCACAGCGTCTTATCCCCAACACCTCAGCCTGTGCTTCTGCATGTAACCGTGCAGCCCACCATCTGCAGCTCTCCCTCATTGTTGTCAGCTGTGTGGGTTTTAAATCTCCCGTCCGATTAAAGAGTTTCCAAAGACTAGACCGCAAAATAGGCTTCCCGGCCTTAGTGATCTTTACTGTTCTTTGTCTCTTCCTCGTCTCAGTAGTTGATGGGTGATTCTTTATGCGTTGTTTAAGAAGCTGGTATGGGATTCTTTCAGGAGTAATCATCACTGCTCCCTGCCCCTTCCTCGTATCATTAATTAAAGTATTACTCTGGTTATCATGTCTGAGAATATTAATATTGGATTCAGTACATGGATGAGGATAAGTGGTGCAATAGCCATTAAGGTCTGAGGAATGGGGGGAACATGCCCAAGAGGGAACAGGGGTATGTGACTGTTCCCAATGTCGCCCTCCCTTCTCCCAGAGAGTCGCCTCCTCCCAGGTGGTCCTCCCTCATATAGCCGCCCCCGTGGTCAGGATCAGTTAGAGACTGTCGTCCCCTGGCCACATAATGAAAGACTACCTCAGAAAAGGAGTGAGGACATCATTAGACTTATCACAGCAGAGAGAGATGAGAGGACCTAGGCAGTCCAGAGGGAAAGATGGGGGATAGAAAGAGAAGGAGGGAGTATCGATAGAACAGAAGGGAGAGCCAGGAGGTGAAACATCAGTGATAGGAGTGAAAGAGAGTAAGAGGTAGAGAGAGTGCCTGAGAAGACACATACGCCATCTTGAACCACATCTTTTAGTATCCCTGGAGAGTAGTAGAGTAGGGTGTTTCAATACCTAGAGGGAGCAAGATAGAAAAGGCTTTGACCTTTAGGCCCCCACCTGAAGTTCAGACTAGAGTAAACAGTAGGAAATACCAACCTCTAGTTTAATCAACACCCTGTGTAAAAGAGATACCTGGGCTATGGTGTTGAATCCCACTGGAGGTTGGGGCACCATCTGTGACAAACCTGAAAATGTAGCCTTACATTAGCATGATGGCATATATTGGGCACAGCAGGTATTTTAAGCCTGCATATCCACCAGCGTTTCCCAAGCACACTCTTGAGCCCTTCACACACCCAACACTACTCTACCTCTTACAATACTCCAAAACTGCCTTTGGAATCTCATTGCATATATTAGCAAAAAACATAATCTTCTATGTTGCTGTCTCTAGAAGAAAGCCCATATATCATGGACAAACACACATCCATACTAATGCAAGCATTTAGCCCTGCCAGACTCCCTCCTGCATCAGAAAACTCATTTCCTGTATTCCCTCATGTGTACTTTAGCCAATTGTTCCCAGCAGACTCAGGTCTTGTTCCCCGAGACAGGTCACAAAATGCCTTGTGCACATATTTGGCGCTTTGAAACGACTACATTGATGATTACTAGTAGCCTGACATATAAGCCAGAATGCATGTGTTTTTACTGGGGAAAGCTGTTATATATTGAATATGTGCTTACAGTGGCTTGCTAGCATATATGGGGCACAGCAAGCATGAATGTGCTCTTATAGCAGTTCCATGCTCGTGTACCGCAATCTTTGCATCATAACTCCCTCATCAGGCGCCCTCTGCTAGCTCTACTTTACTTCGCAGAAACTCAGGCCCCATTGCATTGTTGTGTACAATCTCTCCCGGAGGGGGGTCCACAAACGTCTTCTTTATTGCTCCCCCGCCGCCCTGCCTCTCTCCTTTCTCCCCTCCTCTGCTGCACTTACATACCTTTGCTCTGGAAGTGGAGGGTTGCCCCCCACCCATCACAGCCCATCCCCAACTTCCCCAGTAGGTTGGTGTGTGGCCCCTTACCCCACTGACACATGCCCCTTAACCAGTTTAAGTCATGGTTCCACTTGCTTGCGTTTCTCCTCATGCACAGCCATAACATGGATGAGGAAATCTACCAACCAGTGCATGCACACGTATTTCGACACAGAAGAAAGGACTCTTGCACCACCGTTCAGAACACTAGACTGTGTATTCCCTTTCCCAAAACACATTTTTACCTGGTGCCATGAACTGTTAATCCCTTCACCCCTCCTGATGGATTTGTGTCCCTGCCAGTGCACATTGCTGTTGCTTTTCTACCAATGGCTTTGCAAAGGTGGTTTAGCACGGCGTGGCCAATAAACAATGAAAAGACCTGTCACCCTTACAGTGGCATGCTGGCATACACTGAAAGCAGCCAGTAGGAAAATGTGTTCTTACTTTCACAATATTGGCAAACATTGTGGGCCACCGACAGGATGAACATGTGTTTTGGAGGGAAATGCTGTAATATGTTCCTGAGAGAGGCCTTATAGTTTTTCTTTGGACATAGCCTGCATCAAAATGAGTTGCAGAATGCCACCGAGTACTGTTGGTGCGATGACCTGACATCTCTTTCATGCCTTCCTCTACAGACCGAAAAAATGTCCTGCTTTTTAACCAGTTTTTCTATAATTGGCGCTATAAAAGAGAGGTGGCGGAGTCTGAGAAATCAGATAAGTCCGAGGTAGTCCCTCTCACTTTGCCTAAAAAGCAAACACAATCCAAGCCGGCAAAAGAAATGTTATATACATTTTGGAATGGAATGCTTTGAAAATCAGAGAAATTATGTGATATACGTCCGAGTTAACGAGAAACACTAAATCTCTTCAAATGAAAAACATTGCATGTTTTTTGGACACGGGATGAGGGCAGAGGGGGGAGAGAATGGGGAGGAGTGAGGAACATGAGAAGATTGAATAGTGCAAGCATGCGCAGAATAAAACTTGACTTCAGGTATGTGCACCACCCATGCACACCCTCTGCATGATACTTGGGGGCAGGCAGTTTGTGAACATGGTACATGTCCTTTATGGCACTGTTTGATGTGCCCTCAGTCTGTTCATGCGCTCCAAGGACCGTTTGTTTACCTGTGGGTTCCAGGTGTCAAGAGCATGGTTCAATACCTGTGCCTTATTGCACAAGTACAGCCATCCTGCCTGTAAGTTTGTGTGCAGGCTCCAGACTTGAGAATGTGATGCATGAACCGGTTATCACTGTAGGTATAGGTGGAGGGGTGTTTATGTCTGTGTATGGTGTACAGCCTGTGCACGCCATTGAGAACACAGTACATGCCTAGTGTCAGGACTGTGGGTTTGTGAGAGCCTGTGTACGGCTTCTCATGGTGCACACCTTTTATGTCTGTGCCCAGCCTGTGCACCTTTTGTACAGGAGGCTGTGCTGAAGTGGACTTGGACCAGATAGTCCCAGCCCCCTCCCCCGGCTCACATACATATGGATCATTAGCCAGTGAAAGCCGACGCTTTCCTGGGGAAGTGCAATACCATATATGGGATTTCCTGACCTGAAAGGACAGCAAGATGGCCAAACTACAATATGGCCAAAGAAGACCCTATATACCTGGACAAATGTTACAGACTCAAATCCTCCTCCTCCTCCAATAGATCCTTGAACCAGTCCACTGGCCCGACACTCATTGCCAAGCTTTGTGATGCTCGGGATAGGGACAGGATCTTGAAAGCTGCTGCGTTTAAGAAGTCGCTAGAGTTCCAGGAGAATGTGATCCATATCTTCCCTAACTTGGCCCCGGTGACCAAAAAGAAAAGAGGGAGGCTCAACATCATTAAGAAGTCTTTTTTGGTTCGTGGGGTGAAAGTGGGGTTGCTTAGACCTGCGAAACCCAGAGTGACATGGTGCGAGAAGGAACACATCTTGTATGTCCTAGAGAGCGCTGAAAAGTTGCCAACCATACCAGTTAAGACACTGCCCACTCAAGATAAAGGATGAGGGGCATGAGTCTTGCGGTGGCCTTTCTGTCTTCCATTGTGATAATGCTGGAAGCTTTTTCTATCTCCAGTTGTTATATCTTTAGAGACTCGATCCTCCGATTCCCAGTGACTGTGCAAATGTGCTCCTGTAGTTTATGTAGAGTGTCTCCGTGGAGGCCTGTGTATTGTATCTGAGTGGTAGAGGCGCTGGGGGACTATGGCTGGCGTGGATGGTTTCTATTTGGGGTTCGGGGGCCTGCAGAGGGAGGCTTGATGACTTACTATTATCATTGAGTGTTCGGTTTTAAAAATCTATTGCATTCGCTTGACATTCGCTTGACATTTTCCCCCCATATTGGAACGAGGACTCTAAGGGTACCCATCGTATTGTGAACATGAGATGCAATGTTGGTACTCTTTGTTGAAGCGGTGTGATGTACCCATGTGGGGGTTATGCCTCCTGTTATGCTGTTGTTTTGTTTTATGGCAAATTGCAATAAACTTCAATTTACAAAAAAGGCCCGACAGAGACTACTGCTTCTCTTCCATCATATGATGAGAGTACAAAATATTATGAATATGCAGACAAAAACAGATTTTTAAAAAAGGGATTTCCTTTGTGCTACTGTCTAGATTGTAAATGACAGAAAAAATCAGTCTGTCAGCATGACCATGTTAAATGATAATGTTAATGAACTATTTTAAGTCGTGTTCTTGGAATGTGTTACAGCCCCTGGCACTGCCTGCCACTGTGGGCAGAGAGAAGAGGACTGCCATGTAGAGCCCGGATATAGCACTGTAGACAGAACCACTTCAACACCTGCTTCACACAGATCAGTCACCATCTAATGTTACATGCAGGCTTCTCAGGTCAGGGGGCACACAACCTTTCCCCCCCCACCCCTCGCCCCACCAACCTCACCCCTATAGCCGGTCTAGCACCAGTTTACATTTAGCTTCAGGAAATGTTATGAGACAAACTATTACATACTAAGTATGCACTTGAAAAACCCAGCTTCATACATAAAATGTAAACGGTAAATTACAATAAAAGAAATATTTTGAGTCGGTAACGACTAGAAGAACTATGCAAGCTGTAATGTCCCCATAGCCTCCAGTTGTCTTTGAACTTGCTTTACACTTAGGCTTTAGTGTTTGTCACGTGGACTTTTTAATTGTCACACATTTATTGTGCTACACATTCACTGCTCATCTAATTGATGGAGGTTTCCATTCGTTTGCCAACTCTCCTTGAAAAGCCATGCTGTTGCTCCTGAGTGAGCACCCAAGGCCCAACCAGCTTTATCTCCTCAGCATTGCCGCTGCACTGGAATATGCCGCCGCCGCCACCACCACACGTATTAGAAGTTGCTCCATCACACTGCCCTCTTTCTCCTCTATCCTGAACTGTAAAGATGTGAGGCTAAATATGTTTTTACTAAATAAGTTTTCTAAGGATTACGGCGGCGCTGAAAGTGGCTATGTTCTCCATAGTGAAGCCTCCAAAGCACATGTTAGGGCTTAAACGTTTCTAGTGATCATTCACAAATTATCAGTGCTATTGGGTTCGGGAACTTGGTCCTTAGCACATATATTTAAGATAGATTTTAGTGATGATAGTTCTTAGGTACTCAGGGGAAGGTCTCATGAGCCAATTCTCAAACTAGAATTGTTCTATACACAAAAAGGTGTGTGCGCCCCTTTAACAAGAACGATCAAGGCTAAATAACCTGTTCTATAGGTAAGGGCTGTGAGAAACCTGAGTGTGTTCTCACTGGTAGACCCTGGGGATCCTTTGTTCAGGTGGCCAGGGGAGGGCCATCGTGCTTGGATCCCGACCGTGGGGGTGGGCAAGCGAGGAAGGATTACCTGGGCAAGGGACCCTTGGGGACCATGGAAGGAATGCTCTTGGGCAAGACACAGTATCCCTTTTTCTGCGATACACCCCTACCCGACAACCCCTCTGTCTTTATGAGATATTGGCACCCCAGTCCCATCCTACCCCAGTACTTCTCTTTAAGAAAAGGCAGCAGAAAACCCATTTATACACAACAACCCATCTGTTCTCCCCTTTCTGACAATAACCTTCCCTCCTTTTCAGTGGAACACTACACACCCCATAATCCCAGTTCTTTTGTTGACAAACCTTTTCTTAAATATTCAGCCGATTTTCTCCCAAAATCTGCAACTCAGTACATTTCCCAGAATCCCCTTCATTCACTGTGCCCTTCAAATACTGTGAAGAAGAAGAAGCAACAAGGAGGAATGAGGATTACCATAGGAAACTCTGGGCCATTAACTCCTATGGACGACCACCATGTTATCCCGCTAACGATGGCAGGCAGGGTCAGGCATTCCCTTCCAAACATGCAAACCTGAACCAAATCACCACTCCCAGGGAGTATATATAAAATGCAGGGCAGGAAAGCACAGTTCGAGTGAGTTGGGGATGCTGGAAGGTGCAGGAAGCCAAAGGAAGCCAAAGGAAGACCAGAAGAGCTGCACTGACCCTGGGATACCTGGAGGACCTGGAGGAGAAGAAAACCGCCCTGACACTGGCCCTGTGAGTCCAGAGGAGACTGCACTGTGGACGGGAGCTGTACTTCAACAAGGCAAGTCCACAGCCAGCCGGGGTTGACTGGCAGTACCAACAGCAAGACTCCTCCCCTGGGCCAGTCAGGTGAACCCAGGTCTCTGAGGATCAGCAGAAGAGACCCTGACCTCAGAACATTATCCCCTTTTAGCTCATGCAGCTTCCAATGCCAAATACCGTTTTGGGGAACTGAGAAATGGGAGCAAAATCCTGACAGTGGATTCTGGGACTGGAAGTCCCAAAGCCCTTTTTCAAAACTGTGAAGTTTGAGAGGAGACATGAGACCGGCAGAGGGAAGTCTTCTTAATGAACTATGTGAGAGCAGTCCGAGCCTGGAAGAGGGACGCCCTTGTGAACTTTTTAAGAAGGGTCTGAGCCCGGCAGAGGGAGACCCTTATGAACTTTTTACGAAGGGTCCGAGCCTGGAAGTGGAAGGCCCTTTTGAACCCTAAAAGGGGTCAGAGCCCTCAGAGGTAGGCCCTTGTATACTTTGTGAGTGAAGAGGGGTCCGAGCCCTGCAGAGGGAGATCATTGTGTACTTTGTGAGTGAAATTGGCACCAGAGACAAAGTGGTCCGGCGCCATGTGGGTGCTCATTCGAAGGTGTCTCCCCTCTCCTGAACAAGGAGAAAGTATGGAACTAAGAGTGTTGAAACTACAAATACCAAGAGGCCTTAGGGGAGGGCGGCGTAAGCTGTCAAAGTGGTCATACGAGGGTCGTCAAAGCCCTTGTACAGTCAGAAGTCTTTGGCATGAATTGGAGGCAAATGTGAGCCTGACTGAGAGATACCTGTGAAATCATTTTGATGATAGAACTGTGTGAACACTTACTGGGGGCTTAAGGGCAAGCTTGACTGGGGGCTTAAGGGAAAGCCTAACATGGGGCTGAAACCCAGACTTGGGTAAAGGAAGGACCTAAGGGGTCTAGAAGGACTTACTTTTTGAACTGTATGAAAATGGCAATGTGAACCCAACGGAGGGATGCCAGAGAAAGCCAAGGGAAGTGAATTCTGCATGGTGTTAAAATGAAGTGAACATTGTGATGACAAGTGTAAACCCGACTGAGGGAGGCTAACGTTGAGAGAAGGACTGGAGCCCGGCTGAGGGGAATCCAAGGCTGAAGGGTATTCACCCCAGGTAAATATATAATATGATATGGCATTTATAACACGCCTATACACAAGTTAAAGATTACCAGAAGGAACTTTTGTTTTGTTGTTTTGCATCACAGGCCCTTAAAAGCAAGCAAGTATACATGAAAAGAGACTTGGACACAGAAGGCCCTGATATAAAGAAAAGGAACTGTAACCTTGTGCTGGAAAAGCCCAGGAGAGTGCTGTGCTCAAGACTCCCGACTTGGCCCGTGCTAAAAAAAAAGGGGAAGGGAGACCCCGGCCATAACATCCTGACAGATCATTTGGTGAACACTTATTTCTTTTTTTGTGAACATTAACCCACACTCTTTTAGAATTAGCAATAGTTTTTTTTTAGTATAGGCCCTTTTTATTGTCTAGACACCACAAGGGCTGTATTATTATTATTTGATGGTTGTAGCCTGCTCCCATCTTAGAGTTCGGTGTAGTTTAGGCGTTTATCTAACCATTTTATAGTTTAATTACTATTATTTTTTATTTGTATGTGGTTCCCGAGAACCTTTACAAAAGCAAAAAGAACAATACAATCTATTTCAATTCAAATCAAATAGTTCTACTTCAAAAAACATTTTAAACAACCATAAAACAAAGAATTAGGAAATAAAAAATACAAGGATAAAACACATTGGGCCTCATTACGACCCTGCTGGTCCGGAAAGAACGGTGGTGGTAAAACCGCCACCACCGTTCTTTCCGGACCGGCTGATTAAGAGTCCTGCAGGCGGGAGGTGTCACTCCCGTCAGGTCTGACCTGGCGGATTTAACACCACCCGCCTGCAGGCGGACATGGAAACACCGGCACCATTTCAGCATGGTGCCAGTGTTTCCACTTCCCCATCCATGGGAATGGGGATTAGCAGAATTCCGCCTCCGGAATTACCGGGTCACCAGGGTTGTAATGCCCCGGTGATTCCGGCAATCACAGAGGCGGAATGGTAATACGAGTCCGGCGGTAACCTGTCAGAATTTCCAGCACGGTTACCGCCGGACTCGTAATGAGGCCCATTATTTGTTAATTCCAGTTATACTCTTAGAGCAAAACACGGTTAACCCAACCAGTGTCCAGGGGGGCAAGACAAGGAAAAAAGAAGTGCAGGTACAAAAGCAAAAGAGGAAGGAGAAAGATCTAGAGTTAAGTGATAATGTTGATATTTTCAAAATCTTGTATCACTTTTATCGTCAGGCCTGTCTCATGACCAGATACAACCTCTCCCCGTCAGATCTATCCACACATTTTTGGAGGAGAGCTACTCTTGTAGATCAGGTGCCCTCACACTTCATCAGAAGATGCTTTAAAGACTGCTTCTCAGGATTTGCACAAAACACACATAATGTTTTAGCAGCTTCCCTTAGCCCCATTTTGAGAGAACCTCTCCAGTATGTACCAGGTTTAAGTGAATTCTAAGAATATTATGTCTAGTTCTCCACTCAGGGAATTGTTCGAAGTATCTTGGTATGCTTCCCAATTTCTTATCGAACACTGAAAGCGAGTTTGCTAGGGCAGCGCTACGCATGTCATCAATTGTGGTGATCCAATCCATCTGTTCTATTGTTCTTTTAGTTTTTAGAGGATTGGTATCTAATGTCACAAAATCTGTCTGCTCTTGAGAGAATTATATCAACCCTGGTGTCCAGATCAAATAATATGGATGATTGAGAATGTTCAAGATGGTCTTTGATATCTGCGTATAGTGTATGTTGTCGTGAATTCTTAATTGATGGAAAGCAAGAAACCAACTTCCAATCCCCTGGGGATCCCAAAGACTTAAGCCCCAGTTCATATCTTAAGCAAGAAGTAGAAAGGCCTTGCGAAAGGCCAAGGTCCCTCTTCCAAATTAGTCCCTCCAATTATTGCCAGTTTATCTTCCTGAGTAAGGGTTTAGCCTCTAGCCCGTACAAAACCACTGTGTTACACTTCGGACTTCCCCGTCGGCATCCTTGCAGAATTCATCTTCGTTACAGGCTCCTCTATGGTCCAGGTACAAGCTACCATGGCGTCTGTACAAACGTCGACGTACTCCAGGTCACCTGACATGCCTTGTACGTGGAAGACGTACAGCAAGCCACGACCCTCTTACGACGACTATAAAACCACCGTCTTTCAAGGGGCTCGTTGCTGCTAATTAGCGTTACCAGCTACACGCGGTTTCATCCGTTTCTTCTTCGTGTATCCCTATACGAACCCTTATCTGAACTCCTAGTTTTGACCTTCTGCCTGAAATTGGATTGCTTCGTCTTCTCCCTTGTTCTTGTTGTGATCGTCTGGTTGTTGGACTCGGAACGCTTCTGGATACGGCTCTCTTCAGTGTCTTGCGGTTCTTTCCTGGTTGCCGCTCTACACATCAATTTTGGCTGTTTTTTCATCCGGATCATCTCAACAACTACTCAACCATAATCGTGTACTCAGGTACATAGCTATTGTCTTCCATGGACATTGTTTTCTGTTGGATTCTGGGACATTGAGTGACTTTCCTGTGAGATTATTCTTCAGTGCATATGAACGCTTTCTTGATTTGCACCAACCCGACCCTAGTGCGTCCCTCGTGCCGTCTGGGGTTACTTTCCTATACTAACTTCCCTGTTTGTTATTTTCTCCTGTCGTTGTCTCCAGAATTCTGAACTCCTTATCCTGGACTCCTCCTACTCCAATATTCTTTACTCAGGTCAGTTTTAATCAATACTATAGCTAAAGTGGGAAACAATACTGATTTAGATTTATTCCACTCATTCGTGTTATTCTTTGTAGATAATCCCGGGGAAACGCAATTCCACTCCAATATTCATATAGGTAGTTGTTCAATCATTTACTGTTCTAATCACTTGTTTATAACATCAACACATCAACACTGCCTAATATCTTGTATTCTTTTGCAGCATTGGTATTGGCGGTGTGTTTTCTCCCCGCTCTTTTATTCAATTGACATCTCTGTCTGTTCTACTGAAACAGCAGAGAGGTACATTGTGGAAAAGAGCCCCTCTTGAGGAAGCCTGAGTCTTGTACTCAGGGGAGTTGGGATGGAAGGCTGAATTCGGAATTCTATACTACCAACATCTCCAGGGTTGTGTTCTCCGCATCTTTGACCTATTCGGAGTGGTGAGTAACACACTGGGACTGCTTTGACCACAGAGTATTTAATTAGGGGGACTAGTGAGAATTTACAATATTTACTGTACATTTTTTTCATTTGGGAGTCCAACAAGGCTGAAACACATGTCTGGGGTTGCTGATGGTACTCTTTTTCAGAGGGGAATTGCCATAGCATTTCGGTGCTGGACTGCCCTTGTGAGTGGGGTCAGACTGATATGCAAATGGATATTTCTCTTCTGTGAAGGGTCAATGAGCTAAAATGTAGTGGAAGACATTCCATAGAACAGGTTATTTGAATAATGTTCATTCTCAGTAGAGGGACCCACACTCTTATTAATAGAATGGATCTATAGATGCAAGTGGTGCAGTGCCCCATATTGATTCATTTATGTCTGAGAATTACTTTTTTAAACAAGCATTGGCAAAACCAACATTTTGGGCTTTTGTGTAGGTAAGAGATAGGCATTTTCTAGGCACTGATATAATGGTACTAACAGCCCATAAGATCGCACGGGCTGAAAAATTGAGTCATTATCTATTCTGGACATAAGATGGCACTACCTTGCAAATGCCTATCTAATACATCAAGTCCAAATCTTTGGCTTTCTCGTTGCTTGATTTTAAAAGTACATCATTGCATGGAAGAGATAGACATTAAGTGGCTGAAGGCACACTTGGTTAATGCATTTTTATTGCACCAGTAGCTATTTACGACTGCAGTTAAGCCATTAACTCTCAGCAGACTGCTTAGAAATAAGCCGGGCAGGCTAATGGTTGATTTTAATGCTTGATACAGTGAGCTCAAAGAGATCCCAGGAGGATGTGTTTTGGGCCGGTAGTCGGTGGGAATGTCCATAGGAATTAGTATGGCCCTGGGCAGTTAATGGGTGGGTGAATAAACAAACAACTCCCACACACTACGTGTCCCTCCTCATATGACATCTCCCTCCTAGCTGCACTTCAATGTATTAGTTTCGGCTTATAGGTAATAGTCCAAACTAACACGGTCTGGGCTTGCCCAGGGTGGCAGTTAAGGCTATACATGCTCTCCATAATCTGTTGTCGGAATTTGGGACATTGCATTCTGTGCTTGCTACATTTCGTACTTTACAGTTGCTTTGTAGATAGCCCAGGATGCGGCTATAAAGGTAAGGAATTACTTAACCCACATGACCACAGCACACTGTAATCGTTTGGATAAACTGTGAAATGCGTCCCTGTGCCAAAGATTTTTAAAGTAAACACGCCGAGCAACACAAGAAAGTGAATAATAAGCACAGCGCCAATCCCTCTGAATGTTCTGTGTCAATAAACTCAAATGAATCGAGTAAGTTAGGTGAGAGCTGCAGCCATGCAACATGAACTGTTTATTCACAGACAGTCCTATCAAAAAGGATGAAGTGCAGTCAGGTGATTTGCACTCAGTCCAATATTACGGTTAGAACATAGATTTCAAGTTATAGTCAGAGAAAAGTAAATTGTTCAAAATATATCAATAGAGTGGACTGATTTGAAAAGGAATGAATTGCTCTTCATTATGAATCAATATAGAGGCAAACAAATACCAAATTAGAAAAAGGATGAGGTGAAATCTGTTTAACTTATCATTCTCCAATATGTCATATTTAACATATCATATGTCATATTTAACACATCATTCTCCAATGTAAGCGGCTTACAAATGCACAATAAATAAATGTAAATTCTTAGCACGCCTTTCTCCAGTATGCCCAAAAAGTATGAAAATTAGGATAAACTGAAATCTGTTTAACACATCATTCTCTAATAGGTCACATTTAACCCATCATATGTCATATTTAACACATCATATGTCATATTTAACACATCATTTTCCAATATGCCTTCTATGTAATTTTTAACACATATTTCTCCAGTAAGCCAACATTGACCTAATGGGGCACATGAATATATTTCACCCGTTCCACGCTTTCTGAAGGCAAAGTTGTCCCTTATTCTCAAGGTTCTAACAGAATGTTACTATCAATGAATTCCTTGTATTCATGTACAAAGAGTTTCACATCTGTAATATTTTCCAACTAAACTCTTAGAAGTGTCGTGGAACGCCGCCATTTGGACATAAAGGAAAAACAAAGTGGATAATTATCCTACAATGGAAATAACCTAAAATAGATGGACAATGAACCCAAAGAAAATGTAAAGAGAACAGTGGCACACATTACAACTAAAGGAAATCCATATACAGAGACTGGAATGGATCTGTTACCAAAAAGATTAAGGAACGAATAACAATAAAAAGTAGAATTAGCCATACAATGAGTGACCAAACTCTTTAATGCAGTACAAAACATTGAATATTTAAGCTAATTTGTGAGAATCCAAAAAAACTGTACTAAGGGTTTAATTGTTCTTCGCCTGCCAAGCCAATTTACAAAATGGGAAAGACCATATGCAAATCAGGCTTGGTCCCACCCCAAAAGGGGCAGTCTAGCCTGAACTGCTTGGTCACATCCCTTCTGCACGAGGGAGTGGGACCAAGCCTGATTTGCACATGGTCTTTCCCCTTTTGTAATGGCTTGGCAGGCGAAGGGTGGTCTGGAGGGTTGCCCAGAGCAATGCCAGAGGTTAATTAAGTCTAAACCTTCCAGCCACCACCTCTTTTGTTTGAATTTCAAAGCTGGGTCCACGTGGCTCCCAGGTCACCCGGTTTTGAGGAAGCGCAGATATTTTGCGGGGTGTGCTGGCAAGGAAGGGTAGAGGGGGGATTTGAAGGAGCAAAAGGGGTGCAATATGTTTCTCAGAAGTTGTTTATTTCCGCAGATGGTGAACAGTGGAGAACAGCATAAATGTGATATGGATATACAAATATTTGCTGAACAGCATCCGGTCAGAGACCGGAGGAGGAAGGTTTTTATGGGAGGGACGGGGAGGAAAGCAGGAAGAGGCTATGGAGAGGTGAAGCAGCGGGGAGGTGAAGCAGCAGAGAGGATTGCAGGTGGGGATGGGAAGAGGACACGGGGGAGACAAGCCGCACAAAGGAAGTAGCGGGGCGTGTGGCCAGCGGGAAGACAAATAAATAAATAAAATGTAAACATTTATGATATTTGGTGTAGAGTTAAGGACTAAGGTTTACGGTCTGTAAAAGTTGGGGGCTAGCAGGGAGTTTGCATTGCAAGAGAAAGTGGGCAGGAGGGAATTGTTGGAGAGAAAGGGGGTTAGGGGTCTTTGGGGAGGGCAAGAGGATATGGAAACAGGCAGTTGGTGGGGGAAACTGTAAAGGTATGGGGTGGAGCAGAAAGAACACCTTTGGGAGGGCTTTTCTGGGTCCCGGGACAAGGTCAGTTGAAGTATGGTTGGTGGAAGCCAAAAGATTATTATCGTGGTAAAGAGGGTAGTTAGTGCTGTTCAGAAGGACAGGCTAGCCGAGGGGTACAAGAGACGGGAAGAGCAGTGAAGAAGGACATGTGGTGGCTCGGGGAGTTGACATGGTTACATTTGGGAAAGATGGTGGCAAGTTGAAGGGGAAAGGAAGATTGAAGGGAGGGAATGGGAATGAGGGGTTTCATATTCTATGTGTTAAAGGTTTGGTTAATCTGTAAGGCTGAGGAGCCAGGTTAACGATGTTTGTAAGCAGTGGCCTGTCACATTAAAGCAGCCATTTCCACTTACGAGTGTGGGTGTTTTTGTGCAGTGTAGCCCAAGGGGAGTGCCAGAGGGTACGAGGAACACGTTTCCCCCTAGGGATGTAGGGATGTTTGGGCGCTGCACATGTGGCCAGAGAACTGTTTGTGGGATAGAATGCCCTGCACTCTATTTAACGGGGGCCGGCGAAGGTCCGGTTACAGTGGGCGGGAGGAGCCTTGTGTGTTGCCCGCCGACCCACCCCTGACTTTCAGTAAGGGGATTGTTGCAAGGGTTATAAAATGACAAAGAAGGTGAGGATTGAAAGGAGAGAGGGGGATTTTGGTGTGACAGGTTGCAGTGGTAGGAGAGACAATTATGTGGCAGTATGCTCTGTTGTTGATTTGGCAGGTCAATTTTGGCATTTCAGCTCGGATGAGGATTTTGCGGGAAGTGTAGGGGGAGGACACAGGTTTCATGTGATATTACTGAATCAAATTTTAACAAATCAAATTTTACCCAAAATAAAAAAGAAATACTGAATACTTTCCCCCCAAATTTAGGCCCCTATTTCCCTACATTTTTTAACCCCACCCTGAATCCCCCACCCCTTTTAACCCCTTAACCCCACACCATATCTATATAAATTTCAGTATTTTTTGGTAAAATGTTATTCAGTATTTTATTTTCGGTAACATCACTGGATAATACGGACACACAGGGGAGAATGGATAAGGGAGTTCAGGGAAGCCTGGCATAAGGTCGTTTTAAGGATGTATGATGGAAGCCGAATGTTATTATCGCGGTAAAGAGGGCGGTTAGTGCTGTTCGGACACACAGGCTAGACCGGGGGTGCAAGAAAGGGGAAGAGGAGTGAAGAAGGATGGGTGGTGGTTCGGGGAGAGGACATGGTTCAATTTGGGAAAGATAGTGGCGAGTTGAATGGGAAAGGAAGATGAAAGGGAGGGAATTGGAATGGGGGTTTCATATTATATGTGTTAACGGCTAGGTTAGTCTATAAGGCCGAGAAGCCAGGTTACCGGTGTTTGTAAGCAGTGGCCTCTCGCATTAAAGCAACCTTTTCCACTTACAGCAAGTCTGGGTGTTTTTGTGCAGCTTAGCCCTAGAGATGCCAAAATAATAAGACTTCACTACAGGGGTAAGTGAAAATGTCAAGTAGCAAGCTACTAACCAGCCATCAAAAGTAACCAATCATCAAAAGTAACACGTCGCCTCAATTCTACAAATATACACTGCACCCCATTTCCTACTTGCTAAGAGTCAATTATCACTAGGAAATGGCTAGTGGCGAGTGCACATTTTGAGCCTGTTTAAAAAAAATATCGATGAGAAGCTACATCCATTTTGTGCCCACCTGCTGGCAAACATGGCTCTCTAAGAAGCACCACTTCCCGCAATAAGCTGCCACTGGTGTAAAGAGACAAGAATAAGAGAAGTTTCCATAAAATGCTCAAAGCTTCCTACCAGCAGCCTTTGCTTAGCTCTATTGTCAGAATGTCAATCTCATTCTCGCAATCTATACTTGCAGTGAACCCACCTAGCTTTTAGCACACACCCAAAAACATAAAATAACGCTCCAAAATCGGCTTTTACCAAGGCAAGCAATCCACCTAAACAGCCACTTGTACCGAGGCGCACGTCCTCAAAGCCTCCTCTACATGTCCAACGCGTTTTGTACCCTATAACCAAGGCACCGAATGGAACAGTGTGATTAAACAATTACTGAAAGACAGCAGTGGACTTTGACAGGGTCTTAACTGTGTTTATTGCCATATGTGTGTTCATCAGCGCACGCCTAAGACTCATCGCAAACAAGTCTGAAAAATAAACAAATAAAAGAACCGACCCAATGATCTTTTACAACCAAAGGTTGTGGTTTTAAAGAAGTTAATTGGTTTAGCCTTGGTTGATTGCTCTGGATTCATTGCTTCAGACTAACTGAAGCTGCAGGATGTACAATCATATCCCCCTTCACTGTTCTTTTTATAACGCGCTTAATACCAGCAAGTGATTTCGGGGCGTGGGACCGGGATTCGAACCAGTGTTGCCCAAGTCACCCTTTTCGGAAACAAATGTTTAAACTGAGAAGATAGAACTGACACAACATGAGGTCCTGTGCAACTGGACAATGAATCTCCACTCTCAACAGATGCACACCATATATATATATATATATATATATATATATATATATATATATATATATATATATATATATATATATATATATACCGATCAGCTAGCAGCCAAATATCTTCTGGCATAAATCTGCAAAAAGCATGTGATATTATAATCTTTAATCATATTCTCTGCCTATAAAGTCTTGTTCAGATGGCGTACTGAAGACAAGAGAGGGCGAGTATGAGAGGGGGAGAAGGAAGTTGGAGAGTGAAAGCCACACTCTGATTTTATGTTGCTTACATGGAGGGCTTTAAGTGGGCCGGGGCTAGCTCCGAAAATTGTGTCCCAGACAGGGCCCTATCAGGGCTCCCTAAAGTCCCCTGCTAATCCCGACCCACCAGGCTGCTGGATGCCCAGGCTTTTTTTTCTCAAGCCTGAAGCTCTCGCGTGTAAGCAAGAGCTTCAGGCTTTAGGGAAAAAAAGCCTCTCCTTTTGATTATGTTGCCGACTCCGCTGGCAGGCACTCCTTTCATTAGAGATGAAGAGGTGTTTATCTAACAGGCGATCAGCGACACAATGAAACGGCAAGGCCTTTTTTGTAAAGCTTGAAACTCTTGTGCGAGTGCTTCAGCCTTTATTAAAAAAAGCCTTTCCTTTTGATTGTGTCGCCGATCCCCCTGCCAGACACCCCTTTCATTAGAGATGCTGGGATCATCACCCTCGCACCCCAGGTGAGAGGGTGATGATCCCTGCATCTCTAGTAAAAGGGGTGCCTGGCAGAGGGGGTCAGCACAGCAATTAAAAGCCAAGACAACACCTACCTGACCTGAATGGTGGCAGCTAGGCCACTGCCCCGGTCTTTTTGCAAAATCGAGCCGGGGCTCTTAAAGGGAGTGTGGCCGAACAGGCAGCCTTTAGGTCAGGTAAGTGTTGCTTTTGCATTTAATTGCAGCGCTGACCCCCCTGCCAGACCACACACCCCTAAGGCCCCCAGTTCGAGTTTCCAGGACACTTAAAGCACTGCTTCCGTGGCCGTTTAAAGCGCTCTTTGGCCACTTAAAGGTGTTAAAGTGGAATGGAAGAGATGCCATTAACACATAGTGAAGGAGTATATAGCTATTTTATGTTACAGGGGTTTACGCGGCCCACTGCTGCTATTTGCATGGCCTTCAGGGGCTCTGGTGGTTCACAAAGGGGGTGGTGGGTTAGGATAACAAGGAGAGAAGGACATCTCAAGATAGCTTTGCTGCTGTGTTGAAGTGTGCAGTTTGTAAGTACATGGGTACTGTGTGTGGGTCTGTTTCTAGGTGGTCTATGTGGAGAGCACAGAGACGTGTGTCCAGGCGGGAACCGCGTGTGTCTGTGGTGTTAGGGCGAGGTGATATGCAAGTGGGTTGTAGAGGTATATAGTTCTGTTGGTTGATGTCTATAGAGAGGGATTTTAAATTGCGGTGTGTGGTGGTATAGTGTACTTAGGGCAAGAAGAGAGTGTTGTTTTGGCACATGAGTCAACCATGGGCATTCGATTAATCTAGGATGCTAAGGAGCAAAATACAGTGGAGCAACAATTAAACTAGATGAAATAATTAAAAATAGCAAACAATTGATACAGTGCTAAGGGCAAAATGCAGAGGAACAAAAGACGAAGATGGCAAACAATTCATAAATTGGAGACACAATGCTCTGTAGACATCTGCTGAAATGCCACTCTGCCGAGGCTAGGCGAAGACCACCCAATCGGCTCTGCTCTCCCCCCAAAGCATAAGCCAACAAACATGACAAACCCACTCTGCCTGTCTTCGCACCAGGCTGCCCAACTCCACATACCAAGCCTCCAAAGACCTCAGCAACAATGCATGGTCCATGGCACTGAGACAAAAACCTGCAATCAATGGTGGGCAGAAGGTTACCACTCAACCCTCAACTCAATCTGCCTGCTGCCCGAAGGCACCACCACAATGAGCACTCTGCCTTTCCTGGGCTCAACCAAGAGACCATGCCACTAGACCCCTCATTAGAGCAACCCACATCTGAGTCTCCCACTGTGCCAACCAAGCAGACCAAAATGCACAAAACATGTGAAGCCCACCCAGTACAAACCAATGTTACGGCAACAGCCTACCTCAACCCCCACAATTTCCATCAACCAGCCTCCGCAAAAGATGCCCGAGTGCCTGCCCAATAAGCCTGACCAACCCATCCACCAGGGGCTGGCACATGGATGTCCGCAGGGTCGCAACCATAAACAGGTCCTTATCCTCGCTATAAGCCTGGATGCTGAACCAGAACTCTGACCTGCCGGCAACCCCCTTCGCCCTTGGGAATCCACCCAGGAAAGCAGGTCCCACGATGCCCCAGAATCCATTAGGCGGCACTAGCGTGAAAATGGAATGTCCGTGGCAGCATGTGGTGCCATCCACAACAACCTATGCTCTCAACTGAGACAGCTGCACCATATCCAAAGCAACTAAATGGAATGTACACAAAAAGGTTAAGAATAGCAAAGGAGCCTTTGACAAGAACATCTCATCCCTTGCCCTAAACATATTTTGAGAATCCCCCCCCCCCCCCTACTGTAGCGATATGTGTGTTTTTTTTTTTTGGGCCGAGGTACAGAGCTCATAATATTAAAATACTGCTCAACTAAATGGTATTTATTTAAGCAATGTCGGAGGGATGGAGTTGTGGAAGCTACTGAGGAGGCGGGGATAAAGCTGGAGACCACACCAGGCCCATGTGTCAAGGGAAGGCAGGAAATATGCAGATGAGTTGGCACTGCAATATCCGGCAAGGGCTAGCTGGCACCCAGGGACTGCCTGCTTGTCATACGAATGCAGAAAATGACCAGGCAACTAAAAGGATCCCCATATGAATAAAATGTGTCTTTTCGAACATTCAAAAAGTATGCAAACTCAATGTTTGACATTCAACCCAGACATCAAACCAACTTGTGCAAAATTGTAAATTTAGGGGGAGAAAGCAGTCAACCTCACCTTGCTCCAGAAAGGCAGCCCCCTCCCTCCCTTAATTCCCTTTTTATAGTGCAGACATCTTTTGGTGGTTGAGGAGGTTCCTTCCTGGCTCCAGGAGAATCTGTATGGGGTCAGATCACACCTAGTGAATATGATATTCCCTTACAGACCCCTATAGGTGGCAAAGCTAGACAAGTACTGCATACCAGTTCTTGCCCTGTCATCAGTTAGTTCTAGCACAAACCGTCCTTAGGCGCTCTGGCACACAGTGGTACCTAGTAAGGGCAGGAGATAAAGAACATTCGAAATGACAGTGTTACTGGTTCACCCATCCTATCCCCCAACTCGCTCTCTTTCACTGTCAGCATGCATCTCTTCAACTGCCCTGCCGGGCTACCACTGCTCCTGCTTGTAATTTCGCTGTGAAGAAAAAACAGCAGGGTCCCAGCAACATTCTGAAACTAAAAGGTATGGAACGGCCGTAAAACCAGGTGGGAGGGATTCCATTTTGGGTTGCGGATGTGTGGTCTGCTGGCAAAAGTCCCTGCTGACCACTGAGTATAGTACCTGAGTAAGCTAAAGGGAGGTTTGAGATGGTACCCAGCCTGTCAATTCACATACTAAGGAAGTTGAAAGGGGTGCCCGAGGTCTTCATACCTCAAGGAGCTGTTTCTCTGAGACAAAGGTTCTTGTCTTCTATGAGCCTAAGCGCGTACCAAGGGTAAAAATGTATGAGAGAGAGACAGAAAGAGGTAGCGTTTGACCGTGGCAATTTGAGAAAGTGAAATGAAATGGGACCTCTCTAAAAGATTCTAGTGGTACGTACATGGTGAGAGAACCAGGTTGTAAGGAATTTTCATGGGGTTTCTGTGACTTCTAATGCATTTGGATGATGTTAATGCCTTTTTGTATGCCTTTCTATCCCATTTTATAATCATCTATATGTGGTTTCAGGTCTGTCTACCCATCGAGTTCCCTGACTGCTCCCTGCACAAAACAGCTCAAATTCTACATTCCACAACAAAATACAACTTACCAACTAAGTCACCTACACATGTCTATTGAACACTAGTCATAACACACACCGAACATCAGAACACTACACCAACATACATTCCACACCCTGAGCTAATCCATCAGCACTCCATGGGCACATGAGGTTCCCCTTCTGATACGTACGTCTCTGTGCTCTTGACACAGAACAGCTAGAAATTGACTCAGGCAGAGCTCAGGGTACCTCCGATATGCACACATCAACACAAGAGAAAAGCTATCTCCCATTACCCCTCTCCCCCGAGAGCCAGAGCACATGAGGACCATGCAAATGCTGGGGAGCATGGTATAAATCCAGTAACATATTATATCATGAAAGCTTGACATGTGACTGACTCTACTTCAGAACTGCCACACTGTCTGAGATAACTGACCTGCAGCCATGAACTTTCCCTATTATAAAGCAATTAACCCAAGTGGTACCTCCTTTTTAAGGCATAACCATATGTTTGGTGGTTAGACTGTGGAAATAACAGCTCACCAGCTTGGCACTCCGTGAGAGCTCAGGGCCATTACCTCCAAAACCTGCACACCTCATTTATTTCTTTTATACATTTGTAAAGCGTGCTCAACCCGGGGGCCCCTAGGCGCTGGTGACGGTACAAGAGCAGGCAGGCATAGCATAGTAGTCATATACGAATCAGGTGAGATTTAATGGTAGATAAAGTCAGTTAAAAAGCCAGGTTTTCAGATGTTTCCTGTAATGCCAGTAGGACTGTACCGAGTGCAGGGAGAGCAGTAGCGAGTTCCATAGTGTGGCAGAAGTGACTGGAAAGCTAAGAGCCTCCTGCGTTGTTGCGCTTGAATCTGGGAGTAACGAGGCAATGGCAGTAGGATAAGCGTGTGGGCCTGGTGGAGAAGGGTTTAGTGATTCTGTGAGGCAAGTATGGAGGGGCTGTATTTGAGAGGCAGCAGTGAGTGATGATGGTTACTTTAAATGTGATGCGCTCACAGATAGGGAGCCAGTGTGCTTCTTTCCTAGCTGTTGTGATGTGTTCACGCTTGGAAATATCAAGGGCAGCACGGAGGGCGTTGTTTTAGATGACCGGTAGTTTGATGAGGTTCCTTTCTGAAGTACTTGCGAAAAGGGCATTACAATAGTCTAACTTAGAGCCAATAATGGCACAGGAGATGGTGAGACTGTTAGGTGTTGAGAGGAATGGTTTACAGACATTGATAAGTTTGATAGTGTGGATGGCGAAAGATGCGATGGAGCTGACATGTTGTGTCATGTTCAGGGTGGTGTCATGGTAGACACCCATGGTTTTGACTGTGGGTGAGACTGGGATGGAAAGACCATCAATTGTAAAGACTTGAGTTCAGAGAGAAGGGTTTAGGTGCCGACAATGAGGATTTATGTCTTGTCATCATTAAGACAGGGCTGCCATCCAAGCCTGGAGGGTTTGATAGACAGAGTTAAGGGCGGTGGAGTTCTGAAGATAGTTTCCAGTGAGTGGGAGGAGAATTTGTGTGTCATCTGTATATTAGTGTAGGAGATGCTGAGGGAGTCAAGGTGATCAAAGAGCAGGCAGGTGTATATGTTGTAGGGAGTGGGAGAGGCTTAAGAACCTTGAGGGACGACACACGAGATAGGAGCTGACTGGGTGACAAAGAAGCCGATAAAGACTCGGGCGGATCTGTCAGCAACAAACGAGGCAATTGAATTGGTGGCTTGGCGAGAGAAGTTAGCAGCGTAACTAAGGTGGTGGCAGAGGGTTTAGTGGTTGACAAGATCAAATGCAGCAGAGAGGTCAAGTAGGAGAAGGAGAGCGGGTATGCCTGGGTCTCTTATGTCATCAAGTTGGTTCTTGACGTCAAACAGGGCAGATTCAGTTCCGTAGCCGGAGACGGAATCCATGTTGGCTGGGGCTGAGGATGCTGTGCTGTTCTGGAAGGTTTTGTATCTGGAGATGGGCTGCACGGTCTAGGATTTTGAGGAGGAATGGGACTGTGGTGATGGGGCGGTAATTAGTGGGAGTGGATGGGTCAAGAAAGTGCTTTTTGAGGAGGGGTGAGATCCAGGCTTCTTTGAGGCTGGTGGGAACAGAACAGGAAGAGAAGGATAAGTTTATAATGGCAGTGATAATGGGAGATAAGGCATCTGCACAGTCTTTGATGAGTGGAATGGGGCAGAGGTATCCTTTGCACCACAAAGGTTAAAGGCTATTGATGAGCTTAGTGGTGTCAGATTCGGTGATGGAGTTGGCGTTGAAGGAGGGTGGCGGTGGAGGGGCAGGGGGAAGGGAGGTCAATAGAAGCTGCATTTTATTTTGGAGCATAAGAATCTTACCCAGGAGGGCATCTTGGATCTTGTCACACCAGGTGTTATCTCTAACGAGGTCAGGGGAGGAGAGGAAGGTGTTCAAAGCTCACGCAGGATGGCAAAGAGCTCACGAGAATCAGAATTGACCCTGGATATTTTGTTGTTGTAGACGACAGCTTTGGCATATTAAAGGCCTTGCTTGAATTCTTTGGAGATGGTAGTGAAGCATGCCTTATTAATTTCAGTGGGGGTTTTGCGCCATTCAGCTTCAATTGTGTGCTGTTTGGATAGATTGGAGGTTCAGAGTTAACCAATAGTTTTTGTGCGCAGGAGGCATTAGCCTCCCGCTGTTCTAGATGGGCGAGTTGGTTTATTGCTTGGGAGACAGTGTTGTTGTAGAGATCCACAAGCATGGTGGGGTTGCCCGTATGTGGGGAGATGGTTGATAGGTTGACAGTTAGCCAGGGGTGGAGGCGGTCTTTGGTGAGATTGCGTGTGCTGTGTGATAGTATGGGGTGTTGTACAGTCGGAGCGTTGCCAGTGAGTTTAGTGGTGTCGATGGAAAATTAGATGATGTGGTGGTTGGACCAAGGGCAGGGGGTGTTCGAGCTGATAGAGGTGTTACAGTTGAGGTCTGCAAGCCAGTCGAGTTTTCGGCTAAGTTTATGGGTAGGCGCAAGGATACGCTGGGTCCAGCCAACAGTGACAGTGTTAGTGAAGGATATTGCACCTTTGTCAGAGGAGTCATTGAATCCAAGATTAAGGTCGCCCATGGGGAGAAGTTTGGATCCAGGCTTCAGGTTGGTGGTGAGTAGCTCTGAGATATCCTCTTTGAAAGAGACGGTATGTCCTGGAGGCGGGTACATGATGTGGAGGGAGCTGCTGGTTGTAGGGGAAAGTGACAGCTTTGTGGAGATAAGGTCACACTGAGGAGGAGCGCTGGATGTGATTGGTCTAGTGGGGATGGACTCGAAGATGAGTGCTATACCAGCTCTTTTGTTGGTTAGTCAGTCGCTCCAGAGGATGGAGTATCCAGGAGGGATGGAGATGGAGAGGGAAGGGCCAGCGGCTGCATGAAGCCAGGTTTCTGTAATGGCGAGGAGGTCTACGTTGTTGGTAGTGATGAGGTCTAGCATTAATTTAGGCACAGTTAATTGGAGTAGAGTGGTAGGAGGAGGAGTGGTGAGGGGCTAGGACTGTACGAGCCGTGGTGGATGGGGTGGTAATAAGTGGTCTAGGGAAGTTGGAGGAAAGTAAACCCTCATAGTTGAGTGATGCAGTGGCAATGGTGCGTGGACGTAGGTGTATCTTTCTGATGGGGGAGGAGGAGGAAGGGAGGTAGGCAGTGAGAGGGAGTGGGTGCAGCTGGCAAGATGGTGGAGTCTGCTAAGGCTGAGACATGGGAGTTGGATTAGATGTAGACTGCTAGGTCTGGTCGTGATAGTGGCTGGAGAAAGTGTGGAGTGCACAGGTGGGGATGCCAGGTTGTGTACATTAGATTGATGTCCGAAGGGGGATAACAGTGGGAGGAGGAATTTGGTGGGTGGTATGGAAGAATATGCAGGCAGGAGTCTGGGCAGAAAAGGCCTGATCTGTGGTAGCAGGGAGGTGGTGGTCACATACTTGTGGGATAGGAGTAGGCCGGTTGATGGGGCTTCCAAGCCGTCCATGCCCAGACAGGCCCAGACACGCAAAGGCCTTATGTGTAGGCCTTGGTATTACCCTAATTGGTCGTTTCAACTTGACCGTCTGGTACAACTGGCCAAATTCGGCTAGTACCATTTGGTCGTTTTGAAACAACCAATTTGGGTAATCACTACCAAACATGGGGAGCGGGGGTTGCGGGGGTGTCCCCTGCTCCCCATGTTTGGTAGTGATTGCCTTTGGGTATAGCAGGGGAGTCCCCCGCCTCCAGAGGTCTGGAGGCGGGAGAGCAAAAAAAATAAAAAAAAAATAATGAAAAGCACACCCTGAGGCATCGGATCCAACCCACGTAGGAGGGACGGATGCAACGCTGCAGGGTAAAAACATGCACGGACAGTGAAAAGGTAAGTAGGGGGTGTGTGTGGGGTTGGGTGGGGGGTTTTAATTAGGGCCGATTTGGCCACAGCAAAATTGGCTTTGCGGCCGAAATGACCACAGTCAATTCGGCAGCGAACAATTGTGCCACGGTCAAACGTATACATCATAGGCCTTGCATGGGGGCTGCCGGCTTCACCGGCTGCCTTGCACTGGTACCCGGGGGGCAGGGCATCCTGGAGGAAGGTGGTCGGTCGATGGTCGGCGTGATGGAGGTCGGCGGCGGCGGACATCTTTGAATAGAGCCATGGCTCCCGAGTGTTGATGGGGCGACCACACGGAATGGTCATGCCGGGCATGGTGGGATGTGAAGTGGAGGCAGCTCCTCTCTTACAGTAAGTCTCTTACAGCTATTAGCACCCCAGGCCGTTATCCGTGAAAATTGTATTTTTTTTAAGAAAACAAACTTGACAGGGAGCACTTCCCTGCCAGCAGGTAAGTGGGAGGGGAGGCCGAATGGACGACTGCTGGGAAGGTAGGAAAGGTAATGGGGCCCAGGCTGGGGCAGGAAATGTGGCCGCTCTTGGGAGTGGCACAGGAAGCAGGAATGGAACAAGGGCTTATACCTGCAGTTCAAGTCTGGGTTCTTAAGCTTGTGATTGGCCCCTGTCACTCCCATGGGTGCTAATGCAGAATGTACACACAAACATACGCCCATTCGTGTCCCTTTAAGGTACAAGGGCTCGGTGGAGGAAAAGACATCCGAGTTTGAATGAGACATTTTACGTGGATAGTATGGAGCGAAGTGAAACTAAAGCAGTGGAGAGAGCAGAACACAAAAGAAAGTGCCAGGCTCTCCAATCTGCCTGTGTACTCGCCTACTCTCCATACTACATACCCTGTAATCTCTAGATTTCCTCTGCTTTCCCAGCAATATTATTTCCTTGATGTCAATTGCTGAAAATCTTGCATTTAGATACTCGTTTTGCCTCCGTAATTTTAGCTGGGAGTGTTTTCAATGTGGGAGGTAGGAAAGACGTGTGTCGCATCAGGCCATTGAGTGGTCAGTCAGGGAAGACCGAACATGTGGTGAACTGTAGTGTTGACAATCCTTTTAGGAGAAGTTCTTGGAGAAGCCTTATTGGATATATGCCCTTGTCCCCATGAGAATTGTCCGGTGAAAGATGACTGCACAAATGTGTCTCTGAAACATACCCTTAAAAACTCTTTATTGATCTTTCCTCCAGTGTTCGCATGTTTGAATAACATCGTTTCACTTGGACATGCGGTTTAAGCCATTAGCTAATTTGAAACCATGTCTGTGTGCCATATTAGTGTTTCGAGTGGTACAGCCTCCAGAAATGGGGTGGCCTTCCAGAAGCATCCTGGCAGCACCTTCTCCCTGGCAATTATAACTTCCTGTGTGCACCCCAACATTCTTCCAATCCTACCACAGCCTCTCTTGGTTGATACTTTCTCATCCAGCTCACCTGTTCAGTTCATGGAACAGGATATAATCAAAGAACCAATCAGGTCAGCCAACCGTGTGAAAGTTGACAAGGATATTCGCATCACTCACAACATATGCCAACAGTAATGAGTATGCATGGCTGGAAAGTCTTAAGGTACTACTAACAGACTGAAGTAGACTTTAAATAACTATGAATTGTAAATGAACAACTCGTGGCATTGAGTCTGATGTACAATGTAGCCCTTCTTTAAAAAATATATATTTCCAATTACTGGCATTCAAACCCCACCGGCCATTATGTACTGTTCTGGAGGACTGTAGTGTCTTGAATAATGACCTAGCACTTGGCTACATTCAGTATTCGTTTTTATCTCCAAGACCCGTCTGATAGGATTGTTTGGTGGTTTATTATTTTTTCCACACCTTCTGGCACAACACCCTTATTACAGAATGACTTGCTGGCCAGTGAGACTAGGATGCCTAGAAAATTAAGAGAACCCCCCATCCTGAGATTTTATTTGGGAAGGAAACAGTGAAAGCCGAATAAGGTGGTGGCCAGTGACTGGTTAGCTGACAAAGTGTTTAAATTGCTTTAGGCCTGTGATTGTGGTTTTAGGTCCTCGCTGCAATTCCCCAAATATATGAAGGCCCTAAATGCAGTTACTTGTCGATTTATGGAAGGAGCCGGATGTGCATCGGAGGGCAGAAACCCTGCTGAAGAACCTACACAACTCCCCAAGCCACCTTGATGGCAAACCTCTACCCGATAATTTTGGATTCAGGCTCCTGACCTTTCAGGGTAAGAATAAGACAAGTGCTGATTTCCATTCTCTTGGCAGGACCAGCTTTGCTCAAGTATCAACGGTCGCATCTTCCTCTGCTTGCTGAACCCAGTGAAAGCTGCTGCCCAACTGATGGGGGAGAGGAGACCGGCAGCTGACAGAGCCCAGACTTACAGGTGCAAGGATAAACCAGAGACAAGCAGTGAGCACAGCAGAGCATGGTACCCTTGCAGGGATTGAAATAGCTTCCTCAACTCCTACTTGTAGCCTAGTTAGCTTGACACCAATGACTACCAGGAGCAACCTTTGACTCTGCAGCTGAAAAATTGTGACATTTATATATACCTATCTGGCTTTAACGCTACATGCTTGGAATTGTAACATAGTATTCATAATGCACCAGCATCCTACATCACATGGGAGACCTGCATGGTGCAGGATGCCCATGAGGGTGGCTGCTGATGTTGGTGCTTTTAGAGCTAAAGAATTTGTGGAAGGCTTTGCATAAGTTGGTTTTTAAAGTGCTCACCGTAGACCAATAGGTTAAGATGAAATCTTGAAGAAACTTACTGATGTCGTAGGCTCTGGTACAAAGAGAGGAAAGCAAGCAACCATAAGCATCTTTCCCAATTTGGAGAGCAGTGGTGTAAACAAACACTGGTGTAAAAACACGAAACTTTTTACTGCAAGCCACCAGATAGGGAGGCAGAAATACTAGGCCTGGGACCCCATGACAAACAGCAACACAGAGTCTGAGGCCGGATCCTCTGCAGGGCACCTCAGGTTGAGAGTAATTATGGTGTCATGAGAACCAAGATGGAACTATTGGGAACCTAAACCCTAGCAGCCTTCCATCCTGTCCACCGTGTCTTTTACCGCTTGCTACACCCGCAACAACAGACTGAGTCAACCAACTTTATTGATATTGAGAAGAGCATGCTCTGCTGCGATATCTCGGCTAACGATAAAGGCTGCAGAGGCCAAAGGATGCTCAATGTGGACACCCCAGCTGTTAGCGAAGTAGGGAACTGCCTGTGCCCTCAGCGCTGTGATGTGCTCATCTGGTGGACCGCGCCCTCTCCTTAAGCCTCATGTGGGTCGGAGCAAGTCACTCACTTGGTCCCAGCCACGTTGAGATTGCGATAAAGCCTTGTGTGCAGCGTGGAGGGCGGAGGGCTGGTGATTGGTTAGGTCTCAAAATCTGTCTTTCATGTTTGCCATGCAGGGGCTCCAACTCCCAACGTCTGTTTTGAACAAAAGTGGTCTGTTGAGTGGTGTAGTTCTGGCACCATGCCTGTTTGTCGGGATTGTACATTCACGATGACAGACAGAGTATACTGAGTGGAGCAAGTTGCAGCTATAGGATGTACATAATAAAATGTGTGCAAAGTCACTTGGCTGCAAAGCAGAGGAGGGTTAAGCGCCCGGCAACCCCCTCTCTGCCCTACAACAATGCTCTTGTTTAAAAGTGGTCATAGACACGGCAGAATTATCAATTTAATTTGCCATTATTGTGCTTGTAAACCCCAGTTTTGGGAACAATGTTGATGTCTTGACTAAAAAGGCCCTCTGTTACTGGTCTGAGCGTGGCTATCTTTTCTTCGGAGGGGAAACGTAAATGATCACATCTGGTTATGTCACAGGTTAGCAAATGCTCTGGACCATCTTGCATTTGCTGTGCATGAATACCCACCCTTCTGTGGGGGCAGCCATAATTCGGGGTTCTAAAGGACTGTCCCCAATGTGTTAGGTATGGGAGCTCATCACCTGTCAAGGATGATCCGATTGCCACATCTTAGGCTTTGTGGTGTGTACTGGGCCCTCTACACCCATTGGGCCTCTTTCCGAGTATGGCGGTAAGGGATAGCGGCCACCGGTAACGAGACCGGTGGCGGTATTCCCTTACCGCCATACTCTGAGTTCCCTCTGCGCCCTCGCCTTTAACGCCTGCTTTGAGCAGGTGTTAAAGTCGAGGGCGCAAAGGGGCCCCCAAGCCAATAACGGTGACCGTAATGAACGGTCACCGTTATTTGCATCTTCCCCATTCCCATTGAGCCCTATGGGGGCTCATTTGGGAATGGGGAAGAGCCTTGGTGAATGGGGAATCACCGCCCCGCCAACCTTGGAATGGGGCGGTGATTCCGCCATCCACCAAGGCGCTGCCGTTCCGGGTACGGCGTCAACCAAGGCGTTAATAGCGCCATTGGTTAGCGCCGTACTCGTAATGAAGCCCATTGTCTCTACTTCTGCTGAGCATCTTATTGCAGAGTTATGCTATAGCTATTCTCCTTGTCAACGGATTTGCATGTGTAATTGGACATAGTGATTTCATTGCTTTGTTTAGGATTGAAGACATTGTAATGTTACATTTTGTCTTGCGCGTGTTCTCTATGTACACTCAGCCCCCCCTGAAAAGTCTGCAGGATCACATGTACATGGCAGGTCAACATATCAAATATCGACTATTTGTTATGCTATGGTGGTGCAGTGTATGTACGTTTTTGGATGTAATACACTAAGATCATGGTGTGGAAAATACTGGGGACACATAGACTGGTATGAACCAGGGAAGGCATGTGACGTTTAGGTTATCTGCATAAGGCTTGTAACTAAGGACTTCGTATGGAGAATGGTAACGAAAACGCACTAGTGTAAACTGCAGGTATGTAACAATTAGGATCCTATGAGCAGAGCAAGGCTCTAAGGTCCCCAATGAGAAATAGTATATAGTATTCACTGGTGCCATTTGAGTTTGTGTGTAGGGGTTAGTCACCAAGGTTCTGGCACTAGGCATGATAATTTAGTAGTTACTTATGAAAAAAAGAAGGTTTGTATTGCAAATTAGGCTTAGCAATGGGACGTGTGACATTAAAACGTCATCTTGCCATAGCTGTCAATCACAAATAGGTTCCTATCTTGTCATGTTGTTCCAAGCTTCACCGCAAGGAGCGGGGTGGTTATGTTTCAAGAACTGTAGGAGAGATTGCCAATAGTGTCTGACGGTTTTGGATAGGGAAGTTGACAGCAACGCTCTCTAAGTGGTTAAAATTCATCTGGTAACTCAATGTTCCCTCTACATCTTGGATGAATGAGCCAGAAACATTATCTAGGTCATCAGGGGAGTCACACCACAAACTGCATTTCACAGGGCGTACTCCAGTGGAAATTCTGCGCGCTTTCCTAAAGATATTTTTCATATGTTTTAAAGCATTTCCCATGCTGCTCGAAATGGAGCGGCATGCCATATAACAAATGGCTGTGAAGGTGCGTAGAGGAAGTGTGAGTAGAGGGCGACGGGGAAAGAGAGAAAAGGACTGGTAGGAATATATACTATGAATTGCATTTTTGTTTATGGTTTAGTACTTGCGAGAATATAAGTGCTAGAAATACGCCAGTGGTCACTTCGTTGGAGTATATGTGTAGTGCATTGCCGCTGTATAAGAGTAAGATTGAAAAATACCACCAACAGTGGAGGACAAAGACACGTGGGGGAATGTCCTGCTCATGACCAGAGCAGGGCACAAACCATAGAGGGATATTGGAACACATGTCCACGTTTTTAGCGGCCAAATACAAGGGTGAAAAGCTTCAGAAGAGGAAAGAGATTTTAGAGTTGTGGAAACTGGTAGAGGACGTAGAGGACAATGATGAGTGCAAGTCCCAGTGTGACGACAGCCCCGTCCTGAGTGTAGTTCAACTAGAAGCCCCAGAAGGTACACAACTGCCCTCGCCCAGAGGAGGGCTCTAACCGCTCACCACCCTCACAGCCACGGGATACGCTAGCCAAATGTGCCTTCAACCGCCACAGCACCACCCCCATATGCAACAACACCTAAGACTACAATGTCGCAGGATAGCAAGTCACAGAAAGACTTAGAGGAGGCATTAGAAGCACCACAAGCGGAATTGGCACGGTTAAGGGCCCTCAGAGAAGGTGGGATCAAACTGGGGGGTAGATCTGGAGATATTTTGTATAGATTGGCAGCACTGCAATAAAGGATGTGCACATTGAGAAAGGGAAGGGTAGCGACCGAGGAGCAGAGTGTGGGATATGGGATATGGGACAGTGAGGTCGGACAGAGATGCAAAGACTTCAGGGAAGAGGAATGGATACCATGGATGAACTAGAGGATGAAGAAAAGGCGCAGGAGGCACCAGAAACTACCCCAAAGCTAGAGAGCTTGTGGTCCCCGCAGTTAAGGAGCAGATTTGAGCGGGTCGCAGTGGCCAGACGAAAGGGAAGTGATGGATGAAAAGCAAAGCAGGGAATAGGCACGCAGCTGTCATTATTGCATAAAGGCCCCGGGAGGGCGCAGTATGTACCCTGGGCCCAGATGGATAAAAACTACTTGATTAAAGTGCTCCCACCCCTCACTGTGGAGGCTAGGAAATGGATATATGCATCTGATAAGCAGACCGCCGGGATCTCTTTAGCTGTGGGAGACATAAAAAGCTTGGTTGTAGCAATGGTGGGAGACCGGGTTGGGGGCGTGTGAGTTAAGCTAGATGATGATACACATGACGGGGCACCCTTAAGAATATCAGATTACAGGTGTGGGATGCCTTGCGGTGAGCATACCCCGACATGCCAGACTTACAGACCGTAATGCAGTACACAATAGGGGATGATGAAGACCCCGCTCAGTACATTTTAAAAGTACAGGAAATGTGGAGCCGGGAGACCAGTAGGACCGATCAGTTCCTCTTTTCTATTTTGTTATCAAATGGGGTTGCCCAAAGAGGAACAGATGGCACTCGAGAAGATAGTGGGCATCGAGGTGAAGGGGTGGGCCGAAATACAGACAATAGTTATACACCACTGTAAATGGATTAAAGAGAGAGAAGGAAACGGTGCAACGGTTGCAGGCGGAGGAATGAAACTGGTATAGAAAAGGCTAGCAAAAATAGCACTTGAAGGAGCGGTAACAGCAGTCACACAAACAGATTTGGAAGAACAGGCGGCAGCGCAGATGGATGTAAGAATAGCGCCATTTTGGCCAGGAGGAGGTCAAGGGCAATGGAACGGCGGACCACAACGGCAGTTACCTGAGTGGTATCAAGGAGATCGGCAGTGCAGAAGAGGAGGGGTCTGAGGGTGATTTGGAGGAATAGGACCGAGAGGGGGAGCGGGACCGGTTAAGTGTTGGGGGTGCGGGAAGTGGGGTCAATCCGCGAGGGAATGCAGAAGTCGGATGGGAGCGGGATACAATCCATATGCATTGACTGGCCCAGTGCAAAAACAGCGAGACTTCCCAGCGCCCCCTATGGCCACGTCCATACCATATGAAATACACCAGGCATGCACACAATTACCCCCACGTCCCCCACAGGCACAGCTGCCTGTCCTGTCCAATGTCCAAATGCAAAACCAATCATATGGGGGGCCCGCACCTGCAAATAATTCCGTCCCGAATGGGACAGTGGCACCGTATTGGGGGTGAGTGTCATGGGAGGAAACCCGTTCAGGTTCCCGGGTACCAATATATGTCCTGACTAGGACAGCCCAGAGAAAGCCCTTGCGTGACCAGTGCTGTCCATGACTACCCACCCTGACGAGGAACCCTTTTGTCCAGCCCACTCATACACATAGTACGATGCAGGACTGTAACCCTGCCACCTTCCTCACAGAACTGTGTACCGAATAAGACATTCGAAGGAGAAGAGGACATACCAAAAGCAAAAGACAGCCAGGTTGGGGGGGTTCTCTTCTTTGACGGTCAGCAACTATTGTCTAGGGGATTGGCCTGAGACATACTGGTGCACCGGTTGTCTGACTGGTGGATGAAGAATATGAAGTGATTTTGCAAAAACACTGCCCATGCACTATTCGGCCCAAGCGGCAGAGCTTATAGCGCTTATCGAAGCGCTTCTAGCGTCCCAAGGGAGCTGCGTGACTGTTTACTCTGATTCAGCCTATGTCACCACTACGGTGCATTAAGGACTGGCACGATGGAAGCAGAGAGGGTTCAGAAGAGCTGACGGGTCCCCAGTACAACATGCAGCATTGTTAGATAAACTAATAGATGCGCTTTCCCAACCCTCCATGACAGTGGTGGTGAAGTACACTGCTCATACCAATGACACAGACGAGATCCCACTCAGTAACGCTGCCGTGGACGTAGTGGTCAAACAAGCAGCCTATCTCCCTGCGCCCAGTGTTCCAGAATACCCTGTGATAGCAAATTACAAGCGCAATAACCTGAATCCTATATCTCGTTACCAATTGCACAGATTATTGAGTTGCAGGGCGTGCCCTACAGGAAGAGAAGGACCTGTGGCAGAAAAGAGGACGTAAGCAGTCACCAGCCGATGTATTATGGGGGCAGGAAATAACAGGCAAAGTGGTCATGCCACATGGGCTTCTACTGGTCTCTTTCGACCAGCTGCACCACCCATCCCATGCGTCAAAACATCATATTGCTGCAGATTTACAAGAGACTGGTTTGTCCCCAATCTGCAGAAGATACTGACTAAAATGGTAATCAAGTGCACTACCTGTCAATCTTTCAGTACTGGTCACACCTTGAGAACCGTTCGAGGTACCCTGCCCCGGCCAACTGGACAATTCTGCAAGTTGCACATGAACTATGCGGATATGGGTGAAAGATGTTATGTATACCGCTATATAATTGTGTGTCCCTTCTCCTGATGGGTGGAAGCAGGTCCTTGTGCACATCCAGATGCCAAATGTGCGTCCAGATTTTTGATCACAGAGGTTTTCCCTCAATGTGTAGTGTGCAATGTATTAAGATCCGACAATGGCACCCACTTCTTTAACGAGCTGTTCCAAGGAGATAACAGCATTATTGAACATCAAGCATCGGAGGTGCACAATTTACCACCACGAGGCCAACAGAACAGATAAACGGTCTATTAAAAAGCACTGTGTCAAAACTGTGCACCACTTTAAAGAAGAATTGGGTGCACTGTTTGCCCCTGGCTTTGTTTAGCATGCGCACGCAGCCCTGTAAGGATCACCATTTATCACCACGTGAGGTGGTAATGGGCGGCGAATGCACATGCCACTATCCCTCATCAGGAGAGCTTCAGATACTAACAGGAACACGTCCAATCTAGGGGTGAGTTTCATGATTACCTTTCTGCCTTTTTTAAAAGCAATAAAATGTATTTCTCAACAGATAGCACCACCACGGTCTGAAGATCCAACCAGCGCGGCATCTACCTCAGTGATGTCACCATCACTCCAGCTCTTGCCAGGCGATCTGATTTACATGAAGAATTTCATCCGCAGGTGGAGTGAGCTTAGTTACAACTGTCCCTTTACTGTTGTCTATGCCACTCCTCTGGCGGCAAAGGTTAGGGTGCTGCGGTATTGGATGCATCTTTCAGATGTCTGGGAGGACCCCCCATGCCGCACCCCCTTCACAGGTTAAATAAAAATTAAATGTGTGAAACCTGCAACACTGACTGATTTAGCTCACATATTGCTGTTCTTGAGCTCATGTACATAACAACAAAGTGTAACTCCCCATTGTTTTGTTTTGCAATATTACTTTTTTCATAACATGTTTATTTTTTATAAATTTCTGATGCTGCTGCGCACAGGTTGCACTTTTGTTTTATTTTCACCTGGACTTCTGCAACTCTCTCTCTCTCTCTCGCTATCTGTTCGACGCACATTTTCCTTCCTTTTGTGGACATAATACAGCCACATGCACATTTATTTGGGAAAGAACCATATTTACGTTTGCCTAAAAACAAAGAGGATCCCATGTTTTTCTCTACCTACACCTGTGGGATGCATTGTGTCAAGGGACTGTTTTCTTGTTCTATGTTTGGATTGGGGATATATTTATAATGCAGTTTTATATGGGGAGAGCATATAAAAGGGGGGACAGGGGAAGCCCAATAAGCCCAATGCTACTAAGACTTTTTCATCACATGTCAATAGGGGTAATGTTTTTTCAACAAATGGGAATGACAACAAAGTTGGTGTAGAAGCCAACACAACTGTTATTAACACAAATGTTACCTTGGAGCAAATGGGGAAGTTCACTAAATAGGCTATGTCCTTATTATTTCCTAACGTGTTTCTTAATATTACTGCAAAATTAAATTCTTCACATGGTATCACATCTAAACGCTTCAAAGGACAATTGAGAAAAGCCAAGTATGACGTCTCTAGAGGGTTAGGTTTGGATGTGATACATGAACTCGGTGCGGAAAAAAGAGGGTTCATGGGAGCTGTTACATTTGTTCCTTGATACCACGTGCGTGGGGGGCCCCCAAGGTATTAATGCTGCAAGAAACTCCGCTTTTGGAGGCTCAATGTTTGGTCCATCTGAAAATATGCAAGTTGCGAAGCACTTTACAGACACGGAGCATACAACTCGTGATGATGGACCCAGACAAACTAGTGTGCCTGCAAGCCCAGAAGCATAGATTATATACATAGGCCATATATGAAGCTGGAAAGTGTCCAATTTGTGGCAAACACATGGCAAGAGGCTAGAGGCTACAATGAGTTGCCTTCCGGGGAGGCCTGGTGGGATTCAGAGAAGTAATACAAACGGAGAATGCTGTAGGCCAAGAATACGTGATATGAACATAATAAACACGTGGCAAAACTCACGTGGATCGAGGCGATGGAAAAACCAATCCAAGTGCAGAAGCAAGTAGAATATGAGTTTCTATAACGAACAAAGCGTCTTTGTGGGGACCAACGGCAGGTGCAACAAGACATTACACATACCAGACCTCAAAAAATTGACAGCAGCAGTGATGGAAAATTATTGTGTCTGAATCTCCCATCACTATGGAGGGGCACCTGCTTGCTGGCCTTGTTGCACTCAGCTCTCCTGGTGGTCCCTCAACAGCACTTGATAGTGGGACCGAGTGGCTTGTCCGCCCCAACAACTGCACCAGTGTCAGATGTCTCCACCACAGTTCCTCCGCAGCGGCCCAAATTCCTTATTTTGCCAGAAAAGGAGAAGAAAGAAAAATTGCGAAGAACGCGGCGATCAAACTACCTGTCCCAAGAATCATCACAGTTGCTCAAAGAAATACCAGACCAATACAGATTGTATAGCAAAGAAGAGAAATGTTTTGCTTCATTGTTAGTGCCTGCGGTGCAGGCAGCAGCCAATACCAAGTGGCTCCAGATCGTCCGCTGGGAAGTGATACAGCTGGCAAATGATGCCAAATAGGGCCTCAAAGCCGTAAAGATGGAGATGCGAGTAATCAGGTTGATGACATTGCAGAACTGCTATGTACTGGACTTGCTTAGAGCTATGGAAGGCAGGGTCTTCAAAAAGCTTGGCGATTCATGTTGCGCTACATGCCTTCAAATGACGCCGACAACAGGGCCCTCACGTACATAATAGAGGCCCTGCACACTCTTGGCACCCACATGCAAACAGAGGCTGGCATTAAGAGAAGCGACTGATTCAACAACCTCTTTTCTTGGGCACCATCGTGGATGGGGACAATAGTGAAAATACTAGTACCAGTGATCGTGTTTGTGGACTTCTGCACCTGCCAGATGGGACTTTGATGCTGTGCAAAGCAATGCTTTGCAACAATGATAGTTTCAATTGGGGTACATGGGGCACCTTGCAGTACAAAAGACAGTGCAGCATGAACAGATGACCCTGCATGGTCAGATTAGAGCAACACCTTCTCCCCCCAGGCACCATCAACTCCACCACCAGACCGAGAACATTATGTAGAACACTGGGTAGACCTAGCAAAAGATGGGGGGTCTGTATATATATGCCATGTACCCCAGAACAGTATGGGCAGGCAGGGGAAAGTTTACGTTCTGTGTGTAAAGCATGGGTGCCCAAAGAAGGAACATTGTCATATTTGGAAGCAAAGAGATTGTAAAAGGAGAACATAGAGAAGGAGAACCGAGAGAGACTCACATGGCAGTTCGTTAATGTGGGAGTAACGAAAGGGGGGAATGTTGGGAAGCGGGGGCGATCGTCCCAGGCCCCCAAGAGGTTCCGAATGTGGCAGAGACCAAACAGTGTGTTGTAGGTGCTTGGGAAGGTTGCAGGGGGGTCAATAGAAGCTGCATTATAGGTAGATTATTATGTGACTGGGTGCAGACTGCGCTAGAAAATGAAATGCCATCTTAGAAAACAGCAGCCATTTTGAAATCGAGGCCTGGTGCTGCACTGTAGCCAGGGCAATAGGCCCAGGCGCTAGACATAGAAATACGCGTGTTAATGCAGGAGCTAGTTGCAGTCTGGGCAGAAGTGGTGAAGGTCAAATCCACAGAGATTCATAAACCTCTCATTGTCTCGTACTAGTAGCACATGTAACCCAGAACAAATGCATCCTACAGGGCCATGAGCGGGCCGAGAGCTCCTTGTGGGCAGTTATCCCACGAGAAGGAGGGCACAGGCCTCTGACCTCCCACAGCCCAAATCCTAAGTTATAGTACCCAGATGCCCCTGTCCCAAGACCCCAATATTCCATAGTGTGGGGCCATCCCAGACCACCATCCATAAAGCTCTTATATCATCAATTGATCATAAAGATAACAGCAGAATATCCTAAGCACCTGTGATTTGTGCTACGAGGTGCCCGTGAGGCAAAGTAACACATTTAAGCCTGGGTTGGGAAGAACTGGAATGGCATAGGGGCGTATGTGATCGAGCTGTGGTTTATAAGATAGTGTGACCTCGAAAGTAGCCACTGCGCCCATGTCTGCAGTACCAGGTACACATTAAACCACAGCCCTGCACCAATGACGTGCTACAAAGAACCCTGCGTGGAAGAAGATGGACAGAAGAAGCTGGGACCAATGACGTGGCACCCCATATCGAGAAGGTCGCCTATGCATAGGGTCGCACCAACCAGCTATGTGGATTTGTAACCTATGTGATGTACATCAGCTGTGACGCTTTTTACCTTTAAAACCTAATGTTTGTGTGGATTTCGCATAGCGCTCTGTGGCAGCAGAGTTCTTTGCTATTGCGTATTTGTTTTTATGGAAATAAACCTTGTTCTACTTGCAAGAGGTGTGCTGGGCATTTTTCTCTAGTGTGTTGTATTTTTTCTGGTGTGAGCGTTTAGGGGCTTCTCTACATGTACTTACCTCTTCTACGCCCCATCCCTCCTCACTCGCCCAAACTCATTCCAAATGTGTATGAGCTTCATTTGGTAAGCATGTTGTATAGAATAATACATGTATTATTGTTTTGGTCGGAACCTTATAACTTGGGTTTAAGTTTCACCATTTTGACTATAACAGTCGGCTATGTTTCCTTTCCTAAATAGATGCACCTATTAGATGTAATAACATGTACCCGTTTTCAAGAACCCATTCTCAAATATTGTGCCTTTCCTGACCACATGAAAATTCAACAACAACAAAAAATTATTAAACGTCACATTTTCATTACTTTTCAGACACCCTTCTAAGGCAAATCACGAGACCTGGATTTTATTGGAAACATCATATTGTGTGTGTGTTTGGGGGATGGAATCGGGGGCAAGTTGCAGATTTGGCCTGGATCAAATATATTTATTTTTTGTTTATTGATTTTTAATATTAACAATATTAGCACACATGTACATTATAATAAGAGTTGTACTGTTCCTTTTGTATAGATACAAATTATACCTCTGTTTTGACAATGATGTTGTAATTTTTGTATGTGACTTTTATGATCCATTTGGATCGAATTAAAGGAATTAAAGTAAAAGCATAACAAGAGTTATCAAACAAATGTGTAAATTGAGGTAAATAAGCAATGACATTTTAACAATTATTATAGACTTACCGAAATTACAAAAATTCATGAAGTACAATGTGTATTATAATCATGAATTGAAACTGATTCACATTTATAACAACGTTATAAAAGGATTGCATACGGACAAGTACACATATCAAGAAAAGGGCTCGGAATGTGTTGGGGGACCATTAGTAGCCCATTGGACAAGTTAACTTGGTTTTTTTCTCTTTTTTAAATAGAGGACAGCTTGTTCAGGCCCGTAGCATTCTCCCATGTGCTTTGCTTCCTGTCAGTAGAGGTTCCCTTGCATCCACATAGTATTACAACGAAAGAAAATCCTGCCATAGCTGTATAAAAGCCTGAACGTAATATTGTTATTACAGATCAACTGTAACACCACCATTACCTAATAAGGGACTGACATCACTACCTTTTCTACATTACAATTGAATCATGATGTTACAATGCATATAGCCAGAGCCTGAACCCGTTGTGAAAGGCAGGTCTCTGAGCAGAATGCCATCTGCCACTGAGACAATTGAAGCAATGGTCAGTTTCCTTTCCCTTGATGTGATTTTATTTGTCAAGTCACAGGGCCTGATTCGTGGAATTTTTGCACGTCAAAGTCAGTGTAGTCATTTTGTGCTGCAAAAATACACTTTGCACAGTTCCATGAATCAGGGTTTGAGTCGGAAGTGCAAAGTCACTTTTCAGCAGTGCAAAGTCACTTTGAACCGTGCACAAAATTCCATGAATCGGGTGCACAGTAGTTGATGAATAACTGCACATGTAATAGTATGTTTATTTAGCATATTGCTGGAAATAAGAACAGGAGGAAAAAAATAATTCTGCATGTTGCCACTCAGTCAAAACCCCTGCAAGGTAATTAAATGCATTTGTACTAATTTGTTGTAAATGCATGCAAAACATTAGAAGTTGTACATCAACATCCATGCCAACATTCTGTGACCAAAAATCTGTAGGAATCTTAAAGTTTCAAAAATAGTCAGGTGAGGAGGTAATAATAGGAATAGGGCGGGTCAGCATCCCATTGTCATTGAATGAGCCCGCCGCAACAGGTGCATTCAATGACAATGAGGCGCCTGCCACGCCTTCTGCTACCACGCCAGCTCGGGGGAGCCCTTGAAAGACTTCCCCCGAGATGGTGTGCTGGGGAGCTAATAGCACCTTTTGTCAAAGGCACCCGCGGCTGAGGGGCGCATTTAGCACACCGCCGTGGGTGCCATTTACATCAAAAGCCTGCATGCCGTGCCTTCTCCCGCTACGCCAGCTCGGGGGAAACCTTGACGGGAAAGGGCATAAGCGATATTATTGATGGGGATCATTTATGAGGTAAATGGGAGCGGGAATTGCGGGGGTGACCCTTGCTCCTTTTAAAAAAATATGGGTGTTGCAGGGATGGCCCCCGCAGGTTCCATGGGTTAATATTGCCGCAAATAAACAGCGCCAGTCTTGTATGGCGATATTTATGCAGGGATATTAACAAATGGAACCGGAGTGAGACCGTGCCTTCTGCTAAGTTTGTGAAGGTGCGGTTTGCAAGAGGAGAAATGGGTTAGCTGTATAAATAACGTCTACTTACTGGGTTCCATCTATGTATTGTATTTTATTGTATATTGTTATTTATACAGCGCTCTTTCCCCACTCGTGTGGCCTCAATGCGCTTTAATGTACAAGGAGCAGTGCATGATGCTCACCCTCTGACAGATTCTTAAGAGTGAGAAATTGCCATCATAGTTCCTTCTAGTGCAGAAACAAGGTCCCCATTTCATGATTCAATGCAGCGACATGGCCCACCCTCCTGTGCTTTAGAGTTACATGTAGTGCCAACCTCGAGCAAGGGCTCTGAGGTGTTTAATTGTCCTCCTGCTGGATGATCAGCGTGATTTTCCCAAGATGCATTTAAGTGCAATGCATTGCCCACCCTCCAAGCCCATATGAGTGCAATACCTGGCCCACTGTCAGGATTCTTTCCGGTGCAAGTTGCTGTAATGACTACCTGAGTCCTTCATGTGTGCTAGGCGTCGCATAATGAAGTTTGGGTGGCAGAGGAAAGCAGTTGAAAGGAAAGAAGCGGCTATTAGCTGACAGGGTAGGTCATGTGACACTGCATTATCATGGGGAATCAAAGTTGGTTGAAGGTATGACTGATATGCAATCCCATTAAAAAAAACTGTTTCATCCTGATTGGTGTGATCATGGGACCCTTTTCACCAAATATAAAAGAGTTGGTGATTTACTCCTGGTTCATAAGGAGCTAGGGGTTATTCCACAGTACATGCAATGTTTCCCTTCCACCCTAGCTAGAACGATTGATATCTGTTTTTGCTTCAATTTATTAAAAACAAAAGACAAATATTTAGAACTCGTTGGACCCATTGTGTTGGCGGAAATGTGCGGTGCAGGGCACGTATTTCCTATATGTGGTGGGAGTGCCAACTAGTTCGGGCTTTCTGGGAAGAGGCACTCGCCTTAATTGAAAACTTTACCCGAAATAGGTTCCCTCTGCGACCTGAAGTAATCTTGCTAGGCACTACGGTCCAGGGGATTTATCCCAGGTCAGGGGCATTGGCCAAACTCAATACACATCTCCTTTTGGCAGCCAGAATCACGATTGCCCGTACTAGGAAGTCCCCTGGAGGGGATGCTGCATCGTTTTACTGATGTTTGGGCCCCCGATCCTGGAATGGAATATGACCAGAACTTTCCAGCATTGACCCACCACAAGCCCCAACTGCAGAGACTGTTTATGCGTGACTGTCATTCACTTGGTTAGGGGGTTCCGGAGGAGGCTGGGGGGGACACCATGGGGGATCCATGAACATGAGTGGTTTATATGCTTAGAACGCTCATGAATGTTGGAACTAGTGTACTTGGCTCCATGATTACAACTGGTTTAAATAAAATTGTTAAAAAAAAGACAATCTTCTTCTGTGGAATAAAGATGCTGTTGTCGCCCCAGTTGTAGGTTTTGCTCTGAAGAACGTGAGCCTTTAAAGCACCTGGTATTTAAGTGTGTGCGCTTAAATGATAAGAGAATAAATCATTTGTGGGCGCTTTGCACACTCCACAGATTTTATAATAAGTGATGAGGTTAGAGAAAAATGTTATAATACCACTTCTTTGGCCCCAATTCTTGCACTATTGCACTTTAAAAATGAAATTGGATTAGCAGTGTGACTTTAAGAGTTCTGACACTTTATTAATGAAATGTTGTTTATGGAATGATGTAAGTGGTTTAGGTTTTTGAATTGTTCTTAGTAAACTATTCTCTTATGTAATGTATTGATGATGTAATGTTATGTTATGTTTTGATGATGTCATTTACTTTGCGTGAGGTTTCTTTTATGAACCAAAAAATACAATAAAAAAGAGGTGATGATGTATTATAAGGAGTCAAGTACCCCTATACTGTGCGTATAAGGTATATAAGGTATACTGCAGGTCACCTTGGCGCTCCTTATAACGTACAGTAGCAGATACTGTACCCCAAATATAATTACCCAGTTGTGACATCACAATTCAATACATTAATGTAATTAGCAAGTTGTGATGTCACACGGGATTGTAATATAAACAGTCTGCTCCAATGTCACAATTAAAGGATTGCGTTGCAATCGTGCGACTATGATGTCATAACAAAGGCCATGTATGTGGTCTATTCATTATATATAGTTACAGTTCTGCTTTGTGACATGAACGATTATCTTTTTATTTAAAATGTAAAAACTGTTGCATGCAGTTGACAGATCAGATAACATCTGCTGAAAAGTTCACCCCCTGTACAGTTGACAGTAAAGCGGTGTACTATAGAAGTGTGAAAATGCATCTGTAGTAAACAAGTGCCAAAAATCATGAAGTGGTCACGCCCACTTTTGCTCAATGCACTCTTCCGAGTTCGGCCCTGTGCAGAAATGCATGTTGTCACAGCTGCCAACGCAGAGCATTCAGTATAGGCAGGATACTGTACTGCGTGCACAGAGGGAGGGGCTCTTTTGTAAATCGCCACATGAAATGGCCTATTTCTCTTCAAGTGAACAAAACAGGATTCTCCACCTCAAATGTTATCTTTCGATCCGAAATGTGTCCTTTAATGACAGTGTTGATATTGTATGGAAAGTCTGCGGGGGGTTGGGGGGGTAGCCTGGCTGTGGGAGTCACCAGTTTATCTCATAAAAGTGACTGGAGCTTCTGTCGGATTTTTGGGGGTTGCGCGGGTGCAGCTATGCAGTATTCAGATAAAAAGCATGCGAGGTCTGTTGACAAGAGATTATGCTGAGCAGACAGGAATCTGTTTCCTTGATGACAACTGACAGCCAGCCCAGAAACGTTTCACTGTCGTGGGCGTCCTAACACTCGTCTAACAAGAAGGAGTCCCCTATGTCAACAAAAACACCAGTACATTATCTGACTCCCCCCCCATGCACCCACAAAACAGAGTCTTTACTCATATTTAGGCACATTCAAGGAGATTTAGTTTGGCAATGTTAATGGCAACACTTGCGGGCAAACTGGCAACAGATTTCTTTTATTTTGTTTTTAATTGTTTATTGGCTAAAACCAATTGTTTAACCTTAACAATATCACATACAAGTTTAAAATACAAATGTATTGGCGAACAAAAAAAAGCAGGTGGCACATATGACGCCCACAAGAGGCACCACCACCCTGGGCACACACGGGGATCTCTGCACATTCAGCCGCCCGCCCGCATGGGTATGTCTGTGCTGTGGGTCTGCCTTGCAGCATATGCTGCCCCTGCTATGCCTGCCAATAGCTGACGTTGCTCTGCTGCACAGGACAAGGCAGCGAGGCTTTCGAACAAACCCAGCATTCTACAGCATGCTTCTGCCCAGATGGTGCTGAAACAGGAATGAAAAATATCCCCCAGGCCAAAGAACGGGAGCCGGAATGCGTTGTCTTTGCCGTGGAAAGATACTTGACTGTCATGTGCTATCATCGGCCTACCTCAGTCAGGAGGGAAGTTTCGGAGGCTGTGCCGCAGGGCCAAAGTCACTGGCCTCCGCTTTGCGGTGCGCGTGCCTGCTGTTCTTGAGGAAGGCGGCGGGCAGGGCTGTGCAGAACGTCCAGTGCTCGAGGGAGGAGATCGCGCGCCTTTACACCGCGGCCGAAGAACCTCTGCCTCCGCTCTGCTGTCCACTCGGAGAACCCGGTCGACCACTCCAAGCGATCGGCCACGCCCCCTTATCGAATTGCTCCCGCCCCCCTCTGACAAAGACTCCGCCCCACCTTCTGAGGCGATGTTTACTGCTGCTCCAAGAGGCCTACGCTGTACAAATATGGGAAGCTGAACATAGAGGCAGCGTTTCCACGACTGGGTCGGTGTCTGGCACGTGCTCTGACGGCAGCGCCTCGCATGTCAACGGTGCCCCCAAGAGAGGTTCTTCGGGGGAGTAAATATACATTGCAGTGTTTAAATGACAGGGAAATTAGATATATATTATACATATATGTTATTTTAAACAAGCATTGGCAATGCCAACAGTTTAGGCGTTTGCGTAGGCATAGCAAATGTACTTACCAGGCACGGTGGCAGTGGCATTAAATGGCCATTTGTTGTAATGTGTATCTGAGGTGAGGTGGTAACATCACTGTTGTATGGAATGTAGCAGAGTGTGTGGAGTGTTGCGGATGTTATGCTCTGAAAGCTGGTTCTAAGAGTTACAGTTGAGAACTATGCTGGCTTGATGGGACATGCCGATGTTCATCCTGGCAACTTGTCCGGGTGTTCTTCAGGTACCAAGTTATTACACCATTCATGCTAGCAAGTGCAAATGGTGCAAGTACCTGGGCATTCAGTATCAGTGCCTGGGAAATGCCTATTGTTGGCTTTGCCAATGCTCGTTTTTAACAGAACTTCGGCGAAGGACACACATAGTGCATATACATTGAGTGTCTGAAGGTAGACCTGGTTAACACATTTTTATTCCATAGGTAGTGCATTTACAGCTCCAATTAAGTCATTAACTCTCAAAAGACTGCTTAAAAAAAAACACTGGCAGGCACTTCAGTGAAAAGTTTGATGGTAAGGCTTGAATGAAACAAGCTCAGAGTTACAATTGTCAAAGAGTTCCAATGAGGAGGTGTTTTGGGCGGGAAGGGGCAGGAACTGGGTGGGAATTGCCATAGGGATTAGCATGATCATGGGCAGTCAATGGGTGGGCAAATAACTAAATAACACCTACAAGCTTTGTGACCCTCATATGCAATTTCTCCATATTTGTACTCTAAAGCAATAGTTTCGGTTTATAAGTGACACCTAATAGCCCAAACTAAAAAGGGATACCGTGTTAGCTAGAGCAACGTTAGAGTTTTAAAGAAAATAGTGCAGTGGCAGACATGATTCTCCCCAGACAACTCTTTCTAGACTCATAGTTACAAATAATTTGTCATCTCAGTGAAGCGCAAATGTTGGACTTCACATACACGACCTCCTAAAAAATGAAGTCAGGTGTCTTTTATTTGTATCTGTTTCAAACAATGCCATTACAAACACGGTACACACTTTAACATATTTTCCTTGTAAAGAACGTCACTGCGTCTTTCTGTTTGTTTGTGCTACCATGTGCATGGTTCTGCCTCGAAATTATACAGAAATAGCAATGGCATTGTATCAATAATCCTCAAATAAAAAATAACCTTCCCATATTCATATAGTTGACACTGCACCGATATTGCCCTATTATAATCAAGTGTCAAAACGTGAGCAACCAAAGTACAAAAATGTGCAAAAAATGAGCTCAAAGAAACATATTTCTCACAGGGCCTTATTTACAAAAGCGTTTTACAATGGCGCAATCCCATTGATAAACGCTTTGTAAATGAGGCCCATAGTCTCATAGCCAAGAGTTAAGTAAACTGAAAGATTACAAAATCCCTTCTTCGGGTAATCAGTCAGCACCCATTGTGATGAAAGTCAATTATTGAGTAGCATTGTTCTTCCTTGCCCTGAGCACTGTAGCTGTTGGTGTGTATACATTGGACTGGCTGCTCATCTGATAGGTTTCGAAGTCTGTTAAAACGCCTACCACTTCGCTGCCCTGCAGGCGCACACTCTGTGTGTCATCTCAATAACTATACTACTAATTTACTTTCCTTTCTCCGGTCGTTTAAGCTTTCAACAAAGAATTATAATAACTAGACAACAAGCATTTCATCAAAGATGTGGGGGCCAAAGAATCTATTGGTAGAGTCAAGCTAAAGGGTCCTGCTCGGGTCTAAGAGGCAAATACCAGACAAGCCAGCAAAATATCCATTACACACGCTGTCGTTCCAATGTACGCACCCCCGCACAACACAAAACCCAGACCTCGCGGCCCGCCTTTCCGACCACTCAACGCAAAAACTATACGAAGTGCCTGCCTCTCCACGCCACAACACATGCCCTGGTGTCCTTTCTCCCGTCACAACACAAAACCCAGACCTGATTTCCTTTCTCCATACGTTCCCAACCCACTATGTCAGAGCAGACATGTGCCTTAAATATTCAAATAGTTATTTTTGTACCGTGCCATCAACAATTGAAAGAGAAGATTCACAAACAATAAAAGCAACAATAAACATACAGTGTTTGGTGTTCCCTTATTGAGGGGGTCATTTTGCTTGTCTCCAGAAATTGCACTGAAGGGACCTCACAGAAAAGCACTTCCATGCGTGCAGTACCCTTTGTGCAGTTTCAATTCTTGCCATAAGAGGTGTGCATTTTTCATGGAAATCCGGGCAGTACCAGGTTTGGGTGCATTTTTACACTTCATAATGAAAACAGTCGTAAATGCCTGCCAGCATCTATGTGCAAGACCAAAGGCGTATACAAGGATTCCAATGGAATCCACCTTCTTTTTGTAAGTGCAACAAGCAACCGGATTACCTATGAATCTAGCATCACCGGCCACATCAAAATCAAGTGTGGTTGGAGATCTCTCATATTTGTCAGGGAGGTTGATTGGGGGTGTTAGAATTGTACATTTCGACCAGTGCCACTCTTCACCTCACAAATACTTCAAAATCTCCTATAGCAGTAAATGAGCAATTATGCGTAAACTCTTTATTCGTTGCTTTTAAGCCTCATTATCGCACCAGGCACATTCAAAATAACCTCCTATTCGTGTGCAGAAGTGTTGGGAAGGGGACAGCCCCGTCCACCCCCTTAAGCACTTTAGAGTGAGGCGAGATGCATTCAAAACACTGTGATAGGTCTGGGGAAGGGGAAACGTGCAAAGACCACCGCCTAATATAAAGGACCCCACCTCAATATAATAAAATATAATCAATCCACATAGTGTAGCACAGGGCGCGAGCAGCATTGCTATTTTGCATAGATATCAGTAATCATAGGTAGTAGTCAAGGCCTGCGCAGCATCATAGTTAGTAGTGAAGGCCTGTGTGGCAAATGCGGTAGTGGATGTATTAGGCCCAAATTGCAAGATGAGGGAAATCTCCAGCCATGCCAAGGCTCCCATGAGGACAGCTCCCACCCCCAAACGCCACAAAGCCTATTCATTGTTCTAACAGTGTTGTAAAGATGTGTTTTTTTACCCAAGAAGAATGTGCCCCACAAGGCCACGATTAGAGACCGGCAACTGCTTATCTTACACTGGCCAAAGCATGAGCCGGCCCATACCCAGGTGACCATGAGTTATAGCCCATATAACTGACTGAGCACTGAGACCACAGACTTCCATGGCACCAGTTGCCCTCTGACCACCAACCCTAAAAGTAACACGTCCTGCATGTTCTAAGAGCACAGACATTGTATGTCTTTGAAATACAACCATGTGATTTGTATTACGAGGTGCTGAGAGGGATAAATTAAAGTTCAAAATGAGGGTGGAGACCTTGGAGCTGGATGGCGCGGAAGGGAGTGAGTGAGATGTGTGTCTGCCCCAGAACCTCCTTTGATGCTGCCCGAAAGTCTGTCAGGTGCACAGTACAATGACAAAGTAGCAATGTGATAGGAGTTAGTTAATTTGTTCCTTGACCTTCGACATGAGAAGAAGAGGATGGCTGCAGCACCCACGTGATGGAAGGCGGACGGACTGGGCTGGAACCAATGACTTGGCATCTCTCAACGAGCAGGAGGATCAGGTATAGGCGCACATCAACCAGCCGCGCAGTTTTTTTCTGCTCGTATTGCGTCATCTATGACAATGTTTTCCTTTATAAGATTCTGCTTGTAATACTTTTTGGCAGAACGTTCTTGGCAGCAGAGTCCTTTGCTGTTGCGCTCATCTGTGTATCAGATAAAAACTTGTTGTCCTTACAAGATCAACTTGGGCCTTTCTACCCTAGCGGGTTGTATTCTCTATGGTGTGAGCGTTCAGAGACTTGCATTCAATTTGAGCTTTAGAGCCCTTTGGGTAACACGCATGCAGTGGATGGGATGCAGAATAACTCTGACACCAAATCATTGAACCAACTCAGGAAGATGGCAAAGTATTTCTGTTTTAATATCAATTATCTAAAACAGAGGTACGACAGACATCAGCGGACATCGCATAAGCTTTCTCGTACATTTCCTAAAAATTCACAGTTATATGGTAAACATTCGTCATAAGTGACGTCATACTACGTGGCAAATAAGAAAAACCTACGAAGGAAGGATTATGATAGGTTCAAGGGGAACATCTAAATATACTTTCTATAAGGGGTTGCATTATGATTGGGTCTCTACTGTCAGGTGGACAACTTGTGCCCTCTAGTGCAAGTCATCTTCAACACTATTAAGTACACGGTTGTTACGCTCACCTGGTTCCACGGGGACGCCACCCAGCAGTTGGGACTCAGGTATCCTTCTCTGCGGATCCCAGGTGTGACCAGTGGGAGGCTTCTGCCTGGAATACAGGTGGGCAATGTTCAAGGCTGGGAAACTGGGGTAAACAGTCTCCCACCACCCTGTATACCCGTGGCCTCACTGGACCTCTCCTCACCTTGTTTTTAATGCAGGTGTGTTCTCCTTCCTGCCTTCTTGGCAGGGGCGCGTTGTGCTTGGTGGGCGTTTGCGATCGAGTTACTTCACTGATGCTGGCCCGCTTTGAGTCTTTCAGGTAGGTCTTATTGCTGTGCTATATTATTGTCCTTGCATGCCTTTTTGGTTTAACTAATGTCTTTTCTCTTCCTTAGGTGCGCGGAAGCCCAATATGTGGCATAGACTGGATTGGGTCTCGCCGGTAAGTAATGGAGTTTTTAGAGCGCCTTGATGCGTTGAGTAGGCGCTTAGCGCAGCGCTATGATGCCTTACCTCTTGCTAACCTGTTGTCTTGTCTTCCCACAGGTCGCGGTGCTCACACGGTGCATGGAATTCCTGAGGCGATGCTGGTCGAGGAGCAGCTTGCGAGGTAAGCTTTTCGGCACCGTTCATTAAATTGTAAAAATGTCTAATGCCTTGTTTCTTTCTTTTTTGCAAATCCGTCGGTTCGGGAGGAGTGCTGGTTCCAGGATGCTGATCTCAAGAGCCGCGGACAGCTAACAAAGAAATTACAGGTAAGCTGCTGCTGCTATCAATGTCCTTTTTCTCCTTTACAGATGCTGTTCTTCCGAGGTTCGCGGGTGCAGCTGAACACGGTGAGCGTCATGTTGCAGAATTGCAAAGTAACGCGAAGCGTGTTATCCCAGTCGGGTGTGGTTTAAATAGCTTCAAGAAAGTAGTCCAGGTAAAATAGTTCCTATGGTACCACACCCAAAAATACTATACCGCATTACTTGGTCCCAAGGAGCCAAGCTATGTGGATGCCTCCATGTTGATTGACACTGAAATAAAGTAGTTCCCAATACAAGTCCTTTATCAAGTATGAGCCTGGCGCCATGTCTGGAACATTCGGTTCACTTAGCAGCACGTAAACTCATACCCAGGTGCTAGGAAGTGGACATGACTTTGCCTCCCCACCCAATCAGTTCAACGTCTCTCATCACCCATGCCTTCTGCCATGAAGATTGTCTTTGAACTTGGCCTTGCAGAGTATTCTCATCTCTGGGAATATAAGGGAGTGTGAGCACGTGCTATCATAATTCTGGAACTGCATGCCCAACTCTATTTTCATCCTTAGCTCACGTGACGGGAGACTACAATTTGGTCAATTTTGCAGTAATTAAATGTCTTAAATTAACAAAACTTGGCACGCATGGTGTTCTTTCTTTGCACATTAACAAGGAATGATTCAGCTTCTCACGTTTTACTGCCTTGAGAATAGATAACCGGCCTTGGTTTGCTTCAACTTTGATACCAGGCCAGACAGCTTCACCATTCAAGTCCGCGATCTCAGCTAATTCTTTGCTGCGACACAGCTCTCGATCATTCTTTCTCCGTGGGTGTGAGGATGTGAAGGTGGATGGTGGGGAAAACGGGACGCACGGCCAAAGGAGCCCGCTGTGCCGCGGGCGTGTGCGGCGCCGAGCGCGGGCGCCGGGAAGGCGTCCCTGTTAAAGGGGGAGCCTTGTCGGCGTCCCGCGACGGTGCCGGCGTTGCGGCCGCGGGTGCTCGCAGCCGCAGTGCCGCGTGTGGCCACGAGGACCGGGTTGACTGGCGCTGCGGCTGGGAGACCCGCGAGCGCAGCATACCTTGGCGGCCTCCGGCGGCGGGCGGCGGCGAGGCTCGGGAACTGGAGAGCCCGACTCGTGCCGACCGCTCGGCGTCGGAGGTGCGCCAGACAGCTGGGGAAGGACCCATCAGGGGCACCCCACCAGAACCCCCTCCTTACCTCATGTGGGGCAGACCCAGAACGGTGGCTTGGGGCCTCAAGCAGGACGGGCCTCCGGGAGACATGTCTCGAGGGAGACACATTGTTGGGGGGGCGGGGCCAATGGAGGGGGTGTGGCTGACAGCAGGGAGGGGAAGCTAGAACCAGGCAGCCAGTATAAAGGAGGAGGGGGGGAGGAGGCAGCACTATTCATAGAGGGTGGGTGCCTAGGGTCCCCACCAATCAGACAGGGGGGAAGGGAAGTTGTCCCCGATTGGCCCTTTTTCCCTCCAAACCCCAGGTATAAAAGGGACTGGCCTAATGGCAATTTTGTTGCTTTTTGCAGGGAGAAGGAGAGGAGAGTGAGAGCAACTGGTGGGCCTATCCGGGTCCGTGAGAGTAGGAGACACTCAAAAAGAAGAGGAACTCCTGGTGCCGTTTACTCACAGTGAAGTAACTGTGGGGTCAACCCTGGAGTTCAACGACCTTGGTTAAGACACTGGCCCTCATTACGACCCTGGCGGAAATGGGAAAACGATGGCGGAAATGCAATACCGCCATCGAATAGCGCTCGGTGCGACTACGACCCGTCACCGCAAAGTACGAAGCCATTAGCGACACCGTAGTGAACGCCAACGCTAACTGCACTAAGCACGCGCGCGCGCGCCATGCCAAACCGCAAACACCACCATGGTGCAACGGTACGCCAATTCCGACCCTAGCGGACATGTACCTAACGCCATCAGGCATGGCGGAATGGACCATTCCGCCATGGTGAGAAGTACGGCATCGCGAATCAACCGTAAACGGCCCCACTGAGTGCCTGTACACCGCTCCCTGCCCACAAAGTACAACTCCCTGTAGGTGCAAAGAAGCCACAATGCAACCATTGAAAAGTACAAAGCACCCATGCATGCCAACGAACAAAAGCAACACAAGAGGTGCCAATGGGAGCTGCAGGGCACAGATGGCACGAATACAGAAGCCATCCCAATGGACATGACCACAGTCCCCCACCAAGAAACGCACGCAAACACAGGCACCTGTGCCCAGCAACAATCCGAAAACACATCATTCCACCAGTCCACCTGGCTGACCGGCATCTGTTACACAAAACCCAATCCCCCGCCCCTGAGCATGACAACATTCAAACTGTCACATTGGCAGCCCCCATCCCTGACCTCACGGGCTCAGTAGGCAAACGCGCCCAGTACAGTACCACGCAACTAAACCCCGAAGCAGGAACCCAATGCAGATCTCCTCACAATACATCGCCCCACAAATAGGCACATGCCACATCACTTGCAAAGAAAAACGCTACACGGGCCAAATCCGATCAGAAATTTAATGCACAACTAAATCACCAAGCCCATACAGCCATCAGGCCACGAACTCAAAAACACATTCCACCATTGAGGGCTGCATCCGCAAGAAATGACCATCCACCACTTGTGTGACGCCCTGTTCCAGCATGGTACACAGAGCCACATTCACGTACGAAAAGGCTACATGGAAGCGCACACAACCGCAGGGCCGTCCCAATGTGGAGGCACTAGTCCAGCTGAAAGGCCGAAATGTTGCTCCGAGCCACCAGTACTGCGTAAGGGCATGTGGGCCACTGGCGATCGTCCCATAAGATCGTAATGCTGCTCCACCGATTAACACGAAGCAGCAGGTGTTGGGAGTAAAATCCATCTGCAGGAGTGGCATACAGATGGCAGTGGCAAAAGGGGAGGAGATACCTGTCAACCAAAAGAAAAGAACAAGAACAGAATGGCCATCAGAACCACATACGAACAACTCACTTCAATGAGCACACGAAATCCACAGCCATATGCATGCTAGCCCACTCCAAAGGATCATCACCACCCCAAAACCACTTGCGACTTATAACTCTCTATATCGAGGTGTAAACACCATCACAAACGAGTGTACCTGTGCATGCGTCTGCCATAACAGAATCCATCAGAGGGGAATGTTAACGTGCATGGACACAAGTGGCTGAGTGCGCGTCGAGACAGGGAGGGCTCAACAAGGCCAGATAGACGATGGGCCCACTATGGCAGCCCTGCATCACATAGCGTAGGGTAGGCGGATAGACCCCAAGAAGCCCTGTACAAGGGAAACTCTGCATCAAATCACCTGCCCATGCATCCATTCATCATACCCTCATCCAGGAATCAAAACGCCTGAATAATTACTCACATGACATTAGAAACATCCATTGAGTCTGTGCGTAATGCAGCCTGTTAAATCCACAGTGCCCCAGCCCGTAAATCCAGTGTTGTGAAGTAACATGTATTTGGGAATGCCCGGCCTCATCGCCCACGTAGCTATTGCGCATCCCAAACTATTCATATCAATCATTGCTCCCTCGCCATGGGCCCTGTCTCAAGGACATAGAACAAAAGAACGTTATATTTGCAGACAGACCTGTGGGCATCTCCTCGCCGCTAGCCGGAAACCGAAAGCGCCGCCCTTCGAATTCCTCATTTGCAACATCACGTCGAAAAGGCATCTGTGGCCGTTTGAAATCACTAATTATTCCATCGAGTGCGGCTGTGCGTGAAAATGGCAACTGCCTTCACCCACGAATGGGAAGCCACGCCCGTCGTTGCAACTCAGTACAGTGATGCATGAGGGCCCACCGTTACTCGAGTACTACGTTCCACTGACCCTTCACAAGTCCGTTCGCGACTGCACAGATAGTATGGGAAACAATGGGACCACAGCAGAATGAACATATCAACCAATCTTACAAGGCCATCGGGTACAAATACATGAATGCAATAGCAAGATACAAATACCCGATTAGCAGCGTCGTGCGCGGGACATGCTCGGCCAAAGGGGAGAGCAGTTGGCACAGGTGGAATCAATCACCACAGGTGGAGGCCATACAGCCTGGAAACACATAAATTGCACAGCCAGTCTCCTCCCACAACCACAGCGAAATGCTACCGGCAGGACTCGCGATGTTGGCCCTGGGGGACCTGATAGCACTGCAAGTGCTCCGACTCCAAGAGGAAGACGAACATCAACTACAACCAGCCGCACGGAGGAGACGCAGGAGGAGGAGGAGGCCAAGGCAGGGCCAGCAAGGCCCACCAGCACAGCCACTACCACCACGCAGGCAGCCCGCAATACCACGCCTCCGAGCACATCCGTTCAACCTCACTGATGAGCAGATCCACACCCTCTACCGTCTGGACGGGGACACCATAGCCGCCATTGTGGACATGACACAGGCTGACCTAGTCAGCATGATAGATAGCCCAACCGCCATCCCACCCCTACTGAAGGTGGTGTCTGTACTACACTTCCTGGCCACTGGCACCTACCAGCACACAGTCGGACAGTTGCATGGCATTTCTCAGCCACTGTTCTCACGGACACTATTCCAAGTGCTCGATGCCCTCCTGCAGCACGCAGACGACTACATCTCTCTACCACGCTCGGAGCAGGAAATAACCAACACAAAAGTGGGATTCCATGCACTTGCCGGCATACCGGGTTGCATTGGTGCCATCGACTGCACCCATGTGGAATTGGTCGTCCCACATGCCATGGAGGCCCAGTACCGCAACCGAAAACAATTTCATTCCCTGAATGTACAAATGGTGTGTGACTCCAACAGGATCATTACGCATTGTTGTGCCCGATTCCCTGGATCAACCCATGATTCCATGGTCTTGAGGAACTCTACCATACCACGCTACATGGAGCGACACGCAGGGAACAGATCCTGGCTACTCGGTGAGTCTCATTGCATGCATGATGATGTGGGGTATGTGATTTGGCAATGTACTGGCAGGAAGGGGGGGGGTGTGTGCGTACGTATCAATGGCATTCCACATCCTACGTTTCTCGTCCACATACAGGTGATGCTGGATATCCACTGAAGAGATGGCTCCTCACACCAGTCCGGAACCCACGGGACCAGCATGAGGAGGACTACAACCATGCCCACTCACGTACCCGTGTAGTCATTGAGCAGGCATTCGGCCTACTGAAGACTCGTTTCCGCTGCCTGAGCAGGTCTGGCGGGGCACTCCTGTACCGCCATGAGAAGGTTGCAAAGATGGTGATGGCATGTGTCATGCTCCAAAACATGTGCGTACGTAGAAATGTGCCCATGCCCCCTGACGCAGAACTGCAAGCACCTGATGATGGTCATGATGAGGGTGGGGATGTGGCAGCACCTCATGGAGTCTGCGAGGCACCGGAGGCCCGTGACATCCGTCAGCATCTCATTGATGCATGCTTCTAGCACTCACGCCTGGTGGCTGATACATGGACACGGGACTCGTGGCACTGCGTGTGTCTGGGACATGCACAATATGGACTGTACGCCTATGATGGCCTAGTACACAAAGATCAATGTCCACACATCTCATTGGTTGTTCGTGCACTTTTTATGGCATATGTGATATCATGTTGAACACCCTATCGACCCGCCACCCAAGTGAGCCCAACACACCCCCTCCACCCTCCTACCTCCCCCCCGAACACCAGTGTCCAAAGATGCTCATTGTCAGTGGGCTGTCGCTATTGCATGCCCCCTCTGCGGGTATCAGGGGCACCCCTGCCTGTGGAGCGCCGGGTCCTCCCAGATCTACGTTGGGGGCTGCCCTGGACGGAACTTGCAACGGATGATGTGTCTGCCTGATCACGTCCATGCATGTCCCTAAGGGTTTGCGAGAGCTCAGTGAGCACACGGCGCACTGCGGCAAGTTCGGCACATACGTCTTTGGACGTCGCATGCAGTTCCCCCCTCAGGCTCTCGGTGCTTCTCTCCATTTGGACTCTCAGGCTCTCGGTGCTACTCTCCGTTTGGACTCTCAGGCTCTCGGTGCTACTCTCGATTTGTGCCCTTAGCGTCTCTGTACCTCTCTCCATTTCTGCCCTAAGTGTCTCTGTTGATGTTTCTATGTCTGCCTTGGTGCCCCCACATTCATCGGCATGGCCCTTGAGGAGTGTGGCCATTTGCTGATGTTGGACGATTAACTTGTCGAGGGACTGTTGCCTCTGCTGGGCCATGGCCATTTGCGGTGGTGTCACAGAGGGGCTGTTGTCCTCATGTTGCCTTGCCACAGGGCTTGGGGGGGATGGCCAGTCGTCGTCTTGTGGGTGCCCCTGCGTGGTATCCTCATGTTGTACGGGATGGGACAGACAGGGGGATTGGGACAGGTCATGGATGGATCTGACTTCGACATCCCCGTTTTCTGTGTCCGAGCATGCTGCCATCAATGGGGTGTCACCTATGGTGCTGCTGCCACCAGAGGCAGTGCCTTCTGTGGCATCCATTGGGGGGACCTGTGGTGGTGGTGTTGTGGGCATGCTGGCTGCTGGGGTGCCTGTTGATGTTCCCTCCTGTGTGCTGCCACCGGATTTGTGCTGCTGCCGTGTCTTGATGCGTGCAGCTGAGGTGGAGGGTCTCTGGCCGTTGGTCTTGGCCCTCTTTGCAGGTGTGCTGGTAGGGGTGTCCTGATGCTCGTCGTTTGGATCGGACCCTGTGGTGGAGTAAAGGAGGGCGAGGGTTATTAATGGGTCTGTGGGTATTGGAATGGCATTGTATCACATGCATTGGGGTGGTACCTGAGGGTGATTTGGGTCGGGGCCTTGGAGGTGCTTTCATTTGTGTGTGGAGTGAGGGTGCAGTTGTTTGGCAGCCTGCAGTTAGGGTGTGCCTGCTGCACATGTAGTGGGTGTTTTAGGGTTTTTTAATTATTTATGTATTTATTGTGGGTTTTAACGTGCGCTATCAGGCCGATGTGTGTGGACGTTCTCCAGGACATGTGTTTCTGTTGCACTATGTGGACGCATGGTACTTCACATGGATGGACTGTGTGGATTGTTTTATCTGGCCCACCTACCTGAATCTTCGGATGTCTGCACTCCTTTCTCCATCCCTCCGACTCCCTCAATGCTCTCCATTCCGATGGTGGAGGCACAGATTTCTTCCCAGGGGGTCAACTTGATGGGTGATTCAGGACCTCCCCCGGTGGCTGTGGCAATGTTGCGGTTGGCAGAGAGTATGCTGCGGACGCGTATCCGCAGGTCGTCCCATCGCTTGCGGCATTGCTGTGGGGTGCGGGGTGCGGTCCCCACCGCACTTACCCGCTGTGCAACCAGAGCCCATATGGGCTTCTTGTTTGCAAGTGCCGTCCTGGTCATTTGCGTGGAGAATACCACGGCAGCATTCTCCTGGAGGGTCTCTGTTTGCACGGTGAGTTCCTCACGGGAGAAGTGGACCTGCCGCTAGCGGGCGCACGCTTTCTTCGCTGCTTTTCCCATTTTTCTTGGTTTCGCTAGGGTGGTTGACGGGGTGGGGTGTGTCTCAGGGTAGTGTTTTTAGTGGTTGTGTGGTTTTAGTGTATTTATAGGTGTACGCCGGGATGTTTCCCGTTCCGGGCCCGTGTTTTAACTCCCGTTTCCGTATATTTCCGGCCACCGTACTTTCCGGTAGGCGCACACTGCGGTGACCGCTAAGAGGGGTGGCGGTATTGCATCTGGGGCGCCGTACGGCGGCGGTGTGGGCCGTTTTGGGGTCTTTTCCGCCATCGCGGACTTTGCACTTCCGCCATGCCGTGGTGCTCGTGCCCGATGGGTCGGAATGGGCCGCACTTTGCTCCTTCGTGCAATGGCGGAAACGCTATTTACGCTGTGGCGCTCCGGTCAGTCGATTTCCGCAAGGGTCGTAATGAGGGCCACTGTGTAATAAAGGTCTACAAAAACACCACTTCGCCTACTGTCCTGATTTCCACAAGTGGCGTAATCGGCAGGATTTGGAGAACGCGATGGAGAAGATAATACAGACACTGTCAGAAGGGCAACAACAGTTACAACAGCTCTTCCAACTTCAGGCCCAGCAGGCGGCCGCTGATCGCCAAGCCTTTCAACAGGCCATACAATTGCAAGGAACCCTGCAGTCCACTTCTCAAGACCAACACCAAGAGACGATAAAACACCTGACGGATGCTGTTACCGACACCCGAAACCAGCCCATGGTCCCTTCCGCAGTGTTGCAAAAATTCAAGGAAGGTGAAGACCCGGCTTTCTTTTTCACCACATTTGAGAGAATCGCCCGAAACGCTCAGTGGCCGGTGGACCGCTGGGGCCAGTATGTTGCTCCCCTTTTGTCTGGCATCATTCAAGGTGCCTACCAGGCCGTTAACCCAAACGGAACTACGCCTTACGCTGAAATCAAAAAGGCAGTACTGGACCGGTTGGGACTTGACGAAGAGGCCTACAGAATGAGGCTGCGCGACACTAAACTCAAACCGGGGGAGAACCCCCGACAACTCTTCTACCGAGTTAAAGACCTCACCGAGAAATGGTTACAAGTAACGGGAACGGGCCTCCTAGATGTCTTAGATAAAGTCATCCTCGAGCAGTTCATTGAGGCCCTACCCCCTCCGATGCAAAGATGGGTCCGACAACATCACTGACCCACCTTATCTGAGGCGGTGAACATCGCGTCGGCCTACCAAAAGGCAGGGGGAACTGGTAAACCCTTCAGAGTCGGATCTCCCATTCGCAATCCAATGCCACCATTGGAACCCCTCCCAACCAAGAGCCTGCGAGGAGGGTTTCCCAAGTGGAGAGCAACGGAAGGACGCCCGTCTGGATCCGAGGAGAAGAGGAGCGGTCCCGACCCGCGATCCACCCAGTTTTCCACGGGATACCGACAACCGCAATGTTATGACTGTGGCGAGTGGGGCCATATCGCCCGGTTTTGTCCCCGGAAGAGAGGCACCGAGCCGATGGAGATCGGATTCATGAGGACCGAGCAAGGACCAAGATGCCAAGGTCTCTACGAGATGGACGTCCGGGTAGACGGGAACCAAGCCAGGGCCCTACTTGACAGTGGAAGTCGACAGACGGCGGTACTACCGACCGTAAGTGATTCTCCTTACCTCGCCAATGTTAGTATCCCGATCCGGTGTATACATGGGGATGTAAGGACCTACCCCATGAAATCCATAACAGTAGAGGTGGTGTCATGATCTCTGCTTCCAAAAGGTCAGGGTTTTCCCAACTCCCTTGGAAGCAGATCCATAACCCAGGTTCCGAGTGCCAACCAGTCCCAAATGGGACCTTTTGGACCCAGTCCTGGCGCCAGTGGCACCAGGCTCATAAATATGCCCAGTCCCAGCGCTGGAAGCGCCAGGCTCATAATGCTTGGGTGGACTTACCTGCAGCAGACCATGCTGCTTACTTGCCTGCCAGTTGAGCCTCTGATCCTCTTCTGTTTGGAACTACTTTTCCTGTTGGGTGGGGCAGGAGCCACTCCCTAGATTCAGAACACTGGAACTCTTCTGGAAAGCAGGAACTCTTTTCTTACCTAGGCGTGGCTGTGGAAGGAGACACCTAAGCACTACAGGAGGCTATTTAAACCACACCCGATGGATGAATCTTGCTTTGCGTTATTCTGCATCCTCTGCAGCAGAACGCTCATCGTGTCTTCTGCATCTGATCCTGGGCCTAAGGAAAAAGGCTTACCATCCTGAATCCAGTCTTCAGCAACACCTATAAAGACAAGAAAGAACAGGTTAGCATTACGGTCTTCAGTGATAGCTCTTCACTTACCTGGTCCATCGGCTGTCACCAACGCCTCGGGCTGCATTCCGGCATCTGAAAGACAAAGGCTTACCTACTCCTCGTGCGCTCCGGAGGTCTTCACACTGCATTCCGGCATCTGAAAGACAAAAGCTTACCAACTCTTCGCACGCTCCGGAGGCCTTCGGCGCTGCATCCCGCATCTGAAAGACAAAACAAGGTGCGTTTAAAGACATTGGGGAACTTTAATACTCACGTGCCATTACTCCTTTCCACATCTAACCCAGTGGGTATTCCGGCACCCTGCAGCCGCTCCGAACTTGTACCTGCAAAATAAAAAGACAGTTAGAGCGCATCGTGAAGCAGGCAACAAGCGCTTACTTACGTGCTTCCAGGCGGTTCTATTCATCACACGGGCTCCATCTTCAACTCACTTCAGCCCGTCATCCGCCATCGCCGGAACCCTGCAAAACAAGAAACATCATTACTAAAGACTTTAAAGACATTAGAATTACTAGAAACTTACAGTTCGTGCAGTAAACGACGGACAGCAGTCCTCTGAAGTCAAGAGGCCTGCTCCCCTTATCCAGTGAAGAAACTGGTTACAGCACCCTGCCCCGAGGCAGATGGAGAGCACGGCGTTCACTTACCTGAGGTAAGAGCGTTAACCTTTGGGGTTCTACAGGAGAAGAGAAAGGGAAGAAGAGAGAGACATTCAATAACCCAGTTCCTTAATCCCATATTTTCTATCTGCAGACATCTTACCCTTCGAGTCAGACATACAGTGCACAGAGGTCCAGCCCAAAGAGCCAGCCGTGTGTTACACATCACCTTTGAAGATACGGTATACGCCCAGTCAAGACCGGCGCCTCTACGGGAATCAGGTGAGCGTTACAGAACGCAAAGCCTACCACAAAACTCCCGTCCAGGCGCTATGGAAACCTCGGATACCGACCAGCTAGCCCAGTTACTTGGGGAACTAAGGGCAGAAGTGCATGCAGCCCGTCAGGAAATGAACGCTCTAAGAAGGGAACTGATTATTTCCAAGGAGCGAACAGATGATCTCGCTAGACAATTGCTACAGTCACAAGCCGGACAGACCCTGTTACCCGCATCTGGGGGAAATCTTCCTTCTACATCCTCTATGAATCCAGTGCAGATCAACCTACCTGGGAATGTACCTCTGGCTCCGCCCGAACGATTTTCTGGTGACCCAAAGAGGTTTGCAGTATTTATCAATCAGTGCCGGTTGCATTTCTTATGCCGGCCAGCAGCCTTTCCAACTGATCAAGCTAAAGTAGCTTTCGTGCTTTCGTACCTTAGTGGCAATGCGGCAGACTGGTCGATCCCTCTAGTAAATCAAGATGATCCGGTCCTCCATGATTTTCAAGCTTTTCAGCTCAGTATGGAAAAACTGTTCGCAAGACATTCACAGGGGCAGGCCTTGGACAATGAGCTTCTTTCGTTGCGACAAGGTAATCAAGACCTTTTGGCTTATATTGCGTCTTTCAACTGACTGATAGTGGAAACTCAATGGCCTGAGGACAAAAGGATTACGCTGTTTTATAGAGGTCTACGTGGAGAGCTCAAAGATGTGTTAGCCCAAGTAGTGAATCCCCCACAAGATTGTTCGGACTATATAGACTTAGTCGTTCAAATAGATCACAGACTGCAGAACAGGAAGGCCGATCGTTCCAAGTTTGATGCTCGAGTATTTTCCAAACCGCCAACTCCTTCCAAAGGAGTAGACTACGGGGAACCCATGCAAATAGGGGGTCTGAAAGGTCCTCTAACACAAAAGGAGCGGGAAAGGAGAAAACAGTTGCAATTATGCCTCTATTGCGGAAACTCGGGGCACTTTCTTCGAGACTGTCCGGTGAAACCTGCCAAGAAGGCAGTAGGAGCTGCAGTTACCAAAGTAACAAACTCTGAGCAGGGAAACGACCTCGCCCGACAAGAATAGAGGTCCTCTTGCCGAGCGTGAAAACCAGTTCCGTGACCTCGCATTTCGTGATACCTATGGTCCTCATTAGCCCTGATAATCCGGATCGATTACATGCAATTGAAGCTTACGTCGACAGCGGTGCCATCGGCAATTATGTGGATCATGAAATGGTTTTGAGGATGAATCTAACTCTTTGTCCCAAGGCTGTAAAGGACGTCATTACTACGGTGGATGGTACGGAGATAGCCTCCGGGCCAGTAACGCATACCACTCAAGAGGTGACGCTAGTAAGTCAAGATGGACACCATGAGAAGATCGTGTTCGATGTGATCAAGGCCCCTCAGTTTCAGATTATTCTAGGAATACCTTGGTTAGAGAAACACAATCCTCTGATCGATTGGCGAGCAAGAACGGTCCAGTTTCCAGAATGTGTCTCTACTTGTCACCCTCCACCTGGTGTTGCACTGGCAGCAATTTCTTCAGAGACTCCCCAGTTACCTCCCGAATACCTAGAATACCAAGATGTTTTCCGGAAGGATCAGGCTAACTCTCTACCTCCTCATAGGTCTTATGACTGCCAGATAGACCTGATACCTGGATCTACTCCTCCTTGTAGTACAATTTATGCCCTCACCGAGCCTGAGAACCTTCACCTTCGACAATACCTGGATCAATACCTGGCAAATGGGTTTATTCGTCCTTCCAAGTCCCCTGCTTCTTCAGCTTTGTTCTTCGTTCCAAAAAAGGAAGGAGACCTTAGAACTTGTATAGATTATCGCTCCCTGAACCAGATCACCGTTAAGAATAGATATCCGTTACCTTTGATCCCTGAACTCCTGGACCAAGTCAGAAAAGCATGCATATATACAAAGCTGGATCTTAGAGGAGCTTACCACTTGGTACGAGTAAAAGAGGGCGATGAATGGAAGACGGCCTTCCGCACCAAGTATGGGCTATTTGAATATCAGGTCATGCCCTTCGGACTTTGCAATGCCCCGGCCGCCTTTCAATATTTTATGAACGATGTCCTCAGAGAGCTCATAGATGTGTGTGTTGTTGTTTACATTGACGACATCCTCGTTTATTCTTCATCGGAATCTGAACATCGGAAACACATGAAAATGGTCCTCGAAAGATTGCGTCAACACAAACTTTTCGCTAAGTTGGAAAAATGTGTTTTCAACGTGACTGAAGTTGAATTCTTGGGATTCATATTATCACCTGGCGGAGTGCGTATGGATTCAAAGAAGGTCGATGCAGTTCTCAAATGGCCATCACCATCCTCCGTAAAAGGTGTGCAAAGCATGTTAGGCTTCGCTAACTTTTACCGCAGGTTTATCCCCGAATTCTCTCGAATAGTCCAGCCCATCACTGCCTTGTTAAAGAAAAACAAACGTTTTGAATGGTCTACCGAGGCGGAACAAGCTTTCCAGGATTTGAAGACTAAATTTATCTCTGCACCAATCTTAAAACACCCTCGCCCCGAACTCCCCTACATCGTGGAAACTGATGCTTCAAGCCTTGCCATGGGGGCAGTTCTATCACAAAAGGACCCGGTAACCAATCAGTTGCATCCCGTGGCATTTTGGTCCCGCAAATTCTCGCCTCCTGAAATCAATTACACGATTACTGACAAGGAACTTCTGGCTATCAAGTCTGCCTTTAAGGCTTGGTGGCATTATCTGCTGGGTGCCCGACACACCGTTACTGTGATTACGGATCACCGAAACCTGCAATATTTGAAAACCGCAAAAGCCCAATCCTCTAGACAACTCCGTCGGGCATTATTCTTTGCCGAGTTTGACTTCATAATTACCTATCGACCTGGTACAAAGAACGGTAAAGCTGATGCCCTTTCTCGGATGGGAGTGGAAGAACACTTGATCAACCCTAAACCTGTACCAATCATTCCCGAACAAAGAATTCTGGGTGTAATCGCCACAGAATCCATAGAGGAAGTTAAGGATAAAGCCAGGCAACTTGTAACTCCAGCAGACATACAGAATTGGCATCTGCAGGGAAAGGACTTTGCAGTAAAGGACAACTTATTGTATTTCCAAGAACGATTATACCTACCCAGCACAGATTTACAGAAAAAAGTAATCTCTTGTTATCACGATTCTTTAATGGAAGGACATCCCGGTATGGCCAAGACCTCAGAAAAGATCAAGCGCTACTTCTGGTGGCCGTCTTGGAAAAAAGATATCAGAGACTTTATAATGTCCTGTGGAGTATGCGCCCAAAACAAGAGTCAAAAGGAATGACCAGCAGGCCTCTTACGCCCTATTGACATCCCACCTCGCCCTTGGCATACGCTTTCTATGGACTTCATTACCGATCTACCTCCATGCTCCGGATACAATACGATTCTAGTAATCGTGGACTTATTCTCCAAGATGGCGCATTTCATTCCGCTCAAAGGCTTGCCAACAGCAGCAACTCTGGCCCGAGAATTTCTCGAAAACATCGTCCGACTGCACGGTTTTCCTTCGGTTCTAATTTCGGATCGAGGTAGTCAATTTATTTCTCATTTTTGGCAAAGTTGCTGTCGGTCGGCTCAAATTGATGTGAGACTATCGACCAGTCACCACCCTCAGACCGACGGACAAACCGAGAGGACCAATCAAACTCTGGAACAGTATTTACGCTGCATGCTGCAACAAACTGAAAAAACTTGGAAAGACATCCTTTGGATAGCCGAATATGCCTACAATAACTCTGTCCATTCGGGAACTGGGAAAACCCCGTTTTTTCTTTTGTACGGCAGTCACCCTCGAACCTCGGAGTTGGATCCCCTCCAAGATCTTGAAACACCAGCAGTAGACTACCTGCATTCTACAATCACCCAAGCCTTTAAGGAAGCTGTTTCTCACCTTCAAAGGGCTAAAGAACAATACAAGAAAGGAGCAGATCAACATCGGAAGGAAGCCCCTCAATATCAAGTAGGGGATCAAGTCTGGTTATCCACCAAATATCTACCTCTAAAAGGGCCACGCACATTCAACCCAAGATACCTTGGTCCCTATTCCATCACTACCATAGTAAACCCAGTAGCGGTCAAGTTGGACTTGCCCCCGCACATGAAGATACATCCGGTCTTCCACGTCTCTCTATTAAAACCCGTGCAACCTCAAACCCGACTAACTAAATCTCCAAAACCTATCCTAGTTGATGGAGAACTCGAGTTTGAAGTCAAAAGCATTCTGGACTCCAAGATCTCCAAATCTAAACTATTTTACCTAATTGACTGGAAAGGCTACGGCCCCCAAGAGAGATCCTGGGAACCTGCTGAATATGTCCACGCTCCTCGCCTAATCAAAAGATTTCACCGAACATTTCCTGACAAGCCAAAACCCCCGGAGAAGCCCGGTTTGGGAGGGGCCTTGAGAGGGGGTACTGTCATGATCTCTGCTTCCAAAAGGTCAGGGTTTTCCCAACTCCCTTGGAAGCAGATCCATAACCCAGGTTCCGAGTGCCAACCAGTCCCAATTGGGACCTTTTGGACCCAGTCCTGGCGCCAGTGGCACCAGGCTCATAAATATGCCAAGTCCCAGCGCTGGAAGCGCCGGGCTCATAATGCTTGGGTGGACTTACCAGCAGCAGACCATGCTGCTTACTTGCCTGCCAGTTGAGCCTCTGATCCTCTTCTGTTTGGAACTACTTTTCCTGTTGGGTGGGGCAGGAGCCACTCCCTAGATTCAGAACACTGGAACTCTTCTGGAAAGCAGGAACTCTTTTCTTACCTAGCCGTGGCTGTGGAAGGAGACACCTAAGCACTACAGGAGGCTATTTAAACCACACCCGATGGATGAATCTTGCTTTGCGTTATTCTGCATCCTCTGCAGCAGAACGCTCATCGTGTCTTCTGCATCTGATCCTGGGCCTAAGGAAAAAGGCTTACCATCCTGAATCCAGTCTTCAGCAACACCTATAAAGACAAGAAAGAACAGGTTAGCATTACGGTCTTCAGTGACAGCTCTTCACTTACCTGGTCCATCGGCTGTCACCAACGCCTCGCGCTGCATTCCGGCATCTGAAAGACAAAGGCTTACCTACTCCTCGTGCGCTCCGGAGGTCTTCACACTGCATTCCGGCATCTGAAAGACAAAAGCTTACCAACTCTTCGCACGCTCCGGAGGCCTTCGGCGCTGCATCCCGCATCTGAAAGACAAAACAAGGTGCGTTTAAAGACATTGGGGAACTTTAATACTCACGTGCCATTACTCCTTTCCACATCTAACCCAGTGGGTATTCCGGCACCCTGCAGCCGCTCCGAACTTGTACCTGCAAAATAAAAAGACAGTTAGAGCGCATCGTGAAGCAGGCAACAAGCGCTTACTTACGTGCTTCCAGGCGCTTCTATTCATCACACGGGCTCCATCTTCAACTCACTTCAGCCCGTCATCCGCCATCGCCGGAACCCTGCAAAACAAGAAACATCATTACTAAAGACTTTAAAGACATTAGAATTACTCGAAACTTACCGTTCGTGCAGTAAACGACGGACAGCAGTCCTCTGAAGTCAAGAGGCCTGTTCTCCTTATCCAGTGAAGAAACTGGTTACAGCACCCTGCCCCGAGGCAGATGGAGAGCACGGCGTTCACTTACCTAAGGTGAGAGCGTTAACCTTTGGGGTTCTACAGGAGAAGAGAAAGGGAAGAAGAGAGAGACATTCAATAACCCAGTTCCTTAATCCCATATTTTCTATCTGCAGACATCTTACCCTTCGAGTCAGACATACAGTGCACAGAGGTCCAGCCCAAAGAGCCAGCCGTGTGTTACACATCACCTTTGAAGATACGGTATACGCCCAGTCAAGACCGGCGCCTCTACGGGAATCAGGTGAGCGTTACAGGTGGGCCCTAACATTGCAGAGATGAGAGCTGCCGTCCTCCCCTCCTTACCCGCCCCAGTGGTGATTGGGACCGATCTACCCCACTTCCACCAGACTATCAAAGCCCTAGACCAGGGATGGTGGGAAGAAGCACCCTTTGTCAGGGAGCCCATCCCCCCGAACACCCAGGGACGAGAGAGACCCACTAGGAAAAGAAGGGAAGCTCGCCTTGCTCAGTGCGCATCCATGTATGCCACCCAACGGATAGCCTGGAACCCGGAGGACCATGAGGATTCCATCCGGGGAGAAACACTGACGGACCCTACCTTAACATTGGCCCGCGAAAGGGCCATCACGAATGGGGACCCAGACCTGGCCAAGGGAGCCGGTTTTATATCTAGACAGGGCCTACTCTATCGGGTCTACCAAGAAGAGGGAGGTGCACGGAGGGAACAACTACTCCTACCCAAAACACACAGGGGCATTGTCCTCCAGTTGGCACACAATCACCCTTGTGGCGGACACATGGCCTCCCTAAAGACACAGCAAAACATTCTAAAACGCTTCTATTGGCCGGGGGTCTATGGGGAGGTGGCGAAATTCTGCAAGGAATGCAAAGTCTGCCAGTTGACAAGTGGGGAAAAGCCAGCCAAAGCGCCTCTGCAGCGGATGCCCTTGATCACCATACCCTTTCAAAGGATAAGCATAGATCTGGTAGGCCCGCTCGAGCCAGTCAGTCGTGGATATCGATACCTGCTGGTCGTGGTGGACTACGCCACCCGGTACCCCGAGGCCTTCCCCCTAAAGGGGACGTCGGCTAACCAAATATGTGACCAGCTCATCCCCTACTTCGCACGGGTAGGCCTACCCACCGAAATCCTCACCAATCAGGGTACCAACTTCATGTCAGCTGTCATGCGACAAGTCTGTGAAAGACTACAGATCAGACGTCTACGTACCTCAGTCTACCACCCCCAAACGGATGGGTTGGTGGAAAGGTACAACCAAACAATAAAGAAAATGATGAACAGGGTAACAGGCCCAGAGGGGAAGGTCTGGGACAGAGTCATACCCCTGATCCTTATGGTATTAAGGGACACCCCCCAGTCCTCGACAGGATTCTCCCCATTCGAGCTACTGTTTGGAAGACAGCCCAGAACGATCCTAGACCTGGTTAAGGAGGATTGGGAAAATATTAAGGAAACATCCCTCACCGAGTACGCTGAGGACCTTAAGAACCATCTATCTACTTTAAGGGGACTAGCGGAAACCCATCTAAACATAGCCCAAGACCGACAGGAGAAAACATACAACAAGGGCTGTCGCCTAAGAAAGCTAGAACCAGGGGATAAGGTACTGGTGTTACTACCCACAAGTACGAACAAAATGTTGGCTCGGTGGAGAGGCCCTTATGTGGTGAAGGACGTGGTAGGACCAGTAAATTACCGGATATACCAACCTGACCGAAGTCCCTCATATAAGGTTTACCATATAAACCTACTAAAGAAATGGGCCGAGTCTGCCCCGGTCGATATTCTGGCCACCCAGGATACGGGGTCGTTACACGCGACCGGCCAATTGGATGCGGTGCAGTGGGGTGAAACACTCACTGAACACATGAAGAATGAGATCCTGGAGACGCTCAAATCACACCGCAACACCTTCTCCCAATTACCTGGAAGGACCGACCTAATGGAGCATCGTATCGAAACCTTAACCGGACAGATAGTCCGGGTAAGACCCTACAGGATCCAAGAGGCCCGAAGGTTGATCATTAAGAAAGAGATCGAATAAATGATCAGGTTGGATATCATTGAACCCTCAACCAGTGCGTGGTGTTCTCCAATCGTGCTCGTACCCAAGCCAGACGGGGCTGTACGATTTTGTATGGACTTTAGGCAACTCAACTTGATATCCCAATACGAAGCCTATCCCATGGCCAGGATGGATGAACTGCTGGAAAGACTGGGTGCTGCCCGTTATCTCAGTACCTTGGACCTCACCAAGGGATACTGGCAGATACCACTACGGGAATCTGACAAAGAAAAAAACGCATTTTCTACACCCCAGGGGCTCTTTCAATATAAAGTGCTACCATTCGGGTTGCATGGGGCTCCAGCCACCTTTCAGAGGCTGATGGACGTCCTCCTACAGCCCCACGACCAATACGCTGCAGCCTACCTGGACGACATCGTGATATATAGCGCATCATGGAATGACCATCTAACCCATCTACGCAAGGTGGTCGGCACCCTGACCCAGGCCGGACTCCACATCAACCCAGTGAAATCGGTACTAGGGTCCCAGGAAACCAAGTACCTCGGACATATAGTCGGTGGCGGCTTGATTCGGCCACAGGTGTCCAAAATCGAGGCTATTCAGGGGATCCCAGTACCAACTAACAGAAAACAAATTAGGGCCTTCTTGGGGTTTATAGGGTACTATAGGCGCTTTATTCCCGGTTTTTCTTCCCTGGCTGCGCCGCTGACCGAGGCGTTGAAAATCGGGGGTTCCCCAGACCTGTCAACCAATCACGCCGCCATAGTGGCCGTGGAGGGGCTGGAGCACAGTATATCATCCCACCCTGTGTTGGTATGCCCAGACTTCCGGAAGCATTTTTTTCTGCAGACGGATGCCTCTGGCATGGGGTTGGGGGCGGTCCTGACGCAGGAGGTAGACGGGTTCCTGCGACCGATCTGTTTTGTCAGTCGGAAGCTCCTTCCGCATGAGTTGGCATATTCCACTATAGAAAAGGAGTGTCTCGCCATTAAATGGGCGGTGGATTCATTGCGATACTACCTACTGGGGAGGAAATTTACGTTATATACCGACCATGCACCCCTGCAGTGGTTAGCGAGACACAAGGACTCCAACCAACGTGTTCTACGGTGGTTCCTGTCCCTCCAACCCTTCGACTTCGTTACCTTGCATAGACCCGCCGGCTTTCAGCTGGTGGCGGATTACTTGTCCAGGAGTTCGATCCGGCCCGACCGGCCTGGATCTGTAGTGGGGGTTTGTGAGGATGTGAAGGTGGATGGTGGGGGAAAACGGGACGCACGGCCAAAGGAGCCCGCTGTGCCGCGGGCGTGTGCGGCACCGAACGCGGGCGCCGGGAAGGCGTCCCTGTTAAAGGGGGAGCCTTGTCGGCGTCCCGCGACGGTGCCGGCGTTGCGGCCGCGGCGCCGCGGGTGCTCGCAGCCGCAGCGCCGCGTGTGGCCACGAGGACCGGGTTCACTGGCGCTGCGGCTGGGAGACCCGCGAGCGCAGCATACCTTGGCGGCCTCTGGCGGCGGGCGGCGGCGAGGCTCGGGAACTGGAGAGCCCGACTCGTGCCGACCGCTCGGCGTCGGAGGTGCGCCAGACAGCTGGGCAAGGACCCATCAGGGGCACCCCACCAGAACCCCCTCCTTACCTCATGTGGGGCAGACCCAGAACGGTGGCTTGGGGCCTCAAGAAGGACGGGCCTCCGGGAGACATGTCTCGAGGGAGACACATTGTTGGGGGGGCGGGGCCAATGGAGGGGGTGTGGCTGACAGCAGGGAGGGGAAGCTAGAACCAGGCAGCCAGTATAAAGGAGGAGGGGGGGAGAAGGCAGCACTATTCATAGAGGGTGGGTGCCTAGGGTCCCCACCAATCAGACAGGGGGGAAGGGAAGTTGTCCCCGATTGGCCCTTTTTCCCTCCAAACCCCAGGTATAAAAGGGACTGGCCTAATGGCAATTTTGTTGCTTTTTGCAGGGAGAAGGAGAGGAGAGTGAGAGCAACTGGTGGGCCTATCCGGGTCCGTGAGAGTAGGAGACACTCAAAAAGAAGAGGAACTCCTGGTGCCGTTTACTCACAGTGAAGTAACTGTGGGGTCAACCCTGGAGTTCAACGACCTTGGTTAAGACACTGTGTAATAAAGGTCTACAAAAACACCACTTCGCCTACTGTCCTGATTTCCACAGTGGGTCTAAGCTTACTAATTCATGACACCAATGTCCAGCTTCTATACAATGGCGGCTTCGCCTGCAGTCCATTCACTACGTATAGGCAGCTTCTATTATCACTTAATCTACTTGCGTTGCTGCATCTGTACAATTATTGAACAGTTTGTATTTTCTTCAGTGCATCACACATGCACAATCTTCTTTTCTTCACATATGAAAGTTTACTTGATTCTTTATTTCGGCATCCGTTTCTATAAGGTCCATGTGTTTTTTTCAGCCAGCCTTCTTAGTGCATCACTTCTCATCTCTTGTGATGTCACTAGCTCCTCTTTCTCTCTTTATCATATTCCTTCATGAAGTTCCTCCCTCGGATTGTCGTCCTTTCGGGAACACATCTGATAGGGCTTTCTCAAAGGGTATGTTCTTTCAAATATTCACCGCAGAATGGTAACAACTGCTGGTGTCAAGCATGGAACAATCTCAGGCTGCCAACATACCTGATAGAGGGGGGCGGAACTTCCTGCAGAGGCATTCAGCTGCTCCTCTACACTCCTCGCTATGGTCAAGCCATCAACCACACCTTTACTGGTATCCACATCTTGATACCTTCTCTTGAAGAAGTGCTTCTTTGGAGTCCAAATCTTCATCACTCCCTTCAGGCACCCGGCTGATTTGACATGTTCATCCACACTCCAGGTCATATAACTGCATTGTCCATTTAGATTGCAATAGAGCCATCATCCTACGTACTTCTTGTGATTATTTGGGTGGAGGAACTTCGTTCCCTCAGGTGCTACGGTGCTGGCCTCTATGTATTTTCTGATTTCTTCATCAGTCAACTCCTTTTCTCCAAACCCTGATTCAACATTGATAATGATCTTCATTCCTACTGCCTTCTTTGCTGTCGTCTTACACTGTGTAATTATTATCCGAATCACACAAAATCCAAACATCACCATCACTAGCACTGCTCCAAGAAACTGAAAATGTTTGCCATCCACTGCGGAATCCATGAGAACATGGACGCAAACCAACTGTCATCTGCAATGTCCTCTGTTTCATCTTCCATCTTGTTGTGCAGGTTCATCAACAGCGTTATGGCCTCTGTCAAGGTTCCATTCTCATCGTGAGAAGGCATGAACGTGCAACATGATGGCATGATTTTGGCGCAAACTCCTCCTTCCATCGCTGTGATCATGTCAAGGACATATTTGTTTTGCAGGGTCATCAATCGTATGGACCGCAGCTCTTCTTTGATAGCAGTGAATCTCTTTATGGTGGTGTTGATTGTCTGCAGGAGCTCCCATCTGGTAATCTGTAACCATTTAGAATTGGCCATCGTCTGGATCCCAGGCATGAAGATAGTTGTAAATATTGAAGCAGTCTTGCTGAACAACCTGTGCTCATATGGAATAGCCTCATATGCTTCTATTGATTTGGCTAAGAAGTAGTTTTCCTTTCTGGTTCGATTTAGAAATTCAAGTGATCTTCTCCTTCTCAAAGGGGCATCCACCTTTGGAAATTCTCCAATACTCAAGTCACTCTGAGGAATCACTAATGCTGGAACATGGACGAGTACCAAGGAACACGTTCCTCCTCAATCCTTGGGCAGTTTCATTGAAAGGGGCCCCTATGGGACCCTGACGTCTATGGAAACAAGGCGAGTCACCACACACGATAGATACGCCAGACACAAGGTTGTATTCCCAAAGCTAGGGTTTATTGCAAAGAAAAAGCAGTTGGCCAACTCGGTCTCACGCCCCGCGACGTGTATCTCTAGACCTCGAGGGACGCAAGAGAGTGAATTACGTACATCAGTTACATATATACAAAATGCATATCAAACAATCAGCTATGACATGTTTAACACCCCCCTTTATTGGGTTTCTTTGAACTTGGTGTGATGATGGACATCTCCGACAACAATGACACCTTCAAACATCTATTCTAGTAACAATTTGCAATTTGTGAGTGCGAAGGCATCTTTCAGTTGTTGAATAGAAAACAGCGCTTCTGTTCTTGAAAGCGAGCTTCAAACGGGGGGGAAGAGTTGCATTCCGGACCTTGCTATCTATTAGGTGCTATTCGTGTCCTGGGAGCCGACACGCTCTAGCGGGCTCAGCAAAGGGGGGCCGTAAGAAGAGCATAATTCAAGCCTTTAGCTCTATTATTCTAACATATTCTACCATATAACGAGACTGGCTGGCAGCTGCGAAATGATTAAATGCCCTGCAGCTCTGCTTCAAGGCTATATTCGGGAGGGAGCCGGGCATTCTTCCTGGCGCTGCCTACATTTGTGTTTCAACGAACTCTTGTTATCCTCCCGGCCCTGCGGCCTTGTCCTTTTTACATACAGACAACAATGTTTTACAGTCGAGCAGTGTAAGTGGGAAAATATACTGCGAAGCAATAGGAACAGAAAGCAATGAGTTAGAATGGTTAGAAAACAAAATGGCGATTCTTGTTACATCAAAATGGCAGTTCATTGGCAAACTCGAAAACCTATATTCTGTCATATCGTGCATGAGACAGTTGGCCCACGGCCACCAAAATACGTTTACGGTCACAAAGTAGAGGTATCCATTTTTCTAGACTGACATCATGTAGGCTCTAGGCCCACAAGCTCAATATCGATCCATCAGGACTGCTGTTCCTTCTCTCATTCTGGTCACGTCAACTATAGTTTTCCAGCCTTTATTATCTCCTACATGAACTCTTCCTTCTCTTTGGAAGCACAACGTTGCATTCGCCAATGGGATCATAGGACCTGATTCATCTTCTACCCATGTCAGAAGATTGGCATGCTTAGCCCATGACTTTAAACATCCATTGTTCACTCTCTGCACTTCTTGCACATATTCTGCCTTTAGTAAGTGAGCTGCGCAGGACATCAGTCCCTCTTCCCATCCCTTCTTGGATTTCACTCGTCCACAGACTAAGACTTGAGTTTGTTCCCAACATCCAGGCCATCCGGCTACTTCAGTTTTATCAGGACAATTCAGTCTCTTTATCTTTACAACAACTACCTCTTCCTGTCCTGTCACAGGATACATGAGCATGTTGCTCTTCCGTGCAAGTTCCTTTCCCATCTGTGGAGTATTGATATAATCATCCTGGAATCGAAACAACCATTTTGATCTCCACCGCAGAGTGGCCCAACTTCCCTGGAATTGTTCTCGGGTCATGCATGCTGCAAGGTGAACAAGGCATCTGGCATCATGTTCTGGGACTTTTCTTGAAATAAAAGTTTGCACTGTATTCATGGCATAGGGTATGAGAGCACAGAGGTAACAACTCCCCTTAGATGTTCTCTCTCCCACACTTTTCATGTGCTGATACCACATATTATGACCTAGGTGTGCCGCATTGTCTAAATAGGTATTTATCCCTTCATTATCTTCCTCTGCATTTCTCTTATGTCTCACCACTACAAATTCAGAGATTGCATAGTAATCAAAAAGCATATCAAGAATAGTTCTCTTAGTGGGAAGAACCATAGGAGCCTCTACCTCAGCTGAAGTAAGAAAATCAAACGCAGTTCCTGTAGTAAGGGGAACCATTGTGGCTTCTACCTTAATGGGAGTACTAGTATGATAGAGACTGGAAACAAAAAGAGATAGAACCATAAAGGGCCTCATTATGACCCTGGCGCTGACAGAATGAAGGGGGCTGGTACGGGACCGGCCCCCTTCATTCCGTCAGGGCCGATTACGAGGTTCCCTTTACGGGACCCGGATCAGACATCTGGCAAAACCAGACGTCTTTTCCGGGTCCGGCAAGAGGAAGAGGGAGGTAACATGGGACCCTTGTAATGTGCCCATTGTTACCTCCATCCTCATTCCCATTGAGCCCTATGGGGGCTCAAATGGGAATGGGGAATGGTTCCTGCAAGGAGGAATTACCGGGTCCTCCTATGTCGGAATGACCCGGTTATTCCTCATTGCAGGAACCCGGTAATGGAGCCCGGTTTGGAGACAGCCATGGAGCTTATAGCTTCTAGCTCCATGGCTGCCTCCAAACTCGTAATGAGGCCCAAAGCGTATAATTGCGCATGCACATATCATGCACCAAAACATTGACATCCATCTTTTGTGACATCCTGGTACTTGTTGTTCCTTCTTTAGAACCATGCCAGCTTCCAAATTTCTAATTTTAATACACTTTACCAATTAATTTTACACCTGCAGTTGCAGTATCTGCTCAATGATTGGGATCATCAGCCATCTAATCACATGGCCATTTTTAGGATCCTGTAAAAAAGTGCAAACATCAATGTCTCGTCTGACAAGAGCAGGATACATTTGAAGTATAAACACAAAAACAGCAAGCACAAGCCTATACACGTCACTGTCTGTTAGGACCATAGAGGTTTACTGCTTAGAACAATTATGCACCATGAAATGAATCTGGATATTGAGCTTGTTTCCAGTTTCTGATTAAGAACTGCCATTTAGGCAAAACTTTGATACGTCAATAAAATTCGAAAGTTAATTTTATCAAGATTCCTAAGACTCTCAGCAAGGGTTTGCACTCCTGCTAAAATATCTATAAGGAGTGTTCATGTGAGTCTTTATCCAACTGCAAAATCTACATTCATCAACTGGTTGTCTTATCGTCCTTCTTCTTTGTCATCCATCGAGTCTGCACATGCTGATATTCTTCTTCGTGTCTTGCTTCTGGATCGGCAACGGTGGGAGGGTAGGTCTCGCCTTTATATAATTTCACACCACCTAAGTGTAGCCATGCTCTTCTTCCTTAGACTTTGACAGCTGAGGGGGTTATATTTTCAACCCAAAAGGGGCCATGAAAGCGTGGCTCGTGCCACTTTTGGGTAAAATTCCTTAGCAGTACAAGATCGCCAACAAATAACCTGGGCACAGATAAAAGTTCAAGTGATCCGGTTGCTGAATTGACTTCATCTGTGTTCTGAGACCGAACCCCCTGACGCTTCACTTGATTTGAAATGAGGGAGATGCTGGACGTCATACATTTCAAATAGTCATTTAATTCATCACCTAACAATTTAGTGTACTCTGGGCATCACTTTTACTCCTAGACAGAGGTGTAAGCAGCGTTCTCATTCGACCGCCCTGTCACTAATTTGTGGGGGGTGAGGTGATGATCGGAACCAGGCTGATTCTGAAGGGCATATGAAGCTAAGGGTAGGCAATATAGCCATCCCTTCTTCAGGGTCAATTTGATCTTGGCAATCCTTTCTTTAAGGAGGCCATTGAGTCTCTCACATAATCTGTTTGCTTGCAGGTGATAAGCAGAAGAAAACTTGTATTTAATATTTAATACAAGCCCTACCTGTTCAAACACCTCATTAACAAAATGTGGCCCATTGTCAGATGTCAGCACTTCACACACACCCCATTTTGGAAAGACATTGCATACTAAAAACTTCGCTGCGCAAGTGGCATCGGGGTGTGTACCCGGATCTGCCTCGATCCACCTAGAGAAGGGACACACCACTACTATCAGATACTTGTATCCATTACATACTTTTGGTAAATATAACAAATGGATCGGTGAGATTGAGGATGGCAAGACACTATTCAATCTTGTCTATACAAAATATATCACTTTATTTACAAATACACAAACATTTGGTGGTTTTTTTGTGATGCTGGAAATGCATTGGAGGGACAGGGCCTCCCTGTCCTTGTCCTGTAGTCCTTTTTCACTTATGTTCTGTGTTGTTTTCTGCCCAGGAGTCCATGTGGGAATCCTGGCAGTGCAGCTCTTCCTGTTTTTGGTTTGGTGTACAGACCCATGGGATACCCGTATGGCACCCATGGGTGGGGGTGCAACCCTGTGCCCCTAGTGTATGTGTTTGGGCACCTGTGTGTGGGACACAGAGCAGGGTATGGGCTGGTGGCAGCTCCATGCTGAATTTGACAGGTTATCTGAGTATCCTCTATTTTGGGATACCCAGGCCCTGCCATTGGAATCAGTTGATTCCTGATAGGAAACAAGATGGCCCATGTGGCCTCTTGGTTTCTATTGCCTGTTACCTTGTTTTCCCAAAGTCCTGGGAAGCCCTGACTCTGTCCCTTCCCCCTGACTGGCTCTTGGGTGGAAGTGCCATATATGGGGGGTCATTACGACCCAGGTGTTAACCATGGTGCTATTAGCGCCATGGTTGACGCAGGTATTTTAACGATTGCGCCATGGTGGATGGCGGAATTACCGCCCCATTCCAAGGTTGACGGGGCGGTAATTCCCCATTCACCATTGGCCCTTCCCCATTTTTGCCCCCATGAGGCTCAATGGGAATGGGGAAGGTGGTAATTACGGTACCGCAAATTGCGGTACCGTAATTACCTCCAAGGTCCCTTTGCAGGTCCAATCCTTAACGGCAGCCGTTAAGGTAGGGACCGCAAAGGGACCTCGTAATTAGGCGGTAAGGGGTTAACGGCGCCGCACCTTTTACGGCACCGTTAACCCCTTACCACCTGGGTCGTAATGAGGCCCATGGTGTGGTTGTGAAGTCCAGGCCAGACTGGTTGGAGCCTTCCCAGTGACTGTTTGTTGTGGGTACACCCTGTGGGTGGGACCTAGGTGAATGGAGTGTGTGACCAATATGCACTTCTTGTTGTGGCTGTCTGGTTTCTGGTATGAGAGACAAAGACTGAGACAGCCCTGCCCGAAACTGGTATGAATGCAGTGTGTAGTGTTGAATACACATTCCTTGTTGTGAGTGTCTGAGAGGGAGGAGTATGGCCTGAATGCACTGTATGCCTGATTGGCTGACTGACTGCATGAATGCCCTTCTGTATGATTGGCTGCTGAATGTGACCCAGCAGTGTGGATGAGAGACAGACTAGTATATCTGGGGACCTCTCACTACTGGAAATTGTTCAGAAGCTGAGTCTACACTTGAAGAGTAACTGGAACTGCTGATCCTCGACGCCCAGCTGGAAGAAGAAGAACTGCTGCTGCATTTGCTTCGACCCGATCTGAAAGCTGCCGAGTTCATCGAGGACTGATCCGAGAGAGGACCTGGCTAGGCGCCCTCTTCCCGTGCTCCGAGGGACCATCGACCACCGCTAACCTTCTAAACTTCGCCGAAGCTCCCTGGAAGTCAGACCCTCGAAAGGCTGCCGACCGGAGACGGGGACCGCCGAGGAGAACGAAGTGAAGCACCCGGACATCGACGCCGTCGAAGTCCATTGCCATCGACCAGGGTTCGGAGTATCGCCGTAACCACTGGAGACCCTTCGAAGCCGTGTTGCCCAGAAGAGGGGACCACCTGACGCTGTGCTGCCGACGACTGGAGCCGTCTGCTCCTTTGCCTAAGACTGTTGAATCGAAGGACTCCCTTGTCCACACCGTCGACCGCTTTATCCCGCCGGAGAAAGTCGAGGCCGCCGACGCGCCAAGGAGAATCTGCCGGTGGGTTTCCCGCCACCGAAAGACCACAAAAACTTCAACGACTCAACGCCCTTGTCGGGCCACAGCTCTTCAGAAACTCTTTGCGGTCCTAAACTATCCAACGCCGAGGTGCCCCGCACACCTCTTCCTCGCAGGACGTCGCCTCCGAGCACCGCCTGGATCGATGCCGTGGTCTCGGCACCCTCAAACTCCTCATCGACGCCGTCCACACCGAGTTCACCTTCTTCGACGCCTCTCGACGATCCGTGGCTCCTGCTTTAAAGGGAGTCACTCAAGAAGGATCCCTCAACGCCCCTTCGAAGAACCCTGCTCCACCAGGTACATTGGGGGGGTAGAAACATTATAGAAGGAAATAAGACGTATAGAACAATATATGGACTGGGCTTGTTATATTTCTTTATTGTACAGGTTGCCCAGGTGGGGGGATCTTCACACAGAACTGTGTCCAGGGGTAGAGGCCAGTATTCTGCCAATTGTTCTAACCAACTGCTTTCCTCCTATGTCTATTGTGGGTTACCATTATTAATTGATTTGTGTGACATTTAACCAGAGTATAGTTGATGCACTTTAATGAAATCTGATAATAATTGTGGTACCACTTTAGAACTGTATATATTTGCCATTGTAGATTTTCTAAGCACAAAGTGAGTTATTGTGATAGTGTACATAACCTTGAATATTAATTATATAAAGACTGTGTTTTCAGGAATACAGTGTGTGGACATTCCTTTGTGGGGGCTTGGGGACTACACTGTATTTAAGAACCAGCCTGCATCACCTCCCGAGAAGCTAGGCCTTGATTGCTCGTCCATTGCTACCAACAATAGAGAATCTTGGCTGGGGTCTTCTATGCCTCTCCTCTACCATATAGAGAGCAGAAGTACAGACACCCCCTACCAGTCTTTACACTGGTGGCAGCGGTGAGATGCTTATGGTTTTAAGAATCAGTGTATAACCGTGCCACTTACAAAATATCTGCACTTTATTAGATTAAGGTTTGGGTATGTACAAGATAACTGCATTACAAGTAATGGAGTCTATTGCAAATAGTAAATTGACTAGGAAGAGCTTAGAGGCTCTCCAGAGTGCTTGTGAAGCCAGGGAGTTAGACTTTGTGGATAGGTCTAGGGCTGAGTTGATAGCTGCCCTGGTGGACTACCAGACTGATGGCGGAACTCGTGAAGGGGGGATGCAACCAATGAGGACTCTGCTCCTGGGATTTTTGCTGAATCTGTTTCTGTGAATGCCACCATTCCTGCTGCCTCTGTTCCAAATCCCAGCAATTCTTTGGAACTTGAGTTATTAAGGATCAAATTGGCCTTCGAATACTGCAAGTTGGAAATAGAAGCTGAGCTTAAGAAAGAGGAGCTGGCACAGCAAGTGGAACTCAAGAATAGGGATCTTGAACTCAAAGACAAGGACACTGAATGTCAGAGAATCCAGCTAGAGAAAGCTAGAGTGGAGACTTCAGCTAAACCCAGTGAGAGTGTCAGGTCCCCAGCCACCAAGTTTATGAAAGATTTGGTTGGTGTGTTTGTGGAGGGTTCAGATATCCTCCAATGGATTGAAGTGTTTGAAATGGCTTGTGCAATTCATGATGTTGAGAGATTGGGATAAGTGTTTGTTAAGCAGAGTGCCTCAGACTGGATATGACTGTATTCCGAAACTGAGTGTGGAAGAAAGGGGCCAGTACGAGTGCATGAAGTCTGCTTTGATTGCCAGGTTTGGCAAGACACCCACCCAATACCTTAAAAGGTTCAGGGAATTTAAGAAAAGAGAGAATGTGTCTTGGGTTGACTGGGTTAGTGCTGGGCACATGAACATGATGGGGTGGATTGATGGTTACAAGGTGAAAACTTTTGTTGAATTGTCCCACCTGTTGTTTTTAGAGCATTTTTCTGAAGCCTGTTCACCAGAGCTGCGTCAGTATGTTGCTGACCAGAACACTTTGGATCCCTTTAAGCTGGCTAGGTTGGCTGACAAGTGGGTCTCCCACTGGGTGTCCCCTAAGGACTCCAGTGGGAAGGACAAGGACAAAGAAAAGGGGACCTCTCAGAAAGCTGAGACGTCCCAAAAGCAGTCACAGTCGGGTAAACCAAAACCTTCCTCTCCTAAGACCCAAAAATCTAGCGGGGATAAGTCATCTGTGAGTGGGAATAAGAGTAGTGGTCCACCTGCTGCAAAGCAGGCTCCCAGTGGTTCCAGTACCGTACCCCACATTCCTGGCACCTGTTGGGAATGTGGGGCTCTGGATCACAAGGCACTTGGAGTACAGGCTGTCAGCCTGACCTACCCTTACCCCATGTCTGAGGTGGAGGCCACTGTCCTCCCCTCCTCTACAGGAATCACATTTGGTGCTCCAGTAGAGATCTCCTTAGTGTCCCTTGGGGCCTGGGACCAGTACGCAGAAGTACTGGCGACTATCCCACAGAACACCCGTAGGTTTTTTAGAAGTGTCCTCTTGAATGGCCAGCCTTCTACTGGTTTGAGAGACACTGGTGCAAGCATGACAGTGGTGGACAGGACCCTGCTGAAAGCCAGAGGTCTATGTAGGTGCTCCTCTGAGAACAACCAGGTTAGCTGGTGGGACTCCCAAATTATCACCTGTAGCCTTAGTCACACTCATGATTGGAGGCAAGACAGCAAAGCTTCCTGTCCTGGTTCCTGTTAACATTCTGTTAGGTAATGATCTGGTAGAGTTGGGGTTGATCTCGGATGGTCTTCCCCTGACGGCTGCTGCAGTCACTAGGTCACAGGTGCCACAGGGTCTGGCTGTGAGCTAGGTACCCGAGCCAAAGGCGAGGCCTAAGGCAAGAAGAAGGAAGAACAAGAAGGCCACCTCTGTGCAGGGGGCTCCTTCTCTTCCTGCTCTTCCTACAGCACCCATGGGGTTCCATGCTCCGGACGGGCTGGGTCCAGTGGAAAAACCAAGCTCAACTCCTGAGGGAGAAGAGACAGAAGACTCTTCTGTGGGAGAGGTTCTCAACCCGGAGGACCACCCCGACCTTCAATGCCTGTTGGCTGAAGCGGGACCCTCCCGGGCAGACTTCTATAAGGGACAGAGAGAGTGCCACTCTCTCGAGGGTCTGAGGAAACAGGCCCTGTCCCAGACACAAGGAGAAGTGCCTAGGACATTCCGGATTTATTAGGTGGGTGAGCTCCTTGTTAGTGAGCCCACTAAGCCTGAACCTGCTACCCTCAAGAGGTTGGTGGTACCCCAGGTTTACAGGCCCTTCCTGTTGCAGTTGGCACATGAGGTGCCCTTAGCTGGTCATCTTGGTACTAAGAAGACTAAGCAGAGGGTCTCTGCCCATTTATACTGGCCTCGGATGGGAGTAGAAGTGGAGTCCCACTGCAGGACCTGCACAACTTGTCAGTTGTCTGGCAAGACTGGAGGCAGTGTCATTGCCCCACTGCAGCCATCACCAGTGGTTGGCAGACCATTTGAGAGGGTGGGCATCGACATTGTCGGTCCCCTTGACCCTCCCACTTCAGGTGGACATCGGTTCATCCTGGTCTTGGTTGATCATGGGCCTCATTACGACCCAGGCGGTAAGTTACCGCCTGGGCCGTGACTTTACCACCATGGCGTAAACTACGTTTACGCCATGGTGGTTGGCGGACTTACCGCCCCATTCCGACCTAGGCGGGGCGGTAAGTCCCCAATCCCCATTTACCCTTCCCCATTCCCATTTTTGCCCCATAGGGCATAATGGGAGTGGGGAAGGCGTTAATTACGCCACCGTAAATTACGGTGGCGTAATTAACTCCATGGTCCCTTAGCGCCATGGATTTTAACACCTGCTAAAAGCAGGTGTTAAAAGCACCATGGCGCTAGGGGACCTCGTAATCAGGCGGTAAGGGTCGGCGCTGTTAACGCTGCCGTAAACCCCTTACCGCCTGAGTTGTAATGAGGCCCCATGCCACCAGGTACCCTGAGGCTATACCCCTTTGGACTGTTACTGCCAAGGTGGTTGCCAGGGCTCTCCTGGGCATTTTCACCCGTGTTGGATTTCCTAAGGAGGTTGTCTCTGACAGAGGATCCAACTTCATGTCTAGTTACATGAAAACCATGTGGAAAGAGTGCGGGGTAACCTATAAGTTCTCCACCTCTTACCATCCCCAGACCAATGGTCTGGTGGAGAGATTTAATAAAACTCTCAAGGGCATGCTAGGCGCTTTGGAAGAGCCCCTAAGGAGGAAATGGGATCTCCTCCTGCCATGCCTGCTGTTTGCTTACAGAGAGGTACCAAGAGGGTGTTGGTTTCAGCCCCTTTGAGTTACTCTTTGGACATCCCGTGAGGGGGCCCCTTGCCTTGATCAGAGAAGGTTTGGAGGCCACCCCTCCAGGTCCCACCAAGCAAGTGGGGGACTATGTGTTAGGCCTCAGAGGGAGGATGACACAGATGATGGGTCAGGTGACAGCGAATCTCAAGGCCAGCCAGGAACTGAATAAAAACTGGCATGACCTTAAAGCCTCGCAAGTGGATTGGACTCCAGGACAGGAAATCCTTGTAATGGAGCCTACCAAGCCGAGAGCTTTGGCATACAAGTGGACTGGACCCTTCAGGATCATCTCCAAGATGGGGAAGTCAATTATCTGGTTGACATGGGAGCCCCGGGGGTAGCCCCGCAGGTATTCCATGTTCACAGGCTCAAGCCTTTCCACAGGCTAGCAGAAGTCTCATGTCTCTTGCTAGCTTCAGAGCAAGAAGAGGATGAGAGTGAGCCCCTTCCTGATTTACTGCATAGCAACCCTCAGGATGGCTCAGTGGAGGGACTACATCTCTCTCCCGATCTGACGACAGAACAGCAGAAGGCCTGCAGGACTTTGCTCCGGCAGTATGCCTCTCTGTTCTCACTGACACCAGGCCTTACACCTTGGTGTAGGCACGAAATTGACACTGGTGACAGTGTGCCTGTCAATAGCAGGTGCTACCATATGTCAGATACAGTTAAGAACCACATCCAGGCTGAGGTCACCAAGATGTTGGATCTGGGTGTTATTGAACCCTCAACCAGTCGCTGGTCCAGTCCCGTGGTCCTTGTCCCCAAGGCAAGTTCCCAGGCAGGTACCAAGGATTGGAGGTTCTGTGTGGACTACCGAGGAGTCAATGCCGTCACCAAAACTGACACGCACCCATTGCCCAGGGCTGATGAGCTCGTGGACACCATAGGTGCTGCCAAATTTGTAAGGACCTTTGACCTTACCCCGGCTATTGGCAAATAGCTCTGACGGACCATGCCAAGGAAAAGACGGCGTTCTCAAAACTTGAGGGACTCTACTAGTTTAAGGTCATGCCTTTTGGGTTGAAGAATGCCCCTGCCACCTTCCAGAGATTGGTCAATCATGCGCTCAGTGGGCTGGAGGCCTTTTGTGTGGCCTGCTTAGACGACATTGCCATCTACAGTTCCACCTCGGAAGAGCATTTGACACATCTGGATAAGGTGTTGCAGGCCTTGAAAAGGGCTAACCTCACTATCAAGGCCACCAAGTGCCAGATAGCTCAGGGGAAAGTCACGTATCTTGGTCATGAGGTAGGAGGGGGTCAAATCCAACCTCTCCCCAGTAAAGTACAGGATGTACAGGACTGGGAGACTCCCACTACTCAAACCCAGGTGAGAGCCTTTTTGTGCCTCACTGGGTATTATCGCAATTTCATGGCGGACTATGGAACCATAGCTGCACCACTGACAGCTCTGACTTCACCCAAACAGCCTAGGAAGGTTAATTGGACCGAAGACTGTCAGAGGGCCTTTGATGGCTTGAAAGAAAGTCTGTGTAGGGCACCTGTGTTGGGTGCGCCTGACTACAGCAAACTCTTTATCGTCCAGACAGATGCCTGCGACACCGGAATTTGAGCTGTCTTGTCCCAGTTAGATGACAAAGGGAGGGAACACCCGATCATATTCATCAGTAGACAACTCAAGGGTAGAGAACTTAGGTGGGCTACTGTTGAAAAGGAGTATTTCAGTATAGTGTACCTTCAGTATAGTTTGGAGCCTTAGGCGTTTTAGGCCCTACCTTACGGTCTACCTTTAAGGTCCAAACAGATCATAAGCCCCTGAAGTGACTTATGCATATGAAGGGTGAAAACCTGAAACTGCTCAGGTGGTCCATTAGCCTGCAAGGGCTAGACTTCACCATAGAGCATAGACCAGGGAAGAGTCACGATAATGCAGATGGCCTTTCCAGAAGATATGTTGACAGTCTGGATGAGGGTGTCTATCCCGTGGGAGATTAGGCACCCTTACCTCAGTCTGGGGGGGCGACTGTGATGCTGGAAATGCATTGGAGGGACAGGGCCTCTCTGGCCTTGTCCTGTAGTCCTTTTTCACTTATGTTCTGTATTTTTCTCTGCCCAGGAGTCCATGTGGGACTCCTGGGCAGAGTCTTCCTGTGTTTGGTTTGGTGTACAGACCCATGGGATGCTCTTATGGCGCCCATGAGTGGGGGTACAACCCTGTGCCCCTAGTGTATGTTTTTGGGCACCTGTGTGTGGCCCACAGAGCAGGGTATGGGGTGGTGGCAGCTCCATACTGAATTTGACAGGTGCTCTGAGTATCCTCCATTTTGGGATACTGAGGCCGTGCCACTGGAATCAGTTGATTCCTGATAGGAAACAAGATGGCCCCTGTGGCCTCTTGCTTTCTATTGTCTATTACCTTGTTTTCCCAAAGTCCTGGGAAGCCCTGATTCTGTCCCTTCCCCCTGACTGGCTGTTGGGTGGAAGTTCCATATATGGTGTTGTTGTGAAGTGCAGGCCAGACTGGCTGGAGCCTTCCCATTGACTGTATGTTGTGGGTACACCCTGTGGGTGGGACCTGGGTGAATGGAGTGTGTGACCAATATGCACTTCTTGTTGTGGCTGTCTGGTTTCTGGTATGAGAGACAAAGACTGAGACAGCCCTGCCCGAAACTGGTATGAATGCAGTGTGTAGTGTTGAATGACTGTGTCCCAATACACATTCCTTGTTGTGAGTGTCTGAGAGGGAGGAGTATGGCCTGAATGCACTGTATCCGTGATTGGCTGACTGACTGCATGAATGCCCTTCTCTATGATTGGCTGCTGAGTGTGACCCAGCAGTGTGGATGAGTGGCAGAATAGTATATCTGGGGACCTCTCACCACTGGAAATTGTTCAGAAGCTGAGCCTACACTTGAAGAGTAACTGGAACTGCTGATCCTCGACGCCCAGCTGGAAGAAGAAGAACTGCTGCTGCATTTGCTTCGACCCGATCTGAAAGCTGCTGAGTTCGTCGAGGACTGAACCAAGAGAGGACCTGGCTAGGCGCCCTCTTCCCGTGCTCCGAGGGACCATCGAGCACCGCTAACCTTCGCCGAAGCTCCCTGGAAGTCAGACCCTCGAAAAGCTGCCGACCGGAGACGGGGACCGCCGAGGAGAGCGAAGTGAAGCACCCGGACATCGACGCCGTCGAAGTCCATTGCCATCGACCAGGGTTCGGAGTATCGGCGTAACCGCTGGAGGCCCGTCAAAGCTGTGTTGCCCAGAAAAGGGGACCGCTTGATGCCGTGCCACCGACAACCGGAGCCGTCCGCTCCTTTGCCTAAGACTGTTGAATCGAAGGACTCCCTTATCCGCACCGTCGACCGCTTTATCCCGGCGGAGAAAGTCGAGGACGCCGACGCGTGAGGAGAATCCGCCGGTGATTTTCCCGCAACCCACAGACCACAAAGACTTCGACGACTCGGGCCACAGTTCTTCAGAAACTCTTTGCGGTCCTGAACTATCCAACGCCGAGGTGCCCCGCACACCTCATCCTCGCAGAACGTTGCCGACGAGCACCGCCTGGATCGATGCCGTGGTCTCGGCACCCTCAAGCTCCTCATCGACGCCATCGACACCGAGTTCACCTTCTTCGCCGCCTCTCGACGATCCGTGGCTCCTGCTTTAAAGGGAGTCACTCAAGAAGGTTCCCTCGACACCCCTTCGAAGAACTCTGCTCCACCAGGTACATTGGGGGGGTAGACACATTATAGAAGGAAATAAGACTTATAGAGCAATATATGGACTGGGGTTTTTATATCTCTTTATTTTACAGGTTGCCCAGGTGGGGGGATCTCCACACAGAACTGTGTCCAGGGGTAGGGGCCAGTATTCTGCCAATTGTTCTAACCAACTGCTTTCCTCCTATGTCTATTGTGGGTTACCTTTATTAATTGATTTGTGCGACATTTAACCAGAGTATAGTTGATGCACTTTAATGAAATCTGATAATAATTGTGGTACCACTTTAGAACTGTATATATTTGGCATTGTAGATTTTCTAAGCAAAAAGTGAGTTATTATGATAGTGTACATAACCTTGAATATTAATTATAAAAGGACTGTGTTTTCAGTAATACGGTGTGTGGACATTCCTTTGTGGGGGCTTGGGGACTACACTGTACCTAAGAACCAGCCTGCGTTACCTCCTGAGAAGCTAGGCCTTGATTGCTCGTCCATTGCTACCAACAATAGAGAATCTTGGCTGGGGTCCTCTGTGCCTCTCCTCTACCATATAGAGAGCGGAAGTACAGACCCCTCTCCAGTCTTTACACTGCCTCGATCCACCTAGAGAAGGGACACACCACTACTATCAGATCCTTATATCCATTGCATACTTTTGGTAAATATAACAAATGGACCTGTGAGATTGAGGATGGCAAGACACTATTTGATCTTGTTTATACAAAATATATCACTTTATTTACAAATACACAAACATTTGGTGGTATTTTACCAGCATAAACTCAAGATGATCCCCAGATATGTACCTACATAATAACTCATACTCCATTCAATTCACTCCACCAGACATACTCATTCATACATGTACATAATGTTCTGCTCCACAGTACATTTTTTAAATGGTCATATAACATATAAGACCTTATAACCGCAGTTCACTAAATTATTCTGCATCCCCTATGTGTACTGGTATGCCTATTTCTTCTGCAACAAATGTTGTTGTTGACACGTGTTTCAGTCGGAATCAACAGGCTACCGGCTATAGCCCATAACTTAATCCAACCTTGTTCAGGACGGTAACTGCTGGTTTATTGTACCACACTTCTAATATGGAGTTGGAAACATCATCTACAACTAAAGTAAAACTATAAAACCTAGTTACCACCCATGTTCCAGCCATTCTCATTTCTTCAAAGCAAAAGCACAGACACTTATGCATGTAACTCCTTTGTTGTTACATAAGTTGTGCTCACCTCTAAATGAATGCTTGGAAGAGGTTCAAAACTATGGACCCAATCCTGACTGCTCACGCAACTTGATCCCTTCTAGGCGAAGCCTGTCAAACAAAAGAAAAGGGTAAGGAGACTATCAGTCCCCTACTTCCCTTCCCAGACCTTTTTATGGCAGTCCCAGGCATAACTTGTCAGAGAGAGAAGAGATCACCCATACTCACTCTCTCCCAAGGAAGACTCTGGTAAGAAGTTGTTCCCCCTTGTTTCCCTGGTCTACCTGTCCGGAATACCTAGAATTAGAGCACCGGATATTCAGTTGTCTGCCATACCTCACTATTTAATATTTGTCAACTATTAGTGGTCCAAAATATGGCTTACCGGTGACGTCTTCACTCGTCGCCTTGGGGGAATTTCCCAAATCATGCAACGCTCATGTATCGTGATCATTTTGCCGCAGGATTCACAAAATCGTGTTCTCTCTATCAGGCAGTTTCATACCTGAAAGACATGCCCAAGCATACATTATAATTTGTGTCCAACTAAGATGGGGAGATTTGTTTCAAAAGTCTACATTCTGCGTGCGGTTACCCCAAAGGATTCCTTTCCCGATGCGTTTTTTCACCGTTCAATACAGTTCAGTACTATTTAATTCACCACAAAAAACAACCGGAATACAACACCCAGTGTTTTGTGGATGCTCCCGATTCAGAGAACCTATGGAATTGCATGGACAGATTCTCCCAATTTAGAGAAGCTACAGAGTTACATAAGTCATGTATTCTTGGTTTAGTATATACGGACATCTGCCAGAACCGTGCCCGCCGTGTGACACACGTTACCCATCCCCAGTATGTTTGTCAAGGACATTATTGCCGATTCAGCCTCTTCCATCATTGTTCTGTCCCGTCCCTTACCTGTGTTGTTTTCCTTTTAGTTCACGTCTAGACTCTCTCATCAACAACGTGTTCCTTAGCTTGAGGGGCACGGTCACATCACTAATGAAGTTTCACAAATGGGTGAATAAATATGACAAAATTTGGAGTGCAGACACAGTTAATTTTCTGGATCTAAAAATCTACAAATCTACGGATGGACTATGGACCACCCTGCATAGAAAACTCACAGACTGGAATAGTGTGCTACATTTTACCAGCTTTCACCCCGCAGAACTGACACTAAACCTGCCCTATGGACAATTCTAACGAATTTGGAGGAACTGCTTTGAAAAACAAGACTTTGAAGTGCATGCAGGCCAACTGAAGGACAGGCTCTTGGACAGAGGTTACCCAAAGAAGATGGTTAGAGATAATTACAAGAGGGCCTCTAACACACAGGGAGGACAGTCTGCCCCCCTGTGAAAAAACAGTGAATCAAAGGCTGATTTGTGTCATGACTTTCAATCCTATAAGCAATACCATCAAAAAAATAACCAATACAAATTGGCATCTGGTGAAACAACAGGGGACCTTACAACACAAACCCATATTTGCCTTCAATAGGAATTGCAATCTACAGTAGAAACTCGTCCATACTTATAGAGACATCGACAGGGACCAGACGGTCCTGAACCAATGAGGCCTTCCACCGGTCACGGGGCATCATAAATGTGGCAACTGTGCCGCATGTCCTTACACGGAAACAAGACATCAGTTTGACCATGGACATATTAAATGGCAAATTAGGCAACTTACAAACTGCCTGTCTAAGAATGTCATTTACATCATTCAATGCCGCTTTGATCTCATTTATGTGGGGAAAACTATCTAACAAATAAGACAACGGATATCAGAGCACAGATCGTGTATTAGGAACAGAGTAGCTGACAAACCACTGGTGGATCATTTTGTGAAATTGGGACACACTGACAAAGATCTCAGGGGGTTTGTTCTACAAAGTTTCAAATCGCAATCTGGCCGCCCTGCTTCACAAAACAGAGCAGAAGTGGATTTATTCCCTGGACATGGTGAAACATGGCTTAAATATTGCAGTGGAATGGAATAATTTGTGCTTGGTGAAAGTAGCTGATTGCATATACATTGGAGGACTCAATACATCTTGCGCCAGACATATATTTTTATATGGAAGGCCCTCCAAATATAGGAACTCAGGCCGCTCTGTCATCTATAGTACAGAGTAAGATGATGGGGCGCTCGTGAGTACAGTAGGTAGGGTGGTACCATCTGGAGCACTTGAGGGTATTATCATGCCGGGGAAATAAATAACATTTGGACCATGTTCAGTCTATGAGTTAGTACATGGTGTGGTGCAGACCTACTTTTCCCATAACGCCCTCATGCTCATGATGAGCACGGGATTCTTACCATTATTTTCAAGTTGTTATGGTGGCTCTTCTCATTATTTCCACTCTTTGAGCTTTAGGCAGGCATAATCGAGAATCAACAAGTATGCCCACAGTATTTCACCATGAGAAATACACATGCAGAAATCCAGCATGTTAGAAGATCATTTTGGGACTACATTACCCAGAAATCATAGCAGCACATGCGGAGCAGGTTATGCAATCAATTTAAACTTTAAACACCAGATAGAGAAGTACTCTTGTGCTAAGGAACTGCTAATCAGCAGGTAAAGCTCTGATGAAGGCGGGATGACCAAAAAAGAAACGTAGGTGGATGCACAAACGAGCCTGGAGAGAGTACAGGATGGGGATGTTAGTCTTGTTTTGTTGTGCATGAATATTGGATAACACACACCAACCCTCTGTGGGCGATAGATGAGACGCCCGGAGAGAGTCTAGACGTGAACTAAAAAGAAAACAACACAGGTAAGGGATGGGACAGAACAATAATGGATGAGGCCATCCAAATCACCAATAATGTCATTGACAAACATATTGGGGATGGGCAACACGTGTCACACGGTGAGCACGGTTCTGGCACATGCCCACATATACTAAACCAAGAATGCATGACTTATGTAATTCTGTAGTTTCTCTGAATTGGGAGCATCCACCTATGCAATTCCGTAGGTGTACTTGCTACAGCGTCTAATTCCCCATTTAGCTTGTGCCTCACTACCGCTGCGCCTGAATGTCTCTCCCCACTAGTTTGATCAATTTTAGAAGAACCATCAATAAAGAGAATTTCCCATCCTGCTCAAGCATTTTCTTTCACACAGGGTATATCATCATACAATTCAACATAATTAGCACAGCACATGATCGCCATCATCTATTGGTTCAGCTATAAACGTGGCAGGATTTACTATTTTGCATTTTACAATTTTAATCTCTGGGTTCGAAATCATTACCTCATAGGCTGATGCTCTTTGGGATGTCAATGTACCTTTGGGTTTCTCTAAAATAGCAAACGGAGCATGCTCGACAAAGAGTGTCATAGAGCAGCCCATTAGAATACTTGTAGACTTCTCAATTGTGAATGCGGCGGCAGCCAATGACTGTTCGCAAGGAAACTGTCCTCTCATAACTGTGTCTAAAATCCCACTGTAATACGCTAGAGATTTGTACCCGAATGTAGTCCTCTTTGTGAATACTGATGTCATAACTGTCCCATTTGTGTGTGAAAACAAATAAAATTCCTTGGCATAATTGGGAATTCCCAAAACAGGAGCCGTACAAGTTGCTTTTTTCAGTTCTTCTAACCCTTCCTCCATTTCTTCAGTCCATTCTATTTTTACCTTATCCACTTGTGCTTTCGTTAAGGCTTGCAAAAGGGGTCTTGTGTACGAACTGTAATCAAACACCCAGGCTCGATCATAATTGCATAATCCCAGAAATGGTTGCATTTGTTTCACTGGATGTGCCCTCTACTGCCCAGCCTGTCGTACCCTATAACTGAATCCCAGACTCAACCTGATGTGCCCCGTACTTACAATTGAACTTAGCCTGTGAGCCTTGCGCTGCTTAGCCTAGTTGCGCTTTCAATTTTAGCCAGCGACTGTTACACCGGCCTGGTGCCCCACTTCGTACCCAACTCTGGTATCATGTTACCACACCCGTCCGCCCAAAGGCTTCTGCTCTCTTTATTAAGAATACCCCTCTTACTGTGGGCATCTACCTGTGCGTTCTATTTACACACTGCACCCAGCACGCTGCACACCGCAACCATGGCCCCCACCTACAGACCTGCTGATACCTACCCAAGCACTGTCCCTCAGTACCATAACATCTACCTTAATGCTCCTGCCTTATGGCTCGACCACTTCGCCGAAAAACCTACACCTAACCAACCTTGCGCTACCGCCCCAAGAAATAAAAGACTAGGTTCTAGACTTATGGGCAAGAGGGTCACCCCATGTAAAAATCTGACGCCTAGCCTGTCCCCCCAAACTTCCACCTCACCCACGCCTCAATGCCACCAGACTAACCTTGCTTCACCAAGCAACGCCGGTCTGTTTAAGGCCGCTTTGATCAACGCAAGGTCCTTAGCAGCTCATGCACTGGACATTGCTGATCTCATCAAAATTTAGGAGCTTGACTTTATCGCCATTTCTGAGACCTGGTTGCACCCTGCCTCTGGCCCGGCACTCTCTCTGGCTATCCCCCCGGATTACTCCATCACCAGATGCGAACGTACCTCTAGAGGCGGAGGAATTGCATTCATCTATAAAAACTCACTTGGACTCAGAACCCTACCAAGTCCCAATGTGGAATCTGCAGAGCTACTCTCTGTCTAACTCCCACTATCAGCCAACCAAACGGCCACCATCCACCTAATATACAGACCCCCTGGTCCTCCCACATCCTTTGTGGATGACATCACTGCTCTAGTACTTGACAAAGGGAAAACAAACTCTCAAACCATCCTCCTTGGTGACCTCAATCTAGGTTACCAAGACCCTAAGGACCCCGCGGCCCTCGACCTCGCCAACACCCTATCAGATCTAGGATTCTCACACCATATACAAGAACCTATCCACATTAAAGTGTGGTCCCTACACTGGCTCAGCGACACCAACTGCAACATCTGCTTACTCTCGAACGTCCCTTGCGTCTGGTCTGATCACCATATCATCACCTTCAGCATTGAAGCAGCCTCTCTACCCACGCCTCCTGTCGCCCCAGCCACCCTTACTAGAAATAAAAAGAACATAACCGCTGAAAAGCTATTCCCCCTCATCCTTCCCACCCTTAATAACACCGCTGACACTTGCTCGGACCCTACTATCTTAGCCGACATCTATAACCAGTCAGTGCTGGCAGCCATAAACTCTTTTGCCCCGCTCAAATTTAGGAGACCCAAACAACACGCGCACCTCAAGTCGTCGTTCACACCTCAGCTCAGAGTGTTACGCAAAGAGCAACGTAGTGCAGAGTCACGTTGGAAAAGTCACCCTTCTGACGCCCACAAGGACAGTCTTCTGTTAGCCACTCTTAACTATAAAGAAGCTCTACTCCAGGCTAAAAAAGACTCCTACAACAACCGCATCGTGTCAGCACAATCAAATACCAAGGAATTATTCGAAATTCTCAAGGAACTTGAGACACCTGCAGCCCCCCTGACTCTTGTACCAAAGATAGCAATTGGTGCATGAACATACAGACAGCACTCCTGGGCAAAATTGCCACCCTCCAAACCAAAATTGGAGACAAACAAAAGTCCCTACAGTCAGACCAACCATTGACCGCACCCATACCTAGTACCCACCAAGCCAATCCTACTCATAAACCATTCGCCTTCTCCCCTCTCACCACCCTTGAAGTAGAAGGAATCATAAACAACCTCAAGCTGTCCAACTGCCAAGGTGACCCTTGCCCGGCACCTATCATCAAGGATGTCATGAATCGCAGGGTGCGCCCCTTTTGGGCTTCATGGTCCCTGTCACAACGGGCTTGTACACATTAATACTTCCAATATGGCCGTCCAGCGTATTCCCTTCTCGCTCCATGCGTTGGACGTAGCCCTTCTCTATTTCTAGACCACGCCTTCCGCGGCTCCACGCGTCTCAATGCTATTGCGAAGTAGCGACCAGACGTGTACTCCGTAGCTAGCGGTTCTTCTCCTTTTCCACACCGCTTTCCCTTCCTTGTCCTCCCCCTTCATCTTACCTCCTGGATTCGAGTTCTAGCGAACTTGCATTGCCTCCTGGATTCGGCCTCCTGGAAAACTGAATGCATTCTGGATTCGGCAGAGACACGGGCCGCCTTCTTCAAAACCCGCTCCATCCGTAAGAAGGCATCAACCAAGGACGCCGGTAAAGAACGGACTCAGGTGAGAAGGAGGGAACTCCTTGACAGTTTGAGACGCCACCCGATCGAAAGCGATATCGACATGGAGGCTGCCGTGCAGGACCTGATGCGTCGTATGCAGGAACTATCAACCGAGGTACAGAATCTGAAAGCGGAGAACGCTGCTCTCAAACAATTGGTCCTATCCCGGGATTCTGCTACAAAAGAAAGTGTTATACTGGGCGGCATCGTGGATAAATACGACGGCTCAGCAAAAACCCTTCGTGCATTCCTGGATTCGTGCTTGGTTCACTTTACCTTCAAGCCTTACTACTTTGCGACCCCCAGGGCCAAGGTGGGTTTTATAATCTCTCACCTTTCCGGGAATGCCTTAACTTGGGCCACTCCCCTCGTTAACTCTAGTGATGCCCTCTTGGACGATTATGATGGGTTTATACGGGCCCTTAAAGGCATGTTTGACCGCCCTGAGCAGGTCTACAGCGCGCAAGAACGCTTGTTAGATTTTCAGCAAGGGACCCAGGATATGCTCACGTATGTGACCCGATTTAAACAACTGGCAAAGGAAGCTGACTGGTCCACTGAGGCGAGTTTTACCCTGTTCAGGAGAGGATTGAATGAAGAAATTAATGATGAGCTGGCCAGAGTGGCACGACCAAGCTGGTTCCAGGCACTAATGGATCTTGCCATGCAGATTGACTTCCGTATCCAGGAAAGGAAGTCAGAAAAGAAAAAATCCAGGAGAACTCCTTCCAAGGTATAATTTGAAGGTACCTCCAGACCGGACATCAACCCAAGCCCAATCACGGAATCCGAGCCCATGCAGATTGGGGCCTTTCGTGGACCCATATCTCCACAAGAAAGAATGAGGAGAATTCATACGGGCTTTTGCATGTACTGTGCCTCAGATAAGCATTTGGTTAGGGAATGTCCTTTAGCACCCCCTCCGCGTTCGGGAAACGCCAGCTCCCGATCCTAGATGGAGCAGAGCTTCGGGAGAGAGATGTTTGCTCCACATCCATTCCATCCTTGAACTCTCCTGGACAAAACAATTTGGTGGTACTACAGGCCTTTTTATCACCATCCAAGAATACGAACTATTCCATTTTGGCCCTGGTAGACTGCGTAGCTATGGGAATATTCATCGATCATGAGTGGGTTGCTAAACATCGGATTCCCTATGAAACACGAAGCACCATGCAACCTGTGGAAGCTATTGATGGAAGACTGTGATGCTGGAAATGCATCAGAGGGACAGGGCCTCCGTATCCTTGTCCCTTACTGCTTTTTATCGTGTGTTCTGTCGTGTTTTCCGCGCAGGAGTTCATGTGGGACTCCTGGTGGTGCAGCTCTCTTTCTTTTGGTTTGGTGAACGGACCCGTGGGATACCCTTATGGCACCCATGGGTGGGGCTACAACCCTGTGCCCCTAGTGTATGTTTTTGGGCGCCTGTGGGTGGCCCACAGAGCAGGGTATGGGCTGGTGGCAGCTCCATGCTGAAATCGACAGGTGCGCGGAGTATCCTCCATTTTGGGATACCCCGGCCCTGCCATTGGGATCCGTTGATTCCTGATGGAAAACAAGATGGCCCCTGTGGCCTCTTGCTTTCTATTACCCATTACCTTGTTTTCCCAAAGTCCTGGGAAGCCCTGACTCTGTCCCTTCCCCCTGACTGGCTGTCGGATGGAAGTGCCATATATGGTGTTGTTATGAAGGCCCAGTCAGACTAGCTGGTGCCTTCCCGGTGATGTATGTTGTGGGTACCTCCTGTGGGTGGGACCTGGGTGAATAGAGTGTGTGATGAATATGCATTCTGTGTTGTGGGTGTCTAGTATCTGGTGGTTGACACAATGACTGAGACAACCCTGCCCGAAACCGGTATGAATGCAGCTTGGAGTGTTGAATGGCTCGGTACTTGTCCCAATACACATAACTTGTTGTGAGTGTCTGGAGAGAAGTGAATGGCCTGAATACCTTGTGTGCCTGATTGGCTGCCTGCCTGCATGAATGCCCGTAGTCGTGATTGGATGCTTGAGTGTGACCCAGCGGAATGAATGGGAGATCAACAGTATATCTGGGGACCTCTCACTGCTAGGAATCGTGTTCAGAAGCTGAAGTCCACTACGACGAGTAACTGGATTAACTGACGCTTGACCTTGAAGCCCTGCTGGACGAGAAGAATTGCTGTTGCTCTCCTTCACAATCTGAAAGCTGCCGTGCCTCCAAGGACTGACCCAGAGAGGATCTGGTAAGGCGCCCTCTTCCCGAGCTACGAGGGACCATCGTGCACAGCTGATCTTTGTCAATGCTCCCTGGTAGACAGACCTTCGACAGGCTGCCGACCCGATACGGGGACTGCTGCGGAACTCCAAGGAGAAGCACTCAGACTGTTGTCCGCCACTGTCGACGACCGCCATCGCCGACCGGAGCTGCCGTGCTCCCGTTTGCCTAAGAACGTCCATTGATCATCGGACGCTCTCGCCTGCATCGTCATCCGCTTGTCTCCCGCTGGAGAAGGCCCGACCGTCGACGAGCCGAGGAGCATCCACCGGTGGGTTTCCCGTGACCTAAAGACCACAGAGACGCCAACGACTCGACGCCCTTGCTGGGCCACAGTTCTTCATCATCTCTTTGCGGTCCAGAACTATCGTCACTGAGGTGCCCCGCACGCCTCCTCCTTGCAGGACGCCAACACTCTGTCATCGACGAGCACCGCTAGGAGAGAAGCTGTCACTTCCCTGCCGTAGTTCACCCTGTTCACCGACAGACGTTCGACGACCCGGTACTCCCGCCTTAAAGGGAGGGCACTCAAGAAGGGCCATCGATTCCCCAACACCGAACGCCAAGTTCCCCGACACCTCTCGACGATCCGTGGCTCCCGCCTGAAAGGGAGGCACTCAAGAAGGATCGGTCGACGCATCGTCTGAGAACTCTACTCCACCAGGTACATTGGGGGGGTAAAACCTTAATAGGAAGAAGTAAGACTATCCGACAATATATGGACTGGGCTTGTGCTATATATCTTTATTTACAGGTTGCCCAGGTGGGGGGATCTCCACACAGAACTGTGCCTAGTGGTAGCGGTCAGCATTCTGCCTATTCTTTCAACCATCTTACGTTCCTGCCTATCTCTATTGCTGGTTTACTCGTTATTGATCTGTGTGACATTTTAACCGTACAGTTGATGCACTTTAATGAGATTTGATAACATTAGTGGTACCACTCTAGACGTGTATATATTTATCATTATTGACTTCCAAGTACAAAGTGCGTTATTGTGATCGTGTACATACCTTTGAATATTAATTATATAAAGACTGTGTTTTCAGTAATACAGTGTGTGGACATTCCTTTGTGGGGGTTCGGGGACTACACTGTACCTAAGAACCAGCCCGCATCACCTCCTGAGAAGCTAGGCCTTGATTGCTCGTCCATTGCTACTGTAATAGAGAATCTTGGCTGGGGTCTGCTGTGCCTCTCCTCTACCATATAGAGAGCGGAAGTACAGACACCCCCTACCAGTCTTTACAAAGACCCCTCACATCAGGGCCCATAAGCCTGCAGACCAAGGAGATCCGGCTTTCAATAAATCACCATCAGGAGCTGATCAGGTTTGACATTATTAAGTCAGCTCATTACCCCTTGGTATTGGGCATGCCCTGGCTACAGAAACACAACCCATATATCAACTGGTCTGCAGGTTTTCTACTCCTAGGCTCAGAGTTTTGCATGTCTCACTGTCTATCCCTAGAACCTCCATAAACACACCCAAAGGAACCAACAAAGGAACAACAGACACCACTAATGGTATCCAATTCATGCAAGTTCCTGAGGCCTACCAAGCATATGCTGATGTGTTTTCGACTGCCATTGTCCAGGCCTTACCCCCACACAGACCTGAAGACTGCGCAATAGATACGGAGCCCTCTGCAGTGATTCCCTTCGGCAGGATGTTCATTCTATCCGAACCCGAGAAGAAGGCCCTAGGAGAATACCTGGATACCAACCTTGAAAATGGCACCATAAGACCTTTGAAATCACCTGCTGGTGCCTCTCCATTCTTTGTTCCCAAGAAGGATACCAAGGAACTCAGACCCTGCCTTGATTATCGCGGGGTAAATCAATGCACCCTCAAGGACCGGTACACGTTACCCCTGATTTCGGATATCCTGGAAGCCGTGAGAGGCGCAGTAATATTCACCAAGTTGGATCTCAGGGGTGCCTATCATTTGATCCGTGTCAGGGAAGGGGACAAATGGAAAACCGCCTTCAGAACACCCTTTGGCCATTATGAGTATCTAGTCATGCCCTTCGGACTGGCTAACGCTCTGGGAATTTTCCAACGCTTTATGGACAGGGTGTTTTCTGACATGCTGTTTCTCTTTGTGATTGTATATCTGGATGACATACTGATCTTCTCCAAGGACCCTATACAACATGAAGAGCACGTGAAGGCAGTGTTGCAGAGACTCCGAGATCATAAACTCCTGGCCAAACCTGAAAAATGCTTGTTTCATATAACCTCCGTTCATTACCTAGGGTTTATTCTTAGCCCAGAAGGAATTGGTATGGATCCTTCAAAGGTAAAAGCCATATTGACCTGGCCTGCTCCTACTTTCGTGAAACAAGTTCAATCTTTCCTGGGACTTGCCAATTTCTACCGGAAATTCATATCTAATTTCTCCGAGATAGTACAACCGATTGTTGCTCTCCTGAAGAAAGACACTCCTTTTCTCTGGTCAACACCACAAGATATGGTGTTCCAGCGTTTAAAGGCAGAGTTTACACAAGCTCCTATCTTGGCTCAACCCGATACTAGCCGTCCCTTCCTGGTAGAAACGGACGCTTCAAATTACGCCATTGGCGCAGTCCTGAAACAAGAATTAGGAGATAAACTGGAACACCCAATTGCTTACCTCTCACGAACCCAGACTCCCAGTGAAACACATTATTCAGTCCTGGAAAAAGAATTGTTAGCCATTCGCCAAGCCTTCACTGAGTGGCGACATTTACTTCTGGGAGCTAAACATCCAGTTCAGGTCCGTACGGACCACCTGTAGGAACAGTCGCCAGGCGCATTGGGCATATTTCTTCGCCCAGTACCAGTTTCATATCATTCATGTTCCAGGATCACAAAACCTAATTGCTGACGCCTTATCTCGACGACCTGACTACGAGCCCACTGAAGACAAGGCATATCCTCAGATGTTTTCCCCCACGATCTTTGTGGGCCAGGCAGTCAACCTCCTTGAAGAAATCCAAGCCCAAACCCAATCCTCTGATCTGTGGAAGGACACATCCAAAAGAAATCAATGGAATATAAAGGTCCGGGAAGGTTATTTGTTCAAGGACAATGGGGGTCATTCCGAGTCCGGCGTTAAGGGAAAAACGAGGCCGGTAAAGGAATAACGACTTCCTTTACCGTTACGGTCTATTCTGACCCGCCACACCGTTATTTACGCCACCGTAAACTACGATTGCGTAAATAGCGGACCAGTGTCGCGCGCCCGACACACCATCCCGTAAATAACGGGAAGGCGTAAACCATCTCCGATTCCAAGCAAAGCAAACACGGAAATAACAACCTCCACATGGGCGCAAAGTACCTTACTGCCATGGCGTTAATACCGGCATCGCGGGGAAGGTGTTAACAACCCTGATCAGTGTTTGGAAGAGGAACAGGTGCACCCAATCAGCACAGGTGGAGGCAATAGAGTCTGGCACAGCACAAAAGGAGCACACCCACACACCACACCCCCACCCACACCAAGATGATACCAATTGTAGCAGCATTCCTGGAGCTGGAGGCCCTGCTTGCAAGGCAGCAACTACGACAACAGCAACAACAGCAACCACAGCAACCACCACAGAGGATACACAGGAGGAGAAGGAGGGTGAGACAGGGCCAGCATGCCCTACCAGTGCAGCCACCATTACCACACCAGCAGCCCCCAATACCCCGCATCAGAGCCACCCCCCTCAACCTCACACCAGAGCAGATCCACACCCTGTACCGGCTTGACTGGGACACCATAACCGCCATAGTGGCCCTGATACATACCGACATAGTGAGCCTCATAGAAATCAGCACTGCCATCCCGCCTCTACTAAAGGTAGTGTCCGTGCTCCACTTCCTTGCCACAGGCACCTACCAGCATACAGTGGGGCACATGCATGGCATTTCACAGCCAATATTTTCCCGGATACTCAACCAAGTGCTGGATGCCCTCCTCAAGCACAGAAGGGACTACATATGCCTCCCCCGGACTCCACAGGAGATATATGATACCAAAGCTGCCTTACATGTACTTGCAGGCATGCCAAATTGCATAGGTGCCCTCGACTGCACCCACGTAGAATTGGTGGTTCCCCATGCCATGGAGGTGCCGTATCGCAACCGCAAGCAATACCACTCCATCAACGTCCAGATGGTGTGCAATGCCAGTAAAGCCATCACACAATGCAATGCTCGGTACCCCGGATCAACTCATGACTCCTTGGTCCTGCGGAACTCAACACTACCACGCTACATGGGCCGACATGCCGGACAACGTACCTGGCTGCTTGGTGAGTAACCATAATGGGCCATGGCAGTGCATTGGGTCTCTGAGTAGGTTGCCAGCATACCCCATTGCGAAAGGGGGTGGGGGAGATGCATACTCCACCCGGGAGGGAAAAGGGGGGGGATGCATACTCCACCCGGGAGGGAAAGGGGGGGATGCATACTCCACCCGGGAGGGAAAGGGGGGGGGGATGCATACTCCACCCGGGAGGGAAAGGGGGGGGATGCATACTCCACCCGGGAGGGAAAGGGGGGGATGCATACTCCACCCGGGAGGGAAAGGGGGGGGATGCATACTCCACCCGGGAGGGAAAGGGGGGGATGCATACTCCACCCGGGAGGGAAAGGGGGGGGGATGCATACTCCACCCGAGAGGGAAGGGGGGGGGTGTATACTCCACCCGGGAGGGAATGACAACGCTATTGTACGTTGTGCACCTCACAGAACACTGTGCCCCATGACAAGTGGCACGCCACATTACCACCTAACCACACAGTAGTGAATACGAGCCAACACCTAATGGTACCTGACAAACAGTTACCCTGGCCTAAGACCACGACACATGCACCACACATTGGTGGACCTTACACACCGTAAGGCCATCGTGCACCATGCAGTGCAATAGCACCATGTCGCTGACTCCTGCATCTCAACACAAAGGACAGTCATCCATGGGAGTGCATAGAGGTTAGTCTGACAGGGATCCTACTGCGTGTGACTGGTTTGGCACCTCCATAGGATAGCTGCCAATCACCATGATAGGGATCAGTGCTGAATGAAGGCTATGCTACCAACTACTACCAACACACCCTTACAGCAGGTCTCATGCAAGTCATCAATTAATGCAGTCCAACAATGCTGCATGCATAAACGATGCACATGCAACAAGACATGAGTGCGCACCATGACCCATCAGGGAGAAGCTACCCCCTCCATCATTCCATTGGCCAGCACACATGGCCGGACCAGTAATGGGTTGATTGCATCCAGGGACATGTGTGCATGGCCAGTCATCACCCGCTGCAATGTAAGACTAGCACAGTTCTCCACCATGAATGTACCAACACTTACCTTCATTCCACTCTCATGCAGGTGATGCTGGCTACCCTTTGAAACCGTGGCTCATGACCCCGGTCCGCAACCCCCAAAACAGGCACGAGGAGGACTATAATAGATCTCATACCCGTACACGGGTGGTCATAGAGCAGGCCTTCGGCCTTCTAAAGGCACGATTCCGTTGCCTCAGCCGGTCAGGTGGGGCCCTCATCTACAGCCACGAGAAGGTGTCCAAGATTACCATGGCATGTGTAATGCTGCACAACATGTGCATCCGTCGGAACGTGCCACTGCCCCCTGACGTGGGACTGCTACCACCAGATGAGGAGGAGGAGGAGGAGGTGGAGGAAGGAATGGCAGAACAGCAACATGGTGCCGATGCACGGGAGGGACGCACCGTGCGACACGCATTGATCGAGCAATATTTCTGAATCACAAGTCAGCTAAGGGGGTGAGGATGACAGGGCATTGGGCACTGGGTGTGGGGATACATGTACTACATGCACTGTGAGACATTAAAAGACACATGCACAATAATGAATGTCCACTCTGTATTGTAGGATAGACCAAACTGTGTATTGCATGATGATGCCCAAACGTGTACAACAGATCCTTCACCCTCAACCCCCTCACCCTCCCCCCCAACTCCCACACACACCCTCAACCCCCTCACCCTCCCTCCCAACTCCCACACACACCCTCAACCCCCTCACCCTCCCCCCAACTCCCACACACACCCTCAACCCCCTCCCCCTCCCCCCCAACTCCCACACACACCCTCAACCCCCCACCATCCCCCCCCAACAACCCCACAATGTTCCCATCAGTGCAGCATTGGCCACATGTGTGTGGCTGCACGGTCAATGGGCACTGCCAGAGCCTGGGGCATCCCTTCCATTCCGGCGCATCGTGCGCAGTGACCTACGGACCGGGCTGGTCTGCGTGGAGGAGCTCTGGGAGGGTGGCTCCTCCTGCTGGGGCTGTGGTCTGGGGGGTGCTGCCTCCAGGGCATCAGCAATCCTGCCAAGCATCTCACAGATGCGGTTTGTGCTGGTACTGATGACCTCGCCCAGGGCCTGAAGGTCATTATGTAGCACCGACCCTGATTCCCGGTTGTCCCGGAGGAACTCCTCTATCATGCCTGTGAGGTGCTGGCAGCGCACTGTTTCTGCAGCCGATGTGGGCGATGTGGTTGGCAGGCTCTGTGTTGTCGTGCCTGCAGGATTTACAGGACTTCCTGCAGGGGAAGTGGGCACATGACAGACAGGTGTATCCGCTTCGCCTGTGAGCCCTGGGCCGTCACTCGACCCAGGGTCGCTATGGGCAACCTGGCTGTACGAGGGAGTGTCTGGGCTCTGTACATAGACATTGGGCTCCTCCACGTTGTCGATGGTGTTTGGTGATGTGCTGCCTGGCACATCGAGGATGCACATGGCAGCATTCTCCCCTGACGCACTCGATTCCTCATGGTGCAACGTGGGGCATGTGTCCCGCAGAACTGCAGGCATGTCCAGGGCCGCGGATGTGGGTTGTGTACCCTCCATGGGGGTTGCTGGGGCAGGTGGTGTGGCATGGTCGCTTCTTCCTGCTTGCAGGTGTGTGCTGTCCCCTGCCTGTGCCCCGGGAGGTACTTGTCCGGGGGCCTTCCTGGTCCTCACTTTCATGACCGGTGCCTGTGGGGGGCAAGAGAGAGACAGCATGAGCAATGATCTGGGGGTCAGAATTACTTCCAGACAATGGTATTACGATGGGATAGCAGCGTTTTGGTGACATTTGGGTGCTGAGTGGGACTGTGAGCTTTGCTTGGATGGGAAAAGCATACTGTCGGCAGGGTCACTCATGTTGGCGGAGTACTGTGGTGACTGACATTGACCAGCTTTTTGTGTGGCATGCCCAATATGGGTGTCAGCCTTGCACCTGACATCATCCTGGGTCCCAGTTGTTACGGCATCATTGGGTGGGGGGGGTTTACCCATACATGATGTGACTGCTTGACCTGCCCTTGGCGATGACTTGCATTAGGGATGCATGTACTGTTTACACTCATGGCACTCACCTGCGTCAGCTGATGAAGGATCACCGCAATCCATATCGCCAACGCCTTCGATGGCTTCTGTGCCCATCATCTCTGCACATGTTTCCTCCCAGGGCATCATTTTTATGGGTGAGCCTGGGCCTCCTCCTGTCTCTAGGGCCAGATTGCGGTTTGCTGTGAGGATGGCCCGCACCCTCAGACGGAGGTCATCCCAGCGTTTGCGGCAATGCGTCGTGCTGCGGGGGGTGTTTCCGACAGCGCTCACCCTCTGCGAGACCAGCTCCCATATCTCCTTCTTCCTGAGGATGGTGGGCCTGCGCATGTCGCTGCTGAAAACAATCTCTGCATGTTCATGCAGAGTATCGACAAGTACCTGGAGCTCATCCTGGGAGAATTTCTCCTTCCTGATGCGCGCAGCACCCTTTTTTAATGCTTTTGGCATGATGCTGGTCTCTGGAGTCTATTTTGCCTATCACAATATGCCCACGAGTCCTGTATGGGGAGGATTGCAATGGATTGTGATTTTAAAGATGGCCACCATGATGATTCCCGTTCCTGTTCAATGACGTAATTTCCGTTTGCGGTTTTTACCGGTGCCCGTAATTTACGGTCATCGTTAATTACGGGCACCGCTATTTACGCACTAGGTGGAGGGCGATGGTGTTAGTTACGTCTCGGTTGTTGTCGGTAAGGGGTTTGACGCGCCCTTTACCGGTATGGCGCTAGGGGGTTTACCGGCATGGCGGAAAGCTCGTACCCGCGAGGTCGGAATATGGTGCTATTTACACCCTGCTACCAACGCGGATACGGTATTTCCGCCATGCCGGTAAAGTCAGTGATTTAACGCGAACCTCGGAATGAAGCCCAATGTATTGGTCATCCCTACAAAAAAACTACAACAGAGAATAATGAATCTCTGTCATGATACCCTACACTCCGGACATCGTGGTGTCACCAATACCCTCCGTCTGATACAAAGGCAATTCTGGTGGCCTAGGATGAGACCCGACATACAGCGGTACATTCAATCCTATGTTGTCTATAGCCAAAATAAACACGATAACAAGAAACCAGCGGGCCTTCTACTACAACCTACACTGCCAACAAGGCCTTGGGAGATTATCGCTACGGACTTCGTTGTGGAACTGCCACCTTCCCGTGGGTACACCACCATCATGGTTACCATGGACCTGTTCACTCATATGGCTCATTTTAAGCCCCTGCGTAAATTACCATCCTCTTCTGAACTAGCAGGAATCTTCCTGGAACACATATTCCGTTTGCATGGACTCCTTTCCAAGATTATACTGTGTCAATGCTTAGGGATCCAACGTGCCCTTTCGTCGGGTTATCACCCTCAAACCAACGGAATCACAGAACGTGTCAATCAAACCCTGGAACAGTATCTTCGATGCTTCGCCACCAAGGTCCAGGATGACTGGTCACTCCTGATACCCGTGGCTGAATTCGCCTACAACAATTCTGACCAATCGGCACTTATGATCAGCCCCTTTTATTGCAGCCAAGGATTTCATCCATCGGTCCTGCCTTCTGTTCTTCCTCAATCTACACCAGTACCTACAGTTGACTCCTGGATCGAAAACCCTTGTCAACATACATAAGGAAGCCAAGGAAACAGACCAAGAAATATGCAGATTCCAGAAGAAGACCTGGCCCTCCTTATCCAGTCGGTGATCAGATCTGGTTATCCTCAAAATTACTACCCCGACATCTACGGCCTAGTAAACTAGCCCCTCGGTACTATGGTCCCTTTTCCATTAAAGAAATTATAAATCCTGTTTCTTATCGGATCAAATTGCCAGAATCCTGGAAGAAGATACACCCAGTTTTTCACACATCTTTACTGAAACCCTACTATCCATCCTCCCGAAAATCCTCCAGACCTCCTCCTATACTGGTCGATGACCAATTGGAATATGAGGTATCTCGGATTTGTGATTCCAGGTATGGAAGGGGCCAGCTGCAATACCTGGTTGAATGGAAAGGATATCCTCCTAGCGAAAGAACCTGGGAGCCTGTCTCAAACATCAAGGCCCCACGGCTGCTCAGAAGGTTCCACCTCATCCACCTGGGCAAACCAGGAGGGAAGGGTCTTCGGAGGAGGCATGCTGTCATGAATCACAGGGTGCGCCCCTTTTGGGCTTCATGGTCCCTGTCACAACGGGCTTGTACACATTAATACTTCCAATATGGCCGTGCAGCGTATTCCCTTCTCGCTCCATGCGTTGGACGTAGCCCTTCTCTATTTCTAGACCACGCCTTCCGCGGCTCCGCGCGTCTCAATGCTATTGCGAAGTAGCGACCAGACGTGTGCTCCGTAGCTCGCGGTTCTTCTCCTTTTCCACACAGCTTTCCCTTCCTTGTCCTCCCCCTTCATCTTACCTCCTGGATTCGAGTTCTAGTGAACTTGCCTTGCCTCCTGGATTCCTGGATTCTGCCTCCTGGAAAACTGAACGCATTCTGGATTCGGCAGAGACACGGGCCGCCTTCTTCAAAACCCGCTCCATCCGTAAGAAGGCATCAACCAAGGACACCGGTAAAGAACGGACTCAGGTGAGAAGGAAGGAACTCCTTGACAAAGGAAGCTTCCCACGACCTAGCCCCTTTTATCACAGCCTTAATAAATGCCTCCTTCAAAACGGGTATAGTCACTGACAACCTTAAGGATGCCTGTGTAATCCCTATACTCAAAAAACCATCCCTTGACCGTAACATTCCGACCAACTTCAGACCGATTACAACGGTCCCGTTCCTGCTCAAGATCCTTGATCGTGCAGCATACCTGCAGATCCAAGACTATCCCGAATCCAACAATCTCTTGGGGCTAAGACAATCATGCTTCCGACCCAAACATGGCACTGAAACGGCTCTGATTGATCTGAAAACTCAGATGGAGATACTAAAGGACAACGGAAAGTTAGCACTACTCCTTCTCCTTGACCTCTCCGCGGCATTCGATTTGGTCAACCACCAAATACTCTGCCAACATCTTTAATCAGTGGCCCACTTCTCTGACTCTGCTAATGCCTGGATCCACTCCTTCCTTAGCAATAGATCCATGCGGGTCTTCTCACCCACAGCATCGGCAGAACCCTCTCCCATTCACTGTGGCATCCCTCAAGGCTCTTGCGTATCGCCCACACTGTACAACGTATTCACCAAGCCCCTCTTTGATGTGCTCGACTATCTGGGTGTCTCCTACACCAACTACGCGGACGACACCCAGATACTCATTCCCATCACTGGTGATTACACAGCCGACACCAAATCCTTGAATTATGTCTACCTGGTCATTCAGGCCTGGATGGCACAACACGAACTTTGCCTTAACGACGACAAGACTGAGCTCTTACTACTAGGATCAACTCAACGTCTTAACAAATTAGACCAAGCCTACAAGTCCTTCATCATTGACGGTAATGTCTTCAAGGTCTCTAAAGACACTAAGGGCCTCATTACACGGTAGGCGGTGAGCCATGGCGCTATTAGCGCCATGGCTCATGCCGGTAAAATACCGGCACCGCCTTGGTGGAAAGGGGATTTACCGCCCCATTCCAAGGTTGGAGGGGCGGTAAATCCCCCTTCCACCATTGCCCTTCCCCATTCCCATTTCTGCCCCATAGGGCTCTATGGGAATGGGGAAGGCGCTAATTACGGCACCGCAATTTTGCGGTGCCGTAATTAGCTCCGAGGTCCCTTTGCGGGTTGGATTTTAACGCCTGCAAAAAGCAGGCGTTAAATCCCCCAACCTGCAAAGGGACCTCGTAGTAAGGCGGTAAGGATTTACCGGTACCAGTATTTTACCGGTACCTTTAAATCCTTACCGCCATCTGTGTAATGAGGCCTTAAAACTTTAGGCATCTATCTCTACCCTCTCCCTGAACAGACAAACAAATGCAGTAAGGTCGGCATCGGCCTATACTTGAAAACTCATCACCGCCTGCAGACCCTTTCTGAACCCTCATAACTGCATTACCCTTGCTAGAAAACTCATTATGGCCAAAATCGACTACTGCAGTGCAGTGCCCTCTACTTAGGGATCAGTCAGTCCAACCTCAATAAACTGCAAACTACCCAAAATAAGGCCATAAGGGCAGCTCTCAATATCCCCAGACGTTCCCATATCTCCATCGTTAGATCTGACTTACGTTGGCTCCCGGTAAAACAAAGAATTGCCTTGAAAACACTAGCCTTGACTCATAAATGCCTGAACAACAATGCCCCACCTTACCTCTCCTCTCGTCTTATTCTCCATACCTCCTCCCGACCCACCAGATCAGCCCAAACTCACAGCCTAACCCTGCCCAGATTCAAACTCCAAAAAGCGGGTGGTGTGAGCTTCCCTGTCCTAGCTTCCAAACTCTGGAACACTCTGCCGACCTCCATCAGAACTGAACCTTCGTTCTTAACTTTCAAGAACAATGTCAGATCTTGGCTGTTCACTCAGAACTTATGAAGTTCCTCACTTAAATTCTGCTTCCTACTTGTAATATATCTCATCTGTGTATATACACTATACTGTACTTGTATTATAACCTGTAAATTTGTATTCTGTGTATAACGCGTAAATTGGTATTCTGTGTATACTTTAATGTAACCTGTATCTAAGATTATGCGCCCGGTTGCCCATGGGCCTGGCTGTGCTTTACAAATAAACTAAACTTCAAACTTCAAACTTCAAACTGTATTTGGCTTTGTGCTTTTCATAATCGCCTTAGACCTTTCAGGTGTCACCTTCTTCCCCTGATGTGAGATTAACTGCCCTATGTACAACACCTTTTCCTAACAGTATTGTAACTTTTCTTTGTCTACTTTGTACCCTTTGTCAGCTAGAATAGCCATCAACTGAAATGAATCTTACCTGCACTCATCTTCTGTAGTGCTACAAATTAAAATGTCATCTACATACTGTACCACCGCACTCTTAAGATCACTATTACCTAAGTCCATTTGTAGGACTCTGTTGAAGATCGATGGAGACTCACAGTACCCCTGGGGCAAACAAGTATGTTTTAGTTGAATTTGGCAAATCGTAAAAGAGGTCATGTATTGTGAGTCATTGTGCGAGGGGATCGAGAAAACTGCATTTTTCAAATCGATCACCGTGAAATATCGAGCTTCCACTGGGATACTGCATAGTATCATCACCAGGTTAGGTACCAAAGGAAACTCTGCATCTAAAATCTGGTTGATTGATCTCATATCTTGTATAAATCTCCACGACCCTCCTTTCGATTTTTTGATCGGATACACCGCTGTGTTACATGACGATTCTGACGGCACCAGAATGCGTTGTTTCATCAGTGCTGAAATGGTCTTAAATATACCCTCATCAACCTCTCGAGACATGGGGTACTGTCTTGCTCGAGGTAAAATTGCCCCTGGCTTCAGTTTTATTTTGACTTCCCCTATTCCTTTCAATAGACCCACATCATAAGGGCCTCTAGTTCAAATGACACTTGGCACCTTTTACAGGTCTTCCTGAAAATATGCTGAGCGCTGCTGCATTATTGGCATTCGCTGTGGGATTTCCCTCTTCTCTATTCTTATTCAGTATGTGATGCTCATAAAGAACACTACCTCATCATCTGTTTGGTCTTCTCTAAAATTGTCGTCATCAGTGATGTCAGCCAATTTATACCCTTCTTCGAGAGCGATTACTGTTCTCCATGGTCTGCCCTCATCGTCCATTCCTTCAAGCATCGCCATTTTCCTTCATACAATGGCTGCTTCTAATTCTATAGCGATCATCTGTCCCCCCTCTTCGTCCATAGATATCTGTGGTCTAAACAAAAACGAATCCGGTATTCTCTCACAGTTTTCCCCACTAAGCCAGGTAGCCATGTCAGTAGAATGCTCACCCCATACAAGAAAGCTTCTGGCTCTACTGGAACACCTTGCAGAGCTACTTGCCCTGCGAACGCCAGTATACATTTTCCCATTTTTAAGTAGTGTATTTCTGGAGTGCAACACACTATCCCTTGGTCAGTGAATGAAATCGTCATGTTAAGTTTTGTCATCAAATCTCTTCCCAAAATGTTAACTGGTGTTTGTTGCGAATATAACAAAGGAACATACATGTCACACTCTCCTATAGAGACTGGTAATTCAACAGTAAAAGGAACTTTTCGGCAATTCCCGACATTGGATATTTTCCCTCCCGTATACATGAACGAGTAGCCCCAGTGCCTACTATAAAAGAAAAGGATTTGCCTCCTATCATCACATCAACCCTTGTTTCGTCTTGGAGGTCTGGTGTCACAGATAGTACTGAACACATTAAGTGACCCTGTGAGCTGTCCTATTGTGGGTATAGGCATATTCCCGTTCCTGTGAAAGGATTCCCTCCTACCACAGTGGCACCTCCTATTCTGGGTGTCAGCACTTGTCTGTGTTTGCATATTACTGTGTCTGCATGGGGGCTTGTGGTGACTGCCCTTGTGGTGGATTTATTTGCACACACTCTGGTTGCAGTACCTGCTGTACTTGTGGCGCTTGTGGCCGGATCAATGTCTGATCTTGGGCATACCCTTCCCTAATTTGTGTACTATATGGTGGAGGATAAGCTGTCCCCTATCATCCCACAAGTCCAACATACTGGATGTGCTCACCTAGCAAGTCCTCCTTGGTTAAATTCTCCCTGTATGTTCTGATTTTCATTCTGTGCATTCTGAAACCCACCCTGGTTATTTTGGAATCCACCTCGTCCTCCTCTATAGCCCATACCCCTGACTCGTGGCACAAACCCATACCCACCTTGGTCCATTGGGCGCCGATTAATCACCTGCGATGCACTTACTGCTTGCCGCATTCCCGAGCCTTCTCCACTTGTCAATACCGCCCCTTCTATGGCATACTTTGACAATTTCTTCTGAGCTAACTTGGCTTCCTCGATTTTCCTAGCTTCATCTTTCTTCTTATTTTTCTCTTGTAACAGCCGACAGTGATGCACTATCGTCAACTGTATCTCAGGCCATGGTTTTGCTTCCATTCCCACTTGTTTCTTCATCTGTCTCTGTACTGGGTCAGACAACCCCTGACATAAAATGTGCTAAAATAATGCCACCGTTTATTTCCACGGCTCCCTCATTTCAAAATGCCATAGCTCTTGAATATCTTGAATGTAAGCAAAAGGGTCTTCATCTTCCTTCATCTTACGTGTCATAATTGCACCCATATCTGATGCGTCAGATAATACTGTACCCGGAGAGCCGTCCAAACATCTGCTCTGCAATTATTAAACAGCGCTCCGTCATGCGCTGTGTTTTGTGCTGTCACACTCGAATGCCCTCCTCATATCCGTATTTCATCAGCACTCTCCCCAAGAATAGCTGCCAGAAGACCCTTAATTTCCCCTACGGGAAACGTATTTCCTCCTGTCATTTTTTCTAACTCGTATATCCATTTCCCAGTGCCCGAACTCTCTCGGGAGATTGCACCATAAATTATCTTTGTCCATCTGAGGCCATGGAATATACTGTGGTCTTGCCCCCCCTTTTTCTAATAAGGGAAACTGTAAACCCCAACCCGCAATGGGCCCCCATCGTCAGCCTAACTGGCAGGGACAATCATCCCTGACCGCCTCCTTGATGGTAGCGCAATACGATTGTCCTTGGGGATGCTCTGGATATTCTATGGGATCTAGTGTCCTATCTTTAGGTTGTTCCAAATCCAACCATCTCACTTCTTTATCTATCTGTAAGCTTCCCTCAAGGGTGCACGTGCTCCCTCCTTCTCCCCCAAGAAATGATTCTCTCTCCTTGTCTGACATGTCTTGTCCCCAACTAGTATGGCTTTCTTCCCCTTCACCCTGTTCTAAGTTCAGTCTGCTTAAGGACAATGCTCTATGGTCGAGACGGAACAGATTTTCTTCTCCACTTCAGACCGAAAATGCTAGGGATTGATCTCTTTTCCCTTGACTTCCATAGTTGGTACCTTCCTTTAATTCTTTATAGGCTTTATCGATCCTATCTCCGATGCTTCCTATAGCAAAGTTTTCTTCTTCCAATGCTATCCTGGATGCCCCTGGCGTTGCTTCCTTTATCCGAAGGAACTCTTCTGTTCAGTCCCATCGTATTGCTGGGCTTGGTCCTACTAGCTCCTTTCGAATAAGGCTAATATCAAAATCCTGCTGCCTCCTCCTTCTTTCTAGTTCTTCATCAAATTCCCTTCATTTTCTTGCCTCCCTTCTAATTCTGTCTTCCTCCCTCCTATGTTCTTCTCGTCTTATTCCTGCCCTCTTTTCCTCTTCTTCCCTCCGCCTCTGTATCCTTTTGTCCCTTAATTTCTGCACTTCCTCCTCTTCTATCTTCCTTTCTCTTCTATCCCTGTATTCTATCGCTCTCTGTCTATTGTCATATTTTCTTTGCTCTTCTGCCCTTTCTTCACTTTCTTTTGCTCCTCTTGATACATCTACTCTCATCGCTCCCTGCTCTTTCTTTTATGCTCATTTTCTTTCAATCTCTTCTCCCATTCTTTATCCCTTCTATCTTATTCATCCTTATCTTCCCTTTGCCTAACTTCCTCAATGCTTTTCCCATCTAGTTTAAGTAATATCTGTCCTCCCATCCATTCGTTCTGCATGAACGTTACCTCGTCAGCTTTATCCTTCTCTCATTTCCATTTCTTGATCTCTCTATTTCTGTTGACACATTCAACCGCTCACTCTTTTGTTCTTTGTCTTGCATGATCTTAAAGATCTCCTCTTTTCTCTTACTCTCCTCTGCACTATCATCACTGCTATACGTGGGCGGTTCGTATAACAGATTACTATACCCTGCCGCCACTTTCAGTTCCTTTAAAGGGTACAACCCTATTTCTTCTGCATTAGCGCCTTTCTCTTCAGGCGAGGTCAGGGGAGCTGAAGGCTCACCACCTTCCTCCTTACACTGACTGAGCATCCACTTCTCAGGTGGCGGATCCTCTCTCTCTCTCTCTTCCTGGTACATTTTCCAAAGTTCTAAAATAGCTAACCTTTTCTCTAACTTCTTCCCCGTGTACGTAGTCATGTGTTGCAATACCGCTTTTGACAGTGATCCCCCTTGTGGCCACAGCATAAACATTTTATCTGCCGTGCCTTTCACCCATTCCGTGCTATACTGTATGAGATTGGGCATGTGCTTTGGCAGTGTCTTGCATAAGTGCATAAGAGGAGTGCCTCCCATGGTGACAAGTCTCAATTGACTATCAATACTTACCAGACCGTTAAACAACCTTTAGATCACCTTCTTTTCAACACCTCGAATTAACAAATATGAGCATCAATCACCGCCCAAGTCTCTAGTCGCTCAATTAGCTATCTCTACCTTTGGATTGGTACCAACTTCTTCACTAAGGTATTTACTATAGCTTATCAATTCTTTTTCAATGATTTCACAACTTCTACTGCTTTTTCAATATTTCTACTCATCAAACAAACAGACAGACTAATCGACTTTACACATTTAAATAAAAACACTGTGAACTGGGGCAGACAACCCAGCCCTTTAAGACGAGGTAGCAATACTTAGAAATGGATGGTGATGCAGTATATACTCAAACATCAGTAATAAAAATGACTCAGGAAGTTGGCAAAGTTCAACTGTTTTAATGTCAATTATCTAAAACAGGGAGCACAATGGACAACATCGGACGTAGCACAAGCAATCTCAAACATAATATGAAAAAACAGCATTCTTATACTAAAAACCCATCACCATTGACGTCTACCTGCATGGCAAACTACAAAAGCCTACTTGGAATGGTGATAGGCTTACAGGGTACATCTAGGTACATGTTCCATACTGGTTAAGGAAGGTGAGTGGGTATCTAACATAAGATGGGCAACTAAGCCCTCCTCTAGTGTGGGTCATCATGAACGTCATCAATACACACGTCCCATTGGTTACACAAACTATAGGGATCTCTATTACGTGTCCCTCTATAATTGGTTGGCACCCTTGTACCCCTCTGTAATATTCCACATGTGTAAGCAGCATGCAGGCTGGCACCCAGGTGCTTGGTGGGTTGGTCATAACCATAGCTTCCCACCAATTATCCTACTATCTCTCATCACTCTGCTGTCTGCCAGTCAATTAAGGCTTTGAACTCGCCCTTGAAAATGTTCTCTGTGTCCAAGAAATTGAGGGAGTGTAGGCATCCCCTAAGTGCATTATGGAATATCTGTAGTCCATTTATTCCTATAAGTATACGTTGGTCCATCGCCACAATCTACTCACTATATAAGCAGCCTTAAAGAATACTTGTCTACTTGCGTTGCTGGGACTGTTCACTTGTAAAATGACTTGATATCTTCATTATTTTCTGTAGCATGAGCATCCTCATCTCGAGCCTGAAATGTTGCTCATCATTAACACCTCCTCCTTTTCTTCTATAGAATGCTCATGTTCTCTTGTTTCTGCATCTCTTCTGAGTGCATCAGCTCTGCTTCTCTGTGACATCACCAATCTGCTCTTTTTCTCGGTTTTCCCACTTCCTCTGGGATTTCGTTGAAATGACCATCTTATTGTCGTGTATGGCATTCTGAATGGGAACCCTGCTTCTAGGATTCTCTTTGGTATGGGTATACTTATGGGTATTGCACGTGTCTCACACTCTGGTTCCCAACGTATAGGTAGCATAGGAGAGGAGCTTTGGGTGGGGGTACTTGGCTCCACCTTTACAATTGTGATCACGCTTTTTTCTCCCTCGCCTCTATTTAAATACCCTGTGTAGGGTTTGAGACATCACCTTATACAAACCTGTTTGCACGTTATATATTTCTGCTCACTGGGGTTTGAAATGTCTCCTTCTGAAGCTCCTTTGAGCCAGGTCTCTAGGCGCTATCTCTATCTTCACACAATATTTCCTGTTATGCAAAATGATCTCAATCCCATCCCCTTAGTTTGCCACTCCCCTTAGTCTACTGACCATTTGTTCGTTAATCGACTCAAGGCCTTCGGTATCATCTCCTCCTCCAACCGACCACTTTGTCTTCCGTCCACAGAGCGCCCGTGGAAATTGGGCAGGGATTTCATCAAAGGGGGACCTCCCACCGTCTCGACTCTACTTGCAAGTTTTCTATTCGGCCGCTCTCCACAGGAAACCCTGTGATCTTCCAGCTAAATTGCAGAGGATGTCCGATCTTCAGAAATACTGGAGCTGAACTAGTTTGGATCTTTTTTAACCATCCGCAATATTACCAAGTGAGCTTTAAAGCCCTTTGGGTAACACGCATGGTCTCACAATCACACTTTGTAAGAGAAGAGAGTTCGACACTCTCTCCCGAACCACAGAAGCCGAATGAATCGACCCCTCCCACCGTGGTTGGCACAGGTACCTGATATAGATATACACAGGACACCATGTGGCAGCCAATGGGGGGAAGAGGGATTAGGGAGAGGTTGTGGATAGGGTGGGGGAATGAGGAACACCAGAAAGAGGGTAAGGAAATACTTAGTTTGGATAGGACTGGGGAAACACAGGGTAAAACCTGACCTACACAACCCTATCATACATATTCAGATACGTGATACCTGTAGAACTAACACATACACACATAATGCAAATATTTCCTAATCAACCTGCCTCCTAATCTTGCCTAATACATGTATATGGAAATTCAACATGAACATGTCATGAACACTTTGCCATAAGCGAGATGAAGAAAACAAATGGGAAGTTTCCCAGCATGATAAAACACACACATGGCCCCGTGGGTAAGCATAAGTGACATGTAACAGAACGTTAAACACATGTAGTAGCAGACTCTAGTTAACCGCATTAGTTTTGCTGACACACATAACTTCCTGATTTCAGGAACATTTGTGACTTTGCCAACAATGACTTGTGGCACTGGCCCCTTTGCAGTTGAACGTTCGTAATTACACAAGTTCCATCAAGGGTGATTATAACCCAACAACTAGACACAAGCCCCATCTCCCAAGACCGCCATGGCAATGCATTAGTCTGTCTGTCAAGGACTGTAGTATATAACAGTTCCCTCCCGTACTTATCTTTAGTCTGGGAGCCCCACGGGACTACCCAGACGATGTGAACTTCTGCAGAAAAAGGCGAGCCGGCAGCGTGTCTGTCCTCCTACCGAAACGCTAGTCCTCCAACCGTCAGCATAACAGTCCGCTGGGTGCACCCCAAACTCCTGCTTCCTCCGACAGCATAATGCCTAGCAAACCAAAATAAGCTGCACCTGTCTGGTGCCGTTGCCGGTTAATAAGCTGTGAGTAATCAGAGACAGCTGGCAACTTGCGTGCAACCCAGGACTACAAGCGGCTGCTAATTCTGCTGGGAAATGTAGTCTTTGCTTCCCCAGCTCTCCAATGCACTTCATCGTGCATAATGTAACACTCCTCGTCTGCCCCATCCTCTATTCCTGACACACGGAATGGATGGGATGCAGAATAACTCTGTCACCAAATAATTGAACCAACTCAGGAAGATGGCAAAGTATTTCTGTTTTAATATCTAAAACAGTGAGTTACAACGGACATCAAAACATGACGCACAAGTTTTCTCGTACATTTCATTAAAAAATCACAGTTATATAGTAAAAACTCATCATAAGTGACGTCATACTACGTGGCAAATAAGAAAAACCTATGAAGGATTATGATATGTTCAAGGGGAACATCTAAATATACTTTCTATAAGGGGTTTAGTTATGATTGGGTCTCTGCTGTCAGGTGGACAACTTTTGCCCTCCTCTAGTGCAAGTCATGTTCAACAGTATTAAGTACACATATACCATTGGCTCTCAAACAATAAGGCCCTTTGTTATTTGGCCCTCTAAAATTGGTTGACACGCTGGTGCCATGTCTGGAACATTCAGTTAATTTAGCAGCATGTAAGCTCATACCCAGGTGTTAGGAGGTGGACATGACTTTGCCTCTCCACCAAATTAGCCCAACGTCTCTCATCACCCATGCCTTCTGCCATGAAGATTGTCTCTGAACTTGGCCTTGCAGGGTAGTCTCATCTCTGGGAATATAAGGGAGTGTTAGCAGGTGCTATCATAGTTATGGAGCTGCCTGCCCAACTCTATTAAATGTCGTAAATGAATAAAACTTTGCACGCATGGTGTTCTTTCTTTGCACCTTAACAAGGAATGTAGAGGAGCAATCAAATGCCTCTACAAGAAGTCCTGCCCCTATTTTGCCAATATGTTGCAAACCGGAAATTGCGACATGTGCAACGCCAGTAATGGTACCCGTACCACGAAGAGTCTTTGAGATAGGTATGCGTTAAGAAGAACCTATGTGAAGTATCCCTGGAAGACTGATGGTCTCCTAAGAGAAGCACCTGAAGAAGTGTGAAGATGTGAAAAGGAGAAGCTGGTGACATCACAGAAAGAGGAGACTGATGCACTAAGAAGGATGACCAGAGAAGAGAATGCATAGGTGATATAGAATCTGATGGCGAAGTAAGAAATTAAGAAGGCCTTTATGTGCAGAATGAAGATTGCATGTGTGAAGAGTACTGCAGAAAACAAAAGCCATTTTACAATTGTACAGACGTTGCAATGCAAGTAGACTAAGTATTCTTAAGGCTGGCTATACGTAGTATATAGACTGCAGGCGGTGCCACCAATATGTATATATTTAGAATTCTGAACATTCGAGATCTCAATTTTAGTAAGCGAGCCTCTATGAAGGAAGATGGATTGAAAGCTACGTGTGTGTCACAGCAAAGAATAGGCTTAAATTCGAAGCAAGACCAAAGAGGTTGTCTGGCTTGTTGTCAAAGACTGGATGCAGCCAAGAATTGGTTATCAGCTTGTGAAGAACAGTATACGTGAGAAGCCAAGACATCCCCTGTTAAGTTGCAAAGAAAGAATACCATTAATGCCAAGTTTCTTCATTAAAGACTATTAAATGCTATAATATGAGCAAATTCATGGTCTCTGATCACGTGAGCTGAGGATGAAAATAGACGGAGAGATGATGCACCAGACTGAAGATAGCGAGTGCCTGCACTCCCTTCTATTCTCAGAAGCAAGAAGCTACTACAGTGCCGAGTTCAAAGACAATATGAATGGCAGACTGCATGAGTGATGAGAGATGTTGGGCTAATTGGGTGGGGAGATACGGTCAAGTTCACCCACCAGCACCTGGGGTACAAGCTTACGTGCTGCTAGAGCATCAAATGTTCCAGAAGGGTACAAGCATGCCAACCAATTGTAGAAGGCTGTATAATCAAGAGCCTTATAGTTTGAGAGCCAATGAAGTGTTGTGTTCCTAATTACTGTCGAAGATGACTTGCACTAAGTGAGGGCATGAGCGCCCACCTGACTATAGAGACCCAATCACGATCCTATCCCATATAGAAAGTATACTTAGTCGTTCCACTTGAGCCAATCACAGTCCCATGTAGGGTTTCTTAGTTTGCCACGTAGGATGACATCATGTATGACAAACCTTTAGTATATAAGTGTGATTTACGAAATACTTTCAGATCATGCTGTGCGACGTCCGTTGATGTCTGTTGTACTCCCTGTTTTAGACAATTGAAAATAAAACAGAGTTATTTGCCAACTTCCTGAGACGGTCTTACTGCTTTGTGTAAGAAGTTATTTTCTGTCCCATCCATAGTAGGATGTGTTACCTTGACTAAAAGGGCCTCTAGGCTTCACGTGGTAGCATGTCGGATGGTTTACGAAAGACCCATCGACCTATAGACTCCAGTTCTTTGGCAGATCGAGTGCCCTTCGCCATCTAACCAGAAGATTGTGAGGTTTACTGTGGAGAGTGGCCGGTATAGAATTCTTGCAAGAAAATTGATACAGGTGGGACGGGACCCTCTTTGACGAAATCCCTGCTGGTTTCCACAGGCGCTTTGCGGACGGAAGGCGAAAGTGGTCGATTGGATAGGGCAGTTGATACTGAAGGTCTCAAGATGAAAGAGCAAATGGTGAGTAGACTAAGGGGAATGGCAAATTTAGGGGATGGGATTGTGGTAGATTAGAAAAGTGACAGGGTTGATTTTAAAGTATAAACGAAGAGCATTTTAAAGTGTAAACGAAGAGCGTTTTAAGAGATAAAGCCCAAGAAAAACCTAACACAAGGGGGCTAGTAGAAGTCATCATACACTTCAGTCGAAGTAAACTAAGTGGCACAGAGGACAGGTCCCTGTTAGATGATTACTTACACCTTGTGATCAAGGTATATTTAGGGGCAGAGATAAGAAATAAAGCGCTAAGGATTATTGTAAAAGAGTCAACTAGTCTGTTTATTATGTGTCTGTTTTAAGTTAAGATGTCGATGAGTGACAAATTGTGTAAAGAAAATTAAGAGAAGGTTGAGAAAATACATTATCTGTCTAGAGAAGTTGTCGGTAGCAACTTAAGTTAGACTGAGACTATTGGAAAATAGAGGTTTTGAGCAGTGATTTGTTGGAGTGTGCTCATATTTGTTGTTTTTACAAACGTGTTCTTTTTGTAAACCCCGGTAAGTATTGACAGTCAATTGAGACTTGTCATAATGGGAGATGTTACTCCTTTGATGCACTTGTTTAAAACCCTGCCAAAACACATGCCCAAGCTCAAACAGTATAGTGCAGAATCGGTGAAAAGCACGGCAGATGAGATGGTCATGCCGTGGCCACAATGGGGATCTTTGACAAAGCGGTATTGCAACACATGACCACACACTTGCACGGAAAGGAATTAGAAAAGAGGTTAGCTATTTTAGAGCTTTTAAAGATGTACCAGGAAGAGATAGAGGATCCACCAACCAGAAGATTGGATGCTTAATCAGTGTAAAGAGGAAGGTGTCGAGCCTTCTGCTCCCCTTGCCTCGCTTGAAGTAAAAAGCGTTAATACAGAAAGCGCAGGATTGTATCCATTGAAGGAACTGAAAGCGGCGACGGGGTATAGTAATCCAATATACGAACCGCCTTCTTATAGTAGTGACGATAGTCCAGAGGAGACTAAGAGAAAAAAGGAGATCTTTAAGGCCTTACAAAACAGGGAAGCGAAAGGTGAGCGATCAAATGTATCGACAGACATAGAACGGGAAATCAAGAGATGGAAAGGAGAAAAGGATAAAGCTGACGAGGTAACGCTTGTATAGAACAAATGGATGGGAGGACAGATATTGCTTAAGTTAGATGGGAAAAGCATTGACGAAGTTAGGCAAAGGGAAGATCGAGACGTGCAAGATAGAAAAGACAGGGAATGAGAAAGGAGATTAAAAGAAGATGAGCAGAAAAGGAAGAGCCGAAAGCGGCGAGAACAGCTGTATTAGGAGGAGCAACAAAAGAAAGAAGAAAGAGCAGAGCACCAAAGAAAGTATGATAATAGACAAAAGGCAATGGAAGAACGGGACAGACAGGATAGAAAGCGAGAAGAAGAAGCGCATATATTAAGAGATAAGAGGATACAGAGATGAAAGAAAGAGGAAGAAAGAAGAACGGAGGGAAGGAGAGAAGAAATGAGAAAGGAAGGAGAAAGAATAAGATGGGAAGCATGAAAATGAATAGAAGTAGATGAAGAATTAGAACGAAAAAGGAGACAGCGAGAATGCGAGATTGATCGCATTTACAATTAATTAATGGAGCGGAGTCCAGTAATACAATGGAGCGACATAGAAGAGTTTTTCCCGTTACATGGAGCAACGTCAGGGCCATCTGAAGTTACACTAGATAAGGATTTCGATGTAGGGAGCATCAGAGATAGGATCGATAAAGCCTATCAGGATTTAAGAGAAAGAGGCGAATCAGGAAGCTGAGGAAAGGGAGATCGATCTATAATCTCCCAATCACGAGGCAAAGAGGGAAGCCCACTCGGTCCTGAGCATAGAACGCTGTCTTTAAGTAAGATAGCCTTAGACATGGGTGAAAGAGAGGCGAGCCATACTAGTTGGGGACTAGACATGTCAGACGAAGAGAGAGAATCCTTCAGTGGGGAGAGAAGGAGAGTGTGTGTCCCTGAGGGAGGCTTACAGGAAGTCAAGGGAGTAAGATGGTCTGATTTAAAACAACCTACAGACAAGACGCCAGTTCCTATAGCATGTCCAGAGCACCCTAAAGGACGATCGTATAGCGAGAGGGGAGAATCGCTGCCATATGTAAGTTGGTTAAGGTCCTTGTCAGGAAGAAGGTGATCAGGAACTATTGTTCCTACTATGGATAGACAGACGATGGGAGCGGATTGCGGAATAGGTTTTACGCAGTTTCCTCCATTGGAAAAGGGAGGGGCGAGACCACAATATATCCCATGGCCACAGATGGACAAAGATAATTTAAGGTGCAAACTCCCCAGCTTAACGGCAGGTGCAGGAAAATGGATTTATGTGTTAGAGAAAATGACAAGAGAAAATACCTAAGCAATATGGGATATTAAGGGCCTCCTAGCAGCTATTCTTGGGGAAAGAGCAGATGACATTTGGACGAGAGCAGGTTATTCGAGTGTCACGGCACAAAACACGGCACATGATGGAGCACCATTTAATAATTTTTAGGGCAGATATTTGGAAAGCCCTTAGAGTACTATATCCTGACATGTCAGATATGGGTGCGATTATGACATAAAAGATGAAGGAAGATGAAGATCCACTCGCTTATATTCAGGACATTCAAGAGCATTTGACTCTTGAAACGCGCGAACCGCGGAGTAAAACAGTGGCAGTATTTTACCACATTTTGTGTCAGGGACTGTCTGAGGCAGTGCAAAGATAGCTGAAGAAGTTAGTGGGAATGGAAGCAAAACCGTGGACTGAGATACAAGTGACTATAGTGCATCACTGTCGGCTGTTACAGGAGAAGAATAGAAAGAAAGACGATGCCAGAAAAATTGAGCAAGCTAAGTTAGTTCAGAAAAAACTGTCAAAGTACGCAATAGAAGGGGCGGTATTGACAAGTGGAGAAGGGCCAGGAGTACAGTAAGCAGTGGATACATCACAGGCGAATAATCAACACCCGATGAATCAAGGAGGAAGTAGGTTTATACCACGAGGTAGAGGCATGGGCTACAGAGGAAGGGGTGGATTTCAAAATACTCAAAATGGGTTTCAGAATGGGCAGAATGAGAATCAGAATGTGCAAGGAGGATTTAACCAAGGAGGGCTAATTAGACGAAACCCTCCTATATGTTGAACGTGAGGAATGCCAGGGCACATTGCGCGCACATGTGGGATCCAGGGTATATACATAATGGTCAGTACTCAAGAGGGGGGACAGCTTATTCTCCAGCATATAGATCACAGGCTAGGGAAGGGTTTGCCCAAGATCAGGCACAAGCGCCTCAACTGCCATAGGTACAACAACTGCAGCAATCACAGCTAGCATCATTGCATTTACTGCAAGGGTAGTCACAGCTCGCCCCTATGCAGATGCAGCAGAATACAAAAACAGGAAAATTATTGACACCTAGAATAGGGGGTGTCACAGTAGTGGGAGGGAATCCTTTCTCAGGTAGAGAGGTATGTATGTACCCACAATAGGACAGCTCACAGGGCAACCTGATGTGTTCAGTACTATCTGTGACACCAGACCCCCAAGAGGAACCAAGGGTTGATGTGATGATAGGAGGCACATCTTTTTCATTTTTAGTTGACACTGGTGCTCCGCGTTCATGTACACAAGAGAGAAAATATCCAATGTCGGGAAATGCCATGAATGCTCAACGATTCTCTGGAGCTACAAGTCGAATTCCTTTTACTGATGAATTACCATTCTCTATAGGAGAGTGTGATATGTCTGTTCCATTGTTGTATTCACTGCAGACACCAGTTAATATTCTGGGAAGAGACTTAATGACAAAGCTTAATATGATGATTTATTTTACTGATGAAGGAATAGTGTGCTGCACTCCTGGGATACACTATATGAATGTATGTGAGTTCATATTGGCATTTACAGGGCAAATGGCTCTGCAAGGGGTGCCGATAGAGCCAGAAGTTTTCCTTTATGGGGTGAGCTACCTGGTTTAGTGGGAAAGATTATGAGAATACCAAATGAATTTCTGTTCAGACCGCAGGTACCAATGGGCAAAGAGGGAGGACAGATGCCCTTAGAATTAGATGCAGCCATAGTACAAGGGGAAATGGCAATGCTCAAAGGAACCGATGACAAGGGTAGTCCATGGAGAACACTGATTACCATTGGGGAAGGGTACAGATTGACTGACGTCACTGATGAAAATATGTTTAGAGATGATCCATCAGATCATGAAGTAGTGTTCCTTATGAGCATTACTTATTGGATCAGAATAGAGAAAGGGGAGATCCCACAGCACATAGTAATAATGCGACAGCGTCCAGCATTTTCTGATAAAGATATGGAGAAAGTGCTGAGTGTTTTTTGGATTACAGGCCCTTATGATGTAGGCCTATTAAAGGGAGTGGGAGAGGTTAAGATAACACTGAAACCAGGAGCAATTTTACCTTGAGTGAGACAAAACCCGATGTCTCGTGAGGCAGACATGGGTATTTTTGAGACTATCTCAGCATTGATGAAGCAAGGTATTCTGGTACCATCAGAGTCATTGTTTAATACCGCAGTGTATTCAATTAAAACATTGAAGGGAGGGTTGTGGTAATTCATACAAGACATGAGACCAATTAACCAGATTGTAGAAGCAGAGTTTCCTTTAGTTGCAAATCCAGCGACGATACTATGTAGTATCCCAATAGAAGCACAATATTTCACAGTGATTGACTTGAAAAATGCATTTTCTCAATCCCGTTGCATAAAGACTCACAATAATTAACTTCCTTTACTTTTCACCAAATTCAGCTGAAACACACTTGTTTGCCTCAAGGGTACTGTGAGTCTCTGTCGATCTTTAATAGAGTCCTGCAGAGGGACTTTGGCAATATTGATTTGGAAAGTACTGTGATACAGTACGTAGATGACATTCCGATTTGTAGCATGACAGAAGATGAGTGTAGATAAGACTCGATTCAATTAATGAATATCCTTGCAGACAAGGGATATAAAGTAGACAAGGAGAAGTTACAGTATTACCAAGAACAAGTGTGGTTTATAGGCCAGTTGATCTGACATGAGGGAAAGAAGTTGACAACTGAAAGGGCTGAACCAATTATGAAAACTGCAAAACCACACACAGTAAAGCAGATGCAACGATTCTTGGGATTATGTAAATATGTGAGAGCATGGGTATTTGACTATAGCTCATACACAAGACCACTTTTGCAGGCTTTAAAGAAAGCACATGTGAATAAAGAAAAAATAGAATGGACTGAGGAAGTAGAGGAAGGATTTGAATAGTTAAAGAAAGCAATTTGTACAGCTGCTGTTTTAGGAATTCCCAATTACGCTGACAAATTCTTTTTATTTTCCCATTCTGATGAGACAGTTATGACAGCTGTGTTAACACAGAGAACTACATTAGGGTACAAACCTCTGGCATGTTACAGTGGGATATTAGACCGAGTTATAAAAGGGTATTTTCTGTGTGAACAGTCATTGGCAGCCGCCGCATTCGTAATTGAGAAGTCTACAAGTATTGTAATGGCTTGTTCTGTTACACTTTTTGTAGAGCATACTTTATTTGCCATTTTGGCAAAACCTAAGGGTACATTGACATCTCAGAGGGCTTCAGTATACAAAGTTATTATATCCAATCCAGCGATTAAAATTGTTACATGTAAAATAGTTAACCCTGCCACATTTATAGCTGAACCAGTGGCAGAGGGCGAGCATGTGCACAATTGCGCGAATTATGAGTTCTACGATGACATACCACGCGTTGAAGAAAACACAGTGTCAGGAGCGGAGATTCTCTTTATTGATGGTTCTTCAAAAATTGATCAGACAAATGGGGAAAGGCATTTTGGTGTGTCATGATCACAGCAAAAGTTCCTAAAATTGCTTCCAGAAAGAATTGGTCTTCTATCTACCATTCTTGGATGCTAGGGAAAAACAACTCAGGGCAGTGTTAGGCATGGGTAGTACTTCCTGACACTCAACAGGGCTGCCTTGGTTATGCTGGTAGTGTGCGCAGTGTAGGTCTAGTTGTTTTCTCTCTGCTCCTATTTAAGCCCCTCCCCTCGAGCGTTCCCTGCTTCGCATTCGGACAGAATCCAGTCAACGCTTACCGCTGTCCAGCTTTAGGTCCTGTCACTTTTCAGCGCCACTAATTTAGCCTTCCCTTTCTGTCATTTTTGTTCCCTCCTCTGCCCGTTATTCATTCTCCGAGTTCCCAGTAGTTCCTACAATTTTCCAGTCACAGAACTTTCCACAGTCGGTGCGTGTGACTCTAGTCACGGACTTCATTCCTGTCACTCCTGTTGCCCCGTCACCTTCCAGTCACGGAACCGACTTCCGTAGTTCAAGAGTTTCCAGTCAGGCTATTTCGCAAGTATCATTTACCATTATTCCCTGGAGTATCATTGCTTTTCTATGGTATTGTAGAGCTCCCAGTGTTGCGTTGTAATCATTAATGAAGCGCATATCGCGCGTAATGTAATGGAGCCGGGTGTACGCTCCATTGGTTACTGAGCGTTTCCTTAGCTTTGGGTCTTAGTTGATGCGTGTTCGTTACACATTGTTTTTAGTTCATTCCGCTGCAGGCATTTAATGTTGTATGTTGCCGCGCACACTTTTACTTATTTCAAACGCTTGAACGCCCCGTAGGTTGTGAGCGTGTTTCCTGAGGTGAATTCGTTTTCCTGTTGTGATTCACCATGAATGCGTGCTGTGTAGAATTTTTCCTCACATCTAAGGCATTCCCAACTCAATAAGATTTTTTCCAGTCCTAGTCACCAGTGGGGCTCCATTGGATTTTGGCCATTTAGTTTCCTATTTTACTTCAGTCAGGCATAGTTATCTTAGGTTCACACTCATTCCCAGTTTGTGTGCATGTCTGTTTGCAGTACCTCCTCCAGCTCATTGAACATTGTGAAAACTTTCTTCCTTGCCACAATAGTCAGCACCATCTCCCCTCTGCAGAACTAGAGCCCCTGCACAGATGCAGGATGGAGAGCTAACAAAATAAATAATTAAGGTAAAGAGAAAGGCTGAAGTATTATTATCAGCATTTGGAACTCGGTTGAATTCCATTAGAAGTGCTAGTCAATATTCTTAGAAATCTCTTGTGTTTGTTCTAGGAATCCTTTAATCACATGGTTGAAGGGAGGATTGGAAGCAACACCAATTGAGAAGAACTGCGTCACGTAGTTCCCTCGTGAGTGTCCCAGAGTCCAGGTAAGCGTTACAGAACGCGAAGCCGCCCTGAAACATACTCTGCCTGGACATCATGGGAACCCCTGAGGTTGATCAGTTGGTCCAATTGTTGGGGGAATTGAGAGCGGAAGTACATGCAGCACGTTCCGAAACTAACGCTCTGAGGAAAGAGTAAGTGGTAAACAGGGATAGAACTGAGGAGTTGGCCTGCCAATTATTACAGTCACAAGCTGGTCAGGTTCCGTTGCCTTCTGGTTACCCCCAAGTGTCAGCCCCAATTGCACCATCAGTTCCTGCCCAAGTAATTGTACCGGAAAATATTCCCTTGGCCCCCCCGGAGCGTTTCTCTGGAGATCCAAAAAGGTTTGCAGTGTTTCTAAATCAATGCAGGCTACATTTCTTATGTAGGCCAGGAACATTTCCAACAGACCAATCTAAGGTGGCCTTTGTGTTGTCTTACCTTGGTGGGTACGCTGCTGACTGGGCAGTTCCTCTTGTCAATAGAGATGATCCTGTGTTGAGAAATGTTCAGGACTTCCAACGTGAACTGGAAAAACTTTTTGCTCGCCACACTCAAGGTCAAGCTTTAGATAATGAATTGTTGTCGCTTCGACAGAGTAATCAAGATTTGCTAGCATATGTAGCCACCTTCAATAGACTTGTTGCAGAAACCAATTGGCCTTCAGAGAAAAGAACCACCTTGTTTTACCGTGGGTTGCGGAGTGAGCTGAAGGGTGTCCTAGCACAAGTGGTGAACCCACCAGAGGGAGTTGCTAAATTCATAGACTTAACCATCCAGTTAGATCACCGACTTCAAGATCGAAGAATGGATCGAGGCCGCCCAGAGAGTCGGGCATATTTTGTTCGCTCCAAGGAAACCTCTGGAAGGGTGTCGTCAGAAAACCATGCCGAACCAATGCAACTGGGTGTTATTCGAGGTCCTATCTCCCAAGCTGAAAGGGAAAAAAGACGGCAGCAACAGCTCTGTTTGTATTGCGGAAAGGCTGGTCATTTCCTGAAGGACTATCCTGTGAAACCTTCACGAAAACCCTTGGGAGGTATTAGTCAGGAGAAGAAGGAGCAGATTCCGGAAAACTTAAGTGCCTGACAAGCATAGAGGTCAGCTTGTCGAGCGTGAAGAAGGTTTCGGCGACCTCACATTTTGTGTTTCCAGTTATCCTATTCAGTCGGGATTGTCCTACGAAAAAATTCGAGTTGAACGCTTATATTGATTGTGGGGCCATCGGCAACTATATGGATTTAAACCTGGCAAGCACATTGGGCATTCCTCTAACTGATAAGTTGGAAGCGGAAAATGTTTCTGGAGTGGATGGTACTCCCCTTGTGTCAGGTCCAGTTACACAACGCACTAACAATATCGTAATGCTCTGCCAGGGGGAACACAAGGAGGAGATTTCCTTTGACCTTATTCAGGCGCCACAATTCCAGATCATCCTAGGAATACCTTGGCTAGAAAGACATAATCCTGTCATTGATTGGCGTGCAAGGACCGTGGTATTTAGTTCAGAATGTCAAGAAACTTGTAATGGGACAGAACATGTTGAGGAAAAGGAACGACCCCCGAACACTCCAGAAATCACATTGGGTCTCATCGGTTTGTTGCCCTTTGAATATCAACGGTTCCAGGATGTTTTTCAGGAGGAGAGACAAGCTGAAATCCTGCCCCCTCATAGACCTTATGATTGCCAAATAGATCTGGTTCCAGGAGCCCAACTTCCGTGCCATCGAATTTATGCATTAACTGAAAAGGAAAACCTCCATTTGAAAACGTATCTGGACCAGTATTTAGCCAATGGATTTATTCGACCATCCAAGTCCCCAGCAGCGTCGCCTTTGTTCTTCGTGCCCAAAAAGGAAGGAGACCTGAGAACCTGCATCGATTACAGGGCCCTAAATCAAATCACTATAAAGAACCGATACCCCTTGCCTCTGATTTCCACGTTGCTGGACCAGGTGAAAGGAGCCAGGATCTTCACCAAACTTGACCTTCGTGGGGCATATCATCGCATTCGCATTAAACCTGGAGATGAATGGAAGACTGCCTTTCGCACACGTTATGGGCTCTTCGAATATCAGGTCATGCCTTTTGGGTTATGTAATGCTCCAGCAGCGTTTCAGTCCTTCATGAATGACATTTTTCGGGAGCTTCTGGATATCTGTGTTGTGATATATGTTGATGACATCCTGATTTTTTCTGCCGACCCTCGGGAACATGTCAAACATGTAACTTCAGTTCTTCAGATCCTCAAGGAAAACTTCTTGTACGTAAAATTGGAGAAATGTCACTTTCATGTTCCTGAGGTGGAATTCTTGGGATTCATATTGTCATCGGAAGGGGTGAAAATGGACAACAGAAAGGTTGACACAATTCTATCCTGGCCAGCTCCAACATCAGTTAAAGGAGTCCAAAGTTTTTTGGGGTTCGCTAACTTTTACCGAGGATTTGTGTCTGATTTTTCTCAGCTGGTTCATCCTATCACGTCGTTACTGCGAAAGAATAAGACCTTTGCTTGGACAAAAGAGGGCGGTGAGGCCTTCCAGAAACTGAAGGAGAAATTCACTGAGGCTCCAGTCCTTCAACATCCTAAACTGGATCTTCCCTTTGTGGTGGAAACCGATGCATCCAACGTCGCCATGGGCGCAGTCTTGTCGCAGCGTGATCCAATCTCGCACGAATTACACCCAGTGGCCTTTTGGTCAAAAAAATTCTCAGCGGCGGAATTGAATTATACAGTCACCGATAAGGAGTTGTTGGCGATAAAGTGTGCATTGAAGGAATGGAGACATTATCTGCTTGGGGCTAGACACACCGTTACCATTTTCACAGATCATCGGAATCTGCAGTATTTGCGTTCGGCAAAGGCACAATCTTCGCAACAGTTGAGGTGGGCTCTCTTCTTTGCTGAGTACGATTTTGTTATCACGTTTCGGCCTGGTATCCGTAATGGAAAGGCCGAAGCTCTGTCCAGAATTGGTAAAGGAGAAGAAGCTTACATTGCCGCAACTCCGGTGGAGATAATTCCAGTTGAAAAGGTGCTTGGAGTCATGAATGTTACAGATTCTTTATTTGAAGAATTGAGAGTTGAAATCAAAGCCAATATCAGCACAGCAGAGTTGCAAAAATGGGAATCCGAGAAGGAACATTGTTATGTACAGGACGAATTGCCCTTTTATAAGAGGCGACTATTCTTGCCAACTCAAAAGCTACGAGAGCAAGTGATTGCAGACTACCACGGTGCTCTAATGGAAGGACATCCGGGAGTCACTAAAACCTTAAAAAGAGTCAAGAGATCGTATTGGTGGCCAACTTGGCGAACGGATGTAATTCAATTCATCAAGACCTGTGGAGTTTGTGCTCAAAATAAATCGCAGAAAATGAAACCTGCCGGTCTTCTCAAACCATTGGAGGTGCCACCTCTTCCTTGGCATACACTCTCCCTAGATTTTATTACAGACTTACCCAAAAGTGACGGATTTGACACCATCCTGGTGGTGGTGGATCTATTCTACAAAATGGCACACTTTGTGGCCATGAAAGGATTGGCTTCTGCGTCGGTCCTAGCCAAGGTATTTTTGGAAAACATCGTAAGGCTGCATGGCTTTCCTTCCATTGTGGTGTCTGATCGGGGAAGTCAATTTGTCTCTGAATTCTGGAAAAGATGTTGCAAGATGGCTCAGATGGAGATACGTTTGTCCACTAGTTATCACCCACAAACTGATGGGCAAACAGAACGCACGAACCAAACGTTGGAACAGTATCTCAGGTGCATGCTTCATCAAACTGACGACTCTTGGCAAAAAATATCGTGGATTGCAGAATATGCCTACAATAATTCTGTACACTCCTCTACTGGATTAAGTCCATTCTTCACTGTATATGGTCGACATCCACGAACCTCGGTTCATGATCCACCTGAAGAGTCTTTGGAAATGGCAGCTATAAAGACTCTGCATAACAATATCATAACCGCTGTTCACCAAGCCAGAAAACAGTTATACTTGGCGAAGAGTGCTCAGAAGAAATTTGCTGATCAGAAGCGAAGAAACTCCCCGGAATACAAGGTGGGAGACTCAGTGTGGTTGGCTACAAGGAATCTGATGTTGAGGGGATCCAGGAAATTTCTTCCAAGATTTTTGGGTCCTTTTATCATTGAGAAGGTCATCAACCCAGTGGCTATGAAATTGACACTCCCTAAGCACATGAAAATTCATCCAGTGTTCCATGTGTCCTTATTGAAAGCTGCAAGCTCAAATTCTCGAATCCAGGGTCCCCCGGCTCCTGTAATTGTGGAAGGTGACCAACCAGAGTACGAGGTAAAGGCTATCTTTGACTCTAAGGTTGTTCGCAGAAAATTGTATTACTTGGTGGACTGGAAGGGTTATGGGCCGCAGGATAGAACTTGGGAACCCCTTGAAAACATTCACGCACCCCGATTAATTAAATCCTTCCATCTGAATAATCCTAGCAAACCAAGAGAAGAGGGTTTTACCTTAGGAGGGGCCTTGGGGGGGAATACTGTCATGATCACAGCAAAAGTTCCTAAAATTGCTTCCAGAAAGAATTGGTCGTCTATCTACCATTCTTGGATGTTAGGGAAAAACAACTCAGGGCAGTGTTAGGCATGGTAGTACTTCCTGACACTCAACAGGGCTGCCTTGGTTATGCTGGTAGTGTGCGCAGTGTAGGTCTAGTTGTTTTCTCTCTGCTCCTATTTAAGCCCCTCCCCTCGAGCGTTCCCTGCTTCGAGTTCGGACAGAATCCAGTCAACGCTTACCGCTGTCCAGCTTTAGGTCCTGTCACTTTTCAGCGCCACTAGTTTAGCCTTTCCTTTCTGTCATTTTTGTTCCCTCCTCTGCCCGTTATTCATTCTCTGAGTTCCCAGTAGTTCCTACAATTTTCCAGTCACAGAACTTTCCACAGTCGGTGCGTGTGACTCTAGTCACGGACTTCATTCCTGTCACTCCTGTTGCCCCGTCACCTTCCAGTCACGGAACCGACTTCCGTAGTTCAAGAGTTTCCAGTCAGGCTATTTCGCAAGTATCATTTACCATTATTCCCTGGAGTATCATTGCTTTTCTATGGTATTGTAGAGCTCCCAGTGTTGCGTTGTAATCATTAATGAAGCGCATATCGCGCGTAATGTAATGGTGCCGGGTGTACGCTCCATTGGTTACTGAGCGTTTCCTTAGCTTTGGGTCTTAGTTGATGCGTGTTCGTTACACATTGTTTTTAGTTCATTCCGCTGCAGGCATTTAATGTTGTATGTTCCCGCGCACACTTTTACTTATTTCAAACGCTTGAACGCCCCGTAGGTTGTGAGCGTGTTTCCTGAGGTGAATTCGTTTTCCTGTTGTGATTCACCATGAATGCGTGCTGTGTAGAATTTTTCCTCACATCTAAGGCATTCCCAACTCAGTAAGATTTTTTCCAGTCCTAGTCACCAGTGGGGCTCCATTGGATTTTGGCCATTTAGTTTCCTATTTTACTTCAGTCAGGCATAGTTATCTTAGGTTCACACTCATTCCCAGTTTGTGTGCATGTCTGTTTGCAGTACCTCCTCCAGCTCATTGAACACTGTGAAAACTTTCTTCCTTGCCACAATAGTCAGCACCATCTCCCCTCTGCAGAACTAGAGCCCCTGCACAGATGCAGGATGGAGAGCTAACAAAATAAATAATTAAGGTAAAGAGAAAGGCTGAAGTATTATTATCAGCATTTGGAACTCGGTTGAATTCCATTAGAAGTGCTAGTCAATATTCTTAGAAATCTCTTGTGTTTGTTCTAGGAATCCTTTAATCACATGGTTGAAGGGAGGATTGGAAGCAACACCAATTGAGAAGAACTGCGTCACGTAGTTCCATCGTGAGTGTCCCCGCAGAGTCCAGGTAAGCGTTACATGGTGCCACTGTAGTGAGGCATAGAGCAAACAGTGAATTTGAGGTTGTAGCGAGTGCAAGACTACCCTCTACACTTTTCAGCACAAGCAGCTGAATTGGTAGTGCTCATAGCAGCGCTTGAAAAACATGAAGGACAGGAAGTGACGATATACAGTGACTCTGCCTATGGGACGTCGACTGTACAAGCAGGGCTTGCACGGTGGAAAAGGAGGGGCTACCTCCAAGCGGAAGGCACTCCAGTGCAACCCGCATCACTATTGTACAGGCTTATTAAGGCACCACAACTCCCAGTAGCCATAGCCATTGTTAAATGCCCAGCACATACTACTCTAACTGATTTTATTTCTTGTGGGAATGAAGCTGCAGATGCAGAAGCCAAAAGGGCTGCATATGCACCAGATATTTCAAGTTTCGATGCTCCAGATGTTAAAGAAAAAGTGGTTACTATTATGGTAGTAAATGAAGGGTTTATCATTTACCAAGAGCTCAGTTAATGGAAATTCAAGGAATTACACCACAGGAAGAGCAAGAATTATGGAAACAAATGGGGTGTTCTTTGTCCCCCACAGAAGCATTGTGGTGACAGGACAATACTCGAAAGCAGGTGATGCCAGTAGCATTATTGAAGGTAATGCTTGAACAGCTGCACTGCCCTGCGCTTTTAACTAAGGAAAGTCTTGCTGCAGCTATTGCAGAAGACTGGTTTGTACCGAACCTGTTAGAACAAGATGCATTTTATGTAGTAAATTGCATCGTATGTCAAAAGTTTGCTGCTGGGCATACACTGCGAACAATTAGTGGAGTAATTACTCAACTGAACAGTTCTTTTCAGCATTTACATATTGATTATGTTGACATGCTGCAAGTATGTAGTGGATACAGGTATTTGATAGTGGTGGTGTGTCCCTTCTCCGGGTGGATCGAATCAGGTCCTTGTACAGACCCCGATGCCACGTGCGCAGCGAAGTGTCTAGTATGTGAAGTCTTTCCAAGATGGGGAGTGTGTGAAGTGCTGAGATCCGTTAATGGGCCACATTATATTAATTGAAGTATTTGAACAAATAATGTTTCTTTTGAATATAAAACACACGTTTTCTTCTGCTTATCAGCTGCAAGCAAATGGAATATGTGAGACACTCAATGGCCTCCTAAAGGAGAGAGTCGCCAATGTTAAAATTGACACTGAAGAAGGGATGGCTACATTGCCTGCCCTTAGCACTATATGCACTAAGGAATCAGCCTGGTTTGGACCATCACCTCACACCCCATAAACTAGTGACAGCAAGACGAATGAGAATGCCTTTGAGTCCTCTATCAAGGAGCAGAAGTGATGCCCAGAGTACTGCAAAACTGTTAGGAAATTAATTAAATGAGTACTTAACAGGTATGACCGCTAGTATCTCTATCATTTCAGATCAGGCCCTGGACAACGAATTACTGTCACTCGCTCAGACAGGGAAATCAGGATCTGCTAACCTACATCGCATCCTTCAATCATCTTATAGCTCAAACAAATTGGCCAGAAGGAAAGAGAACTATGCTCTGTTACCGAGGATTGCGTGGGGAACTCAAGGTCGTATTAGCTCAAGTGGTAAATCCCCCAGAAGGCTATTTGGAATACATCAACCTGACTGTTCAGCTTGATCACAGGCTTCAGGATTGAAAAATGGATCGAACAAAGGGCAGAAGGGCGACCAGTCTATGTGCGGCCTTGTGAAAGTCAATCCAAGTCACACGAACAGCCTGAACCAATGCAAATTAGGGGATTAAGGAGTCCACTCATCAAGGCAGAACAAGAAAAAAAGCAAACGACAGCAACTCTGCTTGTACTGTGGAAAAGCAGGTCACTTCTTTCGAGAATGCCCGGTGAAACCACCCAGGAAGACAGTCGGGGCAACCGACAAAAACAAAGAAGGGGAACAAGACTCGGAAAACTCCAACGCCCGGCAAGTATAGGGATCCACTTGTCGAGCTGTGAAAAGGAACCTGTACAGACCTCGCATCTAGTCATCCGAGTGCTCTTGGTAGACCACAAACAACCATCAAAAATACATGCTTTGGAAGCATACATTGACAGTGGAGCTGTGGGAAATTACATTGACCAAGATCTGGCTATCCGAATAGGCCTTCCTCTCCAACAAAAGCAGAAATTGGAAAATGTCACAGCGATAGATGGATCTCAGCTTTCATCCGGCCCAGTGACGTATTATACCAAAAAAGTCAGCCTATTGTGTCAGGATGGCCACCAAGAGGACATTACCTTCAATCTCATCAGTGCTCCTCAGTTCCAGATGATATTAGGAATGCCTTGTTGGAGACCTACAACCCTAAGATCGACTGGCGAATATGAGTTCTGACCTTTCCCCAAGACTGTATGGACACCTGTTACACTCACAGTCCCACCAACCCGAAATCCAAGAAAGGAATCATACTGGGTCTCACTGGTTCATTGGCACGCGACTATCTGGATTACCAGGATGTCTTTCAAAAGGAGCAAGCAAACGTCCTTCCCCCGCACAGGTCTTAAAACTGCCAAACTGATCTCGTACCAGGAGCCCAGATACCCTGCAGTCGGATCTACGCTCTTACTGAGCAGGAGAACCAACACCTAAAAACTTACCTCGACCAGTACCTTGCAAATGGCTTCATCCGTCCGTCCAAGTCCCCTGCCTCCTCGGCCCTCTTTTTTGTGCCTAAAAAGGAGGGCGACTTAAGAACTTGCATTGACTATAGAGCACTAAACCAGATCACGGTGAAGAATAGATACCCGTTACCACTTATCCCAGAACTCCTGGATCAGGTAAAAAACTCCCAGATTTACACAAAACTGGACCTAGGAGGGGCCTACCATCTTGTAAGGGTAAAAGAAGGAGACGAGTGGAAGACGGCATTCCGCACTAAATATGGTCTCTATGAATACCAGGTTATGCCCTTTGGGCTCTGTAATGCCCCCGCGGCGTTCCTGTTTTTTATGAATGACATGCTCCGTGAATTACTGGACGTTTGTGCACTTGTCTACATTGATGACATTCTCATTTATTCAACTTCCAAAGAAGACCACGTCAGTCATGTCCGGGCAGTTCTAGAAAAGCTTTGACAACATTGATTGTTTGCCAAGTTAGAAAAGTGTTTCTTCCATGTAACAGAGGTCGCATTTCCTGGCTTTATTCTCACACCACGAGGTGTTCGCATGGATACACGCAAGGTGGACACTATCCTTCAATGGCCCACACCGACATCTACGAAAGGAGTACAAAGTGTGCTCGGGTTCGCCAACTTCTATCGTCGATTTATTCACAGTTTCTCTCAGATTGTCCATCCTATTACCTCAATGCTGCGAAAAAACAAACAATTGTGTTGGTCTACGGAGGCAGAGGAAGCCTTCCAAAAATGGAAGCTAGCATTTACCAAAGCACCAGTTCTACGACACCCGCAACCAGACTTGCCATACGTGGTCGAAACAGATGCCTCCAACATAGCAATGGGAGCTGTGTTGTCACAACGGAACCCTGAAACAGGACAGTTACAGCCCGTGGTATTCTGGACCTGTAAGTTTTCGGCTCCCGAATTGAACTATGCAATCACTGACAAAGAATTACCAGCAATCAAGGCAGCGTTTAAAGCGTGGGGACATTATCTTCTTGGAGCTAGACATACAGTCACTGTCATCACGGATCACCGCAACCTACAATACTTCAAGACCGCTAAGGTGTAATCATCACGCCAACTTCGTTGGGCCCTCTTCTTTGCTGAATACGACTTTATCATTACCTATAGACCAGGAGTATGCAATGGGAAGGTGGACGCCCTGTCCCGCATGAGCGACGAAAAGGAAGCTTTCACTACACCAGACCCTGTGGCCATCGTTCCTGAAGAACAGATCCAAAACACGATTGTCGCAATTACCTGTTTGGACAACTTTAAACTCGACTTGCAGTGCCAGATGAGTCAATCTGCCCAACAGGAATGGCTATTGAAAGGAGACCAATATACCATTAAAAACAATCTACCATATTTCCAAGGGCGACTGTACATTCCAGATAAAAAACTGCAAAATCAAATCATAGCCAACTATCATGATTGCTTGGTGGAAAGACATCCAGGAATAGCAAATACTCAGGCTAAAATAAAGAAAAGCTACTGGTGGTCAACTTGGAGAAAAGACCCTCATCGCGACCTGTGGTGTCTGCGCTCAACACAAATCGCAAAAGCAAAATCCGGCTGGTCTATTACATCCATTGATGGTACCGTCAGCGCCTTGGCACACTCTGTCCATGGACTTTATCACAGATCTTCCTTCCTGTAACGGATACAACACCATCGTGGTTATTGTGGATTTGTTCTCCAAAATGGCTCACTTCATTCCTTGAAAGGACTCTCTACTGCGTCTGCTCTTGCTACAGTGTTTCTGGAACAGATTGTGCGACTGCATGGGTTCCCATCGGTACTAATATCGGATTGTGGAACTCAATTTGTTTCAGCATTCTGGAGAAGGTGTTGTAAAAATGCCAAGATTAACCTTCGGCTGTCCACAAGCCATCACCCTCAAACTGATGGCCAGACCGAACGCACCAACCAGACATTATAGCAATATTTCAGATGTATGTTACAACAATCCGAAGACCTCTGAAAAAACATCCTTTGGTTAGCGGAGTATGCATACAACAATTTCATTCACACCAGTACCAGTCAAAATCCGTTTTACACTGTGTACAGCCAACATCCACGGACATCTGTTTTCGATCCACTCGACACATTGGAAATGCCAGCAATAGCAAACTTGCACAAAACCATCACCCAGGTTTTTAAAGAAGCATCCAAGCATCTGAACAGAGCCAAAGAGAGACAAAAAAGGTTTGCAGATCAACACTGAAGGAAAGCTCCCAGTTACCAGGTTGGAGACAAGGGGCCTCATTACGACGCTGGCACTCCCGGATTGAAGGGGGCCGGAACAGCACCGGCCCCCTTCAATCCGGGAGCGCCGATTACAAGCTTCCCATCGCGGGACCCGGATCGCACACCTGGTAAAACCAGGTGTGCTTTCCGGGTCCCGCGAGGGGAAGAGGGAGGCAATAACGGGCCAGATGTAATCTGCCTGTTATTACCTCCCTCCCCATTCTCATTGAGCCCTATGGGGGCTCAAATGGGAATGGGGAAGGGTTCCTGCATGGAGGACGAATAGCTCCATGCCTCCATGGCTACCGCCATTCTCATAATGAGGCCCAAGGTCTGGTTAGCATTTAAAAACATCCCACTGGGGTTGGCCACCAGGGGGCGCACGGATGACCAGCTGCACCGTGTGAGCCCCGCACCCACAGGTCCCTAAAGTGAGTTGAGCCCCCACTTAAGGACCCCCCGCGGAACTATCACCCATCCGGAGGCCGTGTGGAGACCCCCCGCACCAGCAGGAGAAACCCTGTGAAAAATTGGACTTGGATAAGCCGAGATATCGGCATCCAAACTTTGGCCCGTGATGGGACCCAGCAGCCACAGGAGAAATCCCTGTGAGCTCATGAACACGCTGGCGGGCCCAGGGAAAGTCCTCCAGTAACGCCGGTGAGGACGAGTTCCAGAGCAGCCAGCCCGGACCGCGGGAGATTGCCAACGAGACTCCCACCCCCCCTTGGACGCAGAAGCAGGGGCGCCGCAGCGGGATGCGAGGCCCCCCCGGATTAAGCTGGACCGCGAGTAAGAAACGCATGGCGCTGCCCCCCCCGCACCCGCACATGGACAGGGATACCGGGCCGGGAGGCACACAGAACCCGGTAGGCAGGTCCTTGTTGCTTCGCTGCCAGCCCGGGAGGCCGCGCGGGGCCTGTGCTCCTCAGAATGCTCGCGCTCTCCCCCACGTGGCCCCACACTCTTTTGGCACCCGCAGGAGAAAGAGACCGGATAGAAGCAGCACGCAGGCAGGTGGGCCCACAAAATCCCAAAGGACTGGAGTAACAGGGGATACCAGGAATATCCAGCTACTGTGACCTGGCCTGGATAGGAAATGCATAGAAATAACATCAAAGGTCAGAGTAATAAAGTGTTCAGGTGGTTGTTGTTGGTGTAATGACAAAACCTACATACTCAAGCTAAATATGGAATCTGCATCTGTCACTATATAAACACTCAATGAGGAGAAACAATTAAATTCAAACCTCTAGGCAATCGAACAATTTTGTATTTTTTATTTATTGACATATATTAAATAAGTCTCTAGAAAAAGTCATATTTTAGTAAAAAACATACAATAACATTGGTATCCGTAATATTATTAACAATAATTCATATGGATCAATTCCTCCTTTTCATTGTCGGGTTGATCTGATACAACATTCTTATCCAACAATCACATCCAACCACACTACAACCATACCACATACATACACAAGCCCATCAAAAAATCATTCATAATACAAACAATGATAAAACAATTTATCCTCAATAAAACATCCAACAATCTAAAACATCATAATACAATATCTGATCCATTATTAATGCGGACCATCAATATAACACCTAAAAGCCTGTTCAATATAATTATGAACTTTACTGGCTCGGGTGGACTTGACTTCTAATTTTGTTCATAAATAACAAAACATCCCCAACCCGACATGTTTCTTTCTGTATCACGTCCAGTAACCAGAAATTCTTCAGGGGTGTTATGGTCCAGCAGAGTCAGATGGATTGTACATGGACAAGAAAGAGATATGTAGAATGCCCCAACAACACACACCTAGATGTAAACAAAAAGAACACTAAATCAATCAAGCTGAAAATGCTCTTACTAGATGATTGATCAATACTGCCAACGTATTATTATTAAACGTGGCGTAGACTAGGTAGTTAATACCTTATAACCATCCTCTACTGAAAAGACAGAAAGTGGACCAAAATCCACAAACATGTTAGAGATACCATAATGAATTGGTGCCTCTAAAATCTATCCACCATCACCAACACCTCGTGAAACCTCTTAGACACACCGAATCAACCAAGTAATACCTCGCCAAGGAATAAGACCGTGAGTGACCCAGTAATCAGCATCACCGTGACACCACGGTAAGGAAAGGATCCCATAGTGAAAGTGTTTATTTGAAAAAACACTTACATTGCGTCTCTTATAATTATGCGGTGCACGGGCCAGGACAGGGGTGACCTACAAGATCACGGTAGTTTGGGCATCGTGTCACCAAAAAAGTCATCCGGAATCCGGACTCTGATTTTCAGAGGGGGAAACTCTCGACCTGTGTTCAGTACAGGATAGATTGCGACTTGGTACCTGTCTTGAAACATAGGGGTAAAAAGCAAAAGGGTGAAAAAATCAATTGAACTGGAAAACCAACCACTATGAGAATCGTAAAAAACGACATAAAACGTTTTCCATACAGGCGTAGCAACAGGAAGGGAGGTAAAAAGAGAGGTACCCGACAAATCTGTCTGTACGCTACACACACCATCTAAGTGTGTCTGTATCCTAACTGTTAACCAACTCACCTCTATAGAATAATCAGATTCTATTCAGTCTCTGTATAAGTCTTGGCCACATCAAGGCAGAGTGTTTCTAATCCATTGATATAGACCGCGGCAACGGGGTTAGTCGTGGTCATAAAAATATCGGCATCTGGGACAGAAGAAAAGGAACCGCAGACAGAAATGCATCAGGAACCTCTACTTGATCTATTGAGTATCCCATAACTTAACTAAGATCAAACTGTTGTAACTACAAAAAAACAATCTAATACAAAGAATATCTCATTCTTGTATATACACATAAATACAGCTTCCCTCCCGTCAGCACTCACTAGTCTAGACTGAGAAACGAATCACACGTAAGGAGACTGCAAGAGTGTACCACAAATTCCTTGTATACAAAATAAACATTCATGAAGTCAAAAACGAATGTGGCATGATAGCCATATTTTGATGGAAATATAATGTACATGCCATTAAGTTATATGAGATATCTTCCTAAAACCGTTGTGCCTCAGTGACTCACTTCCGATAATAGACTGATGTAATAACCACGTGTGAGTCAAAAAGACTTACACGTGAAGTATAGCTTCAAAAGGGAACTGTCCCTAAAAACCTTTCTTACCTCGGTGGTTGTTTTCCAACTGACAGGGCAGACGCGTAAAACCGGAGTGACGGTGTGTCCAACAATCCGGCTCGAAGAGCCTGGTTAAAAAACATTCCTGTGTTGTCATGTGACTATCACGTGACTCGCACGTAACGTCAACTGAATCGACGAGACACCCCCCCGGCAGGATCACTAGGCGAACGGCCAGTTTATTAGCCAATGAAGTCCTGCTGGTCCATGTAAACACATACCTCGACAATAAAATGAACGGTCCAAAAGTGTAAACAGTAACCAAGCGCAGGACAAAAAAGGGATATCAGTGAACCGGGAAAAGAGGAAGGAACCACTTCGAGAACGGAAAGCCGGTGTGCACAAAACGGGGGAAGACAGTGTGCACGAAACGGGGGACGAACTCTCCTCAAATACATGACGAGATATAGACATAATCAATTCTCTCAGACCTATGGGACAGCACTGTGGTTCAAGACATCATAATCAAGTCATGTGTCAAAAAGAAGCACAACCAACAACATTAAAATACCCCTAACAAAAGGGGGGGTGTGTGTATGTTGGGGACAGGGCCAAAGAGAGCCATCAATCTGAGCGCCAGGATGGAATTCCATCGATGGAAACACTCTACATTAGAAATTCCAATCAATCGCCTCATTCAGGCCAATCAAATGGCTTTTACTCAGAAAGATGAGTTTAGTCTCCTCCTTTGATAAGGTATATTTATCCACAGAGGCATTGTTGGTAATCATAATTTTTTTCAGTATGGTCCATCTCAAATCCTCACAATTGTGATTCTGCATTATGAAATGTCCCACCATCGGTGCTGTTAAATTCTTCAGTCTAATACAGCTCTTGTGTTCGCTGATACGGACTTTAATTCTTCGTTCAGTTTTGCCAATATAGATTTTTTTGCAAGGACACCAAATAGCGTATATTACAAACCTTGAATTACAATTAGTAAAACCTCTTTGTTCCCAAAGTCTGGGAAGTCCAATGTCCACCTCGGTGGTACGTCTCGTTAGGGGACAGCATGCACACATGCCACATGGAGCATGTCCCTTCAATTTAGGTAACCCCCACTGTTGGGTGATGGTGGCTTGTGTGTTAGACTTGATGCTAATGTCATTTCTACACACCATCTCCTTAACATTGCGGCCCCTTTTAAAGGCGCACCGTAGTGTCGGCACTGGTATCTTGGCATGCGCCAACAGATGCCAATGTCTCTTGACAATCTTAACCACCTGGTTAGAAAGATGGTTAAAGGTGCTAACAAACACTAAAGAGTCTGACTCAGAAGAATTGGTTTTAGGTCTATAATCTAGCAAGGCCTCCCGATGGTTATTGGAGGCCCTTTTAAAAGATCTCTTGACAATTTTGTGGGGATATCCGCGTTTCATCAGATTATGACTCAAGTCTGAGGATTCTGACTCAAACCTGTCCTTCTCACTGCTGTTCCGTTTGAGTCGGAGAAATTGTCCAAAAGGGAGATTATCCCTGAGGGTTTTGGGGTGAAAACTGTCATACCTAAGAAGGGAATTCCTATCCGTGCTTTTGTGAAAAGGTTTCAGTCCCAATACATTACTGTAGGGTTTGGAGTAAATGGTCAAGTCGAGAAAATCTATATGTTCCCACGCAGGATGCGGAAGTCGATCGTTCTTCGGCATATCAACAAGGAAGTCCTGGAGACCGGCGCGTTGCTACTCTCTTAGGAGTATACGGACGCTCAGTGAGTATAGCCAGCCCAGCCTTTAAATCTCATTGCCTCCCTTTCTCTCTCTATCCGTCTCTTGTTTCTTTCTCAGTTTTACATCTACTTGTTCTTAGAATTCGGAACACGATCAGCGGATCGAAGGTATCGCTTTGGCAACCACTAAGCCACGGCAACAACTAAACCACGTCCCCACAGAACGCGACACATCGCGACATTATCCCGTGTTCCCCTCGAAGGTAGAATTCTTTTCTCATACTCTCAAATCTGTACCATCCGTATTTCTTGATCCTTGAATACTTGATATCCTTGCTTCCCAGAAAATCACTTTTCACACTAAGGAGTACTTCTTGAACGGGCTCGAATTCCCGGGCGCCGCATCTACTAATACTCCCCGTCAAGACGTGTGAATGGTAATCTCTGTTCTTACAAACTTCACCTCCGTTCCTTATTGTGTTGTTTTCTCTTGACCCTCATGTATTTACCCTTATACCTCTCCAGCATCTAACCAACACATAACGCTGCCATCGGATCGAGGCCCTTCAGTTTCCTCCTGTCCGCCTCGCCTGTATCAACGCTCCCCAGCAGCTCTCCATAGGGTTTTCTCCTCCATGAGGGTTTCCCTGGTTTCTCCACGGTCGCCAAGTATTTAACTAGGCTCCGAAGGGTTTGCCAGGGGGATTCCTATTTTCTACTGGGATATAACTTTCCACCCTTTCTTCTTGAAACCTGGTACACCACGGGAAATACGAATTGGTCGTTCCTCTAATTCCAGGTAGGAGATTCTACGCTTTCTGTGTTGCAATGCATGAAGACTGATTAACTGCCGGATTCGGCTTGTAGTGAACATTACAGATAGCAACGCCCGAAACAAACTATTGTTTTTAGACATTGCACCTAGAAACCGGGAATACCCTCATAATGGACCCTCAACAACAACAGCAGATCCAACAGCTGATCGCTGCGGTGCAATCCTTAACCACAGAGGTCCAACAACTCCAGCAGGAGAACACTGCCCTAAAGCAGAATCAACAACAGGCAGCTCAACAGATAGCCCAACAAGTAGCACAACATACTGCTACCTCACGAGTTCCTCACTGTTCAGAGGTCCCTCCAGGGCCTCTTCCTGGAGGCCAGTTCGATGGGAATCCCCACAAGGTGAAAGAATTCCTAGATTCCTGTTACGTTCAGTTTGCCTTTAAAAACGCCTTTTTTCATACTGATCGGGATCGTGTGGGTTACATGGTATCCCAAATGACTGGCCCAGCTTTAGCCTGGGCCACACCCCTAATCACTAGTAATAATCCTATATTAGACTCCCACACGGCCTTTTGTAATAGTATTCGTACTATGTTTGGCCGACAGGAGATCCGAGTAGCTTCCCAAGAACACTTACTAGACTTAAAACAGGAAAATTCTGACATTCTGGCATATATAACCAGATTTAAGCAAATGGCCAGCGAAACTACTTGGGCCGATGACGCACAGATAACCATCTTTAGGAGAGGACTGTCGGAAGAATTGAAAGATGAAATATCCAGGGTTCCACGTTCTTCTTCTTTAACTGAGTTTATTGCCCTAGTCCTTCAGATTGATTACCGAATGAAGGAACGCATCAGTGAAAAAAGGAAAGGACGGATACCCCGTTTTCCTGTGAATCTGCCTGCTGCTCCACGGGTTCCATCCACCGAGGAACCCATGCAACTAGGTGCAACAGGCAGGGGACCCCTTTCCCTTGAAGAACGGAGTCGAAGACGATCCCTTGGTTTATGTATGTATTGTGGTTCCAATAGACACACCGTACAGGAATGTCCAATCGCACCACCAAGGAGATCGGGAAACGCAAACGCCCGACCGTAAGGGGAACCACGGTTCGGGATCCTATGACCAAGCAAGGTTCCTCACAAGTTGTCCATACCTCCACTTGTAACAATTCATCGGATACAACCATGGTGGTTGTAAAGGTTTCTCTAACCTTTGGGAAACAGGTCATACAAGATATCCCGGTCCTTATTGACAGCGGGGCTGCCGGGAATTTTATCGATGATCACTGGGCCTCTTCTCATGGTATCCCACGGTCTTGTAAGATAGAATCCATTCCCGTGGAAAGTGTTGACGGCAGTCCTTTGATATCTGGACCCATTACGGATCATACTGGTCCTCTGCTTATGTCTATCTCTTCTCATCAAGAACTCATAATTCTAGACATCATCCGGGCGGCACACCATCCTATTATTTTGGGGATACCATGGCTCAAGAAGCATAATCCCTTTATCAATTGGACAGCTGGGTCCTTCTTTTTGGGTTCCGAATTCTGTCTTGGCCACTGCATAAAAGATCAACAAGAGGTTCTGTTGGACACCAGCTCTTCCTCTCCTAACTCCCAGGGAATCACTACTCTAAATCAAATCACAGGGCTCCCCAAACTGTACTATCCTTATAAAGAAGTCTTTTCCACCTCTGAGTACTCGCAGTTACCACCTCATAGACGAGACGATTGTGCCATCAATCTGATCGCTGACCAACCTTTACCCTTTGGTCGAATGTACATCCTATCTCAGAATGAAAAAGAGGTACTACGAGAATATCTCAGAGTAAATCTTATGAATGGGTTGATCACGGAATCTACTTCACCGGCAGCCGCTTCCCTGTTTTTTATATCCAAACGGAACACAACGGAACTTCGCCCTTGCATAGATTTTCGGGGTCTCAATAAAATCACTATACCAGACAAATATCTGATGCCCCTGATACCAGATATTCTGGAAGCAGTCAGGGGAGCAAATTTATACACCAAACTGGATCTCAAGGGAGCGTACCATCTGATACGGATCAAGGCCGGAGATGAATGGAAGACGGCATTCCGGACACCATTTGGCCATTACCAATATCATGTTATGCCATTCGGTCTCTCTAATGCCCCGGCGATATTTCAACGCTTTATGGATCATCTCTTCGCTGATCTACTCTTACATAACGTAATAGTGTATCTGGACGATATTTTGATTTTCTCCTATACTCTACAGGACCATGTTAAACATGTGGAAGAGGTTCTTCGTCGTCTTCATCAGAATCACCTGTTCTGCAAATTAGAAAAATGCTCTTTCCACCAACCTCAAGTCACTTATCTAGGTTATGTTCTCTCGGCCAAAGGTGTAGCCATGGACCCGGAGAAGGTTTCTGCCGTATTGGACTGGCCTATCCCGACCTCAGGGAAAGACATTCAGCGGTTTATCGGCCTTGCCAATTTTTACCGGCGGTTTATTCCGGGATTCTCAAGCCTGACTAAACCACTGACAAATCTGTTAAAAAAGGGAGTATCCTTCTCATGGCCTGAGACTACAGATCAAGCCTTTAGGAGACTTAAAGATCTGTTCACGTCGGCACCTGTTTTACAGACCCCTGATCAGAATCGTCAATTCATAGTGGAGACGGATGCTTCTCAATATGCTTTGGGAGCAGTCCTTCTTCAGTCGGATGGTTCCGAACAGGAACATCCAGTGGCATACCTATCTAAGACTTTAGTACCTGCAGAGTTAAATTACACGGTATTGGAGAAGGAGCTGTTAGCCATCAAAAGGGCTTTCGAAGAATGGCGACATTTACTACTTGGAGCTAAGTACCCGGTGGAAGTTCGAACGGACCACCACAACCTTCGTATTTTACAGTACGCCCAGACTTGCAATAGTCGTCAGGCCCGGTGGGCTCATTTTTTTTCCCCTTTTAGGATCACATTCTCCTTCATACCTGGGAAAGATAACGTGATCGTTGACGCTTTATCACGTAAAGAACAGCTCCCCAATGATTCCTTTAGATCTGAACCAATATTTCCTAGGGTGGCGTTAGAGTTACATACCTCCCATGACTTCTTGGCGCGTCTAAGGTATCAATCCAAAACAGTAGGAAAATCAGGAATATCACTCGGGACGCTACCTACATTGGTCAAGGAAGAAGGATGCTATTTCCTTGGTCATCGGGCTTTCATCCCTACAACCTCCCTCCAGAAGGAAGTATTGGATATGTGTCACAAATCTAAGGTAGCGGGACATCGAGGAATCACTACCACACGAGAAATGGTTTCACGCTGGTTCTGGTGGCCATCTCTACGGGAGGACATAAAAAGATACATTGGATCCTGTCCAGATTGTCTTCAGAATAAGTCTCCCCGAAGGTCTCCATTGGGACTACTGGTTAAAATGCCAATTCCATCACGTCCTTGGCAGATAGTCTCAACGGATTTCATCGTTGACCTACCCCCCGCGAAGGGGTGTTCGACGATAATGGTGGTGATCGATTCTTTTACAAAGATGGCTCACTCCATATCTCTTGCCAGGATTCCTACAGCGGCCAGTATGGCCCGTATCTTTACCAACCACATTTTCGCGTTGCATGGCCTACCAGATACTATCATTTCTGACCGCGGAACACAATATACCTCTCTCTACTGGAAGCACATATGTCAACATCTTGGGATTTCCCGTGCCCTCAGTTCCGGTTATCACCCCCAATCCAATGGACAGACGGAACGGCTCAATCAAACTTTAGAGGGATATCTAAGGAATTACATTTCGGCAGCTCAGGATAACTGGACAGATCTACTTCCATTGGCAGAGTTTGCTTACAATAACTCCTATCACTCTGCCATTCACACTTCTCCCTTTTTCTGCTCCTATGGGTTTAGTCCTTCAGCATTCCCGATACTAAAAAGATCGGAACACAAATTTCCTGATGTAGACCAATTAATGAATCAAATCAGACAAGGCCACAAGAGGGCTAAAGATACCCTGTTACAAACCCCGGATAGAATGAAGAAATTTGCAGATCGCTCCCGTACTCCAGCCCCTATCATCAAATCAGGAGACAGGGTATGGTTGTCTTCACGATTTCTCCCCAGACATCTGGTAACATCCAAACTGTCTCCAAGATACTTTGGTCCTTTCCGGGTGGATAAACCCATTGGCTGTGCTGCCTTTAGACTTATCCTTCCTAAAACCTGGTCCCGAATTCACCCTGTTTTCCATGTTTCTCAATTGAAACCGGACAACCGTAATTCATTTCATCCATCGATAACGACTCGTCCTCCTCCCATTTTGGCCTCATCTGGTCCTGAGTTTGAAGTGAAGGAAATCTGTGATTCTCGTATTCATCGAGGACATTTACAATATTTGATCGATTGGAAGGGTTACTCCCCTTCGGATCGCACCTGGGAGCCGGTTGACGCTGTACATGCTCCTCGTCTAGTAAAACTGTTTCACTCGAGACATCCCGACAAGCCGGGAGGGGATGGACCTAAGAAGGGGCATACTGTGATGTTCGTGAGGACGAATCATTCCTCTCCTATCTGTTCCAAGAAAGCCGCACCGGATTATGACCGCGGCAACCCTAGCAACGGTCTCGTTGTTTCCCCGCATTTCTCTTCAACCTACTCCAAGATGGCCGCTCCGGGTTATGACCGCGGCAGCCCTAGCAACGGTCTAGTTGTTTTCCAGCCTCGAGCCACGCAGGATGCGGAAGTCGATCGTTCTTCGGCATATCAACAAGGAAGTCCTGGAGACCGGCGCGTTGCTACTCTCTTAGGAGTATACGGACGCTCAGTGAGTATAGCCAGCCCAGCCTTTAAATCTCATTGCCTCCCTTTCTCTCTCTATCCGTCTCTTGTTTCTTTCTCAGTCTTACATCTACTTGTTCTTAGAATTCGGAACACGATCAGCGGATCGAAGGTATCGCTTTGGCAACCACTAAGCCACGGCAACAACTAAACCACGTCCCCACAGAACGCGACACATCGCGACATTATCCCGTGTTCCCCTCGAAGGTAGAATTCTTTTCTCATACTCTCAAATCTGTACCATCCGTATTTCTTGATCCTTGAATACTTGCAGGCCGATTCATGGAATAATTAGCGCGGCGCAAGTGGGCAAAAACGTGCGAATCGCAGTGGAATAGCGAAAATCGCAGTGCAAGTGCGAAAATCGCACGAAAAGCAGCGCACGTCGATTCATGGAAGGCCGTGCGCGAGAAAACCAGCGGATGTGCGATAAAAAAGTGCGCGGCGCACGTTGGCGCACGTTGGCGCACAGGCCATCTAACAGCGTGCGCCAGGTCACAGCGAAAATCGCACAGGCCACAGCGAAATTCGCACATAGCGCGGCGCACGCAATAAAAGTAGGCGGAACACGGGCGTAACACTCGGAATGGGGAACAACTTGCCAAAACGTGGGCGTCACGGGGGAAGTACAGGGCACAAGTGCGCGGAACGCCCACACGCTCGCCTACAACACGTATTCATGGAATAGAATAGGGGAAAAAAGCGCACGCTCAAACCAGCGCACAGGCACAAACACGACCGCCACAAGAAAGGAGGCGGTAGCGTCTCTGCGGCTGTAAGAAATGTGCGCCAAAAGGTGCGCCAACAAATAGCACCTATATACTGCCATGATGAATGTCCCATACTGTGGCCCTCCAGGAAAAAAGACGTGCAAAGGGGTACCCACAAACACGGACACCCGCTGACAAAAAATACGTGTGCATGTATACCGGGGTGCGCGGGAAGTGTCACACGCGATTTGCAGGGTACGTGCATCACAGGGGTTCGCGTGAAGTTATTCACGCGATCAGGCCTGGGGGAGCGGGCTACGTGTATTACAGGGGTTCGCGTGAAGTTCCTCACGCGATCGGGCCTGGGGGAGCGGGCTACGTGTATTACAGGGGTTCGCGTGAAGTTCCTCACGCGATCGGGCCTGGGGGAGCGGGCTACGTGTATTACAGGGGTTCGCGTGAAGTTCCTCACGCGATCGGGCCTGGGGGAGCGGGCTACGTGTATTACAGGGGTTCGCGTGAAGTTCCTCACGCGATCGGGCCTGGGGGAGCGGGCTACGTGTATTACAGGGGTTCGCGTGAAGTTCCTCACGCGATCGGGCCTGGGGGAGCGTGCTACGTGTATTTCAGGGGTTCGCGTGAAGTTTCACACGCGAATAGCCTGGGCGCGTGAATTTGAGGGGTGCGCGGGAAGTTCCTCACGCGATCGGGCCTGGGGGAGCGGGCTACGTGTATTACAGGGGTTCGCGGGAAGTTCCACACGCGAATAGCCTGGGCGCGTGAATTTGAGGGGTGCGCGGGAAGTTCCACACGCGAATAGCCTGGGCGCGTGTATTTCAGGGGTGCGCGGGAAGTTCCACACGCGAATAGCCTGGGCGCGTGTATTTCAGGGGTTCGCGGGAAGTTCCACACGCGAATAGCCTGGGCGCGTGAATTTGAGGGGTGCGCGGGAAGTTCCACACGCGAATAGCCTGGGCGCGTGTATTTCAGGGGTTCGCGGGAAGTTCCACACGCGAATAGCCTGGGCGCGTGTATTTCAGGGGTGCGCGGGAAGTTCCACACGCGAATAGCCTGGGCGCGTGTATTTCAGGGGTTCGCGGGAAGTTCCACACGCGAATAGCCTGGGCGCGTGTATTTCAGGGGTGCGCGGGAAGTTCCACACGCGAATAGCCTGGGCGCGTGTATTTCAGGGGTGCGCGGGAAGTTTAACACGCGAATAGCCTGGGCGCGTGTATTTCAGGGGTGCGCGGGAAGTTCCACACGCGATTTCTGCACGGTACGTGTATTTCAGGGGTGCCGGGGAGTCCCACATGTGATTTGACAGTGTGGGTCCTCCCAGGTGTACCCTGTACACCCTCCACGGCCCCTGCAGGCAGCCCACACCACAGGGGACTACCCTGCATCCCTGGTCATGTCCCGCAGGCAGCCCACCCAACATGGGCATGCCCCCCAGCAAAGGCACATGTCTCCTTGAACTAATGAACACCAACACATGTCCCCTTGCACCCCCACCCCCCAGCACTGTGGGGCACATGCCAGCAGTCCCCCACCCATGTCCAACTCATGTCCCCCACCACCCCCACCCCCCAGCACTGTGGGGCACCTGCCAGTAGGCCCCCACCCATGTCCAACTCATGTCCCCCACCACCCCCACCCCCCAGCACTGTGGGGCACCTGCCAGTAGGCCCCCACCCATGTCCAACTCATGTCTCCCACCACCCCCACCCCCCAGCACTGTGGGGCACCTGCCAGTAGGCCCCCACCCATGTCCAACTCATGTCTCCCACCACCCCCACCCCCCAGCCACCAGGGTCACCCTCCACCAGGGCCCCACTCATGTCTCCCACCACCCCCACCCCCCAGCACTGTGGGGCACCTGCCAGCAGGCCCCCACCCATGTCCAACTCATGTCTCCCACCACCCCCACCCCCCAGCACTGTGGGGCACCTGCCAGCAGTCCCCCACCCATGTCCAACTCATGTCCCCCACCACCCCCACCCCCCAGCACTGTGGGGCACCTGCCAGTAGGCCCCCACCCATGTCCAACCCATGTCTCCCACCACCCCCAGCCACCAGGGTCACCCTCCACCAGGGCCCCACTCATGTCTCCCACCACCCCCACCCCCCAGCACTGTGGGGCACCTGCCAGCAGGCCCCCACCCATGTCCAACTCATGTCTCCCACCACCCTCACCCCCCAGCACTGTGGGGCACCTGCCAGCAGGCCCCCACCCATGTCCAACTCATGTCTCCCACCACCCCCAAACCCCAGCCACCAGGGGCACCCTCCACCAGGCCCCCACTCATGTCACCCACCACCCCCACACCCCAGCAGTGCAGGGTCACCCTCCACCAGGGCCCCACTCATGTCTCCCACCACCCCCACACCCCAGCAGTGCAGGGTCACCCTCCACCAGGCCCCCACTCATGTCTACCACCACCCCCACCCCCCAGCCACCAGGGTCTCCCTCCACCAGGGCCCCACTCATGTCTCCCACCACCCCCACCCCCCAGCACTGTGGGGCACCTGCCAGCAGGCCCCCACCCATGTCCAACTCATGTCTCCCACCACCCCCAAACCCCAGCCACCAGGGGCACCCTCCACCAGGCCCCCACTCATGTCACCCACCACCCCCACACCCCAGCAGTGCAGGGTCACCCTCCACCAGGGCCCCACTCATGTCTCCCACCACCCCCACACCCCAGCAGTGCAGGGTCACCCTCCACCAGGCCCCCACTCATGTCTACCACCACCCCCACCCCCCAGCCACCAGGGTCTCCCTCCACCAGGGCCCCACTCATGTCTCCCACCACCCCCACCCCCCAGCACTGTGGGGCACCTGCCAGCAGGCCCCCACCCATGTCCAACTCATGTCTCCCACCACCCCCACCCCCCAGCACTGTGGGGCACCTGCCAGCAGGCCCCCACCCATGTCCAATCCATGCCCCCCTGCACCTGGGTCCCAACATTCCCCAATCATGTCCGTAATGCCCATCCTCCCCTGCCAAAAGGCCCAACCAACTATCACACCCACCCACATATCAAAGGCAATTACATGTTACACCCCCAATGTAAATAATGCAATTTAACACATGTCTGTCACACACAATGGCTGCAAGTGAATGACAAAACACCCAACATGACATGCCTGAAAGCAATGAGATGATACGACACATTGAAGATTAAAAAAATAATATGTATTGAACAGCAAATAAGAAAAAACACAAAGCAAATCAAACAAAACAAGATGAATGTCCAAGAAAAAATTATGAAAAATTAAAATAAGCCAATTAAGAAGATCATCCTGGGTCCATGAGCCCTACCAAATTAAACCTAACTGACTACTAACTAAAAAGGGAACTATATACAAAAAAGTGGTGCATTGTCCAATCGCAACCAAAAAAAAATCAAAAAAACAAAGGAAACCTAACCCTAACTATACAACTATATACAAAGGCAGCGGACTATTCGGACGGCTCACTGGTTGTTGTCATGGGCCAGGGCATCATCGAACTCCTGGTCAATGGCTTGGAGGCGGGCATGTTCCCTGGCCCCGAGGTCCCGCAGGGATAACGCAGTGTCAAGCTCAAACTCCCTGCGAAGACCCTCGAGGCACTCAGCCCGCCTCAGCGCCCTCCGCATGGAGTCCTCCGCCCTGACCATCGTGAGCCGTTCCTCCTCTGCCCGCTGCCGCTCCGCACCTATTCGCTGGCACAACCTCTCCCACACGGAAGCCACTCCCATTCCAGGGTTCTCCTGCCCTCCGGCCGATGCCTGCACCCCTGATGTTGATGGCCCCGAGCCATGATGCCTCCCACGTTGAGCCTGCTGCTGCCTCCGACGCAACAGCCTGTGCCAGCACGACGGCATCCAGGCTGATGGAAACCACCGACGCCGTCGTGCACGTGCCCTGCCCGATGATGCCGTCACATCCTCCATCTGCTGGGGTCCAGTTGCTCTGGTGTCCACCCCTGCTGGATCTCTGACTCCCGACTGTGGCAGGGATGGGATCCCCACCGAGCTGGCTGCATTGGTCGGGGCAGGTCCACAGGGGGCCCTGGTGGCATCTGGGCTGGAAGACGGCAAGGAGAACGACTGGTGGATAGCCTGCACAGAGGAGGAGAGGGCCGCCACATTGGCCAACACATGCAGGAAACCCCCGAACATGGCCGATCCCAATTGGGCCACGTCGGCACGGTGCACTTCGTGATGACGTGCGTGCTCCTCCCGGGAAGCACGCACGGCATCACGAATCACAGCCGTGCGCAACGCGACCCCAATCAGGACCTTCTCCGCACGGCCAGGGGTTCCCACGTCCGCAGGTGGAGGGGAGTCAGGTGACATGGACATCCCCTCTACCTGCAGACAGGCCTGGGACGGGGCATCCCTGCTGGTGCATGGTGGTGCACTCACAGGGTCAGGGACAGCGACATGCACAGGCCCCTCCACGGTGACCTGTGCTGCCTCCTGCCCCTGGCCCTGGACTGCACCACTTGCACCAGCAGGGATGCCCCCACCAGGCCCCATGTGTGCCCCAGTGGCGGCCTCCTCCTCCTCTGTGCAAACCACCAACCTGGATGGCTCCTCACCGTCTCCCACCGTAGCAGGCCCCTGTGGGGGCTCACCCACCCCTTCCGCTGCAGCCGTGGGGGCATCCCCGCCGCCTTGCTCCACAGCGCCGTCTCCGCCCTCTTCTTCACTAGCCGCTGCGTAGAGGGAGACAAAGAACACAAGCATAAGGGCACTGTACAATGGTCCCCTAGACAGGAAGCAATAGCAGATGAGCACCACTGTCAAAGTACACTTCCATCATGTCCCTCCACAACACATGGGTCAGTCCAGGCAAAACACACACAGTAACAGGCATGGTGCATGCCATGGACATTTCCATGCATGTCCAATGGACTCTTGAAACATTCAATGATATGTAACTCACATGCATCATGCCTCATGCCCATCACATGCACACACTTCACCTCAGTCACATCCATCTGGCCCCAAACACACCAAACACAGCGGATACAAGGGTAATTTTGCTGCTTTACTGAATCTCTGCATTGTCACACACATGTGTCATGCATCCATGGCATGCACAAGTCACAGACACGCAGGTCAGGCACACAGACATGGCTACCATATATGTACCTGGCATCAGCACCCATCCCTCACCCCCACCCATGTTCAGGTACAGAGACTGGCATGCTCTCATGTTCATAATCTGATTAGGGCTCCCCATGCGGCATTTCAACACATGCAACAACCATGTGCATCACACATCACTGGTCGCACATGCATTACCATGATGTCCCTGCACACATACATGCATACATGGCCTATGGCACACATACAGGCAAGTATCATAGAACCAGCACACCGCAACATGCCCTGTCTCACACAGTAATGCATGGACACTTACCGCTCAACTCCAGACGGGCCTCCCTCTCAAGGATCTGGGCGTGGAGCGCTGGGCGTACGCGTTCCAGGACCCTCATCTGGATGGTACTCATGCGGCCCCGGCCCCCCTCCACGAGGCGCCGGGCCTTCACAAGGGTCCTGGACCTCAAGTCCTCCCAGCGCTTCTTGATCTTCAGGACGTCGCGGGTTGCCACCCCCTCCGCGTTGATGGCAACCACACAGTCGGGCCAGATCCTCTGCCGTCCTTCCTTGCTGGCGCGGGACGATCCAAAGAGGGCATCATACTGCCCCAGGACATGCTCCACCAGGACACCAACTTCGGTGACAGTGAAGCTGGTGCCCCTCTGCCCCTCTGGCCTGGGGTTGCCACTGGTGCCAGATGTGGAAGTGCCCGACATGGCAACCCCAGAGGCAGGTGTGGGTGGGCAACTGGGTCCTGGGGCTGGGCTGTGGAGCGATGTGATACCAGTTGGGAGTCTTGAGTTCCAGCAGGGGTGGACACAGCAACTGGACCCCTGCAGATGGCTGATGTGCAGGCACCAAATGGCAGGGCACGGTGGCAGCAGGCAGGCAGGCAGGCAGCAGCAGATGGCACGTGGGAGGCTGCTCGGGGCACTGGGGGGCAGTAACTCGGCCTTCTGGGCAGGAGCGTGGGCTTCCGTGTGTTTTCGCGTGGCCAGCTTGATACGGAGTGATTTGGCACGTGAAAATCCTGCACGTCAGCGTGAAATCCGAGGAAAGGCCCTTAGCGCGTAAGCGCGTCAGCACGCATACGCGATTCTATTGGACCAGAGTCCCTCAGCGCGTAAGCGCGTCTGTGACGTGACCCGCACGGGTGTTCCCCACTCAGCACGTGATGACGGGGCACACGTGGAGATACTGCACGTCAGAGTGTCATCGCGTGTAATTGGACAAAAGTGCGCGTACACGCGATTGGCCTATGTACGTGTATTTAATGGGTGCGCGGGCACTTACACACGCAAGTACGTCAGCGAACTTGTATCACGTGGTGCGTGTGAATTTCCGCACGCGATTGGACTGGGAACTGGATTCCAGGGGTGCGCGGGTCACACGCTGTATCCCGTGGTGCGTGTGAATTTCCACACGCTATTGGACTGGGAACTGGATTCCAGGGCTGCGCGGGTCACACGCTGTATCCCGTGGTGCGTGTGAATTTCCACACGCTATTGGACTGGGAACTGGATTCCAGGGCTGCGCGGGTCACACGCTGTATCCCGTGGTGCGTGTGAATTTCCACACGCTATTGGACTGGGAACTGGATTCCAGGGCTGCGCGGGTCACACGCTGTATCCCGTGGTGCGTGTGAATTTCCACACGCTATTGGACTGGGAACAGGATTCCAGGGGTGCGCGGGTCACACGCTCGCCTAGAACACGCGCTAAGCATAAATTGCGGACTTTAACAATAACAAGCTCAGACGCCAGGATGAACATACCGTTCCTAGCAGCAGTGGCAGTGGGCTACCAAAGGAGGAGGAGGAGGATAGTCAGGGCCAGAATATTCACACCCAGAACCAGCCTTTTCGGGATGCCTGATGACCAGGTGTATGGGAGGTACAGGTTTCCACCACACATCATACTGGACCTGGTGAGTGAGTGGGAGGATGACCTCACATCACCCACCCTGTGCTCCCAAGCACTCAGCCCCCTGGAGAAGGTCCTCAATGTACTGCACTTCTTAGCCACTGGATCATTTCAGCGGACAAGTGCCATAGTGGGTGGGGTGTCACAGGCCACCCAGTCACGCTGCCTACACCAGGTCTTGAACATCATGACTGCACGCCCATCAGTCCGCAGGCACATATACCTGCCCAGAACACCTGCAGAAAGGCATGCTGCCGCCCTGGATTTTTACGCAGTGGCACGATTCCCCAAAGTGCTAGGTGCCATCGACTGCACCCATGTGGCTCTACGTCCCCCCAGGGCATCTGAGCACATCTATAGGAACCGCAAGCACTGGCATTCCATCAACGTGCAGGTAGCATGTAATGCCAAGGGAATCATCACCTCAGTATATGCCAACTATCCCGGCTCCACCCACGACAGCTTCATTTACCGAATGTCCACCCTAAGCCGGGACCTAGAAGCTGGGCGGCATGGCGATACATGGCTGCTTGGTGAGTATGTATGCCACTGCACATGCATGCATGTTGGATACTGAGCAAGGTCACAACCTCACCAATGATACCAATCCCCACCTCCACAGGGGACAGTGCCTACCCTCTCAGCCCCCAAATGATGACGCCAATTCGGAACCCCACCACGCCACCCCAGGTAAGATTTAACACAGCCCACATTACAACCAGGGGCATAGTGGAGCGCACATTCGGAGTGCTGAAGTCACGCTTTCGCTCCCTTGACCGTTCTGGCGGGCAGCTGTTATACGCTCCCCCAGTAGTGTGCAGGATCATAGTGGCAGCATGTGTCCTGCACAACGTTGCAACACGCCGGGGCCTGGCCGTGGACATGGTGGTGGCCCCACATCCCCAACCACATGCACAGCCGCTGCGCATGGGAGGGGAAAGGGCACGGGGGGAGGCAGCCCGTACACAGCTAGTGGCTAATTACTTCACATAGAAATCACACCCCTGTGGAGTGCACACTGCCCTGGCACATTCCATCTGACAATCAATGATGACTCAACCTGACACTGATCCTGAATGTGTGGAGAATGAACCGGGAATTCCATGTCAGCCTGAGATTGTTCACCTGGAAGTGTCACAATGTGTGCATCCCTACCCACACAGACACCACCAATGCAGTTTTGTGAAGCTACACATTGAAGCAGCTAAAATGAATACCCACTTGCAAAATGCAACAAGAGGACAGTGCCATGTCAGCCAACCCAACCCCAGCACTGCCACACGACACACCGTGGCATGTCATGCTAATTGCAGGTAAACAAAGTGATCCCCACAACATGACATCACTCTCACTATGTACAGTGGCACTATTAGAAACCTGCAACACCTGAAATGCTCACAGCAATGCCGGACCAACAACATACTTGAGCACGTAGTACCATTAACATGACATCAAAAATGTTACATATTAGTAGTCTCACCACCTGGAAATGCCTGCACTCCCACCACTACCAACTGTGCAGTGTTGGCGCCATGTAGAGTTGTAGGTGCACTGCTGCCAACATGGTCCCCATCGCCAGACTAGAGGTCCTTGTGTGGACTTGAGGAAGGGACCTGCAAATTGGGAGGTAGACACAGAAGAAGAGTTACACATCAATGCAACATGCAGTGTACAACACAACAGCAATATGCACTATGAATGTATATACAGTATTGACTACAGACTGGCCACACAGCTCATGGGAGTCCAACGTCACTGTGTAATTCACTGTCACTTGGGCACACCCTTTGCAAGCCCATGGAAACGGGAAGCAGGAGGGGTGTGTGTGACTCAAACCCAAGCATCTGAACCAAATACATTACAAGCCTGCATGTGCCCAGCCACAATGCAGCGTATGCCCACAGGAACCACGGAAGCCAACAGATCGGAGCCAACAGATCGGAGCCAACAGATCGGAGCCAACAGATCGGAGCCAACAGATCGGAGCCAACAGATCGGAGCCAACAGATCGTCCCAAAAAAATTGGGAATAAAAGAAATCAAAATAAAAATAAAAATAAGAAACAATCAAAAATGGCCATTGATGGGCCCGGGGGGGTTGGGGAGGCCACCCAGGAGGTCCGAGGACAGGATGCACACCAGAACCCACCTGCGTGGATCCTGGGAAGATAAAACACCTCCATGGGCTCATGGCCCACACGGCTACCCTATTGTGGGAGTGTCACTGCTGTCGCTATTATCACCCTGTGCAGCTGCATCCGGAGGTGGTTGCACTATGGGAGGCAGCCCACGCAAGGCCCTAGTCTGCTCCTCCATGGCTGCAAGCATGCAGGTGTGGTAGGTCTGGTTCTGGAGGATGAGTGTGCGGAGGTCCCCATGCAACAACTCACGGGATGCCCGGACCTCCGCCCTCGTTGCCTGCATCTCAGCTGAGAGCGTACGGGTGAGACGCTCCAGCTGCTGTTCTGTCCTTTGGTGTGTTGAAGCCTCAAGCTCAACAAGAGTCGTCCTGAGGTGTAGGAGCTCCTGCCTCAGGGCTTCCCTGTGGCCCTGGGACTCAATGGAGATGGCCTCCTGCAGAGTCGCCAGTGCCGCCCGCCTGTCCCTGTTGGACCCCAACATGTCCTCCCTGTGTGACTGGCAGATGGAGTCGGTTGCCTGCTCTAGTCGCTCCATCAGCCTTTCTGGGGGGACAATGGAAGTGGCCACCCTATCCATGGCCTGAGCCATCATCTCGGATGATGCAGCCTGTTGGGTAGCCATACCGTAAATGGATTGCTCCCATGTGGTATTGCCGGGTGGCGTACGGCCACCACGTCGGCGGGCACCACACCTGTCTGGGGCAAGGCGAACTGCGCCTTGCTGTGCCGGCACTGCCTGAGGCTGCAGGACTGCATTCCCCCTCTGATCTGCTGGCCCAGGAACAGGATCAGATGTCGCGGAGTGTGACCCTGCATCCGTAACCACCGAAGGCGTAGCTGCCAACACTGACATCCCCATGGAGGGTACTGACCCTGGTGCAGGTGGGTGAGACAGAACAGAATCCCTCCCTGGAACACTCACCAGCGACGGCACGTAGGTCTCATCCGAATCAACACCTGAGTACAGCTCGGGGGAGGTGCAGCCAGAGACACCCCTTGAGAGCACGACCTGCAGCACTTGTGGGTTCTCCCCCACCACCACACCACGTCCCTCACTGGTGGTTGGTCGGCCCTGGGACACCTCCTGGGTCTGCACCATCTCCACAACCCCAGCAGTATCAGGTGCGTCTTCCCCTGCAAAGACATGAAAACAAAGTAATGGAAACAGGCATTAGCACCATGGCACACATTGAGGGCTGAGAAGCAAGAGAACCAGTACTTGATTGACACATGTCCCACATGACTAAAACCCTCCCATGCATGCACCCTCACTGCGTATGAAGTGCAGGCAAATGGCACACACTGATGACACCAAGATGGAAGATGAACAAATTTTCTGCATGCTGCCTGGCAGTGGCATCACACATTGGCCTGTGATTGGCAGGTGAAACACACATGCCATCACACAGATGGCATGTACCATTGCTATTGAGTGAAGATGGAGAGGAGGGCACCACCTATTCATTCAGTCCAGTTCCCGCATGTAATAGCTTTTCTGATTCTAACAGGTCAGATTTTTCACCAGGAGCTGCCAGTCTGAAATGGTCAAATAGCACAGGGACATGTGTGTACAAATGATATCCAGGTAACAAAGTCACTCTACTTTACCATACCCATGTCAGACATGTGACTAGTGGACAGCGACATGCCTAGTGAAAGTGGTGGAATGCAAACAAACTGACTGAATGAACAGTGAAAAATAAGCAAATATGTTGTGTCAAGGTGACACTTCAAGGGCAACTGGCGTGCAGTTGTGCTAGATGTCTACTGTTGGCAGAAGGGATACTGCTATGGCCAAATGCAGCTGCGCAGGAAGTATTGCATGAAGCACATGGCTGAACCATACGACTGAGGCGCACACACTCTCACCTGGCACCCAAACAGAAGCCCTCACACACACACCATGCACATGTATGACACACACATGCATGTGCACTCACCGGACAATGCCTCGTAATCAGCCAGATCTCCCACGCCTTGGATCTGTTCCTCCGTGACGTAGGTCCCAGCGACTGACTCATGTGGAGTGAGTTCCATGTCTACTACTGGAGACCCACCTCCAGTCACTAGAGTTGCGGCATGACTTGAGGCCAGCTTACTCTTTGCCCTGCGCTTTAGGTCATTCCAGCGCTTATAGCAATCATTGGCTGTGCGTCTCACGATTCCAAGGGCACTTACGATGTCCGCAACGGTCTGCCAGTGTGCCTGGCGTTGTGCAGGTGTGGTCTTGGATCCTGCAACAATGACCATCTCGTTGTCATGTCCGGACACATACTCGACAAGTGCATTCAGTTCGTCATCCGTGAAGCTGGGCTTCCTGGACGGGCCGGACTGTGTAGCCGTGTCTGGGGCATCAGCCTGTGCCGGACGAGCACTCTTCCTCTTCCGCTTGGAAGGTGGTGGTGATCCTGAGTGTCCTGCGCCGCTCTGGACACTAGGGGCAGGAGCCCTGGTGGACTCTGTATCAGGAGTGTGGGATTGCACACTCAGCATGGGAGTTGGTGCAGGCATTGGCTCTAGTGTGATGGTGTCAGGGGGAATGTCAGCAGCATGGACTAGGACCGACACTGTCCTGGCTGGGTGTGTGAGGGCTGGGGTGGATGGAGCCGCAGCTGCCCCTGCAGCCACTCCGCCCTGCCTCCTTGGTGCAGCAGATGACCTTGCTGCCCCAGATCCACGTGGCATGATGGCATCAACGTGCACCAGCGCACGTGTCGTAGCCCTGCTGACCTGGAAGTCAGCCATGGAGTCAGCCAGGTCTGGTGCCACAATGGGCTGGTCCAACAAGGGCTGAGCATGGATGGTGTCAGCCACTTCAGCCTCAACGGGAGGGGGGGAGGCGGGGAGGGGGGGGGATGATGGGTGCCCTTGACTGGTCCTCCACACATGGGGGGACAGGCTCACCCTGCAAGTTACGACCACGTCCCCTACCGGATCCACCACGGCCACCACTTGTGGCTCTTCCACCTTTGCCACCCTTACGGAATCCTCGCCTCCCAGCCATGGCACTGATATTAATGTGCGTATGGGAGTGGCTGTAGACAATTGTCCTGGGCAATTGGGGGTCAAAGGGGTTGGGTACCAGATGGTAATTGTACCCTAGTGCTCTAGCACGGCTGATTGTAACCCCTGGGGAAAGATGACGGGTCACGCAACGCACAGGAGGCCCAAAAAAGGGAGATGACGTGCACGCAACCCCTCCTAGACCACGTGTGCAGAAAGAAAAACCTGCACTACGCTGTGGCACCCAGTAACACAAGAATGAACGTATGCGTGTCACACGCAGCCTAGAATGACCTCTGAAGGGGTAGGCTACACACGGGGCAAGCACAGAAGTTGGATACGTGCGTGACTCACCGTCTGCCAGGTAAAAGAGCGTGAAGAATGAGCGTGTTTGGCTGGCTAAACCCCCGCCAAAAGAAGATGTGTACGCTGTCTGAGAAGACAGGACAACAGTAGAAGGGGACACTGTTTGAGGGAACAGGCCCAGGTAAACCAGTAAAAGAGAAAAAAGAGAAAAAGCTGTCAGAGGTAACAGGGAATACGAACTGGAAACGCCGTGAAGTAAATCGCGTGTGAAACGACAAGAAGTACAGATTTCACCCACTCGCTCTCCACGAAAAGCACGTACAAGGAAATGGTGTTCTACATGTACCTTATATACAGGCCCACACGTACAGCGTCACTTACGCGGCGTGTACGTTCACCAATCACACGCTTTGTCACTCCTGCGTGTAGATCCATTTTCACCAATCACACGCTTTGTCACTTCTGCGTGTAGATCCATTTTCACCATTCACACGCTTTGTCACTTCTGCGTGTAGATCCATTTTCACCAATCACACGCTTTGTCACTTCTACGTGTACATCCATTTTCACCAATCACACGCTTTGACACTGGGACGTGTCACGCAACAATTTCCTGCACGTGCAGGTGACTATAGGCGCGCATATGCTGTTGACGGGTTTACGCGCTAAGGGCCTTTGCTGACGTGTGGGATTTCACTACCTATCAGGCTGTCCACGCGTTCACACACGAGAGACCACGCTCCTGGCCAGGAGGCCAAATTACTGCCCCCCAGAGCCCTGAGCACGCTCCCACCTGCCATCTGCTGCTGCCTGACTGCCTGCTGGCCACGTGCCCCACAGTGCTGGTGGGTGGGGGTGTTGGGAGACATGGGTGGGGGCCTGGTGGAGGGTGCCCCTGCACTGGTGGGGGTGGTGGGAGACATGGGTGGGGGCTTGGTGGAGAGTGCCCCTGGTGGCGGGGGGGTGGGGGTGGTGGGAGACATGGGTGGGGGCCTGGTGGAGGCTGCCCCTGGTGGCGGGAGGGTGGGGGTGGTGGGAGACATGAGTGGGGGCCTGGTGGAGGCTGCCCCTGCACTGCTGGGGGGTGGGGGTGCAGGGGGACATGAGCAGGTGTGCAGGGTAGTCCCCTGTTTTGTAGGCTGCCTGCAGGGGCCGTGGAGGGTGTACAGGGAACACCTGTGAGGACCCACCCAGCCTAATCGCGTGTGATGATTCCCACGCACCCCTGTAATACACGTACCCTGGCCAATCGCGTGTTAAACTTCCCGTGTACCCCTGTAATACACGTACCCTGGCTAATCGCGTGTTAAACTTCCCGCGTACCCCTGTAATACACGTACCCTGCCTAATCGCGTGTTAAACTTCCCGCGTACCCCTGTAATACACGTACCCTGGGCAATCGCGTGTTAAACTTCCCGCGTACCCCTTTAATACACGTACCCTGGCTAATCGCGTGTATAACTTCACGCGTACCCCTGTAATACACGTACCCTGGCCAATCGCGTGTTAAACTTCCCGCGTACCCCTGTAATACACGTACCCTGGCCAATCGCGTGTTAAACTTCCCGCGTACCCCTGTAATACACGTACCCTGGCTAATCGCGTGTATAACTTCACGCGTACCCCTGTAATACACGTACCCTGGCCAATCGCGTGTTAAACTTCCCGCGTACCCCTGTAATACACGTACCCTGGCCATTCGCGTGTTAAACTTCCCGCGTACCCCTGTAATACACGTACCCTGGCTAATCGCGTGTATAACTTCACGCGTATCCCTGTAATACACGTACCCTGGCCAATCGCGTGTTAAACTTCCCGCGTACCCCTGTAATACACGTACCCTGGCCAATCGCGTGTTAAACTTCCCGCGTACCCCTGTAATACACGTACCCTGGCTAATCGCGTGTTAAACTTCCCGCGTACCCCTGTAATACACTTACCCTGGCTAATCGCGTGTTAAACTTCCCGCGTACCCCTGTAATACACGTACCCTGGCCAATCGCGTGTTAAACTTCCCGCGTACCCCTGTAATATACGTACCCTGGCCAATCGCGTGTATAACTTCACGCGTACCCCTGTAATACACGTACCCTGGCCAATCGCGTGTTAAACTTCCCGCGTACCCCTGTAATACACGTACCCTGGCTAATCGCGTGTATAACTTCACGCGTACCCCTGTAATACACGTACCCTGGCCAATCGCGTGTTAAACTTCCCGCGTACCCCTGTAATACACGTACCCTGGCCAATCGCGTGTTAAACTTCCCGCGTACCCCTGTAATACACGTACCCTGGCTAATCGCGTGTATAACTTCACGCGTACCCCTGTAATACACGTACCCTGGCCAATCGCGTGTTAAACTTCCCGCGTACCCCTGTAATACACGTACCCTGGCCATTCGCGTGTTAAACTTCCCGCGTACCCCTGTAATACACGTACCCTGGCTAATCGCGTGTATAACTTCACGCGTACCCCTGTAATACACGTACCCTGGCCAATCGCGTGTTAAACTTCCCGCGTACCCCTGTAATACACGTACCCTGGCCAATCGCGTGTTAAACTTCCCGCGTACCCCTGTAATACACGTACCCTGGCCAATCGCGTGTTAAACTTCCCGCGTACCCCTGTAATACACTTACCCTGGCTAATCGCGTGTTAAACTTCCCGCGTACCCCTGTAATACACGTACCCTGGCCAATCGCGTGTTAAACTTCCCGCGTACCCCTGTAATACACGTACCCTGGCTAATCGCGTGTTAAACTTCCCGCGTACCCCTGTAATACACTTACCCTGGCTAATCGCGTGTTAAACTTCCCGCGTACCCCTGTAATACACGTACCCTGGCCAATCGCGTGTTTAACTTCCCGCGTACCCCTGTAATACACGTACCCTGGCTAATCGCGTGTATGACTTCACGTGTACCCCTGATATGCACGTTACCCGCTTTGCGTTCCTTGTTTGGCAGCCCTGTAAACTGGTCCAGGGTTAGCGCAGCCCTTTGCGATGATTTAGCGATTTTGATGGCTTTTCCTTGCGCGAGGGCGTTCTTGGGGGCGTTACTGGCGCTGCTGCAGGGTCGCTGCGATACTCTGCGCCACGGCTGGTTTGGGAGCATGAAATCCATGAATACGCTGTGCGCGGAAATCGGTTTTAGCGCACGTGCCTGGCGCAGTCAATCGCACGCGGACACTCTGCGCCAGCCGCTTGCGACACTTTTCAGCGAAATTCTATGAATTACCCTCTTGATATCCTTGCTTCCCAGAAAATCCCTTTTCACACTAAGGAGTACTTCTTGAACGGGCTCGAATTCCCGGGCGCCGCATCTACTAATACTCCCCGTCAAGACGTGTGAATGGTAATCTCTGTTCTTACAAACTTCACCTCCGTTCCTTATTGTGTTGTTTTCTCTTGACCCTCATGTATTTACCCTTATACCTCTCCAGCATCTAACCAACACATAACGCTGCCATCGGATCGAGGCCCTTCAGTTTCCTCCTGTCCGCCTCGCCTGTATCAACGCTCCCCAGCAGCTCTCCATAGGGTTTTCTCCCCCATGAGGGTTTCCCTGGTTTCTCCACGGTCGCCAAGTATTTAACTAGGCTCCGAAGGGTTTGCCAGGGGGATTCCTATTTTCTACTGGGATATAACTTTCCACCCTTTCTTCTTGAAACCTGGTACACCACGGGAAATACGAATTGGTCGTTCCTCTAATTACAGGTAGGAGATTCTACGCTTTCTGTGTTGCAATGCATGAAGACTGATTAACTGCCGGATTCGGCTTGTAGTGAACATTACACATCAAGACACACTGAGACTGAGGGTTGGGCCCCCGTGACTGGGGTGCGTGCCTCCTCAGGTGAATCATCATAAGACGTCTAAGAAGCCCAAACCAAGGAACCGTAAGGCTGAGGGTCGGGCCCCCGTAACTGGGGCGTGTGCCGCCTCAGGTGAATTACCAAAGGACACCCAGAGGCTTAAGGCAACGCCACCCACCGGATTGTCCCCGGAGGTTGAATAATACCAAACTGACTCAAAGTTAAACGAAACCAAAGTCACAACCTAGTACACTGAGGATTAGACCGCTGAAAATCGAAACAAAAGGGCTGTGTACCTCCCTGGTTGCACCACTGACTGAAATTTCTTACCAACCAAAGGCCCCGAAGGGCACACTGAAACTGAAAGGTGTCCACGAGGTGTATGAACGTGCAACAGAAGCTCGCCATCTATGCATACGACCCAACAGCGCTTCGCCCTGCCGGCCCCAAGATGGCATCTACACCAAGCTCCAGTGCGGAAACCGCCACCACGAAAGGGGATATTGCAGCCTTATTGACGGAAATAAATGACATGGGCGCCAACATCGGCGGGAAAATTGACAAACTCACACAACGGCTAGATAAGATAGAGGATAGAGTCGAGGGAGTCGAGAACAATCAAGCCTCAATAGATACCCTAGAAACACAACTGGCACACAGAATAACAGAACTGAAGCAGAGAGAAGAGGAGTTCAACCTTAAGATTGACGATTTGGAAAATCGAGAAAGGAGAAACAATTTACACTTTTTTGGGATTCCAGAACGAGAGGGGGAGACTGAGGATGATCTCAAAACAACGATTCATAATATCATCAAACTCCTAGCTGCAGATGAAGACATCGATGAACCCAAAACAGAACGCATTCATAGAGCCGGAGGCCCACCAGGAGGCCCAAGATCAGTCCTAGCACGTTTTCACCGGTACCAAGACAAGGCTAGAGTGTTGGAAAAAGCGAGAAACGGATGCGCCATCACTTTAGGGGGCGCAAAAATAACGATATATCAAGTTCTCTCCTCCCTCACTTTGGCCCTCAGGAGAATGTGTAGACCACTCACGCAATGGCTGAAGGCACGTGAAACTCGCTATAGATGGAGATACCCCTTTTCCCTCTCCTTTGAGCATGAAGGCACAAAGATCAGATTATGTTCGGAGAGAGAAATTAAAGCATGTATAGTGGATCTGCTGGGCTCACAAGGACGCGATGAAGATGGAGACGATCTTACGAAGGGTGGAAGAGAATGGCATAATTCAAGGCCCAAAGAGAAGAAAGGTGAAGGGTTTGAGGACATTTTCGCAGAGGCAACAGCTCTCCTGAAGGGGGCAACTGACCACCGACAAGTATGGTACATTCAACCCCAATGTCTCTTGATACCAATCGTTATATGTACTGACTGTTCAAAGCTTATGGAGACTAATGTGTGACTTAGAAATACACGGGGACATCAAAGGGGGGATAGGAAGGGGGCTCATTGATTATATTCATTTTATTTTGGCAAAAGGGACCGAGAGGTAACGGTCCCTATTGTGGTCCGATGATGGGCCAGTGTCATCAACTGGGTTCGATCGGATGCCACCAAACAGGAGGAGGCAGGGCGGGGGGTGGGAAGGAGACAAGGGCAAGGGAAAACATCAAGGGCAGGGCTAGCCCAGAATATGGACAAGACAGAAAGGTAATGTGGTCAATTGTGAGAATGACATGTTGGAGGAAACAATCGAACACCATGTATGATCTAAGATCGCAAAACTATGATGACCGCTGAATCTCACAGCGGGGGCTCCAAAAGGGTGGGAACACTTAATGTTAAGGGCCTTAACTCGCCGACTAAGAGATCGCTTGTCTTTAGGGAATTCCGTAGAGCTAAAATTGACATTCTTCTCTTACAAGAGACTAAGTATATGAAGGGTGATGAGAGGCTTGTACTCGGAAAGCGGAGTGGGATAGAATTTTGGGGCTCTGGTCCACTGAGAAAAGGAGGGTGGGAATTCTTATCAAGAAGGGGATAGATTTCAAGATCACCAAGACGTGGTCAGACATAGAAGGCCGAGCTCTCCTAGTGTCGGGATCTATTGGGAATGTGTCAACCACAATAGCTACGATCTATGCCCCCAATGCAGGTCAAGCAAGATTCCTGTCCAAAATAATTCCCCAAATTATGCTAGAATCCTCGGGCCATGTCATTTTAGGAGGTGACTTCAACATATGGGCGGACCCTACATTAGACCGCAGAGCTGGTAACTCCGCAACACAAGATAGAACTAGAGAGGAACAAACCAATTTCACAGAAATGATGGACCTGTACGGAATCAAAGATGTATGGAGACAAATGCATCCCACCGAAAGAGGTTACACCTTCTTCTCAAACCCACACAACACCTTCACGCGCATTGACTATATCTACTTCACTAAGGATTTGTATAACACGACCACACACACAGAGATCACCCCAATCACGTGGTCTGACCATGACATGGTAATGGCTGACATACAGTGGGAGCATCTGCCAGTTAAAGGTGGGAAATGGAGGTGTAATGAGACCTTATGGAAAGTCCCTGTCTTCAAATCTGAGATGGAAACTGAGCTCACTGAGTACTTTAGACTGAACGATACTGGGGAAGTCTCTAAACAGGGGGTCTGGGATGTGGGGAAGGCAACTTGGAAAGGGATTCTTATGAGAGAGGGAGCCAACAAAAAAAGGGAGAGAACCCTAATCGAAAGTAGACTCCGAGAGGAAATCTGTCAACTGGACAAGGAGGCGAAAGAAGGGGACATCCCAGACCCAGTCAAAATTACTGAGGCAAACAAAAAAAGGGAGGAACTCCGCCTTCTAGAACATGACCAAATAGTCCGCAAACTTCAGCTATTGAAACAAAAAGTTTATGAGAAAGGAGACAAGGCGTATGCACTCCTTGCAGCGAGGCTAAGGGAACAGCGAGCGGAGCATAGAGTCCAAGAGATATTAGATGGAGGGCCCAATACAGAGATACCCAAATCCACCATCCCCGAAGCCTTCGCAGACTTCTATGAAACATTATATACCCCAGCGACAAAGCCAGACACGCCCAGCATTGAATCCTATCTAGCTACTATAACCATGCCCAACATAACGTACACAGACGCGGCCTATCTGGAAACCCCCATAACAGGTGAGGAGATACAGGATGCAATAAAAAGATTACCCCTAGGCAAGTCCCCGGGAGAAGATGGATACACGGCTGGATTCTATAAATCCTTCAGCACGCAACTCATTTCCTTTCTGGTTGAACTGTTCAATGAGATCTTGGAAACAGGGAGATCCCCGGACTCCTTCGTCAGAGCCCTCATAACAGTAATCCCGAAAGAAGGAAGAGATCCTAAAAGATGTGGATCGTATCGTCCCATATCCCTGCTCAACATAGATGCGAAAATCTACACAAGAGTCCTAGCCGCTAGAATTGAATCATTTATGCCCCATCTTTTATCCACCCCGACCAGGTGGGCTTTATACTCGGCCGAAAGGGAGCCGGCACTATGCGCAAAACCCTGCACCTGATCCACGCCTCTCAAAACATGACAAACAACCCTGCTTTGCTCTCCATCGATGCAGAAAAGGCCTTTGACAGGGTTAGCTGGGATTTCCTGAGATCTGTCTTGAGCAAGATTGGAATAGGGCCCAAATTCAGAAGAGGAATCCAGGCAGTATATAATGCACCCAAAGCCTCGTTATATGTAAACGGGGAATACTCCAGGTGGTTTGAACTAAAATGAGGAACCAGGCGGGGATGCCCCCTGTCGGCCATTCTGTTTGCCCTCACACTGGAGCCGGTGGCACAGAGAATGAGAGCGGACAGCCAAATAGAGGGAATGCACCTAGGCCAGACCAAATATAAAGTGGCACTTTATGCCGATGATATACTTCTCCATGTGGTCAATCCAGAAACGTCCATTCCAAGAGCGATACTCCTCCTTGAGGAATACGGCCAGTTATCTGGATTTAAAATTAATTGAACTAAGTCAATCCTGTTCCCCTTACAAGGGTCTACACAGGCTAATGTGGCCAAGTACTCCTCTCTTGGCCTAACCCTCAAACATAATATGTTACAATATTTGGGGATACGAATCACGAAACAAATAGGAACCCTATATGAACCCAATTTCCCGAAACTCCTTGAAAATTTTCGCGCAGACCTGGCCAGATGGAACAAAATAACAATATCCTGGTTAGGACGCCTTAACGCAATAAAAATGGTCTGTCTCCCAAGGTTTCTATACCCTTTCCAAATGCTCCCTATTAAAATACCAGGGCATTATTTCTTAGAGGTCAAAAATACGACCCTAAAATTTTTATGGCAGGTGAAAAAGGCTACAATCCCTTATGACACCTTGACATTGTCTAAAGACAAGGGCGGGGTAGGTCTTCCGGATCTCAAAAGATACTATGAAGCTGCCCAACTAAGGGTACTCATTCCTCACCTACGCAATCAGAAAGAACCACAGTGGATCACAATGGACAACCATTACCTGTACCCGGCAATGGTCTCCGAGTGGCTATGGGCACCGCAAAGGAGAATATTGAATAGGACAAAGGCACACCCAATATTAGCAACCATATGGGAAATATGGAGAGAGAGCGCAGAGATGAAGAAGATCACCACATGGCCGTCCCCATTGAGTCACTTATGGTCCCCGGGCATAAACAGTTATATCCCGAATGTGGAGAGATTTCAGGCTTGCTACGAAGCAGGGTTGGAAAGGGTAGGCCAACTCCTGCGAGGTGAATCCTTCATCACTCTCCCTGACTTTACAGAGGCCTTGGGAATAGGAGCAGTGTCCACATTTAATTTTCTACAAATTAAAGGAGTTCTGACAAAACCAGAATGGAAAAATAAACTAAGTAGAGAACTTACACCCTTTGAAAAGTTGCTCGACTCTAGAACAGACACGAGAGGCCTTATATCCATCATGTACAAAACACTGATAGAAGCAGGCAGAGGAAACACGGCATACCTCAGAACACGATGGGAGAAAGATTTGGGGACAGATATCGATCAGGAAACATGGGAAATTATGTGACGAGCAGCATCCCGTACTTCCATATCATGCCAATACAAACTCCACGCTATCAAGCTCCTATCCAGATGGCAGTATGATCCGTACAGACTATCTAAAATGTATCAGTCAGCTAGCCCCATGTGTTGGCGTGAATGTGGTAAAACTGCAGACTACTGGCAAATGTGGTGGGATTGCCCCCGAATCAAGGTCTATTGGGCCGAAGTCCAGGGATGGATTAGGGTCCTAGACGGCATAGAGAGATTGGCAGATCCCCACCTTGTCCTCTTTGGCTTTGAGAAATGTGAGGATGAATGGAGGAGGGTTCAGGGCCTGGCTCCGCACCTGTTGCTGGCCGCCCGAGCCCTCCTAACTACGAAGTGGAAGTCTACCACAATACCGACTGAGAAAGAGTGGATCAATGTGGCAATGAACATATGCACCATGGAAAAAGTAACAGCATCCCTACATGGCAATGCAACGCCATGTAATACTCTTTGGATGGACTTTTTAAACAAATATAGACCGGAAGCAGTACATTAAGAGAATGCAATAAATACAGACCTGCAACACGCCCACACCTAGTGATACGAGCATCCTCTCCAACATTAGATGGTACCCTTCGGATACCCCAAAAGACATAGAATAAATATACAGAAGTACCCCCTAATGAAGGAGACCCCGAAACTGCTGAAAAAATGTAACCACCAACTCATAAAGATACGTATAAGCACACAAAACCACATTACTCCTGTGAAGCAAAGGCACAGCCCATGGGGGAGGGAGGGAAGGGGAGAGACAAATCGAAGAAACAGGAACGTAAAAAAAATTACTTACTTGCTTTTTGAACTCTGTTGGTTATTGCTGAAAAGCCGAACTAAATCGCTTCAAAATGTTGTAATGGAACTACTGAAAGTTATATATTCTGATGTATAATCAGAGCATATATGTTTACTTTTTTTTGTTCTTTTCTCCCCCGTTTTCGGGGGAACTGTTCTGTATGAAAAACCAATAAAATCAAATTTAAAAAAAAACAAAAAACATCCCACTGAAAGGACCAAAGGCTTTCCGCCCAGATATTTGGGGCCCTACACTATCAAAACCATAATCAATCCTGCCGCCATGAAATTGGAGCTGCCATCCAATATGCAAATCCATCCTGTGTTGCATGTTTCCCTCCTCAAGCCAATGAAACCGGGTAAACGAATCAATACTCCACCAGATCCTGAAATAGTAGAAGGAGAACCGAAGTATGAGGCCAAAATTATCTTGGATTCCAAGATGATCCGGTCCAAGTTATATTATCTTATAGATTGGAAAGGCTATGGACCTCAAGACCGAACCTGGGAACCTAGTGAACATGTCCATGCGCCACTACTAATCAAACAGTTCCACCGCAATAACCCCACCAAACCAGGACCAGGAGAAGGACCACCGTTGAGAGGGGCCTTGCGGGGGAGTACTGTCATGGTCACGGGTCCAATGGGCCCAAGAAAACTGACATCGTGCCATCAGGGGAAGAGGAAAAACGGTCACAATCACAGGGGGCCTGGGTGGACACAGTCCTGGCACCTTTGGCGCGAGGCTCATGAAAGTCAGTAAACAGGAACCCTTTATTTTGTGCAAACATGATTTTACTCTGGAGCTTCATTTTTCTGAAGCAGCTCCACGTGCACATTGTTCGGGTGTGGCCTCCTTGAGTTACTGTGCAAGTGCTAACTCAGGGAGTGGCAAGGTGTGGCAGGCAAGCCAGGCCTGATGGGCGTGGCCTCACAAACTCAGCTATATAAGCCGCTCCCATCCACAGGCCAGCGCATCGCGTTAATTTGCATTTGCATGCAGCATAACGCTCACCGCCGCCTGGGATAAAGTAGACTTACCTTGGGAATCCAGTCTCATGCCTACGTGCTTGCATCCTTGAACCAGCATTCACCTGCATTCTTCACTCGCAGAACCTGACGTCCATTCTTCTATCATCTTCCTCCTCCGGAACGCAGGAATCCTGCTTTTGACGCTGCCGCACGACGCATTCTTCATCTCCGAAGGCAGACCCTGTAAAAGGACAAAAGACAAGGTTAGAAATAATGAACATTTAGTTTAAGGTCGCGCCTGCACAATTCTTCATGCTCATCCTTAAACACCCACTTACCTGCTGCCGGACTACCGCGGGACCATCCCCTTCTCATCCGGCGCCGTCTCATGCTCCGTAGCTCTGCTGGGCCGCAATCACACTTATTTGGAAGAAAGCAGAGATAGACATCAATAGTGAGCAGACAACGGATTGTGGAAAGAAAAATATAAATATTTCACGACAAACGAAGGGTAACGAGAACGGGGAGACAAAGAGACAACTGACAGACACTTACCAGAGAGGCGTGGAATTGTCGCAGCTGGACTGGACAACCACGTGTGAAGGGCCAGTGAAAGAACTCGGTCCTCATCATAAAAGCGCCCCTGCCAGAAGTAGCAGGATGGAGAGCTTGCCATTAAGAATCAGCATGTGAGCCTTAATGGGTCGATGCATGCTCATGGAAACCACGCTATGGGAAGAAAGATTTGTGAGGGGAATCAGTCACAGGCTGGCAAACTCACATCATCTCATATCTACGCAGGAGCAGTGCTACAATTCACCACAGCCCACAGCCAATTTGCAGAGGAAGAGGGTAGGCAGAGGGGATCTACTTCCTGGGAGGGCTGCAACTGTGCCCCAACTCCCCCGCGTAACAAGCTGGTTTGCATCGATCTTTTCATGGGTTCCACAGTGGATGGCGAACATCTTCAAACTCTTGGGAGCAATATTAGTGATGGTGATGTTTGGATTCTGTGTAATCAGGATAATAATTGCACAATGCAAAAAGACGGCGAAGAAAGCAGTAGGAATGAAGATTATGATAGATGTTGAATCAGGGTTTGGACCCAAAGAATTGACAGATGAAGAGATCAGAGACTACATAAAGGCCAGTATCTTAGCACCTGAGGGAACAAAGTTCCTGTATCCCAGAAACCACAAGAAGTATGTGGGATGATGGATTTACTGTAACCCGAATGGCCGTTGCAGCCATATGACCTGGAGTGTCGATGAGCATGTAAAATAGGCAGGATCCCTGAAAGGAGTAATGAAAATGTGGACTCCAAAGGAGCACTTTTTCAAGAAAGATGGTTGAGATGTGGAAACTAGTGATGGAGTCGTCGATGAATCGACCAGAGGGGGGAATGTAGAGGAGCAGTCGAATGCCTCTACAGGAAGTCCCGCCCCTATTTTGCCTATAAGTTGGAAACCAGAAAATTGCGACATGTGCAATGCCAGTAATGGTACCTATACCACGAAGAGTCTTTGAGATAAGGTATCCGTTGAGAAGACCCTATGTGAAGTATCCTCGGAAGACTCATGGTCTCCAAAAGAAGCGCCTGAAGAAGTGTGATGATGTGAAAAGGAGAAGCTGGAGACGTCACGCAAAGATGAGAGTGACGCACTAAGAAGGATGACCGGAGAAGAGAATGCATAGGTGATATAGAATCTGATGGTGAAGTAAGGAATTAAGAAGACCTTTATGTGCAGAATGAAGATTGCATGTGTGAAGAGCACTGCAGAAAACACAAGCCGTTTTCCAATTGTACAGACGCTGCAACGCAAGTGTACTACGTATTCTTAAGGCTGGCTATACATAGTATATAAACATTTGAGATCTCAGTTTTAGTAAGCAATCCTCTATGAAGGAAGATGTATTGAAAGCTACATGTGTGTCGCAACAAAGAATAGGCTTAAATTTGAAGCAAGACCAAAGAGGTTGTCTGGCTTGATGGCAAAGACTGGAAGCAGCAAGGAACTGGTTATCAGCTTGTGAAAAACAGTATGTGTGAGAAGCCAAGGCATCCCTTGTTAAGTTGCAAAGAAAGAACACCATAAGTGCGAAGTTTCTTCCTTAAAGACTATTGAATGCTATAAATCAAGTGAATTAATGGTCTCTGATCACGTGAGCTGAGGATGAAAATAGTCATGAGAGATGTTGGGCTAATTGAGTGGGGTGATACGGTCAAGTTCACCCACCAGCACCTGGAGTACCAGCTTACATGCTGCTATAGCATCGAATGTTCCAGAAGGGTACACGCATGCCAACCAATTGTAGAAGGCTGTATAATAAAGAGCCTTATAGTTTGAGAGCCAGTGAAGTGTTGTGTTTGTAATTACTGTCTAAGATGACTTGCACTAAAGGAGGGCATGAGTGCCCACCTGACTATAGAGACCCAATCACGATCCTATCCCATATAGAAAGTATACTTAGTCATTCCCCTTGAGCCAACCACAGTCCAATGTAGGTTTTCCTAGTTTGCCACGTAGGATGACGTCATGTATGATGAACCTTTAGTATATAACTGTGATTTTTTACGAGATATTTGGAGATTATGCTGTGCGACGTCCATTGATGTCCGTTGTACTCCCTGTTTTAGACAATTGAAAACTTATTTGCAAACTTCCTGAGTCGGTCTTACTGCTTCGTGTAAGAAGTTATTTTCCATCCCATCCATAGCAGGATGTGTTAGCTTGACTAAAAGGGCCTCTAGAGTTCAGGAATAATTCAGCCTCTCATGTTTTACTGCCTTGAGAATAGATAACTGGCCTTGGCTTGCTTCAACTTTGATACCAGGCCGGACAGCTTCACCATTCAAGCCCGCAATCTCAGCTAATTCTTTGCTGCGACACAGCTCTTGATCCTTCTTTCTCCGTGGGTCTGAGCTTATTAGTTCATGACACCAATGTCCAGCTTCTATACAATGGTGGCTTCTCTTGCAGTCTATTCACTACGTATAGCCAGCTTCTATGATCACTTAATCTTGCGTTGCTGCATCTGTACAATTATTAAACAGTTTACATTTTCTTCAGTGCGTCACACATGCACAATAATCTTTTCTTCACATATGAAAGTTTACTTGACTCTTTACTTTGGCATCAGTTTCTATAAGGTCCATATGTTTTCTTCTGCCAGCCTTCTTAGTGCGTCACTTCTTGTCTCTTGTGACATCACTAGCTCCTCTTTTGCTCTTTCTCATATTCCTTTGGGAAGTTCCTCCCTGTGATTGTCGTCCCTTGGGGAATACATCTGATAGGGCTTTCTCAAAGGGTATCTTCTTTCAATTATTTACCGCATAATGGTCACAACTGCTGTTGTCAAGCATGGCACAATCTCAGGCTCCCAACATACCGGAAGGAGGGGGGCGAGACTTCCTGCAGAGGCATTCAGCTGCTCCTCTACAAATTGGTGACCCTGATGTGATCCCAGTGCCCCCCGTAGTTGCAGAGGCTTCCAGGCCGCTTCTCCAGAAGGAGCAGTGCCCACCTACAGTGATCGGTCCCGAAATAACATGTGTTCCGAGAGGTTTAGCAGGAGCCATTTTAAGAGAAGTCCTCGCTGCTCTTTGAAGCGGGCGCGGCTCAGATGAGATCACAGGCCGGTGTTGGAACTCTATGACTGAGGAGTTCGGGTGAGCACGCAACTGTGAATAGATTCTTGTAAGTGATAACAAATAAGGGACAGACGCATGGGGAAGTGTGAGAGGTGTGAGAATGTGGAGAGCGAGGTCGTTGATGTGACGTGGGTGAGGTTTGTGTTATTTCTTGTTGGTGTTTGTACTGTGAAGAGATTATTTTGGTAAGGCATTATAAGGTAAGAGAAATGTAAGGCAAAGGTAAAGCAGGGATCCCCTCCTCGAAAAGGGAGTGAAGGTGGTACCACAGTAAAGTATATTATTTAAAGGAGGAATATAGAGATAAAAGTAGTGATCTCATATAAGTAATAGACCTGGAATAAATAGTGGTTGTTATTTTAGTTTGTTATTTCAGTTTATTGTATTCGTGTTTCATTGGATGAAGAACAGGCCCTAGGAGGGACATTCATTGTGTTTGTCGCGGCATGGTGTGTCATTGAATGGTTGTGTGAAGTAGTGTGTGGACGTGGGGGAGGGGAACAGAAAAGGGTGGAGATTGATTTTCCTTTTTCTTGTTACAAGTAGCAGCAGCATGCGCGGCACGTTAGTGGAGCTTTGCGGGATTAGTAAGACAACAGGTAGCACTAAAATGGGAGGAGGAACACCATTAGAGTGAATATATAAGGCCCAGCCACTGTATCGTGACAGGGTGGAGAAATACCACAAGCAGTGAATTGCGGAAACAGGAAGAGGAGGGATGCCCTGCCCGTGGCCAGAGTGGGGCTCCCACAATAAGAGCATCCTGGAACATATGTCCACATTTATAGTAGCTAAGTATAAGAGGAAACAGCTACAGAAGAGAAAAGAAAATTTGAAACTCTGGCGTATGTTGGAGGACACAGAGGATCAAAGGGACGGAAGATGGGCAAAAAAGACAGAGAGATGGAAAGTGCAGGAAGGCAGAAGGAGAGGATGGGGCGCTAGAGGAGCGCAGGGATTATATCCCTTGACAGAGTGTCTCACAGAAGGGTACACAAATCCAATTGATGTAACTGCTGTGATAGGGACCCCTTCAACACCAGTAACACTGCAGGCTACTGCTCCCACACCCCTTATGCAAACCCGCCTGAAACCTCGGCATCCGCTGGTGTTAGGTCAAGAGAGTTTGGAGACAGGTTGTCAGAGTTGTTAGCAGAACTGAACATGATACCTCAAGAGAGGCGCGGGATGTAGGGCCTACAGAAAACGGATTGGGGAATGGAGATCAGGAGATATCTTGCTCAGAATGGATAAGGGAGGAATAAGAAATGTATATGTTGAAAAGGAAGGAGGTTGGGGTAAGTGGATACTCTTTGGACAAGAGGCTACGGTGGAGGGAAATGTTGAGCGGGAAGACGATAGTGACTCGTTTTCTGAGGAACAGGGTGAAGGAGCAGGAAGGGGTGAAGAGGCGGCAGAAAATACCCCCCAAGCAGCAGGCACGTGGGGAGGGAGCAGGATGAGGAGTAGGGCCGGCCGGATGGCATTAGCAAGAAAAAGGGGAATTGAGAAGAAGAGTGTGGGAAGTGGGGCAAAGAGGCAGATTCCCCTGATGTGTAAGGGGACAAGGAGAACACAGTATGTGCCCTGGTCCGAGATGGATAAGAATAATTTGATTAAGGCTCTCCCCTAGCTCACAACAGGGGCGAGCAAATGGATATATGTTATGATGGATTTCTAAACTCTGACCTGCTGGGCAGAGGTTTAGGGGGTGACCCTCGGTTACGTGAAACAGTGGAACCTTCTGGACAAGCCAGACCAATCTAGGTAGCTTGGCAGGAAGTGAAGACTAAGTCTCAGGAGGGGTTAGAGTGATCGGAAGCCCACAATGAGCACGCACAGCAACGATCCATAAATTACTCTTAGACAAGTGTATGTGAAAAATAGCTATACATTTATTGTCGGCTGGACCAAATAGACACAAGTAACTTTAGCAAGGAGAAAAACAGATATCACATCAATCCTTAATCAATCCTGTATATATACATTACATTTCCTAGTGCGATTTAGTTATATGCTACAACCACAACCTGTAAAGAAAGGGTTAATTGTAGGATATAAATGGCAATAGGTAATCTTTCAGAGTTCGTTCCCTAACTTTTGTGTCCAACCCTAAGAAGAGGGGAGCCTTGTGCTCAGCAGTGCAGTTGTGCGTAAAAACGCACGATCGCACAGATGAGACAAAAGTGCATCTGTATTGTAGGGCTGTAGCAAGTCAGGAAGGGGCTTGAGGCAATGAAGAATAAGTTCCCACTATTCGAGTAGGCCCAGCCCTTGGCGGCAAAGCAGTATTCAAGTGGTGTGAATAGCTAGGGAGCGCTGGCTAACCCAGCCAAGTTCGAGTACTTTTAAGAGATTCTCGTGCGTAAAAGCACTCGGCTGTGCCAGGGGGCTAACCGGTAAGTTATGCAAGTACTCACCGACCCTCAGCACAGTCCGGACCTGTCAGAATTCCTCTTCACTGGTTGACCCCGTAGTGTAGAAGATGAATTCTTCCCACCAATGTACCCCTCTGAATGGTACCAATCACACATACAGAGGGATCAATTAATTGAAAGATGTATGGAATTCCCGTCGAGACCCACGTAGCTGTAGAAGGAAGCACAATTAGTATCCAAGTATACTTTTAGGCTTCAAGTAGTTACTAACACTCCTTCCCCACTAACCTGATCAAGGGAAGAGCTGACCTCTGAGCATGGGTCGTATTTCGTAGTAAATACTGCAAAACAAACCACCCTTCTGGTTACAACCCCTTAAGTACGAGGCTGCCAACAATACTTTAACTGTACAATAACTTCTTACCAGAGATTCCAATATTGTTGCACACGTAGTCACTGACACAGACTAAATAAACGAGGAAACCAAACTCCGTATGGTTTACACGAAATTCATCAACAGAAAGTTACCACTCCCGTGGAGCAGCGGAGGCTGTGTCGCTGGATGGAAAGCACTCCTACGTTGCAGCAGAGGCTGTCCCCCGGCGCAGCAGAGGCTGTGTTGCTGGACGGCTAACGCCTCCCAAGTTGCAGCAGATGCTGTCCCACGGCGTAGCAGAGGCTGTGTCGCTGGACGGCTAACGCCTCCCACGTTGCAGCGGAGGCTGTCCCACGGCGCAGCGGAGGCTGTGTCGCTGGACGGCTAACGCTTCCCACGTTGCCGTTGCAGTACAAAGAAGTACAAGAAGTCAACTAGTAACGCAATCCTTTAAACAAACCGGGTCGGAACCACACAGGCAGAATAGACCAAGGAGTAGGCAATTTCAAATCCAGGGACAGAAGGCGAAGGTCGAAAAAACCAGGATATCACCGAAGTACCGAAACAGACAAGGAAGATCCAAAATCAAGGTTGGGTTCAAAAGCAGGGAGTCAAGAAACCAGGGAATCAGGAAACAAGGTCAAGAACGAAAAAGCTCCAATAACAATGCTTGATCAGAAGCACCAAACAAGCAGGGAGGCAGGGTTAAATAACCAGGAACACATGATCAGCGCCGTGACCCAGCACGTACGTTGCGTCTCCCTAGCAACGTATTGCCTAACTTCCATGGCAACCTCCAGCCGCCTCGGAAAGCCGGGTTTTGAAGTACTCGTTTCCTGGTTGCACGAAGCGTGCGTAGCCTGGTACGAAACCCTGCACGCATAACAGTACCCTCCCCTAAAGACGGGTCCCGTCCCCTCGAGGACCAGAACTCCGATACCAATCGAGGAGCATGAATATGACTTACAGGTTCCCAGGTTCTCTCTTCCGGACCGTATCCTTTCCAATCCGCATAATACATCCTGACACCCCTGGAAACCTTGGTATCCAGTATTTTGTGGACTTCATACTCATCTTCACCCTTCACAGACAGAGGAGGCGGGCGGGAAGGGAGCGTGGTACCAGGAGGAAAGAACTTAACAAGAGATACATGGAAGACAGGGTGTACTTTCCACTTGGCAGGAAGAGACAGCCGTACAACAACAGGATTTATCACTGCCGTGATGACAAATGGCCCGATGTAGCGTGGGAGAAGTGCCCGTCTACCAGGAATATGCAAATTCCTCATGGATAACCAAACCTTACCCCCCACTGCGTATGTAGGGGCCGGAGAACGACGGACGTCAGCAAAACGTTTGGCGTTGGACTGAGCATTTTTGAGATGAAGTTTGACCTGCGTCTGTATTGAAACAAGCTGCTGTATACAAGTGGAAGCCGCGGGGTGATGTGTAGGAAGAGCCGGAGAGAGAGGCATCGACCTAGGATGCCTACCATATAAAGCAAAAAATGGCGAAGAGCGTGTAGATGTATGGAGAGAGTTGTTATAGGCAAATTCTGCCATAGAAAGTAACGAAAGCCAGGTGTCCTGATACTGATGAGTAAGGCACCTAAGATACTGTTCCATAGTTGAGTTGAGGCGCTCGGTCTGTCTGTCCGTTTGAGGATGGTACGAGCTGGAATACCTTTCATCAATACCAAAAGAAGCGGTAAGGGATGTGCAGAAACGAGACGTAAATTGCGAGCCCCTATCCGAAATGATAATACAAGGGAGGCCAAAAAAACTGAAAACATTCTTTAGGAACAGATCCGCCAAGGCTGGGGCGGCAGGGAGACCCTGGCAAGGTACGAACAATGCCAGCTTGGTAAAATAATCAATGACCACCCAGATGGTGTTGAAACCAGAAACCGGGGGCAAGTCCACCACAAAGTCCATGGAAATCATGTACCACGGATAGTCAGGAACAGGCATAGACTGAAGTAAGCCTACAGGTTTGGAATGTGAACTTTTACATTGAGCACATACATAGCAACAAGCGATGTGTTCTGCAACATCTTTAGCCATAGAAGGCCACCAGCACCACCGTTGTAGAAGATCGAGGGTCTTCTTCGTACCCGGGTGTGCTGCTAACATCGAATCATGGCACCACTTGATGGCCTTCTTACGAATACTACCATCTGGAAGGAACAGCACACCCTTGATATGAGGCAAACCGTTAATAACTTCAATATTAAGTTTAGCTGCTTCCGTAGGATTGACTCTCACCCATTTCTGTAATTCATCCCGCAAGGTAGGTTGTAAGGTACAAGCACAAATCACCTGATATGGCAATAAAGGACGACCATCTGTATTTGGAGGAGATGACTCGCCATGGATGCGTGAAAGAGCATCGGCCTTCGTGTGCAAAGAACCAGGGCGGTATGTTATGGTGAAGTTGAACATTGAAAAGAACTCATGCCACCTAGCATGCCTGGCAGTAGAACACTTAACTGACTGTAAAGCTACTAAATTTTTGTGATCAGTGAAAACCTGAACTGGGTATGTTGTACCCAATAAATGATGTCGCCAGGTCAGGAAGGAGTCCTGTACCGCTAACAATTCCCTTTCAGTAATAGTGTAGTTTTGTTCATAGGATGTCAATTTTCTTGAATGAAATGCCACCGGATGCAACCCCTTGGTTTCCGGGCATTCCTGAGACAATATGGCACCAAGGGCAATGTCTGAAGCATCAGCTTCTACCACAAAGGGTAGACCAGGATTAGGGTGTTGAAGCACCGGAGCGCTAGTAAATGCAGCTTTGAGACTCTGGAAGGCTTGATCACAAAGCCTGTCCCAAAGAAAAACCTTTTTGTTGCTTGTTAAGGCTGTTAATGGGGCGACCAAAGCAGAAAAATCCCTAATAAACCTCCTGTAGAAATTAGCAAACCCCAAAAAGGATTGTAGAGCTTTCAACGAGGTGGGCGGGGGCCACTCTAAAACCACCTTAACCTTAGATTGACTCATTTGAATTCCTTTACTGGTTATGTCATACCCGAGAAATTCCACTTCTGGAGCATGGAAAATACACTTCTCTAACTTAGCAAACAGATTGTTTTCACGCAGTCTATGCAACATGCGAGCAACGTGTGTTACATGTAACTCATAGGATGTGGAATATATCAAGATGTCGTCCAAGTAAACTATCAGAAATTGGTCCATCATGTCATGAAAAACATCATTGATGAAATATTGAAACGTAGAGGGGGCATTACAGAGTCCAAATGGCATGACTCTGTATTCAAACAATCCATACCTGGTTTTGAATGCCGTTTTCCACTCATCTCCGCTACGGATTCTTACTAAATTGTAAGCACCGCGTAGATCCAATTTGGTGAATACAACCGACGAACCCAGTTGATCCAGGAGCACAGAGATGAGAGGGATGGGATATTGATTCCTAACAGTGATGGAATTGAGAGCCCTATAATCAATGCACGGACGGAGATCCCCCTCCTTTTTGGGCACGAAAAATAAAGGAGAAGCCGCCGGTGAACGAGAGGGGCGTATAAACCCTGATTTTAGAGACTGATCTATGTATTATTTTAGAACGAGATCTTCTTTGTGGGTTAAGGAATAGATCCTCCCTGACGGTAGCTTACCCCCAGGAACCAGATCGATGGGACAGTCGTAGGGTCTGTGCGGGGGCAAAACCGAACCACCTCCTTCATCAAACACATCTTTGAATTCAGAATATTCCGTAGGCAAAACACTGGTTATAACCGCTCCAACAGTAGAGGCAATATCCAATAGAGAATGGCAAGAACTATTTGCTGGGAGCTTGTTCTTCCAACACAGATTCTCACAATATTCTGACATAAACTCAATCCTACCTAAGTGCCAATCAATGGACGGATTGTGTAACCGTAACCACGGAAGCCCCAATATGAGCTTGAACTGAGGTGCAGTTATAAGATCAAAGAAAATAATTTCTGAATGTCCCAATATAGTCTCCATTGCCAAATCCTCTGTTTGCTGGATCACCATTCCAGAAACCAGGGAAGAGCCATCCACAGCGTTCATGGCTATAGGATTCACTTTATCAATAATAGGAAGACCCAGATCTCTGGCATACAAGGTATCAATATAGTTTCCTGTAGCGCCAGAATCTATGATTGCTGTGGCTTGAACAATTTTGTCTTGTGATAGCTTGAAATTCACCTCCATTTCAACAGGTTGAACTAGCAGGGAGTCCTTGAAAACGTAATTACTCGGCAATTGGACTCCTTTCATTGCCGAGCTTTCGCGTTTCCCTGTCTTTTGGAGGGCTTCTTGGGGCAAGCTTTCAATAGATGTTCCGATGATCCACAATAGAAACACAGATTGTTTCTCTTACGATTCTCTCTTTCTTCTGGGGAAAGAGGACCTCGTGTAGCTGCCCCGATCTGCATTGGTTCTGGTGCAACAGTAGACGATGCAGGGTTGATGTGGACGTCAGGAGCCACACCTCGTTTCTCCCCTTTTCGAGCTGCCTTGCGGGCGTCTATCTGAAGGACTAGTTCCAGTAGTTCTGGAAAAGAAGCTGGTACTACTGGAACCATAGCAAGGGTATCTTTTAAGGTTTCTGATAATCCCTTGTAAAACAAAGAGGCCTTCTTATCATCAGGCCAGCCCGTCTCAGCCGCTAATTGATTGAACTTTGCTAAATAGCCCAAGAGCGTCATATCCCCTTGCTGCAAACTTAACAATTCCAACTCCATGACTTGGGCCTTGTATCGAGTATCGAATACTTTCCCCATCGCTTCAATCAAGGCGTCACAATCGAACAGTAAAGGACTTCCCACTTCCAAAAGAGGGTTAGCCCAGGCAGCGGCAGTACCTCCAAGATGGGACAGTAGGAAGGCTGCCTTTGTTGCAGAATCAGGAAAAGAGCCAGGTCGACATAGAAAATGTAAGCGACATTGATTTAGAAACGTCCTGAAATGTTTTGGTTCCCCATGGAATCTCTCCGGTGGGGCCAAAGGAAATTGAGACGTAACATATACTGGCCCGGCTCCCGCCTGTGCAGGTTCCAGTCCCGGGGCAGCCGGTAGTACTGGTGCTGCTTGAGGCATTGGCTGTATAGCCGTTTGGAGTTCCAGAATTTGTTGTTGAGTAGTAGCATGAGCATTAGCCATATCTGTTCTCAGATCTGCCACTAATTGGAGGAGGTTAGTTAAGGTCTCGTTGGGGTCCATGTTTAAAGGCTTCTGATTATGTCAGAATTCCTCTTCACTGGTTGACCCCGTAGTGTAGAAGATGAATTCTTCCCACCAATGTACCCCTCTGAATGGTACCAATCACACATACAGAGGGATCAATTAATTGAAAGATGTATGGAATTCCCGTCGAGACCCACGTAGCTGTAGAAGGAAGGAAGCACAATTAGTATCCAAGTATACTTTTAGGCTTCAAGTAGTTACTAACACTCCTTCCCCACTAACCTGATCAAGGGAAGAGCTGATCTCTGAGCATGGGTCGTATTTCGTAGTAAATACTGCAAAACAAACCACCCTTCTGGTTACAACCCCTTAAGTACGAGGCTGCCAACAATACTTTAACTGTACAATAACTTCTTACCAGAGATTCCAATATTGTTGCACACGTAGTCACTGACACAGACTAAATAAACGAGGAAACCAAACTCTGTATGGTTTACACGAAATTCATCAACAGAAAGTTACCACTCCCGTGGAGCAGCGGAGGCTGTGTCGCTGGATGGAAAGCGCTCCCACGTTGCAGCAGAGGCTGTCCCCCGGCGCAGCGGAGGCTGTGTTGCTGGACGGCTAACGCCTCCCACGTTGCAGCAGATGCTGTCCCACGGCGCAGCGGAGGCTGTGTCGCTGGATGGCTAACGCCTCCCACGTTGCAGCTGAGGCTGTCCCACGGCGCAGCGGAGGCTGTGTCGCTGGACGGCTAACGCTTCCCACGTTGCCGTTGCAGTACAAAGAAGTACAAGAAGTCAACTAGTAACGCAATCCTTTAAACAAACCGGGTCGGAACCACACAGGCAGAATAGACCAAGGAGTAGGCAATTTCAAATCCAGGGACAGAAGGCGAAGGTCGAAAAAAACAGGATATCACCGAAGTACCGAAACAGACAAGGAAGATCCAAAATCAAGGTCGGGTTCAAAAGCAGGGAGTCAAGAAACCAGGGAATCAGGAAACAAGGTCAAGAACGAAAAAGCTCCAAAAACAATGCTTGATCAGAAGCACCGAACAAGCAGGGAGGCAGGGTTAAATAACCAGGAACACATGATCAGCGCCGTGACCCAGCACGTACGTTGCGTCTCCCTAGCAACGTATTGCCTAACTTCCATGGCAACCTCCAGCCGCCTCGGAAAGCTGGGTTTTGAAGTACTCGTTTCCTGGTTGCACGAAGCGTGCGTAGCCTGGTACGAAACCCTGCACGCATAACAGGACCAAACTTTGTCAGTTTAGTCAACATCGCTAGTAGGTTTGAGTCCTGCAGTTTCGCCCCGGGAGAACGATCATCAGTGATGGGACAGTTTCCTTTTCTCAGCTTCTGAAGGAGGTATGAAGAAAATTCCGGTGCAGCTGGCTTCAGGGCACAGGAGAGCAGAACAGCAGGGGAACTATCGCGACCATCACCACCAGGTAGTGATGCAGGAATCGTGGATGCGGGCACAGTTATGCACTCTCCTAACTCGGGAACCAGAGTAGCTAGGACAGCAAAATTTGGCAGGAGAATGCACGTGACCACAAACAAGCAACGACCCAAGTCTCGGGTCTGCACTCAAGGTGCAGCGGTGGTGCAGGTTGCCCTGAGGTAGAGCTGGACAGTTCACTGAATGGCCCAGGAACACTTCCGAAGGGGCTCTTTCGGTGGTTAAGCATGGGGCGCTGAGAACAGTTGTTCCTACTACTCCAAAGGGGCAAAGCGCCTTGGCAGACCTTCTTGATCGAAGAAGAAAGTAGGAGTCCGACGGGACAGCAGAGGGCGAAGGGGGCCAAAGCCTTCCAAAGCATCTCCGGCAGCTTCATGTGTGTGTTTCTTCATGTAGGAGACTTGGCTCCTTCTGAAATTCGGTGAGAATACAGGTGATCGACATGGAATGGCTGCAGAGCCCCTTCTCTTATCCAAGATTAGCTTTGTGCCAAAATCGAGGACTTCCAATAGAAGATCTGCTCTCTCTTGCAGGCATCCCAGATGTGGACCAATCACGGCTCACGGTAGTCTCAGTCATTCAGGCACACCAGACATCCTGGCACCAGGAGTGTGGATTTGAACTAGACAGTCCCAGCCCTCTTCCTGGGCACACATACGTGTCAGACAGAAGCCCGCGAAAGAGAGCGGTTTTCGTGGGAGGATGCATGCCCAAATAAGGAACTCCCGGTTTGCTCAACCTGGGTGAAGGCATGGAACAAAAGACTTTGGGCCTCATTACGAGTCTGGCAGTAACCGAGGCGGTAAAACCGCCTGGTTACCGCCGGACTCGTATTACCATTCCGCCTCCGTGACTCCCGGAAATACCAGGGCATTATGACCCTGGTGTCCCGGGAATTCCAGAGGCGGAATTCGGTTAATCCCCATTCCCATTGAGTCCTATAGGACTCAATGGGAATGGTGAAGTGGAAACTCCGGCACCATCTCGTGATGGTGCTGGTGTTTCCACATCCGCCTGCAGGCGGGCGGTGTTAAACCCGCCAGGTCAGACCTGGCGGGAACATCACCTCCTGCCTGCAGGACTCGGGATCGGGCGGTTCGGAATTAACAGTGGCGGCGGGTTTACCGCCACTGTTATTTCCGGACCACCCGACCTGTAATGAGGCCCTTTGTGTCTTGTCCATTTTCGGACCTGGCCACAGTCTTGAGCCAAACACGGTAAACGCGGTTTAACTCAGTAAAAAGAAGTAAAACCTTATGAAAAGTAACTGCTGCCACCAGTTCATCCCAGGCACACTCGTACAATCACCAAAAAGTCCTTAGAGGGTCTCTAGGGCCAGAAAACATAAAGGGTCCCTAGCGCACAGTACTGGAAGGTACATTGTGCACTGTCAAAAAGTTACCAAGAAATGGCAACATAGTCAAAGACTAAGGGAAACATAGTTTCCCACAACTGACATTATGAACGGCGTGTCAGTTTCCCCATAACAAGTGTGCAAAAGCCCAGTGGAGTTCAGATGAAGCCTAGGCTCCACTTGAAAAAGTTAGGATAGCCAAACAAAACCAAAAAGTTTGGGGGGTTCATAAATGGAGGGAAAATTGTGCATAACTGAAATCTTTCCTAACACTCGCCCCTCCCAGACAGGGGGGTCTAATACACCCCTGGATAGGCCTCATGTTCAGGAAGGTTAAACATTCTGGACAACCCATCAGCATTGCTATGTTGGATACATGGCCTGTGTTCAATGGTGAAGTCACACCCTTGTAGGCTTATGGACCACCTGAGCAACTTTAGATTCTCTCCCTTCATGTTCATCAGCCACTTTAAGGGCTTATTGTCAGTCTGCACAGTGAATTGGGTCCCATAGAGGTAGAGCCTCAGCTTCCTTAGGGCCCACACAACAAAGAAACATTATTTCTCTACAGTGGACCACCTGAGCTCTATGTCCTTAAGCTGGTGACTAATGAATCCAATCGGGTGTTCCTGGCTTTTCTCATCTATCTGTGATAGTACAGCACCTATCCCAGTGTGAGAGGCACCTGTCTGCACAATAAAATCATGTTTGTAGTCAGGGGCCCTGGGGACAGGAGCCTGGCACAGGGAGTCTTTTAAGCCATTGAAGGCCTTATCACACTCCCCATACCAAGAGACGTTCTTAGGTTTCTTTGGAGTAGTGAGATCAGTCAGAGGGGCAGCTATGGTGCCATAGTCTGCCATGAAATTTCGGTAGTACCCAGTGAGTCCTAAGAAGGCTCTCACTTGGGTTTGTATAGTGGGGGTAGGCCAGTCTTGTACTGCTTTTACTTTACTGGGTAGAGGCTGAATCCTCCCTCCACCTACTTCATTCCCAATGTAGAGCACTGATCCTTGACCAATCTGGCACTTAATGGCCTTTAAGGTTAAGTGAGCCTTCTGAAGAGCCTGTAACACAATTCTGAGGTGCTCTACATGTTCCTCCCAAGTGCCACTGAAGACTGCTATATCATCTAGATATGCTAAGCAGAAATCATCCATCCCTTTTAGAACATGGTTTACAAGCCTCTGAAAAGTGGCAGGTGCATTTCTCAACCCAAATGACATTGCCCTGAACTGGTAAAGGCCTTCTGGAGTTGAAAATGCTATCTTCTCCATGGCATGCTCTGCTAAGGCTATTTGCCAATAGCCAGCAGTGAGATCATATGTGTTGAGGTACTTGGAGGCACCCAAGGTATCCACCAGCTCATCGGTTCTTGGTAAGGGGTGATCATCTGTCCTGGTGCATTCAGATCCTTATAATCCACACAGAACCTAAATTCTGAGGTACCAGCTGTTGGCACTAAAACCACTGGGCTAGACTCAATCACTCCTAGATCCAAAATCTTGTTGACCTCAGCCTTGTTGTAGGATCTTACCTTGTCTGACATTCTGTAACCCCTACTTTTGGTAGGTGCACTATCTCCAGTGTCAATCTCATGTTTGCACCAAGGTGTCAAACCTGGAGTCAGTGAGAACAAGGAGGAGAACTGCCTCAGCAAAGTTCTTACTTCCCCTTATTATTATTATTATTATTTTGGTTGGCTGAAAAAATTCAACCTTTCAAAACATTATTCATTACAACATACATGATTAAGTACTTTTTACATAATTTGTATCAATTGATAGACTTTTTCATTAAAAATATACATATAGATAGACATAACAAGTTTAACCAATATTGAAATTAAATCATTCTCGATTTTCACAAAAATGATTTAACAAATATTAGCCAAACATAGATTAAAAGAAAAAGAACAACCTATATCTTAAAAATTCATAAAATTATTGATTAAACATAAAAGAAGGGTTGCAAGGCAAGACTGTTTTTATGAACTGCGTAAGAGCGATATGAATGGCAGTTCGATTGCTCGTCATTAATAAGCTCCATATTTCATTTGAAGAACGATCGCAATTTAATTGCAACAAATTGCGAAAGTAGTGTTCGCGTAAGCCATTCAAAGCCGGGCAATCAACCACTATATGAGCTTGCGACTCTACTTGTTTACAGTCTTTGCAGAAACGACAAAAACTTTCATTTTTTGAAATTAGACCACGTCTTGCCAAAATTTGATTTGTCGGGTGAAGATTCAGGCGCATTCTTAACATTTCTGCTCGCACATAATGCGATGGAGACTTTAGAAGGTAATTGGCCATTTGTTTGAACTTCTTATGTGGAAAGAGATTTAAATCAAAATCCACATAATTTGAACAAAGTTCTTGTGTTACAAGTCTATCTGAGCCCTTATTGGTCAGATAGAAGTCCAGTGAGGGGCCACCTAGACACCCTCAATGGAGCCATCTGAATGGCCATTCTGGAACACGTCAGGTAGAGGTTTTGATTCCTCCTCTTCCATATCTGAAGCCAGTAGCAGTGCAGCTATTTCAACCCTAGGGATGAAAGCCTTCAGTCTATTTATTTTAAACACTTTTGGGGCCTTTCCAGGCCTTCTAAGGTCCACCAAATAGTTAACCTCACCCAGCTGCCCAACAACTGTGTAAGGGCCTGACCATTTATCCTGTAGGGCACGAGGTCTCATGGATTCATGATCAGGACTTCTTGTCCTGGGGTAAAGTGCACAAGTGAAGCTTTCTGGCCATACCAATGTTTGACCAATGCATGTCCATCCTTCAACCTGTCACTTGCCTGAGCCATTAAGAGGAGCATCCCCTTCCTTAACCCCAGCACATAGTCCACTACATTGGTAGTGACAGGAGGAGTGGGGAGCTTCCACTCTTCATTTACTATGGCCAGTGGCCCCCTTACAAGGAGACCAAAAAGAAGTTTGAAGGGTCTAAATCCAACACCCTCTTGAGGTACCTGTTAGGAAAGGAAGAAGGCGATGGATATGGCAGGGGAAATGTGCACAAAATACACAGTAAACAACCTTGAATATAACAACGTGCATTCAATACCCAAGACTCGTGTATACCACTATATGAAAAGGAATGTAGGGTAAGCACTTAGAACCTCCTTATGACTGAAAGGAAAGTCGGCAAACTCCTTACCCACTATGCTATTACAGATACTGACAGCGCTAAGCCCACGTAGAGGGCAAGCAGGGACAGAATCTGTAAGCTGACACTCTAGACGGTACTGAATAAAGAATTTGGAAACAGTACTCACAAGGACCGGAATGACCACATGAATGCCAGTACTCACGAAGACCGGAAAGACCACTTGGATGTCCGTATTCACGAGGACCGGAAAGACCACTCAAAAGTCAGTACTAACCCACAACCCTGTAAATCAAACAAGAACCCAGAAGGCAGTAAAGGCAAAGAGTGAGGATGACTAAATACCTAAACCCAAGTCAAGAGGCAAGAAGGAATAGTACAGTGTGGAAAACAAAAGATAATCACACAGGAGCTAGTTACAACAGCTTCCCATACCTAATAATAAAATAGGAAATAAATGTAAAAGTGTAAAGGAAAACATGGCATGGATCCCAATAGAAGGCAAGGATCAGGAGCAGTGAAAACGATATCAAAAGGGAAACTTTCCCACCCATCCAAGGTGAAAAGGCAGGAAACTAAACCTGTAAAGGAAAGATTAATGCAACAAGTCTTTCAGTAGCAAAGGACAATTTCTAGGAAACAGTGAACACAGGCAATTGGGCTACAGCAAAAGGAAAGCTCAGAGAAAGGCTGCCTGCAGACAGAGAAAGGGAGAAAGGGATTTCCAAAAGGCAGAAATCAATTAGGCATACAAATATGAATTCCAGGACAAGGAACAAGAAACACTAACTAGAAACTGGGCACAAAAACTAGGAACCAGGAACAAGGGACCAGTCAAGACAGGAACGCTGCAACAATGACCAGCGCTGGACTGAAGCAAACTGAGGCTTTTAAAGCTGCTTAACGAGCACACCCCTCAGGCGTGTCGCCTGCTGCACCTGCAGCCACAGGTGTTGCCTATCCTCCACCCAGCCTTGTCCTGCAAGGGAGGAGGTGAGGCAGTGAGCCAGGCATTCTGGGAAGCATAGTCATTTGATTAAAGTAGCAGTAGCATGCTGGCTGCCAAAAACCTGGAATGGATCCGGAAGGGAAGTAATTTGGGAAATAAGGTTTTAGTGCTCCCAATTCATCAGGACACTGTAGCATAAGGTTCGGAGGAAATGTCCAGTAGGGAAGAAACCCCAAAACATGCCCCCAAGTGGCGGGAACGGGAGCGAAGGGAGCGAGCCGTGACACTATACCCCCTCCCACGGCCGACTCCAGGCGGCCGTTACTCGCACAAAACATCTTCTTTCCATGACAGGAGCGCTTTGTCTTCAGAAGTGGCACTGACGGAAACGATGATCCACGGGCAGAAGCAGAAGGACTGGAATGAATAGAATCAGGCCGCAGTCTATAAGAGCCATAGGCGGGTCTTCGGTGAGGAAGAGACTCATGGGTCGAAGAAAGGCATGAAGGACTTGCAGGACCCGAAGCAGAGTTGGAAGGTCCAGGAAGCTTAGTCACTGGAAGAGGATATGCATACATCTTTGAGGAGAGAGGCAGGCTGGTGCTACATGCCTTAGACAACGGTAGAAGTTCTGTTAGCCTCACTGCCGAGAGTGGACACACAGGAGGTGAGGAAACAGCAGGTTTCAGGAAATGTTTATGTTCGGAAGAGGAAGGTGGCGGCTGAGGTAGAGGTTCGGATACTCTGTCATCCATCTGGGTAAAGGTTTGTGGTTGAAAGTGACAAAGATTCGCCTGCATAAGTTCCATGCCTTGGAGGTTTGGAGATCCAATGGGTTGTACGAGGCTGGCACTCCCATTGACAGTCATGTAGCCAGTCAAGTAGCCACCTTGTTGCACGTGGGATACAACCGCAGGAACGTTTGGCATACTGATAGGAGTGTTAGACACAGTACTCGGAACATCAGGCATACTAGCAGCGGGAGCAAAAACAGGCACATCTTGAACTGCAGCAGACATTCCCCTCCTTTGGCTACTAGCACCCAACTGGCGCTGCAGCTGGAGGGCCGTGCCCGTCCCTTCCCTCAGGCTCATGTGGGATCCGGCAACAAAAGGGTTGTCAAGCGGTTGATCCAAACCGGACTCCAAACGCGGACCGTCCAGCCCGCTATCCTGGTCGGCTACTCGTTCGGTGACTGGGCCGTGGTGGATGGCATCCGTTTCTCTCTCGTAATACTGCAGGCAAGTCCAGCGGCCTCGCATGTAAGGCCCTCCCGAGTCGTGAGCCGGCTTGATGTTTCTGAAGAGAGAGCTGGCAGAAGTCTCAGGCTCAGATGTAACATATTCGGGAGGCGCTGATGCTACAGTCAAGTAGTTGGGAGAATTGTTTTGTGTACAAGGCAGACATTCTGGTGATCCCCCTGAAGCATAAGAAGGGCAAGATGGACGTTCATCAGTAAATGGTTGGGATTCAGGAGGAATCTCTGGAGCAGAAGAATATGCAGCAGGATCTGACAGTGTAGACAGGTACACCTCCGATATTGGCAGCGAGGCTGAGCAGGATACAGGTCTCTCATGAACTGAAGCCAAACTAGCAGTAGGCTCTGGGACCGAAGACATGCACTTAGAATGTACTGCCGGAGGCTCCATGGCTGAAGGATAATCTGCTGGATGAGTCACTGTAGCCGAAGACAAACATGCCAGAGGAAATTCTGAGGCTGAGGGCATGCAAGCTGGAGCCGTCTTGTTAGCTGAAGACAAACTTGTCATGGTCTTTGGCTCTGACTGCGTACATGGTGAAGGCTCTTGGGTGACTGGCAGACATAGCACTTTTTTATTGATCGAAGATACGTGTGCCAACGATGACTGCAGAGCTGTGGACAGGATTATTGAAGAGTCAATGGTAGTAGGAGGACAGTCTGAAGTCCCAGAAGTCGACAGACACACTTGTGGTTCAGGAATGGAACGCCCCTTTAAGGCAGTTGACCCCTTGGCACCAGTAACCAAAGTCTGAGCTGTACCCCTGCCGTCCCTCTCCTTAGTGGATGACACAGAGTCTCTTCCTTTGTAGAAGTCAAAATCAACCAGAGGAATCACCATAGTAAAGTCTCTGTTAATCAGGATTTCGTCAATTGACCATTCCTCTGTTTTAGCTTCTGAAAGTGGCTGATTAACAATCAACAGTTCAGGGATCGCCTGCCGGGTCTTTGGTTCAGTAATCTGTGGAATGAGTCCATCAAAACATGAATTCTGCACTGTCTTTGACTGCTCGTAGTGACCGAAATTGGCAGAAGGAAGAGCGAACACAGAGGTAGCATTGTTTTCCACACCAGCTTGAATGTCTACTTCAGTCTCAGCAGCTAGATCAAGGGCAGAACCTAAGCCTACAGTTGTGACTGATTCTGTGTATGCCACCATTGTGGATTGTGTTTGGAAATCAGAAGCATGTATGTGTTCAAGCTCAGAGTTATGACAAACTGCTACACAGGAAGCCTCAGGTAAAGGAGTGGCTTGTGAATCTTCAGCTAACAGCAATTCCTGACAAACGGTAGGACAGTTGTCAGAACCTGTGCCCTGAATAAGCGCTGTGCTTGAAAAAAGACTTTCACTCCCAATAGATCTTACATATTGACAAGTATCATGATTTACAAAAGTCTCCGCACTCAGGGACTGAACAGTATTCACTTCATCAACGGATAAAGTTGGAGGTGTATTCAGAAAAGACTGTAACATCTTATTCTCCTCTTTTAAGGAAATGTATTCTTGTTTTAACTCCTCAAATTCTGCTTTTAGCATGTCCCGCATTAACTGTACATCCCTATCAGTAGGCACAGGGGAAGGCATGGTGGCATCAGGGCTGGATCCTGCCCTAGCCATCTGGAAGTGCACTGATTGTATATTGTCATCTACTGCTTGCAGGTCTTGTGATCTATACTCTCTCTTACCGACGTGGTCTGTGTTTCTTTTAAGCAGATTATTGGCATCAGACCCCTTGGCATTAGAGACCACAGTAAGAACCTGTGCAGAGGAGTAAGCTGTAGACTGAGGGCAGAAAACAGAAGATATGCAAGGAACCCCTCCATTCTTCATGCTTGAATCATGAAACTGTTCAATCTGAGGTAAAGCACAACCGGAGTCATGGGGTTCAATAACAGAGGTACTTGTGTGTATAAATTCTAGCAGTGTGTTGTTTTCCACTGCTAAGGCTTGTGCGGACATAGACTCTGGATCAAAATTAAAGACAGAGCTAGGATCAGGCAATGTAGGATGGGCCACCCAGTGGGTAAAATACTTTGCACGTAAATACCCATTCGTGTCAAGGAGTTCATTTAAGTCAGGAGCAGAGATTCGATTTTCACGGGTAATTGTAAGGGAAGCTTTCTGTATAAGCTTGTTAGAGGCCTTGCTGCCTTTCCTTCGTAATCTGGCCATGTTCAAACGGGAACAATGGCTGGTCATTCTGTTAGGAAAGGAAGAAGGCGATGGATATGGCAGGGGAAATGTGCACAAAATACACAGTAAACAACCTTGAATATAACAACGTGCATTCAATACCCAAGACTCGTGTATACCACTATATGAAAAGGAATGTAGGGTAAGCACTTAGAACCTCCTTATGACTGAAAGGAAAGTCGGCAAACTCCTTACCCACTATGCTATTACAGATACTGACAGCGCTAAGCCCACGTAGAGGGCAAGCAGGGACAGAATCTGTAAGCTGACACTCTAGACGGTACTGAATAAAGAATTTGGAAACAGTACTCACAAGGACCGGAATGACCACATGAATGCCAGTACTCACGAAGACCGGAAAGACCACTTGGATGTCCGTATTCACGAGGACCGGAAAGACCACTCAAAAGTCAGTACTAACCCACAACCCTGTAAATCAAACAAGAACCCAGAAGGCAGTAAAGGCAAAGAGTGAGGATGACTAAATACCTAAACCCAAGTCAAGAGGCAAGAAGGAATAGTACAGTGTGGAAAACAAAAGATAATCACACAGGAGCTAGTTACAACAGCTTCCCATACCTAATAATAAAATAGGAAATAAATGTAAAAGTGTAAAGGAAAACATGGCATGGATCCCAATAGAAGGCAAGGATCAGGAGCAGTGAAAACGATATCAAAAGGGAAACTTTCCCACCCATCCAAGGTGAAAAGGCAGGAAACTAAACCTGTAAAGGAAAGATTAATGCAACAAGTCTTTCAGTAGCAAAGGACAATTTCTAGGAAACAGTGAACACAGGCAATTGGTCTACAGCAAAAGGAAAGCTCAGAGAAAGGCTGCCTGCAGACAGAGAAAGGGAGAAAGGGATTTCCAAAAGGCAGAAATCAATTAGGCATACAAATATGAATTCCAGGACAAGGAACAAGAAACACTAACTAGAAACTGGGCACAAAAACTAGGAACCAGGAACAAGGGACCAGTCAAGACAGGAACGCTGCAACAATGACCAGCGCTGGACTGAAGCAAACTGAGGCTTTTAAAGCTGCTTAACGAGCACACCCCTCAGGCGTGTCGCCTGCTGCACCTGCAGCCACAGGTGTTGCCTATCCTCCACCCAGCCTTGTCCTGCAAGGGAGGAGGTGAGGCAGTGAGCCAGGCATTCTGGGAAGCATAGTCATTTGATTAAAGTAGCAGTAGCATGCTGGCTGCCAAAAACCTGGAATGGATCCGGAAGGGAAGTAATTTGGGAAATAAGGTTTTAGTGCTCCCAATTCATCAGGACACTGTAGCATAAGGTTCGGAGGAAATGTCCAGTAGGGAAGAAACCCCAAAACATGCCCCCAAGTGGCGGGAACGGGAGCGAAGGGAGCGAGCCGTGACAGTACCTCTCTGTAAGCAAAGAGTAAGCATGGTACAGGAGATCCCATTTTCTCCCTTGGGATTCTTTCAGAGCCCCAATAATGCCTTTGAGAGTTCTATTAAGCCTCTCAACTAAGCCATCTGTTTGTGGATGATAAGCTGATATAAACTTATAAGTGACCCCACACTCCTTCCACATGGCTTGCATATACTTGGACATAAAGTTGATGCCTCTGTCAAGACACAACTTTTTTAGGGAAGCCAACCCTAGTAAATATGCCAAGTAAAACTTTAGCAACTGAGCTGGCAGTCATTGTCTTCAATGGGGCGGCTTCAGGATATCTGGTGGCATGATCGACCAGCACCAAGATAAACCTATTGCCAGGGGATGTCTGATGGTTGTAAAGACTGGAGGGGGGTGTCTGTATACCTGCTCTCTATATGGCAGAGGAGAGGCACAGAGGACCCCAGCCAAGATTCTCTATTATTGATAATGTAGTCGAGCAATCAAGACTTAGCTCTCAGGAGATGATGCAGGCTGGGTCTTAAGTACAATGCAGTCCCCAAGAACCCACAAAGGAATGTCCACACACTGTATTAGCGAAAACACAGTCTTTATAAAAATAAGGTTCACGTTATGTACACAATCACAATAACACACTTTGTGCTCAGACAATTCTAAAATGGTAAATATATACAGTTCTAGGTGGTACCACGATTACTCTGATTCCATTAAAATGCATCAAGTAGAGGCCACCAGGGGGCGCGGGCAAGATGGCCGCCTGAATCTCAAGCTCTCCGCATGGCCCCGGGAAACTTACGGAAAAACATGCCTTAGGTGCTTTCTAACCCCATCTATCAGCGATCGTTGAGGAGGGGAACTGCTGTGGACTACCCAGAAGCTGGTCCGGACTTCGGAGATGCCTCCGTTCCCGAGATAACGACCCGTGAACGGCGACCCCCCTGCACCTGAGGGAAGGCCCCGGGTGGGAGCCGCACATCGCCTAGCTGCGTAGTGGTGGGAGGAGCCGAATTCCCCACCCGCTCTGACTCGTGCACCGAGGCCTGAGGTCTTCTCGACGGCTGCAGAGATCCCCTTCAGCGGCTTAGGCCACATGGCTGATGGCCCCCGCCTCTCCGGACATCTCGGAGGAGCCCCCACGCCGGATGCGGCGGGGAGTAACGGCCCGTGCGACCAACACACAGGGCCCAACGCCGTGCGGGCCTTCCGAGAAGTTCCAACGGCTGCTGGCGACCGGCCCATTCATCATTGGGGATACGGGGGCACTACCGCCACACCTACCGCTCTCACCACCAGTGATTCGTCTGTGCCCGAGCCGACGCGGCGGCGCACCGCGGAACCATCTCAACGGCCCATGTTTCCACACCTGTCCACCGCCACAACGGCCTACCTCCCCACAGCCCCCACGGGGCTCCGGATTAGTGCCGGAGGCGCCCACCCAATCACCGGAGAAGGCTCAGGCCGTCGCGGGAGCGCACCTGGGCCACCCCGCCACCCGGCAGACACCTCAGGAGAACCCTATAGCTTGATGCTCGATACCCCATGAGCTGGAGGGAGACCCTTGCACAATACCAATACACGCCTGGGTCCCTCGAAATGGAGACCGGCCACGCAGCCTCGCAATCCCCGGACATGAATGCCATACAGAGCAACATCCAAACGATCCTAGAAGAGATTAGGGGTATGAGGACAGACATGGGGGCCAAGTTGGCGGACCTCACGGCCAAGGTTTCAACGCTGGAGGATCGGGTGGAAGGGGTCGAATGCAACCAGGCATCGACGGACATCCTCGAGGCACAAATGGAAACTAGATTTCAGGAACTGCACCGCCGCGAGGAGGACCTACGGCTCAAGGTCGATGACATGGAGAACCGGGAGAGGAGAAACAACTTGAGAATTTTTGGCCTTGAGGAGACGGAGAGAGAGACCCCGGTTGGACTTGAAAGCAAAATCCAAGACATCATCAGGATTGTCCTGGGGTTGGACTCGGGGGAGACTCTCCTGCTTGATAGAGTCCATCGGGCCGGCCGGGGGGGTAGAGGTCCACACAAGTTCTTGCAAGATTTCACTACTATAAGGACAAGGCTAGGGTGTTGGAGAGGGCTAGAACCCTACTGGATATTCAACATGGTAACTCCAGGGTGACGATTTACCCGGATCTCTCGGCCCTCACTCTCCAGATGCGAAAGAAATGCTGCACTATCACCAGCTGGCTACAAGAAAAGGGGACACGCTATCGCTGGGGCCACCCATTCCACCTAGCATTTGAATGGCAGGGCCAGAGGTACCAACTAGTCACAGAGGCGGAAATCCAAAGGGCCACCGAGGGTCTCACAGGTGACATTGCGGGACCATCAGAAAATCGGGACGAATCCAACGGAGACCGCCCTCGTGCCCCTCGAGGCCCAGACCTCTCCCAGGGGAAGCTAAAGGTCAAAGGCTCACGTAAATTCCGAAAAACCAAACATCCACCCACAGACCGAGGAGATCCTATATGAGCATACGAGCAGCAACCAAGGCTCGCTTTTCTGCACAGAAGGCCTGATCCACACCCCATGGGAGCACGCAACGATTCATGGAGCCCGCCGTTCATAGTGTTTTCGCCCCACGACCTGTGGGGAGTTCTTTGTTTAATCGACTTCGGTCAAGGTTGAAGTGTTGCCCATTTAGAGGCTGTTGTATGGTTTCACAGGAAGTTGCACGGCGACTCCACACGGACAACGGCCGGCGCCTCTCCAGGCCTCATGCCAGGGGCAAAGGAGGCACGACCAGGTACCGGAGCCGGGGGGGGGCCTGGCTCGGGAGTCGCTACAGCCAGTTCCCCACCGCGGATCAGAAAGGGCCGGTACTTAACGAAGAGAGACATGTTGGAAAGCGCTACACCTAAGAAAATGTTTTCCCGGGGCCAGGGAAGCCACCCTGGTGGTTCGTTGCCAGTCACATCCCCACCTGGGGACCCGGTGGCGAACGCCCCACAAAACAGGTAAGGGGGGGAGGGGGTAGGGTGGAGGGAAGGGAAGGGGGTTGCCCCCGGTGGGGCTCGAGGGGAAAGGGAAAACCAGCTCCAACTATGGACACTTTTTTTGCAACGGGCTCCGAGTAGCAGTCACTTAGAGGCGATTTCAGTGCGCGTAACGAAAAATGACAATGATTGAAGCAAAGATAGGCACGTTGAACGTCAAGGGCCTCAACTCCCAGAATAAGAGATCTCTCACGAGCAACATGTTCCGTAAGCAACACCTAACGGTTCTTTTCCTACAGGAGACACACTACAGGCAAGGCAGGGAATCGAAGATCAAGGGGAAAGACATTGGGTGCAATTACTGGGCCTCACACAGAAGTTCTAAGAAGGAAGGGGTGCGAATCCTCCTGAGCAGGGCGTTCCATCTCACAGACATAGAAACCAAGAGGGGTTTTGGTGGTCGTTTTTTGGGCATTAAGGGAACCTGTGATGGAGAGCGCGTCACCCGGGCCACTCTATACGCACCCAACTCAAAACAAATACACTTCCTCACCCAGGTCTTTCATGTCATTGATGAGTGGGCAGAGGGAGCCATGATACTGGGGGGGGACTTCAACCTCATAATGGACCCGAGGCTTGACTGGTGGTCCGCGAGAGGGGGGACACCCAGGGGCATCTCCAAGGACAATCTGGCCCTGCAGGCCCTCCTGAGAGAGCACTATTGGGTGGACATCTGGCGAACAGCAAACCCGAACCAGGGTGGGTACACCTTTTTTTGCCCCCTCATTGCACCTACACCAGAATCGACCTTTTGTTAATCTCGGAAGAGGGGAACGGGGTGGCACAACAGCCGAAGGTAGAAGCCATAACTTGGTTGGACCACGAACCCCTCATAGCGAATTGGTCACTGCCCATCTCCCCAAGATCTTCCCCATGGCGTTGCAATGATACACTCCTCAGGGACCCAGTATTTCGCGATTTCATGAGGCAGGAAATGCTGGCCTATTTTGAGACAAATGACACCGGCGAGACGGATATGTCCATGGTGTGGGATGCCGCAAAAGCCACTTTCAGGGGCCTTCTCATAGCGGAGGGTTCGAGACGTAAACGGGAGAGAGGTCTAATCCAGGGTAAACTCCGCGCAGAGTTGGGCGCCCTGCGAGCCAGACTGGGCCTCCCGGGGTGGATCGAGGGGCTCTCCTGGAGGAGATGCAGGGCAAGAGACAGGAACTCCATACGGTCCTCATAGGGGAAGTCATCAAGAAAATGAGATATACTAAGCAGAGGTACTACGAACGGGGAGATAAGGTGGGGACCCTACTGGCGCAGAGGGCTCGGGGCTGCAGGGTTGAGAGGGGAGTCACTCGTCTCAGGGATGGAGGGGGCGGGATTCATGGGGGCTGCGAGGAAATAGTGGAGTGTTTCGCTGACTACTACAGCAAACTCTATTCCAAAAAGGCAGGCGAATCACTGGAGGACATCCGCGCCTACCTGGCAGAACACCCTCTGCCTAGGCTGTCCGATGTGGAGCTAGAGGTCCTGGAGAGAGAGATATCGGAGGAGGAGGTAGAGGGCGCCATCAAAAGACTGAAGGTGGGAAAGGCACCGGGGGAAGACGGCTATACAGCTGACTTTTACAAACCCGTCCTGCTGAAGCCGCTGGCCAAATTGTTTAACCAGATCAGGAACCGGTAGTCTATCCCACCAACATTTTTGCAGGCCCTCATCACTGTTATACCCAAACCCGGCAAGGACCAGACGGAATGTGGGTCTTATAGACCCATCTCGCTCCTAAATTTGGACGCTAAGATCTTTGCCAGAATCCTGGCCACCAGACTTGAGGGCTGCCTCCCGCGCCTGGTACACCCCGACCAAGCGGGATTTGTCTTGAACAGGCAGGGTTCTGACAATATGCGGAAGACGCTCCATGTGCTTGCCCCCAGAGGGGTCCGCGACGAAGGCACGCTTCTACTGGCCCTTGAAGCGGAGAAGGCCTTTGACAGGGTCAGCTGGGCCTTTATGAGGGAGGTATTCACGACCCTGGGTATGGGCCCGAGGTGGCTGGGTTGGATCTCCGCGCTCTACTCCTCTCCCTCCGCTAGAGTGGTGGCAAATGGGACCGAGTCGAGGACATTCCCCCTCGAGCGTGGTACACGGCAGGGATGTCCTTTGTCCCCCCTAATTTACGCGCTCGTGATGGAACCATGGGCAATCTCGATCCGCAACAATGCGGCCATCAGGGGAGTACAGGTCGGAGAGATGCAGTGCAAAGTCTGCCTTTTTGCTGACGATGCACTGCTCTATATCAAAAACCCATCCCAAACAGTCCCCCGAATGCTGCAGGGTCTCTCGCGCTATGGGGACCTATCGGGGTACAAAGTTAATGTGGAGAAATCGGTGGCATTCGTAGGGGGTAATTTATCAGACTCAGAGATGACCTTTGTTAACGGGCTCCCCTTCAGGCTGAGAGATGATGGATTCCGGTACCTTGGAGTCCAGGTCACCCGTGACCCAGAGGGCCTATACCCGGCCAATTCACCCCCCCTCTGCTCAGCAATCCGGAAAGACATAGAGCGATGGTCAGGGTCGGGGCTCTACTGGATGGCACGTCTTAACCTCATAAAAATGTTAATCCTTCCCAAGTTTTTATTTCTTTTCCAAATGCTCCCGGTGCTGATCCCCAAAACGTTTTTCAAGGAGACGAAGCTAGTCCTCCTCAACTTTCTTTGGTCAGGGAAGAAAAACAGAATCTCCTGCGAGGTGCTGACCAGACCGAAGGAGGATGGAGGGGTGGGATACCCTGACCTTGAAACATACCATAGGGCCTCCCAACTGAGGGTCCTGGTGGACCACTTTGCCCCGGGGACGAAAAAACAATGGGTAGCTATGGATAACGGGCCTCTCGCGCCCGTCACCATAGAGCAGTGGTCTTCAAACTTTTTTGGCTCGGGCCCCCCCTGAGCCAAGTTTGGGCAGGCCGGGCCCCCTAAAAGTGCTGGATGGACAGTATGTAGAAATCGCTATGAACTTTTGCGTGCCGTCACCGCACCCTACTCCCAGTACAGACCCTGGGCTCTCCCCCACCCTACTCCCACCACTATCCCAGTGCTGCCGCCCATCCTGCTCCCACCACAGTCCCATAACACAAACATACACACATCCATACACATTTAAATAAAAAATAAATCGCCATAAACGTACCTTCTGCAGGGGCCTGCGCGTGGTTGCTATAATGCCCCGCTCCAGGTTGCTCTTCCCATATGTGCGAGGAGGCGCAGGAGCACCCCCTCGCACATACATACATGCAGTGCCCCAGCCAGCATTTCCAATGAGCTATGCAAGGCTGGCGAAGCAAAACACCCCCAACGTTGCATGGCTCAGTGGTCATGTGCGGCTGGGGAAATGAACTGTCAAAGGCAAACAGTGTTTCCCTTTGACAGTTCAGCCGGCCCAGGAGCACTCCCTCAGCTGGATAAAGCAGCTGAGGGAGCGCTCAGTTTTTCACTGCGCTGGCTTCTCGGCTCCTCCATAATGGGTGAGGTGGCCAGTGGGTGGATGCCTCCTCAACCATTATGGATGAGTCGGGAGGCTTGGACTGGCCTATAGGGCACTAGGGCGATGACTGTACGAAAAATGCAAAATGCTAGTGTAGGCCAATCAAAATGGGCCACTTTTTTGGCCAATGTGGGCCAGTATGAGGAGTTGCTTCACTATGCAGCTAGTAGTTTTGACCATTGTTGCTGAATAAATATTCTTTAAATATCACAACTTGTTTACATTTGAATAAAAAACAACCCCTTGGGCACTATTCAGTCTGTGACTAAAGGACTGAATATCCATTTGCAACTGCTGGCCATGTTTTCATTGGTGCCTAAGACCGTTTTATGGTCCATGTGATCTGCCCCCTCCCATTTCCTCGAATCTAAAAAAAAAAAAAAAAAAAATTCTTTTTTTATTTTTTTTTACACATTTCATGCTGGGCTCTGGCACCCCCCCTAGGAGGCGGCCGCTCCCCCCTGGGGGGCGCGCCCCACAGTTTGAAGACCTCTGCCATACAGGAATGGCTCTGGGTCCCGAGGAAAAAGATCCCCAGAAGTGTCTTGTATCACCCAATCCTAAAAGTGTTGTGGTCCCTATGGAAAGAGGGAGGGGGTTACTACCGCTGGCTCACAACCTGGCCCTCCCCTTTGAGCTGCATTTGGGCCCCCCCCTTCCTGGCCAAGATAGCGGAGCCAGCGGCGTACCAGACGTGGTTCGAGGCGGGCCTTAGCAGGACTGGTCACCTCTGGGTGGGGGGCTCTTTCTTACCCCTGAAAGATCTGGAAGAGGCCCTGGGGATAGGCACCCTGTCCCCCTTTCGCTATCTCCAGCTTAAGGGAGTCCTGACCAAACCATCCTGGGGGGACACCCTCAGGCGAGACCTTACAGACTTTGAAAAACTCCTTCTTTCGGCGAGCGGCTCCAAGGGAATAATATCCCGCCTCTACAAGCTCTTCCTCTTTTCTGTCCCGCGAGACCCCCCACCTGCACGCACACAATGGGGAAAGGACCTGGGTGAGGAGATCCACGACGAGAGGTGGAGGGAGATGTGTTGGCGGGCCAACCGCTCCACGGCCTCACTCCAGTATCGCCACCAGGCCCTCAAGGTATTGCATCGCTGGCACTGCCCCCCGCAGAGGATTGCTAGAATGAGGCCGGGGTACGATCAACATTGCTGGAAGTGTAGGACCGAAAGGGGGGATTATATTCACATGTGGTGGAGGTGCCCGGTGGTCCAAAAGTACTGGGAGGAGGCTTTGACATGGATTAAGGGGATAGATGGGGTGGAGCGGCCTTCCTGCCCCTGGCTTCTCCTTTTCGGAATTGACATTGGGGACAAACATGAAAATACCCATGACCACATGCTCCACGTCATGTTAGTGGCGGCCAGGTGCTGCCTGGTTCAAAAATGGAAGCACCCCGGAATGCCCGGGGAAAAAGCATGGGTAACCAAGGTACGGGCCATTTACGACATGGAATTCCTCACGCATTTACTTGACGAATCTAGATCCAACATCGAGGAAATATGGCTCCCCTTCTTTGAAAAATACGGCCGCACAGTGTAATCTTAGGCGCCGGACCCGGAGAACCCCCCTCTGGGGGCCTCAGGCCAGCGTTCACTGGTCCAACTCTGAGTCCTTCAAAGCTCGGCCCATGACTTCGGCGTGCCAAGTGCACAACATGTAGACTTTGCTATGCTCTTTTCGGAACCCGTCAAATACGCAATTATTGAGAACTTGAACTGGTGGGGGGTAGAGGGGTGGGAAGGGGTGGGGGGTGAGGGGTTATAACTGGTTTCCTGTTTATTCATGTTTAAATATGCTCTGCATTGTTGTAACACAGGTGCGAAACCTAATAAAATTTGATTTTCAAAAAGAAAATGCATCAAGTGTACTCAGTTCAAATAGCATACGAATCAACACAGCAAAATTATATCAACCATAGACTTAGGAGGAAAACAAGTTGGTTAGACAATTGGCAGAATACTGGGCCCCTACCACTAGGCACAGTTCTGTATGAGGATCCCCCCACCTGGGCAATCTGTAAATGAAGATGCACTAAAAGCCCAATACATATATTGTCTATTGGAGTCTTATCTCCTTCTATAAAAGTTCTACTGCCCCAAAGTACCTGGTTTCATAGAGTTATTCAGTGAGTCATCGACAGGCCCTTCTTGAGGGCACTCCCTTTAAGGCAGGAGCTGCGGATCGTCGATATTCCATGAAGAAAGAGGCAAATGTTGTCATGTAGGGAGCAGCTTCGATCTTCGCGGTGCTCGTTGACGAAAGCTTGTGAATGTCCTGTAAAGAAAAGGCATGCGGTGCACCTCGACGATGAGTGTTCATTGCTGCAAAGAGTCAATGAAGAACTTTGGCCCAGCAAGGGCGTCGGGTCGTCGGCGTCTGCCGTCGGCGAATGTGACGTGACCACGGCTGGCTTCAGTAGCTTCGTCGGCGTCTCTGAGGTATTTGGGTGGCGGCAAACCCACCGGCGGATTCTCCTCGGTCGTCGGCGGCCTTCACTTTCTCCGGCAAGACGAAAGCGGTCGACGGTGATGAACAATGGAGTCCTTGGATCAAATGTTCTCCGGTCGGCAGCCTTTCGTAGGTCTGTCTAGTAGGGAGCTTTGGCAAAGATCAGCTGTAGCTCGGGAAGAGGTCTCCTAACCAGATCCTCTCTTGGATCAGTTCCTTGAAGGCACAGCAGCTTTCCGATTAGTGAAAGACAGCAGCAGCAGTTTTTCTTCTTCCAGTGGGTTTCAAAGCTAAGCATCAGTTTCAACTTCAGCTTCTGAATGATTTCTAGAAGTGAGAGGCCTCCAGATATACTGTTGATCTCCCGTTCACTCTGCTGGGTCACATTCAGGCAACCAATCACTCAGAAGGGCATTCAGGCAGTGAGGCAGCCAATTGGCTCACAGTGCATTCAGGCCATTCTTCTCCATCCAGACACTCACAATACAGAATGTGGATTCAGACAAGCACTCTGCCATTCAGGAATACACACTGCATTCATACCAGTTTCGGACAGGGCTGTCTCAGTCATTGTGTCAAATACCAGATACTAGACGCCCATAACACGGAATGCGTATTCGTCACACACTCCATTCACCCAGGTCCCACCCCACGGGCGTACCCACAACATACAGTCACAACACCATATGGCATTTCCACCCAACAGCCAGTCAGGGGAAAGGGACAGAGTCAGGACTTCCCGGGACTTTGGGAAAAGTAGGGTAACAGGTGATAGAAAGCAAGAAGCCACAGGGGCCATCTTGTTTCCTATCAGGAATCCACTCATTCCGATGACAGTGCCTGGGCATTCAAAAATGGAGGATGCGCAGGCTACCTGTCAATTCAGCACAGAGTTGCCACCAGCCTGTACCCTGCTCTGTGGGCCACAAACAGGTGCCCAAAAACATACACTAGGAGTACAGTGTCATACTCCCACCCATGGGTACCATAAGGGTATCCCAAGGGTCTGTTCACCAAACCAAATGCAGGAAGAGCCGCACCGCCAGGAGTCCCACATGAACTCCTGTGTGGAAAACAAGACAGACACATGATAAAAAGCAATAAATAACAAGGATTCGGAGGCCCTGCCCCTCCGATGCTTTTCCAGCATCACAGTTGCCCCCCACAGACTGAGGTTAGGTTATCTATTCTCCCACATGAGATTGACACCCTCATCCAGACGGTCAACATACCTTCTGGAAAGGCCATCTGCATTATCATGACTCTTCCCTGGTCTATGCTCTATGGTGAAGTCTAGCCCTTGCAGGCTAATGGACCACCTGAGCAGTTTCGGGTTTTCACCCTCCCTCTGCATAAGCCACTTCAGGGGCTTAGGGTCTATTTGGACCTTGAAGGTAGACCCTGTAAGGTAGGGCCTAAAACGCCTAGGGCTCCAAACTATACTGAAACATTCCTTTTCAACAGTAGCCCACCTAAATTCTCTACCCTTGAGTTGTCTACTGATGAAGATGATCGGATGTTCCCTCCCTTTGTCATCTAACTGGGACAAGACAGCTCCAATTCCAGTGTCGCAAGCATCCGTCTGGACGATAAAGGGCTTGCTTTAAGACTTTCTTTCAAGCCAACAACGGCCCTCTGACAGTCTTCTGTCCAATTAACCTTCCTTGTTTGTTTGGGCGAAGTCAGAGCTGTCAGAGGGGCAGCTATGGTTCCATAGTCCGCCAGGAAGTTACGATAGTACAGAGTGAGGCCCAAAAAGGCTCTCACCTGGGTGTAAGTAGTAGGAGTCTCCCAGTCATGTACATCCTGTACTTTACTGGGAAGAGGTTGGATTTCAACCCCTCCTACCTCATGACCAAGATACATGACTTTGCCCTGAGCTATCTTGCACTTGGTGGCATTGATAGTGAGGTTAGCCCTTTTCAAGGCCTGCAACACCTTATCCACGTGAGTCAAATGCTCCTCCCAAGTGGAACTGAAGACGGCAATGTCGTCTAAGTAGGCCACACAAAAGGCCTCCAGCCCACTGAATGCATGATTGACTAAACGTTGGAAAGTGGTAGGTGCATTTTTCAACCCAAAAGGCATGACTCTAAACTGGTAGAGCCCCTCAGGTGTTGAGAATGCAGTCTTTTCCTTTGCATGGTCCATCAGAGCTTTTTGACAATAGCCTGAGGTAAGGTCGAAGGTGCTCACAAATTTGGCAGCACCTGTGGTGTCCACGAGCTCAACAGCCCTGGGCAATGGGTGCTTGTCAGTTTTGGTAATGGCATTGGCTCCTCTGTATTCCACACAGAACCTCCAATCCTTGGTACCTGCCTTGGAACTTGCCTAGGGGACAAGGACCACTGGACTAGACCAGGGACTGGATGTGGGTTCAATAACACCCAGATCCAACATTTTAGCGACCTCAGCCTGGGTGTGGTTCTTAACTGTATCTGACATACGGGAGCACCTGCTTTTGACAGGCACACTGTCACCAGTGTCAATTTCGTGCCTACACCACAGTGTAAGTGTTACAAAGTTGCCGGTAGTGCAGATATGAATACCTCCGTCCCCAAGTACCACACAGGCAATTATATGAACACCGCCTGTGCAATCCTTGAAGCCACAGGTGTGGTAGTTCGTCGAGGCTGGAGTCAGGAACTGCCGGAAGGACCCTTTGAGCGCTGTAAGGCAAGGAGGGATTAGTACAGGGTGAAATGCAATTCACAGGGTATCTAGGAATAGAAACTAAAAGTTCTTACCTATGTGTACTGTATGTGTACTGTGGGCCCACCCAGAAAGGAGGAGAGTGATTGGACCTGAACTCAGGTTCGGATAGGTTTCCACAACCTCTGGTATGATGACGGTAAGCACTGGGATTTGAAGTGCTTGATCAGGCGAACGCCTAGTGAGAGGCCATAGGCCCAGGTTCCAAAGAATCGTGGTCCGTGGAGAAAATCCGTTAATCAGGCCGTGGTCGAGTAAACCAAGAGTTCCAGAGCTAATCAAGGCAAGTTCAGGGTTAAGAGAAAGCAATCCGTTAGGCAGACCGTTGTCGAGAAACCAAAAGTTCCGATGGTGTTCAAGGCAAGTTCAGGGCGTAGGGAAAGCAATCCGTTAAGCAGACCGTTGTCGAGTAACCAAAAGTTCCGATGGTGTTCAAGGTAAGTTCAGGGCGTAGATAAAGCAATCCGTTAAGCAGACCATTGTCGAGTGACCAAATGTTTCCTGGTAGATTCGAAGCGTAGCAATGTCCAAGAGAAACACCAGCTGTGAAGCACTGTTTCGGTGTTTCTGAGTGCATTTAAACCATTGGGGAAAATCACGTGATGTTCAACAAGGAAACGTTGAGGCGTGGAGGTCGTCACGTGATACTGATTGCGTTTGGTCTCCTCAAGTGACGATCAGGTCCTCATGGGCAACGGTGATTGCGGCCAAATGGGAACCTCCAATTACATTGCCAACGGAGAGAAGGGCGATAGACACCAAGTCTGCCATGGACCCCCCTGACATGACGAGTGCAATGGTGTCGCCTTGTCTGCGCACCCAGAGATAAGCATCGGGGGCTACGTAATGTGGGTGTGTGGAAACATGAGTCTGTGGGAAACATAGGAGTTCGTAAGGTAGAGGACGTGGACGTGGAAGATGTAACAGAGTCCCCCCTCAAAGGCCCACGACCTCGTGGGCAGGAGGGATGGTCCTTATGAAAGCGCGCAACAAGAAGCGGGGCCTGGACGTCCCGAGATGGAACCCAAGAGCGCTCCTCCGGACCATAGCCCAACCAGTCCACGAGGTATTGGAGCCGACCTCTGTGCAGACGGGAACCCAAAATGGCACTGACCTCAAAGACATCGGGTGTGGAGACTGAAACAGGAGCAGGTGGAGTATGAACCCGGGTAGGGGCAAGGTATGGTTTAAGGAGGGAAGTATGAAAAACCGGGTGTATACGCCAAGCAGATGGACTAGCAAGGCGCAAGGCTACAGGGTTCAGGACTTTAGCAATTCTGTAGGGGCCGACAAAGCGGGGCAGAAGTTTGCGACAGCCCGGGATGTGTAAATGGTGAGTTGACAACCAAACCCGGTCCCCTACATGATACACAGGTGCTACTGCTCGTTTCCTGTCCGCCTTTTTCTTCATAGCTGTCTGTGCCTCTCGGAGATGGATCATGGTTTGGGCATGAACCTTAGTTAGATCGCGGGCACAAGCAGTAGCAGCAGGGGTGGCAGAAGGAAAGTCCGGAAGTGGAAGGGTGCGTGGGTGTTGGCCATACATGGAATAGAAAGGAGAAAAGCCGGTGGCCGAGTGCCATGCATTATTGTAGGCAAATTCAGCGAGATGGAGCAGATCGAACCAGGAATCTTGATACTGAAGGGTCAGGCAGCGCAAAAACTGTTCTAGAGCCTGATTCACCCTTTCCATCTGTCCATCACTTTCCGGGTGATAGGCCGAGGAGAAGCGGGCATCAATACCCAGGAGCTTGGTCAGAGAACGCCAAAAACAGGACGTGAATTGTGCTCCACGGTCTGATATGATGACTTGTGGGAGGCCGAAAAGACAAAAGACAGACCTAAAAAACAAACGGGCCAAGGTCGGGGCTGATGGCCCGTCAGTGCAGGGAATGAAACGGGCCATTTTAGTATAAGAATCAATGATGATCCAGATGGTATCATACCCTTGTCTGCGGGGTAAGTCTGTGATAAGGTCCATAGAGACCGTGTGCCATGGTTTGGGGGGAACGGGTAGAGGTTGGAGCAAACCCAAAGGATGTCCCCTGCGTGATTTACATTGGGCACAGATCGCACAGGTGTTTACATAGTTCGCTACATCCCTTCTCATCGACGGCCACCAACACCAACGTCGTAATAACTCCAAGGTACGTTGTTGCCCTGGATGTCTGTTGATGGCAGCATCATGAGACCAGGCAAGTGCCTGATTGCGTACATCGCTAGTGGGGAGGAATAATTTCCCTTGAATGAATGGCAGTCCCTCCTGAAGTGTAATGTCCCATTCAGTGAGTATGTGCGGGTGTTGGCAGGTCCAATCTTTAATCGTGGTAAGCATGGTTGGGGTCGGTGTACATAGGCAGATGACATGGCCCTTTCCCAATAATGTGTCCGGAAATGTGGAAAGCGATACTCCCCCAGGAGAATGTGAAAGTGCATCCGCTTTACCATGAGCGAGAGCTGGCCTATGCTTTACCACAAAATCGAATGCGGCGAAGAATAAATGCCAACGCACCTGCCTACTGTTCACACATTTCAGAGCGGCAAGATCCTGCAGGTTTTTATGATCTGTGTACACCACCGTTTGATGCTTTGTCCCCATGAGATGGTGACGCCAGGTTTGAAGTGCATCCTTAATGGCTAACAGTTCCTTTTCTGTTACGGTATAATGGGACTCGGCTGTCGAGAATTGCCGTGAATGATAAGCTATAGGATGCAAAAGCCCAGTAGCAGAACAAGGTTGAGAAAGTATAGCGCCTAACGCGAAAGAGGAGGCATCCGCCTCTACAACAAACGGAATCTCTCCGGGTCAGGGTGTTGTAGCACAGGAGCAGAAACAAACCTGGACTTGAGTGCCTCGAAGGCCTCTTGGTGGTCAGGTGTCCAGATGAAGGGGACATGAGGGCTGGTGAGGGCGGTCAGGGGAGAAACGATGACATTCAACCGTCTATAGTCCACGCACGGGCGTAGATCACCTTCCTTCTTTGGCACAAAGAAAATGGGGCTAGCAGCCGGGGAACAGGAGGGACGGATATGACCTAAACGCAGAGCCTGCTGTATGTAATCCTTCAGGGCTTGTTGCTCGGAAGGTGACAACGAGTAGATCCTCCCCTTTGGTATGGGGGCATCTGGAATGAGATCAATAGGACAATCGTAGGCCCTATGCGGGGGCAAACCCTCCGCGGATGCCTTATCGAAAACCATGTGGAAATCTTGGTATTCAACAGGGATGCTAACCGAGATGGCCCGTACGGTATGTAATGAGGTAACCTCTGCTGTGTCATCAGTGAGTCGGGAGGAGGCCATGGCGCCAAGAATCGTGGCAGGAGAAACAAGGGAGTCTGATTCTATCAGGCAAAAATGTTGACATAACTCTGACTCAAACGATACGTGACCTGTTCCCCAATTGATCAAAGGGTTGTGTTGCCTCAACCAGGGGATACCTAGAATGATACCGAACTGCGGTGTAATGATGAGATCGAACGACAGGGTCTCTTTATGTGTGCCTTGTATTAGCACCTCAAGAGGGGCAGTTTGATGTCTCATCGGGCCAGAAGTCAGGGACGTGCCATCGACTGCTTGTACGGGCTCAGGATGCTCCTTTTTGATTAGCGGTAGGTTAAGACTATGGGCTAAAGCGATGTCCATGAAGCAGCCAGTGGCCTCTGAATCGATCACAGGATAGACAGTTTGTGTGATCTCCCTGGTTGGTTTCAATAAGGCCTGCACTACTATGGGTCTGATTGGACCAAATGCGGGTTCAGTGGGGATCAATGAAGGGCTCGCCGGTGCCCCCTCTCTCATGGGCGAGCCTTCTGAAAAAGCAGAGTCTTGTTTCTGGGACATCGAGGGCATTCTTTCACATAGTGCCCGTTGAGTCCGCAATAAAAGCAGGCGTTATCTATCCTCCGACGTTCCCTTTCAGTCGGTGTTATTGGACTGCGGACCACGCCTATTTGCATGGGTTCGGGACTGGTAGGTGGAGGGGCCGGGGAAGAGTGATTAGCAAATGTCGCTTCTGCCTTCCGCTCGGATCTGCGGGCGTCTAACTGCAGTGTGAGATCAACTAGATCCGAAAAAACAGAAGGTAAAGCAGGAACCACCGACAGAGCATCCTTCATGGCATTGGACAAGCCCCGGTAGAAAACGATTGCCTTTTTTTCCTCTGGCCAAGAAGTTTCTGCAGCCAATTGGTTAAAACGGGTGATATAGTCTATCAATGTTTGCCTACCCTGTGTGAGATCAAGTAATTCCAGGTCCCGTGCCTGGGCCTTGTAACGGGTATCGAATACCTTTGCCATTTCTGCGACCAGCAGATCGAAATCGTATAAGGCAGGGTAATCGTTTTCCAACAATGGATTTGCCCAAGTGGCAGCTACCCCGGACAAATGAGACAGAAGGAAGGCAGCCTTAGTGACAGAGTCGGGAAAAGCCTGAGGTTTGCATAAGAAATGTAATTTACACTGATTTATGAAGGTGCAATATTTCCGGGGTTCACCTTGGAAGCGTTCTGGAGCAGCAAGAGGGGGAGTCAACGGGAGCAACACTGGGGTGGGGACGGGAACGGGGGCTGAAGTCGGGGCAGGCTGGGCTGGAGAGGCAGGACCGGGTTCATCGTCATCACCGGGCAAGGGAAAACGTGTACTCTGGAGGGCATCAAGGCGGTGGTGAATGGCGGTCGTGGCAGTGGCCATGTCAGTCCGAAGGGCCTCTAGGGCCTGCATTAACGCGGTCACAGGGTCCCCGGCGGAGAGATTCATAGTCTGAACGAACCGGGAAGGCTTCACAGTCTGTTACAAAGTTGCCGGTCGTGCAGATATGAATACCTCCGTCCCCAAGTACCACACAGGCAATTATATGAACACCGCCTGTGCAATCCTTGAAGCCACAGGTGTGGTAGTTCGTCGAGGCTGGAGTCAGGAACTGTCGGAAGGACCCTTTGAGCGCTGTAAGGCAAGGAGGGATTAGTACAGGGCGAAATGCAATTCACAGGGTATCTAGGAATAGAAACTAAACGTTCTTACCTATGTGTACTGTATGTGTAGTGTGGGCCCACCCGGAAAGGAGGAGAGTGATTGGACCTGAACTGAGGTTCGGATAGGTTTCCACAACCTCTGGTATGATGACGGTAAGCACTGGGATTTGAAGTGCTTGATCAGGCGAACGCCTAGTGAGAGGCCATAGGCCCAGGTTCCAAAGAATCGTGGTCCGTGGAGAAAATCCGTTAATCAGGCCGTGGTCGAGTAAACCAAGAGTTCCAGAGCTAATCAAGGCAAGTTCAGGGTTAAGAGAAAGCAATCCGTTAGGCAGACCGTTGTCGAGAAACCAAAAGTTCCGATGGTGTTCAAGGCAAGTTCATGGCGTAGGGAAAGCAATCCGTTAAGCAGACCGTTGTCGAGTAACCAAAAGTTCCGATGGTGTTCAAGGTAAGTTCAGGGCGTAGATAAAGCAATCCGTTAGGCAGACCGTTGTCGAGTGACCAAATGTTTCCTGGTAGATTCGAAGCGTAGCAATGTCCAAGAGAAAGACCAGCTGTGAAGCACCGATTCGGTGTTTCTGACTGCATTTAAACCATTGGGGAAAATCACGTGATGTTCAACAAGGAAACATTGAGGCGTGGAGGTCGTCACGTGATACTGTTTGCGTTTGGTCTCCTCACGTGACGATCAGGTCCTCATGGGCAACGGTGATTGCGGCCAAATGGGAACCTCCAATTACATTGCCAACGGAGAGAAGGGCGATAGACACCAAGTCTGCCATGGACCCCCCTGACATGACGAGTGCAATGGTGTCCCCTTGTCTGCGCGCCCAGAGGTAAGCATCGGGGGCTACGTAATGTGGGTGTGTGGAAACGTGAGTCTGTGGGAAACATAGGAGTTCGTAAGGTAGAGGACGTGGACGTGGAAGATGTAACAGTAAGGCCTGGTGTCAGTGAGAACAGAGAGGCATACTGCCGGAGCAAAGCCCTGAGGCCCTCTGCTGCTCTGTCGTCGGATCTAGAGAGAGATGCACTCTCTCCACTGCGCCATCCTGAGGGTTGCTATGCAGAAAATCAGGAAGGGGCTCACTCTCATCCTCTTCCTGCTCTGTAGCCAGACTTCTGCTCGTCTACGGAAAGGCTTGAGCCTGTTAACATGGAATACCTGAGGGGCTACCCCAGGGACTCCCATGTCCATCAGATAATTGACTTTGCCCATCTTGGAGATTATCCTGAAGGGTCCAGTCCACTTATCTGCCAAAGCTCGAGGCTTGGTAGGCTCCATCACAAGTATCTCCTGTCCTGGAGTCCAAACCACTTGCAAGGTTTTAAGGTCATGCCAGTACTTGTTCATTTCCTGGCTGGCCTTGAGATTCTCTGTCGCCTGACCCATCATCTGTGTCATCCTCCGTTTGAGGCCTAACAGATAGTCCCCCACTTGCTTGACAGGCCCTGGAGGGGTGGCTTCCAAACCTTCTCTGATCAAGGCAAGGGGACCCCTCACTGGATGGCCAAAGAGTAACTCAAAGGGGCTGAAACCAACACCCTCTTGAGGGACCTCTCTGTAAGCAAACAGCAGGAATGGCATGAGGAGATCCTATTTCCTCCTTAGGGGCTCTTCCAAAGTGCCTAGCATGCCCTTGAGAGTTTTATTAAATCTCTCAACCAGACCATGTGAATGGTAAGAGGTGGAGAACTTGTAGGTTATCCCACACTCTTTCCACATGGTTTTCATGTAACTCGACATGAAGTTGGATCCTCTGTCAGAGATAACCTCCTTAGGGAATCCAACATGGGTGTAAATGCCCAGGAGAGCCTGGGCAACCACCTTGGCAGTACAGTCCAGAGGGGTATAGCCTCAGGGTACCTGGTGGCATGGTCAACCAAGACCAGGATGAACCGATGTCCACCTGAAGTGGGAGAGTCAAGGGGACTGACAATGTCAATGCCCATCCTCTCAAATGGTGTGTCAACCGCTGGCAAGGGCTGCACTGGGGTAATGACACTACCTCCAGAAAACTGACAAGTTGGGCAGGTCCTGTAGTAGGATTCCACTTCTACTCCCATCCGGGGCCAGTAGAAATGGGCAGAGAGGCTCTCCTTAGTCTTCTAGGTACCAAGATGACCAGCCAAGGGCACCTCATGCGCCAACTGCGGTAGGAAGGGCCTGTAAACCTGGCGTACCACCAACCTCCTGAGGGCACCAGGTTCAGGCTTAGTGGGCTCACTGACAAGGAGCTCACCCTCCCAATATATCCAGACGGTCCTAGGCACTTCTCCCTGTGCCTAGCACAAGGCCTGTTTCCTCAGACCCTGGAAAGAGTGGTACTCTCTCTGACGCTTACAGAAGTTTTCCTAGCAGGGTCCTCCTTCGGCCAACAGACATTGAAGGTCGGGGTGGTTCTCTGGGTTGAGCACCTCTCCCGCAGGAGGGTCTTCTGCCTCTTCTCCCTCAGGAGTTAAGTTTGGGTTTATCACTGGATCCAGCTCGTCCGGAGCATTAATCCCAATGGGTGCTGCAGGAGCAGCAGGAGGAGGAGGTGGCCTTCTTGCCTTAGGCCTCGCCTTTGGCTTGGGTACCTGACTCTCAGTCAGACCCAGTGTCACTTGTGACCTAGTGACTGCAGCAACAGTCATGGGGAGACCATCAGAGATCTACCCCAACTCTACTAGATAGTTCCCTAACAAAATGTTAACAGGGACATTGTCCTGAACCAGGACAGGAAGCTTTGCTGTCTTGTCTCTAATCATGAGTGTGACTAAGGCTACAGGCGATAATTTGGAAGGCCCACCAGCTAACCTGGTAGTTTGCAGAGGAGCACCTACATAGTCCTCTGGCTTGAGCAGGGTCCTGTCCACCACTGTCATGCTTGCCCCAGTGTCTCTCAAGCCAGTAGAAGGCTGGCCATTCAAAAGGACACTTCTAAATAACCTACGGGTGTTCTGTGGGATTGTAGCCAGTACTTCTGCATACTAGTCCCAGGCCCCAAGTGACACTAGGGAAATCTCTACAGGAGCACCAAATGTGATCCCTGCAGAGGAGGGGAGGACAGTGGCCTCCACCTCAGGTATGGGGTAAGGGTAGGTCAGGCTGACAGCCTGGACTCCAAGTGCCTTACCTTTCCACTTGGGGTCACCATTCTGGTGATCCAGAGCCCCACAGTACCAACAAGTGCCAGAAATGCGGGGTTCGGTACTGGAACCACTGGGAGCCTGCTTTGCAGCAGGTGGACCACTACTCTTACTCCCACCCACATAGGATTTATCCCCACTAGATTTTTGGTTTACTCAACTGTGACTGCTTCTGGGACTCCACAGCTTTCTGAGAGGTCCCATTTTCTTTGTCCTTGTCCTTCCCACTGGAGTCCTTTGGAGACACCCGGTGGGAGACCCACTTGTCAGCCAGCCTGGCCAGCTCAAAGGGATCTAAAATGTTCTGGTCAGCAACATACTGACACAGCTCTGGTGAACAGGCTTCAGAACAATGCTCAGAAAACAACAGGTGGGACAATTCAACAAAATCTTTCACCTTGTATCCATCAATCCACCCCATCATGTTCATATGTGCAGCACTCACCCAGTCAACCCAAGACACATTCTCTCTTTTCTTAAATTCCCTGAACCTTTTAAGGTATTGGGTAGGTGTCATGCCAAACCTGGCAATCAAAGCAGACTTAATGCACTCATACTGACCCCTTTCTTCCACACTCAGTTTCAGAATACAGTCATATCCAGTCTGAGGCACTCTGCTTAACAAACACTTAGCCCAATCTCTCTTATCAACATCATGGATTCCACAAGCCATCTCAAATACTTCAATCCATTGGAGAATATCAGAAACCTCTGCATACACACCAACCAAATCTTTCATGAACTTGGTGGCTGGGGACCTGACACTCTCAACTGGTTTTGCTGAAGTCTCCATTCTAACTCTCTCCAGGTAAATTTACTGGTGCTCAGTGTCCCTATCTTTGAGTATCAATTGTTGTGCCAACTCATTTTTTTTAATTCAGCTTCTGTTGCCAATTATTTGTATTGAAAGGCTAACTGTTCCTGTTGTAGCTCCAATTTTAAAAGTTCAATCTTCAGGTCTTCCCCCTGAAGAGCAGTGTGGGGTTCGGAACAGAGGCAGCAGTAATGGTGGCATCCCCATAATCAGATTCAGTAACAAACCCAGGGGCATAGTCCTCATTGGTTGCATTCCCCCTTCAAGAGCTTCACAATCAGTCTGGTAGTCCACCAGGCCAGCTATCAGCTCAGCCCTAGACTTATCTACAAAGTCTAACTCCCTGGCTTTACAAGCACTCTGGAGAGCCTCTAAGCCCATCCGAGCCAATTTACCATTTGCAATAGATTCCATTGCTTGTAATGTAGTTATCTTGTACACAGCTAAACCTCATTTTAACAAAGTGTAGATAATTTGTAAGTGGCAAGGTTACACGCTGATTCTGAAAACCATAAGCATCACACCCCTGCCACCAGTGTAAAGACTGGAGGGCGGTGTCTGTACTCCTGCTCTCTATAGGGCAGAGGAGAGGTACAGAGGACCCCAGCCGAGATTCTCTATTATTGGTAACATAGGCGAGCAATCAAGGCTTAGCTCTCAGGAGGTGATGCAGGCTGGTTCTTATGTACAGTGTAGTCCCCAAGCACCCAAAAAGGAATGTCCACACACTTTATTAGCAAAAACACAGTCTTTATATAAATAAGGTTCATATTATGTACACAATCACAATAACACACTTTGTGCTCGGACAATTCTAAAATGGTAAATATATACAGTTCCACAATTGCTCTGATTCCATTAAAATGTATCAACTGTACTCAGTTCAGGGAGCAGCTTCGATCTTCGTGGTGCTCATTGACGGAAGCTAGTGAACGTCCTGTGAGGAAGAGGCATGTGTTGCACCTCGACGAGGAGTGTTCGTTGCCTCAAAGAGTCAATGAAGAATTTTGTCCCAGCAAGGGCGTCGGGTCGTTGGCGTCTGGCGTCAGCGAACGGGACGTGACCATGGCTGGCTTCATTGCTGTCTCTGAGGTCTTCGGGTGGTGGGAAACCCACCGGCGGATTCTCCTCGGTCGTCGGCGGCCTTCACTTTCTCCGGCAGGGTGAAAGAAGTCAACGGTGAAGGGAGTCCTTGGATCAAATGTTCTTAGGCAAAGGGAGCACTGCAGCACCGGTCGGCGACAGTGGATGGCTATCCAGTGCTTCTCTTCATTCTCCTCGGTGGTGCCCTTCTCCGGTCTGCAGCCTTTCGTAGGTCTGTCTACCAGGGAGCTTTGGCAAAGATCAGCTGGTGCACGATAGTCCCTCGTAGCTCGGGAAGAGGTCTCCTAACCAGGTCCTCTCTTGGATCAGTTCCTTGAAGGCACAGCAGCTTTCCAATTAGTGAAGGACAGCAGCAGCAGTTCTTCTTCTTTCAGTGTGCTTCAAAGTTAAGCATCAGTTTCAACTTCAGCTTCTGAACGATTTCTAGCAGTGAGAGACCCCCAGATATACTGGTGATCTCCCATTCACTCTGCTGGGTCACACTCAGGCAACCAAGCACTCAGAAGGGCATTCAGGCAGTCAGGCAGCCAATCAGATCACAGTGCAACCAGGCCATTCTTCTCCATCCAGACACTCACAACACAGAATGTGGATTCGGACAAGCACTCTGCCATTCAGCAATACACACTGCATTCATACCAGTTTCGGGCAGGGCTGTCTCAGTCATTGTGTCAAACACCAGATACTATAGCCCCATAACACGGAATGTGTATTTGTCACACACTCCATTCACCCAGGTCCCGCCCCATGGGTGTACCCACAACATACAGTCATTAGGAAGGCTCCAGCCAGTCCGGCCTGGACTTCCCCACAACACCATATATGGAACTTCCACCCAACAGCCAGTCAGAGGGAAGGGACAGAGTCAGGGCTTCCCATAAACATACAGTAGGAGTACAGGGTCGTACTCCCAACGATGGGTGCCATAAGGGTATCCCAAGGGTCTGTTCACCAAACCAAATACAGGAAGAGCTGAACCGCCAGGAGTCCCACATGAACTCCTGTGTTTAAAACAAGACAGAACACATGATAAAAAGCAATAAAGGACAAGAATTCGGAGGCCCTGTCCCTCCGATGCATTTCCAGCATCACAGTGGTTAAGGTGACCCACACTGTCAATCCCTACCCTCTCAAATGGCACTCACAACACAGAATGTGGATTCGAACAAGCACTCTGCCATTCAGCAATACACACTGCATTCATACCAGTTTCGGGCAGGGCTGTCTCAGTCATTGTGTCAAACACCAGATACTATAGCCCCATAACACGGAATGTGTATTTGTCACACACTCCATTCACCCAGGTCCCGCCCCATGGGTGTACCCACAACATACAGTCATTAGGAAGGCTCCAGCCAGTCTGGCCTGGACTTCCCCACAACACCATATATGGAACTTCCACCCAACAGCCAGTCAGAGGGAAGGGACAGAGTCAGGGCTTCCCAAAAACATACAGTAGGAGTACAGGGTCGTACTCCCAACGATGGGTGCCATAAGGGTATCCCAAGGGTCTGTTCACCAAACCAAATACAGGAAGAGCTGCACCGCCAGGAGTCCCACATGAACTCCTGTGTTTAAAACAAGACAGAACACATGATAAAAAGCAATAAAGGACAAGAATTCGGAGGCCCTGTCCCTCCGATGCATTTCCAGCATCACAGTGGTTAAGGTGACCCACACTGTCAATCCCTACCCTCTCAAATGGCACTCCAACAACGGGGAGTGGAAGCAATGGAGCCTGGATCGTTGATCCACTTTTTCAGAAATCTGGCAAGTGGCACAACTCCTACAATGACTTTCTAATTCTCTCCACCACACCCCCATCTAGGGCCAGTAGAGTGCATGGATAACCTTTGCTTGGTTCTCTTGATCCCAAGGTAACCAGCAAGGGGGACTTCATGCGCCAGTTGCAGGAGGAAGGGTCTTACTTGAAGGGGAACCACCAACCTCTTATGGTCTTCTTCAGTAGACTCTGTGGACTTACTGTACAGGATCCCACCTTGCCAATAAATTGCCTTTTCTCAGATTCCGAAGGAGGTATGAAGAAACATCCAGTGCAGCTGGCTTCAGGGCACAGGAGAGCAGAACAGCAGACGAACTATTGTGACCGTCACCACCAGGTAGTGACGTGGGAATCGTGGATTCAGGCTGCATTATGCACTCTCTTAATTCAAGACCCAGAGGAGCTAGGCCTATGAAATTTGGCAGGAGAATGCACGGGACAACAAGCAAGCAATGTCTCAAGTCCCAGGTCTGCACTCGAGGCAGCAGCGGAGCTGCGTGTTACCCTGCGGAAGTGCTAGACAGTTCGTTGGATGGGCCAGGAACACTTCCGAAGGGGCTCGTTAGGTGGGTAAGCAGGGGGCACTGAGAGTAGTTGTTTCCACTATTCCAAAGGGCCAACAGCAAAGGACAAAGGGTGACAAAGCCTTCCAAAGCATCTCCAGCAGTTTCACAAGTCCATTTCTTCGTGTACAAGACGTGGCTCCTTCTGTAATTTGGTGAGAGCACAAAATCGAGGACTTCCAATAGAAGATCTGCTCTGTTGCAGGCATCCCAGATATGTACCAATCATGGCGCACAGTGGTCTCAGTCATTCAGGCACTCCAGACATCCTGGCACCAGCATTGTGGATTGGGACTAGCAGTCCCAGCCCTCTTCCTGGGCACCCATATGTGACAGACAGAAGCCCATGAAAGAGATCGGTTTTTGTAGGAGGCTGCATGCCCAAATAAGGAAAACCCGGGTTACTGGACCTGTTTGAAGGCAAGGAAAAAAATGGCCATGGGACAGAACAAAAGACTTTGTGGCTCTGACATTTTCGGAACTGGCTACAGTCTTGAGCCAAACGCTATAAACACGGTTTAAGTCAGTAAAAAGAAGTAAAGCATTATGAAAAGTAACTGCTACCACTGGTTCATCACAGGCACACTCGTACAATCACCAAAAAGTCCTTCGAGGGTGTCAAGATTTCCAGTATATTCCTGATTGTACAGTCCCTGATGCAGTGTACAATGGGTGATGATGAGGATCCAGCCAAATTCATTCTTTAATTACAAGAGATGTGGAGAGCTGAAATGGGAGGACCGTGGGATCGTTCAATATTGTTTTTTTCTATTTTATTGTAAAGAGAGGATTGCCAAAGGAAGTGCAGAAGGTGTTAGATAAGATTGTGGGTAGTGAAGCAAAGGGGTAGCCAGAGATACAGAGTATAATAGTGCATCATTGCAAAAAGATTAAGGAACCAGAGAGGGAACCAGCTCAAAGGCGTCAGGCGGAGGAAGCAAAATTGGCAGAGAAGAAATTTGCAAATGTTGCAGTTGAGGTACCTGTGCTGATGCCTGTACAGGTGGAGGGGACAGAGAGTACTGAACACGTTGTGAGCACCACCATCACTGCACTATGGGCAGATGGGGGGACAAGGACAGTAGGGCAGGGGACGACAGTACCCCAGCCTACAGTGGCAGCAGGGAGGACCGTAGCGAGGAAGAGCGGGCTTCCGAGGAACAAGAGCAGGAGGATTTGGACCCAGAGGAGGTGGGTTTGGACCATCACAATGTTGGAATTGTTTAAGGTGGGGGCATTTCGCAAGGCAGTGCAGGAGTAGGCCTGTAATGGGCTACAATTAGGGATAACCGCAGCAGGGCCAAGGCCACAAGGACTAGGGTATCCGCAACAGGGTCAAGGGTGTCAAAATCAAGGGTATCTTCAGGGGCTGCCCAGGACAAATAACCAGCAGCCTCAAGTACCTGATATACAGGTGCGGCACCCGCCACAGGAGCAGCAGGGTAGTGCTACACCGGTCAATAGGGTACAGAGTGGGACCCCTGCTCCATTCGGAGGAGCAGCAGTAATGGGGGGCAACCGCTTCTTGTTTGCTGGAATGAACATATAGCCTGATTAGGGCAGCCCACAGAGAGCACTAGCGTGTCAGATCTTGTCAATGACCATCCACCCTGAGGAGGAACCCTTGGTGGGGATGGTGATAGGAAGCATGCAGTTCATATTTATGGTTGACACCGGTGCAACAAAATCATGCATCATGGAGGGGAATTTTCCATTATCAGGCAAATATCTTGAAAGACAGGGATTCTCTGGGGCTATTTCCAAGGTCCCATATACTAAGGAGCTGAAAGTAAAAGTGGGAGGGAAGGTGGTGCGGGCTCCCTTGCTATATTCCAAAAGTTCCCCTGTCAATTTGCTGGGCAGGGACCTGGTCAGCAAATTAAACATGACAATATCATTTACCGATCGCGGTATAGTTTGTTTCACACCTGGGATGTGCGCGATAACGGCAATGCTGACAATACACACAATGACAAGGGAGGTGGTGGTTCGCGGAAGTGATGGATGACAAGCTGTTTGAGAACAATGATAAAGATGGAGAAATAATATGAGAGCAGTATCTGTATGATGTGGGATTGTATATAGTATGTGCGCTATTGACCACTCTTATGATAGCTTAACAATAGAATATTATGATCCAGATTAATAACACTGAGAAAATGGTTGGCTGCAGAAAAAACCTCCCACAGAGCTTCCCACAAAGCTCTGTATTTGGTACTTAATATAATGGAAAACTGGGAGGGTCTATTAAAGAGGCTGACAAAGGGGGCAACATTGTGGTTTTGAATACTAAAGATTACATCTCTATGGCCATGACACATTTGATAACACCAGATTGGTACACCCCCTTAAAATCCAATCCAACTAAAAAAATTGTGGGTAATCTACTTAACTTGATTCAAATGTGGTATGACAAAGGGTTTTTAAGTGAGGAAGAGAAAGCCTTTTTTACAAATACAGACCCCACCGTTCCTACCCTATATTGTTTGCCTAAAATACACAAGGACTAAGATACACTTCCATCAGTAAGACCAACAATGAGTGGCATAGGATGGTTGACGGAGGGTCTCTCTCAATATTTGGATGAGGCACTTAAACCCTATGTTGTTAAGATGCAATCATATATTAAAGATAGTGTACACGTATTGCAATTTTTCAAAACGCTCAAATGGGAATCGGACTATCTATTGGCCACACTAGATGTGTCAGCATTATACACGAGTATTGATCACAATTTGGCCATTCAAACAACAGTATTGCAACGCTTACCTGAACTCTGCAGGAACGCCCTGAGAGATCTTTACAAATCCTTTCTTCAAGAAACAGAGAATTACTGTGGAAACATCAAACAATAACTTTCCTTAATATCCACCCCTTGGGAATTTCTCTTTCAACAGACTGTCTAGGATCTTAGTCCACAAGTATACCCCCAGGCTCAACTGATTATTATTTTTTATGAGCTCTCCATCCTGTTTTCACACAGGGGCGCAAGTCCTGAAGAGTGTTGGTATTATGGAGGCAGCAACACTAAGGAGGGGGAAGATGTCTAGAGTGTACTAGAACATGAGGTAAACCCTAACTCTAGTCACCCTTATCCTAAATACCTAAGTGAAGTTTAAAAGGAAAAGGAATAACCCTATAAACCAACGGTAGTGAGTGTAGCAACCCTCCAACTAATGCCTCAGAAAATATTCATATATGGATTGGCTATCGAGTGATGTGCGGGTAATTTATTTTTATCAACTTGGCTGAGGAGAACTTTCGTTATTTTAATATCAACAGCAATTACACAAAAAGCCTGAAAACAATGCCACTCGAAAAAACTAATACGCAGACAATTATATGTTTGACTAATCGAGTAGAGGAGCGCCTTTTGAAAACACCAGCAGCTCTGATAATTATGCCACGGCTGAGTGCGCTCCTTGCCGGTAGTTACAACTGTCAACTGTGACTAGAAGTTCGCCGCGTAAATGGCGACAAAGAAAACACTGACTAGCATAAGAATATTAGAGACTAAACCTTCGCAATTACAATAACACCACAACAGAATACTTGCGAAATGTTCCAGTATCCCTGCCGGTATTCACTGAGGAGAAGTTTCACAACACGACGAAAAAAAATAAAATGTAAGGGACTGGAACTAGACTAAATGGAAGGGAGGCGGGAAAGCAGAAATGAGTAGAAACTACGGGCAAGGGCAAGGACAAGGGCTCTGACTGGAAACAGCTGAGGAACTTCCTGAGAGACTGCAGTAAGTGTTAGTACTGCAAGCAGTCAACGACGCGAAGCGCGAGTCTCCAGGTGAGCCTGCTATATATAGGAAAATACTGAAATAGACTAGACCTGTGAGAGCAGTCTCTGGATGGCGCAATGAGGCGGCCATTGCAGGAAAACAGGAAGTCCTATTGATTCAGTGGAAATTACCTGTCTATCCCGGGCAACACCACTATCTGCCTGGAATTAACCCTTAAGACTACTATTAACCTACGAACTGGCCTGTGATCATGACAAGTATACTTTTAAAGATGTATCTGCCTCTTATTTACAACATGTTCAGATGCTTAAAAGTTTTCTTCAATTTACATTGGAAAATAATGTCTTTATCTTCAATGAACAATATTATGTGCAAGTAAGAGGGGTGGCCATGGGTGCAAAATTCGCCCCATCCCTGGCCAACCTGCTTATGTCCCAATACGAAGAGACTCATATTTACAATCAAGAAATGTACAAGTTAAATCTCATTGCATGTAAGCGTTATATAGATGATGTTTTGATTGTGTGGAAAGGAACTTTGACATCGTTTGATTCTTTTGTTGTGCATACGAATACTAATCTTTTTGGTATCAATTTCTCTGGTTCGGCGAGTGCCAATGCAATTGATTTCTTAGATTTGCATATTTTTGTTGAGAATGGAGCGATATAGACCAAAACATATCGCAAACCTACAGAGGTTAACTCCATACTTTTTGCTCAAAGCAGCCATCAGAGGGCCACAATTAGCAATATCCCATCACGGGAGTTTTATAGAGCTAGAAAGAACTGCAGCAAAGATGTTGACTTTGAAAAAGAATCACAACTTCTTAGTACTAGATTTACAAACAGGGGTTACTCTTTGCAAGATGTGAATAAAGCTGCTCAGAAATATCATGGTATTAAACAATCAGAATTATTGCAAATGTGTGCAAACAAGAAACCTGAAGATAGTCATATTCCAATCATTACACAGTTTTTGCGGGATTCTTCTACTCTGTACCGTCTGGTATCCAAGCACTGGCACATTTTAAGACTTGATAAAAATTTGGTACCTTATTTAACTGAAAAACCAAAATTCACATACACTAGAGCCACTACAATTAAACTAAAACTCAGTCCGTCTTTTTTGGATCTTAAAACACAGAATGAAAACAACTGGCTACAAAAGGGTAAAGGTTTCTTTAAATGTGGCAATTGTAATCACTGCCAGTTTTCCTATGACAACTGTCAAGCCTTCACAGACACTAATGGGATTACGGTTAAAATCAAATGACTTAATTAATTGTAAAACATGTCATGTAGTTTATGCCATTGTTTGTGCCTGTGGTAAACTTTATATAGGAAGTACCATTAGGCAATTGAGAATACGAATAAGAGAACATTTGGCAAGCTTGAGGAGTACAGAACCTAAATCTGTGCTGGCAATTCATTGGCAAAAAGAACATCAGATGAGTAATAAAGAAGATATTAGATTTATTGGACTGATGAAAGCAAAGAGGGGTAAGCGAGGAGGCAACTTGGAACTGAAATTGAGACAAATGGAGAGTAAACTTATATGTTTCATGAGAAGCACGGAAATTTGACTTAATTGTGATCATGAGATGCATGTGTTTTTGTAGCAACTCAATCAATTATTCTAATCAAAATGGCAATCAGATGGTGTAAATAGTAACGAGAAATGTGAAGCCATCCATTTAGTACTTGTAATTAATTTTTTAACACTTTATCGATACTCTCTGATATGGAGTAGACGTGGGTACATTGGGGATACAGGAGTCCCTAAAACACACAAGTCAGTGTTTTCCATAATGATAGGTTTCTAACGGTAATTACCATAGAATTGTCTAAGATAATTAATAATCAAGTTTCCTTTTCCTAAATTCACTAATTGCACTATTCTAATCATTGCGTTTGTATTTTACAAAAAGGACATTTCTGAAGACCAGCCTTTAGGGCTACTACTTATCACTTGAGCCGTCATTTTGAGGTTGTTTGTATATATCATATTTTAGGTTAACACCGACTATACCCATGGACATAGGACCTAGCTTTCTTCCCTTTTTGATAATTTGCCATGGAACACGTGACAATCGTTCGGGCTTTTTCGCTTAAATTGATTTTTTCCAATAACGGGACAGTATATTCCTTTAATTAACTTTAGACCATTTTTACTTACGATACCATTTTGGTTTTCATACTTCACTTACCCGATAAAGTGTAATGGGCACTTTTACATTACACGTCCTGTATCATATATTTACATCATACATCACGCGCTTTAGCGTATGATGTCATTGCGTCATCGCGTAATGGTACGTCCCCCCTTTTTTTCCCGCCCAACATTTGGCAGTAGGACGATTGTCTCGAAAGGAAGCAGTTCACACAGGATTAATCCCTTAATCCTCACGGAAAAATTTGAAGGTAATGATGTTCAGGGCTTTTACTGTTTTCTAGTGCATAGCCAACATAACTACGACTCTTTTTGTTTTATAAAAATCACTATAATTATTAGACTTTCCGATTCACCAATTTAACCTGGGGCTGCGATTACCTATATTTACTCTCTTTTCTTTTCCGTGTACTAAATGGGCTGATACTTATGTATCTATGTTTACAACGGTCAACATATTGCTGAAAACGGTGTGAGGACATCTCACGCGTTAGTTGATTTCTTTTACCAGGGTTTAATGATCAATACCTGTAACGGTATTTTTATACCTTTGGGTACCATGATAATAACCACTATTCTGAATTATCATAAGGATAGCACCGATATATTTAATTGTATTTATAGGCGTGAAGCTATTGAAAGCTGTGATTTTGTTACGGGCATATATTAAGCCTCATACCATTTGGCCGCTGAAGAGGAACAGACTGGTCCATGACTACTCTTAATATTCTGGTAAGGTTACCATTTAAATCTTTTGATCTTATTCACTGAGTATCATAATTCTTTACCTATATGACACTTATAAGTACACTTTGGCTCCTTTTTTGCTTAAAAGGTTTTCAAATAATCCAGACCTTAAAAACAGAAGACCTACTCAATTGACGAACATCAGCTTTTCATCTCTTTGATAATGGTTCCAATGAAGTAATTTTTCGACAACAATAATCTTCGACCTTTCTGAATTAATTGCTGGTAAGCACTAAATATAATTAATAAGTTTAAGAATAAGTTCACATATGAACTGTGGTTCTTTAGGAACTAAACACTGAGTTCATGTTGATAGACCAACCTTATTATATAAGCACAAGATTGAATGGCTTCACTTTCTTTGGCACCCCCTTTTTTTCATTAGGTGATCACATCACTATGTAAGAAAATGAGACTCTGTTAATCCAAGTTATTTATGAATATCATTAAGGGGACTCTATATTCATGATTACTCACTACGGATTTGTAATTTTTCTCTTCCCCCCACTCCGAACCCACCTGATGTAACTTGTCTCGACAGTGTGACTCCAACATGGTATGTTTTTTCAAACCTTTTATATTGTGTTCATGTAAACTTTGTACTCACATGTAAATATATGTATTTATGTACAACTCATACATGTTTTAAAATAACTGCATATTTTCATCTCTCTGTTAAAAAAAAAATTCAAAAAATATAATTTTTATATGGATTACAGCCTTGAAAACGACCAGGGGTCGAAACACATGTCGGCTGTTCCACATATTAAAAAGAATTTCTGCAACTTTTCAACTCTTATCTCATTAATGATCTTGGCATCAAAACCTTTTCTTTGGACTTTATAATTCAAAGGGTTTGAGCGCAGGATTTGATGACCCTCCCAGTTTTCCATTATATTAAATAATATGAGAGATTTGTATCCCCTGTGACGTAATGGTACAATACCGGAGGGTGCAGTGCCCTTTGATGGCAGCACTAACCCCACCTCTATTTCTTGACGAAGACTTACAACACGTTCCTCCGCGTTTATATACTACGAATCCACACAATGTGGGATTACTGAAAGACGTGACCCCTGTGCGTATAACATTGCAGCCAGGTGCGGTGCTACCTAAGGTAAAACAATATCCGTTATCAAGGGAGGCGAAAGAGGATATTAGAAATACACTACAGACCCTACTGTACCAGGGAATTATCATGCAGTCCACGTCTCCATGTAACACGGCAATATACCCTGTCAAAAAATCAACAGGGGGGTTTCCAAGATGGCCACCGAGCAGGGAGCACTGTGATCAATACTCCCCTGTACATCGGGCCCAAAACGGATACAAAATAAAGCGGCTTCACCCTCCCCAGGCGTGATTTGCATAGAGCAGGAGCCTGTGCAGGTGGGAGCTCGGAAGCTGTAGCTCGAGGCCCCGAAGAGACGAAGACAGCAGTAGATACTGCTGGTGCCGGGGAAGCTAGGACCCGAGGCGTCGGCCTAGTGCTTGCACTGGGTGGAAGGATTAAAGGTGGCCCAGCATTGGAAAAAGCAGCCCAGGCCACCAGTGAAGCCGCCGTTCTTTTTTTTTTTTATTTTTTTTTTTTATTTATTTTGATTTAGCTGAATAAATCAACTTTTCAAAAGAAGAAAAGAAAAGCAAAACGAGAACAACAAATATGCAACTAAATATATCAATTCTTCTATAAAATTACAATTAAAACAATGTAAGAGTTTTAAATCAATTAATGAATAGATCTAACTCATTGCTTATAAAATAGCTCCACATTACTTAGTCAAAGCAGGTAAGATTGCATCAAGAAATTGCACTAATGATTTGATTGTAGAAAATTTCATGTCGGCACATACTGCTTCCCAAATTTGCATGTCATCTTTTTGGCTGTAAAAATTCATTAAGTTTGAGAAAAATTTGGACCGTTGATGATGCAGGCCACTACAGATAATGATCAAATGTTGCAATGTCTACTTTTCATCAATTATTCCACAAAAGCGACAATAGTCCAAGTTGCTTGGAATCAGATGCCACCTCACAAGGACTTCCCTAGTTGGAAACAGATTCAACCTAAACCGTAGGTATTTGTTCCTTATGTCGGTGGATGGGCATTTCAACAGATAAGGCGCAGCATAACCCAAACGTTTGTGACCAAAAATACGTCTGTCAAAGTCTTTATATTTCAGGCATGCTGATTGATTAAGAATCCATGTCCATTGATAACATTTTTTCTTTGCCCGTACAGGATTTTCAAGTAAAAGAGGGATTGATATATTAGCTGCGAGCAAAGTATCAATTACATAATCACGCCACGTGCGTGGATAAAAATAAGTAGAAGCAATCAGGTAACGTGCTACAGTGTTTAGTATATTGTTCATTCCTAGGCCCAATAAACATTTGCGGAAAAAAACACACATCCGCCATTTGACTCTAGAAGCCATTGAATTCAAGCCAAGTTCAAATCTTAATATGGGCATAGGAACACAATTAGGTAAGCGTAAAACTCTCTTCCAAAACGTAGCTTCGAGCTTATTCCATATTTTATCACTAAGACAAAGCTTGGATTCTGCAGCATATAGTAATATAGGTATAACCTTTTGTTCATAAAATAGCAAAAGGTGTTTTAAAGTGAATTTGCCATACTTGAAGTTCAAGATTCTTGCTTGAGAGGTCAAGTTAGTTCATTTAGACTGTAAATTGGGTAAGTAAAGCTTGTCATTTATTGTGTTCTGTACCGTCAGGCCCAAGTATTTGTATTCTAAAACAGTTTTCAAAGGTTCATTACCAATAGACCAGGAGAAGTGAACGGATTTTCTATTAACATGAGGATTGCACAACAAAATCTGAGATTTATCAAAGTTTATAGTTAGATAATTATCTTCAACATAAGTCGACAGTGCAGTTAATAGGTTTTGTAATCCTTTTGGGGTCTGTGATATTAGGACTAAATCATCAGCGTATAGTAACCATCCTATACGCTGACCCCCTAACTCAGAGGCATCAGAAGACACCTTAGAGAAAAGCTTACCTAAATCAAGAATAAATAAATTGAACAAGAAAGGGGCCAATATACAGCCTTGTTTAAGGCCCGTGTATGTAAAGAAGGAAGATGATAGAAGCCCCTCTAAATTTAACCTTACACGCATGGAGGTGTTAGAATGTAGCTGTACAATAAGGGTTAAGAGTGAAGAAGGGCAACCTAAGGGATGCAACTTCTGAAACATAAGTCTCCTATTTATAGAATCAAAAGCTGACCTGAAATCTATAAAAGCAAAGTATAAAAACTGTTTCCGTGCTGCGTATTGAGATTTTAACATGTTAATAGTCATGATGTTAGGCAAAGTACCAACTCCTGAAATAAAGCCAGATTGAAAAGGATCTGCCACATGATTGTTGGTCGACCACACACGCAGATCTCTTAAAATTAGGCGACAGAAGATTTTTCCCGGTACGTCCAACAAGGATATTGGGCGATAACTAGCCGGGTTGGATCGATCCCCTTTTTTATATATGGGAACAACAATGGACTTTTTCCACGATGCCGGGATACATTGAGTCTTGTGTATGTGCACAAAAATAGAATACAGTATTTTGGCCCAAATTATAGGAAATTGCTTCAGGTGCATGTTAGACAACCCATCGGGCCCAGGGGCCCGTGAAGAGTTTGCTTTATTAATAAAGAATAAGAGATCTTCTTCGTCAAAATTAAGCTCAAAAGCAGACTGGTGTAAAGGCTCAAGGCTGTCTACTATAGTGGTACGAGAAGCATACAAGTTAGAGAAATATTGTACCCAAGATCCCTCGCTCACCCCATTCATCTGAATGGCAACTTGATGTCCTGCAGTCGCCTGGTTTATAATTTCCCATGATGCTTTCGAGTTTTTGCTAGCCAATATTTTTAACATCTTACTACCATCTTGTTGATATAGTTTAGCCCGCTTGCCTCTTAGCCAGTTCCTATACCTGGTTTTAATCAGAGTAAGCATTTTCTTTCGATCATTATCATTAAGTTTACAAGCCACCCTTTTTTCTGCTCGAACTAGAGCTTTCATGGTTTTAATTTCGTGATCAAAAGTGTGAAAATAAGGAGGTTGTCTTTGTGTGTGCATGATGTTAGCGGGTTGAAACAATTGCATTAGCTCGTGATATATAACTGTAGGGTTATGGTCCAACATACACTGATGTTGAAGTTGAGCCTCATAATAATGTCTAAATGCTTCCAATGAGGTTTCTGTCCAGTGTAATCTGTTCCGAGCTGTGTTCACCTTTATGGAGCCTCTTAAGCATTGTGGCATTTCGTAACTCATGGGAACCTTAGAAGTCCAGGACATGTTAAGAATATTGTGGTCACTTGCTTCTGCATCTATAACTTGAAATGATATAACCCTATCTAACATACGGCTATCTACATAGATATAGTCAATGGTTCCTTTACTAAAAGCACGTTGCCATGTTGTTCTTGCAGGTATGTCGGGAGCCATTGAACCATTTAACATGAACAGTCCTCTGTCCTCAACTAAGTTCAGCCATTTGTTCAACCGACTCAGCTCTGTACTTCGAGGCTTACCAAGACAGTGGAGATTAAAGTCTCCAGCAATGATAATAGAATCCACTTTATCATCTACAATAGTGAGATCAAGTGCGTTGGTTATAATGGCCAAAAATGTATCATCTGTAATGCTCAAGGCATTCCAATATACATTGATAAGTGCACAATGCATATCGGGACCAATAAGCCTTGACATTTGAATAGAAGCATTAGGCAAAAACCATGGTTCAACTCTAAGAGAGGAATTTTGTTTAACGGCCATTAGAAGACCAGAAGTAGGCCTTCCATGTATCCCCTTCTCAGCGGGTATGAGCAAAATGTCATAGTTATCCCAAGATGGAGGATGCATTAGCCAAGATTCCTGTAACAGTAAGACATCATGCTTCGACAGATCGTAAAGTCGATTATTCATCAAATGTCGATGCCCCCTGGAATTCCAGCTGATCAAGGAAAAGGTGACCTCGTTGTTTGCCTGATGCTAACGCTGAATTGGCTTTTGATTGCAGGCGCACTTTACTGGGCTGCAACTCAGGTTACGGTTTGCAAATTGTTGTATGTGATGCTGGGTATTTTTTTCTGAAGTAAGTTCTGGTGTACTAGAATGTACCGAAACCATAAAGCCTAATTCAAGCAATTTTGCTCGAACTGCCCATATGGTATTAACTACAATGCGAGAATTTATCCACAGTATTACTGAAGACCGTTGAGAGTGGTCAGGGAATTCCACTTGTTCGATATCAATAGAGCCAATATCATCCAACTCTGGGAACTCACTGAATATGGCTAAAATAGATGAGCGATTCAAGTGATACTGAGTGGCCGGAAGAGGACAGCATTTGAAAGATAGCGAATGGACAGCAGGTCTCCTAGGGCGCAAGTTCCCTTGGGTCAATTCAGAATTATTATTAGCCTCCATAGATGTTTTATTTCTCAAAGTCACAAATTTGGGGTCTTTTCCAGCTACAGAGGTATCAATGTTAAGGATTTTGACTAGTGTAGTTTTAATCAGAGATTCAATATTCAAGCGAGACAGATTTTCCTCTTGTGTTTTGTCCTTATGAGGCACTGTCCTAGTGTCATCGTTCATTTGCTGTCCTGGCCCTTGAATTTTACAAAAATTCAGAGATCCAGAGTTTCCAGAGCTGGAGTTAACATTCGGACTCAGTGTTTTGACATCCGGAACAATGGGTTCACAGTTTGGTAATACCAACTTTTTTAAGACCGGCTGAGAAGCCATGTAGTCATCAACAGCCTGTCTAATTTCTCGTCGCTGAGCCATTGGATTCGGTTCTTGTGTAAGTTGTTTGGATTGTAGAAATGGCATTTTTTTTTCCAAATTACTTACAGGTAAGTCCTGTTCTGCTTCCAGCACTACTTCAGCCAAGGTATTCAATGGACTGTACGACTGAACAAGTTTGTTTTTCACCAATGCTTCTCCAGTTGACTTAGACTGGGACATTATTAGATATTTTTTTGTTATTGCCTTGGAAGCCATTCGAGAATTTGATACGGGTAGTGTAATATTTTTAACAAATGCTTTTGTATGTGAAGGTCGTTTAGGGACAGATTTGATATTTTTTGATTTCTTCCGAAGATCACCCTTAGATATCCCTTGCTGTAAGGGTAAGGTCTCTGTCCCCGTGTTACCAAACAAGGCATAGTTTGGTTTTTTCTCCTGAATAGTAGAGACAGGCGACTGCTCCTTGGGGCTAGCCGTTAAATCCACAATAGGCTTACTTATGTAGGGTAAGATAGAGTATGTTTGACGATACTCATCAGACCATACAGAAGTTTGAGAGCTGACAGATTTTTTCTGCGGAAGTGGACAAGATGGAGAGTGTAGATCGTTTAGTTTATTTACTATATCCAGATGGCCAGATAGCAGCTGATTTAGTTGCTCTGAGTGTACATCTGCCTTAGAAGCCAAAGCTTCAAATAGCTTTGCAAGAGACAGAATAGCTGTATTCATAGATGACAAGGCAATCGTGACCATGTTATTTTGTGTGTTTACTACTTCCGTTGTAGAGTAATGATCAGGAGCAATTTTACGTGGGGTGGGAGCAGTAAATGATATTTTCTCAGCAGAGTAAGAATCACTAATATTTGTGAACATAATTGGAGATTTAGAGAGATTATCCGAAAGAGTGTGCACAGTAAAACAAGAAGCATTTGTATCCAAGTCTATTACTGCCAAGTCACTAGAAATTGGAGTTTTAGCACCATTTGCAACAAGTAAGGGCAGACCAGAATTGTTTGCAGACACTATAGTCTTTGCGGTAAGTACATTGTTTAAAAGTATACTATCTGTTAAAGAGACATTTTCCTTAGCAAATGTGACAATAGGAGTGCCTGTAGTGCCACCATTAGTTTGTGCACTCGAAGCTCCTAGAGTATCGTGCGAACCACATGTCTCAGAGACAGAAGTAATCGTGCCATGATTGTACGTTGTGGCAGGTTTAATAACTGAACCAATGGATTCATCAGATGTAGTCATCCGACCCTTCACTTTAGAATGTAAGTTATCCATATCACAAAAAAAGGGGCGAATGTCCACTTGCAATGAGGGGTCCGTGTTGGGTTTTACGGAACGCTTAGTTGTAGTTGCAAAAGGAGTAGAGCTCAAGCGGCATTTCTTGGTTGGACAGGATGAAGAATTGAGAAGGGATTGCTCCACATTAGTGACATGATTTTTAGTAATCGCAGGCATTCCAGATTTTAAAGAAGTAGTGCCTCTCTTCATAGTATAATATGATATATACTTTATCAAATGGCAAAAGTGAGCTGTATTGACTTATCGTCAAGAATAAGAATAAGAACTCAGTATTAGAGAGGTACCTCCACGTGTAGATGTTCCCCTGCACAGCACGCCAAACAGCCGCACAACAGCCAGCGGGCTCTACTCCACCGGGCTCCACGCCACAAGGGTGGTAGCCTCGGTCTTTTCAGGCCAGTTGCGGTCACGTGAGAAGTCACGTGGTCCAGTCTCCGCCTCCTCCAGGAAGCGCGGCAGCAGCAGCACCAACAAGAGCGTGATTATGCTCGCAGTGTCGGGCACATCAGGCGAGTAGAAGTTGCTTGGAAGCAGTCCCCAAACAGTTCAAAATGAAAAACCGCGCACGGGCGGCAGCCTCGGTCTTTTCAGGCCAGTTGCGGTCACGTGAGAAGTCAGGTGGTCCAGTCTCCGCCTCCTCCAGGAAGCGCGGCGGCAGCAGCACCAACAAGAGCGTGATTATGCTCGCAGTGTCGGGCACATCAGGCGAGTAGAAGTTGCTTGGAAGCAGTCCCCAAACAGTTCAAAATGAAAAACCGCGCACGGGCCGCAGCCTCGGTCTTTTCAGGCCAGTTGCGGTCACGTGAGAAGTCACGTGGTCCAGTCTCCGCCTCCTCCAGGAAGCGCGGCGGCAGCAGCACCAACAAGAGCGTGATTATGCTCGCAGTGTCGGGCACATCAGGCGAGTAGAAGTTGCTTGGAAGCAGTCCCCAAACAGTTCAAAATGAAAAACCGCGCACGGGCGGCAGCCTCGGTCTTTTCAGGCCAGTTGCGGTCACGTGAGAAGTCACGTGGTCCAGTCTCCGCCTCCTCCAGGAAGCGCGGCGGCAGCAGCACCAACAAGAGCGTGATTATGCTCGCAGTGTCGGGCACATCAGGTGAGTAGAAGTTGCTTGGAAGCAGTCCCCAAACAGTTCAAAATGAAAAACCCGCCGTTCAAATATTGGAGAGAGGGAGGCCATACCACTGCAGCCGTTGGAGGGCTGGAGGGAGAAGGTGGAAGGCTCACACTGCACCCTCCGTATGGCTACACTGAGAGTGAGGCTGATGGAGCAGAGACTAAGAAGGCGGACTGAGGAGGGCCACTGCACCAAGGCGGAACAGGTAGGTTGAAAGCCCGCACCCGGCACACACGGAAAGGTCTGCTAAGAGGAGGCCAAGGAGAAGGGAGATTCCCAAGAGGGAAAAACGCTTCTGGTCCCGGAGGGATACGATCCAGGAAGGGGGTTCTTGGCACTATCAGTAGTCGGGTGTCACGTCCAAATTCCCCCTCGGGGGAACTGAGGAGAGCAAGAGCCCTCAGGTAGCAAGGGACGATGGTGGCTATGCAGAGGCAATTCAGAAGGCGTCACCCACTCTATAACAGGGTTGTGAGAGGAAACTTGATCAGGCCCGGCAAAAGGTCTGTAATCTTACAACAAGCCCCCCCGCAACTAAGCGCAGTCGGAAGTATACCCACCCCGGATAAAGTCGAAAAGACAGCGCTGGGGGAAGAGTGACAGGGCTAGGAAGGAGACTCACTCGGAAAATTGTCCAATGGGCGGGCGACGTCGGAACATGTCTAAAACGACAGGGAAGGACCCCTCCTTGCCTATAAAGGGGGCCAAGAAGCCCCAGGACAGCAATTTACAGAAGATGTGGGGCCGTGATGTGAGTTCTCTCCAGCAGATGGGAGCAGTTCAGGATCAGGCTGACAAAGGTGACCCTTACCTGCAGGATAACCAAGACCAGACGGTCACCACCATGGTCCTCAAACAATACTTCACTGACTTCGGTGATAAAATAGCTGACACTGTCCAGAGGCAGATGGACAAGATGAGGGAGGATCTTGCAGAGGCTCTACAAGACATAAAGAGGAATGTGAACAATATAGAGGAAAGGATGGATACTAACAAGAGGGCGATCCAAGACTTGGCCGATGACTCCAGAAAGGTGGACATGCTCATGGAACAATTAGCAACAGCCACCCACATTCTGGAATTTCAGGTAGAGGACCTGGAAAATAGATCCAGAAGATCAAATATACGCATAAAAGCCCTGCCTGAAGAAGTGCTAAACTTACGAGGAGCAATCACTAATATCTTCACAGACCTCCTAGACCTGTAGAACCAGGGAGACATTCGACTCGACAGAGTACACAGAATCGGACCGCGAAGAACAGAACCAGGAGCCAGGCCAAGGGATGTCGTAGCGGCACTCCATGATTATTCAACGAAGGAAAAGATCCTACAGGCGGCAAAGAAAGCGACACAAATAACATACAATGGGTCAGAAATTCTCTTGTTCCAGGACCTCGCCCAAATTACGCTTATTAAGTGGAGGCAGATGGCCCCGATCCTCTGGGCTTTGAGGGACAAAGACATCAAGTATAGATGGACATTTCCTTTCGAGGTTAGCCTATGTATTGCATCTAGTGGAATTTTTGAGGCTAGCCAATGTATTGCATTTAGATTATTTTTTTAGGGTAGCCTATTTATTGCATTTAAATGAATGTGTAAGGGTAGACAATGGATTGCATTTACATGAATTTTGAGGGTAGCCAATGGATTGAATTTAGATTAATTTTTGGGGGTAGCCAATGGATTGCATGTAGAGAAACTTTGAGGGTAGCCATTGTGTTTGTATCTAGATGAATCTTTGAGGGTAGGTAATACTGTATTATACTAGGTGCATTTATATAGCCAATGGCCAGAATTTAGCTGCACTTTTAATTCACCTTCTTCTAAATCCATCTGCATCTATGCAACCAAGAACTAGCCAGGACACACAGGTATGGATCACACTCCATGCCTATGGATACTAGCCAAAGGCAAGGCCACCCAGCTGTACCCATCTGCTATCATGCACTACTCTAAAACTCATTGCACAACACCTCTGCCATTAGAATGCAGCTATCCCCCACGATAAAAATTCAGTCTAGCTGCACATATAATGATTCTCCTGCTCTCGCGTACTCTCCAGACTACCTCCCATCACCTATCCACTACATGCACTACTCTAAGACACATTGCACAACTCCTCTGCTATTAGAATGCAGCTATGCCCCAGAATAAAAATGTGTCCTAGCTTCACACATAATGATTCTCCTGCTCTCGCATATTCTCCAGACTACCTCTCAGCACCCATCCACATACTTGCTCTACATGGGTGACTAGCAGGGAATTGGGCACGCTACCTTCGTATTGGCTAAAATATACACACACATTCTATAATTCTCTGATGAATTTCCCATACCTGGAATTCTGTCCCCCATGGGTGTCCAACCGAAAGCCTGTTGGGACCATACCTATGGTGAAAGCCGCTATACAAATGACAATTACATTATACATTACATTACATCTGCCCAGCAGTTCATAATACAAAAGATAATAGAAAGCTTGTGGGTTCTGTGATTTTAACGTTTGCAAGTATTTATAAAAACAGACTTTAAGACTGATCAAATGGTGTTACCCGTTGGGGAAAGCAATGTCTGGCCCACTTATGCTGCAAAAGTGTCACACCATTTTCCTGGGATCCGTTTATTCAGTCAGAGACAGAGACTAGTAAATGAACACAAATATCGAATCCCAAGCCTCTCCTTAATGTCAGGTCAATTATTCAAATAGCTGCAATGATAGCGCAGATTCCCTATTTATATCAAGACCCCTTAATTTCCTGAGCGTTCAGTAATCCGGACACCTCTAATTTCTACCTACTTCACCTCTGCCTGCTTTAAAGAGAACTTCAAATCAGATCAGCGTGTCTACTGGCACTGCAGCTGGGAGCTGAACATGAAGGGTCTATGAACTGACAGCACATAAGCCCAGAAGAGAAGCCCACCCCCTCCATCTGCAGAGACCAACCTAATGTTGGGTACTAATAGGTAGCAGAGGTAAATGGTTCTAGGTCACCTGGCCTAAGCCCTGCCCACCTGGTGCCTTCCAGGTTGCCGCTCTTTTTCCCCACTTAGCAAGCCCCGCCCACCTGGTGCCTTCCTGGTTGCCGCTCTTTTTCCCTACTTAAGGAGTCCTCAAGCCTATTTTCCTTTGCAGAAGGGGAGCAGGTGCAAATGGATCTAGGTCACCTGCAGGGTTACGGCCGGACTCATAATGAGGCCCATAGTCACGTGTACTCTGGGTGGACACAGCCTACAGGCACAGTCCCCTTATCATGTTCAGCTGGAATGTGACAGCCACAGGTACATCAAAGTATCTCAGGAAGGGGAAAGCAACACCTTCCTCCTGCCATGACCAGCCTAATTAAATATCAAAGGCTCGTTGGATCCGCCCTGCCTATTGTCAAAGTTCGGCTGGTGGCAGCACATACTGATGAGAGTTAATTGAAACAGGCCTGCGAGAGGCCTCATCGCAGAACTGACAAAAGGGGGCAGGAAACTAAAACCTCTTTGATATGCAATGTTTCAACTTGAAGCTAGCTCCCACCCCTCTGTATGAAGGGCAGTGAATGTCTTGTCTGGGAGAACTGTTTGCAGTAGGCAACCCCTGAAGGGGCATCCCCTTTCAGAGGGAAGAAGTATGTGATTTGATGGAGACAGAAAGTCTGTTCTGACCATAAACCTATAGGAGCCACTGAGAGCTCAATTAACCAGAGAGACTTTGATCCACAACAGACAGGAGGATGGCTAGGGCCTAGTAGTACATGTTGTCACCCCTTACCTTTCCTGTTGCAAAGCATTCTGATTATGACCTCACGCATAACAGAAGATTGTTGCTGGGGACCCAGGGTTGGTTCATTAAGGTAGGCTTAGCCTGCACTGATCACTGCAGCCCATTCGGCTTTAAAAGATGGTTGAGCCCCTCTTTTGGCAGAACATCCGACGACTTCAAAAGGAGTAAGAAGAAAGACTCATTTGGACCCTGGCTGAAGGTACAGTCTGCCTTACAGCTTCCGCCAGTGAAGGAAGGCCAGGATCTCCAAGAGGGAAGCAATATCCTTTCCTTAAACATCTCCCAGGGAACAGAGGGAGATACTTACCGCAGAGGACCAGTCCAGCAGCTCCAGAACTGGTACCCAGCCAGCACACAGCATCCCCTGTTAGGTTCTGCTAGCAAGCTGCCTAGTTGGGAAGTGCCAGAGAGTCTCTGACCAAAGGACAAGACCATTGCTGGCAAACACTTGCTTCAGCTTTGGGCCGTCTGCCTTAAAGGATGACACGTGCCCAGCAAAGAAGCTAGGAGGAGTGCCACAATAAGCATCAACCAGCATCTATCTTTTAAGGACATTTTCAAGGTAGTTGATCCCTCAAACCGTGACCGACTGCACCACTGACTTTTTTCATGCTGCAGTCACTAAAGCCTTCCGAGACGCCTCAACCGGCGTTCCAGAGCCGCCAACCAGCACAGGGAAAACTATTCTTGACCCCGAGCCACTGTGTAGGCCAGCCTGCAGCTGTCTGTCCAGCCTCGCTTGCTGAACTGCCTGCTGCCTGATACCTGCAGCTGTCTCCCGTCTTGAACTCTTGTCGCAGGAGCTGCAAGGTGTCCTGGAACCAACTCGACGCTGTCGAGTTTCAAGATCATCTGAAGCACCAGGTACATTTTGGTTCTGTCCCCCTGGCCCTTCTCTAAAGGCCTCTAGTGACATTTAGGATCTCTTGCTCCCTTGGAGCTGAAACCAAATAACCTTGTACAATTAAGAATGTTTGTTTTACCGACTATCCTCCTGTCAGTATCCAGAGTGCATCCCTTTCCTTCATAAAACTATCTGTCCCCTGTGTTCCTTTACAGGGTGGGTTGTATTTTGTAGTGTGCTAGAACTGTCTGTTGTAATAAAACTAAAGTAGATAATGTATACAACCTTGACTGGACAGTCCCTTTTATCATTGGGTAATAATTGTATTTTCGCTGTGTTGCAACTAACCAACGATCCACATCCTTGCAGAGATAAGCCTGCCGCTCCATCCACGTTACTAAAATTGGGCAAGGAGGTTTATAATTGACTTGTGTTTCCAATCTGTTCGGAACCATTCTGGTGTACTAGAGGTGTGGGGCTGATTGTTGGTTTAGAAACCGATATTCATCCCTGGACCACTGGAGCCCCGGAAGTTGATTTATCATGAACCCTAGAGGCCCTTTTATTCCAGGTAACATGACGTACTATGGATGGGACATAGAATAACTTCACAAACTAAATAACAAGACCGACTCACGAAGTTGGCAAATAACTCTGTTTTAATATCAATTGTCTAAAACAGGGAGTACAACAGCCATTAATGGACATCACACAGCATAATCTGAACGCAGCTCATAAAAATATCACATTTTTATACTAGAAGTTTGTCATATATGATGTCATACTACGTGGCAAATTAAGAAAACCTACGGGAGATTGTAGTTGGTTGAAGTGGAACCTCTAAGTATACTTTATATATGGGATATGATTGTGATTGGATCTTTATAGTCACAACACTTCATTGGCTCTCATACCATAGGGCTCTTCGTTATACAGCCTTTTATAATTTGTTGGTATGCTTGTACCGTTCTGGAATATTCGATGCTCTAGCAGCACGTAAGCTGGTACCCCAGGTGCTGGTGGGTGAGCCTGACTGTATCTCCCCACCTAATTAGGCCAATATCTCTTATCACTCATGCAGTCTGCCATTCACATTGTCTTTGAAATCAGCCTTGTAGTAGCTCCTCGTCTCTGGGAATATAAGGGAGTGCAGGCACTGCTATCTTCAATCTGGTGCACCATGCTGTTCGTCTATTTCCATCCTCAGCTCACGTAATCAGAGACCGTGAATTTGCTCATATTCTAGCATTTAATAGTCTTTAGTGAAGAAACTTGGCACCCGTGGTGTTCTCTCCTTGCAACTTAACAAGGGATGCCTCGACATCTAGTGTTCTTTACAAGCTGATAACAAGTTCTTGGCTGCATACAGTCTTTGACATCAAGCCAGACAGCCTCTTTGGTCTTGCTTCAAATGTAATACTATTCTTTGCTGCGACACACACACAATTTTCAATCCATCTTCCTTTGTGGAGACTTGCTTACTAAAATTTGGCATTGAATGTCCAGAACACTATATATACATATGTTGGCGGCATCGCCTGCAGTCTATATCCTATGTATAGCCAGCCTTACGAATACTTAGTCTACTTGCATTACACCGTCTGTACAATTGTAAAACGGCTTTTTTTTTCTGCAGTGCACTTCACACGTGCAATCTTCATTTCACTCATGAAAGCTTACTCCATTCTTTATTTCGACATCAGGTTTCATATCACCTATAACCTTTCTTCTCTGGTCGTCCTTCTCAGTGCGTCACTCTCATCTTCCGTGACGTCACCAGCCTCTCCTCTCTCATCTTCATATTCCTTCAGGCGCTTCTCCTAAGAGACCATCAGTCTTTCGAGGATACCTCACATAGGGTCTTAATGGATATCTTGCCGCAAAGATTCTTCATGGTATAGGTACAATTACTGGTGTTGCACATGTCGTAATTTCCTGTTTCTGACACATAGGCAAAATAGGGGCGGGACTTCCTGTAGAGGCATTTGGATCCTCATCTACACTCCCCCCTCTGGTTAATTCATCAACCACACCTTTACCGGTCTCCACATCTTGACATCCTTTCTTGAAGAAGTGCTTCTTTGGAGTCCACATTTTCATTACTCCTTTCAGAGATCCTGCTGATTTTACATGTTCATCAACACTCCAGGTCATATGGCTGCATCCGCCATTCGGATTAGAGTAAATCCATCGTCCTACATATTTCTTGTGATTCCTTGGATCCATGAACTTCGTTCCCTCTGGTGCTAAGATGCTGGCCTTTATATAGTCTCCGATTTCTTCATCTGTCAATTCCTTGGATTTAGGCCCTGATTCAACATCGATCATGATCTTCATTGCTACTACCTTTTTTGCTGTCTTCTTGAACTGTGTAATTATTATCCTGATTACACAGAACCCAAACATCATCATCACTATTATTGCTCCCAAGAGCTTGAAGATATTCGCCATCCATTGTGGAACCCATGAGAAAATGGACGCGAACCAGCAGTCATCTGCAATATCTTCTGTCTCGTCTTCCATTTTGTTGTGCAGGATCATCAGCAGCGTTATGGCCTCTGTCAAGGTCCCATTCTCATATCCATGGGAAGGTGTGAACGTGCAACATGATTCTCCAATTTTGCGAACAAACACCTCCATCCATGGCTGTGATCATGTCAAGAACATATCTATTCTGGAGAGTCATCCGTCTTATGGCTCTCAGTTCTTCCTTGATCGCATTAAATCCCTTTATAGTATTATTAATTGTCTGCTGGAGCTCCCATCTGGTAATCTGTAGCTATCTAGCATTGGCCATCGTCTGGATCCCAGGCATAAAGATAGTTGTAAATATCGCTGAAGTCTGGCTGAACAATCTGTGTTCGTATGGAATGGCATCGGCATCAAAGGCTACTATTAATTTTGTTGAAAAGTAGCTCTCTCTCCTGGTTCGATTGAAGAACTCAAGTGATTTTCTCTTTCTCAAATGTGCATCTGCTTTTGGAAATTCTCCAACATTCAGGTAACTTTTCAGAATCACTAATGCTAGAATGTGAATGAACACTAGGGAGCACACACCCCCAATCCTTGGGCAGCTTCATATTTGCTCTGGATCCACAGGCCCAGTAGTGATCCATTAATACTACTGTTCCATTCTTCATGCCTGGTACATCAAAGATCCGGTCACACTGATGAATTACTCCAACTTTCCTTTTACCATTATTTCTGAAGCATAGAGCTGCATTAGCCAAAGGCACTACCTGCAGTGGTCCTCCTTTGTCATTGATCCATGTCACCAGTTTCAAAATCTTCGGCCTGTGGTGCTTGAATTCATTCTCTTCAGTATTTATAACTGGCTCATAAAATCCTGTTACTGTGGCTGCTCTGCACACAATCAGGGCTTGCGCCCATCCTTCCAGAGTCAACACTGTTCCTTTAATTTGTAACTGACCTCTTTCCTTACAACTTTGTATTTCTTCTGGATTTTTGCCTTGGCAATCTAGAATCTTCTTTTCTTCTCTTCTGATGCCTGCTCTGTTTATTTCAGACTGCTCATATCTTATCACTAGTTTTCATGTCTCTGGCTTTTCTTTTGTCTTTAATTCTTGTACATAGTTATCTTCTCGTGGAGACGTCTTCTCAGTTACCCATATCAGAGAGGATGTTCGACCCTGGAACTGACCTCGTGTTTGGCAGAGTGCAAGATGCGTTACACAATGGGCTTTCTGTACTGGTACTTCTGTGGCTATGAAGATCGTAGAGGTCCCAACACCAGAGGTATGAGAGCACAAACATAGCAGCTCTCCTTAGAGGTCTTCTCACTCATCTTTTTCATGTGCTGATGCCACATGTTGTTACCCAAATGTGCCGTGCTGTCTAAATATATGTCAATATTATCATCTTCTTATGAACTCCTCTTGTGTCTCTTTCCCTTAAGATGAGTGTTTGCATAGTAATAAAAAAGTATATCAGAAATAGTCCATCCTACAGAAGAGATCATAGGAACATTTGTCTCAGCACTGGGCAATCTTATATGAGCTACTGGAGTAGGTAAAATCACAAAAGTTCTCTGCTTTTCGGTAATAGACAATTCTGAGTGAGTCACTAAAGTGGGGAGAATCAAAGGGATTACCACTTTACATGTTTTGTGAAATAAAGTGTATGGATCACAAGAACCACAAAAACAAGGATAAATGCTGAGCATGCATATATTATACACCAATACATCAGTCCCCACCATTTATGATTCTCTGAACGTCATTGGACTTGCTCATTCTCTGAAATTGATCAATTTTCAAGATTCCTCATTATGCCTGTGTACTATTTTAAGGAAGGAAAAAACCTTTTTAATCAGGCACTTCAGGTAAATCAGGTAGCTGCGGAATCTGCTGAATTATCGCCGTGAGCAGCCTCCTTATTGCAGGGCCATTTTTAGGATCATGCAAAAAAGTAGGTATGTTGACACTACGCCCAACAATAGCAGGATAAGCTCTTAGAATGAATACGAAAACAGCAAGTAAGGGCCTATGGGTATCATCATTTGTCAAAACCATAGATTCAACCAAATAATTGCGTTGTATGAAAAGAAGCAGCGTATTGCTCATGCTTCCAATTTCTTATCAGATGTTGCTATTTAAACATATCCACAATGTGTCAACAACTTTCTAAAGGTCATTTTCAAAGAACTCTGTGGCTCAAGAACTGAGTTTGAACTCCTGCTATGATATCTATAAAGAGCGTCCATGAGAGCCACAGTCCAAGTGCAAATGTGCACTTTTCAATCAATCCACTGGTTTATTGTCCTTCTTCCTGGTTATCGATCGAGTCTGCACATGCTGAAATTCTCCTTCTTTTCTTGCTTCCAAATCGATCGTTAGGGGTGCGTCGGCCTCTTCACTGCAGGTTTTAACGTTGCTGAGATGGATCCACGGTCTTCTGCCTTGAACTTTTACTGCAGAGGGAGTAATGTCTTCCACAACAAATGGGCCAACAAATCTAGGCTCACACCACTTCCTGGTGAAGTTCCGAATTAGCATGCACTAGATCGCCAATGAATAACTTGGGTGCTGATAATAATTTAGAAATTCGTCCTGCTGAATGGTCTTCATCTGTGTGCAGAGACCGACCCCCCTGGTGCTTGAGTTGATCTGAAATGACAGAGATACTAGCGTTCATACATGTTAAATACTCATTCAACTCATTTCCTAACAGTTTTGCAGAACTCTGGGCATCACTTCTGCTCCTCGGTGGAGGAGTCAAAGGCATTCTCATTCATCTCCCTGTCACTAGTTCGTGGGGTGTGAGGTGATGGTCCGAACCAGGCTGATTCCTTAGGGCACATAGTGGTAAGGGCATGCAATATAGCCATCCCTTCTTCACTGTCAATTTCAGCTTGGCGACTCTCTCCTTTAGGAGGCCATTGAGTGCCTCGCATACCCTGTTTGCTTGCAGGTGATAAGCAGAAGAAAACTTGTGTTTTATATTCAAGAGAAGCGCTATTTGTTCAAATACTGCATTAACAAAATGTGGCCCATTATGGGTTCTCAGCACTTCACACACTCCCCATCTTGGAAAGACTTCTTGTACTAAAAACCTCACTGTGCAAGTGGCATCAGGGTGTGTACAAGGACCTGCTTCGATCCACCTGGAGAAGAGACACACCACCACTATCAGATACTTATATCCACTATATACTTGCAGCATGTCAACATAGTCAATATGTAAATGCTGAAAAGGACTATTCGGTCGAGGAATCACTCCTCTAATTGTTTGCAGTGTATGCCCAGCGGTAAACCTTTCACATACGATGCAATTTACTACATAAAATTCAACGTGTTTTAACAGGTTCGGTATGAACCAGTTTTCTGCAATAGCTGCAGCGAGACTCTCCCTAGTTACATGCAGAGGATAGTGCAGCTTTTCAAGCGCTACCCTTAATAATGCTTCTGGCATCACCAGCTTTCTGGTATTGTCCTGTCACCACAATGCTTCTGTGGGGAATAAATAACACCCCCTTTGTTTCTATAATTCTTGCTCTTCCTGTAGTGCCATGCCTTGAATTTCCATTAACTAAGATCTTGATAAATAGTTAAATTCTTCGTTCATCACCATAATCTTGACCACTTTTTCTTTAACATTTGGAGCATCAAAACTTGAAATGTCTGGTGTATATGCAACCCTTTTGGCTTTTACATCTGCGGCTTCGTTCCCGCAAGAAATAAAATCAGTTTGCTTAGTATGTGCTGTGCATTTAACTATCGCTATGGCTACTGGGAGTTGTAGTGCCTTAATAAGCCTGTCCAATAATGATGCGTGCTGTCCTGGAGTGCTGTTCGTTCGGAGGTAGCCCCTCCTTTTCCAATGTGCTAACCCTGCATGCACAGTTGATGTTACATCGGCGGAGTAACTGTATATCGTCACGTCCTGTCCTTCGTGTTTCTCAAGCACTGCAATGAGCACTACCAAATCTGCCGCTTGCGCTGAAAGGTGAGACGGTAGTTTTGCACTTGCCACAACTGCAAATTCACCATTGCCTCACCACAGCAGCACCGGAATGCCTTTTCCCACTTGTCTGATCAATTTTTGAAGAACCACCAATAAAGAGGATCTCCCTTCCTGACAGTGTGTTTTCCTTAATACGCAGGATGTCATCGTAGAACTCGTCATAGTTTGCGCAATCATGTACATGCTCACCCACTGCCACTGGATCAGCCGAAAATGTGGCAGGGTTCACTATTTTACATCTTACAATTTTAATTGCGCTATTTGATATAATAACTTTGTATACAGAAGCCCCCTGAGATGTTAATGTACCCTTGGTTTTCTTCAAAATTGCAAATGAAGCATGCTCTACAAAAAGTGTCATAGGACATCCATTACAATACTTGTAGACTTCTCAATTGTGAACGCAGCAGCTGCCAATGACTGTTTACATGGAAAATGCCCTCTGATGACTGGGTCTAACATCCCACTATAATATGCCAGTGGTTTGTACCCCAATGTGGTTCTCTGTGTAAGTACTGCTGTCATAACTGTCCCATCAGTATGTGTAAATAAAAAAACTGTTCAGCATAATTAGGAATTCCTAAAACAGGAGCTGTACAAATTGCTTTTTTCAACTCTTCAAATCCTTCCTCTCCTTCCTCAGTCCATTCTATTTTTTCTTTATTCACTTGTGTTTTCTTTAAAGCCTGCAAAAGCGGTCTTGTGTACGAACTGTAGTCAAACACCCATGCTCTCACATAATACATAATCCCAAGAATCGCTGCATTCACTTTACCGTGTGCGGTTTTGCAGTTTTCATAATTGCTTCAGCCCTTTCTGGTGTCACATTCTTTCCCTCATGTGAGATCAACTGGCCTAAGTACAACATTTCTTCTTGGAAATACTGTAACCTCTCCTTATCTACCTTATATCCCTTGTCTGCAAGGATAGTCATTAATTTAATTGAATCTTGTCTACACTCATCTTCTGTTGTGCTGCAAATCAGAATGTCATCTACGTACTGTATCACAGTACTTTTCAAATCAATATTGCCAAGGTCCATCTGCAGGACTCTATTAAAGATCGACAAGGACTAACAGTACGCTTGAGGCAAATGAATGTGTTTCAGTCGAATTTGGCGAAATGTAAAGGAAGTCAAGTCTTGTGAGTCTTTGTGCAATGGGATTGCGAAAAATGCATTTTTCAAGTCAATCTCCATGAAATATCATGCTTCTACTGGGATACTACATATTATCGTCATCGGATTTGGAACTAAAGGAAAATCTGCTTCCACAATCTGGTTAATTGGTCTCATGTCTTGTATGAATCTCCACGACCCTCCCTTACATTTTTTAATATGGTACACCATAGTATTACACAATGACTCTGATGGCACCAGAATATATTGATCCATCAATGCCAAAATAGTCTAAAAAATGCCCTCATCTGCCTCTCGAGACATTGGGTATTACCTCACTCAAGGTAAAATTGTTCCTGGTTTCAGCTTTATCTTACCCTCACCCACTCCTTTTAATAGGCCTACATCATAAGTGCCTGTAGTCCATAAAACACTTGGCACCTTTTCCAAATCTTCATTAAAAAATGCTGGACGCTGTCGCATTATTGCCATGCGCTGTGGGATCTCCCTTTTCTCCATTCTGATCCAATATGTAATACTCATCTCGAATACTACTTCATCATCTGATGGATCATCTCTGAACATGTCATCATCAGTGATGTCAATCAATCTACACCTTTCCCCAATGGCAATTATTGTTCTCCATGGTCTACCCTCATCATCTGTGCCGCCATTTCCCCTCGTACTTTGGCTGCATCTAATTCTAAGGGAATAGCCCCCCTCTTCGTCCATAGGTACCTGTGGTCTGAACAAAAATTCATTAGATATCTTTATAGTCCTTCATCAAAAAATGCAATCAATGTGTTACACGCGAATGGTACAAACGTGAAAATCAAATGGAGAATGGTAGAACAATAAACAAAACAGAAGGACAAAAGAAACAAGAAAAGAAAAAACAAGTTAATAAACTGTTAAATGTTCATTCTAATTTGACATGGATATTACTGAAACATGAAATAATATGATATAAAGGTGGCCATGCCATGCAATGTAAGGCCCCTCAAAATAAGACAAAGTGACCCTTTTAATTAATGCAAAAATACCAGTGCCCATGGCAGACCAAAATCACTGCAGTCAACTTTGCAAAAATTAGTCGGAGGGGCGTGCAAGATGAAAATATAGCACACATTTAGGTGCAATAATATAGGACATGTGTGAAACCATGATACTGTTTGCTAACCAGGGCAAGTACTGGTCTCCAGTGTAAAAAGTACCCTTGTAACATTATGAAATAATTTCGCAAACATTGGTGTTAGAAGCCTTCATTAGTGAGCATGCTGCTATTAAGAAGTCAGGAAATGTTCAAACAGGTGTGAAAAAGATGCTGTGATGGGTCAAAGACTCTTAATACTAAGGGAAGATAGTTATAGATCACCATTTAACATGCAGATATAAGTCAATAAGTGAATATTTAAAAAAAATAACCATTGAGGCATTGTTGATAATTACCCTGCCAATTTGAAGCACAGATTCAATGTTGGGTTTGTGAAACCACAATTAGCACAACGTAATCAAACTAGATATGCCATACACCAAATTGATCCTATGAGCGAAAAAGAAGTAGTGAAAGATAATACACATGTCCCATTGATGTATAGTCATACACATGGTCTAATAATGAAATCTACCAACATGCTTACCCATTGTGAGAATATGCACTCTCTTTGGCCAATATGGTAATGAGCTTCTTTGAACACAGCCACATTTTCAATAAAGAAGTTTTTGCGGCAGAAATCATAGTTTGGAAGCGTTATATAGACAACGTTCTAGTGGAATGGAATAGTACTTCTGAACAATTTACTTGTTTCACACACTATCTTAATCAGAATGTGTTTGGCATCAAATTCTCGGGTTGTATTAGCAGTATGTCTTTGGAATTTCTTGATCTTAGAATTGAAATCATCAACAATACCTTACAAACAAGAACATTCAGGAAAAAACCAGTCAATGTAACATTACACGCTGGCAGCTGCCACCGTAAGTCAGTCATCAATAATATCCTGGTGGGCGAATTTCATCGTGCCAAAAGAAACTGCAGCATGTAGGCAGCATATGAGCAAGAATGTCTGTTGATAGAGCAAAGGTTCAAACAACAAGGGTACTCATTGCAAAGTATTCAGAAGGCACAGCACAAAACTAATTTCCTCTCGAGAGATTCTTAACCAGACCAATCCACAGCAAACACTGTCAGTGGGTCAATTTCATAACGAAATATGTCTAAAGCTATGATTGCCTTTACAAGATTTTAAATAAGCACTGGCATTTTTTAAAATTAGATGCGGACCTCAGTCATTATAATATCGACAGACCCAAGGTTGTCTTTACAAAAAACATGTCTTTGAAAAGCAAACTTAGACCCTCTTTTCTTGAACATAAGCACCATCTACCCATATCTTCTAGCTGGCTGAAAATCAGTCCTTTGGGTTTTTACAAATGTGGGACATGCAACTTTTGTCACTATGCTCTAGCACCTACTACCAAGTTTTCATGCCATCAATTCATATACGGAATTTCATCAACTGTAAATCGAAATATATTGTGTATGCCATATTTTGTGTGTGCCAAAAGGTTTATATTGGCAGCACGATACGTGAACTATGTGTAAAGATACGGGAACATCTTTCACATTTGCATAGCCAAGATCCGAAGTTACCATTTGCTGTACATTGGCAGAGTGAGCACCAATTGCACAACAAAAAGGACATTTGGTTTCTAGGTCTACAGCAAGCACACAGTCATCCAAGAGGATGAGACCGTCAACTACTTTTACGCCAGCTAGAAGCGCGCACAATCTGCAAATTGAGGTGTACAACACTTGAACTGAATAAAGAGCATGAACTTAAAGTTTTCTTATAAGGACTCATCATGATTTTTTCTTTTATTTGAAGACTATTACGTCACGATTTTTCACATCTAAATGAATTTGTGTTTCCTGGCACCCGGATCATCATTGCCGATATTCCAGGCATTTTTGTTTTTGATCACACAATCATAGTGTGCCCCATACATTTTCTGTTCATTGTAACTTTGATCATGTTCATTTGTAACTTTGATCGTGTATTAGATCAAGATATGTTTAGTAATTTTTCAAGAGGGGTTAAGAAAATGGCCTCCAATGTATACGTACCCACAATTCCTCTATTATCAAGTATATTTATGACCTTGCTACAGCTTGAGGGTGTAGCCACTAATGTGAGATTACGCGCCATTTTATCTTCACTTACCTAAGGGGGATCCTTTGACTATTTCAGTGATTCAACAAACTTTTATTATGAACTATTATATTATACATTTTTTCATGTCCATATCACAGAAACATGGTACACAAAATTGATATTCAACCGCACCCAACCATGGGCTTTGAATATGTCGAGTCGCCACCGTATAACATTTGAACATAGACACGTAAACCATGACATTAATTCATAGTAATCAGTCTGATTAACAAGAGGAATCATCTTAGTGTTACCAATTATATTGAATTGTCAACCGTACTCTCAGTGATGTGAGGTCTAACGAGTGTAACACAACTTCATTTTCTTTATTAAGTTCAATTTGTTTACTCACGTCATTACGGTCCTACATAAGACCCAACAGGCCCATTGTACGAAGGTGGACATTTAGATGGGCAACCTTGTTTTATTCATATACCTCTTTCACAAATCCTTAATTACATAATCATCAATCATCATGGGTTATCTCCTGCATGATAGCAACTCCATTCAATCGGTTTTAATTTTCCATGAGTCACGTGACCGGACTTGGTCACATGACTCAATGTTTTGATTTTGTCATACAAATATAAATCATGTAAGAATATATTGCAGTTTGTTATTTGTCGTAACGTGGATCTTATGTACTCTCCTTGTATCGAGTGCCGACGCAAGTAGATAATCTATTTTCAGGTTGTGTGTCATGTCACGTGACGAGAATGGAACACGTGACTGAGCCTAGCTCTACTTAGTAGGATGCATTGCATTCCGCGCTGACCTCTTAGCAAGTGGAAACGCAAGGACATACACTTAACGTTTCATACGGTACAGCGACACAGACTAAGACGTAACCCCTTCTCACAATGGGTAAGCTTCTTGGTAGATTTCGTTATTAGACCTTGGGCCTCATTACGAGTATGGAGGTAGCCATGCCGTTCTTACTGGCATGGATACCCCCATACCGGGTACTGGGTCCGGGTCCCAGAAATAGGGAATTACCGGTCCATGCCAACTGTAGCGGGCCCGGTAATTCCCATTCCCGGGACCCGGTACATCTCCATTCCCATTGAGCCCCTATATAGGGAGGATGCTAACAACGGGCCCGTTAATGACGTTAGCATCCTGCCATCCTGCCATGCATGTCTGATCCTTCTCTCCACCTCCGATTCGACATGTATGTTCTATGGGTGACAAACTTGACCGATTTCTCTTTGTTTTGCACATGTTCATGTATTGTTAACATTTATTGATTTCGAATTTAGTTGTTTTGTATTAAGCCGTGACTTGAAGAAGACCCACAGTGGTCAAAACACGTGTCGGCATAGGCACAGACAGATAATTTATAAGTGTTTTAAGTGATGTATTGTGATTAAACACGTGATTGACATTTGTGTTATTCATTTTCAATCTGATTTGAATTTTTGTGACAGCGCATATACCATGGAACAATAGCTTGTTTTGTATGATTAGTTTAGGTTGGGGTAGCCTACCTGTTCCATTGGTCTGCAGCAGTCCAACCCCACATATTTTTCAAAAGTTCTTTGGTTTGACCCATCACGCATCACCAGGTACCCCGATATCTTGTTTCAAAAAATGAAAATGATTTGCTACTTAATGTCACATCGACCCTTGTTTCCTCTTGGGGGTCTCGTGTCACTGATAGTACTGAACACATCAAGTCGCCCTGTGAGCTGTCCTTTTGTGGGTACATACATACCCCTGTACTGTGAAAGGATTCCCTCCTACCACAGTGAAACCCCCTATTCTAGGTGTCAGTAACTGTCCTGTGTTTGCATTCTGCTGTATCTGTATGGGGGAATGCTGCGACTGCCCTTGCAGTAGATTCAATGGCGCTTGCTGTAACTGCTGTGGTTGCTGTACCTGTTGCACTTGTGGTGCTTGTGACTGATACACTGTCTGATCTTAAGCAAATCCATCCCCAGTCTGTGAGCTATATGCTGGAGGATAATCTGTCCCCCCTCTTGAGTACTGACTATTCTGTATATACCCTTGGCTCCCACATGTGCGCGCAATGTGTCCTGACTTCCTACACATCCAACATATAGGAGGGTTTCGTCTAATTAGCCCTCCTTGATTAAATCCTCCTTACACATTCTGATTCTCATTCTGCCCATTCTGAAACCCACCTTGAGTGTTTTGAAATCCACTGCTTCCTCTTTAGCCCATACCTCTACCTCATGGTATAAAACCACCTCCTCCTTAGTTCATCGGGTGCTGACTATTCGCCTGTGATGTGTCCACTGCTTTCTGTGTGTTTAGCCCTTCTCCGCTTGTTAATACCACTCGTTCTATAGCATATTTTGACAGTTTTTTCTGGACTAACTTGGCTTCCTCAATTTTTCTGGCATCGTCTTTCTTTCTATTCTTTTCCGATAACAGCCGACAATGATTCACTATAGTCTACTGTATTTCAGGCCATGGTTTTGCTTTCTTCCCCACTAATTTCTTAAGCTGCCTTTGTACTGGCTCAGGCAATCCCTGACACAGAATGTGGTAAAATACTGCCACTCTTTTACTCCATGCCTCACGCATTTCAAGAGACCAGCACCCTTGAATGTCTTCGATATCAGCAAGTGGATCTCCATCTTCTTTCATCTTTCATGTCATACATCAGAATATTGTACTCTAAGGGCTCCCCATACGTCTGCCCTACAGTTGTTAAATTGCGCGCCATCGTGCGCCGTGTTTTGTACTGTGCCACTCAAATAGCCTGCTCTCATCCAAATGTCATCTGCTCTTTCCCCAAGAATAGCTCCTAGGAGAACTTTAATACCCCCTATTGCTAAGTTATTTCCTTTTGTCATTTTCTCTAACTCATAAATCAATTTTCCCGCACCCGCCGTTAAGCTGGGGAGTTTGCTCCTTAAATGATCCTTATCCATATGTGGCCATGGGATATACTGTGGTCTTGCCCCTCCCTTCTCCAATAGAGGAAACTGCGTAAACCCTATTCCGCAATCCTCTCCCATCGTCTGTCTATCCATAGTAGAAACAATAGTTCCCAATCGCCTTCTTCCTGGCCGGGGCCTGAACCGACTTACATATGGCGGCAATTCCCCCCTCTCGCTATAAGATTGTCCCTTAGGGTGCTCTGGACATGCTATAGGATTTGGTGTCCTATCTTTCTGTTGTTCTAAATCAGACCATCTTACTTCTTTGTCTGCCTGTAAGCCACCCTCGGGGGCACACATACTCCTTCCCTCCCCACTGAAGGTTTCTCTCTCTTTGCCTGACATATCTAGTCCCCAACTAGTATGGCTTTCTTCTCTTTCTCCCTGGTCTAGGGTTAGCCTGCTTAGAGACAGGGCTCTATGCTCAGGACCAAGTGAGCTTCCCTCTTCGCCTTGTGATTGGGAGATTATAGATTGATCTCCCATCCCTTGTCTTCCTGATTCGCCTCTTCCTCTTAAATCCTTATAAGCTTTATCGATCCTATCTCCGATGCTCCCTATATTGAAGTTCTCATCTATTGTAACTTTAGATAGCCCCAATGTTGCTCCCTGTAATAGGAGGAACTCTTCTATGTCACTCCATCGTATCACTGGGCTTGGCTCTATTCATTCATTCTGAATGTGCTCAATCTTGCGTTCCCGCTGTCTCCTTTTTCGCTCTAATTCTTCATCTACTTCTCTTTCGCTTTCTCACCTCCCATCTAACTCTTTCTTCTTCCTTTCTTATTTCTTCTCTCCTTCCCCCGCTTCTTTCTTCTTCTTCCTTTCATCTCTGTATTCTCTTATCTCTTAATTTCTGCGCTTCCTCTTCTTCTCTCTTTCTATCCTGCCTATCCCGTTCTTCCATTGCCCTCTGTCTATTATCATACTTTCTTTGTTCCTCTGCCCTTTCTTCTTCTTTTGTTGCTCCTCCTGATACTGCTGTTCCTGCCGCTGTTGGCTCTTCTTTTTCTGTTCATCTTCTTTTAATTTCTTTTTCGTTCCCTGTCTTTCTTATCTTGCTCATCTCTATCTTCCCTTTGCCTAACTTCCTCAATGCTTTTTCCATCTAATTTAAGCAATATCTGCCCTCCCATCCATTTGTTCTGTACGAGCATTACCTTGTCAGCTTTATCCTTTTCTGCTTTCCATCTCTTAATTTATCGTTCTATGTCTGTCGATACATTTGTTCGCTCACCATTCTCTTCCCTGTTTTGTAAGACCTTAAAGATCTCCTCTTTTCTCTCAATCTCTTCTGGTCTATCGTCACTGCTATAAGCAGGCGGTTTGTATATTGGATTACTATGCCCCGTCGCCGCTTTCAGTTCCTACAATGGATACAATCCTGTGCTTTCTGTACTAACGATTTTTACTTAAAGCGAGGCAAAGGGAGCAGAAGGCTCGACACCTTCCTCGTTGCACTGGTTAGGCATCCAGTCTTCAGGGGGCGGATCCTCTCTTTCTTCCTGTTACATCTTCCAAAGCTCTAAAATAGCTAACCTCTTCTCCAATTTCTTTCCTGTGTACGCAGCGTGCAAGTATGTGGTCATGTGTTGCATTACTGCTTTTGCCAAAGATCCCCCTTGCGGCCATGGCATGAACATCTTGTCTGCCGTGCCTTGATATGCGTGGAAATTTCTTCTCTGTGAAAAGGACAGTGAGCTAAAGACTTGGTAGAGTCTCTCCCAGGGGTTATTCACCCAAGAACAGGTCATTGGGCTGTGTTCGTGCTGGTAGAGAGATTCCCAGACCCCCCCTTTGTTTGCATACATTAACTTTGGGTTTCACCCTAAGTTAACAGGGCAATCCAGACGTGGACCCCTTGCTCACTGTTCTTAGAGAGGCAACAGTTTCACCTCACTGATGATGCCCAACAAGGCTGAAACATGTGTATGGGGTTACTAGTGGTACTCTTGTTCAGAGGAAAATTGCCTAGCATTTCGGCGCTGGACTGCCCCTGGGCAGGACAAGGGCTGATATGCGTGGAAATTTCTTCTCTGTGAAAAGGACAGTGAGCTAAAGACTTGGTAGAGTCTCTCCCAGGGGTTATTCACCCAAGAACAGGTCATTGGGCTGTGTTCGTGCTGGTAGAGAGATTCCCAGACCCCCCCTTTGTTTGCATACATTAACTTTGGGTTTCACCCTAAGTTAACAGGGCAATCCAGACGTGGACCCCTTGCTCACTGTTCTTAGAGAGGCAACAGTTTCACCTCACTGCTGATGCCCAACAAGGCTGAAACACGTGTATGGGGTTACTGGTGGTACTCTTGTTCAGAGGAGAATTGCCTAGCATTTCGGCGCTGGACTGCCCCTGGGCAGGACAAGGGCTGATATGCGTGGAAATTTCTTCTCTGTGAAAAGGACAGTGAGCTTAAGACTTGGTAGAGTCTCTCCCAGGGGTTATTCACCCAAGAACAGGTCATTGGGCTGTGTTCGTGCTGGTAGAGAGATTCCCAGAGCCCCCCTTTGTTTGCATACATTAACTTTGGGTTTCACCCTAAGCCAACAGGGCAATCCAGACGTGGACCCCTTGCTCACTGTTCTTAGAGAGGCAACAGTTTCACCTCACTGATGATGCCCAACAAGGCTGAAACACGTGTATGGGGTTACTGATGGTACTCTTGTTCAGAGAAGAATTGTCTAGCATTTCGGCGCTGGACTGCCCCTGGGCAGGACAAAGGCTGATAGGCGGGGAAATTTCTTCTCTGTGAAAAGGACAGTGAGCTAAAGACTTGGTAGAGTCTCTCCCAGAGGTTATTCACCCAAGAACAGGTCATTGGGCTGTGTTTGTGCTGGTAGAGAGATTCCCAGACCCCCCCTTTGTTTGCATACATTAACTTTGGGTTTCACCGTAAGTTAACAGGGAAATCCAGACGTGGACCCCTTGCTCACTGTTCTTAGAGAGGCAACAGTTTCACCTCACTGATGATGCCCAACAAGGCTGAAACACGTGTATGGGGTTACTGGTGGTACTCTTGTTCAGAGGAGAATTGCCTAGCATTTCGGCGCTGGACTGCCCCTGGGCAGGACAAGGGCTGATATGCGTGGAAATTTCTTCTCTGTGAAAAGGACAGTGAGCTAAAGACTTGGTAGAGTCTCTCCCAGGGGTTATTCACCCAGGAACAGGTCATTGGGCTGTGTTCGTGCTGGGAGAGAGATTCCCAGACCCCCCCTTTGTTTGCATACATTAACTTTGGGTTTCACCCTAAGTTAACAGGGCAATCCAGACGTGGACCCCTTGCTCACTGTTCTTAGAGAGGCAACAGTTTCACCTCACTGATGATGCCCAACAAGGCTGAAACACGTGTATGGGGTTACTGATGGTACTCTTGTTCAGAGGACCCCCCTTTGTTTGCATACATTAACTTTGGGTTTCACCCTAAGTTAACAGGGTAATCCAGACGTGGACCCCTTGCTCACTGTTCTTAGAGAGGCAACAGTTTCACCTCACTGATGATGCCCAACAAGGCTGAAACACGTGTATGGGGTTACTGGTGGTACTCTTGTTCAGAGGAGAATTGCCTAGCATTTCGGCGCTGGACTGCCCCTGGGCAGGACAAGGGCTGATATGCGTGGAAATTTCTTCTCTGTGAAAAGGACAGTGAGCTACAGACTTGGTAGAGTCTCTCCCAGGGGTTATTCACCCAAGAACAGGTCATTGGGTGTGTTCGTGCTGGTAGAGAGATTCCCAGACCCCCCTTTGTTTGCATACATTAACTTTGGGTTTCACCCTAAGTTAACAGGGCAATCCAGACGTGGACACCTTGCTCACTGTTCTTAGAGAGGCAACAGTTTCACCTCACTGATGATGGCCAACAAGGCTGAAACACGTGTATGGGGTTACTGATGGTACTCTTCTTCAGAGGAGAATTGCCTAGCATTTCGGCGCTGGACTGCCCCTGGGCAGGACAAAGGCTGATATGCGGGGAAATTTCTTCTCTGTGAAAAGGACAGTGAGCTAAAGACTTGGTAGAGTCTCTCCCAGGGGTTATTCACCCAAGAACAGGTCATTGGGCTGTGTTCGTGCTGGTAGAGAGATTCCCAGACCCCCCTTTGTTTGCATACATTAACTTTGGGTTTCACCCTAAGTTAACAGGGCAATCCAGACGTGGACCCCTTGCTCACTGTTCTTAGAGAGGCAACAGTTTCACCTCACTGCTGATGCCCAACAAGGCTGAAACACGTGTATGGGGTTACTGGTGGTACTCTTCTTCAGAGGAGAATTGCCTAGCATTTCGGCGCTGGACTGCCCCTGGGCAGGACAAGGGCTGATATGCGTGGACATTTCTTCTCTGTGAAAAGGACAGTGAGCTAAAGACTTGGTAGAGTCTCTCCCAGGGGTTATTCACCCAAGAACAGGTCATTGGGCTGTGTTCGTGCTGGTAGAGAGATTCCCAGACCCCCCCTTTGTTTGCATAAATTAACTTTGGGTTTCACCCTAAGCTAACAGGGCAATCCAGACGTGGACCCCTTGCTCACTGTTCTTAGAGAGGCAACAGTTTCACCTCACTGATGATGCCCAACAAGGCTGAAACACGTGTATGGGGTTACTGATGGTACTCTTGTTCAGAGGACCCCCCTTTGTTTGCATACATTAACTTTGGGTTTCACCCTAAGTTAACAGGGCAATCCAGACGTGGACCCCTTGCTCACTGTTCTTAGAGAGGCAACAGTTTCACCTCACTGATGATGCCCAACAAGGCTGAAACACGTGTATGGGGTTACTGGTGGTACTCTTGTTCAGAGGAGAATTGCCTAGCATTTCGGCGCTGGACTGCCCCTGGGCAGGACAAGGGCTGATATGCGTGGACATTTCTTCTCTGTGAAAAGGACAGTGAGCTAAAGACTTGGTAGAGTCTCTCCCAGGGGTTATTCACCCAACAACAGGTCATTGGGCTGTGTTCGTGCTGGTAGAGAGATTCCCATACCCCCCTTTGTTTGCATACATTAACTTTGGGTTTCACCCTAAGTTAACAGGGCAATCCAGACGTGGACCCCTTGCTCACTGTTCTTAGAGAGGCAACAGTTTCACCTCACTGATGATGCCCAACAAGGCTGAAACACGTGTATGGGGTTACTGGTGGTACTCTTGTTCAGAGGAGAATTGCCTAGCATTTCGGCGCTGGACTGCCCCTGGGCAGGACAAGGGCTGATATGCGTGGACATTTCTTCTCTGTGAAAAGGACAGTGAGCTAAAGACTTGGTAGAGTCTCTCCCAGGGGTTATTCACCCAAGAACAGGTCATTGGGCTGTGTTCATGCTGGTAGAGAGATTCCCAGACCCCCCTTTGTTTGCATACATTAACTTTGGGTTTCACCCTAAATTAACAGGGCAATCCAGACGTGGACCCCTTGCTCACTGTTCTTAGAGAGGCAACAGTTTCACCTCACTGATGATGGCCAACAAGGCTGAAACAGTGTATGGGGTTACTGATGGTACTCTTGTTCAGAGGAGAATTGCCTAGCATTTCGGCACTGGACTGACCCTGGGCAGGACAAAGGCTGATATGCGGGAAATTTCTTCTCTGTGAAAAGGACAGTGAGCTAAAGACTTGGTAGAGTCTCTCCCAGGGGTTATTCACTCAAGAACAGGTCATTGGGCTGTGTTCGTGCTGGTAGAGAGATTCCCAGACCCCCCTTTGTTTGCATACATTAACTTTGGGTTTCACCCTAAGTTAACAGGGCAATCCAGACGTGGGCCCCTTGCTCACTGTTCTTAGAGAGGCAACAGTTTCACCTCACTGATGATGCCCAACAAGGCTGAAACACGTGTATGGGGTTACTGGTGGTACTCTTGTTCAGAGGAGAATTGCCTAGCATTTCGGCGCTGGACTGCCCCTGGGCAGGACAAAGGCTGATATGCGGGGAAATTTCTTCTCTGTGAAAAGGACAGTGAGCTAAAGACTTGGTAGAGTCTCTCCCAGGGGTTATTCACCCAAGAACAGGTCATTGGGCTGTGTTCGTGCTGGTAGAGAGATTCCCAGACCCCCCCTTTGTTTGCATAAATTAACTTTGGGTTTCACCCTAAGCTAACAGGGCAATCCAGACGTGGACCCCTTGCTCACTGTTCTTAGAGAGGCAACAGTTTCACCTCACTGATGATGCCCAACAAGGCTGAAACACGTGTATGGGGTTACTGATGGTACTCTTGTTCAGAGGACCCCCCTTTGTTTGCATACATTAACTTTGGGTTTCACCCTAAGTTAACAGGGCAATCCAGACGTGGACCCCTTGCTCACTGTTCTTAGAGAGGCAACAGTTTCACCTCACTGATGATGCCCAACAAGGCTGAAACACGTGTATGGGGTTACTGGTGGTACTCTTGTTCAGAGGAGAATTGCCTAGCATTTCGGCGCTGGACTGCCCCTGGGCAGGACAAGGGCTGATATGCGTGGACATTTCTTCTCTGTGAAAAGGACAGTGAGCTAAAGACTTGGTAGAGTCTCTCCCAGGGGTTATTCACCCAACAACAGGTCATTGGGCTGTGTTCGTGCTGGTAGAGAGATTCCCATACCCCCCTTTGTTTGCATACATTAACTTTGGGTTTCACCCTAAGTTAACAGGGCAATCCAGACGTGGACCCCTTGCTCACTGTTCTTAGAGAGGCAACAGTTTCACCTCACTGATGATGCCCAACAAGGCTGAAACACGTGTATGGGGTTACTGGTGGTACTCTTGTTCAGAGGAGAATTGCCTAGCATTTCGGCGCTGGACTGCCCCTGGGCAGGACAAGGGCTGATATGCGTGGACATTTCTTCTCTGTGAAAAGGACAGTGAGCTAAAGACTTGGTAGAGTCTCTCCCAGGGGTTATTCACCCAAGAACAGGTCATTGGGCTGTGTTCATGCTGGTAGAGAGATTCCCAGACCCCCCTTTGTTTGCATACATTAACTTTGGGTTTCACCCTAAATTAACAGGGCAATCCAGACGTGGACCCCTTGCTCACTGTTCTTAGAGAGGCAACAGTTTCACCTCACTGATGATGGCCAACAAGGCTGAAACAGTGTATGGGGTTACTGATGGTACTCTTGTTCAGAGGAGAATTGCCTAGCATTTCGGCACTGGACTGACCCTGGGCAGGACAAAGGCTGATATGCGGGAAATTTCTTCTCTGTGAAAAGGACAGTGAGCTAAAGACTTGGTAGAGTCTCTCCCAGGGGTTATTCACTCAAGAACAGGTCATTGGGCTGTGTTCGTGCTGGTAGAGAGATTCCCAGACCCCCCTTTGTTTGCATACATTAACTTTGGGTTTCACCCTAAGTTAACAGGGCAATCCAGACGTGGGCCCCTTGCTCACTGTTCTTAGAGAGGCAACAGTTTCACCTCACTGATGATGCCCAACAAGGCTGAAACACGTGTATGGGGTTACTGGTGGTACTCTTGTTCAGAGGAGAATTGCCTAGCATTTCGGCGCTGGACTGCCCCTGGGCAGGACAAAGGCTGATATGCGGGGAAATTTCTTCTCTGTGAAAAGGACAGTGAGCTAAAGACTTGGTAGAGTGTCTCCCAGGGGTTATTCACCCAAGAACAGGTCATTGGGCTGTGTTCGTGCTGGTAGAGAGATTCCCAGACCCCCCTTTGTTTGTTTACTTGGATTTTTCCCCTCGGTTTGTTAAGCCTTTGAAATAGCAAGGAAGAGTGCGCCTTTATTTAGATTTCTATTTCGATGTTTCTTCCCTCTCTTTTTTAAGCCTTTCAAAAAGCACAGGAAGCTTTGCAGAAATCCATTTTCCGCATCCTTCTCTCACAATCCCTTTGTGAAATACAGGCCTCCTAAAGGCCCAGGAAGTCACCCAACCCTTCCCCTCAATCGTGGGAAGCAAAGGCAGAAAGGGCTTTGTTTATGTTAGTCCAAGGGAGAGGGTTTTCTCTAGTCATATGGAGCTTTATATCAGTCTGGCTTGGCTGGAGTATATTCTTTTATTTCTTCTTTTTTAATATCAATACATTTATTTTCTGCATTTCACGATATCGTTGTGTAGGTGTATACAGTGTTTCTCACTACACACTTTGTGCTTTATCCAGGCATGTAAAAAAGTTGAACTTCCGTTATCTGATTGGTGGTGAAACAAGAAAAGTTAAACATAACAGGAAATATATATAAACGGTAAAAGAAAATTACATAAAATGTCTTTCTGCCCACGGTGTAAATGTACAGTTTGATAGTGGTATTATAAAGAATAAGTTGTCTGATCAATCCCACTTTTGTTAAGCATGTTCTTAGTTTCAGTTAGTTGTAATAATTCTATTCCATGGTACCTGTGCGTTACAAGCAGAGGTTATGTGTTTGTGCTATACTGCATAAGACTAACTATGTGTCTAATGTTGGCTGCTTGCGGGTTCCAAATGCTATATGATGCCAGTGCCAAATTAAGTGACTCTGCGCAAGAGGAACAAGGAGTAGATAGGTAGGTGGTAGTGTGCAAAATGTGAGCTCTGCGTATAACAACATAATAATGACATATACAGATGAAAAGAATGAAAGTGTATTCAGCTTGCCTTGCTCGAATCCCAGTAAAGTGGTAAAGTGAATTCATAAAGAGAACGCATTTTAAAGTGAACCATTGCAATGAACTAAGAGTGCACGTAGGAGTCCACAGCATCTATCTGTTTGGTTAGTTATAGTAGTTATAGAAAATGTATTGTAAAACATAATTATATATATGTCAGTAAGTATTTTTCGTTTGATTGTGTGTTATTTTTTTTTTAGATGTGAATGGAATTTTACTGACGAAGACAAGGCCACGGAAAGAGTAATGGTTTTTCGTCAAAACGAGCAGAATTCATTCCTGCGTGGTTTCAGTATGTATTTCTGTGTAAACAAGGGGCATTTCTTTTGGTGCATTCGGCGAAAACAGGCTCGTCTTTTAAAATAAATATGGCTTTTATGGGAAGACCTGGAAAATATCAAAGACAGGAAGTGTGTCTTCAGGCCCTCATTACGACCCAGGCGGTAAGGGGTTTACGCCGGCGTAAACTTCGCCGACCCTTACCGCCTGAGTACGAGTTCCCTTAGCGCCATGGCGGATTTAACACCTGCTTTTAGCAGGTGTTAAAATCCATGGGCCCTCATTACGACCCTGGCGGAAATCGCGGTGCTAAAAGCACCGCGGAGCACGGCGGAAAGCTGCCGATAGCGCCATGGAGGTTGGCGGATTTTCCGCCCCATGCCGACCTTGGCGGGGCGGTAAATCCCCATCCCCCATTTTACCCTTCCCCATTCCCATTTTTGCCCCATAGGGTATAATGGGAGTGGGGAAGGCGTTAATTGCGCCACCGCAAAATACGGTGGCGTAATTAACATCAAGGTCCCGTAGCGCCATGGATTTCTCCGCCCGGAAAAACCAGGCGGAAAACGTTCCATGGCGCTACGGGAACTCGTAGTAGGGCGGACGGGTCCGCCGCGATTAACGCTGGCGTAAACCCACTCCGCCAGGGTCGTAATGAGGGCCATGGCGCTAAGGGACCTTGTTGTTAATTACGCCACCGTAATTTACGGTGGCGTACTTAACGCCTTCCCCACTCCCATTATGCCCTATGGGGCAAAAATGGGAATGGGGAAGGGTAAATGGGGATTGGGGACTTACCGCCCCGCCAAGGTCGGAATGGGGCGGTAAGTCCGCCAACCACCATGCCGGAGTTGGCAACTTAGCGCCATGGACCATGGTGCTAATAGCACCATGGTTCTCCGCCAAGGTCGTAATGAGGGAAAAAAAGACTGACATACAACAGATTAGAAAATGGAAATGTTTTGAAGGAAAGTAATTCCTTGTCACCACCAGCACTTTATTCTCTGCACTTGCACTTTTTGCATTGCATATAGTCTGTGTATGTCTACTTGAAGGTTTTAATAAAATGTCACTTGTGTAGGAATTATGTGGGGATGTTTCAATATATGTTTTGACACCTAGGAATATATTCAATAATTATTATAAGAATGAATCTCACATTAAACATATTGTTGTTTATTGAGAAGGTTCCCTTGTTTCAGATGAGTTATTGGGACACCAAAGTGTTTTCAACACGAACATAGAATCCAAGGCTGAGGTCGTGGTGGGAAAGATAAGTGTGCAAGGAAAATCCCCACCCAGCAAAAATTGGTTGGAAATCGTTTTTAATGACAGTCAGCAAAGCAACATACAAACAATCCACAGAACACAAACCAAACGAACGAACGGCATACCGCGCAGCAACCGCACTCCCGGGCGTACATGGTTTATATACCGTCAGCTCACACAGGTCTTCTATGGAAGGGGTGGGCCATGCAACTTTCAATGACAACAGTATGCAATGTTTTGGTGGTTTCAGTCTGTAACACATGATTCTTCTAATATGGTCTACAAGCATCAGTGAGGTTCTCATACATTGGCGAGTAAACTTTGCAAGATGCAGCAGACACATTCAGATACATTTCTAGCATTTTCTACTACGACTACATTTCTCACATGGCTCAGGCAATGACTGGCTCGCATAATGCTGCTAATTCTACATGCTGAAGCCGTCTTGCATGGCAAGGAGGAGATCTAGCACACGCTAAAGATTAAACACGTAGGAAGCGGGCAGACTATGAAGCGGGGTTGATGCTCACAGCGTACCTGCTGTACATTTCAGTTAGGGCATGCGCACATCGACATAGGATGAAGCATTTATAGTCAGTAAATGTACAATTCAACATGGCAGCCATTGGTGGCTGAACTTTCACAGTCCAGGAACAGAGTCACACATAAGTCACACATAAATGGAGGGTACCATTTTACTTTCACTGTTTCCAACCACAACCGCAAAATGAACACAAGGGCTGAAGTCAAAACTATATAGTAAGGAGGGTCAAAATGGCAGTTCGTACACAAGTGATGGGGGCAAAGCTTTAAATTAATTATGACCACTATAATTGCTTTGGACAGCTTTCCATGTCATTACCAGTCTGCCCCATTACAGAATGGAGTCAGCCAGTTGTAAACCAGTATTGGTTTTGCCACCAATGTTGGGTATATAAAACAATGCTGGTGGTTATAATTCATTTAAAACCTTATATCGCATACTTTTTTAGTTTTGATGGGAAGCATTGTTATTAAAAAAAAAGGCCTTGCCATGACAGTGCCCACAGGCGTGCACCTGTGGTGCCACTTTCTGTGCTGTCACTCACTGCAATGCCACTTTCTGTGCTGTGTTGTCACTCCCTGTGATGTCACTTTCTGTGCTGTCACTCCCTGTGATGTCACTTCCCATGACATCACCTGGGTCAAAGGTTGCTCCCTAGGTCTTGCAGTTCCTGGGAAATGTAAAAGGTGGCACCCTGCCTCTGTCTGTCCTCTACCTGACTTCCACTCCTGCCTCTCACACCTGCTCGCTGGCTGGGGGAACAGGTCAGAAAGTCTATCAGCCTTAAAGAGACCGATGGAAAAGCCTCTGCCCTTTCAATCTCTTTAATGCTGTGTTGGAGCATAACTGGAGAGTCACTGAGCAGGGCCGGAAGAGCAACAGCAGCCTTCCTTAAGAGGAGGCTGGCCTGAAGAGGAGTTAAGTGGTCCACCATAGGCCCTTCCTCTTTGTGCCTCATACCCAATTTAACTGCCGTATCCAGGAACTCTAAGGCACTCCATTCCAGCCAAAAGCCTGGAACAGGCAACAGTGTCTGTCTTTCACAGCCCAGCCCCCACCCCCTTTTGGTGCACCCAAAATGCTGCATTCTTGCCCTCCCTGCCCCTGCAAGTTAGGATATGTAAAAAAAAAAAAAGCCTAGGACTGGCATCCCCTAGCAAGGCCACCTTCCACCACTCCCGCTAACATGTTTGTGAAGGTATGGTGCCCCAAGCAGAGCAACCCACTTTCCCACCCAGGCCATGACTTGGTAATATCAATAGTTGTACTTACATGTTACATATTTATATACCTGAAGTAATGTTATCCAACATACTTGGTACTCATGTAAGAGACCTCACAAGGATACAATGAAGAGAAGTTGGGATTTGAAATTGTGTCCTGCAAGTTATCTGATGTTGGTGCATTAACCCAATGAGTTATCTAATGGATCATTGGTGCTAACCTATAGATCTGTACCAACTGTAGATTTTCAATGGGCCATTAAAGAGAATTGCGAGCTACAGCTTGGGGAAAACATGGAACTTCTGTCCACGTGCACTCCCTTCTAAAATATCCCAACCATCTCATGCCCATCCCGATTCCTCCACCTCTCCTGTCGCCACCTACCATAATATATGTCTGTGCTGCCGCCTGTTCTCCCGTACTTTCCCCCCTCAAACGCTGTAACATGAATAGCCCAGCTTCTAACTAAAACAACACTCAGGGGGCCGATCCTGAGCTCATGATAAAACGTGTGTGGAAATACGACATTTTCCCCTCCAGTTTCCAGCATCACTATTCTGAAGTGGGTGGAAGTATTGGAGGGGAGATGTCATGATTTCCAGCAGCAAAAGCTGCTAACCTCTCTCAAATATGTGCTCCACTGGCATTGTGAGCATTTCTTAAAAGACTGCCACTTTTCTAATTTAATAAGATTTTCTTAAACTTTCATTAAACTCGAAAAGTGGTGCTGCAGTCTAAGAAATGCTATATTCATAAAGGGAAAACGTGTGCAGTGGCACCTCAGGCTCAAATGTGCAGTATTTGAACTCCTTATTTTGTTGTGCTAAACCAGTGCTGCTGGGAAGAGAATCCCCACCATGTTGCTGCCCTGCATTCCTGATGGTTGCTAGGGCTGTTCTCAATCCATAAATCAGGCACATGGAAAAGATGAGGCTTTCACGTCTCTGCACCACATTCTTTCTTTACCAGAATATGGTGTTTGTAAGTAAAGTGTTCCTCCTTTATGGAAGAACACTTTTCTATATTTGCACACACCTCAGAATTGGCCCCTCAGTTGCTCCGGCAGGTATGTTCATAATCAATACATACCCCAAATTAAATGACCTTAATAACAAAATATTATTTTAACAGTTCTACGCAACAAATGACAGTGAAGTCAGAGCCAGCCCGATGCATGTGCAGTCTTTGTGGTGGCCTAGGGCCCTGCTGTCAGAAGAGGTCAGAGGGGCCCTGCAAGGCCCCAGTGTCTGCCGGAACTGCTGTGCAGCTTCCATGTACGAAGCTCGCGTGAGGCCACAGTGTCGTGTCTTAACCTCCTGTGGCTCTCTAGCGAGAGACACCCGTTCCCAGCAGCCGATCAGATGCTGCAGGCCCTTTAATGGCTGCTTATCACTTTCTTTCTTCAAGCAGTGCATTACAATGGAGGCAATTTACAAATGATGGCCCATTTAAGAGACCATTGTTTTGGTGAAGATGTTCATAACGTTTCTGTATTGAGAAATGCAAATAGGCATTTTCATTCTGAAAGCACACACAAAGCACCAGTTAGCTGCCTAAATCTATGCTCTCCTCCAGGTCAATTACAATACAGTTTTCAATTAGCTACATTATTGTCAGATGTTCATAGTTAATGCACCAAAAAGAGTTTATTTTTGGTAGAATGTGATACTTCCATCACATCGTATATGAACCCGGCATTTGTCAAACACTGAAACACAAACAGGTAACCTTTTCACACATGTTATATGTCTTGAGAACATTTTCAAAACCCAAAAGCCATTTTTTGCATTTTGCTGATTTGCCTTCTGGTATTTGTAGTTTCCCAGTCAAGATCAGGGAATAATCCCATAATTGAACACGTTTTGCTTAACATATTTCTGTAATGATTCATATATCTGACTTTTGAAGTCATCTTTATAAAACAGAGTATTATTGAAAGCCAGACTTGGGGTTGAGGGGGGGAATGATGAGAGGGCAAGTGAGTCCTGAATATCTGCCCAGGATGTGGCAAGAGAGGTTGCAATCCTGGGGACTGGTGCAGTTATTTTTCCCTGATTGTGGCCATGTGCTGCTTTTCATGGCATAGGTAAACGATACATGTGGGTGCATAGGGTAACTTTTTTCAGAGGGCGGACACAACCCTCTTGGGTGTTTTTTTAGGTCTGCAAGCTTGCTCAAGCATTTGGCTACCAGGATTTCACCCAGGTTGTCATGTTTCCAGTGCAGACCCACAAGACGCATAAAATGATCACCAAAGCACATGCTTGTATTTGGAATTTGTTCCCAATTTGTTTTATAGTTGGCTAGGTTATTTTTCTGATATCGATTACTTTTTTGAAAGGCCAATGCTCTTTTGTCTGGTTCACTTTCTTCTAAGGGGGAAGGCCAAGTGAACTAAATGTGTATCTTTCACTTTAAAATATGTTCACTTACTGTGCGTATATTCTTGGGTGCCAGCTTTTGATTTTTGCCGTGGTGGAAAAATGGCCCACACCAAGTGAAGCACGGGAACCATACTCATCCCCATGTCAAAACACCATATTTTACAGCACATGTTGCCGCAGGAATAGGAAAGAATACATATAATTTACAGGAAGGTCTAAAAGTATAACATCTCAGCAACATTCTCCCAACCTGCTCAGTTGTCTTTGCAATTTTCTGCAATAGGATCCCCTGCTATTCTACACCCAGTGAACAGTGTTGGCCTGCTTACAACCCCCCTCCCTCACCCAATCAAGGCTCAGGGGGTACATTAATGAGGCTACCTTCTCATTTTGTAGTGACCAGCACTTGATAACTGTAGTTATTTACTTTTTTTGACAGTCAAAATAATGCTTATCTGTAGCTTCTGAAAAAAAACCATATTGCTAATTTGAACAATATGCCCAAATATACACACAATAAAAATAAAAACAATCGTGAAACTTCTGCAAAAGCCGCAGTTATGTTTAGTTAGCAAAAACACAATCATCATATTTTTGCAATGCTTTCCACAGATAGTGTTTTTAAACCAACGTTTCAAAAGACCTTTTGCAGACAGTATTTCTATCAATTACATCTGGGAAGAGATGTGTTCAAGTTCCTGAATTGCAGACTGCTGAAGGCACACCCCTGAACGCACACACCAGAGAGAATACAACCCGCTAGGGAAGAAAGGCCCAAGTTGATTTTGTAAGGATAACAAGTTTTAATATCACAATAAGATGAGAGCATCAGCAAAGAATTTTGCTGCCAGGAACGTTTTGATGAAAAAGGGTGCAAGCAGAGGTTTAAGAGGAGACACCTCATCATCATGACGCAATACCATACAGTAAAAACCTGTGCAGCTGGTTGGTGTACGCCTATACAAGATCTGCCTGTTCCATAAGGAATGCCAGGTCTTTAGTTCCAGTCCGTCCTCCATCACATGGGTGCTGCGGAGATCAGCTTTTTCTCACTGACAAAGGTCAAAGAACAAATTAACTACACTCCTAACACAATGCTGCTTCATCATCATACTCTGCACCTGGCAGGCTCCAAGGTATCCACTCTCGTTTTGAACTACAATGTCCCCTCCAAGCACCTCACAGTACAAATCATATGATTGTAGCTCAAAGATGTGCAATGTCCGTTCTCTTTGAACATTCAGGACTTGTTACTTTAGGGTTAGTGGTCGAAGGTCGGTCACCTGGTGCCATGGAATTCAGGGATCTTGGGGCTTAGTCAGTGATATGGGCTATAACTCGTGGTCCCTTCGGGGTGAGCCGGGTCAGGGTTTGGCCAGTGTGAGGTAACATGCACACCAGGTGCCGGTCTGTGATCGCGGCTTTGTAGGGCACATTCCTTTTGGGTAGAAAAACATATTTGCAACACTAAATGAGCTTTATGGCGGTTGGGGGTGTGGGTTGTCCTCATGGGAGCTCAGGCATGGCCGGAAGTTTCCCTCGTCTCGCAATTAGGGCCTAGTGAATGAAATGCTGCATGCGCTGTGCAGGCCTTGTCTCCTAACTATGGTTACTAACATCTACACAAAATGCACTAACATCTACGCAAAATGTCAGTCTTGCTCGCGCCCTGCGCTACACTATGTGGGTTGATTATATTGGGGTGGGGTCCTACCACCGTACCTCCTGCCCCCTGGCCTATCATAGTGCTTCAAATGCTGCTCACCTTACCCTAAAGCGCTTAGGGGGGTGGGACGGGGTCACCTCTTTCCCAACAGTGCTCTCAAATCCGGCCTTCGCCACTTAACGAGAGTGAGTGCTCCCGCAACTTTTATCACACTATGCCTTATATGCCAAAATTAGAAGTTTGTACAAGGTATTTAGCTGTCTGCTACTTCAAAAACAATGCTTCCTTGTATTGCCACATAGGCAAATGCTAATATTGACAATTTATAGACTGGAGTTTACAGTATATTTGTCTGCTACTTTACACATGGCAACATGTTTTTAATTTAACTTCTCATGATACCTTTGCGTACTAAAGACTCATTCTGTGATGTCACTATTTATGCAAATTAGGGGTGCACACACATCTTTTACCGCCCCGCGCCCCGCAAATCCTATGGTCGGCCATGCGTGGAGTTCGTTGGGTTCGAGCAGGCACAGTTACAATGCTAGAACGTACAGGCGGAGGGATTTCCATCACTTCAGGTGCTGCCATTTTGAGAACACCGTAAGGCTAGAAAGAACTGAGTCTGATACCCACATGACACGACACCCACTGGCACCCCATATACTGGGTGGCACATTAGGCGACCATATACAAATTGCATTACTAAAGAACCAGCACTGGAAGGGTGGCTCTTTGCCATGCGCCTTGTGTCTCCAGACATCACAGCCCTGTAAGAACTGAACGTTGTGTACGTGACGTGACACGCCAACGGGCAGGTCACTGAAAGGCGACATGCGTGGCAAAGTTCAGGGCTATGGCGCACGCAGGCGCTGACAAGACTCGTGACCGTGTGAAAAAATGACTGAGGGTCGCAGCTGCTTGCAGGAAACAACATCACTGATGAAGGTAGATATTTTCGGAATGGAGGTCTCTCCGGGGAGTGTCCTCTTCGCTGAAACACAGGCTCAAATATCCAATGCGTGCTCAATTTACACCGAGGAGACGTAAGCGAGGGCTTTCCCACGTCTGTACGTGTTTATGTTTATGTATTTGTGCACATCTAAGTAAATCAAGGAATGGTGGCCGCGTTAGATACTCCACAGATCCAGGTGCAAAATGCATACACTGAAGTGTTTCTGCTCGGTGAACCAGCGCAAGCAAGCTACCGGGAATTATTGGTATCCAGTGAGGTCTAAAATGCTTACACCTAATGCACACTATTAACCCGACGGTACAATACACAGTGGCGTTCAAATTGGTTTTTATGTTGAGTGCCCCTTATTGTTGCTACCCACCTATGCCATATCTGCTCATATTTTCGATTAAAAGCAGACACCGAACTCGCTTTTTAAAGATCCACACACCACCCCTGGAGATCTTTTGGAAGCGACCCTTCTGTTTTTGGGTGGCTTCTTGGCACTGGGTCCTCCTGCAAGAAGAGGGGAGAAAAGAATTAGTGGAGAAAAAGTATGAGGTGAGTGGCGTGTGAACCTGTTGGCACGTGCAAACCGGAAGAATCCTGTTCCTGTGTGCTAATAGGTATTAGTGCTTTGGCGGATTTATGTTGCTAGAAGGCCCTACTCCTCTTTGGTATACGGTCCAATACTTAGGATAATTTCTGCCACACCAGCATGAATTAATTAGGGATGCTCCTGCAGTGCCAGCTGAAGATGTGTCATGGCTCGTGGGGGGGGCATCTCAACATGATGATTGGGCACCCCCTTGCTTAGACCAAAGAACAGTCTGAAGCCACCTTCAGGTGCATACATTACAAGGGAGACAAAGAAATACAGCCAGGGGGTTAATAGCCACCGATTATCAGAGACGGCCAGCCAGCAGGAAGCTGAAACTCTAAACTTCTATTGAAAAGCTATTAATCATTCTTTGTCAGCAAGGGGCTACACTGTGTCAGAAACTGCGATAATAAGGTACCACAGGAGCCTGAGGGAGGCGACGCCCTGAAAGCCTCCAGAAAACACAGCTTCTAATGTGTGTGCTGCAAAGTGCACATTTAAAGTCCCGAATGAAAGGCGTATATTGCCGTGTTATAAGACTGCGGACTGTCAACATGGGGGCAGTTGCTGGAGGCCCCCTAAGCCTTGGGGCCCCTTTCAACTGAAAATGCTCTGATGACGTCCCTTAGTTCTTGCAGTGCATGGTAACCAAATTTTCAAAATAGAAAAAGGGACCGATCACAGACTTTAAAGTATGACTGCCAAAATCCCACCCGTGCTCCGTCCCCACCCTGTGGTATCCCCAGTAAATAATGTCCATTTCCAGCACTGCTCCTGGATTTGAACTGTGCGATTGGCTGCGCCTGGAAGCCTGTTTAAAACAAAGGTGTTTTTGACTCTGATCCCTACTACAAGCCATGCCATATTTCATTCTTATTATTATCCCAAACAGTCTTTGTCAGAGGTCAAAGTGGGCAGGAACTAAAAGGTATGATGTTCCGTCCCTCTTCTTTTTGGGACAATCCTCAATTGTTCTCCTACTTTTTGTAACCCGGAGCACCGATTCTGGATCACAGGGAAGGACACCTTTGTTTTGTTTATTTTAATAGCCTGCTGGGGGCATAACGCTCCTCCCTGAGCCGCCACATAGCCCCGGACTATAGTGATGAGCATTTGTCTTCTGCAATTACACATGATTAACACAGAAACTGCTGCAGGCACAGCTGTGTGGGCAGATAATGGTTGGCCAAGGATGGTCGGTTGGCTATAGTTCTGGGCATGTCGCTTAAGAGTTATGAATGGTGGGTGACTGGAAAGGGGAGGGCACATAAAGCTGCATACTGTGGGGGACAATGACTGAAAGTACGGGTGGTCATTTTCTTCACTGTTCCTTTCAATGCTGATAGTACAGTTGTTATAGACAGTGTTGGGGTGGAATGCAGCAAAGTCAGGACCCAGCTACTGGGTTTGCATCGGGGGTGAAAGTGGGTATGGACTTGGTTGGGAGCAAGGGGTGGAGGGGTAGAGGGGACCATAGTTTCACTATTTGTTTTGTATATTTCGACCCCTGGCCTTTGTGCCACAAGCAGTTAATGCATGTGGCTGCTAACTGAAAGGTTGGGGGTTTGAGGACATTCCGACATGGCAAAGATGTGGCTTAGGTTAGTATGTAAAATCTGTTAAAATGATCATTTGGTTTATAAATATTTAGACAAATTGTTGACGACTGACAAGGATGAGGTTTTTAAATAAAAAAAAACTCTCGGTCAACCACTGTGGCACCAGTTGGAAGAAGCCTGGTGCCCTGTGCCCCTGTCAGAGCTCCCTCATCTACCCCCCGATAAAGGCACATGTAAATCAGGGCCCCCTCTCTGCAACACTTGTGACCGGTCACAGTTGGAAGGCAGCAGCACAATAATGGGGTGGCAAGGGCCCCAGGGGGCCACTCACCCCCATATGGAATAATCCAGACTTCTCCCCGGGCAATCCTCCGCTTGGATTTGCAGCATGGAAGGAGGGAGGGCTAGTGAAGATATCAGACATGTTAGATGGAGGCTCCCCCATCATATTAGAACGGTGTAAAGTGAAGTTCGGGGCTGGGGAGAACGAGAAGTTCCACTATGCCCAACTTCGACACTGGGTCTCCCACAGAACGGTCAGGGAGAGAGAATGGGGCCAAAGAGTTAACGGCACGGGAGAGTTCTCTGCTATCCACGGCCCCTAAGGGCAGGGTCTCAACACTTTACCGTCTGCTGGACAGAACGAACCCTGAAAAGAAGGAAAAGTGTATGCTAGATTGGGAGAGAGACCTCGGCCGAGAGATAGAGATTGAGGAGTGGGGTAAGATCTGGACCAGACTTCATAAGAGCACGCAGTGCATCTCCAACATGGAAGGAGGCTACAAACTTTGCTATAGATACTATGTTACACCAGCTGAGCTAAACAAGGCCAACCCCGAAATTCCCCCAAGCTGTTGGAGAGGGTGCCCCGCTAATGGCTCCTTATTCCACCTGGTGTGATCCTGCCCGAAAGCCGTGTCATACTGGAGGGAAGTGACAGACCAAATAAGGGCAATCACCGGGCTGGCAATCCTGTTGGACCCCGGAATTGTGCTACTGGGTGACACAGGGGGAGGGGGGGGAATACCCGTTATCGGGGAAGATATCGCGGCTTTGCTCACATTTCCTACCAACCGCAAAAATTGCAGTAGCCAGGCTCTGGAAAAACGTAGATGACCCCTCGATCCCCCTATGGTGGTCAAAGTGCTGGGATATCGTGGTGGCCGAAAAAGTAACTATTCGGACAGGAAACCTGAATTATTTTCTGAAGACCTGGGCGCCATTCATGGATTATGCTGAAAAATACCCATGCCTCACCAGAAGGCCCCCCCCCTAATGCGCTGGCTCCAATGAGGTCCGAACAGGCAACAATGGGGCCCTGGACATACTAATCAAGGGCCATAGGGCCCCAAGGGAGCGTGACTATTGCCAGAGCCTTGGTCAGCTCACTACCACGTGAACATGCGGGCTGTCATCTCTGTCAAATTGTGTGATAAGGTTATATTATGCCAGTGTCAATGTGTTTTCTATGTATACTCTAATAAAATGTTTAATTGAAAAAAAAAAAACCTCTCGGGACAGAGGACATAGAGCCCGATTCCGGGGCCGTCCCTGAACAAAATGACTTCTGGTCACCCTATCTGCATTGGATTGAGTTGGGTGAGTGTGGAGTAGTGTGTTTTGTATGTAGATGTTTTTGTGAGGCCTGAGTTTTCGTCTGGCCAGTGGTCACTGTTATGGGAGTTTTCCTGAAAGTCCTACTGACAGTAAGACTTTAGTAAGCTATCGCAGTGGTTTGTAGATCTCCAACACTTAGTATCAGTCTGTACTAACTCAGGACCTTGGTAGAGTGGCAGAGCAGTCAGGCTCATTTTAAGGGGAAGATGTGAGCTGTAGGTAAGCACACTGAACCCAGTTAGACATGCACATCAAAGAAGCACTTAAACTTAAAATCAAGGGACAATCTTTTAATCTCTATTTCATGATGCATCTCTTTTTCCCTGAGTTGCAGTTCCTTCCTCATTGCTTTGTCTCTCATTTCAGACTGAATCTCCAGTTTTCTAAATTCAAACTGCATTTTCATTTTTTCTATCTCTAGAACCAGTTTAGCTGACATGTTAGATATAGGTAGAGGTGAGGTTAGAGAATTGGGAAGTGGATTAGTAATCACATTTTCTTCCATAACCTCAACTACCTATTTTTCTGGAAGTGGAGGGCTAAGAGTTAAACTTTGACCATCATTGTCTTCTAGATCAATTCTAGAAGTAGGGGCCTACTACGAAGACATTGATCTTTATACAATGCTTTCCGTTTTTCAACAGTAAGAGCTTCTGCCTCATAGTTTTCCATGGTGGACATAGTTTTGGTACTTTACTGTATAGTGACCTTGAGGGTGGATTCTTTGAGTACAATACAACCAGGAGTCAATGTAATCCAACCTACACAAATCCCACCAGCTGCAACACCAGAGTTAGGGGAGGCCTCATAAAGTCCTACTGACAGTAAGACTTTAGTAAGCTATCCCAGTGGTTTGTAGATGTCCAACTCTTAGTATCAGTCTGTACTAACTCAGGACCTTGGTCGAGTGGCAGAGCAGTCAGGCTTATATTAAGAGGAAGATGTGAGCTGTAGGTAAGTACAATGCACCCAGTTAGACATGCACATCAAAGAAGCACTTACACTTATTATATTTACACCAGAATCACTTTAAATACCTTATACGTTTACACTAGAACACTTCGGAATACTTCAGGTTATACTTCAAAGGACACTTTCACTTTTGTGTTTGCTCGCGGTTATATGTGTTGCGTTAGAAAGGGAAAAGACAATACTATCATATTATCAGTAATTACACGCACTTGCGGTTCTTAGCAGATTTAGGGAAAGACATTTACTCTGCAAACACATATAAGAAAATAACTTTAAGGAAGGAAATGGTTAGTTAGAGTAACACTATTCTGGTTAAGGCTTCTAGAGAGGGTTTCTTCACACAGCAAGTCTTTTAAGTCCAAAAACGCAACTCTAGCTTAAGGCAGTTTGGAGAGGGCTCAAAGTCTTGACAAGAAGCAGAATACAAAGAGTTCCTGTGGATTTCTTCAAGTCACTCACCTTTTGGAAGCAGTAAGTTAACAACTAACGATGGAGACCCTATTAAGGACTCAATAAAGGGACACAAGCAGCGGCTTGTGTTGGAGCTAAGAGATGGTTGCCCCGGACACCTCTATGTACACTCCAACACTTTGGAGGGACTTTCTGGAATCAAGTAAGCAATACCTTTTTGTGCACAGTACCTTAGGTTACAAAATAATGTTCAAGCTGGTTGCTCCACGATTGTTGCAGCTCTGGACCCAACCTCTGGATTCCTTGGTCTGATGACTGAAGCCAGGACAATGGACGGGATCTCTCAGCAGCAGTCTTGAGGGAGGACCTGGGGCATGACTATCAGTAACTTTTTGGTTCACTGTGTCGTTTTGGTGCCTTTTCTGCAGCACCAACAAAGGACGCGGATCTCCCGGTCAATCTTCTTCACTTTCTTCAGTCCCACGCTCTGATGAGGGGGTCTGGGAAAGTTGGATTGGATCTCTGAAGTGTCCTTGAGGGCCCAGCAAAGATTTGGACGGATACAGCCTTTCCACAATGATGCACTCGAAATGGGCAGCAAGTCTCCTGGTATTTGTGTTCCGCAGCTCTGGAAACTCCTAGGACCTCGGGAGATGGCTCAATTCAAAGTTCGTCTTGGGGCTTGTTGTTCCCACCAGCCAAGGGGAAGGAGTCATCCTTTTTGGAGTTCCTCTGTTGCACAGAAAATGGGGTCAGGACTGCAGTGGTCGCTTCACGGTGTTGCAGAGGGTCTGCAGGCGTCTCTGGTCATCTTCTTCTTTGGTTACTTCAGCTTCTACCGGTCGACTTGCTTTTCACTCCAGAAGCCTTACCTTTTATATCGTTCCAACACACACTCCTCTGCAATCTCTCTCAGTATGTTACAGAAAGGGTCGTTTGGCTGTCCAATCAGGACAGCCAGACACCCTGTGGGAGATGGGCCTATTCAGGCACTCTAGCATACAAAGAACAGGGGGTGGAAAACTCCTCCCCCACTTCCTGTCGGCCCAGACACTCTGGAGCCGAGATGGGACAACCAAGTGTTCCCGCCAAAGGCAAAACACACACACTGACCTCCCCCTCCGAGAACGGCAGAAGAAGGGCTAAAAAGTGTGATATTAATATTCTTGTTCAGATACGCAGAGTTAGCATGTGTTCTTGTATTTGTTTTATGTCAGCGCTTGCCATTCAATTCTCTACTAACGTAAGCCAGACCCAAATCTCCAAACCCTGTTGTTCTGGCCAATTGCCAGCACAGAAGGTTAGCGATTACTTATGTCTATGAAGACTTTGTTTCCTGATATATATTTTGATTTACTTTTTATGTTTATTTCTGGTTCTTAGTGAATCACTGATTTGCAATATGTCATTACACAAATGTGTATGTTGTACAGCACACTGTAACTGGGAATTGTACTACAATCGCTTTGAGACCCAGTTATATATGTTTAATCCAATTTCATCAATCCTTTGTCTCAATTATAAATCAAGCAATATATAATCATTCTAACACAATTTCAATCTTTACTTCACACTTTTTTCAATCAAACTCTTTTCAGTGAATACAGTCATAGCCGAGGAATCAACAGATGACTGCAAGCAAAGATCTACAATGTCAGCATTTTTTTATAGCAATAAACAAAAAGTAAACTAAGGTATAACTAAGATTACTTGGAGGGAATTCAATATAATATAAACAAATCAAGCTTTCTACAGGGACCATGGTCCTCAGTGCTCCCCACTCTCCCTAAGACTCTGCCTCCCTGGTGTGAACCAACATTTCACTCTGTCTTTGGGGTTTTTAGTGCCCCACACTCCTTTCTTGTCAATTGAGATTGCTTGCTTGGCTTTCATAGAAGATGTCGGGACATCACACTGCATCTCACCCAAAACCGACACCACTACCCTGGTGCCTTGGGTTGTCTAAAATTGGCCCAGGGGTCGGGCATTTTAAGATCTTTTGTAAACTTGCATTGTGCATTAAGGTGGGCAGGCTTAACCACTTGGTAGACTCTCAGCAACCTCATTGAGTAGTACTTTCCCACCCAGCTAGAATTCTCTCCAGGACCACAGGTCTCTCTCTTGTTGCTTCTCCCCGGAGAACCTCCTGCACCATATCACCCAATTTTCCTCCTCACTAGCCTTTATCACCTTGCTCTTCTTTGGCCTTTTTCTTCTTCTCTCCTCCTTGATTATCTGCCGCAGTACTTCACCCATCTTTCTTCTACCGTAGTCCTCTTCTTCTTCCACTGTACCTCCCCTCTCACTTCCTTTATGCTCCTCTTGTCCGCCCTTGAACATCTTTCTTTCTCTACTTTTTTACTTGTTTTCACCACCTCCACCTTTGTTCTTAATTTTCACTCAGGTGTTCTCCAAGTCTTCTCCTCACTACTCCTTTTCACCTCCTTAACCTCTGCTTCCCTTTCTCTCTCTTATGTTCTCTCCTCCTCCACTTTACTGCTCCTTTTCACCTCCTTCACTTCTAATCCTCATTCTCTCTGATGTTCTCTGCGTCTCTGTCTTGCTGCTCCTATTTGCCTCCTTCACCTCAGCTCCTATCATTATTCTGGTGTTCAATCCCTCCCCTTACAGCTCCTCTTCATCTCATCCTTGCCTCTTCCTTTATTCTACGCCTCTTCTTTTCCTTTGCCTCCACTTCCTCCTCTCTGCACATTTCCTTCATGCTGTTCCAGCACACACTGTCTGTCATGACCATGCCCATACTTAATCAGAAAACAGAGCAGGAATCCATTCGAATAGCTACGCCATGATCTGATTTGATGCATGCCTATAGAAACAGACCATTCAAAGATGGCCGCTGGCTTGAGGAAACACAACATCACCAATATGGCCACCGAGGAAGCCACTATAAACCGAAGACAGGACACAGTGCAGCTTACCACAGACCCAGGGCTATATAAACCCCACCCTGAGTTGCACCCATGCTTCGCGTTACTTTGCAGGCACACTTGGCTTTCACAAACGCTTACTGCATACCAGACCTGAATTAATACTTACTGATTCACCGTATCTTGGCTTCCTCCATCTCGCTCAACTCATCACGGTAACCTACAACGAGAGAAAACACACAGGCATTTTGGTGCATGAAGTAAACTACGATTGCAGGCAACGTGGTTTTCAGCAGTCTGCATCACACGAATGCCGCAGACAGAACGTTTGTTTCACATCAGACATTTAAGGAACTCTAATCAGAAAGACATGCTGCTAAAGGCAAGCAGTTCTAATTGAAGGACATTTAAGAACATCCAAAGAGTTGTGTGCAGAAGCAATAGAAGACCACAGCCGGACTGGGTCATCCAACCATTGAAGTAACTGGAATCAACCTACGGCAGTGAATTAACTGGCATGCGGAGTACAGCTGCATTTGACGGTGAGCCAACATCCAAAGTGAACATTCAATTAGTACGGTGGAAGGGAGGGATACTCAGGGTTTTGTCAGGTCACTTGTCAGACAGTTCTCTAATTCCTGCTCTGTCTCTCGTAGGAAGTCCAGCTGAAGAACAGCAATCCAAGGTTCCACATTACAACACCAAAAACATCCTACCTCATTTGCAGCAAGCACGTGGGTGCTTTTTCAGAGTGCCACACATGGTCACTTCAAGGAGGGGCGTAGACATAGCATCAGGAAGGTCATCCACATGGCCATTCGTCCCTGCAAGACACCAGGTAAGCGTTACACTGTGCTTCACTTCGTACCGATAATTTATGACTCCCACACCTCTGTGTCACACTCTCCTCTTCCTGCCATAGTGTGCTTACAAGTGGGATATCTAAGTGCTGAATTGACTTCAGCTGGGATTATAAGATAAGCAAGAGCTGTGGTAAGAGCACTCGTACAGACCTACAAACTCCCCAGTACACGGCTTAGGAATTGGAGCTTACTTCTATGTGGGCTGCCATCTTGGATCCCCAGTCCTTTGTCGCTTGCGTTGGATACTGTGACGAAGTTCCCTGCCTGACCTTGTTGCTTGTCGCGGGAGGTAAATCCTCCACTTTACCTCCAGAAATCGTGGATTTACTGCAAAGTAATTCCACTGGCGGTACATCTGGCAAAAATCCCCATGGAGCCCTATGGCTATGAAAATGGGAAGTTACCGCCACTTGTAATCCGGTGGTTACCCCATAAGATCAAGTGGTGGTAATGCTAATGAATTTGGCAGTAATTCTCCGAATGACCACCAAATTCGTAATTAGGCCTATAGTTTTTGAGGTAGAAGCACCTTGTGTTGTGAAAGGTTTAGAGGATCTTTTTGATCAGATGGTGCTCCATCACTCTCTTTACTGGTGGTGGAAAATGTATCAGGAATATCTGTGTCTGACGGCCATGTTTGTTCTTGACAAAACCCTTCTCGCTTTAGTTTTGGTAGTCCATCAAACCAGGTAAACACTCGATCATATTTATAATCAAAATTATCTTTCCAGAATTTTCTGTGTTTAGTTTTCATGATTTCAGATCAATGATCCTCTATAATTTTATCCAGATCATCTTTGATTTTGCTGCATTCCTCAACAGTTTAGGTTTAACAAAGATTTCCACGGTCTCATTTAAGTGTGGTTTGCAATTTTTTGATGGTTAATAATAAAAGATCCTGGGAAAATATGTCTAATGTCATTTGTGTTTGAGCAAAATGTGTACCTCTCGAGGAATCCTTTTAGTTTCAAAATATTCAGCGAAAGTAACAGCTTGTAGGGTTATTTTTCAAAAGTGGCTCTAATTTATGAGCTAATGTTTGTTTACTCATGTCAGAAAAAGGCTTTCATGTCCCTGGTAGACTCGCAAAATGGCTGTTGATTCTTCAGAAAACCCAAAACCATGGCCATATTTTGTGGTGGTGGACGGCATCTTCCCAAATTAAACCATCTTTAAAGTAAATGTTGGTGCAAACTACCAGTGTGCTCCAAAACAAAAACAGTGTTCACAAATACGGAAGACACACTCAGTTTTTTAAATGGTGCTCAGCAAAGACCCAAGAAGCAAGGTCAAAGTACCATGACATAATAATAATAATAATAATAATAATAATTTGGCATTTATATAGCGCTACGAACCCTCAGGTATCTGAGCACTGCTTATTACCCACAGTGTGTGGTGCTCATTTATCGACCTCGGGAGGATGAAAGGCTGAGTTTGGCCCCGCTGGGATTCGGAACTGCGTTAGCAGGCTCTGCACGGATGTCAAAGCGAGTAACTCGCTGTGCCACTTGACCGGCTATAAGGAACATCTAACTATAATCAAATGCTCACATTTTTTTTCCAGAAAACAAAACTCCAGAAGGGTTTATATAAAAACATACCAAATAAACATTAGTACATCCTAATGTATTTGTCCACACTCAATCCACCTTTCAACTAGCAGGAATATCATGGCATTTTTCGGGGCATATAGACCTCTTTATGAAATTACCTGTGGAGCAAAACAAAAATAAACTCTCAAGAATGTCAAAGATGATAGAAAGTGCTGGCTTCTCACACAGTGAGGCAGTTGGGGCTCTGAAAGGCAGGTGGGAAAGGGACATGGGGGACCTTGAACAAGGAGGAATGGAGCGAAGCATTACAACACCCCAGGGAGGTAACCATAGCGGCTAGGCTGCTACTGATTGAATTTAAATACCTACACACGGGTTACTACTCCAAGGACAGGCTGAGCAATATGGGTAAAGGGGGAACGATAAATGCCCCAACTGTGGCTTACACGCAAGTACGCTCTTCCACATAGAATGGAATTGCCCTAAAATATAGAGGGTTTGGACTAAAGTGCAAACCTAGGTGGAAGGGGCACTGGAGAGGCCAGCTCAGCTAGAGCCCAAATGCAAGCTGTTGGGCATATGGAATGATATGGAGACAGACAGTTACGCCAAGATATTCATAAATACATCTTGCATAATAGTATAGAGGGTGATAGCGGATAAACTGGATGAAACCAGGCAATCTCTCCATAACGGCCTGTCAGTGAGGGCTGGATACTATCAAGAGTTAGGATTGGCTAGTGAACAAGGGTTCAGGGTGCCCAAACAAGCACAATAAGATATGGCGTGCATGGGGGTGACCAGCAGTTTGGACGTTTGGGTTGAGGCTAGAAAGATCAAAGGAGGCAGACGGGGCGCAGGGGGACACTTGCCTGTGCGGTAGGTGAAGGGGGGACAAAGAGATTTATTTGAATTGACGGGCAGAGGGGAGTGAGATGGGAGGAGCGAGTGGGTGGACTTGCGATGTGACAGCTGGTTTGCTTGTACTGCTGGCAATGATTATGTCTCTGCAAAAAAGTTCAATAAAAAGTTTGGTAACTTAAAGAATGCCAAAGATGTAATGATGTTTTATTATAGCAGCACTAGCACTGCATGAATCTTTCTTAAAAACATATATATATATACCAACCTCTGCCTGAAGCATCATGAGCAAAGTATGGTCTGACATAGGTCACAGTATTAAAAAAAAAGCAACTTACTGTGATAACTGCTGGTCTAGAAAATACCCCACAGGCATCTCTGAAGTGTTCAACGACATCACCACGCATTCCAGCTTGGTGATAAAAACATATGCAACACTCTCCTCTGAACAAACCCCCTCAACCCCATATATGTCTCCTATCAATAAGAGAAAGTAATAATGGCACATGATATTACATTCAGTTAAGGTAATGCTAAAGCACACTCTTAGTCATTAATGAGCGGAATAGGATGAAATCATTATTGAATTGATTACAACAATACAAGAAATTCTATACTTTAAAGTAATTTCCAAACCTTTTCTCTAAAAAAAAAGAATGTGCATATCATACACAACTTTATGAAGGTAAATGATATACTAAAACAAGGAAATGAGTGTAAAGCTACCCCTCCCTCTTATGTCAAGACATTGCGCCACCTATGAAGTGTGTGCAGATCTAAAACAAATACTGCACTGAGTATCATCTGTCCTGATTTTTGTAGAAAATTGTTAATTTTGTTTTCAATTAGAAAAACACATTCAGTGCACAGTAGTGAAATTAACAGAATTCATAAACGGAAGATTAAGCATTTACATATACATATAACATAAAATGCTGATATTATAACGTTTGGGCGCATTCTTGTATATCTGCAGGCACTACCTATTCTTGCGTCAGCAGACTCACTTAGGATATTCCACAGACGGTTTTGCGTACAGTGCATACTGCTAGTGTTAAGATCTGTATGTGTCCACTCGTGATACGGGGCGGCTCTGAAAGGGCAGCCTACGTTTTTATTCAGTCGCAAAGGGTGTGCACACAATGTCGGATTCATATAAGTGAAAATATAAACGTACTGAATTTGCTTCCCATGATAATTTACCATAATATCTTTAGGATATCCTAAGTGGGAGACTACTTTCGCTATATTAGGCACTGTGCATGCATAAATTGTCTGCCGATGTGAGAATAGGTAGTGCATGCAGATATCCAATAGTGCGCCCAAAACGTTATAATGTCAGCATTTTATGCACACTCATATGAACAACTCTTTGTGTGCATATCCGAGTTGGCATGGCAAAAGTCCCCCAACTAAGCACTACCACACGAATATGTAAGCTCCACTTATAACAAAGAGTGCCACTGTCACTTTGCAAATATAGTGCCAGTCTGAATTTTTATTCAAGTTGTGTAGCACCGACAGTGTTACCTCATGATCATTCGGATAACATAGATCCTATAGAACCTTTAAATGTAAATGTTAACTATATAGGACAATAACGCTGATGGAGTGCTGATGTTTACTCACACTAGCCTCTCATTGCAGTTATCACAGACAGTGAATGAAACTAAGAAAAAAAGAGGCACAATCACCAGGTGCTGAGAGACTGACATAAGTAAAAAGGTCAGTAGTAATCTTTTAAAAGTAACACATAGGTATAGACTACAATGGAGTGATGGTGCACTGACTATAAATAAAACAAATATGTCATCATCATAGGACTCAACTTATCACATTTGGTTGCATCCACATCATGAGGATACTTATCACATATGCTTGTACGGATACCCATGAAACCATAAAGAAATACCAGTTGAAAGATATTGTTCCATCTTCCCCAAGTGTCCAAACAAGATTCAGGTCAGTAGCCCGCTAGAATGAAGTTTACTACTAAATAGCTTAAATGCACACAAAAGAGTCCTCACTTATACTTTTTTTTAATGTTTATTATATTACAGAATTTGAAGATTTTATGAAGAGGCAGTCAAGCAATTTGATTATCATGGTTAATTTATTGTATGTCCTGATGAAGGCCCAGTACAACACTTAGAAAGATGATTGCTAGGATGTATGAATCTTCATAAAAGGGCTGAAACACCCGTGTCGACAGAACACCTTATGAGAAAAAACATCCTGTTGTGAACTAAACAAAGCAGAAAGAAAAACCAATTGATGTTTAACCGCTGGGCAATGCTCAAACACATAACCCATTGTGAAATTTAACAACAGAATGATTCTATCTATGTATACCAACGAACAAGAATGTATTTGCTTCTTTAAAAATGTACGTAGTAGTATTCTCATACCCATATAGACTTATTATGTAGAATTCTCTGAATTATTTCGCCTGCATACAAAGCACTCCCCATTACTAACCCCACTTTGCACTCACACACTTTAACGACTAAGGAGAACTGTAATGCTTGCTAAATAAAAAGTTATGCTAAATGTTATATGTATGTGTAAATGTATGATCATCCGTTTATGAATTCTGTTAATTTTACTACTGTGCACTGAATGTGTATTTCTAATTGAAAATAAAGTGAACAATTTTCTAAAGAAAAAAAGGGCAGGTGAGACTCACTGCAGCATTTGTTTTACATCTGCGCACACTTCATGGGTGGCGCAAGGTCTTGACATAAGAGGGAGGGGTACCTTTACACTATTTTCCTTGGTTTTGTCTATAATCCCCCGTCTTTCGAGTGAAAGCCACCGGCACCAAAAAAGTTAGGCATCGACCCTCTGTGTTTTCCGATGTAAATTATATGCTGTCATTTTTTAAGATTATAACAACTCAGAACAAACTGATTGCTGCATAAAGTTAGGAATTCTGATGACATTAAAGTCAAGAAAATTGTATGTAAATGTTCAATTATTGTAAATTGAGAATAAATCCGTCAAAACAAAACATAAACATATATGGCAAATTCTGGCACCTTACGGGTTCCCACTGAAGTCCCTGATATGTGTAAGAAGTGCTGGTTTTCAAAGCATAAAACATTATTCAGTAAAATAAAATGTAGTAAAGAAAGTCTACAGGTTTTGTTTGTTTCTATGTGTTGATGCTGTAAGAACAGACATTCCACTGCTTCCAAGCCTTCTTAGGGAGGATTCGAGTCATCTATCCTTACAATGTCTATTGTAAATGTGATGTCTATATCCTGATCAACGTATGTAAACTGCCATAATTCTAGAGAGTCTCCTGCATCATTTAAATTCTTATTGGTTTGCTGTATGTTTGAATCTGTGGGCCTCATTACACGGAAGGCGGTAAGGGTTAACGGTCACCGGTAAGGGTACCGGTGACCGTTAACCCTTACCGCCTTATTACGAGGTCCCTTTGCGGGACCCGACCTTAACGGCTGGTGTAGACCAGCTGTTAAAGTTGGGACCCACAAAGGGACCTTGGTGCTAATTACAGTACCGCAATTTGCGGTACCGTAATTAGCTCCTTCCCCATTCCCATTATGCCCTATGGGGCAAAAATGGGAATGGGGAAGGGCCATGGAGAAAGGGGGAATTACCGCCCCGCCAACCTTGGAATGGAGTGGTAATTCCCCTTTCCTCCATGGTGGTACCGGTATGGGACCGGCGGCAACCATGGTGCTAATAGCACCACCGCCTACCGTGTAATGAGGCCCTACGTGTTGTACGAGAAGTTACAAAATGCTTTTGTTTTCTGCTATTATTGGTCTGCGCAGTGGTTTCTTTAGAGTTTAGTGTATTTTAAGTCAAGTGTGAAATATTGGCATTAAAGAGTAATTATTAGCTAGAAACCAGAGTGTAGTATTTGCAATCCATCCATTTTATTCTGCAACTACCAACATTTGATCAATTACATTTCTAGAGGCCACAGTAGAATTAAAATAAATGGCATGTATGCTTAAATATTCACTATACATAAGGTATGCAACAACCCCACTGAAAACCTAACTCCACGGACTGGGGCTAACCATAAGTATTTATACACTAAAGGAGAAAAGGTACAAAAACTTTAGTCTACTGAATTGCTCATCTGTCTACCAGAAGATGATTAGTAATGACCTATACCCATTGGTCCTGAAAAAATGGACTTGGTGTGCAACAAACTTTCATAGATTTGATCATTTTAATTATCATATTCAAATTCAATAAAACATTACTAAAACGACCTGTTTTAAAACACACAATATAACCCAAGATTTTGACCCACATGGTGGGTATAACATCAACCTAATGGGATAAATTACACCACAATTAACAACATATAAAATTCACGGCACATGACAATTGTAGTACAATATGCATTTGAACAAGTGTCAATTCACAACAACTATATCGGGGATATAGTTGCTGTGAATTGACACTTGTTCAAATGCATATTGTAAAATTCATGGCACATGACAATTACAGTACAATATGCATTTGAACAAGTGTCAATTCACAACAACTATATCGGGGATATAGTTGCTGTGAATTGACACTTGTTCAAATGCATATTGTACTGTATTTGTCATGTGCCGTGAATTTTATATGTTGTTAATTGTGGTGTAATTTATCCGATTAGGTTGATGTTATACCCACCATGTGGGTCAAAATCTTGGGTTATATTGTGTGTTTTAAAACAAGTCGTTTTAGTAATGTTTTATTGAATTTGAAAATGATAATTAAAATGATCAAATCTATGAAAGTTTGTTGCACACCAAGTCCATTTCTTCAGGACCAATGGGTATAGGTCATTACTAATCATCGTCTGGTAGACAGATGAGCAATTCAGTAGACTAAAGGTTTTGTACCTTTTCTCCTTTTGTTTATAAATAATGTATGCTTAAATACCCTGTGTTTGTATTTTGCATTCTTCTATATAACACAAATTCTTTAAAACCACTGCCATCATCAGCCAGTTTTATGGTCAGCCTATCTTTGTCCAAGAAGAGTCTTGCCTAATATTAGGTCCAGAAGGACCCTGACTGTCTTGGATAATGGTGTTAAAAGGACCAAGCGCTATGTCACTTATCTTCTGTTGGATAGCTGATAATGCTAATGATTGTGGTTCTATATCTCTATTTGATATGTCAGAAAAAGAGTTGATTCTATGACTAGAAGTAGGTCTATTTGTTGCAGGTTCTTTATTTTGATAAAACTAGTGAAACACCACCACACAATTCTGGGGTGATAGTGCCATCAGAATCTCCCTGCAATAATGCTGTATACACAGTGAAAAAAAATATCAGGGAGGGTCGTGGAGATTTATTTATTTATTTATTTTACATTTATAAAATGCACAAAACTCTTGGGTATCATGGGTTAGCAGGATTAGCCAGATTGCATGACACACTGCATAAGTACTTTATGTATTGCCTTCCACTGGCTTCTTTTGCTCTGAGCAACTGAGCAATAAGCAAGGCTCAGACGCTCACCTGACTCCTTACGAGTTGGTGACAAGTTGTAGGATGCATGTGCTCATTACCTCGCCAATGCGCGCACAGACAGGTGCCCAAAGCACTGCAACTGTGTTTGTAAATGAGTTACATGACTATTTGATGTGCATGACTAAATACCTCTCTCTTTCGGTTCTTGACAGGAAAGGAAAGGCGGGGAGGTATTGCTAAAGGCACAGAAAAAGACAAAATAGAATTGAATACCACTGCAGTTGTCAACTTTTCGTGTGGCTCAACATAGCCAACATAAGACGATAAAAGAGTGCCGCCTCCCTGCCCAGCTACCAGGATCCCGAAGGAGAAGAGAACGAAACCAGACCCAGGACGAGAGCTCAAGTGTATGCTGAGAAATAAGATAAAAAGAATAAGGAACTTGAGAATAGAAAGATATAAATTACATTGCACCACTTGAGGAACACTGATCCTGAACTCTGAGGCGGAACTATCACTGGGACAGTAAGAAAGGAGTTGATGCTTTGATTTAAATTACAGCATGCAGAGGACTTTTTGAATACATCAGCAACACAGTATTTCTGTGGACTATTTTTTACAAGAACAATCATCTATAACAGACTATTTTTTCTACTTCCCTATCTCTACATTGTATTGGGACTGTTTTATACTCTGTTTCAAAAGAACAATCACCTACAACAGACTTTTATTTCTACTTTTCCATCTTCACATTTTATTGGGACTATTTTTATACTATTTTATACAAGAGCATACATCCACAACAGACTATTTTTCTACTTTTTTATCTTTACATTTTTATTGGGACTTTCTATCTTCCACATTTTTAATATTTATATGTTTTTATCAGCACTATTTATATATTTTAATGGAGAAGGTGGGGAGAGAGAGAGAGATCAAGGGAAAGCTGCTTTGTTTGCTCACTTATCCCCATGCCATGACAGCCTCTCGAGTATGTATACCTCAAGAAGTACCTGAATCCAGAGCCCATTGCTTGGTACATCTCGCAGTATGCCAGACCAGAAGACAATTTCAGGGACAATCGGCCATGATAAAGCATGTAACAGGATCAGAATTTCCTTATGTAGACAAATATGTAAGGAAGCACACATGATGGAGAGTATAAGAATGAAAAGTACATACAATCAGGTCCAAAAAGAGGAGATGTTCAAGTAGTGGATCACCAAATATTAAGGTGTACAGATGCCCAGTTTAAGTTGATACCTCATTGTGCCGACAGACCACAATTAAAAAATAAAAGGGAAAGTATATTCCTCAGGAGGATGGGTTGATGGAATAATGGGATGCAAAGCAGAGGCAGTATGGACTGCACCAATAGAAGTGATAAAAACACAGACAGAGAGTGCTGTGAGGAATGGAAAGAAACAGCAACATTTTTAACATGGGTGTTAAGATGGATTTCTGAACTCTGTCCTGGAGGGGCAGAGGTTCAGAAGGCCAGCCTAGTTTCTTGGAACAGGGTAACCTCTGGACAAGCCAGACCAATCAGGGTAGCGATTGCGGCGTTCAAAACTAGGTCTCAAGAGGGGTGAGGGTGACTGAAAGCCCGCAATGAGCACACAAAGCAAGGACACTTACAAATTACTCCAAGCAGGTGTTATATTAAAAATATAGACACATTTATTACAAGGCCTTTGTAACATTGACCGTAGCGAGAAATCACAATAAAACTCAAGTAAACCAACACATACCAATCCAATACAATATTAATAATAATAACGATAATAATAATGAGTTAGACGCACGAAATGTGTAGACCACCTAGATGGGGAGGAAAACAGGCAGTGCGAATAATAATTAGACCCAGTCTGCCTTCAGAGGCACCTAACTAAAAGGAAGTCCAAGCCCTACGAAGAGTGGAGCCTTGTGCTCAAAAGTACCTGCACACGCTGGTGCCAACGGGCAAAAGGGGAGTCTCTTCGAGGGAATCAGGCAGTTTAGTTCGATGAACAAATGAAGAGGAACAGAGCTCCGCGACTCAAGCGCAGCCTCCACTGTGGGCAGAAGCAGAGCGCGAGTACGGAAAGGCGTGCTGTTAGACACAGCGGGGAAAAGCTATGGGCTACTGCAGGAGGGCGACCAGTTCCTAGCGATGCTACTCACCGGTCACCGATGCAGGCAGACCCAGGCTTCTCCGCGTCAGTTTCAGTGCTGGCAGGTTCAGATATGAGCAGGGGACGTCTCAGCGTCGTGTAGATTCCGCAGCAGCAGAAGTTAGAGTTGAGGATGTCCCAAATGCAGTGAACCCGCACAGTTTGTTAACACAGCAGGGCAACGGAGCGGCCGTGTGTATTTCAGCCCAATGTACACTACTCACTTCAGACCTGGGAATGCCAAGTGTACGAATCGTGTGAGAGTGACAAGGACTCGTAATACAACACAACCTGACAGCGGTTACAGAGCAAGACTCCTGGGTAGGCTGGTCAGTCTGCTGGATGGCCCAGAGACACTTCCGAAGGCTTACGTGCAGGAGATGGTGAAGATGCCGAGAATAGTTGTTCCCACTATTCCAAGGGGTCGAAGTACCAGTACAGGCCTTCTCGTTCGATCAGAGGTAGAAAGGGTTTCACAAAGCGACAGTAGTGCAGAGGAGCAGTCCTTCAGCGGGTCACCAGCGATTCCTCGGTTCAGCCTCGTAGTTGCAGGATACGTGGCTCCTGTATTCCTTCGTTCGAGGGGAACTCAGGAGATCGACATGGTAGTGGTGTTTCCAGCCCCCTCTTATCCACGGTTCCCTTCGTGCCAAAACGGAGGGGACCCAATGGGAGACCTGCTCACAAAACACTCACACCATACGTGGACCTATCACGGACCACGGAGGTCCCAGGCATTCACGACACACTAGACTCTCTGGCACCCAGGATGTGTATTGGGACCAGACATCCCAGCCCACATCCTGGAGCACACACAAGACCTGTAGAAGCCCGCAAAAGCATCTGTGTTTTGCGGGAAAGTACATGCCCAAATAAGGAAGCCCCTGGGTCGGCTCAACCTGGGGAAGGTGAAGGGGGCAAGACGGTCAGCGGACAGGACAAAGAGCCTCGTGGTCTGGCCATTTTGGGAGCCAGGCCACCATTTTGGGTTAAGCACGAGAAACGCGCTTAAACGCCAAAAGGAGCTAAAAAACACAAAGAAACGATCGCTGCCACCAGTCCCGTCCGTGATTCACTTGCACCGTTCATTAACAATCCAAAGAGAGTATCTAGGGCCTGTAGAAGACTAGAGACCCAAGAGAGCAGTAACTTAGCTTACAGTGCCCTCTTGTGTCATGTTGTGCGAAAGCTGCAACATGATAAAAGAACTACGGAAAACAACGTTTCCCGGTACTGACTGTCTTAAGGGCATGTCAGTTTCCCCGTAAGAATGGAGCGAAAGCCCAGAGGAGTGCGGCAGAAGGCTGCACTTCTCTGGCAAAGTCTAGATCCTGGTGAAAACAACAGCAAAAAGTTTAGGGGTTGCCACATGGAAGGAAAATTACCCACAATTAAGAAATCTTTCCTAACAATGGGTGGAAGATAAAGCCGGACCACTTCCCATAACCAAACTACAAGCGCCAACATTATTCTTTAGAAATAATGGTTCAGTAAAGCTTGGTGACAATGAAGGGTGCAAACACATTATGGATTTACAAGGTATGAAAGTTGTCATAGCTGTACTATGGACCATTACTGGGACTGCGGTACAAGAGTTTATATGCAGCTTCCACCCAACTGGGGTGGCATATGTACAATAGTGTTACTAAATGCACCAGCATTTTTTTTTTATTTACTCGTATATAATTGCTTTAGCAATTTTTACAAGAATCTTGCAGTATTCCTTAAGAGCTAAGAAATTACAGACATAAAAGAAGAAGGAAGAACGAACGAAGATAAGTCCAAAAGTCGAGCAGAGCGAAGCCCTGAGGGCAAGATCGCGCCCAGATGTCCGGAGAGAAGAGGAAGAAGAAGAAGAAAGGTTACTAGATTAAGTTAATTGCCTTCATCAGGGTCTTTGGCTGCACCGGTGGGTCTCAGTTCAGTTCGTTCATTTACTTTTTGGAAGGCTGCTTCCAAAATTTTTGCTGCGGCCAAGGTCCAGGGAGTCTTTTCACCTGACATTAGTCTATTCCACCGGTGGCTTGTTCCTCTCCCTGTACGCCTACCCAGCTGGTACACAGGTTGTTGAGGAAGTCCGTACGTGTTTTTCTTAGCTCCGGGCACTCCATTAACAGATGTCTTATTGTTTCCGGTTCGTTGGTTTCTCCACATAGTCTGCAATCTTTAGGTGCAGTTTTTAGTCGGATTGCCTGAATTTCTCGTGTCGGGAGGAGATTTAAACGTGCTCTCATGTAGAATGCTCTTAATCTTTTATCCGGAAACTTTGTACAGTATGGTAGCGGTTTATTCAGGCTATTGAAGGTCGGTGGGAGATGTTTTGCCAATTTATTTCCATGTGCTTTTTCCAGGGTGTTTATCCAGTCTTTGGCCTTCAATTTGTCTTTTACTCTTTCTGGGTTTGCTTGCAAGTCTGCTTCTGTGCATACCACCTCCTCCAGTTTCTCTTTTAGCTTGTCCGTCCGGCTGTTTAAGGCGGTCAGTTTACGACTTGATATTTCAGTTCTGATAATCTTATATGTTGGTGGGGCCTCTGGTAGTAAAGTGTTTCTTAAGATTTGCGTGGCACTCAATGTTACTGATTGTTCTAGACAGAGCAGGCCTAACACTCGTCTAATAAGGTCCATTGAAACTGAATTAGGTAGACCTAGCAGAGTTTTCCACAGGTACCCTTCCAATTTCTGCCATATGGTGTTCGGTATATTGAACATGGCACCCATCCCATATGTGATGGTCGGGACTACTTTCCCTTTGTAGAATTGGATGACCGGAGTGATAGAAAATTTCCTGTAGTTTCTATCCAAGGTTCTCATCTGTGCTGCCAAGTTTTTTGCTTTTTTCCAAAGAGTTGTTTGCGTGGAGTCCTCTTGGTTTGAGGCATCTATCAGGACTCCTAAGTACTTGTAGTCAGTAACCACCTCGATTTTTTCCTTATCCAGATACAATTTGTGACTTCTGTTTTTTTTGTATCTCTCCTTCTTAATGTCAGAATTTTTGTTTTTTTCTTATTTATTTGTAGGTTGTTTTGTTCCATGTATGTCGCCAAGTTGTTTAATTCGCGCTGTAGGCGTATCTCCGTCTGGTCCAGTAGAATAAGGTTGTCTGCATACAGTAGCCGTGAAATAGTTGTGTTTCCTATTTTAGGCGGGAAGGACCTTACTGAGATTTCTGTTTCTTTAAAGTCACCCAGGTATGCGATAAAAAGTGCCGGGGCTAATGGGCAGCCTTGCTTTACTCCGCGGTTGGCTGTAATTTCATGCGTCAGCGTACCTTGGGTGTTGAGGCGAACTCTTATTCTGGTGTTCTCGTGAAGGGCCCTCACTGGGTCCAGTAGCTCTCCTGGGCATTTCCAACTTTCCAGTTTGCACCATAGTCTTTCCCTGTCCACTCTGTCTAATGCCTGTGACAGGTCTATGAAAGCCATATGTACTGGTGCCGCTCCTTGCTTTACCTTTGCTTTTATAATGTTCAGCATGAAAATGTTTACTATGGTGCTTCCGTTCTTGAGGAAACCCATTTGAAAGTGGTTGTTTGCCGGTGATGTCTTGGCCCAAGTTTGAAAATGCCTTAACAGTATAGTTGCGAAGATTTTCCCAATTATATCCAAGAGTGCTATTGGGCGATAATTGCCCGGTTCTTCTCTGTCGCCTTGCTTGAAAATCGGTACAATTACCGCTTCTGTCCATGATGTCGGGATCGCTTGTGCATCTCTGCAGTGCTCAAAGAGCGTACTGATGAAATCTGTCCATGCGTCAGCTTTTTGTTTGATATCTATATTACTCAGGCCATCCGGGCCTGGTGCCCTTGATTTCTTGAGTCTTGTTATTGCTGAACTTATCTCTTGTTTATCAGACACATCAAGCCAACGTGGACCTTTCGTTCTTTGTATTCGCGTCGTAGATGATGACGGAACTTCAAAAAAAGTGGCCCATTTTTCTTCACTCACTGCATTGGTCAGTCGGTTGACTGCTTCTTTATTGGGCTTTTTGATGAGTGTCCAAAATCACTACATTTCTTGGAGCTTAGGGCCCTAAGCATCGCCTCTGCATCCTTTTGATACTGCACGTGACGGTGTTCTAAAATCCAGGTTTTGTATGCCCCTGTTGCTAGTTGCAAGTTTTTCCACCCTGTCGTGGTGTTAAGCTTGTTTTTTTGTTTTCCTTAATTCTCTTCTTCTTTCAACTAGCTCTTTATCGTATGCGTGTGTGTTGTTTGTTTTAGCGGGGTTTCCCCCTTTCCTTTTCTGTCTGTGCTGCAAGAGGAAGGGTAGATAGTCTGGTCGTGCTGTTTTCTGGTCAGTGGTAAGGACTTCTGTTTGATATTTCTCCGTAATGTTTGCGATGTCTGAAGCTGTTAGGCGCAGGCGAGTTAGCTGGCTGTTCGCCTCTATCGAGTGTTGATACATTTGGGTGAGAAGGCTTATTGATGAACATTCGACGGTTACCAAATTGTGGTCACTCTCTGTGGTTCTAACTACTGCGTAGTTTTCTATGGAGTGTAGCATACTTTCCGACGTAAAAACGTAGTACAGGGTAGCTTTTGATTCACCTCTCTTCCAGGTTGGTATCGTCTCCCCCCATGTTCTCGATGTTGCGACATTGTGTAGGTTCCTTGATTTCATTAAGGCATTCCATCTGGCTCCTCTTTCTTCTGCTTGCGTCTGCACGTTCCTCCTCTCACTATTTTCCGTATTTTGGTTGCAATTGGAATTCAAATCTCCACATATGATTATGTGTGTTTGTGGATCTTCCACTGAGATGATATCCAGCATGTCTTCTATTTTTTTGCAGAACTCCGGGCTTGATATTCTCTGCGGGTTCCAGTATATTGTCACAATTGCTATCTTCTCTGTTTCTGCGACTGGTTCCCTTTTGTTCTTTTGTCCAGGGGGTCAAAACCGCCAGAATACCATATGATTCTGCTATTAGCTTGGTAATTTCAATTCCTGAACCCATTCGTACTGCTACAAGTTGCTCTGCAGGCGGGCGGCCAAAGATTCCTTTAGTTGCCGCCGAGAATGCTATTTCGAAACCATCCAGTGCCGGTTTCTCCATTAACCATGTTTCCTGAAGACAGAGTATATCAAAAGCCCCGAGATCTTGGTTATCTGGGTTCATTAGGTGATGGTGACCTCTCGTATTCCATGAGGCCATTGTCAAGGTGTTCTTTATCTTCGTTTGTTGAAGTTCGACCGGAGGAGGTCGTTTTCCCGACTCACCTCCTAGTGGTTGCTATTTATCCAGTTTGGAGTTCAATGCCGCTTTCAACCATTTCCACTGGCCTTTTGGTTTTCTTAGGTCTTCCCTTTCTGACTCATCCTCTCCTCTTTCTTTGGTCTCTTCATACCTTCTATTTTCTTTCCTGCCCTCTTTTGGTGGTCTTTGATATTGTTCCTTTCTTTCTGAAACATGACTGTCGTTATAGAGTCTCTCATTCTTCCATGCCGGTGCTTTCTGCCTTTGCCCCTCGGGGTAGAGCTCTCTTTTACCGCTTGGCTCCCGTCTGCCTCCTTGATTGCTGTAGTTCCTGTTTCTGAAGTTTCCCTCTTTCTTTTCCAATCTTCCTTCGTATCTTTTCTGCTTTCCCAGAGATTGAGGGTTTGCCATCTGTTGAAATATACCCTCTTCGTTCTCTTCTGGCTGTATAGATTGTCTGTGGTTGCTGCGCGTCTGTTCCATACCATCTTTCTCCTTTGTTGGACATGTTTGGGTTGAACTTTCCACGGTCTTGTCTATTGGCTTAGTTCTTTGTGTCCCTTCCCTGGAGTCTATCTCCATGTGTGCCCCTTTTGCCTACAGCCTTGATATTTGTTTTTCATTTTTGGCTTCTACCGCCGTTATGTAGCCTTCCATAAATTCAAATTTGGATAGTAATTTCCCTAGGATAGTTGTGTTGTCTTTTGTTGCTTCGTTCATTGTTTCGTACAATTTGCCAAAAGGGGCAAGAGCGATCGTTATTGCTGCCACGATTGTTGTCATATTTTGTTTTCTATTTGGTGAGTTTTTTTGTGCATCCATCAAAATTTCACTGTGTCTTCTGTTCTTCCTTGGTGTTTGTTCTTGGGTGTGAGAATGGAGGTAGGCCTGTGACATGTTTTCCGGCCCACCGGGAGTCCTGGGGGGAGATGGTGTTGGTTGATACATTCCGTGCTCCCCGGTGGTATCCATTAATAGCAATGTTTTTTCTGCAGTTTGGAATGGTCGAGTTTCACTTCTATTTAAATTGTGCAGATGAATTTTTGTCGAAGGCTGCTCACTCATTTTCCCCCGTGCCCCTTGTATTAGGGGAAGCGCCCTTCCCCCCTCTTCCTGCAACTTTTTATGCTTCTGGGAATCTTGAACCGACTTTTTATCTGTGGGGTCTAGTAGTTCCTGTTGTAGTGGACTCCCCTCTAGCTGCGGGTTCACCTCGGCGATGGGAGAGGCATTTTCCTATGGCCGGATCTCCTCATTTAAAATTTGAGGTGTCGATTCTTTCGTCATTTTGCTAGAATGCTGACTCTCCTTTTCTTTCATTGATGGAACCGTTGAATTTTTTTCTTCTAATTGAATTGTGGTATCCGATGTTATTGATTCCTGCGGTAGCTTTAGAGGCCTGTCCGGTCCCGTTTCTGTTTCACTTTCAGGACTTCTAATGCCTTTCGAGTCCTCAGTTTTTCTTGTTTTATTTGCAGGTAGAATCCCGTCTACCACTTCTAGAATTTCTGCGTCGGTCAGTTCTATTACTGAGTCCAGTTTTCGTTTAAATTGTTGTTTCTTAAAGAAATTCAACAGAGCATTTGAAATTAGTTAGTGGGTTTGGTAGAGTGTCTGTTTGGTTTTCACCTCTCTTTTTTCCCTCCTTTTTTTTGTCTAGTTTTTTATCTTTAACTTCACTAGTTTTATCCGTGCTTCTGCTGCTGGTCAACATATTTCGAATAGGTTTTCCTTTTCTTTTTGCTTTTGGCACCTTTTCCTTTTGTCTTTTGGTGGTAGTTATTTTCGTTGCTTTTGCCTGAGACGTTTTTGGGGAACTGTCGGTCGGTTTCCCTCAGGGTCCTTCGCTTGTCTTTCTTCCATACTTGCTGGATCAAGTTCTGCCAATTCTTCTCTAACCACTGGTCATTTTATTGGGTCAGCGTTTGCTGACAAGTCTTTATCCTCCGTTATGTCAATTATTGAATCATGTGGATTTTGCATCCTTAGTTGCTTCTGGCGGTGAATTTGTGCTGTTATCTGTATTGTAACTTTCCCCTCCTTTCCTGGTTCATCAGATTTGTTTGTCTGGGCTCCTCCTTTTGATGGGTCACCCCCAGGGGCATCCCTGCTCGTTGTGTTCAAACTTTGCAGTTTTATCCGTTACACCTCTTCCACCCTCCCTGTGGATGTCAACTTTACTGCATTCTTATTTGCCTGGACTGTCGCTTTTGCCTCCGACGGCTCACGTGTATTTGTTGGGCGGGCTGGGGCAGGAGCAAGGGCCAGCCTGGATAGCCCCCTGACATCTCAACTGGAACACCTCTCGCCAAAGCGGGGCTCCTGCCTTTATCTCTGTCTCTGCCCCCATTATACACTGCCGCTTCCACTTGACTTGTTAGCAAACTAACTTTGCCTCCAGGTGCTGTCCTTGGCATTTTCTGCCCCGCGCTGTTTACAGCTTTTAATGTTTTCCATGGTTTATTTTGACGATCCGGGGGGACCTCTGGCAAAAAGTCAAAAAGGGGGTTTGTGGCTTGTGGGGGCGTGAGTGTAGCGGAGGCGTTCTTACCTCGTTTTGCTAGAGGTGACTTCTTCTCCGGCAGATGCTTCGCGTTACTTCTGAGGCATCTCGGCTCCAGCTCATCCGCACCGACGTCCACATCTCGCACCCCCGTGGGTTCTGCTTCTGCCGTTGTGTTGTTACTTTTTTCTGGGTCCTCAGGCTCCTCTGGGTCTGTGCCACTGCCCCTCTGCACCGACTGCATGATTGCAGACTGCTTGACTCTGCTGACTCCGCTGATGCTCCGCTGTCCGCTCCGCGGACAGGATACAGTTTTTAAAGTGGGTCCGCCCACAGTAAAGGAAACGAAAGGCAGACTCCTGCAGACTGCTCGACTCTGCTGACTCCACTGATGCTTCGCTGCACCAGCATTAGTAATACCGCAAAGTGAGGTTGACATTGGGACTTTTCCTTCAATGGCACACAACAAGGAGAAAAGATCCCTAGGCCTAAAACGCACAAAGAGAACCACCTATTTTTCCAAAGAAGGCAATGCTGCATTCGATGAAATCCCAGAGAGTCATAGGTTGTCTGGTAAAACAACAATGTTCTTCACATTCTTTCTAATGCCTGGCCTGCAAGCAGCAGCAAATGCACATTGGATCCAGATAACTAGGTGGGAACTGTTCAACAAAAGGCTTTAATGCCATCAAGAAAGAGTTAAGGGCGATCAGGTTGATGACCCTACAGAACAGGTATGTTCTGGACCTCCTCACAGCCATGGAGGGAGACGTGTGTGCAAAGATAGAGCCACATTGCTGTACATATGTACTCACACATGATGGGGAGAATGGGACCTTGACAGAGGCCATATACTCCTTGAAAGAGCTGCATGATAAAATGGAAGAGGAAGTAGATGCCATTGAGTAAGATAGCTGGTTCAGTTATCTATTCTCCTGGATGCCTATTTGGCTGACAGATGCATTCAAATTTCTGTTGGCAACTTTGGTACTGGTCCTAATGACATTTTGGATCTTGAGAATAGCAATAATCCAATGTAAAAAGACTGGCAAGAAAGCACTCCAAATGACAGTAATGGTTAATGTGGCTGACACTGTACATCAGTAAACTCAAACTGATGATGAAGTTCCATGAACCCATTGGGGCCACCAACTAGACACACTGGAGCATTGTTTACATGCCCAAAAGATATCCATAACTACATTGAGCACTGGATGAAATGTGACGACAATGGAAAGTGCTGGCTTATGACATGCAGTCCAGCAGAATACGTAGCACAAGGAGGTAACTTGAGGGGGGTCACCAGAGTGTGGCTGCCCAAGGATGGCTATAATATGATGAGATAAAATGAAGGTGTGGTCGATGACTCGACCAGAGGGGGGAATGTACCTGGGCAGTTGTTGACTAGAGAGCATGTGCCCCCCTGCCTTCCTCAGAAGAAACGAAATTACAAAATCAGAAAGGACACATTTGAAACTGCACTTTAAATTCTCCTGGAAATGTAGCTGGCACAAAGAATAATTAGTTTTGCTGCACAAGTAGGGGACAGAGGAGGCATTAGCTTGCACAACTTGTGTGGTTTTAAAAAGAATAGACTAGCTGACAGGGAGGAGTGTACCCAGGATAGGTCCTCATTACACAAGTAGGGCAGCATGGCTATAATAGGTAGGGTCATGTTGCAGCGTACCCATAGGTAGAAATATCATGTGCCAGGCATGCACCGGGACTCAGTAGATAGCAAATAAATGCCGAGCAAATGTGTCCTGCAGAGAAACTTAACGTGACAAGCTGCCATCTTAAAAAATTGCACCAGCATAGAATTCAGCTTTGCAGCTTTAAGAAAAGGCCCAGTTAAGCACACTTGAACAAATCAGAGAAAATGCTTTGGCCAGCTAGATGCTAGCTACATTAAAAGCAATATCAAAAGCCCAAGGCTTCGTAGGGGAGTGTTGCATGGCGGAACAAGATATTATTGTGTGCGTCCAGCTGTCGAGGTAAATTAAGTTATGACAACATGGCAGACCATTTGAAGTTCATGGGATGAACCGAACATCCCAGGAAGTCAGAAGTAGTTGGCAGATTCATGCCTCTCCGATCGGCTAGGTGTGACAGAGGAACGCAAAGGTGACTAAAAAAACAACTAATTGCCGCAATGAAACCTTAGCAGGATGAAAGTAGAATGACTCACAAAATATTTATTCATAAATGTGTCAAGAGCAGGATGGCGATCATTGTTGCGAGAATAAGTCCTTGAGACCCGGCGACCACGGCAAGAGATAACGTGGGCTGTTTAATTTAATTAAAAAACAAAGGTGATATGCATGTTCTCTCTCTCATCCACGTAAACATGTCAGCATGCAGCCAGTTCATGGACATTGTGACCATCTGTTAACTGATGAGCTCCTGCCTTTTTTCACTGCAGAGGTAATTTAGGGCCTACCACCAATATTTGAATATCATGAGTAACACACTTTTGTATGGGAAGGTTCATGGGTGAGATCTTAGACAAGGGTGACCAATCACTAGTTGGCGACATGTAGGATTGCATATGTAGCTTAGTAGAGGGAGCCAATGACCAGGAGCGATAGGCTTTCATAACTGTAACATCACATTTCCTATAAAGCGTGTTGTCTCCTGTTGAATTGGGGAGCAATCGTGAGGGAGAGCTTGACTTTTGATCTTGCTTTTCCCCAGTCTACTGCAATAAACTGGGTTACCTTACATTTGGCATTCCACAATTCTTCTTTCTTGTCTCTTATTTTGACCTCTTGTTATCACTTTCTTTCTCTGGGGTCCTTTCATTACCCCTATTTTTAATCTGGGTTTCTCTGACACTTCTCTGACACTTCCCCTCAAGTGCCAACACTCTCTCTTGTCCCCACCAGCTGGCCTGTTTCTTCCCTTACCTTTACGGAACTTCTTGGCGGCTGTGATCTGTCCTGATACTTGATCTCAAGCTTCCTGCTGCTTCTGTGTACTTCTCCCTTCAGTTGGTGGATCTGTAGCTGCTGGCTTCCACCAGCATTCTCGCCCGCTCTGGACCATGTGGTCCCTCTGTTTTATCCAGGCTGGCTGTTCTTTCTCCAGCTACCGGATCGGCCTGCTTCCCGCTAACAGCACCCTGGCTTGCAGCCTTCAATTCTTCCCACGCTGGACCTCCGCTCGGTTCTTGACTCCTCCAGGTATGTCGTGACAATTGTTGTCCTTCTTCACTTTTCATACTACTGTCTCTATTGGCCTTTAGGCCTCAAGTCGAGAACTAGAATGTTCATGTATGTTTCTGTTAGCAATCCTTATAGTTCTGCGCCTCCTCTTCATCTCCATCTTTGTCATATGAGTCTCACTATGGTAGCCTGGACTCTTCTTTGTCTCAGTGTCTGCTAGGCTGTCGGCCTTACACACATACATGGGGTAGTGAGGTAAATGGGTGGACTACGTTATGTGTGGGGGGATATGAGGGTTAGATTGGAGATGATCATGCTGTGTTCTCCCTAGATATCTGTCCCACTCCCCAGAGGGGAAGTCTCTCCCAATAAGATCCTCCCGCTGTGCACCACCCCCAGGGGGACTATTGGGTAGCGGCCTCACCTCGCTGGTCTCATGGGAAGGGGCTGCTCCCTCTTGAGGAGAAGTGACGACATCTAGGGATTCATCACTCAAGCTACCATCTGCAAGGCACACTGAAGTTGAAATGACAACTCATCTCACATAACCGAGAAAAGAAAATGTATTTGTTTTCACAGCAGACATTATGAGAATCATAAATGTAACATGATACAACTGAAATGAGAACACCATCAATGAAAAACAAAAACGTACAGAGACAAGTATGTAGTATTGGGGATGGTAAGAAGACATCTAGATTCAGGTAAGGCACAGGAGACCAGTATATATAAAAGAAGTAAGTTTATTACTTAGTTACAAAGTTACAGGGCTAGTTATATAGAAAGGCAGCGAGCTAAACAGATGACATCCTTTCATTAAGGTTCTCCCATCCTGTGTTCCCAACTGTAGTTCTTGGAACCCTCAGGTCCCATCACATTCTATATGACATAGCTGTATTCTACTAGCAGCACTGTGTGCACCCAGTGCAGATAGATAGGTACAATACTACAAAGTACAATTGTGAATCATCATTAATGTTGTACAAGGCACTGGTTACACCACAGGGTTGTGGTCTCCCTTTGTTGCCTCTCTAAACCCGCTGGCTGCTCTGTTGGTGTTATGGGCTATGGGGCATGGTTGGGGTCAGTGGAACATATGCTGGAGGCTGTACTGCAATCTGAGCCCATGGCCATAGTGGCAACATACACCTCAAGAGCTGCTGCTGCACTGTTCGCTGCAGCTATGGTCTCTGCATGCTGCCACACTTGCAGCCTCATTTGTCTTTGGGCGGTGCAATGCATGGCGTTCAATGTTACTTCCAACGCCTCACTTATTGCCCTCACCTCATCTCTGGTGGCTATTGCTTCCTGTAGTATTGTATTGTGACAGTCTGCAAGCTCCCTTGTCAATCCAACTAGTCCTTCTCTGAGTGTGCTGCATATGTATGTAAGTTGGGTGCAAACTGTGAGCTGATGCTGATGCATCTCTTCTTCCCAGGCAGTGTACGGGTATTGCGGGGCATGTTGGTTCTTGCTGTTCTGATTACACAATGTGGGGTGGTTGCTTCTGGGATATGAGTATCTGTTTGTCCAGCCTGTGTGTTGGGGTCAAGGTCCCCTGTTTGTACCTGTGGTGTATGTCGAGGAGCGGTTGACACTATGGTTGTCTCACCTTGGTACTGGGATTCTCCAAGTGTGGTGGGCAGCTTCTCTTCTTCCCCCGCAAGTGTTGGCATTTCGGGGTCTAATGTACACATATCCACCTCTGGTTGTTTGTGTCCTAGAGGGAAATGTTCTTGAAGAATATGAGTGTGTCATGTGTTTTGGAAAGGACATCTAGTTACAGGTTTAGGTGCAAGGTGGAATCTATAATAGTATTCCCAGGCACTACCATTCTTAGCGTGCCCATTTACTTTGTCCCCGGGTATGGTCAGGCAGCTGTGCAGTTAGTGTGCACCACCTTTGTGTATGTTGCTCTATGGGTAAACCCCTGGCAGAGGGCAGACATGTGTTACCCATTATCATTATGAGGGTGCTTTGACACTGCATGTTTAACATGTCAACAATGGGTTCCCGAGTGCTTTGCCTTTCACCACTGCATCCCTCACTTTGAGTGGCCTTTGCATGTATTTTCTGCTTTATCATCTGCTCATCTTCCTCTCACTTATTTACTTTGTCCCAGCTGGCTATCACAGTATGCCAACCAACTGACATACACTACTACACTGGTGCTGAGCTTGAGGTTTTTTCGTATAGCAAGGCATATCATGTCACAGTATGTAGTGACTTCACCATGTGCAGGCACTGTGGTATTTTGTTGTACATCTGCTTGTGTGGATGTGCTGGCCTCATAAGGGAACAATGAGTACAGACTGCCATGATATTGCTGTACTCACCTTGATCTTGTGCAGCTGTGTCAGGTCCACTGATGCTACCTATTGCCAACTATGCTGATCATGCCTGTCACTGCCTCATCTGCTGGCGTGAGGGTTATGTTTGCTGGTGGGCCGCCTCCTGTGCCCCTGGCATGCTCTTTCTGGTCTGACAGCTTGTTCTTCGTTTACTGCTTCAGGTCACCTCATCTTTTGTTTGCCTGTTTTTGGTCCTCAGCACCATTCCCAAGGCATTGACATTGCTTGTGAGTTCCGTCCAGAGGGAATTTTGTACAGCAATGCGTGCCCGTTGCCCTTGCAGGTTGTATAGGGTAGCCTCATACTCTGCCATATAGGCTATCATCAAGTCCAACTCTTCCTGGGTGATGTTTGGTGCACGGCATCCTTTCTCGCTTTCTTAGCCACCTTCAGGGTTGCTGGATGTCATTTTAGAGCACTGAATTTTGCTGGTTGGTGGTGGAAGGCCTTTCAATTTTGCCTCTGGTCTTCCCGGGCTTCTTCCTGCTTTGTGCCAGTTTCTGTGGTGAGTTGTGGTCATTGTATGTGCAAATGACATGGCACGCACGTTTTTCGGTATGCGTCACATATTTTTCTCTAATTTTGAGCACATATGCTATATCCTCTTTGGACGGGTGCACCCTGACGGTGCAGCCTCTTTTACACCATTATTTACGCCTCTTTTGTTCAACTTTTTACGATCGAGGGCGTCAAGTGAATGTTTTCATCGATTTGTTGAGAATATATGTGGCGCACTAAGATGCACAATTTTTTGAGAATCTGCCTAGCCTTTAAGTGCAGTTACTGCTTTTGCCGCAAGCTGTTGCAAGAAGTTTTATCACTTTGTTTTACAAATTTCTAATGCAAAGCGAGAGTGAGAGTGAGAAAGAACATAAAAAGGTAACTCTGGTACAGTTGCTAGCAGGGAAACAACAATGTGTTCTTATCAACTCAACTTGTGCATGCCATTACTGTTATTCTTTGGTATTTAATACTGTCAACATGACAGACAATTTCTGTCAACCTCGAGTTTGAAACCTTGCCCTGGTTTTAAATATTTTGTTTTAAGTATTAATTTGAAGTGACTGTTGCCTAGTGAATACGCGTTATACGCATGCGCGGCCCATAATGAGGCTCGCGCATGCGCCTGTTCAATAAAGACGGCCCCGGCCAGCAGTTGCCGCCGGGTACCCGAGCGAGTAACACGCGTCCCGTGTGGGTCCTTGGTACGTGTGTATGTGTGTGCACGTGTGAATGCCGGCGAGGGCCCAGGAGGTCCCGTGCCCCTACAACAGTGACTATTGATGAATTTCCCAGACATCTTTTATGTGTCATAGTATCTTGCAGCTGGCGTGTGGCAAGCATTTCTGAGGCGAGTTGTGTGGATAAATATTGACGCCATTGTGCGTCCAGAAAAGTACAAAAGCATCGACATAGTAAGCATACCAATCTCCTGTCAGCAGGTTGTGCACACCTGCGGAGGGGAGGGATAGACGGACTATGGCTGCCTCATAAACTAGTCAGCCATGCCTCTCCAAGGAGCAATTTAATCTGTTACTTTTGGGCACCTATTTATTTGATTCATAACCGTTTGCGATGACAAAGAGGAAAGGCATATCTGGTGGGTGCTGCTTCTAAGAAGATCCGTGTTATGATGTAAGTTTAAGTTAAAACAAGTTCATGAAAATGTATTACCAGATCCTAGTTAAACATTGAGCTGCACTATGAGCTCATTAAGTTCTAAGAATGTTATTCTAAGAATGTGGATGAGAGACAGTAGAGACTGCAGGGAGAGAGCCATGTTGGCACTCGGCTCTCATAGGCCGCTGTCGCTGTAATGAAATAAATTACTGTTTCTTTATCACTGCTGCCTGGAGCCCTTATTTCCTCAATCCGATGATGGGAACATTGGACAATTTACTTCAAAAAAGAGTAGGGAAAATTGGCGTACAATTACTCCGACCAAACAAAACAGGAGATCTAGTGAACACTCGGTTTTTTCCTGCTTGGCCCCAAAGGTTGTAGATTACACTAACTCAGAGATTATTGTAAATAACATGCCCATGGCTTGCCTAATAGTGATATAATTCTGGGTGTGTGTCAGGGTGAGGGCCCTTACAGTATCAGGGAGGGGTGGGGACCCTACTCAGCCTGGGAAAAGAGGCCTACAGGAGTGTTGACCAGGGTCAGTTCTACCCCAGAGTCAGGGTAAGGGAACTGGGAGGGCCCCTTTCTCTGCCGCCCTTTTATATGCCCAGATACAAATGGGGATTACCACTGTCAATCACCCAATGTCTGCCTTACACCAGTGCTAGACAGTTTTCTTACATTTCCTTTTCAGAGCTCCATACACCGGAAACCCCTGCAGCGAACGTTGATACACACGACCAACTGGAGAGAGACGAGGTGAAGAATCCAAAAGTTGCAACCAACATCTTAATGCACACCGGCAACACAGAGGCTTCACCGCGACAGTCTGTTGACTCTAAAATTGGAGATTCCTATATTGAGTGCCGCCATGGTGAGCAGTTGAGCGGTCCAACCAATGGGAAGTGGAAGGAAAGGCTAAACCACAGAACAATCTATATTAAAGGACAGTACGTAAAGGTTGAGTGTGAGTTGTTCAGGTGTAGTCAGGCGGACCAAGGGACCAGGCGGAGGAAGGACGGGGAAAACAGAGCTTGTAGGAGACAATGGGTAAGTTTGTAAAAGGTGAGGTATTGGCTGTGGCTGAAAATGGTTCCTGTGTGTGAGAGTGCATGAATGGTGACTGACAGGGGCGTAGGAGACATTCCAAATCTGGGGGGCACAGGGGACACCTTAGGGACTTTGCTACAGACGCAATTCAAACTGCCAAGGGGAGGAGGAGAGTTGTTAACACATTTGAGTGAGAGTGGTGGTAAAATAAGAGGATCTGGGTGGAGGAGCATTTGATAGAGGTAGAGGAGTCACAGATTCTAGGGCCAGGAAGATAGCTCAGGGGCAATGTGCTGTCTTGGAAGGAAGACAACACTGAGCAGTCCCTTGCTTAGAGGATGGACTCAGACATGAAGTGCGATATAAGAACCAAATTGTTTATAATGAGCACAATAAAGATCGTCAGATGCAATTACTAATTTGCCTATTACCATGCCTGCTGTAACACTTTAGACACCATTTAGAAAAAGTATTGATGAACCCAACAGTGTTGGCTCCTTCTTAAGCATTTTATATGCATTGTCATCATAATCCTAGGCACTAATGCCAATTACCAGCTATTTCCACCATGATCCCAGCGAGTACCAGTTTGTCAGGTATTATGACTTGCTCTGGTACTCAAAACATGTACCATTTCTTGCTACCCTATACCAGGTAATGACATCAAAAGCCCTGGCACTCACCATTTCAAGGTTTTCTTATCAAAATTCAAGGTACACACACCATTACCAGCTACTGCTTTAAATAAACTAGGTTCTTGCACCATTGTTATTCAACACCCCGGTATCCACACCATTGTCAAGGCTATGTACAATTAGTATAACAATGCCAATCTCCATGATTCCAGTTAGGAGGCAGTGCCAGGTTCCCTTATGTCTAGATAGCACAGCATTGAAAGATAGCATTGCACCGAACTTGGACATCAATGGCAGCTTTCATTAGGCCCACTTTGCACAGAAAGTCCAGATACCAATGTGCCAAGTTATCAAAAGCCATGGCGGATTCAAATGTAAAAGGTTAGCACAGTGAGGCCAAATTCCATTATTTGCATTGATCACAGTAAAGCAAGATACCATTATGACCACCAGCAAAGTAAACCGAGACCTCAGGAGGTCTGTTAGCCCGAAAAAGACATATCCTGTAGGTGTGCGTACTGTAGGTGTGCGTGTGTGTAGTGCAGTGGGACGAATGTGTGTTGTGCTGGGGCAGTGTGGAGTGCACAGCTGGAATTTTATGTGTGTGTGTGTATAGTGCATTTTTGAAGGTGGTGTGTGCACAGAGCCATGGGGGGTGAGTGTTCAGTACTGAGTGGTCAGTACTGTGAGCCTCATTACAAGTTGGCTGGTGTGTAATTAACGTGCTGGTATTAATGTATACTGGCACGTTTCTGCACTGGCCAACCATAAGTTTGCTGGTGGTGTGGAGGAATCACCTTCAGCTAAGAGCTGGAGGTAATCACGCCACCCTACTGGAATAAATTGCTGGTATTACAGGCGCTGGTTATACTGGCGCCTGTAATACTGGCAAAGTACCCAATGGAGCCATAGAGGATTTCATGCAATGGGAACTAACGCTGCATACCAGCACTCAGAATTCAGCAGTAATACCACCGGACCGAGTGCCGGTAACAGGAATTCCATTTGCCGGTATCCTGGTGGATTTTCCACCAGGTTTCTGACAAACTTATAATGAGCCCCAGTGTATGGTGTCTGTGCAGTACTTGGGCAGTGTTTGTGTGTTTGTGTGTGTGCGTATTGTGACAAATCCCTGGGTATTGTCACTGCTCCCATGGGGGAACCCCTTCCCATGAGGCCAGGGAGGTGAGGCGGCTACCCGATAGTCCCCATAGGGGTGGTACTCAGCGGGTGGATCTCATGGGGAGGGAAGCCCTCCATGGGACCAGTGACGATAGCCTTGGGAGAACGTGGTATTGACCGCCTCCATTTCTGTCCCCTAATTTCTTTCACCACCACTCAGTCTCCTGTGTTCCCCCACACATCTATGTATCTCTGTAGAGTAGAGGTCTTCATTCATATAGCCCATACTGTGATGAGGAAGAGTGAGGCTTACCTAGGTGGAGTACGTATAATCACTAAGAAAATCAGACAAGTAGGCAAAGGCCCACCGTGGAACCAATACACGTGGTGTAGTCTATTAGAGGCAATAAAAAGCAAGGAACGACTGAGTACCTTGTCAAGCCAGCCCTGGAGGAGAAAAGAGCCACATGCCGGTTCTGTGGCGAGAGACCCGAGGGGAAGCAAAGGAGACGCTGGGGAGCGCAGAGCATCTCACATGGCTCCACAGTGCAGGAGCCTGTCCAGCGACAGAGAAAGTGAAAACCCGACCGGCGAAGCCAGAGCAAGCAGAACGCGCGCAACCAAGGACACAAGAGAGATCCTACTGCTACAGAGCAACTAAAAGCAGGACGCCAAACACAGAAGCAGCACAGAAGTTCTGCTCCACTCCCAGGATAGACCAGAGACCACAACAGCATTTTCCGAAGGTAGGGAATGGGTTGGGCCAGCTGGTGGGACCCGGAGGGTACCAAATAGATTAAAGGGATGCATAACAATATCCCAAGAAGCAGAAAAGGATAGGGGAAGAACTATAAAACCTAAAACCAACTTTACAAAATAGCCTATGTGGAACAGTACCTGGCAGGAGAGTACACCAGGTATGTTCAAGAGGACATTGATTGAAGCAGGGACTTGCTTGCCCTCACATCTAATACAAAATGTAGTGTAGGGTTATTCTAACTCAAATAGTGTTCAACATAAAGTCTGGAGCAGTCTCTAGCTCCCTTCCCCAAGTTCAGGATACAGTTCCAACAATTATAGGCTTCAACTGTTCTTTCAGTATTTGAGTGTATCTTCCCCCAAAGCACACTTGGTTTCAATAATACAAAGTTCGGAAGGAGTTTAGGGTTCCATTCCCCCAGCTTCAAGTACTGGTACACCAAAACAATGTTCAAAAACAGCTCATTGTTCCCTTACCCACGTTTCAGGCACAGATTCACAAAACCAATGTTCCGAAAGAGCTCAGGGTTCCCTTCCCCAACCATCAAGCACAGATGTAGCAAAGATTCAACAAACACATGTTCTTAAGTTTTCTTCAGCAACTTCCATACAGTTGCTTGGGGCTCTCTGGTCTGGGTGCAGTTGTCAGGCTGCACAGTCCACCCATTACAGGTCACGCAACCAGTGGCCCCTGACGTTATGGTTTTTGTTTGAGACCTTGTTCAAGCGTCCTCCTTTGCATTATTTGACTCTTTGTACTTTCATTTGTTAACTTTACATTCAGTCTGTCTCTTCCTTCACCGGGGTTTGCAGCCTTTAGGTTATCTTTTGCTCCCACTTCACTGCTCCCCCTTCTGCCGTTCGCTCAACAACTTTTAACCACTTTCTCTTCACTTGTAGCGCTTTAAATACTTTTTATTCATCCTCAGATATCCAGAGACTTTTGAAACGGTGCGTATTGCCTGCACCTGACCACTGATATCCTGTTTCAAGATATTCTCTTGCCGACATGTCCATCTTTCTCTGTTACTCGAAAGGCTTTCAAAACCTTGCAAATCTTCTATACGCAATCACTCTGATACATAGTATCTTCATACAGCCTCGTTAGCATAGCATTCAATTGTTCATTCAGTTCAGAAGCACTTACAGGTTTATTGGCGATCGCCCCCCTCTGCCACAATGTATCTTCTTTCCCTCTTGCTCGCGCACCAGGTTTCTTTACACACAGAAACTCACTGGTCACTTTATTTGATGCTGCGACTCTTCTGCTCTCACGGCTTCTCACCAACTGAGGTCAGGGACTCACCACCTGCCCCTCAGGCACTCCTGGGCCAGCTCCTCCGCCCAGGGGAACAAGCACTTGCAGAACCAAATGGGAAGGGCCGACACTGCATACGTCTTCCTTCCTCAGACCTCACCGGCTACTTGGAGACACAGCTTCCTCGCCATGCTTCCGCAGAGAGCCCTGCTCTGCAACTTTCCAGTGTTCTTGCTTTCCGATCTCCTCCAGTTCCCAACGGTCCAGCTGGGCTTCACTGCTGCTCTCTTCCTCTCTGCTGCTCTCTTCTTCCCTGCTGCTCTCTTTTTTTCCCTTGCTGCTGCCACGCCACCCTTGTACACACCTGTATCCCATCAAGGGTATTCAGGTGTGCTCCCTTTGCCTGTTTTGCCTGATTCCAATTAGACCAATTACTGGGACATGCCTGACCGTCAGCTCTATAGTGTTCAGACCCCCTCTCTTTGTCCCAGTACTATAGTGGTGTTTCCAATAAGAAGTGTGCATTACTCTTAGTTGCCTCTTCCTCATCTCAGTACTTGATGTGAGATTACAGGGAAAAGCTGGAAAGGACTGACAATATCCCATATAGAATGAGGAAGGGTCTGATAGGTCAGTGTTAGAGAAAGAGGGATACCATGTCTCGCCTTCACGTAAAGTCTCTACAATCCCCAAGGACGCTCCAGCCAGGTGATCCTCCCTCTCTAGTCCACCTCCCAGGGTCGGTATCCAAAAGCGATGATCCTTCCCTGGCCACCTGAACAGAATATCCCATGGGAGTAAATGTGAGAGTACCTTCAGCTTTCTCACAATGCCCAGTGATGGGGTTAGTTTGTCTTGTGCACTAGAATGAACTGCGGGGGCAATGTGTGTTGTGGTGAGGTTGATTTGTGTGCACTGTGAAGGCATCCTGAAGCAGGATACAGAAAACAGATTCAAAGTTCAAACCAAAATATGTTATTAACTCAAATGTCAGCATGGTTGAAGGCCTAACTTGCCCTATACTAAGGTGGGATTTTCCTACATAAAGAAACTAAGAAAGGCCTGAGACAGAAAGTTCAACTTAAATGTCTGTCTGTGTCCAAAACCTATACTGTGTAGGGATGTCAGTAATAAAAGAAATAGTGTTCCTAGCAAAGTTCTGAGCTTCTTCCAGCTCCTGGCTTACCTCTCAGCTCCCCTTCCCAAAGTTCAAAATAGTTCCACACAATTCTTGTGATTCCCGTCCCCAATTTCAAGACAGTTCTGCAAAACCTTGGGGTTTTCTTCCCAAAGTATAAGACAGTTGCACAAAACCTTGGGGTTCCCTTCCCCGAGTTCAAGACAGTTACACTTGTACTTGTTGGCACTCTTTCAATATTCAAAACCGGTTCCAGGTCTCCTTAATACTCCTTCTGGTTTCTTCATAGTTCGATGAGATTGCTTTCTCCTGTTTCATTTCAGAAACCTCTTTGGCTTTCACAGTTGGTGTTCCCTGGTCACGGCACAGTTGTCAGACCACATAGTCCACCCATTACAGGTTATGCAACCAGGAACCCTAGGCTCTATAGCCCACACAGGTTCTTCAGTGTTTGTAACTGTGTGATGGTTCACACTCACTTGGCTTCCCTTCATCAGCCTCTTGGCTATGTGTTCTCTCCTTTTTTCAGTCTTTTGGCCTTGTCACAATGGGCCTCATTATGAGGTTGGAGGTATCCACATCCAGGTCCGGCACCCGCGAATGGGCAATTACTGGGTAATGCCGAGTTTGGCGGACCCAGTAATTGCCCATTCGCGGTTGCCGGTACTAACGGACTCCCCATCCCCATTCGGCCCCATAGGGCTGAATGGGAATGGGGAGCTCGGATGCACCAGCAACGTTCATAACTGTGCCGGTGCATCCACGAGTTGTGCTCGCGGGTGCCAACCTGGCGGGCAGAGCGAGACCCACGAGCACAACTCGTAGTATGGCGGTACGGTAGCAACAGCGCCGGTAGCACTACCAGCGCCGTTGTTACTGTACCGCCATACTTATAATGAGGCCCACTGTATTTTCATATATTGTTCACTTTGGGGTGGTTTTGTTCCTTCACCACCTTACTTGCTTTCTTTGATACTGCAAGCGATTCGTGTTTTGCTTGCAATATGCAATATTTGAATTTCACACACACACACTTGTCATCAAGGCACATCTTTGCCAAACGTCCTCCTTTAGTTCGGTATTCAATTGTTGTGACTTTTCACTCTGCCACCTGCATATTATACTATCCTTGTCTTTCCGTCTCAACCCATTATTTTGTGTTAACTTCAGCGGGCATAGGCTTTCTCATTCATTCTGCATCAAATGTGGCTTTTTCACACAGCCCCAGGAGCGGCTCAGTTCGAGTGCTCTTCCCGCTGCACTCACCGGTCCCTGGCCTATCCTCCGGGCAGCTGTGTTTTCGATTTCCAGCTCCGCCAACACATTTGCGTTCACACACACAAGCCCCCTCACACTTTACTTTCTTCTTGGATCTCGCCGGGAGCTCCGCCCTTGCCCCACGGACACTGTCAGTCACCTTTCTTCTTTCTTCTGTGTTCAGAGCTCCGGCTGCGGATCTCTGACAAAGGGGGCTTCCCCACCTGTGGCCTTCTCACAGCCCACCTGGCCTTTGGCTCCACGGCTTCCTGTGGTTATCTGCCGGTGTCCTGGCTCTCCTGAAAGACTCACTATGGCTGACTCCTCACACACATTATTCCCTGCTGGTCTCTTTGCTGCTGGTCTCCTCCCCTTTTATACACCGGCAGCTGCCTGATAGGCTGCAGGTGTGAGTCCCAAATTACAATTGCCTGGTTGCAATTAGTGGAGTAGTTCAGATGATATGATCTGAAGGGAAGCCAGATATCCCACTATTTTTTGTTTACGGGGGAGAAATTCTCAAACGGGGATGAAACAATATGTCACACAAAACAGGTATGCCTGAGGCAAACCGAGAGAATTAATTACCCCTCACTACTTGAATCTTGTAAAAGAGTTCGAAATACCCCAAGGTCACATACACATGGGTTAAGATAACACCATTAACACCGGGAAAGAACAACAAAAGAGCAAATCAAGGAAATAGCCTACTAGATAAGCATATTAAAAAACAATTTTTAATAATGTGTACAAAAGAACAAAAAAACAAAATCCATGAATGTATCTAAAAAACAAGGCTGTGAAGGTCAGCCACATAGCAAAAAAGGCTAAAGACAAAAAAACGCATCAAAATACAGAAGAAAAACTGGATGAATTAATATATCCTGTAATTCTCGACACAAGTTTGCACAAACGCCTAGCGTTAGACATTTGTCGAGATTTGGGATGTCGACATGTTTCGGCCAAAGGTTAGATGGGGCATTTTCTCACAGTGCCCGTACAGAAGTCAGTTTCACGGCCATCTTCAGGACAGATGATTTCTTCATAGGAAGCCTTTATAGATGAAATTCAATTGACATGATGGATCTACAAATATATATATATATATATGTAGTGAGGTGTAGTTCAGATGAGACATACCTGTCCTTTACAATACTCTGCAGGCCTCTTCCTTGTCTCAGTAGAAGAGTGGTGAAATAGCTTACTAGTGTTCACTACTACTAGTCGCCTCTTCCTCGTCCCAGTACCATAGTGGGTTGAATGAGGGGAAATTATGGAAAATTATTTACAATAGCCCATGATGGGTGAGGGAGAGTGAGGTGGATATCCTTTCCCCATTCCCAAAGGACCCTCCACCAAGGTGATCCCCCCTCGCTTCTCCACCCCCAGGTTCAGGATCCAAAAGCGATGGCCTTTACCTGTCCACCTGAGAAGAGGATCCCAGGGGAGTAGGTTTGAGGATACCCTCAGGTTTCTCACAGTACACTACAATACTGTGGGCAGTGTGTGAGCATGTGTGCAGTGAAAGAGGCTGTGTGTGAGTGCTGGAGACAGTGGGCCTCAACACGAGTTGGGCTGTTGCCGGCTGGCCCTATCACGAGTTGGGCGCTAAATGGGCTGTTTTACCTCCAGCTTTTTGCTGGAGGTGAAAATCCCATTTAGAGCCCTGTTTTCGGCGGTATTACCGCCGGTTGTATTAGCCCACAGTATTAGTGCCCAAAAATGCCCCATTGAATCCAATGGACCCAATGGATCCAATGGACCCAATGGGGAATGGGGATTTACCGTTAACGCCCAACCCGTGATCCGGCGGTAATACCTCCGGACCGATGGGTGCAGTGTTACAGCCGGGAAACAGACCAACTCGTGAGGAGGCCCAGTGTGTACAGAGCAGTTTTGGGGCTGTGAAACTACATGCAGTTTGGGATGGTGCAAGGGCAAGGCAGGAGGAAGTGTGAAGAGCAGGGTTGGGACAGTGTAGATTCATGCATTGTGTGGATGAGGCAAATTTAGAGCAGTGTTGGGGCTGTGTGCATGTGTGCAGTTCAGTGTGGCTGTGCAGTGCAGTGGGGTGGTGTGTATGAACTGTGCTTGGCAGTGGGATGCGCTGTGCAGTGTGGAGGTGTATACACAATGCTGGGGAGGTTAGTGTGTGTACGTGGCTAGGGGCTTGTGTTAGCTGGTGTTGGTGAATGTGCAGTGCTATGATCTCCCTGGCCAGTTCCGGTATGTTTATTTCCAAAGCACATTTGGGCAAATGTTGTACTTGCTTCATACTTTGTAATTAAAGGAAGTCCATAACGGTCAACACATTTCCTTTCAATTTAGCTAATAAATCGAAAAAAAAATCCTTTTTGTTTTACTTTTATTTATTGGCAAACGTGTCAGAGTACAGTGAGTTACATGTGGTGTTCAAGGCAAATAGGAAGACAGGCGGAATACTTTACAATAGGTTTCAGCCGAGGGGCATCCAGAATACGTACATTGCAATTCACTCAAGGGAATTTTTGATTTGTGGTGTTGTCTTACATCGGCTGCATAGTTACATTCAATGGGGAAGGTTAGACAGGTATGCCTGAAACTCAGGCCATATATTCTTGGGATGGAACATGAGGGGTAGTGAGTTCACATACTGTTCCTCGCAGCCCTGGGCCCAGGTCAGTGCGACTATCCAAAGTTTGTTGTTAGGTGGAGAGGTGGGTTTCCATCTCTGTAGCACACATCTCTTAGCAATCATACAGCCCATATTATTTTACAAATGCATGCTTTTCTTTGTTCAGGATATTGTACCATAGACCAAACAGAGCTCCCAGAGGGGAGCGTTCAAGAAGGACATCCACTATGCCGGAGAGAGTTTGTAATACATTGTCCCAGAAGGGTTCCAGTTGAACGCAAGACCAAAACATGCGCATATGGTCAGGCGTGTTAGACCGGTATGTTTAGTATGTGTACATATGCGCTTGCTTTGGGCGTTGGATAGATCCGCCCTCTGGTTGTCGGACCAACTAATGCGTGCCTTCGAAGTGGAATCCGGTTGTCTATTTAATAGCATTTTGGATAGCGTTGACATTATTTTGCAGGCACCATAGGAGTTAGCTATGTACATCACCTCTTCAGTTTCTGGGGGCTCGATGGGAAACGGTGCCACAGTGAGTGTGCCGCCACTCGCAACCTGTAGTATTGCAGTAGTTCTAGCCCCTAGCCGGTGTGCTCTCCGCAGCATGATTGTGGTGTAATGAATTTCCCATCTGGGAACAAGTCAGCGAGTGCTCTGTAGCCTAGGCGTCCCCAGTGTGTCGCCAATGCAGTGTCCCAGGTGGGGCCCAATCCAGGGAATCTCCATTAGGGGAGCCATTTGTAATATGGATGTACTGTAGTACTCGCTGCAAGGATGTGGCGCCAGGCCAGTAGAGTGGCAGAGACTGGATCTTACGGGTAGTCATCTTTTATATGTGCGATTCATGATGAGTGTTTTGAGATCTGATTCTACAGTTGCTAGGCGCTCGAGTTTGACTTGTGGTGGTTGTTGATTTTCCCCATACCAGCAAGAGGCATACTGGGCCTGTGCCGCTAGCGGGTATAGTTCGTGATTGGGGGCTGTGAAGCCCCCCTTGTCATATGACAGAGTCATGTCCAACCATTTATTCCGTACTGCCCCGGCGTGCCACAGAAATTGGGCGCAGAGTCTGTGTAGTTTGGAGAAGAAGGGATTTCCCAGCCAGACAGGGACATTGGCAAATATGTATAGGAGTTTTGGTACTAGCACCATCTTTACCAGGGATACTTTGCCAGCCATCGTGATTGGGAGCGCACGCCACCCCGTCAGTTTGATCTCCAAATAGGTCTCCATTGCGTCATAGTTATCTATCAGCAGAGCTGGTTTCGCTCCAGAGACCTTTACCACTAGGTATTTTATCCCGTTGGGGACCATCAGAGGGGATATATGCCTCTCGGTTGCGTGGTGTTGCTAGTGAGTGGGAATATTTCTGATTTGGTATAATTTATTGTGATGCTAGTGAGTGGGAATATTTCTGTATTGGTATAATTTATTGTGAACCCAGAAAAGCCTCTGAGGTGGATCACATCCCGCAGGATAGGGTCAAGATTTTCCTAAGGGTCCCTTACATATGGCAGAACATCATCTGCATATAGTGATACTATCAGTGGCTGGCCCTTGAGGCGGATGCCCTGATGACCATGACAGGAACATATCATGTCAGCCATTGGTTCAATGGCTAGAGCGAAGAGGATCAGAGAGAGTGGACATTCTTGCTGTGTGCCCCTACTTAGACCAAAGGGTAACACTGGCTGTGGGGCATGTGTATAGAAGTTTAATATACCGAAGCATTTCAGGGCAAATTTCCATTTACTCGATGACCGTCCATAGATACTCCCAGGAGAACATGTCGAACGCTTTCTGAGCGTCAATTGTCACTGCCACTGCTTCCGCCGGAGGGTCCAGGCTTGCCATGAAGTCAAATAGACATCTAATGTTTAGGGATGTTGACCTGCCCGGGACAAAGCACCCTTGGTCATTGTGTATGATGTGGGGCATCAGAGAGAGGTCTGTTTGCGTGAAATGTTAGTGTCCACATTCATAAGGGAGAGGGGTCTGTAAGACCTGCATTCATTACTTGGCTTGTCGGGTTTGAGGAGGATAGTTATGGTGGCATCTCGCAAGGAGGTAGGGAGGATGATGTCACAAAGTGACTCCATCCATAACTCAAGAAGGCACGGAGCGAGTAGGGCTGCAGGCTCTTGGTAGAATTCTGATGTGACGCACTCCAGGGCCTTACTCTTTGGTAGGTTGGCTATCACCGTTAGTATCTCTTCCAACGACAAGGGAGCCTCGAGATCTTCCCTGGCTTGTGTGCTCAAGCATGATAAGGGGATCCCTTCGAGGAGGGCCTGTACGGCATGTGTGTCATGTTGTTGTTCAGAGGCATATAGGGAACTGTAAAAGTCTGAGAACACTCGTAGGATTTCCTGGTCTGGTCACTGGGGGTTTCCCAGCGCATCTGTAATACAGTCTACTTGGGTACGTCCGCTCTCGGATTTGGTTAGTCTGGCTAGGGTTCTGCCCGGTCTCTCCGACTCTCCCTATTTCCCAGCTGCTTGTGGGCGTGAGAAGTAACGCACCTCCCTAAGGGCATGCGCCTCGAATTGCTCCAGTTCGGAGCGTATCTGCGCTAGAACCTGTGGGTTTGAGTGGTCGGAGTATTCTTGTTACAGGGATTTGAGCTTGGTTTTGGAGCACTGGAGGTTGTTTCTTATTGATTTTAGGACCCCCACTTCCCTAGAGATTGACATACCACGGATGTAAACCTTGAAGGCCTCCCAATAAACTCCAGCGGTGGTTGCCCCTGCTTCATTAGAGACAAACAGGCCGATTCATGTAATTCCTCTCAAAAGTGTCGCACGCGGCTGGCGCACAGCGTGCCCGTGCGAATGTCTGCGCCAGCCGTGTGCGATAAAACCAATTCCCGCGCACAGCGTATTCATGCATTCTCGCCTCCAAAAGCAGACGTGGCGCAGAGTGGCGCAGCGACCCTGCAGCAGCGCCAGTTACGCCCCCAAGAACGCCCTCGCGCAAGGAAAAGCCATCAAGATCGCAAAACCATCGCAAAGGGATGCGCCAACCCTGTACCAGTGCGAGAAGTCACACACGCGACCTGGCCTGGGGGAGCGTGTGCGTGTATTTCAGGGGTGCGCGAGAAGTATTACACGTGAATGGCCTGGGTGCGTGTATTTCAGGGGTGCGCGAGAAGTTCCACACGCGATTGGCCTGGGCGCGTGTATTTCAGGGGCTCGCGGGTGGTTTCACACGCGATCGTGCCTGGGGGAGCGTGTGCGTGTATTTCAGGGGTGCGCGAGAAGTTCCACACGCGATTGGCCTGGGCGCGTGTATTTCAGGGGTGCGCGAGAAGTTCCACACGCGATTGGGCTGGGCGCGTGTATTTCAGGGGCTCGCGGGTGGTTTCACACGCGATCGGGCCTGGGGGAGCGTGTGCGTGTAATTCAGGGGTGCGCGAGAAGTTCCACACGCGATTGGCCTGGGCGCGTGTATTTCAGGGGCTCGCGGGTGGTTTCACACGCGATCAGGCCTGGGGGAGCGTGTGCGTGTATTTCAGGGGTGCGCGAGAAGTTCCACACGCGATTGCCCTGGGCGCGTGTATTACAGGGGTGCGCGGGAAGTTTCACACGCGATTGGGCTGCGTGCGTATATTTCAGGGGTGCGCGAGAAGTTCCACACGCGATTGGCCTGATCGCATGTATTTCAGGGGTGCGTGAGAAGTTCCACACGCGATCGGGCCTGGGGGAGCGTGTGCGTGTATTACAGGGGTGCGCGAGAAGTTCCACACGCGATTGGCCTGGGCGCGTGTATTTCAGGGGTGCGTGAGAAGTTCCATACGCGATTGGCCTGGGCGCGTGTATTTCAGGGGCTCGCGGGTGGTTTCACACGCGATTGGCCTGGGCGCGTGTATTTCAGGGGCTCGCGGGTGGTTGCACACGCGATCGGGCCTGGGGGAGCATGTGCGTGTATTACAGGGGTGCGCGAGAAGTTCCACACGCGATTGGCCTGTGCGCGTGTATTTCAGGGGCTCGTGGGTGGTTTCACACGCGATCGGGCCTGGGGGAGCGTGTGCGTGTATTTCAGGGGTGCGCGAGAAGTTCCACACGCGATTTCAGCAGGGTACGTGTATTTCAGGGGTGCCGGGGAGTCCTACATGTGATTCGCCAGTGTGGGTCCTCCCAGGTGTTCCCTGTACACCTTCCACGGCCCCTGCAGGCAGCCCACACCACAGGGGACTACCCTGCATCCCTGGTCATGTCCCGCAGGCAGCCCACCCAACATGGGCATGCCCCCCAGCAAAGGCACATGTCTCCTTGCACTAATGATCACCAACTCATGTCCCCTTGCACCCCCACCCCCAGAATTGCGGGGCATCTGCCAGCAGGCCCCCACTCATGTCCCACTCATGTCCCCTTGCACCCCCACCCCCCAGCAGTGCAGGGGCACCCTCCACCAGGGCCCCACCCATGTCTCCCACCACCCCCACCCCCAGCATTGCGGGCCACCTGCCAGCAGGCCCCCACTCATGTCCCACTCATGTCCCCTTGCACCCCCACCCCCAGCATTGCGGGGCACCTGGCAGCAGGCCCCCACTCATGTCCCACTCATGTCCCCTTGCACCCCCAGCATTGCGGGGCACCTGCCAGCAGGCCCCCACCCATGTCCAACTCATGTTCCCCACCACCCCCACCCCCCAGCACTGTGGGGTACCTGGCAGCAGGCCCCCACCCATGTCCAACTCATGTTCCCCACCACCCCCACCCCCCAGCACTGTGGGGCACCTGGCAGCAGGCCCCCACCCATGTCCAACTCATGTTCCCCACCACCCCCACCCCCCAGCACTGTGGGGCACCTGCCAGCAGGCCCCCACCCATGTCCAACTCATGTTCCCCACCACCCCCACCCCCCAGCACTGTGGGGCACCTGCCAGCAGGCCCCCACACATGTCCCCCAGCCAACATGTCATCACAATCTAGATCCCTGGCCCTTATGGTCAGCCTCCAAATGCAAAACACCCACTCGAGTATTGCATCCACCCACCTAGAAATGGCAATGACATGATAGAACCCCAATAGCAAGTCTGGAAATGAACACATGGCCCTCACATACACCCAATGGGTGTCAGTGAATCTCAAAACCCATATCATGATATGCATGATACCAATGAGATGATACTACACATTGAAGTTTGATGGAAAAAATGTATTAGAAACAGCATAAATGGAATTAAAAATAAACAAATGACAATGGGAATCAAAAACCAAAAGCAGCATGTCCGTAAAATAATGAAAAACGACAAATCATAATCCAAAGGAAAGATGTCCAAAGTCACAGTTCAAGAAAGTAAATCCAAGGTAAAAACAAAACCGAAAACCATTGCTCCATGGGTAAATCGAAAAAAAAATAAAAAAATCCAACAGTCAACTATATACAGAGAAACAAACCAGGGTCCATGATCCCAACTGAAGAAATGAAACCTACATAAAAATACTACCTAATAAAATAAAACTATATACAAAAATGTGGCCCATTGTCCAAAAGGTCAAAAATAAATAAAAAAGCAAACGAAACCTACACTAACTACATAACTATTTACAAGGGCAGCGGGCTAGTCCGACGGCTCACTGGTTGTTGTCATGGGCCAGGGCATCATCGAACTCCTGTTCAATGGCTTGGAGGCGGGCATGTTCCCTGGCCCCGAGGTCCCGCAGGGATAATGCAGTGTCCAGCTCAAACTCCCTGCGAAGACCCTCGAGGCACTCAGCCCGCCTCAGCGCCCTCCGCATGGAGTTCTCCGCCCTGACCATTGTGAGCCGTTCCTCCTATGCCCGCTGCCGCTCCGCACCTATCTGCTGGCCCAACCGCTCCCACACGGAAGCCACTCCCATTCCAGGGTTCTCCTGCCCTCCGGCCGATGCCTGCACCCCTGATGTTGATGGCCCCGAGCCATGATGCCTCCCACGTCGAGCCTGCCGCTGCCTCCGACGCAACTGCCTGTGCCAGCACGACGGCATCCAGGCTGATGGAAACCACCGATGCTGTCGTGCACGTGCCCTGCCCGATGATGCCGTCACATCCTCCATCTGCTGGGGTCCAGTTGCTGGTGTGTCCACCCCTGCTGGACCTCCGACTCCCGACTGTGGCAGGGATGGGATCCCCACCGAGGTGGCGGCATTGGTCGGGGCAGGTCCACAGTGGGCCCTGGTGGCATCTGGGCCGGAAGACGGCAAGGAGAACGACTGGCGTATAGTCTCCACAGAGGAGGAGAGGGCCGCCAGATTGGCCGACACATGCAGGAAACCCCCGAACATGGACGATCCCAATTGGGCCACGTCGGCACGGTGCTCTTCGTGATGACGTGCGTGCTCCTCCTGGGAAGCACGCACGGTATCACGAATCACAGCCGTGCGCATCACGACCCCAATCAGGACCTTCTCCATACGGCCAGGGGTCCCCTCGTCCGCAGGTAGAGGGGAGTCAGATGACATGGACATCCCCTCTACCTGCGGACGGGCCTGGGACGGGGCATCCCTGCTGGTGCATGGTGGTGCACCCACAGGGTCAGGGACAGCGACATGCACAGGCCCCTCCACGGTGACCTGTGCTGCCTCCTGCCCCTGCCCCTGGACTGCACCACTTGCACCAGCAGGGATGCCCCCACCAGGCCCCATGTGCGCCTCAGTGGCGGCCTCCTCCTCCTCTGTGGAAACCACCAACCTGGATGGCTCCTCACCGTCTACCGCCGTAGCAGGCCCCTGTGGGGGCTCACCCACCCCTTCCGCTGCAGCCGTGGGGGCATCCCCACCGCCTTGCTCCACAGCGCCGTCTCCGCCCTCTTCTTCACTAGCCGCTGCGTAGAGGGAGACATAGAACACAAGCATCAGGGTACTGTACAATGGTCCCCTAGACAGGAAGCAATAGCAGATGAGTGCCACTGTCAAAGTACACTTCCATCATGTCACTCCACAACACATGTGTCAGTCCAGGCAAAACACACACAGTGACAGTCATGGTGCATGCCATGGACATTTCCATACATGTCCAATGGACTCTCGAAACATACAATGTAATGGTACTCACATGCATCATGGGTCATGCCTATCACATGCACACACTTCACCTCAGTCACATCCATCTGGCCCCGTACACCCCAATCACAGTGCATACAAGGATGAATAGGCTGCATCAGTGAATCTGTAAATTGTCACAGACATGTGTCATGCATCCATCGCATTCACAAGTCACAGACACGCAGGTCAGGCACACAGACATGGATACCATATATGTACCTGGCATCAGCACCCATCCCTCACCCCCACCCATGTCCAGGAACAGAGACTGCCATGCTCTCATGTGTGCAATCTGCATAGGGCTCCCCATGTCGCATTTAAACACATGCAACAACCGTGCGGTTCACACATTACTGGTCGCACATGCATTACCATGATGTCGCTGCACACATACATGCGTACATGGCCTATGTCACACATGCAGGCAAGTATCAGACAACCAGCACACTGCAACATGCCCTGTCTCACACAGCAATGCTTGGCCACTTACCGCTCAACTCCAGACGGGTCTCCCTCTCAAGGACCTGGGTGTGGAGCGCTGGGTGTACGCGTTCCAGGACCCTCATCTGGATGGAACTCATGCGGCCCCGGCCCCCTCCACGAGGCGCCGGGCCTTTATGAGGGTCCTGGACCTCAAGTCCTCCCAGCGCTTCTTGACCTTCTGGATGGTGCGGGTTGCCACCCCCTCCGCGTTGATGGCAACCACACAGTCGGCCCAGATCCTCTCCCGTCCTTCCTTGTTGGCGCGGGACGATCCAAAGAGGGCATCATACTGCCCCAGGACTTGCTCCACCAGGACACCAACTTTGGTGGCAGTGAAGCTGGTGCCCCTCTGCCCCTCTGGCCGGGGGTTGCCACTGGTGCCAGATGTTGATGTGCCCGACATGGCAACCCCAGGGGCAGGAGTGGGTGGGCAACTGGGTCCTGGGGCTGGGCTGTGGAGCGATGTTATCCGAGTCGGGAGTCTTCTGTTCCAGCAGGGGTGGACACAGCAACTGGACCCCTGCAGATGGCTGATGTGCAGGCACCAAATGGCAGGGCACGGTGGCAGCAGGCAGGCAGGCAGGCAGCAGCAGATGGCACGTGGGAGGCTGCTCGGGGCACTGGGGGGCAGTGATTCGGCCTTCTGGGCAGGAGCGTGGTCTTCCGTGTGTTTTCGCATGGCCAGCTTGATACGGAGTGATTTGGCACGTGAAAATCCTGCACGTCAGCGTGAAATTCGAGGAAAGGGCCTTAGCGCGTAGGCGCGTCAGCACGCGTACGCGATTTCATTGGACCAAAGGCCCTTACAGCGTAAGCGCGTCTGTGGCGTTTCGCGCACGGGCGTTACCCTGGCAGGGCTTGGAGATCCCGCGTGCCTTTACACTGCTCTGTACGTGCTTTTCGTGCGGTGCTTGTGTTTTCCATCCGTTGGGGTTCACACGCTATTACTTCACAGCGGGTGTTGGCTACGCGTTCTTCTACACGCAAGGCAGACGGTGAGTGGTACCCCGCTCCTCCCCCAGGCCCGATCGCGTGAAAAACTTCACGCAAACCCCTGGAATACACGCGCCCAGGCCAATCGCGTGTGAGAAGCTTCTCGCGCACCCCTGTAATACCCGCACGCAGCCCAATCGCGTGTGGAACTTCACGCGCACCCCTGAAATACACGCACACGCTCCCCCAGGCCAGATCGCGTGTGAAACTTTGCGCGCACACCAGAAATACACGCACACGCTCCCCCAGGCCCGATCGCGTGTGTAAACACCCGCGAGCCCCTGAAATACACGTACCCCGCTCCTCCAGGCCCGATCGCGTGTAAAAACACCCGCGAGCCCTTGGAATACACGTACCCCGCTCCCCCAGGCCCGATCGCGTGTGAAAACACCCGCAAGCCCCTGAAATACACGCGCCCAGGCCAATCGCGTGTGAGAAGCTTCTCGCGCACCCCTGTAATACCTGCACGCAGCCCAATCGCGTGTGGAACTTCACACGCACCCCTGAAATACACGCACACGCTCCCCCAGGCCCGATCGCGTGTGAAAACACCCGCGAGCCCCTGAAATACACGCGCCCAGGCCAATCGCGTGTGAGAAGCTTCTCGCGCACCCCTGAAATACACGCGCCCAGGCCAATTGCGTGTGGAACTTCATGCGCACCCCTGAAATACACGCACACGCTCCCACAGGCCCGATCGCGTGTGGGCCTTCTCGCGCGTGTAGGACTTTGGCGCATATTTTTTTCCTGCGCAGGGACGCTACCGCCTGCTTTCGTGTGGCGGACATGTATGGGCCTGTGCGCGTCTTTGGCCGTGCGCTGTTTTTCCCTATTCGATTCCATGAATACGTGTTGTAGGCGAGCGTGTGGGCGTTCTGCGCACTTGCCTCCTGTACTTCCCCCGTGACGCCCACATTTTCACGAGTTGTTCCCCATTCTGCGTGTGACGCCCCGTGTTACGCCTACTTTTGTTATGTGCGCCGCGCTATGTGCGAATTCGCTGTGGCCTTATCGCACGGCGTTCGTTGACCTGTGCGCCAGCGTGCGCCGTGCACTTTCTCAGCGCACATCCCACATTTCGCGCGTGCACGGACTTCCATGAATTGATGTGCGATGTTTTCTGTGCGATAATCGCACTTGCACTGCGATTTTCGCTGTTTCTCTGCGAATCGCATGTTTTCGCACACGTGCGCCGTTTTTTCGGCGCACGTTGATTCCATGAATCGGCCTGAAAGTATGTCTCTATGTCTGAGCGAATCTCTGCCTTGAATGCTATGTTCTTGAGTGCTTCCGATTTGAACCGCCAGGTGTTGCCCACCCCAGGGGGCCTTCCTGTAGTTAGGGTCAGTACCACTGGGGAGTGGTCTGACAGGGTGCAGGTTAGTATTGTAGCGTTCCCTACTCTGCCCATTAACGAGCCTGAGGTCAGATATATGTCTATACGTGTGGGGTATTCAGGGAGATATGTTCTGCAACAGGGTTTTCATCCGATGAACCAACTGGTCTAAACACTTTGTCGCATTCCAAGTGTCAAAAGAGTATCCCCCATGCTCCTCACGACTATAGATCAAAAAGACACTCAGTGGAATGCGCCACATGTTCCTTTATTGCTATGACTTAATGCCATTGGTTAACACGTGTTTCGGCCTTGGGGCCTTTCTCAAAACCGGATATATTCTGGTTAATCATACAGAATGCACCATCTATTTACATTTACCCATACAAGACAGGGAAAAGGGGTTGGACTAAGGTAGGAATTGAAGGTAAAGGAAAAATAAGCATCGGAAAAAACAAACAAAAAATATATATATTATTTTGAAATATTGAAAAATCTCCCCAAGTCTAAATATAAATAACTTCCAACATATTATTATCATGCCCAATGTCATTCTGTTGAAAAAGGTAAAACCACTGTATTAAGAGTAACAATGGTAATTGACAATGATGCCTAGACAATACTGTAATTCCCATTCATTCCTCATGTTACTCGGACCTAAGCAAGTTATTTATCCTCATACCAGCTTGTCCATGAAAAATCTGTCATCACCCACAAATTGTGTTAGAACAGCTTCCCCATGTCCTATGTGAGCCTCTCATATCTTGAGTCCACAAACATATTTTATATGCATTACTCATCCAAAAACGTTTGCACATCCGCCGGTCTCAGGATGCTTTGCAAGGATTTGGGCTCCCCAAGCTGCGCAATGTCCCGGCTTGCTGGTGTTCAGTGTCTGCCTAAGAGAGTTTATGGCTGTAGCGGCCACTGCCTCACACGCGCCTCACTGTCTCAGTGTTTCTGCAGCTCCTCCCGCTCCGGAGTGGTGAGACTTTCAATGGGCCACAGCAGGCTGCCCGGTCACAGGTTTCTCTTGTCGCTGGGGCCAGTTGGTCTCCTCAGTGGTGGGCACTGATGCCCCAAGTTGGAATGCCTATGTTGAAAAATTGACACCACCACGTCCGATTTTTCGGCAGGCAGTTAGCAGAGCTGCAACAATAGGCAGCCATAATGCTGGCTGCTCAGCAGCAGCACCCCCCAAAAGAAAAGCCTTTCTCACACTTTTAAAGAAGTTTCGCTTTGCTTACAGAATTACAAATAAATGTGTAGTAAAAAAACGACATCATTTTTATCGATTCCTGACACAATCATGTAGCTTCTTGGCACTCTTGTAATCAACAAATGTTTCTAAGACCAAGTAAATGGCACTCAGTTGATCTCTTTCAGTAGGATGAAAGTCTGGGTTTGCTCTGTTGGGATGTGATGCAGGTGGTGCATCAACCCACTGAGCAATTTTACCAACTACATCATGTCAATGTAGAATTGCCCAGCAAAATTGTACAAGCACACATCCTTTGAGCGTATTTACATGTGTTTATGAGCAAAGTAGCAAAGCTGGGTTCTGTAGAATTTGGGTCAGATTGGCAGGTGGCTCTGGGGAAGGGTCATCTGAAGATGTATCAAGGTGGCTGGGGATTTTCAGCATGGTGTTTGGGAGCCTCCTTTGCCTTACAACTGGTAAAAACAGTCAGAGGTGCAAGTGGGGTGTTTAAATGATAATAAAGTTAAAAGAATGCAGCACAGCGGTTAATGGCTACATGGTATCACAGCAAAGGCAGCCAGCAGGGGGCTGAAACACTAAATGTCCGCTGAAAGGCTATTAATTGCTCTTTGACAGCAGGTTGCTGATGATGGGGAATTCTGAATAAAAAAGCAATGAAGTACTAAGAACATTGCTAAATACTGCCAGATCCAGGAGACAGCCTGCAATGTGCGTGCTGCACACATTTAATGTCTCAAATTAAAGGTTTCTGTTTCATAAGACTTACAACCTAGGACATCTCCTCCAGATCCCAAAGCTCCATGGCACATTTCAGCTGAAAAAATGTAAAGGCTCTGACGCCATCCCTGCTCTGGGGTGAGTGGCAAAGACAGCAGGCAGCAGCTCTCCTCCAGGGGCAAACAAGTAGGTTCAGTAGGAAATGGGACCAAGAAGTAGCATTTCCAGAGCTGTTGACTGAAAAGCTCTTTCAGTTGAAAGGCAGATCCAGGTTGGGAAACTGCAGCTCAGCCAATACTCCTCTTGTTCAGGTGGTGAATGACGTTTTACTCATGCATGTCTTTTATCTGTTCTTCCATTCTGTGCCTGGGTTGTACCTGTGTTGCGATTTGCAGAGGACATTTTGCCCATGTGACCTAGCCCTCCCAACCAAAATGGAAAGGAAAAGTCACCCCTCGTGTTAAAAATGTGTGTTCTAGTGACAATTGTCACATCTTCTCTCTGTGGCAAACTGTGAAATATCAGTTTTGCAACAGATTTCTGGTCAGGCCCTCCACATGAACTGCTAATAAAGCACCCTTTTTCTTAAAGTGTGATGTTTTTGTATCCTGCTGGTACAAAAGCACAGGTTTCCTCTCCAACCCATCACATACAAACAATAACCAGTATTTGTATAACAGGAGAGCAATTCTCACCTTGCAAAATCTAAATAAAGCAATTTAACGGTAAATGAGGGTAGGCCAATCTGAAATCATTTGGCACTCCAAAAAGCCTGTGCTTTTGTCCCAGATCAGTGGATGTGTTAGGTGCGAGGAGCGGTTAAATGGATTTTATTTGCTTTTAATACATTACAGAATTACAGGCATTCTGTTTGAATATTAACATTGTTAAACTGAATCATACAAAGAAAATATTACTTAGTGACTTTGTGGACTTAACATTAAAATATTTTCACTATCTTTGAAACATTGCTCTGTAGAATGTCTTTGATTTCTCGGATCTGCCCTCCAGCCACTGATAGGAAGTTGGGAGAGGGTGTGACAGCATCCAGATATGCGCCCTCTCACTACCTACTCCACAGAACAGAGACCTTAATGGGAAATTCAAAGGGAGGAAAGCACGGTCTGTTTACATTTCTAGCACTTGGGAAAAGAAAGGCAGGTTTCTAAAAAGAAGGCCATGCTTCCCAAATGGAATAATAAACAACCTTTCTTTTCACTTGCTTCAGATTCTGGGGGATTAAATCATATTGTATCCCCCCTGCTTGCAATTATGGGGGGATTAATCACCCCTGCCCCCCACCCATTTCCAATTCCCACGGTGACTGAGCAGTGTAAATGAGAGTTAGTGAAAGGGTAGGAGAATAGGAGAGTGAGATATGTGGATGAGAGGCTGAAGGGGGTCAATGTAAGTGAAGAAGAGGAGAGTATTGTGATGAATCCAATGGAGTCATCACGGATTCCCCGGTGGGAACCGCCTCCCATGTGGCTATGGGACAGCGGCTGCCACCTGATCCTGACCCTGGGTGGTTATATGAGGGAGGATCACATGGGAGGAGACAACTACCGGGGAGATGTTATGATATGATATGATATGGCATTTATAACGCACCTATACACAAGTGTTTAATTGGATGAGTCACAGTATTTCCCCCTTTCCCATGAGAAAGACCCTCTGACACCCAGAACCTTAATGGCCTATTGTCAGCTAACCGTCCCCACTGTAGAGGAAGTCAAGAAACCTTTTCTCTGGCTCATTCTAGTTAGGCCTCCACCTTCCACACAAACACCCACAACCCACAACCCACATATAACACATTTTGTTTCTGATGTGCCTTTATGTGAAGTTCATAAGAAAAATCATCTCAGAGTTAAAAGATTCAATATCGACTTCAACTCCCATAACCACTCTGGTACTGAGATGAGGAGGAAAACAGGGGAGTTTGTGCAAAGTGGAGCTCTCAATACAACACACGGACTAGTTGTTTTTGCAAATCTTCATTGAGCGGAACATTTAAAAATGGAGGCCACACTTTGGCGAAGAGAAGTGCAGGGACAAGCAGTGCAGAAGGAGACATTGCCACCCACACTGGGCCCATGAAAGCTAAGCACACCGACGGAGATAGCAAAGCAAAGAAGGCCATTAATATAGGAAGTGGAACGCTGTGGGGGAGCCAGAAGGACTGTGGAGATGCTGGGAGCAGTGCAGGAGCTCCTGGGGGATCAGTCGCTCGAGGAGGCAGCAGACTTCATCCCGGGTCGAAAAGGAGAACTGGCGTGCGACTGCAGGCCCGTCAGGTGCTGGGTGATCATCCGCACACTCCAACCTGGAAGGCAGAAGAAGAAGACATAACGAAGAGGCGCAAGCAATGTCAGAGACGCTGGAAAAGACCAGTGAGTCTGCCCAAAGCAGCTAGGGACCCCAGGGCATTCCGACAACCGTGCCAACAAGTAATTGAATGGTACAAGATTGCTCATGCAGAAAATATACAAAGGTGAAGCTTGTTTGAATGCAGCCGAGGCAAAGTACAAAGGCAAAGTTTGTTCGAATGCAGCCAAGGCAAAGTACAAAAGTAAGATGCCATAAGAAGAATGTTTGAAGGCAGACAAGACAAACAGGGTAATTCATAGAATTTCGCAGAAAAGTGTCGCAAGCGGCTGGCGCAGAGTGTCCGCGTGCGATTGTCTGCGCCAGGTTCGTGCGCTAAAACCGATTTCCGCGCACAGCATATTCATGGATTTTAGGCTCCCAAACCAGCCGTGGCGCAGAGTATCACAGCAAACCTGCAGCAGCGCCAGTAACGCCCCCAAGAACGCCCTCGCGCAAGGAAAAGCCATCAAAATCGCTAAATCATCGCAAAGGGCAGCGCTAACCCTGGACCAGTCCACAGGGCTGCCAAACAAGGAACGCAAAGCGGGTAACGTGCATATCAGGGGTACGCGTGAAGTTATACACGCGATTAGCCAGGGTACGTGTATTACAGGGGTACGCGTGAAGTTTTACACGCGATTAGCCAGGGCAAGTGTATCACAGGGGTACGCAGGAATTATCACACGCGATTTGGCTGGGTACGTGTATTACAGGGGTGCGCGGGAATTATCACATGCGATTTGGCTGGGTAGGTGTATTACAGGGGTACACGGGAAGTTCTACACACGATTCGGCTGGGTACGTGTATTACAGGGGTGCGCGGGAATTCTCACATGCGATTTGGCCAGGTACGTGTATTACAGGGGTGCGCGGGAATTATCAGATGCGATTTGGCTTGGTACGTGTATTACAGGGGTGCGTGGGAAGTTGTACACGCGATTGGCCAGGGTACGTGTATTACAGGGGTATGTGGGAATTATCACACGCGATTTGGCCAGGTACGTGTATTACAGGGGTGTGCGGGAATTATCACACGCAATTAGGCTGGGTGGGTCCTCACAGGTGTTCCCTGTACACCCTCCACGGCCCCTGCAGGCAGCCCACAAAACAGGGGACTACCCTGCACACCTGCTCATGTCCCCCTGCACCCCCACCCCCCAGCAGTGCAGGGGCAGCCTCCACCAGGCCCCCACCCATGTCTCCCACCACCCCCACCCCCCAGCAGTGCAGGGGCACCCTCCACCAGGCCCCCACTCATGTCCCCTATCACCCCCACCCCCCCGCCACCAGGGGCACCCTCCACCAGGCCCCCATCCATGTCTCCCACCACCCCCACCCCCCAGCAGTGCAGGGGCAGCCTCCACCAGGCCCCCACCCATGTCTCCCACCACCCCCACCCCCCAGCAGTGCAGGGGCAGCCTCCACCAGGCCCCCACTCATGTCCCCTATCACCCCCACCCCCCCGCCACCAGGGGCACCCTCCACCAGGCCCCCACTCATGTCTCCCACCACCCCCACCCCCCAGCAGTGCAGGGGCAGCCTCCACCAGGCACCCACCCATGTCTCCCACCACCCCCACCCCCCAGCAGTGCAGGGGCACCCTCCACCAGGCCCCCACTCATGTCTTCCACCCCCCCACCCCCCAGCAGTGCAGGGGCAGCCCCCACCAGGCCCCCACTCATGTCTCCCACCACCCCCACCCCCCAGCAGTGCAGGGGCAGCCTCCACCAGGCACCCACCCATGTCCCCTATCACCCCCACCCCCCCGCCACCAGGGGCACCCTCCACCAGGCCCCCACTCATGTCTCCCACCACCCCCACCCCCCAGCAGTGCAGGGGCAGCCTCCACCAGGCCCCCACTCATGTCCCCTATCACCCCCACCCCCCCGCCACCAGGGGCACCCTCCACCAGGCCCCCACTCATGTCTCCCACCACCCCCACCCCCCAGCAGTGCAGGGGCAGCCTCCACCAGGCCCCCACTCATGTCTCCCACCACCCCCACCCCCATACCACCATGGGCAGCCCCCACCAGGCCCCCGCTCATGTCTCCCACCACCCCCGCCCCCCAGCAGTGCAGGGGCAGCCTCCACCAGGCCCCCACTCATGTCCCCTATCACCCCCACCCCCCCGCCACCAGGGGCACCCTCCACCAGGCCCCCACTCATGTCTCCCACCACCCCCACCCCCCAGCAGTGCAGGGGCAGCCTCCACCAGGCCCCCACTCATGTCTCCCACCACCCCCACCCCCCTGCCACCATGGGCAGCCCCCACCAGGCCCCCACTCATGTCTCCCACCACCCCCACCCCCCAGCAGTGCAGGGGCAGCCTCCACCAGGCCCCCACTCATGTCTCCCACCACCCCCACCCCCCAGCAGTGCAGGGGCAGCCTCCACCAGGCCCCCACTCATGTCTCCCACCACCCCCACCCCCCAGCCACCAGGGTCACCCTCCACCAGGCCCCCACTCATGTCTCCCACCACCCCCACACCCCAGCAGTGCAGGGGCACCCTCCACCAGGCCCCTACTCATGTCTCCCACCACCCCCACACCCCCAGCAGTGCAGGGGCAGCCTCCACCAGGCCCCCACTCATGTCTCCCACCACCCCCACCCCCCTGCCACCATGGGCAGCCCCCACCAGGCCCCCACTCATGCTCCCACCACCCCCACCCCCCAGCAGTGCAGGGGCACCCTCCACCAGGCCCCCACTCATGTCTCCCACCACCCCCACCCCCCAGCAGTGCAGGGGCAGCCTCCACCAGGCACCCACCCATGTCTCCCACCACCCCCACCCCCCAGCAGTGCCGGGGCACCCTCCACCAGGCCCCCACTCATGTCTCCCACTACCCCCACCCCCCAGCAGTGCAGGGGCAGCCCCCACCAGGCACCCACCCATGTCTCCCACCACCCCCACCCCCCAGCAGTGCAGGGGCACCCTCCACCAGGCCCCCACTCATGTCTCCCACCACCCCCACACCCCCAGCAGTGCAGGGGCAGCCTCCACCAGGCCCCCACTCATGTCTCCCACCACCCCCACCCCCCAGCAGTGCAGGGGCAGCCTCCACCAGGCACCCACCCATGTCTCCCACCACCCCCACCAGGCAGCAGTGCAGGGGCACCCTCCACCAGGCCCCCACTCATGTCTCCCACCACCCCCACCCCCCAGCAGTGCAGGGGCAGCCTCCACCAGGCACCCACCCATGTCTCCCACCACCCCCACCCCCCAGCAGTGCCGGGGCACCCTCCACCAGGCCCCCACTCATGTCTCCCACTACCCCCACCCCCCAGCAGTGCAGGGGCAGCCTCCACCAGGCCCCCACTCATGTCTCCCACCACCCCCCAGCAGTGCAGGGGCAGCCCCCACCAGGCCCCCACTCATGTCTCCCACCACCCCCACCCCCCTGCCACCATGGGCAGCCCCCACCAGGCCCCCACTCATGTCTCCCACCAACCCCACCCCCCAGCAGTGCAGGGGCAGCCTCCACCAGGCCCCCACTCATGTCTCCCACCACCCCCACCCCCCAGCAGTGCAGGGGCACCCTCCACCAGGCCCCCACTCATGTCCCCTATCACCCCCACACCCCCGCCACCAGGGGCACCCTCCACCAGGCCCCCATCCATGTCTCCCACCACCCCCACCCCCCAGCAGTGCAGGGGCAGCCTCCACCAGGCCCCCACTCATGTCTCCCACCACCCCCACCCCCCAGCCACCATGGGCAGCCCCCACCAGGCCCCCACTCATGTCTCCCACCACCCCCACCCCCATGCCACCATGGGCAGACCCCACCAGGCCCCCACTCATGTCTCCCACCACCCCCACCCCCTAGCAGTGCAGGGGCAGCCTCCACCAGGCACCCACTCATGTCACCCACCACCCCCACCCCCCAGCAGTGCAGGGGCACCCTCCACCAGGCCCCCACTCATGTCCCCTATCACCCCCACCCCCCCGCCACCAGGGGCACCCTCCACCAGGCCCCCATCCATGTCTCCCACCACCCCCACCCCCCAGCAGTGCAGGGGCAGCCTCCACCAGGCCCCCACTCATGTCTCCCACCACCCCCACCCCCCAGCCACCATGGGCAGCCCCCACCAGGCCCCCACTCATGTCTCCCACCACCCCCACCCCCCTGCCACCATGGGCAGCCCCCACCAGGCCCCCACTCATGTCTCCCACCACCCCCACCCCCCTGCCACCATGGGCAGCCCCCACCAGGCCCCCACTCATGTCTCCCACCACCCCCACCCCCCTGCCACCATGGGCAGCCCCCACCAGGCCCCCACTCATGTCTCCCACCACCCCCACCCCCATGCCACCAATGGCAGCCCCCACCAGGCCCCCACTCATGTCTCCCACCACCCCCACCCCCCAGCAGTGCAGGGGCAGCCTCCACCAGGCCCCCACTCATGTCTCCCACCACCCCCACCCCCCTGCCACCATGGGCAGCCCCCACCAGGCCCCCACTCATGTCTCCCACCACCCCCACCCCCCTGCCACTATGGGCAGCCCCCACCAGGCCCCCACTCATGTCTCCCACCACCCCCACCCCCATGCCACCATGGGCAGCCCCCACCAGGCCCCCACTCATGTCTCCCACCACCCCCACCCCCCAGCAGTGCAGGGGCACCCTCCACCAGGCCCCCACTCATGTCCCCTATCACCCCCACCCCCCCGCCACCAGGGGCACCCTCCACCAGGCCCCCATCCATGTCTCCCACCACCCCCACCCCCCAGCAGTGCAGGGGCAGCCTCCACCAGGCCCCCACTCATGTCTCCCACCACCCCCCAGCCACCATGGGCAGCCCCCACCAGGCCCCCACTCATGTCTCCCACCACCCCCACCCCCCAGCAGTGCAGGGGCAGCCTCCACCAGGCACCCACCCATGTCTCCCACCACCCCCACCCCCCAGCAGTGCAGGGGCACCCTCCACCAGGCCCCCACTCATGTCTCCCACCACCCCCACCCCCCAGCAGTGCAGGGGCAGCCCCCACCAGGCCCCCACTCATGTCTCCCACCACCCCCACCCCCCTGCCACCATGGGCAGCCCCCACCAGGCCCCCACTCATGTCTCCCACCACCCCCACCCCCCAGCAGTGCAGGGGCACCCTCCACCAGGCCCCCACTCATGTCCCCTATCACCCCCACCCCCCGCCACCAGGGGCACCCTCCACCAGGCCCCCACTCATGTCTCCCACCACCCCCACCCCCCAGCAGTGCAGGGGCACCCTCCACCAGGCCCCCACTCATGTCTCCCACCACCCCCACCCCCCTGCCACCATGTGCAGCCCCCACCAGGTCCTCACAATCCCCAATCATGTGCGTAATGGTCAGCCTCCACAGCCAAAAAGCCCTACCAAGTAACCCATTCACCCACATGGAAATGAAAACACATGTTACACCCCCAATGTTCATGAAGCAAATGAACCCATGTCCGTCACACACATATTTTCCAATTGAATGGGAAAACACACAACATGACATGCATGAAAGCAATGAGATGAAACCACACAGTGAACAATGGAAAAAAAAATGTATTGGACAAAAATACGAATGCTAAAGAAAGAAAACTAACTACAATGTAAATGTGAAAAAATAAGCTGCATGTCCGCATAAAAACACAAAAGTAGAAAATCAAATCCAAAAAATTTTGTCCAAAGTGAAATGTAAAAACTCTCCATGCAACAAAGAACTATGTACAAAAATAACAAGGGTCCATCATCACAACTGAACTAAGGAAACCTCCTAAAAAACCTACCTAAATATCAACTATATACAAAAAGTGGAGCAGTGTCCGTCGACTCCAAATCATAAGAAAAAACAAAGGAAACCTAAAACTAAAGAACTATATACAAAGGCAGCGGGCAAGTCCAGCGGCTCACTCCGTGGTGTTCCGGGCCAGGGCATCATCGAACTCCTGTTCGATGTCCCGGAGGCGGTCCAGTTCCATGGCCCGAGGGTCCGCAGGGACGACGCCGTGTCCTCCTCCAACCCCCTGCGGATTGCCTCGAGGCACTCGGCCCGCCTCAATGCCCTCCGCATGGAGTTCTCCGCCCTGACCATTGTGAGGCGCGCCTCTTCCGCTCGCCGCCGCTCCGCACCTATGGCGTGGCCCAACCGCTGCCACACGGAAGACACTCTCTGTCCTGGGTCCTCCTGCCCTCCGGCCGATGCCTGCCCCTCCGATGTGGAAGGCCCCGAGCCTTCATGGCTCCCACCATGTTGCTGCTGCTGCTCTGCCTCTGCCCGTGCACTGCCTCCAGCTGCCTGCACATCCTCCGCCGGCTGGGGTGCAGTTGTTGATGTGGCCACCCCTGCTGGACGTCCGACTCCCGACTGTGGCAGGGATGCCTCCTCCACCAGCCTGGCCGCACTGTCAGAGGCAGCTCCACAGGGCACCCAGGTGACTGATGGGTGGGAAGATGGCACAGAGGACGACTGGCGCGTAGGGGGTCCAGTTGAGGAGGGGGTCGGAACAAGCCCCATCAGACGGAGGAATCCGGTCTGGGTGACCTGTCCCAGCAGGCTGACGTGGTCAACGAGCCATTCGAGATGACGTGCAGTCTCTCCATGAAAAGACTGCAGGTCACCTCGCATGGCCCGTTGACGCAACGCCACACCAGCCAGGACAGGCTCAACCCGGACCTGGATAGCCACGTCCGCAGGCAGAGGAAGGCCAGTTGACGTCAGCTCATCCCCTGCCTGGAAACGGGTCTGGACGTAGGCATCCCTGCTGGTGCAAGATGATGCAGGGACAGGATCGGGGACAGGATTGCACACAGGCACCTCCGCGGCGGCCTGTGCTGCCTCCTGTCCCTGGTCCTGGACTGCACCACTAGCACCAGTGGGATCCCCACCTCCAGACCCCGTCTCTGGTGCTTGCACGGCCTCCTCCTCCACCAGACCCCCCACCAACCTGGATGACTCCGTGCCATCTTCCCCTGTTGGGCCCTGTGGGGTCCCAGCTGCCCCTTCTGATGCCGAGGAGTCCAACTCCAACCTCCGCCTCTTGGACCTCCCCCCGGCAGCAGCGGCCTGGGACGCGGCACCGGACTCCTCACTCCCCGACGAGATGACAACACGGGAGGGGAGCCGGGCCTTGCGTCTCCGGCTGGCGGTCGGATCCCCGCCGCTGTGCTCCACAGCACCTTCTCCGCCCTCTTCATCAGTTGACGCTGCAGACAGGGAGAAACAAAACACAGGCATCAGGGCACTGTACAATGGACACATACACACATGACAGTTGCACATGAGTGGCATTGGCAAACCTCAGACATGTCATCACAATCCCCAACACACATGTCATTGCAACTCGCACACATGAGCCATACCACAGCCATATCGCAACTGCCACCACCATCCATACACATACAACAGCATGAGCAGCCAAAGGTGAGCCAGACATCACATGCAACACAGGAAGTGCACCACACATGTACACACACCACCACACTTGCATGCATGTGTACACCTCTGCCAAGTGTCGCACTGTTCAGACGGGCATCCATGTCACATCTGCCAATCAGGCTTACACATACGGCAGTCACATGCATCCATGTTGCATCACTGTTGCACCCTTGTCAAATACACACACATGCACATGTACACAGTGCTCATACATGCAGCCCAAAACAACATACATGCGTGACATCACGGACATGTCTACTTACATACACATACATACAAACATGTGTGCACGCACAACTGCATTTGCCATGCAAGTCTACACACACAAGCATCATCCATGTCTCACACATTACAGCCCTCGCATGTGTCAGCCCCACGGCCATGTACACCCCCACCCATACTCGACCCCATACAAACAGATGTGCAACCTGCACAATACCGAAGAATCACCACACGCACTGCTCACAATCAGGATGCATGTACACTCACCGCTCGACTCCAGATGGGTCTGCTTCTCCAGGACCTGGACGTGGAGCGCTGGGGATATGCGTTCCAGGACCCCCATCTGTTCTTCCAACAAGTGGCCCCGGCGCCCCTTGGCATCCGCTGCCTTCAAGAGGCGCCGGGCCTTGTTCAGGGTCCTGGACCTGAAGTCCTCCCAGCGCTTCCTGACATGTTGTAAGTCCCGGACTGCCACCCCCTCCGCGTTGATGGCAGTCACAATGTCAGTCCAGATCCGAGTCCGTCCTTCCTTGTCGGCGCGGGAACTTCCGAAGAGGGCATCATACTGCCCCAGGACTTGCTCCACCAGGACACCAACTTCGGTGGCACTGAAGCTGGTGCCCCTCTGCCTCTCTGGCCGGGGGTTGTCAGTGGTCCCAGATGGTGTTTGCCCCGACATGACAACCCCAGAGGCAGGAGTGGGTGGGCAACTGGGTCCTGGGGCTGGGCTGTGGAGCGATGGAATCCCAGTCGGGAGTCTTCGGTTCCAGCAGGGGTGGTCACAGCAACAGCACCCCTGGCTGATGTGCAGGCAGCAAATGGCAGTGCACGTGGGCAGCAGGCAGTCAGGCAGCAGCAGATGGTAGGTGGGAGCGTGCTCGGGGCTCTGGGGGGCAGTAGTTCGGCCTTCTGGGCAGGAGCGTGGTCTTCCGTGTGCTTACGCGTGGCCAGCTTGGTACGGAGTGATTTGGCACGTGAAAATCCTTCACGTCAGCGTGAAAATCGAGGAAAGGCCATTAGCGCGTAAGCGTGTCAGCACGCATACGCGATTCTATTGGACCAAAGGCCCTCAGCACGTAAGCGCGTCTGTGACGTGACCCGCACGGGTGTTTCCCACACAGCACGTGATGACAGAGCACACGTGGAAAGACTGCACGTCAGAGTCTCATCGCGTGTGATTGGTGGAAATGGCCCTACACGCAGAAGTGACAAAGCGTGTAATTGGTGGAAATGGCCCTATACGCAGAAGTGACAAAGCGTGTAATTGGTGGAAATGTCCCTACATGCAGAAGTGACAAAGCGTGTAATTGGTGGAAATGGCTCTAGCGCGTACACGCCGCGTAAGTGACGCTGGACGTGTGGCCCTGTATAAAAGGTATGTGTAGAACACGTTTTCCTTGTACGTGCTTTTCGTGGAGAGCGAGTGGGTGAATTCTGTACTTCTTGTCGTTTCACACGCAATTTACTTCACGGCGTTTCAAGTTCGTATTCCCTGTTACCTCTGACAGCTTTTTCTCTTTTTTCGCTTTTACTGGTTTACCTGGGCCTGTTCCCTCAAACAGTGTTCCCTTCTACTGTTGTCCTGTCTCCTCAGACAGCGTACAAATCTTCTTTTGGCGGGGGTGTTGCCAACCAAACGTGCTCCTTTTACACGCTCGTTTACCAGGCAGACGGTGAGTCACGCACGTATCTAACATCTGTGCTTGCCCCGTGTGTAGCCTACCCCTTCAGAGGTCATTCTAGGCTGCGTGTGACACACATACGTTCATTCTTGTGTTACTGGGTGCCACAGCGTAGTGCAGGTTTCACTTCCTGCACACGTGGTCTAGGAGGGGTTGCGTGCACGTCATCTCCCTTTTTTGGGGCTCCTGTGCGTAGCCTCACCCGTCATCTTTCCCCAGGGGTTACAATCAGCCTTGCAAGAGCACTAGGGTACAATTACCATCTGGTACCCAACCCCTTTGACCCCCTATTGCCCAGGACAATAGTTTCCAGCCACTCCCATACGCACATTTACATCAGTGCCATGGCTGGGAGGCGAGGATTCCGTAAGGGTGGCAAAGGTGGAAGAGCCACAAGTGATGGCCGTGGTGGATCCGGTAGGGGACGTGGTCGTTACTTGCAGGGTGAGCCTGTCCCCCCATGTGTGGAGGACCAGTCAAGGGCACCCATAACCCCTCCCCCCTCCCGTTGAGGCTGATGTGGCTGACACCATCCATGCTCAGCCCTTGTTGGACCAGCCCATTGTGGCACCAGATCAAGCTGACTCCATGGCTGACTTCCAGGTCAGCAGGCCTATGACACGTGCGCTGGTGCACGTTGATGTCACCATGCCACGTGCATCTGGGCCAGCAAGGTCATCTGCTGCACCAAGGAGGCAGGGTGGAGAGGCTGCAGGGGCAGCTGCGGCTCCATCCACCCCAGCCCTCACACACCCAGCCAGGACAGTGTCGGTCCTAGTCCATGCTGCTGACATTCCCCCTGACACCATCACACTAGAGCCAATGCCTGCACCAACTCCCATGCTGAGTGTGCAATCCCACACTCCTGATACAGAGTCCACCAGGGCTCCTGCCCCTAGTGTCCAGAGCGGCGCAGGACACTCAGGATCACCACCACCTTCCAAGATGAAGAGGAAGAGTGCTCGTCCGGCACAGGCTGATGCCCCAGACACGGCTACACAGTCCGGCCCATCCAGGAAGCCCAGCTTCACGGATGACGAACTGAATAGACTTGTCGAGTATGTGTCCGGACATGACAACGAGATGGTCATTGTAGCAGGATCCAAGACCACACCTGCACCACGCCAGGCACACTGGCAGACCGTTGCGGACATCGTAAGTGCCCTTGGAATCATGAGGCGCACAGCCAATGATTGCTATAAGCGCTGGAATGACCTAAAGCGCAGGGCAAAGAGTAAGCTGGCCTCAAGTCATGCCGCAACTCTAGTGACTGGAGGTGGGTCTCCAGTAGTAGACATGGAACTCACTCCACATGGGTTCAGTCCATGGCACCTAGCACTTTGGGGAATCGTGCCACACCGTAAAAATCCAGGGCGGCAGCATGCCTTTCTGCAGGTGTTCTGGGCAGGTATATGTGCCTGCGGACTGATGGGTGTGCAGTCATGATGTTCAAGACCTGGTGTAGGCAGCGTGACTGGGTGGCCTGTGACACCCCACCCACTATGGGACTTGTCCGCTGAAATGATCCAGTGGCTAAGAAGTGCAGTACATTGAGGACCTTCTCCAGGGGGCTGAGTGCTTGGGAGCACAGGGTGGGTGATGTGAGGTCATCCTCCCACTCATTCACCAGGTCCAGTATAATGTGTGGTGGAAACCTGTACCTCCCATACACCTGGTCATCAGGCATCCCGAAAAAGCTGGTTCTGGGTGTGAATATTCTGGCCCTGACTATCCTCCTCCTCCTCCTTTGGTAGCCCACTGCCACTGCTGCTAGGAAAGGTATGTTCATCCTGGCGTCTGAGCTTGTTATTGTTAAAGTGCGCAAATTTATGCTTTGCGCGTGTTCTAGGCGAGCGTGTGACCCGCGCACCCCTGGAATCCAGTTCCCAGTCCAATAACGTGTGGAAATTCACACGCACCACGGGATACAGCGTGTGACCCGCGCACCCCTGGAATCCAGTTCCCAGTCCAATAGCGTGTGGAAATTCACACGCACCACGGGATACAGCGTGTGACCCGCGCACCCCTGGAATCCAGTTCCCAGTCCAATAGCGTGTGGAAATTCACACGCACCACGGGATACAGCGTGTGATCCGCGCACCCCTGGAATCCAGTTCCCAGTCCAATAGCGTGTGGAAATTCACACGCACCACGGGATACAGGTTCGCTGACGTACTTGCGTGTGTAAGTGCCCGCGCACCCATTAAATACACGTACATAGGCCAATCGCGTGTACGCGCACTTTTGTCCAATTACACGCAATGACACTCTGACGTGCAGTATTTCCACGTGTGCCCCGTCATCACGTGCTGAGTGGGGAACACCCGTGCGGGTCACGTCACAGACGCGCTTACACGCTGAGGGACTCTGGTCCAATAGAATCGCGTATGCGTGCTGATGCGCTTACGCGCTAAGGGCCTTTCCTCTGATTTCACGCTGACGTGCAGGATTTTCATGTGCCAAATCACTGCGTATCAAGCTGGCCACGCGAAAACACACGGAAGACCACGCTCCTGCCCAGAAGGCCGAGTTACTGCCCCCCAGTGCCCCGAGCAGCCTCCCACGTGCCATCTGCTGCTGCCTGCCTGCCTGCCTGCTGCCACCGTGCCCTGCCATTTGGTGCCTGCACATCAGCCATCTGCAGGGGTCCAGTTGCTGTGTCCACCCCTGCTGGAACTGAAGACTCCCGACTGGGATTACATCGCTCCACAGCCCAGCCCCAGGACCCAGTTGCCCACCCACACCTGCCTCTGGGGTTGCCATGTCGGGCACTTCCACATCTGGCACCAGTGGCAACCCCAGGCCAGAGGGGCAGAGGGGCACCAGCTTCACTGACACCAAAGTTGGTGTCCTGGTGGAGCATGTCCTGGGGCAGTATGATTCCCTCTTTGGATCGTCCCGCGCCAGCAAGGAAGGACGGCAGAGGATCTGGGCCGACTGTGTGGTTGCCATCAACGCGGAGGGGGTGGCAACCCGCGACGTCCTGAAGATCAAGAAGCGCTGGGAGGACTTGAGGTCCAGGACCCTTGTGAAGGCCCGGCGCCTCGTGGAGGGGGGCCGGGACCGCATGAGTTCCATCCAGATGAGGGTCCTGGAACGCGTACGCCCAGCGCTCCACGCCCAGATCCTTGAGAGGGAGGCCCGTCTGGAGTTGAGCGGTAAGTGTCCAAGCATTACTGTGTGAGACAGGGCATGTTGCGGTGTGCTGGTTCTATGATACTTGCCTGTATGTGTGCCATAGGCCATATATGCATGTATGTGTGCAGGGACATCATGGTAATGCATGTGCGACCAGTGATGTGTGACCCACATGGTTGTTGCATGTGTTCAAATGCCGCATGGGGAGCCCTATGCAGATTTTGAACATGAGAGCATGCCAGTCTCTGTGAGGGATGGGTGCTGATGCCAGGTACATATATGGTAGCCATGTCTGTGTGCCTGACCTGCGTGTCTGTGACTTGTGCATGCCATGGATGCATGACACATGTGTGTGACAATGCACAGATTCAGTGAAGCAGCCAAATTACCCTTGTATCCGCTGTGTTTGGTGTGTTTGGGGCCAGATGGATGTGACTGAGGTGAAGTGTGTGCATGTGATAGGCATGAGCCATGATGCATGTGAGTTACATATCATTGAATGTTTCAAGAGTCCATTGGACATGCATGGAAATGTCCATGGCATACACCATGCCTGTTACTGTGTGTGTTTTGCCTGGACTGACCCATGTGTTGTGGAGGGACATGATGGAAGTGCACTTTGACAGTGGTGCTCATCTGCTATTGCTTCCTGTTTAGGGGACCATTGTACAGTGCCCTGATGCTTGTGTTCTTTGTCTCCCTCTACGCAGCGGCTAGTGAAGAAGAGGGCGGAGACGGCGCTGTGGAGCAAGGCGGCGGGCATGCCCCCACGGCTGCAGCGGAAGGGGTGGGTGAGCCCCCACAGGGGCCTCCTACGGTGGGAGACGGTGAGGAACCATCCAGGTTGGTGGTTTGCACAGAGGAGGAGGAGGCCGCCACTGGGGCACACATGGGGCCTGGTGGGGGCATCCCTGCTGGTGCAAGTGGTGCAGTCCAGGGCCAGGGGCAGGAGGCAGTACAGGTCACAGTGGAGGGGCCTGTGCATGTCGCTGTCCCTGACCCTGTGAGTGCACCACCATGCACCAGCAGGGATGCCCCGTCCCAGGCCCGTCCGCAGGTAGAGGGGATGTCCATGTCACCTGACTCCCCTCCACCTGCGGACGTGGGAACCCCTGGCCGTGTGGAGAAGGTCCTGATTGGGGTCGCGATGCGCACGGCTGTGATTCGTGATGCCGTGCGTGCTTCCCGGGAGGACGACGCACGTCATCACGAAGTGCACCGTGCCGACGTGGCCCAATTGGGATCGGCCATGTTCGGGGGTTTTCTGCATGTGTTGTCCAATCTGGCGGCCCTCTTCTCCTCTGTGCAGGCTATACACCAGTCATTCTCCTTGCCGTCTTCCTGCCCAGATGCCACCAGGGCCCCCTGTGGACCTGCCCCGACCAATGCAGCCAGCTCGGTGGGGATCCCATCCCTGCCACAGTTGGGAGTCGGAGGTCCAGCAGGGGTGGACAACACAGCAACTGGACCCCAGCAGGTGGAAGATGCGACAGCATCATCAGGCAGGGCACGTGCACGACGGCGTCGGTGGTTTCCATCAGCCTGGATGCCGTCGTGCTGGCAGAGGCAGTGGCGTCGGAGGCAGCAGCAGGCTCGACGTGGGAGGCATCATGGCTCGGGGCCTTCAAGATCAGAGGGGCAGGCATCGGCCGGAGGGCAGGGCAACCCTGGGATGGTGGTGTCTTCCGTGTGGGAGCAGTTGGTCCAGCGGATAGGTGCGGAGCGGCAGCGGGCGGAAGAGGAGCGGCTCACCATGGTCAGGGCGGAGTTCTCCATGCGTCGGGTGTTGAGGCGGGCTGAGTGCCTCGAGGAAGCTCGCAGGGAGTTTGAGCTGGACATGGGGTTATCCCTGCGAGACCTCGGGGCCAGGACAGAGTCCCGCCTCCAGGACATCGACATGGAGTTCGATGATGCCCTGGCCAGCAACATCACCGAGTGAGCCGCAGGACTTGCCCGCTGCCTTTGTATATAGTTATTTAGTTATTTAGTGTTAGGTTTCCTTTATTAATTTTATTTTTTTTTGGACCGCTCGGACAATGGCCACTTTTTTACATATATTATTTTCATTAGGTAGTAGTAGGTTTCATTTATGGTGTTGGGCTCATGGACCCTGGAATTTTCGTGTATATAGTTTGCTTTTTGAAGAAATTTTTTTTTTATTAATTATTGTGTTCACCATGAGGAAATGGTTTTTCATTATTTTACTTCCACATGATTTTGCTTTGGACAACATTTGTTTTTGGATTACTTTGTTTATTTTATTTTTACATTTGTTCTCGGACATGGACCATTTATTTTGTTATCGCCATTGTTGTATGTTTGATTTTTTTACTTATTTTTCATCTTTAATACATGTTCTTTTTAACTTTCACTTGTGGTATTTTCTCATTGGTTTCATACATGTCATGATATGGGTTTTGACATTGACTTGCACCCATTGTGTATGTGTGTGTGACGGACATGTGTTCATTTACAGACTTGCCTTTGGGGTTGTATCATGTAATTGCATTCACTATGTGGGTGGATGCAATCCTTGCCTGGGTGTTTGTGCTGGGTATGCTGCCTATTACTGCCATGATTGAGTATCGTCAGGACCTGGGGGCAGGGGGACATGTGTGGGTGCCTGGTGGAGGCTGCCCCTGCACTGCTGGGGTGTGGGGGTGGTGGGAGACATGGGTGGGGGCCTGGTGGAGGGTGCCCCTGCACTGCTGGGGTGTGGGGGTGGTGGGAGACATGGGTGGGGGCCTGGTGGAGGGTGCCCCTGCACTGCTGGGGTGTGGGGGTGGTGGGAGACATGAGTGGGGGCCTGGTGGAGGGTGCCCCTGGTGGCTGGGGGGTGGGGGTGGTGGGTGACATGAGTGGGGGCCTGGTGGAGGCTGCCCCTGTACTGCTGGGGTGTGGGGGTGGTGGGAGACATGAGTGGGGGCCTGGTGGAGGGTGACCCTGCACTGCTGGGGTGTGGGGGTGGTGGGAGACATGAGTGGGGGCCTGGTGGAGGGTGCCCCTGCACTGCTGGGGTGTGGGGGTGGTGGGAGACATGAGTGGGGGCCTGGTGGAGGGTGACCCTGCACTGCTGGGGTGTGGGGGTGGTGGGAGACATGAGTGGGGGCCTGGTGGAGGGTGCCCCTGGTGGCTGGGGTGTGGGGGTGGTGGGTGACATGAGTGGGGGCCTGGTGGAGGCTGCCCCTGCACTGCTGGGGTGTGGGGGTGGTGGGAGACATGAGTGGGGGCCTGGTGGAGGGTGCCCCTGGTGGCTGGGGGGTGGGGGTGGTGGGTGACATGAGTGGGGGCCTGGTGGAGGCTGCCCCTGCACTGCTGGGGTGTGGGGGTGGTGGGAGACATGAGTGGGGGCCTGGTGGAGGGTGCCCCTGGTCGCTGGGGGGTGGGGGTGGTGGGTGACATGAGTGGGGGCCTGGTGGAGGCTGCCCCTGCACTGCTGGGGTGTGGGGGTGGTGGGAGACATGCGTGGGGCCTGGTGGAGGGTGCCCCTGGTGGCTGGGGTGTGGGGGTGGTGGGAGACATGGGTGGGGGCCTGGTGGAGGGTGCCCCTGCACTGCTGGGGTGTGGGGGTGGTGGTAGACATGAGTGGGGGCCTGGTGGAGGGTGCCCCTGCACTGCTGGGGTGTGGGGGTGGTGGGAGACATGAGTGGGGGCCTGGTGGAGGGTGCCCCTGGTGGCTGGGGTGTGGGGGTGGTGGGAGACATGAGTGGGGGCCTGGTGGAGGGTGCCCCTGGTGGCTGGGGGGTGGGGGTGGTGGGTGACATGAGTGGGGGCCTGGTGGAGGCTGCCCCTGCACTGCTGGGGTGTGGGGGTGGTGGGAGACATGAGTGGGGGCCTGGTGGAGGGTGACCCTGCACTGCTGGGGTGTTGGGGTGGTGGGAGACATGAGTGGGGGCCTGGTGGAGGGTGACCCTGCACTGCTGGGGTGTGGGGGTGGTGGGAGACATGAGTGGGGGCCTGGTGGAGGGTGCCCCTGCACTGCTGGGGTGTGGGGGTGGTGGGAGACATGAGTGGGGGCCTGGTGGAGGGTGCCCCTGCACTGCTGGGGTGTGGGGGTGGTGGGAGACATGAGTGGGGGCCTGGTGGAGGGTGCCCCTGGTGGCTGGGGTGTGGGGGTGGTGGGAGACATGAGTGGGGGCCTGGTGGAGGGTGCCCCTGGTGGCTGGGGGGTGGGGGTGGTGGGTGACATTAGTGGGGGCCTGGTGGAGGCTGCCCCTGCACTGCTGGGGTGTGGGGGTGGTGGGAGACATGAGTGGGGGCCTGGTGGAGGGTGACCCTGCACTGCTGGGGTGTGGGGGTGGTGGGAGACATGAGTGGGGGCCTGGTGGAGGGTGCCCCTGCACTGCTGGGGTGTGGGGGTGGTGGGAGACATGAGTGGGGGCCTGGTGGAGGGTGCCCCTGCACTGCTGGGGTGTGGGGTGGTGGGAGACATGAGTGGGGGCCTGGTGGAGGGTGCCCCTGCACTGCTGGGGTGTGGGGGTGGTGGGAGACATGAGTGGGGGCCTGGTGGAGGGTTACCCTGGTGGCTGGGGGGTGGGGGTGGTGGGTGACATGAGTGGGGGCCTGGTGGAGGGTGCCCCTGGTGGCTGGGGGTGTGGGGGTGGTGGTAGACATGAGTGGGGCCTGGTGGAGGGTGCCCCTGCACTGCTGGGGTGTGGGGGTGGTGGGAGACATGAGTGGGGGCCTGGTGGAGGGTGACCCTGGTGGCTGCGGGGTGGGGGTGGTGGGTGACATGAGTGGGGGCCTGGTGGAGGGTGCCCCTGGTGGCTGGGGGGTGGGGGTGATAGGGGACATGGGTGGGGGCCTGGTGGAGGGTGACCCTGGTGGCTGGGGGGTGGGGGTGGTGGGAGACATAAGTTGGACATGGGTGGGGGCCTGCTGGCAGGTGCCCCACAGTGCTGGGGGGTGGGGGTGCAAGGGGACATGAGTTGGTGTTCATTAGTTCAAGGAGACATGTGCCTTTGCTGGGGGGCATGCCCATGTTGGGTGGGCTGCCTGCGGGACATGACCAGGGATGCAGGGTAGTCCCCTGTGGTGTGGGCTGCCTGCAGGGGCCGTGGAGGGTGTACAGGGTACACCTGGGAGGACCCACACTGTCAAATCACATGTGGGACTCCCCGGCACCCCTGAAATACACGTACCGTGCAGAAATCGCGTGTAAAACTTCCCGCGCACCCCTGAAATACACGCGCCCAGGCTATTCGCGTGTAAAACTTCCCGCGCACCCCTGAAATACACGTGCCCAGGCTATTCGCGTGTGGAACTTCCTGCGCACCCCTGAAATACACGCGCCCAGGCTATTCGCGTGTGGAACTTCCCGCGCACCCCTGAAATACACGCGCCCAGGCTATTCGCGTGTGGAACTTCCCGCGCATCCCTGAAATACACGCACCCAGGCTATTCGCGTGTGGAACTCCCCGCGCACCCCTGAAATACACGCGCCCAGGCTATTCGCGTGTGGAACTTCCCGCGCACCCCTGAAATACACGCGCCCAGGCTATTCGCGTGTGGAACTTCCCGCGCACCCCTCAAATTCACGCGCCCAGGCTATTCGCGTGTGGAACTTCCCGCGCACCCCTGAAATACACGCGCCCAGGCTATTCGTGTGTGGAACTTCCCGCGCACCCCTGAAATACACGCGCCCAGGCTATTCGCGTGTGGAACTTCACGCGTAATACACGTAGCCCGCTCCCCCAGGCCCGATCGCGTGAGGGACTTCACGCGAACCCCTGTAATACACGTAGCCCGCTCCCCCAGGCCCGATCGCGTGTGGGACTTCACGCGAACCCCTGAAATACACGTAGCCCGCTCCCCAAGGCCCGATCGCGTGAGGAACTTCACGCGAACCCCTGTAATACACGTAGCCCGCTCCCCCAGGCCCGATCGCGTGAGGAACTTCACGCGAACCCCTGTAATACACGTAGCCCGCTCCCCCAGGCCCGATCGCGTGAGGAACTTCACGCGAACCCCTGAAATACACGTAGCCCGCTCCCCCAGGCCCGATCTCGTGTGGAACTTCACGCGAACCCCTGAAATACACGTAGCACGCTCCCCCAGGCCCGATCGCGTGAGGAACTTCACGCGAACCCCTGTAATACACGTAGCCCGCTCCCCCAGGCCCGATCACGTGAGGAACTTCACGCGAACCCCTGTAATACACGTAGCCCGCTCCCCCAGGCCCGATCGCGTGAGGAACTTCACGCGAACCCCTGAAATACACGTAGCCCGCTCCCCCAGGCCCGATCGCGTGAATAACTTCACGTGAACCACTGTGATGCACGTACCCTGCAAATCACGTGTGACACTTCCCGCGCACCCCGGTATACATGCACACGTATTTTTTGTCAGCGGGTGTCCGTGTTTGTGGGTACCCCTTTGCACGTCATTTTTCCTGGAGGGCCACAGTATGGGACATTCATCATGGCAGTATATAGGTGCTATTTGTTGGCGCACCTTTTGGCGCACATTTCTTACAACCGCAGAGACGCTACCGCCTCCTTTCTTGTGGAGGTCGTGTTTGTGCCTGTGCGCTGGTTTGAGCGTGCGCTTTTTTCCCCTATTCTATTCCAGGAATACGTGTTGTAGGCGAGCGTGTGGGCGTTCCGCGCACTTGTGCCCTGTACTTCCCCCGTGACGCCCACGTTTTGGCAAGTTGTTCACCATTCTGAGTGTTACGCCCGTGTTCCGCCTACTTTTGTTGCGTGCGCCGCGCTATGTGCGAATTTCGCTGTGGCCTGTGCGATTTTCGCTGTGACCTGGCGCACGCTGTTAGATGGCCTGTGCGCCAACGTGCGCCGCGCACTTTTTTATCGCACATCCGCTGGTTTTCTCGCGCACGGCCTTCCATGAATCGACGTGCGCTGCTTTTCGTGCGATTTTCGCACTTGCACTGCGATTTTCGCTATTCCACTGCGATTCGCACGTTTTTGCCCACTTGCGCCGCGCTAATTATTCCATGAATCGGCCTCATAGTATAAAAGCAAACCCCAATCAAGCACAGATCCATGAGATGCCAATGCGGGGGAAACATTTTGAGCAAATATTACCACAAATAGATATACCAAGCAGGACATGGTATATGCTATAGTGGTATACCTAACGACTGTGAAGGACATAAGAACTCCTGGTAGGTGAATACCCCCAGGCAGTTGAAGTAGTATCAAGGAATTGTGGAACACATAAGTATTCCAGGTAGGCAATTATGGCAGGCAGTTGAAATTGAACAAAGATTCCTGGCAGAAGAGTACATCAGGTGATCTAAGAATCCTAAAGAGAAGTTCTGGCTGGCGAGTACACCAGGCAGCTGAATATTAAATAGAGATTCTGGGCAAGGGAGTATACTAGATACTCTGCAAAGAAAAATAACGTTAACAGAAATATTGTTACAAAACCTTTTGCTTGAACAGAACTTTTTGCTTGAACAAGACCTTTGTGAGTCCAGTAAAGGCACCAAGGAACTGTTAGCTAAAGAGACATGTTGTCATCCTATTTAAGAATCCAGGGGTAGGGGACCACCCTCTGGATCAAAGGGCCTTTACTTTGGACAACATTTTTGTTGGAGTCATTTTTACACTTTTTTCTAACATCAAGTTAAAGACATTTCCTTGCACCTTTTGTTTGTTTTATAAGTGTGAGGGTCAGGATAGGTTGTTTTGAACACAAAAACGGCTTTACAGTTACTGACATCCTGACATCCTGACAAAAACAGAATCCTTGGTTTTAGTTTATAGGCAGGGATGTTCCCCTTTGGAATAGGGCTTCAGAAGGCATTTTTCCAACCCATTTTTATTTAACAAAAATTTCTTAATTTCAGAATACAACAACCTTGTGTCCGTTTCTCCTTTCTGGCCCCTCATATATGGTGTCAGCAGTAGGATGCTGAACTGGTTGATACCCTCTGACAACATCTTTACTCTCTAATGCAGCTTATTATACAGCATTAGAGGAAGAACATGTTTCACTTAAAGTAAGTCCCCACAAAACTGTCTTAAGCATTAAACAAAAGATCCTGACAAGATTCACCTTTCCGGGGGGTGCTGTTGAGCAGCCGACAAGATGGCCGCTTAGCGTCTAAGCTCTGTGACTCGCGAGCTTCAAATCCGCCGGAATCAGCAGTTCTAAAGACAATCTATTGCCGAGACCCCACGCATCCTACTGCCCATTGCCCCTGCTACACACAGCATTTTTTCTGGGCGAAAACGGACATCGGGGGCCATCACTGCCACCTTGAAGGACTCCGGCCCGCGTGACGCCGATTGTGGCCCATCCCTCATCATCGGCCCGCCGGGGTGGGCGCTCCTGCGGCTCAAGATGCGGCCGCCTGGGCCGCCTCCTCTCCGCCCTCCGGCCCCCTGTGTGCCATCAACATCCACGCCCCGCGCTCCGCCTGCGGGGCCGCGCCGGAACCGGTGGCCGCCCGCCGAGGCACCACTTCTGAACGCTCCTGCCTCTTGGTGATAGGGGGGCGCCGGCCCCCGACGGGCGAAGTTATAGCGGGGGCTGCCGGAGCGGCCCCTGTGCGCACACCGCCCGAACGCCCCGCTGCCTGTGCCACTGGCCCCCTGTGGCGGCGCGGCCCGGCGCGGTCCAGCTGCCTGCTCCGGCTCGGGGGCTCCGCCGACTGTTCTGCTGGTTCCCTATGCCGGCCGCGGCGTGGGGCTGTTTTCGGGACCTGACTGAGGCTGGGGGCCCTGATCCTGCCTGGACACACTGCTGAAGCGGGTGGCCCTGCTACGGCCCGGACGAACTACGGCTCTTCGACCCAGGTGAGAAGAGCGAGGGGTCTGTCCGCTGCACATCGGGCCCTACTGCTCCGCCTCGTCTCTGGGCTGCGCCTCTGCCATTTTGCGCCGGGCCTTGTTCAGGGTCCTGGACCTGAAGTCCTCCCAGCGCTTCCTGACATGTTGTAAGTCCCGGACTGCCACCCCCTCCGCGTTGATGGCAGTCACAATGTCAGTCCAGATCCGAGTCCGTCCTTCCTTGTCGGCGCGGGAACTTCCGAAGAGGGCATCATACTGCCCCAGGACTTGCTCCACCAGGACACCAACTTCGGTGGCACTGAAGCTGGTGCCCCTCTGCCTCTCTGGCCGGGGGTTGTCAGTGGTCCCAGATGGTGTTTGCCCCGACATGACAACCCCAGAGGCAGGAGTGGGTGGGCAACGGGGTCCTGGGGCTGGGCTGTGGAGCGATGGAATCCCAGTCGGGAGTCTTCGGTTCCAGCAGGGGTGGTCATAGCAACAGCACCCCTGGCTGATGTGCAGGCAGCAAATGGCAGTGCACGTGGGCAGCAGGCAGTCAGGCAGCAGCAGATGGTAGGTGGGAGCGTGCTCGGGGCTCTGGGGGGCAGTAGTTCGGCCTTCTGGGCAGGAGCGTGGTCTTCCGTGTGCTTACGCATGGCCAGCTTGGTACGGAGTGATTTGGCACGTGAAAATCCTGCACGTCAGCGTGAAAATCGAGGAAAGGCCATTAGCGCGTAAGCGTGTCAGCACGCATACGCGATTCTATTGGACCAAAGGCCCTCAGCGCGTAAGCGCGTCTGTGACGTGACCCGCACGGGTGTTTCCCACACAGCACGTGATGACAGAGCACACGTGGAAAGACTGCACGTCAGAGTCTCATCGCGTGTGATTGGTGGAAATGGCCCTACACGCAGAAGTGACAAAGCGTGTAATTGGTGGAAATGGCCCTATACGCAGAAGTGACAAAGCGTGTAATTGGTGGAAATGTCCCTACATGCAGAAGTGACAAAGCGTGTAATTGGTGGAAATGGCTCTAGCGCGTGCACGCCGCGTAAGTGACGCTGGACGTGTGGCCCTGTATAAAAGGTATGTGTAGAACACGTTTTCCTTGTACGTGCTTTTCGTGGAGAGCGAGTGGGTGAATTCTGTACTTCTTGTCGTTTCACACGCGATTTACTTCACGGCGTTTCAAGTTCGTATTCCCTGTTACCTCTGACAGCTTTTTCTCTTTTTTCGCTTTTACTGGTTTACCTGGGCCTGTTCCCTCAAACAGTGTTCCCTTCTACTGTTGTCCTGTCTCCTCAGACAGCGTACAAATCTTCTTTTGGCGGGGGTGTTGCCAACCAAACGTGCTCCTTTTACACGCTCGTTTACCAGGCAGACGGTGAGTCACGCACGTATCTAACATCTGTGCTTGCCCCGTGTGTAGCCTACCCCTTCAGAGGTCATTCTAGGCTGCGTGTGACACACATACGTTCATTCTTGTGTTACTGGGTGCCACAGCGTAGTGCAGGTTTCACTTCCTGCACACGTGGTCTAGGAGGGGTTGCGTGCACGTCATCTCCCTTTTTTGGGGCTCCTGTGCGTAGCCTGACCCGTCATCTTTCCCCAGGGGTTACAATCAGCCTTGCAAGAGCACTAGGGTACAATTACCATCTGGTACCCAACCCCTTTGACCCCCTATTGCCCAGGACAATAGTTTCCAGCCACTCCCATGCGCACATTTACATCAGTGCCATGGCTGGGAGGCGAGGATTCAGTAAGGGTGGCAAAGGTGGAAGAGCCACAAGTGGTGGCCGTGGTGGATCCGGTAGGGGACGTGGTCGTTACTTGCAGGGTGAGCCTGTCCCCCCATGTGTGGAGGACCAGTAAAGGGCACCCATAACCCCCCCCCTCCCGTTGAGGCTGATGTGGCTGACACCATCCATGCTCAGCCCTTGTTGGACCAGCCCATTGTGGCACCAGATCTGGCTGACTCCATGGCTGACTTCCAGGTCAGCAGGCCTATGACACGTGCGCTGGTGCACGTTGATGTCACCATGCCACGTGCATCTGGGCCAGCAAGGTCATCTGCTGCACCAAGGAGGCAGGGCGGAGAGGCTGCAGGGGCAGCTGCGGCTCCATCCACCCCAGCCCTCACACACCCAGCCAGGACAGTGTCGGTCCTAGTCCATGCTGCTGACATTCCCCCTGACACCATCACACTAGAGCCAATGCCTGCACCAACTCCCATGCTGAGTGTGCAATCCCACACTCCTGATACAGAGTCCACCAGGGCTCCTGCCCCTAGTGTCCAGAGCGGCGCAGGACACTCAGGATCACCACCACCTTCCAAGCGGAAGAGGAAGAGTGCTCGTCCGGAACAGGCTGATGCCCCAGACACGGCTACACAGTCCGGCCCATCCAGGAAGCCCAGCTTCACGGATGACGAACTGAATAGACTTGTCGAGTATGTGTCCGGACATGACAACGAGATGGTCATTGTAGCAGGATCCAAGACCACACCTGCACAACGCCAGGCACACTGGCAGACCGTTGCGGACATCGTAAGTGCCCTTGGAATCGTGAGGCGCACAGCCAATGATTGCTATAAGCGCTGGAATGACCTAAAGCGCAGGGCAAAGAGTAAGCTGGCCTCAAGTCATGCTGCAACTCTAGTGACTGGAGGTGGGTCTCCAGTAGTAGACATGGAACTCACTCCACATGGGTTCAGTCCATGGCACCTAGCACTTTGGGGAATCGTGCCACACCGTAAAAATCCAGGGCGGCAGCATGCCTTTCTGCAGGTGTTCTGGGCAGGTATATGTGCCTGCGGACTGATGGGCGTGCAGTCATGATGTTCAAGACCTGGTGTAGGCAGCGTGACTGGGTGGCCTGTGACACCCCACCCACTATGGCACTTGTCCGCTGAAATGATCCAGTGGCTAAGAAGTGCAGTACATTGAGGACCTTCTCCAGGGGGCTGAGTGCTTGGGAGCACAGGGTGGGTGATGTGAGGTCATCCTCCCACTCATTCACCAGGTCCAGTATAATGTGTGGTGGAAACCTGTACCTCCCATACACCTGGTCATCAGGCATCCCGAAAAGGCTGGTTCTGGGTGTGAATATTCTGGCCCTGACTATCCTCCTCCTCCTCCTTTGGTAGCCCACTGCCACTGCTGCTAGGAAAGGTATGTTCATCCTGGCGTCTGAGCTTGTTATTGTTAAAGTGCGCAAATTTATGCTTTGCGCGTGTTCTAGGCGAGCGTGTGACCCGCGCACCCCTGGAATCCAGTTCCCAGTCCAATAACGTGTGGAAATTCACACGCACCACGGGATACAGCGTGTGACCCGCGCACCCCTGGAATCCAGTTCCCAGTCCAATAGCGTGTGGAAATTCACACGCACCACGGGATACAGCGTGTGACTCGCGCACCCCTGGAATCCAGTTCCCAGTCCAATAGCGTGTGGAAATTCACACGCACCACGGGATACAGCGTGTGATCCGCGCACCCCTGGAATCCAGTTCCCAGTCCAATAGCGTGTGGAAATTCACACGCACCACGGGATACAGGTTCGCTGACGTACTTGCGTGTGTAAGTGCCCGCGCACCCATTAAATACACGTACATAGGCCAATCGCGTGTACGCGCACTTTTGTCCAATTACACGCAATGACACTCTGACGTGCAGTATTTCCATGTGTGCCCCGTCATCACGTGCTGAGTGGGGAACACCCGTGCGGGTCACGTCACAGACGCGCTTACGCGCTGAGGGACTCTGGTCCAATAGAATCGCGTATGCGTGCTGACGCGCTTACGCGCTAAGGGCCTTTCCTCGGATTTCACGCTGACGTGCAGGATTTTCATGTGCCAAATCACTGCGTATCAAGCTGGCCACGCGAAAACACACGGAAGACCACGCTCCTGCCCAGAAGGCCGAGTTACTGCCCCCCAGTGCCCCGAGCAGCCTCCCACGTGCCATCTGCTGCTGCCTGCCTGCCTGCCTGCCTGCTGCCACCGTGCCCTGCCATTTGGTGCCTGCACATCAGCCATCTGCAGGGGTCCAGTTGCTGTGTCCACCCCTGCTGGAACTGAAGACTCCCGACTGGGATTACATCGCTCCACAGCCCAGCCCCAGGACCCAGTTGCCCACCCACACCTGCCTCTGGGGTTGCCATGTCGGGCACTTCCACATCTGGCACCAGTGGCAACCCCAGGCCAGAGGGGCAGAGGGGCACCAGCTTCACTGACACCAAAGTTGGTGTCCTGGTGGAGCATGTCCTGGGGCAGTATGATTCCCTCTTTGGATCGTCCCGCGCCAGCAAGGAAGGACGGCAGAGGATCTGGGCCGACTGTGTGGTTGCCATCAACGCGGAGGGGGTGGCAACCCGCGACGTCCTGAAGATCAAGAAGCGCATGAGTTCCATCCAGATGAGGGTCCTGGAACGCGTACACCCAGCGCTCCACGCCCAGATCCTTGAGAGGGAGGCCCGTCTGGAGTTGAGCGGTAAGTGTCCAAGCATTACTGTGTGAGACAGGGCATGTTGCGGTGTGCTGGTTCTATGATACTTGCCTGTATGTGTGCCATAGGCCATATATGCATGTATGTGTGCAGGGACATCATGGTAATGCATGTGCGACCAGTGATGTGTGACCCACATGGTTGTTGCATGTGTTCAAATGCCGCATGGGGAGCCCTATGCAGATTTTGAACATGAGAGCATGCCAGTCTCTGTACCTGGACATGGGTGGGGGTGAGGGATGGGTGCTGATGCCAGGTACATATATGGTAGCCATGTCTGTGTGCCTGACCTGCATGTCTGTGACTTGTGCATGCCATGGATGCATGACACATGTGTGTGACAATGCACAGATTCAGTGAAGCAGCCAAATTACCCTTGTATCCGCTGTGTTTGGTGTGTTTGGGGCCAGATGGATGTGACTGAGGTGAAGTGTGTGCATGTGATAGGCATGAGCCATGATGCATGTGAGTTACATATCATTGAATGTTTCAAGAGTCCATTGGACATGCATGGAAATGTCCATGGCATGCACCATGCCTGTTACTGTGTGTGTTTTGCCTGGACTGACCCATGTGTTGTGGAGGGACATGATGGAAGTGTACTTTGACAGTGGTGCTCATCTGCTATTGCTTCCTGTTTAGGGGACCATTGTACAGTGCCCTGATGCTTGTGTTCTTTGTCTCCCTCTACGCAGCGGCTAGTGAAGAAGAGGGCGGAGACGGCGCTGTGGAGCAAGGCGGCGGGGATGCCCCCACGGCTGCAGCGGAAGGGGTGGGTGAGCCCCCACAGGGGCCTGCTACGGTGGGAGACGGTGAGGAGCCATCCAGGTTGGTGGTTTGCACAGAGGAGGAGGAGGCCGCCACTGGGGCACACATGGGGCCTGGTGGGGGCATCGCTGCTGGTGCAAGTGGTGCAGTCCAGGGCCAGGGGCAGGAGGCAGCACAGGTCACAGTGGAGGGGCCTGTGCATGTCACTGTCCCTGACCCTGTGAGTGCACCACCATGCACCAGCAGGGATACCCCGTCCCAGGCCCGTCCGCAGGTAGAGGGGATGTCCATGTCACCTGACTCCCCTCCACCTGCGGACGTGGGAACCCCTGGCCGTGTGGAGAAGGTCCTGATTAGGGTCGCGATGCGCACGGCTGTGATTCGTGATGCCGTGCGTGCTTCCCGGGAGGACGACGCACGTCATCACGAAGTGCACCGTGCCGACGTGGCCCAATTGGGATCGGCCATGTTCGGGGGTTTTCTGCATGTGTTGTCCAATCTGGCGGCCCTCTTCTCCTCTGTGCAGGCTATACACCAGTCATTCTCCTTGCCGTCTTCCGGCCCAGATGCCACCAGGGCCCCCTGTGGACCTGCCCCGACCAATGCAGCCAGCTCGGTGGGGATCCCATCCCTGCCACAGTTGGGAGTCGGAGGTCCAGCAGGGGTGGACAACACAGCAACTGGACCCCAGCAGGTGGAAGATGCGACAGCATCATCAGGCAGGGCACGTGCACGACGGCGTCGGTGGTTTCCATCAGCCTGGATGCCGTCGTGCTGGCAGAGGCAGTGGCGTTGGAGGCAGCAGCAGGCTCGACGTGGGAGGCATCATGGCTGGGGGCCTTCAAGATCAGAGGGGCAGGCATCGGCCGGAGGGCAGGGCAACCCTGGGATGGTGGTGTCTTCCGTGTGGGAGCAGTTGGTCCAGCGGATAGGTGCGGAGCGGCAGCGGGCGGAAGAGGAGCGGCTCACCATGGTCAGGGCGGAGTTCTCCATGCGTCGGGCGTTGAGGCGGGCTGAGTGCCTCGAGGAAGCTCGCAGGGAGTTTGAGCTGGACATGGGGTTATCCCTGCGAGACCTCGGGGCCAGGACAGAGTCCCGCCTCCAGGACATCGACATGGAGTTCGATGATGCCCTGGCCAGCAACATCACCGAGTGAGCCGCAGGACTTGCCCGCTGCCTTTGTATATAGTTATTAAGTTATTTAGTGTTAGGTTTCCTTTATTAATTTTATATTTTTTTGGACCGCTCGGACAATGGCCACTTTTTTATATATATTATTTTCATTAGGTAGTAGTAGGTTTCATTTATGGTGTTGGGCTCATGGACCCTGGAATTTTCGTGTATATAGTTTGCTTTTTGAAGAAATTTTTTTTTTATTAATTATTGTGTTCACCATGAGGAAATGGTTTTTCATTATTTTACTTCCACATGATTTTGCTTTGGACAACATTTGTTTTTGGATTACTTTGTTTATTTTATTTTTACATTTGTTCTCGGACATGGACCATTTATTTTGTTATCGCCATTGTTGTATGTTTGATTTTTTTACTTATTTTTCATCTTTAATACATGTTCTTTTTAACTTTCACTTGTGGTATTTTCTCATTGGTTTCATACATGTCATGATATGGGTTTTGACATTGACTTGCACCCATTGTGTATGTGTGTGTGACGGACATGTGTTCATTTACAGACTTGCCTTTGGGGTTGTATCATGTAATTGCATTCACTATGTGGGTGGATGCAATCCTTGCCTGGGTGTTTGTGCTGGGTATGCTGCCCATTACTGCCATGATTGAGTATTGTCAGGACCTGGGGGCAGGGGGACATGTGTGGGTGCCTGGTGGAGGCTGCCCCTGCACTGCTGGGGTGTGGGGGTGGTGAGAGACATGGGTGGGGGCCTGGTGGAGGGTGCCCCTGCACTGCTGGGGTGTGGGGGTGGTGGGAGACATGGGTGGGGGCCTGGTGGAGGGTGCCCCTGCACTGCTGGGGTGTGGGGGTGGTGGGAGACATGAGTGGGGGCCTGGTGGAGGGTGCCCCTGGTGGCTGGGGGGTGGGGGTGGTGGGTGACATGAGTGGGGGCCTGGTGGAGGCTGCCCCTGCACTGCTGGGGTGTGGGGGTGGTGGGAGACATGAGTGGGGGCCTGGTGGAGGGTGACCCTTCACTGCTGGGGTGTGGGGGTGGTGGGAGACATGAGTGGGGGCATGGTGGAGGGTGCCCCTGCACTGCTGGGGTGTGGGGGTGGTGGGAGACATGAGTGGGGGCCTGGTGGAGGGTGACCCTGCACTGCTGGGGTGTGGGGGTGGTGGGAGACATGAGTGGAGGCCTGGTGGAGGGTGCCCCTGGTGGCTGGGGGGTGGGGGTGGTGGGTGACATGAGTGGGGGCCTGGTGGAGGCTGCCCCTGCACTGCTGGGGTGTGGGGGTGGTGGGAGACATGAGTGGGGGCCTGGTGGAGGGTGCCCCTGGTGGCTGGGGGGTGGGGGTGGTGGGTGACATGAGTGGGGGCCTGGTGGAGGCTGCCCCTGCACTGCTGGGGTGTGGGGGTGGTGGGAGACATGAGTGGGGGCCTGGTGGAGGGTGCCCCTGGTCGCTGGGGGGTGGGGGTGGTGGGTGACATGAGTGGGGGCGTGGTGGAGGCTGCCCCTGCACTGCTGGGGTGTGGGGGTGGTGGGAGACATGAGTGGGGCCTGGTGGAGGGTGCCCCTGGTGGCTGGGGTGTGGGGGTGGTGGGAGACATGGGTGGGGGCCTGGTGGAGGGTGCCCCTGCACTGCTGGGGTGTGGGGGTGGTGGTAGACATGAGTGGGGGCCTGGTGGAGGGTGCCCCTGCACTGCTGGGGTGTGGGGGTGGTGGGAGACATGAGTGGGGGCCTGGTGGAGGGTGCCCCTGCACTGCTGGGGTGTGGGGGTGGTGGGAGACATGAGTGGGGGCCTGGTGGAGGGTGCCCCTGGTGGCTGGGGTGTGGGGGTGGTGGGAGACATGAGTGGGGGCCTGGTGGAGGGTGCCCCTGGTGGCTGGGGGGTGGGGGTGGTGGGTGACATGAGTGGGGGCCTGGTGGAGGCTGCCCCTGCACTGCTGCGGTGTGGGGGTTGTGGGAGGCATGAGTGGGGGCCTGGTGGAGGGTGACCCTGCACTGCTGGGGTGTGGGGGTGGTGGGAGACATGAGTGGGGGCCTGGTGGAGGGTGACCCTGCACTGCTGAGGTGTGGGGGTGGTGGGAGACATGAGTGGGGGCCTGGTGGAGGGTGCCCCTGCACTGCTGGGGTGTGGGGGTGGTGGGAGACATGAGTGGGGGCCTGGTGGAGGGTGCCCCTGCACTGCTGGGGTGTGGGGGTGGTGGGAGACATGAGTGGGGGCCTGGTGGAGGGTGCCCCTGGTGGCTGGGGTGTGGGGGTGGTGGGAGACATGAGTGGGGGCCTGGTGGAGGGTGCCCCTGGTGGCTGGGAGGTGGGGGTGGTGGGTGACATGAGTGGGGGCCTGGTGGAGGCTGCCCCTGCACTGCTGGGGTGTGGGGGTGGTGGGAGACATGAGTGGGGGGCTGGTGGAGGGTGACCCTGCACTGCTGGGGTGTGGGGGTGGTGGGAGACATGAGTGGGTCCTGGTGGAGGGTGCCCCTGCACTGCTGGGGTGTGGGGGTGGTGGGAGACATGAGTGGGGGCCTGGTGGAGGGTGCCCCTGCACTGCTGGGGTGTGGGGGTGGTGGGAGACATGAGTGGGGGCCTGGTGGAGGGTGCCCCTGCACTGCTGGGGTGTGGGGGTGGTGGGAGACATGAGTGGGGGCCTGGTGGAGGGTTACCCTGGTGGCTGGGGGGTGGGGGTGGTGGGTGACATGAGTGGGGGCCTGGTGGAGGGTGCCCCTGGTGGCTGGGGGTGTGGGGGTGGTGGTAGACATGAGTGGGGCCTGGTGGAGGGTGCCCCTGCACTGCTGGGGTGTGGGGGTGGTGGGAGACATGAGTGGGGGCCTGGTGGAGGGTGACCCTGGTGGCTGCGGGGTGGGGGTGGTGGGTGACATGAGTGGGGGCCTGGTGAAGGGTGCCCCTGGTGGCTGGGGGGTGGGGGTGATAGGGGACATGGGTGGGGGCCTGGTGGAGGGTGACCCTGGTGGCTGGGGGGTGGGGGTGGTGGGAGACATGAGTTGGACATGGGTGGGGGCCTGCTGGCAGGTGCCCCACAGTGCTGGGGGGTGGGGGTGGTGGGGGACATGAGTTGGACATGGGTGGGGGCCTGCTGGCAGGTGCCCCACAGTGCTGGGGGGTGGGGGTGCAAGGGGACATGAGTTGGTGTTCATTAGTTCAAGGAGATATGTGCCTTTGCTGGGGGGCATGCCCATGTTGGGTGGGCTGCCTGCGGGACATGACCAGGGATGCAGGGTAGTCCCCTGTGGTGTGGGCTGCCTGCAGGGGCCGTGGAGGGTGTACAGGGTACACCTGGGAGGACCCACACTGTCAAATCACATGTGGGACTCCCCGGCACCCCTGAAATACACGTACCGTGCAGAAATCGCGTGTAAAACTTCCCGCGCACCCCTGAAATACACGCGCCCAGGCTATTCGCGTGTAAAACTTCCCGCGCACCCCTGAAATACACGCGCCCAGGCTATTCGCGTGTGGAACTTCCCGCGCACCCCTGAAATACACGCGCCCAGGCTATTCGCGTGTGGAACTTCCCGCGCACCCCTGAAATACACGCGCCCAGGCTATTCGCGTGTGGAACTTCCCGCGCACCCCTGAAATACACGCGCCCAGGCTATTCGCGTGTGGAACTTCCCGCGCACCCCTGAAATACACGCGCCCAGGCTATTCGCGTGTGGAACTCCCCGCGCACCCCTGAAATACACGCGCCCAGGCTATTCGCGTGTGGAACTTCCCGCGCACCCCTGAAATACACGCGCCCAGGCTATTCGCGTGTGGAACTTCCCGCGCACCCCTCAAATTCACGCGCCCAGGCTATTCGCGTGTGGAACTTCCCGCGCACCCCTGAAATACACGCGCCCAGGCTATTCGCGTGTGGAACTTCCCGCGCACCCCTGAAATACACGCGCCCAGGCTATTCGCGTGTGGAACTTCACGCGTAATACACGTAGCCCGCTCCCCCAGGCCCGATCGCGTGAGGAACTTCACGCGAACCCCTGTAATACACGTAGCCCGCTCCCCCAGGCCCGATCGCGTGAGGAACTTCACGCGAACCCCTGAAATACACGTAGCCCGCTCCCCTAGGCCCGATCGCGTGAGGAACTTCACGCGAACCCCTGAAATACACGTAGCCCGCTCCCCCAGGCCCGATCGCGTGTGAAACTTCACGCGAACCCCTGAAATACACGTAGCACGCTCCCCCAGGCCCGATCGCGTGAGGAACTTCACGCGAACCCCTGTAATACACGTAGCCCGCTCCCCCAGGCCCGATCGCGTGAGGAACTTCACGCGAACCCCTGAAATACACGTATCCCGCTCCCCCAGGCCCGATCGCGTGAATAACTTCACGCGAACCACTGTGATGCACGTACCCTGAAAATCGCGTGTGACACTTCCCGCGCACCCCGGTATACATGCACACGTATTTTTTGTCAGCGGGTGTCCGTGTTTGTGGGTACCCCTTTGCACGTCATTTTTCCTGGAGGGCCACAGTATGGGACATTCATCATGGCAGTATATAGGTGCTATTTGTTGGCGCACCTTTTGGCGCACATTTCTTACAACCGCAGAGACGCTACCGCCTCCTTTCTTGTGGCGGTCGTGTTTGTGCCTGTGCGCTGGTTTGAGCGTGCGCTTTTTTCCCCTATTCTATTCCAGGAATACGTGTTGTAGGCGAGCGTGTGGGCGTTCCGCGCACTTGTGCCCTGTACTTCCCCCGTGACGCCCACGTTTTGGCAAGTTGTTCCCCATTCTGAGTGTTACGCCCGTGTTCCGCCTACTTTTGTTGCGTGCGCCGCGCTATGTGCGAATTTCGCTGTGGCCTGTGCGATTTTCGCTGTGACCTGGCACACGCTGTTAGATGGCCTGTGCGCCAACGTGCGCCAGCGTGCGCCGCGCACTTTTTTATCGCACATCCGCTGGTTTTCTCGCGCACGGCCTTCCATGAATCGACGTGCGCTGCTTTTCGTGCGATTTTCGCACTTGCACTGCGATTTTCGCTATTCCACTGCGATTCGCACGTTTTTGCCCACTTGCGCCGCGCTAATTATTCCATGAATCGGCCTCATAGTATAAAAGCAAACCCCAATCAAGCACAGATCCATGAGATGCCAATGCGGGGGAAACATTTTGAGCAAATATTACCACAAATAGATATACCAAGCAGGACATGGTATATGCTATAGTGGTATACCTAACGACTGTGAAGGACATAAGAACTCCTGGTAGGTGAATACCCCCAGGCAGTTGAAGTAGTATCAAGGAATTGTGGAACACATAAGTATTCCAGGCAGGCAATTATGGCAGGCAGTTGAAATTGAACAAAGATTCCTGGCAGAAGAGTACATCAGGTGATCTAAGAATCCTAAAGAGAAGTTCTGGCTGGCGAGTACACCAGGCAGCTGAATATTAAATAGAGATTCTGGGCAAGGGAGTATACTAGATACTCTGCAAAGAAAAATAACGTTAACAGAAATATTGTTACAATACCTTTTGCTTGAACAGAACTTTTTGCTTGAACAAGACCTTTGTGAGTCCAGTAAAGGCACCAAGGAACTGTTAGCTAAAGAGACATGTTGTCATCCTATTTAAGAATCCAGGGGTAGGGGACCACCCTCTGGATCAAAGGGCCTTTACTTTGGACAACATTTTTGTTGGAGTCATTTTTACACTTTTTTCTAACATCAAGTTAAAGACATTTCCTTGCACCTTTTGTTTGTTTTATAAGTGTGAGGGTCAGGATAGGTTGTTTTGAACACAAAAACGGCTTTACAGTTACATCCTGACAAAAACAGAATCCTTGGTTTTAGTTTATAGGCAGGGATGTTCCCCTTTGGAATAGGGCTTCAGAAGGCATTTTTCCAACCCATTTTTATTTAACAAAAATTTCTTAATTTCAGAATACAACAACCTTGTGTCCGTTTCTCCTTTCTGGCCCCTCATATATGGTGCCAGCAGTAGGATGCTGAACTGGTTGATACCCTCTGACAACATCTTTACTCTCTAATGCAGCTTATTATCCAGCATTAGAGGAAGAACATGTTTCACTTAAAGTAAGTCCCCACAAAACTGTCTTAAGCATTAAACAAAAGATCCTGACAAGATTCACCTTTCCGGGGGGTGCTGTTGAGCAGCCGACAAGATGGCCGCTTAGCGTCTAAGCTCTGTGACTCGCTAGCTTCAAATCCGCCGGAATCAGCAGTTCTAAAGACAATCTATTGCCGAGACCCCACGCATCCTACTGCCCATTGCCCCTGCTACACACAACATTTTTTCTGGGCGAAAACGGACATCGGGGGCCATCACTGCCACCTTGAAGGACTCCGGCCCGCGTGACGCCGATTGTGGCCCATCCCTCATCATCGGCCCGCCGGGGTGGGCGCTCCTGCGGCTCAAGATGCGGCCGCCTGGGCCGCCTCCTCTCCGCCCTCCGGCCCCCTGTGTGCCATCAACATCCACGCCCCGCGCTCCGCCTGCGGGGCCGCGCCGGAACCGGTGGCCGCCCGCCGAGGCACCACTTCTGAACGCTCCTGCCTCTTGGTGATAGGGGGGCGCCGGCCCCCGACGGGCGAAGTTATAGCGGGGGCTGCCGGAGCGGCCCCTGTGCGCACACCGCCCGAACGCCCCGCTGCCTGTGCCACTGGCCCCCTGTGGCGGTGCGGCCCGGCGCGGTCCAGCTGCCTGCTCCGGCTCGGGGGCTCCGCCGACTGTTCTGCTGGTTCCCTATGCCGGCCGCGGCGCGGGGCTGTTTTCGGGACCTGACTGAGGCTGGGGGCCCTGATCCTGCCTGGACACACTGCTGAAGCGGGTGGCCCTGCTACGGCCCGGACGAACTACGGCTCTTCGACCCAGGTGAGAAGAGCGAGGGGTCTGTCCGCTGCACATCGGGCCCTACTGCTCCGCCTCGTCTCTGGGCTGCGCCTCTGCCATTTTGGGGGGGGAGAGACCCCAGACTCATCTTGCCCCCCTGTGACCACTCTCTTGCTGCTGGTGCCGCCCTGGGCGTCCAATACTCTGCGCTAAAGGGGGCTCCCGCTTACTACGCCTTTGGGTACCCTGCGTCCCTGACTCTGCTGCTTGCTACTACTGGCCGCCTCGGCCCGGGCCCCTTGAGTGGACTTGTCGCCCCGGAACACACCAAGTGTGGGTGCTGATCACAGCTCGAGCCCCTCTCTAAACCCCTTGGGGACCATTCCTGCCTCCCCGCGGAAAATACTCACTCTCTCTTCAAGGCGCTCCCCGAGAATGTCTGGCAAGGCACGCGGGGCCAACAAGGCTGGGGCAATGGACAAGTTTGCTAAAGCCCTAGCCAAGCAAGACCAAGCTCAGGCTGAGGCTGCCCTTCTTCCTGACGACTCGGATGTTTCCTCTTGCCCCCCTCAGCCAGACCTTACGTCGCTCATGGAGTCTATGGCCAAAAACTTTGCGTCATTTCACGAAAAATTAGACGACATAAATGCCAACGTAGCCTCCCTGCGCACCAAATTGGATCAGCATGGCACCAGGTTAGGTGAGGCCGAAACTAGGATTGGAACAACCGAGGATGAGGTGCACACGCTCCAGAATACGGTCTCGGACTTGGTGCGTGATATGAAGCAGGTCAAGGCGAAGTGCGATGACTTAGAATCTAGGTCCCGCAGGAACAATATCCGTATCGTCGGGGTTCCCGAGTCAGCCCTCCAGGGCAAAATGGAACTCGCAGTCGAGGCCCTCCTGAGAGACCTCCTGGGAGATCCTCCACTTTCCCCCTTTTTTACTATTGAGCGGGCTCACCGCTCACTGGCCCCTCGCCCCAAACCGGGCGACTTCCCCAGACCAATTATAGCCAAGGCTCTCAGGTACAGGGATAGAGACCACATCCTCCGGTTGGCCCGCGAAAAGGGGGAACTAAGACTTGAGTTCCAGATCATTCGCATTTTCCTGGACTTCTCTGTCAGTGTCCAAATGGAGTGAAGGCAATTTAATGGAGTGAAGAAGATGCTCAGAGAGAGGAAGGTAGAATATGCCATGTTATTCTCCGCCAGGCTGAAGCTCAATCACCGTAATAAACTGTACTTTTTCACTGTCCCTGAGGAGGCGGTGAAATTCATCGAGGCTCACATTCCTCTCGCGGGCCCCAGGGCCGATCCAGGTGATGAGGATTGAGCTGGCTTGTAACATACCTGATACCTGCCTCATTGTGGTACTGGTACCACGCCTGTTCTTTGTGATTTACTTGTAATTTCATGTATCGTCCTGTTATGAATGCTCCTATTGTCGTAACTCATTGTTGAATATTGAGACATGCTACGAGGGTCACAGATGTGTAGTCCGCGATATATGTCACCTATACATGGACTATCTACCCCTACAACCCTTGCTCACTGGGCCCTACTATGCGGTCTCCTCTCACGATTTAACTTAACCACCGCTACACACTATTTGGTGTACTCCACCGTTCATGTTGACCGGGTCACGGCAGCAGCTACCCCCGCTGCAGTTGCAACGCCGAGTTTGGCATGTTCAGTTCATGGGCTGCCCCCTTGTTTGGTTTGGGGGTTGAACCAGCATCGTTGGCCTTGGTACGAACGCCATGAGAATTTGGGTGGGTTTCTGGGTACTGCTAGGTTGGGGGTGGCAGTGAGGGAGGGGGGAGGTGTTATTCGGGGAAGTTTTATTAACAAAAAAGGTGAGACAGTGGCAGCTTCTGAAACGACACATCAGGCCACCGCACTAATGGCCGGCATCTGTTTGGCAACGTTTGACACACATTACTCGGATCCCCCCTAAATTGCTATGAATGGCCATTAGGCTAATGTCCTGGAATATCAGGGGGCTCAGCAACTACACCAAGGCACGCAGGGTCACGGCCTACGTCCAGAGGCACGGGGTCAAGATACTCTTCCTACAGGAAACTCATGCCCTTGCACAATTATCGTCCTCGCTCGCCCCGGCATGGGGCCCCAATAAATATTTCACTGTGTTCTCCTCCCAATCCAGGGGTGTCCTCACCTTGATTCACAAGTCATTGGAGTTCTCCCTTCGCGCCAGTCATATCGATGCCCAGGGTAGATATGTGATCCTTCATTGTTTTCTAGCCAACTCAGAGTGCCTTCTGGTCAACACATACGCTCCATGCATTGATACACCCGAATTCTTTGACCATATCCTTAATATCCTCCTTGGCTATGTCGGGGTTCCCATCATTTGGGGGGGATATGAACCTCATCCTGGATTCCGACCTGGACAGATCCGGGGCTGCACCCAGAACATTGTCCAGGGCTGCCCGTCGCCTCCATGCACACATGCTCGCCGCTGGTCTGGTGGATGCCTGGAGGATTCTCCACCCAATGTCGAAAGAGTTTACATTTTACTCCTCCGTCCATGACAGTCACTCCAGGATTGACCTGTTCATTCTCTCTGCGGGCCTCATGGGCAAAACACTCACCTCACAGATTCTCCCTCGCACACTCTCCGATCACTCCCCGATCACGCTGGATATCGCCCTGCGCCCTGCCCTACCTCCGCATTCTAACTGGAGATTCAAATCCGACACACTACACGATATAGTCTTCAAAGCTGACATTCTTGCAGATATCACCTCGTTTTTTGACAGCAACAAACGCCACAACACTACGGAAGGGGTAAGATGGGAGGCCTTTAAAGTTTTCATCAGGGGCATGTGCATTTCTAGGGAGGCCGGGGTACTCAAAGATATTAGAAACTCTCTGCACCGCTCTGAGACCAAGCTCAGAGACGTAGAGCGCGAATATGCGGTCACCCCGACTCCGCCCATACTAGAGCAGATTAGAACTGAACTAGACACGTTCGAGTCCCTTGCCCATAGCGAGATAAGCTACCTCGCCCGCCCGTCGCGGCCCGGAAATACGGGGAGGGAGAGAGACCAGGCCGTGTTCTGGCCCGTCTCGCCCGGGCCGAGGGTGGCAGGGCACGCATTGATAGCATCATAGATAGCGATGGAGTGCGACACTGGTCCGACCGCCCCATTCTTGAGACCTTTGCAGAGTTCTATACAACCCTTTATGCTCAGCAATCGGAGCACTGCCCACAAGACCTGGACGACCTCCTAAAACGCATCCCAATGTCCCTATTATCCCTGGACACCAAAGAACAACTAGATGCTCCCTTCACCCTTGACGAGATAACTGCAGTCATCTCGGCCCTCCCTAAAGGGAAAGCCCCCGGTCCGGATGGCCTGACCGCCGAGTTCTATCAGGAGCATGTTGCTCTCCTCGCTCCATGCCTTCACAAGCTTTGGGAGGAGTCGCTGCGCCTTGCCACCCTCCCCCGGTCCCTGCGGGAGGCTGTCATTACTGTGCTTCCTAAGCCGGGCAAGCCCCCAGATGAGTGCGGATCCTATAGACCTCTATCCCTCATCAACACCGACACTAAGATCTTCGCCAAAATCATAGCTAACAGGTTCCTCCCTATCATGAAATATCTCATCCACCCTGACCAGAGCGGATTTGTGCCTGCCCGCTCAACCGCCTTAAATATTCGACGGTTGTTTAATGTCATCTCCAGAATTGATCCCCAAGCCAACGCTGTGGCCGTGACATTGGACGCCCAAAAAGCGTTCGACATGGTTTCTTGGCAATATCTGTGGGCGATGCTCGGAAAGATGGGAATTGGCCCATACATGCTGTCCTGTATTAAACTACCATACACTAATCCGGTAGCCAGAGTCCTGGTCAACTCCCGTCTATCGGCTCCCTTCTCCCTCCACAGGGGGACGCGGCAGGGGTGCCCTTTCTCTCCCTTGTTATTTGCTATGGTCATAGAGCCCATGGCTGATAGCATGCGGAACAACCACTTGCGCAGAGGGATTCGCCTCCGAGACACCCCCGAAATTATATCACTGTACGCAGTTGACGTGCTCTTATATGTCCGAGACCCCTCAGTCCACCTCGATCGATCATACGAGAAATCATAAAAATGGGCACATTCTCAGGCTTCGCCATAAATTATTCTAAATCAGAAATCCTTCCCCTTACTCCTGCTACCCCCCAGCCTGCATGTGAATTTCCTCTCAATTGGGCGCCCAAGGGCATCAAATACCTAGGGGTCCATGTGGCCCTCTCGAAAGCCTTGTTTGTGTCTGATAACTATGGGGCTGCCGCACAGTACGCTCGTTCCAGAATAGAGAGATGGCGGAACCTTCCCCTCTCACTATCAGGGAGACTATCCCTAATTAAAATGATCATCGTGCCTAAACTCCTGTATGTGTTCGCTAATGTTCCTCTTTGGCCCGGGAAACAATACTTTTCGGACCTACACTCTGAGTTTGCCCGTTTTCTTTGGCACTCGGGCGCCGTGCGCAGGAAGTGGCTGCACATGACCCTCCCTTACGAGAAGGGGGGCTTTGGAGCTCCTGACCTCACCCAGTACTGGACGGTGGCCCAAGCCCAGCATGCCACATATTGGTACCACCACCACGAACTCCCCCCGCATGTTAAACTCGAAATCCTAGCAACTGAGGAGGTGAATGTCATGTCCCTGATCCTATTTCACTCGTATCAGACGCACGCCCCTGCCGACCCAGTGGCCTCCACTATCAAAGCATGGAGGCAGATCCTTATGCCTAATTCGGACGCCCCCCGTACTACAAATGGCTTCCCCTCTGGTCTTTCCCGGGCCTCACCCCCACACAGGATAAGCTCCTTATACGCCACTAGTCGGACCTAGGATACAGATCACTTTCTGATCTGTTCCCTGACTGGAAATTCATCACCCCGGAGACGTGGAGGCCCGGCCACTCCAGATCCCCACTAGAACTGCTGCAATACATCCGCATTAGGGCGGCGGTCCAGGGCCTGTGGCCTTCATACCCGAACGAACCCCCTGAATCCCCCGAAGTCTACTATATAGCCAATTCCGCTGGTTGTAGGGGTGTTGTATCCTACTTATACAAAATGTTGATGGCACGGGCTGCTGAACCTCCCCACACCATCCGGGATGCCTGGAGCCGAGACCTGGGATTAGACATCACAGATGATACGTGGTCCAAAATGTGCATGCACACCCGCAATGTTTCCCTTAACTCTAGAGTTAGGTGTATCCAATACAAGCTGCTCAACCGCCTGTACTACACCCCTCATGCGATTGGAAAATTTGCCCGAGAGCAATCGCACCCATGTCAGAGATGTAGGGCTAGCGACGCGGACCATGCGCACATGTTCTGGTCGTGCAGGGCACTGGCCCCGTTCTGGAACGCGGTGCTCAATGCCCTCACTGAAATTGTGGGGTTCTGTGTAGATCCTGAACCCCTGCCACTCCTGTTTGGGCTCTGGGAGCGGACTGAAGCGAAACGGGTAGCCAAGTTTTTGAATGTGGTGGCGAGTGTGGCCAAGAAATGCATTCTGCAGTGCTGGAAGCGCAGGTCCCCTCCCTCTCTGGAGATGTGGCTCAAGGCCCTCACCTGGACACAATCCTGTGAAGAGGACTATGTTAAAATGCTGCCTGGTAATGCTCGCCCTAAATACATTTGGACGGAGTTTTGTAGTTACCTGAACAATAAGGTGGACCTGGAGCTCTTGTCTTCCCCTCCCTCTCCTGATCGGGGGGCTGATCTCGTTCCATGAAGCACGCCTCTACCGCGGTTAACCGCTGATGGCACTGTATATGACCCGCTGTATTATTTGTATGCCATGATCCATGCTTTATCGTGAAATGTGTGTCACTGTGCTAATTTACACTGTACCGGCTGCTACTTCTTGCCACTAAAGAAAAGTTAAAAAAAAAAAATCACTTTTCCTATCCATCATCAAAAATTTCTTTTTCATGGTCGACCTTTGTTAGATACCTTTAAGCTATCAGACTACAATATAAAACACAACAGTAAATTAAGTTTGATAATTAGATCGGAGATAGAGCTGCCTCCGAACCCCTTTAGAGGTGTCAACACTAGACTCAGGAGACCCGCCCAAGTCCCGGTAAGGCAGGAGGAGTTGCCAGATTCTATTCCTCCACTAGGGATAAATGAACAAAGCGAGGTAGACCCATCTCCTGAAGTAGAAGAAGAAGTATTTTCATTCTTCGATCAGCCAGTTAGAGGCCTAGATACAGTCCAATTTGAACGAGACATTTATTTCTTTGAGGAAAAAGGTACCGGAAAGAATATCAAAATGGTATTGTTAGTTCCTCTTTAGAATAGGGCTAGAGAGGCGTTTTTCCAAACCATTTTTATTTAATAAAATTGTCTTCACTTCAGAATACAGCAACCTTGTGCCCGTCTCTCATTTCTGACCCCTCACAGTAGTGTAGTGGAGCGTAGTGGATATTTGAGAATAGAATGGAGATGAGAGTTGCGAGTAGCGGGGAAAGTGGAGGGGAGAGGAAAGTAACAGGGAGAGATCAATGGAGCGAAAGATATATAGAAAATAACTGGAGGGAGAGTAGGTGAGAGTTGTGCGATTGTTAGAGGGACATAAGAAGGAAATATATAGAGAGAGACAGAGGGAGCAAGACAGAGGCAGAGAGGGAGGAATAGTAAGTAAAGGAGTAGAAGGGGGGAAAGAAAAGGAAAGACCATCAGTAGCAGAAATGTAATGGCATAAAAAGGGGCGAGTACGTGAAACTGTGCGGTCATAAAGGCACAACAACACATTGCAAGACACAGACATTTCTGGGAGATATTAGGATAGGTTCCACATTGGAAAACCCCATAGGCAATGATATAGAGAGAAAACTGAGGCTAATATTTCAGGCAGTACTTGTTACTGATTTATTAAGCGGACAGGGAAGCCTGGGCTTGGGTGATGAGAAGCCCATGGGAGATTTAAGAGGGACAGCCTTTAAAGTGTTCTACTGCCCTCGCATACCATCAAATTTTAACCTTATTTGAGTTCTGGAAAATAAAAACCCTCTTCTGTAGTACTGGTATTCTTAAGGCCATCTGTGCCACATAATATCATTGTGGGATCCCTTAGGCCTGGTTACAGAGGCCACCCATGGTAGAAAAACTGATGGGACATCAGATGCACAAGACTCTTAGGCGGCCATAGGCACTGAGCCTCTCGATAGGGTGATTTGAGAGTTAGGAATAGAGTTGGAATTTCTCAATATGGGGATTCCATCAGAGGGAACAGGATACACCTGGGGATCAGCTCGATCTGAAGAAGCCCTGACAGAAGTAGACGAGGAAAAGAAGCCTGCGGGCCTGGCCCAAGAGCCAAGCCTACTGAAGAAGTCACAAGTCAGTCACAGTGGGCTAACCAGTCTTACTAGCGATCACCGCTTTCCAGCAATAGAAAACACCCACTAACCGAGAGCAGATTCTACAACGGAACCACTCAAAAAGGAGACTGATTTTAGACGGGCCGATTCCAAAACAAACCCCTTGGAAGATCTTTTGAGCTGTGTGGTGGAGGGTCAACTGGCTATCAGTGTTCAATATCAAGAAATCCTTACAGCCGATGGGGAGCTATAACAGACTTTCTGGTGACTAGAGTAAACCATGACCAAGTCTGTGAAGCGAAATGATCAGATGTTATGCCCCTGGAAACCCCTGGCATAGAGACAGGTTTTGCACAGAATCAAGGAAAGATGAGCTTATAGAGAGCAGGCTTCTGAATCCAGGCCGGCAATAGGAATTCCCCCTTGACCCACCACCAGAATATGGAACTGAGTCAAGAGGCCGCAAGTATCTGTCAGACCTCTTTCCTGAAGAAGAAGAAGTTGTGGAATTCCCGCCATGGACCATCTACACTTCCAGAGCGATAGACCAAAAATGTCAAATTCCTGTGATGGTCCCGGGAAAAACAGCAAAGGCTTTACTCGACTCAGGAAGCCACCAGTGAACAGCCATTCGGCCAGATTTAATAACCCAGGAGGAACTCTGTCCTGGGCCCCTGTCCCAGAAAATATGTGTTCATGGGAACACTGACTTGTATCCACAAGTGATGGTGGGAGCCCAGGTGTTGAGGAAAAATCTCTTCAGTATTTATGATAGTGATGCTGGAGTTGCCCAAAGAGGTTCTTCCTGGGATAGACTTCTCTCTTTTTGATCACTGCCAGAAAATGTTTCAGAATTAGCTCAAAAATCTGAGAGTACAACTGCAAAGAAAGTGTAGAAGTATGCAACAGGGCCAGGGACCTGACCGTGTCAGAGATAGTGACCCCTCTCAGCCAGGGGCAGGAGGCCTGTTAGGGTGTTTACCAGGACCAGTCCTGCCCCAGAGGCATGGTGTGGAAATTGGGAGGGCCCCAGTATCTTCCCCCTTTTATGTGCCCTGTTACAAGAGGGACGTACAATTGTCGATCACCCAATGTATGCCTTACACCATGCTGTCCAGACTTCTCTGTTAATCTATTCAAAACTTGAATCACTGGAAACCCCTAGGGCGAGAGATGAAACATCCGACCCATGGGTGGGAAGCGTAGCGATTAACCCAGAAGTTGCAAACAATGGGTTACCATGCTGCAGCAATACAGAGGCTTCTCCAAGTCAGACCAATGAATCTAAAATTGGTGACTCCTATGTCGCCCATCACGGACCACGGTGCAACTGCATTCCGGAAAGGGTGGGGCTTAGTAAGCATTTTGTAACCTTGCACCTTTGTGACCCATGCATTATGGAAAAGCCAGGCAGAGATTAACCCATGGGAGCAAGTGAATGCACAAACCAATGGGAAGGGGAAGGAAAGGCTATACTACCGAAGGAACCATATAAAAAGGAGAGTAGGGAAGGGTTGTGTGTGAGTTGTGAGTTATTTGAAAGAGGTCATGTGAACGCTGGAACAAAGTATGGAGGAGACTAACAGAGAGATTGCAAAAGGTGAGGTATTGACTCTGCGAGGAAGTGATACTTGTGTGTGCGAGCACATGAATGGTGACTGAGTGGTGTAGGTGACGGTCAATGAAAGGGTAGAAGGTCAAGTGAATGAGAGAAGGAATTGCGGATGAGAGGGTGAAAGGGGGTGAATACAAGTGGCAGGGGAGGAAAGTACAGAGTAGTGGTGAGTATAGGGGAGTGAAGTGTAGCGGAGATAGGAGAGTAGAGGGGCGAGGAGAGTGGAAAGGAGAGGGGAGAAGACAGTAGTAGGGAGAGCCGACCATAGGGAGAGATATAAAGAGAAAGACCGGAGGGAGGGAAGATGAGAGTTGTGCAATTGTCTGTGGGACAGTGGAAGGAAACAGAAAGAGCTAGAGACAGAATGGGAGGAAGAGGGAGTAAATAAGTAGAATGAGGGATAGAAAAGAAAACATCATCAGGGGCAGGAACGTAAGGGTTTGAAAGGAGGCGAGTACAAGAAACTATCCGGTTGAAAAGGCACCACATTCAATTGGGAGACCCAGAAATTCCTGGGAGATATTAGGATAGGTTCCACCCAGAAAACCCAAGTAGGAGTGAGATAGAGAAGGCTGAGGTAAGGAAAAAAGCAGCATATATACGGTGGCACTAGTTCCAAAAAGAGAATCTAGAAGACTAATCTGATAGGCTCTTTGGTTAGTGATAGGTGTTGTAAAATTGTTGGGAAAAGTCAATATCATCCCATAATACTAACTCAGGTTATGGTCTTGCCCTGCTGAAAACACTGAACTTGGTTGTTTCTTTTACTGATGGAGGATAGCTCAGGGGCAACGCGCTCGCCTTGGAAGCAAGAACCATCTGTGTATTAAGGTCGTTATAAATAACCAATTTTTTATATTTACATATATCTGCATAAGTGAACACATTTTAGGCATTGACAAGAGCATAATGAATCTGGAGGGGAAAGTAGAAAATATATTGTCAACATTGAAAGATAGTGTGTGTGTGCGCAAGAAAGGAAAATTCCTGATACTGCTTGTCCTGGTTTCACACCCATGTCCAGGGAGGGGGCAATCAATGGAATTGCAGTATTCTTAAATAATGTCTCAGCGAATAAGGATGCTACACTTATCAGCATAACCCACAGTCATACCAGGCAGCCTCAGAATAAAGTGGCAGAGTCTGCTCACTCTGCAAATATAAAAAGCTATTTCAATTCAATTCTTATTCTAAAGAAACAAGGGAGAGGGTAGTGTAGGGGAGGCATGGTATCACAAGTATGACACTGACACAAAAGGTACAATTTGTAAAACCTTTATTTAAGTTTCTGGGTTTGGAAAAACTCCTAATCTGCCCTATAACTAACCTGGGAGTAGTCTTGACCATAAAATGATAAAACAGTTCTAGTGAAGTCTGTCAAATCAAAATGGCCTATGCTAACAAAACCTAATCACTGCCCAATCTCTTGTACAAAAAGTGTATAAAGGAGATATGTATGTAAAGGAAAATCAGTGTTCAAATATAAAAGAATAAATGTGGCTGAATCAGCTCTCTTCCCCACGCTAGACAACACAGAGTAAGGCGGTCCCCGTAGGCAGGATGACACCTTCTGGCTCGGGTTTTCAATACAAAACAGTTTAAGACATGGAACGAGGCCCGCCTGACCTTCCACGTTAAAGTCTCTCTTTCCAGACTTCCAAATAACGTTTCAACAAAAAGTTCACGCCTGTCCCCCTCTGTCGGGCTCAGACCTCTTCAAAACAAAAGTTCACGTTGGTCCCCCTCTGTCGGGCCCAGACCTTTCAAAACAAAAGTTCACATTGGTCCCCTGCTGTCGGGCTCAGACCTTTCACAACAAAAGTTCAACAATACTTGCAGGGGTCTCCCTTCCACAAGCTTATTACACTTCCGGTCTCCCTCAGTCGGGCTCAGACCGTTTTCGAATGTTGAAGACTTTCGAATGTGCGTGGCTTTCTTTACAGACCTCCGCAGGACCACTTTGACTCAAAGTTCAATGTTCAGCTTTTTAGTCTCCCCTTTTCTCAGGGTTAATTTTGATCACTTCACTTTTACAGTTCATTCAATTTATCGCTACAAACAATGCATCTTTCACTGAGACTTTCGAGTCGTCTACCTCCTTTCGCTGAACCACTCTGTTACTCAGTATCACTGATTTCACAGCTGTCCTTACTTCTAGGCTCACTCATAGGTCTGCCTTTTTTCACATCTCATCCACACTCGTGCAGCCTTCACTTGCAATATAATGTTTCCACTTCAATCTTTCTTTAACACACACCGGTCTCTCAGGTCGCTTGCCAACTCACTGGCTGGGTGCGTTTCTTTCTTGGTTTTACGATTTCCAATTCATGAGTCAAGGTTAGTACCACAGGCTTGGCCTTGCCTCCCCAGCTCTGCCGTTCACCTGGGAGGGTCGCTGGCGTCCTTGAAATACAATGCAGCCTTCTACTTTGGGATCTGGCCTTCTCCACGTGTCATTTGCGGCCTTTTGGAGGTAACTACCTCCTGTAGGGAACTTCTGGGGTTTTACGACCCACTGCTCTCATCTCTTGGTCCATCGCTCTGCTCCAGTAGGTTTGCTTCGCCCCGGAAGTTCTGCTAGTACTCATGTTCCACCTTGCTCAGAGTGTGCCTCTAGGTTACTCCTTTTAGCCGTGTGAGGAGAGCTAATTGGTATCAGGTGTATGCACTTAAAGTCAAGTGCCTGACTTTGCCTGACCCGATTAGCGGGAAATGTCCAGTACTATGTATAAGAGTTAGTCTTATTACTCTCAGTCGCCCTCTTCCTTGGCCCAATGTTTGTGTAGAAAGGGGGGGTTGGGACATCAGAGAATCCTAAAAAATAGGATGGGTTAGATGTACAAAGAAGGGAGGAATACTACGTCTCACCACTGGCTGTCTCGTCCCCACTTCCTGAAGAACCTTCACCCAGGTTTTCCCCCCAACACTGGTCCACCCCCAGGGTCTGGATCCAAAGGCGATGGCTTGCCCTGGCCACCTGAGAAAGAGATCCCCAGGGACTAGTGGGTGAATCACCCTTTGGTTTCTCACAGAGGAAAACACCAAGTAGCATTTGCTTGATGTTCCCCCTGATGCGGGCCCACCCACAGTGATCCTCGCTCATGTACCAGTACTCCAAAAGAATAGGAAAGAGACAAAAAGGGTGCTCTTACATAAAGTCACACACTGTTTTAATAACAAAATGAATATGCTCTCCCATTAAGCCACAGAACCTTTTTATAGCAAGATGTACCTCTTGGGTGGGAAGCATGAACGCACGCGTGGTTGGTGACTGCGTACTAGATACAAAAACAAGTCTGAATGTGACATATTCTTTGCTGAATTCTAATTTCTCTATCCAGAGGGCAATACATGGCATAGTTTTACGTTCCTTGCAAGCATTTTATCCACCATTAAGCTCCTGAGAAAATTACCATTTCAGGGCCCACAATGATCTAATTTGAAACAGATCCTCTTTTGAAACTACTGCAGGTCCTGTGACTGGCCTGCTCAGTAATTGTTTTGCTCCAGGGGAGTCACTGGAGAATATTGATTGCCCAAAGTAGGACATATTTATTAAACATTGGGGGGGGCATCTGTGATAACTAATGCTCTATTTTGGGCAATGTCTGTGATCCCTGACCTTCTTGAGAGATATTCTAAATAAAAAAACTTGAGTAATGACGGACACTCCTATTTAAACTGGGGCTAGAATTACAGTGAGCCAGATTGATCCTGACCATGATTATTCTATTTCCTATCTGACTTATTTTTCTTGACATTGATCTGGTATTCATAATAAGTTAAGAGATCAGTCATTGTTAGATTTCCTGAGGCAGTACACTCATCTTTTACTACAAATATGGCACACAGAACTATGAAAATGAAATACAGAACTATGCAGATGACACACAGAGCCTTCAGTCGTCCTACCTTGTGCCCCTGAGAAGTACACTACACACGGCTCCACACCTCATCAAGGGTCTACACAGATACAACCACATCACCCCGGCCCTCATTGACCTTCACTGGCTCCCAATGCACACACAAATCACCTTCAAGCCTTGCTGTATCATCTATAAGGAAGATGCCCTCAAGTCACCCAGCTACCTCACAGAGGCATTCAATATCTCGGGCGGACAGTGCACCACTAGAAGTCAGGACACATGCAGACTTTAAATCCGCCGCTGAAAAAAGGAAAGGACCAGAAAACAAACCTTCTCTGCCTACACCCCAAGACTATAGAACCTCATCCCCTTCAGCACTAGCCCCCACGCTCCAACAATTCTGAAAATAGCTCAAGACCTACCTCTTCAAGGAGTCTCTCCTCCTCAACTCCTAGGCCATCACGTCACCCTCCGCGCCACGTGACTGCTTAGACGCCGCCTGCCCCATCTCCTCCCTGCCACCCTGTACAGCTATGCCCCTCCTCTGTGCCCCTCTGTAGCCAACCCCCCTCTGTATATCTGTTCTGTTGTTACCTCTGAAAAGCGCTCCACTATCCATCTGTACGGTTGTACACCTCTGCAAAGAGCGCTGTTGTGTATCTGTATTGGTGTATAACTCTGTAAAGCGCTCTGTTGCTTCTCGAAGCTAGGTCCGCCCTCAATAAATACCATAATAATAATGATAATAATAATAATAATAAAAATAACACAGATCCTCTTTTGCATTGCATGGGAGCCTAAACCTAATATCAGTCATGTCCAACGCATCTTCAGTCTGGTGGAGAAATGGATGATGCACAATTGGTGAACCCTGAATCAAAACAAGACTAAGGGCCTCATTACGGGTCTGATGGTAACCCTGCCGGTGATACCGGCGTGTTGCCGCCAGACCCGTAAAATATTACCAGCGCCTGACTTGCTGGTGCCACCGGGCTATTAAGTCCGGCGGCTGGGAATTCAGGCGCCAGCAATTTCGTTAATCCCCATTCCTATAGAGTCCTATAGTACTGTATGGGAATGGGGACATGGGAGCACCAGTACCCTTGACAACGGTGCTGGTGCTCATGTGACAAGCCTGCCTACCGTAGCCACTGCGCCCGGCAGGGTCAGACCATCGGGCACAGCGGCTCCAGCAGGAAGACTTGTAGTTTGCTGGTCCGGAAACAACAGTGCTGGTAGCCTTACCGCCACCGTTTCCGGACCGGCAAACTTATAATGAGGACCTAAGCTTTTTTTGCTAACATCCCCTCCATGCACTGAAAACATATTTAGCTCTCTATCCAGAGATTTCCCTCTGAGGCAACCTTATTCCCGTCTCCTCTTAGGTGAAAAAACTGAGTTTTACGTTCGACTACACTCTTTCTTATGAAGCACAAGCTAATTGGCCAACTAAATCTGCCAACTATTACATGATGCTTCAAAGGCAAATATGCCTTATGCTTTCTTCTGACCATATAACTACTATAGCTCAGGCTACACTAGGCTCCAAGTTGGAACATTGTATTATGGCTTGGGATCAAACAACCCCATCAACTGCAGGTCATACAAAATACGGCAACCAGGATTATTAGTAGGACATACAGACATGAGCATATCACTCCTGTCCTCAAAGCCATACATTGGCTCCCTTTGAGGGTACAAGTTAAGTATAAAGGCTTAACTCTCACTCATAAAGCCATGTATAACCAAGGTCCACGTTATTTGAAAGCACGTTTTCACTTGAGCAACACTTCTAGACCACTCCCCTCCAAGTCCCTCAACATCCATGTTTGAAAATGTCCTGAGGCCTGGGTCAGTCATTTAGCTTCTTGAGTGGCAGACTCTTGAATGAAATGTCAGCTGGAACTCATCCCATATAGGATCTTACTTTGTTCCGGAAAAATATAACTGTCTTTCTTCATTCTTGCCTATGACACCTCCAAGTGGGAACCCAATTACTGATTATATCTTTTTTACCTGAGGGGTGGGTTAGGTCAATGAAGACGCAAGTTGGAAGAGCCAGGTCTTGTGAGTCTTCTGGGAGGTGAGTTGATCCTCCATGAGTTGGATGCTAAGGGGGATAGAGTTCCATATTGTGAGTGCTTGGATGCAGAAGGAGGATCCTTCTATTCTGGTTGATTTAGCAGCAGGGATGACCAATAGGAGAGCTGTCCCTGATCTCAAGTTTCTGTTAGGTCTGTAGGGGGTGAACTTGTGTTGTAGGAATTCAAGGCCTGTGTTGTGCTGGGCACTGTGGGTGATGCACATAGCCTTGAATATGGACCGTTGAACACGGAGGGCAGGTGCGATGTGCCCTCTAAGGCCTAATGCCAGGAGGAGCCTGGCTTCAGTGTTTTGGACTTGTTGGAGTTTTCTGAGTTGAGATGCAGGGGTGCCCAGGTATAGGGAATTGGCATAGTCTAGGCGAGAGAGGACGATGGTCGTGATTGCGGCAACTCCCTTGAGGGTAGGTGAGGTAGAGGAAGGTATGTCTGAGAATGTCTAGGTGTAGATAGCATGATTGTGTCACAGAGTTGAAGTGATGTGATGGTGTCAGACCTGCGTCCATGGTGCATTCAAGGATTTTTACTGTGTTGGAGGTAGAGGGGAGGGCCTACGCAGGTCAGCCACAGGGGTTATTGGGGATGAGGACTGTCTTCCCACAGATCATGATTTCAGTTTTTCCTTGATTGAGAAAGAGGTGGTTAGCCATTATCCAGTGGTCGATTTCTGTGAGGCATGGGGCAAGGTCAGGGGAGGGGTTGGAAGTGTCCTGTGTGAGCTTGAAGATGATTTGGGTTTCATCCGCGTAGACAGGCCGTGTGAGTGGATAAGAATGGGGAGGGAGCTAAGCTATAGGTAAAAGAGCAGTGGTGATAGAGAGGCGCCCTGTGGTACTCTGTTGGTGACCAAGCACATAGTAGTGGCAAAGGGAGGCATGTATGTGATTTGGGATCTGTTGGAGAAGGAGGAGGATATCCACTTCAATGCTGCATCCCTGATGCCGAGTGAGTGGAGTTTGTCCGTGGGGGTGTGCTGGTCAATGGTGTCAAAGGCAGCCAAGAGTTCGAGAAGGGTAAGTGCGGCACAACCGTACAAGTCTGAGGTTCTTTTGAGATCATCCCATTATGATAAAGCAAGCATGATGAATGTTATTACATGGCTAGACTGGTATTTTGGTGCAGGCTGTCTAGCCATTCCTTACTGTGACAGGATATTTTTACTGGGCATTTATGATAAAGCAAACATGATGTTTTATTACATGTCAGACATATTTTCTTATAGTGGCATGTATAGGTGGAGCCAGCATGGAAATGTATGGCTACAGCCAAAATGTTTTTTATACTGGGAAGTTAGATTGTGTGGTCAACACACAACAAAAAAGAATGTAATCAAATCCAAATTGATAATGTGAATGAAACTGATTGTGATACTTCTCCACTAAATGAGGCAGACATAGTAGTCCAGAGAAAATATACTCTCGCTGCATGATTGCGATGAGCAGATTACAAATGATGCTAATAACACACACATGACTGTTTTTTTAAAATTATTTTTATTAAAAGACCAAGAATGCTACACTGTGTGATGCGCCCATATGATCGATGGAGAACCTTAAATTAAATGTAGTTGATAGGCAAGTGCAAGTCAAGATGGAGATGATAAGAATATTAAAATTGTGAGTCTATTTGGCTCCCTCTGCTGGCATAAGCAGTCACATGTTTCGGCTCCCACCATATAACAGTGTGGTTAAAAATTAGAAGAATCCCCAGCCTCTGATTAGTATACAAATCCCTCATCTCAAGAACAGCCATCTCGTCCAAATACTTTTCCAAGCAGCCATGGATCTTGATGTCAAAGTATACTTGCAATCTGTGGGTTTCAACAGCAGCTCTTATCGGCTGTGCCTCGACGCGCTGCAATAGCATACGTTAATATTTACCACCTCCTCCTTTCTGACATGAGATGGTCCTCCAAAGCAAGATGAAGCCCAAGTTTCAGAAGGCAAGATTTCATATGGACCCTCAAAGGAAGCAGCACAGCCCCCCTCAGCCCTAATGGTGCTTCTTATTCATTAAGGGCTGTGCGCAGGTCCTGGACTATAGACGCATGGGTTTCAGGGCCACAATGTCTTGAATAGCCCTCACCCCAACTTCTTTATTAGCCAATTGGGGGGACAATGATATATTGATATGAAGGAGAGACTCGAGGGCTTTTTATTCTTCAACCCTGATTAGCCGACCATTAACATAGCCTGAGAATGTACTCCCATATGGTGCAGCCAAGACGGATTTCACCTCATAAACCGTACCAGCACAGAGAGAGGAGAAGCTACCATGTGCTTATAGAATCAAGTACGTCCCCCCTTCAAACCCCCTGGGCAAGCAGAAGAGAGCTTTCCAAAATCTGCAGTTTCCAGGAGCCACTAGAGGCCTAGCATATACCCAAATAATTGAACCATAGGACTGTTTGATCACTGCCCCCAATACCATAACTCTTTGTCTCAGTGACTTTCCTGTCCCCATCACCATGAGCTTAGTGTTGCCTGTAATCAAGGTAATCCCTTTGGTTTTTTAGTGGTCTTGAAAACTTTCAAGGAGTTTAATAACACCTGTTCTTATCCGGGCTAATAAAACAGCATCACCTGCAAAGAGCAGATTTGGCTCACTCTCCGCACACATTTTCAGGGACTCTGCTTATACTTTCGCAAGCCTCAAGACCACATAATTTGAAAATTATTAAAAAGGCGTGATGCAAGCATGCAGCTTTCATACCCCCTGACGGATTGGGAACTCATCGGTAACTTACCCTAGAACTCCAATTCTTACCAGCCTCACCATGTTCCTATGAAGGTCCCACAAATGCGGGAGTACCATCGAGTCAAAGGCTACCTTCAAATCGATGAACAAGTACAGTTTCTCTTTATACAAAGAGACATATTTCATCTGAAACAGCATCAATCATAACCCCTGCTCAGTGGTTTCTGCCCTCCAGCCCCTGCACCGGATCAATCACTTATTCCCTGGCTAACCAGCATAGGATGAGTGCAAGAACGATCTTGCCAAAGATTTCACATACTCCATGAAAAAGCAAAATGGGTGGGTGGTTTACTGGAAATGACCTATAATTTGTCATGAAGTTTGGCACAAGCCTGGCAACCTTAAAGAAGTAATCATTCCAGTAACCAAAACTAAATTAAAGAAACTTAGAAGAAGTCGGGCCTAAATTTCAATGTCCGTTTAATACAAATCCATGGGAACACTGTTCCCTTCTGGGGCTTTTCCAGTTTTCTGAAACTTTAGTGCACTTTCCACTTTGCTAGGTTTAGGGGGGGTGATCTTGTATCCCATGTTCTTAATTCCACTCACATACCCTTCCTCTAGCTCTTGTTACACCATAGAATCTATCTTACTACCTTGGTAGAAAGAAGCAAAATGGGCATAACAGGTTAGCTCATAGATGTTAGAATCCACCCCTATGGAATAGATTGTTCACCCCAGGTAACCATATTCCAATGTGCCCTAACATCTTTCCTTTATTTGCAATTCACCGGTTCTGACCATGCTCGATGGCAACTCTCCCCCTTCTTTTGCTGAATCAATACTTTATAAGCAGCCCCTAGTTCCTAATCAGCCCATACCCATCTTCACCACAACATCACAGTGAGCCACCCTGACTTTATTTCCCAGTGCCCCTCCTTTATAATCGAACACTCCTTATCGTACCAGCCCCGTCGATTGCCTTGTCCAGATTGCTGTTGAAGGAGCCTAACCCAAGGGGATGCCAAATATGGCCTGATGCATGCCAGTAATCTGTAAAAAGCCTCTCTGTGCCTCTTTCCAAGTATGGCGGTCCGGCACCCTTTCCAGACTGCCATGCTACAACGATGCTGGTGGGGGCCACAGATCCCCCGGCAGGCCTGACCTGCTGGGATTTCAGGCCCCTAGCGGCATGGTTGACACAGAAGGACCGGCACCGTTAGCAATCGTGCCAGTGCTTCCATGTGCCCATTTCCATGGAGTCCTATGGGACTCCATGAAAATGGGGATTAACCCTTACCGCTGCCGCTTGTGATATCCTGGTGGTACCCGGATATAAGGCGATGGTAAGGATGTTACGGGTTGGCAGCAACCCGCCGGTAGCACCAGCGTATTACCGCCAACCTCGTAATGAAGCCCTCTGTCTTAATATGGGGCTCTGTCTTGTCTACCTATCCAAAATCAATCAGGTTCAAGTCACTACTTTAAATCCCATAAAAGGTTAGGAGGAGCTCACTTAGGTTTACTTTAGCTCAATTTAAGGATGGACCCAATACTTTCATGAGGATTTTATCAACCCTTTCACCAAGGTGGAGGAATCCAATGGTGGGTCGGAAGCCCCATGGAGGGGAAGGGGATTAATGGGTGCTTTGTAACTTCCTTACAACCGACAAATCTCTAATAATCCCCAATGTAGTGTAAGGGTGTCGAAGAAGGATGCTGACACAACAACTAAAGAATAGGTCAATAGAAGGTTCCTTCTCCAGGAGAATGGCTCCCCTTTCCTGGTGTTTTGGTAGTATTTCCCAAAAATGTTCTTTGGCAAAATGCTAGGGGTAATGACTCCATTCCCCTGGCTTGTGTGGTTCCAACAAACCTTTGCACCAGTCAACTTTCAGAACCAAGAAAAGGTCTTCCTTCTCCTGGTATTGGTTCCCACACTCCAATATAGTTCTCTCCAAAACCAGGGGAAATGACTCACTTCCCCCCCCCCTGGCGTCTCTTGGTCAAAGGGGCTTTCAGTTTCATCAACTTTCAGCAACAGGAAAATGACTCTCTGCTCCTGGTATTGGTTCACACACTGTAACAAAGTTTACAATTGCTCCCTTCCCCTGCCATCTCAGGATCCGAAAGGGCTTTTAGTTTCTTCAACTTTCAGAACCAGGAGAATGACTCCCTTCCCCTGGTATTGACAAAGTTCCAAGTCCTTCTCGGGGCCTCAGTGGACTTTTCCTTGGCACTGCAATGAGGATGATTCCTCAGATACTTAATATACTTACATCGGGGTCCCAGACTGTTAGGGAGAATTCTGTTTAGGCTGAATTTCCTAACCTAGTGAGTCCCCCAGCAGCTTTGCTGGATTTTTGGGGTTTATTTTGTTCTCCTGCCAAGAGTGAGACTCTTTTACCCTCACTCTTGGGCATGATTTGAGTGTGTTTCTTTGAATCTAGATGTGTTTAATGGGCTATGGGGTCTTTTACTCCTTAGGGCTTCATGTGTTTTTGTGATGTGTGTTACACAGCACCCTCAGTGCAGTGACACAGGGATGTCATAGTGACCCCCCAGTATAGACTCCATAACCCGGGACTGACTACCGTCTCCCAGGGCATGTAAAGTCACCATTGACTTTACTAGTCTTACATTCTGAACAGAACCAGTACAAACCATCATATTGTGGACGTACTGGCTGGGGCAATTCGTTTGCCCCAGGGTCTGTTAGTCGAGGGGGCACGTCTCCGTCCCCCCCGATCGAGTTTTGGCTGGTGGCAGTGGATACTACTTTTTATATTCAACCGCGAATATTTTCCTATGGGATTTCCCATTGTTTTAGGCTACTATCTTTATTTAATTATTTACGGTAGCCTCGAACATACCGCCCGTTTATTTAATTAATATTAATTCTCCGGTTGGTATTTTTTGCCAAAACTTGATTCTAAAATGGCGTTTGTGTTCTCTTCTGTGACTCCAACCCAAGTCGAGCCCTTTGTTCCACTTTTTGGCGGGCTTCTCCACAGAAGCCCTCCAAAGTGGTGCCACTCTGTCTGGGGTACTTAGGAGGGGTGGAGGGGAATTTAGGCACCCTGGACTGAGTTGCCTAGGCAACTCAAGTGGCACTCCATCCTGATTGGCCCAAGTGGTGAGCCGGCCGGCTCACCACTTAGCATGTTTGAGTGACAGCTAGGCTGAGTGAATGGGGGTTTGCTGCATAAAAGCAGGGCTTTGGGGACTGGAACTTCAGAAGTCGCCACAGGACCTAAGAATCCGATGAGGGAGAAGCTGAGCCGACCTGCCACGACACCACCACCGGTGGAGCCCTGCTGGACTGCCTCACCACTTTTCCCAACAACAGATCTCCCGCCGGAGAGTCTTCTTCCTTTGACTGGTGGGGATCACCAGTTTTACAGTCTTTTCGCTTTCCCGACGTACCTCGTGGCCGCCTTGCCCGTGCCAAGCACCCCGGCAACCAGGATACCACGTTTTACCACGACAGCGAAACAAAGGTACCACCTTTAACCGGAAAACTCAGCGGCTGGTTTCTTCCCTGGTAGTGCAACGACCTTCATCTTTCCTCCAAGTCGAGATCTTCTCTTCTCCTGGACGACAACGCAACTTGCACCCACTGCCAGGAACAACTGCCACCGCTGGAGGATCCTTCCCACTTAAGGTACCGTGTCCCGCCTGGCTTCCCTTGCTACCGGCTGCACGGGGTAGATTTAGCCCCCGGCTTTCGAACGTGGGTTAGTCTGGGACACCCTGGCTAAACTTTCCTAAAGCCTCCCTAAACTCTTTTTGAACCCTCTGCAAGACTTTCTAAGCCTAGTGTAACTGTGTGATCTTGGGCGCATTTGTGCTCTGCTCTCTCTAAGAGTGGGCCCAGCCTTTGGACTTTGGCTCACCAGTGACTTTTGCTCTTCTGCCTTGGTAACAGTGTTCCTGAATCTTAGAGTGGTATACCTTTCCATACTCTGTCTTTTTCCCTCCCTTTCTCACAAACTTATTTGAGTGCAATCTAGTTAAGCACTCACCTCTGTATGAAAATAAGTGGTGTTTTACTGTGACTTATCTGATAAGGAGAAAGGGGTGTATATATTACAATAGTAACTGTGTTTAGAATATTTTACAATAAGAGTGCTGGAGTGTTTCAACTGTGTGTTTTTAAATAAATAATTATATACTTTGATACCAAAGCTCTGGTCAGTGTTTGCTTGTATTATTGTATCTGAGTGCCTATTATGTATACTTTGCATACTGCCTAACTCTTCTTGAGGGAAGTCTGACTGCTCAGCCACAGCTACCAGGTAAATCTGGGTGGCACGGACTGCTACCAAGTGGGTTTACTGCCAACACCTGTAGTCTTAAATCTTTTGCAGTGGTGCCTAAGGGAACTGCACAGGTTTCTGCTTAACACAGACCATTCTCTGATGGTCAGTGGGCTTGTTGCTGCCACTGCGACGGAGAAGTTCTCCTCTGCTGCTTGATTAAATTGGGTTAGGGTCCCAGACCCTTCTATGGTGGGGGTGGGCTTGTTGCTGCCACTGCAATGAGGACATTCTTGTCTGATGCTTGATTCACTTGGGTTAGGGTCCTAGAACCTTATCTGGTGGTCAGTGGGCTTGTTGCTGTGACGAGGAAGTTCTCTTCTGATGTGCTTTTATTGGAGTCCAAGACCCTTCTCTAGTGGTCAGTGGGCTTATTGTTGCCATTGTGATGAGGAAGTTCTCAGGTGTGCAATATGCTTGTGTTGGGGTCCCAGACCCCTCTCTGGTGGTCAGTGGGCTTATTGTTGCCACTGCGATGAGGAAATTATCCTCGGATACTCAATATGCTTGTGTTGTTCTCCTCAGATGCCCGGTCCACAATTCCCAATAGTTTGATTGCTACTACTTGGCCGGTGGAGAGCCTCTCAAACCTGCCTCTCTTCCACCCCTGGAACCACTCTGGGTCTCTTGTACCTCCCATTACCTTCTTTGGGACTTCTGTATGCCACCAGGGCTTTCTGGGACTGGCGTGCGTCTCTCTGGCACTTCAGAATTCTCCCCTCTGCTTCCGCAGCACCGCATCGGCTCCGTGCTCAACTGGTCTACTTGGCTCTCTCTTGCTGCTTTGCATTTGCGTCTGCTCCAGCTGGACCCATAGAGAACTCCCTCAGCAGTTGGCCGTGTCCTTCACTCTTTGGCATCCCCAGTCAGCCGACAGGATTTGAAACTCCCGTTAAGGAGGATTTCCACAGCTGCTGCCTCACCTGGCTGGGTTTGACCAAGTCTTCAGTCCTTCTTCTCTTCTAATACAATGTTGCTAGTCCCGCCCTGGCGGATTGTCAAAGTCCTTTGTTGTTGTTGATGGATTGATCTTCATGCATCCACTGGGCCACCTCGCAACAGTACTAGTGCAACCAGTCATCTTCATGTCTTATGTGCTCGTCTTCGACCTGGTACTTTCTTTTGTGGCTATTTCTCCTACACTGCAGAAATACATGTGTCTAGTCTCAAGCAAGTTGTTGGGCATGGATGGGGGGTTGGGAAGGTTGGGGTGTGATGTTGGCCAGTGGGCTATACCCTAGGTGATTGTCCTTATCCCCAGAGGGGGAGTCCGTCTCCATGAGGTCCTCCTGCATTATGCCACACCTAGGGGGACTATTGAGTAGCAGCCACACCTCCCTAGCCTCATGGGAAAGGCCCCGCTCTTGGGGAGAACTAATGATACCTTGTGAATCAGCACAGTAGCCACATGGTCAAAACAATGGTCTATCAGACTAGATCCCTGTGCACCTCTAAAAGTAAACTTTGCAGGAGTATTGTGGGGAAAAATGTTGTTTACAGCTTGCAGATTGCTAACTAATGCTCAAGCTCCCAGCAGAGTGCCCAGTTTGTTCCCATTAATATTTAGGGAGCACAGCCCAGGAATACCTCTTTCAGCATATAATTCCAAGGTTTCTAAATCATCAGTTTCTACCCTTGTATGCCCTTTTAAGTCCCCCATGCCAAATTACACATTAGCCCCGGAAGACCAAATGTTATTACCCTTCAAGATATTTGGTAGTGGGGAAAGTCTTCTTAGTACATCGTATAAGCCCTATTTATCGATCCCAGGATTGAAGGAATGTTTATACTAAGCAGATCCACCCCCAATTGTTCTTGCCCTGAATGTTAATGAGCCATACATTAACATAAACAATGTGTGTGCGCTTCACGGTCCCTAGAAGAGCCACAGGGATTGACACTATTAGAAACCTTTAGCCCTGCCTTTTTAGAAGGTACAGTAGGAATGCAAAAGGTGACTAACCCTTGCTTATGAATTGGTGTAAGAGCCCACATTTTGTGGAGGACAATTATTTTGCGGTGCTCCAGCAAGGATTCACAGTCCGTGTCTCCCAGTTTCTCGCCCAATCCTGCAACATTCTAAGAGACAAACTTTATAACCGGAATGGAGAGGGGATAAGGTTCCATAACTAATGGGTATTCTATATGGGTATCACAAACTTGGTTCAAGGAGTTTGGAGTTTTGTGTCGGGACAGCCGGTCCCCTGCGCAAAGATTCAGTCTATGATTGAAATATTGCCTGCAGCCTGGCACATGGTTTGTCTGGGAACCAAAACTCCAGGCTTCCCAAGAGGTTAGATACTAGGGGGGGTGACAAACCTTGTTCGGTGTGGGCGCTGGCAGTTGGTGGTTGTCCAGTTTCAGTGAGAATCTAGGTACTTAGTTTTGATAGGTTGTTGAAAAATAGTGACACATCAGCCCTGAGTTGTTCCAGTACATGTTAATTTAATGTACTAAAAATAACATGACATAGTCTGGCAACATGGGCTGTGTGAGGTGAAACAAAAATCTGACGCGTGTTTCGACCGTAGTCTTTATCAAGGCTGTGATAGGTGAGGTGTTGGAGTGATATATGTGCAAGGAGGTAGGCGGCGCAGTTATATTGTTAGGATTACAGCATTCATGATAACAACATAATCAGGTTGGTAAGAACGTAGTTGGCCACAGAGATACATTGATGAGAGAAGGATGTCACCATGCTGATCAAAGTAGAATACAAACGTAACATGTGACAGTGGTGGGGGTGAGTTTGTGGTGGTTGCGGTTTACAGATTGCAAAGGAAAGATTTAGATCATAAGTATCCATATTATTACACAATAAAGGTCATTTTTTAGACATATATTGGATGAGGCATGAGTGACACGGTACCAAGGAAGGAAGGAAGGAGGGAAAATATATAGATTGTTAGTGCAAGGTTTAGATGCATGGAGTCAAAGTTTCAGGAGCGCAGTGGCGGCAAGGTTGCCAGTGCTTACCAGAAAGATGGGTGAGTTGGCTCACAGTGGAGAAAGTTGGCAGACCACCCTTAGGAGGGTGCTTGCTGCAAGCTGGTTAGTTTAACTGCAATAGAGATAGGATGAGGTTCATAATGATATGCATCCTTGTATTAGGAAAGTTATGTCTGATAGAGAATGATATAAGTGTTGACTGATGTGCCGCGTGAGATGTGCAAGCTCCAGGGATGAAGGGAGCCATGGGGAAGCAGAGATGAGTGGGAGCACCTGGAAGGAGGGTTGGCGTACTAGAATAGGCTGTGTCCCAGGTGTGGTGTGAAGGTAAGTGGCCGTGAGGGCAAACCCGAGGGACTGTGTGCAGTTACAGTTGTCCTGTGGGAAGCATGAGAGGGAGGGTGGCGTACTGAATTACGCTTGGTCCTGCGTGAGGAGAGGGTCCGGTGGCCGTACCAGTTCAGTGATTGGATTACCGTGGGGTAAGGGGAGTAGTAAGTCCCAGCTGGTGAGGTCATGTGAGACTTTGTGATGAAATTTGCATGTAGTGGAGTAAGGGAAAGTTTGGTGTGGGCAGTAATGGGAGGGGGGAGGTGTCCCGCTGTCCACATGGTCTGACGTGCGGAGTAAGGGGTCTGGTAGCTGTGCCGATAATGGTGCAATACGAATGCTACCTGTGGATGGTGTGCAGTTTTTTTTAAAACTTTCTTTATTGATTTTAACATACAACAACCATAAGCACATCGTAGGCTCCCACCACCGTCCCCTCGACCCCTAGCCACCCATCACCCCTTTTCCCCTCTACACGACTCACAAATCTCCACTGCAAAGGTCCAGATCTCGTTATCGCCTCTAGAAGATAGTTCATTCAGTCATTAAATTGTACACTCCACGCTGTTTCCGAGCAGTCACTGCCCCATTGACACCATCCCACCAATATACAACTTCATACATTCACCACTGATGACTGCACTGACCGAGCCTCCTCTGACATGTAATGTCTAAAAGTAGACCAATAGTCCAATGGTCTGCTAGTGGGGGGCAGCGTCATCGCATATTTGGTTTCTTTGAGTTCGCACATTCTCATATTCTCGAGCCAGGGTGCGAAAGTTGGGGGGCTGCTCTTACCACAGGCCCTAGGTACCATATACGTGGCCACCCCTACTGCCATACCCAACAGTCTCTTTTCGACCCAGGAATCACCTTCGATTAATGCCACTAGCCATAGCGCAGGCGAGTAGTTCTGCTCCGTGGGAAGCACTTCTTTCACAGCGCTTTCGATTTCCTCCCAGTAGGTTTCCATGCAGGGGCATGCCCATGCCATGTGATAGAAGTCTGCTGCCTCTTTCCTGCATCTTTTGCATGCTATTATGTCCTCAGGGTAGAATCTGCTGAGCTTCTGTGGGGTAAAGTAGGCTTGGTGCAAGAATTTGTAATGAACCAATCTATGCCTGGCGTTTAGTGAGATTACCCGTGTTTGCATACACACAGACCTCCATTGCTTTTCACTCAGCTCCATTCCCAAAGAGGTCTCCCAAGATTCTTTGAACCCCTGCCTCTGCATCCCCCTTCGGTTTCTGGCCATCTTGTATATGGTAGCAACTAGTTTCCTGGCTGCCAGAGGTTGAATAACGTATTGCTGAGCCACATGTGGCACGGAAGCCTTTGGGAAGTCTGGCCATTTTGTTCTTAACAACCCTCTCAGTCTGTAGTACTGAAGTAGAGTCACTGCGTTATGCTCCCCTTGTGCCCGCAATTTGTCCCATTGTTTAAAACGCCCATCCACTACCAGGTCCCCCTATTTCCACACCCCCAGCTTCTGGAAGGGATCCTTAATTGACTTCTTGTGCGAGAGCGGGATACCTATTATGTCGTATACTGGAAGGTCAGGATGGTAGTGCGGAGAGATCTACAGTAATTGTGCAAGGCGCACCCAGGCCCTGCAAGTCACAGAGATTGGGTGAACTTCATCTCTCGGGGTCTGACCTCTATTTCCCCACAGCGTGCCCATTAGGTTGCTCAGATATGAAACTGCAGTGGCCACCTTTGCGTGCGGCACGTCAGATTGCGCATCGTTCCAACCTGCGGCATACTGTAGCTGAGCCGCCAGATAATAACGCTGCAAATCTGGGTACTCCAGGCCTCCGTGCTCGTATGTGGCTGTTAAAGTTTCATAAGCGATGCGGGGTTGCTTACCTGCCCACACAAGTCTGACCATCATTTTCTTAACACGGATCCAGAAACTGACTCGGGGACATTGATGTATATATACAGTATTTTGGGTAGAATGACCATCTTGGCCAAGGCTATGCGTGCAGCCTGCGAGATCGGGAGGAGGATCCACGATTCTACCCTCTGCTTCAGGACCTCCAGGGTCTTCATGTAGTTTTCATTATACAGTGTTTCTACCTTTGTGGAGACCATGATACCCAAGTACCGAAGGCATTGTGGGCACCAACGAAAGTCCCCGCCCACATCCCCCTGTTGCACCCCCAGGGTCAGAGGGAGGACCGCCGATTTGTTCCAGTTGATTCTAAGACCCGATAATTCCCTGAACCTTATCACCTACTGGGTTAGTGGACCTAAGTTCATTCTAGGATGCTTAACATATAGCAGGATGTCGTCTGCGTATAGTGATATGATGGTGCGCGAAGAATTCACCCATATAGCTTCTGCATGTGAGTTTCCCGAATGTGGCATGCAAATGGCTCGAAGGACAGGGCGAATAAAATAGGAGAGAAGGGGCAGTCCTGTCGAGTTCCCCACGTGGGGTAAATATTTTCCGAGACCAACCCATTTGTGTATACAGTCGCCCTGGGAGTTGTGTATAATAGTTTAATCAAGTTGATGTACGTGAGACCTAGTCCGGATCGGCGGAGCACCTTGAAGAAAAAGGGCCACTCCACTGAATCAAATGCCTTTTCTACATCAAGGGACGCTATTGCTATTGGGATTTCGGGGTTCACATTATGCATTAGGTGGAACAAGCGTCTCAGATTGTTCTGTGTAGATCGACCCAGAATGAAGCCGGCCTGGTCTGGTAGCATCAGGACTGGCATATGTGGCAACAACCGATCGGCTAAGATTTTCCTTAGAATTTTATTATCAGTGTTGATTAAAGATTATGGTCTATAGGACGCTAATTGTCGAGGATCTTTACCCAGTTTGGGGAGTACCGTCACCAGCGCCCATCTGGTAGTCTCTGGGAGGATACCTTTTGCAATGGCCCCTTCATACATCTGCAATAGCTGGGGAGCTAGAATATTTGCATACTCTTTATAGAATTCGACTGTTATCCCGTCCATTCCCAGTGCTTTACCATTGGGGAGAGCCCTTATAGCTTTATGAATTTCCTCTTCTGTGAATGGGGCGTTTAAAGCCTCCCCCCTGGTCCCTATCCAGCCACCCCAATTCTACTTCACCCAGGTATTGTGCCACAGTGTCATGCCCGCATGTGTGACGGGACTCATATAAATGGGTATAGTATTCCCAAAATTCCCTATTTATCCCATGCAAATTTTTAACAGAGCGACCATTCCGACCCCCAATCTCCATAATAGGGGTATTGTGGTGTTCCTGTCGTATGGCCCAGGTCAGGGTCCTACTCGGCCTATCCCCCTTTCCACATCTTTTCGTGGCTATTGGGTCACCCAGAAACTTTTCTACCCTGTTCATTCTCCAGCTCCCGGATAACTCCCTCAAGTCTGCTCATGGATCTGCGGATCGATTTCAACACTCTGCCTTTTTTTGAGATGCAACAACATCTGATATATGCTTTGAAGGCCTCCCATATCGTGTTCTGGTCAGGGACCGATCCGACATTAGTTTGAAAGTAAGTATTTATATCTTGACTTATCTCCTCCCTGAACGCCACGTCCTCTAATGCTGTGACCCTGAACAGTCATCGGAGCTGTCTAGGCGCATTTGCGAGGCCCGAGAAGCAGGCCAGCACCGGCGAGTGGTCGAGGGGGTATGTGGGAGTATACTGGTTATCATAACTGTACTCGCCATGGAGCTGGTCACAATAATATAGTAGATTCTTGATGAACTATGGTGGACCCTTGAGTAAAAGGTGTATTCCCTATTCACAGGGTGTTCATCTCGCCACACATTGTGCAAATTGTGATATGCGGATATGGTAGCCCAGGCCTTCGCCGCATGGGGAAGTGCTTGTTACGCTGTGACAGATGTATCCATCTCCAGAGTGAGAGCCAGATTGAAATCTCCCACCCAGATAATCTCATGAAATGGAAATCTGTGTATATGCCGTGCACATTGATTGAAAACGTCAGGTGCGTCTGTATTGGGTGCGTAAATATTTATAAGGAGAATTTTTGTGTTGTATATCTCTCCCGCTAGGATTAGGCATCGTCCTTCTTCATCCCCTATTTGCTTGTGTAGTCTGACCTGTAAGGAGCTGTGTATGTACATGGCAACCCCTCTGGAATGTGTGGAGTAGGACGAGCAATATCTATGCAATCACCCGCCCAGGAGTTTGGGGAGGGGGGCGCCACGGGCCAGGCATGTTTCTTGCAAACATAGAACATTGACCTTATGGGCTTTACTAAAATTCGCTATGGCACGCGTCCTTTTCTGATTTGTGAATCCCCTAACATTCCATGTCATCACTATGAGAGGCCCATCCTGCTCCCCGTCAGTACCTAGTGTGGCCATGCTATGCTGGGAGTATTGGCTGTCAATGGTCTGTGGCCCAAGGCGTATCCCGATGTCATGCCCCCGGTGTCCAGAAGGTCAGCGTAGTGTATATGCTTTGAACAAGTCGTGATGCTACTAACACAGGTGTAAACCCCCGCAGAACGAAGGCCATAAAAACAGTGGCCCATAACTCCCCCTCCTCTTACCCACCCACGCCAGAAACTATAACCTACTGGCTCCCCTCCCTTAACCATAACAAAACTGTGCTGCAGTATCTACGGCTGTTGGGACTCCGAGGGCAGTCCCAGTGCTCCATAAAGCAACGGCCCACATATAACTTGTCTCCCTCCCTTCTCCTGGGAGTCCGGATATACCAGGCCCCCACTCTCCCAGTTCATGGTTCACTACTCAAAGGATATCATTGGCGGCTCAGGGTGGGTGCCCCGGTGAGCCACCCGGCTCTGGTAGATCTTTGGCGAATTTTTCCGCTGCCTCCAGTGTGGTGAAGAATACTATTAACCCATTGTGTTGCACATGCAGTTTAGCTGGGTACATCATAGAGTATGTTATCCCTTTATTCCGCAGAATATTTTTCGCAGCTTGAAAGGTTTTCCTCTGGTCTTGGACTGCTGGACTAAATTCCAGGTACAGGCATATAGTGCAGCATCCCCACTTTAGTTCTCTCTTCTCCCGCGCTGCACGCAGTATGGTGTCCCTGTCTCGATAACAGAAGATTCTGGCAATTATGGGGTGTTCCGGGGTACCTGGGGGCGGTCTCGCCGCCAGTGAGTGATGTGCTCGTTCCACCTATATATGCCCGACAGTGGAGGATTGTCTAGTATGCCGACAAGGAGTTGCTCTATGAATTTTTCCATATTGTCTATATTCGTAGACGCTGGAACACCCATAACTCGAATATTATTCCTCCTTGAGCGGCCCTCCAAGTCCTCGTTCTTCGCTGCAATTTTTTTAACCATCTGTTGCAGGCTGGACACCTCACGCTGCAGCAACGCGACATTGTCCTCTGTTGTCCCAATTCTCTGTTCTGCTTCTCCCATGTGCCCGCAGAGCTTCTCTATCTGGACCGCGGAAATGTCCACTTTACTGGTGAGGGCGTCTATTTTAGCACCGAGGTTATCAGTGCTGCCCTTTAATGCCAGGAGTGTCTGGTTCAGGGCTGCGATGTCCACTTGCTCTGTTGCGTGGGACTGTGGGTTGGGAAATGCACTACCGCACCGACGGCGATCCATTACCTTCTACCAATCTCTGCAGTCTCATATTCCGATGAGCCTCATCCAAGGATGTCCTCAGCAAGTCGAAAACTTCTCTCGTGAGGGCTAGCTGTTGTGCACACAACTGCCAGCTGTCCCCGAAGCAAAAATCCTCAGGGCTTGATGTTGGGACAGCAGTGTCGGAAAACAAGGACTCCAGGCATGCTACCTATCTTCCTCGTATATAGGCAGGTTTTCCATCATTAGACTGAGTGCCACAAGGAGGGCCCAGAGCATCTACAGAGTCTGAATAGTCTGATGTATTATAGCCCCCAAAACCAAGGTGAAGTCATCAGTAGCTTCTGCACTTGTCTCCTCAAGGGCCCAGGTGTTTGCTAGGCTTGGCTTTTATCATTATTATAATTGATTAATTATAATGCGCTTAATAGCCAGAGGTGCAGCCCCGGGCATCGAACCTGTGTTGCTCTGCGCCGCCTTGCTTCCAAGGCGAGCGCGTGGTCCCTGAGATGTGGATCTTATGTACCAAAGGGGGTGAGTAATGCATAAGGGTCTCAAATGGGTTTAGGCATTGCAGAAGACCCACTGCTTCACAAAGAGAATTGGTAATCTCTTTTGACAGAGAAGGCCCTCCTACATAGTCCTCCTCCACGGTGTAGAGAAGTCGCGAGAGCCCCGCTCTCGCGAGATCTCGCGCAACCGGAAGTCCCGCCCCCGCGCGCTCCGCGCGCATTACGAGCCGGGCCGAGGACGCGGAGGGAAGCGTCTTGCCGGCTCCTCTGAGAACGGGGCCTGCAGCTCCGTTGGGGACGTGAGCTGCACACAGCAAACCCCAGCCACTTCAGGCTCGTTGGCCTTAATCCTTAGAGACCCTCAGTTTGTATGTATTTGGGACTGGCTGGCAATCCATAAATAAAGCCCTTCCAGAGCACCAGCAAGTCTCCTGTTTTCCATTACTGCATTTTACTACATAAATTGGCGACGAGGATCACCACAACCCACGAAGAAGCATGCAAGGAGCAACGCCACCGCCACCCTTCCTCCAAACTCCAGGTAGGCCTGCTATTCCGTGGCCACAATGGCAGCCCCTATTCATGACCTACGTGGAAGCACTGGGTGGAGCAGGGTTCTCGGCGGCAAGGCGCAGGGCCATGTTACTCAATGCCCTGGGGGTAGAGGGACAAAGATTTTTCGAAAGTCTGACCCCGATCCCGGTTGATGGCGACAACGACGACGTGTTCAAGGAGGCGGTGAGGAGAATCGTTAAGAGGTTTGCCAGCAAAGAAAACACAGTGCTGCACAGAATACGGTTCTACGGTCGGAAGCAGGAAATGTCGGAACCAGTGGATGATTACGTCACTAAGCTGAGGGAACTGGCGGCATTATGTAACTTTGGCAACAATGCGGAAAACCTCATTTGTGACATGTTGACCGTTCACACGAACAGCAGGAAAGTCCAAGATAAATTTATCATCGAAAAGGAACTGCAGCTGGAGAAAGCAATCGAAATTGCCAGAGCAGTCGAAGAAACGGCGGGAAGACGGAAGGAGCTCACAGGAGCCCAGAGCTCCGCTGAAATACAGGCAGTGGGCTTCCATTCAAAAAAAGAAAGGCCGTCATCGGACATGAGGGATGCGAAAGGAAACAGGAAAGAACCCCTCAAGTGCCACAGGTGCACCAGTACGAAGCACTTAGCGTTTGACAGAGAGTGCCCAGCCAGAGATAAGGAGTGCTCCGTATGTAAACGCATTGGCCACTTCTCAATCGTGTGTCGATGGAGAAACAGGAAAGTCACCAGTCTCAACGCAGAGCGCATCATGGAGAGAGAATCATCCTCAGAAGATGAAGGTAGGCCCACAGTTATAATGGTGAACAGCACAAGAGCCAGGAGAGAGAAGCCCCATTGCACGATTAAAATAGACGGCAATGAAACTAGGGTCATGGCAGACTCAGGTTCGGATCTAACCATCATTCCCCTGAAGACTTACAAAGAAATGGTGGGAAAAGAAAAAGTACAAGTGCTGACTACGCGACACAAGCCCACAGTTTTCGGGGGAGCGTCGGTTGAACTCTTGGGGTACATAAATGGCAAAGTCGAATTCAAAGGGAGAGTGGCAACCACTAGAGTCTACTTCAGCCATGAAGGTCCAGCAGTGTTAGGTTGGGACGACCAAGACAAACTGAAAATTAGTCTGGATCCCAGCACAGAGGATCAGGTACTGTCAGTCAGTGCAAAGGACGGACCTGTGCTCAAAAACGATTATCCTACACTATTCTCAGAGGAGCCGGGGCACATTAAGGGTTTTCTCCACAAAATTGTACTCAAAAGAAATGCTGTCCCAGTCAAGCATCGGGTGAGGCCGGTACCTGCCACAGCCAGAGATACCCTCAGAGGACAGTTAGACAAGATGAAGAGGGAGGGGGTCATAGAAGAAATCGAAGCATCCGAGTGGTTGAGCCCGGTGGTTCTCATAAAGAAGCCCCAATCCCAGGAATTGAGGGTCTGCATAGACCTGCGCAGCTTAAACTTGGAAGTCATCACGGACAATTACCCTCTTCCAAGCATCAACGAACTCATTCTACTAATGAAAGAGGCCAAGATATTTTCAAAACTCGACATGAGAAATGCATACCACCAAATACAGCTCCATGAAGAGTCAAAACCCCTCACGGCATTCATCACTCCGTTTGGGACATACCAATTCACCAAAATGCCGTTTGGGTTGTCATCAGCAGCATCGGCTTTCCAAAGGATGATGGATGTCCTGCTACGCAATGTTAAAAACGTAGTGTATTTCCAGGACGACATCCTGGTGTATGCAGGGGATGAGCAGACCCACGACTCCACGTTGAGAAAAGTCCTCAACAAGCTACAAGAAGCAGGCATCCGCTTACGCCACGAAAAATGCATGTTCAAGGTGAAAGAGGTCGAATACTTAGGGTACCTGATCTCGGAAAAAGGCATCAGTCCAAAAAGGAACCTCATGCAGGCCATCAGTAGAGCTCCAGAACCCACCTGCAAAGAAGAAGTGAGGTCATTTCTTGGACTCGCTGAGTACTATGCCAAATTCATACCAAAGTTCTCAGAAACCACAGCACCCCTCCGCGACTTACTCAAAAAAGGGTCGGAGTTTACGTGGCAAGAACCGCAGAAGATTGCGATGGGAAGCATAAAACAGCACATCATGGATGCCCCATGTCTGCAACCATTTAATCCAACGTGGGAGACCGTCATCACCACAGACGCCAGTGCGTATGGACTGGGAGCAGTATTAACTCAAAAGAAAGGTGACACGGAACATGTGGTAGCCTTTGCGTCGAAGGCGTTATCGGAAGCGGAACAGAATTACTCCACCATTGAAAAGGAAATGCTGGCGTGTGCATGGGCAGTGGAACACTTCAGAACATACGTGTGGGGCACAAAGTTCAAGCTGCTGACGGACCATAAACCGCTCATCCACATGCTCAGCCCTGGAGGGACCAAAACATCCACACCCAGATTAGCACGCATTGCAGCCAAACTGCAAGAGTACACTTTTGAAGTCCAGCACATTTCAGGTTGGAAAAATACGCAGGCCGACTGCATGTCGCGGCTGCCGGAAGATAAAGATAAAGCAACCACATTCCTACATGGGGAATGCATCGTGGCATCCGTCATGGACTTAAGAGCACCCGACTACCTGGAACTCAGTGAAAGGCACTGGGAGGAAGAGGATGGGAAAGACCCCACCATGACCAGGATTCGAGAATGCATCAAGGAAGGTTGGCCCAGTGAAAAAGTGCTGCCCGAAGGCATGAGGCCATATTGGAAAGTGTCGGATGAGCTGTCCGAAATCGAAGGGATCGTCATGAAAAATGATCAAATCATTCCCCCAATAGGTATGAGGAAAACCATTCTCTGCCGGGCTCACGCGGGACACCTCGGAAACACGATGACTCGCCGCAGAGTGAGAGAGGCCTACTGGTGGCCGTCCATGGACCAAGAAATTCGCACCATGATAGAACGGTGTCATGAATGCTTAAACAGCGACAAAAGACTTAAGGTCCGCCAGGCACCCCTGATACCCACAGAAATACCCGAAGCAGCATGGTCCAAAATAGGCATCGACTTCATAGGACCCTTGGAGGCTATGTCGCCGGAACACAGGTATGGCATAGTGCTGGTGGACTACTTATCGAAATGGGTGGAGGCAGAGTTTGTCCCTAATATAACCACCAAGACGGTCATAGAAGTACTCACAGAAATTTTCCAAAGGGAAGGCCTCCCCAAGGAGGTGGTTACGGACAATGGGGTGCAATTGGTCTCTAAAGACATGGAAGATTTTCTAAAAAGAAATCATATCATTCAAAAGAAAGCTGCCCTGTATCACCCTCAGGCCAATGGGCTTGTAGAAAGGGCAAACAGATTCATAAAGGGTGCCATCCAATTGGCAACAGCTTCAGGAATGGACCCGCTCAAAACCACCAAAGAGGCCATAGCGGCCCACAGACTCACTCCAAATGGCATCACGCAGGTTTCCCCGTTCAAAATGTTGAGAGGGAGGAGTGCGGCGTCCACGCTGATTCCACCATGGCTATCGAAAGTACGAGAAGATGAGGCTGTGGACATGTCAGAAGTAGTGTGGCGAATCCAAAACAGTAAGGCACGTATGAAGTCATGGAGTGATGAGAGAAGGAGGGGCAAACAAGTGCCAGACATAAGAAAGGGAGACCTGGTCAAGATCAGACTACCGAAGAAAGATCAAATCACAGGGTCCCGATACAGTCGACCCTGCCAAGTAATTCACAAAGGAACAAACTACATTCGCACGGAAGACGGGCGCACATGGAACGTTGATAGAGTAGCACTGTACCAGAGGAGGCAAGAAAGAGAGAGGTCTCCGGAGAGATCACTAGTAGAGACTGAGAAGAACTATGGGAGAAGCGAGGAACGTGAACACGAAGGAGACGACGAAGAAAGGTTGGAACCTGAGGTCGAACCGGAAGAACTCGATGCGGACCTGGAACCAGAGCAGCAAGAAGAGTGCGCTGGAACCAGGGAGCGGCCCAGAAGAGAGCACAGAAGACCGGTGAGATACAATGACTATGTTGTACAGTGACTCTATCATCAGCCGGGAAAAGGGAGGTGTGTAGAGAAGTCGCGAGAGCCCCGCTCTCGCGAGATCTCGCGCAACCGGAAGTCCCGCCCCCGCGCGCTCCGCGCGCATTACGAGCCGGGCCGAGGACGCGGAGGGAAGCGTCTTGCCGGCTCCTCTGAGAACGGGGCCTGCAGCTCCGTTGGGGACGTGAGCTGCACACAGCAAACCCCAGCCACTTCAGGCTCGTTGGCCTTAATCCTTAGAGACCCTCAGTTTGTATGTATTTGGGACTGGCTGGCAATCCATAAATAAAGCCCTTCCAGAGCACCAGCAAGTCTCCTGTTTTCCATTACTGCATTTTACTACATACGGCCCCCTTCTGGTGGCACACAACCTTCTTTTCCTTCCAGGTCTACTCCGTAAAGATCAACCTCTGCTGGGTCAAGCAATTGGAAAGAGGACCAGGCGGTTTGCAGGTCTGCTTGGACGAAAAATGCTTCTTGCCTGCCTTAGTTGCTCATAAAGCTAAAAAGCCAGCTCTTTTCTTTACAATTACCCTGATGGTAGTCAGAAATTTCAGTTAGAGAGGAAGCTGCTGTCAGCCTGCTCCCTGCCCAACCTCTGCTTCAATAAGGCCCAAGCCCAGCTCTGCTCCCCTTTCTTTATCAAATGTACTCAGGCACTGAGGTAAAGAGTAGTGAGCAGAAGCAGCAACAACTCATAGCAGGAGTGTAGCAGGAATATGGTTTATGGCATTTAAGTGTTTGCATTAATTGCATCAAATGCATTAAATTATCCGCCAGGGCTAAGGCCAGGAGAAGTGGAGGGAAATATGCAGACAGCTGATACTGAGGGGGAAACTATCTGGAAACAACAGCGAGCAGTCGGGAACAGCAGGTATACAACTGTGCATGAGTTGAGCTATCTGCAATATGAAGCCAGGTTTGTAGCCAGACAATGAGCCTCATTACAAGTGGTGCAGTAAATATGGCAGTAAAGTGGCCATTATTGCATTACTGAAACTTTACCTCTGCATTACTGTATCTCCGTGATACGAGTTACGGTGATAAGGGGTAAGATGTACCCCCATGCAGAATGTTTGAGGTAAATCTTCCACCTTGCCACCAAAACTCATCTGATTTACTGTGTGATATTACCGCTTACGGTAAATCTGCTAAAAATACCCATGGAGTACTATAAACTCAAAAAACAGGGACTGGGGGGGCGCTGTTGCGCACACGGAAGATGGCTGCCTGATTTGAGAGCTCCAGTCCAAGAAAGATCCTGTTAATAATTAAGCTGCACAGCAGCCACCTACGACCTGAATACGGGAACGAATGGTGCATGAACATTGTGGGAACAGCATCGGGAGTTTCAATGAGAACCGCTAATGGATTAGGAAATATTCGAACTATAAAATTCCCCGGATGCACTGAGGGAGGTGAGCAGACGGCGGGAACCGGGCTGTGTCAGCCTCCCCTGCTGTTGCAGAGGGGGAGGAGCTAAGGCCCACGCTGAAAGCCTGGAGGCTAGTGTGTTATGTGACACCCATGAGGACTTGGCGGCTGTGGCTGCGGATCCTGGGTCACAGTGACCACTATCCACAACTGGGACGTGAGACCGTGAGGCCCCGGGAGGCGCTGCCCGTGGAGCATTGGCCCCTCCGCGGCGCGGCTGGGAGTGGGAGCGGAAGTCCAGCCACACAGACTGGGAAGGGCAGGATTACTCTGCGAGCAGAGGTGCGGTGAATGTTGGGTGCCCTGCAGGAGCTGCGCGCGAAAGGCTCCTGGCCGGGACAGTGCCAAGGCGCAGTGGGGTTGGGCATCCCCCAGCCCCCCTACTGCACGGCACCTCGAGAGTGTGGTGGGAGCGGCGGGCAGCGAGCTGGAACACTGGCGCCGGTGCTGGTAGCTGGAGCATCTGGGCTGATTTCGCACGGCCCGTGGGGATCGTCAACCCTGATTAAACAGACTGTTAGTGCAGAGCCCAATAATGGAGGCAGGAGAGAAAGTATGCTTTATTAAACATCCAGAAGGCATAACATGTAGCGATTGGGACCACAGACTACATGGCCCTGCACTGCATCACGACCAACACCCCGCGCCCAGCCTGACACATTAGCTATCAGTTGATTGTGTCATCAGGAGGACATGGACTTGAAATATATTACTTGATGTTGCTTACTGCAGGGAAGCCTGTTTACTAGTCAGCCAGACTCTGTGACCCGCGCAGAGACATACAGAAAAGCACCCTGAAGAAAAGGGGGTACACGAGGTGAGGGAGCTACTACTTACCCACAGGCCCCAGTGTCGGAACCACAGGCTGATCACAATACCTAAAAGCAACAGAGGTACGAGGAAGGAGGGCATAACGTGCAGTGAAGCAACGAGACATTATTGTAGGATAGCACACGTTAATGTGCTGACAGTTGAAATCCCACATTACACCATCACAACAAGAGCTTTTGCTTCAAGCGATCTATGAACTAGTGCGTAATAAGGAGGTCAAATCTGTCACCAGACCCACATCCAACAATCTAGAACCCCGACGAACACCACACTTGAGGAGGGAGAAAGGGAAAGTGAGCCAATAAGGGGGCTCGGAGCACAAGCGCGCTCAGCACTGTGGATGTAAAGATCATTTACAATATGAGGCACGTGCAACGCAGATCTGAACTTCCTGAACATGGGAGAACACAATACATTCCCTGCGCCTACGACCAAGGGGAAGCCACCTAAGACGCGGACCAATAGAACACTGGGCTGAATCGGGATGACACACAATTCCGGTTACAAGGACAGTAACATATGCACGAAACTTGCGTTGGTCCAATAAGCAATGTGGTGCGAGACAGAGCAGATCCGCAGAAATCTGTGAAGATGATAAAAGGAGCTGGTTCCAAAATAAAAAGGGCCCCATGGACTCATTCACAAATAGCCAGGCGCATAGCCCTGCATCGGAGACGCCAAACACTTCCAATGCCCAAGCAGGGAAGGAAAGTGAAGACAGGGAAGATCGACTAACAACTATTGTGCAAAATGGCTTCCTAGCAGTCAATGTTAAGCTAGATGACATTGTGACTACCATTGGTTCCCTAAAGGCAAGGGTTGACAAAGAGAGTCTGCGTATCACAGAAGCAGAAAACAGAATAAGTACCACCGAAGACCCGGTCGCCCACCACAGCCGAGACATTGCCCAGTTGAAGGACAACTTTTCCAAGATGCAGAATAAATGTGAAGATCTCGAATCGAGATCCCAGAGGAATAATATTCGAATTGTGGGTGTTCCTGAGAAATTTGGTGCTGGCGCAATGGAACTTCGGATCAAATCTCTGCTTAGAGCCCTCCTTAGTGTGGACTCCTTTTCAGATCACCTCCTCGTTGAAAGAGCGCACCGTACACTGGCCCCTATGTCTAAACCAGGGGCACCGCCCCGTATGACAATTGCCCGGCTCCTCAATTACAGAAACACAATACTTAGGTTGGCCAGAAAAAGGGGCACGCTACACCATGAGGAGAGCCGTATACATATATTTCCGGACTTCTCTGCTGGAGTCCAGGCGAATGGAAGATCATATGAGCCAGTGAAAAGGTTGCTTAGAGCACGACAGATACCATATGCCCAGATATTTCCAGCCAAGGTGAGAATACAACACGGGGGAGAGCACTCAAGTCGCTGACACAGCTTACATTGAGGCCTCCATACTCCTTCCTCCCAGAGAGAGAGGGCAAGACCAAAATGGCAGACCTCGCCCGGAAGAAGAATGACGGATACGGCTGATTGAATGATGCATGAACAAATTTCCTTTACACTAGTTGCAACACCATAATTGTTTTATGAATGGATGGCTGCTCCGCTATCCTCTGTTTGGATTGTGGGCCCAAACCGGGCGGCCATGTGTTAGCAACATGGCAACCTCAGGAGAGCTCCAAAAGTTTAAATGGGACCATCATCAAGATGGGGTGGATGATGCAGGTGTGGGGCAGGGTGTGGGGAGCGGGATGGGTTGCTCCATGATTTCCCACCTGTAGCGGGTGGGGAGGGGCAAAATGTTACTAGTTCTGGTTGTTAAAAGTTCACAAATCCATGGTCTTGCAGATGCTGGCACTGCCCATGCAGAGATTACACAATTACTAATGGAAAATATGGCTGCATACATATATACACAATACCCCCACAGGGGAAGGGTTGAGGGTCAAACTTCTATCATGGAACGTCTGGGGCTTAACAACCCAACAAAGTCCAGAAAAGTTGGGACCTATATCAGTAGATCTGCACCTCATATAGTACTGTTACAGGAAACACATACTGAAGGGATCAACAATGCAAAGATATTAGCCACCTGAGGCAAACAAAGATATCACACAGAATACTCCATTCAGGCGAGGGGCTTACTCACGATAGTGCACCCCTCATTGGGGTCCCACTCTACAGGCCACAAAATTGATCCCCTTGGAAGGTATGTGATAGTATGGGGCGTGATAGCAGACAAACGGGTTACGTTAGTTAATAACTATGGCCCGAACATTGACGACCCGAATTTCTACCTGAACATTTTGGAGATACTCATTTCTTTGGACGAGTCCCACATAATCTGGGGGGCGGATTTCAATTTGATTTTGGACACATCCCTCGACAGATCCTCAACAGCTAGGATACCGCCTGCAAAGGCGTCGGTCATGCTGAGTCAAATAATGCCACATCTATCACTAGTAGATGTCTGGAGGGCGTTACACCCAGATACCAGGGAATACACTCATTTCTCTACAGTACATGATTCAGAGTCCCGAATTGACTACTGGCTCCTTTCCTCCTCCTTGTCCGATACACTAAGGAACTGTGAGATCCACCCACGTACGCTATCCGACCACTCCCCCATATCGCTCGAGTCTGTATTTCGGGACACCCCCTAGACCTACAAGACGGTGAAGAATGGCTGCCAATATATTGATGGACCCCAACATAGTCCAGTCTCTGCACATTGAAATTGAGGGGTTTTTCGCTAATAATGTGGGAACGGTAGACAGATACTCAACAATCTGGGAATCATTCAAAGTATAGATTAGAGGGGTCCTGGTGACATTGGAAATTGCCTATAGTAATAAACACGATAAAGGCACACTAACTGATATCAATAAACTCTTGAAGGACTTTGATAATCTGTCCAACAAAGAGATACAATAAACTGCCGCCCCGACTCGTGCCCGTAGATACGGGGAAAGCAATAAGGCAGGAAGATCCCTGGCTAACCTAATCAAGGCAGATCGGCAACATAACCCAATTACAAGTATAAACTCAACAGAGGGGGGGTTGATAACGGGAGAAAGCAATAAATCAAGAATTTGCTAAATTCTATCAAAACCTGTTTGCCAAGCAAAACAGAGTGCGTTATACAGATGTATCTAGATGAACTAGATCTCCCGAAACTTCCATTAGATACTAAATTAACTCTGGAGAAACCGATAACGGAAGAGGAAATCATTGAAGCAATTAAGGCACTGGCATCCGGGAAAGCCTCGGGTTCAGATGGTCTGGGGTTTGAACTCTGTAAGGAATTCCAAATGGAACTAGTCCCGATACTATTGAAGGTGTGGGAGGAGGCGCTGGAACGGGACATACTGCCCGATTCAATGAGGGAGGCCATCATTACTGTATTGCCGAAGCTCCGACGTCCTTCCCAGGACATGTCATCCTACAGGCCCCTGTCGTTAATAAATGCAGACGCCAAAATATTGGCAAAAGTGTTGGCCAACAGATTGCTGCCTAACATGCCAACTTTAGTCCACCCCGATCAGTGAGGATTCATCCCCACAAAATCTACTGCCCTGAACCTGCGTAGATTGTTTGGGATAATGGCACAAATAAAACAGGATGCAAGTGCAGTGGCAGTCTCCCTGGATGCCGAGAATGCTTTCGTCTCGGTGTCGTGGGTGTATCTGCTTTCCGTGCTGAAGTCATTCGGGATGGGCCCCCACTTTATTAAATACGTGAAATTACTATAAACAGCACCGGGTGCCAGAGTACTAACCAACTACACGATTTCTGAGCTGTTCCAATTGGGTAGGGGTACAAAGCAGGGCTGTCCGTTTTCGCCTATACTGTTTGCGCTAACTATAGAACCTATGGCCGTGTTCGTTAGGTTGAAACACGAAAACAAAGGTATACGAATGTCAGGCCCTACTCAATCCATCTCATTATATGCAGATGACACTCTTCTATACATCCGTAATCCCGAAAATAACCTAGCTCCCATAATTTCTGATATAAAGGAATTTGCAGAGTACTCCGGATATAAAGTAAATAATAACAAATCTGAAATCTTCCCGTTGACCCCAACCACCAAATGCGCAACGACAACCTCTGGAATTAAATGGTCAACCCAACACATCAGATATCTGGGCATATTGGTCTCTAGAGATAGACAAACACTGTTCACAGGCAATCACGAACAGGTGCTACAACTCCTTAGCACTAAATTTCAGATGTGGATGAAACTTTTCATTTCTATGTACAGCCGGATTGCTACCTTGAAAATGATCGTTCTCCCTAAACTTCTGTACCTCTTCGTAAATATACCCATATGGCCAGCTAGACCGTTCTTCGAGAAGCTCCGCTCCATGGTGGTAACGTTCCTTTGGGGTGGGAAAACAGCCAGAATGAGGTGGGAAAAACTGGTTGAACCGTACTGTTCAGGTGGTATTGCAGCACTGGACTACGAACTGTATTACCTAGTTGCACAGGCACAATTTGCCAAACACTGGTACGACCTATCAGATAGGTCACCCCACATATGGATGGAGAAATATGCTGCATCCCCTGTTGACCTCCGTTCTATAATTTTTAGTATACGACACAAGGAGAAATGTCTGTTTGACCCTGTGAACAGTACAGTCCGAGCATGGGGCACACTCTAAAAGACTGAAGATGGAAAGGCCCTATTACCCGGATGTACCCCTTTGGAAATTCCCTGATATTCCCCCAACACTAGACAAAACATTACAGAAAACCTAGGATCCAAACAAAGAAATCAAAATGCGGGCCATGTTCCCAAACGGTAAATTTGTGACCATGGAAGACTTTAATGATAGGATCGGAAGGAGCCACTGAAAACACTTCAGTATTATAGAATGAGGTCAGCCTTCAGTATGAGATGGCCACTCCTCACAGATGGACCCCCTATACATCCATGCCTCCAAGCAGCAACGTACGGGAAGGGTCTTGGAATCTCTAAATTATATGCACCAGTACAGACACATACCCCTACATTGAATGGTATTAGAAACAAATGGGAAAAAGACTTTAATACGCCCATCAACGATGAGAAATGGTCCAAATACTGTGAACTTACTAAAACTATATCATTGAATGCAGGCCTGCGACTGATACAATTCAAGGTCCTCAACCGGCTTCACTACACTCCAGCAAAAATGGCCAAATTTACTCGTTACTGTACAGGGGAATGCCCTAAATGCAAAGCACCTCAGGCAGGATCATTCCATATGTATTGGGGATGCCCGGTGGTGGCTGGGTTTTGAAAATCTGCAGCGGATGTTATAGAAGAGATAACTCAAATACTGGCCTCCTTGACCCCCCCAAAAGTACTTGTTCGGGGACATCGGTAAGAGTGCAGAAACTACCAGACGACTGTTCAACATTACGTGTGCAATACCGAAAAAGTGCATATTGCAGAACTGGAAGAGCCCTGCCCCACCATGTATAGATAACTACCTACGAGAACTGTCATATGTCAATGAATGTGAGGAGCAATATGTAATTACTGTATCTAGGAAATGTCGCCCCAAAGTCATATGGGGCCTCATTACGACCTTGGCGTTAAGGGTTTAACGGCGCCGTAAAAGGTGTCAGTGCCGTTAAACCCTTAACGCCTCATTATGAGTTCCCTTTGCGGGACCCGACCTGAACGCCTGTTTTTAGCAGGCGTTAAAGGAGGGTGCCGCAAAGGGACCTTGGTGCTAAGTACGGTGCTGCAATTTGCGGCACCGTACTTAGCGCCTTCCCCATTCCCATTGAGCCCTATGGGGCAAAAATGGGTATGGGGAAGGGCCCATGGTGAATGGGGAATTACCGCCCCACGCCAACCTTGGAATGGGGCGGTAATTCCGCCATTCACCATGGCGGACCCCGGCATGGACCATGGTGCTAATAGCACCATGGTTTAGCGCCGGGGTCGTAATGAGGTCCCGTAATGAGGTCCATGGACCCCGTTTCGAATATACTTATGTGAAATGGCCTCTGATGATGAAGCTTCCATGTGAATTTAAATATATAATTGTGTGAGCTTGTTATACCCGACAAAATGTGTGTATTTCACTGTGGACTGTAGTCATGTTGTATCTGCTTAGACCATCAATAAACAAAGTTTTTTAAAACTTCAGATTTAAATCTGCAGATTTACCTCCAATTTACCACCAAACTCACAAGGAGGTCCAATGTCCCTTAACGCATCCCATCTCCAAACACCTCTCTTCGCCACTTCTCTCCGCCCTTCTCTGAAGGAACCCCCCCATTTGGCTAACAAAGGTGGCATAGGCTATGATAAGTTATTTACAACGCGATTAATAACCAGGGGCTTCTAAGAGCTGACCCGGGGAATCAAACCTGTGGTACTCCGTGTCGTCTTCCTTCCAAGACGAGCATGTTGCACCTGAGCTATCCTCCCGAGAGGAGCTATCAGAGGAGCTGGTAAACACCACAAGACATTAACGCCAAGCTGGAGGGAAGTACCCTTAGTCATCAAGCCGCACAGTGCCAGAAAGTCAGCGCAGAGGCTTCTGATGGCTACTTTCAAGAATGCAGATGCACAACCTATAACTTTCTTATTAGATTTGGTTTCCTTTGGTGAAAACAGTATTTCCCTCTCAGTTAACCAAGCTGTTTGGCCACTCGTGTTGCTAATCTTTGAGGATATTCAAGGGTCTCTAAGTGCTCTATCAGTGAATTAGTATGAATGGTATCAAAGTACAATTACAACGTACACCTAGGAATTGACTTTAAGGAATGCTATCCTTTTGAAATTGTGGATGTACACTAGAGTATACGAGCTTCGAATCATAGTCAGAGGGTTTCTGATCTATAGTTTAATATAATTTCCTATCTGTATGTCGTATCTTAATATCTAAAAATGATATCCCGTCTTTGTCTGAATTTTCTGTGAATTCTACTTTAGTATTAAGTGTATTTAACCAATCTGTAAATTTTTCTAACATGACAGAATCAACTGGCAAAATCATGAATTTGTCATCTGTAAATTACTTTGTATTTATGTTGTTCGACAAATGGTGGTTTCTTTATGGCCGCATTTATGATCAATTCATCAACATAAATTCCAAATCGCATTCTGGACATGCAGAGGCAGGTTGTCCTAGGGGAGATGTCTAACCTAGCAGCCATACTCTCCTTGCCTCTGGGTGGAGAATGTTGCTGTTCCACGGCCCATGCTGCACATGTTAATTATAGGGGGCCATATTGCAAAGTTTCCCCCCATTCTATATCTTTTATCTGTGTGGGAAGTTTACAAAAGATCTGCAGGCGTGCGTGTGTCCCCATTCTGCACAAGAAGTCTAATAACAAAACTTTATTTCCCAACACAACAAGGAAAATCAGAATAGAAAGGAGAAAGGCATAACACAAAATTAAAGGCTAGATATGTCGGACTTCCTTAAGCCTCTCCTCCCAACTCAGCAGGGGTTAGTTGTAGGTTTGTAGGGGTTCCAGAACCATCCTTCATTCAGTCTCGGTTGCAGACTTTAGCGTGCCCCACTGCTTTCTCCTTCCCAACTGTCCATTGTGGGTTTTAAGGGGTTCCCAAACCATGTGTCAGTTCTCCTGCTCACTGAGCCTCCTTGAAGCGCCTCTTCAACTCCTTGAAAAACCAGCCCCATAGTAGCAGCTTCTCTGCAGGGTCCACCTAGAGCCCAATTGATTAATGAAAATTACAACCACGAAAAAAGCTCTTCCCTTGCGCCAGCTTGTTATATAATATTGTTTGCTGCACATTTTGGTGTTATCTGCATGAGTAATTCTCAATCCTTGGGTGGCTGCTACACAGTAAAAATGGAAATTTAATTGAGATGAGTAAATAAAGTTTACTCAAATGCGCCAACCTTAAAGGTTTGTTTCGTTTTGGTGAGTCTTCAAGTCATAAATCCAATTCTTAGTTATGGAGAAAAATAAAGCTTCGTTACATGTCAAACGTCGTATTCCAAATTAATTTTTATTTCTTTTTCACTTCCAAGTGTTGTCATCACACGTTCAATTCTGTAATTATTTTTTGTTTTTTTTAGGTCCAAGTGTAATCTTCACACTCTAATATTTGATGAACAAAGTTTTTCAAACAAAATGTCAATTCTCACTTAAATGTTAGTTTTTCCCACTCTCAAATAATTCATTAGCTTGCGCTTCTCTAATGTTGAAAGCTTCTTCCATTTTTGAGAAAAGGTCGTATTGGGCATCAGCCTGGGGGCTTTGTTGAAATACTTTATTGATTAATGAAAATTGCAACCACTAAAAAGCTCTTCCCTGGCGCCAGCTTGTTATATAATATTGTTTGCTGCTCGTTTTGGTGTTGTCTGCATGTGTAATTCTCAAATCCTTGTGTGGCTGCTACACAGTAAAAATGGAAAGTTAATTGAGATGAGAAAATAAAGTTTACTCAAATGCGCCAACCTTAAAGGTTAATTTCGTTTTGGTGAATCTTCAAGTCATAAATCCAAATCTTAGTTATGGAGAAAAATAAAGCTTCATCACATGTCAAATGTCGTATTCCAAATTAATTTTTAGTTCTTTTTCACTTCCAAGTGTTGTCATCACACGTTCAATTCTGTAATTATTTTTAGTTTTTTAGGTCCAAGTGTTATCTTCACACTCTAATAAAAGAGCCCAACCCTGTTCCTCCGCTCTGCTCACTAAGATCTCTAGACTGGGCTTGGTCACTTTGCCTACCTGGGATCCTGAAGTCTCAAAGATTCTCAGTTGATCAGCCTCTACGTCGCCACTCCAGAAGCTTGCTCTTCCTCCCACCTCTCGTACCTGCCTTGCCCATTCAGCCCCCACTTGTCTTCCTGATCTATCCACCAGGATTCTCTCCTCCACCTTAGTCGGACATCTGTCAACCTCATCCTTTTCTCCAACCTCCTCCTTACTCCCCCAGCCACATCCTTCTCCCCCTATTCTCTAATCTCCTCTCCAAACTCTCCACTATCCCTTGTAATGCACTTTCAATAAATATGAGCTCCACTTTGCTCCATAATTAATGGCAGACCTAGCTGTTCACTGAGGTATTGAATAGTCCTAATTGCTTTATGTTATGTAATAATGTGATGTGTTTTTCAATTGTTACATTTTAGTATTTGCACTGCACTTTATCCCACAAGCTCCGGTTGCAACTCTGTTTTTTTGTTGGGATATGCACAGGCATTTTTTTAAAACCTCTTTTATTGTTTTTTCTTTCAGAAATTCAATCACACGTGCAATGTCAGTTACATTGTTTCATCATTCACATATTTGTCCCTTAACTTCTCTCCCCATCCCTCTATCCCTCCATAACCCAACTCCCCAAACCAAAACCAACATTCTACATGGCTTGTATATTGTCAGAAGTCCATTTTTTTGTTGCAGCTGCCAACCTACTCAAGCTTTGCCTCCTCCCCCATCAATCAATACTCCTCTTCGTTATGATTGCATCATCTCATATTCTGCTGTTGTGGGAGCGTAGGGGGGCTTGTCATCTGGGGAGCAGAGCAGAGCATTGATCAGGGCGTTCCAGGTTGTTATGTTCTCTATGTTGTTCCCCCTCCCTGTCTGAATCGCCTCATACCACACCACTGTTTCGGCCATGGACCATCTTTTCAGGTCTTTCCCTCACTCCTCTGTGCTTGAGCCTGCCTGAAATTTTCCATGCCATGGCAATCTGTTTTTTCGCCAGTACCCATGCAAGATCTATCAGTCTGTTTTCGGGTAGGACATTTATTGGTTGTCTAAACACTCCCGGCAGGCAGGCTTCTGGGGTCCATGTGAAGGTGGGTAGTTCTGCCCTCTGAAGCCGTACTTCTAACTCTCGCCAGAACCCTTGTATCACTGGGCACATCCAGAACATGTGCATCATATTAGCCTCCTCCCTTACATCTTGGGCACTTCTTACCTGACCCCCCCCCCACCCCTGGGAATTGTGAGATTTGACTATCCAACACTGGTTGTCCCACCACCTCCACAGGATCTTGATGATTGCCCCCTTTTTTGACAAATGCCTCCATTGTCATTTGCCGTGGTTTTGTGGGGATCTTCCTTCTGTTCCCTTCCGGGATGGGTCCCCCATGTCTTGTCTTGTACACCTGTGCGTCTATTTTGCTGCTTGCTCTGTGTTGGCTGCGGTTTTTCCCCACTCCGTTCGTGCAGATGTCAGAGGTCTCCTGATGTCTCTTGTTTGGGGGATTGCCCCTAGCGTCTTCTCTTGGTACTTTATGTTGGGCGCCTTCCCCGCCTTTCCTAGTCCTCCCGCCTACTTTCTAGAGTGCACAGTGTATTTTCGGGTATCCCACTGTGTGATTATGGAAGGGGGGGGCCTCTGCTGCTCCCGTGCTCTGACTCTGTATCGTTTCGCAGCTTCTCGGTTGCGAGGGGGGCCTAGGGTCCGGGACTTCACTGTTGCCGGTCTGGGGGAAAAGGCTGAGCTTGGCCCTTTTGCCTGTGGCCGCTCAGCTACACCAGTCTGTATGGAGGTCCTGCACTATGTGCAGTCGGGCGCACGCGCTCTACGGTGCAGCAGGTCTTTGTGTCCTTTATCAGGCTGGCTCCTTGCGCTGCGCAGACTCACCTGATCTCTCCGCCGTATTATTTTTCTTGTTGCTGATCCTCCCTCACACCTACGCTCCTCACGGCGCTGCTCCGTATCGCCCCGCGGGGAATGCAGGGGCTTTCCGGCTCTTATGTTCACGCTGTTATGCACCACAGGTATCCTTCTCTGCTCTCCCGGATCAGTCTCGGGTGGCGGATGCCATCTTGGGCTTGTTGACGCCTTCTTCTCACCACCACTGAGCTCTCTGGCAAGTTCGAGGCACACGCTGCAGCGGTTCAGGGGGGGTGCTTCTCCTTGTCTACTGGTGTTCCGCTCTTAGTGCGGGTCTGAATTATTTATTTTATTTATTTATTTCTACATTTATAAAGCGCCTAAGCCCAGGGGTATCAGGGCGCTGTTGCAGACTGGTTACATTCAATTCTTGGCAGTACATACCTAAGAGATATAGGTGTTTGAGGGGGCAAAGTTCAAATGAACAGCCAGGTTTTCAGGGCTTTGAGAGTGCTTCTTAATGTCAGATCGTTATGGGAGCTCCGAGCCTGGACGTCCTTCTCACATTGCTGCTGGCCACGCCCCCCCAGGACGTGCACAGACATGTTGTTGCTTTTATTAACATTGTTGATGTTTAATAAATTGTATGTATTTGAAAGCTTGTGTGGTGTTGTGCCGAAATAAAGCAATGTTGACTGACTGCAATGTACTCTAACTGACCCAATGGACTGCAACACCTATCCTAGTTCGGGCTCCTCGGTCGCTCTGTCGCATCCGGGAACGCCCCGTTTATTTAACTTGCACGCGGCGACGTGCAACGTCACGCCGCCGCGTGCGCGTCCCACACGGGGCAGCGCCACACTTTTTCGGGAGGAAACACAATTGCTATTATTAACCACTGCAAACCACACATACAAATAACATCAACATAATGAGCCCATGTCCCTTTAATGTCAGCCGCCCGGATCCCCTCACTCCGGTTGATCCGCCACATGTCCCAACACGTATTCGCTGAGATAAGCGGGTTTCTCTCGCCCAGCCCTCTGGGGGTACCTCCCGCTTACCTCTGGCACGGGAAGTCCACCAGTCACAGCTCCCCGGACTGGAGAGCTCTGGGCGCTCACAGGGATTCCAACGTCCTCAGGCACCTCCGCCATGTCAGGGTCCAGGGGTGGTTCAGTTCGGGAGTCCCCCAGCTTCTTGAAAAAGCTGACGTTTCGGGTGACAGCAGATCGTCCATCCGAGGCCGTCACCATAGACCCTTTCACAGCCACCACGTCCAGTGGCTCCGGTTCGTAGGGGAGCGAGAGTTTGCCATGGGGGTGTCTGTTTCGAATGAGCACCTCGTCCCCCGGTTCCAACCGCTGGGGGCGAAGACCCCTTCGCAGGTTCTCCTGGTCAATCCTGGTCCTCCTATCGGCCTCAGGCAGTAGACCCCGGGGGCATTGCTTAAACAGGGCCTCCGCAGGGGCGACCCCGGTGGAGGCGTGTGGTGTGGTGCCGTACACCCGCAGGAATTGATAAAGGGCGCGTTGGAGGGGCTGCCCTTGTCCCTGAGCAATCCTGAAGGTCTTATTCAGGGTCCGCATCAGCCTTTCAGCGTCTCCATTAGCACGAGGCCACAACGGGGATTTCTTCCTGTGCTTGATTCCGCAGCTCTCCATGAACTCAGAGAACCGCTCACTTTGAAATGGCGACCCATTGTCCGAACACAGAGTCACAGGGAACCCATGGGCCACAAATATCTTTTCCACCGCTCCGACCACATGCTCAAAGGCCACGGACTCCACGAACTCCACCTCCGGATACCGGGAGTACTCAGCAACAATTGCGATGAAGTGGGTTCCCACGGCCGTGGACCCAAAGTCCGCATGGACAACCTCCCAAGGGCGGGTCCCCCGGGGCATCGCCTCGATGGTCGGCTCTCGCTGCACGGGGGAGGCCGCCTGGCACCACACACACGCCACCACAAACTCATCCACCCTTCTTTCCTAGTCTGGGAACCAGACTTTCCGCCGCAGCCTCGCCTTGGTCTTGGAGGCACCCTGGTGTCCCTGGTGGGCCAGAGTGACCACCTCCTGTACCTTGCACTGGGGGATCACCCCGGAGCAGCAAACCCGATTCTGAGAAGGACAACTCGTCCTTCACCTTCCACAGCTGCTCAAGTACAGTCCTGGCCTCCTGGGTCCGCCCTGCCAGGAGCCGTGTTGCATCGAGTTGTTTAGGATCTGAAAACACTCATCCACTGCCGCTGCAGCCTCCAGCTCCGACAGGGGCATCGCATTTGGCGTGGTCCCTTCCACCACCATCCGGACATGGTCATCGGCCTCCTCTGCACAGGTGTCATACTCCTCTCCCCCGCACACTCCGGGATGTCGGGAGAGGTAGTCCGCTGCATTGTTGGCCCCCGGCCGGTACACCAGGGTGACTCCATACTCGAGCAGGGCGGGCATCCATTTCTCAATCCTGGCCGGGGGCTTTGAGGACGACCCAGCCAGAATCGGGAGCAGGGGCTTGTGGTCAGTGACCACGGTCACCGGACGCCCCAAGACATGGAGTCCGAGAGCACCTTGCTGGCATACGCCACTACGCGAATGCTCCCATCTCGATCCACCTGAGTTAGAACAGCCCCCAGGCCAAATGGACTCGCGTCCACAATGATCTCCGACAGCAGCGCCGGGTCGAAGAACGCCATGGTGTCTTCCGCTGTTAGTGCACTCTTGATGTCCTCAAAGGCCGAATGCTCCAGTGGGCCCCAATGCCAGACTGTCTCCTTCTTCGTCAGCGCCCTGAGCGGCTCGGACCTCGAGGCCAGGTTTTGGATGAAGCGCCCGCAGTAGGTCACCATACCGAGGAAGCTTCTCACGTCCGACACCGACTCTGGGGGCTGCGCCTTCTTAATGTCCTGGACCTTCCTTGGATCTGGTGACACCCCCCCATCCTTGAACACAAACCCGAAGAACTCAATGGAGGGGCGCAGGAATTCACACTTGTCCCTGTGAAGGGTGAGGCCCAGCGACTACAGCCTCTCAAAGGTCTATGCCAGCCTCCTCAGATGGTCCACCTCCGTCTTGGCAAATACCAGAATGTCATCGCTAATGTTGAGGACACCCTCCAGATCAGCGAGGGCGCCCAGTATGATGTTTTGAAATACTTCCGCAGCCGATGACACCCCAAAGCTCAACCTCTTGTACCTGTACAGCCCCCGGTGGGTGGTAAACGTGGTTATGTACTGGGATTCAGGGTGGAGGACAACCTGATGGTATCTTGCTCGCAGATCTAGTTTGGAGAAGAATCGGGCTCCTTGCACCTCGGCGATAATGTCATCGATGGTAGGGGTGAGGTGCCGCTCTCTCTTGATGGCCTTGTTGGGCAGCCTCCTGTCCACACAAATACGAACAGAGTCTGGTTGTTTCGGTTTCCTTGCCACAACAATAGGGGATACCCACTGCGTCGGGCCCTCGACTTTCTCAATAATATCCAGATTCACCAGGTTGTCTAGCTCTTTGTCAACCTGCTCCCTCAGATGAAACGGCACCCTCCGGTGCTTTAGGGCAATGGGTTGTACAGACTTGTCGATATGCAGCCTGACCGGGTCACCAGTCATCATCCCGATGCCGTTAAAGAGGGCAGTGTACTTGTCGAGCAGGTCATTGATGTCCTCCAAGTACAACAAGTACGCGAAAGTGACAATCCCCAGGGCCTCTGCAGCGGCACAAATCAGGAGCGTGTTGTTGCTCACCGGGGTGACATAGAACCGGGCTTGATCGTCGAGCCCTCATGCTCCACCTTCGCCACAAATGCACCGTCCAGCGGTATAGGCTCCAGCCCTCCAAAGGCAAATATGCAGGCTCTCGGTGTGGCCAAGTCTGGTGGCGGGCACATGGTACCGTAATGCCCCCTCGCCATGACATTGACTGAGGCCCCCATGTCCACCAGCACCGGAACCGGCGAGTGGTTCACCTCCACCGCACACCTTGGCTCCCTCCTGCTCTTCCCTTTCAGGATCCCCACGCTCGAAACAAAGAAAATGTTCTCTTCCTCGTCTTCCTCTGCCTCATCCAGCTGGGCCTCCTCCTCACCTTGGTCTACCTGGGCCACATTTGGTGGTCGGCTCTGGTGTGGAGTCCACGTCCGGGCCGACCTCTCGGTACCAGCACTGGCAGAGCCGCTCTGCACACTCTTGAGAAGTGGTCCGGCAGGCCGCACCGGCCACAAACCTTCCCTGCTGCCGGGCACACTGTCGGATGGGGGGGTCATAGCCACACTTCTGGCACGACTCCCCTGATCTTCTTGCCTTGTCCCGGGGTCCTCCAACAGGTCTTCTTGTTCCTCTGCCACCCCGCCAGACCGCACACACCTCCTCCGACTTCATTGAGCGTGACCCCGCCTCCATCTTATTGGCGCGAGCCTCAGCCACCTCATGACACCGGCCTAGTTCCAATATGCGGGGTAGGGTGAGGCCTGGCTCTCTCAGGACCTGCCTCCTGAGTTTGCCAGAGGAGCATGCCTGAATCAGCATTGTGCGCATCATGTCCTCCGGGTCCCCCCATGCGCATCCTTGGGAGAGGCGGCGCAGGCGGCCATAAAAGGTATCCAGAGTCTCATCGTCCTTTTGTTTGGCCGAAAACATGACAAACCTTTCGTAGTCCACATTGGCAAGGGGCAGAAAGTGAGCAAGCAGGACTGCCTTTGCCGCATCATAAGACTGGTCCACCGGGGTGAGCGATTTGAAGATCTCCTGGACCGCAGGCCCCACCGAATACAACATTGTGGCCACCATGCTGTCATTGTCTGTCACCTGAGCAGCTCTGATGTACATGTCCAGGCGAGCAACCCACCTCCTCCACCGAGGCCCCATGCTTGAAGGTGGGCCCGATGCATCGAATTCAGGGATGGGCTGCAGGGCCGCTTGGGCAGCCTGGGTTCTAGCCTGAGCCATGACGGGAGGTACTTGAGGAGCACCTAGCTGTGCCCCGGGGAAAACCTGGGGTGCAGGCACCTGACCCCCTCCCTGCGGGGGCTGCTGTGGGGCCTGTTGAGGTTGTAGCGCTGGTCGCTGTCCTGGAAGCACTGGAGGCTGTAGGGCCTGCTGAGGCTGTGTCACCTGGTCACCACCCTCCTGATCATCAGAGTCACTCATGGGCCTGAGCGCACAGGCACCCCCACCTTGTGTCCTGGGGGCCGCAACTCAATTGCCCCTCAGCACCACACCAACAGACCTTCTCCCCCTCTCCAGGCACAATGGCACAAACTAGGGGATAGGTGACGATGCACGAGACGAGAAGAAGAGCATCCACTGCAGCCAACCTCGTAATGATGAAGGAGACAAAGAAGAAGCCACAGCGTCCTGATGATGAAGGGAACAAAGAAGAGCCGTGCCTCCACCTTGCTGCAGGCCACAGTGGTGTGGATGTCCCAAAAATTAAGCTGAGATGGTGGAGTGGACTAATTCGGCCCAGCCATATTAGTCCTTCCCCTAGCTTTCACTCGACGTAGGAATCCCAAAACTGGAGTAAAATACACAAATCAGGCATGGGCATGCAGGTTATGCAGCCTGCAGTCAGAATATCCAAAAATTGGACCTGGATCGCTTTCACCCTCCAAACCGGAGCCTGGTGAAACTCCACGGCCTCCTAAACAAAATGGCCGCCAGCCGCGTGTACGGTTCGCAGCCACGGCGTGAAACGAAACACTCACGAACGTTCCGTGTCATGGAGAAAAATTTTGGAATGCCTTTCACCGCCGGGCCCGGGCATCCGTCTGCACTCGTTGCCACTGTTGGGGGTGTGTCCTGGCCCCCGTGCGTGCCCGTGAGCCCCCACACTAGACAGACCACACACGACACATGTCCATCTAGTTCGGGCTCCCCGGTCGCTCTGTCGCGTCCGGGAACGCCCCGTTTATTTAACTTGCACGCGGCGACATGCAACGTCACGCCGCCGCCTGCGCGTCCCACACGGGGCAGCGCCACAGCTTGAAGGTTTTAAGAGGGCTAAGCCCCACCTTCCAACCTATCTCTCGATAAAGGGGATGCAGGTGTGTTAGCTGGGATGAGGAATGGCTCTTGAAAAGTCTAGAAAAGGTTAAATCCCTGATATGGGACTTGAGATGGGCTCATCCTCCGCCTTGGGCAGACCTCTCTCTGCTTGCCACACTCTTGCCCTGACTGCAACTCTCTCTAACGTGAAAGGGCACTAGGGTATGTTATCAAGGCAGCTTGTGTAAGAATTGGCTGGTGGGCTCTACCACAGAGGATGATGGATTTCAATTATGATGTGGGGGTGGGGGCGCTGCCCCTGGAGTGAACACCCTTTGCCTGTCTGTGCCTAAACGTATGATAGTGGAGACCTTGATTGCTGATTGGATTGCTGGCTGGCTGACTTTTGATTTTCCCATCCTAATTCAGGCCCTCTTTTTCCCTCTGTAGGTTTATACGGGAATCCCGCACTCTGTGGAGGGGAGCCGAGTGCGGCAGAGCTGTTGCTTGACTCCCTTAAAGGGGCAGGATTGTGCTGTGGCAAATGTGACAGCTCCATGCTACTATAGGGACTAAGGGAGTGTAACCAGGGGATCCTCCCTGTACAGCCCCAGGAGCCCTAATTTGGGCTGGCATATGGCCTCTTGGTCACCCCCAATAGAAGTACCCAGAATCAGGCAGACGACTTTCCCCTCAGAGGAAATCTTGCCCTGCTGCTGCCCACGGAGCAGCTGTAGCCTGCAACGTCCTAGCCATCATGTAATTGTTGTGTGCTTGAAAGAGACGCGACAATTCTTGCAGTGTTTCTACTCATGCTGCCCGTATCTTTCTTTTGTGTAACCGGAAGGACAGCAAGCAACACTGCTTACAGCGACCTTTTAGACCTGAAACCGCGCCCCATGTCTTCTGGGGACATGCTCTTTCAGTCCCGGTTTTATTTTTCATTTGGCTACTTGCCCATTGCCAACCCCGATAACACCCACAAGTCTATGGTTATTTGTCCAGAAATGTACTTTGCGACTTCCCCACCACCAACCAGTGCGCACTGTATCGGTAGCGAGAAATTACCTTCTTTTAAACAAGTATCTCGAATCTAGCGGCACGTGTTTCCCTTAGTTTATTGCCGTGAATGTAGATTTCTTGTGCCCCGTATTTCTTCTGAGGCACACAATGGGAGTGTCCAGTAAAATACCGGGCGGGATTCTTGACTCGTCCAGACTGTACCTTTTAATAATGATGGGATGTCGCCACCCTGTGGTGAAAGGTATGTCTTCATCCGTGCCCATGATTGCAGAATTGTATTTAATCGGCGTTTATGAATGGTTCAATATTCATCTATAATGAGCAAATACATGTTTTGTAAAAAGGTACCTTTTCTAGACGGCATTATCAGCTTCATATTTACAAAAAGAAACATATTTAGGCTCCAGTTATTTCGATGACGTGAGTCGAATCCCGCCCCGAACACTTTTTAAATGTGCCATTTTTACAAAATGCAGAAACCTATGGACGTGTTTGAAACCACTACAGAGAAACGGTCATTTACCCTTCCCATCCCGGAGAATATCAGTAGCAGAATGCAGTCAGCATCTGGATAGCCTTTTCTATACATTGCCCAAATCTCTGTCCTGTGAACCGTAAATACGAACTGCACGAGTGAATGGGGAGCATTTAAACAACAGTACGCCCTGCTGCAGCGATGGAGCCACAGCACTAGATATGTGTTCTCTAAAAAGCCCCTCCTCGAATATTTCTGTAGTGTTTTTCGTTTGCTCTTCTATTTGGCTGCAATATGCCATAGGGGTACAAAGTCCCAAGAGGCACCAACAAGAGAATAGTGTTGCTAGGTCTGGGAAAGATCAGGGGCTACACTAATGTCGGGACTGGCGGGATTCTGGGCTAGCTATAGCCTTTTGGTTGTAGTCCCTGAGCTTATATCTGGGGCCACACCAACTGACCCGGGGCTATAGCCCCGTTAGGCAGAAACCTGTGCAGTTCCCTTAGGGACCACTGCAAAAGGCATAAGACTACAGGTGTTGACAGTAAACCCAATTGATAGCAGTCTGCACCACCCAGATTTACCTGGTAGCTGTGGCTGAGCAGCCAGACTTCTCTCAAGAAGAGTTATACAGTATATAGAGTATACAAGATAGGTACCAAAATACAGTAGCACAAGCAAACACTGACCAGAGCTTTGGCAACAAGTATATCATTATTTATTTAAAGACACACTTAGAAACACTCCAGCACTATTATTTTAAGCAAGTTCAAAAACACAGTCACTATTAATATATATATACATCCCTTATTCCTTATTAGACAAGTCTTAGTTAACACCACTTATTTCCAGACAGAGGTGAGCGCTTAACTAAAGATGGCACTCCAATAAGTTTAAGAAAAAGGGAGGGAAAAGGCAGAAATTAGGAACAGCACACAACACAATCCTTTAGAAGCACTCAGCAAGGCAGGAAAGTCAAAGTCTACTTGTGAGCAAAAAGTTCAGAGGCCAGGCTCCCTCATGGATAGAGTAGAACACCAATGCGCCCAAGATTACACAGTTTAAAAGGCCTGGAGAGTCTTGCAGAGAGTTCAGAAAAGGAATCAGTTCAGTTTAGAAAAGTTCAGTTAGCCAGCCTAGGTCCAACCCAAGTGGTAAGTTGAGGCTTTAAGAGTCACCCCACACAGACCGTTGCGAGGGAGGACAGGTGGACACAGTACCTTTAAAGTGGAGAGGATCCTCCAGCGGGGGCAGTTGTTCCTGGCAGCGGGTGCAAGTCGCGGCGTCATCCAGAGGAAGAGATGATCTCGACGGGGAGGAAGGCTGAAGGTCGTTGCACTGCCAGGGAAGAAACCAGCCGCAGAGTTCTCCGGTTAAAAGGTACTACCCTTTTATTTGCGGTAGTGGAGAAAACGTATCCTGGTTGCCGGGGTGCTTGGCACAGGCAAGGCGGCCACAAGATGATCCGGGAAGGCGAAAAGGCGGGCAAACTGGTTATCCCCACCAGTCAAAGGAAGAAGACTCTTCGGGATGAAGATCTCCTCTGTCTTCGGGAAAAGTGGTGAGACGGTTCAGCAGGGCTCCACCGGTGGTGTCGTTGTTGCAGGTCGGCTCAGCTTCTCCCTCTTCAGATTCTTTGGTCCTGTGGCGACGTCTGAAGTCCCAGTCCCCGAAGCCCTGCTTTTATGCAGAAAACCCCCATTCATCAGTCCTAGCTGTCACTCAAACATGCTAAGTGGTGAGCCGGGCGGCTCACCACTGGGCCAATCACACAAGAGTGCGACTTGAGTTGCCGAGGCAACTCAGTCCAGGGTGCCTAAACCCCCTCCCACACTCCCTGTGCTATCCAGACAGAGTGGCACCACTTTTGGAGGCTTCTGTGGATGCCCGCCAAAAAGTGGAACAAAGGGCTCGACTTGGGTTGGAGTCACAGAAGCGAACACAAAGACCATTTTGGAACCGAGTTTCGGCAAGAAATACCAACCAGTGAATTTATATTAATTTAATAAACCGGCAGTATGTTCGAGGCTATATTAAAAAGTGGTAGCCTCGAACAATGGGAAAATCCCATAGGAATATATTTGCGGTCGAATATAAAAAGTAGTATCCACTGCCACCAGCCAAAACTTGGTCGGGGGGGACTGGACAGTGCCCCCTCGAACAACAGACCCCGGGGCAATCGAATTGCCCCGACCAGTACGTCCACAATATGATGGTTTGTACTAGTTCTTTTCACAATTTAAGACTACTAAAGCCAATGGTGACTTTACATGTCCTGGGAGACAGTAGTCAGTCCCAGGGTATGGAGTCTATGTTTGGGGGTCACTACGACACCCCTGGGTTACTGCACGGAGGGTGCTGTGTAACCTACATACCAAAAACACAGGAAGCCCTATGGGGTAAAGGACCCCATAGCCCATAAAACACATACAAAGTCAAAGGAACACCTCAAATCATGTCTAAGAGTGGGAGCAAAAGAGTCTCACTCTTAGCAGGAGAAAAAAATAAACCCCAAAAATCCAGCAAAGCTGCTGGGGGACTCACTAGGTTTGGGAAATTAGCTTTGACAGAGAATTCTCCCTAACACTCCCCCCCCCAACTAAGGGACAGGAGGATTCAATCCACTCCTGGATGAATCGCATACCTCGAGTCGATGACATACATCCTAGAGAGACCATCAGCATTTTGGTAGTGACACCCTGAACTGTGCTTGATGGTGAAATCAAACCCTTGCAGGCAGATTGGCAATCTCAATAGTTTTGGATGTTCCCCTTTCATCTGCATCAACCATCTCAAGGGTTGGTGGTCAGTCTGAATGACAAAAGTAGAACCATCCAAGTATGGCCTAAACGTCTTCAGTGCCCACACAATAGCAAAACATTCTCTTTCAATAGTTGCCCACCTTGTCTCAGGATCCTTCAGCTTTCTGCCGATGAAGCAAATGGGGTGCTCCCTACCTTTCTCAGCCAGTTGGCTAAGGACTGCACCTATACCTACATTAGAAGCGTCTGTCTGCACAATGAAAGTTTGGTGATAGTCAGGAGCTCTCAATACTGGTTCTTGGCAAAGAGCTTTCTTCAGGTTTTTAAAGGCCTGATTGCATTCCTCATTCCATTTGACCTTCTTAGTGAATTTTGGAGAGGAGATTACATTCAGTGGAGAAGCTATGGTCCCATAGTTCTCTATGAAATTCCTGTAATACCCAGTGAGGCCTAGGAAGGCTCTCACCTGGATTTGAGTAGTAGGTGTTGTCCAATTTTGCACAGCTTCAATCTTACTGAGCAAAGACCTTATTTCTCCACCTCCTAGCTCATGCCCAAGGTAGACCACCTTACTCTGACCAATCTGGCATTTACTTGCCTTTATGGTCAGATTGGCCTGTCCAAGAGCCTGCAAAACATGTCCCAGGTGGTTAACATGCTCTTCCCGGGATTGGCTGAATACTGCAATGTCATCCAAGTATGCCATGTAGAAGTCCTCCATCCCAGCCAGAACCTGATTTACCATCCTTTGTAATGTTGCAGGTGCATTCCCCAATCCAAAAGGCATAACCCTAAATTGGTATAAGCCAACTGGGGTAGAAAATGCAGTTTTCTCCTTGGCATGGTCTGTCAGGGCTATTTGCCAATAGCCTGACCTAAGGTCAAATGTGCTGAGGAACTTGGCTGAACCAAGTCTATCCACCAACTCATCTGTCCTTGGTAAAGGGTGGGCATCAGTCTTGGTGACTGCATTAAGAGCTCTATAATCCACACAGAATCTCAACTCTTTGGATCCTGCCTTTGGTACTAACACAACTGGGCTAGACCATGAACTAGAAAAGGGCTCTATTACCCCTAGATCAAGCATATTCTTGACCTCCCCTTTGATGTGGGTCCTTACATTTTCTGACAATCTATATCCTCTGCTTTTGACTGGCAGACAGTCACCAGTGAGTATATCATGCTGTCCCCAAGGGGTCAAGCCTGGTGAAAGTGAGAACAAGGAGGCAAACTGATTTAACATAGATTTGCACTCTTCGTGTTGCTCAGGTGTCAGATTTGAAGAGAGATTTACTCCTTCAATCTTTTCATCCAAGGGTAAGTCTCTGAGGAGATCAGGGAGAGCTTCACTCTCTTCTTCCTCTTCTGTTGAAGCTAGAAGCAAGGCTCCTACTTCAGGCCTGGAGACATACGCCTTTAGTCGGTTGGTGTGGAAGACTCTGGGAGCCTCCTTGGGATTGCCCAAGTCCACCAGATAGTTCACCTCTCCAAGTTTACCCACAACCTTGAAGGGTCCCATCCATTTATCTTGCAAGGCCCTCTGCCTTGTTGGGATCATAACTAGAACTAGCTGGTCTTGAGTGAACTCAACCATGTTAGCCTTTTGGTCATGCCAATGCTTGACCAAAGCTTGCCCAGCTTTCAGGTTATCACTAGCTTCTGCCATCATTTGTGACATTCTCCTCCGGAGACCTATCACATAGTCAGTCACTCTGACTGGCTTGAGGGAAGGAGCACTCTCCAACCCCTCCCTAATCAGGGCCAATGGACCTCTGACTTGATTGGCCATAAAGAAGTTCAAAGGGAGAATAACCTACTCCCTCCTGAGGGACTTCTCTATAAGCAAAGAGAAGGCATGGCAATAGAAGGTCCCTCTTTCTTTTAAGGGGATCTTCTAGAGCACCTATCATGCCCTTCATGGTTCTGTTGAACCTTTCTACCAACCTGTTTGTCTGAGGGTGGCAGGTGGTAGAGAACTTGTAAGTAACTCCACAGGTTTTCCACATGGCTTTCATGTAGTGGGACATAAAATTTGACCCCCTGTCAGAGATTACTTCCTTAGGAAACCCAACCCTGGTAAAAATACCAAGGAGGGCCTTAGCCACAGCGTGAGCTGTAACAGTCCTCATAGGAATTGCCTCAGGGTACCTAGTAGCATGGTCTACTACAACAAGGATAAACCTGTTGCCCGAGGAGGTTGGGGGATCAAGGGGACCAACAATGTCAATCCCTACCCTCTCAAATGGGACTCCCACAACTGGGAGAGGCACTAAAGGTGCCACATTCTTACCCTCTCAAATGGGATTCCCACAACTGGGAGAGGCACTAAAGGTGCCACATTCTTGGACCCAACCTTACTAGAAGTCTGGCAGGTATGGCAGCTCTTGCAAAACCTATCTACCTCAGCCACCATCTTTGGCCAATAAAAGTACAGTGAGAGCCTTTCCTTGGTCTTCTTGAAACTCAAGTGACCAGCCAAAGGAATCTCATGGGCCAGTTGCAAGAACTGTTGTCTGTTTTCTTGAGGTACTACAAGCCGCTTGTAGTCTCCAGGTGCAGACTCAGTTGGTTCACTGTAGAAGAGGCCACCTTCCCAGTGTAACCTATATTTTCCAGGCTCTTGCCCATCAGCCTGAGAAGCTGCCTGTTGGCGAAGACCTTCCAGAGTTGGACATTCTCTCTGTCCCTTACTGAAGTCTGCGCTGTTGGGTCCACCTTCTGTCAGTAAAGACTGCAGCTCAGGATGGACAACAGGATCCAGATCTCCAATGAGTTCTTGGCCTTCCACTAGCTCTTCTTCAGAGTCTAGCTCAACTATACAGGGTTGTTCCTCCCTCTCAGCCTCAGCTGCAGGGGGAGTTACAGGTGTAACTTTGGACAACCTAGGGGAAGTCCTTGTTGGAAGCACTGGAGTGCTTGCTGCTGGCTGTTTCCTAGAAGTCTTGGGTTTCCCCTTTGCTTCTTGTTGTTCCGAGATAGCAAGTTGTAACTCCAGTGGAGTAGGAGTGATATCTTTCTTCATCATCTCCTTGGGAGTACCTCTCATGGTTCGCTCCCTTGCAGGTCTGGTGAGCTCCTGTAACCTTTTCCTAGGAGGTCTGGGGGTATGTGACACTACTCCAAGAGTCTTCAGGTCATAACCCAACAGAACTCTTCATGGTCCCTCACTTTGGATGCTGACAGATATCTTCACAATCATGTCATTACACTGGATGAGAACTGGTAATTGGGGAAGCATCTGCACAGGCCCTCCAGCTAACTTGGTGAGGCATTTGGGTGCCTTAGCAACATCCTCAGCCTGAAAAAAAGATTTATCCACCACAGTTATGCTGGCCCCAGTGTCCCTAATGACAGGAGTCTCCTGACCATTCACCTGGTCACTGTCCTTATAATACTCCTTAGTATTATCTGGGATAGAGTTATAGACATCTAAATTCTGTTGTTCCCACAGACCCAGAGACACTAAAGAAACACTGGCTGAGACTCCAATGGGTTCATCAGCCAGTAGTAGAAAGTTTCCACTTGCCATTTGTACTTCCTCCTCTGGAGCGAAGGCTAAGGAGACAAGCTGGACCCCTGAAGGTTTACCCTTACATCTGGGATCTCCTTTCACATGGTCAGGCGAGCTACAAACATAGCATTTACCAAATGCTTTCTGGAATGGTGGCTTGCTCTGACCTCCTTCTGGTTTACCACCAGAGGGTACACTACTCTGATTTGGTTTCCCTTGTGGCTTACCCTTATTGTTCTGTTTGGGGCCCTCATTGGGATTGGAATTATTAGAATTCTCTTTGGAGTCCTTTTTTTGGCTGTTTCCCCTCATCCTTTTTCTGAGTTACCTCAGAGTCCTTGTGAGTAGCCCTGTTGGCAACCCACAAGTCAGCAGCCTTAGCTAGTTTCCTGGAATCCAATTCCTTTGAATCAGCCAAGTGCTGTCTGAGCTCAGGAGAGCAGGCATCATAAATTGACTCCAACATCACAAGATTCTTCATTCCCTCATAAGTGTTCAATTTGTAACGTTAATCCATCCCTCTAAGTTCTTCAAACGTTCACTCACCCAGGTAGCCCAAAGGGTACCATCATGCTTTTTGAGGGCCCTAAACCTCTTAAGGTACTGGGAAGGGGTCTTCCCAAATCTAGCTATCAAAGCTAGCTTCACACATTCATAATCCTTCTTATCCTCCTCCCCCACCTCCATTACCACATCAGTTGCAAAAGGGGGGAGCCTAGAGAACAACCAGGAAAGTAACTCATTTCCTGTAATGTTCTGGAGCCCATGATTATACTCAAACAAACTCAACCAATCCAACACATCCAATTTAGGCTCATACATACCCACCAACTCCTTAGGCATCCGGGGTCTTTTGGAACTGGAACTCCTAGAGGATTCGGAGAGAGAAGCACTTTCCACAGACAATTTTTTTATTTCTAGCTCATGGTTGAGCTCCATTTCTCTGAGCCTTAGTTCTTGGTGACATTGTTATGTTTGAGCACTAATTCTTTTGAATTCTAATTCAAGCTTCATTTTTACTAGTTCCATATATTGGGGATTAAGTGTGGGACCTGGTAAAGGTCCTGTAGGTACAGCTGGCAGGGCAGGTAGAGGCCCAGTGGGGACAACTATATCATCTTCACCCTCCTCTTCTGCGTCTGACTCAAAGTTATCAATACTAACATCAATATCAATATCATTGCTGTTATCTACATTTGCTGGAGTGGTAGGTTCCTCTGAACCACCATTCAGACTTTGGTTTGCTAACAACCTTTCTATTAGCTCCATTTTCTTGCCTTTAGTCAGGAGATTCTTATGCTTACAGAGAACTCTTAAACAATCAGCAGTTTTTGTAGCAAGGGACTCTTGACTTTAACTTTCCATAGTTGACAGGTTTAGAAAATAACTTTTTTAATGCTAAGCTTTGTGGTTAGTTGCACTCAGGTATCTATAAGCACACTAAAATGTATACTCAATACAAATCCCACCGCTGTACACCTTTGTTGGGCAGGAACCTGTGCAGTTCCCTTAGGGACCACTGAAAAAGGCTTAAGACTACAGGTGTTGGCAGTAAACCCAATTGGTAGCAGTCTGTACCACCCAGATTTACCTGGTAGCTGTGGCTGAGCAGCCAGACTTCTCTCAAGAAGAGTTAGACAGTATATAGAGTATACAAGATAGGTACCAAAATACAGTAGCACAAGCAAACACTGACCAGAGCTTTGGCAACAAGTATATAATTATTTATTTAAAGACACACTTAGAAACACTCCAGCACTATTACTGTAAGCAAGTTCAAAAACACAATCACTATTAATATATATACATCACTTATTCCTTATTAGACAAGTCTTAGTTAACACCACTTATTTCCAGACAGAGGGGAGTGCTTAACTAAAGATGGCACTCCAATAAGTTTAAGAAAAAGGGAGGGAAAAGGCAGAAATTAGGAACAGCACACAACACAATCCTTTAGAAGCACTCAGCAAGGCAGTAAAGTCAAAGTCTACTTGTGAGCAAAAAGTTCAGAGGCCAGGCTCCCTCTTGGAGAGAGTAGAACACCAATGTGCCCAAGATCACACAGTTTAAAAGGCTTGGAGAGTCTTGCAGAGAGTTCAGAAAGGAATCAGTTCAGTTTAAAAAAGTTCAGTTAGCCAGCCTACCGACAACCCAAGTGGTAAATTGAGGCTTTAAGAGGCACCCTACACAGACCGTTGCGAGGGAGGACAGGCGGACACAGTACCTTTAAAGTGGAGAGGATCCTCCAGCGGGGGCAGTTGTTCATGGCAGCGGGTGCAAGTCGCGGCGTCGTCCAGAGGAAGAGATGATCTCGAAGTGGAGGAAGGCTGAATGTCGTTGCACTGCCAGGGAAGAAACCAGCTGCGGAGTTCTCCGGTTAAAAGGTACTACCCTTTTATTCGCGGTAGTGGAGAAAACGTGGTATCCCGGTTGCCGGGGTGCTTGGCACAGGCAAAGTGGCCACAAGATGATCCGGGAAGGCATAAAGGCGGGCAAACTGGTTATCCCCACCAGTCAAAGGAAGAAGACTGTTCGGGATGAAGATCTCCTCTGTCGTCTGGAAAAGTGGTGAGACGGTTCAGCATGGCTCCACCGGTGGTGTCATCGTTGCAGGTCGGCTCAGCTTCTCCCTCTTCGGATTCTTTGGTCCTGTGGCGACGTCTGAAGTCCCAGTCCACAAAGCCCTGATTTTATGCAGAAAACCCCCATTCATCAGTCCTAGCTGTCACTCAAACATGCTAAGTGGTGAGCCGGGCGGCTCACCACTGGGCCAATCACACAAGACTGCGACTTGAGTTGCTGAGGCAACTCAGTCCAGGGTGCCTAAACCCCTTCCCACACCCCCTGTGGTACCCAGACAGAGTGGCACCACTTTTGGAGGCTTCTGTGGAGATGCCCGCCAAAAAGTGGAACAAAGGGCTCGACTTGGGTTGGAGTCACAGAAGCGAACACAAACACCATTTTGGAACCGAGTTTCGGCAAAAAATACCAACCAGTGAATTTATATTAAAGGGATGGTCTAGTAAAATTTTTATTTAAAAAATAGATAGGCAACATAAAAAAAAAAATACTAGCATTCTCCGTTTTAAAACTTCCTATGTAAAATTTTGAGCTGTTCAAGCTCAAAATTCGCAAAAGCAAGCACATGGGCGCATCCATTTTGTGAAATGGAGGCCCTCCTGTGCTGGCTTTTGCTTTTGCGGCACTAATGAGGGAAAAGCCAGCCAGCTGTAGTAAACAAAGGCTACCGCTGGGTGGCTTTCCCTTGATTAGTGCTGTAGGCGGAGGACGGGGACCGGAGACCAGAGCAGGAAAGCTGCAGCTGAATCTCGGTAAGTGCTATTTATTTATTTTTTTAAAATAAGCACTAGCTGCAGTTTTTTTTCTAAGTTTTCCGGGCTGGAGGAGCCCGGAAAACTTAGAAATAAAACCACAGCTTTAAAAACGTTGTATTTATAAACATAAATACAACGTTATTGTGTTGGAAAACGCTGCTTTTTTTCTTTCCAAGTTTCTCAGGCTCCTCCGGCTTGGAAAGAAAAACCGCAGCGTTTTCCAACACAATAACGTTGTATACATTTTTAAAGCAGCAGTTTTATTTCTAAGTTTTCCGGGCTCCTCCAGCCCGGAAAACTTAGAAAAGAAAATGCAGCTAGTGCTTATTTAAAAAAAAAAAAATAGCACTTACCGAGATTCAGCTGCAGCTTTCCTGCTCTGGTCTCCGGTCCCTGTCCTCCGCCTACAGCACTAATGAAGGGAAAGCCACCCAGCGGTAGCCTTTGTTTACTACAGCTGGCTGGCTTTTCCTTCATTAGTGCCGCAAAAGCAAAAGCCAGCACAGGAGGGCCTCCATTTCACAAAATGGATGCGCCCATGTGTTTGCTTTTGTGAATTTTGAGCTTGAATAGCTCAAAATTTTACATAGGAAGTTTTAAAACGGAGAATGCTAGTATTTTTTTTTTATGTTGCCTATCTATTTTTTAAATAAAATTTTTTACTAGACCATCCCTTTAATTTAATAAACCGGCGGTATATTCGAGGCTATATTAAAAAGTGGTAGCCTCGAACAATGGGAAAATCCCATAGGAATATATTCACGGTCGAATATAAAAAGTAGTATCCACTGCCACCAGCCAAAACTCAGTCGGGGGGACTGGACAGTGCCCCCTCGAACAACAGATCCCGGGGAAATCGAATTGCCCCGACCAGTACGTCCACAATATGATGGTTTGTACTGGTTCTGTTCACAATTTAAGACTAGTAAAGCCAATGATGACTTTACATGTCCTGGGAGACAGTAGTCAGTCCCAGGGTATGGAGTCTATGTTTGGGGGTCGTTACGACACCCCTGGGTTACTGCACGAAGGGTGCACATACCAAAAACACATGAAGCCCTATGGGGTAAAGGACCCCCTAGCCCATAAAACACATACAAAGTCAAAGGAACACCTCAAATCATGTCTAAGAGTGGGAGCAAAAGAGTCTCACTCTTAGCAGGAGAAAAAAATAAACCCCAAAAATCCAGCAAAGCTGCTGGGGAATTAGCCTTAACAGAGAATTCTCCCTAACACCCCCGCCCCCCCAAGTAACACCTGCACTGTTTGAAAACTTCTTTGCGCTCAGAAGCGGGCTGCGCAGTTGCGGTTCAGTAAAGATTCCCAGAGCCACAGGGTTTCCGAGCCGTACCTCCTAATATGTAAGCGGAATTGCGGCCTCGAATCTAAAAGCATCAGGGAGACAGCAAAATGGGCCCCGCAGCAAGGTGAGCCGCGCCTGCCATGCCCCTGACCCTGCGGACCTCCACCACCGTACTGGCTCGAGGGTCCCACGGCATCAGGGAACGCAGGCCGGTGCCCGTATGTGTAGGCCTGAAGCCTACATGAAATGAGACACAGACTCAGGAGTCCGTCTTCTGGAGTCTGCAGCCGTTCTCCCGCACGTGCCTGCATGGCTCCCTTTTATTAGCTTGGGCCATGACGAACCATTTTAAAAGGGCAATAGACGGGGGAGGGACACATCACATCCCTGCGTCCTCATGCAGCAAGAGGTAGCTTTCTCTGGCCTCTCTGAGCCATTTGTCCCTTTGTTCTACTGACTGAAATAGAACCGAAGGGAGCAACACCTCCAGCTTTGAGAGGCTGAGTGGCTCTGTTGCAGTTAGTGAATTGCTGCTCCTAACGACTTAGCAGCTGCTTGAATGCCTGCAGTTTCTCTAAACGCTCATCAGCCTTAGAGCCAAATAGGTGAGAACCATCAAACGGCACATCTAAGAGCCCAGCCTGCATATCTGGGGCAAACCCTGACTTGCGCAGCCACGCAAATCTCCTAGCAACCGTACTTGCTGCCATAGATTGACTCACACAAATAGAAGTGTCCAACCCTGATTGCAGTGATTGGCACATAGCATCCTTACCATCCCGGACAATATTAAGGAATCCTTCCGTCATTGTCCCTTCAGGAATATGTCCTATGGCTTGAGCCACAATATCCCACAGGAAGAAAGAAAGAATTATTTGCCAAAGCACACGTAGCGTTAATGTCCTTCAGAGTAATGCTCCCCACTGGAAATACACTCTTTCCAAAGTTATCAAACTTTTTGTCGTCCCTGTCAGGTGGGATCATCAAGTAGGCAGCCGCCTTCGAAGTAGACGTAACCGCTTGCACAACTAGACGTTCCGTGATAGGACGCTTAGAAAGATACTCTGGGTCTAAAGCTGAAGACCTGTATTTTCTTGCTAGATCCTTATTCACTGCTGATGTAGTGCCTGGCTTTTGACCAATTGATGAGGACCCTGTTCTTCAAAACCATATGAAAAGGCAAGACATGATCCTTGAGAGGACCCTTATCCAGGATGTCCGTCAGATTATCCTGCTCTATATCTCTGACCGGACTACCCTAACCCAGGTCTTCTGTCATCTTGCCCATGACAAACCTGTAAGATGCATCAGCATGACCAGCTGATTCAGGGGTGGAAAACTCCACTTCAACCAAAGTGTCCAACCCACTGGCAACTTTTAAGCAGTCGACAAGATTTTGCAACCTGGAGTAATCAGAAATTAGCTCTTCAGGTACATTTGGGGTACAAAATTCCAATCCAAAAGGAGTATCCTCCTCTTCCTCAAATTTGGAACCCATAGACTAAAAGATGTATTTTTTGGATAAAGGCTTAAAAACCTTTGATAGTGCCAAAAACGAAGTCGATAGCTTCGACGTCGAAGGCATCGACATTCGAGAGCTTAATGCGGACTCCTTTGACAGAATAGAAGATGGAGCCAGTGACTTCAACTTGTCTCGAGTCGACAAATCCGTCGACACCGCTCAAGGTTGCTTCCCCGACTCACTGGCCAGGCTCTTAGGTGCACGAGTAGAAGTCTTTGACGACATCCTGCCGGCCTTGCGAGGTGCAATGGTGTTGGAAAATTTCTTCAGTTCCTTCGAAGGGCCAGACGGGCTGCCTTCGAGAACACCTGAAGCATTTGGAGGCAACATTTCTCCCAATCACTCTTAGATGCCTGTCATGCAAGGAATCAGAAGATGTAGGAGAGTGATGCTGTCTCTTCTTCGATATCTTATGTGAAGACGACGACAAATGTTGTGAATCACTACTAGATTTGGAGCACTTGGGAGTGTTTTGTATGCTTCTTTGATCTCTTAGGAGAGATGCCTCTCAAACATTTCTAATCGGACAATCTCTTTTAAGAAGGGGTGGTCGAATGAGATTTGGATGCCGGCCTACCTAGGATGAGCTTACCCTTCTTCTCCTTTAAGGCGTTAACGGTCATAGAATGACATGACCTGCAGTTATCGACCTTATGATCCACCTCATGACACTAAAGGCATATTCTGTGTGGATCTGTAATCAACATTTTCGATCCACAGCCTGCCCGACTCTCAAATCCTGCCTTCGGAGTTGATATACTTCGAAGATACATGGCAAAACGCAGTCAAAAATCACTGAATCGATTAAACCATTCGAAACATGCTGTGCGTGGAAAAATGGAACTGAGGCAATGGGGGCGGTGCGTGCTATTTATGCCAACCCCAACGTCACGGCCGAGAGTGGGATGGAAGTCGATGGGGGATCTCAAGTCGACGACACACAGCGCCCTATGCTGTCAAAAAGCTTCAGATGCTGGAAGCAGTAGATCAGGTATATACAAAATTAGGAATATGTGGGAGTTGTGATGAATCCTGCGGATCCTCACTAAAACCGTGCCTAAAGTCTCCTCGCAGGTGGCCAGGAAAAAGGAAGACGCTTCCTCATTCCTGACCTTGGGGGTGGTGTTCTGCAGGAGGATCACCTGGGAGGAGACAATGCCCAGGGTGGTGAGGAGATCCCGTGGGAGGAGACACAGTGTTTGTCCTTTAAAGGGAAGAACCTTTTACAGGTACCAAGACATGTATGTAATGGCTTAAACCACACAATGAACTTCCTGATGTGGGTAAAGTTAATATGAAGTCCCTATACACCCCAATAAAGGAAAACCCTTTTGAGTCTCAAAGTTAAACAACATCTTAACTCCCAGAGGTACAGTGGAGGGAAACCTGTAAATAATGGCTTAAACGAGTCGCCTTCCCCTTTTCAAATTAATTCTTGTGTTTCTTCCTTAAATGCATTTAAGAGTAGCAAATCTGTATTTATAAAAAGAAAGCTGATGCAAAAGCCTAATTCTGCTGTTGGGGACTAGAGGTTCCATAATCCCTTAAGTACTGGGACGAGGAAGAGGGCTCAAGAGCAATGCTGCAGGAGTGGTCAGTTTGTTAAGTCGAATGACCCACACCTGAGGGAAGCAGAGAGGATTAAAAGGGCCCTTTAGGGGCAGGTCATTAGAGGGAGATGGAGTTGAAGATGGAGTTGGAGTAGTAGTAGCAGTAGCAGCAGCAGAAGTGGAGCACATTGTTGGCAGTCTAAACAGAAGTTGGAGGAAAGAAGGGATGTCAGGACTTTAGTCAAGCAGATTCCAGCTGCCTGTCCTGAGAGAGTCCTTTTCCCCCTAAATCTGAAGTGCAGAGGTTGCACAGCAGAAAGCGTGAAGGAAGACTGCTTTTCCCCATGTGAACCTGATTGCAGAGATTGCGCAGCAGGAAGCGCGTCAAAGGCTGTGACTGGAAGTTGGTGTACAGCCAAGGGTCCCCGGAGCGAGACTAGCTCTGTGACCATGTGGCAGGAATGAATACACCTTCCCTGAGGAAAGGTGTATGTTCAAAGGAAGACAGAAGCAGTTTAAGTCCTGCGAACACAAAGGGGGCGAAGACAGAAGCCGGTGACTGTTACCGAGCGTTCTGATTCTTTGTTCGAACAAAGGCAGGCAACTATAGCCAAGGAAAAGCATTTGCACGTGAGTGAAACCTTGGAAACCGGACCATTAATTGTCAGTGTCAATGAAACGCAGCAGAAGTAGCACTCGCGTATGAGTAAAAGCGATGCAGACCTGACTGTTGATTGTTGAACAATGAAGAGGACAGAAGTAGCATTTGTGTAGAAGTGAAACTGCCGGAATAGTTCCAATTAAGTATTAAACTAGTGAAAGCAGCTGAAGTACTAAACGTGTATGCATAACAATTATTCTGAAAGTGAAGGCTAACTAAAAGCATCATTTATGAAGCAGAAAAACATTGTAGCTCGGAAGTAAGGTGACTGAACTTTAATAAATTGTGAGTTCCAGGGAACAAGCATTGCAAGCCAAGAGTGATGCAAGCATTGCCTCAAGCCAAGTGTTGTACAACCATTGTCTAAAGCCAAGAGAGACTAACAACAAGGCATACAATTGAACTGCTTTGGTTGGCAGAAGAGAAGGGGCGAATGCAAGGTTGTAAAAGAGTGAAGCTTGTTGATTATGATTGTTCCCTAAAAGCTGGTATACAACCTCACATTGCCAAAGCCAAAAGGAAGAAAGGTAGAATTACATTACATCCTTAAAGGAATAGTGGGCTCAAAAATGTTATTGTCCCGATCCTTTGGGCATTTGGTTTTAAGCAAACTATGATCGATCGTAAAAACATTTCCTTTGCACCGGACCTTAGTTTTCCACACTTTTACACATGCGAAATCAACGAGCGGGGCGCAGCCATCTTGTGCTAATCTTATCCATGGATCGATCGTCTGCGGCACTAAATCATATCACCCGTCCCTGAAGCTGACATCACTAGACGCGTACGGCCCATTTCACAATACGAATGCACGTCTTGTGTCAACGTTCTCTGTGCACCAGCTAATGACGTTTCTCCATGGAAATGGCAGGACGCCTCTTTCCTCAATAAGTATAAACAGACCGTTTCTCATCAGACAAAATCAGAGTTGCTTTTTCAGTCGTTTCACTGTTTATTTTTTGTATAGCCTGTGACTCATTTCTACTGTGTTCAGCTATCTTCGTTGCACGGAGCTCCTGCGCACAGATACTTACACTAGCATTACTATTGATTTCAATTTTGTTGTATAATGGCAACAATACAGCCCTACCAGTACAAGCCGGAGTATTCAGAGGTGGAATTACTTGATAGAGAAAGATGCGGAAATGATGGGGCATCGAACAACAGTTGGGAAGAGGAATCAATGGATCCTGAGCCAGAGCCTAGTCGCATGGAAGACATTTCCACCTGGTGTACCTGCAATCAGTGCAAGGTCATGCCAACTGAGGAGGAGAACTGCTACTGCAGAGAAAGCTCTGGATGCTTGGCCTACATATCAGAAGAAGACACACCATGGCTATGCGTTACCGAGCTGCATGACTTCAGGGCCGCCTGCCTCACAAGGTCTGTGTTGCGGATGATGATGGTACTTATGCAGGAACTTCACTCAACAGTTCGCCCTCGTAATCCAAGTAAAGAGTAAGTGTACTCTAGATGTGATGTCATTTTGACCACTGAGGCCACTAACATTTCATGTTTGTCTCCTATATTGTCATAACTTTGATCTATCACTGCCAAATGAATGTAATCTGCCAATTGAATACATTTCTCGCGCTTTAGGGGAAATCAGAGTGTTCATCTTATGTGTGTTTCACGTTCAACTAAGAAACAATATTTCTCTGTTCCCCAAACGTTATGGATTGCATGGGTGTTCACTTTTGTATTGTTTCTACACTTCAAAGCCCAAGTTGATTGATCCATGAAGTAACATTTGTACCGGCAACTATGCCATAGGATACAGGGTGCATTTTCAAGTAAGGTTTGTACAATTATCAGTTTCATTTAAATACAGTATGTGTGTTTCTCTTCCACAGGTGGTACAGGCTGGTGGCCTACCGTTCATTTACATGGTGGCTTTATGGGAGGCTTGGATTCCGCGCTCGCCGATTATTACCTGCCTGTGTCGTTGGAGCACCAAATTCCCCAGTGACAGCGACAGTACAGGGGATTTTTCCACACTCTGCTGCAACCTAAAGTATACAATTTGTAGTATATTTGTGCCATCAACATCAGCAACAACAAACAACAAAATAAAATACAAAAGAGCTTTTATGAATAGTTGTTTCGATTTTTCAGTGAATCAAGGACACGCTCACTTGTCTATGAGGGACATGAAAGAATGGTTGGTGCCCTATCATGCTCACCTCCTCTACAACAATCCATCCCCACTCCATTATAAACACCAAGGTGCCAAACACCATGTACACTTCAAAGGTATCTTCCACACAGGGGCCATTGTACACATGGCCTCCCCAGACCCAGTGTCTCCAGGTCTCCAGGCTCCTCTGAAGCAGACCACGCCCCTGCAATCCACATAAGAGTGTCCCTCCCTTCAGCAGTGTTCCGGCCCTTGTCTGCACGCCTCTTGCCCATCCACACCCCCATTATCAATGGCAGTTTGTACCTGTGGATGTGCGCTGCCAAGGGAGCTGGCAGGGATGGGAATGGGCAAGGTGTCAAAACCATGTACACTTCAAAGGTATCTTTTTTGGTTGTTGGTGCTGCAGAAAGACAAGAATGGCAAAGTGGCTGCTCTTCTGGGAAATTAATGTTCAGAAGAAGAGTGCCTTGCTTACTTGCAAGTGTTGAGGGGCACTAAAGTGAATCTTGTCATTTCTGAAAGGTTGTTCAAAGTCAAAAAGTTGCAAACTGCTGAAGCCGTGGTAAATAATTATGTTGCAGAAAGACAAGAGGCAAAGAGGCTGCCCCTCTGGAAGGTGAATGTTCAGAGGAAGACTGCCTTGCCTACATGAAGGTGTTGAGGAACACTAATGTGAATATTGGGCCTCATTACAAGGTCTCTGGTCTGGAAATGACGGTGCTGGTAGTACCGTACTGGCACCGTTTACCGGACCGGGACATTCCGACCCATGGTGGTGTAAACACTGTCAGCACAAAGTGACACCCACAATGCCACCGAACCCGGTAACCCTGTGACCACAAACAGCAGGACGACTCGTCAGACCTCCCTGAATTACCGGCATGGCGGTATACCAGATACATTATGACTACCATCTACACAGAAATACTGCCATCAAATGGCAGTAGCACCTTGACCATGGCGCCTGTAATATCAGCACCGCCGACCAGGTGTAAAACAGTGCCAGGTGAGCAGCAACACGCCCCGGGTGTGCAAAATTTGCCCAGCTGCACATCATTGGCCACTGGGAACCTACAAAAGGGACACACCCACACCCAACCCACCTCCCAACACAACCATGCTGGCAGTTGGTCTAGCAGCAATTGGGATAGGGAACCCGCAAGCAGCAATGGCGTTAGAAGCAGCACTGAGGCAGAGGAGGAGGCATAGGTGCAGCAGGCTAATGAGGAACCCGGTGGCCATCCCAAACATCAATGTACAGCAGGTACCACCCCGCAGGCAGCCACCAATACCCTGCATCAGGGCCTCACCCTGGAACCTGACACCAAGTCAAATCCACACATTATACCGGCTTGACAGGGCCACAATAATATCAATTGTTACCCTCATCAATGAAGACATCAGCAGCATAATCAACATCCGGACTGCAATTCCACCCTTGCTGAAGGTAGTGTCAGTACTGCACTTCCTTGCAACTGGAACCTATCAGCACACCGTTGGGGAGCTGCACAGGCTGTCACAACCCTGTTTTTCAAGCATACTCTTCCAGTTACTGGATGCGCTGCTGCGACATGTGTCAGACAACATAGCCCTACCCCGAACCCCTGCACAAGTCAATCCCACCAAAGTGGACTTCCATGCCCTTGCCAGCATGCCCAATTGCATTGGTGCATTAGATTGCACGCATGTGGCATTGCCCGTCAGACATGCAATTGAGGCGGTCTGTCGAAATCGGAAGCAATTACACTCCCTCAACGTGCAGATGATCTGTAATGCACAACAACTCATCACGCATTGCTGTGCATGTTTCCCCGGGTCGACACACAACTCAATTGTATTGCGGAACTCCACATTGCCAGTGTTCATGGCACGTTATGCGGGAGAAAGGACCTGGTTGTTGAATGAGTATAATGACCAATGCATGGCCTCTGTACAGTGGGGGGGGGGCAATAGACACTCCCCAGAGTGTCCCTGGCTGTTGGGTGAGTAGAACAACAAATGCATGGCCTCTGTGTAGTGGGGGGGCAATAGACACTCACCAGAGTTCACCCAGCTTACTGCTGCAATAGGCAAATGCCAGTATGCCATATCACGGGAATACATACACTGGCTAATGGAAAAACCCACTACCCATGGGGTGGCACACCATGCAATGCCAACATGTGGAAGGGAGTATCTCCACCGGTGATGAAATAGTAGGTGCACCCATGTGCTCGATGGCCATTCATCATGCTGTGCGCAGTAGTCTCTTCAATCGTGTGTGCTGCATCTGCCTGACACAGATTTTGCCAGCACCTTAGAATACGTGAGGCACCTAGTACATAGGAGCACACCATTGTGTAAATTGAAATGAATGACACATGTAATTGGCTAGCAGCGCATCACAAATGGAGACATTAGGCCAAACAGTCTCTGTAAGAATGTGTGACCCAAGTGTGCAATATTGAACAGTTGATCAAAGTCAATTTACCAGATAGCACATTGAAATCTGTGGCCTGTACTATGTTGTGTGCAGATCTTATACAGAGACTGCGTACATGCTATCATTGCCAAAAACAAACCCCAACATAAACATCCTGTCACCTTACTGTCACTCCCATGCATGTGATGCCGGATACCCATTCACGCCATGGCTCATGACACCCATCAGAAGACCACGGAACAGGCATGAGGTGGCCTACAACCGGGCACACATACGGACATGGGGCATGATAGAGCGGACCTTTGGACTGCTGAAGGCCGGGTTCCGTTGCCTCAGCCGATCCGGCGGGCATTGCTGTACAGCCCCGTAAAGGTAGGCAAAATTGTGCTGGAATGTGCCGTGCTGCACAATATGTGTATACGCAGGAACATTCCACTGCCCCCGGACATGGAGCCAGTAGATGAGGATGAAGAGGATGAGGACGATGATGATGGGAGTAGAACCAGGGCGGGGTGCCATGGATGGACTACATACACATGGAGCACTTATTAACAATTTTTTCTGATTCTATTCAACTGCAAATGGAGCACAGTCTGTAACACTTACATTAAATGATTGATACACACACACGCAAGAAGATTGTTCACTTGTAATTCAGATTTGTAACTAGGTGTATTAAAAAAAAAATATAGGAACAGGTGCAACAATAATACACGCCCACACATACCCACCCACCTCCCAAACATACCCACCCACTGCCCAGGTCTCAACTACCTATTCCCACTATGGACCACCGCCACCTCCCAAACGTACCCACCCACTGGCAAGGCCCCAACAAGCTATTCACACTATGGACCTCCCCCAGCTCCCCCATCTATCCTCCCTTCTCACTTTCTACAACCCTTCTCTTTCTCTCCGTGCTGTGGATCTCTTCCTTCTCTCTCCTCCTCCTCCACCCTGTGCCCCTTCCCGCTTCCGCTCCTTCCAACTTCTCGCTCCTTTCCATTGGAACTGCCTTTCCAGCCCCATCCGCTCTATTACCTCCTACCCCTCATTTTGCACTTCTCTAAAATCCTATCTCTTCCATTCACCCCCCCTAGCATCTTTCTGCTTCCTCTCTCACCACTGAATCCTCCTCCTCCTTCACCTCCTAACCCCCCTCTCTCACTTTGGTCCCCCTCCATATGCGCTTAACCTCATCAATAATGTAAATTGTTCCTTGTACTGTTATCTGGTTTGATTGAATGTCATGTATTGCTTGTTGTAATTGCTTGTTCCTCATGTAAAGCGCTTTGGATTAAAGCGCTACATAAATCTAAATAAATACAAATACAAACACCTCCCAAACGTACCCACCCACCGCCCAGGCCCAAGAGACAATATGGCAACATGTGAAACTTTTTTGTATATGAAACAACACTCTATTTCTTCCCACGCTTGGGCCCATGTATGTCCCTCTGAGTTGCCACAGACAGCCGCGTGGACCTCCTCCTGGGGCTGCCTGCCTGTGAGCTGGATGGTGGGGGCTGTTGGAGGGCATAGTGGAGTTCTGCGGGGGTAGGCGGCTCATGATGGCCTGCAGGGCCAGCAACATTGTTTCAGCAATATTGGACTGAACGCTGTTGCCCTCACGGACCCTTCGTGACATCAACATGTTCGAGGTGGCACAACGCCCAATGGCACATGCAAACCGGCGGCCTATCTTCTGGTTACTCTCCAGCTGCAGCTGGGCTTCCTCGCGTTGGAGCCTGGACTCCACAAGTTGTCGCTCAACGAGTGTGGCCAGCATGTCCTGCCATTCTTCAATGTGTTCGAGGCGGCTTGTTATCTCCTGCAGTGATGGTGTTGGGGAGCACATTGGACTCCTGAGGCTGATTGGGCTAAATGTGCCCAGTTGATCAGGGTTGTGGGGGTTTTCCTCATTGACTGAGCAAGTTGCCTCACCGGCTAGTTCCTCTAGAGTGTTGTCCGTGCCATCAGACTCAGACAGGTCTGCTGGTGGTGCTGCACTTCCCGGTGTACTTGCTGTGGCAGCAGGGGTGTTTTGATGGAGTGCCTGCTGGGTTGCTGGTGCTGCAGGGGTGTTTTGATGGGGTGCCTGCTGGGTTGCTGGTACTGCAGGGGTGCTTTGATGGGGTGCCTGCTGGGTTGCTGGCGCTGCAGGGGTGGTGGTTTCCTGAGAGTGATGCACCTGGGCCGTTGTTACGCCATGGGTGGCCGAGGTGCCTGCACCTGATGTCAATTGATGTCTTTCACAATGGGCATGTCAAGTCCCCCTTGACAGCCCCGGTTGACCCTCTTCGGTCTCCGATGATGTTCCTGTAGGAGATTTAAAGACATGCTGTTAGTGCTGTTAGTGGTGTCACAGGATGTGTATAGTACGATTACAACATGCAACACACTCCTCAAGCTACATCACATTGGGGTTACATGCATTGATGTGTGCGGTCATGTGGGTGTGTAGGGCCATGCTTGGGTGCACGCCATCTGGCTGCCTGGGGGGGTGGACCATGGGAGTACTGGGTGTGCTTGGGGTGATGGTGACTGTGATATGTGGCTTTCTGTGCATTGCTTGGGTGGGGGATGCAGATTTAGCTTGAGTCACAATCATGTTTTTGCACTTTCTTTACTCACCAGCCTCGCCAGGTGTCTCTGCTCTAGCCTCAGCTGCACCGACTCCCTTGATGCCTTTAAAGTGCAGCACGCTGCTACACTTTTCCTCCGATGGTAGCAGCTTCAGTGGGGAATGTGGACCACCTCCTGTTGCACAACACTGTTGTCTGTGGTCTGCCAGTATGTTGCGCACCCTCAAGCGCAGGTCATCCTACCTCTTGTGGCAGTCCTTCACCGGACGAGCTGTAACCCCTAGAGCTGATACCTTCTGGGCAGCCTCAGCCCATATGGCCTTGCCCCTCATCTATGTGCTGCGCCTCTGGTCTGCTGTGAAACTACCCTGCATTGTTCACTATGTGGTCGACAAGCAGGGTGAGTTCTGCTTCACTGAAGCAGGGTTTGCACCGACGCCTCAGTGGAATCCTGGAAGACATCTCCCTCAGTGGTATTGGACACTCACAGTACCTGTATGCCTTCTGGTACCGGAGGATTGCAGTGGATTCTGGTTTATGTAATGGCCTCCGCTCTCTTTCCGGTTTCGGTGATCACATTATTTCTGGCTCCGGTGTTTACGCCTCTGCGCAGTGCCGCTATGTCCGGCATGCACTCAGCGGAGGCGGATGTACCGCCACAGATATTGGCGGTACATCTGTATCCGCCGGTGTTACCATAATGGCAGTGGCACCGGTTCCTTACTTTGCTGATGCGCGTGGCTGCAAAGCCATAATTCTACCTTGTTTCTGCCACCATGCGGTGACGGGAACGGTACCACCGCCATCACTGTAACACCAGATTTTTACGCAGAACTTGTAATGAGGCCCAATGTCTTTTCTGAAAAACTTCTAAAAGTCACTGAGTTGCAAACTGCTGAAGCTGTGGTAAAACCTTTGGTTGTCAGTAGACTTAAAACTTCAGAAGCCTTGTTGAGGTGGAACACTATGGGGCAGGCGAGTAGACCCGCATGGTAAATCCTTGTAGAAGTGAACATGGTATGAGAGTCAACCAGGTGGAAGCAGAGGCACTGTAAAGTTATCCTGACAAAGATATATACTTGGATTTATGGTGCTAAAGAGAGAGCTGAGAAGAGCTAACCAGATGTTGTGTGTCTTTGAAATATACAAGAAGTTGTGTTTCTTTGACATTCATAAATTGTTAAAATGTTAAATGTTAAAGGTATTTGTACCGCGCACCGTCACCAATGGAATTGGTCCCCAGGCACTCTGGTGGATCTGTAAATGATAAGGTTGGATGGGGTGGGTTAGTAAGGTGAAGCGGGAGTAGGGTAGTGAGAGGAGTGGTGTTCTGTTGGCAGCTTCAACTCGGTATACACCAGATGCTGAGCTTTGGTGCGGGTATTGGATTGGTGACAGTCCGCGTGTGCTGTTGGTCCGGCTTATGTGTTGTTGCAGTGTTGTGAAGTGCGTGCGGCTTGTTGTGCGAGAGATAGTTGTGTGAGTTTTTTGAGTGAGATAAGTATGCAGAGTTTGAGCATATATTGGTTAGTGGGTTACCTGACCTTTGGCATGTTGGCATTTGCAGTTCTGTCTCAGTTTGGCACCAGTTTACCCCCGCAACTCTATCTGGATGTGGCGCGGGCCAATGTTTAGAATTCTATCTGGGTGTGGGTAAGCCAGCATTCATAGTGCCATCCAGATGCGGCGCAAGCCAGCGTCTAGATATCTTTCAGGGTGAGGGCATGCTATCATTCGCAACCCTATCTGCATGCTACGCAGGCTGGTGTTCACAATTCCAAGTGTGGCACACGCCAACATTCAAGTTTCATCTAGGCGCGGGCGTGCTGTTCTTCAATCAATCACATCTAGATGCGACACAGGCTAATGTCCACAATTCTTGTTGTGGCCTGTGCTAGTCTTCAGGATTCGCATAGGTGCGGGCATGCTAACGTTCGAAGTCCTATCTAGATGCGACGCAGGCTAATATTCACAAATTTATCTAGGTGTGGGCATGTTGGCATTCAGGTTTCACCTAGGTGCGGGCATGCCAGCATTCATGGTTCTAGTTAGATGCGATGCAGGCTAATATTCTCAATTCTATTTAAATGTAGACATGCTGATATTCATAATTCTATCTAAGGGCGGGCATGCTAGCATTCAAAGTCCCCTCTAGATGCGACGCAGGCCAATGTCCACAAATTCATCAAGTGTGGCCATGCTAATATTCTCAATTCTATCTAAATGCGTCTGCTGGTCTGGATATGGTGCGTCCGGTACGTGCGAGTGGGTGAGTCACTTGAGGGCTTTCGTCTGGGTCTAAGTATGTGATCAGTCTCTGGAGTCTTCCTTTTGTGGCTATTTTCCATGATATCTTATGCTCTGTCGAGTGGTTAGTTCTTTGGTTTGAGTGTTTGTCCAGATTGGGAGTGGCCGGGATTGGAGTTATATTCATTGTTGTTGTAATGTCTGCGCATTCTGGTGCGTCTCCGTTGTGGTTACCCTGTGAAGAGCCATAATTTGAGGAGTTTCCTGAATGCTAGGTGGTTTGTTGTGTTCCGTATATTCTTAGGTAGGTCATTCCAGGTTTTGGGTGCCTGGTGGGAAAGGAGGATCCTCTGAGTTTTTTCCTGTTGTAGGGTTTTGGTTCCAGGCGTATGCCGGTGCTTGATCTTAGTGTTCTTGTCGGTTGATGTAGGCGTAGTTTGTCACTTAGGAATTCTGCACCTTGTTTGTGTATTGTTCTGTGTGTGATGCACATGGAATTGAACTTTATTCTCTGTTTTAGTGGTAGTCAGTGTAGTATTTTTAGCGTGGGTGTGATGTGTTCTCTTCGGGGTAGCTTCAGGAGGAGTCTGGCTGCTGCATTTTGTATGCATTGCAGTTTTTTTAGAAGTCGTTCGGGCATGCCCAGGTATAGGCTGTTGGCATAGTCTACTCTGGACATGATCAGAGTGATGATGGTAAGTGTTTTGTTGGCGAACAACAGGAACGGTAGGATCCTTTTTTCTGCTTGCAGGAGGAAGAAACATTTCTTGATTACCGAGTTTACTTGTAGTTCTAGAGTGAGATTGTTATCCATCAGGACCCCTAGGTTTTTTACAGTTGATGATGGTTCTGGTGTGGTGCCGAGCTCTCTTGGCCAGGGGATGTAGTTTATGTATCCTCCCCTTTTTGATACGATGATTACCTCTGTTTTGCCTGGGTTGATTTTGAGATGGTTGAGGTTCATCCAGTTGAATATGTCACGAAGGCAATTCTCTAGTGTGGTGTTTTCTTCTCGGGTATCTTGTATGTTGAAGATGATTTGAGTATTGTCGGCGTAGTTGTTAGGCCGTGTTTTTTGATGAGTTTGATTAGTAGGTACATATGTTGAATAGCAGCGGGGAGAAGGAAGAACCTTGTGGTACTCCGCACGTGGAGTCTCTGGGTTTGGATTTAAAAGGTTTCATCCATACTGTTTCTGTTCTGTCTGTTAGGAAGGATTTGATCCATAGTAGGGCAGTGTCTGTTATCCCTAGACCATCTAATCTCTTTATGAGGATAGTGTGGTTGACAGTGTCGAAAGCTGCAGACAAATCAAGGAGAATCAGGGTTGTACTGTTGTCCGAGTCTGCGTTTGTTTTTAGGTCGTCCCACATTGAGAGGAGAGCTGATTCTGTTCCTCTCATAGGTCTGAAACCAACTTGTGCCTGGTCTAGTAGGCGATGCTCTTCTATGAATTCTTGGGTTGTTTGGTAGACGTACGTTTCTAGCAGTTTGGCTATGTACGGTATGTTGGAGATGGGTCTATAGTTAGATAAGTCCTCTACGTTTCCTTTTGTGTCTTTGAGTAGCGGCTTGATGTAGGCTGATTTGAAGGCCTGTGGTACTTTACCTGTTGAGATTGAGAGGTTGAGGTGGTTCCTGTGGTATTCCATGGAGGTTCCTTGTTTGAGAATTGTTTTATATATGTCTGGGGGGCAGGGGTCTTCAGGAGAGCCTGATTTGTTGCTTTGGTTTACCAGTTTGACAAAAGCCTCAACTGATATTTCTGGGAAGTTTTGTAGCTTGTTTGCGTGTTCCTCGTCGGTGTCGGTGGGGTTTGCGCTGTGATCGCTTGGTCTGTTTTGAATGGTGTGTTGGATGGAGGTTATTTTGTTTTTGAAGTGGTTTCCGAGGTCCTTGCAGAGTTTCATTGATGGAATTGGCGTGTTGTTGCAGCCCAGTGGGTTTTTTATTTCGTTTATGATTTTGAATAGTTTTTTCTGAGCATGTGGTACTCTGAAGATTCGGTTGTCATAATGTTTCCTCTTCGCTTTTTGTATTTCCTTTTTATATGAGCGGATCTGTTGTAGGAATTTCAATTTGTTTGCCGAGGTGTTGTTGGTCCTCCATTCAGATTCTAGTTTTCGTTTTTTTCTTTTCATGGCGTTGAGTAGTGGGATGAACCACTTTGCTGTGGTTTCCTTATGTGATGGGGTGAAGGGCTTTTCTTTGGCGATGTTGTCTAGGGTTGTTGCGATCCAGGTATGAAGTAGGGCAACTTTTTGTCTAGATCTGCTTCTTCCATGGTTGATGCTTGTGGTTTGCTGAGTTCTAGGAGTTCGGTTAGGTTGGAGTTTTTTATGGTTCTCCAATTTCTTTTCATCATGATGGGTCATTTTTCTTGTTGCTTTTTTGTTGGAGTGGTCGTTGTGATTATGAATGAAATGATGAGGTGGTCGCTCCAGAGTATTTGAATTGGGGGTGCCGTGGTGATGAGATCCTTGTTGGCGAAGATTGAGTCAAGTGTGTGCCCTGCTGAGTGGGTTACTCCTTTGACTAGTTGTTGTAGGTTCATGGCTGCTAGTTGGGCGGTTAAGGATTTTTGTGTGGTTGTGGTTTCTTCGTGGAACCAGATGTTGAAATCTCCGAGGGTGATCAGATGATTGTACTTGATGGCTAGGGTGGTGATTGCTTCCGTGAAGGCGTCTATGAAAGTCGCATCATAGGTTAGTGATCTGTATATCAGTATGAATTTCAGGTTAGTTTTGGGGTTTACTGAAAGTCGTAGTATTAAAGATTCGCATTTCTCTGTGTTTAGAGGATCTTCTATTTTGATGGCCAGTTGTTCCTTGTGGATGATCGCTAGTCCCCCCTCCTTTGGATTTTCTGTTTGTTTGGATGCATTTGAAGTCTTCAGGCAGGCAGTTGTTGAGGGTGATCTTGTAGTTGTCGTCTAGCCATGTTTCGGTTATAAATAGGATGTCTATGCCTCCTTCTTATAGGAGATCGTATATTTCAGTTGAGTGTTTGGACATTGACCTTGCGTTTATTAGGTTACAGTGGATTCACTGGGTGAGATTTTGTTTTGAGGTTATTTGTTGTTCAAGTTTGTGGTTGTCTGCTCGTGGTGTTTCCGCGTTGATGTCGGTAGGATGAAGAACGGCGACTGCTGCTTCTTCATTGAAGCAGTCCAGTAAGTTGGTAACAGGGCTGATTATTTTTGGTGTTTCTGCTGTGATGCTGTTCGGATGGAGATCAGTCCGATTGTTGGGTGGGAGGTAGCATTGCTGGTTGTCGGTGCTTCGCCGTATTGTGCGGGGTGTAGTGGAAATCAATGTTGTCCCTCTGTTCTTGTGATGTAAGGTGTGATGGGGTCGGAGCCCACCCACTCTCTTGTTGAGTGCTCCCATCGTTTTTCCGCGTGTTTCAGGAAATTCTTTTGATTGTTTCGAGGTTTCCGTGTTGTGGTGTTGGTGTACCGTAGTTGTTTCGAGGTAAGGTGTGAGGTATAAGGATTTTTCTCTTGTAGATTTTGTTCCGGTTATGGCTGTGTTGGGCGTGTTTCCTTCCAGTGGAGCTGCTTCTTGTGGGTTCTGTCGGCGTTGTGTATTCACGTCTCTTGTTGTACGGTCTTGTTCTCTTTCTCAGCGTCCTTTTCTGGGTCGGGCCATTTTCCAGTTAAATGCAGGCGTAGTAAGGTAGTTGGTCTTCTATGCTATGTTGTGCAGTCGCAGTGCACTCGGTTTTTCCTTCTCTGGATAAGCTGGGGTGTTCTGTGGCTCAGTGTTGCTTTTCTGTCAGTGGGTAGGGTGTGTTTCCTAAGAGTGCACTGTCGGGGGGGTTAGGGTGTTAACGGTCTGCTGGAATGGGACTTAATTGAGTTAGGTTGTGGTGGGTTTCCGAGATTGATAGAGTACTGAGCTAAACGCAGTTAGATTATTTGTGAGACTTGTATAGTGGGAGGGAGTCCTATTAGTGCAATTTAAACGTCAAACAATGCAGTTTGGAGACAGAGCCCCTGCTAGATTTGAGAAACCTGTATAGTGGGAGAGAGGCCTATCAGTGCAATCTAGGTATCATACAAAGCAATTTGGAGATAGTGCCCCTGCTAAATTTGAGAGACCTGTATAGTGGGAGAGAGGCCTATCAATGCAGTCTAGAACATCACACAATGCAATTTGGGGACAGAACCCCAGCTAAACTTGAGAGTCCTGTATAGTGGGAGAGAGGCCTATCAAGGCAATCTAGAACATCATACAATGCAATTTGGGGACAGAACCCAGCTAGATTTGAGAGACCTGTATAGTGGGAGAGAGGCCTATCAATGCAATCTAGACATCATAAAATGCAATTTGGGGACAGAACCCCAGCTAAATTTGAGAGACCTGTATGGTGGGGGAGAAGCCTATCAGTGCAGTCTAGAACATCATACAATGCAATTTAGGGACAGAACCCCAGCTAAATTTGAGAGACCTGTATAGTGGGAGAGAGGCCTATCAATGCAATCTAGACATCATAAAATGCAATTCGGGGACAGAACCCCAGCTAAATTTGCGAGACCTGTGTAGTGGGAGAGAGGCCTGTCAATGCAATCTAAACATCATACAATGCAATCATCTTCTTTACTTTTGGTTCGGTAAGTGGCTCGGAGTCTGGGGCAGAGTAGTTGCTCTACTCCTGAACCAGCCACTCCTACCTAACTGGTCCTTGTAGATGATGGTTGACGGCCAGCCACTGCTTCCACTGCAGACACCGGTTGACACTTCTTGGAGCCGCCTCTGTTGGAGCCGCCCTTGGGGCCCTTAGCCGCAGGGCTGCACGGGCAGGAGGGCTGCCCTGGGAGAGTCGGTTATGACCTAGATGGGGTACTAATCAGGGGGCGGGGTGGGCTGAGAGGCGGGCTTAGGAGAGGGAAACACAGGAGGGAGGCGAGCTGGGATGTATATGTATATGGTGATGCACCAGGAGCGAGGGGCTAGATGAGGGGCCTCACCTGATCGCAGCCGGGAGTAAAAGTGGCGCGCAGAGGCGGCTCGCCGCGGGAGTAGGTCCCTGCTGGAGTGTGGATGTCGGGAAGCCAATCAGGGGCTATGGGTGGGACAGGAGACGGGAGGGAAGGAGAGGCAGGAAGAGGGCGCGGGGTGGGAGCGGGTGAGGGGCCTCGGGGCTTCTAAATACACAAAAAAGGCACCGGCAGACAGTAGCAGCAGGCAGGGGCAGGACTCACCGTGCTCAGGTGGAAATGGAGCCGGTGGGTCCCGCTCTGCCGCTACACCAACAGTAGCAGGCCTCTGGCCAATGGGAGCAGAGGGGGCGGGACGGGAGGCAGGAGGGAAGGAGAGGCAGGAAGAGGGCACGGGGTGGGAGCGGGTGTGCGAGGAACCACGGGGCTTCTAAATACACAAAAAACGCACCGGCAGATAGCAGCAGCAGGCAGGGGCAGGACTCACCGTGCTCAGGTGGAAATAGAGCCGGTGGGTCCCGCTCTGCCGCTACACCAACAGTAGCAGGCCTCTGGCCAATGGGAGCAGGGGGGGCGGGAGGGAAGGAGAGGCAGGAAGAGGGCGCGGGTTGGGAGCGGGCGTGCGAGGGGCCTCGGGGCTTCTAAATACACAAAAAAGGTACCGGCAAACAGTAGCAGCAGGCCGGGGCAGGACTCACCGTGCTCAGGTGGAAATGGAGCCGGTGGGTCCCGCTCTGCCGCTACACCAACAGTAGCAGGCCTCTGGCCAATGGGAGCAGGGGGGGCGGGACGGGAGGCGGGAGGGAAGGAGAGGCCGGAAGAGGGCGTGCGGTGGGAGCGGGCGTGCGAGGAGCCATGGGGCTTCTAAATACACAAAAAACGCACTGGCAGACAGCAGCAGCAGGCAGGGGCAGGACTCACCGTGCTCAGGTGGAAATGGAGCCGGTGGGTCCCGCTCTGCCGCTACACCAACAGTAGCAGGCCTCTGGCCAATGGGAGCAGGGGGGGGCGGGACGGGAGGCGGGAGGGAAGGAGAGGCAGAAAGAGGGCGCGGGGTGGGAGCGGGCGTGGAGGGGCCTCGGGGCTTCTAAATACACAAAAAAGGCACCCGCAGACAATAGCAGCAGGCAGGGGCAGGACTCACCGTGCTCAGGTGGAAATGGAGCCGGTGGGTCCCGCTCTGCCGCTACACCAACAGTAGCAGGCCTCTGGCCAATGGGAGCAGGGGGGGGGGACGGGTGGCGGGAGGGAAGGGGAGGCAGGAAGAGTGCACGGGGTGGGAGCGGGCGTGCGAGTGGCCTCAGGGCTTCTAAATACACAAAAAAGGCACCGGCAGACAGCAGCAGCAGGCAGGGGCAGGACTCACCGTGCTCAGGTGGAAATGGAGCCGGTGGATCCCGCTCTGCCGCTACACCAACAGTAGCATGCCTCTGGCCAATGGGAGCAGGGGGGGTGGGACGGGAGGCGGGAGGGAAGGAGAGGCAGGAAGAGGGCACGGGGTGGGAGCGGGCGTGCGAGTGGCCTCAGGGCTTCTAAATACACAAAAAAGGCACCGGCAGACAGCAGCAGCAAGCAGGGGCAGGACTCACCATGCTCAGGTGGAAATGGAGCCGGTGGGTCCCGCTCTGCCGCTACACCAACAGTAGCAGCCCTCTGGACAATGGGAGCAGGGGGGGTGGGAGGGGAGGCGGGAGGGAAGGAGAGGCAGGAAGAGGACGAGGGGTGGGAGCGGGCGTGCGATGGGCCTCGAGGCTTCTAAATACACAAAAAAGGCACCGGCAGACAGCAGCAGCAGGCAGGGGCAGGACTCACCGTGCTCAGGTGGAAATGGAGCCAGTGGGTCCCGCTCTGCCGCTACACCAACAATAGCAGGCCTCTGGCCAATGGGAGCAGGGGGGGTGGGACGGGAGGCGGGAGGGAAGGAGAGGCACAAAGAGGGCGCGGGGTGGGAGCGGGCATGCGAGGGGCCTCGGGGCTTTTAAATACACAAAAAAGAACCTGGCAGACAGCAGCAGCAGGCAGGGGCAGGACTCATCGTGCTCAGGTGGAAATGGATCTTGACTAAGAAACTCATTTATGCTATGTGTGGAACCTATCATTCAAGGAGAAAGAGGAACTGTTCTTTTGAGTGATCATTGGTGATCAGAACTTTCTTTTGACACAGTGAAGGAACCAAGAACTGTGTTGGAACTTGGTTGTAAACTTGGATTTCCTTGTTTCTTTTTGTTGAACATTGGAACTGGGTTTAACTTAAAACCTGGGGAAGGGGAGTTCTCCCAGGTTATAAAGAGAGATTGTGAATACATTATAACTGCAATTGCTAATGTTGTTGTGATTTGCCATATACATATATTTTGCTTGTGTATTTTATGTTTACGTGTGAGGGCCAGATATCCTTTGTTAGAGTGTTTCATTCAGTTTTTGATAGGCAGGAAAATCCTCGTCAGCATAGGGATAGTGAGGAGTTTGCTGAAACTTATAATTTAATAAAATGGCATATTTTGAGATATCACCCAAACGCTGTCTGCCTCACATTTCTGACCACTCACAGAGGACACAATCCTTTAGAAGTAGCACAATCTGCTACTTAAGAAACAAGTTATGGGGATAAAAAGTGTCCTCCCAAGCACTACATTGAAGAAGGCTTGTGCTGGAATTAGCAAAATGCACTAGTCACAAAAAGGAGGTCACTACTCTTACACTGGGGAGTCTAGGGTCTCAGCAGTTAATCCAAAACAACATTGTTCATATGGTGGGGGTGCTACCATAGGAAAGCATGAGCCATTGACTAAGGGGAGAGGTCTACCCTCCACCGGATCCTTGTAGGTCCCAAAACGAAAGAGTATGCAGGAGGGGGGTGAGATAAAAAGTTCTCACTCACCTCTGGAGTCAGAATAAAATCCCAGAGTCCAAGCAGTAGTGCTAGGAGTCTTGGGGCAGAGAGGATGAGATTTGCAAAAAGAAAATCCCCCTAACAGTGCTGCAATGTACCATGAGAGATATATGTTTTTTGGACTGGGGGCTCCCCCTTCTCTGTTGACTTTTTAAATACTCCTGGATGTATTACACCAAAGAAACCAAAGGATTATCTGCAACAAATTGTGCCCAACTTGTTTCCTATTTGGCAGGAATCCATCCAGTGGTCTCCCCTGTGCGGATGTTCAATGGAACACTGGTTTGGGGTCGAAACCCTGCAAATAAAAGACCGACTTTGCAGAAACGAGTTGTGCAGGCCACCCCCACAAGGTCTTTTGACTCCTCCAGTCTATTTGAAGGGTGGTGTTCTCCCCACACCCTCCTCCTGCTGTACGTCCCAGCTCAACACACTCGTCCCATCTCCACCAGTTACCTCAATCGGCTCTGGTGTCCTATTCGGGTTTCTTCCGAGCCACGTCTCTGAAAAACAGATGTACACCAGGTCACGCAACGTGACGAGGCCTTCTGTATGTCGTTTTATATGGGACGTGGTCTAGAAAGTGCAACCAGGAACATCCTTTTCCCCATGGGAAAATGAACGGTAGTAGGCCAAAACAGTTTTTCTCTAGGCTTAAACACACATTTTGAACCGATTGACACATTTCCTCCAAAATGTCATTATGGGGGGCCTATGACCGGCCATTCTTTTAGAAAATCTTATCTAGACTCTTGCAGAAAGTCCTAAGATATTAGCAATAGAATTTTGCAAAAAGTAAATTTAAATTGGTTTTACCTTAACTGGCTGCCACCCTATAAATAGAAACAAAAACGAATGTAGTGTACAGAGCCTCCAACAGCACATGTGGGTAGCAAAAGTATACCTAACCATTCAATTTAATTTGTAGGTTGCCACAAGCTTTGGACTCCTTTTCTCCACCTAGTAAGTCCAATGCCTTCCATACATTGTATTGGGACCCCCACCAAAAGCACACGTACCATTCCCTCCAAAATGGCTACTCTCTATGGACTTCAGATAGAACATCCTGTAAAAACATTTCACTTTATTTTCCTTGGAGACAGAACAGATTGGGAGGTTTAAAAAGCTACACTTGAAATTGTGCTTTTGCACCAGATGAACTAATGACTTACCTCTCAGTGATGTTCTTTTTGCTGGACGTTCCCTCCCACAGATTCCTCAACGATGATATCTATTTCCCAGCACCAGTTGCTCTTCAGAAACTTTTTCGCAGCAATGGGGCGCACAGCGACTCTGCGTCGTTTCTGCCCAACGCCTCTATGCGCCCCATGCCAGTTATTACATCAGGGCCTCTATATATAGAGGCGCTGTATCCCGTGACCTCAGTGCCACTATTTTTCCCCTGCACTCTAAGAGGGGCAGGTAGGGAGGGTGATGAGGAATCTGTGGGAGTAACGTCCATTATAAAGAGCATTACTGAGAAGTAAGTAATTTGTTCTTCTAATGGAGTCCTTCCCCCAACGGATTCCTCATCTATGATAGACTCCAAAAGCAGTACAACGACCTGGAGAAGGGAGGGTAGAAAGGACAACACCTAAACAAGAAAACTCTGGAATACAGCCCTGCCGAAACGAGCATCCAGACCAGATACAGAATCCAAGCAGTAATCCTTATCAAACATGTGCACGGAAGCCCAGGTGCAAATATCCAGAATAGGTACTCTGCGTTGCAGAACCGAGGTGGCAGCCAAACCTCTGGTGGAGAGCCCTGAGACCCTAAAGGACCTCCTTGCTGGCCAGATCGTACCATTCCCAGATGCTGAGAATGAACTAACGAGAAAGGGTCTGTTTCTTAATAGCCTTCCCTACTCTGGCACCCAGATAACCAACAAAATGCTGGGCATCAGCATAGTTCTCCTGAGTCCGAGAGATGTAGAACTTGAGGTCCTGCATCAGATCCAAGAGATGGAACCGTTCCCCTGCCTTGGAAGGGCGAGGCAGAGAAAAGAAGACAGGTAGATGAATCTTTTGAGAGAGATGGAAAATGGGGTCTACCTTCAGAAGGAAGGAGGATCTAACTCTCAACGTCGCCTTTTCTTGGCGAAAACCAAGTAGGGAGTATTAATAGACAGAGCCTGCAGCTCACTCACCCATCTAGCGGAAGTGATGGCAACCAGGAAAATCATCTTAAGGGTGAGTAGTCTTAAAGAACAATAATTAAGGGGTTCAAATAGAGCTCTGATTAAAAACGCCAACACAACATTTAAATCCCATGCCGGGAAAAAACAGGTGTGAGAAAAACATATTGGAAAGACCCCTCTAGAATTGAATAATCGTGGTGATCGTGAAAAAGGAGCCCTGCTCTAGGGTCCCCTTGAAGACCGAAATGGGTGTAAGACACCCCTCCACTGTAACAACTTGCAGGCCTGTCTGACCCAAAGACAGAAGAAATTCCAACACAGAAAACGTGTAGCAAGTAAAGGGTCCAGATCCCTCTCTTGCCACCAAGCCGAAAACCTATGCCACCTGCAGGCATTAATGGACTTGGTGACAGGTTTTCTAGCAGAAAGAAGTATGTCTAGAATGTCGTCTGACAAATCCCACTTCTGAGACCCCAACCTCTCAGCAGCCAGGCAGGGAGGTTCAAGTGCAAGACCTTCTCCTCTGAGTGGGTGATGAGTCCATCCTCTGCAGAAGATGCCAGGAAGGGTGGATGGCCATGACCAACAACTCTGGGTATAACATTCTCCAGGCCCAGTCTGGAGTGATCAAGATCATCGTGGCCCTGAACAGCCACAGTCTCCTGCGAAACAGCAGAATGACAGGGCTTGGTGGGCATGCACGGAGCAGGTCGAAATCCCATTCACCCATTAGGGCGTCCACCATAACACAGAGTAGAGGAAATGTCCTGGAGCAGAACCACCTGCACTTCCTGTTTGCACTAGAAGTGAAGAGGTCCACCTGGGGAGTACCCCAGAAGAAGAAAATCTCCTCCAGAACATCCTGGCAGAGCTCCCACTTGTGGGAGATTGAGGAGTACCTACGCAGTGCGTCCGCTAGAGTGTTCGCTTTGCCAGCCAGGTCAGCCGCAGTCAGAGACCCGCTGTTCTCCAGAGCCCAGAACCAGAACCATAATCCCATTACTTTTCTGCACAGCAGCAAGGAGCCCACTCCAATCCTCTTGTTGACGTCATGCATTGCAACTGTATTGTACGTCAGGAGCAGTATCGTCTTACCCTTCACAGAGTGGAGAAAAGTGACCAAGGCCAGCCCGATTGCCCTCAAATCCAACATATTGATGTGCTCCCAGTACTCAGATGGGGACCACAGTCCGCTCACCATCAGATCTTGTAGGTGAACACCCCAGCCCTTCAGACACTCATCCATGACCAGGGTCACTTGTGGCCTGGGTTGACAGAAAAGAGACCCCTTCAGGTGTTTGTCTTTCACGGACCACCACCAGGTCTTCGGACACTCTCTCAGAGACTAGAAGATGGTCTGAAGTCTGTCCCTAAAACTGTGGCCATTGGGGGCACAGGAACCACTGCAGCGACCTCATGCGCAGACGGGCCTCCGGTACCACCAAGATATATGATGGAATGAGCCCCAGAAACTGCAGAAAAGCCAATGCTGGTACTGTCGTCTGAGGTTGGAAAACCTGGACCATCTTGAAGATGTTCGCCACTCTGTCCTTGGCTGGGATGGCGAAACCTGTGACTTCTTAGGGAGAAACCCAAGTTGTTCAACTACCTGACCATCCAGTACAAATGTGCCAACGCTAGAACTGGTGAACAGGCTTGGACAAGCCAGTCGTCCAGGTAGGGAAAGACATGAATGCCTTCCCTCCTGAGGAGAGCAGCCACTACTGCTAGAAGCTTGGTGAAAACCCTGGGTGCCGAAGAAAATTCAAAAAGAAGGACTTTGAACTGGTAATGACAGTTCCCCACCTTGAATCTCAGATATCTCTTGTGCTTCTTCTGGAAAGCCACATAAAAGTAAGAATCATTAAGATCTACAGAAACCAGCCAGTCATTCCCACCCAGGGCCTGGTGGATCTGGGCTGCAATGACCATCTTGAACTTGTTCTTGCGCAAGTACAAGTTCAAAAGCCACAGATCCATGATGGGTCTCAGAACCCCATCCTCATTCAGCACCAGAAAGTTGGTTGAGTACCAACCACGGCCTTGTCCCCTGTTTACCAGGAGCTGATGGATCTCGTCAAGCAGAAGAGGTTCCTGAGGCAAGGAGGGAGAGAGGCAAAGGGGGAGGGGGCAGTATCCTGGCTGTACAACCTGCAAAGCCTAAGACTCTGAGGTGGAATTTCTCCATTCCTCTCCAAACTAGGAAATCCTGCCCCCCGCATGGGATGAATGGTGGAAGTCCTCTTCAGAGAGGCTTCCCGCTGGGGTTGCAGAGGGCACTGAGGAGGAGGAAGCACCTCCTCTAGGCGCACCATGTCCACTACCCCTGTAGGGAGGATGTTGTCCTTGCCTGCCGGAGGAAGACTAGCCCCTACCTCCCTGGGCGAAAGAGGCAAAGGAACGAACACCCCTACCCCTGCCGGCTGTACTCGCCGGATGCCATTGCTGCAGAGCCAGCCCAAACGAATCAGCCTTTGTGCCGAACAAGTTCATGCCATCAAAGGGCATGTCCAGGGGCTTATCCTGGATGTCAGTGGTGAACCCTGACATCCTTAGCCAAGAAAAGCTTCTCAAGACGGTGTGTTAGTAGCCATCCCCCTACAACGGAGTCTACGGGGTCCAGACCGGTCTGCGAAATCTGACGGGAAGCCTGCTTGTTGTCTGTAAAAATGGTCAGAAAACAGTCCTGCATGTCCCTTTGTGGGATGTGCTCCGCCGCCTGTTTAACACTGACCAGAGACCAAAGGAGAATTTGGCCAAGGCACAAGAGGCATTGATGCACCGGAGACCCAGGCTTGAGGAGACGAAAATCGACCTACCCCACACTTCTAACAGTTTGCTCTCCCGATCTGGAGGCAAAGATGGAAAAGTCGTGGATTTGAGATTTGCTGTAGCAGCCTGCAACACCAAACTCTCTGGAGAAGCGTGGGCAGAGAGTAATAAGGGATCCCAAAGGCCTGGCCTCTGCTTCTTGGCCGGGTCGCAGTCCACTGTGAGGATGGACACCGGTTTGGCCCATAGTTCTACCATGGCCCCTTTACTGCCTAATTGAAGGGCAGCAAGGTCCCCTTCAGGACCCTCGTCCAGAATATCACATAGGTCATACTTCACCTTAGGCCGGTGGGGGCCGCCAGCCCAGGTTTGTCGACTACCTTTGCCATCAGGACTGAAAATCTGCCTGTGATTTGATAAGGGCGGCAGCAGGGAACATATTGGCCACCAGCTATTTGTCCAGGCCACTTGCCTCCAGCAAGCTGGCTGCCATGTCCACCAAGTCACCCTGTTCCCCGTAAAACTCCCCAGGCAAGTCTCTCACCTCCCTGGGGTGGAAGGGCTCCAGACCAATTATCATCCTCTTACTCATGAACGTCCCCCAAATCGGACATATGTGCCCTTCTTGAGAGTGGGAGGAATTCGCTGTTGGCCCAAGTCCATAAGCGGGTGGACCTACGTCTGAAGATGGAACGGTGCACCCCTTTTTCATTTGGTGATCTTGTCACGCTGTCCTGCGGATTCCCTGTCGGCTACTCCAAGCGCGGTGGGATATGTCGGCTCGGCTGAAGCCAGAGCCATTGGTGCCAATGCCAAATGCACCGGTACTTACACTGCAGCCGCAGGCGTTGGGGGGCGGAGCGCTGGCAGCTGGGCAAAGGTGTCTAACAACTGCAAATAGAAAGCATCCCATTCCTCTGGTGACGAGGATTTGGTCAGAAAAGGCCCCCGAGGTGCCTCTTCCTCCTGGGATTCCTTGAAGTGTTGTCTCTTCTTCTTTGAGGACAAAGCAGAGTGATGCTGAGAAGAACTGCTGGGTGACCTTGACCTCTTGCGGTGCTTCTTCTTTTTGCCGTCTGGACAGGGGAACGCTCTACAGTGCTGCATTCCACACCTGGTGACCTCAAGTGTGTCCACTTATCCCCTCTCTCCTTGTGGAGAAAGGTTAACAGCTTTCACTTTCCGTTCTCGGGGTGCCTTCGGGTGCATTGACTGGCACAACGCACAGTCCTGCATGTCATGACCTTCACCAAAGCAGTAAAAGTATACGTAGTACGGGTCAGGCAGGGACATTTGGCAGCCACAATCCATGCAGAGTTTGAACCCCGAAGATCATGTCGGATTCGGCATCACAACAAATTTGCAAAATGAATATATATTGATAAGAGCGGTGCTCCTAGTAGCGAGCAGAGTGCGTGGAAAAAAGAACTGAGGTCATGGGGCGTGGCACTTCTATATATACTGGCTCCAACGTCATGTCCGGCGCGGGGCGGAGAGAGGCATCAGGCAGAACCGACGCAGAGCCGCACTGTGCCCTCTAGCGGTGGAAATGTTTCCGAAGAGCAGCTGGCACTGGGAGATAGATATCATAGATGAGGAATCCATGGGAGGAAGGAGTCCATTCCAAATTGTTTTGAAAAATAGTGCATATTTTGCAAAAGGATACACTTTGCAGCAACATTCAAACAAGGACACCTAAAAACAAACGTATGCCAACAAAAAAACCCACAGTGGGGTGCACTTTCCAAGTCTCCGGAGCATAAATGAAGGTTCTGAAGATACACTTGTCTTAACACCTTCCTTCACACCAGGGGAATTTGTATGTTTTTTTAAAGCAGAGGGGATGGTGGAAAAGTAGTTACATTTCCGCCTCCCTTTTCCTCTCCACCTTTAAAACATTATTGGTTTCATGGCAGCATGAAATCCGTTTGCCTTTTACACCTGCAAAATCCGTAAAAGGCAAGTGGCATTTAGTTAAAGGGCGATTCCACACCCATTTTACACCTTCCATTTACGTAACTTGTGTGGGGTAAAGGAACCTGTTTTTATTTAAGTGTAAACGTAAGCAGTCCCCTGTGTGCAATTTGTGCTTATTTTTAAACAAGCTTGTTTCTTTATTTAGTGATTTGTACAGCACTGCACGCCACACTGTGGTAGCTTCTTAGCACTGGGCTACACAGAAAGCAAAGATCTGGAGCGGATTGGTGCCAACAGTCTCAAGCCGAAGGGCATCCAGGAAGTGTATAACAATGCTTTGGCGCAGCTTTGATGTTGGAGGATTCCGGATGCAAGCTTGCTGTTGAAACCAGACTTAGGCAGCTGACTGATTGATGACAGGATTGAGTTGGGAAATATCTCTTGTCAAGGCAACTGATAAGGGTGCGATTGACAAAGAGGAGCTCGGTAACCACACACCAAGTGAAATAGTGGAGTCTTCACACCCCTATGGAATTTGAGGAAGCCAGCCTCCACCCCATGCCCCAGGCACCTTCCAACTCTGCAATCACACTGCTCTGATCCACGCTTTGCATCTCTAAACACCAATCGCGCAATCCTGGTCGCCTCCCCCATTTCTGAGGCCCCTCCTACCCTTTCCCATATGTCCCCAGCACATCCTAAAAACCTAAAAAACAAACACTATCTCCCGGTCAACCACTTTGTCTTATCAGCTCCAAGATCAGATGAGCCAACTGGTGCTCCAGAAACACCACCTCTGCACCTGTCAGACCTCATCTTTACTTGCCATCACCATCCTAACATCCTAGCACCGTTGTGAGGACTCATCCTACCCCTCTTCCATGTCAAGACTTGATGGTCGTGTAGCCGATGAAACCTCCGTCCCCAAGTACCACTCGAGCAAACAAGAAATTACTGCCCGAGCGGTCCTTGAGGCCACAGGTGGTGAATTTCGTCAGCCAGAACCAGGAATGCCGGAAGATGCCCCCTATGACCACTGTAAGGCAAACACGAAGTTAGGTCATAAACACAGAACCCTAGACTTGTATATGAATATGTAAGAAGTCTACAATAGGGCTTACCCTTAGGAGCTGGTCGGGACCCAATGTTGGTGTAAGGATGTTATCGGAGGCAGCCGGCAAGGGTGACGACAAGATGACAGCTTGGTAATGCACTTAGTAGGATGAAATCACCACCTGACATAGAAGCCAGAAGCTGTGAGTCAATCAGTTGAAAGGTACGTGATCCAAGAACAAAGTTCATAACAAAAGGGCAATCCAATAGCAGTCCGGGGACGAAAACGTGGTCGAGTCCAGGAGAGAACAGTTCCAGCAGGGTATAGCAAAAGGAGTAAGTTCCAGGCAAAGGTACCGTGAAGGAAGAAGCCAAATCAGAGTCCAAGAATCAATCCGAGGTCAGTGGTAGACTGTAATCTGTAATCCGTAATGCGCCCAACAGGATCAGCTGTGAAGCGCTGGAGGGCAGTCAGCGCGTCGCTTTTGAACGCTGACTAATGATCACGTGACTCTCATCATCCGTCACGTGATCCAACGTGCTGAAGGAGGAGCTCCCAGGTGCCGGCAACGGAGACGTTGTAGAATGCCCGTGGCGTATCTCCATGGCAACTGCCAATGCCGGAATGGAAACCAACGCCGGGATGGGAAATGAGGCAAAAACCGGCGTCGCTGACCTTGTCCCACCCTTTGCCGGCAGGCCTGCAGGGGAGAGTATGTCCTGGCATGTATTTTGGTGGTGATAGTGGGGGCTGGATTCTGGGATGTGTCCACGGAACACGTTGATGAAGATGGGGGCGTGACATTCTAGCCGAGAACCCCCTCCGGCAACACCCCTCCAGATGCCCTTCCACTCTCTCCAGGACTGCCTTCAGAGCACTCTCCCCTCCTCCAGACCCCCTCCTCTTGGAACCCCTCAACCCCATCCCTCGGCACCTTCCAACTCTGCAATCACACCACTCTGATCCACGCTTAGCATCTATAAAAACCATATGTGCAATCCTGGCTGCCTCCCCCATTTCTTAGGCCCCTCCTACCCTTTCCCACATTCCCCTAGCCCCCGCTAAACACCTAAAAAAACAGACACTGTCTCTCCCAGGCCACATCTATTGAGCACACCTCCCCCTACTTCACGCACAGACCTAAGATATCACCCCTCACCGACACCATCGCTGCCACTCCCACACCACCGAATACCATAAAATCACTCCTCAACTTGCTAAATAGCCACCCCCCGCACCCCCAAACGCCGCCAGAAGACCATGGAGGGATCCCCTATCTTGGGCACTTTGGTCAGAGGGATGTCACCAGGGGCCAAGCAACAGTAGGGAGGGCAGAGTCCAGCAAGCACAGCTTCAAATCTAGATCTAACTGGAAGCCTACGAAGTTGGAACAGAAAAGGAGATTAGGAGAAATTAGAAGAATACTGCAATCCAAACAATAGTCTAACTGCCGAGTGAAGAACAGAATGGAGTGGAAAAAAAGCATAAGCTGGAAGACCGATAAATAAAGAACAGCAATAGTTTAGACAAGAACACAAGTTTGCAGTAATAATTTAGTGGAATAAAAAGTTAGAAGATGGTGAATTTTCCCAATGGTATAAAGTTAGAAGCGCATAAGTAAGAGGGGTTCTGGGAGTTTATCTCTACTGGCCTATATCCTGGTTTTGAGTCTCAACCAGAGTCTTTAGCTCACCATCATTTCACAGAAGAGAAACTTCTACTACATATCGGTCTTTGTCCTGCCCAAGGGAAGTCCAGCATCGAAATGCCAGGCAATTCGCTTCTGAACAAGAGTACCAACAGCAACCCCAGACACGTGTTTTGGCCTGTTTGGGCCTCGTCAGTGAGGTGGAGCTGTGCCTCTCTAAGAACAGTTGGCCAGGGTTCCCCGTCTGGTTTATCCTAGTAACATAGGGTGAAAACCCAAAGCTACTTAATATACATAAGTAAGGGGGGTTCCGGGAGTTTCTCTCTATCAGCCTATATCCCGGGTTTCAGTCTCAAAAAGGGTCTTTAGCTCACCATCCTATCACAGAAGAGAAATGTCCACTACATATCAGTCTTTGTCCTGGCAGTCTTGTCCCAAAGGCAGTCCAGCACCGAAATGCCAGGCACCCAGGATATAGGCCGGTTGAGATAAACTCTCAGAACCCCCCTTACTTATTCCTGAATCCTGAGTAGCGCTGGAAGTCGCGAGCCAATGCGACTCATGAGACATCCTGGCCGTTGGCCCTAATCACCCTCACAATGCACATCCACAGCACACATCACAATCACTCCTTAACCGGACACTGGTCGCACAGTCAAAGCAATCATTGAATTAATCACAACGCTCATATCCGTCAATGGACATCAGTGGACGTGTGTGTCAGACCTACGAGCTCAGCAACTTCACCGTTCCACAAAGACACACATAATTTTATCTGACATCATGTCAACATGACTGTTACAGAACTGAATGCACACCAATCAGCTGAGTGCAATACACGCAAGCCAAGCATCAACCGTCCTGACATATATGTGCACAGGACACCCTGTAGGACAATCAGGCCCAGGGCTGGATGTCCAAAGCGAGCAAAGCATCCCACACCTACCAAATGGTTGCCCGGATTCAATGCATGCTACTTACACACTGCCAGACACACGAGGCATGTCCCCCCAGAGGCCCAACACAGTGATAACATAGTGCAAGTGACAGTAAATGTTTACTCGCCATGCACCTCAGCACCAACGTACTAAAGCACATTTCATTGTCTCTCAACTGGCACTCAATACACCCGGGAAACATCTGAGGTGGCTAAACCCTCCACGACATCAGCATCAACTGGTGTCACAAAGCCGACAGGCCAAGACAGGTCTCGGAGCGGGCCACCAAAAAAAAGGCCCTATGGAAGCGTGCCATCTACTGCCATGCCCACTGTTAAGGACACGGCCACAAGGCCTCTACAGGACACAATTGTGGAAGCAGCTCCACCAGCAACAGGGGCAACCACCACTACAGCTGGGTTAGCTGCAGAAACACATATGAGCCAGAGTGGGAATGACAGAAGGCCACAGCAACCACTGCAGACATGCTGTCTGAGTCACCTCCCCCCACATAAAGTCAACGCAATCACCCATTTGGCATTTCTCCCCTGAATCCTTCCCCCTGCACAGCCTCGGGCCACTGCACTCACCTCCTTCGCATCAGTCATCCCGCTGTGCACTTACTTCAGTACCCACAGGAGTCCTCCTCCTACGAGCAGGCACAGCCGAGTAGGCACAGCCAGCTTGACGTTCATCACATGATGTTGTCCATGGACGTAGACAAACACCACAGCCAGTGTCGGACCCCATGCTGCAGGCCATCTGAGGTCGGCTTGACATAATGGAGCACAGGCAGGCTGAGATGCGTGCAGTAGCGCAGGAACAATTGGGCCATTCCAAGGCAATACGGGATGTCATACAGGGGGCAGCAAGACGGGTGTCCCGATCTGTTGATGGACTGTGGGAGCACGGTCCACAGCAATGCCACCAACAGCCTTGTGAGCCAGAGAGTGAGGGAGCTGGCAGAACAGTTATCGGCCTCACATCAGACCATGGAACATCTCCAGGGCAGTGTGCAGGGGAGTTCGGTGTCCGCTACCCATACTGAGGGGTCACTGGCAAGCACCTCACCCAGGCACTTGCAGCACCGTGTGTCGCATGCTTCCAAGCCTGCGGACAAAGGCGACAAGAGGAAGGATTGGACAAGTGGAGGATTGTGTTGGGGCTGAGGGGGTGGGGTGTGTGATTGTGTTGGGGGGTCACGGTTGGCTATTAGGTAAATAAATCAGTTAAGTCATGATTTATGGTAGTGTTTATTTCCGTGGTGTTGGCACGTGTGACATCAGTGCATGTGCATTGACATATGGGGTGAATTTCAGACTATTCTGCGGATATTGGCCTTCAGGCCCCAGGGGACCTGTGTTCCTTCCCTAACTTCCCCACATCTGTCCTATGGTGCCCTGCAGCCAACTGCAACATCTTGGGGGGAGATGGGCATCATCTGGAGGCATTTCTATGTTCCTTTGTATTTTGCCTACTTACTGAAGGCTGTACATGAGGGCACCACCTGTGTGGTGGAGGCACATGAATCTGGCTTTCAGCAGTCCAGATGTGTGCACTAAGTATTACCTGGGCCGCCTCTGGGCCTCATTGTTGGCCGTCTCCTGTGGTGTGCCAGGGTTCCTCACAGGTGTCATCATACATGTCAAGAGCAGATAGCCTGCGTCACCTGCAAAATATGTATGGACTGTGTGGGACGTGGCGGTGTGTGCGTCTGGGTGCAAGTTCATGGTCCAGATGTTATGTTGGCCTATGAGCACACATCATTTGCATGTGGTCGGTGGACCATGATTTCAATGCAGTGGATGGGAATGGTCATACATGGTACACTTGCAGTCATTTACGATGTATGAAAAATCATTAAATGTTTGTGTATGCAATTTCATCACCAATTCAGTCGTCGTTATTGATTGGCTGTAGGCCATACACGGACCATGACAATGCTTTGTCAGGGTATTGGTTTGACGGGTGCCCTGATTGCATTCGTCAACATTGCATGCTTGGTGTTCCTGTGTAGTCACATGTGTTCAGTCTCTGTACTGGGTAGGGCAGTCATGGTTCATCACGTGTTGTGTGATTAATTGTTGATGCACCATGGAACTTGTGGTTGTGACACTATTCATTCCGTCCCTGCGTGAATTAAAGTGAAATGTCTTACTTGGATTGCCTGCTACTTACCCACAAGCCAAGTAAGCTGTCCTCTGTGTGTGAGCATGTACGGTGGTAGGGTAGTGTTCATCAGTATCATGTGTAGCACGAGGGTATCAGACGAACCATTGACTGATTGTGAGGTTCGTGTCATATGTTATTTGAACATTCAGAAAATTGTGCTGTTCCTGTTCTGGTATGCCTGCTCCATTGCCTGTGGGGGCACCAATCCCATATGTGTGCATTCCAATGCCGGTATGATGTTGGGTGCTAGGCTTGGAGATGTGCTGATGGGCATCCCTCATGTGCGTGTTCAGGACCTGGCCCGGCACCTTTGTTTAAGTGGGCTGGGACATCTCATGCAGTGTGCTGTAAGGAACTCATGGTGGCAATAGTAAAGACAGACACAAGTGATCACAGTTTAAGGGTGTTTATTAAACTGTATACACGGGTTGTAAAAACGCCTAATCTAAGCCTTAATCTAAGATGGGAACAAGATACCACCATCAAATAATAATAATGCAGTCCTAGTGGAGTCTTGTATACTAAGAAAAAGCTATTGCCATTCCTTATGCTAAATACAAAGATGCAGTAGTCGGGTCTCCCTTCCCCACGTTTTAAGACCAGGACAAGGTAGTACTCTGTAGCACAGTACACGCTCGAGGTTTCCCAGCACGAGCTAACAATTCCGCTCTCAACTTATCAGGGCCTTCGGTGGTTTAGTCTCTTTTCTACAAAAAGTGTCTTGCCTCCGAGGACCTGATGTGTTCTCAAAATAATAAACAAAAGTTCCTTTCTGCTTGCACGTTGGTTGATGTCTTTTCACCCCCAGATGCCTCTTTTCCAGGCTAAGATCCACAAGACGTTCTTAGGAACATCAGGCCCTTCGGTATTCAAGCTTCTCGCTTCACAGGGTCTAATGGGTTCCAAAAGATTAAACAAAATATTAACAGAAATTGCAGTTCTTCTCTGATTATACTTGGGTGACACCTCTTCACCCCTGGATCCCCCTCTTTTCCGGGCTCAGACCCCTCTCGAATATCAGCCTCCCTCTGTTGGGTTTACTCTGTCTGACCACTTTTACCCTCTTCTCGCCTTTCGTCCAAGGCCTTCTGGTAACTGTAGTTTTAACAGCAGGGTAATTGCCCAGAGTTCCTGAGTGAGCACTCACGTGGTGCTTGACTCTTCTATAGCTGGCTTTCCCCTTGCATTTCAACAGTTCTTTGTACTTTCTTTAATCAACCGCTTGCAACTTTTGTTCAACTCAGTTCGGTTTCTTATTGGCTCTCCCCTCGACTCACCGCTGTGATGAACCGCTTGACTTTTCCTGTCTCTGGAATCAAGGCTGGTACCACGGTGGTAAGCGTCTCCCCTCGGCTTATCAGCGGAGGAGGGCCTTGTGTACTGTTGACACCTGCTGCAAAACACACTGGCTTTTGTTGGCAGTCTTACGATTCCTTCTGTGGAGGTTTCATGGGCCTGGCTCAGAAAGGGCAAGGTTATTTCTCTCCTTGTCACCCTCTGGGTTTGCACCGTTTTTCTTCTCCTCTTGAACTGCCGGGCGGAGTTAGCTCTCTCATCCTGCAGTCTGCCTTGCTCGTATTGTGCTCTCATGCTCCACCTTTTATCCCTGTGGGGAAGGGAAAGGGCTGTCAGGTGTGTGCGATTCTGGTCATTTGCCTGACCCTTGTGGTGGGATATGTCAGGTAAATGGCTATGGTGTTTGTCCTTCTTCTTTCGTGATGTGTGAAAGTGTTTGTTTGGAAAAAGGGGGGCGGGGTCAAGAGGAATTATATTGTTGGTCCTAGGAGCTATGTTAAAGTTGGAAGAAGGAGTGTAAAAAATAATCTTAGAAACGGGAGGGAGAACGACTGGTAGCATTTTGGTAGAAAACCACTGGAAACCTGTATCCTGGGGTTTGTAGTTTTTGAATTTAATGGCATTTGGGTTTGAAGGGGATTCACATAGGGAAGATTCTTTGGGAGGAAAGGAGGTGGAGTTGGTGCAGACTATCAAATCCTCAAGGACCTCGTCTTCCTCGTCCCTTTCTTCGGTAAAATACCACGCCTCACCTGGAGTATTCCTCCGAGTACAACCCCGGGTTCCCCTACGCAGGTGATTCTTCCCCACTCGTCTAACCCTAGGGTTGGGACAAGAGAGGGCCAGTTCGTCTCTGGCCACCTGAATAAGCAATTCCCAGGATCTACTCGGGAGAATACCCTCAGGTTTCTTACAGTACCCACAGTGTACTTGCATCTGCCTGTGGCACAGTACTGTAGGACGCACAGTAGCTTCAGCAGGTGGGGGATGGCAGTTCACATTGCCATGGCACTATGGTGATCAACCTGGGTCCGGGTGAGATTGTCTGTGATGGTTGGACAGTCCAAACAAGGCAGGGTCACTAATTGGTTGTCCATCAGTGTCCATGGGGATAGGCGGTCACATGGTATGGGTGCCCACCACAGTGCAAATCTCAGGCACATTTGTGGTGTCTGTCTCCTTCCCTGCTGGGGTCTTGCATGCTGCTGTAGCTGGCTGTAAGGTAGTTGGTTGTGGATCCCATTTTCAACATCTGCTTGTGGCAGCATGTTGCTTGGATTTGTGTTGAGGGTAGGTGTAACCCATTTGTACTCCTTCCAGTGGTTCTGCTGCACCTGTGCATTGATTTCAGACACCTGTGTGCAGTTACCTCCACCTTTTTGGTGGAGGTAACTGCGCTGTTCTTTTGGAGGTAATTCTGCTGATTTTGCTCTTCTAATTGGGCAGTAATTGGTTTTCTATTTTTGGCGTTAATTCTGCCGGCAGAATTACCTCCAGCAGTGATTGCGTGGATTATTGGTGAATTTACCACTGGAGGTAATTCTGCTGGCGTATTTAATGCCAAATTTGGAATTTGGCATAGCAGTGAAGTTGGCAGCAACAGATTTACCACCAATTCTACTTACCGCCATACTTGTAATGAGGCCCAAAGTCTTTCCTAAACTTCAGAACGTATCTCGTTGTTGGAGGATCTTTGACATTCAACACAGATCGACTTCTCTAGGAAGACACCAGAGCGCTGTTAAAGAGCATGAAGTCGGATGTGGCCTTCGACTACGGCAGAGTTATTTCGATTTTATTCGGCATCATACCCAGGCTTTTTTGGGCACAGGAGGAGCCTTTAGTAGATGTGAGAAATCTGAAGGTACTCTCACATCTGCTCCTCAGGGATCTTATGTGAATGTCGGTAAGTGGCCGAAGAGATGGAGGAGACCATAGCACTCCGAAAGAACATTGAAACAAGTAATGGTCCCTGCAATATTGAATACTGAACTGAAAGAAAGCCGCTAATTGAGAAAATCCACATAAATGCTACCCATATTAAATATCCAACTGAAAGAAAGTTTCCATTTAAGTGAATACACGTAAATACTACTTATGATGAATGCCAAACTGAAAGAAAGCTGCAAATTGAATAAATCATGATGTGGTGAATGAACACTCTAATAGACATGTCAACCAGCACTATTAATAAAGGCAGTATGGACATAATTAAAGGCATATAAAGGATTGAAGAGATGGGGTGAGCATTACATCTGCAAAGATGAGAAAGACTTTCAATTAGAGCTGCGAGTGATAGAAAGAGTCACAATTATATTACAAGGCAATAACTGGTATCAAAGGGTAATACAAGGAATACAAATGTGGAAAGTGAAAGCCTAAGGCAGAAGAGTCTACAAGGGGGCCAGCAACTTTGAGGAGACTTATGGTTGCACGACATGTGATGGGTGGACCATGCAATCTGATAACTGCATATACCAGGAATTCTCCTAAGAAGTAGTGTGATAAACTTGACGGTATTCTCCCACCCACTCCCTCAGGATCTTTCATTCAGGTGGCCAGGGAAAGGCCATTGCTTTTGGATCCCAACCCTGGGGGTGGACAAGTGAGGGAGGATCACCTGAGTGGAGGGCCACAGGGATTGGGAAGAGAATACCCGAGCGTGAGACATCTTATTCCCCAAGTCCTGAAAACACCTTAGTCTATGCTCCCGCAGCTTTTGTGGGGTGTTTACAATCTCACCTCATCTCCCCTCCCCATTTGCAACAAATACTGAGACGAGGAAGAGGTGACTAAGACCAGTAAAGATTACACATAGGAATAACATGGGGAAAGAAAGGCAAACCTACCTTAGAACTTAGGTAGTCCAACTGGTAGATGCAGGGTCAGGCGCTGTATAGTTACTCACACCTGACTCCCACATGATAGTTTGGTTCACTATAAAAGGTGTGGTCATGCACACAAGAATGAGCGAGCTGGGGATGCAGTATGGATCGTTGGAGCCAAGGAGCGGAGAGAAGCAGGAGTTGCAGGCTGGAGGATAGCGCATTGAGACGCTAGCCTGGTGTGTGTGTGTGGGCTGTAGCGTGGCGAGGGAGCTGTGCCTTCAGGGAACTGAAGAAGTGTTGCCTGCATTCCGTAGGCCAGGTGCCGGAAAAGTGATTGCTCCCTTGGGGCCAGTGCCGACCCCCAGGGTGCGTAAGGGCAGGTGGTGAGACCCTGACCTCAACCCCGCACTTCCAGAAGGAGCCACCTATCAACGCAACGCTGCCTGGTGAGTTTCATGGGGAATGTAAGAGAAACTCAGGAGCATGCATTTGGATGAGAGCGGAGCGGGAGAAAGGCACAGACAGTAAAGTGGAACGGAATTGCAAAGAGAGCAAAGCATTAAAAACGGAAAGTGCAGCTGAAGGCCAGAGCAAAGCAGAAAGCCGAAAGGCTGAGAGCAAAGCAAAAGAGCCACAGCAAAGCAGAAAGCATAGCTGAAGAAAAAAAAATAAAGGTAGAAAGCGTGAAGGTTAAAGGTGTAGCTGTGAGCACGAATAAAGTGAAAAGCAAGGAAAGCCGAAAGGCGAGCAAAAGACGGATCCAAATAGAAAGAGAGAGAAAGTGAAAAGAAGCACAAGGGTGCGAGTGACCCGCAAAGGAAAGAGTGAGGGACACAGAAAGCAAAGAGGACTGCAAGTGTGCATGGAAGGGAAAGAAGAGTACAAGTGTGCACGGAAAGTAAAGAGGAGCGCAAGTGTGCACGGAAAGCAAAGACGAGTGCAAGTTACACAGAAAGGAAAGAAGAGCGCAAGTGTGGATGGAAAGAAAGAAGAAGTAAAGGGGGGCAGGAAGCATCTGGAGAGAAACAAAAGGTATCAGGAAATGAAACGACAAGAAAACTAAGTGAGGGACAGAGGGCTCAGAGTGGTCACGCCTAGGAAAAGTAAAGAGCCTGGTGTTTTCGAAAGCCTCTGATTCTACCCCATGAAAGGATGGTATGTGGAAAAGGTTGTCAAAAAGGAAAAGGCATATGCTATACCATGGAATTTGTGTTTTGAATTAAAGGGGCCCAAATCTGGGGAAGGGTGCCCTGTGAAATTAAGAAAGAACTGTGACCTGTTTAGTTGTGTTTTTGAAAGCTGGAAGAGGCCTAGAGCTCGGGGAAAGGAACCCTGAGAGGCCTATCAAGGAAAGCCTCCTAATAACAGTGACTTTGGGCCTCATTACGAGTTTGGGGGTAGCCATGCCCTTAATAAGGGCATGGCTGCCTCCAAACTCGGGTCCGGGTTCCCTGAATGGGGAAATACCGGGCCATTCCGACCTTGGAGGGCCCGTTATTTCCCCATTCAGGGAACCCGGACCATACCCATTCCCATTTGAGCCCCTACAGGGCTCAATGGGAATGGGGAGCATGCTAACAACGAGCCCGTTAATGACGGGCCCGTTGCTAGCATGCTGGCCCCCTCGCGGGACCCACTAAGGACGTCTGGTAAAACCAGACGTCCAGAGCGGGTCCCGCGAGGGGACCTTGTAATGGGGCAGTAAGGGGTTAGCAGCGCCGGCACCTTTACCGGCGCCATTAACCCCTTACCACCCCTCTCGTAATGAGGCCCTTTGTGTTTAAAGGTCGGAAGGGACCTGAGCTTGGGGAAAGGAACCCTAAGAGGTTCAACCAAGTAGAAGACTTATGAATTCTGTCGTACTGTTGAAAGAATTGAAGAGTGGGGAAGGGGACACAGCGAAGCTTACAAAAGGAACCGTGTTACAGTTGTTCTATGGTGTTTGAAACTTAACTAAGCTGAAGCTTGGGGAATGGAACCCCAAGATACTTAAAAACACTAAGTTAGTTGGAATAACTACACAGGGCCTGTGGAGAAGGTCTTACAAACAGCCCTGTTGATTGAACTCATTTGTGCGACATTGACCAAGCAGCACCTGGTAACAAGACCATCAGAAACCAACCTTGTTTTCCACTATTTGCTGAACCACTATTTATTTTGTTTTGAAAAGAGTTCTAATCACATTCTTGCACAGAGTGAGGGCAAGCATACGTTTAGACACAGGTAGACTTTTATTTTGGACTATAAGATGATGGCCATTAGAAACATCATTTGAGGGAATTACCCCTTTCAGAGTTGGGGCCAGTCAGGCATTACTCAGACCCATGAACCTTTGTAAATAAAGGTTTTCAAATGAACCCTTTTGAGTCTGTGTCTCTCTTGATACCATGCCTGTCTCACAGTAGGGTAACTGGTTGCATGACCAGTGAAGGGTGGACCATCTGGTATAACAACTGCGCCTAGACCAGGAAACCCTTAACAGTGAACAAGCTGTGATGAACTATGAAACAACTGGTTAAGCAGACCTAAAGGAGGTGTCAAAAGGACCCAGTGTTTTCTTTTAGAAATTTGAGCAAATACAACCAACTTGAAAGTTATGTTAAAGTCTTGAGGAAGGGAGTCCCAGGACCTATGTTTTTGTGTGATCTGTGTGTGAGAAACCAGAGGGTATCTCACCCGTTAGCCCCCGGGGATCTCTCTTTTAGGTGGCCAGGGCCCAGCCATTGCCTTTGGATCCAGATGCTGGGGGTGGACCAGTGTAGGAGGATCACCTGGGTGAGGGGTCTTCAGGGAGTGTGGGTGAGATAGCCGATGGTGAGACGCAGTATTCCCCCTCTTTTTTCATCTACCCCATTCTATTGTTCAGGAAGTCCCAACTACCCCAACCCCCTTTTACACAAACACTGGTCAAGGAAGAGGGTGACTGAGAGTAACCAGAATAACTCTCACATCGTACTGAACATGTCCCGTTAATCGGGTCAGGCAAAGTCAGGCACTTTACCCTAAGTGCATATACTTGAAAACAGTTCGCTCTCCTCACACAAATAAAAGGAAACACCTAAAGACACACTCTGAGAAAGGCAGAACACCAGAACAAGCAGGACTTCCAGGACGAAGGCACACCTACTGCAGTAGAGCAACGGACCAAGGGGCGAGAGCAGCGGGTCGAAAACCCCAAGTCTTCCGACAGACCGCAAAAGAAACGCAGAGAAGGCCAGATCCCACAAGTGTTTTAAGGACGCCAGCAACCCTCCGGGGTGAACGGCAGAGTTGGGGAGGTGAGGTTAACCCTCTGGTACTAACCTTGACTCGAAAATTGGAAAATGCAAAACAAGAAAGAAGCACACACAGCCGGTGAGTTGGCAAATGACCTGAGAGACCACTGTGTGTTAAAGTGAATGAAGTAGCAACATCATATCCCAAGTGAAGGCTGCACAAGTGTGGATGATACACGAAGAAAGGCAGACCTGTGAATGAACTTTAAAGTAAGAAACAGCTGCAAGATCAGCGATACTAAGTAATGGAGTGGTCCGTTGAAAGGAAGTTGCCCATTCGAAAGTCTTAAGTGAAAGGTGCATTGTTTGAAGCTAACGAGTGACCAAACTGCAAGAATGAAAGTAAATAGTGAACGTTGAGTCGAAGTGGTCCTGCAGTGGTCTGTAAAGAAAGCCATGCACATTTGAAAGACCTTGACATCTGAAAGTGGTACTAGCCTGATTGAGGGAGACCCAAAGTATATTAAGCTTGGGGAAGGGAGGGGGGCGTGGCCAGCTAGCCAGGCAGTAGGACATGTCCCGCAGTGCTGCTCCTAAGGATCCGGGATCGATTCGACAATATACATCCTTAAAACCACGTACGGCTCCTAAGAATGAAAGCAGGGACGTCGGAACGTGTGCTCCATAATACCTGCACATTATAACAGAAACGGAGGCTTCATTGCCATAAAAGACACTTTACTCGCAGGCGGCCGCACCGGAAGACTGCGGCACAAGACAGCGGCAAACAAAGGATTTGAGCCCACAGACCCGAGTGTTGGCCGGTGAAGACTGGAGGCAGGGATCGCGAAGAGTGCGACCGGCTGCAGGTTGAAACACGTTCGCACTGCAGAGCCTGCCGCCTTTTGGACATAAGCATATGCACGCGGCGTTCACGTGCGGAGCGGGCTGTGAGCGGCGGCAGCGGGCATCTGCAGGACCGAGGTGTCCCCGGCGGCTACATTGTAGCAGCGAGAGAGCCGTCCAGGGCTCTGTGAGGCTTTAAAGTGCCCGGCGTGGAACACTGGGAGCGCCTCTGCAGCGAGCACACAGCAGCCGGCGACGTGGAGTCGGAATGGGAAAGGGATTGATTTTGTGTAGCATTAACACAACCACACTGCTCCCAGCCACAAGACACTGCCGGGCTGGAGCAGATGATGAAGAAACATTGACGCATCCCTGCATGTGAAGCTTGGGAGGCGATACCGTGCCCACACTGATTAAAGACAGAGATCAGGAGTGGAAAGCAAGTCGGGCTGCAGTAAAAAATGCTACTTACTCACATGGAAACGACATAACGAACGCCCTTGGTGTGCAAGGGAACTTAACGCTTTAATGGGCATACAGCATTAACGAAGAATAGCTGGGTGCTGTGTCCCTGTGGGATGCTGAGATACTCTGGCACCTAAGTGCGCCGGATGCCTGCCCTGCACTGTGAAGGGGCCTGGGAACCAAAGCACTACAAAGGGCAGGGAGAGCACCTATAATCGGCAAGGGAAGATGGGTAGTGCACCCAGGCACTGCCAGAAAAGTGGACAAAAACACAGTGGAATATAGTGGCGGGCTGGCTGTGTGAAGAACGAAGTGACAAGGGACACTTGCCCTGGGTCACAGGATGACTGGGAGAGTGATCAAGAGCAAGAGCAAACAACCCACGAGGGAGGCGTTTGCCAAGACGCAGCAGTCTCCAGCTGCATTGGTGCTGGTGGGCGCAAGTGGGCCCACGGGAAGCCCAACTGGAACCGAGAACCATCAAATCTAGGCTGCCATAACAGAACTAAAGGACTCCTGGGGGATAGCAAAGGCGGACTTAAGGACCTCCTTGGAGGCTCAGATCGACGCAGTGGGGATAGATGTCAACTTGCTACGACAAGATGTCAGGGCGTTGGCAGACAGAACAAGCAGCCTGGAAAGTGCTGTTAAAACCAACACGACCACCAGCCCTGACAATGCAAAGGAAGTCCACATACTAAAACAGCAAGTGGCCAATCTGGAGAACCGTGCGGAGGAGGCGGAAGGGATAGCGAGACGGAACAACATTCGAGTGGTCGGTCTGCCGGAAGGAGAAGAAGGCCAGGACCCCACAGACTATGTGGAGAACATGATCCAGCAGGAAATAGGAGCTGACAAACTCTCACAGGGATTTACAGTGGAGCGTGCACACAGAGACCTCACGAGAAAACCAAAGCCCGGAGCACCTCCCCGCGCAATAATTGCCAAGATTCTGAATTATAAAGACTGTCAAAAGATCTTGGAGTATTTCAGGAAAGGGGGAACGATAGATAGAGCCTCTGCCACAATCACAGCTTACCCGGATTATACAATGCTGGTCCAGAGGCAGAAATATAGCTATGTAGCGGTGAAGAGACGGCTGCGCGCGGCCGGCATCAAATATATGCTCCTGTACCCTGGAGACTGAAAGTGCTACATAAGAGTCAAATGTTTTTTTTGACACCCCAGAGGAGGCTGCCGCATGACTGGATCTACAGAGCTGCCCGGAACAGGATGCTGCACAGGCCCAAGGAGAATAAGATAAGTGACTGAGGCGATTTATGTGGACTGCACGCTGTGAGGTACCCTAGCAGAGGCTCGACAGGAACTTTAAAAGATGAGAAAGGATGGGTGGCGCGGAGGCTAGGTTTGGATACCCTTGATCCTATTGAGTGGCATTGGACTAGAATATAGAGTTTTGATTACGTAGACAAATTGGACAATAGCATGTGGTTAATTATGGCAAACAGGAGCAGCAGAACACAGGCACCCTACCTCCCAAATAATAGTAATAGTAGTAGGTTAGCCATTAGGGCTACCTGAACCTGCTGAGCTTCGAGTACAGGCTATCGCCAGAAAGTGCTAGATGCAGGGGTTCCTGAGATCCAGGGATGGAGCTGGGCAACTGTAGGGGGGTGAAGTTGGGGAAGGGAAAGGTGGCGGGTGGGGGAGAGGCAGGGGTGGACTGGGAATTAAAAGAGGCCCTGGAAATAATTACTGGGGACCAAAAGAGGCCCTGGAAATAATGTTCAAAGTGGCCCCATATGACACATTTTCAGCAAGCCCAATGCTTTTCTTATGAGAAAATTTGGAAATACCACACAAAAGAGGCCCAGGGTGCAGAGGCCCACCGGGAAAACTCCAGAGTTCCCTATAGGCCAGTCCACCCCTGGGGAGAGGGAGGGGTGTTTGGGGTGTTTGTAGTTACGGGAAGTTTGAACTGGGCACGAGCCTATATAGACAGAAATGGAAAGGGGAACTGGCCTGCACTGATGGGGGGGAATCGGAACTCTGACAAGCCATGGGGGACCTTAAAATAATTACATGGAATGTCAGGGACCTCAACAGTTATTTAAAAAGGAATAAGGTTATGTTATACCTGCGCAGACAAAAGATAGATACTACATTGCTGCAGGAAACTCACCTGACACGGGAAAAGCTGGGAACGCTGGTGAAGAAATGGAAGGGGGGCCTCGCGGGCTCAACGTATTCTGCCTATGCCAGAGGAGTGCTCATTTGGGTAGCGCCGCATGTCCCGTTTCACTTGTTGCAGGAAACTGCGGAAGCAGATGGGAGAATGGTTGTGCTGAGGGGACTGGTAGAGAACAGGGAGATATGCATTGTGAACACCTATGCCCCCAATCAGAATACGGCAACATACTTCAGAACCCCGAGTACTAATCTTAGCATGTGTATGGGGAGCGCGGTGATCTGGGGTGGGGATTATAACTGTGTATTCACCCCTAAGGTAGACAGATCGGATCGGAAGTTTGATAGACCTGCCCCGGTGGCAAAAGCGCTGCAGACATTGCTAGACGACTTTGGTCTGGTGGATGCGTGGAGAATGAAACACCCCCAAGAAAGGCAGTACTCGCACTATTCTGCCCCGCAAGAGTTGCATACGAGGCTGGACTATGTCTTCGCCACGTCGGAAATAATGATGGAGACGGTGCAGGCAGAGTACAAGGCGAGGGTTCTGTCGGACCACTCGCCCTTGGTTATTGACTGGCAATACTTCCCCCAAGAGCTAGGATCCCGACATTGCGTCTCCAGGCAGAGGCGCTTAAAGACCCCCTTTTTAGGGAAGACATAAGGGAGGAGATTATAAACTACTTTGAGGTGAATTCGGGTAGTGTGGACTCAGCGAGCACGCTATGGGAAGCCTTTAAGGTGGTGATGCGGGGTGTAGCAATAGCAAGATCTAAAAGCCTGCAGGGAGGAATCCTGGCTGATCTACAGGAATCAGAAAGGGAATTGGAAAAGGCGGCGTTGAAGGGGGGAGATGATACTGAAAGAGACATGGGGCCTCATTACACGGAAGGCGGTAAGCCAGGGTGCTATTAGCACCCTGGACCATGCCGGTAAATTACCGGCACCGCCTTGGCGGAAAGGGGATTTACCGCCCCATTCCAAGGTTGGAGGGGCGGTAAATCCCCCTTCCGCCATTGCCCTTCCCCATTCCCATTTCTACCCCATAGGGCTCTATGGGAATGGGGAAGGCGCTAATTACGGCACCGCAATTTTGCGGTGCCGTAATTAGCTCCGAGGTCCCTTAGCGGGTTGGTTTTTAACGCCTGCAAGAAGCAGGCGTTAATTCCTCCAACCCGCAAAGGGACCTCGTAGTACGGCGGTAAGGGTTAACGGTCACCGTTTCCATTAACGGTGACCGTTAACCCTTACCGCCGTCCGTGTAATGAGGCCCATGGAGTTGATACTTAAACTGCAACAGACATGTGCAGATCAATGGGAAAGGCTATGTAATCTTAATTACACAAAATATATAGAGAGACAGCATGCGGGAGGAGATAAAACAGGAAGGCTTTTGGCATGGTTATCTAAGAGTGAGATCCCCAGACCCACTATTAGGACGATAACAAGAGAAGATGACAGTGTAGCTGACACCCAGGAGGGAGTAAATCAGGAGTTTGCAAATTATTTCAGGGAACTATATGAGGATAAGGAGATAAGCAGTTATGCAGAAATAATAGATAAACTAGAAGACATGGGTATGCCTAAAGTGAGTGCTGAAGAGAGAGAGGAGCTGGATGCACCAATCACCTAGGAGGAGTTAGAAGAGGTGGTAAGACAGCTACCTACTAGTAAGACCCAGGGAGCGGACGGGTTTCCAAGTGAGTTTTATAAAGTGTACAAAGCAGAAGTACTCCCCCCAATGTTGGATATGCTAAATGAAGCGTTTGAGATGGGAAGGCTACCAGAGTCACTTAGAGAAGCGATCATAGTACCACTTCCCAAACCTACAAGCCCGGAAATAGCTGTGGCTCCTATAGACCATTGTCAATGATGAACCAGGACAGCAAGATACTGATGGCTGTCTTGGCGAGCAGACTGCGCAGAGTAATTGGCAAACTAATACACCCCGACCAGACGGCCTATGTCCCGAATAGGAACATCACCCATAATCATAGACGACTACATTGGGTTATTGAATGGGGGAGTAAGAATGAGGGTGAAATGGCAATAGTGTCCCTAGATGCTGTGAAGGCCTTTGTCTCTGTTAAGTGGCCATGGCTGCTGGCAGCCTTGGCAGGCTATGGGATGGGGCCTGGATACATAAGATGGGCAAAGATGCTATATAGTGAACCGTTGGCCAGAGTCAAAACAGGAGCGGTGATCTCCAAGAGATGGCAACTAAGCAGAGGTACCAGACAAGGGCGCCCCTGGTCCCCTATGTTGTACATATTAGCTTTAGAGCCTCTGGCGATATACCTTAGACAACAGTACGATACTATAGGCATCGAGGTGGGAGGGGAGCGACACTTGATCTCCTTGTATGCGGATGATTTGCTGCTGTACCTGAAATACCCGGAGGAGAATCTCCAATATATCCTGGAGGTTATGGGTAGGTATGCAGGGCTGTCTGGCATAGCGGTGAACCCTCAGAAATCTGTTATTTTCCCGCTAGGTAGTTATAAAGGGATCCCTGTCGGCGGTTGCCGGTGCTGCAAGCCCCTTGGGCGGTTGGTACTTTTCGGTACCTTGGGATAGATGTGTACCACACAGTGGAAGAAGAACATAGGCACAACGCTGAGGTAGCCATAGTGAAAATTGAAAAGAGTATGAAATTTTGGGTGAAGTTGCCTCTAGCAATGATCGGGCGAGGTGCAATGCTCAAGATGGTGGTCTTACCCAGGCTCCTGCATTATTTCGGGAACATTCCCTACCTAATACCTAAGAAGTTCTTCACCAGACTGAATGGCATGTGCAGAGATTTCCTGTGGCAGGGTACTAGAAAAAGGGTGGCACTATGGAAGTTGCAGAACATTTATGAAAAAGGGGGAATAAAACTGCCTAACTTTGAGGTCTATTACGTAGCGAGCCAACTGCAATATATAGCTAAATGGCTCTCAGATGAAGCGACCCCTAAATCCAGGTTCTTTAGAGCAGACTGTGCCCCCATTTTATTTAAAAGAGATGATTTGGCTGCCCGAGACAGAAATGAAAGCACGTCCTAAAATGGTGATGCTTGAGTGGAGGATCTAGCAACAAGCATGCCAGATGATGGAAAATCCAGTCCCATGCTCCCCGCAGATACCGCTGGTCGCGCTGGCTGGGGGTGACAAGCAGCTACAAATGACAATTAGGAACCACTGGGAACCTGTGGGGTTGGTAACTAGGGGAGATGTCTGGAGGGAGGGGACTATCATACATTTTGAAGAGCTGAGAGAGGAAGTGGGGTTACACGTGGGTCAATTTATTACATATCATAGAATGGTGCAGAAAATTAAGACAACTTGGCCTGAGACAGTACTGCAAGAAGAGCCAGATGTTACCGTAGACATGATATATGATACGACGGAGGGAGGGCATGAGATTTCTAGGTTGTACGAGATGATGATGTCCAGGGCTGGGAAAGAACTAATGCAACTGAGACTAGACTGGGAGACGGAGGTGGGAGCCCCGATAGAGGATGGGTTGTGGGAACGTGCCCTGGGGTACCATAAAAAGGTGTCCAGAAACGCTAGATTAAAACAGATTCAATTATATATTACGCACAGGGCATACATGACACCCCTGAGGATATCGAGGTTTGAAAAGGCTGGCAGACAGGCATGTGCCAAATGCGACGAAGAACAGGCTGATATGGTACATATGTTCTGGTCCTGCCCGGTGATTGAGCGCTTCTGGAACGAAATAGCTGAGAAACTGGCGGAAAAGGGGGTCACTATGGTCATATATTCAGCTTGGGCCCAGATCACAGAAACGTAAACATGTCAACAAACTGAAGGATTTAGCATATGTGCTTGCAAAAAGAAGGATTGCCATGAGTTGGAAGACTTGTCATAGGCCACGAGTGGAGATATGGTGGAAGGATTTGCAGAAGTGGGCGGAGGCAGAGACCATGGTGTGGCAGGAGTCAAGTAGCACAGGGGGTGTGGAAGAGGTGGGAACCCTGATGGCATGGAAATCGTTGGTAGCGGAACTGTTTGGAATGATACAAGATTTGTCAGAATCCACCGAAAATGAGACCCCACCACGTGGTGCAGATACAAAGTGAATGGAATAAATAGGCTCGTAAGGAGGGGTGGGATAAGGGGAGCAGTGACGAAAACTGTGTAACGAACAATGTGAAAACAGTACTATTGATATTTGCACTGCAAGTTTGGTTTGTATTGGTTTTGTTTGTTAAATATGCAATATAAATTGTTTAAAAAAAAAAAGCTTGGGGAAGGGAGCCCCCTTGCAACTTTGTGTGAACTGTATCTTAAGAGGTCTGAGCCCGGCAGAGGGGGATCTACTAGAACTGTGTGGTGAAAGTCTGAGGCAGCAGAGTGGGACCTTTGTGAATATTTTGGTTGAAACATTACTTTGGGAGTCAGAGAAAGGAACGTTAAACATGGAAGACCAGGTGTTCGAGTCTTGATGGTCGTGCAGATTAGTACTACCTCCGTCCCCAAGCACCACACGGACAGAAGTAAAGAAACACTACCCGTGCGGCACTTGAGGTCACAGGTGAAGAATGCCGTCGATCAGGAACCAGAAACGCCAAAGGACCCCTTGACCACTGTAAGGCAATGGAGGGTTAATCAAAACAGGGAATGAACAACAATGCCATGTGATAGAAGATTAGAAAGGGGCTTACCCAAAAGTGAGGGAGATGGCGGCCTGTGAGATATGGAGGAGTAGTGGAGGTACAGCATACACTGGTCGGTTGTTTCTCTGACAGTACTCGAGAAGATGGAAACACCTGAGACAAATACGTAGGGCAATCCGTGCGCAGTCCAGAAAGGCAGTTCCGAGGTCGAGGGCCAAAAAGGTAACCATAAAGTTCAGTATTCAGTACAAAAGGATATCCGTGGGCAGTCCAGTGAACAAATCCGGGTCAAGAAACCAGTAGGAGGAAATGGAAACCAGCAGGTTGACAATCCAGGGATGATTTCCAGCAAGGCAGCCAAAACAACGTGATATCAGGGGCAGAGATGAGGCAATCCGTGTAACGTTCCGTGGTCGAGCAATCGTAGTATTCAAAAAGTATCCAAAAACGCCAAAGCAGTCCGTGAAGGAAGCAGCTGTGAAGCGGTGCTTCTGTGTTTCTCTGCTTCCTTTAACTGTGTGGCGGGTCACCAGATTCACATCACGGGGGGACGTGAGGGTCCGTGTCACATGACCCGTGATGATGACGAAGGCCATTGTGGATGCCTCGTCACGTGACGCGCGGTCCTGTGTGTGCCCAAGCGGCAGCGCCAGTCGTGCGAGAATCTCCATGGGAGATTACGGCCCGAAGAGCCCTCGGGCCGTAATGAACGGGTCTCCTTTGTTTGGCGGGATATCGCTGCCGTTCGTGTGCAGGGACACGAAAGTCACGTGAGCTCCGATGGTGGTGAATGACAGGTGGGTGATGATGACGAACGTTGGGAGACATGACAGAGCCCCCCCCTAAAGGCCCACGACCCCATTGGCTGGATGGATGATCACGATGAACTGGCCAACCAACCGGGGGGCCCGGACATCCCCGGAGGGCACCCAGGAGCGTTCCTCAGGACCGTAACCCAACCAGTCCACGAGATAGTGCAAGCGACCCCGAATAAAGCGTGAGCCCAAAATGGCACTGACCTCAAAGACATCAGGAGAGGACAAGGAGACAGGGGCAGGAGGGGTAGTGAGACGGGTAGGACCTAGGCAAGGCTTGAGCAGGGAGGTGTGAAAAACCGGATGGATATGCCAGGTGGAAGGAACAGACAACCGTAGAGCCACAGGGTTCAGGACTTTAGTAATACGGTAGGGACCCACAAACCGGGGAAGCAGCTTGCGACAGCCAGGGATGTGTAGGTGGCGGGAGGACAACCATACCCGATCCCCCACCCGATACTCGGGAGCCACCACCCGTTTTCTGTCAGACGCTAATTTCATGGAGATCTGGACTTCGCGCAGGTGGACTAGGGTTTGTGCAGGGACCGAGACCAGATCACGGGCACAGGTATTGGCAGCAGGAGTAGTGGATGAAGCGAAATCAGGGAATGGAAGGGTGCGGGGATGCTGACCGTACATGGAATAAAAGGGAGAGAAGCCAGTGGAGGAATGCAAGGAGTTGTTATAGGCAAATTCCGCCAGGTGAAGTAAATTAAGCCATGTGTCTTGGTACTGGAGGGTTAACAGCGTAAGTACTGTTCTAGGGCTTGGTTCACCCTCTCAGTCTGCCCATCAGTTTGCGGATGATAGGCCGAGCAAAAGCGGGCATCAATGCTGAGTAGCTTTGTCAGGGCTAGCCAGAAACAGGACTTGAACTGCGTACCACGATCGGATATTATGATCTGTGGCAGACCAAAGAGGCAAAAAACAGATTTAAAGAACAACTGGGCCAGTGTAGGAGCGGAGGGTATACCCGTACAAGGTACAAAGCGTGCCATCTTGGTATAGGAGTCTACCACTACCCAGATAGTGTCGTAACCCTGTCTACGTGGTAGGTCCGTGATGAGGTCCATCGAGACAGTGTGCCAGGGTCTGGGGGGGATCGGTAGTGGTTGGAGTAATCCCAGTGGGCGACCCCTGCGTGATTTGCACTGTGCACAAACCGAACACATGTTTATGTAGTTCTCCACGTCGCGCTTCATTGATGGCCACCAGCACCAGCGTTTTAGTAGTTCTAGAGTGCGACGTTGCCCCGGATGACCATTAATGGCGGCATTGTGCGACCATTCTAGTGCCTGGTTGCGTGTGTCACTAGTGGGAAGAAATAGCTTGTCTTGAATGAAAGGTAACCCCTCCCGAAGAACCAGGTCCCATTCCGCCAGCGCGTGTGGATGTTGAGAGACCCAATGACGGATGGTGGACTGCATGGACGGGGACGGTGTATAAACACAAATGACATGACCCCCTCCAGCAACGTGGCAGGAAAAGACGGAAGAGACTCCCCCCCCCTGGAGAACGTGACAGTGCATCAGCCTTCCCATAGATAGCACCCGGTCTATGCCTAATCACAAAGTCGTAAGCTGCGAAAAACAGGTGCCAGCGTACCTGTCGGCTGTTAACGCACTTAAGGGTAGCCAGGTCCTGCAAGTTCTTGTGGTCGGAGTAAATCGTGGTCTGGTGTCTGGCCCCAAGGAGGTGGTGACGCCAAGTTTGCAATGCGTCCTTTATGGCCAGTAATTCCTTCTCAGTAACAGTATAATGTAACTCGGCTGAGGTAAGCTTCCGTGAGTGAAAAGCCACGGGATGCAGACGACCAGTGGTTGAACAGGGTTGGGAAAGAACTGCACCTAAAGCAAAAGAGGAAGCATCTGCCTCCACAACAAATGGGAGTTCTGGGTCTGGATGCTGGAGCACAGGAGCTGTTACGAATCTGGTTTTGAGCTCCTCAAACGCCTGCTGATGTTTCGGGGTCCAAGAGAACGGAACCAGCGGACTGGTAAGAGCGGTAAGGGGAGCCACTATGGAGGAGAAACCAGCAATGAATCTCCGATAAAAATTAGCGAAACCCAGAAAAGATTGTAATTGCTTGAGGTTGTTTGGAGCAGGCCAATCCGTGATGGCACGAACATTTGACTGGTTCATAGATAGACCCCCAGGCGTTAGGTGGAAACCCAGGAATTCAACCTCCTTTGTGTGAAATAGGCACTTTTCGGGTTTGGCGAACAAGGCGTTTTTTTTGAGGCGAGCCAAGACCTCCCTAACGTGGACGATGTGGTCTTCCAGAGTGGGGGAGAAGATCAAAATGTCATCTAGATAGACCACTACGTACACGTCTAAGATGTCACTGAACACCTCGTTGACGAAGCGCTGGAAGGTGGCTGGGGCATTACATAAGCCGAAAGGCATTACAGTGTACTCAAAAAGGCCTTGTCGGGTGCAAAACGCAGTTTTCCACTCATCCCCCTGGTGCATGCGGACCAGATTGTATGCCCCCCGGAGGTCCAGTTTGGTGTAGATGGATGCATGTGTTAACCTGTCTAATAACGTGGAGATGAGGGGAATGGGATAACGGTTCTTCACGGTGATGGCGTTTAAACGCCTACAGTCCACACAGGGACGTAGGTCACCCTCTTTTTTCGGGACAAAGAAAATAGGACTGGCAGCCGGTGAGTTGGAGGGTCGGATGTGACTTAACCGCCGGGCTTGTTGGATGTATTCTTTTAGGGCCTGTTCCTCCGACTGGGATAGTGAATAAATCCTGCCCCTCGGTATCGGGGCATCAGGGAACAAGTCAATAGGGCAATCATATGGCCTATGAGGTGGCAGGCCTTCTGCAGAGGCTTTGTCAAAAACAGTCAGGAAGTCATGGTATTCGCTGGGGATTCCAGCCTGAACGGCTCCAACCGTATGCGGTGTTGTGACCGTAGGGTTCCCATCGTTCATGTGCAAAGCAGCCAAAGCCCCAAGGACACTAGCAGGATTGGAGATATTGGGTTCTGTTAGGCAGTAATGCTGGCAGATCTCGGACTCGAATGAGACTTGTCCAGTGCCCCAATTAATCAATGGGTTGTGTTGCCTAAGCCATGGAATACCCAGAATGATCCCGAATTGCGGTGTAGCGATGAGATCGAAGGACATGGTTTCCTTGTGGGTGTCCTGGATCACCACTTCTAGAGGAGCGGTTTGATGCTTAATTGGGCCAGAAGCAAGGGAGGTACCGTCCACCGCTTGTACGGGTTCTGGGTTTTTCTTTGTTATCAGAGGCAAGTTGAGGTGGTGGGCCAGCGCGATGTCTATAAAACAACCCGTGGCTCCTGAATCAATTAGTATATGCACTGGGTGAATGCAATTCCCGGTGGGTTTCAATAGAGCCTGGACAATAATCGGTCTAATGGGACTGAACGAGGGCTCAGTGGGGGTCAAAGAAATGCTCGCCCGTCCCCCCGGTCTCAAGGGCGAGCTTTCGGAAAACCCGGATTCTTGTTTCTTGGGCGACGGGGGCATTCTTTGACGTAGTGCCCATTGATACCGCAGTAAAAACAGGCGTTATCTGTCCTTCTGCGTTCCCGCTCAGCCTGGGTTATAGGACTACGTATTCCCCCTATTTGCATGGGTTCGGGTTTTGTGTCCCCCAAGGAAGGTGACTGCATGGAAAGACCGGCTTCTGCCCTCCGCTCCGTGCGTCGAGCGTCTACCTGCAGGGCTAGGTCCACCAGGTCCGAAAAAACGGCCGGGAGAGAGGGAGCCACAGAAAGAGCATCCTTCATTGCACTACAGAGGCCCCTGTATAACACAATAGCTCTTTTGTTCTCCGGCCATGATGTCTCTGCAGAGAGTTGGTTGAACCGAGTGATGTACTCGATGAGTGTTTGTTTGCCCTGTGTGAGGTCGAGCAATTCCAGGTCACGGGAGTGTGCTTTGTATCTAGTGTCGAACACCTTGGCCATCTCATTTATCAGGAGGTCAAAATCGTAAAGTGCAGGGTGGTCGTTTTTCAATAAGGGATTCGCCCAGGTGGCTGCTACACCCGACAGGTGGGATAGGAGAAAAGCGGCCTTGGTAACAGAGTCTGGAAACGCTTGGGGTCGACATAGAAAATGGAGCTTGCACTGATTTATGAAGGTACGATACTTCCTCGGGTCACCCTGGTATCTTTCCGGGTCTGCAAGGGGGAACGGGGTTGGGAGAACCAAGGGTGTAGGCCTGGTGGGTGGAGTGGAAGATGGAGGATCACGAGCTGGGGTGTCCCCGAAGTCAGTGTCTTCGGGTAAAGGGTGACGAGCACTCTGTAGGGCATCAAGGCGATGGTGAATGGCAGTAGTAGCTGCGGCCATGTCTGTCCTAAGGGCCGCGACTGCCTGCATTAGAGCGGTCACAGGGTCCTCGGCCGAGGCATTCATAATCTGGACGACCAAAAAAAAGAGGCTTCACAGTCTGTTCGAGTCTTGATGGTCGTGCAGATTAGTACTACCTCCGTCCCCAAGCACCACACAGACAGAAGTAAAGAAACACTACCCGTGCGGCACTTGAGGTCACAGGTGAAGAATGCCGTCGATCAGGAACCAGAAACGCCAAAGGACCCCTTGACCACTGTAAGGCAATGGAGGGTTAATCAAAACAGGGAAGGAACAACAATGCCATGTGATAGAAGATCAGCAAGGGGCTTACCCAAAAGTGAGGGAGATGGCGGCCTTTGAGATATGGAGGAGTAGTGGGGGTACAGCATACACTGGTCGGTTGTTTCTCTGACAGTACTCGAGAAGATGGAAACACCTGAGACAAATACGTAGGGCAATCCGTGAGCAGTCCAGAAAGGCAGTTCCGAGGTTGAGGGCCAAAAAGGTAACCATAAAGTTCAGTATTCAGTACAAAAGGATATCCGTGGGCAGTCCAGTGAACAAATCCGGGGCAAGAAACCAGTAGGAGGAAATGGAAACCAGCAGGTTGACAATCCAGGGATGATTTCCAGCAAGGCAGACAAAGCAACGTGATATCAGGGGCAGAGATGAGGCAATCCGTGTAACGTTCCGTGGTCGAGCAATCGTAGTATTCAAAAAGTATCCAAAAACGCCAAAGCAGTCCGTGAAGGAAGCAGCTTTGAAGCGGTGCTTCCGTGTTTCTCTGCTTCCTTTAACTGTGTGGAGGGTCACCTGATTCACATCACGGGGGGGACGTGAGGGTCCGTGTCACATGACCCGTGATGATGACAAAGGCCGTTGTGGATGCCTCGTCACGTGACGCGCGGTCCTGTGTGTGCCCAAGCGGCAGCGCCAGTCGTGCGAGAATCTCCATGGGAGGTGCCAGTGAAGAAAGGGGCGAAGAGCCCTCGGGCCGTAATGAACGGGTCTCCTTTGTTGGGCGGGATATCGCTGCCGTTCGTGTGCTGGGACACGAAAGTCACGTGAGCTCCGATGGTGGTGAATGACAGGTGGGTGATGATGACGAACGTTGGGAGACATGACACCAGGCAGGCCTCGATCCACGGTTTTGAACTGTGTACTGTGTTGAAAACCGAGCCAGAGTGTGTCATCCTGCCTACAAGGATCACCTTACCCTTGGAGGCCTAACGTGGGGAGGAGAGCTGGTTCAGTCTCTATTATTTGAACACTGACTTTTCCTTTTGCATAATTTTCTCCTTTTACACGTTTTGTACAAGAGATAGGGCAGGCATTAGGTTTTTGTTAGCATAGGCCATTTTGATTTGACAGACTCCACTAGGACTGTTTTGTTTATCGTTTCATGGTAGAGACTACTCCCATCTTAGTTATAGGGCAGAATAGGTTTCTCCAACCCCAACATTTTCAATAAAGGTTTTACAAATTGTATCCATTGTGTCAGTGTCGATATTGTGATACCATGCCTTCCCTACATGTGCTACAGGATAATGCTGTCTTGGGGAAGGGAATCCCACATCTGTTTTGTGTGAACTGTACTCTGCCTTTGAACTTGAGAAAGAGAAACCCAGGACCTTTGGGAAGGAGATGTCCCGTGCCTTCATTTTGTGTAAATGGTGTTACATTTGAACATGGAGAGGGTAATTTCAGAACTTGACCAAACACTATTGAATTGAACCTTTATTGGAACTGTGTTAAACCTGAAACAGGGAACCCAAGAGGAACTCAGGCTGAAAGTAGCTCAGTCTTTACTTTACTTTTGAACACTTATCTTTTTGAGAAGATTCGCACATCAGGTTTTGTTATAGTTGTGAGGGCAAGCATAGGTTTTGACACAGACAGACTTTCATTTTGGACTTACAAAGACTTCCCTTAAGTTTCTTTAGGCGGGGAAAATCACACTATAGTATAGGGCAAGTTAGGCGTTAGACCATCCTGATTATTAATACGGTTTTGTTTAGAATTACACTTGTGTTGTCTGTGTCATCTCTCTTGATACCATGCATGTCTCACATAGAGAGCTTGTATCCAAACCCTTTTTAACCTTCGATTCCGAAATGGAGGCCGAGGGTGCTGCTTTTGCGAAAAACCTCAAGCCTTTTTAATCTATATTGTTCCCATTCTCCAGTGAGATGGATTTAGATGGGAATCTTAGCTTAGCTGTCTTTCCTGCAAGGACTCAGTTGAAGAGCGTCTTTGTCTTTTCTACTTGGAAGTGGAAAAAGTTGAGCCAATTAATCACCTTTTGTGTTTTCTCGATCTCCTCTTAGATTTATTGGGAGATCGATCGGTCAACTTGGACTCCTTTCCCCCGGAAGGCCATTTCTTCGAGGGGTGGCGCTCTGAGTGTTTGAGGATCATTGACCAAGCGCCAATTTCGACTGTATCTCCTTCAGCATCATTGACGGATATGTGTTGTCGAGATCCCACAGACAGACCTTATGAGGGTCAGTCAGTGACATCTTCGTGCCACAATCCTGACAGCACACGAAACCTGAGTGCTTCAGCGTTGACATTTTAACTGAAAAAGATAGAGTTTGTCAGAAAAAGAAAACCATTCCTTAGGAGCTAAGTTTTCCGAAAGAGCGTGCTGAGCTCGCAGATAAAAGTAACTTAGGTCACGGGTCATGGTGCCGGTTATTTGTATTGATGTCGATGTTCCGTCTCGTCCCAATGCTGAGGACTGTTGAGAGATCCCAAAGCCACACAGCGCCCCCTGGAAGCAATACAAATTTGGGATGTTTGCTGCTAAAGCGGAATTATCTAAAATGAGGAATCTGTGGGAGGACACAATCCATTAAAAGTTAGCTTTTTTTCAGAGACTGTGGCCCTCATTCCATGTATGGTGGTATCCCACCGATAATACCAGCGGGATACCACCAAACAGAATTACCGTTTCTGCCACTTGGTCTGCCGTAGTGGGGGAAACACCAGTAGATTCCCATTTCATGGAGTCCCATAGGACTCCATTGGTTCGGGGGGGGGTTCTCAGGAGATTTTGGCGGTATTACCCTGCCGCTAATACAAGCAGTTTGTTGCTGATATGGGTATGTAAAATATCCATCCCTAATGGCAAAAGTGTAGTTGGGCGGTCCGGTAAAAGTGCTGGTAAACATTATTACCCGCACTTTTACTGTGTACACCGGCCAACTCATATTGAAGACATGTGTGTTGAATATTTTTAATTTTTTGCAATCCACCAATCCTTCCTTTATCATTGGCTCCCCTTATTCCTTTCCTGGTTTTCACAGTCGTTCTGTGGTGAACAGGTAACAGAGGATTGTTCTTTAAGGTGTATGTCTACTACATCCCTAGAAGTTATCATATATGCCTATGTTAATTATTCAAAGGTTAACGAGAAGAGAATCCCCATCTGTATTTGATTTTATGCTCCGTCAACCACATTCTAAGCTGCTTCATTCCCTTTGTTTGAGCAACATTTATGAGGATAGGTCTTGGAAAATACAGACCCTGGAACCTTCAAACTCCAGATCTCCTTTTGATCTTGCTTTCAGTAGAATCTCACATTTCTCTCTAAAATAATTCCATCTCACCAGTTTCGATCATGTGCCCCCAACTCATTGTTAAGGAAGACCGCCTTTCCGCCTTCTTCTTGAAAGAGCATGCATACAATAATCCTGACTGTGTTTTCTAGAACTAGTTCTTCATCTTTTCTTTCATGCCCAGAATGTAAATGTTACTTCGCCTCTCATGATTCCCAGGTCATCGACCTTTAGTGCAAGATCGTTTTCTCTATCTTCCGGGTCTTTCATGCGTGCATCATATCTCGTTTCAAAGATGTCGGGGACAGTTGGTTGCTCCCTAGCAGCTAGACATTATCCTCAACTCTGTCAACTCTCGTTTTCAGCTCTGCCATGGAGGCCTAAACGTCTCTGCAGTACAATTGGATTTCCTCCATCAATACTCTGAAATTTGCTTCAGTCACTGCCTCTGCTTGTGGTAGACTTTGTGAGAGCAAGAACACTCCTCTGTCTCCATTTGGCATTTTGGTTGTGGTCCTCTGGAAACCCGGGAGAGAGTCCAGAGTTGTTTGGGCATTGTGGAGGGCCAGAAGAAGAAGACATACTAGAAGTTGGCATTCTCAAGAAACTGCCTCACTTTCCCTAAATTCTAGGTTTCCCAACCTAACACAACTAACTAAGGTGCTCGTCATCAGTAGTGACATCCAAACCTTAGCTGGTCTGACCCTACCACTAATACTAAACAACTAAAGTCCAGTAGAATGACTCCTTTCTCCTGGGATGCTTTCTCAGCAAGTCTCTATCAATTTAGAATCTTCATATAGTTCTTGGCAATCTCTCATAACAGTTTATTCAGTTCACTTATGGGAGTTTTACACGCCCCTTGATTACCTTTCTCTTGGCTTTTCAAGTCCCTCTGTATAGATGCTTCAATAGCTGTAGGCTCTTTCACTCTGTCCTTCTTATATGAAGTTGAACATCTCTCTCTGTCTCCCTCTGTGACATCAAACTAATAATAACTCCAGGATTATAGACAATCTTCTCCTTTGCACAATTCGTAATCCTCTGATCACTTGGGTTCTCACTTGGGTGGGGGTGTGATGTGCCCAGTGACTAGTTTCACTCTTCTTGTTACTTGGACTTTCACTGGGAGAAGGATGATGAACCCAGTAAAGATTTACACTCTTCTCATTACTTGGTAATTCAGTGGGACAAGTATGCTGAACTCAGTAATGATTCTCACTCTGTTGGTTACTTGTTCTCTTACTGGGCTATGCCAATCATTATAACCACCCCTCTCCCTTGGTCTCCCACTCGCTCCGTCACCTTCTTTGTTATAGGGCTGCATCAGTAGGTTGGTGTTCTTCTTTTGCCTCCCACTTGCCGGGACGGCTCTTGTGCTCAGTTCCTTTTCTTCCTCGGACACACTTCGGGGTTATTCTTGATTAGTGGTATCGGCTCTGAGAGGGTCTCCTCTCTCTCCCCTTCTCGGCCACCACTTCTCTCTCACTGGTCCCTCCTGGTACTCAAGTCAGCTGGACAGACTCTCGCAACCCTGCAATTCGAACAGTGCAACTCAGGCACTTGTTTATTCCAGCCTGCCTAGTTTGTCCCTCCTAGGTGTAGAGGCAGGTTGACAGACTCTCGCTAGTCTGCCAATTGAATAGTGCAGCTCAGGCACCTGTTCTTGTCAGCTTTTCCCCTGCTTGGGAAGCAGCATTCTCTCAAGTTCACCAGCGTCCCTCTCACAGCTAGTTTGAAACTCCTGGGTTTCTCTCTGACGTTCTCTTTCTCCTCCCACTTTTATGACGCTGCTCTGGGGCTTCCCCCAGCCTTTCATGGAAGTCCTTCTATGTCTTAGTCATGTTTGTTATGACTCCATTGGTTTTCTTTGTCTCTGTACAAAGCAGGTACTTGTCTTCAGATGAAATATCAGTTTCAGATGTATAAGGATTCTTCCTGTTTTCTTCCAACCAGATTGACGTTGTTGGGTTGCTGAGTAAGTTGGGAAGGGAGTTCCTCCTCGGAACGGGAGTCCTTGTCCCCATTGGGGAGTCTCTCCTGGTGAGGTCCAGCTTGCCTCTACCTATAAGGAGGGTATCGTGTAGCGGGCTCACCTTCCTAGCCTCACAAGGAAAGGCTCCCCCCTGAGGAGAAGTGACTGAATTTCATGGTTCACCACAGCATTCAAGTGTTGGTGCCTTTAAGTAGTATTGTGAAGTCTTACAGCTCACTCTCTGATCTGTCATTTAGGCTCATCCAGTTGTGGTTTAAGGGGGCATACTTGGCCCCTAATATGGGTCTATTTCTTATTTCTGGTAAAACAACAGAGAGAATGCATGCATTGACGTAGATAAGTGCAACAACAGACTGACACTCACATATGTAAGGTTTCTATAGGTAACACAGAGCAGTTTCATCTACTGACATGCCTCATGCACCTCGCCCCTAAAAACTGGAATGCCCTGCCCACCACACTAAGAAATGAAAGATCCTACTCCACCTTCCGCAAACCGCTAAAAATCTTACTGTTCTGCTAAATGTATCTACTAACCTGCCTATACATGCGGTTTCTCTGTCACCCCACCAACAGCAAAAAGTACGTTCTCCTTCTGTAGCTAGCTTTCTACATCTGTTTTTTTTCGATGTTTTATCACCACTGATGTGTTACATATGTTAAGATAAGCACTCTGTAACAGCGCCACGATGCCCCAGGGCCGCTTGTTCACTTTATAAATGCAAATAAATAAATACAAATTAACAAAAAAGACATCATTATCTATTGGAGGCGGTGACTCTTGTCTACTGGTCTTCACCCCTATAGACACCTTGTGCAGCTTTGCATCACTCACCTTCACTGACCTCCCTGGGCATGATGGGGAGCTGCAAAACCACGGCAGCATCCAGCGATTACAGTGGGTTTCAACACAGCTGTAGCTGCCCTCCTGCTCTCTGTGTATTCAGGGGGAGCACCCACCTTTCCACCAGCGTGATGACTGCTGTCTCCAGTCCTCCTCTCCCGTTCAAGACACAAGTGTGTAAACTGACATAGCAGTATACTCGGCTCACCCTTCTAAGCTGCCCAAAATGCGCTTGTGTTTTCCTTGCTTTCCTGCTCAGTGTGACGTCAACATGTAGACCTCCAAGTGCCACAGCTCCAGAGGGGCTGCTGAGGTCTACTTATCTCCCCGATGGAGGGTCAAGGTTGAAGGGTGATATGGGGGAGGAGAGTCACACATACATTTCATTTTTTTTGTTAAGCCATAGAAGGGGAGTCTTCTTACACCTAAACACGGGTTCGCAAAAAAAACAAAAAGCTTAAACAGCAATAGGACTGCACCTCCTGGTGGTCTCCTCAAAGGAAAATGCTAAAGAATTCCACCTGCGGCCCTTGGCAACACCAAGTCGAACTCTTGGAATTATTGAAAATGGTAGAAGTCAGTTGGACTATTGCAAGCAAACGGAATGCGACGCCGTTTGTTAGATGGGAAATCATATCGTGCCTCCTTTATTGTATATATTGGCCTAAGCCCAGTCGCTCTGCGAAGAAATCCGCGTTGCAAGGTTCTGACCTTAGATCGATTTAGCCGCCATTTTTGGTTCATTTGCCATTTTGATTCTCACTCCAAAGTCACCCTGTGTTCTAAAATGGTGGACAGTGTTCTTCTGTTTGTAACTTGGCCATCTTGACCTCTGCGTACAAGTTAATGCTTAAACTGCCCGTAGGCCAAATGTTAGGGTCATCTAATGAGACCTTGCCCTTCGTTGACTTGTAGATCGAGGATTACCTGTGCCAACAATACTAATTCACGAACATATATTAAGCACAATACTGTTTAAATACTGAATGTGAGCACTTGTTTAACTACATTGTATAAAATATGTATGAAGGCTTAATGTTGAATCCAAAGATACACTGTTGCCATTGTAACCTATTGGAGTATGTATTAAGGATAATCCATAAATGTATAGATGAATAAATTAGGAGTGAACTCGACATGAACCCCTAGCCCGAGAAATGGTTAACCTGCAAATGGGCTGGACATCATGTTGAGAATTGTATAAAAAGAGCGAACATTCTGATGTACAGTCCCACTCACTTCTCACACCGAACAGGGCTGGTATTCGCTGTGATGTACTATCTGTTGCTTTGAAAACTGTTCAGTTATAGGATAAAGATCTGTGTACCTTTTTGAACCCGCATTTGGTGTAATTACTTTTGGGGTACTCAGTCTCGATATTCTCATTTTGCTTTTACATATGGCGCCCAAATAGGGACCCTCAAGATTGATGCCAGCTCGTTGAAGGTTGACACGGCTATCGGACAGTGTAAAAGGGGGCCCCTTTCTTGGATGAGAAGCGACACCTCAGCAGCGCTGCACGACCCGATCCCTGGACGGTGAGCACGCGGTCCGAGTCGGCATCTTGACGAGGGTCCATATATCGAGGCAGGCATATTTGCCGAAATCACCAAACACGTGGAAATCTTTGTTAGAAAACTTTGTATCTGATTGGACCTCCTTAGGATTTGATCAGGTGAGTCGTGACCCAATTCTTAAGTATCCTGATCATTTGTTTTGGTGCATTGTTCTTGCAAGTACAATTATTGACCAGATAACACCAGTATTCTGATATGCCTGGGAAATTGTCTGCCTGCTTCAGGCATTATTCCGCAAGGACAGACAATCTTTGGGACTTGGCCGACCGGCACCAATGGTGGGGTCGCCGGCATGTACTATGTACTGTAAGCACGGCATTGGTAGTATAGTATTTAATGATATTTGGCACAGACAAACCAGACATGCTTCCGAACTTCAGTGGCTGATCAATGGTAGTTTTGAAATCCCACGTATTGAATACTTAGAATCTATGTTATTGAAGAAAAAGGCTAGACCTGCAGCATTCGATCTATTACAGAATTGGAAGAAAGAAGCTTTGCAGCAGCTCAAGAGTAGAGAAAAACACGCACACCGTCATATGACGAACGCCGAAAAAGCATTGTTATATGACCAAAATAAACAGTCTGAGTCAGCTAGGAATATGGATAGGGCTTTCTCACTTGGTATCCAGAAAATCTATCCTTCTAAAGACTTTCATGTTTCTGATGAACTTATCGATACATTGTTAAATGAACGATGGCCTGGTGCCACTGCGCCACCTCCGTATGTTCCTCTTCTTGCTGCTTTGCCTCTCCCTGCTGTTCTTCCTCCTCCTATAGTTCCTCCTCTTCCTATCGTTCCTCCTGCTGTTCCTCTTCCTCCAGTCATTGTTCCTCCTTTTGTCGTTGCTCCTCCACCTGTTCCTCCACCTTTGCCTGCTGTACCAATAATAGCACCTCTGTTTCCTGATGTTCAAAATTTGCCTAATCTCCCTCTTCCAAGTGGTTCTACACCGCTTTAGTAGATCGGGGAGCGGGATCGAGCGTTGTCACTCGTAATACTGTATCTTCAGAGAAAAAACGTGAGTTAACAGCGTGGGCTAAGCATTGCATGGAGAAGGGTGATCAAGCTAATGTTTTTGCCACACTTTCTAATATAGACAATTTTACTGAGAAAAATGTTTTTATTGAGGGGTTAGGAATTCATTTATGTGTAATGTGGGACAGGCTAAATGATATAGATCTCCCACAAGGACTGAGGGATCTGAATACTTTAGCATTCTCTAGAGACACAGCGGAGAGAGTGCAAGAGCATGTTGAGAGAGTTCTTGATTATAGAAGGGAGCTGGAAAGGTTTTGGAATGAAGATGAAGATGGAGATAGTTTAGACGTTATCTTCATACAGAAACGGTTCCTTCCTTGTCGTAAATCGACAAATGAGGAAACACGGTTTTTCATGAAAGAGGCGATTAGATGGATCTCAGCCACGTCGATAACACCCATTGAAGTATATAATACGTATAGTCAGTACATGACAGAAATGCAGAGGAAAGTGATACAGGTAATGGTAGAGTACCTACAGGATGAGTGTGTAAAAAGAAAGATTTGTTGTCCTGCAGAGTTATTGAGTATTCACAAGAGAGCTTTGTCGTTTGACACTTCTTCGGCTGCTTTAGCACTCGATTTGGCTCTGTTGCTTAGTAAGCGTTCAGAGTTGCCTGTTTCTCAGTTGCCTATGAGAGAGGTTCCTCCGACATATGTCCCGAAAGTAGAAGTTCCAGCTGATGCCAGACAGGTGTACAAGCCCATGAAATCCCCACACATTATGTGTCACAGTTTGTTCACGTCCCGTTCTCGAGACAGGAAGTGAACACCGTCAAACAATCTATTCCTGACATTAGAAAGAATCCGACGGGGTTCTACAAAGAGATAGAGTCTGTTTTACAATCATCGGCATTCACTCTAAGTGATATTGATCTGTTATTTCCTGTACTCCTGCCTGTTGATTTGTGGAAGCAGATTACAACTATAGATGATATACCAGGGTTAGGAGATACATGGACTAACATGGTTAGACTCGATGGAGAAAGGCCAGCTGGTGAAAGACCGCCTCAGGTAATACTAACTTTGCCTGACAGAATAGTTATGAAATTGAAAACTATAATTCCTGAAAAGAGAATTATTTGGGACAAGCTTACTGCCTGTGTCCAAGGGAAGTCTGAGGGTGCTACCGAGTTCTTTAATCGGTTCGAACAGGTATTTTCAGATTTCAGCGGACAAGATATAGGCACAGAGTCTGGGAAAAGATTATTCGTAAACAAATTTGTGCGTGGATTGCTGCCTGGCATCCAGTCGCAAAATATGTCCTCCGAGAGCGCTTGGCAAGTGAAATCTCAGTCAGAAGTACTGCACGTGGCTCAGTACTACGAGAATCGTATCAATAATAAAAAGGAAAGAGTCGAAAAGGGAAAAGGTGACTTAAAGACAAAAGTACTATTGCAGCAAATTGTTAGAGCCCTAGAGGGGGTAGTACGCAATTTAGAGGTCAGTATGTTCCACAGGGTAATGGGCCCTTGGGTCCTGTAAACATTAACCAGTGTGCTTATTGTAGACAAGAGGGTCATTGGCGTGCACAATGCCCGATCCTCCGACAGAGGTCAAATAACACATTTGGGAATATGGGTAGACGATCCAGCGGCCGCCCAGGGGTAGGGTGTCCTGGTAGAGGTCAGTTTTCACAGGATTCACAGCAACCTTTTTCGCAAGACAATCAGGCATTCGGTGTGGACAATAGAAACATTTTTGATCATCCTTCTGCTGCTTACCTCTCTGAACAACTTCCTTTTGATGACATTCTGTTTCGCTAGGATTGCCCGAAGCAGGGTTTGTAACCAACGCCTATTCCCGTTAATCAGAAAGGTCCCTACGTTGAAATGTTAGTGGGAAATAGGAAACATCTATTCTTGATAGATACAGGGGCACAGAAGTGTTCCATTGATCATTCACGGGTTCCAAACATTCCATTTTCAGGGCAAACCAATGTTTCTGTAGGGTTTTCTGGAACACCAGTTGTCTGTCCGGTTTCTTCGCCGGTACCTATTTCTTTGGGTCCCTTTACGGACCATTGTCCGTTCCTTTTGACTATGAATTGTGGAGAGAATTTGTTGGGGTTGAATCTGTTGAAGGAATTAAATGCGGTAATTCACTGTTCTTCTGACGGAGTGCGTTTGACGATTTCACCACAGCAACTTTCTGTCTCACAATTCTTGACCAGACCTTTGCCGCTGGAATTTAGAGATGTTCCGGAGTGTTTATGGGCTATTGACGATAATGACGTTGGTGTTTTACAAATTGAACCTGTTAAAATTGTTTTGAAACATGGAGTAAAGCTGACACGTATTCCGCAGTATAAGATTTTGGTCAATGGTGAGCAAGCTTTGAAATGCATAGTCTTCAATTTTGTGCATCGAGGGGTGATTGAGGAAATTGCAGGTAGTTTGTGCAATAGTCCGATTTTGCCCGTGTACAAAAAAGGTGATAATGCAATTCCTTTTCATTTCATAATTGATTTGCATGCCATCAATAAAATCGTAGCTCCACAATTTCCAATTGTGCCTGATGTGACAGCAATATTAACTATGATCCCGGCTTCAGCTACTCACTTTAGTGTTGTGCATCTAAAGAACACTTTCTTTAGTATTCCTATACACAAAGACAGTAGATACCTGTTTGCGTTCACCTTAGGGGGATGATCGTTCACCTTCACCCGTGCACCTCAAGGTTACACGGAGAGTCCAAGCATCTATAGTAGGGCTTTGAAATAGCAGCTAGATACCCTCGAGTTGCCCTCTACTTGTACAGTGCTTCAATATGCTGATGACTTGCTTTTAGCCACTGACTCAAAAAGCGCTTGTAAGGAGCGCACTGTGTTGTTGCTTATTCACTTGGCTAAACATGGACACAAAGCTTTGCTTAAAAAATGTCAATATTGTTGTCAGGAGGTCGCCTATTTACGCAGAAAGAAGTTAGAGCCTTGATAGGAATGGCTTCTTACTGTGGGCAGTGGATCCCGAATTTCTCCATAGTGATTAAACCAATGTTGGCTTTGACAAAGAAGGGCATTTCTTCGCCATTGCCGTGGTACTTGGTACACAAGCGTGCATTTGATTTGCTCAAGAATGCATTGTGCTCAGCACTGGCTTTGGGCACACCAAACTATGAAAACGCCTTTGTGTTGTATGTGCATGAATGTGATAGATGTTCTTTGGCTGTATTAACGCAGGAACATTGAGGAAAGAATAGGCCGTGCGGTTACTTTTCTTATGCCCTTGATCCTGTAGCAAGCGCTTTGCTAAGATGTTTGCGAGCTGACGCTGCTCTGTCTGTAAAACAGAGCGAGGGAATGGTCCTAGGCCATCCTTTAACCCTAATGGTACCTCACTCTGTAGATGTTCTACTGAACAGAACTCAAACGCAACACCTCACTGCTGCACGATTAAGAGATATGAGTTGATCTTGTTTGCGCCACACATACAAATTAAGAGGTGTTGTGTTCTTAATCCAGCTGAACTTTTACCTTTCCCGCAAGGTACTGCTTGCAGTGACGAAGAGTCACATGACTGCCTTTACACTACCGAACAAGAGACAAAGGGTAGAATCGATCTGAAAGATACTCCTTTGACCAATCCACAAGGGGAGCTGTTTTGTGATTGCTCCTGCTTCAAACTTTCAGGTGGTACATCCACAGCTGCTTATGCAATCACTACATTAAGCACGGTCGTGGAAACCAAGAGAATCACGCATAACTCCGCGCAGGCCTCAGAGATATAGCATTGACCCGAGCTTGTGAACTTTCCGAAGGGTTTACAGTAAACATATGTACTGACAGTCAGTACGCCTTTGGGGTGGTTCACAACATTGATAGACTTTGGTCAGAAAGAGGGTTTTTGACTTCGCATGGTACAAAAATCCAACATGGCTCCTTGATAGTACGGCTACTCTCAGCACTTGCACTCCCTACTCAGCTAGCTATCATAAAATGCGCAGCGCATCAGAAGATCATAGACGATGTAGGAAAAGGTAACGCTTTTGCTGACCAGATAGCCAAACAGACTGCCACTAATCTCTCTTCAGACATGTACACTTCAAGGGAAGCCAGGAATGCCTGTACTATGGATGAGGGTATTGATTCCGTAAGGGATATCCAAGCCGATGCCACGTTAGAAGAGTCTAGAAAATGGGCTGAGGGCTTGGGGAAAATTGACGATGATGGGTGTTGGGTGGACAAAGTTGAAGGAAAGTGGCTATTGCCTGACGCATACCATACATTATGATGATGGTTGTTATGGCCCATGGTTCCACACATATATTGGCTCGTAAAATCACTAAAATGTTGCAAACACTATGGGTAAATGACAAAATCTCTAAAGTAGCTGAACGCTTCATTCAGAATGCATGATCTGTTTGCAGCATGATGTGGGAAAGGGCACATCAACTCCTAGGAGTAGTTTTGGCCCGCCTTATGTCCCCTTTGAGTTTATCCATTTTGATTTTATTGAGATGGAGCGTTGCAATAATTTTAAATGTGTGTCAGTCGTCATCAGTGCTTTTAGCAAATGGCTTGAGGCTTTTCTTGTTAAAGACGCCACAGCTATGACCACGGCAAAGACTATGTTAAAGGAATATTTCCCGAGATTTGGGTTGCCAAGAGTCATCTGGTCGGCCAATGGTCCACACTTTATCGTAGCTGTAATTCTGCAGATATGCACAGGATTACAGATCAATAAACAGTTCCAGTCAGCTAGACATGCTCAGAGTGCTGGATTAGTGGAAAGACACAATGGCATCATCAAAAACAAGCTTGCTAAAACGTGTGCCTGCACCAAACTAAAATGGCCGGACGCCTTACCGATCATGTTATTATCAATGCGAACAACCCCTCAAACTAAGACTGGGCTCTCTCCCTTTGAGGTGGTTATGGGGAGGCCTGCTAATATTTGGAATGTTCCAAAGTGTCGTTCTTTGCGAAATGTTGAAAACGTACTTCTCTCTGACTACTCTAGCCAGTTGTCTAAAAACTTGTATTTGATTTATCAGCAGGTGCGAGAGGCTTTACCTGTACGATACGAGGATCCCGGTCACAGCATACGACCTGGGCAGTGGATCCTCGTGAAATCATTTGAGCGATCTTCTTGCCTCGCACCCCGTTGGCGGGGCCCCTTCCAAGTTCTGCTGGTCACACAGACTGTGGTGCGGGTAGCAGGCCGGAAGAATTGGATTAATGTGTCACATACCAAGAGGATTCCACACCCAGTGCCACACGATACAGAAGAAGCAGAACCTCTCACCAATGCTGTAACCAACAATCACGAAGCAGCAACCAGCATCGAGAGGCGTCGGAGAGTCTCCCTGATCCCGTGAGGTCTGGGGAAACAGCCATTTCATCTCCACACTCTCCAACCATTTTGTTTCCGGAAGTAGTCCCTAATTGTGTCTCTGATTTTGCTTCCGCTCATTTACCACTGCCAGTGGGAAGTAACGACACGTTGTTCACGGATCACTCAGTACCAGGGATAACGAGGTACAATCTGCGTCTGAGAAAATATACTTACTGCACGGTTCGGCTGTGCAATCGAGGAAAATCATTGAAGGGCTTGTCTTTTTGGCCCGATCAATTGAGCAAAAGGGGATTCTGTTGGCTAGGGTTTGTGGAAGGACTAAGAAGACTCTCGGCCTGGAGGTCGCCAGCAAAATAACATTGGTGCACTCGTTTGAAGACTACAATGCATGCAACCGCTTCCGCTCGTACAGAACTGATAAGAGAACGTGTGACCAGCGAAAATGGACAATCCGTTATGTGGGCCCCGAAAATGTACTGCTGTTTTGTGATAATGTTAATTGGTTTTACAATAGTCATTGTCTTAGGTTTCTGGTATCTAGAAGAAGTACATCCGCTTGAGAATTTGTTGCCGACTGAAAATGTACCTACTGTTTCTACTCCTTTCGTGCATCTGCACACTCTGTCTCCTAGAGACTCTCAGCACAGACTGATACCATAACAATACACTATTACTCATCATGCATGCTACACATGCCATTTTTAACAAATCTAATTGTTGGGTCCGTTCACATTTACCGCAACACGGAGATAAGGGGCTAGGTTGGTATATTCATCCTTTACCTTTGACAACTTTATGCTATGCTTCTCTTAGAGCACTATTCTTTGGCCGCTGGAACGATAGCATCTCAGGGAACTTCGATGGGACTAATTTGAACCAGTTTGAGAAACGTGTTCCGACTCCCTTGGGATGGTCGCTCTTTGCAAATAGGAGTAATCTTAACGTTGCTTCTATTAGGCCTTCCAATAGACTGTCTCATCCTTTTCAATCTCTGATCTCTTTCAAGATAGCTCCTATAGGCAATAAGGATGCCACGCCTCCTTCCTACACTGTTAATCATAGCCCCAATTCAGTTTCTTTCTCCATACAAAGGAATGGTACTCAGTCAATGGGTGATTTTAAAGGTTGCGCCAACATCGCAAATTTGACTAGTGAGGACAGACCTTTGTATGTAGGCGAAACTGTTTACTTTGTTTGCGGTAATGTAGCATTTCCATGGTTACCCAGGGATTGGCAGGTTACTTGTTATTTAGGGATTCTGTTACCCGGGGTATTCATAGCCAGTACTGTAGACATTTCAAAGGCTCGTTCACGGCGGGACGAGAATGGTGATACTTCACCACAAATTCTGGGTGATGTAGCTAAATCTTTTGTGCCATTTTGGGGACAAATAATGAACTCTGAAGATATCAGGAGACTAGCGAGAGTACTGGAGAGGACCCTCAACCGGACCACTGACATACTCTAGAACAGAAAGCAATAAGGTTAGTAGCACTTCAGAACCAGATGGCATTAGATGTCATCCTGGCTGAACGTGGTGGCTTTTGTAAATTAGTGGGGTCCGCTTGCTGTGTTTTCGTGCCAGATTCCTCCCCAACTATCTTCAAGGCAATACAGAATCTGCATATCCTAAATTCAGAAGTGCATGTTCCCGAGGAAAACTGGGATTTTGTAACGCTCACCTGATTCTCGCAGAGGCGCCGGTCTTGACTGGGCGACTACCGTATCTTCAAAGGTGATGTGTAGCACCCGGTTGGCTCTTTGGGCTGGACCTCTGTGCACTGTATGCCTGACGTGTAGAGTAAGATGTCTGCAGATAGAAAATATGGGGTTAATGAACTGGGGTTATTGGGGTGTCCCTATCTCTTTCCTCTTCTCCTCTCCTGTAGACTCCCAAAGGTTAACGCTCTCACCTTAGGTAAGTGAATGCCGAGCTCTTCAGGCTTCCTTGGGGCAGGGTGCTGTAACCAGTTTCTTCACTGGATAGGTAGCGCAGGCCTCTTGACTTCAGAGGACTGCTGTCCGTCGTTTACTGCACGAACGGTAAGTTTCGAGTCATTCAAATGTCTTTAAAGTCTTTAGTAATGATGTCTCTTGTTTTGCAGGGTTCCGGCGATGGCGGATGACGGGCTGAAGTGAGTTGAAGATGGAGCCCGTGTGATGAATAGAAGCGCCTGGAAGCACGTAAGTAAGCGCTTGTTGCCTGCTTCACTATGCGCTCTAACTGTCTTTTTATTTTGCAGGTACGAGTTCGGAGCGGCTGCAGGGTGCCGGAATACCCACTGGATTAGATGTGGAAAGGAGTCATGGCACGTGAGTATTAAAGTTCCCCAATGTCTTTAAACGCACCTTGTTTTGTCTTTCAGATGCGGGATGCAGCGCCGAAGAGTAGGTAAGCCTTTGCCTTTCAGATGCCGGAATGCTAACCTGTTCTTTCTTGTCTTTATAGGTGTTGCTGAAGACTGGATTCAGGATGGTAAGCCTTTGCCTTTCAGATGCCGGAATGCTAACCTGTTCTTTCTTGTCTTTATAGGTGTTGCTGAAGACTGGATTCAGAATGGTAAGCCTTTTTCCTTAGGCCCAGGACCGGATGCAGAAGACACGATGAGCGTTCTGCTGCAGAGGTTGCAGAATAACGCAAAGCAAGATTCATCCACCGGGTGTGGTTTAAATAGCCTCCTGTAGTGCTTAGGTGTCTCCTTCCACAGCCACGCCTAAGTAAGAAAAGAGTTCCTGGTAAGAAAAGAGTTCCTGCCTTCCAGAAGAGTTCCAGTGTTCTGAATCTAGGGAGTGGCTCCAGCCCCACCCAACAGGAAAAGTAGTTCCAAACAGAAGAGGATCAGTGGCTCAACTGGCAGGCAAGTAAGCAGCATGGTCTGCTGAAGGTAAGTCCACCCAAGCATTATGAGCCCGGCGCTTCCAGCGCTGGGACTGGGCATATTTATGAGCCTGGTGCCACTGGCGCCAGGACTGGGTCCAAAAGGTCCCAATTGGGACTGGTTGGCACTCGGAACCTGGGTTATGGATCTGCTTCCAAGGGAGTTGGGAAAACCCTGACCTTTTGGAAGCAGAGATCATGACAGTACCACCCCTCAAGGCCCCTCCCAAACCGGGCTTCTCCGGGGGTTTTGGCTTGTCAGGAAATGTTCGGTGAAATCTTTTGATTAGGCGAGGAGCGTGGACATATTCAGCAGGTTCCCAGGATCTCTCTTGGGGGCCGTAGCCTTTCCAGTCAATTAGGTAGAATAGTTTAGATTTGGAGATCTTGGAGTCCAGAATGCTTTTGACTTCAAACTCGAGTTCTCCATCCACTAGGATAGGTTTTGGAGATTTGGTTAGTCGGGTTTGAGGTTGCACGGGTTTTAATAGAGAGACGTGGAAGACCGGATGTATCTTCATGTGCAGGGGCAAGTCCAACTTGACCGCTACTGGGTTTACTATGGTAGTGATGGAATAGGGACCAAGGTATCTTGGGTTGAATGTGCGTGGCCCTTTTAGAGGTAGATATTTGGTGGATAACCAGACTTGATCCCCTACTTGAAAGTGAGGGGCTTCCTTCCGATGTTGATCTGCTCCTTTCTTGTATTGTTCTTTAGCCCTTTGAAGGTGAGAAACAGCTTCCTTAAAGGCTTGGGTGATTGTAGAATGCAGGTAGTCTACTGCTGGTGTTTCAAGATCTTGGAGGGGATCCAACTCCGAGGTTCGAGGGTGACTGCCGTACAAAAGAAAAAACGGGGTTTTCCCAGTTCCCGAATGGACAGAGTTATTGTAGGCATACTCGGCTATCCAAAGGATATCTTTCCAAGTTTTTTCAGTTTGTTGCAGCATGCAGCGTAAATACTGTTCCAGAGTTTGATTGGTCCTCTCGGTTTGTCCGTCGGTCTGAGGGTGGTGACTGGTCGATAGTCTCACATCAATTTGAGCCGACCGACAGCAACTTCGCCAAAAATGAGAAATAAATTGACTACCTCGATCCGAAATTAGAACCGAAGGAAAACCGTGCAGTCGGACGATGTTTTCGAGAAATTCTCGGGCCAGAGTTGCTGCTGTTGGCAAGCCTTTGAGCGGAATGAAATGCGCCATCTTGGAGAATAAGTCCACGATTACTAGAATCGTATTGTATCCGGAGCATGGAGGTAGATCGGTGATGAAGTCCATAGAAAGCGTATGCCAAGGGCGAGGTGGGATGTCAATAGGGCGTAAGAGGCCTGCTGGTCTTTCCTTTTGACTCTTGTTTTGGGTGCATACTCCACAGGACATTATAAAGTCTCTGATATCTTTTTTCCAAGACGGCCACCAGAAGTAGCGCTTGATCTTTTCTGAGGTCTTGGCTATACCGGGATGACCTTCCATTAAAGAGTCGTGATAACAAGAGATTACTTTTTTCTGTAAATCTGTGCTGGGTAGGTATAATCGTTCTTGGAAATACAATAAGTTGTCCTTTACTGCAAAGTCCTTTCTCTGCAGATGCCAATTCTGTATGTCTGCTGGAGTTACAAGTTGCCTGGCTTTATCCTTAACTTCCTCTATGGATTCTGTGGCGATTACACCCAGAATTCTTTGTTCGGGAATGATTGGTACAGGTTTAGGGTTGACCAAGTGTTCTTCCACTCCCATCCGAGAAAGGGCATCGGCTTTACCGTTCTTTGTACCAGGTCGATAGGTAATTATGAAGTCAAACTCGGCAAAGAATAATGCCCAACGGAGTTGTCTAGAGGATTGGGCTTTTGCGGTCTTCAAATATTGCAGGTTTCGGTGATCCGTAATCACAGTAACAGTGTGTCGGGCCCCCAGCAGATAATGCCGCCAAGCCTTAAAGGCAGACTTGATAGCCAGAAGTTCCTTGTCAGTAATCGTGTAATTGATTTCAGGAGGCGAGAATTTGCGGGACCAAAATGCCACGGGATGCATCTGATTGGTTACCGGGTCCTTTTGTGATAGAACTGCCCCCATGGCAAGGCTTGAAGCATCAGTTTCCACAATGTAGGGGAGTTCGGGGCGAGGGTGTTTTAAGATTGGTGCAGAGATAAATTTAGTCTTCAAATCCTGGAAAGCTTGTTCCGCCTCGGTAGACCATTGAAAACGTTTGTTTTTCTTTAACAAGGCAGTGATGGGCTGGACTATTCAAGAGAATTCGGGGATAAACCTACGGTAAAAGTTAGCAAAGCCTAACATGCTTTGCACACCTTTTACGGAGGATGGTGATGGCCATTTGAGAACTGCATCGACCTTCTTTGAATCCATACGCACTCCGCCAGGTGATAATATGAATCCCAAGAATTCAACTTCAGTCACGTTGAAAACACATTTTTCCAACTTAGCGAAAAGTTTGTGTTGACGCAATCTTTCGAGGACCATTTTCACGTGTTTCCGATGTTCAGATTCCGATGAAGAATAAACGAGGATGTCGTCAATGTAAACAACAACACATACATCTATGAGCTCTCTGAGGACATCGTTCATAAAATATTGAAAGGCGGTCGGGGCATTGCAAAGTCCGAAGGGCATGACCTGATATTCAAATAGCCCATACTTGGTGCGGAAGGCCGTCTTCCATTCATCGCCCTCTTTTACTCGTACCAAGTGGTAAGCTCCTCTAAGATCCAGCTTTGTATATATGCATGCTTTTCTGACTTGGTCCAGGAGTTCAGGGATCAAAGGTAACGGATATCTATTCTTAACGGTGATCTGGTTCAGGCAGCGATAATCGTTACAAGTTCTAAGGTCTCCTTCCTTTTTTGGAACGAAGAACAAAGCTGAAGAAGCAGGGGACTTGGAAGGACGAATAAACCCATTTGCCAGGTATTGATCCAGGTATTGTCGAAGGTGAAGGTTCTCAGGCTCGGTGAGGGCATAAATTCTACTACAGGGAGGAGTAGATCCAGGTATCAGGTCTATCTGGCAGTCATAAGACCTATGAGGAGGTAGAGAGTTAGCCTGATCCTTCCGGAAAACATCTTGGTATTCTAGGTATTCGGGAGGTAACTGGGGAGTCTCTGAAGAAATTGCTGCCAGTGCAACACCAGGTGGAGGGTGACAAGTAGAGACACATTCTGGAAACTGGACCGTTCTTGCTCGCCAATCGATCAGAGGATTGTGTTTCTCTAACCAAGGTATTCCTAGAATAATCTGAAACTGAGGGGCCTTGATCACATCGAACACGATCTTCTCATGGTGTCCATCTTGACTTACTAGCGTCACCTCTTGAGTGGTATGCGTTACTGGCCCAGAGGCTATCTCCGTACCATCCACCGTAGTAATGACGTCCTTTACAGCCTTGGGACAAAGAGTTAGATTCATCCTCAAAACCATTTCATGATCCACATAATTGCCGATGGCACCGCTGTCGACGTAAGCTTCAATTGCATGTAATCGATCCGGATTATCAGGGCTAATGAGGACCATAGGTATCACGAAATGCGAGGTCACGGAACTGGTTTTCACGCTCGGCAAGAGGACCTCTATTCTTGTCGGGCGAGGTCGTTTCCCTGCTCAGAGTTTGTAACTTTGGTAACTGCAGCTCCTACTGCCTTCTTGGCAGGTTTCACCGGACAGTCTCGAAGAAAGTGCCCTGAGTTTCCGCAATATAGGCATAATTGCAACTGTTTCCTCCTTTCCCGCTCCCTTTGTGTTAGAGGACCTTTCAGACCCCCTATTTGCATGGGTTCCCCGGAGTCTACTCCTTTGGAAGGAGTTGGCGGTTTGGAAAATACTCGATCATCAAACTTGGAACGATCGGCCTTCCTGTTCTGCAGCCTGTGATCTATTTGAACGACCAAGTCTATATAATCCGAACAGTCTTGTGGGGGATTCACTACTTGGGCTAAAACGTCTTTGAGCTCTCCACGTAGACCTCTATAAAACAGCGTAATCCTTTTGTCCTCAGGCCATTGAGTTTCCACTATTAGCCTATTGAAAGATGCAATATAAGCCAAAAGGTCTTGATTACCCTGTCGCAATGAAAGAAGCTCATTGTCCAAGGCCTGCCCCTGTGAATGTCTTGCGAACAGTTTTTCCATACTAAGCTGAAAGGCTTGAAAATCATGGAGAACCGGATCATCTTGATTAACTAGAGGGATCGACCAGTCTGCCGCATTGCCACTAAGGTACGAAAGTACAAAAGCTACTTTTGCTTGATCAGTTGGAAAGGCTGCTGGCCGGCATAAGAAGTGCAACCGGCACTGATTGATAAATACTGCAAACCTCTTTGGGTCACCAGAAAATCGTTCGGGCGGAGCCAGAGGTACATTCCCAGGTAGGTTGATCTGCACTGGATTCATAGAGGATGTTGAAGGAAGATTTGCCCCTGATGCGGGTAACGGGGTCTGTCCGGCTTGTGACTGTAGCACTTGTCTAGCAAGATTGTCTGTTCTCTCCTTGGAAATAATTAGTTCCCTTCTTAGAGCATTCGTTTCCTGACGAGCTGCATGCACTTCTGCCCTTAGTTCCCCAAGTAACCGGGCTAGGGGGTCAGTATCCGAGGTTTCCATAGCGCCTGGGCGAGAGTTTTGCGGTAGGCTTTGCGTTCTGTAACGCTCACCTGATTCTCGCAGAGGCGCCGGTCTTGACTGGGTGACTACCGTATCTTCAAAGGTGATGTGTAGCACCCGGTTGGCTCTTTGGGCTGGACCTCTGTGCACTGTATGCCTGACGTGTAGAGTAAGATGTCTGCAGATAGAAAATATGGGGTTAATGAACTGGGGTTATTGGGGTGTCCCTATCTCTTTCCTCTTCTCCTCTCCTGTAGACCCCCAAAGGTTAACGCTCTCACCTTAGGTAAGTGAATGCCGAGCTCTTCAGGCTTCCTTGGGGCAGGGTGCTGTAACCAGTTTCTTCACTGGATAGGTAGCGCAGGCCTCTTGACTTCAGAGGACTGCTGTCCGTCGTTTACTGCACGAACGGTAAGTTTCGAGTCATTCAAATGTCTTTAAAGTCTTTAGTAATGATGTCTCTTGTTTTGCAGGGTTCCGGCGATGGCGGATGACGGGCTGAAGTGAGTTGAAGATGGAGCCCGTGTGATGAATAGAAGCGCCTGGAAGCACGTAAGTAAGCGCTTGTTGCCTGCTTCACTATGCGCTCTAACTGTCTTTTTATTTTGCAGGTACGAGTTCGGAGCGGCTGCAGGGTGCCGGAATACCCACTGGATTAGATGTGGAAAGGAGTCATGGCACGTGAGTATTAAAGTTCCCCAATGTCTTTAAACGCACCTTGTTTTGTCTTTCAGATGCGGGATGCAGCGCCGAAGGCCTCCGGAGCGTGCGAAGAGTTGGTAAACTTTTGTCTTTCAGATGCCGGAATGCAGTGTGAAGACCTCCGGAGCGCACGAAGAGTAGGTAAGCCTTTGCCTTTCAGATGCCGGAATGCTAACCTGTTCTTTCTTGTCTTTATAGGTGTTGCTGAAGACTGGATTCAGGATGGTAAGCCTTTGCCTTTCAGATGCCGGAATGCTAACCTGTCCTTTCTTGTCTTTATAGGTGTTGCTGAAGACTGGATTCAGGATGGTAAGCCTTTTTCCTTAGGCCCAGGACCGGATGCAGAAGACACGATGAGCGTTCTGCTGCAGAGGTTGCAGAATAACGCAAAGCAAGATTCATCCACCGGGTGTGGTTTAAATAGCCTCCTGTAGTGCTTAGGTGTCTCCTTCCACAGCCACGCCTAAGTAAGAAAAGAGTTCCTGGTAAGAAAAGAGTTCCTGCCTTCCAGAAGAGTTCCAGTGTTCTGAATCTAGGGAGTGGCTCCAGCCCCACCCAACAGGAAAAGTAGTTCCAAACAGAAGAGGATCAGAGGCTCAACTGGCAGGCAAGTAAGCAGCATGGTCTGCTGAAGGTAAGTCCACCCAAGCATTATGAGCCCGGCGCTTCCAGCGCTGGGACTGGGCATATTTATGAGCCTGGTGCCACTGGCGCCAGGACTGGGTCCAAAAGGTCCCAATTGGGACTGGTTGGCACTCGGAACCTGGGTTATGGATCTGCTTCCAAGGGAGTTGGGAAAACCCTGACCTTTTGGAAGCAGAGATCATGACAGATTTTAGCGCTTGGTTCTGGGACTTCTTGCGATCTTGGGGATGGAAACTGCTTTCAGTCTTGCTGCTTATCTTAGGAATTCTGTTGTTTTTTTGCTGTTGTATTCAATGTCTTCCTGGTATGTGTTCGATGCTAGGGGGATGTTGCGCACAGGTATACACCCCAGAGAAAAACTCCAATGAATATGTGCTGAAAGAAATCTTAGTAACTGATCTTATGGCAATTGACATCTCCGATAGTGATTCAGGGTGTATGGACATTGAGACGTGGAGTTACTCGTAAAGTGACTAGAAGTAGTGTAGCGCTTGACAGACCAAAAGGAGGGTTTGTTAGACGGAAAATCATATTGTGGCTCCTTTATTGTATATATTGGCCTAAGCCCAGTCGCTCTGCGAAGAAATCCGCGTTGCAAGGTTCTGACCTTAGATCAATTTAGCCACCATTTTTGGTTCATCCGCCATTTTGATTCTCACTCCAAAGTCACCCTGTGTTCTAAAATGGTGGACAGCGTTCTTCTGTTTGTAACTTGGCCGTCTTGACCTCTGCATACAAGTTAATGCTTAAACTGCCCGTAGGCCAAATGTTAGGTTCATGGAATGAGACCTTGTCCTTCGTTGACCTGTAGATCGAGGATTACCTGTGTCAACGATACTAATCCATGAACATATATTAAGCACAATACTGTTTAAATAATTAATGTGAGCACTTGTTTAACTACATTGTATAAAATATGTACAAAGGCTTAATGTTGAATCCAAAGATACACTGTTGCTATTGTAACCTATTGGAGTATGTATTAAGGATAATCCATAAATGTATAGATGAATAAATTAAGAGTCAACTCGGCATGAACCCCTAGCCCGAGAAATGGTTAACCTGCAAAAGGGCTGGACATCATGTTGGGAATTGTATAAAAAAAGAGCGAACATTCTGATGTACAGTCCCACTCACTGCCTAACTAAATATTTTCTTGTATAGCGCAACTCTCACCCAAAGGTCTCAGGGCGCTCACATGGACAAAAAACATAGATGTAGGTGGAGTTCAGAAGTCATTCTTAAACAAAATGACAGGCAGTGTCATAAGGAGAGGCAGATTTTATTGTTTTGGGATCATATGTCAGTATCTTTCATTATCCTTCAAACTCACTTCTCACACCGAACAGAGATGGTATTCGCTGTGATGTAGGGCCTGATAGCTATCTGTGGCTTTGTAATTTGAAAACTGTTCAGTTATAGAATAAAGATCTGTGTATCTTTTTGAACCCACGTTTGGTGTATTTCCTTTTGGGGTACTCAGCCTCGATATTCTCTTTTTGCTTTTACACGTCTGCCTCCCACGCCCAGGACAGAGGCTATGACATCACTATTTTACTGCTGGGTGAAACGTAGGCCCTCTGCTGCAACACCCTGCTTTTCAACATCAACTTTCCGTCTGCTCCTGCTCCATCTGAGGCCTTGAGCACTGATCGCAAGACTGTAGCCTCATTAAGAGTACGGTGGTGCAATAAAAATCGGCAGGAATGGAAGTACCGTTCTGTTACCTTTGTATTACCGCACCCCCATGAAACGAGTTTGGCGCAGAGGTGGAGGATTCACCTCCAGCTTAAAGCTGGAGGCAAATCCACCACATTTCTGCCAAAAAAATGGCAACTTGGGCAGAATGACTGTCGTGTTAATTCTGCCAAAATCCTCATGGAGTCAAATGGACTCCAATTAATGGGGACTAACACCGCCTATCACCACTTGTAATCTGGCGGTAATTCTGTCGAACCAAGTGTCAGTAACGGTAATTCAATTTGGTGGTATCTCGGTGGATTCACCACTGAGATACCACCAAACTCAATTACGAGGATGGCGGTAACTTGCCGGTGCGACCGGCGGGTTGCTGCAAACCCTGCAACACCGAATCCGGCGCCTGACTTCCCGGTGCCACCAGGACATTACAAGTCCCAGCAGCCTGGGAAGTCAGGTGCCAAATTTTGTAACTCCCCATTCCCATAGAGTCCCATAAGACTCAATGGGAGTGGGGAGACGGAAGAGCCAACAGTGCCAGCGCTTCCGTGAAGAATCTGCCAACTGGGGGTGGTGCGCCTGCCAGGGTCAGACCCGTTGGGCGCAGCGGCCCCGGCAGGCACACACGTAGTGTGGTCGTCTGGAAACAAGGGTGCCGGTAAGCTTACCGGCACCCTTGTTTCCGAACCACCACACTTGTAATGAGGCCAGTCAATTGAGTTTGAAACAAGCATGGAATGTTGGGAAAAATAGTCTGAAATGCAAAAGTCTGCAATTAACTGTATTGTCCACTGAAAACACAAATCAAAACCTTCATGCGCAGATTAAGATCAGCAAATGAATGCTTCAGCTACAGGCCAGAATCTAATGTAGGGAATGTTTTTGAGTATTGCTCACTGTAACATTAAATGGGACAAAGACAAACAAATGACTTACACCTGGTAATTAATTTTCGGATGGATATTCTTCCCACAGATTCTTCATCTTAGAGATATTCTCATATCTCGCAGCACTGTCTGAAACTTCTAATGGGGGGCGCCGTGCGGTCTGGCGTAAAGGGTCTTTGAGTCGTTGGCTTTGAGCCGAATGTGACATTGATGTCGGTACAAATAGTGCACACGGTGCCCTGTGAGCTCAGTTGTCATTTCTTCCCCATGCACAGCCACATTAGGGATTAAAACAAAAGAATAATGGATGCTTAAGCGTTAAAGCAGAGTCATCATTGAACCATAGGAGGAAGCTCCTTAACCATGGGGAAAGCGATGAGGAATCCGTGAGAGGAACATCCATCAGAAAGAACATTACCAGAGGTAAGTCATTTGTTCTTCTAATGGATTGTGTCCTCCCATGGATTCCACATCTTGGATAGACTCTCATAGTAGTAAAGTACCATGGAGGAGGGAAGGAGTGAGGTCTGCAGTAACTATGTCACCACTTGTTGGAGGACAGCTCTGCCAAAACAAGACTCGTCAGATAGATCCAGCAACTAGTGTTCTGAGAATGTATGGCTGGAAGCCCACATCACTGCGTGATGGATATCCTTTACCAGCACTCTTCTTTGAAGAGCAGAGGTAGCAGCCACACCTGTCACACCCCTAGTAGAGTGTGCCATGAAGGCATCAGGGAACTGCTTACCTGCTCTATTGTAACATTCAGAGACACAAAACACAATCCACCCGAAGATTGTTTCTTTTGTTACCCCCTTGCCCATCTTCCTCAGATGGATGAGGAGGTGGATAGAAAGCTGGCAAAAAATTGTTTGTGATAAATGAAACTCAGATACAACCTTCAGGAGGAACGAAGGACGCAGCCCAAGAGTCACCTTGTCTTTGGTAAAGATCGTAAAAGGTGGTTTATAAGAGGGGGCCTGCAATTTGCTCACTCATCGAGCTGATGGAGTAGCGACCAAGAAGGCTGTCTTCTATGTAAAGAGTCTCAGAGGGCACGGATGCAATGGTTCAAATGGCAAAGTCATCGGAAATGTCAGCAACAGGTACAGGACCTATGCCGGCGCCATGAAAGGGGTCGGAGGGCAGGTGTTTGTTAGGTCTTTTAAAAATGGAACCACCAGCAGCATCGAGAAATATGACCCTTGCTCAGGCGTGTGCTTAAAAATAGAGAGTGCAGCTAACTAGGCCTCGACAGTGGGGACCTGGAGACCCTGGATGTCAGATCTGCCAGACTTAAATGAAGGTTGAAGTATTCCTCGGAGGTCCACAAACAATGCTACCCCCTTCCCAATCAATAAGTCCAACAGAATGAAAAACAACCTGCGTGACCAATGGACTGGGGCAGGATTGCTACTTAACACACCCCCTCTGGATCTGATCTGAGAAGTTGGGGAGCTACAGAGGAGACACTGTGTAATTTTAAAGAGACAGTCAAAACAAAGGGCCTAACCAGCATTCGCCTTGATCTTGTAGAATGTTTACCCCAAGAAGGAAGGCTCCTGGCATTAAAAACGCCAGTGAATTATCCAGGCTCTAATTAAACACCTGAATAAAATGACATGATAACAAGAAGAAGAACTGGATGCACAGGTTTTGGCCATCATGTACTGTGACCGTTGTGAGAACACTGAAGAGTCAGATCCCCTGGACTTTATACTCCGCCTCGTGCTCAAGTCGTGGATTAGAGAAAAGGACCTTAGGTACCATTGCAAGTCAGCTGACTTGTGACATTGCTCACAATGTGAGAAAGAAGAACCCCAGTCACTGGGGAACGTCTCCTGGAGTCCAGGAGTCGCCGTGGTAGGCAGCACCAGTGCAAAGCAGACAATGGTGCACCATGTGTTCAGCGTGGTAGGATCGCACTCGCTGGTGAGTCTGGAGTCGGCGAGCGGGTAAGTGAACACCCATTCCGGACCCTAACACTGCCTTGCTAAATGAAGCAGAAAAGGCAACACCTTAGAGTTGTTGCATAGAAAAGGATCCACATCCTGCGCTCTGCACCAGCTGCAGAACCTCTTGCACCGGCAGCAGTACAAAGCCTTTGTTGCTGGCCTTCTGGTCGAAAGCAACACCTTCATCACATCTTCCAGAAGGTCCCAATCCTTGAACCTTAGCCTCTCAGAAGCAGGTTGAACGTGTGCACGCTCGGGTGAAGAACCAGTCCCCTCTCCAGAGAGGGAAGGTCTGGCCTCCTGGGAAGACGTTGTAGAAGACATATGGCCATATCAAAAATGTCCAGATATCTCATCCTCCTGGCCGAGTCCGGGGCAATACAGATCATGGTTGCCCCATACCTCTTCAACCTCCTGATCACTTGAGGAATATAGGGAATTGGTGGAAAAGCATATAGGTGCTGTAAGTTCCAGTCCACCACAAATGCGTTCCCCAGTGCTTCTCTCGGGGGAAACTCCCTGGAGCAGAAAGGTTTGCACTTCCTGTTTACTCTGGACATGAACAGATCCACTTGAGGGGATCCCCAGAGGGTTTAGAGCTCTAGAATGACTTCCTGGCACAGCTCCCACTCGTGGGAGACCGAGCCCTGGCTGCTGAGAGCATCCCCATCTTATTCTCCTTCCCGGCGAGGTGAATTAATAATGATAGGGAGATCTTGTTCTGCAACACCCAGAACCAGAGCTGCATCGCCTTTCTGCACAGGTGGAGTAACCCTACACTGCCTCTTTTGTTGATGTAGTGCATGGCCACTGTGTTGTTCATCATGATCGGGATAGTCTTTTCCTTTGGGGTGAGCAAAAAGGCCATCAGCGCTAGTCTGATTGTTCTCAGCTCCAACAGATTTATGTGAAGTTTTGTCTCCATCAGGGACCACAACCCGCTCACTGTCAACTCGTTCAGATGAGCACCTCAGCCTTTTCTAGATGCGTGCACTACTACGATCGCCTGTGGCCACGGTTGCCAAAACATTTCTCTCATCATCACATTCTCCCTGCAAGTGCAGCATAGGAGATCCTGAGCGACTCTGCTCAGGACTTGAATCAAGTCTTGTCATACTGCCACATAACTGCAACCATTGAGATCTGAGGGCCTATTGGAGCTATCTCATTCTCAATCGGGCCTCTGGCACTAGGAAGATGCAGGCTTCCATGACGCTGAGCAACGGGCGGAAGTCTAGGGCTGGCAGGTATTGGGTGTTCTGGAATCTTATGACCATCTGCTGGATGTGTAGAGCCCTGTCCTTGGGAGTAAAAGCCTTGCCTGAGGGGAAATCCAGGACCAACCCGATAAATTGAAGAATTTGAGACGGCACCAGCTGAGACTTCCTTAAATTGAGCGAAAAGCCTAGTCTGTGAACGAGGTGGCAGGTGCGATTGAGATGATCCAGGGCTTGATCCGGAGGACACGCCCTGATTAACCAATCATTCAGGCAGGGAAAGACATGAATCCCCGCTTTTCTGGGACTGAATGAAAACACTGCCAACAATTTGTTGAAAACATTCAGGGCAGAGGTAAGCCCGAAAGGCAGAACTTGAAACTGGTAGTGAGTGTTGCTCATGACGAACCTCAGGCACTTCCTGTGCTTTGGATGAATCGGCACATGAAAGTAAGCGTCCTGTAGGTCGAATGACAACAACCAATCCTGAATCTCCTGGGCCTGGAGGATCTGAGAATGTGATGCCATTTTGAACTTGTCCTTCCTGAGGATCTTGTTCAAGCATTGACATTCCAAGATGGGTCTCAGACCTCTTTCCTTTTTTGGGACTATAAAATAAAGGGAGTACCACCCCCTGTTACTCTCCTGTACTGTGTGAGGAGCCAGGAATGAGACTTAGACACAAGGGAGTCATGTTTTTTGGTCAAATACGTTTATTCAAATGAAAGGGGTTGGGTAATTGCCTCTGTCCCTGCTCTAAGAGGGGCTTCCCTATCTAAAACCAAAACTAAGGATCTGTCAATGTCAGAATATCCAAAGCAAAACCGTCCCATGCCCAAAGTACTATTCTGGCACTCACAATCTAACAAAATCATCTCTAAGGTGAAAAGTGTAAGGTCTTTGGCCTGGAGTGGTTTATAAATGTTGAAAAAGGGAAATGCATAACTCAAACACAAAAGTTCCTTGTTCCAGAGGGTGGTTCTGTTCTCCTGGATTTCTCTTCATTTTGTTGTATATTCAAAAATATCAGTTCCTTGGGTTTATCTTGATCCACAACACAACTGGTACACAAAACAACTTGGCTCTTTGCCTTTATCTTGTTAGGATATCTGGTGTACTCACCTGTCAGGACTTTCTTATATGCACACACTTAAAACTGCACGTTATACTCTCCTGTCAGGGCTTTCTTATATAACTCCTGTCAGGGATTTTCTCATTTGGGCTGTGCACACACTTCTAAACTTGATAGTCTCTTATGTTTTCTTTATCTGGTAATGTATCTGCCTGATATATATAATCCTGCATGGGTTTCTCATGTATGTGTATTTCATACACTCAAAAACTTCACAGTCTCTCACTTCTGTTCCGTTTTCCCTTTTAAAGAAAGGCTCTCTTGCTCTTTCTCTTTCATGTGTTTCATTAACCATTGTTTGGCATGGATGCCAATATGCCCCGCTGTCTCCGTTTCCCTCGGGTGGACTTGCAGGCTCTTGCTGGCATTCTCTGTTTCTCCCACGATAAGCCAGTGGCAGTCGTTCAGTGCTTCCTTCCTTCTCCCTTCATCTATTCCTCAGCTTCTCTGTCTCTCGCAATTCCTGCTGGGTTCTTCTGATTCATGCTGGGCTTCGGTAAGGCAAAGGCTGCCTCCCAACACGCAATGCCCAGGATCCTTCTGTAGGCTTCTGATGTTCCTGCAGCCTGTTCTCTCTCATGATCAGCTTCCCTTTCTCTGGTCCTCAAGCCGGTCGGCTCCACGGAACGCTCTCCAGCTCTACAGTCTCTTGGTCCACACAAAGAGGAGCAGCTTTATCCAGCCAGCAGCATGCCTCACTCAGCTGCTTTGCCTGTTTAAATTTCCCACCTGCGCTCGCAACAACTAGGGCGCAGCTTGTGCTCTTGGCCTTTTTTGATCTGCATTACTCAGCATATCTTCCTCGTCACAGTATTCTTGTGGTTATGGGAATGGAAGTCCATTCTTGACGACTTGCATGTAAATTCTGGTTAAGTTATCTCAGGGATCTTTAAGGGCATATCAGGTCTGGATGACTTGTAGGAGGAGTCTGAGAAGGTGCTTTTATGAGTCTTAAAAGGCAAGTCAGATTTACAGATCTTGTAAAAAGGTCTTCTGTACCCTTCTTAGGTTATGAGAGGAGGTATGACAATATGCCATTAAGGCATTGGGCACGGATGGGGCATCCTCAAAGAAAAGAAGGGCAGAAAGAGGGCGCTGTGAATCTTTGGGACATTATGCAATGACAAATATTACGCCGTACTCCCCTTATGAGAGAATAAGAGACCTAATGAAGTAGCCAAGGAGCCGAATGATTTGCTCAAGATGTTTATAGAATCAACTTTAGTCCTGACGAAGGCCTACTTATATATCAATACAAACCATGGTGGATTAACAGATTTTGTTATGAAGGGCCGAAACGCATGAGTGTCAAAATTGTTTTATCCAAACAATGTTTTGGAAAAAATGTTTTAGAAAACATAGAAATATGATGGAATAATAGATCTCGAGGGAAGTTGAAAGATGTGTTATATATATAAAAAAAGACTAAAATGAGAGTGGTTTGTAAAATTCTATGATATCGAAACAAATACTCACACCATGTCTACAAAAACACTTAAAGTCAATTTTCGAAAATATCATACACCCTGCAGAGGGCTTGCTAGAGCAAGTACCAAAATCTTTTGTATTAGATAAAAAAGCCCTTTTACTAACCCCCTGTTTTTGCACATGAATGTGTATGATTGAATGTATTGTATTGTGGTTTTATAATTAATGAATCAGAACAATTATATATGTGTTGAAAAAAAACAAATATTACATTTACAAATATTTTTCTAGAGAAATAGTCTGGAGCTTTCAAAATACAATTGGAGTATACAAAGTTGTAAGGTTTACAAGTTTATTATCTTTGAAATCATACCATAAATAGGAGGAGAGGGTAGTGCATCAATGGAATTTGTGATGTCATCTTTGATGCCGTGGGTGTTAGTCTTGGAAGTGCACAGTGGTGGCGCGAGTTATGGTTCCTTAGCTAAACATAACTGGTGCATTTCTGGGGATTTTTGGTTTTACTTGTAACCATAGTGTGTATAGGGTGTTGTTAGTGCAAAGTAACTGTAACGTCCCTGCAAGAAAAGTTTTTGCACTAAATTTGCTAGGTTGTTCTTAGGGCAACTGAAGCATAACATCCGTGTACCAAAGTTTTTCCACTGTATTTTATAGGTTTTTACTAGGGCACTGTAACCAGAACCTTCCTTTAACATTGTTTTTTGTTAGTGAATTTCATAGGTTTTTAGAAGGGCACTGTAACCGGAATGTTGCGTTAGCATAGTGTTTTGTAATGGTGATAGGTTTTTAATAGCGCAACTTAACCATAACGTCCCTTTAACAATGTTTTAGGTTAGTGAATTTCATAGGTTTTTAGTAGGGCACTGTAACCAGAACGTTGCATTAGCATAGTGTTTTGTGTAATGGTGATAGGTTTTTAATAGCGCAAATTAACCATAACGTCCCTTTAGCAATGTTTTATGTTAGTGAATTTCAGAGGTTTTTAGTAGGGCACTGTAACCGGAACGTTGCGTTAGCATAGTGTTTTGTGTAATGGTGATAGGTTTCTGGTACCGCAACTGAACCATAACGTCCCATTAACGTCTTGTCACGGATTCCTTGGCTGCCCTCATGACGAACTTATTGAAAGCCTGAATTCCTTTGTGTATGTATCCATTTGTGCTACCCCTTCCCTTTCCTAATAGTGTCGGTGTATCTTAGAAATTGAAGGTGTACATGTGAAGTGTTGGTGAGTGTGTGAGTGCTTTCTCTTTTTGTGGTAACCATGCATGGTGAGTGTGTGCTGCACATTACTGTCCGAGATGACTGCAGGTAAGCAAGATGGAGGTTTCCTAGGGAAACTGCACCTGGCCGGCGTATGTGCAATCACAATGCAGGTATCCCTAGGACTCCAGTACTGGCCACATGGCCGCATCTTCTAATGCACTTTTAATTAGGTGTGGGAGCGCATGTCTGTCCGTTGCACAGCTATGCGCATGCGTAGGGCATCCTTTGTGTGCTGGTACCACTGCCCCAGTCGCCAGCCCTACGGATTCATACGGTAGGCTACAGCATTTGAAGTAGTCCTGGTGACTACACGAGTTGCTGTGTAAACCTACCAATGTATGGCTGCAGCACACCAGGCAGTATGAGGCCTACTGGAAAACAAGGAACAGCAACCTCCAGTGTATGGTGGGCGTGTTAAATGTCGCATTCATTTGATTGATCTGCTGCTAGCCTTTCCATGACCCGTGAAACAGACACACCGTCTCTGCACAGAGCACTGTGACGGAAAGTGTCAAGGGTTCACCTGTGGGTCATAGAGTTGGAGAAAACATTTCCCTGCAGGTGTCACAGTTTGTAGTGAGTCTGCAAAATAGCAAAGGTGGTGTGGCTTGGGTACTTAGATACTAGTGCATCTAAAGAGAAGTAAGGAAACATCAGATTCTTCGAGGCACAAAGAATGTGAGTGGTGGTTAGAAAAGTAGTGTAGCCGCATGAGTCTTGCAGAACAATTATCTTCCTGCTCCACGTAATGAAGCTGTGTTCCTCGTCGTTGTAAGCATTCTTGTATTTCCAAATGTATTAATCTCTGTGAATGTTGGTCCAACGCCTAATGACGTACCATGAATTGTCCGTACTGCATGTGACGAGAACTGCAATCGAAGCACAAGGGACCAGTGGGCAGGGTACTGCCCTTCCAACAATGCAGTAGGGTAATTTCATGTATAGCATTCTCCACATCTGCGGCGGCCAACAACAGGGACACTCCTGTAGGGCAGTGGATCTTTACAACATCCTTGCAGACCATATTCTGCACTACAGACCCTTACCAAAGGGCATTGTATTGTGCATGTACTGCGACATGCTACTGTACAGAGGGAAGGGACTTGGAAGTGCTTGGGAAGGGTTGGTCCGGGAGCATGACAATGACTGCCGCCTATTTAAGTGAGGGCGACCCAGCATTTACCTCTCTGTGCATGTCCCCATGTTATCCCTGTAGGTGCTGCCCCTTCCCTACCGGCCCTTGCCTTCAGTTCCTTCTGTGTCGTGTGTTACAAGACCAAAATAAATAGATATCAACTGGAAAAGGAGAAAAGTTAAGTAAAGAAAGCTCATTTCAGAGTTCACCGATGGAATTGCCAATGAACGGATGCAGGGCGATGAGCACCGTATACGCTCCACAGAATGTGTGCTAAATAAAGGGAGGCGTGGCACTGTGGAAAACACTGTAGTGGAATCGGGTAGAAAGGGCTTGCTGTAAAAAGGTGTGTTTTTTTTTTACATGTTGCAGTGCGTTTTGAAGAGTTTAAGTGCGCAAGACCTAGTACAAAAATTCTTCCTGTACTTCCAAGAAGGGCAGCAAGGCATTTTGGATAGGGCGTGCAGAAATCGGAAGGGCAGGAATAATAAGTGAAACGCTATTTCTGGGAAAAACTCTTCGTGCTGTAAAATGTCATATTCCCAATTTGTGAATTACCCCATTGGCACATGTCGTAAAAAGGCAGTAATGGGCTTGTTCACAATGTACTGCGCTTTCTGCATTTCCGGAGTAAATGAAAAATAACGCAGCCACACCTGCCTCTGTGTAATGCGATAAACAATTATGCAGGAGATCAGAAACAGACGCATGACCTGGGCAAGTACCTCATTCATCGCAAACGGCACTGAAAGTCGTGTAACATGTTGTGTAATTTTCCCTCCACAATGAAGAACAGTAATGTCGACATTATTGCGCGTCTTACAAAGAAACCAAAATCAGTCACTTCATTGTAGGTACTCCGTAGTAGTACAAATCCACATGATACAATGCAAAATGAGCAACCACTGCACAGTGTTTTCCGTTCACTTTCAATCAATGTATTAAGAACTCCCCCAAAAAGCGTACGCTGTGGCTCCTGAAACACACAGCCATAACCGCACCTTCTGCATTTCTGTCGACAAATACACTGTGTACCACAGTCTGTGCGTACAAACCACACCCAGAAACCTTATTGAGCAATTCCGTAGCCTCCACAGGCCCAGATCTATGGCCGCCATCTGCAAAAGAGGCGTATGTGACACGTGCAACTATGCAACTCTCGCAATCTCTGCAGACTTTTCATGCTGTGCGTACGCGCGAGGGGGGGGGGGAATAGCAACTAGGGTAGGGGATTTCGTTAGTAGAGGTGGCTCTGAAAGGAGCCTTTTTTTGTAAAGGTGCTTCCATAGAAGCAACTTTTTTTTTTGGTTGTTATAAGTATTTATGTGTTTTGTACTTCAACTCACATTCTTACAATAAAGGTCTTCAGTGCAGCCAGCGCTTCACTGATTTCATCAACTTCTTCAGTTGACGGTACACACGTGAACAAGATTCCCATTTATCATTAATCCCACATATTAGCTTTTTGATGCAATCAGCAAAATATTCTTTGTTTTCTTTGAAAGCATTGAAATCCTACCCGTCAGTAACATTTAGTTTACTTGTGCAATCCTTAGTTCTCTCACATATTGATTTTGTGAACTCACTTTTAATTGGTCTCTCTAAATCCTCATTGGCCCCTTTAAAAGAGGTCTTTAATACTGCTGCTCATTTATTTTATGTGTTATGTTATTTAAACTTATAGAGCGCACGTTCACCCAAGGGCATCATGGTGCTAGAAAGGAGAGCTGCTCACAGAAGGGAGGGCCAGAAAGAATGGAGAGCTAGAACAAAATGGTCTTAGGGGCTCTTCTGAAACCAAGATGGTTGGGAGCACTTCTTAGAGCCAGTGGAAGATTGGTCCAGAGTCTAGCAGCAGTGATAGAGAAAGCTCTACCGCCGACCCTTTCACGGTTGAACCTTGGAACAGCAAGGAGATTAGTGGTAGAGGAGCATAAATCACGTTCAGAGGTATAACGAGTGAATTTTGATTGCAGAAACCCAGCTCCTTGGCCATGGACCGCCCGGTGGACAATGCACAGTGACTTAAAATGGACGCGCTGGCCCACCAGAAGCCAGTGCAGTCGACGAAGTACTGGAGAGATGTGGGCTCCATAAGGAGTGCCAGTAGCTAGCCTGGCCGCCAAGTTCTGCATGCGCTGAAGCCACTGTATTAGGCCATTCGGCTGCGACAGATATAAAGAGTTGCAATAGTCCAACCGCGTGAAGACTAGTGCAGCCACCACAGGGGGAGGGAGAAATGGCTCCGGTATCATGGGTAAAACCCTCTTAAGGAACATGATCTGATAGTGGGCAGCTTGGCACACAGCAGTCACTTGGTTGGACATAGAAAGGGAGGCAGAGAGAATGACACCCACATTTTTCACTTTACTAACTGGGCTAGGAAGAAGACCCAGAGAGGTGGGCCAGAAAGCAGAGGTCCACAGTGAGGAGTCCGGAGAACATCCCACCACCAATACCTCAATTTTATCGCCATTAAGTTTGAGCCAATTCTGGCCCATCCAATCGCCAACGGCTCTCAAACCGTCGTGAAGGCACGACGACACCTCAGCCTGATCTAGATCTAGTCGGATCAGGATTTGGGTGTCGTCAGCGTAAGAATAGCTGTTGAGGCCGTAAGAGCGGATGAGGCAGACCAGCGCCCAGATATAGATATTGAATAAAATCGGGGAACGTGAGGATCCCTATGCGACACTGCAGGTGAGGGGGCAAGAAGAAGAAAGAAAAGGGGGCATAGCAAGGGTTTGTATACGGTCTGAGAGAAAAGAAGTGAGCCACAAAAGGGCTTGGGCAGATATCCCAATCTGAGCCAAGCGTGACAGCAGAATGGGGTGATCGACCTTGTCAAACGCGGCTGACAGATCCAACAAAATCAAAGCCCCAACTCCACCCGCGTCAACTAACCTGGACATGTCGTCTTGAACAGACACCAGCACACTTTCAGTACCTCTCCCTGGCCTAAAGCCAGCCTGAGCAGGGTTAAAGATTTTAGAGCATTCCAGAAAAGAGGACAGAAGGGGAGCGATAAGAGATTCCAAAAGTTTGGACAGGAAGGGGAGCAGAGAGATAGGGCGGAAATTAGCGGGGACCATAGGATCAAGTGTGGGCTTCTTAAGAAGGGGAATAACCCTTGCAGATTTCAGCTCCGAACGGACCAGACCTGACTGGCAAGAGTCATTGATGGCCGAAGTAATATCTGCTAGTAGGTCTGGGGCGATCTTCATAATAGTGGCGGGAATAGCATCCTCAGAAGAGGATGATTTAATTTTCAAGATAGCCGCTAGGACCTCTGCCTCAGTAAAGAGTGGGAAAGTAGACCAATTGGCTGAGGGATCAATAGGGGGGGGCAGGTAATGATATGTTGCCATCTGGAGTCATTAACACAGGGGATTTCGCGATATTAGAATGGATCACTTACATTTTAGTAATGAAAAATGAGGCAAGGTCGTCGCACAACTTTTTAGAGGGCTTAACCTTGGAAGTAAGGGCCTCAGAGGAGGCTGAGTGTGCAATCGAAAACAAGGTTTTGGGATGACACAGGGCATTTTTGATTTTCTGAGAGAAAAAAGAGGATTTAGCCAGTTTAACACTGGTCAAATAAGTAGAGAGACCAAGTTTATAAGATTCTCTGTGCACAGGGTTGTAGCTGTTTCGCCATTTGCACTCCATCTGTCTAAGATTCAGGCAGGCAGTTTTAAGCAGGTCCATAAACCAGGGTTGGGAGGGTAGTCTGTGACCTTGTGTCAGTTTTAATGGGGTGCAAAAATCTGCGGCAGCCACAAAGGACTGGGAAAGTGATCTTAGAAATAGTGGCCTGCGGGAGGCACTGTTGGTGGCTATTTGGGTGCTAAGTGCCTTAGTATCGACCGAGCGCCAAGAGCGTAGTAGGATTTTAGGAGGGAGGAGTTTACAAGGTGGATTCGCTAGTATAAATGTGCAGGATACCAGATGGTGGTCGGACCATATCACTGGTTCAATGGGACCAGGACATAGCAGGGAGTCCTTGGCAAATACTAAATCAAGCTTATTCCCATGAGAATGGGTGGGAGCTTGGATCAATTGATGTAGGTGCAGATCAGATAGACTATCTAAGAAGGAAGTCATCTCATTAGGTCTTGGCAGATTGAAGTGCAAGTTAAGGTCCCCTAATATCACTAGATTGGTATATTGTAAATTCAGACCAGCTACGAGGTCAGCTAGACCTTTCCCGAAAGACCCTATGGGCCCTGGAGGACGATAAATGAGCAAGAAATTAATGGTACAGGAAGGCGCAATAGCACCTCTAAAAAGAAGGGCTTCCATATTAAGTGCGTGGTGGCATAACAGCTGGGTGACAGCAATCTTGTGCCTAAAAATAACCGCAAACCCCCCCCACGTTTGGGGGGAGGGCGATCGTGGTGAATGATAAGGTAGGCAGGGGGAATAGCTTGGACTAAAGCTGGCGCTGAGATGGGTGTTAGCCAGGTTTCTGTCAAGCACAGAAAATCCAGCTGCCTGCTAGACAGTAGGTCCCACATTTCACCAGTGTGAGCTGGAAGAAACCTAGTATTCAATAAAATTAGGGTAGGAGTTTCCACAGTGGGCTCCATGCAACTGATGATGGTAGCAGGGGTAGGGGTCATAGTGGGTGGGTGGTGACTCCAGTCAGCAGGCCGGATGGTTTCTAAAGGGGCATGGGAGAGCAGAAAGCTTCTATCGAGCAATCCCTCACCTCCCGGCACGGACGGGCACAGACGGGCTTGCCTTAAGCGGGCCTTTGGCGCGCTGGTGGTGTGCCCGCTGCGCGGGCGGTCAATCCTGCACATATGTGCAAGGATCGGGCTGAGAGCGAGGCAGAGGGCTGGGACAAAGGGCGTAGAAAGAGGACTGCGGGTTAGTCCTAGCCCTGTGTACACACCCCTAACTGCCGAGATCTTTTGCAAAGTGGCAGCGTTCCAATAATAAACAAAGCACTTTCCTTCTTTCACTCCACTTCAGGAACACACAGGAGAATTGTCAGATATGTTCAAATAAAATGATTCTAAAAGCAGGTACAATAACACGTAGTACAGAGTAATTAAACAGCTGCCCACTAACTGATCACCTTACCTCTCACTGCGCGGGCGCTCGATCCTGCACATATGTGCAAGGATCTGCCGAGAGTGAGGCAGAGGGCTGGGACAAAGAGCGTAGAAAGAGGACTGCGAGTTAGTCCTAGCCCTGTGTACACACCCCTAACTGCCGAGATCGTTTGCAAAGAGGCAGCGTTCCAATAATAAACAAAGCACTTTCCTTCTTTCACTCCAATTCAGGCACACACAGAAGAATTGTCAGATATGTTCAAATAAAATTATTCTAAAAGCAGGTAAATTAACGCGTAGTACAGATAAACTAAACAGCTGTCCACTAACGGATCAGCTTACCTCGCCAAAGAATTTGACCATGTCTCAGGAATTTTGAAAAGTTTACATGGGCTTCCTCTTGATCAGAGAATTAATTTTAAACTACTGTGTATTACGTATAAAACACTTAATTCCTAGACTCCTCCTTATTTATTAGATAAAATGAAAATCTCTGGAGGAGTCCGAGGCCTTCAAAGCCGGGACTCGTTATGTCTCGAAGTTCCTAGTTTTAATATTCAGTGACAATGAACCATTCCTATTCTGGTACTGCTTTAAAGGGATGGTCTAGTAAAATTTTTTTTAAAAAAAATAGGCAACATAAAAAAAAAATACTAGCATTCTCCGTTTTAAAACTTCCTATTTAAAATTTTGAGCTATTCAAGCTCAAAATTCGCAAAAGCAAGCACATGGGCGCATCCATTTTGTGAAATGGACGCCCTCCTGTGCTGGCTTTTGATTTTGCGGCACTAATGAAGGAAAAGCCAGCCAGCTGTAGTAAACAAAGGCTACCGCTGGGTGGCTTTCCCTTCATTAGTGCTGTAGGCGGAGGACGGGGACCGGAGACCAGAGCAGAAAAGCTGCAGCTGAATCTCAATAAGTGCTATTTATTATTTTTTTTTTTAAATAAGCACTAGCTGCGTTTTTTTTCCTAAGTTTTCCGGGCTGGAGGAGCCCGGAAAACTTAGAAATAAAACTGCAGCTTTAAAAACATTGTATTTATGTTTGCAGTTGCTTTTGAAGCGACCGCAAACATAAATACAACGTTATTGTGTTGGAAAATGCTGCGGTTTTTCTTTCCAAGTTTCTCAGGCTCGGAGGAGCCTGAGAAACCTGGAAGGAAAAACTGCAGCGTTTTCTAACACAACCGCGTTGTTTCTGCCTGAATCTGCTTTACCATTTGGGGCTCTCAGGCTCCCCACGGGGAGAAACAAAGGCCCAGGAAGGGCAGGAAACAGCACCTGGGTAGGTGCGAAATATAACAGCAGGAGGTCAGGGGGTAACCCGGCCGCCCCCAGGAAGGAACAAAAGGCCGGGGGGGGGGGGCGTAAGTAAGCCTGGAAAAGGAGAGGCGGCACAAACCAGGTAAGAGCTCACCTCTCTCGGGTAGGCTCTTGGTACCTGGAGAAGGGAAAGGAAAAACGTTGCCACCCAACCCACCCTACAAGAGAAACGGAAGAGGTGGGGGTGTGCAGGCAGGAGCCAGGACGCCGAGTACTCCTTCGGTACACGGTACAAAAAAGAGGGTGCAAAAGTGGAAGGAAGAACGCTGAGTACTCTTTCGGTACACGGTCCAAGAAACGTCATAGGCGGCATGTGCCCAGAAACGAAGGCTCAGGGATAACAAAGACTCAGAAGGAGCCTTGAGCGGCTTCGGAACTGGACACAATGTGCCCAAAAGCATATGTATATGTAATGATTTGTTATAATGGATTTTCTGTAAGAAAATAAAATGCCTACGGCCTACAAATTTTCCATACACACAAAGTTGTCTGTAATTTATTATTAGGTAGGGATCTGGTAAGAGCAGCAAGGTGAACCCACACTACTCAGCCTAAACAACCGCGTTGTTTCTGCCTGAATCTGCTTTCCCATTTGGGGCTCCCCGTGGGGAGCCCGAGAGCCCCAAATGGGAAAGCAGATTCAGGCAGAAACAACGCGGCATTGCGGAAAACAACCGCGTTGTTTCTGCCTGAATCTGCTTTCCCATTTGGGGCTCTCGGGCTCCAAATGGGAAAACAGATTTAGGCAGAAACAACGCGGCATTTAGCATTTCCCATTTGAATCTGCTTTCCCATTTGGGGCTCTCGGGCTCCCCACGGGGAGCCCGAGAGCCCCAAATGGGAAATCAGCTGCAGGTAGAAACACTACGCGGCATGTAAACATAACCGCGTGTGTTTCTGCCTGCTGTGGCTTTCACTTTGGGTCTCCGGTGCTCCCAGGGGAGCACCGGAGACCCAAAGTGAAAGCCACAGCAGGCAGAAACACATGCGGTTGTGTCGGAAAACGCTGCGCTTTTTCTTTCCAAGTTTCTCAGGCTCCTTCAAAAGCGACCACAAACATAAATACAATGTTTTTAAAGCTGCGGTTTTATTTCTAAGTTTTCCGGGCTCCTCCAGCTAGTGCTTATTTTTTAAAAAAAAATAAATAGCACTTACCGAGATTCAGCTGCAGCTTTCCTGCTCTGGTCTCCGGTCCCCGTCCTCCGCCTACAGCACTAATGAAGGGAAAGCCACCCAGCGGTAGCCTTTGTTTACTACAGCTGGCTGGCTTTTCCTTCATTAGTGCCGCAAAAGCCAGCACAGGCGGGGCATCCATTTCACAAAATGGATGCGCCCATGTGCTTGCTTTTGCGAATTTTGAGCTTGAATAGCTCAAAATTTTACATAGGAAGTTTTAAAATGGAGAATGCTAGTATTTTTTTTTTATGTTGCCTATTTTTTTAAAACATTTTTTTACTAGACCATCCCTTTAAAGCAGTACCAGAATAGGAATGGTTCATTGTCACTGAATATTAAAAACTAGGAACTTCGAGACATAACGAGTCCCGGCTTTGAAGGCCTCGGACTCCTCCAGAGATTTTCATTTTATCTAATAAATAAGGAGGAGTCTAGGAATTAAGTGTTTTATACGTAATACACAGTAGTTTAAAATTAATTCTCTGATCAAAATGGATGCGCCCATGTGCTTGCTTTTGCGAATTTTGAGCTTGAATAGCTCAAAATTTTACATAGGAAGTTTTAAAACGGAGAATGCTAGTATTTTTTTATTTTATGTTGCCTATCTATTTTCTAAATAAAATGTTTTACTAGACCATCCCCTTTAACATGCTGGAATGCGGAATGCGCTCCCTATATAAACACCCCTGATTCCAGATTATTTGAAGTTCCAGAAAGATTTAAAATCGTGGTTATGGAACATTGCCCTTTAAAAATGGTTTGGTTTTATGTGGTACCTTGATGCTGCATCATATTTTTCGTATTGCTGTTTTTTGCATTCTTTCTTTGATGTTGATTTACAATTTTCAGTATGAGCTTGGTAAGTACACATTTTGAATTTGTATATATGTTGTTGTACATCGCTCTGTTGCATTCTATTGTCATGTTTGAGCTTTGTTAAAAACCAAAACACACAAAAAATGAGCTTTATTAAAAATCAAAACAAACATTTTTTTTTTGAGAAAATGGCTATGGAAAGGGGACTTGCAGCGAAATACATAAAATATAAGGTGAACAAAAACACAAAATAAGGGATTCAATCAAAGAAAAAGAAAAAGTTAGCAAAAATAACTTTATTTATAGCAATTTTATAAAGAATCTTTTAACTCCAAAATATGACTTATAAAAGGTGCACTTTTTCCAAATTTCAGAAGAATGAAAACACGTTTTTTCTCAGTAGAATGAACGTTGGAGGCCTCTTTCAGGATGACGGCACAGCTTCCTGATAAAGCTACTCATCTGCTCCTTCTGACAAAGAGGTTGTAGTTCTGGCACCAGCCGTATGCATGTGGCACTTGTTACTTTCTGTGTACAGTTAATGTTACTGATCTTTTAATGTTTTCAACCTGGAAAAATACAAGATACAGAAAAAAAGCATTACAATCTTACTGTACTGGTGTTCAACTCGCACAGAGAGCAATGATGCATCTTGAGCAATGGAAATGTAAGTACAAGGTACTCAGAGTAGTTACAGATGCACTGGTAATCCTTAATCACCAAAGCTGCGGTTATAGGATGTCCTGGAAAAAAACAAGTTGATTGGAACATCCATTGCACAGCAAGAGTTAAAGATTAGACAGAAGCCTGGGGCATACACAGGCTCTACATGCTTATGTTCCAGCAGAATATCCACTCCTAAGTAATTTTTCTCTTGTCTATACCTAGGGTACAAACCGGGTATTAGTGGGTGAATTAATTTGGAGAAATAAGGAATACCAGTACACAAGTCAGTACAGGGAGTAATTGGTAGTTCCTGGCACATTCAATCTCCCTTCCTCCAAACCAATAGGAATAATGAAAATCATGTCATATAACAGAGGGGCATTGCATTCTATTTGAGGATCCAGCCAAGTAAGCTTTTACAAACAGCCTGTCCAAACTAGTCAAAGTCTGAAACTTTCATCCATAGCAATATTCACATTTTTGCAAAATGTGTTTGGAAAGGGCTACAGAATACTCAGAGTAGCAAGAGTGATATCTCTTGAAAGTGGTGTTCCCAGGCAAAAGCAGAGTAAGTTGCCAAGGATGTGACAGAAAAGTGGTACAGAGAACCATAAGCACCAAAAAACTATCGATTAACCTGCTTGGAATAGAATTACTGCGATGTGTGGAGTCTGCCGGTAAGGAAAGGGGAGTAGCCGGGAGGAACCATAAGCGACCAAAAAACAATCTATTAACCTGCTCGGAATAGAATTACTGAGATGTGTGGACTCTGGGGCAATGCGTTTTTTTTGGAAGCAAGACAAAAAAGAGCAATACAGGTTTGAATCCCAGTGCTGTGTTTGGAAACTGTTCTCCGGTGTTAAGCAAGTTATAAAAGATGAATTAATTAATTAGCTACTGCATGTCCATGTGGTGGCTCTCGGCAGTGTTCGTTTTGTCTCATAAATGTTGTTTTTGGACCCCTTGAAACCAATACTGTTGGCATTGTAAATAATGTATGAGGGAGATGGCATGCAAGGAAGGGCATGAAACCTGTGAGCATCCTTTGACTATGTGCTCACTCACTGCATGCCCATGGCAATGGTTACAGGCTGCCCTTCAGACTAACCTCCCATCCAAACCGCACTAATCATCAAGCCCAGGGAAGCTACAGCAGACTAACAACAGTCCTCCGTATGGTCACCATATTTACTGATATATGCCCTACATGTTCATTAATTTGTTTTAAAAGCTATAAGATAGGCGCATCTTAGCTTTTGCACACAATCAGTAGTAAATAAGGATTCAGTCTACTGTAGTGGGAGGACGTTTTTTTACTACAGTATTACTATTTGGAATGCGGTTGCATGCAAATACGTGTACACATTTTTCAGGTTTTAATTGCATTTACTAGCTGTGCAGGACACATTTAAGGCACATTAAGCAATCATATTGACTTCAGAGCAAGATATGATGATATCACCCTAACAAGTAGATAGACGTCTTTTTATTATTTCTATTAGCAATGATATAGTTTGCAAATAGTAACTTGAATACGTTATTTAGCTTTTACGAGTATTAACTGGTATGTTTCAGTGAGCACTTCCAGACTACACTTCTACATAAAACAAATCGTTTTTGTACGTTGGTTTGGTGTGTGAATACGCATTGCTAACTTCCATCTACTGTTTCCTGTAGAGAAGGGGCTATCCCCATCACAGAACACGTTGATGGATGCACTTTTCTATATGGTTTAAGTTACTTACCTGTAACTATTGTTCTCCAGCATGGATTGACATGCTCATGAATATTCCCTGTCATCAGGCTGGGAATCCTCGGTAAAAGAAAAAACAGTTTCACTTTCACTTTAAAACTGTATTCCTCCTCTAAACCAATCACTGTCCTCTGGTCATACTGCCCCAATTCAATTACAGTCTTCCTCCTAAGCCCCGCCTCTGGCAGTCATCATCAGATTTGGTAAGCACGTAAAGTGGCAGTATGACCAAGAACAGCCGTAGAGTTAAGTAACTTGTTCCTTCTCCAGCATGGGGTCTGGCATTGATTCACATACTCATGAATAACAAATACACAGCAGTACACATTACACGGGAGGTGACTAGGCTCAACAGAAGCAATTAGCACTTACCCCTGGAACAGACTAACCTTAAGCGACCAGGTTGCGTAGCACTGCCTGTCCGACTCTAGACTCCTCCCTGTAATCCCTGCTGACACAGTAGAACCTCGCAAAGGTACGCCTGGACCTCCACATTGCAGCCCTGCAGATGTCGAGCAGGGGCACACCAGAAAGAAACGCTGTTGTCGCAGCGATCGCTCTGTTGGAGTGGGCTCTGACGACGGCCCGGTAGAGGCCAGTTTGCCACCCGATGACAGTGCATGATGCAGCCGGAGAGCCATCTTGAGATGGAGACCTTGGCTAAGGCCTTCCCATGATTCACAGGTCCAAAGTTCACAAACAATTGAGAAGTCTTCAGAAAACTCTTCATGCGTGCCACGTAGAACTTCAAGGCACAAGCAACGTCCAGCGAATGCAAGGTCCTCTCTGCTGGCGACAAAGGTTTTGGGAAGAAAACAGGCAATACCAAAAGCTCATTGAGGTGGAATTCCGACGGGACCTTTGGCATGAAAGTGGGGTGCGTATGCAGCCCGACCCTCAATTTGTGGAAAGTCGGATACAGCTGCATGCAGGACAGGGCCTGGATCTCACCCACTCGTCTGGCTGAGGTGATAGCCACAAGGAACGCCGTCTTCCACAAGATAAACTTGAGTGGGGCCTGAGGCATAGGTTGTAAAAAAGTTGCCCCCATGAGCCTTGTCAGGACTACGTTGAGTTACCATGCCGGGGTAGGCAGCTTTACTGGCGGGAAAGATCAAAAAAGCCCTCTGAGAAACTCCTTGACGGGTCTGTGGGACCACAACTGTCAGGGACTCAGGTAGGCAGAGACAAGGACAGGCTAGGCGTAGGGGTGTTGTGGGTACTGTTTTGGGCACTGGAGGGAAGAGACAAACAAAGATGCAACCATACAAAAGGCTGCTTTGCCCCATGTGCAGGAGAAAGGGACTAAAGACTGCGTTTCCCAGCAGCCGGCGCCAAAGGACTACAATCCCCAGCATGCCCAGGGACGTTTTGGGCCAATCAGGAACCAGGAAGGGCGCGGCCGCGCCATCGCGCATGCGCAGAGCCCCGAGCACGGGGCTTGCGCTTGAGACTCCATGCCGACAAGACGTGTGGACCGGAGCTCCAGCAAAACTACACGCGAGGGGCCCAGCCCCACCCGAGCAGCAGCCCGGCCCCTCGCCCATACGAGATAAGTACTCCTCTTTGCTCAGGGCCCAAAGGGATCGAGGGGGAAGTGCAGGGGGCGAATGCTTGCCACCCCAGAGCCCCTACACAGCTACGAAAAGCTAAGTGTTTAGAACTTCGGCGCTCAATGTGCCGGCGGCATTCTTTTGGGATACATTGACCTGTGCACGGACGTTTAGTCTTTTGGGGTGTTTCCGCCTCTTGGAGACCATAGCATATCCGTGAGGCGAAAACACAGCACCGGAGACACCTGCCACAGTTTTGGGGCACAAATCGATCACGAGGGTCTGCAGGAAGATTGCTTGTGCATTTGAACATGTTTGCAGGGATCTGCAAGGAGATCGCTTGCGTAGCATAGTGCAATAGCACTATACAGGTCTTGAGGGGGGGCATTAGAGGGTGTGTCTGTGTGAGTGAGTCTGCATGAGGTGAATGCTGACAATAACAGAGGGCATGTTCTAATGCTTGTTAATTTCTTTTAGCTTGGACCTTGAAAACAACCCTTCAGACGTGCCAAGGACGTGACTGCTCTTCATGGACAGGACACAGAAGACCAGAGCTAAGTTGCATGCTAACTCCTGTACTGTTCCGATGACTTAGGGTTAGGCAGAGTTAAACTGTTCTTATGTGCAAATTGGTGCTTATGTACAAGTAGCTAGTTAGGGCTGAGAACACCAGGACAAAAGTGAGCAGCAACCAAACTTTCCCAGTAGAACTCCCCATTCCCACCCATAACCTCTACCTCACCCTCAATCCGGTTTACCTAATTTCCCCCTACCTATCCAATCATCGAGACCCTAACCCTCCTTCCCTGCTCTGGTCCAGGAAACCCGTGTAAGCTCTGACTTGCGGGCTCCACGACCAAAGTGGGGGTGGTTGGTACTGCGTCGCTCCTGCGCCTTGGATTCTGGACTTCGTGACAGAAGCGCATGCCCACGTAATATTCAGGTGCCCGAGCTACGTGGCCAGCCCCCATTGAAACCATGGAAGAAATAGCCAAAGCCCTGCAGGACTTACAAGGTGAACTGGCAGCGTCTAGACAGGACTACGCCACCCTGTCCGCACAGGTGCGCAGTTTAGCGGCTCAGACAGCGCCCCTACCTACCCAACCACCCACTCCGGTGCAGGTACACGTAAGTCCGGAGGCAATAGTTCCGTTGGCACCTCCTGAGCGCTACGCTGGAGACCCACAAAAGTTTACCACTTTTATTACTCAGTGTCGTCTCCATTTTCTGACCAAGACTGCAGCCTTTCGGTCTGTTCAGTCCCGAACGGCGTTTGTAATTTCATACCTCACAGGGGACGCTGCGGCGTGGGCAAACCCATTAGTCCAAAAAGACCATGCCATTCTTTATGACTGGGATGAATTCCTGGCGGAATTCGAGAAAATATTTAACCGGCGAGCCGCCACCCTTTGCAAGGATCGGGAACTGTTAAGCCTCAGGCAGGGGTCTAAGGAATTAGTGACATATGTCACTCATTTCAATCGGCTGGCAGCGGAAGCCGACTGGCCCCGTGATAAGCGGATGTCCCTCTTTTATCAAGGTTTGAGGGATGACATCAAAGACCTTATTGCCCAGGTAGATCCACAGCCAAGGGGATGTTCAGAGATGATTGATCTGGCCTTACGGCTTGACCATCGAATGGCAGAAAGGCGGGGCGATAAACGAAGGGGAGATTCACGACCCGTGCCTCGGTTGGATCTGTATAGGGGATCCCGGGGGGTGGCGGCCAGATCTGAGGGGGAAGAACCGATGCAGATAGGTTCAGTTCGAGGTCCCCTCACTAAAGAGGAGAAGGAACAAAGGAGGAAGGACGGCCTCTGTATGTACTGTGGCAAGGCTGGGCACTTTGTTCGTGAATGCCCAAGCAAGCCCAAGACCCAGGGAAACGCTTCGGCTCGTCGGTAGTGGGGGTCACCCGATCGAGCCTGTTGAGTAGTAGGGCCCCAATGGCAGGCATTTCGAACTATGCTACGCATGTCACCTTGACGGGTTGTTTGGAGTTCCAAACACAAAAGAAACAGGTCACTATGTTTGTGGACTCGGGAGCGACCGGTAATTTTATTGATGTCCAGTACGTGGTTACCTTAGGTATCCCAGTACAGCAAAAGGCAGACCCGGAACCTGTACGTGCTGTAGACGGCACTCCTCTCAGCTCAGGGCCCATAACACATAACACTTGTTTGGTGACGTTACAATGCGGAGCTTGGCATAGGGAAAACATTGCCTTTGATATCATTGCCGCCCCGCAATTTGGGCTGATTTTGGGATTACCGTGGCTAAAAAAGCATAACCCCCAAATTCATTGGACCACAGGGTCAATCAGTCTGGACTCACCGCATTGTCTTGAACATTGCCGGCAAGAAAGTACACCTTCAGTGTGTGCTCTCAACGTCTCGGTTAAGCAGGAAATGCGTCCCGAAAGTATACCCCAAGAATACGCAGATTTCATGGACGTGTTTAACAAACAAGCTGCAGAATCATTACCCCCACATCGGCCCTTTGACTGCAGAATTGATCTGGAGCCTGGGGCTACTCTACCGTGTAGTCGTATATATGCCCTAACGGAGGCAGAAAACAATCACCTCCAAGAGTACATAGCTGCGAATTTAAAGAATGGATTTATTCGCCACTCTAATTCGCCAGTGTCCTCCCCTTTGTTCTTCGTACCGAAGAAGTCTGGAGAACTCCGGACTTGCATAGATTACCGCAGAGTGAACCAGATAACCATTAAGAACCGCTATCCGCTTCCTCTCATCCCGGTTCTTTTGGATCAAGTTAGGGACGCGACAATCTACACCAAGTTGGACCTTCGAGGCGCTTACCATCTTGTGCGGGTGCGTGAGGGAGACGAATGGAAAACCGCCTTCCGGACCAAGTTCGGATTGTACGAATATCAGGTTATGCCATTCGGTCTCTGTAACGCCCCCGCTGCCTTCCAACACTTCCTGGATGAGGTCCTTAGAGAATATTTAGACGTATGTGCGGTAGTGTACATAGATGACATCCTAATATATTCTCAAAATCTCCAGGAACATGTCCAACATGTACGCGCAGTTTTGCAAAAGCTGCGAGAATACCACCTTTATGCAAAACTGGAGAAGTGCGAGTTCCATTGTACCACCGTGGAATTTCTAGGCTACTTCCTGACCCCAACCGGCGTACAAATGGACAAGAAAAAGGTGCAGGTAATCTTGGATTGGGCTCCCCCTACCAGTGTGAAAGAGATTCAGTCATTCCTGGGGTTTGCGAACTTCTACAGACGCTTCGTAAAGAACTTTTCTGCATTGGTCACTCCAATCACGAAGCTTCTCCGTAAAGGCTGCCCTTTTGAGTGGGACACATCGGCCGACCAGGGGTTTCGACAGCTCAAAAAGGCCTTCACCGACGCCCCGGTACTGAAACACCCGGATTTGTCTAGACCTTTTGTAGTGGAAACGGACGCCTCTAGCTACGCTCTAGGTGCTATCCTGTCCCAGCGGGATCCTCAGACAGGCCTGCTACATCCCGTGGCCTACTTCTCAAGGAAACTACTCCCAGTTGAACAGAACTATATCATTGCCGATCGGGAATTGTTGGCAATTAAGGCAGCTCTTGGTGAGTGGCGACACTACCTGATGGGGGCACGTCATACCACCACGATCATAACGGACCATCGTAACCTCCAGTTTATAAGAACCGCCAAGACGTTGAGCCCGCGCCAATTGCGATGGGCTCAATACTTTGCCGAGTTTGATTTCATCATAACGTATAGACCCGGAGCCAACAATCGAAAGGCAGACATATTGTCACGATATCCCGAGTCAGCAGAGCGAGAGGCAGGCATTACACCACAACCTATTATTCCCCCAACACGTATCGTTGGAGCTACTTCTGATTTCTTTGAGGCCGTATTAAAAGACCTCACTATGCAGGACGTCCATCAGTGGTGCAAACAAGATCCTCAGAATACTTTCGTTGAGGGACTCCCCTACCATGGGTCAGCCTTGTACTTGCCCACTAAGCAACTACGGGAAAAGGCCTTATCTTGGTGCCACGATTCGTCTTTGGCAGGACACCCGGGAAAGTCAAAAACTCAGGAGTTGGTGGCTAGACATTTCTGGTGGCCCAAGTGGCGGCACGATGTTCTGCAGTATGTGTCTCAATGCGAGGTGTGTGCTCGAAATAAAGCTAGTCACCAAAAACCTGCTGGGCTCCTTCATCCTCTACCGACCCCTTCGGTGCCATGGCATACGATCACCATGGACCTTATTGTGGATCTTCCCGAGGTTCAGGAATTCACTTCTGTATTGGTAATTGTGGATACCTTTTCGAAAATGGCTCACTTCATCCCATGTAAGGGAGTCCCGACTGCTGGTGCAATTGCCGAATTAGTTCTGCAAAACATAGTCCGCCTTCATGGCCTTCCCTATTGTGTGGTCACAGATAGGGGTCCACAGTTCACCTCTCGCTTCTGGCGTGAGTTTTGTAAGATTCTGGGAATGGAAGTCCGCTTGTCGTCCGGATACCATCCCGAGACAGATGGCCAGACAGAACGCGTGAATCAATGCCTAGAGCAGTATTTACGGTGTTTTGCCACAAGTAGGGAGACAACCTGGGTCCAGCATACTTGGTTAGCAGAATTGGCATATAATAACGCCACACATGCATCCACCAAAAAGACTCCGTTCTACTGCCTTTATGGGCGACATCCACGGATCCTCCCAGTGGCCATTCCAGTTTCAGGATTTGAATTGCCTACGTTGGCTGGACAACGGTTGGGCATAGAGCAGGTTTGGAAGGAGGTGCAGGAGAATCTCACAAAGGCCAAGGACGCATATAAGCGCTATGCAGATAGGCGTCGTCGACCCAGCCCACTTTACTGTGTAGGAGATAGAGTGTGGTTATCCACTCGCAACCTTCGCATGGAAGGACCCAGGAAATTACAACCCCGATATTTGGGTCCATTCCCAATAGTTAAAATTGTGAACCCTGTTGCAGCTAAATTGACCTTACCTCCCCAAATGAAGGTACATCCCACTTTCCACACTTCCCTCCTGAAACCCGCTCCACATGGGACAATTGCTAGAAAACCACCTCCCGTTATGGTGCAAGGGGAACCTGAGTACGAGGTTCGAGCAATATTGAATTCTAAACAAGATAAAAAGGGCCAGGTGTTTTACCTCATTGACTGGGTGGGGTATGGCCCAGAGGAACGCACTTGGGAACCCTCCCAGCATGTACATGCCCCCAGGTTGCTGCGTGCTTTTCACAGGAATTATCCTAGTAAACCCGGAACAACTGCCTTCTGTGGGAGGGGGAGTACTGTCAGGGACTCAGGTAGGCAGAGACAAGGACAGGCTAGGCGTAGGGGTGTTGTGGGTACTGTTTTGGGCACTGGAGGGAAGAGACAAACAAAGATGCAACCATACAAAAGGCTGCTTTGCCCCATGTGCAGGAGAAAGGGACTAAAGACTGCGTTTCCCAGCAGCCGGCGCCAAAGTACTACAATCCCCAGCATGCCCAGGGACGTTTTGGGCCAATCAGGAACCAGGAAGGGCGCGGCCGCGCCATCGCGCATGCGCAGAGCCCCGAGCACGGGGCTTGCGCTTGAGACTCCATGCCGACAAGACGTGTGGACCGGAGCTCCAGCAAAACTACACGCGAGGGGCCCAGCCCCACCCGAGCAGCAGCCCGGCCCCTCGCCCATACGAGATAAGTACTCCTCTTTGCTCAGGGCCCAAAGGGATCGAGGGGGAAGTGCAGGGGGCGAATGCTTGCCACCCCAGAGCCCCTGCACAGCTACGAAAAGCTAAGTGTTTAGAACTTCGGCGCTCAATGTGCCGGCGGCATTCTTTTGGGATACATTGACCTGTGCACGGACGTTTAGTCTTTTGGGGTGTTTCCGCCTCTTGGAGACCATAGCATATCCGTGAGGCGAAAACACAGCACCGGAGACACCTGCCACAGTTTTGGGGCACAAATCGATCACGAGGGTCTGCAGGAAGATTGCTTGTGCATTTGAACATGTTTGCAGGGATCTGCAAGGAGATCGCTTGCGTAGCAAAGTGCAATAGCACTATACAGGTCTTGAGGGGGGGCATTAGAGAGTGTGTCTGTGTGAGTGAGTCTGCATGAGGTGAATGCTGACAATAACAGAGGGCATGTTCTAATGCTTGTTAATTTCTTTTAGCTTGGACCTTGAAAACAACCCTTCAGACGTGCCAAGGACGTGACTGCTCTTCATGGACAGGACACAGAAGACCAGAGCTAAGTTGCATGCTAACTCCTGTACTGTTCCGATGACTTAGGGTTAGGCAGAGTTAAACTGTTCTTATGTGCAAATTGGTGCTTATGTACAAGTAGCTAGTTAGGGCTGAGAACACCAGGACAAAAGTGAGCAGCAACCAAACTTTCCCAGTAGAACTCCCCATTCCCACCCATAACCTCTACCTCACCCTCAATCCGGTTTACCTAATTTCCCCCTACCTATCCAATCATCGAGACCCTAACCCTCCTTCCCTGCTCTGGTCCAGGAAACCCGTGTAAGCTCTGACTTGCGGGCTCCACGACCAAAGTGGGGGTGGTTGGTACTGCGTCGCTCCTGCGCCTTGGATTCTGGACTTCGTGACAACAACGAGGATCTTTGCAGGGATCTGGTGTATCGTGAGATGGCTGCCAGGTGTACATTTATGGATGCATGAGCCAGACCAGCTTTTACCAAGGAAAGCAAGTATGGATGAATCTGTGGGGCCGTGACCCTCAGAGGGGTAATCGTCTGCGACGGGCACCACGTTGAAAAATGCTTCCACTTTTGGCCTTAGCACTTTTGTGTCGATGACACCCTGGCTTTGGCAAGGACCTCCCTACATTCCTCTGGCAGCTCAAAACCTCCTAACTCTAAGGCTGCAGGAGCCATGCCTTCATGTTCAGAGATCCTAGGTCGTGATGAAGGATTGCGCCTCTCTCGCTGGTGAACAGATCTGGAAGTACCAGCAACTTGACTGGAGGCGACACTGACAGGCTGGGTAGGTCCGGATACCAAATCTGTCTCGGCCATGCCGGGGCGATGAGTATCATCTTGCACCAACATGGTCCGAGTGTGTTGATCACACGTAGCAGGAGAGGAAACAGAGGAAAAGCGTACAAAACAGACCTTACCACTGGAAGGAAAACACGTCCCCCATGCTCCTCGGTTGGTGGAATCTGCTGGCAAACTTATGGCATTTGGAGTTCGCCACCGTGGCTTTAAGATCGATCGGAGGTCTGCCCCATTTGACAAACAGATAGTCCACCTGATGCTGACAAAGTTCCCACTCGTGACAGGAGTGCAGTTCCCTGCAGAGGGAGTCTGCAATGGTGTTTTGGACGCCTGCCAAGTGGAAGGGACGAGTAACATCCCCTGTCCGATGGCCCAATGTGACAAGCCCTGAGCTTTCTTGGGGAGCGCTGGGGATCAAGTGCTCCATTGCTTTCTGATGTAGAACATGGTGGTGGTGTTGTGCGTGAAGAGCCTCACCACCTCCTCAGAGACGGTAGGAAAGACTTAAGGGCCTGTTAGGAAAGATTTCCATTTATGGGTAATTTTCCCTCCAGTTGAGTACACCCCAACTTTTTGCTGTTGTCTGACCATCCGAGCCTGATTTTTGCTAGTGGAACCCAGCCTTCTGCTGTACGCCGCTGGGCTTTTGCTCATTTTGTTATGGGGAAATTGACATGCCCTTAAAACAGTCAATACTGGGAGACTTTGTTTCCCTTAGTCTTTCACGTTGTTGCTATTCTTTATTAACATTTTATCAGTGCACAAAGTACCTTACAGTACAGTGCGCTGGGGTCCCTTTTTCATTTTTAAGGCCCTAGACACCCTTGAAGGATTTTTGGTGAATGTACAGGTGTTCCCTGGACATGGCTGCTGGCAGCTGTTACTTTTTATGTGTTTGAACTATTTTCAATGGTCCATACTGTGTTTACTGTGTTTGGCCCAGGACAGTGGCCAGTGCCTGAAATGGCCATTCTACAAGGTCCTTTGTTCTGTCCTTTGGCCATCCTGCCCCTTTGCCTTCCCCAGGTCGAGCAGACCCGGGAAATTCCTTATTTGGCCATGCAGACCCTGCTCAAACTGAAGTTTGGGATGACTGGGACCACCGTGGTCCGTGATTGGCTCATGTCTGGGATGGCTGTATGTGAGCAGATCTCCTATTGGTTTCTCTTTGTTTTGGCGCGAAGGAGATTTTGGATAAGAGTGGGCATCTTACACCCATTCGAGGTCGATCTTCTGAGTTCACACCAAACCTAGTATAGAAGCCAAGTATCCTGAACCGAAGAAGCAGAACCGTGGAACCATTGGTGAACCGCTGGAAGATTTGGCACCCTGAGCCCGCTGTTGTCCCGTTGGACCGCCTGTTTCTGATCAAACCCAGAAGGCCTGCAAGGGCGCTTCGACCCATTGGAATATTGGGACCAACTATTATCAGCACCTCCAACTTAACCTGTAAGCAGGCCTTTTCGGAAGTGTTCCTGGACAACCTAGTGAACTGTCCAGCTCTTATGGGACCTTTGCCCCGGAACCACTGCCGTCTCGAGTTTCGACTTGAGTCTTTGGAGACTGTAAGCTCTGGGTATAAGGCACTCTGCCGAGTTTCTGACACCTAGCATTCCCGGAATTAGAGAGTATGCCTGAACCCGAGCATACGCGGTCACTGTGCCGGCCAGCTGTGGTGACTAACTTCAGGGAGGCCTTGCTGCTGTGCCCCCCTGTGCCCTCAGACTCGCTGCAGTGGAACTAGACTGATCCCTTCACCAGGAGCAGAGAAATCGCCACTGTCCCGCAACAGAATTATTCCGGGAATGCAGCCCTTGAAAGCCGCAGACCCACGCAACTGCAGGATTTGAACCTGCGACCGAAGTGGACTCGACTGCCGAAGTTTGGTCCAGAGTGCACCGAGGGTCTGTGAGTACTTGCAACCCTTACCGGTGCCCCCTGGCGTATACATAGACTGTTACGCACGACTGTCACCTGAGGGCCACGCTTCTTCATCGAGGTAGCCTGCGCTACTGAGCTATTCCCATTTCTTGGATCCTGTTCTGCCCTCTTGGGGAGACCCTCCTCGAATAGTGGGAACTTATTCTTCACTACCTCACCCACCTTCCTGAGTCGCAACAGCCCCTTGAAGAGACCCTGTTTTGACTTAAACGCACAATTACGTGAGCCAGCACCAAAAGTACTTTTGAACTCAAGGCTCCACTCATTGTAGGGACTGGACTGCCTCTTAGGGTTTGAATTGTGAAGGACTGCCTAAACGATATTCGCACTGTATGACCCTTTTTCTTTGCAGGTTGTGGATCTATACTGTATACTATTCTTTTTAGGCCATTGGTGACTGTATATATGTTTAATAGTGTTGTGTTGGTTTAGTTAATACTGCTGATATTTGCTTTGTGTTTGATTTAAAAGGCCTTTAATAAATCTATATGCATTTTTGATATACACACCCGACAGAGTAATTTGTGGTGGTGTTTACTGTGTGTGCTTATTGTGGGCGTTCGATCACCCTCACCCCTCCTGAGACCTAATCTCGACCGCCACCAATGCTACCTTGATTGGACTGGCTTGTCCAGAAGGTTACCCTGTTCCAAGAAACTAGGCTGGCCTTCTGAACCTCTGCCCACTAGGTCAGAGTTCAGAAATCCATCTGAACAGGGTCGAGAACACTGCCCTTAGCTCCAGGATGTTGATGAACAGATCCTTCTCCGGTGTGCAGACGTCCGGTGTGAGCTCCCCAAACTTCCAGAGATGCGTCTGTGGTGACTGTCCCCTGGGCAATGTGGGAGTGTACCCCCCACCAGTCTATCACCGCCAGAATGCCTTGTTGAGGGGCATCTTGTCCGCAACACTCCAGGACACTTGTATCCAATGTGCATCCAAGAATTCCTGTAGAGGAAAAGAGGGATAAACAAAGCAAGCAGTAACATTACTATGTCTGACGACAATTGATGTAGTGCAGGAGGTATACAAGAGGAGGGTTGGGGGGCACGGTGGGATATGAGGGGGAGGGAGAAGAACAGGGCACGCTACTGAGCAAATTTATCAGAGATAAATTTAAAAAGCAGGGGAGGGGGATGGAGAACAAGGGGGTAGGAGGTGAGATAGACAAGCTACTATCCAAAGTCAAGGAACAGATGATAGGAGTAAGTGCTAGGAGGAGAAGGCCTCGAGAGAGTGTCCAGGTCCCCAGAGGAGGGGGAGATGCAGGCAAGTGAGAGTAGGAAGTAGAGTGGGTAGAAGTAGAGGGTGGGTTTGTGGTACCAAGCACAGAGAACAAAGGAGGCAAGCCCCCCAAGAAAGCGTGAGTACAGTCTACACGGAACAGAGGGCGGATGGTCACGTATGGAGGGGTGGCAGGTGCATGCCGTAGACATTGTTTGGCATTGCCAGGCAATAGCGTGGACCAAGTCTCGGCAAAGGCGGACAGCTGACACACTTGCAGGGGTGAGATGAGAAGGGGTTGCAAGACGACCAGCGGGGAGTGGGAGAAATGCAAAAGGCGGGTATTGGGGTGGGGGGGATAAGATGCAGATGGATCAGAAGAAGTGTACATGGCACGAGTTATAGCTGACGCATGTCGCACAGAAGTAGCAGTACACGGCAAGTCAAAACAGTGAATGCAAACGGTGGAATCATGCATAGATAATGGACAAAACCTTTGCAATGCGTCTGATTAGAGGAATGGGTGAAACATGCATGAAATACGTGTAATTCCCACCAATGTCACGAAGGACAGATGTGCGGCATAGAATAATAAAAAGCGCATAAACAACTTCCTACAGTATTTAACAGTGTTGAGTTCCAAGATCCCGCCGAAGTGAAAATAGAGACTGTTGATGATAGGTTCACAGAAGGTTGAAAGGCGTGCAAAAAACATGTGCCAATATCGAGAATGTTTGTTGGGGCACTGAGGGTCAGGTCCATTGGCAGGAGGAGAGGATTCGGTAGCAAAGAGTCAAGAGGTGGAGGGCGGTGAAAGAGTCCCGTTGGTGCAGCACGATTGATGCTGCATAGTCAAATTCACTTTGGTGCTGGGTTTTTCGGAATGATACAAGTGGTAGATGGAGGAGGGGGGGGAGATAGACCAGAGGGGATATTATAGATGTAGACATGGAACAAGGAGGGGAAAGGGTAGGTTCGTGCACATTTTACCACTGCGCAGTGACCCTTCGTTAGGTGTTGCAATGAGTGCTCGATAACCAGGAGGGTAGGCTGCAGGCAAGTCCATGGAAAGGACAGGAAAAGACAGGATGAAGCCCTTAAACGCGCGGACCCGGCTTCGCCTCACGGCTTGGCCGGGTCTCTGCTTTTGATGAGGACAGGGGCCAATCAGAAGGCAGGGAATGAGGAAGTGCCTCCAAGCACCGAGGAGGGTGCACAACAAAGAAGGAAAGCTCGGCGGCCATCTTGGCATGGCCTCGTCGGCTGCTGCTGTGGATGTTCAACACAGCATTCAGGGTCCCACGGTGGATGAAGGGGACATCCTTCTTGGTGGAGGTCCTCAGGAATCAGCCAATCGTCCAGGTACGGGTATAGGTGTGTGCCCTACAGACGCAGGTGGGCCACCACCTGGGCCAGGCATTTTGTGAACACCCTTAGGGCCGACTCAAAGCCGAACATAGGGCCTTGAACTGGTAGTGTTGGCCTTGTACCACAAACCGTAGGAACTTCTGATGTTTCCTGTGGATGGGGACTTGGAAGTATGCATTTCTAAGTCCAACAATGGTAAGAAATCCCCTTCCTCCAGTTGCCCAAGCACGTGTTGCAACAGGGATCATCTTGAATTTTTGGGACATCAGGTACTTGTTCAGAAGGCCTAGGATGGGAAAGTATCTGGAATAGACTCCGGAGCCCCAGAGCCGTTGGGGAATGAGCTCTATCGCCCCTTTAGATAACATGGCTTGTACTTCTCCTAGGAGCTGAGGGATGTGCTGCTCCTGACGGGAAATTGGGGCACCTGCTTTGGAACTCCAAGGTGTGCCCTTGGGTGAGAGTGTCCAAAACACATCTGTTGGTGATCTTCTTCCACTCGCTTACGAACCATGTCAGCCGGCCTCCCAACGGGGTGCACGAGTGGGGCCCCAACATCTTGACCGGTTCAGGCTTGCTTGGGTGCTTGCGCCCTGCCCCGTGGGTGATGGCAACGCTGACCTCTGCTACCCTAGGCCTGGGAGCGACCCTGTAGGCTTCCTGCATGGAGGATCAGGGAGGCTGCCTGTACGATGTGCATCCCTTGGATGATCGGCTTGATTTTCCCCTGGAGGAGAGAAAAGACGACGAGCGATGCTGCTGCAGAGTGCTACGGGAATGTGCAATCTATGTGCCTGTCTTTATGGCTTGAAGGGATTCTTCGACCGCCTTCCCAAACAGATTTTCACAGTCGAAAAGCATATCCAGCACCTTTGCATGAACATCCTGGCAAAAGTTAGTGGCCTGCAACCATCCCTGCCGACAAACGCAAATACTGTTTCCCATCTGTCGGAAGCCTGTGTCAGTGATGTCCACTGCCACCGTAATGGCATTGGCCGACACCACCTCCCCCACCTGGAAGAGGGCGAGAGCCTCGGTTTTCTGGTCGCCAGGAAGGAATTCCAGGATAGGGCTCAGCTTCTACCAAAGCTCCCGCCCCTATAAGGACAAGATAGCCAGAGCATTAGCCGCTTTGATCGTGGATGCCACTGTGTAGATGACTCTCTTCCCCATGGCGTCCATCTTCTTCCCCTTGCTGTCCGGGGGACTGATGATGCGGAAGCTGGGTTGGCTGAATGTTTTCTTGTGGCTGCCAACACTACCGAGTCCGGTGATGGTGGTGACCTCAAGCACTTGGGTGCAGAGTCAGGCACCCTGTATTTCTTCTCCAACATGTATCGCTTGGGTGGAGCCGTGCATGGGTTTTTCATGAGGGCTAGGGCTTCCCCCCCCAAATGTGTTACAAAAAGGGTACCAACATGATCGTCTTCCTCTTGTACTCTGGTAGCTGCTATAGGAAGCCCTCCTTTTTGGTTTCCTCGGGCACCAGCTGGAACAGCTCAGAGGCCCTTGAGATCGAGTGAAATGATAAGATCTCGTCTGGTGGAGAGCCTCTATGAGGGGTGTCCAGGTGCTGTGATTGGTGGTCTGCCAGGGCGAAGTCCAAATTTTCATCGGTTCCGTACCAGAGTCTGTGTGTGGATCCGGGTCCGCTGGTGGAATCGGGTCCCAATGTGGTGGAGGAGGCTGATGCAGTGGTGGAGGGTGGTCTTACGTGGAGACTGGTTAGAGACCTGCGGTACAACAGGTGCCAGTGTTGGAGGCAACCTTTGCTCGATCTCCGTCACTAGGGTGTGGAAAGTTGACAGGATGTCCATGGATACATCCCTCGGCTGTGGGAGGAATGATTGAGTACTAGATCCTGCGTTGCCGTCCTCCATATGGACTGGATGGATGGACGATTGCTTGTCGTCGTCCATGGAGCAGATGTCCATTGGCTGATCGTATGGAACCTTGGAGAGCTGCTTTTGGACCTCGTGCACCCCTCCCCCCCCCTTTTCCCTACTGAGGGCTGTGTACCGGAATGTGAACCACTGCCTTTCCCTTCCTGGGGTGCCCGCACTCTTTGCTGCTGCTTTGGAGGCAGGGATACTCTCTGCGCTGTAGGGACCACCCTTGTCGGGTCAATACCACCTGCCGTAGCAGTCGCCGTATAGGATGTCAATGAAGCGGTCGACAGTGTCTTTGGCTGTGCCTGGTGAGCCTGTTGCAAGATGATCTTCTCTTCCTCCAGCTTCTATTTCTCAGATTTGTCTCTTAAGTTGACCGGGGTGGAGGACTTCTTTTTTGATGAGGAACCCCATGGCAGGCTGGCTGAAGTGGCGGATGCCAATGGCGATCTATCTGACCTGGGACCCGCATCAGCGGCAAACCCGGCGGAATCGGCCTTGCGGTTCTTGGCATTGTCTTGGACCCCCACGGATGCAGCGTCCTCAAAGGACTTCCACCTCCTCCCAGAGGGAGACCGCTCCTTGGACCGACCAGGCCTGGGTGAGGCATGACCCTACTCGGAGGAGGGGTCAGGGGACTTGCTTGATTTGAGCCATGCCACCAGCCTGCTATACCTGTCTTTTTGTTTTCCTCGAGAAGCCCAGGCATATCTCGCACCCATCCTTGTTGTGGTCTGGGTGCAGACAATAGGGATATTACTTACAGTAATGATCTTTCGAAGGATTCTTCTCCCACAGATTCCTCATCTTGATAGATATTCATCATCCAGCTCTGCTGTTTGGAAACTTTTCGACAGGGGGTGGGGGGTAATGGACCTCGACTCGGCCGTCGATCCGTCTTGTCTGGCTCTCGATCGTCGGCTCCGGACGTAACGCCAGGTGTTGTATATATACCATGTCACTATGCCTCATGCTTCATTTCTTCCCAATTTTTCCCGTGCTCAAACGCTGCATAGGAAAATGGAAGGAGGCTAACTAGCCTTAGAAAGCAACTATGGAATAGAAACCAACATGTTAAAAACATTCCAATTAGAGTATTTCTTTTTCTTTTTCAATTTAGTAACTGAGATGAGCACCGCAAAGCCATCGCCAACGCACTTCATGAAATCAGAAGGGAAGAGCCACAACACTTTCTGAGCAGAGACGGCTGGGAGGGGTGCTGAGGAATCTGCGGGACAAGAAGCCATTGAAAGATCATTAATGCATTAATGCAAGTAATTTATCCTTCAATGGATTGCTTTTCTCCTGCAGATTACTCATCTTGATAGACTCCCCAAGCAGTAAACTAAAGGAGGAATGCAGAAAGGATTATACAAGCAGGTTCTGCAGAACCGCTCTGCAAAAACATGCATCAGCCCCACGTGCAACATCCAAAGGATAATGCTTTGTAAAAGTGTATAATGAACACCACATGGTAGCACATCAAAGGTCTCGAACAGAGACCCCCTTTTGAAGGGCTGTGGAAGCAGAGACTCCCCTGGTGGAATGAGCCCTGATTCCCGGTGAGACTTCTTTTCCCGCTGACTGGTAGCACTCAGAGATGCATAAAATGATCCAGTGCAAGATTTTTTGTTTAGTGATCGCAAGACCCTTGCCGGAAAGAGAAGGGCGACTAACAACTGGTCTATCTACCTGAACTCCACTGTTTGGGCCACATAAAAACTCAAAGCCCTTTTTGGGTCGAGACAGTGAAAGTGCTTTTCTTCCTTTGAGGAGGAGGGTAGAACACCAGCAAGTCAATAGTGTTACGCTCACCTGGCTCCCACAGAGGCGTCTATCGGAACTGGACAGCTGCGGTCTCCACCAATGTGACACGTAGGGCCGAGATGATGGACTGGACTGGCCCACCTAGCTTCGTTTGCTTGGCCCGTAGGAATATTCTTCTGCAAATGGAGAAAGGGAATTAACCACCCGTGGAGTTGAGCGTAAATCCCCCCACCCTCGCTGTTCTCCCCACAGATCGCCTTTGATGTCCCCTCTTATAGTCTCACCTGATGGTTTGAAAAGATGACCTCTCCATCCTGCATTGAGCGCAGGGGCGCATTGATAACCAGTTGCTTCACTGGCTCGAAAGAATTGGTGAGTTCCAGAACAATATTGACTCCGAGATTCCCGGCAAGACGCCGTAAGTATAAAGTTCGTAAGCGTTCAAATGCCTGACTTTCACTCTTGTCCGATTCCTTGCAGGTTGCAGCTTGACCCTTATGAAGAGTTCCTCGTGGCAACCGGTAGTATTCTGGTAAGGATTTGTATTTTCCAACACAGTTCCATAAAATAATGTCAATATGTAACCTGTTGCTTTCTCCCTTATTCAGGCGCTGAGAGAAAGTATGAAGTCTTGGGGAATAATACCTCCGGCGGTAAAATCAGGTAAGTCTATTGTGGTGAGGAGGGTTCCCCTTGTTAGTCCCTTTGTTTCACCTTGCTGTCCTTTTATTTCCCCTTAGGGGCCGTGGTTCGGCAAAGATGCAGTGGAAGCTGCACCGACCCGGGAAAGAGGAATAGTACCCCCAGTGGTAAAATCAGGTGAGTCTATGGGGGGGTAACTAATATTCCTCAGTGTATTCCCTTGGCTCACCTTGCTGTTCTTGTCTTCTCCTTAGGTGCCGGAGTGCGGCGGGAACATGCAGGAGGATGCGGTGGAATATGAAGATGCTGCGAAGGCCGGTGAGTTCAGCGCGGCGCTGCAGCAGGCGAGGCGACGCGCATAAAATAAGTTCTTTCTTCCAGCTCGAAGTCACGATGGATCGGGAATTCAGGTAAGGATTAAAGGTATTGCTCTTGTTCTAACCTTTTCTCCTTCTTTCTCCCTTTTTCTAGGAGCTTCAAACTCGAGGCGGGTGTGGCAGAAGGCTGCATGCAGACTTGCAGGCACGGTGAGCGTTACACTGCTGGATGCAGAATAACGCGAAGCGTGTGCTGCTCTGCGGGCGTGGTTTAAATAGCCTCCAAAGTAGTTCCAGGTAAGTATTCCTCCCCAGCCCCACCCGAGTAAAAAATAGTCCCTAAGTAAAGTAGTCCCTTCCAAGCCTCTTTTGGCTTGGAGCTCTTGCAGCATGGTCTGCATCAGGTAAGTTTGCAGCATGATATGCATCAGGTAGGTTTTAATCTATGAGCCTGGCGCCTATGGCGCCAGGACTTACTCTCCATATGAGCCTGGAACCAATGGTGCCAGGACTGGACCCAAATAGCCCCTAGCAGGGGTTGTTGGGCTTGCTTAGGATAACTTTATGCCTGCTTCCGGGGTTGCTGGACGTGGTCTGGGTCCCCAGGGGTAGGCATCATGACAAATAGACTGTAAAAGGTGGAATTCCAAAACAACCTTCGGAAGGAACCCTGGTCTAACCTTAAGAGATACCTTCTCTCTGAAGAAACCTAAAAAGGGGGACTTGCAGCATAAAGCCTGTAGCTCGCTAATCCTCCTAGCGATGTGATGGCAACCAAAAAGGCTGTCTTAAGGGACTACACCCTAAGTCAACAAGAATGCATAGGCTCAAACGGAGCCTCCATAAAAAAGGCCAGAACTAGGTTAAGGTACCAATCCGGAACAACAAAGTGAGTTGGCGGAAAATTGTTGAGAAGGCCCTTCAGGAATTGGGTCATGACCGGTATGGTGAAAAAATAACCTTAATCCGGGGACCTTTTAAAACACAGAAAGGGCCGCGAAATACCCTTTGATCGTTGTAACCTGACGGCCTGCTGAGGCTAGCGACAGAAGGAACTCCATCACTGTTGTGGTGGGTAAGATATGGGATCAATCTCCCGCTGTCATGAACCATCGGGCATGCCCCTTCTGGCCCTCCTGGTCCTTGACACATCGGGCTTACACTCCGTGATACTTCCAACATGGCCGTTAAGCACCAAACGCTGCCTCCCAGCCTTTACGTCCGATGCAGCACGTCCTATAAAGTAGCCATGCCCCTACGCGTCTCAAAGCTACTGATTGCTGTGGCTAGACGTGTGCTCCGTAGTTCGCCTTCGCGGAACTCTGTTGTTTCCTGGTTCCCGGACCCCCCCCGCCTTCTCCTACTATCCTCCTGCCTTCTTATCCTGCCTTCTTTCCAGACTCTGTGTACCCGCCTCCGAGTAAACTTCTTCGTATCCTGGACTGCCTGTAAGTTTCCTATTGATCCCGGACATAGAAGCTGAACAAACGCTGGAAGCCGAAGACGGCCGAGCGGGGTTGTACAAAACCCGAACCGTAAAGAAGAAAACTCCTCCCAAGGATTCCAGCAAGCAGCGAAAACAGGTGAGAAAAGGGGAAACCTGTGACAGATTGAGACGCCACCTAACTGAAGTCAATACAGACATGGAGGCGGCCATTCAAGATCTTATGTGCGGCATGCAAGAACTAACGACCGACGTACAAAACCTAAAGGCAGAAAATGCTGCATTAAAGCAATTAGTCTTATCCCGCGACTCCGCCACGAAGGAAAGTGTACTATTGGGCAGCATTGTAGACAAATACGATGGGCCTGCAAAAAACCTTCGTGGATTCCTTGATTCCTGTTTAGTCCACTTTACCTTTAAGCCTTAATTTTTCTCTACCCCCAGGGCTAAGGTGGGCTTTATTATCTCGCACCTTTCCGGGAATGCATTAACCTGGGCCACACCTTTAGTTAATGCCGGAGATGCCCTCCTGGATGATTATGACGGGTTCATTCAAGCCCTTAAAACCATGTTTGACCACCCAGAACAGGTCTTTACCGCTCAGGAACGTCTACTCAATTTCCAACAGGGCTCGCAGTACATGCTCACATATGTAACACGATTTAAGCAATTGGCTAAAGAAGCGGATTGGTCCTCAGAAGCCTGCTTCACTCTCTTTCGAAGAGGGCTAAATGAAGACATCAAGGATGAACTAGCCAGAGTGGCTCGCCCAAGTTCATTCCAAGCCCTTATGGATCGCGCTCTACAGATTGACTTCCGCATCCAGGAAAGGAAAGCAGAGAAAAAGAAGACCAAGTTAGCCTTCCAGAAAAACCCCATAGAGACCTCCTCGAAGTCTGAGTGTTTTCCTGTCCCTAGTAACGAACCTGAACACATGCAACTAGGAGCCTTCCGTGGACCCATATCCCCCCAAGAAAGGATGCGAAGGATCCATACAGGCTTATGCATGTATTGTGCCTCGGACAAACATTTAGTGAGAGAGTGTCCTATAGCCCCTCCACAGCGTTCGGGAAACGTCAGCTCCCGATCCTAGATGGAGCACAGTTTCGGGAGAGAGATGTTTGCTCCACATATATTCCATCCTTGAACTCTCCTGGACAAAACAATCTGGTAATTTTACAGGCCTTTCTATCGCCATCCAAGAAGGAAACCTACCCCATTCTGGCACTGGTGGACTGTGGAGCCATGGGAATATTCATAGATCAAGATTGGGTCTTTAAACACCATATTCCATACGAATCCCGGAATATCATGCAGCCTGTAGAAGCAATTGATGGAGGACCCCTTTCTTCAGGACCCATAACCCTTCAAACCGAGGAAATTGAGCTCGCAATAAACCACCACCGAGAGAAGATAAAGTTTGACATCATAAAGTCCACCCATTACCCAATGGTTTTGGGAATGCCCTGGCTACAAAGACACAAACCATACATCAATTGGGCAGCAGGATCCTTGTTCCTGGGTTCCGAACATTGCATGTCTCATTGATTACTCCTGGATCCCGCTCTGACAACATCGGAAGGAGTTTCAGCAGATCATCAAGGCCCGCTCACAGTCTCAAATATCATCCAGGTTCCTAAAATCTATCAGGAATATTCCGATGTGTTCTCTTCTGCTATTGTTCAAGCCTTACCTCCTCATAGACCAGAAGACTGTGCTATTGATACCGAACCTTCAGCTGTGATTCCCTTTGGAAGGATGTTCATCTTATCCGAACCTGAAAAAAAGGCCCTCCGTGAGTACCTAGATATTAACCTTGAAAATGGCACCATACGACCATCCAAATCCCCAGCCGGAGCCTCACTGTTTTTTGTTCCAAAAAAGGACACCAATGAGCTCAGGCCTTGTCTTGATTATCAAGGTTTAAATCAGTGCACCCTTAAGGATCGCTATCCATTGCCCTTGATCTCCGATATCTTGGAAGCAGTAAGAGGAGCTGTAACCTTCACTAAGTTGGATCTCAGGGGTGCCTACCATCTGATCTGTATTAGAGAAGGAGACGAATGGAAGACAGCCTTTGGAACATCTTTTGGTCATTTTGAGTACTTGGTCATGCCCTTGGGACTTGCAAATGCCTCAGCGATCTTCCAACGCTTCATGGATCGGGTGTTTTCAGACATGCTATTCCTCTTCGTCATCGTGTATCTGGACGATATCTTGATATTCTCTAAGGACCATCTTAAGCATGAAGAACATGTTAAAGCAGTGTTACAACGGCTACGTGAACACAAGCTCCTAGCAAAACCCGAGAAGTGCCTTTTTCATGTCTCTACTGTTCACTATCTAGGATTTGTCCTTAGCCCAGACGGTATTGGAATGGATGAATCCAAGGTAAAGGCCATACTATCTTGGCCAATTCCGACCACTGTGAAACAGATTCAATCCTTCCTGGGGTTAGCTAACTTCTATCGGAAATTCATACCTTCCTTTTCCGAGATAGTCCATCCGATCATAGCCTTGTTGAAAAAAGATGCTCCCTTTCGTTGGACAGCAGCCCAAGAGGAGGCATTCCAACAGTTAAAAACAGAGTTTACACAAGCTCCCATCCTGGCTCAACCTGATATCAACCGACCCTTCCTAGTGGAGACAGACGCCTCTAACTACGCCATTGGAGCAGTTCTAAAAAAGGAATTCGACGGTAGCCTGGAACATCCTATTGCTTATCTTTCACGGACATTAACTCCCAGTGAAACCCATTACTCGGTTTTAGAAAAAGAACTGCTAGCCATCCGCCAAGCCTTCACAGAGTGGCGTCATTTACTTCTAGGAGCAAAACATCCTGTCCAGGTCCGCACGGACCATCGAAATCTTCAAGTATTACAGGCCCTGGAATGTAGGAATAGCCGACAAGCCTGTTGGGCTTTCTTCTTTGCCCAATACCAGTTCCAAATTCATCATGTCCCTGGAACACAGAATATAATTGCTGACGCCTTATCTCGACGTGCCGACTATGAACCTCTTGAAGACTGGTCATTCCTGAAAATGTTCCCACACACGACATTCGTGGCTCAAGCAAACAGCCTCCTGGACGATGTTTGGATACAAACACAGTCCTCTGAACAATTGAAAGAATTTTCAGGAAAGAACCAATGGAATCTCAGAACTAAGGAAGGATATCTTTTCAAGGATAAAAGTTTAGTCATCCCCACACAGAAACTACAGCAAAGGATATTAAACCTCTGTCACGATACCCTTCACTCCGGACATCGTGGCATCACAAACACCCTCCATCTTCTACAAAGACAATTTTGGTGGCCGAGAATGAAAACTGACGTACGACTGTACATTCAAGCCTGTGTAGTCTGCAGTCAAAACAAACATGACAAGAGACCGGCGGGCCTCCTACTTCAGCGCACACTACCAACAAGGCCAACTATTATGGTCACCATAGATTTATTCACTCATATGGCTCATTTTACACCATTACATAAACTACCTTCTTGCTCAGAACTTGCTGGAATCTTTCTGGAACACATATTTAGACTCCATGGACTCCCTTCCAAGATCATATCAGACAGGGGACCTCAATACATATCTCAATTTTGGAAACACCTTTGCCGAATACTGGGAATACAACGTGCCCTCTCTTCGGGGTATCATCCATAGACTAATGGGGCTACCGAAAGTGTGAATCAAACCCTGGAACAATATCTCCGTTGTTTCACTACCAAGGTCCAGGACGATTGGTCACTTCTAATACCTCTCGCTGAATTCTCCTATAATAATTCGATCACTCCGCTCTCAAGACCAGCCCTTTTTCTGCAGTCAAGGTTTTCACCCTTCAGTGCTACCTTCCGTCCTCCCACATCCTACACCTGTTCCTACAGTTGATTCCTGGATTGAAACACTCATCAATGTACAAAGAGAAGCCAAAGAGCAGTTAGAAAGGGCTCAGACTCATACCAAGCATTATGCGGATTCCAAAAGAAGACCAGGCCCTTCCTACGCAATAGGAGATAAGGTATGGTTATCCATGAGACTACTGCCCGACATCTACAACCAAATAAACTGGCTCCCCGGTATTATGGGCCCTTTCCCATAAAAGAAATCATTAACCCAGTGGCCTTTCAACTCAAATTACCAGATTCCTGGAAGAAGATTCACCCAGTTTTCCATACATCTCTGATGAAACCATACATCCAGACCACCCGGACTAACCTCAGACCCAATCCTGTACTTGTCAATGACCAACTAGAATATGAAGTCTCCAGAATATGTGACTCTAGATATAAATGTGGTCAGCTCCAGTACTTGGTGGAATGGAAAGGATACCCTCCCAGTGAACGCACTTGGGAACCAATCTCAAACTTAAATACCCCCAGGTTACTCAGAAGGTTCCATCTCATAAACCCGGGCAAACCCGGCAGGACGGGTTTTCGGAGGAGGCATGCTGTCATGAACCGTCAGACATGCCCCTTCTTGACCTCCTGGTCCTTGACACATCAGGGCTTACACTCTGTGATACTTCCAACATGGCTGTTAAGCACCAAACGCTGCCTCCCAGCCTTTACGTCCGATGCAGCGCGTCCTATAAAGTAGCCACGCCCCCGTGGCCCCGCGCGTCTCAACCCTACCGATTGCTGTGGCTAGACGTGTGCTCCGTAGTTCGACTTCGCGGAACTATGTTGTTTCCTGGTTCCCGGACCCTCCGCCTTCTCCTACTATCCTCCTTCCTTCTTATCCTGCCTTCTTTCCGGACTCCGTGTACCCGCTTCCGAGTACACTTCTTCGTATCCTGGACTTCCTAGAAGTTTCCTATTGATCCCAGACATAGAAGGTGAACAAACGCTGGAACCCGAAGACGGCCGAGCGGGGTTGTAAAAAACCCGAACCGTAAAAAAGAAAACTCCTCGCAAGGATTCCAGCAAGCAGCGAAAACAGGTGAGAAAAGGGGAAACCTGTGACACCCGCTCCCTACACCACGCCACAAATCTTCTTCACCTGCACACATACAGAGATCTTGTAGATGGTCTGCATGCAGCCAGCAACACCTCAAGAACTTCCACTGAGAGGTTCCAGTCATACCTCTTCCGCACAAGAGCCATGCATGTAGGTTGAGGGGATCTGGGTCGGGTGGAGTATCTAACCCTCCGACTGGGTGAGGAGATCCAGGCGCCAAGGCCACCAGTGAGGTGGATAGATGGACAGATCCAAGAGGTCGGAGTACCACGTCCTCCTCGCCCAATCTGGGGCGATCAAAATCATGGTTGCTCGAAAACTCTTCAACCTCCTGAGAATCCAAGGAATGACGGGGATCGGAGGGAATGCGTAATGGAGAGGGAATGTCCAATCCACCAGAAACACATCCCCTAGTGCACCGTTTGCTGGGAATTCTCTCGAGCAAAACTGTTCGCACTTCTTGTTGGCTTCTGTGGCAAACAGATCCACTGCTGGGGTAACCCAAAGAGGACCTCTTCCAGGACTTCCTGGCACACTTCCCAATCATGTGAGACCGTGCTCTGCCTGCTCAGAGCATCCGCCAAGCCGTTCCCTTCTCCCGCCAGATGAACTGCCAAGACAGAGTTCTGATTCTCTAGCAGCCAGAACCACAGATGCATCGCTTCTGTGCAGAGGGGATGGAAATGCACTCCACCCTGCTTGTTCAGATAGTGCATGGGCACCGTGTTGTTGGTCAGAATCAGATGCTTCCCCTTGAGCGATGGGGCGAAGGCCTTCAGGACTAGCTTGATGCCTCGCAACTCCAGTCTGTTGATATGCCACCTGGCTTCCGTAGCTGTCCAAAGGCCGCTCACCTGCAAATCCTTGCAGTGAGCGCCCCAACCCTTCAAGGATGCATCTGTGGCCACTCGGGTCTGAAGCCATGGAGGCCAGAAGGGTTCCCTCACCATACGATTGCTGTGCGTGTCCCACCAGCCGCGTCAGCGAACTACCTGGCTGGTCACCCTGAGGGAATCCGAGAGAGCCCCCAGATACTGAGACCACTGATCCTGTAGGAGCCACTGAAAAGATCTAATGCGCAGTCAAGCCTTTGGCATCAGAAAAATGCAGGAGGCAATGAGGCCCAAAAGGCAGAGAAAGGGAGCCGCTGGTATGGTAGCGTGGTTCCGGGAACAACTGGATCATCTGCTGTATGCTGTCCGCTCTCTCCTCAGGAGGGGAGGCCTTCCCTGCACAAGTGTCTAGGAATGCCCCGATGAACTGGAGCCTTTGGACCAGTGTCATGTGGGACTTCTTTAAGTTCTGGGAGAAGCCCAGCCTGTGCAGTAGTAGACAGGTGTCTTCCAGAGGAGTCAAAACCTGTCCCGCGGACTTGCCCCGGATCAGCCAGTCGTCCAGGTACAGGAATACGTGGAACCCGGATCTCCTGAGGTGAGCCACGACCACTGTTATGAACTTGGTGAAGACTCCTGGAGCAAAGGTCAACCCAAAGGGCAGCACTTTGAACTGATGGTGCTTGTCCCCAATGAGGAACCACAGGAATTTCCTGTACTTCCAATGTATGGGCACATGGAAATGGGCATCCTGCAAGTCTATGGACACCAGCCAGTCCAGAATCTCGAGGGTGCAGAGAATTTCACTCAACGTCAGCATCCTGAATTTGTCTTTTCGCAGGAACTTGTTTAGAGCCCTGAGGTCCAGAATGGGATGGATCTCTCCTACTTTTTTGGGTGCCAGCAAATAACAGGAATAGCAGCCCAAACCTCTCAGATTGGGAGGCCCCTCTTCCACGTCACCCTTCGACAACAGGGCTCTCAGTTCTTGCTGGAGCTCCTGTCCCGTTTGGATCGGCGATGAAGGGAGTCTGTCCAGAGGCTTTCTTAAAAAGGCAGACAATAACCCCACTGAATTAACTGCAGGGGCCAGGCATCGTAGGTTATCTCCTACCACTGGGACCAATGCCCTGCCAAACGTCCACCAACCGGTAGGTCGTGGGAGGGAAAAATCAAAGCGGCTTTGAAGGCGCAATCGCCGCAGCTGCTGTCTGCTGGCCCTTAGAAGCTCCTTTGCCCCTTCCGGATGTGAGAAACACCTCTGCCTTTGCCTGGCTTCTGGGAGCTGTGCTTTCCTGCCATAGGGCACGTAGCGCCTATAGCCTCTGCCTCTAGAGGCAATGCTGAAGGCAGGCTTAGCCGGCTGCCCAGCCAGACCCAGCAATTTAGCATCAAGTTTAGACTAAATGTTTCCAAATAGTCATCCGCCTTCTGTCCGAAGAGCATCTCCCCTCAAAAGGCATGTCTAGAATCCGGTTTTGTACATTGGAGGAGAAACCTGTAACGCTCACCTGGTTCCCATGGAGGCGCAGGCGTGGTCTTGACGGCAGTGGCCTCTTCGAAGGAGATGTTCAGCACCCTGAAGATGGAGTGGGCTGGGTTCCCAAATCCGGCTTGTCTGGCTCGGATAAATACCCTTCTGTGAGCGAAAAGGAAGGGTTAATACTCTGCGGGTTTTGTGTTGATCTCCCATTCCCCTTCTCACCCTCCTTGCAACCCTCTGTAATTCCCTCTGGAGACTCAACCTAGGGATTGAAAAGGCAAGCTCTCCATCCTGCTTCTGATGCAGGAGCGCGTTGGGATCCAGTTACGTCACTGGATAGTAAGTTCGAGTTCGCTTGTCTGTTCCGGTAAGTACCGTAAATGTTTATGGCAAGCTTGAGTCTAAACTGTTCCTCTTCTCTTTTGCAGGTAATGGAAGACCCCGGGCTGAGGGCGGTTTCTGTTGAAAACCTGATTTCAGGTGAGTTTTGGTGTAGGCCCACTACTGTCTTTTCCTGTCTCTTTTTCCTTAGGGGCCGGAGTTCGAGAATGCCGAAGAAATGGAGCCGGTACGAAGCAGAAGCTGAGTCCGACCTGTAAACTGGTGAGTTTAAAATAGTTTGTTTGCTACGGTTCTTGCATTCACTAATGTGATGTTTGCTTTTTCCCCATAGGGGCCGGGGTGCTGAAATGCCCAAGGAATGGCATCGACCCGAAGGTAAGAAGAATTAGCTTGGCGGGTAAGTGCTTCTTGGTTGTTTTCCCCTTCTCACCTTGCTTTCTTCTCTTCGTCTCCCTGTAGGTGCTGGAATGCTGCAGGAGATCCGGATGGGCGTCGCAGAGCCGAGGGCGCCACGTGCAGGTAAGAGAAGTGCGCCGAGATGTATGCGACGCAGTGAGTTTTTAAAATGATGTCTTTTTGCAGGAACGTTGGCGCGCTGAATCCGGAATGCAGCTTTAACAGGTAAGGTTTGTTTTCACCTGTTTCTTCTTCCCTTTTCTATCCTTAGGTGTTTCCAGGATGCTGGCAAGCGTGGTCGAGGACTGGAGCAGGAGCAGGCACGGTGAGCGTCCAGCTGCTATGAGCAGAACAACGCGAAGCGTGGTTTGCTGTCTGGGCGTGGCTTAAATAGCCTTTCAAGTAGTCCCAGGTATGTATCCTTCCACTGAAGGTATGTATCCTGCCACCAGCCACTCCCGTGTGGTTAAGTAGTTCCTTTTTCATCTGGAAGTTGTAGAATGATCTGCCAGGTAAGGAAATTGCAGCATGGTCTGCCAGGTAAGTTTGCACCAAACACTATTCCTTCCATATCTTGTATGAGCCTGGCGCCGATGGTGCCAGGACTGTTATCCCTTATGAGCCTGACGCCAACGGCGCCAGGACTGAGTCCAAAGAGCCCCTATCTGGGGTGGCTGGGACTTCCCTAGTATACATGTTGCCTGCCTCTGAGGGTGCCGGGCCCTGTCTGGCCCCTTGGAGGTAGGCATCATGACGAAACCAGAGTTTTCAAAAAGGCCTGCCTTCTCATAACTACTGCCGACCCCATAGAGCGGCCAACACAGTCAGCAATATCCAGGCCTGTTCGCAAAGACTGCTTGGTAGTTTTCCATCCCATCCTCCACCAATTGTATAAATCAGTCCTCCATAGCACCTTCCGGGACGAATTCTGCCGTGTGCTCGACAGTCTTCCACAAACCGTAGGAGAATTTAGCAAAACCGCAAGTTACGTTTGTGGCCTTGAGAGCCATGCTGCCTGGGGTCAAAACGTTTTTGAAATAGGACAAAACCATGCATTGCCGTACGGTGGCCCTCAAATGCACTTTTTTTTGGCCAAAGCGTCCATTCTTTTCCTTTCCCTGTCTGTAGGGAGATTTCATGTGGATGCCGTGGCTGGCTGCCTGAATTACCAGCCCTTCCGGGGAAGGGTGTGTTGAGAGGAAGGAAGGGTCCCCTTTCGCTTGCCTGTACTTTCCTTTGGCATTGGTACTCACGGGGGCCAAGTGCATGGATTTCACCAGATGGAAGTCCAGGGGTCTGCTATGGCCTGATTGAAGGGCATGCTGTGTCAAGAGCTGGGCCCTCATACAAGATATCCCTAAGGTTATACCCTTGATGGGGAGTGACGGACGACTTGAGCCCATGGATGTCAACCACCTTCTCCACTAATGCCCTAAACCTGACATTACAGTGAGTGTAGGGCTGTTTTTGTTGCATCTCAAGGTCTGGAGATGTAACCAAACCACTGGCATCTTGGAGGCCCTGAGCAAGTGCCTTTAAGGTATCTCAGTCGTCGAAATAGTCGACACTGCCTGATCCCACAAAGGTGGGATCGACCTCTTCGCACTTCTCGGCCTGATTGGTGCCGAAAATCGACTCAATGTGGTTGAAATGCTCTGATGTTGATGGTCGACATAGAGGGCGTCTCCTCCAACGCTGAGGCCCTGGTTGCTGAGGCAGAGGGCTTAACCACCGGTAGTGTAGCCTTAGAGGGCGATGGAGTGGATACTGGTGCCATTGGCTCTGACAGGCGAGGGGCGATGTGGGAGGCTTCTAGAGGGTGATTTTCGCGCCTCTTGGGGCACAGGGCCCGAATGCTCAGTCAGTGCCAAAGGCATCGACTTCCTGGCAAGCGTGGGGTCGGGGTGCCGAGCGCCACTTTAGTTGCTAAGGCCGGCTGTTCGGGGGTGGGAGCCGCGCCGACAGCCCCCTGTTGCCGAAACATTTCAAGCATTTCTTTCTTAAAAGAATCCCACTCTTCACGAGTGGTCGGTCCCTTAGCGGGCTTACCTTGCTTCGAGGGCGAATCCGATTCCCGCCGATGGTGGCGTAGCGTCATCTTCCGTGAGGAAGAGAATGAGGAATGGCTTCAGGAGTGAAACCTCTTTTTCATCTTTTTGCAGTGCCGGCACTCGTCGTGACGAGTGGGCTCCTCGTTCTCGGCCTCAGACGACCGGACGAGAGTCTGCGCCAGAGATTTAGGTGACGGTCTGGCTTACTGGCTCTGTCTCGCAGGGACTTTGGTTGCATCTATGCGCACGACGCGCAGGCCTTTGTGTCGTGAGTGGAACCCAAACACCATAAACAGATGTTGTGCGGGTCCGTCAATGACATTTTGGCCTCACAATCGGAGCACCGTTTGAAACCAGAGATCCCTTGCGAAGACATATCGAGGTGAAAACGAAAAAATGTCATCTGAAAACGTTGTGTAAACTCGAGCAGGTTTCTGATGCAGCATGTGAGCGCGCGGAAAAAAGGAACTGAAGCATGGGGCATAGTGATGTGGTGCATATATACGACGCCTGACATCACATTCGGTGATGATGATCGAGAGCCAGACAAGACGGATCAACGAGATCCACTACACCCCGTCGAAAACCTTCCGAACAGCAGAGCTGGATGATGGATATCTATCAAGATGAGTAATCTACGGGAGAAAAGCAATCTATTGAAACAGACATGTTTTTGTCCTCCATAAAGACGTTCCTTAGCCTGCATTGGGCGCCGGGCCTGAAAAAAGTCCTTCCCTCCTTTTTCTCCTCCGTCATGGTCACAGGGCACGAGGTAGGCCCAAGTTGGCCTTCAAGAAACTTCAACGAACAACTGCCCTTGAGGAGAGAATTACTAGTTCTGCTATTGTTTGCATTCACTAACTTGCACACATGTTTGAGCATTTAAATGTATTTGATAGCTAGAGAAAATGCATGAACACTCATTTGACCTTACTAGAAGTGCCTAGACTGTCAAGACTGCAGAATATCTCCTAACAGGAAGCTTGGCAGACATGTAAAGAAAAACAGTCCAAGCCGTACTGTCACAGTGTATCCCTTACAAGGAAAAGCGCAGTTCAGAGTATCGAGACCTAACAACGGCTGCTGCTGTTCAGTCACAGCAGCCAGCAATGGATGCCGGCAAGAACATGTCCACTTAGATTGCCTTCTTGGCACAAAAAGCTAGTGGCAGAATTGTAACTCGTACTTGCTAGCATGTCAGAAAGAATGATGGTTAGAATTATTCATAACCTACCTAGGCAAATGAAATGGTGATGGTTAGCAACTGCACATGTGGGGCAGTACCTTATATTTGGTGACTATACCAGACATATGAAAGTGTTATTGGGACATTTGAGTCTACACTTGGCATATGACCTGGACAAGTGGTGCTATATCTTACACATGGTGTCATGATTCCTGCTACTCATGTCCCCAGCCCTCCAAGATGTCAGGCTGGAGCTAGGCCATAATCACCTACATGGCCCTCAAGGGCCTCTCCATCCCTCCAAAGACCCACTTGGAGTCAGACTTGGCGCTTGTGGTACGAGACTCACTAACTCCCATAGGATAACATTGGGGATTGGACTTGTAGTGCATTGATGGGGACAAGATGGATGCCCCCACATATTTCGGTTCCCCGAACTGCATGTGCAGTCTAGTCTTTTGGGTGTGGTTCAGCCCAGACACACCTGGGATACCCAGAGACTATTTAAGCCAAGCCCAGGTTGAGAAACATGCTTTGCGTTTTCTGCACCTGCAGCGTGACACTCACCGTGTTCGGATCGGTCTCCAGTAGGCCTGCATCTTTCTTCTGCGCTCAGCTGCTGCAAGAACAAGAACACTGTTAGGAACAAACTTACCTTGCGGCGCTTCTGCCCATCATTCATCGCTCCTTCTGTTCTGCGGGCATCTTCGGCGGTGTCATTCCCATCCCGGCATGCCGCTTCCTAAGGAAAAGGGAAAAGAACAGAAAAGAGGCATTTCTTTTCTCCAGAACTTCTCATCCATCTGCAAGATGGAAAAGACACTCCAGGTTAGCGTGGAAAGATCTAGAGGCGCCGCATACCGCACTTAATCACCGCATTTCTTCTTCATAACCGGCATCCACGCTGAAAACGTCGCAGCACCTAAAAGACACAGAAAAAGAACTCAGTTCAATACAAATACGAAAGGGTTGCATCGCGCTCTCACTGTTCTGACGAGAGTCGTGTAGACCGTAGATACCTCTGTCCTCAAGTGACGCACAGGGAAACCAAAAAGCACTCCCTGTGCGACCTTTGAGGCCACAGGTGGGAGATGTCGCTGCCTGGATCCACGGAGCCTCGATAACCACAAAGCCGCTGTAGAAAAAATTATATTAAGTACCAGGCAATAACAGTAATGCAGTATAAAACAACTTGAAAGAGTCTTACCTATCCAGTGGGTCAGGATGAGAAACCTAGAGGTGGTTCGAGACTAAAGTGTGTGGCAGCCCCAAGTTCTGCAGGGACCAGCGCCACATGTCACTGCAGGCTAGCCCACCTGAGCGGCGGAAGGCTTGGTTGCGTAGTGTAACTGCCAGAAAACAAGAACGTAGCAGAATCACTTTCGAATGTCCAAGGGTAATCCAAATGCAGAGTGGAGGATGGTTCACGAGTCAGCAACGGGATAACAGTTCCAAACTGACAAAGGGTAATCCAAAGAAGTCCAGGTGAGTAATCCGAGGTCAAGGCAATTCCAGGAAGCAAAACAAGACGTAACGCCAAACAGAGTCCAGAAGATAGCTGAGAAGCGAGGACTGCTTCGCGTATCAGGCGTTTTGTATTGTGCGCTTCCTGGTCACGTGACGTGTTCTGCTGTCACATGACGGACGCCGTGAATCACGTGATCTGGTAGGAACAGCTGAGCGGTGCGGAAGTGTTCTGCCGATCCTCCTAGCGTGCGTTCTCCATGGCAACTGCCAGTGCAAAAAAGGATGTAGACGAGTCTGCATATTGCACCTAGCACGCCGTAATCGGTCCTGATGGGGCCACCAAAGCACGTGAGTCTCGTACCCTAGGAAACGTTGTGCGAGCGGGAAGGAGGTGTTGTGGTAATGCTAGCAGTGTTCCGGGATGTGTGTGAGTGTGTGACAGAGTGCCTAACATTCACTCACCTTCAGCGCTACTCATCTAAGCAGCACGTCGCCATCCCTGGATGCCAGCCATCATCTAAGGAAGGAAAGGAACGAAGTTAGAGAACTGTTTTAAAGACTCATTATACTTACCTGTTGGACTCTTGGCAGTGAAGTAACTAGGCAGCAACGAGCCCGCATCAATCAATGCGTCCCTGTGCTGAAAGCAGGACGGAGAGCACACTTTCCAAGAAAACAAGGTGAGCTGTGGATCAAAGGGAAGGGTTGGACCCCGGGGAAGAAGGGGTTCAAGCACACATAGACAATAGGGAGTTAAACTCTACCAATCCTGTGTTTCAGGCCCAGTCTCCAGTCGAATAGCCTCCAGGGAAGGGTTCGAGGTCGTAAGAGGTCAGAACAGGCTGAGTGACGTCTCCGTGGATACCAGGTGAGCATTACACATGGTAACTATTCCAAGCATATAATGGCAATAATGGGGATTTACAGATGCAACTGGCATATGATAGGAGCACAAGCAGACACAGAGCTGTACCTTACATTTATAGATCATATCCTGAACTATTCATATATCTTCCAAGTATCACAATCATTTGCCATGTTACACCGTTTGGAGTAAAGAGGTGCTGCAGTCTGCTCACTTACTGAAAGAGATCTCACATGACAATGCCCAGCAAACCATGGTAATACCTAGCCATACAATGGCAGCAGCCAGCAAACTTGAACAGCCATACGATGGCAGTGCATAGCGAATGTGTGATAAATGCATATCTAATACAGGAGCCACAACTGTTGGCTTTGCCAATTCGTGTTATACCCTTGCTGTGTAACAGATTTTCTAGTCCCCTGGTATGTGAACAGAACATATGAGTCTGGCGGTAGGGGGTCCGGACGTACCCATACAGTATTGGTGACATAGCTATGTATTCATGTTCCCTTGTACACAAGTCTTGGGTGTTTCAAATATGAGAAAGAACTTCAGCAGTGAAGTTACCAGATGGCTCTTTGGAAGATAATACACATGACATGATTATGGTCTCATTCACAGAAAAATGAACTTTTAACAGCTGTGATAAAGGTGTAAACATGCATGTAATTATGGCGGGGTAAAAGTATCATATCAATGTAAAGTTAGGAAATAAACTTAGACATGCTTAGGACAGTGAAAGGCAAAAACGAAAAACATGTGGGTGCCAAATAGATTTCTGTAAAAAGGAAGGAGGAAGAGAGATCTGAGTAATAAAAACTACAAAGGAAGTGTTAATGCTTATAGGTGCATATAGAAAGCCACTGAGTACGGATACCCCAAGCTGACATTGTGGAGAGGAAGGACTAGTGATTCCCATTCAAGGAAATCTGAAGACAGACATTGGCCCTCATTATGAGGTTGCCGGTAGGCTGCTGGGGCTACCGGCAGCTTACCAGCAACCTTGGCTTACTGTTTCTGCTGCCCGTATCCCGGTAATACCGGAGGAATGGTAAGTTCACATTCCCATGGAGTCCCATAGGACTCCACAGGATTGGAAACACTGAAGCACCGGCACTGTTAAAAACAGTGCCGGTGCTTCAGTGAAAAATCTGCCAGTATGGGTTGAATTACCGACAGGTCAGGCCTGCCGGTAGTTCACTACCCCTACTGGCAGACTTTAGTTTGCCAGTCGGGAAAAGGTGCTGGTAACGTTGTTACCGGCACCTTATTTCCGGGCCGGCAAACTTATAATGAGGGCAAATTGACATAAATTGTGCAAGCGTTGTCAAATACAATTTATACTCAGTTTTAGACATAATTGCCTATGTGTTTAGTTCTGAAGTTCTGGTCTCCGAGTGTAAACAAGAGTAAGTAAGCCTCTTCTCGCTTAAGTTAATGTGTGTAATGGAAATGTGTCACTGTATATGGCTAATTGCTCAGTATAATTCGTCTTTATACAGAGGCATGTTCATACTTAGCAGCAAAACATGACAGACTCTTCTGGGGTCATTTCCAGCCAGGTACCAGATTTGCTCGATCTGTAGAAAAAAATACATGCAGTTATTCAAAAACATCAAAATAACAAAATGTTTCTGAAATATATAATTAACCATCCCAGAAAATGTTACTATATTCCTACCTGCCAGAATCAAGATCGATAAATCAGAAAGTTTTGCTGCATAAATCAGTTTTTTAGGAAAACTATGTTGATCAACCAACAAAACCCTTCCCACAGTAGACTCATCAAACTAGTCAACAATCCATGAATCATGTCTCCTAACTGACATTATACTTTATTTCCTCTCCTAACTAGCCAGTAACCACTCTTCAATATGTGGCCATTTCAGGAGCCACCAGTTGTCCAACTAAGCACACCCCAGTCTAACAACTTGCTCATTCACATCAAATCAGAGCTCCACAATTGAGTTTCATACATGTGTCCTGTATTGATAAATTTGTCTTGGAACATACAGTAAATGTTCTTTAGAAGTCTAAGAGTTCCAAGTGCTTCAAATGCAATGCACTGGCTGGAGACAGACTGGACATTGGGAACATACTGTGATCTCCTGACAGATCAATGCCCGTCAACAACTAGTTGGACTGGTGGGGGCAGAGGGGGTCTGTCAGTTAAATATCTGCCTGACAGGTGGTCGACTCTCTTCCAACCCTTTCAACCTTTTCAGAGGTTACTGGACTCTTCCACAGCTCCACATTCATTTTTACAAGCAAGCATGGGTGGCTGGCTGGCTCTACTCAGCCCCACAAGTGTTTGTAGGTGGCATCTGAGCTGTTGCGGTCTCAGAGGACTTGCCTTTCACAGACAGGCAAAGCATGTGGCTGACTCTACCAAAGCCTGCCTAGCCTTTGTGAGAAACCCGAGGGTACTCTCACATCTACTCCCCTGGGACCCTCTGTACAGGTGGCCAGCGAAGGGCTATCACTTTTGGATCCCGACCCCGGGGGTGGACAAGTGAGGGAGGATCACCTGATTGGAGGGTCCTTGGAGATAATAACTGAGGGCAAGACATGGTATCCCCCCCTTTCCTGATACTAACCTACCCTCCCCTCCCTTACCCTTTATGGGCTGTCAGTCCTATTCCCTTACCCCCTGCAAAGCTCCTTGAAGCACTGTGAAGGAGAAGAAGAGGCAACTAGGAGCAATGCAGATTACCAAATTACCAAATGTAAACACCACTTTGGTACTATGACGAAGAAGAGAGGGTTAGAGGCCTGTAGTCATCAAGATCAGGCAGGTCACTCTTAATAGGTGTATGCAAGGTCAGGCAATTAGGAGTGACTCGAAACACCTGCAGCCCCTTGACATTCAGAGAGCGTATAAAAGGTGGAAAGACAGGTGTGAGCAACCAGGAGACTTAAGAGCCGAGGAGCAGCAGGAGACCCATGTATGGAGGCAGCCGTGGTGGTCTAGGGGGAGAAGCCAAGATGCCTGCAAAAGACCTGAAGGACTTGTTGGACCCGAAGTAGAGGGGCAGAGTTATTCCCTCAAGCGTCCAAAGTATTGAACCAGCAGCAGGAGCCGCGGAACCCTGAAGCTGTGGGCCGCGAGTGAGCGCAGCCGCTGAAGGTGCAGGCTCGAGAAGGAGAAGCTGTGCGGAGAGAGAGAGAAGCTGTGCGGTGAGCGAGCGGAGTTTGCACCGGTGAGTGTGCCTGCTTCCAGAGAGAAGGGAAGCCACAGGAACCACTAGAGCAACCGGTACACGCTTGGAGAGTGTCGAAGGGAAGCTTCAGTGTCGGAAAGCTGCCAACAAACTCCTAGGGCATGATTCATGCAGTGTTTTCCAATGGGATTTCACAATTATAAGAGGCTTCTGTGAATCAGGGCCCTAGTGAGTAATAATGCACAATTGAACATGTATTGAATACCGAACTGAACAGAAACATTGTATTGAATGAAGCAAAGGGATAATTGAACATTGAACGTAACAAAGAGCCTGGGGCTTATGAAAAGGGGCCGTTGGCAGGGGTGTAGGAGACCCAAAAAAGCTGGGGGGTCAGGGGACACCTTGGGGACTTTGCTACAGACACTAACCACAGAGTGCCATCTCACCCTTAATCCAGATAGGTGCACGTGTTTAAAATCTGAGCTGCTATTCCGTGGGCATATATTTTCAGATAGGGGTAGGCATCCAAGCCTACACAAAGTAAGGGCATTGGTACATACCTCAACCCTCACCCCTAAGCACTTAGGCGATGTAAAGTCTTTTCAGATGGCCAGAATAAGTCACAGCTACCAGAAAATATCTTATTGTGCTGTCACAGTGGATGTCAGTCCAATAGGGGCTGACACAATTCTTGTGCACCACAAGCCATGGAGAGATGCAATGAGGCAGGTGTCTTATACCAACATATGCTTTATAGCCATAAAGAGACCATATTCCCAACTGGAATAGATCCCAGGCTACTGTGCAGGCTTGCAAACATCATACCTGTTTTGTAAGGCTAGCCATCACTCTTCAGACCTTGCTGATTAATATAGTAAAGCCAAGAAAAAGATGCGCCCACTGATTAGAGGTGGAGAATATGACTGCTTTAAGCACATTGGTGTGCGCAGTGTGTTTCGGTGAACAGAGGTGGAGGTGCTGTGCTGCTGACTTATTGAATTTCGAGTCTGTCTACACTTTCCTTGCTGCCTCGAGGAGGCGGAGGAGACTCAAATACCCTTCGTAGCGCGAAGCACATAGTGTGTTTCGGTGTTCGGGAGGCCGGCAGGACGTAGACCAGGTTGCCGTTGGTGACCGATCTTGCCCTTGGGGTGAGCAGTAATTCAGGTACGACTATATCATCTATTAACTATCACTACTTGGGAACAATGGAAGTGTTGCTAGCTGGATTAATCAGATTCGAAACATGCCTGATGAAGTAGTGACCAAAGTTGGTAGCTACAACCTCAGAAAGGGGAAACCTTATGGGAAAGCAGATTCCAGAAAAGGCGCAAATACACGTCACTACACCAAACGAACAAGCAACTCCAAACGGTCGGCAGAAGAGCCGCCTCAAGTCCCACTCTCCCGTCGACAAAAATTACTGACTTATGTACCGCAACAAGGGGTAATAAAAAAGTACAGTAAATACTTCATCAGTGACCAACCCTGTCCAGTCTCAGTATAACATGGGTTCTACGTCAGACTTTGAGATATAGATAACAACTCCCTTCTAGAACTTTGCTATGTTCTCTGTGATTCAGTCTCGGGTGGCCTGGGGACTGTACAAATTGACGCCAGCACAGAGAAACCACCATCTATACACAGAGAGCCAGTGTCTCAGTGGGAAGAGAATCTGATACACTCCGAGGGGCATGAGCCGCGTTTATCCACTTCCCAAAACCGGTTTCCTGAATCAAATGAAGGGGAGGAATCAGACATTGAGAATGGGAATCAAACACTTGCTTCAAATAGTAGCGTGATAACAGGAGCAAGTAATGTATCTGAAACAGCCCCTGAGGTACTGGATTTTGCAATAAAAATCCTCTTGAAACTGTGTGGCGTCATTCTGGATGAGGTGCAAAAGTACAGTGTAGCCCTGGCCTCTTTAGATCGCAAATTACAAGAAGTAGGGGCCCCATGCAACTGCACAGTTACCCAGATTGATGGACAAGAGCAAAATCGAGATCAATGACCCCAAGGAGAGCCAAGTAGTGCAGGTGGAAAATCCCGACCCTGACCTATCCATCCTTTTGACTAGACAGGAGAGGCGACTGGCAAAATTGAGGAAGAAAAAGTGCCAACTTATGTCTGATAATAATCCGGCAGTGGCGGGTTCCTCTCCTTTAGTCTCTGAGCCACTCAATTCAACCACTATTGAAACCCAGTCCCTTAAAATAAAGAAAGCAAAAAGGAGAGCTACTAGATGCCAAAAGCGTCTGCGTAGATCGGCAGACACACTGACAAGTAGGTTAGTGAAAGATGGAGAATCGACGCCCGCAGAAGCTGAAGGCATTAATCAAACATCTCAGTTGGTGATTGGGTCAGATGCCGCACAGGATATGAGGGGCGGAAGAGGAATTATATGTAACCGCAGTGCAACCACTAATCATGTGGAGCCGGACCAGGGACATCAGGCGGTTGATCCACTTGTTTTTACAATTGGTCCGAGGGGCATTGACATTTTCCGATGATTGGACAAACAGATCTGACTTAATGTCAGTGTGCCCAAAAGTCCTGGCCCTGAGAGTGTTGTCTTCAAGTGACTTTGGCTTTGTTAGATCTGTGAAATCTAACAGGGTTAACTATGCCAAAGTTCACTGCACCTCTCTTGAGGTGCCCAGGCTTAACTGTGCGAAAGTCCAAAATATTTCAAAACGGGGTACGAGCTGGATAACCAGGTTAATGTGTGCCAAAAGGCTACAGAGAAACCCCTCCCCGCAATAAGCAATTAGAAAATGGCAAGGCTCAGTTGATGAATACTGAGGAAATAACAGAGGATGTCCAGGGTTGGGAATGGATTAAGAGGTTTCTGGTCTAGCAACTCGCTGAATATATGTGACACTGCAAAGATCTGAACTGGAAGGTTGCAAGCTGGAATACCTGTGGCCATGGCCACCTATTGTGTGATAAAGGGTCCCTCAAACTCCTAGTGCAAAACAAAATCATTTTCCTGCATGAGACCTGGCTGATCTCTTATATACAACTAGAGGGGTGTGTCCTGTTTCAAGTGCCTGCAGAAAAGGGTACAAAAGGATGCCCTTTTGGAGGCCTAAACAGGGACAAAGCAGTCACTTCACACGCAATGCTTGAGACTCCTTTTTAACAATAGAAACATCTTGGCGGTGGGAGGTGTATTATTGGGTTAAAGGCACCTATGAAGATGTTGTTGATTAATGTTTATGTCCCGTCTGACACCGCAGACCCTGATTATATATAATGTAGTACATTGATTGTATATGTGTAACCTGGATGTTTTAACGTGGGTAATTCATTTCTTCCAATCGGGGGAGCGGGGGGGAGAGGTGGACTTGAATGGGGGCTGCAGAGACACTGAACAGTCTGCCAATATAGGAATATTAAAACCACTAGCACCATGGTCAAGAAGTGTGGATGTCTTTCTTCAAAGAACGGGATCTGGTGTTGTTCAACGGCAGAACCACTGGTGATTACCCAGGAAAGATCAAATGGCACTTACGGAAAAAGACATCCACATTGGACTACTTCATTGGAAGTAATGCGTGTGCGCAGCTGGTAGTCTCTTGGAGTGCATGACACAGTCTATAGTGACCACTCTATAATTGTACATACGTTGAAATTGCCTAATGTGCATATTAGGCATAAGGGGGGCAGAATGAGTTGTAGTGAACCATGCAGGTACTCTTTACGCTGGACCCAGAGGCACATCATTCATGGCACTAAAACAATAAGGCAGATTATAGACTACGAGTTGAATTCCTTCTGTCATTTTACAGGGAATTAATTAGAAGGGTGTCAAACATTTCACAGCTGCTGTAGAGGGGTGGCCAGAGGTTCATCCTATTATCTCAGTAAAACATGTAGGTGCATTTGATATTGTGATAAGGGACCCCAAGCGGGAGATGAGAAGAAATATTAGGAGACCGAAAGGAGCTAGAGACATGGCAGGTGTTAATTTAGCCGAGATAAGAAAAATTAAGCAGATACATAGATCCTGGTTGAAGCGCCATCGGCTTTCGGATAAAACCGTACGATGGAAGCAGATGTTCGCAGCCCTGTGCAGTTGAAAAGCGGGGGCACTATGGCAGATGCTCTTGGCAGCCAATGGTGATAGAAGAACAAGTTACTCCTAACCTACCCCTCTGTAGATTTTTTCCGGGTTATTGCCATCTCAAATCTCGCAAGGCTGATACCTGTCCGCCGGCACAATCTACACAGTACAAGATCACAGATACAAAAGAGGCGAAAAACAGAACTGAGGCCAACGGGTGCCGCGTGTGCTACTTATACACCCGATGACGTCGCCCTCGACGGAGGCCTTCGAGGGACTATCGACTCGACGACATCGACGCACAGCGCCTTCTGCCGAAAAAAATTCCGAAGAGCAGCAAAGCTGGATGGAATACATCTAAAATGAGGAATACGTTGGAGGAACATCCAATCGAAAGAACGTTACCAGGTAAGAAGTAACTTGTTCTTCGAGTGGATTGTGTACTCCAACGTATTCCTCATCTTAGATAGGCTCCCAAAGCAGTATTTTGCATAGTTCCTCTGGAGGAGGGGTCAGATTTTTATTTTTTTAGTTTTTAACTGCCCTTAGATGGCAGAGTAAAGCACTGCTTTTCCAAAAGTTAGCTCCCTAGACTGGGAAGCATCCATGTTATAGAATTTTGAGAAGGTGTGAAGTGAAGACTAAGTTGCTGCTTCGCAAATGGACCTTATAGGGACACCTCTTTGAAGGGCTGTGGAAGAGGCGATGCCTCTGGTGGAATGAGCTCTTAACCCTTCAGGTGGGTCTTTTTGTGCTAGTCTGTAGCATTCTGAAATGCAAAGCACGATCCAGCGCAAAATTGTTAGTTTTGTTACTGATTGACCCAGCTTTCTTCCAGTGTAGCCTATAAACAACTGGTTGTCCACTCTAAGTCTAGAAAGCCTCGAGATGTAAAAGCTTAAAGCTCTTTTTGGGTCCAGTCTGTGTAGTCTTTCTTCCTCCTTAGAAGGATGAGGTGGAGGATAGAATGAGGGTAAAACAATTTTCTGATTTAAAAGAAAATCAGATATTACCTTCGGTAAAAATGATGGTTTAACCCTCAACACAACCCTGTCCTTATGGAACACAGTATAGGGTGGCCCAGAAGATAGTGCCTGCAATTCGCTCACTCTTCTTGCTGATGTTAGAGCAACTAAAAATGCTGTTTTCCATGTTAATAATCTTAATGGACACGTGTGCATAGGCTCAAAAGGGGCACACATTAAGAATTTTAATACCAAATTTAGATCCCAAATCGGTACTTGAAATGGGTGAGGAGGAAACACATTAGTGAGACCTTTTATGAATTGTGTTATCAAAGGAATTTTGAAGTAGGAGCATTCTTCCGATGAGCGCTTGAATATGGAAAGCGCCGCAAAATAACCTTTTATTGTTCCGATATTCAGACCTCTATGTGCTAGGGTCAGAAGGAAAGATAGTACTTCCGGAATAGAACATAGAAAAGGATCGACATTCTTTTCCCTGCACCAGTTGCAAAAAATTTCCAACGGCAACGGTACAGAGACTTTGTTGCTGGCCTTCTTGCCGAAAGCAACACCTCCATAACATCATCTGGAAGGCTCCAATCCCTGCATCTCAGCCTGTCAGATACCAAGCATGAAGGTTGAGAGTTCTGACCTCTGGGTGGAGAACCTGACCTTCCATTTGAGAAAGAAGGTTCTCTCTCTGAGGAAGGCGTACTGGAGGACAGATGGACATATCTAGAAGGTCCGGATACCACGTTCTCCTGGCCCAATCAGGGGCAATTAGGATCATGCGGTTCCCGAAGCGTCTCAGCCGCCAGATGACCTGAGAAATGACGGGAATCGGAGGGAACGCGTACAATAGTGGGAAATTCCACTCCACCATGAACGCGTCCCCCAGGGCTCCTCTTGGCGGAAATTCCCTTGACAATACCTTTTGCATTTTCGGTTGGTACTGGTTGCGAATAGGTCTACCTGAGGGGTTCCCCAAAGGGCAAAGATCTCTTGAATGACTTCCTGAGCCAATTCCCATTCGTGGGACACCGTGCTCTGCCTGCTCAGAGCATCTGCCGTCATATTCTCTTCCCCGGCTAGATTAATTGCCGTTAAAGAGATTCCCTCTTGAATCACCCAATATCAGAGCTGCATTGCCTCTCTGCACAGGGGTAGTGACCCCACAGCTCCTCTTTTGTTTAGGTAGTGCATGGCCACTGTGTTGTCCGTCATTATCAGGACATTCTTTCCCCTGACAGATGGCAGGAAGGCCTTCAGCGCTAGTCTAATTGCCCTCAGCTCCAAAAGGTTGATATGTAGTTTGGACTCCGATGGAGACCAGCGACCGTTTATTGTCAAATCGTTGGCATGTGCTCCCCACCCCAGGAATGAGGCGTCCGTCACTACTGTGACCTCCGGCCATGGTTGCCAAAAGGGTTCTCCCTTTAAGATGTTCTCTGCACAGGTCCACCATAGAAGGTCTTGTTTGACCTTGTTCGGAATCTGAAGAATATCCGTCATTTGACCCAAGAACTGGGACCACCGAGTCTTTAGGGCCCATTGAAGGGATCTCATCCTCAAGCGTGCCTCTGGCACCAGAAAAATGCAGGATGCCATGAGGCCGAGCAACCGTAGAAAGTCGTAAGCCTGGAGATTTTGGGCATTTTGGAATTTTGAAACCATCTGAAGAATGTCTTGAGCCCTCGTCTTGGGAGGCGAGCTCTTTCCCAAGGATGTGTCTAATACAGCTCCTATCTATTGAAGCTGTTGGGAAGGTGTCATTTGAGACTTCTTTAAGTTGAGGGAGAAGCCCAGTTTGTGGAGGAAGTGGCAGGTGACTTTCCGATGATCCAAAGCTTGCTCGGCAGAGCGCGCTCTGATCAGCCAGTCGTCCAGGTAAGGGTAGACATGAATATGAATCCACCCTCTCCTTAGGTGTGCTGCCACCACTACCATTAACTTGGTGAAGACCCTCGGGCGGAGGTCAACCCGAATGGCAGGACTCGAAACTGATAGTGTGAGTCGGCAACAATGAACCTCAGGTATTTTCTGTGCTTGAGATGAATCGGCACATGAAAATAAGCATCCTGGAGGTCCAATGACACCAACCAGTCCTGGAGTTGAAGGGCCTGAAGGATCTGAGAAAGAGTAACCATCTTGAACTTGTCCTTCTTGAGGAACTTGTTCAAGCTTCTTAAGTCCAAGATGGGTCTCAGTCCTCTGTCCTTTTTGGGGATCAAAAAATACGGGGAGTACCAACCCTTGTTCCTCTCCGCTGCCGGTACTGGTTCTATGGCACCCTTCTCCAGCAGGGTTAGAACTTCCTGCTGTGGGAGCGGATTTGAAAACTTCAACGGGTGTCTCCCTGGTGGATTGCTTTGAGGTTGCTTTAGAAAAGGAAGGCAATAGCCTTGGGCTATTATTTCTAGAGCCCAAACATCTGAAGTAATGGCTCGCCATTCTTGCAGATGCTGAGACAGCCTGCCTCCTACAGGTGTTTTGTGGTGCAAGTCCTCAAGTGGTTTTGTGGCGGATGTTGCAGCCGCTGATGGCAAAGAGGCTGCAGCTGGAGCTGGCTTAGCACGTTTTCCTCGTCCACCACGAGTGGCTTTTCTTTGGCATCTTTGCCTGGCCATTCCTCTCGTCTTCCCGGATGAGGTATAATAACGATAGGATCGTCCCCTTCATGATGGTCCTTGCGCACGAAAAGGCTGAGGTTGCCTAATAGCAGCTCCTAAAGATTTGGCCGCTGCTTTTGAGGTCTGCAACCTCTCAAGGCTCTCATCAGCCTTGTTGCCAAAAAGGTGAGACCCGTTAAAAGGCATGTTTAGGAGGCGGTTCTGTACGTCCAGTGCAAAACCCGACTTCCGCAACCACGCAAACCTGCGCATTACCGTCCTAGTGCCCATGGACCTGCTTACACTATCCGCAGTGTCCAATCCAGATTGAAAGGATTCCTGCATGGCCTCCTTTCCATCTCTAACGATGGCTAGGAAACCTTCCCTTTCTTCCCCTTCTGGTATGTGCTCCGCCGCCATTGCGATGCACTCCCACAGAGTGTATGAAAATTTTGCCAAGGCACATGTGGAGTTGGCAGACTTTAATGCCATGCTCCCGGCTGAAAATACCTTCCGTGGCCAACCATCCACATGCTTATCGTCCCTGTCTGGAGGGATAGACGGGTACGCAAGTTTGTTAGAAGCTGTGGCTGCCTGTATGAACAAACTCTCGGGAGTTGGAGGTTTTGACAGATAGCCGGAGTCGCTACTGGCGGGGCGGTATTTTGATGCTAGGGATTTATTCACCGGAGGAATAGAATCCAGTGTTTCCCAATTCTTGGCCACCCTGTTTTCTAAGGCTACATGAAAAGGTAAAACTGGGTCTTCAGTGGGACCATGACCCAAAATGTCTGTCAAATCGTCCTGGATGAATTGGGCTGTTGGTTTAGCCCATCCCAAGTAGTCTACCACCTTTGTCATTAATTGACGATAAGATGGACTGGCATGCTCTCCTGGATCTGGTCTACCAAAATCATTCTCAGGAGAGGTATCAATGCCACTTGCATTATGTACGGACTCCACCAAATCCTTCATCCTGCTTTCTTCCGATATTAAGCATTCTGGGACATTTTGGGTGCCATATTCCAACCCAAAAGGTACATCTTCCTCTTCGTATCTCTCCTGATCCTCAAAAATCGAGGTCAAGGATTGAAAAACTCCTTCCTAGGGAGAGGCTTGAAAACCTTCTCTGGGAGAGGAGGAGGAGGAGGAGGAGGTGTAATACTAGATTTTGAAGAAGATAAATGTCTTGCAGTTTTCTCCTCCTCCTTTTCTAGCTGCCCTGGCTTGGTTGGAGCCTTTGGCGCCGAAGGTTTCGACGTCGACGTCGATAAAGGCGTTGACGGCGTTGATGACATCGTGATCGTCGACAGGGTCTGCTTCGAGGGCGTCGAGACGGCCTTCGACAGTTTCCCCTTCGAGGTGTGGAAGGTCTCGGACGGCGTCGGTGACCTCAAGCGGTCGACTCGACTCGAGTGTTTTTCGCTCGGTGTCCTGGAAGGTTCTCTATCCTTCCTTTTGCGATCACCCGGGCTTGAGGGCGCGCGAGTGTCGGAGCGATGACGCTCCCGGCCGGCTTCTGAAGAAGGCGCGGACAGAGGCTTCGCTTTCTCAAACACCTCCATCATTTTGACCCTAAATGCTTCCCACTCTTCGGAAGACGAATGTTTTGTGGGGCATTTCATTTTCGGAGACTCGTCTGACGACGAGGTGGAGGGAGATCTATGGCGTTGTTTCTTCGACTTTTTCGACGAAGACGACGAGCAATGAGAATCGCTTCGAGATCTGGATCTATGCCTTTCGCGTCGAGGAGATTTTTCCCCATGGAGTCTCGACTCAACGCTAGAGGCTTTCCGATCCTTCCGACCTACCTGTAGCTTTCCTCTCCTTTCTCGCAAGGCCTTTTCCGTCATCGCCTGTCACTTCGAACAGGCCTCCATGTCGTGGCCTTCCCCAAGACACCACAAACACTTGCGGTGCGGGTCGTGATCGACATTTTTGAGCCATACGACTTGCATTTCTTAAAACTCGATCTCGGGGTCGTGGTCGGCGTCAATGACGAGGACATTATTTCTTCTCGTAATATTATATTTCCTGACAGAACTCGAGGCGCGTCGAATGTCCGAAGCAACGTACTGCGGAAAAACAGAACTGAGGCCAATGGGCACCGTGCGTGCTGCTTATACACCCGATGACGTCACCCTCGACGGAGGCCCTCGAGGGACTATCGACTCGACGACATCGACGCACAGCGCCCTCTGCCGAAAAAATTTCCGAAGAGCAGCAAAGCTGGATGGAATACATCTAAGATGAGGAATACGTTGGAGGACACAATCTACTCGAAGGAGAAATTACTCACTGTAATGATCTTTCTATTTCTATTTAATTTATATTGCACCGGTAACTCGAAAGTCTCGGGGCGCAGAAATATGGACACATGTAATACCATCATGAGACATGGGACAAACAAAAGAATGCGGCTAGAAGTAAAATGAAGATCAATTAGCTGAAAATATCAGTCTTCGCGTGCTTCCTAAAGCTGAAGTAATTCACTTCTTTTCTTATATTAATGGGTATGTTGTTCCAAAGACCTGCAGTAACTGTCAGGAAGGATTTGCCCAGGCCTAGGTTACGATTATGCTTCTCTACCACTACTTTATTTTGGTCGGCCGATCTAAGAGAGCTAGTGGGTATGTATGTGTGCATTTTTTCTTTCAAATACACAGGAGTGTTGCTGTAGATGTAACAATGTGCGATGGTAAGGGCTTTGAATTGAATTCTATTCTCTATTCTAAGCCAGTGCAGTTCTCTCCTAAAATTGCTAATATGCTGGCGTTTGGGTATGCGCTTAATGATCCTGACTGCATTGTTTTGAATAATCTGGAAGGCTTTGATGCATTTATTGTTAGCTCCTACCAACAGGGCGTTTCCGTAATCCAGCCGAGATCTATGGATTCTTTTCCTGCAGATTCCCATCATCCAGCTCTGCTGCTCAGAAACATTTCGCCAGGCGGCATAGCGGACCTTGACTCGGCCACCGACTGTCGATCCTTCTTGTCCAGCTCTCGATCGTCGGTTACGAAAGTGACGTCAGGCCACCTATGTATAGCACGTCACTATGCCCCATGCTTCACTTCCTCCCTTTTTCCCGACGCGCAAGAATGATGCAGAAGGAAAAATCCCAGGAGGAGGCTAATTAGCCGGTAAAAAAACTTAAAGATACATCCCAACAGGGTGAGGCGACACAACAATGATGAAACATGGAGGAATCTGTGGGAGAAGAATCCAAAGAAAGATCAGTACGGTGAGTAATTTCTACTTCAATGGATTGCTTTTCTCCCACAGATTCCTCATCTTGATAGACTCCCCAAGCAGTTACAATGACGGAGGGCAGAACGTTTTAAACAAGTAGATTCCGTAGAACCACCCTACCAAACCGTGCATCAGCTCCCTGTGCAACATCCAAGGCATAGTGCTTGATAAATGTATGTAAGGATGACCATATGGCTGCCCGACAGGAACTTCTCTTTGGAGGGCAGTAGAGGCCAAAACCCCTCTGGTTGAGTGGGCCCTAATGCCCGCTCGAAGCTCCCTGCCTGCTGATTGGTAACACTCGGATATGTACGAAACAATCCAACGTGACAAGAGTTTCTTTTGCTATGGCAAGACCTTTTCGAGATAAAGAATGGGCCACAAACAACTGAACTGACCTCCGAAACTCGGAAATGCGAGCCACATAATAGCTCAACGCTCTCTGCGGGTCAAGGCGGTGGAGGAGGGTAAAAGACAGGCAAATCGATGGACTCAGACAGGTGAAAATCTGAAATCACCTTAGGAAGGAACCTGGGCTTGACTTTGAGAGAGAGGTTCTCATGAAAGAACCTTAGAAAATGAGGTTTGCAGCAGAAAGCTTGCAGCTCACTAACCCTCCTGGCAGATGTGATTGCAACGAAAAATGCTGTTTTAAGGCATAACAGCTGCAAAGACCATGAGTGCATAGACTCAAATGGAGCCGCCATCAAGTAAGTCAACACAAGATTAAGATCCCAATCTGTGACAACAAAGGGGGTTGGCGAAAACCTATTGAGAAGGCCCTTCAGGAATTGGGCCATGACCGGAATAGTAAAGCACGAACCTTGGTCTGGAGACCACAGAAAGGGCTGCCAAATACCCTTTGACTGTGTTAACCTGAAGGCTGGACGAGGCCAGTGACAGAAGGAACTCCATCACTGTGGTGATGGTGCAAGAGATAGGGTCAATCTCGCTTTCCCTGCGCCATGCCTCAAATATTCTCCACCTGCACGCGTACAGAGATCTTGTAGAAGGTCTGCGTGTAGCCAGCAATACCTCATGTACCTCCTCTGAGAGGTCCCAGTCATCAGACCTCATCCTCTCAAGAGCCACGCATGTAGGCTGAGGGAAGCCGGGGTCGGGTGTAGCACTAAACCCCTCCGACTGGATCAGGAGATCCAGACTCAGATGCAACAGGTGAGGTGGACAGATGGTCAGATCCAAGAGATCGGAGTACCATGTTCTCCTTGCCCAGTCCGGGGCGATCAAGATCATGGTCGCTTGAAATCTCTTCAACCTCCTGAAAACCCAAGGAATGACAGGAATCAGAGGGAAGGCGTAATGGAGACGGAAGGTCCAATCCACCAGAAACGCGTCCCCCAGTGTGCCGTTTGCTGGGAATTCCCTCAAGCAAAACTGCTCGCACTTCCTGTTGTACTCTGTGGTGAACAGATCCACTGCTTGGGTACCCCAGAGAGCGAAGACCTCCTCTAGGACTTCTTGGCACACTTGTCACTCGTGTGAGACCGTGCACTGTCTTCTCAGAGCATCTGCCAAGGTGTTCTCTGTCCCCACCAGATAAACTGCTGAGACTGAGATTTGGTTCTCCCGTATACAGAACAATAGCTGCATTGCCTCTGTGCAGAGCGGGTGAGAGTGCACGCCACACTGCTTGTTGAGGTGATGCTTGGCCACTGAGTTGTCTGTCAGGATGAGGACATGCTTCCCTCTGAGAGACGGTGCAAAGGCCCTCAGGGCTAACCTGATGGCCCACAATTCCAGCCTGTTGATATGCCACCGAACTTCTGATGGAGACCAATCGCTGCTCACCTGCAATTCATCGCAGTGGGTGCCACAACCCTTCAAAGATGCATCCGTGACCACTCGGGCCTGGCCACAAGGGTTCCCCCGCCAAAAGATAGCTGCGCGTGGTCCACCATCTGATCCAAGAGCGCTCGCAGGTATTGAGACCAGCGGTCTCTGAGGAGCCATTGGAGGGATCGCATATTGTTAGGCAGAATACTGTGCAGTGCCCTTAGGGACCACTACACACAATTAAGACTACAGGTGGCAATACAAGTTTTACCTTTGGTACAAGCCTGTACTACTATGTCAGAGTGGTAGCAGTGGCGGAGCAGCCAGGCTTATCGCAAGAGCATATGAGCAGTAGCAGAGATTACACAAAGGGACCACAATTACTGTGACTCAAGCAAACAATGACTCAAGGTTTCAGGTAGAAAAATATAAGTACATTTATTTTTAAACCATTTGTTATAAACACAACACTTCTATTACACAAACCACACGTCAAATATACTACAACTAACCAATTCACTTTGTACAGTATGTCTCAAGGTAAGTACCCTGTGTTTGGATGAACCAGTGTTACGAACAAAACACGTTACTGCGAATACGATTGCGATCACTTTTTGACAGTTCGGTCTACTAATTAAACGAGTATCCGTGACATGAAATTCTACCGGGGCAAAAACACACTTAGCACCTGAGATACCCAGAGGGAGTTGGAGGCAAAAATCACAGGCAATATTTTGGTTAGGCAGACAGAATCGAGAAACACTCAGAGACAGGAGTTCAAGAGTCAAAGGGCCGGAGCCAGGGTCAAGTGACACCGGGGGCCTGTTGCCGAAGATCACACAGTCAGACAGTTCACGATTCAACGTAGCCAAGAGTACTTCGATATTGTCAATGTTCGGAAGCAAAAGTTATAAGAAGGAGGGAAGACAAGGGCAAGCTTTGGAGATGAAGAAAAGGGGTTCACCCAGTTTCCTCAAGCAGAACACAGTACCTTATTCCAATGGTGCAGCTGGTGCCCTGGCAATTGTTCCTGTTGGTTTCCCGCAGACCCACGATTCCTGGAGCTTCGTTGTGAAGGAGGACATCTGAAGGTGTCTGCACCACACAGGGATGAAGCCGGCAGCAGCGACAATGAATAAAAGGTGCTCTCCTCAAAAACAGGAGAGGCTCTTCAAATGGCTATCCGGACCACTACAGCAGTGTGCAGCGATTTCGCCCAAGGAAGAGGATCCTCGGGCTGTGGAAGACGAGCTGGTTATCCCCACCAGGCTCAAGGGAAGAAGACTCCGGACTGGATCTTCTCTTAGTCGTTGAAGGGTAGATAGCTCAGAACTGCAGCAGGGCTTCACCGGGACGGGGTAGTTGCAGCAGTCACCGCTCTCTCCGCTTCTCTTCGGTTCCTTGTAGTTCCAGTGGCGACTCTCTGACTTCTAGCCCAAGAGACCTGCCTTTTATGCGCAAAACCCCCATTCATACAGCCTGGCTGTCAATCACCCAGCGGGCGGTTGTCCAGCCTGGACAACCACCTCAGCCAATTGTGGCAAAGTGTGACTTGGTTTCCTAGGATACCCTGTGCAGGGGGTGACTACATCCCTCCCTCACATTCAACCCACCTAGACACCCAGGCGCCTGGTGGAGGGCTTCTGAGCAGAAGCCCACCAAAAGACGGTGAACAAAGAAGGCAAACCTAGTTTGTGGTGCAAAGTAAAAACACAAGAAGGACTTTAACAAAAAGAAATGGGGAATAAACCCAACCGGAGCCAAAAGAAAGACAATTTGGTCAAGCGGGTTTATGTTCGAGGTTAATATAATAGCCAAAAACAATATCACGCTTATCTAATATAATCGAAGTAGAAAAGTTAGGGTAGATACCACTGCCACCAGCCAAGTCTAAATGTTAAAAGAGTGAAACAATGCTCTAGGAGGTGCAGATAAAAAGGGATACAAATTAACCCTTTCCACTACTCCATGCAGGATGGGGTGTACTGGATCTGTGGTAGATTGACTAAGTAAAGTTAATGGCAACTTTACCCTTTTCTGGAGGACTGTAGTCAGCCTCAGAAATGGAGTCGGGGGAAGTATCAAAGACAACCCTGTGCCACGGCACTAAAGGTGCTGTGTGACACACAAAAGAAATGTTTAACAAGAGAATTAAACAAGAAAAATCTCACTCAAAGGATATATTCTCGATTTTACAGGAGTTAAAAAAATGCCCTAGCTAGCTGTCAGGAACAAGAGAACAATGCCTGGTGCCAAGCGATACATGATGGGTTTATTAAAAAAACTGAAAAACACCAACAGGCCATTAGAAACCAGATAAGTTTACTTTCTGACATTGAAACAATACCTAAGCCTGTCGATCCCCGGAGCATAACCATCTTGAAGCGTTTACTTTTGAAAGGGTATCAGAGTTGGAGGTCCCAGAGGTTATTCATAACCTTAAACCCTCCTCATTTAAAGGGGACATTTTCCCCATCAGGCTCTTTAAGGATTTTGCGGACACATTAACTCCATGGGTCACCCAGTTTGTGAACCAATCCTTTGATGAAGCATATGTTCCAGGAAACATAAAAGAAGCTTGGATTACTTCGCTCATCAAAAAGGACAATCTAGACGCATTAGTCCCAGGAAACTTTAGGCCAATCACAAATGTGCCGTTCCTACTAAACAATTGATAGGATCGCATATTTACAAAATCAGAAATATGTGGAAAATAACAATATACTTGCTGCTGAGCAATCCGGCTTTCGTGCAAAGCACGGCACGGAGACGGCCCTCCTAGATCTTCAGGCGAATATAGCTACTATTATTGAAAAAGAGAATACAGCTTTACTTCTGTTGTCGGATCTTTTCTCTGCGTTCGATCTGATAGACCATGATCTTTTATTTATTTTTATTTTTTTTTTTTTTTTTTTTTTTTATTGTAATTTTTTTAGTTTTAAATCAAACTTTTATCACAACATTTTCCTTTACATTTGTTTAAAATCTTTTAAGAAATCAGCTGTTACATTTCACTCTTCGTCACCCAGGTTTAAGTTTCATTTGCCAAACAATCATCTAGAAAGTTTATTGTCGAGCAAGTTAGATGTATCGAACTTCCACCTAATATTCTTTGCCACCAATCGTCCATGTTATCATTTTTTGGCGCAAATTTCCCAAGATGGAGTTTTCTCCTAAGCTTAAGCTCTGGGCATACTGTTATAAGATGTTTAGGTGTTTCAGTGTGTATCTTACAAAATCTGCATGCGTCATCTTGTGTTTTTACCATGTGACGTGCCACGAGCATTTGATTTGTTTTTATAGCATTTAATCTTAATTTCAAGAAGCCGTTCCGATGGTGTCTCGAGGGGAATCTCTGCAAATATTTGGGCACGTTATTTAGTTTGTTTGTTAACTGACTTTTATCCAAGGTGGATGGGAGATCTTTTAGTTTTTCTATATTTTTTATCCACAGCCATTGTTGTAATTTTTTCTTTGCTATTTGTGGCTGATCGAGAAGTGTTTTGAGTGTAATGTCAGTTGCATTCAAAATTTTCTCGAGCTTATGTGCCCATTTCTCAAGTAAATTGCTGGTCTTCGAATTTCCAGATGTCATTAGTATTTTGTATGCAGGTTCAGGGTTTATGATCCGCATTTTCCTTAACATTGCGAGAGATTTCCATATTACACAGCCATGCAGTTCTTCTAAGGCAAGTTCATGTCTTATTGCGATAGTTGGGATGTAATTAGGTAAGCTTAACACTTTCCGCCAAAAAATGCCCTCCAGTTTTGTCCAAATTTCATAATCCAAGTTCCATATGGTTTCCGACCCATATGTAATTCCTGGAATTACTTTTTGAGTATAAAATTGTCGTACTGGAAGCAGACTGAACTTTCCATACAAGCTATTAATTTTTGCTCCTTGCAGAGAGAATGTTTTCATACGTTGTATCAGGTGTGCAACCCAATTGTTTTCACAAATTGACGTATTAATTAATACTCCTAAGTATCGAATTTCTTTAACAACTTCTATATTGTCGTCGTCAATCCTCCATGTAAAATCTCGGTTTTTCTTTCCTTTGGCTGGTCCAAATTTCATTATTTTGGTCTTGTTTACGTTTATTTTTAGTTCATTTTTCTTCATATAGTGATGTAGACCCTGAAGTAGATGTTGTAGCCCTATTTGTGTTTGATCCAGAAGGACTAGGTCATCTGCATAGGTTATACACCAGATTTGTTGGCCATTTATTTTCGGTGAGAAGCGATGGATCTTACTCAGTGCATTCGGAATGTCAGCGATAAACAATTTAAATAGGACTGCAGCCAACGGACATCCTTGTTTCACCCCTCTGGTGGTATTTATGGCTTCGGTTAGATCTCCTTTACCGTTTAATCTTACTCGAATCGAGGTTTTCGTATGAAAAGCCATTATTGGGTGCAAAACGTTGGTTGGACATCCCCAATTTACAAGTTTTCTCCACAGAAGATCTCGATTAACTGTGTCGAAAGCCTGTTGCATATCTACAAATGATATGTATAAATTAGTTTTTTTTGCCATGGTTTCTAGTTTTAGTAGATTTATTATGGTCAGATTAATATCTGTCCCCACTCCTTTTGTGAACCCAGTTTGACGGTGATCCATTATACCTTTCTTAGTGGCCCATATAGTGATCTTTTGTTGTAGGAATGTTGCCATTATTTTCCCCATTGTGTCAAGAAGGGCGATAGGTCGATAATTTGCTGGATCAGCACGATCTCCCTTCTTGAACACTGGTACCACGATAGCTTCTGTCCAAGATTCCGGTAGTCGTTTCTGCTTTGCAATGCTTTCAAACAGAATCGCAATAAAGCTTGCCCATTCAGTTTTCTGAGATTTTAATTGTACATTGGATACACCGTCAGGACCTGCTGCTCTTGAGTTTTTTAAATTGCAGATTGCAATTTGAATAGCTTCTGTAGTTTCAGCTACATTCCAGTTGGTTGGTTCACAACTCACATCACATGCTAAAACTTGTTTTGTTTGATTAAATACGCCTGTAAAGTGTTGGTGCCATGCTCTCTCAGACACTCCGTTTGCAAGCATATCAGTTTGGTGTGCATTGTTATTGTTTAGAATTCGCCAGATCTCGCGCGTGTTATTAGATTGAATCAAGGATATCATTTGTTGTCCTCGTTCTTGATCTCTTATTATGGCAAATGATTTATGCCAATTACGATATGTCTGACGCCTTTGTTTTATTTGATGATAGGTATGTGTACCCCAGTGACGCTTCAATTTTCGTATGTCCTTGTTGAGTTTTTTTTTTTGGCTTTTGATCAAATTGCTCCATTCGTGCTTGTGTGTTTGTTTGTTGTTTGAGAAACTTTGGCTGCTCCTTTGTTGGTAAGGCAACAACGACGTGTAGTTGATTGAATCTTTGTCTTTGTTTGGTCTTACTCGAAATTCCTTAGTGAGGTTCTTTATCTGCTGTTCATTTATGCAAAGCCGGTTGCGTCCTTGATTTATTTCCACCGGTTGATTATACGTGACTGCTTCCTTTTTACGATGTATTGGCCAAGACATTTTTAGAATGTTATGGTCACTCCGCTCTGTTTCAATAATATTTAAATTTAAGATCTTTATCCAAACATTTCTGGATGTCCAAATGTAATCTAGTATTTTTTTGTATCCAAAGTTTCTCCAAGTGAACAAAGGAGGGGTGTCTCCTGGTATATGTCCATTTACTAGATCGCAATCTCTCGCTTCCATTTCATGATCCCAGCGCACTCTTCTTTCACTAGAGGTTCGTTTTTCTTTTATATTTGATGTTATGAGTTTCCTTTCTGTATTGAACCATGATAGGTTCATGTCTCCACATATGATTATTGATAAATCTTGATATTTCTTTTGATTTTTGTCAATTATCGATGTTACTGTTTGGATGAACAGTTCGGTTGAGATCTTTGTTGGATTCCAGTAAAGGTTGATTAAAAGTATGTATTTAACCTCCGTTTCTTGGCTAGTTGATCTCCGCATTAATGTAGCTTGTACGAAACTATTTGGATTGTTAGTTTCACATATTTCCCATCCTAATCCATGTTTGACCATGGTTATTAGTCCAGACTGCGGGCGTCCTCGAGCATTTTTTTCAGCTGGATTTAGCAGAGTGAGATAACCGTCCTTTACCGGCGAACTACACAACCATGTTTCTTGTAAACAAATTAGAAAATTATCCGTCAAATCGACTGGAAATTCTTCAAAGAGGTGCTGAAAACCTTGTGTGTTCCATGAGATTAAAGTTACAACCTCCTCTCGCCCATTTTCCTCTACCTATTGTTTTCTTGACTTATGATCCGCCTCATTTTTTTTCACATTTTTCACCTGACAGATTTTCATCTGGTTTCTCATGGTATCACGACGTTGTTCCTTAGCCTCAATTTCTGATTTTCTGGTATTTGAACTTCTAGGGGGTTGGGAAATGGATTCTTCCTCATCTGTGATTTCAAATCCCATGAACAATAATTCGTCTTTGGCTCCCATGAGTGTTTTCCTTACGGCATTCGAGTTGATGTGTAGCAGTACTAGATCTCCTCGTTCTTCTGAGAGGTATTCAACGATTCTTATGTCATATGTTGTAATAGTTCTCAGGATAGGGACTGAATGTAATAGTCTCATAACATTCCCTCTGTTTAGGTTTACATCGTTTTCTTCCTGAAAAATATTTTCAATCCTTATTTTTCCTAGTTTTTCTTTCTGTCTAGTTTGTTGTTGACTTTCTTCAGAACGCAATTTAATCTGTGATTGTGCAAGTGTTAACTTTGGATTTAGAGAGGCTTGATTTTTTGTCTCCGTGATATCATTTTTACCACTCTCTTTCTCATGTTGTTTATTTTTATTTTTCATTACGATCAGTTTTTCTCTAACCGCTTTTATGTTTGTTGTTGTTGCTCTTTGATTCTCGAAGTGTCCTTTTTGAAATCCTTTGCGAGATTCTTTCAAAGCTAACTCGCTAGTTTCGTCCACATCGGAATCAGCCGTTTGTTCCTCAACAAAATTGTCAGTATAAGTTGACAAATCACATAGGTCTACTGAGGATTCTATCGATTGCACAGAAGCGTTGTCAGAGTCTATTCTCATTCTTTTTTTCAAATTTGGTGGGATAGGGTTGTCTGTTATCCCTGTTATTTTTATCAAGGGTTTTTCCTTTTCTTGTTTATTGATTGAAACCGATTTTTCTCTTGCAAAAAGACTTTGTTTTGCTGGTGTGGGTAAATTTCGAATAAACTTTCTTGAACCAGAGGAATTTTTTTTCTTTTTTGTTACATCCAGGTTTTTTTTTTATCCGTTTTTTTTCTATGCGAAATTAGGTTTTCCAAATTTGATTGGTCAGCTTTTGCTTCGTGCGTAATGGTTTTTGCTGCTCCTCCAAATATGCCATAAGTTGTTTTTTTGTTTGTTGCATTTTGCAGGTACGTAGATGACCCAGCTTGAGCGTCTTCTGCTGGTTCACTTTGAAGGTCTCTTGCAGGCAGGTTGTCTGTAGACTTTGTTTGTACTTCTTTAAGCAGTGTACTGCAGTTCTCCATAATTGATTGTTTTTCTTTATTTGCTGGATATTTATTTATTTGATTTAGTGCAGTTTTTTCCTGCGATAGGTCTTTTTGCTCGATATTTATTACTTCTTTGTTGTTTTGTATTGTAAACCTGTTAGGACTCCTGTCTCCACACGTCTGAATAGGCGTTCTTACTTCAAGGTCTGTCATGCCGGCCGCATTTTCCATCTCTCTATCTTGTGTACTTGATTCTTGCCTCATGCTTTCCCTCAGAAATTTCATTAGGCGGCTTTTTTCCATGCAATCATTTTTAATCTGTGTACTTAATTCAGTGTGACGTGACCAGGTTCTGGAAGCTTCATTGCCTATTTGATGAGATAGCTCCCTATTAGCGGTTTCCAATCTATTGATCTTGTCATTTAACTGACTTAATAGTGCGTTGTTATTTTGAAGTTCGTCATGAAGTGATTCATATAATTTAATGAAGGGAATTAGAGCCAACGAGGTGGCAGCGAGGACATTATTATGTATTTGAATGGCAGCCGCCGTTGATATATTGGTTTTTGTCGCAGCCTCATTTTCCAGATCTTGATTAGAAGCGTCTTGCTCTTCGGGCTCCCTTTCCATTCCGACTTTGTGTCTTGCGATGTTTGAAGCTGATGTCCCTGGATTCGTATTTTCAACTTGTGTTATTCCAGGCGTTGAACAACTTGACATCAAATGTGAGGAGTTATTTTGGCGGTTTTTTTTCCTTTGCTGATCATGTAACTTGCTGCTTGAACAAAGTGAGGAATTTTCCAGTGGATGATTTTTTTTTGGCGTTTGCCTTCCGGTGAGCGACGCACTTTGTTCTATTTGAGTATGGTTTTTAGGAGACAATTCAATAGTTATGTTATTTTTGTTCTTGTCGATCATTTCAATAGGTCCCGTTGTATCACGTCTGTCTTTGTTTTTATATTTATCTGTGAAGCTTTCAGTAAGTTTATGCCTCATGGCTTCAACATCTGCTTTTAAACGTTCCGTTAGGCGTGCTTCTCGACCTGCAAAGTCAAAACTAGGGGTCTGTTTTGGCGTATTTTTCTGCCAACTTTCATTATTATATTGAGCATAGGTTTGTTTGTGTAATGTTGGTAGCCCTGGTTGTGAGTTGATTTCCATATTCTCTTCCATGACCCTTGATTTTTTGGCCATGTCCTTTTTTTCCTTTCCTTTATCCGATCCAACTGAGTTATTGAGCTCACAAAGTCCCAGTTTCTCTGAGATCTTAGTTGTTTGCGCTTTTCCATCTACTGCATCATTTTTCTTGTGGTCTGAGGGATGATAAACAAAGCGCATGAGACTCTCTTCGCCTGACCGCTCTGGGACTGCTAGTTGTAGCAGTTCGTGATCGGTCACGTCGAAGGGGGAATCAAACATTAGTGTATTGATTTCAATCGGGTGGACAGATACTACTCCATCTTGGATTTCTTTTTCAAGGGCATTTTCACCATTCAGATTGGTTTTTTCTATGCGTTGGTTTAGATCATCAATATTTTCGCACTCGAGCATTATAGTATCTTTATTGGCCATGTTTATTCCACTGGTATTGATGTTGCAATTTGCCTCAAGAATGTAATTAGCGCCAGTAGATGTTTTCGCTTGTGTGAGGTGTCCATTTCCCACCATGACCTCTCTTTGTATGTTTGTAGTGGAACGACTAGCTAAGTATTTGGTGATTATTTGCGCAAGCGGGGACACAGAAAAAGATTCATTATTTGAGTATTTTGAGTTAGCGCTTGTTGATGTCCTAGGCACCTCCTGTGCCAAACAAATCTTGTTTGTCATTTGCTGTTCTGAACTCGACCAATTATAACCCTCCAAACCATATGGTTTGGTACATGTTTTCTCACTCATAGTTTCAGAATTTTCAATATGCCGTGTGCAAAGCTTTTGCTTGGAGCGTGTTTGTGGTCCCACCTCCACCATATCGTTTCCTTCTTACCTGACTCGTCTGCTGGCCTCTTTGCTGACTGTAGGCTTTTCTTGTCTTATGCCGGAGTCGCCGAACAGCCTAACAGTACAGCACCAGCCCTTCTGCCACCAGGGCTTACGCCGCGAGGGTGAAAGCGAGTGTGTTTTGTTCTTATTTCCTGTCACGTGACACCTCACGTGACCAACGAGGCTCCGCCCCCTCCTGGGAACGAAGCACGACGCTGCAAGAATTGTGAACAGCTGAAGGTGGAGAGATTCGCCTTCCACCACGCGAGTCTCTAGGTTTGCCAAAAAAAAGTCCTCAGCAACTGTAGTACACCACTCGGCAGAGAGCGAGTGTGTTTTGTTCTTATTTCCTGTCACGTGACACCTCACGTGACCAACGAGGCTCCGCCCCCTCCTGGGAACGAAGCACGACGCTGCAAGAATTGTGAACAGCTGAAGGTGGAGAGATTCGCCTTCCACCACGCGAGTCTCTAGGTTTGCCAAAAAAAAGTCCTCAGCAACTGTAGTACACCACTCGGCAGAGAGCGAGTGTGTTTTGTTCTTATTTCCTGTCACGTGACACCTCACGTGACCAACGAGGCTCCGCCCCCTCCTGGGAACGAAGCACGACGCTGCAAGAATTGTGAACAGCTGAAGGTGGAGAGATTCGCCTTCCACCACGCGAGTCTCTAGGTTTGCCAAAAAAAAGTCCTCAGCAACTGTAGTATGATCTTTTAGCAGAGAGGCTAATAACGGTTGGTAGAAGCTCACCTTCAGAAGCCAACTGGTTTAAGTCCTTTCTGGGACCCAGAATGGCGGCAGTGGCAAAGGGAAATTTCACCTCGCTAAAAACCTTGCTGATGTGTGGTGTCCCACAGGGGTCATGTTTGTCTCCCCTGCTTTTCAATATTTTTTCCAAGCTACTGTGTGACATGCTGCAAACACTCAGTGTCCGGTTTACCAACTATGCCGATGACACCCAACTCATCTTTGAGCTGTTAAGAATATATCAAAAGGACGCTTAAAGAGTCAGAGGTGTTTTGCGCTATTCAAAAATGGAAGGCGACAAACTCATTCGCGTTAAATGAAGAAAAAACAGAATTATTAATAGTTGGAATTTTGACGTGCGGATCTTCGACAAGAATTGTCACTTCCAAACAACTTAAGGCCTCTTTGCACCGAGGCGCAAAAAAGTGTCAATCGACACGCTGCTGCATTTCAGCGTTAGCCATCAATTATCCCCGCTGAATGCAAACGGGAATTCGTATCCTGGAATACCCGTGGATTCACCCATCTATTCAACTCTTGTGATTTTGAACTGGACAAAGTATTCGTTATCTGTCTCCAAGAGACATGGCTAACCGATCCACCAATTAGAGCCGGCTTTGTCTCCTTATTAAATCCGGCTATCAAAAGCCTGATGTGGCGTCCATCGTCCGGGCTCGTGATGCTGATTAAAATCAATCCTTGGTGGAGTCTTGTGGATTCATTCAACCCAAATCCATTTGTACAAGGAGCCTTACTAAAAACGGCCGAAACAAGAACTTCCGTGAGAAAACATTTGTTAGTCCTGAATGGATACTGGAATCCAAGCCAAATAAGCACAAAGACCTTCATAGACACGGTCACAACAATTATCGACAAGCCACTTTTGATTCACAAAAATCTGACAATATGTGCCGGTGATTTGAATTGTTCCTGGTTCACCTATGATTCCAGCACCGGAAATTACAAACTATTGCCAGTTGACGACCTATCTACAAGGAGCCATCATTGGAGTCTCTCTCTTGAAAATCGGAATTGCATGATGGCAAATGGAAATGTCCCAGGAGATCAACCGCCGCGACCAACCTGGTCAAATCAAAAGGCACATTCAATAATTGACTATTTCTGGGTGTCATGTAACTTACTAGAGGAGGAGACAACTTTGACAGTTATTGAGATGCCATCCAGCGATCATAATCTTCTGCGTCATCTTGTATCGTGGAATGGCAAACAGATTGTAACCAATTTAAACCCTCACTCTCTGTCAACGTGGGAGGAAACCGCCTTCGGATTGACGGTCCAAAGATCGAGAAAATAGGCCAAAAATTCCTCCACGACATAGCGCTGTCCGTGAACTACGCTCCTTTATTACATGACTGTCACCCCTAAATCCCATTTTTCTAAACTGGGTATTAAGTACAAACACATATCCTCTGTGACACTGTCGCAAGAAAAAAAGGCCACGAGACGTGATATTCGCGCGATAAAAAAATCTAGTTCCGTGACCAGCAATAACATCTCGATTCAAACAAAAATTCGCCAGCGGCGTCGAACATATCGTAATTGGTTAAAATCTCAAAAAATAATCATCGAACAAGAACAAGCTGAGGTACTAATGAAGGAATTGATTACAAAGAATTCCCGTGAAATCTGGGCAATCCTGAACACAGGTAATGCCCGGCATTCTTCCATGATGTCAAACGTAATTGATGCCGGAAAATGGGAACAACACTTCTCAAACATCTTCAGTGATCTATCCCTGGAAACATCAACAGTCTCTGACCCTGGTATGACTTCATGGGATCTAAGCATTAACAAAGAGGACATTGAGTTAGCAATACGAGCCTTAAAAAGATCACATGCTGCAGGTCCGGATCTAATTTCTAACATGATGCTCAAGGAAAATGCCGAACAGTGGGCAACTTTCATTGAAATGCTGTTCCTGCGATTGTCTGCATCAACGTTGATCCCATATTCTTGGGGTGAAGCGATTATTGTGCCAATATATAAAAAGGGCAATCAGGCTGATCCAGCCAACTATCGCTCGATTGCCCTGATGGACACAATAGGAAAAATCTTCACCTCATTTCTGTGCCAAAAACTAGCAACATGGTCTGTGTCTAACCACATCTTTGACATCCGACAAACTGGCTTCACCAAAGGTGTGGGCGTGGAAGTAAATCTCCTACTATTAAACATACTAAAGCTGGAAACTCTCAAGTCCAAGACCCATCTCTACTTGTCCTTCATCGACCTGAAGGGCGCCTTTGACAGCATTAATCGAGACAAATTGTGGCAAAAATTGAATAACTGGAAATGTCCCACCAATTTAATCAACCCTATAAAAGCTCTTCACTCTCAAACTGCCATCCGCATCAGGCCGAACGATCATGGTGCTTTATCAAACCAAATACCCACCACCAAAGGAGTAAAACAAGGGTGTCCGTTGGCAGCCGACCTGTTTAAAATGTTCATTTGTGATCTACCAGATTTCAGAAAAAATGTAAGATGCTTTCCTCCCAAAGCAAACCAGCATGAAATCGGTTGTATAATCTATGCCGACGACGTGGTGCTCCTGGACCGTACCCAAATTGGTCTCCAGCGGCAGTTAGCGAATTTACAAGAATATTTAAGCATCAATGACCTGACATTGAACATCGACAAGACAAAGGTTGTCATAACTGGCAAACGGGAGTCCAAAAAAAAGAAAGCTTTCTCATGGAGTCTCGATGGGAAAGCTCTCGGGATCGTCAACTCTATTCGCTACCTGGGAATCACCTTTAACAAGTCCCTACATGAACACCACTGGAAACTCGACATAGAAAACAGAATGACACAATTTACCATCCAAGCAAGACTGCTGAACAGAAATTGCGGCAAATTCACCCTTACTCCAGTTCTAACCTTCTACGCCTTAAAGGTTGTTCCAGCAATCACCTTCGGATCAGAAGCCGCATGGAATATTGACATCCTATTTTGGCAGAAGATGGAAGGGCTCTTTTGGCGGCGAGTTCTGAGGCTACCTTCATACATTACGATGGTCCAAATAAGATACAAACTGTCCTTGAACTCGCTCCATAACTGTGTTCTGTGGAAATCACTAATGGCTTTGCGCAAGATGTGTCTGACTCCAGTGACACCAGCTTTTCAAATCTTTTGCACACAACCGGGCCAGAGTTGATCGAAGTTAGTAGAAGAGTGGAAGGACTTGATCATGCGCCCCCAAGTAACAAAAAAGAAGTTTGAACTCTGGTGCTGGATTCAGAACACAGACCGTCGTCACCAAATGCCGACTACTCTAGACTCCGGACCTGGCGCCCATAAATTAAATGTGCCAAGCACGTATTTGACAAACTGCCCCTCTCGTCATCACAGGGCCCACTTTTTGAGTCTCCGCTTAAACGCTCTCAAAACAAAAGAGATGCTGTGGCGACGACACATTAATGAAGGAAAAGATAATATGTGTCGCTTTTGTAATAGCGATACAGAAACAACCGAACATCTGTTAACAAAGTGCGAGCGGCTCGTAGCACAACGGACACAGCATCTAAGTGAATTTATGCCTGCAACAGAAGGAAATTGAGATTGGTGGACTTACGCCAGTGCTGGTCACGGCATAAAATTGAGTTGTGCTGTAGTTGACTTTTTAGATTCACTATGGCTTGACAAACTGTGATTGTCTAGCGACATATATATAATTACTTTTTTATGAATATGGATTTTTGTGAATATTGATGAACAACACCTTGTAACAAAAGCATGAGGTCTCAATGTTTACATTGAGTCTATCAGGCTGAAGTTTCAAATAAATTTTTTTTTTAAAAAAATACAAAAATTAATAGTTGGAATCTCTCAATAGTCAAAGAAATTAGATGACCAATACTGAAGTTTTAACATTAATAATAACAGCATCTTGGTATCGGATCATGTTAAAACGCTAGGAGTCTTCATGGACTCACATCTTTCTTTTAAGAGGCATACGTCATATTTAAAATCAACTTGTGCTTTCTACTCTGAGCAAAATCTTGCTTTGATCACTGGTGCCATAATACATTCTAAACTAGACTACTGCATTCTAAACTAGACTACTAGTCTACTAATGGGTACTTCTAAGACTAACATTACAAAAATACAAACAATACAGAATGGAGCAGTCAGGGCTGTCTTTGGTCTAAGCCGACGCTCCAAGATCTCATCAGCAAGGAGGAAGCTACATTGGCTCCCGGTTGAACAGAGGATAAAATTTAAAGGTGCAGTTTTGGTTTTTAAATGCCTAGCAGGTACTGCACCAAATTACCTAGTTGGTAAGATAAAGAAAGCACCCACCAGAAGAAATATTAGTTCCAATAGTAATCATGATTTGTATCAACTTCGACAAATCCTTAAAAGAGTTGGTAGGACTAACTTTAATTTCTGGGCACCTATGGTCTGGAATTCCCTTCTGCCCACTCTCAAGAACTGTGAGTCTCTTATCATGTTTAAGAAACAATTTAAAACTTGGCTGTTCGATGAAGGAACAGTCTAACTAATTGTTAGCTCCATCTGTTCTATATAAAAATAAATATAGATCGACATTGTGTCGAGGATTTGAAGAAAAAACATACAAAAGTACAGTAAGAACGTTGAGTGACTCGGGTTGTGTTCTCTATGTAGTGTGCAAGCGTGCAGAAAAAAGAAACTGAATTGTGGGACGTAGTGACGCCCTATTTGTACGACGCATCAGGGCACGTCCGAAGAAGATGATCGAGAGCCTCTCAAGACGGATCGGCGGCCGAGAGTCGAGGTCCACTATGCCCCCTGGTGAAAAGTTTCCGTGCAGCAAAGCTGCAGATGAGAACATCTATCATAATGAGGAATCTGTGGGAGAATAGCAATCCATTGAAACTGGTTTAGGGTCCTGAGTTCGAGATTGGGATGGAGACTTCCTCCCTCCCTTCTTGGGTACTAGGAAATACCAGGAATACCAGCCCGATCCTCTCGGTTCGGGAGGTACCTCTTCCGGCACCCTTAGACAACAGGGTTCTCAGTTCTTCCGGGAGGTCCTGTCCCGGTTGGATAGGGGGATGTGGGGGTCTGTCTGGGGGTCTTTTTAGAAAAGGCAAACAAAAACCCCACAAATCAACTGCAGGGCACAGGCATCGGAGGTTATCTCCTGCCACTGGGACCAATGTCCTGCCAACCGTCCACCAATCAGTGCATCGTGGGAGGTGAAGTCAAAGCGGCTTAGAGGGCACGGGTGTCCCCAACGCTGTTGCTGCTTGTTGGCCTCTAGAGGCCCTCTGCCCCTTCCTGGGTGCGAGAAGCACCCCTGCCCCTGTCTAGCCTGCGGGAGCTGCACCTTCCTGCCATAGGGTACGAAACGCCAATAGTCCCTGTCTCAGGAGGCAAAGCTGAAGACAGGCTTAGCTGGCTGTGCCGCTAGTCCCAGTGATTTAGCAGCCAATTTGGATTCCTTAAACCTTTCCAAGGATTCGTCACCTGTTTCACCGAAAAGCATGTCTCCCTCAAAGGGCATGTCCAGCAACCTGTTCTGAACATTCGGGGAGAAGCCAGAAAGTTTCCAGGTAGGCCTGCCGTCTCATTTCGAAGAATAGCACATGGGCAACGTGCTGGTCTCAGAAGCAAGATCATGCTGAGCAACAGAGTTTCGAAATCCCGGATCCGCGCTTAGAAACCGAACTCGGGTACAAAAAAATAATTAAATAATTACCACTGCTGAACTCATTGATCGGCCTAACGCAGTCCACTACATCCAGGCTGATTTGCAATCACTGCTTGGCTACTTCCTTCCCATCCTCCACCAACTGTAAAATTCTGTCCTGGATGGCCCCTCAGGGACGTATTCAGCAGCATGTTCCACAGCTTTCCATAAGCCGAAATAATACTTTGTGAATCCACAGGCAATGTAAAATGGCTTTGAGCGCCATGCTGACAGAGGTGAACACCTTCCTGGCTAATGCATCCGTTTTCTTCCCCTCTCTTTCTGTAGGCAGATTGGAAGTGCACGCGGCTGGTCTGGTGGAAAAAGTGGCAGCCTGTATAAGCAACCCTACCAGAGAAGGGTGTGTGGTGAGGAAAGAAGGGTCTCCTCTTGCCGGCCTATACTTCCCCATAAAAATGGAGTTTACTGGGGGAATAGTACAAGGGTGCTGCCATAAGAAGGATAAAGGGTCTACAATGGCCGGGTTAAATGACATGTTATGCTCAACTGTGGGAGCCTCATCCACGATATCAGTGAACTCATACCATGGGAGAGATGTGGTAGATGCCTTCAACCCAAGGGTGTAAACAACCCTGTCAACCAACTTGACTTTAGCATGGGTATAGGGCTGGTTCTGTTGCAATTTTAAGTCTGGAGAAGTCCAGGCCACTAGCGTCCTGTAAACCTTGTGCCAGGGACAATAAATAGGCTTGGTCGTCGAAAATATCAACACTGTCAGCTCCTGTGCAAACGGGGTCGACCTGATCATCGGGGTCATCAACACGAAGATAGACTGCATCGAGTCAAAGAACCCTGATCTCGATAACGGCACAAACGAACCATTGCTGACTGTCGGCGCTGAGGGCTTGATCGCCAACGGAATAGGCTTTGAGGACAAAGTGGCTTTTGATGCTGATGGTTCTTCCAGCACCGAGGGACGCTCGGTGAATGCCTTGGGCCTCGGCCTTCCAGCAATTTCTGCCTAGCAGGCTTGAAGCCCGATGGAGTTTTTGACATCTTAGTGCCCGGGAGCACCGAGCGCCACAACTATAGTAGCTTCCCTTTTAAACATTTCGAGCATAGAAGTTTCAAAACTTTCCCACTCTTCCCGAGTGGTCTGCCTCGCTGAGGGCTTACCTCGTGCGGATGACTAACTGTACTCCCGTGGATGGCGGTGGTGCCACTTCATCTTCCATGAGGAAGACAAGGAATGGTTCCTGGAATGGGACCGTTTCTTGGTTTTCTTGCAATGTCGTCCCTTCTGCTTGTCGGGGGTGAGCTCCTCAGTCTCAGCTTCCGAAGGCCGGACGAGCGACGGCGCCGGAGACTTGGTGCATGGTCGGCCCAAGGCCAGTTTCCCGGGCCTCTCATGTAGGGATTTCAGCGGCATCTTTGCACACAACGCGCAGGCCTCTGTGTTGTGACAAACCCCTAGACACCACAGGCAGATGCTGCAGGGTGTCGGTCACTGAAATTTTGGCCTAGCAATCGGGGCATTGCTTGAAGCCCAAAACCCTGTGAGACGACATCACGTCAAGGTTTTCGAAGGAAAACTTACAAATCATACAAAAAACCATCAAGCAAGTGTTCCCGATGCAGCATGCAAGCGTGCGGAAAAAAGGAACTGAAGCATGAGGCATAGTGACGTGATATATGTACAACGCCTGACGTCACTTCTGGAGCCGACGATTGAGAGCCGAACAATCGACAGCCGAGTCGAAGTCCACTACGCCCCCTGGCAAAATATTCTGAGCAGCAGAGCTGGATGATGAATATCTATCAAGATGGAGAATCAGTGGGAGAAAAGCAATCCATTGATGAGCACGTACAGTTAATCCAATCAGTGAGTGGAAATGGATTTATCATCTACAAAAATCTGCGAGACACGCTAGCAAACCCGACGATGTAAATGGAAATAGGTGCTAGATATAAGTATGGACAAGATCTATGCCACTGTTCTTCGATTAAAAAGCTCAAGGGCTTCAAGGCCTAACGATTTATCTAATGCAGTTTAAAAAGCTGACCCTGGTACTTGGTCTAGAATACTAAATATCCTATTTGAGCGTAGAAGCGACTATTCCTGAAACATGGCAACAAGCAATATTGCTACCAGGCTATAAGAAAGGTGATATGAGAAAATCCTGCTAACTATAGACTACTTTCATCATTAGATGTTTATGGAAAGTTGTTTGCTTCGTTTGTCTTGGTTGCTCTACAAAGGTGAGTTGGGTAGAATAGCATATTAGATCCTATGCAGATAGGATTGCGACCTGGATCCACCACTGTTCACAATATTCGGTTGACCGATAAACTGATTAAGAGGCTGCAGTGAGGGGCAATCAGGTCTTGCATTTGATTTATGTTGACTTCACTGCAGCCTTTGATACAGTAAATCGCTCGATCTTATGGCAGAAACTCAGAAGGATGGGTTGCCTGCTTGAAATTTTGGTGGGCTTGCACACCAGTACAGGGGTGCGGGTCAGACTAGATGACGCAGGTTCACTAACCGAGGTTGTAAAGATAGGCAGGTGAGTCAAGCAAGGATGCATGCTGGCTCACCTGTTTAACCTCCATTTGTCAGACCTACCCGTCCTACTGAACACTGTGGGGCACCCTGTTTGATTGGAAAGTCGACTTGTCTCCTGCTTACTTGGTGCAGATGATTTAGTCCTCATGAACCGTACTGTAAGAGGGGTTTGTTCCCAGTTCCAAGCCCTTTTGGAGTACGCCCAGGAAAATGAGTTGATCATAAATATGAATAAAACCAAAGTAATGGTCATTGCCGGTCATAGAGTAAACCGAGTTGTGCTAGATACCCAAATTGGAAAGATTGAATTTTTAGAGAAATACCCATATTTGGGCATGGAACTTCAGGCAAACGGGTCCTATTATAGCATTATAGAAAGAAAGAAACGTAAAGCATGCCAACTTACGCGCATGATAAATAATACATTTGCAATACATTTGCAAAGCAATCAGCTGGTTTTTCCATTAAAGGAATTCTCATACTGTACAGCAAATGTTTTCTGCCTGGCCACTTTCTACGGACTGGAGGCTGTGGCGATGTGTGAACTGAAATGGCTGAATGTGCTAGAGGGTAATTTCTGGAGAATTATATTAAACATGGCTTCATCAACTCTGATGGCTTATCTACATCTAGAACTAGGACTTGTTTCATTAGGTTGCATGGCAGACATGCGTAGAGGGGTATTGTGTGCATTAAAACAAGAACTCAACCACTAGGCCCCCATACTTGATATGCTGGCAGATGCTTATGCGTCCGAGTCCCAGGGTACCATCGGATTTGCCCAGCTCCATGCCGATTTCTTTTCACATATTGAATGGACCCCAGATTTTGAAAAAGGATCCAGTTTTGAAGTTATTAAAACTATTTTTAAGAACAAAGCTTTTCGCTGGGATTGGGTGAACAACTATGTTATAATCACTCGCATGTGGCATGTGTTACCTATGTCTGCCTGAAAACACAAACTTATCTATTATGCAGCCCAAGCCCTGCAGGTCGAAATTTGATACTTTGGTGCCGTATAAACCAATTACTACTATTGGCAATACAATGAGCCTATAGTAACATAACAGAAATAGAAATTGCTGGATATGCGGACTGAAGGATAAACAGGAAACTGCTCGACATATGTTAACAGAATGCAGAGAGCTTGGATCTATCTACATGTGTATGTTTGGCCGATTTGTCAGTCGTTATGATTCTATCAAAACAAATTAATTTTGGAATTACTGCTTAAACTCTGATTCTGAATCCCTGCACATTACACTTTATTGTCTGTGGAAACACATATTAGAGTGTCTGAAAGAATGAAATATTTTAGAATTCTGACTGTGTGACATATTTATAATGGATTGATACGGATGCAATCTGTTTTAGAGAATGCTTTTAGGGAATCTTTTTAGAGATTTTAGAGAATGTTATAGTGGATATTAATTGTGAATAGGAATATTTATGGATATATGTTTAAAATAATGTTATTGATTGATCTATATGTATATGTATTTGTAAAGTTCTTATGAACTACACAAATAATAATAAAATGAATGTTGTATAGGGCATGCACAAATCTAGGACCAAATACGACCCAGTTGACCACATGTCACATGTCCTGGTATTGGGAACAAAAGTGAAAGAATCTACCGTAGGATAGTTAACTTCATGGGATGACACGCTATTCCCACACTAGTAAGACTACCTTACACTGCAGCGCATACAGTGACTAACCTCCAATGTGAACACAGTTGGTTGCATCATGGGATAGCAAAGGTAACCAAACTGGAATGACTTGCGACAGTGCCCCATGGAAGTGAATAAGTAAGAACTGAAAGCTTTAATGCATGTACTTTCAGAATTGTCCAGAATACTACTCAGTAGGATGAGACATAAGTTCCCTAAAGGATTGTGGCCGCCACATGGAACAATGGACAACTCACAAGGTGAGTACAAACACGTTTTGCCATAAACACTCCAGATGAGTTGTTGCTTCAATCGACGTCGGCCTCTACTGACTCAGAGAGCCTTCAGCCCAGAGCATTGAAGCAACTACTGTTGACGCCATGGAATCACTTGACATTGTGAAAGTTACCAAAAATGCAAGAGCCTGTTAGGGAGAATTCTCTTTAGGCTGAATTTCCTAACCTAGTGAGTCCCCCAGCAGCTTTGCTGGATTTCTGGAGTTTGTTTTATTTCCTCCTGCCAAGAGTGAGACTCTTTTTCTCCCACTCTTGGACATGATTTGTGGTGTTCCTTTGACTGGTAATGTGTTTTATGGAGTATGGGGTCCTTTACTCCATAGGGTCTCATGTGTTTTTCCTATGTGCGTTACACAGCACCCTCCGTGCAGTAACACAGGGGTGTCATAATGACACCCCGCCATAGACTCCATACCCTGGGACTGACTACTGTCTCCCAGGGCATGTAAAGTCACCATTGGCTTTACTAGTCCCAAATTATTAACAGAAACCAGTACAAACCATCATATTGTGGACGTACTGGTCGGGGCAATTCGAGTGCCCCGGGTTCTGTTAGTCGAGGGGGCACGTCACCGTCCCCCCTGATCGAGTTTTGGCTGGTGGCAGTGGAAACTACTTTTTATATTCGACCGCAAATATTTTCCTATGGGATTTTCCCATTGTTCGAGGCAACCAACTTTAATTAATTATTTAATTCTCATAGCCTCGAACATACCGCCGGTTTATTTAATTAATATTAATTCTCTGGTTGGGATGTTTTGCCAAGACTCGATTCTAAAATGGCGTTTGTGTTCTCTTCTGTGACTCCAACCCAAGTCGAGCCCTTTGTTCCACTTTTTGGTGGGCTTCTCTACAGAAGCCTCCAAATGTGGTGGCACTCTGTCTGGGTACCAGAGGCGGTGTGGGAGGGGGTTTAGGCACCCTGGACCAAGTTACCTTGGTAACTCAGGTCGCACTCTTGTGTGATTGGCCCAAGTGGTGAGCCGGCCGGCTCACCACTTAGCATGTTTGAGTGACAGCTAGGCTGAGTGAATGGGCGTTTTCTGCATAAAAGCAGGGCTTTGGGGACTGGAACTTCAGAAGTCGCCACAGGACCTGAGAATCCGACGAGGGAGAACCTGAGCCAACCTACCACGATGACACCACTGGTGGAGCCCTGCAAAACCGACTCACCACTTCCCGACGACAGAGAAGATCTCCCGGCTGGAGAGGCTTCTTCCCCTGACTGGTGGGCACAACCAGTTTACCTTTCTTTCTTCGCACCCCAGCCCGGTTTGTGGTCGAACTGCCCGTGCCAAGCACCCCGGCAGCCGGATAGCCACTCACCACTGAACCACGAATCACCGGACCGCTCCTTGTACCTGAGAAACTCCGCGGCTGGTTTCTTCCCTGGCAGTGCAATGGACTCCTGTCTTCCTCCACGACGAGATCCTCTCTTCCCCCGGACAAAGCACCGACTTGCACCCGCTGCCAGGAACAACTGCCCCCGGCTAGCGTTCTCACCACTTTAAGGTACCGTGTCCGCCAGGCCTCCCTTTCTAAAGATTGCTACAAGGTAATAATAACCCCTTAACCTTCTGGACTGGGCTGGCCACCTTGACCCTCTAACTGGTCCCTTTCTTTGGTCCAACTCCTTTTTGAAACTTTACAAGACTTTTTGTGCACTACAACCGTGTGACCCTGGATACATTTCGTTTGGATCCTCCGAAAGTGGATCCGGCCTCTTGAACTCTAACTTCACGGTTTTACTTTGCCTTCCTCTCTTGTTATGTTCTGATAAAAGTGTTGGGATCTGTTTCAACTTGTTCTCTGCTCTTCTCTCCCTTTTTTTAAAACAAACTATTAGAGTGCCATCTATGTTAAGCGCTCACCGCTGTCTGAAAATAAGTGGGGCTTTACTTAAGACTTGTCTAATTATTCCTTTAAGGGAGTGTATATCTTTTAGTGACCGTGTTTTGGAATTGCTTACTATTAGTGCCTGTGTGTTTTTCTAGATGTGGTTTTAAAATAAATAATGATATCTCTTTTACACCAAACCCTGGTCAGTGTTTACTCGTTCTACTGTGTTCTCTTGACCTATTGTGAATACTCTGTATACTGCCTAACTCTTCTTGAGGGAAGTCTGACTGCTCAGCCACAGCTACCAAGTGAATCTGTGTGGTACAGACTGCTACCAAGTGGGTTTACTGCCAAACACCCGTAGTCCTAAATCTTTTGCAGTGGTCCCAGAGGGAACTGCACAGGTTTCTGCTTAACAGAGCCACAGACTACCTAACAGTTATTGACTCAGTGCTCAGGGACACACATTCAACCACTCTATTCCTTTGTATGACAGAGCTCATGTTCGAGGGAGTCCTTCTGTCACAATTTGTGTGTTCCGTGTTTGTTGCATGTGTGTCGGTGAACAGTAAGTATGGTGTCAGTGTGAATAAAGAGGTGCAAGTAGGAATGTAAATGGCATGATATGTGCATGCAGGTAGGAGTGGAATGTTAACTCTGGAACTACAGTGAGTAACTTTAATTACTTATATGTCCCGTCCCCTTTCATCCATCTTTGTGGGCGATTCCATTGAACAAGACCATTGGGTAGAGTTGTGACAACCTGCCTCATACTTAAGAAGAAGCAAAAAGGTTATTCAGAACCACCTGACCGAATTCTGCACCCCGCCCGGAGCTGGTATCCAGGGAAAAGTGCTTACAGAGCGCAGACGGCGTGGCCCAAGTAGCCGCCTTGTTGATGACATTCCAAGAAACATGTCACTGAAATGCGGCCACCGTAGCTTTTGCTCTCACCGCATGGGCATGGATCCCCGTAGGAACTGGCTTACCCATGGCTGTATATTGCCTCCGAAATGGCGTGGACCTTTCAACGGGCAATAGAAGCTTTGGAAGCTGGGTGCTGGGAGACGAGCCCCCCAAAGATGATCAACAAAACCTCAGATACCAGCAGGGAAATTTCCCGATTCAAATGGAATGGAGAGACCACCTTGGGCAAGAAGTTGGGCAAGAAGTTTGGATCAGTGCGCAAGATGACCTTGTTGTTATCAAAAGTGGTGAAGTGCTCGCACGAAGACAGAGCATGCAGCTTTCTGACCCTATGTGCTGAAGCGAGCGGCACCAACCACACTGCCTTGAGTGTCACCAGTCTGATGTCCACTGAGGCCATCGGCTCGAGGGGCTGGCGTTGCAAAGCTGCAAGAACCACATTGATATTCCAGTACGGGTGTGACCTATGGACCAGAGGAGAGACTGGACAACCCCTTGAGGTGAGTTTTAACCACTGGGTTGGCTGCTGAAGAAATCTGCTCTGGGCAATTCTTGTAGGCCCCAATGGCCACCAAATAGGTACAGCAGCTTTCGACCTGAACGTCAGAACGAGCCAGATGTGCAGAAAAGGCCAGTACATCGTCTAGGGAGTAGGTGGGGGAGGGGTCAGAAAAGGCCAGTAAATCGTCTAGGGAGCAGGTGGGGGGGGGTCCAGACCCTTGTTGTGAACCCACTGGCAGAACTTAGTCCACTTGCTCTTGTACTGAGATTGTGTAGACTGCCTCCTGTATGATGTCCCAGTTGTCGTCCAAGAACTTGGCGTGGTGCAGTCTCAGCTGGTCAAGAAACAGGCTGCTAGGGCCAGCCTGGCTTTGTCCTGGCGCTCAACTGCCTCGCCCTGCTGCGTCAAGAAGCCCCTGTGGGGGATCGGGAGATGGACCGGCCCCTGAGAGCAAAACTGCAGCAGATTCACGAACCAAACCCTTGACGGTCAGTGGGGGTCAATCAGGATGAGGCTGCAGCCCACTGAGGCTCGGAATTTGCAGAGGGTCTGCTGGAGCAATGGAGGCAGAGGAAACGCATAGCACCTGCAGCCATGCCAGCAGAGATGGAACACATCACCCAGAGACCCCTGACCCGGTACTGCCCAGGCAGCAAACCGGGGGCACTTGGAATTCAGAGGAGATGCAAATAAGTCAAGATCCAGAAACCCCCATTTCTGGAACAGGGGCAACAAACAGGTGATGTTTAACTCCCATTCGTAGGTGTTGAACCCCAGGAGGCCGAGTTGGTCTGTGTCCGCATTGTTGTCCATAGAGAGAAGGACCGAGGAGATCTATATCCCCTCTGACAGTTCCCATTTCCAAATTGACACGCCTCCATGCACAGGAGGGGGAACAAGTGCCAGCCTGCTTGTTCAAGTAGATCATTGTCATGGAATTGTTGGTCCTGACCATTACCGCCTTGTCCCTGATGAGCTTTTAAAAGGCCCTGAGAGCAAGGCCCACTGCCCTGAGCTCAATCAGATGGATATGCAGGAGGGCTTCTGTCCTGGACCACGCGCCATGAATCAGATATCCCTCAAGAGTAGCCCCCCAGCACGAGAGGGAGGAATCCATCGTCACCACCAGAGTCGGCTCTGGCAGGGTGAAGGGGGCTCCCACTGAAACACTGCAGTCCAACAGCCACCAGTGAAGATCCAGGGTGAGGGACAGGGGGATTGGAATTCTGGCCGACTGCGACCCCGTTTCCTGGTCCCAGTTGGCTGCCAGGTGGAGCTGGAGTCGTCTCATCTTGAGGCGGTGTTAGGGAGAATTCTCTGTTTAGGCTGAATTTCCTAACCTAGTGAGTCCCCCAGCAGCTTTGCTGGATTTCTGGAGTTTGTTTTTTTTCTCCTGCCAAGAATGAGACTCTCTTTCTCTCACTCTTGGACATGATTTATGGTGTTCCTTTGAATGTTAATGTGTTTCATGGGCTATGGGGTCTTTTACTCCATAGGGTCTCATATGTTTTTCTTATGTGTGTTACACAGCATCCTCTGTGCAGTAACACAGGGGTGTCATAGTGACCCCCCACCATAGACTCCATACCCTGGGACTGACTACTGTCTCCCAGGGCATGTAAAGTCAACATTGGCTTTACTAGTCCCAAATTACTAACAGAACCAGTACAAACCATCATATTGTGGACATACTGGCAGGGGCAATTCGATTGCCCCTGGGTCTGTTATTCAAGGGGGCACTGTCCCGTCCCCCCTCGTCGAGTTTTGGCTGGTGGCAGTGGGTACTACTTTTTATATTCAACCGCGAATATATCTCCATGGGATTTTCCCACTGTTCGAGGCTAATACTTTTTAACATAGCCTCTAACATACCGCCGGGTTATTTATTTAATATTAATTCACCGGTATTGGTATTTTCTGCCAGAACTCGGTTTTAAAATGGCGTTTGTGTTCGCCTCTGTAACTCCAAACCAAAGGTCGAGTCCTTTGTTCCACTTTTTGGCGGGCTTCTCCACAGAAGCCTCCAAAAGTGGTGCCACTCTGTCTGGGTACCACAGGGGGTGTCGGAGGGGGTTTAGGCACCCTGGACTGAGTTACCTTGGTAACTCAAGTCGCACTCTGGTGTGATTGGCCCAAGTGGTGAGCCGGCCGGCTCACCACTTAGCATGTTTGATTGACAGCTAGGCTGAGTGAATGGGGGTGTGCTGCATAAAAGGAGGGCTTTTGGGACTGGAACTTTAGAAGTCACCACAGGACCTGAAAATCCGACAAGGGAGAAGCTGAGCCGACCTGCTACGACGACACCACCGGTGGAGCCCTGCTGAACCGACTCACTACTTCCCAACAACAGAGAAGATCTCCCAGGTGGAGAGTCTTCTTCCCCTGACTGGTGGGCACAACCAATTTACCTTCTTTTTCTCGCATCCCAGGACGTCTTGTGGTCGAATTGTCCATGCCAAGCACCCCGGCAACCGGATAGCCACTTACCACTGGACCGCGAATAAAAGGACCGCTCCTTTTAACTGAGAACTGCGCGGCTGGTTTCTTCCCTGTCAGTGCAATGGACTCCTGACTTCCTCCCCGACGAGATCCTCTCTTCCCCCGGACAAAGCACCGACTTGCACCCGCTGCCAGGAACAACTGCCCCCGCTGGAGTATTCTCACTATTTTAAGGTACCGTGTCCGCCAGGCCTCCCTTTCTAAAGATTGCTACAAGGCAATAATAATCCCTTAACCTTCTGGACTGGGCTGGCCGCCTTGACCATCTAACTGGTCCCTTTCTTTTTGATCCAACTCTTTCTGAACTTATTGCGAGACTTTTGGGCACTTTGAACCACGTGACCTTGGACACATTTCAACTGGAGCCTCTTAAAGTGGGTCCGGCCTTGTTAACTTTGACTCTACGGTTTTAACCTGCCTTCTTCTCCTACTGTGTTCTTCCGAAAGTGTTGGGATCTGTTTCTATCTTTGCTCTGCCTTTCTCTCCCTTTTAAACCGATTGATTAGAGTGCCATCTTCGTTAAGCGCTCACCGCTGTCTGAAAATAAGTGTTGCTTTACTTAAGACTTGTCTAACTAATCATTGAAGGGAGTATATATCTTTTAGTGACCGAGTTTTTGAACTGCTTGATGTAAGTGCCAGTGTGTTTTATTAGATGTGTTTTTAAATAAATAATTATATCTCTATTACACCAAGCTCTGGTCAGTGTTTGCTTGTTCTACTGTGTTCTTTTGACCTATTGTGAATACTGTGTATACTGCCTAACTCTTCTTGAGGGAAGTCTGACTGCTCAGCCACAGCTACCAAGTGAATCTGTGTGGTACAGACTGCTACCAAGTGGGTTTACTGCCAAACACCTGTAGTCTTAAATCTTTTGCAGTGGTCCCAGAGGGAACTGCACAGGTTTCTGCCTAAAAGGCGGGCATGCCGAACTGTGAGCATGCAAGACGCCATCAGCCCAGAAGGTGCTGGAACCACCATGCAGATGTGGTCAAACTGGCCAGAAAGTGCCGTATCGCCTAGCGGAGGGACAGGAGCCTCTCGGACGTGGGAGACCCCCAGGTACTCTGCAAGGCCCCGAAGACAGTCATGAAACACATTCACTGACGGTGATGGCTCTTCATCCTGTGTATCGTCGATGCCGTCATTGTCCACCTGTTTTTGTAGAAATCAAAGTTTCAGAAATTGCAATTAGCATGATGATGATATCACAGGAAATCATGCCAACTCAATTTTGACTCAATTAAATGACAGGGCATGATGAGATCACAGGAAATTATCTCAAGTGACATATGACCTTGAAGAGCAGGCTTGGACTGGCCGACAGGGCAATAGGGCAATGCCTGAACCAAAAACACAAAAAGCTAGTGTAGGCCTGTTTTTTTTGGTCAAATTGGGACCATTTTTTGGTCCATGTGGTCCAGTTTGATAAGCTATTTCACCATGTAACTAGTAGTTTTGACCAGTGTTACTGAATACATTTTCTTTAAATTGCACAATTTGCATTACATTTTATCAAAAACTTCCCCCTTGGGTACTAGTCAAACCGTCACAAAAGGAATTAAATGCCATTTGCAAGTGTGGGCCACTTGTTATTTTATTTCATTCCCAAGTCCGACACTGTTAAAGAGATCACAAGAACGTTCAACATAAAGGTTGGGTACCCCCTTGTGTAGAGCGGAAAACAGTCAGAGGCACCTGTGAGGTGCATACATTACAAGGGAGACAAAGAAATACAGCTGGGGGTTAATAGCCGCCGATTATCATGAGATGGCCAGCCAGCAGGGACCTGAAACAGGAAATGCCCACTAAAAAGCTATAAATCCTTTGTCAGCAAGTGCCTACTGTGGAGGAACTGGTGTGAAACGTTGAGGTGATAACACTTCTGTATACCCAGAGGGAAGTGAAGGCCACAAGGGCTCCTGCAAATGCAGCTTGTAAGGCAAGCCCCAGAACAAAAGTAATATAGAGAGACATATGTGTTCTAACTGCTGACTGGCAACATGGGGAAGTTGCTGAGGGCCTCCCTGAGGCTCATGGCCCTGTCCGACTGAAAAGGTTGAAAGGCCTTGATGCTGCCCCTGCCCTTTACACATCACTGACACTTAATGGGCCATTTAAAGCTCTCACCTTCATGAATCTCAGATGCTGCTCTTGTTTGTCAGCAGGGCTGGCTGGGCATCAGGCAGCCAGCCAGGCCTGGAAATAGGTAGGTTTTTACAACAAAATCTGTAGCCAGTAGGACTGCGTAAAAAGCAGTAGCCTACAGCCCAAATCGATGGAGTTGGCAAGTATGCAGGAGGAGGAGGAGGAGCATGCCTCGGAAGTACCAACAGGGCCCGTATCAGTGGAGGAACAGGCTTTAGCACTGGCACTGCCGGAGGAACTGGAGGAGGGCCTAGGGGGCATGACCTGTGGAATCACCCCCTTGATGATGCCCTCACCAGCCAGTCGTTCAGAAGGGGGTATAAGTGATGGCCCTCCAGGCAGAGACCAGCCACTCGCCACTCCATTAATCTACTTCGTGGACACACTAGGGCCGAGCTGAGGCCAAATGGCAGCATCTTGTACTGGAAGTGGTGCGACATAATCGTGAGCCTGGGGGGTGTAACCGTAAGGCTGAGCGGGGTAAATGTAACCCTACGTAGACCATCTGCCTGTACCATAGGGCCCGCTGCCACTTCCCCAGGGAAGGGTAATAGAACCTTCTTGCAGGCCCACTCTGTATGCAAAGGACCCGTGAGAGGCCCAGAGTCTGAATCCAAGACTGCTGCAGGCCTCTCAGGCTCTGCCACGTGCTTGTCTGCCATCTTTGGGCCTACTGCCATGCCCTGGGAGGGAGGGCACGCAGGCAGCGCGCAACGTGCTGGCTCAGTCATGGAAGGGCCCTCCTTGGCAATAGACCCTGAAGTAGGAGCGTCGACCGCGAAGATGTCTCTGGTATGCTCAGAGCCCTCAGTCAGCTGGCTGGTAGCCATAATGGCCTTGGGCCTGCCAGAACCAGAATCCAGGGTCCCATTCTTAGTGGGAACCCCCGGGAAGGAGTCTCCATTCTGACTGAGGGGCCTTGCTAAACAAAGGACCTATGTTGTCTTGACGTGCAGTCTTGGGGACAAACTCTTTAAGATGACTGGGATGAGAAGAATAGAAGATCTCCCTCCAGCGGGAAAGACGATTCTTTAAGGCTTGGTGACCACGAGAGCTGCAAGATAGAGCGCATGGGCGTCTGAGGCAGGGAACGAGCGATTGCAGGATGCGCATCTCGTGAAGCCTCCTGCAGCCGACGTGTGCTGGGGGAGGAAAGGTACCAAAGGGAGGTGAAGAAGATCAGAAGACAAAGAACGGGGAGCACGCAGAAAGCTGAAAAAGTTCCTGCGCCTAGCTGTCAGGTCAGACACGGTCCGTGCAGAAAAAAAAAAGGAAGCTCATTTATTTGCTACCAATGGTTCTGGTACCATCCCTATATTGGGGGACGGCCCACAAGGATGGAGGAAAAGGGACTGGATGTAGGAGTATGGCACAGAGCACTTAAATTAATGCAATGCCGTAAAATCATACCAGTGACCGCATGTCCTTCATATTAGTATATGTAGCTACATGGGGATGTTAAAGCTGGGGAAGGGAGTATGCAGAACATTAAACACATCTAAGTGTACAGTTCCGAGATATGTGTGCGGAAAGTGCCATTTTTTTGTCTATGTTCATCAATTTCAGAATGCGTACTTGGACGTGGCCAGCCTATTTTTCATCCATCTTTGGTGAGCTTTCATGGTCAATGTCAAACATGAGAGAAAAAGGTTTATTATTTCTATGTAAAGTACCATATAACCTTAACTATATTCTTTCTTCTGCAACACAATATATGAAAAACATTACTTACCCAATAATCTTCTTTCTGTGGCGTGTAGCTGCTTGGAATCACATGCTTTGCATAGGCTGCCATCTACTAGTTGGGTCAGAGTTTTACATGTTTTTCAAATTCGGAAAAGGGGCATCGATGGAGACATTCATGCCACGCTATCCCTTTAGTATATGTAAGAAGGTACCAGGATTCTTCGGGTGCCGATGTCCTCATGTAATCTTCCAAGACAACCACTAGATGTCAAAGACCGCTAGCATAAGCAACTTACAGCTAACATGACATTTTGATATGTCTGATCCCTTGTAACTGGTCTCGGCTGTCTTAGTTTTTTCTTTGTACTTGAACACTAGGAGTCCTGGTACAAACAGCAATTGACTATTTGGTTTCTACTGGATCCAGTTGCTGACATATGGGTTTTGTACATCTTATCTACTATGAATCAAGTTTCAGTAGTGATCGTCCCCCTTCCCTGTGCACTACACCATCCTCTCTCTCTCTGTATAAAAACGCCCTGCATGCTCCACTCTTCTCCATCCTCAGCCCTATTTTTCTCACTACCCACCACCCCTCTCTACCTTAATAATTGTGTTATATACTGGCAAATAGCTGCTGCCTTTAGGGGCTACACAGAACTATGTAGCACTGTAAGAAATGCACTTAAAATGATATTAGCGAATTATGAAACAGACGCAATTTAGTTGGCAGATTGTGGGTGCTAAGGAAATGTGTTTCTTCTTCTGGCTACTGGGCTAAATATATTTATTTATGAAAAAGAAGATTTAAAAGCACATTTAAAGAGTGAGTTTGTTCATAGGTTGTAGTCAAGCTATGGTCAGGCAAAAGTACATTTCCCAAGAAAGGGGCACTGGCATGAATCAACTTAGTCGAGGATTTCCTGACAGCAATATACGTTTTTATGGGTCGGCTTAAAAGAATTATATAGCACAATAATGTGCATGGCTTATGACAGCAGCAGCTTAACATGTGAAGTTATATCTTACTATGTGGTGCAAATGCAAGGTATATCATGCCATTATTGAATCACTTTAAGCCCTCTAACTCTGTTTCACCCTGAGGGCTTTCAAGCATCCCCAGGGCTGTAAAAGTGCTGTATAATGAAGCAACATAACACATTTATAGGTGGCTTCATTGGCATGAATGCTCTGTGGATACATGCAAGACATTTTGCAGTTATCCACTCCTCCTTACCTCCTTCTGCGAAATCGTTAACATGGAGGAATGATGCATTTAATGCCTCTTCTATAAAATATGCAACTTAAGGATATTTTTGTAAAAGCCTTAATGATTATGCTTTTAGGCAGGAGAGTATATTTGAATTTGTATTTCTTTGAAGAACAGGGATGCCAATTTTGGTTAGAAATGGCATACAATAACATTTACAGATGGTGGATGCATTCCCATGAGGGTGCCTGTAGAAGAGCCCAACGATGAGAACAATTGGTGAGCCAGTTTACCAAGTTGTAAACAAGTGGGACATTTATCAGGGACAAAACAAACAGAAAATATATATACTTCTTAAAACAGGTGACTTACAAAGGTAGGTTTAAGTTACTTACCTGTAGCTATCGTTCTCCAGCATGGGTCTGGCATGGATTCACATGCTCATGAATATTCCCTGTCGTTAGGCTGGGAAATCCTTGGTAAAAGAAAAAACAGTTTCACTTTCACTTTAAAACTCTATTTCTGTCATGATTCACAGTTTCCGCCCTTTCTGGACTACATGGTCCATCAAGTACCGCAATGTCGTGTTCGCTATTCTACCAACATGGCCAGCGCCATTGAGAAGCCCGCTGTATAGTGTTTCAGCTACACCTGCCACTTCCTAGAAAACAGACACGCTCCAAGGCTCTGCGCTTCTCAACGCTACCTTTCCGAGTTACCGGCACGTGCGTACCTAGCTTTTTTCCTCTACTCCCGTGCTAACCCCCTTTTTGTCAGCGGTTCCCTAATTCCTTCCTGGTATCCATCAGTACCGCTCCTCGTGCTTCCCGCTTGTGGAATCATTCGAACCTCTTCCTGCCCGGGTCTTCGCTACCGATCCGTACCGTTCTCGCATTATGCCTTTGGCACTGTGCGAGTACCTTGATTCTTCATGGTTCCCTGACCCTTCCCGGACTTTAGATCACTACTCACCTGATCCTGGAATTCTGAACGTCTACCATCTCTTCGAGGCTGGTATCCGGTCTGCACACTGGCAACAGAGGATACTCGTCCGTACTTGTACAAGTCCTGAATGACCAGAAAGAAAGAAAGACCTCAGAGAAAGAAGACTTCAAAGGACAAACAGGTGAGACGAGAGGCAGTGTTTGACAATTTCTTCTCTAAACCAATCCCTGTCCTCTGGGTCATACTGCCCCCAACCAATGACATTCCTCTCCCTAAACTCCACCCCTGGTGGCCATCTTCAAATTTGGTGAGCACGTAAAGTGCCAGTATGAACCAGGAAGAGCCACAGAGAGGAAGGAGGGAGGATTGCATGTGAATCCATGCGAGACCCATGCTGGAGAACAGTAGTTACAGGTAAGTAACTTAAACCTTCTCCAGCATGCGGTCTGGCATGGATTAACATGCTCATGAAGAACGATTACACAGCAGTACATATTCACAACCACAGGAGGAGCCAAGGCTCAACAGAAGCAATAACACTCACCTCTGAAACAGACTCACCTCAACTGAACCGGTTGCATAGCACCGCTTGGCTGACTCGGGACTCCTCCCTAGAATCCCTGTCGGCGCAGTAGAACCTTGTGAAGGTGTGTATGGACCTCCATGTAGCATCCCTGCGGTTGTCAAGCAGGTGCACACCAGAGAGAAACGCTGTTGTTGCTGCGATGGCTCTGGAAGAATGCGCTCCTGGACTGCCTGGAAGAGGTGTTAGCCAGCCGGTGGCAGTGCATGATGCAGCCGCAGAGCCACCTGGAGATGGAAGCCTTCGACAAGGCCTTTCCGTGATTCTCAGGACGAAAATTGACAAACAGATGAGAAGTTTTCCGAAAGCTCTTTGTGCGTGCCACATAAATCTTCAAGACATGAGCAACGTCCAGCGAATGCAAGGCCCTCTCCACCGGAGACTATGGATTTGGGAAGAAGACAGGTAACACCAAAGGCTTGTTGAGGTGGAACGCTGATGTCACCTTCGGCATTAAGGTGGGGTGTGTAGGCAGTACCACCCTTGAATCGTGGAAGGACAGGTATGGCTGATTTCATGACAGTGCCTGGATCTCCCCGACCCGTCTGGCCGAGGCGATCGGCGCAAGGAGGGCCATCTTCCACGATTGGAACTTGAGCAGGGCCTGATGCATCGGCTCAAAGTGTGCCCCCATGTGCACCTTGATAGAGGCATGAGCCATTCCAGTCTTGGCCAAGGAAAGCAGGTATGGTAGGAGCTGCAGGGCTGTGACATGCAGATGGGTGATCTTCTGAGCCAGGCACCACACAGAGAAATGCTTCCACTTATGGCCATAGCAAATCAGCATTGAAGAGGCTTTTGCCTTGACCAGGATGTCCTTACACTCGGCAGGTAAAGCATAATGTCCAAACTCTAGGGCTGCATGAACCAAGTCCTGCGGTTCAGCACCGCTGGGTCGTGGTGTAGAATTGCTCCTCCCTCTCTGAACAGAAGGTCCGGCTGTTGTGGCATCTTGATGGACGCAGCCGCCGTCAGACATAGCAGGTCTGGGTAACAGATTTGTTGCAGCCCCACTGGAGCGATGAGTATCATCTTGCAGTGACAGTGTCTGAGTGTGCTGATCACTCGTAGCAGGAGTGGGAGAGTGGAAACGGAGGAAAAACGTATAGGAACAGTCCCTCCGAAGGGAACGAGAACACATCCCCCATGCTGTTCGGCTGTGAGAACCTGCTGGCGAACCTTTGACACTTGGCATTCGCCGCCGTTGTGAAGAGATCGATCTGGGGTTCACCCCATTCCTGGAATAGAAGATCCACCTGGTCAAGCTCCCACTTGTGGCAAGAACATAGTTCCCCGCTGAGCGAGTCTGCAATGGTTTTCTTGATGCCCGCCAGGTGAAAGGGGATGAGAAACATGTCCTGACGAATAGCCCAGTGCCACAGATCCGGGGCCTCTCTGGAGAGGACAGGAGGGCACGTCCCGCCCTGCTTCCGGAATTAGAAAATGGTGGTGGTGTTGTCCGTGAAGATCCTCACCAATTTGACCCTCATCGACGGCAGGAAAGACTTGAGGGCCCAGTAGACGGCCCAAAGCTCCAGGACGTTGATGTGAAGGGTCTTTTCTTCTGGCAGCCAGAGCCCTCTGCCATGCAATTGTCTGGTATGAGCTCCCCAACTTTCCAGGGCAGCATCCGTGATGACTGTCTCCTGATAAGGAGGGACTTGGAAAGGGGCCCCTTGCGTGAGATGAGATCATATGCCCCACCACTGTATCGCTCGTCGGAACTCCTCATTGAGCAGGACTTTGTCCATCCAGGATCCCGAAACGTGCAGCCATCTTGCAAACAGAAACTCCTGCAGAGGCCTCATCTGTAGTCTGCAAAGGGGGACAAGGTTGATGCAGGAAGACATCATGCCCAACAGCGACTTGCTGGCTCGCACCGTAGCCGACTGCGCAACAACAGGCGTTGCACCTTCCCCAGGACGGCTACCACTCTCTCTTCCGAGGAGGTCACTAGACAAGCCACCGTGTTGAGCTGTGCACCCAGAAACAGAGCATTCTGCGATGGCTCCAAGCAGAACCTTGGATAATTTATGAAGAATCCTAGATCTCTCAGCAGACGGACAGTCCTTGCCATGTGCTGGCTCGCCAGAGCACAGGAGCGGGATTGGATCAGCCAATCATCCAGGTAAGGGTAAACGTGGATGCCCTCAAAACGAAGATGTGCCACCACCAAAGCTAGGCACTTGAAACACTTGTGTATAGGCGCGTTACAAATGCCATATCATATCATATCACTTTGTGAAGACCCTCAGGCTGATTTCAGGCCAAAGGGAAGTGCCTTGAACTGATAGTGCTGTCCCTGGGCCACGAACTGCAGGATCTTGAAAGTGTTTCCGATGGATGGGGATGTGGAAGAATGCGTCCTCCAAGTCCAGAGATGCCAGAAAGTCGCATGCATCCAGTTGTCCAAGAATGTGCTGCAACGTAACCATCCTGGGCCTTCAGGCACTTGTTGAGGTGCTGTAGGTCCAGGATCGGCCTCCACCCTTCTGTATTCTTTTGAACCAGAAAGTATCTGGAGTACACCCCGGAGGTGCTGGGGGACTAGTTCTATGGCCCCCTTTTTTAACGTGGCTTGGACCTCCTGCATTTGCTGTGCTGCGTGTTGTTCATGATGTGCTACCGGGGGAAATACGGTGACACTTGCGCTGGAACTCCACGGTGTGTCCCTGTCCGGAACCGTTCAGCACCCATCTGTTGGTGGTGATGGTCTTCCATGCGATGATGAACCTCGTCAGCCGGTCTCCTACAGGGGTGCATGAGTGGGGGCCTTGAGTCCACGGCCGGTTCAGGCCTTCTTAGGTGCTGGGGTCCTGCCCTGTGGGCAGTTCGGGTGCTGACATCCGCTGCCTTATGTCTGCGAGCAGCCTCTATATGCCTCCTGCGTTGTGGAATGGGAAGGCTGCCGGTAAGGGGTGGTGTAGCCTTTGGAGGACCCGCCAGATTTTCCTCTTGAGGAACAAAAGGACGACGACCAACGTTGCTACAGGGTACCTAGTGAAAGCGCCGTCTCTAGGTCCGTCTTGATGAGTTGAAGAGACTCGTCAACCGCCTTGCCAAACAGGTTCTCCCCATTGAATGGCATGTCCAACACCTTCGATTGAGTGTCAGGCCTGAAGTTGGTGGCTTTAAGCCATCCCTGCCGACGAAGAGCCACTCTGTTTCCCATTTTACGGAATCTGGTGTCAGCGATGTCCACTGCCACTGTGATGGCATGGTCCGAAGCCACCTCCCCGTCCTGGAAAGCTCAAGAGCTTCCGCCTTCTTGTCATCAGGTAGGAAGTCAAGAATCAGGCACAGCTTGTACCAAAGCTCCCGGTCACAGCGTAACAAAATGGTCAGGGCATTTGCAGCTTTAATGGTGCTGGCAGCCTTATAAATAATTCTCTTCTCCATAGCGTCTAGTTTCTTTCCCTCCTGGTCCGGGAGTACTGCAGACGTAGATGATGGATTCACAGAGCGTTTTCTGGCCACGTCTGAGACCACAGAGTCAGGTGAAGACTGGGACCTCAGGCACTTGGGGGCAGAGTCTGGAACTCTGTACTTTTTCTCGAGCCTGTCCCGCTTGGGAGGGACGGTGCTGGGGTTCTTCAAGACTGCTAGGCCCGCCTCCCAGATATCGTCCAGCAAATGAACGGACATGATGGTCCTCCTCCTAGGCTTACGTTTTTGATAAAGGAAACCTTCCATTCTCGTCTCCGTGGGCACTAGCTGAAAGAGAGGGGAAGCCTTGGAGATCATGGAATGGAAGGAGCCACCTCATCCGGAGCAGAGGCCCTGCATGGGTCATCCATGCCAGCTGGTTCTCTGTCCCCCGAAACAAAGTCGTCAGCCTCGTCAGTGTCTGTAGCTGCTGTATCTGTACCCCTGTCTGTGTGTGTAGCAGGATCCCCCTTTGGGGGTCAAATCCTGAGGAGAAGGCAGTGGTTATGGTGGTGTTGGCTGGCACCCTGGGCCAGCAGGGTCCTTTGACTTGCGTTTGCGTGGTCTTGGAGGACTTTGAGATGGAGCAGAGTCCGGTGTGGGAAGCAGCCTCTGCTCAATTTCTGTTACCAGCCTGTGCAGCATGGTCAGAATGTCCAACTAAACATCTCTGGAGGCCCCTGGCTGGTATGCCTCTTCTGAACCGGTAGCAGATAGGGTTCGCCTCCCTGACCCCTTCATGGTGTGAATAGTAGCACTCTGGCAGGTTGTTGCCTTTGTCCGAGCTGGCATAAATGTGCCTCAGCACACTTGGGTCAGCTCTCATCTCCCTACTCCTCTTAGGGGTCATCAGGGTTCTATTCCTTCTCATTTACTGAGACTTCCCGGGGAGAGGCTTCTGTCACCTTTCCGGGGGGTTTCGCCATAGCTGTGGCAGCACCTCCCGCCGTGCCGGCAATGACACCCTTGCGGACTGTCCTCCCTTCGATGAAGTAGTGGTCGTTGACGGAATCGTGGACGGGGCCGTCGACAAGGCAACAGCAGTTGTGGTCATCGAGGTGGCCATTGATGATACAGTGGTTGTCTTGGCTGAATGAGACCGCTTTAATGGAGGTAGAGAAGGGCCCACCTTGAACTTTTCCTATGTCGCCTTATCCGTCAATGCTACAGGTAGCTTCGAAAGGGGTCAAGGATTGGTAGCTTCGAAAGGGGTCAAGGATTTCCTCTTCGAGTGTGCGACTCTTGCTGGTAGGCTCACCGTTGATGTGGTCAGTGATGGCGACCTTTCCCTTTCCGATCTGGGACCCCCAACAGCAGCAACACCAGTGGGATCCATGGCCTGCGGCCTTGCATTCTTTTTGATTCCCGCAGGCGAGGTGCCATCAAAGGACCTTGACCTCTTATTCGATGGAGTTCGATCGTGGGTCCGGCCAGCCCTGGAAGAAGCCTGATCATGCCCGGTGGCCGAGTCAGAGGCCTTACCTGACTTTAACCACACCGCCAACGTCCTGTAGCGGTCCTTCTTAGTTTTCTTCAAAAACCCACGGCAGACCTTGCATCCCTCCCTATATTCACAAATGTATGGAGAACAAGGCACCAAAATGCCTTAGTAACCTCATCTGCAAAGCCCATTCTAATAGATCCACTCACTCCGCTTATACAAATCTGCTTACCACCGCCAGGTATAGAAGACAGAAAGCAGGAGGCTCAAGCGTCCCAGCAATAGCACCCAAATTGTGGAATGCCCTTCCCACCAAACTGAGAAACGACACCTCCTTCTGGTCATTTAGAAAAAAATCTAAAAATGCTACTCTTTAGATCTGACCCCTTTCAATGGTCACATAGTCTCATAGACTAACTGCCGGATGGCTAGATGCCCAATTATATGATGCAATGATGAAACGTAATAATGTGCAAATGTGTAAATATGCAACGAAATTTGGTGTTATCGAAGACTTGCAATTCGGTATCCATATGTGACATTGAGGAAATGCAATGATGTGTATAAATGTGTAAATATGTAACAAAGCGGATGTCATTCGAGACTTGTAAACCTGTAACCTTATTCTTAAGTATTTCACAGCACCTAGTTGCCTCTGGACTTGGTGCGCAATACAAATAAATAAATAAATCATGGTCCGAATGCAGGCAGTAAAGACATTTGTGGTGTCGATCCTCCATGAAAACATTTTTGTCCACATTTCACAGTTTGAAGAGGCATCTCTTCTCCTCGTTCATGGTGAAAAGGTACGAATTAGGCCCATGCCTGGGCCTTCCGATGAAGATCCTCGATGAAGCTTGATCTTCACGGACAACTGGTCCCTGCTGCCGGTAGTCGACATCCGGTCGAACGATGAATTTTAAAAATCGGTCCAAACTCAAAATGTTGTATTAAAAAATGTGAAATTAAGGAAAAAAGCTCGGAGAGCACAGCACTCCCAACACTGAAGCGTTCAGTAAAAACCTGAAGATGGCCACCAGGGGTGTAGCTTAGGGAGAGGACTGTCATTTGTTGGGGGCAGTATGACCCAGAGGCCATAGATTGCTTAGAGAAGAAAATACAGTTTTAAAGTGAAAGTGAAGCTGTTTCTCCTTTTACCGAGGATTCCTAGTCTGATGATGGGGAATATTCATGAGCATGTGAATCCATGCCAGACCCCGTGCTGGAGAAACATTAAACTAAGGGGGCACATGCTTCAAACTAAAGAGTACTATTTAAAGATTTAAAATTACATTAATAAGCGTTGCTGCAGGTGGTGGTAGGGTTAGGCAGGGAGGATGGAGGAGAGGCTAGGGGGAGCTCCCTGTTTAGCAAGTAAGTGAAGTTTAAGTCGAGCTTTGAAACGATACAAAATTGGGCTGGCTTTGATTGTTATGGGCAGTGGGTTCCAGTGGAGCAGGGCGCAAGAGCGGGAAGCGAGAAGAGGCAAAGGAAGCATACGTGAGGGTGAGGTTGAGTGCAGAGAAGGATCGGAGGGAATGTGAGTAAACCGAGAATCAATCAGATGGGTTCGGAAGAGCAAGACCATTAATAGCTTTGTAGATTAGGAGAAGGAACTTAAATAGAGAGCGGTTTTATAGGGAGAGCCAACCAGCATTTTATTGGTAGGTAAAAGTGGGGGAAGATCTGGTTAGGTTGTAGAAAGTGCGGGTAGCCAAGCTGAGGGCTTTGTCTAGAGGGAGGAAGGAAGGAGTAGAGAGGAAGGCCAAGGAGCAGGCTTGAACAGTAGTACAGTTTGCTGAGCACAAGAGTGGAGATTTGAGTTTTTGTAGGGTGGTTCGTAAGTAAAGGACACATTTTCCGAATGTTGAGGAGGTTAATACGAGCAGCAGATGCAGTAGTAGCGATGAATTATTGCAGTCGTAGTTCGCTATCAAAGAGGACCCCAAGATTGTGAGCCTGGGTGATGGAGCAAGAAGGTCAGGTGGGAAGGAGATGGGAGAGATGAGATGGCGCTGGAAGAAAGACTACTTCTGTATTTGAAGAGTTCAGCATAAGGCAGCAGAGAGCCATCCAGTGACGACTTGCAGTGAGACATTTCGTTATTAGTTTGGAAATGGCTGGTGTGAAAGAGAGGAGAAAAATATTTCAGTGTCAGCAAAAAGGTGATATTGAAAGCCAAAGGATGAGATAAGTCTTCCTAGGGCAGAGTAATATAGGGTGAAGAACTGATAGGTGGGGATGCCGGGGTGATGCCAGAGGTTTGGTAGTTCCAAGAGACTGCAAAGGATCGACCTTCCAGGTAGGAGGGGATCCAGGCAAGAGCAGATTTGCGAATCCCAGGGTCCTGGAGTGTAGGAAGGAGAGAGGAGTGGTCGACAGTGTTGAAAGCGGCAGTGAGCTCAAAAAGGGTAAGCATAGAAGAGAATTTGGAATGGTGGTGAGCTTTAGAGAGAAAAATTGAGAATGCATGCATGCAGTTTACCATGTGGCTTGTGGATACTGTTATTTCGATATTTAAAACAATCCGCTTACCAGACTGGTTACTTTCGTGAAATGAAATATCCTTTGGATCCAGTTCCATCTGTCTTTTTAAAAGTAATAGTCTATTTCGAAAGAAAAATACATTTAACAATGAGTTTAGTATTAGCCAACAGATGTTTTCGGTTTCTTAGTGCTTCAATTCACAAATCATATACTTTTGTATGCAGCACTATTTTCACGTATCATATGTACCATGTAATACAGAATATCAATTTGTGAACCCTACATTAGGTGATTTGCCTATTTTCCCAGATTTGTTGATCTGAGGCTGTTCTTCATACAGCGTGGACGAAACCTTATTGAGATCAACTGGGATAAATTGTTTCAGGCTAAAGAAATGAATGGCAATACATTGGGAAATAAAAGCAGAAATGACTACAGCACTTAGACGCAAGAGGAATTTGACATGGAGCACTATACAAAACTGATAATATCAATAATAATACAAATATATGACTAATGTAGCAAACCTAATGACCATTTGGTAATGGTAGTGATTGCAATGCTTTTGTTTAGGTGTCCCAGCTCTCTGGCTGCCATTTGTGAATATATAGTTGTAGCAATCATGGTATGTGTATGTTGCTGCTTCCAATCTTCATGAAATGCTTTGCAGCATCGGTGACCTCTCCAATGTATTAATGATCTACTAAAAGTAGGTAGCTGTTATGCTTTTGCTAGCTTTACTAAATGGCTGTTTTTGCAGGTTTGTAATGACAGTTTACTAATATGCTGCACACATTTTAGTAAAGATGTTATACAATGGCTTACATCCCAGGTAAAGTTAATAAGCCAATTCTTATGAGGCAATTGGGGTACGATGTTACTTCCACTACTCCTAGGATTTTATTAAAATGACACCTCTTCCTTTGATTCATGCATATGTAACCACAGATGGTACACATGGCATATATATTATTACATATTTTCTATTAATATATATATTTTTTTTATACAACACTTAATACCGGAGACCAGTCTTTAAGCGTGGGACTGGGGTAAGAACCTGCGTTACTCTGGGGTGTCTTCCAAGACAAACTCGTTGCCCCTGAGCTATCCTATTGTTGCTATTGTTTGTTTTCACTCTGTCAGAAGGGATATGTAGCGCTTTGTTTTTAATGGACAAACTGGGACTTAATGGTAGCACTTGCTCTTCACATTCCAACTGAGGCCAACATGATAGGTGGTATCAATGATGGCACAAATGCTGGGTCTGGTGCCAGAGGTTGGTATGGGCTATATAATTCTCATAAACTGAGGCTATTCTGCCAAATGTCATGCAAATGTTGGGTACAGGATGATTTGGTTTAAAGGTTGCTAGCTATCCTATTGTCTGAAAACACCCATGACAAACACAGCACAGGGAGAAGAACACATTCAAGGGAAATGAAGAAAATACACCAATTTAGGATTATACTATTGGGAGAGCAATACCCAAGCTTAGAAATTCGATAGAACATGTTCTGAGGTAAAGACATCATCTGTATCTTATAGACTTTTCATGAAATAGAGTGAGAAATGTGAAGTAATCATATGTATGCCAATTGACGGAAAAACCGAGTTGCTCCATTTTGTTTTGTTCCCTGCCCAAAAACAAATGTATTAATATCTACCCTGTGACAAACAACACTTTGCTCCATTTACAGTTCCTGTCAAGTTTTGAATCTAGTTGGGTTTTAAGCTTGGATTTCAATGGGGACTCAATTTTAGAGTTCTAGAACTCCAAATGTACAAACAAGTAGATGTTCTTGAAAGTACAGATACTTCATTGAGCATTCAAAAACTGTCCTATGCTTCAAGAATCAATATTGTATTTTTTTTTAAAGTGCATTGTGTGCCCATCGCAACATTTGTAATTCAACATGTTGCATGAACAAATTCATCAAAGGGAAAAAAGCTTAAAGAATCAAAACTAAAAACGGTACAAAAGTACATACTGAAAGGAGTGAGCTTGTGTTAAGCACTGCCGTGCTTTGCCAATTTCGCTTGCAAGTTTCTTCAAATCATCACCTTCAAACAAAGGAAGCACAGGATCCTTTAGAAAAAAAAGAAACATTGAAGATGTACAATTGTATTGTTAGTTCCTATGCACTAAAACCTGAATTTACAACTCTTTTTTTAAAGATCACTTACGCAACTACACAATGTGATGCACAATTCTTGTAATCACAATTTATTCATACATATGCTTTTACAATCCACAGCAAGTATTTCTTGCACACTGGTCTTAATAGCCGTTGGCCTCTCTTTGGTGTTTTAAATCGGGCTCATACTGAGAGTCATCAAAAATACTTACCATTAGGCAAAGCACTAGTTAAAATTAATGTACTAGCTCCATTTAGTCTGCCGAAAATAAAAAGTACTTTTATTTGTGATTCACTTTGTTTGGTGAAAACTGAGTAAATAGCAATTGATGTTCCTGATGGCTTTTTTCTCTGGTCATTGGTCTAGTGATGGCCACAATGACCGTCCCCAATAGCTGTGTTTAGCAGACTCAGAGTTGCCTGTAGGACAATAGGGCAATGCATGAAGAGGCAGCCCAAAAACGAGCAGAAGTGAATGTGGGCCAGTTTGATGACGTAGTGGACTGCATATGTGGTAGTTCCCACTAATGCTACTGACCCAAGTTGCTTTAGAATGCATTATTTTCCACGAATGTAACCAAAATGTGGCCCTATGACACTACTCAGACTTATTTGAAAGAAAAAACAAATTGCGATTTGAGACTGTTTCCCATGGTTTTTCATGTCAGGACTGCTTAGGTAGCTTGTGCGAAGCCCAGAAAGGAAAACAATCAGCCTCTGAATAATTCAGAGAAAGTCTTAGTTACTTACCTGTAACTGTATTTCTCCAGCAATTGTATCTTTCATAGATTCACATGCTTGAATGTTCCCTGTCGTCAGACTGGGAATCCTCGGTGATAAAATTAATTTTTAAATTCTTTTAATATACATCCATTCTCCCCTATAGAATGCATATAAATACTCCATTGTGGCCTATGAGCCATTCCATTGTGTAGTCCTTCCACCTCACTTTGGTCCTTTATGACCCCAACCATGAGGTGACAGGGTTTAAGCTCTGCCCCAGTCAGCCATCTTCAGATTTGAACCGTAGAAACTACAGTATGATGGGTGCTGAGCGTAGGAGTAGCCTCTCAGGGGAGGCGGTTGGGCGCATGTGAATCTATGAAAGATACCAAAGCTAGAGAAATACAGTAATAGGTAAGTAACTAAGACTTCACCAGCATTGGATCTTTTATAGATTCAGATGCTTGAATAGAATACCAAGCAGTTAAAGCATGCCACCATCATATACATGTATACATATACAAGCATAGATGCAGAAAAGTTATTTCTGGCAAACCTTTACCATGCAGAAACACAACGTTTACCTACTCAGGGAAAGGTGGCTGGTCCTACCTTATGCAAAGAGGTGGCGGAGCACTGCCTGTCCAACTGCAGATTCCTTGTTGGCATTTTCTGCTAGACAGTAGTGTTTGGCGAACGTGTGCAGAGTGCTCCAGGTAGCGGTTCTGCAGATGACCCTCAAGGGTACCCCTGCGTGAAACGCTACTGATGCTGCTCTCCCTCTGGTGGAGTGTGCTGAAGGTGGTTTGGAGAGGGGGGTCACCCTTAAATTGATGACAATGGGTAATGCATAATGAGACCCATCTTGCCAGACTTTGTTTGGAGATATGCTACCCTTTTGTGCGACCAGCAAAGGCAATGAACATCCTGTTAGATAAGCGGAACTCCTTAGTTCCCTGCAAGTAGAATTTCAAAAATCTAGTCACATCTAGGGAATGTAAAGCTCTTTCCGCCTCCGAGGCATGGTTCAGGAAGAAAGATGGTAGAACAATGCGGTCTGGGAGTGTCATTTCCGATAAGACCTTGGGCAGAAATTTTGGGGGTGTCCTCAAAATGACACAGTCTTGCTGAAACAAAGTAAAAGGAGGTTCTGAAGACAAGGCTTGTAATTCACTGATCCTCCTGGCCGAAGTCATGGCTATCAAAAAAGCTGTTTTCCAAGATAAGAATTTTACTTCACATCTGTGAATGGGTTTGAAAGGGGGTTCCACGAGGGCCGTTAGCACAGTGTTTAGGCTCCAGGAAGGAACTGATGAGGGTGTAGGAGGGTAAGTACGCATCAACCCCTTAAGGAACATCTTGATGGCCGGAAGAGAGAGTAATAACTGCGCTTCTGGAGTCATCGTGTATGCCAATATGGCCGACAGGTGACTTTGATGGAGGATAGGGAGAGACCTGTCTTAGCCAAATGTAATAAATAAGGTAGTATCTGTTCTACCGAAGCTGTAAGTGGGTTAATCATAGATGTTTCACACCACTTAGAGAAGCGGGTCCATTTCCGCACGTAGGTGATCCTTGTCGATGGGGCTCTAGAGGCCCTGAATATGTCCCAGCAGTCCACCAGAAGGTTCAAGTTTATGAGTTTGCGCTGCTCAGGAACCAGACCTTGAGGGAGAGGCTCGCTGGGTCGTGGTGGAGGACTTTGTGGTTCTGCTGAGTCAAAGGTATTGATGTGCCTGGAGCGAATTGGAGGCCACCGGGATAGATGCTGCAGAGTCGGGTAAAAGATCTGTTGCGCACAGTCCGGCGCTATTAGCATCATGGAGCAGTCCTCCTCCTCCATTCTGCGCAGAACTCTGGCTATGAGTAGAATGGGGGGAAAGGCATAAAGGAATGTCCCTGTCCAGTTCACCGAGAATGCATCTCCTGCTGACTGATGTTCCGGCTACCTTGAGGCGAATGCTTGACACTTCCTTTTGGCTCCTGTGGCAAAGTGGTCGATCTGTGGATGGCCGCATACGGAGAAGATCTGTTGGACTTCCTTTTTGTCTAGCTCCCATTCTTGGGATGACACATACTCCCTGCTCAATTTGTCCGCTAGGACATTGTCCACTCCGGAGAGATGTTCTGCTCTGATCTGGACTTTGTGGTGCAAGGCCCATGACCATACTAAGACCTCTGACTTCGTGCCCTCTTGCTTGTTTGTGTAATGCATGGAGGTTGCATTTTCTGTCTGGATGGTCAGTACTTGACCCGTCTCTACTGGAAGGAAAGCTTTTAGAGCCCATTGTATCACCCTGAGCTCTAGTACATTGGTGTGGAGCTGTGATTCCTGGGCTGACCAAGCCCCTTTCATTTGGTGGTCCGCTTAGTGCGCTCCCCATCCCGAAAGTGACGCATCTGTCCTTAAGAGAAGGGTATATGTTGGTGCCTGGAATGGCATCCCTTGGAGTAGGTTCCGCGGAGTATTCCACCATCGAAGTGCCTTGTGTACTGTCGTCAGTATCTGGACTACATCTTCCCATGAACCTATCGCTTGTTTCCCTTGATGGTCCAGTGCCTCCTGATTTGCTCTCATGCGAAGTCTGCAATTTTGTACGAGAAATATACATGAGGACATCATGCCCAGGAGTGATTTGAAAGAGCGTACCGTGGTTGTCTCTTTTTCCAGGAACAATGACGTCGAGCGAAGGATGGCTGCTACTTTGTCCGCTGCTGGTTTTACCGTGGGAATGGTGGTGCAAACTCGGCACCCAGGAAGAGAACCGTCTTGCTGGGTATTGGGCAGGATTTTTTGCTGTTTATCGAAAAACCTAACCCTTTTAGGAGTTCTGTTGCTTTCAATACTGCCAAGTGAGCTTGACTGTAGGAGCTTGCTCTCTATCAACCAGTCATCCAAATATGGAAATACCTCTGTTCCCAACCTTCTGAGGTTTGCTGCTACGGGCGCCAGGCATTTGGTAAATACCCTTGGTGCTGATTTTAGCCCGAATGGGAGTACACAGAATTGTAAATGTAGGTCTCCTATAGCAAACCTGAAGAACTGCCTGTGGGCAGGGTGAAGCGGAATGTGGAAATATGCGTCTTCTAAGTCCAGAGTGGCTAGGAAGTCGTTTCTGTTCAGCCATGGTAAGACGCCTTGCAGGGATATCATTTTGAATTTGATGCGTTTGATGAATTTGTTGAGTGCCCTCAAGTCCAATATGGGCCTCCATTGGCTGTTCTTTTTCTTGATTAGAAAGAAACGGGAGTAGAAACCTTTTCCCTTCTGGGGATACAGAACTGGTTCTATAGCTGCTTTGTGCAGTAATTTTTTGAACTTCTGCCATGACTTGTCGCAGCAAGTGAACCTTGTGATGGGTGGGAGCCAGTGAAGGAGGTTGGTCTATGAACTCTATGGTGTGACCCTTGCGGACCACCTCCAGTACCCACTTGTCTGATGTTATTGTGTGCCAGCGCTGAAAAATTGTCTTACCCTTCCCTCCACAGGTGTTCGACTTAGAGGGGGAAGAACCGAATGGTCAATTTTGTTTGTTCTGGGCTTTCCCTTGGGAAGAGCCGCGCCTTCCTCTCTGTGAATACCTGTTGGCGGATTGATATCTGTTGCCTTGGAATGTGTTACCTTGCGACCTTTGACCATAGGAAGAACGCGTATAGCCCCTGTCTTTTGACACTGAACATCGAAGGGGTCGAAAAGACCTGCAGTCTTTATATTTATCCTTCAAGGAACTGATGACTCGAGCTGTGTCCGTTTTCTATTCCTTTTAGGTGGTCATCTACTTTTTTGCTAAATAAGTCTTGCCCGTCGAAGGGCATGTCCAAAATGTGTGCCTGTACCTCAGGCCTGAAATTCGTGGCCTTCATCCATGCCTGTCTCCTTAGTACCGTGCCGTGGGCCATTTGTCTGAAACCTGACTCAGAGACATCAACTGCAGCGTCGATCATGTAGTCTGAAGTAGCTTCTCAGTCCGCAATGATAGACCTGGCTTCTTCCTGTAGATCTGCAGGTAGATGTTTGTTCAGCTTGGACATGCAAAGCCAAAGTTTGCGGTCAAACCTGGCTGTCATGGCTAATGCGTTGCCCGCTCTAATAGTGAGAGATGCGGAGGAAGACACCTTTCTATCCATGTCTTCCAGCTTACCACCTTCCTTGTCTGGCGGTGCTGACAGTGGTGATGATGGGTTGGCTAACTTCTTTCTGGCCGCTACTGTAATAACTGAGTCTGGCTTAGTATGATCCCTTAAACAAAGCGGTGCTGTGTCAGGTGCCTTGTACTCCTTTTCAGGTCTTGAAACCAACGAAGGTATGGATAAAGGTGTGGCTAGTATCTTCGACCCAGACTCCCATATGGTGTCGAGAAGAGGAATGGTGGTAACCGTTCTTCTGCGTTTGTGCCTGTGCTCATAAAGCACTGACTTCTTCTCTTCCGATGAAACTTGTATTTTGAACAAGTCCGCAGCTTTACCAATAATAATATGAAACGATACCAAATCGTCCAGAGGTGAAGAATCACCTAGGGAGTCTTTCTTCCTGGGCTTCTCGGTGATATAATCATCCCATTTACTAGGTGCATCAGGCTCCTGCGTGATCTCACCTTCCTCAGGATCTGAGAAGTCCCTGAACGGGTCCTCTTACCAATCAGAGACTGACACAGATGAAGGCACTGTAGTTGGATCTCGAACTGGCTATCGAGGTCTATGTGGTGATGCTGGAGAGGGGACTCTTGTCGGTGAATTACTGAGTGTTCTGCTTCTGGATCTACGTGGAGGCTCAGGTGATCGTGCTCTTTTTTGTGGTCTACTCCTGGAAGGGGACTGTCTGGGCGTGCTATGCCTAGGTGAAGCATCCCTCAAAGGGGTTCTTGGTTCCTTCGGTACAGACAACCTATTCTTTTGCTCTTGACACCTGTTAAATTCCTCAATGATTCTTTGCATCAATGCTATGGGCACCGGGTCATAAGGATCAGCAATGTCCTCTGAATCCGGTTACCAAGGAGGGCTGTTTTCCATGGGAATGAGAAAAGGTTGCTCACCAAGAATTTCCGTGTCTGAGAACTCCGAACTCCTCCTGAAGAATTATGTCAGGGAGTTCTGTCATCTCTTTTAAAGGGGACAGTTATGCTCCAACTGGCTCAGGAGTATCTGAAATTGAAGACTTTACTTCCAAAGACTTGGGGAGGCTGCCGACATTGGATGGTTTATCCGTGATGTCCGTGAATGGTGCTGTGAGTCCTACTTCTTCAGAAGACCCAGAATTTTTCTGGTACTTTCGTAGACGGTGGTTTCGCGGACGAGGACTTTGTCGACAGCGGTTTCGCCGACGGTGGTTTCGTGGACTAAGACTTTGAAGATGGTTGATCCATCGTGAGGATTTGGTCTTGGTCGATGAGGCTTGGAGTGTTGTCGTCGTCGATGGTGGTTTCGTCAACGGCTTGGTCGTCGGTGAGTCCCTGACCTTGCTGCCGCTCGTGGACGGCTTCTCTGTGGACGATTGCCTCCCACCTCGGTTTTTTTAAAACACCTCCTTACCTTTGGAGGTGGTTTTTTCTTCAGGATGACGTGTCTTGTGGTGTCCTGAGTCCAAGGGAGGCATAGAAGAAGTGGATTCCAACTTTCTTTTACTCTTATGAGAGGGAGAGGAACTCCTTTCCACTGAAGAGGCCCTTCTCTTAGAAATCTGTCTCTCAGATGGTTTAGTAGACGATACAGGAGCTGTTTTAGCAGGCTCCTCGACAGAGGACAGACTTTTGGCTTCTACGTGTAACAGAAGTCTCCTGTGTCTGTCTTGCAGGGTTTTGGTGTGGAAAGTCCTGCAAATGTCACATTTGTTAATGTCATGTGGATATAAGCAGTAAATACAGTGGTCATGTCGGTCCTTCATGTAGACCAGTTTCTTCCTGCACCTCGTGCAGTCCCTAAACAGGGAAGGCATCTTGGCAGACTGAAGCTCAGCCATGCTGAGGAGAACTTTCACGCAACGAAATTGTGCCAAGAAAAACAATGCTCAAGGTCAGAATAGAAAGCCCCTAAGGAGGGGAAAACAGTAGAATATATTACAAAAATAAATACTACACACAAAAGGTGAAAAAAATTTGAAAGCTCAGAGAGATGGAGGATTCCTTCCGTCCAATAGACTGCAGTGAAAAATCTGAAGATAGCTGACTGGGGCAGAGTTTAAACCCGGTAACCTCATTGGTTGGGGCCATAAAGGACCAAAGTGAGGTGGAGGGACTACACAATGGAATGGCTCATAGGCCACAATGGAGTATTTACATGCATTCTATAGGGGAGATTGTATGTACATTAAAACATTTTAATAATTAATTTTATCACTGAAGATTTCCAGTCGACGGGGAATATTGAAGCATCTGAATCTATGAAAGATCCAATGCTGGAGAGACACAGGTTCTAAACTAGAACCTCTGTAGGCACGATCATGCCTCCACTCAACTAGCTCCGTCTGTCATCTCTATATTCACCCCATTTGTGAACAACTCTCCATAGGTTGCCAGCTAGTGCGACATACTCTAGGTAATAAAGACCAGACTCTGGAAATAATGCTGAACAAGAACTCTACTTTTCTGATGGTTGTCTGTATTAGCTCTTAGCCTATGTGCCAAGCTGTCACTGATCTTAAATTGGAATTTCAATCTCTGAAACGAATGCTTAAGGAGTTATGACCCCTGTCTCCAGCACACAGTGGTGGTCATTACAAGTTGGGCTGTGCGGGTTAAATACGGAGGTATTACCATATACCGCCACATTACCCTACCAACGTTGGAACATCCATCTCCAGCTATGAGCTGGAGGCAAATCTGCTGACTTTCCGTCCATTTTCAGCGGAAATACTGCCGCGGTAATTCCGCCAAGAATGCCCTATTGAGTGCTATGGACTAAAATAAATGGGGACTTACAGTGCCACCACCACTTTTAATCAGGCGGTAATACCGCCAGACCAAGTGGCAGTAATGGTTATTCTGTTGGGTGGTATTCTGGTGGATTTACTGACAGAATGCTGCACAACTCGTCTCGCTAAGGCTTTTTCTCTGTTGCTTGAGGAATTAGACTCCTATTTCCAAGGTAAAGTGTCTTTCCAATGTCTCATTCCTAAGTGTTAATGTTAAAGGTATTTAAATAGCGCACCGTCACCAACAGAGTTGGTCTCCAGGCGCTCAGGCGGATCTGTAAACAAAAGTTGTACAGGGTGGGTTAGTGGGGAAAAAGGGGCGTAGGGCGTACTGTTGGCAGCTTCAGTTTGGTTTTCACAGTGCGCTAAGCTTGGGTGTGCAAATAGGATCGAAGCGGGTCCTCGCATGCTGTTGTTGCGATCTATGTGTTGGTTGTTTATTGTTGCTGTGTGGTGAAATCCATGCGGTTTGCTGTGAGCGAGGTGGTTGTGTGGGTTTTGTGTGAATTAAGTAAGCAGAAATTAGAGGCTTTGGCTAGTGGGTTTTATGTCTCATAATCCCTGTAGTTTAGTTTATGTATCAGGTAGTCATAATGGGTTGGTATATCTCTCTCTAGGTTTCCTGATTATCTAGTTTGTGGTAATACCGTGGCTGGTTCCGCAGATTAATTGGCATAGTACCCAAGGTTCGGTCAGCATTGTCCCTAGATCGATAGTGGTGTTTTATTATCATTACCCAGCTTCTTTCTATCTATTTACTGTCGGTAGTCTATTGGGTGGTATAAGCTTCTGTTCCCTTTCCTGACTATCTAGTATCAGGGCCGGGGAATGAGGTTGGCCTCCAGCCAAGTTATTAAGCTTGGTACACCCAGGGGGCAGGCATTATCCTGCTTAGGTAGAGGAGTTATATTATCTTTTCCCGTTCTTTCCTATGTATCACTGTCTATGGTCCATTGCTGCCTGTGCCCTCGAGGGTTGCCAGGTGCTATTGCTGGGTAATACCTTGTTCTCCCTTCCGATTGATCTGTGGGTGTTCTTGTTATGATCGGTGAGGTTTGTTTTTAATTGGTAGTGGATATGTTGCATGTCTTATATCCTTATTTAATAAGGGTTGATGATTTAGGGATTCAGGGTAGGCTTTTCTCTCGGCCCAGTTCCTCTGTGTATGTCCTTATGGGCATTCTTTCTGGTTATGGGGGGAAGAGCAATGATTTGAGGAGTTTCCTGAATTGTAGGTGATCTCTTGTGTTATGTATGTTCTTTGGTAGTTTGTTCCAGGTTTTGGGGCGAGGTGAGAAAAAGAAGATCCTCTGAGTTTTTTCTTATTGTATGATTTGGGTTCCAAACCGATGTCGCTGCTGGATCTGAGTGCCCTTGAGTGTGATGTACGTTTAAGTTTCTTCTGATGAACTCTGCACCATGGTCGTGGATTGCTATGTGGGTTATGCACATTGATTGAACTTGATCCGCTGTTTGATGGGTAGCCAGTGGCTTATTAAAAAACACAAGCACATACAATCATACTAAATTATAAACAACATTTTACATGCATTAGACCTGATCCATCAGATATAAATTGTAACAAAGTGGATGATTATTTCATGGTCCAGCACCTCATATGCAAAGAGGCAGTCCTCAGATTTCAGCCCTTTACAACTTACTACCAATGCCCTAAGAGGCAGCATAGCCAGGCTGAACCTCACAAACACTGCACATGGCTTGAGAAGTCGTTAGTCACAGAGGACTCAGTCTTGTCTAGGTCGCCCACCAATTTCGTGCTGCATCTACTATTTTTCTTTTAAAACTAATAGCTAATGCAAAAGCCTATCTTTCCTGATTTATAATTTAAGATCTCTGGTGTAGCAATTGTGCTTCATCTGTACCCTGGATTCAGCACGTCAAGACTGAATTATTAAATGTCAATGCATAATTATATTAGATTCAATTATAAATGTATACCTGAATGCCAACTATTACAACATTTTAAGTATGATCTACTGCAGTTATATTCACAAACGAGAGAAGAACAATTGACTAAACCGATTAATAAAATGCATGGTGCATTTTACTTGTTGTTCTGGCATTCAGCCCCATCTGCTCTGGCCCCCTCATGTTAATCTTTATGCGTTATCCTCCAAAGTTAGGTTTACCTGAATAGGTCTGAATTAAGTTACCTCTTCATGGCAAGGACACAAAACCAGGTCAAATGTTGGTTCCTTTTGTACAAATGAAGCAGATTTGTTGATGCATTTTCTCTTTATTGGCCCCCTATTTAATTGACTGCAAGAACTTATTATTGTCTGTGCTTTGGAGCATAGGCTTTAGACATTATTGGTTGGCTTTATGGTAATTGCGTAATGCTTGCAATCAATTCTCCACATGGACTGTAATGCATTTCACTAGGAAATCTCTTGCGAAGTGAACAAAAGTCTTAAACTTCTTGCATGATTTGAGCATTTTTACACAGTGGTTGGAATTTGTATTCCTTATATTGTATGTTTATGTGCAATTTGTTTTATTCTATTGTTGTATTTATTTATTGTGTATTTGTACTTGTATGGCAGAAACACTGAAATAAAGTAATTTGACTGAATGAGAAGGAATTAGGTTGAGATAAGACTCTTCTCCAGGACCTATTGACAGCAAAGTATGAACACAATGGGGCTCATTACAACGTTGCCAGTCCGGAAACAATGGTGCCGGTAAGCTTACTGGCACCATTGTTTCCAGACTGGCAAAGTACAAGCCTGGTGGGCGGGTGCCCTCCCGCCCGGCAGGCATGACTTGCAGGGCGGACCGGCACCCGCCCACAGATGTTCATGGAAGCACTGGCACCGTTATTACCAGTGCCGGTGATTCCGTGGTCCCCATTCCCACAGAGTACTAAAGGACGGTTTTACCGGCATGGTTACCGCCGAGCCCGTAATGAGCCCCAATGATTAGTTACAGGTTGCCCTTTCCATCATCCAACTTTGCTTCTGCTCCCAATTGTGCAGCTTAACCATTGGTTTGTCCTTCCATGTGTCCTTTCCAGGATTGGTCCATCAATTGCCCATGTTGAGCCTCCCAAGCTAGAACTTTGCTTTAATAAGGTATCACCCGAGCCCTTTAATATTTCATTTATATGCTTCCTAAACATAGTATTCTCATTTGTTCTCCAGACCAAAGCCATACCATACATGGGGACATTTTCCTCTGAATTACGGGATAAGGGAATTCAAATAATGTATTAGATATGGAACCCAAATTGGTTGCCCTTTACAAGTCAGCTCTGATTCTAGTGCTGAAGGAGTTGAAACACCTGCGTATTCCATATAGTGGGTTTGTCAAAATTGATCCAACATCCAACATCCAAACAGGTTGCCAAATGTGTCTTACACAGATGCTTGAAAGGTATGAAAAACCCACATCAAGCATCTGAAAGGAGTTGGACACCTGTGTCTAACCTTCTAAGGGTAAGGCCAAATGTCTTTTCCTCAGATGTTTGAGGAATTGGACTCCTATATCCAACATGCAATGGTTTTATCTAATGTCTCTTGTTCGCTGGTGTGCCCCATGCCAGTCGTGACACTGGGCCAGTATATATGGAGCCCCCGTGCCTCATGCCCTCAGCAAATCCGGGCCAATGCTTATGGGGGTGTGTACATTGGCCCAATGGGATGATTTAGGGCGACACTGAAGTACAAGGAATGTGTGTCAGATATGTATGAGGATGTCTGTCGGAGTCGTATGAACAAAGCAACATGGGAATATTAGACTCCAGTGTTCAAGGACATGTTGCGGTAATAGCGTGGAAGGGGTCAGTAAGGGCATAACAAGAATTTGAGAGTGTATTCTAGAAAATACAAGGTTGTCTTAAAGGCTTCCAACATGTTACAGTGGAAGAGGGTGCCTTTGCAGATGTAATTAAGGTGCAAAATATCCCTGAGAGCATCTGAAAGGAGGGAGCACGAGAGCTAGGGAGTTTGAAAGCAAGAGGATGATTCAATAAGTAGAGGCTTCTAAATGTATGTCGGCGATTTTCAGATTCGGCTGTGCGTGGATCTGATTACACTCAACGTTAACTAAGGTGTCATCGGGTTTCCCCTTCACAAACACCAGGGAGATGGTGAGCTTTGTAGGGAATGCAAAGGTATTTAGGACTCTAGATTTAGCATCTGCCTACCATCAAGTGAAATTGCATCCTGCTTCACGCAAGTACACTACATTCATTACATCGGGAGGCACATAGCAATTCAAAAGAATGCCTTTTGGTCTAGTTTCGGCAGCGGCTGTGTTTCAGATTATCAAGCATGTGCTGTTCACGGATACCAAGGGAGTAGTTTGCTTTCAAGACAATAAACTGGTTGCGGGAGAGACTGGGGGTGAACATGGCTACACTTAATGCCAGAGACCTTATGGGATGCAGGGCTCACGCTAAGGAAATAAAGTACACATTACTTTCCTTCAGTAATTTTCTTTCTGATAGACAATTCCTCCCACAGATTCCTCATCTTTGAAATATCCAAGTCTGCACCTAACTGTCTTTTTTACCAGTAGGTGACCACCTGCACTTGGCGGGCGTGTCTCGTGTGGAGTTGGCGTGCAAGAACAGAAACTTCAGCGCCATCTTCTTCAGTTCTGTCTTTTCTCACACCGGAAAGGCAAGGCAGAGGAACAGAGATATACCCAGCTAGGTCACTCGCCCATTTATGATGTAGGATAGTTCCATAAATGGTGTAGGATAGTTACATTAATGGGGTAGGTGGGAGAGCAATGAGGAATCCATGAGAGGAATTGTGTGTCCACCAGATAGAACATTACCATAGGTAAGTATTTTGTTCTTCTAATGGACACATTCCTCCCATGGATTCCTCATCTCAGATTGGGTACCAGAAAATACCGGGAATACCAACCCGGTCCTCTCTGCTCGGGTGGTACCTCTTCCAGAGCACCCTTCAACAAAAGGGCTCGCAGTTCTTCCTGGAGCTCCTGTCCCGGTTGGATTGGAGGTGGTGGGTGTCTGTCCAAAGGTTTTCTCAAAAATGGCAGACAATAACCCCATTGAATGGGCTGAAGAGCCCAGGCATCAGAAGTAATTCCCTGCCACTGGAGCAAATGCTCCAACAACCGTCCACCAACCGGTATGCTGTGAGAGGGAGAATCAAAACGGCTTAGGAGGCTGGGTCGCCCCCGGAGCTGATGCTGCTTTTTGGCTTTTAGACGCCCCTCGGCCCCTTCCGGAGTACGAGAAACGCTTCTACCCTTGCCTGGCCGATGGGAGCTGCGCTCACATGCCATAAGGAGCATACCGCTTGTAGCCCTGGGTTCTAGAGGCGAAGCTGAAGGCAGGTTTGGCCGGCTGCGCAGCTGGACCTAAATATTTTGCAGCAATTTTGGATTCTTTCAATTTCTATAAAGAATCATCAGCTTTCTGACCGAACAGGAAATCACCCTTGAAGGGCATGTCCAGCAGTTTAACTTGGACAGTAGGAGATAAACCAACAATTTTTAAGTAAGCCTGCCTTTTCAGCATTACTGCTGATGCCATATAACGGCCCACACAGTCAGCGATGTCCAGGTCCATTCACAGCAACTGTCTGGCCACCTCCTTCCCATCCTCCACGAGCTGTAGGAAGCTCTCGCGCATTTTCGCGCATTGGTAGCTTTAAGGGCCATACTGTCCAAAGTGAATGCCTTTTTGGCCAAGGCATCAACTTTTTTCGCTTCCCTGTCGGAAGGTGAAGTGGAAGATGGTCTAGATGAGACTGTGGCAGCCTGTATAACAAGCCCCTCTGGGGAAGGGTGAGAGGAGAGGAATAAAGGGTCTCCTCTAGCTGGCCTATACTTCCCAGAAATGGTGGAGCTGATCTGGGAAATAGAACATGGATGCTGTCACAGCGCTGTTAGAGGATCAGCAATGGGGGATTTAAAGGCTATCGGTGAGGTCGTACCCCTGCGCCGGCGCCACTAAGGACGTCAATCCTAGGGTATCAATGACCCTCTCTACCAAAGCCCTGAACTTTGACATGCTATGAGTATAGAGCTGGGACTGTTGAAATTCCTGGTCTGGAGAGGCGTCCAGACCACTGGTGTCATGGAGGCCTTGAGCTAGTTGTAAGAGCCGACTGTGGTCCTCAAAATAATCAACACCTCCCGTGCCCATGGAAATGGGGTCAACATCTCCTTGTCCTCTGCGTCATCGACGCCGAAGATACCTGACATGGTATTGAAAAATTCAGACCTGGAATGTGGAGTAAAAGTTTTAACAACTGTCGCGTCGACATCTTTGGATGCACTTGGTTGATCCGGCTTCCATAGGATTAGGCCCTCCTTCAATGTCGAAGGGTTCATTGGCACAGGTGGCGTTGGCACTGGGGCACGAGAGGGGTCGGAAATACTGAGTGCCACTCTTGGCTCCAAGGCCTGCTGCATGGGGGGGGTGTTAACCGCGCAGACTGCAGCATGCTTCTTGAACATATCAAGCATAGAGGTCTTAAAATCCTCCCATTCCTGGTCGGTGGTAGGCCAGCTTTCTGTCGATGAAAACGGTGGCAGTGACGCCTCTTCTTCTTTCGGGGAGGAAGAATGGCTCCTTGGTTGGGACTGTTTTTTCTTCCGCCGATGTTCTTTCTCAGGGTGTGCCCCTCCGTTTTGGCCTCTGAGGACCAAACCGTCGACCGTGCAAGTGATTTAGAGGGCGGCTGACCAAGAGCAAGCTTAGCTGCGGGATTACGAAAGGATTTCGGTTGCATCTAGGCGCACGACGGACACCCTTTTGTCCTGTGACCCCGTGCCGAGGTACCAGAGACAACTTGTGTGGGTCAGTGATGGACATCTTGGTGCCACAGTCAGTACACTGCTTGAAGCCCGGAACACGAGTGACAGACATCTCGAGTCGAGGAATTAGGAAAAAAGTTTTCTGATGAAAACATCGAATGAGTCGAAGACTTGACCTGTGTTCCCAAGGAGCGTGTTAGCACGCAGAAGAAAGGATCTGAGGCGTGGGGTGTAGTGAGGAAGTATATATACGACGCCAGGCGTCACGTTCCGAGCGATGATTTGATGCCGGGCAAAACAGATCGACGATCGTTGGTCGAGTAGAGGTCCACTAATCCCCCTGTCGAACATTTTCCGAAGCAACTGAGCTGGATGGAATATCTATCAGATGAGGATTCTGCGGGAGAAAAGCAATCAATTGAAAGGGGAATACCATGTCTCGTCTGTGGGCACCCCACTCCCAATCCCCAAGGACCCTCCACCCATGTAATCCTCCCTCGCTTCTCCACCCCCAGGGTCAGGATCCAAAAGTAAAGGCCTTTCCATGGCCACCTGAGAAGAAGATTCAAGGGGAGTAAGTGTGAGGATGCCTTCAGGTTTCTCACAACACTCTCTATCCAATCCCCAAGGACCCTCCACCCAGGTTCTCCTCCCTCGCATCTCCACCACCAGGGTCAGGATCCAAGAGCAATTGCCTTTCCTTGGCCACCCAAGAAGAAGATTCAAGGGGAGTAGGTGTGAGGATGCCTTCAGGCTTCTCACATTATATATATTATATATATATATATATATATATATATATATATATATATATATATATATATATATATATATGCCTGTTGGGAAATCATTGTTTTACGAAAAGAATCTCAAGGTACCTGCCCAATGTAGAAGAGCAGATAGACTGTCATACTGGAACAGTAGGAGAAGAGCTGCATGTGGGACCCTCTGTGTTGTCCGTATACCACATCGAGTGTATGAGAGATGTTATGCACTCAGACAACCATATGTAATGTACCCTCACGTTGAGAGAGTGGATGGATGTCTGCATGCACCATTAGACATTATGGAGCACAAATTGAATCAAATAGCAGTAAATAAGAGGTCGAAATGGACAATATTGCAGTCTCCTCGCCCATGATTCAGAAGTCGAAAACAACGGCTATTCATTAAGTCTCCAATGAAGATAAGTGATGTGATTTCACTACTTCGAATGTCCTAGAACAGAGAGCAACGGCAAGGTCAACTACAGACGGGAAACTTTGGCTCATGGACAGTCTGATGAGAGATGATGGCCTAGTTGGGAAAGTGGGGAGTAATCTGACGTGACTAAAGGGATGTATACGAATTGTTCGAACTACAACCAATCAGTCGTCTATGGGGCAACCTGCTACACAATGTTCCATAGACCTATCCACTGCCATTTTGTCCGCTATAATCAGTATTGTGCGTATTTAGAGGTAGTTTGAGATGTGTCTTACATGTAAGAGACCGCCAATTAAATACTAACTCGTATACTTTCTACATGTAGACATGTTCCCCTAACCAATACCTCCCGCCTGTAGGTTTTCCGGTTTGCCACGTAGGATGATGTCATAGATGAAGCATATTGGGGTATAAGACTTCTATGTAATCAAGTTTGTGTGTGAGTGTGCAAGCATCTGTCTGATGTTTGTCAGTTGACCCAGCTTTATTAAAATAATAAAGTAATATTTGCGATATTCCTTGATTCTGTCTGGTTAGTTGGTCGGAGATCTTTTATTGGTAATTCCATCTAACACAAGAGACGCTTCAAGGTGCTAGGCCAGACCAAAATCCAACAGCTTTCAATTTTTTAGGTGTTTTAGGAGGTTGCAGGGTTAGGGTATATTTGTTTTTTTAAGGGTTGGGGAGGTATGTATTGGGGAAGAACTGGGGGCATAGAGAGGATATGAGTAGCTGGCCCCATTAAAATGGCACGACACAATGTAACAAAAACTGTGAGCTGTACTAGATGCATTCTCAATTCTGCGCCTAAGAAACTCAAGCTTCCTAAAATGAAATATGGGGTAAGGATTCTGACTTTAGTAATTATCATAGGGCTTTCACTGTACGTCAGTTGATCTAATGCTTAATGTGTGCAAAAACTCATTTACATACACCAACTGATGTAGAATTGAACTTGCTTAATTTGCACATTTTCATTTGTGTAACTTCCTTCAAATTAATTCCTGTACAAATATAAAACACTTTTCAAAAAGTGCCTGTGAATCTTTTTTATATCAAGGCTGAATGACCGATGATGGATGGGTTGTAAGAACACCAGGTCATTTGGGACAGCCCTATCCTTATGTGTCATGTCCTTGCCAATGGAAGGAATTGTAGCCTGTCTCGACCATACCATGAATAATGTATCCGTAAGAGCTTGACTGAAGGGCAAAACTGGACCATGGTTATTGTGTTCACAGAATGCCTGTAATTGTGTGTTCTTTCTGCTCTGCTGAGGTAACTAACACCCAGATGTCTACCTCTCTGTTGATAACCATTCTGAATAACCCAAAATCCAGGTCTGAGAAATGGAACAGTTGAAATTTCCGATTATGGGGAGGTATCTAGGCTGATTGCATCCTGGTGCTCTTTTTGCAGCCTCAGGCGAGATCTTGGCCAAATTCCTATGGCCACTCCCCTTGTGGTGTGTCACATAAGGGTTGGAAGATGGGTAGCATAGGCTCTACCATCCTCATATTTCTCCACTGGATCATTAAGATACAAACTGTCTAATTCACACATGCCCAACTGATGTAGAATGGAACTTGCTTTACTTGCACCTTTTCTTTTGTGTAACTTCCTTCAAATGACTTCCAGGCCATAGATAAGGACATTCCCTTTACTAAACCTCTTCGAAATTGCCTGAAAATCCCATGAAATCGCCCCTTATGAGAACAACTTTTTATGGCATGATAATTAATCTGCATGAATAAACACCTTTTTTTCATGATTCTTTGTTTAATAAAGGTTGATCATACCCTTTATGATGGGTTTGTACCTATTTCGTTTCGAATCTTAGGTTTTTTTAAATGCACTTGACTATACTATTACAAGTGTGATGTGTTATTAGTGAAGTGCTTTTGGGTGTGCTACCTTTCCACGTGCATAGAAAGCCTTCTACTTATTTCTATTTCCTTTTATTGAAGGCCTCTGCCAAAGCTGCCATGTTTCATTCATTAATGATTTTACTGATGGTGACAGTACTATGTCTAAAATGGAGGATAATTGACAATGATCTTGGGGTTTCTCTATTTCTATTGATATCTGGAACACTATTTGGTTAAAATGTACCAAAACCTTTATCGCTGCTAACATTACACAAACTATGTCCACAAACTATGTCGTCATGGGTAGTATAGCTCAGTGGCAATGTGGTCATCTTGGAAGCAAGACGACACAGAGCAACACAGGGTCGAATCCCGGGTCTGCGGTTCCGAAACCTCTTCGGTATTAAGAGCGTTATAAAAAAAAAAACAATTATGAAATTATAATTAATTATAATGCTAATGTTCTTTATTATGCAACAAACCTTTCTTCCCAGACAAGAATTTCAAGATTTTTCCCTAACTGTGTAAATATGTGTTGGGCCTATCCTTTACCTAATGCTATTTTATTTGGTATGCCATTGTTAAAGTTTGGTCGACCACAAACATACACATACATATGTATATGTGTAAGTGGTGGTCAGGGTAGAGCACGGGTGCACAACTGATTTTGCCAGAGGGCCAAATGTACCCTACATGCTGCCTATAGTGGGCCGAAAAGTAAATGCGGGAGGAGCGGTAGTCGGGGGAGTGGTAGGAGTGTTGTTCAACCCTCAATTTTTATTAAACACATGGAAAAAGAATACATTTTTAGGTGTGCCGGTCTTTATTTGTATTTCAAACGTACATTTTGTACATTTTGTACTACAGATTTTTCATTTGTATAATTTATTTCTTTCATAAGGATATATTGGCAATTGTGGACAAAGTAGATAAATCATTCAGGAGAAAAAACACTGCGCTCAAACATTTCACACATTATGCCGCTTTAGACTTGCAAGGCACAAGCTCGTTATTTTGGACTGCTATTTGGACTGCTATACTTTGCTGTTTGGGTTGGCCATACTCTTGGGAGTATGGCCTTCGTTGAGTCAGGTTTCCACAAAAGCCAAAGGAGGGACATCTCTTAACTGTGCCTGATTTAACTTTATGATTGGGTTCACTCTTGAGTGTGACACTATGCCCCATGGCCCGCACCACCACACTATGCCCCGTGATCACCACCCCCAAAGAAAAACTCTGCCACATGGCCCCCACCCCCAACCAAACCCTATTCCCCATGGCCCCCACCTCCAACCAAACACTATACCCCATGACCACAATCCCACAACTAAACACTGCGCCCCATGTCCCCCCCCAAACAACAGAGTGACCAGTGGATTGCATCAATCAAAGAGCCTTTTCACAGAGACGGTGAGCTACATAGCATTGGCATCAACAAATGAAACTGCATGCATCCCGTTTTCTCTACTAACCAAAGTGTGTGATCCTGGGCAAATCATTTAATCGCACTGTGCCTTGTCTGCAGTGATTCACTTCATAGCTTATGTTAACATATCATACTGTTATAAAAAAAAACAAATCCTAATGACTATAGAGTTGCTGCATATATAATAATAGTGTAATTTAGGTATTTTGCACCACAAAGTTATTTGCCACTTGGCTTCCTTATGGCAACCTATTCTAAAGTCACTTCCATTGTACCTCCGAGTACCAAAAAATGATGATGCTCCTGGCAAGGTCCTTTTCTGGGAAGTCACTTGGTGCAATCCATATGCAAGTGTAGGTGTTAAAGTGCCATCTGCCACTAATGTTACAAAAAAAAAAGTTGATGGGAGGGGAAGCTGCGTGAATGAGGCTGTATGTATGGAATGGTGCACACTGCATTTGGGGGAAAGTAGCAGGACTTTTTTTGCGCCTCTCCTGATACACTGTTGCAATGCTGGATACTCCCGTGCACACCCCCCGAAACCTCCAGCACACACACACACACACACCAAAAAGAACATGAGCGCGCCGCCACTTACCAGCACTGTGGATGTCGTTGCGCTGCCCGTAGTTGGGCACCACAGGGTTGCTGCTGGCAGGAGGGTGGGCCGTGGGGTTCTCAACGTGCTGCAGCTGGCGTGGCAAGGATGAAATGCCTTCCGGCAACAATCCCTCTATTGGTGTAGCACATGTACTACGTGACTCTTAAGAGCCACGTAGTAAATGCAGCCCACCAATAGAGGGTCAGCATTTCCCGGCCCGGCAAGTCAAAAAAAGGCTTTCCTAACAGAGGACGGTCGTACCTGCTTGCAAGCCACCCTCCGTTAGGAAAGTCTTTCATCCTGCCGGGCCAAGAAAATCAACATGCCGGGTCCGCACTTGGCCCGCGGGCTGCATGTTGTGCACCCGTGCGGTAGAGGGAGGAGCATGAGGGGCACAACAAAATATAAGATTGAATTCAGGTTGATCAAAATTAGTCAACCAAACTGCAGACATTCAAAACAATGTAGAACAATTTTATGCACATGATTTTATATTGCAAATGTGTGCATACATTTTGGTCTGATATTTGGATTGTTTTGTTGAACATTTCCAACTTTGAAGTTCCTCTGTCACTTGCTAACCTTTTCTTAGGCACTCTGACTAGCACTGATATTAAAGTTATCCGATCTCCCATGTTGTTTAATGTATTAATTGGTGTTGCCTTTGAGATAATTTCTTCCACTGTGAAGGCATCAGGAAGTAGACAGACAACTGAGTAAAGTTTAGGCTACAAACTTTAATTTAAAATCACAATGAGGTTGGGAAAAGGCCTACCTTGCCCTATGCTAAGGTGGCATTTCCCCACCTAACTAAAACTAAGGATAGTCTGTGTCAGGAAGTACAAAGTAAATGTCTGTCTGTGTCCACAACCTATACTTGCCCTCACATCTATTTGTTCAAACTGTGCAGGAATGTCAGCATCAAATGAAAAAGTGTTCAGACAAATGTTCAGAGCTTCTTCTAGCTCTTGGTCGCAAATGGGCTCTCCCTTCCCCAGGATTCAAATAGTTCACTGTCAAACACAAAGGGGTTCCCTTCCTCAAGCTTTGATGTCTTTCACAACAACACAATATCTCTGGATTCTTCCCAGCTTTCAGGCTTTTTGGCTTGTTCATTGATATCATAAAGTTCAACTCTTTAAGTTCACAATGTACAAGCTTCTCTGGCTATTCAACCATAAATGTATAGATGAGTCAGGTGGCGTCTCTTTAGTGGGAAGAAACAGTCCAGGCACCGTTGTCGGACCACGCGGTCTACCCATTACAGGCCATGCAACTGAAACACCTGATTGGCTTCTTTTCCATAGTTACACCACCACTGCTTCAGCTCAACAGTGATATTGGACTTATTTTCTTGCAGTTCTTTTCAACACTTGTTTTGCCACCATTCACTTGTTGGATTATCAAACTTTCTCATAGTGTTGTGTGTAAAACCTGAAGATGTCTCACCCGCTAGTCCCTGGGGATCTGTCATCCAGGTGGCCAGGACACGGCCATCGCTTTTGGATGCAGTTCCTGGAGGTGGACCAGTGTGCGAGGATCACCTGGGTGAGGGGTCCTCAGGGAGTGGAAGTGGGACACCGGATGGCGAGACGCAGTATCCCCTTCTCCGGTCAAGGAAAAACCCTGTGCACATTCTAAAGTCTTTGATAGCTTATGAAATCGTATAGGAAGTTGGTCCGAGCCCAGCGGAAGGAGATCAGCTAAAAGCTTTTGGTTAAAGAAAGCTTGGGTAAAGTTATGAACATTGTGTTAAATGGAATCTGAGCCCGACCGAGGGACCCTGAGATCTGAGCTCAACCGAGGGGGATGTGAGATCTGAGTCCGACTGAGTGGGATTTGTGCTGAACCATGAGTCACCCATGAAAGAATACCCTACGAGGAATTAGATGCATAAATAATGTACGAACATTGTGGTGAAAGGATCTGAGCCCGGCTGAAGGGGATCTGAGGTGAATAGCGAATCGCCTAAGAACTTAAATACTTGTGATCATCTGAAAGAGGAAAAGAACTTACTGTTTGTTGCATCAGGCCCTCTGAATGAAGAAAATTTCCGGTTTTTTTTGCTTTTCTGGCCCTTCCACGGCCTTCTCAATTATATTACAGTTCGGTATTCACAAACCACTCCGTTCATCAACCTTCACATTATTGAAGCCATTAAACATCAGTGTTTTACATATTATGGACCATCAATCACATTGCCTCCGGTGTCGCTTGCGAGTGCTCAGACCTTCCTTCACCACGCGGCTCACACCACAGCGTCCCGGAGTCATTCAGCCTCACTTGACTCCCCGGGTATGCCGTTATTGTGTGCCCGTCTCCGCTTCGGTCAGTTCTTCGTGGCTGCTGCTGTTCCCGTCTCTACACACCCCTCTTCCTGGTTCTCCGACACCTTGGGCTACCGGAGAGGGAATCCTCTTGACTCCAGGTGGTAGGCAGGCTAGCCTGGCCAACGGTGACCTTCCGACACAGCCAGCCGCAAACTGCTTCTGCTGCAATGACACTGCAGCTCCTCAGCTTTCAGACATGCATCTCCCTGCCTTCACCTCCGGCTTCTCTGTCTGCAAGCACTCCACAGGTGTTCTCGATCTCTTTCCCTTTTTCTCCACTAGCCTCACCTGAGTGGGCCATTTATACCGCCCCTCTGGCTTCAGGTGTAAGCCATTCACATTGAGTTCACAATGGTCTGGGTACTCAGCATCCCTCTTCCTCGTCCCAGTACCCGAGTGGTGATTGTGTATGTCTGAATTAATAAAGGCTGGATGTACCTGTGAGGTCTCTTCCTCGTCTCAGTACCATAGTGGTATACATTGGGAGATGTTTTTCTAGCACAACAGGCAAGGGATTGGAAATATCCCATAAAAGCGTCAGGGACATTTGCTTCTTTATGAAAGGGGAATGAGGGATACCGTGTCTCACACAAGGGTGCCTCATCCCCACTCCCCAAGTCTCCTCCTCTCAGGTGATCCTCCCTCGCATATCCAACACCAGGATCAGGATCCAAAAGCGATGGCCTTTCCCTGGCCACCTGGGGGGAGAGGGGAGTATTTTTTGGCAAAAGAAGTGAGGACTCCCTCAGATTCCTCACACCACGTGGAAGTACTCTGAGCATTTATTAATCATATCGTAGTGGTTCTTCCAGAAAATCAACAATAGGTGGTTAATTTTGGATAATCGTTTTAAAATCTTAATATCCCCAATGTCCTTTTTACAGCTAACCAAGTGGTTAAACATACTAATATTCCTAAGCCACCATGATTTTCACTTGCTTATTATTATTGCTACATCACCCTTTCCTCTTTACCATTTCCCATATCTGTCCTTGTCTTGTCTCTACTGTTATGTGTTTTAAATAATTCTAATACAATGCGAAATATGCTTGGATATTGCTAAGAATATTTTAGATGCAATTTATAGTTCCAGGTTATGAATTTTATTGTTTTTTGCATTTCGATAACAGTTATTTGAATGTTCTATTTATTTGATAATTATCATCATCTTGATATCTTCCTTGTTAATTTGGCTCTTCCAGGTATCCATAAAAGGATCCCTGAATGCCCTTGTCTATTACAACAGCAAGCTCATCTTTCCCACCTGATGCAGTTTCTGACACCTGGGCAGCCAATACTCTGACATCACTTCTCCTGAGACTTGTATTTGAAGCAAACCATTTATTGAACCATACCGGGACCTGATCATTGGGGACAGTCGAGTGATATGTCTGAGCTTCAACTTCTACATCACAAGACACCTCCACAAAACTGACACAAAAAATCTTGCTTATTGTTCTTCCCAGTTTCTGATGTCACAATCATCCTACTGCCTATTAAGGCATCCACCTTAATGTAACTTATGGAACTCCAAGGCTGTGTCCTCACCCCAAGTCCATGCGTCTCCAAAACACCTCCTGCATATTACACGCCACAGTTCACAGCACTGTGTCGACCTCCTGCTGCACCACTCTCGACTCCCTAGAGCCAGAAGAGGAGTCCCTGCCAAATCTGTCAACGCGCAGTCTCTGGTTTCATTGCCCCAACATTACATTGCAGGCACTGTGGGAGGAGGCGTTGTTAGCTGTTGAAGCATTTCTCCAAACATTTTCAGACTTTTGCACTGGAGACATCCAAGACGCTGATGGCCAGTGCCAGCTGTTTAACAGCCGCACCCCCCTCCCCCACCCAACCAACTTGATAGGTAGATCCTTATGGGGGACCTCAGACTTCTGCTTTTTGGTCTTTGTGAGTGTCTGTGCTTTGCGGACCGTGAATGAGATCTCATTCAGTCCCTCCCCCTGGAATTGCAGGAGGGATCCGGATAGAGTCCCTCCCTCACGAGTGCTCAGAGAATGTTCACTCCAGCTCTGAGGAATCCCTGTGACATTCTTTTCTCATTTGCCTCCTCCTGAGAGATCAGAAGCCGCTCCAGGGGCTGTCTAGCATCCAATGTTGTACACCAGAACACCACATAGTCCTTATTTATATGGTTGGACATCTGAAACAACATGCAGCAGTCATGGGCACTGTAACAGAATTAGTTCTGTGACACTTGCTCTAAGCTTTGAAACACAATAGTTTTTTTCTCATTTTAGCAAAAATAATGTGAAAATCACAATCAAATTAAAACAAGGAATGAAAGAATTTGAACTTGTCTGCATTGAAGCTCCACAGCTCGGACTGCCATCCTACAAACTGTGCAGTTAGAAAAGGACCTGTTATGCAGTGGACTGGCAGCGCTACTTATACCCTGGCCACATTTTGCTTGCAGTACCCTAAAATGTTGCTTTCCGGGTGATCTAGGTCATGGTGTGGAAGCAAAAAAGGAGGAGGCACGGCATGAATGAGATAGCAGTGTAGCCTAAGCCAGGACTGTGCGGAATAGCTAGCCAATCAGCCTCCTCTGACAGACAGATATGACATAGCATTAGAAGTGCAAGCATCAGTAGAGTTAGCTAAGGTGTGGAGAGGGGTTGGGTGGGATTGCACTGTGCAAGGAGTCCTGAGGAAGCAGCTGCAATGCAATGAATGTTAAGTCTCTAGATTATGCAGGCTCCAAGATCCCCGCTCTGCTATGGTTGGAATCAGAAGTAACAACAGTTTACTGGTGTTGCCACACTGCCTAGCCATGTAATGCACATATACCTAGTGAGGCAGCGACTGAGGAGTACTTGAGGACCAGAAAGTAGGCTGACCTGGCCATCCCAGTGATGGCCATGGCCATGGTACTGCTGTTGTGCTCAGCATTATAAACTACCAACTAATGAACCAGAACTTACTGGGCCAGACCTACTCTACATTCGCTGCACCACTGTGAGCTGCATCACCCCAGGAAGTGTGCTGCTAACTGAAGCAGATAAATAATCTGTGCATCAGCTGCTACAGCCAACCACGCATTCCCCTTTCGTACTCAAGTAGGTTGCAATGTGGTTATAGGCAGGATCTTGGCAAGTAGATAATGGGAAATAAGTAGAAGAATGCCCAATTGCCCACAAGTGAAAATTCTAATTGGCTTTTGTGACGAATCCCGATATGCCATCACTTCTCCCTGAGGGGGAGCCCCATACCATGAGGCCAGGGTGGTGAGGCCACTACCTGATAGTCCCCCTGGGGGTGGTACTCAGTGGGAGGATCTCATGGGAAGAGACCACCCCTCTGGGGACAAGGGAGAACATCTCTGGAGAATGCAGTATATCCACCCTCCACCATGCCCGAAGCACCCTCCTCAGTCCTTAGATCCCTCTTCCAACACAAACTCCCATGGTGAGAACAGACCCATGTACTTCTGTACTAGCTGTGAGGTTAATATAGCTAAAGGTACTGGGACGAAGAGATCCTTGAGAGCCTTAAGGGTTTGCCTGACCCAAGTACTGGAAAAAGGTGGACCCTAGGAGGAATAAGGACGGACATGACAACCACCACCACAGGTGTGGATGTTGCACCAGGTTGGAGCTTGCAGAATAAAATGGAAACCAAAGGAGGACTTTTTGTCTTCTGCCTGCGACGAACCCGGGAGTTTCAAATTGATCAAGACAAGAACCAGACAGAGCGGTGGACGCAGGCGAGCAGCTGTGGAAGTCCCGAGGTGGTGAAGCAGGAAGCAACCTCCCCGCCAGTTCTGAAGAACTGCAGTGCTGCCTGGAGGAGCTGGAAGCAGACCAACGGTACAAGTAGCCAACAAACAGAGAGAAGGAACGTCAGTGCTGCCGTAAGGACGCCTGATCGCAAGAACCAGAGAGCTACCCGAGATCAATGGCAGGTATAGGGAAGTTCAGGAGGCCTGGTAGGGACGCGGGGCAGGGGGGGGGAAACGCATTTGTTTCCATTTACCCACACTTGTCATTTGATAAGATTCTCTAATTACAAGCACCATGTGGACAGTGAGGATGCTCTCCCAAAATGGATGCAAGCTACATCTGTGAGGGACGTGGGGTGTAAACCACAAGAGACTGATTTGATAGACATTTGGACATTTTTCAAAGTTGTGGCTTACCTTGTCTTTTTGAGTCATGTTGAAATTTTTCATTTTCATTTAGCCGAAGGCCTTGTCAAAGTCCTGAATAAAACGGGTTAATTTTTACACCTTTGGTTGTGCCCAATTGTGGAATCCACTGGTCTACTATGACAAGGTGCAGTTCATTATATAAACCTGGTAACTCAGTCACATCAGATGGAGAAATTACTTACAGTAATGTTCTTTCTATGGATTCTTCTCCCACAGATTCCTCATCCGATAGATATTCCCTCCAGCTTCGCTGCTTTGGAAGTTTTTCGACAGGTGGCGTAATTGGCATCGACCCAACCGTCGATCTGTCTTGCTCTGCGTCTGATTGTCGGCTCAGGGCGCGACATCAGGTGTTGTATAAATACCATGTCACTACGCCCCAACCTCAGTTCCCCCCTTTTTTCCCCGATCACCACACGCTGCATAGGAAAACAGAGAGAACAAACAAGCTAATGAGCCCTTAAAAAAGAAGTAACTATAGACCTCCAAAGGAGGAACAATTGAACAAACACTCCAAGTAGAGTTAGAAAAGTCTTAGTTTTAAAAACTGTGGCAGGAAGACAGAAGACTGACACATAGGACCATCACCAAGTCAACGTAAAAGAGAAGATGCATGGAAAACCACTGACTTTCTGAGCATGGCTGGATGGGAGGGGAGATGAGGAATCTGCGGGAGAAGAATCTATAGAAAGAACATTACGGTACGTAATTTCTCCTTCAATGGATTGCCTTTCTCCTACAGAGTCCTCATCTGATGGACTCCCAAAGCAGTAAATGAAGGAGGCGGGCAGAAAGGTATACCAAGAAATTTTGCAGCACTGCACTGCCAAAAGTACAAACCTCATCTAGACTGTAGTGCTTTGCAAAGGAATGCAGGGATAACCATGTTGCAGTGCGACAAATCTCCCGGACATCGACTCCCCTCTGCAAAGCTGTTGATGCTGAGACTCCCATGTTGTCGAATGGGCTTTGATGCCTGCTAGTAATTCCCATCCAGCAGACTGGTAGCATATATCTATGCAGAAAATGATCCACCCGGAGAAAGTCTGCTTGGATATGGACAGGCCCTTACAGACTATGGAAAAGTCCACGAAGAGCTGGTCAGCTCTTGTGAAATCAGCTGTCTTGGCAATATATTAACTCAAAGCCCTCTTTGGGTCTAGGCGATGCAACCGTTCCTCCTGTTTAGAAGGGTACGGAGGAGGGTATAAGACTGGAAGGTCTATGGATTGCAAGAGGTGAAATTCTGAAACAACCTTGGGGAGTAAGCCAGGCCTTACCTTGAGTGAAACTTTCTCCCAGAAAAAACGCAGGAAAGGTGGCTTACAGCATAAAGCCTGCAGTTCACTAAGCCGCATAGTCGGACTGCAGCATGCTTCTTGAACATTTCAAGCATCGAGGATTTGAAATCCTCCCACTCTTGGCGGGTGGTAGGCTCAGTCAACGGCTTAACTCTGAGTCCCGACAGTGGCCGTGACGCCTTTTCTTCTTTCGGGTCAAGGAAGAGTGGTTTCTCGAGTGGGACCGCTTCTTCTTCCGCCTGTATTCTTTCTCTGGGGTTGGGGTTGATGGGTGGGCGTGTGTAGCCCCTCAGTTTCAGCCTCCGAAGACCGAACCGTCGAACAAGCCAGTGATTTTGAAGGCGGTCGACCAAGAGCGAGTTTTGCAGCTCGATTGCAAAGGGATTTGGGTTGCATTTTGGAACACGATGGACACCTGTCAGTCCCGTGACCCGTGCAGAGGCACCAGAGACACAACTCGTGTGGGTCAGTGATGCACATCTTGGTGCCACAATCAGAACACTGTTTGAGACCCGAGCGACCGACATCTCGCGTGGAGGAATTAAAAAAAAAAAAAAGTACACCTTTTCTGACGAAAACGTCGCGAGTGTTGAAGCTCTGTGTTACCAAGCAGCTTGTTAGTGTGCGAAAAAAAGGAACTGACGTTGGGGCGTAGTGATGTGGAATTTATCCAATGCCTAACGTCACATCCAGAGACGACCAGACGCCGAGCAAGACGGATCGACGGTCGATGGCCGAGTCGAGGTCCACTAAACCCTGTGTCGAAAAATTTCAAAAGCAGCAAAGCTGGATGGAATATCTATCAGATGAGGAATCTGCAGGAGAAAGGCAATCCATTGAAAAAGAGTGCCATTTGTAAATAAAATGCAACTAATGAGAAATATGTGTACTGTGTTTGTAGAAGGAAAGAAAAAAAATACTCACATCTTCATCTTTAAATCCCTCTGTCAGCATTCTGTGTGCCACCAAGTGGCCATCAACATCTCCGTGACATCTATGATAACGGCCTCCTGTCTGATTGGCTAGGTTCTTCAAAAATGCATTGGTTGATCTAGCCATAAAAATGATCAAAGAATCATTAGTACTGAGATAAGTAAATATGAAGCAGAAATGCATAAACTTTGATCTCCACTTACACAAGTGATTGAATGCAGGATGCACAGCATTAACAAATATGTACACTTGCCAGTCGCAATACATGCACTATTTACAATATTATGAAATATGATCCTTTTCACAAAGCCGAGAAAGCATTGAAAATGAAAGCTTCCTCAATGTCAGGCACTATGGTGAAAACTATGGGGATCAACTGACAAATACGTTACTATTAGTAACACTGATGTAAACTTAACTTCTCCTGGAAAAGGCTATTGAATTGACAAAACAGTTGCTAAAAGTTCTCTCCAGAAACAGGTTACATGGTAAGTCAGAGCTATTAACGTTTTGGGTAAATGGGCGCTATGAAAGAAAACACTGTTAAAAACTACTTACCTATGGTAATGCTCTTTCCGATAGTCAATCCTCCCACAGATTGCACATATTAGATATATTTGGCAGCATCAGATGAATCACAAACTTTTTTCCCAGCAGGGGGCACAATACGACTCCAGTGTAAATCACAGTGTAAGTCCCAAGACATCCTAGCTCCTCTAACCTATATGTAACATTGGGCAGCACATTTATACCTTAGAACCACGCTGCACAACCCCAGTTTTCCCTTTTTCCCTGTGCTCAGCCACCTCAGGGAACTTGAAAGGGAATCATCAAGCACTCTACTGCCGGGGCAGGGTGGGAGGGTGAAGAAAAATCTATGGGAGGAGAATCCATCAGAAAGAACATTATCAGAGGTAAATAATGTGTTTTTGTAATGGACTGCATCTCCCCATAGATTCCTAATCTTGGATAGACTCCCAGAGCAGTACCTTTTGCAAAGTAGGTGGTGGGTGCGAGAATGAAGAGAAGCTTGTGATAGCACAACATTTTGTAGGACTGCTCTGCAGAATCCAGCATCCTTACCAGAAGGTACCTATAATGTTTGGCAAAGGTATGCAAAAGAGGCCTAGTTTCATCCTGGCAAATGTCAAGGACTGGCACCCTCTCTTCTTCAGAACACGAGTCTCTGCTAGCCCTATGGTTGAATAGGTCTGAAGGCCTTCAGGAACCGATTTTCCGCTAAAGAATAGCATTCTGAAATGCAAAGTACAATGCAACATGATAGAGTCTGCTTTACCTGGGTATGCCTCAGCACAGCTTAGGAAAAAAACTGTTCACCTTGTCTGAACTCACTGGTCCTACCCCCATGGAAGCTCAGAGCTGCTCCAGGGTCAAGACTGAGAAATCTTTCTTCCTTCTTTGACTTGCTAGCAGAAGGGCAAAATACCTGCAGTTGTATCTTTTGCAACAGGTGGAACTCCGAGACAACTTTCAGCAGGAATGAAAATCGTACTCTGTGTGTTACCTTTTCCTTTTAGAAGGTAAGATAAGGAGGTCCACAAGAAATGACCTGCAACTAGTTATTGCAACCATAAAACATGTTTTCCACGCCCAAATTCTGAAAGGCAATGAATGCATTGGTCCAAAATGGTGCTCCAATCAAGAAGGCCAGTAGCAAGTCGAGGTCCCAAGAATGGACGATGAAATGCACTGGTGGAAACACTCTGGGGAACTACATCACCGTAGGAAATGAAAATAAGAACCTTGCTCTGGTGTGCATTCAAATACTCAAATTGCTGCCAATTAGCCTTTAACAGTCCATATTTGCAGGCCTTACTGGGCCTGACGTGGCATAAAAGAAAGCACTGATCCTGCTAATCATGAAAACAGGTCTAGTTCTTTCTCTTTGCATCAAGAAAACCTTCTCCAGTGACAACTCTAAATAGCTTTAGTGGCTTGTATCCTGTCGGATAGAAGGATCTACATGACGTCTTTCAGGAGGCCCCAGTCCCTGTAACTCAGACTCTCCGTAACCATGCATTAAGGTTGAGCATGCAGGTGTTCAGATTGAAGGACAAGACCTCATGATTGGGTAAGTCCACTCTCGGGGAAAGGTGACTAAGAGGGCAGATGGCCATATCCAGAAGGCCCTGGTACTATGTTCTTGAGCCCCAAATCCGAGGCCGCCAGGATAATTCCTGAGAACATGTGGGATGATGGTAACTGGCAGGAATGCATACCGACGGGGACAATCCCACTTCAACACAAAGGCATCATCCAATGCCCATCTCAAGGGAAATTCCCTGAAATAGGCAAATTTGCACTTCCTGTTCACATCGGAGGAGAACAAATGCACTTTGGGGTTCCCTAAAGGTTGCAGATTGCCAAAATGACCTCCTGGCACAGCTCCCACTGGGTGACTGAACCCTGCCTGCCCAGGGCAACCGCCACCACGATCTCCATCCCAGCCAGATGGGCAACTGAGAGAAATATGATGTTCTTCAATGCCCAGAATCGGAGCTGACTCGCTGTTAGGAAAGATTTCATCAATGTGTAATTTTCCCTCCATTTGTGGACCCCTGTGAGAATCAGGACAGGAGCCGGGATTGATGCAAGTGAGAACTTGATTCAGGTACTGTAATGGTCAGGAACCTAAACAAATTAAAGTAAGGACCCCGGCTTCGGCACAGTTACTTCACTGTGCATTCAAAGTCTGGGGTATGAACTCCTTGTGAGGCTTCTCCTATTCACTCGGGTACGGATAGGCCCACCAGTCGCTTCCACACTCCTCTCCTCCTCCCTGCAATGAGCAACAACAATGTCATTAGGCCAGTCCCTTTTATATCCAGTCATAGGCTTGAAAGAGGGCCAATCAGAGACCAGACCCTTCCCCCTCCCTCTGATTGGTTGAGACTCTGGGTGCCCTTCCTCTAGAAATAGAGCTGCCTTGCCCCTTCCTGTTCCCTTTACACTGCTAGTTGGAGCAAAACCTCCCACCAAACCCCCAGCCCCCTGATGGCTGCCATTGTACCCATGTGCAACACGGCGTGGGAGCCTCCTGTAGGCTCCGCCCACCGTGTATGGCGTCTTGCCTTCCTTACATGCTACTCACCATGTGGAATGACTGGGGCCCGTTGGAGTATTAGGTAAGGAGGAGTGGGGTCTGTGTCCTCTGGGGTTGAATGGTGGGGTACCCATATCCCCTCCGACGTTGGGCGGCCGGTCCATGCTTGGGGCGTGGGTTTCTGAGGTCGGCCGCCGACCAACGTCGGAGGGGAATGCGCTGGCTCACCGCCCGACGGTACTCTGGCCCATTCTGCCTTGCTGCAGCGTCTGCGACCCGGACCATCCAGAGTGGCCGGCGCTGCGGCAGTGCAGGCGGCCCTGGCAACGGTGGCCAAACGGGAGACCTTGGCACCCGCCCGCGCCGCCACGGCTCCTCCCCTGAGCCCCGCTCTCTTCCAGGTTGAGGCGGCGCCGGGTCTGCATGGCACCTCCCTGCCACTTCCACAGCTTCCCGCAGCAACCCTGACGCTTCACCCCTGGCACCCCCATCCTCACAACCCCCCAAACTGTTTGTGTGGCGTGGCTATCCTATCCTGACTTTGCCAGCAGAGCAGAGCCTTCAGCTGCACTCCCATGGGCCTTTGCCCACTTGTTATGGGGAAACTGACACATCCTTCAGACTGTCAGTACTGGGAAACTATGTTTCCCTTAGTATTCGACTACGTTACCATTTCTTGGTAACTTTGTAACAGTGCAAAATGTACCTTCTTGTATTGTGCGTTAGGGTCCTTTTTGTTTTATGGCCCTAGACACCCTCAAAGGATTTTTGGTGAATGTACAAGTGTGCCTGGGACGGACTGGTGGCAGCAGTTACCTTTAATAAGTGTGTTACTTCTTTTTACGGATTCACATCACGTTTACCGTGTTTGGTTCAAGACTGTGGCCAGGTCCGAAAATGTCCGAGTAACTAAGTCTTTTGTTCTGTCCCATGGCAATTTTGTCCCTTGCCTTCACCCAGGTCGAGTAACCTGGGTTTTCCTATTTGGGCATGCAGCCTCCCGCGGCAACAAAAAAAAAAATGTCTTTCGCGGACTGTCTGCTCCCAATCCACACTACTGGTGCCAAGATGTCTGGAGTGCCTGAATGACTGGGACCACTGGGACCACCGTGGACCGTGATAGGTCCACAACTGGGATGCCTGCATGAGAGCAGATCTTCGATTGGAAGTCCTTGATTTTGCTGCGAAGGCTAATCTTGGATAAGAGAAGGGACTTGGCATCCATTCCAGGTCGATCGCCAGAGTTCTCCCCGAACTACAGAAGGAGCCAAGTATCCTGCACGAATAAACAAACTTGTGAAACCGCTGGAGACGCATTGGAAGGTTTTGGCACCCTTTGCCCTCTGCTTTCCCGTCGGACCCCTGTTTTTTTCACTGACCAAGAAGGCCTGCCAAAGCGCTTCGCCCCTTTGGAGTAGTGGGAATAACTACTCTCAGCGACCCTGCTTACCCACCAAACGAGCCCCTTCTGAAGTGTTCCTGGGCCATCCAGTGAACTGTCCAGCGCTACCTCAGCGTATTCTGCATATCCGCAGCTGTCTCGAGTTTGAACCCAAGATTTGGTAAATCGCTTGCTTGTCGTCCCTTGCCCTCTCCCGCCAAATTGCAGGCCTAGCTGCTCTGGGTCCCGAATTAGGAGAGTGCATAATGCAGAACGCATCTGTGATTCCTGCGTCACTACTTGGTGGTGACAGTCGCTGTAGGTGCCTTGCTGACTTGCACTCCTGTGCCCTGAAGTCTGCTGCACCAGAAATTTCTTTGTATCTCCATCAGAAGCTGAGAAAAGTCATCTGTGATGGGCATCACAGATGATCGTTCTATCCCGCAGCCGCTGGCAGCCAGAGCACTGTGAAACTGCAGGACCCGATCCTACTAGGAACTGCGACTAAACTGGCAAAGTTTGGTCTGGACTGTGCCAAGGGTTGGTGATTATTTGCATCACTTACTGATGTCCCCCTGGCACAACCAATCTCTTTTACGCATGAATATCCCTAAAAAGGTATTAGCTTTTGGCTGGTTTAGCCTGCGCTACGCAGCTATTCTCACCTTTTGAAAACTGTTCTGCCGCCAAGGACAGACCATACTCGAATAGTGGGAACCAATTCTTCATTGCCTCAAGCCCCTTCCTGACTTGCTACAGTTCTCCCAAGAAGACCCACGTTTTGTTCAGCCTGTGCGATCGTGCGCTTTTACGCAGAACTGTACTGTTGAGCACAAGGCTCCCCACTTCTTAGGGCTGGACTCAAAAGTTAGGAAACGACCCCGAAGAATTGTCTAATACTCTAATGTTGTGGCTGTGTTTTACTCCTTTGTCGCATTAGGAAACGTATTGTATATATATATTAGCTAGTATAGTATTTGTGTGGCAACGGTTTTTATATAACTGACGTTTATTTGTGTCTATTGTTCCGGCCAACAATAAACGTATAGATATTTTTCATATACACTTGTCTAAGAGTAATCTGTGGTTTGTTACTGTGTTTGCTTATTGTGGGCTTCCGATCACTCTCACCCCTCCTGAGACTTAGTCTTGACTGCCTGCCAAGCTACCTAGATTGGTTTGGCTTGTCCAGAAGGTTCCCCTGTTTCACTAAACCGAGGGTGGACTCCTAAACCTCTGCCCACCATGTCAGAGTTTAGAAATCCATCTTAACACTCGCTTCCCTGCACTGAGACAATGAGCCTAACCCCCCACCTTGTTAATGTAGTGCAAGGCATACATTAGTTTTGCAAAATTGATTAGCGAAAAAGGCTAAAAGAAAAATGATAAGCTATCCAACCTAAACAATCAGAAATGTTTATCTTTATTTTAAAAACGGATGAGCAGTTAATTGCCACATGCCAATTGCCTAAATAGGGCACGGTTTCTGTTTAAAAGCAGACACTCATACAAATATGCTCATTCCCTCCTTTACACTAACAAACAATAGAACACAGCTATACCCTTCAATGCGGCCTAGCTGCACACATACCTACACTACTCCATGAACAAAACAGTCTTTAGAATACAGTTATACCCCACGAAATAAATCGGCCTAGCTGCACACAATCTCATACACAGGCTTCACCGACGCCAGAATGCAGACTAGGAGATTCCACTAATCACTCACAACCACCGCACCTAGCATTAGAATGCAGCCACTCGCTGCGCATACTGCACTGGCTGCCCACATACTGAGTGCACCCAAGCACTGTATACTACCCTACTCTTTCCACTGACCTTGACTACGGTCCCCAAGGGCGTTCAATCCACAGCGCTTTGAGATCATACCAATAGTATATAAGGTGCTATACAAATGCACAATAAGATAACTAAATGTTTCACACAGCAGTAATTTCCAGGCCTTTTTAACCGTGCAGAGCAGTGTGAGGAACTCATGGTGACAACATTGAATGCTGTATGCGGGGTGGAAAAACACCTAATCTAAACCTAAATCTAGGATGGGAGCAAGCGTCGACCATCAAATGAAAATTAAGGCAGTCCTAGTGGTGTTGTGTCAAAATAAAAAGGGCCTATACTAAGAAACCTACTACCAAAACCTCACAACTAATACAAAAAGGGGTGTGGGATAGATCTCAGAAAAAGAAAGGAGTGTTCTCAAATAATATGTCAGGATGCAGTACTGGACACAGTTTTGGACACAGGGTAAGATGGGAGCTTGTAGCACAGTACTGTCTCGGGCTTCTCCTGCACGAGACGACTGTCCCAATGGCAGCTCTCAGGACACACTCTCAGGCTCTTCTAGCACAAGATGACAGTTCATCTTTTAACCCTGGAGCTTTCAGTTACCAGGGCCTTCGATGGCCAAGTCTCATTTCACTTGAAAGTCTCTTGCCTTCGAGGACCTAATGTGTTCAAACAACAATACAAAAGTTCCTTTAACAAATGAAAGTTCATTTCCAAGGTTTGCTGGGTGATAGGGGTCAACCCCTGGGTCCCCCCTCTTCTGGGCGTGGACCCTTCTTACTTGCTTATCACAGTTTTTACGTAGGGTGACTATTTCACCCCTGGGTCCCCTCTTCTGGGTGCTGACACTTCTCAATCATATTCCAAAATATATCACAGTTCCTATATCAGTCAATTTTGGGTGATAGCTTCACCTCTGGATCTCCCTCGGTTGGGCTCTGACCCATCTTCTCTTTATATTCTAGGGTGATGGCTTCAACCCTGTATCTCCCTCGGTCGGGCTCAGACCCCTCTTGCCTTTTTATATTCTTGGGTGATGGCTTCACCCCTGGATCTCCCTTGGTCGGGCTCGGACTCCTCTCGATTCCGTTGGTTTCTTAAAGTTCACTTTCACTGTGAGATTCACTTCCATTTGTTTCACAGTACTTGTAGATCTAAGTCTTTCGATTGTACAGGGATTCTGCTTGACCCTCTGTATGACCACTTTGACCTATTTCGGGGGCCTTCCTACAGCCTTCTAGTGTTTGTAATTTATCTCATATGGGGCATGATCAGTCTCTAGAGTTAGCTCCCACGTGGTGCCGGTTTCCCTCTGCAGCTGGCCTCCCCTTCACACTTTTAACAGTTCAACAGCTTCTGGTTCAAAACTTGCCGCTTTGCCGTTCTCACTCATCACAGCCCGGTACTTATCGGTTCTCCCCTCGATTTACCGGCTGTGTTGAACTGCTTGGCTTTTGACTTCTCTGGAGTAAAGGGTGGTACCACAGGCGCTAGAGCTTCCCTCGCTCCTGCTTATCGGTATAGGCTTGCCCTGTGTACCGTTGACATCTGCTGCAGGACACTTGTGCTATTGTTTGCGGTTTTAGGCTCTCTCCCACGAAGGTTCCGCTGGCCTGGGACGAAAAGGGCAAGGTCACTTCTCTCCTCGCCACCCTCTCGATTCCTGCAGACTTTCTCCTCTTGAACTGCTGCGTGTAACCCTCTCGTCGTGGTCTGTTGTACTCGCCTTGCTCGTACTGTGCTCTCTGGCTCCACCTTTTATCCTTGTGGGGAAGGGAAAGGGCTGTCAGGTGTGTGATTATGATCAATTGCCTGACTTTGCCTGACCCTTGTATTGGGACATGTCAGGTAAACGGCTCAGTCCATTGTCCTTTGTGTTGTGCAAAGTGTTAGAGTTAGAAGTGGGGGTGGGGGGGGCAGTGGTTTGGAATGTCCTCCGTAAGAGGATGGGGAATAGGTGTAACAGGAAGGGGGATACTGCATCTCACCCGTCGGTGTCCCACTTCCACTCCCTGAGGACCCCCCCATCCAGGTGATCCTCCCTCGCTAGTCCAGCCCCAGGAACTGAATCCAATAGCCATGGCCGTGTCCTGGCCATCTGGATGGCAGATTTCCGGGGTTTAGACAGTGAGACACCTTCAGGTTTCTCACAGCAGGCACCATTCATTTATCAAGCCGAAATTTAGAAGGCCTCATGCCTGCAGGCTGTTATGTTGCGAGTGTGTAATGTGAATGTTTAAATACTACGTCTTTATTACTGCGTAAATAGACTGGTAGAGTGTGCTCATGTTTAGAGTCGGCTGAATAAGAACCAGGTTTTTTAAGTTTTTCAAGTAATATTGGAACTGTCTGATTTATAGACAGAAGTGCGAGAAGAAATTTGGTAGATGGAACATAAATGTGTGGATGGCGGGAATCAAGAACCCAATTCCGTTTTGTAATTGAAAATAAAAAGCACTATGGAACACCAATTAAGTTTAGTTTGTTGGTTGAGTGGGGACTCCAAATGTATAAATGAAAACTTAAACCTTTTGTTTTTTTGAATAGACTTTTTACAAATCTCTCTCTGTTTTTATTTTCACAGAGATGACTTTGGAATAGAACGTCTCAAGTCCAACATGTACATGAATTGACTTCAGTCTTTAATTTGGTTCACGTCCTGATGAAGGCCCTTTGTAATATTGGAGGAAACATGGGTGAATGAATGGATTCCATCCTAATTGGGCCAAAACACGTAGTGTCAACACATTAATATCTATGTTCAATGTGTGACGTCTCTTTGTTACCATTCTGGAGGGGCGTTAGACTCCCTGTAGGTTAAGTAGTATCCTAAATGTTGATAAATTGTATGTGTTAATTGATAAATTGTATGTGTCAGGGTAGAACGTCCTTTTATGATTAGTGTTGTGTTAATCATACATATGATAAATTGGGTACCATGTTCAAAATAAGGTCTATTGTACGTTGTTGCTTACAATAGGATACTCTCATACTACTCCCCCGTACAGACCATTGAAATACTGTTGCACTTCAATCATTATCATGCAATTTGCACATTAAGGTATTTTTGTAGCACTTTATTGCAATTTTGCACAGTAGCATTTGACTGCAACTTTGCACAGACTATTTGCCCGTAATAGTAATGTTTGATATTTTTAATGTGTATCAATAGTAATAAATTGTTTAAAGATATGATTTTGTCTGTGTGTGTGTATTGAGAGATTTGTACAATATTACTACTAAAGTCGATGTTTTCGGTTTTTCTCTGGTAAGAGTGTGGCATGGAATTATCCAATATGAAGTAATTGTACAGACATAGGTGTCCCTTTGTGAGGCATATGAGGGCAGGGCATCCTACTCTGTGTTCCTGGTATGTTACGAATGCAGGGACAACGGCTAGTAAATAGCTCAGAATAATCTATCTCCTGCCAATCATTGGGAGGGAGAAATAGTATTCCCAGAAACTTGATAGAACACAGCCCAGCACAGATAACACAGCCTGAAGGCATTTGCCTCTAAATGTTCTTTGAAGCGTGGGACGGCAACAAATCCCTGCAGTCCAGGGGTGGCGTCAGAGCCTTGCAACTTTCCAGTTGAAAGGGGTGCCCCCCGGCAACTACCCCCAGGTTGGTAGTCAGGAATCTTATGACACAGCAACATACTGCTTTATTCCGTACTTTAAATGCACACTTCGTAGGACACCGTTACAAGCTACATTTGCTGGAGCCCTTCAGGCCGTCACATTCCTTGGGCCACTGCGGTATCTAGAAGTGTTCTTATCACCTTGTTGCCTTTTTAGTCCGTTGTCTCTACAATAGCCAAATGCTGATGAAGAAAGATTAATAGCTTTTCAGTCGAGGTTCAGTGTTTCAGATCCCGTTTGATTGGCAGTCTCGTGATATTCTGCACCCAACTCTATTTCATTGTCTTCATTCGAGTGTATGCACCTCACAGAAGCCTCAGACTTTCTCAGCTTTAGGAAAAGGGCCGCCCAAACATCATGTTGAAATTGATCCGCAAGAGCTGTGACAGCTTCAGCTGGCCCGGCTGCAGTCCAGCGCTTCAAAGACATTTAGAAAGCCTCATGCATGCAGGTTGTGTTATCAAGGAGGGACTGACTGCTAGCAAATGGCTGGATACAATATATTTCCCGCCAATCATCGGGTGGAAGAACGATTATTCACAGACACTTAATAGCACATAACCTCGCACTGATAAAATCTGCAGCAGACCTGCCCTGCCTAACCTCGGAGATTGTCAAGGCCTGCAATAAAAACGGTACCTGTCTTCCTGCAGCACTGATCTTCGAATGCCTGTGAGAAAAAAAGGTACACAATGCTGCTTAGTCAGCCAAGCCCAGAGGGCTTCCACTGAGGCATCTACAGAATGAACACATATTTGTTAATGGTCAGTGAACAAAAAGCCCAAATAAAGCCCCAGTGAAATACCTGTCTGTGTCTAATCAAGACAAAAACATGTAAACTGTTTTTTATTCTCATTATGTGTTCTTATTTGATACACACAAAGAGGGGTTTGCATATATGTTGAATTTAACATTTTTTCACCAACTGGATAAACATTTGTCAGATGCATGGGTAAATCAATAAGCAGTCAATCTTATCACAGTATTCTTAATGATATGTGGCTTTAAGTCTTGAGAGTACAATTGCAAAACATTAAGGTTTTTTTTTAAGCATTTACCCTCTTTTTTTAAACATATGTTTTTTAATTTGTCTTTTCTTTTTGTCAAGTAATAACATCAAAACAAAGGAACAGAGATGAACAACTTACTCTCTTACCTGGTAACATTCTTTCGATGGGATGGTCCGACGATGTATTCCATATCTATGACAGTAATCACCACAGCTGTGCTGCTTCGGAAAATCTTTCGGCATCTGCGTCCGGCGTCGATACGCTGTCCTCGAGGACCTCAGTCGAGCCGACGTCACCGGATATTATAAGTAGGACGCAAGACGCCTATAGCCTCAGTTGTAGTTTTTTCCCAGAACGTGTGGCACCAATCTTCTGCCAGTCGGACCACAGAAAGCCTTGCGAAAACATAAGCTACAATATACGTCGTCGGACCATCCAATCGAAAGAACGTTACCAGGTAAGAGAGCAACTAGTTCTTCGAGGGGATTGGGTCCTCCGACGTATTCCATATCTATGCCAGACTCCCAAAGCAGTACCAACGTAAGGAGGTGGGAAAAGAATTTAGAATATACAAATTTAGAATGCCCAATCAAATTGCAGAGTAAAGGACCGCCTTGCCAAAGGCCAGATCCTGCATTTGGATAGAATCTAGGGAGTAGTGACGTGCAAAAGTATGGACCGAAGCCCAAGTGGCTGCATCACAGATGTGACGAATAGGAACACCCCTCTGCAGGGCAGTAGAGGCAGCCATACCCCTAGTCGAATGGGCCCGTAAGCCTACAGGAGGATCCTTACCCGCCAGGCGGTAACATTCAGAAATTGCCAAGATAATCCATATAGACAAAGTCTGCTTAGTCACAGCTTGTCCCAAACGCCTTCCAGCGTAACCAATAAAGAGCTCATTGTCCACTCTGACCCGGGACATGCGTGAAATGTAGAAACTTAAAGCTCTCCTAGGATCTAACCTATGGAGCCTCTCTTTGTCCTTACCAGGATGCGGAGGAGGATAAAACCCGGAATAACAACCTTCTGGCTTAAATGAAATTCCGACACCACCTTCGGAAGAAAGGAAGGATGAACTCGAAGGACACCCTGTCCTTATGAAACACAATGAAGGGTGGCTTAACTGAAAGTGCCTGTAACTCACTCACTCTGCGAGCGGAAGTGACCGCAACTAAAAATACAGTTTTAAGGGTTAACAGTCTCAAAGGACAAGAATGCAAAGGCTCAAATGGAGCACCCATTAGAAACTTGAGAACAAGGTTCAAATCCCAACCGGGCACCTGGAAAGGTGATGGACGGAGGGAACACATTAGTGAGCCCTTTCAGAAACTGAGAAATTAAAGGAATTTTAAAATAAGAACACTCCTCAGACAAGCGCTTAAATATGGACAGCGCCACCAGGTAACCTTTATTGGTACCCACTTGCAAGCCCCTGTGGGCTAAAGAAAGCAAACAAGACAGAACTACATGAATGTCACATCAAAAAGGATCCACATTCTGAACCCTGCACCAGTCGCAGAACTTTCTCCAACGGCAACGGTACAGGGATTTAGTTGCGGGCCGTTTGGCTGAAAGCAAAACCTCCATCACGTCTTCAGGGAGGTCCCAATCCTTATACCTCAACCTTTCAGAAGCCAAGCGTCAAGGTTGAGGGATCTGACCTCTGGATGGAGAACATGACACCCTTCCCGTGAGAGCAGATCGTCTCGGTAGGGAAGACGATGTGGAGGGCAGATGGACAAGTCAAGAAGGTCCCGGTACCACGTCCTCCTGGCCCATGCCGGAGCAATGAGTATCATCCGGGAACCGAACCTCTGTAACCTCTGCAGCACTTGCGGGATGACGGGGACTGGACGAAACACGTACAGCAGTGGGAATGACCACTCCACCACGAACGCGTGTCCTAAGGCTCCTCTTGGAGGAAATTCCCGTGAGCAGAACCTTTCGCACTTCCGGTTGACACTGGAGGGGAAGAGATCCACTTGAGGGTCCCCCAAAGGGCGAAGATCTCCAGGAGAATCTCCTGAGCCAACTCACACTCGTGAGAGATCACGCTCTGTCTGCTCAGAGCTTCCGCCGTCTCATTTTCGTCTCCGGCCAGATGAACTGCCGAGATCGAAATTCCCTGCTGGATGGCCCAGAACCAGAGCTGCATCGCCTCTCAGCACAGAGGAAGTGACCCTGCCCCCCCTTTTTGTTGAGGTAGTGCATGGCCACTGTGTTGTCTGTCAGAATCAGGACATTCTTTCCTCGCACAGTCGGCAGAAAAGCCTTCAGGGCCCTCAGCTCCAACAGATTGATATGGAGTCTGGACTCCGACGGAGACCAACGACCGCTGACTGTCAGCTCGTTGGCATGAGCTCCCCATCCCGTGAGGGACGCGTCCGTCACAATCGTCACCTCCGGCCAGGGCAGCCAAAACAGAGCCCCCCTCATCAGATTGCCTTCGACGGCCCACCACAGAAGGTCCTGGGCGACCGAGGGCGGCACCTGAACAAGGTCCGACATCCTGCTGGAGGACTGCGACCAATGGAGCTTGAGAGCCCATTGCAAAGATCTCATCCGCAAAATGGCCTCTGGGACCAGAAGAATGCAGGATGCCATGAGGCCGCGCAACCTCAAGAACTCAAACGCTGGGAGACTCTGGGCATGTTGAAACTTGTGCACCATCTGCTGAATGTGGTGAGCCCTCACCTGGGGAGGAAAACGCTGCCCCAGGGACGTGTCGAGCACTGCTCCGATGTACTGGAGCCGCTGAGTTGGCGTCAAGTGAGACTTCTGTAAGTTGAGGAAGAAGCCCAGCTTGTGAAGGGAGTAGCAGGTGACTGACAGATGATCCAGGACTTGCTCGGGAGAGCGCGCTCTGATCAACCAATCGTCCAGGTAGGGGTAGACGTGAATCCCCCCTTTCCTGAGATACGCTGCCACCACCACCATGAGCTTGGTGAAAACCCTCGGGGCAGAGGTCAATTCGAACGACAGGACCCGAAACTGAAAGTGCGAGTCGTCAACCATGAACCTCAGGTACTTCTTGTGCTTGGGATGGATCGGCACATGAAAATAAGCGTCCTTGAGGTCGAGAGACACCAACCAGTCCTAAAGTTGAAGGGCCTTGAGGACTTGAGAAAGAGTAACCATCTGAACTTGTCCTTCCTGAGGAGCTTGTTCAAACCGTGCAAGTCCATGATGGGTCTCAGTCCTCCGTCTTTCTTCGAAATCAAAAAATAAGGGGAATACCATCCCTTGTTCCTCTCCGCTACAGGCACCAGTTCTATAGTGCCTTACTCCAGCAGGGATTGAATTTCCTGCGCAAGGAGCAGATCCGGACTCTTCAAAGAGAGGTTCCCTGGTGAATTGTCGTGAGGCCTCTGCCAGAAAGGAAGACAGTAGCCGTGGGCTATGATCTCCAGAACCCACACATCTGAAGAAATGGCACGCCATTCCACAAGATGCTGCGCCAGCCTTCCCCCAACTGGAGAAGCATGGGCCTCATGACTGAGCTGAAGCGGCTGCGGCAATGCCTGAGGGCAGAGAGGCAACTGCTTGCACGGCCTTGGCACCTCGAGTACCTTGTTTTCCACCTCTGGCACTCCTACGGTTGCCCCTTTGACTAGCAGCTCCTCTCGATTTACTAAAGGACGAGTAATATCGAAAAGGAACCTCCCCTCCATTGCTGTCCCCTAGGACGAAAAGGCGGAGGTTGGCAGACTGCAGCGCCCAACGACTATGCTGCAGCTTTGGAGGACTGCAACCTCTCAAGTCTCTCGTCAGCCTTGCTGCCAAAAAGATGTTCACCATCAAAGGGCATGTTGAGGAGGCGGGCCTGCACATCAGGAGCAAAACCCGACTTCCGCAACCGCACAAACCTGCGTATAACGGTGCTCGCCGCCATGGACCGGCTGACGCAATGACCCATGTCCAGACCCGACTGAACGGATTCACACATGGCATCCTTGCCATCCTGCACGATAGCAAGGAAACCATCCCATTCCTCCCCTTCGGGAATATGATCAGCCGCTAGGGAAATACAGTTCCACAGAGTGTGCGTGAAACGAGACAAGGCACAAACGGAGTTGGCAGCCTGAAGCGCCATACCCCCAAAAGAAAATACCTTCTTCGCCCAGCCGTCAAAAATGTTTGTCGTCCCTATCAGGAGGGATGGTAGGGTACGACGCCTGCTTTGCTGGGGCCGTAGCCGCCTGCACCACCAAACTCTCTGGAGTAGGGTGCGTGGTCAAGTAGCAAGGGTCGCCACTGGCTGGGCGATATTTCCTCGGCAAGGACTTGCCCACTACCAGGAGACTCTCCGGAGCAGTCCAAGCCGCAGCCACCCTTCTCTGCAAGGCCATATGGAATGGCAACACCGGGTCAGTTGGAGGACCTTGGTCCAGGATATCAGTCAGGTCATCCTGCTGAAAATCCCCAGGGGGGGGCAGACCACCCCAGGTAATCCGTGACCCTCGACATCAGGCGCCGATAGGAGTCGGCATGCGTGCCAGGGTCAGGCCTACCAAATTCCACCTCCGGAGAGGTGTCGAGCCCACTTGCAGGTCCTCAAGCTGGCTATGACCAGAAACAATGTCATCAGGGACCTCTGCAGGAACCACACCTTCCTCAGACCCCTCATCCACCTCAGAAATATAATCCAGAAGCTGGAAAGAGGGAACCAAAAAAGGAACAAAGACATGTTTTGCCTTAACCAGAGCCTTTCTAGGGGGTTCCACCATACCACGAGGCATCCCCGACATAGCCGTCTCAAAAGGCGTCGAGGAATCGGTGTCGCCGTCGAGAGCGGCGCTGACAGTGTCGGCACAGACCTCGAGGGCGGAGCCCCGAGTGTGTCTCTCGACAGCCTGGGTGCCGATGGCATTGACGACTTCCTCGGAGGCGGGGCCTCGAGAGAGTCCGTGGACGACCTCGGCACCGCCGGCATCGATGTCTTCCTCGAAGACTTCAAAGGTTCACGCGGTTTCAATTGCGTCGAGGACCGGGACCTGGAACGGGCATGTCTAGAGCGACCATCCTTGTCCGACCGGGACCTCGAAGGTGCCCGGTGGTCACGACGACTGCTCGAGCCCTCAAGAGTGGAATGCTTGTTGGGACAAGCAACCCGCCGACGGGCGGAGTCCTCGGAAGAGGACGGGGAAGGCGACCGGTGACAGCGCTTCCTGGAGTGCCTCGAAGAGGCAGAAGAATGGCGGGACCGACTCCCAGACCGAGAACCCCCGGACTCCTGACGACGATGCAGAGACGCCCCTCGAATCGTCCGTTGAAAGACCAGTGGAATGCGACTTCTGGGGCTTGACCACCTTACCGACCGACAGCTTCTTCTTACGCTCCCGCAAGGCCTTCGATGTGAGCAATTGGCAGTTGACACAGTCGTGCGTATCATGGTCCTCCCCGAGGCACCAGAGGCAAGCATTGTGCGTATCCGTCAGCGACATCTTGGACCCGCACACCCCACACTTCTTAAACTCGGACCACCGGGTGGAAGAAGCTGAAGACGACATGCTTACAAGTAGCAACGAAGAAACAGGTTCGAAGAACCGAAAGAACAGGATTCAGTAGAATCGAGGCGCACCGAGATCTCCGAAGCGAACTCGTTCGTGGAAAAAACAGAACTAAGGCTATGGGCGTCGTGCGTCGTGCGTCGTGCGTCCTACTTATAACATCCGGTGACGTCGGCTCGATGGAGGTCCTCGAGGACAGCATATCGACGTCATCGACGCAGAAAGATTTTCCGAAGCAGCACAGCTGTGGTGATTACTGTCATAGATATGGAATACGTCGGAGGACCCAATCCCCTAGAAACAGTGCATCTTCCAAGTCTTGATCACATAAACATCCCATATAGCAATCCGGTTAAAGACCCTCGATCTGGTCAATCATTCACAGACCATAAATGCCATACATTTCTGATTCTACCCGTACAATCCAGTATCTGTAATCAACATTTTACGGTTCGTAAGACCCTCAATCAACATCCCATAAGTGTTAGACCGCATGCAACACCTTATGGGCCCCTTCATCTTCTCCCATTTGCGGTCCAAGAATCCTGACCTCTATTTCAGCCCTGATCCGTTTTTTTACATCACCCAACCACCTCACATTCTCGGTCCAGTGGTAGACTTCCAAGCCATGACTATATGTCTTTTAGCCAACAATCACCCTAATGCCACAAGCTTGGTATCTGGGACACCTCTCCTCTTTCTATGCCCTCTTTTAAAAAAAATATTTTTAACATAAAGTGAGGGGTGGGCAGAGTTTATAGTATTTATAGGTGCTGCGAGGCACTGACCACAAAAATGTCAGGGCTTTTGTTTTTCAAATGTAGCCAGGTGTGCCTGCAGGCATGAGACCTAAGTGTTACTTGAGGCCCAAGACAGCAGCAAATCAATGCAGTACTGCACTTCAAAGAAAAGGCCTTATGCCTACATGCCGTATTACCAATGTAGGGCTGGGTAAGTCACACACTGATAAAGCAGCCTGATGAGACCTTCTAAATGTTATTGGAAGCATAGGGCGTCAGCGACTCTCACCAGTCCCGTGCTTCAAAGACAGTAAGAAGGCCTTATGCCGGGGGGTGTGGCCTGATGTGCGATGCAACAGCATGGCCACCTTAGTGATCCTGCAACATTTGGAGAAGAAGCGTGTTTCAAGATGGAAAGACACCTGTCTTCGTCTCCTAGTTTGCTGCTGATGACGGGGGAACATCCAGAGTTGCTCCGTGCAAAGCAAGGGCCTCTGAAGTGTTTGGGAGTGTGGCAATGAACTATATCATCTGTCCAGCCCGAGAGACTGCCTGCTGGCACAGCAGCGTAATAGCATAATCCCGCTGGCTGCTGCTTAGGCCAGTGAAACACCTCAAGACTGGGGCTGCTCGACTGCGGCTTTATTTGTGGGTCTACTCCTGGTGGGATCCAGATACCCTGTGGGATATGATCTTGGGAATCTTCTCCCTTAAATCTCTTACCGAGCTACATCCCTTCGGGCTGGCATTTGTACGCTTGAGTCCCGTGTCCGACTCCACAGGGAAAAGCCAGAGCTCTGCCTGCTTCGCCATCAGTGCGGGACTGGAAGCCCGCTCACCCCGCTATGAGCTACTGGAGCTGCGGCTGTGCCGGGGGACACAACCGGAGATCGCTGCTGACTCCATTCAAGCATGGTCTGGAACGCCTCCGGTGGCACGGCTTGGCGGACTCGACCTCCCACGGAGGGTGAGGCCTGTGTGTCTCCTCTGCTCGCAGTGTTCTTGAGCTTTCTGGTTGCTGCTTATTGCAGAGGGGGAGCGGGAGCTGTAGACTGTGCCTGAGGAGGGGTATAGCTCCCTACTAAGCCCTACCAGTGTGCATGAGGGGTGACTCCTGATGGGATAACCTGGATTTGGATATCCTGACCCTGCAAGCTTCCTATAGGTTGGTGATCACAAGCTACTCCTGCGGCTCCAAGGCCCCCTCTTTCGCGGTCTCTGGTTTCTACTTCCCAGTGCCTGCCTGGGAATGCGCAAGGAACACCATGGATAAGGCGAAGTCTCAGAAGTCAGGAGACCTTGCCTCCCTTTAACAGATTCAGGAACGTGGGAAAAAGGAACTCACCACTGTTGCCCAGGTTCATGATGATCGGCTCCAGGTGACTGGCTCTCACTGGGCCACGAAGGACGACTTGCAGCAATGAATGTTGGAAATGAAATAGCACCTTCAGTCATGCATAGCCAAACTGACCGGCAAGATCTCCTCTGTTGAAAAATGCGTGGATGAGACGGAGCGCCAGATGTGGAGACCACATTATGCGAACAGACTTACGAGGTCAGTGAATGGTCCCCAACTTATTGAGGCATTGGAAGAGAAGGTGACCGATCATAAAACTAAGCCTGAAGTTTCAGAGAATAGCTCCCAGTGTAACAATATTCAAATTAGAGGGGTCCCAGCTGACATCCCGGACAGAGAATTGGAAGATTATGTCCCCAGCCTCTTCCGTCACATTGATGCTGCTGCGCCTGAGGAGCCGCTTGAGTTTGTCAGGACACACCAGGTCTGCCCCGTTGGTCTGGTGCGTCATGGCCTGGTTCCTGATGTCCTCACCAGATTTAATTTCTATAAGCTCAAGGAGAAGATCTTATTGCGAGCTTTGAGGTGCGCCTCCATGGCTTCGCCCTCTATTCAGATCTTGCGGGAATCCCTCTCATGAAACACAGGACCCTCAGACCTCTCACAGAATGGGTTCACTATAGGTGGGGGTTCCCCACTGCCCTTCATTTTACCTACAAGAATCAGCCCTAGATGATCACCACCATTAGGGCGGCCAAGCAACTTGTCTCACCAGATAAGGCAGGAACATCCCAGAGTTTGGATCATGTGGCTGATCTGCCCGAGCGGCCTGGGGCCAGGGTGGGCTCCTGGTCCAGAGTGGGCAGAAGGTGTAAAAAGAAGCAGAAGGCCTTGAATTCCAGGGGGAACCCTCTGTGAATTACCGAAAACAGATTCTTCCACCCCTGGCGCCTTGCGAGGCTCTGGCCTTAGAAATCAATCTGGCATCTTTGCAGGCCTGGTCTCCCTTGACTGCTTATAAGACATGGGTGGTCTTGAATATCGACACAGGAAAACGTTTTACCATGTTGTAGATTACCCCCAGATTGCAATTTCATTTAATGCTGGGAATGACAGTTATGCATTCCAGGTTTGGGGGAACGGTTGAGGAGGTGGGGTATTGTTGTAGGATGTAAAATTTGGGATGGTAATCGAGGGAACATTTCTAGTTGTGACTTGATGGCAGGACAGACTTATATCTATGTTGCTAGGCTGAAACAAACTTTTGATTTCAGTGGTGGGACTTGATGGTCCCCTTTCGGGTTGTACGTTGCTCATTTTCACATGGAATGTCCAAGGTCTGAGTTCTCTGATTAAGCGCAAGTCAGTGATTGCTAAGATGACTGACATCTCCCCCTCAGACATTTTCTTTCAAGAAAGGCACTTGTTGAAAGAGGATGAGAAGAGGTTTGCACATACACACTTTTGACCTGCTTTCTTAGCCTCCAGTCGAGCTAAAAGGCGTGGTGCTGCGATCCTCTTTGACAATTTGACTTCCTTTGTAAAAAAGGGTATTCTCAGGGACCATAATGGGAGGTATCTAGAGGGCCAAGGGTACATTCATGGGGAACGCCTTTACCTTTGTCTCGGTTTCTGTCCCCAATGAGGGGCAGGATCTCTTTTTTCACAATCTCTTAGGAAGACTTCAGACTTTTGTAGAGGGCTCTCTTATCATGCGGGGTGGGGAGGTCTAAACCTGGCACCCGATCCTAATGTGGATAAGATCCTGCCAGCTACTAGCGAGGACTTACGGAATTCACTAGCCCTTACGAAGGTCCTAAGGGAGTTAAATTTGGTAGACATAAAGAGGTTCATGAATCCGGCTCGCAAAGACCACACTCACTTCTCACATGTACACAGGCGATTCTCACAATAAGAAGCACTTTTAATCTCTTCTTCTCTGGTCTGCTCAGTCCCAGATTCACCATACACATCATGGCCCTCTCAGATCATGCCCCAGCAGCACTGTCCCTCTCAGTGAGTGACCTTCCTCCTTTGCCACGCAGACCTTGGCGGTTGCACAGCCCAATCCTCAAAGACCTGGTAATTCATCAAGAGATAAAAAATGTGATAGCCACATATTTTGAGGACAATTTAACTGAGGAGGTAACCCCTCCAGATGGTCTGGGATGTGATGAAGGCGGTGGTCAGGGGAGTGGTGGTGAGCCTAACCTTGTTATACTGCAAAGCTAGAAAATGTGTGCAGGAGGAGTTGGAGGAGGCCAGGGATAGCGATGCAGCCCTTAAACGTACAGGCTCCCGAAATAGTGCAAACTAAATTAGAGGCTCATTTGGTGGGAAGAACTTGCAGGCTTTATTAAGGGTCAAACAATATTACTACACTAGAGGAAACTAGCGCAACATAAAACCTGGAGCAACATCCGAGCTCTGCGGGATGAGGAGGGTTCGCTTCTGTTGGGCGATCATGACAAACTGGCCTGGTTCACAAGTACCATGTTAAGTCTGCTTCAACCGTCTCCCCGAATCCAACAGACCTGGAGAACTACTTGCAGTCAATCGCCTTCCCGCCTCTCCAGCCAGAGTAAAATGCACAACTAGAGCTGCCCATACAGGTAGCAGAGGTTGTTGCAGCTATCGTATTATTTAAAAATACCACCCTGATGGGTTCACATCTGAGTTTTACAAGACTTACTGTGACATTTTAGCTCCTCACCTAACTCAGCTTTTTAACATCTTTCCAGATTTCGGGACTATCATGCCCTCCATGTTGGAAACTTCCACTACCCAATAAGGACCCTGAGTTATTAGATTGATATCGTCCGATCTCTCTTATCAATAATGATGATAACATGAATTCAAAAGTCCTGGCCACTCGACTGATAATGGCCCTGGCAACGCTGGTCCATCTGGACCAAACAGGCTTTATATCCCACTGGTGTACCCATGACAATATTAGAAAGATCGTTAATTTGGTTGAAATCGTGGATAAGCAATCTCTCAAAGCTGGTCTGATAGCCCTCGAAGATCAAAAGGCCTTGGACCATTTCAATTGGTAATACTTGTGAGCGGTCCTTCTATGTTAGAGCCTGGGCCCTCGATTTTGGCAATATCTGCTCGACATGTATTCATCACCCTCTGCACGAGTGCTTCTCAATGGGAACTCGACCCCCTCTTATTCAGGTGAACAGGGGGCACACAGCAGGGCTGCCCCTCTCCCGTTTGCTATTTCAATGGAGCCCCTGTCATTAAGTGTATCCCATGTTGACGGCAAGAGCACAAAATATCTCTATACGCCAATGATGTCCTAATCACTGTGACTGACAATGCAACCTCGACCAGGGCCTTGATGGACGAATTTGCAGTTGTCAGCACAGTCTCCGGATTTAAGATCAACTACTCCAAATCTCAGGGGCTTGCCCCATCGTTACTGCTAGAGAAACACGTGAGATTGATGGAGATCTGCCCTACAACCTGGAAGGTGGATTGGATTAGCTACCTGGGGATTAAGATTCCCAGTAAATTTAGACCCTAGTACAGCACAAACTGCCCCCCCCCTACTTACAAGTGTGGAATCTGACCTCAAGCGTTGGGACAAGCAGATGATTTTGTGGCTAGGACAGGTTGCAATTATAATGACCACTATTCCAAAGCTTTTATACCATTTTTCAGCCCACGCGACACAAATCCTTTCGCACAGATCAGACTCACTTCAGGGGAAAATCTTGGCGTTTATTTTGCATCTTTTCATGGACTCTTCCATCAGGATACAAATAGAACAATCTGTGTCTCAGATACCGTTGCAACAATTACCATTCACTAATTTGCCCCATGACCTGACCAGGTAACCACTCCTATCATCGACAACGCATACACTCAGATGCTGGAATATTGCGACGAGGAGGTGGGACACCCTCTCTGGCTTTGGCCCTCTCTCGCCCATTCTGAGTTTTCTCCTGGAATGCAGAAATCAGCATTCGCTTCAAGATAGATTTAGGTAGGCTCCGCAGCGACACTCATCCCGTGATTAAAAAAAGGGGCACTGGAGATTTGAATGCCGTGGAGCTTACATTCTTAGCGGATTGCTCCAGACGTAGAATCTCAGGGCTTTACAATTTGCTGGATCGATATAATCCCTCAGAGTGCTTTACCTATATGGTGAGCTGGGCAGTGAGACCTGGGGGTTCTAATATGAGAGGAGTCTTGGCATAGGATTTGGGAACGGAACCACAGAGTGGGCCGATGTACCACTAATAAGGAATGCCAACTCAAGCGTTGTTATAGATGGTACGTCTCCCATGACAGCTTTCACCACTTCATGCCCTTCTACCCTGAAACATGTTGGAGAGAGTGCGCAGAGCAGGGGACCTTCTATCACATGTGGTGGCTCTGCCCTAGGGCTCACACATTTTGTTAGTAAATCCTTTCACATTTCAAAGCTATGCTGAAGGTGAGCATGATCATTCTACTGGGGGATAGTGGTGAGGGATTATACCCACTGACTGAGAGCACGTCTAAATGAATCACCCACCTCCTACTCACCGCCAAGAAATCTCTTGTTTGGAATTGGAAGTCCCTAGAAGGCCCGGTTGTAGCGATGTGGTGGGGGAAACTGTGGGAAATACTAGCCTCAGAGAAGATTACTGCACTGGGTTAGGAAAAATACTTTGATTTTATTGTTTGATTCTTAAAGAATCTTTACAAGATTAAAATGTACAACTTTTAGCTTACAGCTTGAATCGATCTAAAGTATAATACAATAAGATAAAATATTGAAAGGTGCAGTTCATTACTATTTCCAGTGCATATTCAAAACCAAGCACAATTCCATTATATCATAATTTCATACTTTCATTGCTTCATTCTTTCATTACAAAAAGAATATGTGGTCAACCAAGGGCTCCACAATCCTATTAAAACCAGTGTCAATACACTGTTAAAAACGCTGTGAACATTCATATTAAAACATTAAACATGATTTACTCAAAGTATTTGCCTATCAATCATTACAATAGTTTTCCTGGTAGATCGTTTATTATATCACCATTTACCAATATATAAGAGAGGCGCACAAGCATGTAGACCTATTTGTGGTAATAGCAGAGGCTACTTAGACCGGACTACTATAGCATTCATTTCCACATATCAAATTAGGACAGCTTAAAATTACAAGGTGCACCTATTTGTTTTAAGGTTTTCACAAAATGCCGCCAGACCCAGTATAAATCTATATGTAGCTGTTTTGAGTCCCTATTCAGGCATTATGCCCAAAATATCTCACTCTTAATTGCATCACAGTCGTGTATATATTTACCCAATAAGGTCATATAGGTTGAGCCAAAGACTTTACATTCTGTTAAGACATGTCTTGGAGTCTCAATTTTCCCCAATAGCTCACAGACCCAGCATGTCCTTTGCTCCAGGGGAATTTTATTATATGCCCCCTTGAAGACCATCAGAGGAAGCTGATTTGTACTGTAAGAAAATATATAGGGTTTTACCAAAATGTAAAGGCATACTTTTTATTGCAAAGTGCAGTGGCATTTTATTGCCAGCAGCAATGTGGTACATACATATATTTTTGTGTTGCCAATATAGCATGTGAATATGTGGTTGGTGGCATGCAAGGTACAGAATTGATAACACAGCAAAAGCCCAATGTGAAACTGCAGAGAAGTGTACCATTTTTTTGGATACCTCATACATAGAAGACTACATTATTTATATAACTGACTAATTCAATTAACATTACTAGATACTAATTATAACTTCCCTAACATTATAATGTAGTCCCATGTGCAAAATGAGGTGAAAATACATATTTTGGTGACACTGCTATAATGCAATTTAAATGCACACTAGCATTTTTTTTCTTTTCTCTTTTTCTTCTGTGTTAACTTGTGGAGAGCAGAGGCAAAGTATGCACAGCAGGAAATAAACTGAAACAGTTGCTCAGAGAGCAAGGATTGCATTGTTCTAAAAATTAAGGGTGGCGCAGAAAACATGCTTTTGACCTGATTGGAAGAAAGTGTCTGCAGACAGGCCACGTAAACAAAGTAGGAAGGCTCAGAGTTTTGCTAATGGCTAAACTTGCTGAGAGATTTTAGTGCAGACTGGACTGTGAAGACAGGAGGAGTTTGGAGGGGTTACAGAGCGCTGGGTGAGAAAATTATCTCGCCGTGCTCCCCAAACAAGATTACAGGAGCCGTTCGTTCTGACACTGGGCCTGTCTTTGCGAGTGGAGCAAGGTCGCATGGGGGATTTCAAAGAAACACTTTTGGTAAGATATGTATAAGTGAGGACACTGTGAAATGCCACATGAATGACTGAGCTTGAAAACAGCGTAGAAAGGCAGGGAAGTCACTGCGTGTATTTTTCGCCATGTTCAGAACGGGGGAAAATTAACCCATGCTTTAAAAGACTTGTTTGTTCTGTTTCTCTTTATTTTTGTATTTCAGATGATGATGCAATGTATCCATGGTAAGATTTGTTAATATGTAAATAAGGTTCCAAATATTAAGTATCCATGAAAGCAAATGAGGTTTAGTGTCATTTTTGCATCTGTGAATTTATTTATATAAATATGCAGGGGAGACAAATTTTGTTCAGTAGTGCATTTGTCAATTTACCACTGCAGATAAAACAACAATCCAAAAGAAGCTAATAATATTCAGAGTGTGTGAGTGTGAGTGTGTGTGTGTGTCTGTGTCTGTGTCTTCCTTGCATGATGATGGGAGGTCATCTGAGATAATATATAGATTACTGGACGTTCATGAGCCAGTAATACTTTATGACATAGATCACTGGATGTAAATAAACTAGTGATACCGGCCAGAACCTATAGGTGGCACTCTAAATAAAATTGTTGGGCTTCTATCAAGTGCATAGGTCCAAGGCTCTCTATAGACCACTGGGAGGTACTCTAATAAAAAGGAAGGTTTTGTTTTATGATGTGGTTATAATATAAGGAAGAAAACCATGCTCACCACTAAATACCGCAAAATAATATATCACTAAATTACCCAATATAAGCTAACAAGGTATGGTCACTAAAATAATATGAGGCCAAACCCAAACTAAATGCAAGGCTAATTTACCACCAACATTTTTACGGTAAGAACATACTGCCAAACCCAAAATTTACCCCAATAAGGCCAAATATCTTACAGTACGCAACTAAATCTTAAACTACGGAATGCCGGATTGGGGCACTGTTTTAAATAGACCTGTGTATCCAAGAACCTATGTGTCACTTTTACGATGTATTCGTATGATCTCAATGACGTAGCCCAATCCCACCGTTCAAGTTTTCTAATAAATATGGCTTTTATAGTAACACAATACGTGCCCCTTTTGAAGGCCGGGTGCAAATTTATGTTGTCATACAGTTTCTCTAGTTCCTGATGGAATCTCTTCCTGGTGATATCAAGGTCTCGACACCCATCTCCAGCACCAATCTTCAGTAACGCACATTTTGGGTTTGAGTTAGCTTTCAAATGCAAGACACCATGTCTCTTCCACAACTGCCCCTTCAGGGATAGTAACCCCAACTTGAGTCTAAAATATTCTTCACGGGTCGAGGGAGAGCATCTCAGGACCTTTCTCCAGAACAGCCCCTCCAACATTGTCTAACCAACTCGCATCTCTTCAGGCTAGGGCTTCCAGGCCATATGGGATAGCAGGACAGTAGCTTTACTTATATAGCATGAGTATACCCTCAATGGTATACCCAGCCGACTGGTTCACAAGTTAGGCTATTAGGTGCGTTAGACAATATGCCTTATTTTGCTTAGCTTCAATAATATGTGCATAATCTTGTTTTGCACTCACCAATAGCCCCAAGTAAGGATATTTGTCCACATAGGCCAGATTGCCCACGCTTGTAGAGAACTCCAGCCGGTTAACATTTTTTAGTGTTATAGCCATGACCTTTGTTTTATCCACGTTAATGACCAACTCGTTATCGGCCGCATTTTTCACCAAGTTCTCAAACATCTGTTTTGCTCCACTGTATGTATGATTGAGTAACACCAGATTGTCGGCCTATAACATGCAGGGTATGGGGACCCCTCCTATTCTTGGCCAGCATCCAACAGTTTAGAGATTTTGTGTGAGGTCCGTCATATACAAGTTATACAGCAGAGGGGCCACAATGCAGCCCTGCTTGACCCCCCTGCTGATTGTGACCCTTGCTGACATGTTACCTGTATTGTACAATCTCACTGTAGCCCCCGTGTCATGATGCAATCCCTTTAATATCGATACCAACCATGTGGGGCAAACCCTGCTTACATTTTACTCCAGAGTGTGGCTCTTTATATACCATTGAATGCAGCCCGAAAATCAACAAGTACTATGTACATTGGAGCCCCACCCTGGTCTGCTGCCCTAGTTATGAGCGCATCCAAAATCCTAAAATTATGGGTGGTCGAGCTGCCAGGTCGGAAGCCCGTCTGGACAAATTGCAATATCTTCGTTCCAACTCTGTATTATGCTCAGTATACAAAAGGAGAATAACTTGCCAGTCACGTCCAATAGGGACAATAACCTGTAATTTTCTGGCAGAATACGTCACCTTTTTTAACGATGGGTAGCAAGATCGACTGCTGCCACGAAGACGGGATCACCTGTGACTGACATAATTCCCGAACAGGACCGGCAAGATCCCAGCCCACCGACTTGGGTTGTGTTTCAGTTCTATACTGGCTAGGCCATTTAGGGCATGGTGCCCTGGAGCTGCTTCAGTTCTTGATCTTAACTTCTATAGCAGCCCGTGTGATATTTAACGGGCAAGTCCCTGGGCAGTATTGCAGTAGCATCCCCTTGACGGTGACCCCTCCTTTTTCTTCAAGTGATCTAACCACACATGTTCCTTGACTGGGTTTAAAGTATGTTTCTTTTCATCCCCTTTAGCTCCTGCTAATGTCGCCCAGATCTTTTGAGGGTCCCTTCTTTTGAACACTCCAATCATATTCTGCCACTGTCTGTTTTTAATTGACAATCTCCAGTGTTTTAGCCAGCGTTTATGATTACGGATGGTTGCCCCTACCAGACAGCTCACTACTGTCATATCCTGCCCTCCAAATGGCTCTAAGCCTCTTTCTCATTTATCTTTTCGCATCCCGTATTTTGGGATCACACCCATAAACCTGCTCATCTAATGTAAAGAGTTTCCCAGTTGGAAAGGTCCCTGTTTTGGACGCTAGGCTGTGCAGACTTTGTTCTATCTGATTGGCACTAAGTGTATGCACTAGCCCTGGATCCCCAACCAGTGTTTGCTCAATTAAGATGTTTGCCTTTTGGACATGCCGTCAACATGCAAAGCAGCATTTAAGACAGGTTTCTTGCAGTAGGAATGTGTCTTGCATGGCTAACTGGAGCATCAAGCCCTCTTTCTGGATTAGGTGGCTATAGCCCCTAGTGTTCCAGCTTGCAATCCTGTAAGTTCAGGTTCCCAGGTCACACATATATCAGAGTCCTACAATGTGTCCTCTTTCTTGACTCCCCTGTGTTGTCTCATCCAAAATTTAGATTTCGCCATAGGCAGGCTGGCAGACGCAGGGACGCTATAGGGTCTTCCATTTGCCAGTAGCCAGCATTCTTGCTGACTCCCTGATTCCCCCTTTGCTGCCTGTCTCATTCCATTATATTTCTCCCTTGGGGGGACACTTACAATGACAGTGGTATCTGCATTAGAGTCCAGTAGCGATACCACCAGAGGTGATGCAAACCTTATCAGAGCCCAATTTGTGACTTATATTTTGGGAGTTCTATTTGTAGGAGGTCTCTTGTACTGATCCTAGCAGTCCGGGATATTTGGCAACATGTCCAGCAATTTTGCTCGATTCAGGAAAGGGCTGTTCCAAGTTGCAGATATTGCCTCCATTTTTACTAATGAACTCAACAGTGGTGTATCAGGGCTGTTTGGACCTCCTGGCTGCCGTTCATACTGACCTCCTCCATCTTGCCCATTCCAATTTACCTTCATATCCACGTGCAAAAGTTTCTTGGGTATACACTTTTCCTGTCTAGTCATTTTGTGCAGATATATGCAGCTCTTGATCGTAGGTGGCAAAAGGCTTTTCGGAGCCCAAGCAGCCAGTGCTAGCAGCATTTTGGTCGACCTCATTCTGAGTGATCGATGTTTTAGATGTCAAGAGGTAATTTCTCGCTGTTGTTCAGTTGTCCATGGGGCCTCTGAGTATCACTTGTCTCGTAGTGCCAATGCCCTGTGCCTTTGCGTACAGCCTAGGGGCGGCCAAACTTTGTACACCCTTGGCTACGCCCTTTGTAATATTGGTTGTTTGGCCTTTCTGAGGTCTGGTTGGCAGTGTTACAGCAGCTACTACTTTTGGAGTATCAAACTCATGAGCATTTTTTGCCTTGTTGTGCTTCACTCGTAAATCTCGTTGCTTCCAAGGGTTTCATCATTGAGATTTCGGCAGAGTGTCTCCAGCGCGTCCTCAGCACGTCCTCTTCATTGCATGCGCCAATAGTCACTGAATCGTCTAGCCATATTGATGAAGTATAGGTCTCGGAAGCCTTGCCTTCCCCCGGGCCTTGTCCTTGGGCATACTAACTGCTAAGACCTCTGTATTCAATTTTGTCCCGCGTGACTCATTTATCTCTGGATGGTTTCCCACTTTGGGTCCATACCTTCTTTTGTAGCTTGCGAGATCAACATTGGTCGTCTTTCCATTATATGTTCCACCACTTTTGTAGTCACTACTTTTAATTCCTGTTGGTTTGCTACTAAGGATGAACACAGCAGGAATAGTGTCTAATTTTTGCTAGTACTGTACCTATCAATGTGAGGGGGCTTGCAGGTAGCAGGGCGGGACTTAAAGCCATCAGCCAATTGTATTAGTACAGGTTCGCTCGTTAGCCAAACACACCGCTGATCCAGCCTTTTATCCATTCTGTGTGTCAGCGCGGGAGTTTTCCAAGCAAATAGTCAAAAAGAGTATCAATGCAGCAGAGAATTTCGTCAGGCGACAGCACTCATAGAGGGACTCCTTGAGGGAAAATTTGAAAATACTCTTCATATGTTGCAACCTAGCATCCCTTAATGGACTATGTACAGGATTCGTACGGGGGGGGGGGGGGGTTACAGACCGAGGCAGTATAAATATCTAGCGTTATTGTAAAGAGTGCTTGGAGTTTCCTATACCAGCCTCTGCTACGATCGCTTGTAAAGTACAATCTATGGTACATAGTCGAACTGTGTTTACATTGTCTGCATAAGTCATGCCATCTCAGGTTATAATGCTGTAACCTGTAACCTGTCCATTTTGGTATTGTGTTGTGTTGTCTCCTTTCTGTCTCTACAAAATAAAATAAAGATGTTTAAAAAGAAGGCCTTATGCCTGCCGGCTGCGTTATCAGTGCAGGAGCTGTGTGCGCCCAGACTAATAAAACAGCCTGATGCTGATGAGGGTTTCTAAATGTTCTTTGAAACGCAGGACGACAGCAAATCACTGCAGTCCCATGCTTCAAAGACATTAAGAAGACAGCTGTGTGAGCCCTTCACTGATAAAACAGCCTGATAAAGCTTTCTAAATGCTATTGAAGTGCAGGATGGCAGAAAATCACAGCAGTTATGTGCTTCAAAGACATTAAGAATGCATAATGCCTGCAGGTTTTGTTATCAGTGCGAGGAACATGCATCTTGCCGCACTGCTCACATAGCCTGCAGGCATGAGTCACAGGAGCAGCTTAGATAGGGCTAAAGGCTTAATAGGGTATTAAATTAAATTTGCAAGCCAGTGAGTACTGAACCACAGCAACCACGATAACTGGGCAGCCAAGCCGTGAATCGAGCTACTCAATCTGTGCACGGGCCTTTTCACGTAGGCTCCTCTGCGCATGTGCTTCTGACACGCCGCCTGGGGCACATCAATTGATACAATGTTTTGGTCCAGCCCGGAGCCTCTGCCTCACATGCGAACTGTGTACCCCAAGCACAGGCCAGGCTAACTGAACCTGTAAATGCTGTGGTGCATGCACGAGCAACAGCACCAGAAGTGTGCGGCATACCGGTATATCCCGATGTATTCATTCAAGGGCTGAAAACATTTGCACAGGTGGTCCCAGAGTTGAAAAATCTAGATTGGCGAGTACCCACAGAGTTCATCTTCCGATCAATAGCCCGCCCTGAGATTGTGCCCGGGACAGTGATGTCCTTAGATTTGCATGCAGTTCAGATCTCAGCTAAAAGAATAGCCGTCATTGCAATGGACATACATGGCTGTGAGTGGCGCACAGTATTGTGCATCAATGCAGACATTGCATTACGAGATCTATCAGATGAAGACCTTTTCTCAGACTCAGAAAGTGATGGTGAGATAATTAGGGAGCTAGTCATACCTTGTGATATCATGATACAGGAAAGACAAGTACCAGTACAACTAATGGCAGTGGTAGGGGCACCTCCTTCCTTTTTTGATGATGACATGAAATCAGTGCCCAGTAATTTGTGGACCACAGGCGCCCATGATGTGGGATTATTGCATGGCATCACACCAGTCAAAATAAAACTCAAACCAAGGGTAAAACAGTACCCCCTGTCCCGAGAAGCAGAAGAAGGGATACAAGAAACAATCAGTGCATTACTAGCCCAAGGAATAATAGTGCCCTCTAATTCGCCATGTAATACTTGCATTTACCCAATCAAAAAAGCAAAAGGGGGGGCGTGGAGGATGATCGAAGACTTACGCCCCCTCAATGACGTCATTCAAAAAGAATTTCCTTTGTTCCCTAATCCAGCATCCGTCCTGTGCAGCATTCCAAAGAATGTGTCACATTTCACATTAGTGGATTTGAAAAATGCCTTCTTCTCCATCCCACTGGCAGAAGAGTGCAGATATCTGACAACATTCACATTGGGGGGAAGAGATACGAGCATTGCAGATTACCCCAGGGGTACTGTGAAAGCCCCAGCATATTTAATCGCATACTACATAAAGATCTAGGGAACATGACAGCAGAAAGCACAATTATTCAATACATAGATGATCTACTCATCTGCGCAAAGAACGAAGAAGAATGCAGAAAACACTCTATTGCTCTCTTGACATGTTGGCCCACAAAGGCTACAAGGTGGACAGAGGAAAACTGCAGTACTGACAACTAATCTCACAAGATGGTAAGAAAATAATACCAGACAGAGTAGCTGCCATCACAGCTGTAAGAAGACCAAACACAGTGAAGGAAATGCAAAAATGTCTTGGCATGTGTAACTACTGCCGAGCATGGATACTAGATTATGCAGCATACACAAGACCGTTATTACAGGCACTCAAGGAGGCCCAACGAGAAAACACAGAAATACAATGGTCCGCAGAACTGGGTGACGCATTCACGTCACTGAAAGAATTGATCGAGCACACCCGTGCTCGCTAACCCAGATTACGAACGCAAGTTTTACCTGTTCTCCCACTGCAAGGGGATCCTCATGACTGCAGTACTGACACAAAAAATGTCCTTAGGGCACAAGCCTCTAGTCTACTACAGAGGCACACTGGACGCAGTAAAGCAAGGACATTTTGCTTGTGAGCAATCTCTCACAGCCTCAGCGTTTGCCATTCAAAAAAGTGCAACAATAGTGATGGGATGTTCTGTGACACTGTATGTGGAACACTCCCTGTTCGTTATATTGGAACCATCAAAAAGCACACTGACAACACAAAGAGCAACTGCCTATGAAATAATATTATCCAGTGCAAACATCCACGTAGTTCGATGTAAAACAGTAAATCCAGCAAGATTCATTACAGAACCATGCACATTAGAAGACATGCAGGAACACGACTGTACTACTTACAAGGTGGAGGAAGGAGAAAGTACTGTTGTAAGTGAAAACGCACTAAACGAAGGAGAAGTGTTCTTCATAGACTGGTCAGCATCAATAAACCCAGACACAGGAAAAACATGTGGGGGTGGCTGTTGTGAGGATGGAAGAAGGTGAGTACAAAGTGATAGTACAGCATCGCCTGCCAGCCCATTACTCAGCTCAAGCAGCAGAAATCATAGCACTCATTGAAGCATTACATGCAGCGAAAGGGTGCGCAGTCACCATTTACACAGAATCAGCCTATATGACCACTACCGTACACGGCAGATTGGTGAGGTGGGGACAGAGAGGGTTCCACAGAGCAGATGGGTCACAAGTACAACATGCAGAGCTCCTAAAATAACTCATTGAGGCATTGAAAGCGCCCACCATGGTAGCCATAGTGAAGTGCCAGGCCCATACTACCAACACAGATGTTATCTCTTTGGGAAACGCTCTTTGGGAAGCGCTACAGCCAAGGAATCCTCTTATTTAGAGAAAGAACGGACAGGTGAGTACTTAATGCACCAACGAGTAGAGGAAGAACTCCCAGATGGTTACAACACTATGCCCGTGTCACAAATAGTAGAGTTACAAGAAGGTGCAAGTGAAGAAGAGAAGGGGCTGTGGGAAAAGAGAGTATGTAGCCAGTCGGCAACAGATCTTTTGTGGCGTCAAAATAACACAGGGAATGTGGCCATGCCACTCAAACTCTTAGAAATAGCATTATAGCAACTACACTTCCCAGCACACAATGCAAAACAACATATTGCAGTGGAGATACAGGAGGACTGGTTTGCGCCAGGGCTACAGGAACATATCTCAAAGTTGCCAATGGAATGTACAACATGTCAAATATACAACTCAGGAATGACCCTAAGGATACTGCGAGGAACAATACCCAAACCCGTAGGGCCCTTCAGAGAACTGTGTATTGATTATGCAGATATGGGATAAAGGTGTAATGGCGCACGGTACATGATAGTGGTAGTTTGTCCATTTTCCAGATGGGTTTAAGTAGGGCCATGTGCACGACCAGATGCCAAATGCGCTGCAAAGTTCTTAGTGAGGGAAGTATTCCCACGCTGGGGAAATTTGTGACGTGATTCGCTCGGATAATGGCACGCATTTTGTTAATGAACTTTTCAAAGAAGTCAAAGATCTGTTAGGAATTGAGCATAAACTATGCTCGATTTATCATCCGCAAAGCAATGGCATGGTTGAGAAGATCAACGGCCTCCTGAAGGGGAGATTGTCAAAACTATGTTTCTCCCTTAAAAAGAACCGGGTGCATTGTCTGCCTCTGGCCTTGTTTGAGCTGAGGAATCAGCCCAGCAAGGACCGCCATCTGTCACTGCACGAGATCGTGACTGGAATACGCATGCACACAGCACACTCCGCAGACATTCAGATGCTTACAAAAGCACTACAATATTAGGTGCAGAATTTAATGACTATCTGACAAAACTCAACACAGCAGCCTGCATGGTATCAAGACAGCTTGCACCACCATTCACACAAGAAGAAGGGAATGAGGCAGTTAAATTTGTCGATGAGAATCCACAAAGCCAGTTAATGCCGGGTGAGATGATATATGTGAAGAGCTTGGCGCGTAGGTGGAATGCCCCAAGATTTCATGGCCCATATGAGGTGGTGTACTGTACACCGACAGCTGTATAAGTCAAGGGCCTGAGATAGTGGATACATTTCACAGACGTACGAAAAGCCTATGACAGTGTAAGAGAGGAACAAGAGGAAGAAGTACAAAGCACAGAAGACGTGTCACACTAGTTTGAGAAAAAAAAAACAAAAGCAAGAAATATTTGTGTCATACAAGGGTACAGAGTAATGAATGACAATAAGAAAAAGTATTGATGTGAACTATGTCTATAACAAAGAGAAAATGTAAATAAGATTGAACTGCAAAAGTGAAATCTCTCTCTCTGTATTCCTCTCCTTCTATCTCTCTGTCAGTGAATAGTAAAATGAATATAACTGTTTGAGTATGCTTAATGCACTTTTATGTTTTAACATATAGGAGTAACCATGGCAACAAAGGGCAGCCCGAAACAAATAATATTAGGGCAGTTAAAATTTAAATAATGCATTTGACTTACGTAGATATTCGTATGAATGTGGCCTGTTTGTATGCGCTGTTTTATTTTTTGCCATGATTTTTGGTCTCGTCACTTATTGGTTTTTATCATTCATCTCTATTGAGATAAATGAGGGGGGGAGGAATGGAACTAACATGGAGAATGGAACCAGGATGATTAAGGAGAGGGGCAATTTAAAATGGGATGGTTTCCAGCTTATATGGGGCTATGATACAGTCCCTACCCATGCACAGCCCCTAAATGATAACAACAACAGCCCGATTATAAGCCCAGCTCTGCCCTCAAATGTCTTGGAATATAATGTTTATGGTTTAAATGATTGCAACCCTTCTGTCATATCATGGTTGTACGACACTACTGCCAAAATGTCCACACCAGAAGTTACCCCAACCGCAGAGACTAGACCACCTGCAGGTAGGGAGGAAGAGAATGAAGAAACGGCAGAGAGGTTTTTGGCTCTATATGATGAATGGGAAAAGGTGGGCGCGGGGAAAGTGGGAACGAAGTGCCAGTTGCCCATCGGGAACAAAAACACACAGCCAGCAGAAGAACCGCAATTGTATGCCCTGTCCCCAGGCAATGTGCAAGATGAGTTATCAAGGCGGCGGAGATCATCCAACTACATATCCAAAGCCTCCTCAGAACTGTTGGCACAAATTCCAGACAAGTACAGGCTGTTCAATTCTGCAGAAACATTCTTCGCCTCCTTTATCCCGAGCATCCAGGCGCGAGCAAATGCAAAATGGCTCCAGATTAAGCGCTGGGATTGATACAGTTAGCCAACGACATTGAAGAAGGGTTTAACATGAACAAGGTGGAGCTAAGAGCCCTGCGGTTAATGACCATGCAGAACAGGTATGTTCTAGACCTGTTAACGGCGATGGACGGTGGTATTTGCCAAAAAATCGGGAGTGCCTGTTGCACATTCGTGCCTTCTGAAGACGCAGACAATGGTACACTATCACATGTTATCGCAGCGGTGCACAACCTGGGGGAACGAATGAAAAACGAAGGTGGAGCAGACGCCAGCACCTGGTTCGACAACCTTTTCTCCTGGGTACCATCATGGCTAGGACTGACGGTCAAAATGCTGATGCCTAATGTGGTATTTTTACTCCTGATTTTTTGTGTGTGCCAGCTGGGTCTTCGATGATGTGCAAATGCAGTGCCAAATGGTGCAATGATGATGGTGACAATGGGCACCACTAGAGGAGTGGCGCAGATCATGCAAGAAGCTTAAGTACAAACAGGGGAGGACCAGAGCCAAAGTATAGAATGGTGCCACTATACTACGATGGGGACATAGTAGATAGGTTATATCACACCACAATAAAGGAGCCCTAAGAACAGGAGTGGTATAGAGAGGTATGGGTGGACTTGGAAGGAGATGGGGGATGTATATATATGACCTGCACACCAGATGAATATGCTAGGAGGGGGAGAGCCTTAGGGGGGTATGTAGAGCCTGGATGCCAATAAAAGGCACACCAGCATGGGGTGAGGCTGTTGCGAATGAGAAAGAGCACCAGAGGTTGAGCAAGTTACAGTATTCGCTACTTAAGTAACGAAAGGGGGGAAATGTATAGGAGGATAGGTCTATGGGACCCCCTCCCCGACATGCCCCACCCTTGTGAGGTTCGTGGCTCGTCAGCGGCCCCCCATGCACCTGTGCTCGGGTGGCAGGCTGGCTGCTGATCGACACAAAGGCCAATCGGCTTGTACTGTAACATACCATGGACACCATTTTGAAGGCTTCAAGACTCCATTTTAGATAGAAGCGACCAAAACCCCAATGAAACAGCCTGCCTGCGAAAGCTGCAGCTTGGCCCCCGCTCACTGCGCACAGAGAGCCATGCACTCCCCCTGCACCTCCACCCCATGGCAGATCCACTGAAGGCCCGTTCTCACGAGCAACCAGACACGAACGAGTATCAGAACAAACACTATCATTTACCTTCTGCAGTACATCACTGTCCCTGAAGTGACCTGACTCATGGTTCAAGTCTGGAAAATAACAGGAATCATCCCAATTGAACAGACCTCGACCTGGCATCTAACCCCTAACATTTAAAATATATGGTGTCAATAACCTTCCTGTATGAACCCCTGCCCAAGTCCCCCAAATGAAGTGTTAACTGCATACCAAAGCCTAACGATTTACAGAGTTGTGTAAATTATAACACGGGTGTTGGGAAAGGGATAAAGCTTATAGTACTGATAGAGCAAGAATGACCTCAGCCCGTTGTAAGACACCATTTGCCTTGAAGACTCAATGAAAGGGCTTGATAGAGCCCACCTAGTGCTAACTAACGATTGCTGCTAATGTAAAAAGGAAGGCGAAAAAGCACTACTAAAAATACTTGTGTGTCATACAGTGGGACACGTTTAAGTGTTAAGAACAAGAATGCAAATGTACAATCACATATGAACGTATTGCTTCTATGCTCCTGAGTACACACCCCAACCTGATGCTACCTAACGTGTTATCCATCCGTTGCCTTATGTAATTACCAAAATGTGTTCAACTAATGTTATTTGATATATGTGACACTGCCAGACTCTCACAGCCGCATATGAAGTAGTACATGAATGTATAAGCAATAGAAATGTGTAATCATCCTAATGTTACTAACTTTATTAACTGTCCCCTTGCATGGTATAATGTGCAGCCCAGGCACAGAGAATCGCGCACAGCCACAAGGCCATCTCCCCCTCCTCCCGCCAAGGTCTGCCAGGGCTTGCTGGTGTGCGGGCAGCACAGCCTCACCTCCCCTCATTCCGCTGGACTCGCTTCAAGTATTCACCTCCTCCATGTCCGAGTCCGCCATATTCAGCCAAATGAATTATTTACAACCTGGTCCTAAACCCCACCGCCTCAAGGAGCCAGAGGTGCACCCTCGCTGATCCAGTAGTACTCCAGTTCACCCCAAGTTAATGGGCCTTGGAGATAGGTATTCAACCCTGGACTAACATATCATAAAGTAATTCCTCACCACATCGAACAGGACAGAACGACAAGGCAGCTCACCTTGTGCCCTCAGACCAGACACCTAGGCTTATGACACCCGGTCAACAGGTCAAAAGTAACAGTGCACTGATGTATTGGTGAAGCTTCACATTGCATGTTGTTTCACTGGTCTCCTATTATTTCTTAGAGTAACATATTGTAGGATTTACAGGACAACTGGAATCGTCTAAAGGATGAGTGTTTGTGTGTGTGTGTGTGTGTGGCCACAAGGGCAAAGTGTTAGTGCAGCCATCAATCATCGACACTGATCGCGCCTGGCCTGGCAGCTCCACCCTGACGAGCCCAGCTGACCCATCCACCCCACGTTGGCACCACGCGGATGTCCACCAATCCTGCAGCGGCTCATCACTGCATCACCTACTGCTTAGTCAACGCCACCCAATCCCTGAGACTATGTGCCCCATATAGTGCGTAGGATTTGTGACGTGGTTTTGTAATAAATATGACTGTCTTTGCTATTGTCAGACAGAGCGCTCTCGGAGCTTGCAGAATCCTTTGCATGCCCTATACTGATTAGATAAAATCCTTTACACCACCCGCACTTGGTCTTAGTCTAATTCCCTCTTGGGGTGTGTCCTTTATTGCCTCTCATTGTGGGGAGGGTACTGCCTTTTGGGGACACTTGCTTTCAAAGGCCATAAATTAGCATTGCAAACTGGGAGTAAGTAGACGGCACACCAAATTAAATTATTATTGATGCTTTCGGTGGATCAAGATGCAAAAGTTTGTGCACCCAAGATCTAAAGAAACAGGCCAATCTTACAGCTCTAGAGCATGGATGATCTGAGTCAGTGATACAATTTTGAATTTGTTTTTCCGAAGAAGCTTGTTGAGGAGCCTCGACAAAAAAATTAAGTTGGCCCCCAGTCCTTGTCGGGGGTGAGAAAATAACAGAAGTTCCAGCCCTTCCTGACTTCCACAGGTGGTATTAGTGCAAGTGATTTTTTCAGGAAAAGCAGGGAGATATCTCACAGGAAGCAAAGCCCTTGAGAACAGGGGTAAATGGCGGGGATTGCAATACAATAGATGCATGAGTGGAAGACATTAACTCTGGGAGATGATCTGAAACACTCAGCCATTTAATGTTGTCTTTTTCCACTTCATGCTGAATCACAAATCAAGCCCCCCTCAAGGGAAGAATGCGAGGAAAAGTAACATTTAAAGGGGTGCTTCAGGAGAGAGTTTCTATAGCACTGTGGAAAGTGGCTTTCCTCAGCTAGCTCCTTTACCTCTGGAAGGACGAGAATGCTGCCTTTGCTGCTGTGGCAACTGTTGCCCCTGACCTGAGTTCCTGCCCCTCTAAAGGAATAATTATGGCTGATCGCAATCCTTTATAAAGCAGACAAAAGATGTGATGGAGAAGGTCAACAATCCCAGTGACCAAGGAGGCTTTCATTGTTTCCAAACTGTCATGAGCTTTACAATGGACAAGGATGACCTAGTCAAAAGGCATGTCCAAAGGTTTTGATTGAACATCTTTGACGAACTATGACTTTCTCATCTATCAGTGACTCCTAAGATAAGACCTTGAACCCATTGACCTCACCGTGCAATTTGAGTCGAGTCATGTCTTCAGGATCTGCTTGACTGCTTCCTTTCCATCACCCACCCTTTGGTGGAAAGGGCCTTACATATCTAGCGAAATAAGCATTGCCACATCACTAGCAACATTCAACAATGAGTCTGTGAAACTGGTGTGAGGAGCCAGGAATGAGACACCGACACAGACAGCTTAAAGTTTTGGTTACAAATTTATTAAATGAAAAGGAGGTTGGAAATTCCCCTCACTATCCCTAATCTAGGAGGTGTTTACCCATCTCAACCAAAACGAATGGGTCGGTCCTTTGTCAAGATGTCCGAAGTAAAAATACATCCTGTGTCCGAAAATCCTATTCTGACCCTCACTCTCTAAAACTAACTCTACGGTGCAAAGGATATTGTCTCTCACTCTCAAAGTGTGCAAATGTTCAAATCCAACAAAAGTATAAATCCAACAAAAAGGTTCCATTTGGACAATGTTCACAGATCCAGTGGATGGCTCCCTTCCTCAGGTTTTTTTAACCAAAAAGTTCAAACAGAAAATAATCAAGTTCCTTGAGGCCCAAAAGGATAACTCTCTCCTTTTGATATTACAATCCACTCGCGGGGAAATGGCTCCCTTCCTCAGGTTTCTCTTCACATTGAAAGCAGATAATAATCCTAAGGGTACGAGTCCTCCTTAGTAATCTCCTTTTATTGCATCACAAATTGGGTGCGGGTCCCAGACTCGAAGGTCACCTGGTATACTCCTGACGGGTTCTTTCCACATTTACAACAATTCATATCTCAAGGGCATGGTTCTTCCTTAAGATTTCCTTTCTAAAGCAAGTTATCACACATACTGGACTTTGCCTGGTGTACTCTCCTGTCAGGTTTCGGATATAGTCTCTTTCACTTCTTTTAACTTTGCCTGGTGTGCTACCCTGTCCGTACTTGTATGCTCTTCCTTTAAAACACTTGACTTTGCCTGGTATACGCTCCGGCCAGGACATAAGCAGTTATTTTCAATAATGTGGACCAGTACTTCTCATGTGCTCGTGATGCCAACAATGTACGTTCAGTACTTTTCACCCGTTCACTCAGCTTGTTTTACAAATATTCAGTAGACTTTTCATCATAGTTTAACACAGTGGCATCGCTATGGGTGGACTGGGGGGGCCGGGGCCCCCCCTGTGAAACCCTGTGCCCCTCCTTATGCCCCTCCACCTAAGACGAGCAGTGACCATGTTCTCCCCTTACTTTTGTCTGTGCCCCCTACTTTTGTCTTTGGCCCCCTCTGTGCCCCTCCTAAATTTGATTCCTGGCAACGCCACTGGTTCAACTTAGAATGTCCCGCTCTCTGATTTCCTTCCTTGGCATTCCCCAAGTTCGTATTGAGGGTTCCAAACCCAGTCACACTATCTAGGGCTGTCTTTCCACTGCCTGATAGTGCTTCGGCACACCAATCCTTCCCCTGGGCTCACTAGCTTTCTGCATATGGCTTCTCGACATTCCCGACTCCAAGTCGGGTGTTTCTCTGGCTCCCACAGCTCTTCCTGCTGCTGTCGGCATCTCTAGTAGCTTCTGTACTCTAGACAGCGTCCCAGCCTCTGCAGCCTTCAGGAAGCACGTTGCTCACTGGGCTGCCCTCTCGTACCTCGTAGCTGTCTCGACTCCTGTGCCACCACCAGTACCTTGCTTGTCCATGAGCTGGAGAACTCCAGGCTTCTCTTCCCTGCATGGTTTTAAACCATGTCAGGCCAATTGTATTTTCCCAGCGACTAGACCCATTACTCCTCGCCCCTTTCTCGTCTCAGTTGTTGTACTGTTTCTTGTGCGATGTTGAGGAAGTTAACACTGAACCTCATTGGGGTATTCATCACTGTTTTCTGTCTCTTCCTCATCTCAGTTGTTATATTGTTTCGTATGTGATATTGGAGAAGTCACAATGGATCTTATTGGGAGTACTTATTGCTGCTCCCTGCTTACTCCTCGTCTTACATGTTAATAAAATATTCTTTGGGGAACATTGGGGAATACTTGAAGTAGATGTGGCCAGTGGTTCAGGGAGTGTGACAATATGATATCAAGGCATGAGGAAGGGAGTGAACATCTCTAAAAGGGAATGGGGGGTATGTGACTGGTTCCGATGATGCTGTGTCATCCCCCTGAGGGTCGTCTCCCCCATGCGGTCATCCCTCATATAGCCGCCCCCATGGTCAGGATCGGGTAGCGGTTACCATCCCCTGGCCACATGAGACGAGGCTTCCTCAGGAAAAGGAGTGATGACATCATCAGATTCAGCACACTGGCCTAATTGCAAGTACCTGTTACGCTCATCTGGCTCCCACAGGGGCGTCGGTCGGACCCGGACTGCTGCGGCCTCCACCCACGTGATGCTTAGTGCAGCAATGACTGACTGGATCTGCCCTCCTATCCTAATCTTGGCTACTTGGCCCGTAGAAATATTCTCCTACAAGTGGAGAGATGGATTTAGCCACTTGTGGATTCAAGTGATAGCACACCCACTGTCCTCCCCACTAATCACCTTTGAAGCGCCCTCTCAGCAATCTCACCTTATATTCTTGAAGGGTGAGCCCTCAATCCTGCAAAGCACGCAGGGGCGCGTTGATGACCAGTTACTTCACTGGCCTGAAGATATTGGAAGAGTTGTAGACGAATCCTGACTCCAAAAGGTCCTGGCGAAGAGCCGTAAGTAAATAGTTCGTAAGAGTTTAAAGTGTCTGGAATTCACTCCTGTCCAATTCTTCTTTTATCTTGCAGCTTTGACCCAATAAGAAGATTGACTGCTGAAAGCGCTCCGGTAAAAGTCTGTGTTACCCAACACTGTCCAGTAAATAATGCCAAGGGTTAGACTTGCTGCTTTCTCCTTATTTTACAGGTGTGGCATAAGAAGATGTGGCGTGCTGATGAATTATATCTCCGGCGGTAAAATCAGGTAAGCATATGGCGGCTAAAGAGATTGTCTCCGTCTGTTCTCTCTGCTCACCTTGTTGTTTCTTGTCCCCCTTAGGTGCCGGGATTCGGCGATGTAAAGATGGAGACAGCGCCGGATCGAAGAGATGCTGCATGGAACGGTGAGTATGGCGTGGCGTTTAAAACAAGTCTTTCCTCTGGTTTGAAGATGCGATGAATCCGGAATCAGGTAAGAAATCAGGTAATACTCTTGTTCTAACCTTTGCTTCTTTTCTTCTTTATAGGTGCTCCAGGTTCGAGGCGGGCGTGGCAGAAGGCTGGATGCTGCAGCTGGCACGGTGAGCGTTACGCTGCTGGATGCAGAATAACACGAACGTGTGCTGCTCTTCGGGCGTGGTTTAAATAGCATCCAAAGTAGTCCCAGGTAGGTATTCCTCCCCGATCACACCCGAGTAACAAAATAGTCCCTAAGGTAAAGTAGTCCCTTCCAGGTCTCACATGGGCTTGGATCTTTTTGCAGCATGGTCTGCATCAGGTAAGTGTGCACCTATGAGCCTGGCGCCTATGGCGCCAGGACTGATGTCCCATATGAGCCTGGCGCCATAGGCGCCAGGACTGAACCCGGACAGCCCCTAGCAGGGATTGCTGGGTTTTCTCAAGGCGACATGAGGCCTGCCCCGGGGGCTGATGGACGTGGTCTGGATGTCATGGGGTATGCATCATGACAGCACTCCCCCTCAAGGCCCCTCCTAAAGTCGTTCCTCCCCTTGGTCCTGGTTTGTCTGGGAAGTCCCGATGGAATCTCCTCACTAATCGTGGTGCATGAACGTGGTCACTAGGCTCCCATGACCTTTCCTGTGGCCCGTAACCTTTCCAATCGATTAAGTAAAAAAGTTTTGATTTCACCAGCTTGGAGTCCAGGATGTTTTTCACCTCGAATTCAGGTTCTCCATCTATCAAGATAGAATCTGGTGGTTTGGTTAATCTTGTTCCTGGTTGAACTGGTTTTAAAAGTGAAACATGAAAGACAGGATGAATTTGCATATTGGAGGGTAATTCCAGTTTGACGGCCACCGGGTTGATAATGGCCTTAATGGTGTAAGGATCCAAATATGTAGGATTAAAAGTCTGAGTTCCTTTCAGAGGTATATGTTTTGTAGCTAGCCAAACCTGATCTCCAGTTTGGTACTGTGGAGTTTCACTTCTATGTAGATTAGCATTTTTCTTGTATTTCTCTTTTGCTTGCTTCAAATGTTCTGTCGCTTCCTTGAAGGCTTGTATAATAGTAGAATGTAAAGGACTAACTGCAGGCATTTCTAAGTGCTGAGGCAAATCCAAGTTCTGAAGTTCGAGGGTGGTGTCCATATATGGTATAAAAGGGGCTTTGTCTGGTTCCTGAATGTACAGAGTTAGTGTATGCATTTTCGGAAATCCATAAAATATCTTTCCAATTACTTTCGGTCTGGTGAAGCATGCAACGAAGGTACTGTTCAAGGGTCTGGTTGGTCCTCTCCGTCTGACCATCGGTGTGGGGATGGTGACTGGTTGATAACCTTACGTCGATTTGAGCCAATTGGCAACATTTCTTCCAAAAATGTGAAATGAATTGACTACCTCGGTCAGAGACCAATACAGTAGGAAACCCGTGTATATGAATAATGTTTTCGAGGAACTCCTTGGCCAGGACTGAAGCAGAACGTAATCCCTTCAAAGGAATAAAGTGGGCCATCTTGGAAAATGATCCACGATAACTAGAATGGTGTTAAATCCATTACATGGAGGTAGATCAGTAATAAAGTCTAAAGATAAGGTGTGCCATGGTGTAGGTGGAATATCCAAAGGTTGTAAAAGGCCAGCTGGTTTTTTCTTCTGACTCTTCTTTTGGGCGCAAATGCCGCAAGACATCACAAATGGCTTTATATCTTTTCGCCAGGTGGGCCACCAGAATTGTCTCTTAATTTTGTTTTTCGTTTTTCCGATGCCTGGGTGACCTTTCATTAGGGTATCATGATAATTGGAGATGACAAGTTCCTGTAATTCCTTGTGTGGTAGAAATAGTTGTCCTTGATAGTAGGGTAGGTCATTGATGACTGAGTAATCTGGGCCTTTCTTTACCCAGTCCTGCAGGGCTGCTGGATTGAAGAGTTGTTGGATGTTTAAATGAATTTCTTCTAGTGTCTGTAAAGTAGTTATACCAAGAATTCTTTGTTCAGAAATTATAGGCACCGGCTCCGGGTTCGCATATGCTTCTTCCATTCCTATTCGGGATAAGGCATCTGCCTTGCCATTTTTACAGCCTGGTCGATAAGTGATCACAAAATCGCTGATGTCCCTTATGAGCCTGGCGCCATAGGCGCCAGGACTTAACCCAGACAGCCCCTAGCAGGGGTTGCTGGGTTTTCTCAAGGCGTCATGATGCCTGCTCCCGGGGCTGATGGACGTGGTCTGGATGCCCAGGGGTATGCATCATGATAGTACCATCGACTGTGAGGGGTCAGATTATGCGAGGCGGACAACTTTGTGAAGGCTTTTCAAAAGATGCCCTTTTATTAAACTCAAAAGGATTTGATAAATGCATCACTATCCTAACGAGGATTTCCCTACCTATAAAAGAAGCTAAAGAAAACACTCTAACAAAAGGATTCTGTCCCTCACGATTGTACATACAACAAACTCAACTAGGTAATGCATAACAATCCAGGCATTACGAAATGAACAGTTGTCTTCAAGACCTGGTGACTGTTCTTCCTTGTAATCTGGGTGAATTCCCCTTCCCCAGATTCAATCAGGATTTCAATCAACGGTTCAAAAGAATAAGGAAATCCTGTATTGTAACAAAGTTCAAATAAAGTTCCTCTTCCGCCAGTAAATCTCTCACTTGGGCTTAACCAACAGTCAAAACTGTTCAGCAAGTCTTTTGCCTCTCCACTGGTGGTAGAGAGTTCCACACAACTATTTCTTAGCAACAAAAAGGTGTATTTCCACAGTGCATTAATGTCAACACAAATATGGCGGGATGATTCTGCAACAGTTCACAGTGCATTCTCATCAGCGATGTTGATTTGTCTAGTTGATTCTACAACAATTAATCATAAGGTTTGTGATCTTGGCACTTCTTCCTCAACACTTTTAACCACACTACAGAACTTCAATTACTTTCGCCTTGTCCACTCACCTGCCAGGCCTATACTACAAGGTCCCTTGCCCTGGTGTACTCTACTGCCAGGACAAAATGAAACTACTAACACTACTACAAGTACTTCTGTGGCACAGTTCTGCTTCGTACAACTTATAAAGTCTTTGACTTTCCGCAACATGAGTTTTAACTACTTCTTCTGGGAAAACATGAGACACATTGGTGCTGTTTGTTCCACACTTTTGCCTGCCACATGCAATGCAGGTTTTGCTCCTCTCCTCCTGAACACCTTCTGTCAGAATGGCAGCCTTCCTGCCACTCTTGTTATCCCACTGTGGTTTTAACCAAGTGTTGATAATGGTGTTCTCTCACTCCTGCTCTTCTTTGGATTGGGCAATGCTTATTCAGGTCAGTCCTCCATATTGCCTCTTTCTCCCTCTGACAATAGGGTCTATAGAAAACTTGCTGCTTAACTGCCCACTTTTGACTTTGGCAATGTTGGTTCTCTTTAACTAGATTTGTTTTCACCCTCTTTTGGCTTTGGCAATAGTTGTTTGTATTGGTTTTAAGTAATACTGCCCTTGAATGTTGTTGGCAAATATTCTGACCTTCAAACACACAATGACTCTGACACTTTCTCTCCTTTGTATCAGCTTGGCATTCAGAATAATTATCTTTCTGCTTTACATCCATTCGATAAATACAGTAGTTACGTTCCTGTGCTCTTTTCTCATTAGTTTGGAATTCAAAATGTCTGTCATCAGCCAGCAGCTGGTCACAGAGCGCTCCAGGTTACAGTACTCTAGTGAACTCACCGGGTTTGGCTTGTGCGTCCGCTCGCTCTGCCGCTGGGTTCTTTGCTTCTGCTTCAGCCGGCCTGGAAAACTGCTTCGCTCGATTCTCTTTGGCCTGTGCTGATCAGAAAATGTGTGTTTCTTGCTCCAAAGGTTCTCAGGTGTTCACATGCCACCCGAGCCTGCCTTGCGGAAAGCATCCCAACGTCACGCTTCCTGCTGTACGACCTCTGCAATCATGATCTTCATGGGGAAAGCTTTTACACAACGCTTCCCGCTGCGTAACATCTGCAAACAATGTCTCTGAATTCTGAATGAAGAGACCTTCCCAGAACCGGCAACCATATGGCAAACGGCGGCTCTGGTGTCTCCACTCTCCTTCAGCTGCAACTTCGAGGTGGAGTCACGGCAATCCCTCCACCTCCCACTACTGCTGCTACTCTCTCCGTGGCCTGAACCTCAGGGGGCTTTTTATGCCTCTCAGTGTCCCTCAGGTATGGGCCATTAATCTTAATAGTCTGCAACTTGCAGTTCAGGGCCTCTGCATCCCTCTTCTTCGTCCCAGTACTTTTGACATTGTGTGACTTGAAGTCCTCAATGTTCAATACACTCCTTTTAAGGGGATTATTGTTGCAAACTTTGTTTATATCCTTAATCCCCTTTTTAAAAGTAGTATTATACGGTTTTACTGAATGGTTTGTTTTGCCCTCTAGGGAAATTATGACTTCCAGAATCTAATATGGTAATATTCAAGGATTCACCTTTCAAATTCCCCACTTGAACATGGGAGGGTTCACGTCTAAAATTGTGCTTAACCTTGGGGGGATGATTCTTACTACCAATACAGGACTGATTAGAACAGTTTTACAACCATCAGGATAATTAGCTTTAGAAAAGAACCGCTCCCTCCGGTTCCATGTGTTAAAATTGTGGCACAAATGGCATTTTACACAAAAAAAGAAATCGCTGCAAAAAGGCTGAGGGTTTGCTGCCGCAATCCATGTAAAGGATGCTGGGGACACCCCCGCAACACCCAGACCCATACCATTTAAGGGAAGCAGGGGACACCCCCACAACCCCCGCTCCCTTTAAATGGTACAATGGGGTACACCTTTACCGGGTCACACCACAGCATTTTTGCCGCGATTATTTGTAAAGGTGACATTTGTGCCACAATTTTATTACCGCATACCCTCCCTCCGACAGCAAGCCATTACACATTCCAGCATCACTGACTCTTACTCCTCAGAGGAAGAAAAATCCTGTGTCTCACCCAACAGAGTCCTCCTGTTCCCTTGGGGACCTTCTCCTCCTCCCAGGTGATGCTCCCGGCAAACATCGACCCCCGGGCCGGGATCAGGTAGCGGCTGCCTTCTCCTGGCTACATGGGAGGAAACTTTAGGCATAGTCTTTGTGAGGACTCTGCAGGATTCATCATGCTACCCTTGGTGCCAAATGACAAGTTACAAAATCTGGGCGCACCCACACATTGAGATTCTTTAACTTTATCAGGAGGGATGAGTAGGAAAGCTGAGGGTCAAGCCCCCACCATAGAAGCCTACATAAATAAACTCTAGATGTGAGATAAAGTCCTCTGTTTGACTGCATTGCATGGTAGGGGTGTCACAAGTGATGGGATGTTGGGCCGTGGACGGCATGAGGAAGATTCCCCAGGCTACCCCCATCATGCTATGTTTGGAAGGCAGCGACTCATCACAGTGCAACGGTGGGTGTTCCTGCCCACTGCAGGGAATAGAAGAACGGCAGTCCTATGGAATTGGCAATGCCTACATGCTCACCCCCTTGTGCAGGTGCAGAAACCTCTCCTAAATCTGCCAAGAGAAAGAAGGAGAGGGACCCGAGTTAACCCAGGAAATCCAATAGGCAGTCGGCGAGTCCTCACACAAAGCCTTCACTCTCACATACTTAAGAACAGATAGGTTAAGGGAATTCCAACCAAGAGCAGGACCAGAGTGTAACAACCAGAGAGAGTTGTGAAGGCATCATGAAGTAGACAAAGGCAGCTGAATAACGTTTGGGCTATAAATGTTTATTAACTAAAAAGGAGGGTTGGAAAAAGGCCTAACTTGCCCTATACTAAGGTGGGATTTCCCTATCAAAATAAAGCTAATGATAGTCTGTGTCAGGAAGTCCAAAGCAAAATGTCCATCTGTGTCCAAAACCTGTGCTTGCCCTCACATCTAAATGTATACAATGTGTAGGGATGTCAGCATCAAATGAGAAGTGTTCAAATAAAAGTTCAGAGCTTCTTCCAGCTCTTGGGTGGAAAAGAGGTTTTGCTTCCCCAAGGTTCAAATAGTTCACGTTATCAAAGAGGGATTCCCTTCCTCAAGCTTTCACATCGCTCAAAATAACTAAATTCCTTGGGATATTTCCCAGCTCTTCTTGTTTGATTACTTTCACCAATTTATAAAGTTCAGTTCCTCAATTTCAGTTCACATACGTTTTCCTTGGTTCAATAACAAAGTGGTTTTTCCTTAGGTGGGTGTACTCAGTCTAGGAGCAGTTGACGGACCACACTGTCCACCCATTACAGGTCGTGCAACCGACACCCCTTACTTGTGTCTGCTTCATGCCACAGTTTCAGCACATGCCCTTGATGCTTTATTATTGCTTGTTTTGCCACTGTTCACTTATTTAGTAGCTTTGGCTTGCAAAGACCAACTTGGGCTTCCCAGTACACTTTCCTGGCAGGAAACTTGGTCACTATTATAGTTTTTTTGCACAAGCCATCATAAGCTTTCCGGTACACTCTCCTGCTAGGAAAGATAGTCACTGTTTCGATTCAATTGACCAAAGCATCTGGCGCTCTTTTACAGGTTTCCCCGTACTTTATTCTTGCATACAGGTTTTGGTTTCTCAAGTGAGGACGCCTTCAGATTCCTCACAGAGGACACTGCAATGGGATAGACTACCCAGCGCCATGGCACACCATAGAACTGGAAGCCATTCTCAACTGTGGGACTCACCAGCCAGTGCCTATACTATCAACCTGAAAAGGAAGATGCTTTGACTATTAGCTGTGGGGTAATATGACCAAAAACAGTTGTAGGAGAACACTAAAGTGACTGCAGTTTTAAATTTAAATGTAAACTGCTTTAATGTTACCAAGAACTCCAAGTCTAACGACGAGGAATATTCAAACAACATGTGAATCTTTTAAACAGCCCAGAGAGAAGCTGGAAGACAGGGCAAGGGTACTCCCATTTCAAACAGGCAGAAAGAGGAGCGCCTAAGGGGTGGAAAGAAGCAATCTTAAGTCTTGGTCACTATTATAGTTTTTTTGCACAAGCTATCATAAGCTTTCCAGTACACTCTTCTGCTAGGAAACGTAGTCACTGTTTCGATTCAATTGACCAAAGCATCTGGCGCTCTTTTCAAGGTTTCCTCGTACTTTACTCTTGCATACAGGTTTTTGTTTCTCAACAATTCATTTCTTTCAGTAATACTTAATGATATCTGACTCTTGGCAATGCATGCTCGACTCTTGGCAATGCTTGTTTGTCTCTTGACAATGTTCATCATAACCATTAATTTCTGTCAGTAATTCTTAACGATATATGCTTGACTCTTGGTAATACTTGCCTGCCACTTGGCAATACTTGTTTGCCTCTTGACAATGCTCATCACAACCATTAATTTCTTCCAGTAATACTTAATCATATCTGTTTGACTAATGGCAATGCTTACTTGACTCTTGACAATGCCTCGTTAACAATTCTCGGTCTCCTGTTCTCGGACGTTTAATATCTTCACATTTTCTTAGCTTCTTTTTTGCAATTGACATACCCCGGGGTCCCCTTGCTTCCTGGGCAAACTCACCGGTTTCCAGTTGCATGTATGTCAGCTTTGGTATGGCGCTGAAAAACCTCCTTCGGTTCTCGCTGCTTCGCGTCACCTTCCCATGGCCTCAGATTACCTTCTAAAGGACTTCGCTTCACTCCGCTGCCTTAGATGGAGCAACTGTAAGGACTGTCCTTGTGGTCCTGCAGCTGCAAACGCCCAGGGAGCTTCTCCCTGCTCCCAGCGTCTCTGCAGCATTCCACAATGGCGGTTCTGCTTCAACCGGCTCCGTCGTGAGTCTCGACCTGGCTTCTCTCTGGTACCCACTCCTCTGCTGCTGCAGCTTCTTCGGGTCTTGGCCTCTCGTCCCGTGTCTTGCTGTGTTGCCAAGAGGAAACAGAAGTCCTCTACTTGCCATTGTTTCCTCATTTTAACGTTCCACGCATCGATTAAGGTTTCAGAAAGACTAGACTGTTCCCTGTAAAACCAACAGTCTTTCTTTAGTGTTCGATGCCTCTTCCTCGTCCCAGTACCGAAGTGATGTTCGTGTGTGTAAGAGTCAATAAAGAGAGGATGTATAGCTCTGGTGTGTCTCTTCCTCATCCCAGTACCTGACTGGTGTTTACTGGGAGATGATTGATGTGAAAGATAGGGAAGGGACTGGTAGTAACCTACACAGGCCTCGGGGATATTAGACTTATAAGGAAAGGGAAATGGGGGATACTGTGTCTCACCCAAGGGTGCCTCCTATCCCCACGTATCCTTCACCCAGGCGATACTCCCTCGCATAGCCACCCCCAGGGTCAGGATCCGAGACCGACAGCCTTTCCCTGGCACCTGGGAACAGGATATATTGGGGAAAGAAGTGAGGACGCCTTCAGATTCCTCACAGAGGACACTGCAATGGGGTAGACTACCCAGTGCCAAGGCACACCATAGAACTGGAAGCCATTCTCAACTGTGGGACTCAACAGCCAGTGCCTATACTATAAACCTGAAAAGGAAGATGCTTTGACAATTAGCTGTGGGGTAATATGATCAAAAACAGTTATAGGAGAACGCTAAAGTGACTGCAGTTTTAAATTTAAATATAAACTGCATTAATGTTACCAAGAACTCCAAGTCTAACGACGAGGAATATTCAAACAGCATGTGAATCTTTTAAACAGCCACTGCTGGAGAAGAGGAAGTTAGGAACTACAAGACAACAAATACAGTTCTTGAAGCTACAGTCCAGCAGACACCAGCAACCTACCTAGGAGCCAGAAATTGCCAATATCCAGGTTTTCCATACCAGGCCTGCACATTTGAGTTCCCTTACCCGAGAGAGAAGCTGGAAGACAGGGCAAGGGTACCCCTCTTTCAAACAGGCAGGAAGAGGAGCACCTAAGGGGTGGAAAGAAGCAATCTTAAGTGTAACAGCAGGGATGTAAGCCAACTCAGGCTGAGCGACAGGCAGCCAAACTCAATTCCAGCTACCACATCTGAGTCACCATACACCAGAGAAAGCCCTATAAAACCCCAAGAGCTAAATCAGTTGGTGGTGGAGTTAGAAGGAAGAGCTCCTTTGGAGCTCGATCGAGAGGTGAATAGAAGGAGCTGGAAAAGGAGAACATGCTGGAGACATGAGACTGGAGAAAGGTCCTTGGAACATGAGGAGATAAAGAGAAAAGGAGGATGTAAGAGGTCAGAAGGCTGGATACAGGGGGCTGCAGAGGAGGCCAGGAATAGGAGAAGAAAAGAGTCTGAAAGGGAGGCTGAGGAGGTTAAGGAACAACAGGACCTGTAGGTGGAAAATTAACGGACCCAGAGGAAACTGACACAAAGGGCTGAGAGGTGCAAGAATTGGAGGGGAGAGAGAGAGAGAGAGAGAGACACCAAGGCGATTGGTAGGAGACTGACTGCGTGGGCTGGAAGGAGCAAGACCGAAGGGTTTGGTGAGAGGAAGGCCAAGATGATGAAAGAAATAGTGGATTAGTACAGGACCCCTAGCTGTTTTGAGAGGTGCATAAAGAGGTCAAGGTGTGAGCATTAGAAGAGAATCTTAGTAATTATAAGAGATGTGCCCAAAGGGATACAGGAGGTGCCCAAAGAGGTAAAGAAGGTGGTGTGAGGGTGCAGAAGTAAGGTTCGGACAATGTTGGCATGTTTTTGGGCAGAAACATTTATTATTCAATAATGGGTTGGACCATTCCCTTCAAGGTCACCTCCACTCTCTACCAGGCAATCAACTCCTTTGGCTCGGGGGAACTCGCCCACCTCCGAGAAAAATGGGAACAGGACCTGGGTGCACTGGAGGCGGAAGAATGGGTGGAGGCACTGAAGTCCCCAAGGGAAATAGGTATTGACGCTAAACCCAGATTGATACAGCTGCGAATCATACACAGGTCTTACTACATCAGAATGGAAATGGCTAGGTGGTGAAGGGAGGAGGATACAAGGTGTCTCCAATGCAAGAGAGCGGAAGGCATCTTTTACCACATGATTTGGGAATGTGGGGTGCTGCAGGAGTTTTGAACAGCATGCTTATTGCACCTCTCCAGGACAATGGGCGCCACAATCTCGAAAGACCCAAAACTCATCCTGCTGGGAATAGGAGGCGAGACCAGCCTCACGAAACACGAGAGGACATTTTTGGGGGTGGCCCTAGGAAGTGGGCAAGAGACTAACGGCGACTAGCTGGGGCTTGGAAGACAAGATAAACATAGACCTGTGGTCCAGCTAAATGGACAGATGCGCCTCCCTAGAAAGACGAATCTATAACGCAAGGGGGTGCCCCCAAAAGTTCCTGAAAATATGGGGGAAGTGGGAAGATAAAACATAGAAACCATGGAAAAAGTGAGAGTCTGTGTACCCAGTGCAACCACCTGATGGGCGGTACAAACATTTTGCTCCTGTTGTGTCACTTATGGTCAGTTGTTGTGCTATGTGCTGCACGCCCCGGTGAAAGGGCCCCTAATGTCAATGTCATGGTGTACTCATGTGGTTGTTTTCTTGTTTGACAAAACAAGAACCTAATAAAAAGAATTTGAAAAAAAATAAAGAATGGGTTGGACAATTGCCTCTCTATCCCTTAAACTATGAGGGGTTGTCCTGCCTCAAAGAAAACTGAGGACATTGTCAGAATGTCCACAACTATAATGTCTGTCAATGTTGTGTCTCAAAAAGCCTACCTCTGTCCCTAGCACTAATAACTTAAACCAACTGGGCAAGGATGATCTCTTCCCAAAGTAAAGCGTTTTGTAGAACCAACCAACAGAAAAATTCCCAGTCTCTCGGGTAATCAAAACTGGTGAAAACAAAGACATGTTCACAAATGTAGGCCTCCGAGGCTACGGGCGTAATCCTTCCCCCGCCGCCCCCACCCCCACACCCCTGATTCATTGTTGTACTACTTTCTCTCCTTCTGGGTCTCTCAGGCCTGTATTTTCTTAAGTAAATGTCAATGGGTAGTTCACAAGAATAGGCTTCTTAGATTTCTACTGCTTTCTCCCAACAACTTGGCACACTCCTTTAACCAAGCGTAGGTTGCCTTTTCTGTAATTATTCTTCTCTCATTTTAGGTGCAAGTCCCTAACTTGCTATATTCAGAACCGATTGGTTTACTCTACTACCAAGCAGTTCTCCTGAATTTCCTAACCTAGTGAGTCCCCCTGCAGCTTTGCTGGATTTTTGGGGTTTATTTTTTTCTCCTGCCAAGAGTGAGACTCTTTTACCCTCACTCTTGGGCATGATTTGAGTGTGTTTCTTTGAATCTAGATGTGTTTAATGGGCTATGGGGTCTTTTACTCCATAGGGCTTCATGTGTTTTTATGATGTGTGTTACACAGCACCCTCAGTGCAGTGAGACAGGGGTGTCATAGTGACCCCCCAGTATAGATTCCATACCCTGGGACTGACTACTGTCTCCTAGGGCATGTAAAGTCACCATTGACTTTACTAGTCTTAAATTCTGAACAGCAACAGTACAAACCATCATATTGTGGACGTACTGGCTGGGGCAATTCAACTGCCCCAGGGTCTGTTAGTCGAGGGGGCTGTTAGTCGAGCACGTCTGGCCAGTGGTAGTGGATACTACTTTTTATATTCAACCGCAAATATTTTTCTATGGGATTTCCCATTGTTTTAGGCTACTGTCTTTATTTAATTATTTACGGTAGCCTCGAACATACCACCGGTTTATTTAATTAATATTAATTCTCCGGTTGGTATTTTTTGCCAAAACGTGATTCTAAAATGGCGTTTGTGTTCTCTTCTGTGACTCCAACCCAAGTCGAGCCCTTTGTTCCACTTTTTGGCGGGCTTCTCCACAGAAGCCCTCCAGAGTGGTGCCACTCTGTCTGGGGTACTTAGGAGGGGTGGAGGGGGATTTAGGCACCCTGGACTGAGTTGCCTAGGCAACTCAAGTCGCACTCCGTCCTGATTGGCCCAAGTGGTGAGCCGGCCGGCTCACCACTTAGCATGTTTGAGTGACAGCTAGGCTGAGTGAATGGGGGTTTTCTGCATAAAAGCAGGGCTTTGGGGACTGAACTTCAGAAGTCGCCACAGGACCTAAGAATCCGACGAGGGAGAAGCTGAGCCGACCTGCCACAACACCATCACCGGTGGAGCCCTGCTGGACCGCCTCACCACTTTTCCCAACGACAGAGGAGATCTCCCGCCGGAGAGTCTTCTTCCTTTGACTGGTGGGGATAACCAGTTTCACCGTCTTTTCGCCTTCCCGACGTACCTCGTGGCCGCCTTGCCTGTGCCAAGCACCCCGGCAACCGGGATACCACGTTTTACCACGACCGCGAAACAAAGGTACCACATTTAACCGGAAAACTCTGCGGCTGGTTTCTTCCCTGGTAGTGCAACGACCTTCATCTTTCCTCCAAATCGAGATTTTTTCTTCCCCTCGACGACAACGCAACTTGCATCCACTGCCAGGAACAACTGCCACCGCTGGAGGATCCTTCCCACTTAAGGTACCGTGTCCCGCCTGGCTTCCCTTGCTACTGACTGTACGGGGTAGATTTAGCCCCCGGCTTTCGAACCTGGGTTAGCCTGGGACACCCTGGCTAAACTTTCCTAAGCCTCTCTAAACTCTTTTTGAACCCTCTGCAAGACTTTCTAAGCCTAGTGTAACTGTGTGATCTTGGGCGCATATGTGCTCTGCTCTCTCTAAGAGTGGGCCCAGCCTTTGGACTTTGGCTCACCAGTGACGTTTGCTCTTCTACCTTGCTAACAGTGTTCCTGAACCTTAGAGTGGTGTACCTTTCCCTCCCTTTCTCACAAACTTATTGGAGTGCCATCTAGTTAAGCGCTCCCCTCTGTATGAAAATAAGTGGTGTTTTACTGTGACTTATCTGATAAGGAAAAAGGGGTGTACATATTACAATAGTAACTGTGTTTAGAATATTTTACAACAAGAGTGCTGGAGTGTTTCAAACCGTGTGTTTTTAAATAAATAATTATATACTTTGATACCAAAGCTCTGGTCAGTGTTTGCTTGTATTATTGTATCTGAGTGCCTATTGTGTATACTTTGCATACTGTCTAACTCTTCTTGAGGGAAGTCTGACTGCTCAGCCACAGCTACCAGGTAAATCTGGGTGGTACAGACTGCTACCAAGTGGGTTTACTGCCAACACCTGTAGTCTTAAATCTTTTGCAGTGTTCCCTAAGGGAACTGCACAGGTTTCTGCCTAACATATCCCTTCATGAACTTCGCATTTGGGTGTGGGTTCCAAACAAGCAGCATTCAAAACCGCTTGGATTACTCTCCTGCCTTGTCCTCTCATGGAGGCGCTGGTCGCGTTTGGGGCTCAGGCCAGGCTGCTGCGGCTCTGAGGACGTCTGCTTCTCCCCAGCAGTGCGTCCTCTCCCTCAGACGCTTTGCCGGTGCCTGGGATGCCCAGAGGTTTTACTCGGCAACAGCCTGAGGAGTCTTTCCTTCCTGGACTACGTTCAGGTTCTCCTCTGCGCACGGCTTATGCCCAGCTGGGTCTCCTTTGCTTTGCCGGTACACAGCTCGCCAGATTCCTCCTTGGAGGATAGCACTCTCACTCTGTCTCAGCAGAGCTCTGTTTAAACTCCTGCGCTGTATAGTGAAATTGCTTTGGGTCAATCACATACCGTGAGTAGCTAGAGCGTTCACTCTGATTCTGCAGAGTGATCCTTGGACTCCTAGAGCAATGTGCCGCATACTTGGTATTCTCTGATGTTTTAGTTTTGTGAAATATATGAAGTCTCCCAATACTTGAAATAGAGCCATATGCAGCATACTTTGCATTCTCTGATGTTTTGCTCTTGTCAAGTATATTAGGTTTCCCAATATTTAAAATAGAGCCATATGCAGCATACTTGGCATTCTCTGATGTTTTGGTGTTATCAAGTATATTAGGTTGGCTAACTTGACAATAGCACACAGTGGCCCTAACAAAGGAGAGGCAAGGAGGATTTGCATTGGAAAAGTGTTTCGGTGTATTGATGTGGGGGAATAACGGGTTCTCGGAGTATGATCGCCCCAAACCCATAAGGAACTTTCTCCCCCATGTGATCTACCCTCAGTGCATATTAGAAAAGATTTCTCTAGAAGCAACTTTTCCTCCATAGTCCTTGACCCCAACAAACATTTTGCATGTGTTTCTGTATCCTAACCTGACCTTTTACAGTGCAGGGCGGCACTCAGCTGCACGGCACTTGGCATTTGCTCATTGTTATGGGGAAACTGACATGTCCTTTAGGCTGCCAGTACTGAGAAACTTTGTTTCTCGTAGTCTTTCGATTTTTTTGCCATTTCTTGGTAACATTTTATTATTGTGCAAAGTACTTTACAGCACTGCACAACAGGGTCTTTTATGGGTGTTTTATGGCCCTAGACACTGTCAAAGGAATTGTTGGTGATTGTACAATGTACCTTGGAACAGACTGGTGGCAGCAGTAGCTTTTTCTCGTATGTGTATAACTTTTTACCAAGCCTTACCGTGTTTACTGCGTCTGGCTCCTGACTGTGGCTAGTGTCTGTTCCTTTGGCCGTTTCGTCCCTTTGCCTTCCCCTTCCCATTCCCTTCCAGGGCCGGGATTTCCTTATTTGGGCATGCAGTTGCCCGCGAAAACTGGTTCTTTCACGGGTCCCTGCAGTTCACGTGTGTACGCACCCAGGAAGTGGGCTGAGACTGTCTGGCTCACAATCCACACTACTGGCACCAGGGCGGCGGCTGTACATGGGAGCATGAGAACCTCAGTGGTCCCTGATTGGACAACTGCTGATGTGCATGCATGGAGCAGATCTTGCCATTGGTGAGCTGGGTGCAAGCACTCACCTAAGTGTGGCTAAGAGGAGGGGTCCTGCATTCATTCCAGCAGCTCAGCAACAGGTCAGAAGGAACCAAGTATCCCAAGGAGCCGAGCAGAACAAAGGACTATCCTGAGACACACTGGAAGTGGCCTGGTACCCAAATCCCATTGTTGCTCCGGTGGAGCCCTGCTTTGCGCCTGATCTCAGAAGACCTGTGAAGGTGCTTCGAACCCTTAGAGTGGTGGGACTAATCACTCTCGGCGCCTCCTGTTAACCCTGCAAGTGAGTCTGTTCGGAAATGTCCTTGGGCCATCTGTATCCGTAGTGCATTTCATGATTCATTTGTGTTGTTAAAGGGCCTATAATAAATAGTATATTTTTGTATACTACTGTCTAATTGTAATTCTTGGTGTTTCACTCACCGTGTGTGCTCCTTATATACCACTGGCCACCCTCACTTCCCCAGATATTTAGCCTTAACTGTGCTCCCACCTCCCGTGAATTGGTCTGGCTATCTTGCCAGAAGGGATCCCCTGTTCATCTTACAAGGGTGGCCTCCTAAACATCTGTCCACCAGGCCAGAGATTTGAAATCCATTCAAACAAATTGGTGTACAGCAGTGAGGATAAGATCTGAGGTACTCTAGTGTTGCACAGTGGTGTAGTGCCTGGATTACAGTTTTGATCGCTTAGTAATTTTAAATCAACTGCTAAACTAATAATATGGAAACAATCACTGCCACTGCTTTAAAAGCTTCTAATACTGAACATTTAAGAAAGATATGTCTAGAAAGAGGTATACCTATCTCTGGTACAAAAGCTGACTTAAACCCCAAAATTATAGCTTGGCAAGAAAGTAGGATTGTACCTCTACCCTCTATTGATCATGCAGTCGGTGCTGGGGCTGCTCCCAGTAACAGTAACAATGTTACTATTGCTGCCATCATTGAGAGAGAGGAGGCGGTTTATCTGTCTCCTAGGAAGCAGAAGCCATGCTGGAGCTTGAGAGAAAGAGGCTTAGGCTCAGAGAGAAAGAGGTTGAGTTCAGCATGGCCATACTCGAGTTGGAGAAAGTAGACAAAGACAGGGACCACCTATTGGAGTTGCCAAGTTAAAGGCTACCAATGGTTTCTTCAGCTGGTCTGGGAACGGATCTGGCCCATCTTCTCATCCTAGGTTTCCTAAAGATCTGCTCAATGTCTACGATTAAAAGAAGGACATCAAGGACTGGCTGACTGCATTTGAGTATGTTTGTGAAGTACACACAGAAGTGGATGCTGATAAGATTGCATGGTTGCTCAGTCAACTACCCCACTCTGGCTGTAGTGCTACTGTGGAAATGTCAAAGGCTGACAGAAAAGACTTTGCGGAAATAAAGCAAACTCTCATCTTAAAGTTTGGGAAGACTGCTGCCCAATACTTGAAGAGATTTAGAGAGTACAAAAAGAAAGAAGGTAGTACTTGGGTCACATATGTAACTGAATCCTTGAAGAACTTTACTGGTTGGGTTGAAGATTATAAGGTAACTACCTTTGAGGGTATGATTCATTTTGAGCAAATGTTTGCCTCATCTTCCCCCTGAGCTAAAGCAGCATGTGGCTGACTCAAAGGAGTTAGATCCTAAGAAGGTGGCCATTGCAGCTGACTTGTGGGTAGACCACAGCATGTCCAATAAGGACAACCTTGCTTCCAGTGAGCTGGAGGGGGCTAGGGGGGTGGGTTGGTTAGCAGAACGAGAAAGAGGGTGTGACATCTGAAAAATCCTCTTCCCAGAAAGGCCACAAAAAGTTTAAGGGTAAGTTACAAGACCATGTACAGGGTAGTGGGACCAACCATCCAAAACACACCTCTGGTTACTCTAAACCTCCCTATATCCCAAGAACCAGCAGATCTTGTATGGTTTGTGGAGCAAGTGACCATGTGAAGGGGACCCCATATGTAAGGTCAAAACCTCCTGAATCTGGCCTTCTCTCATGATGAGAAAGAGATACTCACAGGGACATACTTCTCTTCAGACTCCTTCCCCCATGGGATACAATCTGAAGTAGTCTTAGTTTCCCTGGGATCCTGGGAACCTAGAGTAGCTACACCCTATGTCTGCATCCCTGATAATACAAAGCATTACTTTAAACATAGTGTAATGGTAAATTGTATAGACACCCCTGCCATTAGGGACACTGGAGCCAGCAGAACTGTGGTGGATTCCACATTGGTAAACCGAGAGGAACTGCCCAGAGCTCCTCTGATGCCCACCAAGTGGGCTGCTGGACCCCCTCTCAAGTTCTCAGTTATGCCTATAACTCTAGCTGTGAATGGTGGGGTAGTTAGGATACCTGTGAGAGCGCTGGGGCAGTTAGGATACCTGTGAGTGCGCTGGGGCAAGTCCTGGAAAAGTTCTACTGGGTAATGACCGCAGAGTTTTAGGTCTTGTGGGGGACACAGCAGAACCACCCCACACTAGGTCGCATACCAAGGCTGCCCAGGCCAAGTCAAAGGCTGAGCCAAAGGGGAAACCCAAGGCCAAGGGAGACAACAAGCAAAAAAGAGGGAAAAGGAACATTCCCCCTAACTCACCTACCACTGAGGTGGAGGAAGTTGGCCAAGCCCCTGAACCCGACGTGGAAGAGTGGATGCCATAAATTCGCAACCCACATGACCATCATGAATTGCAGCTCTTGCTTGTAGAAGGTGGTCTGGATAAGGAAGAGTTTAGTAAGGGCCAATGTGAGTGCCCTGCTTTAGAAGGCCTCAGAATATAGGTCTGTTCTCAGCTTGAGGGTGGACCTCCTGGGAAACACAGAATTCATTGGGAGGTTGGGCTTCTGTATAGTGAGCCCACGGAGTCGACTAAAGGAGATCATAGGAGGTTGATGGTTCCTCTTCAAGTGAGACCTTTCCTCCTGCAGTTGGCACATTAAGATCCCCTTGCAGGTCATCTTGGGATCAAGAAGACCAAGGAGAGGTTAGCCATGCATTTCTACTGGCCCAAGACGGAGCTCCGGATAGAAGGTCACTGCAGAAGTTATGCCACTTGCCAGATTTCTGGTAAAAGTAGGACAACAATTCAGGCTCCACTGGTACTACTCCCTGTAGTGTGTGTACCATTTAAGAGGGTAGGGATTGACAATGTTGGTCCCCCTTGACCCTGCCACATCCTCTGGCAGCAGGTTTATTCTAGTGTTGGTTGACCATACCTGCCCGGTATTCTGAAGCCATCCCATTTAAAACAGTAACTGCCAGGGCAGTTGCTAAAGCAGTGATTGGTGTTTTCAATAGGGTTGGATTCCCTAAAGAAATAGTGTCAGATAGAGGCAGCAACTTTATGTCTAAGAACATGCAAGCCATGTGGAAGGAGTGTGGGGTCTCCTATAAGTATCATTACACCTCTATCTCTGTTGATCTTGATGCCCCTGTCATGTGGATCTGCTTTAATCCCAAAGCCAAATGCAATTCCTGGTATGACTTTGACCTTACTTCACTTAAACACAAGTGTAGGGGGGCTGAGAGGAAATGGAGGGCCTCGTGTTCATCCTCTGACAAACTGGCCTGTCGCCTGCTCCAAAGGCAATACCGACTCTCTTTAGAATCTGCAAGGAGATGGCCAACCCTGCTGCAGTCTCTACCTCTCCTGTCGCTTCCCAGGCCCTTTGCATGGCCCTTCCCTCCCACTTCATCTCTAAAACCCAGGATGTCCTGTCCACCCTCTCATCCCCTCCCACTCTCCCTTCTGTGAACTCTAGTGCTCCTACAGCCACTCCCCCCACCTTCCTTCTCGTCTTTTTCCTCTTTTCTAGAGAGGTCCGATCTATGAAAGCCTTGTCAAAACAGGTTTTTCCTTGCTCTTCTGAAACCATCAAGGACCATATCAACACCCTTGCTCCTCCCCTGGCTGATTTCTGCAACCTCTCCTTTGCCTCAGGAGTCTTCCCTTCCCACCTGAAGCACTCTTGTGCACCCTCTTCTCAAAAAACCAACAGCCTTCCCTTCTTGCCCGGCTAACTATCGCCCAATCTTCATCACCCCCTTTCTGGGCAAACTCCTTGAAAAGCTGTCCATCTTGCAGCTTAACCTTCACTCTGATTCTGTCGGTTGTCTCTACGACAGAATCACTACTATCCCTATCCTTAAGAAGCCTTCTACCAATCCCCTTCTTGTGTTTAACTTTCACCCTATATCACTTTTACCATTTCTCTCTAAGCTATTCGAACGCCTTGCCCATTCTCAACTCTCGACCTTTATCCCTAACCTCTCTTTCCTTCCCCACTCTCAATCTGGCTTCCGTCCCAAACACTCCACTGAATCTACCCTCACCTATGTCCTGAAATCGCTACTCAATGCTCGCTATACTAAGCAATCCTCAATCCTTTTCCTCCTTGACCTCTCTGCTGCTTTTGATACTGTCGATCACCCCTTACTTTTCAAAACTCTTTCCTCCTTTGGCTTCAAAGACTCAGTTCTTAACTGGCTCTCCTCTTACCTCTCCAACTGCTCATTCGCCGTCTCTTGGGGTGGTCAAACAACCTCCACCTTCCCTCTGAACTATGGTGTTCCCCAAGGTTCCGTACTCGGACCCTTCTTATTCTCTCTCTATACTTCACTTCTCGCTCCTTTCATCTCCTCTTTTGGAATTTCTCACCATTTCTATGCAGATGACACTCAACTGTTCCTCTCCTTCTCTTCCTTCACACCTGACCTTCATCTTAAACTCTCCTTCTGACTCACTGCCATTAAAAACTGGATGTCATCGCATTTTCTCTCTCTCAATATGGACAAAACTGAAGTCCTTTTCTTCCCTTCCAACACACTTCCTCCCCCACCCCCTCCTTCCATTCTTTTCCCCCAAGCCAATCTTCCTATTTCCGCCCATGAGAGGAATCTGGGAATCTACTTTGACTCTTCCCTTTCCTTCACTTACCACATTTCCCTCACTACTCGCTCTTGTCGCTATCACCTCTTTAATATGCATAAAGTCCCTTTCTTCTCTTACTTTCCATGCTACTAAATTCAATCTTTTCTCGCCTTTTCTACTGTTCTATCTTTTTCGGTCTCCCCTCTTCCCATCTCGCCCCCCTTAAATCCCTTTGCCACTCTGCTGTCCGTACCCTCTGTCTTCTCTCTCCCTATGATTCGATATCCAATTCACTTGCCAACCTAGGCTGGCTTCCCTTCCACTCTCAACTTAAATACCACTTCCTTTGTCTCGTTTTTAAATCTCTTCATGACCTTGCCCCTCCTTACCTCTCCTCTCTTCTCTCTTTCTATGCCCCCTCTCGCTCTCTACTCTCTGTTCCCCCCCTCCCTGTGCTGCCTCTCGTTTCCGCTCCTTCCAACTCCTTGCTCCCCTACATTGGAACTCGCTACCTTTCTCTATTCGCTCCATCTCCACCTATTCCTCCTCCCGTTCCTCCTTAAAAATACTTCTTCACCCCCCTCCCTAACTTCTCTCCCCTTCCTCCTCTTCTTTCTCCTCCTCACTCCATCCTCCTGTTCCTTTATCTCTTCCTGTCTCCCCCCTTTGACTTCCACCCTCCCCTCTACTCCCTCTACCCCCTCTCCCTTTCCCTTTCCCTTTCCTCCTTCACATACCTCTCCTCTTCTCTTCTCTTCCTTCCCAAATGCAAATTGTTCCACATGCTGTTTTTTCTGGTTTGAATCATGTATATTTTATTGCTTCTATGTTCCATGTTTAACGTATTTTGGTTGTAAAGCGCTATATAAATTATAAAATACAAATACGACCATCAATCTGTCTTTAGAGCTGCAGAAGCATGAAAACTACTCTCCTGAACATCCGTGAAGATCTGCTCTCCAACCTTGACTCTAATATCCCCTCTGTCCTCATCCCACTTTATCTCTCTTCTGCCTTTGACACAGTCAACCATACCATCCTGTTCAGCCGTCTCTGTGACAACCTGGGTATCACTGATCAGGCTCTGGCCTGGCTGACCTCTTCCCTTTCTGATCGACCCTCCCAGGTCCAACTTGGGTCCTTCCTTTCATCTATCTCCCTGTCTGCCTGTGGTGTTACCCAGGGGTCTAACCTCTCACCCTGGCTTTTTAACTAATACCTGGCAACTCTCGCTCATCGCATCACTATTTTCTACTGCCATTTTCAGTGCTATGCTGACAGTAGTCCACCCGTTTTCAGGCTTCCCTCTGCCCCCTCCTCTCCTTCTCTCATCTCTGATTGCATATCTGCCATTCAGGATTGGTGTGCCGCCAACGATCCCTGCCTGAACGCTAGCAAGACGGAGATCCTCCTCATCGGCACACCCTCACTCACCCTCCTTTCCTCTCACTCTATGGCCAACCTCCCTTGGCCATCCTCCTACACATACCTGTGAGGCAAAGAACCTCAGGGTCATCTTTGACTCCATGTTTTCCTTCCCTGCCCACATCTCTGACGTCTCTAAAAAGTCAAACTTCCTACTGCACCTCCTCAGAGGTATTCTGCCTTTCCTCTCCTTCCCCCAGAAGCTCACTGTCTCTTGAGCCCTGTTCTCTTTCTAAATCTACCTGCTTCTACTCTCCGCCCTTTGCAACTTATTCAGAACAGGACTGACAGACTTGTCCTTGGCCTCAAGCCCTGGGATTGTATCCCTCCAGTCCTGAAATCGCTCCACTGGAACCCCGTGGCTGCAAAGATTAAATTCAAAATCCTTTGCATTGTCCACAAGGCTTTCTGGGGTCTGGGTCCAATATACCTTCAGCTGTCCCTTTGTAAATACCTTCCCTCTCGAGCTCTTCGCTCCTCTACCTAACTCTCTCATGGTCAGTCGTTTCTCAAAGAAGCAAGCTGGGGGTAGATCTTTGTCTTCGGCCTCCCTCTGAAACAGCCTCCATGCCACCCTGAAACTTGAGGAAAACCAAATCTGGTTCCGGAAGCACCTCAAGACCTTCATCTTTGCTTCTGCCTTTGCCCTTCCTCTCCCCTGCTGATCTGCTCTCTCTTGGCACTGTGCTCCAAGCCTACCTTCTGACTTCCGGGTCCAGAGACTGCTCACCTTGCCACCCATCCGCACTGCCTCCTGGCAAACCCTTGCACTGGGGCCTGTATCTGTAACCATACAGTTCCCCCTTTTTCTCTCTGCACTTTCAAGACTCACCCCATCTGTTGCCTCAAACCCAGCACTTGATGGCTGCAATACCACTGTTTGTTTGCTTGGTATTATTTATTTATTTACTATTTATCTGTATTCCTTTTCTCTGCACTTTCCACTTCCCCTCCCCGTCCATGCACCTTTCCCCTTTTCCCTCTCCCATGCATTTGCACATTCTCAATGCCACTGGGCCTAGTAAGATCATTGTTTTTGTTCTCCCTGGTTACCCTCCCTTGCCTTGTCGCGCTCTGAAACACCTGTGTATGAGCGCAATATAAATATCAATTCAAATCCACAGACAAAAGGCTTAGCTGAGCGATTCAACAAAACTCTCAAAGCATGATTGCAGCTCTTGAGGAGCCCCAGAGGAGAAAGTGGGATCTCCGGTTACCATGCTTACTCTTTGTCTATTGAAAGGTCCCTCAAGAAGGGGTTGGCTACAGTCCCTTTGAGCTTCTCTTTGGTCACCCTTTGAGGGGACCACTAGCTATAGTCAAGGAGGGATGGGAGCTCCCCACTCCTACTGTCACTAATAATGTGCGGACTACATGCTAGGATTGAGAAAGAGGATGGCCTTACTAATGGCTCAGGCCAGCGATAAGTTGAAGGCTGGTCAGGCTTTGGTCAACAATTGGTATGACCAGAAGACCTCAATTATTCATTTCCCCCCATGCCAGGAGGTCCTGATTATGAATCCCATTAGTCCTAGAGCTTTGCAGGATAAATGGTCACGCCCTTACAAAGTTGTGGAGCAGCTTGGTAAGGTAAACTATTTGGTGGATCTTGAGAGGCCTGGTCAAGCCCCCTAAGTATTCTGCATAAATAGACAGAAGGCATTCATCCCCAGGATTGATATGGCTGCTCTGCACTTGGCTTCAGACAGGGAAGAAGAGGAATCTGAACCCCTTCCTGATCTGTTCAAAGGCAGTCCTTCAGACGGTTCCATTGAGGGTGTCAAGGTGGCTCCTCAACTGACTTCTAAGCAACAAGGTGAGGGGAGATATTTGCTGATGCCATTCTCCCCCTTTCACTTACTCCAGATTTGACACCTTGGTGCAAACATGAAATTGACACTGGAGATAGCGTGCCTACCAAACGTAGGAGTTACAGGATGTCAGACAATCCCACATCAAGTCCGAGGTCAAGATGTTAGATCTAGGGGTGATTGAACCCTCAGTGGTTCTGGTGCCAAAGGCAGGTACCTCTGAGTTGATGTTTCTTGTGGATTACAGGGCTCTGAATGCTGTCCCCAGGACAGATGCTCACCTCCTACCAAGAACAGACAAATTGGTAGACTTGCTGGGTGCTTCCAAGTATCTCAGCGCCTTTGATCTCACTGCAGGGTATTGGCAAATTGCCCTTTCAGAAAATGCCAATGAGAAGACTGCGTTCTCGGCCCCAGAAGGGGTTTACCAGTTCAATGTAATGCCATTAGGTTTAAAGAATGCACCCATCACTTTCCAAAGGCTAGTCAACCATATTCTGAATGGGTTGGATGAACTCTGCATTGCATATCTAGGTGATACAGTAGTCTTCAGCCCCACTTGCGAGGAACTTGTAAGACACCTGGAGATAGTGTTGCAGGCTCTTCAGAAGGCCCACCTGACCATAAAGACCTTAAAGTGTTAAATTTGTACGGGCTCAATCGTCTACCTTGGGCATGAGATTGGTGGAGGTAAGATTCAGCCTCTTCCCAGTAAGGTGCAAGCAGTACAAGACCGGCTTGCCCCCACAACCCAAACCCAAGTAAGAGATTTCCTGGGCCTCACTGGGTATTACAGAAACTTTATGGCAGACTATGGCACTATAGACTTCCCTCACAGCTCCAAATAAGCCTGAGAAGATCACTTGGACTGAGACGAGTGAGAAGGCCTTCCAAGGCTTAAAAGACTCCCTTTGCCAGGCCCCTGTTCTCAGGGCAGCTAACTATCAGAAACCTTTTATTGTGCAGACGGATGCCTCTGACACTGGGTTAGGTGCAGTTCTATCATAGCCAAATGAGAAAGGCAGGGAACACCCTATCAGTTTTATCAGCCGCCAGCTTAAGGACAGAGAGCTCAGGTTGCCTACTGTGGAAAAGGAATGTTTTTCCACAGCGTGGGCACTTCAGAAGCTGAGGCCCTACCTCTATGGGACTCACTTCACTGAAGACTGACCATAGGCATATAAAGTGGCTGATGAATATGAAGGGTGAGAATCATACATTGCTCAGGTGGTCCATTAGCCTGCAAGGCTTTGACTTCACTAATGAGCACAGGCCAGCTACCCAACAGTGTAGTGCTGATGGGTTGTCCAGAATGTTTAGTCGACCTGAACATGAGACCCATCCAGTGGTGGTGTCAGGCAGAATTGCATGCAGTACCCTCTAGGACCACTACCCACAATTAGGACTACAGGTGTTAGTCAAACCAACCTTTGGTACAGGTCTGAACCACACAGTTTTTGGTAGCGAGCTGAGCAGGCAAGCTTATCTCAAGATTGAATGTGAGCAGTACAAGTAGTTACACAGAGGACTTTCAATCACAGTGGTTCAAGTAAACACTTATACTTAAGGTTTCTTGGTAAAACACTTATTAATTTATTACACAATCATTTAGAAAACATTTCACTAGTAGAAGACAACTTAATATTATATACCAATACACTTCAATACAAAACTCTAAGATTTTGAGACAGTTGAGCTCCCCTGAAATAGGAGCCAAATGGCAGTTCAGTTACTTATAAGTGAGTAAAAAGTGGCAAAGGAAGTAGAATAGATCACATATACTTGTTAGACAGTGCAAATAGTTCCAGCTCTTCTTCGGTTCTTTTGTTCCAGTAATCAACTCTGCTTTCCAGTCCAAGAGACTCACCTTTTAAACAGTTTTCTCCCTTTCATTCCAGCCTAGCTGTCACTCACCCAGCAGGGTGGCTGTCCTTGCCAGAAAGTCGGCCAGCCAATCACGTCAGAGTGCATTTGGGTCTCCTAGGAGACTAAACACAGGGAGTTTTGGGCACCTCCTCACTTCCTGCCCACACCAGACACTGGGGCGCGGGAGGCAGTCTTCAGTCCTGAAGCCCGCCAAAGGCACACAAACAAAGGGACCAAACCTGTTTTTTTTTTTTTTTTTTTTTGTTTTTTTTATTGTGTTGGTAGTAAATTTACTTTACACCTTTACAAAATTTGATCATCATATAAATATAAATACATTTAAAACCTATTATATACATAAAACAAATACAACCAATTTGCATCACCTCACCCAAAATTTCATTTCGTCTAAAATCCCTTAAGGGAGAACCCTTTAAATGTGCAAAGACGCTGTAAGCGCTATCATGAGACACCTACAATACACTGTAGGCGTATACATCATAACAAACTACCCTCCACCTAAAAGCTCCCTTACGAATGATAGCGCAAAGGCAAAATACACAGCAAACAATCAATCAAGGTTCAGCAACACAACTAAACAGAGAAAAATACTGCAATAAGCCCAGATACAAACCTAGTTATTGCGCCCAAATCCCTTATGACCTATGCGGGAAGGGCAAACCCTTCCTATTAAAAATTGCACAATTCAATGGTAACAGCTGTTCTTCAATCAATGAAACAAGTCTGACAGTTGCTAAAATAATAGCATTCGAGGAGCCCTGCATGCATCTTAGCCATACTAAATTGGCTTCAAAACTCGAATAAGAAAAGAACACAGAATCCAAACAGCATAACCTTTGTTTCGCGAAGAATTCACAGTAAATAAAAAGGTGTTCCAGCGTTTCGTTTTCAGACTTATTCAGACAAAATCGACACTCATATCCCCTTGCCAACTCCCTATACCAGGCCCAAGACCGAATACGTGCTCCTGTATGGATAAGATCCAAACGGAAACGCATATAAGTCTGTCTAGCTCTTTTTTCAGGAAAACATAGGATATAGGGCAACCTTGGAGTAACTGCATGTCTAAACATAGCATAGGTCGAAAAGGAAGAGTAACCCCCAATCTTGTCAGAGTTTTGAGCCCAGGAGTTGCGAAAGAATCGAGTTTTAACTTTAATTGGGGTATTAGTCAAGTCTGTTAGAGTCATATTAAGGGAAGTTAGAGTCTCCATTATTTCTTCTTTCGCTTCCAGAACCGATGCCAGGCAGTTTTTATCCAACATTATCTGAAACTCCTCATAGAGTGAATTCGGAGGTGGCAAAAGAAATTTGCAAAAAGCATTTACCTTCCTCCAAAGATATTTGTCAGCTAGAGAATAGAGCCCCAACTCGTGTAATATGATGGAATTTGGTACATAGCCTGGTAACCCTAAAATGCTCTTCCAGAGTCGCCCTTGGATCAAATTTAACAAGGGCCCCATCTTCAACAAACATATATCGAGCGTGTAAAGCAAAATGGGCTCTACTTTCATTGTGTAAAATTGGATGAGGGGCAAAAGAGAAAAGCTGCAGTATTTAGCGTAAATTATTCGCATTTGGCCCATTAGGGGGCTAAGCTTCGCGTTCAGCAAGTTCCGCCATCCAACAATTGAGTTCCCATTTGACAAGTGATAACCCAGATAAATAATCGCATCCTTCCTAACAATAGGCTGCTGATTGATAGAAAAATTAAATCTAGGCAGTTTTTTTTTGCTGTGAAAATCATGATATGGGATTTCACCGGGTTAACGGTCATGTTGTTCTGTAGACAATATTCATAGAATGTATTTAATTTGTTCTGGAGACCGAAAGGCACTCTATCAAATAGGATAATGTCATCGGCAAAGGCCAACCAGTGCAATCGCATAGTACCCAATGTTACGGGAAATGAGTTAGTCTCTTTCCAGAGATTCTCAATATCTGCGAGATATAGATTGAATAAAACCGCAGCTAGATTGCATCCCTGTTTGACCCCTATCCTCGTAGGAATATTAGCAGAAAGAAGCCCCTTAGCATTGATCCGAATCTGACATGAGGTGTTCGTGTAGAGGGCAGCAATTAGGGCCACCAAGGTGGATGGAATGCCATAAGCCAACATCTTCTGCCAAAGACGAGCTCGAAGAACATTGTCGAAGGCACATGTGAGATCCACGGAAGCCATATAAATGGCGCCCTTTGATTCTCCTTGCACAGATCTCCTTAAATGTGCTAAAATTGAGGCATTTAATGGAGTACCCATAGCCCTACGAAAACCTACCTGAGCTTTGGACAAAATATTGAGGGTTCTTATATGAGTTTCTAAGTCAACCAAAATAAGTCGTGTAAAAATTTTCGCCGCTGTGTCAATCAAAGCAATAGGTCTGAAATTCGCAGGATTGCTTAACACCCCCTTTTTATGTATGGGAATAATAATGGCTATTAGCCATGATGCCGGAATGATCCCGGTATGATAAATTGACTGGTAACATGAAAGTAAGTACCTGGCCCAAAAGTGAGGATCGGGCTTAAACACACAAGGGGGCAGCCCATCAGGGCCGGCAGCTTTAGATGGATTCAATTGCTCAATTGCCCATATAATATCCTTTACTCCCCATGGACAGATCACCGGAAGGGACAAGCACACGGGAATACTCTCAGACTCGGTATACCTATCAGGTAGAGAGAATTTTAAACTAAAGAACCTCTCCCATTCAGGGCCTAAAATAACAGCCACCATGCGAAGATCGACTTTTCCTGTTGGATTTCTTAATATGGCCCATATGTCCCGAACTTTTTTTTTACACAACAGACCAATCATATATTGGTTGGCTAGAATATGGGCTGCCCGACGCAACAGGCTTAATTGCTGCTTTGGTGCGCAGAGACAAACACTAGAAGGACCTTTCCAAAAAGAAACTGCGAAAAACGAAGACCAGGGCCTGTTTAAACAAAGGGGCTTAAGGCGCAATCTTGAAAAACATGGCTCATGTGATTTTTAGCTACCGGTGTTCGTGGTTGGGAAGAATCATGGTAGTTCGTTGTAAAACCATTGCCACCAGCCCTTTCAATAGGAAAGGGTAGCATTTGACTGCTACATGAGTATTTAGACACAGGGGATACTATGTAACCCCTCCAGCACTCCATTGTAAGATGGCATGTGCTGGGTCTAGGAATTTGGAAAGACTAGTAAAGTCAATTTAGCTTTACATTCTCTGGGAAACAGTATTTTATCCCAGAGACGGTATCTAAAGATTTGGGAAGTCTAAAAGACATCCCTGTGTCACTGCACTGAGGGGGCGGTTTAACACACATGAAAAGATGATGCCTATGGAGTTATCTAAAAATCCATAATCAAAGAACACTCCATAATCAAAGAACACAAGTGAAAAACACACATCAAAATACATGAAAGAGTGGGAATAAAGGCTCACACTATTTCCAGTTAAAAAAATCAAGTCCTCAAAATCCAGCAAAGTTGCTGAGGGTCTCTAAGGTGAAGGGAATTAGCACATTTATGAGAATTCTCCCCAACAGGTGGGCAGGGTGCAAGCACTCACCTGACTGTGGATAAGAGATGGAGTCCTGCATTCATTCCAGCAGATCAGCAACAGGTCAGAACCGACCTGCAGAAGGAATCAAGTATCATGAGGAGCCGTGCAGAACAAAGGACGATCCCGAGAGACACTTGAAGAGGCCTGCCACCCGAATCCCATTGTTGTCCCGTTGGTGCCCTGCTTTGTGCCTGATATCAGAAGATAACTTCATGCGCCTTGAAACACAATTCTTGCTGCATAGTGTGAATTACAAATAACCAATAAATAAATTTGCTTGAAACCCTTGGAGTGGTAGGACCAATCACTCTCGACACCTCCTGGTAACCCTACAAGTGAGCCTATTTGGAAGTGTCCCTGGGCCATCCATCGTGCTGTCCAGCTCAATCCTCGGTTGCCATGCAGAAGCGTCAACGTTTCAAGTTTGTTTCAACCCAAGACTTTGGGGAATCCCAGCGTATCCAACAAAGCACACTTCTGCCGACAGTGATGGTCGATGAAGACTCTTTTCCTGTGTTCCTTCCAGTGTCCTGAGACCTGCTTCATTAGTGTTTTCTTTGTTCTTCATCCGAATCAAGAGTTACAGCTTCTGTTCCATACCAGACCTATATCCCCACCAGCAGCACCTGGGCATCTGGAAGCCGAACCAAGTGCGGGAAATCTTACCTTTGACGAGCACCCCTAGACATGCCAAGTCTGGATCAGAACCGAGCTATGGGCAATGAGTAATGAAGTCCTTTACCAGTGGTCCTTTGTTCATCCAAACACATTTACGCATTGAAGGTTAATTTTGGCCTTACGGTTGGCTTGGGTAGCATTTGCTTCTAAGCCCTCCGAAAGTCTGAGACAGCTTTGTTAATCGTAGCAGATACTCACCTGACTTTTGGAACCCGTTTCACACCTTTAGAATTCTTCCACTAACTTTGTCCTGTTCTCTAAAAAGTACTTTGTGAACTTTACACACAATGTGCGCTTTTACACGCACATTGAACCTTGACCATATCTTAGGGCTCGATTTATAAAATTAGGGTTTCCATCTCTGAAGACTGTTGGTGCTATAAAGGTTATTCACCCTTTTCCTTTGCAGGTATTGGTGGAGTTGAACAAGTTTCTTACCTGTGGTAATGTTCTTTCTACTGGATGTTCCTCCCACATATTCCTCATCTTTGACATTAAAGTCTGCTTGCAGCTTGATTCAGATTTCTTTTTTCATAGAGTCGATCATGTGTGTGGCATCGTGTCTTGGTCCTCAATGGCCTCCATTGCGTCCCACATGACGCTGATATATGAAGCACGCGCGCTGACCATTACCTAAGTTCTTAGTTTTTCCCTCCTTTAACTTGCATGCTGTGTCATAGGAGGAGACAATCTGGACGTTGTGAGAAAGGAAGGTGTAAGACATGGACAATTCTAATCAGGCAATGTTAGGGAGAATTCTCTGTAAAGGCTAATTTCCCAAACCTAGTGAGTCCCCCAGCAGCTTTGCTGGATTTTTGGGTTTTATTTTTTCTCCTGCTAAGAGTGAGACTCTTTTCCTCCCACTCTTAGACATGATTTGAGGTGTTCCTTTGACTTTGTATGTGTTCTATGGGCTATGGGGTCCTTTTCCCCATAGGGTTTCATGTGTTTTTGGTATGTGGGTTACACAGCACCCTCCGTGCAGTAACCCAGGGGTGTCGTAGCGACCCCCAAACATAGACTCCATACCCTGGGACTGACTACTGTCTCCCAGGGCATGTGAAGTCACCATTGGCTTCACTAGTCTCAAATTGTGAACAGAACCAGTACAAACCATCATATTGTGGACGTACTGGTCGGGGCAATTTGATTGCCCCGGGGTCTGTTGTTCGAGGGGGCACTGTCCAGTTCCCCCCGACCGAGTTTTGGCTGGTGGCAGTGGATACTACTTTTTATATTCCACCGCAAATATATTCCTATGGGATTTTCCGGTTACCAGACATTTGGTCGAAAAAAAATTGGTCGACCAGACAAATGGTCGAACCAATTTGGTCGAATTTTTTATTCTTTTTATTTTCACCCTTTTTTTTTTTTAGGGGGGGGTCCCCTCCCCAAACCCCTTTTTTTTCTAAAAAAACCCTTTTTTTTTAAAAAACGAAAACCCGAAAAATAAATATATAATTTAAAAAAAAAATTCGACCATTTGGTTTTCGACGAAATTGCGTCGACCAAATGTCTTTCAACCAGTTTTCGGTCGACCAAATGTCTGGACACCGGATTTTCCCATTGTTCGAGGCTACCACTTTTTTAAAATAGACTCGAACATACCGCCGGTTTATTAAATTAATATAAATTCACTGGTTGGTATTTTATGCCGAAACTTGGTTCCAAAATGGCGTTTGTGTTCGCTTCTGTAACTCCAACCCAAGTCAAGGCCTTTGTTCCACTTTTTGGCGGGCTTCTCCACAGAAGCCTCCAAAGGTGGTGCCACTCTGTCTGGGTACCACAGGGGGTCTGGAAGGGGGTTTAGGCACCCTGGACTGAGTTGCCTCGGCAATTCAAGTCGCACTCTTGTGTGATTGGCCCAAGTGGTGAGCCGCCCAGCTCACCACTTAGCATGTTTGAGTGAAAGCTAGGCTGAATGAATGGGGGTTTTCTGCATAAAAGCAGGGCTTTTGGGACTGGAACTTCAGAAGTCACCACAGGACCTAAAGAATCCGAGGAGGGAGAAGCCGAGCCGACCTGCAACGACAACACCACCTGTGGAGCCCTACTGAACCGTCTCACCACTTTTCCCGACGACGGAGGAGATCTCCAGCCCAGAGAGTCTTCTTCCTTTGACTGGTGAGGATAACCAGTTTGCCCGTATTTTCGCCTTCCTGGACCATCTTGTGGCCGCCTTGCCCGTGCCAAGCACCCCGGCAACCGGAATACCACGGTTTACCACTACCACGAAGAAAAGGGTGGTACCTTGTAACTGGGAAACTCTGTGGCTGGTTTCTTCCTGGCAGTGCAACGACCTTCAGCTTTCCTCCACGTAGAGACCTCCTCTTCCTCTGGACGAAACACTGACTTGCACCCGCTGCCAGGAACAACTGCCCCCGCTGGAGCGTTCTTCCCATTTTCAGGTACTGTGTCCCGCCTGGCTTCCCTTGTGACAGATCGTTTGGGGTGACAGTAAATCCTCGACTTTCTAACCTGGGTTAGCCTGGGGCCTGTTAACTAACTTTTCCTGACTTGATCTCAATCTTTTGTGAACTCTTTACAAAGACTCTTTGGGCATAACCCCACTGTGTGATCCTGGACACATTTTGTTTGCTCTCTCTAAGAGTGGGCCTGGCATTTGAACTTCCTTGCTCTCCAGTAGACTTTGCCTAACCTGCCTCACTGTGGTTCTTTGAAAAGTATTGAGATTTGTGTGCGTTCATAACTCTGCCTTTTCCCTCCCTTTTTAAATAACTTATTAGAGTGCCATCTTATGTTAAGCTCTCACCTCTGTCTGAAAATAAGTGGTGTTTCTCACTAAGACTTGTCTAATAAGTAATTAGGGTTGTATATATATAATAGTGACTGTGTGTTGAATTTACTTACCTCTTTTTGTGCTAGTGTAATTTACAAGTGTGTCTTTAAATAAATAATTATATACTCATACACCAAAGCTCTGGTCAGTGTTTGCTTGTGCTACTGTATCTCTGTACCTATTGTGTATACTCTATGTACTGCCTAACTCATCTTGAGAGAAGTCTGACTGCTCAGCCACAGCTACCAGGTAAATCTGGGTGGTTCAGACTGCTACCAATTGGGTTTACGGCCAACCACCTGTAGTCTTAAATCTTTTGCAGTGGTCCCTAAGGGAACTGCACAGGTTTCTGCCTAACAGGCAAGAGGGGATGGATAGGTGGGCGATGAGGAATACATGGGAGGAACATCCAGTCGAAAGAATGTTACGGGTAAGCAACAACTTCTTCCAATGGATTGTGTCCTCACACGTATTCCTCATCTTTGATAGACTCCAAAAGCAGTTTGAGTTAGGCGGTTGGTGGCAAGAATTTTCTTATACGTTATTATGGAGGACAGCCTTGCCAAATTTGGCTTCCTCTCCTGAAAAAGAATCTACACAGTAAAATGTACTATAAGTGTGAAGCGACAACCTGGTTGCCGCTCTACAAATGTATTGCACCGGCACACATCTTTCCAGTGCTGAAGAAGCAGCCACCCCTCTAGTGGAATGAACCCTCAAACCTACGGGCAAATCTTTGCCCGTTAATGAGTAACACTCTGTTATGCAAATTACAATCCATCTAGATATTGTTTGTTCCGTCACTGTCATGCCCAGTCTTTGGCCAGCATAACCAATGAATAGCTGATCGTCTTGCCGAATACTTGCAGTTTTTGTAATGTAGTAGCTTAGTGCCCTTTTTGGGTCTAGACGATGTAGTCTCTCCTCTTTAGATGGATGAGGGGGAGGGTAAAAACATGGCAGTACAATACGTTGTGCTAGATGAAACGCTGACACAACTTTCGGAAAGAAAGATGACCTAACTCTTAAAATTACTTTATCCTTTGAAAAGGATATAAAAGGTTGTTTGGAAGATGAGGCCTGTAGCTCACGTACACTACGGGCAGACGTGATAGCTACTAGAAAAGCCGTTTTCATAGTGAGCATCCTCAAAGGACACAAATGTAAAGGCTCAAATGGAGCTCCAATAAGACTTCTTAATACAAGATTTAAATCCCATGATGGCACGATGAAGAGAGTGGGCGGGAACAAATTGGTTAAGCCCTTCAGAAATTGTACTACAATCGGTCCTTTGAAGTATGACCCCTCATCTGAAGATCTTTTCAAGATTGATAGTGCCGCTAAATAGCCCTTCGCGGTGGCCACTTCTAAGCCAGAATGGACCAGGTGGAGCAAGAAAGACAGAACATGGGGAAATTTACATGTGAAAGGATCTAGTATCTTTTCCCTGCGCCAGCTGTGACACTTATTCCAACAGTAGTGGTACAGGGATTTAGTTGCTGGCCTCCTTGCTGTTTGGACAGTTTTTCGGAAACTATTTACTGTTTCAGTTAAATAGTTTTGACTTCATCAAAACTATTTAACTGAGACAGTAAACAAATCCACTCTTAGTATAAGGCTGTACGACCTGAGTTTGGGGTGTGTAGACAGAACAGGGAGAGAGGGCTGTAGAATCAGTACAAAGAAATTGTATTATACATATGGTCCAAAGAAACACGAACACACTATGTATTGTACAAATAAAGGGTTTATTTTATATACAAGCAGACCAAGAGCTTCTTGGGTAATTAAGTACTATCATAGATCTATAAACACATTATAAAAACACAACACTAGGCTTTAAATACACAGATCAAAGCACAGACCTTATGTAGGAGACCTAACAGTATGTCTAGGGGGTAAGACCATAGATTACTTTCTGATTACTTTCAGTAATACAAGGGTGGTAAACCCTGTCAGTTGTGCAGTGACCCTCAGCAAGGATATCATAGTCAACCAACTTGCAAATATACTTTTCTGAATAGTGGAAAACAGATTCAAGGAAAGGTATATACCCCTGCTACATTTGTGATAACACACAGTTATACTTGGTAAATAAGACCTTTTTGGTGTAATACACAATTACAGTTGCTTTTCAGCTCAGGTGAACTTAGTGTAAGATAAGCAAGAACTCTTTACACTAATTTTGGATGCACCAGGCAAACCAAGGTCAGCTACACCTAAAGGAACACTTTTCAGGAATGGCACACAGCTATTCTAGGCAGGTAAAACCTAATGTTGTAACATACTATTACAGTTGCTTTTTAAGATCAGTGGAACACAGATTGAGATAAGCAATAACTCTTTAACTGTTTTAGAATGGCATACAGCTAACACGGGGTAAGTAAAACCTAGATACTTGTTAAAGGAGCTATCAGCAACTTAAAAGGTAAGTATACCTAAGGCAGACCTTGTCTGGACAGGCTAACAGCAAGTCAGAGGAGGCAAAACCCAATTGGGGACACTCATACAATTATATCCTAACAGGAATAGTGAAGTGAAACCAGCAGCATTACATTTGGGGCGAGGCACAACCAATTCACAGGTGAGTAGCTTAACTTTATATATACTTTTCAGAATAGTGCAACACACATTCAAGGTAAATAAGAACTTTTGTAACTGTTCACTCTCAAAGTTAGTTACCAACCAACTTCTTTTACAAGTAAGTAACTTTTGAACACTTATTATTCTTTTCAAGGCAGAACCCTTTTCTTATCCAGTTCTTCCCTTATTCTATTGCATGAGTTCACTCAGAGGCAGTAGAGGGACCCCAGTGGTCTAGGTGCCAGCTGTAGGCAGGGTGAGATCGGGTTCAGTTGCAGGCAAATTCTGAGTTCCATAGGAAGACTGTTCAAACAAAAAAGTATTTCACTTTAAAGTTAGTTGAGGGGCTTGGGGACTGTGGGCCTGGCTGAACTGGATGAGTGGCCTCCCAATCACAGAAAACACCCCAAAGCTATACAGAAATAACACAGGCTTAAGGTAGGTAAAATACCCCAGCCAACACAGTACCTCTGCACAGAAGAAGAGTTGCAGCAGGAAGACCTCAGGATCTGCAGCCAAAAACCCAGTTGATGGATTCCTTTGTCAAGAAGACAAAAGACAGGACTTTGGAAGCACCTTTGCAGCAGGGATAACAGGAGAAGGCTCCAGGCAAGAGTTTTCCTCGCAGCTGGATGCGGCTCTGTGGATATGGCGCCTGTTCAGGAGCACAGAAGAAGACAGAATATCGCTGTTCGGATTTTCGTCACCTGCAAGGTCCAGCTCTCTGAAGAGGAGACATTTCGGACCTTAATTAAGCCTCTGGAGATGCAGCAGGATGCCCACGAAGTTTCAGTGAGTTTTGGAATTCGGAAGACCGTGCACCGCACAATGGCTCGAGATCCCAGTGTATTGCAGCCCCGCAAGGTCACAGCACAGCGTGGGATTGCTCAAAATGCAGGTCTTCTTGAGTCTAGTGGGTCTCACCAAGCTCTGGGTTGAGGCCGTCGTTTTCAGTGTCCTCAGGTCGATTGGAAGAAGGGGTATCAGCAGGTTACGGTTACACAGCAGGCTCTGCAGTCGCTGCAAATCATTTCAGCCGCATATTCTTCATCTTTCTCTTCGGTTTTGGTTTCAGTGGTCGACTACCTCTTCAGCTTCCAGGATCGGACTTTCATGCAGGAAGCAAGCCAATCAAACAGTCTTGCAACATTCAAACTTGGGGGGTTTGCAGTCCTTTCAGGACAGCCAGCCTTCCAGGTTGAACTCGATTCTCGCAGTCAGGCTGGAAGACAAAGGGCTGCAGAGTTTTGGACTCCTCCCTCGCTTCCTGCCTTCACAGACACTCTGGAGCCTGAGCAGGGAATTCACATGATTCCTGCCGAAAATAAAAAATCACACGAAGGAATTTCCCACCCTGGATGTCAGGAGAAGCAAAAAAAGGCCAAGAAATACTAAAATGGCAACAAAAGAAGAATGGGGCCATTTTGGTAAAATGAGCACCCATGGTTGCCTTTACCGGGGCTGTGGAAACAGCCCACGCTAAAGGAGCACATCATTAATAAAAAGGTTCACTGCCACCAGCCATTAAAGGTAGGTTTGTCCTTGTAACATACATGTTACATTTAAAATGAGAAAGGGGTACTTGGTGTCTCTCCAGCACTCCAAATAAGGTGGGGGTGCAGGTGTCACCTAATAAAATGTAAAAGGGGTCCAAATATACTTTCTACCCTTGGGAACTGTAGTTCTCACAAGGCTAGCCAGAGAAAGTTAAAAGGGGAGCCCCTAGGGCAACCCAGCAACAACAGGAACTTATTGCCAAAATGTTGTCAAAGAGGATAACTTTTAAAAGACACAATGGAGAGTCTTAAAATGAAACACATAAAAAGAGTAAAAGACACAGTGTGGAAAAAGATTCCCACTCACTGAGGTATAGGGAAAAATAATCTACCAGTCCAGCAAAAAGTTCTGCGATAGACCCAGGCCAGGGAGATTTATCATTGATATGAAAATCTTACCCAACACTTGCAGAAAGCAACACTTCCATTACGTCTTTCGGGAGGTCCCAATCTTTGTTTCTCACCCTTTTAGACACCAGGCATGAAGATTGAGAGTCCTGATCTCTGGGTGAAGAATGTGACCTCCCCTCTTGCGAGAGTAGGTCCTCTCTTTGGGGAAGACGAATTGGAGGGCAGATGGACATTTCCAGAAGGGCCAGGTACCACATTTTCCTGGCCCAATCTGGAGCAATGAGGATCATGGTTTTCCTGAACTTCCTCAACCTCCTTATGACATGAGGAATGACAGGGACAGGCAGAAACACGTACAGCTGTGGAAACTCCCAGTCCAACATGAACAAGTCACCTAGAGCTCCTCTTTGGGGAAATTCACTGGAGCAGAACATATCCACTTGAGAGGTTCCCCAAAGGGCAAAGATCTCCAGAAGGACTTCCTGAGCCAGTTCCCACTCGTGGGAGATCATGCTCTACCTGCTCAGAGCGTCCGTCGCTGTGTTCTTTTCTCCGGCTAGATGAACTGCCAGAAGAGCGATTCCTTCTCTCAGTGTCCAGAACCAGAGCTGCATTGCCTCTCTGCACAGGGGCAGTGACCCCACACCCCCTCTCTTCTTGAGGTAGTGCATGGCCGCTGTGTTGTCTATCATTATCAGGACACACTCCCCCCGTATTCAGGGCAGTAAGGCCATCAGCGCTAGTCTGATTGCCCTCAGATACAAAAGGTTGATATGGAGTCTGGACTCCGACTGAGACCAGTGTCCGCTTATTGAAAGATCTCTCATGTGCACCCCCGATCCTGCGAGGGAGGCGTCTGTCACAACTGTCGTCTCCAGCCATGGTTGCCAAAAGGGTTCTCCTCTCATCACATTCTCTTGGCTGGCCCATCACAGGAGATCCTGGGCGGCCTTTGTCGGGCCCTGGAGAAGCTCTGTCATTCTGTCAGAGAATTGAGACCACTGGGAACTGAGAGCCCACTGAAGGGATCTCATTCTCAGACGGGCTTCTGGCACCAGAAAAATGCAGGATGCCATGAGGCAGAGCAACCTTAGGAAGTCATAGGCCGGAAGACGTTTGGCACTCTGGTTTTTTGGACCATCTGCAAGAGATGTTGAGCCCTTAACTCGAGTGGCAATGCTTTTCCCGAGTCTGAATTCAGGACTACTCCAATGAATGGAATCTTCTATGATGGTGTCAAGTGGCACTTCTTGAAGGTCAGGGAGAAGCCTAGCTTGTGGAGGAAGTGGCAGGTGGGACAGATGATTCAGAAGCAGCCCTGATCAACTAGTCGTCTAGGTATGGGTAGATGTGTATCCCTACCCTCAGACTTGCTGCCACCACTGCCATAAGCTTGATGAAGACCCTCGGGCTGATGTGAGCCTGAATGGCAGAACCCGAAATTGATAATGAGAACCGCCAACTGCGAACCTCAGGTACTTTCTGTACTTCTTATGTATTGGCACATGAAAGTAAGCATCCTGAAAGTCCAATGACACCAACCAATCCTGAAGTCGAAGGGCCTGAAGGATCTGTGAAAGAGTTACCATCTTGAACTTGTCCTTTCTGAGGAACTTGTACAAGCATCTCAAGTACAAGATGGGTTGGACTCCTCAGTCCTTCTTGGGTATCAGAAAGTAGGGAGAGTAAAAACCCTGGTTCTCTCCGCTGCAGGTACCAATTCTATTGCACCTTTCTCCAACAGGATGAGAATCTCCTGTTGGAGGAGCGGATGTGTAATCAAAGTTGACCAGGATTTTGCGGGGCAATCGGAAGGTCTATTTAGAAACGGAAGACAATAACCGTCTGCTACGATTTGTAGCACCCATGCATCCGAAGTTATGTTTCGCCAACTCCAGAGATGACATGACAGTCTGCCTCCTACCATAGATTTCTGGGTTCCGGAGTCATTTTGCTGAACAACCTGCAACTGAGGGTAACTCTGCGGGTGTTGAATGGGGATTTCCTCCTCCTCTACCTCCACAAGGGGCTCTCTTCTTGAGAATTGACCTCTTCCTCTAGAGACGGAAGAATAAAAATGAAAAGGACGTCCTCTCCATCCTTGATTTGAAGGTTGAGGTTGTCTGATTGCCAGCCTTAATGAATTAGCTGAAGCTCGAGACGCGTGCATCTTTTCCAGGCTACTATCAGCCTTCTCACCAAACAGGGAAGTCCTGTCAAATGGCATGTCAAGCAAACAGGCCTGGACGTCTACAGAAAATCCAGATTTTCTCAGCCAACACATGCGCCTAAGAACTGTACTGGCAGTCATGGACCTGCTTACTGAATCCACCGTATCCAGGTTGGACTGCAATGACTGCCTCATGGCGTCTTTACCATCCTGCATTAGGTTGAAGAAACCTTCTCTTTCTTCTCCCTGCGGAATGTGTTCTGTTGCACGAGCAGCTACACCCCAAAGGGTGTGAGTGTACTTCGGTAAGGGACTGGTAGAATTAGCCGACTTTAAAGGCATACTCCCTGCACTAAATACTCTTTTTGCTCAAGAGTCAATTCTTCTATCCTCCTCATTTGCCAGAGCAGAAGAGTAAGCTGCAGCGTTTGATGAACTACTGCTGCTTGAACCACCAGGCTCTCACATGTAGGGTGCCTGTTAAAAAAAAAAGGAGGGTCCACAGAAGCAGTTGTATATCTCTTTGTTAACAATTTGTTAACCGGTGGAACAGAATCTGGTTTTAGTCAGTTTCCCAAACCCCTTACTCTTAAGGCGCCATGGAATGGTAACACAGCCTCCCCAACCCGACCACTGTCTAAAATATCAGTGAGGTCATCAGTCTCCATAGCAGCTGCAGGTTTGGACCACCCCAGATACTCAGCCTCTTTACAAATTACAGCTCTGTATGAGGGGTCAGCCTGGCCAGCCATCTCTAGGTTACCAGTCTCTGGTGATGTTTCCCAGCTACTGGTCGCCTTTAGAGTATCCACCAGATTTTGCATTTTGGATTCTTTAGGGATCAACATCTCTGGGACATTTGGTGTCCCATATTCGTACCCAAAAGGGGGCTGATCTTCCTCTTCATCTTCCTCAAAGACTTATCCCATTTGCCTGAAGAAATAAGGTTGAGGAATGGGTCTAAAACACTTAGATATATCAGCCATATGCTTGGCAGTCTTCGGGAGCACTGAATGTTCGAACCAGTCAGTGAATGGGCTAACAATTTAGTATGCTTCGATGGCTGTAGATGGATTATATACCTCGAAGGTTCCACCGATAAACATAACGGCATTGATACTTTTGAAGAAGGCTTCAATACTGAAAATGAATGCTTCAAGGGGCCAGACAGGCTCTTTCTTGTGCGTTGAGGAAGACTCCTTCGACTTGTGTAAAGGAGTCTCTCTTCCCGGGCCTTGAGGCGCGCAAGAAGGTGACACATGAGACTCCCTACTGGTCTTCATAGACGCCGAAGGGTGGCTTTTTTTCTCAGACTCCTTCAGAGGGGCACTCGGAGGAGCCTGCCTCTGGAAAACTTTGAACATTTTCAAACTGAAGTTTTCAAATTCCGCTGGAGTCGAGTTCTTTTTTGGAAAAGAGACTTTTCGGGAGAGGAAGACAACAGTGATGAGGATCTATGACGCCGTTTTTTACTCTTCTTATGAGAAGAGGCTGACGAGTGGCATGAACTAGACCTCGAACGTCTTCGTATTTTGGACGATTTATAACGGGAGAAACATCTCTCGATTCGGAGGATGAATTTCTTTTAGATGGGGTAACGGGCGGGGATTTGGGAGAGGGCTTACCTGCATTGAGTTTTCCCTTCCTTTCCCGCAAGGCCTTGTCCAGTCATGGACTGACATGAGCCACAGTCGACTTTGTGGCCTGACCCCCAAGCACCACAGACAGACACGGTGAGGTTCTGCAATAGACATTTTCGCTCCACAGTCTGAACACCGCTTGAAACCTGTCTTCGGTGTCGATGACATCATTCAAAGAATATGTAGACAAACACATCGAAATTTCGCTGAGGAGAGTAGCTCCGAAGCACACAGCAATGCGGCACAAATTGAACTGAGGTAACGGTCAGCGCGCATGCTTCATATATCAGCGTCGAAGTCACGAGGGACGCTACGGAGGCCAATGAGGACCAAGACTGGACGCTGCAAGATGCTCCACCCTATGAAAAAAAAATACTAAGCAAGCTGCAAGCAGACTTGAATGTCAAAGATGAGGAATATTTGGGATGACACAGTCATTCGAAATGTACTTTCTCGCACTGACTCCAGTGACACTATATATATTACATAGTGTGTTGCTTGTGTGGTGTTTTACTATTACATTTCATGATTAATTTGTGTTGTTATTGGGCTTATAAGAAATATTATATTTTTGTATACTACTGTCTAATTGTAATTCTTGGAATTTCACTGAGCGTGCTCATTAGAGACCCCTGATCACCCTCACTCCTCCTGAGATTTAGTCTTCACTGCTCTACAAGCTACCATGAATTGGTCTGGCTATCTTCCCAGAAGTGTTCCCTTGTTCTCCTAGACATCTGCCGTCCAGGCCAGAGTTTAGAAATCCATTCTAACAGGCAACACCCCCAAGAGGGACTATTGTACTGTGGATGCACTATCCTGGCCCCATGGGGAAGGTCTCCCGCTAAGGGAGAAGAGACGGCATGCTCAGATTCATCACAGTGGGGAAAGGAAAAGATGCCAAGTGAGAGAAAAGACTGATGAGTGGTGGTTAAGAAAAGAACAGGGGTTACGGCAAAGGGACGCAGAGTTGGTAAAAGAGTTGTTAAAGAGGTAGAGGAGTGAATAAACATCAGGAATGGGAATGAGGTGATGAAGGAAAGAAATGAAAGGGAAACATTATGGAACATCAAGGTAGTGAAGGAGGGGGAGGTGGTAGAAGCAAGTGGAAGAATATAAAAGGACTAGGGCAGGAGGTGTTAGAGCGAGGTGTGGAGAAGGATTGGAATATTGGTAAGGAGGAAGTTGCAGAAATGACACCGGAATAGAGATGGGATTTGAGGCGTAAAGAAGGGGGACATGGTGGGTCCAAAGATCAAAGGGGTACATCTAGGTGGGGTGGGGGGGGACAAGGCTTGTGGTGAGATACTGGGGAAGAGAGACTGGGATAGGTGGTTGGAGAACCAGGAAACAGGAAAATGAGGGGCATAGTGACAACCTAGTCCAGACTTCAGGGCAGCCTCCTGCCATTCTGTACATACGATCCTTGCTGTGAGTCTGCCACACACTGCCCCACTTAGACTCCACCCACAGGCTCCCAGTCTGAAGGTGCACCAAGAGAACTACTGGAAAAATGGTTTGGCAACTCCTTCAATGCCTGCAACCAATCATACTATTGGTAGAGTCTGGGAGATCCATTAAGTCCCAGACTATTTGCTTACTGGGATTTGTGTTCAGCAATAGGAAAGAATCTGCCCTGGACCTACTTGGAACTGAGAGAACATTTAGCTGAACACTTTACTTCTGCGAGAGAGACTTTCTTTTGTGAAGTTGTCCAGAAATGCTACCCCACCCTGAAGAATAACCATTCTGGCAAATTTTAGTTTATTTCAACTGCAACCAGTTTGTTATCATGGCCCTAATTTGTATTAATTTGTTAATAAATTCTTTGGGGTTAATGTATTCCCCCGACTGTCCTCTTTTGTCAATCAGTGTCATCCTTCTCACAGCTGGTATTTGGAAACAAAAGCACGGGACTAGCTGGTGCCCACAGTATTATTTAGACAGTGTATTGGAGAGCACAGGTATAGAGGCAGTCATCTACCAGATTGACATCACAGGTTATCGCAATCCATTGCATAGGGCGAAATAATTACCCAGGAGGCATTGCATTTCAAAACAAGAGTAATGTACAAAAGACATAGTCCAATCGTGCTATGCTTTTAATACTTGTAGCGCCCACGTTCACCAGAGGGCATCGTGACGCGAGGACGTACATAGCACAGTGGAGGCAGCCCTCAAGACTGGACAAAAAGCTCTTTTTAGCAGGCAGCGAAAAAAAGCAGGTGATTTTCAGTCATCCTGAGTTGAAGGGGCAGACTATTCCATAGTTTACTTGCAGCCACTGAAAAGGCCCGACCACCTATTCGCTGAAGGCGATATTTGGGGACCTGAACCAGGCAACTGGTTGGCAGACTTAGTGACATAATAGCCTTGGCCGCCACACTCCGTAAAGCACCACATTTACTTTCCCAGGGCAGATACTGCACTCATACTGATCTCTGAGAAGAAGTATCCGTGCCACGTCATACTTGACACCTTCTGCCAAATCTACCATAGCCAGATCAATGGGTTTGTCCACGTCAAATACTTCCAGGAGACCCAAGTTCTTAAAACCTCCTGAATGATCTTGCCCTCATCCTCCTGATCTGCGAAAAATAAATTAATCCAAGCCATAGAGGGGCATGTGATGATATCCCCTACTTTACCCCAAGAGCTTTGGTGGGATTGATTCAGGGGGCCAGACCCTGCCATGGACTATGTATTGTGGGACCCCAGGGTGTGGTCCTAGCTCAGCCCAGACAGCACAGGGGTGGGCACAGGGGAATGTCACATTGATGGTGCAAGCGTTTTAAGTCAGGACTGGGAAAGTGCTACTGCAGGTAATGTGGCTCCTTTATCGGTAGCCCTGCAAAATCAGGATTAATGTTCCACATAAACAGATCCCAGTCAATTGTCGCTCTGTAACATGCTTAGCATGCGTGTCTTGATCTGATGAGGGGATTAGCGGAACCTTTCTTGCTCTGCTCACGGTTCCTCATATGTGCACAGCAATGTGCTTGCATAAGTCTATGAAAGCCAAGATGGAGGACTGATCTCATATATGCTTTGTCCGCAGCACCAAGCAGAACCGAAGAAATCAATTTTAGAAACATGAAATAATAATACACTTGCACACCAGCGATTGCCAAAAGGGAAATATTAAGGACATGCATGTGACCCCTATTGACTGACACAGCCCAGGGTTGTGGTGCAGGAGGAGCTTGAGGTGCAGGAAGATGTTGGGCTGCCGAGGAAGGTGGAGCTGTAGAAGGGTGGAGTGAGAGAGCAAGAGAGATTACAGGAGGTGAAAATCCAGTAGGAGGACTGGCGAGGGCAAGAGGGATTAGAGGTGATGAACATCAAGGAAGGGGAAGTGAAGGCGCATTAGAGGTTGGAGGAGGTGGCCATCCAGGAGGGGGAGAGAAATAAGAGTGTGGAAGAGGTGAAGAAATGGGCAAGTAAAATAAGGTGAGTGCTATACTGAGAGACGAAGGCCAATACATTAGAAGGCAGAAGGAAGGACTTGAGGAGAGGACAAGAAAAGTGGGGGAGGATGACAGTGGGAAGTTCCTTGCAGATTTGCGGAGATTGACGGCCAGAAGGAAAGACAGCATAAGCCTTTCTGTTGTCAGAGACAAATGGGAGGAGGAATAAGCATGTGGTGGAGCATCAAGGAGGTCAGAGAGCAGGCAGCATGACTGGTAGGAGGAAGTTAAAACAGGGATGGGCGGTTGTAGGTTCAGAACCCAAGGATAGAGAGGTGAGTCACACCCCAACCAGGCACCTAGAGACCATCCTAGGCTAACTAACCTGTGTGAGTCACTGTGAAACTTGCTGCAGAGGAGCCCAAAACTGTCACAGGAATATCTGCAACAACTGCAAGACGCTATCCAATTTCTGGCCTACTGAGAGGCCACCAGGACATCACTAGTCAGAGCAACTTTGTACCGAAGACTGAGTGACACCAGGAAGAGACCCAGAGAGGCTTTTGGGGAACACCTTTGGAACAAGATGATGGTTTTGCTATTCTTTTTTTCTAACCTATACTTAATTAGGTTATTCCATTATATCCATAACAGTATACAACAGTAATATGAGATAAGAATAAAAACAAACCAACCATGATTCACATAGCTCCCAGTGAAATTACAAAACCACTTACCATTCACTCAAACATCACACCCACCAAACCCATTGTGCATGTGGAAACATTAAAGAACATAATATGGAAAGGAAGACGACTAAGAACACCCTGTAGTCATATCTGATCTATAATGATATACTTCTGTGACACTTCATTAACAACAGAAGACCATGAATATGTATATGAACCAACTACATCATATTAAGTGGCTTAATACCAGTTAGTTTGGTGATGGTAGTTCACTTTTCCAAAAGTATGTTTTAAACACCGACCAGTGATCTTTTATCTGTTTAACAGTGGTAGCTTGTTGCCTATACATATCTTCTTGTACGCTACTTCAAATTAAGTATTTTAACCAGCAATCAATCCCTTGATGATTGATGAAGTCGATAACCAGCAGTGAAAAGTAACCTGGTGCTTTGCAAGCAAAAGATAAATGCCAAGGAATCTACAAAGCCCCCTGGGAAAGTCACAGATAAAGCTCAACAAGCCTAAAAGAGGGTTGTGAGGTAAGTTACAAGACCATGCCACATGCAGGAAATCTGCATCTCCTTTTTTACATAATCTGTTGTATGCAAAAAGTGAAAATGCAATAATCTATGTCAATACTTCATGCCCCCTTTGTTTGCTTGTATACACATGTCTGTTTTTCATCTGCAATCGTGGACCCCAACATTAGTCGACATATTCTTTTGGGTTTTTGTTAAGCGTGCCCAATCACCAGTTAATTACCAATTCATAAAGTATGGTACTGCTTTTTATATTTGCAAAGCAGCTGAGGTGATATAATTCAACATTGGATTTTACAACAGGGAGTAAGGGAAGGATGGGAGGACGTTCTTTATTTTATTACGAAATTTAAAAAACATCATTAGTTGTGTCAACAATATTTTCCAGGGTTCGAAATGGAGCGGAGATGGGAGCTAATTAGCTCCTGCTTCTAGACGAGGACAGCCTGGTTAGCTTGAAACCAAAAGCTACCAGGAGCTACACTTGACTCCCCAGGCAATTGGTACCTTATAAACATTCATATGTGACATTAACATTTGAGTATTTGTAATGCTAATAAAGAAGAATTAGGACACATCTAGAACACATTTAAACATAATGAATCAACCACAATGGACAAAGTTAATCAATCAATCAATAACTTTATTTCGGCCATGAGTACATCATGACACATATCAAACAATATGAATACAAATTAAATCATTCCATCCTTGTTGCTGATAAATCAAAAACCATGCCCTTTGGCCTGCTTGTATACCACAGGGGACACACTTCCAATAATCTCGCCTTCACCAGTGAGAATCAGGCCAACTTTCACCAAGCTTATTGCTCTAGTTTAGACCATGTGGGTTTGCCCACCAACCTTTTTCCCAAGTGGGCAGGATTTGCACCTGTGAGCACAGGCCAACAGGGGCTGGTTGCAGCATGGGCGACCATACGCTCTCCAGTGTGAGATCGGACTTCGATCCTTGTGTGGACTGGGGGGTGGCATCTTCTTACAAAGCCCAATACACTTTTCCCCACACTTGACTCCCTAAAGTCAATTTGAACATAATCATGGACACTTTCCCCCTGATATTGTAGTCTTGTACACCTTAATACACTATCCTCTGTGACAAATAGGCAGCCCAACACAGCCCGGATCAAAAGTGAGTACATTTATTTACAAGGGCCTCCCTGGGATCATAGAGATTAGGAGCTAGATTGGGGACCCTGTGCAGGTAAATTGACACTCCCACGCCAGGAGCTGACGCCTTGCTGCAGGTGGCAATATAGTTCTCTGGCAAATGGTCTGCTCCACTGGATGGCCTTCTCATAGGTACCTAGGCTCTAGGATCACCTTCTAACCTGATAGGAAAAAGCTGTGCAGTTGAGTATGAGGTGATCCTCTGCATACCTAAGATGTGGACATGCCCCCTTAAGGCGCGAGGGGGCCGAAGAGACTGTGTTGGGAACAGGGCTTTTGGTTTTATGGTTCTCATTGTAGCTGCTGGGATACCCCGGCCTAACAGGGTCAGGGTATTGTTACGGCATATAGCAGTATTGGCAACCGGTACTGGGGGCACAGCATTTGACAAGGCATTTGAGTCCCCCCCTTACACCCTCCTTGGTGGCTAAAGCCCCCCCTCAGTGCCATCTTGCCTATGTTGGTTCAGAAGCCGTTGGAATACTTTTTTATGGACACCAGTTTAGACATAAAAAGGTTACATTTGCAAGCATGGACCCCTGGGTCACTCACCCTGTCAGCAGGAGGTAGGTGTTAGGCCTGGGTAAGGCATGGCGCGGGAGAAAGCAAAATTAGTGATGTCAGAAAGAGAACCACCTTTAGCCCCTGCTTGTACAACCTGCACCAGAACATTCACAGGCCCCACGTTGATCGCTTTGCAAGAGCCCCACTCCACACCGCCTTCCCTTGGGTTCTTTTGATTGAATTACATTCTGTTTGAGTTCCCTTTGGTTCTGATGTCTGCAATCGGAGTGATTGCGCCTCTCCCATGATTGTTGCTACAGTCTCTGGGATATCATGGGTTCTGATGGTATCGCAATTGGTCAACGGAGATTGACTAAGAGTGTGTCCAGGAGATGTTGCTGCCATAATTTTAGGTGCAGGGGCTAATGGGACGTCTGCTCGGATGTCGCTGGCATGGAATTTTGGGCTTCTTATACACGTATGTGGATATAGTGTATACGATGCCGAGGGGGTCTTGGTGTTACGGTCCCGAGGCAGTGAGTGGCTGACAGCAACCTTGGTTGGGTCCCCTATTTCCTGGTGGTCAGAGCTACAGGGGTATCTGTACCCCTTGCACTCGTGATTGGATTGGGCTTGCTTGTCTTTGTTGCTTGGTTCGTGATTTGGACTCCCCAGGGATACAGACCTATGGGGACACTGCTGGATACTAGGAACTGATGGATTTCACTAATGAGGCTATGTGCTTCCCCCAGTGAATTCAGAAGGTTGTTTGACCTCGGGGTTGTTGCTCCTGTGTGCACGGTTAAAGAAGCGGCAGTGGGAATCTTCCTGCTAACCAACAGGATTTCCCGTTTGGGTGAGAGTTGAAGCAGGGCATTATGGGTGGGCCAGCAGGCAGGGTTGGAGCACGTCTGGATGGCAAGGATACAGTGCTGTTGAAGCAACAGCTGGAAGTCATTTTAAAGACTGGTTTAGATCGCGCACCCCAGTCTGGATTCCTGCTGCTGCCACAGTATTACAACAATGCAATGATCCCCCAGCCTATAGGCTCATCTCCTCAAACATTTAGGAGTCAGTCAGGGGTATTGCTGTGTGCCAAGTGGCCTTCTCACCTCCTCTCCTCCATTCTTTTTTGTCAGCAGATCTCTGCGGTAAACTGCCTCAGAGGAAGGTTGCGCTGGTTTCTGGTGACAAAGAGGCGCACTGCGGCTTCAGTTCTTAACATCAATCCATAAAGCGAGGTCCAGCTACCTCCCCCCGTGGGTTCCGGACACCCTTCTAGTTACAGACACCCACGCCCCTTAGCCTTTGCAGGGGAAGGGGTGTGTTTTGTACTACTGCTGGTGGACGGGGCTGGAAAAGCATCTGATGGCCGTGGCAGCATTCTCCAATGCGGCCTTTGCAGGTTGCAGACACCCATGCCCTGAACCTCCACGGGCTTCAAAAAAGTAAAGTGTGCACCTCATGTGGAGTCAGATTTGCGTTGCGCTCAGTACTCGCTCCTGGTTCCCCAGCGGTAGCTCCTGCCCAATCGGTGATGCATGACACCCAGGAGCTGGTTTTGGCTCCTGCTCATCGAATCCTAATTTCTAACCCTGTCTCACCCATATCTTTAAACATTCTCTATATTAATAAATGTACCATCAATAAACAGATCTTTCACCCTGACGATACCCAGTTTGGCCAATTCCATGCAAACCCCACATCAAAGGTGCACTCTACTCTCCAAAGTATATCAAGGTAAGTATTTGTGGTTAAGGGTTTGTGATGGTTGTATTTCTTGAACAAGCAGGATAGGGCTTGAGTCTATGTTTAGACCGCATTTACAGAGTTTAGAGCTGTGGATTGTCCGATGGCACCAAGGGTAACTTAACGGGAGCTACAATGGCTCTCTCACCTGATACACATGCTGCTCGTAATTGTATTTGGTTATTTATAATGCACTTAATATCCAGAGGTTTCTAAGCATGAACCCGGGGATCGAACCTGTGTTGCTCCGCGCTGTCTTGCTTCCAAGACTAACGCGCTGCCCCTGAGCTATCTTCCCAAGACAAGTTTGGGCAATGCCATGATATGTTATGGTATACTTGGGATATCAAGTAATACGTTTAAAAATCAGGAACCGCCAGGCCTCCTTCCTAATATGGCAATGTTGGAATTTCCCAGGCTACTCAGCAATGTTAAGAATTAAACCCCCCCCCCCAAAAAAACAGGTATTTAAATCAGAATACTAAAAAATAAAGGCGTTGCGGTAGAATAATCATCTTAATAAGGTATATATTCACTAGCATTAAAAAATGGCAGCTTCACTCCCGCCTCCACTTTTCTCTCAACTAAAGTAAGAATTGGCAAGAAATGACCTGCAACATCCACATTTCTCTTGACACCTTGACCCCTAGATATTTAGCTTCCTGGGGAAATCATTGCAAATCCCATGCATCTCCAGCTCGATACATGACAGGAATCAGTTGTAGTAAGTTCAAACAAACAATGTTTATTAACTTAAATGGATAGTAGAAGGCTTAACTTGCCCAATGCTAAGCTGGGATTTCCCTACCTGAACAAAACTAAGGAAGGTCTGAGTCAAAGAGTCTAACTTAAAAGCTTGTCTGTGCCCAAAACCTGTGCTTGCCCTCACAACTAAAGCTAAACATGTATAAGGATGTCAATGTTATGTTATGTTATTTGGCATTTATATAGCGCTCTACATAAGATTGGTATGACCTCAAAGCGCTGGTAGGTTGAACACCCTCGGGGACCGTAGTCCAGGTCAGTTGAGAGAGTAAGGTGTTGAAGGGTGCTTGGGTGCACCAGTTATGTGTGCAGCTGATCGATATTATTTATATCGCTATAAACAATTCCTGCCTCATCCTGGACTCATCCATCGAAACGTTGAAGCACCTCATGGCAGAGTGTGAAACCACAAAGAAAAACAGAAACATCTACCTCCCCCCGCTGGCGGAAAACCTCTGGATTTTCGATACAGACGAGCTGTGGAAGAGATTGATTTCTGGTGAGAACACGAGATGGACTCAAGCTCTGGCCAAACTTATTGAACTTGCATTCGAGTTGATAACCCGCACTCGGTCCGATGATGAGAACGCTGTGAGATTCGAAAAACGGCAAAACAAAGAAGACCCATGAAAATTGTTTTGGCCAGGCCAGCTGGGGTGAGGTTTTCGAACTTCGATGGTTTCGTCTGTCTTTTTACGGCAAGACGATCTGGACAATGTGAACCTTTGACAAAACTTAGTTGTAACTGAGTAAAGTTCAAATAAAAAAAATAAAAAACAATTCCTGCCAGTTCGGACTGGTTCCCCCGGAGTTGAAATCTGCGATGGTCATTCCCCTCCTTAAGAAGCCTTCCCTGGATCCCTCCTCGCTCACCTGTCACAGACTGGTATATCTGGCTCTGTTCTGGCCTGGTTCACTTCTTTTCTCTCAGATCGTGCCGTTTGGATCAGGAGCAATCTGAGGTCTCAGCCTGCCGCCATGACTGCCTTATGGCACTCGGGATCTGGATGGATCAGAATTGGCTAAAGCTAAATGGAGATAAGACGGAGGTACTGTTGGTGGGATGTCCCCCCAACCCCTTACTGTGGACCCCTGCCTTTTGGCCCTCCTCCATGGGCCCTTTTTACCTGGTCCAGTCAGCAAAGTGAAGAACCTAGGGGTTATTCTCTCTGCCTCCTTGTCCATGTCCAACCAGGTTACGGCCGTCTGCTAGTCCGCCCACCATCAGATCTGGGTCCTTAAGAGGGTCATGTCTATGATCCCGGAAGCCCTCCGCCCTCCACCCCGTGGTGGCTGCACTAGTCCTTACACGGCTAGACCTTTGTAATTTGCTGTATTTGTCGCAACCCATCGGTCTTATTCATCGACTCCAGCGTATGCAGAACCTTGCAGCTAGGTTAGCCACTGGTTCTCCCTATGGTGCTCACATTTCACCAGTGCTTCGCCAACTACGCTGGCTTCCGGTGTCTCAGCGAATTCATTTTAAATCACTGTGTATCGTCCATCGGGCAATCCACGGTCATGGAGCTGAATTCCTGCAGTCTAAATTTTCCTGATACTCTCCGGATCGGGATCTCCGTTCCGCTACCTCCAATCTACTCATCGTTCCTAGATTCAACCAGGAAAGGCTCAGCGGTAGAGCTTTTTCTATTGCCGCGGCCAAACTTTGGAACAATCTCCCTCCGCTACTTAAGGCCACTTCTAACCACTTGTGCTTTAGAAGAGCTTTGAAAACTAATCTATTCTAGTCCTTGGCTTTCCCACCAGTTCTTCCTTTATCGAGCAGCTCCTCTCTAGCGCCATGATGCCTTTGGGCGACCGTGCGCTTTATAAGTTGAAATAACATAACATAACATGTAATTGCCTGATGGTAGCTGCATCCTAGCATTAGGTTTGGTGGTATTGATATCGGTTGAATGTGTGCAGGATGGCGGGTGGACACCAAGACTGGGTTCTGGCTGCGTTAGGCCTGTGGGACGCTTATGTGTGCAGCTACGCCTGTTTGTCGTGGGGTATAGCTGCGTTTTATTAGAATGATGAGGTGTTCATGGGGTAATGTTCGTATGTGAGCAGCTAGGCCGAATTGATCGAGGGGTGTAGCTGCACTCTAATTGTGTGATGGTGTAGAGTAGAGATATGGTGATATGGGAGGAGAGTGTGTGCGCAGAGTTATGATCTAGGGACATCCAATTCGGCATTTCAGGCATGCGGATAGATTAATGGCGAATGAATACGCGTATTCAGTGATGACATTGTTTTGATCTCGTTCAGCATTAGTCAACAGATTGCTAGGGTTCAATCGCTTCAGAAGGTCGGGGTTAGTATTACGGAAAGAGCCTTGTTTTAAGAGCTTTGCGGAAAGTCATATAGTCATGGGTATGTCGAATATGAGGGGGAAGCAAGTTCCACAGAGATGGGGCCATGGTTGAGAAGGCAGATCCTCTGATCCTGACAGAGTTAGAGGTTGGAATCACTAGAAGGAGGGCAGTGCTTGATTTTAGGGTGCAGGATGGAAGGTATGGTTTTAACTTTTCTTGTAGGTATGATGGGCCGATCTTGTGCACTGCTCGGTGAGTGATGCATAGGGTCTTGAAAGTGGCCCTTCGTCAGACTGGGAGCCAGTGGAGGGTTCGGAGAGTTGGTGAGATGTGGTCTCTTTGACCCAGGGCAAGGAGCAGTTTCGCAGCAGCTTTTTGGGTTCTTTGGAGTTTGTTGAGTTGGTATGCCGGGGCTCCTAGTTATAGGGAGTTGGCATAGTCCAGTCTTGTCATGACATAACTGCGGCAAGCCTGTTCAGGTATGAAAGGTAGGGAAAAATGTGTCTGAGAAGTTTGAGGTGGAAGTGACAGCATTTTGACACGTTGTTGATCTGACCGGAAAGGGTGAGGCCGAACCCATGCTGCAGCCTAGGTTTTTTACTGTATCGGAGGGTGGGGTGATGGGGAGGATGTGATAGCAGTGAAGTATTGCCGCACACCATGATTTCAGTTTTTGCAGGGTTCAAAAGGAGGTGGTTTATTGTCATCCATCAATCAAAATCACAGAGACAGGCATCAAGGTCGGGAAGGGAGTTGGTGCCTGACTTGGGAATTCTTAGGATAATTTGGGTATCGTCAGCATAGTTGTAACAGGAGATGTTGTGCATGCAGAGGATTCCTGGTAGAGTGGTCATATACAGGTTGAACAGGAGAGCAGACAGGCATGCACGTTGGGGTACTCCAGTGTTCGCAGAGCGAGCAGATGAGACATAAGGGGAGAGGAGGGTTATTTTTTTCCTGTTGCTTAGTAAGGAGGCGATCCATTTGAGAGCAGTGCTACAGATTCCTAGGGAGGGAAGGCGGTCAAGGAGGACTGAGTGGTTAACCGTGTCAAAGGCTGCGGAGAATTGAGGAGAATCAGAGCTGCGCAGCCTTCAGAGTCTGCAGTGACCTTGAGATCATCCCAGATCAATATCGTAGTGGTTTCAGTTCTATGTCAGAGGGTACTTCTAGATGTGAATCAAGCTAACAGGAACAATTTCTAAGTGTGTGGGACAGGCAGAATAAAACACAGTAATAGATCAGAGGGCACTTTCTAGATGCAAATTAGGCTAACAGGAACAATTCTTAGTCACAGAGGGCACTTTCTAGATGAGGATCAATACGGCAAGAGCCAATTTCTAAGTGTGTGGAAAAAATAAATCACAGTAATATCAGCACCATAGAACAATTTCTAAGTGTGTGGGACAGGCAGATTAAAACACAGAAATAACTCAGGCAGAATAAAACACAGTCATATCTCAGGGGGACTTTCTAGCTGCGGGTTAACCCAACCAGAGCAATTCTAAGTGAATAAATGATATTCTTCACGAGGCAGACATAACGGAGGACTTACTATTACAGAACCCCTTAACGTGCTAAAAGAAAAATGTACCAGCATGACTGGATAACAACTATTGAAAGCACGAAATCCTATAAACCGAGTCAAGTTGGCCTACTAGTTGAAAAAAGATGAAGACAATGGAAAGATATCTAGTTACATTCCTATGTCCTCAACTTAGACAAACTATTCTGTGTTTATGGCTAAATCTACATTACACAAGAGAAATCCAACTGAGAAGGAACCAGATAAAAAAAGAAGAGAGTATGCGCAGGTTTGAGTGTGGGTCCACCCAAACAGAAACTTAACAAAACTTGGTCAATGAATGTCAAAAACTTAATTACAGACGACATTATTACTTTAAGCATTTATTTGAGAATTGTATTATTTTAACGGCAAACTCATTATGGACACAGATCTTATTGTTTAACTCTGAGAGAATACAGACAGCGACAGCAACATTTGTAGTATCATTGAATCTGGAAAAAGTTTGAATTGAAAATGTATTTTCCTTTTTCTTTTTAAGAATTATATGTAATGATAATTTGTGTAAAAGTTTTTATAAACCATAAACAAATTTAAAAAGAAAACAGAAAAAATGAGTAAATCAGAGTATTTTCTCAGTGGGCACTATTTAGATATGAATCAGTGCGACTTTCAAGGAGTGAGTCAATCAAACAAGGACAGAAATCTTAGTATGTGATAGGGGCAGAATTTCATACTATCACAGTGGGCGCTTTCTACATGAGAATCCATGTAGCGGAAACAAATTCTCGGTGAGTAGCGTAGGCAGGTAAATCACTTGCAGTAACTCACAGTAATATCACAGTTTGTACTTTCCAGAGGTGAAACAGTGTTGCAAAACAGTTTCTAAGTGAGCGGCATAGGCCAATAACTTATAGTACTTCCAAAGTAGGCATTTCTAGATATGAATAAATGCAGCGAGAGCGGATTTGATAGAAGTCAGTCTTAACAGTTCCATAAGGTGTGAAATAGGCTAACATTTACAGTGTTTGGATAGTTAGCAAAGTGGTAGGGCTAGAAATTAGGCCCAATGGAGCAGCATGCCTAAGGTGCACACACCTTGCTTTAGATAAGCAAAAGAGGTGCGTGGAGGCTGCTGTTGGTGTCTAGGCCTGCAGAGCACGGAGATATTCGCCAATCAGGGTGGCGGGCGGGCTGGGAGGAGGGAGGGATCGGGAATCAGGAAGTGGGGAAGCAAGGGACACAGGGCACAAAGGGGCTGAAAACAAGACTCAATAATCAAAGAAATGGTGATCAACACAAAATGCTGAGTTTCTTTCAGCTTTCAGCTTATCTTTAAAGTCCCTTGTCCAAGGTTAAAGTAATAAAGTTTAAACAAAAGAGGTCCTGAGGCCCTGTCCTCAAAAACGTAAGTACAGTTCATCAAGTCTCAGGGTTTCCTTCCCCAAGACTTCACCATAGCACAGTTCAAACAAAAAGGGGGTCTTGAGACCTTGTACTCATCACGGTAGTTGTAGTTCATTAAGTCTAAAGGTTCCCTTCTCCAAGAATTCAACGTTGCAACAAATGGATGTTTCACTCTTTAAAAAGCTCAACTTAACTCTCGGTCAATTTGTCCCTTCTTCTAGTTTGCGTCACCAGCTCACTCGTAGTATTCATTCATGATATGTTTTGAAGTGTGTTTACCTTTTATAACGTAGGGCTCACTGGTCTAGGTGCAGTTATCAGACCACACAGTCCACCCATCACAGGTCGTGCAACCAGGGCCTCTTGGTTCTTCAGCCCACATAGGTTTATCTGCATTTGCCCCAATGTAAAAAGGCACGCACCTTTAGATTCTCCTTGTTGGCCTCTTGGCTTTGTCACACACCTTTTGCCACTCATTTTTGCCAGTCATTGGCCTTGCCACACTGCATTTATTCACAAAGTTTATTTGGTGGTAATTCGGTCCATGCCCACCTTTGGTTGCACTCCTTCACATGTATTCCTTTACCCATAGGTTGTTTTCATATGGGTATTCTCCTTTTAGTCTGTATTGATACTTGGTTTTGCTTATAAAGTTCATTAATATTCAATATAAGTGTTACTTTTGTAATTTCAGCCAATTTCGGTAATCAACCTGTTTGACTTAACACTGTTGTACATTTTCTTTCAGCTCAGCGTTCAATATGCGTCATGTAACGCGGTTTAAAACGTCCACTTAGTTCGGTATTCAATATATGTAGTTTTATTGCTGGTTTTAACTTTCACTCAGTTCAATATTCATAATGTATAGTTGAGCGTTATTTGGAAACTTCCATTGAGTTTGGTTTGGTATGTAATATCCATCTTGTTTCGCTTTAAAGCTTTAATTCATACAGTGCTTCATTTGCCGCAAGTAGCCTGTCAGAGCACCCCGGTTTCTGAGTGTCTTTTCCACAGCACCCGCCTATTTGCGGCGTCTTCCTCCGGTGGCTCTTGCTGCTCCTCTCAGCTTCCGAGGTTGGCGCCCCAACCTCAGCGAGCACCGCTCGCATGTCGCTTTCACTTCTGCGGTTGCCAGCAACTTTGCTGCGACGGTGTGGACGCGGACAGCATCCTCTCTTTCTCTGGTGCTCGTTAGCAGTTCCCAGCTGGTCCGACTCCCACCCCTCAGGATATCTACAGGCGTCCTGGTCACACTTCAAGTCCCATCATGGCTGCCTCTACACAGAAAGGCTCCCCTGGTCTCTCCTACACAGGCCTCCCTGCTGCTTCTCTCTTTGTGTCTTCTCTGGTTTCCCTTTACACACCTGCAGCCCCTTGACAGGCTGCAGATGAGAACATCTGATTAGACTTGCCTGACCCTGTTTAAGAGGACATCCCTGACCCTCACCATACTTTACAGGCATCTTCCTAATCTCAGTACCTTAATGGTGAAAAGGTGCAGTGTTCCTCACTCTTGTTCTCCTCTTCCTCATCCGAGTACTCCAGATGTTAAATGTGGGGAAATGAGGGGAGAGGTCCTACAATACCCCATAAAGATTGGGGAAGGTTCAGGTTGATCACAATTAGGAAAAGGGGGGTACCATGTCCTGTCTGAGGGCACTCCAGTCCCAAACTATGAGGACCCTCCACCCAGGGGATCCTCCCTCGCTTATCCACCCGCAGGGTCGGGATTCAAGAGCAATGGCCTTTCCCTGGACACCTGAGAAGAATACCCTCAGGTTTCTCACACATCCTGGAAGAAAAACAGATTTGACAGCTGCAAAAATTGTGCAAGCACTTTAGCCAGCACCTCAATATTCAACTTAAATTAAGAGAGGGGTCTACAGGAAAAACATTGTGTGATCCTTAGATGGTTTTAATATCAAAATTATTGTGGCTTCCTGCATGGTTGGAGGCAACACTCCGACCTTCAGAACCTCTTGATACACTTCAGTAAGAATAGATACTACTGTAGTCACATATCCCTTATAGAATTCCATAGTTATACCATCCAGCCGAGAAGCTTTACCTTCAATAGCTGCTATTATTTCAGATTCAGTAAGTATTTCAGATTCAGTAAGTGATCTATAGAGAGGTTCACAACCCAGGACAGCTGAGCTCTGTCTAAGTATTGTTTTATGATAGAAAGGGGCAGTGAAAGGCAACTTTATATAAAGTAGCATAGTACTCAACAAGACATTGCCTATTATTTGCATCGTCCATGTGTGTCTGGCCATTGACCACGTTTTCCTCAATTAGCATTGGTGGCGATTCCTTTTGGAGGTCAATGCGTTGTTATTGAACCACATCTTTATAGTACAGGAAGGGGACCTGATAGCACAAATTATCTGCGAAAAATAAATTTTAGTATAGTGAAAGAAACTACAAATCGGCACTCTACCAAGAGAGGGTCCATGTCCACCTACCCTTCACTAAAAAGCAAGATGCGAACAGCCACCCCCTAAGGCTTCTGAGTGACTAAAAGTCCCTAAGTAAAACCAATGGGGATACAACCACTACTAGGGGCAGGTCACCCATGATGGGCGAAGGGGAGCTGACCCACCAGTTCCCTTGCCCATTATGTAGGAGCTGCAGCTTAAACTGTCAATTTGGTTTCTCTTTGACAGTTTCCGTTCCCCTGCACACATGCCCAGTGAACCATGCAAGACTCGGGAAGTTGTGCCTCCCTAGCCTTGCATGGCCCATTAGGGATGCATGCTGGGGAACTGCACATCTGACTGTGCGTTGGGACACTCCTTACCAGCCTGCACATGTAGACTGAATGGGGCGCTGACAATGAAGAGCTACAGCTCCTGAAAGCATGTGCATCAACCAGGAAGCACTCTGTGCTTTGTGGTTCCTAGGCGCAGGCGCCGTAGGGCCTTTGTTACGGGAGATGGCAGCATGGCGAGGCTGGAGGCAAGTGTAGAATTTTGTATGTATGATGTGTATGCCGTTATGAGTGAATGTACTGAAAGGGTTGGAAGGAAGAGACTGACACACAGGTGGCATTCTTTTGGCTAAAGACTTTTATTTAGTTCAAAAATTAGAGAGAAAAACCTGACTTTCCCTATCTTCTAAGAAGGGCTTCTGTGCCTCAACCAAATATTAAGGATGTGTCAGAATGTCCATAGCTAAAATGTTCACTGTCCTGTATCAAAAACCTATTTTCTCCCTTACATTTGCAACTAAACTAAAGGATTGGAGAGTCTTCTTGATGCAGAAGAGTGGCTCCCTTTTTGCTGGTAATGGTAATGTGGCTCCCTTCCCTAGGTTGCAGTCCCTTTTGCAGGTACAACAGAAAGTTCCAGCTTGAAAGTGTCCGTTCACTGATACATTTGTGTTAAAAATGATCAACATCACAATGCCAGATGCAGGAGAATGACTCCCTTACCCCGCTGCCCTTGACTTCGCTTTGGAGTAGTCAATAACAGGGGATATGGTTCCCTTCCCCTGATCTCTCTCGGCCTGTAGCTTGCCACTGATCATTCTCAAGCACCTTTCCACAGTTCACAAAGGCTGGGGAATGACTTACTTCACCAGGCTTCTCTTGGGCTCTCTTTTCACAATGTTCACAATGCCAGGGCGAATGCCTCCCTTTGCAATGGTATTTCTCAGGCTTCTCACAGTGCCTCCCTTTCCCTGGATCATCTCCGGTTTCTTGCAGTGTTCACAATCCCACGGGGAATGACTACTGTAAGGGTGTGGAAAAAGGAGACTGACACACAGGTGGCATGCTTTTGGGCAAATACTTGTATTCATACCTAAAGAAAGAAGGAAACCTAAATATCTTTAAATCTAAGAGGTGTTTTCCTGCCTCAACAAAAACTAAGGAGCTATCAGAATGTACGTAGCTGAAAGGTCCACCATCCTGTATCCAAATCCTACTTCTTTCCCTTACATTTATAAATGAACTAAAGTGGATAAGTCTCTTCTGAGTCCAGAACAATGACTCCCTTCTTCTGGATGAACACAGTTCACAATTAGGGGGAATGCTTCCCTTCCCCTGGCCTTTTTCAGGCTTATATGTTTAGAGTTTCACAAAGTAGGAGGACTGGCTTCCATCCCGTGGACTCTCTCAGGCTTGTATTTACAGTTCCATGCACAGCTGTGAGATTTTGATCTAATGATTACCAGAAGCGTGGCACCAAGCAGTGCGGGAGAAAGTATAAAGTCAAGAAAATTACACCTGATTGTAATCAAAATTTCACAGACTGAGTGGTCCATGTCAATTGTCCTTGTGGGGAAAACAAGCAGAAGCGGGAGGTTCTGCATAGCATTCTATAAAGTAAACAAGAACTCAAGGTTGAATCGTACACAATGCCCTGCGTCAGTGAATGACTAAATGCATTGGGACGAGCCAAGTACATATCGATGTTGGACCTTACCAAAGGATACTCGCTATCCCGTTGGCACCAGAAGATCAACAGAGCACAGCCTTTCCTTCACCCATGGGATTGTACCACTTCCCGATTTGTCCTTTTCTGATTCATGGGGTCCCTGCCACTTTCCAATGAGTAAATTGTCAGAGCAAAATAAACATCCAATACTCTGTTCTCAATAGCACCGAGTAACAATATCAGACTCCAGTTGTCGTAATAATGTGGGAGTTTCTGGCTACACAAACCCTCACAGATTACTGCCTGCAGCTGTGTTAATGTATCAGTTGTGTCCTAGGTACTTTAAACAGATTCTGTGCGTTATTCATCTCTTCTCCTCCTTCTGCCTTAACTCTGGATGGAATCTGAAATGAAACAAAGTGAATTACCTTTATTTTGAATTATCACCACTTCTCTGCTGCTCTTTGGGTTTTCTCTCTCCTTCTGCCCTCACTGATACCTGCTGAGCCTCTGCCATCTACTTGGAGGCTACACAGGTTTAATCAATGTTAAACAATGGTCATATTCTCATTAGAAGTTCTTACTCTGTTGTAGTATCCTGCATGTGATATGAACTGAATATGTTCGACTTTATACATGTTCTTTCTTTGCACAGTGTTTTCTTTCAGAGTTTCTTTTGTCTTTTAGAACTAAACGAGTTTAGTTAGGAGATGGAGTTTCTTTTCATCTGAGAGGATTAACCCAAAGGCTGTCTTTAACTCGCTTCGGCAGTTCTTTTGTTATTTCAAAGGTGGTCGCGACATTCGCTTTTACAACAAAGCTTCTTCGCTCTGAATTGGTGCCTACCTCTCTGACATACTTGCACGCACATTGTTACAAATTCTGATGAACAAGACGGGAAAGGCCTCTTTCAAAGTACATGCCTAATGCGTATCCTTCTTCACAGAGACACAAAGATCCATTGCTTTAGCCTGTGCTTAAGTAAGCCCCCTGCAGAACCTGTTTTCCAATACACGCATCCTCAACATCATGAACACAAGGCCCTTTCCTCTGGCCTGTACTGAAGCTGGCTGCGCGCGCTTCCGCCCGCAAATCACTACGAAGCCTTGCCAAATATCAAGCGCTTTAAACATGCGCTAACTGCGATGTTCTTCCATCTCTTGCTGATGGCACCGCAGGGGAAACAGCATTCAAATGCTAATGATACAACAACATAACCCTCCAGTTGCTCTTGGAAAAAATAAACCTTTGTACCCTTCACTGAATCTTGAGGAATCAATGAAGTTTCTGCTTAAGCTAAATTCTTCTGATTATCTTCTAAATGTTAGAATTCAATCTAAAATAAATTGAAATTCCCACCAACAGTTCTGCAAAATGCCCTTTGTACCAATCAATGGTTTTTTTGCATATCAAGAAATGGCTCACTGTTAAACCATTCACAAAATAGGACCTGCTTGCTCAAAATCTCTAGATGAAAGGCAGTTAGGAACCCTCCTCAATATTCCACTATCACCCATTGGAGGATAACTGCACCAATCACTGTCTGAGCCCTCCTTCTCCGTCTTGAAAAAGGCTCACAAGATTCTCTTAAGGAGCAATTGCTAAGGAAAGAATACGGAATAAATACATAACCAGCTCACTCACAAATCCTCATGTACTCACACCACCAGGTCTTTTCTCCTCAGCCTTCAGTAACGCCTATTAGTAAAGCAACCTCCCATGTTATGCAACATTCCAACCTGGCCTAACCTTTCGAAATGTCTCCAGGACCTGACACAGAGCCAGTTTATTTATTTAGAGAAAGAGAAAGGGAAAGCAGCAGAGTATCCTCGTTCTGAGAACATGGCTAGTCCATGCGCCAATTTATTGAGTTACAGAATTACAAGGAAAGGCATACATTTATGTCATACATGTACATTTGAACATCATACTTCCTAGTAGAACATCCTCTAAACGTGAGCACTACACATTAGAAGTCCCGAAATATCTTGCTTAAACATTAGGAGTGCCAAAAGCTCTTGCTTACACATCTCTGCCTAGCCCAAAAACATAACATGACATGTTTTTCTCGCTTCAGGTGGCTCACATAATTACACAGAAGCACTCACGTCTCAGTTACCGTTTGTTTGTTTAATTATTTATATAGCGCTCCTCACCCTGAGGTATCTGGGCTCGTTACAGGTGTGTGTTAACCCACATGATATATTTTATGCACTTTTAGCGAAGCAAAGCCTCACTTCGGTGCATAGCCTCATTAGGATGATCAGCTGCTACCCGAATCTTATATTGATACAAAGGCATAGCCTCGTTCTGAACATGGTTCTAATTTTGCAGCCGCTCAGCCTTATAGTCTGTATCGCTCCTGGGTGTCAACCGATCGTAAGCTTTAGCAGCACTGCTGCTTAATCATGGCGGATGCATTTGTTCTGTTCAGTATGCAAAGTTCCTTTATGATAACCAAAAAATACCCATTCAGCATCCACACTGTCTAGATGGCATTGTAATACAAGTAAGACCTGGAGTTCATATTATGTGTCTTTTTACCAAGTTTGCCAGAGTCTTCGGCAGTCTGACCCATGGGTCAATTCGAGCCAGTGCCATCTGGCCATATCCGTGGTAAGGAATATTGGCTTTAAGGTAAGGAACGGTATTTTTCTTCCCCAAGAAGAGAGTATGAGGCCAGTGAAGAATACATTTAAACTTCCAAGACCAAGACAAATCTGAACTTTTTTTGGGACTAGTCGAATTTTAATGAAGATTGGCTCTTGAATTTCTTGATGCTGGCAATCCCCTTTGACTGACCACATGAAGGGAAATAGGCTGTACCAAATCACGGACAAAGGAAGCAAGTGAGGCTTTTGGGAGCCTGAATCCATCCTTTTGCTATCTGTCCATCATCAAAAAAAGGTTTTAACAAAAGCTTTAACCTGCAGACCGACACCACATGTGCAGGCTTGAGAACTGTCCTCTCGCAGGTTTGAAATGGGATGAATCGGCCTATCCTATTTACCTGCTGCATTTGTGCCACAGAGAACTTAATTACACCACAAACGAGTTAAGAGTGCCTGTCCATTAAAATGGGCCATAGATGCTTTCAAGAACTATGTGAGTGGTAGGAAAAATTTAAATTGGCAGCAGAACGAGCCCCTTTGGCCTGGCTGGCCAGAAAAAAAGAGGCCAACAAACTCATCAACCCTACTCATTTACTGCAGTACATATGGAAGAGCATCTAGAAGCCAATTGAGACTACTTTAGTTGGTAACCCACGGACACACAAGGAGAGGTCCTTAAAATGAAAGGGGGGGAGGTATGTGACAATCTGACCTGTCCAACCCTGGGTGACTGTGTGGGGCTGACACAGTGGTTCAGGCCCATCACCCGCTATGTGATGTGGAGCCCTGGGATGATATGATGGGTATCCCCTGGGCACAGCCACAGTACAGGGCTGGGCTGGGGGGAGCTTGTCACATTAATGGTGAGTACTATTTAAGGCAGGTGGTAAAAGAGCTATTGTAGGTCCTGTGGGTCTGCTACTAGTGGATTCACACTATAAGGAAAAGGTTACTTACCTGTAACTGTTGTTCTCCAGCATGGGTCTGGCATGGATTCACATGCTCATGAATATTCCCCGTCGTTAGGCTGGGAATCCTCGGTAAAGAAAAAATCAGTATCAGTTTCGTTTCTGATCTGTCTTTCTTAGTAGTAACCAATCACTGGTCTCTGGGTCATACTGCCCCCAGCCAATGACTGCCCTCTCCCTAAGCCCCGCCCCTGGCAGCCATCATCAGATTTGGTAGCACGTAAAGTGGCAGTATGACCAAGTGAAGAGCCGCAGAGGGGTAGGAGGGAGGGTTTGCATGTGAATCCATGCCAGACCCATGCTGGAGAACAGTTACAGGTAAGTTCTTGTTCCTTCTCCAGCACGGGGTCTGGCATGGATTCACATGCTCATGAATATAAGAATACATAGCAGTACACACATGCACGACCTCGGGAGGTGGCAAAAGCTCAATATTAAGCATCACATAAACTCAACATTAAGCAACTCTTACCTCCTCACCAGGCCCACCTTCAGGCGAACAGGTTGCATAGCACTGCTTGGCCGACTCTGGACTCCTCCCTGGAATCCCGGTCGATGCAGTATAATCTCGTGAAGGTGTGCGTCGACCTCCACGTAGCAGCCCTGCAGATGTCCAGCAGGGACACACCAGACAAGAACTCTGTGGTAGCAGCGATCGCTCTGGTCGAATGGGCTCTCGGACGGCCGGGCAACGGTCGGTTTGCCAACCGGTGACAGTGCATGATGCAGCCGGAGAGCCATCTGGAAATGGAAGCCTTCGAGAGGGCCTTCCCTTGGTTCACAGATTCAAAGTTCACAAACAGCTGTGACGTCTTCCAAAAACTCATTGTGCGGTCCACGTAGAACTTCAGTGCTCTAGCTACATCCAGCACGTGCAAAGTCCTCTCGGCCGGCGACGAAGAAAACTGGTAACACCAAGGGCTCGTTGAGATGGAAGTCTGACGGCACCTTGATCATAAAGGAGGGGTGCGTCCTCAGCACCACCCTCGTCTCGTGAAAAGTCAAGTATGGAGGCTTGCAGGATAGGGCCTGGATCTCTCCCACTCATCGTGCGGAGGTGATGGCCACAAGAAATGCTGTCTTCCACGACAGGAACTTCAACGGTGCCGAATGCAGAGGCTCGAATGGCGGCCCCATGAGCCTGGTCAGCACCATGTTGAGCTCCCACGCTGGGGCCTGAGCCTTCACCGGCGGGAACGAACGGAACAGTCCTTTCATAAATTCCTTCACCAGGCAATGAGACCACAGGGATGGCCGTCCTGTAGTTCTGGTTTATCAGGAAATCGCTGCCAGGTGTATCTTGATGGAAGCATGCGCTAGTCCCGCCTTGGCCAGCGACAGTAGGTACGGTAGCACTTGAGGGGCCGTAATCCTTAGAGGGTTAATCTTCTGTGCACGGCACCAGACAGAGAACCTCTTCCACTTGTGTCCGTAGCACTTGAGAGTTGAGGACGCCCTGGCCTTTGCAAGAACCTCCTTGCAGTCCGCCAGGATATCGTACCCTCCAAACTCTAGTGCTGCAGGAGCAGGCCTGCAAGTTCAGCGACTCTGGGTCGTGATGAAGGATGGCGTCCCCCTCTCTGGGAAGAAGATCTGCGTCCGTAGACAGTTTGACTGGTGGGGACGCTGGCAAGTCCAGAAGGTCCGGGAACCAGATCTGTCTTGGCCACGCCGGTGCGACGAGGATCATCCTGCACCGGGACCTCTTGAGTTGGTTGATGAGTCAGAGCAGCAACGGCAACGGAGGGAACGCATACAGGAACAGGCTGTCCCAGGGGAATGAGAAAGCATCGCCCTGTTACATATCGACCCTGTCCTGCAGTACCTCCCGTTTCTTGTGGCCACATACGGGGGCAAGCGCGTTCCAGAACTTCGTTGTGGCTTCGGTATCGGTTGCCATGGCATCTGGCCGTACAGCAGAGAATGTCGCATCAGCTGAGACGTCCCGTGCGTAGAGAACGCATAAGGAGGCTGCGCCCCCCTGCACCATAAAAGCCGAAGGGACTCAGCGGCTTGTTGCTGCTAATTGTGGCGTTACGCTCCTTCGGTTTCATCCCGTTCCAGTGCTTAGTCCCTTTTCCTCTTGATATTTGACTTCCTGGTTCTTCGACTCACCTTTGTCTACTTGGATTGTCCTTGCCTGTTCCTTCAATCTGATTTTTGAACTCTGTTGCCGACTTCGGATTGTCCTTGGATTGGATTTGCTTTTTCCTCCATTTTGATCAGTGAACCCTGTTGCCGAACTCGGACTGTCCCTGGATTCCCACTGTGCTTTCGCTTGTCTGGTGAGATTACTTTTTCTTGCCGCTCTACGCAATTTGAACTATCTTCCTACGCAGAGTACCATGCTGCACATTACAAGACTGCCTCACCAACTTGGCCTGTGTTTGTGTAATTAAGGTAACCCATTCAATTCTCCTGTATTGTTCATTACCTGAAATCATTAGTTTTTCTCATACGTGTGGATTCCTGGAACTAAATAATTTATTCTTACCTTTACTACATCAACCAAGTGCATAGTAGTGACGCTTTCCAATATATGCACCATCCCGTCACTAGTGCGACCCTCATGCCGCCCGGGTATATTCTTCCTTACTAACCTTCCCATTTGTTGTTTTGTACCTGCCATTGTTTTCCTTTCAACTGGTACCCATTTTCCCTAGGAATCCCACTTATCAGGTCTGTTGGGGGTTGTATCAGTCATAGTGAGTTTGTGGTTATTATTTGTGCATACTCATAGTTTTGGGTTTTCTTGTAGGTTCATCTATTAAGGTCCAACACCACCTCAACCATTGTCTAGGTACTTAGAGAAATATCTGATTGTCTAAATAACTCCATATTGCCTTATTGCTTCTAATCATACTGTGTTTTCTTTGCAGCATTGGTTATTGGCAGCTTGTGTTCTCCCGCTCTTTTAGGCGATAGACATCTCTGCTGGTTTTTACTCAAACGGCAGAGAGGTACATCGTAGAAAAGAGCCCATCTTAGAGGAAGCCTGAATCACAGAATTCAGGGGAGCTGGAATCCTGGAGGCTGAACCCGAACCTGTTAAATCCTACCTCCCTCCGCGAGGTCGTCTTGCCCAGGCTCCAATCAGCATACGGAGCAGTGAGAAACACGCCCATGCTCCTCGGCTGGGGAAACCTGCTGGCGAACCTCTGGCACTTGGAGTTCGTCGCCGTCGCGAACAGGTCGCTCTGGGGTTTGCCCCATCGCTGGAAGAGTAGATCCACTTGATCCTGGCATAGTTCCCACTCATGGCACGAGCGCAGCTCCCTGCTGAGTGAGTCGGCGATGGTGTTTTTTTATCCCTGCTAGATGAAAGGGCACCAGAAACATCCCCTGGGCAACAGCCCAATGCCACAGATCGTGGGCTTCCTTGGATAGGGCTGGGGATCTGGTTCCTCCCTGCTTCCGGATGTAGAACATCGTGGTGGTGTTGTCGGTGAAGACCCTCACCACCTTGCCCTTGAGGGATGGGAGGAACGACCTGAGGGCCCAGAACACTGCTCGGAGCTCCAGTATGTTGATGTGGAGCGGCCTCTCCTCCGGGAGCCAAAGGCCTCTCGCGTGAAGATCTCCAGTGTGCGCTCTCCACCCCTCCAGGGAGGCATCCGTCGTCAACCTAACCTGGTGTGCTGGGGTCTGAAAGTCTGTGCCCGCCGCAAGATGCGCACGGGTGCCCCACCACCGAATTGCTTGGCGGAAAACCTTGTTGAGCGAGATCCTGTCCTCGAAGCTGCCCGCCGCTTGCATCCAACGGGCGTCAAGGAACTCTTGTAGGGGACGCATCCAAAGCCTGCACAGGCGCACCAGATAGATGCACGAGGACATCATCCCGAGAAGGGACTTGATGGACCTCACCCTGGCCACGTCCGTGGCCAGCAGACGCTGCACCGTGCCCAGGATGGCCTTCGTCCTTTCCTCCGACGGCGAGGCCAATCGCGCTACTGTGTCGAGCTTGGCTCCCAGAAACAGTGCGACCTACGATGGGACCAGGTGGGATTTGGGGAAGTTTATGGAGAATCCCAGGTCCGTGAGCAGCCGGGCGGTCTTTGCTGTGTGTTTGACAGCGAGTTCCCTTGTCCTTGCTCGGATGAGCCAATCGTCCAGGTAGGGGTAGACGTGGACCCCTTGCAGGCGCAGCCACGCCACCACCGGTGCTAGGCACTTGGTGAATACCCTGGGCGCCAACTTCAATCCAAATGGGAGGGCCTTGAACTGGTAGTGCCGCCCTTGGACTACGAACCTGAGAAACTTTCGGTGTACTTTTAGAATGGGGATGTGAAAGTACGCATCCTCCAAATCCAACGACGATAGGAAGTCGCCTTCCTCCAGCTGGCCCAGCACGTGCTGGAGGGTGACCATCCGGAACTTCTGTGCCTTGATGTATTTGTTTAGTCGACGCAAGTCCAGGATGGGACGCCATCCTCCTGTCTTCTTTCTGACGAGGAAGTATCTTGAGTATACTCCGGAGCCCCGGAGCCTCTTTGGGACGAGCTCGATGGCTCCTTTCTTGAGCATCGGCCTTCCTCTAACAGCAGTTGAGGGACATGGTTTTCCTTCCTGGCCATGGGAGGAATGCGGGGGCACTTCTTCAGAAATTCTAGAGTGTACCCGTGGGCCAGGGCATCCAGCACCCAACGGTCAGTGGAGATGGACTCCCACGCGCTGACAAACTTCATCAGCCGGCCTCCCACTGGGGTGCTCCAGTGGGGGTCCGACGCAACGGCCGTTTCAGTCTTGCTTAGCAGCGGCCTTGCCGCCTTGGCCTCTGTGGAGACAACGGCGAGATCCACCTGTAGGCTTCCTGCGACGGGCTGCCTGACGGTATGTCGAGGAGCCGCCGCCGAATTCTTTGGAGGCACATTGCTTGCCTCCGGAGTTCCGAAAGAGTGGCCGTCGTTGCTGCAGAACTCCCAAGGCCCAAGCCGTCTCTGTGTCGGTCTTGATGGCCTGCAGTGACTCATCCACTGTCTTCCCAAACAGATTGTTCCCGTCGAAGGGCATGTCCAAAACCTTGGCTTGCACGTCTTGGCGGAAATCCGTCGCCTTGAGCCACCCCCGCCGTCGAAGGCAAACGCTGTTGCCCAACTGGCGGAAACCGGTGTTGGCAATGTCCATGGCTACTGTTATGGCGTGATCCAACGCCACCTCACCTTCCTGTAGGATCGCCAGGGCCTCTGCCCTCTTGTCGTCCGGTAGGAAGTCCAACAGGGGGGCGATCTTGTACCACAATTCCCTGTCGTAGCGGGCCACAATAGCTAGGGCGTTGGCGGCCTTAATCGTCGGCGCCGCCGACGAGATGACTCATCGTCCCATGGCGTCCAGTTTCTTTCCCTCGCCGTCTGGTGGGGAAGTCAAAGTTGAGGCCAATGCCCCCCCCCCCACTTTCTTCTTGGCTGCCGCAAAGACGACCGAATCCGGAGTCGGTTGTGCCCTAAGGCACAAAGGAGCGGCCTCGGGACCCGGTACTTCTTCTCGTACCAGTCCCTCTTGACAGGTGTTTGGAACGGGTTCTTCAGAAGAACAAGTCCCTCGTCCCAGATGTCATCCAGCAACGGCACTTCGAGGACCATCTTCCTTTTGGCCTCGCGCCGTTGGTAGAGGAATCCTTCCTCCTTTTGTTCTTCGGGGCAGAGCTGGAAAAGCTCGGATGCCCTGGCAATCATGGTGTGGAAGGAGCCAATTTTGTCGGGCGGTGAGGACCGAGGAGGTGGTGATGGGAGGTCCGTCCCATCGTCACCACCATCATCATCCGTCCCCGTCGTGGCCATATCTGTTCCTGTGTCATCCCCAGGGATAGGGGAAGGAGGCAAAGGCTGAGAAGGCTGTGAGGGCTGGAAGGGCGGGGGTGGATGAACTCTCCTCCTCTTGTTTGGCGGGCTTCCTGACGGGTCCGGTTTCGCTGGGTCATCCGTTGGGGGTAGGGGCAATCTCGTCCTTATCACCGTGCATAAGGTTTGGATTGCCATCAAAATGGCCACGAGTTGTCCTGTGGCTCGGGTTGCGACGGGTGCGATGGTTGCTCCTCCTCCACGGGAGCCTCGTCGGTGCCACCATCACTTTCTTCGTCCCCCTCGTCGGGATTCCTCCTGTGGGACGGGGCCTCCCCAAACTTCCTGTTGAGGCCCTCCACGACTTCCACCAACTCCTCCTCAGAGGCTGTGTCCGTGTCCGTAACGGCCACCACCCCCCTCTTTTTCCACCGGGGACTTCACGGGGGTCTTCTCAATGGGCTGAAAAGAGGATTCCCTCTGCGGTGGCAGGGAAACTCTGGGCCCCGAGGTTGCTTCCACTGGGGTATCCTCCACAGGCTTTGCCAGGGCCGTCGCAACTACCTCGGTAGAGGCCTTAGCCGGGTGAATCAAGACCTTCACCACCTTCGCACTTGAGGCCTTCACCTTGGGGGAGGGTCACCGCCTTGCTCCCCCTCGGCTGGTTCCTTTGAGATCGACCAGGGCCTCTCCAGAAGCTTAGCCGGGTTCTCAGACTTTCTCTTCCCCGAGCCAGAGCATTGGCTCGTGGTTGATGGCGCCGGTGAAGGTGTGCCTTGCCTGGCAGCCGAGGAGCCCGACCGTTCGGCGCTCCCGGTGCCCGTGGACTTGCAGTGCTTTGCCTGCTGTTGGGCCCCTGTCGCCGGAGCGCCCTCATAGGACTTAGAAGACCGCTCGGACTTCTTCTTCTTCTCACCTGCTGGGCTCTTTCCTTCCAGCCAGTTGGCGAGACAGGTCCGACGATCCCTCATAGTCCGATCCGTCATGTTCATGCAAAACGCACAGTCCTTCTCCACATGCATTTTGTCTCCGTGAAGGCAGTGGAGGCATCTCGAATGCTCGTCCTCCTTGAACACATTCTGTAATCCGCATCCAGGGCAGATCCTAAACAGCTTGGATCCGGGCGTCGAGCTTCCTTTCTCCTGGGCCATGTCCACGGGGTAGGCCTGAGAAACTTCTGGAATCCTCCAAGAACCGTAACTCGACGAAACTTTGCCCTTGAGGGGCGTGGAAAAATCCAAAACGGGTCCACGTTGATCGGAAGTAGAAACGGTGGAGCTTGAGGCTCGATTGACCGAAAAAAATGAGATAAATCTCTTGAAAAAAACGCAAAACACAGTAAAAGCTCGAGAGCTATAGCACGAGGACTCCCAACACTTGAACGTGCGGTAAAAATCTGAGGATGGCTGCCAGGGGCGGGGCTTAGGGAGAGGGCAGTCATTGGCTGGGGGCAGTATGACCCAAGGACCAGTGATTGGTTACTACTAAGAAAGACAGATCAGAAACTAAACTGATACTGATTTTTTCTTTACCGAGGATTCCCAGCCTGACGACGGGGAATATTCACGAGCATGTGAGTCCATGCCAGACCCCATGCTGGAGAATCATTATTATACTAAATACACAGACTCAAGTAGTCACCTTCAGCCCCAAAACATGCTTACCACGTGCCTAACACAGACAAACTGATACAGGGATGATTGGAGCCCCCGCCGGCTCCCTTCAGGGGTCCTAGCAAGTGCGCACCAATGAACATATGTGAGTCTATGAAAACCAAGATGGATGACTGGGGTCACATAGCCTTGGTCCTCGGCACTGGTCAGAAATTGAGAAATCAGACTGGCACACTTTTAATAACAAGACTTTTGCCACCAGTCAAACCCCATAGTGAAATAATGACACGTTTCAGTCCCACATTCACTAATACTTGGTCCAGGGAGTGGGGAAAGAGAGTATAAAAGGCAGGAGAAAGGCAGTAAGTGTGAAGGTGTTTTGAGTAGTGAAGTAGCAAGTGTTGGATTGGAGGTGTTAAAGGTGCAGGAGGAAGCAGAGGTACAAAAGGAGATGAAGGTGTATGAGAGGACGGGAAGCAGAAGGAGAGGTTAGAGGAGGTGATCATCCAGAAGGAGAAAGGGAGAAATCAAGAGAAATTGGAGGAAATGAAAAAGAGGCAAAATAAAATAAGATGAATGTGATCAGGAGAAACGAAGCTAAAAGAGTTACTGGCAGAAGGAAGGATTACTACAGGAGAGTAAACAGAAAGTAGATAGAGGACAGTAGGAAGTCTCTTGGAGATATAAGGAGAGTGACAGCCAGAATGAAAGGCAATACAAGCCTACGTGTTGTTGGAGAGAAGTGGGCGGAGGAACAAGCATGCTGTCATGACCCTTACCCCTGGCCCTCACTGACAAGTCAGCCTTCCAGTTAGGGCCAGGTCAAAGGCCTTAAAACCTCACCCAAGACTCTCTTGGAGTCAGTCCTGGCGCCTTTGGCGCCAGGCTCATACCCATCATGAAGACCAACATTAGAATGGGACTATTTACTTGGGACTATTTAACTTGGGGGGGTTCAGCCAACATGGAGGCACACACATAGCTCAGTTACAAGGAACTGAGCTATGCGGTCTAGTCTTTTGGGTGTGGCAGGCCTAGGACTACTTTACCTGGACTACTTTGGGTGTGGAAGGCCTAGGACTATTTTACCTGGACTACTTTACCTGAGACTATTTAAACCACACCCAAACAGCAGAACGTGCTTCACGTTATTCTGCTGTGGGCAGCGTAACACTCACTGTGCCCAGTTCTTTGATGCCATCTTACCTGAAACCAAGAACCTGCAGACAGAGAAAGAACACTACGAAACTTACCTGGAACAGTATCCTGTGTTCAATCCATTGCCGACTTCAGTTCCACTCACCTGAAGGTACGAACTCCATTATCCGGCACCGCATGCATCCTGGAATACCATAACCTGGAAAGAGGAGAAAGAAAGACAGCATTAGTTTACTCATGTTTCCTCCCGAACAAAGAAAGCCACACAATTTTTACCTGGGTTGTCATCTCCTGTTCAGTATCATCGCTGGAACATTACGGCGCTCGGCGAGGAACATCGCGACCTGCAAGGAGAGAAAAGACACAGGTTAGCAATACAAAAGGCGAAACAGCGCAGCGCATCGCGCATTACTCACCGGACAGCATCGCGCATCCCGCGCTTTCGCCTACCGGCCCATGCTCATCTTCGAACTGCATGACAACACCAAAATACCTTTCCATACCTAAAAGGAAAGAAGCAAGACATTATTCGAACTAAGAGGAACATAAGAACTGCATATAAAGACTGTAAAGCAGCAAACCTATGGAGTTGCAGCAGGCCTGGATTCCCACAGGGGGGGCTTGCACCAGTGAAGTAACTTGGTCGCTGCTCGTCCCCCACATCTACGCGCCCCTGCCACGAGGAGCAGGACGGAGAATCCACCTTTTACAATACTAAGGTGAGGAGAATGCCCAAGGGGGAGGAAGGAGTTGAGGTCAAGGGAGGTGGGAAAACAGACAATCTGGTATTGAATCCAGCTCTCCTATATTGCAGACCCATCTTTAACCAGAGGCCTTACCAAGGGACCGTGAGAGGGCTCGAGAGTGCATATCATCCAACCAGGGCTGGGTGGCGTTCCCGTGGATACAAGGTGAGCATAACACATGCATCAAAGAGATTTGACAACACCCAGCCCAAGTGCTAGTGTGAAGTCCAGAAAAGGTCCCACAGGCATGAGTGAGCATCAATTACATGAAAAGGGAAGTAAGACTGAGTTGGGTGGTTGTATGTGCAGAGACAGGAAGGTGAGACGGAACCCGACCAGGTGCCTAAAGACCCTCCTAGAGTACCTCAATTTTGAGAGGCACTATGGAACATTCTGAAGAGAGTCCTAGAACATCAACAGGAATACTTGCAACACATGGGCGATGGGAGAGGCCACCAAGCCACCAGGACATCACTTGCCAGAGCACCTTTGTAACAATGACTGAGTGACAAGGGATAGAGACCTGGAGTGTCCTGGCGTAGAAACCTTTCAAACAAGAAGCCTGTATTTAACCAATCTGATATCTTGTTGAGTAGTCCAACCTTGTACATAGTCCTAAATAAACCTTTTCAAACTAAATCCATGAGTTGCATCCTGTGGGAGATTTACATAGCTTCATTAAAGGTATGTGTACCAGAATGAATTGCAGGATCCCCAGATTCGGGATCAGAAACAAATGGTGGAGGACTAGTAACTGCATAGGCAATGGCTAAAATAAGTTGTTGGTGCCTCTGGTGAGGACTTCACATGTGCCATACTCGAGACTGAGATTGTAGTTGTGAGGTGGTGTGTGCCATGAACTGTGCTGCATGCGAGGGAACATTTGGTTGAACAGCCATCAAATCCAGGGAGCACAACCTCTTAAAACACATTGGCCCTCATTACGACCCTGGCGGATTTCGCGGTGCTAAATGCACCGCGGAGCACGGCGGAAAGCCGTCGATAGCGCCATGGGGGTTGGCGGATTTACCACCCCATGCCGACCTTGGCGGAGCGGTAAATCCCCAATCCCCATTCTGCCCTTCCCCATTCCCATTCTTGCCCCATAGGGTATAATGGGAGTGGGGAAGGCGTTAATTACGCCACCGTAAAGTACGGTGGCGTAATTAACAACGAGGTCCCTTAGAGCCATGGATTTCTCCGCCCGGTAAAACCAGGCGGAGAAAGGCTCCATGGCGCTACGGGAACTCGTAGTAGGGCGGACGGGTCCGCCGCGAATAACGCTGGCGTAAACCCACTCCGCCAGGGTCGTAATGAGGGCCATTGAGTGAAGCTGCTACGAATGCCTCCCACTCTGCTGGAGAGGAATCTGAGGTGGGGAAAGTTGGTCTGCTACTCACCTTCATGATTGTTTTGGCAGAGGTGCTACTCAGAACTAGACAGAGGAGCTTTGGGCCATGATGTCCTTTCTAAGATGAGAAGGAATGTGTGTGTGATAAGAAGACTCAGTCCTGGCCCTTAGGTGCTACTCTTTCTTCTTTGCTCTTTTTTTTCACTCTCCTTAGATCTAGGAGGGTGGTCTGGAGCCATGTCCATAATAAACCCTTACTATTTGCTCACTCACAGCTGTGGGGTGCATTTATTGACATATGGCATAATCTTCCTTTGTTGTGGTACTGCCCATATACTACACCCAATGCTGATGGGAAATTGATATCTGCCACCCACTGTTTTTACAGAGCTTGAAGCCCAAATTAGGGGAAGACATGATGCAGTTACAAAAACAGGTAGACCCAACGTGTGCTACCTCTGAAAAAGGGAATGAAGGTCACAGGGGTCACGTATCTCCATATATATGAACCAAGGATGTCACTTCCAGGGCCGCTTGGGAGCCCAGACAAGATGGACGATCTTAACTGCACTCCTGAAAACAACTTTATAAATCCTGATTACTATCCTGTGCGACTGGCACACCTGCACTTCCTCAAACAGCGGGACGTGAGCGGAAAGCATTTGCACACGACTCGCCAGTGTTTCAGACATGGTGTGGGCCTGCTGAGCGTGGAGCGCCTTGATGGTGTCGGCCTGGCTGGGAGCTCATCTGGCTTCCACTCCATCTGAGAGGTGCTCGCTTTGTTTCCCGCCTCGGCCCGGTGGCTCACCCGTGAAGTCACCCGTTCTAGCCTCGTGCCTGCTGCAGTATCGGCTGGAGAGGGCAGCCAGAAGCCCGTTGTGGACCCTCCGCTGCTGGGCATCCCTCCTCTATTCTAGCCTGCATGGGGGCTGGCCCACTTCTGGACACTCTGGAGAGCCCAGGATCACTGCAGATACATCCTGCACTGGGAGCTGTGTGGGCCTCTGGGCTCCTACACTGCGGCCCCTAACCAAGCGCGGGCTGACATCCGTGGTTGGCTTCCAGAGTCAGCCCAGTGTTGATAGAGGATTCCTGTGGAGCTGGGCCTGGGGTTCCTGTTGCCAGGCAATAGAATTGAGGCTTGGTACATCACGGGCAAACATGATACAAATTAGGCTAAGTTCTCCTTGAGCGCTCGGACTACTAGTAAGCAGACGAGATCAGAGGCTGTTGCACAGGTGTCAGAATGATCCACCGGAGGAGGAAATCTGTGGATGTGGGGGACATTAAGGAAATGTTTCTGCAATTAAGCAGGCATCAACATCTTGGATACCAAGATTGATTCCCTCACTTGCAAAGTAGATCATATGAAAGCACGCCTAGATCAACATGCTGCTCGGCTGCACAACTCTCAGGAAAGAGTATCCACAGTAGAGGACGGAGTGGCTTTGATGTCTTCCGAGCTTGCCATCATCAGGAAGACCTTGTAGATTTTGTTTGATAAGCACGAAGACTTAGAAAACAGGTCTTGTAGGAATAATATCAGGATCGCAGTAGTAGCTGAGGCACAGAACACAGGCTTGATGGAACTGTTTGTGGAACAACTCCTGAGGGATTTGCGGGCTCCTTGGGACCTGAGTAGGAAGCCTGTGCATGGAGTCTCTCCAAGGCTGATAATCGCATGCCTTTTGAATTACCCAAACTGTGATACCATCATAAAACTGACATCAGACCAAGGTCAGTTGAAATTTAAAAGTGACATCATTCACATTTTCCCAGATTTGTCAGCCAAGTTCCAGGCTTCAAGGAGGCCCTTCATCAAGATAAAGCAAGTATTAAGGACAAGAAACATGAGATATTCCATGATGTTCCATGACAAACTCCTTGTGGAACATAAGGGGAAAACCTTATGTTCCACCTCGCCAGACAACACCAGAGAATTAGTTGAATCACTGCCTCCAGCCACACCGCGCTCCTCTGGCTCATCCAACATAGAGCAGCCATGACAATTACCTACTTAGATAGGCTCATTGAATCCGTGAAAGATTCTGATGACAGGATGTTGATGGTGACTGGAAGAATTCATGGTTGTCTACTTGCCTTGATTCATTTTTATTCCCCCAACATAGATGCACCAGAATATTTTTAATGGATTGTGCAGCAGCTTTTGCGATTTATAGGCAACAATCTGGGGCAGGGATTTTAATGTAATCCTGGACACTGTGCGGAACAGATTTACGAACAATGCACGGCCCTTATCCAAGGCAGCGATTAGGGTTAAACATATTTGCGACCTACAAGGGCTGACAGATGTGTGGAGGGGCAAGAATCTACTGGCACAAGAATTTACTTTCTACTCCTCAGTCCCAAAAAGCATAACACATCAGCATAAGGAGAAATTACTTACCGTAATGTTCTTTCTATGGATACTTTTCCCGCAGATTCCTCATCTGAATGATATTACCTCCAGCTCTGCAGAAAGTTTTCGACAGGGGGCATAGTAGACCTCGACCTGGCCGTGACACGTCTGGCTCGGCGTCGGCTCCGGACGAGACGTCAGGCATCATATAAATACCACGTCACTACATCCCAACCTCAGCCCCCCCCCCTTTCTTCCCCCAAGCACCACACGCTGCATAGGAAAACAGAGAGAACAAAGGGGCTAATGAGCCCTAACAAAAGACGTAACTATAGACCTCCAAAGGAGGAATAATTGAACAAACACTACAAGTAGCGCTAGAATTATTATTATTTTTTTAACCTGTGGTAGGAAGACAGAAAACGGGCACAGAGGACCGTCACAGAGTAAACGTGAAAGAGAAGATGCGCGCCAACCACTGACTTTCTGATCGGGGATGGATGGGAGGGGAGATGAGGAATCTGCGGGAGAAGAATCCATAGAAAGAACATTACGGTAAGTCATTTCTCCTTCAATGGATTGCCTTTCTCTCACAGATTCCTCATCTGATAGACTCCCAAATATCCAACCTTCTGACTGGGTTAGGAGATCCAGATGCCGAGGCAACCAGTGAGGTGGACAGATGGACAGATCCAAGTGGTCCCAGTACCACATTCTCCTCACCCAGTCCGTGGCGATCAAGATCATGGTTATGTTACACTTCGGCAGAGAAAAGGTTCCCTGCGGAGTACGTCTCATTCACAGGCTCCCTTTGTGGAACAGATACAGGTTGCCATGGCGCCTGTACAAGCTACGGCGGAACCCGTGTCAGCTGACACGTCTCGTACGTGAAGGACGTACAAGACACGCCCCCCATACAGGTTTAAAACTGCCGTCTTCCAGAGGGCTTGTTGCTGCTAATTAGTGTTTCTTACTATTTGCGGTTATGTCTGTTTTCCTTCGTGAAACCTTTGTCACGAAATCCTGACTTGATCTCCTGGTTCCGACCCACGCTTGACCTTTGGATTGTTACGCTTTCTACTCCATTGGCACTTCTTACAGCTCGCTATGGTATCGACCCGAACTGCTCCTGGACTGCCTTTTCTCCTTCCTTATCATTGTCGTGATCTCCTGGTATTCGACGCGGAACGCTATTTGGATTGTTCTTCCCTGCTCTGCTGCCTGTGCAGCTCATTCGCCAGCGGCTACTCGGAACACCTCAGTTGCTCCAATCCTCGTCTGGAAAGTGTGTGTTTCAGGTAACCTACTGTGTTTGTTTACTGCCAATTCTGCCAGCGCCATCTTTGACTATTGTACCTCATTTACCTACTGCTCTGTTGGTATTCCTCTCTACTGGATTATGGGACAATCATTGGACTACAACACTCAGTGAACTTATTTCAAAGTGCATATTGACGCTTTCCTGATCCTGCACCAACCCGGCTCTAGCGTGACCCTCGTGCCGCCCGGGTTTACTTCCCTGTACTAACTTACCTGTTTACTATTTTATCCTGTAGTTTTCTCCAATCCTGGAAATGGTTAACCCTTGAGAGTCCCACAATTCAGGTCTGTTGTTTTGGCTAAAAACTCTATAGGAAGAGTCCATTAGACAATTTTTTCACTCATTTGGGTTTAATTCTTTACTTGCAGGTCCATCCCGGGGAAAGTTCCACTCCAATCCTTGTCTAGGTATTTTCTGTCCAATACTGTTGCTTGATTGCTTATTTGTTTCTCTCAGCACTGTTTAACCCTTTAAATGCCAGCGACGAGCCGGCTCGTCGGTAAAAACCGCTCCAGGTTGCCACCGACGAGCCTGCTCGTCGGTGGCACTTAAGGGGTTAATGAGGGGGGAAATGTTGGCGGGTTTGGGCGGTGAATACCGCGATTTAAAAAAAAAGCCATTTGCACTGGGGGGGGGGGAACCTCAATGGCACTTAAGAGGTTAATATCTTTGTATTCCTTTGCATCATTGGTATTGGCGGTGCGTGTTCTCCCCGCTCTTTTATTCAACTGACACCTCTGCCTGTTCCAATCGAAACAGCAGAGAGGTACGTTGTAAAGAAGAGCCTCTCTTTGAGGAAGCCAGAGTCTTGTACTCAGGGGAGCTGGAATTGGAGGCTGAATATCGATTCCTGTACACATATCGTCTCCAAGGTCATCTATCTAGCTTCCTGACCTGTTTACGGAGCGGTGAGTAACAGGTTACTTGAAACCTCTTCAACCTCCAGAGAACCCATGGAATGACGGGAATCAGAGGGAATGCGTAAGGGAGAGGGAAGATCCAATCCACCAAAAACATGTCCCCCAGTGCACCGTTCGCTGGCAATTCCCTCGAGCTAAACTGTTTGCATTTCCCATTTCTGTTGCGAACAGATCCACAGCTGGGGTACCCTGGGAGCGAAGACCTCCTCTAGGACTTCCTGGCACACTTCCCACTCATGCAAGACCGTGCTCTGCCTGCTCAGAGCATCTGCCAAGTTGTTCTCTCGACACGCCAGATGAACTGCAGGTCCGAGATCCTGTTCTCCAGCAACCAGAACCAAAGCATCATCGCCTCCGTGCTGAGGGGGAGGGAGTGCACACTACCTTGGCTTTTTGAGATGCATTGCCACTGTGTTGTCTGTCAGAACGAGGACATGTTTCCCCTGCAGAGATGGGGCAAATGCTTTCAGGGCAAGCAGGATAGCTTGCAACTCCAGCCTGTTGATGTGCCACGAGGCTTCCTTCGCTGACCAGGGGTCGCTCACCTGCAAGTCCTAGCAGTGAGCGCCCCAACCCTTCAGAGATGCATCCGTGACCACTCAGGTCTGAGGCCAAGGAGGCCAGAAGGGTACCCCTTGCTAAGGGAATGTTGCGGCCCGCCCACCAGGACAGGCTGTTGACCACAGATGCGGACACCCTGAGGAGATCCGAGAGAGAGACGAGGTACTGAGACCACTGATCCCTCAGGAGACACTTTAAGGATCTCATGCGCAACCTGGCCTCAGGCACTAGAAAAACGTAGGAGGCCGTGAGGCCTAGAGGCGTAGGAAGGGAGCCCGCTGGTAGAGTGGCATGGTTCCGGAACAAGTCGACCATTTGTGTCAAGCTGACCACTCTCTCTTCGGGAGGGAAGGTCATCCCCACCCGGGTGTCTAGGACTGCTCCAATGAACTGGAGCCTCTGGACTGGTGTCATGTGGGACTTCTTTAAATTTAGGGAGAATCCCAGCTTGTGCAGCAGCAAGCATGTGTCCTCTAAATGGAACAAGACCTGCACTGCAGACTTCCCTCGGATCAGCCAGTCTTCCAGATATGGAAATACGTGGACCCCGGATCTCCTGAAGTGAGCCGCAACTACCACTATGAGCTTGGTGAACCACCCTTGGGGCGATGGTTAGCCCAAAAGGAAGCACCTTGAACTGATAGTGCATATCTACTATGGTGAACCTTCGAGAACTTCCTGTGCTTTTGATGGATTGGCACATGGAAATAAGCGTCCTGTAGGTCTATCGACACCAGCAGTCCTGTAGTTCAAGAGCGTGGAGAATCTCTCTCAATGTCACCATCCTGAAATTGTCTTTCCTCAAGAACTTGTTCAAGGCACCAAGGTCAGAATGGGAAGGAGACCTCCTCCTTTCTTGGGTACCAGGAAATACTGGGAATACCAACCTGGTCATCTCTGCTCGGGAGGTACCTCTTCCACAGCACCCTTCAACAACAGGGCTCTAAGTTCTTCCTGGAACTCCTGTCCCAGTTGGATTGGGGTGGGGGCAGTCTGTCAGGTGGTTTTCTTACAAATGGAAGACAATAACCTCACTGAATGAGCTGAAGATCCCAGGCATTGGAAATAATTTCCTGCCACTGGAGCAAATGCTCCGTCAACCATCCTCCAACCGGTCCGCTGTTAGAGGGGGAAAATCAAAGCGGGTCCAGAGGCTGGGTCACCCCCGCCGCTGCCAGTTGACCTCTAGAAGCCCCTCTGCCCCTTCCAGATCACGAGAAATGCTTCCAGCCTTGCGGCCGGCTCCACAGCTAGGCCTAAGGACTTAGCAGCGATTTCGGATTTGTTACATTTTTCTAAGGCATCGTCGGCTTTCTGGCCGGATAGAAGATCGCCCTCGAATGGTATGTCCAGAAGCTTGACTTGGACATTAGGCCAAAAACCAGAATTTTTTAAATAGGCCTGTCTTCTTAGTGTTATGGCTGACGCCATTGATCAGCCATCACAGTCGGTGATGTCCAGGCCACTCCTTTCCCATCCTCCAGTAGCTGTAGGAAGCCATTGCGCACGTCTCCTTCTAGGACACACTGAGCAGCATTTTCAACTGCTGTCCATAGACTGAAGGAGTACTTGGCAAAACTGCTTGCCACATTTGTAGCTTTTAGGGCCATGGTACCTGAAGTGAATGCTTTCTTTGCTAAGGCATTTACTTCTTTTGATTTCCTGTCGGGAGGCAGACTGGACGTAGAAGATGCAGGTCTAGAAGAGACAGTAGCAGCATGCATAACAAGCCCCTCCGGGAAAGGGTGAGAGGAGAAGTATGAAGGGTCTCCTCTAGCCGGCCTTTATTTCCAGGAAATGTTGGAGCTGACGCGAGGAATGGAACAAGGGATTGTTGCTAAAGGATCGGCAATGGCAGGGTTTAAAGGCATATTACATTATGTGGTGAGGGCTTCATCTAAAATGTCAGTAAGGTCATAACCTTGTACAGGCGCCAATGATGAATGCAATCCCAAGGTGTCAATAACCCTTACTACGAAAGCCCTGAATTTAGAAGTATTATGAAGATAGGGCTGGGATTGCTGAAATTCAAGGTCTGGAGAGGTATCCAGACCGCTGGCATCCTGGAGGCCTGGAGCCAGTTGCATAAGCCAATTCTGGTCAAAATAATTGACCCCTCCTGAACCCAAGTAAATCGGGTCGACATTCCCCTGGTCATCGGCATCATGACTGCCAAAGATACCTGCCATAGTATCAAACAATCCGGACCGGGATTGTGGGGTGAATGTTTTCTCGACAACCGTCGAAGTCGAGGGATTGTCTCTCAGCGCGGATATGGTGGATATCGTTGTCGATCGGGATCAAGACGCTGTAGTGTCAACATCCTTGGATGCACAGGGTTGATCCGGCTTCCATTGGATCTCTTTCAGTGTTAAAAGATTTATCGGGGCCAACATTGTTGGTACTGGGGCACTATAGGGGTCGGGTATACCGAGCATCGCTCTTGGCTCCAAAGCCTGCTGCGTCGGGGGTTAGCTGTGCCGACGGCAGCATGCTTTTTGAACATGTCAAGCATCGAGGATTTGAAATCCTCCCACTCTTGGTGGGTGGTAGGCCCAGCTAACGGCTTACCCATATCTGTCGACGACTCCGAGTCCTGCCAGTGGCAATGACACATTTTCTTCTTTCGGGATGAGGACGAGGAAGATTGACTCCTCGAGTGGGACTGTTTCTTCTTCCGCCTATGTTCTTTCTCGCAGTGTGCCCCTCAGTTTCGACCTCCAAAGACCAAACGGTCGACTGCACCAGTAATTTTGAAGGTGGTCGACCCAGAGCGAGATTTGCAGCTCCATCGCGTAGGGAGTTGGGATGCATTTTGGTCGCATGACCCGTGCCGAGGCATCAGAGACACAACTCATGTGAGTCAATGATGGGCATCTTGGAGCCACAATCGGAACACTGTTTGAAACCTGATACTTGTCATGATCTCTGCTTCCAAAAGGTCAGGGTTTTCCCAACTCCCTTGGAAGCAGATCCATAACCCAGGTTCCGAGGGCCAACCAGTCCCAATTGGGACCTTTTGGACCCAGTCCTGGCGCCAGTGGCACCAGGCTCATAAATGTGCCCAGTCCCAGCGCTGGAAGCGCCGGGCTCATAATGCTTGGGTGGACTTACCTGCAGCAGACCATGCTGCTTACTTGCCTGCCAGCTGAGCCTCTGATCCTCTTCTGTTTGGAACTACTTTTCCTGTTGGGTGGGGCAGGAGCCACTCCCTAGATTCAGAACACTGGAACTCTTCTGGAAAGCAGGAACTCTTTTCTTACCTAGGCGTGGCTGTGGAAGGAGACACCTAAGCACTACAGGAGGCTATTTAAACCACACCCGGTGGATGAATCTTGCTTTGCGTTATTCTGCATCCTCTGCAGCAGAACGCTCATCGTGTCTTCTGCATCGGATCCTGGGCCTAAGGAAAAAGGCTTACCATCCTGAATCCAGTCTTCAGCAACACCTATAAAGACAAGAAAGAACAGGTTAGCATTCCGGCATCTGAAAGACAAAGGCTTACCTACTCTTTGTGCGCTCCGGAGGTCTTCACACTGCATTCCGGCATCTGAAAGACAAAAGCTTACCGACTCTTCGCACGCTCCGGAGGCCTTCGGCGCTGCATCCTGCATCTGAAAGACAAAACAAGGTGCGTTTAAAGACATTGGGGAACTTTGATACTCACGTGCCATTACTCCTTTCCACATCAACCCCAGTGGGTATTCCGGCACCCTGCAGCCGCTCCGAACTCGTACCTGCAAAATAAAAGACAGTTAGAGCGCATCGTGAAGCAGGCAACAAGCGCTTACTTACGTGCTTCCAGGCGCTTCTATTCATCATACGGACTCCATCTTCAACTCACTTCAGCCCGTCATCCGCCATCGCCGGAACCTGCAAAACAAGAGACATCATTGCTAAAGACTTTAAAGACAATAGAATTACTCGAAACTTACCGTTCATGCAGTAAACGACGGACAGCAGTCCTCTGAAGTCAAGAGGCCTGCGCTACCGATCCAGTGAAGAAACTGGTTACAGCACCCTGCCCCGAGGCAGATGGAGAGCTCGGCATTCACTTACCTAAGGTGAGAGCGTTAACCTTTGGGGGTCTACAGGAGAGCAAAAAGGGAAGAGATAGGGACACCCCAATAACCCCAGTTCATTAATCCCATATTTTCTGTCTGCAGACATCTTACTCTTGAAGTCAGGCATACAGTGCACAGAGGTCCAGTCCAAAGAGCCAACCGGGTGCTACACATCACCTTTGAAGATACGGTAGTCGCCCAGTCAAGACCGGCGCCTCTGCGAGAATCAGGTGAGCGTTACAATACCTGAGCGACCAAAATCTTGTGTAGAGGATTGAAAAAAAGTATGTTTTCTGAAAAAAACATTGAGTGAGTCGAAGACTCTGTGTTCCCTAGCAGTGTGTTAGCGTGCAGAAAAAAGGAAATTAGGTTGGGGCATAGTGATGTGGTATTTATACGATACCTGATGTCACATCCGGAGGAGATTACTGTCATGCCTGCGCCATGGGCGCATCCATTTGCGCTCAATTTGGACTATATGTTTATCATTTATTTACAACAGACTCTTGGATCTATCTATATTTACTTTGGAAACTTTATTTCCCATTTGCGAGACTTTGCTGCTTAATTATTATTTCCAACAAACTACGCATACCATAATGCACCTGGCTACAAGCATTGATTCCTGGCTGTTCCTAGTGGTTATCAATGGAACTACACCCCCCAGAAGCCCTAGAGACTTGCCCTGCTTCCACCAGCCCAGGAACAGAAAGGGAGGTGGCCCATTGCCTGCAGGTGTGTTTAGCCAGGTGCAACCAATTAGCCTGCCTCTGTGCTGGGCTAGGCAGTATAAAGGCTGCTGCCTGCAGTGGCTCAGCCTCTTGCATCTGAGAGTCCTTCCTCCACCTTTTGCATCTTCCTACGGATCTTGTATGCTGCTTACCTTGACACCTGCTTGGACCCTGCCTTGTTGCTTGCTCCACCCTGCTGCCTCCAGCCATAGCCTTCCAGGCTCCCCGCCTCACAGCCCTGCTCCTCTGGGCTCTCCACACTGCAGCTGATCACGCTCTGCTGCCTTCCAGCCTCCGCCCTTGCCCTGCCGGGCTCTCCACATTGCAGCCGATCACGCTCTGCTGCCTTCCAGCCTCTGCCCTTGCCCTGCCGGGCTCTCCACATTGCAGCCGATCACGCTCTGCTGCCTTCCAGCCTCCGCCCTTGCCCTGCCGGGCTCTCCACATTGCAGCCGATCACGCTCTGCTGCCTTCCAGCCTTCGCCCTTGCCCTGCCGGGCTCTCCACATTGCAGTCGATCACGCTCTGCTGCCTTCCAGCCTCCGCCCTTGCCCTGCCGGGCTCTCCACATTGCAGCCGATCACACTCTGCTGCCTTCCAGCCTCCGCCCTTGCTCTGCGGACCCTCTACATTGCAGCTGATCACGCTCTGCTGCTTTCCTGCCTCAGCCCTTGTCCTCTGGGCTCCCTGCCCTGCAGCCTGCCTCCCTCCGGCTGCCTTCAGCCCTTGTCTTCTGGGCTCCCCTGCTCTGCAGCCTGCCTCACTCCGGCTGCCTTAGCCCTTGTCCTCTGGGGCTCCCTGCTCTGCAGCCTACCTCTCTCTGGCTACCTACAGCCCTTGTCCTCTGGGCCTTCCTACTTTGCAGCTTATCCCGCTTCGCTGCCTACTACCTACCTTTTCCGCTGGGTTCCTCGGCCTAGCAGCTCCTTACTGTCCTCTGCTATCCTATCCTGTTACACGACTTTCCTTTCATTTCCTTCTGCTAGTTTGCTATCACCTCATTTACTGGATTTGTCTGTAGTATATTCTCTTGTACTGTTTGTAGACCCTTTTGTACAGAGCTTGTCTGTTGGTTCCCATCAGTCAACCTCTGCCCCTTCCCTTGTCCTGTTTCTACATTACAGACACCCAGAGCTGCTGTTCCAAGTCATGAGCAATCAGCGTGGGCCTCTGTTATAGCAAACTGTGCAGAAGGCTAGAGTATTTCCAAGGTTCGTGGAATACTCTTTTCCCATATCTGCATACACCCCAAGAGGGTATTCATTCTGTATCTTTTCCCTTGCTACTCTTGCTTACTCTTCGTTCTCTTTCCTTTCCGCTGTGTGTGTTCTTATCTGTCCACTATATTTTGACACCCAAACCCTTCTGGGTGTCCTGCGCCACTCTTAATAGAGTGCCATCCCTGACAATTACCTGATGCTGAGCTAGACGGATCGACTGTCAGGTCGAGGTCCACTACACTCCCTGTCAAAAATATTCTGAAGCAGCAGAGCTGGAGGGAATATCTATCAGATGAGGAATCTGCAGGAGAAAGGTAATCCATTGAAATATTATTACAGTACATAACATTTAATATTTTAAAAGGGGATAATAGCAGACAAAATTAATACTTACACAAACATCCTTCTGACAAGTTGTCATAAAATTGATTAACTACCTTCTTTCAAGGATTTAAATAGAAGACTTCTCCTTAGCCAGGCACAATGAATATATTTTGACATGTAAAAAAACGTGTCAAGGCTCAAGGTAGATTTTCAAAAGAGAAAAGACTGAGAGGTTGAGCGGATACTATGAAGAATAAAAAGATTTGACATAGCTGATCTACAAAGCTTTCAGGCCTTCACATAGCAGAATAAAATGTGTTAACATCTCTTCTTCTGCGCCACATATCAAACAACTTGAACTATGTGAATTATTCCAAGAGCAGGTGAACTTGCGCAATTTGAGACAGTCCATTCGAAATTCTAGATAAAGTGCACATGCAGAAGTAGGGGTTATTATAACAAGATAAGATTCATAGCCAAAATTATTTTTGCAAAGCAAGTACTGTGGGCCGAGGGTTAAGCTAAAACAGGAGCTTTCCTTCTTCTGGGCGTAATAACTTAATTTTACTCTGGTTTTCACTTCCCCTTGGGGAGAGGGGACACATTCCCTGAATTTCTCCCAGAGCCCTCAAAGAAAATACACAAGTAGAAGAACTAGAATGGCAGGCTCCAATAAGATCTTGCTCATATCACGCATAAGTACAAAACCACGGAAACAGGTCAAGATCTACTGGCAATGAAAAGGATTATTTCAAATACATTGCCCAGCAGCCTACACATTAAAGCACAGCCTATAGCTTTAGGACATAGACGGCAACTGCTACTGAGCCTAAAAGCTCAGATTAACTATAAGAGATCTTGCTGTTTAATTTGGGTGGCATCCCCGGAGATCATGGATATATTAAGGAGTTAAATCCAATGTGCTGACAATCCAAGACTTTGTCATGACCTGGTGATCCTCAAGAAACTCCAAGCAACGTGCCGACAACTCATCAACACCGCCAAGGCCCGGGGAGGAGGGCGCGCTCGAGAGCAGCGCTATGATGGCCGCTCTTATGTGAGCTCCGGGTAACACGCTGTATATCCGTGAAACATCCTGCTAACACGCGGTTCATTTGTCCTGAACAGCCCAGGGAATATTACTGGAGAAGTCTGGGATTGAATAGTGGGCGGTTTTGCTGCTGGGCAGGGCTGGTTTGCAGAGAAAGCCATGTAGCGGAGTCGCAGCCCTCAGGCTTGGAGTTACTGAAGCTGAGGAGGCGGGCTGAGTGTCAGTGCAGAGTGCTCCATTGATCTGAATAGCTCTGTGGGTACAGAGAGGCTGTTGCAACGTCGGTTGTTTTGCCTGGAAAGATGGTCTGCTAGTGTCCCCGGAGGCTAGACCCTGGTAAGGAGCAACAACTTCAGCGGATAGTCTGCTGAGAGTTTCGCAGTCCCTGAGCAGTCTCGCTTGGCCACATAGCTGTAAAGTCATCTGGGACAGGATGGGGAAGCACGAGAAATCGCAGTACAAACTCAGATTTCGTACTTCATCACAGTCAAAATATGTCGCCAGACACATTAAAAGACGATAAATGCATACTGATCCAGCTACAGAGTGGCATGACCTCCCTGGACAGCAAGATGGATACACGGACCTCTAAGGTAGACCATATGCAGGCCTGCCTCAACAGACACAGGGTCACAGGGTATAGCCAGGTATGTATGGGTGCATGGGTCAGGTAATGTATGCTTGTTTGCATGACAGTGATTGAAACAGATGCAGATTATGGCACTAATAGACACAGGGATAGGCTGAATGAAGCAGAACAGCGATTATCTCCGGTGGAGGATGAGTCATCCGTAAGATCTAGGGAGGTGGTCCTGCTGCGGAAGGCAGTCAAGGAGCTCCAAGAGAAGCAGGATGACCTGGAATCCAGATTCTGCAGGAATAATCTGTCAGAATAATCAGGGTCCCTATGAGGCAAAAAAGGGAGCTGGCCGTGGCAGTCTGGGAGGAGAGTCCAGAAAATGAGGGAAAAGCCCTGGATGTGGAAATGTCTTCCTCAGAACCCAGAATCCTGGACGTGATGTTATGTTTGTGGTGGAAGTCAAGGTAAGTATCAGAACACCCAAAAGGAAGCATGGAGCTTTCAGGAGTAAGGAATGAGGAATAAACACTAGTAGGCGTGGAAGCAGCAAGCAGTAGTAAGAGAGGAGAAAGGAATCAGCAAGAGAGTCAGCTGTCAAAGCGGGGAAAATGGAAGAGGCAGAAGTAAGAACACCGAGTACGCTGGTAACAACAGCAGAGACAGAGTGCATAAGGCTAACTATGGAAAGTAGCCTTAGAGAGAGAGAGAGAGAGAGAAAGAGAGAGAAAGAGAGAGAAAGAGAAAGAGAGAGAGAGAGAGAGATGGCTTAGCGTCTTACCCGTGGAGCACGCTGTGAGGGTTGCAACGCACCCGGCTCCGGCAACGATGGACACATAAGCCTTTCCGTGTTACAGGCGGTGGCCATTTGGAATACCACTAGACCGCTGCCTACAGAAGCGTAGTGGCACGGTCTTGTGCAAGTGGCAGAAAGCGGATGGAAATGCTCTGGAACTCCGGCGCCAGCGTTACCACAGAGACCATCTATGTGTTGTGACAGTTACCTCTGTAAAGCGCTCCGTTATGCATCTGCACTGTTGTATACTTCTGTAAAGTGCTCCGTTATGTATCTGTATTGTTGTATAGCTCTGTACATCGCTCTGTTGCTTCCTGAAGCTAGGTCTGCGCTCAATAAATACTATAATAATAATAATAAATGAAGCAATAGTTAATCAAGTCCGATCACATTCATTTACTTACTGGGATTTATTACTTGGTTCAGTCAAAGGACCTTCACAGTGATTTCTTTTTTTTTAATTTTTTTTTTTAAGGTTTTCAGATTGAGTCAAATGATACGTCAAAAGGTTCTGTTGGACATAATGTTCGTGCTTGGTGGCATATAAAAGTTTCACTTCATGCTTAACATTTTAGTTTTCTTGTGTAAAGCAATGTTAGAACGGATTATGATTAATGAGTAAGGCTCAAATAAGAATGTGTAGCATTTCCCTACCTGTTTGAGCAACTGAAACAAATTGCATGAAGTATGATATCTTTTTCCTTGAGAAGTTTTCCAACTTCAGTAAGAACACGGTTGCAGTTTGAATGTGGATTCCCATCAGTCAGAAGATACAGCCCTTGAACGCCACAAAACTGAAAAGCTTTCTGAAAATAAATAGAAGACACTTTTATTATTTGTACTAGACAGAGAGCCAGTGCTAACAACATTAAGAACCACTTATTTACTTTTAGCACTGTTTGTGATGGATGTGGTAGCGCTGCAACAGCTGTCACACACACGCATATATGCTCTCATTGTTCTATAAGAAGCATCCCTAGTTCACACACACAAGTTCCTACCAGGTTTCCCTGTGCCAGAAAAAAACTTGAATAAATCATGTGTGATCCCTAAAGGAAATGGGAGTTGATAAATCTGCTATAGAAGGATTGAAGCCATCAGTAAATGCAATATTAAAGGTGTATAACTGATTCTTCTAATGGGTACCTTCCTTCTGTAGATTAATGAGATTTGTGCTCAAATCTTGAAGGAGAAATTCATTACCGTAATGTTCTTTCTATGGATTTTTCTCCCGCAGATTCCTCATCTGATAGATTTCCCATCCAGCTTCACTGCTTTGGAAAAAATGATCGACAGGGGGCGCAGTGGACCTCGACTCGGCTGTCGATTCGTTTTACCCAGTACTCTATCGTTGGCTCCCAACGTGACATCAGGCGTCGTATATAAACTCTGTCACTACGCCCCATGCCTCAGTTTGCCTCTTTTTTCCCCGAGCTGACCACGCTGCACAGGAAAACAGAGAGATAACAACGGGCTAATAAGTACGCAAAAAGTTAAATGATAGCAAACTTCCAAAGGAAGGAAGAACTTTGTGCAAGACATAATTCGTAGCTTCAGACATTTTGTTTTCTTCAAGAACAAACAAGCAGCAAGAAAGACAGAAAACGGTCATCAAGGACCATCGCCAAGTCATCATTAGAAGAAAAGATGGGTACTAACCATCGACTTCTGAGCGGGGATGGACGGGAGATGAGGAATCTGCGGGTGAAGAATCCATAGAAAGAACATTACAGTAAGTAATTTCTCTTTCAATGGATTGCTTTGATCCCACAGATTCCTCATCTGATAAGACTCCCAAAACAGTAGGTGAAGGAGGCAGGCAGAAAGTTAGATTTTGTAGCACCGCCCTGCAAAAACGCGCATCAGCTATGCCAGCAACATCTAAACTATAGTGTTTAGTAAAAGTATGAAGAGAGGACCATGTTGCCGCACAACATATATCCCTAACAGGGACCCCCCCTTTGTAATGCAGTCGATGCAGAGACCCCCGCCTAGTTGAATTCGTCCTGATGCCTGACAGTAATTCCCTGCCTGCGGACTGGTAACACTCCACTATGCAGAAGATGATCCAGCTGGACAATGTTTGTTTTGTTATCGCTAGGCCTTTACGGGAAGGGAGAAGGCCACAAAGAGTTAGTCAGTTCTTCAGACATCCTTGCGATGTAGAAGCTTAGAGCACTTTTAGGATCCAGGCAATGGAAACGCTCCTCTTCCTTAGAAGGGTGCAATGGTGGGTAGAAGACCAGGAGGTTTATGGACTGTGATAAGTGGAATTCAGTGACAGCTTTTGAGAGAAATCCAGTTCTCAGCCAGAGCAAGACTTTGGGGGTCATTACGAGGTTGGAGGTAAAAAACAGTTTTTACCGGTATGGAGCAAATAACGTGTCCGTGTAGGAAAGAGGCTGCTAACAGTGGCCTATTACGAGTTTGCGTGCACGAGCGTAGCGGCATGCTGCTAAAGACCCAAAAATGCCCCTTAGCGGCATAATGGGAAGCGCAGACAGCACTACCGCTGCCGCCCACCTGTAAATAACGGGCCCGGCATCAATTGATACGGCATTAGCGGGCACCGTGAATAGTGGGTACCGCTAATAGCGGCCACTGCTATTAGCGGTCACTGTTAATAAGCAGAATCGGAAGTAACGTCATCGCGCCGGAACGGGAAAGCGCACGGCGGCCATCTTTAAGAAACAATCCATTGCAATCCTCACTATACAGCACCTGGAGACTCATTCAGACAGAAGAAACACATCTACACCACCTGCATCATGCCAAAGGCAGTGAAGAAAGGGGCATCTCGGCAGCGTAAGGAGCGGTTTTCAGAGGACGAGCTCACAATGCTAGCAGACACGCTGACCGAAAATGCTGAGGTTGTCTTTGCGAATGACCTCAAGGGAGCAGCCCAGCTCAAGAAAAGAGAGATCTGGGAAGAAGTAGCCCGTAAAGTGAGTGCAGTTGGGAACACTCCATGCACAGTGAAGGACGTGCGTAAACGGTAGGACGACCTACGCCTCAGAGTGTGTAACATTATGTCAGCCAGCCAGGGCCTGGCTACTGGCGGTGGCCCTAGTTTGGCAATTAAAATAAACTCAGTAGGTGGGAGGAAACGTGCACCAGCACTATCGGCATTGAGTCCATCAAAGGTGTGGGCGAGATGGAACATGGCGCCACATCATCCACAGATGGAGGTGAGTGTCCTCAGAAAACACAGTAATGCAAAGCATGATGATAGTACACCAATGTGACCGTGCCATGAGGCAATGCATGGACCATTACAGACGCATAGACACATCCCTGCCTAGATGCCGTCCTCAGCACTGACACATCCACATGCATGCAGCATGCCAATGCCATACCTGAGACACACCCCACAAACATGGAAATGGCATAAGTCACACTGCACGCAGTCCACAACTGCAATGCATGACACACAGCATACACCACCTCAAACATGTGTGACCCTGACGTATGCCTGCATGCTCCCCCCATAAAGCAAGCAACCTGAATGTCAAAACTCCAATACCCAATCCCCTCTAATGTGTAGAACAGCAATAATACCAATGTATGAATGATGCATGTAGTACCATCACTGGTGCCATCCCTCTCTCGGTCCCCCACAGGCTCAGATCCTGACAGCGAGGGCCGGGACTCAGCGGCGCAGGCAACAACTCCAAGGAAGAAGGCCAGGGGCAGGGAAGAAGGCAACAGGCCTTCAACATCAAAAGGGCCAGGCAAGCCACAACTGCCACATAAGGGGAAGGCACCACAGGATGCCACGTCACTGGGGCGGCTAAGGGCCAGTGCCATGACAACAGTCCCCACAACTGCTGTGCGCGCTGCACAGGAGCAAGTGGCCGATGGGGCCCTTTCAGCTGCCAACAGTTCCGTCAGGGAGGCGACAGCCACGGCACCCCATAGCGACGAGGATGTGATGAGCCAAGGCCAGGTGTGTGTCTCTGTGGAGGATGAGTCGTCAGACTTGCCTGCCACACCCAGTCCCCCGCCATCACCCCAGATCACACCATTCAGCACCACCAATGACAGCGCACAGGAGCAGTCTGGAGGGGAGCCGCGGCAAGGAAGCATGAGCACCACAGAGGAGCCACATGATATGGGACATGTGCCACATGCAGCATCCACCTCCACTGGTGTCCGGGATGGAGTTTAGCAAATGGCTCGGACGGAGCTGCGCCAGGAGGAGCTGACAGGCCTGGTCAGACAATTTGTCTCGGACGGTGCCCAGGCAAGGCAGGAGGGCCAAGACAACACTGCGTCCTTGAGACAGGCCTTTGAGGCCAGCACTACACGTATCTGTGAGGAGTTGCCTGCTGTTAGGCAGGTCCTTTGCCGTATAGCAGATGCCTCGGAGGCAGAGCGTCTTGCCCAGAGACTGGAGCAAGCGAGCACAGCCTCCTCTTCCAGCTCCACTCAGATCAGCCCCCTTCACAGGTCTGCGTGCACCTTGCGGCGCTCAGACATGCCGCCACCAGATGCGGGAAGTCGTCATAAGTAGATGGGGCAGCCTAAATATGGCTATTGATGCAGAAGCCTGCACCATTTGATTGGACACCATATGTGGGGGAGTTGTGGGGGGGGAGAGTGTCTGGGGGAGGGGGAGAGTGTGTGTGGGGGAGTTGTGGGGAGGGGGGAGAGGGTGTGTGGGGGAGTTGTGGGGGAGGGGGGAGAGGGTGTGTGGGGGAGTTGTAGGGGGAGGGGGGAGAGGGTGTGTGGGGGAGTTGTGGGGGAGGGGGAGAGGGTGTGTGGGGGAGTTGTGGGGGGGAGGGTGTGTTTGAGGTGAATGGTATGAGCACCTTTTACTATTGTACTGTTTAATACACCCGTTGTGTTCCTTAAAAAATACTTGAGTGGACATTCCTTATTGTATATGTGTCATTTATTGGTGTACAGTGCATAGTGTACATGTACTCCCACACCCAGTGCCCTCAGTCCCACTTTCATGGCACCCTCTGCACCCATGTGTCTTAGAAATATTGTCGAATCACACACTGGCACACAGCACGTCCCTCCTGTGCATCTGCACCGCGATGATGTGTGCCCACATCATCTTCATCCTCTTCAGCATCACCTGGTGGTTGCAGTTCAATGTCAGGGGTATGTTCCGTCGGATACACATGGTGTGCAGCATGACACATGCCATGATGATCTTGGCCACCTTCTCATGCCTGTAGAGGAGTGCCCCATTCAATCGGCTGAGGCAGCGAAAACGTGCCTTCAACAGGCCAAAGGTCTGCTCGATGACCACACGGGTACGGGAACGATTGTAGTCCTCTTCGTGCCTATTCTGAGGGTTCCGGACAGGGCTGAGGAGCCACGGCTTCAAGGGATAGCCACTATCACCTGCATGGGTGCAGAATAAGGTATGCGTTAGTCAATTCATGATGGGCAGATGTAGATTATCACACATGCCTGCAGATATTTGTTGGTCACATGCACATGTCCCTGGTTGTATGCACACATTTGACCTTGCCTCAATGTGTGCTGTGCCATGGTCTGATGGTGTGGATTGCGTCTTGAAGATGATACTCGGTGTACACTGCCTTGATGTTGCTCATGCATTGTGGACGCATACCGCAGTGTTTGTGTTATATTTGTGATGTGTAGTGTTCTGTATGATTTTCTTACTGGCAGCGTTGGCAGTAGTCTCTGCATTATTTAGCATTCAGCGCTGATTATTCCCATGGTGACATGTTGCTACTGTTGTGGAGGCCCTGTGACGAGCAGTGTATTCCCTTGGTGGTTTTGTTTTATGCACGCTCATGGATGCTTGTCCTGTGTAGTGATTTGCTGCATACATTTACATTGTGTATACTCACAGCATGTTGCTGGATTGTGTTACGGAGGGTGAGGTCTGATGATGGGTGGTGCACGTGTTGTGGGATGTGGGGTGGTTGAAAGTTTGGCATGTTGTGATTGGTGTGCAGCTTCCTTCATTGCTATGGGGATTGGTTGTCATGTTCAGTTTGGGAAGCTTTGGGGCACAGTGATTTGGTATGTGGACATCATGCTTTCACCACAACAATGACACCATTGTGGCGTGTGCATCTCTCCCTCCATTTCACTGCCATGTGCCTGTCATGCAATTTACCAAGCAGCCAGGCACGTTATCCTACATGTCGCTCCATGTAGCGTGGTAGGTGGAGTTCCGCAGGACCATTGAGTCATGAGTTGATCCGGGAAATCGGGCACAACAATGTGTGATGATCTAGCTGGTGTCACATACCATCTGTACATTGATTGAGTGATATAGTTTACGATTGCGGTACACAACCTCTGTTGTATGCGGGACCACCAATTCCACATGGGTGCAGTCAAGTGCACCAATACAATTTGGCATGCCTGTCAGTGCAATAATAGCCAACTTTCGTATCAAAGATCTCCTGGGCAGTCCGTGGTAGGGCTATGTAGTTCCTTGAGTGCTTCAGGAGGGCATCCAGCACTTTGTTCAGCATGCGAGAAAATAAGGGTTGTGATATGCCATGCATGTGCCCCACTGTGTGCTGGTAGGTACCTGTGGCCAGGAAGTGGAGTACAGACACTACATTCAGTAGAGGTGGGATGGCGGCGCGTATTTCAATCAGGCTGACAATGTGGTTGTGTATCATGTCCACAATGGTGGTGATGGTGGTGTCCCGGTCTAGAGTGTACAGGGTGTGGATCTGCTCAGGGGCTGCCTGCGTGGTACCACTGGCTGCACTGGTTGGGCTTGCTGGGCCTATCTCACCCTCCTTCTCCTCCTGCGTCTCCTGTGTGGTGCCTGTTGTTGCTGGTGTAGCAATGCAAGCATGTTCTCCAGCCCCAGTATTGCTACTACAAGTGGAATCATTTTGGTGTGCTTAGGGTTGTGGTGTGTGGGTGTGCTCCTTTTGTGCTGGGCCAGACTCCATTGCCACCACCTGTGCTGATTGTGTGCACCTGTGGCAGTTGGGAACACTGCACATTGCTGTTTGCGGGTGGTTCGCGATGCCAGTATTGCCGGCATCCCGGTATCCCTCTTTACCGCCTTCATGATGCCGGTATTTGCATGTCCGCCTGACTTGTGATGTCCTCCTGTTAGCGCCATCCCGCTATTCCCGGGCCCAAGGGCCGCGTGCCTGCGCGCGAGCTGGTACGAGGGAGCACGCTATCAGCGGTGGGGCTAAAAACAGGTAGTTGAGTCGGAATAGCCCCGAGCAGAATGCGGTGCCGGTAATCCCTTACCGGAATCGTTTTGCCATTACCTCCAACCTCGTAATGACCCTCTTTCTCTCGAAAAAATTCAGGAAGTGCATAAGGCTTGCAATTCACTCACCCGCCTAGCAGATGTAATTGCCACTAGAAAGGCTGTTTTTTAAGGAGAGAAGCTGGAAAAAGGAAGTGTGCATCGGCTCAAAGGGAGCCACCATGAGATAGGTCAACAGGAGGTTAAGATCCCAATCTGGGACAGCTAACTGAGTTGGCGTAATCTTATTTACAAGGCCCTTCAGGAATTGTGCCATCACCAGGATCGTAAAATATGAACTTGGATCCGGGGATATCTTAAACACAGACAAGACTGCCAAATATTCTTCGACTGTGGTGACCTGAAGACCTGCTGAGGCCAGTGACAAAAGGAAATCCATCACTGCAGTGGTGAAGCAAGAGATAGGGTCAATCTCATGTTCCCTGAACCATACCTCAAATCTTCTCCACCTGCATGCATACAACAATCTTGCAGATGGTCTGCATGCAGTCAGCAACACTTCAAAAACCTCCTCCGAGAGGTCCCAGTCATCATACCTCATCCTCTCAATCGCAATGCATGTTCGTTAAGGGACTCCAGGTTCGGGTGACGCAACTGACCTTCCGACTGGGTTAGGAGATCCGGCCGCCAAGGTGACCGGAGGTGAGCAAATGACCAGATCCAGAAGTTCTGAGTTCCAGGTCCTCCTCGCCCAGTCCGGTGCGATCAGGATCATGGATGCTCAGAACCTCTTGAGCCTCCCAAAAACTCAAGGAATGGCAGGAATCGAAGGGAAGGCGTAGTGGAGAGGAAAGGTCCAGTCCATCAGAAACGCGTCCCCTAGCGCATCGTTTGCTGGGAATTCCCTCAAGCAAAACGGTCTGTACTTCCTGTTGGATTCCGTGGCAAACAGGTCCACCTTTGGGGTACCCCAGCGAGAGAAGACCTCCTCTAGGACTTCCTGACGCACTTCCCACTCGTGTGGCACCGTGCTCTGCCTGCTCAGAGCATCCGCCAAACTGTTCTCTATCCCTGCCACATAAACTGCTGAGACTGAGATCCGGTTCTCCAATAGCCAGAACCACACAGCTGCATCGCCTCTCTGCAGACGGGGGGGGGAGTGCAGGCCACCTTGCACCTTGCTTGTTTAGGTAGTGCAGGGCCACTGTGTTGTCAGTCAGATTCAGGACATTCTTCCACTCCAGAGACGGAGCAAACGCCTTTAGGTCTAACCTAATGGCTCGCAACTCCAGCCTGTTGATGTGGCACCTGGCTTCCGTTGCTGACCAAAGGCCGCTCACCTGAAAGTCCTCTTAGTGAGCGCCCCAACCCTTCAGAGACGCACCAATGAACCCATTGTGCCTGGGGCCATAAGGTTTCCCCCACCATGAGAATGCTGTAGTCTGTCCACCAGATGAAGTCTTTGACCACATGTCTGGATACCTTGAGGGGATCCAAGAGAGGTGCTGTGACCACTGACCCCTTAGAGACCACTGTAGGGATCTCATGCACAGCCTGGCCTCTGCCACTACAAAAATACAGGAGGCCATGAGCCCTAAGAGGCGGAGGATGGAAGCCGCTGGGAGAGTGGCGTGGTTACGTAACAAGTTGGCCATCTATGCCATGCTGTTGACTCTCTCCTCAGGAGGGAAACCCTTCCCAATTCGGGAGTCTAAGACTGCTACGATGAACTAGAGCCTTTGGACTAGTGTCACATGGGACTTCAAGCTCAGGGAGAAGCCCAGCCTGTGCAGTAGCAGGCAGGTGTCCTCCAGGTGAGACAAAACCTGCCTGCTGACTTCCCTCGGATGAGCCAGTCCACCAGGTATGGGAATACATGGACCCCCGATCTCCTGAGGTGAGCCGGGACTACCGCCATGAACGTGGTCAAGACCCTTGGAGCGGAGGTCAGACTGAAGGGGAGCACTTTGAACTGATAGTGTTTGTCCCCTATGACAAACCTCAGGAACTTCCTGTGCTTTCGATGTATCAGCACATGAAAATGAGTATCCTGCAGATCGATTGACACCAGCCAGTCCTGTAGGTCGAGAGTGTGGAGAATTTCTCTCAATGTCACCATCCCGAATTTGTCTTTCCTCAGGAACTTGTACAAGGCCATGAGGTCCGGAATGGGAAGGAGGCCTTCTCCCTTCTTGGGTACAAGGAAATACCGGCAACACCAACCCGATCTTCTCTGTTCGAGAGGTACCTCTTCCACGGTACCCATTAACAGCGGTCGCACTTCTTCCTGGAGCTCCTGTCCTGGTTGGATCGGAGGTGGTGGGGGTCTGTCAAGTGATTTTCTTAAGAAAGGCAGACAATATCTCACTGAACGAGCTGCAGAGCCCAGGCATTGGAAGTAATTCCCTGGCACTGGAGCCAGTGTTCCGTTAATCGTCCGCCAACAGGTAAGTTGAAAGAGGGGAAATCAAAGCGACTAAGGAGGCTGGGTCGCTGGCACCACTGTCGCTGCTTTCTGGCCCTTAGAAGCCCCCTGCACCTTCCGGAGTGCAAGAAACGCTTCTGCCCTTGCTTGGCCAGTGGGAGCTGTGCTTTCCTGCCATATGGCGCATATCGCCTGCAGCCCCTTGACAAGCAAAGCTGAAGGCAGGCTTGGCCGGCTGCGTAGCCAGGCCCAGCGATCTAGCAGCGATTTTCAATTCCTTACATTTCTCTAAGGATTTGTTGGCTTTTTCACCGACCAGTAAATCGTCCTTGAAGGGCAAGTCCAGAAATTTGCTCTGGACATTAGGCAAAAGGCTTGAAGATTTTAAGTAGGGCTGTCTCCTCAGCATTATAGCCGACGCCGTAGATCGGCCCACATAGTCTGCGATGTTCAGGCCCATTCGCAGCAACTGCCTGGCCACCTCTTTCCCTCCGCCACCAGATGCAGGAAGCCCTCGTGCATTTCCCCCTTAGGGATGTACTGTGCAGAATTCTCCACTTCCGTCAAAAGACCAAATGAATATTTTGCAACGCCACTAGCCACATTCATAGCTTTACGGGCCATACTGCCCAATCTGAAAACCTTTTTGGCCAAGGCATCAACCTTCTTCGCTTCCCTGTCGGTGGTAGAGTGGAAGTTGAAGAAGCTGGTCTGGGGGAGACTGTAGCAGCTTGCATAACAAGCCTTTCTGGAGAAGGGTGAGAGGAGAGGAATGATGGGTCCCCTATGACTGGCCTATACTTCCCAGATATGGTGGAACTGACCGGTGGAATAGAACAAGGGTGCTGCCACAGAGAGGTCGGAGGGTCGGCAATTGCAGGGTTTAGGGGCATGTTGCGCTCTGTAACTGGACCTTTGTCTAGCATATCAGCCAGGTCGTACCCCTGAACCAGCACTGCGGAGGACTGCAAACCTAAAGTGTCAATTACCCTTTTTACTAAAGCCCTGAATGTGGCATAGTTACGGGTATAGTTTAGTTTAGTTTCTTTATTTGTACCGCGTGCCGAACCCTGAAGTAGCTGGGCGCCAAAAACGTAAGCGAATGTTAGACATATATCAGCATTTACAACAAACAGCAACAACACTAAGTGCAGTTCGACTATGGTTACATGGTGGTCAAAAGTTGAGAAATTCAGTTACAATACCAGGCTGGCTGGCTTTGCTGGAATTCTAGGTCTGGCAAGGTATTGTAAGGAAGGCATGGTATCGAACAGTGAAGACAGACAAGTGATCACAGTTCAAGGGTGTTTATTGAACTTCAATGGGTTGGTAAAACGCCTATCTTAAACTAAATCTAAGGATGGGAGCAAGCTACGACCATCAAATAATAATAATGCAGTCCTAGTAGTGTCTTGTCAAAATAAAAGGGCCTATACTAATAAACCTATTGCCAATCCTTACTTCTAAATACAGAATGGTGTGGGATAACAATGTATACAAAAGAAAAGTGTTAAAGAAATGATATGTCAGGATACTTGAGCAGTTGGCTTCCCTTTCCCATGTTTTCAGCACAGGGCAATGCGGCACATGCAGGCTTTGCACACACTTTGGCTTCCTGGACACGAGGTAACAGTTCAACACATAGGCATCCAGGCCTTCCGCCAACGTCTCTCTCGCAATGACAGTCTCTTATTGCAGAGGGCCCGATGTAACAAAATACAGAGGTTCCTTTCCTTTGTCAGGGTTTTCACTTTCACAAGTTCAAGACTGGTCTCCCTCCTTTGGGCTCCAACCACAGATCCCCCTTGTCCGGGCTCAGACCCCGTTTCTACAATGTTCCCAATTTGGTCTCCCTCTTTCAGGTTCGGACCATGGATCCCTCTTGTTTGGGCTCCGATCCTCTGTTGATACCAGAATCGAAGACTTTCAAATGTGTAATGGGTTTTGCTTAAACTTTGCAGGACCAATTATGATTCACTTCACACAATTTACACTTCACATCAATCTTCTAGTTTAGTTTCTTCGGTCAGGATACCGTACAGAGACCTTCGAATGAGCACACTCACAGTGCCGGACCACTAGATCTGCGGTATAGTATCTTTCCTTCCAATGTTCAAATATTCACCAGCAATTTAGCTTCAGTCGTGTCTTTCATCACACGCGTTTAACAATGTTCGTTCCAGCAGTCGTTTTACAATGTTGCTGCTTGAAAACTTGACTTTAACCCAGACCGGTCTGGCATTGGTCTCCCCAACGCACACCGGCTGTGCTGTTCTCCGTCGCTTCATTGTTCTTGGAGCCAAGGACGATACCACAGCGTCTGCTGCTCCTACCCGCCTTGGTCAGTTACGCGGGAGGACCCTCACTATCTCCAACACACAATGCAGGATTCTTCAACCTTGTTTCCTGGTCTTATGTTTTCAGCACTGAAGGTTTCTTGAAAGTAACATATTCCTTTCATAGGGTCAAGGATGTTGCCCCTCTCATAAACCTCTTGTGTCTGGCCGTATTTCTCCCCTCGTTCAGCTGCCAACTTGAAACTGCGGTACCTTTGTGTGTTTTGCCTCGAACAGAGTGGGTTCTCGTGCTCGTGCCTTTTATCCGTGTGAGTAAGTATAATGGAAGTCAGGTGTGAGTGATTGTCGATAATTGCTTGACCTCGTCTGACCATATTATTGGGACATGTCAGGTACACGGCTCGGGTGTGAGTCTGTTTTGTCCCAGAGCAGGCTGTCCGTGTAAAAGTGTTTGTGCAGGAAAAGGGGAGTGGGAAGGCGTTGAGTTTCTAAATGTCCCATCGGGTAGGATGGGATAAAGGTGTTACAGGGAAGAGAGGGATACTGCGTCTCACCATCCAGTGTCCCTCTCCCACTCCCCGAGGACTCCTCACCCAGGTCATCCTCCCACACTGGTCCAACCCAGAGGTCTGGATCCAAAGGCAATGGGCGTGCCCTGGCAACCTGAGAGAGAGAGATCTGCAGGGACTAGCGGGTGAGACACCTTCTGGTTTCTCACACACCCCTCTGCTATGCGATGGAGCCGCATCGGTTTCACAGGGAAATTAAGAAAGGAAATCGACGTTCTTGTTCTTTGCCTTTTTGGGGTTCCAGAGTGAAACAGTAGGGTTGCAGGTCTAAGAAGGTTAGAATCCTTTCGTTAGCTTATCCATACTAAAGGTGAATGGTCTGTGACAAGGGTGAATTTCCTTCCCAAAAGGTAGTATCTTAGATGGGTGATTGCCCATTTGATGGCAAGGGCCTCTTACTCCAATACAGAGTAGTTCTTTTCACAAGGGAAGAATTTTTGTTTTGACTAGTGAATAGGATAGGATATTCTAATCCATCAAATATTTGTGATACAACTGCTCCTAAAGCTGTGAGAGAGGTATCAGTTTGTATCACAAACTCCTTTGAAAATGTTACCACCTTTAGGATTGGGTTGTGGCACAAGGTTTGTTTTAAGTGGTTGTTAGCATATGTCATCCTCATCAGTTCAATGAAGCTTCTGGGGTTCAGCGTTCTTTAATTTGCAGGTTAATCTAGCTGTTTTTTTTTTTTAATTTGACATTTTTGATTGAAGGAACCAATTGTACAAATCACAACAGAGCATTATTGGTTCATTGAAGTCAACTCCCTCTCCCCTTCCCCCCACCCGCCCCTACAACCAAACGACAGGTGGTTCTGTGCAATGTCTCTTCTAGGCCTCATATCTCCACTGCCACCATGGAGATTTACATCACAGAGCGGGTCTTTTTGTGGAATTTGGCTTGAAGCCTAGTGTCTTTCCGGTGGCGGGCTGTTCATGTTACCCCCTCTTCCATTGTACTCCTACATTGGTGGCCCCCTAGTTCCCAGCTCCCTCTCCCCTTGGCTTAAACTGATTTGCCCCAACTGTCTCCCCCCGCCTCTCCCTTAACTCCAACTTCCGGAGGGCGTTTTCTCGCTAGTGTACATCCCATCCCCACTGGCTTATTGCAGGGCCCCAGTCCACCATGAATGAGCTTATCTGGTCGTTCACCATAGCTGTCAGCTTTTCCATCAAATATATATATATCCCTTAATTCCTGCAGCCATTCGCCTCAGTTGGGGAGTGACCTGCACTTCCATTTCTGTGCTAGGGCGACCCCAGCGGCCCTGAACATAGCTTCCCACATTCTCAGGTACCTACAAATGTCGGAATCCTTTGGGGGGAGTCCCAGCAACATCTCGAGGGGGTCTAAGGGAAGGACCTCATCTATAACTTCCAACATCCAGCCCTGGAGCTCTTACCAGTATGATTGAACCGCAGACAGTGCCACTACGTGTGTGCTCGGGAGCCCATTGTGCCACATCCCCTGGAACATAGTGGGGGAAGACCCAGGAAACATACAAGATATTCTCAGGAGATCCCTGTGCCACCCTTGTAGGACCTTGAAGTTATGCTCCATGGCTGCCGTGAAACGTAATTTTATATATTTTCCCCCATGCCTCCTCTGAGATTTCCTCCCCACCAGGTCGTCCCAAGTTTTTTAAAGGTTTGCCTGTCTTTCTTGACTGCAATAATCAGTACCCAATACAGTCTTGACACTATCCGCCTTCTTGACTCCGAGGTGTCCAGTGCTTTTTTAAATGATGTAAGTGGGTGTTTCAATGTATCACCCAAGCACTGATTGGTGAGGATCCCTTTCAGTTGCAGATATTCGAATATGGAGATTTTATCCCCCACAAGCACTTCCGTTACTGCTCCATAATCCAAGAACACCTCCTCTCTGAACAAATATCCCACCCTTTCAAGACCTCCCCTCGGACCATGCCTGCGAGTTGCGGAATCATCTCCCCCCCCCAATCTGATAACCGGGCCCCACACCGAGGTCATCGGTGAGGACCAAGAGGATAAGCTATTGGCGCTCTTCCCTTCCCTCCACAGTGCCCATAGCACCTCCCGACATGGGTGGTTCTTCAGCCTATTTGGTATTTCCCTATATGGTGCCCAAAGTAGATCCCTCACCTTGAGCGGGTGGGTGTCCAAGTCTTCTAAGTAAGTCCAATATGTCCCCAGGTCGTCCCTCATATGTTCCAGGAGTACCCTTAGCTGGGCCACTTTATAATAACGAGCAAAGTCTGGGAGGCCGAAGTCCCCTTCTTCCCTTTGGAGAGTGAGGGTAGATCTTTTAATTCTGTGGAACTTATTTTGCCAGACAAAACCTCTACACACTACACTGAAGATCGAAAAAAAAGCTTCCGGGATTTTTGTGGGTAGGGCCGTGAATAGATATAGGAGCCACTTAAGTATGTTACTTTTTAACGCTGTCATTCGCCCCATACAAGAGTATTTGAGTGCCCCAAAGGTTTAGGTCAGTTTTGATGGCCGTAAGGAGAGGTCATATTTGACCACTGCGAGTGTTGCCAGATTCCTAGGTATCTGGACCTCCAGGTAGGAGATCCCGGATTGCTCAACTCTACTCCCAACATACGGTTGCTTGTATCCAAGCACCAGTCAGTGGCCCACATCAGCATTATCACTGATATGGATTTGTTAATTCGCAGGCACGAGAAGGATCCAAAGGTGTCAATTAGAGTGAACAGCGATGGGAGCGAGGCCGGTGCATTATCTCATCGCGAACAAGGAAAGTTTGAACTCAACTTCTCCCCTCTGGATCCCCTGTTTTCCCTGATGTTTTCTTATGGCTATCGACAAGGGCTCCATTGTAAGTGCATAAAGCAAGGGGGACAGGGAACACCCCTGGCTTGTGCCTCTCGTCAGCTGGAAAGGGGCAGGCAATTCTCCCATTGACCTAGACTTGTGCGCACGGTGCCCTATCTAGTGCTCCCACCCATTTCCGGACATTCACCCATATTCCCATCTTCTCCAGGAGAATATCCATATACTTCCACTCCAAAGCCTTCTCTGAGTCTAATGAAAGTAGACATGCATCCAGGTCGACCTCCTGGGTGTAATGCATTAGGTTTAGTGTCTTCCTAATGTTGTCTAAGCCTTGCCGCCCTCTAATGAAGCCAACCTGGTCCCTGTGGACCAGGGACAGCATAATTCCCTCAATTCTCTTTCCCAACACCTTTGCCAAGATTTTTACATCTGTATTAAGTAGGGAGATGGGCCAGTAAGATGAGCATTGTGTCGGTTCCTTACCCTCTTTCGGGAGCACCACTATAATGGGCAACACCCCCGCTGCAATACTGCATTGTAGACTCTCGTCAGGTATATGGCCTGGGTTCACTGGTATAGCTTAAAGAATTTAATTGGAAACCCATCTTTGCCTATTGTCGTACCCCCCTTCATTCATTTGATTGCTTGGGTGACCACCTCCTCTGATATTGGTGCGTCTAAGTGCAGGGTGGTTTCCCTAGGTAGGCCTGGAATGGGTAGCTGTGCCAGGAATTCTGTTATTTGCTATTCGTCACCGTCAAATTCTGACTTGTATAATAGTTCTTAGTATTGTCTGAAGGCCACCCCTATTCTAGTGGTGTCGTAGCGAATGGGCTCCCCATTGGTTCTTATGGCCCTAACTATTTAACTTTTCTGGGCTTCCCTCAATTTCCAGGCCTGAATTTTGTCAGCCTTGTCGCCTTTCTCATGATATTTTTGTTTGACATAGAGCTACTCCCTCTCCTTTTTGTTCAGCAGGGGTTCTTTTAACTGTGCTTTATGGGCCACCATTGAGCTCGTCTGGTCTCAGGAGATTGAGCTGCCCGGGGCCCGCCCGGTTGGAGCTCTGCTATCTTCCCCCTAAGGAGGTCTTCCTGTTTTTGTCTCTCCCTTTTTTTCTGGGATCCTATCTGGATTAAAACACCACGAATGGTGGCCTTGAATGCGTCCCATATAGTGTGTGGGCCTACCTCCCGTTATCATTGAGTTTGAAGTATTCAACGATGTCTGCGAGCACTGCGTGGGCAGTTTCCTTATCCTTTAGGAAAGAGTCATTACACTTCCAGCGCCCTGGCCGTGGGCGCCCCAAGCCGTCTCCCACCCCTATACGCAATCCTCAACTTGACTTAGTAAGGAGCTGTCCACCAGAATGTGTTAAATCCTTGAAAAGGATTCAGGGACATGTTCAGTTTCTTACATTTCCTCAAGCCATAGACCAGTCTCCTGTCTCTCGAAGATCCTCTCCCGGTTCTCCCTTCAGTGGCCTCCCCGGAGGGTTGTCTCTGGTCGTTAGGGCTTTCAATTTATTCACAGACTGCTCCCTTGATTTCTTCTTCGGAGATCAGCTTGGATTGCTGGACCCCATATTCAAAGGTCAAAGAGAATGGGTAGCCCCACCGGTATAGTATCCCCTTTTCTCTCAACCATAGTGTCAGCAGAGCACACATCCACCTTCTGGCCAGGGTAAATGAGGAGAGGTCTTGGAAGATTGAGATTGTTGCATTATTGTATGAGATGGTCTTCCTGGCTTCCTCTAGGATCTTTGCCTTTTCTGCATGGTAATGAAAGCGTACCAGGATGGAGCATGGTCCTCCAGCTCTACCGATGGCCCTGAGTGCTCTGTCTATGGTGGGTTTGTTTATTGCTCCATCACCAAACAGTAAACGGACTATTCCTTGGATGGCTGGGCAAATGTCTCTCTCCGTCTCTCCCCATTCTCAAATTCATCAATTTTGAGTGTTTTCTCCTTATGCCTTCGCTCCAGGGCAGACAGTCTGGTGTCAATCTGCACTTCAAGAATATCCACTGAGGATTGGTTGGCCTCCAAACTTTGGATTCTATCCTCCATTCTATCCACTTTCTGATCCATCTTATCCACTCGTTGGCCCATTTGATCAAGTCTATGCACTATGTCGGCCCGCATTTCCCTAATTTATTGCCTCAGGTCCGCAATGCCTTTTTTGGTGGACATGGAGTCATCTGCCTGGTCTGCCATTCCCTTTGGGGTCGCGGCCGTTGGTTGTGCCTGGCTGTCCTGGTAGCGAAATTCCTGTAACATCCCCTTCCAGCTCATCCGGGCCGACCAGTTGTGCGGTAGGAGGCAGTCCCCCTCTGGGGAATGGGCCCTCCTGGGCTGTCCGGGTTAATGGTGGTCCGGTATCGTGGTCTGGGCTTGTGTGGAAGAGAGGGAGCAAGTCTGGATAACGTGGCCCCGTCCTGGGTCTACCTAACCACCCTGTTGCTGCTTTAGGTTGTGCGCTGGTGTTTGCTGCTGAGTCGCTGCCTTTTGAGGTGCCTGGTATCGGTGGTGGGGGCCCCTTTTTGGGTTTGCAGTGTGGACAAGATCCAGGAGGCAGACTCCACTTGCTTTTCTGTCCCTGGGCCACAGGCCGCCACCCTCTACAGCCACATTAGGGTCGCACTGGTGGTTTGCCACTTTTCTAGGTGCCTGCCGCAGGTGGTGAGGACCCATCTTTGGTTTTGTTGTCTGGCTGATGTCCAGTGGTCAGACTCTGCTTGCTGCTCTACTGTCCTGGAGATCCGGAGTGCTTCCCTCTACCACCCCACAGAGGGCTCAGTCTTTTTCCTCATTGAGGGTTCTTGTTCCCTCTCCCACCCGTAGGGGGCCTTTGCTTGGTGGGTTCTTGGGTGGATACGGGCCCTGCCTAGGCCCTGTGTCTGGTTAACCACGTTCCCTGCTAACCCTCCCAGGGCATCTTCACTGGGCCCCTCCCTCTGCTGTCCTTTCTTCCTTATATTCACTGCAGGGGATGGGGGATTCAAGCTTCTCCTTCACCGCTGGCCTCGTGTAGGCAAAGGTCGCGGTATCCCCCGTGAGGCACCCAAATGCTGTCCGCCGTGTTCCTTGCGTGGCCGCCCTCTCTGGGTTTCCTCTGGCTGCACTGGTGGGCCCCAGACTGAGGGGTTGTCCTGGGGCTTCAGCGTGCCCAGGGGCTAGGGCCAGCAGAATGCCGACAAGAAGGGTTGGCGGGCCCAAGAGTTGCCACTCACCATGGTTAAGGGACAGCTCAGGAGGGCTGTCGTCCCTGGCTCTGGCAGCATCCTCAATATCTCCAATCTGCCATGGAGATTCAGCCTTGGCACTGCACCCAATCACGCCCGGGGCGTTGGGGCACCAGCTGGGCTCCTCTGGATGTCGGGGGCCAAAAGGAAGGACTTTAAACTGGAATAGTCCTAGGGGCGTTGAGAAGGCTGTCGTTTTTTCTTTATCAAGTCTATGCATGGGGACCTGCCTATATCCCTTGGTCACGTCTAAGGTCGATAAAAAGATGGCACTTCCTAGTTTAGCAATGAATTCATTGATGCGTGGTATGGGATAGGTATCGAAGGCAGAGATCGTGTTAACCTGCCTGAAGTCTATGCAAAAACGCCAAGAATGATCTGGTTTTGTTACCAATACAATAGGGGAGGACCATGGCTGGAAGAAGGTTCGATAATGTTTGCTCTCAGCATCTTTATAACTTCCTCTACCACAATTTGTTTTCGGGCTTCCGTGAGTCTGGAGGGTTTTAAATGGACCACTTTTCCCTTTGGAGTTCTGATATAATGATAAGTACTGTGAGAAACCTGAGGCGTTTCTCCCAGGTTATTCCCAAGGATCCTTTGTTCAGGTGGCGAGGGGAGGGCCATCACTCTTGGATCCCAATCCTGGGGGGGGGGGTCGATGGGGGGAGGATCACCTGGACAGGGGGTCCTTGGAGACTGCGAGAGGAGTGCCCTTGGGCGAGATGCGGTATTCAATTTTTTCCAAAGCACCCCTACCCGATATCCTAGCAGTCTTTATGGGATGTTGTCACCAAAGTCTCACCCCACTGCCCCCCAGCACTTTCCCTTATGGAAAAGACAGAGGAAACATGGGCACTCCAAACTACCTCTAAAACCCAAAACAAATTTTACCTCTCCACAACACTACAACTCCCATAATCCCATTCCCCCATTGAAATCCACAATGACTGGGAAGAGGAAGAGGCAGATGAGAGTCATGAGGATTGCCCATAGGAATCAATGGGCAATAGATTCCTATGGGCAGTCTCCATGTTGTCCCGATAACGAGGTCAGGCAGGGAGGGTCAACTATTCACGCCTGACTCCAATTAACTCTAGCTGGGAGTATAAAAGCAGCACCAGGAACAGCATTGTGAGCGAGTCTGGGATGCTGGAAGGTACCGAAGAGCAAGAGAGCAAGAGAGCAAGAGAGCAAGAGAGCAAGAGAGCAAGAGAGCAAGAGAGCAGGAGAGCGCCCTAGTGTGCTGGAAAGACCCTGGGAGACCTGGAGGAGAAGGAGAAGAAAAAGGATAAAACTGCCTAAACACTGGCCCTGCTACCAGAGAGGAGATTGCAGTGTGGAGGAAGCCATCCCTCCAGAAGGCAAGACCAGGAGCTGCTGGGGTTGCCTGGAGGTACCAACAGTTAAACTCCTCCCCTGGGCCAGGCAGGCGAACCCAGGTCTCTGAGGGGCAGAAGGAGAGACCCTGACCTCCTACAAACACATACTTGCCAACCCTAACTATTTAGGCGGTAGGCTGCTGCTTTTTATGCAGTCCTACCATCTACAGATTTTGTTTAAAAGATCCTACAGATTGATGGCTCCCCTGGGTCTGCTGTCTGACTCAAGGCACAGCCTGCAGCACAGCAAGAGCAGCATCCATTCATGTGCGATGGGGAGGTGAGCAGGTTAATGGTCCATACATATGATTGATGCTGACAATATTTGAAGCCTAGCTCTGGTCTTTTGTGCGACAGGGACATGCACTCTGCCCTGCGCACAAGGCCCAGGCAAGTGTCAGCATGGGAGACACAGTGGTCGAATGGTAAAAATAAAAGGAGTGGAGCTTTTTTTTTTTTAAAGAAAATTATGTTGCTGTATGATCGTGGTATGAGGTGCTGTTAGATCAGGCAGAATGGCATTTCTGAAGTTTGTGTTGGCTGTTCACTTAGGTACAACGACTAGTTTATAACTGTCTTTTCGAGTTAAAGAGAAAGGCCTAAACCATAAATCAATGTATTTGATTAAGAGGTCTGCCCTGCTCTAGACAAAGCATCGTCCAGCAGCAAGAGAGCTCTCAAGGTGTGTCCTACCTTGTTTAGAGCATGTAATTTCATGTACGGGAGGGTACCATAGAAAGTGATAAATACCACCTGTTAGTCATTGTTTGACACAAGCCTGCAGCTTCTGTTATGAACCATGTGAAAACAATTTCCATTTCTTCCAAAATAAAACAAACTACAACTGAAACATAAATGTACATCATGGTCAATTATTTTTAGAATAGGCAAAAATCAAGACATTGGGGGGTGAACTTCAGAATGCATATGCAATGTGGCATCTCAGTGGTAATTACCAAACACAACACCATATCAGAAGCTGCACTCTTTCATACACTTCATTCATCACTGATTGTGGGGTGACTACTGCAGCCCTGTATCAAAGCACTGTTTAAAATAGAGACAATGCTAAAAAGACATAGGGCCTCATTACAGGTTGGGCGGTCCGGAAATAACAGTGGCGGTAAACCCGCTGCCACTGTTAATTCCGGACCGCCCGATCCCGAGTCCTGCAGGCGGGAGGTGGCGTTTCCGCCAGGTCTGACCTGGCGGGTTTACCACCGCCCGCCTGCAGGCGGACGAGGAAACACCGGCATCATCACGAGATGGTGCCGGTGTTTCCATGATCCCCATTCCCATTGAGTCCTATAGGACTCAATGGGAATGGGGATTTACACCATTCCCCCTCCAGAATTCCCGGGACACCGGGGTTGTAATGCCCCGGTAATTCCAGGAATCACGGAGGCGGAATGGTAATACGAGTCCGGCGGTAACCAGGCGGTTTTACCACCTCGGTTACCGCCGGACTCGTAATGAGGACCGTAGTTTTTGTTGCCAATCTATGATGTATACGGTAGAGGTGCGTGGGACGTCTTGTGAAGAGCCTTCAAGGGATGGATAGTTTACAATATATAGGGCTGACTGAACATGTATCAGCGCTCGTGGGGTCATTTTAACATTTTGGGGGGCCTGGGGATCTTAAATTATAATGGTGGCACAGAAATACATTGAGGGGGCCAATAGCTGCAGATTATCGAGGGATAGTAGCTAGCGAGAAGCTCAAATAATACAAATCTACTGAAAAGGGTTTAAATGCTCTTTGGAAGCATGGGGAATATTAAAGATGAAACGGAAAGAAAAAAGCATCAAGGTGATAAGAACATTGATGGATACTGCATAAGGCCTGAGGGAAATGGAGCCCGAGGGCTCCAGCAAAGGCAGATTGTAATGTGTGTGCTCCAAAGCGCACATTTAATATCCTAGATTACAGAGGTATTCTGCTGTTATAAGACGGTGCCCACCAGAGCCTCGGGACCCCAGATGATACATTTGTCAAGGTTGCCAGAGAGAACTTTAAAAGGAATACACTCCTTCTTTCATGAAGACACACTGGATGTTTGCAGTCTGCAGAAGGAATGCTCTCAGAGAACTCTATTTCAACGGAACCCCTTAACTAGGATGCCAGATATCTGTGCAGGGGTCTGTCCTTCGCAGGGAAAAGTAAAATGAATTGGTGATGGGTGAGATTGTATTCAAAACACCACATGCCCATGAGCGACAGCTGCTATATGCTGAGGGTAATTTAAATAATAAAACAATTGAGTTCAGCACAATTCTTGCTGATTAACTATTCCTTTTTCCTACATGATTTCGGGTGCTGGGAGGGGGTCACGGTTTCCAGGTGAAAAGTTACGGTTTCAACTGACAATATAGAAGTGTATTTTTATTTTTGAATACACGATTTGGTGTTTTATAGGTTAATTAGTAGAGCAATCCAAAGCATTTCTGAACCCACAAAAGGAAGCTGGCCTGGCTGAGGGTGAGGAACAGAGGGGCATATCAGTGAAGTTGTAGGGGCTGCCAGACCACAGCCGTTACTTCCTAAAAACAAACTAGCAAAGAATTGTCTCTGCAATGTTTGCATCTCCTATCATATATACATTTTCCAACACATCTTTCTGAAAAAAAAGCATCACAGATAATATCATAATAAAATTCATACATATATTTTTACAGTGTGCAATTCAACAGAGGGACTATCTTATACCCTTCTGTGTATATATGCTTGAGATGGTATATACATATGCCTCTTAAAACCATTTACCGGGTTTCAGCTGGGGTAAACGTTGTTGGTTTTACTTCCACAGGATCTTGCAAGATTTCAGAGCTCTAGTCTTTTTGTTCTGATATTTTTATCCTTTCTAAAAATGTGATCACTGCTATGTTTAAGGATATTTGTTGGGCATTGCACATTCTAATTCACATTTTGTTGACGGTCAACAATTTGCAGTCATCCGTTAATTTAGTAAAATATTCCTTTCTCAAGTTTGCGAGAGACTGGCATTCACACATTAGATGTTTTAGCGTTTCGATCTTATCATCCTGTCCACAAAAATGACAACATTTTAAAATCTTTGCTCTTCCATTTAGCAAGTCTTTCTCTGGTAGGCCATAAATCAAATCGAAAATGCATGATTTTCGACCGATAGGATAAATTAGGGTGTCTCGTTATTTATTTTGGGAGTTCATTTTCTGTTTTCCATCCCATTTGTTCTATTTTAAGCTGTTTATATTTCTCGCATTCTTATATAGTTCTTATCCAATCTTCCTGAAATAATTTTTTTTTGTCTCGGTTTGGGTTTGCTATCATTAGATCGATCCTTATGTCAGCGTTTTCCATTACATCTTTACATTCCTCTTTCCACATATTTATCATGTCAATGCTATCTTCGACCAGTGCTTGCGTGATGATGCTAATTACTGTCAAAACCAGAAGCATTTCTGCATTTAACAAAGCAAAAGTGCATTCCAGTTTGCCAGAGATCGTAAAGAGGCAAGGCCTAATTCATAGCGGATTATCGCTTTTGGAAAACCTTTCGGGAGACCTAGTATTCTCTTCCAATATTGGCCATTTAAGTACGGCCAATTTGGCTGATCTGCAGCTATTTGACTAGAAGCTCCATAAGCAATAGATGGCACAACCTATTGTCTGTATTATGCTACAGTTGGGAAACTCGTAAATTTAACATACTTTTTTGTATAAGAAAGGTTTGAGATCACAAGATTTTCATCTTATGTTTCATTTCTTCCTTATATGGCAGATTGGTTACGCTGTTGTTTATATTAGTGCCTAAATATTTGTACATCCTTCTTGTCCTCAGCCTTTTACCTTCAATAGTCCACAGTTTGTTCACATTATGGGCAGGGAGCAGTTGTTTCCCTAATATCAGTACATTTAACTTGTTGGTGTTTATTCAGAGTTTGTTTTCTTTTGCATGTTTATTCAAAGCGTCTAGTCATCTGTTCAATCCTATTGGGGTCTGATCTAGGATTATAAGATCATCCGCATACAGAAGATGGGTAACGGTCACTTGATTTATTTTAGGAGGAAAAGATCTTATTTTTTTCAGGTGGTTGATAATATTGCTGATATAAAAATTAAATAACGTTGCCGCTAGCAAACAACCCTGCTTTAGACCTATATTTGTGGGTATTGACTTTGACAAACTCCCTTCTCTATTCAGCTTTACATGAATTGTCTTCCCCTGTGTAGCACTGTTGTATCACAGAACAGGCTTTTTGGGCACTTCACATGTCTTAATTTGTCACAGAGTTTGGGGTGTGACACAGTATCGAATACCTGTCTAAAATCTATAAAAGCGATATAGACAGGCTGTTTATGTTTCACTGCTTGGTGTTTTAAGGCCTGTACTATCAGAAGATAAGGGGCAGTTCCCACACCTTCTACAAAGCCTGCTTGGTTTGTGTCCAATACATTTTTTTCTTTTAGCCATTTATTTATTTTTTTTAGAAATATTTTGCCTATGGAATCTATAAGGGCTAGAGGTCTATAGTTTGTGGGGTTTAATCTATCTCCCTTTTTAAAGACTTGCAGAATTATCGATTTCCTCCAAGAGGCTGGAATTTTACCTGTCTCTTCAATATTTAAATATATCTGCATCAGTATCTTAGCCCATTGTTGCGGATTCTGTTTAAAAATGGCATTAAATATGCCGTTGGATCCTGGGGCTCTAGATGTACTTAGTTTTTTTATAATCATTTCAATATCCAGGATATCTATGCCCAGCTTATCAGTACTTGGACTGGCTTTTGGATATAAATCGGGACTTTGTGTTTTGCCATAGAAAAGAGTGGTGAAATGTGATAGCCTGCCCTCCTCATCAATACCATTGACAGAGCGGGAGGAGTATTCCACTCTAGCACCTTCTTCCAATAACATCCAAATCTGGGCACCAGATTTAGATGACATAGCTTTTAACATGCATTCATTTTCTTTGTGTTTTTTGACGTTTGTGCATCTTTATTTAATTTTTATATCTCGTATTTATTTTAGCACATTCTTTACCGTATTCATAACTTTTGTTGTCTGTCATCTGCCTGATAGCTTTTCCTTTTTGCCGCCTTTGCAGCTTTTATCACTGGGTCATAAGGTTTGAAAGCTATAATCCGCTGTCTGCAATTTCATCTTTTGTTGTTTTATATTTGTATAGTATGTTAATATAGTTTTCAGTCCTGTTAGAGGTTATGTTTTCCAGAAGTCTATTCAATTTGCTATCTGTCCATTTTATGCGATTTAATACTTGATTAAGTTCTAGGCAGTATTTATGATACTCTCTTTCCAGGCCATGGGCAGAGGAGTATGTCATAGATAGAATATTATGGTCACTCAGTTGCGTCGGGATGATCTGAAAACTTTCTACTATATCCAAAGAATATTTTGATGCACATGCATAGTCTATAATGGCTTCTGCTGTCCCAATTCTCCAGTTCACTTTCGGTGGAACATCCCCCTGTATGCTACCTTTCAGCAGGGACATATTTCTGTCTTTCATTAATCCAGCCATAAGTGGGCTTCTGTTCTTAGGGGTGAGATGTGCGGATCTTCTGCCCGTTGGGGGATGGGGTTGGGAATTGGTGTCTCAGAGGAACTTGGGGCGACAGTTCAGCGATTAACGGTTTTCATAGGCCATGGGATCTTTTTTCTTTTATTGACCTTTGTGAGAAGTGTGTGGGGTCCCCAAATCAAGGATCACCTAAATAATTGTTATAAAAGGAATTAATGGAAAACCTTCCGTTGATATTTTATCCCTTCTGGTGATCTTGTTTTATTGGGATTTAGCTTCTTTTGGATACGTTATCCAATATTGTCTTTGTGGTATGTTATACTTTACATATTACCACTCCGGTTCAATTCTTGTATGGGAGTCCATAATACAACGATTTTTTTTGTTGGAGGAGAGCCGTTCTTCCACAACAATTTGTAGTTTTGTCTAGTTCCTGGGTATCCCTAGTTGGTTTCTCGGAATATCCTTGTTTAAAAAGAGATCAGGAGTTATGTGGGAGCTGGGGAGCCGTCATCCCATCTGCCTAAGGAGAGAAAAACCAGGGTGGGTTTTTAAAAAAATATAATAAACTCATGAGGACAAGGTTAGTCATTTTATCATTCACATTAGTGGGCTTAATTTATTTTACATTCTAGATGGATTAAACACCATTGACATTAAAAAATGTAGTGTCTTTTCATTTTTGGCAACTGGAGACTCATTACGACACCCGGTGCGGGTTATTACCTTATTGCAGCTAGTGTTGTTCAGATGCTGTCAGCCAGTTGTTTTTGCTCTGCTGGAGCAATGCATCTATGGGATCCTGTAAGACACTATGTAAAGTTGTGTCAGGACCTCAATAGATGTGAAGGTAATAACCCGCACCGGGTGTCGTAATGAGTCTCCAGTTTCCAAAAATGAAAAGACTGTACATTTTTTAATGTCAGTGGTGTTTAATCCATCTAGAATGTAAAATAAATTAAGCCCACTAATGTGAATGATAAAATCACTAACCTTGTCCTCATGAGTTTATTATATTTAAAAATAAAACACACCCTGGTTTTTCTCTCCTTAGGCAGATGGTATGACGGCTTCCCAGATCCCACATAACTCCTGATCTCCTCGAGACAGGTCCAAATAACAGTCCTGAAGAAGATGATGAATAAAAATCATCAAAACCGGTCAACCTCTTTTTAAACAAGGATATTCTGAGAAACCAACTAAGGATACCCCGGAACTAGACAAAACAACAAATTGTTGTGGAAGAACGGCTCTCCTCCAAAAAAAACCGTTGTATTATGGACTCCCATACAAGAATTGAACTGGAGTGGTAATATGTAAAGTATAACATACCACAAAGACAATATTGGATAACGTATCCAAAAGAAGCCAAATCCCAATAAAAAAAGATCACCAGAAGGGAGAAAATAACAAAGGAAGGTTTTCCATGAATTCCTTTTTTAACAATTATTAGGTGATCCATGACTTGGGCACCACACACTTCTCACGAAGGTCAATAAAAGAAACAAAGGTCCCATGACCTATGAAAACAGTTCCTCTCTGAACTGTGGCCCCAAGTTCCTCTGAGACACCAATTCCCAACCCCATCCCCAAACGGGCAGAAGATCCGCACATCTCACCCCTAAGAACAGAAGCCCACTTATGGTTTGAGGGCTCCATTGTAAGAAATGGTTTCTGAGGCCATACATCAAATGGCATCCAAAGAATAAACAGCATCCATGCTGAAAAAGTGGATTCCACAAAGTGTTCATGTGTGTTAAAACATTCCAAAAATAACACTTCAGGTTTAACTATGAAATAATAATTCATCAGCTCCCTGAGTGTTTTTCGGTTTCATGAATCTAGACCACTTTATTTCACGTGATGTGAAATCTCTCTTTTTCCCCATAGTTAAGCAATGAATATTCACGTCTCCGACATCATCATCATGCATATGCTAGGGTCAGAATCAATTTTTTCAAATAGTTCTATTACCAGGTCCAAGAAATCTTCCTCTTTTATTGCGGCTGGCTTCCAGTATGTGTTGATTACAGCCCACACAGGAGCTGTCTGTATCTTGTGTTCTGGTAACTCAGGTTTCAATAACTGAAGACCGGGGTGTTATGCTCACCTGGCTCCCACAGAGGCGTCTATCTGAACTGGACAGCTGCGGTCTCCAATGTGAAGCGTAAGGCCGAGATGACGGACTGGACTGGCCCACCTAGCTTCGTTTGCTTGGCCCGTAGGAATATTCTTCTGCAAATGGAGAAAGGGAATTAACCACCCGTGGAGTTGAGTGTAAATCCTCCCACCTCCCGCTGTTCTCCCCACAGATCACCTTTGATGTCGCCTCTTATAGTCTCACCTGATGGTTTGAAAAGATGAGTTCTCCATTCTGCATTGAGCGCAGGGGCACGTTGATAACCAGTTGCTTCACTGGCTCGAAGGAATTGGTGAGTTCCAGAACAATATTGACTCCGAAAAGTATGTAGTTCGTAAGAGTTCAAATGACTGACTTTCACTCTTGTCCGATTCCTTGCAGGTTGCAGCTTGACCCTAGTGAAGAGTTCCTCGTGGCAACCGGTAATATTCTGGTAAGGATTTGTATTTTCCAACACAGTTCGATAAAATAATGTCAATATGTAACTTGTTGCCTTCTTCTCCCTTATTCAGGCGCTGAGAGAAAGTATGAAGTCTCAGGGAATAATACCTCCGGCGGTAAAATCAGGTAAGTCTATTGTGGTGAGGAGGGTTCCCCTTGATAGTCCCTTTGTTTCACCTTGCTGTCCTTTTGTTTCCCCTTAGGGGCCGGGGTTCGGTGAAGATGCAGTGGAAGCTGCGCCGACCCGTGAGGAGGAATAGTACCCCCAGTGGTAAAATCAGGTAAGTATATGGGGGGGTAACTAATATTCCTCTGTGTATTCCCTTGGCTCACCTTGCTGTTCTTGTCTTCTCCTTAGGTGCCGGAATGCAACAGGAACATGCAGGAGGATGTGAAGATGCTGGCAAGGCCGGTGAGATCAGCGCGGTGCTGCAGCAGGCGAGGCAGCGCGCATAAAATAACTTCTTTCTTCCAGCTCGAAGGCGCGATGGATCGGTAATTCAGGTAAGGATCAAAGGTATTGCTCTTGTTCTAACCTTTTCTCCTTCTTTATCCCTTGGGGCGCGGTTTAAATAGCCTCCAAAGTAGTCCCAGATAAGTATTCCTCCCCAGCCCCACCCGAGTAAAAAATAGTCCCTAGGTAAAATAGTCCCTTCCAAGCCTCATTTGGCTTGGAGCTCTTGCAGCATGGTCTGCATCAGGTAAGCTTTACTCTATGAGCCTGGCGCCAGGACTGACTCTCCATACGAGCCTGGCGCCGTAGGCGCCAGGACCACACCCAAACAGCCCCTAGCAGGGGTTTTTGGGCTTGCTCAAAATAACTTGATGCCTGCTTCTGGGGTTGCTGGACCTGGTCTGGGTCCCCGGGGGTAGGCATCATGACACGGGGTCCGGGTTTGCCCAAGGTATACGTTCACCCAAAGTTTCTATTTTTAAGGCAGAGATTAAACCCATTGCGGGTCGGCCTTTAGAGGGTTTCAAGGCTGGCACAAAGCATAGTTGGAAATTTGGCCACACAGGGGGCATGATCAGCCAAGTCTCTTGTAATAGTATTAGATCATATTGTTTCAAAAGATTATCGCTCTCTATTTGTGTCAAGTAAGTGTGGCCTCTAGTATTGCAGCTAGCTACATGTGCAGTGTCTCTCATGTGTAATCTATTTTAGTTGATCATGCGATGTTCCGCTACAGCTTGAGTTAGCCATGACCATTTACTGACTTTACTGACAGGTGTAGCAGGAGAGAGTTTTTCATAGTATACATCGCTCTGCAGTTGCCCATTAGGTCCTTTACAATGAATAAAAGGTATGTATCACATAGATGTGATTTTATGCGTTTACGCTTCAATCTTTGGTATACCAAGGACGTGCAAGCCAGGCGCATCGTGATAAAAGCATTTGAAAATGTGTCTCGTTTCTGCAATCAGTCAGGGCAAAAAGAGACACCACAACATCTTATGGTGGAGTGCCCTGCACTATCAGTTCAAAGAGCAAAACATTTTAAGCTAGCATTGAATGAATATTGTGAGCTAACAGAGATTTTATGGTGTATGATTCATTCAGTGTTTTTAACACATGTACGAATTGGAGCCATAGACTTTTTAAAAGAATTGAAACTAAACAAGATTTGAAGTTGCACCTATCGGTTGGTAAGATCATCATCATGTTAAAATTGTGATAGTAATATCAATCATGTTTTATGGAAGCATAGAACCTAGTGGTGAACAGATTGCACATATAACTATCTAATCGTACTATATCTTAAACTCATAACTAGGAATAACCTTGTATGATCATAGACAATGAAGGTCTTTGTGTGTTTCAATTTTTAGTCTAATTGTGTGAATTTTATTGTTTATGAATATGTTTATGTTTTATATTGTAAAGTTGACTCAGTTCAGCTAAATCAATAAAAAAATAAAAATAAAAAAAAGGTATGTATTTTGGTAGTCATGTATCATCCCTTTTAGCATTGGTGTCATGTTTCTTTCTTGGCAGAGGTTTTTCTCTCTGCGGTTTTTCCATAAATATTCTGAAGCCCGTCTTTTAAACATTCCTTTGAGGTCCATATTATTTTGCTTATCGCAAGCGATGGAAAGTGAATGTTAACCGTATCCATCTGTCTAGTTCTCTAAATGGTGAAAGTTTCAATATCTCTAGTTTGAATGGCTCGAAGAGCCGAGATGGAATGGAAGACTGCTAAAATGGTCGATCTATTTGGGAAAGGGTCTCTATGCCATCTGTCCATCATAGATATTATAAAGTTCTTTGACTTGGTTAGTTCTATTTCTATGGAGTCAAGATCCTCCGGTCTCCTTTCCCTATTTTTCTGAGGAGTCTTTTTGGGTGGCAATATATTATGGCCTTTTATTTCTTTCGATCTACTCGAGGGGTAGCCAGTGGTGTTTTTTGTAGGTTCACTATTAGTAGATTGTACTCTTCTCTCTTTCAAAATCATAAATTCTGGATTCTTATAATCATTATTCGGATGTATAAGTTCGAACAAGTTTGTATCTGCAATAGCATCAATTTCAGCTTCCACTATGGAGGAGTCTAGCATAATGGAAGAGGTAGTCAGATTCATGAGCAAGCTTGTGTCTGAAACCTGTTCAAAAGCTCGATCGGAACTTCGGTTTATTAATTCAGAGTCATTTGTTTCAATTTGCGGGTCTGAGTTTTTATCCATAGGATTTCTGTTTTGGCATTCCTTCCCCCTTTTCTCCTTTACTGTTTTATTTTTCTCCGGGAGAGTAAGGGTCTTAATACCTTTTCGCTTGCCAGTATTCTGCTTCGAATGAACTTGATTTTTTGTTTTTGACCTTTGCCAAGTGCAAAGCCTTTTCCGCATTATTGTTTTCAGGGTGCAGTTGAGAAATGTAATACAAGGCCATGGAGGGGAGGATTTAGGAATACATATGGAAAGAGGGTAGCAAGAAGAGAAGAGAGCATAGAGAGCAGTGCTAAAATTAGTGAAGGCTTCTTCAGTGGATGGAAAGTTGAGTTCAGCTTAGGAGAGACAGCGGTTTAGGTCAAGGTCAGAGAGGTAGTCAGGGAGTTTGGAGGAGGGAAACCAGTGCTTAGTAACAATAGTATTAGAGTGAGGACGAAGCAGGAGTGGAGATTCAGACAAAGACGAGGAGTGATCGGAGGGAGAAGGAGCGGTGAAGATATTAGAGGCAGAGAGTTGAGGGGAGATGAGAATAAGGTTGAGAGAGTTTGAATTTGAATGGGTGGGCTGAGAGTGGACAGAAGAGAATGACTGGTTAAGCAGAAGAGAGTTAAATCCAGTGGATGGAGCAGCTTAGAGAGAGATGGGAGGTTAAAGTCACCAATGACAATGAAGTGGTGATCAGGAAGGGAGAGAGTCATTAGTTGGGAGAGGTGGTTGAAGAACTGATCTACCGGCCAAGCTGGCTGATAGATAATATATATGCTGTAGGGGTAGTGATTGAAGAGATTGTCTATTCGAAAGAGGGAGAGCTAGCAGGATATTGAGGAGTAGGAGAGAGATTTACTTTATTTGATTGTGTATTTATGAAGTGCCTATACAACAAATGGTGTTTCAACAAAGTTTGGAAGATGAAAACAGTCCTACACCACCACCCCTGCCATTGAGGCGGGGCGAGTGGGTGAAGGTGTAGACAGGATCATGAAGGGCAGAAAGTGTTGAAGAATCAAAGGAAGAGATGCAGGTTTCGGTAAGGGTAATGAAGTCAAGAGAAGGAGCATGAGAAAGGGAGAAGTCAGAGGAAAGGATGTTATATTACAGACTGCGCATTCCAAAGAGCAATACAAAGTGAGTTAGATGAAGAAGCAGAATAGCCGAGTCTGAGAATTAGAGAGGCTCTGGGGGTATATGCGAGAAGAGGAAGTGTAATGAAAGCGGGGATTGTAGTAGGTTTTGTTTAGAGAGTGTATTGGAGCGAGATGAGGGGTGGCATTGAGGAGAAGAAATTATAAGGATGGTAAGAGTTGAGATGGCTCTGCGCAGAGGAGAGTGCAGAGAGAAGTAGAAGGGTAAGGAAGAGATAGCATGAGAATTGCATGGCGGTGTGAGGCTGAGAAGAATCAACAATGGGTACTTATAGACAAGTGGCCGGACAAAGCAAAGTCTCATAGGCAAGAGGCTGGGGTGAGTATGTGCGGACTGGCACTCCAAGTGCCTCATTTTTGTAACGTTCTGTTTGGCGCTGCAGCGCTTGTGTCCCACTCCCCCTACCCAGTGTCCCTGTTTTCTAGTTCTGTGTCCCCTCCTCCCTCCCGCCCATCGCGCTCCCATTGGGTACACAGGCCTTACTTTCTGCCACCCCAGCCAGCCCCTGCCGTGGGAGCCCCCCTTACGGAAGAACCCAGAGGCTAAGGACAGCTCCAGAGGCTGCAGCTCCAGATGGTGTCTGCCGGTGTCAGCGGGGAAGCAGGAAGCCTGCAGCCGTCACCCCGCTGTGACTGATCAGGTAGGTTCACGCAGGGGGCAGTCATCGGTGTACCCCATCTTTCTGACCCGCCCAACCTTATCTTTCCTACGTCATTACCGCAAAACTCATAGACCCCCCAGTCAAACCCTGTTGCCTTCTCTCACATCTCTCAAGGAAAATCACATTTTGCATTGCTACTGTGTTTACATAACTAGGTCTTTTTCCCCCTCTTCTAGGAAATCTGAATATGCATTGCTGTTTCGCATTACTGCTGTGTTTAAAAACTAGGCCTTTCGTCCCTACATTAGGAAAGTCAAATCTGGTTCTGCATTATGGTAACTGTGGTACTGTTAACTGTGTCTCATTAGGCTCTCTACCCCTGTCCAGGTTCCCCAACCCGTGGTGAGTCCATTGTACTGCTCAGTCAACCTGTCTGCTCCTTCTCAGTGTTCCGTACTGTGTGAACACCCCCTGCCCTCCCCTCACACTTTGCAGCCTGGCCAGCGCTGGGCTGTCCCTCCTCACTCCATTCTCCTACTTCCTCCTCACACCCTCTATGGTGCTGTCCGTTTCCCTATCTTCTTCAACTGCTACTCTATCTCCCATCATATCCCTCTCAATAAGTCGGGAAGGATGAAGTTCAAGACGGGCATCTTTGTCTCCAACCCAGGCCTCCCTATCACTGATAGCTACCAACAGTGCTTCCTCCAGACAGACTCTCAACGTCATCCTCTCTGTCGTTCCCTCACCTGACCTATGGACCCCTCATATGGTCTTGGCTCTCTCTTTTCTCCTTCTCTCCCATTCATGGTGGCACTCGGTTGGAGGCCCTCTTGGCCTTTTTCCACTCCTCCAAGATCATCATTAATGTCTATTTGAATTGCAACATCTTGGTCCAGGGTCCTCAGCCCAATCTCCTCCTTTTTGATAGGCATCTCCCGCATCTTATCAACTTCCTTCCTTCCTTCCTTCTCCTGCTGCTCCTACTAGCACCTCTCTGACTCCTCTTCCATCTCTTTCCTCTGTCACCTCTCTGGCACCTTCCTCCTCCTCTCTGGCCAATACGCCATGTAAGGGAGGCATGGTATCTCAAGTATGACACTGACACAAAAGTTGCAATTTTTAAAACCTTTATTCAATTTTTGGGGGTTGGAAAAACTCCTACTTTGCCCTATAACTAGGATGGGAGTAGTCTCGACCATCAAATAATAAATAAAACAGTCCTAGTTGAGTCCATCAAATCAAAATGGCCAACAAAACCTAATGCCTGCCCTATCTTTCGTACAAAAAAGTGTGTAAATGAGGATATGTATGCAAAGAAATATCAGTGTTAGAATATAAAGAATACATGTGGCTGAGTCAGCTCTCCTCCCCACGTTGGACAACACGGACTAAGGAGGTCCCCATAGATGGGATGGAACACTCTGGCTCAGGTTCTTAACACAAAGGCAGTTCAAAAACATAGATCGAGCCCCGCCTGGCCTTCCACGTTAAGTCTCTTTCCAGCTTTCAAAACACAGTTCAACAAAAAGTTCACGCAAGTCTCCCTCAGTTGGGCTCTGACCTTTCAAAGCACAACACTTGCAGGGGTTCCCTTCCCCAGCTTAATTCACATCCTTCAGGGGTTCCCTTCCCCTAACTTATAACACTTCCGGTCTCCCTCAGTCGGGCTTGGACCTTTTCCTGACGTCGAAGACTTTCGAATGTGCGTGGCTTTTACTATAGACCACCGCAGGACCACTTCGACTTTCCCTTCAATTCACTCTCTCGAGTTACTTGCCCCAGTGTCTCTTGGTCTGGGTAGGTCGATGTCATAAGCACAACAGTTCTACGCCCCCCCCCCTTCTCCCGGGGTTAATTTTGCTCACTTCACTTCTGTATAGTTCATTCACTTTATCGCTTCATAACAAAAATATTTCCCCTTTCAGGCACTACTTCCTTTCGCCGGACAACTCCACTACTCAGTATCGCTGGTTTCAAAACTATCGGTAATTCAAATTTCACCACAAGTCTGCCTTTCTTCGCATCTCATTCACATGCGTGCACCCTTCAATTGTAGGATACACTATTGTAACTTCAATCTTTGCTTAACACATGGCAGCCTTTCATGTCGCTCGTCAACTCACCGGCTTTATGCATTCCTCTCTTGTCTTTGTAGTTCAAATTCACAAATCGAGGTTAATACAACATGCTTGGCCTCGCCTCCCCAACTCTGCCGTTCACCCGGGAGGGTCGCTGGCGTCCTTGAAATACAATGAAGTCTTCTTGTGTGAGATACAGCCTTCTGCACATGTCTTTTGTGGCCTTTTGGAGGCAACACACTCCTGCAAGGAACTCTTGGGGTCCTCAACCCTTTGCTCTCGTCCCTCTGTCCATCACTCTGCTCCAGTATGTTTACCTTCTGCTTTTGCTCGTGTTCCACCTTGCTCAGAGTGTGTCTCTATGTTCCGCCTTTTATCCGTGTGGGGAGAGCCAATTGGTATCAGATGTATGTACCTAAAGTCAGGTGCCTGACCAGATTAGCGGGACATGTCCAATGAGATATGTAAGGGTCAGCTTCTTTACTCGTAGTCGCCCTCTTCCTCAGCCCAGTGTTTGTGAGAAAGGGGGCCAGGAGTTGGCACACTGGAGAATCGTATAAAATAGGATGGGTCATGTGTATGGGAAAGGGGAGAATACTGCATCTCACCATCAGTCGTCTCACCCCCACTCCCGAAGACCCCTCACCAAGGTGATCCTCTAGCACTGGTCCACCCCACAGGGTCTCGATCCAAAGGCAAAAGCCGTGCCCTGGCCACCTGAGAGAGAGATCTCTGGGGACTAGTCGGTGAAACACCCTTTGGTTTCTCATAGCCGCCTCCTGCTACCCACTCTGCTCACTCTCGGGCCTCTCCACCTCCTCCACTGGGTGCACCTCAAGCTTGTACCCCCCACCCAGGAAGTCTTTCAAATGTGGCAACCTGCTCCACGTCGCTACTCTTAACTCGCTCTGCTGTCAAACATTCTACTGACATCTGCCACCTCTTTGAATAACTTGACCTGGATCTCCTCGTTCTCACCGAGACATGGTTCACGAGACACTCTCCTCACTGATTGCTGCAAGATCCTCTCCGAGCCCAGAACCAACCGACCCAGAGAGGGAGTAGCTCTGATCTTTCTATAGTGGATCCCTGCTTCTATCATTCCTATGCAGGCCTACTCCTCCTTTGAATGTCTGGTATGCAGGCTCTCTAGCTCTACCGGCATCCCTCTAACTGTTGCCACCATCTACAGGCCACCTGGCCAGGTTGCCCTATTCCTTTCAGAGTGGGCTGACCTCTCCTCTTCTCTCTGTGTCTCTACCTCTCCTCCTCAGAGACCTCAACATCCACATAGATGCTTCTAATCCCTCCTTTGGCTCTTCTGCAACATCTACGACACTCTCTCTCTCTCTCTCCATTCTACCCTCTGGTCTGACACACTTTGCCAGACACACCTTGGATGTTCTCATCTCTTCAAACATCCCCCTCTCCAACCCACTAACTGCTTCTCTCTCCTGGACTAACCATGTTCTGCTTTACGCCCATCTGAAACTCTCTGTCCCTCAGACAAAGCCCAGCCCAGCATTGCGCTGCCACCTACCTTCTCGGTCATTTGGCCCATGAAGCGTGTGACAGTGGAGGCCTTTGCTGCAACCTTATCTGCTCCCCCAACTCCTGCGGCTGACTCACACTCTGACACAGCCCTCTCTAAACTGTATCTTTCTATCTCCAACACTCTGGACATCCTTGCCCTTGTCATGAGAATCCACCTGAAGCTTACCTCCGGGTGCAACTTTTGGTATGACTCCGACCTCGCCACCCTGAAACACAAGTGCAGGGTGGCTGAGAGTAAGTGGAGGGCTTCGACCACATCCTCTGACAAACTGGCCTGCCGCCTGCTCCAAAGGCAATACAGACTCTCTGTCCTGTCGAAGAAGAAAGTCTACATCCAAACCCGCATCTGTGCAGTCTGTAACTACACAGCCAAACTCTTTAAAATATACAAGGAGCTGGGCAATCCTTCTGCAGTCTACACCTCTGCTCTTCCCTACCAGGCTCTCTTCACCACCAAAACTCAGGACATCGTATCCTTGCTCTCCTCTTCCTCTCCTTCTACATCTCTTGGCCCCCTTATGGCCACCTCCGTCATGATTCGCCGTTTCCACCCCTTTTGGACTTCATGGTCCATTGTGCACCGCAACATCGTACCTGCTATCCTACCAACATGGCCGACACCACAGAAGCGCTGGTGTCTAGTGTTTACACAAGACTCGTTGCTTCCTAGAAAACAGGCACGCCCCCGCGGCTCTGCGCGTCTCAACGCTAACCTTCCGAGTGCTCGGCAAGTGTGTTCCTAACTTCCTTGCTTTTTCCGTGCTACTCCTCTGATAGTTATCGGCTCCAAATTCCTTCCTGGTGTGTTATTGTGTTGCCCTTGCGCTCCCGCCCGAGGGCCGCTCGTTCCTCTCCCTTCCCAGGCCCTTGTCCAGTCCTCCCGTGCTCGCTCACTGTCTTCTGCACTCTGCGAGCATTGCGACTCCTTCCTGGTTCCTAGATCCATCCCGAACACTGACCGTTGCTCTTCTTACCTTCCAGGAATTCTGAACGCTTACCATCTCTCCGAGGCTGGTGTCCGGTCTACACACTGGAGGCGGAGGATACCCGCCCATACCTGTATAAGTCCCGAACGTCCAGGAACAAAGAAAGACCTCCAAGAAAGAAGACAACAAAGGACAAACAGGTGAGACAAGGGGCAGAGCGTGACAACCTCTCCTTCTCCTCCTTTTTTCTCCTCCCCCTCCCTGACAACACCTGACAAGGTTTCTAGACAAGTCCGATCTATGAAAGAGTTGTCCAAACAGGTACTCCCCTGCTCCTCTAGAACGATCAAGGACAACATTGACACCCTCGCTCCAGTCTTGGCCGATTTCTGCAATCACTCTTTTGCCACTGAATCTTTCCCCTCACTCAAGCACTCCTTTGTGCACTGCCTCCTCAAAAGGCAGCCTGCCGATCCTACCTGTCTGGCAAACAATCGCCCAATCTCTCTCCTTTCCTGGGCAAAATCCTGGAAAAGCTGCCCATTTCCCAGCTTAATCACCATACTGAATCTGTTGGTTGTCTTCATGAATATTTTTTTACATTTTTTTCTTGGTTTGTGGTTAAAAAGAAACCTTTACAAAAGGTTACTCATAAAATTCACAAAAGAAAGAATAAATGTAATAAATACAATATCAAAATAAACAAGTAAACATGAAAATTAGTAAAAACTACTTTAAAAAAAACAAATTTAACAAATACAGATTAATAACAACGGATGATAAACAAAGTTTCCATTTGCTTTACAGAAATACAATTTCATTACTCTATATAAAATGTTTATTTCATAAGCAATAGTATTGCCGCTTCAATCTTATTTAGCAATTGCACCAAGTAAAAAATTAAGGCTTTTTTATTTCCTAACATCATCGTATTCCAGAATGAGTCTACTCTCCCCATACGTTCAATATCAATGAACCTTATTAGAAATATAGTTCTCAATCCTGTGAAATGAGGACATTCCAATATCAAATGCTTGAGGGTTTCCTCAGGTTCCATACAATTTGGAAATCTACAGGTAATTTCATTTACCTTGCCTTTTTCTTTTCCCAATTTTCTCGTCCTTTCAAGCGTATGAAATTGATTCATTTTAAAACACATTTAGTACATAAGGGTCACATTACAAGGGAAGATAGCTAAATAAGTACAGCACCCTTGCCTTTTCTGGGGATACATAGCATATTCTTTGTAGGTGCTATACTTGTTAAGTTCTTCTATTGTCAGGATCCAATCACGTTCGAATAATCTTTTTTCACGTAGCCAGGGCGTATACATAGATCAGTCGGTAGAACCCCAATTTCTTCCAATAGTGAATTAATCCTCGCATGATAATAACTAATGGAACGAGAGCTACCTCCCAATGTCATTCGATGTAGATCTTGACAAAGAGAATTCCCAGATGGAACCAAAATTCTGGCATAGTTCGAAAGTGCTCTCCACTCCCATCTGCACGAAAGAGATATTATACCCAGCTCATGGCCTATTACACAATGCGGAATAGAGGGAGTGAAATGCAGGGCAGATTTTAGTAAGCGCCCCTGCAAGGTGTTAAGGTATGGGTTTAAATTAAACAAACACATATCAAGTGCGTATAAGAGAACGGATTTGACTTTCCATGACATGAAATCCAGCAACGGGACCAAACTGCAGTATTTGTAGAAAATGATCTTCATTTGGCTTAGTAACGGTCTAGCTTTCAAATGGAGGCGATCAGTCCAAAGTTTGATGGACGAAGCATTACTTAAATGATAGCCAAGATAAATAATTTCCATTGATTGAGATATGACTTCACCATTAATCTCCCATGTGAAGTGTTTTAATTTTTTACTGGCATCGAACACCATAATGGTAGTCTTTGCGGAATTTGGTCTAAGATTATGTTGAAATGCAAATTCCCCAAATAGCTGCAGCTTCCTCTGCAGGCCTGACAGAGTAAGATCAAACAAAATAATATCGTCAGCAAAGGCTAACCAATGCAACCTCAGGGAACACAACCTGGCAGCAAACGTATTACAATTCTTCCAAAGTTTATCAAGATCACACAAATACAAATTAAATAACTTTGCTGCCAGGTTGCAACCCTGCTTCAATCCCAGGTACAACATTACAGATTCCGTCAGAGCGCCCCCTGGGTAATTCTAACCTTGTATGAGGTATTTGTATGAAGCTTTGCAATCCAGTAAATCAAGCTCCCTGGAATGCCTAAGTTAAACATCTTCTTCCATAACAGGTTTCAAACTACATTATCAAAAGCTGCGGACATGTCAATGGAGGCCATTTAAATTGGACTAAATTCCTTAGTTTTAGTTCCTGCTAATAGTGAGCCATTATTGTAGTATTTAGTGTTGTACTCATTGACCTTCGGAAACCTGTTTGATATTTCGAATATATATTATGTAACGCAATATGTTTTTCTAAGTCACACAAAATAAGAATCAAAAAGTCTTTTGCAGCAGCATCTGTTAGTGAGATCGGCCTATCATTTTCCGGGTTTGCTGGATCACCCTTTTTATAAATCGGGACTAGAATAATGTCACCCAGGTCTCAGGTAATTTTAAGGTCAAGAAAATCTGATCAAATTTGATTTTCAGGATCTTTGCCCAGAAGATTGCATCGGCCTTGTAGACACAGGGAGGGATGCAATCTGGGCCCGCTGCTCTTGAATGCGACAGCTTGTTAATGGCCCATTAGAGGCAATAGAGGTTGGGCATACAAAATTCTTCCTTTTTATTTAGACCTACAGAAACCCTGGAGGCAAGTTGTTGGCATAATGCAGAGTTCCATCCAAGAGAGATGGGTAGGCGATCTATTTCTAAAACCTGCAGGAACTCATTAGTACAGAGTACAATATATGAAATATCTAAAGATAGTTGAAAAGGGGCATGATCATTATGATTAATTTCATGCACACTAACTGGCTCTATTATTTGTGCAAGTGAATACGACAAAAAAAATCAATCATAAAACATGCCAGACCACATTTCTATGGAAATGAAGGCGACAACTCCATACATCTGACATTTCCCATTCTTTGAAATATGATCTCCATCTTTCACCTCAAATTCTAGCCCTCATATTCCCATCTTTTTTATGGCTTTGTGTCTCATCCAACCTCACAAGACAAGTCGAGTTGAAATCTCCTCCAATGATGATTTCTAATTTAGGGTTATAGATATAGGAATTTTCCAGACAACTATCAATATCATCAAACATTTAATCGATATTATATTTCAGGGGATTCCAATAGAGGCTAATAAGTAGTAATGATTTAGCTACTCTTCCCTTTAAGATCATAGCAACCGCCAATAAATGAACAGATGAATACATAAGCGTAGATTGACATTCAAGCTTGTTGTTAATAGAAATAGCTAGGCCTCCGGAAGGGTGACCCCCCCGGCCCTGGTAGCATATGAACAATAAGTTCGAAAGCCTGGTAAGACCAAGGCATGGAGTTTCATTGTTTCCTGGAGCAAAATAATATTAGGAATTTTAGAGGGAGAGATTGAGGAAAACCACCTTGATAAATTTAAATAGCCCCATGAGTTCCATGACAGTACAATCAGCTTTGTGCTGCTCTGTGGCTAGGTCATACTCTTGCCTGGTTTGACATAAAAGATTGTTCTCAATAAGGGCTCAATCCATGACAACTCCTTATTGTTCCCAGCAATTGATAGTAATTGTGAGATACATAACTTCTCATCTTGCGTACCACCAATCTCCCCACTTGAAGGCCCCACCATCAGTCCTTGACTAATTGGCTGGAACTGCATGAATTCAGAGGCAGAATTCTCGTCATTGAATGTGTGAAGCGTGAATCCTAGATCCAACAGTTCCCTTCTATAAGCCCAAATAAACTTAAGAACATTCTCAAATAATAAGTGGCAAGTCATTCTATAGTTATTTTGTAGTGGCAGAGATATTCTTAGTGATGGAATACAGTATAGTAATTCAAGCAAATAGCTATGATTAATTCTTGCCTTTCCTAGGATATTTGGAAGGCCTTCAAGCCCAATCATATTGGTCCCATTGCTATGGGATTGCTCTACAGATCCATCAGATGGCCTAGTAGGTATTAAATTCTGCACGGCCATCCCATCTGTTTGTGGAGCAGTAGTGGTATGATTCCCACCAGCAGATGAACTGGTAATTGCAGAGGATATTCCTTGTCCCCCAGGATTTGTCATATTACATGATATAGAATTATGAACTATATTTTGTGTATCAGAAAGTAGTGCCCATCGTCATAGGGTTTAACAGTTTTGTTAAGGTTTCTAATGTTAACAGTCCATCTTTTAATGTTTTTTTCAAACCATCAAAATTGTATTCCTGAGTTTGATCCTTTGAGGAAATAGATGGCGGAGAGAACCCATTTCCCATCATGGGCGTGGTGGTGCGTCATTGGACAAGCACTTGATGCCTACCACACTCTATGTTGGGGATTGGATCAGTCATAGCAATTTGGGTATCTATCTCAACATGGGTAACCTTTGGAATAAGCACTGTAGGTGTATCATGGCTAATACTGTGAGGGTTTATTGGCTACCTGGACTTCACTTAATTGCTTACATTTACCAGAGCCGGTAATTACTAGCGGGGAATCCAACATTAATTGATCACTCACTATGGCCTCGGTATTAGGGTTGCAGCAAATGTCTGAATACAGGAGGCTTTGATCAACCTTAAGCCAGTGGCTACATTTAAATGACTGAAGATATTGTCGCAGGTAGGGACAGTCTTATGTTCAACACTACATTGTGTGTACATTTATGTGTACATTTCTACCTTCAATTGGAAACTAGTTAATTAACATTTTTTGTATTTTCCCTACTTTCGCCAGAGGCTCAGAAGTCAGTGCCTTTTCCATTGTTCCTTTTTAGTCTAGATTCCCTGAGGACACTAACTTAAGGAGTCCCTCTTTGATCAGAGTACACCTGTGTTTACTTTAATAGCATCCAAGCCATTTCGTGTCGAGCAGCTCAGCTGCTCCTTTTTTTCATTACTACAAAGATGGGATTGACTTTCTTTAGTTAGTTGGCCGAGATTGATTATGTCGTCCTCAAAGTCAATAATAGAATTGTCTTTATTATCAGATTTCAAGGATTTACTGGTTCCAACTTTAGTATTAATAGTTTTTTTTTGTGTTTTTCATTTGCAACTCTTCTTTTTTTTCTGCCTGTTTAACTGCGTGCAGCTGAAGTTTTTTAGTACGCCGTGACAGGAATCCAGGCCTTTCATTTACAGGCTCCACCTGTAACGCTCACCTGATTCCCACGGAGGCGCCGACCTGTTCTGGACTGCTATGACCTCTTCTAAGGTGATGCGCAGGACTCGGAAGACGGACTGGACCGGACCCCCAAACCTCGCCTGTCTGGCCCGTAGAAGAATCCTTCTGTAGATGGAAAACGGGATTAACTGTCTGCTGTATAATGTGTCGGATACCCCCCCTTACCCCCTCTCACACTCCTCGAACCCCCTCCGCGATTCCCCGTAGAGTCTCACCTTAGAGTCTGAAAGGACGAGCTCTCCATCCTGCTTCCGATGCAGGGGCGAGTTGATTTCCAGTTACTTCACTGGATATCGGGTTTGGTGAGTATTCAACTCTGCTTGACTTTTCCGATATGAGGCCGTAAGTATTCAAATGCAAAAGTTCAAGCCTTAATTGTCCGTTGTCCTTTTCTCTATTTCAGATGTAGGATGAAGAATCCGTGTAGAGGAATGGATTCGCCGAAGGTAAACTCTGGTGAGTCTTTTTGATGGATGGTTCCCTTAGTGATCTTGCTTTCACCCACTAATGCGTGTGTCTTTTTCCCCTTAGGGGCCGGGGTACGGAAGTGCCAAAGAAGCGGCGCCGACCCGAGGTGAGGAAAGATTGTCCCAACAATAATCAAGTAAGTCTTAAGGTGGAAGAATCAGGCCTTCCTCAATCTGTTCCTTCGTTCACCTTTGTTTTGTCTCTTTTTCTCCTTAGGCGCTGAAAGGCGACGGATGGTGCCAATGGTCGCTGAAGAGCCCGAGGGCGCCTCGTGAAGGTGAGTGGAATGCGGCGCTGCAGCGAGCGATGCGCTTCTAAAAATAATGTCTTTTCTCAGGATCGTCGGAGTGATGGTTCCGGACTCCGGATGGAGGTAGGTAAAGTTCAATTATTCACCTTTCTCTCCTTTCCTTCCTTTTCAGGTGTTCCAGGTTGCAGGCGGGCGTGGCTGGAGCCAGGATGCAGGAGCGGACACGGTGAGCGTCCAGCTGCTAGATGCAGAACAACGCGAAGCGTGAGCTGCTGTCTGGGCGTGGTTTAAATAGCCCCCAAAGTAGTTCCAGGTAAGTATTCTTCCTCAGCCACGCCCGAGTGGTAAAATAGTCCCATCGGTAAAATAGTCCCTTTCAGACCTCAAGGAGGTCTGGATCCGGCAGCATGGTCTGCATCAGGTAAATCCATCCAAGCACTCCCATAATGAGCCTGGCGCCTATGGTGCCAGGACTGATGCCTTCTATGAGCCTGGCACCAAAGGCGCCAGGACAAAGTCCAAAGAGCCCCTATAAGGGGTTGCTGGGTCCCTCCCTGGGGACATGATGTCTGCTTTCGGGGACGCTGGGCCTGAACTGGCTTCCCGGGAGTAGGCATCATGACACCACCAGAGCTTCACCATTTTTTTGTTGGTCTATTATATTAGTAAGCGCAAAGGGGCTATCCAAGAGCTCCTCCCTCAGCAGTACTGATTGAGTAGTTGAATCAGCATTGGTTGGGCCGAAGTTAGCTCTTAGCTCTCAAATCAGAAATAGCTAGATTCAATGCCTTGATTTCATCCACCTAATCTGCCAATTAATGGGTGTCACGCCCTCATCTTCATCCACGCGTTCCATGGACACGTCCCATAACCCAGCCCCCACTATCACCACCAAAATACATGCCAGGACATACTCTCCCCTGCAGGCCTGCCGGCAAGGAATGGGACAAGGTCAGCGACGCCGGTTCTTGCCATCTCAGCGTTGGTTTCCATTCCGGCGTTGGCAGTTGCCATGGAGACGCGCCACAGGCATTCTACAACGTCTCCGTTGCCGGCACCTGAGAGCTCCTCCTTCAGCACGTTCGATCACGTGACGGATGAGAGTCACGTGATCATTAGTCAGCGTTCAAAAGGGACGCGCTGACTGCCCTCCAGCGCTTCACAGCTGATCCTGTTGGGCGGATTACAGATTACTACCACTGAGCTCGGATTGATCTTGGACTCTGATTTGGCTTCTTCCTTCACGTTACCTTTGTTTGGAACTTACTCCTTTGCTATACTGCTGGAACTATTCTCTCCTGGATTTGACCACATTTCCGTCCCTGGATTGCTATTGGATTGCCCTTTTGTTATGAACTTTGTTCTTGGATTACGCACTTTTTCAACTGATTGACTTACGGTTTCTGGCTTCTACGTAAGGTGGTGATTTCATTCCTACTAAGTGCATTACCAAACTGTCATCTGGTCGTCACCCTTGCCGGCTGCCTCCGATAAACATCCTTACACCATTATTGAGCCCCGACCAACTCCTAAGGGTAAGCCCTATTGTAGACTTATTACATATTCATATACAAGTCTGGGGTTCTGTGTTTGTGACCTAACTTCGTGTTTGCCTTACAGTGATCATAGGGGGCATCTTCTGGCATTCCTGGTTCCGGCTGACGAAAATCCACCACCTGTGGCCCCAAGGACCGCTCAGGCAGTAATTTCTAGTTTGCTCGAGTGGTACTTGGGGACGGAGGTTTCATCGGCTACTCGACCATCAAGTCTTGACAATGGGTTGGAATCTGGTTGTTATACTGGGTGGGTTCATTATGGACATCTTCATTCAAACCTTCCCTTGTTCTCAATGGAAAATCTTCCATCCATTGCTAACCCTGGCCCATGGGTAATTTTGGGTCTTGAGGCTACTATTCTATCACATTCATTACTGGTTTTGCGACAAGATTCCCTTGCCATTACAAAGCCTTCCAAACAATTAAGTTTTGTGATGATGTCATTGATAGAATATTTGATGTCACGCATCTCCAGATGCGTGACATCATGGCCTTTGTCTAATAGATCCAGGATACGAATAATCACTGGGAATGAATGTGGCCCCTGAGAGTCTGGAGTGGATGAGAGGTTCAGATTGGGAACACTACCGTGTGAGGTATTGTTGGTAACCTCTTCATCAATCATATGAGAATTATCAGACTCTGCAGGGGCCTGTTTTAAGGCATCATTAGTTATTACTTCCGATGCATCTGACGCATTGGGCATTTATTACTTTGAGCAATATTGTTGTTAGTGTAACTAGGCTTAGTGATTCCACGAGAGCGTGGGATTAGAGGGGTCAGACGGCCAATTGACAAGCGAACGCTCTTATCCAATTCCGCCACTGCACCCATTCCAAATTCTGATGTTTCATTTAAGGGCTCGCCCTTAGCAACAGGGTCAGTTGGGGAACCAGATATGTATAAATTGGCCAGAGACCCTTGAGCTGCAATGGGGTAATCCGCCAATTCCATGTCCAGTATTTCCTGTGTAGGAAACCCGGACATGTGTATGTTAATGGTATCCTTTGCAAATTGTTGCTCTTGGGCAATATGAGAGGACTGAGTTTTTATAGTCACCTCTGTTACCTCCTTATCAATCTTGGAGATTATTTTGGCATAGTTGACATGGAGTTCCCCCCCCCCCCCCCTCATCATCGTTACCACATTCATTTACCATTCTACTGGCATTCAAATCGATAAAGCTCCTTTCGGTTAGCATATCGGTGCCTTTGACTGAGTCGAGATTATTACTCTGAGAGATTACCAAATCAGTACATCTCCCGCTTCTCAGACCACTGGCCATTTTTCCACCAACGTATCAGATCAAAGAAAGTATATAATAATGAAAGTAATCACACAAGGTTCACTTATGGCACTAGTTAACCGCTAAATAGCAATATTTGACTATGGCATCAAGCATTAGTCAGACATTTCCTACTCACCCTCGCACCCAAACACCACAACACCACACTTCCGAGCACTTCAAATGTCTTCATGACTATCAGTCTGGCTTCAGAGCAGCCAGAAGCATGGAAACTGCTCTGCTGAACTACAGTGAAGATATGCTCTCTAATCCTGACTCCAGCCTCCCTGTCCTCATAATTCTTTACATTTCTCCTCTGCCTTTGACACCGTCAACCCCGTTATCCTGATCAATCGACTCCGTGAGAACCTGGGCATCATGGATTAGGCCTTGGAGTGGTTGACCCTCCTTCCTCTCGGACCGGCCCTCTCAGGTCCAACTTGGGTCCTTTCTCTCCACCACTTACCTCACCACATGTGGTGTTCCCCAGGGCGCTAACCTCTTTAACTGGCTCTTTAATGTCTACTTGGCCCCTTTGGCCCATCTGATCTCTACTTTCTCCTCTAACTTTCAGTGTTAGGCAGATGACACCCTGCTCTCTTTCAGGCTCCCCTCAGCCTCCTCTTCTCTCTCGCTCATTCCTGAATCTATATCCCCAATTCAGGATTGGTGCGCCTCGAACGATCTCTGCCTGAAAGCCAGTAAGACAGATTCTTCGCATTGGGACCCCTGCTCCCGCTCCCCCCCCCCTCTCACTCTGGCTGCCCTCTTTGGGCTCACTTCCTTTGCCTTCCTGTGAGGCAGAAAATCTTGGTGTCATCTTCGACTCCACTCTCCTTCGCCCCCCACATCTCGGACCTTGCCAAGAAGTCCCACTACAAGCTGCACCTCCTCAGAGGTATTCTTTTTCTCACTTTCCCACAGTAGCTCAATGTCTTGAGAGCCCTGGTTCTCTCTATGCTGGACTACTGCAACCACCCCTTTCTCAATCTGCCTTCCTCTACTCTCCGCCCCTGCAACTAATCCAGAACAGAACAGCAAGACTTATTCTTGGCCTCAAGCCCAGGCAACGTATCTCTCCAGCACTGAAATCTCTCCACTGGTTCCCCGTGGCTGCAAGGATGAAGTTCAAAACCCTCTGCATCAACCATAAGGCTTTCTGGGGCCTGGGCCCGCACTACATCCAACTCTCTCTTCAAAAATACCTTTGTTCTCGAGCCCTCCGCTCAACTACTTACAACTCTCCGAGGGTCAGACGCTTTGCTAGGCAGAGTGGGGGTAGATCCCTCTCGTCTGCAGGTACCTCCCTCTGGAATGGCCTCCCTCTGCAATGGCTTCCCTGCCCCTCTCAAACTTGAGCTGGACCACCTGACGTTCCAGAAGCAGCACAAGACCTTCCTATTCTCCTGTGCTTTCCCTCTCTGCCTCCCCAGCTGACCTACCTACCTGTCTGCCGTACCGACTGGTTGCCTGGCTACCCTCTGAGCACAACGGGTACCAGGCTCCACCATGATCAGTCTCCCCTCCACTGCCTCTGGGCCACTGCGCACTTAGGGGATGTAACTGTAACCTCTACAGTCCCCTGCCTCCCTGAACTAACCCAGAGCTGAGCTGCCCTGGTTGCACTTGCTCAGAAAATTGCTGTCCTGATCGCACTTCCCCTCCCTCTCCCTGGCACTTCCCCCTCTACTTCCCCCCTGCACTTTGGCACTGTCGCACTTGCACAATCTGAATATTCACATGGCATAGTGAGATCTTTTGTATTGTCCTCCCTCTGTCTTCCGCGCCAAGAAACACTTGTGGATAGCGGTCTTATAAGACATACATTACTCACCGTAATAGCATTTCTGATGATTGGAGATATGTAGTTCTTTTCAGGTAGTACATGACTGCCCTGCGCACATCCAGTGTGTGTAGGCTTTTTTCGGCCATGCTAGTGGGATTCTGGAAAAAGGTAGGTAGTTCAATCGATTGGTTCACATGGAACTTCGAGATGAATTTGGGCGCAAATCTGGGGTGCGTGCGCAGAACTACCTTATCCCTGTGGACTGTAACAAAAGGGTCTAGAACAGAGAGTGCCTGTAGTTCGCTAACCCTTCTGATAGAAGTGATAGCCGCTAGGAAGGCCATTTTATAAGTCAGGTCTTCTAGACTTGCTTTATGCATAGGCTCAAAGGGAGCTCCCATGAGCCTGGTCAAAACCACATTTAGGTCCCACCATGGAGCTGGGTGAGAAATGGGAGGATACATCCTCTTAACCCCTTCCATAAAGGCCTTAATCAACGGTATCTTCCACCACAACACCTTTTGTTGTGATGTGGTGTAGGCTGACAGCGCAGCCAGATGAACCTTTAGGGAATTGAAGACCAACCCAGTGTCCAACAGATGGGTTAGGTATAGCACAATGTGTGTGGGTGAGCAATCAATGGGATTGACACCTTTGGAATTACACCAGATGACAAAACGTTTCCATTCGCTGGCATAGCAATAACGTGTGTTCGGTTTCCTAGCTTCCCCGAGTATGTCCATGCACCTCTGAAGGAGCTGTAGGTGTCCAAACTCTAGGACCTCAGGAGCCAAGCTGCTAAATTCAGAGTTTGTGAGCATGGGTGTAGGGTCTCCCCCCGTCCTGCGACAACATGTTTTACGAGCAGGGTAGTTTCACTGGTGGGGAGAGAGACATTTCCATCAGATGAGTGAACCAGGGTTGGCGGGCCCACATGGTAACTGGTTCCTGGTGCATCTTGTGCACTATCTTGTTCAGAAGGGGAGTCAGGGGGAAAAGCAGAGACAAATGTCCCTGACCACGTTATCCAGAGACTGTTCCCCTTGGAGCAGTTCTGCGGGTACCTGGAGGCTTAATCTGGGCATTGTGTGTTTTCCAGAGTTGCGAACAGGTCGATCTCTGGGAAGCCCCAGTCTGCGAAGACGTTGGAAACAATGTCTTCGTGCAAACGCCATTCGTATGCTTCTGGCAGAGGAAAGTCTGCCAGAAGATTGAGTTCCCCTGGAACATGTTGGGACAACAGAAACATCTTGTGTCTGAGAGCCCATATCCAAATGTTTTGGGACAGCTTGGATAGCCCTGGAGAGTGAGTGCCCCCCTGTTTGTTCAGGTAATACACTGCTGTAGTGCTGTCTGTTAGAATCAGCACGGTCTTCCTTTGCAGTTGCATCTGAAAGGCCTTCAATGTCTTGAACACCGCTAATAGCTCCAGTAAATGTATATGGTTGGATGCTACTTTGAGGGGACCACACTCCATGTGCTGTCTGCTGAAGCAGGTGAGCCCCCCACCCCGTGAGAGATGTGTCTGTCGTGAGAGTGTCTTCCACTGCAGGGGTGGTGAAGGTCTTCCCCTTCAAGAGGTTTTCTCTTGACCACCACTGCAGAGAGAAAACGAGGGCTGGTGCGACAACTACCAGATCTTCCCATTGTCCAATGGCCTGACACCACTGGCCGTTGAGCCACTCTTGCATGGGACGCATGCGCAGTCGCGCATGGGGAACCAAGTATATGCACAACGCTGGTGTCCAGTTAAAGTACCGAATACAAAAGGATCGAATGCAAAAGATGAGTGCATTTTTTCGAAATTCAATAGGGTCGAATAGTCAATGGTTAGAAACATTTTCGAAACTTTTTTGAATTTCTTTTACATAAAGATAATGAACTACACACTTTGTTTGCATATTATGCATTTATTTTGTTATATATATATATTGTTTTAATGTTTAATGTTTCTTAAATATAAAATAATAGTTTGTTTAATGCAAAACGTATTTTTCATATATATGTAGTCATTTTTTATTCACTTTTAAATATATATATTTAATGCATTTGAACATTCTTTAAATAATTAAATATATTGAACATTTTGTAACATTCAAACAAACATATAATTTTTTCATCAGTTGATGGTGCTGTTGGTTTACATTTAAGTTTTGTATCTGTTTTCATTTGTGTGTGATGTCTTACGTTGCGTAAGGTAATGTAGTCGCCATTTTTTGAGTTCTTCGTTCCTGCTCCGGTCGCTTTTTGTACGAGCTCCCCGTTTTCAATGGATTTGATTTTTTTTCCAATGGAATGCTTATGTTTTTTTTTTCTGCTTGGATTATTTTTTCCTGTGGATTGTTGTTTTGGATTGAAGCTTTTTTGCAAGGATTTTATGGTCGTATGCTTTTTTTTCATCTGGATTCATGGATTTTTTTACAACAGAGTTCGGAACTGGATTATTTTTTTTTAATGGTTTTTTCCATGGATTATTGTTTTTTTCTGTACTTTTTAAAGGATTTTCCACTTCGATTATGTTTCGTGCCTTCTTCGGATGTGTTTTTTCACCGTTTCCTGCATTTGGTTACTTCATCTGGTGTACAGGACTGGCGGTTTTTGGTGAGTTTATTTTAAGTTTTACTAGCATTTTAAGTTTTATGCAATTGCTTCTAGGTATTGCATTGGTTCAATTGTTTCAAAACTGTTTACAATGCTGTTTATGCGGTCCTCGTAGTCTCTGTATTTTCTTTTGCTTTTAGGGTTGTTTTCCATTGAGATTGTTTGCGCTATTTTATTTCCTGTGTAGTTTGTTCTGATTTAAGGTGGTTGATAAAGTGCCACAAGTTTGGATTGTTTGTATTGAATTCTTTATTGATTTTGCTATGCCATCCCTCTTGTATGTTATTGGTTCTTGGCCAGTTTTCTTTAACTGATTTGTGGCAATTCCATGTTTTTATTTCGTATTTGCTCTTCTTCTAGTGCCTTGTCGCGTTAGCTGGCCAATCCATGTACTTTCTAAATAGTCCATTAAATTACATAATTCCTCTTCATGATCGGTAAAGTAATGTGATGAAATCAATGTGTCATAATATGTTACTACACTGTCCTCTCTCACAAATGCCAATGCATATAATTTCTTGATTTGATGTTGGAATTCACTGTCCTCTACATATTTTGTTCTCAGTCCTATTTTCTGTATTTTTTTCCCACAAGGATTGTCCGAAATGAAAAAAAACAGCCTTGAATGTGAGTGTCCGGGTATACTTTTTCAAAAGCTCTCATTTGGCCTTGTTCAAAATCCATGATTATAGTCTTTGGTGTTTTTTCTGGCAATGATTCTTTGATTAATGTATATATATATATATGTACAGTTCCTCTGATTTTCCTGGCATTAATACATAAATTAACGGTATAACTGTCCCATTGATTGTTCCGTGAATACTATAAAATTGATGAAATGGTGCTGGACATGATTTAAAAGTTGCATCCCCGTGCCATATAGTTGAATCCCCCAGGTGCGATAAACTAGTTAGAGTAGCAAAAATCAACATTTTCTCATTTTTAACATCCAATGTTTTCCACAAAAACTGTTCACCTTTGTCTGTTTTCTGTAAAATTTCTGGTACATTTATGTTTAAATATGTCTGTGGTGCCATCGGCAAATTCTCCTTGTGTTGTTTCTGTATGTTTACATTTCTTTTCATTAGCTTGGTGTTTGGCATCTGTGCGGCAATATGTAGTGTCAATTTTTCATAGGCTCTGTTTACTAGCGAGCTGGTCGCTTCATTTTTATTTTCATCCACTTTTTTAAATTTCACTTATCGATTTTTTGATTAATATACTTGTAGTGTCTGGCAGATGACTATGTTCCCCTGTACATCTTTTATTTTCATTCTCAGTTATTGCTCTTCCTGTACACTGTAATTTGTATACTCTGCATTTCCAGTAACTTGTTTCTTTCTGTGTAGATTCTCTACTGTAGATATAGCCTTCATATACTAACTGCGAACCTCCCATTTGCGATTTAATGTATTCCATATCCATATCAAAAGGTATCTGAAACAGTCAATTTTATATATTACTATTAGTGTTTGACTGTAACGTGCTAACGATTTAATTATTTTGTCTTTTCTATTTGTTTTACTTACCACTTTATTTTAGTCAGAAATACGTTGTCTCGGTCGTTTGTGTCAGCTGCTCTCTCCCTTTCACCTTCCCTCACGCACTGACAGTTTGTTTCCAACCGTCACCTGTGCATATGCTTTCTATATAAGGTTCTTTACTCTTCGTTTAGATGTCGTCTTAACCCTTTCTCGATTTCACCTTCATTCATAATGGTTTTCTATGTTCGATCCTTTTGTTTTCGAGCAAATTACCTTTTTACATTATTTGTACCTGATGTCGAACCTTTTACTTTCGATCCTTTTGATTCGACCCTTTTGTTTTTCGGTCCTTTGATTTCGGTAATTTAACCTTTAACCCACAACGCCATCATTCCTAGCAAACGCTTGGCTTTGCGCACCATCACCTCCCGACTCGCTACATATTGAGGGATCTGGAAAAGCATGTTCTGAACCCTCTCTTTGGAGGGGAAGACTAGGTCGTCTTCCATCCAAATTAGAGCTCCCAGAAATTTTCTTGTTTGACTGGGGACTAGACTGGATTTCTTCTCGTTGATCGTGAAACCCAGACTGAAGAGAAGATCTACTGTTTTTTGGGTGTTCGAAAAACATGTGTTGTACGAATCCCCTGTGATGAGCCAGTCGTCGAGGTAAGATTAAACTGGGATGGATAGTCTGCGCAGGTGTGCTGCAGCCACCGCCAGGACCTTGGTAAACCACCCTTGGCGCCGAAGGGGAGTACCTTGAATTGGTAATGCCTGTCCTCTACCATGAACCTTAGATATTTCCTGTGCACTGGCAACATTGAAATATGAAAGTATGCATCTTTCATGCCCAATGTTGCCATATAGTCCCCTTGTTTCAACAGTGGGATTACCTCCTGTAGTGTTACCATGCAAATCTTCTGAGGCTTTATGAACTTGTTCGCTGGGCGCAGGTCTAGAGCAGGGCGCATGCTGAGGTCCTTTTTGGGTACAAGGAAGTACACTGAATAAATACCCTTGTTTACCTGAAGAATAGGGACGGCTTCTATGGCGTCCTTTCCTAGCAACGCTTCCACTTCTCAATTCAGGATTTCCAGATGGTCCGGTGAAAGGTGCCGTGAGTGTGGTGGTCTGAATTGTGGAGGTCGGGTGAATTCCACGCAGTACCCGTGGGCGACCGTCTTAATGACCCACTGGTCTGAAGCTATCCACTCCCATGCCATGAGGAAAGATGTTAATCGCCCCCCGACCGGGGAAACATGGGAGGGGACCTGGATCTGATGGTCATTTCTGACCGGAGGCTGCGGCTCCTCTCGGACTGGGGCCTCTACCTCTGCCTTTGCCGCGTCGCTACCCTCTTGAAGGCTTTTATGCGGGGCTTCCTGAAGTTTGTCCTGTATTAAAACTCCCTGTGCCATAGTTACTTTGATTTGCACGGGACTGCTCTCGAAAGGACCGCCGGGAGTTATTACCTCTCTGGGGGGGGAAGGTCTTTGTGTGATCTGTTGCAGAGACTTAAGAGTCTTATCCTCCTTTTTGGCTGTTTCCAATGCCTCATCAACCGCTTTCCCGAAGCGGTTACTTTCTTCAATAGGCTTATTGGTGAGTGAGGCCTGAGTTTCAGGTTTAAACCCTGAGGTACGCAGCCAAGCGTGTCTTTTGAGTAGGGTCCCTTGGGCCAGAGCCCTGCCTGATGTCTCAGCCATGTCCAGAGTGTTCTTTATCACATTCTGGTTCACCTGCCTTCCCTCGGTAACAATAGAGAGAAGTTTGGACCCGGCAGGTTCTGGGACCTCCTATAGGCCCTCTTGGAGTAGGTTCCATTGAGCGTCAGCATAACTTGCCAACAGCATGGTATTATTTGCTATACGTGTATGGCATACAGCCTCTTGGATTCCTTGTCCAGGGATGCCTCCCCAGTGGCAAGGGGTACCCCTACTCTTTTTCGGGTGGTAGTCACTACCAGAGAATCGGGGATGGCGTGCCCTTTAATGTATTGTGGGTCGGAAGGAGACTGCGAAACAATTTTTCCACTCTTGGGTTCACTGCCCGGGTTTGAGCCGGTGATACCAAGGAGGGGGGTGGCTTGGCTAGATGGAGGCTTTTCCTTAAGAATATCCTCTACAAAGTCCTGCTCAGGCACAGCCTATTGAGTAGAGATCTGAAAATGTTCAGCTGCCTTTTTCAACATAGAGTTGAAGGCCATCTGGTCATCTACAAGTGAGGCCTGACGAGCCGGAGTGGACGGAGGGGAATCCAAACACAATACATCAGTGTCCTGATCTTGATGGGGAAGTGTCCATGGGACTGTTTCCTTGTGCTGGGTTTCTTCCCAATTTTCTGTGGCATCCGTCTGTTGCACCTCATAATCCTGTAGAAAGGAATTTTCTTCCTCTTCATTGTAAATGTCCCTATAGGTATCCATGTGGACAATGTCTTCCTGCTGGACGGGGACAGAAGGCTGATCATCCTGATAATGAGTAGCTTGAGGATTAGGCTCTCCACAAGACCTTTTCGGGGGAGGATGGTCAGAAAAACGGACAATTCTCTCCAGATGGTCCATACACCCCTCAAATTTCTACCTTGTCCATTTGGAGGACCCAGGGGGGCCTACAGGTGGAAAAACGTTGTCTTCCTCCCTACGGCACCGAAAAGTGTCTAATTAGGGTGTTGGAAAGAGGCTCCTGACTGTCCTCAGTATCGTGCGAATCGGGGCCCCATGGCGTATCAAAGGATTTGTCCACGGCTTGCCCGATGATTTTCGGCGGAACCGGGATAAGTCCCACAGCCGCAGTAATTCTCTCGATGCTGATCTCGCTAACTGCCGAATCGGCGTGAGATAAAGGTTCCAATCGTCTATCGGTAGGTCTATTGCCTTCCGCGGCGTTAGGAGGCCTAGCAGTCGGTTTTTCAAGAGGCCTAGTCGTGATTTTTGGGCCTACCGCGGCCTTCGGGACCGTCGTAGCATTGGATTTCCACGCTTCGACATGTGAAGCTTTTGGATTAGTGCCTTTACTTGTTTTTGATTGCCCAGTCGCAAGACACTGCTGCGGATTCGGGGAAGGCTTTGGATCGGCACAATCTGAGGAAACCGCTGAAATTTTCGACGGCCCTGATGGCGCTTTTGCCTTTTTCGACAAGGACGTCAAATTAAGGGTGGGGGTTGTGTGCTTAGTGAGATGCGTTTGTACGTCCCTGTCGCCGGGTGTGGTCCTTGAAGCGTGACCAGAGCCAGGCCTTAAAGGATCGAGGATGGGCGTGGCGGACCTAGAAGTGTCCACTTCAAGGTCTATTACATCCGCAATGGATGTTTGGTCATCTGAAGTGCCCCCGTCACTCTCAGTGGGTGTGGCGGTGGGGGATTCCACCCACGACATACCGTACGTGGCCCACCGCTTTACACAGCGCTCCTTAAGGGTCTTAGGCCGAAGGAGTTTGTAGGCCGCACACCACTTTTCGTCGTGATCTAAGGGGAGACAGGCGTTACACGTCCTGTGTTCGTCCTTCCAAGGATATCTGACCCTACACTTAGGGCAGAACCTAAAAGGAGTCCTTTCCATAGCAAAAGGGGAAGATGACTAGACCAAAAGGGTAAAGAGGGGGAAAGAGGAAAGACATACCGAAAATATGGCCAACCCGACCCCACTCTCCCTACTGTAAAGGTTGGCCAGAAGGCCCGACCACGTGGAAAATCCGGCCGCCGGATCTCAGGCGCCGAAATCTACTGCCGTAGACGAATCCCCCGCAGTCTTCGTCGAAGATGTTCTTGTGTCCGAAGTGACCTAACGGGGAATAACCGACAAGTCGGTATAAGATAAAAAATGTCTCTTATGTAAGAGCTCCGCTATAGGGCAACCAGTTATCTGGGCGGAAAAAACAATCTAAAGGGACCTCGGCGCGTGAGGGATTGTGGGCACACTACAAGTCACGAAAGGGATAGTGTTACAGACACGCCTATGCCGACGTCCCCTTTCGGTCCCCGAAAGACATGATGCAATACTCTGCGGTTACCACTTGATGTCGGACTATATGCACAGCATGTGATTCTAAGCAGATTAACAAGCATCAGAAATGACACATCAAGAAGGCTGGGAGATTGCTCTTTACATAAACACCCTTGCCTGAAGACACTCATGGGCTGGACACCCATATGGAGCTACTAAACGATGTGACAGGGCAAAGTCACCTTCAAATGACCACCACTTTCGGCTCCAGGACCCCGGTCCATGATCTGAGACCAGTGCCCTTAATTGGTGTTTATAATGGAGGCATGTCTGTGGGGGAAACTGGGAGCAGTGCTGGCTGGGAGCAGGAGTTGTTGTTGGAGGTGGAAAGAACTTACATAGATGACAGTTTTGGGGTCAGAGGTCACCCAAGCAGCCCCTAGATCGATCATGGATGCTTCTTGTAGGTCCGCTGACCTCTGCAGGCAGCCTCAGTCAGATCAAATGAGTGCCTCTGGTGGTGGTGTAATGAATTCTGTGTTACTCTCCGCCCAATTTTGGAGGTGGAGTCTAATGTTCTATTGTAGGAATGCACGCATGTGATTTCAAATGTGTTGCATCACCTTTACTACTTCCTGATTCACAATGCCATATCAGCCTTGCCCTTTACCTTGCACCATTGGCTCAAAGTACCCTGTATATATCAACATCGATATGGAATACTTGAAAGATTGATGAAGGCTGTTGATTTTCTTTATTTGTATCTTAGGTTGCTGACATAGGGATCAGTGTATCAGCAGAGTCTAAATGGGGAACATTGATCAGAAGATGGCTGTGTTGGTTGAGCATCCCGTGACTGCAATACTCAGGTTATGAAAATTGAAGCAAAAAGCCATTGAGATTGGACTACATTAGAACATTGTAGAGGTTCCATCTGCTGTAGAAGGACAGTTGGATGAACTTTTCCAGACAAATTAATCAAATTAGATGGCATAAATTCAGATGAAATAAATATATCAAAGGCATCCAATAAGATTGCTTCTGACTCCAATAATATCACAAAAGGTGAATACATCAGACATCCCCTGTCAAGATGTAAGATCAAATTGAAACACTTGTGGTCAATATTATACGGGCCAAAAATCAAGCAAAGTGCGACAAAGATGGACAGAACACAAGTCCAATATTAGGAAAGGTAACCTAAAATCTCTGGTCACCCGACAAGGAAAACACACAGTGTAGCACAGTTAAGATTTATAGTCCTAGAAGTGGTACATCAGTCACCCAGGGGTGGAGATATGACTAAGCAATGAATGCAACGTGAACTGTTTTGGATTGACAGATTAGACAATATGTTCCCCCTAAATGCAGAGTTCAATCTAGTAGGCTCCAATGTCTGATAACAACCTGACAACTGTAGATCTTTACTAGAGAAGACCCATATTCTGCATGATTTGTATGACATCATACAATGAATTATCGCTGTAGACTTTCTGCAAATTGCTTTTTCTTAAGTAATTTTGTATTGCTTTATCATTATCTAAGGGCTCTGATTTACAAATACATTGTGAAGACTCAAATCATCATGTTTCAGTTATGAACATATTGCCATTTACCACTGGCACTTTATGTTTTCAAAATTATCAGACTGAAGGATAAATATTAACTTAATTTGAATGATGTTTCAATTCGAATAGTTTACATATACTTCAATTTACTTGCTTTTTTTCCTCCATTGACCGCGATTTTACTAGGTCAGATTTTTGTACAAAGTGGAGTCTATGACGTTGTTGCTTTACGTATACTGAAGTCTACTATAAATGCCAGCCATTTTGAATGACCGCCTTTTAGTGTTTGAATCAGAGTGATATCGTGGTCCCCTGAACTCTAATGTAGACCTTCACCACATTTCTAAGGGTAAGATTCTTTCTATCCCTTTTTTAACTTTTGAGATTTAACCCGATAAGGAGATTAACATCTCAATGTGGGCCTACATTTCTTTCTATTCCAATAGACATTATATATCAAGCTTTTTGCTCTATTCTAAATTTCTTGCTCCAACTTCATAATTGAAGGCATAAGGTGTTGTGAGGAGCCAGAAATGAGACACGGACACACAGGAGACATGTTTGGGTCTATAAACTTTTATTTAAATGAAAAAGGGGTTGAAAAAGGCCTTGCTATCCCTAATACAGTAGTAATTCCCCTACCTCAATCAAAAACTAAGGAGTCTGTCAATTTCAAGATGTCCACATAAAAGTAAGTCCTGTGTCCGTAATCCTATTCTGGTCCTAACACTCTAAAATAACTAAGGTGTAAAGGGTAATGTTTCTTGTCTTCTTAAAGTGTTCAACATGTTCAACATAAGAGTTCAAAATCCAACGAAAAGCGTTTCTTCACAGACAAAGTTCATAGTTCTAGGAAGAACTTCCTTCTACATGTTCTTTGGCTAAAGCAACCAGTTCCAAAAAGAATCGCCAAGTTTTGAAGAGGATTTCTCTCTCCCCTCAGAGCATTCACATTGTTTGAGGAGGTGGCTCCCTTAACCAAGGTTTCTCTTTACTTCCAGTCCCAAAGACCTATTCTTTCTTTTAGGTACTTCGGTCACAGTTCATATTTCACTTCACCATGTTATCATCTTTTTTTAACTTCCTCTTCTAAATGAACTTTACATTTCATTTATATTGCTTTCCTTTCAACGGTTCACACAATATTTCACAGACACTTTGCTTCACCTGGTATATTCTCCTGCCAGGACGTTTCTAACAAATGCCTACTTAGGTAGGACTTTAATGATCTGCGTACAGTTCGTTTAAGGAATACTTTCACTCATTTAATGGCTTCCCCTGTGCCTTCTCTTTGCGTTTTCATGAGGCGGTATAATTTGTTATACCATTCGCCTTATCCCTTATGTATATTATGTTCCTCATTAGTCACAAACTTCCCTTTGCTTGCATTACTTTCCTTTCGATTTGTTTCTAATGTAATAAAACCCAGGGTGTTTCTTCATCAAACCCCTTGGAATCCTCTTTTTGTATGACCGGAGAAGGGTCATCGCTGTTGGGTCCAAAATCAAGGAGGGAGAATGAGCCTCAAGGTGAGACATGGGATCCCTCTTTCAGTAACACCTCCCTACCTGACCTTCCCTCAGTCGCCATACATCATTTTAAAACCCATATCATTAACCCCTCCCCAATTTCAACAAGCACCAACACGGGAGAGAGGAAATCACAAATGTCAGCCGTGTCCTAGGACTACTCCCCTTTCCCAGACCATATTTTACAGGATTTTCCTAAACTCCCTTGTAAAAACTACACTTCCCAGATTTCCTCTCCTCTGTTCTTTTCTGAAGCCACTGAGACGAGGAGGAGAGAGATTGGGAGGATGAAGATTACGAAAAGGGAACCACAGACAACAGACTCTCCCCTTACTACAGCAGACTGTCCCGCTAACGAGGACAGGCAGAGTCAGGCATTCCTGTAACGCTCACCTGATTCCCGTAGAGGCGCCGGTCTTGACTGGGCGTATACCGTATCTTCAAAGGTGATGTGTAACACACGGCTGGCTCTTTGGGCTGGACCTCTGTGCACTGTATGTCTGACTCGAAGGGTAAGATGTCTGCAGATAGAAAATATGGGATTAATGAACTGGGTTTTTGAATGTCTCTCTCTTCTTCCCTTTCTCTTCTCCTGTAGAACCCCGAAGGTTAACGCTCTCACCTTAGGTAAGTGAACGCCGGCCTCTCCATCTGCCTCGGGGCAGGGTGCTGTAACCAGTTTCTTCACTGGATAAGGGGAGCAGGCCTCTTGACTTCAGAGGACTGCTGTCTGTCGTTTACTGCATGAACGGTAAGTTTCGAGTAATTCTAATGTCTTTAAAGTCTTTAGTAATGATGTCTCTTGTTTTGCAGGGTTCCGGCGATGGTGGATGACGGGCTGAAGTGAGTTGAAGATGGAGCCCGTGTGATGAATAGAAGCGCCTGGAAGCACGTAAGTAAGCGCTTGTTGCCTGCTTCACGATGCGCTCTAACTGTCGTTTTATTTTGCAGGTACAAGTTCGGAGCGGCTGCAGGGTGCCGGAATACCCACTGGGTTAGATGTGGAAAGGAGTAATGGCACGTGAGTATTAAAGTTCCCCAATGTCTTTAAACGCACCTTGTTTTGTCTTTCAGATGCGGGATGCAGCGCCGAAGGCCTCCGGAGCGTGCGAAGAGTTGGTAAGCTTTTGTCTTTCAGATGCCGGAATGCAGTGTGAAGACCTCCGGAGCGCACGAAGAGTAGGTAAGCCTTTGTCTTTCAGATGTCGGAATGCAGCGCGAGGCGTTGGTGACAGCCGATGGACCAGGTAAGTGAAGAGCTGTCACTGAAGACCGTAATGCTAACCTGTTCTTTCTTGTCTTTATAGGTGTTGCTGAAGACTGGTTTCAGGATGGTAAGCCTTTTTCCTTAGGCCCAGGATCAGATGCAGAAGACACGATGAGCGTTCTGCTGCAGAGGATGCAGAATAACGCAAAGCAAGATTCATCCATCGGGTGTGGTTTAAATAGCCTCCTGTAGTGCTTAGGTGTCTCCTTCCACAGCCACGCCTAGGTAAGAAAAGAGTTCCTGCTTTCCAGAAGAGTTCCAGTGTTCTGAACCTAGGGAGTGGCTCCTGCCCCACCCAACAGGAAAAGTAGTTCCAAACAGAAGAGGATCAGAGGCTCAACTGGCAGGCAAGTAAGCAGCATGGTCTGCTGCAGGTAAGTCCACCCAAGCATTATGAGCCCGGCGCTTCCAGCGCTGGGACTGGGCATATTTATGAGCCTGGTGCCACTGGCGCCAGGACTGGGTCCAAAAGGTCCCAATTGGGACTGGTTGGCACTCGGAACCTGGGTTATGGATCTGCTTCCAAGGGAGTTGGGAAAACCCTGATCTTTTGGAAGCAGAGATCATGACAATTCCCTTCCAACTACTCACACCTGGTTCTAGTTAGAACTCCCAGGAAGTATAAAAGGCAAAGCTGGAAAGCACACACTGAGCGAGTTGGGGATCCTGGAAGTTGCAAGAAGCCAAAGGAAGACCACAAGAGATGCAAAGACTCTGGGAGACCTGGAGGAGGAGCAAACCGCCCTGACACTGGCCCTATGAGCCCAGATGAGACTGCACTGTGGAGAGGGATCTGTACCTCCAGAAGGCAAGACCAGGGGCAGCTGGGGTTGCCTGGCGGTACCCATAGCAAGACTCCTCCCCTGGGCCAGTCAGGCGAACCGAGGTCTCTGAGGGTTAGCGAAGGCAACCCTGACCCCAGCACAATATCCTCTTTTAGCTCCTGTAGCTCTCAACACCACATGCCGTTTTGGGGAGCTGAGAAAAGGGAGCAAAATCCTGTTTCAGAGGAGACCCGAGCCCGGCGGAGGGAAGTCTTCTTTATGAACTTTGTGAGAGGGGTCTGAGCCCGGCAGAGCGAGACCCTTGTGAACTTTGTGAGAGGGTCCATACCCGGTGGGGAGAGTGGTCCGGTGCCACGTGGGCGCTCATTCGAAGGTCTCCCGCAGGTACCACTCTCCTGAACAAGGAAAGTATTGAGCTAAAATGTGTTGAATCTACAAGTATAAAGAGGCTCTAGGGGAGGCTGGCGTGAGGTGTCGAGGTGGTCATACAACGGTCAAGCCAAACCCCTTATACAATCGAAAGTCCTTGGCACGTTGCAGAAGCATTTGAGGAATATAAAAGTGTGAACCCGACTAAGGGAAGTGTAAAACTGGTGTTTGAGCCTGAATGAGGGGAACGCTGTGTGAACTGTGATATTGTGAAGTACGCACTTACCAGAGAATAACAGAGTGACCCAGCGAGACATGAACACCCCTCAGAAGTCTCTGTTTGAACTAGCAAGTGCTTTAGGAGGCCGGTGAAGGAAGGTCTGAGCCCGCATGAGGGGGACCTAACTAAACTAGATGGTTGTTTAAAAAGACATTGAGACTTTTGATTATTACAAATGATGAGATTGTGATTGAAAGGTGGTAGTGCACCCGACTGAGGGACGTCAAGTGAAAAGCTAAGGGAAGTGAATCCCACATCATGAAAAAGCTAAGTGAACTACATTGTGGTGACAAATGTGACCCTGACTGAGGAATGTCCAAAGGCAGGGGTTGGTCTGAGCCCGACTGAGGGAGGCTAACGCTGACAGTAGGATCGGAGCCCAGCTGAGGGGGGATCCTAGGGTGAAGAGTAATCACCCGATGTGGAGATAGCAGAAGGAACTTTTGTTTTGTTGATTATGACATATCAGGCCCTCTGAAGCAAGAGACTTTGCATGAGAAGATATCTGGACACAGAAGGCCCTGATATTGAGAAAAGGAACTGTAAGCTCGTGCCGGAGAAGCCCAGGAGTGTGCTGTGCCCAAGAGTCCCTCCATGTCCCGTGCTAAAAACTTAGGGAAGGGCCATAACATCCTGACTTATCATTTTGTGAACACTTCTTTCTTTTCTTGTGAACATTATCCCACTCTCTTTTGTAGCATTGCGGTAAGGATTGGCAATAGTTTTTCTTTTAGTATAGGCCCTGTTTATTTAACTAGACTCCACTAGGACTGTATTATTATTTGATGATATATGATATGGCATTTATAACGTGCCTGTACACAAGTGTTTCTAGGTGCGACAAGATAAGGAGGGGGAAACAAGGGAGGACAAATTAACAATCTTACTAGGCCTTGTGTCATTCAGATTGCGCAAGTGCAGGGAAGGGGAGAAGTGCCAGGGGGGGAGGGGAAGTGCAGTTAACCCACAAGTGCACCCAGCGGGTGGCTCATAAGTGCAGAGAAGGGACTGTAGGGTTGAAGATACAGACCCTTAAGTGCTGGGGAGCCCAGAGGCAGTGCAAGGGCAACTGGACATGCAGGAGCCTGGGCCCGAGTTCAGCAGGTGACCAGTGCGCAGAGCAGTCAGGTACACCAGCAGGGGAGAGGAAGAGAGAAAGCAAAAAGGAAGGTCTTGAGTTGCTTCCGGAAGCGGAGGTGGTTCTGCTCAAGTTAGACAGAGGCAAGGAGGCTGTTCCACAGGGAGGCCTCAGCCGAGGAGATAGATCTGCTCCCAACTCTCTGCTTGGAGAAGCGTCTGACCCTCAGAAAGTTGGCGGTGGATGAGCAGAGAGCTCGAGAAGGAAGATGTTTTGGACAAGAAAGTTGGAGTTAGAGCAGTCCCAGACCCCAGAAAGCCTTGTGGACGATGCAGAGGGTCTTGAACTTGATCCTTGCAGCCAAACGGAGCCAGTGAAGAGATGTCAGAGCTGGAGAGATACGATTCCTGGGCTTGAGGCCAAGGACAAGTCTTGCAGTCCTATTCTGGATAAGTTGCAAAGGTCGAAGAGTAGAGGTAGGAAGATTTAGAAAGAGGCTGTGGCAATAGTCCAGCCTAGAGATGACCAGAGCTCCTAGCTTGCTCCCATCTTAGATTTTGGTTTAGATTAGGTGTTTAGCTCACACATTTTTACAGTTTAATTAACACCCTTGAACTGTGATCACTTGTGTCTGTCTTACTTTGATACCATGCCTTCCTTACACTAAGTAATGGCATTGGTATGCCAGCAACCCGGTAACCCTTTACTTTCCCTCGGCTTACCGGTTGCCTTTGGCGCTGCTTCACCTTTGTCGGCTTTGCTGTATTGGCAGTGTGTGCCCGGTTAAGCGCAGTCTTGCTACTTTTCCTGTTTCCTTGGTGCACGGGTCCTGCAGTGTTTCCCTTCCTCGGGATGAACTGCTGGCAACTAATTTTCTTCTCTCCGCAGTTGGGTCAGCATCTGTGCAGTATGCGGCCGCGGGTCTTCCTTCCGCGTGGTTTTCAGCTGTGTTCCCGACCGCCATGTAGACCCGCATCTGCAGCTTTCTCTGTTCCTTGCTCCCATCTCAGATTTTGGTTTAGATTAGTTGTTTAGCTCACCCATTTTTGCAGTTTAATTAACACCCTTGAACTGTGATAACTTATGTCTGTCTTACTTTGAAACCATGCCTTCCTTACACTAAGTAATGGCATTGGTGTGCCAGCAACCCGGTAACCCTTTTACTTTCCCTCGGCTTACCGGTTGCCTTTGGCGCTGCTTCACCTTCGTCGGCTTTGCTGTATTGGCATAGTGTGTGCCCGGTTAAGCGCAGTCTTGCTACTTTTCCTGTTTCCTCGGTGCACGGGTCCTGCAGTTTTTCCCTTCCTCGGGATAACTGCTGGCACCTCTTTTTCTTCTCTCCGCAGTTGGGTCAGCATCTGTGCTGTATGCAGCCGCGGGTCTTCCTTTCACGTGGTTTTCAGCTGTGTTCCCGACCGCCATGCAGACCCGTATCTGCAGCTTTCTCTGTTCCTTCTCCTTCTCTCGACTGCCATCATCTGTTTTTGGATCGTATTTAAAATTCCCGGCTCGGCTATTTGTCCTTCAACAACTAGACCATTTTGTTTGATACTTGGTCCTATTAATCATTACTCTGCTGATCTTCCTCGTGTCAGTGGCTAGCATGTGGTCTCTACGGGCATTTTGGGGGGAACACAAGTAGCTTTACTAAAAGGTTGGAAAGGGACATGACAATATTCCATTAAGGTTTTGGGAATTAAAGGAACATCTTTACAAGTGAAGGGGGGGTTTGTGGTTTCCCCCAATGATGTCATTTCATCCCCCCCACCCCTGAGGGTCATCCCCCCAGGGTGGTCCTCCCTCATATAACTGCCCCCATGGTCAGGATCAGGTAGCGACTGTGGTCCCCTGGCCCTATGGAGAGAGGCTACAGTGATGACGCAATCGGATTCATCACAGTACAGATACCTTTATTTAAGTTTACATTGGTAATTATGTGCATATTATTTAACTCTTCACTTTGCATACTCCAGATCAGTGTTACCGCAAATAGCTCAAATGTATCTTCCTTTCTTCCACAGTCAAAGAATACAACATGTGATATCACTATTACTGTCAGGTAGTATGTTTTAAATGATTCAAAAATGTATTTAGTATCTCTTGTCAGGAATTTATTATGACCAATTAATGCTAATTCTGAATAATAATGTGTATATACGTTAAACAATTGCTATAATTAATCCAAGTGATTATCTTTCAAAACTATAATACAAACTGTACATATTTTTCAACAGATTGTACCAACATTCTGCCGATGAAGGGATCAACATGTTCCAAAATGCATCGAGCAATCGATTTTCTGTTAATATAATCTAAAGGCATCTTAATATATACTACTTTAAAAACATATGGGCTTCTCAAGTTTTGTTCTAAAATGAATCCATTGTCAAACATGGTTCCATTACACTATTTGAAAAGTATTAACTCTGCATTATTGTTCGCAAGGAGCCTAGTTTTCGGCCGTTTTTCAGTTAAATAGTGTGAAGAGAACAGGAGTATCTGCATGTTTAGGATACTATTTCTAAACTGTTACTATCAGACATTTTTAAAGGAGTATTTAGGCCATGATTAAAATCTGACTAGTCTGAATTCATGTTAGCTGAGTGGCTCGGTAACAAGTTAATATACTCCTCTGTTGTCTATAAATCAAGTTGGAGGAATTGGAATAGTTGTTGAGACAGTTGACTTGAAATGAGAAGCCTTTGACTTCTGTGATCTCCCATATGTGTGAGGGTCAGGGACCTGGCCCAGTCAGGAGGGGATAGGGACCCCTCTCAACCTGGGTAGGAGGCCTACAAGTGTTTTCACCAGAGATAGACCTGCCCCCAGAGGTGGTGTGTGGGAGTTGGGTGGGCCTCAGTCTCTGCCCCCTGTCTGAGCCTTGTTACAAGTGGAGGGTACCACAATCTATCACCCAATGCATGAAATACCTTGTGCTGGCCAGAGTGTTTCCTTCATTCCAGGGCTCCAGATCCTAGAAAACAATGCCACAGCCAGAAGTCGATGCACTCTGGCAGAATGACTCACCGACTTCGTGAATGACGCAGAACCAGTAGCATGAGTCCGAAGACCATGGCCACAGTTAAGAGAAACACCTGCCTCTGCAGCAGGCACCCAGTCAACAAACCCCATGACAAAAAGACTGACCCAAACGCTGCTAACAAGAAGAGGGTGAGGCTAAGCTAAGATTTTGAAAGTTCCCACCACTGTGTCACCATCCAAAGGGGGAAAGCATTAGATTGGCCCCAAATACTAGGTAAATCAACAAGCCAATGGGAAGACGAGAGAGTGTAGATAAAAGGATGTGAAGGGTAAAAAAAACAGCAGTAAAAAGCAGGAGCATTGGGTGTTTGGGTGAGTTCAAGTGGAGTGGAGGCAGACCAAAAGGCCAGTCAGAGGAAGGACAGTGGAGAGGAGTGCTGAGAAGACTGTTTCAGAGACTATTGCTGCAGCGGTGATGGTTGTGAGAGACAGTGTGTTAGTGTGTGTGGATGATTGTTTTTATTTGTGAGTGTGGGTTTTAGAGAGATTAGGAGGATACATGGGAGAAGGGTGAGTATAAGAGGTGAATACAATTGAGTGGAGAGTAGAGCGGACAATAGAGGGGAGAGGAGAGAGTATAACAGTAGTTAGGAGTTTGTATGATCATCACATGGATAGGAACGGGGAGCAAAGATGGAGAAGGAGAGAAGGATCTAGAGGGAGTGCAGTAGACAACAAAGGGAGGGAGGAGTAGAACATTAGGGAAATTAACGCATGGGCATAGAAGGACTGAGTGAGAGTCACCAATTCATGTTACAACATATCTTAGGGAATTATTAGGACAGGTTCTCTATAGAAGAACAACAGAGGGAGTGAGTTAGAAAGGTCTGAAGCCTTTAGGCCATTACATTTTAGTCAGCATCATAGAAAGTTAGTGTTACTAATCTCTAGTTGACAACCTGTGGTTTAGGGAAGCCTGGGCTAAGGAGGTGGGAAGCGCACAGGAGACAAGAGCAAGGTGGCCCTAAGGGTGCCACATTTCCATTACAATACATCACATTTCAGAGACACTTTAAGTTTGCGAAATCAAGACCCTTGAACCATGTTCTGGCATTTTTAAGGCCCTCTGTTACACATATAGTTGATCCCCATCACGTAAATTGTTTTTGATGATTGCACTCAGGAAATGAAGGCACAGGTTATGCACGTCAGCCTTTTGAAAGCAGGCTGAGCAAGACCAGCAAGTCTTACAACCGGATTAAAAAATACTAATGGAAAGCAAAGAAAATGTGAAGATGAAGCCACCAGATGGAGAAGTTTTCCAAACTATGATAAGCTGCATAAATGTTGATACACGTCATGAGAGCAATACACCTGAGCTTAGAGGTATCCGGCCCTATTAAAGGGAAGCCAACAGAAGCAAAAGGTGGGTGTGGTCAAGCATGAGACTTTTCACACATCTGCTTTTAGTAATCTATTAAATTGGTTTTGCTCAGGTAAGGGGTTCTCCGGACCAGGCCTATAGGACACTAATATACTGAAAAATGCGGCAACCAGAATGTGGGATAGAGAGACACACACAAAAGTACTTCATTGATATGATTACTTAACAAACTTACACATATTTTGGATTCATCAACAAACATTATATCCAGTGTTTCATTCTTCAATGCGTTTTCAGCACATAAAGCTCTTATTACTACTAAACAAACCTGTATAGCTTCGAAAATGCTGGTGCTTCCATGGGATTTAATTTTTGACACCCACTGAACAGCATCATGGCAGGCTTCATCTGTAGCTTCCACCAGACAGTCTTGCCAGACATCTGCATATTCAGCAAAACTTATCAAGTTAAACCTGAGAAGAAAACATATACTTCAATTACTGTAGTGTCTAAGTATGACAACAACAGTGGCTTCTGCAAACATCGGCACCTAGCAGTACTGTCGAATTTAGTTTATTTTCTCGGTTTTACCTGTAACCATAACGTCCCTGTAACAATGTTTTTCCATCGAATTTCATAGGTTTTTGCTAGTGCAACTTAACCATAATGTCCCTTTAACAACATTTTTGTAAGTGAATTTCATAGGTTTTTAGTAGGGCACAGTAAGCAGAGCATTGCTTTAGCATAGTGTATGTTTGTTTATTATTTATAGAGTGCTCCGCACCATGGGGTATCTGGGCACATTACAAGACAATTTAGAATACATGTACAAAGTCTAGTCAAGGCATGTAAGGTACAAATATATGTAAGGGTGACTTGCATAGATCAAAGCACACAATGCATGAATAAATAACAGGCAAGACAATGACAGTCGGAAGAGACGTAGGTGCAGTGTACTAGTCATGGAATGATGCTATGTTTGTAGTACCGCAGCTTCACCATAATGTCCCTTTAGCAATATTTTTTGTAGCCGATTATGATATAAAGATCCTTGAAAAGAGTCACAATGTAAGTGGCAATGAAGGGAGGCAGTGCGACGGGCATCGTATGCCTTCCACACAATTGTGTGCTAAATGGAAGGAACTGTGGTACTGTGTAAAACACTGCAGTGCAAACAGGTAGAAATGGGTGGCTGTTGAAACAGATGGTTGTGCGTGTTGCAGTGCGTTTTCAAGAGCGCAAGTGCGCTACAGCAAGCACAAACAGTATTCCTATACTTCCAAAAAGGGCAGCAAGGCAATGTATATAGAGCGTGCAGAATACAGAAATGCAGTAATATCAACAAGAACGCTATTTGTGGGGGAAACTGCTCGTGTTGTGAAACGATAGATTCTCATTTCTACAGTACGAAAATGGCACAAGTTGTAAAAAGACACAAATACAGTTCTTCACAATGTACCGCGCTTTATTCATTTCCGAAACAAATAAAAAAATAACGCGCCTACATGGGTGCATATTAGGATAAAAAATTATGTAGGAGAATGGAAACAGAAGCATTACCCGGCCGACTACCTCCCTCAGCACAAACTCCACTGAAAATTGTGTTACATGGTCTGCATTTGTCATTCCACATTCAACAACAATAATATAGTCAGGATCGAGCTTCACCAAAGTCTCACACACACAAACGAAAATCAATCACTGCAGTGTAGGTGCTCCATATGTGTACAAACCCACGATACACTCCACACAACTCCCACCGGACTCTGTTGTCCATTCACTGTCAAGTAATGTACATACAATTCACCCACAAAGCATACGCTGTGGCGTGTACAACACACAGCCATAAGCTCACCCTCTGCATGTAGGTCCACAAATATACTGTGTACCACAGTCTGTGCGTCCAATCCACACCCAGAAAGCCTAATGCGCAATCCTGCGTCCTCCACAATCCCAAATATAAGATGGCCATATGCAAAAGGGGTGATCGTTACACGTACAACCCTCCAACTGTCACAATGTCTGCAGACTTTTGCAGGTGTGCGCACGCAGGAGTACGGGAATAAATGTCAACCAGGGTAGGGGATGTCCTTTGTAATTGTGGCTCTTAAAAATGGCATTTTAAAAAAATATGTAAACCAGCTTCCACAGTAACAACTCTTTTTTTCAGGCTTTTATAAATGTTTTTATTTGTTGCACGGTGCCTCACATTCTTACAGTAGCGTCTTCAGTCCAGCCTGTAGATTGGAAAACCAAATGTCATTGCGAATGGGTGACAATGAAACACCATTTCCATTGTGAAGGTGCACATATCGATAATCAATGTTGTCATTCTCACAGGAGTACATTCCAGCAGCATACAAAACTTTACACATGCTTCTGTTGATAAGACGCCTTCCCACCTCTGGCTGCCAACAACATTCATTGGAATAATTATATACTGGACTTGGTCGTATACATGAGAAAAGCACCTTCACACTGGCAAAAATGCGCTGCACTTCTTTCATCATCTTTTTGAGTTGACGGTACACACTTGCACAAGCTATGGAACCCAAAAGCAATGCTCCATAGTGCACTACCACAATGTGTACAGTACCTAAAGTGGCCACTCATCGACATTCTACAACCGTATGGACAGGGACACTGCACCACAAAGCGTCCACTTCGTCCAAATTCAAATAGCCATTAAGGCCTCTTTCCACAACATACTGGAGCAGATCTAGCACAAAGCAATCACCCACTATGACAACTGTGCATCTCGCCATCTCTGCCAGCCTCACTACACACAGTAATGAAACCAAATATGGCCACCCTTTCCTGTGATGCACATTCTAACCACCTGATTGTACAATTGCAATAATCGCATTTCCATTGGCCAGCATGTTCAAAAGCGCAGAATGTAGCACGTGCCCCAGTAAATCATGAACAGTCCTTCATCCCTTTCCACTATCTGCTTCCCACCACGCCCTTATTAGATATTTGTAAGTACTCACACACGCATCCACCAATGCCCTCCAAGACTTCACCATCTTACAATCTATGTTCTCCACAAGACTTCATATGTACCGTTACAAAATCAGCCTGCAAGTGTGCCGTTATTGGGAAGCACGTCCAGTGGAAAGTTCAGTGAAACATTACAGGAGTTATACATGCACATTCATCCACATAAGCACCCATCACCACAAAACAAAGGTATGACATTTTTTTGGCAGTATGGTCAGAACTCTGTTATAAGTGCCTCTGTGCACGATATCTGCCCCTAAGCGTCCACTAAGTGTTTAAAACGCATACTGATGTTCCTCCCATCTCCTACCATGAAGTGGCAATTTGTTGGTATGTGCTTGCAACGTTTTCATTTACCCATTTCATACACTATATTAGCGAAACAGGAACTCTGTTCTTTCCTTCCCACAATGATGCACACAGTGTTCCCCACTAGCCCACCTACTACATAACTCGTAAAAAGAAGTCACCACCACTGAATGTATCTTAGCAACTTTCAGTCACTTTGCAAAAGGTCAGTGTCTGCATAGGTGTGGTGCTTTGTACGTTGCACTGTTCCCACAGGCTCTTTTTAAATCTGCCAGCTTCCACTCTGCGCCTTCAGCAAGTCTTCCATAAGAGGAGAGCGCAAGTTATCCTTCGCAGGGATCGTACTTCTGCTCGACTAAAATGTCTGCAATAGCTCTCTCTCCTCCTTCCCATTCACTTGCGCACTCTCAATGTCAGCTGGCCTAGAGGAATCAATGTCTCTGTGTGGCCTCCGTTCCGCCTCCCTATCCTCTGCGTACCTTCACACACTTATAATGTGGCGCGATACAAATGGCACAAAATATCATAGCACATCATATCATATGATGCACACACTGCACTCATAGCATGCCACGTGCCTTGTACACTTCACAATACGGTCTTCCCATTGTAATGCATGTACTACAAAAGTCGGAAAAGGGATCCCACAAAAGCAGCATGGAATGTATATTAGCAATATTAAGCAGGTGTGTGCAGTGCATGCATACTAACAGGATGCATGCCCCTTACCTTGCACACTTTCACCATAGCCTCCTACATTTATCTGCACAAACAGACCTTCTGTCAGAGTGTTTGTGTACACACCACAACCAGCAACCACATTGCCCAATGGCTTAGCCTCCACAGTGCCAATGCTATAGGTGCCATCCTAAAAACAGCCATAACTGCCACGTCTAAGCCTCAAAGTCCTGCGGAATCCACAGCATTAGCGTGCTAGAAACTGGAGGGGGAGAGATTTCAGGGGATGTTGTGGGTCAGGGGGGGAATGTAAGACGGGTGGGTATTGTGTCTTTAGGATTATCTCTAAAAACACTTATATTTATTGTTTTTTGTTATTTTTGTTGTGTGTGTTTTTGGTGCGTGCATTCAAACTGTTCTTTATTTGTTTTTCTCTCTATTGCTCACTGTTTGCTTCTCCTCCTGACATTTTTGTCGAGTGAAGATGAACGGTTATCCGACATTGCTACAGGATTCTCTGCAAAGCTGCGTGCAGAGTGGCAAACACAACAGCATTGCCAATAGAAGTTAAATAAATGCCATTTCCTTGGAACCACTGGAAATCTTGCTGGTTATTTATGCTTTCCGAGTCGGTGCAGAACATCCCAGCACTGCACATAAAGTCGCACATGCTCCTGTTTATCCAAAGTCTCCCAACCTCTGGCTGTGGACAAATTACACCAGCATGCTCCCAATGTCCTCTTGGTGTCATCGATGACAAAATCACCTTTGCAGTAGGAAATATCTGCATCACAGCTGTCAGTAACTTTTTTCAGTAAGTGAGCAAATGTGAGCATAACATGTGCCCCAAATATAGTCCTCCAAAATGCACAACCATCACATCTACAGTACCAACAGAGGCCACACATTTGCAAAGGAGATCCATGCACCCGAAAACCCCACTCAAACTGTGCCACAAAAAGTCTGCACTCCTTCCAACTGAAAGTCAGTATCGAAGCCTCTTTCCACGGCATACCTGTGCAGATTGTGCACAAAGGTATCACCAACTGTAAGCACTCGCGGTCTGTCCATCTCTGCCAACTTCACTGTTATCGAACTTTGGGTAAATATGTCACCACCCCTTGCAGTGAACCACACCTTTTCGAATCCTCAATGGAGAATCCCCACAGTTACATTTGCGAGGGCTCCATGCGCAGAAGGCCATTATGTGGCATGTGCGCTTTCCCAGCTACAGCTAAGGCCATGTCCCAGTAAAGCAGACACAATACTTCTTCCCCTTGCACTCAAATTTTCCAACACTCCCTTACTGGCAGCTATTGGCGACTATGAAATTTGCAAAAATGCCTGCACCAATCACTTACTGAACCTCGGCATTGCACACTATCATTTCTGTACACAACTCAATATTTCCCGTTAAGCACTCTAAGAACACGTTCCCTTTGCTTCCAAAGCACCTCCACCAGAAACTTTTCCTACAGGATGCCCTATTTCAGCATCCACAATGATTCTGTAGCGCACCCAGCACACCTTTCACCATGCACACAACAGTCCAACCTTGCCCACACCCAGAACAACACTATGAATCCATGAATGCGACCATGTGGACAGCTAACATTGTGCACAAACGTAACATACATAACGGCACTTCAACCCAACACCCTCACACCAGAAAGCACCTATTCATGAAAACAGGTTGCAATTAGCAGCACCCACAAACAAACCACAGCCTCCATCACCCCTACCCACTGCCATTCACTAAGTAATGTGTCACTACCAACCTACCCACAACCTTTTCACAACATTGACCCTACTTCAACAAATCAGCACACAGCATAGTAACCAAGCACATTTAAGGTGCACTTGTACCATATCCTCTTCCATACTAACAGTATGCAAACCCAGCACCCACTGCCCACACTGCATGACTTTTGACACCACCATCGCCAAGTACACATAAAAAACTTTACCATGTTGCAACAGTGTCCTCACCTGCAAAACCAAACATGCATGCATGGCACCTCACTTCTCCTGCTTTATTTCGTCTGAAATGTGCTCCACACCCATTCTTTACAGCTCACCACCATCTAACTGCTGCAGAATCCAATATGCATTACTGCTGTGTGTGTCCTACCCACAACCTTTTCACAACATTGGCCCTACTTCAACAAATCAGCACACAGCATAGTAACCTAGCACATTTAAGGTACACTTCCTACCATATCCTCTTCCATACTCACAGTATGCAAACCCAGCACCCAGTGCCCACACTGCATGCCTTTCACACCACCATCGCCAAGTACACATCAAAAACGTTACCATGTTATAAAGTGTCGTCACCTGCAAAAGCAAACATGCACGCATGGCACCTTACTTCTCCTGCTGTATTGCGTCAGGGCACCACCCTCTAACTGCAGCAAAAATCCAAAATGCATTACTGCCGTGTATGTCCTAAGGTCCTAGTCTCTTGAGTGCATGGCCTACGGCCTTCGGCCATACACCCAACAGTCTAGGCCTTCAACACTCTCACTGCTACATAATGGCACCATCCATTTCACCATGTCACCAACTATGACAATCCGCATACACAGCACTGAAACCAGCACTCCGAACCAACCGGCACACCACCATACAGCTAAACAGGAAACATTTGCTAAACTTACCACAATGTATAAACACACCACTGACTCCTGCACCCCTGTGCACTTTCATTCACATAGTATGTACGTACCCACTTCCATTCACAAAGTAATGTGTCACTGTAAACCCACCCACATTCCGTTCACAACATTGCTCCTACTCCAACCAATCTGCACACACCACACTATGCAAGTACCCCCTCTACCGGATACATACTCACACATGCATTGCTGTGGTGTGTGAGCTGAAGCCCTGGGCTCTTGAAAGCATGGGCTCCAGCCTACTTCCTTCGGCCATGCACCCAATAGTGTAATCCTTCACCAAACCCACCCCAAGTGCATGCACCCATGCATGCCACCATGTCCCTAACCATTGCTTCCATCCGCATAGCACAAGCACCCGTGCTCCCACCCACCCTGTGCCATAACCAATTCACTCCCCTTCTGAAATTCACCTGCCACCACTCAACATGGAAAGAGGTTGACGCAGACAGGTTGCCAATATAGAACCAAAACACTGTCTCCTGCACCCTGTGCACTTTCATTCACATACTACGAACGTACCCACTTCCATTCACAAAGTATGGTATCACTACCAACCTACCCACATAGTGTTTGCTACAGTAGCCCTACTCTAACCAATCTGCACACACCAGACTATGCAAGCACCCCCCCCTCAACTGGATGCAGAGTAACACATGCATAGTAGCGGTGGGTGAGATGAAGCCCTAGGCTCTTCAGAGCATGGGCTCCGGCCTACAGCCATGCACCCAATAGTCTAATCTTTCAACAGACCCACCACAACTACATGCACCCATGCATGCCACCATGTCCCCACCTACCGCAATCCATCCGCATAGTACAGGCACCCACGCTCCCACCCACCCTATGCCATGTGCAAATCACTCCCTTCTTAAAATCACCTGCCACTACTCACCACGTAAAGAGGTCACCCGCAAACCGCTCTGGGCAGAAGGTAGTGCGACGTTACAAAAGCTGCCTTAAATCATCACACAAAGGTGTCGGCTGTCTAGGTACCCAGGAAATCGCGCTATACGTACCAATACTGCAGCCACTCCTCCTTCTTCCACCTACTTACATATGTCACATTAACCACTTGTCACCCCCCCACGCTGTCCCACCCTTGCCGCGGCCAACACATGGCGAACAGTACATTTTGCAGACCCTTCCGCCGGCACACTGTCCTCTGAGACACCATAGTGGCGTTTCGCAAACATTGTTGACACACAGCATGCTTCCCTCCAGCCAACCACCGGCCGCATCCAAAGTTCACCGACAGCACATCGTACCGCAGGCCAATGACACTTCGGTCCGCGGAGCGAACAGGAAAATGGGTCCGCGGAGCAGACCCAGATATCACTAATATTTTAGACGTACATTTCAGTCATTTCCAATATAAGTACCACCAAAGACACAAACACACGCTTTCTGACCCAAACCCCCGCTCCTGCCGCAAATTTGATGAGAATCCGTCCAACCGTTCGGGCTGTAGCCATGCTCAAAGTTTTCCCCCATCCAGTCTATGGAAAAAAAAACATTTATGGGACCACCCTATAACTTTGCCCCCACCCCCACCCCCACGAAACCTCTCCCAACTTGGCGTAACAATTCAGAGCCGACCATATAGTTGTTTTGCAAAGTTTGGCGAGGATTTGTTCATGGCCAGCAAACTTATAAGCCGCCGAAAAAGTGCTCTTCCTATGAGTTTAGCAACTTAACCATAACTACACGGGGGCTACTGCGGGCCGTGTAATATATATATATATATATATACACCAACAAATCCCAATAAATGGTACAAGTATTCTATAAAAGTACACATCCACAGAATTATGCATGGAACCAGACCAAGTTCAAACCAGTGTGGGGTTTGAGAATAGGGTGAGACAGTAAACCTATTTTACTTTAGAAGAGTGTGCCAATATAATAAGATAACATCACATAATAAAGTGCTCCAACAAGATAGTCTAATTTATGATGTACATCCAGAAACTGAAAACTATAAACATTTCTACTGAGCATTGCCCCCACTGTTAAAGAACTAAGTGGGCAGTTGACCCATTTCCCTCTGTACTCTGCACCTCTGGGGGATATCTCATTTATAAAACAGACTGCATTTGACTACCTATCCTTTCAAACTGAGCTATGAGTGTGTTAAATAGCAGGCAGGAGTCAGTAATTCAGGTTAAATCAAAGAAGGGGTTTATTCAGGTTTTTTCGACCGAATTTGCCGTTTGTATAACTCATGTGACAAATAATGCAACATAAATAGGCTTCTCACTGGCACTGTGCTTTTCAGAACGAAATTGCAGCTTTTGAAACTTAAACCACCAACAATGCAAAAATAATAGGCTTTTCACTCCTGCACTTCACTTGCAATGGCCATATCACGGAACATTCCTTTTTTTTCTGCCGGCTTTTCCTCGTGAGCCGAGTTTGAACCAAGAAGGAAAATAAAGAAAACAAAACCACGAACGTTCCTCCCAGACGGCGTTGTGCTCTCGCAATTAGTGCTCTGCTCGTAAAATGTCACAGGAGTTCCAAGAGCACCCTTTCCTTGCCGTCTTTGTTTTCGCTTTGGTTGCCCGTATCCCTGGGTTGAATGTGCGGCTGTAGGGGCTTCCTCGGTCCCAGGGATAGATTGACCTAGTATGCCCACTCGAATCCACTGACGTCCGGGCTCCACTCCGCTGTGCCTGCACTCGGCTCCTAGATAAAAAAATCGGGAGAGCTAATGAGTTCCAGGTGGCTGTTTTTAACCGCACCTCCCCTCCACCCGCTTCACCTTTGGGTGTGCGCAATTCCTTCCACCTTTCCCCAGTCAGTCCCTCCCTTTCTCTCTCCACCTCCCGAGGCATTGGTTTTTCTGCTTCTTTGTTTTTATCATGGCACAGTGCAACTTCCATATCCCGTACTTTGCCCACCTCGTATCTCTTCCTGCCACGGCTATAGGGAAAAGGGAACCTTTCCTTCCTGCTATGCAACCCCCTTTTATTCATTTTTAGTTTAAAAGGAATATATTTGTGCTGATCCAGAGGCATTATGGGAGATGTAGTCCGTGGTCTGACATCCCCTGTTGGAAAACTTCTTGTAATTCCTACCAGCGACATATTGACCTTTCTCGTGTTTTTATTAGTGGGAGTCACTGTTCTTGGTGACTCAGGATTACTCGACTTAACTCCCTGGTTGGAGTTTCCTTGTGGTTTTTCTGTTTCTCCTGGCCATTGCCGGCCAACCCCACTGGCACCGGGGTTTCCAGCCTCTCAGAGTGATATCTCTTCTGTTAAACTGAGTGTTCTATTCTACTAAACACCATCTGTAACTATACATTATTTGAAGCTGAGCCAGGAATGGTTTCCTGTTTTAGTAAAAATCACCCAGTCTTTTGAAAAGTGCATACTATTAGGTAGTTGAACCATGAGTGATGTCTTCTCATTAAATATTTGCTGTCTCTTGCTTGTATTTACAGAATGCATGAACAATTCCTAAATCCTTGTACTGAGGCATATTGAATTGATCTGAGAGACCATTTTAAAAAAATAATGCCTAATATGTCAAAATAATGATTTTAACAAGCGATTAATGTTGCTATATGTATACTTTTCTTCTTCTTGTTTACTTTTATTGAGACTTGAATTGTTAAAAATCTCTTTTTAATATTAATTGAATGTTTTTATTGCTGTATGCCTTTATGGATTTTTTCTCTGTGAAAGGGACAGTAAGCTAAAGACTTGGTAGAGTCTCTCTCAGGGGTTATTCACCCAATAACAGGTCTTTGGGCTGTGTTTGTGCTGGTAGAGAGATTCCCAGACCCCCCCCCACCCCCTGTTTTGCATAAATTAACTTTGGGTCTCACCCTAAGTTACCAGAGCGATCCAGACGTGGACCCCTTGCTCACTGTTCTTAGAGAGGCACAGCTTCACCTCACTGATGATGCCCAACAAGGCTGAAACACGTGTATGGGGTTGCTGTTGGTACTCTTGTTCAGAGGAGAATTGCCTAGTATTTTGGTGCTGGACTGCCCCTGGGCAGGACAAAATGTGATATGCAGGGACATTTCTTTGAAAAGGACAGTGAGCTAAAGACTTGGTAGAGTCTCTCCCAGGGGTTATTCACCCAAGAACAGGTCATTGGGCTGTGTTCGTGCTGGTAGAGAGATTCCCAGACGCCCCCTTGGTTCACCATCTATACCTATACATTATTTGAAGCTGAGCCGGGAATGGTTTCCTGTTTTAGTAAAAATCACCCAGTCTTTTGAGGAGTGCATACTATTAGGTAGTTGAACCATGAGTGATGTCTTCTCATTAAATATTTGCTGTCTCTTGCTTGTATTTACAGAAGGCATGAACAATTCCTATATCCTTGTACAGAGGCATATTGAATTGATCTGAGAGACCATTTTTTTAAAAAAAAATGCCTTATATGTCAAAATAATGTTTTTAACAAGCGATTAATGTTGCTATATGTATACTTTTCTTCTTCTTGTTTACTTTTATTGAGACTTGAATTGTTAAAAATCCCTCTTTAATATTAATTGAATGTTTTTATTGCTGTATGCCTTTATGGCTTTTATGCCGGAATAAAGCTCATTTGAATTGAATAATGCACAACAAGAGGGTGCATGCATTGATCGAATAACAAAAAGCAGGTGACTATCACATGTATAAACCAGTGGGAACGTTAAACACATCTGAAATTAGTGCTGGTCAGGTGTGAGATGCTAAACAGGTTTGCCATCATCTAACTGCATTCTGATACTTATAAACCCAGCTTTATTTGTCTAAAACAAAAACATGTGGTAACTCAGAAGAGACTGACAAGGAGACATGATTAACAGCAGTTTTATTCTCTCTTCAAAGTAAAAAGTCCTAATCTTTCCACAACCCTTTGATACTAAGTCCTGCTCTATACAAAAGAACGTCCAAAAGGGTGCTCATCTGGGTGCCAAGATGGCTAAACATAAATGAAGTCCTCCATCCAGAATCCTAATCTAACCTAGTCTCTCCCTACTACTCAAAAGAAAAGAAAACATAAAACAACCAACATATACTTTTGGGCGTTTCCCAATTAAAGAGAAGGCTGCTGGCCTCCACCCTTGTGTCTCTTCACCCTAGGCCCTTGTCTATGTTTGCAGTCCCAAGCATGCAGCTGGAGAGCCGTCCCAGGGTCCAGCCAGGTCTGTGTCTTGCAAAACTGATTTTCTCTCAGACTTTCTCCTTTCGGACACGTTTTCCTCCCTTTTAATCCCCCACTCTACCGGGGTTCCCTCAGTCTCTTTGTCCCTACTTTGGGGCACCTCTCCTTCCCACTTCCCACCCTGGGGTTTCTTTCTTCTTTCCCAACTAGGGTTTCTTGGTTCTCTCCGCCACACTGGCACTTGACTTACTCTCTCTCCACCGTTCTTTCCCCACACCACAGCTTGTAACTGTCTCTCACTCCACTCTGGGGCTTCTCTGAGTTCTCCTCACTCACAGACTCATCTCTGTCTCTCTCCCCACCCTGTAGTTCCTCGGGCCTCTCGCCGCTACAGGACTCATTTCTGATTATCCCATCACTCTTGGGCTTCTTGGTTCTTTCCCCGCTCTGGGGCTTGCCTCTTTCTTTCTCCCCAATATGAGGGTTCTTGGATCACTCCCCGCTCTGGTGTATGTTTCTGTTTCTCTCCCCACTATGTGGCTTCTTAGTTCTTTCTCCACTTTGGGGCTAGTTTTTTCCTTACTTCCCACTCTGGAGTTTGACGGATAGCTACCCACTTCGGGCTTGTTTCTCTCCGTTTTGCTGTGCCGTCTGTCTCCTGTGTCGCTGGTGCCACTGCATACCTGCTTGGGATGGGTGGTGCTCCTCTCAAGGGCTCTGCAGTTTGTCCAGTGTTCCTCTGTCCGTGGAGCGTCTTACGCGTCTCGTCAACTGCACTCTACGTCGCTCAGAGACTTCTCTTCTTTCCCAGTCTCCTTGTGCAAGGACCGGTGGGCGGTTTCTTCACAGGGCTTTTCCTTGTCCTTCCGAGGTTCTCTGCTCTTGCTCATGTTGTGGCTACGGCCGTGTCCGGTTAGGCATCCGTGAAGCAGCACTTCACTCGCCAAGTGCACACCACGGTACAGGATGCCTCATCTGGCATGCCCTCTCTACAGCCGGCCACACTTGCTGTGACGTCTTTGAACTCTGCGGGCTGTGCTAACACCTTCTCCTGATTGCTCCCTCAGACGACCTGCCTACAGTAGGCTGTTCTTTTCACCTTTTTGCTGCTGTTTTCCTTTCGATAGGGGTCAGAAGCACAACCAGCCATTAAATGGGCCATAGGGTTATCATACACCTTACCTCCTACATACACCATAAAGGTGTTAGTGTCTGGGGGGAGGGACTTAAGTCCCTCTGTGGAGGGTTCCTTTCCCCTAAGGGGGAGTCACTTCCAGAGGGATCCTACTTACTCCATCCCGTAGGGGTTTTAAGTGTAACAAGCTTGCCTCCTTAGAAACAAAGGGGGTGGCTCTCCTTTCAGGAGAGGTGGCAAACTCCTTGAATTATTCACAATCTGCAGTTGTTGGTCAAGAATACTGAATGAAGTGTGCTTAAAGCAAGCACTTGAACATGTGAGCCCTTAAGGGTACAACTCAAGATCTTTCTTTCTGCATATTATACATCATGTAAGGAAGCAGCAGTGTTTTCGTTGGTTCTATGTGATTTTACCGAAAATATTTACAGAGAAGCATTTTTTACTGAAACAATTTTATCGAACAAATCACTGAATTATTTTTTGAGTTTTTATTTGGGCCCCCCAATCCCGACGTTTCCCTATGGTGGTAACCCCACCCCAAACCCCGCACAACCCGTTTTAACCCCTTAACCCACCCCCATATATATTTTATAAAATCTTTTTTTAAATAAAAATGTTTCAGTAAAAAATGACTCTCTGAAAAAGTTTTCATTAAAATCACTGGATACCGTTTTAGTCATGTGTGCCCATAGCCATCCCTTCAGAAAGTTGGGATATTTCCAGGACTAAAAAGGGGCAGGAAAAAAAAGGTATCTTAGTGACATGTAGTTATCTGGTCACGTTAGTGGACAGCAATTCCCACTGACACACAAGTTCAAACCTTTAAGGGTAGTCTGGGGTAGAAGGGCCCGGCTAACAATATTGTATATTCATTGCTTCATAGGCAGGATTACTGCAAGTATTCGCCAACCGAAACAGAAAAAATGAGGTTGAGTGCTCGTTAGGAACTATTTCTCTTTTGGCAACTTTCCCTCCAACTTTCCATGGACCCCCAATATTTTTGCTTTGTTTTTAACCTGTTCTGAGGTTTTGAGCTTCACGTCCCCTGCCTTTTGCTTATTTCTTATGGGGATATTGATCACTCCCTTCAGACTTTCAGGATTGGGAAACTGTTTCCCTTTTTGTCTTATACTTTTTGGAACTTTTTAACATTGCACACAGCATCTTCATGCAGTGCAATGGGGATAACTTTGCATCACCCTAGCTTTTTACGCTTTGTATTTTTGGTTACTAATATTTGTGCCTAAACACAAGCTGGTGGCAGCAATTATATTTGTACAATTTTTGTGTTATTTTTAGTGTGCACATTAGCATTTACTGCGAATGACTGCTAAAAATGCTCGGTTTGGAAGTTATTTGCGGCATGATTTGTTTTACTGTAAGAAAAATGGTGTCCAGTAAGGCAGTGTTAGGGAGAATTCTCTCTTTAGGCTGAATTTCCTAACCTAGTGAGTCCCCCAGCAGCTTTGCTGGATTTCTGGAGTTTTTTTTTTTTTCTCCTGCCAAGAGTGAGACTCTTTTTGCTCCCACTCTTGGACATGATTTATGGTGGTCCTTTGACTGTTAATGTGTTTTATGGGCTATGGGGTGCTTTACCCCATAGGGTCTCATGTGTTTTTCCTATGTGTGTTACACAGCACCCTCCGTGCAGTGACACAGGGGTGTCATAGTGACACCCCACCATAGACTCCATACCCTGGGACTGACTACTGTCTCCCAGGGCATGTAAAGTCACCATTGGCTTTACTAGTCCCAAATTATTAACAGAAACCGGTACAAACCATCATGTTGTGGACGTACTGGTCGGGGCAATTCGATTGCCCCGGGGTCTGTTAGTCGAGGGGGCACTTCTCCGTCCCCCCTGATCGAGTTTTGGCTGTTGGCAGTGGATACTACTTTTTATATTCGACCGCGAATATATCCCTATGGGATTTTCCCATTGTTCGAGGCTACCAACTTTAATTATTTAATTCTCATAGCCTCGAACATACCGCCGGTTTATTTGTTTAATATTAATTCACCGGTTGGTATTTTTTGCCAGGACTCGATTCTGAAATGGCGTTTGTGTTCTCTTCTGTGACTCCAACCCAAGTCGAGCCCTTTGTTCCACTTTTTGGCAGGCTTCTCCACAGAAGCCTCCAAAAGTGGTGCCACTCTGTCTGGGTACCACAAGGGGTGTGAGAGGGGGTTTAGGCACCCTGGACTGAGTTACCTTGGTAACTCAAGTCGCACTCTCTTGTGATTGGCCCAAGTGGTGAGCCGGCTGGGCTCACCACTTAGCATGTTTGATTGACAGCTAGGCTGAGTGAATGGGGGTGTGCTGCCTAAAAGCAGGGCTTTGGGGACTGGAACTTCAGAAGTCGCCACAGACCCTGAGAATCCGACGAGGGAGAAGCTGAGCCGACCTGCCACGACGACACCACCGGTGGAGCCCTGCGGAACCGACTCACCACTACCCGACGACAGAGAAGATCTCCTGGCTGGAGAGGCTTCTTCCCCTGACTGGTGGGCAGAACCAGTTTACCTTCTTTTCCTCGCATCCCAGGACGTCTTGTGGTCGAATTGCCCGTGCCAAGCACCCCGGCAACCGGATAGCCACTTATCACTGGACTGCGAATAAAAGGACTGCTCCTTTTACCTGAGAACTCCGCGGCTGGTTTCTTCCCTGGCAGTGCAACGGACTCCTATCTTCCTCCCCGACGAGATCCTCTCTTCCCCCGGACGAAGCACCGACTTGCATCCGCTGCCAGGAACAACTGCCACCGCTGGAGTATTCTCACCACTTTAAGGTACCGTGTCCACCAGGCCTCCCTTTCTAAAGATTGCTACAAGGTAATAATAATCCCTTAACCTTCTGGACTGGGCTGTCCGCTTTGACCCTCTAACTGGTCCCTTTCTTTTGGTCCAACTCTTTCCGAACCTTTGCAAGACTTTTGTGCACTTCAACCGTGTGACCTTGGACACATTTCGTTCTGATCCTCTTAAAGTGGATCCGGCCTTCTGAACTCTAACTTCACGGTTTTACTTGCCTTCCTCTCTTGTTGTGTTCTTGTGAAAGTGTTGGGATCTGTTTCAAATTATACTCTGCTTTTCTCTCCCTTTTAAAACGAATTATTAGAGTGCCATCTGCGTTAAGCGCTCACCGCTGTCTGAAAATAAGTGGGGCTTTACTTGTCTAATATTCTTCTAAGGGAGTGTATATCTTTTAGTGACCGTGTTTTTAACTGCTTAACATTAGTGCCTGTGTGTTTTTCTAGATGTGGTTTTAAATAAATAATTCTCTCTCTTTTACACCCCTGGTGGGTGTTCTAAATTGAGAAGTGAATAACTCACCAATCCATACATTTTGTAGAGTAAACTAATGTTGATTTCGGAAAGTCTTAGTTTTTCAATAAATATTACAAGTCTTTAGTATCTGCAAGAGTGGGGGTTGAAAAAGTGGTGTTAGTCAAAGTTATACTTTAATAAGTTCAAGAAAGGATGCTGCCACTAAGAGAATATCTGTGCTTACCTCTTAGCTTCAGTGTTGGGGTGCCCTATGTGGTGCATCCAGCCGCGTTCAGCGACAAAGTTTGCAGGCCACCCTTTTCATTCGGATTTAAATATACTTGAAAAACATCACGCGTTGACGCCAAAAGAAAATCTGGGGGCAGCAGATACATTAACAATTTTTGCATTATTGTCAGCATGCACATTTGTATTTACCGCATATGGCTACTAAACCTGCCTAGTTCTCTAAAATGGCCACACCACAAGATGTTTGCGTGTTCTTTGGCCATATTGTTGTTTAGCCTTCTTCCTGTCTTGCCAGGTCAGGAAATCCCATATAAGTTCATGCACTTGTCCGGGAAAGCTACAGGTTTTGTGGGCTTGTGGGTGTGTGTAGGTGTGTGGGTGTGGGGGAGTGTGTGTGGGTGTCTCTCTCCCAGGAAGGGGATGGGACTGCTTGATCCCATTCCATATCCATGGTGTGAGTCCAAGTGTGGGGCTTCAGTTAAACTAACAGTTTTCCCTGATTGGACAACTAATGGCCATTTGGATGGTGCAGATCCTTATCATTGGTGGGCTTGTACATGCTTCCAGGATGGAATTTGGATAAGAAGAGGACTCCTGCAGTAATTTCTTCAGATCAGCATTGGAGCCAAGAATCCCTCGTAGAAGAACAGCCAACTGAAGATCCAAAGAAGACTCCCAAAGAGGTCCAGCATCCCTTCCTGCATCTGACCCGGTGAAGCCCTCTTAGACTACCTGATCTTGCGAAAGCCTTGTGTGGTGCTTCAACCCCAAGACTTGTGGAACCAACCAGTACAACGTGTTCTCAAGGATCCTGACGTCCTGAGCCTTCGCAAGTGTCCCTGGACCACCTGGTGGATTGATAAACTCTATTGGACTACCTTGCTTTGTAGGTGGAATTTTGGCGATAGTCCGCTTGTGGTGCAAGTCGCCTTCCTGATGAAAATTAGCCTCCTTGCTTCAAGGGATCCTGCTACGGAAGAACTTCTACAACTGTGACTGGAAGGACGCCTGCCGTCATCTGTGTTTGGTAGTCGTTGCTGGAACTCGCCTTCCCTGTCCTGCGAAGTGTCCTGGAGAGTAAACGCAAGCATTTGTTTCCCCCTGTCCTCCAGAGGATAGCATTGAGAACAAGTTTCTTTGTATCCATCTATTACACTGCTTTTTGGGTGTTGCACCTGAGCAGTAAAACCTAAAAGATAAGAACCCATTTTACTTACCTAGTACCTTTGTTTCATCTCATCTTTTGAACAATCACCAACACAAGTAACTTACCTACATCAGATATATTCCAAGGAGAAGCCTTGTGACTTTTGGGTACAAGGCCCCAATCTTCTTAGGGATTGGACTACTGAAGCTCGGGAATATAACTTGGTTCCATCTTAATGCATCACTTTACTTACCTTTTTTGTTGATTTAAGTCGTTGGGTGCATTTTAAGAACCTATGGTGACTGTATATATGTTAATTATTGAGTGTTGTGAGATATTATCACCCGCTTGTTTCATTTATTGTGTTTGTAAGGCCTAGAACAAATGCTGTATTTGTATACATTCCTGTCTAAATTGAGCTATTGCGTGTTTCACTCTGTGGGCTAATTGTGGACCTGTGACCCTGCTCACACTTTCCTTAGAATAGCCTCAAGTGCTCTGCATTGCTGCCTTGATTGGGTTTTGGCTAACCTCTCAGAGTTCTCATTTCACAATAACTAGAGTGGCCTCCTAAAATCTGTCCACCAGGCCAGATTCTAAAAATCCATCAAAAGGGTGCTGCAAAAGGCAAACAAGTGCCTTATACAGAAGAGGTACAGAATTTGCAAGCTACACCTAACCATGCACTTTAATCTTCTCAACCTCTCGCTCCCTCAAACCTCAATCATCTCACCCACCTCTATGATCATTTCAATATTTGGCAACTTTTTCCCCATGTAGCTAACCGACCCGCGCCCAAGCCTTAGCATTGTAAATATTTATGTTTGAATGATGCCAGAATAATTTTTCCTTCCAAGGTGGACTTTAATATTCCCAGTGAATTAATCAAGCCCAAAGTTTGCAAGCTGACCGTTCACTGTTTATTAGGAACCAGTATAGGTATTGCAGTGCAGGGGTAGTGCAATATTTTCAACCAGGAAGGAGCGCAATGCCCTCCTCTTCAAGGAATGGTTCCTCCCTGACACTTAGGCCCACACACATCCACTCCAACCTAACCTGAGAATGGGCGACCTGTTCCCCAGTTTCCTCCTCTGGTTTCTTGTAGATCCCTTGATGTAAATTTGCTCGCCCTTGCCCTACTACCATTGTAACCTATCTGCTCCCTTGTAATTGCCCCTTGCAACCTGTTTCCCCAACTATGTACTTCCTTCTATAACTTATGAAGTGCTTTGTTGCTTCTGAAGCTTCGTACACACTCGATAAATACCTGGAATCTGTAGAAAATGTCGAAAGGAAAATAACGTGTGGCGTAATTGTTCGTATTTCAGCAGTACAAAAATTACATACAGCCCCTTTTCGCTGTAATGTGATCGGTGGTTGCGGGGGTGTTCCCACATCTGTGATAGATAAAAAGGTTAAAAAAGAAAAAGAAAAAAGGACCAGTTCACGTCCACGTAAGTGGAAGGCACTGGCGTTGCAAGGACACAGGGGAGTCGGCAGCACACAACGAATTGTGCTGCTGTAAAGTAAGTGGGGGGGGAGTGAGAGACGGAGGAACGGGAAAATGTTGAAAGAGAAATGCAATTAAAAAAACTTCCGCTGACATTTCCCTTTCAACATTTTCACGTATATCCAAATACCCGATTAGAAATAATAATAATAATAATAAAAATAAACCAAGGATATTTGGCTTCATGATTTCAGACAAAATAAGTGTTCCCCTACGACATCACTGTGCAACTCAACATCACACATTTGAATTCTGGCAGAATCGACTTGACCTTCACCCTTTAAAAGTTGATAAATGAAGTACCTTGGATATCCTCCTTCTCTGTCCTATGAACCAACCTGTTGAACTCACTGCCCAGGCAACTTGGCACGGATGACAATCCCCTAGTCTTTAGAAAAACTCTCACAACCTGGTTGTTCACTAGACTGTAAAGACTAACTATCACTACACCCTCTAAAGGCCAGACCAATGAGAATTGTCCACATATATCCATGCCAGGTTGCGGCTGTAGGACTCACCAGAATCACACACATGAACCAGCATGGTCTTTCAACTCACAATGGATGGATCACTCAGATATTACATCATAAATCTGGACATCAAGACTGATCTGAGAACCACCCTCGCAAACAGGACAAAATAGAGACTGACCCAATTCAGGTCAGCCGCACGGACATGTCCAATTCCTTTGCACAATACTTAAATCAAGAACACCTTGGAGATTGGACCCCCCGTCGGCCTCCTCAACTTTTTTCCCCCATCATACATAAGACTCAGACACCTATGGAGGCTTGGGAGATGGAATTTATATTGCAGAACTTAGGAGGGAAGGTGGCCCCCTTGGTATGTGCTCTGGAATTACCACTATGAAATGCTTGTACTTGTGTTTCTGCTCACTGTTGGTTAAATACAAATTATTTGAAAAAATAAATAAGACTCAGAAACCTCCCCAGAGTCATAAAATGAAATCAAGAACAGTAACACTCCCTCATCCAGATGGATATCAACACAGCTTGAACTTTACTGATTCAGTAGGAACCTAAAACTCTAATAGGATTCCCAAGGAGCCCCAAATCAACTCCCCTTCCTCAAACTTTCAATCTACTACCAGCTTTAAACAACACATAAGGTATATAACACACACGGACGATGTATGCCTGTAGCACATCCCAATCACAGGAACCTGGTGGAGCAACTCAGAGCTCATTGGACAGCCCTCTACATCTTTAGTTCTATCACATACTGCACTCTGCCAGGGGCTCTTCCAGTATTCCGGCACTGCCATCTAAAAGATCTTGAGTCTTTTCTCCTAGATAAAACACATACCTAAGTATCAATGCCAAAAACCACATAGAGCCTTACCAGCACTGAGGACTCTGGTACTTCCCGCCACCACTCATCAATGTCACATGCTTAGTACCTGCCTCTCCCTTATAACTACCCCTTCTATTGTTTAGTTAAACCATGTCATAAGGCCATAACAAATGTCAGCGAAATGTGGGAATGAAAGAAAGAGCTGTGTGTCATCAGCATAGAAGTAATGCAAGAACCCGAAAAAATAAATAACTCCAGCTAACGAAGAAGTATACAGAGAGAAAATGAAAGGGCCAAGGGCTGAGCCTTGAGGAACACCACAAGTAAGTGAATATGTTTCAGAGGAGACCCCAGACCAAGAGACTAAGAAAGTTCTCTGTGATAGGTATGATTCAAACCAGAAAAACCAAAAGAAGAAACAATAGACAGCAAAAGTGTGTGATCAACATTGTTGAACGCGGCAGAAAGATCAATATGTATAAGAAGAGAAGACTGTTTGGCATGACGTGTAGATTGTAAAGAGTCCAGGACAGAAAGAAGAGCAGTCTCAGTAGAATATCCTGGGCGAAACCCAGATTGAAAATGAGAGAGAATAGAATTTTGAGAGACAAAAGTAGAAACTTGAGTATAGACTACGTGCTCGAGAATTTTAGAAAGATATCGAAGAAGTGAAATAGGACGAAAATTAGAAGCAGAAGAAACATCAGCAGAGGGTTTTTTCAAGATAGGAATAACAGCATGCAAGAAGAAATAAAGGTAGACGAAAATAGACAAGAATTAAATAAAATTGTAAGATAAGAGACAAGTGAGGGATAGATTTTAGATATAAGTGCAGATGGTATAGGATCCAAAGGGGAAGAAGTAGGGTGAGCACAAGCAAGAAGACAAAGAGTATCTTCGTTAGTAATGGGAGTGAACCCAGAAAAGGTTACCCTGGGAGATTCCAAAAAGAGGAACAGAAGACAGAGCTATGCCGAGTACGAGAAGACTCAATAGCTGATCGAAAGGAAGAAACTTTAGCAGTAAAGTAAAGCGCAAGATCTGTGGCAGTCAGAGTAGAATTAATTGAAGGATCTGGAATAGGAGATGAAAGCAGTCGAGAAAGAATTTGAAAGAGACATCTAGGGTGAGAAGACTGAGTGAAGAAGGTCAGAGAAGTAAGACTGTTTAGCTGAAAGAAGACAATTATCATATAAGAAGTGTCATTTCCTGGTGTCTTCAGTTTTAACCAACATCTTTATAAGCGCCGAAGCACGCGGCGCTTTGCACGAAGATGGGAAGACAACCAGGGTTTAGGTGGTTTACGTGATGGGTAAAATGAGGAAAAGGGATACAGAGATAGTGAGCGTGAAGAAGAAAGAGCAGAAGCAGCTTCATCTGCAGACAAGTTAGAAAATGAAGCTTGAGATCCCAGTTTAGAAGTGCGGAAGCATTCACAAACACCCAGAGCACTTCTTCAGCTGCACTGCATGACATTTTTGGCTCAGTTCAGCAGTATTGATTCTGCTGAAAATGGAGTAATGAAAGGCACTTTGGGGGGGTGTTGGTGGCTAGAGAAGAAACAGGAGGATGTGAGAACATAGACAGAGGAAGGTGGAATTGCAGAAGTGGAAAGGAAGAGCAGCAGAACAGGAGTAGGGAAGAAGATCTGAATAGGAGGATGTGATGGGAAAAGCCAAGATGAAGGAGGGGTGCAAACTCTAAGCCAGACAGAACAGGAAGATTACAGCTGGGTTTGTCGATCCTAAGCAGGGCCAGAAGCTGTAAGGGGGAACAAAACTTGAGCAAGGAGTCTGGAAGATGAACAGTATGGACAACCATGCGTAGAAACCCCCCAGTTTGTGCAAGGAGGGGAACCTGTCCCAGAGTGAAGCACTGAGCTAGGAACCAGAGGGGTCTATTCCTGTCTCCCGCTCTTCCTGACCGATATCTGACATATGTAACACCAGTTGAATAGCCCAACACCAACCTGGTGATTCTTGGCTGTATGTCAACTGGCAATTTGGTCAGGGAACCCCTAGGAAATCCACAATGGAATGAGAGCCTATTAAGGGTTCAAGAACCCCTGGGAAACCTGCAATGTTACATGGAGGTGAGACATGCACTGAGTGAAGGACTTGGTCTGGGTTTCATCAATCTATTGCTATTTCCAGGTTTGGTTATTTCTCCGTTAATAAAATTCTGTGAAGTATGTGAGAAACCTGAAGGTGTCTCACCCGCTAGTCCCCGGAGACCTGTCATCCAGGACACGGCCATCGCTATTGGATCCAGTTCCCAGGGGTGGACCAGTGGGGGAGGATCCCCTGGATGGGGGGGGTCTTCGGGGAGAAGTGGGACACCGACGAGTGAGACGTGGTACCCCCTTCCTTATAACACATTTTCCCGATCCTACCCCTAAGGATATTTAGAAGCTCTACCCCATCCCCTTTCTGACACAAACACTTTCTTAGACACAGACTAACACCAGAGCTGTTTACCTGACATGTCCCAACACAAGGGTCAGGCAATTGACAATAACTACATACATCCGACGGCCCTTTGCCTTCCCCATACGGATAAAAGGCAGAGCACGAGAGCACACTTTGAGCAAGGCAAAACGCACGAGGAAGCAGCTATTCCAGGATGGCAGTTCACAAAGGAGGAGAAAGTCGGCGAGACCTGAAAGGACGACAAGGAGGGAAGTGCCCTTGCTCTTTTCTACCCGTACCCGCGAAGCCTTTGTGAAAGGAATCATAAGACCGGGAACTACAGCTGGCGTGTAGTGTAACATATGTCAACTGTGCACATGGCCCTCCCGCACTGATAACCAAGGCAGGGAGACACGCTTGCTACTGTGGTACCGTCCTTGACTCCAGAGACAAGAAACGCCAAGGAGTTCAGCACAGCCGGTGAGTCGGAGGGAGAACCGATAGTAAACCGGACTGTGTTGAGCGAAGGTTGCAAACGGCACCATGATATGAATTGAAAGAACTTATGAACAAAGAACTTGTGTATTATTGAACTTTTAAAGCCCAGGGTAAGACCAGCTGCAGTGTGGTCTGGTGCCACGTGGTCGCTCATTAGAAAGACTGGCTGGTCCCCTTTTGTTGAAACTACAAATACCAGGAGGCCATAGGAAAGCCCTACGTAAGAGGTCAAAGTGGTCATAGAAGGGTCGAGTAAAACCCGTTGTACAATCGAAAGTCTGACACTTAGCCAAGAGGAAAGCTAAAGGAAGTGAATCCTGCATTCCTGATGAAGCTAAATGAACTGTGTATCCGGCCGTAGTGAACCCGACTGAGAGGATTGGAGCCCGATGAAGGGGACCCAGGTTGGGAAGAGTCATCACCCAACGTAAGAGATTATGGAAAGGAACTTTTGTTTTGTTATTGTTGACACATCAGGCCCTCAGGGGCAAGAGACTTTGTGTGAAAGTAACTTGGCATTAGAAGGTCCTGATATCGCTGAAAAGAACTGTAACCTCGTGCTGGAGAAGCCCAGTTGTGTGTTGTGCCGCAAGTCCCGCCTTGCCCCGTGCTAAAAACAAGGGGAAGGGAGACCCCAGTTATACCATCCTGACTTATCATTTTGTGATCACTTTTCTTTTCTGGTGAACATTATCCCACATTATTTTGTAATTTAGCTGTAGGTATTGGCAATAGTTATTTTTCTAGTACAGACCCTTTTTATTTCACAAGTCGCCACTAGGACTGTTGTATTATTATTTGATGGTTGTAGCTTGCTCCCATCTTAGATTTGGTATAGATTAGGTGTTTTTCTCACCCATTTATACAGTTTAATAAACACTCTTGAACTGGGATCACTTGTGTCCGTCTTTACTGTTGCCACCAAGAGTTCCTTACAACTATCTATCCTAATTCCAGTCTTCTAAGTATCCTTGTAGATCTCCTGACACATGCACTTTTCATAGAGAAAATTTGTTTTTTCCAGCAGCCTGACCCGCTGGATGTATTTGTCTCATAATCTCGCAACGGAAGGGTTTCTGGTCCAGAATCTGTGCTTTCGCTTGTTTGGTGTGTAAGGAAGGCATGGTATCAAAGTAAGACGGACACAAGTGACCACAGTTTAAGGGTGTTTATTGAACTTTTATCAAGGGTGTGAAAAAAGCCTATCTAAACCTAAATGTAAGATGGGGGCAAGCTACGACCATCAAAAAATAATAATACAGTCCTAGGAGTCTCGTCAAATAAAATATTGCCAATCCTTACTGCTATGCTACAATAGTGTGGGGTAATGTTCCCGAAAAGAAAGAAGTGTTCACAAAATAATAAGTCAGGATGTTCAGGCTGTTGGCCTCCCTTCCCCATGCTTTTAGCACAGGACAAGGTGGGTCACTCGAGCACAGCACACTCTTGGGCTTCTTCGGCACGAGGTCACAGTTCCTTTTACCAACATCAGGGCCTTCTGTGCCCAAGTCTCTTATGTTCAACGTCTCTTGATTCCGAGGGCCTGATATACCAGAAACAACAAGAAAAGTTCCTGTCCAAATATTCAAGTCGGGCGATTCACTCTTCATCCTGGACCCCCCTCAGCCAGGATCAGATCCTTTTCCACACAATAAGCCTCCCTCAGTCGGGCTCAGATCAATTTTAGTTTGCAGGCATCCCTCAGTTGGGTTCACCCTTGCCACAATAATATCTGCTCGGGTGACTCACGGTTCACCCCATATCCCCCTCTTCCGTGCACAGATCCCCTTTCATAGAATTAGTCTCCCTCAGCCGGGCTCAGAGCAATTTTAGCTCATAGGTAATCAGACATCTTCGAGTGTGCACAGGATTTAACTTGACCCGCTGCAGGACCACTTCGATTTCACAGTTCAATAATTCTCAAAAGCTCAGTTGGATACCTAACAGAGACCTTCGAGCGAGCACCTACGTGGCGCCGGACCACTCTGTCTGGTACCTATTTTGGTTTCATAAAGTTCAATCGCATACACGTTATCTTTCCTCATACAATGTTGCTGCTTGCAACCTTGAGCAGAACACAGTCCGGTCTGCTATCAGTCCCTCCGACTCACCGGCTGTGCTGAACTCACTGGTGCTGCTTTGCTGTCGGAGCCAAGGACAGTGCCATGGCGGCAATCGCTTTTACCTGCCTTGGCTATCGATGCGAGAGGGCCCCGTGTACCTTTGACCCACACTGCACCATTCATCAGCTGCAATTCCAGGTCTTATGTTTCTTTTCCTCGAGGCCTCATGAAAGTCGCGGTCTTTTCCCCCGAAATGGGCAATGGTAGTTCACATGTTGCAGTCCTCTCTGGTCTTGCTGCCCTTCTCCTCGGTTTAAACTGCCACCTCGGAATTGTTGCTTCCTCATGCGTTTTGCCTTGCTCAGAGTTGGCTTTCGTGCTCTGCCTTTTATCCATGTGGGAAAGTGTGAAGTCAGGTGTGTGTAATTATCAGTAATTGCCTAACTCTGCCTTACCCTTGTGTTGGGACATGTCAGGTATACAGCTCTGGTGTTAGTCCATCGTCGCTCACAGTGAACTGTCCGTGAGAAAGTGTTTGTGTCGGGAAAGGGGTGGGGGGATTTGAGTTCCTAGGTATCCTACCTGGTAGGATGGGGGAAAAGGTGTTACAAGGAAGGGGATACCGTGTCTCACCCTCCGGTGTCCCTCTTCCACTCTCCAAAGACCCCTCATCCAGGTGATCCTCCCCCACTAGTCCACCCCCAGGAACTGGATCCAAAAGCGATGGCCGTGTTCTGGCCACCTGGATGACAGATCCCTGGGGACTAGCGGGTGAGACACCTCAGGTTTCTCACAGAGGGAAGTGAGGTCAATTCTGATAAACACCATCTGTACCTATACATTATTTGAAGCTGAGCCGGGAGTGTGTTCTGTTTTAGTTAATATCAACCAGTCTTTTGAGGAGTGCATACTATTAGAAAGTTGAACGATGAGTAATGTCTTCTCATTCAATAGATGCTCTCTCTTGCTTGTATTTACACAATGCATAACAAGAAGCTGCATGCATTCATAAAATAACAAAAAGCAGGTGGCTATCGGATGTATAAATCAGCAGGAACATTAAACACATCTCAAATTAGCGCATGTCAGATGTGAGATGCTAAACAGGTTCTCATCATCTAAATGCATTCTAATACTTATAAACCCGGCTTTGTTTGTCTAAAACTAAAACTTGTGGTAAATCAGAAGAGAATGAAAAGGAGGCATGATTAATAGCAGTTGTATTCTTTCTTCAAAGTAAAAATTCCTAATCTTTCCATAACCCTGTGATACTAAGTTCTACTTTATACCAAAGAATGTCCAAAAGGGTGCTTGTCAGGATGTCAAGATGGCTAAACATAAATGAAGTCCTCCGTCCAGAATCTTCTTCTAACCTAGCTTCTCTCCCTACTACTCAAAAGAAAAAAAAGATAAAATAACCAACATATACTTTCGGACATTGCCCAATTAAAGAGAAGGTTACTGGCCTCCACACTTGTCTCTCTTTACCATAGGCCCTTGCCTATGTTCGCAGTCCCAAGCATACAGCTCGAGAGCCGTCCCGGGGTCCAGCCATGTCCGTCTTTTGCAAAATTGATCTTCTCACAAACTTTCTCCCTTCGGACAGACTTTCCTCTCTTTTAATCCCCATTCTAACAGGGTTCACTCAGTCTCTTTCTCCCTACGCTGGGATACCTCTCCTTCCCACTCCCCCCACCCTAGGATTTCTTTCTTCTTTCCCAACTAGGGTTTTTTGGTTCTCTCACCCACACTGGGGTTTGTCTCAGTCTGTCTCCTCCATTCTTTCCCTACACTGTGGCTTGTAACTGTCTCTCACTCCACTCTGGGGCTTCTCTGAGTCCTCTTCACTCCAGGACTCGTCTCTCTCTCTCCCATCCCTGGGATTTCTCGGGCCTCTCCCCAATATGGGACTTATTTCTGATTCTCTCACAACTCTTGGGCTTCTCAGTTGTTTCCCCGCTCTAGGGCTTGTCTTCGTCTTTTTCCCCACTATGGGGGTTCTTGGATCACTCCTCGCTCTGGCGTTTGTTTCCGTTTCTCTACCCGCTCTGTGGCTTCTTGCTCCACTCTGGGGCTAGTCTCTTTCTTACTTCCCACTATGGGGTTTTTCAGATAGCTGCCCACTTCGGGCTTGTTTCTCTTTGTCTTGCTGTGCCGCCTGTCTCCATTGTCGCTGGGGCCATCGCATACTTGCTTGGGATGGGTAGTGCTCCTTGGAAGGGCTCTGCAGTCTATCCAGCTTTTCTTTCTTCGTGGAGCCGCTTATGCGTCTCGTCAACTGGCCTCTGCATCACTCAGACTTCTCTTCTTTCCCAGTCTCTCTGTGCAAGGACTGGTGGGCGGTTTCTTCTTCGGGCCTTTCCTCGTCCCTCCAAGCTTCTCTGCTCTTGTCTGTGTTGTGACTAGGCACAACACAGCCAGCCATTAAATGGCCCATAGGGTTATCATACACCTTAGCTCTTACATACACCATAAATGTGTCAGTGACGAGGGGGGCAGGGGGGGTGACTTAAGTCCCTCTCTGGGCTCTTCCTTTCCCCTAAAGGGAAGTCTCTTCCAGAGAGATCCTGCTTACTTTGCCCCCTAGGGGTTTTAAGTGTAGTGGGCTTGCCTCCCTAGTCACAAAGGGGGTGGCTCTCCTTTCAGGAGAGGTGGCAAACTCCTTGAATTCGCCACAATCTACAGTTGCTCGTCAAGAATACTGAATGAAGTGTGCCCCTTAAGAGCAATACTCAAGATCTTTCTTTCAACATATTATACATTTTGTAAGGAAGTAGCAGTGTTTTAGTCATGTGTGCCCATAGCCATTCCTCCAGAAAGTTGGGATATTTCCAGGAATAAAATGGGGCTGGGGAAAAAAAAGGTATCTCGGTGACATGTAGTTATCTCGTCACGTTAGTGTGGACCGCACTTCCCACTGACACACATTTGAAAACATTTATGGGTAGTCTGGGGTAGAAGGGCCCGGCTAACAAAATGTAATATTCATTGCTTCATAGGCAAGATTACTGCAAGTATTCGCCGACCGAAACAGAAAAAATGAGGTTGAGTGCTCGTTAGAAAATATTTCTCTTTTGGCAACTTTTCCTATTTCTATGGACCCCAATATTTTTGCTTTATTTTTTAACCTGTTCTGAGGTTTTGAGCTTCACGTCCCCTGCCTTTTGCTCATTTGTTATGGGGAAATTGATCACTCCATCAGACTATCAGTATTGGGAAACTATGTTTCCCTTTTTGTCATTTACTTTTTGTAACTTTTTACATTGCACACAACATCTTCATGCAGTGCAATCGGGATACCTTTGTATCACCCTAGCTTTTGACACTTTGGATTTTTGGTTACTTTTATTTGTGCCTAAAGACAAGCTGGTGGCAGCAATTATATTTGTACCATTTTCGTGTTATTTCTAGTGTGCACATTCATGTTGACCATGGATGGCTACTAAATGTGCTCAGTTTGGACATTATTTGTGGCACGATTTGTTTTACTGTAAGAAAAATGGTGTCCAGTTAGGCAGTGCATATATTAAGACCTGTAGTGGGTGTTCTAAATTGAGAAGTGAATAACTCACCAATATATGCATTTTGTAGAGTAAAATTAAAGTTTTAGTATCTGCAAGAGCAGGGGGTTATACTCAGATCAGTTCAAGAAAGGATGCTGCCACTAACTAAGAGAACATACATGCTTACCTCTTAGCTTCAGTGTCGGGGTGCCCTATGTGGTGCCTCCGGCAACTCTCGTTGAAGTCTGCTTCCTGCCATTTTGATTTGGGTTTAAATATACTTGAAAACCGTCACGCCTTTACACCTAAAGACAAGCCGCAGGCAGCAGATACATTTGAACCATTTTTACATTATTGGTAGTGTGCACATTCATATTTACCGCAAATGGGTACTAAATGTGGCTAGTGCTCTAAAATGGCCACACTACATGATGTTTGCTTGTTCTTTCGCCATATTGTTGTTTGGCGTTCTTCCTGCCTTGCCAGGTCAGGAAATCCCATATAAGTGCCTGCACTTGTCTGGGAAAGCTGCAGGTTTCGTGGGCTAGTGATACCTTTGTGTGTGTGTGTGGCCCAGGAAGGGGGTGGGACTGTCTGGACCCACTCCACATCCATGGTGCCAGTGAGTGTGGGGCATGAGTGAAACTAGTAGTTGTCCCTGATTGGACAACTAATGGCTGTTTGGATGGTGCAGATCCTTACCACTGGTGGGCTTGAACTTGCTTCCAGGCTGGATTTTGGATAAGAGGACTCCTGCAGTCATTTCTTCCGATCAGCATCAGAACCAAGAATCCTTCATAGAAGAACAGCCAACTGCAGGTCGAAGAAGAAGACTCCCGAAGATGTCCAGCATCTCTTCCTGTGTCTAGCCCGGTGAAGCCCTGTTAGACTGCCTGATTTGCGAAAGCCCTGTGTGGTTCTTCAACCCCAGGACTGGTGGGACCAACCAGGCACAACGTGTTCTCAAGGATCTATATGTCTTGAGCCTTCGGAAGTGTCCCTGGACCACCCGGGGGACTGACCAGCTCTCTATTGGTCTACCTTGCTAGAGCAGTTGCTGTTCTGCGTTTGGTGGTGAAACTTTGGTGGTGGTCACCTTGTGGTGCAAGTCAGCTACATGACGAAAATTAGCCTTCCAGCTTCAAGGGATCCTGCTCTGGAAGGACTTCTACAACCGTGACTGGAAGGACGCCTGTCGCCGTCTGTGTGTGGTGGTTGTTGCTGGAACTTGCCTTCCCCGTCCTGTGAAGTGTCCTGGAAAGGACTGCATTGGTGTATTCTACATTTCTCCATCGCCAAGGGTTGCACTCTACTCCTGGACCCGACCGGAAAAAAATCCTTGCACTCGCAGCTCCTGGGCACCTATCACCAATGGCGGGAAATCCAAACTCAAGCGACACCTAGTAGATCCATCCAGCATCTGGCCAAATTGGTGTCAGGGGGGTAAGTAAACGCAAAGCATTTGTTTCCCCTACAGGATAACATTGAGAACAAGTCTCTTTGTATCCTTCCGTTCCACTACTTTTTGGGTGTTGCACCTGAGCAGTAAAATCTGAAAGACAAGAACACATTTTACTTACCCAGAACCTTTGTTGCATCTCATCTTTTGAACAATCACCAAGACAAGTAACTTACCTACATCAGATACATTCTAAAGAGAAGCCATGTGACTTTTGGGCACCACGCACCACTCCTTGTAGGGACTGGACTACTGAAGCTAAGGAATATAACTTGGTTCCATCTTACTGCACCACTTTATTTACCTCTTTTTGCCAGCTCTCTCGATTTAGTTCATTGGATGCATTTTAAGAAGCTATTGTGACTGTATATACATTCATTATTGAGTGTTGTGAGATATTATCACCTACTTGTTTCATTTTTTAGTGTGTGTTTAAGGCCTAGAACAAATACTGTATTTTTGTACATTCCGGTCTAAATTGAACTATTGTGTGCTTCACTGTGTTGGCTCATTGTGGATCTCTGGCCCAGCTAACACTATCTTTAGAATAGCATTACCTGCTCTGGATTGCTGCCTTGATTGAGTTTTGGCTGATCTCTCAGAGTTCCCCTTTTCACTATAAATCGGGTGCCCTCCCAAAATCTGTCCACCAGGACATCTTCTAGAAATTCATCAAAACAGTGCTGCAAAAGGCAAACGAGTACATGGGAAGTAGGATTGAAAGCTTCTCTCATGTATAAGAGGTACAGAAATTGCAAGCTACACCTAACCCTGCACGTTAATCTCCTCCCCATTTCTCTACCACTAACCTCAATCACCTCACCCACCTCATCATTTCAATATTTGGTAAATATTTTCCCATGTAGCTAACCCACCTGTCCCTAAGCCTTAGCCCTGTAGATATTCATGTTTGAATGATGCCCGAATAAATTGTCCTTCCAAGGTGGACCGTAATATTCCCTGTGAATTCATCAAGCACAAAATCAATAAGCGACCCTTCACCGTTTATTGGGTTCCATGTAATAATGTCGCCACAAAAATCTCGCCATGCAAAACTATCGCCGAAAAATGGCCGTTTTTTGTGGTGACATTATTGCATGGAACATGCAGGGGACACCCTGGCAACCCCCAATTTTTTTTTTTTTTTTTACCATGTCCCCATATATATGGTCACCCATATAATATCGTTGCGACCTTTTCCCGGTGATATTATTTACAGCGACCATATATATGGGGATAATATTACCTGATACCGTTTATTGGGAACTATTATAGACATTGCAGTGCAGGGGTAGTGAGAGCAATATTTTCAAACCAGGAAGGAGCTCAAGACGCTCCTCTTCAAGGAATAGTACCTCCCTGACACTTAGGCCCACACACCCCCACCCACACCTAACCTGAGAACGGGCGGCCTACTCCCCCGTTTCCTCCCCTGGTTTCTTGTAGATCCGTTGATGCGAATTGGCTCACCCTCATCCCACTATCTTTGTAACCTCTTTGCTCCTTTGTATCAGTCTCTTGCAACCTGTTTCCCTAACTGTGTACTTCCTTCTGTAAATTATGAAGTGCGTTGTTGCTTCCGGAGCTTGGTCCACACTCGATAAATACCCTATTAGAAATCATTATAATAAAAATAAACCAAGGATATTTGGCTTCATGATTTCAGACAAAATCTTCACCAACGACATCTGTGTGCAACCTAAAATCACACATTTGAATTCTGTCGACTTGCCCTTCATCCTTCAAATGTCGATGAATTAAGTACCATAGATATCCCTCTTCTCTGTCTTATCAACCAACCCGTTGAACTCGATGACCAGGCAACTCCGCACAGATGACAATCACCTAGTCTTTAGAAAAACTCTCAAAATCTGGCTGCTCACTATGCTGTAACAGACAAACTATCACTACACTCTCTAAAGGCAAGACCAATGAGAATTTTCAATGTCTATCCCTGCAAGGTTGCAGCTGTAGGACTCACCATAACCGTGCACAAGAACAAGCATGGTCTTACAACCCACAAGGGATGGACCACTCAGATTTTAACAACATAAAAGCCATCGAAAATCTAAACACCAAGACTGATCTGAGCACCACCCTTGCAAACAGGATGAAATAGAGACTGACCCAATTCAGGTCAGCCTCACGGACATTTGCAATATGCATTTGCACAATACTTAAATCAAGAACAGCTTGGAGATTGGACCCCTGTCAGTCTCCCCAACTTTTCTGCCATCACACATAAGACTCAGACACCTATGGAGGCTTGGGAGATGGAATTTATATTGCAGAAGGTAGGAGGGAAGGTGGCCCCCTTGGTATGTGCACTGGAAGTACCGTTATGAAATGCTTGTACTTGTGTTTCTGCTCACTGTTGGTTAAATACAAATTATTTGGAGAAAACCAAGAACAGTAACACTCCCTCATCCAGATGGATAACACAGCTTGAACTTTACTGATTTAGTATAACCCCAACATACTACTAGAACTCCCTATGAGACCCTAATCACCTCCCCCTTCCTCAAATTTTCAATCTACTGCCACCTTAGAAAAACACACAAGGTATATAACACACACAGACGATGTATGCCTGTAGCACATCCCAATCACAGGAACCTGGAGGAGCAACTCCGATCTCATTGGACAGCCCTCTGCAAAGGGGGCAACCTGGCGACTTATCCCTTAACAACACAATGGAAGCCAATTCACTTGAACCTTGGGTTTTAGGGACACTAGTTAATGAAGCTACAGTGCCCACAGTATCTTCAAGCATAAGTCTTGTTCAGCCCGAGATGCTTGCAGCCGTGGAGCCCCAGAATCCCAACACCCCTCCTGGGACTCAACAGTTGCTTGAGCCCTCCCCAATGTATTTGCATCTCATTCCCTTGATTCTTCTCAATCTTCCTCATCTTCTTCGCGTTCAGGCTTGGCTCTAGCACTAAGTCATTCTGGAATCAATCCGAACCGTACAAGCCATTTAGGTCCTGCTTCAATCGCGGCCCTTAGTATGGTTCTCTCTTCTATCTTGAACGATAACATCCGAGCAGAGGAAAAGACGCACACAGACTTCAAACCATCATAGCTCACCTGTTTTCTAACTCACTCATCACTGACTATGCACAATGATGACATGGGCCTGGCCAAAGATAGCATCTCGGATCTCCCAGAAGCCCCTCTAACATCTGAGCCAATTGAGGGTAGCAATAACGTGATGCCAATAAATTAGAGCTTGGTGCCCTCTGTGGATGTGGAAAGAGAACCAACTATGGACACTGGCGAGCCCGTGACTATAGTATTGGATTCCAGATACTGTTGTAGAAAACAGAAAGCCATGCCAAAGAAAGAAAATAATAAAATCAAAGAATATGAAATCCACCAATTTAAATAGGAAGTCATCAAGAAAATTCCTGCAGGATCTAAGAGAGCCCGTTTAATGGGATGAGAAATCCAAGAAAAAGTCCTTTATGCAATCAAAACTTGTGTTATGCAAGACCGCTGTGAAATCTGCGGGTGTTGATCACTTAGTTGAGCTTGAGGATGTACATGACTCTACCTCTAATGCGGAACACGTGCACCCTGTTGAGGCATCAGGACCAAGCCAAACAGTGGCTTACCAAACTGGCTCCCAAGTAAAGATGGTCATAGCTGTGGATATGGCTTGAGTTTGCAATCCAAAATCTCAGACAGTATAATTCAAAAATTGCTCTTTTCCAACTATTAATCCTAACAGGGGCCAATATTCTACCCCTACTTTAAAAACTACTATTTGTAACATGTACACTCTGGTGCAAACCAGGAATGCAGTTTCAACATCAGATAACAGACAAAATTATGAACATTGAAGATTGGGGTAGCTCACAAATAATGCTATAACGTATTCTTTTCAATAATAAATAAAAGTAGACCTCCTCTTAACCGTGCTAATATTCTTGCTCTTTTCCATGCAATTCCTAGGTTGAGACTGGTGATGTAAAGTGACATAAAACGTGCAGAATGTGTGAACCAGGACTGCCTTGGCAACGTATCCCTGGATATTTTGTCTCGCATTATATGGGACATGATTCTATCTTAAGTTTAGTTGTTTCATTCCATGGGCTACGATGTCACAGTTGCAAGGTCCTGGAAGCCCGTTAATGTGCTTTTAAACAGGGCAAATGAGTATATTTTAAGAAGAATCACAGCGTTCATATGCTCACTATGAATATTGAGGGGGATTCGGATACGGCTAAAACCTCGTACAGAGGGACATCCGAGTCATGTATTGACTATTTTATTTTTTTGTGTGCGAGACATTGTTCTATAGGTGTGTGCGGTTTCACATACACAAAACAGAGATAAGTGATCATAATCTGTTAATTCCAGAACTGAGTCTTGTTAATCTTCACATCTCAAACACGGGTCCAAGAGACTTGGTAGTAAATAGGGCGGGCACCCAAGTCTCTTGTTTCCTGCAAAATATTCTGCAATTTAACACAACCTTAAGAAATGTGTTGTCAGAGGACAAATGACATTTGCGTGCCCAAATCTCACCCATGTTCTTTAATGTATTTCCCCAAGATCACAACGTAAGACTCAACAATATGGGGGGCGGGGCGAGGGTTAGACACTGACACATATGAGGAGATCCATATGAAGAAAAGGGACCTACGACGAATGATAAGATCTGCAGAGAGGTGCAACCTCCCCAATTACTAAACAAAATAATGTAAAATGTCTTAAACAAAAGCTATACAAATTGATTATTAAACCATCAACACAGTCTGCTTCAGCATGTAGGACAGGTCATGCTAGGCATTTTAGCTGCTAAATCTGACTCTTTATTATGATCAATAATTAACAAACAGGAACACACACAGTTATCATTACAAATTAATCCTATTTCAAATGTAGTCTGGACTTATCATTTTTCAAATCTCTACACAAAGGGAAGCCTGGATAAAAGGAATCTTACATCCATTATAGAGAGTCAATGTGTTCTCCAAATAGAGACGGAGGACATAAATAGAGACTGAGGATATTTTAGATCTAATTAAGCTGCCCTAAGACTTCACAGCATCAGGACCGTATGGTCTGTCCAACTTGGTCATGAAAAAAGGCACCGGTCCTCTAATATCATATGTTCTATGATATTGTGTATACTTTCTACTGATATTATTACTGTGATAGAGACAAGTGACTCTTCAAAAGCCTCCACCGTAGTCCCTATTTTTAAACGTGCAGACCGTTGAAACCCATGTAATTATAGGACCATCACTCTACTCGATGTAGACAGTAAGATCTTTGCTGCCATACTATTAAAAGAAGTAGAGACATGGGCAGTAAAGGCCGGATGCCTGAATAAATAACAGACAGGCTTTTGACAGAATATTAGTACTACCGTTAATGGATTCATTATGAATGTATTGAAGTCGAAGACAACCAAATCTACCTATTATCATGGCTTTCACGTCTGCGCTCGATACATTTAATCAGAATACTCGCAGGCGGAAATGACCAGATTGGGGCCTGCCGGGTGGTTTATTTTTTTAATCCGCTTACATACAGTTACACATATTAGAGGGAGACAGGATCTCAACTCACCACAGACTTCGGTGCGTGTTAGGCGCCGAGCCTATTTAATATATTTCCGATTTAGGCAAAGCCTTGGAACCTGTAGCATTCGCAACCCCCCCAACCTTGCGATGTGAGCCTGATGTGGTTGGCTTATGCAGATGACATAGTTGTATTAGATCATTCACCAACTGGATTACAGAGACTCTTATCTGCTCCGCCCGGATATACAAAAGAGAATGATTTTACTATCAATGAAGCAAAGGCTAAAGTTCTGAGATTTGCAACAACCCGCCCGAAGCGTAGTTTTAAGTGGCATTTGGGGGGTGTTCCTTTGGAAGAAATGTCTCAATTTATATATTTGGGCATCCCATTATTCAATAATAAAAATAAAACAGCACTGATGGATGTATTGCACTGAAATGCTGAAAGACTAATCCGCAAAATTAAAAAACTATTATAAATATGGCAAATTATATATATGTCACGCCCTGGAGCAAGTGGCGCGTATGGAATCGCTGGAAAGGGGGCCGCCATTAATTGTTCCTTCACGTTTACCTCCTGCGTCTGTGGCTGGTCTAGTTCTTTTGTTCGCATCCGTCACCAGTAGTTTATATTCACCTACTTCCGGGGGACGACGCGTTGCAACTTTCTAGGTTTCCTCCTTCGTTGCACCGCTCCGCATCATTTCTCCTTGCGCATACTGCCAGCTTACCTGTCTTTTCCCATGTTCTTTGTTTCTTTCTTGTGACTTACCTCCCGCTCCTCTCTCTCCGCATCCCCAGCGTACCCACTCTCTCTCTTTCTCGTTCTCCTGCTTAACCTTGCCGGTGCTATTTTTTCCTTGCTCCGCTTGATTGTTTTTCTCCATTTCCTCTGCTGTTCCTTCCCATTTTTCACTCTGGTTCCTTCTGTCCTCTTCATAGTAGTATTTTCTTAGAATTTATCTTCCTTTTCTGTGTTAGTTCCACAGCCCTCGACAAGCAGAGTCCAGCTTTCCTTCCACTGGGTTCAGTCCTCGTCTTCAGTCATCTCATCAGCCTTCTTGGGTTTTTTTGTGCCTTTGGCTTTTTCCCCCATCCCCGGCGACCCCGGGGGGATCGACCACTGTTCACGAATTCCGTGGCACAGTGGCGTCCTTCCGTGGCCGTCCGCATCTTCACAAAAAAAGGAGAAGCCCAGTCAGAAAGGAAGGAAGAAGTTTGACTCCAAACGGAAGACTAAAGGTGAGGAGGAAAGGGAAGGAGGGGAGACAGAGTTTTCTTTGGAAGCAGAGGATATTGCAGACCCTTGTGATAGTATTGCAGATCCTTGTGATAGGTTGCAACGCCCGGAACCCGACATGGCCACTCCACAACAAATACAAGAATTAGTAGCCGCGGTTCAGAATCTGAAGGTTCAGAACTTAAAGAGCGCCAACGCTCCCCTTCAACAGAGAATGACTGAGAAGGTACAACCTTCAACTGATCTCCCCCCTCTACTGCCAGTCTAGGGGAAATGTGACGGCTCACCCACAGGGGTTAAGGAGTTTCTGGAAGCCTGCAATCTGCATTTTGCATTTCGTGCCAATACCTTTTCCTCTGATCATGCCATGGTGGGGTTCATGATCACCCAACATGACTGGTAACGCCCTGGGGTGAGCTACCCCGTTGGTTAATCAAGCTGACCCTGTACTTCAGGATTACAGCGCCTTCATGACACTTCTTCAGCAGACATTTTTAAGAACAGAGCTCTCTTACTTGGCTTCAGAAGACCTTTTGGATATACGCCAAAAGAACTAAGATCTGTTAACCTATATTACATCTTTCAAACAAGTCGCTTCCGAGGCAGGATGGCAAGAGCAAGCTCAATACGCCATCTTTCGCAGAGGCCTAAGAAGATCTGAAAGACGAGCTTGCTCGCATAGCCCGACCACCGACGTTTTCAGATCTATTGACCGCAGTACTACGCATAGATTTCTGCATGACGGAATGCCGCTCTGAAAGAAGAAAGAACAAGAACTTGGGGTCTCTCCCAGAAGCCCTTTTCCTGACTTCCTCATCTACATCTCGTCAGCCCAAAGAGGAGCCAATGCAAATAGGCACCACCCGAGCCCCTCTCACGCCTGAAGAGCGTAGGAGGCGAAGAGAAGGAAGTTTGTGCAAGTATTGTGGGGCCTCCGCTCATTTGTTGAGAGATTGCCTGGATGTACCACCTAGACGTTAGGGAAACAATCGCCCTCGGTAAGTGTTAGGACTAACTTCCGAGGGGCTCACACAAGTCCTTATGCAACCCTTTCAGTGACATCCTCCATGTTATCGGAAGACTCCCGTCTCATGGTGATCCTTGTGACATTGAAGTTAGGAGATTCCGACGTCCAGGCACAAGCTCTACTGGATTGTGGAGCTGCTGGGAACTTCATTGATACACAGTGGGCGGAGAAGATGAGTCTACCCCGCATCGCTAAGTAGGAAGACCAGAAAGTACAAGGTGTGGACGGTGAACCATTAAGTTCTGGCCTCATAACTCATACCACTGAGGAACTCACAATGAACATACAACAACATTCGGAAAAGATTGTATTTGACATCATCCGTGCCGCCCATTTACTTCTAATCCTCGGCGTCTGCTGGTTACGAAAGCACAATCCTTCAATCAATTGGACCAAGAACATTCTGAGCTTTCACGCCTCTTATTGTAAGTTAGAGTGTCTTCCAGACCCCGATTCGAGACTATCAAGACTGTGTGCAGTTCAGAGTCGAGTGCCATACATTGTCTGCCGAGCTACCTAAGTGACTACGCGGAAGTAATCAAGGAAAAGATTCCTCTAGAATTACCACCACATCGGGCAGAAGATTGCTGTATTGAACTGACTCCTTGAGCTCTAGTACCCTTTGGTCGTATGTATCCTTTGTCTTTGGAAGAGAAGAAACATCTTAGAGAGTACCTTGACAACAATCTCTGAAACAAGTTGATTCAACCATCCAAATCTCCGGCTGGAGCATCTTTATTCTTCATCCCCAAAAGGGGGTCCCAGGAATAACGACCCTGTATTGATTACTGGGGCTTAAATATGATGACCATCAAGGATCGGTACCGCGTGCCGCTCATATCCGAAATCATACAAGCGGTCCAAGGTTTGACAGTATTTACAAAATTAGATCTACGCAATGCCTACCACCTGCCCGAGTCAAGAAGACTGCCTTCTGTACCCCTTTTGGGCTTTACGAATACCAAGTAATGCCCTTTGGACTAGTTAATGCCCCTTCCATATTCCAACGATTTATGGATCGTCTCTTCTCGGACTTACTTTGTCAGACAACCATCATTTACTTGGATGACATGTTGGTATTCTCTCACACCCTAAGAGAACACGAGGAGCACGTAAGGGAAGTCTTCCAGTGATTAAAAGAAAATCATCTCTCTGTCAAACTCAACAAATGTGTCTTTTCAGCTTCAACCATCCCTTACTTGGGCTTTATTTTGTCCGATGTTGGCGTCTCAATGGACCCCCAGCAAGTCTCCTCCATTCTGGAATGGCCCTCTCCGAAGTCGGTTAAAGAGGTTCAAAGGTTTCTTGGGCTTGCGAACTTTTACCGGAAATTCATTCCTAATTTCTCTCAATTGGTTATACCCATCATGACTCTCCTCAAGAAGTCCTCAGCTCCTTTCTGTTGGTCTCAGGACGCCGAAAACAGCTTCTGTCACCTCAAGCAGTCCTTTTGTTCGGCACCCATATTACGTCAGCCTGATCAAAGTCTTCCATTCATTGTGGAAACAGATGCATCCTCTGATGCCGTTGGGGCGGTATTATTACAGAAACACCAGGACAAGGAACATCCCATTTCCTATTTTTCTAAAACACTCAACGCTAGCCAAAAGAACTATTCTGTTATTGAACGGGAGCTTTTGGCTATGAAGCTGGCCTGCCTGGAATGGCGTCACCTACTCCAAGGAGGAAAATACCCCTTTCTCATCCGTACGGTTCATAAAAATCTACAGGTCCTTAGACAGTTCAAGTGTTACAATAACCGTCAGGCAAGATGGGCTCACTTCTTCGCACAGTTCAATTTTACCATCTCCTACATACCAGATGCTCAAAACCTCCTGGCCGACGCTCTCTCTCGACGTTGCGACTACATCTCAGACACTGAACCGACTAAGGAACTTATGTTCCCCAAGACCAAGAAGATCGGGGTACTTTCCACCTTCTTACAGCAAGTCACGGAAGCTTCTGGTGGTACTTTTGAAGTAGAAAAACACCCCAAGAACACGCATTATACCATCAATGATGAACTTTACACAGTCAATGGGAAATTGTACCTGCCCACGCGATCTTTGAGGAAGATCGCATTTTTCTGGTGTCCCGACTACAGAATTGCCGAGCATAGAAGGTATAAAGGAACACTGGATTTCCTCCAGCGGTATTTTTACTGGCCAGACATGAAGAAGGACACTACCCAATATGTTCAGTCCTGTACCATTTGTCTCCGCAGCAAGAACCTCCCTCAAAAACCTTTGGGACTGTTAGAACCTAGTTCTGTACCTGCTGGCCCCTGGGATATTATCTCCACCGATTTCATTGTGGATCTACCGAAATCTCAACGTGGCACTTGCATAATGGTGGTAGTAGATTCCTTATCAAAGTTGGCCCACTTTTCCCCCTTTGCCGGGGGTACCCACCGCAACCGAGATGGCAGAAGTGTTCTTAAAAGATGTGTTCCGCCTCCACGGGATTCCAACCAAGATTGTCTCCGACCGTGGTAGCCAATATACATCTCGCTTTTGGAAAGCATTCTGCGAAAGGTTGCGTATAAAAAGGGCGCTATCATCCAGCTTCCTCCCCCAATCCAATGGGCAAACAGAACACCTCAATGGTACCCTTGAAAAATAACTCTGTTGCTTCTTCAATACACAACAAGACAACTGGGTAGCACTCTTACCTACTGCCGAATTTTCTTACAATAACACAATCCACTCAGCCTTAGGGATAAGTCCATTCTACTGCACCTTTGGTTTTCATCCATGCTCCGTTTTACCCCTTCCTGGGTTGTCTTCCGGTATCCCAACAATTGATTCTTCCTTAGCTCTCATTCAGGAGGTGCATGACAAAGCCAAGGCAAGTCTCCAGGAGACTGCGGACCGCAACAAGATCCAGGCTGACAAACACTGTAGACCAGTCCCGAGTTGGGAAGTACGTTCCAAAGTTATGCTTTCCACCAAATATCTTCCCCGATGGGTACGCCCTTCTAAACTATCCCCTAGATACATCGGGCCCTATGAGATTACACATAAGATCAACCCTGTGGCCTTTCGTCTTAAGCTTCCAGAGGGTTTACGACGGGTTCATCCCGTATTTCACTCCTCCCAGCTAAAGCCTTTCCAGGCCGATGAATGGACATGGACCCCGAAGAAGGTCACTATACCTTCTGATTCCTGAGGAGAAGAGTACGAGGTTGCTCAAATATGTGATTCCAGGTACCATTGGGGAAGATTAGAATACCTTATACACTGGAAGGGCTATCCATGGTCAGAAAACTCCTGGGAACCCAAGCCTCACATAAACGCCCCTCTGTTGGTATGTAAGTTCCATCGGAATCATCCCGGCAAGCCAGGGGGGGGGGTGTGCCTCCAGAGGGGGCATACTGTCACGCCCTGGAGCAAGTGGCGCGTATGGGATCGCCGGAAAGGGGGCCGCCATTAATTGTTCCTTCACATTTACCTCTTGCGTCGGTTACCGGTTTAGTTCTTTTGTTCGCATCCGTCACCGGTAGTTTATATTCACCTACTTCCGGGGAACCGACACGTTGCAACTTTCTAGGCTTCCTCTTTCGTTGCACCGCTCCGCAACATTTCTCCTTGCGCATACCTCCAGTTTACCTGTCTTTTCCGCCGGCCTTTGTATCTTTCTTGTGACTTACCTCCCACACCTCTCTCTCCGCTTCCCCAGCGTATCCAACCTCTCTTTCTCGTTCTCCTGCTTACCCTTGCCGCTGCTATTTTTTCCTCGCTCCACTTGATTGTTTTTCTCCATTTCCTCTGCTGTTCCTTCCCATTCTTCACTCTGTTTCCTTCTGTCCTCTTCAGAGTAGTATTTTTGGAGCATTTTTGTTCCTTTTCGGTGTTAGTTCCTGTTAGGGAGAATTCTCTGTTTAGGCTGAATTTCCTAACCTAGTGAGTCCCCCAGCAGCTTTGCTGGATTTCTGGAGTTTGTTTTTTTCTCCTGCTTTTCCCACTCTTGGACATGATTTGTGGTGTTCCTTTGAATGTTAATGTCTTTCATGGGCTATGGGGTCTTTTACTCCATAGGGTCTCATGTTTTTTTCTATGTGTGTTACACCGCACCCTCCGTGCAGTAACACAGGGGTGTCATAGTGACCCCCCACCATAGACTCCATACCATGGGAGTGACTACTGTCTCCCAGGGCATGTAAAGTCACCATTGGCTTTACTAGTCCCAAATTACTAACAGAACCAGTACAAACCATCATATTGTGGACGTACTGGTAGGGGCTATTTGATTGCCCCTGGGTCTGTTATTCGAGGGGGCACTGTCCTGTCCCCCCTCGTCGAGTTTTGGCTGGTGGCCGGTTTATTTATTTAATATTAATTCACCGGTTGGTATTTTCTGCCAGAACTTGGTTTTAAAATGGCGTTTGTGTTCGCCTCTGTAACTCCAAACCAAAGGTCGAGCCCTTTGTTCCACTTTTTGGCGGGCTTCTCCACAGAAGCCTCCAAAAGTGGTGCCACTCTGTCTGGGTACCACAGGGGGTGTGGGAGGGGGTTTAGGCACCCTGGACTGAGTTACCTTGGTAACTCAAGTCGCACTCTTGTGTGATTGGCCCAAGTGGTGAGCCGGCCGGCTCACTACTTCGCATGTTTGATTGACAGCTAGGCTGAGTGAATGGGGTTGTGCTGCATGAAAGCAGGGCTTTTGGGACTGGAACTTCAGAAGTCGCCACAGGACCTGAAAGTCCGACGAGGGAGAAGCTGAGCCTGCCTGCTACGATGACACCACCGGTGGAGCCCTGCTGAACTGACTCACCACTTCCCAACGACAGAGGAGATCTCCCGGCTGGAGAGTCTTCTTCCCCTGACTGGTGGGCACAACCAGTTTACCTTTCTTTCTCGCATCCCAGGACATCTTGTGGTCGAATTTCCCGTGCCAAGCACCCCGGCAACCGGATAGCCACTTACCACTGGACCGCGAAAAAAAGGACCGCCCCTTTTAATTGAGAACTCCGCGGTGGTTTCTTCCCTGGCAGTGCAACGGACCCCTGCTTTCCTCCCCGACGAGATCCTCCCTTCCTCCGGACGAAGCACCGCTGCCAGGAACAACTGCCCCCGCTGGAGCGTTCTCACCATTTTAAGGTACCGTGTCCGCCAGGCCTCCCTTTCTAAAGATTGCTACAAGGTAACAATAATCCCTTAACCTTCTGGACTGGGCTGGCCGCCTTGACCATCTAACTGGTCCCTTTCTTTTTGGTCCAACTCTTTCTGAACTTATTGGGAGACTTTTGGGCACTTTGAACCGTGTGACCTTGGACACATTTCGACCGGAGCCTCTTAAAGTGGGTCCGCCCTTGTTAACTTTGACTTTACGGTTTTAACCTGCCTTCTTCTCCTACTGTGTTCTTCCGAAAGTGTTGGGATCTGTTTCTATCTTTGCTCTGCCATTCTCTCCCTTTTAAACCGATTGATTAGAGTGCCATCTTCGTTAAGCGCTCACCGCTGTCTGACAATAAGTGTTGCTTTACTTAAGACTTGTCTAACTAATCGTTGAAGGGAGTGTATATCTTTTAGTGACCGTGTTTTTGAACTGCTTGATATTAGTGCCAGTGTGTTTAACTAGATGTTTTTTAAATAAATAATTATATCTCTTTTACACCAAGCAGTGTTTGCTTGTTCTACTGTGTTCTTTTGACCTATTGTGAATACTCTGTATACTGCCTAACTCTTCTTGAGAGAAGTCTGACTGCTCAGCCACAGCTACCAGGTAAATCTGGGTGGTACAGACTGCTACCAATTGGGTTTACTGCCAACCACCTGCAGTTTTAAATCTTTTGCAGTGGTCCCAGAGGAAACTGCACAGGTTTCTGCCTAACAGTTCCACAGCCCTCGACAAGCCAAGTCCAGCTTTCCTTCCATTGGGTTCAGTCCTTGTCTTCAGTCATCCCATCATCCTTCTTGGGGTTTTGTGTGCCTCTGGCTTTTTCCCCATCCCCGGCGGCCCGGGGGATCGACCACCGTTCACGAATTCTGTGGCACAGTGGCGTCCTTCCGTGGCCGTCCGTATTTTCACAAAAAAAGGGAGAAGCCCAGTCAGAAAGGAAGGAAGAAGTTTGACTCCAAACGGAAGGCTAAAGGTGAGGAGGAAAGGGAAGGAGGGGAGACAGAGTTTTCTTCGGAAGAAGAGGATATTGCAGACCCTTGTGATAGCATTGCAGACCCTTGTGATAATATATTACCGATTGTTAAATATTACAATTGTAAGGCAGTACCAAAAATTATATATGTTATAGAAACGAGTCTCATTTTTTGTTATAACAACCTAAGACTGATACAGGCCAACATTTGGAGACCTGTGTTGAATCTTCCCTTGTGTGTGCCTGTAGCAATGATTTGTTTTGAATTGGGCCTACTTTCACTAAAAGCAAGAGTCCAGAGTGATCTATTAATTAGGTATGGCAACATATTATCTCCATCCGAAAAACTCTTTATTTTTTATGAGGATTTGCATGATTATTATAGGCTGTGCAGCAGCGACATAACAAAAGTACTCACCGTAGGAGCCAAAGTACTCACAGTCCTACATCCCCTTTTCTCCATCCTGTATGGGCGTCCCCCATACGGTGATGGTACTGGAACCTTTGGCAGCAAGAAAATGAGCTTCCTCTGTCAATTTATCTTAGCACAGGGGTGGACACGTCTCATACTAGTCGCGCCCTCCAGCGCCTCTCCTCAGTCCCCTTTTTACACGTCGGACGCAGAACCGTGCTCTACCTATTAAGTGTGTGATCCACATGCAGGTGGTGGAGAGTGGGGTGTATGGAAGAAAGGGAATTTAGGACTATGAGTACTCTAGTCATTACGGTGGGTAACTTATTACTCTTACATTCCGTCCCCTTTCCTCCATCCTGTATGGGTGATTACACTGTACTTCTAGAATTGGGCAGAGTATTTGTGAAATTACCTGGATGCAAACAGGTTCTTCAGAACTGCCTGCCAAAACGCTGCATGTGCTCTGGAGCTGGAGTCAAGGAAATAGTGCTTGTAGAACACAGATGGGGCTGCCCATGTTGCTGCTTTGCTGCTGATGTCCCACAACACGTTCATTTGGAAAGCCACCGCGCTAGCCTTTGCCCTTTCCGCGTGGGAGTGAATCCCTTCAGGTACAACGTTCTTTTGCGATCTATATGCCTCCACTATGACGGACTCCATCCACCTGGCAATGGATGCCTTTGGTGCTCGGGAGACTGGTGAGGCGCCAGCAAAGGTCACAAAGAGCGCATCCGAGTTTCTGATCATCTCTGTACATGCAATGTAAAATGTAACCCCTCTCTGAAGATCTAGAGTGAAGTGCCCTCTCTGGCTCTGACTGCGGATTGGAAAAGAACACCGGCAAGCAAATCTCCTGGCTTAAAGTGGAACAGGCAGACCACTGTAGGCAGCAACATGTGGTGAGTCCTGAGAACCACCTTGTTTCTGTGGAAAACAGTGAGAGGCGCAGATGCCGGCAGAGGGTGAATCTCACTCCCTCTACGTGCTAATGTCAAGGCTAGTAATAGAACCACTTTGAGCGTGATCCATTTCATATCTATGGAAGCCATGGGCTCAAAAGGCTTGCAATGAAATGCCAGTTGCGACCCCTTTATATTCCCAGACAGGATGAGGTTGGTGCACCGGTGGAAACAACTTTGAAAGACACTTCAAATGGGCTTTGACTGCCGAATTTGCTGCAGAGAAAGTTTCATCAATCGAGTTCCTGTACTCTCGTTTGGCTGTAATATCCGTGCGGCACATGTCCACCTGCACAACTGAGTGGGCAAAATACGCAGCGAAAGACGGCACATCATTTATAGAGAATGAGAGGGGATCTACTTCTTTGCCTAATGGCAAAACCAGGTCCACTTGCTCTTGTATTGCGCTTTGGTGGACTCTTTTCTCGCACACTGAATGATGTGCAAGTTATCAGGAGACAATCCCAGTGGGCCGAGTTTTAGTTGATCAGTAGCCAGGCTGACAAGCTTACTAGCTCCAGATCTGTCGGCCTGACACGCCCTATGATCCAGAAAACCCTGTGAAGCCAATGAAAGCTCTAGGCTTTTGCTCTGATCTGCTCTGTCCCTGCATGAAAGGTTTGGCCACCGACAGAATCGCTACCAAGTTTGCAGTCTGCTTGCCAGTCTTTTTCTTTGTGAGCTCCTCGTCCGTTGAGGAATGAAACAATTCTAACCGCTCGAATGAGAGGTCTAAGATCCTATCCTGAACACCTGATGCAAACATTGTGACATGGATCCATGCAATTCAATGCATGTCCACCCCTAAGCAGATACCTCAACTTGCTGTGTCAATATGGGCGACTGTGGATCCAGAAGGTCTTCAGCTATTACTTTAGACTCTGCTAACCCAGTCTTAAAAAAGGAGGCCCGTTTGTCCTTCCGCAATTTCTGATCAGCAGCGGCTAGCATGGCATCTGCATTGGCCTTTATAAGGTGTAACCCTGAGTTGAGGTACACCTTTTTCCTGTAAGCCTCCAACAGTTATCCTCTTTACTAAGGCAATTTGAGGAGGAAGCTGCTGAGGAAGCAGATGGTTTTGAATAAAATGATGCTGCTGCCACCACTGAGGAGTGAGGTTGGGGATGGGTGGCTAACACTTGATCATTTCCACCTGCCTAAAGTGCGCCTTCAACCTTTTGTTTGTTTGTAAATTGGAGTGCAGCTTTTCCCACACCTTCTTAGCCAGCATAATGACATCCTTTTGACGAGGGATATCAGGCCTTTCGGAAGGCCTCATTGACAAGATCTCTGACAGTACGCCGGGCTCCTGCTCATCCTCATCTCCATCATCAGTATTTGTGGATGGTAGACTTGACCCCACCTCCTGTCCACTATGCGGCCCACATTTTGCACGATATCTAAACCCAGGTGTTGAACTGGCACTGTTGAGGGGGGCAGAGGTGGGGGCAGAGGTGGAGGCAGAATGGTAGGGGGTTGAGGCTGAGGAAGGGGAGGCATAGGTTGAAGCGGAAGGACTGCAATATTGGCCCCTGCAGAGGCGCAGCCCCTTAAGGATGCAGATGTGCTTGAACAGGCACTTAGACTGGCTGTTGTGGGGGGAGCAATTTTATGAATAACCTCTGTAATAAGCCCCTTCAAAATTCATGACATCTGTTGAGATTTCATCGACGCCAGGAACCTCTCAAAACACCTTCCCTCGCAGGCCACTTGACTGGGCTGCGGACTGGCTGGCGGTGCACGCCCTTCCAATGCAGTAGGTCTGCTCTGCTGAGCTGAGTGATTTGCTCGGCCTTGGTAGCTGAATTGGGTAACCCCCTGGCTGAATCATATGGTTATATGCCTGCGGGGACCATACCTCTATGGTTCCCCAAAAAAAAAAACAAAGTATTGTGGTGATGATGGTTCTCTTCCCACCTGCGCTGCCCACTGTGATGGCGATGCTGACGTACGTGATCTGTCTTCTGAGCCTAGGCTGTCAGACAGATGTGTGGTGTCCATCCTATGTGCTTCTGGTGTTGAATTGTCTGTAGCATGCCTGGAGACCATTTTGAGTGATTGCTCTCGCCCTTCAGGAATGCACTGGCATCTGACAGCAGAGTGTCCACTATGGTAGGCCCCTTATGATCTTGCACCGTTACAGGCAACTTATGACCAACCTCAGAGGAGACTGCGGTAGGCTTTTCGCCCTCAGTCCCTCAACTGGTAGTCTGCCCTTCGCATACAGGCTCCCCCTCAGACTTGCGCCCAGACACAGACCCTGAAGGCCCCTCACACAAGCGTGTGGTATGAGAGCTCTTTCGCCCCTCTGTGCCATGCCCGGTAGGGCCACTGCATTCACTCAGCACGAACGCTGGTAGCTCAAGGAGCCTCATGCCTGACAACAGTAAAAGGGTCAGACTGACTCTTCCCAGCCACGGTACTTCCAGGGAAGGAGTCACACTGCTGGGGTGCTTTTGTAAATAAATGACTTGCCTTTTCTTGCTTGGAGAACTTGTGCACAAAGACTTTGATATGATCCGGTGGCGATCTAGCGAATATCTCACTCTACCTGGTTGACCTGTTTTTAAGAGATCTCAGTGTGAGAGCACTGCAGGCTGTGCATGCATATCACCGATGATCAGGCCCCAGGCACTCTAGGCAGAGAGATGCTGGGAAGGATCGGTCACAAGAAGTGCCCCCCCCCCCAGGTAAAGCCTCCAGCGACAGATATGCGCCAGGGGAGGAGAGCAACCGGACGCCAGGGAGAAATTACAAAAAAAGAAAAACACTGGGAAGCTGCAAAGCTAAATAATTGCTTGCACTAAGGTCTGCCAGGTCTGTTCTTCTATCCTAATTTTACAAGAATTTGACTGTATTAATGAATTGTTAAGGACTACTCCGCACATTGTTAAAAAGCAGCTCTGGGAAGTCGACTGGATACGTACTAATGACGATATCGTGAGATATAAGTAATATCCGTTATGGCCTCGGAACATAAGAAGAGAGGCGAGTTACTGCCGCATCTCATTAAGGTCCTCAAAGCTAACCAGATAATTCAATTCATGAGCTTTCGTTTTAATTTACTATTACCAAACAAAATACTCCACATTAGAGACAAAACGATACACCCCCTACTGTGAACAATGATGCAGTTGAAAATTTAAAACACCTACTTCTAGAATGCCCTCCTACCGTGGGCCCTAGAATGATCCACCATGGAAAATATGTTCAGAGTATTACCATTGTGGAAACAGAATGGCTATGGGGCAAGGATATTTTCAGGGTCTCATACATTTTTAACCTTAGCGACGCTGCATTTCCTAAAGTTCTTATTTAATTGATTAATGAACCACTACATATATAAGATTTATTTGGAAATGTAACTACATGACGTTATGAAATTGTTTATTGTTTTTTAAGATTTTAAAACAATTGATTAATGAACTTTTAGACACATAAGATAAATCTGGATGGAATGTAAGTACAGCATGTCATGAAATTGCCTCTTTTTCGTTTGATTCCTGTAGTTCAGGATTATGCATTCTGTCCTATTGGAAGAAAAAATCTGTATAGCCTTTTAAAATTTTGTTGGGAAAATTTGATAGGTATTCTTAACTTATGAGTCAATTTTTCATTCATTGTTTTAAAGTTAGTGGAACAAATTATGATTTGAGCTCAATGAAAAAAGACCGATAAAATCCTTCTAACAGTAAATTCCTGTGAACACTTTTTCTGATGGCCTTATTGCAACTGCTGAACAGGAGTTAACTTTTTAGAATGCATATTAACTTGATGCAAAATGTATAGGGGCTCATTAAGTATGGTGGTGCGAGAAAAAATGGATGGAAACGGAATTACAGCCACTTTTCCCGCACCACCATACTACGGGTATGGTCCTGGTGTGGGGCATTTACCTCCACCCTCATGCTGAAGTTACATTCTCCCACTGCCTGCCATAAAATCAGCAGAATTACTGCAGCGGTAATTCTGCCAGTGGTAATTTCTGCCGAAAAAGCCCCACAGAGTCCAATGAACTCAAAAAATGGGGATTTACTCCACCACTTGTAATCCGGCGGTAATTCCGTCGGACCAAGTGGTGGTAGCAGTAATTCAGTTTGGCAGTATTCCAGTGGATTTACCGCTGGAATACCGCCCAACTCATAACGAGGCTCTTATATTCTTAAACCTACTCTGAACTTGCAAAATGTCACTTTAATAACCAATTTGTTAAAATATGAAAAATCTGCTTCATGGTGATTCAGGTTTTATTAGTCCAGGCTCTCCCTCTTTCACAACTGGTTGGGGAATGCCTGCATTCACAGGCGGGCCGGAAAAGCTGTCTGGAAAAGATTGTGGTCTCCTTAAAAATGTTTTGAAGGGGTGGGGCTTAGATCATGCATGCGTCCCTCCGCGCGCCGGGCCCACACCTTACCCCTACGTCACCAATGTTCCAAACCCAGTTCCTTTTGTTCCGCAGATGACAGGCCATTTTAGTATATGCTTACTGCAGGGTATGGCTGGGTGGATGTTGTGAAGGAGGGAGAGCCTGGACTAAGAGAACCTGAATCACCATGAATGTAATCTTTCATTTCTCGTTCGTTCTGGCTCTCCCCCCCTTCCCAACTGGTTGGGACCAGACTAAAAAGCCTTAGAATATGTAAGGGTGGAGGAGACAGCATGTACTGAATTCAGGGTGCCTTTTTTTGGGTGGCACACTGCCGCTCCGTGCCCTATCCTGTCCAGTTGGCCCGAGCACACCTGATGGTGCTAGTGTGGTGGACGGTACGGGCCGATCGGATGGCTCCTGGGTGACCCGAGTCCCTGTTGGGAGACATTGAAATGTGCATGAATACATTGGTTTAGTTGTGCATGGCAAGTCAACATTCACTGTCACTTGCACTTTGCCCTCACAGTGTATTCCGCTGGCAGGGGGTGATGACGCATTTGACTGGCAATGTTGGAGTAGAAGGCGTTGTATCAAGGAGTCTTATGTGGTTGGTGTGGGGTGACTTGCATGTTCACTTACTCCAGACGAGGGCCCGATTGTCCCGCTGGGTACCTGTGCACATGTAAATCGGGACTTGTCGATGCATTGTATGCATGTGATGCTGCCAGCTGATTGGTTGATATTGTATACTGTGAGGGTCATGTCGACCAGATGTTGGTCATCGTGTTGATGTGTGGTACGTTGCAGTTGCTGTGCTTGTAGGTCTGGCACACATGTCCATTGGTGTCCAGGGTAGGACATGGACGCTGTCATTGCTGTGTTGACTGTGCATGGGTGGCCAGTGTGAAGGCGAGGGGTAGTTGTGTAGTGCGTTGTGGATGTGCATTGTTCCTTCCATCTTGCCATGCCATGGTGGTGCTTGGCTGTCTCATCCCCTCCCCATCCTGCTTCTTTGCCATGTTTGGGGTGTCATGGCTTCGGTGACTCAAGTAGTTGTGGCCTGCTGTCTCACGTGGATGCTTCATGCATTGCTGCGGTTCCTGTTGCATGCATGCATGGCAGTCACTGCATTTGTGTATGCCTACATGATTGTACATCTATGGGGCCCTCATTCACTCAGATACTCCCCCTAGCTGCTGGCTCCAATTTCTGCAGTGCCCACGCCATAGATGCCAGCCATATGTAAGATCCTGCTCACCATCTCCTCCCAGGGTGTGAGTTGGAGGGGTTCCACGCTCCCACCACCAGTGGCTGCCGTCTACCTACGGTGGATGGAGATGAGACTCCTCACCCTGGCCTTTAGGTCATTCCACCTTTTTTTCATTTCATCTGCCTCCCGTTGCACATGCCACACGGCCACCACCTTTGTCCATAATTTCTCCCAATATGGAGTTATTTCCTCTGCGGACTTGTTTTCTGGTGTTGCGACCCATGTAACTCCTCTGAGTGGGCTAACGGTACAGTTAGTTCGTTCTCTGTGAATTTGTGCTTCCTGAGCCTCATATCGGGGGCCCTGCTTTTCCCTCTCCCTCTCCCCCCCCCCCCGACATGGTTTTGATGGTCAGTGGGTTTGGATGGCACTCCTGTGTCGTGATATCCAATGGATTGCGATTTCCAAACTGCCCGCTGCTGTGCTTCCTTTTATAGCGGTGATGTTTTACTGCTGGTGGAATTTCCGTCTGTATTTCTGCCGATTTGTTGTGGTATTTCTGCAACATCTATGCTTCATGGCGGTAATTCAGCTGGGCGTAATTACCGTTAACGCCAATTCTGTGTGTGCGCACCCCCGCCATGTTGGAATACAGCAGAAATTTGGTCAGGATACAATATTGGACAGAGAACTCTTTGTTTATTTGGACATGCTGACACCGACATCCTTTAGTTTCGTGGAGGCAGGGAAACCCATCATAGTGTTAGGGCGAGATAGGTCTTTATTCAACCCTTCTTTTATGGTAATAAAAGTCTACAGCAATCATCAACATTTTTCTGTGTCCGAGTCTTACTCCTGATTCATTACAGCAGGAAGAAGGCAAAAGGACATGATGGACTAAGGACCAGGCTAAAAGCACATGGTACAGCCATTTGGAGTACATGGTACTTGAAATGGCATTATGGCATTCAAAATAATTACTGTGCACTGAGAAAATAAGCAAAACATGGTGCTCTGCCACCAGCCTGTCCTAGGCACATCTAAACGGTAAGAAATATGTTGCAGAAAACAAAGGAGAAAGGGTTACAAATGTACACCTGCACTACTTCACCGTAAGGTGATGTGCACTACATTCAAAAACACAGAATCCACGTAAAGAGACACAGTCCCCCTGCACTGCTAACCTTATGGGCTCACCACTACCTCCCAAATAAATGAGTTGAGCAAGGTAAGTGAATAAAAAAAGCTTTATTGCTTTTTTTAGCTGTAAAGTCAGGTTAGCAATGAAAACATAGCAAAATAGCTTGATTTTCATTTATGTGCAAAGAAGGAAAGTTGCAAAAAAGGAAATTCCTAAAAAGACCAAGCCACTGAAACGAATACAGTTTTAAAATCAATAAAAGACACAAATAATGTCAAACCTTTTAAAACCATATCCTTGGACACAATCAACAAAATCCTTAAGCCCTTGTTATCACTCCCACTGAAAAACCCACATTTGTAAAGACAACAAACTATTCAGTCTCTAAATCCAATAAATGAGTCACAGACTACTTTCCAAGCTGCTTACTGAAATGGGTTGTAGTTCCACCCCTTCTTAATTCTTCGGATAAAAGAAGACTCAACAAGCAGTGGAGTACATTTGCTGAAAATGTTTGGGGGGGGGGGACATGACATCTAAATGAAAGGGGCCCCTGCCAAATGAGTGGGACAAAATGGTGTGCCACAAAAGTTGGGGGGGGGGCAAACATCATTGTACCCCACACCCCTAAAATGACACCCATGTCCACAAAAGTGGTACACAGCCCTGTATTCAAACTGAAGCCCAAACTGACATATCAGATTTAGAAATGCCCACTGAAATACAATCTAGGGGCAGTGCCTTATTACTCTTCTGCTGCTCCTCCAATGGCATACGTAGTTTTCAAGAAAAAGTATGTTAAGAGTTCCTCCTTCAGACTCTAGTGGTAGTTTCTACTCATTAACTACACCCCCAAAACTCCCGGTTCTAGCTCATTTGAACAATATTCTCTTGGAGAGACACCCTGCGGGGTTAATTAAAGGAAGAAAAATGCTCACACCAAACAGCAGCAGTAAAATTTGAGACCAATTTAGGGATACATGTTTATTGCACAAGGGTCCAGAAACCTATGGGGTTCATTTTCGAGTTCCCTATAATTCGATGGTGGGGACCCATTATGTGGAGGCATACACGTAGGCGGATCACCGCCACCAAATTTTGGTCATTTCCACAGTGAAGTGCATAGGTGCCGGCCAAAAGGCGGCGTACAATGGATCCCTATATGGTCTACCTGCTTTTTGCTGATGCATAAAGCCGGCAGACTCCATAGGGATCCCCCGCACTTGCGCCAGCATGAAAATCCACAATGTGCAAATGCTGGAGCATTTGTATGGCGGAGAGGAAGGGAAGTGGTGGAAATGCAAGTTGTGTTCCTTCCCTCCTCTCCACCATAAAGATGCAGGAAAATGAGCTGTGAAGTAAATCCAAAGTGTGAAAAGTCTCTTCTATGCATGAGATGTACTTCACGGCTCATTGAAAGTGATTTTAACCCAGCATCCTTACTGGTCTCACTTTCACTTTGGGCAATTCATTTGTTGTTGCTTTCATCACAGCCAAGTCCAATACAGAGTTCCTAGCATCTCACCATTAGCAGCAGACGTATATACTTTAGCAAGGGCTGTCATAACCCTCCTGCACTTGTTGAACTAGGCACACAAATTAACAATCTGAAACAAGCTTTGGTTGTCCATGTCCCTCGGATAGCAAGGTTGGGGTACCCCATGCAGTTTCCTCTTTTACAAAAGGTGTGAGCCCCTCTATCGAGAATGACCATGGCTCAAATAGCCTATTCTATGGAATGTGTTCCACTCAGAAAGGTCAGCAACCACAATTTAGCTCACTACACCCTGCACACAATTATAAATGTGCATTTCAGTCGAGTCCCACCCACAAGGGCAGTCCAGCATTGAAATGCTAGGCAAATCTCCTCTGAACAAGAGTACCATCAACAACCCGGGCACAATGTTCACATTGCACATTTACACTGCTTTTATACATAGCAGCAAGGACCCCACTCCACCTTGCTTGCTGAGGTAGTGCATGGCCACTGTGTTGTCTGTCATACAGATACAGTCTTGCCCTTCACACATGGGAGAAAGGATTGTGTTCAAGATCCTATGCATGGTCTTTAGGAGTGTCCATGATCTGGCCCCAGTTTACCTATCATCCAGGATTACTACATACTGCCCCAACCGTATGTTACGGTCTGTTGGAATAAGTCTATTGGTGGTTCCCTCTTCTAGAACTTCTACATGGGGTGAGAAGGAATTTCTCCTGCATAGGCCCCAAACATAGAACTCAATCCTAGATAGCTTACGACAAATTCAGTCGCTGAGCATGTTTAGGAAACCACTGAAGATCTACTTGTTCCTGTAAACCATTCTCTAGCAAGTTCTTCAATTCTGCGTGATTTGTGTTCAATGATCATCTGCGCCCAGATGCAGGTTTTTGCCAGGTCCCCATGGGTATGCGCTCTATAATAATAATAATAATAATAATAATAATAATAATTTAGAATTTATATAGCGCTGCAAACCCTCAGGTATCTGAGCGCTACTTATTATTACCCACAGTGTGTGGTGCTCATTTATTGACCTCGGAAGGATGAAAGGCTGAGTTTGGCCCAGCCAGGATTCGAACCTGCGTCAGCAGGCTCTGCACAGATGTCAAAGCGAGCGTTCTACTCGCTGTGCTATCGGACCAGCAATAAATCAACAAATCAAAATCAATCAGAAAGGAAACCAGGGCCAGCATGAGCACCCTCAACTTAAGCAAACTTATGCTCGCCCGAGATTCTGAGGGAGACCACAGTACAGCACACTGCCAAATCTGACAGGTGAGTGCCCCAACTAGTCAGAGATGCGCCAGTGACCACCGCCAATGGTGCCAGGGTTGCCGAAACAATGCGCCTCTCAGCAAGTGGTCTCTCAGGGATTACCATGCAATATCTTGAACCACCCGGCTCGATACCTGCAGAAGGTCTGATGTGTGGCCCTCAAACTGCAACCAGTAGCAACAAAGGAGCCTGTAAAATTATACACAGCCAGGCCTCTGGTACCACCAGGATGCAGGACACCATGAGGCCCAGAAAAGCTGTTCGAGGAACTTGTCCCTGTGGCCTGAGGACATGGAGCATCCGGGAGATGTTGACCACTCAGCCCTTGGGCGGGAAAGCCCTGCCCAGGCGAGTGTGCAAGGCTGCCCCAATAAGTCTGAAACCAGAGACTTTTTGAAGTTCAGGGAAAAGCCCAAACTGTGCAACAAAATGATGTATGGAGCAGATGCTCCGACATTAGGTTGGGGGAGCCAGTCGCCCAGATAGGGAAAGACATGACTATGATCCCTCCGAAGGTGAGCTACTATTACTGCCAGCAGCTTGGTGAAAACCCTGGGTGCTGAAAAAAGACTGAACAGACAGATCTTGAACTGATAGTGATGCTGGCCCACTACGAACATTAGGTACTTCCTGTGCTTCAGATGAATGGGCACATGGAAATATGCATCCTGAAAGTTGAGTGACAAAAAAAAAGAGTCCTGCAGCTCGAGGGCTTGAAGAATCTGGGCCAGAGTTACCATCTTGAATTTGTCCTTTAGTAGGTACAAATTCAGAAGCCACAGATTCAGCACTGGACGCAAACCCTCGTTTCTTCGGAACCAGAAAATAAGCGGAATACCAACCCTTGCCTCATTCTGCGCATGGTACCAGTTCTATCGCGCCCTTTGAAAGAAGTTGACGGACATCCTCTGAGAAGATGAGGTCTTGAAGCAAGGTGGTTGCTTGAGGGAAACAGTTCAGGGGATGCTTCATGAAAGAGACAGTAGCCCCATCGAATGGCCTGTACGGCACATGCATCACACTTGGTTTGAGACAATTCCAAGCTGAACAGGGAAATTTGCCCTCCCACAGGGGACTCACGACAGAAAATCTAACAGAGCTTTTGCACTGTAGGTGGCAGAGGGGACGGTGGAAGGATCAAACCTGATTGGTAGCACACAGAGTCATAAAGGTCTTCCACTTATGCCAATAGCAGGAGACCGTCTAGGGCATGGAAGCTTTAGCTAGAGCATCACAGCAGTCCCAGAATGTTCCCGACACAGCTGGGGTTACCACGATCAGTTTGCACAGCTCTCGTCTGAAGGTGTGTCGGACTCAGGGTATCGAAGGGAAAGCATAGAAACTTGTCCGTCAACGGAAACTTGCAAGCGTCCCCCAGGAAAATTCAGTATCTATTACACACTCAAGGATTTTCTCAGGGGGCACCTGGGAAGGGCCTGGAACAGCAGGAGGAACATACGGAGCAGGAGTAAACAAAGGATGTTTTTGTTGAGTCGAGCCGGCAGAAGCGTGTGTTGTCGAAGTGGTAACTGTCCTTAAAAAAGGCTTGTTCGCTGATGTGGTGGATGTCTTGGTCCTCCACTGTACAGACGACGAAGCTGTTGTCGATGGAGTCATTGAAGAGGACGCCAATTGAATGGTGTGCGAGGACGTGGATGGCATGGAAGCAGACTTGTAGTGCTTTGTTGCCATTGACGAGGAGAGAGTCCACATAGTTGTCTTAGTGCAAGATGTACCGTAGATGCAGAATGTAGCATCAGAGAAGACTTTGATGAAATCACAGTAGTCGTTGTTAGACTCCTGTCTTCTTACGTAGAGGCTAGGGATGTAACGGTATTACGGTATACCGTTAAAGATACCGTGAACCACTTAATTGAACAATAATAACCGTCACATTGTTTATACCGGTATACCGTTAAGTGTTCTTTTCAATCTGATTTGGAAAGGCTGCAGTAAGCAAGTGCTGCGCAGTCTTGGTCTTGCACTGTTGGATGTGCGTCTGCCAAGTAGTTTCAGTTGGAGCAGTTTTTAATGCCATTCCATAAACCACACATGCCTGACACAAAATCAATATGTTAGCAATAGGAAGAATAAATACAGTGCCAAGAAGGAAAAGGGTTTACTTTTTTTTTTAATGTCTTTTTTTTTTTTAAAGCGCTCACACCGCCCGCAGTCATCGAGGCACTGTTAAAGAAATTGGTTTCGTTTATTTAGTTGCGTAATTGTTTTTGTCTTAGTTGCGTATTTATAACGCACTTAAACACCAGAGGTTTCTAAGCACGGACCCAGGGATCGAACCTGTGTTGCTTCTTGTCGTCTTGCTTCCAAGGCACGCATGTTGCCGCTGAGCTATCCTTCCGGGACTTTGGGTTGGCGGCTTTGGGGTTTAAAAATTGAGAAGTGCATGCAATTTTGGGAAAAGCTGCCTTTGGCGATGATGTGGTGGGAGCAATGCTAAAGATGGTGGTCCTGCCAAGGCTCCTACACTACTTCGGGAACATACCGTACCTGATTCCTAAGAAGTTCTCACCAAATTGAATAGCATGTGTAGGCCCTTTTTGTGGCATGGCATGCGAAATAGAGTGGCGTTATGGAAGCTACAGAACTTCCATGACAAAGGAGGGATAAAGCTGCCCAACTATGTGGCAAGCCAGTTACAGTAGGTTGCCAAATGGCTCTCTGACGAAGAGACCTCGGAATTTAGGCTATTTGGGCGTGATTGTGCACCTTTTTATTTGAAAGAGATGATGTGGGTACCCAGGGCAGAAATGGTGGGGCGCCCTAAAATGATGCTTCTGGGGTGGAAGGTGTGGTGCAGGGCATGTCAAATGATGGAGAACCCGTCCCCATGCTCACTGCAGATACCACTGGTTGCATTGACGGGGGCAGAGGCGCAGCTACGAATGATACTCAGGAACCACTGGGAACCGGCTGGGGTGGCAACAATGGGTGATATTTGGCGGGAGGGCTCTAGTATTACTTTTGAGGGGCTGCGGGAAGAAACTGGGTTGCACGAGGGCCAGTATATTACGTATCATAGAGTGGTACAGAGGATTAAGAGAACATGGCCTGAAACAGTGTTGGAGGAAGAATCAGATGCCACCATAGACGTGATATATGACATAGCTGAGGGGGGTCATGAGATTTCCAGATTCTATGAAATGCTGTTGCCTAAAGTGGGGAAGGAGGTCACGCAGTTGAGACTTGACTGGGAAATGGAGGTTGGAGCCCCGATGGGAGACGGGATGTGGGAACGGGTGCAGGGGTATCATAAGAAGGTGTCTAGAAACGCGAGGCTGAAACAGATTCAGCGGTACATAACGCATAGGGCATATATGACGCCTTGGAGGATATCGAGGTTTGAAAATGCAGGACGGCCAACATGCCCCAAGTGTGATGAGGAGAACACGGCCATGGTGCATATGTTCTGGTCATGCCCGATCATAGAGTGTTTCTGGAGGGCAGTGAAAGAGAAACTGGAAGAAAAAGGGGTCAAGATGGTAGTGGACACAGTGTGGGCCTGTCTGCTGGGGGGTCCCCAGACCACAGAAGCTCAGGCACGTGAGTAAGCTGAGGGATCTGGCTTATGTGATTGCAAAGAGGAGGATTGCCATGGGATGGAAGTCATGCCATGTGCCAAAGGTAGAGGTGTGGTGGAGAGATTTGCAAAAAAGGGGCGGAAACCGAAACCATGGCATGGCAAGAAGCGAGTAGGACAGGGGGGGAGGAGGAGACTGAGTCCCTGATGGCCTGGAAATCACTGATAGCCGAACTGTTTGGGTCATTAGATGACCCGACGGAGCCTGTAGAAGAGGAGACCGAACCACAGGATGCGGAAACTGAAGGTTTAATGCAATAGACTCGTAGAGGGGGGTGGGTTAAGGGAAGTAGTGGTTAGAAGTTAAGAAAGTGTAATGAAACTGTTGGAACATGCACTGTTTGTTTGGTTTGTATTGTTTGGTTGTTTTTATAATTCAATAAACTGTTTTTTTTAAAAAAGTGTGTGTGTGTGTGTCTATGCGCACACGCGTATACTACCATCAGACTCCATTGATCTGTGGCATGCAGATTATCAAGATGGCAACATGTTCATCTTCACCAGTAGCCAGTGGGGGAGCTAAAAGCCTAAATGACCACTTAAGAAAAGCTATTCAGTTTGCTTTGCCAGTCGCAGCCGGGCCCTCCCCTCCTCTCCACACGTGTGTTTGGTGGAAACAAGGGGTGGCATTTCAGTGGAAAGTATGTTGAAAAGCCCAATTCTGGCCCTCGGTGCCTGGTTTTGTTTGTGATGATAAATCTGACAATTTATGACCTTTTAGAAAATATTTATTAAGATTAGTTAACTCCACTTGCTATACCGCGATAACCATGATATACCGTCATTTGGAAAGAAGGTTATTGTACCGTCATAAAACTAACACTATGACACCCCTAGTGGAGGCTTGTGCTCGTTGACTGCCTTAACCTGGACAGACTGACCATGGGTGGCATCATGTTCCTTCCTCACCCTCTTACAACGGGATGCCTCCTCATAGGACCTTACCTCTTGTAAGGGGGAATATGCTCCTGGGGTCTGCAGTAGCAGAGCAAAGCGTAATCAGTGTCTTAGGCCACCATCATCAAGCCAACTGGTCAACCATCTGTCCCGGGCCCGGAGAGTATTGTTAGAGAAGGAATGGCAAATAGTACACAAATTGACATTGTGGTCTGGGTACAGGCAGTAAATACATGGTGTTCCTCCACATAGATACTGTTTAAGAGGCACATGTGACAGAGAAGCTCCTCAGGGAGAGATCATCTTCTGTCTGTCTCCTTATGATGAATTCTCTGAAACTATCAGAGGACCTCGATCTGAAGTCCTGTCTGGAGGGTGTGAGGGGTCAGAAATGTGAGGCAGACAACTTTGTGAAGGTTTTTCAAAAGATGCCATTTTAATAACTCAAAAGGTTGGATAAACAGCTCACTATCCCTACCCTGATGAGGATTTCCCTGCCTAAAATAAACTAAAACAAACACTCTAACAAAGGATATCTGTCCCTCACACTTATGCATACAGCAACTCAACAAGGTAATGCATGGCAGTTCAAAGACAACAAAAATATAACAGTTAAGTTAACAATATGACAAGGGTCTCTCCTTATAATATGGGAATATTCTCCTTCCCCAGATTCAAGCAGGATTCTGCTCTACAGTTCCAAAAAGAAACAAGGAAATCTTGGTTTGCAACAAAGTTCCAACACAGTTCTTTATGACTCCAATTTGAACATAGAAAGTTCTAACACGCCAATGGTTTCAACAAAATGTTCTTTCCCTTCCTCTTATAATAGTGAGATTCAAAGTGGTCTTCTTTACATGAAGATATATAACACTTCTGCAGCAGTTTTATACAGTTCTTGCTTCAGCAATGAAAGTTTGTAAAAATTAATTTGCTAACACTACTTCACAGCACATCGTCAACTTCTACTACTTCAATCAAACCTGGTTTACTCGCATGCCAGGCCTACTAAATCAAAGGTTTGCTGTTCAGGTATACTCCCCTGCCGAATTGTAATTTACAAACAACAAGTGACCCTGTGCTTCAGATCAGCTTATAACAGCTTTGCAGTGTTCTTTACTTTACAACATCAGGCTTCAAGCAATTCTTCAGGAAAAGCAACATTCACATTGATGCTCATTAGTAATCCTTTGCATTTTCCAGAACCTTTGCAAGTTATGCTCCACTCCTTTTGAACAACCTTTTCCACAAGGGCAGCCTTCTTGCAATTTGTGTTTCCCCAGTGCATTATTAACCAAATACTGATAGGGATATCATTTATTTCTGCTTCTTCCTGGGCTTTGGCAGTGTGGGTTAAAACCACCTTGTGTTATGTACTTCTTCAAATATAGGCAACAAGCTTTACAACCTTTGTAACATAAATTAGTCCCCTCCTGCCTCTGGCAATATCTGTTGATTTTAAATTGCCTTGCTTCCACTTTCTTTTGGCTTGGGTAATGGTTGTCTGCATTAGGTTCTAATAGCATTGCCCCATTGTGTTGCTGGGTTCTAAAAAAACTAATTTGTTTAAAAACAATAGTCATTTGGTTTTTTAAAATAATGTTTTCTCTGGTTTCTGATAGTTCGGTATTCAGAATTGCCTTCGGTATTCGTTTCACTCAAACGCAAGTGCTTTCTAGTCTGAAAAGACCTGTATTAAGCACGCAAGCGGTCTCAGAGTGCTTGCGTCACTATCAGCTGGTGAACTCACCGGATAAAGTGTGCGTGTCATGTTTCCTCAATGCTCTCAGGCACTTTGCATCAGCGGCTTCCTGCACCCCGGAAATCTGTTGATTCTGGTCAGCCGTCGCCCATGCGATTTGCACACAGAGCTTCCTTTGCTACGGAGGCTCTCTGGTGTTCGCCGGCTACTGGAGATAGCCTTGTGGGAGGAAAGCTTTCCACACTTTCACTTCTTGCTGCACAGCCTCTGCAAAACAGGTCTTCAGAGGGCAAGCTTCCCTCTCTCACACTTCCACTGCATGACCTCTGCAATTAAGGCTTCTGGAGTTAAAGACCCTCTGAGGACCGGCTACTGTTCTCTGCTCAACAGTGGTCCTGCCGTCTTCTCCCTCCTCCAGTTTCTGCATCTGCTGCTTACACTGCTCTCCCTGCTCACTAGTGGCCTTCACCTGAGGGGGCCTTTTAAACCCCCCAGTCTCCCTTAGGTGCGGGTCATTCTCATTAACAAGCTGCACTCTGAAGCCTTGTTCCTCTATAGCCCTCCTCTTCGTCCCAGTACTTCGGGAATTATAGGACTTGAAGTTCCTAATGGAAAAATGTGTTTTACTAACTTGATTTTTGGTCTCAAACTCATTTCTGTTCTCCACAATATTCTTTAAGGAATATCATAAGGATCAATCAAATGCCTGGATTCTGTAGTGGAATAAAGTTATCTAGATTTTGAATTGCTATTATTCACAGACTTCCTTTCACTGTACCTTTGGGGGTTAGGGGTGCTTCTACCTCGAAGTCTCCAGGATTATAGAAGGGTTTTCATTTCTTTCAATGCCCAAGGGTTTATGATGGTTTTTGATGATGGTTTTTGCCCATATTAAGATATTCAACTTGGGGAACAAAAATATTGATATGACAAAAAGCCATTACATACTTTGGTATTGAGGAGATGTCCTCCCTAGAGGAAGACAAATACTGTGTCTCGCATCACGAAATCGTCTTATTCCCCTAGGCCCTTTCCCTTCCCGGGTGATCGTCCCGCAAAACTACCCCCAAAGTCAGGATCAGAAAGCGTCTGCCTTTCCACGGCAACCTCGGAGGAGACTTTAGGCAGGGTCTTTGTGAGGATTCTGTAAGATTCATCACAAGGGTGTAGAATTAAACAGCTTCACAGCTTCTTACAGGCCTTTGTCAGGATCAACAGTGAATTAGCCCTTAAGGTAGAGTTACTTTTCTTGGTAAGCTCAACATCCGTTGTGCTGTGGGATAATTCAGCTCCCTCACAGGGAACATCAAGAAACTTATCTTACACATTCTCATCATCGCCCTCGGCTGTTACCTAAGGGGGATCATCACCGACCAATCCTTAATATGCATGGCCCGAAATGTCCCCAGAGGTAAGGAGCACGAGGGTCCAGTGGCTGAATCCCAAATGATTTTCTTACTTACACGAGCGGATGGACAACCAAGGTAGTCAATGGAGGGACTGAATGCCGTTTCATTGAAGGTGCATGTGGCGAACAAGGTGAAGCGACTGGATAAGGCTGGGCTAGAAGGTCCCTAATCATGCCTCTGAAATAAGCCCTCAAGGCAGGAGCCATCATGAGCGACTCAAAGTGCTCAAAAAAGCAATCCTTGCATGTAGTTTGCGATGTAGTGGAAGAAGCCAGATTCCACTTCGCTGAAGATGCTAGAGTTCAGGCAATCAGTTGAGAGGTGTACGATTACAGCTATCCAGGTGAAACAGACCTTAATTCTGAATATCTGAGGGACCCTGATGCCTGAGGATACAGAGTCAAGGTTGGGGGATACATTTACATCTAATCCACCCTAGGTGTAAATAAACCCTTCAACATGGTTGGAGCAATGGAAATGGCCTTGACTATTTGAAACAACTTCCTGGTGCAAATCCCACAAATCTTGTGGAGACGACAAACAGGCACCCCTTGACTCCAGACATGCTGCAATTGTGTCCTGTGACGCATATGAGGATTTTGGAGTGCTAACTGATCCTGCTCCCCAATCCAAAGGCTTGTTACTCTCGGGATGAGTCTAGGTAGCAGCAATGACGAACTTCTTGCTGGAGTTGCGAGGCACGCAGTACTCTATAAATGTCCCTGTAGCAGTCTTGACAGAAGACGCAGAAGAGACCTCGGTCATAGGACCGTTGGAGTTATCACCGGCAGTAGAACCAGCACTGGTAAAAGCCTCTCTGGTCTTGAGGCTGTCCCTTGCAGAAGTAGGATCCCACCAGAACACTCCCAGATGTGACTACTCCTGAGAAGGAGTCCCAATACCCCAAAAAACAACTAGGTCACTAACCTAATGCTGAGATCACCCAAGCGCCTCAGGTTTTCCGGAAGCAGAGCATGGAAGATGTCTTCCCAGAGGGTAAATCTAGTACTCAAGGCCTGGTAGGGAAGGAAGTCACAAATTGTGCATGTGTCCCAGCAGTGAGCGGGGCCAAAGCACTCCAAAAAAAGAGTGTGGGTCTAAAACCTAGTATGGCTGCATGAACGATCCACAGACAGAAAATCATACCTTTATGCCTGACAAAACGGTGTAAGGGAAGGGGAATCCTGGGAAGTATCAAGGAAAAAGGCATGAAGCGCTGCTGAGCTGCCTGCCCCATCCGTATTGGAAAAAAGGACTGACAGGCATTGGCATGGGGCATTGGCGTGTTGAGGCCATGGCACATGCGTGCACTGACCTCAACCAAAATGAAAGGAATTTGTGAAAAGAGCTATTTGATGGACAAAAAAGTGCCAGTCCTATGCTGATGGGAGAAACAGCCATATGAATGTAGTAAGGGCTATGAGAGGTTGAAATAATGAAGATTACTTTGATGCTGCAGTGGAGTCCTGAAAAACTATCACGATGTACCGACCATGGTCCCCTCTGGTCGTCATGGACAATTAACCCGCATCTATCCGGCGCCATTTTTACTCTCAAGATGGCAGATCGCGCTGCCATGTGATTGTGTTCCATACACAAATAGCAATTGATGTTGACCTGCACATAATTGCGTTATTTTGCACACTTTAGCTGATTTCCACACAATTGTCCATTGTGAATTGTAACATATATGTGGTTTTTGAGTCCAGTAGGTTGTGTATATGAGTGCGTATGTGTGATTTGGTTTGACTGAATATGATTGAGTATATATGAAATAATTGTCAATTTCATTGACGTTTGCACGACAAATGTCACATAGCAATTTATTTGGCTCTTTTATATATTTTGTATCTTATCAATAAAATATAACAATATTTATAATTAAATCACCTTTTGTGACATCAAAATTGGAACAAATCATGTTACTGATATTCAAACATGGTATGGGTGATTGCCATTTGTGTACTGCGTTAGGATCTCCACGTTCTCCCTACCTATAAAATAATAAGCAGTGGAGGACGTCAGGTTTTTGTTTGCGCGATTGTGTTCCGCCTGCTCTGAGCTCTGCTTGCTGCTCTGTAAACACAGGACGCGAGGTACAGACCTTCTGTTAGGGGTTACACAGGGCACCCAGGTAGGTTTGGGGTGGCTGTGCTGATGCAAGGGGGCAGGCAAATGTATACAGCAGACAGGGAAAATAGAAGAATAGACAAGGTAATTCTGAAGAGCGGACAGGAAGAAAGGGCAGACCTCAATGGTGAACAAGAAGGGATGGAAACCATGCACTGGACAAACAATGAGGAATCGAGTTGGGGTTATACACAGGTTGGACTAGAGACTACCCACAGATATAAGGGAAGCTCAATGCCTTTGTGCAAGTCACTTTTACACGCACCATATCCTGCAACCCCATGGAAGGGGGCAGCAAGAGTGGCTTTGGTGTCTGGACCTTAGGGCACACACAAGGAGTGTACTTGCACGAGAAAAGCCAGTATGAGTCCAGCCAAAACCTACAGCGGGTGTCCTCTGAGGGAACATAACATAACACACTGTTACATTAAATTCACTAAAGACTACCAGTAAAACAAGACAAAGGAAGGGGCAGAGAATGCATGCTGGGAAACACAGCAGCCAAACTCTGAACAAAGGAACAACAGAAGCACGAGTGAGAACAAGAACAGTAGCAGAGATATCTAGGGAAGAATAGGCAGTCAAAGTAAGCAAGGTTCGGGACAGAGACTGGGAATTAAAGAGTAAAAGCAAGTAGAAAATAATCTAAGTGCAAAGGTACAGGAGACTGGAACTGCAGACTAGAAACTATGGACCGGAATCAAGGAACAGCAGAATTAACTGTAGACGAGGAACAAGGAAAACTCAGGACTGAAACTCTGGTCTATGATAACAAGGACTGGACGGTAGGATGTAACAGGAATACAAGGGAGTGTAACCCTGGGCTAGAATAAGAAGGGCAGAACTGTTGTCAGAGAACAAGGACCCTCAGGACTGGAATCTAGGAAGCTAAAGCCAGTAAACACGGACTGTGGGCACAGAGCAGGGAACTGCAGGCATGGAACAAGAGACTTGATGGTAAGGGGCTGCAGACAGGGAACAGGAGACTGCAAGCAGGGGAGTAGGGCTGCAGTGCAGGAAGCACAGAGGTGCAAGGCAAAAGCGAGGGGAGAGTAGGCAGAGTAGCTGGGATGCCAGGCAGGAAGCACAGGGCACTGGAACTGGAGCAGGAGTAGGAGCAGGACATAGCAGAATTCTAAGGCTCAAGGCACAATGGGCTGGGAGCGAACGCAATGCAAGAGCTCTGTGCGCCTGCAGGTAGCTGCTTAAATACAGAGCTGCCCTATGCTGAAGCAGGCTCATTAGCAGCACCGGGAGCAGCACACCTGAAGGTATTCTGCCTCAATCCTCCAGATTTGTGAAAGGAAATGTTAAATAATGATTTAGGGTCTTCCCTGAAGATGGTAGAAAACACCATGCAGGTCTGCAGACAGCGCCACTCAGAGGCAGAGATGCAGAAACAGGACACCTTCACGTCTCAATGCTTAGTATGTGTGTTGAACATGCCTCACTCAGCACTTTAAAGTTCTCCTTGTCCTTCCCCTTGTTTGTACCTTACTACTGCCTTCTTGGTTCTGTTATTTCCTTATTCCTGGAAACCCTGTCCCCTTTCCAAGTACCCTCCTTGGTTTTCTCAATTGCGTAATTTTAGTCCTTATTCTTACTGCTGAACCCTGCTTTTGGTTTGGATCCCGCAAATCCTTTGGGGTTATTTGCCTGACTTTGACTTCTACCCAGATTCGCACTGTTGTATACCTGTTTTCCTGGCCGCATATCTGATTGGCAAATGTTGTCTTCAGAAGCTTTGTCTAACAGGTTTTTCCTTTCCTGTTTGAAGATTTTTTCTCCTATTTCGGCACTCTGCTGCAGACCCCTTCCCGTCTGGGAATACCACTAATCAGGCAGAGTGGCGCCTGGAGAGTCTTGCCCATATCTTCACGACACCTGTAGCAGACTCATCAGGGATCATCTTCACTCAAGGCATCACGCGAGAAGACTCAGGTGAGCATAGCCCTAGATGATACTGACAAAAACCAGGCTCTCAGGCATGGGGTACATGGAGAAAAACCCTTGATCCGAGGGAGCCGAATACTGTTTCTTAGCAAGGTCCACTCCACAGCTGGAGGGGAAGCCTGTCTCAGCAACGCAGCCATGATAGAGGCAATAACTGCTGGGTGAGAAGTGTCTCTTTTGGAGGATTGTGCTTAAGCGTTCTTTGACCACATTTCATAAGCACAAACAACTCAAAGCCTTCATAGCCAATGAACCACGGGGCATGCCAGGGGCCTAAGCTTGCATGAAGTCATGCTCCGGAGAGGTGTCCAACCCACTGGCATTTCTCAAGTCAGAGGCACGCTCATCCAGGCCCTCATCCTGGCCATAGAACTCCCCAAGGAAGTCCTTCATCTCAAAAGAACCCAAGGGTTCTAACAAATATGTTATAGGCGCATCCTCTTCATCAAAGGTCAGACCCACCTTTGATCTGAATTGACCGTGAAACTGGAGCGAAATCCAGTGAGGTTTCATTGCGGCCAGCACCAGGGCTGAAGAAGCCAGCACTGCAACTTTTAATGCCCAAAGGCAGAGCAGAGTGCCACTGAAGGGGAGCAGTCTCCACATGTTGGCCTGGAACCAAGACAGAAGGTGTGCGGTTATTTTATTTATTTTTCATTTGTAAGGCTTATACATCAAGAAAAATTGTGTTTCAAAGCGCCCACAGGGCAAAGGGGAAGGGAAATGGCAAGACAATGGAATATGCAAAATACAGGGGGAAAAAGAAGAAAAAAAAGGTGTTGAAAAGGTGCCAGTGCTGGCTTCAAGAAGCTCTGTGGGCCATGTGTCTGCCACTGGTGCCAAGGCCAAAGCCTCCAGAGATTTAGAGAAGTTAACAAGGGTCTGGTATCTTTAGTCCTCCGAATGCTCTGGGTTGAGAGGTGAGATGCAGGAGTCAGATTGTCACTGTGACTGCTAATCCTCTATTTTGTTTCATCTTGGGAGAGCTGGGCTATTTTCGTTTTGCCTTTTCACTTGATCGGAGAGCCCTGACATTTTTCTTATTCTTTAGAGCGATCCTATCAGAAGGAAAGTCTGGTACCTTCTAGGGCATTGTAGATGTTAGGCAGAAACCTGTGCAGTTCCCTTAGGGACCACAGCAAAAGATTTAGGACTACAGGTGGTTGGCAGTAAACCCAATTGGTAGCAGTCTGTACCACCCAGATTTACCTGGTAGCTGTGGCTGAGCAGCCAGACTTCTCTCAAGAAGAGTTAGGCAGTATATAGAGTATACACACTATGTACAAAGATACAGTAGCACAAGCAAACACTGACCAAAGCTTTGGTGTAAAAGTATATAATTATTTATTTAAAGACACACTTGTAAATTACACTAGGACAAAAAGAGGTAAGTAAATTCAACACAGTCACTAATATATATATATATATATATATATATATATATACAACCCTAATTACTTATTAGACAAGTCTTAGTGAGAAACACCACTTATTTTCAGACAGAGGTGAGCGCTTAACATAAGATGGCACTCTAATAAGTTATAGAAAAAGAGAGGGAAAAGGCAAAGTTATGGAAGCACACGATTTCAATACCTTTTAAAGAACCACAGTGAGGCAGGTTAGGCAAAGTCTACTGGAGAGCAAGGAAGTTCAAATGCCAGGCCCACTCTTAGGGAGAGCAAGCAAAATGTGTCCAGGATCACACAGTGGGGTTATGCCCAAAGAGTCTTTGTAGATAGTTCATAAAAGATTGAGATCAAGTCAGGAAAAGTTAATTAACAGGCCCCAGGCAAACCCAGGTTAGAAAGTCGAGGATTTACTATCACCCCGAACGATTTGTCGCAAGGGAAGCCAGGCGGGACACAGTACCTGAAAATGGGAAGAACGCTCCAGCGGGGGCAGTTGTTCCTGGCAGCGGGTGCAAGTCGGTGTTTCCTCCAGAGGAAGAGGAGGTCTTGACGTTGAGGAAAGCTGAAGGTCGTTGCACTGCCAGGGAAGAAACCAGCCGTGGAGTTTCCCGGTTACAAGGTACCACCCTTTTCTTCGCGGTAGTGGTCAAACGTGGTATTCCGGTTGCCGGGGTGCTTGGCACGGGCAAGGCGGCCACGAGATAGTCCAGGAAGGCGAAAAGACGGGCAAACTGGTTATCCCCACCAGTCAAAGGAAGAAGACTCTCCGGACTGGAGATCTCCTCTGTCGTCGGGAAAAGTGGTGAGACGGTTCAGCAGGGCTCCACCGGTGGTGTCGTCGTTGCAGGTCGGCTCGGCTTCTCCCTCCTCGGATTCTTTAGGTCCTTTGGCGACGTCTGAAGTTCCAGTCCCCAAAGCCCTGCTTTCATGCAGAAAACCCCCATTCATTCAGCCTAGCTGTCACTCAAACCATGCTAAGTGGTGAGCCGGCCGGCTCACCACTTGGGCCAATCACACAAGAGTGTGACTTGAGTTGCAGAGGCAACTCAGTCCAGGGTGCCTAAACCCCCTCCCACACCCCCTGTGGTACCCAGACAGAGTGGCAGCACTTTTGGAGGCTTCTGTGGAGAAGCCCGCCAAAAGTGTAACAAAGGGCTCGACTTGGGTTGGAGTCACAGAAGCGAACACAAACGCCATTTTGGAACCAAGTTTCGGCAAAAAATACCAACCGGTGAATTTATATTAATTTAATAAACCAGCGGTATGTTCGAGGGTATTTTAAAAAGTGGTAGCGGTCGAATATAAAAAGTAGTATCCACTGCCACCAGCCAAACCTCGGTCGGGGGGCGCTGGACAGTGCCCCCTCGAACAACAGACCCCGGGGCAATCGAATTGCCCCTACCAGTACGTCCACAATATGATGGTTTGTACTGGTTCTGTTCACAATTTACGTGCCCTGGGAGACAGTAGTCAGTCCCAGGGTATGGAGTCTGTGTTTGGGGGTCGCTACGACACCCCTGGGTTACGGCACGGAGGGTGCTGTGTAACCCACATACCAAAAACTCATGAAGTCCTATGGGGTAAAGGACCCCATAGCCCATAAAACACATACAAAGTCAAAGGAACACCTCAAATCAGGTCTAGGAGTGGGAGGAAAAGAGTCTCACTCTTAGCAGGAGAAAAAAATAAATCCCAAAAATCCAGCAAAGCTGCTGGGGGACTCACTAGGTTTGGGAAATTAGCCTTTACAGAGTATTCTCCCTAACAGTAGAATGCATTCCAGTTGAACAAATGCACCATGCTCGCCTGGTTTTTTAAAAAAAATGATATATGTCGGATGGAGGCTAATGTGGTCTAAAAAATACGAAATGAGGCCAGGAAGCTATTTACGCAGTTTAGATTGGGAGGCCTCCCCCTTGGTTATCAAACTGCAGACTGGAGCAAGGTAACTAGGTCCAGGATCAGTGCAAGTTATAATAAGACCGTTCAGACTGTGATGCATTTGTTATTCTTATGGCCGTGATATTGCAGAAAAAGATGGAAAAAGCTCTTATTCCGCCTTAGGTCAAAAAACATTTAAAACATAAGAAGGCCCTGAATATCCACTAAAGATGAGAGGGTGACGCAAGTTGTGGCCCTCTATCACACTAGGGCCTGGCACAAAAGAAAAAAAGTCCTTGAGCCCTAGGTTTGAGGGCCTTGCTAAGACAGAAAAGCAGTGGTCGAAGTGTGTGGGAGCAGAGAACCACTACTTTAAATTTTTACTGTTAACAATTCCACTACTTTTTACAACCATTTTCACCATTCTGGAACAGTTCTGTTTTAAGTTAAAACATACCTCTTCTTTTTACCCCCCTACAGCAGTTACAACTAACTGAAATCTGTTTCACCATATATTCACAAAGACTGAATGGTATCTCTGCTTGAATTAACTCTATCTGGCTTCATCTCAACTATTGGAAGCTGAAAGAGGTTCTGCCAACACTAAGAAATCATCTCTCTCAAAACCCCATCTACCCTTGATTTTTGTTTAGCACTTTTCAAGTTGTTAACTCAGGTTAAATGCTCAGATGTTAATGTTGATAAAGGTCCAGGACATTTCCATAGGATTTTACTGTAGCATTAGGTAGCTACATGGCATTTGACCCTTCATCGCAATGGACAAGTGTGCAGTTAAAGTAGGAGCCTAAGTGACTAGGCACTTGGACTACTGCAATACACTGCTATGGGATACTTGAGGACTACAGGGTCACGGTCCGCACTCATGCTGCAGGACAGCAGGCACAGCGATTAGGTTGGTGCCGCCAAGTTTGCCGGATCCTGCAGCATTTCCAGAATGACATCACGCCGAGCAGGAAAGGATCACTGCTTCTCAACCATTTGCTTTCCTGCTTGTTCCTTGCTGGTATATGTCTCCTTGTGCTTCCTTTTTTGGATACTTCCGTTTTCTTGAATCTTGGCTTTTTCCTCCTGGGTTCCTCTTGGATTTCCCTTCTGGCTTGATTGCTTCATCTTGACTGGGTTATTTTTCTTTTTGTTTTTTTTTTCTGTTCTTGGAACCCCCTTGGACTTAGATCCTTTGGACTGTGGGCTTCTTGTATCTCCTGTGTTTTCTTCCCAGGATGTTTTTTCCTTGGGTTGTTGAATTTCTTTCTTTGGATTAAACTCCCTTAGTTTTGCATCCTCATTCCATCTGGGTCACGTCCCTTCCAAAAACCTTTCTTAGACTCTATGTCTTGACAGCGAACAATGGTCGGTGTCTTCTGACCTATGGACTGCAAGAGTGGCAGTAGAAGATACCCATTAGGTTTTTCGATATAAATAATCTACTTTAAGGTAGAATCTCAGCTCTGAGGAACAAGAGTGACAGGTGATGAAGCAGGTACGTGATTCTAATCTACTGTCTGTTTTATTTCCGTACAGTCTGGACTGACAAGCAGGTGCCTCCCCGCCATTCTGCCTGTGTTTCTTGCCCCTGTGTGTATAAGTACAGTGCAGGGGCAATTACCACAGGAGGAAGTGATCCTCGTTTGAGGAGACCCTATTTCTACCAAGCCAATTCCTGACGCACAGACTAGTCATCCCTGTGAATCTTTCAGACCAGAGGAGATAAAAGATTTTCAGTCTTGGGATAAATTACTAAATTCTATTCATGACAGCACACATATTTATAGTAGCTGGCCCCTGTTGAAACAGCTGCGGTTCAGGTAGGTGTTAAGTATGTGCTCCAGAAGAGTTAAGATCAGTGAGTAGAGGTAGGTGATTGATTTCACAAGTCCATATATAAATGTTCCAACTGAGAGAAATTAATTAAAACAATACAGAGGACCTCCTTCATTTGCCTCTTCCACCCACTTGGCTGTCAACATGGCCCATTCACAACCCCTTAAAACGTGTTTCAAACCTGTCCCTCGCCACCGTTACAGTTCCAGGGTGGGGATTGGAGGGTGGGTGGACTTAGGTGTTACGGAGGAGCCATTCATAGAAAAGGAGGGTCTTGAGCTACTTCCCAAACTCTAGAAGCGTGGAGGCAAATCTGATGTTCAGGGGAGGTGGTTCCAGAGTCTTGGGGCATAGACAGAGAAGGCCTGTCTTTTGGTTCTTTTCTTCCTGCACCAGCAGAGTTCAAGTCTGCACATGTTCGTACTTCTGGTGGATCGTATGCCTCTTGAAATGCAGAGTTTCTTAGTGAGGTAGCTCGGGAGCTTCAGGGTGACAGCCTTATAGATGATGCAGCAGGATTTGAAGATGCGAGAAAGACAGCAAGCAAGAGGGAAAGTGAGACAGAGAGAGACAGAGAGAGAGAGAAAGAGAGAGAAAGAGAGAGAAAGAGAGAAAGACTTCTAGCAGTGAAAAAGAAGAAAGGGGAGATGAAGCGACACAGAGGGGGGGAGCAGAGAGAGGGTGAGTGTGGCTAAGAGAATATGCCAGAGGGAGTCCGGCTAGGATGTATGAGAATGCCCATTACAAAGGACTGTGATAAAGAATAAGGACTTCGGTGAAGGACTGTGATAAAGGATGACTGTGATGATGGAATGCATCAATGGAGAAGAATTTTGATGAAGGCGATGAACTGACGATGGAGAAAGACTGACAAAGGAGAAGGACGAGGTCTGTGACAAAAGAATAGCTGGGATGGAAAAATTGACTGATAAATGAAGACTGACAAAGGAGAAGCACTGTAAAGATGTAGGAGGACGGATGAAGGAAAAGCACTGTGACAAAGAAGGAGGACTGTCAAAAGCACTGACAACCAAGGAGGAAGCAGGAATGTGATAAAGGGCTGTGATGAAGGTGAAGGACTGACAAAAGGGAAGTACTTACAATGGTGGACTCTGAACTGAGGAAAAAGTCTGTGACAAAGAAAAAGGACGGTGACAAAAGAAAACGGCTTTGATGAAGGATATGTGATGAAGAAGGAGGACTGTTTAGAAGAACAACTGTGGCAAAGGACTGATGAAGGACCGACCTGGGGAAAGGACAGTAACAAAGAAGGACTGTAAGCAAGCAGAAGTAATGAAGGACTCATGTAAGAGAAATACTGTGACAGAAGAAAAATACTGCGATGAAGGAGCAGCACCGTGACAAAGGAGAATGACTGCAATGCATGAGGACTGTGACAAAGGATAAGACCTGTGACAAACAAAATGGGCTTTGAAGGAGGACTTTGATGAAGGACGACTGTGAAAAGGAAATATACTATGACAGAGAAGGAATGCGATGAAAGAAGGACTGTGATGAAGAAGGACTGTGGGGAAGGAGACGGAATGTCAAAGGACAAGGACTATGACCAAGGAGAAGGACTGTGAGAAAGTACTATAATGAAAGAGGAGGACTGACAATGATGAACTGTGATGGAGGACTATGATGAAGGAGACAGAGTTTGACTAAGGAGAAGGACTGTGATGGAGAAGGACTGATGAAGGACTGACAAGGGTGGACTGTGACGAGAAGATCAGTGGAGAAGGAGAAGTGATAACAAAAGGCAAGTACTATGACAAAGGAGACAGACTGTAAGAAAGGAATGTGATGAAAGAGAAGGCCTAACAATGTAGAGGTACTGTGATGGAGGACTGTGATTACAGAGATAGGCTGTGATGAAGAAGAAGGATTGTGATGGAGGACTGTGAAGAAGGGGGACTGTGCTGAAGGAGAAAGACTATGACAAAGGAGAAGGACTATGACAAAGGAAAAAGACTGACAAAGTATAGAGACTGATGAAGGACTGTAATGAATGAGGACAGTGAACAATGATAAGGACTGCGATGAAGGACTGATAAAAGAGAAAGACTGACAAAGGAGAAGGATGTGACAAAGGGGGACTGTGTGTGTATAACCAGAAGGACAGCAATTAAGGACAGATGAAAATAAGGACTGGGATGAAGGACTGATGTAGGAGAAGCACTGTGATAAAGGACTGTGAGGAAGGAGAAGCACTATGATGAAGGACTGTGGAGAAGGAATGTCATGAAGGAGAAAGACAATAGGGAAGGAGAAGGACGAAAGATCAACTGCGATGGACTGTGAGGAAGGATCAGTACTGTGACTAAGCATTGTGATGAAGGACAAGGACTGTGTTGAAGGAAAAAGACTATAATGAAGGAGAATGACCATGACAAAACAAGAAGACTATGACAAATAACACAAAGGGCTGTGATGAAGGAATGACAAAGGAAAAGGCTGATAAGGAGGACTGTGGAAAAGGAGAATAATTCTGTTGGAGGACTGTGATGAAAAAGAAGGTCTGTGATTAAGAATTATGGCAAAGCAAAAGGACTGTGATGGAGGATTGAGACGAAGGCCTGTGTAGGAGGAAAAGGACTGTGGCAAAGGAGAAGGACTGTGACAACAAATTAGGAAAGATAAAAAAAAGACTATGACGAAGGTCTGTGATGAGAAACTGTGGCCAAGGATAAGGATTAACAACAAAGGAGAAGTGTGATGAAGGAGGAGGAGTGTGACAAAGGAACACTATACTAATTTAGGACTGTGAGAAAGGAACATTGTGATGAAGGAGGAAAACTGTGACAATGGAGTACTATGACAAAGAACTATGACGAAACAGAAGGACTGTATGGAAGGACTTTGATGATGGAGAAGGACTGATGAACTGAAATGAAGGAGAGGAACTGAGATTAAGAAGGACTATGATGAAGGAGATGGCTTTGTTGACGAAGGCCTTTGACAAAGAACAAGTACGAAGTACAGTGTTGAAGTAGAACTGATGACTATGATGAAGGAAAAGACTGACAAAGAAGGACTTGGTCAAAGGAGAAGGGCTGCAATGAAGCTGTGATGAAGGGCAATCACTGTGCGAAGGAGAAGGGCTGTGGCCAAAGAGGATTACTCTGACGAAGGTGAAGAGAAAATTACTTACCACAATGTTCTTTCTGGTGTTTTCTCTTCCCAAGGATTCCTCAACTTGATAGATATCCTGCAGTGGTAGCGGTCCTCAGAAATATTCCCATCAGTGGACCTCCCCTCATTGCCCACCTCCGTGGTTATGGGAAGTGCCACCATATAAATGGAGCACATTACACCACATGACCTCAGTTCTACACGTTTTTCCCTCATGATAAGCAGCTGAGGAGAATTGAACAAACATTTAAATTCATGTTGAGTTAACATTTTCTTTTCTCCTATTTTTAATAGAAACTCTTACACATTGAGACTGGGTGGGTGATTAGGAATCTGTGGGAAGAGATACTGGGTAATTTTCCCTTTTAATGGCTAGCATCCTCCCATAGATTCCTTATCTTCATAGACTCCCACAGCAGTATAGACCGTATGGCGGAGGGTAGAGAGCGAAACGTATGACCAGACTAAGTAACTCTGAAAAAACCTCTCCCAAAATGGGCAACCTTCACAGACTGAAAGTCCAAAGGGTAGTACGTGCAGAAGATGTGCAGAGATGCAGCAAATATCCACCAGCGTCACTGCCCCTCTGCAATGCTGAGGTTGCAGTCACACCACTGATGTGAGTCTTGAGACCTTAAGGAACTTTTCTTGCCCTTGAATGCTGAGATGCTGAATATAATCCATTGGAAAATGGTCTGTTGATGAATAGCTTTCCCCAAACAAGCATCAGAAAAAGAGATGGAAAGCTGATCGCCCTGACAAAAAGGTTTGATCCCGTCAGTGTAAAAACAGAGCCCTATTAGGGTCCAGTATAGATGGTCTCCTCTTCCTCTTATAGGGATGAGATGGAGGATAAAAAATAGGCAACTGCTATTTTTGATTCAAATAGCAGTCTGAGACCACCATCTGCAAAATAGATGAGTAACTCTCAAAGCAAGATTTTCTCCTGAAAACAGGAGATAAAGAGGCTTAGAAGACAGTCTACATCTCACTGTCTCTTCTAGTGGCAGGTATAGCCACCATGAAGCCCAACTTCAAAGTCAAAAGCCCTAAGGCACATGAATGTATGAACTGAATCTGAGAACCCATAAGAAAATGTCAGTGTGATTTAAGGTTCTGAACAGGAACCACAAATCGGGTTGGGTACCTTTTAGAAAATGAACAATCAGAGGAATTGTACAGTAGGAACCCTGTTCGGTTGTTCTCTTGAACATCATGATCGCCACCAAGTCAACTTTCACAGTATTTATTTGCAAACCATGCCTCACCAGGTACAACAAAAACTGCAGAACAGCAGATATATGTCATGACAAGGGGCCTACCCCCTCTCTCTACATCTGCACTCATCCATGGCTTTCTTTGCAGGCCTGCATCCCAAGAAAGGCACCTCAGGACCTTGTCCAACAGATCCTAATCTCTGTACTCTAACCTCCCAGCAGCCATGAATGAAGGCTGCGAGTGTGGGGTTCGGGTGGAGAACCAGTCTTCCTGACTGAGATAGCTGGTCTGACGATGGGCGGAGCAGCCAAGGTGTGCAGATGGCCATCTCCAGGAGTTCAGAAAACCACATCCTCCTAGCCCAGCGGTATTCAAACTGTGGGGCGCTGCCCCACAGGGGGCTGCGGCCGCATCCCTGGGGAGCCGTGAGAGGCCAGCATGAAATCTTTAAAAAAAAACATTTTTTTTTTTTTAAGATTTGAAGAAATGGCAGGGGCGGCTCACATGGTCAGGCAGAAGCATGAAACTGTCTCAGGCACCAATGAAAAAGCGTCCAGCAGTTGTAAATGGATATTCATTCCTTTAGTCACGGACTGTTTGAATAGGACCCAAGGGGATGCTTTGAGTTAATGTGTAAATTGTGATATTTAAAGAATATTTATTCAGCAACAATGGTCAAAATTACTAACTGCTCAATGGTCAAAATCTAACTGCATAGTGAATTAACTCATCAAACTGGCCCACATTGGCCAAAAAGGTGGCCCATTTTAAATGGCCCAACTTGCATTGCCCTATTGCCCTATAGGCCAATCCGAGCCTGGTGGCTCATCCATAATGGCGAGAGGGCACCCACCCAGTGGCCCCCTCATCCATTAATGAGCACTCCCTCAACTGCTTTTTCCAGCTGAGGGAGTGCTCATGGACTGGCTGAACTGTCAAAGGGAAACACTATTTCCCTTTGACAGTTCAGTGCCCCAGCCGCACATGCTCACTGAGCCATGCAAGGCTGGGGCGTTAAGCTTCGTCAGCATTGCATAGCTCATTGGAAATGCTGGCTGGGGCACTGCATGTCTGTATGTGTGAGGAGGAGCTCTTGCGCCCACATGCAGGCCAAAACGTATGTGTGTGTGCGTGTGCGTGTGTTCGTTCTGGTCCATTGAGCCCATTTTGGCAGGTGGTGGATAGAGGGGGAAGGAGGGTTGTAGAACAAAGACATTTTTAAATTGCCTTAACGCCTTTGTTGCACAATCCCCCTACCCACCTGCCAAAGTCAGCTCTCCTTCTGAAGCGCTGTGGAGCCCAGGGAACAGGGATGGTATTTCTATTATAGATGTCCAGTCAAAAATACCATGCTTTCCCCTTGGCAGCACCCCAATGCCTTGCATACACACATCATCATGTTGATTGTGTTAGGCCCAGTGGGGCTCAGGAGACAGGGATGTATTTTTTTTTTTTACTGGACATCTATGATAGATGTCCAGTACAAAATATGTCATGCCTGCCCCTGTGCCCCCCAGCACCAATTGCAAACTGTTTGGCTATTTACCCATTTCTTTTTTTAAAGTATGCTCTACAATGTAACATTTTAACCCATTATTTAAAAAAAAAAATCACAGGGGAAAACCCCCTGATCCTCCTTTGATTGGTTCAGGCTCCCTCACTGCGCTCAGTTGCTATGGCATTTTTGGGGGAAACTGCTTGACTACATTTCCAAAATGTTTATGTGGAACCTGGACTTTATGAGGGACCACATCCCACTCTGAGATACTTTATTTCAGCACCCCAGCCTTTCAATAATGCATCCATGACAATCGTGGCCTCCAGCAAAGGCTGCCAGAATGGTTCCTCTGCAATCATGATGTCCCGATGGCCCCAGCACAGGAGATTCTATGCAACCATCTTAGAAACTTGCAAGAGGTCTGCAATGTCTCTGAAAAACTGGGACTACTGACTTTGCAGAAGACACTGGAGTGACCTTATTCTCAGTCAGGCTTCTGCCACCAGAAAAACGCAGGATGCCGTGAGATCCAGCAGGTGGAGAACGGCTGAAGCTGGTGAGCTCTGTAAAATTTTGACAATCTGCGCAATGATGTTTCTCGGGAGAAAAGCCTTCCCCACCAGATTATCCAGGAATGCTACGATGAACTGGACAGTCCGCGAGTGTGCCAAAGGGGTCCTGACACACCACAACTGCTGCCATCAGGCTGGTGAAAACCCTCAAGCTGAGGTCAGCCCAAATGCAGCATCTTGAACTGGTAATGGATATTGCTTATCATGAACCTCAGTGATTTCTTGGACTTTGGACGGATTTAAGGCACATGAAAATAAGTGCCCTGAAGAACCAATGACACCAACTGGTCCTCGCTCTGCAGAGCATGAAAGAAATGTCTTACAGTCACCATCCTAAATTAGACCTCCCTCACAAACCTGTTCATGCCCCTGGAGCTCAAATCGGATGCAATGCTCCCAATTTTGTTCTTTGGAAATAATGGGAGCACCATTCCCTCACCTTCTCTGAAGATGGAATCCGTTCTGCTGCCCCCTTGACCAGAAGAGTCCATGCTCTTCCATAAGCACTGGATCTGGGACCCAAGGAGGCTCCAACAATGAACGATCAGAGGTTTCCTGATAAAATGAAGACCATAAATCCTGTTCCACCATTGCGAAAGCCATGCATTTAAAGTAGTGGCTTGCCACTCTGTCATGTAGAGGGATGCAACTCCCAGCAGGCAAAGTATGGGGTGGGGCACCTTTAAGAGGTTTTGCTGGGGTGGACATTGAGGGCATTGAAGCAGTCGACAACTTCCCTTTCTGCATGTCCCACAACCCATTCTTGGGCATTTCTATCATCGCTGAACATTCTTGGTGGAGGTAGAGTCATTACATTTTGCCAATCATTTGTCCACTTTTGTGTCAGACAGGTTAGTACCACAATTTTGCCTGTATGTCCAGGGTGTATAAATTATAAGTTACTCACCATAGTGACTAACGTACTCTTAGTCCATAGTCCCCTTTTCTCCATACTGTATGGGTGTCCCTTCCAAGGGATGGGAGACGGAACCTTTTTCACAAGGAAAAAACCTTCTCCCCTTTAAATTTAGAGGAGCGCGGGGGCGCGGCACAGGGAGCATGCACTGCCCTGACTCCGTCCTCTAGGCGCTACACCTCAGTCTCCATTGACGCGTCGACAATAGATTTAACATTGCCTAATGACATCAGTATTATTAAGGGGAAGGTTGCTGGGAGTACGTTAGTCACTACGGTGAGTAACTTATAATTACTCTTAAGTCCCGTCCCCTTTCCTCCATCCTGTATGGGTGATTACAACTGATTGTAGCCCCAGGGTGGAGAGGAGACCCTCCTTAAGCAAATAGGTTCCTGAGAACCGCCTGTCCGAGAGCGGCATCAGATCTAGAGCCGGCATCCAAACATTAATGCTTGCAGAAAGCCGAGGGAGAGGCCCAAGTGGCCGCCCTGCTTGTGACTTGCCAGGGGACATTGCGTTGGAATGCGATGGCCGTTGCCTTGGCCCCGACTGCGTGGGCATGCATGTTGGCCGGGAGCGGCCTGTGCTGACCCTCATACGCTTCTTTGATGGCAGAGACCATCCAGCGGGATATGGAAGCCTCAGAGGCCTGATAGCCTGGCCTCAAGCCGCCAAACGTGACAAACAGGGCGTCTGACTTGCGGAAGCCCTAGGTCCTGTCCAAGTAGAATTTTAGGGCCCGCGTGACATCCAGGCAGTGTAGCACTCTCTGTTCTTCGTCCTTGGGATCGGGAAAGAACGTAGGAAGGACAATTTTCTCATTCAAGTGAAATGCCTACGGAACCTTGGGCAGAAATGCCGGGTGCGTCCACATGACTACCTTGTCCTTGTGAAAGGTGGTATATGGTTCCGAGGCGACCAGCGCCTGGATCTCGCTGACTCTGCGAGCCGAGGTAAGACCAACTTGTAAGGGCGACTTGATGGTGACCAGCCTAATGTCCACGGACGCCATTGGCTCGAATGGTTTGTGCGCTAGGGCGCCCAAGACTATATTAAGTTCCCACATAGGGTGCGGTCTCTTGACAGGCGGGTAGATCCTAGTGAGACCCGTCAGATGTTTCTTGATGATAGGGTTGGAGGAGGAAAACGTGCCCTCCTCCGAGTTCCTGTAAACCCCAATGGCCGCAAGGTATGTACGGCAGGTGTCAACCTATACTCCCGAATGAGCGAGGTGCGCCAAAAAGGAGAGCACGTCGTCCAAATTGCAGGCCAAGGGGTCAATACCCTTGGAGTTTGCCCAGTGGCAGAACCTGGTACATTTGCTCTTGTACTGGGCCCTGGTGGCTTTGCTCCTGGCGCCCCGAATGATCTCCAAATTGGCCTGTGAGAGGCTAAGGTGCCGAAGCGTTACCTGCTCAGGTACCACGCTGTGAGGGCTAGTTTCCCAGGTGCAGGGTGGATGATTCTGCCCTCCTGCTGTGCCAGAAGATGTGCTGGGCCCGTCAGAAGGTGTATAGGTGGCACCTCAGAGAGGCTGAGGAGCTCCGAAAACCATGGCTTGGCCAGCCATCACGGAGCCATCAGAATGATGTGGAGTCGGTGAGACTCCATGATCTTGAAAATTACTCTGTGTATCAGAGTAGTGGGTGGAAAGGCCTAGGCTTTCATGCTGGTCAACTGTAGGTGAAATGCGTCGCCCAGCGAGCCGGGGCCCTGCCCTTGCCAGGATGCAAACTGGGGACACTTCTTGTTGTGCCAGTTGGCAAAGAGATCCACGCGGGGATGACCCCACCCATTGAAGATCTCCTGAGTAATGAGGTCGTTTAGCTGCCACTCGTAATTGTCTGCTCCCAGCCTGCTAAGCCTGTCTGCCTCCAGGTTGGATTCCCCTGGGAGGTGGTCTGGCGAGAGGTAAATTCCATTTTCCAAGGCCCATTCCACATGCTGATCGCCAGTCTGCACAGAGGAGGCGATCTGGTGCCTCCCTGCTTGTTGACGTAGTACATGCTGGTCGAGTTGTCTGTCTGGACGAGGACAACCTTGCCCCTGAGAAGTAGGGGGAATGCTCTGAGTGCTAGCCAGATGGCGTTCAGCTCCAACCAATTGATGTGGTATTCCTGCTCCTTTCGAGACAGGTGCCGTGGACCGAGAGATCGTCCAGGGTGGCTCCCCAGCCCTCGAGCGAGGAGTCTGTGGTGACGGTGGCCTGCAGAGGGGGTGGCCGAAAGGGCTTGCCCGTCCGTAGGTTGCAGTCTATGAACCACCAAGTTAGGTCCGGGTGGAGAGATGGAGGAACGTTGACCATATCGGATTGTAAGCCCCTCTCCTGATTCCATGAGGCCGCGAAGTGCAGCTGAATCCTTCTCATCTTTAGTCTTGTGTGCGGCACGGCTAACAGAACCACTGCTAGTAGACCCAGGAGATGTTGGTACCAGCATGCCGAGGTCACTTCTCTGATGAGGAAGTGGGCAGAGGCCCTTTTGATGGCCAACATCTTGTCTTCCGAGAAGCCCAGGTCATGCAGTGTGTTCATAAGGGCATGGGACAAGTGGTGAACCTCCTCTGGAGATGAACCCTGACGAGCCAGTCATTGAGGTATGGGTAGATGTGGAGGCCCTGCGCTCTGAGGGGGGCCACAACTGCGTTCATGAGCCTGGTAAAGACTCTGGAGGCCAAACGGAAGGACCTTGTATTGGAAATGGTTGCCCATGATTCTGAACCGTAGGAAAGAACGATGGGGCTGCCAAATTGGGATGTGTAAGTACGTGTCCTTCAGGTCTAGGGAGCACATCCAGTCTCCCTTGTCCAATATCCCCGCTATAAAAGCTGGTGTAACCATCTTGAATTTTTGCAGGGGGGTAAGGAGAGGTTGAGGGTGGAAAGGTCCAACACAACTCTCAGACCTGCCTGGCTCTTTTCTGAATGGATGAAAATCCTGGAGTAGAAGCCAAAGCCTCGCTGGGATGCTGGAACTTCCTCCACTGCCTGGCTCTCTACAAGCGACCGGATCTCTGCCAAAAGAGTTGCTGTCCCAACCTGTGGGAGTGGAGGAGAGGCTGGGATGGGTAGGCGGTACCCCGTGGATACTACGGAGAAATTCTGGTGCCAGAAATGTGCGTGGAGAGCAAGCCTGCCCCCCACTGGAGACACGTGGACCCGAAGGGGAGTGTCATGCCTTCTTTCCCTCGAAGAAGTTGGCTGAGGAGGGGGACTGGAAAAGTCCTTACTCCCCTCTCCCCCCCTTTTTGTTGTTTGGGCCAGCTCTGAGATGGCAAGCGGTCCGGCTGCCTGGATCTGCGTTCCTGGAAGCCGCGGAACCCTCCATTTGTACGACCCTTCTCTGAGCGCTGTTGAAATTGGGTGTAGGATTTGGGCGTGGTCTTTGTAAGAATGGACAAGGACTTTGCTGTTTGTGAGCTGTTCTTTTTGTCCAGCTCCTCATCCGTAGAAGAGTGGAAGAGGTCCCCCTGCCCTCGAACAGTAGATCTAGGATGCGCTCCTGGACGTCGGGGTTGAACTTCGTTGCCCGGAGCCAGGCTGTGCGCCTCGTGTCCATGGCAATGCAGATGTAACGGCCCGAGGTATCGATATGCGCTACTGTAGATTACATGAGGTTGTGTGCTGCGAGCTTGGCCTCTGCTAGCCCCGCCGTAAAGCATGATTGGCATTGGGAGGGGAGTTCCAGGAGGAAGTCCGCAATTTCCCACCATACCCGTTGGTTTGCGGCAGCCAGCATGGCATCTGCGTTGGCCTGACGCAGTTGCAGGGAGGCGTTGGAGTAGATTTTCTTGCCATAAGCCTCCAAGATCATCTCCTCCTAGCCTAGCAGCGCCGCATAGGAGGAGGCTGAGGATGACTGAGGCTTGGAATAAAGTGATGCCGCAGCGATCACCGAGGAGTGTGGCTGAGAATGGGTCGAGAGCAAGAGTGTGTCCCTCTCCATCTGCCTGTACTTGGAGTCCAGGCGTCGCTTGACCGGCTGGACTGAGTGGGGCTTGAGCCAACCCTTCTTGGCCAGGGAGACTACATCAGTTTGCAGTGGGATCCCCGTGTTGGCAGAGGGGCATCTTGTGAGGACTTCAGCCAGAACCCCCTCTGCCGGTTGTTCTACCTCAGGCTGAAGGAGGCCCAGGGACTCCGCCAGGCCAGCAAGACGTTCATGGAAGGCCCTAACTGAGGATGGCGTGCCGGATCTTCCTCCTCGTCCGTGTCCCGCGGATCCGGAGGATCTTGTGGAGGAGGGGTAGGTGGAGCCGGAGACTGGGGTACAGAGGCTCCGCAGCCGGAGGCTGAGGAGGCAGCGGAGGTTGCAGAGTTGGCTGTGGAGCCGGAGGAGGCAGTTGCACCGCGGTCAGCGAGACCGATGGAGGCCTCTGTGGTGCCGTTAGCACGGCGGAGAGGACTTCCCCGACTGCGTCCTTGATGATAGCCACCATCTGCAGAGACCGCATGAGGCCGAGGAATTTGTCGAAGAGCACCTCCTCACTGGCCGAAGAGGTGGTAGGGTGTACCGACAGGGTAGCGGGGGACTGCTGGAGCCGCTGCGTACCCAGTCCGTATGGACGCATGGCAAAGTTGCCCTGTGCATATGAAGGGTAGACTGTAGGCCATGTACCTGGTTACGACCAGTCCCACCTAGACACTCGCTCTTCGCCAAATTCGTGGAATGGTGTCGGATGGGTGTTCCTGTTTGGCACGTCGGCCATTTTGTCGAGCTGCCTGCCACGTGCCTGCGATGTGATGCTCAGCCCGTTGGGTCCGGTCTCGTCCAAGACTCTCGTGTGTGGATTACTGGGCCTACCCCGCTCCTCGTGTCTCGACCCGGTAGGTGTGACACCCTCGAGCCAGGGATCGGGAGAGCTACGTATAGGTGCCCCCTTGGACGTATTGCCAGTATTAGGGCGTAGCCCCTCTGATGTATTGCCGGTGTTAGGGCGTAGCCCCTCGGCCATTGCGCCGGTAAAAGGGCAGAGCCACTCAGGAGTAAGCCCGGTAAAAGTACCTTCCGGTCCCTCGACACTGCGTCCCGGAGGATCCGAGGACCCCTCGACCCGAGGGCTGGTAGCTGTAGCAGCCTCGGTGCACGTGCCGGTGGAAGGACCTGGCCGGTCCCTGCCACGCGGGAGAGTCCCTGGGAATGAGTCTCCCTTGCGGACTCCTACCTGGGACGATGCTTCACGAAGTTCTTGTGATCCTCTGAAGGCGACTTCTGGAAGAGCTCCCTCCACCTGGCTGGTCTGTTCTTCAGTGCCTTCGAGGACAGCGAGTAACACGCTGAACATGATTGCCAACCATGGTCTGGGCCAAGTCAACGTAGGCAGAGGGCGTGGGGGTACGAAGTTGGGAAGAGCCCGTTGCAGGATGGACACCTGCTGAACCCTGTAGAAGTCGACATGCGCCGGGGAGGAGCGTGACACCTGAGGACCGAGTACCTGAATGATAGAAAAGACAAAAAAGACAAAGAGAAGAAGTATCCACACGTGGAATTACATGGCTGAAGCCAAACCCAGGAGCGGTGGTGAATTCGGCCCGTTCCCGTCGAGGCGGAAAAGGGGACTGAGGTGTGGCGCCGGAGGGCGTAGTCAGGGCAGTGCATGCTCATTTGGCCGAGCCCCCGCGTGCCTCTAAATTTAAAGGGGAAGAAGGTTTTTACTGGTGAAAAAGGTTCTGTCTCCCGTCCCTTGGAAGGGACGCCCATACAGTATGGAGGAAAGGGGACGGGACGTAAGAATAAGATGTCCTCATCCAAGAGAATAAAAACACAGGTTTGGCAGAAAAAGTCACAAAACCACAGCGCTTGTATGAATAAATATTAAGAGTGCACATAGGCTGCAGGTGCCTGAGAGGTGTGGGAGTACTGCCACTGTTGTGGAAACAATTAGAGCACGGGCAATTCTCAGTCACACTGCGCCCAAGAGTGCAATATAGGCATGTGTTGCAAGTAATTGAAGAGAGATGTGGTTATAAGTCCGATGGATTTATTTGCAAAGTAGCCCGACACGTGTTTCGAATCTAAACCGACTCTTCATCCGAGGCTAAACATAATACACAACAAAATCATAGACAATTATGCACCAATAAACAAATAATGTTGGTATAAAAACCATGCATTGTGTAAATTCAAAAACAAGGCAAGAGGCATGAAAAAAGAGGCAAACAAAAGGTACAGGTAGATAATTTTGTCATATGGCATAATAAAAATAAAAATAAAAAAAAGGTCACACCATTAAAAAAAAGGATTGAAGGGTCACATTATATCAAAGGTCATGATAAAAATAAGGGAAACCACAGCATTAGTGGTAGGTAATAAAAAAGACACAGTACCACATATTGGATGATGTTGAAATGAATGGAGAATCCATGGTGCCGGGTTGCAAGAAATACACAGGAAGCAAGGCAAACAAAAAGGTACAAAAAATTAACATGCATCCAAGGGAGACACTGTAACAGCGCATTCAAAGAGGAAAGATTGACCAAAAAGCCCAATAATGGGTACTTCTTATGTAAGTTAAATTACAAGCAGAGATATATACCAGAATTATTTCCAAAAAGGAGCCAATTACAACAGTACCTGTAAATGGGAGATGGGACCTAAGATAAATTGAATGAAGGACTGTGCCAGAAAACTCTCTGAAATCGTAAAGAAAAGAGAGATTGTGAAAGGATGTAACCATTTTGAGTGAAAATATGTGATGTAGACTAAAAAGCAATTTAAAAAGGAAAATTGTACCTCACGGCTTCACAATTGCAGTAATTTCTGTAGGAAACAAAATTTCTAATTGTCAGGAATTGCAAAAGCAATTGTAACGTACCAACTAAGTTATGTAATGACAATGTGATTAGGAAGCAAACACACCAAGCATTACGCAATCTAAATCCAGAGAGTAATTGACTGGTACTAGAGAGAATCAAGTATTGCTGAATTGAGACATGCAAGTGCACTAGTTGCAAGTGTCAGTGGGGCCATAAAAAACCGTCTTACCAGCACAGCAGGAAAAGCCAAAGTGATGTGAAAGGAAGCAGCCCGGGCTGCGAAGATAGAAACAGGACTAAAATAGAAAGCTGCAGCTAAGCAGGTAAAGGCTGAGGGATTCAAACGTGACCATGTTGCATTGAAAATAAATCTGCCATATTTGACTTGCTGAATTCAATGGAAACAATACTAGGAAAACTAACCCCGACTTCATAAACAGATTGATTGTGTGTCACGGAGGCAATTAAAACATATTGGATTTCCAATTAGAAAAAATAAGTATATCCGGCGAAAAAAACAACCATGTTACAAAAACAAAATCGAAAGGGAGCCATATCGCGCTAAGCCGCGTGCACCTGGTGCTATTGTATGAATCATTCCCAGGAGTGAACTGAATATAATTCAGTGCGGTCGCTAGCCGATTGCAAGCGGTAGTAAGAACCCTGAATTTGAGTACTATATTTACAATTGCCGTCTGTGAGTGCGCTGCTGGTGAGTCATAAACAATAGGAGAACCTGATACAATCAGTTGTGGAGAAACGAATTAACACACTCATGATTACATATAAACAACAAAATAAACATATATAAGAAAACTTGTGTCACTATGTCACAAAGCCTGTAAGAACAACAGGAAATGAATTGGGTACACACATGTCCACAGAAAAATGGGAATTATGAAACCTGAATAAAAGCACGAACAATAGACAAATTAATGTTCACAAGAAGGTTGCAAATTCATGATCAGAGTTTAACCCATTAAACACAGTGCGATATTTGCAGATAAGTCTCGCTTCCAATTGACGTAACTTCAGCGTTAAATTGCCCCCTCTGGGTGACAGTGACACTTTACATAGACCCAAAATCGGATGTCATCCTTACTATCTAATTGGTGCAATTTTTGCCAATGATTGGCTAGTGGATATTTGAATTCCCGACTGCCAATTGTGGCGAGATGTTCTCTGATACGAATCTTTAAGGGTCAGATGGTGCTACCAATATATTTCATACCACAAATACAGATTATACAATAGACAACAAATTTGGAATTCTTATCCTTCCGGATTTTGAGGACCCATTGGACACAGACCTTTTGTCTGATTGGGAAACTAATCTCACCACAAGCTCCAACAAAATGTTGGAACTTTTGGTTGAACACGCTACACGCGAGCATTCCTGCACAGTTGTTGAAATTGATAAAGTCAAAGAACAAATTAATCTTTTCAATGCACCGAGGGCCACAATCGATAAGAACTTTAAAACATTGTATGGAATACTACGCAAACATCAAGATGAGGTCAAAATGCGCAAATCAAGAAAATTCTCTCTAACCACATCTCTCTTCAATTACTTGCAACACATGCCTATATTGCACTCTTGGGCGCAGTGCGACTGAGAATTGCCTGTGCTCTCATCCAAGAGAACCCCATCATAATGGACGAGAAACCGATTGACCTACACATGCAGGCCGTTGAGTACAAGCCAGACTGAAAAATCTGACATCCAGCAGTGACCATGGCCCAAAACCTGTTTCTTATCTCGCTTTCAGTTAGGTGGTCTATGGCCTTACAAATTACAGATCACAGAATTTCGAAGAAACGGATGCCTTATTGTAATGGAAGTCAGATGACTCATTGCTCTGATCTTTCCTCGAGTGCATCTCTTGTTCCTGTTGTGCGAGGATGAGGAAGGGTGACGATAGTCACTCCTGGAGTGGGTTTGTGTCACGCTGCGCGCACACGCACGCGCACCACTTACCTGTTCTGGGGTCCCGGTTCCTCGGCCGCAGAGGTCTCCCTCATGGAGACTGTATCCGCGCTGGCGTCTTTCCTCGCGACGTCCCGCGGTCCGGGCCGGCTCCCTGGGCGCGGCCATCTTGAATGCTCTGCGCATGCGCGGATCGTCAGTATCCGACGTTCTGCGCATGCGCAGTAGCGGGAGCATGTGTTCCAGGCCTCGCGTTGGCCCCGGACTATAAAGAGGCTCTGCATACACGGGAACATGCGTCTCAACGTGTGTGCGCTGCTGGAGCCCTGCTTGTCTCTGCCTCCAGTCCCCTTCCTGTTTCTGCTTACCAGACCTCGCCCTGCCTACTTGCTTCCTCCCTTGGGTCCCAGTCCTTCCTGCCCTCTGCCCTGCTCCTTAGCCCTTGCCTGCCCCCTGATTCAGTTGCTGGGTTTTGCTGGCCAGCCTGGGCTACTAACTTGCCCTGCTCATACTTCTTGGAGTGATCCTTCCCTGGGTGGGTTGCTCCTCCCTCCTGCTCTCTTCTCTTGTGAACCTGTCCTGCCTCCTCCTGCTTGTGTTGTGCCCTGCCGGTACCCTGCCTCCTCCTGCTTGTGTTGTGCCCTGCCGGTACCTGTGCCAATAATCTCTGTGGGAACACTGAAGACCCGTTTCTGGAACACCATACTGGACTCAGCTTGGCCTTCTCTGTCAGTGGTGACACTGTCCCAACGTCACGTTAATACAGAGAAGAGCTCCTTGTGGCGTTGGGAGCTGATTCAGTTCCATCCTGTTGTCATCGTCAGGAGGGGGTTGGGTCGGTTCCTAGCGTTGCTCTTTCCTCGGCTGTGATTCATCGACATACTGGCAGCCTCAACTCAGCGCTCTCCAGGAAAGAAAGGTAACTCAAGTTCTTGTGACGCCTCGTATAACAGTTTGCTTCTTCGCTGAATGTGCTTCTTCCTCCATTCATCCTTTTTAGGAGTCACCTCAGAGCCCAACTCAGAAGATTTCCTCTTGGAGGAAGTTATGGATGGAGATTTGGAAGCAGTGTGACAAAATCCTTGGATGTTGACACTTTCCCCCCCAAGGGGAAACCTCTTCCCATGAGGCCAGAGGGATCAGGCCGCTACCCGATAGTCCCCCTGGGGGTCGTACTCAGCAGGAGGATCTCATGGGGAGGGATCCCATATGGGACTAAGGACGACTATCCAAGGAGAACGGGGTACATTCCACCCCAAAACAACTCCTCCATGGTCAACCCATGTATATATGTCAAGTAGAGAATATACAAAGTACTGGGACAAAGATGAACCTAGTCTAGCCCAGGGAGATTACTAGGAAAAGTACTTGGACGAGGAGGAGGTGCAGAGCCGTGAAGAGCACTGCCCACAACTACATTGACCATTCTAGTGATTTCCGAATGCTAAGATTCCCAAAAAGAATAGACAAGGAAGAAGGACTTGAGAACGGAAGAGAAGGTCCTCCCTGCAGGAACCGCGAGCAAGGGAAATGCTTGTACGCACCACAGAAAGAAGAGCCTGGTGAAAAGTTTGTCAGACAGGCAGAAAGGTTTGCAAGCGGTCTGGGGTGGAAGGACAATGCAGTGGAGAGAAGCCGAGGATGGCCAGGCAAGCACAGCTGAGACACAGCGTGGTTGAGGGGAGACACGGACACAGAAGGGCCACAAGGGCTGCAGAGCAGCACGTCAGAAGACCCGAGTGGCCCACAGAAGTCGAGAACAGAGCTTGAGGAAAACTGTATCCAACGGGAACGAAGCAACAGAAACCCTGTATTACAAAGCCTAAGAGAAGGCTTGGGGAAGGGAGACATTGCCCCTGGTGTAGCAGACTGCAAAATAAACCTGACAGAAGGCATGGGGAAGGGAGACATATCCCCTTGTGTTGTAATGTGTGGAGTAAGCCAAGGAAGGCCTGTCACTCCTCTGGCATTGTGAAACCACAGAGTAAGATACCCTGAGAAGGGAGGCATTCTCCAGGAACCCAATAGTGAAGAAACAACTATGGGCGATAAGGAATGTTGATGTTTGAGCTGGAACTTTGATCTGGAACATTATCTTGTGCTTTGAAAAGGGATTAAGATCTGGGGAACGGAACCACTCCGTCAGGTAAAGATCCTACCTAAGAATTGGAACTATATCTTTTGATTTTGAACTGAGAACTTAGCCACTTGTTGATATGTCAGCTGGAACTTTGTTTTGACACCTTAGAAAGGTATCGAGACCTGGGGAAGGGAGTTATTCCCTCATGTAAAGCTCCCACCTAGAGTTAGGACTGGGATCCATTGTCCAAAAGAAGGGAGTCATTCTTCTGGGCCACGAAGATCCATTACCTCTTTAGTTTAGGTACAAGTGTAAGGGACAGAAGCAGGGGTTTTGACATAGGATGGTGGACTCTTAGTTTACATGGATATTCTGACTGAATCATTAATATTTTTGTTTGAGGTAAGGAAACCCCTCTAAGGAAAGGTAGGTGTCCTCTTATTCATCCTATAATAAAGGTTTGTGCCAACAAACATGCCACCTATGTGTCAGTCTCTGCCCCCTGCTCCCTTACAGGGGGGAAGTCCTAGCAACAACTTCGCATTCTGCTCCATAAAGACCGTGGGGTTCATGGCTTGCAAGGAATCTCTTTCTGAATGCTGTGTTCAGTACAGCGACACCAGAAACCGATGTGTGGATCAGTCAAGGGCATCTTTGCATTGCATTCACAGCAGCAACTGTACCCCAAAGGTGTAAATGTACCGGGCACGATTAAACAGTTTTAAAATAAGTTTTAGGAGGTCATGTTGGGCTTGGCTTTTAATGCACGATTTTTACTCCACGTTATATTTGCACTGATTTGTGTATCTGAGTGGGAGCACAGAACTGATTATGAGCCTGATCATGACTTTGGCAGTAACGCCAGCGGTATTACTGCCGGCGGTATTAGCCTTACCGCCAAACTCCCTGGCGCTAGTAGCGCCGGATCACGAGTTTGGCGGTAATGTAATTCCCCATTCCCCATTGAGCCCATTCAGGAATGGCCCATTCCCCATTGGGCTCAATGGGGTAAATTCGCGCTCTTACTGCCGGCGGATTTCTCGCCGGCGGTAATAGCGCGAATTTTCAGCAGATTTCCCCCCAGCTCAGAGCTGGGGCAAAATCCGCCGAAGTCCTGATTTGGCGGACCCTTAAATCCGGCGGTAATAGCGCTACCGCCGGATTTAAGGGTTACCGCCAAAGTCGTGATCAGGCCCTAAATATTGTCGCCATCCACACTCTCTGTGGCATACAAACACACCAGCATTTACTCCAGCATAACGGTTTATAGTGAAAGATTTGAATACAAAAGGATCAAATGCAATACTTTCAAACCCAAAGGATCTAAAAAAAAAATAATAATTCGAATGCCCCCCCTTTTTTTGGGGGGGGGGCTTCCCCCCAAAACCCCTGTTTTTGGGGGGAAATACCACACATTTTTCCTATACGAAACAAAAAAAAAACATTAAAAAAAGGCATTCAAACATTCTTTTTTCGATCCTTTTCTTTCGAACATATTGCATTTCGAAACTTTGTATTGGTAACTTTGACTGGACACCCAGCATAACATTTCCATACTGGTGTAAAAGCTGTGGATTGCATACGAATCAGCTGTGAACAATGCCTGTCATGGGTAAACAGAAGGCAGCATTGGCTCAATCTGCTCTAAGTAGTGCAAAAGGGAGGTGCAAAGGCAATTTCGCCAGCATTTGACATCTTCCTTTTGCACTTTGCAGCGCTAATGGCGAAATTGCACAGGGGGCCTTGTTTGCACATAAGGTTTTAATTACGTACCTGTAATTCCTGTTCTCAAGCATTGGTATCTTTCATAGATTCACATTCCGTTAGAATATTCCCTGTTGACAGGCTGGGAATACTCTGGAACAGTAAAGCAGTTTACCTTTAAATATTAAAACTGCTTGCCATTTTAGAGCTCTACTAGAGTACCTTTGCATCATATTACCCCACAGCCAATAATAAGACTGGTCTCTTTTAGCTCCACCCCCAGAGGCCATTTTTGGATTTGGTATAGCACACGAGATGTGGCAATATGAACCAAGAAGAGCCAATCGGGGTGGACGGGAGTGTTGCATGTGAATCTATGAATGACACCAATCCTGGCGAACAGGAGTTAAAGGTGAGTAACTTATTCCTTCTCCAGCATTGCATCTTTTATAGATTCACAAGCTTTTTGAATAAGATTACAAAGCAGTACATATATAAACACCACAAGGGTGGCGGTACAGCTTAACTGAAGGAAACAACTCACCTCCAAAACACTCACCTCACTCAAATAGGTTGCAAGGCACTGCCTGGCCAACCCGGAACTCTTCCCTGGAATCCTTATTGATGCAGTACAACCTCATGAAGGTATGGACAGACATCCACGAGTGTGCTCAAGAACTGCCTGGATGAGGCCTGTTCGCCAGCCGATGACAGTGTGAAATACACACAGACAACCATCTTGCGATAGAAGACTTTGAAAGGTTGTTGCCAGAAGGACCAAAAGCCACAAACAACTGTGATGACTTGTGGAAGTCCTTAGTGTGAGCGACATAGAACCTTAGGGCTTCGACCACATTCAGAGAATGCAAGAAGCGTTCATCAGCAGGAGATGACAGAGAACCAAAAAACACAGGCAAAACCAATGGTTCATTAAGATAAAATGAAGATGGAACCTTTGGCATGAAGAAAGGGTTTGTGCGAAGGACCACTTTTGACTGATGAAATGTCAAGTAAGGGTGTTTACAGGAACAAGCCTGGATTTTGCCTACTCGCCTGGCAGAAGTAATGGCAACCAGGAAGGCAGTTTTCCAGGACAAAAACTTCAAAGAGGCTTTGTGAAGAAGATACGCTTGGAGAGAACCATGTTCAATTTTCAGGCCACAGCTGGAGCTCTGACAGGAGGAAAGGAGCTAAACAGTCTCTTGAGAAATTCTTTGACTAGTCTGTAAGACCATAGAGAAGGAGTGCCTGGGGAACGTGTATAACAGGAAATGGCATCCAAATGCACTTTGATGGAAGAGTGTGGCAAACCAACTTTGGCCAAAGACAAGAGGCACGGCAAGACTTCCGGTGCATGCACGTGAAAAGGTTTGAGATGTTCACCTGCAAAACAGATGACAAAGTGCCTCCACTTGTAGCAGGACAGTGTAGATGGTGCTCAGGCCATGGCAAAGATATCCTGGCAGGCTGGAGCTAGGGGTACATTCCCAAACTCTAGGGATGCATGAGCCAAGCCATCAAGTTGAACGGATGCTGGATTGTGGTGTAAACGGGCTCACCGTCAGTCCGGCAACCGGATGGGAGGGGCCTGTGAGAGCTGTAGGAGATAGGAGTACCAGATTTGGGGCAGTCAGGCTGGAGCCACTAGGCTAATTAGGCACTGCTGCTGTTTGAGCACACTGAGCACTCGAAGGATGAGCAGGATCGGAGGAAAGGCGTAGAGGAATATTCCCTCCAAAGGGAATGAGAACACGTCTGCTACCCTCCCCGTCTGATGAAATCTGCTCACAAATGCGTTGCACTTCTTGTTCAGTGCCGTGGCAAAGAGATCTACTTCCGAAAAACCCCACCTGTACGAGATGTGGAGAACCTGGGGGTGATGGAATTCATGTTAGGGAGAATTCTATGTTTAGGCTGAATTTCCTAACCTAGTGAGTCCCCCAGCAGCTTTGCTGGATTTTTGGGGTTTATTTTTTTCTCCTGCCAAGAGTGAGACTCTTTTACCCTCACTCTTGGACATGACTTGAGAGTGTTTCTGTGACTTGCTATGTGCTTATGGGCTATGGGGTATTTTTTCCCCATAGGCTATCATTGGTTTTTGAATGTGTGTTACACAGCATCCTCAGTGCAGTAACACAGGGGTGTCATAGTGACCCCCAAACATGGACTCCACACCCTGGGACTGACTACTGTCTCCCTGGGTCTGTAAAGTCACCATTGACTTTACTAGTCTTAACTTAGGAACTTAACCAGTACAAACCATCATACTGTGGAAGTACTGGTAGGGGCAATTAGATTGCCCCTGGGTCTGTTGTCGAGGGGGTACTGTCCCGTCCCCCCTCGCCGAGTTTCTGGCTGGTGGCAGTGGATACCACGGAAATATTCCACCGGAATATTTCCCAATGGGATTTCCCATTGATTTTAATGCACCACTTTTTGGGGCAATGTTAAAGATACCGCCGGTTTATTTATTTAATATAAATTCACCGGTTGGGATTTTTTGCCAGAACTCGCCGCCAAAATGGCGTCTAGGTTCACTTCAGTAACCCTGAACCCGAGTCGAGCCTTTGTTCCACTTTTGGCGGGCTTCTGCACAGAAGCCCTCCAAAGTGGTGCCATTCTGTCTGGGTACCACAGGGGGTATGGGAGGGGGTTTAGGCACCCTGGACTGAGTTGCCTTGCCAACTCATGTCGCACTCTGGTGTGATTGGCCCAAGTGGTGAGCCGCCCCGCTCACCACTTAGCATGTTTGAGTGACAGCTAGGCTGTATGAATGGGGGTTTGCTGCATAAAAGCAGGGTTTTTGGGACTGGTTCTTCAGAAGTCGCCACAGGACCTAAGAAGCCGAAGAGGGAGAAGCCGAGCCGACCTGCCAAGACGACACCACCGGTGGAGCCCTGCGGAACCGTCTCACCACTTTTCCCAACGACAGAGGAGATCTCCAGCCGGGAGAGTCTTCTTCCCTTGACTGGTGGGGACAACCAGTTTCTGCCTTCTTTTCGCCTCCCTGAAGCATCTCGTGGCCGCCTTGCCTGTGCCAAGCACCCCGGCAACCGGGATACCACTTTTTACCTCAACCGCGAAAGAGGGGTAACATCCTTTTAACCGGAAAACTCCACGGCTGGTTTCTTCCCTGGTAGTGCAACGACCTGCAGCTTTCCTCCACGTCGAGATCTTCTCTTCCTCTGGACGATGCCGTGACTTGCACCCACTACCAGGAACAACTGCCACCGCTGGACGATCCTTTCCATTTTAAAGGTACCGTGTTCCGCCCGGCTTCCCTTGCCACCGATTGTACGGGGTAGATTTAGCCCTCAGCTCTCGAACCTGGGTAAGCCTGGGACACCCTAACTAAACTTTTCTAAGCTTGGTAAAACCTTTTCTACTCACCTGTAAAGACTTGTGACATTGTGTAATCTTGGACATCTTTTTGCCTGGCTTTCCCTAGAGTGGGCCTGGCAACCGAACTTCCTTGCCCCGCAATAGACTGCCTTTCTAAACTTACTGTGAATCTCTGAAAAGTGTTTTACCTTGCTGTTTTCATTACTTCTGCCTTTTCCCTCCCTTTTTAACTAACTTGTTGGAGTGCCATCTAACGTTAAGCGCTCACCTCTGTTTGGAAATAAGTGGTGTTAACTTAGACTTGTCCACAAATAACTAGGGATGTACATATAAGTAATAGTGACTGTGTTTTGACTTACTTACCTTTTCTGTGCTAGTGTAATTTAAGAGTGTGTCTTTTAAATAAATAATTATATACTTTTACACCTAGCTGTGGTCAGTGTTTGCTTGTACTACTGTGCCTCTGTACCTATTATGTATGCTCTATACACTGCCTAACTCTTCTTGAGGGAAGTCTGACTGCTCAGCCACAGCTACCAGGTAAATCTGGGTGGTGCAGACTGCTACCAAGTGGGTTTACTGCCAAACACCTGTAGTCTTAAATCTTTTGCAGTGGTCCCAGAGGGAACTGCACAGGTTTCTGCCTAACACTGGTGTACAGCGGTGGGATTTGTATTGAGTATACACTTTAGTGTACCTTTGAGATACCTTAGTGCAACTAACCACAAAGCTTAAGCACAAAAAGAAAAAGTCATTTTTTAACATGTCTGCTATGGAAAGTTATAGTCAAGAGTCCCTTGCTACAAAAACTGCTGATTGTTTAAGAGTTCTCTGTAAGCATAAGAATCTCATGACTAAAGGCAAGAAAATCGAGCTAATAGAAAGGTTGTTAGAAAACCAAAGTCTGGATGATGGTTCAGAGGAACCTACCACTCCAGCAAATGTAGAGAACAGCAATGATATTGATATTGAACAAAGTATTGATGATCTTGGGTCAGAACCAGAAGAGGAAGATGAAACTGCTATAGATGTTCCCTCTAGGCCTCTCTCTGCCTTACCAGCTGTACCTACTGGACCTTTGCCAGGTCCCACATTTAGTCCTCAATACTATCAACTAGAGAAAATGAAACTGGAATTAGAGTACAAGAAACTTAATACTCAAACTGACAAAGAACTAGGGCTAAGAGAAATGGAGCTCAAGTATGAGCTAGAAATGAAGAAATTGTCTGTTGAGAATGCTTCTCTCTCTGGCTCCTCAAGAAATTCCAGTCCTAAAAGACCCCGGATGCCTAAACAATTGATTGGTATGTATGAGCCTAAGTTGGATGTGTTGGATTGGTTGTCTATGTTTGAGTATAATCATGGGCTCCAGAACATCACAGGTAATGAGTTACTCACCTGGTTGTTCTCTAGGCTTCCCCCTGTTGCAACTGATGCAGTAATGGAGTTGGGGGAGGAGGATAGGAAAGAGTATGAATGTGTGAAACTAGCTTTGATAGCTAGGTTTGGGAAGACCCCTTCCCAGTATCTTAGGAGGTTTAGAAGCCTCAAAAAGCATGATGGTACCCCTTGGGCTACCTGGGTGTGTGAAGGGTTGAAAAACTTAGAGGGATGGATTAAGGGTTACAAAGTGAACACTTATGAAGGAATGAGAAATCTTGTAATGATGGAGTCAATTTATGATGCCTGCTCTCCTGAGCTCAGACAGCACTTGGCTGATTCACAGGAATTAGATCCTAGAAAGCTAGCTAAGGCTGCTGACTTGTGGGTTGCCAACAGGGCTACTCACAAGGATTCTGGGGTAACTCAGAAGAAGGATGAGGTGAGACAGCCTAATAAAGACTCCAAAGAGAATTCTAATAATTCCAATTCCAAAGAGGGCCCCAAACCACACCATAAGGGTAAGCCACCTGGGAAACCACAGCAGAGTAGTATACCTTCTGGTGCTAAACCAGAAGGAAGTCAGAACAAGCCTCCATTCCAAAGGACCTTTGGATCCTGTTATGTTTGTAAGGCTACTGACCATGTGAAAGGAGATCCCAGATGTAAGGGTAAACCTTCAGGGATCCAGCTTGTCTCCTTAGCCTTCGCTCCAGAGGAGGAAGTCCCTATGGCAAGTGGAAACTTTCTACTACTGGCTGATGAACCCACTGGAGTCTCAGCCAGTGTTTCTTTAGTCTCTCTGGGGTTGTGGGAACAATAGAATTTAGATGTCTATAATTCTATCCCAGATAATACTAAAGAGTATTATAAGGACAGTGTCCACGTGAATGGTCAGGAGACTCCTGCCATCAGGTACACTGGGGCCAGCATAACTGTGGTGGATGAATCATTTTTCAAGGCAGAGGATGTTGCTAAGGCACCCAAATGCCTCACCAAGTTAGCTGGAGGGCCTGTGCAGATGTGTCCCCAGTTACCAGTTCTCATCCAGTGTAATGATATGGCTGTGAAGATACCTGTCAGTATACAATGTGAAGTACCAGGAAGGGTTCTGTTGGGTAATGACCTGAAAGCTCTTGGAGTTGCGTCACATACCCCCAGACCTCCTAGTAAAAGGTTACAGGAGCTCACAAAACCTGCGAGAGAGAAAACCCTGCAAGGTTTATCTCAGGAGATGATGACAGAAATCACTCCTCTTCCACTGGAGCAACTTACTGCAGTGACTACCAGATCAGGAGCAAAGGGGCAACCCAAGACTCCTAGGAAAAAGCCTACAGCAAGCACTCCAGTGCTTCCAAAAAGGACTTCCCCGAGGTTGTCCAAAGTTACACCTGTAACTCCACCTCCAGCTGAGGCTGAGAGGGAGGTACAACCCTGTCTGGTTGAACTAGACTCTGAAGAAGAGCTAGTACGAGGCCCAGAACTTATTGGAGACCTGGACCCGGCTGACCATCCTGAGCTGCAGTCTTTACTGGCAGAAGGTGGACCCAGCAGGTCAGCTTTTTGTAAGGGACAAAGAGAATGTCCAACTCTGGAGGGCCTTCGCCAACAGGCAGCTTCTCAGGCTGATGGGCAAGAGCCTGGGAAGTATAGGTTACACTGGGAAGATGGCCTCTTCTACAGTGAACCAACTGGATCTGAACCTGGAGCCTACCAACGCCTGGTAGTGCCCCAAGAGAACAGACAACAGTTCTTGCAACTAGCCCACGAGATTCCTTTGGGTGGTCACTTGAGTTTCAAGAAGACCAAGGAAAGGCTCTCTCTCTACTTTTATTGGCCAAAGATGGGGGCTGAAGTAGATAGATATTGCAGGAGCTGCCATACCTGCTAGACTTCTGGTAAGGTTGGTTCCAAGAATGTGGCACCTTTAGTGCCTCTCCCAGTTGTGGGAGTCCCATTTGAGAGGGTAGGGATTGACATTGTTGGTCCCCTTGATCCTCCAACCTCCTCAGGCAACAGGTTTATCCTTGTTGTAGTAGACCATGCTACTAGGTACCCTGAGGCAATTCCTATGAGGACTGTTACAGCTCCGGCCGTAGCTAAGGCCCTCCTTGGTATTTTTACCAGGGTTGGGTTTCCTAAGGAGGTGATCTCTGACAGGGGGTCAAATTTTATGTCCAACTACATGAAAGCCATGTGGAAAACCTGCGGAGTTACCTACAAGTTCTCAACCGCATACCACCCTCAGACAAACGGGTTGGTAGAAAGGTTTAACAGAACCATGAAGAGCATGATAGGTGCTTTAGAAGAACCCCTTAAAAAGAAGTGGGACCTTCTACTGCCATGCCTTCTCTTTGCTTATAGAGAAGTCCCTCAGGAGGGAGTAGGTTATTCTCCCTTTGATCTTCTCTATGGCCATCCCGTCAGAGGCCCCTTGGCCCTGATTAAGGAGGGGTTGGAGAGTGCTCCTTCCCCCAAGCCAGTCAGAGTGACTGTCTATGTGATAGGTCTCCGGAGGAGAATGTCACACATGATGGCAGAAGCAAGTGACAACTTGAAAGCTGGACAAGCTCTGATCAAACATTGGCATGATCAGAAGGCTAACATGGTTGAGTTTACTCAAGACCAGCTAGTTCTAGTTATGCTTCCAACAAGGCAGAGGGCCTTGCAAGACAAATGGATGGGACCCTTCAAGGTTGTGGGAAAACTTGGAGAGGTCAACCATCTGGTGGATCTGGGCAAACCCAGGGAAGCTCCCAGAGTCTTCCACACCAACCGCCTCAAAGCCTATGTCTCTAGACCAGAAGTAGGAGCATTGCTTCTAGCTTCATCAGAAGAGGAGGAGGAGAGTGAAGCTCTACCTGACCTCCTGAGAGGCTTACCTTTGGACGAAAAGGTTGAAGGAGTTAATCTCTCTTCAGATCTGACACCTGGGCAACAGGAGGAGTGCAAAGCTATGTTAAATCAGTTTGCCCCTCTGTTCTCACTTTCACCAGGCATGACCCCGTGGGGACAGCATGATATACTCACTGGTGACTGTCTGCCAGTCAAAAGCAGAGGATACAGAATGTCAGAACATGTCAGAACCCACATCAAAGGTGAGGTCAAGAAGATGCTTGATCTCGGGGTAATAGAGCCCTCTACTAGTGCATGGTCTAGCCCAGTGGTGTTAGTACCAAAGGCAGGATCCAAAGAGTTGAGATTCTGTGTGGACTATAGAGCTCTTAATGCAGTCACCAAGACTGATGCCCACCCTTTGCCAAGGACAGATGAGTTGGTGGATAAACTTGGTGCAGCCAAGTACCTCAGCACACTGGACCTTACGTCGTGCTATTGGCAAATAGCCCTGACAGACCATGCCAAGGAGAAAACTGCATTTTCTACCCCAGTTGGCCTATACCAATTCAAGGTTATGCCTTTTGGACGAAAAAATGCACCTGCAACATTCCAAAGGATGGTGAACCAAGTTCTAGCTGGGATGGAGGACTTCTGCATGGCATACTTGGATGACATTGCTGTCTTCAGCCACTCCTGGGAGGAACATGTGACCCACTTAGGACATGTTTTGCAGGCTCCTGAGCAGGCCAATCTGACCATAAAGGCAAGCAAATGCCAAATTGGACAGAGTAAAGTGGTCTACCTTGGACATGAGGTAGGAGGTGGAGAGATAAGGCCTTTGCTCAGCAAGATTGAAGCTGTGCAAAATTGGACAACACCTACTACTCAGACCCAGGTGAGAGCCTTCTTAGGCCTCACTGGGTACTACAGGAATTTCATTGAGAACTATGGGACCATAGTGTCAGGGATGGCACAGGACACCCAGAAAGGGTTTGGGTGGTTGTGCCAAAATAAAGTGGACAGATAAGTACACACAAAGCAGAAAGGAAAGAGAACGAAGAGTAGGCAAGAGTAGCAAGGAAAAAGGTACAGAATGAATTCCCTCTTGGGGTGTATGCAGATATAGGAAAAGAGTATTCCACGAACCTTAGGAAATACTCTAGCCTTCTGCACAGTTTGCTATAACAGAGGCCCACGCTGTTTGCTCATGGCTTGGAACAGCAGCTATGGGTGTCTGTAATGTAGAAACGAGACAAGGGAAGGGGCAGAGGTTGACTGATGGGAACCAACAGACACGCTCTGTACAAAAGGGTCTACGAACAGTACAAGAGAAGATACTTACAGACAAATCCAGGAAAAGGAGGTTGATAGCAAACTAGCAGAAGGAAATGAAGGGAAAGTCGTGTAACAGGAATGGATAGGAGAGGATAGTAAGGAACAAGGTTGAGAGCTCAGAGGAGCAGGAAAGCAATGAGCAAGCCCACAGGAGCAGGGCTGTAAGGTAGAGAGCCCAGAGGGAAAGGGCTTAGGGCAGCAGAGTAAAGCAAGCTGCACAGCAAGGAACCCAGAAGGGCCGGGCAGCAAGGAGTGAGCCCTGAAGGGCAGGGCCGCTGACCTTAGAAGGTTGCAGAGGACTGTAGAGGGCTGCTAGGCCGAGAACCCAGCGGAAAAAGGTAGGCAGTAGGCAGCGGAGCGTAATAAGCTGCAAAGTAGGAAGCCCAGAGGACAAGGGCTGTAGGCAGCCGGAGTGAGGCAGGCTGCAGAGCAGGGAGCCCAGAGGACAAGGGCTGTAGGCAGCCGGAGTGAGGCAGGCTGCAGAGCAGGGAGCACAGAGGACGAGGGCTGAGGCTGGAAAGCAGCAGAGCGTGATCAGCTGCAATGTGGAGAGCCCGGCAGGGCATGGGCGGAGGCTGGAAGGCAGCAGAGCGTGATCGGCTGCAATGTAGAGAGCCCGGCAGGGCAAGGGCGGAGGCTGGAAGGCAGCAGAGCGTGATCGGCTACAATGTAGGGAGCCCGGCAGGGCAAGGGCGGAGGCTGGAAGGCAGCAGAGCGTGATCAGCTGCAAGGCAGGAGCCTGGAAGATCAGGGCTGAGGCAGGGAGCCCAAAAGGCTAGGGCTGTAGGCAGCAGGGTGTAGCAGACTGCAAGGCAGGACGCCCAGAGGAGCAGGGCTGAGGCAGGGAGCCCAAAAGGCTAGGGCTGTAGGCAGCAGGGTGTATCAGACTGCAAGGCAGGAGCCCACCAGGGCACTGGAACAAAAAGCAGGTGAAAGCAGGAAACAGCATACAAAGTTGTAGCTCAAAGTAAAAAGGTGCCGGAAGGACTCTCAATGCAAGAGACTGAGCTCTCGCAGGCAGCAGCCTTTATACTGCCCAGCCCAGCACAGAGGCAGGCTAATTGGTTGCACCTGGCTCAGCACACCTGCAGCCAATCGGCCACCTCCCTCTCTGTTCTTGAGCTGGTGGAAGCAGAGCAAATCCCTAGGGCTTCTGGGGATTGTAGTTCTGATGAAGAAAAATAGGAATAGCCAGGAATAGATGGTTATAGCCAAGTGCATTATGGTAAGTGTAGTTTTCTGGAAAAAATAAAAAAGCACCAAAGTCTTGCAAATGGGAAATAAAGTCCAAATAGTGAATAGCGGTTGATCCAAGAGTTTTCTGTAGATAAATGAATAACAATTTGTCCATATTGATCGCCAATGTATGCGCCCATGGCGCAGGCATGACACATAGCTTCTTCACGCCTTGAAACACTTGTGTATAGGCGCGTTACAAATGCCATATCATATCATATCATATATCCTCTGAATGTGATCTCCTCTCCAAAATTCCCTAAGAAGGTCAAATGGAATGAGGAATGCAATCAGGCCTTTGAAAACCTGAAGAAAGCTCTTTGCCAAGCTCCAGTACTCCGAGCTCCTGACTACCACCAAACTTTCATTGTACAAACTGATGCTTCCAATGTAGGTATAGGTGCAGTTCTTAGCCAACTGGATGAGAAGGGTAGGGAACACCCCATTTGCTTCATCAGTAGAAAAGTGAAGGATCCTGAAACAAGGTGGGCAACAATAGAAAGAGAATGCTTTGCTATTGTGGGGGCACTGAAGAAATTTAGGCCATACTTGTATGGTTCTACTTTTGTCATTCAGACTGACCACCAACCCTTGAGATGGTTAATGCAAATGAAAGGGGAAAATCCAAAACTATTGAGATGGTCAATCTGCCTCCAAGGGTTTGATTTCACCATTGAGCACAGGTCAGGGTGTCACCATCAAAATGCTGATGGACTCTCTAGGATGTATGTCATCGACTAGAGGTATGAGGTTCATCCAGGAGTGGATTAAATCCTCCTGTCCCTTAGTCTGGGGGGGGTGAGTGTTAGGGAGAATTCTCTGTTTAGGCTGAACTTCCTAACCTAGTGAGTCCCCCAGCAGCTTTGCTGGATTTTTGGGGTTTATTTTTTTCTCCTGCCAAGAGTGAGACTCTTTTACCCTCACTCTTGGACATGACTTGAGAGTGTTTCTGTGACTTGCTATGTGCTTATGGGCTATGGGATATTTTTTCCCCATAGGCTATCATTGGTTTTGAATGTGTGTTACACAGCACCCTCAGTGCAGAAACACAGGGGTGTCATAGTGACCCCCAAACATAGACTCCACACCCTGGGACTGACTACGGTCTCCCTGGGTCTGTAAAGTCACCATCGACTTTACTAGTCTTAACTTAGGAACTTAACCAGTACAAACCATCATACTGTGGAAGTACTGGTAGGGGCAATTAGATTGCCCCTGGGTCTGTTGTCGAGGGGGTACTGTCCCGTCCCCCCTCGCCGAGTTTCTGGCTGGTGGCAGTGGATACCACGGAAATATTCCACCGGAATATTTCCCAATGGGATTTCCCATTGATTTTAATGCACCACTTTTTGGGGCAATGTTAAAGATACCGCCGGTTTATTTATTTAATATAAATTCACCGGTTGGGATTTTTTGCCAGAACTCGCCGCCAAAATGGCGTCTAGGTTCACTTCAGTAACCCTGAACCCGAGTCGAGCCTTTGTTCCACTTTTGGCGGGCTTCTGCACAGAAGCCCTCCAAAGTGGTGCCATTCTGTCTGGGTACCACAGGGGGTGTGGGAGGGGGTTTAGGCACCCTGGACTGAGTTGCCTTGCCAACTCATGTCGCACTCTGGTGTGATTGGCCCAAGTGGTGAGCCGCCCCGCTCACCACTTAGCATGTTTGAGTGACAGCTAGGCTGTATGAATTAGGGTTTGCTGCATAAAAGCAGGGTTTTTGGGACTGGTTCTTCAGAAGTCGCCACAGGACCTAAGAAGCCGAAGAGGGAGAAGCCGAGCCGACCTGCCAAGACGACACCACCGGTGGAGCCCTGCGGAACCGTCTCACCACTTTTCCCAACGACAGAGGAGATCTCCAGCCGGGAGAGTCTTCTTCCCTTGACTGGTGGGGACAACCAGTTTCTGCCTTCTTTTCGCCTCCCTGAAGCATCTCGTGGCCGCCTTGCCTGTGCCAAGCACCCCGGCAACCGGGATACCACTTTTTACCTCAACCGCGAAAGAGGGGTAACAGCCTTTTAACCGGAAAACTCCACGGTTGGTTTCTTCCCTGGTAGTGCAACGACCTTCAGCTTTCCTCCACGTCGAGATCTTCTCTTCCTCTGGACGACGCCGCGACTTGCACCCACTACCAGGAACAACTGCCACCGCTGGAGGATCCTTTCCATTTTAAAGGTACCGTGTTCCGCCCGGCTTCCCTTGCCACCGATTGTACGGGTAGATTTAGCCCTCGGCTCTCGAACCTGGGTAAGCCTGGGACACCCTAACTAAACTTTTCTAAACTTGGTAAAACCTTTTCTACTCACCTGTAAAGACTTGTGACATTGTGTGATCTTGGACATCTTTTCGCCTGGCTTTCCCTAGAGTGGGTCTGGCAACCGAACTTCCTTGCTCCGCAATAGACTGCCTTTCTAAACTTACTGTGAATCTCTGAAAAGTGTTTTACCTTGCTGTTTTCATTACTTCTGCCTTTTCCCTCCCTTTTTAACTAACTTGTTGGAGTGCCATCTAACGTTAAGCGCTCACCTCTGTTTCGAAATAAGTGGTGTTAACTTAGACTTGTCCAACAAATAACTAGGGATGTACATATAAGTAATAGTGACTGTGTTTTGACTTACTTACCTTTTCTGTGCTAGTGTAATTTATGAGTGTGCCTTTTAAATAAATAATTATATACTTTTACACCTAGCTCTGGTCAGTGTTTGCTTGTACTACTCTGCCTCTGTACCTATTATTTATGCTCTATATACTGCCTAACTCTTCTTGAGGGAAGTCTGACTGCTCAGCCACAGCTACCAGGTAAATCTGGGTGGTACAGACTGCTACCAAGTGGGTTTACTGCCAAACATCTGTAGTCTTAAATCTTTTGCAGTGGTCCCAGAGGGAACTGCACAGGTTTCTGCCTAACAATTCACATTCGTGGCACGACCAGAGCTTCCTGCTGAGGCAATCCACCACTCTATTGTGGATGCCTGGTAGGTGAAAGGGAATCAGAAACATGGTGTGCAGGAGCCCATGGCCACAGCGCATGGGCCCCCGCTGACAGAACGGTGAGCGGGTGCCCCGATGTTTGCTAGTATAAAACATGGCGGCCATGCGGTCTGTATAGATGCGCACAACACGGCCTGGCAATTGAGGTTTGAAGGACTTCAGAGCCCAGAACACAGCCAGTAGATCTAGCGCATTGATGTGACCTTCTTTTTATCGGGCAACAAGAGGCCTCTGGCGTGGGAATGACCTGTGTGAGCTCCCCAGACCTCCCGTGAAGCATCTGCCATGACTGTGATTTAATGGTCTGGGAGGCAAAAGGAGGCACCTTGAGGGACGTAGACTCCACCACTGGAGATCATTGCGAAAAGGATGTAAGATGGTGATCCTGGCATATGTTGCCAACAGCATCCTGGAATTCCTGAAGGGGTCTCATTCGGAGCATGCAGTGTAGAATTAATGAGATGCAGGAGGACATTGTCCCTAGTAAGGATTTGGGAGTGCGGACTAAAGCAACTGACAGCCGAGACAGTAGAACGACCTTCTCGAGAATGAACTTCACCCTTCCCTCGAAAGGTGCAGTGACATAAGTGAGCGTCTGTAGACATTACCCTAAGAACAGAGAGCCCTGAGATGGAATTAGGAAAGATTTTACAAAGGTCACTGAGAATCCTAGGGAGGTCAAGCAGAAGATCTTTACTTCTGTATGTCGAATTGCTAGTGTAAGCGATGCAGCCCTCACCAACCAGTTGTCCAGATATGGGTAGACGCGAATCCCCAAATAATGGTGGGTGCCGCAACTGGAGCGAGACACTTGGTGAGAACTCTTGGTGCCGATATGAGGCCGAAGGGCAAACCCGTAAACTGGTAGTGCTTCCCTGATACTGTGAAATGAAGGAAACTTCTGTCTCGCCGATAGATTGGGATATGGAAGTATGCGCCCTCCAGATCCAGAGAGAGGAAGTCTACTTTTTGCAGTTGGCTCAATATGTGCTAGAGCGTCACCAGTAGGTCGAGAATGGGCCTCCAACCTCCCAATTATTTCTCAGCCAGAAAGTATCTGGAGCACATTCCTGTGCCCAACAGATTAGTTGGAATGAGCTCCATCGCTGTTGTGGCAAGGGGGATTGTACCTAGCAAAGAAGCAGTGGCAAATGTTTCTTGGTCTTTGGCATGGGAGTTATGGATGGAGGACGGACGATGAACTCCAGAGTGTGGCTGTGTTGCATGAGGGACAACACCCATTTGTCTGTGGTGATGGCAGTCCAGTGCATGACGACGTTGAAAAGTCGCCCTCCCACTGGGGTGTCAAAGTGGGGGGCCAGAACACGGGCCTGGTCAGGCCTGCTTTGTACCCTGGCTTCTGAGGCAAGATCTGCAGCAACGGGAGGTGCCTGGATGTGATGTTAATAGGGCCTCTAGTCCCACGAGGTCCTAGGAAAGTGGGATTTGTGAGATAGAAAGGACTGGCAATGCTGCTGTAAAGTTCCCAGATCATGAGCAGTGTCTGTGTAGGCCTTGATGGCCTGGAGAGTGTCATCCTCTTTGCCAAATAAGTCAATACCATCTAACAGCAGGTCAACCACCTTGGATTGCACCTCTGGGTGAAAGGTAGTAGCTTTAAGCCAACCCTGAATGCATAACACAGCTCCATTCCTCATCTGCCTGAACCCTGTTTCTGATAACCACGAGGATGGAAATGCATGGTCCGAAGCTGCTTTACCATCACTCAAGAGAGTTTGCACCTCCTCTTGCTTGTTGTTTAGTAGGAACTTAAGGATATGGACCAACTTAAACCAGAGCTCCTGGTCATAACTGCGAGGGTGGACATAGAGTTTGCTGCCTTGATAGTGGCGACAATGCGTCCAGCTTCTTTCCCTCCTTGTCCGGAGGTACCATGCAAGGGGAAGAAGGGTTGGTGCTAAGACAACGGAATCTGGGCTAAGCTGGGTACGGGGACATTTCAGGGCAGACTCAGGAGCCTTATATTCAATATTTTGAAAACGATTTTTTCTGACTGGTGCAGTGAAATCTTTTTCTCATCACAAGCAGACTGTCCTCCCAAGTATCTTTCAGGACTGGAAAGGCTACCACTGACTTTCTCGTGTGTTTTTTTCCCACCGTTCTCAGTGTTTGCTCCATAAAAGCCCAACTGACGCGGTCAAACGCCTTCTCAGCATCTAACGTCATCAGGCACGTGGGCATTGAACCTCCCCTACCCCTGCCTTGTCAATGATATGTAGTACCCTTCTTATGTTGTCAAATGTGTTTAGAATTGATATAAACCAGCCCTGGTAGGATCCCTCCAGTCTCGCTGCTAGTACCCTCGTATATAGTTTGACGTCCACGTTGATAAGCACTAAAGGGCGGTATGAGGAGCATATGTGTGGATTCTTCCCCGGTTTCGGGATGAGAGTGATATGAGCCATGTTCATAGATTTAGTGATCTCCCCCTGCTCCCGAAAATGATTAAATACTACTGTCAGGGTTTTGACGAGTGAGTCTCTAAATGTTACATAAAATGCTGCCGTTAGCCCATCTTCCCCCGGGCTTTTGTTTGCCTTTAATCTAGATATTGCCCTTTGCACCTCTTCACATGTTATGGGTACTTTTAATTGGTCTTTTTGCTCAAGGGTTAGTCTTGGTTCCTCCCACCCTGTCAAGTATGCCTCTTGCTCTTCCCCATCAGCTGGGTCTTCCTCATACAGGTCTGCATTGAAGTCTCTCACAATCTTTCGTTTGGCTCCCTCCGCCCCTACTTGATTGCCCTCCTTATCTTCCAGAGTGTCCATGAATGCTTTCTGTTCTCTAGATTTATCCGCCTCGCTATGGCTGTCCCTACTTTATTGCCTTGCTCATAAAACCTCTGTCTGCTCCTTAGGAGGGAGCTCTCCACCAACCTGTTGATCATCTGTTTCAGTTGGCCTGTCGCATGCGCTAGCCTTCTGGCCACTTTATTTGTTCCCTTCTCCTTATACATATGTTCAGGTTTCTGTATCTCTTCTCTAACCCCTCCTGTGCCTCCTTCCATTCCTCATGACTCTTCTTTGTGGCCCTTATGAAGTATTCTTTAATGTGCTGCTTGAATGCATCCCATCTATCTCATCCTCCACAAATTTGCATATCTCGTTCTCAGCGTGTTGCCTCACCTCGCGATCCCCGAGGAGATACTCCTCCAGTCTCCATCCCCCTCTCCTTGCGTTCCCTTCCTCCCACTCTAGTTTGACAGGCACATGATCCGATTCGGTCATACTACCCATATGCACTTTGATAGTTGCTTGGACTAACCCTCATGTTGCCATTATTATAATCTATTCTGGAGTAGGTCTTGTGGACATGTGAATAGAAGGAGTAGTCTCACTCTTGCGGGTTGCGTGTCCTCCATACATCAGTGACCCCACCTCTACTTTAAGCCTTCTCAGCAGGTGTTCGGACATTGTCCTCATTACATGCCCCCTCAAGCCCCTTGACCTGCCCCAGACAGGGTCAGCTGCCAAATTGAAATCCTCAGATACAATCATTTCCCCGTCTCCGAACTTGCCCAATTCCTCTAGAAACCTTTCAAAAAACGCTTCCTGCCCCCGGTTGGGGGCATATTCCGACACCCACGTATACATCTGGCCTCTCATTTGCCCTTTGACCATCACATATCTCCCCTCAATATCGCGTTTGACCCTTGTGCCTTCAATTCGCACATTTTTATGAAATAGGATTGCCACCCCCTCCCGTTTGGGTCCTGCTGAAGCATGGTATTGCAATGGGTAGTTCCTACTGCACTGGTGACTCTCATCCCCCCTTCATCAAATGCGTCTTCTGCAGCCAGACATGTCTGGCCCCTCTTTGTCAATTTACCGCAATACTGTGACCCTCTCGTTCGGGCTGTTCAGTCCCCTTACATTCCATGAGTTTAACCTATACATCCCTTCTTGCTAGTATTTCCCCAAATTGCCCTGACACCTTTTGCTCCCCCTGAATGACTGAGCCATTGTCCCATTGAACCCTGCCACCCTCAGAACTGGATATACATTCCCAACTTGTAACTGTACCTGGACCCCATGTCCAGTTTTCTCTCCCTCATTTCAGATAATGAAAGGTTCCTCCCGTATAGCATCTGTGCTTACCTTATATCAGTACGATAGCTCTGTAGTAGAGAACAGCCGACTGAAAGACGAACGCGCGGCTATGCAGTGTTTAAATCGAACATTTTATAGTGAAACACACATATATTGAGTACTTTATAACAAAAACCTGTATACCAAATGCATTTTTGGGTGGGGTAAAGGGTTACATTTTTTGGGGGAAATGTTTGGGGTGGGTTTTTAAGGGTGGTGAATGGGGGTTTTGGGGGAGGACCCCCCGCCCCAAAAATACAGGTTTTCGTTATAAAATACCTGATATATGTGTGTTTCACTATACAGTTTTCAATATAAAGACATGTAACCAAACACACGCCCTCCCTGGGTGTTTGTAAAGTTGTCATGACGACCATGCGCATGCGTATATACATGCAGGTCGTAGGAAGTAGTCATGTTGGTGTGGTACCCCCTCATAGTAAGCCGGTAAGGGCTAACCATTGCTACTGATTTTGGAAGTTAGATATCCAATTGAGAAAACGCTTAGCGTTTGTATAATCATAAGCTTATAGACCCAGAGCGTTGGTTACACAGCTCGATGCCTAGGGTGTTTATAGGCGTTGCCATAGCGATCATCCTTTTTGGTTCCAAAAGGGAGTCTCTCGAAATTCCCTCTACTTTCTTGGCTATGTCCTTAAGAGCAACTGTGTTGTAAACCCTCTCCAAGAACTTGTTTTGCAGTGTCTCAGCTTGTTTTTTTGTACTCATCCACGTTTAAGATATTCCTCCTGTACCTCAGAAACTGGCTTAGTGGTACACTATCAATCGTGCGTTTTGGATGGAAGCTGATTGCATGTAGCAGACTATTTCTGTCTGTAAGTTTGGTGAATACTCTGGTGTTCCAGCCAAAAATGGATTGTTGTGTCACTTGTTTGAGTTGTGAACTGTATGTGTGGGTGCATCCCATTCATCATACTAAATAACACCTGTAGCTCATCTTAGTCAGACAGGTAGCCGGGGCTGACTTGGTCTCTAGCTACATTACTCCTATAGTCTATGGATCTTGACATTTGGAACTTATTTGTAGTGATAGTTGATGTCCGTCAACCTCTAGCATTTGAATGGGTCGTGGCATGTGTGCCTATTCTCCACCTCATCACCAGCTAAATAATGCTTAGAGACTTTTAAGTAAATGACGATTTATTTAGAATTTAAAGTAGCGGAAGTGGGGCACTAAGCCAACATATCGGCCTTTGATCCTCACTCTTGGGAGGTGCATGGCATTACCCCACAGTTCCCACAGAGGGTACCACTCATAATACCCTAGCACTGAGAGTTATAACCCTAGAGAGTCCTGAATAAATGTAACATGGGGTCTCCATGTTTACTGTATTCCAGAGGCAACAACTAAGTCAGCTAAAAGGTGTTCCCAGATTTGTGAAGAGTGTTAGAAGCTGGGTGAGTAGGGCACTATATAACAGAAGAACAAGTTACTTCTTACCTTGTAATGTTCTTTCGATGGGATGTTCCTCCGACATATTCCTTATCTTTGATAATTTGTCTCCAGCTTGCTGGCCTCGGAAATTTTTTCTCTGTAGAGGGTGCTGCGCGTCGACGTATGCCGCGTCGATGTCCCTCGACAGCCACCGTATCGGCGCCGACATCACCATGCCCATAAATAGCCACATGCGGCGTCCGTTGCTCAGTTCCGTTTTGTAGCATATGATAAGTCATGCTTGAATTGGTTATTGACCTTGAAGGAGCGTAAGCTGCAACCACAAGGGAAGTATTACTGCAGGGATGGAAGGGAGGGGCGATAAGGAATACGTCGGAGGAACATCCCATCGAAAGAACGTTACAAGGTAAGAAGTAACTTGTTCTTCGAAGGGATTGTGTCCTCCGACGTATTCCTTATCTTTGATAGACTCCCATAGCAGTGGCATGTAATTGGAGGTGGAAGTAATAATGTCATGCATCCCTTTTAGGAATGAACCGAATGTAATACGGCTTTGCCAAATCTGCTCTCTTGACTAGTGGAGGAATCCAGGTTGTAAAATTTTGTGAATGTATGTGCGGACGACCATGTGGCAGCCGCACATATGTCTCGGACCGGTACCCCTCTTTGGAGGGCCGAAGAGGCTACGATACCCCTGGTTGAATGAGCCCTAAGATTTTAGGGTGCCTCTTTCCCTGCCAGTTTGTAACATTCCAGAATGGCCAAAATAATCCACCTGGAAATGGTCTGTTTTGTTATGGGTAGTCCCAACTTGTGACCCGAGTATCCTACAAACAGTTGGTCTGCTTGCCTAATCCTAGCCTGTCTGCTGATGTAAAAGCTCAGAGCTCGCCTTGGGTCCAGCCTATGTAGCCTTTCTTCCTCTTTCCCCGGATGGGGAGGAGGGTAGAACGAAGGTAAGGTAATTTTCTGAGTGATATGAAATTCAGAAACCACCTTTGGGAGGAAATTAGGCTTCACCTGTAGGACAACTTTGTCCTTATGGAAAATTGTATGGGGGGGTTTACAAGAGAGAGCTTGTAATTCGCTCACCCTCCTAGCAGATGTTAGTGCTACCAATAGGACCGTTTTGAGAAATCTCAGCAAACAAGAGTGGAGTGGTTCGAATGGAGTACCCTTTAGGAAATGTAAGACTAAATTTAAGTCCCATGAGGGAACTTGGAATGGTCTTGGAGGATAAACATTAGTTAATCCCTTGAGAAATTGTATTACTAGAGGCAGTTTGAAAGACGATGGTTCCTCCGCAGTGCGCTTGAAGATTGAAAGCGCTGTGAGATAGCCTTTTACAGTGCCAACTTGAAGGCCTGAGTTTGTCAAGTAAAGTAGAAATGATAACACCGTTGGTGTACCACATGAAAAAGGGTCGATATTTCCCTCTCTACAAAAGCTGCAAAATTTGTTCCAACGGCAGCGGTACAAAGACTTTGTTGCTGGCCTTCTGGCCGAAAGCAACACCTCCATGACGTCATCAGGGAGGGCCCAATCCTTGTACCTCACCCTTTCAGAAGCCAAACGTGAAGGTTGAGGGTTCTGATGTCTGGATGGAGAATCTGACCTCCCTTCTGTGAGAGAAGATTCTCTTTGAGTGGAAGACGTATTGGAGGACAGATGGACATATCTAGAAGGTCCGGGTACCACGTTCTCCTGGCCCAGCCCAGGGCAATTAGAATCATGGTTTTCCGGAATCTTCTCAACCTCCTGATCATTTGAGGAATAACAGGGACTGGTGGAAACGCGTAAAGGAGTGGGAACTCTCAGTCCACTACGAACGCGTCCCCTAGAGCGCCTCTCGGGGGAAATTCCCTTGAACAGAACAGATCGCACTTCCTGTTGGTGCTGGTGGCGAACAGATCCACCTGAGGGGTTCCCCAAAGGGCGAAGATCTCTTGAAGGACTTCCTGAGCTAGCTCCCACTCGTGTGAGACTGTGCTCTGCCTGCTCAGAGCGTCCGCTGTCAAGTTCTTCTGTCCGGCTAGGTGGACTGCCGATAGAGAGATTCCTTCCTGAATTGCCCAAACCAGAGCTGCATTGCCTCTCTGCACAGTGGCAGTGACCCTACGCCTCCTCTTTTGTTGAGGTAGTGCATGGCCACCTTTTTGTCCGTCATTATGAGGACATTTCTCCCCTGTACTGATGGCAGGAAAGCTTTCAGCGCTAGTCTGATCGCTCTCAGCTCTAATAGGTTGATGTGTAATCTGGACTCCGATGGAGACCAACGACCGCTGATGGTCAAGTCGTTGGCATGGGCTCCCCACCCCGTGAGTGAGGCATCTATGACTACTGTTATCTCCGGCCATGGTTGCCAAAACAGTTCTCCTTTCAAGATGTTCTCTGGATAGGCCCACCATAGAAGGTCGCGAGCTACCTTGTCCGGAATCCGGAGGAGATCGGTCATTCTCCGTGAGAATTGTGACCACTGAGTTCTCAATGCCCACTGAAGAGATCTCATTCTCAGGCGAGCCTCTGGCACAAGGAAGATGCAGGATGCCATGAGGCCTAGCAACCTCAAAAAGTCGAAGGCTGGGAGACGTTGCGCATTTTGGAACTTGTTGACCATCTGCAGAATATCTTGAGCCCTCACCTCTGGTGGTGAGGCTTTTCCCAGGGAAGTGTCCAGGATGGCTCCAATGAACTGGAGTCTCTGTGATGGTATCATCTGTGACTTCTTTAAATTGAGGGAGAAGCCCAGTTTGTGAAGGAAATGGCAGACGTAATCTAGCTGGATCTGAGCTTGTTCCAAAGATACAGCCCTGATCAGCCAATCGTCCAGGTAGGGGTAGACGTGGATCCCTTCCCTCCTTAGACTCGCAGCCACTACCGACATTAGCTTGGTGAAGACCCTCGGGCGGAGGTCAGCCCAAATGGCAGAACTCGAAATTGATAATGAGAGTCACCAATTGCGAACCTCAGGTATTTCCTGTGTTTGAGGTGGATTGGCACATGGAAATAAGCATCCTGAAGGTCCAGAGATACCATCCAGTCCTGGAGCTGCAGGGCCTAAAGGATCTGAGAGAGAGTTACCATCTTGAACTTGTCCTTCCTGAGGAACTTGTTCAATTCTCATAAGTCCAGGATGGGTCTCAGTCCTCCGTCCTTCTTTGGTATGAGAAAGTAGGGGGAGTACCAGCCCTTGTTCCTGTCCGCTACAGGTACCGGTTCTATGGCACCTTTTTCTAGCAGGTCTATAATTTCCTGCAAGAGGAGCGGATCTCAAACTTTTAGAGAGCTGTGCCCCGGTGGATGACTCTGAGGGATGTGTAGAAAGGGTAGGCAGTAACCCTGGGCAACTGTCTCCAATGCCCAAGCATCTGACGTAATAGCCTGCCATTCCGTCAGATGGTGAGTTAACCTGCCCCCTACAGGTGTTTTGTGTGGAAAGACCTCAGAGTGGTTTGGGGGCGGCTGATGCAGATGCCGAGGGTAAAGAGGCACCTGCTGCTGCTGCGGCTTTAGTACTTTTGACCCGTCCACGTCGGGTGGATTTCCTTTGGCCTCTTTGAGCCGTCTGTCCTCTGCCTTTCCCGAATGCGGAATAATAGCGAAAGGACTTTCCTCTCCCAGAGGTTCCTGAGGGGCGAAAAGGAGTTTGGCGGATTGCAGCTCCTAAAGATTTTGCCGCTACTTTAGATGTGTGCAAGTTTTCCAGACTGTCATCAGCCTTTTTACCGAATGAAGAAGAGCCGTCAAAGGGCATATTCAAAAGTCTGGCCTGTACATCTGGAGCAAAGCCAGACTTTCGCAACCACACATGCCTGCGGATTGTCGTACTTGCCGCCATGGCCCTGCTGATACTGTCAGCGGAATCGATGCCAGTTTGAAGTGACCCGCACATGGCATCTTTGCCATCTTTGATGATGTCAAGGAAGGCTTCCCTTTCCTCTACTTCCGGTATGCAGTCAGCCGCTGATGAAGCACACTCCCACAGTGTGTGACTGAACCTGGCGAGCGTGCAGGTGGCGTTGATGGACTTCATCACCATACTACAAGCAGAAAAGACTTTTTGCCATAGCATCGTACCTTTTGTCATCTCTATCCTGTGGGATAGTAGGGTAAGCAGATCTGCTGCTTGATGAGATTGCCGCTTGAACCACCAGGCTCTCTGGAGTCTGGTGTTTTGATAAGTATTCAGGGTCAGCAGCAGCTACCCTATACTTGGCTGACAATCTTTTATTGACTGCAGGAATAACCTCAGGAGTTTCCCAATTAAATGAAATCTTCCTTTGCAAGGCTGCATGGAAGGGGACCACAGGATCCTCCTGTGGACCTTTGTCTAGTATGTCTGTCAGGTCCTCCTGTTGAAAAACAGGTGAAGGCGCAGACCAACCCATAAATTCAATAATCCTTGCCATCAGGGTTTTATAGAGTGTTTCGGCATGTTCCCCTGGGGCTGGTTTGACAAATTCCACTTCTGGGGAAGTGTCCAGCCCACTTGCCTCATGTAATGATTCCTGTAGGTCTTTCAACCTTCTTTCCTCAGAGGTAAAATCCTCTGAAACAGGTAGTGTGGCCCTCTGCAACCCGAAGGTTTCCTGGTCAGAATCCTCCCCTTCTTCATAGATTGAAGATAATCCGGGGTACTCTGACCTCGGAAATGGTGTAAAACCCATTTCTAAGGCAGAAGGAGCCAAACTCATCATTATTGGGCGAGAAAACGTCGATGTCGTCGACGCCGATGTGACAGGCTTCGAAGGCGCCGAGAAATGCGTCGAGAAAACTGTAAGAGGTCTCGAAGAACTCGAGAGGATCGGGATCCTACTCGAGGATGTCGACGACGGTCTCGGCGTCGTGCCGGAGGCTCTTGGTATCACCGTTGGCTGTGAAGTAGCCGTGGTTTTCTCTTTCATCGGCGTCAACGTCGATTCGATCGACCGATGCGTCGAAGAACCCTTCGACATCGGCGTCGATGGCGCCGATCCATGCGTCGAAGGGATCTTCGACGACGGCGTCGAAGACAGTGCCTTCTTACCCAATGGCCGGGGGCGGCGTCGGGGGGACTCTTTCGCAAGGTGCAGCAACTCGCAGCGTTTCGATTTTTTGGGTTTTTCACCCGGGGTATCACCCTCAGCTGTCTTCGAGGGGTTCGAGGCGCTTAGCATTTTCTTCCTGAATTCCTCCCACTCAGCCTGAGAGCTGTGTTTTGTGGGGCAGGAGACCCTTTCTGGGGAAACAGAAGATGACGGGGAAGGGGATCTTCGATGTCTCTTCTTTGAGTGTCTCGATCTCGAGGAATGATGGGAGATACTTCGAGACCTAGAATGGGAATGCTTTCGACGGCGAGGAGACGAATGCCTCGGCCGAAGAAACTTTCGAGGAGGTTTTGACTGACTTACCTCTCTCGAGCTTCCCCTTGTGCTCCTTCAAGGCTTTCACCGTCATGGACATGCAGTCCTCACACTCCGAACAATGGTGTCCGACTCCCAAGCACCACAAGCAGATCCTGTGTGGATCTGTTATCGACATTTTCTTACCGCAGTCTCAACATTTTTTTAAGCCGGACCGCGGCGTCGTCGGTTCCGATGAAGAAGCCATCGAGAACGAGTAGGTATTTTCGAGTAAATATAAGAGGTTTATCTGACTGAAACTGAGCAACGATATTCCGAGGCCCCACGAAGCGCGGAAAAACGGAACTGAGCAACGGACGCCGTGCGTGGCTATTTATGAGCATGGTGATGTCGGCGCTGATACAGTGGCTGTCGAGGGACATCGACTCGGCGGAGGTCGACGCGCAGCGCCCTCTACAGAGAAAACATTTCCGAGGCCAGCAAGCTGGAGACGAATTATCAAAGATAAGGAATACGTCGGAGGACACAATCCCCTCAAAGATTACCAGTACAATATCCAAATGACATGGACCCATTGATATCACGTTGATTTTGTAACTCTGTTTTGATCACACAGGCTGTAAATATTACAAAGCTGCACTGCATGAGTTTTGAGGTTAGTGGTTTATGAAATTCAATGTATATATGAACACAGTTTTTTTTAAATACACGGACTGTATAGTATTAGTGTGAGGTATTCCAGATTGCTGAATTTAAGATACTCCATCTGTTATATTATAGGTTTACAGATGAACTTGTTATTGTTCCCCCATTGAATTGAAATGAACATAAAGCTCCAAGCCCTGATGATGGATGTTCAATCCGAAACGCGTAGGCACATTTATGATCTAAACTGGAGTTGATTGGTGGTGACAATTGTTTTGTGTGTAAATACAACAAATAATTTTGATTTCTGTTTAACTATTTTGATCTTTGTTTTATGCTGAAGAGAAATGGTTGCTACCTTCTCTGGATTTGTAAAAAAGCTCAGAAACTACGAATGAACAAATGTTTGTAAACATTTTTTATAATCTCTACTTCTGAGTTTTATGAATGATCAAGGGTGCAATAACCCGGTCAATGATACATTTTGGTTGAATACCTTTCAGTTTACATTAACAAAAAGAATTGCATATTTTTGTTCTCCATATTTGATAATCATGGAAGTATAACTTTGTGAAATTACTGATTTGAACAGATGAATTTTATAGTAGGATTTTAGTCCACATAGAGCACAACTAGGTTACCTGTTGCCGACAACAGGTTTGGTGGTATTTGTGTTGTATTGAGTCTCCTTAGGCTTGGAGACTATACCCAGTTGCACCAGAAGTTACACTCAACGCTTAAGCTTATAACCCCATGGGGATTGTGTAAAAGAAAATGCTCCAAAAATAAATACAGGTTTTCGTTATAAAATACTCGATATATGTGTGTTTCACTAAACAGTTTTCGATATAAAGACTTGTAACCGAACGCGCGTCCTCCCTGGGTGTTTGTAAAGTTGTCATGACGACCATGCGCATGCGTATGCGTATATGCAAGCAGGTCACAGGAGGTAGTCATGTTGGTGTGGTACCCCCCCCCTCGTGGTAAGCCGGTAAGGGCTAACCATTGCTACTGGTTGTGGATGTTAGACATCCAATTGAGAAAACGCTTAGCGTTTGTATAATCATAAGCTTATAGACCCAGAGCATTGGTTACACGGCTCAATGCCTCAGGTGTTTATAGGCGTTGCCATAGCGATCATCCGAATGCGCAGATTCATGAAGATCACGAAAAAAGATGACCAACTAAATTGGCCAGAAAGGGCTTGTAATTGCTATTGTTAGCAACTATACTGTTCAGCAATATTGCTTACGTGGTCATGTGGACGGACCGGAGTCCTGTCCCTACACTCCACAAATAAACGGAAATTAGTCCATGTTAGGGGACCCAAGAGAGCTGTATGAAAGCCCATGAGGGTTCATAACCAGCTTCCGATGGCTATTAAATCATGACTGGCTCAGGGTTATGCGGAACGCATGGCAGAAGGACGAAATGTCGGCTTAGTCCCCCACTTCCGCTAACAAGTACTTAAAATTCTTAAAAAATCTTCATTCACTTAAGAGTCTCTGAACATTATTTGGCTGGTGATAAAGTGGAGAATAGGGACACATGCCGAGGCCCGTTCAAATGCCAGAGGTTTACGGACATCAATTACCACTACAAATAAGTTCCAAATGTCAAGATCCATAGACTATAGGAGTAATGTAGCCATAAACCAAGTCAGGCCCGGCTACCTGTCTAACTAAGATGAGCTACAGGAGTTCTTTAGGATGATGAATGGGATGCACCCATGCATACAGTTCACAACTCAAACAAGTGACACAACGATCCATTTTTTGGATGTGGAAATCTACCATGAGAGTGATGGCCTGAACACCACCTACAGACAGTAATAGTCTGCTACATGCAATCAGTTTCCATCCAAAACGCAAGATTGATAGTGTACCACTAAGCCAGTTTCTGAGGTACAGGAGGAATATCTTAAACATGGACGAGTACAAAAACACGAGCTGAGACACTGAAAAACAAGTTCTTGGAGAGGGTTTACAACACCGTCGCTATTAAGGACATAGCCAAGAAAGTAGAGAGAATTTCGATAGACTCCCTTTTGGAACCGAAACCTCCCAAACAAGGTCAACCACCCGTATATATGACGACACACCCGATACAGAGACACAAGATTAAGAAGATCATCAAACACAATTGGATCATGATACAGATAGATCCGACCCTACACAACTTGTTTCCACAGCTACCCTCCTTCGCGTACGGGAACAGTCAGGTTCTACGTAACACTCTGATAACAGCTGAGCTACCATCTAAAAAACACAGGAAATAACACAAATGGGGACTTTACCATGCCACAACTGTCAGCATTGCACTTATATCATTAAAAGGTAAAAACATTACACATCCGCCCTGTGGTAAGGCTACTGAATTGAAACACTCATGCACGTGTGATTCAAACAATGTGGTGTATGCCCTGAAATGTCGACGCGGTCTCTACTATGTTGGTATGACTATGCACAAGGCTAAAACCAGATGGACGGAAAACACAAGTCCAACATCTGTACTAGAAATTTGAAATCTCCAGGAGCCACACATTTTGTCAAAGCTAGACACAGTGTTGCGCAACGGAAATTTGTTATTTTGAAACCGGTAATAATGGGAAAGAGGGGAGGGGACCTGCACAAAATGCTCCTCCAAAGGGAGATAGCATGGATAGACATGCTCAATTAATTGAGTCCACTGGGGATGAATTGTGATTATGACCTGATGTGTTTTGTATGAACCATGAGTGTCAATACAGTGTCAAGAGTGTAAGCAGGGTTGATCTCCCATTGAGGGTATCATTACCAACAACAGGTGGAAACTTTAATGTTGGCATTACTTTTACAGATGGATGGAGACCACCGTGGGGTAAATACCCCCTTTTATTGACCAGACCTGTGATCTGTGGATTAACATATGCTTAGAACAATTTGGTTTATGCATACCTATGTATGTGTTGATTAATCTGGATTTCCTTGAGATGTCTCTGCACCTGGCGGAGTCGCGGTAGAATGTGAGCCAACATATTCTTAGTCAGACAGGTAGCCGGGGCCGACTTGGTTTCTGGCTACATTACTCCTATAGTCTATGGATCTTGACATTTGGAACCTATTTGCACTGATAGTTGATGTCTGTTAACCTCTAGACTCATTAGCATTTGAATGCGGGTATGGGGCATCAGGCAGCACCCCAGCTTTTGGCCCTATTCTCTGCTTCATCACCAGCTAAACAATGCTTAGAGACTTTTAAGTGAATGAAGATTTACTAAGAATTTAAAGTGCTTGTTAGTGGAAGTGGGGTGTTAAGCCGACATTTCGGCCTTATCCCCTGTGTTCTGCATAACCCTGAGCCAGTCATGAATTAATTGTCATTGGAAGCTGGTTATGAACCCTCATGGGCTCTCATATAGCTCTCTTGGGTCCCCTAACATGGACTCATTTCCTTTTATTTGTGGAGTAAAAATATGTGAATTTGAGTTACAATAGTAGTGCCCCTCTCCTATGCACGTTGGCGTTTCTTTGCCAAAGACGATCCCTTGTATGTTTATGGAGGAGGTTTTTTAAAATTTTATTTTAAACCTAGCAGAATCACAGAGGGATTAATGTCTGTAGATAACAGACAAACTACCCATCAGTGGGAGAGAACAGATGCTTTATCCCATCGTCAATTAGTCAGTCTCCTGCGTGGCCTGAGCTGTACAAACTGCCTCTCGTATGGAAAATCAGCCATTCCTGGTACAGGCTAGTCAGCTAAAGCAAGTCTAACGAAGCCTGCATTTTCGAGTTGCTTCTATGAACTCACTACACGCAAAGTGGAGACAGAAAAACTAGATTGTTTGGGTGAATTGAAGTGAGGCAGACATATTGGTTGTGGGTAGTTCAATCAATGGGCAGATAGGACAATGCCTTAAGTCAATGCCCACCATTTTGGAACAGTAGAGGTCGCTTGGAGCATTAGGGGATTCGTACGTGGGGTTATAAGCAGTCATGGATTGTGGTCACTGCTGTTGCTAGGTGCTTTTTCCTTCATAACGCACCTAATCCAGACTTCTATGCAGCAGCAGTGGGGGCCGGAAACGAAAGGCAGCTCAGATCGAAAGACGCAGTACCTGAGGGAGCTCTCCACTGTTGCATATTGTGCTGAAGATGGTTCAACCTGCCTGCTGTCGTAACATGCTTGTTGCCACTCATAGTAAGCGCGCAATATGAGGTTCACTAATATCTGTCCTCGTAGAATCAATAGTAAAGCAATAGCGGGTGTTAGCAGGTGAGCCATTTCAATCATAGAAAAGTAGCTTGATTTTAAAAAAAAGTGCAAGCTGATTTTGAACCTTGTATGTTCCTGTTACATACCACTGACAGATGCCACTACGCTAACTGCATCTGATCGTGTCTTTTTGTGTGTGAAAGCCTTTTAATAGTTGCAAGATGTGGAACACTGCTTTAGCACACTCATTCTCTCAATGACAACTACTGAACACTGTTGTTGCCCTGTTCCTAGATACCACTTGTAAAGCCACTAACTCAAATGACATGCTAAGCAACACGGACCACGTAGAATGATGTATATGCATCCTTCACTTTTCCATTGCAGTCTCATGTCTGGCTTATTAGTCTGACTTTGCACAGCTGAACAGGCTTCGATGGAGAAATTAACAATGCCAAACTGCTACTATTCATTCACTGTTTAACACTGTCTAGATGCAGGGAAACCATTTGCAAAGGAGGATTGAGAGCTTAATGGTACCTTGCTCATCTACAATGTGGGAGTAAGAAGGTTGGGCTTTAGTGTTCTCTACTGTTTTTTTATTTTTTAAGTTTGACAATTAATGAGAATTACAGTTCCTTGATACAGCTGAGTTCATATGGAAACTGCAGCAACACTGAAAACAAAACCATTTCCCATTTGTTTTAACTAATTGATACACAATGAACATCTATCAAAAACCGCTTTCTCAATTCCTCTGATATTATTTAGGGGAGGCTGTCCGTGGTGCACTTGATGTGCTATTTTACTTACTCACTTTGTGCGCAAATGATCATAGAATCTGACTTTAAAAATGCTTGCCAAAGAACGATAATACGGATGGCAAGGTGTTACGCATAGGAGAACATGAGCAATGCACGCTGCACATATATCTTTTGTTTATCTAGCACCAGGTGTGCACTTTTACCATCTGCCCAAAAAGTGTTTATGTAATATGTGACATGTTTAAGGTCTCATTTGGCTGTTTGATCAACGGCAACCAATGGTTAGGCCTTCTAAGTGTTCTGTACCTGGAGTGTGTGAGAACAAAATCTTTAGCATCAGTCACACACCCTTGTATTGCTTTTACAAAAAGGAGACACGTCAGATTTGGGTGTGGTAGCTAAAGAACTACTCCCTTTAATGTTTTACTCACCTGCTCACAGAAAGCAAACTACTTTAGATGACATTTTATATGTTTGAAACTTGCATTTTGCACCAGTTCCTTCCTCAAAAAGCATCGGGTTTCATAAGGTAAGTATGGAGAAAATGCTGTATGATTTTGTGTGAAAACAGGTGTGAATGTCCAGTGACATGAGTTGAAACTTTGGTGTGCAGTTACCCCTCACATGGGGTTACCATGCGCAAATTCAACCCATTTGTGTGCATGTGTTTCTAGTATGGTGGACTGATATGCACATTAAATGTCCTCAAAATATATGGGAACTGAAGCAATTTTGTGACCATAAAAAAAGTCAGAGCTCCAAAGTCAAAACTTGCAAAGCACTGTGGCTAGAAACACCATTAGCCAGTCAGATAGCGGTCAACAACTCCTTTCATCCTTTCCGAGGTCGATAAATTGAGTACCACACTGTGGGATAATAATGTATTTTGTTATTTCAGCACTCTGTGACCTATGGGTGTGTAACGCTATATAAGAAATGTATTATTATTATCAAAAGTGAACAGATGTAATGTTTTTCCACTACAATGTAATAGTCCTACTTTTCTCTTTTAAGATAAGCAGGGACAGGGGGTGGGGTGGTGTCTGGGAAAGGGTGCAGAGTAAAGTAGGGGGAAGTTATTTTGTTGGGCCTAGGGCAGCAGAAAGCTAAATACGTCACTGCTCAGACCCCTCTTGAATATCTGCCTCCCTCCGTCGGGTTCACTCTGGCTTGTATTCAAAAGACGTTCTCTTTTCCACTTTTCTCTGTTGCACTCACGGGCCTGTGGGTGATGACTTCTCACCCCTGGGTCCCCCCTCTTACGGGCTTAGACCCTTCTCGAATATTAGCCTCCCTCCGTCGGGTTCACTACGGCTTCTCAAAACAATCTCTTCTTTGCCATTCACGAATCTTAATGTCATTTTAAACAGTTCACTGTGGACATACCTCTGCCGGGCTCACTCTTGTCAACACTCTGTACACTGGGACTTCAAGTTTGCCCCCTTTTCATCGGCATCCCTCCATCGGGTTCACTCTTGCCAACTTTTGCAAAACACAGTGTGGGATTCACTTCCCTTAGCTTTACCTTCATTTGCCGGTCAAAGACTTTCAACTGTACAGAGGATTTTTTTAGACGCCCGTATGACCACTTTGACCCTCTTCTCACGCCTTTCCCAAGGTCTTCTGGGAACAGCAGTTTCAAGAATAGGGTAATCACCCAGAGTGTCCCGAGTGAGCACTCACGTGGTGACTGACTCCTCTGTATCTGGTTTTCCCCACTCACATTAACAGTTCTTTATACTTTCTTCAATTAGCCGCTTGCTACTTTTGTTCAACACAGTTCGGTTTCTTATCCCCTCGACTCACCGGCTGTGATGAACCGCTTGGGCTTACTTGTCTCTAGAGTCAAGGCCAGTACCACAATGGCAAGCGTCTCTCCTCAGCTTGGTTATCAGCAGAGGACCCCCATGTACCGTTGACATCTGCTGCAACACACGCTGGCTATTGTTCGCGGTCTCAATTCCTTCCGTGGAGGTTTCACGGGACTGGCTTGGAAAGGGCAAGGTTGCTTCTCTCCTTGTTGCCCTCTCGGTTCACACCGTCTTTCTTCTCCTCCTCTTGAACTGCCATGCTGAGTTAGCTCTCTCCTCGTGCGGTCTGCCTTGCTCGTCTTGTGCTCTCGTGCTCCACCTTTTATCCATGTGGGTAAGGGAAAGGGCCATCAGTTGTGTGTGATTCTGGTCAATTGCCTGACACTTTTGTTGAGACATGTCAGGTAAACAGCTCTGGTTTTTGTCCATCGTCTTTTGTGGTGTACGAAAGTGTTCATGTCGGAAACGGGGGAGCGCATAGTGTTTGAGTATCCTACATGGTAGGATGGGGAAAAGGTGTTACAAGATGGGTGACACTGTGTCTTACCTGTCGGTGTCCCACTTCTACTCCCAGAGGACCCCCCCATCCAGGTGATCCTCCCTCACTGGTCCACCCCCAGGAACTGGATCCAACAGTGATGGCTGTGTCCTAAAGATCCCCGGGGACTAGTCAGGGAGACACCTTCAGGTTTCTTATACCAGGGTGACATCCCGAGACCTGAAAGGAGTAGGGGTTTGTAAAGGCTTTGGCGAAGGCTTAGATTGAAGAGCAGCCTGGAGTGAAGCTCACACTGGAAGATGGTTCCTGACCAAGAACATGCTTAGATGTGAGCCCTGTGGATACAGGGGAAGCACAAGGGGGTGAGCTAATAATAGTCTGAAGTACACCCTTGTCATCATTATCTGAGAAGACTCCTTCTTGGACCTCCAAGTCTGAGTCCACGCCATGCTATAGAAGCTCTTCAGGCGAGGCCATAGCTGAACAATAAACAGCAGGAGGCACATATAGTACGAACGAGAGACTAGGCTGAGTACGAGTCGGCTTCGGAAGGACCAACAGCACAGATGATGGATCTGAAGCCTGTGCAACCCCTCTGGGGGATGTCGACGGGGAGGCGTAAGTCTTGTCTGCAGACAAGGTGGCTGTAGTGGTTGTGGATTTCTGCACCGTAGACGGTGTCATCGACGAGGTTGTAGTCGGTTTGACTACCGACGAAGTAGTAGTTGTGGACGAGGTAGATCGGGTCGACGAGGTGGTGGTCGTAGACGATGTGGACTTGGGCAGTGTAAGGAAGGTATGGTATCAAACAGTGAATACAGACAAGTGATCACAGTTTAAGGGGGTTTATTGAACTTCAAATGGGTTGGCTGAACGCCTAGCTAAACCTAAATCTAAGGATGCAAGCAAGCTAGGACCATCAAATAATAATAATAATGCAGTCCTGGTCAAGTCTGTGTCCAAAAAAAGGGCTATACTAATCAACCTATTGCCAGTCCTTACTTCTAAATACAAAAGGGTGTGGGACGATGGTGTATGCAAAAAGAAAGGTGTTCAAGAAATAATATGTCAGGACGGTCGAGCAGTTGGCCTCCCTTCCCCACATTTTCAGCATGGGGCAAGGCGGCACGTTCGAGCTTTGCAAACACTCTGGCTTCTCGGCACAAGTATACAATCCAAAGCACAGACATCAGGGCCTTGTGCCAAAGCCTCTTTTCCAATAACAGTCTCTTACTGCAGAGGGTATGTCGCAACAAAGTCTCAAAGTTCCATTCCTATCAGTACATGCACAAGTTCTCACTTTCAATGTTCATCGTGGGTCTCGCTCTTCAGGCTGAGACCTCCTTTTATCACAATGTTCACACTTGGTCTCCCTCATTCGGGCTCGGACCATGGACTGATCATCTTTTTACCAAACTCGAAGACTTTCAAATGTGCGATGGGTTTTGCTTAAAGCGTCGCATGACTTTGATTCACTTCACACAATTGTTTTCATCAATCTTCTACTTTCATTTCTCTTGGAGGGAGATCTTACAGAGACCTTCGATTGAGCACATTCACAGTGCTGGACCACTCTGTCATCTGGTATCGTATCTTGCCTTTTAAGTTCAAACATTCATCAGCAGTTTAGCTTTAATCGTATCTTTCATCACACGGGTTCAACAATGTTCGTTCCAGCGCTCGTTATACAATTTTGCTGCTTGCAAACTTGACTTCAACACAGACCGGTCTTGCATCGGTCTCCCCAACTTACCGGCTGTGTTGATCTCTCTGGCGCTTCTTTGTTCTTGCAGCCAAGGACGATACCATGGCGGTTGCTGCTGCTCCCTCCCTGCCTTGGTTAGTTACGCAGGAGGGGCCTTGTTATCTTCGACACACATTGCAGGATTCTTCAGTCTGGTTTCCTGGCCTTACACTTTCTGCCTTGAAGGTTTCTTGAAAGTAAAGGCCTCTGGCCGAAAAGGTCAAGGGTATTTCCCTTCTTACGAATCCTTCTGGGTTTGCAGTCTTTCTCCCCTAGTTTAGCTGCCGACTCAAAACTGCTGTTCCTTTGTGTGCTTTGCCTCGCTCAGAGTGTGCTCTCATGCTCCGCCTTTTATCCGTGTGGGGAAGTTTAATGGAAATGAGGTGTGAGTGATTGTCAGTAAGTTTGAGTCTGTTTTCTCCTAGAGCAGGCTGTCCGTGTGAAAGGGGAAAGGGGATGGAGGGGCAAGGTTCCCACATATCCTATCTGGTAGGATCGGGTAAAGGTGTTATAGGGAAAAGAGGGATACTGCGTCTCGCCATCCGGCGTCCCACTCTCCAAAGACCCCTCTCTCAGGTGATCCTCCTGCACTGGTCCACCCCCGGGGTCTGGATCCAAAGGCGATAGCCGTACCCTGGCCATCTGAGGGAGAGAGATCCGCAGGGACTTAACGGGTGAAACACCTTCTGGTGTCTCACAGCGGTCCATGGGCCGCCGACATGGTCGTCGATGAGGAAGGCATGGACGGAGCAGTCTTGGATGTCATGAAGCAGAATGCTTCATAGATGAAGACTTAGAAGCAGCCGTCAACGGAGCGATCGTAGCCAGCAGAGTTGCTGACGAGGACATCAACGGAATCGTTGTCAATGGAGCAGCCCGAGAATGTGATGTACGTCCCTTCTTTACTCTCTTCCCTCTGGAAGAATCCTTGTGGGACCTCAACCTCTTTAACAAGGGAGTGCACTCAAGGGGTCTGCTTTGCCGAACCGAAGCATAACTGTGGACTAAGGCCGAATCAGAGGTGCTGGCACCGTCATCCAACCAAGTGGCTAACTTCATATAGTGATCTTTCCGAGTTTTGGAGGAAAAAACCTGGTAGATGGAACAGCCATTCATATCATGGTCTGGTTACAGGTAATATAGGCATTTATCCGCGATGTCCACGTTCTTGAGGCGACAAGTCGGGCAAGCCTTGAACTGGATTTTTTTACGTGTATCTAGCATGGTGCCACAGTCAATGGATTTCTGAAGGCCTTGACGGTAGGAAGAAGGAACACCTACCCCGGAGGGAAAGTGTTTTATGACAGCTATTGCTGCAGGGTATCTATCAAGATGAGGAATTTGTCAGACAATGCAATCTATTTGTACTGTGTTGAAGGGCAGATGAAGGAAAGGGCAGTGATGAAAGGCTGAAACAGCACAAAGACTGTGACAAAGGAGAAGGACTGTGCAGAAGGACTCAGGCATGAAAACTGTGACAAAGGAGGACTATGATGGAGAAAAACTGTGATGAAGCAGAAGTACTGTGACAACTGAAAATGGCTGTGATAAAGAAATAGGACCGTGATAAAGGAGAAGAAATGTAACAAAAGAGAAGGACAGTGGCAAAGGTCTGATAAAAGAGAAGGGCTGTAAAGTTGGACTGATGAACGGCTGTGATGAAGAAATACTGTTCCGAAGGAGAACGTTTGACAAGTGTTAGGGAGAATTCTCTGTTTAGGCTGAATTTCCTAACCTAATGAGTCCCCCAGCAGCTTTGCTGGATTTTTTGGGGTTTATTTTTTCTCCTGCCAAGAGTGAGACACTTTTACCCTCACTTTTGGACATGATTTGAGTGTGTTCCTTTGGGCTTCATGTGTTTTTGTGATATGGGTTACACAGCACCCTCAATGCAGTAACCCAGGGGTGTCATAGTGACCCCCAAACATAGACACCATAACCTGGGACTGACTACTGTCTCCCAGGGCATGTAAAGTCACCATTGACTTTACTAGTCTTGAATTCTGGACAGAACCAGTACAAACCATCATATTGTGGACGTACTGGCCGGGGCAATTCGATTGCCCCGGGGTCTGTTAGTCGAGGGGGCACGTCTCCGTCCCCCCTGATCGAGTTTTGGCTGGTGGCAGTGGATACTACTTTTTATATTCAACCGCAAATATTTCTCTATGGGATTTTCCCATTGTTCGAGGCTACTATCTTTATTTATTTAATTACGATAGCCTCGAACATACCGCCGGTTTATTTATTTATTATTAATTCTCTGGTTGGTATTTTTTGCCAAAACTCGGTTCTAAACTGGCGTTTGTGTTCTCTTTTGTGACTCCAACCCAAGTCGAGCCCTTTGTTCCACTATTTTGGCGGGCTTCTCCACAGAAGCCTCCAAAGTGGTGCCACTCTGTCTGGGGTACTTAGGAGGGGTGGAGGGGGATTTAGGCACCCTGGACTGAGTTGTCTAGGCAACTCAAGTCGCACTCCGTCCTGATTGGCCCAAGTGGTGAGCTGACCGGCTCACCACTTAGCATGTTTGAGTGACAGCTAGGCTGAGTGAATGGGGGTTTTCTGCATAAAAGCAGAGCTTTGGGGACTGGAACCTCAGAAGTCGCCACAGGACCTAAGAATCCGACGAGGGAGAAGCTGAGCCGACCTGCTACGACGACACCACCGGTGGAGCCCTGCTGAACCGTCTCACCACTTTTCCCAACAACAGAGGAGATCTCCCGCCGAAGAATCTTCTTCCTTTGACTGGTGGGGATAACCAGTTTCACCGTCTTTTCGCCTTCCCGACGCATCTCATGGCCGCCTTGCCTGTGCCAAGCACCCCGGCAACCGGAATACCACGTTTTACCACGACTGCGAAATAAAGGGTAATACCTTTAACCGGAAAACTCAGCGGCTGGTTTCTTCCCTGGCAGTGCAACGACCTTCATCTTTCCTCCAAGTCGAGATCTTCTCTTCCTCTGGATGACGCCGAGACTTGCACCCGCTGCCAGGAACAACTGCTACCGCTGGAGGATCCTTCCCACTTAAGGTACCGTGTTCCGCCTGGCTTCCCTTGCCACCGACTGTACGGGGTAGATTTAGCCCCCGGCTTTCGAACCTGGTTTAGCCTGGGACACCCTGGCTAAACTTTTCTGAGCCTCTCTAAACTCTTTTCGAACCCTCTGCAAGACTTTCAAAGCCTAGTGTAACTGTGTGATCTTGGGCGCATTTGTGCTCTGCTCTCTCTAAGAGTGGGCCCAGCCTATGGACTTTGGCTCACAAGTGACTTTTGCTCTTCTGCCTTGCTAAAAGTGTTCCTAAATCTTATAGTGGTGTATCTTCACATATTCTGCCTTTTTCGCTCCGTTTTTCATGAACTTATTGGAGTGCCATCTATAGTTAAGCGCTCACCTCTGTCTGGAAATAAGTGGTGTTAACTAAGACTTGTCTGATAAGGAATAAGGGTTGTATATATCATAATAGTAACTGTGTTGAGTGTGTTTTACAAATAAGAGTGCTGGAGTGTTTCAAACAGTGTGTGTTTAAATAAATAATTATATACTTTGATACCAAAGCTCTGGTCAGTGTTTGCTTGTGCTATTGTATCTGAGTGCCTATTGAGTATAGTTTGCATACTGCCTAACTCTTCTTGAGGGAAGTCTGACTGCTCAGCCACAGCTACCAGGTAAATCTGGGTGGTACAGACTGCTACCAAGTGGGTTTAGTGCTAACACCTGTAGTCCTAAATCTTCTGCAGTGTTCCCAAAGGGAACTGCACAGGTTTCTGCCTAACAACAAGGGAGAAGAACTGATTAAGAAAAAAGTCTGTGACGAAGGACTGATGAATGACACGAACTGTGACAAACAACAATGTCAGGGCTGATGGAGTAGGGCTTTTATGAAGCGAAGAATGAGAAAAGAGTAGGACACTGACGAAGGACTGTGATGATGCAGAAGCACTGTGACTGTCGGGAATCAGGGGTTGTGGTGTAAGAGGAAGCAGGTACGGCCTAGATAGACTACAATTCCCAGCAGGCATGGGGAATGATGTAGTTTCCTGGGCCGGCCGGTAACCAGCTGCAGGCACTTTGCACTTAGAGGATGTGCTCTTAACAGCCGCCCGCCTGTGCTCAGTTGCTGATAATTAATGTTGAATAGCACGGGCGGCGGCGGCAGCAGCAGCAGAACAGCAACACGAGAGGTGGAGGCCGGCAGCGCGAGGGAGCTGAATAACGAACGCCGACTATGCACCAAGGCATTTGCCTTCCCCGTGCCGCGGCGGTGAACGCTTGCTAACCTGCTCGATTACTTCAGGTCCGGGGCAGCCGCAGGAGGCGCCCGGACCATCAGTTAAGTTTTCATGTGTGTTTTGTATCCTACCGGGCCGCAGCAGTGACTTGCATCGAAAGAAAACGCTTCACTCAATGTCCGGATGTAATAAGGAAATGCCCGGACCATGAGTTAAGTGTGCCCTCGTAATGCTATCATGGGTGCTTCTATCTGTTTATATCTAATATGATTATGAGGTTTGGCAACTAAAAGCCGGTTATTTCACAGACACATTGCTTTCTTCACTAGTTGTGCTTTCTTCACTAATTGTCTGTTCTAAGTACAGAGGCAAAAACCTGCTAAATCTGCATGTTCCAGTCATATTGTTTTCTCCACATGGGGAAAAGCGCCGTTCTATGTACAGTGGTTTTGTGTCAATCCATGTTTTGAGGCATGTGGGTGTCTCAGTGTTCTCTGCTTGCTATATGTTTATTGTGGCTTTAAGTCATGGTTACTAACATGCAAGAGGTCATGTATAGTGCTTCATGTATTGTATGAAAATTGTGTTATGTTCTACTAATTTCTGAAGTAAGAGTCAGGTCAGGTTGCAGGAGTATTACGCTACCAAGTCAGGAATTGTAGGGGTATTTTTGCTGTTTATGTCTTGTTGTCTTCCCTTCCTTCTCTTTATTCGTCCATCCCCTTTCCCTAACTCCTTCTTCCCCCCATTGGCTGCCACGTGGCTACCTGTACTTCGAACATCCAGGCGCCTGTGCCCACCACGGTGGGAGGGGTCGATCCATTCGGCTTCTGTGGTTCGGGAGAGGGGATTGAAATCCTCCTCCCTTAAGTTCATTTGTGACAGTGACGTAGGAAAAGGGCTTTGATGGAAGACCTTGTCAACCTCCACCTCACATGTTGACCGAAAACCCACAACCAAACTGCGACCCTCTCGAACTCAACGCCACCCTCTCAGCCTCCATCAACCGACACGCGCCATTGAAACAATTCAGACCGTCAGCACCCTGGTACATGCAAGAACTTAACCTTAGTCATCGGGAAAAAAGAGAAAAACTAGCGCTGCACCAGGACCACATCCGACCTGGCGCTCCTCAAGGAACTCTGAGTAACCCACCAACAACTAATCTAATCAACCCAGCCAAGGCCTCCTACTATCAGAACACCACAGCTGACAACAAAAGCAGAGCCCTCTTCAAAGCAGTCAAGCAATGCGTCATTTCACTACCTGACCCTGCCATACCACACTCCATCAAAAAATAGACTGCCATTAACACCTTCTTCATCGATAAATTCAGCAAGATTTGCCAGCACATAAACACCAGCTCTGCATCCACAGAACCACCTCCCATCTCTCCTCGCGAAATCTCCACACCCTGGACAACATTTGAGACCCTCTCTACAGAGGACCTGGTAGAAACGCTGGCCGCCCTCAAAGCTACATTGTATACAGATGACATCCTCCCAGCATCCATCCTCAAGACCCTCCACGCAGAAGCTCTCCTTCGCTACCTGGAGATCATCAATAGCTTCCTAACTCAAGGCACTGTCCCATCGACCCTAAAGACAGGACAAATCCTCCCTCTACTAAAGAAACCCACTCTGAATACCAACAACGTAGGTAACTATTGCCTCATCACCCTTCTTCCCTTGCTAGGTAAGATCACTGAGAAAGCGGTAGTCGTGCAACTGCAGCAACACATCGACACCAACCATCTCCCCCAAACCTACCTCTCCGGGTTCAAACCCAGATGCAGCACGGAGACGGCAGCCATACAGGTAGTTGATGATGCCATCAACATCCTTGACAACGACCAGCCCTGCTTCCTGGTTCTACTCGACCTCTCGGACACTTTGACACAGTAGACCCTTTGGCGCTCACAGACAGCCTGCATCGTCAGATGGGGATCAGCAACCTTGTCCTACGCTGGTTCAAGACCTACCTCACCAACCGTCAGCAGTTTGTTCCGATGGACTTCTCTAGATCGCCAGTGCTACCCATCACCTGTGGAGTATCGCAGGGTTCTATCCTCTCTCCAGTGATCATCAATCTATGCATGGAGCCGATTGGAGCTCTCCTAGCCAGGCACACCATCCACCAATACACTGATACCATGATGACACACAGCTATACCTCAAGATCAACCCCTTCAAGGACATCCATAGACTCAAAACCTGCCTCTCGCTAATCCAGTCTTGGATGTCCAGTGCATACTTGAAGCTCAAGCTCTTCAAGACCGAATTCAGACTCCTCACCAACAACACCGAACACCCAGACATACAGACCTGGCTATCAACCATGAACCCTGAAGGCTTCATATCCAAGCTCACCTCCTGTGCCAAGTCCCTCTGGTTCGACTTCGACAAACACCTCTCCTTCAAGACACACATAGCTAAGAATGCTCAGACAGCTTGGTATCAGTTCTCCCTCCTGCGGAAAGTTAACCTCTTCCTCCCTCTGGACCGCCTTAGATCCACCGTTCCAGGACTGGTCCTATCCCACCTGGATGGGGGCAATGCCCTCCTGTTAGGACTGATTTTCTATACTCTGGCCTGGTGGACAGATGTATAGAAGGCCAACCTATATTGTAACAGGAACAACTCTGGGAAGCTGTAGCCAAACCAGTTTACGTAGCAGTGACAGGCGGTCTAGGCTAAGTTCTTCAGAGGTGGTGAGCTTGTAAGGGGTCCACAATGAGGTCACACAATCGGAGTCACAGATTACACTTAGACAGGATGTATACAAATACAGTTATTTATGAGCAAAACACACTATAGAAAAATGACAACTAGCAGGTAGACTTATCACACAACACTAACAAACTAAATACATATATACATTAACTTTGTTATAGGGCATAATACACATAAGAAACTCCTGCAAAGGAAAGGTTAGGATAGTATTATGCACAAAAAGGTCCACAGAGATGATCCTGGACTACAAATTGTCCAGCCCTAAGTTGTCTGGGGCCTTTTGCCCAATAGTTCAGGTAAAGGTTCCACAGAAGTAATGAAGTAGGAAAAAATGCAGGTAGGATCTCTGGGGGCCAGTGAAGGGTTCTTAGGGTTAGCGTTCAAGTTAGACTAATGCCCAAAAGTAGCCCCAACAATCAGATATCTTGCGCAAGCAAGCAATGGCAAAGCCAAAAGTGTTAGAATGAAGCTTTATTATAAGCCCATTGGACTTTCAATGGGAGTATAGGGGTAGGTTAGAAACTCTGTAACTTACCCCCTGTACTCCGATTCTTCCCCAGACTTGGCAGGACAAAGGAAGAGGGTGCAACATTTCCCGCCAAAAGTTGCAGTCCTCGATTCACAGGGGATGCAGTTTCGAGCTGATCTCTGGTTGGTGTATTTCACTGTTGCAAGGACTCTCGATTGAAGAATGCAGCAAAACCCGATGCAGTACCCCTCAGGACTGGACCCAGGTCAGGTAAGCTATTTTGGACGGCAAAAGTACTCAGCAGCCACGGTCAGACTTTTCCTCCTATCTTGGGTCCCCTCGATGCTAGGATGCTGAATTGTCACAGGAGGTAGTCTCGTAGGGCAAGCTCAGGATGGTTCCAGGGCACTTCTGAAGGTTTCCTTTGGCAGGGCACTGAACAGACGTAGGGAATGGATGTTCCCTCCACTCCAAGGGTTGCATCTCCTTCGCAGGACTACTTAAGATCATCCTCCAGGACAGCAGCATAAATTGGTTGCCAGGCCTCCTTCAGTCAGTTCTCAGGTTTCTTTGTGGGTCTCATAGCTGGACAGGATACTTGGCTCCTTCGGCTTTCTCCAGGATATCTGAAGAAGGGGTGCAGGGGTCCTCTTCTTATCCTAAAAGCCAGGTAAGAGCTGCTACCCTCACAAGCCAATAGCAGGACTAGCCCACACACACACACACCCCCAACAGTGGTCCAATCACGACCACTGGCGGGAACATTCATGCATACCACTCAGACACACTGAAACCAGTATGTGGATTGGGGTCAGACAGACCCAGCCCACATCCTGCCAACAAACACACACAACCCTCCAGTAGCCCGCCAAAAGCTTCTGCTTTCCTGGGGCACTGGAAGTCCTTATAAGGATTTTCCTGGATTCCAAGGCCAGGAAGAAGGCTAAAGAACCAGATGACAAAAGACAAGCAAAAAATCTTGTGGCACGGCCATGTTTGACCAGTAGCCACAGTTAGTTGCCAAACACCTAGAGTAACCAAACATCCTCTGAGTGTTAGTTTAGGGCAAAACAAAAATTTACCCCATTGTACTCCAATGGAAGATGATAAAAGTGACCACAAGTGATAAAAGAGTAACCAAAAGTAGTAACACCACTAAGGGAAACAATGTTTCCCAGTACTGACAGCCTGAAGGACATGTCAGTTTCCCCATGACATAAGCAAAAGCCAGTGCAGTGAAGCTTAAGGCTGTGAAAAGTACAAGCCAGATTCAAAAATAAAAGCAAAACGTTTAGGGGTTCCATAAAGATGGAAGAAAAGGTGCAGTAAAGAGAAATCTTTCCGAACACCTCCTCAAAGGCCTCCCGTCGTCCTACCTTGTGCCTGTGAGAAGTATCCCACATGTGGCTGCATGCCTCATCAAGGATCTACGCAGATACACCACATCACCCCAGCCCTCATCGACCTCCACTGGCTCCCAATGCATGCACAAATCACCTTCAAGTCTTGCTGAACCATCTATAAGGCAGTCACCCTCAAGTCACCCAGCTACATCACAGAGAAACTAAGCATCTCCGGAGGACAGCGCACCACCAGAAGACCCTCTGGGTTACTGAAACTTGGCAGAGACCTGTGGAAAAGGGCCTGGAGACTTGCCGGGACCCCGGACCCATACTCCAAAAAATACCCATAGTGGAGCTCATGGGGATAGGACCAGACACGGCAAAACAGTTTAGAAAGCACTGGGAAAGTAAAGGTATTGCCACAGTGGGTGACCTAATGAAAGGAAATGAATTTTCTGCTGGAATTTTCGACCCTGGTCAGCGAATACTGACTGCATGAGGGAAAATACCTGACACACTTAGGAGTGATAGGCAGGTTGGACAAAAGATGGCCGGGAATAAGAGGCGAGGCAGACTCTGGCACCCCACTTGACACGCTATACGACATAGCAGAGAGGGGGGGGGCAGACGGTATCCAGAATACATGACCTATTACTGAGGGAGTTAGACACAGGAGAACAGGCGGTGCGCAGTAAATGGGAGCGAGACGTGGGCAGAACCTTCACAGACGCTGAATGGCGGAGGGCTCTGCTGTACACCAAAAGAGTCTCTAGAAATGCTAGATTTAAATGTATCCAGACATATGTGACATACAGGGCGTACCTCACCACGCACAAGATGTTGCGCATCCATAAGAACAAAGACCAGGCATGCCCCCGAAGCACTCAGGAGTGTGCAGACATGGTGCACATGTTCTGGACATGCCCAGTGATACTGGGTTTTTGATAAAGGGTTGCAGACAAGGTAACGGGAGGGGGGAACCTAATGCAAGCATGGCCCCCTAAGTACTGCCTGCTGGGGTTGTTCCCGTGGAAGGGGAAGCAGGGAACCCACCTCTCAAAAATAAAAGGCTTGATTTGTGTATTAGAGAAGAGAAGGATAGCGATGGCATGGAAATCAACTGAAGAGTCCAGTATAGAGGCTTGGTGGCCAGACCTGCAACGTTGGTCACTGGCGGAGACTGCGATGTGGCACAAGGCACTGTAAAATTGAGCATATGAGGATAAGGGAGGGTTAGAAGCATTTAATGTAATGACACAGATGATGTTTAACACTGGGAACCCCTGATTGGGAGTTATGGCACCACATCACAAACACACAGGAATCATTGGTGCATATTGAACGCGGCAAAGCAGTGATAAAGACAATGGGGCTTATTACGGGTCCGGCGGCAACCGTGCCAGTGCTACCGGCAGGTTACCGCCGGTCCCAAAATGATTTACTGGTGCCTGACTTCCCGGTAACACCGGGGGATTACAACCCTGGTGGACCGGAAAGTCAGGCGGCAGTAAAATGTTAATCCCCATTGCCATAGAGTCCAATAGGACTTTATGTGAGTGGGGACCATAGAAGCAACGGCACCATTGTTAATGGCGCCGGTTCTTCCGTGATGGTCTGCCTACCATGGCCGCTGTGTCCGGCAGGGTCAGACCTGTTGGGCATAGCGGCTCCGGCAGGCAGACCTGTAGTATGCCGGTCTGGAAACAACGGTGCCAGCAAGGTGTTTGAGGACCAGCATGCTTGTAATGAGCCCCAATGTCATGAACAATGGCTGGGGAGGCTTCCCAGAGACTGGATTAACGGTAATGATGGAATGTAGCGTCCACCAAAAAGCATATGTAATAAAACGCAAGTCACAAAGTAGAATGTTGGTGGGGGTCTTTGTTTGTTTGTTTTGTATGTTAGTTGGAAAACTCAAATAAAACATGTTTTTTTAAAAAAAGGTAGTGCTTATATGTGCCAAAACCAAAAACACCAAGGTAGTATGCATGTACTAATCTTGGATGCATGCACACCAGGAAGGAAGCCAAGAGAATAATTACAATGAATCCTTACTCCAATCTGAAAGCCCATATACAAAGCAATACTTTGGAAAAGTCAACTTTGCCAGCTTTCAAAAAAACTAAAAATGTAATTTGAATGCATTAATGCATTGCATTCTCCCACAGATTCCTCATCTTGATAGATAGCTATCCAGTGTCAGCTGCTAGGAATTTCTTTCGGCAGGGGGCCTAGTGGTGCTAGATATCACAGTCGATCACTCCCTCGTGTACGGACGCACCATTCCTCGACAATGAACGTGACATCGGGCATCGTATTAAAGGATTCACTATGCAGCCTTACCTCAGTTCATTTTTTCAGCGCACTCCGCACGCTATTTAGAACAGGCTTCAATTTGGGAGAATTTGATTCTGCGTCAGTATGTCAGGCCAAAGCCGTCCAGGTTTAAACGCTGCAAGGACTGCTACTCCAGAATGTGCCTCATGGACTCACACACTATCTGTGTGTGGTGTCTTTATGTCGGGCATGATACCGAGCAATGGGGTTCTTATCTGACAATGAAGATGAAGGCGGTGAAGGAACGCTCGGCTAAGCTTACACTCGGCCAACCGCTGCCTATATCGCTTCCACGGTCATTGGAGCACGATACCGAGGGGACTACACCCGAGAAAAACCGTGAGGGACATCGCCATAAAAAGTGCAAAAAACACTTACTTTCCCGGAGTGAATTTCACCGCTCCTCATCGTAGTCGTCACACAAGAAAAAACATAGATGCAGATTCAATTCCGACTCGCCGGACGAAAGGGGTAAGTCGTATCCTGCGAAGGGTGCATCTAGCGAGGAGTGGAAGAACTTCAAGAACCAAATGCTCAAGGTTTTTGAAAAGGCCTCGGCTGGTCAGTATGACTCCAACCATGCCTGGTGTTTCTGGCACAAAGGTAGCCAAGATGGGTCGAATGCTCTTTAACGAGACCCCTGCGCCAAGCCCAATAGCAGCCCCCTCGGGCCAAGAGGTCCCTCAACCAGAGGTCCTGCAAGATCGAAGTTTTGTTATGGACACGCAATCCTTGTTTCTTACTTGATGCAGTCACTTTTTGATGAGGAGGGCGACCCGATCCCATTGCCGGATTTTATGGTGGTGCCAAGACGTGGTCTCCCGAGTGGACTTTACCTCGGTCTCAGACTATACCTCCATCCCCAAGCACCAGTCAGAGAAGATGAAACAAATCCCTAACCAGTTATTGGGGCCGCAGGTGGACTGGAACTGCATCCCCAGATCCCCAGGCAGCTAGAAAGGAAAGGGCACTGTTAGAACACCAACAATCTGCTGAACACTAGTATTACTGAAACAGAGATTGTAACCTATCTAATGGGGCAACAGCTGGATCGAAGGAGGAAAGGGAAAAACCCAGGAGTGGGAAAGCCTTCCCTCAGGAGATGAGAGCGCAGAAATCCAGAACAACAAATCCAAGGTCAAGTACACCAAGAAACTGGAATCAAGGAGGAAACAACCAAAACGTTACTCACAGGAACACTGAGAAGCAATAATGAAAGGCTTGCTGGGTCTTTTACATGCTGCTTCCTGGTTGTACAATCACGTGACTGGTGTAGGTCACGTGAGCAGGAGAATGGCGTTCTCGCTGAGCGTCTAGGAGGCGCCATGGCAACCTCCAATCACGTTGCTCAAAACACTGTGCAGGTGCAGGCCCAGACACCTGGCAGGGAAGCCCACGACACCGGGGAAGCTGAGTGGGAAACCCACCGCACCCCGGCGACCCCCGCAGGCGATGTGGAGAGAAGGAAGTACGGCCCTGGATCCGGCGCAGAGGCGAGCACCGAGGAGGAGCCCGACCCTGGGCCTGCAGCAATGGTAGGTGCATGACAGTTGGACCATAATGGGTTACCACAACTGCTGCAGGGCCTCCATGATGCCAGTGGTCTGGACACATCTCTGGATGTGGAATTCCAGTAACAAAACCCATACGTGCACTCGAACGTGCGATACCAAAAGGCGGTTGAGAAGGTTGTTTTGGCATTGGAACTCAGCACACTGTTGAAACCATGCATGCTCTGCTGTTCAATGCGGCCATTGCAGATCTGGTCATGGCCTTGTCGCAGTGGCTGTGCTCGATACCGGCAGTCAACATGGAGCATACAAAAAAGTATACGCTGGCAAAAGGCGACCTTCCGTTTCCAACAAAGCCTCCCTCCCCCAAATCCCACAGGGTTAGTGGTGCAGGTAGCGATGATTGCCTCCAGGCCCTCAATGTCAAACCTCCCCATCAACAGGGAGTTGAAAAAAGTCAATGCTTTGGAAAAAAAACGTTTTGCCTCAGGAGCATGGTTCTTAAGGCTGTGAATGCCTCTTGTGCTTTTTGAAGTGTTCCCATATCTTCTGGAGCACAATTTCAGAAGCAGCCGATCGCCTCCCACAGAGGGAGGTCAGAGCAGGCTTCTTAGATATAGTGGCTGATGGCAAAGACATAGCCTGCCAAGCACTCCAAGCAAGGTTGGACCTGGCAGACTTTATGGGTTGTGCTATGCACACTTTGACATTTTTGCGGGGGTCTACTTATTTGAGGGGCTAGGGTTTTCCCCCAAACGTTCAATCGAAGCTACTGGACCTAGCTTTCGATGGTGAACATCTTTTTGGCCCACAAGCCGACAAGTCTGTAGAAATATATAAGGACTCAAAGCGGACTGCTAAATCACTAGGATTAGCAGTACAGCAACAGTCTCCATGGCAGAATGTTGCCCTTGGGTCCAGAGGACAGGGTTACAGGAGACACTCCACCTTTCCCAGAGGAGTGCAAGCAAGCGCCCCAAACCAAACAAGGGCTAAGCAGGTTTCCACGGCCAGGTATAGGTAAAGGATTGTCAAGACAGTCGACTACTACGGTGGCGCAGACGTTCACAGTGCCTCTGAAACCTATTTGATGTCTCCCCACATACTTTGCTGGTTGGAGGGAGCGTCTTCGGATTCTTAGGAAAATGGAAAGAAGTTACTTCCGACGCCTGGGTCCTTCAGCTAATCGAGTGGGGCTATTGCCTCGTGTTTTTGAAGAGACCACCAGACAGAATTCACATCCCTCCTGGCAGGCGGAAAAGGAGCTACAGGAAGAGCTGCTGGCTCTTCTTTTGAACAGAGCAGTAGATGCCGTTCTAGCCGAGGAAGTAGGCTTGGGTTAGTACTCCCGAGACATTCTAGTTCCCAAGAAAGGGATAGGACACTGTCCCATCCTGGACCTCAGGAAATGAACAAATTCCTGAGGAAGGACACATTCAGGATGGCGAGTTTGAGGGAAATTCTCCATTCAATGTAATTCCAAGACTGGCTGGTGCTGCTGGACCTTCAGAACGCCTATTTTACATGCTTATTTACAGGAAGCACAGACGGTTCCTAACGTCATCCGTGATGCGCATTACCGTTCAAAGTGCTCCCTTTGACTTGACCTCTGCCCAAGGGTCTTTACCAAGCTGGGGAGCCGGCGTCTGTTTCCAGACTTGACGATTGACAACATGTTTTGAGCCATCTCGAGGACACCTTTTCACTACTGCACAACTTGAAGAAATCACAGACGTCACCGGCACAAAAGCTTCAGTTCATCAGAGCAGTCTTGTACATCCGGGAAGGGAAGGGTTTTCCTTTGAGGAGATAGTCAACAGTGTGGCACAAATGGTCAGTCTCTTCCAGTACCTCAGCAGTCTTCCGGCATCAGCTTTCCTGCACTCGCTGGGCCTCATGGCGTCCAGTATTTTCCTGGTGCCACAGGCGAGACTATGGATTAGGTCTTCAGGGGCTTCTCAGGAGCCAGTGGTCGCAGTACAATGACCAGATGTATGATGCGCTCCAGGTGTTGAAGTCTATGGCAAAAGAACTGACCTGGTGGAGCGACAAGATGAACTTGTTGGCGGCAGAACCTTTCTGGGTGCCATGGCCGGAGAAACAGGCTACTTTACTGAAGGGCTGGGGAGCTCATTGTGGCTCTCTTCAGATAGGCAGCCATTGGTCTCAGGAGGACGAAGCTAAAAGGTTCTTCAGAACGCTGACCAAATTCTGCATCGCGCCTGGGGCTGGTATCCAAGAAATAGTGCTTACAGAAGGTCGACGGAGAGTCCCAAGTAGCCGCCTTACTGATGACATCCCAAGAAGCATGCCTCTGAAACGCGATGGCTGTGGCCTTAGCTCTGACCACATGGGCAATGATGAAACACACAGCTTTCCCATGAGATAAAGTACAGCGTTTGACCAATCAGAAACAAGAATTTACCAGATTGGGGTATTATTCTCAACCAATACTACTAAAAACCACCTCAAGTGGGAAATTAATTCAGAAACACATGGATTAATTATGATGTTATAAAAATGCCGTACTCTATTTTTTTGTAGAATTACGTACATCATATAATGATAATTTCTTTCACAACATTCATCATTCAGACGTCTGGATATGTAATGTCAACAGAATGGATACTGATTTGTAGGTGGTTTTCTAATGCGCATACTCACCTAAGATGGCGGCAACAGAAATGCAGAGTACTATATGGCGGATAACGCTGCAGTGTTATTATATAACAAGTTCAGACGTTGCCGAGAGGCCGGTAAGCAGTACGTCGCGTGCATTTGCTCATGGTCCTGGACCATTGCTAATTGATGGTTAATGGAATCAACTGGGACCCTCAAACTAATTTATGGCCCCTATTTCTTTTCTTCACATATGATTACGCACAGGGCAATTTGCCAATGTGGATGCTAACATGTAATATCGGACTAATGATTTAAATCGTATACACAACGACTGTCCCGGACATGCTGCAGCTAATGTAAACAATGTGGAATTGCAACAGCAGTAACTAAGATAACACTTTGTACCCTATGGGGATTGAATTTACCATTATTCTTTGTAACTGCCCAGGTTAGATACAACCAGGTATTTTGCACCTTTCTATTTTTTCTTAATGTTATAGAAACAAGGAACTAAACATATCCTTGCAAAACCGACTTAATTGATAAGTGTATGGCAACAATATATATAATTGAAACGGATATTATGATATGAGGCAACAATTGCAAACGAGTGGACAGGTGCTAGAACAAATGATATTTATAATTATATTTTTTAGTGACCTGAACAGAATAGACAAGTGTAACTGGTAAATATACAATTAATGCTTCAAAATCCAAAGTGCAAATGTTGGTGCGCCGTAGATGCTGACCTCAGCTATATGTATGCCTTCCAGTGCTAATAGATGTTTATTTTAATTTTGTTTTCTCTGATCCAATTTTTGTTTTGTCATGGACTACACATACTGTTTTATGTACAAACATATAATTTTGGCTGTTTTTAATGGAATCATGTTATGCCACTCCTGATGCTACCTTGGGTTGGTCTCTACCAATTTTCAATGGGAATGTGAATAATTGTCCATAACTGGTTTGATTACTTGTAAACCAATATGTTTTATATGTATCAGCCTCAGAGGAAGGGCCAAGTCTCGAAACACGTGTCAGGCTGATCTGAACAACAATTAAATACTGTACATTTCGAATTATATGGAACTATCTCGATATTCAAAATAGCTTCTTAATTGTTCCTATGTCGGTCGGTACATCCTGTGGTTCCCAGTAGTTCTAAGTCGACTCACTGGTGTACTGAAGCATTCCCGACCTGTGGCACGCTGCTTCGGTGAAGCACCCGCTCTGGGATGGTCTCCCCTGCACAGCAGGCGTCCTTTAAGTTCTTCAGGCAGTTGGGCGCTCACTCACCTGCACAAATGCTGGCCCTCTGAACAACTGTGTTCCCAGTAGCTTAGTTGTTGCTGCCGGTCTTCCAACAATTCATTACTGGTGCTTGCAGCGTCCCTGCCAGCCTTGCGCCACTCCAGTATGTAATTCCTGCGAGCAACGGTGCAAAGGTGCCTGCTTCCTCCACCATGGTCCTTCTCTGCACTGCATCTTGCTCCAGCTCTGCTTCTCTCATCTCCGGATCTGCTTTCTTCTTCCCCGGCTCTGCTGTTGTCAAAATGGCTACCATTTCTTCCTCTTCCTCGTCACAGCACTTGGAGCTTTCTGGGAGTTGAAGTTTGTAAAATTTCTGTGAGTTTCAAAGGGATATTTTGTTCAGGATTTCTGGATAAAGAACCATTAGAGACAGGAAATGTTAAAGGATTGTTGTGTGTGGATGAGGTACACATCATCTTGCTTAGAGAGATTTTTAAGAAGGGGTATACAACGGGATGGTCTTTTATAATGACAACAAGCCATTACAATTTTTAGGAAATATGCAGTCTTCTTTATGTAGAGAAGAATACTGTGTCTCTCTCTCCTGCTTGGGTCACCACCTTTCCCCAACAGCCATTTCCTCCCACATGATCCTCCCTCATACCACCAGCCCAGGGTCAGGAACAGGTAGCGGCTGTCGACCCCTGACCTCATGGGAGGAGATCTTTGTCAGGGAATTAGTGATGACTCCATAGGATTCATCACACAGGTGAACAATCAAGAAAGCTTGGCAAACAAGTATTCATAGACAGCAGCAAAAAGAGAAGGGATGCAATTTATTAGAGCTGGTTTCATATACCTTGCATTGGTGTTTCTGAGTTGTTCCCATATCAAGGATGTAAGCTCCTTCTTGATCTCAGGCAGAAAAGGGGCCATGTGGCCAGATGAGTCCAGCAAGATGCACACATTATTCTCCAAAATAGTACCGAACATACGTCGACTACCTAAAATAAAATGATGAAATGAGATTGGTTAATGAAAACTATCAATTCACTTGACACAGTTTTGAAAAATTTATTTTACTTTATTGCAGAGACTTCTTTGCAATACACAACCTTGTTATCTTTTAACTTGTGGGATATTAATTGGGAACACATGTTGGTGTTATAGTGAATTTGATAGAAGGGGGTAGCAATATTCACACATAGTATACTGCCTTGAGCTCTGGAACAAGCATGCACTAAATAATTGACTATAGAGGCTCCACCAACCATTATTAGTGGACACAGCTTGGGAAAAAAACATGGCGTACATAGACATTTCCTCCTCGCCTGTCTTCCTCGACACACTCTTAGTCATACCATTCAGACCTTCCGTGATACCCTCCCCAATCGAGCATTGAGGACCGACCTCTACAGTCCATTCTCCAGGTTTAATAATTTCTTTTAAAAGGCAGCTCCCTTCACCACTCCTTTTGTTATGTCTGTCTCTGTAAGAGGGAGCATGGATGCTCTTCCCAGAGATCAAATAAATATATGTTTGGTATTTTCCGTAAATGAGGTATGGATGCATGGATATTGCTGGGCTCTACACGTTTGGTTCCTAAGTTAACCTGTTATCCCTCCAGCAACAGTGGTGTGTGCAGCCTGTGTCTGGACATATTGGGTCGGAGGAATGTATGCCGTATCGGTGCAGGGCTTGGTGCGCTAGGCCTCCTCCACTTGCAGCGCTGTTTCATGGACCGGGCAGGGTCTTGAGTTTCCCCAGGTATTGCAGTGCAGACATTGGGTAGCGGGGTACATAACGGGCCCAGCATGGTTCTGCCTCTGATTCAATGGGGCTCATTACGGGTACAGCAGTATCCGTGCCGGTGCTACCGGCAGGTTGCTGCCGGACCCGTAATGATTTACCGGCGTCTGACTTCCCGGTAACACCAGGGGATTACAACCCTGGCAGACCGGAAATATACAGGCGCCGGTAAAATGTTAATCACCATTGCCATAGAGTCTGATAGGACTAAGGAAGGGGGGACCACAGAAGCACTGGCACCATTGTTAAGCGTGCCGATGCTTCTGTGACGGTCTGCCTACCGTGGCCGCTGTGTCCAGCAGGGTCAAACCTGTCAGGCACTGCGGCTCCAGTAGGCAGAACTGTAGTATTCGGGTCCGGAAACAACACTGCAGGTAAGCTTACCGGCACCGTTGTTTCCGGACCGGCATAGCTTGTAATGAGCCCCAATGTCATGGGGACATCTTTGGGGAAAACTGAATAGCTCAGTGGTCAGAGCTCAAGAATTCTAACAGCAAGGACATAGGTCTAATGGTCCAATCCCTCAATCAGGGGCACACATTCTCAGAACATGCAGCTGGCAATGACATGCAAATGCATAATTTCGTTAAAGCTCATGCAAGTGTTGCCTTATACATGGTTCACATTGACAATGGGGAGGTCTCCCCCTCCAAGGGTCCCAGCCGGTGCCTGAAGAGACAGTAGCATGGGTTACTAAAAAAAGATGCAGGTTCAAGACCTCATTGTCTAGGAAAACCTCAAGATAGTAGGTTGAGCTGTCCTTTGGAGAATATAAAGTCAAGTGTTTATAGGTGGCTCAGCATTCAGTCCTCAATATGGAGAAGGTACCTTTCAGAGGCTGACTGTAGCTGCTGTGACAGCAGCCTTTAATGAACAAGACGACTTGGCATAGACCTCTGCAATGGAAGAGGCACGACTGGCAACTACAGATTTGGTGCTAAAGGAGCCAGATATCCCCATAGCGAAAAGCTGGCAGCAAACCTGGTACATATAGGAAAGCTTAAAGGCAGGTGCTGTTGTGCCAACCTGTTCCCTTAACGTCTTAAAGAATATATAAACTGTTCGTATGTTTCCTAAAATGATACTGTTCTCAGACCTTGGAGGATCTGCCCTGTCATTTGCAAGTACACCTGGAACTGACAATTCTCGAAGAAATATTGCTGAAAACAAAGTAGTAAAAATGTTTCGCTGCCTGACTTACTGGATGTATTTCCCTCTGTCACACTCCAATGCGCATGGTACCTGTGTGCCTTTACAGCTGGATAACCTGAAGGAACTGGTTTTAAGTTCTCTTCAATGCTCCGTTCATGTGGAATGGAGGTCCTAAGAGTTTGATTTCTATTTATGTTGTCAGGACTGCCTGCTCCTGTGAAGGAACTTGCTCTCTGGTGTCATCGAAAAATGACCACCGACTATTCTAGTGGATTGGTGAACAATTTATTAGTAGAAAGCAAGCAACAAAAACAACCCATGACAGTGCTAGCCTTTGATGCAAGTGAGAACCCCTGTCCGTATATGCACCATTCTCTTATACAGAAAAGCATACATGTATTTCAATGGAAGGGGAGCTCCTGACAGGGCAAGAATCAAACAAACAATTTTACAGGCACGGAACTAAGTGCCACTATACAAGTCTTTGATACCAGCTGCGTTCTCACATGTTGAGACAGTGTAATCAGGAAGGACAGCATAAAGTGATACATTTGAAAAAGCCGAATATACTCCTTAGAGGTTCACACACAGTCTAAGGCAGACTTAGAAAAGTCACTTTTTCTAAGGAAGCAGTGTTAGGGAGAATTCTCATAAATGGCTGATTTCCCTTACCTAAAGAGTCCCCCAGCAGCGTTGCTGGATTTCTAGGATTAATTTTCTCACCTGGTAAGAGTGTGAGCCTTTTTTTCCCACTCTTACATGCGTTTTGCTGTGTGTATTTTCACTGTTTGTGTGATCTTGGGCACTGGAGCCTCACTTACTCCATGTGCACCACTTTTTGTGTGTGTTACACAGCACCTTCAGTGCAGTGACACAGGGTTGTCTTTGAGACATCCACCTGACTCCATTTTCCTGGGGCTGACTACTGTCCCCCAGAAACAGTTGCCATTAACTTGATATAGTCACTTTAAACCACAGACCCAGTACACCCCATATTACAAGGAGTATTCGAAAGGGTTAACTCTTATCCCTTTTTGTCTGTACCTCTTGGAACCCTGTTTCGCTCCCTTAACATTAACACTTGGCTGGTGGCAGTGGTATCTACCCTGACTGTCCTACCGCGATTATATTATATAAACGTGGTATTGTTCCAGGCTATTATATTAGCCTCGAACATAAACCCGCTTGACCAAATACATTTTATTTTGGATCCGGCTGGGTTTATTCACCATTTCTTTTTGTTAAAGTCTTTCTCGTGTTTTACTCTGCGCGCCAAACCGGGGATGAATCCTTTGTTCGCTGTCTTTTCGCAGGCTTCTGCACAGAAGCCCTTCTTAAGGCGCCTGATAGTCTAGGTAGGCAGGATGTGAGGAAGGGATCTTCGGACCCCTGCCATGGGTTCCCTTGGTAACCCAAGTCACACCCTTGTCTGATTGGCTAAGGGGACTGGCCTTGCCAGGCCAGCCACCCTGCTGTGTGACTGACAGCCAGGCTGTATGAATGGGGGGAAACTGCATAGAAAGCAGGTCTCTGGGACTGGAAAGACAGTCGCCACTGGAACGAATGAACCAACAAGGAACTGGAAGAAGAGGACCCCTACCACGACTGAACCGCCCGGTGAAGCCCTGCTGCAGGTCCGAATCTCCGAATCCAATGACACACTAGATCCTCCAGGAAACTTCTTCCCTTGAGCTGGTGGGGCCAACCAGTTCGCCCAAACTTCAAGCCAGGACCCCTCATCTGGTCGAATTCGCTGTACAGAGCTACAGTGGGCCGGATAGCCAGGAAAGTCGGACCCTGCTTGGGTTTTAAGGAGTGCACCTTTTATTCATTGTTTTGCTCTGCTGCTGGCTTCTTCCCTGGGTGGCGCAGGACCCTCCAGTCTTCCTACTTCTGATCAGTCCGACAGTCGCTTCAGGAACCGTGAGCCTGCAGGAACCGTCAGGAACGTCTGCCTCAGCTACAGCTCCCTCTCCGTTTTAAGGTTCAACTGCGGTGAGTGTTTGAAATCTTTCTCCAACCCGAGGGTTTGTCCTTCTCTTCTCTTTGAACTAACTTTTCTACCATCCAACCTCGTCTGGAATCTGTGCCACGAACTTTACCACAAACTACCCTAAACTGGATAATCTTGAGCAAAAGACTTTTGACCCATTGACTTTGGCCATAAACCTTTTCTAGCTGATGTCCTCACTGTAGTCTCTCTTGTTCAAATTGCTCAGAGTACTTACCTGCTGGTGTTGCCTAATTTCTAATAACTTTGTCTTTCCCTCCCTTTTAAATTGCTGGAGTACCATTTTGCTCCCACTTCATTTTGTGAGCTTAACTTGTCTGGAATTTAAGGGAAGTGGTGTGGTGTATTTATGATTGTGATTTTGAACTTGCTTATAATAGTGAAATGTTATACAACTGTTGAGTAAATAAATATATATTCTTTTACTTAGAAACCTTGAGTAAGTGTTTACCTGAATCATAGTAATTGCTGTCCTTTATGTAACTATTTGTACTGCTCACTTACTCTTAAGATAAGTCTGGCTGCTCCACTACTGCTACCACTATAACTGTGTAGTACAGGCTTGTACCAAAGGTGAAATTGTACTGTCACTTGTAGTGTTAATTGTGTGTAGTGTTCCCAAAGGGTACTGCATATAATTCTGCCTAACACTGGTGTACAGCGGTGAGGATAAAAGTATAGTAATTACACTTCGGGTACTGCTATTACCTTGGATCAACTAACCACAAGGCTAACATCACTAAAAAGCAATATTAATCATGTCTGATATGGAAAGCCACAGTAAGAAGACCCTCCTGAGTCACACTGCTGATTATTTAAGCAACATGTGTAAAGAAAGGAAACTCTCTGCCAAAGGCAAAAGGATTGAATTAGTTGAAAAGTTGTTAAAGAACCTAAGTCTAGGGAGTGGGCCTGAAATGCCTGACTCTAGCAAATGAGGAAAGTATTGAGGATGATGCTATGTCTGTTAATGAGTTAGAAGAGGAAGATGTGTCTCCTAATGTAAGTCTATCTACTCCCTTGCCTGCTCAGCAACCTCAACCCTTGTCCACTGGGACCCCCACAGGTCCTACACTCAGTCCTGAATTCATTGCTCTAGAGAAAATGAGGCTTGAACTGGAATTCAAACGGTTAAATGCTCAAACTGAACACAAAAATCAAGAACTGAAACTCAGAGAAATGGAGTTGAATCATGAACTTGAAATGAAAAGATTGTCTCTTGAAAATGCTTCTCTCCCAGAGTCTTCTAGGTCTTCCAGTCCCAAGAGACCCCGGGAGCTTAAAGAAATTGAGGGTATGTATGAGTTTAAGCTTGATATTTTAGATTGGTTGGCAATGTTTGAATATAACCATGGTATTCAAGGTCTCACAGGCAATCAATTGCTTCCCTGGCTCTTCTCTAGGCTACCCACTGTTGCATCTGATGTTGTAATGGAGTTGGGGGAGGTGGATAGAATGGATTATGAGTGTGTGAAGCTAGCTTTAATTGCTAGATTTGGGAAGACCCCTTCCCTGTACCTTAAGAGGTTTAGGACCCTCAAAAAGCATGATGGTACCCCTTGGGCTACCTGGGTATGTGAGTGTTTGAAAGACTTAGATGTTTGGATCAAGGGTTACAGAGTAAACACTTATGAAGGAATGAGAAATCTTGTTATGTTGGAGTCTATTTTTGATGTCTGCTCTCCTGAACTCAGACAGCACTTGGCCGTTTCTAAGGAGATAGATCCAAAGAAGCAAGCTAAGACTGCTGACTTGTAGGTTGTCAACAGGGCTACTCACAAGGATTCTGGGGCTACTCAGAAAAAGGATGAGGCGAAGCAGCCAAAGAATGACAACGAAAGACTTTGAGTACCTTCAATCCAAAAGAGGGCCACAAACAACAACAGAAGGGTAAACCCCAAGGGAAACCAAATCACGCTAGTGCCCTATCTGGACCCAATCCAGATGAAGGTCAGAACAAACCCCCATTCATCAAGACATTTGGACGATGTTATGTTTGTGGGTCAACTGACCATGTGAAAGGGGATCCCAGATTTAAGGGTAAACCTTCATGGGGTCCACACTGTCACCATAGCCTTCTCCCCATTGGAAGAAGTACCTATGGCAAGTGGAAACTTTCACCTACTGGCTGAAGAACCCATTAGAGTTTCAGCCAGTGTTTCTTTAGTTTCCCTGGGCTTATGGGAACAACAGAATTTAGAGGTCTATAATTCCATCCCAGATAATACTAAAGAGTATTATAAAGATAGTGTACTTGTGAATGGTCAGGAAACCCCTGCCATCGGAGACCGTGGAGCCAGCATAACTGTGGTGGTCGAATCATTTTTCAAGGTGGATGATGTTGCTAAGGCACCCAAACGCCTCACCAAGTTAGCTGGAGGCCCTGTGCAAATGCTTCCCCAGTTACCAGCTCTCATTCAGTGTAATGATACGACTGTCAAGATACCTGTTAGTGTGCATAGTGAAGTACCTGGGAGAGTCCTGTTGGGTAATGACCTTAAAACTCTTGGAGTTGTGTCAAGCACCCCCAGGCCTCCCAGTAAAAGGAAACAGGAGCTCACAAGGTCTGCGAGGGAGAGAACCTTGAGAGGCTCTCCAGAGGAGATGATGGAAGAAAATATCACTCCCACTCCACAGGAGTTGCTCACTGCCATTTCTAGAAAAACAGAGGCAAAGCGGAAACCCAAGACCTCCAGGAAAAAGTCAGACAGCACCCCTGTGCTACCAACAAGGACATCACCAAGACTGTCCAAAGTCACTCCTGTGGCTACTCCACCTGCTGAGGCAGAGTGTGAGGTGCAACCTTGTGTGGTTAAGCCAGCATCTGAAGAATCAGATCTGGAGGAAGACACTGTCTTAGTTGGAGATCTTGACCCTGTTGAAGATCCTGAGCTGCAGTCTTTACTGGCAGAACGTGGACCCAACAGGGCAGACTTTAGCAAAGGATAGAGAGTGTGTCCTACTCTTGAAAGTCTTCGACAACAGGCTGCTAACCAACTTGATGGGCAAGAAGTTGGAAAGCACAGGTTAAGCTGGGAAGATGGCCTCTTCTACAGTGAACCAACTAGTGTCCCTTGCCAACAGACTCCAGTTCCTACAGTTGGCCCACGAGATACCTTTGGCTGGTCATTTGAGTTTCAAGAAGACCAAGTAAAAGCTCTCTCTCTACTTCTACTGGCCTAAAATGGGTTCAGAAGTGGACAAATTCTGCAGGAGCTGTCACACTTGCCAAACCTCTGGCAAGAGTGCAGCCAAGAATGTGGCACCCTTGTTGCCTCTCCCAGTGGTGGGAGTTCCTTTTGAGAGGGTGGGCATTGACATTGTCGATCCCCTTGACCCTCCCACATCTTCAGGGAACAGGTTTATCCTGGTTGTAGTTGACAATGCTACAAGATACCCAGAAGCCATACCTATGAGAACTGTTACGGCTCAGGCTGTGGCTAAGGCTCTACTTGGTATTTTTACCAGAGTAGGGTTTCCTAAGGAAGTGATATCCGACAGGGGATCCAATTTTATGTCCCACTACATGCAAGCCATGTGGAAAAACTGTGGTGTCACTTACAAGTTCTCTACAGCCTACCATCCACAGACAAATGGACTGGTAAAGATGTTTAATTGTACTATGAAGAGCATGATAGGTGCTTTAGAAGAGCCCCTTAAGAAAAAGTGGAACCTTCTACTGCCATGCCTTCTCTTTGCAAATAGAGAAGTCCCTCAGGAGGGAGTTGGTTTCAGTCCCTTTGAACTTTTCTATGGCCATCCAGTCAGAGGCCCATTGGCCCTGATCAAGGAGGGGTTGGAGTGTGCTCCTTGCCCCAAGCCAGTTAGAGTAACTGACTATGTGATAGGTCTGCGGAGGAGAATGTCACACATGATGGCAGAAGCAAGTGATAACTTGAAAGCAGGTCAGGCTCTGGTCAAACATTGGCATGACCAGAAGGCCAACATGGTTAAGCTTATCAAGACAAGCTTGTACTAGTTATGGTCCCCACAAGGGAGAGGGCCTTGCAGGACAAATGGATAGGACCCTTCAAGGTTGTTGGCAAACTTGGAGAGGTGAACTATTTGGTGGACTTAGGCAGACCTAAGGAGGCTCCCAGAGTCTTTCACACCAACCGTTTAAAGCTCATGTCTTGAGACCAGATGTAGGAGCTTTGCTTCTAGCTTCAGCTCAAGAGGAAGAGGAGAGTGAACCTCTACCTGACCTCCTCAGAGGCCAACCTTTAGATGAACAGATAGGAGTTAATCTCTCATTTCAGCTGACTTCTGACCAATAAGAGGAGTGCAAAGTTCTGTTAAATCAGTTTGCCTCCCTGTTTTCACTATCACCAGGCTTGACCCCTTGGGGCCAGCATGATATTCTCACTGGTGACTGTTTACCTGTCAAAAGCAGAGGGTACAGAATGTCACAACATGTGAGATCCCACATCAAAGGAGAGGTCAACAAGATGCTTGATCTCAGGGTTATAGAGCTCTCTACCAGTCCATGGTCTAGTCCAGTCCAGTTGTTCTAGTACCAAAGGCAGGATTCAAGGAGTTGAAATTCTGTGTGGACTATAGAGCTCTAAATGCAGTCACTAAGACTGATGCCCATCCTTTGCCAAGGACAGATGAACTGGTGGATAGACTTGGTTCAGCCAAATACCTTAGTACATTTGATCTAACCTCAGCTATTGGCAAATAGCACTGACAGACGATGCCAAGGAGAAAACTGCATTCTCCTCCCCAGCAGGCCTCTACCAGTTTAAGGTAATGCCTTTTGGACTAAAGAATGCACCTGCTACATTTCAAAGGATGGTAAGTCCCCGGTGGATAGCTCAGCGGCAACGTGCGTGCCTTGGAAACAAGGCGACACGAAGCAACACAGGTTCCCCGGGTCGGCGCTTAGCACCTTTGGGTGTTTAAGCGCGTTATAAATAACACAACTAAGACAAAAGAAACAATTACGCAATTAAAAAACGAACAATTCCTGTAACAGCGCCTCGATACCTGTTGGCTGTGTGAGCGCTTTAAAAATGCAAAAAATAAATAAAATAAAAATTAATCAAGTTCTGAATGGGATGGAGGACTTCTGCATGGCATACTTGGATGACATTGCAGTCTTCAGCCCTACATGGAAAGAACATATTGATCACCTGGGATATGTTTTGCAGGCTCTTGAGCAGGCCCATCTGACTATAAAGGCAAGCAAATGTCAAATTGGTCAGAGTAAAGTGGTCTACCTTGGTCATGAGGTAGGAGGAGGTGAGATACGGCCATTGCTGAGGGCGCTAGAGGGCCGACCAAGATGGCGGCTCCCTAAAGAGCTCCGTGCAGCTTCTAATGAATCCTGAACAATCTTCATCTCTGTGGTGGACATCACAACTATTTTGCAGCTGGGAGTCTGCGAGGTACGCTGCCATCCACACTGAGCCTAATATTGCAGCGGACGGTGATATCCCCGCTGAAATATCCACATCGGCAGGGCCGCTGTCTGGGGCCTGCCCGCCCGCGCAGCCCAGGGACCCTCGCTTGTGGAGGCCTCGCTGACGGCGCTGCGAGTGGCTGGCGGAGGAGCAGCCCACAGGGGGTCGAGCCGGCATCGTGAGGAGGGAGCTGCTGGGCGGCTGTGGAGATCCCAAGAGCCGCCAGAGAGGACTCGCCGAGTGATCTGGGCAGGACAGCACCGTGGCGGGATGAAATCGGCTCAAGCGCCTGAAGAGACGGGGACACGGGCGCACCCGACACTGCTGCAGGCCTCGTCCACCAGCCCGGCGCAGCATGGAGAAGCCGCGCTGCTGCCCGCGGGTGGGCCTCTTACGGCAAAGAGGTAAGAGCGTTCCAAAGCGTGCGTGGCACCATAGGCGCACACTCGCTCTTTCAGCCAGTTCACAATTGGCACAGGCCGGCTACATAAACACCCTGGGCTCACCCGTGTGACATTCACAACTGCTTGCAGATGCAGAGCTGTACTGCGCTTCAGCAGGCGTCGCCCCCCCCCCCGGGTAAAAGCTGCCAAATATCCGACCTCTACATCGGGACAAAAGGACATTGATTACAGGGGGCAGTACACCGATGAACAGGCGGCGGAGGGCCGCTCTTCCCATACGTCCACAACTAACGCGCACGATTAGTCGCACAACACAAGCTACGCACTTCACCTCTGCCTCCCAGATCAAAGAGGCGTTCAGGGGGCTGCAAAAACCAGAGCGCGCTGCCACCCCGCACCATGCGGAGTCCCCATCGGCGTCACAGCATCTGCTCCAGATCCTAGCCAAAGCATCAACCATAGTGATCACGACCAACAACGTATCACCTGGCAATCACCCTACAATACTGCATTAACGTGAAACATTGCAAAAAAAGAAAAAAGCTATATCCATGGCCATAACAGACTTAGATAAGTCTGGGAGGGAATCCCTCCACTGCCCTTAAACCTCTGCCTCAACGGAATCATTGCAAGCCCCTCAAAAGCAATGTTTGCTGACAGCACCAGCTAACAAGGTTGTGACCCCTGCAGTATCCCCTGGCAGCGGTACTCAAATTGTGCATTCTGAGAACCGACCGTCCCAGGAGTCCAAAACCAGCGCTGACCCGTGATAAAAGTCCTACTCAGACTCCGTGACCTACCCAAGCACAGAACAACAAAAACACGCAGCAACCCTCAGTCAGACCTCCCAAGTCGCTCTCAACCCAAGTGCAGGACGCCAGACGCTGCCAACCCCACCTGGTTATCACCGTTAACACTCCAAATATCTGGCGACCACAACTCAGCAGTAGACACCTCGAAGCCGGCATGGGAAAAACCGACAAGTCTGAGAGGAAACTAAATTTCAAATCTAGCTCCTCCACCAAATCAACCAAACCCAACAGCAGGCCAGAGTCGCCTATACAAGATGTCATCCAAGAGGAGGAGCAGTCTCAGAACTCTGACATCAGAAAAATTCTATTAGACCTGAAAGCTGGAAATGGAGGTTTGGGAAGCAAACTGGACACACTATCCTCAAAGGTCGACCAACTACAGCATCGCCTAGACAAACACGCGGATAGGCTGGATGCAGTTGAACAACGCGTGTCAGACCTGGACGATGGTGCAACATCTCTGGGCTCGAGAGTATCATCGCTAGAGACTCAAATGAAAGTCGTGAGCGCAAAAAATGAAGATTTAGAAGGGCGCTCTCGCAGAAATAATATTAGGATCATTGGGGTCAGAGAGCAACAGCTCAGAATCAAAATGGAGGAGCATTTCGAAAAGATCTGCAGGGAACTATTTGGAGCTGAGACCCTCTCCCAATTGTTTGTTGTCGAAAGGGCACACAGGGTCCCAACACTAAACCAATCCTAGGAGCAAACCCACGCCCAATTATAACGAAGCTCTTAAACTACAAAGACTGCGACTTGATACTCAAGGCAGCCAGGGAAAAAGGAGACCTCCAATAAGAGGGAGACAACATCCAATTCTTTCCAGACTTTTCCCCAGCTGTTCAAGCCCAAAGAAGGTCATACACAGCCGTCAAACGCCGACTGCATGACAACCAAATACTATACTCAATGCTCTTTCCCGCAAAACTACGCATCCATCATGACGGTAAAGTTCAATTTTTCAACACACCCGAGGAAGCCAATGACTACCTAGATCGAACTGGCTGCAAACCCGCCTCCAACAACCCAAGGCCACAACGCAGAGACCGGATGAGGAGAGATCCACCATAAACCACCTCTCGAGCAGAGTAAGAAGTTTGAACCAGGTCACAACCACTACCACAAGATCACCACCACAGAAACATTATCCTACGAATTAAAGGAGCCCTTCCCCTTGGAAGGCTACTAGCGCCGCAAGCACAGCAATGTTAACTTCCTTGTTCATAAGGGGGGATTATCGTGGGCCAGTTGGGGGTTGCCTACGCAGGGGAGGGACAACAGTTACAAGACGACGCCATTGACAGCTCACCTACTCTCCATCCTGGTTAAGCCTCAGACCCCCACCACGCCACCCTTAAAAACCAACGGCTCCTCACACATGGCCGTAGTTCCACCGAGACCCGCCGTCCACCATATGATCGCAACCAAGCATCCACTCATCATCCTCCAGAACAGTTTAAAGTAGCCACCTGGAATATCCGAGGCGGCAATCAACCAGCGAAAACCCGGAGCATCCTCCAATACTTCAGGAGACACAAAATTAATGTGGCCATGCTGCAGGAAACCCATCTCCTTCCGGAATTGGAACAACACTGGGCCCGGACATGGGGCTGCCATAGGTACTTCTCGTCATACTCATCCTACGTGCGAGGGGTAGCCATCCTGATTGACAAGAAGGCCAACTTCAGTCTGATTGAATCAAAGAAAGACACAGAGGGAAGAGCACTGCTGGTGAGGGGGATCCTCGCGGGGAAATAAATAGCCCTAGTGAACTTGTACACCCCTAATACAGACGGCCCGAATAACTTCAATTGGGTCATGTCGCACCTGGGAGTAACCAGTTCAGCAACAATTATCTGGGGAGCGGATCTTCTACGCCAATGGACCCCCAGATAGACAAATCACACAACACATCTGGTCGACCTTCCAAGGCTAGTCACCAGGTTAAAGAAATCTGCCAAGCATTTGACCTGATTGACATATGGAGACACTCCAATCAAGACGCGAGAGAATACACGTTCCACTCAGCCGTCCACAATACCAGTTCGCGCATAGACTATATTATGGTGTCATCTCGAAGCCCATTCCACTGGATACCCGGTCAAATCCTCCCCAGATCCTTTTCTGACCATTCAATGGTGACACTTGAGTACACCCTACCTAGCGCTAAAACACCAATACTCAACTGGAGATTCAAGCCAGGATCGCTATCAGACCATGTGTTTGCAGCAGAACTACAGCAAGAAATTACGTCTTTCCTTGAGGTAAATCAAAACTCTGTCAACTCCGCACGCACTCTGTGGGAAACACTAAAATGCTATATACGTGGAGTGTGCATGGTGAAGGAGAATGGTATCTTGAAACTGATACAATGGAATTGGCGAGCAGTGAACAACATCGAAAAGAGCTCGAACTCAAATACATCACCTCCAATGAACCGCAGACCCAAGCAGACCTAAAAGAAGAGCTGCTAAGGTTCAAAGAAACGGCTAATCGTGAGCTGAAGTTCCTGGGGCGCAGACACCAGGTCCGACAATACGGCAAGGGCCAAAAGCCAGGGGCGCTACTAGCCCACTTAATAGCAATCGATAAAAAACCTACCCATGTGGAACGAATGCGTGACACACAAGGAACCCTAGTATACAAAGAGGAAGAAATAGTTAACACGTTTTGTAATTTCTACCAAGACTTCTACAGCTCCAAACACACCACATATCCTGAGGTACTACAAAACTTCTTAAACAATACCAAACTCTACTGGGTGGCCGACGAAATTCGTGAACCTCTAAACACACCCGTATCGCTGCAAGAAATCTTAGTAGCCATCAAAAATCTATAAACACCAAAGCCCCAGGCCCCGATGGCCTTACATGCGAATTTTACAAGACCTTCGCGGCCACCGTAGCACTGTTACTACTCCAAGTCTATGCAGAAGCCCTAGACCGAGGGATTCTCCCACCCACACTATGCGAAGCCAACATGATCCTCCTACACAAGGCAGGTAAACCCCCAGAAGACTGCGCCTCCTATAGGCCGATCTCCCTGATTAACCTAGACAATAAGATACTGGCCAAAATTTTAACGGCACAACTACTCCTTCTTATGCCCGCATTAGTGCTAGGTGATCAGGCATGTTTCAGCCCTGGACACAGCACAACCTATGGCATCAGAAGGCTATTCAGTGTCATAGAGGCACTCGATCCATCACAGGAAGTGATTGCTCTCCTACTTGACGCGGAAAAGGCCTTCGACTCTGTCGAATGGCCTTATCTCTTCGCAACACTCAAACAAATGGGACTCAGGAACTCCTTCATCAAACTGGTCTTGCTGCTTTACAATGACCTGCGATCCTACATCCCTTTAGGCAACACGAAATCTCCTAGTATAAGATTAGAACGTGGAACCAGACAAGGTTGTCCCCTATCAGCCCTCATTTTCGCCTTGATAATGGAACCCCTAGCCTCGAGGCTGCGATCCCACCAACTCCATAGAGGCCTCACTCTCGGACCCCATAAACTAGTGGTCTCCCTCTATGCTGACGATGTAATCTTATTTGTCAATGATCCTCAAACTAACCTCAACCCGATAATGCGGGAAGTGATTAAGTTCAGTAACATCTCCGGTCTTAAGACCAACCACTCTAAATCAGTGATATTCCCCCTGACACGGAGCACCACTAAATTCCCAGACGACCACGGATTTGGATGGGAAAACCCCCAGGTTCGCTACCTGGGTATCTATATGTCCCTTAATCACGGCAATATAAATAAAGACAACTATGAGGCAACACTAGGTTCACTCCAGGAACGCGTACACAGATGGAGGTCACTCCCACTAACACTCTGGGGCATAGCCTCACTGATCAAAATGGTGATTCCCCCCAAACTCCTCTATTTATTCACAAATATACCACTACTCCTACCACGGTCCTTTTTAAAAAAAGTTAAAAGCCTTATTCTGGAGCTACTGTGGGCGGGAAAACCAGCAAGGGTAGCTCAGGCAACATTAATACTACCAACGTCACATGGCGGCCTCGCATTCCCAGATATAGAGAGATACTTCTGGGCAGCCCAGACACAATTCCTAAGCCACTGGTACACAACATACTTTATCCGACCGCACATAGAGGTTGAACGGGCCCTCGCATCCCCTAACCTACTAAGAGCTGTAATTATTACCCACATACCAGTACCTCACAACACGATGAACACTGTCTTGTCCTCTTACACAGTCTGGAAAAAAATGGCACAGAAATACGATGTACAAATAAGATTCTCCCCCCTGCTGCCAATTAAATTTATCCCAGATGTCCCCCTGACAGCTGAAAAAGTATTCCATCAATGGCTTAACAAAGTCAACCTCCAATCCCTCGGCGACCTGTTCCCTGAGGGCATATTCATAACTCCCCAGATGGCTACAGAAAGGGGAAGTAACTCATCACTAGACTCATTCATCTACTTCAGACTACGTTATACCTTGCAGTCATTGTTCCCATCATTCCCTCAACAGCCAGCGACATGGGATCTACTACATAATGCAATCCAAGCGAAGTGAGAAGGGAGGCTAGTGTCAATGATATACAAGTCCCTACTAACAGACACAGTAACCATCAACATCCGAACGAAATTACGATGGGAAACAGCCATCCAAGCCACGATACCTGAAGAAGACTGGGCCTATATCCTCCGCCAAACTCAGAAAGTTGCCATAAACACACGTTTCAAGCAAATCCACTTCACCTTTGTGCGTCAAACCTACTTTACTGCTGCCAAAAAACACAGACATCACCCAGAACTAATGGCACAATGCGAAAGATGTGGCCGCAGACTTTCTCCACCTCGCCTGGGACTGCCCCAAGGTATCCCAATTTTGGACTCAAGTCCTGCAAATAATAGCTGCTATAATAGGAGAGGAGCTGTCGCCACTCCCGACGGTAGCCTTTCTAAGTTTGACCAAATATTTACATCCCTCGACAAGGAAACTGGCAGCCATCCTCCTCGTACTGGCACGCAGGAGGATCGCTATAACATGGGGTCGGGGCCCAGGGCAGCCGGGAAAAAGGACATTTTGTATTGTCAAGATATGGACACTGAATTTCTACGGACGCTACTCCTACACGCACAGCCCCTGACATATGGGGTTCCTACATTGCATATTTACTCTCCAATTCAGATGCTACAAACTCACAAATACAGTCCCCATAAATACGGAAAGTGGACAGCAACCCACTACCGGCACAGCTGAAGGCGAACTGTGATAAGAGGATGGGTTAGCAGTAACGGTTATTAAAACTGCAGTCATGGGTGGGGGAGGGAGGGACAAGAAATGGGGAGCTGAGCGGCGTAACTGTTACGATTGCACCCTGTTGGTGCAACTGTGTTTGTTTTTATATGAAAACTCCAAAAATAAAGTTTAAAAAAAAAAGATAAGGCCATTGCCCAGCAAAGTACAAGCTGTGCAAAACTGGGCCACCCCTACTACTCAAACCCAAGTGAGACCTTTCCTAGGTCTCACTGGGTAGTACAGGAATTTCATTGAGAACTATGGGACCATAGCTTCTCTTTTGAATGTGAGCTCCTCTCCAAAATTCCCTAAAAAGGTTCGATGGAATGAGGAGTGCACTCAAGCCGTTGAAAGGCTGAAGGAAGCCCTTTGTCAAGCTCCAGTCCTAAGAGCTCCTGATTATCACCAACCCTTCATTATGCAGACAGATGCCTCCAATATAGGTATAGGTGCAGTCCTTAGTCAACTGGATGAGAAAGGTAGGGAGCACCCCATTTGCTTCATCAGTAGGAAACTGAAGGAACCAGAAACAAGGTGGGCAACCATAGAGCGTGAGCATTTTGCCATTGTGTGGAGTTTGAAGAAGTTTAGACCATACTTGTATGGATCTACTTTTGTGATATAAACTGACCACCAACCCTTGAGATGATTAATGCAAATGAAAGGGGAAAACCCAAAACGTCTGAGATGGTCAATCTGCCTGCAAGGGTGTGATTTTACCATTGAGCACAGAGCAGGATGTCACCACCAAAATGCGGATGGTCTCTCTAGGATGTTTATAACCGACTAGAGGTAGAGATTCATCCAGGAGTGGATTAAATCCTCCTGTCCCTTAGTCTGGGGGGGGGGGTGTTAAGGAGAATTCTCATAAATGGCTGATTTCCCTTACCTAAAGAGTCCCCCAGTAGCTTTGCTGGATTTCTATGATTTATTTTTTCACCTGGTAGAGTGTGAGCCTTTTTTCCCACTCTTACATGTGTTTTGCTGTGTGTATTTTCACCGTTTGTGTGATCTTGGGCACTGGAGCCTCAACTACTCCATGTGCACCACTTTTTGTGTATGTTACACAGCACCTTCAGTGCAGTGACACAGGGTTGTCTTTGAGACTTCCTCCTGACTCCATTTTCCTGGGGCTGACTACTGTTCCCCAGAAACGGGTAAAGTTGCCATTAACTTTATATAGTCACTTTAAACCACAGACCCAGTACACCCCATCTTACATGGAGTATTGGAAAGGGTTAACTCCTATCCCTTTTTGTCTGTACCTCTTGGAGCCTTGTTTCGCTCCCTTAACATTAAGACTTGGGTGGTGGCAGTGGTATCTACCCTAACTTTCCTACCGTGATTATATAATATATAAACGTGGTATTGTTCCAGGCTATTATATTAGCCTCGAACATAAACCCGCTTGACCAAATACGTTTTTATTTTGGTTCCGGCTGGGTTTATTCGCCATTTCTTTTTTTTAAAGTCTTTCTTGTGTTTTACTTTGCGCGCCAAACCGGGGATGACTCCTTTGGTCTCTGTCTTTTCGCAGGCTTCTGCACAGAAGCCCTCCTTAAGGCGCCTGATAGTCTAGGCAGGCAGGATGTGAGGGAGGGATCTTCGGACCCCTGCCATGGGTTCCCTTGGTAACCCAAGTCGCACTCTTGTCTGATTGGCTAAGGGGACTGGCCTTGCCAGGCCAGCCACCCTGCTGTGTGATTGACAGCCAGGCTGTATGAATGGGGAAAAACTGCATAAAAAGCAAGTCTCTGGGACTGGAAAGACAGTCGCCACTGGAACGAAAGCACCAACAAGGAACTGGAAGAAGAGTACCCCTACCACCACTGAACCGCCCGGTGAAGCCCTGCTGCAGGTCCGAATCTCTGAATCCAACGACACACTAGGTCCTCCAGGAAACCAGGAAACTTCTTCCCTTGAGCTGGTGGGACCAACCAGTTCGCCCAAACTTCAAGCCAGGACCCCTACTCTGGTTGAATTCGCTGTACAGAGCTACAGTGGGCCGGATAGCCAGGAAGGTCGGACCCTGCTTGGGTTTTAAGGAGCGCACCTTTTATTCGTTGTTTTGCACTGCTGCTGGCTTCTTCCCTGGGTGGCGCAGGACCCTCCAGTCGTCCTACTCCTGATCAGTCCGACAGTCGCTTCAGGAACGGTGAGCCTGCAGGAACCGCCAGAAACGTCCGCCTCAGCTGCAGCTCCCTCTCTGTTTTAAGGTACTGTGCAAATCCAGTTTTCCGTTTCGTTCAACCGCGGTGAAAGTGTTTGAAATCTTTATCCAACCCGAGAGCTTGTCCTTCTCTTCTCTTTGAACTAACTTTTCTACCAACCAACCTCGTCCGGAATCTGTGCCATGAACTTTACCACAAACTACTCTGAACTGTGTGGTCTTGAGCAAAAGACCTTTGACCCATTGACTTTGGCCCTAATCCTTTTCTAGCTCATCTCCTCACTGTAGTCTCTCTTGTTCAAATTGCTAAGAGTACTTACCTGTTGGTGTTGCCTAATTTCTAATAACTTTGTCTTTCCCTCCCTTTTAAATTGCTGGAGTGCCATTTTGCTGCCACTTCATTTTGTGAGCTTAACTTGTCTGGAATTTTAGGGAAGTGGCGTGGTGCATTTATGATTGTGATTTTTTATGTCCTTATAATAATGAAATGTTATACAACTGTTGAGTAAATCAATATATATTCTTTTACTTAGAAACCTTGAGTCAGTATTTGCCTGAATCATAGTAATTGATGTCCTTTGTGTAACTATTTGTACTGCTCACTTACTCTTGCGATAAGTCTGGCTGTTCCGCTACTGCTACCACTATAACTGTGTAGTACAGGCTTGTACCAAAGGTGAAATTGTACTGTCACTTGTAGTCTTAATTGTGTGTAGTGTTACCAAAGGGTACTGCATATAATTCTGCCTAACAAGCGGGAGCCTAAAACATAATTACATATGCCAAAAGGGAAACACATCGGAACCGAGGGTAGTGGAGGCGAGCATAGCTACACATTTTGGCGAAGAACTTTCATTGCAAGGACAAACACAGTAAAGCCTAAAGCCTCACCAACTGGCAAGAAACAGTTGTTTAAACATGGTAGTTTGCAGTACCTACTCAATATTATTATGCAGCAGTATGCTAAGGGGTACATACAATTTTAAATTCCAGACTTTCCCCCACAATTCCCTCCCATGAGACCTTCACTCCAGTCTCATTACATATATCTTTAGGAGAATATCACATTCAGGCATTTCATAACATATTATTTATTCAGCAGCATGACAGCATAGTACTTGAGCAGTCTGAGAAACTTCAGAGCAGGTGCTAATAGAGAAACTTACAAGACATCATCAAATAGGACAAACGTAGGATTATGTATAGCGCTATGAGTAAGACTTCACCAACAGACACACCCAGAGGTTCCAATAGATCCCCAATCAAAGACCCAAATGTCCAGAAAGACTCTGGATTGGTTTGAAGGAGGCTTCCAGTGTGGCGATTGTGGGTTACGATGTCAGTAATATTACTTGCGTAACTGGGTATGAAAGTACAGCACTCACTTTTCATGATTGCGGAAACACCTCCTTGTGAGGCTAGGATAATGTCTAAAGCCACACGGTTCTAAAGCACCATGGTTCAGATAGAGGACGCTATGGGATTTTCAATATCCTCAACTAACTGTGACAATTTGGTGAAACAACTTTCTTTTAGGGTGGGACTGAGCTGGAAAGGTGGGAGTTTGACGCACTGCGGGTAGGACATACATCATGTAACAACTCCCTCCACAATTAATGGGCAGCCAGGGATAAGCTTTGTCCCTACAAATGAAATAGGTCCCGGAATATGTGGTGTTCCCGGATTAGGAACATTTAAAATTAGGATCGAAGGCAAATGTGGTATTACTAATCACTACACTGGAATTGGTGGACAGGTAATACTTACATTTGCTCGTTCCTATAAACAGATGACCTGGATTGGTGTAACATACAAGGTCAGTTGCTCGGGAGGAAAGGTGGTGTGCTGCAGACTTAGTGCGTACTTGATCTGGGGTGGGGAAATTCAGTGGACCGGTAAAACCCAAGTGGGAGTGAGTACCCTTAAAGGGTCCTGGGCCTTGGGACTGGGTGACCAACTTAAGATCCAAGTAGACATTCCCCTACTAGAAGGAGATGGGTGCAATAGGGAACTTAAGAGGAACTTGGCAGATGGACAAAAACAACTAGAGATATCCAAGGTACCAGAGCCACGTTCATATGAGGCTGATCAAAACAAAGAGAATGACCAGCGGGTGATAACAGCAGGGACCATAACTTGCAGGTATAGGTGAATCAACAGATGTGGCTTCCACTCTGTGCCAGTGCACTGCCACCTCAGGGGGATTCGTTGTCGTAGAGGGGACAAATCCAGGGACGAGTGACCAGGCCAGTTGCCACTTTGTTCAGAGCTACTGGTCCTCAGGAACTCTTCTGCGGGATTGCAAAGCGTACCTGTTGAGGGCTGCATTGTGAGAACTAGGGGGGGGGGGGTCAGCTTCTGTGGGTTATACACCAGAACTGAGGTCTGAGTTGTTCCCTTTGGAGCTTCAACTGACTGATGAAGGAGCCTTAACAATAGCTCCCGCAGGGACCTTATGTGGGGAAGTGGTTCAGAAGCTGTGGGTCCTGGCTCAGCACGTGAGCATACCGGGTGATCGCGGGCCTTATCCTCTGGTACTGGTGGTTCTGGTCCAGCAGCGCCGGAAGCATCTGACATTGGTAAATGACCAGCAGAGTCAGTGATTGTAGTGGGACTGGAGCCAAGCCGAGGAAGATCGGACAAAGTCGCGCTGGTGTTGTTGACTGGGGTGGAGATCTTGTGACAGGGTGCTGCTTGAATCCAGGCCGGGATCCCAGCACATTTAACAGCAGTGTGCATAGCTAGGAGGACCTGGAATGAGCAGCGTCACCTGGGCTGGAGCGCAGGTTTCCGCTGATGGACCTCCACCAGGACCGAGTCTCCTGGCTGTAAAGGACAGCAGAGCTCAGTAGCTGGTTCAGGCACGGCTTCACAGACCTGAGCGTGGAGAGAGCAAACAGTTTTAATCAACATGCAACAGTCATGCAACAGTATTGTGGATATAGGGAGTTGATGGGGGTACAGTTCCCATGCTCATGGGGCAACCTAGACAGACAGTTTGTGTTTACACTGGGGATTACTGCGCATGGCAAACTGAGCAAGGGGCAAGAGATCGGGCCATTTCAACCACATCTCTTTACACACTTTAGACAGCCTTAGCTTGAGATTCCCATTGCAGTGCTCTACATGTGTGCTATACTAGTGGTGATAAGCGCAATGGAACTGGTGAGCTATTCCTAGAGATATGCACACTTCTTTAATAACCTGACCAGTAAAATTGGTGCCTTGATGGCTGTCTATACTGAGGGGCAATCCAAATCGGGGTATGAGCTCTGCCAATAACTTTTTTGCCACTGTTACAGCACCTGCTTTTCTACATGGGTAGGCCTCTACTCACCCAGAGATAACATCAACCATCACAAAACAATAAGTAAAGTTCATGCAGGTGGGGAGCTGCAAGAGGTCTGCCTGCGCATGCAGGAAGGGACCCTTCGGTACTGGACGCGCAGACAGACTCGTGGATACAGCTCTCCCAGCATTGTGTGTCAAACAATAATACCTTGCTGAAGAAGGGACTCTATTACAGGGCAAATGCCCATCACGAAATAGGATACTGACGTACACATGGCAGGGGATTGGCAGGATTTACAGTAATTTTGACTGAGTCAGCATTGACCATGTAAGCCGCGTCGTTTGCATGGGCTGACCATATTTTGACTGGGACTCTTTCCAACAGTCCCTGTCATGAACATGGAGTGTCGGCCCCGTCTACAGGGTTTGAATAGGTAATTTCCTGTAATACTGCCAGACCCTCATGCTCTCTGTAAACTGGGATGTCAAGCTATACACCATCAGGGGAACAGTAAATAGAGCAATTTAGCTTGCACAATAAATCAAATCCCAACAAGTTTACGGGAGAACAGTGACTCAGGAAGAATGCATGTTGGTCAGAAATTGGACCTATCATGACCATAAGTGGGATAGATACAGGATTGGGTATTGGCGTACCCGTATACCTAAAGCATTAAGAATTTCATCAGAATGCATAATTTGTGGAAACTCAGAAGCTTTTACTGTGGAGTGTGATACGACCTTGTCAACCAAACATGAAATCTTTTGACCAGCAATAACACAATCAACATAAGGAGCAGTGCAATACATCAGTATGCATGGTGCAACAAGTTTGGAGACCCCCTGGCAATCCTAACCATCAGCCTGGAGTTGTGTCAGTGGAGGCTGGGACCTAGTCCTTCCACTTGGCGGATGTGGACACTCAGCTTTCCAGTTTCCAAACTCTTTGCAGTAATTGTACTGATGACATTACATGCTCGTGTAATACCTCTCAGCAGTTTGCCCTGGTTCATATGATTAGGGTGCTCATCTCCCTTGCCCTCCTGGTGTGGGGCGAAAACCTCTCCTTCCCAGACAAGGTTTTAAACTCTCATTACGGGTTTAGCAGCATGCTCCACCAAGTGGAATTACCATTACTGCCATGGAGTGCAGCGGAATTGGCCGGCCAACGCAGTCCGCCACATCCAGGCCCGTCGGCAATGACTGCTTGGCCATCGCCTTCCCATCCTCCCCCAGCTGTAAAAAAAAAACGTACCACATGGCACCTTCAGGGACGTATTCAGCAGCATGCGCCACAGCTTTCCACAAGCCGAAGGGGTACTTCGCAAATCCACAGGCTATGTTTGTGGCTCGAGTGCCATGCCATGCTGCCAGAGGTGAACACCTTTCTGGCTAATGTGTCCAATTTCTTTCCCTCTCTGTCCACAGGCAGGTTGGAAGTGGATGCTGCTGGTCTGATGGAAATAGTGGCATCCTGTATAATCAACCCTTCCGGGGAAGGGTGTGTGGTGAGCAAAGAAGGGTCTCCTGTTGCCGGCCTGTACTTCTCTCTAAAATTGGCGTTTACAGGGGGAAGAGTGCATGGGTGCTGCCATAAGGAGGATAAAGGGTTCGCAATGGCTGGGTTAAATAGCATGTTATGCTCAACTGTGGGACCCTTGTCCAAGATATCAGTGAGCTCATACTCTGAAAAAGACGTGGTAGACGCCTTCAATCCAAGGACGCCAACAACCCTGTCAACCAGAGCCCTGAACTTGACACTAGCATGAGTATAGGGTTAGTTTTGTTGCAGCTCAAGATCTGGAGAAGTATTCAGGCCACTACTGTCCTGTAAACCTTGAGCCACGGCCATTAAATCAGCCTGGTCATTGAAATAATCGACACAGCAGGCTCCCGTGTAAACTGGGTCGACTCGCTCAATGGACCTCATCGATGCCGAAAATTGATTGCATCAAGTCAAAGAATCCCAATGTCGATAACGGCACGAAAGAACCATCGCCGACTTTCGGCGCAGAGGCCTTGTCCACTGACGGAGTAGGCTTTCGAAGCCAAGGTGGCTTTTGACGCCGGTGGTTCCTTCGGTGCAGAGTGACGCTCGGACGACCGATCGACACTGTGGTCTCCCACCCTTGCGCCCTTCTGGCGATTTATGCCTAGTACGCATGTCACCGGAAGGTGTTTTCAACGTTGACTGTGTCGACAGAGTTCCCGGCTTGGGGTCCGGAGCACCGTCCGCCACTTTTGCCACCAAAGCTTACTGGTTGGGGGCCAGAGTCACACTTACAGTAGCTTGGCGTTTAAACATTTAGAACATAGAAGTTTTAAAAAAGTTCCGACTCTTCCCGAGTGGTCGGGCTCGCTGAGGGCTTACCTCGTTCCAATGATGAACTGGACTTGCGTCGATGGCAGTGGTGCTGCTTCTTCCTCGAGGAAGATGACGTGGAATGGTTCCTGAAATGGGACAGTTTCTTGGTCTTCTTGTGATGTCATTCCTTCCCCTTGTCGGGGAGAACTCCTCTGTCTCGGCCTCCAAAGACTGGATGAGAGACTGCACCAGAGATTTGGCGGATGGTCGGCCCAAAGCTAGTATCCCGGCCCTCTCACGTAGGGACTTCAGCTGCATCTTTGAGCCCGACGTGCAGGCCTCAGTGTCGTGAATAACACCCAGACACCACAGACAAACATCGTGGGGGTCAGTCACTGACATTTTGGCCTCGCAATCGCGGCATCACCTGAAGCCCAAAATCCTGTGAGACGACATTGCGTCAGGGTTTTCTAGCAAAAACGTCCAATTTGGTACAAAAAAAGTAAAGTAAACTTGAGTAGTATACCCGATGCAGCGTGCAAGCGCGCTGAAAAAAGGTACTGAAGCATGGGGTGTAGTGATGTGCTATATATACAATGCCTGATGTCATTTCCAGAGCCGATGGTCGAGAGCCAGACAAGACAGTCCTACAGCTGAGTCGAGGTCCACTACGCCCTGTAAGGAAGGCATGGTATCAAAGCAAGATAGACATAAGTGATCACAGTTCAAGAGTGTTTATTAAACTGTAAAAGGGGCGAGATAAACGCTAATCTAAATCTAAGATGGGAGCAAGCTACGACCATCAAATAATAATACAGTCCTGGTAGAGTATACTCAAATAAAAAGTGCCAATACTAAAAAAGAAAAACTATTGCCAATCCTTACCACTATGTTACAAAATAGTGTGGGGTAATGTTTCACAAGACAAGAAAGAAGCGTTCACCAAATGAGAAATCAGGATGTTATGGCCGGTGTCTCCCTTCCCCATGTTTTTAGCACGGGCCAAGGAGGGACTCTCACACTCCTGAGCTCCTCTGGCACAAGCTTACAGTTCATTTCCACTATATAAGGGCCTTGTGTGCCCACGTCTCTTCTCATGCAAAGTCCCTTGCCTCAGAGGGCCCGATGTTAGGCAGAATCCTGTGCTTTGCCCTTAGGGACCACTAAACACAATTAAGACTACAGGTGGCAATACAAGTTTTACCTTTGGTACAGGCCTGTATTACTATGTCAGAGTGGTAGCAGGGTGGAGCAGCAAGGCTTATCTCAAGAGTATATGAGCAGTAGCAGAGATTACACAAAGGGACCACAATTACTGTGACTCAAGCAAACAATGACTCAAGGTTTCAGGTAGAAAAATATAAGTACATTTATTTTTTAAACCATTCGTTATAAACACAATACTTCTATTACCCTTAAACACAGACCACACGTCAAATATACTACAACTAACCAATTCACTTTGTACAGTATGTCTCAAGGTAAGTACCCTGTGTTTGGATGAACCGGTGTTACGAACAAAACACGTTACCGCAAATAAGATTGCGATCACTTTTTGACAGTTCGGTCTACTAATTAAACGCGTATCCATGACATGAAATGCTACCGGGGCAAAAACACACTTAGCACCCGAGATACTCAGAGGGAGTTGGAGGCAAAAATCACAGGCAATATTTTGGTTAGGCAGACAGGATCAGGAAACACTCAGAGACAGGAGTTCAAAAGTCAAAGGGCCGGAGCCAGGGTCAAGTGACACCGGGGGCCTGTTGCCGAAGATCACATAGTCAGACAGTCACGATTCAACGTAGCCAAGAGTGCTTCGATATTGTCAATGTTCGGAAGCAAAAGTTATAAGAAGGAGGGAAGACAAGGGCAAGCCTTGAGATGAAGAAAAGGGGTTCACCCAGTTTCCTCAAGCAGAACACAGTACCTTATTCCAATGGTGCAGCTGGTGCCCTGGCAGTTGTTCCTGTTGGTTTCCCGGAGACCAACGATTCCTGGAGCTTCGTTGTGAAGGACGACGTCTGAAGGGGGTCTGCACCACACAGGGATGAAGCCGGCAGCAGCGACAATGAATAAAAGGTGCACTCCTTAAAAACAAGAGAGGGTCTTCAAATGGCTATCCGGACCACTACAGCAGTGTGCAGCGATTTTCGACCAAGGAAGAGGATCCTCTGGCTGTGGAAGATGAACTGGTTATCCCCACCAGGCTGAAGGGAAGAAGACTGCGGACTGGATCTTCTCTTAGTCTTTGAAGGGTAGATAGCTCAGGACTGCAGCAGGGCTTCAACGGGACGGGGTAGTTGCAGCAGTCGTTGTTCTCGCTGCTTCTCTTCGGTTCCGGGTAGTTCCAGTGGCGACTCTCTGACCTCTAGCCCAAGAGACCTGCCTTTTATGCGCAAACCCCCCATTAACACAGCCTGGCTGTCAATCACCCAGCAGGATGGTTGTCCAGCCTGGAAAACCACCTCAGCCAATCATGGCAAAGTGCGACTTGGGTTTCCTAGGATACCCTGTGCAGGGGGTGACTACACCCCTCCCTCACATTCAGCCCACCTAGACACCCAGGCGCCTGGTGGAGGGCTTCGGAGCAGAAGCCTGCCAAAAGACAGTGAACAAAGAAGGCAAACCTAGTTTGCCGTGCAAAGTAAAACACAAGAAGGACTTTAACAAAAAGAAATGGCGAATAAACCCAACCGGAGCCAGAAGACAGACAATTTGGTCAAGCGGGTTTATGTTCGAGACTAATATAATAGCCAAGAACAATACCACATTTATCTAATATAATCGCGGTAGAAAAGTTAGGGTAGATACCACTGCCACCAGCCAACTCTAAATGTTAAAAGAGCAAAATAATGCTCTAGGACGTACAGATAAAAGGGATAAAACTTAACCCTTTGCAGTACTCCATGGAAGATGGGGTTACTGGATCTGTGATAGATTGACTAAGTAAAGTTAATGGCAACTTTACCCTTTTCTGGGGGACTGTAGTCAGCCTCAGAAATGGAGTCGGGGGAAGTCTCAAAGACAACCCTGTGCCACGGCACTGAAGGTGCTGTGTGACGCACAAAAGAAGGGGGCTACTGAAGTGGTGTACTTCAGAGTCCACAATCACAAAAACAGAAAAATACACATGGCAAAACACAGGTAAGAGTGGGGAAAAGCTCACACTGTTAAAAAGTGGAAAAAAATAAACTCCAAAAGTCCAGTAAAGCTGCTGGGGGACTCACTAGGTGAGAGAAATTAGCCATAAATGAGAATTCTCCCTAACACCCGATATGCCAAAAAAAACAGCAAAAGTTCCTTCTGTAAATCACATCAGGTGATTACTCTTCACCCTAGGATCCCTCTCAGCTCCAATCCTTCTTTCAGCATCAACCTCCCAAAGCACTTGCCAATTTAAACAGACTTCCGAAGGGCAATCTCGTTTTGCTGGGTCACTCCGTTAGCCGATGGCAAGTGCAGGCTTTACAAAATCTTAGTTCATACAGCATTCCCCTCAGCCGGGTGCAAACGTCAGTTTCACAATTCTATTATCGTCAAAACGTATACAATGTGTCAAGGACTTTCGATTGTACAAGGGGTTTTGTTTGACCCGTGTATGACCACCTTGACACCTCACGTTGGCCTTCTCGAAGGCCTCTTGGTATTTGCAGTTTCTTTACCCCTTTTTATTCAGCACAGTCTTTTAGTTCAGGAGAGGGCTACCAAGTTAATTCACAAAAGACCTCAGGCTCTTAATCTTCTTAATGTTGCTACTGCAACCTTGAGTCTAGCACAGACCAGCCCACTATCAGGTTCGTCTGACTCACCTCAAGCAAACATGTTGCGTAGTACTGGTTGGCCGACTCTGGACTCCTCCCTGTAATCCCTGTCGATGCAGTAGAACTTCGTGAAGGTATGCCTGGACCTTCACGTAGCAGCCCTGCAGATGTCCAGCAGGGGCACACCAGACAGGAAAGCCGCCGTTGCAGCGATCGCTCTGGTGGAGTGGGCTCTCGGACGGCCGGGCAGCGGTCAGTTGGCCAACCGATGACAATGCAAAATGCCACCGGAGAGCCATCTTGAAATGAGAGCCTTGGACAAGGCCTTTCCATGGTTCACAGGACCATAGTTCACAAACAGTTGTGAAGTCTTCTGAAAACCTATTGTGCACGTCACATAGAACTTCAAGGCACGAGCAATGTCCAGCGAGTGCAAGGCCCTTTCTGCCCGTGACGAAGGTCTCAGGAAAAAAACAGGTTACACCAAAGGCTTGTTGAGGTGGAATACCGATGGAACCTTCGGCATGAAAGAGAGGTGCGTCCGGAGCACCACCCTAGAAAGTGAGGTATGGTTGCTGGCAGGATATGGCCCGGATCTCGTCCACTCTCCTGGCAGAGGTGATGGCCACAAGTAAAGCTGTTTTCCACGAGAGGAACTTGAGAGGGGCCTGATGCATCGGCTCGAAGGGGGCCCCCATGAGCCTTGTCAGAACCACGTTGAGTTGCCATCCCGGGGCAAGAGCCTTCACTGGCGGGGAAGATCAAAAAAGTCCTTTGAGGAACTCCTTGATGAGTCAGTGAGACCACAGTGAAGATCTTTCTGGAGACCTGGTGTAGCAGGAGCTAGCCGCCAGATGCACCTTGATAAAAGCGTGTGCCAGGCTGGCCTTGGCCAGGGAGAGCAAGTATGGAACAATTTGCAGGACTCTGAACCGCGGCAGGGTAATCGTCTGCGACCAGCACCACGTAGCGAAACGCTTCCACCTGTGACTGTAGCACTTCAAAGTTGACGACGACATGGCCTTGGCGAGGATCTCCCTGCAGTCTGCAGGAAACTTGAATCCACCAAACTCTACGGCTGCAGGATTCAAGCCATCAGGTGCAGCGATTCTGGGTCGTGATGCAGAATTGCGCCTCTTTCCGGAACTACAGGCAGCTTGACCGAGGCGACGCCGACAGGCTGAGAAGGTCCGGATACCAAACCTGCCTCAGCCACGCCGGGGCGATGAGTATCTTCCTGAATTGGCACTGTGGGAGTGTGTTGGTGACTCGTAGCAGGAGAGGCAATGTAGGAAACGCGTACATGAACAGGCCGTCCCACGGGAAGGAGAACACGTCCCCCATGCTCTTCGTTTGGTGGAATGTGCTGGTAAACCTCTGGCATTTGAAGTTTGCCACAGTTGCAAACAGATCGATCTGGGGCCTGCCCCACTTGACGAAGATGCGGTCCACCTGGTCCTGCCCAAGTTCCCACTCGTGGCAGAAGCGCAACTCCCTGCTGAGGGAGTCTGCAATGGTGTTCTAGACTCCAACTAGGCGAAGAGGAACGAGGAACATCACTTGTGCGACAGCTCAGCACCACAAGTCTTGCGCTTCCTTAGAGAGTGCTGGGGATAGAGTGTCCCGCTGTTTCCTGATGTAGAACTATGTGGTGGTGTTGTCCGTGAAGATCCTCGCCACCTTGCCCTTCAGAGAAGATGGGAACGACTTGTGGGCCCAGAACACTGCCGTAGCTCCAGGATGTTGATATAGAGATCCTTCTCCTCCGGCAGCCACAGGCCTCTTGCATACAGATGTCTGGTGTGGGCTCCCAAGCCTTGCAGGGAAGTGTCCGTGGTGACCATCTCCTGGTATGGAGGGTTTTGAAAGCCTGTGCCACGGCCGATGTTGGAGCGGACGCCCCACCACGCCATCGCCCAACAGAACGCCTAGTCGAGTGGGATCTTGTCTGCAAAGCTTCTGGCTGCCTGTATCCAGCGAGCGTCCAGGAACTCCTGAAGAGGTCACATTTCTAACCTGCAGAGCCAGATGAGATAGATGCAAGACATCATGCCGAGCAACAACTTGATGGTTCGCACTGTGGCAATCTTCATCGACAACAGCTGCACGTGTCGCACCTACGGGGCAAGAAAACTTTCTGTGCTGCAGGGGCTACCTTGTTAGGGTCAGCTCCCTTAGCCGTCGTTCGAGCAGCTGCCACCAACTCTATCGTTGACGAAGTCTTAGCCTGCGCCTCTTGGGCCTGCTTTGCAGCTCGGCGTTCTTCTCCTCCGTCCGCGGCCTCTCGGATTTCTCCCGCAGTTTAGCCGGCATAGATGATTTCATCTTTGAGGAGGATCTTGATTGCCGGCTGGCAATGGAGGCGGAGGGTGACGTCGATCGCGCTCCAGCCACCTTGGGACCCGCTTCCGCAGCGACCCAGGTGGACTCGGACTTGCAGTTCTGGGCCTTGTCATGGGCTCCCACAGATAAGGCACCCTCAAAGGACTTGAAGACCTCTCCTCGGACAGGCCGGTCCTGGGTGAGGCATGACCCTGCTCGAGGCAGAGGCCTTAACATTAAGCCACACCGCCAGTCTACTGTGTGTTCCATAGCCCGCACTTGGTGCAGGGCTTGAAGAGGGACCTTCCCTCCTCCTTCTACTCTGTCATGGTCGGGAGGGTGCAAAGTAGGCCCAATGGCCTTCTGGAAACTTCGACGATCTTCGCCCTTGAGGGGTGCTGAAATTCACCGACAACAGATCTTGCTTTTGGCAGATGGAGAAAAGAGCACACAGGCTCTTTTGGAACAAAAATAGAACCTTTAACTATCGAAAACACAAAAAAACATAGAAGTGGCAGGCAGAGTAAACTCAAGAACTCCGACATTGAAGCATGTGGTAAAAATCGAAAGATGGCTGCTAGAGGCGGGCCTTAGGGAGGGGACTGTCAGTGGATGGGGCAGCATGACCCAGAGGGCAGTGATTGGTTTAAAGGAGAAATACAGTTTGTAAGTGAAAGTGAAACTGTTTATTCTTTTACAGAGGATTCCCAGCCTGACGACGGGGAATATTCACGAGCATGTGAATCCATGTCAGACCCCATGCTGGAGAAATGCGCTGTAAAAAGACAGAGCCATACAACACTGCTTCCCAGATCCAACACTTCTATGATTTCTTGTTACCCCTTTCCGAGTGCCTGACTGGACCCTATTTGTTCAGTACTCTGAACTCCCAGTCCTAGAGGGTACCTGACTAATTCATAAATTCTGAAATTGTAATGACACATACAACAAATTTAAAAAGTAAAAGCACCACACTTAAGCTGTAGCCACAGTGCAGTAAAAACCTGAAATAAATGACCAATTATAGCATACAGTTCTCTCAATGATGGATTAGCAAGCATGCTGACTCTTCCGTGTTAGGTGCGCTGATGGTTTTTACACATGGGTAAGACATATCCACTGTGAGGGGAACCAACACAGGCCTCATTGTGGTTGATGGTTACCGCTCATTCCTCCAGAGGCTCACTGTGGCACCACTAGGCAGGCTTTGTCCCAACTCTTCCATAATGGGCTTCTTGGCTGAGTCGTCCTCATCATCGATGTCCATGCTTGTAAGTCCTGTAGGTGGGGATCCTGAGAGAAAATCTTGGGGACGACAGTTCAACATGAAAAACCAAGCCATAACACACTCCAGAACTGGGAGGGGGTAGTGCCCTCCTTTTACCACATGCCACGCAGGTGCTCCATCTCTGCCCAATTTCAAGGGTACATTGTCTATTGGACACACTACCACCTGTGCTGAAATGGTCCACGTTTTCAACTGTTCAGTTCCCTGAGGCTGTACTTCATCAGTAAGAAATCAACCTGACAACGAACAGTAGATTGGAATTTTAATGATCCATTATTTGCCTGTCAGAATATTTACACAGTTTTAATATGGCAATTACATTGGCATATATTATACAGAACAAACCACTGGTTACTATGGGCCTAGGGTTGTCAGCTTACATACTCACGATCTTTGTAATTTTAGCCTTCATACTCAAATGATTTATCATTGACAACCGAGCAAAGTAATATATCCCACACCATTATTGTCACATTTCTATAGGCTGTGGGGCTCAGTGGTTTCATATTCTATGTGAGTGGCCTATGTGAAGCCTAGCCATATTAAAAAAAGACACTCACTTGCATGCCTGTATATACAGCCTATAGCAATAATGTTCTTAACCACACAGAGATTTCTTGTTTAATTTTGTAGGTAAATATTACAAGAGTCCCATATATCATCAACTCTCTAATTTTGATTAATTTCTTAATGAAATCATTTTTTGCATCACCTCCAATCAATTAATTTTGGTATCCGTCCCTTTCTCTTGTCCCCAGTATAGTGATGAGGCATCTCTGTAGATTTTAGTACACCATGTAGAGGAGACCAGGATTACGTCCCTTACGTCAATACTAACAGCAGGGAAGCATTGGGCATTCTAATGTGATTGTGAGGGTGACCGCCTGGACATTTATTTAAAGAATATTGTTGGAAATGGTGTTCATTTTGCCTTATTCACTGGTTAAACACATTTCTTAAATCTTGATGATGTTCTTTTTGTTGGATCAAAATTTCCTCTCACCAAATCCACATCTTCGATATATCCTCCAGTGCAAACTGTCTTCAGAAACTTTTTCAGTCACTAGGCAGCAACAAAAGTTCAAAAACTGAGGAAGTGGGGCACAAAAAGGGATCCACACTTCTGCTCTTGCACCAACCGTCGAACCTCTTCAATTGCATGCATAGACAGACCTTGTAGTGGGCCTGCACATGTACAGCAACCCCTTGATGACCTCATCTTTTAGTTCTCAATCAACATACCTCATCCTTCCAACAGCCACACATGAAGATAGAGACCATGGACTCGGGTGAAGCCCCCGACCCACGACTGCGACACGTTTGCACTGAGAAGAAGGCGAATAGGTGAGCAAATGGCCACCACTTGTAGGCCTGGATATCATGATCTCTGGGTCCAATCTGGGGAATTCAGAATCATGCAAGACCTGAACCTATTCAGCATCCTGAGAACTAAGGGGGTGACTAGAACCTGTGGGAATGCAAAGTGGAGCTTAAAAGTCCACTCCTCTAGAAATGTGTCTCCCAAAGCCACCTTCAGAAGAAATTCCCTCAAACAGAAACTTTTGCACTTTCTGTTGTTCTTCATCATAAAGAGACTAACATGAGGCATCCCTCAAAGGTCAGAGATCTCCAACAGGACCTCTGTTCAAAGCTCCCACCCATGGCAGCCCGAGGCTTGCCTCCTCAGGGCATCCACCAACCCATTCACCATTCTGGCTAAATGGGCCACCGAGACCCAGATGCTGTTCCTCCCAACCCAAACCAAAGCCGCATGGCCTCTCTGCATGGTGCAATGACCCCCCCTCTTGTTGGGGTGGAGCATAGCCACCGTATTTGTATGTCAAGATAATAAGGTGAGCATCTGACAAATGTTACTGATTCAGTTTTCGAAGGAAAAGCCTTCCTCACCCGATTGCCCAGGACTGCTCAGATGAACTTGAGCCATAGCAAAAGCCGATGCTGTGCAGCAGTCGACAGATGTCCTAGAGGATGCCTGCTCCAGTGAATGGCCCTGAAGGAACCAGTGGTCCAGGTAGGGAAGATGTGAATCTGACCTTGCTGAGAAAAGCTGCCACCTTCGAAACCAGCCAGTTGAAAACCTTGGGGGCGGAGGTTAACCCAAAAGGAAGCCCAATGAACTGATATTCGGTGTTCCCTATCAAAAACCTCAGGAATTTCATGTGCTTTGAGTCTATCGGCACATGGAAATAAGAGTCTTGGAGGTTTAGCAACTCCAACCAGTCCTGGCTCTACAGAGCCTTGAGGCTCTACTTTAAGGTCACAATGCTGAATTTGTCCTACCATGGGAACTTTTTCAAGCCCCAGAGTTCCAGGATGAGATGTAGTTCTCCCAGCTTCTTAAACCAGTAATAATAATAAAATAATAATAATAATAAGTATCGAGAATACCATCCGGAACCCTCCTCAGAGCCAGGAACCATTTCCACGGCCCCCTTAGTCAGAAGAGAGGCCAGTGCCTCAGAGAGATCCTGAAAAGAATCAAGGAGGGCTGACCTGGGGCTTCTTGAGAAAAGGGAGCGAATATCTGTCCCTAACCAACCCAAGCACCTAAGCATCACCTGTGACTGCTTGCCATTCTTTGAGAAAAGCAGATATACATCCTTTAATGAGACCAGAATAAAGAGAGGGATCCTTGGAGAGGCTTCAAAGCAGACAGTGCCAAAAGCATTGATGACATATAGAATATATAGAATATTAACCCATACAGGCGTCTTTTACCCTGTAAAACAGGGCACACCACCTCAGAGTAGGGTTAGCCAAAGAAACCAGAGTCTTCCTGGGCATGAACAAAGAAAGGTTTTTTAGACCACAACCTCTGGAGCCATAACTGAAAGGTTCAGCAAAAGAAGAAGGTTGCTGGACTGCCAAGCCTAGCTACTTAGTCCTGACCTTTTACTGCTTACATCTCTCAAGAGATTCATTGGCCATAGCTGTGTCCAGCCATTCAGAGTGCACAGACAGGGCAAACTTCAATGGCTTTCAATAGGGAAACCTCTGTATCACAGACACTTTCCCCATGGATCAGGCAGCACAGTCTGCTGCATCCCGACTGGCTTGCAACTCCTGACATGGTGCTTCCTTTACGTCAGCCACCAGGTCTAGGAACTTGCCTCTGATTTCTCCCTTAAACAAACGCACCAAGGCATCTGAAACAACGGTCCACAATATATACAAACATTTTGACAGGCACAAGAGGCGTTCGCCACCTTTTAGTCCATGCTCCCACAAGGAAAGACTTTCTTAGCCAGCGCGTCAATCTTCTTTCTGTTCCTATCCGGAGGAAGAGCGGTGGAGGAAGAAGAGGATTTCAGATTGGTCCTAGCTACCTGAATCACAAGACTGTCCATGTAGGGATGCTTTGAAAGGGACACATGGCCTTCCGGCACCGGTTTAGATTTTAGAGGTCCTTATTGCCCATGGTTGCAATACAAAGATGGGAGTTGCAAAAGACTCATTCATTTTTATTTATTTATTTGTGTCAATGGTTTCAATTAAACCTAACACAAAACATTCACAAGATAATGAAACAGTACCAATACAATACAATCATGCTAAATATTGTGACTATATCTCTAAAATTTGCATTAAATATCTTAAGCCCACCAGAGTTAATGATATTTGCTTTCTAGCACATTTCGATACTAGAAGGAATTTCTAATTGAAAAATGTCTTTCATGTAGAAAAGGGCCAAAAACCATACAGCTTACTTCCTGTAATATAGGCCAGTCTATAAGCATGTGCTTTAAAGTGTCAATAGAGAAGTGGTTATCACAAAATCAAGAAGAGGACCATTTCACATTATCACCTGATCGCAAACTTCAGACCTCATGAGATGGGAGAGATTTCTTCATTTGGTACAGGGAAATTTGATTAGATAATCATGAATCATAGAGAGGTTTTTCCTCTGCAGCAATGGTGTAATATAGAAAAAAAGTTGCAATCTTTTCTTTAGTACAACCCCAATTACAACGTTTTATTATACTTTATTTTATTCAATTTATTGTGCTATTAGTTTCAAAGAACTATTTCACATATTTAAAGGAAATACATAAACATCAACATTTCAGCAATTATATTAATAGTTAATTCCTTATCAAGGATTTTTAACATTCATTTAAACTTCAAATCTTTATACATAAAAGTGAACATTTGTTTGTTTGTGGTGGGATTTGTGGCGAAGCCTCCTTCCTTATGCAATTCTACACCGTTTCACCAATCTGTACCAAACTTTGCATAGTTGACCCTTAGGACCCTCTGGAAATTACTGGATACGTGACATTTGGACACCACACCCCTTTCCCCGGATTTCAGCAAAAGTCAAAATGTGTTTGTGGGTTTGTGGTGAAGCGTTGTTTCACCAGCCTGCATAGTTACCTGTTAGGACCCTCCAGACATAACTGGCTACATGACATTTGGACACCACATCCCTTTCCCTGTATTTCAGCACCTTCACACATGAGACAGTTGCCTGAAATTGGTGAAACATCAATGTGGTCGTAGGAGGACTGGTCCTGACCCGAGGAACAAACCTTGAGGTCCAGGCCCAACGATGCACGGTTTCCAAGATATCTGTAACGCAATGCCCTGCACCACACCTGGGTGAGTCGACAGGTGGGCAGAGAGCACAGAAGGCCCTATATGCAGTAGCACACCAACTCTCGCCTCCCCCCAATGCCTGCTGTGGGGTATGTCAGATAGCCACACGCACCCATTCTCAGTGCAGTTTACTTCAGGGTGTTCAAGTGTTAAGCGAATCAGAACAGCGACCGACAGGATCAGTGTTATCATGTCTCTCTACAGAACCAGTTCGGAGTACGGGTACTTCTGCTAGTCATTTCAATAAAACTAGTCAACTCATTTAATCATTTAAAACTGCAATGCTGATATATACAAAACAACCCCTTTTAAAACTATTAATTACATTTCATTTTCACTTTTAAATCACATTACTTATGATACTCAAATTCATAAATTTCATGCAAACGTTACAAATTATTCCTTTCATTTTAGTTCTTTCAATTTAGTGCTCGCCACCATCCATACATACATTGTAAAGTGCAATTATTAACAAAACGTTGTTGCAATTAAGACTATACTTCCAAAAAACACTCTTGCTTATAGAATTAGTATTGTAAACAAATTGGCCAGCAGTTTTAAATACAGATGTTTCAGAGTCACGCAGAGCTCATTATGGGCTGTGTAATCTCTATTATATCCAGTCTCAAGGTGACAAGTTCGAGACTTCTGAGGAATAAGTAGTTTAGGGCCCAAAGAAGACCATGTGGGCAGACGGTCAAACCTTAATAATAAATGAAATCTACAAACTAGACTCAAATTACATTTCTGCAGGTAACACTATGGAGATAAAAAAGTGTAGTTCAAAAGGCAGTGTCTGGATATCTTTTGAGTGATTAAATATGGCATTATTAGCTACCCAGTCCCAAGCATTTATTTTTTTCATAAACCCGGTCTTTAGTTGATAATCAAGCGACCAATCTGGGGTCCAGTTCGAAACAGATCAAAGGCTAGCATTGCCCATGAATACAATCCTGTTACCCTTGAGCTTCTCCCGCATCAAATGATTCACACCCCTCAACAGAGGGCACTTCGTGTTCTTCCAAGCATTAATAAGGAGTATGCCCCTTCTCCTAAGAACCAATGAAAGAAGCAAGAGCAACCCAAAACCAAGGCGCACCAGCTCAACCGGAACAGACCCAGGTAAATTTAACATTGATCTCCAGAATTTGCCCTCAATTACTTTTAACCAACCCAGGTCAAGCGTATAGAGAGCTTCCAATCCATATACTATGGGCGGACAAAAACATTGTTTATATAATAGGGCTATACCCTGCCATATAATTAGCAATTTTTTGTTATTGTTGTGAAGGAAATAGTCCTATCCCACCCCCCTCCCCCGAGACTAGGGGAGGGAGAAGACCCCACAACAGTGCCAGCCATGCCCCTGCCCTACCACTCCATTTTGTATCAGGCCCATACTCCATTTTGTATTAGGCCCAGAACAACCACACAGAGCTGCAATGCTGACATCCCGAGTTTGCATAGCGGTGCCAAGCCACCAGAACACCAGACCAGCTCTGCATGAACCCTGTTCTCACGGAAGTCCATTCCCATTCTCTCCCTCCACTTTTGCGAATGTCTAGTATTACATTCAGGAATGTGCCCAGCACAGAGCGTGAGACAGTATCAGGCCGCTGCGATGCACTCATCCATCTCCACCAAACTGCCATCAAGCCTCTGACCCCCCCAACCCGCCAGGCCAGAGCCAGCCACCCTCCACCGACCCGACACCCAGACCCTAACATCTCCAAGGTGTCCACCACAGATCAAAGAACTTGCATGCCTGCATATATTCCCAATAGCAACATACATCTCCTGTAACGTGAGGTACCAGGGAGGAATAAATTAGAGATCAACCCCCCAGGGGAGACATTGGGTGCAGGAACTGCAGTATTAGTGAGCCTGAATGTGAGGGTCAATGTAGCTGTATTTTATTCTTTTTTCTCTTGGACACCCCTTTCATATAATGGCCAGGTGCCTGCCATGATGAATGAATAACTAGTTCCTGTTGTTTAGCTTAGATTAGATAGTGTTTTTAATGTGCGCCCTGACCTTCACTGCAAAGATGAGCCCAGCTGACCAACGTGCACCAAGATCAACTGGGAAGAAGCAGCCAATTAGCGCCTGGCATCCCCTATGTAGCAGGCCTCGTTATATGCCTGCACCAACAAGATATGTGAATTTCTACTGTAAATACTGTCATCACTGATGATGCGTTTGGCCTTTTCAGTTTGCTGGCCGTGTAATTTTTGGCAGAGCGCTATCGGGCAACAGAGTTCTTTGCTGGCATTTATAGTATATAAACTTTGTTATCCTTGCAGAACCGTCTCTTGGTCTTATTCCCTAACAAGGTGTGTAATTGTTTGGATACATGTTCAGAGGTCGGTGCCTTCATTATCAATGAGGTCTGAATAGTTCGCTTTCACTTCTTCTCAGCCATCAGTTTCACATACTTTCCCTTATCAAACTCCAAACCGAGATTCTTATAGCAGGAAGTCAGTTTTTCTGGTATTAAGGACCAAATCATATTCATCTGCATATCTACAAAGCTTGCTGACTGTCTGACGCAAGTCCACATAAGTGTGATCAAGCAACACAAGGTCATCAGCGTAGGACAGCCAGCGAACATGTTTGCCCGCTAACCTTGATGAGCAACAGTTTGATTTCCCCAAAGAGTAAGGTAAATCTGAAATGTATACATTAAATAGCAGGGGGGCCAGCACACAACCCTGTTTGACCCCCACGATTAGTGAGGACTGGGTCGGTGTTGGCACCCACCACCATCCAACTGAACACAAACCTAAGTGGATTCATGCAACTGCCGGATTGCCAATGTTAAGAAACATATAACACGTAGAGAGGCGGAGAATCCACTGCTAAGGCTTTTCTGATAAAAGTGTCAATAAAGAGCAAATGATGCGATGTAGAGGAGCCTCCCCTGAATCTCGTCAGCAAGGTTTCCAGCAGCCGCCTAGAGTCTATCAAGGCCTGCAAAACTCTAAGGAGCAAGGTTGCAAACAGTTTGCTAGTTTACTCCAACATGGACAGAAGGCGTTCGTTAGATGGCAAGCTCCTACAGTCCTTCTTAAAGACGGGAATAAGGATCATTCGTCGCCATGATTGGAGAATTAGACGAGAACAGCACACCTTCCTAAACAGGATCACCAAAATGTTAGCCTATAATTTCAGATTTTGTTTTAATACCACATTGGCCAAGCCATTGGGTCTGGGGGATTTAGATTGTTTTAGCCTTTTTCTCAGAATGTTGACATTCTCTTTGTCAAAATTGAATTCATCTAAAGTGCCCTTTTCTATGTAAAATGTTTTTATGTTGACCATACTGGTGTGGAACTCGAATTAGCCGTATAGTGTTGTGCATTGCCCAGGTAGTACACAAATGCTTCCCAGATTAACTTTGTCCTCCCTCCCTCTCTCTAAAACTTTGTATGTTCTGCCACTGCATGTTATTTAAGGAGAATCCGTCCCTTCTTAACCAATTGGTGTACTTATTTTTGGCTACACGAATCTTCATGTGGCGCTCCCAAAAATCTTCAGTTTCCCTGTGAATAAGCCTGATCTTTAGTCTAAGTGTGCGTTTTGCACACACAATAGCTTTATCATACCATTTTATAGGGTCACTTTTACTATTCTGAAATGCAATCGATTGGGTGGCCAAGGCAAATGATCGAGTCAACTTAGTGATCCATTGTTCAATGGAATCGGCAGTCTTATTATTAATATCTGCTGTGCTTTGGTCCATTCTATTTTCCATATAGCGGCCCATACTATTTAAGTTACCCTCACTCCAACTAATGCGATTGCCTCCACTGTTAAACAATCCTCCTGACTTAAATACAACCTTTCTATCAATGGAGGGCATGGAGGTCTGAAGAACCAGAGGCGAATGGTCGCTGTTAACATTCGTCAGTATATTGAGGTTTCTAACATGGGGAGTTAAATCACATGAAGAATAAAAATAATCAATAGTGACATAACTTACTCCCAATGCCAAGTAAAGCGACCCGGTACGCTCCCTCTTGTGCATCCATTCGACATCACTAGGTCACTGCGGAAATTGGACTAGTGCCGCCCAGGCCCTATTCATCCTGGACTGTGACAGGGTGCTGCTCATCCAGACCCAATCATTGCCATCTAATAAAGCACTGTCTACAGTAAGCGTTTAAGTCACCAGCTCTATATTGTAACCTAGATCTGAAGAATACAAAGATAATATTGTTTCCATATTACTAGCAAAGATTGTGTCAGTCAGACTGCCCCAGAGGGGGGCGAGTCATACATGTTCAAAAGCAACAGCCTTTTCTACTGGCTGTCAGGATCAAAACACAATTCAACGGCAAGCACATTTTTCTCAAATTTAGGAATGTTAATTACTCTTGCTGTTATACCCTTCTTTACCCATGTTACCAGCCCCCACAAAGCCACCCATGTATTTTGGAAAACAACATAACCATCCACAATCAAGTCTCCTGTAGCATAAAAACATTTGCCGATCTCAGCAGATCCAGAGAACAGACTGGCCCAATAGATGGCAGTGTCCTCGAGTAGTCCAAGTTATTATACTGATTCAGATATAGTCATTATACATGATACCTACGCCATGGGGTAAAAACTTGGCTAACCAGTTCCAGCCATGTTAGTCATCAAAGGGTTGGCAAGAAGTCTCAATATTAACCTGTTTTTTCAGACCAGTCTTTTTCATAAATACCACCTTATGACTTTGATTAGGGGTAACCGCTGCCAATGTACCACTATGCAATCGAAATCCCAGTTTTAGGTAATAAGGAGACCGCGTTGTTATAAGATCGGCAATAACCGCCGAAATGCAGTGCACACTCGTAGTATTTATATTGACGTCCTCCATTATCTCTGACAAAATCAAGGTCATTGTTGCTTAATAGTTGCAAAAGGTGGAATTTGTTGTAGAACGTTAAACACTGATCGATTCATTCACTGATCCTTTTGGATGGCATACATGCTGGTGATAACTATTGTTTTAGGATAAATACACCCTCATGGGTTACTTGTGCTTCTGGAATTAAGTAGTTTATGTTTTCTACGTTCAAAGTAATCCTCCTGCTCGCTTTAGGGTTAGGTTCCGTTGTGGAGCATCCTCCAGCACAGTCTCACTGCTGGATTCCAGTTGCAAGTCTGATTCCTCATGGTCTACTTCAAACAAGTTTACTTCGGGTTGGTTCTCCTGCTTGTCCTTCAGCGGCCAACTGGTCAATGCTCTAGCCTTCTTTGCCTTGCTCCTTTTCCTCCTACTGACCTTTTTCCTTGCATGTTTACTTAGACCTTGAGAAAGGGCGATGTTGTTAGAATCAGTGCTGCCAATATTTTTGTGGCTCCCTATCAAGGGTTTCTCAGTTTGTTTTTGTTGTGTTTTTAGCAGGTGTCGCTGTTTATGGCTCAAAGGGTCCTCTGATTTCCCAGAACAATCCAAGTCAATCATCGATACTGTACGAGCTTTATTCTGATCCAACCGCCACAGGTCCATCATTAACATTTGAATAGCAACAACTTGCTTTGCCCACACCCCCATAGGGACCTCGGGCAGTTTTGGACTTTTCCCATTTGACAGCAGAGATTTTACGGGTTTTACCAATTCTTTGAACCACAAGTTCATGCTAGCACCTCCATTGCAGCGGCAGTGACGAATAAGGAAGTAGTAGAAAAAGGCAAGTTCGCTCAGAAAACAATTCCCGTAATACTCAACGTTACTTAACTTGAAGGTAATTCAGTTTCCAGATAGCAACTTGTGAAAAAAATGTCAAATATCGTACCTCTGCTGTATAATCACCTTCCCCACCAAGTTACGTTGGTCCGCTAACGCACTTGTGTTTGCATTTGATGTGAGTGCGCAGAGGGTGTTTAAAAACCCAGCAGGTGAAGGTAGGAAGAGACGGCAATCGGGTATGTTGTAATTCAACTAGAATACTTGAAGCAACAGGGACCGCCAAACTGCTACAGCACTTGTGTCTGCCCTATACTTATACTTATAATTTTCTGTGGTTTTTCGATTAGCAGTTGTAAAGAAACATTTAAGCGTCCAAGCAGTTCTCCAGAAATCGCACACCAAAGGTTATATAATTGGCATTAGGGATGTCATTTCACAAAGATGCCAGGGATAGCGGAAGTGAAATCACATGACCCTTTACCTCTGATATCAAAGGAACTGATGTCCTTTGACCCCATACCGAAGTGACATCACGGGAAGCGATGGAACACAACCTTTTACCCCTTGACAAAACAGGAAGTGGCATCACATAGCATTGTTCCTAAGTACACTATGAAAAATATGGTTACAATATCACTTTAACGTGAAACATTTCATACAAGAATGGATCACCAGGTGTATCGGCAGAAAAAAACATGCTATAACTGCAACTTGCGAAAAGCAAATTGCATAGTCCGAAATAGATGCTTATTCTAATGCTTTTTTGAATATTTTGTCTGCATTGTGAATTTGAGGTGTTTAGAACAGACTAACTCAGTGACTCACCCCCTGAAGTGAACCTGAAATAACCCTTTAATGAGTCTAGCAATGATTGTATAGAATTCCAGAAAGACAAATTATTTGTTATTCATATTCTTTCTTATTTAGGGTCACTGCTCAAAGTTTTTTATTCTTTACGAAGCCTGAACAAAAAAGCCAGCCACACTAGAAACAATGTTTTTTTAATGTTATTTAGGGGTAGCAAGGGAGACCACAGGGGTTGCAAGTGCGACCCCTTGTGACACCTAAATGACATCCCTGATTGGCATCTACGATCCTGCAAATTGATTTTTAAGTCACCAAATAACGATATGCCTATAAAGCTTATAATTGTCCTACAAAGCATTAGTAACCTACATTAAACCAATGCCAATGCCAATAGAGATATTAAACCTAGCTCGATTCGCAATACAGCAATTAGAAGGCAGTTTGGCAATGACAAATTTCGTCTCCGAAATCAGCCCTTCCAATTTATTCCAGCATACTTTATTGAATTTTAACAACATTTCAGCACAATACAAGAGGTAAGGATTCACCTTTGTTTTATGAAACTTCAATGTTGGTATCACAGAGAAGCGGCCAAATCTTGCATTCATTTTCATCATTTGGCAATTGCCAAGCCTTCTTTAGTTTAGATTGTAAGGTAGTGTAAATAATGGTTGCAGATGGTGATCTATAAAATACGCATCATAAACATTGAAATTGATCTGTACTTTCAATCTTAACACCTTCAGGTTTCCATGTAAAACAGGTTTCTTTTAACGATTATTAAAGGACAAAATATTTGATTTTGAACAGTTAATCTCAAGGTCGTTGGTAAGCACATTTTTAATTAAAGCATTAAGGCTTTGTTTTAATCCTACAGGGGTTCTGTTGAAAATCACCAAGTCGTCAGCATAGGCAAAATAGTGAATGTGCCCTGACACTAGCTTGGGAGGGAAGGCTCTAGCTTTATTCAGAGCCCACCCCACATCTGCTAGGAAGAGATTCAAATGAGCAGGGGCAATCACACATCCATGTTGCAGGCCACAAAAGCTTTTGGCAGGTAACAGCATCTTGCCTGAGGTATCCAGTCTTATACTTATTTGAATGCGAGTATGAAGCTGGGGTATAAAATATAGTAATGATTCTGGCATGTCCCAAGATTTTAATTTGGACCATAACCTCGACCGATTAACCTTGTTGCAGGCAGAAGCCAAATCGACAAAAAGAATAAAGAGTGCCATTTTCTTCTGTTTTGCCTCTGATTGCATGATTGACATTATGATTCCATTTAATTGCATACCCATTCTTTTGGCAAAGCCTGATTAGAACATAGTCCCACACATTATAATTAAGTGCCCAATTGTTCAATTTGCCCAAAAGCAGGACAGCAAGAACTTTGATAGCAACATCAAGAAGGGCAATAGGACGATAGTTGGCCAGATCACCCCGACTGCCCTTCTTGAAAATTGGGACAATAACAGAATATTTCCTAGAAGATGGAACATTCAGGGTTTTTAGAATGCTATTGAATAAAAGATGAAGGATATTGGACCATACACAGGTTTTGGATTTCAGAGTTACAATCCCCAACGCACCCGGCACTGCTGCTCTGTATAATTTGAAATTACTGATCACTCCCAAAATGTCCCCATAATGAAACTGAATGTTACTCCTAATATCAACAGGCTGTAGATTAACTGCAGTTTGCTCTATTGGTTTGTCAAACAGTTCAGTGAAATGCCTAATCCATTTAGTCTCCATAATTAGATTAATTAGGTTAATATCATTACCCTTCTCCAAGGAATTTATTATTCTGCAGAGTATGGTTCGAAGCATGAAATTGGTGTCAGCGTGCCATATTGAATATTTGTAGAATTTCAACCAATTTGTATGCTTCTGTTCGAGGCTTTTTATAATATGAACAGCATCCGGACCTTCAGGTTGCTTATAAAGGGCCTCATCACGATTTGTGCGTTATGTGGGCACTATTCCCGCTGAGCGGAAATAGCGTTACCGCCGGGAGCCATCACAAGTATGCAGGCACGGAGACATGGCCTCGGCGGTAATAGCGGCGGAAAGTGGGCTACCCAGTGCTAATAACGCTACCGCAGAGCGCTGGCGCAATTAGCCCACGCTATTAGCACAGGCGGAAAATGTGTCACCGCTGGAATGGGAAACACTGCGGCAGCCATTTTGGAAATCACAATCCATTGAAAATCAGAGCCATTGGCAGCAATCCACACTTCCAGACCGCCGAACAAGTCTCAGGAGAGGGCAAGGGGCAAGGCAGCCCAAGATCATCAGAGAAAACCAAAGTTTGCAGATGCAGAACTCGCTGTTCTGGTGGATGAGGTTGTGGCCCACCATGCAGAGCTTTATGGAGCCAGGCAGAGGAAGACATCCTCCCAGCGACGCACCCAGATCTGGCAGTCAGTGAACCAGAAGGTGTCGGCAGTCGGACGCGTCTCCCGGGATGGGGAAGATGGCCGCAAGCGTTGGAATGACATGCGGTTCCGTGTAATCCTGTCCCACCATCGACAGGACAGCCTGGCCACAGTGGCAGGCTCACTACCTGCACTGGACCTGACTCCATGGGAGGAAAAATGTGGTACTGTGATCAGCATAGAGGGGACTGAGGGAGTTGGAGAAGCCAAGGCGGGCATGGGCACCCAGGAAACTGAAGGTGAGTCAAACCACCCCCCAATCCTAATGTAACTACATCAGCCCAGCACAGAATTCCCCAGTGGAACCACCCATGAGCCGGGCACTGCTATTGGGGGCAGTGCATTGGAGCCACTACAGGCACCCACGTCAGCACCCATGTGCTAGTGCACCAAGGCCACCCCTGTGAGCCAGAGCAGTAGTGTGGGCTTCGAAAGGATACATCCAAGGGCCATGCACCACACAGCCATGGCAGGGGCACAGAAGTCCCCCATTGGGGGCTGGCAGTGGCAAGTCCCAGCCCCACCCCCAACCATCATGGGTACCAGCCAAGTAGGTCATGGGGACCAGTTGCATGCAAGTCAAGCAACAGCTAGGCCACCAATGTACCCCTGCCATGCCACCACACCCAATTGCAATCCCCCAAGTGCCCCCCATAGCATGTGACCCCATTGTTGGCAACCCACAACCAAACGCAAGCAGGCCAGGCCCTTACATCAGTCCAACAGCCCTGTGCCACAACCCTCAAAATTCAATAACAGTCAAGTATTACAACACACGTGACGGAATGTATTCTAACACCATCACCTACGTTCCCTACAGTCACACAAGCATCACCAGAGGTGACGAGGACGCAGCAGGGCCATCATCACATGCGACCTTGTGCGCTGCCTCCTCCAGTCCGCAAAGGGGATACAAATCTATCCCTAGGCGCAAGACACATCCCGCCACATCCCACCACCGCAGCAGGGTCTCGCCCAGCTTGCCAGGAGCACACCTGTCACAAGTGACGATACAACTGTGGCAGTCCATGCTACCAGGGCATGCTACCTCAACAGCCAACACCCAAGAGGAAGAAGGGGCGAGCAGCAGTGATGCCCAACATGCAGCAGCACCACTGACACCAACTCCCAGTCACCACTCTCCACCACCCAACACACCCGAGAGCGCAGTCCAGGAAATGGAGCACACTCCAGGCCCACAGGGCCTGGCACGCCGGCGGCACGCACACACCCCGGAACTAGACAGACACCAGCTCCTATGGCACCCTGGTTGTCCTCCCCACCAGGCAACCACCCCTCTCTCCATCCCTGCTGCCGGCACCTTGGCCGCAGTGCAATGGAGGAACAGAAGCGGCAGATGGAGGACATTGCCAATGCACACAGCCAGCACATGCAGGTGATTAGTGAGGCCATCCAAGTGGCCACGAGGAGGAGGGCCCGTGACAATGCGGACCAGGAGAGTCGTGGAATCATGCACAGTTTCACTGACTGGGTTCGGACAGAGGGTGTGCGAGATGTGCAATTGTGTGGTGGGGTGATGGGTGGTGGATGGGTGGAGGAGGGGGTTGTGTGCTGGGGTGTTGGTGGTGGGCGGGGGCAGGGAGGTGTGTGTTGGGGTGATGGGTGGGGGAGGGGTGATTGTGTGCTGGGGTGTTGGTGGGTAGGGGAGGGGAATTGTGTGCTGGGGTATTGGTGGGGGGTGGGGAATGGTGTGCTGGGGTGTGGGTGGGGGAGGGGGAATTGTGTGCTGGTGTGTGTGGGGGTAAGGAGGATTGTGTGCTGGGGTGTCGGTAGTGGGTGGGGGAGGGGTGGGATGGAGTTTGAACAAGTTACATACAAATCTGAAAATGCAAGGACATTCATGATGATTGTGTTTTCGTGCTCTTTAAATCACACTGTGCTGGTTGTGTACTGGGTCAAGTCACCGTACTAGAAATAATTGTCAGTTACTGCCTGTCGGGCCACACTCCCTTCCCTCACTTTATCCCTGTGTGTCTGCTCTGTCTCCTGTCATATGGTCGTCTTCTCCATCTTCCTTTGGGTGTGGCCTCTCAGCGTCAGGGGCACATTCCTCCTCAGGCAAATGTTGTGGAGCATAGCACACACCAAGACTATTTTCCCTACTTTGTTGGGGGCATACATGAGGGCCCCTCCAGTGCGGTCCAGGCACCGGAATCGTGCCTTGAGTAGTCCAAATGTGCGCTCTAGGCATATGCGGGTCTGGTTGTTGACATGGTTGTTGGAAGTCTCATGTGGTGTATCTGGGTCACGCATAGAGGTCATAAGCCAAGCCAGCTGCGGATATCCAGAGTCACCTGCATGGAGTGGAATACGGACATCAGTCATTTGTCTCATGCATGGGTCTACAGTCGCAGTATATCTAGACATTGATAGCTGTGAGCATGCTTGTGTGCATCCAGCCCATGCAATGTGTATGTGTTATCGGTGTGCATCCTTTGTGTATTATGCAATACATTCCTTGTCCTGTACATGCACCTTGTGTCAATGTGGCGGGTGTCCTGTGGCATGTCCAGGTACACTGCACATGGGCGAACAGCTATGGTACGGGTGGGCATGCTGTGTGGATCTGCGCTGTGCCACATTCAAGATGCATTGTGGTTCATGTGGTCTGATGTGTCATTGTGATGGCAACAATGTGTGTGCATTACTGGTGTCCAGCCAAAGGATCTAAAACAAAAGGATCTAATGCCTTTTTTTCGACACCAAAAGGACCGAAAAAAAGGTTGAATGCTTTTTTATTTATTTATTTATATATTTTGTTAGTTTGGTATGCATAAAATAAAAATGTAAAAAACGAAAACGGGGCGTTGGGGGCGGAACCCCCCATAAAAAAACAAAAAAAAAGTGACCCTTTTTTTCGGTCCTTTTGGTTTCGAAAAAAAGGGCATTCGATCCTTTTTTTTTTCGATCCTTTCACCTATAACCTCCATTACCATTAGTGTGTCAAGGTGTGTCAAACGTGTGCATGCACCCTTGGATGCCCCCCGTTGATGGTGCATATGCTGGACGGGTGCTGCCAGTGCCTCCTCTTGACATGCAATGCTTCCTGTGACTATCCCCCTCCCCTCGTTTGTCTTGTGCTTCAACTTGTAGATGTCGACAGGTTCGTACTCGCCCACTATCCAGGTCTGTTGTCCTCTGTGCCTCTCCATGTATCCCGGCAGTGTGCTATTTTGTAGCACCATGGAGTTGTGGGTGGATCCAGGGTAGCAGGCACAACAGTGGCTTAAGATGAGTCTGGCCCAAAGGTCACCTGCATGTTAAGGGAGTGGTAGTGCTTGCGGTTCGTGAGACAACCCCATGGGCCTTGGGCACCACCAACGCAACATGGGTGCAGTCGATGGCTGCTATTACATTGGGCAGTTGTGCTGGCATAAATGTGCGCCTTCATGTCATTCACCTGGTCCTTGTTGGTGGTGTGAGAAACTTGACAGTGTCTCCGTAGCTAGTCCCCGGGGATCTGTCATCCAGGTGGCCAGGACATGGCCGAAGTTATTGGATCCACTTCCTGGGTGTGGAATGGCGAGGGAGGTTCACCTGGAAGGGGGGTCCTTGGGGAGTGGGATACCGATGGGTGAGACGCAGTATCCCCCTTCTTTCAACACCTTTGCCCCATCCTACCATGTAAGATATTCCAAAACACTGCCTGCCCCCCTTTTCCCACACAAACGCTTTCACACAACACGAAAGACAACGGACTAACACCAGAGCCGTTTACCTGACATGTCCCAATAAAAGGGTCAGGAAAAGTCAGGCAATTGACCAGAACCACACACACCTGACAGCCCTTTCCCTTACCAACAGGGATAAAAGGTGGAGCACACAAGCACAGGACAAGCAAGGCAGACCGTACAACGTGAGAGCTAGCTCAGCACGGCAGTTCAAGAGGAGGAGAAAGAGGGGTGAGAAGGAGAGAAGCGACCTTGCCCTTTCTGACCAATGCCTGTGAATCCTCCACAGAAGGAATCATAAGACCGCAAACAGTAGCCAGCGTGTGTTGCAGCAGAGGTTTACGGTACGCAAGACCCTCCTTCGCTGATAATCAAGCTGGGGAAGGACGCTGGTCTCGGTAGTACCAACCTTGACTTCAAGGATAAAGAAAGGCAAGCGGTTCATCAAAGCCGGTGAGTTGAGAGGAGAATCGATAAGAAACTGAATCCTGTTGATCGAAAAGTAGCCAATGGCTAATTTGAACTTTGAAAGAATTAAAGATACGATTGAGGAAAGAGGGGGAAAACCAGAAACAGAGGAGGCCAGCACCACATGGGTGCTCAAGCAGGAAACTCTGGGTGATAAACCCATGGTAGAAACTACCGTAACCCGAAGCCCTTGGGAAGAGGTGAAAAGAGGTCAAAGTGGTCATACAGGGGTCTTGTAAAATCCTCAGTACTGTCAAAAGTCTTTGACTGACAGATGATTGCGAAGCTAAGGGAAATTAACCCCGCTTGGTGAAATTAGTGCATGAACAGTGTGTGGAAAAAGTAAGAAAAGCCACAGTGATCCCGGAGGAGGGAAGCCGACATTGGAAAGGGGTCAGAATCCGAAAGAGGGTGATCCAGGGGTGAAAACTGATCACCCGAAGTTCATTGGAAAAGGAACTGTTTGGTTGATTTGTTCAATGCGATTGGTGAAGGGTCAGCGCCCGGAAGAGGGGGACCAGGGGTGAAGTACATCAGGCCCCCGAGGGCAAGAGACTTTTTAATGAAAAGAGACTTTGCCATCAAAGAACCTGCTAGCTATAACGGAACTGTTCGCTCGTGCTGGGAAAGGTCAAGAGTGTGCTGTGCTCCAAGGTTCTTGTCCCGTGCTGAAAACGTGGGGAAGGGAGACTCCTGGCAGTCACATCTTGACTTATTATTTGGAACACTTCTTTTCTTTATTGAAACCCTATCCCACACTTACTATAATTAGCTGTAAGGAATTGGCAATAGGCTTGTCTTAGTATAGGCCCTTTTATTTTGACACAACGCCACTAGGACTGCCTTATTTTTTATTTGATGGTTGACACTTGCTCCCAACTTAAATTTAGGTTTAGCTTAGGCTAAATTGTTCAATAAACACCCTTGAATGGTGATCACATGTGTCTGTCTTTACTGTTGCCACCATGAGTTCCCTACTGTGGGCAGTGTGATGTGTTGGTTGACATGGCGCAGGAGGGTATCCAGCACCTGGGCGAGGACTGCGTTGAATGTTGACTGTGCCATGGCATGCATTATGGCCACCGAGTGCTGGAACGTACCCGTCCCCAGGAACTGAAGGACTGCCATCAGCTTTACCAGTGAGGGCATGGCTGTACGGATGTTAGTCCTGCTGCCAATTTCATCATGTATTGTGGCCAGCAGCTCAGTGATGCTCTCCCTGTCCAGGCGGTACTCAGTTACCAACTGGGTGTCACTGAGGGCCCAGGGTAATGGTCTGGCCCTGGGGATGGGTGCTTGCCTTGCTGCAGCTGCTCCCCTCCTCCTCATCGCCCCCTGTACTCCTTGTGCCCTGGCATGGTTGTCCTGCATCTGAAAGTCCAGGAGTAGCTGCATGTCCCAGCATGCAGCAAAAATGGCCGCATGTTGTTGGAAAACATTGTGTGGGGCCTGGGTGGGTCATATGTAGCCCTCTGGTGTGCATTGTGTTCCCCGGAGGCTTGATTCCTGGCACCTGGGTTCATTTACCTCCAGCTGGAGGCTGCAGGTAATTCTCGGTTGTATCAGCACCGGTTTTCGGCGCCAATACAGCCAGGGCTGTAATTGCGCTTTGTGTTATAGCCGGCATTACAGCCGGCGCAATAACAGCCGTATGTAATAGCGCCGGCAGGTTTTTCAGTCAGCGTATTTGCGCTGACTCGTGATCTGGCAGAGCTGTATTGGAGGCGCGAATACTGTTACCGCCAGATTTAAGGGCTACCGCCGTAATTGTGGCGAGGCCCAAAATCTAATGGAGCGCTTTAGAGATCTTTTCTTTTCTTGAATGCAGCAATTAAATGTATGTGTATATATTTTTGGTTTTGTCCTCCGATTTGAGCACCATGCAATGAATTTTACATAACAATAGGAGAAATTCAAAGCACCAAAAGTCCTTTCTAAAATGCAATCATCAATAGAATTGTAGAGCTTGGCCAAGGAACTATTAGATTTATATATAATCTGTGACTGACAAATTAACTGATTTCCCCTCTTATTTCAAGGTTTCCTGGACAAAATGTTCTATACATTTGAACATGCCTATATAACGCGCAGGACAAAATATAATGATCACTATGAGGAGAATATTTTGTGCCCATCTTGAATGAAATATCATGCAATTACTGTGATGGGAAAATATAATCTATCGATAAACTTTGGGAGCTCCTCTGCCAAGTCAAAAGAAGCATCAATCCTGAATTTAATTCACTATTTAAATAGAGAAGATACCAGTTCCTCATAAGATTTAACCAACTCTCAGCAATAAAGTTGCCAGTTGTGAAAGAGGGTTAAGTTATGCTGGACAGACCTGATGAGCAATCGAAATTCAGATATCCAGTGATTATTATGCTGTTTAAATCTCCCTCACTGTACCAATCACAATGTTTTTTTCCACTGTGTCAAGGAACCTAGGTTCCATTCAGTTGGTTTCATTCCAGTAGATATTTACAATTATGAGCCTTTTGAAAGTTACTAAATGATTAGAAACATTTGTTAATTTGACAGCTAGAATACCAGTATGGATCATTTGCAGTTTTTATAAGAGACTCCAGTGTCGTTTTTGATCGCAGTCACTAGCCCCCCAAAAGGCTGACCATGCTTTCCCTTAAGAGCTGGCTGTAAGAAAACTATAGAGGCATTCATAATAGGAGGCTCTTGAAGCCATGTTTCTTGCAGAGTAATTATTTTGAAATAGGAAAAGCAGGGTAAGGTAGTTTTTGGTTGTAATGGATGGTTAAATCCCCTACTATTCCAAGATAGCAGACTCCAAATAGAAGCCGACGAAGGACCTGGTCTGGAGTGTTTACCAACATGTAGTAGAGCAAATAGAAGCCAAGCACAGTAATCTGCTATTTTTTTAACTGGAGCATTATGTATCACGGTTTTAACAGACCGTTGTGATATCTTGCCATTATCAACAGAGATCCTCGAACCAGGGATCTCAGAATTCATAACTGATGAGAGCAGCTTCACATCATGATTTTGAGTTTGAGCCAAATCCGTAACATGCATAGGAAACCTCGAAAAGATTATACTTCATTGACAATAAAACAACTTTCTCCAATCATAGCATATTACAAACAACCTTAGAATGAACGTGGAGCAAAACAACATCTGTCCTATGAGGTACGTTAAATTCAAATTGATCGAAGTCCTTCAATATTATAGTTTTCCGATTTGGGATGTCAGACATTAGATCTATTTAATAATATCTGAGATTTTGCACAAAATGTATTATAGGCCCAGAGTCCCAGCAGAGGCGCTTATACAGAATCTGATTTGAATTTTGGAGGAAATGGGTTTTAACTCCATAGCAGTCTCTTCTGACTGGAGAGTTAGCATAGACGAGACCATTAGCAGAGTCACAAACAGCGATATGACAAGTGGATTTTGTGCAAGAAGAGGGATTGCAAGCAAAATCCTTTGAGGCATATATCTAGAAGGGCAGAGCATCTTCATAAACTGATAGATCTAACAGAGAATCTTCATTTGCGCCAGGTGAAGTGGTATGTTAATGCTTGTGAGGAACGTGGACGATGGAACTTTGTTTCCTGTTCGATATTAGTCTTCCGGCTTCATCCTTTTCCACATTTCTTGATTTAGATGAAATTGCATTTTCTTTTTTTACCCTTTTTCTTCTTGTTCTTCTTGTTCTGAACAATAGGCAGTGAACCAGCAGACTTATCCATGCCATGAGATCTAGAAATCTCATATGTCTATCACCCACATTTCACAAATGTTTTCGAGAGCTTTTTCATTTAGTCACTTGTTTCGTTTTCTTTGGTTCTTTGCTTTTGTAATGCCTTCTCTATTTCCTTTTTTAACCATTCAGGTCCTGTCCCACTGCTTGCTGGCTATCAATTGGTTGCTGCAGCACAACTCGATTGTCTTTGCCGCCTTGAGGTAGAACTTGAGAAGGCACAGCCCCTCTGAACAAGGTGATTCCCGCTTTCAGACAGAGATAACTTGATTGCCTAATGAGACATGACAAACACACAGACGCAGATATACTGGGAGGGTCTGTAATTAACATTTTAGTGTTGCCTTCCCAACAAGGCTGAAACCCCACAAGGCGTAGGATCGGTTATGATGGCCTAGCAAAAATACAAAAGTGTTCCCAAGATAATAGTGAGCTGAGCATGGGGGAAAAAAGGAACCATTGTGTGCTCAATTTAAACAGCAGAAAGGTCATGTCTGCAGTGAACATTTCAGAGAACAGGTTGTAGTAATTGAGGATCTCTATTAAGAGGAGGTATCTGTGGAAGGATGCTTTGGGACAGGTATTTCTGAAAGTTTATAGAAAGCAAATCTATGTCCTTTTACTTAGTAATGACCTGTAAATCACTTGCTGAACCTCTATCATCCACTGAGAAGGGTCTCTGATGATCTTGTTCTTCCAGGAAATCTTCATGGAAAGTCTTTCTCTCCCTCCCTCTTGGGATAAAGGATTCGCAGTAGGTGATGACATTTTGTATATGGACCTTTCAATAATATTATTGATGAGTGAGCAGAATTACTAGTTTAGCCATAGACAAGTCTATTGTTGATGTTGATGCTGCCTACCATATCCTAATTGATGAGTTTGCAGATATACCATGGACAGTTTTCATTGAGGTCATGGTGGGCAAGGGTGCTGTGTAGAGTATATTAGTTGTTACCAAGCCTCTCAGACTCTTTAATGGGTTTTGTCAGATGCAATAGTGTATCTTTTATTGTGAGGAGGCCACAATTAACTCTCTTTCCTTAGCAAAATAGCCAGCTCCAAGGTCCTTTCTTTAATGTATTACTGCAGAATCCCTGCCAGATCTCAGTCATCATCAATGCAGTCTGGGCACTGTCCTAGATAAGGGATCAAAAGAAGACACGTACACTGTAACTATGGTATCAGAAAATGGTTTATTTGAAATGTAAGGGAGGCATGGTATCAGAACTATGACACGGACACAAAAGGTACAATTTGTAAAAACTTTATTCAAATCTAGGGGTTTGGAAAAACTCCTACTTTGCTCTATAGCTAAGATGGGAGTAGTCTCTACCATTAAATAATAAAGAAAACACAGTCCTAGTCAGTCTGTCAAATCAAAATGGCCTATACTAACAAAACCTCAGGTCTGCACTATCTCTTATACAAAGAGTGTGCAAAGGGAAATATGTATGCAAAGGAAAATCAGTGTTTGAATATAAAGAATCAAAGTGGCTGAGTCAGCTCTCCTCCCCACGTTGGACAGCACGTAGTAAGGTGGTCCCCATAGACAGGATGACACACTCTGGCTCTCAAAACAAAGCAGTTCAAAACGTGGATGGAGGCCCGCCTGGCCTTCCACGTTAAAGTGACTTTTCCAGAGCTCCAAAAGTTATTTCACAGTGCAACAAAGGGGTTCACAGTTCAACCAAAAGTTCATGCAGGTCTCCCTCTTTCGGGAACGGACCTCTCAATCGCAGCACTTGTAGTGGTTCCCTTCGCCAAGCTTTATTAACATTTGTTAGGAGTTCCCTTCCAATAACCTATCACACTTCCGGTCTCTCTCAGTCGGGCTTCGACCTTTTCCCGATGTCGAAGACTTTCGAATATGCATGGTTTTTACTATAGACCTCCGTATGACCACTTTGACTTTCCCCTCCCCTCAAACTCTTGTGTTATTTTCCCCAGTGTTTCTTGGTTTATGTAGTTCAAAATCATAAGCACAGGAGTTCAATATTCACTTTCCACTTCCCCTTTTGCCGGGGTCAACCTTGATCATCACGCTTTTTAAAGTTCATTCACTTCGTTGCTTTATAACAAAAACATGTCATCTTTCGCAGAGACTTTCGAGTGAGCTACTTCCTTTTGCCGGAACACTCTGCTGCTCTATCACTGGCTTCACAGTTATTAGTAATTTAAAGTTCACCACAGGTCTGCCTTTTTTCGCTTCTCATCCACATGCGTGCAGCCTTCAATTGTAAGATATATTGTTCCCACTTTAATTTTTCCTTAACACACACCAGTCTTTCATCTTGCTCGCCAACTCACCGGGGTGGTGCATTCCTTTCTTGTCTTTGCCGTTTTAATTCACGAGTCAAGGTTGGTTTTTTGTTTTTTAATATTTTATTTATTTCACACAGGTTATGCACATATATTTGTAATGTTCAATTTTGCAAGTATACAACATATACATGTTAACGTTCTCATAAATTTGGGTTTTCTTGAACAGCTAGCTCTGCCAAATATTGTTTATACCGCGACCATATGTTCCTGGGTTTAGAGGGGGGCATTACTGAGTCTATGTACAGTTCCTCGGTTTCGTTGACCCACATCATGTCCCTGTTCCAATCCTCCATTGTTGGAGGTTTTATGTTCTTCCATTTAATTAATATGACCCTTTTAGCTATAAGTAGGCTTAGATTCAGCAGTTTTCACCAAGTTGGGTTCATTTTTCCAATTGCCCCCAACATACACATCTGAGATGTCCATTCCACCGGTTGGGCTGCCATTCTATCAAGAGCTCCGCAGACCTCAGACCAGTATTGTCTTAGTTCCACACAATCCCATAACATATGAAATATGTTAGCATTTTCAGAGTTGCATCTTGGACAGGTTCCAGGTGAAGTGGGGTATATTCGCTTGAGCTTTAATGGTGTGTAATGCGTCCTATGAACTATTTTGTAGTGAATCAGTTTGAATCTTGAATTGCAGGATATCAATTTGGTCAATGCACAAATCTGGGACCAATCCTGGTGGTCTATTGGTTGCCCCAGGTCATGCTCCCATCTGCCCTTAGCCGTGTGGATTACCGCCGGGCGTGTTTGTATTATGGTTTTATAGAGAGCAGATGCTGTAATTTTTTGAGTCACCCCTGTGTATATATATCCTAATCCCATGTTTATTTCAGGTTCTTCCGGGAATGTTGGGTAGATGTGCTGTGTAATGGTTGCTACTCTTTGGTATTGTTGTTTATGCGCATTCGTGTTTCCCACTGTATCTTTAATGTCCTCCCACTGGAGAAAGCGCTTCTCTAAGAATAGCTGTCCCCATTGCGTAATGCCTCTAGCACTCCAATGAATTGCTGTTTCACTCTCTATGGAGAAGGGTGATTTAGCTTACTGACGCCAAATATGTCAGCGATTTTGGACCATGCCGTGATAGTAACCTTAGATGGGTTTATCATGTTGTATTGTTTAGGGGTGGGCCTGGTTATCCTTTGTAGGGCCAACGTCGCCTCACGCTCCCTTGAGGAGGGGGAGGGGGGGCAGGGATTAGGAAGTATGTGGCCCAACCCGCTGCATGATGCGCCTGCGCTGCTAGGTAGTACAATTCCATGTCAGGAGCCATCAGTCCGCCCCTGGGGTAGGTGTCTGTCAAAACCCTCCAGCTCAGTCTAGGGTGCCCACCCCAAATAAATGTTATGCAGGCGCTATTAATTTTTGAGAACAAAGCGCGGCCCGGCCATACCGGTACCGTACTAAAGAGATAAAACAGTTTCGGCAATATTACCATTTTGATCAGTGCTAACCTCCCCATCAGTGATATGGGCAGGGCACTCCAACGCTTCATCTTGGCACACAGTGCTTCTGCCAGCACACTATAGTTTAATGTGCGGGATAGTTGGGCGGTTCTAGCTATATGAGCGTCTAGATAAACAATGTGTACCGGACTCCATATAAGTCCATGTAGGTTTTGGGGTTGTATGGTGTCATCAGTGAGCGGAAATATCTCCGACTTATTAGGGTTCAGGCGTAATCCTGAGTAATCACCAAACTTTTTTTTACTATGTGTGGTCGGGATTCTTTAGATATAGTAGGATGTCATCTGCATATAGCGTTATGATTTGTAGTTTGCCCTCAAGCCGTATCCCGAATTTGCTATAGCGTGATCTAAGGATGTCTGCTAAGGGTTCTAAGACTAGTGCGAAAAGTAGTGGGGACAATGGGCAGCCTTGCCTGGTGCCTCCTTGCAATTCCAGTATGTCTGTGAGGGACCCATTAATTCTTATCTTCGCATGGGGTCGCGTATATAATATCTGAATCCATTTTATGAGTTTAGGGCCGAACCTGTAATTCCTCAGTACTCCGAATAGGAAGGGCAACGAAACAGTGTCAAATGCTTTCCGCATGTCGAGGGAGACGGCTATACCTTGGGTCTCGGGGGGTATTGTGGTTATGATTTGCTGGCATCGTATTATATTTGTTGCTGAGGACCTGCCCGTTATAAACCCTGCCTGGTCCTCATGTATCATATATGGCATCAATGGTGTAAGTCTGGTCGCTAGTATCTTCGCTAGGATCTTGGCATCAGTATTTATAAGGGATAACGGCCGGTATGACCCACATTCTCCTGGGGGTTTCCCTGGTTTAAGCAAGAGTGTAATTATAGTTTCTCTGGTGGTTTCGGGGAGTTCACCTATGTCTAGTGCTTCCGTCCAGACGGCATGTAGTCTGGGCGCTAGTAAGAGACTAAATTCCTTATAAAACTCAGCTCCCAGACCATCCGTGCCTGGTGCTTTCCCATTGGGAAGTGCCTTTATTGCTTCAATTATTTCAGCCTCTGTAATCGGTTCCTCCAGTGATTCCCTTGTTACATCAGCTATAAGAGTTGTTGGTATCTGGGAGAGATAATGCTCTATTTCGCGTCTGTGACGGTACACTGAGGAGAGTATAGGTCTTTATAGAATGTTTCCTCTATATTGTTCTGATCTGTGGACATTGTACCATCCGACATTTGTATGCAGGGTATAGTAGTGGGACCTCTCTCTACACGCACCGTTTTAGCTAATAGCTTCCCCGGGTGCTACCCTTCCCCATATCTACGTGCCGCAGCAGGTCTATCGAAGTATCTGACCTCTTGTTCTGCTGCTTCCATATATTCCTCCAATTTGGTCTTTATTTCTGAACTGAGTTGGGGTGACGGGGAGGTTGCATACTGGGATTGCAATGACGTTATTTGTGTTTCTAGTCTAGTTAGCCTACCCCTGATGTCTTTGAGAATTCCACCCTCTGTGGATATTGACTGACCTCTTATGCATACTTTAAATGCTTGCCATAGTGTAGCCTGTCTGGCGACCGAATGTTCATTGATGTCAAAGTATTCTTGTATATATTGTTCCATTGTGTTTTTATAAACCAGGTCTATTAGGGCTGCAGGTTTAAATCTCCATGGTGGCCTGCCACTAACCTTGTCAGGGATTCACAGTGTCAGTTGCATCGGGGAGTGATCCGAATAGGTCCTAGGGTGTATGTGGGAGTCAGTTACCCATGCCATGCTGTCTCCATCTATTAGCCATAAGTCAATTCTGGAGTGCATGTCGTGGACAGTGGAATAATACGTGTATTCTCTTCTGGTGGGATATAATGTTCTCCAAGCATCTTTTAGGCGCAAGTCTGATATGTGTGTAAGTATTGTCTGCGCTGCTTTGGTTAGTGTCCTAGTTTGTGTTGTTGTGCGATCAAGTTGTACGTCTAGAATTGTATTAAAATCCCCTCCACATAGCACCCGGGCCGTAGGGTAACTCGCCATCTTTTCAAATATTGCGCAGTAGAAATTTGGATGGTCAATATTCGGACCGTATATATTAAGAACTATTTCTTTATCACAGAGATTTCCATAGAGCAAAACATATCTCCCTTCTGGATCACATTCAGCTTTGATGCATTCAAACGGTAGCGTTTTGTGTATCAATATCGCAACCCCTCTCGCCCGGGTGGAGTATTTTGTGAAGTATTGATGTGTCCCCCAGTTTGGCACCAATTGTTCGCCCTGTCGGGTGCCCGTATGGGTCTCCTGCAGGAAGATGATCTTAGCGGCTGCCTGTTAAGGTAAACCAGGATCTTCCTTTTCTTGATCCTAGATCCTAGGCCCCTTACATTCCAGCTTAGTACATTAATATCATCCTTGCCTGTTTTAGCCATTATCTATAGGGCGTTTGCTTTCATATGTATACCAATGTATTACTCTTGTATGCTCAAATGCCTTCGTGTCAATAACCTTTGTGTTTTTCCATTTTCCTTCCTTCTTTCCATAACAAAATCCCAACACCTCCAAGGTAGTCCCACCCCCTTCCCTCACAGTTCCCCTAACTTTAACTGTGCCATTAAGTTTCCCCCCTTCCCCTCCCAACAACATCACGAGCACCCGCTACAGGGGGGGGCTGCGGCGTCTCCAGTGCCTGTGCCAACATTAATTATGAGTGTTATATCCAGTTCTAGCTTGTTGCTCTCACTTAATATAACGTCTTTGGGTTGAAGCTTTGAGTATACTCTATAACATGAGTCTTTAGACTTTCCGGATGTCGGCCTCCTGGAGGGAAACCTTTGTCATTGCAGTTCCTTTTTATTTCTTGAACGTGGTAGCAGTGATCTGATCTCAGAACTATGTAGATCGCCATCCTATCAGGTTTGTCCATTATTGGGGGGGAATATGTGTTTCTATAAAGTTTGCTGCTTCTTCAGGGAATGTGAAAAAATATGACTTATTTTGATGTTGGATCTTAAGCCTGGCAGGGTAGAGCATTGCATACTGCACCTGCCGTTCGCGCAGCATTTTCTTAACTCCTGTGAAGAGCTTCCTTTCCTGCTACACGGCCAAAGTGAAGTCTGGAAAGATGCGTATTATGTTTGCTTCCCATTTTAGCTCCTGTTTTTCTCTGGCTGTTTTCAGGATCAGGTCCCTGTCCCTATAGTTTATCAGGTGTGCTATGATAGGCCTGGGATATGCCCCGGGTTTCAGTTTCAGGGCTAATGACCTATGCGCCCTCTCCACTATGACCAAACCGGGTCTCCTAAAAGTGTACGTAGAAGGTCCTCCACCGCTTTCTCCATTGACCCCTTAATTGCCTCCTCCGGTACACCGATTACACGGATATTGTTTCTTCGAGACCTAGCTTCCAAATCTTCGCACTTGGATTTCACCATCCCTAGTTCAATAGCCATTGTGGACACAGTGTTCTTGAGGGCCTCCAAGGAGTCTTCATTGCCTGAAATCCTTGTTTCTGCTTCGGTAATGCGAGAGTTCGTTTTGTCAAGTTGCGTTTTTATATTTGCAACACTCGCTGTGATTCCATCTAGTTAACCTGGAAGCGCTGCGAAGCCTTGCTGCATAGCTTGAAAGACAGCCTGAGGATCCATCATGGAGGCTGATGGGGCATGCTTTTCCTGTATGGGCATTTCTTCTTCCCTCTCGAGCTCGGTGTCTTTCTGCATCGTAGTCGTATATTTATCTATTGTGCCTTTGCTCTTTTTAGGGCCAAAGTTCTTGGGCATCGTTCCTGATCTGGAAGGTATATCTGAAAGGGTTATTCCAGGATTTCCCTTTCCTACTGTCTTGTCTTTGTAATATATCACGTGGGCCAAGGTGTAGTGCGTGTTGAAGGGAGTAGATCAATAACTGGTTTTCGGCGCGCTCTGTATTGTTGTAATTAGTCTGTATGAGCTTGGGCGGCATCCAAGGAGGATTTTCATTGGTGGTGGCAGCCTCTGGCCTCCAGATCAGTGTCCTGATGTAGATACACCACGCGTCCCTAGGAGGGTAGGGTTGTCTAGGAGTCGTCTAGGAGTCTTTTTACGTGGTGCTCTAAGGTGGCGGTGTCTGCGCTGGCGCTCTAGGGGAGGGCCATGATTGTCAGTCCTGTTTTGCACTTTGCCGCGTTACACAGGCTGCTAAGGTGTAGCTGCGCATTGGTCCGCTATCCCCTCTCTGCCTGTCGAGGGGGCCTTATATTTAATTGCTCGAGTGTCTTGGTCGTGCCGGGAGGGGGGTTGTAGCGTCTATGCTGGCACCCTGCCAATGTTTAATGGTTGCCATCAGCTTCCTCTATGGGCACCGTTATACAAGTAAATGAACTGTCCACTCGTCTTGCTGGCGTGTGTTGGCCCTCCGTCTGCTCCCGGGTACTAGTGGGTCCGAGAGGGGGAGGAGGTTTGGATGTGTGCTGGTCATGGGGAGAGTACCGGGCCCTCTCATGTTCTTATGGTGTTGTGGACCGATTGCTCCTTCCTCGTTGTCTATGCCTTTGTTTACAGTGGATCAAGCTTACGCTGAGACAATCCGCCCTCCCATCTTTCTTATAATTCCCTGTGGGGAGCTGGTGTGCTGCCTAAGGGCTGAGCAGAGGGGGAGGCGGGGAGCGGGCATGGCTTACCTTCCCCGCGGCGGGCCCTGCCGGCGGTGGGTTCTTCCCTCCCAGGAAACGCTGCTGTGTTGAGGGTGGAGGGGGTCTGCAGGCGCGCGACAATATACGTAGCGCCCGCGACTCCCCCCCGCCAGGCGGGTAAATCGAGCGGCTGGCACCGCCGCCGCACACGTAGTTCTCGGGCCGGACTCCACCCCTCTCTCACCGGCGGCTGCGTTCAGTATTGCCTCTGGAGTCTTAGAGTTCACAATTCAAAAACCGCTTGGCTGTTTTGTCCCAAATTTCTTGTGGATAATCCTTAGCTGGTGCCACACGTTCACTGCAAAATTCACGTGGAACCGGAATCAGCAAATTGTCTTTTTTGGCATTACGGCCCTGGATACAGCCGGAGTTTACACGAGAGCTGCCATTTTCTCTTGTGCGCAACAGCGCCCCACGAGTCAAGGTTGTTAATAACACAGGCTTGGCCTCGCCTCTCCAACTCTGTCATCCACCCAGGAGGGTCGCGAATGCCTTTGAAACACAATGCATACTTCCTGGGATTCAGCCTTCTCCATGTATATCTTCTGGTTCTTTGGCGGCAACAACCTCCTGCAGGGAACTCCTAGGTTTCTCTACCCTTGATTCTCGTCCCTCTATCCGTCGCTCTAATCCAGTAGGTCTGCCTTCACCCCGGAAGTTCTGCTGCTTCTCGTGTTCCACCTTGCTCAGAGTGTGTCTCTATGTTCCCACTTGTCATCCTCTTCCTTGGCCCAGTATTTGTGAAGAAAAGGGGGGGTGGGGAGAGTTGGGACATCAGAGAATCTTATGAAATAGGAGGGGTCATGGGTACGGGAAAGGGGGGGAATTCCGCATCTCACCATCGGTTGCCTCATCCCCACTCCCCGAAGAGCCCTCATTCAGGTGATCCTCCCGCACTGGTCCACCCCCAGGAACTAGATCCAAAAGCGAAGGCCATGTTCTGGCTACCTGGATGACAAGTCCCCGAGGACTAGCGGGTGAGACATCATTTGGTTTCTCACAGAAAACACAAAGGAAGGGATGAAACAAGGAAACACAGGACGCATCATTTTCTCCAAAAAGAGGGGATTATGGAAAACCAAAACACACCGGACAGTATTTGTATGCTGCAGAGCAATGGATAAGACCTTGGTTTTGAGCCTTTCCTACTACTGGAACGTTCTTAGTCAGAATGAGGACTTTGCCCAAATGTAAAAAACAGTCACTCATATGTCTTCAACTTTAAGAGTTCCAAGAATTCCTCCTGGAAGCTTCTACTGTGTCGTGACCATCCTGGAAGGCAGTTGTTTATCTTGATGACAGTCTATTTCTTCCCTTTCTGTTCTGGGTCAATTGTCTGCTTGCAATCTTTGTAGGTCCCCAGCCAAGAGCAGTATCAAAGTTCAAGCTGGTTGCAGGCTGTTAGCCATTCACAAGCCCACTACAGGACCTGGTCTTGTTACATCCTGATTTAGGTTCAGGTTCTACCAGAGTAATTCTAGCTCTGGCTTCCAACTCTCTGTGAGCTTTCCTGGCTTTGAATTATCAGTCAAAGTGAGGATGTCCGGCTCCAATGTTGTACTGTTAGCAATCTCCCTTGCTCTGGTCCCTCAGAGTAAGCAAGCTCTCGTCCTCCAGTGTTTCAGTACCAGCAAACCCTCCCAGTTTATGTTCCTCAGGGAGTACAAACCTTTTTGGCATAATTTCCTCAGGGTCAACAAACTCTTTTGGTTCAAGAGTCACAGTGTCAGCAAGTCTTATTTAGTGCTCTTGGTAGGCTTGCTATTCCCACCAGTCTTCGGATTATGGCTCCTGGCAAACCCTGACAATGCCATTCATCTGTCTGGGATCAGTACTGTTTCCCAGCTTGTCAGGCATGCTGATCACCTGTTTTGGCTTTCTACAGTGGTATGGGTGACTCCACTATTGCCTAGCATTGAGTTTTTTTTCTATTTTTACATCAAATTTGGCATTTTCATAGTATACAGTTGTTCAATAAAACAATCCAACAACATACAGCTTTTGTCAATTTGTAACCTCCATTCCTTATACCCACCCTAATTCATTGCTACCAAAACAACCTGTAACAATATCACAACAATCACATATCTACATAATCTCCTAGCTTTCCCATGGCAGGTCAACATCCATATTTGGTGAAGAAAGGAAGCCACGCTCTCTCAATGTCTGTCAGGTTCCGCTCGCTCCTGAGGCGCTCTCGCTCCTCGGGAGCCAGGCAGCAGTCTCTGTGGCTTCTACCGTGGTGTTTGGGACAGAGAGCGCTCCGGACTACATTTCCCAGCAGGCCTGGTACTCTGCGCTCAAGTGACATATCACGTGTTGCGCTACCCGGAAGAAGCCGCATACAAGCAGATGTAACTTGCCGGGAGGCGCTCCTTAACTCTCGTGCAACGCCCGGCAAGCAGCTTTTCGTTTCCTGCATCCGGCTTCAGACCTTTTGGCTCACATATTCCTGGACTTTGATCTCTGCATTGCCCTTATCCTGTTTCTGATGCTCTCTTCCTCTAACTGATCTCCTGGTTCCCCATGATCCTTGGCTTCTGTGATACTGGACTGCTTTCTCTTGTTCCCTGTGGCTTATGGTAACTCTTGTTGTTCCTGTTGGGAAAGAATCAGGGTCCTCCCGAACCCCCAAGTGCTTTAGAGTTAGGGAAGACCTCTTTAAGGCACTATGATGGACTATGGGGTAGGAGGGGCACTGGGAATGCTCTCTCATGCAAATATAATCACAAACACAGACATAGGCAAGCACTGTAGAATGTAGTTCATGTCTAAATATAACGCGCAATCAACTATTAGTTGGATAGATTTGTAATGTCAGAACCCAGGCCTTTTAAAAGCTTAACTAGTACAGTAGATGAGTCAAACTCCCCCCTCCTTCACAGAAGGAATGTGGCCTGTAGCATTCAAAATAGACCACATGCTTAGTGTCCGGTGTTCATCACCATGGCCAGCACAAACGGACTCAGCGGATGTCCACTGTCCATCAAGGGTCCATGCGTGTTAAAAATAGGACTTGCATGTTTTGTACGGCAAAGTGCATTTAGAGATAAAAATGATAAGTCTAAAATGTGGTGGAAACTACAGGACCCAGATAAATGTGAGCAGGATGAGTAGAATATGGATAGAACCACTGGAAAATGTTTGAACATGGATAACAATGTTTAGTTTTTCCTTGGGCTAGGCCTCAAAGTTTGTAAAAGTCTGCAGAGCTACAGTGTGATTTTGCATAGTTAGCAAAACGGAGGAAAGCATGAACTACTGTGCGTTTTTGCATAGCTAGCAAAATATAGAACAGCATGCCCTGACAAAACCGCTGACAACAAAGAAAGAAGGCTTTGGAGCATCCCTATTATGGAAAAGGGACGGATTGGGATGAAGCCATGATCCAGCTCCAATGACATCACCATAGCAAGCTGGACCTCTATAAACCTCCGCTTGAGACCACTCTGGCAGGAAGGAACTGGGAGAGGGACAGGAGAAGACCGTTCAGGCAGCAGAGTCCTTTGCTACCATCCTCATTTTGTAAGATTAAACTTTTTATCCTTACAAGATCGCCTTTTTGCCTTATTTCCCTAGAGGGGTGTATTCATTCTGGTGTGAGCGTAATTAGGGACACCCTTACATTCCCCATTAGATTTCTTTAACATTTTTTTTTCTGTGGATGTTTGTGTCTACATTTTGGATTCTTTTTTGTGCTTTTTTTGGTTTTTGTCTGGCTCATATGACCTGGAATTGGATTCCCTGGTTCTTCAGGTCTATACATCAGAGACATTTTTTGGGACTTCCTGTATCCTGGACTCCACGCTTGTTTTCCCCTAGATTGTGGCCTTGTGCCGTTCCAGTCAGGTTTTCTTCACGAAGAAGACATTGATGGACCTTTCCTGGACTACCTCTCTTCCCTGGCTATCCTGGGCTTCCTAGACTACCTTGGAGCTAGCAAGTAAGTTAATCGCCTCCATCATCACAGGTAGGAGTTGGGGATTGATCTGGGGGAGGTGTGGTCTGCAGCATTGTAAGGTTGGACAGGATACTGATCTGTTTGTTCCCTCTTTAGCTCTGCTAGTTGCTCCCACCTTTTCACCTGAGCCCCTAGCCTGACCGGTTCCTTCAGTCATCTGCAGGCTGCATTCTCGGGGGAAGTCTCCCTGTGAAAGGAGGCCCTGGTTGTCACATGTGACTGGGGTTACTCAAGTCAGATGTGATCCTGATAATGTCTGTACGCACCTCATCCAGTAAAAGCGTTAGGCACTCCATATCATATATGGACCTCACTTTCTGTCCGCATTCTTTTTGGTAGGGATGTCCCTCCGTTTCTAATGCTGCGCAATGCAGATTCTTGCCACGACTAATAGGGTGTGCACCACATGGCCTTCCTTCCCTGTTTCTTCATTCTCCCTGTGCACCCCAAAAGGCAACACGCAAGTAGAGAGTGTCCTGTGTACCCAGTCTCAAACTTTGAGCCAGTCGACTACCTCAGTCCAGTACTTTTGCATGAGAGAGCAACCCCACCACATATGATAGTAGTCACTCTGCTGCTATTAATCTGCCTCTGAATACATTCTGGCCAACACTGCCGGAGGATAGTGCTAACAGTGTGTTAACTTAAACGCCTGTATCCTATATTGTAGGGACAGTGTGGACCTCTCACACCCCTACAAATCATGGACCACATCTCGTCAGGCATATTTATTGACAAATCTTTGGCTCACGTTGCCCTGGTCAGCAGTATGACAATGGGATCGCTATGCATCAACTCCCCATATAACTTGGCTATCCGCCCCTTCGTATTGGTACACTGCAAAAATATCTTTTCAAAGGAAGTGAGATCCCTTCTCAAATTATCCCCCAGCCTGGCCTCATCATCACTCCCTCGAGCTGCAAATATCGAAAAGACTGAGAGCTTGCCTATATGAAGGCATTCTTCCAATTTATTTTATTTCTTTATTTTTAAAGCACGCCTGGCCCTCGGGCATCTGGGCGCATATCTTAGGTTAGGTTACAAAGGCATATAGTACAGGGTAAAGCCATGAGAGTGTAGGTATAAACAGAATAGGAAGATATGTAACGAGCATGTGGCGAGTTAGGTCATATGCAATCATAATTTACATTTGTAGGTATATACAATCAAGACTTACAGTAGCAGGTATATACAGGAGTGTGTCAGAGTGTGCTAGGAAATGGTCAAAGTAGGGACTATGTTGCGTGTAGGGCCGCTACTTAGTGGAATCTTCGCTATCATGCAGCCACAGTTTAGTTTTACATTTGAAGGCGTGAAAGGAGGGTCCGGACCTGAGTGTAGTGGGCAGTGAGTTCCATAATTTGGTTGCTAGCACCGGGAAGCTGCTTCCACCCACTTTCTTCCGCTTGAACCTGAGGAGGGCAAGACAGTTGGCTTGGGCAGATTGCTGCGGGCGAGTGGAAGTGCGGGGTGTAAATCGATTGGATAGGTATGTGGGAGCTTGGTTAGAAAGACACTTACGAGTGAGTGTCAGGGTTTTTAGTGAGATTCTTTCGAAGCCAGCCCAGGTTACGTCTGCTGTCTAATATGTGATTATTTCTTGGAATGTTGAAGGCTGCTCTGATGGCGTTATTCTGGGTGACCTGCAACTTCTTTAGGTTCCGTTGACTAGTCCCCAAATAAAGGGCGTTGCAATAGTCAATCTTGGACATGACAAGAGTTCTAGCTAAAATGATGCAGTTAGCCGTGGAGAGAAAGCACCGACAAGCGGTAATCAGTTTGCACGTGTATGCCGAGGCAGATGTGACAGTTGGTTTGTCTGGACAGAGACAAGGTGGAATCAAGATAGATGCAGAGGGGTTTGGTGTTATTAGATCATTAGAGACCTTGATGGTGTTGCCGTCAATGATGAAAGATTTGAAAGCAGGATCAAGTTTGCTGAGATGAAAGTGTGAGCCAAGGATGAGGAGCTCAGTCTTTTTGTCATTAAGACAAAGCTCATTTTGAGCCATCCAGGCTTGTATCACCAGGTAGACGTCACTCAATGATTTGGTGTCCACCAAATAGTCTCCAATGATGGGGATGAGTATCTGGGTGTCGTCAGCATAATTTGTGTAAGTGACACCCAGAGAGTCAAGAATATCAAAGAGAGGTTTAGTGAACACGTTGTAAAGTGTGGGAGACACACAGGAGCCCTGGGGCACGCCGCAGGGAACAGGTGATGGCTCAACGGCCACGGAGGGGGAGAATACACGCATACATCTATTGTCAAGGAATGATCTAATCCAGGAAGTGGCAGAGTCAGAGAAATTGGCGGCTGATGAGAGGTGTTGACAGAGGATGCGGTGATTAACAAGGTAGAAGGCTGCAGAAAGGTCCAATAGGAGCAACAGAGCCAGTTTCCCTTTGTCTATAAGGTCCTCGATTTGTGTCTTCAGATCGATAAAGGCAGTTTCTGTCCCCTGCTTAGGCCTGAATCCAGATTGCCTAAGGCCAAGGAGTTTGTTGGATTCGAGGTACTCCTGAATCTGGAGGTAGGCTGTGCGATCAAGGATTTTAAGCAGGAAAGGGATTGTGGTAATAGGTCTGTAGTTGGTGGGTATACTAGGGTCAAAAGTGGGCTTTTTGAGCAAGGGGATGACCCATGCATCTTTTAGATTATCAGGGAAAATGCCTGTTTTGAAGGTAGTATTGATAAAGGTGGTGATAAATGGGGCTAGTTCGTGTGCCGCTTCCTTAACAGTAAGGGCAGGGCACAGGTCGCCTTGGCAGTTAGTCGGTTTGAGCTTGTTGATTATGTTTTCAAACTCAATGGTACTGAGTGCTGTGAAGCTGAAAGGCTTGTGGGTAGAGTCCGGGGAGGTGGTGCGATTAGGAGGAGGTGGCTGGTTGTCAGTCCGGAGACAAGATTGTTTAGCATTGATTTTGGCCTGGAGATTTTACCAAGGAGAGCAGCTTGTATGTTTGTACACCACGTACTGTTCGTACTACAGGTGTCCGGGGGGTTGCAGGAGATTCAAGTTCTTTAAGAATCTTGAAGAGCTCTTTGGTGTTAGATTTGGCTTCCATAATGCAACCGTTTTATGTGGGTTTTTTTGCCTGGAAAATAGCTTCTTCATAGTTAAGGGAAGCGATGGTTAAGTAGTCTTTGTTGGCGTCGGTGTGGTGACTTTTCCATCAGGATTCAGCAGAGCGTTTTACTTTGCAGAGTTCTCTTACGTGTGGGGTGAACCATGGGTTAAGGTGAGCTCGGGGTCTGGGTTGCCTAGGTTTAATTGGGGCAATGACATTCAGTGCTGACACAAAGATACCCTCCTCCCACAACTTCCCAGCCCTAGAGGCGCCTGCTTCGTACCACGACTGGAACCACAATGGGTCAACAATCCGATTCCTCAGGGGTGGCGCCCAGATACTGTTAGGGAGAATTCTCTGTTTAGGCTGAATTTCCTAACCTAGTGAGTCCCCCAGCAGCTTTGCTGGATTTTTGGGGTTTATTTTTTTCTCCTGCCAAGAGTGAGACTCTTTTACCCTCACTCTTGGGCATGATTTGAGTGTGTTTCTTTGAATCTAGATGTGTTTAATGGGCTATGGGGTCTTTTACTCCATAGGGCTTCATGTGTTTTTGTGATGTGTGTTACACAGCACCCTCAGTGCAGTAACACAGGGGTGTCATAGTGACCCCCCAGTATAGACTCCATACCCTGGGACTGACTACTGTCTCCCAGGGCATGTAAAGTCACCATTGACTTTACTAGTCTTAAATTCTGAACAGAACCAGTACAAACCATCATATTGTGGACGTACTGGCTGGGGCAATTCAATTGCCCCAGGGTCTGTTAGTCGAGGGGGCACGTCTCCGTCCCCCCTGATCGAGTTTTGGCTGGTGGCAGTGGATACTACTTTTTATATTCAACCGCGAATATTTTCCTATGGGATTTCCCATTGTTTTAGGCTACTATCTTTATTTAATTATTTATGGTAGCCTCGAACATACCGCCGGTTTATTTAATTAATATTAATTCTCCGGTTGGTATTTTTTGCCAAAACTTGATTCTAAAATGGCGTTTGTGTTCTCTTCTGTGACTCCAACCCAAGTCGAGCCCTTTGTTCCACTTTTTTGGCAGGCTTCTCCACAGAAGCCCTCCAAAGTGGTGCCACTCTGTCTGGGGTACTTAGAAGGGGTGGAGGGGGATTTAGGCACCCTGGACTGAGTTGCCTAGGCAACTCAAGTCGCAGTCCGTCCTGATTGGCCCAAATGGTGAGCCGGCCGGCTAACCACTTAGCATGTTTGAGTGACAGCTAGGCTGAGTGAATGGGGGTTTTCTGCATAAAAGCAGGGCTTTGGGGACTGGAACATCAGAAGTCGCCACAGGACCTAAGAATCCGACGAGGGAGAAGCTGAGCCGACCTGCCACGACACCACCACCGGTGGAGCCCTACTGGACCGCCTCACCACTTTTCTCAACGACAGAGGAGATCTCCCGCCAGAGAGTCTTCTTCCTTTGACTGGTGGGGATAACCAGTTACACCGTCTTTTCACCTTCCCGACGTACCTCGTGGCCGCCTTGCCTGTGCCAAGCACCCCGGCAACCGGGATACCACGTTTTACCACGACCGTGAAACAAAGGTACCACCTTTAACCGGAAAACTCAGCAGCTGGTTTCTTCCCTGGTAGTGCAACGACCTTCATCTTTCCTCCAAGTCGAGACCTTCTCTTCCCCTGCACGACGACGCAACTTGCACCCACTACCAGGAACAACTGCCACCGATGGAGGATCCTTCCCACTTAAGGTACCGTGTCCCGCCTGGCTTCCCTTGCTACCGACTGTACGGGGTAGATTTAGTCCCCGGCTTTCGAACCTGGGTTAGCCTGGGACATCCTGGCTAAACTTTCCTAAGCCTCGCTAAACTATTTTTGAACTCTCTGCAAGACTTTCTAAGCCTAGAGGAACTGTGTGATCTTGGGCGCATTTGTGCTCTGCTCTCTCTAAGAGTGGGCCCAGCCTTTGGACTTTGGCTCACCAGTGACTTTTGCTCTTCTGCCTTGCTAACAGTGTTCCTGAACCTTAGAGTGGTGTACCTTTCCATATTCTGTCTTTTTCCCTCCTTTTCTCACAAACTTATTGGAGTGCCATCTAGTTAAGCGCTCACCTCTGTGTGAAAATAAGTGGTGTTTTACTGTGACTTATCTGATAAGGAAAAAGGGGTGTACATATTACAATAGTAACTGTTTAGAATATTTTACAACAAGAGTGCTGGAGTTTTTCAAACCGTGTGTTTTTAAATAAATAATTATATACTTTGATACCAAAGCTCTGGTCAGTGTTTGCTTGTTTTATTGTATCTGAGTGCCTATTGTGTATACTTTGCATACTGAGTGCCTATTGTGTATACTTTGCATACTGTCTAATTCTTCTTGAGGAAAGTCTGACTGCTCAGCCACAGCTACCAGGTAAATCTGGGTGGTACAGACTGCTACCAAGTGGGTTTACTGCCAACACCTGTAGTCTTAAATCTTTTGCAGTGTTCCCTAAGGGAACTGCACAGGTTTCTGCCTAACAGATACAACCAAGGGGAGAGGGCCAAGTGGACAACTAACGCATGGAGCTGTGCTCACGCCATAACGACCAGAACGCTGCCAGTATGGGATGCATCAACACCCATTGGGGGATCTCCTTCTGCAGGACCCACAACCACTGACCCAACGTGACTGGCGCAAGGAGCGTATTATGCATGTGTGCCCATTGTTTCCCTGGGTCGGGGTCTAAGTGGTCCACCATGATCCTCAGTAGTGCTGCTTTATAATACGCTGCAAGGTCAGTGAATCCCACACCCCCCTCTGTTGGCAGGACCAGCGTTCTGAAGGCCACCCTGGGTTTTGCTCCCTCCCACCGGAAACAAAGGAGAGCCCTCTGAATGTTTGCTAAAAATGGGGTCGGGACTGCCGCTGGGAGAATCTGAAACAGGAACAGCAGTCTGGGGAGGACTGTCATCTTTACACAATTTAGACGTGCCATCCATGATAGATTGAGCAAACCCCATCGCTGCAGGTCTAGCTGTAGACTTCCCCAAAGTGGGAGATAGTTCTGCTCAAACAAGTCATTGATATCCCTCATGATGTCAATACCCAGGTAACGGAATCCCTAAATCCCATTCCCCTCACCCACTCCCATCCACTTGACACCAGTTCCCAGCCAGGAATGCCACTGATTTGTCCAGGTTAACCTTGAACCATGACAATTCTCCATATTCCCCAAGTACGCGGAGCAAGGCAGGGATGGAAACCCACAAGTTCGTGAGATAGAGCAATGAGTCATCTGCAAAAAGGCTCACCTTTTGTTCCAGCACTCCCATTTCTACCCATGAGATATCCTCATTACCCCACAATTCCACTACCCACGGCTCCATCACCAGAGTGCAGAGCAAGGGTGACAGTGGGCATCCCTGCCTGGTGCCTTTTTGCAGCTGCACCAGCCTTGACATCGCTCCATTCACTACCACTCTGGCCCGGGGGAAGAATACAATACTGCCACCCATCCCATCCACCGTGCCCCCATACCAATTTTCCCCAGAACCCTCTTAAAAAAAGACCAGTTAACCCGGTTGAATACCTTTTTGGGGTCTAGGGAGAGGACCAGGGCCCATCTCTTTTCAACGTTGGTGCATTGACCATATGGAGGGTCTTTTGCAAGTTATTGGATCCTTCTCTATTATGAATAAAACCTGTCTGGTCCAGGTGAACCAGCCGAGGTAGGTGGACCTCCAAATGTGATGCTAGTTTCCTCACAAATATCTTGGCGTCCATGCTTAGCAAAGATATAGGCGTGTAGGAGGCGCAGATAGCATGGTCTTTACCCTGCTTGGGAATAACTGCTATACGTGCTTCCAGAAAGGTAGGTGGTATATCAGTGACGCCTTGGATAGAGTTAAAGACGTTGGCCAGGGGTCCTGCCAGGGTCTCCTGGAACTGTTTATAAAAGTCAGGCTTTACCTGGTTTGAGGTGGCTTATGGCTTTCAATACCTCTTCCCCCGCAATGTCCGTCTCCAGCATAGCCCTCTCCCCTGCGGTCAGCTACGGGATGCTAATTCACTTCTAAGTACTCCAGTATGTCTTTCTCACTATGCTCAGGAGGCTGAGTGTAGACATCTTCTTAGAACTCTGCAAAGCAATCCAGGATTTTGCCCTGGCCGTCCACCAGGTCCCCCCTGGCATCCTTTATGACGGTGAACCCTCCTCTCAACTGTATGTTCATACACCATTTTTGCCAAGAGGGTCCCCACACAGTCCCCCCTTTCATAAATCCGCTGTTAAGTGCAACGCATCTTTTTTAATACTTCTTCGATCGCGAGGGAGTGCAGTTCTGGTCTTTTGTCCCTCATTGCTCCTAGGAACCCCACCTGGTCCTCCCCCGGCTTTGTCAGTTGTGTTCACATAACCCGCAATTCTTCCCACAGTCGCCCCTCTATCAACACCCTCTCATTCTTTTTCCGTGCCCCTTCCGCTATGAGGAGGCCTCATATCGTGACCATGGAAACTTCCACATAGTTTTCCACTGCACTTTGCCCAGTGCTGTTGGTACTAAAATAATGACTGATCTCCTGGCGCAAATAGTCACGTAACACCAGATCCCAAAGGAGACCATCATTGCAGCGCCATCTCTGCGTCCCCTTCCTCCCCTCCTATACCCACCACTCTACCGTGACCATCGCTTAATCCGACCATGTCACGTTTCCATCCTAGGTGCAGTGACCATCTCCTCCTTTTCCTGAGGGACTAGCACGAGGTCAATCCTAGTATATGTTTGAGGCAGTGGGGAAAAGAAGGTCTGCCCTCCTGACTGGGGAATCCTGGATCTCCACACTTCTGCCAAAAAGTGATCTTGGAGTAGCTGTGCAAAGGCTTTGTTATGTTCCCCTTCCTTTGTTTTAACTCTGTCACCGCTCACCGACCACCAGTCCACAACTGGGTTAGCAATTAAAGTCCCCTCCCATCAACATCATACGTCACCCCAATTCTCCAGCACGAGGAACATCCGTGAAAGAAAAGCCATCTGATTCACATTGGGGGCGTACAGGGATGCCAAGGTGAGCATTCTCCCATCCAGAAGGCTCTTCAGTGCACAAACTGGCCTCCAAACCCTGCCTCACTTGGACCTCGCTTAGATGCATGGAGCGTGATAGGACAATCCCCACACTCTCATTTTTACTAGTTTTGTGCTAGGCCCAATATAATTACCTGACTTCCGCTCCACCAGAGCTCGCCTGATCCCCTGCCTGTACTGGGTTTCTTGTAAAAATTGCTAGCTGGGTTTTCAATGTAACAGATCTTTTATTCAGGGAGTTTAGCCCCTTACCATTCAGTATTGCAGCCTTCCGACTAGTAATTTCCCAACCAACAACATTTTTTGCCCCAGACTCCCCCCATCGTCAAGCCAATATCCCTGTGCAGTTGTGACACAATAATGCATGTACACCCGTCCCCCGCGTCCACTCGCCAAGTGAAAAAACAAACCCAACATTCTCCGATACTGACACCCGACTGAAGCCCGAGGCCCGGCGTCCCTGACAAACCCAGGCATTCCTGGGTCACTAGGATAACGTAGAGATTGCCATCCCAACATTAACATACCCAAACCTTTCCACCACCAAAACCTCAGCTGAATAACAACCATTTTAAGAACTCCCCCTTCAACCTGGGGTCTTTGACTGCGATGCCTGTTTTTTTTAGATTTCCTGAAGACAGCTACTTTCCGGCATCCCTTGGCTTGGCAAAGGCACTATTAAAGTTTTCTCGCAACTTGCGCTGTCCATCATGCTCTTAAGTCGCACCTTCCTTCTGCAGCTCCACTAACAGCTGGGTTGCCTCCTCCCCCTGTTTCACCTCATAATATATCCCATTATATTCGTAGGAGAGGACAAAGGGGAACCACCATTGATCGCACACTCCTCCGTCCAGCAGCCATTTCGTTAAAGGCATACATTTTCTCCTCTGTCCCTAAGTATATGTTGACAAGTCCGGATATATTTTCACAGATGCACCTTCCCATTCAAGTTCACCCACCTTGCAGGCCTTTTGTAGAATGTTCTCCTTGTCTCTGTAGTAGAGACATTTTGCAACCACTGATCGAGGCCCATTTGCTGTGCCAGCACCTCTGTCGGGCCCTATTAAAGTGAATCACTTTTTCAAACGAGTCTCCCATTAGCTTCTTCAGGACGCAAGCCAGCAGGAGTTCCAGGTCTCTGGGCAATTTAGCCCCCGCACTCGGGAGACCCCATATTCGCAGATTGTTCCTCCTCTCTCTATTCTCCATGTCATCCAGCTTGCTGCGCACCTCCCTTTTCCTGCCTTCAAGCTCTTTAATCTGCACCTCGAGGGCCACATCCGCCATGTTCCCTGCATGTTGATTGTGCTCCAAAGTCACCACCCGCTCTTCGAGACACTTTCAGTGATGGCAAGCATAGAGGTTTGAACTTCTGCCCTGAATGCCTTGATTTTGAATCGTTTGGACATCCTGCTGTATGGTTCTCAAGCTGCCTGTCGCCATGGCGGCCCTCTATCACTTTTCCACTCCACGTAAGGTGTGCGCACTGTAGTCCTTATCTTGGCCTGTACTTCACGACTGAGGCCTGTAATGAAGGCATGGTATCAACAGTAAGACAGACACAAGTGACCACAGTTCAAGGGTGTTTATTGAACTTGCTCAAGGGTGTGATAAACGCCTATCTAAACCTAATTCTACAGATGGGAGCAAGCTACGACCATCAAATAATAATAATGCAGTCCTAATAATAAAAGGGCCTATACTAAAAAACCTATTGCCAATCCTTATCACAAATTTTCAAATAATGTGGGGTAATGTTCATGAAAACAAAAGAAGTGTTGACAAAATAATATGTCAGGATGCTCATGCCGTTGGCCTCCCTTCCCTGTGTTTTCAGCACGAGGCAAGGTGGGTCACTCGAGTAAAGCACACACTCTGGCTTCTGCGGCACAAGGATATAGTTCCATTTTCCCAGTTCAGAACCTTCTGTGTCCAAGTCACTTTACTTCTCGCAAGTCTCTTGACACAGAGGGCCTGTTGTACCAAATTCCACACACAAACGTTCTTTTCCTTTTTCAGTAGTATTCAACTTGGGTGTTCACCCTGGATCCCCCTCAGCCGGGCTCAGATCCTTTTCAAAACAAGGTTCAGAGAATTATTTTTCGAGTGACTCTCGGTTCACCCCGGATTCCCCTATGCCAGACTCAGATCACTTTCTTTTGATCAATTAGTCTCCCTCAGCTCGGACCAATTGTGTACATTAAACTATCGAAGACTTTTCAATATTTCTTTCTCTCACATTCCGCATCAGTTCCATACCCAACAGAAACTTTCAAAAGAGCACCCACATGGCGCCAGATCACTGTGTTTGGTATCTTTTCTTGGCCTCCCAAAGTTCAATTACAAAGTTCAACCATTTCCTTTGGCTTCCAATTGTATTCACATCACTCATCCCAAACGCCTCACACACTGTTCTCTTTAAACAATGCTGCCACTTGCAACCTTGATTTAAAGCACAAGCTGGTTTGGTATCAGTCTCTCCGACTCACCAGCTCTGCTGTCTTTTCTGATGCTGCTTTGTTGTAGGAGCCAAGGACAGTACCACAGCGGCAATCGCTCCTCCCACCTTGGTTATCGATGCAGGAGACCCTTGGGTACCTCTGACACACTGCAGGTTTGACAAGCCTTAGTTCCTGGTCTTCGGTTTCTTACTTTCAAAGGTTCACGAAAGTAACAGTCTTTACAGGTCAAGGGTGCTTTCCTCCTTGCAACCCTCGCTGGTCTTTCTCCTTGTATTAAACTGCCATCTTGGAACTGCTGTTTCCTTTTGTGTTTTGCCTCGCTCAGAGTGTGCTTTCGTGCTTCGCCTTTTATCCGTGCGGGGAAGTGTGATAGAAGTCAGGTGTATGTAATGATCTGTAATTGCCTGACCTTGCCTGATCATAGTATTGGGATATGTCAGGTATACGGCTCTGGTGTTAGTCCGTTGACGCTCATGGTGAACTATCCGTGAGAAAGCGTTTGTGTTGGGAAAGGGGGATGAGGGGGTTGAGTTCCTAGTTATCCCACCTGTTAGGATGGGGAAAGGGTGTTACAAGGAAGGGGACACCACATCTCACCCTCCAGTGTCCCACTTCCATTCCCCGAAGACCCCTCATCCAGGTGATCCTCCCCCAGGAACTGGATCCAAAAGCGATGGCTGTGTCCTGGCCACCTGGATGACAGATCACCAGGGACTAGTGGGTGAGACACCTTCAGGTTTCTCACAGGCCCTTCAGTGAGGCTGCCTTCCCTGCTCAAGCCCCTACAATGTTGGTATTGCCTACTGTGCTTTAAGCTCCAAGGGGTTGAGGTAGGTCCAGGTAGAGGGTCCGTTTTCAGCACAGTCTACCACCACATCTGCACCCCACTGACCTCCTGCTCCTTCAGTGAAGGCGCCTCTCACCTCAGCGACACAGGCTGTCTCCAGTCCTGCCACCATTCAACAAGGGCATGGCAGCCCCCAGGCTCCTCACTAGTGCACGCCGCATGCTCACTCCCCCACTCCCTCAATGCCAAGAGGCCTGTCTCCATGACCACCACCGGGTCCTGTGGCGCAGAAAGCACAACAATCACCTAGGCCTGACCCACAGCTGCCAGTCACCCTCCAGAATGTACTCGCCCCTACTCAGGGTCTCACCACCACCACACACCACCAGGCAGTGCGGCGTCTGCCAATTCCTCCTGGGGGGCCGCAGTGCTAATGCCGCTCTCTCCCTTCACCTGGGCTGCCATCCGTCCCTCATCCCACCGCCCTCCTTAGTGTGCAGTGGGAGCGCCCTCTATGGGCAGTCCAGCTCTTGTAAAGCCACCTCTTGATTGCGCTCTGGGTCAAACGCCCCGCGGAGGAGCCGGCCTGGGTCTGCAGCCCCTCACTTCCCATAGGGTCCTCCTTCACCATGGCATGGTCTGTCTTTCTGCTCCCTAAGCCAGTTATTCACTGTACTGTGACCTCTCCATTGTAGCTGACTCCACACACCTGCTGCCTACTCCGCTGCTCAGCACCACTCCGATGAGAATCCAGCACCTGATTGTTGCATCTGCTGTCTCCGGGGACCGCCAGTTTCCGCCACGTATTCCTGCTCTTGCTAGGCCAGGCGTGTGCAACCCGCACTTGCGCTCAACTGAGGCCTCCTCGTTTTGGGACTGCTCCCTCAGCCTCCAGCGCACCCCTGCTCTTCTGACTCACTGGGGGTCTGCACAGGGTGTTCACCCACTTCACTACTGCAACAGGGGCTGTCAGCCCAGCGTGAGGGGGTAGAAATTCTCTTTATGATGCTGATGGGGTGCTGAGCTCTGGTCTCATGCGGCCATCTTGCTCTGCACCCCCTAATGGTCTCTGGCAACGGATAAGCCTGGACCTTGTGGCGGGTCAGAAGGAGGACACAGACTCCAGGATTATGGCTCCAGGCTAGCCTTAACAATGTCTTATTTGTTGGAGATCAGGACTGTTTGCCAGCTTGCGAGGTGTGCTGATTACCTATGTTAGCTTTCTCTCCTGGTATGGCTGACTCCACCATTGCCGGGCATAGGGTTTTCAGTAAGTATGGACCTTGTGGCGGGTAAGAAGGACACAGACTGACTTTCCATCTCACTGGTACATTTATTAACTGAAAGAAACAAGCGCTTATTTTTGTTACGCAAAGGGTTTCCCTACCTACAAAACAAACTAAGGTGCTAGTTATTTGTAAGTCAGAGTCCATATCAGGATTAGTCCACTGTCCAAACTAACCTATTTTAACCCTACCACCATCATAACAACAAAAGCAAGGGAAATGACTCCCTTCTAATGTGAACTGATTCTTCAACAGGTTCCATTAAATAAAGTAGTTTTAAGTAGTTCTTGGTAATTAAAGTCACGCACTTCTACTACTGGGTTCTTCAAGGTTGCAAGCACCTCTTTCCTTCGATTACTCTTTAGATCCTTCTTGTACTTCCCTTCTCTTACTCTACTTCTATTTATCCTTCTCATTTTATCGAATAACTTGGTCCAACAGTTAGAACATATCCATTGACTTCCTGAGTTCTTAAACTTTACTTCACAGACTTTGGTTTCACTTTGGACTTGTTCCTAGTTTTCTTTTTCAATCTGTTCACTCCGTTTGTCCCTCCCACAGTATCCCCTATTCGGTAATATATCAGGATTTTCCCCTTGATCTCCTGGATTATAAACGTTCCAGTACGAATTATCATTCCATATTAGTTTCTTAACTTGACTGGGATGAGTATGAGTGTTACTTTAATAATTCTCTTTTCCGTCTTCCACTCTTGATGATTTGTCGTGACTGGGACGAGTATAAACGTTTCAGTAACAATCCTCTTTCTCTTTCTCCAATATCAATATCTGATCTGAACTGAGAGAAGCATGAACGTGCCAGTAACAATTCTCCTTCTCTTCGTTCAGCCTCAATATCCGATCTGGACCGGAAAGAGTATGAGCGTGCCAGTAAGGATTCTCTTTCTCCTAACTCAATGTGAATGTCTTATCTTGACTGGGACAAGTATGGCCATGCCAGTAATGATCATCTCCATTCCCCCTTCCGGGTCTCCCATTTTCCCCATTACCTCTTATGCTCGAGGATGTTGTCACCCCCCTTCAACGGATTTGGCAGTTTGTTCTGTACTACTCAGTTTGGTCTATCGTAGTTCTTGCGGTTCACGCTCAGTCCCTGCGGCTTCTGAATGAACGGTGCGTATCTTCTTTCATTCAACAAAGTGGTATCAGCATTGTTCACTGATCTCATGGTCCACATCTGCTCAACTTCCGTCACACCACCATTTTGCTCTTGTTCTGGGCTAGGACGCCTTCCCTTCAGCTTCTGTTGTCCCTTCTCATCTTCAACACCACACGTTGGAAACCTCAGCTGTATTTCATCTTCGCACAGGATGCCGCGCCTGCAGCTTTCCTTCTGGATACTCCAAAAGACAAGTTTGTAAATTGCAGGTTCTATCACTCTTCTCCAAGCCTTCGCCTACTTCCTTTATTACGCTTTCCCGGTCCTTCCCCAGCACAACGTTACAGTCCTTTCTTTTTGTTTGCTTCATGATCTGTATTCCTCCACTTGTCTCTTCCCACATCTCAGTATCAGGCAAGATTTCCCTTAGCGGAATAATCAGTGTATCTTGATTGCAATTACAGATTTTGGTATGTTCTTCATACTTTTCTTCACTGGATGTCTTTGGAGGTATTTTGGAAGTGTGTTTCTTAGGGAGTTCCTCATCAGAGAGGGAGTCCTTGTCCCCAAAGGGGGAGTTCTCTCTAGGTAAGGTCCTGCTTGCCTCCAGCCTTAGGGAGGGTATGTGGAGCAGGTTCACCTCCCTGCCTCACAGGGAAAGGCTTTCCCTTGGGGAGAAGTGATAGATTCCTGTGATTTGTCACAACCTGCTCTTACTTTTCTTAGGATTTTGTCCCAGTCAATCTCCGGGGCCTGGTCCACAGAGCTCTGAACCCCCAATAGACCTGATGACCTTTATGTTCTCCAAGTATGGCCCCACTATCTTGTTCTTTACACTCTCAGACTTCCTGTCACCAATTGTCTCCTACGACTTGGCAATTCACAGGTTCTCCCTCCCCACCTTCACTTCTACCTCCTTTCAAGGCTATGTGCCTTTCTCTTGATGTCTCCCTTCATCCCGCCATCCGTGCCCTTCCTCCAATATCTCTTCGTCTTTCACCACTTTCTTTTCCATCTCCTTTCCTCGTTCCTTCACTCTCATCCTCATTCTCCCTGTGCTCGGTCTCTTTCACCAAACACCCACTCTCTCACAGTTTCTTCAAACATCCATACCTCTTGTTGAAACCAACCCACTTCTATGGCCAGATTTTTGAGTGATTGGGAAAAACTGTAAAAGAGACACCCTGAGCACCATTTGTGTGTTGACCATGTGACTGGGTAATGTCCGCTTGTCATGCCCCCACACCCTTTGTAATAATGAATGCCCCAGTTCTCGTTGGCCCGCAGCTCTGCAGAACAAGGACTTAAAATAGTCAGAATGCAATCTTGCTGTCATGCAGCCTGACTCCACCATGCTACCTCCAATGTGTGGGGTTTTTCTAGTATCCTTTGGTTTGTTGTGGTAAGTGGTTAGTGATTCTCCTATGCTCATGGACAGAGGTAAGACACTTTGGGGGTCATTACAAGTGTGCCGGTAAGGGAAATAAAGTGCTGGTAATTCCGTTTACCAGCACTTTCTCCGGACTGTACTACTAAGAGATGTAACGCTGGCAACAGAGACACCGGGAACACTGCACACTGTGCCACTGTTGCTGGTAGCAGACAACGTAAATAGCGGGAGCCACTGTGACACTTGCCGGTACCTGGCACAACGGAAATAAGGCAGCATTATGAGAATGGTTTTTCCAGAAAGACTGGTACAAAAATGTCAGTACTACCGGCAAATCCGTGCCGAAACAGCGGCAAAGCGGAGCCGGCAGAAAATGGCCCCGGGTGGGGAAGAACAGGATACATGTACACCCAATAAGCTCATAACCAGCATAAATGGACCACACTCACACCACAAACACTGACCAACACAACCATGCTGCCACTCATAGTAATAGCAATGGACTTGGAGGTACTACACACTGGAGTACAGCTGTATGAGCTTGAGCTGCATCAGTGGCAACAGGAGGACAGGCAGTGGAGGAGGAGGGGGGGGATGATGATGAGGAACTATGCTATGCAAGTGGCGATGCAGAGGCCTGCAGCAATACCCCGCACAAGGACAACACCCTGGGCCCTGACAGATGGCCAGATACATATCCTGTACCATCTGAACAGGAAAACAACCCTGGAACTGGTGGAGCTCGTTCAGGATGATACTGAGAGTAGCTGTTAGGCAGAAACCTGTGCAGTCCCCTTAGGGACCACTGCAAAAGATTTAGGACTACAGGCAGTAAACCCAATTGGTAGCAGTCTGTACCACCCAGATTTACCTGGTAGCTGTGGCTGAGCAGTCAGACTTCTCTCAAGACGAGTTAGGCAGTATATAGAGTATACACAATAGGTACAGAGATACAGTAGCACAAGCAAACACTGACCAGAGCTTTGGTGTAAAAGTATATAATTATTTATTTAAATACACACTTGTAAATTACACTAGCACACAAAGAGGTACGTAATTTCAACACACAGTCACTATTATATATATACAACACTGATTACTTATTAGACAAGTCTTAATGAGAAACACCACTTATTTTCAGACAGAGGTGAGCGCTTAACATAAGATGGCACTCTAATAAGTGGCTCGTTTCAAGCCCGACCGATTTTCGCATGGAGGAAGTCTGAGGCTGCAACACCACATCATTGCCTGACCTTGCAGGAAGAAGGTGACTGTTTTGTACAAACATCTGTAGTGCCGTGCTACGGGCTGTGATTTAAACGTGGACATACACGCTCGCACATGCCAGGCTCTCAATAGCGTGTGCTTTTATCGTATCAGTGTGCCTATCTCCGTATCAGTGTGCCTAATTCTTTACTAACATAGGTCCAACTAAAATAGCGTGTGCTCTTTGTAGTTCTGTTATATGTTTCAATTAGTATTCAGCATTCAGCTGTAAGTAAATTCACCATTTCTTTGTCTTTTGTTTAGGCAGCATTTCCCCACTTGAAACCCCGCCTTCTGTGTGGGCTACGCCTCTTCCTGACCCATATAATCTTACCCACCAGCGCACCGCGCGCGCACCGCCAAGTACAGGATAAGTACTGTTGGTTGTCCGCTGTGCGCGGTGCGGCTCGCGGGTACTGGCTCTCTGCTTTTGCCAGTAGTGAACTTGGGGTAGGAAATTGATTTTTCTTCCTGTTTAAGCCATGTGGTTAATTATTCCAGTTCTGTGTTACTCAGAAGTAGATATTACTGTTGTATTATGGATTTGGCTTTAAGAAATGGGAAAAAGTGAGTGTTCCTCTAAAACCCTTCCCTCCGCCGACTCTCCCAAAAATGTAAACAAAAAAGAAAACATTTAGCCCTGTAACATCACTTAATGGTAAACAATCGCTTCTTTCCATGTCAAATCATGACGATGTGCTGAAACCATTTGTTGAAGTTGACATTATGTCTGAAAAACAAATTGTACCGTAGGGTCTGATGTAGTTTGTTCGTTAAAAAAAGCAAACGATAATATAACTAATGATCCTTTTGATACAGAGGAACACACCCGCAACGTTCGAAATATAATTGCTGATATCCATGACAATAGATATTTACCGATCTCTGACATTTCTATGCTTGCACCTGTAATTATGTCAGACTTAGTCAAAAGAGTGCACTTATCACTCGGCCCCTCCACTCCAGTGTCTACTCAAGGTATGCGGATGGAGCACGTACACTTTCACAAATCTAACATCAAAGAGTCCAATTATCAGTGTACAGACTCAGCAAATATTATAGAGAAGATTGGTGCACAATTTCCGTCTACCAGTTCGCCTTCAAAGATATCCGTGTCTAATCCACTCACACAAAGCCCACTCTTTGAGCAAAAGAATACTTCGGTTCCTGTGTTTAACCTTTCCAATGTGCCCGTCATGCCACAGACTCAAGAAACCATTGAGGAGGACTGTTTCGAACAAAAAATCAATGATCTACCTATCTTCATGAAAATTTTAAACGTGTTGGATCGTGGTCATGAATACACGCATCTTCTTTTGCAAGAGCTACAAAGGGAAATGAAAAAAAACACTTCCCACATCACCAAAATTGAAGGTTACATCTTGGCGCAAGAAGCATGGCAGGGTTTTCACATGAGCTGTAAAGTGAAGGATGCCGCAGAAATTAACATCCTGCTGGTTGAAAAAAAACAAACGGGTACGCAAACCTCTGATGAACCTATGCTATTAAACGGTGTACCAGTGACTTTTGCACAAATAGTGCAGTGCAAGGTCGAAACAGTAGAAAAAGAAGAGGACAAGGAGTCATCGTTGGAACCTATTAAATTGATTACCTAGAAGTTGCTAAATTGCAACATGAAAGATTGACACAAGTCGAGAACATCTTGGTCCAGATGAACTCCAAAAATAATATTCTAGACATGCTAAAAGAGGATCAAACCCCCAATTTGCTAGAATTTGCACCGGACAGCCCTACGATTTTCATAGATTTAATGGATAACGCCACGGCCAAAGAAGAGCAGCAAGAAAGCACTGAATCTCAAGCAAAGTTCTATCATACCTCACAAAGATCCAAGAAAAACCACTTAAAAGCTTTAAAAAGACGACACAAAAATAATGGAACTTCCCTCAAAGACGAGAAAAAAATGCATGATCTGTCTAAAGAACTTTCTTCTGGAAATAAAGAATCCATAAGCACCATTTTAGGTGCAGCTTTGGTGAGCTCTCCGGAACAAAAATTAAACAAATGAGTTAAATGAGGAGAGCAAAAATGCCCTGCGATTGAAAACATCTCCTATTCATGAAATTTCTCTGAAGCAATTAGTTACTCAAAAAAAAAACACAGAAGCAGATCGTAAAACGTTCAAATGTGGAAGTGGTTGACATCAAAGGAAAAACTCATACGGAAACTGAATCTAAGGTGCAGAATTTTTCACCGACATTTCCTCAAAAAAATCGGATGGGTTCACTAGAAACTTAACACTCAAAAGTAAAGAGGACAGTTATGGAGAGACTGCGATTACTGCGGTTGAAGAAGAAAAACATTCAAAAACCATGCATAGCAAAGAAGTGTTAGAAAAAATCGCCATATTACTAGAATCAATTCCCAAAGAAGAAAGCTCTTGCATAGATATTCACTTCATGCAAGGTCAATTGATTGAAAAGGTTCTGCAGACGAAGGGTCCTAGTCAATCTATATCTGATTCTACAGTAACTACCCTCGTTAATAACATCCTTCCAGAAGCAATCATACAACAAGATCAAGATGGTCAAACAGGGGCTGAATCTAGAACAATAAATTTTCATGCTGGGGTGACTTGCCCGAAGAATTGAAAGAGCGCTGATGAGACCTTCCAACAAGAGTGTCCTAATGAAGTAGAAGAGAATCAAACCATCCAGCAATTCCAGAATATCCCCTCTGAAATGAAAAACACCATTGGATGGATCAGTGACGTCAAAACCAATGGGACAGCTCGCATTAACAGATCATTCCTTATGAACGCCCTATATAAAATTCCTCCTCTCAGAAATTTGGTTATAAATGACAGAGTGGATTAGATTGCCTAACATGCATAACAACAGGATGCTGTCTAAAGTGTTTTCTCCCATAATTGCTAAACTGATGTGGGATCACCAAAGTGATCTTTTGATCCTTGGTCTGGCCATGGTTGGTTTTCCACAAATAAAAATTGCTATGGACTTTCTGGAATACCAACCACCTCCTCCGAAACTAAACAGTGACTCTACAGATTCCCCATCTATAGACAATGCATTGAACAAAAACATGTCGGAACAACTTTCTGCCTTGACTAATGCCCTAAATGGGCTCAAATGGCTGGAGCCTCTCATAAAGTCTGCTGTCAATATAAGTTCATCTACAGCCTCCTCATAAAGTCATGATCTTACCATTGTGTCGTGGAACTGTTGTGGGCTACTTAACTTACTGAAATGGAGAAGAGCGGCAGAACATAAAATCTTACCTAACATTTTATTTATTCAAGAGTCTATGGCCATGAAGGATGTCCAATTTGATGGCTATAAAACTTATTCCCACCATGCTAAGAAAGGGTTGAAAGGGAGACCTACTGGTGGCATTGCGATCTTGATTGATACCCGATTAAATTTTACCATCAATAATATATATGAATCGGATATGTTCATCATGTTGGACATTTCCTTTATGGTCCAAACGAACAAAAATCTATTGTTGGTCTCCCTTTATTGGAATCCGGCTCAACTTCAAATTGAAAAAGCGGTTGAGATTTTGGGTGATACCCTTAACCTTGCACTCTGCAAAGCTCCATATGCAGAAATCCTTATCGGAGGAGATTTTAATTCCCATATGGGACACCATGGCATCTCTGGGAGTTCCCACTCATACCATCACCATGCCTCTAGTCTAAAAGGAAAGATTTGGTGTAAATTCCTCAAAACCTGGAATATACACTTAATTGACTACACAGATACTCATTCTAATGTCACTTGGAAAAGGGGTAACGCAAGTTCATGGCTCGATCACATATTTGCCTCAAATGGACTTTCTCGTTCTATGACTAAAACAAATACCCTTAGGACTGATATGGGAGATCATATGATGATCACCACCTCAATTCGGAATTATTTCACTTTGTGTCCTCCAGTAGCTCAGTTAGCACTAATTCAAAGTCACAGACCAGGTGCTTCAATCAACTGGTCTCCTGCTACATGCAGAGATTTCACATTTATTGTCAACAGAGATCTCTGGAAAGATAAAGCACAAAATGGCATGTTTAATTCTGCAATCCTAAAATGGAATTGTAAAATGATTGCCACACATTTGGCAAAAGGTGTTTTTCGCAAGTCTGAGCAACTCTTCAATGAATATAACAGAGATGACTTTTGTGCCAAGATAGCAGTTCTAAAAAGTAAGAAAAACGCTCACATACGGATGTTAAAGAAGTCTACGTGGTTCTCCAATGCCGAGTATTTTGCGCTAAAAAAAAAAGGTTCTATTTTCATATAAAAAAGCAGTAAAGGAGATTAATGATGCTAACAAACTGCTTCAAAATCAAAAAATAGTAACTCTTCTTTGTAATTGCAAGACTAATGACATATGGAATATGATAAGATCTCTATATAAAGATCCATCGCTTGAGTTTGTCTCTGGCATTGACAGTGCAACCTGGACTTCTTTTTTTCTTGGCAAATATGCTCTCCCAAAAAATGTTAGCGTGCTTGATACTCCACCTGATTGCCATCTACTTCCTAATGTTTGTCCTTGGGGAAAGAATGACATACTTGGGGCTATTCAGAAACTAAAAAGCTCTAAATGTGCAGGTCCTGATGGACTCCCTCCTTGTTTAATAAAGGATGATCCTTTATTTTGGGCCCCTTTCTTTCTTACGATCTTCCAAGAGATATTCAAATCCAAAAAGATACCGGAGTCTTGGCTTACTTCTATTATCATTCCTTTACACAAAAAAGGCTCAATTGAAGACCCAAACAATTATCGTCCTATAGCGATTATTGATGTTGCTGCGAAAATATTCACCACTTTAATTCTACAAGAGCTTGAAATATTTGCACGCAACCACGATTCTTTGTGTTCTTCGCAAGTGGGTTTTCGCAAAGGGATGGGAACCCCCCTTAATGCGTGTTTGATGGCTCATATTATATCTTATGCCACATGCCCGTCTCATGGCCCCGTCTTTGTTGCCTCCTTATATCTGAAAGCTGCGTTTGATGGGGTTATTAGGAGCATATTATGGGAAAAATTGCGGAAAGCAAAATTCCCCCAATACCTCATTATTCTTATTCAAATGTTGCACTTTAAAACTAATTTCAAAGTTAGAATTAACAGGGAAGGCTCACTAACCCAAGCTATTCCATCATTTACAGGTGTTAAACAAGGCTGTAATTTAGCAGCAATACTATTTAATCTCCATCTACGAGATATAGAAGATCTATGGAATGCTAAGAAGTCGTTTGCTATTCGCATTGGAGCCTTTACATTGTCCTGGTTAGCGTACGCTGACGACATCTTATTTTTTGATCGGACTCAGTCAGGCCTTCAAGCTAAACTAGATTGCTTCATGCAATATTGTAACTCTAATAATTTGGTAGTCAATCCTCAAAAATCTAACATTATTATCTTTTCAAATAAGAAAAAAGTACGTAAGTTTGTATGGAAAATTAGTGTCTCCCCAATTACAATTAGCCCCACTTTACCGTACTTAGGATTGATTCTCTCTAAGAATATCTCCTATAAATTCATGAAAGAACAATTGATTGCGAAAAGTTCTCCATTAAAATGCCAAATTAAAATTCTACTAAAGAAAATTTGCAAATTTTCTCTATTGCCACTATTGGAATTTTATTCAAAAAAAGTTGAAGCCATTCTACTATACGGAGCTGAACTTACCTTACATGATCTAGGGCCATTATTGGACCAACTTCAAGGGCAGATTTGGAAAGATGTATTAGCCTTACCCTCATCAATGCCTAATGTTGTGATAAGACATGAGTTGGGGATTAACCCCCTCTCCTCCAGATACAATTGGCGCATGTTAAACAATTTTGCTAAAATATTATTTCCCATTAGAAATTCGCTCTACATAGGGCTAAACAGAATGTTAATAGATAACAACCCTCCCTCTATGGTGAAATTTAAAGAACGCATGCTAACCCTACTGGATAAGATCAATCTTCCAATGGAAGATCTGGAACTTTTTCAAGAGAAAATCAAGAAGAAATTACTGTTACAGGATTGGGGCGATACCTGTACGACAATGGAAATTTACCCTTCTTCAGCGGAATATTGCAAATTTATACACAAGCAGAAACCACGCATGTCTTATTTAACACTTTGCCCCTGTTCTAAGGTCCGTCGCACTTTTATGCGCTTCAGGCTAGATTTAATTCACACTCAATCTAGAACGAAATACTGTTCTAAAGAAACATTGGCTCACTCTAACGAGGTATGTCGTTTTTGTAATCAAGCTGTGGAGACTTTAAAACATCTGTTCTTATATTGCTGTTACTTTGAAAATGTACGATGCATTCTTATAAAGTCCTTTATGAAAGCTAATACGATTCTAGCTAGAGAGTGGATTTGGACTAAATGTATGTGGGGATCAACAGATACTTCTGTAGTAAAAACAACGAACTTTGTAAATATCATTGAGAAAGAACTAGAAAATGCATCGCGACCTTAGAGAACTAATGAATGTTGAGAATTGATGGTGCTTAAATCTAGTGTACTCTTGTACAAATCTTAATTTATGAATTTGATATTTTTATGTTCAACATGTCATATCGATTGTGTTCATACCATAATATTTTATGGTGTCTGATTTTAACAATTTTGTATTGTCTGAAAGAATCACAAATTATTTGTAAGGTCTATTTTTTTGACTAAAAACAAATAAAGTTTTAAAAAAAAAGAAAAAAAATAAAGTTATGAAAACACACAAATTTCAATACTTTTCACCGAACCACAGTGAGGCAAGTTAGGCAAAGTCTACTGGAGAGCAAGGAAGTTCAAATGCCAGGCCCACTCTTAGAGAGAGCAAGCGAAATGTGTCCAGGATCACACAGTGGGGTTATGCCCAAAGAGTCTTTGTAGATAGTTCATAAAAGATTGAGATCAAGTCAGGAAAAGTTAGTTAACAGACCCCAGGCTAACCCAGGTTAGAAAGTCGAGGATTTACTGTCCCCCTGAACGATCTGTCGCAAGGGAAACCAGGCGGGACACAGTACCTGAAAATGGGAAGAACGCTCCAGCGGGGGCAGTTGTTCCTGGCAGCGGGTGCAAGTCAGTGTTTCGTCCAGAGGAAGAGGAGGTCTCGACGCGGAGGATAAGCTGAAGGTCTTTGCACTTCCAGGGAAGAAACCAGCCGCGGAGTTTCCCGGTTCAAATGTACCACCCTTTTCTTCGCGTTAGTGGTAAACCTTGGTATTCCGGTTGCGGGGGTACTTGGTACGGGCAAGGCGGCCACGAGATGGTCCAGGAAGGCGAAAAGATGGGCAAACTGGTTATCCCCACCAGTCAAAGGAAGAAGACTCTCCGGACTGGAGATCTCCTCTGTCGTCGAGAAAAGTGGTGAGACGGTTCAGCAGGGCTCCACCGGTGGTGTCGTCGTTGCAGGTCAGCTCGGCTTCTCCCGCCTCAGATTCTTTAGGTCCTGTGGCGACGTCCGAAGTTCCAGTCCCCAAAGCCCTGGTTTAGTGCAAAAAAAACCCATTCATTCAGCCTAGCTGTCACTCAAACATGCTAAGTGGTGGGCCGGGCGGCTCCCCACTTGGGCCAATCACACAAGAGTGCGACTTGAGTTGCCGAGGCAACTCAGTCCAGGGTGCCTAAACCCCCTCCTACACCTCCTGTGGTACACAGACAGAGTGGCACCACTTTTGGAGGCTTCTGTGGAGAAGCCCGCCAAAAAGTGGAACAAAGGGCTCAACTTGGGTTGGAGTCACAGAAGCGAACACAAATGCCATTTTGGAACCAAGTTTCGGCAAAAAATACGATTAATTTATATTAATTTAATAAACCGGCGGTATGTTCGAGGCTATATTAAAAAGTGGTAGCCTTGAACAATGGGAAAATCCCATAGGAATATATTCGCAGTCGAATATAAAAAGTAGTATCCACTGCCACCAGCCAAAACTCGGTCGGGGGGGACTGGACAGTGCCCCCTCGAACAACAGACCCCAGGGCAATCGAATTGCCCCGACCAATACGTCCACAATATGATGGTTTGTACTGGTTCTGTTCACAATTTAAGACTAGCAAAGCCAATGGTGACTTTACATGACCTGGGAGACAGTAGTCAGTCCCAGGGTATGGAGTCTATGTTTGGGGGTCGCTACGACACCCCTGGGTTACTGCACGGAAGGTGCTGTGTAACCCGCATATCAAAAACTCATGAAACCCTATGGGGTAAAGGACCCCATAGCCCATAGAACACATACAAAGTCAAAGGAACACCTCAAATCATGTCTAAGGGTGGGAGGAAAAGAGTCTCACTCTTAGCAGGAGAAAAAAATAAACCCCAAAAATCCAGCAAAGCTGCTGGGGGACTCACTAGGTTTGGGAAATTAGCCTTTACAGAGAATTCTCCCTAACAGTAGCATAGGCATCCGGACAGCCATACCACCCCTGTTGGTGGAGTCAGTCCTGCACTTCTTCGCCACAGGCACATTTCAGAACTCTGTGAGCGAGCTGCATGGCATATGGCAGGCTGCATTCTCTAGAGTAGCTGGTGCAGATCATGGATGCCTTCCTGCACCATGTGGTCTAGCACATTGCCCTACCAACCACCCAGACACAGGTCAACACCACCAAGGCCCGCTTCCATGCACCTGCAGGCATGCCCAATGTGTTGGCAGCTTTGGACTGCACACATGTTGAGCTGGTGGCCCCCACATCACAGAGGAGGTCTACAGAAACCGTAAGCGGTACCACTCTAGAGATCCAAGCGTGGATGGCCACTCACAGTCTATGTTTAAACGATGACAAGACTGAAATCCTGATCATCGGACCCCAAGCTTGACTAAACAAATTAGACAAACCAACTCACCATCCCAAAATACAACTTAAAAACAGCAGGAGGTTCCAGCTTCCCAGTGCTAGCGGCCAAGTGTTGGAATTCGCTCCCACCAGCCATTAGAGTAGAAACCTCATTTTGGTCCTTCAGAGCCAAGACTAAATCCTGGCTCTCCTCCCAGACTACTAGCTAGCATTTCTCTCACATAGCATACTGTATATGTTATATAAACAAGTTGGACATTATGTACTGATCACGTATCCTGGTATTGTAGACCTGCAAGCACCAGGGTCGACTGTAAATTCTTTTGTAAAGTCGGAACCTGCTGACTTAATTTCTCTGTAAACTCGCTAATATTTCATTATGACTTTGTAAATTTGTTATTACTTGTACTGTGTTCTGTAACCTACTATGTATCCTTGTATAAGTGCCCAGATACCCTTGGGTTAGGTGCGCTATTTAAGTAAATAAACTAAACTAAACTCGCTCAACGTCCATCACCCACCATCACTCACTGCTGTGCCCGCTTCCCAGGATCAACCCACAAGTCCATGGTCCTGCAGAACAGCACCCTGCCGGCATACATGGTGTGTTATGGGGGACATCGGACCTGGCGATTGGATGAGTAAATGCACAATGTGAGGAACTCATGGTGACAACAGTAAAGACAGACAAAAGTGATCACATTTCAAGGGTGTTTATTAAACTGTATGCAGGTTCGAAAAATGCCTAATCTAAACCTAAATCTAAGATGGGAGCATCGGCCATCTAATAAAAATAAGTCAGTCCTAGTGGTATTGTGTCAAATAAAAAGGGCCTATACTAAGAAACCTTTTCCTTAACCTTACAACTAATACAAAAAGGGTGTGGGATTGCTTTCAAGAAAAGAAAGAAGTGTTCTCAAATCATTAGTCAGGATATGATTTCCAGGGTTCTCCCTTCCCCGCGTTTTCAGCATGGGACAAAGTGGGTCTACTGAGCACAGAACACACTCTAGCATTCCCCAGAAGGAGCCGACAGTTCCGCACCAGCTATCAGGTTCTCCGATGGGTAAAAAGTCTCTTTCCAATAGTAAGTCTCCTGCCCTCGAGGGCCTGATAGTTTCAACAAAAACACACAGTTCTGTTCTACAAATGCTTTGGGTGACGGCTTCCCCCCCTCGCTCCCCCTCTTCTGGGCGCTGACCCCCAAATGACAATCTGGATTCACTCCCCTTGCTTTCTCTCGATGCAGGATTCCCTTCCTTGCTTTTTCTCAATGCAGGATTCACTTCCCTTGTGGGTCCCCCTCCTCTGGGTGCTGACCCCTCTTTACTTTCACAGGTTTTTATATACAGTTCAATACTTATGGGATTCGCTTCCCTTGCTTTTCAACAATTTGTAGATCAAAGACTTTCGATTGTACAGGGATTTTGTTTGACCCTCAGTATGACCACTGACCTATTTCGGCGTCTCTCCTATGGCCTTCTGGTAATTTCACTCAGATGGGGATCGATCAGAGTCTCTTGAGTTAGCACCCACGTGGTGCCCGTTTCCCTCTGCTGCTGGTCTCCCCCTTAACACTTTTTACAGTTCGTTCACAGTTCATTGAACTTGATTCAAACTTGCTACTTTGCGCTTCTCATTCAACACAGCCCGGTTCTTATCGGTTCTCCCATCGACTCACTGGCTGTGATAAACCGATTGGCTTTCCTTCTTTCAGAGCCAAGGCCTGTACCATGGATGTAGGAATCGCCCTTGTTCCTACTTATCGGTGTAGGCTTGCCCTGTGTACCATTGCAATCTGCTGCAAGACACTTGTGCTATTGTTCACGGTCTTATGTCCTCTTCCAGGAAGGTTCAGTGGGCCTGGGACAAAAAGGGCAAGGTACCTTCTCTCCACACCACCCTCTTGATTCCTGCCGCCTTTCTCCTTCTCTTGAACTGTGTTGCCTGGTTAGCTGTGCCGTCGTGCTCTCTGCCGTGTTCGTCCTGTGCTCTCTCGCTCCACCTTTTATCCCTGTGGGGAAAGTAAAGGTGTGTGTGGTTCTGATCAATTGCCGGACCCTTGTATTGGGACATGTCAGGTAAACGGCTCTGGTGTTAGTCCGTTCTCTGGTGTGTCGTGCGAAAGTGTTCGTGTCGGAAAGAGGGGGGGGGGCAGTGGTTTTGAATGTCCTACGTGGTAGGATGGGGAAAAGGTGTTGAAAGACGGGGGATACCGTGTCTCACCCGTCGGTGTCCCACTCCCCAAGGCCCCCATCCATGTGATCCTCCTGCACTGGTCCACCCTCAGGAACTGGATCCAAAAGCGATGGCCATGTCCTGGCCACCTCGATGACAGTTCCCCGGGGACCAGACAGGGAGACACCTTCAGGTTTCTCACAACAACCACACACACACATTGCAGACTGAGTCACAGGCCGGGGGTGGGGGCTGCTTGGCACCAATGCATGTCCTACAGTCACCATGCAAATGCAGGACCATCAATGACATGCACAATTGAGTGGCCCTGACTAACATTAACCACACGAGACATGAGTGGTACAGGCCATTTCATTCCGAGTACATAGGGACAAGCACATGCAGTGCACTACAGGTATCAGAATGCAACACAGCCATTTCACAAATCCCAGCATACCTATACACAGTCCCACCTATGCCCATGTAACACATGCCCTGATGAGCGAAGGTGCACAGTCACACTCATAACCACTGTCGGGCACCATCACCCACACACATCCAATGTCAATGTCACAGTGAACGCAAATGCACTCCATGCAGTGCACAATTTCCACTGGCACAGACACATTGTGCTGTGGTGGCGCTGCAATATGAGTAGCACAGTGGTGGGATCCCAGCGGAAATTTAAGGGAGAGGGGCAACCCATCCACGCCATTCCGTGAATGGCCACAGTGTGTCCAAAGTGGGGATTAGCCTTCAAGGCATTCCGTGCATGTGAGCCGACACGTGATGTACATGCAAGACAATCACTGTGAAACCTGCACTGCGGGTTTTATGCACTGTGTACAGTCGTGGCAGTGGCCGTCCAACCCGGACATTGTTGACACGCAGACATATGTGTGACTCACAGTAGGCCCGGTCAGTGGCCATGCCTGTCCTACCCCCAGCAACCCATCCCAGGTACCCAAACCCTGCACACACAGCATGTCCAACATTGGCTATCACAGGGTGCAGCAGGACGCATGAGGGCCAGCTAGTTCACAGCACCAGATGCATGTGTCAAACACACAGACATTCATTTAGTAAACCTCTGTCAGCCACATGCATTTAATGGCTCACCTTGTGTCCCATCCCTTGCAGGTGATTCTGGTTATTCGCTAATGCCGTGGTTGATGATCCCTGTGAGAGACCCCCAGACGCAGCAGAAAGTGGCCTACAATCGTGCACACGTGCAAACCCAGTCAAATATTGAGCAGACCTTCGGATTTATGAAAGCACGTTTGCGATGCCTACACTATTTAGGGGGGGGGGAGGCAATCATATACAGGCCAGAGTGGGGAAGATAGTCCTGGCCTGTGCAATGTAGCACAATATATGCGTCAGATGCAACAATAATAATATTTATTGTAATTTAGTTTACATTGAAACTTTACACAAACATTTATAGCAGAAAATTATTAACATCTAAAAACACATGATACACAATTAAATCAAAATTTAAATTCAAACTAAAATTTCATATTTCATCTAAAGGCAAACAATGATGCTATCAGCTTACAATTTAGCATTTCGGTACTCTCAGCTATACAGTCTATTAAATATAGTCTATGGATATGCAATCCAGTTCCGGGTTAACCTCAAGTTCTTTATATGAAGGGCAGTTAATAATTTGCATTGTTATCTCATTCATTTTATGAGGAAATATTCCCAGGTCACATGTAAAGTTCCCTTTCGGTTCCAGCAGATTTGGTTAATCTTGATATGTTTTTTAACTCCTTATATTGTTATGCTAAGGCTGACTTCCACCTTCAGCCAGATGTTGTACAATGTCATCAATGGGCTCATACTATTAGAGTTGATACAAAGGAGCCAAAATAGTTCCCCCTTAATATATTCATAGTTATGTACATATTGACCCACTAGGAGGTTAATATTGCTTGTCATTTTATTACATTCTGTTAACAGATGTCTAGCTGTCTCCAGTTGATCTTGCTCTTTACATAAGCGGCATAACCGTAGTTCCATTGGAATCTTGTCCCTTCTACCAGTGACCATTAATGAAGGTAATTGTTCTAACCTTACTAGTATTATAAAGCATCTGAGTCTAACTGCTGGGCACAGGTTCAGATAGCTCTGGGTTTTTTTAAAGTTATATAATCTATGCTGGACACAACTGTAGCTTTTTAGCTTACTAAAATGATCGTAGTTTTCCAGCCAGTCCCAGAGCTCGATACGGTTTCCCAGTGCCCTCTGTGCATCATCGGGATCACTACACATTCTTATTTGCCACCCAATGTGAGCAAATCATTTGGTCATCTGTTTCTTGGCTGTACACACAGAATTTGTCTTTGACATCTCCTGATGGGCTGTTATCAATAGCCCCTTTCTTGTGTTACTGATCATTTTCAGATATAGTATGGCACGCTTTTTTAGTACTATCTCTTTTAATGAGATCAGCCCAAGCTCCAGCCTTATTATCGCCACGGGAATGCCAGGTGGTAGGCCCAAGATTGAATGCCAGAATTTCCCTTCTATCACCTGTAACCATTTCAGATCTATGTCAAGGAGACCTTTCAAACATATGTTATCATTGGGGACAAAACTTGCATATATAGTTGTTGTGTACGCCACATGGTAAAGCCTCCTTGATTAATGGTGAATCTGTGAAACAGGGCAGTTAGTTGTGCTGCTCTAACAGCACGTGTTTGTTTGCATATTCTATAGTCACCAGTAATCTCGAATTCTATGCCCAGTAATCTCGAATTCTATGCCCAAGTATCGGTATTGTGGAGTACACGCAATGTTTTCTATGCCTACCCTGAGCTGTACGCGGGAAGTATTCCTCTTAGTGTACCTCATGTCCTTAGTTTTATAGTTTTATCCAGATTGATCCCGAGGCCATTTTCCTCTGCGTATTCCCAGCGGACAAGAGACGACCTTCGTAATCCACTGATAGCATGATCAAAAATTACAAGGTTGTCTGCGTGGGCCAACACAGAGCAAAGGGATTCGCCTATTTTAGGGGGACAATTTATTGCGGCACTTACGGCTGCGGGAATATCATGGATGTAAAGGTTGTGTATTAAAGGTGCCGTAACACAACCTTGTTTGACCCCCTTGTTTTGATAGACACTTCTTGTAGTATGTCCTTCCTGATCTAGTTTTAGTTTTACTGAAGTATCCTGGTGGAGCAATCTCAGATAGTACAACAGGCATTCAGGACAGCCCATTAGTTTTAATTTCTGCCACAGACGGCCTCTAGGAATAGAATTGAATGCCACAGAGAAATCTATGTATAGGGCATATAGCGGCGGTTGCCTCCCTGATCTTGCTCGGGACCGTAGAAGGTCCATTACCATGATATGTTATGGGCTGTAGAATATCCTTGTCTGAACCCACTTTGGAATTTGCATAAGACATTTGCTTGTTCAACCCAAAGCTGTAGTTCTTTTAATATAAGTGAGGCAAATATCTTCCCCATGGAGTCTAGCATTGAAAGCAGCCTGTAATTACTAGGGTCTGAGTGGTTCCCCTTTTTAAAGACTGGGATTAGCACCACCATTTGCCATGATCGTGGTATTTTCCCTTCTTTTAAGATCTTGTTAAATAAGATGACTAATAAAGTAGGCCAGAATTCAGGGTGAGATTTCAAAACAATATTTTCCAATCCATTCGGGCCAGGGGCTCGGGATGATTTCAATTCCATGATCTTATTTATCACCGTTTCATAGGATGATTTAATAGGTGGAATTAATAGGGGACTACCCAGTGATCTAACTTCCTCCTTTTCTACCTGGGCATTCCGATCTTCCAAAAATTGTATCAATTTTCCAGCCTCAATAGGGTTAACTAATGGGCCTTTCCCCGCTCCCCGCGCTTCACCCACGAAAGACCATATGTTGCGGGTCTTTCCTGTGCAAATTGTCTTAACTAGTCTTTGCCAGGACTAGATCTTATCCGCCTTTCTTTTTGCTTTGATAATAGCTCTATATCTATTTTTAATGGATCTTACATTAGTATGGTATATATTCAGAGGAAGAGCTTGCTTCTTTACATATCGAAGCTCTGCTCTAAGTACTCTTTTAGCATCTCGAATCATTTTATTATAAGGAGGCTTATTGACTCCAGTGCTTGTCATAGACCCAATAGGGAGCACAGCATGTTTGCCAAGGAAGGTTTGATCCAGTCCTCAATGGAGTTAATCGTCATCTCCCTAAAATTCGGAAGGAGATGAGATCTCTCTATAGCCAGTGTTTCCAAAGCCTGTGCAATATTTTTATCTGACCAGCTGATTTTTGTACCTGCTTTGTTTACCTTGATATTATCCATATTGCATATAGGAATATCCTTCTCTGCAACATTAAGTTTGCATACCAATATAGCATGATCACTCCACTCGTTGGGCATAACTCGCATATCATCCACCTTCAAATGGATCCTTGGGCAAACAAATACATAGTCTAGTGTCCTGCGGGAGATTCCATTTGACCATGTGTAACAGCCTGGGTAATCGCTAATAGATCTGCCATTGATCATTTCTATGTCCCAGGAGTCAAATAGGTGTACCCAGCCTCGCCCTTCAGGATCCTTTTTAGTGTGTAGCATTGAGCTTTTTGCTCTCAGTTTAGGATTGTGAGACTTCCCCCTGCTCCCAACCATATGGCAGTTAGAATCACTGACCACTATTACCCCAGTATTCCCGAATTTTATTAGCCAGGTTGCCAATAGTTCATGTAGAGCCTCCTGCAGTTGTTCTCTCAGCGTTGCTCCAGGGGGATTGTATAGGTTTACTAATAAGAATTTTTCTTTGGCTCCCCTAATATCATAAGTCGCTTCTATAGCAATCATATTACTTGCTAATGGGGCCTCTATTTGTCTAGAGCCAAGTGTATTAGCCACCCCTATTATTAGGCCTCCATATGGTCTGCTCTTTTCACCTTTCTTTGCTACAGCTTGATAGATAGAAAATCCAGCCAATAGCAGAGAGTCCATTGCCCAAGTTTCTTGGAGGCAAATGCAGCTATGGTTATTTAGTACTTTAGTTGAACCCTCTGCTGATAATAGATGTGCAAACCCACGACAATTCCATGTCAAAATTGTAAGATCTCATTGTTTGGAAAGTACCGCCGGTAGCAAATCCACCAACAATTTTAGTACTTGTTGGACATCCGCTACCCCCTCCTTCTGCCCTTTCGGGAGTTTTGGGCAGTACATGGTCTCTGCAGGGATAGTTATCTCGCTAGCCAAGCAAACTTAGATCTATTTCATTTAGATCAGCATCCACCTCTACATCCACTGCCTTCAATTCATCCTTATAATTTCTTATCAGTTGCGCTGTTGACAGAAACTTGCAATGAAGTGCCGAGACCTGAGTATTCGGACCTTTCAAAGGCTCCAAAATTAAAAATCATCAGATGTGAGGACCCGTAGTTGTGGCACATAATTCAGTCTAGTTAGCAATTCTGAGCGCGATAGACATTTCAGTTCACCACTCTGATACAGATTCTTTATCAGGCAAATGCGACTTCCTTCAGTCGCTCCTTTGGCTTCAGCCGATGGCAATACTTTTGTTACTGGGACTGTCTGTTCCGGTAGTATAACGGGCATCTCATCCTCAATTATCACATCTTCTTCACTCAGATTTTCCTCCTCAAACTCATCTGCCTCTTCTTCCAATACATTGATCTGTGGTTGTTCAGGTTATCAGCCAACTAGTTAGGAGGCCCTCTCCAGTAATCAACCTTTCCTGGGCTTTTGCTGCTCTCTTCTTAGCTTTCTTGGAAGGGAGCCCAGCAGGTCCAACTTTATATCCAGGTGATACCCTCTCATTTAATCTTTTATTCTTTTCAGCCCTTCTAGCCATTCTTCGCTGCTTACAAGAGACAAATGGTTCTGCATTCTCCTGGTTTGCATCTGCCTCCTGATGTAGCTCTTCATCAATCTGTTGTTCTTCAATCTCATCAATCCCTTCAGCAAACTGTATAGCTTCTGAGAGATTGGATTCAACTAATGCGCAGGCATTCTCTCTCGTTTTTGTCCAGTGTTAGGGTGTTGGTATTATCCAATATCCGCCCAGACATCTGTATTAATATCTTGAGAGCAAATTGCAAAGATGCTACTGATGACACTATCTCCACAATCTCGACTGCTCCTGGGTAGGTGCTGGCCAAGCAGTCCATTTCAGCATCCGGGGCATCCTCCATCGAGGCCATGGTCAAATCTGGCGAGACGACAGGCTGCCCATTGACTCCACAGGAGTGGGAGTCCCGCAGCGAGTGACCGTCTGCTTATTTTCTTGAGTTCCATTGTTATTAGTTGGCATTACGCCTGGTATGGGAGTCATATTTCTTTGAATGTTTAGACATCGTTCCAATAATGAGTTATTGTCTATCATCATAGTTTGAGGTGCTCAATGAGCCAATATTGCATACAGCTGGAGCAGTTATTTCCTCGATAGTGGTAGAATTTATTTCCGGGGGCGGATTTTGTGGGAAGAACTCAGTGATCATCCCCTGATCTATTGGAATAGCATTTTTTGCCTTCTTTTTAGATTTCGCGCGCTCACCTTCCTCAACTGGTGAGTTCCTGGTTTTCGCCATTCCCTTAGTTCTTCTTAGGTTATACTTGGGCTGCATTGGTCTTTTCCCAGATGGCATTTAGGCCACCCAGACGGCACCCCTCTTGGGGTTATAGGAGCAGCTCAAGAAGATCCCTCCGTCACCCTATTGGGCACTCTTTAGAAAGAGTTATCACAGCAGCTCAATATCTCTAGGGTAACACTGGGGCTTTTTAATCCCCTCAGCAGGATCAAAGGCCCGAGGCCCGCAGTCTCCTACTGTTATTATTCACCCGGCAGTCCCACCAGTTCAGATTGAGCCCCTTACAGGAGGGCACTCCACAGCTTCAGTATCTTTACAGTTTGTTTTTCCCTTAATTTCCCTTCACAGGCAAAAGCGATGGACCAATGGCCTCCTTATAATCTTATAAAAGGTCCCCAATGTACCAATCCCAATGAAACCAAATCTAGGCTTTCCACCAACACAGAGGAGTGGTCACTAATATGTTCTACTCAGTGATGGCACCCAGATGTGTCCACCACTCCTCCTGATCTTAATCAGTAGGTACCAATGGTTGGAAGCATCTGCCTGTAAAACGGCAGTAACAGGGTGTCAGCAGCAATTACCCCGAATCAGGCACAATAGGCAAAATAGGCTTCTTGACGCCTATCCTCAGAGCGCAGAACACAAGACTCCACTGTCTTACCCGTTACTCCTGACCAGGGCAGAAAGGTCCTCCTGCATGAGTGTAGCCAGGCGAGCAGCTCGCCATCAGCCCTCTTAGCGCTGCTGTCGGCACCCTGTGCCGTGGAGCCACAGAGTCAGGGAAATGTGTGCTGCGTCCCGCGTTCGGCACAACAGACAGCAAAAAAATAAATTTAAAAAAAAACACCAAACTGCCTCTTCCTTCTTTTCCAGCCGCTGCCGCCGTCACCCTATGCATTTTCCCCTCTGCGGTAAAACTGTATTCCGCGTCCTGCGGCACGACAAGCTGCTGCACAAATTTCGAGGAAATGACCTTGCAGCCTCGCTGTGGAAGCAGGAAACAGGGGAATCAAGCTGCACCTTCGACGAACAGCACGCAATCACAACCACCGTCAAAGAGGCCGCCTCCAATTCCGTGATTCACAACATACCTCTGCCCCCAGATATGGATATGCCAACAGCAGATAGTGAAGATGATGGATATGGAGATAGAGATGGAGACAACACGTATGCGTGGATGTCAGGGATGGGCGTGTAGCCTGTCAGGAAATAATTGACAACTTCTTTTGACCATCCATCCACTGCACGACCCATGCCCCTCACTGCATGTGACACACCACACCAGTAAGGAATGTCCAGTCATTGGTGTTTGTGCATAACAAGATGTATGTATTAACAACGCTGTGTGCTGCCCTCCCCAAACACTCCCTCCCCAAACAATCCTTCACCAAACACCACCCTCACCAATCACCACCCTCACTTTCCCCTTCACCCGAGCAGCCACCAACATCCACTGGAGCCCACTCCCCTCTCGACCTGCACACGGCAGCATTCTTGAATTGGCTTGAGCGCCTAGCTAGGTATGAACTGCAGGGCTTTACTCATCAATTCACCGCTATTTATTGTGGCGGGTCACAGAGGAAGATTTCTGTGCGTTCTTGCTGCCTGCTGTAAGGAAGGCATGGTATCAAACAGTGAAGACAGACACAAGTGATCACAGTTCAAGGGTGTTTATTAAACTTCAAATAGGTTGGTTGAATGCCTATCTAAGCCTAAATCTAAGGATGGGAGTAAGCTACGACCATCAAATAATAAATAACGCAGTCCTGGTGGAGTCTCTGTCAAAATAAAAAGGCCTATACTAATAAACCTATTGCCAATCCTTACTTCTAAATACAAATGGTGTGGGATAACAATGTATTGCAAAGGAAAGTGTTCAAGAAAGAATGTGTCAGGATGGTTGAGAAGTTGGCTTCCCTTCCCCATGTTATCAGCAGGGGGCAAGGCGTCACTCTGGTTTCTTGGCCACGAGGTAACAGTTCAAAATATAGGTATCAGGGCCTTCGGCCAAGGTCTCTCTCCATATGACAGTCTCTTATTGGGGCCGAATATAACCAACAAAACACAAAAGTTTATTTCTTTTGTCAGGGTTTTCACATTCACAAGTTGACAACTGGTCTCCCTTGTTCGGGCTTGGACCACGGGTCCCCCTTGTTTGGGCTCAGACCCCTTTTCCACAATGTTCACAATTGGTCTCCCTTGTTCGGGCTCGTACCACAGATCACCCTCGTTCTGGCTCAGGTCCTCTTGATATCAGAATCTAAGACCTTCGAATCGGCAATGGGTTTTGCTTGAACCGTCACAGGCCCACTTCGATTCACTTCACACAATTGTTCTCATCAATCTTCTACTTTCCTTTCTCTTGGTGGGATACCTTACAGAGACTTTCGACTGAGCACATTCACAGTGCCGGACCACTGTCAACAGTATTGCATCTTTCCTTCTCAAGTTCAAACATTCATCAGCAGTTTATCTTTACTTGCATCCTTCATCACACGTGTTTAACAATGCTCATTCCAGTGCTCATTATACAATGTTGCTGCTTGCAATCTTGACTTCAACACAGACCGATCTTGCATCAGTCTCCCCAACTCACTGGCTGTGTTGATCTCTGTCATTTCTTTGCTCGTGGAACCAAGGACGATACCACAGCGTCTGCTGCTCCTCCCTGCCTTGGTCAGTTACGCGGGAGGGTCCTCTGCATCTCCCACACACAATGCAGGATACTTCTCCAGTCTGATTTCCAAGCCTTACGATTTCTGCTTCAGAAGGATTCTTGAAAGTAACAGTCTTGCCGAAAAGGTCAAGGGTGCTCCCCTTCTTACGAACCGTCCTTGATTTGCCATCTTTCTCCCCTTGTTCAGCTGCTAACTCGAAACTGCTGTACCTTCGTGTGCATTGCCTCACTCAGAGTGTGCTCTTGTGTTCCGCCTTATATCCGTGTGGGGAAGCTTAATGGCAGTCAGGTGGGAGTGATTGTTAATAATTGTCTGACTTTAGTAGTGGGACATGTCTGCTATACAGCTCGGGTGTGAGTCTGTTTTCTCCCAGAGCAGGCTGTCTGTGTAAAAGTGTTCATGCAGGAAAAGGATGGAGTGGGGGGAGTTTCTATATATCCTACCTGGTAGGATGGGGTAAAGAAGTTTCAGGGAAGAGAGGGATACCGCGTCTCACCATCAGGCGTCCCACTTCCACTCCCCGAAGACCCCTGACCCAAGTGATCCTCCCGCACTGGTCCACACACAAGGTTTGGATCCAAAGGCGATGGCCGTGCCCTGGCCACCTGAGAGAGAGAGATCCGCAGGGATTAGCAGGTTAGACACCTTCTGGTTTGTTTGTTTGTTTGTTTGTTTATTTATTTGTATGGCGCACCTTACCCAGGGGCTCACACTGCACACAGCAGTGTGCTGTCATCGTGCTTGCAGCCCTCACGCCAGCCTGGGGGGCCTTGTGGCCCAATGGGGCCTTCCCCCTGCTGTGGCTTCTCACCTGCATCATGGCTGCCAGCTTTTCTTCACATTTAGGCACCACAGTGCCTCTTCGACATTGGGCTCAGTGGAGGCCCTGATTGGCTACCATTCCTTGACAAATTAGCTAATCACAAGCCGGCAGGCTGGAAAGTCGTCCACCAACCGAAGGCTCCTGTCTGAGCATGTCAGGGCCATGGAGGGTTGGGAGGGCTCCCTCCTTCTCCCGCCACCCACGAACTAAGAAGCAGCCTCCAAATGTAGCTGGCACCTACACCCCCATGATCTCTTCAAAACGCCAAGTGAGTGATGGCTGAACTTCCAATGCATCCTCCTCTAACAGACTCTGAACCAAAAACAAACTGTGGCTACTTTCACTCTGCCTTCCTTAACTCATCTATTCAATCTCTTCTGCATTGCATTTTGTGCCCCTGTTTGATTTTCGAATTTGGGTGCATGTGCTTTTAACATCTTGCACCCCACTGCTGCATTGCATTTTGTTGCACGGGTTTGATTTTCAAATTTGTGTGTGTGCTTTTAACATCTTGCACCCCACTGCTGCATTGCATTTTGTGCCTCTCCTGTAACTACTTTGCCACCTAGTGAGTTTGGGCCATGACAGTGCATGCAACCGCTCCTCCATCCTCAGCCACCCTGATGGTCCACATCTCTCCTATCTTCTCTAACCGCTACACTATCACCGGCCCCCCACCCCCTCTCTTACAAAGCCTGAAAAAAAGAAAGAAAAAAAAAAAGACATCCAGACCGCCAACCCTGGCCTAGAATCGCAGATACCTATGTCAATGCAACTTCCAGACCGGTCTTCATTGATATTCTTTTCCATGAACCCTCCCCAGATCTATGGACTCATCATCTCATCTCTATTCACTCTCCTTTCACAGCCTCTCCCATTAATGGTGGCACCAAATGGGAAGTCCTCTTGGCGGGCTTCTCATCATCCTGCTGTATCATTAACGTCTACCACACTGGCACTATCTTGGTTCAGGATCCTCAACCCAACCTCCTCTTCTTCAATTGGCACCTGCCGTCCCTCATTAGCTTCCTTCCCTCATCTGCCTCTTCCCCAACCACTCCCTCTGTCTCTCATCCTCCGACTGGTGTACCATGCCCCTGTACTCCTCCTCGGAAAACCTTCAAAGGCGGAGACCTCTTTCACGTGGCCACACTTAATGCCCGCTCAGCCAACAAACACTCCACCGACATCTGCCTCATTCTTGAAGACATTGACCTCGACATTCTCGCTCTTACTGAGACATGGTTCAATGCCAGCTCAATCATTGCTTTTTGACTCCCTTCTCCCCAATGGCTACAAGATCATTTCCAAGCCACAACCTAACCATGCTGGCAGTGGAGTTGCCATAATCTTCCCTGAGTGGGTTCCTTCCTCCCTAATACCCACCCAGCCATACTCCTCCTTTGAGAGCCTGGTTTGAAAGTGCTCATCTCTCCCTCCTCCTCTCTGACCATTGTCACGATCGACAGGCTCCCAGGCGCTACCACCGTGTTGCTCTCTGAATGGGCTGATTTCTGCTCCTCTCTCCTCTCAACCTCCTCTAAACTCCTTCTCTTGGGTAACACCAACATCCACTTGGACTCCCCTATCTCAGCATCCACTCTCTTCCTTGACCTCTGTATCTCGCTCTCCCTCTCCATTCTCCCATCTGGCTCCTACCCACACGGCAGGACACACTCTTCATGCCTTCGTCCACTCTGATCTTTCACTCCCCCACTCGCACCTCTCTCCTGGTCAGATCACTCTATCCTCTCCTCTTACCTGTGTCCCCTCGGCCCTCTGTCCGCACCTCCTCCAGCCCTGCCAACCTTATTCACAAACATATGGCCGATAAAACAAGTGTCAGCTGCTGCTTTCACAGCCACCTTCATCCCTCCTCTATCCCCATCCCAGACTCTACCGCGGACTCTGCTCCCACAACCTCCATCTGGCCATTAATAACACTCTGGACATTCTTGCCTCAGTCATGAGGATCTGCCTGAAACCTGCCTCCAAGCATAATAGCTGGTACGACTCCGAATGTGCAGCCCTGAAACGCAAGTGCAGAGCTGCTGAACAGAAGTGTCAAACCTCACGCTTACCCTCTGACAAACTGAACTGCCGCCTCCTCCCAAGGTAATACAGACTCTTCATCCGTGCCAAGAAAAGGGCCCACATCCAGGCACGGGTATCGGGTGCATAGAACGCACTGGCCACACACTTCCCCACTAAAACGCTGGACACCCTGAGCACCCTTGCTACCCTTTCCCCCAACCCCCTCCCTTGCCTCCTATGGCCTCCCACCCTCCTTTCTCTCCCATTTCTGTCACACCTGATGAGGTCACCAGAGCTGTCCGCTCTATGAAGGTCTCATCCAAATAGGTTTCCACTTGCTCCTCCAGAACCATCAAGGACAACATTGCCTCTCTTGCCCCTGCACTTGCTGATTTCTGTAACCACTCTTTTGCCACTGGTTCTTTCCCCACCTCCCTCGAGCACTTCTTTGTGCGCCCCCTTCTGAAAAAACCTTTAGCAGACCCTACCCCTTAAGCACTCCCTTGTGCACCCCCTCATTAAGAAGCTCTCTGCCGATCCTTCATCTCCAGCTAACTTTCACCCGAACTCTATCACTCCTTTCCTGGGCAAACTCTTGGAAAAGCTGGCCATCTCACAGCTTGATCTTCCCACAATCTGTTGGTTGTCTCCATTACCACCAGTCTGGCTTCAGAGCAGCCAGAAGGACGGAAACTGGTCTCCTGAACATCCGTAAAGACCTGCTCTCTAACTTTGATTCTAACCTTCTGTCCTCATTCTCCTCGATCTTTCTTCTGCTTTTGATATGGTCAACCATGCCATCCTGCTCAATCGCCTCTGTGATAACCTGGGTATCACTGATCAGGCCCAGGCCTGGCTGACCTCCTTTCTCACTGATCGCCCCTCCCAGGTCCAGTAGGGGTCCTTCCTCTCTTCTATCTCTTTCGCTACCTGTGGGGTACGCCAGGGGTCGAACCTTTCTCCCTGGCCGTTCAACCAATACCTGGCACCTCTTGCTCACTGCATCGCTGCTCTCTGCTCCAATTTGCAGTGCTATCCGGATGACACCCAGCTCTTTCAGGCTCCCCTCGGCCACCTCTATTCTTAATCTCATTCCAGACCGTATGTCCGCAATCCAGGAGTGGGGTGCCGCTAATGATCTCTGCCTTAATGCCATTAAGACTGAGATCCTCCACATCGGAACACCAGCTCCCTCCTTTACGCTCTCTCTCTGGCCACCCACTCTGGCCCCTCTTCCTGCTCCGACCTGTGAGGCTAAGAACCTTGAGGTATTCTTCGACTTCACACTCTCCTTTTCTCCTCACATCTCGAACGTCTCTAAGTAATCAAACTATCAGCCACACCTCATCAGAGGTATTCTTCCTTTCCTCACTTTCCCCCAGTAGCTCACTGTTTCCAGAGCTCTGGTCCTCTCTAGACTGGACTACTGCAACAGCCTCTTTCTAAATCTGCCTCTTCTCTTCGTCCTCTAAAACTTATCCAGAACAGGACTGCGAGAACTGTCCTTGGCCTCAAGCGCAGGGATCGTATCTCTTCAGCACTGAAATCTCTTCACAGGCTCTCAGTGGCAGCAAGGATCAAGTTCAAGACCCTCTCCATCGTCCACAAGGCTTTTTGGGGCCTCGGACCGCACTACCTCCAACACTCTCTTCCTAACCATCTCCCTTCTCGAGCTCTCCGCTCATCCACCTTCAACTCTGAGGGTCAGTCGCAGAGAGTTGGGGGTAGATCTCTTTCATCAGCTGGGGCCTCCCTCTGGAACAGCCTGCCTGTCCCTCTCAAACTTGAGCAGAACCACCTCCGGTTACGAAAGCAACTCAAGACCTTCCTCTTTGCTTCCGCTTTCTCTCTTCCTCTCCCATGCTAATGACCCGTCTGGCGCACACACTGGTTGCCTGGCCAGCCTCTAAACTTGGGCCCAGGTCCCTGCATGTCCAGTTGCACCTTGCACTGCCTCTTGGCTCCTCCAGCACTTGTGTTCTGTATCTGTAACCCTACAGTCCCCTCTATCTGCGCTTAAGAGTCACCTGTAGGCTGCACTTTCCATTACCTGCACTTCTCCGCCCCCCTCCCCCTTTGGCACTTCACCCCCCTTGCGCGATCTGAATGACACAATGCCTAGTAAGATCGTTGTTTTGTCCTCCCTCTATTCCCCACCGCCCCCTTGTCTTGTCGTGCCTAGAAACACTTGTGTACAGGCGCGTTATAAATGCCATATCATATCACCCCCTTCCTTGGGAAACTCCTAGAGAAGCTGGCCTTCCCCCAACTTACTTCACACACTGAACTTGTTGGCGGTCTCCACGACCCTCAATCTGGATTCAGTGCATCTAGAGGCATGGAAACTGCTCTTCCGATCACCCGTGGAGAACTGCTCGCATCTCTGGACTCTTAACTCTCTAGCTGTCCGCATTCTACTCGATCAATCCTCTGCCTTTAACACGGTCAACCACTCCATCCGGCATAAAACGGCTCCATGATACCCTGGGTATCTCCGAGTGGGCACTGGATTTACTGACCTCCTTTCTAACTGACCGTTTGTCCCAGGTTGTTCTGGGCACCTTCTCCTTACCTACCTCTTTCTCCACCTGTGGGTTCCCCAAGGGTTTCAACCTATCCCTGGCTCTTTAACACTCACAGTGCTCAGCTGGCACTCCTCATTTCCTCCTTCTCCCCTAACTCCCAGAGTTATGCAGATGACACACAACTCAAACTTCCTGCAGACCCACTTGCATCTTCCATCCTCCCGGACTGCATATCTGCCATCCAGTCATGGTGCACTGCCAATGATCTCTGCTTCAATGCCAGCAAGACTGAGATCATCCTCTATGAGCTCTCCCCCTTCTCCTTCATCTGAAGCCGAAAACTCTTAGAATCATCTTCAACTGCTCTCTTTCCTTCCTCCCTCACATTCACGACATCGCCAAGTAGTCGAACTTTCAACTCTTCCTTCTTACAGGAATTCTCCCTTTCCTCACTTTACCCCAGAATCTCAATTTTCCAAGAGCTCTGGTCCTCTCTAGGCTAGACTACTGCAATAGCCTTCTCTTGAATCTACCCTCTTCCTTTCTACGACCCCTCCAGATTATCCAGAATAGGGCAGCAAAACGTATCCTTGGCCTCAAGCTCAGGGACTGCATCTCTCCTGCCCCAAAATCTCTTCACTGGCTCGCGGTTGCTGCAAGGATCAAGTTAAAATCCCTCTGCATATGCCATAAAACTGTCTGGGGCCAGGGACCACGCTTACCTGCAACTTGCTCTTACTAAATACTCTCCCTCTATACCTCTAAGTTCCTCTGGAACCAACTTTCTGTGTCAAGCATTTCGATAAACAGAGGGCCGAAGGCCGATCTCTTTGCTCAGCTGGCTCCCTCTTATGCAACAGCCACCCCTTCCTGTTCATCTTCGTCCTGTGCCGGACCTCCCCAAATTCCAGAAGCTCCTCAAGACTTTCCTTTTCACCCCCTCTCTCCCTTCTCCACTCCTCTGCTAATCTCACGGTTGCTGTGACTGGTGACCAGGCCTCTTATGTGTCCTCCGGGGCCCTGGCCTCCCACACCCAATCGCCTTCAGCCTCCGCCTACACACAGCACTTGCCTTAGCACTTACTGGCCTTTGCCACTGTAGGCCTGCAATTATCCATTTAATTATTTTTACAGATGAATGTTCCCTAGCACTTCCTACTCTGGGCACTTACACCTGCTGCACATTCACGAGCACAGCATTCCAGCACTTACCCCCCTCTGCCTCGTCCACTCTTCTCTCTGCACTTCCACGCCCTGAATGCTCACAAGGCCTAGTATGTTTGTGTTGATCTTCCAGTGTATTGTTTTCTATCCCATGTTCTCTCCATGTTGCCATGTGGCGCTTTGAAACACAATATACTTGTTGTATAAGCGCCTAACAAATGCACAATAAATAAATGTCATGGGCCTTGCCTTGTGCGTGTGACCCTGGCAGCCACTGGGAGTAGCGTCTTGGGCTGCCCTGGTGTGAGCTTGCTGGTGTGGTGACGGTGGAGGGCGGGGGTCTGATTCCTGGACATCACTGTGGTCCAGGGCCACCTGCAGGATGAGGGTGAGGGACTCAGTGAGAGCTGAGACGCCCTCATTCCCCTCCTGGACCCTCTGTGTTAGCACAACCAGGGCAGAGGTAGTGCGGCCCAGGGCACGGGCACAGCACCGGCTGCAGGCCTACATGCATTCCCTGCTGCCTAACTAGGTCAGCCATCTCTTCATGCCTGTGTTCAATTTGGCGGATGCATGCATCCATGTCAGGTATATTTGCCACTGGTGGTGGAGGTGGGCTATGTAGGTCGGAGGGGCTGAAGGTTGGCCTATCGTATGGCGTATGGTCCGGGGAACCGTCCGTGATGTCCCCAGTTTCAAATACTGCATCATCGTCCGTTGATGTTCTGGGATGTGATGGTGGCTGGTGTTGGGTGGGCACTGGCTGTGCTGGAGGGCAAGAGGGTTGCACTACAGGTGCAGGTGGTTGGGCCACAATGACAGTTGGCTGCACTGCCGGTGCAGGTGGTTTATCTACACGGCCTGAGGGCTGCGCTGTTGCAGCTTGCGTTGGCTGTGCTGTGGTGCAGCAGGGTGTAGTCCTCTTCTTATGCGTGGCTGGCTGGGATGTGTAGGGTCCAGCATGGTCACTGTCAGAGGATGTGCCTGTCGGGATAAAATGGGCATGCAATTATACACGTGTTGCCTCAACAGACTTGCAATACACAGATATGTCATTGTGATTAATTCTGCCTGTACATGGTGTTTGGTTGTCAGGACTGCTATAATGCGTGCATGCATGAATGTGTGTGGTATGGATGCACATTGGTCGTAGTGCTGCCACGCTGCCTTTTTCTGGTGTGTGTTTCATGAATTTGCTACTTCACATGCTGTCTCTTTGCACATATCACTGGTACTCATGTGCCCTTATGTGTGTGCACATGCATTATGGGTGCAATGCTTTTCTTACCCAGGCCTACGGCCCGGCAGCTGTATGTGCATGGCTCATTTAATGTTGTAGACATGTTTCGGTGTCATGCACTTGGACCAGACTCCATGGTGTGTGTGGTGCATTTCACAGTCATCTCAGGTTTTGTGTTATGATGTGGCTTGTTGTACTCACCACCCTCTTGCTTGCGTCCCAGGTCCGGCCTCTGCCACTCGTACTCCCTCGATCCCTTCCATGTGCAGCACTGTGCTGCACGTCTCCTCTCAGGACATGAGTTTAAGTGGGGAGGCCGTCTGGCCTCCGGTTTGAAGGCATCCCCTCCAGTGGGCAGAGAGCAGGTTCGAGGCGGAGGTCGTCCCACCTTTTATGGCAGTCTTTGGAGGTGCAGGGGACATGGCCCACTACCAAGTCCTTCTGTGCCACCTACTCCCATATTGCCGACTTTCTATGTTGGCTGGTTCGCCTGTTGTCAGTGACAAAAAGTTAATCTGCATTTGCCGCTATTGAATCGATCATCGCAGTTTGCTCTGGCTCTGAGAAGCGCAGCTTTTTCAAAATAGTCATCGGCAGCTTCCAGTTCCTGCAATCACGCTGTTTCCAGTTCCGGTGTTTCCGTTGCATGTGTTTACGTCATCCGTAGCTCCCTTTCTGGTGTTTGCGTGGTTTTACTGCTGGAATCGTTGTTACCGGCATTATCAATTACGGAAGCACCAGCATTTCTTGATTTTGTCGATGTTTCCGTCATGCCGGTAACACCGATTCCAGCAATTCGGGTTGCGCACTCTCGCAAGGTTGTAATGTGCCAGTGATTCCGTCATTACGGTTGCCAGAAACGGTGCTATCCTAATGAGGGCCCTTGTTGGGAATATGCATGTTGTCATGAGGCAGCCTGTGAACTATGCACACACCATGTCTCCCTTCGATGGATGAAGCTTGGGTCTATGATTGTGATTCTCATACTCGAGCCATAGATCCCCAACTTCCTCAACACTGTACAAGTTTTGTTCACCTTGTGCAATATAGGGTATATTGTAAGCCTTGGGCATGAGGTTGGGAATTGGTGGGGAAAGCCCTAGGTAATTCTTGCATACGGACTCTGGATTTAGCATCATTGAATGGGTACCCTCTACAGACCACCAGGTTCCCTCTCAACCCAAGTGAAAGCCTCGGTGGTTCGCCTCCCCTGTACTGATAAATGCAGTCTACACGAGCAGAGGGTCCTTCAGGTAGATATTTTCAATCCACACATCCCAGCCGATTACTCTCTGAAAAAAGTGAAAAGTCACAGCACAGAGAAGGAAATGGAGCAAAACATTTTTTATCATATTTCACGAGCCGAGGACTCCTAGAACAGGACATTCCAATATTAATCTGAAGATGACCGCTGGCAGAGTCTAGAGACACCATCACTCCTCACTGATACTGATAATGGCAAATAAGGAATAAAATGAGGTGGATAGATTACACTCTAAAAATAATTTAAACATTACTGTGCAATTGTTTGTCACAGAGGATTCCCGGCCATATGACGGTGAACTATTCAAAGCTAGTGGATCTAGAAAGATACAATTCTAGCAAACATTATGTATCTTTTTATGCAGTATGATGATCAATATAAAACACAAAGGACAATATTACATATCATCGAAGTGTGTGATTATCCCCAAATAAATATATCCACAACACCCCCTAACAAAGTGACCCGAAGGCACTGACATGTTCATAAACATGAATCTGTGCATGTGATTCTTTTGTTCTTGCAGATATCAAGGATAGCTCTTCAAAACCTAACTAGAAAAAAACAACATCCTCTGATCGCTTTCTCCCATTGAGTCTATGTAGATAGATGTTATCCACACCTTCGGCTGATTTCGCATGTCGTGACAGCAATGTTAAAATAGTGAAACACCGTCCATATAAATTGAATACAAAATAAAACTTTACAGAATTGAAGATAATAAAACCCATGCCATGTACGCTCAATAAAAAAAAAAACAATCACAAACACTGCGCTACAGTAAGATGCTAAATTTCCTAAACCAGCAAAATGGCCACAGTTTCACACAAAACTTAATTACCCTTGCTCGCTGCCCCTGGGGCAACCTAAACACGTGTGTTCATTGCATACCAAGCTAATCTCTGACACCAAGACCCGGAATTAAAGCCGTCTACTGACTTGATAATATCACATTCAAAGTCTCCCAGAAGAAGGGACAAAGCTGCATTTCTGTTCTCGAAGAAGCCTTCCTTGATAAATGAGGTTTAATACATCTTGACCTTAAAGCGTCATACACTGGGCATGTGAGGAGAAGTGTTGCACATTTTGCACTTTGCGCTGACAGCCCTATCCCTTTTCTTCAGATTATTTGCCAGAGGAAGAGTATCTGCTCTGGCCAGTAGAAAAAGGCATCTGAATTGAGGATTGGACAAATTCGATAGATATGCCTGTTGTCCTCTCTCTAGCCAAAGTGAGCTAGACACAACAGCTCTTCTTCAGTCCTTCTCAGTTGGGAGTTGTTTTAACCTATTCATCATCAACCCTTAAGTATCAGTATATGTAGCCCTCGTGTCTTCTGTAAGAACATCAATTTTTATTGGAAAAGTTTAGTTTGGAGACCACAGATTTTGAGCCATTTTCTACATACCAATTATCTCACAGACTTCATGAATCCAATGCTTAAAGACTGTAGAATCAACTCTCCTCTAGCAGGCCGCAATGGTGAGTCTGGCCACAGATAGCAGCAAGCTAATATTCTAGTCCCCACTGCTTGTGTTCACTAATTCTGCAGGTCTAAGGGCCAGGAGCATAAGCAAAGGATCCAACGGTATGGGGAATCCATCATGTACTTGATGGCATCTAACACTCCTTTTCAGAAAACAGCCAACTTTCTACAATTCAGACAGATGTGTACCTTGCCTTACAAAAAATGCACAGGTTCTCCAGCATTCCCCAGATTAATTTGCATTTGAAGATTGCAGCTTCACTGGTGTTCTATACCAAGTGTACATCAGTTTATAATTTGATTCCTTGTGTTTCATACCCAAACATTTTGGGAATAGAAGACTAAGCAATGTATTCTCATCAATAGACCTATTTAATATTTTGTCCTATTTAGCTTAATACCCAGTCTCATCTAGCTCCTCCATCTGTAACAGTTTATATATTAAAGATACCAAACCCCTTGGAAATCATATTGCAGTAGAGTTTAAACATTCAGTAAATAGTTCATTAGGAGCCGACAAAATATTTTCCATTCATAGCAGATACAAAATTAGGATTCTTAAATCGAACCACTCGGTAATAGTGGTAGACATCTAGAAACCATAATGCTACACTGTTTTTAGGCGTTCCATATGCAAACGGTTACAATTTTCTGATGCCCTCGAAAAAAGGATTTGGAATACCCTGAAAAAAATGTAAAAGCCTCAGTAGGATCATCATCTTTATGGTTTCAATTCTTCCCAAACAGGACATATGATAACTTCTCCATTTATCTAGCTTCAACTGGATGTGCTGTAACAGTTGTGGATAATTGAACGGAACAATGTGATTTAGATTTTTAGTATTATTACTGTGAAGGTATTTTATTGTCTTCAAGGCCCTTTTAAAGGCAGGCCATTGTTTAATCTATGCCTCTTTTCTTGGGGATGGGGAAGAAACATGCAGGCCCAAGTCAATGAATAAAATAAATACCTGATCAGGGCACAGGAGACAAAAATAAAAGAAAAGTGTGAGGCTGATCGTTTCACTTTTCCAGATCAAAAGGAAAAATATTTGTGTACCCCCACCATGACATCACCTTGCTTCACCATCCCAGGGTTTACTATTTTTCCTTTTGCAGACTTTGTTTAGGGAGCCCCTTCTTCCCATATTTGTCCTAGGTAAGGCTTGCTTATCATTCACTAGGCTGTGCATGTGCGCCTAAATCGCGGACTACAAACTTTGGGCCTGCCTGGGTGCACTAGGGCAAGGCTATTGAATTAAAGCCAATGGATCACACCTGCTCAAACAGCAAATACAAAGGACCTCTCAACAGCAGGGCGTGGGAGGGGGAAGAGGCATTACACCCCTCACCTGAGGAGGACTGGACCGGAAGGGGATTAGAGCGTCCTTGTTTACCCAGAACTTGTTGGTCACATGATGTTGTTTGGCATGGGGACTGTACTATGAACACAAAGAACAGTATTGTTTTAGGTGGGAGGCGGGAATAGCGTGTCAGAAGGCCTAGTACGTGCTTCAAGAGAGTTTGGTGCCCCAACGGTATAAAGGTGGTGGAGAAGATTGCTGGCGACTAAGGAGGACGTAGAGACCTGCACTCCCTCCTGGGCCTGTCACATACAGCGCGCCAGCGTGTATCTACACAGCGATTCCGGCAAATCCCAGACTATGGGAATATCCCCCCTCTTAAAATCAAGGACATCGCCAAACTCTAACTGCCAAGCAGAGCCACCGAACATTAAGGGGTGGTGGTGGTGGGGGGCCGACACACACTGCATCGCTGTCCGAAGTGGTCCGGCTGCTCCCCACCCGTGCGGCATAATGGATAAAGGAAGTGTGTAGCCATGGGGGGGGGGGGTAGAGGCATTCCACCAGAGCAGAATCGATGACAGTGCTGGCGGTTACGTGTGGCAGGGAAGTCAAGGCGAGAGCCTGGGTCCCGAGTTGCACTGTAAAGGCGGGGAGGAGAAGGAGAACCTCCTAACGAGATTGCTGGCCCGCAGTGGGACAGACACACTGTGATCTGGGTGGGGGCATAGAGCGGGCCCCAACACAGATTGGCGAGGAGCAGATCACGCTCGGAGGGAAACAAGCTTGGAATACCAGACTACGAGGCTCCCCACAGCAAGGGCTACTGAGTGGCAGAGCAGGCCGATAGGGGAGGAGAGCGGCAACAGGGGGTTATTGCAGCCCTATGTGGAATGTGCAGTGAGGATTTCGGGGTTATAAATTGCAACAGCAGGCAGCCAAGCCCCACAGCCCTGCAAGTCGGAAAGGTACGATGAGGGCAGGTTAAAGCAATGGACAACAGTACAAAGAAGAGCTTAACGTATTGGGTGCAGGCTGAAGGTACCCACCTCTAACAGAAGTGAGGTGTGTGGACTTGCACCTCCCAGATGCCAACAGCAAAGGGGAAGGCCACATCGGCCTGGCTCAAATCACATCCCCTGTCTCCTGAACAGCAGTTGGAGCACTGCTGGAAGCAGACAACAGCCGATGAAGGTCAACAGCAAAAGTCTTCCTACCCCAAGTCATATTGGGGGGAAAGATGGCGCTCAGTAGGGAGGATCTGAAGGAGTGCCTTAGGTACCTCAAGGGAAGGATCACTGCTACCTTTCAGGACCAGTTTGCATCCATGAAGGAAGAACTAAATAAATACCTGAAAGAGGTTACGAACGACGTGAGGAGCCTAGGAAACCGAGTGGACACCCCAATGAGCAGGCTCTAACAGAGATGGTGGAAGAGGTTAAACAAAATAGTGAACTCCTGGAGCATGTGGCAAGGATGACGCAGAATCTGCAACTCCAGGTAGAGGAGTAATATTTGCATTAAAGGATTAAGTAGGACTATCCAAGATAAAGACCTGAGAGATACGATCCAACAGTGCTTTGTTGATCTACTACTGGAAACTGCTCCGGCAACAGAGGGGATCTACAGAGGCCATAGGGTGGGCCCTAAGAGGACAGAACCTGGAGCAAAGCCTAGGAATGTTCTGATCGCCATGACCTCGTATGGGCAAAAAGAGCGTGTTGGGAGCTGCACGGACACAAAACAAAATCTAAATTGTTTGGACGTTCAACTGTTCCAGGACTTGGCGCTGTCAACCCTGCAAAAGGGGAGAGCAATGGGTCCGGTGGTAAGGGCGTTGAATGCGAAACAGATCAATCATAAATGGACTTTTCCCTTCGGCTTGCTCTTCACAATGGACGGGAAGCAACATCAGATAACAACATGTGAGGAATGACATAACTTACTACACTTGGAAGAGGAGGAGGATAACGGGGCGAGAGAACCAGATGCACCTCCACCCCCAAGGAAGCAGACAGTGGGAGTAGTCTAGGGTGCCTAGGAGGCAGTGTCAGAGGAACTTGCCCAATGATGCAATGCAGGGGGGTGCAGTAATATAAACAATTTGATTGGGTCGGGGTATGGTGACAAAAGTTGGAATGTGTATATCACAGTTTGCTGGGGGAATGTAATCAGCATGGATAACTGGTTAGAAATGGTTTAAGAGAGCAAAGGGTGTTTGAGCAAAAAGGGTTTGAAAAGTCCCAGGACGGGCGTTGAATGCTTGGGGTTAGTTTTGGAATCTACTAGAGGCATTAGGAATCCTCCCGCTGTTCTTGCCTCAGGTAGTTACATGAACCAGAGCCACGGGGTTAGTCCCTGAAGGTATCTTAAGATCTCTGGTCTGAGCCTGGAAGGCTATGTTGGGTGGGAATAGAGGTGGTGGTGAGGGGTGGGGGGCACCATGGGGAATAAGAGGAAGGGGAGTAGGGGGATTTGTTAGTTGGGAAGTTAAAGGAGGGAAGGGGGGACAGGGTGGGGAGAGGAGGGAGGGGAGTGACAGCAGCAGAAGATATGCAATGGTGAATGAAAACAGTACGCTAAGGGGTTTGATGGGATAGCATAGGGGCTATGCTAACATTCAAGGTGTTAACGCATAATATTAGGGGGATGACTACTCATATGAAATGTCTGAAACTGGAGGCTCAAGTTAAGAGGGAAAAGTCAGACATAATATTGTTTCAGGAAACGCAAACACGGGCGTAGGATAAGTAAGATTTTGGCAATTATCACGGGCATATCAGGTTATTGCACCAGGAAGATATCTGGGGTACTTACCTCATTCAAGGATTCTCTAAATGTACATATCACAGACACCCGGGTGGACCCGGAAGGACGGTATTTATTTCTTCGGGCAGTGATAGTACATCAACGTGTAACATTGGCAACACTACGCGCCTAATACAGGACAGAAGGAGTTCCTGCATAATCTAGCAACTATGTTGGAACAGTTCGCAGAGCGATACTTTATATTAAATGGGGATTGTAATCTAGCATGGGTTCCTCAAGTGGATAGGAGTTTGAGGGGGACAATGGGGAAAACTGGTCAATTCGGCTTTGAAAACATGGCCCGGAGGACTATATGGCTGGCCAAGAGGGGGAGGTGGGAGGGTATACATTCTTTTCCCACGTTCACTGCTCATTATCCAGGATCAACTATGTGTGGGTATCTGCCAGGCTGATGGGAGAAGTGGGGGAGGTGGCAGTGGGATCGATTTCTCTCTCGGATCATGCCCCTATATCGGTCAACTTTCACACCTCTAGGAAACAGAGGATTATGGGGTTGGAGGTTTCCAACAGAATTGCTGAAGGATATTGCGATGGCCAAGGCAATTGGTGCTAAAAGGAGAAATGACTTACCGTAATATTCTTTCTATGGATTCTTCTCCTTCAGATATCCTCCTCCAGCTCTGCTGCTCGGAAAATTCTTGGACAAAGGGTGTAGTGGACCTCGACACAGCCATCCATCCACCTTGCTTGGTGCTCGATCGTCGGCTCTGGACGGGATGTTGGGCGTAGTATATATACTAGGTCAATATGCGCCATGCCTCAGTTTCTCCCTTTTTTCCCTATGTTCGAGCACTGCAGGGGAAACCTATGGGAGACAGGGCAAACTAGCCAGTTAAAACATAATAACAACATCCCCATGGGATGAGGAACGACTTGTAATAAGGCTTCCAAGTACCAGAAAACAGTAACTGGATTCTTTTTTTTTTTTTTTTTAAAGATAGTAAGACATGCAACGAATCAGATAGAAGCGAAAACCTCGGCCATCACCAGGAGTCCCCTCATATTAAACAAATGTGCAACAACCGCAAATGCTTTCTGAGCCGGGATAATTGGGAGGGACGATGAGGAATCTGCAGGAGAAGAATCCATAGAAAGAACATTACGGTAAGTAATTTCTCCTTCAATGGATTGCCTTTCTCTCACAGATTCCTCATCTGATAGGCTCCCAAAGGAGTAGATGAAGGAGGTGGGCAGAAAGTTATACTAACAAATTTTGTATCACTGCCCTGGCAAAAAGTACATCATCTGCATGACTCACATCCAGACTATAGTGCTTAGCAAAAGTATGAAGGGATGACCATGTTGCAGCGAGACAAATCCCCCGGACAGAGACTCCCCTCTGCATTGCTGTTGATGCTGAGACTCCCCTTGTTGAATGGGCCCTGATGCCTGCTGGTAATTAGTTTCCAGCCGACTGATAGCATTCCACTACACAGAAAATTATCCAGCGGGATAAAGTCTGCTTAGTTATGGGTAAGCTTTTACAGGCCAAGGAAAAGGCCATGAGGAGGTGGTCAACTCTCCTGAAACCAGCTGTCCTTGCAATATAATAACTCAGTGCCCTTTTCGGGTCCAGGCGATGTACCCTGTCCTCCTGCTTAGAAGGGTGCGGAGGAGGGTAGAAGACCGGAAGGTCGATGGACTGAGACAGGTGAAGTTCTGAGACAACCTTGTGGAGGAAGCCAGGCCTTACCCTGAAAGAAACTTTCTCCTGGAAAAAATGCAGAAAGGGTGGCTTACACCATAAGGCCTGCAGTTCACTCACCCGAAAAAGGCTTTTTTCAAAGAGAGAAGCTGTAAGTGGCAAGAGTGCATATGCTCAAAAGGAGCTGCCATCAAAAGTGTCAGTACCAGATTAAGGTCCCAATCCGGGACAACAAAGGGAGCTGGCAGAAACTTATTTACAAGGCCTTTCAGGAATAATGCCATTACCAGGATAGTACAAAAATAGCCTTGATCCGGGGATCTTTATACAAAGACAAGGCCGCCAAATATCCTTTGATTGTGGTGACCTGAAGGCCTGCTGAGGCCAGTGACAGAAGGAACTCCATCACTGGAGCGGTGGGGCAAGAGATGGGGTCAATCTCGTGTTCCCTGCACCACATCTCAAATCTTCTCCATGTGCACGCGTACAAGGATCTTGTAGACGGTCTGTGTGCAGCCAGCAACACATCAAGGACTTCCTCAGAGAGGTCCCAGTCATCATATATCATCCTCTCAAGAGCCACGCATGTAGGTTGAGGGATTCCGGGGTCGAGTGGAGTATCCAACTTTCCGACTCGGTTAGGAGATCCAGACGCCGAGACAAACAATGAGGTGAACAGATGGACAGATCCAAGAGGTCAGAGTACCACGTTCTCCTCACCCAGTCTGGGGCGATCAAGATCATGGGCGCTTGAAACCTCTTCAACCTCCGGAGAACCCATGGAATGACGGGAATTGGACGGAACGTGTAATGGAGAGAAGGTCCAATCCACCAGAAACGCGTCCCTCAGTGCAGCGTTTGCTGGGAATTCCCTTGAGCAAAACTGTTCGCATTTCCTGTTGGACTCTGTTTCGAACAGATCCACTGCTTGGGTACCCCAGAGAGCAAAGACCTCCTCTAGGACCTCCTGGCACACTTTCCAGTCCTGCATACTGTGCTCGCCTGCTCAGAGCATCTGCCAAGTTGTTCTCTGTGCCCGCCAGATAAACTCCTGAAACTGAAATCCGGTTCTCCAGCAACCAGAACCAAAGCATCATCGCCTCCATGCAGACAGGGTGGGAGTGCACAACACCTTGTTTGTTGAGATGGTGCATTGCCACTGTGTTGTCCGTCAGAACGAGGACATGTTTTCCCTGCAGACACGGGGCGGATGCTTTCAGGGCAAGCCTGATGGCTTGCAACTCCAGCCTGTTGATGTACCAGCTTGCTTCCGTCGCTGACCAGAGGCTGCTCAGCTGCAAATCGTCACAGTGAGCGCCTCAACCCTTCAGAGACGCATCCGTGACCACTCGGGTCTGAGGCCAAGGAGGCCAGTAGGGTTCCCCCACCAAGACTGTTGCGGTCTGCCCACCAGAACAGGTCGTTGACCACTGATGCGGACACCTGAGGAGATCTGAGTGTGTGCCGAGGTATTGAAACCACTGACCCCTCATGAGCAGGGATCTCATGCGCAACCTGGCCTCTGGCACCAGAAAAATGGAGGAAGCCATGAGACCTAGAATGCGGGGGGAAGGAAGACGCTGGTAGAGTTGCATGGTTCCGGAACAAGTCGACCATTTCAGTCAAGCTGACTACTCTCTCGTCGGGTGGGAAGGCCTTCCCCACCTGGGTATCTAAGACTGGTTCGATGAACTAGAGCCTCTGGACTGGTGTCATGTGGGACTTCTTTAAATTTAGGTAGAAGCCCAGCTTGTACAGCAACAAGCAGGTTTCCTATAAAAGAGACAGGCCAAGCCCAGCCCTGCACTGCAGAATTCCCTCCGATCAGCCAGTCGTCCATACGTGGACCCCGGATCTCCTGAGGTGAGCCGCAACTACCGCCATGAGCTTGGTGAAGCCCCTTGGGGCGGACGTTAGACCAAAGCCAAGCTCCTTGAACTGATAATGCAAATCTCCTATGGTGAAGCTTAGGAGCTTGCTGTGCTGGATGGATTGGCACATGGAAATAACTATCATGATGCCTACCCCCGGGGACCCAGACCAAGTCCAGCAACCCTGGAAGCAGGCATCAAGTTATCCCAAGCAAGCCCAACAACCCATGCTAGGGGCTATTTGGGTGCAGTCCTGGCGCTATGGCGCCAGGCTCATATGGAGAGTCAGTCCTGGCGCCAGGCTCATATGGAGAGTCAGTCCTGGCGCCATAGGCGCCAGGCTCATAGATTAAAACTTACCTGATGCAGACCATGCTGCAATACTTACCTGATGCAGACCATGCTGCAAGAGCTCCAAGCCAAAAGAGGCTTGGAAGGGACTACTTTACCTAGGGACTATTTTTTTACTCGGGTGGGGCTGGGGAGGAATACTTACCTGGGACTACTTTGGAGGCTATTTAAACCACACCCGAAGAGCAGCACATGCTTCGCGTTATTCTGCATCCAGCAGCGTAACGCTCACCGTGCCTGCAAGTCTGCATCCAGTCTTCTGCCACGCCCACCTCGAGTTTGGAGCTCCTAGAAAAAGGGAGAAAGAAGGAGTAAAGGTTAGATCAAGAGCAATACCTTTGATCCTTACCTGAATTCCAGATCCATCGCCCCTTCGAGCTGGAAGAAATAAGTTATTTTATGCGCGTCGCCTCGCCTGCTGCAGCGCCGCGCTGAACTCACCGGCCTTCGCAGCATCTACACATTCCACCGCATTCTCCTGCATGTTCCCGCCACACTCCGGCACCTAAGGAGAAGACAAGAACAGCAAGGTGAGCCAAGGGAAGACAGAGGAATATTAGTTACCCCCCCCATAGAATATTCCTCTTCACGGGTCGGCGCACCTTCCACTGCATCTTCGCCGAACCCCGGCCCCTAAGGGGAAACAAAAGGACAGCAAGGTGAAACAAAGGGACTCACAAGGGGAACCCTTCTCACCACAATAGATTTAGCTGATTTTACCGCCGGAGGCATTATTCCCCGAGACTTCATACTTTCTCTCAGCGCCTGAATAAGGGAGAAAGCAACAGGTTACATATTGACATTATTTTATCGAACTGTGTTGGATAATACAAATCCTTACCAGAATATTACCGGTTGCCACGAGGAACTCTTCACTAGGGGCAAAACTGCAACCTGCAAGGAATCGGACAAGAGTGAAAGTCAGGCATTTGAACTCTTACGAACTACATACTTACGGCGTCTTGCCGGGAATCTCGGAGTCAACATTGTTCTGGAACTCACCAATTCCTTCGAGCCAGTGAAGCAACTGGTTATCTACGTGCCTGTGCGCTCAATGCAGGATGGAGAGCTCATCTTTTCAAACCATCAGGTGAGACTATAAGAGGGGACATCAAAGGTGAACAGTGGGGAGAACAGCGGGGGTGGGGGGATTTACGCTCAACTCCACGGGTGGTTAATTCCCTTTCTCCATTTGCAGAAGCATATTCCTACGGGCCAAGCAAAAAAAGCTAGGTGGGCCAGTCCAGTCCGTCATCTCGGCTCTACGCGTCACATTGGTGGAGACCGCAGCTGTCCAATTCAGATCGACGCCTCTGTGGGAGCCAGGTGAGCGCAACAATAACCGTCCTGTAGGTCCATCGACACCAGCCAGCCCTGTAGTTCGAGAGCGTGGAGAATCTGTCTCAACGTCACCATCCTGAATTTGTCTTTCCTCAAGAACTTGTTCTTAGCCCTGAGGTCCAGAATGGGACGGAGACCTCCTCCCTTCTTGGGTATCAGGAAATACCGGGAATACCAAGACGGTCCTCTCTGCTCGGGAGGTACCTCTTCCACGGCACACTTCAACAACAGGGCTCTCAGTTCTTCCTGGAGCTCCTGTCCCGGTTGGATTGGGGGTGGGGCGGTCTGTCCAGTGGTTTTCTTACAAATGGCAGACACTTACCCCACTGATTGAGCTGAAGAGCCCAGGCATCAAAAGTAATTCCCTGCCACCAGAGCAATGCAACGTAGCTCCCTTCTCGCCTTCGATATGTGATCAGCTCTCTACTTGTCCAGAACAACCCTAACAGCGTTGTTCTGCACCCGTATTAGGGATAATACATTGGGTGTCATCAGCATAGTTTGTAAATTCTATTTTATTAGTATTCAGGAAGTCCAAGAAAGGCACCGTAAAGATGTTATAAAAAATGGGCGAAAGACAAATTCCTTGTGGGACTCCTTGGGTCAACTCCTTGGTGTTAGCATCTGCCATATTGCTACTCACTCTCCATTTGCGATCTTTCAAACAGGAGGTGACCCAATCAGCCGCTGATACTGAGAAACCTGCCACCTCCCTCAACCTGGAGACCAATACTGTATGTATGGTCTACCAGGTCCAAGGCGGCAGACAGGTCCAACAGCATCAGCATGCTGGGGTTGCCTTGATCCATATGGCGATTGAGCCTGGATTTTAAATTCAGCAGAGCAGACTCCGTACCGTGCTTTTCCCGAAAGCTGGATTGTCTCTTATTCAGAATATATCGATTTCTCAGTTGAGCCAATAATTGAGTATATGCAACCCCATCAAGGATCTTCAGTACAAATGGGGAATTAGAGATTGGGCGATAATTAAGTGGGTCATCAGGGAAAGGTCTGGTTTCTTTAATAATGGAGTCACCCATGAATGTTTGATGCAAGTAGGTACAGAGCAGTCTCTGAAGGAAGCATTAACAAATTTGCATAGGGTGGGAATAAGCAAAGTGGCACAAGCTTTAATCGTTAAGACTGGACAGACGTCTCCCTTACAGTTAGATGGTTTAAGGTTTTGTATTTTAACTGTGAGGTCTGCCTCCGTGATAGGTTTAAAAGAAAAGAGTTCCTCTTCTTTCCAACATTTAGGGTGGTGTAATAGTGTCCTTATGACCCTTGTGCGATAAGGTTGCTCTCGCTTCTAAAATACCTCTGTTCATTTTGTTAAGCTTAGCATCCATCACCTCTTGTACCTGATTACACCATTTAGTATCTTTAATGATGGGGTCCTGCATAGTGTTCTTTTTTACTTCCAGTTCTTTAAACACTTTGAATAGCTCCTTGGGTTTTGACTGGGCTTTGGCAATCCAGTCATCAAGATAAGCTCTTTTTGCCATGATCACAGCATTTTTATAGACACTGACATGTCTATTATAGGTTTCTTTGTCATCGTCAGAGACTTTTTCCAAGTGTAGAGAGCCTTGGTTTTAGTGTTTTTTAGATCTTGCAGATCACAGGTGAACCAAGAATTGGTTTCCATTTGCACAGTTTTTTGTTTGAAAGGTATTAACTGCCTCTTGGAGGATATGTTGATAAACATCAGTAATATCCTCAACAGAGGAGGAGTCTTTAATCAAGCTTTTCATTGTAGAGATCCAAGGATCAAGAGATCCTGGAGTCAGCTTTTTTAAAGTTTCTACAGCGCATAGTACTGAGGGGAGGTTTCTTATTATGGATGACCTTTTCAGATATCATCTTAAAATGAATTAGAAAGTTGTACGACCATGGACAGGGGGGACTCACATCCAAGCTAGCTGGTGTGGTGTTAAGACAACCAAACCAGTCAAGGGAGTGTCCCTTCTCATGTGCAGGCACGTCAATAAATTGAGAAAAACCTAAGTTTGACAGTGCTCTATCTAGTAACTTGGCTTGAGGATCAGTATTATCCCCTAACCAGTAATTAAGATCACCCAATAATAAGACATTGGATAAGGGTTTTAAAAATGTAAGTAGCACGTCTGATAACAGAGTACTAAAATCCTTCATAGACTCTGGCGGCCGATAGATGAGAATGATGTTCAGAGTATTTTCTGCATGCATTCTAATTTTGGCATGGAGAATACCACAGTTTAAGTAGATCAACTTTCCAAACATCAAGAGAGTCTTTAAAGATAAGGGCCACTCCACCCCCTATTCCTTCCTTTCTGTCTTGGCAGAAAATATTGTATCCATTAGGTATAGCCAGGGCTAGCGGGGGGTGGGGGGCTGAGGCTGGATGATTCAAGTCTCTGTAATAGCACACAATTCTATGTTATTTGTAGATATATATGAAGAGACCTATAACACGTGTTTTAATAGAGAGCGAGTATTAAGAAGTAGACATTTGAGTGTACTTTTACATTTAGTATTACTCTCAGCTTGTAGTGGGATCAGGGCAGGAGGTATAAGGATTGTATCCTGCACTGTATCATTTTGTGTAGTCGAGCTAGAAACAATACTTGTAGCGGGCAAAATGCTGTTAATTTTAACAACTACAGCTGCATTCAAGATTGCATTTAATGGTGCATCTCCACCCTTCAAGGGAGTGCCAGCTGAATTAATCGGCAATGGAAATAGCAGTGATTGTTTGACCTGGATAGGTGAATCAGCAGCAGACACCATACCAAGGAAACAAGCAGACCTCTGTTTGGAAATAGCTCTTTCTTTAGCAATAAGAGCCAACACATCCGAGAGGCGCATGAAGCTTACCTTAATACGTGTCTTATCAGCAAAACAAAGAAGGCAGTCAGCCCCGGAACGCCACGGACCGGCATAGACCGGCTAAACGCTTTCGCGCCAGCGCGTTCGCACAGAGATGGAAAATAAGTATGCTGCATAGAACTACAACGGATGCTGGCTAATGTGGTTCAGATTACCCACGGAAGCGTGCAGAAACACAGCGTTTCTGTTTTAAATCGCTTTCGGGCACCGTCAGAGTGACTAATGTAAGCTGTGCAAGTCAGGAAGGCACAAAGAGTAAAATAGCAGTGCAAAGTAGCTCTAAAATAATTAAAACAAGGAAGTTTAAAAAAACACAATATTACAAAGATAAAATCACAGAGAAGCTAAAAAAAGGTATGGGGGGTTTGCTGTGAGAGGGGAAAATCAAAGCGTCTTCGGAGACTATGTCACCCCCACCGCTGATGCTGCCTCTAAAGAGCTTATCTCCTGTAGCCCTCTGCCCTAGTGGTGAAGCTAAATGCAGGTTTGGCCGGCTGCACAGCTAGGCCTAAGGACTAAGCAGTGGCTTTGGATTCCTTCCATTTTTCTAAGGAATCGTCAGCTTTCTGGCCAAATAGAAGGTCACCCTTGAAGGGCATGTCCAGAAGCTTGATTTGGACATTAGGCGAAAAACCAGAAGTTTTTAAATAGGCCTGTCTTCTTAGTGTTATGGCTGATGCCATAGATAGGCCCACACAGTCAGCGATGTCCGGACCTGTTCGCAGTGACTGTCTGGCCACCTCTTTTCCACCCTCCACTAGCTGTAGGAAGCCCTCGCACATTTTCCTTCTGGGACATGGTGAACAGCATTTTGCAACGCTCACCTGGTATCCACGGGGACGTCACTCAGCCTGTTCTGACCTCTTACGACCTCGAACCCTTCCCTGGAGTCTACTCGACTGGAGACTGGGCCTTGTTTTCTTGGAAAGTGTGCTCTCCGTCCTGCTTTCAGCGCAGGGGCACGTTGATTGATGCGGGCATGTTGCTGCCTAGTTACTTCACTGGCAAGAGTCCGACAGGTAAGTATAATGAGTCTTTTGAACAGTTCTCTAACTTCGTTCCTTTCCTTCCTTAGATGATGGCCAGCGTCTGGGGATGGCGACGTGCTGCTGAGATGAATAGCCCTGAAGGTGAGTGAGAGCACGATGCGACCCTTTTGTATTTGTATTGAACTGAGTTCTTTTTCTGTGTCTTTTAGGTGCCGCAACGTTTTCAGCGTGGATGCCGGTTATGAAGAAGAAATGCGGTGAGTAAGCGCGGTATGCAGCGCCTCTAGATGTTTCCACGCTAACCTGGAGTGTTTTTTCCCTCTTGCAGATGGATGAGAAGTTCCAGAGACAGAGTTCCCCCAGAGTGGCTGGGATTCAGGTAAGCGTTTGAAGCTCGTACAGTCTTTACAAATAAGCGAAGATTTGCTGAATGCTTACTAATGCCTTTTTTCTGTTCTTTTCCCTTTTCCTTAGGAAGCGGCGTGCCGGGATGGGAATACACTGCCGAAGATGCACAAAGAAACAGAAGGAGCGATGAATGATGGGCAGAAGCATCGCAAGGTAAGGCTGTCCCTAACGGTGTTCTTGTTCTTGCAGGAGCTGAGCGCAGAAGAAAGATGTAGGCCTAATGGAGACCGATCCGAACACAGTGAGTGTCACGCTGCAGGGGCAGAAAACACAAAGCATGTTTCTCAGCCTGGGCGTGGCTTAAATAGTCTCTGGGTATGCCAGGTGTCTCTGGGCTGAACCACACACAAAAGACTAGACTGCACATGCAGTTCTGGGAACCCAAATCTGTGGCTTCATCCATCTTGTCCCCATCAATGCACTACAAGTCCAATCCCCAATGTTATCCTATGGGAGTGAGTGAGTCTGGTGCCACAAGCGCCAAGTCTGACTCCAAGTGGGTGTTTGGAGGGATGGAGAGGCCCTTGAGGGCCATGTAGGTGATCGTGGCCTGGCTCCAGCCTAACATCTTGGAGGGCTGGGGACATGAGGGGCAGGAATCATGACACATTTTCAACTGCTGTCCATAGACCAAAGGAGTACTTGGGAAAACTGCTTGCCACATGTGTAGCTTTTAGGGCCATACTGCTTGAAGTAAATGCTTTCTTTGCTAAGGCATCAGCTTTATTTGCGTCCCTGTTGGGAGGCAGAGTGGACGTGGAAGATGCAGGTCTAGACGCGACAGTAGCAGCCTGCATAACAAGCCCCTTTGGGGAAGGGTGAGAGGAGAGGTATGAAGGGTCTCCTCTAGCCGGCCTGTATTTCCTAAAAATGGTGAAGCTGACGGGAGGAATGGAACAAGGGTTTTGCCACATCATTGTTAAAGAATCGGCAATGGCAGGGTTGAATGGCATATCACGTTCTGTGGCGAGGCCTTCATCTAAAACGTCAGTAAGGTCATAACCTTGTATGGGCACCACTGATGAATGCAATCGCAGGTTGTCAATAACCCTTTCTACAAAAGCCCTGAATTTAGAAGTATTATGAACATAGGGCTGGGATTGCTGAAATTCGAGGTCTGGAGAGGTGTCCAGACCGCTGGTGTCATGGAGGCCTTGAGCCAGCTGCAAAGCTCATTTTGGTCGTCAAAATAATCGACCCCCCCTGAACCCAGGTAAATAGGGACATCCCCATGATCATCTGCGTCATTACCACCGAAGATACCTGCCATAGTGCTGAAAAATGTGTACCAGGGTTGTGGGGTGAATGTTTTCTTGACAACCGCCAATGTCGAGGGTTTGTCTCTCTGCGCCGCTATGGTGGATGTCTGTCGATCGGGATGCCATGGCATCGACTTCCCTGGATGCACTGGGTTAATCTGGGTTCCACTGAACCTCTTTCGTAGTCAAAAGATTTATCGGTGTCAACATTGTCGGTACCGGGGCACTAGAGGGGTCGGATATGCTGAGCGCTGCTCTTAGCTCCGAAGCCTGCTACGTGGGGGGGTTAGCCACACCGATTGCAGCATGCATTTTGAACATGCCAAGCATGGAGGATTTGAAATCCTACCACTCCTGGCGGGTGGTAGGCCCAGCCAACGGCTTACCTTTATCTGTTCACAAATCAGAGTCCCGATGGTGGCAGTGACGCCTTTTCTTCTTTCGGGACGAGGATGAGTGGCTCCTCGAGTGGGACCGTTTCTTCTTCCGTCTATGTTCTTTTTCAGGGAAGTGCCCCTCAGTTTCGGCCTCCGAAGACCGAACAGTCTACCGCACTGGTGGTTTTGAGGACAGTCGACCCAGAGCGAGTTTTACAGCCTGATCGCATAGGGATTTGGGTTGCATTTCGGCACACGACAGACACCCGTCAGTCCTGTGACCTGTGCTGAGGCAACACACACAAAACTTGTGTGGGTCAGTGATGGACATCTTGGTGCCACAATTGGACCACCACTTGAAACCCAATACCCGAGCGACCGGCATCTCGTATTGAGGAATTGAAAAAAGTACAAACGTTTTCTGCTTAAAACATTGAGTGAGTGGAAGACTTGCCTGTATTCCCAAGCAGCGTGTTAGCAAGTGGAAAAAAGGAACTGAGGTAGGGGCGTAGTGACGTGGTATTTATATGATGCCTGACATCACGCCTGGAGTCGACGACCAGACGCCGAGCAAGACGGATCGACGGTCGGGTCAAGGTCCCCTCCGCCGAAAATATTTCCGAAGCAGCAGAGCTGGAGGAAATATCCATCGATGAGGAATCTGCAGGAGAAAGGCAATCCATTGAAAGAAAAAAAATTAAGTGATAAATTCAAATACATTTAAAAAAGTCACTGTAGCAGAGCTGAAATCACAATTCCTCCCAGCAATTAGAGGAGGAAAACGAGTACTGATTGAGGTTTGAGAAGGGGAAAAGATGCAAGGTGGTAGAAGATTTGAGTACATGTAACCTTTTTTTTTCACCCTCTGTAGAATATACATCTTGCCAGAAGACAGGAGTCTGTTATTTTCTCCACTTACCCTTTCCCTTGGGGATGTTTGGATTTCAGCTGTGTAAGGAAAGCATGGTATCAAAGTAAGACAGACACAAGTGATCACAGTTCAAGGGTGTTTATGGAACTTCATCAAGGGTTTCATAAACACCTATCTAAACCTAAATCTAAGATGGGAGCAAGTAACGACCATCAAAATAATGATAATGCAGTCCTAGTGGAGTCTCGTCAAAATAAAAGGGCCTTTACTAAATACCTATTGCCAAATCCTTACCGCTAAGTTGTAAATAGTGTCGGGGAATGTGTTCACAAAATGATAAGTCAGGATGTTCAGACTGTTGGCCTTCCTTCCCGTTTTCAGCATGGGACAAGGCAGTTCACTCAAGCGTAGCACACTCTTGGGCTTCTTCGGCATGATGACACAGTTCCTTTATAAGTATCAGGCCTTTCTATGCCCAAGTCTCTTAGGTCATCAAAAGTCTATTGCTTCACAGGGCCTGATGTATCAAACAAACGAAAAAGTTCCTTTCAAAGTATTCACCAACGTGGCGCCAGGCCACACTGTATATGGCATCTACCTTGGTTTCAAAAGTTCAATCAATCCTTAGATATTCAATGATTTTCACATCGCTCATCACATGTGCTTTATACTCTGTTCTTTGCAGATTTCTTCATACAATGTTGCTGCTTGCAACCTTGGTTCTAACACAGACTGGTCTGCTATCAATCTTTCCGACTCACCAGCTGGGCTGACTTTACTGGAGCGGCTTTGTTGCAGGAGCCAAGGATAGTACCATGGCAGGAATCGCTCCTCCCCACCTCGGCTATTGATGCGGGAGAGCCCCAGGTACCTTCGATGTGCAGTGCACCTTTCTGCAGCTTTAATTCCCGGTCTTTTGTTTCCTATTACCGAGGGCTTGTGAAAGTAGCAGTTTTCTTCCTCTGAAAAGGCCAAGGGCAATTCCCTCCTTACAACCCTTTCTGGTCTTGCCGCCTTTCTCTTCATGATAAACCACCATCTCGGAACAGCTGCTTACTCGTGTGTTTTGCCTTGCTCAGAGTGTGCTTTCGTGCTCCTCCTTTTATCCGTGTGGGGAAGTGTGATGAAAGTCAGGTGTGTGTAATTATCGGTAATTGCCTGACTCTGCCTGACCCTTGTGTGGGGACATGTCAGGTAAACGGCTCAGGTGTTAGTCTGTTTTCAATCACACTGAGCTGTCCGTGAAACAGTGTTTGTGTCGGGAAAGGGGAAGGGGGGTTGAGCTTCTAGGTATCCTTTCTGGTAGGATGGGGTAAAGATGTTACAGGGAAGGGGATACCGCGTCTCACCCTTCGGTGTCCCTCTTCAACTCCCTGAGGACCCCTCATCCATGTAATCCTCCCGCACTGGTCGGCCCCCAGGAACTGGTACAGATCCCCAGCGACTGGCGGGTGAGGCACCTTCAGGTTTCTCACAGCTGTCACTAGAAATTAGTAGTTGACCAGACATCCAAAAGGGTCTGTGGGGTTCAGCAGCTCCTGCCGGACAAGGAACTTCAGGACCTGACAAAAAGACTCTAAAGCGGTTCTACATACACGTAGAGCAGAAAGGCCCCTACTGCATGCAAACAAGAGTTATTATATTAGAGCCAATAAGGCTGACAGTCTATTAGTGAGAAAGTTAAAAACATCTAATGTGGCTCAAACCATTCTTTAAATCACCAATAAAGAAGGGTCGATAGCGACTGATACTGCATCCATTATGGATACATTCGCAGATTTCTATGAAAGCCTTTACTCCCCCTCCAGTCCTGAACACAGTGCGCTAACAGAATACTTCGATTCAATCCCCTTACCTAAACTGACCCCCATGGGCCGTGACAAACTGGAAGCCAACATAAGGGAAGAAGAACTCAAGGCAGCAATTAAGTCCTTGCCAATGAATAAGTCTCCAGGCCCCGACGGCTTTACAACCCTGTTTTTATAAGCGATAGAAAATTTAGTTTGTCGCAAGGCTCAAAACATTATTTAATTCCATATCATCTAAGGGAACGATTACACAGTCAATGTCGGAAGCTAAGGTGGTGGTATTCCACAAGCCAAACAAAGAGCCAACGAGCTGTGGGTCTTATAGACCCATTGCGCTAATGAATATTGATGCAAAAATGTACACAGGCATCCTTGCTAAACGGCTATCACTGTTGCTCCCAAAATTGATTGATCCTGATCAATCCGGGTATATTACCGGAAGACAGATCTTTCATATAACTAGGCGGATATGCCATTAAATATATTTTTATATATCGTTCGCTGCCAAAAAGGCATTTGACCGTGTCGAATGGCCATTCCCTTTCTACACCCTCGAACACATGGGCGTTGGCGCTAAATTCCTACAGATGATAAAAGCAAACTATAGGAATCTCACGATACGGTTATCAATCAACACCCGATTATCTGGATGAATTCCTATCCTCCGTGGAACAAGGGAGGGATGTCCGTTGTCCCTGCTACTATACACCCTGTATATAGCGCCTTTACGCACCAGAATCAGGCAAAGCCCTGGGTATAATAGGTATCCCGTTTGGGGAGGAGGCACATACGATTATTGCGTTCGCAGATGACATGTTAGTAACCTTAACGGAACCGGGAAGCTCCATAACAGCAATGATAACAGAGCTAGGAACACATTCAACAAATGGCGGGGCTTAAGATTAATTTGTAAAAATCAGAGGTTCTAACTTTGTCTCTTACCCCGGAACAGACCAACAATTTAACACAACACTTCCCTTCAGTCTGGTCGATGGGGATATATGGTATCTGGGGGTACATATAGCTAAAACTCTATCTCTGATGTATGATCGGAACTCTCCAGGAGGCTTACGACAGGTCAAGACGGACCTCGAGAGCTTGAATCCCCTGTCAATATCATCGCTAGGCCGGATAGCGATGTTAAAAATAGTTATGCTCCTGTGATTATTATATTATTGTCAGGCCTTAACCATCCAAGCCCCAAAATCCTTCTTTATTTCCTCAAATAAAATACTGTTGTCGTTTATATGGCAGAATAAGAGCCCCGAGATTGTGTTCCAGATACTGATGGCCACCAGAGATAGGGGGGGCCTCGGGCTCCTGAATTTCCTCAAATACTACGAGGTGGCACAATTGAGGGTGATGAGGGAATGGTTTTCCGCAGACAAATCTAAACCACGGGGGTAAGGAAGGATAGGGCAGTAGTGAGGAGTCATCTGGATGGGATCTTGTGGCTATGTAGATATGATAGACCCCCGAACACTCGAATAAGTCATATCATGGCATTCGTTTTCGACATCTGACATCGACTATTAGACCAGGGTGCTCTCTCTTCGTATCACTCCCCATTCACACTACTATTTGGGAACTTGCAGTTCTCTCCTGGGATGGCACAGGGAGCTTTTATGCAATGGCAGAAGGTGGACTGTGTGAAAATTGGGGACATGGTGCAGGAGACAATACTACCCTTTGATGCATGCAAACATCATATAAGTCTAACAGAAAGGGATACTACCAGATGAGACACTGGATATCGGACATTACCATTAAACAAGCAGGTAGGGAACTGACGATGTTTGAGAAGTTTATCACCACACACACAGGATCCAAGAGTCTGGTTTCCATGTTATATAAGATCCTACTGGACTTCAGGACAAACCAACAGTGGCCATATATGAGAAAGTACTGACATCACTGTGGAGCACTAGGACAATATATGGAGGAACATTCCGAAGCTGACACAGTCAATACAACTCAGGGAAACCTGGTACAAGGTTATGATGCAGTGGCATTACATACCGCCAACATTGCACAACATGTACTCTACAGTTTTGCAGGAGTGTTGGAGAGATTGCCAGGGAAAGTAGACTGGGCCCACATATGGTGGGACTTGCAGTTAACAGCACTTTACATCCCAGATACAACAATGATTACATTTGATATGGCCCAGAGGGCCCGAGAGTGGATGTGTGGATTGTCCGATCCCAGAACTTGCTTGCCCACTAAGGCCCAGAAGAAAGAATTCATGAGGATGTTGATAGCAGCCCGGCTGGTGCTTGCGAAGCGGTGGAAGCAAAAACAGCCACTGACAAAGTTTGACTGGCTTCAGAAAATTTTGAAAATGCTAGCAATGGGTGTAGAATAAAAAGGGAGAGTGCGTAATTTAAGTGAGACTGCGGGATGGTCTTGACCTACCTTCAAAGCGATTTTAAGAAACAATGGTCGCCGCACAACCGGCATATATTGGAAATCATGTAGATGTGGGAGTAATATGTACCAAGGGAATGGGAAGTAAGAACACATTTTATTATGCTGCTGTCACAGGGGTGGGGGTATGGGAAATGTTTTAATTGTTTATTTTACAAAATGCCAATAAAAGGACATTTTGTTTTAAAAGTGGCGAACATGTAGGGCTGGGGTGGTTTAATTGGTTGGGAATGGGTTAACAGCTAGGACGCTGTATGTTTGTCTTGTAAACAAACTATTATATCCTGTTGCTGAACTATCTCAGAAAATTCAAACAATTCTTTTTGACGTTCACAGGGACAATGTTAGATTAAGTATCTGTGATTGATTCAGGTTTCTTTGAAAACCGGAAACTTCCTTGTCTGTGCAATTCATCAATTGAGGGATTGAATTATGTAGATTAGTAAAAGTAAGCAGAATGACATCAGCAAACATGATTTTATATTCCACTTCCCTAAACGCTAATCCATTAACTATTTTGTTCCTTCTAATGGCAGCTGCTTGGAGTTCTAAACTCAATGCAAATAGAAGGGGAGAAAGCTGCATCCCTGTTAAAACATGGCTGGCAGGAAGGGAATCTACAGGATGGGATTCCATTCACTGACGCTAATAGAGGATTTGTAGTCATTCTACCTAATCATGGATACAAAATGTTACCCAAACCCCATTTTAGTAAGTGTTTCAAACATAAAGGAACAAGGAATAAAGGAATTTTAAGTAAAAATCTTGAGTCTCCGGAAGCAAATGCTCCACATAAAAAATCATAAGGAAGCTAATGAAATTATCAACTGTAAGCAGACACTTCAAGGATATTGTGACCGCCACTGGTATTGAACATAAGGGTAACCTTGTACGAAAGACTTCATAACCTGAGGGATATTGTTGTCAGAATGTCTTCATATCAACTAACAGAAGTTATCATGCAACAAGCAAGGAAATAAGATCCTTTTTGTTTTAATGGATCTAAACTGCCCATTTACCAAGATCTCGCTCCTTCTACACTATCCAAAAGACTTCATTTGTGACCATTTAAAAAAGGTAATTCATAGAAAGGTTAACTATAAATGGACGGTTCTTTGGGAGAAACAATATTACTCAAAACTAAATAGACAAATGACTGAGAAAAAAACAGTAATGGGGAAAATTATGTACTATCTAGCCATACAGGAAGAACACCCTAACCCTGTCGGGGGTGCCTGGCCCTAGGTAGCTTTTCACACAGGCAATTCAATTAATCAGCCCATAATGAGTGAGGATCCCAAGGTCATTTTATATTTGTGAGGCTTTTGATATGAAATGAAATATTTTATTTATATCGCGCTCGTACACAAGTGTTTCAGAGCGCGACCAGGCAAAAAGGGAGGGGAACAAGGGAGAAAAAACTGAAAAACAGCGATCTTACTAGGCCCAGTGACATTTAAGAGAGCGCAAGTGCATGGAAAAGGAAAATGGGGGAAAAGTGCATGGAAAAGGGGGGGTGGAGTGGAAAGTGCGAAGAAGAGGAGAGAAAACAAGCAAATATTAAATAGAACAAATAATAAGGGCGATAAAGCATGGTAGTGCAGCCAGCAAGTGGCAGGTGAAAGTTAGTCAGAAAGGTATGTCTGATAAGTGCAGAAGAAAAGTCGGAGGGGGACTGTATGGGTACAGATACAGAACCCTAGTGCAGATGATGGCCTGGAGGCAGTGCAGGAGGGTGGCAGGGTGAGCAGGTACCAGGGCCCGAAAGAACAGAGGGTGGCCAGGTGCACGATGCCAAGAGAAGAACCAGATCAACAGGGGATAAGGGGGCAAAGGCAGAGGCAAAGAGGAAGGTCTTGAGAAGTTTCCGGAACCGAAGATGTTTTTCCTCAAGGGAATTTTGCCAATTTATACACTCACCAGTGTAGAGCAGGCCAACCTTTTTATACAACATTTTGTTAGATCGCTCATGTTTTACTGGTAATGATATTGTTATTGTACTCCCGGGTGACTTCCATATGATTAGGAACTGAAAAATGGACAGGCCTGTATAATATCCCTAACATTATCAAGCCTTTCCTAAGAAACTCCAAGAAGAAAGGAAATGGGCCTGAGGGACACGTGGAGGGAACTGCACAATAAGAGGCGTTAACATTTTTTTTGTATATGCATGGCTGTCCTGGAAAAACAAACTACAAACTCTCTTCAGGTGGATTGATGAACATCTTTAAGAGCAGTTCCAGCAAAAACAGCTGCCCAACGACAGAACAAGACTTCCCATCCCTCAGTGCAAAACCCTTTTATACAGAAGTGCACAAACACATTTGAATAGAAGGGTGGTTCAGACACTGCATGAAGTTGACTAGCAACAATGTTTCTGCAAGCTGTTCACGGGGTCTCAGTATTGAGTCTCAGGCATGCACTACGTTTTCACGCCTCGGAGGGTACAATCTTGCTACTAGCAGAAAACATTCTGTGATACATTTATACAGTGGCTGTTGTGCATGCTACTTCCACAGTTTCTCACATGGTTCACAGTGAGATGATCCGCCTAATGTTGCTACTTCTTCCCACTTAAGCCTACCGGTAAGGCGGTTCTCTAAAACACTCCTCACTATGCCAAATGGGAAATACGTAAGAGGAGAGGACTATGGAAGCGGGCAGTTACAAGGTGAAGCATATCTGCAGTTAAGACATGCACAGTACAACATAGTACAAATGCAGTTATGGCAATAAGGCACTGACCTTTTGCAATGGCAGTGATGAGCTAAAAAGCAGTTGTGTGAAAGGTTGCCCAGAGCAGAACCAGCAGTTCAAATTTATAGGAAACCTTCCACACATCACATTATTGGTTATAATAAGGCACTGGTTAAACATGTCAGTCATTGAGTGACTAAACCTAGTTAATAGAGTAACTGGGGGTCGGGGAAGGGGATTACAACAAGAATTTGACAAATTTGTTGTCCCCTACAATGGCGCACACATTAGAATTGATTATGTATGTCTTAGCAATATATTTTGGCCCTTCTTCTAGCAAGAGAAGAGATTGGCTCCATTCATTTATCAGATCATGCCCCTGTTTCAACTGTACTCTCCAAATTAGTCCTCCACTGTTTTGGGTGATGAGAGGCAAGGCTGTTCTCCCCTCCAGCGCCGACATTTGTCCAGGAAATTCGCCATGTTTCTTCATTCAATCAAATTAGGATTTTAAATGCTGGCAGGTTTGAAGTGTGCTCACCCAAAAATTAAGCATCAGTGAGTGAGGTGCCAAAATCTCAATCTTTCAAGCTATCTAGAACGATGATACAAAATGTTTATACTGGTGGACAATAGTTTGGTCCAGAGCAGCCAGTAATTCTAGCCTGTGAGAGGGATGCTTCACCCCACCCCCAACATGGCCCCTGTAACCTCACAGCATCCCCCAATGACACGGTGCTCCCAATCCCCCAGGCTGTAAAAACCTCTACCTACCTGGTTAACTGGGGAGTCAAGGACCAAGCCGTGACCTCTAACCAATGAGCCACCAGCCAGCACCTGGGAGTGCCCTGGAATTTTCCCTTAATGAGCGCTTCCACAAATTACTTTTGCTAGTAGGCACGGCACGCCAGCAATTGCAACGGTACTACACCAGACCAAGGTTCAGTTTCCATGACACAGGTGAACTATTTTTGTATGTCTTCTTTTCAAGAGTTTGCTCGACCTCCTTCTACTACTTCCAAATGGAGCAGCACCTGACATCTTAGGTTCACTGCTTCCTTGCTCCCCAACCTTCTTGTTCAAAGTTTAGGTGGAGGTAACCATTGAAACCGTTTCATCTGATCCTGCTATTCTTTGGGGAGCACCATCCATTTGGAAGGGTCTCTCGGGCTCACAAATGTAGCAAGAGAGTTTCTTTAGGAGGGCCCAAGGAGTGGAGCTCAACGAAGCTGCATCCTTCGGAGAGTGCCGCTCGCTGTAACCTGCTGCTCCACATTTACTATTTTAGTAGCATTTCTCTAGAAGGTCTACTGTATATTTTTAAAGATGGGAGCTGTAGAACTGGAAGCAATATGATGAATGAGGTATCACACACATTTCTTTTCCCTCTTGTAGTATCTCTCTGTACACATACTAGTCGTTCTAGTCTTGTATGATCTTCAGAATCCCAAGTATTCTTGCCATTTGAGTTTCTGTATATGAAGGCATAACTTTGCAAGTTGCTACAAGGTCTTCTAATTACCCCAGGTTTGAGAACTACTACACTAGATTTACCTTTCTCTAATGTTTTAGAATATTTCCTGTCCCTTGTCAGCAATTCAAAAAGGTGTTCCTAGAAATGGGAAGATTCTTTACTCTTCAAATGTGGTGTCAGATTGTAAGCATCATAGAAGAGCAAGTAATTACCATCCTGTGACTAAATCCCCAGTCAGATTCTGGGGTATTCTAGTGGGGTTAACAAAGGGGTCAGAGGATGAGGGTTACGCTGGTGTTGCACAGGAAACTCCTTTTCACCCCCACTTAGCCCCTGCAATAGGGCAGAGGACAGTCACAGGGACCTCACTAGGGTCCATGGCCCTTTGGGCGAGCTATGTATAAGTCCGGTATTCCTCATGCAGGCCCAAATACTAACTCATACCCTCCGTGTCACCCAGTCCAACACCTAATAGTAAAAGAAGAGCCTCTCTGAATTCTATGCGATTCACTAGGCAGTATATAGAAACATTGCAGTGAGGGATTCATTCTATTCACTGTGGAAAGTGTACCTTACCGAAAGCACAACAAAGGCCTTGCAGAATGTTCCCAAACCAGTTGCTCACACAATGGAAACAATGTAGTGTGGATCTCCATTTGCCTCATGTTCAGTAAGGACGCCCCCACACTCTCATACACTTGTGCTGCAAGTTACAGTAGCAAACCAAGCGCTAGAGCAACAAAGTTGAAGTTTGCTATCTTACCAGCATGCCAGCTCCTGCAGAGAGTAGCTATTGACTCCCTGACCCCTGGAGGGAGAGATGGAACCCATCCTGGGCTACTGCACTTACAAAACCAAAGATCTCAGTGCATTCCACAATGGCGGTCACACCCTTTAAAGGCTTGGACCACCCTCCCAGCCCAATCAATGACCAATTCTTCAACACAGTTGCAGACCTTTAAAGGGGGGCCAGCCAAGTGTGTGTTGGGGGACTCACAGGGAAATATAAAGCCATGCTTGCATTTGTAGATGGTTAGTGTTTGGAGAAGGAGGTTTCTGAAGCAGGAGGTTTTCTAAAATTAAACTCAAAACAATCCCTGCCACAGGTATGCAAAGTGGTAGTTGTGGGTTCACCGGTCCCTGAAAAATCCCCCCTTGTGCTAATAATGACAACACTGATGCCACTCATATGCTCTCAATGCCTCATGGTACAGTCTCTCGCCACAGTTCTCTTTCTGTCAGTTCAGAATTACATCACCTACAATGCAACAGCAAGCAGTCTATTCACCCTTCAAGCAGAAAAATGAACTTTCAGCCACCAGCATGACAGAGAAACACCAAACTGCTTGTAAAACCGTTCTGGGAAACGGGGAGGGGCTTAAAAGTGAGGGTGGGGGGAGTTGGGAAATGCATTTTCTTTGTTGTAAAACCAATAAAAAGAAGCTACAAAAAAGGGTTTTAAAAGCCTACTAGCTGTGTAGCCCTCCTCTTGTGGAAAAGGCAGGCACTGATTGGTGCAGGAAATCAACTCAGCACTTCAACCAATGGGCGGGTGAGACACAGTCCCTGCATACACTACAGACAGCAGCAGAGGCTGAGTGTGGGTTATATGGGTGAGGTCGCTGTTGGAGTTGAAGAAAGACCAAGAGACCAGGTGGAGGAAGAAGAGCAGTGTTGGAGAGGTGGATTTTTGAAGAGGCGAGTTATTTGAGAGAGTGGTATCAGTGGGGTTTAGTGTAGTGCTTCGTGGGGCAGGGAGAGTTGGGAGTGAGAGGGAAAGACTGAATATAATGTGGGAGATTGTTGTTAGTGTGAGAGGGAGTGAGTTAGCAGAATGTGAGGCTAGTAGGAAGTGTGTATAAGTGGGGGGCAAGGAGTTTGTTGTATTAAGGAAGTGGGTAGTGGCTGATTTTAGTGAGCGTGGGAATTGTGAAGGACAGTATTTCTGGTATAGTGAAGGCGTGAGCAGGGCACCATATCCCTGGGGTTGCTTGTATAGTGAAAGGGGTGAGAAGGGTACTGTATCCCTGGGTTACTTAAACAGTGGACGAGTGTGCAGAGCACCATATCCCTGAGTTCCATGAGTAGTTCTGATAAGACTAGGGCTGGAAGAGTCATAATGTGGATTAGGTAATGAGTGGTGGGTAAGTGAATGTAGGCACAGTTGGTAGGATGGAGTAGATTAGGAGGGTGGAGAAAAAATAGTGAGTAAAAGGAATGGAGATAAGATCAGGAGGGACGTATACCCCACCCTTTAGTACTAACCATTGTTAGTGTAGGCTTAGGTAGAAGATCCCTGAGGTAGTCAGTTAGCCTGCACTTATGGAAACCACCTGTATTTTAGATCAGCTTGAGGTAGTAGGGAAGGAGGAAAGCCCTGGGAAAGTTGAGTGAGAGAGGGACTGCTCAAGCACCACTTCCCATACCCTTTTTCCAGTTGGTGCATCTTTTTGTTCTTTATCTTTTTCCTAATCCTTATTCCAAGAGCCATTCAGATTTCTGTGATTATTTTTTTAAAAAAAACTTATAATAGGATCAAGACTTTGTGCTTCAGTCAGGCCATCTGTCACAACCCCTATTCGACCCCAAGAGTCAGTGGCATTAGGGGCAGGAACAACAAATTCTAAAGTTTAGTTACATTCTCTCTGCTATTGTTATAGGTATTATTTCCAAAATCAAATTACCCAAAATTAAGTACACGTCTTAGTTTTGTTTCTGATCTCGTCGCCATCGTGACCGCCCCTTTTCCCTGTACACATGCTGGCATCAACCAATCTACCACTGATTTGTCAACCGTGAACATAAAAATTGATTCAGCACTTCGACTTTACCCATTTTTCTTTCACAGCATAGACATGTTTTTCTACTTTCACTAATAAATGTTATTTTGCCTCTGGCTAAAACAATATGTTTTCTCTCTTTCTTGACTCTACCTGTGCTTACATGACCTCCATCAACTGCATAGCTCCTTATCTTGTATATTATTTAATTTCTCATACTGCAGTTGCATTTTCTGCCAGTTGCCAATTCATGTACATTTATTTAAATGATCATTCCATGCATCTATTCTTCTCATTACTAGATGAAATTCAAACCTACCTGACAAGAGCCACTGCATCCGTTGTATATACCTCCTTAACACCTTTTCAACTTGGTCAATATACTCTTCCAATTCTTTGGGCTGAAACTGCAGATGTTTGACGACACCCTGAATGATTAAATATGAAAAACATATTTTGAAATAAAATATTGTAATCTTGATTACAGAAGGGTTGAGAAAATGCTTACACAATGACATTCTTTTATGAATGTACAACTACATGGTAAATTATTTAAAACACAACACAGTGAAAGGGGTAATGTCATTAGGCAGAACTTGTCATGTATTGTCAAGCAATTCTGTTCTGCACTTTGCGATTTCCGCAGCATTGCTCTGAAATGGATGAGTAGTCGGAACAATTTAATACACTGGGAAGATTACAGTTGTAGTTGGAATAGTATTTTAGAAATGGTTAAACCATCCTACTCAGAGGAAGTAAATGAGTTGTGGCGACAAGGAATGAAGAAACTGATCAAGTGGTGCCGTAGTGGTTGCTATAGACTTTTTTCAAATGAAAAACGAAACCTATATATCCCTAACTCTAAGGGGATTTCTCTACCTAAATTAAAGAAGCTTAGGTGCTCGTCATGAAGTCTGTGTAAGTCAAAACAAAAAGACCCTGTCCCATTCAAAAATGCTACTCTAGCAAAACACCATAAAGTCCAGTTACTGTTTGTAATCCAGGAGAATGATTCCCTTCTCCTGGATGTAAATCATCCAAACGCCTCTCAGGTTGCTCAAAGCAAATGTTCATAAAAGTTGGGTTAACCATAACCCAACAGAAAATCGAATAGTCACAAAGTTCTTGAGGGGCTAGGACTCCCTTCTCCTAGCTGGTTCCCCAATATCGTCCCCAGTTTTTAATAAGGTTTGTAGTTCCCCTATGGCGACTTTCACAATCTCTGGGTTTTGCACTTCTCTTGCTTGGCCCCCACTGAGAAAAAAAGGGTTTCTTTGAAGCTGTTCCTGGAGTCGCTTTGGCTTTACAGTATCACCCTTTAGTGGATTTGGCCTGGGAACTGTAATCCCAAAATGGTTTACGTTTATTTTATTTTCCTTTTTGGTTTAAGTCTGAAAGGATTATCAGTTCTCTCTAAGGTTTTTTTTTCAAGCGACAAGAAAATTATATCATGTTTTCTTCTTATCTTGAGCAAGGCAAAGCTAAGGCTTGGCAGGATCTGGACGGGACGTCTGGTTTCTGGAGCCATACTGACAGACTGTTATCCCAATGGCCAAGGTGAGGCTTAACTTGGTTACTTTACTGCTCTTAATCTTTGCTTGTTCAGATAACAGTTCTTTACACCCTCCTGATATTATTGGCACCCTCTGTTAAGTTTCCCTTGGCCCTCTGCCAGACTTTAATAGTTCCTGTTACCTGTGTAAGGAAGGCATGGTTATCAGAAGCACGACAGACACAAGGAGTAAGATCCGAGGGTGTTTATTAAACAGTATAAGGGTGAGAAAATGCCTAATCTAAGCCTTAGTCTAAAATGGGAGCAAGTTACAACCATCAAAGTAAAGGTAATGCTGTCCTAGTGGAGTTGTGTCAAAATGGCCTATACTAATAAACCTATTGCCAGATCCTTCCTCTATATAACTAAAGGGTGTTGGACAATGATATGTATGACAAAAGAGTGTAGTTCAAACTGAAATGTCCAAAAGGGTTTCGATAGTTCGGGACTGCTGAACTAGTCTACTCCCTTCCCCACGTTACATCACGGGACAAGGCGGACCAGTGGCATGACTGTGAGCATCCTTTGAGTCTCTAGGCATCAGGAAAAGTTTCTAGAGAAAAGGCATGATCCCTCAAATCAATGTCTGTTGCTTGGCATCACAAAATCTTTCCCAAGCTCTCACCATGCGAGATTCCCCTCTTCCCCAGCTTCCTCGTGATACCCCCTTCGTTGGGTTCACCTTTGTCTTTACAACACTGTTCTGTCACTTTATCAAAATGCAGGATTCACTTTTCCTTGCTTTGACTTAGCATCCCTCCATCGGGTTCATTATAGCATTCAAACCACAATTCAGTTAACCATCAGTTCTACTAGCTTATAGCACTCAGGAACTCAATGTCTTTTTAAACACATATTTGGTGTGGCATCCCTCATGTCGAGTTCACACTTGCCTTTATGACATAGTTCACTTAGCTTTACTTTACAATTGTTCACTTTGTTTACCACTTGTCAAAGACTTTCGATTGTACAAGGATTTTTCTTGCACCTTCGTATGATCACTTTCACTTTCTTTTACTTTGGTTGGCCTCTCCTAAGGCCTTCTGGTATTTGCAGTCTTTCCAATTATCTTACTTTCCATCTACCAGTTTCACTCTGGGTGAGGAGCCTTTCGAGAAGGTAATATTCTATTACCGGACCACTCCGTTATTCGGAACATATTTCAGTCTTAAACACATTCGCAATGTTGCAGGCTTCCCTCGCCGTTTTCTACGACACGCGCAGCTTCTGCATGCATCGTTCTGGTTACGATGTATTTAAAGCTTGCGGTTTCACGAAACCCTGCAAGCCTCATCAAATGCTTTAGTATCTTTCACTCGATAATGCCAGTCGGTCTCACAGTTCACTCACCGGTAGCGATCGATACCATTTGTCCAGCGTTTCCTGGAAGCCAAGGCTATCAGCATGGCACATCACAGCACGGCTCGCCTCCTCCCATCTCTGTCTTTCACCCGAAGGAGGGCCCTTCTTCATCTTGTTAGCGGGGAGGTTTCCTTTGAAAAGTCTGTGCAACCTTCACTCTGCAGCTGGCCAGACCACGGCCCTTCTCTTGGCCTCTTTGGCTCTGCTTCCATGGTCGCTCCAATTTCACGGGATCTGTTGTCCTGCCGCTTTGCTGGTTCTGGTCACCTTGCTCGCCTTCTCTGCCTTGTTTCATAGGTGCTCTCATGCTCTGCCTTTTATCCCAGTGGGAAAAGGGAACAGGCTTCATGCACGAGTCATCAAGATAAAGTGCCTGACCCGGATATTGGGACATGTCGAACTGACTGGTTGTGTGTGAGTCTGTCTTTCCCTGAAGAGCTTTGTCCATGCAGCAGAGTGTGTGTAAGAAAGGGGGGATAAAGTTCCTAGATTATATATAGAATGAGGGTGTTCTATAGGGAAACGGGTGTAGGGATACTGTGTCTCTCTGCCGGGTGCTCCACTCACACTCCCCAGGGAATCCCCATCCAGGTGATCCTCCCACACTGGTCCACCCCTGGGGTCTGGATCCAATAGCGATGGCCGTGCCCCGGCCACCTGGATGACAGATCCCAAGGGACTAGACTGTGAAACACCCTTTGGTTTCTCACACCCGTTACTTGGTGTTGGGAGTTTTCACTGGTTCGGCCTGGGTTTTCTTGATGGTCAATTGCCTTTTTTTACTCTCGTCGCAGCTCGCCTCCTGGGCCCTGTACAGCTGGCTGTTGGGAAGCAGACCAGGGACTCTACCTTGCTTCCCTGTATAGAACGTCCAGCCACAACCTCTCTGGATACCGTTTCAGGTCTGTGTAAGTGCCTGTAAGAACGGGTAGGGTTAGGGGTTTCAGCTTAGTTGTGTTGGATCACCCAGTCCACCCACAACAGGTCACACCACCACAGCCCAATTTCCATCTCTCTGTAGAGCCGACTCTCAGCCAACTGGTATGACGCTTTCCAAGCATCTTATGGACAATATACTTCTGGTTAACCGTGGTGTTCTGCCACTCTTCCTCTTGCTCTGCTTGACTCTCACCCACCGTCCACCAAGATTCATTTGTAAAATGTTTGGCGTTCTGCCTCCATGCGGGATGCCTATTCCCTGCTTTGTTTCTGCTCTCTCCACGACCAACACCCAATCGGCCTGCGAGACATCCTTGTGCGTTTCCTTGATCTACACTCTCCATGTGTCTAGCTCAGGTGTGCCTCTGTTTTCTCTTGCCTTTGATCCTACCCTGGTTCTCAAATACTTCCTCCGCCTCAAATGATCTTTCAGTCTTGTTTTCCCTTTTCGGCTCCAATACTCGCTCTGGTACTCTTCTCTGTACTCTCACTAGTACTCTCTCTGGTACTCTCCTTGGTACCCTACGGCCTTTGTTTGTTTTTGACGCCCTGATATATTAGTGCCCGCCCTGACGCAATGTCCATTGACTACAACTGTTCCGGTACTTTTCTCAGCCGCTTGCAGCGTTCGAGTGCTTCTTTGTCTTAGTACCTAAAATATCAGGATGGTTCAATGTTTCTCAATAACACATGGTTTTGGACATGAGGTTAGACCCATAAGGTTCAAGTACTATTGTCAGCATCCAGGGATGGGGCTTAAAGGGGCTGTGCCTCCCAATTGGGCCTTATCTGCAGGAAAGGAGTCTCTGTCCATGAGATCCTTCTGCATGCTAACCCCCCTAGGGGGATTATTGGTTAGCGGCTTCACCTCCCTAGCCTCATGGAAAGGGGAGAAGTGACACCATCTGAAGGATCGTCACAGAGTCTACATCAATCTGAATACAAAACAAAGTAACACGCATTATATCCCTTGCAATATTCAAAATCAGGTATCATTTGGCAATCTACATGTTATATAAACCAGAATAGCCCACATAATTTTCAGAACAATGATTCCAAGGATAACGGCAGTGCAGGCATACCCAGAGTCAATTCCCTGCGACCTCCCAGGCAGATGTATATACTAACAACAGCTATATATACCACCTGGATAAATGCAGCTTACAATAGCTTTATAGGCCCCACCCTTGGGTAATACCGGAGCATTATGGGGAATACATTTTGTTAAACAACCTTACTGCACTCTGCCTTTAAGTCTTCAGGGCCCATATTGCCTGGTGCAGCAATCAGATCGGGTCTATAAAACCCTCAATCGACAATAAAAACGAGTGCAGACTGCAAATTGGTTCACTGTAACGCTCACCTGATTCCCGCAGAGGCGCCGGTCTTGACTGGGTGAATGCCGTATCTTCAAAGGTGATGTGTAACACACGGTTGGCTCTTTGGGCTGGACCTCTGTGCACTGTATGTCTGACTCGAAGAGTAAGATGTCTGCAGATAGAAAATATGGGATTAATGAACTGGGGTTATTGGGTGCCTCTCTCCTCTTCCCTTTCTCTTCTCCTGTAGAACCCCAAAGGTTAACGCCCTCACCTTAGGTAAGTGAACGCCGAGCTCTCCATCTGCCTCGGGGCAGGGTGCCGTAACCAGTTTCTTCACTGGATAAGGGTGCAGGCCTCTTGACCTCAGAGGACTGCTGTCCGTCGTTAACTGCACGAACGGTAAGTTCTGGGCACTTCAAATGTCTTAAAAGTGTTTTGTAATGATATCTCTTGTTTTGCAGGGTTCCGGCGATGGCGGATGGCGGGCTGATGAGAGTTGAGGATCGAACCCGCGTGAGGAATAGAAGCGCCTGGAAGCACGTAAGTAAGCGCTTGTAGCCTGCTTCACGATGCGCACTAACTGTCCCTTTTATCTTGCAGGTACAAGTTCGGAGCTTTAGAGAAGCTGAAGGGTGCTGGAATACCCACTGGATTCGGCGTGGGAAGGAGTAATGGCACGTGAGTAATAAAGTTGCCCAATGTCTTTAAACGCACCTTCTTTTGTCTTTCAGATGCGGGATGCAGCGCCGAAGGCCTCCGGAGCGTGCGAAGAGCTGGTAAGCTTTTGTCTTTCAGATGCCGGAATGCAGTGCGAAGACCTCTGGAGCATGCGAAGAGTAGGTAAGCCTTTGTCTTTCAGATGCCGGAATGCAGCGCGAGGCGTTGGTGACAGCCGATGGACCAGGTAAGAGATGTGCTGCCACTGAAGACCGTAGTGCTAACCTGTTCTTTCTTTGTCTTTACAGGTGCTGCTGAAGACTGGATTCCAGGATGGTAAGCCTTTGTTCCCTTAGGCCCAGGATCAGAAGCAGAAGACACGATGAGCGTTCTGCTGCAGAGAATGCAGAATAACGCAAAGCAAGATTCATCCATCGGGTGTGGTTTAAATAGCCTCCTGTAGTGCTTAGGTGTCTCCTTCCACAGCCACGCCTAGGTAAGAAAAGAGTTCCTGCTTTCCAGAAGAGTTCCAGTGTTCTGAACCTAGGGAGTGGCTCCTGCCCCACCCAACAGGAAAAGTAGTCCCAAACAGAAGAGGATCAGGGGTTCAACTGGCAGGTAAGTAAGCAGCATGGTCTACTGCAGGTAAGTCCACCCAAGCATTATGAGCCCGGCGCTTGCAGCGCTGGGACTGGGCATCTTTATGAGCCTGGTGCCACTGGCGCCAGGACAGGGTCCAAAAGGTCCCAATTGGGACTGGCTGGCACTCGGAACCGGGGTTATGGGTCTGCTTCCAAGGGAGTCGGGCAAGTCCTGATCTTTTGGAAGCAGAGATCATGACATTCACATAGCCCAGAGATTGTTAAAACTACTTCATTCTAAGGCTACGAGCAGACTGTGCATACCCACAGCCAATTCCATACGACCCCCCAGGTAGATGTATGTACGGCAACCTTGGTCTATACACATATATACTACGCCATATACCATGGTTACCCATTATGTGGCCTCCAGAAGTTTTAGATTACCTCTACATGCTGCACCGGGAGCTACAGAGGCCTGACAACCAGCCCAGGGCACAGTGAGCAGAGGGGTGGATGAGGAGGAGGAGGAAGTGAAGGAGGAGCAGGAACCAGCCCCAACAAGGCGGGCAGTCATCCAGGCACGTAGGCAGGGTAGGGCCTGAGCAGGCAAGGCCCACCCAAGATCTTTAAATGCCCACTCAGCAGCAGTGCTGTGTGGGCAGTTATAGATGTTAATGTCACTGAGGTGGGCCCAAGTACATTAGCTTCACACCCAACTTGTTAAACAATCCTGGCTACGCCTTTGCAGCCATCCCCAGGGTCAGGCCAACACCCTGGGCCCTGACTGATGGTCAGTTGGTATCCGAGTACAGGAAGGACAGGGATACCATCACCCAGTTGCTGGACACAATATAAGGTGACATCGGTAGCAGGATTGCCATCAGCACCACTATATCCCCATTAGTGAAGCTGGTGTCAGTCCTACAATACCTTGGAACGGGCAGCTTCCAGCACACAGTTGCCATGATGCATGGTATGGCCAAGTCTACATTCAGTGCCGTCTTGGACCAGGTGCTGGATGCACTGCTGCGCCATGTGAACAAACACATTGCATTGTCCAACACCAAGGCTCAGGTGAACGAACTCAAGGCACAGTTCCATGCCATTGCCCAAGTCCCAAACGTGACAGCAGCCCCAGACTACATGCGTTGCACTGCTAGCTCCATGAGGCAGCCTTAAGGAACCGGAAGCATTTACATTTTCTGAACGTGCAGATGACCTGTAGCCCAGACCTGACCATCATCCACTGCTGCGCTCGCAACCCAGGATCCACCCTCGACTCCGTGGTGCTGCGCAACAACACACTGCCAGCCTACATGGAGAGGCACATGGATAGTGGGTGAGTACAAACTCTACCTGAAATGCATGCCAAAGTACACCAAATGTAGGGATGGGAGGGCAGACCCACAAAAAGCCTTGCATGCCACCAGGACCAACAGTCAGCACCATCAGAGCACCCGTTCCATCTACGTGTGGCGCACAAGCACACCTGCACACAGCCACCACACCTGAACCCACAAAAGGTGATGGGCACACACTTGTCAAAACATCATAACACAGGACCACAACAACCACAATGCACCTTGTCTGTGTTGCAGTGCTGCTTTACAGCCTGACACACAAGAGTAACCTCACGCAGGGCACCTCACAGGAATGCAATTGAGAGGAATGCAATAACCATCCACTAAACCTCTGTAGAGGATCCAGATCAAACCCGAACATGAACATCCCTGAGAGAATGACCCATGAATGCACATTGACACACATGTTAAAAATGAAATGGTGCCATGTAGCTGATGCCCCACCATCCACTGAGACAGCCACAACCAAATAAAAATGAACACTGGCCTTGAACAGGCAGCCATGACGGGAGCCTCATCCTGACGTTATGGATGCACCACTGTGCCAATCAAACCCAGGGGGTGGTACATGCAGAAAGTGGGCTACAAGGGACATGGCACACATTGCAGAGCAAACCCGTGGCACATGAATACACCAAAATCAAAGGACAAGTGGTAACACAACAGTACTTGTTGAGCATGAGTGTCCCACACAATCCCATACAAAGAGGTCATCGCCCACTGCTGAAAGTCCACTAATCCCAAGTGCAGACAAATGTAATCTGCCACAGGACAGCCCACTCAATCACACAGGGTGCATGTACGGGTCAGATGATGGGTGTATACCCATCAGCCAATCGCAATGCAGGTCCCTGTTGCACACAAAGATGACCACAGTGCATAGTGTATTGATGCTTATTCCTTGCACACCCAGTGAAGCAAACTAGGCTTCATGTACACATTTCATCCCATGCAGGTGATTCAGGATACCCGCAGCTCACATTGCTGAGGACCCCTGTGTGGAATCTACAAACTCTGGCAGAGCTGGCATATAACAATGCCCACATTCGTACCCGCATATGTGTGGAAAGGACATTTGTTTTATTGAAGGCAGGGTTCCAGTGCCTGGACCGTACTGAGGTGCGCAGATGTAACACCCTCCCTCCCCCCCCCCACCAACTCCCCAGCACACATCCCCCCTCCCTACTCTCCCATCAACTCCCCAGCACACATCCCCCCCCATCAACTCCCCAGCACACATCCCCACTTCCCCCCACCAACTATCCAGCACCCCCCCCACCCAACACGGTGCATCTGGGTCGATGTGCCCGGCCCTCAGGCCAACAGTGCATTGCCCATCTAAGAAGGACATTGTCGTTTTGCACGTGCTCTGCCTTCAGGTGAGCACCGTTGTGAATGCCGCAGTGACCGACGCCTGGGTGACTCCTGTAGGGAGCCCTCTGTGAGGGTTGTTTAGGTGGATGGCACTGATGCAGCCAACTGCAGCTGCTGGCGGAGGAGATTATTTGCCTTACGCACCTGCTCTGCATGCACAGATTGCACCTCGCATAGTTCATGTACTCGCTGGACAAACTCTGAGTGCTGCAGTACATCCCTCCATAACCTTACATGTGCGGGCATTGTCGCGCGCCATGGTTTTGGCAGCCTCCCTAATTGCATTGCTAATGGCCTTGGTGTGGCGGTTGCGTTCACTGGCCATGCCATCTATCCTCATCTGCGTGCCTCCATCACACATCCGAGCGTGCCATGACTGATTTGGCCGGACCTGTTCCTGTGTCCTGTGTGGGGCTGCTGTGCCTGGCAGGTCTATGCGGGGTAGTGGGGTTGCTGTTTGCTTGTGGTGCTGGCCTGTCTGGTGGGGCTGCCGTGGATGGAAGGGCTGCCAGCAGGTGACCCATATGAGGGTGTTTCCTCTTCCACCACTGGTGTGTGTGTGTTTGCAGCGGTGGCGGCATGCACAGACATGTGGACTGTGGCTGGGGCTCTCAACATGCTCAGGGGTCTCTTTGGGTGTGTCTATTTTTCTGCACTAGACTGTGGATTGGTGTTAACACAGGTACAACATGCTGCTCTTCACAGGATGAGGCACCATCTTCTGGGGTGGTTGCACTCGTGGCAACTTCAACATCCTGTGAGCACCTGTTGGCTTGAGACAGGCTTGGTGAGGCAGCTCTCGTGGCTTGTGTGCGCCGAGGTGGTGAGCCCCTGGTGGCTTGTGTGTGCCGAGAGGGTAAGCCCTTGGTGGTGCCGTGCCCCTGGTGGCTTGGAGGCGTTGAGCCCTTGGTGCGGTGGGCTGGGTCCTCCACCTTGGCGTATACTGCCCAGGACCTTCGCGGGGTGGTGGTGCTGGTGGAGACGCGTCTGGGCAGACATCGGGATGGACAACACTGTGGACCAAGGTATGAGATACCTTCTATGTGGGTTTGCACACCCTTACTGTTGTCTAATAACGAGATTTGACATTAGTTGCAAGGTATTAGAACATCTTGTATACAACCATCTTCATGAATTTAAATTGAATTCCAAATAATACTCCAAAAAAATGTGTAGTTTTTCACAAAATATATATTATAAAATACTAATTTCGGACCCTCAGTCCATCGGTTTATCTTCCGGGCCAGTAGCTGTGTGTATCTACAAACAATCGTTTGCCCATATACCCAGGCTTCATATTTACAGGAAACCAAAATGGCCAGATCAGGTAAGAACTCAATTATCCAAATCGCAACCCATAGCCAACATTGGTAATCGATTAATCATGGAAATACACTACCCCATGACACGAGTGGAAACCCACACAGTTGTTCATTACTGTTGCACACCCATTATTCAATACAGTGGAATCAGCCCATGGTACCATGGTTCAAAGAATCATAACCAAGACCATTTCCATAAAATCTAAAGTAAATCATCCATTAACCCATAAGTTAATTAAAAATGAAACCATTGAAAAAGAGATGCCGTTCAACATGGTAAGGACAAATTAGAAAAGGTAAAATATACAAAGAATGAAAAGACATTCAATCACCATGTCCGATTGACCCCCAATTGGTAATGCAGATGCAAAAAATAAGGAGGTAGAAATTAAAAAAAGAAATCAAAATGAAAAGAGAAAGAAGAGAGAAAATATACAAAAGTAAGAGATTAGTAAAGGGTCCAATGTGAACATCCACCCTATACCACTAGCAGGATCACTCTCATATCAAGATCTAGGCTTAACAATAGCGCGTTGTCTTCCTTTCACTCATTACCACTATTGACCATGAAACTGTCATGATGTTAATTTAAACAGCTGCCTCATGAGACATGATGCTACTGTCAATCGTACTTAGTTGGTACCACGTGGTACTCAAATCTGTGATCTGTCAAAACATAGCACCCATATATCTAATGTCTACCAGTACACTCATGTGGAACCCCCAACTAGTGTGATCAAGCGTAACTGCTTGAAAAAACTGTGCACAGCTGTATCATGAAGAAACTAAAAGACTGGGCGCTTGCAGTCCACCGCGTTCAATGCTCAGTGCTAAAGAGAACAGAGAATAAATCAATACTAGTTGTTGTTTGTCCTATGTGTGTCAGAAATTCTAATAACTGACTAATTGCCACGTCTTACTTGCAAAACTGCTGTCCGTATGCCCCCTCGTTCGTTGTGCGCGTACCTCTTCAATCTCAATCCTGAGATTGACATTAGAGGTAAAGCCATAGGGTTTTTACAAACGTGATTATGTTTGACGCTTTCTTGGTTCAAGCGTCCACAGCTGTTTCTATCTTTAAGCAATATACTGTGTAAACATATACTTCGGTACATGCGAGTATACTTAGGTACAGATGTCGGGATGGGCCTGCCTCCTCGTCATCCATGTTGCACTCAGATGATGCCTGCATGCCTGTAGGGTACATAGGTTATGGCATGAGGACAGGGCACCTCAAATTATTTCCATGCTTTTGAAGGCTTACGGGGGATGGAGGGGATTTGTACGGGACAGTTTCAATCATGGTTGGCCCTGACCTGTTTAGTATTCACAATGTTGGTATTACTGGGCATACTGGGTGGAGGGGAGGGGCACAGTTCGGAATTGTTGGGCTAGTATTTTCATGAATATGATGCAAATGCACAGCTGGCATGCTACAGTCAGTGAGGGGGGGTTGGTACTACACAAGCCACCTGACGTTGCTGCGCCCACGCCATGGATGTGTGTGCCATGGTGCTTGCGTGCGTCCATTGGCTGCCCTACTCACTACTCTGGGTCCCTGGTGTCGCCTAGGTGCACTGGTACAAGGGTGCAGTCATGGGTGGCTGCGGTCAATCACACGCACTGCACCCACTTACAGTGCCCGGCTGTCCGACATTCACACTGGGGATGGAGTGGTGGCCTATTTACAATGCAATTTGCAAGAGAGTGGGCAGAGGTGGCTCGCCTCCTACCTCCTGGATGCCGGTGCCTGCCTCTGCTCCTCCCACTCCCTCAATGGATGACATGTCAATGTGGGTGGTGCACTGCTCCTCCCATGGTGTCAGCTGCGGTGGTGTTGGCCCTCCACCAGTCGCCATGGTCTCACTCCTGTGCTGTGCCAGGAGGCCCCAGATACGGACCGGCAGGTCATTAAATCGCTTGCAGCAGTACTCTCCATCCCTGGGGACTTGGCCCGCCACAGTGACCTTCTGGCTGATATCTGTCCAGATGTGGTTACGCTGATGTGAGCCTGTCTTTTTTAGATGGGGGCCATAGAGCTCATCCTGGTGGGAAATGACCTCCTCCACCAGTATTGACAGTTCTGAGTCCGAAGACTTATGTGTGTGCACCCTGTCCAGGGCAGACTTGCCCCTCAAATGCTCTTGAGACATTTCTGGAGGTTTGTTGGTGTGGATGGCTTCCAGGGGCACCGATTTTGGGTGGATTGTGATTTCCAAAATGGCCACTGCTTTGTTTCCCGTTCCGACAGTGACGCATTTCCCGTGGCGCTAGTAGCGCACGCTAATAGCGCGGCAGGCGACGGTAACGCGATGTACGCTGTGTTTTCAGGTTATCAGACACTATTACCACTGAATGCTATTTGCGTTAACGCCCGGTCCTAGTGCGCGTATCCGCCAACTCGTGATGGGGCATATTTGCGCCACAACTCACAGCGTTAACGCAAATACTGCTCGGAGGTATATGTGCCCGGATAACGCCAAACTCTTGATGAGGGCCTTGAAATATTATAAAAATTAAGATGTTCTAAAACCTGCTTATAAACCACACGGTCTAGAATTTTCTATAAAATTGGGTGTTTGTGATGGGCCTATAGTTAGATGGATCTAGAGAATAAAGGCTCAATGTTTTGAGTAAAGGGGTGATCCATGGACTCTTGATTTTGTCTGGGACATGACTTTAAAAAAAGAGACATTAACAAATTTAACTAAAGTCCCTATCAACATGGAGGAACATGCTTTGATAATACTTGCAGGACAGTAATCCCCTTTACAAGTTGTGGGTTTTAACTTACCAATGAGGTCTGACAACTCAGCTTCTGTTACGGGGCGAAAATTAAACATGATTTCTGAGCCTTTCTGCATAGAGCTATACAGCCTTGGCTCTGAAAGCCCTAATGTTTTTTTCTTGATTTCAATGTTCTGCTTAATCCTGTCCAACTTACCCAGCATCGCTGTTTGAATTGTAACACACCAAGCAGTTTCTTTAATGGGGCCGTTCCATTCACTCGGACAAGGATCTTTTAATTATTTTAGTACTTTAAATAATTATTTTGATTCGTAGTGAGTCTCTTGAGTTCTTGTGTCAAACGTTCTTTTTGCTTTAATGAGAGCTTGTTTAGACACGTTGTAGGCTAAGTTACATGCCTTCTTATCATTGCTATCTTTAGAAGATTTCCAAGTATAAAAGTGCTTGTTTTTTATTCTTTTCAACTTTTGTAGGTCATGCGAAAACCATTTATTTGGTTTATTTCTTACTACCATCAATCTTGATTTGAGTGGTGCAAGAGTGTTAGTGGCTATTCTAGTCGTCTCCTGGAGGGCTCTTGTGATATCATCTACTTTATCTAAACTTGCAACAATTGCCTCCAATGGAGAAGGCCAAGCCTCCATCGAAACAGGAGTAAGTTTCCTTCGATTCCTTGAGATTACTAGTTTTTTTTTTAAAGTCACTCTGAACCTTATCTTCTGTTCACAAACTATATTAAAAAGAACAAAGGAATGATCCAACCAAGGAAATGGGTGTACTGTTACATGATTGGTTGTAATATTGTGGGTAGCCATCCAGTCCAATATATGACCCTTAATATGTGTAGACATCTTGACCCGCTGAATAAAACCAAGATTATTCAAGGACGGCTCAAGTATTTTAGCTGCAGAATCTAACCCAGCGACAACCTATTATCATGACTTTAGAATTAGGTATGAGCAATGATAATAACAAATTGCTTAGTTGATGTGCAAACTCTTGCATGATAACTGGAGGTCTAAAATCAAAATTATATTTAAGGTAGTTTCTGGATTAGTCCTGATTTTAACATGCAGCATCTCACAATCTTTCAAATTCTGGATGTCTACCTCCCATACTTCTAAATCTGACTTGAAAATGATAACTACTCTGCCACCTCTTCCGTTTGGCATGTCCTGTACCACTATACTGTAACCTGTAGGAAGAGCCAATGCATTGTTGGGACCTGCCGCACTATGCAGCCAGCTTTCGGTCAAGGCGCATACATCTATTTGCTGATCCATTATATATGAAGCCACATCTGTGGCATGTTTCGTCAACAATGGAGTATTAAGCAACACTATTTTTAAGTTTGACTTTAAACCTAGATCTCTACCTGTATGGACAGCCAATTTAACTGTCTCACCATCATATCTACCCTTATCAATGTTAACACAAAGAAAGTTATTTATCTCAATGGACTGAGTACAATCGGGTGGCTGTGGTATAGCTTCTGCAATTTTTGTTCCTGGCCCAAATAGGGGATTCAACAATAGCATCCACCAACAACCCATTTGCCATAGGTGTGAAGTTCTAACTGCAAAAGATCAGTACTCTCCACACACTTTTACCTCAATACAAATTGGCATAGAAACCTTATTATCAGTGCTAGCATTGGATGTAGCTTGTGCCAAAAATTGAGCAACAATATCAGCACTCAGTGTTGTAACCCCCATACTCCTAGTGCTGCTACTATTTTGTGACAGGAGGAGATTTTCCCAGGCCAAACTGATAGCTGCCAGAGTGTGCATGCTACTGGTAAACAGATACTTGCCTCAATGAGGAGTAGCAAATCTGGCACCTCAATACACCTCAGGACACGTCAAAGACCGGCACAGACCGGGCTTGACGCCACGGGCCAGTTTGCAAATAAGTATCCACGTAAACTACACTACTCTTGGGCATTGTAGTTCTAACGTGGTAAACAGTACAACAGAGGCTACACCGATTTAAACAAGCCTTGAAGCCCCCAACACAGTAAAATATGATTAAATGTGGCAAAGTTACAGCAAAGTGAGTAATAAAGTCAACTATATTGGAAATCTGGATTAAAGGTGTGGGATCGATACAAACAGTGTGCGCTATTTACCACTCTGATAATGATAAACTAAAGTAGTATAGGTCTTGGGTGGCAGCGAGTAACCCAAATCTCACAAACTTCCCACGAAGCTTGCAAAAGTGTTAGACCAGGGTTAAATGGAATGGTAACTGGTGCTCTTAACCCCCGAAAAGGTTAGAAAATCCACTGATAGCGGAATTAAGTCAGTGCATCAATGCAAATAAGTCATGAGCATTTTATTCTTCTTTTGTGCTCAGCCGAAACGTGTTTCGACCACTACGGTTGTCTTCAATGTGCACTCCTGTTCTGTTGCTGTGTAGTATAAAAGTTCAATGTGCTCATCAAAATTCGATTTAAGGTCGTAGCTGTCTTGAATCAATCTCGTGAACTGTTTTCGAATATTTGTTGTTGACACGGTGTAATGATAGTAGAGGTTTGGGAAGAGGCCACAGACCGGAGGTGTATGGAGACACAGCAAGGTCCAGGGAGAGCTACAAGTCTGGGTGAGAGGCCCGTAGGCAGGTGCTATTTCAAGGCAGCACACAGCACCGAGTAGCCTGAGAGGAGGGGCAAAGTAAGGTGCAGGTGGTAAAAGAAGACAGAGCAGCATAAGGAGGGGCATGACCTGGCCCCCTTCTCAGCCGATTGAACTCAAGAGTGGGCCAGAGGGAAAGTGGCAGACCTTGCGTAGTGGGGAGAATTGAACCTAGTGAATATCCACACAGTGACGGGGCTCGAGAGTAGGAAGCCTGAGCAATGAGTGCCTGAAAGTGGGTGGTGCCTCAGGGGTGGTGGAGAGAGGTGAAGCCCTGCCATAGAGATGGCATCCACCATGAGAGGAGGAGAAACAGAAACAGAAAGGCGGGGGTGGGGAGAGACTTAAATCAGACGTACAATCCATCCTGGCAGAAATAAAGGCAATGAGGTGTGAGGTCCAACAAAGACACAGATGGACAAACTTGAGGACGAGGTGGAATATCCTTGGAGCACAACCAGCTCTCAGTGGAAATTATATAGGCAAGTTTGGAAGCAAAAATCAAGGAGCTGGATCAGTTGGGCAAGGAAACTCGTTGGATGGTGGGTGACTGAGAATAGAAAGCGCAGATGTAACATCAGGATCTGGGGCTTGCCCCGCTTCGAAGGGGAGATCCAAGATGGCTTGGAGGTCCAGGTGAAAGGGCTGGTGGCAAAGCTCTTGCCACCGGACTCTACAGAGGGGCTGGCCCAGAGGAGGGTTTGAAATCAGTGGTGGCCAAGTGCCATTACTTTAAGGACCAAGCTGTGTGATGAATCCAGACAATGTGTCCCTTCTCCTCAAAGGGGAGCCACCCCCTTTGAGGCCAGGGAGGTGAGGCCTTGACGCAAGAACTTCCCATGGGGTCTGGGCAAGTGGGGCCTCACAGGGAGTGACTCCCCTCTTAGGAACAAGGATTCCCATTCCAGAATGGAAATATTTGTTCAAGCAACCTTATCTGAATATATGAATATGGAAAAGACTTGTATATCTCCTGTAACCACAGTATTTTACAAAGATTCTTCTTTACCTCTCTTGGATGTAGGCAATGCTTAACACAACCTGAATGCCCTGGTCAACAAAGGAGGACACTGTTCGAATTGTTTCTGTGACGTGTATAAGAAGAGGACCGTTTGTAAAGCAAAGTGAGACTCCTATGGAGGCAGTGGGACTGTTAGGCAAAGGCAAGACTCTGCAGTATTGACATCCTGGAGGGGCACAGCCAGCAGAAGCAAGGTGGGGGAGCAAAACGCTAACCGAACGCCTACGGGTTGGCTTTCTACCCGACCTAGAAGCCCAGTTCAGAACGAAAGCAGAGACAGAAAGATACCAGTCTCGTCTGGTGGCACAACCAAGCAGGACCTATGGTAGCCTCGGTTGACTCTCCTCATTTTTGTTTTAATATTTGAAAAATGTTTTGTTTTAGCTGTTGTGATGTTTTGATTGATTGCATGAAATTCAATTTGTTGTAATGGATATTTTTATATGTGCTTCATATTGGGTCTTAATTGCAGAGCTATATCAGTATTTGCAGTTTGTTTTTGGCTATCTGACACAGGAATAGCCATGTTGAAAAGAAAGGCTGCTACCCTACCCTCACCTGAACGGGAGGCCAGAAAAACTGAGAAACGTATGGTGCCATTTGAGGACACAAAAATATAAAATTCATCAAATTGAAGTCCACTTAGAAGACTTGTCTTCTACAGAAATTGATAAAGCTACCAGTTCCAATGTTAAAAGGGGCAAGTAACATGTTAATCCTAAAAATACAAAAAATACCCCCAACACAGGGTTCTGGTAATGAAATTGAAATGGCAGGATGCCAGTCAACCCTATCCTTCAAACCTCTCAAAAAAGATGATCCCTCTACTAGGTTGCTGGACCTATAACCCGGGAAGGGGGCAAGTGTTATACCACCAGGGCCGACCTCTATGGGCTAACTGGTGGTGATTCCTTGCCACTTTTGCAATCTCAATCCGATCAGCTTGTGGAGATATCTGGAAATCAAAATTCAAATGATCATATGAGAGATAGCTCCAACGATGAAAAACAGGTGACTATTGATGAAGTCACCACCTATGTTCCTTCCATTCCATGCACTGATAGATTTAAGACCCTTATGTGTCTTGAGGATACCACAATCCCAATGGTGTACTCCAGTCTGGGCACCATAAAACAAACTTCTGTGGTTAGTGGTAATGTATCCCCAATGGCTGTAACTGTACAACAAACTGTGCCGAATTCTGTTCCAGTAGTATCTGGCCATGGGGATGCCCTGATTGCCTTCTGTTGAGGAAGGATATTTTGAACCTTAAGACAGAATGTTCTCCTATGCAAAAAGCTGTGACTGATTTGAAAAAAACAATATGGGGGAATTGAAACTATTGTTTGTCACCAAAAAGCTGTCCATAAGGGGCATCTCCAAAGATTGTAAGATAGTCTATGGGAGTGAGGGGACCCCAAGCCCCCTCACGCCGTACACTCCTCAGTACAAGGCTTGGACCACGTGCCTCCGGTAGTGGGATTGCCCCTTGCCCTTATGTAAAGTTAACCACGGTTGACTGCTACATAGATGGGACTACTGAGCAGGACACGGGGCATCCATCTTTTGTGCCCCCTTTCGACTCAATCTTGGGTAAACAGGCCTCACTGCGATAGTACAGCAATGCTCAGCTCCCCTTCCACCGCAGCAGCCGAGGAGAGAGACACACACACACACACACACACACACACACACACACACACACACACACAAGGCGCGCAGGCAGCTGGCTGGCCCCCACCCTTGCACTCCCCCTGCGAAGGAAAGCTCTGCGCTCCCATTCTCACGCTGAAGCCGAAGAAAGTTGCAACAACCAATATGATACAGTTTTCTTCCTCTGAGATCACTGCTAGCATGAGAACCAGCATGTGAACCAGGATGAGCTAAGCACTTTCTGTTCGTTCGTCCCCATAAACGTGCAAGCCACCCACCCCCATTTAGAGCAATTTATTACCATCCTGACCCTGCGCTCCCTGTAAGGTATTTCTTTCAAGTGCCAGACCCTCGCCTGTGCTGCGAAACCCACCCAACACACCCACAACTAACCTTAAGCATCTTACCACAATATATGTTTTTACTTATATTAATAGGTCTAAAAGCTTAGGAGATATGTGAAACACAGCTTGACTCTTTTTACATGCACAATAAAGGTCAAGGCCTCCAATTAAAGCCATAAATGACCCAACTGTACTAACAATAAAAACTATGAGTAACTTGTGTAGAAATATGAAAAGTAGCATAAAATGTTTAGATTATTTGTTATTTAGTGTTTTTTGAATGCAACATATTATCTTAGGTAGTGACCACAGTGACCGGACCCTGACCTGCGTGGAGCACAAGATATTTGACGTCCGTCATCTCGTCAGCCACTCAGCCAACCAGAAGGAAGAGATGCCACCCACACCTACAGCACCACACCGCCTGGCCAATCGGGTCCATTTAGTATTTTTTGTTAGAGTTACTTTAATTGATATATATATGAGTTATGATGTAAATGTTTGGTAGGGTTTTTTTGGGTTATTTCCTAGCTGGAGAAATAAACCATCCTTTGAAGTCTTGCAGCCGGGTCTCAGTGCCTCCTTCCCCGACAGGGGTGGTGTTGGTTATTTTATTTTCTTTCACACGTAGTAAGCCAGGGAAAGGCACCTTCATTTTTGGAGACCCCCGCAACGTGATTTAGAGAGGTGCCTCGAGGCCTGCACCGCCCGGCAGCGAGATCCAGGACGCCCCCAGCAAAACCATCGCCTCCGCGGTTGACCAGACTGTGCACACCAAGAAGAAAGGGTCAAGGGTTCCCGGTTGACGAATACCCGATCGGAAAGGCTGCTCGCCAAGGCAGGCCACGGCTTGGTTGGGGGACGGACCCGAGCGAGGTCCGGCCGTGAGCGGTGACCCTCGGAGTACCTGACTGAACACGTGGAGTCCCAGTTGCAAAGACCCCAAAGGAAGGTAAGGGGAAATACGGGAAGAAGGGAATTATCAAACAAAGGGAAGGTAGTTAAGAATAGGGTCTGTGTGAGTGACGGTGAGGTGAGGCTTTTCTGATCTATCCTTTATATGGCCATTAGGTGTTGTAAGAAGTGAGAAGAAGAGAAGTGGTATCCTAGCCCGTACGGGGTAGAAGGCGGCGCTGCGTAGCATTTGTCCCGACCAAGTGCATAATAGAGATAAAGAGAAAATAGTAGGGGTCTCGTATATTGAGTAGACTTGGAGTAGTTTTAGAATATTCTTTTTCCGTGGAGGTAAGAAATCTTGAGACATAATAAAGGTGAAAGAGGTGGGGAGAGAATGCGAAATAGTAGGTAGAATAGGGAAGAAGAAAAACCAGGGACAGTAACGGGAATAGGGAAAGAAAAAACGCGCGCAGGCAGTGCATGTGTATGTTGCATGATTATATGTTTGTCTGTCTGCTTTGTGTGTATGTCTTGTTGAACACGCTAAAGTATTTCAGTACAAGTAACTTGTTGATTAATAAATAATAGGCAAAGAAATAAATTGTGAAAGGTGACCAGGTAACACCTCTCAGAAAGAACAGCTAATGTGACATACCATAATTGCGAGCATTGATAAAGAATGTATTTTCACATATTGTAACTGACATACCAAGTGAGAGGTGGGAAGGGACTCAAGGGTACCAGAACACACAAGAAAGGAAAAGAAGCATTGCCATGGGGGGAGTAACGCGACTGGCACATATTTGCCAGCACCTTCCACTATATAGCGACAGGATACAGAAGTATCACGATCAGTGGATCACTGAGATAAAAGGAGATGGGGTTATACCAATTTGGCCAGAAGGAGGGTCATTCGACAAAAGAGTGTTGGACCTAGTATCAACACATTTGCTAGCACAATACAAAGGGAAACAGTTACAGAACCGGAGAAGTATTAGATTTATGGCGAATGTTCGAGGAAGTTACCCCCACGGCAGAGGTAGGTACAAGCCGAATGATAGAAAAGCAGAAAATACCTGAAGAAGTAAGCTGGACACCAAAAGGGGAGTGCAACCGAGAACGAAGTAACAAAAATCTATCCCTTAATGACCAGGCCAGCAGTAGGGTTTAGTGGGCCCCTGTATATACCACCCACCCCCACTGCTCAGTGCGGGGCAACAGCCCCCGAACCCCTGCCATATGACAAAGGAGGCCTGTACGGCCCCACGAGTGCGCCTCCTGTGAACATAGCACGTTTAACAGACGATTTAAATCGCCAGCTAGCACACGCACAAATGGAAATAACACGGTTAAGAGCTCTATGTGACAAAGGGCAAATGCTGCCAGGGGGAGGGGAGGTACCCCCGCTGTCACTGGCAGATCTCACACCCCCGATAGGGGCAGTAAGCAATGCAACCCCAGCAGTCTCAGTATCAGGGCAATCCATAGCAAAACAAGGGACGTCATCACAGCAAAGACAAGAACAAGAGTGGCAGTCAGGACAGTTCCTGTTCCAATTGAATAACAAACCAGTGAGAATTATACGCCCAGATACACCGGAGAATCAACAAAGTGGAGATCAGGGTGAAAGACAAGGAAGTGAACCCAAGGAAAACTGGGAGGATAATAACGAGCTAGAGTCAGAAATAGAAGAAGTATGGGATGATTTAGATGAATACGAAGAGGCAGCTGCCGCAGAGGGTTCCCCACTGCCAAAATGCCGTTACCCAGACACACTATCACCACCATTATGGCAGGGTAGATTAAGACAACGAACAGGGAAGACAGGGAACATACTGGTAAGTAAAACGGAAAAAAGGGAGAACGAGCAAAACAGGAAAGAAACAGAAACTACAAATGCCACTGATACATAAAGGCCAAACTATATTCTGTGGGCCCAAATGGACAAAAACAACCTGTTAAAACTCCTCCCCCCGCTGACGGGAGGAGCAGGTAAGTGGATACATGTATTTGAGAAAAACATGGCAGGCGTGCCGTTAGCTATAAGTGATGTGAAAAGCTTATTAGTATCAGCAATCGGGGACCAAGCAGACACAATCTGGGAAAGGGCAGGGTTCCCAGGAGTAACAATGAGCTGTGATCGCCACGATGGATCACCATTCAACAATGTTCGAGCACAAGTGTGGGATGCATTGCGGCGTGCATTTCCAGACGTTCCAGACTTCCATGCAGTGATGCAATGCACGATGGAGGAGAGTGAGGATCCTGCGCAATATATTTTGCGAGTGCAAGACTTATGGAGAAGTGAAACTGGTACGGCATGGAATGAATCAACAGCCTTATTTTATTTTATCATTAAAAAGGGGTTGCCGAAAGAGGTGCAGAAGGCCTTGGACAAAATAGCTGGGATCGAAGCCAAAGGGTGGCCTGAAATTCAGAGCATAATTGTACACCATTGGAGGAGGATCAAAGAGAAGGAAAAGGAGGTCACACAAAAGAGACTTGCAGACGAAGCAAAACTAGTGCAGACAAAATTAGTGAAGGTCGCCACCATTACTGCCAGTGTAACCGCAGACAGAGGAACCTAAGGAGAGGAAAACGCGGGAGGAAGACCCATTGGGATGGCAGCGCAGTGGATTGGAGAGAATCAAGGACAGTGGAACGGAGAGGAACAGCCATGCCAAGGATCACAGTGGCAGAAAAGGCCGGCCCAAGGAAGAGGTGGCCACCGTGGGGAGAGGGGAGGATACGGAGGAATAGGAAACAGGGTATGGTGGGCAAGGACCAAGAGGAGGACAACAGGGGTCATGTTGGAATTGTGGAAAGTGGGGACATTATTCACGAGATTGTAGAATGTGACCATCAGGGTATTTTCAGGGGCACCAGCAGCCCATGAACAATGAACAGGGGTGGGGCTGCCCATAACCAGGTAGTCCTTGTGGAGCTCCAATGGGGAGGAGGGGACAACAAGATCAGTACTGCTATGACCCCCAAATGCAACAAAGACAGCCAGCCCCACAACAGCAGCTACAGCAGCAGCCACAACAGCAAAATGCACTACAGCCCATGGCAAGACAAAACTCAGTCGGGAACATAAACAATAACCCTTTTGAAGCGGCCGCAAACGGTGCCCCTGCACCATTCCGTGGCGTAACGGTCATAGGTGACAATGTTTTTTCAGTGCCAGGTCAGCAAAGATACCAAGACTAGGACAGCCCACAGGGAGTACTTGCGTGTCCAGTCCTATCCACCACACAAAGTGCAAATGAGGAAGCACTAGTAGCGGCAGAGATAGGAAACAAGCAGTTTATCTTTATGGTAGACTCTGGAGCAGAAAAATCATGTCTCACAGAAGGGCGGTTTCAGCTCTCGGGAAAAAATTTAGAGATGCAGAGGTTCTCTGGGGCTATTTTAAAAGTTCCTTACACAAAAGATCTTGATGTAACAGTAGGGGGAAAAACAGTGTGCGCACCCTTATTGTATTACGAAGACGCGCCAATCAATTTGATGGGACGAGACTTGCTCAGTAAGTTAAACATGACCATAGCCTTTACTTAAAGAGGGATAGTGTGCTCGACGCCTGTCAGGGACAAAGCCAAGACCAGACCAAGACAAGGGGTGCAGAGGGACGTGGTGGGGGCTGTGATGAGCGTACTTGTTGTGTCCAGAAAGTTGTATCCATTCAAAAGGTTGCTGTGCCCCTTCTGCAGAAAAGCAGCCTTCAAAGACTACAGCTCCCAGCAGAAGCAGTCTCCTGCCTACAACTCCCAGCATGCCCGGGGGCGCAGCGGGCCAATCAGGAGTCCAGCAGGGTGTGGCTCGTCAACGCGCATGCGCAAGCCCCGAGGCACGGGGCTTGCGCTCGAGACTTCTGAAGGAGAGGACGTGCAGAGCCCAGCTCCTACAGAATCATTCGCGAGGGGCCCCGCCCCGCCGGAGAAGCAGTTCGGCCCCTCGCTCCAGCAAGATAAGTCCTTAAACCCATCTTGGGGATCAGAGGGATCGGGGGAGAAGCGCAGGGGGCTTTAGCCCGCCCATTCCTAGCCCCTGCGCCTACTGAAAAGATAAGTGGGCGTGTATCCTAGGCGCGTCGCCAGTCCGCGCTGGTATTTGTTGTGGGGAAGTGAAGCGTACGAAAGGCTGGTACGTGTGTTCCCGCCTCCTGGGACCAGGGAGAGCAAGGCGCACGGGAGGCGAAAACACATGTGGCTACAGTTTCCGCGGCGGTCTGAAGGAAGATCCCTGTGGAAGTTAACACTGGCAGTTTCCACATCAGGAACAAGTGGAAAAGCCTCAGAAGAGTGGCGAACTTTGGCACACTCAAAAGCCCGTGATCTGAGCTCTGGTGGCAGCAAGGAATGTTGTGTGTTTGTATGTGTGTGAGGAATGAATGAGAAGGTTACGGGAATGGAGAGGCAAAACCCTAACTGGTGTTATTTCTTTTAGCTTCTTGGACCAGCACGGAACACTACGGACCTGCCACAAGACTTCACGGCTTCATCACGGACAGGACACTGAAAACCAGAGCTAAGTGTGCATGCTGAAAAAATGCTGATTAGTTGTGGACTGAACTAGGTGCATGGCTTAGACTTGTACGTTAGATTAATCAGTGAGGGGCCTAAGTCTGACTATGTGGAAGTGGAGTGTAAATAGCTGCTTGGTACCAAGTAGAATTTAAAGTGTGCAACAATCAACCCTTTTCCCTAAAATTCCCCGTCCTATCCACAACCACTACCCAATCCTCAATCCGGTTTTCCTAAAACCCCCCCAACCCATCCAATCCACGAGACCCTAACCCTCCTTCCCTGCTCTGGTCCGGGTAGCCTGCGTAAGCTTCGACTTGCGGGCTCCACGACCATAGTGGGGGTGGTTGGTACTGCGTCGCTCCTGCGCCTAGGACCAGAGCGTTCTGACAACGCCAGGGGTATGCCCCGTACGAGCACTCCTGATAATAAGCACGATTACAAAGGAAGTTGCAGTAAGAGGGATCCCCGTTGACATGGACATGTTCGTCTATGGAATACAGGTATTAGCCCGAGTAGTGCCTGAAATAACACAAAAAGAGTGGGGAATACCATCAGACTTCATATTCCGCCCAATCACACCAATAGATTTAGTGCCAGGCACAATTATATCTATAGACATTGAGGCAGTTCAAGTTTCCAACAAACGTATTGTGGTCATAGGCCTGGACGCACAGGGACGCGAGTGGAGAAGTGTGCTATGCATAGAGCCGAACATAATTCTAAAAGATATAACTGATCAATTGTTTACCAATTACGAGGGGGATGGAGAAATAATAATGGAAATAAGCACCAATACAGAGAAATACACAACCCACTCATGGCTAACAAAGGCCCCACTGACAATATTTGAGGAAGACATGGCCAGGGTACCACCTGAAATTTGGACTACAAGGCCACACGATGTGGGGTTGTTGCATGCGGTGACTCCCATAAAGATAAAACTGAAACCAGGTGCCCTCCCACCCAGAGTGAAACAATACCCAATATCCAAAGAAGCAGAGGAAGGTATTAGAGAAAGAGTGAATTCACTTCTAAACCAAGGTATCTTAGTGCCATCAACGTCCCCATGCAACACAACGATTTTTCTGATTAAAAAAGCGAAAGGAGGGGCGTGGAAAATGGTCCAGGACCTCCGCCCACTCAATGACATCATCCAAAAAGAGTTCCCATTAGTGCCGAACCTGGCATCAATATTGTGCAGTATACCAAAAGAGGCAACATGCTTCACTGTCATTGATTTGAAAAATGCCTTTTTCTCTGTGCCACTTGCACCAGAATCGCAGTACCTCACAGCCTTTACATTAGGAAACAGCAGATATGAACACAGCAGACTCCCACAGGGGTATTGCGAGAGCCCAAGCATTTTTAACAGAGTACTATGAGAAGACATCGGCAACATAGATGTAGGGAGCACCATTATACAATACGTAGATGATTTACTCGTCTGCAGCAAAACAGAAGAAGAGTGTAGAGAAGACTCTATAATACTGCTTAACGTATTGGCTGCCAAGGGATACAAGGTGGACAAAGGAAAGTTACAATACTGCCTTGCAGACGTTGTATATCTCGGCCAGCAAATATCTAAAGATGGAAAAAGAATACTACCAGACAGAGCTGCTGCCATTCGACACATTATCATACCAAAAACAGTGAAGGAAATGCAGAAATTTCTTGGCATATGTAACTATTGCTGAGCATGGATCCTCCATTATGCAGCATATACACGGCCAATGCTACTAGCACTAAAGGAAGCACAGAAGAACAGGGCCCCAATAAGATGGACACATGAGACAATTGCCCAATTCTCTCGATTAAAAGACCTTATTGCAGACGCCCCAGTCCTTCCAAATCCAGATTATGAAAGGGAATTTTTCCTGTTTTCACACAGTAATGGAACATTGATGACAGCAGTATTTACACAAAACACATCGCTAGGCCACAAACCATTAGCGTACTACAGTGGAATATTAGACCCAGTAATGCAGGGACATTTCGCATGCGAACAGGCCCTCGCTGCAGCTGCCTTCGCCATTGAGAAAAGTGCCACGATCATAATGGGATGTTCAATGACTCTATATGCGGAACACTCATTTGCTATCTTGGAAAGATCAAAATCTACTCTCACAACACAGAGAGCATCTGCTTATGAAATAATAATATCAAGTCCAAATGTACATGTGGTCAGATGCAAGACAGTGAACCCAGCCACATTCATTACAGAGCCATGCACAACTGAGGATTTACAGGAACACGATTATAGCAAGTATGAGGGAGAGGGCGATGACATTCCCAAAGCAAGAGAAAATGCCCTTACAGAAGGAGAAATTTGTTTCATAGACGGGTCAGCATCCATAAACTCAGAGACAGGAGAGAAACATGTGGGTATGGCAGTAGTGCGCATGGAAGAAGACACATACAAAGTGATTGTTCAAAAGCGCCTCCCCTCACATTACTCTGCACAAGCAGCCGAACTGACTGCACTAATCAGCGCGTTACATACAGCCAAAGATTGTGCCGTAACAATATATTCAGACACAGCTTACGCCACCACCACAGTTCACTCAGGGCTATCACGCTGGCGAAGGAGAGGGTTTAGAAGAGCAGACGGGTCCCCGTACAACATGCCATGTTGCTAAATGAACTAATAGAAGCTTTAGCAGAGCCATCGGTAGTAGCAGAGGTTAAATGCCAAGCCCATACCAATAACACAGACACTGTCTCATTGGGGAACGCGGCAGCCGACACAGCAGCGAAGGAAGCCTCGTACTTCAACAAGACACCAACATCAGAGTACGTTGTAAAAACAGCCACAGCAGAACAACCAGCAGAAGCATACAGTAACACGCCCATAGCACAATTGATAGAACTCCAGAGAAGGGCCCCACCGGAAGAGCAGGAGTTGTGGGGCAAACGAGGGTGTAAACAATCCGCCACAGATCTCATTTGGAGACAGGAAACGACAGGCGAGGTAGTGATGCCTGTAGAATTATTAGAAGTAGCGTTCCAACCACTGCACTTCCCAGCTCACGTTGCAAAACAACACATCGCCTCAGACATTCAGGAGGATTGGTTTGTTCCCAATCTGCACGAATACTTGTCTAAATTTGTGATTGAATGTACTAGATGCCAAACTTACAATTCAGGAATGACATTACGAACTCTGCGTGGCACTTTGCCACGCCCTACAGGTCCATTTAGAGAACTACATATCGACTACGCCGATATGGGAGAAAGATGTAATGGAGCGAGATAACTTGATTGTGGTGGTATGCCCTTTTTCACGATGGGTGGAAGCGGGCCCCTGCCCCCATCCTGATGCAAAATGTGCTGCCAAATTCCTTGTGCGAGAAGTATTCTCGCGGTGGGGAATCTATGACGTGATCTGTTCAGACAACGGCACGCACTTTGTGAATGATCTCTTCAAAGAAGTAACCTCCCTTCTGGGGCTGAAACAAGCTATGTTCGATTTATCATCCAATGGCCAATGGAGTTGTGGAAAGGATCAACGGGCTGCTCAAAAGCAATTTATCTAAATTATGCAGCACGTTGAAAAAAAAATGGGTATATTGTCTGCCCCTAGCACTGTTCCAACTCAGAAATCAACCATGCAAGGATCACCATTTGAGCCCGCACAAAATTGTGACGGGGAGAAGAATGCACATGCCGCTCTCTCCTGTTAGGAGGGCGTCTGATGCGCACAGGGCTGCCACAGTGTTGGGGGAAGAGTTTAAGGAATACCTAGCACAGCTAACGTGCACAGTACGCAGCATAGCAAAACAAATTGCTCCGCCATTTACTGAAGATGTAGCAACAGACACCTCCATGCTGGCAGCAGATAGACCGGAGGGGCCTTTAATGCCAGGGGAACACATCTATGTTAGAAGTTTTGTAAGAAGGTGGAATTCATGGTCCATACACAGTAGTGTACAGCATCCCAACTGCAGTTAAAGTGAAGGGACTGAAATACTGGGTGCACCTCTCGGACGTGAGACGGGCGCACAGTGTCGCACACCCCCAGAATGAAACAGACTGTGTGGATGACATCGATAACACAGTCTGACACGATAAAACTTGCAACTAAGACAGGGAAAGTATAGTGAAAAAGCAAAATGTTTTTTACATATTCTGTCTCTCTCTCTCTCTTTCTTTTCTTCTCATATAAATCGTGTTGTTTTTTCTATTTTTCTTCATTATTTTTATGATAAAATGAAAAGAAATTGTTAAATGCCTAACAGAGTAAAGAGATGAAAAAGAATGAACAATTGCAAATATGTTTCTTTTCATGATGACTTAACGAATTTGTCTCGCCCACATAGGTTCAACATGAGCCAATGCGACGAAACGGCTGAGCAGGCTGAAATGTTAGATAGAAATAGGGATGCCACTAGGGCCAGTAGATTAAATAACGTGGAATGTGTTATAAAATATGCTGCCATACTATTTGCAATAATGATGTTTTATTTTATTTGGTATAATGTTGTTTTATTTGTGGCAAATGAAATGAACAAAGGGGGGAGCTGGGCTAATATGGCAACACCAGGGTCTAAACTAATATGGACTGGAGTAACAACCATTTTGAAGGACACTTATAACGTTGAATCAAATAGCATAAATGTAACGCCACCCTATGAACAATTGCATGTGAACAAAACTGCTATTCCATTGTTGAGTAATACTATGGCCAAGGAAATAGAGCTTGGATGGAATGTAAATGACGATTACTATTGGTTGACTAACTCAAGAAATACAAGCATGCACACACACACGGCACCAGAAATCACTACTGAATACACACGTCACCATGAACAACATTGATGATGCATGGTCCAGAATATTCCCGCTGCAATATCAACGAGTTGGTACCCAATTAAAAAACAAAAGAAGGAGGAGAAAAAGGGGGGTGGGAAAAAACAGATATGATATTTATCCCAACCTGGGGTTAGATGAAATAGAGGACCCCCGACACCCTGACCAATCAAATAAATGGTATTCAGACATGAGCACCGCAGCAAAGCAAGCAAGTAATGAAAGTTGCTACGTGTGCTCACTTATTCCTCATGCAACTGGAACCCCAAGAATGTTAGTTCCACAGAAAGTACCCTTGTCTGAGGCCCAATGTTTGATTCATCTGATGCTGTGTAGAATAAAAAAGACATTTCAGGCACACACACTCACCATGGAAAAATTGGAAAACGAACAAACATGCACCAGCAGACGACAAGGAGTAATCTGCCTCCAAGAGCCATTTTTCATCATAAAAGGGACAAGGTATGCAGATGACAAGTGGCATGATGAAACGATTAAATGCAAAGCTGAGGGGCTTCGAGGGCTGCCAGACGAAACATACGAGTGGGCAAAAGAAACGTGCATCCCCATCTGGTCACAGCATGTCACCAAGCTGACATGGGTCACACCCCTGGAGAGACGCATAAAGATTCAAAGGGAAATACTGCACGAACTTTGCTTCCATGGAGAAGGGAAGGTGAATAAGGGAACCACACAGCAGTGCAATAAGACTTTAATAATACCAGATATGAAAAAAGGCACTGCTGCATTAATGGACATATACTGGATCTGTGGCAAACAAGCTTACCTGCATCTCCCAGCATCCTGGAGGGGCACTTGTGCCCTAGCCACACTCCACTCAGCACTAATAGTGATACCAGAGCGCCACGATCAGTTTACAGCAAGGCCTTCGGCTGACATATCGGCAGCAGGGCAATCGGCTGAACCATCGACATCGCCCGATGAGACAATCACAGAGCCCCCAGCATACGAACTATTGTCAGAAGAAACATTGAGAACCAAGTTGTCACGCAGAAAAAGATCCAATTATATTTCGTCCAAATTGTCAGAACTCCTTGCTGAAATCCCGCAGCAGTACAAGCTTTTCTCATCTGCAGAGACATTTTTTGCATCATTTCTAGCACCAGGCTTTCAAGCAAGGACAAACGCGAAATGGATGCAGATAACACGCTGGGAGCTCATCCAGCTGGCTAACGACACTGAAGAAGGATTCAACATCATAAAAATAGAGCTCTGTGCACTGCGCTTGATGACGATGCAAAACAGATATGTCTTAGATCTTATCACGGCGATGGACGGCGGTGTTTGCAAAAAAAATTGGGGGGCGTGCTGCACGTTCGTATCAACTTCAGATGCTGATAACGGGACACTGTCACACGTGATAACAGCAGTGCATAATTTAGGAGAAAGAATGAGAACAGAAGGTGGAGCAGACAACAACACGTGGTTCGACAATCTATTCAGCTGGATACCATCATGGGCGAACATAGCAGCGAAGATACACATTCCCATTATTGTCTTTCTTCTCCTAATTTTCTGTGTGTGCCAACTGGGACTAAGATGCTGAGAAAATAATATGCCTAATTCAGCAATGATGATGGTAACAGTGGGCCGACAGACAACGGTGGCTACCATGATAGATGCCCAAGTACAAACTGGAGAATACACCACACCACAGTATAGAATGACTGCCATCTATAGGCAGTATGGGGATGTGGTCGATAATCTACATCACACTACCATTAAAGAACCAAAAGACTTGCTGTGGTATAACGAGGTTTGGATAGATTTAAATGGGGATGGTGGGATATACTTAATGGTCACCCCAGAAGAATACGCAAGAAGAGGTAACAGTTTAAGAAGTGTTTGCAAAGCATGGATGCCAATAAAGGGTACACCTGCTTGGGATGAGGCTGTGGCTGAAGCTGAGCGCTACCGAAGGGAGAGCGGAAAGAACGAGATAAGTAGTTTGTTACTTTAGATGTAACGAAAGGGGGGAATGTATGGGAGTGAGGGGCCCTCAGGCCCCCTCACGCCGTACACTCCTCAGTACAAGGCTTGGACCACGTGCCTCCGGTAGTGGGATTGCCCCTTGCCCTTATGTAAAGTTAACCATGGTTGACTGCTACATAGATGGGACTACTGAGCAGGACACGGGGCATCCATCTTTTGTGCCCCCTTTCGACTCCATCTTGGGTAAACAGGCCTCACTGCGATAGTACAGCAATGCTCAGCTCCCCTTCCACCGCAGCAGCCAAGGACAGAGACACACACAAGGCGCGCAGGCAGCGGGCTGGCCCCCACCCTGGCACTCCCCCTGCGAAGGAAAGCTCTGCGCTCCCATTCTCACGCTGAAGCGGGAGAAAGTAGCAACAACCAATATGATACAGTTTTCTTCCTCTGAGATCACTGCTAGCATGAGAACCAGCATGTGAACCAGGATGAGCTAAGCACTTTCTGTTCGTTCGTCCCCATAAACGTGCAAGCCACCCACCCCCATTTAGAGCAATTTATTACCATCCTGACCCTGCACTCCCTGTAAGGTATTTCTTTCAAGTGCCAGACCCTCGCCTGTGCTGCGAAACCCACCCAACACACCCACTACTAACCTTAAGCATCTTACCACAATATATGTTTTTACTTATACTAATAGGTCTAAAAGCTTAGGAGATATGTGAAACACAGCTTGACTCTTTTTACATGCACAATAAAGGTCAAGGCCTCCAATTAAAGCCACGAATAACCCAACTGTACTAACAATAAAAACTATGAGTGACTTGTGTAGAAATATGAAAAGTAGCATAAAATGTTTAGATAATTTGTTATTTAGTGTTTTTCGAATGCAACATATTAGCTTAGGTAGTGACCACAGTGACCGGACCCTGACCTGCGTGGAGCACAAGATATTTGACGTCCGTCATCTCGTCAGCCACTGAGCCAACCAGAAGGAAGAGATGCCACCCACACCTACCGCACCACACCGCCTGGCCAATCGGGTCCATTTAGTATTTTTTGTTAGAGTTACTTTAATTGATATATATATATGAGTTATGATGTAAATGTTTGGTAACAATTTTTTGGGTTATTTCCTAGTTGGAGAAATAAACCATCCTTTGAACTCTTGCAGCCGGGTCTCAGTGCCTCCTTCCCGGACAGGGGTGGTGTTGGTTATTTTATTTTCTCTCACACGTAGTAAGCCGGGGAAAGGCACCTACAATAGCCTCTGAGAACATAACTGCAGTCATACATACGGGCAGACTGAATGTTCAGAAGATTAATAGCAAGGGGAGTCAACCACAACCACTTACAGCTCAACTGCATATATAGTTGTGAGCACCCAGAAACACTTCTTGGGTCCAGCACCCACAAACAAGTTCCTTGGACCCAGTGTTGAGTGTTATTGAAAGACGGGGGCAAAAACATTTAGGGCAAAATATTAACAATAGGTTAAATCACCCAGAACCTAAATACATACCACGCATTATGCACACTATTACAGCTATGCTTTAAGAAGCTGGAGCTTCCACTCAGAATCAAAGTGTCAAGTGGAACAAAGGAAGACACAAGACGCTGGGTAGAGTGTATTTATCAGGTGCCCTAAAACATATTGGAGGCTCTTATAAAAATATGGAATCACTAGTAAATAAATGTCACTGGCTTAGGCATGTCAGGGGCTGCTTATCGGTTATCAGGAGCGACATTGTGAAAGCCATTAGGATTCAAGGATAGAGCGACTCTTTTTGATACCATTGAATTACTGCTCTCATATGAACTGGCCAAGGAACTATCAATCCTGGATTTTAGGAGTTCAACCCCACAGTACTCCTATATACAGTTAAAAAAACACATTTACTAAGGGGTTGTACTCTCCACTATTGAGGCAGCAACCAAGTCAGGTGGGAAATGTACCTTGTGACCCAAGAGCCAACAATAAGGATGGGACTTACAGTTCTTATTTTGTTTGACATGATATCCCATCTTCCCAGCGTATACCTATGAATTCGCAAAAAGGTAAAATTATATCATGGAATATAGCAGGCCTTTGTTCTAAGGATGCTGGCACAGATTGGTATGCCTTTATGGAAGATTTTCATATATTTCTTCTCTAGGAAACCTGGGTAGGTGGGACGTCAGTCAAGCGTGGTTATGCAAGTTATGTAGCCCCCGTTCTTAAGGGAGCATGAGGAAGACCTATGGACTGCCTATTAATCTGGACTAAAATTGATCTGGATGACAAAATGGTGGATGTTGACACTGGTTACCCAGGTGTGCAGCTTCTTAAGATCCGCCTCCCCAGTGGTCGAAAGGTTAGCCTTTTCACGGTTTACATTCAGTCATTTGGTTGTTCATCTGCTGTGAAGGCTATCTCTTGTTTAACAGAATGGCTTGACATTGTAAGTATACCAGAGGAAAATGCCACAGCTGATGCAATTTTGATCCTTGGTGATTTCAATGCTGAACTGGAACCACAGAAACATCTGGTGGATATATTCGAGGATGAGGATGACAGAGTCCCGAGGGCGATGGACCCTACAACATGAACGCAATATGGCCACAGCCTGGAACTTGCTACTATCTTTGCGAAAAGTGGTCTGAGAGCCCTAAACGGTCGCATCGAGGTTGATATCCCAGCCAGGCCAACATATTGGAGTCAGCAGGTTTCTAGTTTGATCATTGTTTAAATCGACATGGGGCAGTGGCATTTCGTTAGAGTTTTTTCTGTATTTGACTGGCTAAAGAGCGATCACAATGCGCTGGCTATCACACTTAATTATGCTCTACCAAGTATTATTAGATCAACAAATGGTCCCTGTTTGAATGGAATATAATTAGCTGTACAGAACTTAGGGTAGATATTCATGAGGTGATCAACCCACTTATAACTAACTTCATGGGCAATGACTTATCAATCTCAACTCAGGAACATCACTTTCATGATAACTTATTAAGGTTTCTACAACCGTTCGCTATTCGAAAAATTAAGAACCCAAGGGTTCCTAATATGCCAAAGCAGAAGGTTTAGTTTGATAATGACTGAAGGCTTGCCAAATAAAGAGTTGCTAAACACAATTAAATCAAAATGTGATGACAGAACAGAATTAGTTAAATTAAAAAGAAGATCTAAATATACATCCATGATTAAATCAAAGAACCTAACAAATGCCACCCAAGAACACGACCAATGATGTTTAAATGTTGATCCTGCTCCAATAATGTCTATTCCGGGCTCTGTAGGGTTAGAACATTTTAGAGCGCTTTATGGTGTCGATTCTATTTTCTTTAACCATGTAGTTTGAAAGCAAGCGTCCCCAAAAGGCAGTACCCTCCCCACAATTAGCGGCAATAAAGGACACACCCTAGGAGGGAATGAGACCAGGACCAAGTGCGAGTGATGTAAAAAGGGTTTTTATCTAACCAATATAGGGCATGCAAAGGACTCTGCAAGCTCCGAGAGTGCTCTGTCTAACAATAGCAAAGACAGTCATATTTATTACAAAACTACGTCATAAATCCTCTAAGTTATAGGGGGCACAAATGTTGCAGGGATTGGGTGGCGTTGACTAAACTATAGGTGGTGCATCGATGAGCTTCTCCAGGATTGGTGGACATCTGCACAGTGGCAACGTGGGTTGGACGGGTCAGCTGGGCTCGTCGGGGTGGAGCTGCCAAGCCGGACGTGGTCTGTGTCGATGATTGGTGGCTGCTCTAACACTTTGCCCTTGTGGCCACACACACATTCATCACATTATATGACTCCAGTTGTCCTGCAAATCCTACAATACGTTAATCTATGATCACATGAGATACAGGGGAAGCAACATGCAATGTGAAACTTCACCATTACATCAGTGTACAGTTGCTTTTGATATATCGACCGGGTGTCATAAGTCCAGGTGTCTTGTCAGAGGGCACGGGGTGAGCTGCCTTGTCATTTTATCCTGTTAGATGTGGTGGGTCATCACTTTACGATATGTTAGTACAGGGGTGAATAACTGACTCCATGGCCCATTAACTTGGGGTGAATTGGAGTACTATTGGATCAGCAAGGGCACATTTCTGGCCTCTCGAGGCGATGGGATTTAGGACCAGGTTGTACATAATCATTTAGCCAAACTATGGCGGCCTCTGACATTGGGGAGGTAAATACTTGCAGCGGGTCCAGCAGGAATGTGGGGAGGTGAGGCTGTGTCGTTTGAACACCAGCAGTCCTGGTGGGCCTTAACGGGAGGAGGGGGAGATGGCCTTGTAGCTCTGGGCGATTTTCTGTTCCTTAACTACACAATATACCATAAGGGGAGACAGTTACTACAGTTAATAGCATTAGGGTGATTACATGTTTCTATCATTTACAACTTTGTTTACTGCTTCATACGTAACAATGGGGTCTGGCAGTGACACATGCATTACATAACGTTAGTTGAACACATATTGATAATTCACAGGACATATAAACGAGTAACAATGTGAGGTAGTGTCAGGTTGGATTGTATACGCAGGATCAGAGAAGCAATATGTTAATTGACATTCTTGTTCATAGCAAAAACCGGCTCAATGCCCATGACGACTGTTACACTTTTTTAAACCGTGTTCCACTACATTTCACACAAGTATTCTCTGTAACGCTTTTTAGTTTATCCTTCGTACATTAGCAGCAGTCATTAGTCAGCATAAGGCGGAATCTAACAAGCCCTTTCATTAGACCTTCAAAGTACCTGGTATTTTGCAGTGGCAGGGGTTCATGGAGGAAGGTTATTGACACCATATATTTAAAATGTTGGGGGTTAGATTCAGGGTCAGGACTTGTTGGATTGGGATGGTTCTTGTTATTTTCCAGACTCAGGCTGCAAATCAGGTCACTTCTAGGACAGTGATATACTGCGGAAGGTAAATGATACAGTGTTTGTTCTGATTCTTGTTCGTGTCTGGTTGCTCGTGAGAACGAGCCTTCAGCGGATCTGCCATGGGGTGGAGGCACGGGGGGAGTGCATAGTTCTCTGTGCGCAGTGAGCGGGGGCCAAGCTACAGCTTTCACCGGCAGCCTGTTTAATTTGGGCTTTGGGCATTATATCTAAAATGGAGTCTTGATGTTTTCAAAATGGTGTGTTACAGTACGAGTCGATTGGCCCTGTGTGTCGATCAGCAGCCATCCTGCCTCTTGGGCCCAGGTGCATGGGGTGCTGCCGACGAGTCACGAATCTCACAAAGGTGGGGTATGTGGGGGAGGGGGTCCTATACACCTGTCCTCCCATACAAGTTCCAAGTACTACTAGTGAATGTTCCCTTTTTTTTTGGCTGAAGGGATATTAAATGCTCTTAACAGCCTAAATAATTGAAAAGTATCTGGCCCTGATGGTATCACTGTAGACATTTTTATTTGTAATTTTTTTTATATTAGAAATAGATTTCTGGGTGCCTTTTCTTGTCATGTTTTTTAATATGGTAAACGAGAACTTTGAACCACTTACTACATGGTGCTCAGCGGTTATAGTTCCAATAAAAAAAAAAAGGAAATGGCAATGAGCCGTCAATTTACAGACCAATTTCCTTGCTAGATAGCCTTGGTAAGGTATATGCAAAGGTCCTGGTTAACCGCTTACTCTATCAGATTTAAGAACAGAACCTTTTGCATCATGTACAGGTGGGGCTTTGTAAAGGGGAGCAGTCCTTTAGGCTCTCTTTCCTTGTACACAAATATATTGTTCAGAAGAATATGCTCCTTACCTGTTTATCGATTTCACGGCAGCCTTCGATAATGTTGATCGTGGTCGTCCTTGTCTGACCTTGGACTTGTGCCCCAGCTGACCAATTGCATTGAGGCGCTCTATACACTTACGATACTGCTATTGTCAGGTTGGGCCAAGCCTTTTGTGGTCAGCAAGGAGGTGAGACAGGGATGTAATGGCTCCGTACCCATTTAGATGACTTATTAACAGCCTTGCCAAATCCCTTCTGCGAATGCAGACAGATGCGCCACTTATAAAAAAGGAACGTGTGAATACATTATTGCTTGCAGATGATGCAGTTCTATCAACAATCCAGCATTGCATAAGAGAAGCTTTTGCTGAATTTGCATCTTTAAGCAAAAATATGAATTTAGCAATTAATGCAAATAAGACAAAGATTATGATATGTCAAAGAAAGAACAAGAAAATATTACCTCCTATTGGTCTTGAACTAAATAGAGTAAAAATAGAAAATGTTGCTCTACAGGATTTCCTGGGCGTGCAGTTCAACAAACACAGGGACTGGAGTTCCCATATTCAGAAATGCACATCGACTATGAACAGGAGCATCTCCTGATTCTTTTGAAAAGAATTGGGTGCTCCATGAACAAATCAGCCCTTGAGGTCTATAGGGCACAAACACAATCAGCTGTTTTGTTTGAGGCTAAAATTTGGGGGCACCGTGAGATTCTAAAATTAAAGGTTTGTGAAAACAAGTTGTGTAAAGTATTATTAGGGGTACCTATGAGCACCATTAGCAAAGCTATCAACCTAGAACTAGGACAGTCCGGAATAGATTACCATGCTACTTCTATTCTGGGTTAAGCTATGGTCTAACAAATAATTAATGGTGTATAAGAGAGTTCTGCAGGATATTCTTGAGAATAACCATCTCAAACCACGGGTATGGCTCCAGCACGTCAAGAATCTTTTCGTAATGATCGGTCTAGGCTGCTTCTGATTTAGGGAAGCTAAAGGTTTTCTACTGGGACTAAGCAGTAACAGACTGGTTCTGCAAAAACGAGTGTAAGAGCGCATTTCACATTAATATTAAAACTAAACCGGGGATAGGCTGTGAGCAGTATCTCTCCTGGATTAAACCAATAGGTGCAAGAAACCTCCATGTCAATTTATGTTTGGGTACGTTACCCCTGAATTTCAAAACAAGAAATTGGGAAACACTAGTCAATTTGTGGAGCCCGATGTGTGGAGCCGAAAAGGGAGGACAAATACCACATCTTTTGTCCAGTTTTGGGACAACTCAAAAAGGAGACGGCTTGTCCCCACTCTAAAGGCAAATGCTAATACTGTGCAAGCGGCCTTGGAGTTCTATAAAAAACCCAAATATATGTCCAGAGTCTATGTGATCGCCAGTTATTTACTTAGAGCTTGGAATTGCTGCAAAAAGTGATAAACTACTTAATTACAGCTACTTTAGGTTATGTAATGTTTTTATATGCAATGTCTGGTTTTGAAGCACTTCTTATGCCTATTGTGACAAATCCTAGGGTATTGTCACTGCTCCCATGGGGGAAGCCCCTTCCCGTGAGGCCAGGGAGGTGAGGCCACTAACAGATAGTCTCACTGGGGGCGATACTCAGTGGGTAGATCTCATGGGGGGGAAAACCCTCCATGGAAACAGTGATGACTATCCTGGGAGAACATGGTATGCACCTCCTGCTTCTCTGTCCCCTCACTCCTCTCACCCCACCCTCTCTTTATAATTCCAAACAAGTCTGTGTATTGTTGCAAGTTAGGAGACCCCATCCACTTTGACTACACTGACGAGGAAGAATAAGAACTACCCAGTTGGAGTCCCTCTTACTACTGACACAAAGAAGATTGGGCAAGGAGGAAAAAGCCCACTGCAAATCCAACATACGCAGTATAGTCAACCAAACTCGATCTCAATCAGAAAAAGGGAAGGAGGACTGTATGTCAGGGCAGATCCTCACTGGAGGAACTCAGAGAACAGGGGAGGCTGGAGGAGCCTTGCTGGACACAGACCATGATCAGAACTATCCTGGCTGGAGAATCAAAGGTTCTGGAGCAACTGGGAGCCGGACCTCGGGACTGAGGCAACAAACACGAGCCTAGAGGGACCAGACCTGAAAGCATGGCGAGGACACACAGAGAGCCATAAAGGTGTGCGGAAGCCCACAACAAGCAGATGCTGTCCCGCAAAGTCATCCAAATTAGACAGTAACGTCACGGAAGGTACCTGGGTTACCATAGCAGGTGGCAGGGAACACGAAGAGCAAAGGAAGCAGTTGGGAAAGCCGAGGAACCCCCTCTCGCTCGCCCAGTCCCTGTGGAGAAATACAAAGTGGACATATGAGAAACAGTGCCTGGCTGGTTAGTGAACCAGGCCTGGCCAAAAGTGACAGCAAAAACGAGAGAGGGGTCTGGGACCCACATGAAACTGGGGAAGCTGCATGCGAAGAGTACATTGCAGTCTATGGAAGCACACAAACAAGGTGTTGAGATCCAAGACAAGCCGGGGAAGCCCTGAGATGGCCTAAAGGGACTGGGGACCCACAGAAATGAGAGAAAAGATACAGAGCAGTTCTGGGAGATGCCAATGTATCCCAGAGGGGCCGGGGAACTGAATAAGTAGTCTGGGAAGTCCTGAGAAAGCCTAAAAGGGTCAGAGACCCACCTGATAGAATGAGAAGAGACAGAACAAATTGAGGAATCCCTGAGATGGCCCAGAAGTGTTTGGGACCCATACAAAAATACGAAGGAAGAAATAAAGAAAAAGGGGCAAAGGCCCATTGTTAAACATACTTTCTGGAACAACAAAAACAAATAATAAAGTCTGGCAGGGGAGTAAGCCAGCTGATGCTACATAGGTGAACTTTGCTTTTTGGAGATTGTTTTGAAACACAGCTGAGCTACAGTCAAGTTAGCAGGGGAGTAAACCAAACTGGAGGCTATATTTTGTGAACTTTACTTTTGATGAGTGTGTTCTTGTGGAACAGAGTTATAGCTGAAAAAAAGAAAAATCACAGTCAAATCTGGCAGGAGAGTGAATCGGATTTGAGGTGTGGTATTTGTTTTGTGAAAGTGAAATTATCCTAAACAAGAGTATTTGCAAATCAAGTCTGGTAGGATAGTGAACCAGACTTGATAAGACATTTATAAGTAAAAGAAGAAGAGGGGCAGAGACTTTCCCCGGATATGTGGGAATTGCGTTTTCTTGTCAAGATGTGAACATTTAGAACTGAACATTTTAGTTGGAGTCCAGAACAGGAGAGGAATTCTTCTAGATCCAGAAGGTAACAGCTTTCCTTTTTATTTAGTGTGTAATGGACGGGAATAGATTTGGACACAGTAGGGTGGACATTTTACGTTTTCAGACTTCCTGACAGAGTGTTGTGTTTTTCCCTCTTAGAAATAGGGATAGATAGGTTTTTCCTTTTCTTTATCTTTAATAAAAGTATTTGGCCAAAATATACCCCCTCTGTGTAGGACTAGTACTTCTGCACCCTTACACTATGAAAAGTATTTTTACTGTGTTATCTTATTCTTTTTCCTGAAACCTGCGGTTTTAAGGTTTTTCTATCCAAAATAAAAGCATGCATTAATTAATTCCATATAATCCATGAATGCTTGGGTCTCTGTAATGAGGGGAGGTGAAGGGGAAAACTTCTTTGGGCATTCATTGTCCCCATGGTGGGGATCACCCCCAGTGGGATCCCACTTGTCCTGTCCCCTAGGGAGGATATCGCGTAGTGGGTTCACCTCCCTATTCCCAAAGGGAGTGGCTCCCCAAGTGGGAGAAGGGACTGTTAGGACTGATTTGCTATACTCTGGCCCGGTGGACAGATGTATAGAAGGCCAACCTATATTGTGACAGGGACAGCTCAGGGGAGCTGTAGCCAAACAAGGTCAGGTAGCACTGACAAGCGGTCTAGGTTAAGTTCCTCAGAGGTGGTGAGCTTGTAAAGGGTCTACAATGAGTTCACAATGGGAATCACAGATTACACTTAGACAGGGTATATAAAAATACAGTTATTATTTATTGTCCAAAACACACTACAGAAAAATAACTAATAGCAAGTAGAGTTATGACAACACTGATAAAAATAGATACATATATGCATTCATTTATTATAGGGAATAACACATATCACAACCTCCTGCAAAGGAAAGGTAAGATTAGTATTATGCACTCAAGGTCCACATAGAATAATCCCCAACTTAAATTGTACAGCCCTAAATTGTCTGGGGCCTTTTGCCCAATAGTACAAGTTAAAGTTCCACAGAATCTTTGAAGCAGGAAAAAATGCAGGTAGGGTCCCTGCGGTCCATTGAAGGGTTCTTATGGTTAGAGTACAAATTAAACTAGCTAACAGAAGTAGCTCCAACTTTCAGAAGTCAAAAGTGTTAGAATAAAGGTTTATTATAAGCCCATTAAATTGTAATGGGAGCATAGGGGTAGGTAAGAAGCTCTGTAACTTACCCCCTGTACTCTGATTCTTCCCCAAACTTGGCAGGACAAAGGAAGAGGGTCCGAGGTTGCTTTTCACGCCAGAAGTCGCAGTCCTTGAATTGCAGGGGTTGCAGGTTCTAGCTGATCTGCAGATGGCGTCTTTCACTGTTGCAAGGACCCTCGATGAAAGAACGCAGCAAAACTCGATGCAGGACCCTTCTCAGGACGGGATTCGTGTCAGGTAAACCATTTCGGATGGTGGTCACCGCAGCATGGCGACGCTAAGGGACTCGACTGCCGCAGTCAGACTTTCCCTCCTATCTCGGGTTTGCTTGGTGCGAAGATGCCGACATTTCGCAGAGGTGTGTCTCGTAGGGCCAGCCGAGGATCCCCCAAGTTCCATGTCGAAACTCGGTGACGCCGGCAGCATGGTAGCCCAAATTCAGAGCTAGTCAGCCACAGGCCGATCCTGGGACACTTCCGAAGGTTCTTCGTTTCAGGGTACCGAGCAGACGTCAGGAATGGATGGTTCCTCCACTCAAAGGCTTGCAGCTCCTTTGCAGGACTGCTCAAGATCTTTGGCACGACAGGGCTCCTCCAGGACAGCAGCAGAAGTTGGTAGTCAAGCCTTCTTCCGACGAGTCCCCCCCCCCCCCCCCCAACCCCCCCACCCTCCCCACCCCAATCTTGGCTTCACTCAATATTGATGCTGGGTAGCCCCTTGATTCAAATTTATCAATGAGTTTGGAGCACTCCATATCCAATCCTGCTGGGTCTGATATAATCCTTTTAAGTCTTAACATCTGGCTGAAAGGGAGACTTTTAAGCATCGCTTTTGGATGGAAGATTGTGAAGTGGAGAAGGTTGTTGGCAAAGATCTGACCAAGGAACAACTATTGACTGTGAAAGACAAACAGAAAGAACCACCACTTCTATTTATATCAAAATTTTCTCCCCAGAGCTTTCAAATTAGTAAGATGATCAGAAAACGCTGGGGAATACTCCAAAATGATCCAACACTCCACAAACTATTTCCTGAAGCGCCGATGATGGCGTTCAAGAGAGGCCGCAACCTGCGGGACAAATTGGTGAAGGCAGAACGACCACCTAAAGAGAAACAACTATATCTGACAACAAAGAAAAAAGGCATATTTCCGTGTCTAACTTGTTCACACTGCAACAATGTGGTGAAAGGTGACTCCATCAACCACCCCCAGACTGGAAAGAAAATTAAACTGAAAGATTATGCAACATGTCTCACACTTGGAGTAATTTATTCTATCAAATGTCCTTGTGGACTGCTGTACGTAGGTCAAACAACCAGACCCGCCAAGGAGAGGTGGACCGAACACAAATCAACCATCCGATGTAAAAATACCAAATCGCCATTGGCAAGGCATTTCTTGGAAAATCACCACTCCAAAGCCCAAATGAAATTCGAAATTCTGGAAGTAGTGAAACGTCCACACAGAGGAGGGGATTATCAATCAATCCTATCAAGACGTGAGAAGTACTGAAGCCACTGCTTGGACACATTAGATCGAAGAGGCCTGAATGAAGAATTTATATTAAAATGTTTAATCTGAGTCATATGATTACTCTACTTAATTCCCCACGTACGCCACATGATGACCTGAGGAATATTGCCATTCTTATGAACATGTTTTTCTCCCATAAATATCCCACCTTTTTATTCTCCTTCTTCACGTCATTTATTTTGATCTTCAAATAGTAGAGCACTCCCATGCAGATCATGACATTACCTAGCGGGCCAGCCACATTATGAACATCACAGACCATTGTCATGTACGGCGAGATAGATTTGTAAGAGATTGTGAATATGCAAATTATATGTCCATGAATATGTATGATAACAAGGTCTTCTGTCACTGTTGTACTTACACAGTTGGGAACCTTGAATCTATATAGAAAAGAAACGAAAAAAAGGAAAAAAATATTTAGTGTACCCATTAACTGCTTGAAATTTGAATTAGCATTTATTCCCACTGTTACATTATTTCTGCGTGATATCACATGTGTATACAGAATTTATGGTATGTAAAAATCAATAAATGTAAAAGGGCACCCGCTCCACACCAATCGTGAGCACAAGTCTGAACCTTTCAGTTTCTGCACTCACAGCCTTTTCTGAATATACACTCCAACATGGAATCCATTTTGGACACACATAGCGTTTATTCCATTTTCTGTCTTTATGACTTTCCTAGTCACTTATTTTACCGGTCCAACATGGCGCCCACCAACACGAGGTCCATTGACTTCCATTACCGTGGCTACCGCCACGCTTTCCAGAAGTGCAGCTCCACAAGACACAGCGCCCTCTGCTTGCAGACAGGTATTCATTTATCTAACACACATTGTTTAGAGAGACTCAGCATTGCAGATCTTGTAGTATTGAATCCCGTCTCTTTTACCAGCACAGACACTGACCAAGAGTCAATGAACATTAACGATATCCTTGTATGAACGACGGCGACCTGTATTTCAACTTTTGACTGACGCCCCCCTACACTATCTCCATAACCACCAACACGCTCTGGGCCGATGCGCTTTCGGAGTATACATTGACCTGTACCAGGTACTTTACACTTAGAATATTTATCTTAATACCATCTTTTGCCAGATCTACATTACATAGTGTGTATTTGCTTTCCCATTTTTTAGAATTCGCTCGCAGCGTCTTATGAAAATATGGAAGTGTTCAGATACGCTGTGCAAGGCACTTTCAGCTATGAGTTTTCTCTACAAATTGTGCAACTGCCTGATAACCGCACGAGTGAGTTTTTACTCAAATTGAGCACGGTTCATTCCTACGTACAATGGAATACTGTTGTCCTAATTTTAACATTTAGTGAACTCATGCTCGACACATTGGTGCTCACCAGGCTCCCTTACACTTTAGTGTCTAAAAATAGCGGGATACTGAACACTGGTATTACCGCCCATAAAATGTATAGCAGCTCACTTAACTACCCAAAGATTCTGTACTGTTTGTATTTAACCATCACCGCTGGGTATTAGCCCCCATTATCTGCTCTATAATGTTTATTTTACATAACCATGTAAAACTTACTCATGGGTTCTACCCCTTTTTTTTCTAACCCTGTATTTCTTTTTTCTGCCATATTCGTCTTAAATGTGTCCCAGTTCAATTAGGCTCAAGAAGAAGAGGAAATTACCTCGAAACGCGTCAGCCAAGAACATTGAATTGACGGATGCTTTTCTTTTCTTTGCATTTAATGCCGAAATACTTACAATCTACTGTAATAAGGAAAACATTTTTGTTTTGTTCTTCCTTTATTAAATGCTTCTACTTTTTTTCAAAATTGAGACTGTCATTAGTTATAATTGAATGTGCTTTAATGAGTAATTCTATTTTGAACATTTGAATGTCTTTTTGACAACATTACATAGTATGCAGGGAACGGGAGGGCTCCCAATCTGGATCCTCTTACTCTTCCTATTTTGTGCAATACTGGTCTTGTGCCAAGAGAATCTTTTCTTCCCCGCACCTGAAAAACTCTAGAAACCGTAAAATCCAATAATGGAAAATTGATCTTGAATTATTAGTGTGCACCGATAACCCCAGGACAAGAAGAGGCTGATGACCAGGACGCGGCAAAAGAGGCGTCCACACGCGATCCTACAGTGACGGACCGGGCAAAAAGCTGGCAGAGCAGAGATCCAGGCGAGTGCAGATGTCTGACAGGAAGGTTGAAGGAAGACACGCTGCCTGCGAGGGACCAACAACTGCAGAGCTGCTGCACCAAGTCAGAGAGCCTGGGAAGCCACCCAAGACCCGAACACAGAGAGAGGCAATCCTGAGACCGACCAGTAGACGCCGGGTCCAACCCTGAATGAACAGGGGTTACCGGAACGGTTGATGGGAGCGCAAAAGGCTTGCATAAGCCAACAGGAGGGGAGAAAAGTTTCCCAATTCACAGGAAAGATGGAAAGTCCCAATAGTATTTCAAAGAAAACTAATAATCACGCAGCAGAAAGCATAGAGAACAGAGTCTAGGACCCTCAACCGAAAATGAACATAGTCACCAGTCATCTTCCTCGTGGCAGTACTTGGCAAAGGAGTGAGCCAAGTCTGCCAGAAGAAAAACAAAGAGAAACATAGGTCTGGGACCCGCAGCCACAAAAGACAATGAACATAATTAATCTTATTTGTTTCAGTACCTGGCAGGAGAGTGAGCCAGGTCTGCCAAATGGAAAGCTGAGGAAAGCTCAGGTCTGGGACCCGCAACTCAAGAGGGAGAATAGCATAATTCATCTTCTTCATTGCAGTACCTGGCAGGAGAGTGGACCAGGTCTGCCATACAGACTATACGAAGAAAAGCCAGGGGAAGGGAGTAATTCCACCTGGCGCTGTGAACTCTGAAACATAGTGTATGAAAAGCTAGGGGAAGGGAGTCATTCCTCCTGGTGTTGGGAACTGTGAAACAAAGTGTGAGAAAAGAACAGAGGAAGGGAGACATTCACCCTTTTTTTGTGAACTGCAAAGTAAGCCTGAGAAAAGGTCAGGGGAAGGGAGCCATTCCTCTGGCGTTGTGAAACTACTGAGAGTAAGACACCTGGAGAAGGGAGGCATTATCCAGGATCCCAATAGTGAAGAAATAATTATGGGCAATAAGGAATATTGATGTTTGAACTGAGAACTTTGTTGCATTTCAACCTGGAATGGTTTTGTGCCTTGGAAAGAGATTGAGACCTAGGGAAGGGAGTCATTCCCTCAGGTAAAGATCTCACAAAAGACTGGGAACTGTGATCCGTTGTCCAGAAGAAGGGGGTAATTCTTCTGGACCAAGAAGATCCTATACATCATTTGTTTAGTTATATGTGTAAGGGACAGAAATAGATTTTTGACACAGGATAGTGGACTCTTGATGTGCATGGATATGGATGACTGAATCCTTAGTATTTTAGTTGAGGTAGGGCAACTGCTCTTAGAGTTAGGGAGAGGTAGGTTTGCTTTTTTATTTCTGGTAGATTAAAGGTTTATGCCAACAACCATGCCACCTGTGTGTCAGTCTCCTCCTTGTGCACCCTTTCAGTGCATTAGCTCAAAATCTTGTATGCTGAAATGTAGCAAAAGAAGTTTAACTTCCCTAAGTCTGCAAAACAAAGTAAATGAATGCTGTGATCATGTCTATTTCTTGCTGCTCCTGCAGGAACAGCAAACAGAATTGTTGCGTGTCCTCCTCAACCTCTATTTATAGTGCCCTGATCAGACATGAAAGAAACCTATTCAGCCTATTATTTCCAATAACAATGAAACAAAACATATTGCAAACAATTATAACCATTAAACCTACTAAAATGTTACTCAGTTTATTTACAATGAATCTACATATTGTTACACAGTCCTGCCAGAGATGGCCCTCTATAATTATAGAAATAAGTTCCCAAAAATCTCTCTTTGTTTTAACCGTTTCTCTCTGCCAGAGTGTCTTGGTTGGTCTGGTTGCCATTCGATGTGCCTCTCAGATGGAGGAAGGCGTGAGACCACATGCTTGTCACCCCCACTAAGGAGGGAGATTACATACTCAAAGGCATTGCAATCCCCCCAGTTTAAACATTCAGAAACATAAAATCAGGAAACACTCTACCATCTAATATTCCCTTATCAGTGGTTAATAAAACCCATCCTAACAAGCCCCTCAACCATCCTTATCTGATCAAAGCTACTCCCTAACAGCCAATGTTGTTACAGATAAGACATTAGATCCCTCAAAGATAGGCCTGGTCCGACAGCACACTCACAAGGCCCTTTCAGACAGGTACCGCGTTTGTCAGTACAAGCACAATGCCAGAGGAACCGGAGAAAAGAAGTTCCTGAATGAGGGAATGGAGAAACCGCGATGAATGCAGAAGGAGTTCAGCATGACACACTAGTGTAGCGAGAGCCCCTGCAGCTCCTGTGGTGCAGGATCCTCCACCGTGCAAGGTGCATAGGGGGCCCAGACCTGGGCCAGGGCAGACTCCCGCTGGTGGCACAGGAAATAGGTGCCCTGCCTCCAGCTTCCCAGCACCGGATTCATACATGAACTCTGCCTGCTTCCTGGGTCCTATCTGCATGCAGCACGGGACCCAGAGGCTTCGGGTGACATTGGGGTCCGGCAGAACGAAGCTGCAGCTAGAAACCGGTAAGGTTTTTTTAATGTGTATTATGCGTGCGTGCATGTCAGATGTGTGCATATGGTGTTTGGGGGAGTGACTGGTGGGTGAAAGGGTATGAATGTGTCTGTGAATGTTCTGGGTGGCTCGGTGCCTGTGCAGAGAATGCAGTGTGAATGTTCTGGGTGCGCGTGTGAGAGAATGTGTATGGGTGAGTGACTGGTAGGTGAACGGGTATGAATATGATTATGTGTGCGAGGTGCTGGGGGCACCTGGAAGCAGTGAAACATTGGTAATATTTCCTTAAGTGGCATGGCATTTTTTACTGGCACCGTCAGGCAAACTTGATGTGTGTACTAAGTGGCTTGACTGGCCAGCCTCTATTTCTTACATTTTTTACTGGGCATCTATGATAAAGCAAGCATGACAAGTGTCCTTACGTTTGTAGACTGGCCTACATTGGAGCCAGTATGGACATGTTTTCCTATAGTGGCATGGCATTTTTAATGGTAAAGCCAACGTTCTTACTGGCTGTTTTAGGCAAACTACGTGGAGGTACCTGCATATATTGACAAAGCCTGCTATTACTTTTTTCTTGTAATATCATTACTGGCATTATGCACAAAGAAAGCAAACATGAGTATGTTCTTATATGGGTAAACTGGCATATATTGGTGCAGCCACCATGGAAACGTATGGGCAGAGCCAGCGTGACCTTTTTTATTTTTTTACACCGGCATATATTGTGGTCAAAGGCATGAAAATGCATTGGCAAATGCGTCTATGCACTGTTGGCAACTTGTATCGATTAGATTGGTTCATGAGTTACCCTACAACGCCGGTTGCAAATTGTCTGTCTTTTTACCCAATCTTTCACAGAAAGTGCTGTATAATGTACCATTTTAACCCATTAGTCAAAACATTTTCTCTGGGAAGAACCCCCCCCCGAACCACCTTTCCTTGGTTTGGGGTCCCTCACTGCGCTTGATCACTCTTGAATACTTGTGACAAATATGTATGGCACTCCAATAAAATAATTCACCTGCTGATACAGGTGCCTAGTACATTTGGGTGCCAGGGGATAGGCTGAGAACCCATATTTCTATGGTAGGTGAAAGATTTAAGCTTTGATTAAAAAAAAGTACTGCCATATTTCACCTGGCGCAGTGTGTACCCCTGCAGCGGCATGATCATCATGGACATTGCACACGTGTGGTGATCCAGGCTTGCAGGTTGGCTCCCAAAGTTTGTGTTACACCACTGGCAGGGCGCTGAGTGTCAGTCTCCTGCAGCTGTGGAACAGAGCGAACAGAAACACTTGGAGGAAGACTGCCAAGATGGCGACAAACTATAGGTATTTGGTCCAATCCCTACACTGATAAGTTATCAATAAATTCTCTTGTCTAAACCACAAACTGTCTGATGACACATGTCAGCCATCACGGCAAGGATATATTCTTTCTTAACATAGACAGCCCATGGCTGGCATGTACTGTGACGGGGTCAGTAAGCTGACTCTGTCGAGTGACGTTTCCTCAACTAGTGCCTGTATATATAACATGAGTTCCATCTTTCCATGCCCCATACGTGTCACACACAATGTTGGCCAGTCTCTTTTTGCTTTATCCCCCAGCATTCTGAGTGGTGGAAGAACAAGCCAGTAGCTTACTGTGAAAAACCTGAGGGCGTGCAAACACCAGCTCCCATTGGATCCTCGTCTCAGGTGGCCAGGGAATGGCCATTGCTTTTGGATCCTGACCCTGGGGGTGGAGATGCGAGGGAGGATCACCTGGGTGGAGAGTCTAAGGGGTTTGGGGGGAGGATGTCAGCAAGTGAGACATGGTAGCCCCCTTTTCCTTTTGATAACCAACCTTACCCTCCCTCTGCCTTTATAGGCTGTTGACAATCACTTCCCTTCATTTCCCCTCATTCATCTCACTCTAATACTGGGACAAGGAAGAGGCGACTATGAGTGGTACACACTAACATGTCATTACACCACTCTGGTACTTTAGACGAGCAGGAGGCCTGAACACTATTGTGAGGATGAGGCCTCTCCAGAGAACACCAGTAATTATTGTCAGGCAAATGGACTTAAGGGCTCAGACCTGCAGCCTGTTAATAGGTTGCAGGAGCATAAAAGGTGGCACCGACAATCAGGAGGGGAAGACCAGCAGGAGAGAAGCCAGGACGAGAGGTGCAGGCCTGTGAGGAGAGAAATCCTGTCGAGAAAGATGCTGCCAAGGAGGGTATGGTCCTGCCTAGAGGCCAGGACACTAGCAATTGTTCAGGAGCGACTGAGATGCCGGAACCCGAGAGGGCCGTAAGAGAGGCAAAGCTGTCTGAGCCTCTTTGGTCAGGTACCCATATCCAAAGCTGTGGGGCATGGAAGAAACCCCTGTGCTGCAAGCTACCGGCTGTGTCCGCGAGTGGCGAGCGGAGCTGCTGGCAACCCACAAAGAGATTTCCAAAGTGCGAATGCTGCTCGCAACGCTACAGAAAAGAGTACATAGAGCAGTGACCAAGGAGAGAAGAAGTCTCGAGGAGCTGCCCAGGACCTGTGAGTGCATCAGAGGGAACACTTATACCGGGGAGCTCCTGGGGCTACTACAAGGCAAATATTATTGCTGATTGAGCCAAAATAGAGATGCAATTCAAAGTGAACCCAAAGTAAGGGGTTGTATTGAACAATACAAGCAAGTTGAACTATAAGGAACAAGTTACTTACCTGTAACTGTTGTTCTCCAGCATGGGTCTGGCATGGATTCACATGCTCATGAATATTCCCCGTCGTCAGGCTGGGAATCCTCGGTAAAGAAAAAACCAGTATCAGTTTCGTTTCTGATCTGTCTTTCGTAGTAACAACCAATCACTGGTCTCTGCGTCATACTGACCACAGCCAATGACTGCCCTCGTCCTAAGCACCTCCTCCGGCAGCCATCTTCAGATTTGGAAGCACGTGAAGTGGCAGTATGACCAAGTGAAGAGCCGCAGAGGGGTAGGCGGGAGGGTTCGCATGTGAATCCATGCCAGACCCATGCTGGAGAACAACAGTTACAGGTAAGTAACTTGTTCCTTCTCCAGCATGGGGTCTGGCATGGATTCACATGCTCATGAATAAAGAATACATAGCAGTACACACATGCACAACCACGGGAGGTGGCAAAGGCTCAACATTAAGCATCACATTACTCAACATTAAGCATCTTACCTCCTCACCAGGCTCACCTCAGGCGAACAGGTTGCGCAGCACTGCTTGGCCGACCCTGGACTCCTCCCTGGAATCCCGGTCGACGCAGTAGAATTTCGTGAAGGTGTGCGTCGACCTCCACGTAGCAGCCCTGCATATGTCCAGCAGGGGCACACCAGATAGGAACGCCGTGGTAGCTGCGATCGCTCTGGTGGAATGGGCTCTCGGACAGCCAGGCAGCGGTCGGTTTGCCAACCGGTGACAGTACATGATACAGCCGGAGAGCCATCTGGAGATGGAAGGCTTCGAGAGAGCCTTCCCCTGATTGACAGGTCCAAAGTTCACAAAGAGTTGTGACGTCTTCCGAAAACCCTTCGTGCGGTCCACGTAGAACTTCAGCGCTCTAGCTACATCCAGCGAGTGCAAAGTCCTCTCAGCCGGCGACGAAGGCGACGGGAAAAACACAGGTAACACCAAGGGTTCGTTGAGATGGAAGTCCGACGGTACCTTGGGCATGAAGGAGGGGTGCGTCCTGAGCACTACCCTCGTGTCGTGGAAAGTCAAGTATGGGGCCTTGCAGGAAAGGGCCTGGATCTCTCCCACTCGTCGTGCGGAGGTGATGGCCACAAGAAAAGCTGTTTTCCACGATAGAAACTTCAACGGGGCCGAGTGCAGAGGCTCGAACGGAGATCCCATGAGCTTGGTCAGCACCACGTTGAGCTCCCACGCCGGGGCCGGAGCCTTCACCGGCGGGAACGATCTGAACAGTCCCTTCATGAACTCTTTCACCAGACGATGAGACCACAAGGACGTCCGCCCCGTGGTTCTGGTGTATCGGGAGATCGCAGCAAGATGAATCTTGATGGACGCGTGTGCCAAACCAGCTTTGGCCAGCGTCAGCAGGTACGGCAGTACTTGGGGAGCCGTAATCCGTAGAGGGTTAATCTTCTGTGCGTGGCACCAGACAGAGAACCTCTTCCATTTGTGTCCGTAGCATTTAAGAGTCGAGGACGCCCTGGCCTTTGCAAGAACCTCTCTGCAATCGGCCGGTATGTCGTATCCTCCAAACTCTAGCGCTGCAGGAGCCAGGCCTGCAAGTTCAGCGACTTCGGGTCGTGGTGGAGGATGGCGCCTCCTTCCCTGGAGAGTAGATCCGCGTCCGCCGGCAGCTTGATCGGCGGGGACGCTGACAAGTCCAGAAGGTCCGGGAACCATATCTGCCTCGGCCACGCAGGTGCGACGAGGATCATCCTGCACCGTGACCTCTTGAGCTGGTTGACGAGCCGGATTAGCAGAGGCAAGGGAGGGAACGCGTAGAGGAACAGGCCCTCCCAGGGAAACGAGAAAGCATCGCCCATGCTCCTCGTCTGGGGAAACCTGCTGGCGAACCTCTGGCACTTGGTGTTTGTCGCCGTCGCGAACAGGTCGATCTGGGGTGTGCCCCACCGTCGGAAGAGGCGATCCACCAGATCCTGCCGTAGTTCCCACTCGTGGCACGAGCGCAGCTCCCTGCTGAGTGAGTCGGCGATGGTGTTTTTTATCCCTGCCAGATGAAACGGCACCAGAAAAATCCCTTGGGCGACGGCCCAATGCCACAGATCCTGCGCCTCCTTGGACAGCGCTGGGGACCTGGTTCCGCCCTGTTTCCTGATGTAAAACATGGTGGTGGTGTTGTCGGTGAAGATCCTCACCACCTTGCCCTTGAGGGACGGAAGGAAGGACCTGAGGGCCCAAAACACTGCACGGAGCTCCAGGACGTTGATATGCAGGGACTTCTCCGTCGGGAGCCAGAGTCCCCTCGCGTGCAGATTTTCGGTGTGCGCTCCCCACCCTTCCAGGGAGGCATCCGTGGTCACAGTCTCCTGGTGGGCTGGGGTCTGGAAGTCCATGCCCGCCGTCAGATGCGCGCGGGTGCCCCACCACCGTATCGCTCGTCGGAAACTCTCGTCGAGCATGATCCTTTCCTCGAAGCTGCCCGTCGTCTGGATCCAGCGCGCATCCAGGAATTCTTGCAACGGGCGCATCCGGAGCCTGCACATGGGAATGAGGTAGATGCAGGAAGACATCATCCCAAGGAGGGACTTGATGGATCTCACTTTGGCCGCGTCGGCCACCAACATCCGTTGCACCTTGCCCAAGATGGTCCTGGTCCTCTCCTCCGACGGGGAGGCCAGAAGGGACACTGTGTCGAGCCTCGCTCCCAGAAACAGTGCGACTTGCGCGGGCACCAGGTGGGATTTGGCGTAGTTCACGGAGAATCCCAGGTCCGTGAGGAGTTGGACGGTCCTTGCCGTGTGGACCACGGCGAGCTCCTTCGTCTTGGCGCGGATGAGCCAGTCGTCCAGGTAGGGGTAGACGTGAATCCCCTCGCGGCGCAGCTGCGCCGCCACCGGTGCGTGGCACTTGGTGAATACCCTGGGTGCCGACCGTAGTCCGAAGGGAAGGGCTTTGAACTGGTAATGACGCCCTTGGACCACGAACCTGAGGAATTTTCGGTGCCCCTTTAGGATGGGAATGTGGAAGTAGGCATCCTCCAAATCCAACGACGATAGGAAGTCTCCTTCCTCCAGTTGACCCAGGACGTGCTGGAGGGTGACCATCCGAAACTTCTGCGCCTTGATGAACTTGTTCAGCCGTCGCAGGTCTAGGATGGGGCGCCATCCTCCCGTCTTCTTCTTCACGAGGAAGTATCGCGAGTAGACTCCGGAGCCCCGAAGCCTCTTTGGGACGAGTTCGATGGCGCCCTTTCTGAGCATCGCCTTTACCTCCCGGAGAAGTTGAGGGACGTGAAGTTCTTTCCTGGCCACGGGGGGGACGCGCGGGCACCTTCTTTGAAACTCGAGCGCGTGGCCCCGGGCCAGGGCGTCCAGCACCCAACGGTCGGTGGAGATGGACTCCCACACGCTGACGAAGCCCGCCAGCCGGCCTCCCACCGGGGTGCTTCGGTGGGGGCCCAACCCCACGGCCGGTTCAATCCTGCTTGGACGCGGCCTTGCCGCCTTGACCTCCTTGGCGACGACGGCGGGGTCCGCTAGACTTGCCTCGTCCTCTGTAGGCCTCTTGCGACGACGAGCGGGCCGCTTGACGGTAGGAAGCGAAACCGCCGCCGGAACCTTTGGAGGCGCCCTTGCCTCCGCCGCTCCGAAAGGGCGTCCGTCGCTGCTGCAGGACTCCAAGGGCCCGGGCCGTCTCAGTATCCGCCTTGATGGCCTGAAGGGAATCGTCCACTGTCTTCCCAAACAGGTTGTTCCCGTCGAAGGGCATGTCCAGGACTCTGGTCTGGACGTCCTGCCGAAAGTCCGTAGCTTTGAGCCATCCACGACGTCGAAGGCAAACGCCGTTGCCCAGCTGGCGGAACCCAGTGTCGGCGATGTCCGTCGCCACGGTGATGGCGTGGTCCGACGCCACTTCACCTTCCTGTAGGATCTCAAGGGCCTCCGCCCTCTTGTCGTCCGGCAGAAAATCCAGCAGGGGAGCCATCTTGTACCAGAGCTCCCTGTCGTAGCGGGCCACGATAGCCAAGGCGTTGGCCGCTTTAATCGTCGTCGCTGCCGACGAGATGACTCTACGTCCCATAGTATCCAATTTCTTTCCCTCGCCGTCCGGCGGGGAAGTCGATGTGGAGGCCGCACCCCCCCCCGCTTTCTTCCTGGCTGCCGCGGAGACGACGGAGTCCGGGGTAGGCTGCGCCCGGAGGCACAGGGGGGCCGTGTCCGGGACCCGGTACTTCTTCTCGTACCGGTCTCTTCTAGCTGGCGTCGTGGAAGGGTTCTTGAGGAGGGAAAGGCCCTCATCCCAAATGTCGTCCAACAGAGGCACTGCGAGGACCGTCTTCCTCTTGGCCTCGCGCCGCTGATAAAGGAAGCCTTCCTTTTTCTTCTCCTCAGGGCAGAGTTGGAAAAGCTCGGAAGCCCTGGAGATCATGGAGTGGAAAGATCCGATCTCGTCGGGCGGAGAAGCCCTGGTGGGAGGCGACGACGGAAAATCCTCGTCGTATGCCTCGTCGTCCGTACCCGTCGCCGCCGTGTCAGTCCCCGTATCATCCCCTCGGGTGGATGGGGAGGAGGGCTGGACGGGGCGCGACGGTTGAAAAGGAGGTGGAGGATGGATCCTTCTGTTCTTGGTAGGGGGAACACCAGAAGGTCCCGGTTCTGGATCCCCCGACGGGAGAGGTTCCTCCGTCGGTAACGGTAGCCTCGTCCTCATCTCCGTGCATAAGGACTGTATGGCCAACAAAATGGCCGCCGAGTTGTCTCGCGGCGCTGGCAGAGGGGAATCCGACGGGAGAGCAGGGGCCCCGTCGGTATCCTCGACGATGTCGTCGTCGTCACCTGCGTCGGGGCCCATTCCGACGGGCTGGTCTTGTTCCACGCCTAGGCCGTGGCTTAAGACCTCGATCAGCTCCTCTTCTGAGGTTGAGGCCGAATCTACGACGACGCCCTGCCCCCCCTTCTTCTTCCCCACGGAGGGTTTCACGGGGGTCTTATCGATGGGCACAAAAGAAGACTCCCTCCGAGGAGGCAGGGAGATTCTGGGCCCTGAGGTCGCCACCACTGGTGCAGCCTCCACAGGCTGGGCCAGGGCCGCCGCGACCGTTTCGATAGAGGGCTTGGTCGGATGGATCAAGGCCTTCACCACCTTAGGTGCGCTCACCGCCTTATCCTTGAGGGAGGGGGCACTGCCACGCTCCTCCTCTGCCTTAGAGCTCGACCGGGGCCTCTCCAGGAGCTTCGCCGGGTGCTCGGCCTTCCTCTTACCCGACCCAGAGCGTTGGCTCGTGGTTGATGGTGCCGGGGAGGGTGCGCCCTGCCTGGCGCCCGTAGAGCCCGACCGTTCGGCGCTCCCGGTGCCAGCGGACTCGCGGTGCTTGGCCTTATGTTGGGCCCCCGTCGCCGGGGCGCCCTCAAAGGTCTTAGAAGACCGCTCGGATTTCTTCTTCTTCTCGCCAGACGGGCTCTTACCCTCCAGCCAGTTGGCGAGACGTTGATGACGGTCCTTCATGGTCCGTTCCGACATGTTGCCGCAAAACGCACAGTCCTTCTCCACGTGCGTTTTGTCCTCATGAAGGCAGTAAAGGCAGAAAGAGTGTTCGTCCTCCTTAAAGACGTTCTGCAGCTGGCATCCAGGGCAAACCCTGAACAGCTTTCCGGGCGTCGAGCTTCCCTTCTCTTGGGCCATCTCCGAGACCGGGCCTGAGAAGCTTCTGGAGTCCTCCGAAGTGTAGCTCGACGAATCTTCACCCTTGAGGGGCACAGACGAATCCGACACGGGTCCCCGTTGATCGGATGTAGGATCGGTGGAGCTTGAGGCTCTTTTGACCGAAAGAATCGAAGTCTTTTGTGAAAAAGCGCGAAAAAATAGCACTAACGCTCGAGAGCAATAGCACGAGGATCCCAACACATGAACGTGCGGTAAAAATCTGAAGATGGCTGCCGGAGGAGGTGCTTAGGTAGAGGGCAGTCATTGGCTGTGGTCAGTATGACGCAGAGACCAGTGATTGGTTGTTACTACGAAAGACAGATCAGAAACGAAACTGATACTGGTTTTTTCTTTACCGAGGATTCCCAGCCTGACGACGGGGAATATTCATGAGCATGTGAATCCATGCCAGACCCCATGCTGGAGAAGTGAAAGAACGTGAATTAAGCCATTTTGAATACCGAACTAAAAGAAAGCTTTGATCGGCCTATGAATGATATGCAGGCATGTGTGAAGCACTCGTAATAAATACTGAGAGACCAAGAACAAATCTTATGGAATAAGGTGAAAGCAAGTAATGAACATTATTAAAGAGTGTGAAACCCGCGCAATGAATTGTATGAAAGAACAAATTGCGGCAAAGCCATTAGACGTGGAAAGGAGAAACCAAAGTGAATGTGAACCAGAACACAGGTGCAGTGAAAGAAAAACCTGTGTGGGCAAGAAAGCTTAGGGTTATCGGTTGTGTGACCAGTAATGGGTGGACCGTGTGGTCCGACAAGTGCGCCTAGACCAAGGATACCCTGTCTGTGAGAACCAAGGAGAAATACAGATCTTCCCATATGAAAATGATTGCTGAACAGAAGATATGGAATCAGAAGGAGTGTAAAGTTGACCTGGAACTGGTTTTAAATATTAAGAGATTGGAACTGATTGTGAATTGGCAAACTGGACAAGCTGATGTTTTGGGGAAGAGAAACCTAAGACTTTGTGAACTTTGTTGTTACCCTGGGGAAGGGACCCCAAGGCCCTTTTGGAACTGTGTCGTCTTCTTGGGTAAGGGAACCCCAAGCTTTTGTGGCACTGCCTTGAACTTGGTGAAGGGGAGCTGGAAAGTAAGCTTGTTGTTGCTGACATCCCTACACATTGTTTAGCTTTGGTTGTGAGTGCAAGCATAGGTTTTGGACACAGACAGACTATTAAGTTGAACTTACTGCCTCAGACTATCCTTAGTTTCTTTAGGTAGGGAAATCCCACCTTATCATAGGGCAAGTTAGGCCTTACACCATCCTGATATTTAAGTTAATAAAAATGTATTTGAACTTTGAATCTGTTGTCTGTGTCTTGCTTCACGATTCCTTCGCATTATATGGGAGCGAGAGGGTGCAGCGAACAATTGTACAGCAGACTGCAGCAAATGATTTTACAGCTAAAGCCCCTGTCAGCACGATTCTACAGACCAAACCTGCTACGTGACCAAGCCCTGAACAAAATACAGACCGCCAGCCACGTCGAGCACACAGCCCGGGCCCTTCAGACCACGGTGCATCATGCAGGCCAAACCTAGACAATTCCCTTACCGGTGGACATGCCACTGATCAGTCCTCCATGTGATGTAACAACAGCCACAAACAAAATAAGAACTTGGACTGTAATTATGGCTGGTTAATATTGCCTATGGACAGTAGGTCCATGAACAAGAAAGTAGAGGGGCATAAGGTTCCTTTTATCTGTTTGTTAACCTGTGACCCCTATCCTGGGGAAAAGGAAGACATTGGTTAGTATGGGGAACCAGGTGTGGGAAGTATTGTATTGCATTTGGTTATTTATATAGCACTCTTTCCCCATTTGTATGGCCTCAATACGCTTATCCATTGGGTGGATAAAAAGAGGCACAGGAAACAAAAAAGGTGTGAATTGTGTGGGCGAGGTCAGAGGAGTCAGAGGTGGACCAAGAGATTAAGAGGAGGAAGGGCAGTGCAGGAGAGCACAGATAAGGACTGCTTAAGTGTGCAAGTGAGGTATTGGTTGGTGAGAAAAAGAAGAAATTGCATACAAGGCATATTAGTGGAGTTGGTAGGGGAAAGTAGGGAGTTAGTGGGAAGGTGACTGAGTGGAAGGAGAGTGACTGAGGGAGAAGGTGTGGGAGAAGTAGCAGAAGTGTGGACAGTAGTAGTATGGAGAGGGGTGAGAAGTAGAACTGTAGGCATGGGAGAGTAGTTGACTTGTAGAGAGGACAGAGTAGTAGTGGTATACAGAAGAGAGATGAGGCACGATGTGGAGATAGGAGAGTAATAGTGGTGTGGAGTGGGAAGAGAGAGAGTAGTAGGGAGAAAGATCAGAGGGTGAAGGCAGGTAGTAGAGAGGAACATTGTAGGGAAAGACAGACTAGCACACAACTAGCCTGTTTGACATGTCCCAACATCAGAGGCAGGCAGAGTCAGGCACTTTATCTTGATGACTCATAGCTGAATCCGGTTACCTTTCCCAACTGGGATAAAAGGCGAGCTAGCATGAGAGCACCCAGAGAGCAAGGCAAGAAGGTCAACCAAAGTGAACAAGACCAGCTGAACGTTCAGGAAGTCTCGGGAATCGCAACAACACGGATATGCAAGCAGAGCAGATGGGACCAGGAGGCGAACAAAAGCCAGTGGTCCTATCTGCTGCGAGGTGAAAATCGCTACAGAATCCCAAAGGGGCAACTCCCTGCCACTGCAGAAGGTCACAGCAGAACCTCCTTCATGTACGGCGTGAGAACCTGAAAGGAGGCTAGCCACGCTGGGCCAAAAGCCTTGATGAAACTGAAGGTTTTTGATCAACTGTATGAGTCGCTGCCGGTGAGTGAAAAGGGAGACGGCTAGTGATGGTGAAAGAAAAGGACATTAACGTTTGAAGTGCTCATTAGGTTGTTGAGAAACTGCGAGCAAAAGTACATTGTAGCAACAACGAAGAATGCCGAGATTGTGCATGTGAGAGATGCCCCAAGAGAAAATAACTAAAAGGAGGCGAATGGTCAAAGTGGTCATTTGAGGAGAAAATCAAGGGCAGAAGCACCCTCGTACAGTTGAAAGTCTTTGACAAGTAGTGAAAGGGACTGCAGATACCAGAAGGCCGCAGGAGAGGAGGGGAGGGAGGTATAAACCTTTAAACTGTATCCAGTATTATGGATTGCACGTAGGACGGCAGCTGTGAGAAAGAGAAGCTTGATTGTGAAAGGTAAACGCACTCGCTACAATATAACAGAGTGGCACGGCGAGACGTGATCGCCTATCGGAAGTCTCTACATCGAACTGCCAAGCATGTAAAAGTGAAAGCATGAAAGATTGTAAAGAAAGAAGTGTGATGCTGGCGGTTTGAAGGCTTGCACCCGATCGAGGCAAGCCAGAACTGCCTCTAGAGGAAGGTCTGAGCCCGGAGGATGGGACCTGAGTGAACCGTGCAGAGGAAGGTCCGAGCCTGGAGGAGGGCGGGGGTTGGGGGGCCCCCCCGAGTTAACTAGTGAAAGTGAACCAAATATGTGTTTAAAAAGACATTATGAATTTCTCAATACAATAAGCTAGTAGAACTAAGAAAAGTTAACTGAACTGTGATTTGAAGGCTATAGTGAACCCGACGCAGGGATGCCAATTGAAAGCAAGGGGAAGTGAATTCTGTATTTTAATATAGTGACTGAACCGTGGTGTAAAGACGAAGATGTACCCTATGAAGGGGTATCACAAGAAAGCCACAGAAGAGGGGAATCACGCATGGTGAGAGCTTGTGGAAAGTCTTGTGCTGCCAGGCAAAAGATATTGATTCGAGGGATCCTGCCTTTTCAGAAGAAACGGCTTCCTAATGCATAAAGACCCAAGGGGTGCTCATAGTCATGGCACTGTTCCACCTTGTCCCGTGATACAATATGGGGAAGGGAGTGTATTAGTTCAGCAGTCCTGAACTACCAAACCCTTTTGGACATTTTAGTTTGCATTACACTCTTTTGTTATACATATCATTGTCCTGCACCCTTTTAGAGGTAATAGAGTAATAATTTGGCAATAGGATTATTAGTAGAGGCCATTTTGTTTTGACACAACACCATTAGGATAGCATTTTCTTTACTTTGATGGTCGTAGCTTGCTCCCATCCTAGATTTAGGTTTACATTAGGCCTTTTTCTTACCCGTATACTGTTTACTCCTTGTGTCTGTCGTGCTTCTGATAACCATGTCTTCCTTACACAATCAAGCCAGTTAGGTGACCATAGTCGGGTGCAGGGAGATCTGGGACAGTTGAAAAGGGTGACTGTTACAAAGTTAAAGACTTTGTTGACGGGAGCATAAGAGTAGACCAAGAAGGACGACATGACAGCAGTCCAGTTTGCTCGACAGAAGAGTAGAGATAAGTGTTTTAGTTGAGTGGTGCATCAGGTGTGGGCAGATTTTTCTAATCTTTAGGAGGCAGAGTCCGACTGTAGTGGCAATGGCTGTGATGTACTGAAAGAGTTATAAGTCGTTTTCAAAGGAATTCCAATGTTGAGCCATTGGTGTGGGGGGGTGGAGGTCAGAGGGAAGAGAGGGGAAAGTAAGGCTGGTTATGAGGTAAGAGGCGAAAGATGACTTCCATCTTTGAGGAGCCGATTAGATGAAGCAGAGAGCCATCCAGTAAAGGATGGCAGTTAGGCAGTTGATTATGAGTTCTAAGATTTCTAGTGTGAAGGGGAAGGGGAAGGAGAAGATTTAAGTATCATCAGCAAAGAGGTGATAGTTAAAGCCAAATAGGAAATGGGTCTGCTGAAAGAGGAGTGTTTTGGGTGAAGAGAAGTGAGCATAGGACTCATTCATGAGGTACACACATCTGGGAAGAAGGTGCTGGCATTCCATGACATGGAAAAGGAGAAGTCGGAAGGATAGGAGAACACCCGGTTGAGTACTGTGTCCTTAAAGCCAAAAAGGGAAAAAACTTGAAAGAAGGATGGATAATCTACAGTCTCAAACGAAGCAGACGGGTCTAAAATGATGTGAATCGAAGAAAGGTCAGAGGGGTGTGCAGTGGTGATAGAATTGGTGAAGTGGATGAGATGAGTCTTAGAGGAGTGTTTGGCCAAGAATTCAGATTGGGGGATTGAGGGGTTTGAGCAAGTGAGTGCCCCGCAATATAGTTGACAATGTGGTTCAGACAACACCCTCAAGCATTTTAGAGTGGTTGGAAAGAAGACAGCTGGTGTCTGCAGAATGAAGGATTGTTGGGTTCAGCACTTGGTTTTTATAGGAGAGGTATGCATGCAGCTGTTTTGTAATGGAATGGGATGGGATGATACCAGTTGAGAGAGAAAAAGGTTGTGTGATTAATCGGATGGAGTCATCATGGTTTTCCGGGCATTGACCTTCCCCCATGTGGCATGGGGACGTCAGCCCCTATCTGATCCTAGACCTTGAGGGCGGCTATAAGAGGGAGCATCACATTGGTGAGACAGCCTCTGGGGAAGTATCCTGACCCTGCCAATTAAGGTACCGTAGACCCCCCCCTTTCTGCAACCCTAAGAATAATCTCCTCCCTAAAGGACTCATGGGTTACACTTATCCTGCCATTTCCCTAACAAGTAATGGGACGAGGAAGAAGAGGAGCAACCTAAATGAAGATCACTTTCCCAGTACTGGAACGAGAAAGCGACTAGGAGCAATGATGATCACTCGCCATGAGCACCACGGTTAGCAGTCTGGTCTTTCCCAAACAACAACTGAGACGCAAGAAAGAGGTGAGGAGCAATGAGCATTCCCCATGAGAACCACTGTCAGCAGTCTAGTCCTTCCCCAAATCCTATTGGCCAGGGCCAATATAAAAGGAAGTAAAGACTGTGGGGGAGCTGGGAAGCATTGGTTGGGTCAAGGAGACCACTCTACCATCTTCTGAAAGAAGGGTAACCCCTGGACAGTAGTAGAGTTTCACATTCCAATTGAATCTACAGACTTCCACACTGATGGGGAAAAAAGGGAGAGTTTGTTTCCTTAGCCAGCCGGGGGAAGAGCCGTTGAAGTGTATGGTAATAAAATTAGAGGCTGCTGGTGGAAGCAAGCTGCTCCTGTATTTGCGACTAAGGAACTGGGAAAAGTACGCAGGAACCGACAACTGAAGTGTTGCGAAGAGGAAAGCAGCGTAAAGAAGCTTTCAAGCAACAATAACACCAGAAGCCAGTCCAGGGCTCCTGGGCGCTTGCCAGTGGAAAGAAACAGCAAGACACTTACCAGAGACCCATGCGAAGCCGAGAAGGCCAGCTGGAACCACAGGAAACAGTAATGATGGAAGCCAAGCTGCCCGAGGAAGAAATCACCTAGCGGCTGTCATCAGCAAGCTGTGAACAGAACGGGAAATGCCACCAAGAGCTGGTGAGTGCACGCTGGGACGAAGGGAACACTGAGGCGTATGGTAATAACTGAGCAAAACAGAACAGTGAAAGAAAGAAAGCTATTAACTAACATTGAAAGAGAGAAAGTAAAAGTACATTTGCTGAAAAAGGGAATCTTTGAAGTTTGCCCATATGTACAAAGAATACATATAAGAGACTGTAAGCAATCAGTATTTAACAGACAAGGTACATTAGCTAAAAGGGCTAATGTGGTGAATTATGAATTATACAAAGTGGAGTGGCAGAGAAAGGCAATTACAAGTGCATGAATACAAGGAATCCTGGCAGAAGAGTATACCAGGTAATTACTGATTGGGCAGGGCATCCTTCTGCCCAATCACAACACCAGCAGGCTTTAGCCGGCCCCCCCCAACAAAAATCCTGCATCTAGGCCCCTTTGGAGTTCATTCAAGCCTCTTTCTTGCTTCGTTACTCGGAGGATCAGGCAACAGCCTGCTCTCTCCCCCCTGATTGAGCTGTGAGGCAGCCTTTACATCCACGTGGCTGCGTTCTACTCAGCAGGCTTTGTACAGCCCTCATCAAGGAAGCAGTATGCCATTAACGAAAGCAACGTGTATTTTTTGCAAATTACTTTAGAAAATAAATTATTCCCCCCAAAAAAAGAAGAAAGATTTTCTTAATTGTGGGGGCGTGGCTAAGGAGCCATGTAGACGGACGTGCTTCCACCAAGAGCTCCTGCTGATCCGTACATCATCCTGCTGGAAACTGCATTAGAACGGATACAAAAGTCCTGAAACTGGAGGATTGTGCGTAGAAGGTCTTTGGGCACGCCAAGATACATTGTGGCACTGATCAGAGAAGTGCCGGCGATGTTATGAGTGAGTGAAGATCCCTCAGTTTGTTCGTGACGGTGAGGAAGATGGCCGCCGTCCAACGGTGACAAGAAGATAAAGGACTTGGGCGGAGTGGAGGCTTCATCAAGGAACGTCCCGTAAAGTCTGCGGTGGGGGTGCCCGTGGTGGAGAGTGGTGACGGCCGAGCGCGCCGGGTGCCCAAATCATGCTGAATACCCTTTTCGGCTTTTAATGGATACACGGCCCGCCAGGAACATCGACTTTGGAATCTGTAGCCGGAGCGTCTGTGCGACATTGGAAGCGGCTTACAGTGAGAGTCGGATGCACGCTCCTGGGCAGGAACGAGACACAAAGTGGCCTCAGCAGCAGGAGGTGGAGCGGGCGAGCTGCTGTTTATAGGCCTCTTGCCCCGAATTGACACGGAGGCGGCACCACTGCCACTACCATAGCATATTGTAACACGAGCGGGAGGCTCGCAAGACGGACAGCCATTAACAGTTTGCTGGTAGAGAAGGAACTAAAGGAACATGTGCCGCTGGGCTCCTAGTGCAACACTGGGATACATTATTACAGCGCGAGACCACGCAGAGAGACAGATGGAATACTGAAGTGAAACTGACATTGGTGAGAAGGTGGCACTCGCGCAATCCACGGGAACATGATTCCCTCACAAGACAGGCCAGCAGGCCATGATTAAGCTGTTAAACAGAAACAGGGGTTGGAACCAGGCCTGGCCGGGACAGTTGTTATAGGACAATAACGTAAGAAATAAGTCACTAAGCAGGCCAAACAGACGCCCTGAGAAGGCTTCTTTCAAATCGGACACAAGCACTGAATTCCCCGGAGACCTGATCCTCTGCGGTAGTGGCGGGCAACACGTGCTTGCTGGCCCCCAGGTCCACACTGATGGCGCATTGACAACAGGAGTTAGAGGGAAGACGTGGGAGGACACAGTCCACTCCAAACGCGACTTTACGTGCCATAGCACGACGCAACCTACTGAAAAGCGCACACCAGTGCCTGACTGACTCAGGGGAGTCACAACAACACTGCATAGCTGGAACCAGACACACAGGAAGGATTGCGCGATGTCGGTGAAGGGAGCGAGAGCCAAGAGTAAGCAACCCACGATGGAGATCTTCGCAAGGACACAGCAAACTCCCCCAACCTCGGTGCAAAGCGCAGTGGCGGCCTCCGCGGACAGCGCCACAGAAGGAGATAAGCATCAGGTCCTGGCAACCATTACAGAACTGAGCACAAAATGGGGTACAGCAATGGCGGATCTACGGACAGCCTTGGAGAACAAAATAGATGCTGTAGGAATTGAAGTCACCCTGCTGCGACAAGATGTCAGAGCACTGGCAGAAAGGACAAGTGGCCTGGAAAGCGCGGTGAAGACCAACACAGATGTCAGCACAAATAATGTGATGGAGATCCATGTGTTGAAACAGCAGGTCGCCAGCCTCGAGAACCGAATGGAAGAAGCGGAAGGAAGGGTGAGAAGGAATAACATACAGGTGGTTGGCCCGCCACAGGGGGAAGAGGGCCAAGACCCCACAAACTATGTGAAGAACATGATTCTGCAGGAGATTGGGGCAGACAAACTCTCGCAGGGGTTCACGATTGAGCGTGCACATCGGGCCCTGATGAGGAAACCATGACCTGGGGCCCCGCCGAGGCCGATAATTGCCAAGATTTTGAATTATAAAGACAGGAAGATGATCCTGGAGTATTTCCGTAAGGGCGGAACGATAGAGAGAGCATCCACCAACATCACGGCGTACCCTGACTACACGATGGTGGTGCAGAGGCAGAGGTATAGCTATGTGGTGGTTAAGAGGAGGCTGCGCACAGCTGGAATCAAGTATATGCTTCTGTACCCTGCGAAGCTTAAAGTTCTGCATAAAAGTAGAGCGCTTTTCTTTGATACTCCAGAAGAAGCGGCGTCATGGTTGGACTTGCAGGGCTGTCCAGAGCAGGAGGCAGAGCAGGACCGCCAGGAACATGACAAGTGAGGAGTCTGTATGATATGATATGATATGATTATTTATATAGCGCCTATACACAATGTGTTTCAAAGCGCTTCAAGGCAAGGGGGGGAACAAGGGAAAATACAACCACATTCTTGCAGGCTATGAACAGTAAGGATGTGAAATTAACTATCGTACTCGGCCTGACGACATTTCAGATAGTTCAAGAGCTAAGACATAGATAAGGAAGGGAGGGGGAGAGTGGGAAGGAAATGGAAACAGACAGGCGACTACCGTACTAGGCCTGACGACATTTCTGGTAGAGCCGGAGAAAAACAAAAGGTGAGGGAGAGGGGTGCAGAAAGGGAGGGGAGGAACAAAACAAGCGACTATCATACTAGGCCTGATGACATTTCAGATAGTGCTGGAGGGGTGTGGGGAGGAAAAAAACAGTAATGGGAGGGTGGAGGAAACAGACGAGGATGCTATCATATTAGGTCCAGGGATAATTCTGATAGAGTAAGTGCATAGAAGAAAGTAAGGGGAGGAGATAGGAAAAGGGAGAAGGGAAAGGAGGACAGAAAAGAGAGTAAGCAGTCAAAAAGAGTGGAGAAGCAAGAGTGGAGAGCGAATACAATTGCAGAAGTCAGTAGTAACACATAATGTTGCAAGCCAGGATACAAGATGAAGATGGGAACAGCATGATTCAGGGCCACCATGAGTACAAGATGCAAAGGAAGTCCAGCAGGAGAGTTGAGAAAGAGTGACGCACCGTGAATGAATGAAGTCCATAAAAGTCAAATCCAGCATTGGCCACAAGACAATGATGGTGAAGGAAGGCACCAGGTGGGCGGGGCTTGCTAAGTGGTGAAAAAGAGCAGCAGGCAGGAAGGTACCAGGTGGATGGGGCTTAGGCCAGGTGACCTAGATCCACTTTCACCTGCTCCCCATCTGCAAAGGAAAAGAAGCTGGAGGGCTCCTTAAGTAGGGAAACAGAGCGGCAAGCAGGAAGGCACCAGGTGGGCAGGGCTTGCTAAGTGGTGAAAAAGAGCGGCAAGCAGGAAGGCACCAGTTTGGCAGGGCTTGCTAAGTGGTGAAAAAGAGCGGCAGGCAGGAAGGCAGGCATCAGGTGGGCGGGGCTTAGGCCATGTGACCTAGATCCACTTGCACCTCTCCCCATCTGCAAAGGAAAGGAAGCTGGAGGGTTCCTTAAGTAGGGAAACAGAGCGGCAAGCAGGAAGGCACCAGGTGGGCGTGGCTTGCTAAGTGGTGAAAAAGAGCAGGAAGCAGGAAGGCACCAGGTGGGCGGGGCATGCTAAGTGGTGAAAAAGCGGCAGGCTGGAAGGCACCAGGTGTGCGGGGCTTGCTAAGTGGTGAAAAAGAGCAGCAGGCAGGAAGGCACCAGGTGGGCAGGGCTTGCTAAGTGGTGAAAAAGAGCGGGAGGCAGGAAGGCACCAAGTGGGTGGGGCTTGCTAAGTGGTGAAAAAGAGCGGCAGGCAGGAAGGCACCAGGTGGGCGGGTCTTAGGCCAGGTGACCTAGATCCACTTACACCTACTCCCCCTTTGCACCTACTCCCCCTATCATGAACGTTGAGGGGATAAGAGGGGGGTAGAGGGCCTTGGTATGATATAAAAGGACATTTGATTGGTATTTTGTGGCCTTTGGACTTCAAGACCTTGTTGGACTGGAATATAGTGAATATAATGCATGAGTGAGTTAGAGACAGTAAGCGTAGCAAATTGGAAACAGGAGCAAAGGGATGGAAGCAACCTACCCCTGAGAATTAGTAGTAAAGCGGCCATTAGGGCGCTCACACCTTGCTGAGCCGCGAGTATAGGCTTTTGCCAGAAAGGGCTAGATGCGGGGGTGCCTGAGATCCAGGGATGGAGCTGGGCAACAGGTGGGGAGGGTGTTGTGGGGGAAGGAAGTTGGCAGGGTGTGTTGTGTACATAGTTAGAGGGAGTTTAAGTTGGGATATGAGCCTACACAGAAGAGTTAAGCAACTAAAATTGAACTACATGGGTGGGAAAGGGAGAGGGACTCCGCCAAGCCAAGGGAGACCTTAAAATAATCACTTGGAACGTTAGTGGGCTGAACAGTTATCTAAAGAGAAATAAGGTTATGCTATGCTTGCGAAGACAGAAAATAGATATTGCCTTGTTGCAGGAGACGCACCTGACACGCAATAAGATGGAAGTGATTAAGAGGAAATGGAAGGGGACGGTGGTGGGCTCGTCAAATTCGGCGTATGCCAGAGGAGTGATCATCTGGGTGGCGCCACATGTCCCGTTTCAACTATTGCAGACATTGGTGGAGACAGACGGGAGGATGGTGGTGGTGAAGGGACTGGTGGAAAATAGGGAAATAAGTGTGGTAAACATGTATGCCCTGAATCAAAATACTGCGGCATATTTTAGAATGCTGTGTCACAACCTTAGCATGTGTGCCGGGGGCACGGTGATCTGGGGAGGGAACTTTAACTGTGTGCTAGACCTGAGGGTGGACAGGTCAGATGGGAAACCGGATAGGCCTGCCCCACCGGCTAAGGCGCTAAGGACATTGTTGAATGATTTCGGATTAGAAGATGTATGGAGGGTGCACCATCCCCAAGAGAAGCAGTATTCGCATTACTCTGCCCCGCAGCGGCTGCACACGAGGCTGGACCCACAGCGGCTGCACACGAGGCTGGACTATGTCTTTGCCACTTCAGAGATACTGTCAGAAGTCACGCAAATTGAATACAAAGCGAGGGTCCTCTTGGACCACTCGCCCCTGATCCTAGGTTGGCAATATTGCCCCCCCAGAGCAAGAATTCCGATGTGGCGCCTCAGGGCAGAGGCGCTCAGGGACCCCTTCTTTAGGGAAGACATGAGGGAAGAGATAGTTAGCTATTTTGAGACAAATACGGGTAGTGTGGACTCAGCGGCAACTTTGTGGGAGGCCTTCAAGATTATGATGAGAGGAGTGGCTATTGCGAAATCTAAAGGATTGCAGGGGGGGATCCTGGTGGAACTGCAGGAAGCGGAGAGGGAACTGGAGAGGGCACTTAGCGGGGGAGACAGCGTCAATCAAGATAATGACCTAATACAGAGACTGCAGCAGAAGTGTGCAAGGCATTGGGAAAGTTTGTGTAACCTTAACTACAAAAAGTATATCGAGAGGCAACATGCAGGAGGTGATAAACCAGGTAGGCTTTTGGCATGGCTATACAAAAGTGAAACCCCTAGACCCCCGATCAGATTGATAGAAAGGGAAGACGGGGGGGTGGTGGATACCCAAGAGGGAGTTAATCAAGAGTTTGCAAACTATTATGGGCGGTTGTATGGAGAGGACGGGGAGGATAACCGCGCGATGATAGAGGAAACCCTGGAGGACATAGGATTGCCGCAAATTAGTGCAGAAGAAAGGGAGGAGATGGATGTACCGATTACATTAGAGGAGCTAGAAGAGGTAGTGAGACAGCTGCCGACGAGTAAGACCCCGGGGGCTGATGGACTCCCAAGCGAGTTTTATAAAGCGTTTAAAGATGAGGTGCTCCCCCCACTGTTGGTCATGCTGAATGAGGCGCATGAGCGAGGCAGACTGCCAGAATCACTCAGAGAAGCGATTATTATACCGCTCCCTAAACCTAATAAGCCAGAGCACAGCTGCAGTTCTTACAGACCCCTGTCGATGCTTAATCAAGACAGTAAAATCTTGACAGCTGTTTTGGCAAATAGACTAGGAAAAGTCATAAGCAAACTGATACACCCGGATCAAACTGGCTATGTCCCCAACAGGAACATATCCAATAATCTTAGAAGGCTCCATAGAGTCATTGAACATGGGAACGGAAGGGGTGATGAACTGGCAATAGTGTCGTTAGATGCAATAAAGGCTTTTGACTCGGTCAAATGGCTGTGGTTGCTGGCGACCCTGGATGGCTACGGGATAGGACCGGGATACCTGGGCTGGGCCAAAATGTTATACAGTGAACCGCTGGCGAGAGTTAAAACGGGGTCAGTGATATTGGAAAGATGGAAGCTCCGCAGGGGAACCAGACAGGGTTGCCCATGGTCCCCTATGCTTTACATATTAGCTCTGTAACCCTTAGCGATCTATTTAAGGCAACAATATGACAATAGGCATCCCTGTGGGAGATGAACGACACCTGGTATCATTGTATGCAGATGATATATTATTGTACTTGCGGTATCCACAGGAGAACCTCCAATATGTTCTGGAGGTGATGGGAAGATATGCAGATGTCTGGTATAGCGGTGAATCCTCAGAAGTCCAGCATGTTCCCACTAGGTGGGTATAAGGGGATCCCCCTAGAACAACTACCGGTGTTACAAGTACCTTGGGCAACTAGCACATTTCGTTATCTAGGAATAGACATTTACCATGCAGTAGAAGAAGAACACAAGCGCAACACAGAAGTAGCTATTAAGAAAATTGAGAATTGCATGCAGTTCTGGGTTAAACTGCCCTTAGCAATGATGGGACGCAGCGCAATGTTGAAGATGGTGGTTTTGCCTAGGCTCCTGCACTACTTTGGTAACATCCCGTACTTGATACCCAAGAAGTTTTTTAGTAAATTGGCTGGTATGTGTAGGGACTTCCTGTGGCATGGTACGCGGAACAGAGTTGCCCTCTGGAAACTCCAGAATTCTCACGAGAAGGGGGGGTATAAAGTTGCCCAATTATGAAGTTTATTACATAGCGAGTCAGCTGCAATATGTGGCCAAATGGCTCTCCGAGGAGGCGACCACCAAAACCATGCTGTTCCGATGGGACTGTGTCCCCTTCTATTTGAAAGAGATAATATGGTTACCCCAGGCTGTAATGGATGGGCGCCCCAAGATGTTGGTGCTTGGGTGGAAAGTGTGGAGAAGGGCGTGCCAACTGATGGGGAACCTGTGCCCGTGCTCTCCTCAGGTACCACTGGTTGCGCTGGTGGGGGAGAGGAGCAGCTCAGGATGATAATCAGGAATCACTGGGAGTCGGCTGGGATAGAGACACTGGGGGATATTTGGTAAGAGGGGACCATAACAGATTTTGAGGCGCTGGGGGCGAACACCGGGTTACATATTGGCCAGTATATCACGTACAATAGACTGGTGCGGAAGCTCAAGAGAACGTGGTCTGAATTGGTTCTTGAGGAAGAACCAGATGCTACTATAGACACAATATACGATATAGCGGAAGGGGGACACGAGATATCTAGAATATACAAGATGATGATGTCAAAAGTGGGGAAGGAGCTGGTGCAACTGAGATGGAATGGGAAAAAGAAGTGGGTAGTCTGATGGAGGATGGGATGTGGGTACGAGTCCAGGGGTATCACAAGAAAGTGTTGAGAAACGCAAGACTTCAACAGATGCAATTGTATATTACGCATAGGACGTACTTGACACCCCAAAGGATAGCCAAGTTCAAGAATGCAGGACGGCAGGCATGCCCTACGTGCGATGAGGAGAGCGCAGGCATGGTGCATATGTTCTGGTCATGCCCGGTTATTGAGTGCTTTTGGGGCGAGGTCGCACGCAAACTGGCAGCAAAGGGTATTAAGATTGTGGTGGATACTGTGTGGGCCTGCTTGCTAGGGGGGTTCCCTAGACCACGAAAACTTAGGCATGTAAGCAAACTGAAAGATCTGGCATATGTGTTTGCGAAGCGGATAATTGCTATGGTGTGGAAGACATGCCACAAACCACGACTGGAGACATGGTGGGGAGATCTGCAGAAATGGACGGAAGCGGAAACCATGTTATGGCAGGAAGCAAGCAGCACTGGAGGGGGGGGGGGGTGGTAACTGAGACCCTGATGGCCTGGAGGTTGCTCATAGCAGAATGATTCGGGTCAATACAAGACCCTCCAGATCTCACGGAGAGAGATACCCCACCACAAGAGGCGAGAATAGAACATTAATAGAAGTAGGCTCGAAACAGGGGTGGGAAAAGGGAGCAGTGAACACGATTGAATGATGCATAAGTATAATGTTATCGTATACACTGCAGGTTTGGTTTGTAATGAATGTTTGTTAAAATGTTAATAAAAATAATTTTTACAAATAAAATGATTTTCTTGATTGTGTGAAACATCGGCAGATTGCCAGGCATCCCCAGGCCCAGTCAGTGAGCAGAATCCTTCATCCCGATTGGGTAGGGCATCCTTATTCTGCCCAATCTCGAAAGGAGGGCATGGAGGGCCTTAGCCCTCTCAAACTATGCTTCGTCCTCCTGACTAACTACTTCTCCCAGGTCATGGGTTCCTAGGCTATCTACGCTCCCTGCAGTCTTGTAAGTGAGCTTGGCTGACCTCCACCATTATCTCTCCTAACGTCAATTGTGCCTTTCACTTATCTTTCCACGATGCAAACACTCACCTTCCATCAGTGCACTTGTGAGTACAAGGTACGTCGGATAAGGTTTGCTTGTTTTCCATCTGTGCACCTCCACCATTTCACTGTGTTGTGCCTCCATTTCTAAAATCGGATTTAGGTGTGTTTCTATTCCCTCTGTGCCTCCTTCTTTTAAAAATTGGATTTAGGTGTGTTTGTATTCCATCTGTGCAGCTCATTTCACTGTGTTGTGCCTCCTTTTTGACATCTCCTACTAGGCCTCCTGGTGAGTTTAGCTAGAACTGTACTGTGCAGCAACTCCTCTCTCGTTCCTGTCCAAACCTCTGCTGACCAATGGCTCTCTCCATGTCTCCTATATTCTCTAATTGCTACACTATCACCTACCCCCATCTCGCAAAGTACAGTAGAAAAAAGCACAAAAAAGACATATTGAGTGCAAACACTGGACTTCCCATCGAAGACACCTATGTCAGTACTTTCTCTAGTGAGGTTTTCACTGATATCTTCTTCTCTGTCCCCTGTCCAGATCTATGGACCCCCATCTCATCCCTACTCTCTCTTCCTCCACATGTTCTACTATTATCGGTGGCACCAAGTGAGAAGTCCTCTTGACCGGCTTCTCATCCTCTCGCTGATTTGTTAATGTCTATCACACTGGCACTATCCTGGTTCAGGGCCCACAACCCAACCTCCTCCTCCTCTTTGACCGGATCCTGCCTTCTCTCATTAACTTCCCTTCTCCTGCATCTCCACCTTCTACTCTCTCTCTCTCCCCCTCCTCTGACTAATGTACCACGCCCCTGTACACCACCTCAGAAATCCTTGAAAGGCACAGACCTCCTCCACCTGGCAAACCTTAACGCCCGCTCAGCCAACAAACACTCTGCTAACATCGGTCTCCTTCTTGAAGACATTGACCTCGACATTCTCGCTCTTACCGAGACACGGTTCAATGCCAGCTCAGTCACTGCGTTTGACTCCCTCCTTCCTGAAGGCTTCAAGATTCTCTCCAAGCTCAACCTCGCCGCCTGTCAGGGCGTTAGGGGGTTTAATCTTCCCTGAGTGGGTTCCTGCTTCCATCTTACCTACCCAGCTCTTCTCTTCCTTTGAAAGCCTGGTTTGCAAGTTGGTCATCTCTCCCATCTCCACCCTGACCATTGCCACCATTTACCAGCCTCCAGGCACCACCACCCTGTTCCTCTCTGAATGGGCTGAATTCTGCTCTTCCTTACTTTCATTTACATCCAACCTCCTCCTACTGGGTGACTTCAACATCTAATTGGACTTCCCAGGCTCTGCATCAACTCTCTTCACTGACCTCTGCACCTCGCTTTCCCTCGCCATTCTCCCTTTTGGGCCAACCCACTCAGCTGGACACACTCTGGATTCCCTCATACACCCTGACCTCTCTCTCTCTCTCCCTCCCACTAGTCAACCCTCTCCCCTGGTCTGACCATTCTCTCCTCTCCGCCCACTTGAGTCCCTTTGGCCCTCTGAAAGTCCCACCAACCTTGTTCGCTAACATCCGCCCGATGAAACAAGTGTCTATTGCTGCCTTCTCTTCCACCTTCATCGCCCTTACCCCTCCGCCCCTGACTCCACCTCCGACTCTGCCCTCAGCAACCTCCACTTTTCCATCACCAATAGTCCTTGCCCCAGACATGAGCATCCGCCTGAAACCTGCCTATAAGCGTAACACCTGGTACAACACCGAACCTGCGGCCCTGAAACCTAAGTGCAGGGCAGCAGAATGGAGGTGGCAAACCTCAAGCTCATCTTCTGACAAACTTACCTGCCGCCTGATCCAAAGGCAATACAGACACTCCATCCGGGCCAAGAAAAGAGCCCACATTCAGGCACAGGTGTTCGGTGCATCCAAGAACACGGCTGGACTTTTCAAGATCTGCAGGGAACTAGCCAACCCCTCCTCAGTCTCCTCCTCCCCTTCTCCCTCCCAGGCCCTCTGCAATGCACTGGCCTCACACTTTGCCTCCAAAACCCAGGACATCTTTACCACCATTGCTTCTCTCCCTCAAAACTCGTCCCACACCCCCTCATCTCCCCCCACTCCCTCCTCTGTCCTCCTTCACCCATGTCACTCCTGAAGAAGTTACCAGAGTTGTCCGCTCCATGAAGGCTTCTTCTAAGCATGTTTTCACCTGCTCATCCAGCACCATCAAGGATAACATTGGCTCTGTTGCCCCTGCTCTTGCTGATTTCGGTAATCATTCTTTCGTCACAGGATCGTTCCCCTCCTCCCCTAAGCACTCCCATGTGAGCCCAATAATGAAAAAACCTTCATCAGATCCTACCTGCTCTGCCAACTACCACCCTATTTCCATCACCCCCTTACTGGGAAAACTGCTGAAGTTTGTTTTGCCCCAACTCACACACTGAACTTGTTGGGGGCCTCTACGACCATGAATCTGGATTCTGAGCATGCAGAGGCACGGAAACTGCTCTTCTGAACACCTGTGAAGAACTGCTCACATCTCTGGACTCCCCAGCTGTGCTTATCCTTCTCAATCTCTCCTCTGCCTTTGTCATAGTCAACCATTCCATCCTCATACAAAGGCTACACGATACCCATGGCATCTCAGAATGGGCACTGGCTGACATCCTTCCGTACTGACCGCTCTTCCCAAGTCATCCTGGGCACTTTCTCCTCTCCTACTTCCCTCCCCCCCTGACTCTTTAACATCAACCTTGCTCTTCTTTCACGCCTCATCGTCTTTTTCTCTTCCAACTTCCAGTGCTACGCAGACGACACACAGCTCTTTTTCAAACTCCCTGCCGACCCTTATTCACCCTCCATCATTCCTGACTGCCTAATCTGCCATCCAGTCCTGGTGCATCCCTAATCATTTCTGCCTCAATGCCTATAAAACTGAGATCCTTCCCATTGTGACGCCTGCTTCCTCCTGCTTCCCTTCACTCTTTTCTTCCTCTTTGGGCTCTTTCCTTGCGCCCTCTTCTGAAGCCAGAAACCTTGGAGTTATTTTCGACTCTGCTCTCTCCTTCCTCCCTCACACTCAGGACATTTCCAAGAAGTCCCACTTTCAGCTCTTCCTTCTCAAAGGAATTCTCCCTTTTCTCACTTCCCCCAGAGGCTCAATGTGACCCAAGCTCTGGTTCTCTCTAGGCTATTGCAGTAGCATCCTCCTGAATCTATCATCTTCCACTCTGCGATCCCTCCAGCTAATCCAGAATGGCGCAGCAAGACCTATCCTTGGCCTTAAGCCCAGGGACCAATTCTCTCCTGCACTAAAAAGTCTTCACTGGCTTCCGGTTGCTGCACAGATAAAATTTAAATTCCTCTGCAACATCCACAAGGCGGTCTGGGCCCGGGGATCACACTATCCTCAACTTAATCTTACTAAATGCTCCTCCTCTAGACCAATACGCTCCTCTAGCTCCAACTCTCTGTGTGTAAAGCGTTTTTTGCTAAACAGAGGGCAGGTGGTCCTTCACTTTCCTCAGCTGGCTCCCTCCTATGGAACAGCCTCCCCCTCCCTCTGCGCCTTGAGCAGGATCTTCTTAAATTACGGACGCTCCTTAAGACTCGCCTCTTTACCTCCTCCTTCCCTTCTTCTCTCCCCTGTTAATCCGACAGTTGCTGCGATTGGTGTCCTGGGCCCTTATGCATCCTCGGGCCCTGACCTCCCGCACCCAATCGGCCCTGCTCCGGTCTATCTCCACTTGCACGTACACCCTCCGCCCTGATGGTGTGCACTTACACCCCTCACGGCTCCTTGCCGTGTAGCAACCAACATTCATCTGTGGCTCACCCATGAGCTCAGACTCCACAGCACTGTCCCCCTGCCTTCCTCTTTGCTGTACTTGCACGTTCTGAATACTCAAAAGGCATAGTAAGTTCATCATGTTTTCCTCTCCCTCCTACTGCTCTTATATATTATGTACTTTAATGTATTTCCCACTCCTGCTCCCTCCCTTGCCCTGTGGGAGCTTTGACACAGTATTTTTTTTATTGTATAAGCGTCTAACAAGCAAATAATAAATAAATAAGTACATGAATATAAGAAACCCTGGGAGGTGTGAAAAACCAGAAGGTGTCTCACCCGCTAGTCCCCGGGGATCTGTCATCCAGGTGGGCGGAACATGGACCATTGCTTTTGGATCCAGTTCCTGGGGGTGGACCAGTGTGGGAGAATCACCTGGGCGAGGGGTCTTCGGGGAGTGGGACACCGGATGGCGAGACACGATATCCCCTTCCATGTAACACCTTTACCCCATCCTACCAGGTAGGATACTTAGGAACTCAAACCCCCCCCGCCCCTTTCACAACACAAACACTTTCTCACAGACAGCTCGCTATGAGAGAAAACGGACTAACACCTGAGCCGTATACCTGACATGTCCGAATACAATGGTCAAGCAGGGTTAGGCAATTACTGACCATCAGGCACATCTGACTTCCATTACACTTCCTCACATGGATAAAAGGTGGAACATGAGAGCACACTCTGAGCAAGGCAAAGCACACGAGGAAGCAGCAGTTACAAGATGGCAGTTTAACACAAGGAAAAAGACGGCAAAACAGAACGGGATCGCAAGGAGGGAAGTGCCTTTGACCTTTTCAACGAGGAACCGTTACTTCTTTGAAACCTTGAGAATAGAAAGCGTAAGACCAGGAAATCACGCTGAAGAATCCTGCATTGTGTGTGGGAGGTCCCGGGGTCCTCCCACGTCGATAATCAAGGCAGGGAGAATCGCCTGCTGCTGTGGTACTGTCCTTGGCTCCTTCAACAAAGCAGTGCCAGTGAAATCAGCACAGCTGGTGAATTAGGGAGACTGATACAAGACTGGTCTGTGTTGAAGCCCAGGTTGCAAGCGGTAACATTGTATGGTGAGCACTGAAATGAACAGTGTATGAAACGCATGTGATAACCAACGCAAGTAAAATTGAACAACAGATAAGTTATTGAACTTTGAAACCCAGATACGATACCTTTCACAGAGTGGTCTGGCACCGTGTGCGTGCTCCTTCAAAGGTCTCTGTAAGGTATCCAAGTGAGAGGTGGCAAAGGATTGTGAATCGAAGTGGTCCTGCAGTAGGTCAAGCAAAATCGCATGCACAATTGAAAATCTTCGATGTTGATACTGCCATTAGATTTGAAAACAAAGTAGATAAAGTTGGTCCGAGCCCAAACGAGGGAGATCAATCAAAAAGCTTTGGGTTGAAGAAAGTTGGTGTTAAAGTCAATTTAATTGGTCCGAGCACTGCCAAGGGAGACTGATTGAACATTTTTTTAAACGGATCTGAGCCCGGCTGAGGGGGATCCAGGGTGAACCGTGAATCACCCGAGAAATTGTATATATGAAAATTCTACGAGCATTGCGTTGAAGGGGGTCTGAACCTGGCTGAGGAGGATCCAAGGTGGATAGTGAATCACCTAAGAAATTGAGAACGTGTGAAATCCTGAGAGGAAAAGAACATATTGTTTGTTTGTCGCATCAGGCCCTCTGAAAGAAAAGACTTTGAAAGGCAAAGAGACTTGGACGCTGAAAGTCCTGATGCTCATGTTTCAAATGTACCCTTGTGCCAGATACTGTGCTAAGCTCGAATGGGCCCCCTTGTCCCGTGCAGAAAACGTGGGGAAGAAAGGCCAACGGCCTGAATATCCTGACATATCATTTCATCATTTCTTGAACACTTCTTTCTTTTACGTAACATTGTTTCCCACACTACTTTGTATTTAAAGGTAAGGATTGGCAATAGGCATTTTAGTATAGGCCCTTTTGTTTTGACAAGACACCCCTAGGACTGCAATGTCATTATTTGATGGTTGTTGCTTGCTCCCATCTTTAGATTTAGGAATAGATGGGTGTTTTCAAACCCTTTTTTAAGTCCAATAACCACCGTTGAACTATGGTCACTTGTGTCTGTCTTACTGTTGATACCATACCTTTCTTGCACAGGAGAGTATACCAGGCAATTACAAATCTGTGAATATAAGATAACAGAGAAACCTTGGCAGGAGAGTATACCAGTTATCCTGACAACCCAAAGACAAAAGAGAATTGCACATGATTTTGGTATTGATCAAGAAGAAAAGCAAAAACTGTTAATTTCAAGAGACCGTGAAGAAGGATCTAGGGGAAGGGAGACACCCTCTGGATTAGTGTCTCCCTTCCCCTAGTTAATAGAGGGAACTAAAAGGAATCCAATCTGCTAACAGCATCTTATATGAAACATTTCCTCTATGCAACTTAATAGAGGGAACCAAAAGGAATCCAATCTACTACTTACTTAAAATTGAAGAAATTGCACATACAAATACAATTATTGCAAACTTACAAAAAACGCATCTCTAATAAATATTTCATTGGCGCAATTTTCTTGATCTCCATTCCTTTTTCTTTGTGTAAAAATATTCTGATACTGATCAGCCTCAGTATTAGGAGATGAGAGTGCAGTCTTGCAACCTTTATTTTTTCACTTTCCAATTTAGCTCAAAAAAGCATGGAATCGCTCTATGTTGCTTCAAGGCTGACATCAGTTAACATTTACCACCCTCTGGATTAAGCAGCCATATCCTTGAGAGACTTTTTGTTGGAATTACTGTCTAACTTGTGTCTGAATTTCCTTCCCGACTCCTCACAGTTGACTAAGGCAGAGAGTTGAAGGCAGGGGCCAGGTGCAAGTTCCTTGACAATTTGTGGTGCAAAGTGGTAACTGGAGTGCAGGATGGGTTGTCAGAGCGAAGGATAAGTAGACGTTTAGTGGGGAAGGTAGGAGATGCGTGTTATAAAGAGGAGTGGGAAAGATAGGAGTGTAGAAAGACGGAGGAGTATGAGAGAAAGAGGGATGGATATGTGTTGTGTATTTTGATGATTTTATTGGAGAAGTAGGAGACATCTGCGCAGAGAGAGGAAGAAAGAGTGATTATTGGAGGGAGGGGGGTTCCCTGAAAGGTCAGGTATGCAAAGGTATAAACAAAGAGAGAAAACAAGTTTAGGATAACTGGCGAATTTGGTTGTGTTGTGAGCTGTAGTCGGGGTCTATAGAAAATGCTTGTAGGCAGCGAGGACAGTTGGAGATTATTTTTTATGCCAGCAGCATAATCAGCGACCCAGATTGTACTCAGTAGCTGGATGGTGTAATGGAGTGGGTAGGGAAGTGACCATTAAAGGGGGTGGACAGTGCAGAGTTAAAGCCAGGAGTGCAAGATCAATGGAGTGAGCAAGTGGAGGAGAGAGCTTAGAGGGAAATGTTGACTTGGTCAAGGTAAAGGACATGGAGATGGGCTTGAATTTATGTTTGGTGATAGTTGAGGTAAGGTGCTGGGAGAGTGGGGGAGGAATAGAGATTGTAAAGTGAATAAGTGAATGGTTAGAGGGGTAGGTGTTAACTGTGGGAGCAGAGGAGAACAACGTAGAAGATAGGAAAAAGAGAGATCAAGAGAGTGCATTATATGTGGATTGCAAAGTTATGCGGTTTGACTAGTGAGTTGTCAGAGAGAGTGGAGAGTTGTTGGAACTGTTGGGCCTTAGACATATTGAAGATGTGAGGTTGCCGATTATGATGGCAGGGACATCAGCTGGGAGTGTTTCACGTAAGCAGTCAAGATAAGAGAAGAACAAGCCGAGGGTGCCCAGTGGACGATAGATGAGGATAGTAAAAGGGGTGGGATCAAGGAATAGAACTTTTGAAGTGATCAAAGGATGAGGGAATTAAATCAGAAGGCGGGGTGGGAGCAGTGCAGATGGTGTATTCTTTCTAATAATGAGAGATTTGATTGTGGTACTTCCGTCTTGGACACAGAGACCGTGGTAACCAGCTCTGTTAAACTCAGCAGGGGCAGACAGTTTGAGATTAAATCTAGTTCGATCCTCTCTAGCATTTCCCAGTTTCCCAGTCCAGAAGTTGGCACAGCTTTCTCTCAGCATGGCTGTTGAGAAAGGAGGGCACATGTCTTTAGGGTTGTCTGAAAGGTCTATTGAACAGTTCAGTATTCAACATGCTTATCTACTAAGAAAGCATTCTCACATTGTTGGGTGTCCTTTGAGAAATGGTGGTTGGGTGTCCTTTGAGAATTGTGTTTATCTAAGCAGATCTGTTCTGTAGATTGTAACCCTCCTCTAATTCTGTCAGGGTCCGGCTTGACTGAATTCCACAGGAGCTGATGCTGGCCCCACAGACCCTCACTAGGAGTTCACCTCTCAACCCTTAATTATAAGCTGAGCTGAAAACCCCAAGAAAGGGAAAGGGGAATTTGGATAAAATAACAACGGAGACACTGCAGCCCTGCAACCGTCTGGTAGGTTCTGGTATCTGTGGTAAACAAATACACCTGGTTATTTATGTAATAAGAAAATTCTATTTTCTAAAAGTATTCTAAATAAACTCTAAACTCATTACCTCTTAACCTCAGTAAAAGACTTAGAGGCTATTAATCTGTGTGTGATATCTTGTAAATGTCTCTTGTGTTGTGCATACAGTTCAAACCAAACTTTCCTCTTGCTTCAGAGTTTTCCTTAACCTTATGTAATTTTCAATGCTTTCATAGTGGCAGTCTTTCTCTGAAATATTGAAGTCCATTTGCATAAATTACATTAAGAAAATAAGCATTCTTCAACTTCCTGGAATATTGCTTCCTTATGCGTGGGAATAGTTTTCTTTATTTAGATAAGAACGTATAGTTTCTTCCTTAAATAGCGTGTGCGATAAACACGTAAAAATCAGAAGACGTGAAGAATTGTCCTCGCGTTAAAAATACACACGCGATTCCTATCAACACACGCGCTCGCGTTTAAAAATCCACACGCGATTTTTAGCAAACACACGCGCTCGCTTTTAAAATCCACACGCGATTCTTAACAAACACACGCGCACGCTTTTAAAATCCACACGCGATTCTTAACAAACACACGCGCATGAAAAAATATGTACACGCGATAAAAATCACGCGCGCTGGTTAAAAATGGACTCGCGCTCTATCGCTACCGAACTCGCGCGGAGAGACGAAATGGATTTCACGTAAAACAGTTCACGCGCTTAAAACCACTCGCGCTTCACCAAAATGGACTCGCGCTCTATCGCAAACCCACACGTGCTTTTCCATGAGACGTCATTTACGTTAAAACGGACACGCGCTAAAATTCACTCGCGCAATCTTTTGGACACGCGCTCTATCGCTCCGAATACCCGCGCGTCTTCAAAAAACACGTGAACAACAACTTGCGAGCTCGCGCACACATTTAACAGTCTTTAAGAGCATTACACGCAGTTAATTTCATTTAAACTCCTACGCATATCTTCAAACTTGTCTTCCTTAATAATAACTTCAACTGTAAATGTCTCTTTTCTCAAAATGACTTTGAAATTTGGTTAACTTTTTAAATGTTCTTAAAAAAAATGAAAGTTCACTGTGACAATTTTAAATCTTTAAAGAAACGATCCCACCTGATGACTTCTTGTTTCAAATGGATCAGCAAACGAAATTCTTACTTCTTTAGTTGATCTTCTGAGCTCTGAAAAGGCCTTACTTAAGGAGCTTAACTAAAACACAACCAGCCACTGAATTTGTCTGGATGAAAGGCAGTTTAGAATCTTGCTCACCTCCCAAGAATCAAACCCATTGTTCTCTCCACCAATCAGGCAAACCAAACATATCATTGTTCCTTTAACCAATCAGATTGAGTTTCTTTCGCTCCATCTTGACTTGGGCAAGCACAATGTTAATCCTATGAACAAACTCTTCTTGTTACTAACCCAGCCAGTTCTAAAAGCATAACTAACCCAACCAGCTCTGAAGGCACAATGTTAATCTTGTTACTCTTCCTGTTCCTAACCCAGCCAGTCCTGACAGTACCCCCCTCTTCAAAGCCCTGTCCCAGGGCCTGGCTTAGTAGGGAACCTCTTGTGAAACTTTTTTATCAATTGAGGGGCATGTACATCTACTTGATCCTCCCAAGATCTTTCCTCCGGACCGTATCCCTTCCAGTCAATAAGATACTGCAAGGTACCTCTAACAATCCTGGAATCTAAGATTTTCTTAACTTCAAACTCTTCTTCATTTTCTTCTGTGTAAACTGCTGGTGGTGGTTTCCCCAATCTAGTTCCTGACACACAAGGTTTCACTAAGCTGACATGAAATGTAGGATGACTTTTGATACTTGTGGGTAATTTTAATTTGATTGCTACGGGATTTATTATTCTTTCTATTTCAAATGGACCAATAAATCTCGGACTAAATTTAGTTCTTCCCTTTAAACGTAGGTTTTTTGTGGACAGCCAAACTTTTTGACCCACCTGATAATGTGGTGCTTTACGACGTTTCTTATCAGCAAATGTCTTGAATCTTAACTTGCTTTTTTCTAAAGTTTCTTTAGCTTTTACTAAACCATCTCTAATACAAGTCAATCGCTGCTCAACCTCTGGATTAGAATACTCAGATGGCAACACTTCTTTCAAAAATCGTGGGTGAAAACCATAATTGCTAAAAAATGGAGAATACTTAGTAGAATCCTTGACAGAATTATTATAACTAAACTCTGCTAGCCAAAGAAGATCTACCCAACTTCCTCTTTCTTGCCAAAAAGCTCTAATATATTTTTCCAATTCCTGATTTACTCGCTCTGTTTGGCCGTTGGTCTGTGGGTGATAACCTGAAGAAAGTTTTACCTCAATTCCCAACTCTGTACAGAAAGCTTGCCAAAACTTAGAAATGAACTGAGACCCTCGATCTGATACAATTTGTGTTGGTAGACCATGTAATCGTACCACTTCTTGCAAAAAACTTTTTGCCAGATTCCTTGCAGAAGCCTCTCCTTTCATGGGAATGAAATGCCCAGCTTTAGTGAGTAAATCCACAACTACTAATACTGTAGTGTAACCTTGATCTTTGGGAAGATCTACAATATAATCCATAGAGATTGTAAACCAAGGACTAGGGGGTACTGGTAATGGATTTAATAACCCAGATGGTTTTCCTCCTCCTGACTTTACTCGAGCACAGACTTCACATGTTTTCACATAGTCTTCAATATCTTTTTTCATTTCTTTCCACCAAAATTTTCTCTCAACCAGTTCAATAGTCTTACGAATTCCAGGGTGACCTACCAACTTGGATTCATGACATTCTTGTATAATTTCCTTTTGCAGTTCCTTGCTTGAAAGGTAAATTTTAGAATGGACACATGGAAATCCTTCAATTAAATGTCTTCCAGAATCCTCCGCTAACCAAGATTGAATTTCATCTTCTGGTAATTCCTTTAGAATCTTTTTAAGAAGCTGATTCTCTTCCTTTGTAGTACTTAGGATAAATTTTTCTTCTGCAATCACTGGTTCTGGTAATAATTGATTTTCAACTTCTCCCGAAGATCCTTGTCGTGATAAAGCATCCGCTTTACCGTTTAACCGCCCAGGCTTGAATGTTATCACAAAATCGTATTCTGAAAAGAAAAGTGACCACCTAAGTTGTCGAGGTGATAGTGTTCGAGCAGATTTCAAAAACAGAAGATTTCTATGATCGGTTAAAACGGTTACTGTGAATCTTGCTCCCAACAGATAATGTCTCCATTCCTGAAATGCCTTCTTGATTGCCAGGAGTTCTCTGTCTGTAATTGTGTAGTTCACTTATGCTGGAAGCAATTTCTTAGATAGATAGGCCACAGGATGCAACTGTCCAGTTTCAGGGTGCCTTTGAGAAAGCACTGCTCCAATTGCAACATTAGAAGCATCTGCCTCCACAGAAAATGGTTGTGAAGGATCTGGGTGTAATAAGATCGGTCCAGATGTAAAACAGTTCTTCAATGTTTTGAAAGCTTGATCCGCCTCATCTTTCCACTCAAATTTCATTCCTTTCTTCAATAATTTGGTGATAGGAGCAACAGTTTGAGAGAAATTTTTAATGAATCTCCTGTAAAAATTTGCAAAGCCCAGGAAGCTTTGGATATCTTTAACACAAGTTGGAGTTGGCCACTGTTCAACTGCCTTAATTTTCTTCATATCCATTTCCAAACCTTTGGGAGAAATCATAAAACCTAAAAATTCCACTTCCTTGGTGTGAAATTGGCTCTTTTCTAACTTAGCAAATAGTTTATTCTCCCTTAGTCGTTGTAACACTTTCTTTACATGTTCTTCATGTTGCATTATATCCTTAGAATAAATGAGAATGTCATCTATGTACACTACTACAAAGATGTCAATAAAGTCTCTTAATACCTCATTTATAAAAAATTGAAAAGCTGCAGGAGCGTTACACAATCCGAATGGCATTACTTGATATTCAAAAAGACCAAATTTTGTTCTAAATGCTGTTTTCCATTCATCACCTTGACGTACTCGCACCAAACGATATGCTCCACGAAGATCTAGTTTGGTAAATACTGAGGCTCCTTGAATTTGGTCTAACATTACTGAGATTAAAGGTAGCGGATATCTGTTTTTAATTGTTATCTTGTTTAATGCCCTATAATCTATGTATGTTCGTAAGGTGCCTTCTTTTTTAGGAACAAAAAATAATGGAGAAGCTGCTGGCGACTGAGAGTGCCTGATGAACCCCTTATTCAAATTTTCTTGGATGTAATCTTTCAAATGTTGATTTTCTTTTTCTGTTAAGGCATAGATGCGACTGCAAGGAATGTGGGCCCCTGGTTCTAAGTCAATTTTACAATCATACTCTCTATTAGGAGGTAATTCATTAGCTTCCTTTTCACTAAATACATCATTGAAATCATGGTAACATTTTGGTAATTCTCCCATTACAGCCCCTATAGAATGTACTATAGTTCCCAAATTCACCAAACCTTCCACTACTTCTGAACAATTACCACTAGAAACATTTTCCTGAATTATTTCTCTACAACAATTTGTAACACAAAAAGTAGAATCCAATTTCACCACTCTTTTTCCCCAATCAATCTGAGGGTTATGATACGTCAACCAAGGCATTCCCAAAATGATTTTCAACTGTGGAGTGTCAATCAATTCAAACACAATTTCCTCCCAGTGTCCTCCAATTTCCATTTCCAATGGGATTGTTTCGTGTATAATTAAACCTGATGTCAGTTGAGACCCATCCACCGCTCTCACATACTCTGGTATACTTTTTACCACATAAGGCACATTCATATCTTTAACCACATTCCAATCCATGAAGTTACCAGTGGCTCCTGACTCTATTACTACTGGACCACTTCGCTTTAATTCCTCTTTAATATATAAGGATACATTCAAAGTAATATGTGGTACCGCTGCCTGAATAGTATTTGCCACTTGTTGATTTCTGGAACTGTTAGGAGAGGCGGAAGTCTTTGGACACCAAGGGCAATTTCCAACAAAGTGTCCTGATTTCCCACAATATAAACATAAATTATTCTGTCTTTGTCTATCCTTCTCCTCCTTAGTTAAAGGACCTCTCACCTTATTTACTCTCTCTACATTCCCAGTTCTCAATTCTTTATTTACAAATTCTAATCTTCCTTTATCAATTCTAGGGAAAACTCTGGGTTGCTCAACTCCTCCTCTTCTACGCTCAGCCTTACGTTCCCCTAATCTATAGTCAATTTGTATGACAAGATTAATTAAATCCTCACATGAAGTAGGTCTATTAACAATTGTAGATAATGCATCTTTCAATTCCTCCTTCAAGCCTCTATAGAATAAAGAAGATCGCTTCTCTTCTGGCCAATTGCTCTCTAATACTAAAGATCTGAACTGTGTAATGTAAGACACCAAATCTTTGGTTCCCTGTTTTAACTCTAATAATTCTCCATCTACTTCTTGAGATAACTGGCGTCTATCAAACATCTTTTTAAATTCTAACTTGAAGGCTAACAAGTTCTTTAGTATAGGATTCTCTTGACCAACTAATAATACTGACCAAGTTGCCGCCTCACCAGTAAGGTAAGACAGTATAAAAGCTATTTTAGAAGCGTCTGTATTAAAAGCTTCAGGTCTACAAAGGAAATGAAGTTCACACTGGGTAAGGAAAATCTGGCATTTCTTGACATCTCCCCCAAAACGCTCTGGAGGTGCTAAGGGGACTGGACCTATAGGTACATTCAAACTTCCCCTACTTCTTCCCTGAGAACTCGTTCCTTCACCCAAATCCTCTCTGATTAACACTGGTAATTCCCTACTAGTATTTTCTGAATCTCTTGACTCCAAAGAAATTTCTTCACCCTTACGGGTAACCTTGGAGTTTAACTCTTCAAACTTAACTTGTAATTCCTGGTTTTCTTTTCGCACAGCCCTCATTTCCTCCCTTAACTCTGAAAACATGTCCCTTATGGAACTTGCTAGTGCCTCTGTGGGATCCATATCAGCTCAGGTGGAAAATATTATCGTGGGCCTTTCATCCTGTCAGGGTCCGGCTTGACTGAATTCCACAGGAGCTGATGCTGGCCCCACAGACCCTCACTAGGAGTTCACCTCTCAACCCTTAATTATAAGCTGAGCTGAAAACCCCAAGAAAGGGAAAGGGGAATTTGGATAAAATAACAACGGAGACACTGCAGCCCTGCAACCGTCTGGTAGGCTCTGGTATCTGTGGTAAACAAATACACCTGGTTATTTATGTAATAAGAAAATTCTATTTTCTAAAAGTATTCTAAATAAACTCTAAACTCATTACCTCTTAACCTCAGTAAAAGACTTAGAGGCTATTAATCTGTGTGTGATATCTTGTAAATGTCTCTTGTGTTGTGCATACAGTTCAAACCACTTAGTCTCTCTAGAATTCTAAAGTGATGGTTTTTTGCAAACACCATTTCTGGACTAAACTTTCCTCTTGCTTCAGAGTTTTCTTTAACCTTATGTAATTTTCAATGCTTTCATAGTGGCAGTCTTTCTCTGAAATATTGAAGTCCATTTGCATAAATTACATTAAGAAAATAAGCATTCTTCAACTTCCTGGAATATTGCTTCCTTATGCGTGTGAATAGTTTTCTTTATTTACATAAGAACGTATAGTTTCTTCCTTAAATAGCGTGTGCGATAAACACGTAAAAATCAGAAGACGTGAAGAATTGTCCTCGCGTTAAAAATACACACGCGATTCCTAGCAACACACGCGCTCGCGTTTAAAAATCCACACGCGATTTTTAGCAAACACACGCGCTCGCTTTTAAAATCCACACGCGATTCTTAACAAACACACGCGCATGAAAAAATACGTACACGCGATAAAAATCACGCGCGCTGGTTAAAAATGGACTCGCGCTCTATCGCTACCGAACTCACGCGGAGAGACGAAATGGATTTCACGTAAAACAGTTCACGCGCTTAAAACCACTCGCGCTTCACCAAAATGGACTCGCGCTCTATCGCAAACCCACACGCGCTTTTCCATGAGACGTCATTTACGTTAAAATGGACACGCGCTAAAATTCACTCGCGCAATCTTTTGGACACGCGCTCCATCGCTCCGAATACACGCGCGTCTTCAAAAAACACGTAAACAACAACTTGCGAGCTTGCGCACACATTTAACAGTCTTTAAGAGCATTACACGCAGTTAATTTCATCTAAACTCCTACGCATATCTTCAAACTTGTCTTCCTTAATAATAACTTCAACTGTAAATGTCTCTTTTCTCAAAATGACTTTGAAATTTGGTTAACTTTTTAAATGTTCTTAAAAAAAATGAAAGTTCACTGTGACAATTTTAAATCTTTAAAGAAACGATCCCACCTGATGACTTCTTGTTTCAAATGGATCAGCAAACGAAATTCTTACTTCTTTAGTTGATCTTCTGAGCTCTGAAAAGGCCTTACTTAAGGAGCTTAACTAAAACACAACCAGCCACTGAATTTCTCTGGATGAAAGGCAGTTTAGAATCTTGCTCACCTCCCAAGAATCAAACCCATTGTTCTCTCCACCAATCAGGCAAACCAAACATATCATTGTTCCTTTAACCAATCAGATTGAGTTTCTTTCGCTCCATCTTGACTTGGGCAAGCACAATGTTAATCCTATGAACAAACTCTTCCTGTTACTAACCCAGCCAGTTCTAAAAGCATAACTAACCCAACCAGCTCTGAAGGCACAATGTTAATCTTGTTACTCTTCCTGTTCCTAACCCAGCCAGTCCTGACAAATTCTGGATTTCCTGCCGGATAGGCTATTTAATGGTTTGGCAATAGTGACGCAAAGTCCAATCCAATGGGCTACCATTGAAGCTTTAGGTTTGCCTTCAGGAGAGTCACTGGGTCCTATTCTATTGGTTGCAACGTTGCCAAGGGTTATTTGCTGTTCAGGCCTCTATGTAGAATTCATCTTCCTTTTGGTACTAAAGCTTTCGCTATCAGCCTATACTAGAGATCTCAAGCTAATTACTACCCTACAAGGCTTTATTTTTAGTGGCTGTTATAGCCCTAAATGGTTAGGGAATGTTGGGACACTGGCATGTTGCCCTGCATATCTCAGGACTCTTTGTGGCCCTGGGCCATGTACTGGTTCCAATTACTTACCAAAGGTGTACTCCTCATTTCATTTGGACCAAGAGGGGCTCCTCCCAATTTTGTGTCCTTCCCATTCTACTAACTGCATTGAATACTGTGGATGTTAAGATAGCGGTATTGTGCTAAACGGAAAGGTCAAAGCCTGACCGTAAACACAATCCAACCCTTTGCTTATGGCCTATGTCAGGGCTACCCCTTTGGTTTCTCCAAGCACTTTTGTTTGGTGGGGCTACTGTGATATAGTCTGCACTAGAGCTGTAGTAAAATGTTCCTTAGAAACCAAGCCAGGAAATAAACCACAAGAGTGTTGCTATCATTCAGTGTGGTTGTTTACATTAAGGATCAGACGTGACTCTACATATACTTAGTATATCCTCATTGTTTAGGACTGTTATGTGATGAAGAGCAGCGGAAATGTCTTTACATCACGTATGGTAATCCTTATTAGTAGTCAGTGTGGTATTTTACCTTGTTTTGCAGTCCTCCTCCCTCATGACAGTACACATATCTTGACCACACCCCCAGTAGTGGCATCACCTAAAACAAAAATAATGGGTTTGGACGGGAAGTACCCAGATGTTGCCCAGCCTTTAAACTATTAGTAATGAATGTGGGCGAGGGATGGGCTGTGGGTGGTGACTTCACAGACAATACAAAAGAGAAGAATTTGGTAGTGTCTGTGGAGCGGCTTAGCCGCATTTTTGCATACTATGATAAGGGAGGAGAACGATTAACAAAAGTAATCTAAATCTGAGACTTTATTACGTTACAGTTTGATTGAATATTTCTTTACAACCACCAATACCGGCGTAACATCTTTGAAGGTAAAAATGCATTCAACCCATGTTTTAGTTGTCCAACAGTAACTCTACTGCTTGTCTGGGGAAGAGACAATTACACAAATTTACATTAAATAAAAACCGTCCAATCATAACATAAAACCTATTGCACAGTGACATTAACTTCATAAAAGAGAGACTGGTCCCCACTTACACTGATCTCCACGCTTGGGAAGATGGAACAGTATTTCGCAGACACTTTCTTGTGCAAAGATTGCACCATTTGTTTCTGATGTGTGCAATCAGGACCAAACATCAGGTTGGAAATTTCTAGCTTTAGTTTCTTCAGTCCATATTTCTTTAACCACTTTTTAAGAAAAAAATCAAAGCAAGTCAATGAAATATTCAAGTTTCAGGACAAGATTAAAAAAATAGCTTCAAAATGTATTTTAATGAAACAAATACTTTAAAATGTTCTGAACACATGGGGTTTGCAATTATTTATTTAAAGAACAAGAAATTCAAGATTAAACAAACAATGTAACATTTTGGGCCTCATTACAAGTTGGCCGTTGCGGAATTAACGTGCACCAGCACGTTTCCGCACCGGCCAACTACAAGTTTGCTGGTGAGGTGCTGGAAATTTCCCCAGCTCTTCCAGCAAGAATCGCTGGTATTACCAGCAGCGGTCCAATAGGACTCCCTGGCTTGGGAATTTACCCCCGATACCAGCACTCATAATCCAGCCATAAAACCGCTGGGCCAAATGCCAGTATCGGTATTTCAGTTTGCCAGTATCCTGGCAATATTTTCGGAGCAGGCCGTACATCTGATGGTGAAAGTACAGAGTTCATGTCCTCTAAGGAGATAGGGGAGAACTTGACTTTGCTCCTCTCTTGAGGGGTTTGCTCTAGGTTATCCGGGAGATGGTTAGGTTGGACGTCCACCTTACCGGATTTTATGACTTCGCAAGCTATATATGATAACATTGAGTTTAGTTTGTTAGCTATCTCTTCTTTACTAAAAGACGTGCACATTGTTACAGTGAAGTTAGGCAGGTATCAGTGGTGTTGTAAAGCACCTTCCCCAATTTTAAAAGTGCAGTTAAAATTTGAGATTAACGAAAAGAGGCAATTGTTGGTCCCAAAATGTACTGCAATCCTCATATAAGTGGATATTTAATTAAAGTATGAGTTAATGTGAAATAGTGATTTTGATAGGGCTGCTTCATATCTGAATGAAACAGGTTGTGCTGGCACTACTGGCTGCAGGGGGGTGATGCAGCGCTGGCTGGGCCATAAGAGGCGGCCACAGCCAGGAGAGTGAGCCCAAAGGAGGCAAAGCCAGTCACGGAGAAGGCTCCAGGTGCACCCAGGGCCTGGGGGGGGCTCGCGCCAACCCATGTGACTGGAGTTGTGAGGAAGAGGACAGGGCTCCAGGCAAAGAGTGAACGGGAACAGTGTCGGCTTCAAGTCATTATAGGTGCCAACTGCTGACAGAGACTACTGAGTGGACGTGGAGATCAGTGGCACTATGGTGCAAAGTGAGCAGTGTGGATCAGTGGAGGACACGCGGGGTGGGGGGTAGGCACTCCACTCCACGGGGAGATCAAGAGAGTGGCAATAAGGAGGTCCTTGGTCCATCTGCCCCTTGGGGGTTGGCTTATGGTGCAGAGGTGCCGGCAGTGACGCCCACTGGACTGGAGTTGCAATAGTGGTGGTGCCCCCCAAGTGGAGGGAGTTGTGCAAATTGCTAGGGCGCTTGGAGCCCGGCTTGCACTCCACTCCACTCCACCCCACCCTGTTGCCCCTCCTCCCTGAGGCCCTTCGTAGGGACGCCCAACGGCATCAGTGGGGAGTGCTGCCAGTGAACAGTGATCACTCCTAGGAGGAGCAGTAAGTGGCTCCCGAGGTCTATGGCAGGGCCCGATAGTGGAGGAGGAGCTGTGGTGGTGCTTGTTGGGGGGGCTGGTGTGGAGCACACCCTTGGATCGGAAATACAGTGGAACCCCCCGGGTGAGGAGAGCAGTCCTACATACATGAGCTGGAAGGGAACCATAGCACAGTATCGCTACCAAGGCAGCAAGGAAATGGCGAAGGCCAAGGGTGAGGAGGCCCCATTCCAGTTGGGCAGAGATTGGCACAATTAAAAATGACATTCAGGCCATCCTGGAGGAGATCAGGGGGATGCGGACAGACATTGGCGCAAAGGTAGCAGACCTCTCAGCACGGGTGGTCACCCTGGAGGACAAAATGGAGGGGGTGGAGGCTAACCAGACCTCAGTGGGGGTCCTGGAGGAGCAAACAGAAGCGTGCTTCTTGGAAGTGGAGAGGCAGGAGGAGGAACTGTGCCGAAGGTGGACGACATTGAAAACTGAGAGGCGGAACCACCTCTGGTTCTTTTGGCCGAAAGAGGTGGAAGGGGAATCCCCAGTGGGGATGGGGCGCAAGATACAGGAAATAATAGCAATGGTCCTGGGCTCAAAAGGAAGGAGAGAGGGTGACCTTGGACAGAGTGCACTGTGCTGGCGGAGGGAGCAGAGGACCAAGCTCAGTCCAGGCAAGGCTACACTCCTAGGGGGATAAGACGAGTCGCTTTGCTGAAGTGGAATACAGTGACTCCAGGGTAGCCATTTTTCAGGACCTGTCTGCGCACACACTAGCAAAGTGTAAGGAATGTGGTCCCTTCACCAAGTGGCTCCAGGAGAAGGGTGCGATATATAGATAGGGTTATCCCTTTGAGCTGTCCTTCGAGTGGGAGGGGGAGAGATACCACCTGGTCACGGAGGAAGAGGTCAAGCGTGCCACAGAGAAATTGGTGGGGCCTCAGGACCAAACTCTCCCTGAGAGAGGTGCACATGGACTGGATTACCAGCGTGAACCCTGAGGCCCAGACTCTGTGTGGGGAAGGCGCAAAGTACAAGGGTCCGAAATTTCCAGAAGCGTAATACCCCATCGCCCCGGAAAGAGGACACTTGAAGGGAATTTGGGGGATCCAATGGGTCTTCTCTGTTTTCTTAGTTGAATCCCAGGCCTCTCCGATCCCCGGTTCTGGTTGAGGAGGGAGGGGGAAGGGGAGGCATTTGCTTGTTGTGCTGTTGGTGATTTGGTAGAGGGGGGGACGACAAATGGGGAGGGGGCATTAGGGGGGAGGGTTCCAGGGGCTGTTGGTTCTGGTTAGGAAAAGTTGATTGGGTGTATGTGTTTTGGTGAGGAACTGAGGGGGAGAGGGGAGGTAGAAGGGATGATGATTAATACAACCAGGGCAGGGGCCGCATTCCTGGTGGTTCCACTCGTGTGACCAGTATGGTAGGGACGGACGGTCGTACGCCTCAGTTGGGGATCAGGGAGGGAGGGACGGGAGGAGAGTGGATGGGAGAGGGGGAGGGATAGGGATCTCATGCAGTGGTTCTTATGGATGGAGAGGGTAGGGTACCTACTTAAACTCGGGGCGAGTAATCGGCAAAAGGCAAGAAAGGGTTATGGCTGAGGTGAGGATCGCCACGCTGAATGTAAAAGGGTTAAACTCCCAAAATAAGAGATCGCTAACTGGCAACATGTTCCGCAAGCCGATATTGGCGATCTGCTTCTTGCAGGAGACTCACTATAAACAGGGGGCGGAATCTACAATAAAAGGTAAGGATAACGGTATGAATTTCTGGGCTTCCCAGAGACAACGCAAGAAGGAAGGGGAGGGTATCCTATTAGGGAAAACATTTCGGATGACGGAAGTCCACACCAAGAAGGGGTTTGGAGGCCGGTTCCTGGCAATATAGGGTGTTTCATTGAGGGGACGCAAATTACACTGGCTACCCTGTATGCACCCAATGCGGGGCAGTTGAGACTGTTGTGCCAAATATTCGGGATGTTAGGAAACTGGGCAGAGGGGGCCACAATTCTTGGGGGTGATTTCATCCTGGTGGCTGACCCGACGCTTGATTGGTGATCAGCAAAGGAGGGAGGCCCAGGGGAGGTGGGTAAAGAACATTGCCTTCAGGGATCTCCTGCAGGACCACTATTGGGCTGAAGTCTGGTGGGGTAATTTTCCCGGTCCATAGGATTATACATTTTTCTCCCCCATCTCCCATCAGACGTACACCAGGATAGACCTGCTGCTAGTCCCACAAGAGCTGAAGGGGGATGTAAGGGCACCTAAAGTTGAGGTGGTAACCTTGTCAGATCATGAGCTGGTGGTGGCAGAGTGGACGATACTGAAGCCACCCTAGCAGCACTCCCGCTGGAGGTGTAACAGCACAGAGGGACCAGGTATTCCAGGACTTTTTAGGGAAGGAGTTTCAGGCGTACTTCGACATCACTGATGACGGAGAGATGGGCATGGCAACGGCATGGAAGGCAACGAAGGCCACGATCTGGGAACTCCTTATTACTGAAGGGTCGCGAAAGAAAAGAGAAAGGGGGCTGCCTGAGGCCAGGCTTCAGGAGGAGCTGAAATCTTTGTGTACCCAACTGGCCTGGAGGCATGCAGACAAGGGAAAAACTCCTGGGCGAGATGAGGGATAAGAGCAGGAGCTCCACATGGTATTAAGCAGGGAGGTGTTTAAGAGGTTGAGGTTCACGTGGCAAAAATATTATGAATGCAGCGACAGGGTGGGAATACTCCTAGCAAATAGAGTGAGGGGTTGTAGGGTTAAAAGGAGAGTAGACAAGGTGCGAGATACTGATGGGGGCATGGTGGATAGAGAAAACGACATCCCGGCTCGGTTTGCAGCTTATTATCGGGAACTTTATACTAAACCGAGGGAGGTGGTGCAGGACTATCTGGTCGATCGACAGCTTCCCAAGCTCACAGCACCGGAGAGTGAAACCCTTGAGGGGGGGGTGATGCGTCAAGAGGTGTTGCAGGCGTTCCACAGATTAAAACCTGGGAAGGCTTTGCATGGGATGGGTTTACCGCTGAATTTTACAAACAGTACCAGTCATGTGCCCCTGGCTAAGCTGTTTAACTATTGTGGGGGACGGCACGATACCGCTGACGTTCCTTTGTGCCTTGATAGCAGTCATTTTGAAAACGGGAAAGGACCTAGCCAATTGTGCCCCTTACAGGCCCATCTCCCTCCTTAACGTGGACACCAAAATATTTGATAGGGTCCTCGAGTCTCGTCTGGAGTCCTGCCTCCCCTGATTGGTGCACCCAGATCAGGTGGGTTTTGTAATGCATAGGCAGGGGTCTGATAATATGTGAAAGATGCTTCATGTCCTTAGCGCACACAGTGGTGAAGGAAGAGGGGGTGCTGCTGCTGGCCTTGCATGTCAAGAATGCTTTCGATTGGGTGAGTTGGACCTTCATGGCAGAGGTCCTCTCGACCATAGGTATGGGTCTGAGGTGGAAGGGATGGATGGCGGCTTTATATTCCAATCCAGCGGCTAGGGTTGTGGTCAACAGGAGTGAGTTACAGTCCTTCCCGCTACAGCGGGGTACACAACAGCAATGTCCACTTTACCCGTTGCTTTGCGCATTGGTTATGGAACCATGGGCAGTGGCAATTAGTGAGAACGAAGGAACACAGGGAGTCTCGTTGGGGGGAGTAGGGTGTAAGATCAGTCTCTTGGCGGACGATGTCCTGCTTTATGTCACTAAGCCAGTGCAGTTGCTACCTCTCTCCACTCCCGCCCTCCTGCTGAAGACCCTGGTACAATACAGGGAATTATCTGGCTTTAAAGCCAATCTGGAGAAATTGGTGGCCTACGAGTTTGGGGGGCTATCTGAGACGGAGCAGGAATATATTGAGGGGTTGCAGTTTCAGGTGCAAGGAGACTCTTTTCATTACTTGAGGATACAGGTAACGTGTCACTATGGTGACCTTGTCCATAAGAACTTTCTGCCTCTATGGCTGACCGTTAGAGAGGACATGGAGAGGTGGGCGAGATTAGGGCTATCGTGGATGGCGCGTTTAAACTGTATTAATATGGTGGTGCTGCCCAAATGTTTGTTTTTATTTCAAATGCTCAAGGTGATAATCCCACTATCATTCTTCGTTGAAGTGAAGGCAGCCATGCTGAAATTCCTCTGGGTGGGGGCAAAGCCTAGAGTTGCTTACAGGACACTGACTTTACCAAAGGAGGAGGGGTGTGCTGGAGGTTTTGTGGTCTATTTGGAAAGAGGGGGGGGGAATAGGTGGTGGTCCACGTGGCCGTCACCTCTGAGTAGGGGTGTCACGGTATTAGTTTTATTACGGTACAATAACCTTCTTGCCAAACGACGGTATATCATGGTTATCGCGGTATAGCAGGTGGAGTAAATTAATCTTAACAAATATTTTCTAAAAGGTCATAAATTGTCAGATTTATCATCACAAACAAAACCAGGCACCCAGGGCCAGAATTGGGCTTTTCAACATACTTTCCACTGAAATGCCACCCCTTGCTTCATCCAAACACAAACACACGTGTGGAGAGGAGGAGGGGGGTGGGGAGGAGCCCTGCTGCGACTGGCAAAGCAAACTGAATAGCTTTTTTAAGTGGTCATTTAGGCTTTTAGCTCCCCCACTGGCTACTGGTGAAGATGAACATGTTGCCATCTTGATAACCTGCATGCCACAGATCAATGGAGTCTGATGGTAGTATACGCTTGTGCGCATACACACGCACACGCACTCTCTTTTTACGTTACAGCCTCTAATTTACTTCCGGGCCAAAAGGTGTTCAGTAATCACGGACATGTTACCCTTTGGTATGGCCGCAGGGAATACCCACAGAGATGGGTAAATTTCGCAGTGTGACTTATTACATGTAAATTCAATGATAGAACCAGGGAAATCCCCCATTGTCATATGTTTAGAAAACATTATCCATTATAAATATATAAACCCCAAAGCCGCCAACCCAAAGTCCCGGGAGGATAGCTCAGCGGCAACGTGCGTGCCTTGGAAGCAAGAAGACACGAAGCAACACAGGTTCGATCCCCGGGTCGGCGCTTAGAAACCTCTGGGTGTTTAAGCGTGTTATAAATACGCAACTAAGACAAAAACAATTACGCAACTAAATAAACAAAAACAATTTCTTTAACAGCGCCTCGATGCCCGCGGGCTGTGTGAGCGCTTTAAAAAAAAATGTAAATAAAAAAAAAAAAGTAAACCCTTTTCCTTCTTGCCACTGTATTTATTCTTCCTATTGCTAACATATTGATTTTGTGTCAGGCACGTGTGGTTTATGGAATGGCATTAAAAACTGCTCAAACTGAAACTGCTTGGCAGACGGCACATCCAACAGTGCAAGACCAAGACTGCGCAGCACTTGCTTACTGCAGCCTTTCCAAATCAGATTGAAAAGCACACTTAACAGTATGAACGGTATACCGGTATAAACAATGTGACGGTTATTATTGTTCAATTAAGTGGTTCACTGTATTTTTAACGGTATACCGTAATACCGTTACATCCCTACCTCTGAGCTGTATCTGGGCCCCACCTCTGAGGAGCCGTTAGCATTTCAGCTTTGGTACGAGGCGTAGCTAAGCAGGACCAGACAAATGTGGGAAGGGGGTACCTTATTGTGTTAAGTAGATTGGAGGAGGGCATGGGCCTTGGGAAATTGTCACTACCTACAGTTGAAAGGGGCCCTGACGGAAGCCCGCTGGGGTGAGAACTTGAGGAAGGGACTGGCAGACTTGAATGGCTCTGGATTACGAAGAGAGGCTCCAGGGGACTCATCACCGGTCTGTACAGGACGATCCTATTGGTGGAACCCAGGGATCCACTCCCAACTAGGGTTAGATGGGGGCAAGATCTGGGGAAGGGCATTGAGGATACACTATGGACGTGGATGTGTAGGAGGGTAGGGCGCTCAACCGTTTCCCTGTAGTATAGACACCAAGCTTTGAAGCTGCTACACAGAAGGCATTACTCACCAGCTGTGATAGCTAAAATGTGTAAGGGCTATGACCCGCACTGCTGGAAATGCCACTGGGCGACGGGGGACTATATCCATATGTGGTGTGGGTGTCCTAGAGTGCAATCATACTAGAGGGAAGTTCTGTCATGGATAAAAGTGGTAGACGGTATGCACAGGGAACTCTCACTGTGGCTTCTCCTTTTTGAGGTATAGTTAGAGGAGGACGAAATGGAAGATGCAGTCATGTTGGTCGTCCCGAGATGTTGTTTAGCCCAATTGTGGAAGAACCTGTGCATGCCTGTACAAAGTGGGTGGCGAAGATCCGAGCAATATGACATGGAATACCTAGTGCCTCTTTTGAAGGAATCTCGCTCTAACATTGAATCCCTCTGGCTCCCCTTTTTCAGAAGTAAGGGTGGTGAGTGGGGTGGGGGACCCAGAGGGGGGAGGTTGGGATGGTCTCGCTGTGTAGGAAGCCACCATGTTGCTATTGACTTATTGGGAGGGTAACAGAGAAAGGTGCCTCACTGTGTAACAGCTGTAATGCCGGCCTGCAGGCCTTGGACCCGTCCTGCGCGAATAATACCCCAGGGTTTTTTACTTATTGGAGTGAATTAGAACCTGCTGCATGAGGGGGGGGTAGCGAGGAGGGGGGAGTGGGGATCTGGGGAGGAATCGAGATGAGCATGGGAGGGGCATTACGTTGGGATGGTTCTTAAGGAAAGGTTTTATGATGCTTTGTAATGCAGTACCTAAAATGTCAATAAAGTTTATTTTTTTTTTTAAAAAAGTTAGCGTTAAAAGAGAGTCATTGTATAATTTATAATTACATTAGAGAGCCCTGTAACTGCTGGGTAGGCTGGAAGGAGATGAGGAATCAGTGATAGGAACATCCAGTAGAAAGAACCTCACCAGGGGAGTCATTTGTTCTAATAAACTGTGTCCTCCCATGGATTCCTCCTTTTAGATAGACTCCCATATCAGTAAGACCATTACAGAGAAGGGGAGGAGCACACTCTGTACTGATTATGACATAGGTTCTTTGATGATAGCCCAGCAGAAATGAGACTTAATTGAGGATACTATGCACAGGCAGTAGTGTTTTGCAAACGTGTGTATGAAAGGACCACGTTGCAGCCTGACAGATATCATTTACAGGTACCCTTCCTTGTAGGACAGAGGTAGGTGCCGCACCTCTAGTTGTACGTGCCCTGAAGCCTTCAGGGATTTCCTTACTCGCTGTGGTGTAGCATTCAGATACACATAGCACTATCCATCTAGAGATGGTTTGCTTTGTTATTCATTTGCCCGTTGTAAGGCTTGTGTATCCAATGAATAGCTGGTTTTACAGCCTGAATTGTCCTAGTGATGTAGAAACAGAGCCCTCTAGGGGTTGAGCCTATGCAGCCTTTCTTCCTCCTTGGATGGATGAGGAGGCGGCTAGACAGCTGGGAGACAGATTGAGACAGGCGAAACTCTGACATGACCTTTGGAAGGAACGAAGAGCGCACTCAAAGAGTCACCTTGTGGCTGGAAAATATAGTAAAAGGTGGCTTATAGGACAGGGCCTGCAATCAGCTTAATCTCTGGGTAGAGGAAATGGCAACCAAAAAGGCTGTTTTCCAAGGTAGTAGTCTGAGGGCACAAACGTAATGGCTCAAATGAGGAAGCCATGAGAAAGATCAACGCTAGGTTTAAATCCCATGCCGGGACCATGAAAGGTGTTGGAGGGAGAGTGTTAGGACTTTTAAAAATTGTACCATAAGGGGAATGGAGAAGGAGAAACTACTTACCGGTAATGTACTTGCTATGGATTCTTCTCCCGCAGATTCCTCATCTGATAGATATCCTTTTCAGTGTCAACTGCTCAGAAAACATTTCAACAGGGGGCTTATTGCATCTCGACTCGGCCATCCATCCATCTTGACTCAATGCGCTGGTTATCGACTCTGGACATGGCGTCAGTCACCGTACATAAACTGCGTCACTATTCACCAGTACCCCAGTTCCTTTTTTCTGCACGCTCAGCACGCTGCTCAAGCAAACTGCAAATTTGCTTTCCAGTCCAGATGTCCACTTCAAAAGATGTCCTGACTGTACTTCAAAAATGTCTTTGACCAACCCACATGATATTTGCATGTGGTTCATAGGTGCCGACCACGTGACCAAGGACTGTGGGTCGTGTCAAACGATGAACCCTAAATCGTTGGGGTGCGTTCCAGTAAATTAAAAGTGATCGTCATCAAAGTAGCCAGCCCGATCCACCATGAGGCCGTCTGGTCATGAGACGAAAGACCCCATCCCGGAGAAAGAGGACAGGCACCGTAAAATGGGAAAAAAGAGGTTGCACTCAAGGAGTCATTGCTCATCCTCCTCTTCCAACATGACTCTGATTCGTCAGAGGAAAGAGGTCAGCCCTCATCTGGGAATGATACTACTAGAGGTGAGTGGTAAACCTTTAAAAAGCAGGTGCTCAACATTAGGAAGGCGGTCCTCATGGGTACGGGGCAACCCTCAAAGCAGCAGACCTTGTCAGTCCCAGCTATGCCTGGTACGTCGGGCAACATGGAGACTGTTAGGAGTGAAACACTCTGTGGCGACACGACCGTCGACATATTGTTGATGCCTTCAAAACCACTTACGGCGCTGATGAGCTTTGCGCCATCCGTTCCGAAGCCATCAAGGTCGATATCGGCGCCAACAATGTCATTTGTTTAAAAATGTTGAGTTCACTGTAAAAGGAGTTTTTTTTCCGAAATTATCCATAAATAGATTGGCAACATCAGGGGCGAAAGTGGCGCCCAGACGGGTCCCATGGCATTGGTGGTAAAAGGTTTGTTTGTAAATGAAATAGTTTTCCATCAGGGCTATTCTTGTACATTCCAGGAGGAAAGCTGTGGAGAGGTTCCAATGTCGTTCTCAGGCCGAGGTAGGTTTTTAGGACTTGTAGGTACTCCAATTGTGGATACTTGTGTATAGTGATTCCACATCTAGGGTCACTAGTAGATCTCTTTGTCCTACTCATATTGTGTCCAATTTCTTTATCATGGCCGTGGTGTCTTGGCTATAGGAAGGCATTTTGCAAATGAAGGGTCTCAGGAAGTGGTCGATGTAGATGGATAGTGGTTCAATTACTGATCCGATGCCTGCTACGATAGGTTTTCACGGCGGGTTGGTTATGTTCTTGTGGATCTTCGGGAGCAGGTAGAAAGCTGGGATAATAGGGTGTTGATTTACCAGAAAATATTTCTCGTCCTCGTCTATCCAGCCTTCATCGTAGACGTGGCTCATCAAACTTGTGATCTCTGCCAAAATCCTGGATGGGGGACCTGAGGCTATTTGTCTGTAGGATCTTGTGTTAGTTAATTGTCTTGTGACTTCCTCGTCATATAGATGGTTGTTCCAGAGGACAATGCCTCCACCCTTATCCGCCGGTTTTATGAGAAAACTTTTGAGTTGCCAAAAGGTTGTTCTTAAATGGTGTTTTCTTATTGAATGCGTTGCGCATTTCTAACAGAAGAACAAGTTACTCTCTTACCTGGTAACGTTCTTTCGATGGGATGGTCTGACGATGTATTCCATATCTATGACAGTTATCACCACAGCTGTGCTGCTTCGGAAAATCTTTCGGCGTCTGCGTCCTGCGTCGATGTCGTCAATACGCCGTCCTCGAGGACCTCCTCCGACGGCCGACGTCACCAAATGTTATAAGTAGGACGCACGACGCCCGTAGCCTCAGTTGTAGTTTTTTCCCCAGAACGTGTGGTACCAGTCTTCTGCCAGTCTGACACACAAAGCCTTGCAGAAACGTAAGCTGCAATCGCATAAGAAATTCTGTAGCGGGGAAGGCAGGGAGGGAGCGATATGGAATACGTCGTCGGACCATCCCATCGAAAGAACGTTACCAGGTAAGAGAGTAACTTGTTCTTCAAGGGGATTGGGTCCTCCGACGTATTCCATATCTATAACAGACTCCCAAAGCAGTACCAATGCAAGGAGGTGGGAAAACAATTTAGAAAACAGAAATTTAGAATGCCCAATCAAATTGCGGAGTAAAGGACCGCCTTGCCAAAGGCCAGATCCTGCCCACGGATGGAATCGAGGGAGTAGTGATGTACAAAAGTATGTACCGAAGCCCAGGTGGCTGCATCACAGATGTTACGAATAGGAACACCCCTCTGTAGGGCAGTAGAGGCAGCCATACCCCTGGTATGATATATGGCATTTGTAACGCGCCTATACACAAGTGTTTCAAGGCGCGACGAGGCAGGGGGGCAACAATGGAAGACAGACAACGATCCTACTAGGCCAGGTGTCATTCAGAACGCGCAAGTGCAAGGAAAGAGGGGAAGGGAAAAGTGCATGGGGGAAAGGGAGAGGGGAAAGTGCAGTACAGGGTTATTAACATACAGCATACAGGATAAATAACAAGGGCCAGCTGGTGGCAAGTGCGAGGTAAGTGCAGACAAGTGCTGGGAAGGGGGGCTGTAGGGATACAGACACAGTCCCATAGTGCAGGGGTTGCCAGGGAGGCAGTGCAGGGGAGAGTGAACCCAGTTGCAGATTCAGTGCAGTTTCAGTAGTATAAGCAGGGGAGAGGGGGAGAGAAAGCGGAGGCAAAGAGGAAGGTTTTGAGGTGCTTCCGGAACCAGAGATGGTTCTCCTCATGTTTCAGGGAGGCAGGAAGGTTGTTAAAGAGGGAGGCCCCTGCAGTGGACAGAGATCTGCCCCCAACTTGTTGTTTGGAGAAGCGGTTAACCCTGAGGGAGTTGGAGGCAGATGAGCGAAGAGCTTGAGAAGGAAGATATTTAGGAAGAGAGAGTTGAAGGTATTTTGGCCCAAGGCCCCAGACGGCCTTGTGGACAATGCAGAGGGTTTTGAACTTGATCCTCGCAGTCACTGGGAGCTAGTGTAGTTTTTTCAGTCCTGGAGAGACCCGGTCCCTGGGCTTGAGGCCAAGGACAAGTCTCGCAGTCCTGTACTGGATGAGTTGCAAAGGGCGGAGAGTAGAGGCGGGCAGATTTAGATAGAGGCTGTTACAGTAGTCCAGCTTCGAGAGAACCAGGGGTCTAGAGACAGTGAGCTTCTGGGGGAAGGAGAGGAAAGGAAGGATACCTCTGAGGAGGTGTAGCTGGTAGTGTGACTTCTTCAAGACGTCGGATATGTGAGGAGAGAAGGAGAGTGTGGAGTCGAAGATGACCCCAAGGTTTTTTGCCTTGCAGGTAGGAGCAGGAAGAGGGCCGGAGAGGCCGGCCAGAGAGCTGCAGGGAAGGAGGGAGTGGGTGTGCCGATGAGTAGAATCTCAGTCTTACTGGCATTAAGGCAGAGGTCGTTGGCGGCACACCATTCCTGGATAGCAGAAAGACAGTCAGAGATGAGGGAAGAAGAAGAGGGGGCCGAGGGTAGCCTGAAAATGAGCTTGGTATCATCCGCATAGCACTGAAAGTAGGGGCAGAGAGCGGCGATGCGGTGGGCGAGAAGTGCCAGATACTGGTTGAACAGCCAGGGAGAGAGTTTAGATCCCTGGGGGACACCACAGGTAGAGAAAAAGATGTCAGAGAGGAAACACCCCAGTTGAACCTGGGAGGGTCGATTGGAGAGGAAAGAGGTCAGCCACGCCAGAGCCTGACCAGTTATACCCAGGTTATCACGGAGACGGTTGAGCAGGATGGTATGGTTGACAGTATCAAAGGCAGAAGAGAGATCAAGCAAAATGAGAACACATGGAATGTTAGAGTCAAGGTTTGAGAGCAGGTCCTCACGGATGTTCAGGAGAGCAGTGTCCGTGCTTCTGGCAGCTCTGAAGCCAGACTGATGGTCATGAAGACTACCAACAGATTCAGCATGGAGATTAAGCTGGGAGATGGCCAGTTTCTCCAGGAAGGGAGTGATAGAGATTGGGCGATAGTTAGCTGGGCAGGAAGGGTCGGAAGAGGGTTTCTTAAGAAGGGGGTGCACAAGGGAGTGCTTGAGAGGGGATGGGAAGACTCCAGAGGCAAAGGAGTGATTGCAGAAGTCAGCAAGGGCAGGAGCCAAGGAGTCTATGTGGTCCTTGATAGTCTTAGAGGAACAGGGGTGGACCTGTTTTGACGAGACTTTCATAGATCGGACTTGTCTTGAAACCTTGTCAGCAGAAAAAAGGGGAAAGGCAGAGAAGGAGAGAGGAGGGGTGGCTGCAGAAGGGCCAGAGGAAGGGCAGGGAATAGAGGGGGGGAGGTGATAGGAGGAGAGTGAGGACAGGATGTCCTGAGTTTTTTAAATGAAGTGAGAGGTCAGTGCCGTGCAGAGGGCCTGGGAGGGGACAGGAGAGGTAGAGACTGCAGCAGGGTTGGCCAGCTCCTTGCAGATTTTAAAGATTTCGGCCGAATTGTTAGATGCCGCAGGGATGCGGGCTTGGATAAGGGCTCTCTTCTTGGTGAGAACGGAGAGCCGGTATTGCCTTTGGAACAGCCAACAGGCCAGTTCGTCAGAGGATGAACATGAAGCACGCCATTTCCTCTCTGCCACCCTGGACTTGCGTTTGAGGGTGACGAGATCCGAGCCATACCAGGAGTTACATTTGGCTTTGGGCTTCAGGCGGATTCTCATGACAGGGGCAAGGATATCAAGAGTATCCGATATAGCAGAGTGGAGAGGGCTGTGTCAGGGTGGCAGTCAGCCGAAGGGAAAGGAGGGGGCGAGAAGGTGGCAGCGAAAGCCTCAACTGACACGCGCTTCATGGGTCGGATGACCGAGAAGGAAGGTGGCAGTGATGGGGGTGGCTTTGCCTGTGGGGTAGGGAGGGTGAGGTGGGAGGAGAGGAGAAAGTGATCACTCCAGGAGAGAGGAGTGGAGAGAGGGACAGAGAGGGGAAGGTCAGAGGAGATCAGGGCATCAAGAGTGTGCCCTGCAGAATGAGTCGGCCCAGATAGGAGAATAGAGAGTGAGAGCGAGTCGCAGAGGTCGCAAAAGAGTCCAGAGGGGGGACAGGAGGCATCCAGGTGGATCTTGAAGTCTCCAAGAAAGAGGACTTGAGTAGTTGAGGACAGGAGTGAGGAGGAGACGTCCGCCCACTCGGAGAGGAAGGAGGAAATTTGACCAGGTGGCCGATAGATAGTAGCCAAGGTAAGGGAATGGCTAGGAGAGAGAGAGAGTCGGCAGATAAGACATTCAAAAGAGGAGTAGATCTGCGTGGGAGTAACAGTGGCAGGAATCCACTCAGGGAAGATAAGGGCCACACCCCCCAGCACGGTTGGGCCTGAGCACGGAGGGGATCTTGTAACCGTCAGGTAGGAGTGTGTCAAAGCTGGTGACAGAGCTGGCCGTGAACCATGTCTCAGTGAGACAGAGTACGTCAAGGTCAAGTTCCTCAAGAAGGCGGCGGATATCAGAGGAATGTTTGACGGCAGAGTGAGAGTTAAGAATGGCAATGTGGAGAAGGTTGCCATCTTTGAAGGACTTCCGGGGAGGGGTACAGATCAGAGGTATGCCCTGCGGAGGTGAAGGAGCACGAGAGGGGTGGGGAGGGAGGGTAGAGGCAAGGTAGTCGAGGACAGAGGAGGGGGCACAGCAGGAGAGGAAAGAAAGTTGATGAGGCGCGGGAAGCGTCTATCGAAGAGGTGAAGGTTGGCCTGAGGGCCTTGGACCAAGACGGTCCCATTAGCCTAGACATTAATGATGGCCTTAGAGAAGTGGAAGGAGGCCAAGAGGACATCCCAACGGGTGCCACCATTAATGGGAGAAGTGGAGAAAGGAGAGAGCACAGAGACCATATGAAGGGTCCATAGTTCAGGTGAAGGCACGAAAAAGAGGATGTCAGTGAGAGTTTCCTTGGAGGAGGCACTAGTGTAGGTGTCAGCGATAGGGAGGCCTGGGTTGGAGACCAGGATGTCCTTTTTAAACTTTTTCCTACCAGATTTAGTGAGGAGAACAGGATAGTCAATGGAGAAGCAGTTAGAAAAGATCGGTGAGATAGAGAGCACCATGGAATAGGAGGGAGTGGGGGGGGGGAGACAGAACAAGCGCAAGCGGACAGGAAGAGAGCGGCAAGCCCTAGTTTACCACAAAATTCAGAACACAGTGAACACAGTAATGCATATCAGGTACACAGAGGAGAGGCCACCTAAGTTTGAAAATCCAGCGGGGGGAGAAAAACCCTAGTTTACCACAAATTCAGAACACAGTGAACACAGTAATGCGTATCAGGTAATCAGGTACACAGTGGAGAGGCCACCTAAGTTTGAAAATCCTGCGGGGGGAGAAAAACCCTAGTTTACCACAAATTCAGAACACAGTGAACACAGTAATGCGTATCAGGTACACAGTGGAGAGGCCACCTAAGTTTGAAAATCCTGCGGCGGGAGAAAAACCACAAATTCAGAACACAAAGAAGTGTAGACAACCTGCGAGGAAGTGAACAGGTAAGGGTTGGGTGGGCCGGGGGGAGCAGGAGGAGCTCATAGATGGAGCTGCGGTATGGTGCCTGGCGTCACTTGCGGACACCTGCAGACACACCGGGAGCCACACAGGAGGGAGCCGCCCTTTGCCTAAGGGGCCCTTAGCCGTGGGGCTGCCGGGCAGGGGCTGCCCTGGTAGAACCAATAAGAGGAGGAGGAGACAGGGGGTTAGAGCCAATCAGGGGGGAGCTGGGAGTCTTGGAGGCGGGAGGGAGGGATGGGAAACCAGGAGAAACACAGAAGGGGAGAGGGGCCTGGGAGAACACACAAGGGGGAAAAATAACAACGGTAGAATGGGTCCGCAAGCCGACCGGTGGGTCCTTACCCGCCAAGCGGTAACACTCAGAGATAGCCAAAATAATTCAGCGAGACAAAGTCTGTTTCGTCACAGCTTGTCCCAAACGCTTCCCAGCGTAACCAAAGAAAAGTTGATCGTCCACTCTGACCTGGGACATGCGTGAAATATAAAAGCTTAACTCTCTTCCTTAACTCTTCCTTACCAGGATGTGGAGGAGAATAAAACGCCGGAAGAACAACCTTCTGGCCTAAATGAAATTCCGACACCACCTTCGGAAGAAAGGAAGGACGAACTCTAAGGACAACCCTGTCCTTATGAAACACAGTGAAGGGTGGCTTAACTGAAAGTGCCTGTAACTCTCTCACTCTGCGACCGGAAGTGACCGCAACCAAAAATACAGTTTTAAGAGACAACAGTCTCAAAGGGCATGAATGCAAAGGCTCAAACAGAGCACCCACCAGAAACTTGAGAACAAGGTTTAAATCCCAACTGGGCACCTGAAAAGGTGACGGCGGGAACACATTAGTGAGCCCTTTCAGAAACTGAGAAATTAAAGGAATTTTAAAATAGGAACACTCTTCAAACGAGCGCTTAAATTTGGACAGCACCGCCAGGTAACTTTTTAACGGTACCCACTTGCAAGCCCCTGTGGGCCAAAGAAAGCAAAAAAGACAGAACCATGGGAATGTCACATGCAAAAGGATCCACATTCTTAACCCTGTACCAGACGCAGAACTTACACCAACGGCAACGGTACAGGGACTTTGTTGCCGGCCGTCTGGCCGAGAGCAACACCTCCATCACGTCTTCAGGGAGGTCCCAATCGTTATACCTCAACCTTTCCAAAGCCAAGCGTGAAAGTTGAGGGATCTGACCTCTGGATGGAGAACCTGACACCCCCTCTTGTGAGAGCAGATCGTCTCGGTAGGGAAGACGACGTGGAGGGCAGATGGACAAGTCGAGAAGGTCCGGGTACCACGTCCTCCCGGCCCACGCCGGAGCAATGAGGATCATCCGGGAACCGAACCTCCGTAACCTCCGCAGTACTTGCGGGATGACGGGGACTCGAGGAAATGCGTACAGCAGTGGGAATAACCACTCCACCATGAACGCATCTCCTAATGTCAGGAATCAGATCTGGGGTAAAGAAGGCGCTTCTTGTACCCAAAGAGGTGCTAATTAGCTAGAAACTACATTTCCCAGCATGCTTTGGGAAGTATGTAGTCCTTAGCGTTTCACGCGGCACGCCAGCTGGTCATTACTGAGCTTTGCTTAAAGACCGCCGCCGCCCGTGTCTCAGTGCAGGTAATTTCCGTTTATTAGCACGGGCGGCGGCAGCTGAGGACGTGAGGTAATGCATGAGCGCTGGGACGCCGGAGGACTGGGGAGCTGTATTCCGGGCCGCGACAGTAAATTTCTTCATTAGGAGAAAAACCAGAGCTGGGCCGCGGCAGTGAACGGCTTCATCCTCAGTGTTGGGCATCAATCTTCAGGGTCTGGATGTCCTCGGAAGGCATCCGGACCGTCAGTTAAGTCCATTACGCTTTTGGCATGTTTGTGTTTATACAGCCTGAATCCTTTGCTTACTTATGATGCCACGATAAGGGAGAGCGTGTGAAGGAACATGCCATTTATTTCTGAACAAACATTAAGCCTGGATAATAATTAGTTTTGCAAGGAGAGTATCATTTTGAGCTAAGACATGATTTCAGGGAGCATTCCATTGGGCCCACACAGCAAGAGGGCATGTGCTTTATGTCATTGTTTTTAACAAGTGTTTGTTGCTTCAATGTGCCCACCGGGCCATGAGTCTCGTAACTTTGTTGTTTGTGCCATTTTGCTTGTCTGCAAACCCTCCGTGTTTCAAGAGTATGTTGCAAAGGGTGCTTCAGTCTTATGTCATGTCTAAGTGTCTAACCCTATTTTGTTGTGTGCAAGGTGGTGTCTCATATGGACACTAATAAGAGTATGTAGAGCTTGATAATTACTGTTTCCTAGTAGGGTATGTAATAAGTTCATTGCAGGTCTAGGAGGTTGTGGTTTCAGGATTTAGGATACAGGTATAGGAGTATTGACCTACACAGTATTATATTGCTCTGTACTTGCTTGTTATGTTTCCCCCTCCTTTCTTTGTCACTCCACCCCCTTTCCCTAACTCCGTCTTCCCCCCATTGGCTGCCACGTGGTTCCCTGTGATATTATATTCAGGCGCCCGTGCCAACCATGGTGGGAGGGTCGATCTATTCGGCGTCTGTGGTTCGGGAGGGGGGGGGGGGGTCGAGTCCCCTATTCCCTTGTTAAGTTTGACACCTAAGGCTCGTTTGGAGGAAATTCCCGCGAGCAGAACCTCTCGCACTTCCGGTTGGCACTGGAGGTGAAGAGATCCACTTGAGGGGTCCCCCAAAGGGCGAAGATCTCCAAGAGAATCTCCTGAGCCAACTCCCACTCGTGAGAGATCGCGCTCTGCCTGCTCAGAACGTCCGCCGTCTCGTTTTCGTCTCCGGCCAGATGAACTGCCGAGATCGAAACTTCCTGCTGGATTGCCCAGAACCAGAGCTGCATCGCCTCCCTGCACAGAGGAAGTGACCCTGTCCCCCCCTTTTTGTTGAGGTAGTGCATGGCCACCGTGTTGTCCCTTAGGATCAGGACATTCTTCCTCGCACAGTCGGCAGAAAAGCCTTCAGGGCTAGCCTGATGGCCCTCAGCTCCAACAGATTGATATGCAGTCTGGACTCCGACGGGGACCAACGACCGCTGACTGTCATCTCGTTGGCATGAGCGCCCCATCACGTGAGGGATGCGTCCGTCATGATCGTCACCTCTGGCCAGGGTAGCCAAAATGGAGCCCCCCTCATCAGATTGCCTTCGTCGGCCCACCACAGAAGGTCCTGGGCGATCGAGGACGGCACCTGAACAGGATCCGACATCCTGCCGGAGGACTGAGACCACTGGAGCTTGAGTGCCCATTGCAAAGATCTCATCCGCAACCTGGCCTCTGGCACCAGAAGAATGCAGGATGCCCTGAGGCCGAGCAATCTCAAGAACTCGAACGCTGGGAGACTCTGGGCAAGCTGAAACTTGTGCACCATCTGCTGAATGTGATGAGCCCTCACCTGGGGAGGAAAACACTGCCCCAGGGACATGTTGAGCACTGCTCCGATGTACTGGAGCCTCTGAGTCGGTGTCAAATGAGACTTCTTTAAGTTGAGGGAGAAGCCCAGCTTGTGGAGGGAGTGGCAGGTGATGGACAGATGATCCAGGACTTGCTCGAGAGAGTGCGCCCTGATCAACCAATCGTCCAGGTAGGGGTAGACGTGAATCCCCCCTTTCCTGAGATGCGCTGCCACTACTATCATGAGCTTGGTGAAGACCCTCGGGGCGGAGGTCTATCGGAACGGTAGGACCCGAAACTGAAAGTGCGAGTCTCCAACCGCAAACCTCAGGTACTTCTTGTGCTTTGGATGGATTGGCACATGAAAATAAGTGTCCTTGAGGTCGAGAGACACCAACCAGTCCTGAAGTTGAAGGGCCTGGAGGACTTGAAAGAGAGTAACCATCTTGAACTTGTCCTTCCTGAGGAGTTTGTTCAAACCGCGCAAATCCATTATGGGTCTCAATCCCCGTCTTTCTTGGAAATCAAAAAATAAGGGGAATACCATCCCTTGTTCCTCTCTGCTACAGGCACCAGTTCTATGGCGCCTTTCTCCAGCAAGGATTGAATTTCCTGCGCAAGGGGCGGATCCGGATTCTTCAAAGAGATTCCCCGGTGGATTGTCGTGAGGCCTCTGCCGGAAAGGAAGACAGTAGCCGTGGGCTATGATCTCCAGAACCCACACATCTGAAGTAATGGCACGCCACTCTACAAGATGCTGCACCAGCCTTCCCCCAACCGACGAACCATGGGACATGGCCTCATGACTGAGATGAAGCGGCTGCAGCGTTGCCTGAGGGCAAAGAGGCAACTGCCCGAGCGGCCTTGGCACCTCGAGTACCTTGTTTTCCACCTCTGGCACCCCTACGGTGGCCCCTTTGGCCGAATAAGACGGAATTGTTCCACAATGAGCGAATATGACAGCAAAAGCAAAGAACTAGCAACACGTCTAAAAGAACAAGGCTACCCAAAGCACATAGTCCGCCAAGCAAGAAAACGTGTCAAACACACCAACCGTGAAGCATGTCTCACACCCACCAAAAAATAACAACACAACACGTAAATGACTTGCGTCAAAACCTTCACTCCCATGAGCGATTCCATCAGAAAAAGTTCCCAAGCACTGGGACAAACTCCAGACAGACTCTTTCAGACCAGAGAAACCCAGATTTGCTTTTAAACGCAGTCGCAATCTAAAAGATCATCTTGTACACACGTACACAGAAATGGACAAACCTAACAACGATCAGACCACACTATGGCAACTCCCACCAGTCAAAGGCCATTTTAAATGCGGGCACTGTTCTGTCTGTACCCTAACAGCCAACCTCAGAACAATCACTTTGCAAGGTAAACCTTGGACCCTAAATTCTTTCACCAACTGTAGAACAAAATGGTCCGTGTACATAATCAGATGCCCATGTGACCTTATCTATGTGGGCAAATGCAAAAGAGAAATACGGCAACGCATCTGAGAACACCGTTCTTGTGTTCGCAATCAAATTGAAGACAAACCCCTGGTGGCACATTTCAAAGCCAAAAAACACACCCATGATGACATTTTTTTGGGCAATACTGCAAACAGTGGGGAACCCATTCCCGGCGGTGACAGAGACCGCGCACTGCGCAAACTCGAGCAAAATTGGATTTATCGTTTGAACTCAGTGAAAGATGGCTTGAACATTTCTATCGAATGGAACCTCTTTTTCAATAGATAGATGCTAATATACATTTCCAATGGCCCTGGTGTTTTAAGTTCCCACCCTGTGTATTCTTCATCACAAAGAGACATTTAGACAAAAATGTTGTTGTTCTATTGGGTTTTGCATAGTGTTGATTTTTAGATATCCTCAATGACTATGTTCTGCAAACAAATACAGTGTTTGCCACTACCCTGTCTCCAAAGGCTTTTGGTGTGTTCGTAGTAAACATTTTCCACACGCATCCAACATGTCAAAATACACTCATCAAGTCTGCACTGCCATGTATGCATATACACGTGAATGTTTGCAATGTATTCAAAAAGTACTCCCGATAGATGAAATCACTATATAGATGACAATTAGTTGGTGTAGACAATAATGTGTTGATAAATGACTGCTCATATGTTTCCATCTGGCGGCAAATAAACCCTTCTATCTGCATTTACACACCATAACAAGCCCGGCCCTTGTCATTTCTGGGCTCTGACAAAGTGTCCCACATACACCCATGCGCATACACTCCGCTGACCATACGCGGCACAATTTTCCAGCGTCTACAGTGACACAGCTCTTTCAGAAATTAGGTAAGCCTGCTGTTGTTCCATCCGACAGTTCCCATTTAATGGAAACTTCTACGATCTCTGTTTCACACTAATGCTGCTATCTTTTAAGTGCATGCTGCTCCTTAGTTTTATTCCGCACAGCGTTTTGATATCATCTACACCACGGTGCAGCCCGTGTGAGCACCGCATAAGGGCGTATTGCGACACCCTGAGGCACAAGCACGTCCCTTAGTTTTATGACTATTCACAACTGTAAACACCTCGAAGCCCACTGGCTAATCAGCACTGCCTCCATTATGTGGTTCCCACGTTTGCATCCTCATGTAAATCGAAAAATAAAACAAAATACACCTCCCATTCTACGGGTTATAAGTACCTAAAAATCTTTTTTCACCAAGACACTTTACCTCTATTCAATTCACCAAATTATTCTAAAATACATCTTTTTAGACTATGGCCTCTGACCTCTGCAGTTCTGCCTCCCAGCCGCATCTACCACCCCCTGGCAAAATCCAATCAAGTTTTTCAAGACAAGGCGCTTTACTTATCTGACATGGTAGGTCTCCCTCTCTTTTTGCAGCAATATGGTTAACTAACCTACTAAAACCACTTCTCTTGTCACTAACACAGTCCCCCTCTACTATAGGTGGACGCCTTTCTCAGCTAACAACGTTCCGACCTAATACTTGTCCTGAAGACAGTTCGGTACATCCCAGCAGCGCTGCTCACCTCGCACAGCCACTGCCCACCACCAACTATACACCGAACCAGAAACACCTACCAGTGTATCGACAATGTTAACGCATTGTTAATGTTAAACAACGCAAGAAATCAAACAATTTGTCACTCTGCCTACTAACCGACTAAATATGCAGTCAAAGAATTACTTGAACATGCATATTCCACGTGCTACGCCACCATGTGTATTTATGTCTTTCTGTTAGTCTTAATAAATTCTTGTATCGCTTTTCACCCTTGTAGTCTATAGTGACATTCTATTCTGGGAGCCAGCAGCCACCTGGCCCCCCTGCAAATGTGAGGTGACCTTGGGTCACGCCTATGTCTAGGGTAGCCTATGACCATCTCCTTTTTGTTTTGACCATATCTCTTAACCCTCTAAAGTCAGGCCCCCTTACAAAAAAAGAGGGTTCCGCCCATTTTTTCCTACATCTCTGGTAGGACTCAATCCATTAGAAATAGAGATCTTACATGTGCAATCTATGCAAAGCCTGAACCCCGATGGTTTATAAAAACCTAACATCGCTAGATAACTATTTAATGAAGCGTGATGCAGAGAAAATTCTTATGAGATGACGGGGCATGCTGTGCCCTATATTTACTTCAGATGCCATGATTTCCAGAGTTCAGGAGTGATCCACTCGAGAGAGTAGGCGCTATGGCTCCTGTGCTGGGGGAAAAAGGTCCTGACGCCAGCCATGACATATCTAAGATAAGGAATCTGTGGGAGGACATTATCCATTTGAAATAACTATTACTTGGAAACTGCCATGCACAATCACAAATTGTATCATCCATGATAACACTGACGCCATGTTATATATGACATCATTGATTTGTGCACATTGTGCTTAAAAGGTGTGCTTGAACTGGGTTTTGATCCATTATGAATACTCAGAAACTGTAGCTTGTTATGGCTCAGACATCAACAGATGACACAATGCCCAGGTTATAATGTTCAAGGGGCTTTATTGCACAGCATAATTAAGCTAAGGAATAAGGGACAACTGAGAACAGGCTAATGGGGAGCTCAAAGGATGATTAACAAGTCAAACATTAAAAGGGACCATAGAGAACCAGTTCTTGCATCCCTTCCTTAGTATCGGTCAACCGGTGGTCAAAAAGTCGCTCACAGTCTTTGGGATTTAAGTGGCAAGGTGCTTCTGCCTTGGCTCTTTTAGTTGCCAACGTTGTCTTTTGTCAAACATATCAGCATGTCAATCTCTTCACCTATGGTTTGCATGGTTGTCTCGACATATGCCACTCGTCAGACTCCTTGTGATCTTGGCCAAGAGGGTGTGGGACCTGGGGCTTGGCAAGCCAAACCCTGTTGATGATTGTGGCAGACCCTGAAACCGCCTCCTATAGCACTTGCGTCTCAACCTTTCTACCAGACTTTTTCCCCTTATCTCGGACACCTCCTGCTCAGACGTAGCCTCCTTCTTTTGCTCCTGGATGATTTGCAAAGCTCTGCCCCTCTCAACTTCCCTTTGATTACCTCCTTTCAACACTTTCTCTCCTCGCCTGATAATCAAATAGTTCTTCTCCTAACCTCCTTTTTTAACCTACAAGCCAACACATCTTCATTGCTTTCTTCATTGCCCTAGACAGCTGTTTCCACCTTCTCCATTATTCCCTCCACTTCTTAATGTCTTCCCTTTCTATCCACCCCCTTTCTCGCCGCCCAAGGTTTCCGCTGTAATACCTCCCTTTTGGATGTTTCCTCCTCGACCTCTCCTTGATGGCTCCTGTTCTCTTTGCCCAGATTTATCCACCTAGTCTTCAATCTCATCTCATCTTTCCTAGATGTTACTTCTTCCACCTCCCTTCAATGACTTCCCTCTGTTGCCTTTTTACCACCTTGTCTCCTCGCCCTCTTTCCTGGATGTTATCTCACTCTATTGATGACTTTCTCTCCTCCACTCTTCTTAACTTCTCCTGCATCACTGTCATTGCTGACAATATTTAATGATCTAGAACTCAAAAGACTAATTTATCCAATGAGTAACCCAAATGCACTCCAACAGGGAAACAGCCTCATAGTATTCAAGCAGTTAAGATATTTAATTAAAAACAAACTCAAAAGAACCATAAGAAATGTATAGGCATTTCAAGAAGATATTTTACTCCAAAAATATTTTTAAAAAGTTACTTTTGAACGAATACAGTAAGTACAAATTCAAATACAAACAATATGATACTGCTCTGTACAAGGTACAATACATTACTCAATCAATGAGTTGACAGCAGACAATTATCGCAGGAGAATAAATGTTTGCAAACTTCTTCCATGCTCACAACACGTTTTGGTTAATTAGATATGTCCTTTTTCAAAGGTTTCATGCTGTCGTTTTATAAAAATCAATTCAGAAATTAGCCTATTCGTCATGTATCATACCAACCTTCATTAAGGTAACATGGCATTCAAGAACAATAATGCCCATAAAGAAGAATACTATCAGATATCGGAACAGAAAAAATCTACTAATTCACCATTATAATGTCAGAGAGATAGCTCACCACTTCTAATGAAGTAGTTCGCACATTCATAGGTAGTTAGAGAATGTGTATGCCAACCCAGTGGATGCACCACCTGTAACAAAACAAGAGTTGTCAGTTCAGAAAAACAGACATCTAATGCAACCCCTCATAATAGGGCAACAAATATTCACAGAAGTTTATCTCACCTGAAAGTACTACTGTATCAACGGGAAGTGAGGCACAGATTTGGCGAACCATTCGGCTGCCCCGCTCTTGTTGCTTACAACGCCGAATGAAACAGCATCTCACATGACCTGGCAACAAGCCTCAAGACATCACAGCGCGCCGATACGACAGACATATTGGAATGGTATTGGTAAATCCTTATTCAACAAAAATAGTAGTACACGAACCAAGCATATCACTGTGAATGCTTGATTTGTCATCGTTGTTGTTAGGCAGGAACCTGTGCAGTTCAAATCACGCATTCACAAATCAGTGAATCAAATCAAGTGACAAATCAAGCATTCAGTTCCCTCTGGGACCACTGCAAAAGATTTAAGACTACAGGTGTTTGGCAGTAAACCCACTTGGTAGCAGTCTGTACCACACAGATTCACTTGGTAGCTGTGGCTGAGCAGTCAGACTTCCCTCAAGAAGAGTTAGGCAGTATACAGAGTATTCACAATAGGTCAAGAGAACACAATAGAACAAGTAAACACTGACCAGGGCTTGGTGTAAAAGAGATAAAATTATTTATTTAAAAACCACATCTAGAAAAATACACAGGCACCAATAGTAAGCAATTCAAAAACACGGTCACTAAAAGATATACACTCCCTTAAAAGAATATTAGACAAGTCTTAAGTAAAGCCCCACTTATTTTCAGACAGCGGTGAGCGCTTAACGTAGATGGCACTCTAATAGTTCATTTTAAAAAGGGAGAGAAGAGCAGAGAACAAGTTGAAACAGATCCCAACATTTTTACAAGAACATAACCAGGGAGGAAGGCAAAGTAAAACCGTGAAGTTAGAGTTCAATAGGCCGGATCCACTTTCAAAGGATCAAACGAAATGTGTCCAAGGTCACAAGGTTGCAGTGCACAAAAGTCTTGTAATGGTTCAAAAAGGAGTTGGACCAAAGAAAGGGACCAGTTAGAGGGTCAAGGCGGCCAGCCCAGTCCAGAAGGTTAAGGAGTTATTATTACCTTGTAGCAATCTTTAGAAAGGGAGGCCTGGCGGTCACGGTACCTTAAAGTGGTGAGAATACTCCAGCGGGGGCAGTTGTTCCTGGCAGCGGATGCAAGTCGGTGCTTCGTCCGGGGGAAGAGAGGATCTCGTCGTGGAGGAAGACAGGAGTCCGTTGCACTGCCAGGGAAGAAACCAGCCGCGGAGTTTCTCAGGTACAAGGAGCGGTCCGTTGATTCGCGGTTCAGTGGTGAGAGGCTATCCAGCCACCGGGGTGCTTGGCACGGGCAGTTCGACCACAAACCGGTCTGGGGTGCGAAGAAGGAAGGTAAAACTGGTTGTGCCCACCAGTCAGGGGAAGAAGCCTCTCCAGCCGGGAGATCTTCTCTGTCGTCGGGAAGTGGTGAGTCGGTTCCGCAGGGCTCCACCGGTGGTGTCGTCGTGGTAGGTCGGCTCAGCTTCTCCCTCGTCGTATTCTCAGGTCCTGTGGCGACTTCTGAAGTTCCAGTCCCCAAAGCCCTGCTTTTATGCAGCATACCCCCATTCACTCAGCCTAGCTGTCGATCAAACATACTAAGTGGTGAGCCAAGAGTGCGACTTGAGTTACCAAGGTAACTCAGTCCAGGGTGCCTAAACCCCCTCCCATGCCCCCTGTGGTACCCAGACAGAGTGGCACCACTTTTGGAGGCTTCTGTGGAGAAGCCGCCAAAAAGTGGAACAAAGGGCTCGACTTGGGTTGGAGTCACAGAAGAGAACACAAACGCCATTTTAGAATCGAGTCCTGGCAAAAAATACCAACCGGTGAATTAATATTAAATAAATAAACCGGCGGTATGTTCGAGGCTATGAGAATTAAATAATTAAAGTTGGTAGCCTCGAACAATGGGAAAATCCCATAGTAAAATATTTGTGGTCTAATATAAAAAGTAGTTTCCACTGCCACCAGCCAAAACTCGATCAGGGGGGACGGAGACGTGCCCCCTCGACTAACAGACCCCGGGGCAATCGAATTGCCCCGACCAGTACGTCCACAATATGATGGTTTGTACTGATTTCTGTTAATAATTTGGGACTAGTAAAGCCAATGGTGACTTTACATGCCCTGGGAGACAGTAGTCATTCCCAGGGTATGGAGTCTATGGTGGAGGGTCACTATGACACCCCTGTGTTACTGCACGGAGGATGCTGTGTAACACACATAATAAAAACACATGAGACCCTATGGAGTAAAGGACCCCATAGCCCATAAAACACATTAACAGTCAAAGGAACACCATAAATCATGTCCAAGAGTGGGAGAAAAAGAGTCTCACTCTTGGCAGGAGGAAAAAAACAAACTCCAGAAATCCAGCAAAGCTGCTGGGGGACTCACTAGGTTAAGAAATTCAGCCTAAAGAGAGAATTCTCCCTAACAATTGTCAAACGTAATGAATCTTCTGTATCACGATTGCTGTCAGGAAGAATCTGCTCACAATCTCCGTAGTGCAGTATCTATAAATAGTGTCCATGCACTGCTAATTGCTGATCATTGATATGTAACATACATGTTCGAGAAATACATACACCCACTTACAATCTCAAAGTACGGACATCTAAACCAAGACTCCTTGCACACTCAATTTTCAACCATTAATACACGTCATGGGATAGACATTCCATCCTCCATTCTGGTTAGTAGCACAGTTAAACCGCCATAAAATCTTTTTTTGTTTAAATGTTGTTATTGCCATTTAGAACACAACACAAAAGCAACCATCATACAAAGAGGGGTCTGTCGGTAAATGCAGTTGGAACCGATACATGGAGGAAATATGAACAAGGAAGAAAGATTGTCTTCTCGTTCCCCGCAGACCCCTTTACCCCACCCTACCCAACACCCCAACTCCCCGCTAGGTGTTATCAGGCTGCAAGAACTTCAAATCTTTCCTGAATGCATGACCTACTGAACTTAAATGTAAAACAATGGACTATAGGTCTGCACACTGTTCACACGATTTCCGTTACTGACCATGACATAGTCCTGGTGTTGAGGTACCGTTTTGTCCTCAGTTACGATTGTGGGTTAGAAAGTTTGTGACACCTGCGGTCCCAGAAGAAACAAACAAACCACAACAGGCACCACATCATTTTACGAAACATACACTGCGGGTAAACAGATACCAATCACCAATGTTCCCAAGCATCACTACCTGAACTGCCATCAGGCTGGATTAAGGATGGTCTTTACAGATTTAATTGACACTCCTTCAGGCCCACGGGTGCCCCTCCCAACGTCCATGCATCCCAAAGGGCCTCCTCCTTGCAGGGCTGCCTGCCCCACCCGAGTGGGGGTCCCCAAGCAGGCACTCTCACGGGGGCTGTATGTCGGAGGGAGGGCATCGCCTACACCACTGCATCCCAGGCCGCTCCATCAGTACTCACAATGACCCCCCCCTTGCACCGCTCAATGCCAAGACTCATATTTAGCCAATGCCCAGCGCTCTAGATCGCCCAGCAGCCTCAATTCTGGGACCCTCGGCTGACTTCCAAGCCATTGCAATCCTCTGCTTGGCCAACACACAAATGAAATCCTTCATCTTGGTGAGGTGTGCGGTGTGTTTCCTCCCTCTCGGGAATAGTCGCAATAAGCAACCCTCCGGAGCCCATGTGTGCATCAATATCCCACAGCTGCCCACTTTGTTGGCTATCGCCTGCCAGAACCTACCAATTAGCGGGTAGGTCCAGAATATATGTAAGAAGTCTGCAACATTGTGTGTGCATCTTGGGCAGTTTTGCTCCCCTGCTCCACGAAATCGCGATATTCTATGGGGTGTCAGGTAAGCTCTGTGAGTAATGTATAATTGAGTATGTTTAAAATCTGGAGTTTCTGGAGAACTTTGTGGCGTATAATAATACTCCAGACAACTCAGCGTCTGTAAATGCCTTGCTCACGTCGTCCCCCCCAATGAGAGCACACTGCCAATGTTGGTTCACAAAAGTTGTGCAAAAACACCTCATATAATCTGGAAACCGTGTGTCGCCCTCGACCACATCGTACATGGTCTCAAGTGCCTGCTCCTTTTGATGCCCACCAGGGAGTTGGGCCACCTCGGTGCAATGTTCTGCACTAGGCCCAGATGCATCAAGAATGTGCTGCCATATATGCTGGAACTCTGCTGCAGTGCAGTAAAGTCCATCAACTTTCCTTCCAGCAGAATATTTGCCAGTGTGGCTAGCCCACTGCTCTCCCAGTACCTCCTGATCTTTTTGACGGAGTCCATCCTACCCTGGCCGATCCCCACCAACAGGATATTAGGGGTTTAGGGGTCAGAGGTACCCAACATTCTCCATGTCCTGTGCCACAGCTTGAGACCTAGCTCGATGAGCCACGACTGCTGCGGTAGCTGAGCCGCTCTAACCCACACAACCTCCTTAAGGAACTACTACTCAATCGACGGCTGCAAGAGCGCAGCATCTAGCAAGGGTTCGTCCACTAGCCAGCTAACCACAAACTGCAATTGTCCTGCCAAGTAATTAAACTCAAAATGGGGCAGTCAGATTCCTCCATTACTGTAGCCCCTATACAAAGTACTGAGTATGATACTATTCCCTCCCCTTGCCGAACAAAAAAATTGTCCTAACCTTGGACATTCAGCTTGTTAGCAGCACGTAAGCAAAACGAAAACCAAGTGCGGAGAACAACGGCAGACAACTTCCCACTTGGCCAATTAGCCTTATCATCTCTCATCAGTTAGGCCCTAAGCCAAGGCCTCTTCTTTGTAGTTGAACTTGCTGACTGTTCTCTTCTCCAGAACTTTTATGAGAGTGAAGACACATCGCTATCTTGGTCTGAAGTGTTACAAATAGGCCTTGTTTTCTTGTCTTGCACCATTTGTGAGACCACCATGATTTGTCCATTCTCTCCTTTTATTTAGTGCTATTTGATTCAATTATACTGGGTGCAATTAATTTCCTTGGCTTCTGGAGACTTGGTTGCTCTGTCTTGCATATGCTTTCAATGTCTTTAATTGTACAACACTTGGCACTCGCATATGTTTACTCCTTTGCCTAATCGAAGACAATTATGTCTTACATACATGGCCTATCCTCTTCGACTCCTTTTGTACTTTGCAGATGCTTCTCATTGTGGCAACCTTGATCTTTAGCAAAACAAATATTATTTGTTCCTGCATGAATATGTATTTTGGTGCCTGTCAGAGCTCTTCTGCCTCGGTCTCCCTCCTTGGGTTTTTCCGTTTACTATTACACGAAACCGAAGTACATCTCATTATGGCTGCTTTATCCGCGTTATATTTTCTACTGTAGCAATCTTCTATATTGCTCATCTACTTTGCGTTTCTGCATATATTAATCTACTGCATTTATTCTCACTTATTTTTTCCGTATATATGATTTCTGTGTACTTGCACATTCATTTACTTTGTTACTTCTTCATTCTTTAAGTATTTGTATATTGTTTTAGTGCGTCATCATCTCTTCTCTTTCATGACGTCAATTTACACCTGCCAGATTTTACTTATAGTTCTTCTATGCTGGATGGCGTCTGCAGACTTCCTTCTACCACTTCAGTTCGATAGGGTTGTCTGAGTGCATAACGTCTTTCATATCTTAGATGCAGTATTGGAACGATACAATGTGTCAAGCACAGTGCTTTCTTGCTGTTCGTACTAATTTTAGAGAGGTGAAGGGGGGCTCAATTAGTGATGTGTACATCTCCTTCTCTACATTTCCCCCCTCTGGTCGAGTACTCAACCCCTTCCTCAATCCTCTTCACCTTTTCTTCACACTGTGGTCTCTTTGGAATCCATATCTTTGTCCCCCTCTTCAGGTCACATGCGTTCTTTATGTGCTCATCCATAATCCAGGTCATGTGGCAGCATTCTCCGGTTGGTTGACAGAATATCCAACGTCCCACATAGTTCTTATGATCGTTGGGATAGTAGAACTTTGTTCCTGGAGGTGCCAGAGGACTTCCTTTCAGGTGCTCACAGGTGGTGCTTTCGGTCTGTGCGTGCTCATCAGTTACAGCATTCACATCGAACATTATCTTCATCCCTTAGCTTTTTTTGCTGTCTTCTTGCACTGTCCTACGATTATTGTTACAAGACAGAATCCTAGCAACATCATCACTAGTATTGCTCCCAGTAGTTTGAAGGCATTTGCCATCCAGGTTGGAACCCATGAAAACAGGGAGGAAAACCAATCTTTATCTTCAGACTCACCTACTTTTTCCACCATTTTTGTATGCAGGGTTGACAGCATAGTTATTGCTTTCTTTAGGGTTCAATTTTCTCCACCGGGGGAAGATGTGCAGGTACAGCAGGAAGGCCTAATCTTGGCACAAACGCCTCCTTCCATTGCTGTAACCAAATCCAAGACATAGCTGTTCTGTAGGGTCATGAGCCCGATAGCTATCAGCTCTTCTCTAATTGCATTATATCCTTTCACTGTTGTACTGACTGTCTGTAGAAGTTCACATCTAGTGATACGTAACCAGTTGGCGTTGCGAAACCTAAAGGTGTCTCCCTAGCTAGTCCCCGGGGATCTGTCATCCAGGTGGTCAGGACACGACCATTGCTATTGGATCAGTGAGGGAGCAATACCTGGATGGGAGGGGGTCCTTGGGGAGTGGGACACTGACGGGTGAGACGCGGTATCCACCTTCTTTCAAACACCTTTTTCCCATCCTTTTCCCACACAAACACTTTCGCCAACATGAAAGACAAAGGACTAACACCAGAGCGGTTTACCTGAAATGTCCCAATACAAGGGTCAGGCAAAGACAGGCAATTGACCAGAATCACACACACCTGACTGCCCTTTTCTTTCCCAACAGGGATAAAAGGTGGAGTACGAGAGCACAGGTGGAGCAAGGCAGACCACACGACATGAGAGCTAACTCACAACAGCAATTCAAGAGGAGGAGAAAGACGGCGCAGACAGAGAGGGTGACAAGGAGAGAAGCGATCTTGCACTTTCCAACAAAGGCCTGTGAAACCTCTGCAGAGGGAATTATAAGTCCATAAACAATAGCCAGCGTGTGTTGCAGCAGATGTCTACGGCACATGAGATGTGGGTCTCTATGGTACCAACCTTGACTCAAAGGAGGAGAAAGCCAAGCATTTCATCACAGCCGGTGAGTCCTTGGAAGAGCCATTAAGAAACTGAACTGTGTTGAACGATAAATGGCCAATGGCTAATTTCAACTTTTGAGAAGCTTAAAGATACAATTGATGAGAGAGGTGGGAAACCAGCAACAGAGGAGTCCGGCACAGCGTGGGTGCTCAGGCAGGAAACTCTTGGCGATTACCCGATGGTAGGAACTACCGTAACCAGAAGCCCTTGGGAAGAGTCGAAAAGAGGTCAAAGTGGTCATACAGGGGTCTTGTAAAATCCTCTGTACCGTCGAAAGTCTTTGACTGACAGATGATTGAGAAACTAAGGAAAATAAGTCCCGGTTGCTGAAGTCCGTATCAACAGCGTGTGGTAAAGTTGGCAAGATTGAACCCAGCAGCGGGAAGCCGACAAAAAGGGGCAAAGCCTGAAGAACTGTTTAAAAAGACATTAAGATTTGTGAAAGTAAGAAAAGCCGCAGTGAGCCGAGAAGAGGGAGGCGCACGTCTAAAAGGGGTCTGAGCCCGAAAGAAGGAGATCTGGGGATGGAAAGTTGTCACCCTAAGTACATTGTGAAAGGAACTATTTAATCGATTTGTTGCATACGATTGTGTGAAGGGTTTACACCCGGAAGAGAGAGACCCATGGGTGAAGCCATCACCCAAGGTATACGTGAAGCAGAACTTTGTGTGCGTTTATTGGATACATCAGGCCTCGAAGCCAAGAGACTTTTGTGAAAAGAGACTTGGCATCGAAGAACCCGATAGCTGATACGGAACAGTCGGCTCATGCTGGGAAAGCTCAAGCGTGTGTTGTGTTCAGGAGATCCACTTTGTCCCGTCCTCAAAATGTGGGGATGGGAGACCCCTGGCTAAAAGCCATCCTGACTTATGATTTGAGAACAGTTTTTTCTTTATTGAACCCCTATCCCACACTCTTTATGTAATTAGTTCTAAGGACTTGGCAATAGGTTTTAGTGGCTTATTTTTCATTTGATGGTAGACGCTTTCTCCCAACTTAGATTTAGGTTAGGCGTTTTTCCACCCTGCATTAATTGTTCAAAAAACACCCTTGAACTGTGATCACTTGTGTCTGTCTTTACTGTTGCCACCATGAGTTACTTACAGCGTTCACTGCAGTTTGAGCTCCTCACATGAATATGGCTGTAAAATCACTGCCTCTTAACGAACAATGTGTGCCCATCCGGAATGTCATCAAATGCTGCTGAAAAATAATTCTCCCTCTTCTGTCGGATGAGGCTGAGTGACCTCTTCTTCCACTGGTCTGCCCTCATTTTCGGAAATTCTGTGATGTGGAGATCACTTTGAGGAATCACCAATGCAGGAACATGTATGATCACTATAGAACATATTCCTTCCCAATTCTTACGTAGCTGCAAATGAGCTTTAGATCCACAGGCCAAATAATGGTCCATTACCAAAGCAGTTCCTCCATTCATTCCTGGGACATCAATTATTTGCGTGCATCTATTATTTTCTCTGGCCAGTCCCCTCTTTCTAAAACATAGTGTTGCATTCTTCGTTGGTAATATGGTCACAGGTCCTGCTTCATTTTCAACCCATGTTAATAATTTTGAATTCTTAGCATATTCCTTCAGGCATTCATCATGTGTACTGGTGCTGCCATCAATAAGTGTGCACTGCATGCTAACATTACGTCTTCCCATTCTGTACTGGTGGCAACTCGTCCTTATACCAATAACGGAGGACTCTGCTAGCATCCTGGCATTCCTAATGTTTACAACCCAGTTTCCTTTGCTCAACAGTCCTTATCTGCTCTCCAGGCATACCGCTTAATGAATATTGGAGCATTCTACTTTTCCAATCTAGTTCTTTTTCCATTTTCATGTAATCATCTTCATATGGGAATGTTCTTTTCGTCATCCATCGCAGGGTTGCCCATCTTCCTTCAAATTGTTCTCTTGTTGTGCATGCTGCTAGATGGTCGAGGCACTTTGCATCATGGAAAGGTATTTTTCTTGCAATTAATGTTCTAGCTGTACGCTTGGTATAAAGGATGAGAACACACGTAGCAGCTTTCCTCTGACGTTTTCTTCCCCACTTCCTTCATGTACTGATACCACAGGTTATTCTTTAAATGGGCCGAATAATCAAGATATGAGTTTATATCCTCATTCCCTTCTCCAGCATCTCTTTTAAGTCAGATAATTTGTTTTGAAATATCAGGCAAAATATCACTCATGCTTTTGTTAGGAATAGAAATAGATGTCTCGTTGCTAACCCCTCCATCTGCATTATAAAACAATTTGGTGAAATGTTACAAGCATAAGTAAGTAAAGAGAACACATTGTACAAAATAGAACTACAAGAAGTACTGCAAGAATGTCCATGTGTCGAATGTTATCTTGTACAGTAGGCTGTCTTCTGACTAGCAATGTGTATAATATATTATATAATGGAAAATTCCTATTCTCTTTTAATTCACTAGTTCAGTTTTTTCACCTCTACCACAACATTATAGCAGAAATTGTAATATGATTGCAATGATGATCCTGCAAATAGTGGCACTGTTTTTAGGATTTCCCAAAAAAGTAACACTATCCACATGTCACCTTATTAAAGCTGGATAAGAACGAAGTATGTATACAAAAGCAGCATGCATAAATGCATAAAGAAAATCAAGCAAAATAAAGTGTCACGTGCAATCTTTGTTTTCTTTGTTGTTTAACGCATTGTCTCTTTGACCGAACTAGAACAGTTCTTCAAATGCAGCAAAGTCCATTTACATATTTTCCTTCAAACATGGGAACAGCAATAGTTCAAACTGATTTTGTTTCCTGTTCTTTGTTTTGGCTTTGGGTAGCCAATCTCGTCTGTATTCACAGAACTTCCTCTCTTGCTTATCTGTCAAAAGGTGCAGGAGGGGTCACGGTATCTCCTTTGGTGAGTGTTACGTCATTCAAATGTAGGCAGGCTCTTCTTCCTTTGAGCTTTACAGCAGTGGGAGTGACCCCCTCTACTAGATCTCTCAAAGTGGGGTTTATTTCAAGTTCTTACAACACTCTTTACAAGCACCTGGTCTCCTGGGTACAAACTAGGCTGCTTTAGTAAGTCAATTGGTTGACTGTCCACATCAATCTTTTTTTGACCCTTCCCTACGATTTCTGACCTGTTGAGAAATAAAAGAAACACTAGTGTCATATTTGTTAAAAAATCATGCATCTCATCCCCTAAAGTCTTTGCTACACTATGGGCATCAGTTTTTATTCGAGTGGGAGGAGCAAGGGGTACTCTCATGCAGTGTCCAGTCACCAACTCATGAGGAGTCGGGTGGTGACATGAGCCAGGCTGATTTCTCAGAGCAAACAGAGAAAGGGGTAGGCAGTGTAGCCATCCCATCTTCAAAGTTATTTTGATTTTGGGTAGCCTTTCTTTAAGAAATCCATTAAGTCTCTTGCAAATAACATTCACCTGTGGGTGATTCATAGACAGAAACCTGTGTTTATGCCTATTAGAAGAGTTATCAGTTCAAACAATTTACTAAATGTATCCCATTATCAGACCGCAGCCAACACACAGCATCTAGGAAACACCTCACGTACGAGAAACTTGGCAGCACATGAGGCATCGGGGTGCGTACATCGACCTGCCTCAATCCATCTGGAAAAAGGATATACTACCACTAACATATATCTAGCGCCATTGCATACTTACAACATATCCACATAATCTATATGTAGATGCTGAAAAGGACCACTGGGACTGGGTATGGCTCCGGTCACTGTTCGAAAGGTGTGCCCTGCTGGGAACTTCTGTCAAAAAATGCAACTTGTTCTAATATAACTGGTGAAAACCTGTCTTCTGCAATCATAGTAGCAAGATTCTCTCTGGTTGTATGCACAGGATAGTGAGGTTGATCCAAAGCAACTTTCAGTAATGCTAGAGAAATAACTGGCTTTCCAGTGCTATCTTGTCTCCATAAAGCCTGAGTGGGTGATAAAGAACACCCCTGTCACATCCATAAATCCTATTCTTCCTGTGGTGCTCGACCTTGCAACTTAATTAACTTTACAATGGATAACATAGTAAAATCTTCCTTCATCAGCATGCAGCGTTCTGACATTTGCTTAACATCTTCTAATTCAAAATTAGAAATATTTGGAAAATATGCTGCTCGTTTGGCATCAGCATCTGCAGCTTTGTTACCACTAGAAATCATGTCTGTATGGGCTGCGTATTTCACTACTGCGATATCAAATGGGAGCTTTAGTACTTTAATAAGCTTGTCCAATAGAGACGCATGTAGCACTGGTGAGCCGCCTGCACAGAGGAAGCCCCTCCTTTTCCAATGTGCGGGAACGGTTAACGTCACATAGGTGGAGTCAGAATGCACTGCCACTTCCTCATCCTTATATCTCTGAAGTGCAGCGATAAGCACCACTAATTCTGCAGCCTGTGCTGAGCAGTGTGAAGGCAATTTTGCCCTTGTCGAGGCACAATTGCTCCTGGTTTGAATTTTATTTTAACTGCTCCTGCTCCACTTAATAGACCCACGTCATATGGACTCCTGGTCCATAAGATGCTTGGTACCTTTTCTAAATATTCATGGAAAAATTACGGTTTCTTTTTCACCAATGCCATTCTCTGTGGTAATTCCCTGCTCTCAACTTTAATCCAATAAATGAGACTTATGAAAAATACGAATTCATCATCCGAATAATCATCTCTAAACAATTCTTCATCTGTCAAGTCTGTTAGTCTATGTCCTACACCAAAAGCTATCACTGCTCTCCATCCTCTTCCCCTCATCATTTGTCCTATGAACAACCACCCTTTCCTCTGTTACCACTGCTGTCTCTACTTCTAAGGGGATAACCTGTCCTTCCTCATCATCCATGGTTATTTCTGGCCTAAATAAAAATTCATCAGGTATTCTAACAATTTACTTACCAGTCTAGGAAACCATGCCGTCAAAATATCTACTCCATACAAAAATACTTCGGGAAATGCTAAAATGAATTATCTTACATTTATGTAGTGTATGCCTGGAGTGAAACACATGATCCCTTTGTCAGTAAAGGATATTGTAATGTTTAGTTTTGTCATCAAGTCACATCCTAATGAGCTAACTGGTGTCTGCCGAGAATACCATAGTGGCATAGGCACATCAAATGTTCTCCTATAGAAAATGGTAATTCGTCAGTAAAAGGAACCAACCTCGTAGCCCCAGAGAACCCTGCACACTCATGGCAATCCCAGACATTGGGTACTTTCCCTCTCAAACACAGGAACGAGTTGCTCCTGTGTCTACAAGGAACAGGAATCTGTTCACTATGATTCCTGAGTGTTGTAAGGGATTATACATGTTACCCTGTATTTAGGTCCAGGCAAATTGGCTGCAAAGACATCACTGTATCATTCACAGGTATTCTTTTGTCACCAATCTGTGTCCTGTTAAAAACAAGTTTTAAAGCAATTTGTATGCATTAAAGCATTTGGTAAAAATGAAAAATCTTGAGTCTACCAAACTAAAATAATGTCATTTATTATATAAGTGAAAGTTTTGTGTATGTACATTAAGTTCAGTCATCCTGATAATTTCTCTAATTTTGATTATGTGGTTCTGTATTATACTGTAGAGAATAGCCCATCCCCACTCTTGGAGCTTGCCAGTTCAGCTGCATGCCCACTGTGCTTCTACACGTGCGGGCAATATGCCATGTCCTTCCACAGTTCCAACATTGTTGCGGTTGTCCTCCATTAAATCCTCCTGCCCCTTGAGGGTTTTGAAATCCACCTCGTCCTCTAGGTCCATTCCCTCTAACTCATGGCCAAAAATTGTACCGACCTTGATCTATAGGTACCCTTCATTGATTGGCTGTGCTGGCTATAACTCGTGTGGCCACACCTCACCTTCACCACTTGTCAATACTACTCCTTCTATGGCAAACTTGGAAAAAAGAATTCGGAACCAGTTTTGCTTCCTCCTGTTTTCTATGGCCAGCTTTTTTCTTATTCTGCTCTTGTAATAGTCGACAATGATGTACGATAGTCAAGTGTATTTCTGGCCATGGCTTCGCTTCCATCCCTACCCGTTTCTTCATCTGCCGTTGCACTGGATCGGGCAGTCCCTGACATAGAATATGATAAAATAATGCTAATGTTTTATCCCACGGTTCTCTCATCTCAAGACGCCAACGTTCTTGACTCTGCTGAATAAAAGCAACAGAATATTCATACTCACCCATTTTCCATGTCATAATCGCACCAATGTCTGATAGGTCAGAATATTGTACTCTGAGCGCCCTCCATATGTCTCCTCTACAATTATTGAATGACACTACATCATGAGTCGTGTTTTGTGCTGTCACACTCACATATCCTGCGAGTCTTCAAATGTTGTCACCTCTCTCCCCAGGATGGCTACTAGTAAGCCTTTTATGTCACTCACTGCCAACGTAATTCCCGCTGTTATTTTTTCTAACTCATGAATCCATTTTCCTGCACCTGCAGTCAAACTAGGTAATTTGCATTTGAAATGGTCTTTATCCATTGTTGGCCATGGTATATATTGTGGTTGTCCTCCCCCTTTCTCTAATAATGGGAACTGCGTGAATCCTGGTACACAATCCTATCCACCTACACTCCTGGTCTTCCAGGAGGGGCTAGTTCACCCGTTCGTCTTCATCCTGGCAGTAACCTTAACCTACTTACATAAGGCAGGGATATGTCCCCTGCACTGCGCAACCCTGCTTGTGGTTGTTCAGAATATGGCGTAGGTTCTGCTATTTTTTGTTTTGGGTACCGTAGATCTGACCACATTACCCCTCTTACTACGTCTAAATCTGTTGAAGAAAAATTGCATGTGCCTTCTCTTCGAGCTCTCTCATTTTCTTCCCTTTCTTCGTCTGACATCATTATACCCAACTGGTATGACTGTTGTCCCTTTCCTTGTCATCAAGATCTAGTCTGCTTAAGGACAGCGTTCTATGCGTGTCCATCATTATATGTCATCCTCCTGTTTATTTTGGTGGAGATCCTGTGATGCTCCCTCTGGTCTTGTAACCGTCTATCTCTCTCATTTGCCTATATAGATCCCCAATCTTTTTCCCTATGCCTTCTGCCTCAGGCTCATCAGCCCATGTCTGTATTGTCAGTATCCACTGCAGCTCCCTTCAAGGCTGTTGTGACACTCTCTCTTCTTCCCATCATTCTCGTGCTTAAATTATTATACATCTATTGATGACATGGTCTACTTTGTCATCCCTTCGCCCATACTCCTACACATTTCTTCTTCCCTTCTTCTCATCTCCTTTTTCTCTAATTCCTCTCGCCTTCTTTTCAACCTATGTTCAATCTGTTTCTTCACATTTCTTTTCTTCTATTTTGTTACTCTTTTCTGTTCTTCATACCTTCTTCGCTGTTCCTTCTGCTTCCTCTCTTTTTCCTTCTCCTCTTTATATACCCTTTCTTGATCCTTTTCCTTTTCCCATTCTTCTCTTTCTTTGACTTTGTCAATACCCTTTTCCATCTAATTTGAATGGTATCTGTCCTCCCATCCACTCGTTCTGTCCTATTGTCACTCTACTAGCTGTCTTTCTCTTCTTTTTGTCTCTTAGCTTCTTTTTCTAGCTCTATTTGCCTGTCCCTTCTTTCATCACGCTCCTTATGTTCATCGCGTGTGGACATATATTTACACTCTTTGATTTTTTTGCCTTGCATATTATCCTCACTAATATAAGCAGGGGGGGCGTGTATATTGGATTGACATACCCCGCCACTGCTTTTATTTACATTTGTTTTTATTAGATTTTATTACAAGAAGGTCACAGAAATATGTAGAAAACCGTCTGAGAAGTAAACATATTTTACCAAACAAAAATAAAGCCATTATACTCTGAAATCCTGATTCAACATAAATCATATAGACTTTCCAGTCTCAGTCTGTGCGCAACTGAAATGACTATATACATTTTCAACTCCCTTACCCCCTCCTGTTTTCCCTCCCCCACCCCCAAAGACAGGGTATACATCTGATGAGGGATGTGTTATCTAGCATTTTGCAGATTACATTGCAGATTTTTGAGGGACCGCCTCGATGGGGTGCTTGTCTCCTTACTTCATCTTGTGTTGGGTTGTGTGCTAGAAAGTGTCTTTTGACAGTATATTGTTATGCAATTGACCATTGACTGGTTCGTCTCCAGGACTTGTTATCACATCTTATTGTATCGTTCCTGGCATGTATTTATTGAGGAACTCCATCCATAAGGTGTCGAATCGCGTGGATTTCCCGTGTAGGGATGCAGTTATTTTTCCATGGTACATATATTGGATACGTCGTCGACCCATTCTTTCTCGGTCGGGATTGTGTCGGACTTCCATTTTGTGGCTAGCAAAGCTTGTGCGGCTAGAAGCAATTGTGCCACCAGACCTCTTATCCTCCTCCACTCATCCTCAACTTTTTCGAAAGCAAACAAGATGAGAAAGGGGTTTGCTGTCCCCTGAATCCCTTCGAGGTCCCTGATCCACCCCAGTACCTCATACCTTGATTCGGGGGAACCCCACCTCATGTGCCAATAGTCTGCCGTGTCTCCACATCCTCGCCAACACAGTGGGCTTGAGGATTGATACATTTTGGAGAGTCTGTGCGGATCATATTGCCATGGATTCAATAGCTTAATTGCGTGTAGTTTGTATTGGCATGAGATAGAAGTTTTAGGTGCTGCTCGACATATCTTTTCCCATGTCTCTGGATCAATATTTTCCCCTATGTCTCTCTCCCATTTTAGTCTGAGGGGGTCTGTTGTTCCTTTTCCCGCTTCTATCAGTGTTTTATATAAAATGAAATGAGTCCCTTCATTTCTGTCCTGGAGTTCAATAGGATCCAAAAGGGGTGAGTTCTCTCCTCAGTTTATCTTTCCATTCGGGTTTCGTCTGGACACCCTTTATCTGCAAGAAATGGAATGCGGATAGCACGCCTATTCCCAAGGCTTCTTCGACTTCTGGAAGTGTGAATCTTTTTTCAGGAGCTGTCCTACCCTTTCTATGCCTGCTTCGTACCAGGATTGAAATCTTTCTACATTGGGAATATGATCGTTAATACCCGGGGACCAAAGGTGGCTCAATGGTGATGGCCATGTGGGGATGTTCTTCATTTCCGTACTATCTCTCCATATTTCCCATATGGTTTCTAGTATTGGGTGTGCTTTTGACCTCTTCAGTACTCTCCTTCTTGGAGCCCACAGCCACTCAGAGACCGTCGCTGGGGATAGGTAGTGGTTATCGATTGAGATCCATTGGTGATCCTTCTGGTTTCAGAGGTGAGGGATGAGTACTCGTAATTGGGCTGCTTCATAATATTTTCGAATATCTGGGAGACCCACCCCACCTTTGTCCTTAGGTAGTGTCAGGTTATTATATGCTATTCTAGTTTTTTTCCCCGCCATAGGAATCGTACAATTGCTTTCTTGACTTCCAAAAAGAAGTGTCTTGGCATCTTGATGGGGAGCATTTGGAAGGGGTATAGGAACCGTGGGAGAGAAGGGAATTTTTATTGCATTGAGGCGTCCTAACCAGGACATGGTCAATTTTTCCCACCGGGCAAGGTCAGCGTGGAAATTTTGGAGGAGCATTGGGAAGTTGGCTTCATACAGGTCATCTAGTTTTCTTGTGACTTGTATACCTAGATACTTTTAGCTTACTATGCTCTATCGTGAGACCTAACGGGGAGTATCTATCATTGTTCGTTTCCGCAGATCCGTGTAGGGGGAAGAGTATCGACTTAGGTTTGTTAACCTTGAACCCTGATATGCGGCCGTATTCCTCAAAGAGGCGCAGTGCTCTGGGAATCGATGTGCTTGGGTTTGTCAAATGCAGAAGCATGTAATCGGCGTACAGTGCCACCTTGTACTCCACCTGCCCCATTTGCATTCCCTCAACCTGAGTGTCTTCGCTCATCTTCTGGGCCAGTGGCTCTACCGAGAGAGCAAAGAGGATAGCTGATAGCGGGCATCCCTGTCGGGTGCCCCGCTTTAGTTCAAACCATCTTGAGTATTCCCCGTTAACAAATACAGAGGCCTTGGGTGCTGTGTATACTGCTCGAATTCCCCTTCTAAATTTCGGCCCTATCCCCACTGTGCGGAGGAACGCTGCCAGGAAATCCCATTCCACCCTGTCGAAGGCTTTTTCAGAGTCTATAGAGAGTAGGGCGGGCTCATTGTTCATGTGTTGGGAGGCTGCAACCAGGTGGAGGGTCCGCCACTGCTTTTAACTCCTTTAGAGGATAAGGGAATAGTTTCTTACCTGTAACTCCATTTCTCCAGCATTGGTATCTTTCATGGATTCACATGCTTATAATATTCCCCGTCGACAGACTGGGAACCCTCAGTAAGCTTATAAAGCTGTTTCCCATAGGAAAGCGTTCGACACTTTTGTGTCCTATCTATGTCATTTTGGGCCGCGCACGCATGCCCCACTAGGACGTAGTGGTATAAATGCCGCGCCCGCGGCTCCCTTCAGATTTCAACCCCTCCAAAGTGGAACGGGGTGAAACAAGAACTAAAAGATGATTGCATTTAGGGGAGGCCGGAGGGCCCATGTGCATCCATGAAAGACACCAATGCTGGAGAAATGGAGTTACAGGTAAGAAACTATTCCCTTCTCCAACATTGGATCTTTCATGGATTCACAAATAGAATGCACAGCAGTGAACTTGAAACAATGGAGGAGGTGTGAATGCAATCCAGCACCCACCCCATCCTGCAAAAGGCGAATCACAATCACATAAGATTCGAAATTAACAACGTGCCACAGTACTGCACCGAGTAATATTCATATAAGCCATAAAAGCATACATAAATTACATTACACGCGTTTACATCTATACGTATATTCGTACATATATATGCATATGCGTTTACATCTATACGTGTATTCGTACATATATATATGCATATACAAATACATATCCAAACCAGCTTAGACCCTTCTCGAAGAAAAGGGCTTACCTTACTGTAAAAGATGTTGCAAGACTGCTCGTCCCATTTGTATCTCGTCCGCATGCTGTCGTTCGAGGCAGTAGTGGCGGGTGAATGTATGGGGCACTGACCATGCTACCGCCCTGCAAATGTCTGTCAGTGGAACCCCCGCCCACAACGCCGAAGTCGCCCTGGTCGAGTGAGCTCTCAGAGGTCCTTGTAGCGGTTTCCCCGCTTTTGAGTGATAGAAGGCAATCGTCGACGAGACCCATCGGGCCAGTCCTTGTTTTGAAATTGCCTTCCCCTTTGCCGAAGGCCCATATGCAACAAAGAGTTGCTGCGTAGATCGAAGTTGATCAGTTCGATGAAGGTAAAATTTCAGAGCTCTCTTGACATCCAGGGTATGCAAGACCTTTTCCGCAGCTGATGAGGGAGTCGCGAAGAAGGTGGGCAGGACAATGGATGAATGTTTATGATAAGTCGTAGGAACTTTCGGGATGAAACGAGGACTTGTTGACAAGATCACTTGTCTTTGAAAAATCTGAGATATGGAGGGTCTATGAAACTCTGAGATCCGTCTAGCCGATGCTATAGCTATTAGAAAAGCCACTTTCCATGATAAAAACTTCGACGATGTGGCCATTGGCTCAAAGGGCGGTTTCATTAACCCTGCAAGTAACATGTTAAGGCTCCACGTCTGCGGAAAACGCTTAACCGGGGAAAACGTCCGGAACAAAACTCTCATGAAGTTCTTTACTAACCTGTTGCTAAACAAGGGCATTGTTTTCCTCCCTCTTGTGAACCTCGAGATGGCCGCCAGGTGAACCTTTAGTGATGAAAAGGACAATCTACTCTTCGCCAAATGTAGTAGATACGGAAGAAGCTGTTCCGGAGTAACCCTCAGAGGTTCCACTCCTGCCTGTCCTTGACACCACATACAGAATCTTCTCCACTTACACCTGTAGGACTTGTTGGTGGACGGGGCCCGCGCAGCCTGTAATATCTTCCGACAGTCCGAGGGAATGTTCAAGGCACCAAATTCTGAAAAGTCAGGAGCCAAGCTGTGAGGTTGAGACTGCTCGGATTGTGATGCCACACCGTTCTTTCGTCCTGGGACAAGAGGTTGGGTACCTTCGGAAACGTTATCGGGTGATCCGCTGACAGGTGAAGCAGGTCGGAAAACCATGGCTGCCTCGGCCAACACGGCGCTACCAGGATGACTCGGCACCTGTACCTGCGTATCCACTGCAGAGTTCTCCATATCAGAGGAAACGGAGGGAAGGCGTAGAGGAACTTGCCCGTCCACGGGAAGGAAAACGCTTCTCCCACCAAATCTTCCTGTGGCCACCTGCTGGCGTGCATTTCGCACTTCTTGTTCGCTTTCGTGGCGAAGAGATCCAGCGGAGGCCGCCCCCATTTCTCTTCGACAATGGATCGGTGTCTATTTCCCACTCGTGAATCTGGTCCATATTTCTGAGCAAGTCCGCCTGCTCGTTCCTTACTCCTGGAAGGTGATGAGCTACAATGGATATATCGTGTTTTAGAGCCCAGTGCCACACCTTCTGAGCCTCGATGGAGAGGGTTCTGGATCGCGTGCCGCCTTGCTTCCTTAAGTAAAACATCACTGTGGTGTTGTCTGTCAAAACTCTCACGGTGGATCCCCTGATGTGAGGCAGGAACGCACTCAGGGCCCAGCGGACCGCTCCCAATTCCAGAACATTGATGTGCAGGAGAGATTCCTTCTGAGACCAACGGCCTTGTGTCTGCAGAGTGCCCATGTGCGCTCCCCAGCCAGTTAGGGATGCGTCCGTCACCACGGTGAACCGGAACTCCGGCTCCTGCAGGGGTACACCCTTGGAAATATTTTGAACTCCCTTCCACCACCGAAGAGTTAATAGCAGCTCATTGTCGTCGACGGTCAGCCTGTCTGACCAGAGGCCCTGAGCCCGCGTCCAACAATCCACCAAAAACTGTTGCACTGGCCTCATGAAAAGGCGGCAGTTGGGCACCAGAGGAATGCAGGACGCCATAGCCCCCAGGATTGATGTATATTTTCTCACCGACAGTCTGGAATTGATTTTCAACTGACTTGCCAATCGACTGAGCCTGGTGATCCTGTCGAGGGATGGTCTGACTAACCCCAACTGGGTCTCGAACTGTGCACCCAGAAACACCAAGCTTCTTGACGGCGTTAACAAGGATTTTTTGAAGTTTATCGCAAACCCCAACCGTTGCAAGAGGCTCATGGTGTCCTGTAGACTCCTGTGCATCGATGCCGGGGAGGACCCCCTCACCAACCAGTCAACGAGATACGGGTATACATGGTGGCCTTGCCTTCTCAGCCAGGCTGCCACCGGAGCCAAGCGTTTCGTGAACGTTCTGGGGGAAGATTTCAGTCCAAAGGGAAGAACTGTGAACTGGTAGTGAGTCCGCCCTACCACAAACCTTAGGTACTTCTTGTGTTGCCGACACATCGGTATCGGTATGTGGAAGTACGCGTCCTGGAGGTCCAGAGACGCCAGAAAATCCCCTTCTTGAACTGACCTGATCACCTCCTGGAGCGTGAGCATCTTGAACTTTATGTTTTTCAACAACTTGTTTAACTTGCGCAGGTCTAGGATGGAACGCAACTTTCCATTTGGCTTTTTCACCAGAAAGTATCGGGAATAAACCCTGTGACCCCTTTGTGACGACGGGACTAGTTCTATAGCCCCTTTTTGTAGCATAAGTGCTACTTCCTGCAGCAACACGCTCAGATGGGATTGAGCTACACGCGCCGGTGGAATATGTGGAGGGTTGCTCTTGAATTGCAGGGAATGTCCATATTTTACTGTGTCCAACACCCATTGATCTGTTATTAGCTCCCATTCGTTGATGTAACATGATACTCTGCCCTACAGAACATTCCGATGGCCGTCATTGCTGGACCTTGCTCTACTTATCCCTCGTCGATGACGAGTAACCTGCTCTCTTCTTGGGGGCCTGGTAGTCTGGGCGGCGTTTAGCCGCTTGCGAAGCTCGCCTGTATCCCTGAGAGGAATATGCTGGCCTACCGAAGGGTCGGTCCCTCGATGCTGAAAATCTGGAATTCCCCGATGCTCCTATGAAGGGACGAAAAGACCAGAAACTCCGACCACTATGGAGGGCTCCCAAGGAACGCACCGTGTCCGAGTCCTCCTTCATGCCCTTCAGGGCTTTGTCGACCTTCTCGCCGAGGAGGAGGTCTCCTTCAAAAGGCATATCCAGTACCTTGTACTGCACCTCTGGTCGGAAGTTGGTGCATTTTAGCCATGCTTGCCGTCTGAGAACTATGCCGTTGTTCACCTGCTTAAACCCTGACTCCGCAAGGTCTACTGCGATGTTTATGGCATTATTTGAAGCCTCCTCACCTTCCCTGACCAGCAACATAGCTGCTTTGCAATGTTCATCCGGAAGGTGTTCCAGTATAGGAGCCAACCGATGCCACATCTCCCTGTTGTATCTAGCAACTATGACGAGCGAATTGGCCGCCTTCACTGTGGTAGCCCCTACCGACAGGACTTTTTTGCCGAAAGCATCCTGTCGTCTGGCATCACTTTCCAGGGGGGTCGTACACTTGTGTTGAGCCCTTGCCTTTCTCGCCGCCGCCGATACCACAGAGTCAGGTGTTGGTTGTGAGGAAATGCACTTGGGAGTAGAGTCCGGGGCTTTGAATTTTTTCTCTAGGCGACCCTTCATCGCTGGCCCAGAGAAAGGGTGACGCATGGTTTGAAGGCCTTCCTTCCACACATGATCCAGGATGGGCACTGAAAACACTGACCTTCTCCTTTTCCCCATGTGGTCGAAAAGAAAACAGTCCTTTTCTTCTTCTTGGGCCAGCCCGAATTCCGTGCAAGCCCTGGCCATCATGTTGTGAAATGACCCGATATCGTCTGGGGGAGACGGCTGAGCGGGGCTCCTCAGGGTTTCCAATTCAGCATTGGACTCCCAGGTCGGATCCCTGGAGGGGGAAAGGGAGACCACTGACGATGCTCTGCTGCCTGATTCCGAATCCATTTGTTCCCCTTCCTCGCGGCGTGGGGCAGAGAGATTTGCTTCCGGAGGCCCTGCCGCGGGGGTTGAAGGTGGTGGGTGGCGAGACGGGCCCAGGTCGTCGACGACCGACCTGGCCGGAGTTGTTCGAGGCAGTCTGTCATCCAGTGTCCTCAGCAGCGTTTGCAGCGTGGAAAAGACCTCCAATGATAAAATTGATTGCGGATTGAGCAGGGGGGCAGAACCCAGAATGCTCCCGGAGAGAGGTGTGGTAACTTGTAACCCCAGGTCCGCAGGGGCAGCTATTCTCTCACCCTCGTCTCCCGAGGACACCGACACGGCCTCTTGCTGTAGAAGTGTCTCTGGAAAAATTGGGTCGTAGACTTCTGGACGCCAGGCCTCTTGCCGGATTTCCGTCGACGTCGTCATCTCCTGCAATCCAGGAACGGTTGATGTCAACTGCGTCAGCGGCAGAGAAGTAGTTGACGACTGCCCTACCGTCGACGACGGTGGTGGTCGTGCAGGCTTGTGCGTTGCTCCTGCCTTTTCTGAACTCGACCTGCGTTTCTCTGCCTCTCGACTCAAGGTCGATCTATGTCGATCGCCCGAGGAGGATTTAGATTTTTCTTTGTCTTTCCTCGCTGCTGATGAGGACGAAGAGGCCTTCTTCGAAGAAGAGTCCCTGGAATGGCCTACCGACGATTCCTTGTCCACCGGTCGCGATTTCTTTACCGGGGGTTCCGACGACGATGAGCGGCGCGGGGCCCCTGAAGATTTTGACACTGAGGCCGCGCTGCGTGTGGAGCCCACCTCCGAAGGCGGGTATGCCCCCGCTCTGTCGTTCAACCATGCGACAAGTCTGCGACTCCGATCCTTAAGAGTCCTTACATATGTCGCACTTGTCAGCCGAGTGATGAGGGTGCAGACAGTATATGCAGTCCATCTGTCCGTCCCCCTCGTACACCTTCTTTAGTCCACACATAGCGCACGGGCGGAAAAGTGCTTTTCCCGACATTAGGAGAAAAACCGCAAGAGCACAACCTAACCAAGTAGAAATTACACGAGGTGTTCCCACTTTGGAGACGGTTGAAATCTGAAGGGAGCCACGGGGGCGGGGCATTTATACCACTACGTCCTAGTGGGGCGTGCGTGCGTGGCCCAAAACGACGTAGATAGGACACAAAAGTGTTGAACGTTTTCCTATGGGAAATGGCTTTATAAGCTTACCGAGGGTTCCCAGTCTGTCGACGGGGAATATTCTAAGCATGTGAATCCATGAAAGATCCAATGCTGGAGAAATTACCTGTTCATCTTCAATTGTACTATCGTTTTCAGGAGGAGAAAGAAGAGCAGAGTGTGTTACATCCTCCACTTTATGCTGATTAAGCACCCACTCCTTCTCTGGCAGGTCTTCTCTCTCACTCTGATACATTTTCAATAGCTCTAAAACAGCTAACCATTTCTGTAACCTCTTCCCAGAGTATGCAGCATGTAATTATGTTGTCATGTGTTGCAATAGTGTTCTGGATAGAGAACCTTCTTTAGGCCAAGGCATGAACATTTTGTCAGCCGTGCCTTTACCCCACTCAGCATGTTATTTCCTAATCTTAGGTGTGTATCTTGGTAATGTTTTGCATAGTTGTCCCACATGATGACAAGTAATTTTTGACTGTCAATATTTATCAATACTTTTGTATTTCGTTAATTACAACACATAAATCAATTCGGGCAAGCACCATCAATCGCCCCCATTTCCCAAAACAATTCTCCAAACGATTTCCAGTCTACACAATAATATTCTTTTTATTTCTTCATTAATGGTTCTTTTGATTCTTACTATCCTGTTTTTATAATTGATAAACAACAACAGAACAGGAGCATAAACCCTCCACAGAGGTGGCCCACGCCTCTCATAACCCATCAATGTTTTATCCCACCTCATCATCACAATCAATCATCCTGACAGTTCTCATTCAAATAGGGGGAAATGCCTTCAAGATTGCCATAGATGTCTAAATCGGGCACTATTTACTGTCCTCCAAACTCTTCATGCCACCATCTCCCAGACCCAGGACACCAGCGAGAACCCAGCCCCAACAGGTGTACACACTCGATGCAAGTGCCAATAAGCCAGTGCAAGGAACTATTGGTGGCAACAGTAAAGACAGACACAAGTGATCACAGTTCAAGGGTTTTAATTGAACTATAAATGCAGGATGGAAAAACACAACCTAAATCTAAGATGTGAACAAGGGTCGACCATCAAATGACAAATAAGGCAGTCCTAGTGGCATTGTGCCAAAATAAAAGGGCCTATACTAAGAAAAACCTACTGCTAATTCCTTACAACTAATTACAGAAAGAGTGTGGGATAGGGTATCAAAATAAAGGAAACAGTGTTCAAATAATAAGTCAGGATGCGATTGCCTTGAGGTCTCCCTTCCCTAGGTTTTTACCACGGGACAAGGTGGGACTTTGGAGCACAGCACACGCTCAAGCCTTCACAGCACAAGCTGACAGTTATGTTTCAGCAAGCACAGCACACGCTCAAGCTATCTCTACACGAGCAGACGGTTCCATTACAGCTATCAGGTTCTTCGATGGGAAAGTCACTTTTCAATAAAAGTCTCTTGCCGTCGAGGGCCTGATGTATTCCACAATAAACAAATACAAAGTTCTGATTCACGTATACTTTGAGTGACATTTTTCCACCCCTGGATCTGCCTCGAACGGGCTCGGACCCCAAATGACAAGGGGGGGGAACTTCCCTTCCCCCTTGTCTTGCAATACTTCTTACTTTCAGAAATCTTAATGTCTTTTTAACAAAGTTTTTGGGCTTTGTCCCTCGTTTTCATTATCAGCTGATGAGGGTCTTGCATACCGTTAGACACCTGCTACAAGACACGCTGGCCTTTGTGGTCTTATGTCTTTGTTTGCAGAGGCTTCAAGGGCTTGGCTCAGAAAGGGCAAGGTCACTTCTCTCCTTGTCATCCCCTCGGTCTGCGCCGTCTTTCTCCTCCTGTTAAACTGCCGTGCTGAGTTAGCTCTTATATCGTGCAGACTGCCTTGAACGTATTGTACTCTTGTGATCCACCTTTTATCCAGGGGCGGGCATGTCTGGAATGTCCTACATGGTAGGATGGGGAAAATGTGTAGTAAGAAGAAAGGGGAACCGCGTCTCACCCGTCAGTGTCCCACTCCCAAAGGTGTCCTGGCCATCCGGATGACAGATCGCCGTGGACTAGCTAGGGAGACACCTTCAGGTTTCTCACACCAGGTAGCTACAAACATACTCTACATGCAACGCATCAGCGTCAAATAGCACAGCATTGTCACAGTCTCCTACCGACACAGAAATATTCAGGCACATGGTATGTAGAAAACAAAATAAAAAGAGAACTAGCCCAAGTGTCTCAATGTAATATATGGGGGCTTCCCCGAGACCAAAACACCTCAGAATTTCTCCTGACAGGACGTTTCCTTAGCAGGTATGGTTGCCAGTAGCTTCTCTGCACTTTCAGGATCCAAAAAGATACAGTCTTTCTCATTCCAGCAAAGTTTAGCAAGTCTAAGCAATCCTGCTTTCACACCACTTTCCAAAAAGGTCTTTAAGGTGTTGCGCCTCTTCCTCTTCTTTCTGGTCGCCGGCGCTAAATCAGGCATGATGTGAATCGCATGTTCCTGGTACTCCAAAGACTATATTGTCGATGGAGCCTTCAAAATCCTATACCTGGGGGGCGCTGTTGTGCAGCCAACGAGCATGGCCACTTAGTCTTCGAGCTCCGCACCACAGCAAATATTTCACAACGTGGTGGTGGTTACAGAGCCTTAACTTTCAGAAAACGGTCCATTGGAGCTGGTGAATAGCTGGTCAGATCAGAGAACTGAGATAGATCTGGTATCCTCTGCCGCTCTTATTTTTTGCCCGGCTTTAGGCCGTGGGATTTTCCGTCCTCTCCTCCGAGGGACACCTTTCACCTTTTGACACCATGTTTCACCCTGTAGATTGTCTTGGAACTGCTTTTGATTGTATTAAGTTGACGATAGTACACATAGCGTGGTTTTTACCGCTGATACCATGGCAGCTGATAAAACTCGTAGCTACGATGAGAAATATGTGGCGGAATTACTCGCCAAGTCCTCTCTTTTCTCTAATGATGAAGACAGTTCTCCTCTGACTAACATTAGCAATTGAGATTTACTTTTCCAATTACGAAAGAGGTCCATCCGTACCGAACTCCATGGTACAATAATGTTGAGTATTTACGCAATGGTGTGTTACCCCATTGACTAGTGGTCAGAATGAACCTAGACTATTCCTTGACAATAAAGACTTTATTATCTGGTGGAGCTACATTGCAAACAAATGCGGACGGGATTGGCTCATCCTTATAATTGATACTGCAAAGGAAATGTCTGTCAAACAACTAGAGGAATTAACCAAGTTGGAAGAGGCCATCAAGAAACTTGTTCCTCTAGAAGTGTATACGAAAAGGTTGGATGATATCATTAGAGAGATGAATGACTTTAAAGAATCCACTGTGCGTGATAGGATAAGACGTTTGAAGACTGACATCACCGATTTCACCCATGAGAAAGCCTTCCGCTATACTCAGGAGGGTTATGTACCTGATCAACATTATGACGGGGCATGGAGGCAACAACAACAGAAAAAGAGTGTGAGATTTAAGAATACATCATATAGCTCACATAGCTCTGATGATGACACGCAGACTAATGACCCCAATGGTAGACGACCGAGATGGGGTCGGGCCTCGGCCGCGGCAATGTGAATAGACGTAGGACACAGAATTTTCGACCATTCCAAAGAGGCAGAGGTTCCCCTGCCAGTTTTTTAGACCAGGACCTGCAGAACTGGGACTACGAGCCCCCAGTGACCCGGAGCAGCAGAGCCTATTGATAAATGTATCTACTTACAGGCCCACAGACATTGAAATGACAGTCTTGGAGAAAGGGTTTGGATTTGTACCTACTGTCGCCTATGACCGTTTCAATTCAATGTTAGAAATGGAGGGACTTTTCAGGAAAATTCACCTGAAACAGTTTCTCCATGATAATCCTTTTGAGACTGAGGAGACTAACAGTGGTCTTCACAATCTATCTTCTTTTTGCCCTCTGGTGAGGAGCCATAGCCCTGAGTCTATCGTTTTCGAAAGAAGGGTGTCCGATTTGGAACAACTTGAACGTACACATTTGTCTAATGCAGTTCAAAATTGCTCCTCCGCACAGAGAAAAGCTTTCGAATCACTTAAAAATAACAAATCAATAGTGATCCGGAGTGCGGATAAAGGCAGCGCGATTATTCTTTTGAACCGGTCCGATTATATCAGTGAATGTTCTAGAGAACTTGCTGACATTATGTTCTACAAACCTGTTGAGCAAGATCCTACAACACGGTTGAAAGGGCTTATTTCACACAAAGTTGAGAAGGCCAAAGACAGACGTTGGATAACACGCAAGGAAGCTGAGTATCTAGTTAAATAGGATCCCAGCGTCCCTCTGTGTTACATCTTGCCTAAAGTACATAAAACACTAACGAACCCTCTGGGGAGACCGATATTGTCTGGCACCAACTCGGTGTTGGAACCATTAGCTAAATTTGCCGATTCCTTTCTGAAAAGTTTTGTGAGTAAGATGCCCTCATACAGCCAAGACTCTATGGCAGTTATCAACTTGATTGAGAATTTTCACTGTGATCCTTATGAAGATATTTTGGTTACTTTGGATATTGTTTCATTGTATAATAAAATTCCTCAAGCTGCCACGCTGGATGTTATAGAGAAACTATTGTTAACCAAACGCGTCTCGGCATGACACAGAATTCATTTATCTTGTGGTGCACCATGCTCTCACTCACTGAGAATTACTTTCAATTTAACCGACAATTTTCCCAACAGGTCCATGGGACGGCGATGGGGTCGGCTGTGGCCCCATCATTGTCAAACTTATATGTTGATTTTTTCGAACACCTGAGTGCCTACCATGAAAACAACATCTTTAAGCAACATATTATTGTGTGGAAGAGATACATCGATGACGTGCTACTGGTGTGGCACGGAGATGAAATAAACCTTCTGGCTTTCTTTGAATGTTTAAACGGGATCAACCCCTTCCTTAAATTCACATTGAATTACAACAAGGAACAGATAGACTTCCTAGACTTGACAATTGTTGCTAACCCCATGACCAAGAAACTTGAGCTAAAACCTTTTTATAAGGCTACTGATCGGAATTCGCTCCTCAGGTATGATAGCTTCCATCCTAAGGCCCTGAGGGACAATTTACCGTTCTGCCAATTTTTGAGGCTCAAACGCAACAGTAGCAACAGAAGAACAAGTTACTTCTTACCTTGTAACGTTCTTTCGACGGGATGTTCCTCCGACGTATTCCTCATCTTGAATATCTCCTTCCAGCTCTGCTGGCCTCGGAATTTTTTTTCTCTAGAGGGCGCTGCACGCCGACGTCCTCCGAGTCGATGTCCTTCGACAGCCGCCGTATCGACGTCGACGTCATCCTGCCTATAAAGGCCGCGCGCAGCGTCCGTTGCTCAGTTCCGTTTTGTAGCCCACAATAATACTTTCTGGACTAACTAATCACCCTGAAGGAGCGTAAACTGCAACAACAAGGGAAGTAGAACTGCGGGGATGGATGGGAGGGTCGATGAGGAATACGTCGGAGGAACATCCCGTCGAAAGAACGTTACAAGGTAAGAAGTAACTTGTTCTTCGAAGGGATTGTGTCCTCCGACGTATTCCTCATCTTAGATAGGCTCCCATAGCAGTATTCTATTATCGGAGGAGGGAGTACTGACTTCACGCTGTCTTCTATTGATGAATAGAATGCAGTACAGCCCTTCCAAACCTAGTCTGACTGGAGGAGGAATCCAGATTGTAAAAACGTGTAAAGGTATGGACAGACCACCATGTAGAGGCCGCACATATGTCTTTAACCGGCACGCCTCTTTTGAGGGCCGATGAAGCTGCAATACCTCTGGTCGAATGAGCCCTAAGGTTTTGAGGGGGCTCTTTCCCTGCCAGTTTATAACATTCCAGAATGGCTAGAATGATCCATCTGGAAATGGTCTGCTTAGTTATTGGTAACCCCAGCTTGCGACCTGTGTAACCTACAAACAGCTGGTCTGCCTGTCTTATCCTGGCTAGTCTACTAATGTAAAAACTTAAAGCCCTCCTAGGGTCTAGCCTGTGTAACCTCTCTTCCTCTTTCCCCGGGTGAGGAGGAGGATAGAAAGATGGTAGGGTAATCTTCTGAGTGATATGGAATTCAGAAACCACCTTTGGGAGGAAATTAGGCTTCACTTGCAGGACAACTTTGTCTTTGTGAAATATAGTATGAGGGGGTTTACAAGAAAGAGCTTGTAATTCGCTCACCCTTCTAGCAGATGTAAGTGCTATTAATAAAACAGTTTTAAGGGTAAGAATCTTAACGAACAAGAATGGAGAGGTTCGAAAGGTGTACCCATCAGGAAAGTTAGTACTAAGTTTAAATCCCATAGGGGAACTTGGAATGGTCTTGGGGGATAAACATTGGTTAACCCCTTTAGAAACTGTATTACCAAGGGTAATTTGAAATAGGATGGTTCTTCCACAGTACGCTTAAAGATGGATAGCGCTGCGAGATAGCCCTTAATGGTGCCAACTTGAAGGCCTGAATTTGCCAAATATAGGAGGAAGGACAAAACCATTGGTGTACCACATGAAAAAGGGTTGATATTCTGTTCTCTACACCAGCTGCAAAATCTGTTCCAATGGCAGCGGTATAAAGACTTGCTGGCCTCCTTGCCGAAAGCAACACCTCCATAACATCATCAGGGAGGTCCCAATCCTTGTACCTCAGCCTTTCAGAAGCCAAGCGTGAAGGTTGAAGGTTTTGATGTCTGGATGGAGAACCTGACCTCCCTTCTGTGAGAGTAGGTTCTCTCTGAGTGGAAGTCGAATTGGAGGGCAGATGGACAAGTCTAGAAGGTCCGGGTACCACGTTCTCCAGGCCCAATCCGGGGCAATTAGGATCATGGTTCGCCGGAATCTTCTCAACCTCCTGATCATTTGAGGGATGACAGGGACCGGTGGGAACGCGTACAGAAGCGGAAACTCCCAGTCCACTATGAACGCGTCTCCCAGAGCTCCTCTCGGGGGAAATTCCCTTGAGCAGAACAGGTCGCATTTCCTGTTTAGGCTGGTGGCGAACAGATCTACCTGAGGGGTTCCCCAAAGGGCGAAGATCTCTTGAAGGACTTCCTGAGCTAGCTCCCACTCGTGGGAGACTGTGTTCTGCCTGCTCAGAGCGTCCGCTGTCAAGTTCTTCTCTCCGGCTAGGTGAACTGCCGATAGAGAGATTCCTTCTTGGATTGCCCAAAACCAGAGCTGCATCGCCTCTCTGCACAGGGGTAGTGATCCTACGCCTCCTCTTTTGTTGAGGTAATGCATGGCCACTGTGTTGTCCGTCATTATCAGGACGTTCTTCCCTTGTACAGCTGGCAGGAACGCCTTCAGCGCAAGTCTGATGGCTCTCAGCTCTAACAGGTTGATGTGTAGTCTGGACTCCGATGGAGACCAACGACCGCTGATGGTCAAGTCGTTGGCGTGGGCTCCCCACCCCGTGAGTGAGGCATCCGTGACTACTGTTATCTCCGGCCAGGGTTGCCAAAACTGTTCTCCTTTCAGAATGTTCTCCTGACAGGCCCACCACTGAAGGTCTCGAGCCACCCTGCCGGGAACCTGAAGAAGATCTGTCATTCTCCCTGAGAATTGTGACCACTGAGTCCTCAGTGCCCACTGGAGGGATCTCATTCTCAGGCGAGCCTCTGGCACTAGGAAAATGCAGGATGCCATGAGGCCTAGCAACCTCAAAAAGTCGAAGGCTGGGAGACGTTGGGCATGCTGGAACTTGGTAACCATCTGTAGAATATCTTGAGCCCTCACCTCTGGTGGCGAGGCTTTTCCCAGGGAAGTATCCAGGATCGCTCCTATGAACTGGAGTCTCTGCGATGGTATCATTTGTGACTTCTTTAAATTGAGGGAGAAGCCCAGTCTGTGAAGGAAGTGGCACACGTGATTTAGCTGGATCTGAGCTTGTTCCGGAGAAACAGCCCTGATCAACCAATCGTCCAGGTAGGGGTAGACGTGAATCCCTTCCCTCCTTAGACTTGCAGCCACTACCGACATTAACTTGGTGAAGACCCTCAGGGCGGAGGTCAGCCCAAATGGCAGCACTCGAAATTGATAGTGAGAGTTGCCAATTGCGAACCTCAGGTATTTCCTGTGTTTGAGATAGATAGGCACATGGAAATAAGCGTCCTGAAGGTCCAGAGATACCAACCAGTCCTGGAGGATCTGAGAAAGAGTGACCATCTTGAATTTGTCTTTTCTGAGGAATTTGTTCAATTCTCGCCAGTCCAAGATGGGTCTCATTCCTCCGTCTTTCTTTGGAATGAGAAAGTAAGGGGAGTACCAGCCCTTGTTCCTCTCCGCTACAGGTACCGGTTCTATGGCACCTTTCTCTAGCAGGTCCCAAATTTCCTGCAAGAGGAGCGGATCTGGAGCTTTCTGAGAGCTGATCCCCGGTGGATGACTCTGAGGTATACGTAGGAAAGGCAGGCAGTAACCTTGGGCAACTGTTTCCAATGCCCAAGCATCTGACGTGATAGCCTGCCATACCGTCAGATGTTGAGTCAACCTGCCTCCTACAGGTGTCCTGTGAGGGAAGTCCTCAGAGTGGTTTTGGGGCGGCTGATGCAGATACAGATGGTAAAGAGGCACCTGCTGTTGCTGCGGCTTTTGAATATCTACCCCGTCCACCTCGGGTTGTTCTTCTTTGACCCCTTTGAGCCGGTCGTCCTCTACCTCTTCCGAATGCGGAGTAGAAGCGAAAGGACTTGCCCCTCGCAGAGGTTCCTGTGGGACGAAAAGGAGTCTGACGGATTGCAGCTCCTAGGGATTTTGCTGCTGCTTTTGAGGTTTGCAGTTTCTCTAAACTGTCATCCGCCTTTTTCCTGAACAAAGAAGAGCCATCGAATGGCATGTTCAAGAGCCTGGCTTGCACATCTGGGGCAAAACCCGACTTTCTCAACCAAGCAAATCTCCTGGTTGATGTACTTGCCGCCATTGCTCTGCTGATACTGTCAGCCGAACCAATGCCCGTCTGGAGGGATTCGCACATAGCGTCTTTACCGTCCTGTATAATATTCAGGAACGCATCCCTTTCTTCTCCCTCCGGGATGCAGTCAGCCGCTGTAGAAGCACACTCCCAAAGTGTATGGCTGAACCTAGCAAGGGTGCAAGTAGCATTAACAGATTTTAACGCCATGCTACATGCTGAAAAGACTTTCTTTGCCATAGCATCGTATTTTTTATCGTCCCTGTCCTGTGGGACGGTAGGATAAGCCGTCTTGACATCGGTAGAGGATGCTGCCTGTACCACCAGACTTTCTGGGGATGGGTGTTTAGACAAAAACTCTGGGTCTGTAGAAGATACCCTGTACTTTGTAGACAGTTTTTTTATTTACTGCTGGTACTACATCTGGGGTTTCCCAGTTTGTCATGATCTTTCTCTGAAGAGCTTTATGAAAAGGCACCACAGGATCCTCCTGTGGGCCTTTGTCAAGAATATACGTGAGGTCATCTTGTTGGAAAGATTGTTAAGGTGCAGACCACCGCATGAACTCTGTAATCCTGGCCATTAAGGCTCTGTAGGGGGTTTCAGCATGCTCCCCCGGGTCTGGCTTAGCAAACTCCACCTCAGGGGAAGTGTCTAACCCACTTGCCTCATGTAAAGAATCATGAAGATCCTTTAATCTGCGCTCTTCAGAGGAAAATTCCTCTCTAACTGGGGTTACAGGCCCCTGTAACTCAAATGTGTCTTCCTGTTCAGACAAATCACCCTCTTCTAAAATTGAGGATATAGTTCTCAATTGTTCTGAACTCATAAAGGGAGTAAATCCCATTTCCAAGGCAGAGGGTGCCGAACTTGTCATTATTGGCCTCGAAAACGTCGATGTGGTCGACGCCGAAGGCTTCGAGCGTGGCGTCGAAAACAGAGGCGGAGGCCTCGAAGACCTAGACAGAATTGGAATTCTACTCGACAATATCGAAGCCATCGACGTCGAGGGCCTGGGGATAGTCACTGGATGTGTGGTAACCGTGACTTTTCTTGGCGTCGACGCCGGTGTCGAAGCTGGCGTCGAGTCGACAGACCCGTGTGTCGAAGGTCCCTTCGACAACGGCGTCGAAGACATCGACCTCGACATCGACGGAACCTTCGTCGACGGCGTCGACTGAACCTTCGAGGAAGGTTTGGAGGTCATAGTCCTGCTCGAGGGTTCGAGACACGCTCGAGAGGTTTCTTTCGACGGGTACTGCGACTCGCGGCGTTTTTGACCTTCGGGTCTTTCGACCAGAGCATCGCTCTCAGCAGTCTTCGAGGGGGTCGAGGCCGCTTTCTCGAAGACGCTCATCATATTTTTTCGGAATTCCTCCCATTCAGTCCGGGAACTATGTTTCGTGGGGCAAGGGATTCTTTTTGGCGAAACAGAGGAAGAGGAAGACGGAGAAGGGGATCTTCGACGTCTCCTCTTCGAGTGCTTCGATCTCGAGGAGTGATGAGACCCACTCCGAGACCTGGAGCGCGAATGGTGACGAGGAGACGAATGTCTCGACTTCGTCGACGAAGAAGAAGCTTTAAAAGTCTTACCTTTCTCCAGCTTCCCCCTACGCTCCTTCAGGGCCTTAGCTGTCATGGACATACAGTCCTCGCATTCCGAACAATGGTGTTCAGCTCCCAAACACCACAGACAAATTCTGTGAGGATCGGTGAACGACATCTTTTTCCCACAATCTCGACATTTCTTGAAGCCGGATCGAGGAGTTGTCGGTTCCGACGAGGAAGCCATCGAGTATGGGTCGAATAACTCGAGGTAAATAGGATTAATCTGACTAAGAACTGAGCAACGGTATTCCGAGGCACTGAGTAAGCGTGGAAAAACGGAACTGAGCAACGGACGCTGCGGTCGGCCTTTATAGGCAGGATGACGTCGACACGGCGGCTGTCGAAGGACATCGACTCGGAGGACGTCGACGCGCAGCGACCTCTAGAGAAACATTTTTCCGACACCAGCAGAGCTGGAAGGAGCTATCTAAGATGAGGAATACGTCGGATGACACAATCCCTTCGAAATGTGTTTCTGTCTGAGGCGACTGCTTTGAGCAATAATCTTGTTGCACGTGGTTAACCGGAAAAGATTGTAAAAAGATCTCTGAAGGGAGCGTCCAATAACCACTGAGAAGCCCTACTGGAATATAGACCAAAACCTATTCCCGGCGGGACAGACACATTGGTGTTGGTCAGCACTTTTAACCACCTATCTAATCGGGTGGTCAAGATTATAAGGAACATTGGCATATCTTGGCCAAGGCGAAAATACCTATTGCAGCCTCCCAATGTGCTTTTAAACGCGGACGCAATGTAAAGGAACTGATAAGCAGAAATGACATCAGTATCAATGGTGACACTCAGTTCACAATCACTGAACAGTGGGGTTTGCCCAAACCAAAAGGCCATGCACCTTGTGGGGCATGTATCTGTTGTCAGTTCACCAGTCGCACTAATGAGGTTGATATCGGATTACCAAGACCTTGGGAACAGAATATGTTCTCAAACTGTAATTCGAATAACGTGGTATATGCTATTTGGTGTTCATGTCCTAAGATATATATTGGGAAAACGGAACGTAAAATCAAGGTCCGTATTAATGAACATCAGAGCTGTATCAGAACTAGGAACCTAACGGCCCCAATGGTCGGCCACTTCATCATGCGTGATCATAGTTGTAATGATTTAAGGTGGACTGTGCTTAAAAAGATTCCATTAACCAACAATATGTCGGCAGATAAACATACCCTAGCAAGGGAAGAGATGAAACTCATTTTTTGGAGTAGAAGCCATCTGGTGGGTTTGAATGAGCAAATTAACTGGAATATTTAATTTGCAGGATTTGTTCTATGTCATTGGTATATCAGTAATATGTGGTGACTGTGACTGTCTTGGTTGAGACACTGGGTGTACAGACCCAACTGATACCAATACATGTGATATTGCTTACCTATCTGATTGGTCGAGTTCATAAAGAGATCCGGATAGTGGCTAATAGACAACACACTGATAGGAAGGCGGCGTGTAGACATTTTCGGAGTCGGATTGATTCATTCTAATTCGCACTGAGGTTTTGCACGCTCACCCATGTCACCGTCACGTGACAGTACGTGGGGTCATGTGAATCATTTAAACGCCGGACAAACGCTTCCACAACTGCTGGTGAAATCATCGCATTCGTTCGGGAGCGTTTCGTACTTGGTCGGCGGTAAGTGTGCTAGTCAGAGTGTTGCCTTTGAGGCTCCAGATAGTTGTTAGTAACTGGCACTCTACCGTGGGGTTCGGGCTAGTTTGTAAATCGAAACTCGGCCCGATGACACTGATGGTCACATAAGAAATAAAGGCGGTGCGAGTATCGTTCACGCTGTATAGAATCACGAAGTGCCCTTAATTGTAGAGCATCGTTGTTCTTGCTTACAATACAGACCACTGATTACATATCGGAGTAACTGACTAGCCATTACCGTCGCACCTGGGCCAGTCACCGCACTATGAATGAAAATTAGGAAGCTACATCCACATTTTGTGCCTGAATACCGCGAACGCTGAATATCAGGTCAGGAAGGTTTCGGTTCATACTGTGTCTTTTTCCCTCCCCGTTTCTTCCTCTTTCTCCTCCCCCTTTTTTGTTGTGGGGTTGGTTTTTGACTGAACGTATATACAGCTGCTATTGATTAAACTGATGACTCTGACATAGTTTTTTGTTTTTCTTCTCTTTTCGCGAGTGTTGTTTTGTTTTTGTTGTTGACCTGCCCGCCATCTGCAGCCTGACTGAGAGGGCGGGATATTATTGTGGGAACAACAGGTATTGCTTTGACCTTGTTGATTACCCGTCTGATCGGGTTAAACATCATTGCTCGCCGCTGAAAAGTGACGTGTCTCTGCAAGCCTGGTGCATCAAAGGGCTGTGAGTTCTATGCCCTTCGGTTTTCTCAAGTGGCAACACAAGGGTTGATTGGTGGTTGTTGGAGCCCCTTTTGGTGTCACCCTTGGCTCTTCTTTCTCGTAGTACAATTTAATCTGTGGTGGAGATGCCTTGTTATGTAACCCCACATTTCTCGACCGGTGGGTGGACTTGTGTGGTACTTCACTTCACATCTAGTCAGGATTTAGTCCAGATGACAACTTAATGGTATGGAGCAAAATTCTCTGATCTTTTCTCGATGCCTGTGTGGTATTGATACTTGATCGAGGCGGATGGGGTGTAATAATGGGTGTTCGGGTGTGTCAAACTCGAGGCACTAGCTGCTGCAGAATCCGGCCTTAAAACAATAATACTAGACCAACGCTACAGAGATGATTGCCCATTCGACCTGGTCACTTCCACAGTGCGAGCTTAGCGCTCAATATTCGAGCTTAAACCGACGTGGGACAGGGCGATCCAGACAAAATGGGAAAATCTGCACTACAGAGCACTAGCAGATATCTTCCCGGAGGGTACATTTATCACGCCTTCCACCTGGAAACCAGGCCATGGGAATACTACAGGCTAAGGGCAGCCGTCTCTACTAGATGGCCGTCCTACCAGAGGAACCCCGCCCAGAGACAGCAAGTCTAGCCTACATCGCTAATTCTGGGGACTGCAGACACACCCTGTCTACATTATATAAGATGCATTAGTCACCGCTTCACCTACCACCTCACATGCACGACAAGGCTGGTCCCGAGAACTCGGCTATGACCTCACGGATGAGCAATGGACTTGGATGTGCAGACACACCAAGAAGGTTTCTATACATTTTAGGTTTAAATTTATACAAGTCAAGATCCTAACAGACTCTACTACACACCAGCCATATTGTCAAAATTTGGCCCATTCGTAACCACATGGCTGCCACAGATGCCATCATATCCCGGCCGACAACTTACACATGTTTTGAACATGCCCACAGCTGGGGGTCTACTGGACCCAGGTAATAGACATGATAGCCGAAGTAATCAATGTCTCGTTGGAACAAAACCCAGTAGGGCCACTTTTCTGTGTTTGGCCATCAATCCACAACAAAGTTCACTGGGCATTCATGAATACTGCGTGCATGATAGCCACGAGGGCCCTACTTTTAAAATGGAAGGACAAACGCCCACTAAGCAAGCAAGAAGGAATGGCTAGTAGCGTTGACCTGGGCACAAGAATGTGAAGAACTACATATTTCTACTCTCCCCACAAGCTCCAGGCCCCGGGATACCTGGGCAGGCTTCTGAACGTACTTATGTGATAAAACTGCAATTTAAGGCAACCCGAGACGTTGCTTGTGATTTTTGCTTACTTTATGTACCTGATAATTATTTCTGCTCTCACAACATTTACCATGTAATATGTTGAGGGACATTCCCTCCCTCCCTGCTATACCTCTTTGCCAGTATTAAATAAAGGTTTAAAAAAAACAATCCTATCCCTGTCACGAGCATCACTTAGCTTGACGAGGAGTGTTGGGCCAATCAACGCTTTGATCAATCTATTGGAGGGAGAGAGCTTGATTCAGTAACGTTTGCCCATATATATGGGGTCCTCTCCCACTTCCAAGTCCTCAGCCCCTGGAGGCGAGCTCGTGCTCAGTTCCACCACATCTGTTCCCGAGGGCTTCAGACACCCCCAGAGCCATAAAGCCACCCCCTCCTGATGAACGGGGGCGGTCCCTGTACGGACCGGGTAGGCCTTCTCGCCAGGCCAGGCGGCTCACAAAGAGGCAGCCATCTTCTTCGGGCTCTTGAGCGCCCCCCGCCCTAAGAATCTTATTTTAATCTATATTTTTTCAATTCCTGTCCTCTAATTCAATAGACTGGTTGGTGCCAATCTCTTGTCTTTTAGGATAATACTAATTAAATGTATTATTTATCGTTCTTTAGTTTAAACTAATAACCTATATTATCACAACTAATACAAAACAAGTCAACTTTTCTACACTGATATTTTCACAACCCCAAACAAAAACGTGCACACTACTTTCTACGATCGTCTTCCTTACCTTCTCTAGCAAGAGGATCTCATCTCTATCTTACTCCATTTTGGAGTGTGTCGCGTACCCTTCTTTGGCTCTTAGCCGCAGGAATCCCTTAAATAATACTCTGTTTGGGGGTTTGTTGCACTCCATCTATTCTCCTTGAGATTAGTCATCGAGGTATCTCTCCTTGAATCAAATCATGTTACATTTCCCACCATATACACATGCAATATGATCCCTCACCTTTTATTTTCCACTTTCGATGCTTTTACTTCGATCCGTGTGTTCAGCTCGAGCCCTTCAGTATCGACTCGTCCCCCAATCGACCTCTTCACCTTCTGTCCGCGGTGCACCTGCGGGTACCAGAATGGAATTTCTCCGAAGGGACACCTGCCAACCGTCTCTGGTTACACATGTATTTTTCTCCTGCTCTCCACAGGAAACTCCAAAGTCTTCCGGCTGATGGTGGAAGACGTCATAATCCGAGGGCCTAGATCTTGAACCATCCGCATGGCTACCCAGATGTGCAGTAGCACCTGGAGTGTATCCAGTGCTGGATGGAATTGCCAAAACTAATTACGGGCCCAAATAACCAGACAGACTCAAAGAATATGGCGTAGTACTACTTTATTATTTTCTTTTTAATTTATTGTGCATTTGTAAGGTGCTTATACAAGTAAATTGTGTTTCAAAGCCCCTACAAGGCAACAGGAAGGGAACATGGGAATGAAATGCAAATATAACAATGAAAGATAGAGGGGGTCCTACTAAGCCTTGTCAGCATTCAGAGTGTGCAAGGAGAGAGAGAGAGAGAGAGAGAGAGAGAGAGAGAGAGAGAGAGAGAGAGAGAGAGAAAGAGAGAGAGACGGACGGGATGGGGGTAAGTGCCAGGAGTTCCACAGGAAAGTGCTAGGGAGTAAGCAGCTGTTAGTGACTTGGTGAGTGGTCAACTGCCAATAAATATTAAGTGCAGTCCTGCGATAGCACAGGCCAGTGGGTGCCAAGGAAAGTGCTGGGAGCGGGCGGAGACTGAAGGCAGTTGGGTGTGGGAGGCCAAGATCCCGGTGGACACAAGGGCCCTGGACACCAATCTCAGCAACTGTGGGATTTAACAGAGGAGGGGGGGTAGGAAGGAGGAGGTGAAAAGGAAGGTCTTGAGGGGCCTCTGGAATTTGAGGAGATCAGGCTCAAGATGAAGAGGAAGGGGGAGGCTGTTCCAAAGGAGGGAGCCAGCCGAGGAAAGAGATTGGCCACCAGCTTGCTGTTTAGTGAAGCGCTTGACACACAGAGTTGGTCCCGGGGGAAAGTAACGATCTGGAGGGAGAGTATTTAATGAGAGTCAGTTGTAGATAGTGTAGTCCCCGGCCCCAGACAGTTTTATGTATGATGCAGATGAATTTGAATTTGATCCTTGCAGCAACCGGAAGCCAGTGGAGAGATGTTAGGGCTGGTGAGATGTGGTCCCTAGGCTTGAGGCCAAGGATAATTCTTGCATCCCTATTCTGGATTAGTTGAACCGGTTGTAGAGAAGAAGAGGGTAGATTAAGGTAGAGGCTATTGCAGTAGTCTACCCTAGAGAGAACCAGAGCTCTAGAGACATTGAGCTTCTGGGGGAAAGTCATTAACTGAAGGATTCCTGTGCGGAGATGGAGTTGAAAGTGGGTCTTCTTGGCAAGGTCCTGAATGTGAGGGAGGAAGGACAGAGAGGGGTCGAAGATGACTCCAAAGTTTCTGGCTTCAGATCAGTTCAATGAAGCAGGCAAATCTGGCAAGCATAACAAGTTGCAGCTTACTCACTCTCAAATAAATTTCCATTACACAAAGACTTTATACCTCAATATACCTCAGCTATGATGTCATCCTACATGGCAGAATAGTAAAAACCTATCGGACAGAAGGATTAAGGGAACATAGATACCTACAGCTTATTTAGGTGTTACTAACATCATTGGCTGCCCTTTATCTGGTAGGCACGCCTGGAACAACCTCTAACTACGTATAATACAGATAATAATAGAATAACAATGGCGTATTGGCTACTGCAACAATGTATAGTTCATCACTGCATAGGTCACCCTGATTGGTTGACATTCTCTTCCAACCTTGGACATTCGGCTTGTTAGCAGCATGTAAGCAAAGCGAAACTCGGGTGCAGGGAACAACGTCAGACAACTGCCCACTTGGCCAATTAGCCATACCATTTCTCATCAGTTATGCCCTAAACCAAGGCAGCTTCTTCGTAGTTAACCTTGCTGACTGTTTGCTTATCTGGAACATTGAAGGGAGTGAAGGCACAGCACTATCTTTGTCTGGGAGCATTATAAAAGGCCTCGTTATCTGGTCTTGCAGCACGTGGTGAGGAGATCATGATTTGTCCATTCTGTCCTTTTAGTTAGTGCTATTTGATTCAATTATACTGGGTGCTATTACTCTTCTTGACCTCTGGAGACTTGGTTGCTCTGTCCTGCATATGCTTTCCGTGTCTTTAATTGTACAATACTTGGTACTCGCAAATGTTTACTCCTTTGCCTAATCTAAGAGAAATACGTCTTACGTACATGGCGTATCCTCTTCGACTCCTTTTGTACTTTGCAGTTGCTTCTCACTGTGGCATTCTTGATATTTAGCCAAACAAATATTCTTTGTACTTGCATGAATCTGTATTTAAGTGACTGTCAGCTCTTCTGCCGCAGTCTCTCTCCTTGGGGTTTTCAGCTTACTATTACACAAAACCGATGTCCATCTTCTCATCATGGCTGCTTTACCTGCATTATATTTTCTACGGTGGTAAGCTTCTATATTTCTCATCTACCTTGAGTTTCTGTGTGTATTCATCTACTGCATTTCTTCTTAGTTATTTTCTCAGTATGTATGCTTTCTTCGTACTTGTGAACCTGCAGGCCCTTTAAGCGAGGTAGCACTATATGGGGTGCATGGGGATGCAGATTTTACTCTTACGCCATTAATAAGACCGACTCGGGAAGTTGGCAAATCTTTAGCTGTTTTTTAACAATTATCTAAAACAGGGAGTACAACGGACATCAACGGACGTTTCCTCAAGTCTCTCAACGTTTTACATGAAAAAACACAGTTATATAGTAAGAATCCATCATCATTGACGTCATACTACGTAGAAAATGAAGAAAACCTAAGTTGGATTGTGGTTGGTGTACGGCGAACATCTAGGTATACTTTCTCTAAATTGATATAGGATTGTGATTGGGTCTTTAAAATCAGGTGGACAGCTAGGCCCACCCCTAGTGCAAGTCATCTTCAGTGTCATAAAATATGTGACGTTTCATTGGGTCTCAAACTATAGGGCTCTTTGCTACGTGGCCCTCTATATTGGTTGGCATGCTTGCACCTGTCAGGTTTCCTTCCCCTATTCAGGTTATTTTCCCTTGGCTTTCCACCCGGTACCTAAAAATTAAGGGGAAGAATAAATTCAGTCCACGATTTGTAGGCCCATTCGAGGTAGAGAATCATCAACCCTGTTGCAGTACGATTGAAATTACCCAAGCATTTGAAGGTACATCCTACTTTCCATGTTAGCCTTTTAAAACCAGTTTGTTCAGGAACTAGATTTAGAACACCACCTTCCCCTGTGATTTTGGAGGATTCATCTGAGGAATTTGTGGTTAAACAAATTTTGGATTCCAGGAGAGTGAGGGGAAGGTTGCAGTATTTAATTGATTGGGAGGGATATGGACCTGAAGAACGATCTTGGGAAAATTCAGTTGATGTACATGCTCCCCGTTTAGTTGCTAAGTTTCATGCTAAAAATCCACATAAGGTAGGCCCAGGGACTGGGCATAAGGAGGGGGGTACTGTCAGGTTTCCTTCCCCATTCAGGTTATTTTCCCTTATTCAAGTTTCTTTTCCATTATTTCTCTTTTATTATCCTTTTTAGATTAGCCTTGTGTGGGTGGGAAGTTTTCTATTGTAGTTGGTTTGGCCTTAACTTCCTGATTCAGAATCCTGGTTCTGACCCAAGGCAAAATGGAGTTTTACAGTGACAGCTCTGATTGGTTAGAAAACACTGCTGAACAACAATGAACATTCTAAACTGTCACTCTTTGCCTTTCATCATCTAAAGCCCAGCTGAGAGGACGTGTGTAGTGGCTGCTCCTGCTTTAGACTTGGGCCTGGTGGATTTTATCCTTCAGGCGTTAGCAGTTGAGCAGCTACTTTCTTGGGGGTTTCAGGAAAAGTTATCAGCTGTCAGGAATGCTTTTTGAAGACAGGAAACTCTGAAGATCTTTAAGAAATTGTTCTGGAGATAAGTGACTTTGTTTTAACTGCCGCTCTGTTTATCTTAAAGACGTTTAAGTGAGAACTTGTAAAATGTTACCTTTGAATTTATATTTTTGAACTTTTTGAGTGCGCTTGAAGATTTGCGCGAGGTTAACGGTTGAACGCTATTTGTAAAACGCGTACTACGTGTAATCTGAAACTAACCGTTGAACCTTTGCGCGTGCGAGATAATTCAACTGCGCGTGTGTTTTCCAGCGCGTGTGCTTCCTAGCGCGAGAATCTGTTCGCCGCGTGAGAACTCTATAGCGCGTGTTTTCCAGCGCGTGTGCTTCTTAGCGCGAGAATCAGTTCGCCGCGTGAGAACTCTATAGCGCGTGTGTTTCCTAGCGCGTGTGCTTCCAAGCGCGAGTATCTGTTTGACGCGTGAGAACTCTATAGCGCGTGTGTTTCCTAGCGCGTGTGTTTCCTAGCGCGTGTGCTTCTTAGCGCGAGAATCAGTTCGCCGCGTGAGAACTCTATAGCGCGTGTTTCCTAGCGCGTGTGCTTCCAAGCGCGAGTATCTGTTTGCCGCGTGAGAACTCTATTGCGCGTGTGTTTTCAAGTGCGTGTGCTTCGACGCGAGAACTCAATTGTGCTTTTTAACGCGTGTACTCGACCGCTTGTGAACTCTCTTGCGCGTGGGTTATAAGGCGCGTGTGAATAAGCAGGAATTCATCAGCGTGGGAGTTTATAAGCGCGTGTGTTATCTGCGCGTGATTCCGTTTGCGCGTGAATTCTGCTTCGCGTGTGTTTAGAAGCGCGTGGGTTTTCTGCGCGTAGACTTTTCTTACAGTGCGCGTGTTCTTCAACGCAGGAAGTTTTCAACGTGCAAATCTTCAGTATTGAGATTATCTGCGTGTGTGTTTAGCACGTGTTTCTTCAAGAATCCACAAACTTTATAGAATTGTAAAAAGTTTGAAAACTAAAGAAAAGTTTGAAAGAAAAGAAAGAAAAAATTAAAGACTATTTAACTGGACAATTAGTGAATTTTGGAAAAAAGGCAAAGAGCAAAACTTTCCAGGTTTGCCCAAATTAAGAAGTTGCTGTGAATTCCAAGAGTCTCAAGTAAGAGAGATTTTCAGCTTCTTTACAAGCTTCTCTAAGAAATTTCAAGAGAAGAACCAGGTATGATTCTTAATTATTAGTTAAGGATTTAAAGTCTTTCCCACTCAAAAGGTTAAGTAAGTAATAAAAGGATTTGTATCTGCTTTTCTTATATCCTCTGCAGGTTCAGCTTTGGTTAGCCTTGACGCAGTCAGCCTGGTGTTGTTTTGTTATCTACTTCCCCCTTTCCCTTTGGGGTGTATTGTCGGGGGTTCAGCAGCTTCCGCGGACACAGGACCTCTCAGCCTGACAGCACCCTTCTGGAATATTTCACTCGCTAGCAGCATGCAAGCTAATACCGCAGATGCTCGCCACCCAATTAGCCCATCATCACTCCTGCTGTCCGCTATTCAAATTGTCTTTGAACTTGGCAGTATCACTACGCCTGAGAATAGAAGGGAGTGTAAGCATGGTCTTATCTTCAAGTCTCGGTGTAGCTTGCCCAAAGTCTATTTTGATCTCGACCAGGAGACCATGTTTGAGCTCTTTCTTTCGTATTTAACACCATTAAATGAATACAACCTGGCGCTTCTAGTGGTTTTCCATTACACATCAACAGGAGCTCACCTCGCATCTCACATTCATTGTATCTTCGCAAATAGATAACCAGTTTCTCAGCTGCCCCAACCCTCGACACTGGGCCAGACAACCTTTCTCCAATCTTCCCTCATCGTCAGGTGTTTTCTTCTACTATGCCACACTTTCAGCCCTTATGTTCATCGGGTCCTAGTTTGCTAAAACACGACGTGGAACAACCAAATTCTATACATATATATACATCTGTAAAATTATAAAACAGCTTGCATTTTCTTCAGCGCTCTCCGCACGTGCAATCTTCAATCCACACATGAAATGTTGCTCAATTCTTCACTCCGCCATCAGATTCTGTAAGGCCTATTCACCTTCCTCATGAGCATCTCTTCTGGGTGCATCACTTCTGCTTCATGTGACGTCACCAGTCTTCTCTTTCATTCAGCTTCACACTTCTTCCAGAACCTCTTAAGAGACTGTCATTTCTCTGTGGGTACATCATATAGGGCTTTCTCAATGGATATCTTGTTTCGAGGATTCTTCGCGGTATAGGGACCATTATTGGTGTTGTGCATGTCGCAATTTCAGGCTTCCAACATATAGGCAAAATGGAAGCAGGACTTCCAGTAGAGGCACTTGGCTCCTCCTCTACATCTGCATATTAATTTACTTTGTTAATTCAGTTACTTCTTCATTCTTTAAGTATTCGCATATCGTTTTAGTACGTGATCGTCTCTTCTCTTTATGATGTTACTGTAACGCTCACCTGGTATCCACGTGGACGTCACTCAGCCTGTTCCGACCTCCTACCACCTCAAACCCTTCCCTGGAGTCTACTCGACTGGAGACTGGGCCTGAAACACAGGATTGGTAGAGTTTAACTCCCTATTGTCTCTGTGTGCTTGAACCCCTTCTTCCCCGGGGTCCAACCCTTCCCTTTGATCCACAGCTCACCTTGTTTTCTTGGAAAGTGTGTTCTCCGTCCTGCTTTCAGCGCAGGGGCGCGTTGATTGATGCGGGCTCGTTGCTGCCTAGTTACTTCACTGGCAATAGTCCGACAGATAAGTATAATGAGACTTTTTAACAGTTGTCTAACTTCGTTCCTTTCCTTCCTTAGATGATGGCCGGCGTCCGGGGATGGCGACGTGCTGCTGAGATGAGTAGCGCTGAAGGTGAGTGAGAGCGCGATGCAACCCTTTCGTATTTGTATTGAACTGATTTCTATTTCTGTGTCTTTTAGGTGCCGTGACGTTTTCAGCGTGGATGCCGGTTATGAAGAAGAAGCGCAGTGAGTAAGAGCGGTATGCAGCGCCTCTAGATGTTTCCACGCTAACCTGGAGTGTCTTTTCACTCTTGCAGATGGATGAGAAGTTCCGGAGACAGAGTTCCCCCAGAGCGGCTGGGATTCAGGTAAGCGTTTGAAGCTTTAACAGTCTTTAAAAATAAGCTAAGATTTACTGAATGCTTACTAATGCTTTTTTTTCTGTTCTTTTCCCTTTTCCTTAGGAAGCGGCGTGCCGGGATGGGAATGACACCGCCGAAGATGCTTGCAGAACAGAAGAAGCGATGAATGATGGGCAGAAGCGCCGCAAGGTAAGGCTGTTCCTAACGGTGTTCTTGTAGGAGCTGAGCGCAGAAGAAAGATGCAGGCCTACTGGAGACCGATCCGAACACGGTGAGTGTCACGCTGCAGGTGCAGAAAACACAAAGCATGTTTCTCAGCCTGGGCATGGCTTAAATAGTCTCTGGGTATCCCGGGTGTCCCTGGGCTGAACCACACCCAAAAGACTAGACTGCACATGCAGTTCTGGGAACCAAAATATGTGGGGGCATCCATCAATGCACTACAAGTCCAATCCCCAATGTTATCCTTTGGGAGTGAGTGAGTCTGGTGCCACAAGCGCCAAGTCTGACTCCAAGTAGGTCTCTGAAGGGATGGAGAGGCCCTTGAGGGCCATGTAGGTGATCGTGGCCTGGCTCCAGCCTGACATCTTGGAGGGCTGGGGACATGAGGGGCAGGAATCATGACAGTTACTTTACACCGGTCAGATTTTACTTATAGTTCTTCTATATCTGATGGTGTCTGCAGACTTCCTTCTACCACTTCAGTTCGAGGGTACATTCAGCATGCTTGTTCGAGTGCATAACGTCATTCATATCTTCGATGCAGTATTGGAACGATACCAGGTGTCATGCACAGTGCTTTCTTGCTGTTCTTCAAATATGGCGGGGGGACCTTAGTGACATGCACATCTCCTTCTCTACATATCTAAAGAAAATGTCCCCCTGTATTCTCATGTATATTCTCTATTTTATATTACTGTACAGAAATGTAACCAAGCTGAAAATATCCTTACTGCCTTTTGCGCCCTGGTACCCTCAGGTCTGGCGCGCATTACAACTATTAAAACAAACAAACATAAAACACAGGAGCTCTGAACCTAGAACGATCTCCCAACCATAACCCAATAGCCCAGCAACCAATCTCATCATCGGGCCCAACTGCCTCCCTCGCTTCCTTCGCTTCCTTCTCCACCCCCTAGGGCAGCGGACAGCTGCATGATGCCTTAAAATGGGCATCTAAATCTTTGCATCAGTTTAGGAAGTCACTGCAGCCTGGGCAGACAGCCACCCAAACTCTGTTAGTGTATTTGAGGATGAAAGTGTCCTGTTCCCGCATTCTGATGGTCTATATTGCCCCTTCTGCTTGTAAAGGAGGGTCTGTCGCATACTTGTCTCTAGGGTGTTACAGAGCGTTATTCCCCCTGTCCGGGAGCTGCGCAGTCCCCAACGCGTCCCATCCAGGAGTGAGCCTCGGCCGTGTCCTGGAGTTGTGAAGCAGCTTGAGCTTTGCAGGGTAGATGAGCATATGTGCGCCCTGCAGAGTCGTTTCTTGGTGGGTCGAACATCGCTATGTGCCACTGCACCAGTGCTGAATACTCTGTGTAGGGGGAAGGGGCGAGGACACCATCACTGTGCAGCTGCCATATGCCAAGCAATGTCAGCAGGCTAAGCAGATCCTGAGCAGCCAGCCTAAGGGGGCCAAGCGTCCCAGCAGACCCTCTCCCCCCACAGCCTCCGCCGCAATGCTGCACCCGCCGACTGCGCTATCACACACCTTTCACTGGGCAAGGCCTGGGGCTGGAAGCCAGGGCCAGGCAGACCCACCAGGAAAACCCTGCCGGGGGGCCCAGGTCTCTGAGTGGCACACTCTGAACCTCCGCTAAGGCTTGGCAAGCCCTCACCGACTTGAGCTTGTGCTGCAGCGCCTTACAGGACTTCACTGCTGGAATCAGTAGGCAGCGCCGCTTGCACACTCTGCAATCCTTCCTGCAGTCAGTCTGCCGGCAAGGCCGGCACCCCTCTCGTCCGGGCAGGACTCACCAGGCTTACACTGGCAGAGATCCTGGCCCGTCTCAGAACACTAAAAGGCGGTGGCTACCATCTTGGGTGCCACAACCCCGGTGCTCAAGTTTTTCGTTCTCCACCAACTACGCCGACCACCACAGGCAGGTTGTTGCACCGCCTCTGCTATGGTCCAGGTGTTGTCTGACTCCCTTTATCCTGAGAATTCGGTCACAATTAGGCAATTCAAGCTAATGTTAAGCAGGATCAAGCTGGAGCTCCACAAAGAGGCATTATCACTGCATGGCTGCTAACCACGCCCCATCCACCATCATTCTTCAATTTTCAGATACTGTCGGGAAACTATCAAAATGATTGTGCCCGATCTAAATCTCCAATGTCAATTAACTGTCAATAAACAAATCACCACATCTTGCAGAAAATAGGAATATAGACTTTGGTAGTGCTAAACCCCGTCTACAGCATTTTTCCATTGAGGTTCACTGTTTTTTAAATTTGAAAACAAGCATGTAAACACATAGCTATTTTAGAGAAAACTTGACAGATCCCATTCTGCATTCATACCCCTTGGAATCACAGAGCCCAAAAACTCTACCCAGAAGATCTCCCTTTCCATTGGTCTGTTATTCAGGTCCCCTGCTGTCGTATGTGTGCGTACATATTCAAGAATAAGAAGTTGTTAGGGAGGCCTATTGGCACACCTTGCTCTCTTCCAGGTGCTACAGCAGGCCGGACTTAATGCTGCTGGGCAGTAACCAATATATTGCAAATATATAACATGAAGTTGCATGGAGTAAAAATAGATTAAGACAAGAAATTGTTGCTGTCTCTGCTGAGTCAATCCCATGGAGCCCATACCAGCATGCAGCATCCACACGCAATCAACAAAGAGTCCTTAACAGAGTTCTCACTACTGGAGCCTTACTGCAACCTTCTGTTCATCCAGACTAATGCCGCCACAGGAGCAAAAAGCAAGGGCAGGATAATCAACATGCAACAATGGTCCAATAGTCGGTTGATTCTCAGTCATCTTGTCAGTTCATCCTGGTCGTCTTGCTAGTCCAATTCAACAGTCCCAGCAGAGTAACCCTACACCCACTGTATTTGGCACCACCGCAAGTACCAGAACTCGAAAGTGAGCAACCTAAGGAAAACCAAACACCACAAGATGCTGCTGAAGCCATAAAGAAATAGGGACAACAAGAGTGGGAGACGAGAGACTCACCTGTGTCTCTTAGGCGGGGAGCAGCATGGGGCAGTGTGGAACATCAGGAACAGCCTGCTGCACTCCGCTCATGCTGTCTTTTGAGCAAGCTGAATAGCTGGCGTCAACTGCTGCTGCAGATTACATTGGGAACAGCCTGCTCCATCAACAACCCAGTATGTCTAATTCCTCTTAGATGCAACTTCATTAACCAACAGAATAGCCCTTATCTAGTGTGCTTCACACCAGCCCCTGGATGATAAAGTCAGTTGCAACAATGATTTTACAGACTGAACAGTCAAACTAGCCATTATAGCTGAATCAGAAGATAAATCTATTCTCCCAAATAAGACCAGTCCTTTCCCCTCCCCATTCAAAAATCTGTACAATTTGGCTCGAATGTAAGAAAATGCACCTTCCAGTGAGAAAGACAATTGGATGAGAAAGGGTTGTCGATTACATGATGACTCTCTGTGGAAAGATGACCACGGTTGATTAGTGGCACTCAAAATACTATTGTCCCACTTTGTTAGGATGTACCATGGTCAGGCTCATGTGGAAAGAGAAGGGATGGTTATGTTAATGAACAAATCATGGTTTACCCCCGACTTCTCCACTGGAAACGCTCTACCATATGCCGGCAAAACAATATAGAGAAAGCTGTACCAACCCCCCAGGGAGTACACCCACCCCGTAAAGCCAGTTAGTGGGCCTCCTGATTGATTTCCTCCAGTTACCCCGCTATAATAACCGGCGGTACCTTCTTGTTATGCTTGACATTCTGTGGGTGGGTGGAGGTGTACTCCTACAGGAGAGCAAATGCTTTAACGTACTAAAAATACTCGTCACAGATATTGTACCTATATTCGGAGTACCTGTTAGCATCAACTTTGAGCAAGGCTCTCATTTTGTAAATAGTGTGGTAAAATCACTTCAGTATACTTTAAAAGGTGCCACAATTTACACTGCCCTCACCATCCCATCAGCAGGTGCGTTAGAGAGATGTAAAGGGGTGATGTAGAAGAAGCTGGCCAAACTAAGTCATGAGACTGGGCTGAAAACGCCTGAGGCACTTCCCATTGTATTGTTTAGCATGCGAAGCACCCCAAGCAGGAAAACAAGGCCCAGTTTATACGAAATATTATATGGCTGACCTATTCTATTGCCTTTCTCTCCACCCGTTAAAGCTATTGAAAACAATTTGCCCTTGAGTGACGACTGATTATTGGGATATGTGACATCCTTAATCTCTTATGTCAGTTTTGTTTACAAACAGGTTAAAGCCGCTCTACTTAAGGAAGCAGTTGTGCACTGCCACTCTCTGCAACCAGGTGATCTTTTCCTGCTGTAGATATGGCTTTGGCTCCATGCTGGAAGGGTGCATTCCAGGTTCTGTTGTAAAATTACAGGTACACTAGTCTTGGGTTCATGTGACCCATTGTAAGGAGTCTGGGCCATCTGATTTTAAACAATCAAAATGCGTTATGCTATTTTACTGTTCTGGTCTCCCTTTTGATTTGTGATGTTTCTTGCGCTTTTACCAAGCTGAGAGACAACAACAATCTTTCCTAGATAGTGACAACATTGGATGTCCAGGCATGGCCTTAGTATAAAAGGTGGTGTGTGGGCCACTGCCAGGGAGGAACATGTGATATGGGAAATGGAAATGGGGTAGGGTTCCACCTGAGACTCACTATGTGCCCCCAGGTTATGGTCACCTATTCGTGTGAAGCTCTCCCAAACCAGTTGTCGGATGAGGACTACTTTCCGTCCCTGGATGCTGAGCAAAAAACCCAGCACCACATCGAATGAATTGTTAAACAACAAAACATCTGTTGTAAAACCTACCCCAGCACCTGAAATTTACTCTGAACCATAACACAACTCCAGCTTGACTCAATATTGCTATTCTAATGGTAGCAGCGCCACTAATGTAGTGCCCTTGTATTGGTGATTCCACCATGTGGCCGTACCAGGGAAATGTAGCATAGATGATTAGAGTGTAGTGTTAGGAAAGGATTATAACAACTCTCTAATTCTATACTGCTATTTACTAACCACTTTGAATCCCAGGAATAGTACTGAAGTGACAAGGGTATGTTCAAATAGCCCACATGCTATATGCCAGTATCATGAAGACTTAGGGGCTCATTACGAGTGTGCCATTTTGGTAAAAACGTTGGAAAAAATTGTGGTAATACAAGCTCTGGCATTTTTACTGTACCGGCACACTCCGTGTTTGCTGGTAGTGGCTCTGATTCACCGGCAGGCATGACCTATGGGACTCCATGGAATGGGAACTTACTGCGGTTGGCAGCATTCATAATATCCTTGTAATACCAGGAGCTGGTAAAGGCAAATTTGCCGGTAAACTGCCGGAATTACCAGTGGGTTACCGGCAAACCCGTAACGAGCCAATTAGACTATAGAACATGCACTTTAATATCTTGTGTGCCATACATTTGAAGTTATTGAGTTAATAAGAAACACACAGATGCATAGTCTGTCTCTGTGGTGTGACAATGTGAGCAAGATAGACCTATCTGGATTTAGGCATGTTATTTTTAACACTATATTAGCCAGGTAATATTTACCCTTCCTCTGTCGGCGTTTCAGGTCACTACCCAGTTTCCCAACTGCGCTGCAGGGGCTGCCATCCGCTTTCAGCAACAGAAAGGGGAGTTGAGCACAGGAAGACAGAAAATGGAAGTAGCTGATTGAATTAGGGATGGGGCCAATACACCCCTTGCAGCTTGGGTGTCTATAAGAGGCAGAGTGTACATCACCCTTTAGGCCAACTAGAATGAGCAACAGGACTCATCTCTGGGGCACAGTTCGCCAACACAAATACAAACACTGGTGAGCTCCATGTTAAAAGAACTATCAGCACGATCATCAGAGATGTCCTAATCCAACTGATCACCTGTGAAGAAATACAGGACTACCTGCATTCTGAACTTATAAGTATCCAAAAAGATGTGTAACACAATTGCTGGCCAAGAATCCTGGGAAAGGACTCTGGAATACCAAAAGACCTGGAGAAACATCTGGTGGTACAGTGTGTGAGGGGTCAAAAATGAGGGTCAGACACAAAGTTGTAATATTTTCAACATTCACCCTTTTTATTAAAATAAAAAGGGTTTTGGATAAAGGCCTACCTGTCCCTATCCTAATAAGAGTGTCCCTGCCTGTGAAACTGAAACAACTAAAGCAATCGGACCTCGTGTCCAAAATATATCTGACCCTCATACTAACAAACACAACCAAAAGGTGCAAGGCAAATGTTTCTGTTTCCAACTCAACAAAAGTATGTAAAGGTTCAAAGGTATATTTCCAACAAAGAAATCCTTGTGTTCAGGGGTTGGTTCCCTTCCCCTGAACTAATTTAGGGAAACTGTTGCAAGTGCTTCGTTCCAACAATGTTCTATTTAAGTTAATGAAAATGTCTATTTCACAAAATACTTTTCTCAGATTGGCAAAGCAAATGTCTCTTCCATAGAACAATTTCTCAGGATAGCAAAACAAAGCCCCAGTGGAGTCCTGGTTCAGGTGTTTGAAACCTTCTGCACCATGGTTTACCCCTAGTCTCAGGGTCCAAAAGCAGATTTGCCGTCCCCTAGAGTGAAAATGGCGACTTAAATAATGTCAAGAATCACGCCATAGCTACAAACAAGCAGTACTCCATTAGCATGAGATGATTAAAATAGAAAAAGCTAATTTCAATGCTTACAGGATCACAGCAGCAGCTTGCTGCTCTCGGGAGCTAGTTAAAGTGGCGGAAGAGATCACTTCCTATTCTAAAGTAACTACCAATTGCTCACTTAACACACAAATCCAGTATGATGCAATTGGTGTCTTTTTCTCAGAGACGATCGATGGGATTTGACAGGCTATTGAGGAAAAAAACGTAAATACCTGGAACCGACGCTTCTGTCTAGTCACTTGATGGAAGTTAGGCCCCCCTGATCCCACGGCTGATTTTCAACTAGGGCTGATTGATGACAATTACAGCAAAAGCCTTTAAATCACTCAAATCAGCGTCGCCCGCTGACTTTGCATCTCTTGAAAGCACTTCCTCCATAGGCTACTACTCTGTTCTCGGCAGCTTTACCACACTCTTTTTCGTCAGGTGCGATTCCAGTTCAGCTGAAGCATGCCCTGGTCTCTCCAATTCTGAAAAAATCTAACCTCAACCCTAGTGTGGCTTAAAACGATCGCCCTATATCTTTACTCCTGGTTTTGATGAAGCTGATGGAGGCTCTGATTAGGCTCCGATTACTAGTGCATTTTCTTGCTTCCTGGTGACCAGCAATTGTCTGCACCCGTTTTAGTTGGGTTTTCATGCCTAGATGGCCACAGAATCTGTTATTGTTTCTCTCCTCAATGATTTGGCTAGTCTCCAGGACCGCACAGAGGTCGGGGTGCTGATCCTCCTCGATCTCTCTGCAACTTTTGATACTATAGATCATGGTATTCTGATGTCCCGCCAGGGAACATGCTGTGGTTAGGGGCTTACTATTGGCATGGTTCAAGGCCTTTCTTACAGGTCACACACAATTGGTCTCATTTCAAACCTACCATTCCTCCCCTCACACTCCACCCTACGGGGTCCCTCAAGGATCGGCTTTGTCCCCTCTTTTGTTACATCTCTACTTGCGACCACTGTCAGAACTTATTGTAAAGTTTGGTGTTCTCCTTTAAATCTATGCCGAGGACACCCAGCTGGTGTTTCGGCTCGACTCTCAATCCACCAACCCCCCTGCTAAGCTCAGAAACTGACTCTCTGCCATTGGCAAGTGGATGGCTGCCAACTGGCTTAAATTAAATGGGGAATAAACTGAACGTGTGATAGTTGGCTCACAGAACGACACAAGCTCTTGGGGTTCTAGGTTTTGGACAGACTCCCTGTCCAGCGCCTAGCACATCAGTAAAAAGCCTAGGTGTGAGGCTCCTGCCCAGGTTACAGCAGTCTTCAGCGCCAGATTCGTCAAGCTGAGAGTCTTGAAAAAGATTCTAACATTGTGCCACCTACTAATGGTACACAGATAGTCACCTCGGCAATAATGGGCTCGCTTGACTAGACTACTGTAATGGAATCTACCTAGGGCAACCAAAGCGCCAGCTGCAACGGCTCCAAATACTTCAGAATGCGGCTGCCAGGCTTGCCCTGAATGCCCCCAGGCTAACCCCGTCTGCAGGATTACTGCAACGACTTCACTGGTTCCCACCAGAGTCAAGTAAGACTCTCTGTGTCACCCACCGGGCTCTTCATAGGGGAGGGGCGAGTTACCTAAGAAGGAAGATCGAAAGATATTGCCCTACCAGAGCTCTTTGTTCATCTGCTCTGGGTCGTCTTAAAGTGCTTAGGTACCACCGTGCTCGAGCTGTCGGCCGTTCCTTTTTGGTCCTTGCCCCGACTTTATAGAACCGGCTTCCACTCCCACTGCGTGTAACAGAGGAATACCTTCCATTCCGGAAAGCACTAAAAACGCATCTTTTCAACTAGGCAATGGTGCACACTTAATCTCGCTTGGATCCCCCGAACTCTTGTTTGGATTTTTAGCACCTAGATGCCCTTGGGCTTTAGTTTGCACTCTACACATTTTGTTACAGTACGATACAAGTGTCTTTTCATAGAACACTAAATGCCAAAACAAATGTCTTTTCCATAGAAACACTTTCTCAGGATGGCAAAACTATTTAATTTCAACAATTGTTTCAAATGATAATGTATCTCTTTCACACAACTGTCCAAAATTATGATTTCCTGGTAGTGAATCTCTAGATATCCTGGAGTATTCTCATGCCAGGAATTGGCCCCTTCTGGTTCTCACAGATTCTCTGGTGTACTCTCCTGCCAGGTATCTCTTTCCAAAAAGGGCTCACTGCCTGATGCATATCTTTCACCAGATCAGTTCTAAAATTTTCACTTTCCTTTAAAATATAACAGTTGCACTTCTTCACTAGTTATATCTTTTTGACTCACTGTATCACTTGCTGCAGCTTCCCCCTTAGTGGTATCCCACATATGAGGTTTTCTTGTTCAAGCTCTGTCAACTTCTTTCTTAATATCTTTTTGGCAATGTTTGTTCCAAGTTTCCCTAAATTGACAACTCATATAAGGAGAATTGTACCACTCTTGCCCTTTAATTTTACTTGGTCGGTATGCAAAATAATGTCCCAAGTGTTCATTAACTTACTGACACGTCCCGGGGCCCCCCAACTCTTTTGGGTAAATGCACTGTTGTAACGTGCAGCAGAAGCGAAGGGTTTTTGTTGGACAGGCATCCCCAGTCAGGTAGAGTCCTCTCCAGATTCCGTATCAGCTTTTCACTGCTTTGCCGATGGAACCATTGCCACTCCAAAGTTCCTCTCCTCCAGTCTGCTACTTCTACATGCAGTTGCCGGTAAGCGTTTTCTTCTTCCTGCATGGCTTGTCTCTGTGAATCTGCCTCTGCCTCCCGCTCCGCGCTCTCCTCAGCTCTCCTTCTCTCCCCTCCTCTCCCCTCCTCCTACCTGCTTGCAGGTGATTTTCAAGTTTAAATGTCCTGCGCAGCTGATTGTGAACCTGACAACTAGACTGCATGTGGTACTTGGGATCGCTTTCATTACATATTGACTCCTTGCGCCTCTTCGTCTCAGTACTTGAGGCTTTCTGGGACTTGAGTCCAAAACATTTTAGGATTGTTTTAAGTAACATTGTTGGAGTTTTTGTTTACATAGTAACCATCATAAACAAATGTGTTTTAGAGGTGTTCGGTACATATGAAGTGTAAATAGATTTCTGTTTGGTAGAAGTGCATTTCAAGGCTTTACCACTGAAGGGGTCTATATAACAACTACATGCCATCATGGATTCTGGGATTAAAGAGTCTTCTTCACCAGATAGGGAAGAATACAGCGTCTCTTTTGGAATCACTACTTCTCCCAGATATCCATCTCCTCCCATGTGATCCACCCCCAAGGTCAGGATCAGTGGCCACCTTTCCCCGGCCCATGGGAGGAGATATTAGGCTGGGGATCAGTAATGACTCCACAGGATTCATCACATGTGGATGTACCTGTACACCTCAAGAATGCACCCGGGACTGGGTCACACCCAGTAAAGTATGGGAAGTGCAACCACCTAGCAATCTGGCTAGGTACGTCACCTCTGCCCCAGGGATAACCCAGACGTGTAGTTGGGAATTGGCTCAACTTGGAAATTGTGGCCCCAGCTGCACAATCTTAATAAGCTAGGAAAGGGTCAGGTATTGTTAGTGAGCAACAGGATTTGTTGTGAATGGCAAAGCAATCAGAGTATCGTTAACTAGTTGGTTATTGTTTCATGGCAGGATAGATGTGTGGAGTTGGTTCAGTCCCAACAACAGACATACATTTCACCATACAGACAGGAGCTAGACAGTTTAATGTTTATTGGCCAGCTGTGGAATGGAAACCTGCAAGTGTTCACATATCATTTTTCAAAGAGTGGCGCAAGGTAGTGCCCAGGAGGTTTGAAAGGTTAGAGAGCTTGATAGCAGAAGTAAAAAAGATCACTGACATTCAGAGAAGCTTGCAGGTATTAGAAGTAATGTTTAATGAACAGAAAAAGGCATTTGAGGAAGATCATTGTTTGGCCACTCTGTGTACCTCTTAGCATACCATATGTGCTATTAGTAATGAAGATTCTGAGCAACCTTACCTCATCACAACGATGTGTATAACTGCTTTCTTCTTACAGGCAGGTCTTCGTTCCTGCTGTCGGTGGTGTTGCAATAAGAGGAGACCATGACCATCAACACAGTGCCCTCCAGGTCTGCCCCATGCCCCTTGACCCCCGACATGTATTTTTCTTTTGTGCCTCATTAAGCTCACAAAGAGACACTCTCCAACAAAAGCTGAATAATCTTTTTAAAGTTTGAAATACAATAGTGATGAACCTACTAATGCACAGATTGCAATTGTAGAGGAATATTAAAGACAGAAAGTTAATGACCCTGGTCCTACAAACCTCCACTCCTGTAAAAACAGAAATGGAGAATGGTACATGTGGTTATGCTTATTGTGCTAGAAGCGCAAAAGATGGGTCTGTGGACTCTCACAGGCCCCCAGCGCCTTGAAAATAATTTTACTGGTAATTGCTTTTGTGCTTGATACATACAATACTACTAGTTGAACGGATAAATAAATGAATAATGAAAGGGTTTCCCGATCATGGAATGAGGAAGACTATGAAGTGCTCCATGCGACTTTGCCCCTATCCCTAGTGACGTGTTATTTTCCCTTAAATTTTTGTGTACAATGATTAGGGTGCCCCTGTCCCTACTGGCACCAGGCATTGCTGTTTGCTATATCCCAGACTATGCATGTATGCTTAAACCGCTGACTGAGAACATTTGACATGCCTCTGCTTAATGGGGCAAGGCCACCATTTTTATGCAATGGATTGTGCTGGTCTGAGTCAGCTTTAACAAAAGACTGTTCATCTGGGCTGGAATCTGTCAGAGGTGTGGGGGCCCTCCACCCCTCGCCTAAGGAGTATACAAAACCGGAAATACATGTATGATGCCATAGTTCACCCAAAAGAGGTCCATCATGTGATACCTTATAGACAAGGTCATGCCCATTGAAAAGAAAATTCCTATTCTAGGGAAGGCAGGAAAAATGTCTTAAGGACTAGTCAGTGCCTTTCCGCGTCGTAGGGTTGAGCGTTTGTCAAAGGAGTGGACCTGGAGGGCTGGGTGGGTTGGGAAGGGGTTAATTCTACGAAGTGGTCTGTCTTGGAAGATTAACTGTAACAAATTATTTTGCTCAATTCACTGCTCGAAGTTATTTTCTTTCTAAACATTCACATGCCTCGGTTCATCCAACTGCCAAGGAGCAATGATGGCTTTCCATCCATGCCTTATCCAGTCCAGAGGCACCCACCCATTTCATTCAGCCACAGGCTGTGTCCAGTACTTCAAGTTGTCTGCGAACCAAAGCAGTCCCCATAAATGCATATTTTCTGCCCACTGGGAAAAACCGCTTGCCTTCCTATACCCCACATATTCTTTTACAACCTGGAAACTGCGGTTAATACATACATTAATTACTGTAAATTGTAACAGACCACTACATGTACTAACGCTGATGAAGTTTTTGATTTCCTTAGATCAGCTAAGCTTTCTGAGCTACTTTCAATTCTCAAACAAAGGATACTTTATGCATCGAAGACAAAACAAAAGGATTTGGCATGCAGTCAACTACCTCTTTGGTTGAACATATCTGCTCTTCTTTTGGTAACACCACAAGTGGAACGGACTTTCTTATGGTTTTCGTCTTTGGAAACTTCTTGTAAACAACACCTTAATCAGTAAATTAAAATGTAAGTACTCAATAATACATAAAATAATTTCTAAACCACATTTTTATAAAACTATAACTAAATTAATATTTACACCTACATTAGGATCATAAGGTAATAATGAGAATATGGTATTTCTCTGCTTTTTTTGGCTGGATAGAAAGTAGGTAAAAATGTGACGTAGAGATTACAAAACACTTGTCATCAAGGGACAGTTCATAAACTGGGGCCTACTCAACGTTTATTAGGATATAGCTGTAAACCAGGCAAGGTTATCATTTGCACACCCCTCACCTGCATGCGGTTTGCACTTGTGATACAAACTTGGACACAACACAAAGAAACAGACTGAGTTAGCACAGTAAGAGGGTCAAGCAGTGACACAATTGACAAGATAATATAGTGTTTCAAACAAGAGGTTTTATTTATGTGATGTTCAAGGTACAGGTTGGACCAAATGCCTTTCGGGACTTGGAGTATTTACAACTGAAAAGGGACATCTAACTCTAAACCGTGTCAGGAAAGAAGTATCACAGTGAGGGATTCTTCCAATGTCCACCGCCTGCAGCATAAAGTTTAAACTAATCTTTTGAGACCATGGTCCTCATGGGGCTCCCTAATCTATACAAAATAGCCCAAGTCTGTAACCTATACCTAATAATACTTAGCCTCCCAGTTAGTCGCTAAACTAAAACACAAATATTGTTGGAACGCTTGGCCAACAAAAGAATTTGTAAATCGACTCTACTAGGCTCACCCCTAGTCTGAAATGCAAACGAAAGAAGCTTCTAATGGATACTTTCCTCCCACAGATTCCTCATCTATGAGGTCTATCCAGTGGTCTAAGTGTATGAAAAGAATGTCGCTGCTGGCATGCACCAGCTCACCACAAACCCCATTGCCACGTGCAATCTAAAACCCCAAACAGACACCTGCTGTTTAAGGGAATGTTCAAGTTTCAACTTCTTTCTACACTTGTATTTTAAAAAATGAAACCATCCTGGAACCATTTCTTTTTTAAATGAAAGTATAGGAACAGTAAAAATCTTTTTTTTGTTAAAGTAGAGGAGCCCCGTTCCAAACCGCTCACGCCCACTTCGATCACTGTATCTATCTCCCAGCGCAGCTGCTCTTCTGAATCCTTTCTCCGCTAGGGGGCATAGTGAGGCTCTACGTTGGTTCTGCCCGACCCTCTATGCAGCAGATATGGCATCCCCATGGTATTTGTCTTTACTGTTTTGGTGAGGGACACACACGCATCACTACACGTCATGTTGGGCAATGCACCCCCAAGATGCTTCACGAACGGGAAGAAAAGCTATTCACCTTCCACCGCAAGCAGAAGAGTAATAAACAGACTCACACTGATGGACGGTCCGCTCTGCACAAGGACAAGAAAATAAGAAGAGGTCTTGGTCTTCAGGTGGTTCTTCAAGGCACCATTCTTCTTGGAAGAGTCACCACTCTAGGGAATCCGTGGCGGAGGAGATTGCACAGGTACCATTCCCTAGCCACCCTCCACCAGTGGGAATTGGGAGGGCTTGAGGCATAAGAAGCCAGACATCTTTGTCAAGGTCCAGACGCGGCGAGGTCTGGCTCCATCACCGACTGCTTCAGCCTCTGCACCATCAGCGCCATCTGAGTCCAATCCGCTGGGACGAGCCAGCAGAGACTGAGGCTTATCATGCAGATGTGCGCCTTCAGGGCCAACCACACAACAGGTGGGTAAGATCCAGTCTCGTTTTCTCACTGTTCCCTCTAAGGACATTGGTCCTCCAACCTCAACTATCCCCTTCAAGCCACCACCGGTGCCAGAATTACTGATCACTACGCCCCACTCCCTCCGGGTGCATACATGTCTTGCAGACATTTATGATAAGGAAGAGGACCACGTACCCCTTGGTATTGAACCCCTCTAACCTAGGCAGGTTAGAGACTTCCCGGAGGAGTTTTATGGTGAGCAAGGGGATTTGGTGGATCTTGCAGTCGACTTGCAGGATGCAAACGGCCTGGACACCTCGACAGAATGGGACATGCTCCCTGCTCCTAACTCTGCCAAATCTCAAGCAGCTTTATAGCACCTTATTGCCAGGGCAGTGGATACCTTCCTCTTGTCAGCACCCTCTGGAAATAAGGTGCAATTCGAGCTCACTGACATTCTGGATGTGGATTCAAAGAAGGAGAAACTACTGCCTGTTAATTAAGCCGTTGAAGATTCAGTTCTGGAGATATAGTTTAAGTCGGCCTCGGTTCGGATTGTTGACCCCAGATCCTGCTAGGAAGCACAGACAGACCTCCCTCAGGCCCTCTATTCCTGTACGCCCATGCATCGCCAGTAAGCTTGGTGGTTCAGGCTGCCACAGCATACCTGAAGATTACCTATTTCCTATTCTTGCATCCTGACAGGAAGAGCAAGAGGATGGATGCCTGCGGTAGGAAGGTTTTTGGCTCCGATAGCCTGGGCCTGCGATGCATGAACCCATCCTGTGGCCTGGTTAAATTCTCTTTGGTCAGTCCTTTGGGATGTAGGGGAAGACATCCCTGAGGGTGATATGAGGGAAGGATTTGAGGTGCTGGTCAAGGAAGGCAAAGATACCTCACACCAAATCCTCCAATCGGGCCTGGATACCGCAGACTGTTTGACCAGAGAAATGTCTACCAGCACGGTCTTGAGGCAATACTCCTGGCTACGTACATCAGTCTTTGCCTGGGAAAAGATTCTGGACATACCCTTTGATATCAGTGACCTGTTTGGGGTGAAGGCAAATTAATCCCTCCAGAAATTTAAGGCTTCAAAGGCGAGGTAACAATGTGGTCTCTGGGGCTAGCTGTCCAGCAGCAACCTGTGTATCCCATCGTCCGAGGCAGGTGTGATGAATCCTACAGATCCTTCACTGGAACCCTGCCTAAAGTCTCCTCCTAGGTGGCCAGGGAAAGGCATACATTCCTGATTGTGACCTTGGGGGTGGTGTACTGCGGGAGGATCCCCTGGGAGGAGACTAGGCCCAAGGTAGTGAGGAGATCCCATGGGATGAGAGACGGTATTTGCCCTTTAAAAGGGAGCAACCTTTAAAATGGCCAGAACAGGTAATGGCTTATTGTCATTATAATGCATCTGAACCACATATAAGATCTGTGGCTCTGGACACAAATGCCATAAAACCTGAACAGCCCTTGACAATAGAAAGAACATTCAAGATACTTCAGGATAAAAATCCTCCTGGCTCCCAAAGGTATAATGGAAAGGAAGCAAGAAATTCTGCCTTAAGTAAAGTGTCTTCCTTTATAACAACACATTATAATAATGGTTCATTTTTAAATAACTCTAAAGGAAATAAATCTACCCTTAACACCAAGAAGATACTAAAAATAATGAACGTTGTTCAGGACTACAAGTCCCATAAGTACTGGGACGAGGAAGAGAACTGAAGAGTTATGCTGTAGTAGTAGTCAGGCAACTAAGCCTAACAGCCTACACCTGAAGGAACCTGAAGGCATAAAAGGCCCCCCAGGTGCAGGCAGTTGGAAGGAGCTGAAACTGCAGTGCATGCAGTAGTAGCAGAGGCTTAAAAAAGAACGCACGGTGTTGTCAATCCAGGCAGAAGTGGGAGAACCAAAGGGACAGCAGAACTTTGATGCAGCAGATTTCACCTGCTTGTTCTGTGAGAGTCCTGTTCCCCCAAACTCTGAGGTGCAGAGGCTGCGCAGCGTGCAGCCTTTCCCCATGTGAGCCTAATTGCTGAGGTTGCCGTGCACGACTCGTGTCGGAGACCGAGGCGAGGAGCTGTTCTAAAGCTGTGGATCTGAAGGAGCAACAGGGGCTCCTTAATCGAGTGGCTGGACCGGAGACACCTTCAACGAGGAAGGGTGTGGGTCCTGTGAGAAACCAGAAGGTGTCTCACACATAGGTCCCCATGGATCTGTCATCCAGGTGGCCAGCACACGGCCATCACATTTGGATCCAGTTCCTGGGGGTGGACCAGTGGGGGAGGTTCACCTGGGTAAGGGTTTTTTTCGGGGAGTGGGAGTTGGACATCGGATTGTGAGACACGGTAACACCTTTACCCCATCCTACAAGGTAGGATATTTAGGAACTCCACCCAACCCCCTTTTACAACACGAACACTTTCACATGGACAGTCTACTATGGGAGAAAACAGACTAACGCCCAAGCAGTATACCTGATGTGTCCCAATAGAATGGTCAGGTGAGGTCAGGCAATTACTGACCATCACATATACATGACTTCCATTAAGCTTCCCCACACGGATAAAAGGCGGTGCAAGAGAGCACACTATGAGCGAGGCAAAGCACACGAGGAAACAGCACTTTGGAGACAGCAGCTAACGAGAGAAGGAAGACGGCAAAACAGAACGGGATAACAAGGAGGGAAATTTTGTTGACCTTTTCGACAAGGAACTGTTACTTTCCAGAAAACTCAAGAATAGAAAGCATAAGACCAGGAAACCAGGCTGACGAATCCTGCATTGTGTGTCGGAGATACCCAGGGCCCTCCCGCGTCAATAATAAAGGCGGGGAGAAGCAGCAGCCGCTGTGGTACTATCCTTGGCTCCAAGATCAAAGCAGCATCAATGAAATCAACACAGCTGGTGAGTTGGGGAGACCAATACAAGACCGGTCTGTGTTGAAGCCAAGGTTCCAAGCAGCAACGCTGTATGGCGAGCGCTGGAACGAACATTGTTAAAACACATGTGATAAGAGACGCAAGTAAAGTTGAACTGCTGATGAGTGATTGACCTTTAAAAGCAAAATATAATACCTTTGACAGAGTGGTCCGACACTGTGTGGGTGCTCAATCGGAGGTCTCTGTAAGGTATCCAGCTGAGAAGTGGTGAAAGTGAGATAAAGATTATATCAAGAAGAGAATGAGTAATTGTGAATCGAAGTGGTCCTGCGACGGGCCGAGAAAAATCCTGCGCACAGTTGAAAGTCTTCGATTTTGATGAAGTAAAGCAAGTTTGGAAAAGTAGATACATTTTGTCTGAGCCTGGCAGAGGCAGACCAATTGAAGGTTTTGTGTTAAAGTGGGTCTGATCCCAGAGAATGGACACCTGGGGTGAATAGAAAATCACCCGAGAAGTTGTATATGTGAAATCCTAAGAAGAAAGGAACTTTATGTCGTGTTGCATCAGGCTCTCTGAAATAAGGGACTCTGAATGGCAAAGAGACTTTGGCACAGAATGCCCTTATGTTGAGGAGCTGAACTGCATCCTTGTGCTAGAGAAGCAGGAGAGCGTGCTAAGCTTGAGTGTGCCGCTTTGTTCCATGCTGAAAATGTGGGGAACGGAAGCCAACGGCTTGAAAATCCTGACATATCATTTCTTGAACACTTTTCTTTTGCATAACATTGTTTACCACATTGGAGCTGAATTTACCTTGAATCCTGGGGAAGGGAGTTCACCCAGGTTATCAAGAGGTGATCTAGAAACTGTGAATATTATTGTTGATGTTAACTGAATTGCCATATATTTTCTTAGTATATTTGATGTTTAAGTTTGAGGGCCAGACATCATGTGTTAAAGTGTTTCCCCTTAGTTTGGTTAGCAGGGACATCCGCAGTAGAGTAGGGATAGTGAGGCATTTAATATCATTTACGATTTAATAAAATGGCATGTTTTGAACAATCATCAAAAAGTTGTCCGCCTCGCATTGCAGGGTGTTATCGCTCTTTCACCTCCTACGCCCAGAGAGGAAAGGGACAAGCTCCCTCAAGTAAGCATCTACAGCGTCGCCCCAATAGGTTTCGGGGTGCCTCAGTTTTTCCACCGCCACTGTACCCTCCACTGCCAAGGTGTGAAGCCTCTTTAAATCAGAGTTCCACCACTCCTCCCCTGTGAGAGGCACAATATCCCTTTTTGGCAAGAAATGGATGCTAACCACTTCCGAAGCCTGAGCCTTACAGGATTCTCTCCCCCCTTCGCTCATCGCCCTGCAGACCACCCACTGAACAGCCCGTACTTACATCCTGACCCTCTCCTTTTAGAGCAGATCTGCCAGCTTCTGGTAAAGGGGGCCATATAGCTGGTACACCGCTTGGACGAGGCAGGGGTTGGCATTCCACTGATTTTCTGGTGCTGAAAAAGGACAGTGGATTGCATCCCATCTTGGAACTGAGGCTCCTGAACTTGTACTTGTGAAAGTTCAAGTCAGTCACTCTAGCCCAGATTCTTCAGACCTGCAGGAATGGCTGGTATCCCTGGATCTCTAGGATGTATACGTCCATGTGCCCGTCCACAAGAAGCACAGGAAGTTACTGCGATTCAAAGTGGGAACATCCACTACCATTCGGCCTTTTTCCGGTGGCCAGGGTTTCACCAAGCTGCTGGCAGCGTCTCGCCTCAGAAGGTTGAGCATCCATGTGTTCCCCTATTTGGACGACTGGTGTGTCTGGGCTCGCTTCCCAGAGCAAGTGTCCACTCACTTGTACAAAACGTGCAGCCTATTGCAAAGTTTGGGCTTCTCCTTGAATTTCAGAAAGTCTCAAATGTCGTCGTCCCGGTCCCTCCGATTCATCGGACCGGGCTTGGATACTTGCCTGTGCCAGGCTTTCCTGACATAGCAGTGAACATCTCCATGATGGTTCATGTCTTCCATTTACTCGAAAAAGATACCTGCACCAGCTTTCTGAGTTTGCTGGGTCACATGGCATCCTGCATCCATGTAGTGCCAGAGGCACATCTACACATGAGGTCACTTCAGTGGCTTCAGAGTTGCCAATCGTTTCAGTTTCAGGGACATTCATCAGATCTTCAGCTCTCGGGGAGTGTCCAGATACCTAGACTGGTGGTCTCAGAAAATCAAGCTACCGAGAGGGGAGTTGTTACAAGGATAGCCCCAATTGACTCTAGCCACGGATGCCTACCTGAAGGACTGAGGTGCTCACCTCCAAACCCTCACAGTGAGTGACTTATGGTCGCCATCGGAGTGGCAGGAGCACATGCATTTGCTAGAGTTCAGAGGGATCAGGGTACCTCTGGTCACTTTCCTCACCACTGTGAGGTCGACTGTGTTGGTCCAGACGGATTACACAGTAGCCATGCACTACTATGTGATTATTGTTGCAGGCTATGAAGACGAGCATGTCCCTGATGCCAGCTCATCTGGCTGGCAAGGACAACATGTTGCAGATTCTCTGAGCAGGCAGTCTTCAACCTCCCGCGAGTGGGGGCTATGCAGGAAGTTCTGGAGATTTCCTCCAGTTGGGGTACTGTTTCAAGTGGACCACTTAAAAGTCCATTGTAAACAGGAAATGCAGGTGATTCGACGTCAAGGCATCCCTAGAGCTCCCTGGACTAGGAAATTCTCTGGAGCAGAACCACACTGGACATGAGGAGGACCATCTGTGGAGAACGTCAGTGGGATAAAATCTCCTCCAGAACTTCCTGGCAGAACTCCCACTAGGGGATCCCGACCTGTTGCAGTGCTGCTTCTTTTTGTCCTTTCGAACAAGGAACCATTCCTCAGTGCCGTAGTCTGCGCCTGGCGACCTCGGACGTGTCCTCTTATCACTTTTTTCCTCGTGGAGTAAGGTGATAGGTTTTGCCTCGAGTTCTTGAGGCGGCTTCCGGTACATCGATTGGCACGATGTGCAGTCCTCAAGAGTTCTGTGAGAGTTCTCAAACTATTCTATTGGAAAACCGTGAGAGGGTTATGTGAGTTTTATGAAGATGCCCTCCAAATGTTCCCCAATTCACACACTAAGCTACTTTTCTGGACACTCATTTTTTCCTCTTATTGCTACATAGCTACTGAAGAGTTACCTTTCACCTGCCTTTGGATCAGGTGGCTGGGGAGTCCCTCTTCTTCCATCACTGTTTAATATCTGTGTTGCTGGGATAAGGTACTCTTCTTTGGTCTTACTGCATGAGGGATGGGTTTGTGCTGCTCTTGGGCAATTAATGTTTTGCTGTGTGCATTGATGAATGTACAGGCACAAACTGCACTCTAGGGTGTGGTGTGCCTTCCTACAAAGTCTACACTCGCTCTGTGCCAATTGCAGCCTTTTGTATATTTAAAAACTTGAGTCTAACACTGTACAGTGCACTTATGAAGGACCATTGCTCAAAAGATGGTGGTTCCCCCCAAAAAAGCGCATATTTCCCTTTGTCTTGGCTGTGGAGGCAGAAGAGAAATGAAAGTGCCATCAATATAACTACGTGTGTGGCACTAGGTCTTCAAATGCCTCAGTTTCCATTGTGTAGAGACTGGTCAAATAATTGTTTACACTTGTACGTAGGATATTTTTGGCCTGAGGGCTTGTGCTTCTATGTAGTGTGGTAAATCAGACATAGGACAAGGACAAAAAGACATGCAAGTGTCTCCGTTTTATTAAAGTAAAGAAATGCCTCGCTATCCCTACCTCTAAGATGAGGTTTCCCTATTTTAGAAAATATCAAAATGACGCTCGTCAGGACATCTTAAACAAATAAACCTTGCTCTCTGTCCAAACCTATTCTATCCTACTGACCAACCAAACCACTAACAGAAGTGTTTTTACAGCCCCTTCCTTGGCTTGTTGGTTGGTGCTTGGCTCCCTCCCAATTGGTCTTTCAGGCCTCGGCTGTTCGTACAGTTTAAGCAAGTTCCTTTATTTTCTGTACCAACAAGGTCTTCTGACCCCGTCGCTGCAGGCTTGCTAAACTTAGAAAGTGTGTTCCTTAAATACAACACTTGGATTTGTAAGGCATTCAACTTTGCACCTTGAGTCTCTTGCTCACCCCTCCAGGGCATTTCAGTTTCTTTTGGACAAAGGATTTTCTAGGTCCAGCATGGACTTTCTAGCTCTACTGCCAGTCTCGGCTTATGCTGATTCTCCACCCTTTGTGAGTGGCTTGGTTTCTCAGCCAGCATTGGCATCTCAGGTCCTTCAGACCTTTTGATTCTCTGGTAGAAATTACCCCATCGCAGTGTCTTTTTTTTAGTTCACCCCTCCCGAGTGTTTCTATTTCTTTCATGTCTCTGGTAGCACAGCATGAACACTCTGGCTCGTTAGCCTGTTTCAGTTTCTCGCTTGCCTTTTTACACTACTGGATTGCTAGCCTATAATGGGCTGTTCAGCCTCACTGGCCTTGTGAGTTGCGCACCTTTCCTCACCCTCTCGAGGCCAATTGTGCCCTTCAATCCTGCATGGAAAAAACCTGGTCTCAGTGGCCATGTGGGTTCAGTGTTTTCCTCACCACCTCGCCGAGTGCTTCTGAGCTTTTCTGCCCTCTCCTCTGCCTTGGCCACATATATGAGTTTCAGCTGCCTTCATCCTTGGGATAGGCGTCTCCTTCATTAGCTGCAGAACCACATTGTGCGTCACGCATCAGTGCCTGGTGTGCTGCATCTGCAGTAGTTTGGTCTCTCCCTTCAGGATACTTCGGTGCCCTGGGCTCTCTGACTTCCTGGACTCAGCAGCATTCTGAGGGCTCTGGGAATCGTCCGTTCACAACGTATTCAACGTGGTCCTGCCTCCAGGATGGATTGGCTCACCACTACAGTGCAGGCTTCAGCTGTGCACAGCCTTTCTCAGGCCGACTCTCTCCTCGCAGGTATGGGTCTAAGCCCTTATACGTTCCTGTCTGCAACGAGAAATGCAACACCACTGGTTCCATGTTTCTAGCATTAAGGTGGGGCAGCAGCTAAGTCAAGCACAGTTAAAGGCCTCTGTACATTATTGTGTTCAGACCCCAAGTATCCAACAAACAATTGGGACTCTTGTGTTAAGGGAGATGTTATAAACCTTTCACCTGGGGATCCCTTGTCCCTCGAAGGGGAGGGTCAACCCCAGTGAGACCCCGTTTGCCCTATCCTCTAAGGAGTGTTTTGCATTGTGGGCTCACTTCCCTAATAACAAACAGAGGGACTCTGACTTGAGGAGAACAGATGAATTCCCTGGATTCGTCACAGGGGTCACAACACTCCTCCGTGACTTGAAATATCCTGATTCCGTACAGATGGGGGCACTATCTACCATTTCATAAACCCAAATAACACTTGTGTCTCAAGCAGTATTAACACAGATGCAGACTTTATCTTGCTTATGTAAGAAACCTGAAGGTGTCGCACCCGCTAATCCCCAGGGATCTGTCATCCAGGTGGCCAGGACACAGCCATCGCTTTTGGATCCAGTTCCTGGGGGTGGACCAGTGCAGGAGGATCACCTGGATGAGGGCTCTTCGGGGAGTGGAAGTGGGACACCGGATGGCGAGACGCAGTATCCCCTTCCCTTTAATACCTTTACCCCATCCTACCAGGTAGGATTCGTAGGGACTCAAGCCATCCCCCAACCGCCCGATCCCTTTTCCGACACAAACTTTCTCACAGGCAAAAGGAAAGCATATACCCGACATGTCCCACTACAATGGTCAGGCAATTTCTGATCGTTACACACACCTGGCTTCCATCACATTTCCCCACACGGATAAAAGGCGGAGCACGAAAGCACACTCTGAGCAAGGCAATGCACATGAGGAAGCAGCAGTTCCAAGATGACCGTTTAATACAAGGCAGAAGACGGCAAGACCGAAGAGGATTGCAAGGAGGGAAGTACCCTTGACCTTTTCACTGAAGGACTGCATCGTTCATGAGCCTTCGAGAATCGGAAACCTAAGACCTGGAATTAAAGCTGAAGAATCCTGCATTGTGTGTCAGAGGTACCCGGGGCTCTCCCGCGTCGATAACCATGGCGGGGAGGAGCTTTTGCCGGCATGGTACTGTCCTTGGCTCCTACAACAAAGCAGCGCCAGTAAAGACATCACAGCCAGTGAGTCGGAGAGACTGATACCAAACCAGCCTGTGTTTGAACCAAAGTTGCAAGCAGCAGCATTGTATGAAGAAATCTAAAGAGAACAGTGTGTGAAACGTATGTGACAAGCGACACAAATATAATTGAAAACCAAAAGAATAACTGAACTTTGGGAGGCCAAGAAAGATACTGTAGACAGAGTTATCCGGCACCACGTGGGTGCTCATTCGAAAATCTCTGTTAGGTATCCAACTGATGCTAACTGTTGAAAAGGGAATTTTGAGATTGAAGTGGTCCTGCAATGGGTCAAGCTATCCCCTGTGCATATTTGAAATTCTTAGATAGTAGACTGCGAACTGCAATTGGTCTGAGCCCGGCTGAGGGAGACTAATTGTGTAAGAGGAAGGATCTGAGCACGGCTGAAGGAGATCCGGGAGTCAACTGAGAAAGAATATTCTCTAAACATTGTAAAAAGGGGAATCTGAGCCCGGAAGAGAGTGATCCACAGTAATGATCGTGATACAAAAGGGTTCTGAGCCCGGCTGAGGGGGATCCAGGGTGAATCACTGAATTGAATACTTGTATGAAGAAAATAACTGTCTTGTTTTTGTACATCAGGCTCTCTGAATCAAGAGCCTTTTAAGAAGTAAAGAGACTTGGACACAGAAGGCCTTGATGCTGTTAATGGAACTGTCTCCTCATGCCAGAGAAGCCAGAGTGTGTGTGCTTTGCTTGAGTGAACCGCCTTGCCCCGTGCTGAAAATGTCCCAATGGGCCGAACATCCTGACATAACTTTTTGAATACTTCTTTTCCATGAACACTACCCCACAGTATTTGTAAAAAACGGTAAGGATTGGCAATAGACTGTTTTTAGTATAGCCCCTTTTATTTTGTCAAGACTCCACTAGGACAGCATTATTATTATTTGATGGTCGTAGCTTGCTCCCATCTGTAGATTTAGGCTTAGATAGGCGTTTATCACACCATTGTGAAAATTCAATAAACATCCTTGAACTGTGGTCACTTGTGTCTGTCTTACTATTGATATCATGCCTTCCTTACAGGAGTGAGTTGTTGATTCAGGAGCAAGTCAAAGAAGGAAGTTAGGGATAGAGAGGAAAGAGAAGAGGAGACTGGAGACAAGAGGGGGGGATAAAACAACTGAATGTGGTTGAAGGGAGAGGACATGAAGTGGCAGGAGGGGAATAGGCGTTGGAAGGAGACTAGTATCATCTGGAGCAGATTGGGAAACGGGAGGAATCAGGGTGCTAAAGGTTATAGTTAGGGAAGACAGGAAGGAATGAGTGTACACATGTTGCCAAAGGCATGGGGGGAAAAGGGAAACCCCGATTAGTAGGGATTGAACCCACGGTCGAACCAGGAAAAAGGTCACACTGTAGCGTCAACAAGAGCCAAGAACAGAAGGCGTATATATGGTTTAAGTTACTTACCTGTAACTCTTGTTCTCCCTGCAGGGGCCTGACATGGATTCACATGCTCGTGAATGTTCCCGGTCATCAGGATGGGAATCCTCAGTAAAAGAAAACACTGTTTTAGGCATTTCTCCTCTAAACAGACTCACCTCAAGTGAGCAGGTTGCGTAGCCTGCTTGGCCGACCCAGGACTCCTCTCTGGAATCCCAGTCGACGCAGTAGAACCTCATGAAGGTTCCTGTACCACCGCTTGGTGACCCAGGACAGCTCCCTGGAATCCCGGTCGACGCAATAGAACGGGCTCTCGACCGGCATGGAATAGGTCTGTTAGCCAGCCGATGACAGTGCATGATGCAGCAGGAGAGCCACCTGGAGATGGAAGCCTTCGACAAGGCCTTCCCGTGATTCGCAGGTCCAAAAATGACAAGTCTTCCGAAAACTCTTCATGCATGCCACGTAAAACCTCAAGGCACAAACACCACCAAAGGCTTGTTGAGGTGGAACTCCGACGGCACCTTGGGCATAAAGGTGGGGTGAGTGCACAGTACCACCCTCGTAGCGTGGAAGGATAAGTATGGCTGTCTGCTGGACAGTGCCTGGATCTCCGTGACCCGCCTGGCTGAGGTGATCACCACGAGGAACGTCATCTTCCACGAGAGAAACTTGAGCGGGGCTCGGTGCATCAGCTCAAAGGGGCATCCCTATGAGCTTAGTCAAGACCACATTAAGTTACCAAGCTGGGCAGGAGCCTTCACAGGCGGAAAAGTGCCGAAGAGGCCCTGCAGGAACTCCTTCACGAGCCTGTGTGACGACAGGGAAAGTCTACCTGGCATCCTAGTGTAACAGGGTATGGCGGCCAGGTGTACCTTGATAGAGGCGCAAGCCAGTGCAGCCATGGTCAAGGAAAGCAGGTATGGCAGGAGCTGCGGTGCTGTGATACACAGAGGAGTAATCTTCTGAGCCCAGCACCACACGTAAAAACGCTTCCACTTACGGATGTTCCACATCAATGTTGAAGGGGCTGTGGCCTTGGACAGGATGTCCTTACATCCCGCTATTAAAAAATAATGTCCAAATTCTAGGGCTGCAGTAGCCAGGCCCTGAGGTTCAGCGTCTCCGGGTCGTGAGGTAGAAACATTCCTCCTTCTCTGGCAAGAGAATAGGGAAGTAGTGGAAGCCTGATGGACGGGGTCACCGACAGGCGTAGCAGGTCTGGATTCGAGATTTGTTGCAGCCATGCTGGAGCAATGAGTATCATTCTGCAGTGACACTGTCAGAGTGTGCTGATCACTCATAGCAGGAGAGGGAATGGAGGAAAAGTGTACAGGAAAGGTCCCTCCCACAAGAACGAGAAAGCATTCCCCATGCTCCTCAGCTGCAGGAACCTGCTGTAGAATCTCTGACACTTGGAGTTCATTGCCGTTGCAAAGAGGTTGATCTGGGGTTGACCCCATTTGTGGAATAGAAGTTCCACTTGGTCCTGGCGAAGCTCCCACCTGCAGCAAACACTTGGATCCCTGCTGAGCAGGCCGGAGAATGTTTCCTTAATGTCCGCTGGGTGAAAATGGATGAAAAACATGCCCCGACGAATTGCCCAGTGAGACAGATTCTGTGCCTCCCTGGAGAGAGCCGGAGAGTGTGTCCCGTCCCTGTTTCTGGATAAAGAACATGGTGGTGGTGTTGTCTGTGAAGACCCTCACCACCTTGCCCATCAGCGACGGCAGGAATAACTTGAGGGCCCAGAAGACGGCTCGAAGCTCCAGGACATTGATTTGAAGGGTCTTTTTCTTCTGGCAACCAGAGGCCGCTGGCATGCAACTATCCGGTGTAGGCTCCCCAACCACCCAGAGAAGCACCTGTGGTGACCGTCTCCTGGTAAGGTGGGACTTGGAATGAGCCTCTTGCGTGAGATGAGGACGCATGCCCCCCCAGTGTCTAGCCTGTCGGAACTCCTCATTGAGGGCGATCTTGTCCATCCCAGATGCTAAGACTTGCATCCACAAACTACTGGAGAGGCCTCATCTGTAGTCTGCAAAGGCGGACGAGGTTGATGCAGGAGGACGTCATGCCCAGCAGTGACTTGACGGCTCGCACCGTAGCCGACCATGACGATGACAGGCGCTGCACCTTCCCTAGGATGGCCATCACCCTCTCTTCCGAGGGAGAAGCCAGACAAGTTACTGTGTTGAGTCAGGCTCCCAGAAACAGAGCGTTCTGCGATGGCTCCAAGCAGTACTTTTGTCAAATGCCAATGTGTAAGGTAGCCTGTTCTGTAAATAACAGTGCAAGATGTGCAAAACACCCTGCAATATATGCTCACCTGATTGAAGGTCAGTCAAGGGATGAAAAATAAGATTCAATATCATGTGCCCAACCTTGGATCTATCAGTTGGAAAATATGCAGGCTTGAGGGAAAACTGAACCATGCACGATTCTAGGAATTCTTTCAGTTTTCTTGGGTTTCCCTCAAATTTACCCCCTGGAAGGGTGTCTGGGGGTATATCCACAGGGGCATGTGTAACTAGTTATCTCAAGACAGTATTCTCACCCTTTAGACCTTGAACTTCAATAGTGAGATTCTGCATTCCAGCAAGCAGCTGCTGGATTTGTTGTTCTATGGCAGGGTGATGTTTATTTTTTGGATGTTTTTTATCTGTCAAATGCCAATGTGTAAGGTAGCCTGCTGCGGTGCTTTGTTGCGTAGGTAATCTCAGTAGAAGCGATATGAAAGATTTGGAGCAATATAAAAGTTTGTATGGCTGCCGGAGGCTCTTAAGTAGGCAAACGGAAAAAAGTGAACACAGAGCGTTCAGTACTGGTGGTATCCGGGAGATGAGGAATGACTTGCGTAAGAGTTAGATGAAAAGATCCAGGAGTGTCGGAAAAGGGAGAATGGTATGAATAAAAAAAGAAAAAGGTAAAGGGAGACGAACAAAGACGGGAAGGGAAGGAGCAGAGTATGAAACAAGGCAAATGCTGTCGTAGCTGGCTATACTTACGTGGAGGCGTATAACTAGAAAGTAGCAACGCGCCAGGCTGAAGTCTGCAGTCCATATATAATCGGAATAACTAATTAATCATGATTTGGTTAGCGGCCATCTTGAAATTCACTTGAGCGCTGAAGTATGTTTAGCACAGTGTAACAACTTGAATCCATTTTGGGAAGGGTGCGTGTGCTTCTTATGTGCATTCTTATCCATCTGCGCTACAAGGACCATGAAGGGGAGCGGGATATGACAACTTGGAATAATTTAGGGAAAATCCCAGATCTGTCAGCAGACTTCATGTGCTTGCTCGCCAGTGCGTGGGAGCGGGATCGGACAAGCCAATCGTCCAGATAAGGTTAGACATGGATGCCTTTGAGATGAAGATGTGCCGCCACCGGAGCCAAGCACTTTGTAAAGACCCTTGGGCCGAGTGGAGCGCCTTGAACTGATAGTGTCGTCCCTGGACCATGAACCGCAGCAACTTGCTGTGATTCCTGTGAATGGGGACGAGGAAGTAGGCATCCTCCAGAACCAGCAATGCCAGGAAATCGCTTTCCTCCAGTTGGCCGAGCACGTACTGCAAAGTGACCATCCTGAATCTCTGGGACTTCAAGTACTTGTTGAGGCGTCTCAGGTCAAGGATATCCACCCTCCTGACTTCTTTCGCGCCAGAAAGTATCTGGAGTAGACTCGGGAGCCCTGGAGGTGCTGGTGGACGGGCTCTATTGCCCCCTTTTTCAACATGGCGTGGACCTCCTGCAGCAGCTGCGCCATCTGTTCCTGTCAAGCCACTGGGGGAATACGAGGACACCAGCGTTGGAACTCCAAGGTGTGCCCCTGTTCGAGAGCGTCCAGCACCCATCTGTCGGTGATTGTGGTCTTCCACGCGCTGATGAATCTTGATAGCCGGTCTCTCACTGGGGGCCCGAGTACATGGCCAGTTCAGGCCTGTTTCGGGGTCGGGGCCCTGCGGGCGGTGCCTCTGCTGTCCTCCGCTACCCCAAGCCTGTGAGCGACCTCTGTAGGCCTCTTGCTTCATGGAGCGGGAAGGCTGCTGTTTAGAGGTGCCCTTGGAGGACATGCCAGACTTTCCTCTCAAGGAGTGAAAAGACGACGACCGACGTTGCTGTAGGGTACCGAGCAAACGTGCTGTCTCCGTGTCCGTCTTGATAATTTGCAGAGACTCATTGACGTTCTTGTGAAAGAGGAGAGAACAATCGACGGAGAGAACTCCATCGATTGGCATGTCCAACACTTTCGACTGAACATCCAGTCTGAAGTTGGTGGCTTTGAGCAATCCCTGCCGACGAAGAGACACCCTGTTGTCCATTTGACAGAACTCTGTGTCCGTGTTGTCCACCACCACTGTAATGGCATTATCCGAGGACACTTGCCCTTCCTGGAACAGCATCAGAGCTTCTGCCTTCTTGGCTTCCGGTAAGAAGCCCAAAATAGGGCCCAACTAATACTACAGTTCCCGATCATAGCGGGACCAAATGGCCAGGGCATTAGCTGCCTTAACGGTGCCTTAATGGTGCTGGCAGCAGTATAGATTATCCTTTTTCCAATCGCGTCCAGCTTCTTCCCCTCCTGGTCCGGGAGCACCATGGACGAGGACGACAGGTTTGCTGGGCGTTTCCTGGCTGCGGCTGAGAACACAGAGTCAGGTGAAGGATGAGACCTCAGGCACTTGGGAGCCGAGTTCGTAACTCTCTATTTCTTCTCAAGCCTATCGCGCTTGGGTGGAGCAGTGCTCGGAGTATTCATTATGGCCAAGCCCTCATCCCAGATATTGTCCAGCAAGGGAAAGGACATGATCGTCTTCTGTCTGGACTCAGGTGGTTGGTAAATTATACCATCCTTTTTAGTCTCTTCAGGCACCAGTTGAAAAGGTTCTGAGGCCCTGGACATCATAGCGTGAAATGAGCCCACCTGATCCGTTGGAGAGGAACTGTGTGGTTCATCTGCGCCCACTGGCTGCGCCTCATCTGGTACGAAGACATCAACTACATTGGTGTCCGTCGCTGTAGTCGCCGTATCCGTTGTGGTGCTGGATCCCCAGTTGGAGTCAAATCCCGAGGAGGAGGCGGTGGTGGAGGTATTGGTTGATGCCTTGGTCCAGCTGGGTCCTTCTTTGACTTGCGCCGGGGAGACTCCAGGTAAGGGGGATTTGGGGGACTCCTAGATGGAGTAGGGGTCGGTGTGTGAGTGACTCTTTGTTGAATTTCTGAAACAAGCGTGAGCAGCGTGGTCAGAATGTCCAAAGACATGTCCCTCGGCTTTGGCGTGAAAGGAGAGTAGAGTCATTGGATGGGGGTAGTATGACCCAGAGGACAGTGAGAGGAGAAATACAGTTTTCAAGCTAAACTGTTTTTTTCTTCCACAGAGGATTCCCAGCCCGACGATGGGGAATATTCCTGATCATGTGAATCCATGCCAGAACCCATGCTGGAGAATGTATTCTTAATGCTCGAGTACAGTTTGTATTTAGTTGGCAATCTTTTCTTTATAGAAATGCTATTTTATGTTATTCCTCTGAACTAAGGCACATTTCAGCAATGAGAGTCTATATTAGGTTCACTTACCAACATTCTTGCCTTCTTCAGTATAAAATACTGAAAGGGAGGTTTTTGACTCTTTCTTCTGTTTAACACTCTTCTCCTTGTCGTTATGAACACATTCTTTTATTGGTTGGGCTGCAAAAAATATACATTTTCAACAATGTGAATAAATACACTGCATTTTCAGAGTTTTCTGCAATGGTGATTTGTTACAGGGTTCCATCCGTCAAAGGTACAGTCTAGCTGTGCACAAACAGTAAACAAATAAGTGAAACCTATTCCAAACCCACCTTGTGGAATTACTGCCTTGGTACTATTTGGACGCCACATCAGGGCTTTCATTGGAAGGGGTTTCTCACCTTCTGAGTCTTCCATAAAATTCTGAAAAAGGAGATGGCATAATTTCATTGCAAATGTATGTTACCTACAGAATACACTTCACTTTTCATCATTTTGCAACCCAACCATCTCAACTTTTCCAACCCAGTTTAAATAACTCCAATTGCAAAAAAAGAGGAGTTATGAAAGTATGAAAGGTCTTATTTGATATGGGTGACATTTAAGTCTCTATGTCCATAAAGCAATAACCAAAATATGTCCCTCATTAACATTAAAGGAGCTGATGTCAAGTGGTCATGCGCAACACAAAGGCTCTCATCACAAGTTGTGTGGTTAATTCAGTGGTAATTCCACAGGATGGAATTACTGTGCGGTGTCCGGCGGAATTACTACCATATTACAAGCTGTAGGGGGCATGCACAAACCATTGACGGTAACTGTGAACAGTAAATCTGACAATTTCCAGTGAAATTACAGTTACTGCGGGATAATTGGAAGAATTACTGAGTGGTAATTCCGCCGGCGGAATCAGTGGCAAGTGGAAATAGTGGCATGCCACAAAGAGGAAGCTCAGTGGAAAACAAAAAGGTTTATAGTGATTTTTTCGAATGCCATTTTCTCAACACCATTTTGTCGAAAAAAAAATGCGCATTTCTTACAAAACCCAAAAAAACATTAAATAAAGAAATAATACATTCGAGAAAAAAAAAAATTCGACAAACTATTTGAGATAATTGCATTTCGAAAAAATGCATTCGAAAAAATGACCAGATCCCAAATAAAAAGGGGGGGCTCCAACCTCATATCAATTAGTTGACACTATTATCCAATTTGAGTGTCTACTGTGCTGTATCAATTATCATTGTGTATTAGTGCTTCAAAAGTAAGCTAGGTACCCCATAGTAGGGTCGTTTTACTCTGGATTCTAGTCCATGCACATAACTTGAGACATCCGTTTTATGCTCAAAACAAAGCTGCTTTTATTTAGCAGATCCAGTACTTTGGCTGGGCTTACAACTATCATATTCCCGTTTCATTAAATGGTCAGAGTATAGATACTGTAACGCTTTTAACAGTACTTAATCACAGTGCAATGTTTAAATCAATGGTGTGTTAGTACTGTTTGTGAGGTAAATATTACATCATATTTAAACCTTTATATATAAAACAGAAGGCAAGATAAACAGCGTTGACACATAGAAATGCAGAATTGCGAGAAGCGCACACATTGGTTCTATACATATTCCCTCATATTGATTCAACGCAGGGATGTGTTAATACACTTTGTTTAAAGAAGGATAGACGCTTGTCTGATGGTTCTAGGCTAGCTAAAGAGCTGGGGCTAGTTGAAGTGGCCAGTTCTGGGGTGGGTTAGCTATTCCCACAGAGGACCAAACCGTTCAAAGAGGAAGCTCAGCGGTGGGCATCTTTAAAAACGCAATCCATTTAAAATGCCCGAATTCTTGTAGCTATCCAGACCCCATACTTATAGGAAAGATGTCAGGAGACAAGGAGACTGGTAAAGTACCAGAAAGGCTAGCTGAGGGAGATCCATCTGTGACCTTTGGAGGGAGGCCGAGCCCGACTGAGGGAGACCCATCTGTGACCTTTGGAGAGGGTCCAAGCTCGACTGAGGGAGACCCTTGGAAAAATCCAAGAAAGAAACACTGGTGAGTTGGCAAGCAACCTGAGAGACTGGTGTGTGTTATAGATTGAAGTGGCAGACCTGTGAACGAACTTTGAAGTAAAAATATTGCTGTGAAATCAGTGATACGGAGTAACACAGTGGTCCGGTGAAAGGAAGTAGCCCACTCAACGAATTAACTGTTAGTTGAAGTGGTCCTGCGGAGGTCTGTAAAGCAAGCCTCGCACATTCCACCAAAACGGTCTAAGCCTGACAGAGGGAAACCCGAAGTGTAATAAGCTTGGGGAAGGGAGCCCCCTTGCAAGTTTGTTGAACATTGTTTGAAGAGGTCTGTGCCCGACAGAGGTGCACTTAGGTGAATTTTGATTTGAGGTCTGAGCCCGATAGAGGGAGACCTACTGGAACTTTGTGTTTTGAAACAGTCTGAGCCCGACTGAGGGAGATCCGTTTGAACCTTTTGTTGAACTATATATTGAAGCTGGAAAGAAAGACTTTAGCATGGAAGGATGGGCGGGCTTCGATCCATGTTTTGAACTGCCTGTAATTTTGAAGTGCGTCATCCTGTCTACGGGGGTTGTCTTTCCCCGTGCTGTTCAACATGGGGAGGAGATCTGACTCAGCCACATTGATTCTTTATAGTTTTACACATTATTCCTTTTGCATACACATTTTTGCCACACACATTTTGTTACATTACAATAAGGGCTGGCATTGGGTTTTGTTGGTTACCAGTCATTTGGTCGAAAACCAAAGGATCGAATGCCATTTGATCGACAGTCAAATGGTCGAAAAAAATGGTCGATTTATTTTTTTTTTTTTAAATGGGGGGGTTCCCCCCCAACCGCCCGTTTTCTTTATTAAAAATATTTTTAACCAACCAAAACTAAAAATATATATATAAATAAATAAATAAAAAATGGACCTTTCTTTTCGACCATTTGATTGTCGAACAAATGGTCATTCGATCTTTTATTTTCGACCATTTGACTGGACACCGGTTTTGTTAGCATAGGCCATCTTGTTTTGACAGACTCCACTAGGACTGTTTTATTTATTAATTTGATGGTTGAGCGTGCGCCCATCCTAAATGTAGGGCAAGATAGGCATTCTTCCAACCCTTTTTTCAAAAACAATAAAGGTTTTCAAAACTGATGTTTTGTGCCTGTCCTGCTTTTGATACCATGCTTCCCTTACACTGTCCAGTGGGATAATAGGGTACGCCACACCTTTGGAGGTAGAGGTGGTTACTTGTGCTACTAATCTTTCCGGGCTCGGAGGTCTGGAAAGAAACTCGGGATCCATAAAAGATGGCCTGGATTACTTGGGGAGGTCTTTATTCACTGCCGGGGTAGAGTCTGTATTTTTTCTAATTTCCCATGACTGTTTCGAACTGCATAGTGGAAAGGAAGGACGGGATCCTTTGCAGGACACTTATCCAGGATGTCAGTTAAATCATCCTACTCAAATTCCACTGCAGCTCTACCCCAGCCAAGATATTCAATGACTTTGAACATTACTCAGCTGCATGATGCATCTGCATGCTCAGATCCCTCAGGTGTACTGAACCCCACCTCTGGAGAAGTGTCCAGCGCTCTAGCATTTTATGTGTGTCTACCGGGTGCCTCATCCTAGTTTCACCTGAGATGAGGTCTTCTGGGACACCAGGTGTGTCATAATCCAGACCAGATCCTAATACTGGGCTTTCCGCCTCCTCTTTCTCCTCATAAATTGCGCTCATAGAGCTAAAGAAGTCTTTTTTTGTCTGTGGTTTGTAAACCTTAGACGGGCGCCATGAGGATGTTGAATGCTTCGACAAGGGGCTTGACGTGAACACCTTCGATGTTTTAGATGAAGTCTGAATCTTTTTCTCTCGAGGTGTCAAGTCAACAAGTGGTGCTCGAGGGACCTTCGATACCCTTCTTTCCTGTTCCCTGGGGATGCGCAAACAAAGGTTTTTGTCGACGCCCTGTCGTCCTGACGCGGCACAATGGGGTTGGAATACTTTTTTACTTTTCAAAGACGCCGGCGTTACAGCCTTTGCAAATACCTTCAACATTTACAGTTGGAAATCTTCCAACTCTGCTTTAGAAGCTGTTTTCTTAGGAAAGCTTTTCTGTTTTCCCTCGGGCGAGGAATCCGAAGAGGTCGACTAAGACCGATGATGTCTCTTACTGGATTTTCTAAAGTAGAAAGAAAAAGAGTGACGAGATCTCAACCTGGAACACATTGCATGCTTGCTGCGTTTCTTGGCCTGGCGAAGAGAAACCTCTCACAAACTCTTGTCCACAGAAGAACTTATCTGTGATAAAGTGGTTGAAAGGGACTTGGGGGAAGACGTGCCCAGGACGAGTTTCCCCCTTCCTCTTTTTGAAGGCCTTCACTGTCATCGATTGACAGGAGCAACAGTCATTGACTTTCTGGTCCATTCCCAAACACCAAAGACATACTCGATGCAGACCCATTATCGACATCTTGGAAACGCAATCGGTACATCTTTTAAATCTGGTTTTCAGGGTAGACATCAAGTAATTCAAAGTGCATAGTTAGATAGATCCCTGAGGCTAGTGTACCATTTCGAACAGCTAGGTGGAAAAACTAAACTAAGGCAACGGGCGCGGTACATGTCATTTATAATGATGCCGAAAGTCATACTGACGGATGGCGGCCGGCGAGGGATACAAGGTCAGTGACAACGGCACACAGCACCCTCTGCTGTGAAAGGTTTTTGAGCTGCAAGCAGGATATCGGATGTATATCAAAGATGAGGAATATGTGGGAGGACACAATCCATTCGAAAGGGCCATCCTAGGTCTAATATTTATAATGGCAATGTGAAATCCAGGCTGCTAGATGAATGCAACCACCACGAATGACATAATATGCCCCTTTACTTTCATTTCACAGTACATCTTGTATCCAGGAATTTGAACTAGGGTGCTCGTCAGTTGTTGAGTCCAAAAGGGAGCTCTGTCCTCTGTCCAAAGCTAAACTATTCTGTCCATACCACTCTCAAAACAACTTAAGCAAATGAGAATGACTTCCTTTTCCAATGGTCTGCTTTTCAGCAGTCACTTTAGTAACTTAATCGTAGATAATTCCTGGCAACTATTTTGACCATTTCATACAGCTCAGCTATAGGGCTCTTCAGATTCTCTCTTGTGCCCTTGACACCTTGCTTTCTTCTCCTATTCTTTGCTTGCTCTTTATTTAGTAAACTTGGTGCTTCTTCTATAGACAATGTCCACTGTTTCTCCTGGCTGAGCCAGTCACAAGGATTCTCAAATAAACTCTTGCTTCTCTCTTTCTCTTGATAGTCACTTAGACTAGTATAAACATTCCCAAAATGGTGCTCTCTGGTATTCACTTCTGTGGTTTTACTGGGACGAGTATGAATGTTCCAGTAATGATTCTCTTCTGTTTATACGTCTTTAGATTTGCTGGGCTGAGTATGAGGATACCAGTAATGATTCTCACTTCTCTTTACCTCTTTAGTAACACTTAGACAAGTAGGAGGGTACAGTAATGATTCTTGCTTCTTTCCGTCTCTTTAGTATTAGTGGGACGAGTATAAGGGTACCAGTAATGATTCTCTTCATTCTCCACTATTCTTTTTTTCTTATCAATGTCCCCATATAACTTCCCACTCTCCTTAGGGAATATTGGGTTGCATTCCTCACTGGGAGGAGCATGATTATTATGTTTGTTATCCCTCACCTTGTGCGTTACTTCGCTGACTTGGGGTAGCGTGACCGGGCCTGCAATCAGGATGGCCTTGCTTCCTTCTGTTCAACAGGTTGGCTTCTTGCCTCTCAACTTCTCTCTCTCGTTCTCTGCATCCGCTCTGTGTCGGGAACAGGTCTGTGGTCTTGGTGCCATTCTTGGACCGAACAGCCCATGGACTCTCTGTCAGGACCACCTGACAGCTCGTTAGACGGTCTGAGGTTTCCTTCCCTCGGCTCTTCTGCCTGCACGCTTTCCTCGCACTGCCTTCATTGTCCAGCTTGTTTCCTTGTTTGCAATCTTCGCTTCCTGGTTTAGTTCAGCATTCCACATACAACTGATTTGAATCTCCTGATCTTCCTCCTCTAACAGTATTTCTCCTCCTCCTTTTATGATGCTTAGCTGGGTCTTCCCCGGCAGAGCACTCAAGTCCTTTCTTTCTGTTACCAGACCTCAGACAATATTATTCTTTACATGATTGTACTCATTTCCTTTCTCACATGAATGTAATGTTTCTGCACCACAGTAACATACATTCATTGGTTCTTCATGAGTTCTTTGGATGGAAGCTGTTGGAGGTTGGGTGTGGATGAGTAATTTAGGGAGTTCCTCTTTGAAACAGAAGTCCTTGTCCTCAAGGGGGTAGTCCCTGCCACTGTGAGGGCGCATTTTCCTCTATACTTAGGGAGGGTATTGCATAGCGGGCTCACCTCCCGCGCCTCACAGGGAAAGGCTCCCCCTGCCCCTTTGGGAGAAGTGGCTGAATCCCGCAATTCAATACACAATGCACAATGACATCTTGCTCTACAGCATATATATGTACCCCCATAGTCTGCATTCCCCAATCGTCCCTGCTGTTAGGCGATCCTCTGCACACCAGTCCACTACACACCAGTCCGCTACACACCAGAACACTGCTCACATTTCCCCAACATCTCCTCCCACGGTTCGAGGCTCAAGTGATTCGGTGAAACCAAAGGACCGAAAACTCCGTACCAGCTATGGTGTACGGGCTCGATTGCAACCCTTTCTGCATTGGCAATTGCCTTGGAGAACCTATAGCAGAAGGGGCGGTGTTACGTCTCCACGTCGATCACGTGATCCAGAGTGGCGTTCCTCACGTGACCTTGGTGGACGTCACGTGGCCCAGAGACGTCACATGACCCAGAGGCGCACAGTATAAAGTTCTGAGAGACAGAACACTCATTGCTTCTCAGCTGTCTTCAGACTCTGTTTGGCGTTACGTATTGCTCCACAGTTACCTTTGATCACGGAACTCTACCTCGGACTCCTCCGGATACCCCTTTGTACCTTTGCTTGGAACTGTTTACCTGTTGCCGGATTTTGGACTATACCCTGACTTGTCTTTGGATCATCCCTTAGTACCTCACTGAACTCCTACGCCATTTCCCTTCTGGGGATTCAAGTCACGACTTCACTCCTACAGGTGGCGGATCCTACATCCACGCTTACATACGGTTCTACTATTCCAGGTACCGCCGCATCATCTGAGTCTCGAACCTCTACTAGGTTTCCTGGGTTTTCCTAACACCCGATAGGTAAGACCTTTTAGATCCTTTGGTTTGATTAATTGTATTGTGATTGCCTGGTACTTAACCTCATTCCTTTTGACAGCAGCATCGGTGTTCCAGAGGTTCCGTGGATCCGGGAAGTCATCTCCCACCTGTGGCCTCAAAGGTCGCACAGCGGGTTTCTTTTAGTTCCCCTGTGCGTCACTTGGGGACGGAGGTCTCATCGGTCTACACGACACTCAAGTCAGAACAGACTGAGAAGCCGTGTAGTCGTGTTAGACCATGCAGGGATCCACGGAAGAGCCCATAGCTGCTTTAGTCCAGGCGATTACAATATTAAGGGCGGATATGGCCGCCGCAAATACGGTGATCCACCAAAGGTTGGACTCCATACAGAGTGTCCAGCATTCCCTTCCTGCAGACCCTGAGTTCGGAGATGCTGGCTCCTCAACCACACCTCCTCCCTTGGCTAACACTACAGTCCCAACTCCGGTGATTCTCCCAACCCCTTTCCCCCTGGCCGCTCCTGAACGTTATCAAGGTGACCCTAAGAAATTCAGGACCTTCATTAACCAGTGCAAATTGCATTTCTTGTGCAGACCTTTGGCCTTTCCTACTTCCACTGCTAAAGCCGCCTTTGCCCTTTCCCATTTAGCCGGGAGAGCTGCCGCTTGGGCTAATCCTCTGTTGGAAAATAATAACCTAGTCCTTTATGACTTTGATCTGTTGGTTCTAGAAATGTCTCGAGTTTTTGATACCCGACACAAGGCACAGTCTAGGGATTTGGAGTTGTTAGAACTAACTCAGGGCAGAAGGACCTTGATAGAATACATCACCCGGTTCAATCAATTAGTTGCTGAAACATCATGGCCAGAAAGCAAGCGGGCAGTTGTCTTTTATAGAGGGTTGAGTAACATAATGAAAGATGCTTTAGCAGTGATCCCTTCTATGCCCACTCAGTATCAGGAACTAGTTGATCTTGCCCTGCAAGTAGATGCACGGCGATCAGAGCGTAGAGCCGAGTTGGGGGTTTCTTCCCATCCTACACTTGCCAGTACTCCTGCTCCCAGTGCGGAAGAACCTATGCAAGTGGGAGGTGTACGTAGCCCTATTACAACATCCGAGAGGGAACGTAGAAGGGTGGATAATGCATGCTTTTATTGTGGCACCACGGGACATTATGTGAAGGAATGTCCTCGACGTCCCAAGAAGAGCCAGGTTTTTCGGACAGCTCGACCTTAGATCCGGAGAGCAGGTCGAGTGTTCAGTCTCCATCTCCGGGTATCCCTCTTGCCTTTGCCCGTGTTCAACCCGTCTCTGTAAACGCTACTCTATGTCCCTCTACAGGCCTTCTTCATACAGTCACAATCATCATTGATTCAGGTGCTACTGGAAATTACATAGACATTTCGTTAGCCCATTCCCTCAATTTACCTTTAGTGGTAAAAACCCGACCTGAACCTGTTCAAGCCGTAGATGGCTCTGCGTTAGTTTCTGGGCCTGTCAGACACCAAACTGCACCTCTCTTGTTGACTATACAAGACATTGACACAGAAACCTTAAGTTTTGACTTAATCACCACACCTCAATTCGGTGTCATATTAGGGATACCATGGTTACGGGAACACAACCCGCTGATTAATTGGCAGTCAGGCACTGTGCTCTTCGAATCCGAGACCTGTCAGAATTATTGTCTCCCGACCCATCAAACAATGGATACCCCTTCTCGGGCCTTGGTAGCCTTAGCTCAACTCACGCTGAGTGCTGATGGTTCTGAGCTTGTGAATCCTCATACCGTTGGGGGGTTGGTGTCTGGGATTCCGTCTGAGTACAAGGCATTCAAATAAGTTTTTGATCGTGGCTCTTCCGAGGTACTTCCTCCACATAGACCATATGACTGCCCAATCGAATTAATCCCTGATTCCACTATTCCTTCGGGCAGGATTTATTCTTTATCTCCTTCGGAGGAACAAGCGTTGAAAGAGTATGTACAGAACGCCCTTCGCTTAGGACATATCCGCCCCTCTACTTCACCAGCTGCAAGCCCTATATTTTTTGTACCTAAGAAAGAGGGGGATTTACGTCCTTGTGTGGATTATCGGCGTCTTAATGCCATCACAAAAAAGGATAGATATCCAATTCCGTTAATCACACCCCTTCTGGACCACTTATCACATGCTTCTATTTTCACTAAGCTTGATCTGCGCGGCGCATACAATCTAGTGCGCGTTCGCAAGGGTGATGAGTGGAAAACTGCTTTCTGTACTCGTTACGGCTTCTATGAATACCTAGTCATGCCCTTCGGTCTGTGTAATGCCCCGGCCACGTTCCAACGCTTTATGAATGACATTTTCAGGGATATTTTGGATGTATACATGGTAGTGTACTTGGATGACATCTTGATCTTTTCTCGTAATCTTAATGACCATGTAAAACATGTCCGAGAAGTACTATCCTGTCTCAGAGAACATTCCTTATTTGCCAAACCTGAGAAATGTCAGTTTCATAAAACGTCTGTTGAGTTTCTGGGATTTCACATTACTCCGGGAGCGTTATCCATGAACGATTCCAAGGTCAAAGCAGTCTTAGAGTGGCCAGTACCTCAAACACTCAAGTCCTTACAGGCCTTTTTGGGATTCGCCAACTTTTATAGGCGGTTCATTTCCTCCTTTTCCACAATCGTTGCCCCGCTCACGGCCCTGACCAGCCCTCAGGTACCCCATCGTTGGCAAAAGGAACATCAGGAGGCTTTTGAGGCTTTGAAAACCGATTTCACTACTGCACCGGTGCTCCAGCACCCTAATCCTGATCTTCCGTTCATAGTTGAGGCGGATGCCTCTTCTTTTGCTCTCGGTGCGGTATTGTCTCAATCATGTCCTACAACAGGCAAATTACACCCAGTGGCATACCATTCCCATAAGTTCTCCAGTACTGAGACTCACTACACCGTTTCGGAGAAGGAACTCCTGGCTGTCATGGACGCCTTTCGTGTTTGGCGCCATCATCTTCTGGGGGCTAAACATCCAATCACGGTATACTCAGATCATCGAAATTTACAGGATCTAGCTTCATTGAAGTGCATTAATTGCAGACAGGTTCGGTGGCATCTTTTCTTTTCCTCTTTTGATTTTCATATTATGCATCCTCCTGGAACTTCACATGGTAAAGCAGCCTCCTTGTCACGTTCCCCGGGTGGGGTCGAGTTGCCAACCTTCCCTGACACTGTTCTCGGAAAGAGTCATGTAATCTGTGTCTGTACACCCTCATTGTCATTATTAGACTCGGTCCGATCCTGGACTAGCGTTCATTCCGAACAGTTGCAAGAATGGGACCCCGTGTATTCTGATGGTTTGCCCTTCGTGCATGAACGCCTGTTTCTTCCCACACCTGACACTCGTAATCTGGCCCTTGAGTGGTCTCATGACGCTCCTTTCAATGCCCATCCCGGTCAGGAGCGCACTTTAGATCTTCTCAAGCGCTGGTGTTGGTGGCCTTCTATGAAGTGCGATGTGGACTGTTATGTCAATTCGTGCGCAGTATGTGCTCAGGCTAAACATCGGAGAGGCCGACCGGTTGGGTTACTACTTCCGCTTCCGGTACCTCCCAGACCTTGGCATACACTGACTATGGATTTCGTTACCGATCTCCCCAAGTCACAAGGTTTTGACTCGATCTGGGTAGTGGTGGACACGTTCACTAAAATGGCTCGTTTTGTTCCTTGTAAAGGTATTCCTGCGGCTCCGGTATTGGCGGACTTGTTTTTTGAACACGTGTTCATGTTATTCGGACTCCCTTCGGTCATTATATCCGATCGAGGATCACAGTTCACCTCTCGTTTTTGGAGGTCGTTGACTAAGTTGTTGGGCATTGATACCAGGTATTCTTCGGCCTATCATCCTGAGACTGATGGGCAGACGGAAAGGACGAATCAATCCATGGAACAATATCTTCGCTGCCTTATATTGCAACACCAGACCTCCTGGTTGGCCGTTTTGTGGCTTGTTAAGTTCGCATACAATAAACGCGGCTCATTCAGCTACAGGTTTTTCTCCTTTCTACGCCCTCTACGTCCAACATCCCAAGGTCTTGCCGGTCCCTGATGCTTCTGTTTCTTCGAATCCTGCGGCCACGACATGTCTTAGGGATCTGTCTGCTGTACATGCTAGTACTGTGGTCCATCTCACTGAAGCAAAGGCTTCTATGAAGGCCTGTGCGGATGGCAAACGTCTAGCTGCTCCTCCTTTGGTGGTGGGTTCTAGAGTCTGGTTGTCTTCACGTCATCTTCGCCTGGTGGGTTGCCGGAAATTGTTGCCTCGCTTTGTCGGCCTGTATGTGATCTCTCAGGTTGTTAACCCGGTGGCTTTTCGTCTGGTACTTCCTAGTTCTTGGCGTATCCATCCTGTATTCCATGTCTCCCTCCTCAAGCCTTGTCCCGATTCTGTCCGTCTCCGAGCCCCTGTTGCACCGGTGTCCCTGGCCTCTCCTGATGTCTTTGAGGTGTCGGCCATTTTGGGTTCCTGATGGTTTAGGGGCAGGCTTCAGTATCTAGTGGATTGGAAGGGTTACGGCCCGGAGGAGCGTTCTTGGGTTTCCGCTTTGGATCTAGACGCCCCTCGGTTGGTAGCCCGCTTCCATAGGGATCATCCGTCCTGCCCACGGGGTCGTGGGCCGTTGGGGGGGGGGCTATGTTAGGCGATCCTCTGCACACCAGTCCACTACACACCAGTCCGCTACACACCAGAACACTGCTCACATTTCCCCAACATCTCCTCCCACGGTTCGAGGCTCAAGTGATTCGGTGAAACCAAAGGACCGAAAACTCCGTACCAGCTATGGTGTACGGGCTTGATTGCAACCCTTTCTGCATTGGCAATTGCCTTGGAGAACCTATAGCAGAAGGGGCGGTGTTACGTCTCCACGTCGATCACGTGATCCAGAGTGGCGTTCCTCAGGTGACCTTGGTGGACGTCACGTGGCCCAGAGACGTCACATGACCCAGAGGCGCACAGTATAAAGTTCTGAGAGACAGAACACTCATTGCTTCTCAGCTGTCTTCAGACTCTGTTTGGCGTTACGTATTGCTCCACAGTTACCTTTGATCACGGAACTCTACCTCGGACTCCTTCGGATACCCCTTTGTATCTTTGCTTGGAACTGTTTACCTGTTGCCGGATTTTGGACTATACCCTGACTTGTCTTTGGATCATCCCTTAGTACCTCACTGAACTCCTACGCCATTTCCCTTCTGGGGATTCAAGTCACGCCTTCACTCCTACAGGTGGCGGATCCTACATCCACGCTTACATACGGTTCTACTATTCCAGGTACCGCCGCATCATCTGAGTCTCGAACCTCTACTAGGTTTCCTGGGTTTTCCTAACACCCGATAGGTAAGACCTTTTAGATCCTTTGGTATGATTAATTGTATTGTGATTGCCTGGTACTTAACCTCATTCCTTTTGACAGCAGCATTGGTGTTCCAGAGGTTCCGTGGATCCGGGAAGTCATCTCCCACCTGTGGCCTCAAAGGTCGCACAGCGGGTTTCTTTTAGTTCCCCTGTGCGTCACTTGGGGACGGAGGTCTCATTGGTCTACACGACACTCAAGTCAGAACACCTGCACATCCAAAAGGGTACTTGGAATATTTGCGACCTGTGCTGCCTTTTTCTTGGTCATTGTGGTGTATTTGCTGTGTGCCTATGGTAGTGTGTTTGATTGACTTATTGTATGTCTTCGTACAGCTGTGTGTTGCTGGGAATGGTGGGGGGGATTTCCTTTCTATTTATATAGGTGGCCACCTGGGCCCTTTCATCCAATCTGAGGGGCACGATGGGGGGCGCTCTAACACTACAATGCATTTTCAGTTATGGTGTGTTAGGCATTGTGGGGCTTGTGGTTCCTTCAGCCTGACTGGGGAGGGGACATGGCATGGGATGGTTGCAAGGCAATGTGGATCATGCCCCAGGATTTCTTGCTGCTAGATGTGCATGGTGTATCTTTGGTACCTCCCCGCGCCCCCACAATTCACTTCCACATTCACCTTTGAGGATACATACCAAGGATCCAAGTGTGCTGTCCTCTGTGCGTCTCCATGTACACAGGCAAGGTGCTGCTCCGTAGTACCATAGCATCATGACTTGAACAAGGTAAACAGGTGCAGCAGTGGGACACAGTGAGGTCTGTGTCACATGTACATTGCACATTAAGAGAATGTCACTGTTTCCGGTTTTGGAACACATGTGTGCAGTCCAAAGCTGCTATTACATTGGGGAATTGGGTAGTGGTGTAAAACCTGACCTTCATGGCATGCACTTCTGCAAGGGTGCTGAGCAGAGAGATGGGCTGGTGCACGTTTCAGGAGTGCATTCAGCATTTGTCCCAGCACTGTAGAAAATGTTGGTTGCGACATGCCATGCAGCATGCTGACAGTCTGTGGATATGTGCTTGTGGTACAAAATTGTAGGACTTACGCTTCCGTAGCGGTGGTATGGCTGTTTGTATATTGATGGCACTCTCCAAGCTGGATAAGGGTGAGGAGGTCTGCAGTGGTTTGTCGGTTGAGAAGGTAACAGTGTTATCAACTGTTTATCTGCCAGTCCCTAGGGCGATGGTCAGACTCTCGGAATGGCTACCCTTCTTGCCACATGTCTCCTCCGCCTATGTCTTGGTGGGTTCTTTTGTTGCTGCTGCTGTAATATCCTAGTAGGAGCCCCTGAATGTCAAAGTTAGCAACTGCCATGGGAGGAGTGTTCGCGGCCGCCGGAAGCCAAGCTGCTGATTATCATCCGGTGTGCCGCCAACAATCTCTGTTTAAATGCACATAAAAAGGAGATCCTCCTCCTCGGCACACCCTCTCCTTCCTTCCCCCTTACTCTCTGGCCTGCCGCTCTCGGCCCTCCTCCTGCACCTACCTGTGAAGCAAAGAACCTCGTGGTCATCTTTGATTCCACACGGTCCTTCTCCTCACACATCTCTGAAGTCTCAAAAAAATCTAACTTCTTACTACACCTGCTCAGAGGTACCTTTCCCTTCCTCTCCTTCCCACAGAAGCTCACTGTCTCCCAAGCTCTGATTCTCTGTAAGCTGAATTACTGTAACAGCCTCTTTCTAAAGCTACCCCGCCTCCACTCTCCGCCCTCTACAGCTAATCCAGAACAGAATTGCCAGACTTGTCCTTGGCCTCAAGCCCTGGGATCGTATCTCTCCAGCACTGAAATCCCCCCATTGGCTCCCAGTGGATGCAAGGATTAAACTTAAAACCCTCTGCATTGTCCACAAGGTTTTCTGGGGCATGGGTCCAAAATACCTTCAACTATCCCTACGTAAATACCTCCCTTCTCGAGCCCTTCGCTCCTCTACTTCAAACTCCCTCAGGGTCAGCCGCTTTTCTAAGAAACGTGCAGAGGGCAGATCTCTGTCCTCAGCCGGATCCTCCCTTTGGAATGGCCTCCCTGCCACCCTGAAATTGGAGGAAAACCATCTACCTGCACTGGGCCTGTTATCTGTACACTCACAGGTCCCCTACCCACTCCTCTCCTGCACTTATCAGATGCTACCGAATCTGAATTGACCTGCACCCTTCACTGGCTGCCCTTATCAATGCTCTTATCACCTTATTTATTCACTAACTTATTATTTTCCTATGCCTTGCACTTCTTTGACCCCCTCCATTTTTTTTTGTTGCACTTCCCCCCCCCTTTCCCATGCACCTGCACGTTCTCAATGTCACTGGGCCTAGTAAGTTAGTTTGCTTTTGTTTTTCTCCCCTGCTCCCCCTCCATTTGCCTGGTCGCGCTCTGAAACACCTGTGTATGGGCGCAATATAAATAAAATATATCATATCATAATAGGGGCTACCCTGGCATAGTGGTGCCTGACAGCTGCCAAGTTCCAAACATCCAAAGCAATCTTCAAGGGGTACCTCTGCCACAACATCCATCTATGGTGCTTGGAAGTAACATTGGGGAAGGTGTGTCCCTTACATACTCTGAGTACATTGGATGCACCTGTGGGTTCATTTTCCTCACCTGGAATTATTTACCTCCACCCAGTGCTCCAGATAAGATTTTGAGGTGGGAGTATTTTACCCCCCATTTTTAAACTTTTACAGTAAATGTGATTTCATGAGAGTAAAAATGGTGTTTCTCCTTTGCAAGAGAGTAAAATGTATGCGACTTCCAGCCGACGTGTGCAAAAACTGTATGGAAATCATTACCATACGGCATCTTTCCGCATTAGGACAGACTACACCTTTCATTATTTCTCTGGCCATTTCATCTTTCCGGTATATATTTAAATATTGAAAACACAAAAACCTAGCCAATTACATAGAAAAGCAAACTAATTGTATTGTGAGTTTTGAGGTTCAATGGCAGAATAGTCTTTTGATGTTAAATGAAAGCCCTCTTTTCCTGGAGCTATTACTACCTAATGGTATGCCAATCTGATGATACAACAGTGCAGGGAGGCAAGGACTCCATTCTAAATTCTATACGTAATCTCATGGTGAAATGGCTATTTATATAGCATGTTTGGCAATTATCACCAAACTGAAGTTGGTACTCCTTTATCGACCTCGAAATGATGAAAGGCTTAGTTGGCCTTGCCGGGATTCAGACTTGCAACCTACAGATCACGCACAGATCGCAGCAACGAGCTCTCAAACGGCTGAGCTATCTTATTGGCTAACACCCTTCAGAGATCTGTAAACTGAGTATCGACTGAGGTATAACAATCACAGTGCATAGATGTTGGACGAACCATGTATGAAGCGCTATATAAAGTTAAATAACTATCTGGATTATCATAGGGACAGGTTTTGCTGAGTTTCTATTTCAATTACAAATGTAACTTTCATTTGTTTGTTTTTGAACAGCGCGTGCGCTTCCTGGAGACTCAGGCTTTGGTGTTTTAATTGTAGTCTTGAAAATGTGAGAGGCTATAACACCTGTGATTGGTGTAATGACAATCACTTACCCTTCAGCAAAGGCTCTGTTGCCACTGACCATTTATAGTAATGTACTCCATTGACTGCAAGGGTGCATGGATGTAAACTAGACCGTGCATACTCATCATTTTATACACTGTTTTCATAATTCAAGTGTAAATTAAATTAGAAATGTATAAATGATCTGCACACAGCACATGAACTCTGAAAAATACAATTGTGCAATACTGGTTTGCTTTCACTAGAAAAAAGCATAATTTGTTACAAAAGATTGATAATCAATTGCAACTTACTTTTCCATCTGTAAAAAACCACAGGGTGTTTCATAGCCTAGTCCCAGGGGATCCCTTACTCAGGTGGCCAGGGAAAGGCCATCGCTTTTGGATTACAACCCTGGGGATGGACAAGCAAGGGAGGATCACCTGGGTAGGGGGGGTGAAGCGGATATATAACTAGGGGTGTGGTAACCGTCGATAAAGTTAGAACATTTCTGAAGTGTCGAATGTTGTACTATTTAAAGAAACTGTATTTGTTTGTTTGTTTATTTGATATAGCGCTAGTCCAAAACCCTCAGGTAGCTGGGCGCAGGCAATACAAGAATACTTAAGAACTTGGTTACAGAACAGTACAAAGATACTTAGGAGCTTGGTTACAGCGAATACAAGAATACTTAGGAGCTTGGTTACAGCATTGGTGTGCATAGTATACTTAGTTGCAGAGCAGAAGGAGAATACTTAGCAACTACATTCAGGAAGATAGTCATTTAACAAAGGGGAGGCAGGGGAGAGCAGGTCAAGGCAAGGTGAAAGGTCATAAGGAGGGAGGTCAGGTTTCGATTTCATTAGCTCGTAGCCAGGTAGTGACTTTACATCCAAAGCTAGGGTAGGGCTGGTCAGTTCTAAGGTCTGCAGGGAGTCCATTGCATGTTTGGGCAGCTATAACCAGGAAGTTCGAACCGCCAGCAGAGCTCTTTTTCTATCTTGGAACCATAAGCTTGTGGGCATTGGTCAATCTCGTGGGTCTGTCAGACGTTCTTTTAGTAACCCTGTCAACAAGGTAGAGAGGGGATATATTGTTAAGACGTTTGGAGGTAAGAGAGAGGGTTTTGAGAGTTATCCTGTCTCTGATTTTGAGCCAATGTGTTTTCCTGCGAAATGCTGAGATGTGCTCTCTGATAGGGATATTTTGCGCTGCTCTAAGAGCGTTATTTTGGAGCCTTTGCAGTTTATCAAGGATGTACTTATTGGATCCTGCATATAAAGCATTGCAATAATCCAGTCTGGATAGAATAAGTGCATTGGCAAGAATAATGCAACTGGTCTCAGATAGGAACTGCCGGCAAGCTTGGATCAATTTACAGGTGTGTAAGCTGTGGAGGATGCTAAAATGTTAGTTTGTTTCTTAAATGTGAGTGCTGAGTCATGATAGACACCAAGGGTTTTGACTGCAGGCATCACTTTAATGACATTATTATCAATGTTAGAGGCCATGGGATGCCATCCATGCCTGAACGAGGAGATATATCTTGTTAAATAAGGCCGAATCTTCCAGGTACTTGCCCAAAAGGGGGATGAGGATCTGAGTGCCATCTGCGTATTTGGTGTAGATAACACCCAGTCTGTCCAACCTGTCGAATAGAGGCTTAGTAAAGATATTGTCCATGGTGGGGGATACGCATGATCCTTGTGGGACACCACAGGTGACTTGTATGGGGCCGGCAGCTGCTAGGGGGAAGAAGACTCATTGTACGATTGGCAAGGAAGGATTGTATCCAGGTTATGGCATCACTTGAAAAGTGGGCAGCAGATCTAAGGTGATTGCATAAAACTGCAGATTCTACCAGGTCGAAAGCTGCCGACAGGTCAAGGAGGAGTAGCATAGCTGATTTGGCATTGTCCTTCAGCTCGTCAATTTGGGCCTTGAGGTCAATCAAGGCTGTTTCTGTGCCATGAAGGGGACGGAAGCCAGATTGTCTTGAGCCTAATAAGTTGTTGATTTCCAAATAGTCCTGAATTTGTAGGTAAGCTACTCTGTTAATGATTTTAAGTAGGAATGGGACTGTAGTGATAGGTCTATAGTTTGTTGGTATATTTGGGTCTAAGGTTTGTTTTTTGAGCAAGGGGAGCACCCAGGATTGTTTGAGATTGTTAGGCACAAGGTTTGACTTAAATGATGCATTGATAAGTTTTGAGATAAAGGGGGCTAGATCTCTAGCTGCGTCCTTTATAATTTGGGTTGGGCAGTTTTCGCCTTTACAGTTATAGGGTTTTAGTGAGAGTATAATTTTTTCTGTCTCAACTATAGATATTTCTTTGAAGCTAAATAGGTGGGAGTGCTGTTAAGAGGATTAAGTAGGAGCTGCTGCTGTGGTACAGGTTCTGTCGGAAAGGAGCAAGGATGCTTTTTTATTGGCAATTTTAGTTTGGAGGGAGCTGATTTTGCCTACTAGGCATTTTGAATTTTAGTACACCAAGGCTTGCCTTTGGGGGTATTGTCGACTTGAGGTATAGGTGATTCCATTTCTCTAAGGATGGAGAATAATTCCTTGGTGTCTGATTTAGCCTTAGATATTCTATCATTGAATGTGTTTTTTGTACTAATGATTTCCTTTTTGTAGAGATTAGAATGCTTAGTTAGCTTGAGACTTTGTTCTCTTTAGTGGGTGAATGGCGCCATATTGATTGCAACTTTCTTTTTTGATCCTTAGTTCTTTCAAATGCGGTGTAAACCAATTATTCAGATGGGATATTTGTCTACTTTTGTGTGTTTTAAGAGGGGCTATGGGGTTAAGGGCCTTGGTCATGGCACTATTGAACAGGGTGGGGTCTGCGTTGTTGGTTAGATTATCAAGAGAAGGGAGAAGATGAGGTAGGAGATTTTCTGCCGTGATCTCTTTTTTTACATCTAGTAGGGAGAGGCGGTGCCTTGAGTATCGGTTTAGGACGGACAAGGTCAAGTAGGGTGGAGAAAGAGATTAAGGTGTGGTCGGTCCAGGGTTGCGGTGTTATATTAGTAATACTAATGTTGCAGTTCAAATCAGCAACCCAGTCTAGAGTCCTACCTTTGGCGTGTGTGGATGTGGAGACATTTTGCGTCGGCCTTACACGGAACACCTCTGATGGTGTATTTTGATAAGGGATCATAAATGCGGGGGAAGTCTTGCTCTCAACCTCAGGTTTCTGTCCTTAGGTGGGCATGAGGGAACGGATACGGAAGCCACTATGGTAAGGAAGCCTAAGGCGGGGAATAATGTCTGCGTCTTGGTGATTTTCTACATAATTGGTGGCAGGGGCAGCAGATTGTAGGCATATACGAGTTAGGGCTGTAGGCATTAACTTAATAGCTATACTCGGTAGTCGTGCAATATAGGCTAAGTACAGGTCATACTTGCGTGGGCTAAATACAAATCATGCCTACATAGGCTAAAAGCAATACTCAAGTCATTAGCAGTATTTGCTATTACAATAATCAAGTAACAGGAGCTAGTTTCAACTATCATAACGTAGGCTAGTTCCACTTTCCACAATATAATGTATTCGTTTTGATACTAATCACCAGAGGCCCAGCATACAAGTATTTCAAGTAGTGCTCACATGTGGAGAAATAACAGGGCTGCTTTTGAATAAATCATAACTCTGTTAAGTGCCCCGTAGTTTCGGGGACATGTATTTATTTACATGTATTTGAAGTAAAAATCAAGTTGACATGATGAGAAAATAACTAAAGTTACTATAATCATTTTGAAAATGCAAACAGAAAATGGAAACAATGCTCATATCAATGTGTGCCCACAACATAACTAAGCAAAAGTCCTAGAGTATGAGTGGATGTAACATGACATTACTCTTGACATGAGATAGTCAAATCTTGACATTCAAACCTGAGTTAGAGAAAGATTCATTGTTTCTGCAGTTTCTTTCTAAAAACAAGCATTGTGAACTTCAACACATCCAGTATTGCACATGTAGTTGTGATGAGATCAAACAATTCGAATAACAATCATATTTTAGTACATTTTGCTGAAAGACATAGTTGCTAACTTTAAACATGTCATTTTTCTGGGTATAAGAGGTACTAAAAGTCCACTGTCCAAAGAGAGCATGAACCTGATTGTCAGTTGAAAATATAACAAAACCTAGTTGTTTATAGTAAGATGTTACACATTTAATGGGTAGTGGCCAATCGTTGGTCTATGTCGGGAAGAGAACTTCCCAGATATTGAACTGACGGCAGGTGGCACCTGCTGCAGTGACGTTTCGGCTTAGAGATGGAGAGCCTTCTTCTGGGCCAGCAGGATTGTAGCAGCCTTAGGTGAATCCGGGCTGGGAGTGAAGGATGGGAGACTGTTCTGCTTTACAAGTTGAATTGGGGAACTCCGTAGCAGTAGAAGGGGAGGGGGAGAGCCTTGGTAGGCAGTGTAGACCCGGGCAAGTTTGTCCCAGAGAGATCCGCTGAGTCAGCTATTCAAGAATAGGTTCCTTGAACAAAAAGGGTAGTATAGTAGTCCAGGAAGCTTGGGATGTCTCTGAAGGGCGAGGGGCCGTCTGGGTACGGGGCGTCTTTGCTAATTTTGTGTTGGCTCCTGCATTGGCAGGGTCACAGAGTTGTAGGGCACAAAGTTAAGGGGGGGTGGGGTGAAACACCGGATGGTGAGACATGGTATCCCCCTTTTTCCTTAACCCATCTACCCCCTGTATCCCAGATTACTTTATTGGAAACTACAACTCCCAAAATTCCTCTCCACTTCACACTGACCACACTACTGAGCCAATGAGGAATGAGGCCAGAAGGATTACCTCTACTGACTTGCAATGGCTCGGTCCCTCTAATGAGATCAGGCAGAGTAAGGCACGCAATACGAATTACATACACCTGCCACTTGTTAACAGTCCCTGTCAGGATAAAAGGTGGCACGCATAGGCACACTTTGAGCGAGGCTGGTTGCAAGAAGGAACAGCTCTTTCGGGGCTGATGCGAACTAGGCTATGGAAGTTGGAGGGCCAAGGGGCTTATCGGGTGCTGCAGAGAATAAGAGAGAGCCAGGCGAGAATTCCATCCTTTCGGGAAGGCGTAAGCCTTGCACAACCGAAAAACCTGGTTTGTGTTAAGAGCAAAAGACTTGGGTAACACGAGTTGAGGGTTGCGTGTGTGCTGATAATACGCCTAATGAAGGAAACAATGATTGAATGCTGAGAAAAGTGCACAAAGTAACAGAGTGGTCCTGCAAAGAAGAATCGCACATTCGAAAGTCTCTGTGAAATGTTCTCAATAATGGAAAGTGGAAAACGAAGGCAAGAAAGTAACCGCAATCCAGAACGAGAGTTGATTCAGTGAAAAGCAATCTATATGAACTTTAAAAACCGTCAGGAGAGCAAAAGTAAAAAGAACATGAGTTTTGAAAGAGGCCAAGAGGGCAAAAGTAAAACTACAAGTACCAAGGAGCATTGGTGTTGTGAAGATTGTTGATTGTCAAATTGTTTAAAAGGGGGTTGAGGTGGTCATGCAGAGGACTATGTAAAATCCTTGCAGTTTAAAAAGTCTTCGACAGAAAAAGGGAAAAACAGACATTAGCCCGGCGGAGGGAAATCTGTGCTGATCTGTGGTTGAGTGAAAGTGAAGTGTGAAGGACAGAACGTGGGGAAATGGACCCCCACAAAGAGAAAGACAGGCTCGAGCCCAGCCGAGGGAAGCCTGTACTGAACTACGATGAAGTGAAGAGTTGAATGTGAAAAGAGAGGCATGCTCGAGTCAGGTAGTGGGAAGCCTGTGTTGAATAATGGCAAAGGGAAAGCCAAGAGAAGAACTGTGCATTTGTGGTAAGGCAAACAACTCCAAAAGAATTGATTAGACAGTGAAAAGCTTGAAGTCCAAGCCTGAAGTGTGAAATGTACCAGCAAGCCAGAGTGCGCAAGACTGATAGAACTGTGCCATCCACCTATCCTTTTAAGAAACTCCCGATACCCTATGCTTCTAAATGTGGGTAAGGGAGTTGATACCTACACCATTCTGAAATTTCTTTTAAGACACTATTTTTGCTTTGTTTTGTCTTCCCTTTACACATTTGTTATTTGAGAAGGAGGGCAAGGTTAGGTTTTCTTAGTATAGGCCTTTTTATTTTGACTAGACTGACTTGGATTCATTTGTTGTTTATTTTATGGTCGAGATTACTCCCATTTTAGAGTTAGGGCCAGTTAGGAATTTCACAAAGCCCAGTAAACTACAAAATAAAGGTTTTCGAAACTTGCATCTATTGTGTCTCGGTCTACTGTTGATACAATGACTTCCTTACACATCTTATTAATTATACAATCCTAAAATGCTGGGAAAATAAATATGCACAGTGCTTCTGTTTGCTCCATGAGCATCTACACACAACAAGGCAGAAGTTGAATGGAAAGAAACCATTCCTTTTATCACAGTATGCCGTTTCTTTTTGTTGAAAGGCTTCAGAGAAATACATTTGGTTTCAGAGACTTTTCTCCATGGCTTGTAATTACATCCATGTAGATAAAATTCAAAAAAAGTGTTAAAGTGTTCTGGTTTCTGTCAAGTAACCCAACCTTTGCACTGCCCTCTGCTATAAACTTGTGCATAAATGTACACAGTAAAATAATAAAGCTGTCGCATTGACAAGATTTTCATGCGTAAAAAGGCCTAGTACAAACCTTATCAGGAGGCCTGTCTCCAACTATTTGGTGGAGGTAACTGTGCCCATTTCTTTTTGTCGAAATTACACCACTTTTGTGGCGGTAGTTCCACTTATAATACAGTGGGATTACCATTTTTATTTCTGGCGCTATTCCGCTGGTGAAATTAGCACCAGGGCTAATTCCGCCAGATTTCAGCAGTAATTCTGCCAATGGAAATTCCACGGGCTGAATTAACACCCGTTTTCTGGGATGCTTTATTCGACAGAGTGGTAAAAGTGGCAGCAATTTCGATACCGCCACTTTTTCTACTTACTGCCATACTCGTAATGAGGCCCTATGTTCTACTTATCCTCTTCCCCTGTAAGTTATCAGATCACAGTATTGCCATAACCTGCCCAGTATTCCACATGAATTATGCCCCTTCTTAATGGTAACTATGGAAGGACACTCAACCTTTTAGTGACTGAAGTAATGTGCGTCAACTGTATGTTCACTAAAATAACGAAGGAAGTGTATTTAGGACAGGCTAAACCATGGGTCCAAAGAATTTACAAACTGAAACTCCAGTATGGTGGTATAGGTAATATGGTGTCCATGCAACAAGTTCTATATAGGTATGACAGAAAGGAAGATCAAGACATGCATATCGGAACACAGAAGCTGCATTAAGAATAACGTCATTACAGCCCCCTTGGTAGGCAATTTTTTCATGTTGGGTCACTCAAACGACACAATAAGGTGAACTGTTTTGCTCCAGATTTACCCATTTGACAACTGGGAGAACGCTAAGAAAAGATTATATGCGAAAAAGCAATGGCACATTTTTTTGTCATTCAGTAGAAGGAGGTTTGAATGAGATGACAGACTGGCATAATCTATAAATATCTTAAGGCCCCTCTATATCTTGCATGTATTATCTGGTACAACTGATGAAGTTTTATTGGTGAAAAATGCCTTTGTAATCCGTTTTCAAAGCAAGATTGGATTAAATATACTAGTGTTTATTTGCCATATAGACTAGCAAAAAGCAGTATCCAATTCCATTCCAAGATGGCTGTCCTTGTAGACCCATGACCATAGAGAGGGAGAAATGGTAGAGGGACTTGAATACGGCTGACTAACGCTACACACAGTAGAACTGAACACATCCATTCTGTGATGACGAACATCCCAGAGTATAGAAAGTTAAGCCTTGGACAACGGCCACTGTTGTTTCAATAGTAGTCAAGCTTCTAATTAGAATAAATAATTTGTATGTTCTAGTCAGTATACACGTTATGACAGAGTTTGTACTTCTACCAGCAGTTAAGAGTAACAAACGTTTTCTCTGAGTATATTCCGACACCATCATAGTTGTATTTGACTGACCAGCTGCATGGAGTAACGGAATGTTGATATTCCGAGAACAGGAGTAATTTAGAGTACAGAAAGGTACACGCGATATAAAGCTTTCTGCTATAGTCACAAATATGTAGCTTACATAGATAACGCCGACTCTGCATACCGTGGCTCATTGAGGAATAATGAATGACATTGACATTTTGCTTTAAACAGCAGTTACTATTCAGTAACAAACTATCCCAGTGAGAGAATCAAGACATTATCACATTAATAACGAGGGACACAGACACCAAGGATACAAACATGCAATTTCGTACCGAAGCCCATACATTTAAGGTATGCTAACGTGTTTTTACTGACTTTGTATACCTTTGAATACCATATCCTTTACTATTTTACTAAAGTTTTTTTACATATGTGACACACATCTAGAATAAGGTACTTTATACCCTTAATGTTCATGCAATAGAGACGACAATTTCCAATACAAATATTGTACTGTAGAAGGAGCTTTGCATTTCTGAATGCCTATACCCATGAAGTCTTACGGTGATGGCGTGATCAGTATGCTAATACTAAACAGAGTACTGTAATAGGGTATAGAATTGCCCTTCATTGTTAAAAAGAGCATGATCGAAGGGTGGTAAACTTTCCTCACATAGTATTTTATGTCACATCCTTACAGATTGCAGCCTATTGATTAGGCACTTTAACCACACTGTGTGTGTGCACTTTGGGACTTCTATTACGGTGAGCCTCCAGTAAGACATTTATTTTCTTATAGTAGTATACAAATATAGAATAACCACACTAATTTGAGCTCTCCGTATTGTTTCTTCAGCTTCGAACAGAACATTTGAAACAAAGAGTCAGCCAACTTTCACCTATTTGTGCACATACTACCACACCGAAAGAGTGTGAAGATTTTATTTGTCACGTTGGTTCCCCTGAAGTAGTTCTTTATATTACCTTGTAGCAAGTTTAAGAACGAAACATGTTGGGTATTTAAAACCACTGTAAAGTTAAACAGTGTATGAAATTGATATATTAAATTATTCTAGGACCTTGTTAGAGGTATCCGGCCACTATAGACTTGTCCTGCGAGTTGAGTATATCTGCAAACCAAAGGGCATTCTGACTATTGACCAATGGTAAAGAGAGGGTAGCAGAATAATTACTGACTTTTGTTTTATATATTAGACAGATGTATTAACGAATTGTTATAATATTAGTTAATGTACTGTATTGCACAGGTCACTATTGATTTTTTTGGAAATGTGGTTAATATGATTACATTTTTATGGGTTTTTAACTAATACTGCTGAATAATAATAAAGTAAAAAAAATGGTTTAGAAGATAATCGAAGGTTGCATTTGGAATAAAATTACATTATCAAATTGAATTGGTGTATGTATACTGTAGGGACTGATTTTGGAGTTCGGGGTCTAGAGAAACAAACAGGTTGTTGGGATCCTCGGTTTTGTTATTAATAGGTTGTATAGGGGAATGATCCTAATACCCTAAACGTTTTCCCTGTGTCTTTCCTTGGTTGGTACTGTGAACTAATAACCTGCAAAGTCAGAATCCAAGGTATTGGTTGTCTGATTTTGGGCAGAGGACACAACAGGTAATTATATCCATAGCCCATAACCTGGCAAGGAGAACAAGGCCGATTGCGCTTTCTGATGACTTAGACCAGCATCAAAAACAATGCATAATGTGCACTGATCAGAGCAGACTGTAACCCAGTCTGGCAGCTGCCTGGGAATAGCCATCATGGGCATGTGTGTGGTAGTGGGAGGCATGGAGTTAGAGGACTTCAAATACGTACTAGGGGCATTGCGGAATCACTGCAAAGATCTCCAAAGAGACAAATAACTTTTCAGAAAATATGAATGCACAGGTTTTAGCATTTACAAACTGTATAAAGGCCAGCGTGAACATACATCTACCAGTAATAAAGACCTTAAGACAAATAAATCACCAACAAAATTATTTTTAGAAAAATCAGAAAGAGCTAAAGCTTGAAAAATGAAAACTAAATGTAAACAGAGATGCCACTACACCCTAGACAACTAAATGAATCAATCCAGATTCACCAAAGCATATTTAAAAATAGTTCACAACACAAAGACACCTGGACCCATCCTCATCCACCCAAAACAAGATATATTGCAAAATACAAGAGCAACTACAATTAAAAATATCTTCTTCCCAAGACCTATTTGACAACATGTTTTACATTTTATATAAAAAAATGAACTGCCTTTAATTTTGAAGAACCTGAGCCAGAGTGCAATACTGCATATTCTGTGAGGAACCTGATGGCGTCCTCACTTTTTTTCCCCTGGTGTCCTCTTCTCAGGTAACCAGGGAAAGGCCAACGCTTTTGTATCCTGACCCTGCGGGTCAATATACGAGGGAGGATCCCCTTGGTGGAGGAGACTTGGTGAGTGGGGAGAGCACATGCTTAGGTGAGACACGGTATCCCCCATTTCCCTTTCACCACGAACCCTCCATCACTCAAGCCTTCATAGGCTTTTGCCAGCCCTTTACCAGTGATTCCCTAAAGTATTCCGAAATTGCGTCAATATGGTAGCGAGGGGGAAAACCAGGAACACAGGAGTCCGGCACCACGTGGGTGCTTAGAGAGAAAACTCTGGTCAATCCCGTGTTTGTTGAAACTGTAAATACTAGAAGGCCTTGGGAAAGCTGTAAAGGAACGTTAAAGTGGTCATACATGGGTCTTGCACAATCCTTGGTATATTTGAAAGACTTTGAACGACAGGTGAATGAGAAAGGCATGGTGAAATGGTTGTATGAACAGAGTGTTACAAAAGTTGGCAGGAGTGAACCCGGCAGAGGGTTGTCCACAGTTAACTGTTTTGTGAAAGTAAGTGACATCTAAAAGGGGTCCGAGCCTGAAGGAGGGAGATCCAGGAGTAGAAAGTTACCAACCAAACTTTGACTTGTTGAATACGATTTGTGAAAGGTCTACGCCCAGAAGAGGGAGACCCAGGTGCGAAGCGTGAAGCATTGTTTAAAAAGACATTAAGATTTGTGAATACAAGAAGTATTGGAAGACCAGGGGAAGTGAACTGCCCCCCTTGTCGTTTGGGTCCGAGCCCGGAAGTGGGTGATCCAGGGGTGGAAAGCTATCACCCACAGTTCTTTGAGAAAAGGAGCTGGCTATTTGATTTATTGAATTCAATTCATGAGGGGTCTACGCCCAGAAGACGGGTAGCAAGGGGTGAATCGATCAACCAACGTATTTGTGGAACAGAACTTTTTGTTCGTTGAATACATCAGGTCCTCGAAGGCAAGAGACTTAACCATCGATGAACCTGATAGCTAGTACAAGAACTGTCGACTCTCGCTAGGAAAGCTCGAACATGTGCTGTGCTCAGAAGTCCCACCTTATCCTGTGCTCAAAACGTGGGAAAGGGAGACGCCGGGCTAAAGCCATCCTGACTTATGATTTGAGAACACTTCTTTCTTGATTGAAACCCTATCCCACACTCTTTCTGTAATTAGTTGTAAGTACTTGGCAATACTTTGAAAAAAAATTATAGGCCCTTTAATTTGACACACAACGCCACTAGGCTTGTCTTATTGTTCATTTGATGGTCAACGCTTGCTCCCATCTAAGATTTAGGTTTAAGTTAGGTGTTTTTCCACTCTGCTTTCATTGTTCAAAAAACACCCTTGAATTGAGTTAACTTGTGTCCGTCATTACTGTTGCAACCATGAGTTCCTTACACATCCCTACACATTGTATGTTGTTAGTTGTGAGGGCCAGTATTGGTGTTGAACACAGACAGAAATGTCACTTTGGACTTCCTGACAGACTATCCTTAGATTTCATTAGGTAGGCAAATTCCACTTTAGGATAGGGGATGTTAGGCATTCATCCACCCTGTGTTTTAAGTTAAATAAAACTTTGTTGAGAAAACTTGAACCTGTTGTCTGTGTCTGACTCATGATGCCTTCGCAATTCACATCAATGAACGATTTAGAGACCAAATTGTAGATACTGTACGGTCATTTATGAAATTAAATGAAATACAGCGCAAATTAAGAAAATGCATCAATAAAACTACATACTGTACAACTTCATTAATTAATGAAGAGGTTCACGGTCCTGTAATATAAAAGAAAATAAGTGACACACAACATACAAGTGTGAGAAACTGTTAGATCTCTCTGCCCTTCCAGTCTGTTAGCTGGGAAAGAAAGCACGGCGTCGCCAGTTGCTCACCGGCGCATCCACGATCAAAGACTCCAGTGCAAAACTAAAGTGTATCCTAGCAGTCAAGTGCTTCACTTACCCCGGATGCAGCCCAGTGCCTGGAAGGTAGCCTGGCAACGCTGGCGTCCTCTACACTACAGGAGCACTCGTCCTGTTGTGACGGTATCATGCAAACCAAGTCACGTGATACAGTCTTCATAAGCTCCTCCCTGTACAATCACCAGCGCTTCTGAACTTTCTTCGGTGGCGTTTTGGATTCGATTTCCGGTTTCCCGATCATAGTTTTTTCCTGGTCCTCCCGGTTTTGACTTCGGACTGCTTTGGCTGCTCTTTGGAATTTGCCTTTTGATCCTTTGCCTTCCTCATCTTGAACTCGGACTGTCCCTCATTTTGCCTTGGATACTGATTTGGTCTGCTTTGCTCGCTCCCTGCACGACATTGGATTGTTATTGGACTTTGCCTTGGATTGCTTCCACGCTGCTACCTCACCTTGAATGATTTTGGCTTCGTTTTGGTTTTTTAACTTCCTTGTTTTCGTCCCTCACAAGTACACGGACTAGAGACTTCCGTAGGTGTACGTTGTGGGTTGTTTGCTTCTTAAGCCTCGCGACTGAGGTTTGCTACGAACTTCCTCTGCCCCTCCGGGCCGTTGTTACCACTGGACAGGAGTCCAACATGGTAAGACTAAGAAAGTAATTAGGGACTCCTAGTTATTCTGTTGATGCTTATTGATAAGTTACTCATTGCAGTATTCTTTGCTTAGACTGCAGGTGTCAGCATTACCAGCCGGTTAACTTCTTACCTGAGTTAGCAGGTTAGTGGTATTCCGTGTATGCTGTTTTGTATTGGCCTTATTGTTTATGCAAAGTCTGATACTTGCCTTGTTTTCAGCCGGTGGTGTGTCCTCCTGTATACCGTGTCTGCACTTCTACGGCGCCTGGGTCATCGGTCTCCTGTCTTTCCAGTAATAGACCATTCTGGTTGTTATTTCTAATAGCCAGACAGGTACATTATTTGGAAGACTTCGTCATCTACACGACGAGGCAAGTTGCTCCATATCAAGTGCTACATTGGTCTGACAGAAACACAATGTTTCAGTTATAGAAATTGTTGAGGCACTTGCACAAAGAACATTTTATCTCTAATATCTTAAGCAAGCACAGGGTTGTAAGCGAGGGCCTACATTGCACTAGCAGCCTCAACCCAATTTCCTAATATTATTATGGTATATATTTAGGAGGTACAAAAGTTCATGTCTGACAACCCAACCTTTCTAGTACTGGTAAGAAACAAAATCCTTATTTAACCGTAATTCAGCCTACTCTAGACAGCAAAGTGAGTGTATGTGCTACGGGACTCTTTATAGCAGGGGTTTGCAACCTGCGGCTCTTCAGATGTTTTCAACTAAGACTCTGGTGATCCCTTACCATTAACTATGCTGACTCTGATGGGTGTTGTAGTCAACAACATCTGGCAAACCAAAGGTTGCAGACCTCTGATTCATAGTAACATTGTAGCATTAAAAACATATCAAACCATTCTGGCCAGAGAAAGCGCTGTAGGTTTTGGAGGTGGTATTTTCTGTCGTCTGTTTTTCTCCTTGTGGACAAGATTCATGGCTGCATCTTCCAGGGCAGGCTGATAATCTGTCTGACTTCCACACCGTTGCTTCAGAGATTCCACAAGAAAGGCACACTGCAGTGAAACATGCACAAATAACACTGTGAAAAGAATTCATTTTAGGGAAAAAGCATCTTCAACTTGATAGAATTCATATTTGACCCAGGCAGAATTGGGTTTAAAATGTATGCCTCTTTCACTCTGACAAATCTGAAAGCTGTATTGGGAAATAAAAATGTCATGTGTACAAAATAATTATAAATATGGCATATATACAGTTGGTGGCGATCCTGCAACCAGGTTACACATCTATACGCCACCAGCACCAAACCATCTACTTTTAAGGACAAAGATTGCATTCTCCAGGAATGCCTGAAGGCTGTACAATTCTAGAATGACATTTTTGTACAAGTCTGATCTTGAGAATGCATAAAGGACATTATTCAGTCGTGGGTAACTTGGCACTGTGAATACCTGTGAAATGTGACAAATCCAGGGAATTCGTCCCTTCTCCCCAAGGGAGAGCCATCCTCTGTAAGGCTAGGCAGATGAGCTCGCTATGCAAAACCCTCTGTAAGGATTTGGGAAAGCGGGATCTCACTGGGAGGGACTCCCCCTTACGAGACAAGGACTCGGAGTTCAACAAGGTTGAAACATCTCCCTTAGCCCCAAGTGTTCTCTGCATAGATGTTACTAGTGCATAATATCAATGTAATGGGGCACTCACACATGCTTGTTTTGGCTGCTGACCTCTTCTTAAAGTTGAAGCCCCAGACCAATGGGATGCTTCTCTTAATTCAGACACCAGCATATAAGGGACAAGACCCTTACCTGGGAAGAGAGGAGATGACACAAACCCAGCCAACTCGAAGGAAGCCATGTAGAGGGAAAATCACCATTACAGCGCAGAGCCGATGTAGCCTGGAGGCAGGACAACAGTGGTGGGCAGAGAGCCTGTGCAACGCTACCGAGCCCAGCAGAGCAGTGTAAAACCACAGTTCCAAGGTCTCTGCCGGCGAGTGACAAAACTGCGACCAAAGAAGACGACCAGCCTGCCGGAGAGAAGACGCCCGCAACAGGGAGCAAGGCACCACCGTCCTGTGCAAGACGGTTCCACCACAGACGGAATGACTGCTTCCCCCTGGGAAGGAGACCGAGGAACAGCGGGTACGTGACAAGGAGAGGGAGGAAAATAACACACGAAGAAGGGTAGAAAAATCCTGTTTAGAAAAGGACATTTCTAGAAAGAACAGGAAATAAAGGAATCCCTAAAATTAGGTAAATGAGAAGCCTATAACCTAGAAGGTGGAAGAGTGAAGAGGAAAAAACACAAGAATGGTATATGCGAAAGAGTCTTCCTAAAGGAGGCACTTAGCTGAGAGGCAAAGACCGAGACCGGTCAGATAACCAGAGCCACAGACAGCGGCTAGAGAACTCTAGTCAGTAAGTTGAATCTGAATCTACAGGTTCAGGTGGGGCTACCAAAAGTCATCCCATCCAGGGAACGGAACCACCATGAAAAGGTGGGATGAAGCTAACAGTTGAACAATTGAGGCACATTCAAAAACAAGTTCTATATTTAGGGAAGAAACATGTAAGTTTGCCAGGAGTTTGCCCTTTTTGCTCTGAGGCAATGTTGAGGAACCTTTATGGTTTGTTTAGAAAATCGTGATGAGTTCTATCCCATTGCAACACATTTCCCAGAGGTATATGAAGGAACATTGGAAGGTTTCCTGTTTTTTGATCTCCATAGGATAGCCATTGGACCGAGAGGCGGTGATAGAGAACTGTCACTGCGCCAACAGAAGACCAGATATATACTTGATTTTGATACAGAGTCCTGTTGGGCATAACATTGATGAAGAGTTACACACTTTTCTAGGAACTTAGTGCATCGATCAGTTGTTAACAACATGTCTGTATCTTCCTGGATTTTTAGCCTGTAGTCACCAGGGTGCATCTGATTGTTTTTGAGTTTTGTTTTATTTCCGTTTGTTTTGATTTTTTCAATTTTGTTCTTAGTGTATTGGTATTCATTGTTTGTTTGTTTTTTATTTCACCTTTTGCTCTTTTTCTGCAATTTTGGGATTTATATTTCATTTTGGGTTTCTTTTGGTTTCATAGGTTAACATATGTGGGATTTATTGTTGTGTTTTAGTATATTGGTTTGGTATACTCGGATACATCAGCATTCAGTGATGGCATTGTGCAATTACAGTGCGGTCACTATTTGAAACATATTGCATGTGGAATTAGATTTTCTAACACATATTGTAATTTATATAGTAGGCACTGGCATTTTGTGCCGTCATATAGGCAGATACAGAAAGCACTGTATACATTATTTTGGGTTGAGATGTAATCATTATGTATTTTACAGTGGATGGACTGTTATTGTAAACGTTTGTGGCATTGTGCATTTGAAAAGGTATGTTTACCCTTGCACCAAGCACTTTATATCTCTGGTCTTGCAGCTGGGGTCTAGTCCCATATAATTAAATGTATACCCTTTATACTTGATACTGTTACTTTATCTGTAATGTAATTTGCGTCTTATATTCTTGATATTGTTATTTATTTATTTTAAGTTGTATAACGCGCCACACGGCTATGGGCCTCAAGGCTTACAAAAAACAGAACTGGGAAAGGGTGGGTGAAGGCTGAACAGGTAGGTTTTTATTTCCTTCTTAAAAAGCACCAGATTTTCAGCCAGGCGTATATGTCCAGGAAGTAGGTTCCACTGCAGCGAAGCCTGAGTTTCGAAGGAGGAACCTCCGTAACGCACCTGCTTGTATCTGGGCTGGATGAATGTGGGATAGGAGAGGAGCGAAGCTTCCTTCCGCCTACTTTACCCGCTAGATAAGATATGTAGGGCAGGTATGTGATTGACATTTAAAGGACAGTGTCAGGATCTTGTGGGTGATCCTGTGTTGTATAGGCAACCAACTAAGTGCACTCCTTGCATCTGAAACATGAGCACATTTGGGCAGGCCCCAAATAGCCCCAACTGCATTAATCTGTGCAACCTGCAGGGCTTATATGTTAAGGTGTGTGGTGCCCGCTAGGAGACTATTGCAGTAGTTAAATCTGGAATTAACTAGCAGAGTGGCAAGCAACGCATAGTTATTGGCAGAGAGAAAAGGGTGGATATAATGTATTCGCTTGGTATTAAGGCCACAGGATGATTGAATATAAGACACATGTGGCCTCAGATAATTCTTCATCTAGGAAAACCCCCAAGGTCCTGACTTTTTTCGACACTGTGATGATATTGCCAGCATTCTGGAAATTGGCATATACCGGGGCTAATTTGCCACGGCAAGCTCTTGATGCCACGATCAGAAGCTTTTTTTTTTTTTTTTTTTTACAATTGAGTTGCCTGCCATCCAAGCCTGGATGGCGTTGTAGACTGTGTTTATGGCAGTCAGGTCCTACTCATACCTCCCACTGAGCTGGAAGACAACCTGGGTGTCATCAGCATAGTTTGTATATCGGAGACCCAGGGCGTCCAGCATGTCAAGGAGAGGCCGGATGTACATGTTAAATAAAGTAGGTGACAGGCAGGAACCCTGGGGGAAGCCGCATGTCTGAGAAACGGGGTTGGAACTTTCCTCACCTACGGACACCCGGACTGTCCGTGGGATGAGAAATGAGGATATCCACTGGGATGCTTGACTGGAACAGTGTGCAACCTCCCCCAGTCTCGTCACCAGAAGGGAGTGGTCCACCAGGTCGAAGGCCACGGAAAGGTCCAGAAGCATTAGTAGGGCGGGATGACCATTGTCCACCATGCCGGCCAATGTGAATTTAAGGTCCAGCATTGCGATTTCCGTCCCATGCTGAGCTCTGAAACCTGATTGGCGTGAACCAAGGGTCTTGTGGTCTTCGATATGCTTCTGTAATTGAAGATATGTCAATTTGTCCATGATCCTCAGCTCTCTGGCCAACCTCTCTTGGCCCTCTTCCTGCTCCTACCTGCAAGGCAAAAAGCCTCGGGGTCATCTTCGACTCCACACTCTCCTTCTCTCCTCATATATCTGACGTCTCTAAGAAGTCACACTACCAGCTGCACCTCCTCAGAGGTATTCTTCCTTTCCTTTCCTTCCCCCAGAAGCTCACTGTCTCCCGAGCCCTGGTTCTCTCGAAGCTGGACTACTGTAACAGCCTCTATCTAAATCTGCCTGCCTCCACTCTCCGCCCTCTGCAACTCATGCAGAACAGGACTGCGAGACTTGTCCTTGGCCTTAAGCCCAGGGACCATATCTCTCCAGGACTGACATCTCTACACTGGCTCCCAGTGGCTGCGAGGATTAAGTTCAAAACCCTCTGCATTGTCCACAAGGCCTTCTGGGGTCTGGGGCCTAAATACCTTCAACTCTCTCTTCCTAAATATCTTCCTTCTCGAGCTCTTCGCTCATCCGTCTACAACTCCCCCAGGGTCAGCCGTTTCGCCAAGCAACGAGTTGGGGGTAGATCTCTCTCCGCGGCAGGGGCCTCCCTCTGGAACAACCTTCCTGCCTCCCTGAAACTTGAGGAGAACCATCTCCGGTTCCGGAAGCACCTCAAACCCTTCCTCTTTGCTTCTGCTTTCTCTCTCCCTCTCCCCTGCTAAATTCTTCACTGAAACTGCACTGAATCTGCAACTGGGCCACTCTCACCGACCTCGGTCCTTGGCCCAGCCACTCTCCACTTGCACTGCCTCCCTGGCAATCCCTGCACTGCGGGACTGTCTCTGTATCCTTACAGCCCCCCCTTCCCAGCACTTGTCTGCACTTACCTTGCACTTGCCACCAGCTAGCCCTATTATTTATTTTTATTCTTCTTACCCTTTACTGCACTTCCCCCCTCCCCTTGCACTTTTTCCCTTCCCCCTACCCCTGCACTTGCGCGATCTGAATGACACCTGGCCTAGTAGGATCGTTGTCTGTCTTCCCCTCGTTCCTGTTAGGGAGAATTCTCTGTTTAGGCTGAATTTCCCTACCTAGTGAGTCCCCCAGCAGCTTTGCTGGATTTCTGGGGTTTAATTTTTTCTCCTGCCAAGAGTGAGACTCTTTTACCCTCACTCTTGGACATGTTGAAGTGTGTTTTCTTGGTTAAACCTTGTGTTGAATGGGCTATGGGGTCTTTTACTCCATAGGGCCTCATGTATTTTTGTGATGTGGGTCACACAGCACCCTCTGTGCCGTGACCCAGGGGTGTCCTAGGGACTCCCCAACATAGACTCCATACCCTGGGACTGACTACTGTCTCCCAGGGCATGTAAAGTCACCAAAGACTTTGCTAGTCTTGAATCCTGAACAGAACCAGTACAAACCATCATATTGTGGACGTACTGGCTGGGGCAATTCGATTGCCCCAGGGTCTGTTAGTCGAGGGGGCACGTCTCCGTCCCCCCTGATCGAGTTTTGGCTGGTGGCAGTGGAAACTACTTTTTATATTCGACCGCGAATATTTTCCTATGGGATTTCCCATTGTTTTAGGCTAACACATTTAATTATTTATTTACGGTAGCCTTAAACATACCGCCGGTTTATATATTTATTTTTATAACTCCGGTTGGGACTTTTTGCCAAAACTTGATTCTAAAATGGCGTTGGTGTTCGCCTCTGTAACTCTGACCCAAAGTGGAGCCCTTTGTTCCACTTTTGGCGGGCTTCTCCACAGAAGCCCTCCAAAGTGGTGCCACTCTGTCTGGGGTACTTAGGAGGGGTGGAGGGGGATTTAGGCACCCTGGACTGAGTTACCTTGGTAACTCAAGTCGCACTCCGTCCTGATTGGCCCAAGTGGTGAGCCGCCCGGCTCACCACTTAGCATGTTTGAGTGACAGCTAGGCTGGGTGAATGGGGGCTTGTTGCATAAAAGCAGGGCTTTGGGGACTGGGACTTCAGAAGTCGCCACAGGACCAAGAATCCGACGAGGGAAGAGCTGAGCCGACCTGCTTCGACGACACCACCCGGTGGAGCCCTGCTGAACCGTCTCACCACTTTTTCCCGACGACCGAGGAGAACTCTTAACGGAGTGGCTCCTTCCCTTGACTGGTGGGGACAACCAGTTTTCGCCTTCTTTCCGTTCTTTTGAGGTATCTCGTGGCCGCCTTGCCTGTGCCAAGCACCCCGGCATCCGGAATACCACACTTTACCCCCATACCGCGAAAGTCGGTACCAACCCCTTAACCGGAGGACTCCGCGGCTGGTTTCTTCCCGGGCAGTGCTACGACCTTTCTCTTCTGCTCTTCAGCGAGATATTCTTCTCCCCTGACCGACGTCGAGCCTTGCTGTCACTGCCTGGAACAACTGCCCCCGCTGGAGGATCCTTTCCGCTTAAGGTACTGTGTTCCGCCTGGCTTCCCTTGCTACCGACTGTACGGGGTAGATTTAGTCCCCGGCTTTCGAACCTGGGAGTGCCTGGGACACTTTGGCTAAACTTTCTGAGCCACTCTAAACTCTTTTTGACTCTTTGCAAGACTTTGAATCTCTAACTAACAGTGTGATCTTGGGCACATTTTCGCTCCGGCTACTCTAAGAGTGGGCCCTGCCTAGTGACTTTTGCTCACCTGTGACTTTATTCTTCTTTAAGCCTATTGCAAGTGTTCTGGACCTTAGAGTGGTGTGTCTAACCTATTTCTGCTTTTTCTCTCCCTTTCTTGGAAACTACTAGAGTGTCATCTAACGTTAAGCACTCACCTCTGTTTTAATTAAGTGGTGTTAACCTAGAGTTGTCTAGATAGGAGAAAGGATTGAATTTACTTTCATTATAACTGTGTTGGAGTGTTTTTACCATATTCGTTGTTAGAGTGTTTTTACTTATGTGTGTTTTTAAATAAATAACTATATTCTTTTGAAACCAAGCTCTGGTCAGTGTTTGCTTGTGCTATTGTGTTTTGGTACATATTGTGTATACTTTGCATACTGCCTAACTCTTCTTGAGAGAAGTCTGACTGCTCAGCCACAGCTACCAGGTAAATCTGGGTGGTGCGGACTGCTACCAAAGGGGTTTACTGCTCTACCTGTGGTCTTAAATCTTTTGCAGTGTTCCCCAAGGGAACTGCACAGGTTTCTGCCTAACACTGGTGTACAGCGGTGGGATTTGTATTGAGTATACATTTTATTGTGCTTTAGATACCTTAGTGCAACTAACCACAAAGCTTAGCACTGAAAAAGTAAAACCTCTAACATGTCAGTTATAGAAAGCTATAGTCAAGAGTCCCTTGCAGCCAAAACTGCTGATTGTTTAAGAGTGCTCTGTAAACATAAGGATCTCCTGACTAAGGGCAAGAAAATGGAGCTGATTGAAAGATTGTTAGCTAACCAAAGTCTGGGTGATGGTTCAGAGGAGCCTACCACTCCAGCAACTGTAGATGACAGTATTGAAGTTAACATGGAGCAAAATGTTGATGATTCTGAGGAAGAGTCAGAAGAGGAGGGTGAGGCTGTTGTAACTGTCCCCCCTAGGCCTCTGCCTGCTCTACCTGCTGTACCTACTGGACCTTTACCAGGTCCCACATTTAGTCCTCAGTACTTTGAACTGGAGAAAATGAAGCTAGAATTGGAGTATAAGAAACTTAATGCTCAAACTGACAAAGAACTAAGGCTAAGGGAAATGGAGCTCAAGTATGACTTAGAAATGAAGAAATTATCTGTTGAGAATGTTTCTCTCTCTGGCTCCTCTAGAAGTTCCAGTCCTAAAAGACCCCGGATGCCTAAAGAATTGGTTGGTATGTATGAGCCTAAGTTGGATGTGTTGGATTGGTTGTCTCTGTTTGAATATAATCATGGGCTCCAGAACATCACAGGAAATGACTTACTCACCTGGTTGTTCTCTAGGCTTCCCCCTGTTGCAACTGATGTGGTAATGGAGATGGGGGAGGAGGATAGGAAGGACTATGAATGTGTGAAACTAGCTTTGATAGCTAGGTTTGGGAAGACCCCTTCCCAGTATCTTAAGAGGTTTAGGAGCCTCAAAAAGCATGATGGTACCCCTTGGGCTACCTGGGTGAGTGAATGTTTGAAAAACTTAGAGGGATGGATTAAGGGTTACAAGGTGAACACTTATGAGGGGATGAGAAATCTCTTTATGTTGGAGTCAATTTATGATGCCTGCTCTCCTGAGCTCAGACAGCACTTGGCTGATTCACAGGAATTGGATCCTAGGAAGCTAGCTAAGGCTGCTGACTTGTGGGTTGCCAACAGGGCCACTCACAAGGATTCTGGGGTAACTCAGAAGAAGGATGGGGAGAAACAGCCTAAAAAGGACCCCAAAGAGAATTCTAATACCTCCCATACCCAAGAGGGCCACAAACAACCAAATAACCAGGGTAAGCCCCAGGGTAAACCGAATCAGGCTAGTGTACCTTCTGGTCCCAGACCAGAAGGAGGTCAGAACAAGCCTCCATTCCAGCGAGCCTTTGGCTCATGCTTTGTTTGTAAGGCTACTGACCATGTGAAAGGAGATCCCAGATGTAAGGGTAAACCTTCAGGGGTCCAGCTTGCCTCCTTAGCCTTCGCTCCAGAAGAGGAAGTACATATGGCAAGTGGAAACTTTCTATTACTAGCTGATGAACCCACTGGAGTCTCAGCTAGTGTTTCTTTAGTCTCTCTGGGGTTGTGGGAGCAACAGAATTTAGATGTCTATAACTCTATCCCAGATAATACTAAAGAGTATTATAAGGACAGTGTCCAGGTGAATGGTCAGGAGACTCCTGCCATTAGGGACACTGGAGCCAGCATAACTGTGGTGGATGAATCATTTTTCAAGGCAGAGGATGTTGCTAAGGCACCCAAATGCCTCACCAAGTTAGCTGGTGGGCCTGTGCAGATGTGTCCCCAGTTACCAGTTCTCATCCAATGTAATGATATGGCTGTAAAAATACCTGTCAGTGTACAATGTGAAGTGCCAGGTAGGGTTCTGTTGGGTAATGACCTCAAAGCTCTTGGAGTTGTATCTCATACCCCCAGACCTCCTAGCAAAAGGTTTCAGGAACTCACAAAACCTGCAAGGGAGAAAACCCTGAGAGGGTTATCTCAGGAGATGATGACAGAAATCACTCCTCTACCACTGGAGCAACTTACTGCAGTAACTACCAGATCAGGAGCAAAGGGGCAACCCAAGACTCCTAGGAAAAAGCCAGCAGCAAGCACTCCAGTGCTTCCAACAAGGACTTCCCCTAGGTTGTCCAAAGTTACACCTGTAACTCCCCCTCCAGCTGAGGCTGAGAGGGAGGTACAACCCTGTGTGGTTGAGCTAGACTCTGAGGAAGAGCTAGAAGGAGGCCCCAACCTTATTGGAGATTTGGACCCTGAGGACCATCCTGAGCTGCAGTCTTTACTGGCAGAAGGTGGGCCTAGCAGGGCAGCTTTTCGTAAGGGGCAAAGAGAATGTCCAACTCTGGAAGGTCTCCGCCACCAGGCAGCTTCTCAAGCTGATGGGCAAGAGCCTGGGAAGTATAGGTTGCACTGGGAAGATGGCCTCTTCTACAGTGAACCCACTGAGTCTGAACCTGGAGACTACAAACGCCTTGTAGTCCCACAAGAAAACAGACAACAGTTCTTACAACTAGCCCATGAGATACCTTTGGCTGGCCACTTGAGTTTCAAGAAGACCAAGGAAAGGCTCTCACTCTACTTTTATTGGCCAAAGATGGGGGCTGAAGTAGATAGATATTGTAAGAGCTGCCATACCTGCCAGACTTCTGGTAAGGTTGGTTCCAAGAATGTGGCACCTTTAGTGCCTCTCCCAGTTGTGGGAGTCCCATTTGAGAGGGTAGGGATTGACATTGTTGGTCCCCTTGATCCTCCAACCTCCTCAGGCAACAGGTTTATCCTTGTTGTAGTAGACCATGCTACTAGATACCCTGAGGCCATTCCTATGAGGACTGTTACAGCTCCGGCTGTGGCTAAGGCCCTCCTTGGTATTTTTACCAGGGTTGGGTTTCCTAAGGAGGTAATCTCTGACAGGGGGTCAAACTTTATGTCCCACTACAGGAAGGCCATGTGGAAAACCTGTGGAGTTACCTACAAGTTCTCAACCGCCTACCACCCTCAGACAAACGGGTTGGTTGAAAGGTTTAACAGAACCATGAAGAGCATGATAGGTGCTTTAGAAGAACCCCTTAAGAAAAAGTGGGACCTTCTACTGCCATGCCTTCTCTTTGCTTATAGAGAAGTCCCTCAGGAGGGAGTAGGTTATTCTCCCTTTGAGCTTCTCTATGGCCATCCAGTCAGAGGTCCATTGGCCCTGATTAAGGAGGGGTTGGAAGGTGCTCCTCCCCTCAAGCCAGTCAGAGTGACTGACTATGTGATAGGTCTCCGGAGGAGAATGTCACACATGATGGCAGAAGCAAGTGACAACTTGAAAGCTGGTCAAGCCCTGGTCAAACATTGGCACGACCAAAAGGCTAACATGGTTGAGTTTACTCAAGACCAGCTAGTTCTAGTTATGCTCCCAACAAGGCAGAGGGCCTTGCAAGACAAATGGATGGGACCCTTCAAGGTTGTGGGAAAACTTGGAGAGGTCAACTATCTGGTGGATCTGGGCAGACCCAGGGAAGCTCCTAGAGTCTTCCACACCAACCGACTAAAAGCATACATCTCCAGACCTGATGTAGGAGCCTTGCTTCTAGCTTCAGCTGCAGAGGAGGAAGAGAGTGAATCTCTCCCTGATCTCCTCAGAGGTATACCTTTAGATGAAAAAGTTGAAGGAGTCCATCTCTCTTCAGACCTGACACCTGAGCAACAAGAGGAGTGCAAATCTATGTTAAATCAGTTTGCCTCCCTGTTCTCACTGTCACCAGGCTTGACCCCTTGGGGCCAGCACGAGATACTCACTGGTGACTGTCTGCCAGTCAAAAGCAGAGGATACAGAATGTCAGAACATATCAGAGCCCACATCAAAGGAGAGGTCAAGAAGATGCTTGATCTCGGGGTAATAGAGCCCTCTACTAGTCCATGGTCTAGCCCAGTTGTGTTAGTACCAAAGGCAGGATCCAAAGACTTGAGATTCTGTGTGGACTATAGAGCTCTAAATGCAGTCACCAAGACTGATGCCCACCCTTTGCCCAGGACAGATGAGTTGGTGGATAAACTTGGTGCAGCCAAGTACCTCAGCACATTTGACCTGACGTCAGGCTATTGGCAAATAGCCCTGACAGACCATGCCAAGGAGAAAACTGCATTTTCGACCCCAGTTGGCTTGTACCAGTTTAAGGTCATGCCTTTTGGACTAAAAAATGCACCTGCCACATTCCAAAGGATGGTGAACCAGGTTCTGGCTGGGATGGAAGATTTCTGCATGGCATACTTGGATGACATTGCAGTCTTCAGCCACTCCTGGGAAGAACATGTGAACCACCTAGGACATGTGTTGCAGGCTCTGAAACAGGCCCATTTGACAATCAAAGCCAGTAAGTGCCAGATTGGTCAAAGTAAAGTGGTCTACCTTGGACATGAGGTAGGAGGTGGAGAAATAAGGCCTTTGCCCAGCAAGATTGAAGCTGTGCAAAATTGGACAACACCAACTACTCAAACCCAAGTGAGAGCTTTTCTAGGCCTCACTGGGTATTACAGGAATTTCATTGAGAACTATGGGACCATAGCTTCTCCACTGAATGTAATCTCCTCTCCCAAATTCCCTAAGAAGGTAAAATGGAATGAGGAGTGCAATCAGGCCTTTGAAAAACTGAAGAGAGCTCTTTGCCAGGCTCCAGTATTGAGAGCTCCTGACTACCACCAACCTTTCATTGTACAAACTGATGCTTCCAATGTAGGTATAGGTGCAGTTCTAAGCCAACTGGATGAGAAGGGTAGGGAGCACCCCATTTGCTTCATCAGTAGGAAACTGAAGGATCCTGAGACAAGGTGGGCAACTATCGAAAGAGAATGCTTTGCTATTGTGTGGGCACTGAAGAAGTTTAGGCCATACTTGTATGGTTCTACTTTTGTTATTCAGACTGACCACCAACCCTTGAGATGGTTAATGCAAATGAAGGGGGAAAATCCAAAACTATTGAGATGGTCAATCTGCCTGCAAGGGTTTGATTTCACCATTGAGCACAGGTCAGGGTGTCACCATCAAAATGCTGATGGACTCTCTAGGATGTATATCATCGACTAGAGGTATGAGGTTCATCCAGGAGTGGATTAAATCCTCCTGTCCCTTAGTCTGGGGGGGGCGAGTGTTAGGGAGAATTCTCTGTTTAGGCTGAATTTCCCTACCTAGTGAGTCCCCCAGCAGCTTTGCTGGATTTCTGGGGTTTAATTTTTTCTCCTGCCAAGAGTGAGACTCTTTTACCCTCACTCTTGGACATGTTGAAGTGTGTTTTCTTGGTTAAACCTTGTGTTGAATGGGCTATGGGGTCTTTTACTCCATAGGGCCTCATGTATTTTTGTGATGTGGGTCACACAGCACCCTCTGTGCCGTGACCCAGGGGTGTCCTAGGGACTCCCCAACATAGACTCCATACCCTGGGACTGACTACTGTCTCCCAGGGCATGTAAAGTCACCAAAGACTTTGCTAGTCTTGAATCCTGAACAGAACCAGTACAAACCATCATATTGTGGACGTACTGGCTGGGGCAATTCGATTGCCCCAGGGTCTGTTAGTCGAGGGGGCACGTCTCCGTCCCCCCTGATCGAGTTTTGGCTGGTGGCAGTGGAAACTACTTTTTATATTCGACCGCGAATATTTTCCTATGGGATTTCCCATTGTTTTAGGCTAACACATTTAATTATTTATTTACGGTAGCCTTAAACATACCGCCGGTTTATATATTTATTTTTATAACTCCGGTTGGGACTTTTTGCCAAAACTTGATTCTAAAATGGCGTTGGTGTTCGCCTCTGTAACTCTGACCCAAAGTGGAGCCCTTTGTTCCACTTTTGGCGGGCTTCTCCACAGAAGCCCTCCAAAGTGGTGCCACTCTGTCTGGGGTACTTAGGAGGGGTGGAGGGGGATTTAGGCACCCTGGACTGAGTTACCTTGGTAACTCAAGTCGCACTCCGTCCTGATTGGCCCAAGTGGTGAGCCGCCCGGCTCACCACTTAGCATGTTTGAGTGACAGCTAGGCTGGGTGAATGGGGGCTTGTTGCATAAAAGCAGGGCTTTGGGGACTGGGACTTCAGAAGTCGCCACAGGACCAAGAATCCGACGAGGGAAGAGCTGAGCCGACCTGCTTCGACGACACCACCCGGTGGAGCCCTGCTGAACCGTCTCACCACTTTTTCCCGACGACCGAGGAGAACTCTTAACGGAGTGGCTCCTTCCCTTGACTGGTGGGGACAACCAGTTTTCGCCTTCTTTCCGTTCTTTTGAGGTATCTCGTGGCCGCCTTGCCTGTGCCAAGCACCCCGGCATCCGGAATACCACACTTTACCCCCATACCGCGAAAGTCGGTACCAACCCCTTAACCGGAGGACTCCGCGGCTGGTTTCTTCCCGGGCAGTGCTACGACCTTTCTCTTCTGCTCTTCAGCGAGATATTCTTCTCCCCTGACCGACGTCGAGCCTTGCTGTCACTGCCTGGAACAACTGCCCCCGCTGGAGGATCCTTTCCGCTTAAGGTACTGTGTTCCGCCTGGCTTCCCTTGCTACCGACTGTACGGGGTAGATTTAGTCCCCGGCTTTCGAACCTGGGAGTGCCTGGGACACTTTGGCTAAACTTTCTGAGCCACTCTAAACTCTTTTTGACTCTTTGCAAGACTTTGAATCTCTAACTAACAGTGTGATCTTGGGCACATTTTCGCTCCGGCTACTCTAAGAGTGGGCCCTGCCTAGTGACTTTTGCTCACCTGTGACTTTATTCTTCTTTAAGCCTATTGCAAGTGTTCTGGACCTTAGAGTGGTGTGTCTAACCTATTTCTGCTTTTTCTCTCCCTTTCTTGGAAACTACTAGAGTGTCATCTAACGTTAAGCACTCACCTCTGTTTTAATTAAGTGGTGTTAACCTAGAGTTGTCTAGATAGGAGAAAGGATTGAATTTACTTTCATTATAACTGTGTTGGAGTGTTTTTACCATATTCGTTGTTAGAGTGTTTTTACTTATGTGTGTTTTTAAATAAATAACTATATTCTTTTGAAACCAAGCTCTGGTCAGTGTTTGCTTGTGCTATTGTGTTTTGGTACATATTGTGTATACTTTGCATACTGCCTAACTCTTCTTGAGAGAAGTCTGACTGCTCAGCCACAGCTACCAGGTAAATCTGGGTGGTGCGGACTGCTACCAAAGGGGTTTACTGCTCTACCTGTGGTCTTAAATCTTTTGCAGTGTTCCCCAAGGGAACTGCACAGGTTTCTGCCTAACAGTTCCCCCTCCCTGCCTCGTCGCGCCTTGAAACACTTGTGTATAGGCGCGTTACAAATGCCATATCATATCATATGTGGACACCTCCATCCATTGTCTAAGCCCTAGGGATGTCAGGGAATCAGTAAGTGATAAACCTGTTTATCCAAGGGATACTTGGCCCAATAGTTAAAGTCACCCATGAAGATCAGTGGTTTTTTTGATTTAGTAATGTGCGCAAGCAGCTCCTAAAACTGTTCCTCAAAATGTGGTGTATCTCTTGGGGGTCTGTAGAGGGTCAGCACATTTAAAGATGAATTTTCCGAGGTTTTAACCTTGATCCATAACGATTCACAATCGTCAGGACTAGTATGCATGATGGTGTGACATTACAAGGTGGTCTTTGCACATTAGTGCTACCCCTCCTCCTTTGCTGTTTTCTCAATCAGCTCGACAAATCACATAATTGGTAGGTGTAGAAAGTGCGTCATTGCTGGGTATAGATCATTTAGCCATGTTTCTGTAAGGGCAAATCAGGACCACATTCAGACAGGAGGTCCGCCACCTCAACTCTGTGTTTAAGTAGAGATCTTGTATTGAGGAGAGAGGGGGACAGGGCAGGATTGAGTGCATTGTTATTGATGTACCGACCGTGAGCTGGTAGGTTGTGAACTAGATTTGCTTCGGTGTCATGTGATTTAATAAGTCCTTTGGAACAGGTCAGAGGGGCTATTGGGCACGTTCTGCTCGAGGAAGTTGCCAGCGGATCGGAAAACACTGGGCATAGGGTCAAGAGAGATGTGCGATTCAGTGCAGTCCGTACAAGGCATGCTGAGCGTGCGAAAAATGGGAGTTACAGTGGGGAAACAAAGGTGCAGTGGCCATAGGCTTACTTGATGCAGTATGCATGAAAACTCACCTATATAGCTATATACATAGTAGTCTTGCTGAGAGTAGCAGGACAGAGTCCGGCAAGAATCAAGGCGACAACGGCAATGGGCGACGAGGACCGGCAAAGACCGGCTTTCCGCAGAAGCGGCTGCGCGGAAGTGCCTGGACTTCAAATATGTCTTGAAGGGTGTCTGGGAAATGTAGTTCCCAGACACTTACGCAGCACAGTGTCAATCAAACACGAGAGTGCTCATCTCTCAGCCAGGCGTCCTGAAATGAACACTTGTTCTTAAATGTTCTACAAGGTGCACGTACACGAGGCAATACAAATAAGAAGGATAGCAAGGCATAAAATGCTGTTTCCAAGGCAAGCTGCAAACAAAGATAGAACTTAACAGAAAGTTTCTCCGAAGTGCGCCGTTAGCAATATGCACCAAGAGTGAGGGGTGCTATTATACTTTATCCATTTGTATGCTCTTTTTTATGTATTTTGTCTGAAATTGTATGCATTATCATTAGGATTGTTGAAGCAGCACAGCAGCAGCATTTATTATTGGTTATAACAATCGGTCGCCAGGACCGGAGTAAACAGTCTAGAATACCTATGTATGTCACACTTTACACCTCAGGACTGTAGTTGGGGCTGTTCCCTTTTAATGTATTTTACATGTTAGACCTTTGACAGCCATGCCTAGTTTAATCTATTTTTGTGCCCGGATTTTATGCATCATGCCTTTTTATCCCATGCATTACTATTGGGATGTACGTAGGAAAATAGGGGCTGCATTTAGCACTGGTCATGTCATTGAGTTGTAGGTATTTCAGTTAGAAACCTGGCCCATGTCAGCACTATGCACTTTACATTTCTTGTAGTGTAGTTGTGGGGGGGGGGGTTTAAGCAGTTTGCACCATATATTATATATTCTATGTTTTCCAAGTGAGTTGCACATTTATACACATTTAGGACACCTCACCATGACAATTTAATTCAGTTTGCATTGGCGTGCATCTAAACATTTTGCAATCTTTTTGAATTGGTAAAGATGGCCGACAGGATACCATAGCCCGCCATTCTCACATTAGACAATATTCTGGAGTTGGGACATGGAGAAAGGACTCCTATTATTCCCTTTAAGAGCTAGCCCTCCTACTATTGGTCTTTGTATGTCAGCAAGCAACACGTTTGTTGCGAAACGTCTTATACAGCTGTTTGTTTTCTGCACTCCTTGGATGAGGATTTATTAATAAAGTGATTTGCCTTCACGGATTATGGATTTAGGTGTAGCTCAGTACCTCTGGACATTTTCTGCATGGTTTGTTGTGAAAGAAAGCAAGGTCTAAGAAAGACAAGATGAGCATTGCATATTTTTGTACAGGAACTTTGGGATTTATCAGAACTTTGAGAGAGACAAAATAACCTGGGAAAACCGAGTGTGACATTTTCCAGAGACATTCGTTAGGAGGGGGTCATGTACCAGTCAGTTTAAATCAGAATACAGGTTTCAATTTGTTTTCCTTTAATAGTGGTAGGGTCAGTTGGATGTCCATGAGTTTTTCGAAAATATTTCACATAACGGAGAAGTGACCCCCTTAAATGAACCTAAAAACGAAAACATTTTACTTTTTTATTTTTTTTATGTGGGGGTTTGGGGGGGGGAAGAGCCCGCACCCAACCCAACTTATACCCTTACCCCACACCCCACCTATTATGCACTATACATATACCACATTACCTACCATTTTTGGTTAAATAAATCTGGTTACTTCTTAGGTGAAATTGTATTCTGTGAAATCTACGGCAACAGGGTCAGTTAGATTGCTTAGATTTTGGTCAGAGGACAGGACCGATTTATATAAAACGTCCTGATGAGCACCTTTTTTGGTTAATCAGATAGGGACCCTCTACCATAGCAATAGGGCTAGGTGAGAGATTTTTTTTTACTTTACTAAATCTTGAAGTGTTTCACAAACATATCCAGTTGTGCACGTTCTACCTCTGACCTACCATAGGTACTACCAGTGAAGAGAAGAGTGATGTTTGGAAAGCAGTTTTTTTCGCCCATCCTGAAGAAAAGGTGGTTGTCAATGGAAGGTATCTCTGATAACTAGGTTTTCTTGAAAGTTTAATTTTGTTTAGCATGGGCCTCCACTGAAGGTTCCTAACATCAGAAAAACAATGATTGTGAAGCGGTTCCATGTCTTAATATCGCGGCAAAAATGGCTGAGTATACAAAATATTGCAGCAAAAATACTGTGGTTTTGACGCTGCAATCATGTAAAGGATGCGTGGGACACCCCCAGACCCTTTATACCATGTAAGGGGAGCGGGACACACCCCCGCTCCCCTTAAATGGTATAATGGGTACACCTTTACTGGGTCAAACCACAGCATTGATGCTGCAATTTTTTTTACCAGCGACATTTTTGCCACGATTTTATTACCTGGTACCTGTGAAGCATGGTCTGGATGGATTTGATCTAGAATAGTGCAGCTTTCTTCAGTTTCCACCCACCTTTAAACCTTCTTTTCAGAGTCTGCCATGCAATATGCCATGCCGGTGGCGATTATAGGGCTGCTCATTTTGTCTACATGCCCATTACGTCACCAAGAACTGAGCCTAAGGCCAGGAAGCAGTAATCACTAGGAACTCGACTGAGATATATATTTGTCAGTATACAAGCAAGACAATTACATATTCTGCAATTATTTTGAAATTCAAAGAATGCAAATGCTTAGCAAATTCTTGTGCGATTCCTCGCAGTTTTCTCGCAATTTACTGTGGATATGTTGCATGTGGGGACGCTGCAATTCTCTAGTTCTCTCCATGGTACATCTACTTCATTACATTCACGCAAAACTAAATGAACTTGAAAAGTGATCAGTATTGACAATCTCTAACCCTATGTGTAGAGGTATGCATATAACAAAGCTCTTGTGCAAGAGTTCTTGCATGTGTACTGCACGTCCACGTGTCACTGTATTCTTGTAAATTTGTGCTAATCTGGTGTGTATTCACTGTTTTGACTTGTTCCATTTGTACTTGAATCTTTGTGCATCTAATTCTAGGCTTTGAGATATTGCGGTGTGTGATCTTTGTTATTCAGTAATGATCACTGTTCTGTGCAAACTGATAGTCGTATTAGCTTGTGTAGTATCATGACCTGCTTTTAGCCACCAGAGACTTTATCCTTGTTTGTTTTATCATGCAGTTTTGCTCTGCCTTTGTTCTTACTTTGTCAATTGATGTTTTTATTCATTGTATACCTTTTTTTAATGTTTGTAAAGGTGCATGTGCACCAAACACAATAATAATTTTTAAAAAAAGAATAACGAAGGATATTTCTGTTGGTAAGGCTGACTCAGGTTTTATGGTACTTGTGCCCAGTGCCACAGATTTTATATGTGGTTCAGATACATTATGACAATAAGTCACTACCTGTCTAGGCAACTCTGAAAGGTTCTCCCTTTCAAATGAAAAATACCGTGCCTCATCCCAAGGGATCTCCTCACCACCCTCAGCCTCGTCTCCTCCCAGGAAATCCTCTCTCAGTACACCACCCCCAAGGTCCGGATCAGGAGGCGCCTGCCTTTCCCTGGCCACATGGCAAGAGACTTTAGGCAGGGTTTCAGTGAGGGGGCCGTAGGCTTCATTACAAAACTCCTGAGTTATCCAGACCTCACAATGTCTTTTCTGGGCTCTCGCTTAGCAGGTCTGTCCATTTCCATATTTTCTTTTTTACTATGCAAAACAACAAAAGCTAAAATTCATTAATGTGTATGCACATGTCATGAAGTAAGTGGTACTATCATGTCAACCCACACATAATACCATACAAACAGTATTTCAAAGGTCTGGAAGCATTCGTGTGCTGCAGTGTGTTTTGTGAAAGAGCTGAGCGCTGAGCAGAGCCCGTCTCATGTATCAATTGCCGAGGCAGGAAGTGGCTACCACTCATAACCCCTTCCAACAGCAGCATGGAGTGGTATGCTGCATTGTGTTTCGTGTTCCGTGGGGCAGTTGGGGACTGCCTCTACGGTGCGATTTGAACTACCCGACCACCCAACTACTTCCGCTGGAGTGTGAGACCTGTGAGAATTTGGGCACAGAATTCTAAAGGTGGAAAATAATGGTCAGCTCTTTCGATCTTCCTAAAGAAGTAATTCAGAATCTTAGGTCTTCTTCTCTCCCCTATTTATACTGCTTTTTGCAAAAAACGAGGGTGGCCGAGGTTGATTGTACAATCATCAAGTGGCCACTGTGGGGTGGAGAGGGGACCCCTTTGAGCCACTCCTCTTTTCTTTTCTTCCTTTTGTTGCTGCGGTTCCATCGTCAAAACGCAAGCCTTGTGTCACTTGGGGCGCTTAGCCCAAGACACAAAGAGCCATTGCTAAACAAGGGGGCATGGAGCCTATAATTACCACTGTGTCATTTCTATCCGACGATGCTGTTAAGGCTAACTTGAATGGCAGTGTTTCAAGAAGGCAGTGTTCATGGGGGCATGGCTTCTTTGGTTATGGTTTCGGAAAGCTCTCTGCCTCACCTGGCCTTGACAAAAATGTGGGTTTGCGTCCACGCTCTAGAAGCTGTCCGCAAAAGACATTTCACTGGGTTAGCTAGGTTGCCATGGGGTGTTTGATCGACTAAAAAATTACAGATGTTTTCCCTGCACAGGATATTGTCCCGTCAAATGTTGCGGCTTTGGCTACTGAGCTTCGTTCCGGACAGAAGAGCTTACGGCTACAGTCCCCTGCCTCGGATCAAAAAATATTGAGACTGAGTGAAGGGCTCTGGTTATGAGCCGTCTGGAGCAGCCCCTCCTCGAGCCCTTACCGGTGCACATATCAGCACCCGATAGTCAATCAGTGTTTGGCTCTCCTGCAAACCATCTATACTCAAGTCCAGAACTGCCAGCGGCCGAAGTAATGGACATGGCAACTGATGCAGCCTCACTAGCTCTGCATGTCTTTACGTGTAAAGAAAATCATATTTCATACACGTCCAAGCCCTTGGGCCATCTTTTCTAAAAAACCAGTGCGCTGGTAATGTGTCTCTTCCTTGTGATGCGTGCCAGCCCCTACATATCTTCATGCAGCTTTTACCGGCCGAGCCTGCTATTAAACTTCATGACACATTAAATAGCGGCAACGTCAGTAGCTCTTCAGCAACTATGTTCTCTGTTCAGGAAAATGTATTAACACAGCTAATTGTTAGAAGCAACTATATTGTTGAAAAGCTGGAGAAGCAAAGCACTTCTCTCATGTACATCGAGGGAATGGTGACCAAACTTACTGACATTACTAGCGACCATACTGCCAGCTTGGACAAAATTCACATGAGAGATACAGCTCTAATGTGTCTAATTCCAGAGCAACTGTTGGTGGTTAGGTTGCTACCGCGCCCTATCCTTGCTGGGACAGAATCTACCCCAGCCATATAGTACAAACAGAAGAAAAAAAAGGTACACAAACAAGCTGCTATGTACAACGGCCTTCTGCTGAAGAGGAAAAGAAAGACGACCTTGTCCACTGGGCCTGACATCGCACATTGTCCTGATAATGATGCCACGCATGGCAGCAATGCCATGACCGCTCTTATTACTAGGGGCCAACACAAGAAGGGCGTTATTTGGAACAACTATGAGTCTGTGATGCTATTGTCAGTGAAAGAAGATTGAGAGTTGGTCAATAGGGTTGTCAATCCCTAAATTCTTACAGCAAGAATTTCTAAACAGCTGACCATGTTGGCATCCAAGGTCAGTTCTTCGTACCAAGATCACCCTAAGGTCAAATCAGGCAAAAAGGGCCAGAACCAGCAGAAAGGAAATATTATTTATTTACTATGCTATAGTTTTATTTTTACAAACCTTTCACAAGTACTACGACAGAGTCAACATAAAATCAAGCATATATCACAGAATTCTTAAAATATACATTTATTTAATTTTTTATTACTTGTGTTTAGCCGCGTTTCGGCTTTTACAAGAATGAGAAGTCGTCATTCAGCAAATCCTGCTCATTCATTCACTATTTGGTTTTTCATTTGAGGCGATTTTCTGTAAGGCTGCGTTTAAAATCTTGGTTTCCGCAACTACCCATCGGGTATTTGTCCCAGAGATAAGACGGGCCCACCAAACTACTTCTTCTTGCAAGTCATATGTCGAAAACAAAGGACAGAGGTAAGCTGTCCTTTCTTCTATGGTTGCAGGACAGGACAGCATTAAATGTCTGATGGATTCAAGTTGATGGTTTTCTGGGCAGAGTCTGCATTCATTTGAGTTGGACTGAGCTCTTCTCTCCAGAATTTCACGTGTCGGGAGAAGATTAAGTCGTGCTCTCATAAAAGTTCCTCATAACGTTTTGTCGGGAAATTTGAAGATGTACTCCAACAGGTCTTTGCGGTTACGTGCCGTCAGGGGGAGATGAGACAACGACTTACTGGTTGCTGTTTGTTCTTGGGTAGTGGTCCAATCAAGGTCTTCCATTTTCTGCTTTACAGAGGAGTAGAGATCAAGATTTCCTCCGTACATGCTATCAAGTCAAGTATATACTGCCCAGATATTTAACTTCCGGCAGGTTCCTTTTGCAATTTCGTCGGCAATCAATCTATAGACTGAAGGACTATCTGGCATTAGGATCATCCTATACAGTTGCATGCTGATATGGTCAACCATTGCCAAGAGTGACAGCAGACCCAGTTCTTGTCGAATTGCTGCAATAGGAGTAGACTTTGGCAAGTTGAGCACGGTGCGCCAAAGGAAGCCTTCTAATTTAGCCCATAAAGCAGAGGGAATTGCCGGTCTAGCATCCATCCCATAGGTGATAGCAGGAATCACTTTGGATTTGTAAAATTGGAGAGCATGGAGCAATGAGAACCTTCCATACTTTCTGTCAATCGCCCGTGTTTGAGCCGCAAGATTGCGGTCTTTACTCCAGAGGGCTTTTTGCATTCCTGCATCGACTGTTGAACAGTCTATTATTATGCCAAGGTATTTGAAGAAGGCCACTTGTTCAACTTTGGGTCCATCTACAAAACAGCTAGGCTTCGAGCCTTTCTTTGAAGCTTTCTCCAGGACCAGAATTTTTGCCTTTGTCTTAATTATTTCTAGGTTGTTTTGCTCAACGTGGTGGACCAAGTTGTTCAATTGTCTTTGCAGTCTGACTGGGGTTTGATCCAGCAAAATTAAGTCGTCAGCGTAGAGGGGCTGGGGAACTCCTGAGTTCCCGATTTTGGGGGGGAAAGCCCAGACCTTTGTTACTGATTCTTGATAGTCGCCTAGGAAAGCGATAAACAGGGCGGGGGCCAGTGGACAGCCCTGCTTAACTCCTCGATAGGATGGAATTTCTGCCGAGAGGATGCCTTGCCGGCTGAGTCTCTCTCATTTTAGTATCTGAGTGGAGGGCGACAAGAGGACCCAAGATGGATGTAGGACACTTCCACTCTGAAAGTTTATTCCACAATTTCTCCCGATCGACTCAATCGAAAACCTGGGTGAGATCGATGAAGGCTAGGAATACTTTTGGGGCACCTTCCTTTATCTTGCTCTTAATGATATTCAGAAGCATTATGCTGACAGAGGTGTTGACGTTTTTTTGTAACCCTGTTTGAAAAGGATCAGAGCAGGGCGAGCACTTAGCCCAGGCTTGGAATCGTTCAAGGAGCAGGGAGGCAAAGTTCTTTCCGATGATATCCAAGAGGGCTCGGGCGATAGTTAGTTGTATCTTCTCTGACGCCCTTCTTGAAAATAGGTACACGACTGCTGTGGTCCATGATGTTGGAATTGATTTTGTATCTTTGCATCAGGTAAATATCTGACTGATTAGCCTTGTCCACTCCTCTGGATGGTTTTTCAGGTCTATATTCGTCAGGCCATCTGGGCCAGGTGCTTTGGATGACTTCAATTTCTTGATGGTCCTTGAAATATCTTCTCTGTCAGACAGATCTTCCCATTTGATGGTGTTGAATTTATTAATGTTTTGCTCGGCCACGTCCAGAATTTGAAGAGCTTCGCGAAGTAGGTTATCCATTTAATTTCGCTTACAGAGTTTGTAAGTGCCTTGTTCGTCTGGATGGCGTAAGATCGAATAAGAGACCAAAACACTCTCGTTTTCTTAGTGCTCAAAGTTTTTAGCACAGCTTCAGAATCCTGCAGATAGAACGTTGCACAGTATCCTCTGAGCCATGATTTGTAGATTCTGGTCTCTGCCATTAATGCTCCCCCTTCATCAGGTTCCCTTCGTTGGCTCACCACAGAAGATCCTGGGAGACCGAGAATGGGATCTGAACAGGATCCAGCATCTTGCCTGAGATCTGTGACCACTACATCTTGAGGACCCATTGCAGGGATCTCATCCTCAGCCTGGCCTCTGGCACCAGAAAAATGCAGGATGCCAGGAGGCCGAGCAACCTTAAGAATACGAAAGCCGAGAGACTCTGGGCATGTTGAAACTTGTCCACCATCTGCACAATGTGATGAGCCCTCACCTTGGGAGGCGAGCACTTTCCAAAGGACGTGTCCAAAACAGCCCTGATGTACTCGAGCTGTTGAGAAGGTGTCAGATGTGACTTCTTTAAATTGAGGGAGAAGCCCAGCCTGTGGAGGCAGCGGCAGGTGAGACCGAGGTGATCCAATGCTTGCTCGGGAGAATGCACACGGATCAGCCAGACATCCAGGTAGGGGTAGACGTGAATCCCCCATCGCCTGAGGTACGTTGCCACCACCACCATTAGCTTGGTGAAGACCCTCGGGCGGAGGTCAATCCGAAGGACAGGACCCGAAACTGAAAGTGCGAGTCGCCAGCCACAAACCTCAGGTACTTTCTGTGCTTGGGATGAATCGGCACATGAAAGTAAGCATACTGTAGGTCCAGAGACACCAACCAATCCAGAAGTTGAAGGGCCTGGAGGACTTGCGAAAGAGTGACCATCTTGAACTTGTCCTTCCTGAGAAGTTTGTTCAACCAATGCAAGTCCAAGATGGATCTCAATCCCCCGTCTTTCTTTGGGATAAAGAAATAAGGGGAATACCATCCCTTGTTCCTCTCCGCTACAGGCACCAGTTCTATAGCGCCTTTCTCTAGCAGGGTCAAGATTTCCGGCACAATGAGCAGATCCAGAAGCTTCAAAGAGATTCCCCGGTGGATTGTCGTGAGGCCGCTTTAAGAAGGGAAGACAGTAGCGGTGGGCGATAGTATTCAGAACCCATGCATCCGAAGTAATGGCTCAACACTCTTCGAAATACTGAGAGAGTCTGCCCCCAACCGGCGAACCATGGGACATAGCCTCATGACTGTTTTGGAGCGGTAGCACCTAAAGCCAAAGAGGCAGCTGCCTGAGCGGCTTTGGCACCTTTATTTCCCCCGACCACCATGGGTACTTTTTCGCTGACCCCTTTGACTGGCGGCTCCTCTCGTTCTACCAAAGGAGGAATAGTAACGAAAAGAACCTCCCCTTCACTGCTGTCCCCAAGGACGAAAAGGAGAAGGTTGACGCACAGCTGCGCTTAAAGATTTCGCCGCAGCTTTTGAGGTCTGCAACCTCTCAAGGCTCTCATCAGCCTTGCTGCCAAACAAATGCACGCCATCAAAGGGCATGTTCAAAAGACGGCTTGCACGTCCAGTTCAAAAATCGACTTCCGCAACCACGCATATCTGCATATAAAGGTGCTCGCAGCCATGGACCGGTTAACACTGTCGGCCGTGTCCAAACCCGAATGAAGGGATTCACACATGGTATCCTTGCCATCTTGCACGAGAGCAAGGAACCCATCCCTTTTTTCCCCTTTGGGAATATGCTCAGCAGCTAGAGAAACACAGTTTCACATAGTGTTTGAAAACCTTGCTAAGGCACAAGTGGAGTTGGCGGATTTCAACGCCATACTCCCCGCAGAAAATACCTTGGGAGCCCAACCGTCGAAGCGTTTGTCGTCCCTATCAGGAGGGATGGTAGGGTACGCCGCCTGCCTCGAGGTGGCCATAGCCACCTGAACCACCAAACTCTCGGGAGTGGGGTAAGTGGATAAGTAGCTGGGGTCGCTAACGGAAAGGCGGTACTTTTTTGTCAACGATTTGTTAACAGCCGGAAGAGATTCCGGTGACTGACAAGCCGCGCCACCCTTTTCTGTAAAGTGAGATTAAAAGGTAACACCAGGTCAGAGGACGGACCTTGATCTAAAATGTCCGTTCGATCATCTTGTACAAAATCTTCAGGAGGACTGGACAAGCCCAGATACTCCGTGACCCTAGCCATGAGCCTCCTGTATGACGACTCAGGATGAGCCCCAGGCTCAGGCCTGCCAAATTCCACTTCCGGAGGTGTCCTACCCAGTGTTAGGGAGAATTCTCAATATGTGCCAATTTCCCTTACCTTTTGAGACCCCCAGCAACTTCGCTGGATTTCTAGGATTTGATTTTTTACCTGGAAAGAGTGTGAGTCTTTTTTCCCCACTCATGTATTTTGATGTGTGTTTTACTTTTGTGTTCTTTGGTTATGGAGTTTTAACACAACATAGGCATCATTTTTTTCTGTGTGTCACACAGCACCTTCAGTGCAGTGGCACAGGGGTGTCTTTCAGACCCCCCCAAGGTTTAAATACCTTCCCCAAGGTTTAAATACCTTCCCTGGGACTGACTACTGTCTCCCAGGGCATGTAAAGTTTAATTGACTTTACTAGTCTCTTTAAATGTACTGACCCAGCACACACTATCTTACTATAGAGTGCTGGAAGGGTTGCCTAGCTTCCCCTGAGTCAAACCACTCATGTAACAGTAAAATGTTACCGTTTCCTACTGTAAATGGCTGGTGGCAGTGGTTTAGATCAAACTACCATGATGTTTCCCTACCGCTAACAACGGTAGCTAAAAATCGGGTCAGCCATGTTTTTCAATATGGCACCCAAGACCTTTCTCTAAAAACAGACTCTGGTCATCTTTTTTTCGCAATTTCTTTTAGGAAAGGTCCTTCTTGTGTTTGTCTCTGTGCGCCAAACGAGGCTTGGTCCTTTGTTTGTTGGCATTTGGCAGGTTTCAGTGCTGAAGCCCTCCTCTGGTGCCAGGGTGTCTGGGGTGGACAGGATGTGAGGGAGGTGCCCGAAACTCCCTGTGCTTAGTCTCCTAGGAGACCTAAATGCACTCTGGTGTGATTGGCCGGCGGGCTGTCTGGCAAGGACAGCCACCCTGCTGTGTCAAATGACAGCCAGGCTGGTATGAATGGGGGAAAACTGTTTAAAAGTAGGTCTCTGGAACTTGGAAAGCAGAGTCTACAACTGGAACAAAAGAACCAAAAAGGAGAGGAAGGAAGAGGACTGCTGCAACTCCTGGATGACCAGTAAAGCCCTGCTGCAGGTCTGAATTGCCTGAAACTCGGATGACAGAGAAGCCCTTCAAGGTTAACGTCTTCCCTTGAGTTTGGTGGGAACAACCAACTCGCAAGCCACCTGGACACCGTCCTATTCTGGTCGAATTTTCATCAGATTGCTGTTGAAAACCGGATAGCCAGAAGGAAGGAAACAAGCTTGTGGACTTTATGGCACTCGCACCTTAAACCGACGTCATGCTACAGATTTTGGCCTCTTCCCTGGGCAGTGCAGGAACCTCCCAATGTCCTCCTTGTCCCCACGACGGACGCTCAGGAACAGCGAGATCTGCTCCAACTGCCAGGAACAACTGCCTCAGCTACAGCTTTCTTCATTTAACCCCAGATATTTGGGACCTTACTCTATTAAGGCCATTATTAACCCAGTGGCTGTCAAGTTGGACTTACCTGCTAATATGCAAATTCATCCCGTCTTTCATGTGTCACTTCTGAAGCCAGTACAACCAGGGACAAGACTAACCAAGCCACCAGACCCCATCCTTGTAGAGGGAGAACCCGAATTTGAAGTTAAGAACATCCTGGACTCTAAGCTGATGAAGTCAAAACTTTTTTATTTAATCGACTGGAAAGGTTACGGACCACAGGAAAGGTCATGGGAACCTAGTGACCATGTTCATGCACCCCGATTGGTGAAAAATTCCACCGAAATTTCCCACACAAACCGAAACCAGACGGAAGAATGACTGCCAGGAACAACTGCCTCAGCTACAGCTTTCTTCATTGACAAGGTACTGTGCAAACACGGTCCGGAAATCTTTTCGGCCATCGAGAAAGTGCGTGAAACTTTCCTCAACTATGAAGGCTTGTCCTTCCCTAAACAGTCGTCAAACCTTTCGCCTAGCCAAATCCTTGGAAAATCTGTGGCAAAGACTTAACCGTTATATACCAGAACTGTGCTATCCTATACAAAAGATTCTGAACCATTGACTTTGGCCCAGGCCTATTGGGAAGAATTGCTGGTTGTATTTAACTGAAACCCTTTGCCCTGCCTATGAATGTATTTGGGCTGTCTATTCTTATAACCTTGTCTTTTCCCTCCTTTATTAAGTATCTGAAGTGCCATTTTTCTCCCACTTAATTTTGGAGCTAAACTTGTTCATTTACATACAGGTTGGATTTTTGTAGTGTATTAGTGTGTGATATTGAGCTGCTTATGCTAGAGTAATGTTTTATAACTGACTGAGTAAATAAATGTATATTCTTTTACCAAGAAACCTTGAGTAAGTGTTTACTTGAATCACTGTATTGGTTGGTCCTTTGTGTAACTTGTTCTACTGCTCACTTAAACTCTTGAGATAAGTCTGGCTGCTCAAACCATTGCTACCACTTTACTGTGTAGTACTGGTTTCTACCAAAGGTGAAATTGTGCTTACACTTGTAGTCCTAATTGCCTGTAGTGGTCCCGAAGGGTACTGCAGGTGATTCTTAACACCTGCTGGCATCATGAAGGGTTTGCCTCAACTCCTCCAACTGACTACCTCCAGAAAAGACAGGAGCCACATCAGGCTCAGCAGGGTCCTCAAAGTCAGACCTTTCTTCCTCCTCATAGATGTTGTCCAGAGGGAGGTAAAAACCTTGCCTCGGTATAGAAGAGGGTCTGGAGTCCACCACTGGCCTCACAGACTTAGCAGTAGTCTTCCTTGGAGGATCTACCGTATCAGGGAACTTCAACTGTAACATTGAGGGCCGATGGGTGCCTTTCTTTGAAAAATACCAGCGTTGAGAGGTGGGGGATGGTGAAGTGATGGAAGGGGATAGAGTGCATGGTTTGACGATATCTGGCCATGTTACACTTGGCTGCCCAAACAGTTGAGTGACACGAACGGGGCTAATGTCATGATGCCTACCCCCGGGGACCCAGACCAAGCCCAGCAACCCAGGAAGCAGGCATCAAGTTACCCCAAGCAAGTCCAACAACCCCCGCTAGGCGCCAGGCTCATATGGAGTCAGTCCTGGCGCCATAGGCGCCAGGCTCATAGATTAAAACTTAACTGATGCAGACCATGCTGCAAGAGCGCCAAGCCAAACAAGGCTTGGGACTATTTTACCTAGGGACTATTTTATTACTCAGGTAGGGCTGGGGAGGAATACTTACCTGGGACTACTTTGGAGGCTATTTAAACCACGCCCAAAGAGCAGAACACGCTTCGCGTTATTCTGCATCCAGCAGCGTAACGCTCACCGTGCCTGCAAGTCTGCCTCCAGTCATCTGCCACGCCCGCCTCGAGTTTGGAGCTCCTAGAAAAAGGGAGAGAAAAGGAGAAAGAAGGAGAAAAGGTTAGAACAAGAGCCATACCTTTGATCCTTACCTGAATTCCTGATCCATCGCGCCTGCTGTTAGGGAGAATTCTCTGTTTAGGCTGAATTTCCTAACCTAATGAGTCCCCCAGCAGCTTTGCTGGATGTCTGGAGTTTGTTTTTTTTCTCCTGCCAAGAGTGAGACTCTTTTTCCCCACTCTTGGACATGATTTATGGTGTCCCTTTGACTGCTAATGTGTTTTATGGGCTATGGGGTCCTTTACTCCATAGGGTCTCATGTGTTTTTACTATGTGTGTTACACAACACCCTCCGTGCAGTGACACAGGGGTGTCATAGTGACACCCCACCATAGACTCCATACCATAGGACTGACTACTGTCTCCCAGGGCATGTAAAGTCACCATTGGCTTTACTAGTCCCAAATTATGAACAGAAACCATTACAAACCATCATATTGTGGACGTACTGGTCGGGGCAATTCGATTGCCCCGGGGTCTGTTAGTCGAGAGGGCACGTCTCCGTCCCCCCTCATCGAGTTTTGGCTGGTGGCAGTGGATACTACTTTTTATATTCGACCGCGAATATATCCCTATGGGATTTTCCCATTGTTCGAGGCTACCAACTGTAATTATTTAATTCTCATAGCCTCGAACATACCGCCGTTTTATTTATTTAATATTAATTCGCCGGTTGGTATTTTTGCCCAGGACTCGATTTTAAAATGGCGTTTGTGTTCTCTTCTGTGATTCCAACCCAAGTCGAGCACTTTGTTCAACTTTTGGCGGGCTTCTCCACAGAAGCCTCCAAAAGTGGGGTCACTCTGTCTGGGTACCACAGGGGGTGTAGGAGGGGGTTTGGGCACCCTGGACTGAGTTACCTTGGTAACTCAAGTCGCACTCTTGTGTGATTGGCCCAAGTAGTGAGCCGGCCGGCTCACCACTTAGCATGTTTGATTGACAGCTAGGCTGAGTGAATGGGGGTGTGCTGCATAAAAGCAGGGCTTTGGGGACTGGAACTTCAGAAGTCGCCACAGGACCTGAGAAACCGACGGGGGAGAAGCTGAGCCGACCTGCTACGACGACACCACCGGTGGAGCCCTGCGGAACCGACTCACCACTTCCCAACGACAGAGAAGATCTCCCTGCTGGAGAGTCTTCTTCCCCTGACTGGTGAGCACAACCAGTTTACCTTCTTTTTCTCGCATCCCAAGCACCCCGGCAACCGGATAGCCACTTACCACTGGACCGCGAACTAAAGGACCGTTCCTTTTAACTGAGAACTCTGCGGCTGGTTTCTTCCCTGGCAGTGCAACGGACTCCTGTCTTCCTCCCCAACGAGATCCTCTCTTCCCCCGGACGAAGCACCGACTTGCACCCGCTGCCAGGAGCAACTGCCCCCGCTGGAATATTCGCACCACTTTAAGGTAGCGTGTCCGCCAGGCCTCCCTTTCTAAAGATTGCTACAAGGTAATAATAATCCCTTAACCTTCTGGACTGGGCTTGCCGCCTTGACCATCTAACTGGTCCCTTTCTTTTGGTCCAACTCTTTCTGAACCTTTTAGAGACTTTTGTGCACTTTTCAACCGTGTGACCTTGGACACATTTCATTCTGATCCTCTTAAAGTGGATCCAGCCTTCTGAACTCTAACTTCACGGTTTGACTCTGCCTTCCTCTCTTGTTGTGTTCTTGTGAAAGTGTTGGGATCTGTTTCAATTTATACTCTGCTTTTCTCTCCCTTTTAAAACGAAATTATTAGAGAGCCATCTGCGTTAAGCGCTCACCGCTGTCTGAAAATAAGTGGGGCTTTACTTAAGACTCATCTAATATTCTTTTAAGGGAGTGTATATCTTTTAGTGACCGTGTTTTTGAACTGCTTAATATTAGTGCCTGTGTGTTTTATTAGATGTGGTTTTGAATAAATAATTATAGCTCTTTTACACCAAGCTCTGGTCAGTGTTTGCTTGTTCTACTGAGTTCCCTTTGACCTATTGTGAATACTCTGTATACTGCCTAACTCTTCTTGAGGGAAGTCTGACTGCTCAGCCACAGCTGTGAATCTGTGTGGTACAGACTGCTACCAAGTGGGTTTACTGCCAAACACCTGTAGTCTTAAATCTTTTGCAGTGGTCCCAGAGGGAACTGCACAGGTTTCTGCCTAACACCTGCGAGCTGGAAGAAAGAAGTTATTTTATGCGCGTCGCCTCGCCTGCTGCAGCGCCGCGCTGAACTCACCGGCCTTCGCAGCATCTTCACATTTCACCGCATCCTCTTGCATGTTACCGCCGCACTCCGGCACCTAAGGAGAAGACAAGAACAGCAAGGTGAGCCAAAGGAATACACAGAGGAATACCCCCCATAGACTTGCCTGATTTTACCACCGGGGGATACTATTCTTCTTCACGGGTCGGCGCAGCTTCCACTGCATCCTAGCCGAACCCCGGACCCCTAAGGGGAAACAAAAGGACAGCAAGGTGAAACAAGGGACTAACAAGGGGAACCCTCCTCACCACAAAAGACTTGCCTGATTTTACCGCCGGAGGCATTATTCCCCCAGACTTCATACTTTCTCTCAGTGCCGGAATAAGGGAGAAAGCAACAGGTTACATATGGACATTATTTTATCGAACTGTGTTGGATAATACAAATCCTTACCAGAACATTACTGGTTGCCACGAGGAACTCTTCAGAAGGGTGAAGCGGCAACCGGCAAAGAATTGGACAAGAATGAAAGTCAGGCATTTGAACTCTTACGAACTACATACTTACGGCGTCTTGCCGGGAATATCAGAGTCAATATTGTCCTGGAACTCACCAATTCCTTCGAGCCAATGAAGCAACTGTTTATCTACGCGCCCCTGCGCCCAATGCAGGATGGAGAGCTCATCTTTTCAAATCATCAGGTGAGACTATAAGAGGGAACATCCAAAGTGATCAGTGGGGAGAACAGCGGGGTGGGGGGGATTTATGCTCAACTCCATGGGTGGTTAATTCCCTTTCTCCACTTGCAGAAGAATATTCCTACGGGCCAAGCAAACGAAGCTAGGTGGGCCAGTCCAGTTCGTCATCTCGGCCCTACACGTCACATTGGTGGAGACCGCAGCAGTCCAGTCCAGATCGACGCCTCTGTGGGAGCCAGGTGAGCGTAACAGCTAAACAGGGCAAAGCCTAACCAGATGGTGGAATGAGGTTCTTCCCGGCTGTGGTGCCAAGAGACCATTTGTGGGAAGGAGTGCTACCCTTGTGGTGGGGAGCCTACCAAAGAGGGTGTGTACGTGCTGCATGGAGGGGTACAGTGAGGGTGGGAAGGCTTGGGACAAGAGACCTGTGGGTGTTTATTGTGGGAATTTTGAATGTTGCACGAGTGGCAGTTGAGGACTTGAGCTCGGGAACTGCATCTCCTGTCTAAGCTTAAAGTGTGGGCAACTCAAGCGGACAGGGTGGGGCAATGTAACCGGGCTTACTCAAAAGTTTGCAATGTTATGATTGAAATCTAAATAAAGTTACATTTTTATTTTTAAAAGGGCCATTTGAAAAACATCTATGAAATAAGAGTGCACCTATGAAAGAGCATGAGAGAAAGGTGGAGAATAAAAGAGACCAGCAAAGAGTGAACTTTATGAATGGATACAGTGTGGCAAGGCCCAAGACTGGCATGGGATGTGTGATACACAATGGCAAAGCCAAGAGGGTAACCAAGAGAAGCCAGGAGAGAGTGAACCTGCACATAAAGCCAAGAGGCCAACAAGGAGAAGCTAAGTGAATGTGAATCTGTACACAGGGACAAATACAGAAGAACCTGTGTGGGCTGAAGAGCCTAGGGTTCCTGGTTGCGCAACCTGTGATGTGTGGACCATGTGGTCTGACAACTGCGCCCAGACCAGGGACCCCTAAAATTGTGAAAGACAGAGACAGTGTAAAACAAATCAAGAAGGAGCAATATAAGTGAACCGTTGATGCAATCCAGAAGGAGGGTCAAGTTGACCTGGAGTAATATTGAACATTGATTGAAACAAGTACAAGTTGCTACATTGAAGTCTTGGGGAAGGGAAGCCTGAGACTTGATGAACTGCAAATGTTATCTTGAGGATGGAGCCTCAAGACCATTTTCTTGTGAACCATGTTGCCCCGGAACTTGGGGAAGTGAACATTAAGGATTTGTGGAACTTCCTTGAACTTAGGGAAGGGGTGCTGAAAAAGAAGTGAAGAGCTGGAAGAACCTCAGAACTTTGTTTTGATCACTATTTCTTTGATTATTGACATCCCTACACATTGTTTAGCTTTATTTGTGAGGGCAAGGATAGGTTTTGGACACAGACAGACTTTTAAGTTGAACTCTTTAACTCAGACTTTCCTTACTTTCGTTCAGGCAGGGAAATCCCACCTTAGCATAGGGCAAGTTAGGCATTCAAGCATCCGCACATTTGATTTAATAAACCATTTGATTTTGAACTTTGAATCTGTTGTCTGTGTCTTGCTTGTTGATGCCTTCACACTCACAATTCCCCTTGCTGGTCTCTCCTTCTCCATCAACATTCTGCTCCTCACTTCTCTCAGACTCTGACACTGCCTATTCTATTGCTCGCGCTCATCCCTCTGCCTCTCCATTAGACCATATTCGTTCTTCCCTTATTACCAACATTTTTCCATGACATCTCCTCCTTCTAACGATTCTCTGACCATTTCACATTTTCCTTCAACCTTTAAACATGCAGTACTCATCCCTATTCTTAAAACATATTTCCTTTTCTGCTAATTTCCGTCCTATGTTGCGCCTACCTTACCGTTAAAGAATCCTTAAACGTATTGTTTACACTCAGCTCTCAACCGACCTGGATAACAACTCACTACTATCTCCCCTTCTAATCTAGGTTCCGGCCTCTCCACTTCCCTGATGCTGCTCTTATTAGTGTGCCTAACTCCTTGCTTTCTGACCCTCACACTAAGCAATCTTCAGTCCTCATCCTCCTAGATCTCTTTGCTGCATTTGTCACAGTAAATCACTCTTATTCTTTCATCGCTATCTTTCTTCAACATTTCTGGTTCTGTTCTCAGCTGGTTTAAATCCTATCTCTCTGATAGTTCTCTTTCTATTACTTGGGTGTTAGCTCACAGCCCCGATCCCCACCTTCCCAGTACTTCATGGGGTTCCACAGGGATTGATGCTTGGGCCTCTTCTCATTCTAAACCATCTCGCTTGCTGACATTATGTAAATAATAAACCCTGACAGGCGGGGGCTTTACCAGGCCAGGTAATTCCTAGGTCGGATAGAAGCATGAGCGAAGCAAGGGCTTTAACGTTGGCTTGGACATTACTTGCCGAGGTAAAGCCATCTGCACAGAGGGGCTTATTTAATTAGCATCCAGGCATGTTTACCGACATGGTTCTAGGTCAAATATTTGAAAAGAAAAAGATTGAATGCCTTTTTTTCGACGCCAAAAGAAACCCCCCGTTTTCTCTTAAATACAAAACTAAAAAAATGAATAAATAAATAAAAAAGCATTCAACCCTTTTTTTCCCGATCCTTTCGATCCTGTCGATCCTTTTATTTCAATACTTTGACTGGACTCCATCCGACATGCCAATAGTTTTTCTTTAATTAAGAAATGGCACAGTTGCTGTTACTGAACTTTAAACAAGTACAAAAATACAAAGATGGCCACCATGGATTAGGGAGAAGGGAACTACACGTAGTCCCATCTCCCTTTCCATGGCAACCATTGCTGCGACAGAGATGCACTGGGAACACAGTGTGACGGTGAGGGACAAAGGAGCGCATGGTAAATGAGGATGGGTCGGGGGTGGTTGAGAGACTTTGAAATTGGGGTCAGAGGTGGGGAGGGAGAGCGCACAAGGTTGGGGGCACTATCTGAATCCTGGCAAATAAGATGAGGGACTCCCGCTTCCGAGGAGGCTCGGAGCGGGAGCTTCACCATGGGGTAAAGATCCCATTCTGAGCCTCCTGATAGGCTGGGAGGCTGCCACACCACTCACACCCCTTCCCCCCAGCTGGGTGCTAGTAAACCTTTTGGATTGTCTTGTAATTTCTAGGCTGGTGATTCTCATTGCTTTCTCTCCTTCTCTTCTTTCACTAATGCTATTCATGCTAAGATTACTGGGTGCTTACTCTCCATTCAATATTGGAGGCGCTCTTGCTTTCTCCATCTTAACTCCTCAAAAACTGAAATCCTTTTCTTTCCTTCCGTCTCCATTACTTCCACTTCTCCTCCCCACTGCCGTTTTTCCCCTTCACTTATTACCTTTTCACAGCAGGCTCGTAATTTTGGAGTCATCTTCGACTTCTCAGTCTCCTTCTCTGCTTACATTTCCAACATTGCTCATTCTTCCCGTCCTTCAGCTCTTTAACATTTGCAAAGCTCGTCCATTCTTGTCTTCTTAGGATACCAAATTCCTCATCTCCACCTTGAACCCGTCTAGTCTTGATTACTGCTCTGCACTCTTAATTGGTCTTGACGCTCATCATCTGGCTCCTCTACACTCGTTCTTCAACTTTTCACACCCTCTTCTAACTCTCTCTCATCGCACATCAATTTCTAGTTCTCTTTGTTCTATTTTTTGGCTTTTTTTAAATCATGTGTACTTTTTCACTTCTTATGCATCGTCCTTAAATGCACACAATGTCTTGTTGCCCCCCAACTCTCTTCTCTTGTTGCTCCTGCAGTCACTCCACCCGTAATCTCATTTTCTTCTTGCAGTCCCCAAATCCCCTTGTGCGTCTTCCCATTTTCGCTCTCTCTTCTAGCACCAAAACATTGGAACACTACCACTCACTATCCACACATCTCCTTTCTTGGCCTCATACTGATCTTCTCTAAAAACATTTATACTATGCTCATAATGTTCTTCTAATTGCTTTTATTTTTTCTATTATAAATACCATCTCCTTTTTGTTCAGCGCCTTGCGGAAGCGCGATAAAAATACAATTTAATTAAAAAGGTCACCTTTGGCTGGGGTCTTATACTTACTGCAGACTCAAAAGGAAGCAGGTGGAAAGAGAAAGTCCTATCCAAGGAATACCGTAGGGCAAGAGGGAAATTATATATTTTTACCCTAGTTGGGGTGTTTCAGGACTACATATCCCAGAATGACACCTCATCTTCAGGACCAAAGGACAAGTCCAAGAAAAGGGCATGCTGCAACACTTTAAATACCCTCAGACTGAGGCACTTGTATGAAGGATGCGCCAACGGTGCAACAACCCTAAAACCTTGTTGTTAAGAGAAGAAGCTGGACATTGGACTAGAACCTTGGGACCTCTTAGAATAGCCCAATGCACCAGATGTATATACTCCACCCGGACAATGTTAACCAAAGAGATTTCTGCTTGTATTTTAGTTTATCTCTCCAGATTTGTTGGAGCACTTCTAACCCTCTCCCCAAAGAAAATAAAGGTTTTGAACTATTTTCATGTCCTACATTTATCTAATATCCACACAGTTACAGGGGGCAGCCCAAGTTTAATTTGCATCTTTGTGCTGCCCCTTCTAGGCTGGTGCCTACAATTACTGACAGTGACTCCTCTAGCTGCAAAGATTAGACACCATTCTGCGAGCCCTGCAACAACACAACCTCAATGCAGTTTTTTCACTTTATCTTCATATTTCAGGACTCTTTTAGCTATTCTGGCTTTGGGGGCTGTGTAGGCAGACTAACGCATTAAGCCATTGACTACATTAGGAATTGATCCACCTATCATAATTCAACGCTATTCTAAAGGCAATAAACGTTGTATTGTGTGACGGGCTCAGGTGCCTGACCCTGTCAGGGGGAACTTGGGACTTCACCCAACCTGGGACAGGGGGGCTACATAGCCATATGCTAAGGCAACCCTGTCCCTGAGGCAGAAGGGGAGCTGGGTAGGGGACGGCGAATGTAACCCCCTCAACCCTAATGTACCATGCCCTGTAAAAAACTTGATACCATTTTTCACCATGCTCCCAGTGCGGTTTCTGGTCAGTCTTATCTTTTTTTCTTTTTCAGAACTGTAAGACCCAGTATACACTGTGTACACTGTGTTAAGCTAGAATTCATATTTTAGGGATGCTAGGGCCACTTTCTGTTTCCCCCTGTCTTTTTTGGTTCCTTGATCTCTTCTTGGTGGCCAAAGGGACTTATCCTGAAGTCCCACTGCCATTACATACCTTTTTACCTCATATAAGGTATATAATATTGGGTCGCTACTAAGGTGCCCAGTACCTGGGGTACCTCTCAGGCTCCCCATTTTTGCCCCAGGGAGATTTTATCACACTACACAGGGTTTAGAAAGTAGGTTGGCGGCAGCTATGCTTTAGTTTTGACTTCACCAAGGGTCCAAGCCATTTTACCGCAATTGATAGCACAATGGACCTTTTTGGTATCCATTGGGGTATCAATGGGTTGTTGTAAATCATGCTCTTGGCCATTTTGTGTTTTAGGGTGTTCTTCTCTAGGTTATCACAAGGTAGGCCAAAATGGCCATTCTGACCATGTGGACTCTTTGCAAGCCCATCATGGCAGCTTTCATATTAGCCCCAACCGGTTCAGGCCAGTTTAGGTCCCTTGACTATCCCTCTCAATTCCTGTGGGGGTGGCTAAAGGCGAGTGACAGTCCAACTGACCAACCATTAGGCACTTTTAGTGATTGGCTGGCTGGCATGGGGCCAGCCACCTTTTGCAGGGATATTTAGGTTCTGCCATGCCCCTGCCTCACTCTCTCTCTTGGGTTCCTGTTCTGCATTGTGGAGGAAGCATGTCTGCTGACCTAAGAGATTTTTGCAGCGATTCCTGTAGTTTCTGCCATTTCTAACACTCACCTGGCCATGCTGGCAAAGTTTAGTGGTTTTTGTACATGCTGGTTGTTTTTATTGCCTCTGGGGGTCCTATCTGAGCCCCCTGAAGTCTCCTGCAGTCTCCCTGCATCTTCTGGGTGAGTTCTTCATGCCAGTATAATTTCTGGTCTGTTGTACCACTGCCACCCTCTGTTTACCACCAGAATATTCCACTCTGCACCCTACCTGGGACTCAGTGATCTGCTCCCCACTATCTACACCCAATACTGCCAAGCGCCCCGCTCCTTTTTTCTCTGCTTCCCTCATTGTGTTCTTCCCCCTATGAAGAAGCTGCATGGCTTTCCGAAGCTACGTCCATGCTCAATAAATACCCTAATAATAATAATCTTCCGATTGTCTGTGGGTTCCTGTAGAGGCCCAGTAAGTAGTTGACATTTCAACTACCTGCTAGATCTTAAGTTTGGGACGTCCACCTGTTGTCTCCCTCCTGGGACCATTTGCCTGTCTGCTGCTACCCTCGTTTCTTCACCCTACTGCTGGGAGCTGTTGTTCGGACTCCCTGTTCTCCTTGAAGCCTCCTTCGCTGGATCTTTCCTCCTGACCTGAAGGTAGAGATTCTGGGAGGAGCCTTTTGTTCTTTTCTTGGTTGCTAGAGCCTTCGTTGGCCCAGGGTTCAAGTACAAGAGAACTAAATCCTGAAAACTACACCAGTTTGAAGTCGTAGGTTTCTTACTTGAAACTCCATTTCTCCAGTATTGGTATTTTTCATAGGATCATATGCTGGGAATATTCCCAGTCGTCAGACTGGGAATCCTCGATTACTTTTCATAGTAATAACAAGTAGGTGCCTATTACGTAGCCTATTATCCTCCTTATGGGTGCTTTTGGTTCCCACCAATGGGACATCGAGTATGTAGCCCCTCCCATGCAGCCTCTCTTCATATTCTAAACCAGTGTTTGCTGAGCCCTGATCTATTTTAAGAAGCCTTTTACTAGAGGGGATGGCTGGAGAGTGCATGTGAATCTATGAAAGATGCCAATGCTGGAGAAAGAGGAGTTACAGGGAAGAAACGTACCCCTCCTCCAGCACTGGCTCTTTCATAGATTCACATGCTGCCGCGGTTCAAGCGTATGCTATGTACTGGCTGGATTGCAGCCTACTGTTACAGCGCCACTAGTAGGTTGTACCGTGGTGCTGAGGCATCAGCGTTATAGATTATAGTACCCAGGTAGTATCTGCACAGCCCAACTATATGCCACGTTACGCTGTGGCTTTTGGCATCAGTGCCCGCACAAGTTACGTGGATCAGGACAACTGTTGCAGGCGATTTGGCTGTGCTGCTGAACCTGTATGAGACAAAGGCAGATATTGCTGTGGCTGCCCTTGTATCTATGGGGCGATCCACCTCTGGGTATTGTAAGCATTGTCCAGTCTCCCACAACGTGGAGGGGGAATGGTCCCAGGTTGGAGGTTAAAGCTACTCATTGTGTAGCCATGGGGTGGAGGCTGCTGGGTGTGTTGTGGTTACTGGCCAGCTCTTTGCCGTGAATCAATAGTGGCGTGGCGAGCAGACCATCCCAGTATTATGCCCCTGTTCGGTACAGTTGGTGCATATCCCTCTTGTAAATGCTGTTGTGACACCATCAGGCATTCCCTCCCAGTTCGGCCCAGGTCCCTGCCTCACAGGGGCTGACAGCCTGTCTCAGTATGTCTCAGTGGGGGCCCACTCGTGTTGTACCGTGGCACAGGCACTGAGCGTGCTCCTCCCTCCGGCGCTGCAGCCAGAGCAGGGCTGCAGATCGTGACTCGGTGTTAGGCAGATACCTGTGCAGTTCCCTCTGGGACGACTGCAAAAGATTTAAGACTACAGGTGTTGGCAGTAAACCCACTTGGTAGCAGTCTGCACCACACAGATTCACTGTGGTAGCTGTGGCTGAGCAGTCAGACTTCCCTCAAGAAGAGTTAGGCAGTATACAGAGGATACGCAATAGGTACAGAGGCACAGTAGTACAAACAAACACTGATCAGAGCTAGGTGTAAAAGTATAAACTTATTTATTAAAGACACACTCATAAATTACACTAGCACAGAGAACAGGTAAGAAGGTCAAACCACAGTTACTATTACTCATATGTACATCCCTAATCATTTGTTGGACAGTTCTAAGTTAACACCACTTATTTCCAACCAGAGGTGAGCGCTTAACGTTAGATGGTACTCCAACAAGTTATTAAAAAAGGGAGGGAAAAGGCAGAAATAAAGAGAGCAGTAAGATAAAACACTTTTCACATAAGGTTAGCAAAGGCAGACAAGGTTGAACAAGGAAATTTAGTTCGGGCCGCTTTAGAGGGAGCCAGGCGAAAATATGCCCAAGATCACACACTGTCTCAAGTCTTTACAGGTGAGTAGAAAAGGTTTTACTACGTTTCCGAAAAGTTTAGTTAGGGTGTCCCAGGCCTACCCAGGGTCGAGAGCCGAGGACTAAATCTACCCCGTACAATCGGTGGCAAGGGAGGCCAGGCGGAACACAGTACCTTTAAAAGTGGAAAGGATCCTCCAGCGGTGGTAGTCGTTCCTGGTAGTGGGTGCAAGTCGCGGCGTCGTCCAGAGGAAGAGGTGATCTCGACGTGGAGGAAAGCTGAAGGTCGTTGCACTACCAGGGATGAGGCCAGCCGTGGAGTTTTCCGCACACAAAGGATTTTACCCCTCTTTCGCGGTTGAGGTAAAAAGTGGTATCCCGATTGCCGGAGTGCTTGGCACAGGCCAGGCGGCCACGAGATGCTTCGGGACGGCGAAAAGAAGGCAGCAACTGGTTGTCCCCACCAGTTAAGGGAAGAAGACTCTCCGGCGGGAGATCTCCTCTGTCGTCGGGAAAAGTGGTGAGACGGTTCCGCAGGGCTCCACCGGTGGTGTCGTCTTGGCAGGTCGGCTCAGCTTCTCCCTCTTCGGCTTCTTAGGTCCTGTGGCGACTTCTGAAGAACCAGTCCCAAAAACCCTGCTTTTATGCAGTAAACCCCCATTCATGCAGCCTAGCTGTCACTCAAACATGCTAAGTGGTGAGCGGGGTGGCTCACCACTTGGGCCAATCACACTAGAGTGCGACATGAGTTGGCAAGGCAACTCAGTCCAGGGTGCCTAAACCCCCTCCCACACCCCCTGTGGTACCCAGACAGAATGGCAGCACTTTGGAGGGCTTCTGTGCAGAAGCCCGCCAAAAGTGGAACAAAGGCTCGACTCGGGTTCAGGGTTACTGAAGTGAACCTAGACGCCATTTTGGTGGCAAGTTCTGGCGAAAAATCCCAACCAGTGAATTTATTTTAATTAAATAACCCGGCGGTATCTTTAACATTGCACCAAAAAGTGGTGCATTAAAAACAATGGGAAATCCCATTGGGAAACATTCCGGTGGAATATTTCCGTGGTATCCACTGCCACCAGCCAGAACTCGGCGAGGGGGGACGGGACAGTACCCCATCGACAACAGACCCAGGGGCAATCTAATTGCCCCTACCAGTACTTCCACAGTAAGATGGTTTGTACTGGTTAAGTTCCTAAGTTTAGACTAGTAAAGTTAATGGTAACTTTACTGACCCAGGGAGACAGTAGTCAGTCCCAGGGTGTGGAGTCTATGTTTGGGGGTCTCTATGACACCCCTGTGTTACTGCACTGAGGGTGCTGTGTAACACACATTCCAAAAACCAATGATGGCCTATGGGGAAAATTACCCCCTAGCCCATAAGCACATAACAAGTCACAGAAAACACTCTCAAATCATGTCCAGGAGTGAGGGTAAAAGAGTCTCACTCCTGGCAGGAGGAAAAATAAACCCCAAAAATCCAGCAAAGCTGCTGGGGGACTCACTAGGTTAGGAAATTCAGCCTGAACAGAGAATTCTCCCTAACACTCGCCCCCCCCAGACTAAGGGACAGGAGGATTTAATCCACTCCTGGATGAACCTCATACCTCTAGTCGATGACATACATCCTAGAGAGTCCATCAGCATTTTGATGGTGACACCCTGACCTGTGCTCAATGGTGAAATCAAACCCTTGGAGGCAGATTGACCATCTCAATAGTTTTGGATTTTCCCCTTTCATTTGCATTAACCATCTCAAGGGTTGGTGGTCAGTCTGAATGACAAAAGTAGATCCATACAAGTATGGTCTAAACTTCTTCAGTGCCCACACAATAGCAAAGCATTCTCTTTCGATTGTTGCCCACCTTGTTTCAGGATCCTTCAGTTTTCTACTGATGAAGCAAATGGGGTGTTCCCTACCCTTCTCATCCAGTTGGCTAAGAACTGCACCTATACCGACATTGGAAGCATCAGTTTGTACAATGAAAGTTTGGTGGTAGTCAGGAGCTCTGAGTACTGGAGCTTGGCAGAGAGCTTTCTTCAGGTTTTCAAAGGCCTGATTGCATTCCTCATTCCATTTGACCTTCTTAGGGAATTTTGGAGAGGAGATCACATTCAGGGGAGAAGCTATGGTCCCATAGTTCTCAATGAAATTCCTGTAGTACCCAGTGAGGCCTAAGAAGGCTCTCACCTGGGTCTGAGTAGTAGGTGTTGTCCAATTTTGCACAGCTTCAATCTTGCTGAGCAAAGGCCTTATTTCTCCACCTCCTACCTCATGCCCAAGGTAGACCACTTTACTCTGACCAATTTGGCATTTGCTTGCCTTTATGGTTAGATTGGCCTGCTCAAGAGCCTGCAAAACATGTCCTAAGTGGGTCACATGTTCCTCCCAGGATTGGCTGAAGACTGCAATGTCATCCAAGTATGCCATGCAGAAGTCCTCCATCCCAGCTAGAACTTGGTTCACCATCCTTTGGAATGTTGCAGGTGCATTTTTCAGTCCAAAAGGCATAACCTTGAATTGGTATAGGCCAACTGGGGTAGAAAATGCAGTTTTCTCCTTGGCATGGTCGGTCAGGGCTATTTGCCAATAGCCTGACGTAAGGTCCAGTGTGCTGAGGTACTTGGCTGCACCAAGTTTATCCACCAACTCATCTGTCCTTGGCAAAGGGTGGGCATCAGTCTTGGTGACTGCATTAAGAGCTCTATAGTCCACACAGAATCTCAACTCTTTGGATCCTGCCTTTGGTACTAACACCACTGGGCTAGACCATGGACTAGTAGAGGGCTCTATTACCCCGAGATCAAGCATCTTCTTGACCTCACCTTTGATGTGGGTTCTGACATGTTCTGACATTCTATACCCTCTGCTTTTGACTGGCAGACACTCACCAGTGAGTATCTCATGCTGTCCCCAAGGGGTCAAGCCTGGTGAAAGTGAGAACAGGGAGGCAAACTGATTTAACATAGCTTTGCACTCTTCCTGTTGCTCAGGGGTCAGATCTGAAGAGAGATTAACTCCTTCAACCTTTTCGTCCAAAGGTAAGCCTCTCAGGAGGTCAGGTAGAGCTTCACTCTCCTCCTCCTCTTCTGATGAAGCTAGAAGCAATGCTCCTACTTCCGGTCTAGAGACATAGGCTTTGAGGCGGTTGGTGTGGAAGACTCTGGGAGCTTCCCTGGGGTTGCCCAGATCCACCAGATAGTTGACCTCTCCAAGTTTTCCCACAACCTTGAAGGGTCCCATCCATTTGTCTTGCAAGGCCCTCTGCCTTGTTGGAAGCATAACTAGAACTAGCTGGTCTTGAGTGAACTCAACCAGGTTAGCCTTCTGATCATGCCAATGTTTGATCAGAGCTTGGCCAGCTTTCAAGTTGTCACTTGCTTCTGCCATCATTTGTGACATTCTCCTACGGAGACCTATCACATAGTCAGTCACTCTGACTGGCTTGGGGGAAGGAGCACTCTCCAGCCCCTCCTTAATCAGGGCCAAGGGGCCTCTGACTGGATGGCCATAGAGAGGTTCAAAGGGAGAATAACCTACTCCCTCCTGAGGGACTTCTCTATAAGCAAAGAGAAGGCATGGCAGTAGAAGGTCCCACTTCTTAAGGGGTTCCTCTAAAGCACCTATCATGCTCTTCATGGTTCTGTTAAACCTTTCTACCAACCCGTTTGTCTGAGGGTGGTAGGCGGTTGAGAACTTGTAGGTGACTCCGCAGGTTTTCCACATGGCTTTCATGTAGTTGGACATAAAGTTTGATCCCCTGTCAGAGATCACCTCCTTAGGAAACCCAACCCTGGTAAAGATACCAAGGAGAGCCTTAGCCACAGCCTGAGCTGTAACAGTCCTCATAGGAATTGCCTCAGGATACCTAGTAGCATGGTCTACTACAACAAGGATAAACCTGTTGCCTGAGGAGGTTGGAGGATCAAGGGGACCAACAATGTCAATCCCTACCCTCTCAAATGGGACTCCCACAACTGGGAGGGGCACTAAAAGGTGCCACATTCTTGGAACCAACCTTACCAGAAGTCTGGCAGGTATGGCAGCTCCTGCAATATCTATCTACTTCAGCCCCCATCTTTGGCCAATAAAAGTAGAGGGAGAGCCTTTCCTTGGTCTTCTTGAAACTCAAGTGACCAGCCAAAGGAATCTCGTGGGCTAGTTGCAAGAACTGTTGTCTGTTCTCTTGGGGCACTACCAGGCGTTGGTAGGCTCCAGGTTCAGATTCAGTTGGTTCACTGTAGAAGAGGCCATCTTCCCAGTGTAACCTATACTTCCCAGGCTCTTGCCCATCAGCCTGAGAAGCTGCCTGCTGGCAGAGACCCTCCAGAGTTGGACATTCTCTTTGTCCCTTACGGAAAGCTGTCCTGCTGGGTCCACCTTCTGCCAGTAAAGACTGCAGCTCAGGATGGTCAGCCGGGTCCAGGTCTCCCAATAAGTTCTGGGCCTCCTACTAGCTCTTCTTCAGAGTCTAGTTCAACCACACAGGGTTGTACCTCCCTCTCAGCCTCAGCTGGAGGTGGAGTTACAGGTGTAACTTTGGACAACCTCGGGGAAGTCCTTGTTGGAAGCACTGGAGTGCTTGCTGTAGATTTTCTTCTAGGAGTCTTGGGTTGCCCCTTTGCTCCTGATCTGGTAGTTACTGCAGTAAGTTGCTCCAGTGGGAGAGGAGTGATTTCTGTCATCATCTCCTGAGATAAACCTCGCAGGGTTTTCTCTCTTGCAGGTTTGGTGAGCTCCTGTAACCTTTTACTAGGAGGTCTGGGGGTATGTGACAACTCCAAGAGCTTTCAGGTCATTTCCCAACAGAACCCTTCCTGGCACCTCACATTGTATACTGACAGGTATTTTTACAGCCATATCATTACACTGGATGAGAACTGGTAACTGGGGACACATCTGCACAGGCCCTCCAGCTAACTTGGTGAGGCATTTGGGTGCCTTAGCAACATCCTCTGCCTTGAAAAATGATTCATCCACCACAGTTATGCTGGCCCCAGTGTCCCTGATGGCAGGAGTCTCCTGACCATTCACATGGACACTGTCCTTATAATACTCTTTAGTATTATCTGGGATAGAATTATACACATCTAAATTCTGTTGTTCCCACAACCCCAGAGAGACTAAAGAAACACTGGCTGAGATTCCAGTGGGTTCATCAGCCAGTAGTAGAAAGTTTCCACTTGCCATAGTGACTTCCTCCTCTGGAGCGAAGGCTAAGGAGACAAGCTGGACACCTGAAGGTTTACCCTTACATCTGGGATCTCCTTTCACATGGTCAGTAGCCTTACAAACATAACAGGCCCCAAAGGTCCTTTGGAATGGAGGCTTGTTCTGACCTCCTTCTGGTTTTGCACCAGAAGGTATACTACTCTGCTGTGGTTTTCCAGGTGGCTTAGCCTTATGGTTTGGTTTGGGGCCCTCTTTGGAATTAGAATTATTAGAATTCTCTTTGGAGTCTTTCCTAGGCTGTCTTCCCTCATCCTTCTTCTGAGTTGCCCCAGAATCCTTGTGAGTAGCCCTGTTGGCAACCCACAAGTCAGCAGCCTTAGCTAGTTTCCTAGGATCTAATTCCTGTGAATCAGCCAAGTGCTGTCTGAGCTCAGGAGAGCAGGCATCATAGATTGACTCCAACATTACAAGATTCCTCATTCCTTCATAAGTGTTCACTTTGTAACCCTTAATCCATCCCTCTAAGTTTTTCAACCCTTCACACACCCAGGTAGCCCAAGGGGTACCATCATGCTTTTTGAGGCTTCTAAACCTCCTAAGATACTGGGAAGGGGTCTTCCCAAACCTAGCTATTAAAGCTAGTTTCACACTTTCATACTCTTGCCTATCCTCCTCCCCCAACTCCATTACCACCTCAGTCGCAACAGGGGGAAGCCTAGAGAACAACCAGGTAAGTAAAGTATTTCCTGTGATATTCTGGAGCCCATGATTATATTCAAACTGAGACAACCAATCCAACACATCCAATTTAGGCTCATACATACCAATCAATTCCTTAGGCATCCGGGGTCCTTTAGGACTGGAACTTCTAGAGGAGCCAGAGAGAGAAGCATTCTCAACAGACAATTTCTTCATTTCTAGCTCATACTTGAGCTCCATTTCCCTTAGCCTTAGTTCTTTGTCAGTTTGAGCATTAAGTTTCTTGTACTCTAACTCAAGTTTCATTTTCTCTAGTTCAAAGTATTGAGGACTAAATGTGGGACCTGGCAAAGGTCCAGTAGGTACAGCTGGTAGAGCAGACAGAGACCTAGAGGGACTATCTACAACAGTTTCATCCTCCTCTTCTGGTTCTGACCCAAGATCATCAATATTTTGTTCAATATCAATTTCATTGCTGTTCTCTACATTTGCTGGAGTGATCGGTTCCTCTGAACCATCATCCAGACTTTGGTTTTCTAACAACCTTTCTATTAGCTCCATTTTCTTTCCTTTAGTCATGAGATTCTTATGCTTACAGAGAAGTCTTAGACAATCAGCAGTTTTTGTAGCAAGGGACTCTTGACTATAACTTTCCATAATAGACAGGTTAAAAATGACTCTTTCTTGTGCTTAAGCTTTGTGGTTAGTTGCACTAAGGTATCTCAAAAGTACTCTAAAGTGTATACTCAATACAAATCCCACGGCTGTACACCAGTGCTAGGCAGAAACCTGTGCAGTTCCCTCTGGGACCACTGCAAAAGATTTAAGACTACAGGTGTTGGCAGTAAACCCACTTGGTAGCAGTCTGCACCACACAGATTCACAGTGGTAGCTGTGGCTGAGCAGTCAGACTTCCCTCAAGAAGAGTTAGGCAGTATACAGAGGATACGCAATAGGTACAGAGGCACAGTAGTACAAACAAACACTGATCAGAGCTAGGTGTAAAAGTATAAACTTATTTATTAAAGACACACTCATAAATTACACTAGCACAGAGAACAGGTAAGAAGGTCAAAACACAGTTACTATTACTCATATGTACATCCCTAATCATTTGTTGGACAGTTCTAAGTTAACACCACTTATTTCCAACCAGAGGTGAGCGCTTAACGTTAGATGGTACTCCAACAAGTTATTAAAAAAGGGAGGGAAAAGGCAGAAATAAAGAGAGCAGTAAGATAAAACACTTTTCACATACGGTTAGCAAAGGCAGACAATGGTGGAACAAGGAAATTTAGTTCGGGCCGCTTTAGAGGGAGCCAGGCGAAAATATGCCCAAGATCACACACTGTCTCAAGTCTTTACAGGTGAGTAGAAAAGGTTTTACTACGTTTCCAAAAAGTTTAGTCAGAGTGTCCAAGGCCTACCCAGGGTCGAGAGCCGAGGACTAAATCTACCCCGTACAATCTGTGGCAAGGGAGGCCAGGCGGAACACAGTACCTTTAAAAGTGGAAAGGATCCTCCAGCGGTGGTAGTCGTTCCTGGTAGTGGGTGCAAGTCGCGGCGTCGTCCAGAGGAAGAGGTGATCTCGACGTGGAGGAAAGCTGAAGGTCGTTGCACTACCAGGGATGAGGCCAGCCGTGGAGTTTTCCGCACACAAAGGATTTTACCCCTCTTTCGCGGTTGAGGTAAAAAGTGGTATCCCGATTGCCGGAGTGCTTGGCACAGGCCAGGCGGCCACGAGATGCTTCGTGACGGCGAAAAGAAGGCAGCAACTGGTTGTCCCCACCAGTTAAGGGAAGAAGACTCTCCGGCGGGAGATCTCCTCTGTCGTCGGGAAAAGTGGTGAGACGGTTCCGCAGGGCTCCACCGGTGGTGTCGTCTTGGCAGGTCGGCTCAGCTTCTCCCTCTTCGGCTTCTTAGGTCCTGTGGCGACTTCTGAAGAACCAGTCCCAAAAACCCTGCTTTTATGCAGCAAACCCCCATTCATGCAGCCTAGCTGTCACTCAAACATGCTAAGTGGTGAGCGGGGTGGCTCACCACTTGGGCCAATCACACTAGAGTGCGACATGAGTTGGCAAGGCAACTCAGTCCAGGGTGCCTAAACCCCCTCCCACACCCCCTGTGGTACCCAGACAGAATGGCACCACTTTGGAGGGCTTCTGTGCAGAAGCCCGCCAAAAGTGGAACAAAGGCTCGACTCGGGTTCAGGGTTACTGAAGTGAACCTAGACGCCATTTTGGTGGCGAGTTCTGGCGAAAAATCCCAACCGGTGAATTTATTTTAATTAAATAACCCGGCGGTATCTTTAACATTGCACCAAAAAGTGGTGCATTAAAAACAATGGGAAATCCCATTGGGAAACATTGCGGTGGAATATTTCCGTGGTATCCACTGCCACCAGCCAGAACTCGGCGAGGGGGGACGGGACAGTACCCCCTCAACAACAGACCCAGGGGCAATCTAATTGCCCCTACCAGTACTTCCACAGTAAGATGGTTTGTACTGGTTAAGTTCCTAAGTTTAGACTAGTAAAGTTAATGGTAACTTTACTGACCAAGGGAGACAGTAGTCAGTCCCAGGGTGTGGAGTCTATGTTTGGGGGTCTCTATGACACCCCTGTGTTACTGCACTGAGGGTGCTGTGTAACACACATTCCAAAAACCAATGATGGCCTATGGGGAAAATTACCCCCTAGCCCATAAGCACATAACAAGTCACAGAAAACACTCTCAAATCATGTCCAGGAGTGAGGGTAAAAGAGTCTCACTCCTGGCAGGAGGAAAAATAAACCCCAAAAATCCAGCAAAGCTGCTGGGGGACTCACTAGGTTAGGAAATTCAGCCTGAACAGAGAATTCTCCCTAACACTCGGCCGTACCAGCCGGTCCCCTGGGGCATAGAGTGTCTCGTAGGTCAGCAAAAGCAGCAGGGAGGACTGCCTCCACACCCCCGTCACCAGGATATTGGAGTTGGAGGTCATTCAGGCATCTGTTGCCCCTCCTCTGCCCCCAGGGAGTACAGATTTGGGGGTCAGACCTCAGTCGGCAACCCGCGGGGTGCTGCGGTCAGCAGCCTCCTCCCGCCAGCTCTCTGTCCTTGGGCGGCTGCAGGGTGGTCGTGTTGTGGTACTTCCAGCCTCTCAGACATTCGCGGTAGTGGTGCCTCTCAGCCGCCGCTTCACAGGTTGGCATGGCACGCTTCACCAACGGGTCGCACCTGTAGTTCTAGGGTTCACAGCTCTCCTGTGTCGGACCACCTAGCAGGTAGTTCCAGCGCCGGATGTTTCACCAGGAGCAGCACCTCGTTGTCTAACGGCAAAGCTTGGGTCCGGCAGTCATTTTAGCCGCAGTGTACACGGCAATAGGCGTATCATTTCGCTGCAGAAATCTCCTAGAGGATGCCGCAGTTCTCAACCAGTTCACCTTCACTTGTTCGGTATGTCATTCCCATCAAGCAGATGTCTTCAGGTGTATGTAATGCTCAGTTTTACAGGCTGTATAGCAGGATTAAGCTGGCGGCTCCGGGAACACGAAGGACTCCCGTCCTCATTGCTCGCTGGCTGGCCATGCCCCCCCATCCCAGATATTCAATGACTCTAGACATTAGTTGCCTGTACGACCCAACAGCATGGTCTGAGGGATCTGGTTTTCCAAATTCAATTTCGGGAGAAGTATCTATCCCACTTGCCATTTGCAGAGTCTCATGCAGATGTTTTATCCTCTACTCCCCTGATATAAGAGCTTCTGGAACACCTTGTGTCCCATATTGCAAACAGAAAGGATGTGATTCATCAGAAGAGGGTTCATGTTCCTCATAAATTTTATAAAGTGACTTAAACAAATCTGTCCTTGATAGTGGGAGAAGAAAATCGCTAGTTTTTTCTAACTCCTTCGAGGATTTTGTTACCTCGATAATGGTGGCAAAACTTTCGTCGAAGGCTTGACAACTGAGGCAAAGATTTTTTCAACAATGTTGACTCTTTCGGCCTCTATTATGTCGAAGATTTTCCCTTTAGAGGAGATTCTTTCTAGAAGCACAGGTTTTGTCTTTTGCCTCCTCTTTGTCGGTTTTCTCGACATCGGTATATTTCTTGCTCTTTTTCGAGGGGGTCGAGGCCGCATTCTCGAAGACCTAAACCATCTTTAGTCTGAACTTCTTCCATTCAGCCAGTGAGGCCAATTTGGTTGAGCAAGTAACCAGTTCAGGGGAGAAACTCTGAGACGAAGACAGTGATCTGTGATGCCTTTTCTTCGAACATCGTGAAGATGAGTGGTGAGACCCACTCCTAGAGCAAGATCTTTTAGCTTTCTTCCAACGAGGAGAGTCGCAGCTAGTCTCGTCGGAGTATCGTTTTTTTAACAGTCATCGAAGGGGATTTATGTGACCTACCTGCAGCTAGTTTCCCTCTATGATCTTTCAGGTCTTTGTAAGGGAGGCATGGTTTCACCAGTATGACATTGACAAAAAGCATACAATTTGTAAAACATTTATTGACGTTACAATGGGATTGGAGAAAATCCTACTTTGCCCTATAGCTAAGAGCGAAGTGTCTCGACCATCAAATGATAAATAAAACAGTCCTAGTCAGCCTCTGTCATATCAAAAGGCCATATACTAACAAAACCTAATGTCTGCCCTATATCCTGTACAGGAAGTGTGAAAAGGAGAATATGTATGCAAAGGATAATGTTCAAATATAAAGAATATATGGCTGAGTCAGCTCTCCTCCCCACGTTGGACAGTACGGCGTAAGGCGATCCATGTAGGCAAGATGACACACTCTGTCTCAGGTTCTTAACACAAAAGGCAGTTCAATATGTTAATCGAGATCAGCCTGGCCTTCCAAGTTAAAGTCACTTTCTGACTTGGTTCAGTTCACAAAACAGTTCACGTTGCTCCCCCTCTGTCGGGCTCCGACCTCTTAAAGTAAAATTATAGTTCACCAAACGTTCACGTCGGTCCCCCTCCATCAGGCTCAGACCTTTCAAAACAAAAAGTTCACATCAGTCTCCCTCAATCGGGCTAATACCTTTCACAGCAAAACTAGACACTTGCAGGGGCTCCCTCTCCGAAGCTTAATTCACCTTCTTTAGGGGTTCCCTTCCACTAACTTGTTACACCTTTGGCGTTTCCTGATGTCGAAGACTTTCGAATGTGCGTGGCTTTTTTCTTACAGACCTCTGCAGGACCACTTTGACCTTCCAGATTTCAATTCACCCTCCTATGTCATTTGCCCCATTGCTTCCTGGTCTGGGTAGTTTACTATTTTATGCACCAACGTTCACCTTTTCTCTTTCCCCTCGCCCTGGGGTCAATTTCAATTACCTTGCTTTACAGTTCATTCACTCAATCACTACAAACTTTTCACCTTAAACTGAGACTTTCGAGTGGGCTACTTCCTTTCGCCAGAGCACTCTGTTACTCACTAGTGTCGCTGACTTTCCAGCTATCAGTATTTTGAAATTCACTTGCAGTTCTGCCTTTCTTCACATCTCATCCACATGCGTGCAGCTTTCATTTTTGTGATATAATGTTGCCACTTCGATCTTTCTTCAGCACACACCTGTCTCTCAGGTCACTTGCCAACTCACCGGCTGTGTACGTTTCTTTCTTGACATCCAGTTTACGAGTCAAGGTCAGTAGCACAAGCCTGGACTCACCTCCTGTTAAGATGGATTTCTGAACTCTGACCTGGTGGGCAGAGGTTGAGCAGGCCAGCCTAGTTTCTTGGAACAAGGTAACCTTCTGGATAAACAAGGGGGGGTTCTGGGAGTTTCTCCACTACCAGCATATATGCCGGATTAGAGTCTCCACCAGAGTCTTTAGCTCACCATTCTTTCACAGAAGAGAAATTTCCACTACATATCAGTCTTTGTCCTGTCCAAAGGCAGTCCAGCATAAAAATGTCTGGTAATTCACTTCTGAACAAGAATACCAACAGCGACCCCACACACGTGTTTCGGCCTGGTTGGGCCTCGTCAGTGAGGTGGAGCTGTGCATCTCTAAGAACAGTGAGCAAGAGTTCCACGTCTGGATTACCCTAGTAACTTAGGGTTTGATAAAGTCACCCCGAGTAGGACGGGTATACCCAGATGTAGGTCCCGAGTCTGCCAGGCCTAGAGACCCAAGCTACTCCTCACTGATGACGTTCAACAAGGCTGAAACCTGTCTGGGGATGCTTGTGGTCTTGTGCAGAAGGGAGGTGACCTAGCAGTTCGGGCTGGACTGCCCCTTTTGGGATAGGACCAAGCCTGATTTGCATATGGTTTTTCCCCCTTCTGTAATGGCTTGGCAGGCTGAAAAACGATGGTCTGGGGGGTTGCCCAGAGCTGTGCCAGTGGTTATGATTTATTCAAAATCTTCCAAAAACAAGGGGAGGTTCTGGGAGTTTCTCTACTACCGGCCAACATCCCGGGTTAGAGTCTCAACCAGAGTCTTTAGCTCACATCCTTTCACAGAAGAGAAATGTCCATTACATATCAGTCTTTCTCCTGCCCAAGGGCAATCCAGCACCGAAATGCCTGGCAATTCTTTTCTGAACAAGAGTACCAACCTTCCACCTTCTGGACAAGCCACCCCAATCAAGGTAGCATTGGCGACGGTCAAGACTAGGTCTCAGGAGGAGTGATGGTGATTGAAAGCCCACAATGAGCACACACAGTAAACACCACAAATTACTCACAGGTGTATGTATCTAAAATACATATACATTTATTAAAGGTCTTTTAAATCAAACAAAGCAAATAGCAGCATTACCGAAACCAACACAACACTAACTATTCAACATATATATAGTCACAAGTGGCCTATAGGAATATTACACAGTCTGGATCCACAACCTGCAGAGAAAGGGGTCACACAGTGCGAATAGCGTTTAGGCAGTCCTTCACAAATCAAACCCTAAGAGGCAATCCAGTCCCTACGATGAGTGGAGTATAGAGCTGAAAAGTACATGGGTGCTGGCGCACGCAATTGTGCGGTTAAGTCAAAACAGGGTCTCTTCAAGGGGCTGTAGCGACTCAGGAAGGTGGGTGACACAGTGAAGAATAAGTTCCCACTATTCGAGGAGGTTCTCCCTAGGAGGGCAGAACAGGATCCAAGAATTGGTAGTAGCTTGGTAGCGCAGGCTACCTCGATAAAGAAGAGTGGCCCCCAGAGGACACTTGTACATAAAAGTCAATGGATGCGCCAGGGGCCACTGGTAAGGGTTGCAAGTACTTACCGACCCTCTGCGCACTCCGGACAAAACTTCGGCAGTCGAGTCCACTTTGCTCGCAGGTTCAAATCCTGCAGTAGCGGTGCTCTGTGGCTTTCAGGGGATGCGTTCCGGGAATGATTCTGTAGCGGGACAGTGGCAATTTCTCTGCTCCTGGTGAAGGGATCAGGCCAGGTCCACTGCAGCAACTCAGAGCATAAGGGGGGCACAGCAGCAAGGCACTCACAAAGTTCGTCACCACAGCTGGGCGACACAGTGACCACGTATGCTCAGTTTCAGGCGTACTCTCCCAATTCCAGACCTAGGAATGCTAGGTGTTCGAACCTCGGCGGGAGAGTGCCTTATACCCAGAGCTTAAAGTCTCCAAAGGCTCAAGTCGAAACTCGAGAATGCAATGGTTCCAAGGTAAAGGTCCCATACAAGCTGGTCAGTTGACTGGGCGGTCCAGGAACACTTCCGAAAAGGCTCACTTACAGGTTAAGTTGGAGGTGCCGAGAATAGTTAGTCCCACTATTCCAAGGGGTCGAAGCGCCCTTGCAGGCCTTCTAGGTTCGATCAGAAACAGTGGTTCTGACAGAACAGCAGGAGGCTCAGGGTGCCAAACATTCCTGCGGGTCACCAGCGGTTCCACGGCTGTGCTTCTTCGGTTCAGGATACTTGGCTCCTTTACTAAGTTTGGTGTGAACTCAGAAGATCGACCAGGAATGGGTGTAAGATGCCTTCTCTTAACCAAAATCTCCTTCGCACCAAAAAGAAGAGAAACCAATAACAGATGCTCACATACAGCCATCCCAGAGGTGGACCAATCACGGACCATGGGGGTCCCGGTCATCCCAGTATTGGAACAGCCCACATCCTGGAGGCACACACACAAGACATGCAGAAGCCTGCAAAAGCTTCAGTTTGCGGAGGGTCTGCATGACCAAATGAGGAATTTCCCGGGTCTGCTCGACCTGGGGAAGGCAAAGGGACAAGATGGCCAAAGGGCAGAACAAAGTACCTTGTGGCATGGCCATTTTAGGCACTCGCCACTGTCATGGGACAAACAGAGTAACCACGGTTTGGACCATAAAAAAGAGTTGAAAAAACATTAAAAGTAACAGCTGCCACCAGCTCTGTCCAGGGCACACTTGTACGTTCACCAAAAGTCCTTTGAGGGTGTCTAGGGCCTTAAAAATTAAAAAGTGACCCCAGCGCACTGTGCTGTAAGGTACTTTGTGCACTGATAAAATGTTACTAAAGAATAGCAACAACATGAAAGACTAAGGGAAACAAAGTCTCCTCTGACAGTGTTTAAGGGCATGTCAGTTTCCCCATAACAAAATGAGCAAAAGCCCAAAGGAGCACAGCTGAAGGCTGGGCTCCACTGGCAACGGTCCGGCTAGGATGGTCAGACAAGAGCAAAAGGTTGGGGGGTACACAACTGAAGGGAAAATTATCCATAGTTGGAAATGTTTCTTAACATCTTCCCAACTCTGTCGTTCACCCGGGAGGGTCGCTTTCGTCCTTGAAACACAATACAGCTTTCTTGTTTGGGATTCAGCCTTCTCCACGTGTCTTTCGTGGCCTTTTGGAGGCAACAACCTCCTGCAGGGAACTCCTGGGTTTCTCCACCCATGGCTCTCATCCCTCGGCCCGTTGCTCTGCTCCAGTAGGTTCTCCTTCGCCCCGGATGTTCTGCTCTTGCTCGTGTTCCACCTTGCTCAGAATGTGTCTATGTTCCGCCTGGCGAGAGCTAATTGGTATCAGATCTATGCACTTAGAGTCAAGTGCCTGACTTTGCCTGACCCAATTAGCGGTATATGTCCAATGTGATGTATACAAGTTGGCATGTTTACTCTCAGTCACCGTCTTCCTCGGCCCAGTGTTTGTGTGGAAAAGTGGGGTACGGGAGTTGAGACATTGGAGAATCTCATGAAATTGGAGGGATCATGGGTCCGGGAAAGGGGGGGAATACCGCTTCTCACCATCGGCTCCCTGACCCTGTAAGGAAGGCATGGTATTAAAGTAAGACAGACACACGCGACTACAGTTCAACAGTGTTTATTGAACTTTATCAAGGGTGTGATAAACGCCTATCTAAACCTAAATCTAAGATGGGAACAATCTACAATCATCAAAATAATAGTAATGTAGTCTTAGTGGACTCTCGTCAAAATAAAAGGGCCTATACTAAAAAAAAAAACTATTGCCAAATACTTACTGCTAAGTTAAAAATAGTGTGGGGTAATGTTCATGAAAAAGAAATAAGTCGGGATGTTCAGGCCATTGGCCTCCCCTTCCCCACATTTTCAGCACGGGACAAGGCGGTTCACTCTTGGACGACTTCGGCACAAGGACACCAGACTGGGAATCCTCGATTACTTCCTTTCAAATTATTCACATAGGGCGAATCACTCTCACCCTGGATCCTCCTCAGCCGTGCTCATATTCCATTTGTACCACAAGCTTTTCTCGGGTGACTCACAGTTCAACCTGTATGCCCCTCAGCCGGGCTCAATCCCATTTTCACAATTAGTCTGCCTCAGCCGGGTTCGGACCAATTACAGTTCATATTAGCAATCAAAGACTTTCGAATGTGCACAGGGTTTGGCTTGACTCATTGCAGGACCACTTCGATTTCACAGTTCACAATTTTACACCCTCAGTTGGATGCCTAACCGAGTCCTTTGAATGAGCACCCACGTGGCGCCAGACCACTCTGTTTATGGCATCTACCTTGGTTTCAAAAGTTCAATCACTCCTTAGATATTCAATTATGTTCACGTCGCTCATCACATATGCTTTATACTCTGTTCTTTACAGATTTCTTCATACAATGTTGCGGCTTGCAACCTTGGTTCTAACACAGGCCGGTCTGCTATTAGCCTACCCAACTCACCGGCTGTGCTGACTTTACTGGAGTGGCTTTGAAGCCAAGGACAGTATCAAGGCGCCAACCGCTCCTCCCCGTCTCGGCTATCGATGCGGGAGAGCCCTGGGTACACCTTTGACAAACAGTGCACCTTTCTGCAACTTTAATTACCAGTCTTCTGTTTCCTATTATCGAGGGCTCGTGAAAGTATCAGTTTTCTTCCTCTGAAAAGGCTATGGGCAATTCCCTCCTTGCAACCATTCCTGGTCTTGCCGCCTTTCTCCTTGTGTTAAACCACCATCTCAGAACTGCTGCTTTCTCATGTGTTTTGCTTTGCTCAGAGTGTGCTTTCGTGCTGCGCCTTTAATCTGTGTGGGGAAGTGTGATGGAAGTCCGGTGAGTGTAATTATCGGTAATTGCCCGACTATGCCTTACCCTTGTGTTGAGACATGTCAGGTATACGGCTCAGGTGTTAGTCCGTTTTCTCTAACAATGATCTGTCCATGAATCAGTGTTTGTGTCGGGAAGGGAGCAGGGCGGCGTTGAGCTTCTAGATATCCTACCTCGTAGGATGGGGAATGTAGTAAAGCAATGTCCATACTTGAGTTAGGTTGATTTAGTAGGTTTACTTCCAGTTCTTAAGATACATGTTACAGGACAAGACATCAGGTATAAGACATAAGATAGATACTAAGATAGATCACCGGCACCCATCACCCAGGGAGGGAGGGACCAACTGACCCATAAACAGAACACTCAGCACAGCCTTCTCTCACTCATACATCAACATTCCACTTGGTACTTGCATGACATCACAGTACCAAGTGGCTAGCTCAGCTGGCTCAGGCAGTGCCTGAAGAGTGTGACATAACCCATCTCCCTCCTTACCGAAACGTCTACACAAACAATAAGCACTTTACATATAGGCAAGTCACATCACCATCCACCATACAGCTTCACAAGAAATCCCACAGCTATGCAATTCCAAACTTCACCTACATATCCAGGTCACCCTCAATACCAACACAAATCACCTTCTGTCTATCCCTGCCACGGATAAACTCTAGACTCTCACCCTAGACACATGCCAGCCTATACACCAGGCTAAAGCTACCCTACAAACCAAACACTTGCTAACATTACATATGTCCTTCCGCCCGCCCCTGCCACAGGCGAGCCTCCAGGCTGCCACCCTGAAGCATGGCTTGTGATCCTGGCGCAATACTAGACATCCAGGAAAACAACAGAATCACCATACCTATTGAGAGAATTCATAAAACCACTAACCACTGCTGAAATATCACCACTATGCCTACATCACGAATATACAAACAAATACAACAAAAGGACTAGGCCAGAAGAGCCCAACTCAACCACACCAAGATAAACAGATCCCACAACAACTCGAAGATACTGGCCAGGCATCTCCAAGACCACCAACAAAACAGTGGGTTGGACTAAACGCTCAACTCAATCGCAGCACTGACGAGTCCCATAATCCTGACCTTGGGGTACCTTGGCCTGGATTTACCTATAACACAAAAAGAAAACAACTACAAGGCAACTCTTCATCTTGGACAACATATTTCCATTTAGGCAATCTTACCACCAGAGGGCGTCCCCAACCAGTACAACAGCTAATTCTAAGATAACCACTACCACATCTTCATCCAACAAAACCACCTGTCCATTTCAGATGTGAGTTGACTTCTTCTAACAGTGCACTACTACCATTCCTAAGATCTTCCTAAAATCACCCGACCACAACTCCCACTCACCTTAGTGCACTTCTCCACTTACTCACTCCTGCACCTGAAAGGGCGCTACCCCCAGGATTTATCTCACACGTCCCCATAACCAAAAGAGGACTTTACTCACCATGCTTAAGTAAACAAAGGCGCTACCTCAGTATACAATGTACAAAAATCCACAACTACTATGGATCCTACCTCCCAGCAACACTAAGCCATCTTAAAACAAGTGTCCCTTGCCAACCAATTGACACCTAAATGAGGCGCTACCTCAATACCGTCAATTTAAATAAAAGCGCTTCCTCCATCTCATGGGGTGCTACCTAATACACATATTTAAGCAAAAGCGCTACCCCATCTCAACACAGATGGACGGTAATCCCAACTGTCCTAACTCCTAACCTACCAAACAGATTAATGACCCAAAGTCATTTGAACATGAACTAAGCTCACATCATTCATAACCAGATACATATCCATCAGGTTTACTTATTCACAGTCAACCTTATGTACAATGTATGAACCACAAATGACATTTCTTTAGGCTTGGTGATTTAACGTAAACATTTCCTACATAGTTATTTTGCTTATCCATGTTTTGCATTAATCCTAAATGCAAAATATTTCCTACATAGTTCTTTTGCTCGTCCATGTCCTGCATTAATTCTAAAAGTCTAAAAGTCCAAAAGTATATAAAACTCTTTGAACCTAAAAATCCTCAATAGGTTACACTAGCTCATTCACACACAAAGAGCTCCACACCGTATCACATTGCATTTAATTATGCACCTTTCAGTAAACTGTGTAAAAAGTCCATAAACCTGCAAATATTAAAGACATTGTTAAATTCTAACTGCAGTGACTTAACCCATTCCATACACACTCTCACCAGACCAGCATTTCTCATACAACAGTTTTCACCAAAGCCCACACTAATAATTAGTACAACAACCACCAACATTGCATTAATTAAGTTCTTAACTTAAATCCTAAATGCAAAACAAAATAAACTATCTCAACATGCATTTAAGCATTATACAGTCTCATACAAGTAGCATTGTACAACAATTTTGCCAACATGTTGGCCGCTGCATAGCGCCTCAGTAGTGAGGCAGAGCGCCGTTACCTGCACCCGACCTCATGATCGAAGGATGCCTTCCACAGTACTTCGCCACGTCGCCCGCTACATCGTACCCCTCACGGGCAGAGGATGTTTGCTGCATACCGAGCAGTACAGCGTTCCTCCCCACACAGTAAAATTAGAGTGTGTTCCCAAAACGCGGGATCGCTTTTCCCTTCCTAGTCTCTGTTCCATCCAAATCCAATTGAAACTCCTGTGCTCTCTAGTAGACCAACGGTCCGTTGAGCTCCTGTGCTTTCTGCTCTACGCGCGGTTTCTTAACGCACCACTCAAAAGAGATCCGCTCAAACTCCCCAAGCACTGATCATCCGTGCACTGAACAGTCTCAGGAAACATACTTGGCACATATATATTTCGTCCATTGTCCTTCCGTTATGAAGCACATAAAGAAGCAATTATCCTTCCTTTACTTCATTTCTGTTTATGGGACCCTTCACTGCGTGCACACAAAGGAAAGGCTTCACTTCAAATTAAAAGGGACCCTTCCATCTTATTGGCGAGCCTTTCATCACTTCTGCAGTCCCTTTAAGTTCATTATGGCTCCAGACACAGCACTCCCTTAGTTAGCAGGCTGCTGGTCCGTCCAAATTAGTCCAGGAGCACTTTTACTAAAATGGATCAACAAATCTTCTTATTCTAACTCCCCAAGCACTGATCATGCGTGCACTAAACAATCCCAGGAACCATACTTCATGCATATATATTACGTCCATTTAAATCCAATATGAAGGGTATGAAGAAACGTTTATCCTTTCTTTACTTCAATAATTTAAAGAAACCCTTCATCATATTGAGGAGCCTTTCATCACTCCTGCTGTCCCATTATGTTCCTTATGGCTACAGACACTTCACTCCTGTAGAAAACAGGCTGCTGGTCTGTTCATATAAGTCCAGAGGCACTTTTCTTAAATGGACCACCTCTTCTTTTGTCCCACAATCGACCATTCTAGGGCCACACTTGTTGCATGGACCCCTTAGACTTCTCATGCCCCGGGACCCTTCACTCCCAAGGCAATGGGCTGAGGGACCAGCACTCCCAAAGCAACGGGCTGCTGATCCAATCTGCTATGGTCCTCGCTATGGTCCTCCTCCTCCCTTCTCCTCCCTTGTCCGCCCTGGGTGATGGGTATGCTTACTTGGGGGCGGTGATGTCTTCTTTCCTTGGTCCTGTTGGTTCCTGCACCCCCCGCAGCAGGTCTCTGCAGTCACCTTTCCAGCTTTCCTTTCTCCAGGGTTCCTCTTCCAGAGATCCCATCCTCGTCGCCATTGTAGTAAAGCAATGTCCATACGTTAGGTTGCTTTAGTAGGTTTACTTCAGGTTCTTAAGATACATGTTACAGGACAAGACATCAGGTATAAGAAATAAGATAGATACTAAGATAGATCACCGGCACCCATCACCCAGGGAGGGAGGGACCAACTGACCCATAAACAGAACACTCAGCGCAGCCTTCTCTCACTCATACATCAACATTCCACTTGGTACTTGCATGACATCACAGTACCAAGTGGCTAGCTCAGCTGGCTCAGGCAGTGCCCGAAGAGTGTGACATAACACGGAAAAGGAGTTACAGGGAAGGGGGTACTGTGTCTCACCCGTCATTGTCCCACTTCCACTCCCTGAGGACCCCTCATCCCGGTGATCCTCCCGCACTGGTCCACCCCCAGGAACTGGATCCAAAAGCGATGGTTGTGACCTGGCCACCTGGATGACAGATCCCCGGGGACTGGCAGGTGAAACACCTTCAGGTTTCTCACAACCCCCAGTCCCTGAGGACCCCTCACCCAGAGGATCCTCCAGCACTGGTCAAACCCTAGGGTCTGGATCCAAAGGTGTTGGCCGTGCCCTGGCCACCTGAGAGAGAGATCCCTGAGGACTAGAAGGTGGGACACCCTTTGGTTTCTCACAGCTTTCACTGTCATCGATAGGCAGGATCCACTCTCTGATGGTTTATGATCGGACCACAAGCACCATAGACACACCCAATGGGGGTCCGTAAGGGACATTTTTGCCCCACAATCGTGGCATTTTTTAAACCCTGAGTTTGGAATCAACGGCGCCAATGAAGATGCCATTATTTTTCACAAATTTCGATAGGTTTCCCGAAGGAACCGAAGTGCACTGATCTTCCGAAGCGGTAGCTCTTGCGGAAAAACAGAACTGAAGCCAACCGTCGCTGTGCATGCTATATACAAGTGATGACGTTGACATCGAGACGGAGGCCCTCGACGGACATCGAGTCTACACGCAGCGCCCCCTGCAGCAAAACAAATTCTGAAGCAGCTAAAGCTGGATATGGAGATATCATAAGAGGAGTAATACGTGTGAGGACACAATCCATTTGAAAGGGCTATATTCCTAGGAAATGTTTGTTTCTTTATTTATAGCATGTGCCAGACCCAAGGGTATCAGGGCGCAGGGTGCAAGGATATTTTAAGCTTGGGTTACATGGTTACAACGATACACAGATATAAAATATACAGATGTAGTACAGATCATAATACAGTACAGGTTCAAATTACATAGCAGGTATATACATGTGAAGAGCAAGTTAGGTGATATTTTCTGCGGGGGGGGGGGCAACAGATATATTCTGTTGCAAATTAGTATCAACTATTTATTTATAGTGCGATGAGCAAGTATAGTAGGACATAGGCTATGTGTATGTTTAGGGGTCATTTTCTTTGAGCCAGTTAATGAGGTTGTGTCTGAAGAGAGGAAATGGTTGGTCCGCCCTCAAGATGGGACTTAGGGAATTCCAGAGCTGGACAGCTTTGAAAGGGAAGCTGCATCCTCCCGCTTTTGTTGTTTTAAACCTAGGTACATGCAGACGGTTGGATGATTTTCTGTTAATTTTGTCTATGAAATAGCGGGGTGCCGCGTTATTTAGGCACTTGTAAGTGAGGGAGGCAGTTTTTAGAAGGATTTTGTCATTTGTTGACAGCCAGTTATTCTGTCTCCTTATTTCAGAGATGTGCTCTTTCCTGGCTACACCCAGTGCTGCTCTAAGAGCATTATTCTGTAGAACCTGGATTTTTCTGATGTATTTATTGGCGCCTAGATATAGGGCATTGCAGTAGTTCAATTTGGACAGGATTAGGGCTCTGGCCAGAATAGTACAGCAATTTTTTGGATAGGAATTGTTTACCTGCTCTAATCAATTTACAAGTATAGGCCATGGTCGAGTCCATGGAATTAACTTATTTGGCAAAAGTCAGACTTTAATCCAGGTAAAAGCCAAGTGTTTTAACCTCTTTCGTTACCGTCAATATTAAAGGAGGTGTATTTGTGATCGAGTTTGAAGAGGCTGGATGTAGTGCCCAGGATAATGAGTTCAGTTTTGTCATCATTCAGGCATAGACCGTGCACTGCCATCCATGCCTGTATGATGAGGTGTATCCTATTTACTAAGGCCAAATCCTTATCATAATCCCCAGTAAGTGGTATGAGAATCTGGGCGTCATCTGCGTAATTAGTGTAGGTGACAACGAGATAATCCAGATCATCGAAAAGGGGCTTGGTGAATATGTTATACATTGTGGGAGATAGACATGATCCCTGTGGTACTCCACACATAATGGGAATAGGGTCTGCTGCTGCTGAGGGCGAGAAAACTAATTGTCCTATTGCTTAGAAAGCATTGAATGTAGGTTATGGTTTCCTGTGAAAAGTGAGTTACTGAATCAAGATGGATACATAGGACCTTGTGGTCCACCAAATCGAATGCTGCTGAGAGATCAAGAAGGAGTAATGGGGCTGATTTTCCTTTGTCTCTCAGCTCGTCGATCTGGGCCTTGAGGTCAATCAGTGCTGTCTCATTGCCATGTTGGGGCCTGAATCCTTATTGCTTTGATCCTAGTAACTGGTTATGCTCCAAATAGTCCTGTATTTGGAGGTAAGCCACCATACACAGAATTTTCAGAAGAAACGGCACAGTTGTTATAGGCCTGCAATTGGCAGGTATGGTGGGATCTAGAGATTGTTTTTTAAGGAGTGGGAGCACCCAAGATTCCTTTAGATTACTTGGTATAGAGCCGGTGGTAAATGAAGCATTCATTAGTTTTGAGATGAAGGGGGCCAGGTCTCTGGCCGCTTGCTTGATAATTTGGGCAGGGCAGTTGTCTCCCTGGCAATTGGACGGCTTGAGGGAGAATTACTTTTTCGACCTCGAGAATGGAGACTTTGTCAAAATTGAAACGTTGTGCAGGTTTGGGAGGAGGCGGTAAGGTGCTAGCCTGTTTGGTAATATTAGGTATATTTAATTTTTTATTGGCAATTCTATCTTGGCGATTGAGGATTTTGTTCGCAAGGGCCTTCTGTATGTCGGAGCACCAGGTTTTGTCTTTAACACAGCTGTCAGGCACAGGGATTGGGCTTTCAAGTTCTTTTAGTATAACAAAAAGTTCCTTAGTGCTTGACTTGGCTTGCAGTATCCTGTTATTGTACGTTTCCTGCTTGGTACGTCGTATTTCATTTTTGGACAGGGTGGATATATTGATTAGATTAGCTTTGAGTCAGATGGCATATGTCTCCAGGTGACTTCACTTTTTTAGTTTTTCCTTTCTCAGAATTTTGAGTTGTGGGGTGAACCAGGAGTTCAGGTGTGCTCTTGGTTTACTTTTTCTCATTTTTAGAGGAGCAATAGTGTCCAAGGCTTTGATCATAGTCTTATTGTATTCGTTAACTAGGACGACAGGGTTGGTGGTAACTGGTAATGAGTTGAGGGTTGGTAATATTAGGGGTAGGAGTTTTTCTGCAGTTATATTCTTTTTGTTCCTCGTTAGACGAGGCGGGGCGATAGGGTTATTTTTGGTAGAGAGGATTTTAGCATCTAGAGTGAATGCTATGAGGTGGTGGTCAGTCCATAGCTGAGGGGTTATGGTGGTTATGGATATGTTGCAGTTATAGTCTGCTACACAATCAAGTGTTCTACCTTTGTCATGGGTCGGTAGTGTTACTATTTGAGGTAGGCCTAGTTCAGTAAGGACATTAGTGATTTTTACTGCCTGCAAGGCTTTGGGGTCGTTGAAGCCCAAGTTAAGATCTCTGAGCAGGAGTATCTGCGAAGTGTTTTTTAGGTTTTTGGATAGGATAGTGGAGATGTCCTCCTCGAAGGTGCCTATAGGGCCTGGGGATCTATAAATCAAATGAATGGTGATAGTTTGGGAGTCAGATCAGAAGTTTGGCTGTGAGGGATTCACAGGAAATGGGCTCAGAAGAGGCAACTAGTCGTAATGCTTTGGCTATAATGGCGATACCTCCTCCATAGGTCCCTGTTCTATCTGCTCTAACGATAGTATAGTTGTCTGGGATTGCGAGCGCAAGGGCAGGGCCTGCTGCTGCATGTAGCCAAGATTCAGTCATGGCGAGGAAGTCAAGGTTTTCCACCTTTATTATGTCAGCTACCTCAGTGGCATGAGCTACTAAGGACCTAGAATTAAGGCTCCTTTAAGGTTTGGGATATGTGTTTGTATTAGTGGACCAGGAGGGATGCTGCTATTGCTTATTTCGGTTGGTAGGGGTTTGGGTTGCTTGTATTTTTTGTAAGTGGGAGCATCTAAAATAGGCGTGGTTGCTAGATTAGTGGGACTAGTTTTTTTCGTTGAGATAGCTAGTTTGTTCAATGGTCCTTTTCTCCTGATATTGATGTTGGTGGTTAGGCTGGCAGGTGGTTCAAATAATTTTGCAAGTCTAGAACGTAATCTAATATTTCTGGACGAGTAGTCGCAGGGAGTGTTAGTTCTAGGTGGACACTGGTCTACGTTACCTAGTGAGACTGCCATAGTGTTGGTTTCCCTGTGGTTTGGGGCAGGTTTATTAGTTGAGTCTTTAAGGTAGGATTAGCTGAGATGTCACGTAGATAGTGTACTACAGCTGGTACGGATAGGCTGGATGAGTGATTAGTTGACAGAAACCTCAAGTAAGGCTAGAAACAACAATTGACGGTTTATACACAGTGCAGGCGGTAAGGTCAATTGGTAAAACTAATCAGTAGATGCAGAGTCAAATCACATAGATGTCAGGATAGGGGTGAAAATTGATCATACTGAGTGTAGCGTCGCAGTTCAGAGAATGGTACCAATGGTGCACTAGGCATGTGCGAGTGTGAACATCCATGAATACTCAGATAAGTACTTGAGCACGAGGGCAAACTAGTTTCGCAAATGGTAATGGCTAGGGCTAAGATGCATAGGATGGTTAGTAGGCCTAAGTATCAGTAAGAAGGCATAGTAGCATCGCAAACCTAGCAGCCAGAAGCAGCAGTTAAGGGCTAGAACACAAGGCAGCGCTAGAGCACAAGGCAGCAGGTACAGTCAAATTGGTTAAAGCTAATCAGGTTAGTTTTAGGATAGATCGAATAAATTTCAGAATTAGGTGAGGATTGACCTAAATCTGAGATCGGGGACTAGTGGGTGTCAGGTGTACCGTATGTGCTCTGGAGGGTAGAGGCACTAGTCAGTATTTAGACACTGGTGCTATGCGGCGACATTGCAACGCAGCGGTCAGGGCAACATAAGCAACAGACTCTATGGCAACAGAGCCGCTGTTAGACATTAACTTATAGTCTGAGTGGAGCAGAATTCAAATTACACAGACATGCAGTAGTAATCACAGTCAGTAATGCGAGTAAAGTATAGCTAATGCAAAATAGCGTACATTGGGAGACATGGAATAGGATACACACAACATGATACAAAGCAGGATCACAGGCTAGGTACAGTGGGCATGGTGTGCTGTTGCTGGCCTGAGATGTAAATGTTGGACCAGAGTTCGGCAAGATGGTCAGACTTTAAAGTTAGAGTGTGAGTGGTTTGCAGAGACAGACAAATGTGTCAACCACTGGGAAGTGGGACAAATCATCATTGCCAAAGCCAAGAGAGAAATGTTACTAGGCAATTAAGAACGAACTTGAATTGCCCAAGCCAGAACATGGTGGTTGAGAATCTCAGTTGTTAAAAACTATTGCCCTTACAGAAAATAGGACTTAAGAGAAAGGGGATCAAACCAACATTGCCAAAGCCAAAAAAAGTGTAGCAGTGAAACAGAATTCCTATCAGCAGGTGGTTAATAGAAACGGGGGAAAACAAGAGCAGCAAGAAGGTGCCCTTCTGAATGAAGAGGTTCAGAGGCAGTGGAGCATAACTTGCAGAAAGTGTGGCAACTACAGAGGTGTAACAAACACCATCAGTGTGGTTCTCGTTTCCCTTGAAGAGTTTCTTAATTTTGAGTTTGTGGAGCAATGTAAACTGTTTGAGTTTGAACTTTACCACAGAAGTACTTACAAATAGTAGCTTGTTCTGGCCTGGCAGGAGAATACACCAGGTCAGAGAATGTTGTAGTAGTTTGATCTGTTCTGGCAGGCGAGTACACCAGAGCAGAGAACTTTGTGTTATCAAGTTGAACCAAAGAGCAAATTATAACTTTAGATTATGAAGTTGAAACTAAAGGGAGCTGAAGTGGAACTTTGTTGCAAAATAGTATTTCCTTAACCCTTCTTGGAACTGTTGAACAAAATCCTGCTTGAATCTGGTGTTAGGGAGAATTCTCTGTAAAGGCTAATTTCCCAAACCTAGTGAGTCCCTCAGCAGCTTTGCTGGATTTTTTTTTTTTTCTCCTGCTAAGAGTGAGACTCTTTTTCTCCCACTCTTAGACATGATTTTAGGTGTTCCTTTGACTTTGTAAGTGTTCTATGGGCTATGGGGTCCTTTCCCCCATAGGGCTTCATGTGTTTTTGGTATGTGGGTTACACAGCACCCTCCGTGCAGTAACCCTGGGGTGTTGTAGCGACCCCCAAACAGACTCCATACCCTGGGACTGACTACTGTCTCCCAGGGCATGTAAAGTCACCATTGGCTTTACTAGTCTCTGATTGTGAACAGAACCAGTACAGACCATCATATTGTGGACGTACTGGTCGGGGCAATTCGATTGCCCCGGGGTCTGTTAGTCGAGGGGGCACTTTCCAATCCCCCCCGACCGAGTTTTGACTGGTGGCAGTGGATACTACTTTTTATATTCGACCGCAAATATATCCCTATGGGATTTTCCCATTGTTCGAGGCTACCACTTTTTAAAATAGCCTCGAACATACCGCCGGTTTATTAGATTAATATAAATTCACCAGTTGGTATTTTTTGCCGAAACTTGGTTCCAAAATGGCTTTTGTGTTCGCTTCTGTGACTCCAACCCAAGTCGAGCCCTTTGTTCTACTTTTGGCGGGCTTCTCCACAGAAGCCTCCAAAAGTGGTGCCACTCTGTCCGAGTACCACAGGGGGTGTGGGAGGGGGTTTAGACACCATGGACTGAGTTGCCTCGGCAACTCAAGTTGCACTCTTGTGTGATTGGCCCAAGTGGTGAGCCGCCTGGCTCACCACTTAGCATGTTTGAGTGACAGCTAGGCTGAATGAATGGGGGTTTTCTGCATAAAAGCAGGGCTTTGGGGACTGGAACTTCAGAAGTCGCCACAGGACCTAAAGAATCCGAGGAGGGAGAAGCCGAGCCGACCTGCAACAACGACACCACCGGTGGAGCCCTGCTGAACCGTCTCAACACTTTTCCCGACGACAGAGGAGATCTCCAGTCGGGAGAGTCTTCTTCCTTTGACTGGTGGGGATAACCAGTTTGCCCGTCTTTTCGCCTTCCTGGACAGTCTCGTGGCCGCCTTGCCCGTGCCAAGCACCCCGGCAACCAGAATACCACAGTTTACCACTACCACGAAGAAAAGGGTGGTACCTTGTAACCGGGAAATTCTGCGGCTGGTTTCTTCCTTGGCATTGCAACGACCTTCAGCTTTCCATCACGTCTAGACCGCCTCTTCCTCTGGACGAAACACCGACTTCCACCTGCTGCCAGGAACAACTGCCCATGCTGGAGCGTTCTTCCCACTTTCAGGTACTGTGTCCCGCCTGGCTTCATTTGCGACAGATCGTTCGGGGTGACAGTAAATCCTCGACTTTCTAACCTGGGTTAGACTGGGACCTGTTAACTAACTTTTCCTGACTTGATCTCAATCTTTTTGTGAACTATCTACAAAGACTCTTTGGGCATAACCCTACTGTGTGATCCTGGACACATTTCGCTTGCTCTCCCTAAGAGTGGGCCTGGCATTTGAACTTCCTTGCTCTCCAGTAGACTCTGCCTAACCTGCCACACTGTGGTTCTTTTAAAAGTATTGAAATTGTGTGTTCTCATAACTCTGCCTTTTCCCTCCCTTTTTTAATAACTTATTAGAGTGCCATTGTATGTTAAACGCTCACCTCTGTCTGAAAATAAGTGGTGTTTCTCATTAAGACTTGTCTAATAAGTAATTAGGGTTGTATATATATATATATATATATATATATATATATATATATAATAGTGACTGTGTGTTGAATTTATTTACCTCTCTTTGTGCTAGTGTAATTTACAAGTGTTTCTTTAAATAAATAATTATATACTTTTACACCAAAGCTCTGGTCAGTGTTTGCTTGTGCTACTGTATCTCTGTACCTATTGTGCATACTCTATATATTGCCTAACTCATCTTGAGAGAAGTCTGACTGCTCAGCCACAGCTACCAGGTAACTCTGGGTGGTACAGACTGCTACCAATTGGGTTTACTCAACCACCTGTAGTCCTAAATCTTTTGCACTGGTCCCTAAGGGAACTGCACAGATTTCTGCCTAACATCTGAGGAAGGGGAATTCAACCAGATTAGAAGGAGAAAGTAATGTTGTGAACTTGACCGTCATATTTGTTGCTATTAAACTGCTGCATATTACCTTGATAAATTGGTGTATGTTCAACTGTGAGGGACAGAATTATTTTGTTAAAGTGTTTCCTTTAGTTTATTTTCGGCAGTGAAGTCCTTGTCAGGGTAGCGATAGTGAGATGTTTATTCACCATTTTGAGTTAATAAAATGGTATCTTTTGAAAAACCTTCACAAAATTGTCCGCCTCACATTTCTGACCCCTCACAGTCAGATATTTTTGGGCTTTGCTGTACTTCTGGGCATTTTCATGACTCTGCTGGGTCAGGTTTTCTGATAATCTTCTATTGTTAGAAGTTATTACTTAGAACTATGTTTGTAGTTATCATTACACACATTTCCCATAAAAAATATATTTGTATGGGTACTAAGAGGTTGCCTTCGACTTATTGTGCATCTTGAAAGTAAGAACACTTTTTGGGTGACTTATGACTTCACTCCCCCTGGACGAATCCTCACCAAACTTTGCAAAAAAAGTATATGGGCCACTCTGAATTTTTACCCAAAGTTTGGTGAGGTTTGGTCCAGGGGGGCGGGGGGAGTTATAGGGGAGGTCCCAAAAAGTCTTTTTTTCCCATAGACTGAATGGGGAAAAACTTTGCGCACGGCTCCCGGCCAAACCGCTGGGCGGATTTTCACCAAATTTGCGGCAGGGGCAACGGCTTGGTCCCGAAAGCATGCTTTTGTAAATTTGGTGACAATCCGTGCAGTACTTTTCTTTAAAATGACCAAAAAGCAGGTCTAAAAAAATTAGTCACACTTCCCTGTTCGCTCCACGGACAAGGCACTGATTGGCTAAGGGGCTGGCGTCATGACCGCGGACACGCAACGTCTCTGCCGATTGGCTGACGTGAGCCGTGTTCTGCGTCAGATTGTTTGGATACGCCCGACATCTCGGATCCGCCGACAGCGCAGCGGCGACCAGCAGCAAAATGCTATTTCGAAAACTGTTTTGCTGTGTCAGAGTGCTTGGGGAGGTTCAGACAGTAAGAGATGGGTGAAAAACTGTATTTGTTCAGGCGGTAGGTGTTAATGATGTATTCCCTATGCCCGGCTTGTTCGGGATGTTTGTAAGTACAGAAAATTAGGGGTGTCATAAGGGTAATATTTCAGTCCCTGCTGTGCACAGGCAACTTGAAAATGTTCTAAGGACACGCGTGGTGCTAGCGAACTTTGAAATTGAGTACATGCCGTAATTAAATTATTTAATTCTATGGGTGTGCTATTGATGTGTACGCCGCCATGGATGTGACATGCTGCGGTGGTTGTGGCCAGGGGCTAGAGTCTTGGATGTATGGCCGAAGGCCATACTTCTAAGACTGTAGGCCCTGGCCACAACCACCGCAGCATGTCACACCCATGGATACTCCTGTAGTATTGCTTATTGATCAGATGGTTGTGGAGAGTGTGTAGAGTCTTGAGTGCATGGTCGAAGGCCATGCACACAAGAACAAACTTATAAGCTCTAAAGTTATAAGCCAACATGGGTTTTATATAGTGCGGTGGTTGTGGGCAGGACGTAGACTGTTGGGTGCATGGCTGTAGGCCATACACCCAAGAGTGTAGACCTTGCCCACAACCACTACAGCATATCACATTCATACATCACACCCATACATTCGATTATGTATCTGGTAGGTGTGGGCAGGGCCTAGAGTCCTGGGTACAAATTGAGTACATGCTACAGTTATAATGTTTCATTCTATGGATGTGCTAATGATTTATAAGCGACCATGGGTGTAATATGCTGTGGTGGTTGTGGCCAGGGCCTAGAGTCTTGGGTGCATGGCCGCAGGCCGTTGGCCATACTTCCAAGACTGTAGGCCCTGGCCACAACCACTGCAGCATGTCACAGCTATAGATACACTCGTAGTATTGAACATCACTCATGTGGCTGTGGGGAGGGCCTGCAGTCATGGGCCAACAGCACATTTATACGTAGTGTAGTTACAAGCTACAATGGGTGTGATATGATGTGGTAGTTGTGGCCAGGACAGACTCTTTGGTGCATGGCCAAAGGCCATGCACCCAAGAACAAAGTTATAAGCACTGCAGTTATAAGCCACTATGGATTTTATATACTGCATACCCATACATTGAAAAATCTATGGCCTTACACCCAAGACTGTAGCCTGTGGCCAGAACTACTGCAGCATATTACAGGTATAGGTACACGTGTACTATCAAACATCATTCAGGTGGTTGTGGGGAGGGCGTAGCGTTTTGGGTGCATGGCCAAAGGCCATGCTCCCAAACCCAACTTTATACATAGAGAAGTTAGAAGCCAGAATGGGTGCGATATGCTGTGGTGGTTCTGGCCAAGACCCAGAGTCTTGGGTGCATGGCCAAAGGCCATGCACCCAACACCGAAGTCATAAGCAGTGAGGCTATAAGTGAACATGGGTGTGCTGTGGTGCGGTGGTTGTGTGCACGACCTAGCGTCTTAGGTGCATGGCTGCAGACCATGCCCCCAGGAGTAAACTTATAAGTAGTGAAATTACAAGCACCATGGTTTTGATATGCTGCGATGGTTGTGGGTAGGACCTGTAGTCTTGGTTGCTTGGCCGTAGGGTGTAGGTGGTAGGTTATACATCCAAGACGCTAGAGCCAGCCTTCAGCCACTGCAGCATATTACTGCCATAGATTAGACATGTAGATTTGAATATGTATGACATGATGGTAATTATACTTACTGTTTACTTTGTTCAGAATCCATATATTTCTTACATGACTTTAGTACTTGGCGGAAATATCCTTTTTTTAATTTCTGTGATAAAAGAAAAAAGCATGTTAGTGTTTGTATTTTATGAAGACTTATTACATTGTCTAATAGACAGTTTGGCTTTTTATTTAACCCTCATTTAGTTTACAAACCATCTTACTGTGCATTTTGCTCAGTTTCTGTGTTTGTTTTTCAAATGCTCGGTTTGGGGGAAAAAAATCCTTGTTGGATTTTAAAAAAACCTTTATTTGCTATACTACAAACTATTTCTTTTTCTTTGAGTGTTTCCTTGTTCTTTCCGATTAATGTTATGTCTGTTGCCTTGTTGCAGATTTTTTAACAACAGTTAGATACCTGTTGGCATATTCTAACTGTGCATTTGTTGTTACGGATCTGTGGTATTCAATTATCTGTGTGGTTGTTATACACTCTTGGGCAGTTAGATACCTGTTGGCGTTTTCCAACTGTTTATAGTCTTTTACTTGATTTTTTGGTAATGTTGAAGTACACATTAGTTAGTAAATTTTAGCCTTAAGAAGATTAAGTACGCATTTGTAAGATTAGCTGGCAATCTCTGTTTTAGAGTAATGGTGCTGTCATTACATTCAAACCATCCACATTTCTTTTTAATGTATGCAGTGTAGTGACCAGCATTGGTTGTAGCTCCTGTGTGGTAGATCATACCTATTGTAAAGGTTTTCTTTCCAAGTGACACTTGACCGTGTGTGAATCCAGTCAGCTTGCAGTTGTTTTTGGTACCATCTGCATTATAACGTAGAAGCATAAGTATTATGCAGGCACTATGCATTTGTATCAGTAAGATGGAGCGATTGTCTGAATTGCACATAGTACATAATCTGCCATAGTTTGTATTCTGTACAAGTTGCTGAAATGGAATGGATTCACAATTAGGTATGGATACATACACAAATCGGTCATTTGGGATTTGTTCCTGTATCACATTGTTACAGAGAGTGCATGTATCTTTCCACATGTATGAAATCTGGAAGATTTCATTTATAGGTATGTTTTTGTTTTCCAGTACTTGTAGTAAGTATATTAGTCATTCTTGTGGATCTTCTTGTGAGTTTATAGTGAATCTCACCATTCCAGCACAGTAGTCCAATTCTTGTCTTATTCCGTGAACACTGTACGTGTTTTCAGGATTTTTTGTTGCGTTTCTATGAAGGACTAACATTTGCAAACACAATTGGTATGTACTGTGTAAGTAAATATTTTTAACAATTGGTGGCAATTGAAATAGAATATTCATTGCAACATTTGCATAGCAACTTACACCAGTTTCATTTGAAAATTTGAATGGACCAGCTACTTCTGTCGCTGAGTGCTGTTTTCAGTGTTTCTGTTCCTTCTTTGAAGAAGTACCTGATTTACTTTCCCTAATAGGTTCTTCTTTGCTTGTGGTAATTGATGAAGTTTTAGCTTCTGTTTTCTTTGAAGGATTTGCCATCATATTCTGTTGCATTTCTGTTTGAATTAGTTTCCTTTTACCATGTTTTACTTTTTCTGGAACAGGATATTGTTTCAGATGGGGGGTGTACAGTTAACGCAGTCTATTGTATTCTAAAATGCAAGGAACATCAGCGTTCATTTTACTTGCATCAAAGTTGATTAGAAATAGACCAAGTGTACATAAGCGTGATAGTGCTACGTAGCTCATGCCTTCTTTAAAGACTGTTTCCTATATCTATCAATGCTTTGTCTAGGGTAAGACCTCGGGATTTATGAATGGTGACTGCATATGCAAGAGTTAGAGAAAATTGTTCACTACGTACATACATGTCTTTGAAGAGAAGGAATCGAGCAGTTGAGCGCCCTATCCTTTTCACTTCTGAAAGTTTGTCAAAGCGAATACTGAAAAAATTGAATGTTGTCGTCACGTGGGTATGTTTGAAAGCCAACAACTGTACCCAGTGCCCCATTTTCTAGCCCTTGCTCCACGTCAAGGTTACGTTTAAGCATTACTCTACAATTTAAGGATAATTTTAATATTTTTTCCAACCCAGCTATACGTCTAGTTTGTCTGTGGTACAAATTTCCATTATTGGTTGCATTTCTTTTTTTAACATTGTTTCATTGAATTTGAAACAGCTTGCAAGAGTTGGCATTATGGCCATACAATTGACATTTTTGTGCGCTAATTGTTCCATAACATCAGTAGCACATGCATTATTGCCATAAAGTGCATGAATGTGCCGTTTTTTTAATATTGCTTGTGCTTCTTGAGATAGTACACCAACTCTAATACTTTTTAAAATGTTGGCATAAGTGAGATCTGCAGATTGCCACATGTTTTCTGTTAATTCTCTGTATTGGAAAGGTTGACATTTCCTATGCTGCCAGCAGTTTTTTACGGCAGAGTTTGTGTCCGGAGGTTTTAAAAATGGGTTCACCTTTCACTGGTGTCAATTGTAGAAGATCTCCGAAAACGATAATGTGTTTCCCCGGCAAAGAGTTCTTCGTAGTTTGTTTTAAGTACTTCTTGCAATCTGAGGTGAATCAAAACCAACATTAGGTTGGAGACCAAGCTCACTTCGTCTATTAATAGCATTTTCATTTGTTTTAATACTCTGCGTAGTTCCGTTGCAGCTTCTGCAGAAAGTTTGTAATAGTCTAATTTGATTTGGTGTTCTACTGGAAGGAGTGACACCGCCTATGTTGGAGGCAGCTAAAGCAGTGAGAGCAGTTACAACAGCTGACAGTTTGTTGTTTGTCAATTGTCGAAGGAATCTGCTGATGATTTTGATTAAGAATGTTTTTCCGGACTCAGCTTCCCTACTGACGTACAGCAGTATAGGTTTGTCATTTTGGCAGGTAAATTATTTATTTTCATGTTGTACACTATGTGCAATTTGTTTTGTTACGTCTTCAAAAATGGTGTGCTGATCTTTGTTAAGTTTTGCTTGTTGTACAGTTAAGTCTTCTATATCTTCTTGATAGTGACACATGGTGTTTTCCACTTCTGTCATAGCTAATTCTGTCTCATTTGCTATTAGTGGCTGTCCTAGTGGTTCTTGGCATCCTGTTACAGAAAGTGGACTACTGTCAGAAGTGTCCTTATCTAGTTGGGCCTTAAGTTCTTCTTCGTGTTGCTGTTCATTGTGCAACATTGTTTTGTACTGCGTAAAGTTCACATCAGTGATCGCGCTTTCATTTGCTTTGAAAGCATCTTCATAGCAGCCATAGTTATCTAGTATCTCTTCCTCTTTTCTCCATGGTTTAAAAAGTTGTAGCAGAGACATGTAATATAGTTCTTTCTGTTGAGGGGTTTTTAATGACAATTTGACATGATTAATTAAGCTTTGTTTGGTAAGTTTCACTAAGCTGCATTCACAATCTGTCACTCTATATCTACCTTTGCTTTCATCAGGTTTTATATTATTTTTGTATGCAAAGTTTTGAGCTATGTGGTATAGACACATACTTTCCAAAGCGCTACTCCTGTTCGGATAGTATGTGTTCAGTAAATTGTTTTTAAAAATGTCTTGGCTGTTGAGATCCTTTCTGGCAATTGTTTCTATGTCCTCGTATGATTTTAGAACTCTTTTTCTAGATTTAGCAGGACCAAGACTTAGCCATACTATGTTGTCTGATTTTCCATACAAAGCAGTACCGGTTAAACTATCTGCTGCTTCATAGGTGCCACATTCTCTATGAGAGAGCATTTTTATGCCTAGGTTGTACAATTTCTGAGATAGTGTTTTGTCTGATAGGTCATCCCAGAGGTCCTGAAGCTCTTTTTTCTGCTTTTGTTAAGTAGGCTTTAACATATTGTGCAACAGCAGTGGAATTGTTTGCAATGTACTGCCCATCTATGTTTGCATTCCATAAGAGGGCAATGATTGCATTGTAATCATTGATATATTTTGATTCTTCTGTTCTTTTTATGTAATACGTGTTCTTAGGTGATTTATCTTTAACACTATGTCGAACTGAAGACATGAAGTTGTTCACTTCACCTGTTTCTGTAACTGGTCTAGGGTAACCAAAGCGGCATTTGGTGTAGTATTTCCCTTTGCTTTTGTATTTGCGACGACAATATTTGCCACATGTGTGTCTTTGAAATTGTAAAATCTGTCCATGCAGGTCACTATGTGTCCATTGTGAAGGGATTTCACAAGTGACATATTTTTGGATGAACTGCAAAACAGTGGCATCACTGTCGTGACCAAATATAGGTGCACCTTTGATCCATAAAAGCATGTAAATATGTGGTGCTCCTCTCGCTTGGTATTCTTTTCTCCAAAAGAAGTGTTGAACTTCTCAGAGGGGAGGAACAGTTTTATTGCAAATCAAGAGTAGCATAGCAATGAAACGATGATGGAAATATCTTGACACATTAACTAGATCTAGAGAGCAAAGTTCTCCAGGTGTTAATATGTCTATGTTGGTTTTGTTGTTGTTTGATATGCGTAGGAACTCATGTAAATCTTCCCATGCATATTCAGCACAACTTAGTGTAACAAACCAAGTTGGTGGTCCAAGGTTTCTGATCATACAACGTACGTCTTCGTTTCGTAGGAACCAGTATTCTTTTGTAGCACGCATGTTTGCAAACAGAGTTGTTATACTTGATTGTAAAACCTCATCTTTTTCTTATACTTTTTGTATTAATTGCGTAGCTGACATATTTTGAAAGTAGGTTCCAGATTTCAAAATGTGTGCAACTCCGTAATATAGGGTTGCTAGTTCACTTTCAAAGAGTAGGTGGAATATGTATTCCACATTTTGTCTAAATCTGGGATCTTGCGAATACATTCGTAATGAGCGGTATTCCGATGCCGTAATCTGAGTGGGTCTATCATCGTACCTTCCGCCTTTGCCAGTAGGAAATAGCAGTGGAAAAGCACGTGCTTCTATACTTTTTTCCCATATGCTCATTGGTAACCCTTTGGTTTGTCGCATTTGGTAAGTTTCTAGTGCATCATCTATTCTGTCATTGGAATGCAATGGATGAATTGTGTAATGGTCCAAAAGAGTGGATACTGCAGCAGGATCCAGAAGTTCAAATTGTCCAGTTTCTGTTGACTCTTGAATTATTTCAGTTGTTTCCCTTAAGCTTTCTTCAGTATTTATTTCCTTGTGGTATTCATTATTGTCTTTTAGATATTGCAAGGCTTGTCTACCTTTATGTAAATCCACCAGTTGTTGCCAAACTTTGTCTTTTGTTGGTAGACCATTTACCAAGACAATTAAAGAATGTTCTATTGAACGTTGTACTCCTAGAGTGTACATTTTCTGTAAGATCTAATGGCAAATAAACTACTTTGCCATGAATGCCTTTCACCAATTCAGAGGGAGGTAATTTTGCTGTTTTTGGTTGAAGGCGTATTATTGCTTGAAATGGGTGCACTGTTTGGATTATGATTCTCTCATATAAATTGAGTTGTTGCAGGGGTTTTGGTACTGGGAACAATTCCAAATTATTTGTGATAGCACATGAAGGAGTTTGGTTGTTGTCCAGTTTTGTAGTGCAGTAACTGCAACATATTAGGGGTTCACTTATTTGGTATTTGTTTTCTGCTAAAAGGTAGAGAGCAAATTCAAACCATTTGGAATCTTCATTTTCTTCTATTTTGTATGCTATGTCTATATTTTTTGTGTACCTTTTGTGAAACGTTCTGCGGCAACACACACATGGTTTGGTACTTCAGCCGATGCACTTTTAAATTTTAGTATTTCTTTTTTGTATGCGTGTAATAGAAGGTTGCTATATGCAGAATTGTTGCTAGTCTGTTCCAAAACTTTTGAATTTTCTAAGTGGCTTTCACTTCCAAAATATTTTCTCTGGATATGGTCAATTTCTTCTTGTAGGTATTTCGGTGTACCATGCAGAAGAGTTATTTAAATTGGCTAATTCTACAGCTGGACTTTTAGCATAGTATATTTTATACATTAGATTTCTTACATTTGAATGATGTATTGATATCCTTTTGATATCATGGAAGGTGCTTTTGCAAAAAGGTCCTGAAATGCAGGCTAATGAATGTCCTTGTAGTCTTGTGTATTTGCGCACTGGACAGATATCCATATTTTGCAGCACTTTCATTTTAATTTTGTCTTGTCCTTTCACATACTGTTTGAGGAACTGATGTAAAGATTTGAAAGATTTGTTAGGAATGGCACACATTGACGTGCAATTCCATTTGTATACTGGGCGGTCTGGTTCAGTCGAATCGAGAGGTAATTCTGAGTTTTCAGGGGATACTTTTCTAAGCAGGGTTTCTTGTTCCATGATGGTATTATTGATTTTTTCATACCCTCGTCTACTGCTATGGATGGCAATTGTGTTTGTTTGATTTTGTTTGTATGCTTCTTCATTAAAATATGGTTCTGTGGTTGTTGTGTGACTCCATTCACCTCCACAAATATGTAAGACGTTATTTTTGTTGACATTCCGTTTATTGAAAAGCTTCTTTTGTAGTTTAGTACTTAGTTTTGTTTGTGGTTTGATCCTATTTAGCACTAATATAAACAACTTCCTTTTGAGAAGGATTGCACTGTGCATGAAAGCTTGTAGGATTAATTTTCTTCGGTAGGTTTTAAGGGTTAAGGATGATTTCGGTCCTTTTCTTATTAGAGTCTGAAGGACTGGTGAAACATTTTTGCTAAAATACTTTTTTTACTTGTTACTATATCAGGATTAATAGGAGCATTGTTAGCAGTACTTGTAGCCAATTTTTTGTGAAGCATTTTGTGTTTCGTGCCACATTTTGATGGAGGAGGTAAAGTTTCGGTAGTTGAAGCTTCCTTTGTTTCGCTAAACGACTGTATTAGCTGTTTTGTTCCAACGTTCTCTACAAACTCTGCTACAGATGGATGCTAACTTTGGACACTTATTTTCATTTGCTCTATTTCTGCGTTCTTTTCTATGGACTTGCTTTTTGGTAGGCATTCTTTGGGGTGTGTTAAAAAAATAAGGCATGGTTTGGTCTGTTGTACAATGTATGTATGCTGCGTGCATGAGTTTGATGGTGAAGCTCTTTGTGGTGGTGTGTGAATGTGCATTGGGCTGTTACAATGATTTGGAAAGGCTATTTTTCTGTTTGTGTACTACTACAATGTGCTTCAGATGAGAGTACAAAGTGAGCTCGTGGTGAGGAGAAGCATTAATAGTAAACGTAATGGTATAACATTGAACCGCTATTTGTTTTCTAGTACTAACATTTTAAGGCTTCTGTATGTTATTTGAGTTCCAAAAACACAGGGATTTTTGAGCCATTCTGCCTGTTATTCTTTGTTTTAATAAATGGGGATTTGTGGGTAGAATGGTTCAGAAATCAAGGTTTGTTTTGGTGCACAAATTAAATAAATAAACCACACAGTCTCTTTGAGGAACAGTAACAATATGAAGGTAGTACTGTACTTACTTTTTTAGCGGAATGACCAGGTTTCTTCGGATATGTCGTTTGCAGAGTAGAGGCTGTTGATTTTCAAGACAGTAGTCTTCACTGCGATTGTAAAAAGAAGAAGTTAGTAACTTTGTGTGTTTAAAGCAGTGATGTTACTGTACACGTTAATTTTTCATCTTTCGTCAGAGTATTCTCCTTTGATATCTCAACACAGTGCACGTGTGCATTTCACTTCACTATGTGCTGCCTTTGTATGTTATTTGCAGTATGTTAGTTGCACGTGATTCAGAAATGAGTACAATGTTTAGGTTATGAAAATGCCTTGTTTTGTTTTTAAGCTGTGTTATCAATAGCATAGAGGTTTGTAAGTGATAGGAAAAATTTCACTACTTTCATATTATAAGTAAGAATCTGAAAAATCGGGAGACCCTCAGAGGGAGAGGTCACCACAGCAATCGGGAGCATTTATTTTTCTAATACGATCGCATTGGAAGTAGCATTAATGTAGGCGGTACACAGTAAAAAATGGTTACATTTTCTAATGGAAAATCGAGTTTCATGCTAAATAGGGAGGGCTGTAACGTATGTATAGGTTATGCGGGAGACAGTAAGAAGTAGTGCGTTGTCAATGAAAAATCAGACAGCTTGCACTTAAAGGGGAAGCGTTGGTATGTATTGGCTTTGCAGATTTAGTGGCATTAATTTCTTTAAATGAAATCATAAGGGTTGCACATGTTCTCTGATTAAAATATGCATACCTGTACTTTATACTCATGCATGTGCGCATGCATGGAGCTGTACGTAGAAATCCGCGACACTTGCACAGTAGTTTTTGAAGTAGGTGCTTTGCAATGATATGCGACTTGCATTCAGAGTGATCAATAGGACATTTGAAGTGCGAAATTTTGATGACTGAGTGAGATGTAGAGATGTTGAATGTGATTGATGGTTGGTTGTGTGACTGCTTAGCTGTGTCCAATGAGGGAATGGATTCACAAGTGATGTGGAAAGGGTAGAAGGACTGGCTAAGAGTTACATGCTGCACGTAGACAACGGTTGTCCGCGGGTAGGGCGTGTCACATACGGGGTTCTACATCAAATCCAGCATGGAAAGGGGAATGTAGGCATCAGCCAATCAGATGTTCACATTGCTCTTTTGTGTCGAAAGACGGTGCATATGCTGAAGATAGCAGTGGTGGAGAGGGTCAGGGTTTTCATGTTTGGAGATATTTTTGTCCATGGTTTACAGCCCTATGCTGAAAGTAGGCATGTGGCACACAATTTTGATGTGAGAGGGGTGGAGGTGGTGTGGAGCGCTGAGACTGATCGCAATGTTGCAGCAATTCTCCAGGTTTGCAGAGACATGCGTAGGATGACCACTCCCCATGTGGTACTTCTGCAATACGGTGCTTGCCATTTGGGCTACGTGAGTTCACGTACTTTGTTGGAAGATTTGGAACAGTTGGTTCAAGCAGTCATGAACATCTTTGTCCCTCTCCCCTCCCTACTTACCAATAATGTTAATTGTTCCTTTCACCGTTTCAATTTATGTTTCAATTATTATCGGTTGTTTATGGTCTCTCCCCTATCCCTTGTCTCTCTCCACTCCCTCCTGAAATCAGCAATAATGTAAATTGTTCCTTATTCTGTTGTTGAGTTGTGATTCAATTACCATCTTATGCTTGTTGTATTTCTTCTAGTTCTTATGTACAGCACTTTGGATTAAAGGGCTATATAAATTCAATAAAATACAAAAACTGCGAAAGTCATTTTTTCTGGGTTACTCCCTAGAGGAAAATGGGACAACAGTTCTGTTTTCTGTCCTGATCAAAGTATTGGGAGGTGTATCAATCGCGGCATGCGTGCTTCATGTTACGAGCTGGTATGTTTATCTGCAGCTACGAGAACATTGTTCCCAGTAATGCGGCTTATTTTGAAGCAGATGGTGTTGCGTTATCTTCTTTGGGAAATGCCATGTTCTTTTGGAATGTAAGGCTTGCTTTGGAGAAGGTTCTGTAATGGTTGTAGGAGTAAAGTGAGAAGAACAAATATTTTTAAAAAAACAAAATAACAGGTGTCTGTAGGCAAACTGCCCCCCCCCAAAAAAAACTGCTCTTTTCAGGGCCCACCTTAAAGGGGAAAAGAGGAATAATATTTAAATGTACAGTCATCACGCTCTGATCCTCTACGTGTCCGCGGACATGGCGGTAGTTTGCAGGCAGCGCACATTACCAATGGGGATTCTGGGGTGGAGACGCATGCAAAGGAAAATGTGCGAAGGTAGGGATTGGTCAGTAAAGTTCAGTGGGTGTGTCTGAACGGAGAAATTTAGTGAGAAGGTCTTATCCCTGACAGGAGACCAGAGAGCCATGGCTCTGTGTGCTCGAAAACAGATTATCTGGATTTTGGGAGACTCATGGATATATTGGTTGAAGGTGCATGCAGAAAGTTGCGGTCTATCTGCAGATTTTGGATTTCCTCATGTGGAAGTGCACTGGCATGGCGTGCGTGGAATGAGGTGGCTGGACTTGGTACCTCTCTGTGCTACTTTACAGACAGAACGTCATCCTGATGTACTTATCATTCATTGCAGAGGAAACAGTTTAGGCTATGTCTCTGGAATTACTTTGCAATGAAGGAAGGACTTGTGAAGGTCATGGACATGTTTCCAAATTGCCAAATAGTTTTTTCCCGTATTGCACAAAGACAAATATGTCTGCGTTCTTCTGCATTTGGTCCACAAATGGAGAAAGCGAGGCGCAATGTCAATAAGGCTGTTTGTGCCTTTCTAAGAGATGTTGGCATGTCCTCATTCCACAATGAAAACATTTTGTTTTGCAGCACTTTCATTGTTCACAGAGATTGAGTCCATCTCACATATGTTGGCAATCAGATTTTTCTTCGCAATGTACAAAACTTATTGCAACCTTTTTTGGATTTATAATCACCTATTTGGCAATCCGTTTTTTCCAATCAACAGTTTTTGAAACACACAAAACACCACCGAAAGGCTCTTTTCAGAGCCACCACTTACTCCCAGCGAAAAGTGCATTGGTTTTGCTCCACTTGCACCCTCCATTTTTGTGCGTCCTACGACTGTCCGCGGACTTTTTGAAAAATGCGCATGGGCCTACAATGGACATTTGATAGTTCTATTGTTAAACTGAGAAGCGGCGGCTCTGAAAAGAGCCTTTTTTGTGATTTTTGTTGTTTTCCAGTTTATTGCTTTTGAGCACATGAAACACTAAGAGAGGAGGGTAAAGGAGGGTAAGGAAGGGACACCAACCACGGGGATAAGAAAGGGCAGGTGGAGAGAGAAAGATGTAGGGTGGGCTTTACTTAGGTAGGGGGCAGTTCTTCTGGTGCTCCGTGACCGTAGCCTCAAAAGCACTTCAAAGACTCTCCCCCCTGCAGAGTACTGCGTCGCAGTACATAGACAATATTGTGACCCTTCAAAGGTAAGGGTCAACAGCATGGCGAATGGCTTGTGAGGCAGCTGGAGGGATGCGCTCCCCCACAGGAGTGTCTCTTGTGGTGAGAGGATCGGATACAGAGGATGCTGTGGAGGAACTCAATCTACTACGTTCTTCACATGGCATCACCTTGCGAATGTCCACACTGTGGAACGAAGTTAGGTGCTGCTTCATGGTTGTCGTACCAAAGCTGTACGCACCAGGTCTCCCGCGACTCAGCACCAACTGGCACTGGTTACACCTGACCAGGTTTGCACGTGCTTTTGGTACGTTCCCAAAAATGGAAAACAACCGCCACACCCACGACTCTCGGCGAGTGCTTGTAGTGTGGAGTTCCTCCACCTCATTCTCTTCTTCCTCGATCTCTACATCCTCACCCGTATTTCCCTCTGCAGGCCATTGGGGAGATGGTGGCGTTGTAGGGTTTGGGGGTGGTGCTGAGGCTAATGAAGTAACAGTAGCCATGGATACCATAAGGATTAGTCGGCCAATGGTCGCTACAGCAGTAAAGGCAGCACAACTCAATCTGCTATAGCCAGAAGCACAATGAAGATGAGCTCGGGGGTGTGGCCATTTATAGGGGTTGAGGGGTGCGGCTTGTGACCATATTGATCACTCAAAAGCATTGCAAACATTCTAAACAATACGTTCAAAGGTAGGACCATTGTATGGGACATGTGAAATGGTGATTTAATACTGTAAAATAATTTCCCATGTTTGTATAAGTTCTTTTGAAATGTTGCAGAAGCAGACAAACTGCGCAAATTAGTCCACACACTCGGTGTGGGCGCGGTCACATGATGATGTCCTGAACACATCCGCGAGGGAAATGGGTGCCCGCTGGACAGCAAATACAGATTAACGGACGTGCGCATGCGCACGAGTGTTCTACAGTGTTCCGGTCCTGAAACGTATTGAAAGTGCGACACAAGTGACACGGACAGTTACGGACAGGCGCGATGTTCGCAGCACTTATGGGTGTAGTGTGCATGTGTGTAAATGATCTGCTGACTGTAGGGCCAGGTACAGTGTCCTTAGGAAACCTCCATTTTGTTTGACTACGGACATGCCGGCCACCGCGCCTGTTCTGTGGACGGTTCCATCTTGGCTGCGGACAGGTATAGTGTCCTTAGGACACTCCCATTTTGTTCATTTACAGACATCCCGGACACCTGGTGTGTTCTAAGAACATGTTTTATCTTGTTTGTGAGTGGTACAGAGAGGTATAATGTCCTTAGGACGCCCCATTCTGTTCATTTATGCACAACTTGCACAGATGGTGTGTTCTAAGATCAATTCCATCTTGGTTGCCATTGGTACGGGTAGATGTATTGCCGTTAGAACATCCATATTCTATTGCTTACGGCTAGCTCGAACAGGCGTGCTGTCTGTGGACATTTTAACTTTAAAAAAAAATATTTTTGCCTCAAACCCTTCCACTACAACCAACATAAAAAAACGTTCAATACACACACATCAATCAAGAGAAATACAGGGGGAAGCAGATACTTTAACAAAAATAGGGGAATTAGGGTTTAACACAAGCTGGTTGTGAGAGGATGATTTGTGAGGGGATGAAGGGATGGATGTTTCATCAAAACGTTTATTTTCTTCTTGAAGGTTTGGGGATGGTTCACTAGGAAATGGAGAAGGGGGCAGGTACAGGTGGGACAGTGATATCGTATTTTTCCTCTCACATATTCCTCCACAAATTGCCTTAAGCTGTTAAAATTGTCATTTAGTATGTCCATTTTCACTTCTATCCTTTTCAGCCTTTCTTCCTCTGTGTCATTTGTTGGCCTTTCTTCTTTTTTTACCTGGTCTGTTAAAAATAAATATATATATGTTAAATGCCCATAAAATACTGACCATTAATTTGATTATGCAGAGTAGTGGGTAGCATTATTATCGCTATCTTCGGACATTTCCCCAATTAGAAAATTCTCCTCCAGCCACTCCAAAGTATTGCACATTTCTGTGTCAAAACAACAGAAGCACATTATTTTTTCTGCCCCTCATACAAAAAAGTAAACACACATAAGAAAAATGAAATTCACTTACTATTTTGTTCTAATTTGTCTTCGTTGTACTGTGTGCATCTACTGTCGCTCCTGGCTGCACAGTTTCTGTGAGGTAATTACGTTGGAGGCATACCTTTTTTGTTATGGTATAATCCATTTCATTCTACATGGTCATTAAATGCATGGTTATTGTTTCAGACGTTTAGGTTCACCTATTTATTTATTAGTACTTATAATGTCTTTATGTGTCCTTTTTCAAAGTTGTGCATTTTTCATATAACACAATACTCCAATTTCAGATACCCCCTGAGTGTTTGGGTACTGTTGACCTCGTCCGCGCCCGTTCACAGACAGGTGCTCAGTCCGTGCCTTTCAAATATCATTAGTGAGGGTGTTCAGTATGTTCTATGTTAAATGTATATAAAGTAAGGACATTATACTATATATCTCCCAAAATCACATGATGAAAGTGTATATTCAGTAAACAAAACTTTACCGAAATGTTATGATTAAGTTACCCGTTAAAAACCTGTGAAATTCAGTAAAAAAAACTTTACAAACATGACATTATGATTCAAAAAACCCCTGAAATTCGCCAGTTATGGTAGGCTAAGCAACCATACCTGCCTGCACGCACCACTGTGCACTGCTAACACTAACACCCAGGACATGAAAGATGGCATCATGAATGTCATTGATGACATCACTGATGATATCACATGTGTGGCCCCTTTTTTTTTGTTTACTGCCATATATATATATATATATATATATATTCAGTAAAAATAACTTTGTTAAAGGGACGTTGTGGTTCACAGTAAAACCGAAAAAAACACTTGACATTCGCTAATTATGGTAAGCTAAGCAACCATAACTAGCGCCTCCTACGTGCATTGCTAAGACTAACACCCAGGACATCAAAGAGGACATCACTTTAACAAAGTTTTTTTACTGAATATACATATATATATATATATAGCAGTGAAGAAAAACAAAGGGGCTACATATGTGATATCATCACTGATGTCATCAATGACATTTGTGATGCCATCTTTCAAGTCCTGGGTGTTAGTGTTAGCAGTGCACAGTGGTGCGGGCAGGTATGGTTGCTTAGCCTACCATAACTGGCGTATTTCAGGGGTTTTTCGGTTGTACTTTGAACCATAATGTCACGTTTGTAAAGTTGTTTTAGTGAATTGCACAGGTTTTTAGTAGGCCAACTTAACTATAACGTCACCTTAAAGTTTTTTTAGTGATTATATATATATATATAAATACATATATATTTGGCGAAAAAACCTTGGTTAAGAGAGAGTTAAGGTGATTAGATTTAACACAAAAAAGCCATGAAATTTGCATTTCGACCAAGACCACTTTAATTATGTGCCCCTGTTGGGTTAGCCAGGAAAGGTCCCAATGAGAAAGAGGGGTTCATGTTGCGCGTGCCATGTTTGTGACTGAGAATGGGATATGTGTTACTTTGAGTGTTACTTTGTGTTTAAGTTGATACATTTAAGATTTGCACGCGTGTAACAAGATGAATGTCAAAATCGCCAACTAAATATAAATACAATCTGGGTGTGGGGTGCCACGAAGCGCCTAGCAAGTGGGCAACAAGGAGCTTCGTAAAGCGTATGCAAGAAAGGGGATATTTGCACGAAGAAACCACTGATAAGAGGACGCAGTCGTTTTTAAAAATGCATGCACTGATATACATCCATGGGGGAATTTACAAATCTATATGCAGTGTGCTCTTTTCATAAATTGGTTAATCTCTGCACTCAGGTCTTTTCATCGAATATATATATATATATATATCTACTTGGACTGCAGGGTGTTCTCTCTGAGTTGCAAGGTGCATTCTGAGCGATTGGGAAAAACTGGTTTTGCAGGGTTTATAGGCCGAAGGAAAGGTAGTAACCGTGACATTAAGCAGATGCTCTACCAATAGGCCAGCCCAGGGATTTTATGGCGTGGCAGTATCACGGAAGGAAGATGTCATCTTTTAAATGCATGGGAGCTTGTTTTTATTGTTCAGGGGGATTCGGCCATTTGTTTTTGACTAGCAGTAAACCTGGGGTGAAGGGACGCCCGAAGCCAGAGTTAACCGATACTGCATGGGTTTCGACTGTTTTGATACTACATGGGTTTCGACTGTTTTCTCAAGGTGTGACTGGAGGCCATGTGTGTTGAATTGGTAGTTGTTTAGATTTTAGAGTTTTCTGAAGACGCTAGCAAGTCGAAGTGGGTGAGATGGTTATTGCCAGTTCAAAAGGGAACTGGTTTGTTCTTCCCCCTCCTCATATTGTTTGAAGTACTCTTGCAAACCATGTGCAATTATGTCAGGGTTAGGAAGACTCATCCCATCTGGGACTTGTAATTAATTATGTTTGTATGTTAATGTGTAACTGTGTAATGATGTCATGACCTACCATGGACACATCCTAAAAGAGGGCGTGTCGTACACATTAGCTGAAGATGGTAGTTAGGATAATGGTGGCCAAGGAGAATGGGGGAAATGGAGAAAGATTACATCTTTTGTATAGGTTTTGACCAATCATGTGTGGGGGTGATTTGTGATCAAATATATGGGAGTGTTTTAACTGTTGAAAAAAATTATATAATGTATCAACTTGTGTGGTTCATTCAGAATCAGGTTAGTTTGACTTTATATCTAGCCCCTCCCGGTCGTTTGTACAATAAACTTGCTTTACGTACAAACGTACACTTGCTTAAGTGGTGGGCCTGCTTTGGGTTAAGGCAATTAGAGGCCGATCCGCACACCCCCTGTTGCGCAGTGTATGACCAAAAGGATGGCATGACAGATGACATCACTAATTATCTCATACATGACATCACTGATGGTGTCACTAATGCCATCATAAATGACATCACTGATATCACTGGTTTGATTAATTACATTTTGAAATATAACTTTTGTTACATAACATATATGTACATATTTCATACGTACACAGTGCATTGTATTTTGTCTTGGTTTCTTTAAATGTAAAGTATGACTGATATTATTACAAAGAAGAATAGTATATAGGCTGTATGTACTTTGCAAGAAAAACATATTTGAATAGAAATCTATAATTTATTTTCAAGAAGGAAATAACTAAAAATATCAGTAATACAACTGCCATGTCTATGATTAAAGTTTTACTTTCTGATCTTTATTTCTTTTCTACAAATGTAACTTTGAATTCTTAGATTCCATACTATCACAATGCAAATGGGCACATACTTTCTTTTATATGGGATTCTTTTTTGTACACCCTGCAATTTAAAAAAGAATGTGTGCATATAATGTTATTAAAATAAGGCAACATGAACAAATGAATGTGTTTATTTTCTAATTTCATAACACTAACTATTAAACATGGTTCTATTTCTTTTCCTTTTTTTTTACTACTAGAAATACTCATATTATGTTTCAAATACCTGAAATAGATTTACCTCCAGCAGGTACTTTCCCTGCAATGAAGTATTGTAATTGCTTACTAATACATGAAATTCAAAACATTGGTACAATGTTACATATTTTCATTTTATATTTTATAAGTTGAGAAATACTAAAAATGAATGCTCCACATGTAATTGTACCGTACTTCTGTAAAGGTGTATTGTTCAGTGTCATGGTATTATTGTTAAATGTAATGAAAACAAATATCAAAAGAGGTCAAGAATAATATTCAAACTTATTTAATCAGTTATGTCATATATGATGTAATTATTGATCTCATCAGTAATGTCATGTATGATGGAATTAGCCATGTCATTATTGTGATCATACGCTGGGCAACATTGGGGCCATAGCTAACTTGGACTTGCTGGAAATGCGATTTCTGAATTTCAGGGGTCTTGTTGCATTAAATCTGATCTCCTTAATTCTCTCTTAAACAAGTTTTTTTCACTGAATTTCAAAGGTTTTGTTGCTATGTATTTTTCACATTAAATCTGATCACCTTAACTCGCTCTACACTATCGTTCTTTCACTAATTTATTATATGAAACCACTGAAACCAAGTTATAAGCTTTAAAAAAAAATAACTAATTAAAATAATTGAAAACAGACTTGACTGCCAGGGGGTTTACAGAGAGATCTAGTTTGGAGGAATTAACACTAGTGTTAGTTAGACTAGTCAGGGATAGTTTTAGGGTCTCTTAGCAATAAACCCACCAAACGGAAGAAAAACACTTAGTTTGATTTGGAGATATTTAAAAGAAAATCAGCTTAAAGGAAATTCCTATCAGAGGAACACCACACAGTGCAATCTAGTCACAGGATTCCATTCCATGCAGTGGAAAGTATTTAACCCATAGGTTTAGTCCCTCTTGGGACGCTGTAAAGCAATCAGTAATGAACCTTCAGGAACCTCTTTGGAAATTAGACTTCAATCACTTAGTGGTGGTATTCAGGAGTGGGAACAGAGCAGCCAGGTTATAAAACGGAGGAGTAAAAGTTCCTGATTATATTCTTTTTCTCACTGCATGTTTTTGTGAAGTGTTTGGTTCTGTTATTTCGTCTACTTCCTGTTTCCTGCAAATATCTTGTGAATGCAACAGGAGATTAAAGGCAACTGGAAACTAGATGTTCACAGGGGTCTGCAGGGACAGCAGCTCCTGTGTAATTCAACTTGCTAGGACCTGACAGTTATCCACAGGAATGACAAAAGCTCTGAAATGGGTAAGAAGAGACATGTCTGGGTCAATATAATCTCCTAAATAAATAAATATCTTAGGAGTGACAGTGAATGGACGAGTAAATGCATGAGAACGCTTCAGAGTCAACTGTCTGCAGGTGCTGTGCTGTGCAGCTGTTTGACCTACTGGAAGGATGGAGGAAGGATTTTAGGCACAGGATTTGTTATAGAACTAGGGTGTCTAGCTTCTGAATGCATACTGTGTGGAGCTAGGAAAAAGACACAGGCACAGGAGGCTTAGGATTGAGGTCAGCAACTTTAATTTAAAACAATAAAGGGGTTGGAAAATGCCTCACTATCTCTGATCTAGAAGGTATCTCCTACCTCAACAAAAACTAATGGGTCTGTGAAGATATCCAAAGCAAAAATAGTCAAGATGTCCTGTATCCGAAGTCCTATTCTGAACCTCACAATCTAAAACTAACTCTAAGGTGCAAAGGATATTGTTTCTGGATTTCAAGGTGCACACATGTTAAAATTCAACACAAAGATGTAATTCCAACCAAAAGGTTCCAAGTAGACACATGTTCATCATTCCAGGGAATGCAGCTCTTCCCAGATTCCACAACAAACGTTCCAACAAAGAATAATCAAGCTCCTTCTCTGTTCTGGGCAATTACTCTGTTCCCAGGTTTTCTCTTCATGTACCAGCTACTGTAAAATCCTAAGGGCATGTGATTTCCTATGGATTCTCTTCTTTACTGTATTACAATTTAGGTGCAGGTCCCACCTCGCAGGTCGCCTGGTGTACTCTCCTGCCATGCTCTTCTTCAATCTTATAGCACTACACAATCTCAACGGCATGTGTCTTCTTTGAGATTCTGTTTCCTTCTTTGCACACTTCATACTTTAGCCTTTACAAACACTTGACTCCGCCTGGTACTCTCCTCGCAGGGCTTTCACAAAGTTACCTTTAAACTAAACACTTCACTTAACCTGGCGTATTCTCCTGCCAGGAATTACATACAATTACTTATAGACACTTCTCTTCACCTGGTGTACTCTCCTGCCAGGGATTTCACATAGTTACTTTTAAACAAAACACTTTGTTTCAACTGGTGTACTCTTTTGCCAGGACTTTCATATAGCTACTGTTCCCGTGTATCCATGAAAAGATATTAGCCCAACGTTGCTGTATCATTCCTTGCATAAAAATGTTCGTTTCAACAATAGCCCTCTTTTTCATAAAATGCGCTTTTGCCCAGTTTCCAAGTACATTTGCATTTATTTGACTTTCTTTCTCAATTCGGTCTCTTTCGGGATATGGGCTCAGCGACCAATTTGTAACACTGCTTACAAATATGTAAACCTATTGACGTTGCTCCTATGAAACAGTGCACACTTTTAAGCAACCCGGTAACCCTTCTGCCTTCCCTGGGCTTACCGGGTGCTTGTAGTGTCCTTCATGCTCCATTAACCTCTGTGTTGCTGGGTCGGCGTGCACTCCGTCAACCGCTGCGCCTTTGCCGTGTCCTTCTCTGCAATATGCAGTTCCTGCTGCCTTGCTCTCTCAGTGTCACAACCCTCAGCCCTGATCCCCACTGGCAAGCCCTTTGGCCAGGTGGACTCAGACTTCGGATCGCAAATAAGGCCTGGCATCTGCTTCACAGACCCTCTTGGGGCCAGGCTCATAAACAGGGAAAGACATCAGCTAAAGGAACTACTTTATTCAGGCTTTCAGCCAACATGGAGGAATCCACATAGCTTGATTCCTAGAACCAAGCTATGCGGTATAGTGTTTTGGGTGTGGTGGCCTAGGGACTACTTTACCTGAATTACTTTGCAGAGACTATTTAAACCACATCCGAACAAGACAGCACGCTTCGCGTTACTTTGCTACTAGCAACGTGACGCTCACCGTGTCCAGCTTCTCACGAGCCTGGCAAGATCCGGACCTGCAGAGAAACGACAAAGAACATCGTTCGCAGCAGAATCTTACCTACAATCTCCATCCTTCACTGTTCACAGCCCCTGGGCAGCTCCCTGTGGATGGTTCGCCACCCGGATCGAAAGACCTGAGAAATGAAGAAAGACATCATTAAAGAAAGTAGTAGAGACATTTCAACCACAAATTGCTTACAGACTTACCTGGCTGGTGGTTGTTCGACCGGTATAGCTCCGGAACTCCATCCGCGCTGGGAGCACACTGCGACCTACAAAAAGAGAAAACACAGGTCAGTGAAGACAAGACATTGCCGCGCAAAGTGCCTACTTACCGCATCATAGCGCTATTGTGCGCCATCATTTACCGGCGAGAACCAGCCTACCCAGTTCGCCAAGAGGACGCTCCACGCACCTAAGGCAGATAAAAAAAGAGACATTATCGAACAGAGAAAAGGCATGCAAGAATAACAACTCCATAAACCGCAATAAGACCTACCTGAGAGACATTACTTGGGCCGCTGTCAGTGAAGTAACTGGACCGCACGCACCCACGAAAGGCAACGCGCCCCTGCCCAGAAAGCAGGACGGAGAGCCCACCAACTTCGATAACAAGGCAGAATTCCACCGAGAACCGCACCAAGGAATCATCAAAAAGGGGACCAACGACCAACTGGCTGAGTGGCGTCCCCGTGGATACCAGGTGAGTGTAACAGAACGCAAAGCCTCACAGAAATAGTCCACCTAGGAGCCATGGAGACATCGGAAATTGACCAATTGGCCCTATTATTGGGGGACCTTCGTAGCAAGGTTCATTCAGCCCGACAAGAGACTAATGCACTCCGAAGAGTCCTAATAGTGACCAAGGATCGCACCGAGGAGATCGGCAGACAGTTCTTGCAATCAAAGGCAGGTCAGACTCCTCTGCCTGGGGGAAATCCACCGATGCAAAATCCTATCCCACCATCTTATACCCCCACACCAGTACAGATCATGCTGCCTGGAACAGTTCCCTTGGCACCAACAGAAAGGTTTTCGGGCAACCCATGGAAGTATGCAGCATTCATAAATCAGTATCGCCTTCATTTCCTTTGTCGCCCTTGGGCGTTTCCAAATGACCAAGCCCGGGTAGCTTTCATCCTATCATACTTGAGTAGAAGCGCAGCAGATTGGTCGGTGCCATTGGTGACCATAACGTTGATGTGCCGTCCCCGAGGACCTCCTCCGACGGCCGACGTCACCCGATGTGATAAGTAGGACGCACGACGCCCGTAGCCTCAGTTGCAGTTTTTTCCCCCAGAACGTGTGACACCAGTTTTCTGCCAGTCAGACACACAAGGCCTTGCGGAACGCAAGCTGCAATCGCATAAGAAATTCTGCAGCGGGGAAGGTAGGGAGGGAGCGATATGGAATACGTCGTCGGACCATCCCATCGAAAGAACGTTACCAGGTAAGAGAGAAACTTGTTGTTCGAGGGGATTGGGTCCGTCGACGTATTCCATATATATGGCAGACTCCCAAAGCAGTACCAAGCAAGGAGGTGGGAAAAGAATTTAGAACACAAATTTAGCATGCCCAATCAAATTGCGGAATAAAGGACTACCTTGCCAAAGGCCAGATCCTGCCCTCGGATGGAATCGAGGGAGTAGTGACGTACAAAAGTATGTACCGAAGCCCAGGTGGCTGCATCACAGATGTGACTAACAGGAACACCCCTCTGCAGGGCAGTAGATGCAGCCACTCCCCTGGTAGAATGGGCCCGCAAGCCAGCTGGAGGGTCCTCACCCGCCAAGCGGTAACACTCGGAGATAGCTAAAATAATCCACGAGACAAAGTCTGTTTCGTCACAGCTTGTCCCAAACGCTTTCCAGCGTAACCAATGAAAAGTTGATCGTCCACTCTGACCCGGCACATGCGCGAAATATAAAAGCTCAATGCTCTCCTGGGATGAAGCCTATGGAGCCTCTCCTCTTCCTTACCAGGATGTGGAGGAGGATAGAACGCCGGAAGAACAACCTTCAGGCTCAAATGAAATTCCGAAACCACCTTCGGAAGAAAGGAAGGACGAACTCGAAGGACAACCCTCTCCTTATGAAACACAGTGAAGGGTGGCTTAACTGAAAGTGCCTGCAACTCACTCACTCTGTGAGCGGAAGTAACCGCAACCAAAAACCCAGTTTTCAGAGTCAACAGTCTCAAAGGACAAAAATGCAAAGGCTCAAACGGAGCACCCATAAGAAACTTAAGAACAAGGGTCAAATCCCAACCGGGCACCAGAAAAGGTGACGGAGGGAACACATTAGTGAGCCCTTTCAAAAACTGAGAAAATAAAGGAATCTTAAAATAGGAACATTCTTCAGACGAGCACTTAAATATGGACAACGCCACCAGGTAACCTTTAATGGTCCCCACTTGCAAGCCCCTGTGGGCCAAGGAAAGCAAAAAAGACAAAACCATGGGAATGTCACACTCAAAAGGATCCACATTCTTAACTCTGCACCAGTCGCAGAACTTCCACCAACGGCAACGGTGCAGAGACTTTGTTGCCGGCCGCCAGGCCGAGAGCAACACCTCCATCACGTCTTCAGGGAGGTCCCAATCCTTATACCTCAACCTTTCAGAAGCCAAGCGTGAAGGTTGAGGGATCTGACCTCCCGTGAGAGCAGATCGTCTCGGAAGGGAAGACGACGTGGAGGGCAGATGGACAAGTCGAGAAGGTCCGGGTACCACGTCCTCCGGGCCCACGCCGGAGCAATGAGGATCATCCGGGAACCGAACCTCTAACCCCCGCAGTACTTGCGGGATGACGGGGACTGGAGGAAACGCATACAGCAGTGGGAATGACCACTCTACCACAAACGTGTTTCCTAAGGCTCCTTTTGGAAGAAATTCCCGCGAGCAGAACCTTTCGCACTTCCGGTTGACACTGGAGGCTAAGAGATCCACTTGAGGGGTCCCCCAAAGGGCGGAGATCTCCAGGAGAATCTCCTGAGCCAGCTCCCACTCGTGAGAGATCGTGCTCTGCCTGCTCAGAGCGTCCGTCGTCTCATTGTCGTCTCCGGCCAGATGAATAGCCGAGATCGAAACTTCCTGCTGGAAGACCCAGGACTCGAGCTGCATCGCCTCCCTGCACAGAGGAAGTGACCCTGCCGCCCCCTTTTTTTTGAGGTAGTGCATGGCCACCGTGTTGTCCGTTAGAATCAGGACAGTCTTTCCTCGCACAGTCGGCAGGAAAGCCTTCAGGTCTAGCCTGACAGCCCTCCGCTCCAACAGATTGATATGGAGTCTGGACTCCGACGGAGACCAACGACCGCTGACTGTCAACTCGTTGGCATGAGCTCCCCATCCCGTGAGGGATGCGTCTGTCACGATCGTCACCTCCAACCAGGGCAGCCAAAATGGGGCCCCTTCATCAGATTGCCTTCGACGGCCCACCACAGAAGGTCCTGGGCGACAGAGGGCAGCACCTGAACAGGGTCCGACATCCTATCAGAGGACTGAGACCAGTGGAGCTTGAGTACCCATTGCAAAGATCTCATCCGCAACCTGGCCTCTGGCACCAGAAGAATGCAGGATGCCATGAGGCCGAGCAGTCTCAAGAACTCGGACGCTGGGAGAGTCTGGGCAAGTTGAAACTAGTGCACCATCTGCTGAATGTGAAGAGCCCTCACCTGGGGAGGAAAACACAGCCCCAGGGATGTGTCGAGCACTGCTCCGATGTACTGGAGCCACTGTGTTGGCGTCAAATGGGACTTCTTTAAATTGAGGGAGAAGCCCAGCTTGTGAAGGGAGTGGCAGGTGACGGACAGATGATCCAGGACTTGCTCGGGAGCGCTCCCCCTGATTAACCAATCGTCCAGGTAGGGGTAGACGTGAATCCCACCTTTCCTGAGATGCGCTGCCACCACCACCATGAGCTTGGTGAAAACCCTCGGGCGGAGGTCAATCCGAACGGCAGGACCCGAAACTGAAAGTGCGAGTCGCCAACCGCGAACCTCAGGTACTTCTTGTGCTTGGGATTGATCGGCACATGGAAGCAAGCGTCCTTGAGGTCGAGAGACACCAACCAGTCCTGAAGTTGAAGGGCCTGGAGGACTTGAAAGAAAGTAACCATCTTGAACTTGTCCTTCCTGAGGAGTTTGTTAAAACCGCGCAAGTCCATGATGGGTCTCAATCCCCAGTCTTTCTTCGAAATCAAAAAATAAGGGGAACACCATCCCTTGTTCCTCTCCGCTACAGGCACCAGTTCTATGGCGCCTTTCTTCAGCAGGGCTTGAATTTCCTGCGCAAGGAGCGGATCCGGACTCTTCAAAGAGAGGTTCCCAGGTGGATTGTCGTGAGGCCTCTGCCGAAAAGGAAGACAGTAGCCGTGGGTTATGATCTCCAAAATCCACACATCTGAAGAAATGGCACGCCACTCTACAAGATGCTGCGCCAGCCTTCCCCCAACCGGCGAACCATGGGACCTGGCCTCATGACAGTAGTAGCGGCTGCGGCGTTGCCTGAGGGCAAAGAGGCAATTGCCCGAGTGGCCTTGGCACCTCGAGTACCCTGTTTTCCACCTCTGGCACTCTTACGGTCGCCTCTTTGACTGACAGCTCCTCTCGCTTTACTGAAGGACGAGTAATAACGAAAGGAACCCCCCCTCCATTGTTGTCCCCTAGGACGAAAAGGCGGAGGTTGTCGAACTGCAGCGCCTAACGACTTTGCTGCAGCTTTGGAGATCTGCAACCTCTCAAGGCTCTTGTCAGCCTTGCTGCCAAAAAGATGTTCACCGTCAAAGGGCATGTTGAGGAGCCGGGACTGCACATCAGGAGCAAACCCAGACTTCCGCAACCACGCAAACCTGCGTATTACGGTGCTCGCCGCCATGGACCGGCTGACACAATCTGCCATGTCCAAACCCGACTGAATGGCCTCACACATGGCATCCTGGCCATCCTGAACCATAGCAAGGAAACCATCCGGTTCGTCCCCTTCGGGAATATGTTCAGCCGCTAATGCAACACAGTTCCAGAGTGTGTGTGAAATGAGACAAGGCACATACGGAGTTGGCCGCCTGAAGCGCCATACCCCCTGAAGAAAACACTTTCTTCACCCAGCCATCAAAATGTTTGTCGTCCCTATCCGGAGGGATGGTAGGATACGACGCCTGCTTTGCCGGGGCCGGAGCCGCCTGCACCACCAAACTCTCCGGAGTGGGATGCCTGGACAAGTAGCAGGGGTCGCTACTGGTTGGACGGTATTTTCGCGACAAAGACTTGCCCACTGCCGGGAGTGTCTCCGGAGCAGTCCAAGTCGCCGCTACCCTTCTCTGCAGAGCCATATGAGACGGTAGTACCGGGTCAGTGGGGGGACCAAGATCAAGAATGTCCGTGAGATCATCCTGAACAAACTCCCCTGGGGGAGCCGACCATCCCAAGTACTCGGTGACCCGAGGCATAAGGCACCGGTACGAAGAATCGGCATGAGTGCCAGGCTCGGCCTACAAAACTCCACCTCCAGAGAGGTGTTCAGTCCACTGGCATCATGCAGTGACTGCCTCAGGTCATCAAACTAGCTATAGCCCGAGAGAAGCTCATCTGGCACCGGAACCGGAACCAAGCCTTCATCAGAGCCTTCATCACCCTCTGAAATGTACTCCAGGCGGTGAGAGGTGACACCTGGGGACCAAAGCTATGCCTGACCTTAGCCAGAGCCTTTCTAGGGTCTACCCCCGTGCCACGGGGCCCCTCTGCCACCACTGCCTCGAAAGGCGTCGAGAGCGCCGAACGAGTCGGCACCGGCGTTGAGAGAATCGGCATCGACGTCACCTGCAGCGCCGCCAGCATCGACGGCGTCGACACAGGCCTCGAAGCCAGAGCTCTGAGCGTGTATCTCGACGACCTAGCCACCAACGACCCCCTCGGAGGCAGAGCCTCGAGAGAGATCATCGACGACCTCGGCGCCACAGGCATCGATGTCTTCCTCGAAGACGGCACAAGATTACACGGTCTCGAGCGCGTCGAGGACCGGGACCTGGAGTGGGCATGGCGAGAACAGCTACCCTTGTCTGAGCGGGACCTCTCCCGCGAGCCGTGCCGACCACCCGAGCATCGAAGGCGTACGAGCGGTGTCTCTAGACCGGTGCCGACCGACCCACTAGGAGTGCGGACGGACCGGGGCCCTGCGATTCGAGAATCGCCAACATTTTCTTCCCGAAGGAAGCCCATTCCTCCGGTGTCGCTTGCATGGTGGGATAAGCGACCCGCCGATGGGCGGAGTCCTCGGAAGAGGACGGGGAAGGCGACTGATGCCGGCGCTTCCGGCAATGCCTCGAAGAGGCAGAGGAGTGGCGAGACCGACTCCTGGAAGGAGACCCACTGGACTTCCGACGATGACGTGGAGAGTCGCATCTCGAGTCATCCGTCGAAAGCCCCGTAGACCTCGACTTCCGGGGCTTAGACACCCGACCTACCAACAACTTCTTCTTGCGCTCCCGCAAGGCCTTGGCCGTGAGCGACTGGCAGTCGACACAGTCGTCCGTATCGTGGGCCTCCCTGAGGCACCAGAGGCAGGCATCGTGCGAGTCCGTGACCGACATCTTGGACCCACAGTCCCTGCATTTCTTGAGGCCGGGCGCGGGGTGGAAGACGAGGTAGACATCGTCGCGAACAGGCTTTTTTCACAAAAACCGAACAGGTTCAAAGAACCGAGAAGAATACAACAAACTCCAAAGAGTCGAGGCGTACCGAGATTCACAAAGCGAACACGTTTGCGAAAAAAACGGAACTGAGGCTACGGGCGTTGTGCATCCTACTTATCACATCGGGTGACGTCGGCCGTCGGAGGAGGTCCTTGGGGACGGCGCATCAACGTCATCGATGCAGGACGCAGATGCCAAAAAATTTCCGAAGCAGCACAGCTGTGGACATTACCTGTCAGATATCATAGATATGCAATACATCCGAGGACCCAATCCCATCGAAATGGAAAAACTGTTTGCTCGCCACACCCAGGAACAAGCAGTGGATAATGAACTTTTATGCCTCCGGCAGGGGAACTACGACTTGTTGGCCAGAAAACAAAAGACCATGTTATTCATCGAGGCTTACGAGGCGAATTCAAGTACGTCTTGGCCCAGGTAGTTGAACCTCCCCAGAGACTGTACCAAATTCATAAATCTGGTAGTGCAGCTGGATCATCGGTTGCAGGACCGAAAAGCGGACCAGTCCAAAGCAGACTCTCGAGTAGTTTATGTTCGGTCTAGAGACAATGCACCACAGGTGCCAGATAACGCCGTAGAACCCATGCAGATCGGAGGGATACAACCTCCACTAACAAAACAAGAGCGGGATAAAAGACGGCAACAGCGACTCTGAAAACAGGACATTTCCTGAAAGACTGCCCGCTAAAATCCCCAAGGAGGACAGTCGGGGCCACAGAAGAGGATGAAGTTAAGGAATCGGAAAACTATCAAGCTCGGCAACCGCAGAGGTCAGTTTGTCGAGTGATAAGAAAGAGCCACTGACCTCACACTTTGCAATACCCGTGATCTTAATAAACCACCAACAATCGTCAAAGATACATGCCGTAGAAGCTTACATAGACAGCGGAGCAGTTGGAAATTATATAGATCTAGAGTTGGCAGCAGAGATGGGGCTCCCTTTGTGTTCCAAGTCTACCAGGGACAAGGTGACTACCGTGGATGGGATGGAATTGCCTCCGGACCAGTAACCCAGTGCACAGCTGCAGTAACCTTGCTGTGCCAGGATGGACATCGGGAGTGTATTTCGTTCGATCTCATTAAGGCACCTCAGTTCCGGTTAATACTAGGGATGACATGGTTGGTTGCTCACAACCCTTTGATAGACTGGCGGGCACATAAATTAACCTTCTCTGGCAAATGCTCCCTGACCTGCAACTCTCCAGAACCGGAACCCAACTCCTGTATCTCCAAGACTCCCAATACTGTAGCATCTACCCTAGGAGTAACTAATACTTTGCCAGATGAATATTATGACTTTCAAGACGTATTCCAAAAAGACCAGGCTTACACATTGCCGCAGCATAGGCCTTATGATTGTCAAATTTACCTTATTCCTGGGGCACAAATCCCTAGCGGCAGGATCTACACTCTCACCGAACCAGAAAACCTTCACCTGAAATCCTATTTGGACCAGTACCTTGCAAACGGATTTATCCACCCATCTAAGTCCCCGGCAGCCAGACCTTTGTTCTTCGTACTAAAAAAGGAAGGGGACTTGAGGACCTGTATTGATTACCGTGCAATAAACCAGATCACTGTGAAGAACCACTACCCCTTGCCCCTTATCCCAGAAATGCTAGACCAAGTCAAAGATGCTCAGATGTATACCAAATTAGACCTTCGGGGAGCATACCACCTGGTCCGGGTCAGAAGCGGAGATGAGTGGAGAACCGCTTTCCGTACCAAATATGGCTTGTTTGAATATCAGGTCATGCCTTTTGGCTTGTGCAATGCTCCTGCAGCGTTTCAATATTTCATGAATGACATCTTGAGAGAACTGATTCACGTTTGCACCTTAGTGTACATAGATGACATCTTGGTGTACTCAGCCTCAAAACAAGACCATATCAGGCACGTTCGTTCAGTCCTCACTAAGCTCCGCTAACATCGTTTGTATGCAAAGCTGGAGAAATGTTTTATTCACGTCACCGAAGTAGAATTTCTTGGTTTCATCCTTTCGCCAAAAGGCATCAGAATGGACGTACATAAGATTGGCCCTATTCTAAAATGGCCATCACCAACATCTCTGAAAGGGATACAGAGCATGCTAGGCTTTGCAAACCTTTATTGCCGATTTATCCCAGACTTCTCACAGGTTGTGCACCCGATCACAGTGCTGCTTTGAAAAAGCAATAAAAAGTTTGCTTGGACCGGGAAGCAGAAAGAGCCTTTCAGGAACTGAAACAAAGATTCACCTCTGCTCCAATCCTGCGGCACCCTCGTCCAGACCTCCCTTATGTCGTAGAAACTGATGCTTCCAGTATGGCAATGGGAGCAGTCCTTTCACAGAGGGACCCAGAAACTGGCCAGCTGTATCCTGTGGCCTTCTGGTCAAAGTTCTCACCCCCGGAAATTAATTACGCTATCACGGACAAAGAACTCCTGGCCATCAAGTCCGCTTTCAAGGCGTGGCAACACTATCTTCTGGGAGCTAGACACACCATTACAGTGATCACAGACCACCGGAACCTGCAATATCTCAAAACAGCCAAAGCCCAGTCCTCACACCAGTTACGGTGGGCCCTTTTCTTTGCCGAAAATGACTATGTGATCACATTTTGACCAGGGGTCAAGAATGGAAAAGCTGACGCCTTATCTCGAATGGGCATCGATGAAACGGTGTATACAACCCCAGACCCGGTACCCATCATACCAGAAGACAAACTCTTGGTTATCACGACAACCTTATCACAAGCAGAATTACGAAACGAAATTCGACAGTCAATGAACCCAGATGCTTTCCTCGCATGGAAAACTCAAGGAGAACAATATTGCATCAAGGATCAGTTACCTTTTTTTAAGGACCGGCTATATGTACCCAAGAAGGAGTTACAACAGCATATCATTTCAGATTATCATGACTCTCTGATTGAAGGACACCCTGGAATCGCTAAAACCTTAGTTACGGTGAAAAAGAGCTTTTGGTGGCCTATCTGGCGTAAGGACATTGTCCAGTATGTTCAGTCCTGTGGTGTCTGTGCACAAAATAAATCACAGAAATAGAAACCATCAGGTCTCCTACAACCACTGGACATCCCTCCCGCTCCATGGCACACTCTCTCCCTTGACTTCATCACTGATCTGCCACCTAGTCAAGGCTTTAACACCATTCTTGTAGTCCTGGATTTGTTCTCTAAGATGGCACATTTTATTCCTCTCAAAGGCCTCCCGGACGCATCCACCTTAGCAGAAGTATTTCTGGAAAACATTGTCAAGCTAAATGGTTTCCCATCAGTTCTGGTCTCTGATTGAGGCAGCCAGTTTGTATCCAATTTTTGGAGAAAATGTTGCGCAATGGCACAGATTGACATCCGCTATCGACCAGTGACCACCGCCAAACAGACGGCCAAACTGAGAGGACCAACCAGACCCTCGAGCAGTATTTACGGTGCATGCTGCACCATGAATTGAGAGATTGGAAGGACTTACTTTGGATAGCCGAGTACGGATATAACAATTCCGTACATTCTAGCACAGGACAAACACCTTTTTACACCCTGTATGGCAGACATCCACGTACCTCAGAACTCTAACTTCCTGCCAGCTGGGCAATGCCTGCAGTAAAGACTCTTCACACAACCATCACTCAGGCGTTCAGAAAGGCGAAGGAACATCTTATTCATGCTGAAGAAAAACAAAAGCACTTCGCCAACCAGCATCGGAAAAAGGCCCCAGACTATCAAGTAGGAGACAAGGTTTGGTTAGCCGCCAAATATGTACCCATCAAAGGGACCCAGACATTCCATCCTCGATATTTAGGACCCTATACCATCAAAGCAATTATCAACCTGGCAGCCGTCAAATTGGATTTACCATCTAATCTACAAATCCATCCGGTATTCCATGTGTCCCTCTTAAAACCCATGCAACCTGGTACACGAGTCAGGACACCACCTAAACCCACACTTATTGATGGAGAACCAGAATTCGAAGTCAAAGGCATCCTGGACTCTAAATATTCTAGAGCCAAGTTATATTATCTCGTCGACTGGAAGGGATTTGGACCCCAAGATAGATCCTGGGAGTTCAGTGAGACCATCCATGTACCACATCTGATCAGGAAGTTTCATCGGAACTTCCCAACTAAACCTGGGCCAGACAGGAGACACACCATGGGAGGGGCCTTGGGGGGGGGGGGGGAGTACTGTCACGACCCTCAGCCCTGATCCCCACTGGCAAGCCCTTTGGCCAGGTGGAATCAGACTTCGGATCACAAATAAGGCCTGGCATCCGCTTCACAGACCCTCTTGGGGCCAGGATCATAAACAGGGAAAGACATCAGCTAAAGGAACTACTTTATTCAGGCTTTCAGCCAACATGGAGGCATCCACATAGCTTGATTCCTAGAACCAAGCTTGTTAGGCAGAGACCTGTGCAGTTCCCTTAGGGACCACTGCAAAAAATTTAGGACTACAGGTGGTTGGCAGTAAACCCAATTGGTAGCAGTCTGCACCACCCAGATTTACATGGTAGCTGTTGCTGAGCGGTCAGACTTCTCTCAAGATGAGTTAGGCAGTATATAAAGTATATACAATAGGTACAGGGATACAGTAGCACAAGCAAACACTGACCAGAGCTCTGGTGTAAAAGTATATAATTATTTATTTAAAGACACACTTGTAAATTACACTCGCACAAAAAGAGGTAAGTGAATTCAACACACAGTCAGTAGTATATATATACAACCCTGATTACTTATTAGACAAGTCTTAATGAGAAACACCACTTATTTTCAGACAGAGGTGAGTGCTTAACGTAAGATGGCACTCTAATAAGTTATTTAAAAAGGGAGGGAAAAAGGAAGTTATGAAAGCACACAAATCTCAATACTTTTCAAAGAACCACAGTGAGGCAGGTTAGGCAAAGTCTACTGGAGAGCAAGGAAGTTCAAATGCCATGTCCACTCTTAAAGAGAGCAAGCGAAATGTGTCCAGGATCACACAGTGGGGTTATGCCCAAAGAGTCTTTGTAAATAGTTCACAAAAGCTTGAGATCAAGTCAGGAAAAGTTAGTTAACAGGCCCCAGGCTAACCCAGGTTAGAAAGTCGAGGATTTACTGTCACCCTGAACGATCTGTCGCAAGGGAAGCCATGCGGGACACAGTACCTGAAAGTGGGAAGAACGCTCCAGCGGGGGCAGTTGTTCCTGGCAGTGGGTGCAAGTCGGTGTTTCGTCCAGAGGAAGAGGAGGTCTCGTCGTGGAGGAAAGCTGAAGGTCGTTGCACTGCCAGGGAAGAAACCAGCCGCGGAGTTTCCCGGTTACAAGGTACCACCCTTTTCTTCGCGGTAGTGGTAAACCCTGGTATTCCGGTTGCCGGGGTGCTTGGCACGGGCAAGGCTGCCATGAGATGGTCCAGGAAGGCAAAAAGACAGGCAAACTGGTTATCCCCACCAGTCAAAGGAAGAAGACTCTCCAGGCTGGAGATCTCCTCTGTCATCTGGAAAAGTGGTGAGACAGTTCAGCAGGGCTCCACCGGTGGTGTCGTCGTTGCAGGTCGGCTCTGCTTCTCCCTCCTTGGATTCTTTAGGTCCTGTGTCGACTTCTGAAGTTCCAGTCCCCAAAGCCCTGCTTTTATGCAGAAAACCCCCATTCATTCAGCCTAGCTGTCACTCAAACATGCTAAGTGGTGAGCCACTTGGGCCAATCACACAAGAGTGTGACTTGAGTTGCCGAGGCAACTCAGTCCAGGGTGCCTAAACCCCCTCCCAGACCCCCTGTGGTACCCAGACAAAGTGGCACCACTTTTGGAGGCTTCTGTGGAGAAGCCCGCCAAAAAGTGGAACAAAGGGCTCGACTTGAGTTGGAGTCACAGAAGCGAACACAAACGCCATTTTGGAACCAAGTTTCGGCAAAAAATACCAACCAGTCAATTTATATTAATTTAATAAACCAGCGGTATGTTCGAGGCTATTTTTAAAAGTGGTAGCCTCGAACAATGGGAAAATCCCATATGGATATATTCGCGGTTGAATATAAAAAGTAGTATCCACTGCCACCAGCCAAAACTCGGTCGGGGGGGACTGGACAGTGCCCCCTCGAACAACAGACCCCGGGGCAATCGAATTGCCCCGACTAGTACGTCCACAATATGATGGTTTGTACTGGTTCTGTTCACAATTTGAGACTAGTAAAGCCAATGTTGACTTTACATGCCCTGGGCGACAGAAGTCATTCCCAGGGTATGGAGTCTATGTTTGGGGGTCGCTACGACACCCCTGGGTTACGGCACGGAGGGTGCTGTGTAACCCACATATCAAAAACACATGAAACCGTATGAGGAAAAGGACCCCATAGCCCATAGAACACATACAAAGTCAAAGGAACACCTCAAATCATGTCTAAGAGTGGGAGGAAAAGAGTCTCACTCTTAGCAGGAGAAAAAAATAAACCCCAAAAATACAGCAAAGCTGCTGGGGGACTCACTAGGTTTGGGAAATTAGCCTTTACAGAGAATTCTCCCTAACAAAGCTATGCGGTATAGTGTTTTGGGTGTGGTGGCCTAGGGACTACTTTACCTGGACTACTTTGCAGAGACTATTTAAACCACACCTGAACAAGACAGCACGCTTTGTGTTACTTTGCTACTACGCTCACCGTGTCCAGCTTCTCACAAGCCTGGCAAGATCCGGACCTGCAGAAAACAACAAAGAACATCGTTAGCAGCAGAATCTTACCTGCAATCCCCATCCTTCACTGTTCACAGCTCCTGGGCAGCTCTGTGTGAATGGTTCGCCATCCGGATTGAAGGACCTGAGAAAGGAAGAAAGACATCATTAAAGAAGGTAGTAGAGACATTTCAACCACAAATTGCTTACAGACTTACCTGGCTGGTGGTTGTTCGACCGGTATAGCTCCAGCACTCCATCCGCGCTTGGAGCACACCGCGACCTACAGAAAGAGAAAACACAGGTCAGTGAAGACAAGACATTGCCGCGCTGCGCAAAGCGCCTACTTACCGCATCATAGCACTATTGTGCACCATCATTTAACGGCGAGAACCAGCCTACCCAGTTCGCCAAGTGGACGCTCCACACACCTAAGGGAGATAAAAAAAGAGACATTATCGAACAGAGAAAAGGCATGGAAGAATAACAACTCCATAAACCGCAACAAGACCTACCTGAGAGACATTACTTGGGCAGCTGTCAGTGAAGTAACTGGACCGCACACGCCCACGAAAGACAACGGGCACCTGCCCAGAAAGCAGGATGGAGAGCCCACCAACTTCGATAACAAGGCGGAATTCCTCCGAGAACCGCACCAGGGAATCATCGAAAAGGGGACCAACGACCAACTGGCTGGGTGGCGTCCCTGTGGATACCAGGTGAGCGTAACACTCGGGCGGCGAGCTGACTGCATTCCCGTTTCCTCTTCCACTGTTTGGATCAGCTTTGACACCGTTTCCCACAGTGTCCTCTTCCCTAGCATACTGGTCAGTATCCGTGCAAGTCGCCGTGCACCCCAGCATCTGCAGCTCTCTCTGCTGCGCTGGTTTTAAGCTCCCCGCCATCATTGAATAATCTCCAAAGCCTAGACCGCTGTGTGGGCTTACCAGTCTTAGTGATGTTCATTATTCTGTCCCTCTTCCTCGTCTCAGCGGTTAGCATATCATTCTTTATATGATGTTGCTGAAGCTGGTATGAGATCTTATTGGCAGTGATCATTACTGCTCGCTGTTGCTTCCTCATCTCAGTAGTTGATTAACTGGCCTTTGTGTCAGGTTTGGGACTACTAAGAGGGGGCCTGGAAAGGGGTTTAGAAAAAGTGTTAGAGGATTCTAGAACCTGCAACTCCTGAGATGGCTGCCTGAAGGCTGGTGCTCCTGTGCCCTGCATTCATCTCTCTTTTGAATTCATTTGCAAAGGCGGAGAAAAATACAGAAACTTTGCAACCATCAAAGAGGCAGAAGGGAGAGGAGGTGGACTCTGAGAAAAGAAGATATATTGATGGAACTTTCAATGAACAAGAGAGACTACAGTGAGGAGATCAGCTAGAAAAGAGTTAGGGCCAAAGTCAATAGGTCAAAAGTATTTTGCTCAAGATCACACAGTTCAGGGTAGTTTGCAGTAAAGTTCGTGGCACAGATTCCGGACGAGGTTGGTTGGTAGAAAAGTTAGTTCAAAGAGAAGAGAAGGACAAGCCCTCGGATTGGAGAAAGATTTCAAACACTTTCACTGCGGCTGAGCGAAACGCACAACTGGATTTGCACAGTACCTTGAAATGGAGAGGGTGCTGTAGCTGAGGCAGATGTTCCTGGTAGGTCCTGAAGCGACTGTCAGACTGATCAGAAATAGGAAGACTGGAGGGTCCTGCACTACCCAGGGAAGAACCCAGCAGCGCCGAACAACGAATAAAACGTGCGCCCCTTAAAACCCAAGCAGGGTCCGACCTTCCTGGCTATCAAGCCCACTGTAGCTCTGTACGGCGAATTCGACCAGAGGAGGGGTCCTGGCTTGTAGTTTGGGCAAACTGGCTGGTTCCACCAGCTCAAGGGAAGAAGTTTCATGGAGGATCTTCTGTCGTCCGATTTGGAGATTCGGACGTGCAGCAAGGCTGCACCGGGCGGTTCAGTCGTTGTAGGTGTCCTCTTCCTTCAGTTCCTCGTTGGTTCTTTCATTCCAGTGGCGACTATGCTCTTCCAGTCCCAGAGACCTGGTTTTTATGCAGTTTTCCCCCATTCATACAGCCTGGCTGTCAATCACACAGCAGGGTGGCTGGCCTGGCAAGGCCAGTCCCCTTAGCCAATCAGACAAGAGTGCAACTTGGGTTACCAAGGGAACCCATGGCAGGGGTCTGAAGATCCCTCTCTCACTACTCACTACTGTGCAGAAGCCCGCGAAAAGACAGCGAACAAAGGAGTCATCCCCGGTTTGGCGCACAGAGAAAAAACACGAGAAAGACTTTAACAAAAAGAAATGGCGACTAAACGCAGCCGGAGCCAAAATAAAACATATATGGTCAAGCGGGTTTTATGTTCGTGGCTAATATAATAGCCTACAACATTACCACTTTATGTAAGATAACCGCAGTAGACAAGTTAGAGTAGATACCACTGCCACCAGCCAAGTCTTAATGTTAAGGGAGCGAAACAAGGCTACAAGAGGCAGAGACAAAAAGGGGTAAGAGTTAACCCTTTCCAATACTCCATGTAAGATGGCGTGTACTGGGTCTGTGGTTTAAAGTGACTATATGAAGTTAATGGCAACTTTACCTGTTTCCTGGGGGACAGTAGTCAGCCCCAGAAAAATGGAGTCAGAGGGAAGTCTCAAAGACAACCCTGTGTCACTGCACTGAAGGTGCTGTGTAACACACACAAAAAGTGGTGCACATGGAGTAGGTGAGGCTCCAGTGCCCGAGATCACACAAAGTAGAAATACACATAGCAAAACGCATGTAAGAGTGGGGAAAAAGGCTCACACTCTTACCAAGTGAAAAAAAAAAAACCTAGAAATCCAGCAAAGCTGTCGGGGGACTCTTTAGGTAAGGGAAATCAACCATTTATGAGAATTCTCCCCAATTGCCATCACTTGGCAAAAGACCTACAAATTTCATCATAACATTTCTGAGATTCCCTGTGCGAGAACTGGTGTTGAAAAGAGCAAGGGAGAATGTTGATTTGTCCTGGCGAGGTCATAACATTATGATCTTTGGTGACCTAAGCCAAGATGTTCTAGATAAAAGGAGAGCCTTTAATATGGGGAAGGAGAAAACAAGGAACAAGCACCTGAAATACTACATGGTTTATCTGGCGAACCAAGAGTAGTGCTAAATGGTCAAGTGCACTCTTTTACAGATCATCAGGGGGCAGAAACATTTCTTACAGATTTGGATCATCAGCCCATGAAAGAAACACCCATCCAAAGAGTTGGAACAGTGTCAAAAAAGAAAAGATTATCGTCAATGGAAGTCTGTTTACTTATTATCTGGGTTTGGCTATCATTTTAATGTTCATTTTTTATTTTTAACTTATTAATATTTATAATAAGTTGAAGCAAGTTATTGTTGGAACAGTTTCAAAAGTGTGTTCGTTCAAAGTATTGCACGTGGAAGAAAGTCTTTGGGAAACATTATATTAGGAAAGGACCTAGCATTTTGATACACAGCGTGGGCAACGTGATGACAATAGACTGAACTGACTCATGCGTTGTGCGCGCTTGTTAAGGGGAAGCTACTTACCCGTTGCCTCAGCTTAATTGGATTGGAATATTACTTTAGTGACCTGGACTGGATTCATGGCATTTATGGCGGCTGTGGTGAAGGAAGGTAATCCATTTACGTCATAGGCTTCTACGCAGCGTGTGTTTTCTTTCGCACATTCCGATTCATTAAGGGTCACAGGCTCATACGCAGCATGGATTTTCCCTTACGCACCGCAGTGAGCATGTGTTTCAGGCGTGCCATGAGCAAGATGCATGCGGTCACCTGAACTGTAATCCGGGTACGTTTGTTGGCATTGAAGATGCAACACGATTGTTGTTGACATAGTCAAGACACAAGCAGTCAGCTGAATGGTGAACCAAATTTGTCTATTGACACTAATACATGTGGTGATGCGATATTGCTGGCGCTTTGGAAACGTGATTATGCATGTGTAATTGCTAATACTTGTGGATGGGCACTAGCGGATGGGGAATTCAATTACATGTGACTGAGCACACGCAGTGCCATTGAAATAAGACTCTAATCTTTGGCAGCGTGCAGCCTGGTCACTTATAGGTTTTTCAAAACACTGCGTATGCTGCTTTATTTTAACTGATTAGGATGATAAAATAACACGATGCTGAGATTTTATTCTAATTTTGGGCTTACACGTTATTAAGTTTGATTTTACTATTATTTAAACTACACTTCAAGGGGGTAAGGTAAAGGAGAATGTAAAGAAGATTGCAAGCTTTGTACCAGAAGAGTTCTTCCAATTAGCACAAGTATTTATTAACAATGACCCACCTGTGATTTTATGGATCAAGGAGGCTTGTAATATGGTTATTATGACGGGTTTGTTATGAGGAAGAAAAATGCAATGGCACTGTTTCTGCCAAGAGGTTAATTATTTATTGAAGCTTCTAAATTGCATGTGAAGCAAGTATGGATTAAATGGCGGGAACTGGAGATAAGACTAGAAACTAATGGCAGGGGTGGGGAAGTGTTTTTGAGATCTTTGTTAGTTGAAGTAGAAGTGTGGATGGATGATAGGCTGTATAGTTAGTGGGTTAGGAAGTGATAACTGGATTGAGGGTGGGTGGAACCATATGTTAGGGGGATTTTGAATGTACTAGTCCTCAAGCAAAGCTCACCATGCCTCTCAAGGAGTAAGTAATATAAGGGATGTTATGGCGAAATGAGTTAAGTGTTAAATAAAATAATGCAAAGGTGTTTTAAACAGTCTACAATAAAGAAATTTTAGATTAGTAACTTTAATGCTGTCATGACAACGAAGTATACTTTTAGATAGGTATGGCATGGTCAGAGTTATAGCGTGAGTATTATGCGACTGATCATAGGTTGCTAACCTTGTGGTAGTACAATGAAACAAGAGTAGGGATTGCTAGTTAGATTCATTCTCCGATGGTGGTTGGGGGGACAAGGTGGCTAGGATGTGGGTGGAGATGCTTATAGGTCTAAAATTTAGTAGTAAATGTGTATGTGGCAGTTGTGTTTGTTTGGGGGAGCTCAATAATAGGTAAAGAAGTTCAGTTTAAGTTTTGAAAGCCGCAAGGATGTCTGTACGTAAGGATAAATTAATTAATGCAAGAAGAAAGGTGTTTAATTCATATTTAGAGAAACAATAACTTCCATGTATTGATAATATGACTTGGCGGGCACTGCTCTGGGGGGGATGGTTTGGAATGCGGGTTGTAGAGATAATTGGAATTCAGTGGTTACTTGGAGATTCTCTCCAGGATATACATTTATTGATATGTCATTATGTTGTATGCCTTTCTGTTGTCATGACCTGTTGATGTTTAGTCCGTCTGTTTTGTTTATTAGCTTGTATTCGTACTGGCGGCTTGCTTATGCTCATTCAATTGGCATGTGAGGCATCTAAAGCTCCTACTCCTGGTGCGATACTTTATATAATCAAGATACTTGCTTATGATGGCAATATGGGATGGGTGAGGTTGTATTTGTGAATGTTTATTAATATACCCCTATAGGTAAGGAAAACTAGATGATGGTTTGAGGAGGAAATGAGCGATTTGACAATAGTGCCGTGGAATGTAAAGGGTTTACACTGCCCTCGGAAGAAGAGAAAAGTGATGGCAAGGTAATGGAGGGCAAAGGCAGATATAGTGTTTTTACAGGAGACACATTTAGCAGATGAAGCTAGACAATTTCTGATGAATTCAAGATATCATAAAGACTTGTCTAATTGTTACTCAACAAAGTCAAGAGGGGTAGGTATTTTATTCAGGAGAGGTTTACAAATTCAGATGGCTAAGGTAGCGATGGATGGAGAAGGTCGAATGAATTTTGCGGACATTATTTATAATGAGAAATCAATCACATTAGGGTGCATTTACGGACCGTGCTTGTCAGGAAAATAAAGTATTTTAAAGCTTTTGTGTGAGATGCATGGGGACACAATCATTTTAGGAGTTGATTTCAATTGTATTAATGATCACAGATTGGATAGAGATAGTCTGCGTAGGTACACTAATGTGAGTACGTGCAAAGAGTTTGACCTGTTTGATATATGGAGGGAGATGCATCCATCAGTAAGAGAGTATACGTTCTTTTCTCCAGTACATGACTTTTTCCAGGTTAGATTACATACTGATCACTAAGGCATTAATGGATAAGACTCTTGGTGTAAATATTAGGAAGAGGGAAATTGCGGATCATGCGCCAGTTGATCTTCATTTGAAGATTGACAGAGGTTCCGTCCTTTCGAAAATGGTGCTTGAAGACAGGGATATTGGAGGAAAGAGATGTAGTACAAGGAATTTTATCTAGTAAGAACCTGTTCTTTGAGGAGAATGAGGGGTCCGCAGATCAAAAAATAGTGTGGGACAGCTTTAAAGCAACGATCGGGAGAGAATTGATTAATAGAACTTCACGTCTCAGGAAGAAATCCTTGGGTGAATTGAACATGATAGATGCCAAGCTGTCAAATTTACAGCAAAAGTATGCACAATCGGGAAGGGCAAAAGATATGATTGAGATGAATCATGTCCAAGAAACCTTAGCAAGTGCAACCAATTTGATGGCAGAACAGGGTTTATTCTTTATGAGGCAAAAATATTGGGAAGGTGGGGACAAGAGTGGGCGACTGTTGGCTAGTAAGTTGAAGGGTATGCAGGGAAATCATTTGTTCAGGGAATCGAGAACTAAAGTGGACAGTTGGTGTGGAAGAATGTTGAGGTCTGTATGATTTTTAAAAAGTATTATGAGAAATTATATATGGAGGAGCAATCAGTCTCACAACAAGACTTAGAGGGATTATTTGAGCTTATAGACATGAAGAAAACTAATGCTGGATGACAGTATGTATCTAGAGGCGGAAATTGAAGTGAAAAGTCTTATTGGCGATTGAACATATTAGGGTGGGGGGGATTAGATGGCTTGCAAGTGGAATTCTATAGGAAATTTGATAATTTTCTAGCTCCCATCTTATGTAGGCTGTTCAATTCTTTCATGGAAGGGGGAGAGATGTGCCAATCGATGAGTGAGACCATGATTACGCACATACCGAAAGAAGAGATAGAGACAGTAGAAAGTGCAGAAATTATAGGCCGATATACATGTTAAATGTGGATGTAAAAATGTTTGCAAAAATAATGGCAAACAGACTGGAAAGCTATATCGTGAAATTAATCCATGAGTCACAGGTAGGGTTTATGAAAAATAGATTTGAGTATGATAACATCAGAACGCTTGTGGACAAAATAAGTCTCCATTAGAATGAACCTGTAAACACTGCTCTTGTTTTTATGGATGCTGAGAAAGCGTTCAATATTGTAAACTGGGCTTTCTTGAAATTCACGATGGGAAAAATGGGGTTTGGAAGTAAATTTGTGGGGATGATTCATTGTTTGCAGAGCGCAGCGAAGGCGCGTATTTGGGTAAATAATGAGATGTCTGATGCTTTTAGCCTAACAATTTTTATTCAATATTCCCTTAGAACCATTAATAACTCTGATACGCAACAAGCAGAGGATTAGGGGCTTGAGGTTTGGGCTCAAAGAAATTAAAGTGTTCTCGTATGCTGAAGACATGGTGGAGATCCTTTCTAATCCAGAGATGGTAGTGTTATTTTTAAAGAAACCTTTGAAAGGATGGGTAAATTATCAGGTTATAAAATTAATTGGGATAAGACGGAGGTGTTCCCGCTTTCCACGTCCTGTAGAAGGAGAGATTTTTCTGATTGGGACTGTAAATGGTCTGAGGCACATGTAAAATATTTAGGGGTCTAGCTCACCAAGGATATAAGTCAGAAGGTAGAATTTAATGTGGCACAATTGGTGGAGTATTTTAAGAGAGATATTAGAAAGTGGGAACGGCTGGAACAAGGAATTTAGGTGAAAATCAATGCAATTAAAAAATCCCTCTTACTGAAGAAATAGATTGAGTTTTTCAGAGCTTTCTCTGGGGTGAAAAGAAGGCTCCAAAGATTCAGAGACTTATCTTGTTACGCAGCACTAAGGAGGGTGGTTTTGGGTATACAGATTTGGAAAACTATTATAGGGGGTTTATACTAAAGAAAGCAGCCCTTTATGTGGCTACAGAGGTAGAATGTGAGCCGGCTTGGTTGTCAGTAGAGTGGGATAGTCTTTCACGGTTTCAATTGAGTAATATTTTTTCAATGGAAAAATTATCTAAGGAGGCTGTTAAACTGCCATCCATTAAAATCACTAAAGATATGATGGCATGGTGGTTATTTAATTTCAATGGGTATTTATTTCTAAATTATAAGGCGTCTATTTGGCACAATCCCGGACTGAGGATTGCGAATAAGACTCTAAATTGGCGAAGTTGGATTTCAAAAGACATTTTAAAGATAGGAGATTTAATCCATTATGGACATATCTGATCATTCGAGGAACTTCAAGGGGCTTTTGATTTGACCAATAGGGAAAGGAATAGTTTTAGGAATTATAGTCTCTTATGCCTCTGACCTTGAATATGTTGTCTGCGCCAATGGAGAAAGAGCCGGCAGGTTGGACTATCTTTTGCCTATCGCCACGCATGGTTTCCACATATCTAAACCTCATGCCTGTGAGTAACTTAGTGGTTGAGTCATGGAATAATTTGGTGGGAAAATGGGAAGAAGAATTGGGATGTACTATTACTAAAGGGGATTGGAGACATGTGGCAGGTGGGAAACAAAAGTTAGACCTCAAGCTAAGGCTTATACATCAAAAAATGTCAGGGCAATTGGATTGGACACCTGAGCGCATGTGCAAATTAGGGTTGTTGGACAGTGATATATGTTGGGGATGTGGGAAAGAGAAAAGGACACTAGTTCATATGTTATGGTATTGCTCTCGAGCACAGAACTTCTTCTGGTGTGAGGTACTAGATAGATTGGATGTGATTTTATCACTCTGTTTTCCAAGAATGCCCTTGCAGTTGCTATTGCTGTCGAATAGTGGGCGTTGTAAAACTGCTCAGTTGTATGGGAAATGGATTGACAAAGTACTCGTGATGGCGGCAAAGCAGATCTTGAAAGTATGGAAAACCAGGAAATATCCGCAATTTGAGGGTTGGATTAATCAACCTCACAGTTCCTATTGCTAGGAGATTTCAACTTGGGCTTCAATGATCCTAAGGATAAACATGCCTGCCCACTCCATTGAAACCATACTGACCGAACACGGCCTGACCCAAAAAGTCTGCGCCCCCATGCCCATAAAAGGGCATATATTAGATTGGTTAGCCGATCTAAACTGTGGCATCACTATCACTAAAATAACTCCTCAACCCCGGACTGACCACCACTTAATCATTTTCTTGACCACGACAGAGACCCAAAAACAGAAAAACACTGACATAGTACCACGGCTCCCCCCTAGAAGCAAAAAAGACATCACTGTGGAAAAACGACTTCCTCTCCTCCTACCTACCCTCTCTTCTGTCACTAATAACATCGACCCACACTCACTAGTAGAAACCTTTAACAATACTATGATGAAGGCCCTTGACACTATTGCGCCCATCAAACTTCGCAAAAGTAAACAAAAGTCTCACCTTAATACATGGTTTACACCCCAACTCAAAGAATTAAGACTCCAAAAAAGGAAGCTTCAAGCCATCTGGCGACACTCCCTCACAGTTGAGAACAAAAGTACATTAATGAACTTTGCCAACTTGTACAAGAAGGAAATAATCCTTACCAAAAGAAACGCGTTCAACAAACAAATCTCCAAAGTAAACTCCAATACTAAGGAACTCTTTACCATACTTCGCGAAATGGAAAACTCTATTCCACCCACAGATAATGTCCCAAAAGATAAACAATGGTGCACTAGCATCCAAAATGCTTCATCTAATAAAATAGCCACTCTACAGACTAAAATAGCCGTCAAAAAAGCATCCTTGTACTCCGCTGAGACGCCCCCTCCCCACCAACGGCTACCCCTATCATGAATATACCTTTCAGATTCACCAATATCCCCATACTGGAAACTGTAAAGGTCATACTCTCGCTAAAACACTCAAACTGTCAGGGCGACAGTTGCCCAGCACAAATGATTAAGGATGCAGCTAGAGATCTAGCACCCTTCATCTCCAAGCTGGTCAATGCTTCCTTTATGTCAAGCACTGTCCTAATTAACCTTGAAGAATTGTGGGTTCTACCACTTCTTAAGAAACAGAACTAGACCCGGCCATCCCTACTAATTACAGACCCATCACAACGGTCCCTTTCCTCCTCAGAATTATTGACAGAGTAGCCTACCTCCAAATACAAACTTATTTGGAGGCTAGCCAGCTGTCAGGATCACACGAATATGGATTCAGACCACAACATGGAACTGAAAAAGCGCTAATTGACTTAAAAACATAAATTGACGAGTTTAAGGACAAAGGTAAAACAGCTATGATACTCCTTCTCGACCTCTCAGCAGCCTTTGACCTGGTGGATCACGCAATGTTGTGCGAACACCTAGCGTCAGCTGCACATTTTTCGAGTGATGCCATAGCCTGTGTACAATCCTTCCTAGCTAACCGTACGATCCGAGTGTTCTCCCTATCAGCTTCAGCTGACCCAAGCCAAATTACCTGCGGTGTGCCTCAAGTTTCTTGCGTCTCACCGACAATGTATAACATCTTTACCAAGCCACTCTTCGACAAACTTGACAGGCTGGGTGTCACATATACCAATTATGCTGATGACACTCAGATCCTCATACCCCTTTCGAGCAACTTGGTCAAAGACACGCCTCTGGTAAACAGGATATACCTCCTCATTCAGGCATGGATGGCCTCACACGGCCTCTGCCTGAATGATGACAAAACTAGATCTTGATTTTGGGCTCTAACCCCAACCTAAAAAAACTAAGCCTGAGCTACACCTCATTCATTATTGACGGCAACGTAATCAAAGTAGTAACACAAGTAAAAACACTAGGCTTCTACCTTGATTCTACATTATCCCTAAAAAACAAGTTAGCTCCCTAGCCTCATCTACAGCTTACACCGTTAAACTAATCAGGGCCTGCACACCCTTTTTATCCATCCCTAGCTGCATTACGCTTGCTAATGCACTAATAATGTCTAAGCTAGACTACTGTAATGCCTTATATGTAGGCGCTAACAAAAACATCCTCAATAAAATACAAATATTCCAAACAATGCCCTCAGAGCAGCCCTAAACATCCCACGCAGAAAGCATATATCCAACTTCAGAAAAGACCAGCACTGGCTAAAAATCAGCGACAGGATACTTCTCAAAGGTTCCATGTGATATTTTCACCGCAAAAATATCGCGATGCAAAAATATTGCCATATTTTGGCTGCGAAAATAACACATGGACCCTGCGGGGGACACCCCCACATCATTTTTTTATGTGCGGGGCACACCCCCGCACCTAATATTTTCACCACCAAAATATATTGCCTATGGCCGTTCCCGACGACCATATGTTCGGCGAAATTTCTGCTGTCGAAAATATTACCCGATACCTTCTCAAAGTGACATCTCTCAACTTTAAATGCCTTAACAATGCCGCTCCTTCCTAACTCTCAGACAGAATGACTAGAAAAACCCCTAACCACCACACTAGATCCTCTACCCATCTTTGCCTAGAAATTCCTAAATTTAGACTGTCCAAAGCTGGGGGAACTAGCTTCCCAGTCAAAGCTGCACTCTCTTGGAATGCACTCCCCGTTGCTATTAGAACAGAACAGTCTTACTCTAGTTTTAGATGTAAACTGCAGACCCGAATGCGCACTAATGACATCTAAGAGACTGCTTACCCACTCACTTGCCTGACCCTCTACAAACCTGTTTGATTATATGTGTACACCACTACTGTCTTTATCTATGCACCTCCTGATATTATGTATCCCCCTACCCAAACTGTATGTATTGTAATTTTGTGACTCATGTAATGACGTCTATGATGTAACTAAGCTTCGAATATTCTTGTAACTGCTGCACCCAGCTACCTTAGCGTTTGGTGTGCATTACCAAATAAACAAACAATGATACTTTGATATTATCTGATTTTGAGCGGGTTATGTTTCAGAGACAGGGTAGTGAGGGGAAATATCAGGATCTTTGGACGCTCTTTAATGATGTATATGGTAGTGGAGCATAAGATTGAGTAACAGTTGTTTAAGCAGTCAGGAAATGAAGAGATACCGTTTTTGTTGATGTTTGTGTAAATGTTTTTTTTGTATTCTTGTCTAAGTGTATAAATGGGTATTTTTATGATTGTTTTGACGTTGTTTAGGAAAGATGATTGTTGCCCTAGTGGGAATGGGAAAATATTCAACATATAGCTAATTTTATGGGGTAAATGATGTGTTTAGTAGTTGACAATGTTAAGATGCACAATATCTCAATTGTACTGTTCAATTTGTGCATTGTTGTATTCTTTCATACATTTTTTGAAAATATTAAATAAAGATGTTAAAAAAGAAAAACTGCTACAGTACCATTAAGATATGAGGAACAGAGGGGAAATCTGCAAAGGGGAATGTGGGGCATGCAATGTCCTCCACTGATGTCATGTCATTCCCCTGAGTATCGCATCTGTCCCCAGGTGGTTGTACCTCCTATAGCCACCCCAAGGGTCAGCATCAGGTAGCGACTGCCTTCCCCTGACCACATAGGGAGAGGCTACCTAAGGGAAATGAGCGATGGCATCGGCAGATTCTTTGCAATACCCAAAGACAACTGTTCTCGCTTTTTGAAGCAAGTATGTTAAATTATAAACCACCTTTCATAGCAAGGCAGCAGGAAATTCGCACCAGAAACTCCTGCAAATGATTCCAATCAGTTCAATAGGATGGCACAGTTTTTCAAAGGGGTCCAAATCGTTAGAGACCCTTTTTCAAAATGGTATTGGGTGCACACCAGCCAAATTGGAAAAAACATTGGGGACAAAAGTATCCCTATAATAATTAGCTGAGATATAAAAACTAAATCTCTCAGCTAACATGAGCCAGCACATAGGTGGTCCAAGTACTAGCCATTGTCATGCCTTCTGTAATGTTCACACCATTATGGGAGTCAGAAGGAGGACACAGACTCTTCTTCCATTTTATGTTTTTGCTTTATTAAAAGAAAAGTGTAAACTCCTGACTTTCCCTAAACTAAGGGTTTTCCCTACCTAACAAAACGAACTAGGGTGCTCGTCCGTTGTCAGTGATTCCAAAAGGAAGATCTGTACACAGTCCAAACGAATGTAATCTGACCCTACCACTATAAAACAACTAAGGCACAGGAAAATGGCTCCCTTCTCCTGTGGGCTGGTTTCTCAGCCAGTTCACTTTAAAAAGGGTCATTTTTAATAACCACTTTTCTCGAGTCATACAGTTCAGATGTTAGGCTCTTCAAATTTTCAACAGTGTCTCTTGCACACTGGTTCTCTGTCTTGTTTTATTCTTCACTCTTGTAACCTTATTTCTTTGTGCACCTTTTTCCTTGGGACAATTCTGTTCTTCCCTCGTTAGTTAAACTTGAGACTGTCTCTTTACTCAATGTCCAATCCTTTTCTTTTGATTGAGACTACTGAGATTGTTCCAATAATGATTCTCTTCTCTATTCATTTCTGTCACTTTGTCTTGCCAGGGGAAAATAGGAATGTTCCAATTATATCTCTAACTCTTCCTATACCCATGCAACACCTGGTCTATTATAAGGGTTCCAATAATGATTCCCACTCTTTTTAGGTCCTCCCAACACAGGGTTTTTACTGGGACGATTATAAAGTATTCTAGTTATGATTCTCACTCTTCTTCAATACTTGGTCTTTACTGGTATGAATGTTCCAGTAGTGATTCTCACTCTTTTCCAATATTCAGTCCTCACTGGGATGAGTATGAACGTTCCATTCATTAGTCCCGGTCCCCCACCCGGGTCTCCTGCTATTCTTGTTACCTTTAGGTCTCCTGGATAGCGTCACTAGGACCCTCTGCAGCAATTGTCAGACTGGCTTTTCTGCTCTTCACTTCTTCGTTCGGCACGCTCTGTGGTGCCTTCATGCGAGTGGTCTCAGCGTTGTTTATGGACTTCGAAGTTCACTGGGTTATTCACGCCACAACTTCTTACTGAGTCCCTCTTTGGACACTGCATCAGTCCTTTGGCCTCTCTTGCTTCAGGTTTTCTTAAGTGCAAGACGCTCTTTGCTTCTTCTTCATTCAGCATGCTCTGAGGTGCCTTCAGGCAAGTGCTCTCTGCATCGTTTGCTTGGTTGCTATTTGGACACTGCACCAGTCCTTCGGCTTCTATCAATTCAGGTTTCCTTGGATGCAACATGCTAGAGTTCGCACGCCAGCTTCCTCTCAAAATCGGAAGCCGTGAATCTGTGTTTCCTTCAGCCTCACTCCCCCAGTGGATTTGGAACTCCTGAGCTTCTCTCTCTCCCAGGTCTCTTCCACTCAGATTTACGACGCCGCCGCTGGACTTTCCAGGCACAGCTTAAAAGTCCTCCTTCTTTGTTTTACTTGTACTCTGTACTGATACAGTGGTTTGCACATACATATTTCTTTTCAGTTTTTATCAAAGGTTCTATATGACAAAAGCAAATATCATCTTATTCTTTATGTTTTCTCCTAGCAGGTGTTATTAGCGATGGGCTATAGATAGTTTAGTTAGGGATTTTCTCATTGGAAAAGGAGTCCTTGTCCCCAAGTCGGGGGAGTCTCTCCCGGTGAGGTACTACTTGTCTCTACACCTAGGAATGGTATTGCGTGGCAGGCTTGCCTCTCTGGACTCACAGGGAAAGGTTCCCCCTTGGGGAGAAGTGACTAGATCATGAGATTCCTCACACCACATAGGACCTTTGGCCTCTATCTGATGTTAAGATGTGTGTCTCTATGCAGAACTGCCACGCACAAATTAGGGCTCTTACATTATTGGATACAGTATTACACCGCTAATTCCAGTCACATGCAAATGGTATAATTGTTTACTGCATACCTTTTTTGAGTAGTTTACTGCTTTCTCCATTTCTGACATGATGCTACTTATATCATCACTATCAATAATGCCTGAAAAACAAAAGACATGTCTTTTTGTGAGCGCTTTATTTATTAAAGGACTGGTAATCAAACTACACATATAACTCAATAGAGACTTAGGGTTAAGAAAGATGTGGGGAGTGTACCCTTAATGAAACAGCACGACCAAAAAAGATCCTACCACCACTATACTGTTTCAAGGTATATCACAAACTTGACCAAATCAGTTTTACAATGGGTTCTTTACTTTAATCATTTGTATAGTGCACAATAAAACCCAGAGGCATGAGGGTGCAACAGACAACCAGAGATCATACACAGAACACAAACAGCTAGCAGTGTGCAACTTTATTTAAAAAGCAATGTCCTGATCCTTTCCCTAAATATCTCCAAGGCCGGGTGGGCTATCATTCCATGCTTTAGGAGCTGCCATAAGGAACACACATTTAATGACTTGAGTAAGATTGCATTTGAAAATGTCTAGCTGGTTTGAATTATTAAACCTCAATTTTCTGGCATTGGATTTTTTTTATCAATGCTTCTGTTAAATAATGATGCCCACTACCTTTACGCATTTATGAGAAATCGTCAGCTGCCGAAACTGAATCCTAGCAGCAATGGGCAGCCAATGCAGTCCCTGTCTGGCCTCCGAAACATTGTCTCTATTTTTAAGGCCAATAATATTTCTAACCATAGTATTTGGTAATGTCTGAAGTCGGGAGATATCAATCTTAGCTGCTCACACTAGAAGACTACTACAGTAGTCAATCTTTGACCCAACAATAGCCCTAGCAACTGTCTCGCAGTTGGTTTAGGAAATGTAGGGTCTAAATTGGGCCAGCAATTTAATATGGTATGCCGTAGAAGACATCAGGCTACCTATGTGTGCTTTCATGTTTAAATTCTGATTGAGGACAACTCCTAGGGTCAGGTCTTCACTTTCTTTTTTGTTTCTATATCACAACCAGCTATTAAAAAGTGTTTGTAATCTTCATCCAGTTTCTTTATTTTATTGCGATTGGATGATCTCATAAGTCTCATTTATCCTTTTTTCATCTTCCTTCCCATATCCAGGGACGACCTTTCCCAGCAGGCTGCGCATGATGTCTGAAACAAAGCAACAAAGCATCAAAAGCAAAACAAAACAGGGCACGCAGGTCAATTGCAGAAGGGGCTCACCTTATTTTCGCAGACCCCCATGATATCACAGGATTCTAGGTTTGGGAAAGTTACAAGCGGGGCCAGGGACATGGTGGCGGGAGAAACACTGCAGCAAGGAGCAAGGAAGGGGGAGGTTCCTCCAACAGAGACACTAGAGTGACGCCAAACCACTAATTGGAGGGGTGGAGCAGAGGGAAGTTTAAAACTCACATCAAGAGGCTCATGTGGCTTGCCTGTTTTCCCAAGCAAACCCTGCACGGAGACGACCAGGAATGGAGTGAGGAATCGGGAGGCTTCCGCTGGGCATATTAAGACGCAGAACCAAAGAGATCGAGGAAGCCCGTACTCCCGACCCTACTGCAGAGGTGCACGTCGAGCTGCCACTCATAAGCGTGGCGCACCTGACCACGGAGAATCTTATTTTATTTGAACGTCTGAGAGAAAGAAGGAGATTTCTCCCGGACCGCAGATCGAGCTGACATTATACTTGAACACCTGGTAACCCTGGGAATTGCTTTCACGAGTGGTGAATGGACAATATTGAATGAACTAAAAGCCAGAACGCTGTGCTGAGGCAATTGCACTCAGTGCCTGTATTGGGGCTGACATTTTCGTTTCCTTATATCTTTGCTTTACACAAAGTGTGTGAAATTACAACCCTGAATAAAGGAGTTTTGTGTTCAACCATTGTCTGCCTCCCGTCTGCTGTTTAACACTGTCTGAAGCCTGATTGCCACACTGAACACAGAAAGTTGCATGTAGGCCACACGGTCCAAAATCTTCAACAAAAAAGCTGTATTTGTGATAAGACGATAATGTAGAGCTGTCTCTGGACAGAGACCAGACTTCTTAAGCAGTGGACTAATCCACACATTCATTAAATCATCAGGAACATAGTTCTCCCCAAATGATGCATTTTTACAGAGTACGCCTATCAGCTGTGGAGCACATTCCTTAATAACCATTGCCGGGCATGGGTCACCCTTACAATTTGTTGGTTACAAATTGGTGATAATTTCAGCCAATTCAGTTTCTGTAACGGGTTTAAAATGAAACCAGAGTTCACGACTCTCTGATATTTGGATGGAACCATCTATCAATGTATTATGTGTTATAAGACGGGTTTTTCTGTTAGCTTCAATATTCCCCTTAATTGTATACATTTTTCTCATCAACGCATCTTGAATAGTATTACACCATGCAGCATTCGTTTCAATAGTGTCTGCATTAACTTTACACAGCTTTTCCAATTCATTTAGTACTTTAAAAAGTTCTTTTGAACTTGATTGTGCCTCAGTAATCCTATCATAAAAATTCCTTTTTGCTGCAATCACGGCTTGTCTGAACTCTTTAGCTGCAGTCAGAAACCACTCCTTCTCAAGTTTACTTTGTGTTAGTTTCCATTCATTGAAGTATTTCTGTTTAGTAGCTTTCAGCTTTTGTAAATCTGTGAACCAAGAGTTACTTTTCCTCTCAACCACTTGCTTAATTTTCAGAGGGGCAAGAGAGTTGGTAGTTTCCTGAATCATCTGTTTACATATCCCTGTCTTCTCATTTGAGGTTGTGAGATTCATAATTTTTTGAGACAGAGATATTAGCCATGGTTCCATTGCCTTGGCTGTAAGCTTTTTTTTTCAAATTTCTAGCCTTTCTAGTTCTTTCAAATAAAACCATTGTTTTTAAATAAATTACAACACATCGGTTATTCCAGATTGTAGATAATAACATAATATATAACAATATTTATTAAATTTACAGCATAAAAAACTCAAATAAAGACATACATCATTTTTTTTTTTTAAAAAGGTTCACAAAAGAGAACTTTGGTAGGTCTTACTTCCCTCACCAGAACATTAATGTCTAATAGTAGGTACTTGAATCATAGCAATTATACTTTACGAACCACTGAGCTTTTAGAAGAAAAATGTTATTAGGTCCCTATAGACATACATTTCCAATGAAATCTTACTGCTAAGCATAGCAGTAGCCAAAGCCCAACATGTTTTGTTCTTTATAATGTTATTGTGTAAATCAAAGAACTTCTTCAGGGGGAATAATTTCTTATAACGTCAAGGATTGTTCTCAACATTCATCTTATCGAAGACAAAACGTCCATTTCCAAAAGTACTGGAGATACATTCTTCACTCCTATTGTATTAATTCACCTAGAAAAACAATATAAACAGCCTTTATTAGTGCTGTGGTCAATTATTAACATCCTCATCAAGAAATATAACAACTCAAGGACACTTACTGCTAACCTTTCATTAATTTCATATAGCAGCGGGTCATGAGGCCTTTAAAATAGGCATATATCGCCAATCACGAAAAGAAGATAACAAAGGAGTAGTGAGCAAAAGCAACTCACTTCTATTCACCAAAGAGTTCCACATATTCATTGTCCTGTTGCCGTCAATAGCTGATGTATATTAAGCTTCACAGGTTGACACAACTCTCACCCTACTATTAGTAGCTGTCTCTTATACTTAATTAAGGCTTAGTACTATTGATCATTCTTTAATACCACTAACTCATCCAGTGCGCCAATCATAAATGAACTGGTCAACTTATGTAAACTCTATTCAACCACTTAAGAATGTATATTGCGGTTCTCTAGCAGTGACAATAATTAATCAAATGACATCTTCGATTTCATAACGTGCTCAGCAGATCAGTAGCACATCAAGCAAGAAACTAGCGAACGTTACCACTTAAATCACGCGTAATGTGCAAAAAGGTGTGTGGCCGTCTTCTTCGTTAGGTAACAACTGTTCGTGTTGTTTTTAGACGTTTTTCATATAGTAGTACCAAGCTGGGGGACGGTACAAGAAACAACAGTGAGCGTTAGCCAATACGCGTGTCACTAGTTCATTAGGACTAATTATTCTTACGCTACATCAATCAACTTACTATTGTCAACTCGAGCACTAATCTAAACGGTGTCAATCCATTAAGCCAGCGGGTTTGAATCTTAAAACTCGTGTTTCACACACAGACGTCACTTTAAAGTGTGAATGCAGAGATTAAAAACTCTGTTTCATCTAGTCCGTCTTTCACTCATATCTCTATGGTTATCTATTCCCAATGTGTCGGCCATCTTGTAGGGACTAGTATATTTAGCATATAGAAGCTGTTACCATCTTACTCAATAGCAGTTACATAGTTTAAAATGTACAATCTGCATTCATTAATCAACTAGCAACAAGAACGGCTGTTATTAGCACTAATATGAAAAGGTAGAACACTTTCTTTCAGTATATTGATTTTGTATTAATTATCTACCTATTCGGACAACATCAGCATTCAAGGTACTATGTTGCCTATAACTTGAAGATTATAACATATTGTGCTAGTCCACCATTTTGTTAAGCCCACATTCTACCCTATTACTTAAAAAATGTAGACGTTCATCCTCTTCATAAAGGCTCTTCTTATCAATCATTGTATCGCCATTGTGTGAAATTTGTAACAATACAGTCAATTTCAATGTATCCTAAGAATTCGCATTGCCACAAAATGGCCCACCAAAGGGGCTGTCAGTACTGTGTTTTAATACAACTTTTTGTGTTCAGTTATACGTATTTTGACTTTTCTTTCAGTCTTTCCTATATATAACTTACCACAGGGACACCAGATGGCATAAACCACCATCTGAGAGTTACAATTAGTAAATTGTCTTTGTGACCATGGTCTATTAAGACCAATGTTCACTTCCTGTGTTCTTTTGGTGGAATTACAACTACAGTATCCACATGGTGTGTGACCTATAGGTTTAGATCATCCCCAAGATTCAGTGAGGCTCATTTGCTTCTCATTTGATCTATAAATATAATTTTTGGTTAACATATCTTTTAAATTGGACCCACGCTTAAACGCACACAGTGGGCTGGGCGATCAAGGGGGAACTCATCTCCAGTTAGAATATGCCAGTTCTTTTTAACAATATTATTGATCCTGTTAGAAAAATGATTAAAAGTGCTTACAAACACTATTTTATCGTTATTGCATTTGTCCTTTTATTCTAGTAGAGCCTCTAGATTGTTATTACCTGCTCTTTTGCATGCCTTTTTCACAACTGACTTGGGGATACCCTTTTGTCTTGTTTGTTTGTTTTATTATTTATATTACGCACCAGAACCAGGGGTATTCGGGCGCAAAAGCATAAGGGGGTTGTCAGGCTTAGGCTACAAATGTCCCAAGGAAAGGTACCGCTATGGTTACAGTGCTGTATAGGGGACACAATAGGTATCATAGACAGGCAAAGGTGCAGCATAGGTACAGCTGAGGTTACAATGCTGTATAGATGACATGATAGACATCATAGGCAAGTCTTCAATTTAGAACAATGTGCAGTGGCTTGCAATTCAAACGCTCTTTTATTAGAACTATTACGTGCGAGTCTCAGGAAGTGTCCTATGGGGAGGTTTTCCCTAGTGTGACGGGATGACAACTACTGAACTGAATTGGCAAGTTCTTATCTGTGGCTTTGTGAAAAGGTTTCACTTTGTGTGCTATCGGGTCCGTGAACCCAAATTGTAAGATCCAAAACATTTATTTCAGAAGGGCTATATGCAGACGTGAATTTCAGAAACTCATTCTGGTCACTGACCCACAACATAAATTCTTCATACATTGTGGCATCACCATGCCAAACTACCAATATGTCATCAATATATCTCCTCCATAAATGGACATTTGATAGAAAAGGATTTGATTCACTGTAGATGCTCGATATTTCAAAAGATTCAACATAAAGCTTGCCCACATATGGGGCCACAGATGAGCCGATTGCTGTTCCACGTTTTTGGTGGAACATCCTGTTATTAAAACTAAAGTAGTTCTCTTAATGCCATTTCGGCACACCAAAGTATGAAGCTGTTTGGGGTCACTCCATCTCCTCGTTTAGACAGTAATAATTCCTCAATCACTGCTTGAGCGGCTACTTGCGCAATACAAGGGTACAGTGACACAGTATCTAAACTAATCAACAACTGATGCCTGTTGTCAAAAGGAAATTCTTCAATTATGTTATTTCAGTAGTGTCCTGTACAAACGATTCCATCCCCAGAACGAAAGGTTTTAGATGTTTATCAGCAAATTTAGTTAAAGGTTCAAGCATGGACCCTGTCCCAGAAACAATCGGTCGGCCTGGAAGGTTCACAAGAGACTTGTGTATAGGCAATATATAACATTTCGGAATACTGGGTGATTTGGCTATTAGAAAATATTGTTCCTGTTTGCATATCTAGCCGCGATTGTATGCTTTTTTAACTTTTGTATTGATGAACACCTGTAATCGCAGGGTAGGATATTCTTCAATTGCCTCATAGAATGACACGTCATGTAGTTGACGATTACATTCATCTATATATGCCTATTGTTCCAACATCACAAATGCTCCTCCTTTATCTGCTTTACATATAATAATGTTATCATTCTTGGCTAGATTTTTAACTGCCAAGCGTTCTGGTCTAGTTAAATTCTGGAATGGTTCTCGTCTTTCAGACATTGCTCCAAATCAAGGAGCACCCTTTTTTTTTTTTTAAACCACTGCCTCTGGCATATGGCTTGTTACAGGTGGACGGAAGGTGGAACGGTTATGTAAACCACTCAAATTTTCTTGTTTTTCATACATGTTATTTTGAAAAAATTGATTCAAATGAATTTTCCTGAACAGCCGTTGAATCTCTAATCATGCTTTAAATTTATCGTAGCTCGTTGTGGGGACAAAACCAAAATCCTTGTTCAGCACTGATATTTCAGCAACATTAGGTACATAACTAGACAAATTTACTAATAAGTTTGGTGACTCCGTGTCTGTCTGGTGTGGGGCGTAATCCCAATCGTCTCTCGACAGGCCCTGTTAACGCTGTTTTCATAAGAAAAGTGAAACAAATCTTTTTTCATTCATTTAATACGTTCTTGTGTAGAAAACTCATTGAACTCCTATCTCTCTCAGTATTTCATCCCATCGTTTCTTAAAAACATCCGATGGCACTAGTTTCCTGATCTCTTCCTCCATTGTTAATAAATCTCCCGTTATTTTATCTGACATCTCTTTAGCCGTGTCGATGATAAGTATCACCCAGTCACGGCTGCATTTGTTGGCTATATAACTCCATTGGATAACAACATTCTTACTATCTAAAAACAAGCACGGTTCGTTACGAACAATGAAACCTTGAGGTTGAGTTCCAGTTCGAAGGTACTCAATCAAAATAGACCCCGTTAGATCCGTGCATAAAAGTATTTTTTTCAGTTGGAGGAGTTCATCCCAATTACTCAAATTGGAAATCAATGATCCTTCACCTTCATCTGAAAAAAACAGAAGCTCTTGCCAAAAGTTCAGTAACGTAATTGTCATCATAACTCTTAACCCTTTCAACAGCCATGTTCACTTGTCCAGCTGTGTTTAGGTAAATAGAAGGTATTGCTAAAAAAATGATTTTCTCACTCCTCACTAATGAATCTAATTTTGAAAAACAGATAAAGACACTGACCCAAACAAATGTGTCTTGCGGTAGCAGTCATGCAAAAACACATATAACTCAATAGAGACTTAGGGTAAATAAGTATGTGGGGATCATACCCTTAATGAAACACAACCAAAAAAGATCCCAACACCACTATACTGTTTCAAGGTAATCACACTACTCATTTTTTCTCAAAAGAAGGAGAAATGACTTAACGTAATGTTCTTTCTATGAATGAATCTCCTGCATATTCCTCATCTAATAGATATCCTCATCCAGCTCTGCTACTCGGAAACCTTTCGACAGGTGGACCTTGACTCGGCCATCGATCCGTCTTGCTCGGTGCTCGATCATCGGCTCCAGACATGACATCAGTCGTGTATATATATACCATGTCACTACGCACCGTACCGCAGTTCCCCCTTTTTTTCTTTTCCTGAAAAAAACGCAGGAACGGGGGCTTGCAACACAAGGCCTGCAACTCACCAACTCTGCTGGCTGACGTGATGGCAACCAAAAAGGCGGTTTTCAAAGATAACAGTCTGAAAGAACAGGAATGCATGGGCTCAAACAGAGCCGCCATCAAGAATGTCAGAACTAGATTTAAATCCCAGTGTCTGGGACAACAAAGGGAGTTGCGGAAACATGTTCACAAAGCCCTTCAGGAATTGGGCCATAACTGGGATCATGAAGAAAGTACCTTGATCTGGGGTGCTTTTGAACACAGACATGGCCGCCAAATATCCTTTGACTGTGGTAACCTCAAGGTCCACTAAGGCTTAACAGAAGGAACTCCATCACTGTAGTGGTGGGGCAAGAGATGGAATCAATCTCGTGTTCCCTGCACCACACCTCAAATCTTCTCCATCTGCATGTGTTCAGAGATCTGGAAGACGGTCTGTGTGCACCCAGCAACTCCTCGAGTACCTCCTCTGAGACGTCCCAGTCATCACACCTCATCCTCTCAAGAGACATGCATGTAGGTTGAGGGACTCCGGGTCCGGGTGGAGTACCCGACCTTATGGTTGGGTCAGGAGATCTGGGAGCTGATGCAACCCGTGAGGTGGACAGATGGTCAGATCCAAGAGATCAGAGTATCATGTTCTCCTTGCCCAGTCTGGGGCTATCAAGATCATGGTCGCTCGAAACCTCTTCAACCTCCTGAGAACCCATGGGATGATGGGAATCAGGGGAAGGTGTATTGGAGGGGGAAGATCCAATCCACCCAGAACGCATTCCCAAAGTGCACCGTTCGCTGGGAATTCCCTCAAGCAAAACTGTCTGCACTTTCTGTTGTACTCAGATCCACTGCTGAGGTACCCCAGAGAGAGAGGACCTCCTCCAGGACTTCCTGGCACACTTCCCACACATGCAAGACTGTGCTCTGACTGCTCAGAGCATCCACCCAAGCCGTTCTCTGTCCCCGCCAGATGAACTGCCGAGACCGAGACTTGATTTTCCAGCAACCAGAACCACAGCTGCATCGCCTCGCTGAAAAGGGGGAGGGAGCGTATTCCACCCCGCTTGTTCAGATAGTGCATGGCCACCATGTTCTCCATCAGGATCAGGACATGTTTCCCATTAAAGATGAGGCGAAAGCCCTCAGGGCTAGCCTGATGGCTCGCAACTCCAGCCTGTTGATGTGCCACCTACCTTCCGTCGCTGACCAAAGGCAGCTCAGGTGCAAATCCTGGCAGTGAGCGCCCCAACCCTTCAGCAATGCATCTTTGACCATTCAGGCCAGAGGCCAAGGTCGTCAGAAGGGTTCCCCCACCATAAGATTGCTGCGGTCGGTCAACCAGCAGAGGCTGTCCAACATTTCGCTGAATAACTTGAGGGGATCCATGAGAGCTCTGAGGTACTGTGACCACTGACCTCTTAAGAGCCACTGTAGGTATCTTATGTGTAGCCTGGCCTCTGGCACTAGAAAAATACAGGAGACAATGACACCTAAGAGGCAGAGGAAGGAAGCCGCTGGTAAGGTGGCGTGATTCCGGAAACAAGTGTACCATCTGTGCTATGCTGTCAAATCTCTCCTCGGGAACGAAAGCCTTCCACACCCGGGTGTCTAGGACTGCTGCGATGAACTGGAGCCTTTCGACTTGTGTCACATGGGACTTCAAGTTCAGGGAGAAGCCCAGCCTGTAGTAGCAGGCAGATGTCCTCCTGATGACTAGACCTGCCCTACCGACTTCCCTCGGATCAGTCAGTCGTCGAGGTATGGAAATACAAAGACCCCAGATCTCTTCAGGTGAGCCGCGAATACCGCCATGAGCTTGGTGAAGATCCTTGGAGCGGAGGTCAACCCAAAGGTAAGCATTTTGAACTGATAGTGATTGTCCCCTATGAGAAACCTTAGGAATTTCCTGTGTTGTTGATGTATCGGCACATGGAAATAAGCATCCTGCAGATCTATTTCTCTCAACGCCACCATCCTGAATTTGTCTTTCCTCAGGAACATTATCAAGGCCCTGAGGTCCAGAATGTGACTGAGACCTCCTCCCTTCTTGGGCACCAGGAAATACTGGGACTACCAACCCGACCCTCTCCGATTGGGAGGTACCTCTTCCACTGTACCCTTCAACAACAGGACTTGTAGTTCTTCCTGGTCCTCCTGTCTTGGTTGGATTGGAGTGGGGGTCTGTCCTGTGGTTTTCTAAGGAACGACAGACAATAACCCGAACAAGCTGCAGTGCCCAGGTATCAGAGGTAATTTCCTCCCAATGGGGCCAATGTTCTGCCGACCGTCCACAAACCGGTACGTTGTGGGAGGAGAAAAACAAAGCGGCTTAGGGGGCGGTGCCGCCCCCACACTGTTTGCTGGCCTCTGAAAACCCCTCTGCCCCTTCCGTGGTGCTACAAATGCTTATGTCTATGCCTGGGCTGTGGGAGCTATGCTTTCCTGCCATAAGGCACATAGCGCCTGTAGCCTCTGCCCCTAGAGGCAAAGTTAAAGACATGTTTAGCTCGCTGTGCAGCTAGGCCAAGCGATTTCTTAGCCAATTTTGACTCCTTACACTTTTCCAAAGAGTCATCAGCCTTCTGGCCGAAAATAAACTCTCCCTCGAAAGGCATGTCCAGTAGCCTATTCTGGACGTTCGGGGAGAAGCCAGAGGTTTTGAGATAGGATTGCCTCCTAAAGACTACCGCAGACCCCATGGAACGGCCAACGCAGTCGGCCACGTCCAGGCCCGTTTGCAACGACTGCTTGGCTACCTCTTCCTCATCTTCCACCAGCCGTGTAAACCCATACTGCATTTCACCTTTAGGGATGTATTGCGTTGCCTGCTGCACGGCTTTCCATAAACCAAAGGAATAATTTGTAAATCCACAGGCCACATTGGTGGTGTGCAATGCCATGGTGCCAGAAGTAAAGAACTTCCAACCTTTTGACCTCCCTGTCTGGAAGCAGATTTGAAGTAGAAGCCGCAGGCCTGGTGGGGATTGTGGCTGCCTGCACAACAAGCCCTTCACGAGAAGGGCGAGGAGCCCAGAAAGATGGATCTCCTCTTGCTGGCTGCCGGCCTGTACTTCTCCATAAAGCTAGAGATGACTGGGGGAATGGGGCAGGGATGTTGCCACAAGACGGCTAGGGGGTCTGCAATTGCCGTATTAAGTTGCATATTATGCTCTGTCACAGGACCTTCATCTAAGATGTCCGTGAATTTGTAGCCCTGAACAGGTGCTGAAGAGGACTTCAAACCTAGGGTTTCTACTACCATTTCTAGTAGGGCCCTAAAATTAGCATGGGTGTGGGGTGGACACAGCTGAAGTTCCACATCTGGAGACGTATCCTAACCGCTGTGATCGTGTAATCCTTGGACTAATGCCAATAGGTCTGCTCGATCATCGGAAAAAAAAAAAATTGACACCTCCCGACCCTCTATACATGGGATCGATGTCCGCCTGGTCATCGCCATGGTCGGTGGCAAAAATCGATGCTATGGATTCGAAGAATCCGTACCTGGAGAAAGGGACGAAGGATCAGTTGCCAATAGTCAGCGCCAAGGGCTTCTCTTTTAATGTGGACGGAACAGCCGTCGACGCCGGCCGGGGCTTGGGTATCACTGACGTTGGGAACGTCAGGCCTCTCAATGCTCTCGTCAAGAAGGACCGCCCGTCAATGGTTTCTAATCCTTTTTCAGCATCGAGTCTGAAGGCTTCTCTGACCCTGATGGCGTTGAAGGTTTGGAATGTACGGGGTTGGGAGGGCCGAGCGCCGCTTTTGCCACTGAGGCTTGCTGTTCGGGTAGTACACACGCACCTGCAGCCGCCTGTGGCTTAAACATGTATAGCATTTCTTTTTTGAAACTGTCCCCCTCTTCTGGAGTGATTGGCCCAGCCGAGGGCTTACTTTTTCTGATGACAAGGTGGACTTGTGTTGATGGTGGTGGCACCTCTTCTTCTTACGCGATGAAGTCGAAGAAGAGTGGCTCCTTGAGTGTGACCGCTTTTTGTCCTTCCTTTGATGCTTTTCCTTCTCTTTTTCAGGGGTGGGCCCTTCCATCTCAGCCTCGGAGGAACGGACGAGCGACCATGCCCGAGATATCAGTGTCGGCCCAAACCAAGTTTGGTGGGCCGCTCACGAATGGATTTCGAGTGCATCTTGGAGTATGACGCACATCCCTCAGTGTCGTGATCCGCAGCCAGACACTACCGACAATTGTTGTGCGGGTGTAACGCTCACCTGATTCCCGTAGAGGCGCCGGTCTTGACTGGGCGTATACCGTATCTTCAAAGGTGATGTGTAACACACGGCTGGCTCTTTGGGCTGGACCTCTGTGCACTGTATGTCTGCCTCGAAGGGTAAGATGTCTGCAGATAGAAAATATGGGATTAAGGAACTGGGTTACTGAATGTCTCTCTCTTCTTCCCTTTCTCTTCTCCTGTAGAACCCCAAAGGTTAACGCTCTCACCTTAGGTAAGTGAACGCCGTGCTCTCCATCTGCCTCGGGGCAGGGTGCTGTAACCAGTTTCTTCACTGGATAAGGGGAGCAGGCCTCTTGACTTCAGAGGACTGCTGTCCGTCGTTTACTGCACGAACGGTAAGTTTCGAGTAATTCTAATGTCTTTAAAGTCTTTAGTAATGATGTTTCTTGTTTTGCAGGATTCCGGCGATGGCGGATGACGGGCTGAAGTGAGTTGAAGATGGAGCCCGTGTGATGAATAGAAGCGCCTGGAAGCACGTAAGTAAGCGCTTGTTGCCTGCTTCACGATGCGCTCTAACTGTCTTTTTATTTTGCAGGTACAAGTTCGGAGCGGCTGCAGGGTGCCGGAATACCCACTGGGTTAGATGTGGAAAGGAGTAATGGCACGTGAGTATTAAAGTTCCCCAATGTCTTTAAACGCACCTTGTTTTGTCTTTCAGATGCGGGAAGCAGCGCCGAAGGCCTCCGGAGCGTGCGAAGAGTTGGTAAGCTTTTGTCTTTCAGATGCCGGAATGCAGTGTGAAGACCTCCGGAGCGCACGAAGAGTAGGTAAGCCTTTGTCTTTCAGATGCCGGAATGCAGCGCGAGGCGTTGGTGACAGCCGATGGACCAGGTAAGTGAAGAGCTGTCACTGAAGACCGTAATGCTAACCTGTTCTTTCTTGTCTTTATAGGTGTTGCTGAAGACTGGATTCAGGATGGTAAGCCTTTTTCCTTAGGCCCAGGATCAGATGCAGAAGACACGATGAGCGTTCTGCTGCAGAGGATGCAGAATAACGCAAAGCAAGATTCATCCATCGGGTGTGGTTTAAATAGCCTCCTGTAGTGCTTCGGTGTCTCCTTCCACAGCCACGCCTAGGTAAGAAAAGAGTTCCTGCTTTCTAGAAGAGTTCCAGTGTTCTGAATCTAGGGAGTGGCTCCTGCCTCACCCAACAGGAAAAGTAGTTCCAAACAGAAGAGGATAATAGGCTCAACTGGCAGGCAAGTAAGCAGCATGGTCTGCTGCAGATAAGTCCATCCATGCATTATGAGCCCGGCGCTTCCAGCGCTGGGACTGGGCATATTTATGAGCCTGGTGCCACTGGCGCCAGGACTGGGTCCAAAAGGTCCCAATTGGGACTGGTTGGCACTCGGAACCTGGGTTATGGATCTGCTTCCAAGGGAGTTGAGAAAACCCTGACCTTTTGGAAGCAGAGATCATGACAGCGGGTCGGTTTACTGACATTTTGAAATGGCAGTTGGTGCACCTTTTAAAGCCCGAAATCCAGAGATCAGACATTGCGGTTGAGGTTTTAGGAAGAAATTTGATGAATTTAGTCAAAAAGGAAGCGTCGAATACTCAATGTCGTCTTCCTCAAGCAGCGTGCAAGCTCGCAGAAAAAAGGAACTGAGGTACTTGTAACACTTATCTGGACTCTGCATGGACCGCTGGAGTTCCGAGTGACTTCAACCTTCCCCTTCAGACTAGACACTGGAATTCTGTGGAAAAAATAACAAATTCCCCTCCTTAATTTACTTCCTATATATATATATATATATATATATAAACTATAGGGATATTCTGACACAACTATAGCTCACCTTAGTATTTAATTTGATGAACTATCCATCCTGTTCTTACAGGGGCGCATGTCCTGAAGATGGTAGAGCCCAGGAGGAAGGACTATTATACTACGGGGGCTAAGTTCCTTTATTTTCAATAGAATGGAACAATGGAATTGAGGGAGTCTGTAATAAAAGGTGGGTGACAGCCTAAGCCTAAATAAATACCATAAATGAAAAAATGAGCTGCACTCATCACTAAGCGAGTAGAATAACAATCTGCACAATGGTATAAACCTTAAGGCTGTCAAGAAGCGCCAACTGAGGAACCTGTATGCTGTAACAGTATGGTGAGTTAACTATTCAGGTGACTGGAAAAATAAAGGGTTAAGCCTCCGTACTAATAAATGGACATGGAGTTCTTTTGAGTGTGAAAAAAGAATAATGGCACACAAACTGAATGAAAACTGCGTAGTGTGAACCTTTTCATTTAATGCGTGACATCATCCGTAAATTCTGAAATAACGTGTAACAAAATCTCACGGACAACAACTCGGCAACAATGTGTAGAAATGCCTATTTAAAATGTGAGCAATGACAGAAGTGAGTGTGTGTCCAAAATGAGCATACTACTAAAACACACGCTGTCCACTAAAAACGAATTTCCTCTAAAGGTAAGCAACCTTTCATAAAAGAGTAACACAAGCAATTGGAGTGAGGGAAATGTATCAGTAAATCCTTCAAAACAAAAATAGTACTTGCGTGTGAATGAATGCGTTCTCAAACTGAGGAGAGGCGTCCCTGTTGACAGGAAACAAATAACCCTAACGAGCGCTCAACTCGAACTGAAGTGGTCAAAGGCAGCAGGAAAGGGGAACTATGTAAATATACTGTACAAAACTGACGGAGATGAAAGGATAAATATCTGTGGAAAACAGCTGTGGGCTTAGGGCTGAAGAAACGCAGCGAGCGTTACATCCGATAACAGATTAACGAAGCGCGAGCCTCCAGATGGGTGGGGCTTAAATAGGCGAACGACTAGACCCGCTGGTTACATAATTGAGGGGGACTACCTAGCAGCCATTAAGGAACCCAGAACCAATATATTCAATAGGGAACTTAATTAACAGTAACACAACTAGGACAAATACCCGAATTCCTTTAAGAACCTTCCTGGAGCTGTACTTTCCTAGGACTAGAATTAGAAACTCTGCCTGTGGTCATGAATGTACTGGGCATAGTGACGTGTGATATATATGATGACTGACGTCATGTTCGGAACTGACGATTGAGCACCAAGCAAGACAGACCGACGTTCGAGTCAAGGTCCACTACGCCCCCCTGTTAAAACGTTTCCAACCAGCAGAGCTGGATGAGGATATCTATCAGATGAGGAATCTGCGGGAGAAAAGCCCATTGTAACGCTGGACCTGTAATGGTGGAAATACAGTCTGAATTTTCCAACTATATTTTATTAATGTTATGAAGTTAAGGGCATGCACCGTCTTCAAGATACAATTTACAATAGGTATGTATAGCTAGAAGCTAAAACAACATTACTTTGAAATGTTATTGGATACCTGTTTCTTCGAACCAGTGAAACCTTCCATTGGCGGCATGTGCGATTTCCCTCAAAATGCCAGAAGTGTCTTTTGTGCTTGTGTATTGGGCTGGAATAGTATCATCATAATCAACAGCATTGATGGTAAACAGACAGACGTGCAGCTGCAAGTCACAGCCTCCACAGGCCTCAGCAATATAAGCAGTGACTACATCCTAGAAAACCAATAAGAATGATGATTCACCTACTGCTTCATCTGGACAGTGTATCCGACCAAATAAATACAGTCAACTGACGCAAATGACAAAAAATATGGAAATTACACGCATTGAATTTCGCTATATGGGAGATTATCATCATGCGTTTCCACAGTGAACATTACCAAAACCAAATTGAATGTAACTATCTGGTGGGTCAATGCTCCCATCCATACGTGTCATTTTCAACCAGAAGACATATTATTCTCATGCTGTCAAATTATACATTGCATAAAACAATAAAATGTGAACAACAAAATGTAAAAGACTCTGGATTAGGATAAACATTGCTAGTACCTTTTACCTCAGTTGTATTATATCTGAGTCAAAACCACCTGGGCATAAATCTAGAGAGGTATTTGGATTTTGGTAGAGTACCTTATCTTCAGAGTAATCGGACGTTAAGTCCACATGAAACAACTTGAAAATGTATGATTATATTGTATTGATTTATGATATTTCAGATCCTTTTTTTGGCCTTTCTTGAGACTTGTCTGTGGTGGAACTTCCACCTTTGGAAGATTTTCTCTTTGAAGGTGTGGAAGACAGACTTTGAAAGCAACCGACCTAGGGTGGGCTTCAATCTTCTCTCCTTCAAGGCATTAATAGTCACTGATTGGCAGGAGCCGCATTCAATGACTTCATGTTCTTCGCCGAAGCAACAGCGACCCATCTTGTGCGGATCAGTGATCAACATTTTTGAGTCACAGTCAACACATCTCTTAAAGCCTGTTTTTGGCATAGACATTGCGATTAAATCACAAAAAGAATTACGTTAGTCGAACAGAACCAATTAGGCGAGTCGAAAAAGCATGTAGAAAAATGGAATGAAGGCAAGGTGCATGGTGCGTGCTATTTATACTATCATCGACATCACATCCAGATGTGGGAATGGCAACTGTCGAAGGACATTAACTACGATGCTGCACAGTGCCCCCTCCTGTCAAAAGTATCTGCAAGATGGCAAAGCAGGATACAAATATATCTAAGTCGAGGAATCAATGACACAACCGACACAATCCATTAGAATCTCAAATTTTGCAGCGTGGGCTGCCATTGTTGCAGTATGGCGTCTCATTTCAGAGAAAAAGGGCAGTGTTAAATCATTTTTGGCAACTTTCTTCAATGCTGATCACTCCAGGGCAGGGAAGTGTTAAGGGGTCAGAAACGCGAGACGGACAAGTGGCTAAAGTTTTCTCACAAGTAGCCATTTTATTAAAAAATAAGGGTGTGCTTAACGTCTCCCTTTCTCACACCGAACAATGATTTCCCTACCTGTCAAACTAAGAATAAAGAAACACACTCTAATATTATCTGTCCCTCACATTTATACATACAATAAAATTATACAGGCATCATATGCTGTTAGGAAAAATGTCACTTACTGCTATTTTACATCTATATTTATAGACCCCCCCTAACTTTTTGCTTTTGTTTCAGCCTCCTGTCATGACTTTCTGCCAGTGAAGCACAGCCTTCAGCTGCACTCCACTGGGATGTCGCTCATCCTTCTGGGGAAACTGACTTGTCCTTAGGCAGTCAGTACTGAGAGGTTTTGTTTCTCTGGATGTATGTGTTTTGGCTGCTAATCCAATTTTGCTGATTCAACGGTGCAAACCTATGCTGATAAGCAGGAGCAAGGGAAGCTCTTGCACCCGTGGTACCGGCTTGACTCCTGAGAGGCAACAGCCAAGCGTTTCATCACAACTGGTGAGTCGAGGGAAGAATTGATAAGAACCGGGCTGTGTTGAATGAGAAGCGCAAAGTGGCAAATTTGAACCAAGTTTAAGAAACTTCGAATGAACTGTAAAAAGGTGGAAGGGGAGGCCAGCTGCAAAGGGAAACCGGCACCACGTGGGTGCTAACTCGAGAGACCTTGATCAAGCCCAATATAAGAGAAACTACAGTTACCAGGAGGCCGTAGGAGGGCTGGTGAAATTCATCAAAGTGGTCATACAGAGGGTCAAGCAAAATCCCTGTACAATTGAAAGACTTTGATCTTCAAGCAGTGTTAGATAAAGGGAAGTAAATCCTGCACTGAGAGTAAACATTGAGAAACTGAGGGAATTGAATCACGCTAAAGTAAAGAGGGGTTTGAGCCCGACTGAGGGAGATCCAGGGGTGAAGCTATCACCCAAAGTTGTTTCAACTGTGGTATATTGTGACAAACAATTGAGAAGGGTCAACACGCCCAGAAGAGGGGGACCCCGGGGTGAACCCATCACCCAGTGAACATTGGGAACGAACGTTCATTTGTTAAAGAAACTTTTGGTTTTGTTATTTGAACACATCAGGCCCCAGAGCCAAGAGACTTTCTAAGGAAACGAGACTTGGCCATTGACGGTGCTGAGAACTGTCATTGGAACTGTCGTCTCGTGCTGGGGAATCTAAGCTCCAAGCTCCCATTTTACCCTGTGTCCAAAACTTGGGAAGGGAGACCCAAGCTATCGGATCCTGACATTATTTGAGAATACTTCTTTCTTTTCTTGCAAACTATCTCATACCCCTTTTTGTATTAGTTGTGAGGGTTTGGTAATAGGTTTCCTAGCATAGGCCCCTTTTTATTTTATTTTTTAGACAACACCACTAGGACTGCTTTATTGTTCATTTGATGGTTGACGCTTGCTCCCATCTTAGATTTAGGTTTTGATTAGGTGTTTTCCCAACCTGCACACAGCATTCATTGTTCAATAAACACCATTGAACTGTGATCACTTGTGTCTGTCTTACTTGTTGTCACCATGAGTTCCTCACACCTTCCTCCTGGTCTTTGAAGACCCGGGGAGTCCGTATTTGGGCATGCATTCACCTGCGAAAGCCGGTGCTTTTCACGAGCTAATGCATGTCACGTGTGTAGTGTGAGAAACCTGAAGGTGTCTCACCCGCTAGTCCCCAGAAAGCTGTCATCCAGGTGGCCAGGACTTGGCCATTGCTATTGATTCCAATTCCTGGTGGTGGACCAATGGGGAGGGGGGGGAAATCACCTGGGTGAGGGGTCTTTCGGGGAGTGGAAGTGGGACACTGAGGGTTCAGATGCAGTATCCCCTTCCTTGTAACACCTTTCTCCTTTCCTACCCGGTAGGATATTTAGAAGCTCTACCGCCCCCCACACTTTTCCAACATGAGCACTCTTACACAGTAACAGACAACGGACAAACAGCAGAGCCATTTACTTGACATGTCCCAACACACAGGTCAGGCATTTGACAATAACTAGGCGCACCCGGCGGCCCTTTACCTTCCCCACAGGGAAAAAAGGTAGAGCACGAAAGCACACTTCGAGCAAGGCCAAATGCATGAGGAGACAGCTACACCAAACCGGCAGTTCAAGCGGAGGAGAAAGGCGGCACGACATGGAGGGATGAAGGGGGAACTGCCCTTGCCCTTTTCAACTCAGACCCGTGAAGCCTCCGAAAGGGAAATCTAAGACCGGTTACAGTTGGCGAACAGAGCAGCAGGTGTCAGCGGTGCACGGGGACCTCCTGCATGGATAAAGCAGGTGGGGAGGCAAGCTGGCTACCATGGTACTATCCTTGACTCCAGAGATCAGAGAAGCAAACTGGTTCAGCACAGCCGGTGAGTCAGAGGAAGCTGATAGCAAACCGAACTGTGTTGAGCCCAAGGGTGCAAGTAGCAACATTTTGAACGCATGAAGAAAGAACTTGTGTGTATGTTTGAACTGTTAACAAAATCCTGACAAGGGCCAGCTGCAGAGTGGTCAGCCCCAGGAAAGGGCTGCGTGTGGCGTCAGTGGTCCTAAAAGGGTCACGTCAAATCCTATGCACAACCAAAAGTCTCTGACCCATTACCAGGAGAAAGCTAGGGGAAGGGAACCCCGTTTTCCGACAAGGTTTTGAACTGTGGAGAAAGTCAAGTGTGAACCTGACAGAGGGATGCCGAAAGAAAGTTAGGAGAAGGAAAACCCTGCTTTCTTTTTTTTTAAACTTTCTTTATTGATGGTCACAAAGGTACAACGGCACCACATCTCATAGAAACTTGCATATATGACAAAGAGTGCATTTAACCATAGTTCTATGTATACTGTTACAATGGCATGTCATCATTCTCAATCGTGTTACATAAATAGACCCTGAAGGGGCCCCATATGTCCTTGGGCCTGCATGCTGTAGGTTGGGTCATAACAAATTGTTCTTCTGCCTCATTTACATGCGTTAATTCTTGCAAAAAATGATTCATACTGGGCGGGGCAGGACTCTTCCATTTCTGAAGTATGCATTTTTTTGCCATGGCACAAATAATATTGAATAATCTTCAAATTTTTTCGGAACATTTGCCAATATCGCCAAATAAGTATTTCTGAGGAGTCATAACCGGGGGAACTTGTATTATTTCTTCCAGTAATTCTGCCACTTCTCTCCAGAACCCCGCCACCACCGGACATTTCCAGTACATATGAAAGGCATCAGCCTGAGGTGTATCGCATTTAGGGCAGGAGTCGGAGGCACCCGGTACAAACCTAGCCACCTTGGCGGGTGTATAATGTAGCCTATTTAGGATCTTGAATTGAATCAATCTCAAACCAGAATTAAGTGAGATGTTTTTAGTAAGCATGCAATACCTTGCCCATTTTTCCTCCTCAATTGGTGTCTGTAGGTCTGCCTCCCACCTCTCCTTAACGTGGTTCAGTGTAGGGGTGTGGGCCTGAACCGTGGTGTATAACTTGGAGATCCCCAAGCCTTTAGTAGCTGTTATTAACTGTATACACGGATGAGCCACTGGTTCATCCGGGAACAGCGGCCATCGCTTAATAAATGCAGACCTCATACGGTAGTATTGGAGAGTTTTAAGTGGTCCATCTCCCAGTGCCCTCAAGAACAACTTCAGATCCGCAAACTTCCCTTCTACAAACATATCACCTACTTTCATTTCCCCATCTGGGTCCCACAATTCTTGTATGCTAGTGTCATGAGTGGGAGGCAAGCCTGGAAAGCTCCGGGCTATAGGGTGTCTCAATCTTTAACCTTTTGAATATTGCCTCCCATGCCCTTACAGTGCAGCTCACAGGGTTGTAATCACAAGTATCTCTATACTTTGTGTCAAAAAGGACAGATTGTATATTTGTGGGGTGTGTGGGATGTTCCTCTATCAATGCGTGTGGTGTGTTTTCTGGGGGCTCATACCAGTGTTTTGCAAACTGTGCCTGGGAAACATAATAATAAAGCTCAAAGTCGGGGGCCGCTATGCCTTCCATGGAATACGGTTCCGTCATTTTTTCCCAGCTTATTCTAGCCGTTTTTCCGCCCCAGAGAAATGTGACAGCTATAGATCGGAGTTTGGTAAAAAAAGACTCTGCCCGGCCATATGGGGATGTTGACAAAGAGGTACAGTAACTTGGGAAGGATCACCATTTTAAGGACCGCGACTACCTGCCAGCGAGAGTGGGAGGCGTCCCCAAATCTGGAGTTTCGTGCTTATGTTACGTAGTGCAATCTCATGATTGTCGGAGTACAGCGTGTGTTTGTCTCTAGATACCAGAACCCCCAAGTATCTGATGTGGTATTCTGACCATTTAAGCCCTCCAGTGGTGGGGGGCCGCCTAGTGGCCGGGGTAAGTGGAAAGATCTCAGACTTGGTCTTGTTTATGGTGTACCCGGAATATGCTGCAAATTCCTGTATCTCTTCCATTATAGGTGTTATATTTACCTTGGGTTCTTTGATATATAATAATGTGTCATCTGCATAGAGTGAAACCAGCTGGGTGGACCCTTTCATCGTGATCCCTCGGTGTGTGTGTCTCAATCTGACCGCGGCCGCCATTGGTTCGATGGTTAGCATCCCTGTCTGGTACCCCTGCCCAAAAGGAACATATCAGAGATGGTTTTATTGGTTAACACTCGTGCACCAGGTTTTGTATATAGCAACCTGACATAGTTTACAAAATGGGGGCCCACCCCGAAAGCCTCAAGAACCGCAAGAAGGTAAACCCACGAGACAGAGTCGAATGCCTTCTCTGCATCGAGGGCTATAGCCACCGCGCTTCTTCCCGGATCTATCTGTGCCATAATGCCAAAAAGCCTACGCAGGTTCAGGGCGGTGGACCTTGTGGGAATAAACCCATTCTGATCAGGGTGGACAAGGGTGGGAACAGCCGGGAGAAGTAGGTTCGCCAGGACTTTAGCAAATATTTTTGCGTCTGTGTTTATAAGTGACAGGGGTCTGTATGACGATACATCCTGTGGTGGTCGTCGTGGCTTGGGGAGGACCGTTATTACAGCCTCCCTCATGGTTGGAGGCAGGATTTTATTTTCAAGAGCCTCCTCCCAAACCTGCATTAATACAGGGACAAGTTCCTCGCGGAACTCTTTGTAAAATTCAGCCCCAATTCCATCCGACCTAGGGGCTCTGCCTGACGCCAGCCCCTTGATTGCTTCCGTGACCTCGTCTGGGGTTATCGGTAGGTCCATGGCGAGGCGTTCCTCCTCAGGGAGCTTAGGGAGTGAGAGGGCCTCTAAATATGACCTAATTTCCGGGAGTGACTTCACATCTTTGTTTGAGTAGAGGAGGTTTATAGAAGTTCTCAAATTCCCCATTTATATCTGCGTCAGTGAGGCGTACATCGCCTTGGGCTGTATGAATACTAGTGATCAGGGTGGGTTGTCTACCCTGCTTAAGTAAATTTGTAGGGTTCTGCCTGCCTTATTCCCTTCTCCATATCTGCAAGCTCGTATGGGTGCCGTGATATATTGCACCTCTCTGCCGGCCAACTTGTTAAACTCTTGCAGGTGTGCCTGTATGTCTCCCAATATGTCTTTGTTTTGAGTATGTGTGTATTCTGTTTCTAGCCTATCTAGTTTGGTCTCAACCTCAGTTAACTCGGTTCTCACCCTTTTAAGCATACCAGCAGACCTGGATATCAACACCCCCCTTAACCAAACCTTAAAGGACTCCCATACTGTTGAAATCTTATCAACCGATCCCACATTGTTCACCAAATACTCCACAATATCAACATGCAATGTCTCAACTTCCCCGGGGTCTGCTAGCATTCCGCCGGGCATTCTCCACCTTCTGGCGGGTGCGGGAACATTCTGGAGCAATAGGTCTAACAACACTGGGGAATGGTCTGACATAGTGCGTGGAAGAATTTCACATCCCCTCAGTGCCGTCGTCATTGATGAAGAGACCAACCAGTAATCAATTCTTGATTCAGAGTCGTGGACTGAAGAGTAAAATGTGTATCGTCTACTATCAGGATTAGCTCCCTCCAGGAATCCACTAACAGAAGTTGAGACAGGATATGTGCCAGAGTCTGGGTGGCTTTACTAGGAGCTCTAACAGCCTTAGAGGCCCTGTCTAGGCTCGAGTCAAGAACCAGATTAAAATCCCCACCCCAAATGACCCTTGAAATTTCAAGCGAAACAATTATCTGATACAATTCTAAGTAAAAGACAGGGTCGTCGACATTGGGCCCATACGTGTTGACTAGGAGAAGGCGCTGAGAGGCGATCTCCCCCCATACCAAAACATACCTCCCCAGCGAGTCAACCCTGTGGCCTTCTGGCCTAAACCCCAGCCCTGGATGTATGAGTGTGATGACCCCCTTGGACTGAGACGAATAGTCTGTGTAGAACCTAAGGGATCCCCATCTAGGCAATATGTGCATATTATCGGTCCCCACCATATGAGTTTCTTGTAACATCAGTATCTGGGGGCTGTGTCTGGCGATGTAGTTACCAATTTTTTTGGCTTTCATATGATTATTTAGCCCCCGAACATTCCATGTTAACAGTTTAACCGTCAGCCCCTCGCCTGCACATCATGAGGAAGTATCTGCCATCGTCACGAACGACGGTTCTATAGTATTCATATACTTTGCTCGGTACCGGTCCAAATGTGACCACATTTTTACGTTTCAGGTCATAATTACCAACTTTGTGCCACAGTAGGGCTAGTCTAGAACTGTAACGTCCAATCCCAACTCCCCTTCCCGCCCCCCCCCACCCTCATTGTCACCGCCAACTTGACAATGGATCAAACCAAACTCGTGGAACATTGCGAGGGTAGCCATGTTGCTTCACATGGCCGCCGACTGGGTCCCAGCCTCCCCTTAATCGAAGTGCCTGGACCAATAAGTATTACATATTTTCTTAATTACGCCCCTCAAGCACCTTATGTTATATCTGCGGTTGTCTCATGAGATCATAATCCCCCTTCAGTCTCCCGGTCTGGGACTGTTTTGCGGTGGTCTGCCCCCCTTGGGAGGAAGAGGTAGAGGTTTCGATGTAGTGCGTAGCCTCAGCCGGAGATTCAAAAAAATGCACCCTGCCTGCGTGCTGGATCCGCATTTTGGCAGGAAAAATGAGAGCGTATGGGATTTGACGCTCTCGCAGGAGCTTCTTAACCGGCTCGTAGGATCTCCTGTTCGCCTGTACCCCAGCAGACAAGTCAGGATATATATGAATGCGATTTTCTTCAAATTGAAGTGTTCCTGTCTCTCTTGCCCTGCGCAGGATTGTGTCCCTGTCTCTGTAATTCAGGAGTTTTGCAATAATAGTGCGTGGCGGGGCACCCGGCTTAGGAGCCGGGGCCAAAGTGCGATGTGCTCTTTCGACCAGAAAGTGTTCAGAGAATGCCTCCCGTCCAAACAAGGTTTTAAGTAGCTCCTCCAATTGCCGCTCTATCTGGCTTTTCCCAAAGGATTCAGAAACCCCCACCACTCGGATGTTGTTCCTCCTTGATCTCGATTCGAGATCTTCGCACTTGTTTTGCAATTTGGCCAAGTCTCCTTTGATCTGGGCAATATCTCAGGTATGGTGTGTGATGGTGTCTTCATTGGTGCTTATTCTGTTTTCAGCCTCTGTGACACGTGAACTCTCCTTTTCCACTCTAGCCTTAAGGGAGCCCATGGTGGAAACGATGTCATCCAGCTTTGTATTAATAGAAAGGAAGCCACTCTGAACACATAGGTATTGTGGGAGATGTAGCAGAATGACCCTGCCCAAGGTCTCAGACCAAGGCTGCCTTGGCCAAGTCCAAGGCTGAGCCAAAGCCAAAGGGGAAACCCAAGGTTAAAAGGAGTCAAAAAGCAAAAGAGAGGGAAACGGAATACTATACCCCCCACCCTCCAACTCACCTTCCACTGAGGTAGAGGCAGTTGGCCAAGCCCCTGAATCGGACGAGGAAGACGGGTTGCCTGAAATACTAAACCCACATGACCATCCTGAATTGCAAAGTTTACTTGCAGAACGTGGTACTGATAAGGAAGAGTTCAGTAAGGGCCAACGTGAGTGCCCATATTTGGAAGGCCTCAGGAGACAGGCCTGTTCCCAGCTTTAGGGTGAAAAAAGAATTTATTGGGAAGGTTGGCAACTATATAGTGAGCCCACAGAGTCCACTGAAGGGGACCATAGGAGGTTGAGGTTGGTGGTCCCCCTTCAAGTGAGACCCTTTCTCCTGGCAGTTGGCACATGAGGTCCCCCTTGCAGGTCATCTTGGTATCAAGAAGACTAAGGAGAAGTTATCCATGAATTTCTACTGGCCCAAGATGGGGGTCCAGGTAGTAGGCCACAGCAGAAGTTGTGCCAATTGCTAAAATCTCTGGTAAAAGTGGGACAACAATACAGGCTCCATTGGTACCACTCCCTGTAGTGAGTGTACCATTTGAGAGGGAATGGAGTGACATTGTTGGCCCCCTTGACTCTCCAACATTCTCCGGCAGCAGGTTTATTCTGGTGTTAGTTGAACATGCCACCAGATATCCTGAAGCCATCCCACTGAAGAAAGTAACTGCCAAGTCACTTGCTAAGGCATTGCTTAACATATTCACTAGGGTTGGCTTCCCTAAAGACATTGGGTCTGACAGAGGCAGCAACCTCATGCCCAAGTACATGTAAGCCATGTGGAAGCAGTGTGGGATCTCCTATATGTTTTCATCAGCTTATCATCCACAAACCAATGGCTTAGTTGAGAGATTTAACAAAACTCTCAAACGCATGGTTGGAGCTCTTGAGGAGCCCCAGAGGAGAAAGTGGGATCTCCTTTTACCATACTTATGTCATGACGCCTAACCCCAGGGACCCAGACCAAGTCCAGCAACCCCAGAAGCAGGCATCAAGTTACCCCAAGTAAACCCAACAACCCCTGCTAGGGGCTATTTGGGTGCAGTCAGGCGCCAGGCTCATAGATTAAAACTCACCTGATGCAGACCATGCTGCAAACTTACCTGATGCAGACCATGCTGCAAGAGCTCCAAGCCAAATGAGGCTTGGAAGGGACTTTTTTACCTAGGGACTATTTTTTTACTTGTGTGGGGCTGGGGAGGAATACTTACCTGGGACTACTTTGAAGGCTATTTAAACCACGCCCAAAGAGCAGCACACGCTTCGCGTTATTCTGCATCCAGCAGCTTAATGCTCACCGTGCCTGCAAGTCTGCATGCAGTCTTCTGCCACGCCCGCCTCGAGTTTGGAGCTCCTAGAAAAAGGGAGAAAGAAGGAGAAAAGGTTAGAACAAGAGCAATACCTTTGATCCTTACCTGAATTCCCAATCCATCGCGCCTTCGAGCTGGAAGAAAGAAGTTATTTTATGCGCGTCGCCTCGCCTGCTGCAGCGCTGCGCTGAACTCACCGGCCTTCGCAGCATCTTCACATTTCACCGCATCCTCCTGCATGTTACCGCCGCACTCCGGCACCTAAAGAGGGAAGACAACAGCAGCAAGGTGAGCCAAGGGAATACACAGAGGAATACCCCCCCCATAGACTTACCTGATCTTACCACTGGGGATACTATTCTTCTTCACGGGTCGGCGCAGCTTCCACTGCATCCTAGCCGAACCCCAGCCCCTAAGGGGAAAAAAAAGGACAGCAAGGTGAAACAAGGGACTAACAAGGGGAACCCTCCTCACCACAAAAGACTTAGCTGATTTTACCGCCAGAGGTATTATTCCCCGAGACTTCATACTTTCTCTCAGCGCCTAAATAAGGGAGAAAGCAACAGGTTACATATGGACATTATTTTATCGAACTGTATTGGATAATACTAATCCTTACCAGAACATTACCGGTTGCCACGAGGAACTCTTCAGTAGGGTCAAGCTGCAACCTGCAAGGAATCGGACAAGAGTGAAAGTCAGGCATTTGAACTCTTACGAACTACATACTTACGGCGTCTTGCCGGGAATATCAGAGTCAATATTGTCCTGGAACTCACCAATTCCTTCGAGCCAGTGAAGCAGCTGGTTATCTACGCGCCCCTGCGCTCAATGCAGGATGGAGAGCTCATCTTTTCAATTCATCAGATGAGACTATAAGAGGGGACATCCAAGGTGATCAGTGGGGAGAACAGCGGGCTGGGGGGGATTTACGCTCAACTCCATGGGTGGTTAATTCCCTTTCTCCATTTGTAGAAGAATATTCCTATGGGCCAAGCAAACGAAGCTAGGTGGGCCAGACCAGTCCGTCATCTCGGCCCTACGCGTCACATTGGTGGAGACCGCAGCAGTCCAGTCCAGATCGACGCCTCTGTGGGAGCCAGGTGAGCGTAACAACTTACTCTTTGTCTACAGAGAGGCCTCTCAACACAGGGTTGGGTATAGTCCCTTTGAACTTCTCTTTGGTCACCCTGTCAGGGGACCCCTAGCCATAGTTAGGGAAGGATGGGAGCTCCCCACTACAAATGTAGTGGACTATGTGCCGGGATTGAGAAAGAGGATGGCCCTGTGTTGGCTCAGGCCAGTGACAAGTTGAAGGCTGGTCAGGAGTTGGTCAAACATTGGTATGACCAGAAAGCTTCACTTGCAAACTCGTCCCCCAAGGCGATGAGGTCCCGATTTTGAATCCAGTAAGACCTATTAGTCTGAGCCCACTGTTGTCCCGGTAGAACCCTGCTTGCGCCCAATCGCTGAAGACCTGCAAAGGTGCTTCAACCCATTGGAGCAGTGGGACCAATCACTTTCAACGCCTCCTTTTTGCCCTGCAAACAAGCCTTCTTGGAAGTGTCCCTGGGCCCACCAGTGGTCTGACCAGCTTCTGCCTTTGCAGCTGCATTGGAGCATTGCTACATCAAGTTTTGCCTCAAGCTTTGGGGAAATCCTATTTTGCACTGCAAAGCATTGACTTGCCAAATTTTGTTGACCCAGTTGCTTTGTGCCACGAGAGAGGAGCATGCGTTAGACCGCAAGACTTGGGTGCCCCTGCATCACTGTGGGACAGTGGCTGTCGCTGCTGGTGACTTTCCTGCCTTTCTTCAAATATCCTGAGTCCAGCTGTATCAGTGCGTTCTTTGTCCTGCATTCGTGACGAGAGATCCAGCTCCAGTTGTAAAGCGGACCCACATCTGCACCCGCAGCGCCTGTGCACTTTGAAGCTTAACCAAGAAGAGGATTTCGTACTCCAGCCAACCATTTCCAAGCCTGCCAAGTTTGGAAACGGAGTGAACTAAGGGCAGTGAGTAATCATACCACTTACCAGTGGTCCCTAGTTCATTCAACCTGTTTTTTATGCACAAAGGATCCCTGGTGGTTCTTGCCTTGGCTGGCTCTTGCTTCCTAAAGCTTTCAAAAAGTTGGGGACAGCTTTGTTCTCCGCAGCAGATCCTCCTCTGACTCTCAGAGCCGAATTGCCACACTCTAGAATCTGTTGCTAACTTTTCCTTCCCGTCGAATATTGTCCTTTGTAAGCTTTACGCATCACTGAGTGCTTTTACGCACAAACTTGACACTGAGCACATGGCTCCAATCTTCGTAGGACTGGACTTTTTAAGTTAGGGATACTCCTCTCTGGAGTTGGCCAATGTATTAAAGTTTATCTGCTTTTCCGCCTGGCAGGAAACCGCACTTTACTGCATTGACCGAAAAGTGATTGTACATATATTTTACATAGGGTGTGTTTAAATAGTGATATTACTGTGTTTTCCATTATTCACTTGTGTTTGTTCTGACCCTAATACATTGTGTATTTTTGATATTCTACTGTCTAAGGGTAATTCTTGTCGCCTTGCTGTGTGTGCTCATCCAAGACCTCCGATCACTACTCCTGAGACTTAGCCTCTCCTACCTACCTTGAATTGCTCTGGCTAACAATGGTGGCCTCCTAAACATCTGTTCATCAGAGTAGAGTTAGGAAATCCATTCTAACATATGGCCGTTCAAACTCACCGAATTTCAGTTATATCTAAACATAAACTTTGTAATTATACATCCTTGTAAACAGGGTCGGATCCCCTTCCCCAGGGTTAATGCAGGATTTTCCAAACCAAAAGTTCCAATCAAGAAAAGTACTTTTCAATAGCCAAGTTATGCTCTAAAATGCAACAAAAAGTTATTTTCACTACATGAGTCTTTCACTTGGCACTTGGATTGTTGCATTGTTAGACAAGATCTATCACTCTTCAAAATGATTGTCCAAAGTTTCCACAAGCCTAATAAACCAAAAAGACTTTAGCTTCACACTTCTAGTCAGAATTCAATATAACTTCTCTAGAAGAATAACCACTTTCCCATTTCTTCTGCATAAACAATAATGGGCCTCATCATAAATTGGGTGGAGCAATAAAAATGTGGCATTACTGCTACGCCCAACTATGAATTACTGCCCATTTGAGGCGCTATTACCACAGTGCAAATTGCACCGCAGTAATTGCGCCTAATATCCCCCATGTGGTCAAACGGGCCCAATGGGAATGGGAACTTACCTCTCCTACCCCTGCAACTCGGGATCCAGTGCAAATTTCGCCAGACTGAGTAGCGGTAATGCCAATAGACTTGGGTGGTATCCAGTGCATTTACCGCCCAACTCCTGATGACCCACAATGTCTTGTCAGGGTGGTTTTACCACAGTTCATCATAATACATTGGTGGGCTTGCCACTTTCTTTCCACTACAACCTTCCACCACACAGCAGTACTTTAATTGTCTTCTTCCTGGTCCAATAAACTGCCAGGACTAACCACTAAAAGCCCCTTTCCTGGTATAGCCGCCTGCCAGGATAAAACTCCTACTACTACTAAAAATACTCTGTGGTGATGCATGCACTGCTTCAGACTTTCCACACTTAGATCCTCAATGTGGAAAACTGCTTCCGGAAAATGTCTTTAACTTTCAACATCATCATGGGGGTTAACAACTTCTTCCATAAGGGTACATCACACATTGATGCTGCTTGTTCCACTCATTTGTTTGCCATAGGCAATGCAGGTTATATTCCTCTCCCCCTTGATTTCTACAAGGAGGGTTTCTCTCCTGCCACCTTTGGGTTCCTTCTACAACATCAGTTAGCTGCTGGTAATGTCTCTTGTTCAGGATTCCCTCTTTAGGAAAGCTGTAGCTCCTTTTATTTATAATTGCCCCTCTTTAGCTTAGGCAATACTGGTTGTCATCTTCCTTTTCAAGTAATCTCCCTTTTTGTAGACTACTAGGGAAATGATAACCACTTTTGTTTGTAATTGCCTTTCTTTGGTTTAGGCAATGCTGGTTGTTATTTTCCCTTTTAAGTAATCTTCCTCTTTGTAGATTACATTAATCTTGCTCAAATATTTCCCCCTCTTTACTTTGGCAATGGTTGTTACAATATTTCCCTACTCAGGCTCTCTCAATATGAGTGTTGAGCCAGAAATACTTTAGTTCATTAGTTCGGTATTCAAAAGGATCATTGGCAGCCAGCTGTCTTTTGCAAAGCGCCTCAGGTTTACCTAATGAAGGCCAACTCACTGGTCTTTCCCTGTGCTACCGTTCGACCTGCAGCTACTGGTACTTTTTCTCTCGTTGGGTCTTGGGCGTCTGACGGCTCCGGTCACACTCCCATGGCCCTAGCCTTCTAAACAGGGAGCATGCCATGCTCGTCGCATACTTTGATGAACGCCAACTACCGGAGATGAACTCCAGACCAGGAGAGCTTCTCTCTGCTAAGGGACAACAAGTAACTGTCCTGCTTCCCGCTGTGCGTTCTATGTAGTTCCTCGTCCCAGTACCTATAGCATTATGGGACTTGAAGTCCCTAATTTTCTTGTTCCTTTTACCATCAAGGGCTTCAATTTTTCAATAGGCCATTAAGAAAGCAGGATTATTAGGGAAGTTGGTTAGAGGGTTCTCCCAAGTCTCCTAACCCGAGTCCCCTCCCATGTGACCCTGCCACAGAACACCACTCTCGGAAGTGGCTGCCTTTCCCTGGCCACATGAGAAGGTTCCCGGGACAGGGTGTTTAGGATGATCACCTCTGATTCATCACAGAAGGCGGGGGCAGAAAACCCAATCGGAAGATAAGGAAGGGGGATCAGAATGGCCACGGGAAACTGAAAGGTGTGGGGTGTTCGGGTGAAGTCAGCGAAGGAGGAGGTGGCAGACCAAAAGAAAGGACGGGGAGAGGAACTTGGAGGCGAATTGTAAAGCAGGTGAAGCATTGGTTATTGAGTGCAAGTGGTACTGCAGTGTGGTTGTGCATGATAAGACTAGTGAGTGTGGTCAGGAGAGGGACCGAGGGTGAAGTGAATGGCAGAGTGGAAGAGGGGTGACTGAGAAGAAGGTGGGGTGGAGTTGTAGTGTGGAGTAGGGAGTGATTGTGTGGAGGAGGGAATAGTAATGTGAATGAGGAAGTAGTTGTCTGGAGGTGGAAGTGGTAGACTAGACAGTTGTAATAACGAAGGGTGGAGGAGACATTACTAGAAGGATCAGGTGATATCAGATCGCAGGAGGAGAGACACAGGGAGTAGAAGTGGGTGGTTGGGATTAGGAGAATAGAGAGAGGGAGAGGAACAACATGGTGAACGTGGAAGAGAACCAAGTCAAGCAGAGTGTCTGAAGGCACATCCCCAATCGTGTGGTAGCCACTAACCAATGGATAGTGTAAGGAAGGAACAGAAGAAATGACTTACGGCAATGATCTTTCAATGGATTCTTCTCACGCAGATTCCTCATCTTGATAGATATCCATCATCCAGCTCGCATTGACAGGGGACGTAGTGGACCTAGGCTCGCCCATCGATCCACCTTGCTCGGAGTTCTCAATCATTAGCTCCGGAAGTGATGTTGGGAGTTATATATGTATGTATATACATACATATATGACACGTCACTATGCCCCATGCTTCAGTTCCTCCCTTTTTCCTCTGCACTTGAACGCTGCAGAGGAAGACCAATGAGAAGAGGCTAACTAGCCTGTAAAAAATGTAACTAAAGGATATATCCCAAAAGGTGATCCCATATAATTAGAGATTTAAATATTATTTTTTTTTTAACAATGAGTGAAAACGGACACCCCAGAGCCATAACCAACATCTTTATCACTTAGAAAGAAGCACTGAGCCACAACACTGAGTGGGGGACGACTGTGAGGGACGATGAGGAATTTGCGGGAGAAGAATCCATAGAAAGATCATTACAGTAAGTAATTTCTCCTTCAATGCATTGTTTACTCCTGCGGATTCCTCATCTTGATAGACTCCCCAAGCAGTTAGGCTAAAGGAGGAGGGCAGAAAGTATTAAACAAGTAGGTTCTGCAGAACTGCCCTACCAAAGCGTGCACCTGCCCCACAGGCAACATCCAAAGCATAATACTGGGTGAACGTATGAAGGGCTGTGGAAGATGAAAGCCCCTGGTTGAATTGACTCCGATTCCCGGAGGAAGTTATTTGCCTGCCGACTGGTAACCTTCAGATATACATAAAATAATCCCCTGTCAAAGGGTTTGTTTTGTTATGGCGAGACCCTTTACGAGATAGAGAATAGGCTACGAACAACTGGTCCATCTTCCGGAACTCAGATGTACGGGCAACGTAAAAGCTCAATGCTTTTTTGGGTCAAGGTGGTGTAAATGCTCCTCCTCTTTCGAGGGGTATGGAGATGGGTAAAATACAGGTAAATCAATAGATTGTTAAAGGTGAAATTCAGAAACAACTTTTGGAAGGAAGCCAGGCCTGACTTCGAGAGAAACATTTTCTCTAAAAAGATGCAAAAATCCCAATTTGCAGAATAATGGCTGCAGTTCACCAACTCTCTTGGCTGATGTGATTGCAACCAAGAAGGCTGTTTAAAGGGATAACAGCCTCAAAAAACAGGAATGCATAGGCTCAAACGGAGTCACCATCAAAAAGGTCAAAACCAGCTTAAGGTCGCAATCTGGAACAAAAGGGGTTGGTAGAAACAAATTAAGAAGACCCTTCAGGAATTGGGCCATGACCGGAATAGTAAAGAATGAGCCTTGATCTGCGGACCTTTTGCACACAGACAAGGGCGCCAAATACCCTTTGACTGTTGTAACCTGAAGGCCTGCTGTAACCAGTGGCAGGGGAACTACATCACTGTAGGGGTGGGGCAAGAGATGGGATTGACCTTGCGCTCCGTGCACCATGCCTCAAATCTTCTCCACCTGCATGCGTACAGAGATCTTGTGGACGTTCTACGTGCAGCCAGCAACACCTCAAGTACCTCCTGTGAGAGGTCCCAGTCATCATACATCATCCTCTCAAGAGCCACACATGTAGGTTTAGGGACCCCGGTTCGGGTGGAGTATCTGACCTGATGACTGGGTCAGGAAATCTGGGAGCTGAGGCAACCGGTATGGTGGGCAGATGGTTAGATCCAAGAAATCGGAATGCCACATTCTCCAAAACCCATTCCGGGGCGATGAAGATCATGGTTGCTTGGAATCTCTTCAACCTCCTGAGAACCCAAGGAATTACGGGAATCAGAGGGAAAGCGTAGTGGATAGGGAAGGTCCAATTCACCAGAAACGGATCCCCCAGTGCGCCGTTCAATGGGAATTCCCTTGAGAAAAACTGTTTGCATTTCCTGTTGGACTCTGTGGCGAACAGATCCACCGCCAGGGTCCCACAGGGAGAGGGAAGACGTCTTCCAGGACTTCCTGACACACTTCCCACTCACGTGAGATTGTGCTCAGCCTGCTCAGAACATCCGCCAAACCATTCTCTTGCCATGCCAGATGAACTGCTGAGACCGAAATCTTGTTCTCTAGCAACCAGAACCACAGTAGCACTGCCTCTGTGCAAAGGGAACGGGAGTGCATGCCAACCTGTTTGTTTAGGTAGTGCATGGCCACTGTGTTTGTCAGAATGAGGACATGCTTCTCCTTGAGAGATGTGAGTTAAGAATCATTGTGTAATTATCCCTCCGTTTGTGGCCCCCGAAACATTTTGCTTTTGTGTGGCTATCCTATCCTGCCTTTTGCCAGTGGAGCACAGACTTCAGCTATGCTCCCCTGGGCTTTTGCTCACTTGTTATGGGGAAACTGACGAGTCCTTCAGACAGTCAGTACTGGGAAGACATGCATTACTTACCGTAGTAGCATTTCTGACAATTTTATCTGCTTAAATTCACATGCTGTGTGTATATATAGTCCTACATCTAGTGGCAATCGCCGAGTATTACATCTTTCTTATGAGGATCGAAAGGGGACATCGACATGGGTGTGCTGGTGACACTATTCCTAACATGACGTGTAGTGTACCCAAAATCCCTCACGCGTCGGAGTCCCTCCGATTGTGTTTTTTCTGCTGCGAGGGAACCTCATGACCATTGTGAGCGAGTACAGAGAGAGAAGGTGTAAATTGTCTATGTTCCTTCTACTCCAAGAGAGGAGGAAGGGTGGGCGTATGTAAATCTAAGCAGATACTATCATCAGAAATGCTATTACGGTAAGTAATGCATGTCTTCTGATGCTTGTTAATCGGCTTAGACTCATGTGCTGTGCATAGAATAGCGAGCAGTACCCAGAGATGGGGTGGCATGTGTGAAGGAACAGTAGCAAAGAGATGTCTTAGCACTGCTTGTCCCACCTGACAATCAGACCTACAGAGTGTATCCAGGCAGTAGAGTTTTGTAAAGGTGTGTACAGAACTCCAGGTTGCTGCTTTACAAATAGACTCCAGAGGAACATTTGCAATAAATGCTATGGAAGCCCCTGTGCCCCGAGTAGTGTGTGCTCTAGGCTTGAAGGGCAGATCTCTCTTGGCAAGAGTGTAATCCAGTGTGATGCAGTTTACACTCCACTTTGAAATAGCTGCTTTACAGATAGGGTCCCCTTCTCTACCAGCTGCCACTGAAACAAAAAATCGGTTTGTATTTTTAGTGGTCTTGTTTTTTCCAGGTAATAGATCACCACTCTTCTTACATCAAGTGTCTCGAGGATTCTGTCTGCCATGTTAGTGGGGTTCTGGAAAAAGGTGGGTAGTTCTTTTGATTGGTTCACATGGAACTTCGAAATAAATGTAGGCGCAAATCATGTGGAGTGCGCAGGACCACCTTATCCTTGTGAATCGTGACAAATGGGTCTTGAACTGAAAGGGCTTGCAGTTCACTAACTCTCCTTATTGATTTGACTACCACCAAGAAAACGGTCTTGTAAGTGAGTGCTTTAAGGCTAGCCTTATTGTTAGGCAGAATCCTGTGCAGTGCCCTTAGGGACCACTACACACAATTAAGACCACAGGTGGCAGTACAAGTTTACCTTTAGTACAAGCCTGTACTACTAAGTTATAGTGGTAGCAGTAGCAGAGCAGCCAGGCTTATCTCAAGAGTATATGAGCAGTAGCAAAGATTACACAAAGGGACCGCAATTACTGTGACTCAAGCAAACACTGACTCAAGGTTTTAGGTAGAAAAATATAAGTACATTTATTTTTAAACCGTCAGTTATAAACACAACACTTCTATTAAACTTTAAACAAAACCACACGTTACATATACTACAACTAACCAATTCATTTTGTACAGTATGTCTCAAGGGAAGTACACTGTTTGAATGAACCAGGAGTTATGAACAAAACACGATACCGCGGATACGGTTGCGATCACTTTTTGACAGTTCGGTCTACTAACTAAACGCGTATCCGTGACATGAAATGCTACCGGGGCAAAAACACTCTTAGCACCTGAGATACCCAGAGAGAGTTGGAGGGAAAAATCACAGGCAATATTTAGGTTAGGCAAACAGTATCGAGAAACACTCGGAAACAGGAGTTCAAAAGTCAAAGGGTCGGAGCCAGGATTAAGTGACACCGGCGACCTGTTGCCGAAGATCACACCGTTAGATAGTTCACGATTCAGTGTAGCCAAGAGTATTTTGATACGGTCAATGTTCGGAAGCAAAAGTTATAAGAAGGAGGGAAGACAAGGGCAAGCCTTGGAGATGAAGAAAAGGGATTCACCCAGTTTCCTCAAGTAGAACACAGTACCTTATTCCAATGTTGCAGCTGGTGCCCTGGCAGTTGTTCCGGTTGGTATCCCGCAGACCCACAATTCCTGGAGCTTTGTTGTGAAGGAGGACGTCTAAAGGGGGTCTGCACCACCCAGGGATGAAGCCGGCAGCAGCGACAACGAATAAAAGGTGTGCTCCTTAAAAACAGGAGAGGCTCGTCAGGTGGCTATCCAGACCACTACAGTAGTGTGCAGCGATTACGACCATGAGGGTGACCTCTGGCTGAAGATGAAGAGCTGGTTATCCCCACCAGGCTCAAGAGAAGAAGACTCCGGACTGGATCTCCTCTTAGTTGTTGAAGGGCAGATGGCTCAGGACTGCAGCAGGGCTTCACTGGGACAGGGTAGTTGCAGCAGCTGTCGTTCTCTCCGCTTCTCTTCAGTTCCTTGTAGTTGCAGTGGCGAGACTCTGACTTCTAGCCCAAGAGACCTGCCTTTCATGCGCAAAACCCCCATTCACACAGCCTGGCTGTCAATCAGGCAGCAGGGGGGTTGTCCAGCCAGGACAACCACCTCAGCCAATCATGGCAAAGTGCGACTTGGGTTTCCTAGGATACCCAGTGCAGGGGGTGACTACACCCCTTCCCCACATTCAGTCTACCTAGACACCCAGGCGCCAAGAGGTGGGCTTCTGCAGAAGCCCGCCAAAAGACTGAACAAAGAAGGTGAACCTAGTTTGCCACGCAAAGTAAAACACAAGAAGGACTTTAACAAAAAGAAATGGCGAATAAACCCAACCGGAGCCAAAAGAAACACGATTTGGTCAAGCGGGTTTATGCTTAAGGCTGCAAACATAGCCAAAAGTATTACCACGGTTATCTATTATAACAGCGGTAGAAAAGTTAGGGTAGATACCACTGCCACCAGCCAAGTCTAAATGTTAAAAGAGCAAAACAATGCTCAGGGAGGTACAGACAGTAAAGGGGTTCAGATTAGCCCTTTCCAGTACTCCATGTAAGATAGGGTGTACTGGGTCTGTGGAAAAAAGTGACTATGTAAAGTAAATGGCAACTTGACCTTTCTTTGGGGGACAGTAGTACGCCCCAGCGAAATGGAGTCAGAGGGTAGTCTTAAAGACAACCCTAGGTCAATACACTGAAGGTGCTGTGTAACCCATACAAGAACAGGGGCACATGGAGTGGTGTGCTCCAGTGACCAAGATCACACAATGAGTAAAAACACATCGGCCAAAACACATGTAAGAGTGAAAAAAAGATGTACACTCTTACCAGGTGGAAAAACAAACTCCAGAAATCCAGCTCACTAGGTGAGGGAAATTAGCCCTAGAAGGAGAATTCTCCCTAACACGTACGCATAGGTTCAAAGGGAGGCCCCATAAATCTAGTAAGTACAACGTTCAGGTCCAATCCGGGAGCTGGGTTGGAGATCGGGGATGAAGTCTTTTAACCCCCTCCATAAAAGCATTGAATGTTCCACCATGAAACCTTCTTTTGGAGCGTGGTGTAAGTTGAAAGTGCAGCTAAGTGGACTTTTAAGGAATTGAAAACCAGGCCTGAATCTAATAGGCGAGTTAGGTACAGGACAATATGTGTTGGTGAGCATTCAATAGGATTGATGCTCTTGCCATTGCACCAGATGACAAAGCGTTTCCATTTGCTGGAGTAGCAATGTCTGGTGTTAGGTTTTCATGCTTCCCTAAGTATGTCCATACATCTTTGAGGCAGTAGGAGGTGTCCGAGCTCTATGACCTCAGGAGCTAGGATGCTAAGTTGAGAGTTTGCGGCCACGGATGCAGTGTTTCCCCCCTGTCTTGTGACAGCATATTGTACGGGCATGGCAGCTTCCTCGCAGGGGAGACTGACATTTCCATAAGATGAGAGAACCAAGGTTGGCGGGCCCACATCGGGGCCACCAGAATCATTGTGACTGGTTCCTTGTGCATCTTGTGCACTATCTTGCTGAGCAGGGGAGTCGGGGAGGGGGGGTTTGGTGGGTGGAGCATAGACAAAATTCCCTGATCATGTTATCCAGAGTCCGTTCCCATTGGAGTGGTTTTGTGGGTACCTGGAGCTGTAATCTGGGCATTGTGCGCTCTCCAGAGTTGCGAACAAGTCAGTCTCTCGGAAGCCCCAGTCTGCGAAGACGTTGAGAGCAATGTCTTCATGCAATCGCCACTCGTACTCTACGGGTAGTGGGAATTCTCTTCTGAGCACGTCTGCCAGTTCTCATGGAACGTGTTGTGACAGGAGGAACATCCTGTGTTTGAGAGACCATTTCCATATGTTCTGAGACAATTTGGATTGCCCTGGAGAGGTAGTGCCCCCGTGTTTGTTCAGGTAATACAAGGCCGGGGTACTGTCCCTAAGGACTAGTACTGTCTTCCCCTGGAGGTGTGTTTGAAAAGCCTGCAGAGCCTTGAACACTGCTCACAGCTGCAACAGGTTTATGTGGTTGGGTGCTATAGCTGAGGACCAAACGCCGTGTGCCGTCTTGTGAAGGAGGTGTGCCCCTAACCCTGTCAGAGATGCGTTCGTGGTGAGAGTGGCTTCTACTGCGGGGGTGGTGAAAGTTTTCCCTTGCAAGAGGTTTTCTCTTGACCGCCACTGCAGAGAGAGAACGAGGGCTGCTGAGACAACCACTAGATCGTCCCATTGTCCGCTGGCCTGACACCATTGGCTCGAGAGCCACTCTTGAATGGGGTGCATGCGCAGACATGCGTGTGGGACTAGATAAATGCAGGAGGCCATCATCCCTAACAGTCGCATGGCTTTGCATACGGTCACCTCGTGCTTGGCTACATAGTGAGGGATCTGGAACAGCATATTTTGAACCCTCGCGTTGGAGGGAAAGATGAGCCCATCTTTGGACCGAATTAGAGTCCCCAGAAACTGCTTGACTTGGCTGGGGTCTAGGCTGGACTTTTTCTTGTTGATCAAGAACCCCAGACTGAAGAGGAGATCTACCGTCTTCTGGGTATTTGATATGCATGTTCTGCACGAATCCCCTGTTATTATCCAGTCGTCGAGGTAAGGATAGACTGGAATGGACTGCCTGCGCAGGTGAGCAGCTACTACCGTCAGTACCTTCGTGAACACCCTTGGGGCGGAGGCAATGCCGAAGGGAAGGACCTTGAATTGATAGTGCGTGTCCTCTATCATGTACCTTAGGTACTTTCTGTGCGCTGGCAACATTGAAAATGAAAGTATGCATCTTTCATATCCAATGTTGCCATGCAATCCCCCTGCGCAAGCAGTGGGATTACTTTCTGCAATGTTGTCATTCTGAACTTTTGTGGCTAGACAAATTTGTTCGCTGGGCGCACGCCTAACACAGGGTTCATGGTGAGATCCTTTTTGGGTGCAAGGAAGTACACTGAATGCGTACCCTAGTTTACCTGATAAATGGGCATGACTTCTATGGTTCTCTTTTCCTGAAAGATCTGCACCTCTTCCAGCAGGATTTGCAGGAGTGCTGTTGATAGGTGTCTGCTCTTAGGTGGATGGTATCGAGATGGCCGTGAAGGAATGATGACAACTGTCCCCCGACCGGGGAGGTGTGAGAGGGGACGCGGACTGGCAAATCATTTTGAAGCGGAGGCCGGGGAGCCTCTTGGGGTGGAGTTTCTGCCTCTACCCTTGCCTCTTCGTTGTCCCCTCTGCTGGTATTGACTGTTGCCAGCTGAGCCTTGTCCGGAGGACCATGGGGCACGTCCAGTGCCATACTGACAGTGTGGAGATCGGGAGAAAGACAGACCCTGAAAGGAACGGCTAGAGTTTGCCCCACCCGCCCCTTCCCCTCTGTTGGCTGTGATTTGATTGAGAGATGTGAGTCTCATGCTCTTTTTTTGCCATTTCCAAGGCATCATTCACAGCCTTACCGAACAAATGTGTTTCTTCCACAGGTTTGTTTATCAAAGAGGCCTGAGTTTCTGGCTTAAACTCTGAGTTTATTCGCCAGGTGTGCCTTTTGAGAAGAGTACATTGGGCCAGAGTGCGTCCCACTGTCGCAGCAGCGTTCTATTGTATTTTTTAGGATGTTGGGGGTCACCTGTCTTCCCTCAGAGACGACCGCCAGCAGGCGAGATCGCACGGGTTTGGGGACCTCTTGGAGGCCTTCGTGAAGCAGGTGCCACTGCACAGCACTATAACTCGCAAGAAGGAGTAGTATTATTTGCAATTCTTGTAGAATATGCTGACGAAATGGTAATAAGTTTGCCAAGGGCATAATGTTTTTTGCAGTCTTTGTCGGGAGACACCTCTGCAGTAGACAGTGGCACCCCAGCCCTCTTCCTGGGGTGGTAACAACCAGAGAGTCTGGCATGCCCCTGGATGTACAAAGGGTCAGGCGGACAGGGACTAAACAGTTTTTCAACCTGTGGGTTGACAGCCTTGTAAGGGAAGGGGACAATAAGGAAGGTGTGAGGCGCTTCTTAATGGAATTCAACAGGGCGATAGCCTGACTTGTGGGTGGTTTTTCCTTTAGAATGTCCTAAACAAAATCAGTGTCCTGAACAGCTTCCTGTGTGGCAATTCGTAAGTGGTCTGCAGCACTTTCTAGGATTGCATTGAAAGCTATTTGGTCGTCAATAGGCGATGGTTGCCTCTCTTAAGGCGAGGAGGGAGGACCAAGACAAAATGACATCTGGGTCAGGAGTTGGAGTGGGTGAGAGCCAGAGCACTTCCTCTGCTGGCTGGTCTTGACCCCAATCTGGGCACTAGTCAGTTGTGTGCAGCCCAAAAGGATTGTCCTCATGTCTATAGGGATCCTAGTATTCCTCCTCTGGTTCCGAAAACTCAAATGCTTCTTCTTGGTGAGTTTGAGTTTCTGCACCTTTGGTAAAATACTGCAGGAATCTACAAATTGTAACGGTTTGTCCATGTAGTTCTCAAACCTCACTTTGGTCCACACGGATGAACCAGAGGGGTCTGGGGGAGGGAAAGGCTCTCTAGGAGGAGAGGACTTATGAGATAAAGCCTTAGAGAGGGGCTGGGGCCCTTCAGAATACTTCTCTCAACAAGAGGGTGTGCTTTTTGGTCGTTCTGCTGCCAAAATAAGAGCCGCAAGACTCTTGCATATCTTCAGCGGTTGTGAGAATGATTTTGATGTGCCTGTAGGCATCGTCGCAGTTACCGGCTCCGCCAAAACCTTCGCGGCTGACGCGCTCTTAGACGGCGTGTCGGCACTCGGGTGTGCTTTTTGGAAGATAGTCCCTTATGAGTGGAATGCCTGGACGCATACCGATTAGACGGATGCGGGGAGGGTACCAAATCGTGAGGTTCGGCAGGCGCCATCAAAGTTTTCAGTGGGCCTGTTTGCGTCTGGTGCTTCTTCGACGCATCCACCGAGGGAGCTCTGGGAGGTTGCATGCTTATCCTTGGTTGGTCCATGTATGCCCCTGTCGCCGGGGTGTGATCTCCCCATAGCAGTACCGGCAGCCTGCCTGTCGGGGACGGACACCTGAGAACCTGATGGTTCTGCTGAAAGGTCTATGGCCGCCACATCTGAGCCATGGCTGCTGCTAGAATCCTCGTCACTTGATGCGAAAGTGCCAACGGGGGAACAACTCACGGCCTGCATCGCATAGGCCGATCACCGTTTTGTCCGCCTATCTTTTAACGTCTTAGGACAAAAGAGGTGCAGGACTTACAGGATCACTCGTCGTGGTCATGAGGTAAGCACCTATTGCACTTGCGATGGGTGTCCCTCCAGGGTTATTTTCCATTGCAAGACGGACAAAACTTAAATAGAGTCCTCTCCATAATAGCAGAAGTGAAAAACGGCAGCCAGACCAGAAGGGAAAGAGGGGGAAAAGGAAATGTATTCTCAGAAGAATCAACCCCAGGGTCCCATTCTCCCTACTATATAGCCCTGGCCGAGGGCCGAGACCATGTGGTCGACAGACGTCGACCGATGCACCAGTCGACAAACAGCAGTAGATGTCTTTGGCGTAGGGGTCCACGAAGTAGCTATCGAAGTTGAAAGTCGAAGACTATACGACCATTGCGGGACAAAGAAGTAAATATATTTGCAATGTATCTCTTTCAAGCTCTGCATAAGGCGACCAACTAGTTGGGCGAAAAAAAAAACAATCTGAGGAACCTCAACGCGTGAGGGATTTTGGGTACACTACACGTCACATTAGGGATAGTGTTACAGGAACGCCCATGTTGACGATCCCCTTCGATCCTCGAAAGAAAGATGCAATACTCTGCGATTACCACTAGATGTCGGACTATACTATATGCACAGCATGTGATTCTAAGCAGATTAACAAGCATCAGAAACTATGTTTCCCTTAGTCTTCGACTATGTTGCCATTTCTTGATAACTTTTTAACAGTGTACAATGTACCTTTCCGTACCGGGCGCTGGGGTACTTTTTGTTTTATGGCCCTAGAAACCCTCGAAGGATTTTTGGTTAAGGTACAAGTGTGCCTGGGATGAACTGGTGGCAGCAGTTACTTTATATAAGTGTGTTACTTCTTTTTACAGGAGCACATTGCGTTTACCGCGTTTGGTTCAAGACTGTGGCCAGGACCGAAAATGGCCGAGCCACAAAGTCTTATTTTGTACCAGGGCCATTTTGGCCCTTGCCTTCACCCAGGTCGAGTAACCCGAGATTTCCTTATTTGGGCATGCAGCCTCTGGCGAAAACCGATCCCTTTCGCAGGCTTCTGCCTGTCACGTGTGTGTGTGCCCAGGAAGCGGGTTGGGACTGTCCGGTCGCAATCCACACTACTGGTGCCAGGATGTATGGAGTGCCAGGATGTCTGGAGTGCCTGGATGACTGGGACCACCGTGGACCGTGATTGGTCCACGACTGGATCTTTGATTGGAAGTGCAGGATTTGGCGAGAAGCTAAGTGGAGGCAAGTGGAGTTTGCTGGAGTTGAAACTCTGCCTATTTGTTTTTTCTCAGAACTGATCAGCGGTGAAATGGTTGACAAAGTAAAGTATCTTTTTGTGACGGTGTGCCTTGAAGAAAAGCAAGGCTTTGTCTGACTCTGCAGCAGCTGTGTCCCGCCTCCTCCTTGACGAACGCTCCGGCTCTGAAAACCTAATTATACCCACTTCCTCCGCAAAGCAGAGAAGTGGAGGTAAGTGGAGCTGGCAGGAGTAAGCGGGAGTGAGGAGCTTGGAGGAAATCGCCGGGTGGATGGCATCTAAAATGAGACCTGATCTGAGCACTCCGAGTGTGAGGACACTCCAGCAGGTAAGGAAGGGGGACATGGATCTATTTCGGGCTCCGGTGGAACTATGGTACAAAGAGAGGGAGATCTAGAGGTGATAAAAGACTTGCCAGTTCACGAAGCGGGGGCAACTGCCGATGATATTGAGGGAGTGGCTAAAAGGGGGCAGAGCAGCTGTGAGGGGGTCTGTGAGGGGAGCCCGGACTTTAAAATCAATGATGAAGGGGTGTTGGAATTTGGAAAACAATTAGAAATACCTTCAATGAAGTCTCCCCAGAAAGAGAACAATCATGAAATGGGACTAGGGGTGGCCAATGATTGCCACCAGCCAGTATCTTTAGGGGAGAAGGTGGACGAAGAGCTCTCCCGGGGAGGGATTTGTGTTCGTTGTTACCGCCGGGCGAGTGGCGGATTATCCATCTGTCTAATAAACCCCAGCAACAGCCAAACCAGATCGAGACTCACTCTGAAACAGAGAATGATGGAATGGAGGGTGTGGCTCCCAATGAAGGGAGAGGGCTGCCTCAGGAGTGTAATATTATAATCGGTAGCCCAGATTGCAATGAGAATGCAGGGCTGGCAGCTCACCTGGCCGCGGAATTGACAATGAAGATTGCCAGACAGAAACATCTAAGCATGTCAAGAGTTAATGATTGCCTACGGATCCTGGATCAATCATTGCTGCAGGCAGATGCAACTGTGGAGAACGGAGTCAGAAGGGAGGGTTTCCCAGGGTCATTCCTGCTGAAGAGCAAAAGCGGGGATTGATGATTCTGCCCCTGCTGCAAGTGGATTGGGCTCTTGAGGGAATGAATAGCGAGGTGGTGGTATTGAGCAAGTCCCGAAACCTTCGAAACTCCGCCTTCTGCGAGTTTGGTAAAGGATAAAGTTAAACCAAGATTAAGATCCATAAGGTGGGATTCCGAGGGAGTCATGGAGGATGACAAAGTATTTGAAAGATCGGGTTCTATTGTTTTGTCCTCTACAGAGTCTTCCCTATCAGAAGGACCTGATCCCCCGAGAAGGAAAGTGGGGAGAATGGTGGGCTCCTTTGGTGTGGAGGACAAAGCCCATCTTCAACAGCTAATGATGGCATCATTAACAATGTCACTAGTGCCGTTCACAAACCTGTATGAGGCTATTAACAACAATTAACAACTCCAAGACCACCTTGTTCTAATCACTGCTATGAGCAGTAAACTGTCTGGACTGGAAACCCTAGCCAAGAGAGTGGAGTCGAGGCTGGATAAAGAAGCTGAAACTTCTGCTTGTTGGCAAAACCGACTATGTGATCTGGCTCGGTGAGAGTCGATGGAGAAGAACGTGATGATGTAGGCTCTACTCCAGGATTGTAAATGGATGAGGGCTCATTTTAAGGATTCCCAAAGACCTCCCAGCCCTGCTTGAAAAAACTCTGTTAGGGTGGATAACCAGCAGAAACCTAGGGAGGCAAAGGGTGAGGAGGTAGTGGTGGTGGTGGTGTGTTAGGCAGAAACCTGTGCAGTTCCCTTTGGGAACACTGCAAAAGATTTAGGACTACAGGTGTTAGCAGTAAACCAACTTGGTAGCAGTCTGTACCACCCAGATTTACCTGGTAGCTGTGGCTGAGCAGTCAGACTTCCCCTCAAGAAGAGTTAGGCAGTATGCAAAGTATACACAATAGGCACTCAGACACAATAGCACAAGCAAACACTGACCAGAGCTTTGCTATCAAAGTATATAATTATTTATTTAAACGCACGCTGTTTGAAACACTCCAGCACTCTTATTTGTAAAACACTCTAAACACAGTTACTATTATGATATATACAACCCTTATTCCTTATCAGACACGTCTTAGTTAACACCACTTATTTCCAGACAGAGGTGAGCGCTTAACTATAGATGGCACTCCAATAAGTTCATGAAAAAGGGGGGAAAAAGGCAGAATATGTGAAGATACACCACTCTAAGATTTAGGAACACTTTTAGCAAGGCAGAAGAGCAAAAAGTCACTTGTGAGCCAAAGTCCATAGGCTGGGCCCACTCTTAGAGAGAGCAGAGCACGAATGCGCCCAAGATCACACAGTTACACTAGGCTTTGAAAGTCTTGCAGAGCGTTCGAAAAGAGTTTGGAGGGGCTCAGAAAAGTTTAGCCAGGGTGTCCCAGGCTAACCCAGGTTCGAAAGCCGGGGGCTAAATCTACCCTGTACAGTCGGTGGCAAGGGAGACCAGGCGGAACACGGTACCTTAAGTGGGAAGGATCCTCCAGTGGTGGCAGCTGTTCCTGGCAGCGGGTGCAAGTCTCGGCGTCGTCCAGAGGAAGAGAAGATCTCGACTTGGAGGAAAGATGAAGGTCGTTACACTGCCAGGGAAGAAACCAGCCGCAGAGTTTTCCGGTTAAAGGTATTACCCTTTATTTCGCGGTCGTGGTAAAACGTGGTATTCCGGTTGCCGGGATGCTTGGCACAGGCAAGGCGGCCACGAGATACATCGGGAAGGTGAAAAGACGGTGAAACTGGTTATCCCCACCAGTCAAAGGAAGAAGACTCTCCGGCGGGAGATCTCCTCTGTCGTTGGGAAAAGTGGTGAGACGGTCCAGCAGGGCTTCACAGGTGGAGTCGTTGTGGCAGGTCGGCTCAGCTTCTCCCTCGTCGGATTCTTAGGTCCTGTGGCGACTTCTGAAGTTCCAGTCCCCAAAGCCCTGCCTTTATGCAGAAAACCCCCATTCACTCAGCCTAGCTGTCACTCAAACATGCTAAGTGGTGAGCCGGCCGGCTCACCACTTGGGCCAATCAGGACGGAGTGCGACTTGAGATGCCTAGGCAACTCAGTCCAGGGTGCCTAAATCCCCCTCCACCCCTCCTAAGTACCCCAGACAGAGTGGCACCACTTTGGAGGGCTTCTGTGGAGAAGCCCGCCAAAAAAGTGGAACAAAGGGCTCGACTTGGGTTGGAGTCACAGAAGAGAACACAAACGCCATTTTAGAACCGAGTTTTGGCAAAAAATACCAACCGGAGAATTAATAATAAATAAATAAATAAACCGGCGGTATGTTCAAGGCTATCGTAATTAAATAAATAAAGATAGTAGCCTCGAACAATGGGAAAATCCCATAGAGAAATATTTGCGGTTGAATATAAAAAGGAGTATCCACTGCCACCAGCCAAAACTCGATCAGGGGGGACGGAGACGTGCCCCCTCGACTAACAGACCCCGGGGCAATCGAATTGCCCTGGCCAGTACATCCACAATATGATGGTTTGTACTGGTTCTGTTCAGAATTCAAGACTAGTAAAGTCAATGGTGACTTTACATGCCCTGGGAGACAGTAGTCAGCCCCAGGGTATGGAGTCTATACTGGGGGGTCACTATGACACCCCTGTGTTACTGCACTGAGGGTGTTGTGTAACACACATCACAAAAAAACATGAAGCCCTATGGAGTAAAAGACCCCATAGCCCATTACACACATCTAGAGTCAAAGGAATACACTCAAATCCTGTCCAAGAGTGAGGGTAAAAGAGTCTCACTCTTGGCAGGAGAAAAAAAATAAACCTGGACCACTCATAACCTCGGCTGTGTTCAAGACCTTGGAAGACAAAAGAAAGGGCCGTCTGCACCTGGCCCTTACTATAACCCCGAAAAACATTGTGGAGGGCAGTGCCAGAGGAAATAATTTTGGGCAAAACTGTGAGAAGAAAAAGGATGAAAGGAAAAGAGAATCCCAAGGGTAAGGAGCAGCAAAGCTTAAAAATCTATGTTGAAAATATTGAGCCTGGGCCAAACATGTCGGTGTTAAACAGACTGAATGTTTTTAGACTGCTAAATTGCATTATACCTGCACACAAATTTGCCTCAAGAGAGGTGAAAATTGTGGAATTCGTGGTAGGGAAAAGAACAGATTGGGTCCTTTTACATCTATATACACAATCCAAGAAAGATCTAGTGCTGTCAATGAAAGAGACATTTTTGCGGCTGGGATACAAAGTGAGCGACTTTCGGGACAAAATCAAAGCAAACAAGAGAGGCAACGATACACATGGAAATAAAGAAGCACACCTCAAAAAATCTGCCACAGAAAAATAGTGGAGTAGAAAGACGCAGAGAAATGAAACCGAAGAAAAAAAATCACTCCATACATCAAGAATGATCTCACAGCGTTGAACTTCACTATCTCAAATCAAGAAAAAAAGATGAGAAAGGGAACCAACCAAACCAGATGAAAGCAGGAGTGAGGGGCGTTCGTAGGCTTGGTTGGCGGGAGCTCTAAATAGTCCGCAAGCAGATTAGATTCTGAATGTAAAGAGACCGGGCCTTTTGAAGATTGGTTGCAGGGATACTAGAGGCTTCCGGTCTCTATTTAATGAAAAAGTTCCAGATTTGGAGCTATTTTAAATTGTGGTTTTCCAGGATACCTGGTTAAGGAAGCTGCCCCAATGCAATGGATATCTAAATCCGGCCCCCAAGGGAATAACAGGTCGTCCACTTGCGGGTCTTTTAGCTCTAATCAAGGTGGACTCAGGCTGGAGTGTTCACCAAATGCCCGAATCCATCTGTCCAGATCCTTTTTCTGAAACAAAAGGAGGATGTGTCAGAAACATCACTGGTGCTAATTAACATCTATTGGCGAGTAAACATGTCGAAAGAGACGAAACTGATTGATTCAGTAATGAGAACTATTGATGAAGTGATGTGTGAATGGGATGAGATAAAGATAGTAATTTGTGGCGATTTAAATATCAAGTTGCTGGACAAAAATAGCTATCAACTGAATGAGAGCAAATGAAAAGAGAGAGAGTGCGAGTGGATGTCCAATATGAAAATGAGGGAGATGCACATGCTTAATGCCCAAACAATTGGGGATATTCCTGCCAGTCCCACATGGAAATGTGGGCAATTGGAATCATGCATCGACTATTGCTTTGTTTTTCCGATAACCTCTGAGAGATGGTGGAGTGGTTTTCGATTCTACCGCAGGAATTTTGCCACCATGACCTGCTAGCTATCCATATCTCTGGGTGTCAATCGGGAAATGCCTCAGAGAAGATGGAAGAAGTTGAATTAGGTTGGGGTGGAAATCGGTTAAGATTGAAAGCTCAAAAGGTGTCCAAGGTGACTAGTCATTACACGGCCCAAATCCAGGATGATTCCAACAAAATTGACTATCAGGGAATCCTTAGGAAATTCTGTTGTAAGGGAAATCCTGAGGGGAAAACTAATTGGAGGCAAAAGCTTGTCTATGATCCGGAAGTAGTTAAAAGGCATAGAGTGATGAGAAATGAAGTAAAAAAATTGGGAGAGATGACCACATTTTCAAATCTGAAAGAATTAGGAGTGTTTGACAGAAATATACAAACTGATGCAAGAGCTCTAAAGCAATCAGAGCACAGAATGATGTCAAACGCATCTTTAAAGCGGTGTGTGCCAAAAATTCCAAAGATATCTGAAAATGAATTAATAATGGAGGAGTCTACCGTGACGCTAATGAGCTTAGTATGGTATCGGAGAGTGATTGGATGCAACATTATTCCTCCCCATTTGCTGACCCTGGGTGGGAGAATGGTGAGATGCGAGAATCCTCTCTGCAAGCATGGGAGTTTGCATTTGATGAACATGATGCAATAATGATGATAGGGAATCTGAGTTCCTCGCGTGCAGTGGGTCCAGACTCAACCAGGAGCTGAAAAAAATAAAGATCAGTGGGGGAAACAATTAGTGACCATGGTTTCCCAAATTATGGTTAATAAAGAGATCCTAGCTTCCTGGATGGAAGCCAAAAGTAGCTCCCATCTTTAAAAAGGGCAATCGGGCAGAGCCTAGAAACTATCGCCCCAATGCTTTGCTTAACTCAATTGTGAAACTTTTTGCTACATTCCTGCTGAGAGACCTAAGAGCATTGGCAGAGAAAAGTTGGATCCTAGACCCAAGGCAGCCAACTTGTTCATCTTAAATCTTTCGAAAGAGAGGGTGTTGGAAGCAGAAATAACTCTCTACCTTGCCTTTATGGACCTCGAACAGGCGTTCGATTGAGTCATCAGGGGAAAACTATGGGCCAAATTGAGGGCGTGGGGATGCCCTGTTGACTTGGTTGAAGCCAGGGAAGCCTTGTATGCAGATACGTCTGTCAGGATCCGAATCTCAAGCAAAGGGCTCCTCTCAGAAAAAATCCCCACTTTTTTCGTGGACTAAAACAAGGCTGTGCCTGTGCACCTCTTCTATTCTGCCTTTACATAGCCGATCTGTCAAACTCTCAAAGTGAGGTAAGAGCCTTTCCCCCGAAAATCAATGGCTTGCAGTTGCCATGGATTCTATTTGTGGACAATCGTGTCTTTTTAGATCAGACGCCAGTCGTTCTGCAGAGGCGGTTAGGTGCCTTTGAAGCCTTTCTGATTCAAAACGGCATGTAAATCAATGTTGCGAAATCTAAAATTGTGACCACGAAGTCGGCGGCTAAAAAGAAGACGGAGGGGTTCACATGGAGAGTGGAGGGTATTCATTTAGAAATAGTCGAATCCTTAACATATTTGGGAGTGATTGGAAGTAGGAGTAGGAATGAAATGGACCACTATTCAGCATTTACGATCTAGACTGACAGTGTTAGTAAATCAGGGAAGGTCCTTCCATCGCAAATTTGGGAGATTCACTCAAATTCAAATAATTTCCTTCTACAAACAAAAAGTGCCTCAAATTTTAACATACGGATCGGAGGCCATTCTCCATTTATCGTATTTAATATGGGAGAAATTGGAAGGATCTTTTTGGAGGAAAGGGTTGAGACTCCCGGATGGTCTTCCAGCCTTTGCAATTAGGCATGATCTCAAGCTGCAATCTCTAGAATCCATGGTAGTGTGGAAAACTTTGGCTCGCCATAGAAAATGCACCCAAGCTACTCTAATAACACCATTTGCCATTTTGGATTCAAGCTTGAGAGGTTATGACAAACATCATGACCTCTGGAAATCTAAAGTGGATAAGATCTTGAAGGGGCGAGACATTGAAGTGGGTGAATTGATGGGAAATCCGTCAAAGGTGAAAAAGAAGTTGTAGTCATGTGATTGGATGGATACCATTGAGTGATGTGGGAAGGATAAGTTAAGGCGCACAATGATTGTTGATGGGAAAGGTCTGAATGCTCTCCCTCGCCATCTGCAAAACTGTACTCTTTAAGGTATAGAGAATTATTGTTCAGATGTCGCTTAAACATTCTGGACACAAGAGAGGTGCAGTGGATGAGGAAAATGCAGGGGGTAGAAAACTCTCAGTGTAGATTCTTTTAAGTTCCTGGTTTGGTGGAGATACCAATGCACCTGATAATTGATTGTGAATCCTTGAAACAAGTTAGAAATTCCTACCTAGGGGGGTATAGGACTGTGGGGGAAACCTTAAGTCCCTCAGATTGGTGGGAATGGGTATTAATAGGAGAACAAACAGGACTGGTAATTGCAGTAATGAACATGTTGGAATTCGTCCTAAGCAGTTGGCAGGAAAATGGAGATAACCAGAATCTCTAATGAAGACTCTGTAAAGTGGGGGGATGAGAGGAAACAGCTGTTAATTTAATCTACTTGATTGTTCATCCACTCAAGCATCGTATTGCTTTCAATGTAATGGTTTAGGAAAAATAAGATGTTTGGTTTTATGTGTTTAGTGTAGGAAGCTTGGTTTGCTTCGCTCAAGTTTTTTCTTTTTTAAGGCAATGAAGGATTAAGATAATGTTAAAGGTTTGTTTCTGATCTTTATACTAACAATGTATTTTGTTCTTGATCATGAAACCAATAAAAACAAAAACAAAAAATAAGAGAAGGGGCTCTGCATCCATTTCAGGTCGATCACTCGAGTTCTCCCTGAACTACAGAAGGAGCCAAGTATCCTGTACTATGAAGTTGACTTGTGAAACCCGCCAGAGATGCATTGGGAGGTTTTGGCACCCATCGCCCTCTGCTGTCCTGTCAGACCCCTATTTTCTTCATCGTTCAAGAAGGCCGTCCAAGGCGCTTCGCCCCTTTGGAGTAGTGGGAACAACTACTCTCTGCACCCCCCTGCTTACCCACCGAACGACCCCCATCAGAAGTGTTCCTGGGCCATCCAGTGAACTGTCCAGCTCTACCTCAGGGTATCCTGCAGAACCACTGCTGAGTTGGAACCCGAGACTTTAGACATCGCTTGCTTGTCGTCCTGTGCCCTCTCCTGACAAATTTTGCAGGCCTAGCTCCTCTGGGTCCTGAATTAGGAGAGTGCGTAACGCTGCGTGCATCTGTGATTCCTGCGTCACTACTTGTTTGTGACGGTCGCTGTAGGTGCCTTGGTGACCGGCTCTCCGGTGCCCTGTATGAGAAACTGGAGGTTGTTCTCACTGGTAGAGCCAAGGGATCCTCTGTTCAGGTGGCTAGGGGGGGACCATTGTGCTTGGATCCTGACCCTGGGAGTGGACAAGCGAGGGAGGATCGCCTGGGCAAGTGGCCATTGAGGACTGCAATAGAAACACCCTTGGGCGAGACGCGGTATCCCCTTTCCTGAGATACACCCCTACCCGACAACCCCTCAGTCTTTATGGGATATTGCTACCACAGTCCCATCCTACCCCAGTACTTCACTTTAAGAAAATGGAGGAGTAGACAACTTTATCCACTATGACATCTGTTCCCCCCTTTCTGACAATAACCTTCCCTCCTCTTCAGTGGAACACTGCAAACCCCATAATCCCTGTTTTCTTGTTGACAAACCTTTCAATAATTATTCAGCCAACTGTCTTCCAAAATCTGCAACTCACTACATTCCAATAATACCCTTCATTCCCCCCATCTTTCAAATATTGCAAAGAAGAGGCAGCAACAAGGAGGAATGAGGATTACCCATAGGAATCCCTGGACCATTGACTCCTATGTACAACCACCATTTTGTCCCGCTAACGAGGACAGGCGAAGTCCCTCACAAGCAGACACACCTGAACCAAATCACCACTCGCAGGAAGTATAAAAGGTGGGGCAGGAAAGCACACTGAGTGAGTAGGGGATGCTGGAAGGTGCATGAAGCCAGAGGAAGACCAGAAGAGCTAGAGAGACCCTGGGAGACCTGGAGGAGGAGAAACCCGCCCTGACACTGGCCCTGAGGGTCCAGGAGAGACTGCAATGTGAAGATGGAGCTGTACCTCCAGAAGGCAAGACTAGGGCAAGCTGGGGTAGCTTGGCAGTACCCACAGTAAGACTCCTCCCCTGGGCCAGTCAGGCAAACCCAGGTCTCTGAGGGTCAGAGAAAGAGACCCTGACCCTACCACAATATCCCCCTTTATCTCCTGCATCTCCAAATGCCAAATGCCATTTTGTGGAGCTGAGAAAGTGGGAGAAAAATCATGAAAGTGCATTCTGGGATTGGAAGTCCAAAAAACCCTTTTTGAAGATTGTGAACTTTGTGAGAGGGGTCCAAGCATGGCGGAGGGAGACCCTTGAGAAACCTGTGAGAGTCCAGCAGAGGGAGACCCTTGTTAACTTTGTGAGAAGGGCCCGGCCCAGCAGAGGGAGACTGAGATCGTGAACTGTCAAACTGTGAACCCGACTGAGGGTATTGTGAAATAGGCATCTGCGCCCGGCTGAGGGGACCACCATGTGAACTCTGATTTTGTGAAGCCCGCACTTGCCATAGGCTAACAGAATGACCCAGCGAGAGAAGCTCGCCCTTCAGAAGGCTCTGTTTAAATTGGCAAGTGTTTTGGGAGGCTGACGCTGAAGAAGGATCAGAGCATGGCTGAAGGGGTTCCTAGGGTGAAGAGTAATCACCCGATGTAAAGATTTACAGAAGGGACTTTTGGTTTTTTGGCATATGAGGCCCTCTGAAGCAAGAGACTTTGCATGAGAACAGACATGGGCAAAGAAGAACAAGTTACTTCTTACCTTGTAACGTTCCTTCGATGGGATGTTCCTCGGAGGTATTCCTTATCTTGATAATATATCACCTCTAGCTTGCTGGCCTCGGAAAGAAATGTTCAGTAGAGGGCGCTGCGTGTCGACGTCCCTCGAGTTGGTGTCCCTCGACAGCCTCCGTATTGGCGCCGACGTCATCATGCGTATAAATAGACTCGCACAGCGTCCGTTGCTCAGTTCTGTTTTGAAGCTTAAGAGTAGCTGTGCATGAATTGGTTATTGACCTTGAAGGAGCGTAAGCTGCAACCACAAGGGAAGTTTTACTGAGGGGATGGATGGGAGGGGCGATGAGGAATACGTCGGAGGAACATCCCATCGAAAGAACGTTACAAGGTAAGAAGTAACTTGTTTTTCGAAGGGATTGTGTCCTCCGACGTATTCCTTATCTTGATAGACTCCCATAGCAGTGGTGTGTAAATGGAGGTGGGAGTGAAATTGCCATATTCCCCTTTAAGAATGAACAGAGTGTAACACAGCTTTGCCAAATATAGTCTCTTGGCTAGAGGAGGAATCCAGATTATAGAATTTTGTAAAGGTATGTGCGGACGACCATGTGGCAGCCGCACATATGTCTCGAATCGGTACCCCTCTTTGGAGGGCCGAAGAGGCTGCAATACCCCGGTTGAATGAGCCCTAGGATTTTGAGGGGGCTCTTTCCCTGCCAATTTGTAACATTCTAGAATGGCTAAAATAATCCATCTGGAAATGGTCTGTTTTGTAATTGGCAATCCTAATTTGTGCCCTGTGTAACCTATGAACAGTTGGTCTGCTTGCCTAATCCTAGCAAGTCTGCTGATATAAAAACTCAAGGCTCGCCTTGGATCCAGCCTATGTAGCCTCTCTTCCTCTTTCCCAGGATGGGGAGGAGGATAGAATGAAGGTAAGGTTATCTCCTGAGTGATGTGGAATTCAGAAACTACCTTTGGGAGGAAATTAGGCTTCACTTGTAGGACAACTTTGTCTTTGTGAAAAATTGTATGAGGGGGTTTACAAGATAGGGCTTGTAATTCTCTCACCTTCCTGCCAGATGTCAAAGCCACTAATAAGACAGTTTCAAGGGTGAGAAATCTTAAACAAGAGTGGAGTGGTTCATAAGGAGTACCCATCAGTAAATTTAAGACTAAATTTAAGTCCCATAAGGGAACTTGGAACGGTCTCGGGGGATAGACATTAGTTAACCCCTTCAGAAATTGTATTACTAGGGGTAATTTGAAATATGATGGCTCCTCCGCAGTGCGCTTCAAGATGGATAGCGCTGCGAGGTAGCCCTTGAGCGTACCAACTTGAAGACCTGAATTTGCCAAATAGAGTAGAAAAGATATCATCATTGGTGTACCACATGAAAAGGGTTCAATATTCTTTTCTCTACACCAGCTGCAAAATGTATTCCAACGGCAGCGGTATAAAGTCTTTGTTGCTGGCCTTCTGGCTGAAATCAACACCTCCATGACGTCATCTGGGAGAACCCAATCCTTGTATCTCAACCTTTCAGAAACCAAGCGTGAAGGTTGAGGGTTCTGATGTGTGGATGGAAAATCTGACCTCCCTTCTGAGAGAAGATCCTCCTGTGTGGAAGACGAATCAGAGGGCAGATGGACATGTCCAGAAGGTCCAGGTACCACGTTCTCCTGGCACAGTCTGGGGCAATTAGGATCATAGTCTTCCGGAATCTTCTCAACCTCCTGATCATCTGAGGAATGACAGGGACTGGAGGAAAAGCATACAGAAGTGAAAACCCCCAGTCTACCACCAACACGTCCTCTAGAGCTCCTCTCGGGGGAAATTCCCTTGAACAAAACTGATCGCACTTCCTGTTGATACTGGTTGCAAACAGATCCACTTCAGGGGTTCCCCAAAGGGCGAAGATCTCTCGAAGGACTTCCTGAGCTATGTTCCACTCGTGAGAGACTGTGCTCTGCCTGCTCAGAGCGTCCACTGTCAAGTTCTTCTCTCCGGCTAAGTGAACTGCTGATAGAGAGATTCCTTCTTGAATTGCCCAAAACCAGAGCTGCATCGCCTCTCTGCACAGTGGCAGTGATCCTACGCCTCCTCTGTTGTTGAGGTAGTGCATGGCCATTGTATTGTCCGTCATTAGGACATTTTTCCCTTGTAAAAGCCTTCAGCACTAGTCTGATAGCTCTCAGCTCCAACAGGTTGATATGTAGTCTGGACTCCGATGGAGACCAACGACCGCTGATGGTCAAGTCGTTGGCATGGGCTCCCCACCCCGTGAGTGAGGCATCCGTGACTACTGTTATCTCTGGCCATGGTTGCCCAAACAGTTCTCCTTTCAAAATGTTCTCCCGACAGGCCCACCACTGAAAGTCTCAAGCCACTTTGTCCGGAACCTGAAGGAAATCTGTCATTCTTGCTGAGAATTGCGACCACTGAGTTCTTAGCGCCCACTGGAGAGATCTCCTTCTCAGGCGAGCCTCTGGCACAAGGAAGATGCAGGATGCCATGAGGCCTAGCAACCTCAAAAAGTCGAAGGCTGGGAGACGTTGGACATTTTGAAACTTGGTGACCATCTGCAGAATATCTTGAGCCCTCACCTCTGGTGGCGAGGCTTTCCCCAGGGAAGTGTCCAGGACCGCTCCGATGAACTGGAGTCTCTGTGATGGTATCATCTGCGACTTCTTTAAATTGAGGGAGAAGCCCAGTTTGTGAAGGAAGTGGCAGACATAATCTAGTTGAATCTGAGCTTGTTCCGAAGATACAGCTCTGATGAACCAATCGTCTAGTTAGGGGTAGACGTGAATCCCTTCCCTCCTTAGACTTGCAGCCACTACCGAAATTAGCTTGGTGAAGACCCTCGGGGCGGAGGTCAGCCCAAATGGCAGGACTCAAAATTGATAATGAGAGTTGCCAATTGCGAACCTCAGGTATTTCCTGTGTTTAAGATGGATTGGCACATGGAATCCTGAAGGTCCAGAGATACCAGCCAGTCCTGAAGCTGGAGGGCCTGAAGGATCTGAGAGAGAGTTACCATCTTGAACTTGTCCTTCCTGAGGAACCTGTTCAAAAGTCCAAGATAGGTCTCAGTCTTCCGTCCTTCTTCGGTATCAGGAAGTAGGGGGGGTACCGGTTCTATGGCACCTTTCTCCAGCAGGTCTAGAATCTCCTGCAAAAGGAGCGTATATGGAAACTTCAAAGAGTTGTTCCCCGGTGGATGACTCTGAGGGGTGAGTAGAAAAGGCAGGCAGTAACCTTGGGCAACTGTCTCCAATGCCCAAGCATCTGGCGTAATAGCCTGTGTAGTTCCCTTGGGGACCACTGCAAAAAGATTAAGACTACAGGAGTAAGCAGTAAACCCAATTGGTAGCAGTCTGCACCACCCAGATTTACCTGGTAGCTGTGGCTGAGCAGTCACGCTTCTCTCAAGAAGAGTAGGACAGTATATAGAGTATACACAATAGGGCTAAAAACACAGTAGAGCAAACAAACACTGACCAGAGTTTTGTATCAAAAGTATATAATTGTTTATTTAAAACACACTTTAGGCAATACACTAGCACTCTAAATCAAAAGCAAAAGCAAGTTAAAACACAGTCAGGTAAAGTATAAACACCTCTCTTGATAACTATTAGACAAGTCAGAGTTAAAACACCACTATTTGTTAAAACAGATGTGAGCGTGTAACCTAGATGGCCCTCCAATAGTTACGTTAAAGGGAGAGAAAAAGGCACGGCATAAAAATAAAACAGTTCCCAACACTTTTAGAAGTTCAAAGCAAGGGAATAAAGGCAGTATACACTGTAGAGCCAAAGTTCATAGGCCAGGCCCACTTTAAATGGAGCAAAGCGAAATGTGCCCAAGATCACAGAGTTTAAAATGCACTAAAAGTCTTTGCAGAATGTTCAAAAGAGGTTGGGGTGATTCAAGAAGTAAAGTTAGAAGGTCTGGGGCCAACCCAGTTGGAAAGCCAAGGATTTAAGGGTCACCTTTAGCAATCCGTGGAAAGGGAGGCCAGGCAGAACACAGTACCTTAAAGAGAGGAAGCTCCAGCGGTGGCAGTTGTTCCTGGCAGTGGTTGCAGTTCGTTGTTTGGATCAGGGGAAGAGAGGATCTCGTCGAGGAGGAAACTTGGAGTCGTTGCACTGCCCAGGGATGAAACCAGCCGCAGAGTTCGTCGGTTAAAAGGTGCGTTCCTTTTATTCGCGGTCAAAGTGGTGAAGCTTGGCTATCCGGCCGCCGGGGTGCTTGGCACGGGCGATTCGACCAGGAGACGTCTTTGGAAGGCGAAAGGGGCGAACTGGTTGATCCCACCAGCTCAAAGGAAGAAGACTCGTCCAGCAGAAGATCTTCTCTTGTCGTTGGGAAAGTGGTGAGTTTGTTGCAGCAGGGCTCCACCGGTGGTGTCGTCATTGCAGATGGCTCAGCTTCTTCCCTCTTCGGATTCTTAGGTCCTGTGGTGACTTCTGAAGTTCCATTCCCAAAAGCCCTGCTATTATGCAGAAAAACCACCATTCAACAGCCTCGCTGTCACTCAAACATGCTAAGTGGTGAGCCGGGCGGCTCACCACTGGCCCAATCAGAACAGAGTGCAACTTGGGTTGCCAAGGCAACGTAGTCCAGGGTGCCAATTCTCCCACCCACACATTCTGTGGAACCCAGACAGAGTGGCACCAGTTGGAGGGCTTCGGTGGAGAAGCCCGCCAAAAAGTGGAACAAAGGACTCGACCTTGGTTGGAGTTACAGAGACGGACACAAAAGCCATTTTAGAAAAGAGTTCTGGCAAAAAGACCCAACCGTTGATTTAATATTAAATAAATAAACCAGCGGTATCTTTAACATTGCATCAAAAAGTGGTGCGTTTACCCATTGATTATATTCTGGTGGAATATTTTGCGTGGTAACCACTGCCACCAGCCAGAAACTCGACAATGGGGGACTGGGCAGTGCCCCTTGAAAACAGACCCTTATAAAGGATCTTCCTGGACTCTGAGGCCAGGAAGAAGGCTAAACAACAAGAGGGCAAAAAGAACAGGCGAAAATCTTGTGGCACGGCCATGTTTGACCAGTAGCCACAGTCAATAGCCAAACGCGATAAACGCGGTAAATCTAAAATGAAATTCCCAAAAAAGTGGGGAAATGTCACTGCTGCCACCAGCCCATCTTTTAAGCACATCTAGAGTAACCAAAAATCCTCTGTGTTAATATAGGGCAAAACAAAAAGTTACCATAAGTGATACAAAAGTAACCACAAGTGGCAACATAGTAACACGACTAAGGGAAACACTGTTTCCCAGTAATGATAGCCTTAAGGACATATCAGTTTCCCCATAACATGTGAGCAAAAGCCAGTGCAGTGAAGCTTAAGGGTTCACTGTACTACAAAAAGTACAGATCAGATTCGAAAATGAAAACAAAAAGTTTGGGGGTTCCATTAAGATGAAAGGAAAGGTGCAGTAAAGACAATCTTTCCTAACAGCCACAGTGCATTGGTCCCAACTGAGGCCCCATAAGCTTCGACAGGACCACTTTCAGTTTCCAAGCCAGGGCAGGAGCCTTCACAGGTGGAAACGTCCTCAAGAGACCCTTGAGGAACTTCTTGATGAGCCTGTGCGACAACTGGAAACCTTGCCTGGAGTCCGTGTGTACGGGGATATGGCAGCTAGATGAACCTTGATGGAGGCGTGAGCCACACCAGCTTTAACCAGCAAGAGCAGATACAGAAGGAGCTGCATATCTGTTACCCACAGGGGCGTGAACCTTTGCGCCTGGCACCACACTGTGAAGTGCTTCCACTTGTGCCTCTAGTAAGACAGCGAAGCGGGAGCTCTGGCCTTGACCAGGTTCTTCTTGCATTCTAGCAGCAGGAAATAATGCCAGAATTCTAGGGCTGCAGGATCCAGGCCACAAGGCTCAGTGACGCCAGGTTGTGGTGCAGGATTGATCTGTTTTCTCTGGAGAGAAGGTCGGTAAGTGGAGGCAGCTGGATGGCCATAACCACTGAAAGATGCAGAGGGTCCGAGTACCTGATCTGCCTTGGCCACGCTGGTACAATGAGGATCATCCTGCAGAGGAAACATCTTGTGTGTGTTGATCCCACATAACAGTAGCGTAATCGGAGGGAAGGCCTAAAGGAAAAGCCCATCCAAGGGGAACGAGAAGGCATCCCCTAGACTCCTTGGCTGGGGATACCTACTGGCGAATTTCTGGCACATCGAGTTGGCAATCTGTCACAAAGAGGTCAATCTGGGGAAGACCCCACTCACTGAAGCGGCAGGACACCTGCACCTGTTGAAGCTCCCACTCATGACAGGATGGCAGCTCCCTGCTGACCAAGTCTGCAGTGGTGTTTTTGACACCTACACCAGGTGAAAGCTGATGAGGAACATGTCCTGAAGAACGGCCCAGGGCCACAGGGACTGAGCTTCCTGGGAGAGAGTTGGGGAGCACATCTTGCAATCCTCCCTGAAAGAAGAACATGGTGGTGGTGTTGTCTGTGATGATCCACACCAATTTCCCCTGTAGCTGAGGCTGAAACGACTTGAGGGCCCCGAAGACTGCCCGCAGTTCCAGGACATTGATGTGCATGTCCTTCTCCTCCGGGAGCCAAAGGCCTATGGCGTGAGAGTTTCCTATGGGAGTTCCCCAACCCTCCAAAGAGGCATCAGTAGTGACTGTAACATGGTACAGATGGATCTGGAAGGGGCTCGTTGAGTGAGATGTAGCCGAACCAAGTACCATTAAAGAGCTAGCCAGAATGCCTGATTCCGAGCAAAGTTGTCTACCCATGTGCCTGCGACCTCCTACAACCTGGCATCCAGGAATTCCTGCAGGGGCTGCATTTGGAACCTGCAAAAGGGGACCAGATGGATGCAGGAGGACATCATGCCCAACAGGGATTTCATGGACTGGACAGTTGCGATGGACACTATAGATAGTTGCTGGACCTTCCCCGGGATGACACTCACCCTCCCCTCCGAGGGGGTTGCCAGACAAGAGATTGTGTTGAGCCAGGCACCCAGGGACAGTGTGTTCTGCGATGGCACCATGCAGGACTTCGGAAAACTGATGGACAATCCGAGCGAAGTCAGAAGGTGTATGGTCTCTGCCGTGTGCTGTGTTGCCAGTGCGTGAGAGAAGCACCGAATGAGCCAATTGTACAGGCAAGGGTAGATGTTGATTTCCTTGCAGCGTAGATGTGCTGCTACCATGGCCAAGCATTTGGTGAATACCCTCTGTGCCGATTTCAGGCCGAACAGTGAAGGGCCTTGAACTGGTAATGCCACCCGTGGACGACAAAGCACAGGAACCTCTGGTGCTTGCAATGAATGGATACTCTTCCCTTTGGGGAACGAAAGGATGACCTTCTCTGCTGCAGGGTCACAAGAGAGTTTGCTGTCTCTGTGTCTGTCTTGATGGCCTGGAGCGTCTCATCAACTGTTCCTGTCAAACGGCACGTCCACAACTTTGGTCTGCACGCCCATGCGGAAATTCGTGGCCTTCAGCCAACCTTGTTGTCGAAGAGCCACACTTTATTTTAATTTATTTTTTATTGTTGCGTGTTTGGCTTACAAAAAAACTTACACAACATGTAGAAAAACATCACATAAAATCCGCAATCCTAAAAATCCATAATACAAAATACATGACATTGGCCTGCCCATTAAATTCATCACAGAGTATAACTGTCACGTCTCCTGACCGGTTGTGCCCGTTCCAATGTCCCTTCAGGTGCCCATCTCCCCCCTTCGAGGCCTCTAACACCCACACATACCCGACAGCAGCAGCAGCATACAGGGAGGAGGAGCCTGGGCATCCACCTGGGTTCGTTACATCCCTTCCTTCATTGGCAGCTGCCGTGGAGATCCCCGACATTCCGCCTCAGACATCGGCATCGTTTTGTTACGCGGAGACTTCCGCGTCAGGTTGTTAGGGAGAATTCTCTGTTAAAGCTAATTTCCCAAACCTAGTGAGTCCCCCAGCAGCTTTGCTGGATTTTTGGGGTTTATTTTTTTCTCCTGCTAAGAGTGAGACTCTTTTTCTCCCACTCTTAGACATGATTTGAGATATCCTTTGACTTTGAAGTGTGTTTTATGGGCTATGGGGTCTTTTACTCCATAGGGTTTCATGTATTGTGGTAAGTGTGTTACGCAGCACCCTCAGTGCAGTAACACAGGGGTGTCATAGTGACCCCCAAACATAGACTGCATACCCTGGGACTGACTATTGTCTCCCAGGGCATGTAAAGTCACCATTGACTTTACTAGTCAAATTGTGAACAGAACCAGTACAAACCATCATATTGTGGAAGTACTGGTAGGGGTAATTAGATTTCCCCTGGGACTGTTTTTCGAGGGGGCACTGTGCAGTCCCCCCTCGATCAGTTTCTGGCTGGTGGCAGTGGTTACCACATGAAATATTCCACCGGAATATTTCCTATGGGGTTTTCCCATTCATTTTAAATGCACCACCTTTTTGGTGCAATGTTAGATACTGCCGGGTTATTTATTTAATATTTATTCCCCGGTTGGGTCTTTTTGCAAGGACTCTGTTTTAAAATGGAGTTTGTGTTCACCTCTAACTCCAACCCAAGTCGAGCCCTTTGTTCAACTTTTTGGCAGGCTTCTGCACAGAAGCCTCCAAAAGTGGTGCCACTCTGTCTGGGTCTACAGGATGGGTGGGAGGGGGGGCGGGGTTTAGGCACCCTGGACTGAGTTGCCTCGGCAACTCAAGTTGCACTCTTGTGCGATTGGCCCAGTGGCTCACCACTTAGCATGTTTGAGTGACAGCTAGGACTGATGAATGGGGGTTTTCTGCATAAAAGCAGGGCTTTGGGGACTGGAACTTGAGAAGTCGCCACAGGACTAAAGAATCTGAAGAGGGAGAAGCTAAGCCGACCTGCAACGACGACACCACCGGTGGAGCCCTGCTGAACCGTCTCACCACTTCCCAACGACATAGAAGATCTTCATCTCGGAGAGTTTTCTTCCTCTGAACTGGTGGGGATAACCAGTTCGCCCTCTTTACACCTTACTGGATCGTCTCGTGGTCGAATCCCCCGTGCCAAGCACCCCGGTGGCCGGATAGCCACGCTTCACCACTACCGCGAATAAAAGGGAAGTACCTTTTAACCGGGAAACTCTGCGGTTGGTTTCTTCCCTGGCAGTGCAACAACCCCCAGCTTTCCTCCACTTCGAGATCTTCTCTTCCCCTGGACGAAGCACTGACTTGCACCTGCTGCCAGGAACAACTGCCCCCGCTGGAGCTTTCTTACCATTTCAGGTACTGTGTCCCGCCTGGTCTCCCTTGCAACAGACTGTTCAAGGTGTCCCGTAAATCCTTGACTCTCTATCCTGGGGTGACTTCGGACCTGCTAACTAACTTTTTCTGAACTGATCCAACCCTTTTTGAACTATCTGCAAAGACGTTTTAAAGTATTATTCAACTGTGTGATCTTGGACACATTCCGCCTTGCTCTCTTCAAGAGTGGGCCTGGCCTATGGCTTTCTTGCTCCTCAGTAGATTCTGCCTTTTCTGACTTTCTATGGTTCTCCTAAAGTGTTGGTATTGTGTATGTTCCTAATTCTACCTTTTCCCTCCCTTTTTAACTAACTTATTGGAGTGCCATCTTAGGTTAAGCGCTCACCTCTGTCTGCAAATAAGTGGTGTTTTAACTGAGACTTGTTCAATAAGTAATCAGGGATGTGTATTTATTGATGGTGACTGTGTTTGAACTTGCTTGCCATATTAGTGTTAGTGTATTTTACAAGTGTGTTTTTCAATAAATAATTATATACTTTTATACCAAAGCTCTGGTCAGTGTTTGCTTGTGCTACTGTATCTCTGTACCTATTTTGTATACTCTATATACTGTCTAACTCTTCTTGAGAGAAGTCTGGCTGCTCAGCCACAGCTACCAGGTAAATCTGGGTGGTACAGACTGCTACCAATTGGGTTTACTGCCAACACCTATAGTCCTAAGCCAGGTTTCTGCTGCCTAACACAGGTGACTAGGATACGATCTCCACTGCCAACGCAGAGACGCAACGAAGCATGCGTCACGTGATCCACTCACGTGTGCGGTCCTTCCAGTCAAAAAGGACGGAAGGACACGAAAACGCTTCACAGCTGCTTTGTGCAATTCTGTTTGGAGTTACGTTTGGATTCCTGCACTTCCTTTGATCTTGGACTGTATCACGGACTCCGTACCTCTTGCTGGACTATTACTTGATTTCCCTGGAACTTTGAACTTGGCTTTCCCACCTGGATTCTGCTTTTGGATTATCCCTGGAAATGACGCTACCTTACCAGCTTTTGACCTTGGATTGCTTTTGGATTGCTAACGGATTTCCCTATTCAGGTATTCTGGTCATTGTTGTCCATCGACACAGGTGTGTGCATTACATCCAGAGTGCTTCCACTCCTATCCTGTATTCTGCTGCCTTCGGTTATCTGTATACCCTTGCCCCAGTCTTCCATCAGGGCCGTTGTACCATTCTGACGAGGTAAGCCACTTGCTTAACTGCCCTATTGAACTACTTGCCTTGTCAGTGTATAGCACATTGCTTGCCTTGTCAGTGTCTAACCACATTGCTTGCCTTGCAGTGGTCTCGGGGGGTCCTTCCGTCGTTCCTGGTTCCAGCCCGACAGCACTCTACACCTGTGGCTTTAAAGACTGCACGAGCAGTATTCACTATCTGCTCGTGTGGTACTTGGGGACGGAGGTTCTATAATCTGCACAACCATCAAGTCTGAACAATAACGATATAAATTGAATCAAAATGTACAGAGTTCATTAAAAAGAAACCGAAGCTCCCACATCCGGGATTAGCATTAAGTGACCAAATTCATTTTTCCAAATCCTTAGTTATACCTTGCAGGAGCGCATTCAAAGCCACGATTAGGGATATATTTAGCCCCCACATGCACCTACTCCAGAAAAGATTCACTGACCGCTCTGAATCTTTCTCAAACCTATCTTTGAAGGTCAAACCACATATAGGCTCAAAATAAGAGCAACTAAGCACTAGGGGCTTAAGTGTCTCTTGGGAGTTGGTATCTCCACAAAGCGACACCGAAGGTCAAGCGAACTAGGCCCCAGTGCATCTTTATTACCCCAGTGCCTTGTCCTCCGAGAGTCGGTAACTGATTGAGCCTAAAGCGCATATAACTGGTTCTTCTCCTCTCACACAGGAACCTCTGCAGGTAGAGGGGCAAACATTCCCTAGCGTGGCCAAAAGAGGAATATTCTTTATAGGAAGAATATGAATTGACACAGTCGACCGTTTCCACCCAGTCTGCCCTGAAGAGGAACCTCTTCACCAGTCCTGGGCGTTGCACAAGATCTTCTATAGTTAAGCCAAGGGAAAGTACTATTAAGTTCATTCTAGCACAAAACTTTGCCATGGATAAAACTGATTCTGATCTAGCAACCTCTTAAAATTTCGTATAGAGTATTAATCGGAGGGTTGCTTATTTTCCTATACAGGGAAAGTTGTTTTCAAAAGGTACCCAGCTTTCAGAGATATAAGGCAGAGCTCATGGCAGATAACTGCATTGGGCACTGCCATACATAAGCCCAGTACCTCTTTCCACAACTTTCCCTGAATGCTATTAAGAATCAGACTCATATCATGGGTACAGATATCAAGTCCATAAAGTAAGATGGGCTCGCATTTGGCAAGGTGGTATCGCCTGATCGCCATCAGAGGAAATCTGTAAACCTTCACTCTCAAAGATTTCATTTGGGATTTAAGTTTACAGGCCTTCTCGTCAAGGCTCTGTTTCCATAGTTTGGTAGTAACCCTATTTATAAGATTGTACCCCAAATATGCAATGGCCTGGTCCTGGTCAACTAATTCGTCACCCATGATCCACTTATAAGTCTGAATCGTTCTTTTAGAAAAGACCAAAATCCGAGATTTGGATGCGTTGGGAAAAAGATTGTTTGCAACTGTGTAGAGATAAAAAAGATACATTTTTCTCCTAAGACCACAAGGGGTACGGTCCAAGAGAATAAAGTCGTCTGCAAAAGCCATCCACTCAATCGCCATCCTCCCCAACCTGGCTGGTGCGATTGAAGGTCCCTGCCACACTCCCTCCACATCGCACACATACAGGTTGAAGAGAATAGGCACCAGTGAACAGCCCTGCTTGACGCCCACATATGTAGCCATTTCCCTGGACAAAGCACCCTCCTTAGTCAAACGAAACCCTGATGGATGTGTTTGTGTGAAGTAATGCAAGGAGCTGAACAATCCTACGTGGGATCTTCCTAGTTAGCATCTTGGACCACAATCTCGATCTTATTACTCCATCAAATGTGTTTGAGAGGTCCAATGATGCAATAAACACATCTCCTGTATTAGCGTGATGTACCGAATCTCTAAAGTGTGCCAGAACCATTGCGTTTAGGTTGGTCCCCAGGTCTTCCCTGAAACCGACTTGAAATTTGCTGAAATGAGAATTGTGCTTGACCACTTTATTAAGGTCTCTTAAGAGCAGGATGGCAAAGACCTTACTAGTCGCATCAATGAGCGTTATGGGTCTTTAATTATTCGGGTTTAAGACATCGCACCTTTTATATATGGGCACGATGATGGATTGAATCCAAGATTCCGGGACAACGTGGGTCTCAAAGATGTAGTCAAATACTGGTTTCAAAAGAATGGCCCACAACTCAGTGGCAGCCTTGACAACAAAAGGCAGAATACCATCTGGCCAGGGGCTCTGGATGGCTTAAGTTTGTGTACAACTCATATAATATCCTTGTGGTCCCATGTACAGCATTCAGTGACAGGAGATCCCAAATCCATGCCTGGCCCTATAAGAGATTTCGATGGCAGGGCAAAATTGTTGGTGTAATAGGTGATCCAAGCCGAGGCTTGGATTGGACAGTCCAAACCGCCCTTAGAGGGGACTACAGTCCTATTAACAGTAGCCCAGAATTTGCCATCCATGCCCTTGCAGAGACTTTCCATCATGGACTGGTGGGAATTCAGATAATGATCCATCCTAAGTGATTGAACCAAGTTTTTATGTCTCAGAATTTTCTTTAGAACCAAAAACTCCCTTAACGATAAGGACTGTTTTTTAAGAGGCACCAGATCCCTTCCTTTGTTAATTTTAGAATGATAAAATCTAGAGTCTAGAGTTGTAGAACCAGATAGAATGGAGAAACCTGGATTGTTATCATTATGGCATCATTACTGTTTGCTATGGAATCATTCCATCTTTGTATCCTGTTTAGTTATCCATTATACATTATGAAGTAGCATCATTAGACTATCCACATTATTCTGCCACATATATGTACCCATTTGCATTTGCTTATAGAATGACATACTGTCATATTTGAAGAGCCATATAGTGCCATTTAGAGACACACTGTTATACATTATAGACACATGTAGAGATATGTATGTATTACGTATGCATGTAGAGCATTGCACTTAGAATATGCATGAAGTCTGCATTATAGATAGCGCATGGATTTGCGAGAGAAAGAGTAAATGCTGGAAAGCATGAGGCCTATGGCATTATTAAGCCATTTCTGATGGAGACACACCGAAGCGCCACTTGGTTCTGTGCAGAAACAGTTATGAATTAGTAAGAACAAAGAAATGTAAACAGTTGCTTGGCAGGCAGACAGATAACACAACCTTTGTCCGAGTGGGGAAGGAGAAGGAGGCCTAATCAGCCTTGGGCTGGTGTTCGCAGAGAGAAAAGGTGGGGGCCAGGCAGCGTCTAATGCAAGGAGAGCTTTGCATGCAGGAGGAGAGAGGGATTTCATGGTTTGTTAATGGACAAATAAATGGTAATACAGTGTATTGCAGGCAGACAGAAGAAGGCTATGTTAGTAGATATGATGACAAATGTCACGATGACAGAACATGCAGTGATTGACCAGAACATGGAGTGAAAGTACATGCAAACACAGACATTTAGGCACTGCTCAAATATAGAATTTGCTGACACACAGAGAGACGAGTGAATCTTTGACATGTAACCATTAATACGAGTACATCATTGAACAGTATAACCAGAGGAGAGGGGAGTTGCCGGTTCTAATTGGTGCTAGATTGAGTTTTGGATGGAGCTGCTCTCTTTGAGATTGAGAGAGAGGCGTTTGGTTGGCATTAATGCAGCCTTGGCAGACTAGCTTAGCAGAGGCATTGAGGCAGTTGAGTGACCAGACCTTGAGAGAAAGGCCTGGCCCTGACACTGACTGACTTATTGCAGAAGTTAGCGGGAGAGGAGAGAGACAGAGCTGGAAGAGGGGAGTATTGATAAAACACGTGGATGGGGAAATTAGAACAGACTCACACAGAGCTTTGGGTTTGGAGAAGGGGAAAATCAGACAGGGATTGTCAGAGAGAGAGAGTGAAGTATGGTGAGGAATGCTGAATGCTGGCCCTTGCCAATGTATATTGCATTAGACACCGATAGATATAGCTAATCACAGGCTTGCATTAGAAGCCTGTAAGGCTTATAGTTATTGAACTACATGGTAGATTTGCACCAAAAGTATAAAGGTGCATAGTTTTAGTAGTATTTGCATCATGTATTGTTATTTATAATAATTGTTATAATTGAATCGATTCATGTGTTTTCTTTGTGTCTTATGTTATTGTGTCCGTAGGAGTAAGATAGGAGTATGTTGTTAGGAGTAAACTAGAACTAACACAGTGCACCTAGGCCCTGAGATACGAAAGCAGGGCGGCATAGTGAATCACACCCCCCTAGGAGATTGTCTAAGGTTGTCTAAGACTGATACATAGGAATAACAAAATGGCACCCTTAACGCGGGAATTCACTAATGCTGACTGATAACATGGAACAGAGGGTTTAGTCTGCAGAGTTTTGCAGCTGGCTTGTTGATCCACTTATCGATTTTGCAGCAGTCGAAGTTTGAACATCATGTGTAGCTGTGTTTTGTTTTCTGTTAGTTAATTTTGGGAATAGATATTTTATGTTTTGTCTGTCTTGGGGATGTTATGAATTAGAGCATGCTCCATCCACAATGTTGTTCACCGTAGGAAGGGGGACGCAATTGTCTGACTGACTTTGAATCCGGAATTGAATTTGGAATTGATCCAGAGCAGTATTTCATGACTGGCAATTTTAGGAATGAATGTATATTTATTTAGCCGAGCTAGAGAAACTGTTTTTTTTTCTTGAAGACGCTTGTGGTATTTTGTTTGTTTGGAACTCCGCGGAGACTGACACTTTTTGGGGAAATCTGACCTTTGTTTTGGATTCCTATTGGTTGAAATTTGTGTGCACATTTTTGGCAAGTCGACAACTGTATCTGCATGTTTAAATAAGTCTTGGAACTTGTTTTTTGAAACTCACTTTAGTGTTGTGAGAATTGTTTGGAGAGAAATTGCAAGGGTGAATAATTAAAACTGCAAAATTAGCACTTTTTTATGATTTGAAAGCAATAAGAAATCGGCTTAGAAATATGCTTGCGGCCTGGGAAATTTCACTGGCACCAACCGTAATTATTGCAGAATTGAAAGTGAATAGTGAAGTAGAAGGAACAGAAATGACAGACGTGACACCATATATTAGTGACTTGCAGGCAATAGTATATCGTCTCAGACATGTAATTAGTAACTGGGAAGATGTCCCAGTAGCAGACCCTTTGCAACGTTTTTCAACAGCAGTGATGGGTGGGAACAGAGTTCCTAGAGAAATTAAGATTGTTCATGGGGCGAAAGAGTTACCTCAGAATAATACGAGAGATAGTGCATTTTTGACAGACATGAAGAGAGTGCATAGAGGGTTTGCCTATGAAACTGTAGCATTGGAGACGCCTATGCATGGAGGAAGTTATGTGCAGCATTTGCAAACTAGGTTTGAGGAGAGACACAAGATGGTGAAAATCTTTGATTTGAATAGAAATTACATTTGTGATGACACTTTTGACAGGAATGATAACAGCAGTATTGTGTCTACGTTATCGAGTGAACATTTTTTTTGTCTATTGACATTGAAACTTGGATAGCATTGAAGGAGAACGTGAATAGAGTGAATCGAGCTAAAGTTGTGTGTGCTGAGATAAAAGATTTGTGGAATTTGTTGAGTTTGAATGAGTGCATGGAGAGAAGGATTGTTGACGTTATGCAGAAACATTGCGCGGGATTAGCAGACTGTTATTTGAAGCAGGAGAAAGCAATGGAAATAAGCAATTTTGTTTGAATCTGAATTGTATTATACATGTGGGAGGCAGTGTTCGTTTGAATGAAATCAATTTGTTTTTTCAACATTTAGTGATTCAGCATTGTTGTGAATACTTACTGTTGAAAGGGGAGTGTGTGACTAGAAGACATGGAAATGACACAGTAAGCAATGCAGGACATGGAGTGCAAATGAATGTGAGGAATGCAGTGGTGCAGCATTTGAATGTGCAATTTTTGAATGTGTATTTTTTGGAGTACGTGAAATTGGCTGTTCTGTTTTGAGAAGGATCAAGATGGAGGCAGGAGTTATGAATTAAGCATGCATGGAGAAACAGGCATGCTTAGACAGATGCACCGATAGACTGATACACTAGAACTGAGACATAGAGAAACTAGCATTGATGTCTTTTGAGAGACATGGGGAGTTTAGAACTAGCTATGTGCAGAAATGCACAATGGAGAAATGCGGTTTTGTTTTTGGCTTTGAATACATCTGAAACTGATTTGAAGACTGATACTTGCACTTTTGTTTTCTTTGCATGACATCCAGAGAGACACCTTGACCAGACCGAGATCGCATTGATGACAGACCAGATTGCAAAGCAGTAATTGACCAGACAATGATTGACAGCAGCATGACGACTGAAAGCAGCATGACCAGAATGATAGACTGACCAGACCAGATTGACCAGACCTTGATGAAACTATGTGACTTTGCATGGCTGTTTTGAAGCGGCACCGAAAAGAGACTGGCTTTTGTCACCTTGTGATGTGGCACCATCTGACTTTTGCTATGCTTTGCAGCAGCACTTCTGGGGAATGCCGACCGACCGATTTGAGGCCTTAGGGTGTGGCTTTGTCTAATGGCTGTGCTCTGAGAATGTACCCAGAAAGCCTGCTTGCTACCCAACTTTCTGGCATGACAACTAAGCCATGGAAAGTGAAGATCGTGACTTACTTGAAACCGACACCTTGCAGCATTCTGTGCCAAGAGAGAGGAAGAGCAGTGAAAGATTTTTCAGAAAAAGGGAGAAATTAGTTTGTGAGCTGTGTGGTAATATGCAGCAAGAGGAGAATCCATTTGGAATGCCTTACCCTTGTGAACCAGAACGAGACACAAGTCTGGGTCTGAGGAGAAAGAGAGAAATGGGAATGAGTAGGAAGACGCACTCTGAAAGCATTTGAATTCTTGGTCTACGTTTGAAAAGCAGTGAAGCTTTGTCTCTTGAGTGAAAGAGAGCATTGATCTGACACCATGGTGCTTTGAAATCTGCACTTGCATTCAAGGTTGGCTGGTCCCTCATTTGAAGAGCAGGGACTGGCATGGCATGAACTGGAATACTGGCATGGCAACAACTGGCAACAGCATGACCTGGTAAGATAGGAGAGAATTTGAAAGCTGGAGTTTGGCCTATGCTAAGGGCCACTGTGCATGGAATTACAACTGGAGAGTTGCCATCTGCATTGTTTTGCAAACACTCGCCTTTGTTCCCAATTTGGAGTGGGAACGGAGGCCTAAGGAAAAGAGAGCGTATGAGCTGTATCAATCTGCTTCAAATTGAAAGTTTTGACACACGGTTTTCCCAGTGCTACCATTGAAAAGTGAAGGACCAATGTGATCACCCCGTGGGGACAAGCAGGGCGCATATATGGTACCGACACAATTGATACTTGCTCCTACCTTTTTGGAGCTCTGTGCAAAATCTGCTAACGTTTGTTGCTGTGGAGAACTTTGCGATGAACATTGAAAACCTTTGCTGAACACATTTATATGCTCATTGTGACACATTTGGGAACACTCGCCTCGACACGCATTGTTGACATTCCTTGGCTGAAACTTAAGCATTAGAACTGGATTTGTACTGACTTGGAATTGTGCACAGATGTGAGGACACACATCTCATGAGTGACCTGGAAATAACTTGGACTGGAATGTAAATGAATTGACCTATATGACCAATACACTGGATGTATACACTGATATGTATGCATTGATCTGTAATTGATGTGTCCTGTTTGGCTATTGACATCTGAAATGAGCTTTGACACCTGTGAAAGTGACATTGTCATTTTGTGCTCGACACATTGAAAATGAAAACACCCGATATCCACAGTACATATGCATTGCATTTTTCGTTTTGAATAATCTGCTTGTAGACACTTTCACACTTTTGGATTTGACTTTTGACTTTTTGGTAATAGAAATTTGAATATGCTATTCTGAATTCTGGCATATTTGCAGCTATGCATTTGAATTTTTAGCTTGCCACTGATGCTTGCATTTTAAGTTTTTTTTGCATTATGAAATAGAAAGTTTTTTCCCTTTGCAATTTTGCTTGGTTCTAGCATGCCACATTGCTATGTCATGTTTGACAAATAGTAAGGATTATGTAATAAGAGGAGAAATTGTAGAACCTGATAGACTGGAGAAGCCTGGATTGTTATCATTATCGCATCATTATGCTTTGCTATGGAATCATTCCATCTTTGTATCTTGTTTAGTTATCCATTATACATTATGAAGTAGCATCATTAGACTATCCACATTATTCTGCCACTTATATGTAGCCATTTGCATTTGCTTATAAAATGACACACTGTCATATCTGAAGAGTCATGTAGTGCCATTTAGAGACACACTGTTATACGTTATGGACACATGTAGAGATATTTTTGTATTATGTATGCATGTAGAGCATTGTACTTAGAATATGCATGAAGTCTGCATTATAGATAGCGCTTGGATTTGCGAGAGAAAGAGTAAAAGCTAGAAAGCATGAGGCCTATGGCATTATTAAACCATTTCTGATGGAGACGCACAGAAGCACCACATGGTTCTGTGTGGAGATGGTTATCAATTAGTGTGAAGAACGAATGTAAAACAGTTGCTTGCAGGCAGACAGATAACACGACCTTTGTCTGAGTGGGGAAGGAGCTCGCGGCCTAATATGCCTTGGGCTGGTGTTCGCAGAGAGAGAAAAGGTGGGGGGCCAGGCAGCGCACAGCAGGGAGAGCTTTGCATGCAGGAGGACAGAGGGATTTCATGGTTTGCTAATGAACAAATAAATGTTAATACAGTGTATTGCAGACAGACAGAAGGCGGCCATGCTAGTAGATATGATGACAAATGTCACGATGACAGAACACGCAGTGATTGACCAAAACATGCCACGAAAGTACATGCAAACAGACAAATTAGGCACTGCTCGAATATAGAATATGCTGACACACAGAGAGACGAGTGAATCTTAGACATGTAACCATGGGTATGAGTACATCACTGAACAGTATAACCAGAGGAGAGGGGAGGTGCTGGTTCTAGATGGAGTTTTGCATGGAGCTGCTCTCTTGGAGATTGAGAGAGGGCCGTTTAGTTGGTATTGATGCAGCCTTGGCAGACCAGCTTGGCAGAGATCGAAAGCTTGGCAGAGGCATTGAGGCAGTTCGAGTGACCAGATCTTGAGCGAAGGCCTGGCCCTGACACTGACTGACAGATTGCAGAAGTTAGCGGGAGAGGAAGACACAGAGCTGGAAGAGGGGATTATTGATAAAACACGTGCATGGGGAATTAGAACAAACTCACACAGAGCTTTGGGTTTGGAGAAGAGGAAATCAGACAGGGATTGTGAGAGAGAGAGAGAGAGAGAGAGAGAGAGAGAGAGAGAGAGAGAGAGAGAGAGAGAGAGAGAGAGAGAGAGAAGAGAGAGAGAGAGAGAGAGAGAGAGAGAGAGAGAGAGAGAGAGAGAGAGAGAGAGAGAGAGAGAGAGAGAGAGAGAGAGAGAGAGAGAGAGAGAGAGAGAGAGAGAGAGAGAGAGAGAGAGAGAGAGAGAGAGAGAGAGAGAGAGAGAGAGAGAGAGAGAGAGAGAGAGAGAGAGAGAGAGAGAGAGAGAGAGAGAGAGAGAGAGAGAGAGAGAGAGAGAGAGAGAGAGAGAGAGAGAGAGAGAGAGAGAGAGAGAGAGAGAGAGAGAGAGAGAGAGAGAGAGAGAGAGAGAGAGAGAGAGAGAGAGAGAGAGAGAGAGAGAGGAGGTATGGTGTGGAATGGAGAGGAATGCTGAATGCTGGCACTGCCATATGTATATTGCATTGGAGACACTGATAGAGTCCAGCTAATACCAGGCTGCAATTAGAAGCCTGTAAGGCTTGTAGTTATTGAACTATGTGGTCGATTTGCACCAATAAGTATAAGGGTGCACATTCAAGATT